>NC_140671.1:23030000-27830000 GCF_054131305.1 Coturnix japonica
CCGACCCGACCGCTTCCGCCGTTGACCCTCCCTCGCGCCCGCCCGCATCCTCCCCTCCCCCCCCTCCCCTCCCCTCCCCTCCCCTCCCCTCCCCTCCCCTCCCCTCCCCTCCCCTCCCCTCCCCTCCCCTCCCCTCCCCTCCCCTCCCCTCCCCTCCCCTCCCCTCCCCTCCCTTGTGGTGTTATTTAAATTTATTAAAATTCATTTAAATTTATTAAAAATAGGTAGGGTAGACCTGGGGTCCGGCTTTCGAGCTCGGGCGTCCTCGCGCACGACCGTCTCCGCCGTTCGTCCTCCCTCGGGCACGCTTGCTTCCTACATTATTGTGGTGGGGTTTTTTTGTTTTTTGGTTTTTTTTTAATATTTTTGTTTCTTTTAATTTTTTTTTCCTTTTTTTCTCCTTTTTTCCCCATTTTTTCTTTTTTTTCCATTTTCTCCCCTTTTTAAATATTTTTTTCTTCCTTTTTTTCTTCCTTTTTTTTAAAAATTTTCTTTTCCCCATAATTGCTTATTATTTATTTAGTTATTCATGCAATTATTAATATCGCTCTTCCGCTCCCCCATCGTTTTATTACTTTTATTTTATTTTATTTTATTTTATTTTATTTTATTTTATTTTATTTTATTTTATTTTATTTTATTATTTTATTTTACTGTGACATTTTACGATCTATCTGTACTTTTTCACACCTTCTTCTCTTCTACTTTTCTTTGACTTCTGGCTTCCCTTCCCTTCCCTTCCCTTCCCTTCCCTTCCCTTCCCTTCCCTTCCCTTCCCTTCCCTTCCCTTCCCTTCCCTTCCCTTCCCTTCCCTTCCCTTCCCTTCCCTTCCCTTCCCTTCCCTTCCCTTCCCTTCCCTTCCCTTCCCTTTCCTTCTCTTCTCTTTCTCCTCGTCACCCGCGCGTGAGTAGGCCCTGCACGGCCTCTGTCACGAAGAAGGGGGTCGCTTGCGTGGCCGGGGAGGGATGGGGGGGGGTCCGCGACAGGGTTGCGGGTATGCGGGTAGACCTGGCTGATGGCCGGCTCCTGATCTTCCCAGCCCCGCGTCCGTCTTCCACCTTCCCCCCCCCCCCCCCCTCCACACCGCACGAGCGGGAACCCGACCCGTACCCAACGGCGGCCCGCCTCCACCTGCCCCAACCCCGGCCCTCGCCCACAACCCGCCCTCTCCCGGACGCATCTCGCCCGACCGGCCCGCGACCGTGTTTTTTTATTTGTTTGTTTGTCTTTGTTTTTGTTTTTTTTTTTTTGTTTGGTCGGTCGGTCACTCGCTCGGGCGCGTGGGGGCACGGACAAACAATTGAACGGACCAAAGTACGAACGAACGGACGAACAAACAAACACGCAGACAAAAGGGCAAATCCGCGGTGGCGGTGGCGGGACGGCCAGCTTCAAGCAAGGCCGAACCGAGAAGCCCGGGTGCGCCCCGACCCGGCGAACAGCGGCCGGCTCATACGTGCACCCTGGTCGTTCCACGGCTGCGGCCGAGTGGCGTCTCCGTGGCGCCTCCGGTGCTCCGGCACGGTCAACACGGCTTGACCCATGGCCATCGCGGCTCGAGTGCACCGGCACGGTCCAGCCTCTCCCGGCTGGCTCCGCTCGGCTCGGACGTTCCTCGGCGGCATCCGGCGATCTGAGCCGCGGCGGCTCGAGTGCGCCGGCACGGTCCAACCACTCCCGGCAGGTTCCGCTCAGCTCGGACGCTCCTCGGCGGAGTTGGGCGAACTGAGCCGCGGCGGCACGGTCCAGCCTCTCCAGGAGGACTCAGCTCGGCTCGGACGTTCCGCGGAAGTGGCCAAGTGCTGCTCTCGTGGCTGCTCCGCTGCGCCGGCACTGTGTACCCGGCTCCGAGCGTCTCCGGGGGGGGGTGGGGGGGAGAAAGGGGGGGGGGGGCACGGCGTCGGCGGCTAGGCGTCGCTGCCCATGCGGCTCGACGGTCTACCCGGCTCCGAGCGGGCCGTGGTGCGCAGAGGCGGCTGCTAGAGGTCGCTGCCTATGCGGCTCGGCTAGGTCGGCACGGTCTACCCGGCTCCGAGCGGGCCGTGGGGCTCGGCGGCGGCGGCTAGGGGTCGCTGCCCGTGCGGCTTGCGTGTAGCTGCCAGGTCTACCTGCTTTCGGCTAGGCTTTGCCGCCCTGTGAGATGGGGGGCGCTAAAGCTCCGGAGCTTGCTGGGCGGTCGCTGTAGTTTCTTACCTAACGTTACGTCGACGTAGAGCGCCGCTTACCCTCGGTGCTGCTGCCGGTAGTCGGCGCCGTTCTTTTCCGAAGCAGTTTTTTCTTACGCCTTCCGTTTTCGTCTGCAGGAGCGAGCGCGTGCTCGTCTCCAGAGGCGGCAACGAGCGGGCGCAGGCGAGCGCGGTTGAGCGCCGGGCTGTAGAGTTTTTCGGTTGCGGCTTCCCGCCGCTCTTTCGCCATCCCTCGCTACGCGGCCTGCCCGCAGTCCGGATTTCCGGCTCGAACGGACCCCGCTCAAGTGCGCCGGCACGGTCCAACCGCTCCCGGCGGGCACCGCTCGGTTCGGACGTTCCTCGGAATCAGCCAAATGTCGCTCCGCACGCAAAAACGCATAGCCGGCGCCGCAAAGCTCGCGAGCCACACCGAGCCGGGGAAACCGTGCCGTGGAGCAGCTGTGGGGCTGACGTGGGTCAGATCTATGGGGTAGGAGCTGCTGTGCGGCTGATGTAGGTCTGATCTATGGGGCAGGAGCTGCTGTGGGGCATATGTGGGTCAGATCTATATGGCAGGAGCTGCTGTGGGGCACATGTGGGTCAGACCTATGGGGCAGGAGCTGCAGAGGGGATGATGTAGGTCAGATCTATGGGGCAGGAGTTGCTGTGGGGCAGATGAGGGACATATCTATGGTGCAAAATCTGCTGTTGGACTGATGTCGGTCAGATCTATGAGTTTGGAGCAGCTGTGGGGCACATGTGGGTCAGATCTATGGGCCAGGAGCTGCTGCGGGGCTGATTTGGGTCAGATCTATGGGTCAGCAGCTGCTGTGGGTATGATGTGGGTCAGATCTATGGGGCAGGAGCTGCTGTAAGGCAGATGTGGGTCAGATCTATGGGGCAGGAGCTGCTGTGGGGCTGATACGGTTAAGATCTATGGAGCGGGAGATGCTATGGGGCTGATGAGGGTCAGATCTATGGGGCAGGAGCTGCAGTGGGGCTGATGTGGGTCAGATCTATGGGGCAGGAGATGCTGTGGGTCAGATCTATGGGGGCTGATGTGGGTCTGATCAATGGGGCAGGAGCAGCAGTGGGGCAGATTTTGGTAAGATCTATAAGGCAGGAGCGGCTGTGGGGCTGATGTGGGTCAGATCTATGGTGCAGGAGCTGCTGTGGGGCAGATGTGGGTCAGATCTATGGGGCAGGAGCTGCTGTGGCTGATGTGGGTCAGTTCTATGGGGCAGGAGATGCTGTGGGTCAGATCTATGGGGAAGAGCTGCTGTTGGTCTGATCAATGGGGCAGGAGCAGCTGTGGGTCTGATGTGGGTCAGATCTATGGGGCAGGAGCTGCTGTGGGGCTGATGTGGGTCAGATCTATGGGGCAGGAGATGCTGTGGGTCAGATCTATGGGGAAGAGCTGCTGTTGGTCTGATCAATGGTGCAGGAGCAGCAGTGGAGCAGATTTGGTAAGATCTATAAGGCAGGAGCGGCTGTGGGGCTGATGTGGGTCAGATCTATGGGGCAGGAGCTGCTGTGGCTGATGTGGGTCAGTTCTATGGGCAGGAGATGCTGTGAGTCAGATGTATGAGGCAGGAGCTGCTGTGGGGCAGATGGGGGTCAGATCTATGGGGCAGGAGATGCTGTGGGGCTGATGTGGGTCAGATCTATAAGGCAGGAGCTGCAGGGGGCTGATGTGGGTCAGATCTATGGGCAGGATCTCCTGTCATTGATGTGGGTCAAATCAATGGGGCAGAGCTGCTCTGGGGCACATGTGGGTCTGATCTATGGAGCAGGAGCTGCTGTGGGACAGATTTGAATCAGATCTATAGGGCAGGAGCTGCTGTGGGTCAGATCTATTGAGCAGGAGCTGCTGTGGGGCACATGTGAGTTAGATCTATGGGGCAGGAGATGGTGTGGGGCAGATTTGGGTCAGATGTATGGGGCAGGAGCTGCAGTGGGGCTGATGTTGGTCAGATCTATAGGGCAGGAGCTGCAGTGGGGCTGATGTGGGTCAGATCTTTGGGGCAGGATTTCCTGTGGGGCTGATGTGGGTCAAATCAATGGGGCAGAGCTGCTCTGGGGCACATGTGGGTCAGATCTATGGGGCAGGAGCTGCTGTGGGTCAGATCTATGGGCAGGAGTTGCTGTGGGGCACATGTGAGTTAGATCTATGGGGCAGGAGATGGTGTGGGGCAGATTTGGGTCAGATGTATGGGTCAGGAGCTGCTGTGTGGCTGGTGTTGGTCAGATCTATGGGGCATGGGCTGCTGTGGGTCAGATCTACGGGACTGGAGCTGCAGTGGAGCACATGTGGGTCAGATCTATGGGGTAGAAGCTGCTGTGGGGCTGATGGGGGTCATATCTATAAGGCAGGAGCTGCTGTGGGGCTGACGTGGGTCAGATCTATGAGGCAGGAGCTGCTGTGGGGCAGATTTGGGTCAGATCTATGGGGCAGGAGCTGCTGTGGGGCTGATGTGGGTCAGATCTATGGGGCAGGAGCTGCTGTGGGGCTGATGTGGGTCAGATCTATGGGGCAGGAGATGCTGTGGGTCAGATCTATGGGGCAGGAGCTGCTGTGGGGAACATGTGGGTCAGGTCTATGGGGCAGGAGCTGCTGTGGGGCAGATGTGGGTCAGATCTATGGGGCAGGAGCTGCTGTAGGGAACATGTTGGTCAGATCTATGGGGAAGAGCTGCTGTTGGTCTGATCAATGGGGCAGGAGCAGCAGTGGGGCAGATTTGGGTAAGATCTATAAGGCAGGAGCGGCTGTGGGGCTGATGTGGGTCAGATCTATGAGGTAGTAGCTGCTGTGGGCACATGTGGGTCAGATCTATTGGGCGAAAGCTGCTGTGGGGCGCAATTAAGGCAGATCTACGGGGCAGGAGCTGCTGTGTGGCAAATGTGGGTCAGATCTATGGTGCAGGAGCTGCTGTGGGGCAGATGTGGGTCAGATCTATGGTGCAGGAGCTGCTGTGGGGCAGATGTAGGGCATATCTATGGGGCAGGAGCTGCTGTGAGGCTGATGGGTGTTAGATCTATGGGGAGGAGCTGCTGTGGTGCAGATGTGGGTCAGAGATATGGGGCAGGAGCTGCTGTGGGGCAGAAGTGGGTAAGATCTATGGGGTAGGAGATGGTGTGTGGCAGATGTGGGTCAGATCTATGGGGCAGGAGCTGCTGTGGTTAAGATCTATTTGGCAGGATCTGCTGTGGGGCAGATTTGGGTCAGATCTATGGGGCAGGAGCAGCAGTGGGGCAGATGTGGGTCAGATCTATGGGTCAGGAGCTGCAGTGGAGATGATGTAGGTCAGATCTATGGGGCAGGAGCTGCTGTGGGGCTGCTGTGGGTCAGATATTCGGGGCAGGAGATGCTGTGGTTCAAATCTATGGGGCAGGAGATGCTGTGGAGATGATGTGGGTCAGATATTTGGGGCAGGAGATGCTGTGGTTCAGATCTATGGGGCAGAAGCTGCTGTGGGGCTGATGTGGGTAAGATCTATGGGGTAGGAGCTGCTGTGGGGCAGATGTGATTCAGATCTATGTGGCAGGAGCTGCTGTGGGGCTGATGTGGGTCAGATCTATGGGGCAGGAGCTGCTGTGGGGCAGATGTGGGTCCGAACAATTGGGCAGGAGCTCCTGTGGAGATTATGTGGGTAAGATCTATGGGGCAGATGCTGCTGTCAGGCAAATATGAGTCAGATCTATGGGACAGGAGCTGCTGTGGGGCAGATCTATGGGACAGGAGCTGCTGTGTGGCTGATGTGGGTCAGATCTATGGGGCAGGTGCTGCTGTGTGTCAGATCTATGGGGCAGGAGATGCTGTGGGTCAGATCTATGGGGAAGAGCTGCTGTTGGTCTGATCAATGGTGCAGGAGCAGCAGTGGGGCAGATTTGGTAAGATCTATAAGGCAGGAGCGGCTGTGGGGCTGATGTGGGTCAGATCTATGGGGCAGGAGATGCTGTGGGGCAGATGTGGGTCAGATCTATGGGGCAGGAGCTGCTGTGGGGCTGATGTGGGTCAGATCTATGGGGCAGGAGATGCTGTGGGTCAGATCTATGGGGAAGAGCTGCTGTTGGTCTGATCAATGGGGCTGGAGCAGCTGTTGGTCAGATGTGGGTCAGATCTATGGTGCAGGAGATGCTGTGGGGCTGATGTGGGTCAGATCTATGGGGAAGAGCTGCTGTTGGTCTGATCAATGGTGCAGGAGCAGCAGTGGGGCAGATTTGGTAAGATCTATAAGGCAGGAGCGGCTGTGGGGCTGATGTGGGTCAGATCTATGGGGCAGGAGATGCTGTGGGGCAGATGTGGGTCAGATCTATGGGGCAGGAGCTGCTGTGGGGCTGATGTGGGTCAGATCTATGGGGCAGGAGCTGCTGTGGGGAACATATGTGTCAGGTCTATGGGGCAGGAGCTGCTGTGGGGCAGATGTGGGTCAGATCTATGGGGCAGGAGATGCTGTGGGGAACATGTTGGTCAGATCTATGGGGAAGAGCTGCTGTTGGTCTGATCAATGGGGCAGGAGCAGCAGTGGGGCAGATTTGGGTAAGATCTATAAGGCAGGAGCGGCTGTGGGGCTGATGTGGGTCAGATCTATGAGGTAGTAGCTGCTGTGGGCACATGTGGGTCAGATCTATTGGGCGAAAGCTGCTGTGGGGCGCAATTAAGGCAGATCTACGGGGCAGGAGCTGCTGTGTGGCAAATGTGGGTCAGATCTATGGGGCAGGAGCTGCTGTGGGTCAGATCTATGGGGCAGGAACAGATGTGGGCCTGATGTTGGTCAGGTCTATGGGGCTGGAGCTGCTGTGGGGCAGATGTGGGTCAGATCTATGGTGCAGGAGCTTCTGTGGGGCAGATGTAGGGCATATCTATGGGGCAGGAGCTGCTGTGAGGCTGATGGCTGTTAGATCTATGGGGAGGAGCTGCTGTGGTGCAGATGTGGGTCAGAGCTATGGGGCAGGAGCTGCTGTGGGGCAGAAGTGGGTAAGATCTATGGGGTAGGAGATGGTATGTGGCAGATGTGGGTCAGATCTATGGGGCAGGAGCTGCTGTGGTTAAGATCTATTTGGCAGGATCTGCTGTGGGGCAGATTTTGGTCAGATCTATGGGGCAGGAGCAGCAGTGGGGCAGATGTGGGTCAGATCTATGGGTCAGGAGCTGCAGTGGAGTTGATGTAGGTCAGATCTATGGGGCAGGAGCTGCTGTGGGGCTGCTGTGGGTCAGATATTTGGGGCAGGAGATGCTGTGGTTCAAATCTATGGGGCAGGAGATGCTGTGGAGATGATGTGGGTCAGATATTTGGGGCAGGAGATGCTGTGGTTCAGATCTATGGGGCAGAAGCTGCTGTGGGGCTGATGTGGGTAAGATCTATGGGGTTGGAGCTGCTGTGGGGCAGATGTGATTCAGATCTATGTGGCAGGAGCTGCTGTGGGGCTGATGTGGGTCAGATCTATGGGGCAGGAGCTGCTGTGGGGCAGATGTGGGTCCGAACAATTGGGCAGGAGCTCCTGTGGAGATTATGTGGGTAAGATCTATGGGGCAGATGCTGCTGTCAGGCAAATATGAGTCAGATCTATGGGACAGGAGCTGCTGTGGGGCAGATCTATGGGACAGGAGCTGCTGTGTGGCTGATGTGGGTCAGATCTATGGGGCAGGTGCTGCTGTGTGTCAGATCTATGGGGCAGGAGATGCTGTGGGTCAGATCTATGGGGAAGAGCTGCTGTTGGTCTGATCAATGGTGCAGGAGCAGCAGTGGGGCAGATTTGGTAAGATCTATAAGGCAGGAGCGGCTGTGGGGCTGATGTGGGTCAGATCTATGGGGCAGGAGATGCTGTGGGGCAGATGTGGGTCAGATCTATGGGGCAGGAGCTGCTGTGGGGCTGATGTGGGTCAGATCTATGGGGCAGGAGATGCTGTGGGTCAGATCTATGGGGAAGAGCTGCTGTTGGTCTGATCAATGGTGCAGGAGCAGCAGTGGGGCAGATTTGGTAAGATCTATAAGGCAGGAGCGGCTGTGGGGCTGATGTGGGTCAGATCTATGGGGCAGGAGATGCTGTGGGGCAGATGTGGGTCAGATCTATGGGGCAGGAGCTGCTGTGGGGCTGATGTGGGTCAGATCTATGGGGCAGGAGCTGCTGTGGGGCTGATGTGGGTCAGATCTATGGGGCAGGAGCTGCTGTGGGGCTGATGTGGGTCAGATCTATGGGGCAGGAGATGCTGTGGGGAACATGTTGGTCAGATCTATGGGGAAGAGCTGCTGTTGGTCTGATCAATGGGGCAGGAGCAGCAGTGGGGCAGATTTGGGTAAGATCTATAAGGCAGGAGCGGCTGTGGGGCTGATGTGGGTCAGATCTATGAGGTAGTAGCTGCTGTGGGCACATGTGGGTCAGATCTATTGGGCGAAAGCTGCTGTGGGGCGCAATTAAGGCAGATCTACGGGGCAGGAGCTGCTGTGTGGCAAATGTGGGTCAGATCTATGGGGCAGGAGCTGCTGTGGGTCAGATCTATGGGGCAGGAACAGATGTGGGCCTGATGTTGGTCAGGTCTATGGGGCTGGAGCTGCTGTGGGGCAGATGTGGGTCAGATCTATGGTGCAGGAGCTTCTGTGGGGCAGATGTAGGGCATATCTATGGGGCAGGAGCTGCTGTGAGGCTGATGGCTGTTAGATCTATGGGGAGGAGCTGCTGTGGTGCAGATGTGGGTCAGAGCTATGGGGCAGGAGCTGCTGTGGGGCAGAAGTGGGTAAGATCTATGGGGTAGGAGATGGTATGTGGCAGATGTGGGTCAGATCTATGGGGCAGGAGCTGCTGTGGTTAAGATCTATTTGGCAGGATCTGCTGTGGGGCAGATTTTGGTCAGATCTATGGGGCAGGAGCAGCAGTGGGGTAGATGTGGTCAGATCTATGGGTCAGGAGCTGCAGTGGAGATGATGTAGGTCAGATCTATGGGGCAGGAGCTGCTGTGGGGCTGCTGTGGGTCAGATCAATGGGGCTGAAGCTGCTGTGGGTCATATCTATTGGGCAGCAGCTGCTTTACATATGATGTGTGTCAGATCTATGGGGCAGGAGCTGCTGTGGGGCTGATGTGGGTCAAATCAATGGGGCAGAGCTCATCATGGGTACATGTGGGTCAGATCTATGGAGCAGGAGCTGCTGTGGGGCAGATTTGAATCAGATCTATAGGGCAGGAGCTGATGTGGGTCAGATCTATGGGCAGGAGCTGCTGTAGGGCACATGTGAGTTAGATCTATGGGGCAGGAGATGGTGTGGGGCAGATTTGGGTCAGATGTATGGGTCAGGAGCTGCTGTGTGGCTGATGTTGGTCAGATCTATGGGGCATGGGCTGCTGTGGGTCAGATCTACGGGACTGGAGCTGCAGTGGAGCACATGTGGGTCAGATCTAAGGGGTAGAAGCTGCCGTGGGGTTGATGGGGGTCATATCTATAAGGCAGGAGCTGCTGTGGGGCTGACTTGGGTCAGATCTATGAGGCAGGAGCTGCTGTGGGGCTGACTTGGGTCAGATGTATGGGGCAGGAGCTGCTGTGCGACAGATGTGGGTCAGATCTATGGGGCAGGAGCTGCTGTGGGGCATATGTGGGTCAGATCTATGGGGCAGGAGCTGCTGTGGGGCTGATGTGGGTCAGATCCTTGGAGCTGAAGCTGCTGTGGGTCATATCTATTGGGCAGGAGCTGCTTTACATATGATGTTTGTCAGATCTATGGGGCAGGAGCTGCTGTGGGGCTGATGTGGGTTAGATCTATGGGGCAGGAGCTGTTGTGGGGCTGATGTGGGTCAGAACTATGGGGCAGGAGATGCTGTGGGTCAGATCTATGGGGCAGGAGCTGCTGTGGGGAACATGTGGGTCAGGTCTATGGGGCAGGAGCTGCTGTGGGGCAGATGTGGGTCAGATCTATTGGTCAGCAGCTGCTGTGGGGCAGATGTTGGTCATATCTATGGGGCAGGAGCTGCTGTGGCTGATGTGGGTCAGTTCTATGGGGCAGGAGATGCTGTGGGTCAGATCTATGGGGAAGAGCTGCTGTTGGTCTGATCAATGGGGCAGGAGCAGCTGTGGGGCTGATGTGGGTCAGATCTATGGGGCAGGAGCTGCTGTGGGGCTGATGTGGGTCAGATCTATGGGGCAGGTGATGCTGTGGGTCAGATCTATGGGGAAGAGCTGCTGTTGGTCTGATCAATAAGGCAGGAGCAGCAGTGGGGCAGATTTGGGTAAGATCTATAAGGCAGGAGCGGTTGTGGGGCTGATGTGGGTCAGATCTATGGTGCAGGATCTGCTGTGGGGCAGATGTGGGTCAGATCTATGGGGCAGGAGCTGCTGTGGCTGATGTGGGTCAGTTCTATGGGGCAGGAGATGCTGTGGGTCAGGTCTATGGGGAAGAGCTGCTGTTGGTCTGATCAATGGGGCAGGAGCAGCTGTGGGTCTGATGTGGGTCAGATCTATGGGGCAGAAGATGCTGTGGGGCTGATGTCGGTCAGATCTATGGGGCAGGAGATGCTGTGGGTCAGATCTATGGGGAAGAGCTGCTGTTGGTCTGATCAATGGGGCAGGGGCAGCAGTGGGGCAGATTTGGGTAAGATCTATAAGGCAGGAGCTGCTGTGGGGCTGATGTGGGTCAGATCTATGGTGCAGGAGCTGCTGTGGGGCAGATGTGGGTCAGATCTATGGGGCAGGAGCTGCTGTGGCTGATGTGGGTCAGTTCTATGGGGCAGGAGATGCTGTGAGTCAGATGTATGAGGCAGGAGCTGCTGTGGGGCAGATGGGGGTCAGATCTATGGGGCAGGAGATGCTGTGGAGCAGATGTGGGTCAGATCTATGGGGTAGGAGCTGCTGTGGGTCAGATTTGAATCAGATCTATGGGGCAGGAGCTGCTGTGGGTCAGATCTATGGGCAGGAGCTGCTGTGGGGCACATGTGAGTTAGATCTATGGGGCAGGAGATGGTGTGGGGCAGATTTGGGTCAGATCTATGGGTCAGGAGCTGCTGTGTGGCTGATGAGGGTCAGATCTATGGGGCATGGGCTGCTGTGGGTCAGATCTACGGGACTGGAGCTGCAGTGGAGCACATGTGGGTCAGATCTATGGGGTAGAAGCTGCTGTGGGGCTGATGGGGGTCATATCTATAAGGCAGGAGCTGCTGTGGGGCTGACGTGGGTCAGATCTATGGGGCAGGAGCTGCTGTGGGGCTGATGTGGGTCAGATCTATGGGGCAGGAGCTGCTGTGGGGCTGATGTGGGTCAGATCTATGGGGCAGGAGATGCTGTGGGGAACATGTTGGTCAGATCTATGGGGAAGAGCTGCTGTTGGTCTGATCAATGGGGCAGGAGCAGCAGTGGGGCAGATTTGGGTAAGATCTATAAGTCAGGAGCGGCTGTGGGGCTGATGTGGGTCAGACCTATGAGGTAGTAGCTGCTGTGGGCACATGTGGGTCAGATCTATTTGGCGAAAGCTGCTGTGGGGCGCAATTGAGGCAGATCTACGGGGCAGGAGCTGCTGTGTGGCAAATGTGGGTCAGATCTATGGGGCAGGAGCTGCTGTGGGTCAGATCTATGGGGCAGGAACAGATGTGGGCCTGATGTTGGTCAGATTTATGGAGCAGGAGCTGCTGTGTTGCAGATGTGGGTCAGATCTATGGTGCAGGAGCTGCTGTGGGGCAGATGTAGGGCATATCTATGGGGCAGGAGCTGCTGTGAGGCTGATGGGTGTTAGATCTATGGGGAGTAGCTGCTGTGGTGCAGATGTGGGTCAGAGCTATGGGGCAGGAGCTGCTGTGGGGCAGAAGTGGGTAAGATCTATGGGGTAGGAGATGGTGTGTGGCAGATGTGGGTCAGATCTATGGTGTAGGAGCTGCTGTGGGGTGATGGTGGTCAGATCTATGGGGCAGGAGCTGCTGTGGTTAAGATCTATTTGGCAGGATCTGCTGTGGGGCAGATTTGGGTCAGATCTATGGGGCAGGAGCAGCAGTGGGGTAGATGTGGTCAGATCTATGGGTCAGGAGCAGCAGTGGGGTAGATGTGGTCAGATCTATGGGGCAGGAGCTGCAGTGGGGCTGATGTGGGTCAGATCTATGGAGCAGGAGCTGCTGTGGGGCAGATTTGAATCAGATCTATGGGGCAGGAGCTGCTGTGGGTCAGATCTATGGGCAGGAGCTGCTGTGGGGCACATGTGAGTTAGATCTATGGGGCAGGAGATGGTGTGGGGCAGATTTGGGTCAGATCTATGGGTCAGGAGCTGCTGTGTGGCTGATGAGGGTCAGATCTATGGGGCATGGGCTGCTGTGGGTCAGATCTACGGGACTGGAGCTGCAGTGGAGCACATGTGGGTCAGATCTATGGGGTAGAAGCTGCTGTGGGGCTGATGGGGGTCATATCTATAAGGCAGGAGCTGCTGTGGGGCTGACGTGGGTGAGATCTATGAGGCAGGAGCTGCTGTGGGGCAGATTTGGGTCAGATCTATGGGGCAGGAGCTGCTGTGGGGCTGATGTGGGTCAGATCTATGGGGCAGGAGCAGCTGTGGGGCATATGTGGGTCAGATCTATGGGGCAGGAGATGCTGTGGGTCAGATCTATGGGGCAGGAGCTGCTGTGGGGAACAAGTGGGTCAGGTCTATGGGGCAGGAGATGCTGTGGGTCAGATCTATTGGGCAGGAGCTGCTGTGGGGAACATGTGGGTCAGGTCTATGGGGCAGGAGCTGCTGTGGGGCAGATGTGGGTCAGATCTATGGGTCAGCAGCTGCTGTGGGTCTGATGTGGGTCAGATCTATGGGGAAGAGCTGCTGTTGGTCTGATCAATGGGGCAGGAGCAGCAGTGGGGCAGATTTGGGTAAGATCTATAAGGCAGGAGCGGCTGTGGGGCTGACGTGGGTAGATCTATGAGGCAGGAGCTGCTGTGGGGCAGATTTGGGTCAGATCTATGGGGCAGGAGCTGCTGTGGGGCAGATGTGGGTCAGATCTATGGGGCAGGAGCTGCTGTGGGGCTGATGTGGGTCAGATTTATGGGGCAGGAGCTGCTGTGGGTCAGATCTATGGGACAGGAGCTGCTGTGGGGAAAATGTGGGTCAGGACTATGGGGCAGGAGCTGCTGTGGGGCAGATGTGGGTCAGATCTATGGGGCAGGAGCTGCTGTGGGGAACATGTTGGTCAGATCTATGGGGAAGAGCTGCTGTTGGTCTGATCAATGGGGCAGGAGCAGCAGTGGGGCAGATTTGGGTAAGATCTATAAGGCAGGAGAGGCTGTGGGGCTGATGTGGGTCAGATCTATGAGGTAGTAGCTGCTGTGGGCACATGTGGGTCAGATCTATTGGGCGAAAGCTTCTGTGGGGCGCAATTGAGGCAGATCTACGGGGCAGGAGCTGCTGTGTGGCAAATGTGGGTCAGATCTATGGGGCAGGAGCTGCTGTGGGTCAGATCTATGGGGCAGGAACAGATGTGGGCCTGATGTTGGTCAGATTTATGGAGCAGGAGCTGCTGTGTTGCAGATGTGGGTCAGATCTATGGTGCAGGAGCTGCTGTGGGGCAGATGTAGGGCATATCTATGGGGCAGGAGCTGCTGTGAGGCTGATGGGTGTTAGATCTATGGGGAGGAGCTGCTGTGGTGCAGATGTGGGTCAGAGCTATGGGGCAGGAGCTGCTGTGGGGCAGAAGTGGGTAAGATCTATGGGGTAGGAGATGGTGTGTGGCAGATGTGGGTCAGATCTATGGTGTAGGAGCTGCTGTGGGGCTGATGTGGGTCAGATCTATGGGGCAGGAGCAGCAGTGGAGGAGATGTGGTCAGATCTATGGGTCAGGAGCTGCAGTGGAGATTATGTAGGTCAGATCTATGGGGCAGGAGCTGCTGTGGGGCTGCTGTGGGTCAGATCAATGGGGCTGAAGCTGCTGTGGGTCATATCTATTGGGCAGCAGCTGCTTTACATATGATGTGTGTCAGATCTATGGGGCAGGAGCTGCTGTGGGGCTGATATGGGTTAGATCTATGGGGCAGGAGCTGCAGTGGGGCTGATGGGGGTCAGATCTATGGGGCAGGAGCTACTGTGGGGCTGATGTGGGTCAAATCAATGGGGCAGAGCTGCTCTTGGGTACATGTGGGTCAGATCTATGGAGCAGGAGCTGCTGTGGGGCAGATTTGAATCAGATCTATAGGGCAGGAGCTGCTGTGGGTCAGATCTATGGAGCAGGAGCTGCTGTGGGGCACATGTGAGTTAGATCTATGGGGCAGGAGATGGTGTGGGGCAGACTTGGGTCAGATGTATGGGTCAGGATCTGCTGTGTGGCTGATGTTGGTCAGATCTATGGGGCATGGGCTGCTGTGGGTCAGATCTACGGGACTGGAGCTGCAGTGGAGCACATGTGGGTCAGATCTATGGGGTAGAAGCTGCTGTGGGGCTGACGTGGGTCTTATCTATAAGGCAGGAGCTGCTGTGGGGCTGACTTGGGTCAGATCTATGGGGCAGGAGCTGCTGTGGGGCTGATGTGAGTCAGATCTATGGGGCAGGAGCTGCTGTGGGGCATATGTGGGTCAGATCTATATGGCAGGTGCTGCTGTGGGGCACATGTAGGTCAGACCTATGGGGCAGGAGCTGCAGAGGGGATGATGTAGGTCAGATCTATGGGGCAGGAGTTGCTGTGGGGCAGATGAGGGACATATCTATTGTGCAAAATCTGCTGTTGGACTGATGTGGGTCAGATCTATGAGTTTGGAGCTGCTGTGGGGCACATGTGGGTCAGATCAATGGGCCAGGAGCTGCTGCGGGGCTGATTTGGGTCAGATCTATGGGTCAGCAGCTGCTTGGGTCTGATGTGGGTCAGATCTATGGGGCAGGAGCTGCTGTGGGGCTGCTGTGGGTCAGATCTATGGGGCAGGAGGTGCTGTGGGTTAGATCTATGGGGCAGGAGCTGCTGCGGGGAACATGTGGGTCAGATCTATGGGGCAGGAGCTGCTGTGGGGCAGATGTGGGTCAGATCTATGGGGCAGCTGCTGCTGTGGGTCTAATGTGGGTCAGATCTATGGGGTAGGAGATGCTGTGGGTCAGATCTATGGGGAAGAGCTGCTGTTGGTCTGATCAATGGGGCAGGAGCAGCTGTGGGTCTGATGTGGGTCAGATCTATGGGGCAGGAGCGGCTGTGGGGCTGATGTGGGTCAGATCTATGGGGCAGGAGATGCTGTGGCTGATGTGGGTCAGTTCTATGGGGCAGGAGATGCTGTGGGTCAGATCTATGGGGAAGAGCTGCTGTTGGTCTGATCAATGGGGCTGGAGCAGCTGTGGGTCAGATGTGGGTCAGATCTATGGGGCAGGAGCTGCTCTGGCTGATGTGGGTCAGTTCTATGGGGCAGGAGATGCTGTGAGTCAGATGTATGAGGCAGGAGCTGCTGTGGGGCAGATGGGGGTCAGATCTATGGGGCAGGAGATGCTGTGGAGCAGATGTGGGTCAGATCTATGGGGCAGGAGCTGCTGAGGGGCTGATGTGGGTCAGATCTATAGGGCAGGAGCTGCAGTGGGGCTGATGTGGGTCAGATCTATGGGCTGGATCTCCTGTGGGTTGATGTGGGTCAAATCAATTGGGCAGAGCTGCTCTGGGGCACATGTTGGTCTGATCTATGGAGCAGGAGCTGCTATGGGACAGATTTGAATCAGATCTATAGGGCAGGAGCTGCTGTGGTTCATATCTATGGAGCAGGAGCTGCTGTGGGGCACATGTGAGTTAGATCTATGGGGCAGGAGATGGTGTGGGGCAGATTTGGGTTAGATGTATGGGGCAGGAGCTGATGTGGGGCTGATGTTGGTCAGATCTATAGGGCAGGAGCTGCTGTGGGGCTGATGTGGGTCAGTTCTATGGGGCAGGAGCTGCTGTGGGGCTGATGTGGGTCAGATCTATGGGGCAGGAGCTGCAGTGGGGCTGATGTGGGTCAGATCTATGGGGCAGGATCTCCTGTGGGGCTGATGTGGGTCAAATCAATGAAGCAGAGCTGCTCTGGGGCACATGCGGGTCAGATCTATGGAGCAGGAGCTGCTGTGGGGCAGATTTGAATCAGATCTATGGGGCAGGAGCTGCTGTGGGTCAGATCTATGGGCAGGAGATGCTGTGGGGCACATGTGAGTTAGATCTATGGGGCAGGAGATGGTGTGGGGCTGATGTGGGTCAGATCTATGGGGCAGGAGCTGCTGTGGGGCTGATGTGGGTCAGATCTATGGGGCAGGAGATGCTGTGGGTCAGATCTATGGGGCAGGAGCTGCTGTGGGGAACATGTGGGTCAGGTCTATGGGGCAGGAGCAGCTGTGGGGCAGATTTGGGTCAGATCTATGGGGCAGGAGCTGCTGTGGGGAACATGTTGGACAGATCTATGGGGAAGAGCTGCTGTTGGTCTGATCAATGGGGCAGGAGCAGCAGTGGGGCAGATTTGGGTCATATCTATAAGGCAGAAGCGGCTGTGGGGCTGACGTGGGTCAGATCTTGTAGGCAGGAGCTGCTGTGGGGCAGATTTGGGTCAGATCTATGGGGCAGGAGCTGCTGTGGGGCTGATGTGGGTCAGATCTATGGGGCAGGAGCTGCTGTGGGGCAGATTTGGGTCAGATCTATGGGGCAGGAGCTGCTGTGGGGCTGATGTGGGTCAGATCTATATGGCAGGAGCTGCTGTGGGGAACATGTAGGTCAGACCTATGGGGCAGGAGCTGCAGAGGGGATGATGTAGGTCAGATCTATGGGGCAGGAGTTGCTGTGGGGCAGATGAGGGACATATCTATGGTGCAAAATCTGCTGTTGGACTGATGTGGGTCAGATCTATGATTTTGGAGCTGCTGTGGGGCACATGTGGGTCAGATCTATGGGGCAGGAGCTGCTGCGGGGCTGATTTGGGTCAGATCTATGGGTCAGCAGCTGCTGTGGGTCTGATGTGGGTCAGATCTATGGGGCAGGAGCTGCTGTGGGGCTGATGTGGGTCAGATCTATGGGGCAGGAGATGCTGTGGGTCAGATCTATGGGGCAGGAGCTGCTGTGGGGAACATGTGGGTCAGGTCTATGGGGCAGGAGCTGCTGTGGGGCAGATGTGGGTCAGATCTATGGGGCAGCAGCTGCTGTGGGTCTGATGTGGGTCAGATCTATGGAGCAGGAGATGCTGTGGGTCAGATCTATGGGGAAGAGCTGCTGTTGGTCTGATCAATGGGGCAGGAGCAGCTGTGGGTCTGATGTGGGTCAGATCTATGGGGCAGGAGCTGCTTTGGGGCTGATGTGGGTCAGATCTATGGGGCAGGAGATGCTGTGGGTCAGATCTATGGGGAAGAGCTGCTGTTGGTCTGATCAATGGGGCAGGAGCAGCAGTGGGGCAGATTTGGGTAAGATCTATAAGGCAGGAGCGGCTGTGGGGCTGATGTTGGTCAGATCTATGGTGCAGGAGCTGCTGTGGGGCAGATGTGGGTCAGATCTATGGGGCAGGAGCTGCTGTGGCTGATGTGGGTCAGTTCTATGGGGCAGGAGATGCTGTGGGTCAGATCTATGGGGAAGAGCTGCTGTTGGTCTGATCAAAGAGGCAGGAGCAGCTGTGGGTCTGATGTGGGTCAGATCTATGGGGCAGGAGCTGCTGTGGGGCTGATGTGGGTCAGATCTATGGGGCAGGAGATGCTGTGGGTCATATCTATGGGGCAGGAGATGCTGTGGAGCAGATGTGGGTCAGATCTATGGGGCAGGAGCTGCTGTGGGGCTGATGTGGGTCAGATCTATAGGGCAGGAGCTGCAGGGGGCTGATGTGGGTCAGATCTATGGGCAGGATCTCCTGTCGTTGATGTGGGTCAAATCAATGGGGCAGAGCTGCACTGGGCACACGTGGGTCTGATCTATGGAGCAGGAGCTGCTGTGGGACAGATTTGAATCAGATCTATAGGGCAGGAGCAGCTGTGGGTCAGATCTATGGAGTAGAAGCTGCTGTGGGGCACATGTGAGTTAGATCTATGGGGCAGGAGCTGATGTGGGGCAGATTTGGGTCAGATATAGGGGTCAGGAGCTGCTGTGTGGCTGATGAGGGTCAGATCTATGGGGCATGGGCTGCTGTGGGACAGATCTACGGGACTGGAGCTGCAGTGGAGCACATGTGGGTCAGATCTATGGGGTAGAAGCTGCTGTGGGGCTGATGGGGGTCATATCTATAAGGCAGGAGCTGCTGTGGGGCTGACGTGGGTCAGATCTATGAGGCAGGAGCTGCTGTGGGGCAGATTTGGGTCAGATCTATGGGGCAGGAGCTGCTGTGGAGCTGATGTGGGTCAGATCTATGGGGCAGGAGCAGCTGTGGGGCTGATGTGGGTCAGATCTATGGGGCAGGAGATGCTGTGGGTCAGATCTATGGGGCAGGAGCTGCTGTGGGGAACAAGTGGGTCAGGTCTATGGGGCAGGAGATGCTGTGGGTCAGATCTATGGGGCAGGAGCTGCTGTGGGGAACATGTGGGTCAGGTCTATGGGGCAGGAGCTGCTGTGGGGCAGATGTGGGTCAGATCTATGGGTCAGCAGCTGCTGTGGGTCTGATGTGGGTCAGATCTATGGGGAAGAGCTGCTGTTGGTCTGATCAATGGGGCAGGAGCAGCAGTGGGGCAGATTTGGGTAAGATCTATAAGGCAGGAGCGGCTGTGGGGCTGACGTGGGTCAGATCTATGGTGCAGGAGCTGCTGTGCGGCAGATTTGGGTCAGATCTATGGGGCAGGAGCTGCTGTGGGGCTGATGTGGGTCAGATATATGGGGCAGGAGCTGCTGTGGGGCAGATGTGGGTCAGATCTATGGGGCAGGAGATGCTGTGGGGAACATGTTGGTCAGATCTATGGGGAAGAGCTGCTGTTGGTCTGATCAATGGGGCAGGAGCAGCAGTGGGGCAGATTTGGGTAAGATCTATAAGGCAGGAGCGGCTGTGGGGCTGATGTGGGTCAGATCTATGAGGTAGTAGCTGCTGTGGGCACATGTGGGTCAGATCTATTGGTCGAAATCTGCTGTGGGGCGCAATTGAGGCAGATCTACGGGGCAGGAGCTGCTGTGTGGCAAATGTGGGTCAGATCTATGGGGCAGGAGCTGCTGTGGGTCAGATCTATGGGGCAGGAGTTGCTGTGGGTCAGATCTATGGGGCAGGAACAGATGTGGGCCTGATGTTGGTCAGATTTATGGAGCAGGAGCTGCTGTGTTGCAGATGTGGGTCAGATCTATGGTGCAGGAGCTGCTGTGGGGCAGATGTAGGGCATATCTATGGGGCAGGAGCTGCTGTGAGGCTGATGGGTGTTAGATCTATGGGGAGTAGCTGCTGTGGTGCAGATGTGGGTCAGAGCTATGGGGCAGGAGCTGCTGTGGGGCAGAAGTGGGTAAGATCTATGGGGTAGGAGATGGTGTGTGGCAGATGTGGGTCAGATCTATGGTGTAGGAGCTGCTGTGGGGCTGATGTGGGTCAGATCTTTGGGGCAGGAGCTGCTGTGGTTAAGATCTATTTGGCAGGATCAGCTGTGGGGCAGATTTGGGTCAGATCTATGGGGCAGGAGAAGCAGTGGGGTAGATGTGGTCAGATCTATGGGTCAGGAGCTGCAGTGGAGATTATGTAGGTCAGATCTATGGGGCAGGAGCTGCTGTGGGGCTGCTGTGGGTCAGATCAATGGGGCTGAAGCTGCTGTGGGTCATATCTATTGGGCAGCAGCTGCTTTACATATGATGTGTGTCAGATCTATGGGGCAGGAGCTGCTGTGGGGCTGATACGGGTTAGATCTATGGGGCAGGAGCTGCAGTGGGGCTGATGGGGGTCAGATCTATGGGGCAGGAGCTACTGTGGGGCTGATGTGGGTCAAATCAATGGGGCAGAGCTGCTCTTGGGAACATGTGGGTCAGATCTATGGAGCAGGAGCTGCTGTGGGGCAGATTTGAATCAGATCTATGGGGCAGGAGATGGTGTGGGGCAGATTTGGGTCAGATGTATGGGTCAGGAGCTGCTGTGTGGCTGATGTGGGTCAGATCTATGGGGCATGGGCTGCTGTGGGTCAGATCTACGGGACTGGAGCTGCAGTGGAGCACATGTGGGTCAGATCTATGGGGTAGAAGCTGCTGTGGGGCTGATGGGGGTCATATCTATAAGGCAGGAGCTGCTGTGGGGCTGACTTGGGTCAGATGTATGGGGCAGGAGCTGCTGTGCGACAGATGTGGGTCAGATCTATGGGGCAGGAGCTGCTGTGCGGCTGATGTGGTTCAGATCTATGGGGCCGGAGCTGCTGTGGGGCATATGTGGGTCAGATCTATATGGCAGGAGCTGCTGTGGGGCACATGTGGGTCAGACCTATGGGGCAGGAGCTGCAGAGGGGATGATGTAGGTCAGATCTATGGGGCAGGAGTTGCTGTGGGGCAGATGAGGGAAATATCTATGGTGCAAAATCTGATGTTGGACTGATGTGGGTCAGATCTATGATTTTGGAGCAGCTGTGGGGCACATGTGGGTCAGATCAATGGGCCAGGAGCTGCTGCGGGGCTGATTTGGGTCAGATCTATGGGGCAGGAGCTGCTGTGGGGCATATGTGGGTCTGATCTATGGGGCAGGAGCTGCTGTGGGGCAGATGTGGGTCAGATCTATGGGGCAGGAGCAGCTGTGGGGCACATGTGAGTTAGATCTATGGGGCAGGAGATGGTGTGGGGCAGATTTGGGTCAGATCTATATGGCAGGAGCTGCTATGGGGCACATGTGGCTCAGACCTATGGGGCAGGAGCTGCAGAGGGGATGATGTAGGTCAGATCTATGGGGCAGGAGTTGCTGTGGGGCAGATGAGGGAAATATCTATGGTGAAAAATCTGCTGTTGGACTGATGTGGGTCAGATCTATGATTTTGGAGCAGCTGTGGGGCACATGTGGGTCAGATCAATGGGCCAGGAGCTGCTGCGGGGCTGATTTGGGTCAGATCTATGGGGCAGGAGCTGCTGTGGGGCATATGTGGGTCAGATCTATGGGGCAGGAGCTGCTGTGGGGCAGATGTGGGTCAGATCTATGGGGCAGGAGCTGCTGTGGGGCACATGTGGGTTAGATCTATGGGGCAGGAGATGGTGTGGGGCAGATTTGGGTCAGATCTATGGGGCAGGAGCTGCTGTGGGGCTGATACGGTTAAGATCTATAGAGCGGTAGATGCTATGGGGCTGATGTGGGTCAGATCTATGGGGCAGAATCTCCTGTGGGGCTGATTTGGGTCAAATCAATGGGGCAGAGCTGCTCTGGGGTACATGTGGTTCAGATCTATGGAGCAGGAGCTGCTGTGGGGCAGATTTGAATCAGATCTATAGGGCAGGAGCTGCTGTGGGTCAGATCTATGGGCAGGAGCTGCTGTGGGGCACATGTGAGTTAGATCTATGGGGCAGGAGATGGTGTGGGGCAGATTTGGGTCAGATGTATGGGGCAGGAGCTGATGTGGGGCTGATGTTGGTAAGATCTATAGGGCAGGAGCTGCAGTGGGGCTGATGTGGGTCAGATCTATGGGGCAGGATCTCCTGTGGGGCTGATGTGGGTCAAATCAATGGGGCAGAGCTGCTCTGGGGCACATGCGGGTCAGATCTATGGAGCAGGAGCTGCTGTGGGGCATATTTGAATCAGATCTATGGGGCAGGAGCTGCTGTGGGTCAGATCTATGGGCAGGAGATGCTGTGGGGCACATGTGAGTTAGATCTATGGGGCAGGAGATGGTGTGGGGCAGATTTGGGTCAGATGTATGGGTCAGGAGCTGCTGTGTGGCTGATGTTGGTCAGATCTATGGGGCATGGGCTGCTGTGGGTCAGATCTACTGGACTGGAGCTGCAGTGGAGCACATGTGGGTCAGATCTATGGGTCAGCAGCTGCTGTGGGGCTGACGTGGGTCTTATCTATAAGGCAGGAGCTGCTGTGGGGCTGATTTGGGTCAGATCTATGGGGCAGGAGCTGCTGTGGGGCTGATGTGGGTTAGATCTATGGGGCAGGAGCTGCTGTGGGGCACATGTGGGTCAGATCTATATGGCAGGAGCTGCAGAGGGGATGATGTAGGTCAGATCTATGGGGCAGGAGTTGCTGTGGGGCAGATGAGGGACATATCTATGGTGCAAAATCTGCTGTTGGACTGATGTGGGTCAGATCTATGAGTTTGGAGCTGCTGTGGGGCACATGTGGGTCAGATCAATGGGCCAGGATCTGCTGCGGGGCTGATTTGGGTCAGATCTATGGGTCAGCAGCTGCTTGGGTCTGATGTGGGTCAGATCTATGGGGCAGGAGCTGCTGTGGGGCTGCTGTGGGTCAGATCTATGGGGCAGGAGCTGCTGTGGGTCAGATCTATGGGGCAGGAGCTGCTGCGGGGAACATGTGGGTCAGGTCTATGGAGCAGGAGCTGCTGTGGGGCAGATGTGGGTCAGATCTATGGGGCAGGAGCTGCTGTGGCTGATGTGGGTCAGTTCTATGGGGCAGGAGATGCTGTGGCTGATGTGGGTCAGTTCTATGGGGTAGGAGATGCTGTGGGTCAGATCTATGGGGAAGAGCTTCTGTTGGTCTGATCAATGGGGCAGGAGCAGCTGTGGGTCTGATGTGGGTCAGATCTATGGTGCAGGAGATGCTGTGGGGCTGATGTGGGTCAGATCTATGGGGCAGGAGATGCTGTGGGTCAGATCTATGGGGAAGAGCTGCTGTTGGTCTGATCAATGGGGCAGGAGCAGCAGTGGGGCAGATTTGGGTAAGATCTATAAGGCAGGAGCGGCTGTGGGGCTAATGTGGGTCAGATCAATGGTGCAGGAGCTGCTGTGGGGCAGATGTGGGTCAGATCTATGGGGCAGGAGCTGCTGTGGCTGATGTGGGTCAGTTCTATGGGGCAGGAGATGCTGTGGGTCAGATCTATGGGGAAGAGCTGCTGTTGGTCTGATCAATGGGGCAGGAGCAGCTGTGGGTCTGATGTGGGTCAGATCTATGGGGCAGGAGCTGCTGTGGGGCTGATGTGGGTCAGATCTATGGGGCAGGAGATGCTGTGGGTGAGATCTATGGGGAAGAGCTGCTGTTGGTCTGATCAATGGGGCAGGAGCAGCAGTGGGGCAGATTTGGGTAAGATCTATAAGGCAGGAGCGGCTGTGGGGCTAATGTGGGTCAGATCTATGGTGCAGGAGCTGCTGTGGGGCAGATGTGGGTCAGATCTATGGGGCAGGAGCTTCTGTGGCTGATGTGGGTCAGTTCTATGGGGCAGGAGATGCTGTGAGTCAGATGTATGAGGCAGGAGCTGCTGTGGGGCTGATGTGGGTCAGATCTATGGGCAGGATCTCCTGTGGGTTGATGTGGGTCAAATCAATGGGGCAGAGCTGCTCTGGGGCACATGTGGGTCTGATCTATGGAGCAGGAGCTGCTGTGGGACAGATTTGAATCAGATCTATAGGGCAGGAGCTGCTGTGGATCAGATCTATGGAGCAGGAGCTGCTGTGGGGCACATGTGAGTTAGATATATGGGGCAGGAGATGGTGTGGGGCAGATTTGGGTCAGATGTATGGGGCAGGAGCTGATGTGGGGCTGATGTTGGTAAGATCTATAGGGCAGGAGCTGCAGTGGAGCTGATGTGGGTCAGATATTTGGGGCAGGATCTCCTGTGGGGCTGATGTGGGTCAAATCAATGGGGCAGAGCTGCTCTGGGGCACATGCGGGTCAGATCTATGGTGCAGTAGCTGCTGTGGGGCAGATGTGGGTCAGATCTATGGGGCAGGAGCTGCTTTGGCTGATGTGGGTCAGTTCTATGGGGCAGGAGATGCTGTGAGTCAGATGTATGAGGCAGGAGCTGCTGTGGGGCAGATGGGGGTCAGATCTATGGGGCAGGAGATGCTGTGGGGCTGATGTGGGTCAGATCTATGGGGCAGGAGCTGCTGTGGGGCTGATGTGGGTCAGATCTATGGGGCAGGAGCTGCTGTGGGTCAGATCTATGGGGCAGGAGCTGCTGTGGGGAACATATGGGTCAGGTCTATGGGGCAGGAGCTGCTGTGGGGCAGATGTGGGTCAGATCTATGGGGCAGGAGCTGCTGTGGGGAACATGTTGGTCAGATCTATGGGGAAGAGCTGCTGTTGGTCTGATCAATGGGGCAGGAGCAGCAGTGGGGCAGATTTGGGTAAGATCTATAAGGCAGGAGCGGCTGTGGGGCTGATGTGGGTCAGATCTATGAGGTAGTAGCTGCTGTGGGCACATGTGGGTCAGATCTATTGGGCGAAAGCTGCTGTGGGGCGCAATTGAGGCAGATCTACGGGGCAGGAGCTGCTGTGTGGCAAATGTGGGTCAGATCTATGGGGCAGGAGCTGCTGTGGGTCAGATCTATGGGGCAGGAACAGATGTGGGCCTGATGTTGGTCAGATTTATGGAGCAGGAGCTGCTGTGTTGCAGATGTGGGTCAGATCTATGGTGCAGGAGCTGCTGTGGGGCAGATGTAGGGCATATCTATGAGGCAGGAGCTGCTGTGAGGCTGATGGGTGTTAGATCTATAGGGAAGAGCTGCTGTGGTGCAGATGTGGGTCAGAGCTATGGGGCAGGAGCTGCTGTGGGGCAGAAGTGGGTAAGATCTATGGGGTAGGAGATGGTGTGTGGCAGATGTGGGTCAGATCTACGCTGTAGGAGCTGCTGTGGGGCTGATGGGGGTCAGATCTATGGGGCAGGAGCTGCTGTGGTTAAGATCTACTTGGCAAAATCTGCTGTGGGGCAGATTTGGGTCAGATCTATGGGGCAGGAGCAGCAGTGGGGTAGATGTGGTCAGATCTATGGGTCAGGAGCTGCAGTGGAGATGATGTAGGTCAGATCTATGGGGCAGGAGCTGCTGTTGGTCTGATCAATGGGGCAGGAGCAGCAGTGGGGCAGATTTGGGTAAGATCTATAAGGCAGGAGCGGCTGTGGGGCTGATGTGGGTCAGATCTATGGTGCAGTAGCTGCTGTGCGGCAGATGTGGGTCAGATCTATGGGCCAGGAGCTGCTGTGGCTGATGTGGGTCCGTTCTATGGGGCAGGAGATGCTGTGAGTCAGATGTATGAGGCAGGAGCTGCTGTGGGGCAGATGGGGGTCAGATCTATGGCCAGGAGATGCTGTGGAGCCGATGTGGGTCAGATGTATGGGGCAGGAGCTGATGTGGGGCTGATGTTGGTCAAATCTATAGGGCAGGAGCTGCAGTGGGGCTGATGTGGGTCAGATCTATGGGGCAGGATCTCCTGTGGGGCTGATGTGGGTCAAATCAATGGGGCAGAGCTGCTCTGGGGCACATGTGGGTCAGATCTATGGAGCAGGAGCTGCTGTGGGGCAGATTTGAATCAGATCTATGGGGCAGGAGCTGCTGTGGGTCAGATCTATGGGCAGGAGCTGCTGTGGTGCACATGTGAGTTAGATCTATGGGGCAGGAGATGGTGTGGGGCAGATTTGGGTCAGATGTAAGGGGCAGGAGCTGATGTGGGGCTGATGTTGGTCAGATCTATAGGGCAGGAGCTGCAGTGGGGCTGATGTGGGTCAGATCTATGGGGCAGGATCTCCTGTGGGGCTGATGTGGGTCAAATCAATGGGGCAGAGCTGCTCTGGGGCACATGCGGGTCAGATCTATGGAGCAGGAGCTGCTGTGGGGCAGATTTGAATCAGATCTATGGGGCAGGAGCTGCTGTGGGTCAGATCTATGGGCAGGAGCTGCTGTGGGGAACATGTGAGTTAGATCAATGGGGCAGGAGATGGTGTGGGGCAGATTTCGGTCAGATGTATGGGTCAGGAGCTGCTGCGGGGCTGATTTGGGTCAGATCTATGGGGCATGGGCTGCTGTGGGTCAGATCTATGGGACTGGAGCTGCAGTGGAGCACATGTGGGTCAGATCTATGGGGTAGAAGCTGCTGTGGGGCTGATGGGGGTCATATCTATAAGGCAGGAGCTGCTGTGGGGCTGACGTGGGTCAGATCTATGAGGCAGGAGTTGCTGTGGGGCAGATTTGGGTCAGATCTATGGGGCAGGAGCTGCTGTGGGGCTGATGTGGGTCAGATCTATGGGGCAGGAGCTGCAGTGGGGCTGATGTGGGTCATATCTATGGGGCAGGAGATGCTGTGGGTCAGTTCTATGGGGCAGGAGCTGCTATGGGGCTGATGTGGGTCAGATCTATGGGGCAGGAGATGCTGTGGGTCAGATCTATGGGGGCTGATGTGGGTCTGATCAATGGGGCAGGAGCAGCAGTGGGGCAGATTTGGGTAAGATCTATAAGGCAGGAGCGGCTGTGGGGCTGATGTGGGTCAGATCTATGGTGCAGGAGATGCTGTGGGGCAGATGTGGGTCAGATCTATGGGGCAGGAGCTGCTGTGGCTGATGTGGTTCAGTTCTATGGGGCAGGAGATGCTGTGAGTCAGATGTATGAGGCAGGAGCTGCTGTGGGGCAGATGGGGGTCAGATCTATGGGGCAGGAGATGCTGTGGAGCAGATGTGGGTCAGATCTATGGGGCAGGAGCTGCTGTGGGGCTGATGTGGGTCAGATCTATAGGGCAGGAGCTGCACGGGGCTGATGTGGGTCAGATCTATGGGCAGGATCTCCTGTGGGTTGATGTGGGTCAAATCAATGAGGCAGAGCTGCTCTGGGGCACATGTGGGTCTGATCTATGGAGCAGGAGCTGCTGTGGGACAGATTTGAATCAGATCTATAGGGCAGGAGCTGCTGTGGGTCAGATCTATGGAGCAGGAGCTGCTGTGGTGCAGATGTGGGTCAGAGCTATGGGGCAGGAGCTTCTGTGGGGTTGATGTGGGTCAGATCTATGGGTCAGGAGCTGCTGTGGGGCAGATGTCGGTCAGATCTATGGGGCAGGATCTCCTGGGGGCTGATGTGGGTCAGATCTGTGGGGTAAAATCTGCTGTGGGGCAGATGTGGTTCAGATCTATGGGGCAGGAGCTTCTGTGGGGTTGATGTGGGTCAGATCTATGGGTCAGGAGCTGCTGTGGGGCAGATGTGGGTCAGTTCTATGGGGCAAGAGCCGCTGTGGTGCAGATGTGGGTCAGATCTATGGGGCAAGATCTCCTGGGGGCTGATGTGGGTCAGATCTGTGGGGTAAAATCTGCTGTGGGGCAGATGTGGTTCAGATCTATGGGGCAGGAGCTTCTGTGGGGTTGATGTGGGTCAGATCTATAGGGCAGGAGCTGCTGTGGGGCAGATGTGGGTCAGATCTATAGGGCAGGAGCTGCTGTGGGTCAGATCTATGGAGCAGGAGCTGCTGTGGGGTTGATGTGGGTCAGATCTATGGGTCAGGAGCTGATGTGGGGCTGATGTTGGTCAGATCTATAGGGCAGGAGCTGCAGTGGGGCTGATGTGGGTCAGTTCTATGGGGCAGGATCTCCTGTGGGGCTGATGTGGGTCAAATCAATGAGGCAGAGCTGCTCTGGGGCACATGTGGGTCAGATCTATGGAGCAGGAGCTGCTGTGGGGCAGATTTGAATCAGATCTATGGGGCAGGAGCTGCTGTGGGTCAGATCTATGGGCAGGAGATGCTGTGGGGCACATGTGAGTTAGATCTATGGGGCAGGAGATGGTGTGGGGCTGATGTGGGTCAGATCTATGGGGCAGGAGATGCTGTGGGTCAGATATATGGGGCAGGAGCTGCTGTGGGGAACATGTGGGTCAGGTCTATGGGGCAGGAGCAGCTGTGGGGCAGATGTGGGTCAGATCTATGGGGCAGGAGCTGCTGTGGGGAACATGTTGGTCAGATCTATGGGGAAGAGCTGCTGTTGGTCTGATCAATGGGGCAGGAGCTGCAGTGGGGCAGATTTGGGTAAGATCTATAAGGCAGGAGCGGCTGTGGGGCTGATGTGGGTCAGATCTTGTAGGCAGGAGCTGCTGTGGGGCAGATTTGGGTCAGATCTATGGGGCAGGAGCTGCTGTGGGGCTGATGTGGGTCAGATCTATGGGGTAGGAGATGCTGTGGGTCAGAGCTATGGGGCAGGAGCTGCTGTGGGGAACATATGGGTCAGGTCTATGGGGCAGGAGCTGCTGTGGGGCAGATGTGGGTCAGATCTATGGGGCAGGAGCTGCTGTGGGGAACATGTTGGTCAGATCTATGGGGAAGAGCTGCTGTTGGTCTGATAAATGGGGCAGGAGCAGCCGTGGGGCAGATTTGGGTAAGATCTATAAGGCAGGAGCGGCTGTGGGGCTGATGTGGGTCAGATCTATGAGGTAGTAGCTGCTGTGGGCACATGTGGGTCAGATCTATTGGGCGAAAGCTGCTGTGGGGCTGATGTGGGTCAGATCTATGGGGCAGGAGCTGCTGTGTGGCAAATGTGGGTCAGATCTATGGGGCAGGAGCTGCTGTGGGTCAGATCTATGGGGCAGGAACAGATGTGGGCCTGATGTTGGTCAGATTTATGCAGCTGGAGCTGCTGTGTTGCAGATGTGGGTCAGATCTATGGTGCAGGAGTTGCTGTGGGGCAGATGTAGGGCATACCTATGGGGCAGGAGCTGCTGTGAGGCTGATGGGTGTTAGATCTATGGGGAGGAGCTGCTGTGGTGCAGATGTGGGTCAGAGCTATGGGGCAGGAGCTGCTGTGGGGCAGAAGTGGGTAAGATCTATGGGGTAGGAGATGGTGTGTGGCAGATGTGGGTCAGATCTATGGTGTAGGAGCTGCTGTGGGGCTGATGGGGGTCAGATCTATGGGGCAGGAGCTGCTGTGGTTAAGATCTACTTGGCAGGATCTGCTGTGGGGCAGATTTGGGTCAGATCTATGGGGCAGGAGCAGCAGTGGGGTAGATGTGGTCAGATCTATGGGTCAGGAGCTGCTGTGTGGAGATGATGTAGGTCAGATCTATGGGGCAGGAGCTGCTGTTGGTCTGATCAATGGGGCAGGAGCAGCAGTGGGGCAGATTTGGGTAAGATCTATAAGGCAGGAGCGGCTGTGGGGCTAATGTGGGTCAGATCAATGGTGCAGGAGCTGCTGTGGGGCAGATGTGGGTCAGATCTATGGGGCAGGAGCTGCTGTGGCTGATGTGGGTCAGTTCTATGGGGCAGGAGATGCTGTGGGTCAGATCTATGGGGAAGAGCTGCTGTTGGTCTGATCAATGGGGCAGGAGCAGCTGTGGGTCTGATGTGGGTCAGATCTATGGGGCAGGAGCTGCTGTGGGGCTGATGTGGGTCAGATCTATGGGGCAGGAGATGCTGTGGGTGAGATCTATGGGGAAGAGCTGCTGTTGGTCTGATCAATGCGGCAGGAGCAGCAGTGGGGCAGATTTGGGTAAGATCTATAAGGCAGGAGCGGCTGTGGGGCTAATGTGGGTCAGATCTATGGTGCAGGAGCTGCTGTGGGGCAGATGTGGGTCAGATCTATGGGGCAGGAGCTGCTGTGGCTGATGTGGTTCAGTTCTATGGGGCAGGAGATGCTGTGAGTCAGATGTATGAGGCAGGAGCTGCTGTGGGGCAGATGGGGGTCAGATCTATGGGGCAGGAGATGCTGTGGAGCAGATGTGGGTCAGATCTATGGGGCAGGAGCTGCAGTGGGGCTGATGTGGGTCAGATCTATAGGGCAGGATCTCCTGTGGGTTGATGTGGGTCAAATCAATGAGGCAGAGCTGCTCTGGGGCACATGTGGGTCTGATCTATGGAGCAGGAGCTGCTGTGGGACAGATTTGAATCAGATCTATAGGGCAGGAGCTGCTGTGGGTCAGATCTATGGAGCAGGAGCTGCTGTGGTGCAGATGTGGGTCAGAGCTATGGGGCAGGAGCTTCTGTGGGGTTGATGTGGGTCAGATCTATGGGTCAGGAGCTGCTGTGGGGCAGATGTGGGTCAGATCTATGGGGCAGGATCTCCTGGGGGCTGATGTGGGTCAGATCTGTGGGGTAAAATCTGCTGTGGGGCAGATGTGGTTCAGATCTATGGGGCAGGAGCTTCTGTGGGGTTGATGTGGGTCAGATCTATGGGTCAGGAGCTGCTGTGGGGCAGATGTGGGTCAGTTCTATGGGGCAAGAGCCGCTGTGGTGCAGATGTGGGTCAGATCTATGGGGCAAGATCTCCTGGGGGCTGATGTGGGTCAGATCTGTGGGGTAAAATCTGCTGTGGGGCAGATGTGGTTCAGATCTATGGGGCAGGAGCTTCTGTGGGGTTGATGTGGGTCAGATCTATAGGGCAGGAGCTGCTGTGGGGCAGATGTGGGTCAGATCTATAGGGCAGGAGCTGCTGTGGGTCAGATCTATGGAGCAGGAGCTGCTGTGGGGTTGATGTGGGTCAGATCTATGGGTCAGGAGCTGATGTGGGGCTGATGTTGGTCAGATCTATAGGGCAGGAGCTGCAGTGGGGCTGATGTGGGTCAGTTCTATGGGGCAGGATCTCCTGTGGGGCTGATGTGGGTCAAATCAATGGGGCAGAGCTGCTCTGGGGCACATGTGGGTCAGATCTATGGAGCAGGAGCTGCTGTGGGGCAGATTTGAATCAGATCTATGGGGCAGGAGCTGCTGTGGGTCAGATCTATGGGCAGGAGATGCTGTGGGGCACATGTGAGTTAGATCTATGGGGCAGGAGATGGTGTGGGGCTGATGTGGGTCAGATCTATGGTGCAGGAGATGCTGTGGGTCAGATCTATGGGGCAGGAGCTGCTGTGGGGAACATGTGGGTCAGGTCTATGGGGCAGGAGCAGCTGTGGGGCAGATGTGGGTCAAATCTATGGGGCAGGAGCTGCTGTGGGGAACATGTTGGTCAGATCTATGGGGAAGAGCTGCTGTTGGTCTGATCAATGGGGCAGGAGCTGCAGTGGGGCAGATTTGGGTAAGATCTATAAGGCAGGAGCGGCTGTGGGGCTGACGTGGGTCAGATCTTGTAGGCAGGAGCTGCTGCGGGGCAGATTTGGGTCAGATCTATGGGGCAGGAGCTGCTGTGGGGCTGATGTGGGTCAGATCTATGGGGTAGGAGATGCTGTGGGTCAGAGCTATGGGGCAGGAGCTGCTGTGGGGAACATATGGGTCAGGTCTATGGGGCAGGAGCTGCTGTGGGGCAGATGTGGGTCAGATCTATGGGGCAGGAGCTGCTGTGGGGAACATGTTGGTCAGATCTATGGGGAAGAGCTGCTGTTGGTCTGATAAATGGGGCAGGAGCAGCCGTGGGGCAGATTTGGGTAAGATCTATAAGGCAGGAGCGGCTGTGGGGCTGATGTGGGTCAGATCTATGAGGTAGTAGCTGCTGTGGGCACATGTGGGTCAGATCTATTGGGCGAAAGCTGCTGTGGGGCTGATGTGGGTCAGATCTATGGGGCAGGAGCTGCTGTGTGGCAAATGTGGGTCAGATCTATGGGGCAGGAGCTGCTGTGGGTCAGATCTATGGGGCAGGAACAGATGTGGGCCTGATGTTGGTCAGATTTATGCAGCTGGAGCTGCTGTGTTGCAGATGTGGGTCAGATCTATGGTGCAGGAGTTGCTGTGGGGCAGATGTAGGGCATACCTATGGGGCAGGAGCTGCTGTGAGGCTGATGGGTGTTAGATCTATGGGGAGGAGCTGCTGTGGTGCAGATGTGGGTCAGAGCTATGGGGCAGGAGCTGCTGTGGGGCAGAAGTGGGTAAGATCTATGGGGTAGGAGATGGTGTGTGGCAGATGTGGGTCAGATCTATGGTGTAGGAGCTGCTGTGGGGCTGATGGGGGTCAGATCTATGGGGCAGGAGCTGCTGTGGTTAAGATCTACTTGGCAGGATCTGCTGTGGGGCAGATTTGGGTCAGATCTATGGGGCAGGAGCAGCAGTGGGGTAGATGTGGTCAGATCTATGGGTCAGGAGCTGCTGTGTGGAGATGATGTAGGTCAGATCTATGGGGCAGGAGCTGCTGTTGGTCTGATCAATGGGGCAGGAGCAGCAGTGGGGCAGATTTGGGTAAGATCTATAAGGCAGGAGCGGCTGTGGGGCTAATGTGGGTCAGATCAATGGTGCAGGAGCTGCTGTGGGGCAGATGTGGGTCAGATCTATGGGGCAGGAGCTGCTGTGGCTGATGTGGGTCAGTTCTATGGGGCAGGAGATGCTGTGGGTCAGATCTATGGGGAAGAGCTGCTGTTGGTCTGATCAATGGGGCAGGAGCAGCTGTGGGTCTGATGTGGGTCAGATCTATGGGGCAGGAGCTGCTGTGGGGCTGATGTGGGTCAGATCTATGGGGCAGGAGATGCTGTGGGTGAGATCTATGGGGAAGAGCTGCTGTTGGTCTGATCAATGCGGCAGGAGCAGCAGTGGGGCAGATTTGGGTAAGATCTATAAGGCAGGAGCGGCTGTGGGGCTAATGTGGGTCAGATCTATGGGGCAGGAGCTTCTGTGGCTGATGTGGGTCAGTTCTATGGGGCAGGAGATGCTGTGAGTCAGATGTATGAGGCAGGAGCTGCTGTGGGGCTGATGTGGGTCAGATCTATGGGCAGGATCTCCTGTGGGTTGATGTGGGTCAAATCAATGGGGCAGAGCTGCTCTGGGGCACATGTGGGTCTGATCTATGGAGCAGGAGCTGCTGTGGGACAGATTTGAATCAGATCTATAGGGCAGGAGCTGCTGTGGATCAGATCTATGGAGCAGGAGCTGCTGTGGGGCACATGTGAGTTAGATCTATGGGGCAGGAGATGGTGTGGGGCAGATTTGGGTCAGATGTATTGGGCAGGAGCTGATGTGGGGCTGATGTTGGTCAGATCTATAGGGCAGGAGCTGCAGTGGAGCTGATGTGGGTCAGATATTTGGGGCAGGATCTCCTGTGGGGCTGATGTGGGTCAAATCAATGGGGCAGAGCTGCTCTGGGGCACATGCGGGTCAGATCTATGGTGCAGTAGCTGCTGTGGGGCAGATGTGGGTCAGATCTATGGGGCAGGAGCTGCTGTGGCTGATCTGGGTCAGTTCTATGGGGCAGGAGATGCTGTGAGTCAGATGTATGAGGCAGGAGCTGCTGTGGGGCAGATGGGGGTCAGATCTATGGGGCAGGAGATGCTGTGGGGCTGATGTGGGTCAGATCTATAGGGCAGGAGCTGCAGGGGGCTGATGTGGGTCAGATCTATGGGCAGGATCTCCTGTGGGTTGATGTGGGTCAAATCAATGGGGCAGAGCTGCTCTGGGGCACATGTGGGTCTGATCTATGGAGCAGGAGCTGCTGTGGGGCAGATTTGAATCAGATCTATAGGGCAGGAGCTGCTGTGGGTCAGATCTATGGAGCAGGAGCTGCTGTGGGGCACATGTGAGTTAGATCTATGGGGCAGGAGATGGTGTGGGGCAGATTTGGGTCAGATGTATGGGGCAGGAGCTGATGTGGGGCTGATGTTAGTCAGATCTATAGGGCAGGAGCTGCAGTGGGGCTGATGTGGGTCAGATCTATGGGGCAGGATCTCCTGTGGGGCTGATGTGGGTCAAATCAATGGTGCAGAGCTGCTCTGGGGCACATGCAGGTCAGATCTATGGAGCAGGAGCTGCTGTGGGGCAGATTTGAATCAGATCTATGGGGCAGGAGCTGCTGTGGGTCAGATCTATGGGCAGGCGTTGCTGAGGGGCACATGTGAGTTAGATCTATGGGGCAGGAGATGGTGTGGGGCAGATTTGGGTCAGATGTATGAGTCAGGAGCTGCTGTGTGGCTGATGAGGGTCAGATCTATGGGGCATGGGCTGCTGTGTATCAGATCTACGGGACTGGAGCTGCAGTGGAGCACATGTGGGTCAGATCTATGGGGTAGAAGCTGCTGTGGGGCTGATGGGGGTCATATCTATAAGGCAGGAGCTGCAGTGGGGCTGACGTGGGTCAGATCTATGAGGCAGGAGCTGCTGTGGGGCAGATTTGGGTCAGATCTATGGGGCAGGAGCTGCTGTGGGGCTGATGTGGGTCAGATCTATGGGGCAGGAGCTGCTGTGGGGATGATGTGGGTCAGATCTATGGGGCAGGAGCTGCTGTGGGGCAGATGTGGGTCAGATCTATGGGGCAGGAGCTGCTGTGGGGAACATGTTGGTCAGATCTATGGTGAAGAGCTGCTGTTGGTCTGATCAATGGGGCAGGAGCAGCAGTGGGGCAGATTTGGGTAAGATCTATAAGGCAGGAGCGGCTGTGGGGCTGATGTGGGTCAGATGTATGAGGTAGTAGCTGCTGTGGGCTCATGTGGGTCAGATCTATTGGGCGAAAGCTGCTGTGGGGCGCAATTGAGGCAGATCTACGGGGCAGGAGCTGCTGTGGGTCAGATCTATGGGGCAGGAACAGATGTGGGCCTGATGTTGGTCAGATTTATTGAGCTGGAGCTGCTGTGTTGCAGATGTGGGTCAGATCTATGGTGCAGGAGCTGCTGTGGGGCAGATGTAGGGCATATCTATGGGGCAGGAGCTGCTGTGAGGCTGATGGGTGTTAGATCTATGGGGCAGGAGCTGCTGTGGGGCAGAAGTGGGTAAGATCTATGGGGTAGGAGTAGGTGTGTGGCAGATGTGGGTCAGATCTATGGTGTAGGAGCTGCTGTGGGGCTGATGTGGGTCAGATCTATGGGGCTGAAGCTGCTGTGGGTCATATCTATTGGGCAGCAGCTGCTTTACATATGATGTGTGTCAGATCTATGGGGCATGAGCTGCTGTGGGGCTGATATGGGTTAGATCTATGGGGCAGGAGCTGCAGTGGGGCTGATGGGGGTCAGATCTATGGGGCAGGAGCTACTGTGGGGCACATGTGAGTTAGATCAATGGGGCAGAGCTGCTCTTGGGTACATGTGGGTCAGATCTATGGAGCAGGAGCTGCTGTGGGGCAGATTTGAATCAGATCTATATGGCATGAGCTGCTGTGGGTCAGATCTATGGGCAGTAGCTGCTGTGGGGCACATGTGAGTTAGATCTATGGGGCAGGAGATGGTGTGGGGCAGATTTGGGTCAGATGTATGGGTCAGGAGCTGCTGTGTGGATGATGTTGGTCAGATCTATGGGGCATGGGCTGCTGTGGGTCAGATCTACGGGACTGGAGCTGCAGTGGAGCACATGTGGGTCAGATCTATGGGGTAGAAGCTGCTGTGGGGCTGATGGGGGTCATATCTATAAGGCAGGAGCTGCTGTGGGGCTGACTTGGGTCAGATCTATGAGGCAGGAGCTGCTGTGGGGCTGACTTGGGTCAGATGTATGGGGCAGGAGCTGCTGTGCGACAGATGTGGGTCAGATCTATGGGGCTGGAGCTGCTGTGGGGCATATGTGGGTCAGATCTATGGGGCAGGAGCTGCTGTGGGGCTGATGTGGGTTAGATCTATGGGGCAGGAGCTGTTGTGGGGCTGATGGGGGTCAGATCTATGGGTCAGGAGCTGCTGTGTGGCTGATGTTGGTCGGATCTATGGGGCAGTAGCTGCTGTGCGACTGATGTGGGTCAGATCTATGGGGCAGGAGCTGCTGTGCGGCTGATGTGGTTCAGATCTATGGGGCAGGAACTGCTGTGGGGCATATGTGGGTCAGATCTATATGGCAGGAGCTGCTGTGGGGCACATGTGGGTCAGACCTATGGGGCAGGAGCTGCAGAGAGGATGATGTAGGTCAGATCTATGGGGCAGGAGTTGCTGTGGGGCAGATGAGGGACATATCTATGGTGCAAAATCTGATGTTGGACTGATGTGGGTCAGATGTATGATTTTGGAGCAGCTGTGGGGCACATGTGGGTCAGATCAATGGGCCAGGAGCTGCTGCGGGGCTGATTTGGGTCAGATCTATGGGTCAGCAGCTGTTGTGGGTCTGATGTGGGTCAGATCTATGGGGCAGGAGCTGCTGTGGGGCAGATGTGGGTCAGATCTATGGGGCAGGAGCTGCTGTGGGGCTGATACGGTTAAGATCTATGGAGCGGGAAATGCTATGGGGCTGATGAGGGTCAGATCTATGGGGCAGGAGCTGCAGTGGGGCTGATGTGGGTCAAATCAATGGGGCAGAGCTGCTCTGGGGTACATGTGGGTCAGATCTATGGAGCAGGAGCTGCTGTGGGGCAGATTTGAATCAGATCTATAGGGCAGGAGCTGCTGTGGGTCAGATCTATGGGCAGGAGCTGCTGTGGGGCACATGTGAGTTAGATCTATGGGGCAGGAGCTGCTGTGGGGCTGATGTGGGTCAGATCTATATGGCAGGAGCTGCTGTGGGGCACATGTAGGTCAGACCTATGGGGCAGGAGCTGCAGAGGGGATGATGTAGGTCAGATCTATGGGGCAGGAGTTGCTGTGGGGCAGATGAGGGACATATCTATGGTGCAAAATCTGCTGTTGGACTGATGTGGGTCAGATCTATGATTTTGTAGCTGCTGTGGGGCACATGTGGGTCAGATCTATGGGGCAGGAGCTGCTGCGGGGCTTATTTGGGTCAGATCTATGGGTCAGCAGCTGCTGTGGGTCTGCTGTGGGTCAGATCTATGGGGCAGGAGATGCTGTGGAGCAGATGTGGGTCAGATCTATGGGGCAGGAGCTGCTGTGGGGCTGATGTGGGTCAGATCTATAGGGCAGGAGCTGCAGGGGGCTGATGTGGGTCAGATCTATGGGCAGGATCTCCTGTGGGTTGATGTGGGTCAAATCAATGGGGCAGAGCTGCTCTGGGTCACATGTGGGTCTGATCTATGGAGCAGGAGCTGCTGTAGGACAGATTTGAATCAGATCTATAGGGCAGGAGCTGCTGTGGGTCAGATCTATGGAGCAGGAGCTGCTGTGGGGCACATGTGAGTTAGATCTATGTGGCAGGAGATGGTGTGGGGCAGATTTGGGTCAGATGTATGGGTCAGGAGCTGCTGTGTGGCTGATGTGGGTCAGATCTATGGGGCATGGGCTGCTGTGGGTCAGATCTACGGGACTGGAGCTGCAGTGGAGCACATGTGGGTCAGATCTATGGGGTAGAAGCTGCTGTTGGGCTGATAGGGGTCATATCTATAAGGCAGGAGCTGCTGTGGGTCTGACGTGGGTCAGATCTATGAGGCAGGAACTGCTGTGGGGAACATGTGGGTCAGGTCTATGGGGCAGGAGCTACTGTGGGGCAGATGTGGGTCAGATGTATGGGGCAGGAGCTGCTGTGGGGAACATGTTGGTCAGATCTATGGGGAAGAGCTGCTGTTGGTCTGATCAATGGGGCAGGAGCAGCAGTGGGGCAGATTTGGGTAAGATCTATAAGGCAGGAGCGGCTGTGGGGCTGACGTGGGTCAGATCTATGAGGCAGGAGCTGCTGTGGGGCAGATTTGGGTCAGATCTGTGGGGCAGGAGCTGCTGTGGGACTGATGTGGGTCAGATCTATGGGGCAGGAGCTGCTGTGGTTAAGATCTATTTGGCAGGATCTGCTGTGGGGCAGATTTGGGTCAGATCTATGGGGCAGGAACAGCAGTGGGGTAGATGTGGTCAGATCTATGGGTCAGGAGCTGCAGTGGAGATGATGTAGGTCAGATCAATGGGGCAGGAGCTGCTGTGGGGCTGCTGTGGGTCAGATCAATGGGGCTGAAGCTGCTGTGGGTCATATCTATTGGGCAGCAGCTGCTTTACATATGATGTGTGTCAGATCTATGGGGCAGGAGCTGCTGTGGGGCTGATATGGGTTAGATCTATGGGGCAGGAGCTGCAGTGGGGCTGATGGGGGTCAGATCTATGGGGCAGGAGCTACTGTGGGGCTGATGTGGGTCAAATCAATGGGGCAGAGCTGCTCTTGGGTACATGTGGGTCAGATCTGTGGAGCAGGAGCTGCTGTGGGGCAGATTTGAATCAGATCTATAGGGCAGGAGCTGCTGTGGGTCAGATCTATGGGCAGGAGCTGCTGTGGGGCACATGTGAGTTAGATCTATGGGGCAGGAGATGGTGTGGGGCAGATTTGGGTCAGATGTATGGGTCAGGAGCTGCTGTGTGGCTGATGTTGGTCAGATCTATGGGGCATGGGCTGCTGTGGGTCAGATCTACGGGACTGGAGCTGCAGTGGAGCACATGTGGGTCAGATCTATGGGGTAGAAGCTGCTGTGGGGCTGACGTGGGTCTTATCTATATGGCTGGAGCTGCTGTGGGGCTGACTTGGGTCAGATCTATGGGGCAGGAGCTGCTGTGGGGCTGATGTGGGTCAGATCTATGGGGCAGGAGCTGCTGTGGGGCATATGTGGGTCAGATCTATATGGCAGGAGCTGCTGTGGGGCACATGTAGGTCAGACCTATGGGGCAGGAGCTGCAGAGGGGATGATGTAGGTCAGATCTATGGGGCAGGAGTTGCTGTGGGGCAGATGAGGGATATATCTATGGGGCAAAATCTGCTGTTGGACTGATGTGGGTCAGATCTATGATTTTTTAGCTGCTGTGGGGCACATGTGGGTCAGATCAATGGGCCAGGTGCTGCTGCGGGGCTGATTTGTGTCAGATCGATGGGTCAGCAGCTGCTGTGGGTCTTATGTGGGTCAGATCTATGGGGCAGGAGCTGCTGTGGGGCTGCTGTGGGTCAGATCTATGGGGCAGGAGATGCTGTGGCTGATGTGGGTCAGTTCTATGGGGCAGGAGATGCTGTGGGTCAGATCAATGGGGAATAGCTGCTGTTGGTCTGATCAATGGGGCAGGAGCAGCTGTGGGTCTGATGTGGGTCAGATCTATGGGGCAGGAGATGCTGTGCGGCTGATGTGGGTCAGATCTATGGGGCAGGAGATGCTGTGGCTCAGATCTTTGGGGAAGAGCTGCTGTTGGTCTGATCAATGGGGCAGGAGCAGCAGTGGGGCAGATTTGGGTAAGATCTATAAGGCAGGAGAGGCTGTGGGGCAGATGTGGGTCAGATCTATGGTGCAGGAGCTGCTGTGGGGCACATGTGAGTTAGATCTATGGGGCAGGAGATGGTGTGGGGCAGATTTGGGTCAGATGTATGGGGCAGGAACTGATGTGGGGCTGATGTTGGTCAGATCTATAGGGCAGGAGCTGCAGTGGGGCTGATGTGGGTCAGATCTATGGGGTAGAAGCTGCTGTGGGGCTGATGGGGGTCATATCTATAAGGCAGGAGCTGCTGTGGGGCTGACGTGGGTCAGATCTATGAGGCAGGAGCTGCTGTGGGGCTGATGTGGGTCAGATCTATAGGGCAGGAGCAGCTGTGGGGCTGATGTGGGTCAGATCTATGGGGCAGGAGATGCTGTGGGTCAGATCTATGGGGCAGGAGCTGCTGTGGGGAACATGTGGGTCAGGTCTATGGGGCAGGAGCTGCTGTGGGGCAGATGTGGGTCAGATGTATGGGGCAGGAGCTGCTGTGGGGAACATGTTGGTCAGATCTATGGGGAAGAGCTGCTGTTGGTCTGATCAATGGGGCAGGAGCAGCAGTGGGGCCGATTTGGGTAAGATCTATAAGGCAGGAGCGGCTGTGGGGCTGACGTGGGTCAGATCTATGAGGCAGGAGCTGCTGTGGGGCAGATTTGGGTCAGATCTATGGGGCAGGAGCTGCTGTGGGGCTGATGTGGGTCAGATCTATGGGGCAGGAGCTGCTGTGGGGCTGATGTGGGTCAGATCTATGGGGCAGGAGATGCTGTGGGGCAGATTTGGGTAAGATCTATAAGGCAGGAGCGGCTGTGGGGCTGATGTGGGTCAGATCTATGAGGTAGTAGCTGTTGTGGGCACATGTGGGTCAGATCTATTGGGCGAAAGCTGCTGTGGGGCGCAATTGAGGCAGATCTATGGGGCAGGAGCTGCTGTGTGGCAAATGTGGGTCAGATCTATGGGGCAGGAGCTGCTGTGGGTCAGATCTATGGGGCAGGAACAGATGTGGGCCTCATGTTGGTCAGATTTATGGAGCAGGAGCTGCTGTGTTGCAGATGTGGGTCAGATCTATGGTGCAGGAGCTGCTGTGGGGCAGATGTAGGGCATATCTATGGGGCAGGAGCTGCTGTGAGGCTGTTGGGTGTTAGATCTATGGGGAGGAGCTGCTGTGGTGCAGATGTGGGTCAGAGCTATGGGGCAGGAGCTGCTGTGGGGCTGATGTGGGTCAGATCTATGGGGCAGGAGCTGCTGTGGTTAAGATCTATTTGGCAGGATCTGCTGTGGGGCAGATTTGGGTCAGATCTATGGGGTAGGAGAAGCAGTGGGGCAGATTTGGGTCAGATCTATGGGTCAGGAGCTGCAGTAAAGATGATGTAGGTCGGATCAATGGGGCAGGAGCTGCTGTGGGGCTGCTGTGGGTCAGATCAATGGGGCTGAAGCTGCTGTGGGTCATATCTATTGGGCAGCAGCTCCTTTACATATGATGTGTGTCAGATCTATGGGGCAGGAGCTGCTGTGGGGCTGATATGAGTTAGATCTATGGGGCAGGAGCTGCAGTGGGGCTGATGGGGGTCAGATCTATGCGGCAGGATCTCCTGTGGGGCTGATGTGGGTCAAATGAATGGGGCAGAGCTGCTCTGGGGCACATGTGGGTCAGATCTATGGAGCAGGAGCTGCTGTGGGGCAGATTTGAATCAGATCTATAGGGCAGGAGCTGCTGTGGGTCAGATCTATGGGCAGGAGCTGCTGTGGGGCACATGTGATTTAGATCTATGGGGCAGGAGATGGTGTGGGGCAGATGTGGGTCAGATGTATGGGTCAGGATCTGCTGTGTGGCTGATGTTGGTCAGATCTATGGGGCATGGGCTGCTGTGGGTCAGATCTACGGGACTGGTGCTGCAGTGGAGCACATGGGGGTCAGATCTATGGGGTAGAAGCTGCTGTGGGGCTGATGGGGGTCATATTTATAAGGCAGGGGCTGCTGTGGGGCTGACTTGGGTCAGATGTATGGGGCAGGAGCTGCTGTGCGACAGATGTGGGTCAGATCTATGGGGCAGGAGCTGCTGTGGGGCATATGTGGGTCAGATCTATGGGGCAGGAGCTGCTGTGGGGCTGCTGTGGGTCAGATCAATGGGGCTGAAGCTGCTGCGGGTCATATCTATTGGGCAGCAGCTGCTTTACATATGATGTGTGTCAGATCTATGGGGCAGGAGCTGCTGTGGGGCTGATGTGGGTTAGATCTATGGGGCAGGAGCTGCAGTGGGGCTGATGGGGGTAAGATCTATGGGGCAGGAGCTGCTGTGGGGCTGATGTTGGTCTGATCTATGGGGCAGGAGCTGCTGTGCGACAGATGTGGGTCAGATCTATGGGGCAGGAGCTGCTGTGCGACATATGTGGGTCAGATCTATGGGGCAGGAGCTGCTGTGCGGCTGATGTGGTTCAGATCTATGGGGCAGGAGCTGCTGTGGGGCATATGTGGGTCAGATCTATATGGCAGGAGCTACTGTGGGGCACATGTGGGTCAGACCTATGGGGCAGGAGCTGCAGAGGGGATGATGTAGGTCAGATCTATGGGGCAGGAGTTGCTGTGGGGACGATGAGGGACATATCTATGGTGCAAAATCTGCTGTTGGACAGATGTGGGTCAGATCTATGATTTTGGAGCAGCTGTGGGGCACATGTGGGTCAGATCAATGGGCCAGGAGCTGCTGCGGGGCTGATTTGGGTCAGATCTATGGGTCAGCAGCTGCTGTGGGTCTGATGTGGGTCAGATCTATGGGGCAGGAGCTGCTCTGGGGCACATGTGGGTCAGATCTATGGGGCAGGAGCTGCTGTGAGGCAGATTTGAATCAGATCTATGGAGCAGGAGCTGCTGTGGGTCAGATCTATCGGCACGAGCTGCTGTGGGGCACATGTGAGTTAGATCTATGGGGCAGGAGATGGTGTGGGGTAGATTTGGGTCAGATGTATGGGTCAGGAGCTGCTGTGTGGCTGATGAGGGTCAAATCTGTGGGGAAGGAGCAGCTGTGGGGCTGATGTGGGTCAGATCTATGGGGCAGGAGATGCTGTGGGGCAGATTTGGGTCAGATCTATTGGCCGGAGCTGCTGTGGGGCTGATGTGGGTCAGATCTATGGGGAAGGAGCAGCTGTGGGGCTGATGTGGGTCAGATCTATGGGGCAGGAGATGCTGTGGGTCAGATCTATGGGGCATGAGCTGCTGTGGGGAACATGTGGGTCAGGTCTATGGGGCAGGAGCTGCTGTGGGGCAGATGTGGGTCAGATGTATGGGGCAGGAGCTGCTGTGGGGAACATGTTGGTCAGATCTATGGGGAAGAGCTGCTTTTGGTCTGATCAATGGGGCAGGAGCAGCAGTGGGGCAGATTTGGGTAAGATCTATAAGGCAGGAGCGGCTGTGGGGCTGACGTGGGTCAGATCTATGAGGGAGGAGCTGCTGTGGGGCAGATTTGGGTCAGATGTATGGGGCAGGAGCTGCTGTGGGGCTGATGTGGGTCAGATCTATGGTGCAGGAGCTGCTGTGGGGCTGATGTGGGTCAGATCTATGGGGCAGGAGCTGCTGTGGGTCAGATCTATGGGACAGGAGCTGCTGTGGGGAACATGTGGGTCAGGTCTATGGGGCTGGAGCTGCTGTGGGGCAGATGTGGGTCAGATCTATGGGGCAGGAGCTGCTGTGGGGAACATGTTGGTCAGATCTATGGGAAGAGCTGCTGTTGGTCTGATCAATGGGGCAGGAGCAGCAGTGGGGCAGATTTGGGTAAGATCTATAAGGCAGGAGCGGCTGTGGGGCTGATGTGGGTCAGATCTATGAGGTAGTAGCTGCTGTGGGCACATGTGGGTCAGATCTATTGGGCGAAAGCTGCTGTGGGGCGCAATTGAGGCAGATCTACGGGGCAGGAGCTGCTGTGTGGCTAATGTGGGTCAGATCTATGGGGCAGGAGCTGCTGTGGGTCAGATCTATGGGGCAGGAACAGATGTGGGCCTGATGTTGGTCAGATTTATGGAGCAGGAGCTGCTGTGTGACAGATGTGGGTCAGATCCATGGTGCAGGAGCTGCTGTGGGGCAGATGTAGGGCATATCTATGGGGCAGGAGCTGCTGTGAGGCTGATGGGTGTTAGATCTATGGGGTAGGAGCTGCTGTGGTGCAGATGTGGGTTAGAGCTATGGGGCAGGAGCTTCTGTGGGGCAGAAGTGGGTAAGATCTATGGGGTAGGAGATGGTGTGTGGCAGATGTGGGTCAGATCTATCGTGTAGGAGCTGCTGTGGGGCTGATGTGGGTCAGATCTATGGGGCAGGAGCTGCTGTGGTTAAGATCTATTTGGCCGGATCTGCTGTGGGGCAGATTTGGGTCAGATCTATGGGGCAGGAGCTGCAGTCGAGATGATGTACGTCAGATCTATGGGGCAGGAGCTGCTGTGGGTCAGATCTATGGGGCAGGAACAGATGTGGGCCTGATGTTGGTCAGATTTATGGAGCAGGAGCTGCTGTGTTGCAGATGTGGGTCAGATCTATGGTGCAGGAGCTGCTGTGGGGCAGATGTAGGGCTTATCTATGGGGCAGGAGCTGCTGTGAGGCTGATGGGTGTTAGATCTATGGGGAGGAGCTGCTGTGGTGCAGATGTGCGTCAGAGCTATGGGGCAGGAGCTGCTGTGAGGCAGAAGTGGGTAAGATCTATGGGGCAGGAGATGGTGTGTGGCAGATGTGGGTCAGATCTATGGTGTAGGAGCTGCTGTGGGGCTGATGTGGGTCAGATCTATGGTGCAGGAGCTGCTGTGGTTAAGATCTATTTGGCAGGATCTGCTTTGGGGCAGATTTGGGTCAGATCTATGGGGCAGGAGCTGCTGTGAGGCTGATGGGTGTTAGATCTATGGGGAGGAGCTGCTGTGGGGCTGATGTGTGTTAGATCTATGGGGCAGGAGCTGTTGTGGGGCTGATGGGGGTCAGATCTATGGGGCAGGAGATGCTGTGGGTCAGATCTATGGGGCAGGAGCTGCTGTGGGGTACATGTGGGTCAGGTCTATGGGGCAGGAGCTGCTGTGGGGCAGATGTGGGTCAGATCTATGGGTCAGCAGCTGCTGTGGGTCTGATGTGGGTCAGATCTATGGGGCAGGAGCTGCTGTGGGGCTGATGTGCGTCAGATCTATGGGGCAGGAGCTGCTGTGGGTCAGATCTATGGGGCAGGAACAGATGTGGGCCTGATGTTGGTCAGATTTATGGAGCAGGAGCTGCTGTGTTGCAGATGTGGGTCAGATCTATGGTGCAGGAGCTGCTGTGGGGCAGATGTAGGGCATAACTATGGGGCACAAGCTGCTGTAAGGCTGATGGGTGTCAGAGCTATGGGGCAGGAGCTGCTGTGGGGCAGAAGTGTGTAAGATCTATGGGGTAGGAGATGGTGTTTGGCAGATGTGGGTCAGATCTATGGTGTAGGAGCTGCTGTGGGGCTGATGTGGGTCAGATCTATGGGGCAGGAGCTGCTGTGGTTAAGATCTATTTGGCAGGATCTGCTGTGGGGCAGATTTGGGTCAGATCTATGGGGCAGGTGCTGCTGTGTGGCAAATGTGGGTCAGATCTATGGGGCAGGAGCTGCTGTGGGTCAGATCTATGGGGCAGGAACAGATGTGGGCCTGATGTTGGTCAGATTTATGGAGCAGGAGCTGCTGTGTTGCAGATGTGGGTCAGATCTATGGGGCAGGAGCTGCTGTGGGGCAGATGTAGGGCTTATCTATTGGGCAGGAGCTGCTGTGAGGCTGATGGGTGTTAGATCTATGGGGAGGAGCTGCTGTGGTGCAGATGTGGGTCAGAGCTATGGGGCAGGAGCTGCTGTGTGGCAGATGAGGGTCAGATCTATGGGTCAGCAGCTGCTGTGGGTCTGATGTGGGTCAGATCTATGGGGCAGGAGCTGCTGTGGGGCTGATGTGGGTCAGATCTATGGGGCAGGAACTGCTGTGGGTCAGATCTATGGGGCAGGAACAGATGTGGGCCTGATGTTGGTCAGATTTATGGAGCAGGAGCTGCTGTGTTGCAGATGTGGGTCAGATCTATGGTGCAGGAGCTGCTGTGGGGCAGATGTAGGGCTTTTCTTGGGGCAGGAGCTGCTGTGAGGCTGATGGGTGTTAGATCTATGGGGAGGAGCTGCTGTGGTGCAGATATGGGTCAGAGCTATGGGGCAGGAGCTGCTGTGTGGCAGATGTGGGTCAGATCTATGGGTCAGCAGCTGCTGTGGGTCTGATGTGGGTCAGATCTATGGGGCAGGAGCTGCTGTGGGGTTGATGTGGGTCAGATCTATGGGGCAGGAGCTGCTGTGGGTCAGATCTATGGGGCAGGAACAGATGTGGGCATGATGTTGGTCAGATTTATGGAGCAGGAGCTGCTGTGTTGCAGATGTGGGTCAGATCTATGGTGCAAGAGCTGCTGTGGGGCAGATGTAGGGCATATCTATGGGGCAGGAGCTGCTGTGAGGCTGATGGGTGTCAGATCTATGGGGCAGGAGCTGCTGTGGGGCAGAAGTGTGTAAGATCTATGGGGTAGGAGATGGTGTCTGGCAGATGTGGGTCAGATCTATGGTGTAGGAGCTGCTGTGGGGCTGATGTGGGTCAGATCTATGGGGCAGGAGCTGCTGTGGTTAAGATCTATTTGGCAGGATCTGCTGTGGGGCAGATTTGGGTCAGATCTATGGGGCAGGATCTGCAGTGGAGATGATGTACGTCAGATCTATGGAGCAGGAGCTGCTGTGGGGCTGCTGTGGGTTAGATCTATGGGGCAGGAGCTGTTGTGGGTCATATCTATTGGGCAGCAGCTGCTTTACATATGATGTGTGTCAGATCTATGGGGCAGGAGCTGCAGTGGGGCTGATGGGGGTCAGATCTATAGGGCATGAGCTACTGTGGGGCTGATGTGGGTCAAATCAATGGGGCAGAGCTGCTCTTCGGAACATGTGGGTCAGATCTATGGGGCAGGAGCTGCTGTGGGGCTGATGTGGGTCAGATCTATAGGGCAGGAGCTGCTGTGCGACAGATGTGGGTCAGATCTATGGGGCAGGAGCTGCTGTGTAACAGATGTGGGTCAGATCTATGGGGTAGGAGCTGATGTGGGGCTGATGTGGGTCAGATCCTTGAGGCTGAAGCTGCTGTGGGTCATATCTATTGGGCAGCAGCTGCTTTACATATGATGTGTGTCAGATCTATGTGGCAGGAGCTGCTGTGGGGCTGATGTGGGTTAGATCTATGGGGCAAGAGCTGTTGTGGGGCTGATGGGGGTCAGATCCTTAGGGCAGGAGCTACTGTGGGGCTGATGTTGGTCTGATCTATGGGGCAGGAGCTGCTGCGGGGCTGATTTGGGTCAGATCTATGGGGCAGGAGCTGCTGTGGGGCTGATGTGGGTTAGATCTATGGTGCAGGAGCTGTTGTGGGGCTGATGGGGGTCAGATCTATGGGGCAGGAGATGCTGACGGTCAGATCTATGGGGCAGGAGCTGCTGTGGGGAACATGTGGGTCAGGTCTATGGGGCAGGAGCTGCTGTGGGGCAGATGTGGGTCAGATCTATTTGGGCAGGAGCTGCTGTGGGGCTGATGTGGGTCAGATCTATGGGGCAGGAGCTGCTGTGGGTCAGATCTATGGGGTAGGAACAGATGTGGGCCTGATGTTGGTCAGATTTATGGAGCAGGAGCTGCTGTGTTGCAGATGTGGGTCAGATCTATGGTGCAGGAGCTGCTGTGGGGCAGATGTAGGGCTTATCTATGGGGCAGGAGCTGCTGTGAGGCTGATGGGTGTTAGATCTATGGGGACGTGCTGCTGTGGTGCAGATGTGCGTCAGAGCTATGGGGCAGGAGCTGCTGTGGGGCAGAAGTGGGTAAGATCTATGGGGTAGGAGATGGTGTGTGGCAGATGTGGGTCAGATCAATGGTGTAGGAGCTGCTGTGGGGCTGATGTGGGTCAGATCTATGGGGCAGGAGCTGCTGTGGTTAAGATCTATTTGGCAGGATCCGCTGTGGGGCAGATTTGGGTCAGATCTATGGGGCAGGAGCTGCTGTGGGGCTGATGTGGGTTAGATCTATGGGGCAGGAGCTGTTGTGGGGCTGATGGGGGTCAGATCTATGGGGCAGGAGCTGCTGTGGGTCAGATCTATGGGGCAGGAACAGATGTGGGCCTGATGTTGGTCAGATTTATGGAGCAGGAGCTGCTGTATTGCAGATGTGGGTCAGATCTATGGTGCAGGAGCTGCTGTGGGGCAGATGTAGGGCATATCTATGGGGCAGGAGCTGCTGTGAGGCTGATGGGTGTTAGATCTATGGGGAGGAGCTGCTGTGGTGCAGATGTGGGTCAGAGCTATGGGGCAGGAGCTGCTGTGGGGCAGAAGTGGGTAAGATCTATGGGGTAGGAGATGGTGTGTGGCAGATGTGGGTCAGATCAATGGTGTAGGAGCTGCTGTGGGGCTGATGTGGGTCAGATCTATGGGGCAGGAGCTGCTGTGGTTAAGATCTATTTGGCAGGATCTGCTGTGGGGTAAATTTGGGTCAGATCTATGGGGCAGGAGCTGCTGTGGGGCTGATGTGGGTTAGATCTATGGGGCAGGAGCTGTTGTGGGGCTGATGGGGGTCAGATCTATGGGCAGGAGCTACTGTGGGGCTGATGTTGGTCTGATCTATGGCGCAGGAACTGCTGTGCGACAGATGTGGGTCAGATCTATGGGGCAGGTGCTGCTGTGCGACATATGTGGGTCGGATCTATGTGGCAGGATCTGCTGTGGGGCTGATGTGGGAAAGATCTATGGTGCAGGAGATGCTTTGGGGCAGATGTGGGTCAGATCCTTGGGGCTGAAGCTGCTGTGGGTCATATCTATTGGGCAGCAGCTGCTTTACATATGATGTGTGTCAGATCTATGGGGCAGGAGCTGCTGTGGGGCTGATGTGGGTTAGATCTATGGGGCAGGAGCTGTTGTGGGGCTGATGGGGGTCAGATCCTTAGGGCAGGAGCTACTGTGGGGCTGATGTTGGTCTGATCTATGGGGCAGGAGCTGCTGCAGGGCTGATTTGGGTCAGATCTATGGGGCAGGAGCTGCTGTGGGGCTGATGTGGGTTAGATCTATGGTGCAGGAGCTGCTGTGGGGCAGATGTAGGGCTTATCTATGGGTCAGGAGCTGCTGTGAGGCTGATGGGTGTTAGATCTATGGGGAGGAGCTGCTGTGGTGCAGATGTGGGTCAGAGCTATGGGGCAGGAGCTGCTGTGGTTAAGATCTATTTGGCAGGATCTGCTGTGGGGCAGATTTGGGTCAGATCTATGGGGCAGGAGCTGCAGTGGAGATGATGTACGTCAGATCTATGGGGCAGGAGCTGCTGTGGGGCTGCTGTGGGTTAGATCTATGGGGCAGGAGCTGTTGTGGGTCATATCTATGGGGCAGCAGCTGCTTTACATATGATGTGTGTCAGATCTATGGGGCCGGAGCTGCAGTGGGGCTGATGGGGGTCAGATCTATGGGGCATGAGATGCTTTGGGGCAAATGTGTGTCAGATCTATGGGGCAGGAGCTGCTGTGGGGCTGATGTGGGTTAGATCTATGGGGCAGGAGCTGTTGTGGGGCTGATGGGGTCAGATCTATGGGGCAGGAGCTGCTGTGGGGCTGATGTGGGTCAGATCTATGGAGCAGGGGCTGTTGTGGGGCTGATGGGGGTCAGATCTATGGGGCAGGAGCTACTGTGAGTCTGATGGGGGTCAGATCTATGGGGCAGGAGCTAATGTGGGGCTGATGTTGGTCTGATCTATGGGGCAGGTGCTGCTGTGCGACTTATGTGGGTCAGATCTATGGGGCAGGATCTGCTGTGGGGCTGATGTGGGAAAGATCTATGGGGCAGGAGATGCTTTGGGGCAGATGTGGGTCAGATCTATGGGGCAGGAGTTGCTGTGGGCCATATGTCAGTCCGATCTATTGGGCAGGAGCTGCTGTGGGGCGCATGTGAATCAGGTCTATGGGGCAGGAGCTGCTGTGGGTCAGATTGTCATGGTTTAATAATGTTGTAATTTTGCTATCAGTATTCCACATCATAACATCATATAAAGCATGGATAATTTTACTGAATCTGCAACTTACAGAAGAAGACTACATCTCCCAGAGAGCAACACGATGGGTCACGGGACCTGGACTCTATATTAACTCAGTCGCAGAACTGACTGACGTCTTTCGAGTTCTGGCGTTCAGGGCAGTGTGTGGGAGCCTTCAGCCGTTCGCCCAGATTCACAGTAGGCCTCGGTTACGGGACTCATTCTCTCTCCTATTTTGCTTGATTCGTTAGTTCAATTTTCAATTTTCAATTATATTGTATTATATTGTGTTATCCTGTATTTCGATATAGTATTTAGTAAATAAGTGTGCCTCCTTAGATCGTTGCCGCTGTTTTCTTTTCCTAATTAACTTTTTCCCTTCGGCCTAGGGCCTCTCTGGGGCCCACGGCCCCCTGTCACGGACGCAGGTGGATTTTTAGTTCAAACCGTGACAGCTTATCTATGGGGCAGGAGCTGCTGTGAGGCTGATGGGTGTTAGATCTATGGGGAGGAGCTGCTGTGGTGCAGATGTGGGTCAGAGCAATAGCGCAGGAGCTGCTGTGTGGCAGATGTGGGTCAGATCTATGGTGTAGGAGCTGCTGTGGGGCTGATGTGGGTCAGATCTATGGGGCAGGTGCTGCTGTGCGACATATGTGGGTCAGATCTATGGGGCAGGATCTGCTGTGGGGCTGATGTGGGAAAGATCTATGGGGCAGGAGATGCTTTCGGGCAGATGTGGGTCAGAGCTATGGGGCAGGAGCTGCTGTGGGGCTGATGTGTGTCAGATCCTTGGGGCTGAAGCTGCTGTGGGTCATATCTATTGGGCAGCAGCTGCTTTACATATGATGTGTGTCAGATCTATGGGGCAGGAGATGCTGTGGGGGTGATGTGGGTTAGATCTATGGGGCAGGAGCTGTTGTGGGGCATATGTGGGTCAGATCTATGGGGCAGGAGCTACTGTGGGGCACATGTGGGTCAGACCTATGGGCCAGGAGCTGCTGCGGGGCTGATTTGGGTCAGATCTATGGGTCAGCAGCTGCTGTGGGGCACATCTGGGTCAGAGCTATGGGGCAGAAGCTGCAGAGGGGATGATGTGGGTCAGATCTATGGGGCAGGAGGTGCTGTGGGGCAGATGAGGGACATATCTATGGTGCAAAATCTGCTGTTGGACTGATGTGGGGCAGATCTATGAGTTTGGAGCTGCTGTGGGGCACATGTGGGTCAGATCTATGGGCCAGGAGCTGCTGCGGGGCTGATTTGGGTCAGATCTATGGGGCAGGAGCTGCTGTGGGGCTGCTGTGGGTCAGATCTATGGGGCAGGAGCTGCTGTGGGTCAGATCTATGGGGCAGGAACAGATGTGGGCCTGATGTTGGTCAGATTTATTGAGCAGGAGCTGCTGTGTTGCAGATGTGGGTCAGATCTATGGTGCAGGAGCTGCTGTGGGGCAGATATAGGGCATATCTATGGGGCAGGAGCTGCTTTGAGGCTGATGGGTGTTAGATCTATGGGGAGGAGCTGCTGTGGTGCAGATGTGGGTCAGAGCTATGGGGCAGGAGCTGCTGTGGGGCAGAAGTGGGTAAGATCTATGGGGCAGGAGCTGCTGTGTGGCAGATGTGGGTCAGATCTATTTGGCAGGATCTGCTGTGGGGCAGATTTGGGTCAGATCTATGGGGCAGGAGCTGCTGTGGGGCTGATGTGGGTTAGAACTATGGGGCAGGAGCTGTTTTGGGGCTGATGGGGGACAGATCTATGGGGCAGGATCTGCTGTGGGGCTGATGTGGGAAAGATCTATGGGGCAGGAGATGGTTTGGGGCAGATGTGGGTCAGATCTATGGGGCAGGAGTTGCTGTGGGGCTGATGTGTGTCAGATCCTTGGGGCTGAAGCTGCTGTGGGTCATATCTATTGGGCAGCAGCTGCTTTACATATGATGTGTGTCAGATCTATGGGGCAGGAGCTGCTGTGGGGCTGATTTGGGTCAGATCTATGGGGAAGGAGCTACTGTGGGGCAGATGGGGTTCAGGTCTATGGGGCAGGAGCTACTGTGGGGCTGATGTTGGTCTGATCTATGGGGCAGGAGCTGCTGTGCGACAGATGTGGGTCAGATCTATGGGGCAGGTGCTGCTGTGCGACATATGTGGGTCAGATCTATTGGGCAGGAGCTGCTGTGGTGCTGATGTGGGTTAGATCATGGGGCAGGAGATGCTTTGGGGCAGATGTGGGTCAGATCTATGGGGCAGGAGTTGCTGTGGGGCTGATGTGGGTCAGATCTATGGGGCAGGAGCTGCTGTGGGTCAGATCTATGGGGCAGGTACAGATGTGGGCCTGATGTTGGTCAGATTTATGGAGCAGGATCTGCTGTGTTGCAGATGTGGGTCAGATCTATGGTGCAGGAGCTGCTGTGGGGCAGATGTAGGGCATATCTATGGGGCAGGAGCTGCTGTGAGGCTGATGGGTGTTAGATCTATGGGGAGGAGCTGCTGTGGTGCAGATGTGGGTCAGAGTTATGGGGCAGGAGCTGCTGTGAGGCTGATGGGTGTTAGATCTATGAGGAGGAGCTGCTGTGGTGCAGATGTGGGTCAGAGCTATGGGGCAGGAGCTGCTTTGGGGCAGAAGTGGGTAAGATCTATGGGGTAGGAGATGGTGTGGGGCTGATGTGGGTCAGATCTATAGGTCAGGAGTTGCTGTGGGGCTGATGTGGGTCAGATCTATGGGGCAGGAGCTGCTGTGGGTCAGATCTATGGGGCAGGAACAGATGTGGGCCTGATGTTGGTCAGATTTATGGAGCAGGAGCTGCTGTGTTGCAGATGTGGGTCAGATCTATGGTGCAGGAGCTGCTGTGGGGCAGATGTAGGGCTTATCTATGGGGCAGGAGCTGCTGTGAGGCTGATGGGTTTTAGATCTATGGGGAGGAGCTGCTGTGGTGCAGATGTGGGTCAGAGCTATGGGGCAGGAGCTGCTGTGGGGCAGAAGTGGGTAAGATCTATGGGGTAGGAGATGGTGTGTGGCAGATGTGGGTCAGATCTATGGTGTAGGAGCTGCTGTGGGGCAGATTTGGGTCAGATCTATGGGGCAGGATCTGCTGTGGGGCTGCTGTGGGTCAGATCTATGGGGCAGGAGCTGCTGTGGGTCAGATCTATGGGGCAGGAACAGATGTGGGCCTGATGTTGGTCAGATTTATTGAGCAGGAGCTACTGTGTTGCAGATGTGGGTCAGATCTATGGTGCAGGAGCTGCTGTGGGGCAGATATAGGGCATATCTACGGGGCAGGAGCTGCTGTGAGGCTGATGGGTGTTAGATCTATGGGGAGGAGCTGCTGTGGTGCAGATGTGGGTCAGAGCTATGGGGCAGGAGCTGCTGTGGGGCAGAAGTGGGTAAGATCTATGGGGCAGGAGCTGCTGTGTGGCAGATGTGGGTCAGATCTATGGTGTAGGATCTGCTGTAGGGCAGATTTGGGTCAGATCTATGGGGCAGGAGCTGCTGTGGGGCTGATGTGGGTTAGAACTATGGGGCAGGAGCTGTTTTGGGGCTGATGGGGGTCAGATCTATGGGGCAGGATCTGCTGTGGGGCTGATGTGGGAAAGATCTATGGGGCAGGAGATGGTTTGGGGCAGATGTGGGTCAGATCTATGGGGCAGGAGTTGCTGTGGGGCTGATGTGGGTCAGATCCTTGGGGCTGAAGCTGCTGTGGGTCATATCTATTGGGCAGCAGCTGCTTTACATATGATGTGTGTCAGATCTATGGGGCAGGAGCTGCTGTGGGGCTGATGTGGGTCAGATCTATGGGGAAGGAGCTACTGTGGGGCAGATGGGGTTCAGGTCTATGGGGCAGGAGCTACTGTGGGGCTGATGTTGGTCTGATCTATGGGGCAGGAGCTGCTGTGCGACAGATGTGGGTCAGATCTATGGGGCAGGTGCTGCTGTGCGACATATGTGGGTCAGATCTATTGGGCAGGAGCTGCTGTGGTGCTGATGTGGGTTAGATCATGGGGCAGGAGATGCTTTGGGGCAGATTTGGGTCAGATCTATGGGGCAAGAGCTGCTGTGTGGCAAATGTGGGTCAGATCTATGGGGCAGGAGCTGCTGTGGGTCAGATCTATGGGGCAGGAACAGATGTGGGCCTGATGTTGGTCAGATTTATGGAGCAGGAGCTGCTGTGTTGCAGATGTGGGTCAGATCTATGGTGCAGGAGCTGCTGTGGGGCAGATGTAGGGCATATCTATGGGGCAGGAGCTGCTGTGAGGCTGATGGGTGTTAGATCTATGGGGAGGAGCTGCTGTGGTGCAGATGTGGGTCAGAGCTATGGGGCAGGAGCTGCTGTGGGGCAGAAGTGGGTAAGATCTATGGGGTAGGAGATGGTGTGTGGCAGATGTGGGTCAGATCTAGGGTGTAGGAGCTGCTGTGGGGCTGATGTGCGTCAGATCTATGGGGCAGGAGCTACTGTGGGGCTGATGGGGGTCAGATCTATGGGGCAGGAGCTGCTGTGCGACAGATGTGGGTCAGATCTATGCGGCAGTTGCTGCTGTGCGACATATGTGGGTCAGATCTATGGGGCAGGATCTGCTGTGGGGCTGATGTGGGAAAGATCTATGGGGCAGGAGATGCATTTGGGCAGATGTGGGTCAGATCTATGGGGCAGGAGTTGCTGTGAGGCTGATGTGGGTCAGATCCTTGGGGCTGAAGCTGCTGTGGGTCATATCTATTGGGCAGCAGCTGCTTTACATATGATGTGTGTCAGATCTATGGGGCAGGAGATGCTGTGGGGCTGATGTGGGTCAGATCTATGGGGCAGGAGCTGCTGTGGGGCTGATGTGGGTTAGATCTATGGGGTAGAAGCTGCTTTGGGGCTGATGGTGGTCAGATCTATGGGGCAGGAGATGGTTTGTGTCAGATCTATGGGGCAGGAGCTGCTGTGGGGAACATGTGGGTCAGGTCTATGGGGCAGGAGCTGCTGTGGGACAGATGTAGGTCAGATCTATGGGTCAGCAGCTGCTGTGGGTCTGATGTGGGTAAGATCTATGGTGCAGGAGCTGCTGTGGGGCAGATGTAGGGCATATCTATGGGGCAGGAGCTGCTGTGAGGCTGATGGGTGTTAGATCTATGGGGAGGAGCTGCTGTGGTGCAGATGTGGGTCAGAGCTATGGGGCAGGAGCTGCTGTGGGGCAGAAGTGGGTAAGATCTATGGGGTAGGAGATGGTGTGTGGCAGATGTGGGTCAGATCTATGGTGTAGGAGCTGCTGTGGGGCTGATGTGGGTCAGATCTATGGGGCAGGAGCTGCTGTGGTTAAGATCTATTTGGCAGGATCTGCTGTGGGGCAGATTTGGGTCAGATCAATGGGGCAGGAGCTGCTGTGTGGCAAATGTGGGTCAGATCTATGGGGCAGGAGCTGCTGTGTGGCTGATGTGGGTCAGATCTATGGGGCAGGAGCTGCTGTGCGACAGATGTGTGTCAGATCTATGGGGCAGGTGCTGCTGTGCGACATATGTGTGTCAGATCTATGGGGCAGGATCTGCTGTGAGGTTGATGTGGGAAAGATCTATGGGGCAGGAGATGCTTTGGGGCAGATGTGGGTCAGATCTATGGGGCAGGAGCTGATGTGGGGCTGATGTGGGTCAGATCCTTGGGGCTGAAGCTGCTGTGGGTCATATCTATTGGGCAGCAGCTGCTTTACATATGATGTGTGTCAGATCTATGGGGCAGGAGTTGCTGTGGGGCTGATGTGGGTCAGATCTATGGGGCAGGAGCTGCTGTGGGGCTGATGTGGGTTAGATCTATGGGGCAGGAGATGGTTTTTGTCAGATCTATGGGGCAGGAGTTGCTGTGTGGAACATGTGGGTCAGGTCTATGGGGCAGGAGCTGCTGTGGGGCAGATGTAGGTCAGATCTATGGATCAGCAGCTGCTGTGGGTCTGATGTGGGTCAGATCTATGGGGCAGGAGCTGCTGTGGTTAAGATCTATTTGGCAGGATCTGCTGTGGGGCAGATTTGTGTCAGATCTATGGGGCAGGAGCTGCTGTGTGGCAAATGTGGGTCAGATCTATGGGGCAGGAGCTGCTGTGGGTCAGATCTATGGGGCAGGAACAGATGTGGGCCTGATGTTGGTCAGATTTATGGAGCAGGAGCTGCTGTGTTGCAGATGTGGGTCAGATCTATGGTGCAGGAGCTGCTGTGCGGCAGATGTAGGGCATATCTATGGGGCAGGAGCTGCTGTGAGGCTGATGGGTGTTAGATCTATGGGGAGGAGCTGCTGTGGTGCAGATGTGGGTCAGAGCTATGGGGCAGGAGCTGCTGTGGGGCAGAAGTGGGTAAGATCTATGGGGTAGGAGCTGCTGTGTGGCAGATGTGGGTCAGATCTATGGTGTAGGAGCTGCTGTGGGGCTGATGTGGGTCAGATCTATGGGGCAGGAGCTGCTGTGGTTAAGATCTATTTGGCAGGATCTGCTGTGGGGCAGATTTGGGTCAGATCTATGGGGCAGGAGCTGCAGTGGAGATGATGTACGTCAGATCTATGGGGTAGGAGCTGCTGTGGGGCTGCTGTGGGTTAGATCTATGGGGCAGGAGCTGTTGTGGGTCATATCTATTGGGCAGCAGCTGCTTTACATATGATGTGTGTCAGATCTATGGGGCCGGAGCTGCAGTGGGGCTGATGGGGGTCAGATCTATGGGGCAGGAGCTACTGTGGGGCTGATGTGGGTCAAATCAATGGGGCAGAGCTTCTCTTGGGAACATGTGGGTCAGATCTATGGGGCAGGAGCTGCTTTGGGTCTGATGCGGGTCAGATCTATAGGGCAGGAGCTGCTGTGCGACAGATGTGGGTCAGATCTATGGGGCAGGAGCTGCTGTGGGGCTGATGTGGGTCAGATCCTTGGGGCTGAAGCTGCTGTGGGTCATATCTATTGGGCAGCAGCTGCTTTACATATGATGTGTGTCAGATCTATGGGGCAGGAGCTGATGTGGGGCTGATGTGGGTTAGATCTATAGGGCAGGAGATGCTGTGGGTCAGATCTATAGGGCAGGAGCTGCTGTGGGGAACATGTGGGTCAGGTCTATGGGGCAGGAGCTGCTGTTGGGCAGATGTGGGTCAGATCTATGCGTCAGCAGCTGATGTGGGTCTGATGTGGGTCAGATCTATGCGTCAGCAGCTGCTGTGGGTCTGATGAGGGTCAGATCTATGGAGCAGGAGCTGCTGTGGTGCAGATGTGGGTCAGAGCTATGGGGCAGGAGCTGCTGTGGGGCAGAAGTGGGTAAGATCTATGGGGTAGGAGATGGTGTGTGGCAGATGTGGGTCAGATCTATGGTGTAGGAGCTGCTGTGGGGCTGATGTGGGTCAGATCTATGGGGCAGGAGCTGCTGTGGTTAAGATCTATTTGGCAGGATCTGCTGTGGGGCAGATTTGGGTCAGATCTATGGGGGAGGAGCTGCTGTGTGGCAAATGTGGGTCAGATCTTTGGGGCAGGAGCTGCTGTGGGTCAGATCTATGGGGCAGGAACAGTTGTGGACCTGATGTTGGTCAGATTTATGGAGCAGGAGCTCCTGTGTTGCAGATGTGGGTCAGATCTATGGTGCAGGAGCTGCTGTGGGGCAGATGTAGGGCTTATCTATGGGGCAGGAGCTGCTGTGAGGCTGATGGTTGTTAGATCTATGGGGAGGAGCTGCTGTGGTGCAGATGTGGGTCAGAGCAATGGGGCAGGAGCTGCTGTGAGGCAGAATTGGGTAAGATCTATGGGGTAGGAGATGGTGTGGGGCAGATGTGGGTCAGATCTATGGTGTAGGAGCTGCTGTGGGTCTGATGTGCGTCAGATCTATGGGGCAGGAGATGCTTTGGGGCAGATTTTAGTCAGATCTATGGGGCAGGAGTTGCTGTGGGTCTGATGTGGGTCAGATCCTTGGGGCTGAAGCTGCTGTGGGTCATATCTATTGGGCAGCAGCTGCTTTACATATGATGTGTGTCAGATCTATGGGGCAGAAGCTGCTCGGCGGCGGCTGCTAGAGGACGCTGCCTATGCGGCTCGACTAGGTCGGCACGGTCTACCCGGCTCCGAGCGGGCCGTGGTGCTCGGCGGCGGCTGCTAGAGGTCGCTGCCTATGCGGCTCGACTAAGTCGGCACTGTCTCCCCGGCTCCGAGCGGGCCGTGGTGCTCGGCGGCGGCTGCTAGAGGTCGCTGCCTATGCGGCTCGACTAGGTCGGCACGGTCTACCCGGCTCCGAGCGGGCCGTGGTGCTCGGCGGCGGCTGCTAGAGGTCTCTGCCTATGCGGCTCGCCTAGGTCGGCACGGTCTACCCGGCTCCGAGCGGGCCGTGGTGCTCGGCGGCGGCTGCTAGAGGTCGCTGCCTATGCGGCTCGCCTAGGTCGGCACGGTCTACCCGGCTCAGGGCGTGCCGTGGTGCTCGGCGGCGGCTGCTAGAGGTCGCTGCCTATGCGGCTCGACTAGGTCGGCACGGTCTACCCGGCTCAGGGCAGGCCGTGGTGCTCGGCGGCGGCTGCTAGAGGTCTCTGCCTATGCGGCTCGACTAGGTCGGCACGGTGTACCCGGCTCCGAGCGGGCCATGGTGCTCAGCGGCGGCTGCTAGAGGTCGCTGCCTATGCGGCTCGACTAGGTCGGCACGGTCTACCCGGCTCCGAGCGGACCGTGGTGCTCGGCGGCGGCGGCTAGGGGTCGCTGCCCGTGCCGCTTGCGTGTAGCTGCCAGGTCTACCCGCTTTCGGCTAGGCTTTGCAGCCCTGTGAGATGGGGGGGCGCTAAAGCTCCGGAGCTTGCTGGGGGGTCGCTGTAGTTTCTTACCTACCGCTACGTCGACGTAGAGCGCCGCTTACCCTCGGCGCCGCTGCCGGTAGTCGGCGCCGTTCTTTTCCGAAGCCGTTTTTTCTTACGCCTTCCGTTTTCGTCTGCAGGAGTGAGCGCGTGCTCGTCTCCAGAGGCGGCAACGAGCGGGCGCAGGCGAGCGCGGTTGAGCGCCGGGCTGTGGATTTTTTCGGTTGCGGCTTCCCGCCGCTCTTTCGCCATCCCTCGCTACGCGGCCTGCCCGCAGTCCGGATTTCCGGCTCGAACGGACCCCGCTCAAGTGCGCCGGCACGGTCCAACCGCTCCCGGCGGGCACCGCTCGGCTCGGACGTTCCTCGGAATCAGCCAAATGTCGCTCCCGTGGCGTCTCCGCAGGCAAAAACGCATAGCCGGCGCCGCAAAGCTCGCGAGCCGCACCGAGCCGGGGAAACCGTGCCGTGGAGCAGCTGTGGGGCTGATGTGGGTGAGATCTATGGGGTAGGAGCTGCTGTGCGGCTGATGTGGGTCAGATCTATGGGCAGGAGCTGATGTAGGGAAGATTTGGGTCTGATCTATGGGTTAGGAACTGCTGTGGTTCAGATCTATGGGGCAGGAGCAGCTGTGGGGCACATGTGGGTCAGATCTATGGGTTAGGTGCTGCTTTGGGGAAAATGTGGGTCAGATCTATGGGGCAGGAGCTGCTGTGGGTCAGATTTGGGTCAGATCTATGGGGCAGGAGCCTCTGTGGGTCAGATTTATGAGTCAGGAGCTGCTGTGTGGCTGATGTGGGTCAGATCTATATGGCAGGAGCTGCTGTGGGGCACATGTGGGTCAGACCTATGGGGCAGAAGCTGCAGAGGGGATGATGTAGGTCAGATCTATGGGGCAGGATTTGCTGTGGGGCAGATGAGGGACATATCTATGGTGCAAAATCTGCTGTTGGACTGATGTGGGTCAGATCTATGAGTTTGGAGCTGCTGTGGGGCACATGTGGGTCAGAGCTATGGGGCAGGAGCTGCTGTGGGGCAGAAGTGGGTAAGATCTATGGGGTAGGAGGTGGTGTGTGGCAGATGTGGGTCAGATCTATGGTGTAGGAACTGCTGTGGGGCTGATGTGGGTCAGATCCTTGGGGCTGAAGCTGCTGTGGGTCATATCTATTGGGCAGCAGCGGCTTTACATATGATGTGTGACAGATCTATGGGGCAGGATCTGCTGTGGGGCTGATGTGGGTTAGATCTATGGGGCAGGAGCTGTTGTGGGGCTGATGGGGGTCAGATCTATGGGGCTGGAGCTACTGTGGGGCACATGTGGGTCAGACCTATGGGGCAGAAGCTGAAGAGGGGATGACGTAGGTCAGATCTATGGGGCAGGAGTTACTGTGGGGCAGATGAGGGACATATCTATGGTGCAAAATCTGCTGTTGGACTGATGTGGGTCAGATCTATGAGTTTGGAGCTGCTGTGGGGCACATGTGGGTCAGATCTATGGGCCAGGAGCTGCTGCGGGGCTGATTTGGGTCAGATCTATGGGGCAGGAGCTGCTGTGGGTCAGATCTACGGGGCAGGAACAGATGTGGGCCTGATGTTGGTCAGATTTATGGAGCAGGAGCTGCTGTGTTGCAGATGTGGGTCAGTTCTATGGTGCAGGAGCTGCTGTGGGGCAGATATAGGGCATATCTATGGGGCAGGAGCTGCTGTGAGGCTGATGGGTGTTAGATCTATGGGGAGGAGCTGCTGTGGTGCAGATGTGGGTCAGAGCTATGGGGCAGGAGCTGCTGTGGGGCAGAAGTGGGTAAGATCTATGGGGTAGGAGATGGTGTGTGGCAGATGTGGGTCAGATCTATGGTGTAGGAGCTGCTGTGGGGCTGATGTGGGTCAGATCTATGGGGCAGGAGCTGCTGTGGTTACGATCTATTTGGCAGGATCTGCTGTGGGGCAGATTTGGGTCAGATCTATGGGGCAGGAGCTGCTGTGTGGCAAATGTGGGTCAGAGCTATGGGGCAGGAGCTGCTGTGGGGCAGATGTGGGTAAGATCTATGGGGTAGGAGATTGTGTGTGGCAGATGTGGGTCAGATCTATGGTGTAGGAACTGCTGTGGGGCTGATGTGGGTCAGATCCTTGGGGCTGAAGCTGCTGTGGGTCATATCTATTGGGCAGCAGCTGCTTTACATATGATGTGTGACAGATCTATGGGGCAGGATCTGCTGTGGGGCTGATGTGGGTTAGATCTATGGGGCAGGAGCTGTTGTGGGGCTGATGGGGGTCAGATCTATGGGGCTGGAGCTACTGTGGGGCACATGTGGGTCAGACCTATGGGGCAGAAGCTGCAGAGGGGATGATGTAGGTCAGATCTATGGGGCAGGAGTTGCTGTGGGGCAGATGAGGGACATATCTATGGTGCAAAATCTGCTGTTGGACTGATGTGGGTCAGATCTATGAGTTTGGAGCTGCTGTGGGGCACATGTGGGTCAGATCTATGGGCCAGGAGCTGCTGCGGGGCTGATTTGGGTCAGATCTATGGGTCAGCAGCTGCTGTGTGGCACATGTGGGTCAGACCTATAGGGCAGAATCTACAGAGGTGATGATATGGGTCAGATCTATGGGGCAGGAATTGCTGTGGGGCAGATGAGGGACATATCTATGGTGCAAAATATGCTGTTGGACTGATGTGGGTCAGATCTATGAGTTTGGAGCTGCTGTGGGGCACATGTGGGTCAGATCTATGGGCCAGGAGCTGCTGTGGGTCTGATTTGTGTCAGATCTATGGGGCAGGAGCTGCTGTGGGTCAGATCTATGGGGCAGGAACAGATGTGGGCCTGATGTTGGTCAGATTTATGGAGCAGGAGCTGCTGTGTTGCAGATGTGGGTCAGATCTATGGTGCAGGAGCTGCTGTGGGGCAGATGTAGGGCTTATCTATGTGGCAGGAGCTGCTGTGAGGCTGATGGGTGTTAGATCTATGGGGAGGAGCTGCTGTGGTGCAGATGTGGGTCAGAGCTTGGGGCAGGAGCTGCTGTGTGGCAGATGTGGGTCAGATCTATGGTGTAGGAGCTGCTGTGGGGCTGATGTGGGTCAGATCTACGGGGCAGGAGATGCTTTGGGGCAGATTTTAGTCAGATCTATGGGGCAGGAGTTGCTGTGGGTCTGATGTGGGACAGATCCTTGCGGCTGAAGCTGCTGTGGGTCATATCTATTGGGCAGCAGCTGCTTTACATATGATGTGTGTCAGATCTATGGGGCAGGAGCTGCTCGGCGGCGGCTGCTAGAGGTCGCTGCCTATGCGGCTTGCGTGTAGCTGCCAGGTCTACCCGCTTTCGGCTAGGCTTTGCCGCCCTGTGAGATGGGGGGGCACTAAAGCTCCGGAGCTTGCTGGGGGGTCGCTGTAGTTTCTTACCTACCGCTACGTCGACGTAGAGCGCCGCTTACCCTCGGCGCCGCTACCGGTAGTCGGCGCCGTTCTTTTCCTAAGCCGTTTTTTCTTACGCCTTCCGTTTTCGTCTGCAGGAGCGAGCGCGTGCTCGTCTCCAGAGGCGGCAACGAGCGGGCGCAGGCGAGCGCGGTTGAGCGCCGGGCTGTGGATTTTTTCGGTTGCGGCTTCCCGCCGCTCTTTCGCCATCCCTCGCTACGCGGCCTGCCCGCAGTCCGGATTTCCGGCTCGAACGGACCCCGCTCAAGTGCGCCGGCACGGTCCAACCGCTCCCGGCGGGCACCGCTCGGCTCGGACGTTCCTCGGAATCAGCCAAATGTCGCTCCCGTGGCGTCTCCGCAGGCAAAAACGCATAGCCGGCGCCGCAAAGCTCGTGAGCCGCACCGAGCCGGGGAAACCGTGCCGTGGAGCAGCTGTGGGGCTGATGTGGGTGAGATCTATGGGGTAGGAGCTGCTGTGCGGCTGATGTGGGTCAGATCTATGGGCAGGAGCTGATGTAGGGAAGATTTGGGTCTGATCTATGGGTTAGGAACTGCTGTGGTTCAGATCTATGGGGCAGGAGCAGCTGTGGGGCACATGTGGGTCAGATCTATGGGTTAGGTGCTGCTTTGGAGAAAATGTGGGTCAGATCTATGGGGCAGGAGCTGCTGTGGGTCAGATTTGGGTCAGATCTATGGGGCAGGAGCTGCTGTGGGTCAGATTTATGAGTCAGGAGCTGCTGTGTGGCTGATGTGGGTCAGATCTATGGGGCAGGAGCTGCTGTGGGGCATATGTGGGTCAGATCTATATGGCAGGAGCTGCTGTGGGGCACATGTGGGTCAGACCTATGGGGCAGAAGCTGCAGAGGGGATGATGTAGGTCAGATCTATGGGGCAGGAGTTGCTGTGGGGCAGATGAGGGACATATCTATGGTGCAAAATCTGCTGTTGGACTGATGTGGGTCAGATCTATGAGTTTGGAGCTGCTGTGGGGCACATGTGGGTCAGATCTATGGGCCAGGAGCTGCTGTGGGGCTGATGTGGGTCAGATCTATAAGGCAGGAGCTGCTGTGGTTAAGATCTATTTGGCAGGATCTGCTGTGGGGCAGATTTAAGTCAGATCTATGGGGCAGGAGCTGCTGTGTGGCAAATGTGGGTCAGATCTATGGGGCAGGAGCTGCTGTGGGTCAGATCTATGGAGCAGGAACAGATGTGGGCCTGATGTTGGTCAGATTTATGGAGCAGGAGCTGCTGTGTTGCAGATGTGGGTCAGATCTATGTTGCAGGAGCTGCTGTGGGGCAGATGTAGGGCTTATCTATGGGGCAGGAGCTGCTGTGAGGCTGATGGGTGTTAAATCTATGGGGAGGAGCTGCTGTGGTGCAGATGTGGGTCAGAGCTATGGGGCAGGAGCTGCTGTGTGGCAGATGTGGGTCAGATCTATGGTGTAGGAGCTGCTGTGGGGCTGATGTGGGTCAGATCTATGGGGCAGGTGCTGCTGTGCGACATATGTGGGTCAGATCTATGGGGCAGGATCTGCTGTGGGGCTGATGTGGGAAAGATCTATGGGGCAGGAGATGCTTTGGGGCAGATGTGGGTCAGATCTATGGGGCAGGAGTTGCTGTGGGGCTGATGTGTGTCAGATCCTTGGGGCTGAAGCTGCTGTGGGTCATATCTATTGGGCAGCAGCTGCTTTACATATGATGTGTGACAGATCTATGGGGCAGGAGCTGCTGTGGGGCTGATGTGGGTTTGATCTACGGGGCAGGAGCTGTTGTGGGGCTGATGGGGGTCAGATCTATGGGGCAGGAGCTACTGTGGGGCACATGTGGGTCAGATCTATGGGGCAGGAGCTACTGTGGGGCACATGTGGGTCAGACCTATGGGGCAGAAGCTGAAGAGGGGATGATGTAGGTCAGATCTATGGGGCAGGAGTTGCTGTGGGGCAGATGAGGGACATATCTATGGTGCAAAATCTGCTGTTGGACTGATGTGAGTCAGATCTATGAGTTTGGAGCTCCTGTGGGGCACATGTGGGTCAGATCTATGGGCCAGGATCTGCTGCGGGGCTGATTTGGGTCAGATCTATGGGGCAGGAGCTGCTGTGAGGCTGATGTGGGTCAGATCTATGGGGCAGGAGCTGCTGTGGGTCAGATCTATGGGGCAGGAACAGATGTGGGCCTGATGTTGGTCAGATTTATGGAGCAGGAGCTGCTGTGTTGCAGATGTGGGTCAGATCTATGGTGCAGGAGCTGCTGTGGGGCAGATATAGGGCATATCTATGGGGCAGGAGCTGCTGTGAGGCTGATGGGTGTTAGATCTATGGGGAGGAGCTGCTGTGGTGCAGATGTGGGTCAGAGCTATGGAGCAGGAGCTGCTGTGGGGCAGAAGTGGGTAAGATCTATGGGGTAGGAGATGGTGTGTGGCAGATGTGGGTCAGATCTATGGTGTAGGAGCTGCTGTGGGGCTGATGTGGGTCAGATCTATGGGGCAGGAGCTGCTGTGGTTAAGATCTATTTGGCAGGATCTGCTGTGGGGCAGATTTGGGTCAGATCTATGGGGCAGGAGCTGCTGTGGGGCAGATGTAGGGCTTATCTATAGGGCAGGAGCTGCTGTGAGGCTGATGGGTGTTAGATCTATGGGGAGGAGCTGCTGTGGTGCAGATGTGGGTCAGAGCTATGGGGCAGGAGCTGCTGTGTGGCAGATGTGGGTCAGATCTATGGTGTAGGAGCTGCTGTGGAACTGATGTGGGTCAGATCTATGGTGCAGGAGCTGCTGTGGTTAAGATCTATTTGGCAGGATCTGCTGTGGGGCAGATTTGGGTGAGATCTATGGGGCAGGAGCTGCAGTGGAGATGATGTACGTCAGATCTATGGGGCAGGAGCTGCTGTGGGGCTCCTGTGGGTCAAATCAATGGGGCAGAGCTGCTCTTGGGAACATGTGGGTCAGATCTATGGGGCAGGAGCTGCTGTGGGGCTGATGTGGGTCAGATCTATAGGGCAGGAGCTGCTGTGCGACAGATGTGGTTCAGATCTATGGGGCAGGAGCTGCTGTGGGGCTGATGTGGGTCAGATCTATGGGGCAGGAGCTGTTGTGAGGCTGATGGGGGTCAGATCTATGGGGCAGGAGATGCTGTGGGTCAGATCTATGGGGCAGGAGCTGCTGTGGGGCAGATGTGGGTCAGATCTATGGGGCAGGAGCTGCTGTGGGTCAGATCTATGGGGCAGGAACAGATGTGGGCCTGATGTTGGTCAGATTTCTGGAGCAGGATCTGCTGTGTTGCAGATGTGGGTCAGATCTATGGGGCAGGAGCTGCTGTGGGGCAGATGTAGGGCATATCTATGGGGCAGGAGCTGCTGTGAGGCTGATGGGTGTTAGATCTATGGGGAGGAAATGCTGTGGTGCAGATGTGGGTCAGAGCTATGGGGCAGGAGCTGCTGTGGGGCAGAAGTGGGTAAGATCTATGGGGTAGGAGATGGTGTGTGGCAGATGTGGGTCAGATCTATGGTGTAGGAGCTGCTGTGGGGCTGATGTGCGTCAGATCTATGGGGCAGGAGCTACTGTGGGGCTGATGGGGTTCAGGTCTATGGGGCAGGAGCTACTGTGGGGCTGATGTTGGTCTCATCTATGGGGCAGGAGCTGCTGTGCGACAGATGTGGGTCAGATCTATGGGGCAGTTGCTGCTGTGCGACATATGTGGGTCAGATCTATGGGGCAGGATCTGCTGTGGGGCTGATGTGGGAAAGATCTATGGGGCAGGAGATGTATTGGGGCAGATGTGGGTCAGATCTATGGGGCAGGGGTTGCTGTGGGGCTGATGTGGGTCAGATCCTTGGGGCTGAAGCTGCTGTGGGTCGTATCTATTGGGCAGCAGCTGCTTTACATATGATGTGTGTCAGATCTATGGGGCAGGAGCTGCTGTGGGGCTGATGTGGGTCAGATCTATGGGGCAGGAGCTGCTGTGGGGCTGATGTGGGTTAGATCTATGGGGCAGGAGATGGTTTGTGTCAGATCTATGGGGCAGGAGCTGCTGTGGGGAACATGTGGGTCAGGTCTATGGGGCAGGAGCTGCTGTGGGGCAGATGTAGGTCAGATCTATGGGTCAGCAGCTGCTGTGGGTCTGATGTGGGTCAGATCTATGGGGCAGGAGCTGCTGTGGTTAAGATCTATTTGGCAGGATCTGCTGTGGGGCAGATTTGTGTCAGATCTATGGGGCAGGAGCTGCTGTGTGGCAAATGTGGGTCAGATCTATGGGGCAGGAGCTGCTGTGGGTCAGATCTATGGGGCAGGAACAGATGTGGGCCTGATGTTGGTCAGATTTATGGAGCAGGAGCTGCTGTGTTGCAGATGTGGGTCAGATCTATGGTGCAGGAGCTGCTGTGGGGCAGATGTAGGGCTTATCTATGGGGCAGGAGCTGCTGTGAGGCTGATGGGTGTTAGATCTATGGGGAGGAGCTGCTGTGGTGCAGATGTGGGTCAGAGCTATGGGGCAGGAGCTGCTGTGTGGCAGATGTGGGTAAGATCTATGGTGTAGGAGCTGCTGTGGGGCTGCTGTGGGTTAGATCTATGGGGCAGGAGCTGTTGTGGGTCATATCTATTGGGCAGCAGCTGCTTTACATATGATGTGTGTCAGATCTATGTGGCCGGAGCTGCAGTGGGGCTGATGGGGGTCAGATCTATGGGGCAGGAGCTACTGTGGGGCTGATGTGGGTCAAATCAATGGGGCAGAGCTGCTCTTGGGAACATGTGGGTCAGATCTATGGGGCAGGAGATGCTGTGGGTCAGATCTATGGGGCAGGAGCTGCTGTGGGGAACATGTGGGTCAGGTCTATGGGGCAGGAGCTGCTGTGGGGCTGATGTGGGTCAGATCTATGGGGCAGGAGCTGCTGTGGGTCAGATCTATGGGGCAGGAACAGATGTGGGCCTGATGTTGGTCAGATTTATGGAGCAGGAGCTGCTGTGTTGCAGATGTGGGTCAGATCTATGGTGCAGGAGCTGCTGTGGAACTGATGTGGGTCAGATCTATGGTGCAGGAGCTGCTGTGGTTAAGATCTATTTGGCAGGATCTGCTGTGGGGCAGATTTGGGTCAGATCTATGGGGCAGGAGCTGCAGTGGAGATGATGTACGTCAGATCTATGGGGTAGGAGCTGCTGTGGGGCTGCTGTGGGTTAGATCTATGGGGCAGGAGCTGTTGTGGGTCATATCTATTGGGCAGCAGCTGCTTTACATATGATGTGTGTCAGATCTATGGGGCCGGAGCTGCAGTGGGGCTGATGGGGGTCAGATCTCTGGGGCAGGAGCTACTGTGGGGCTGATGTGGGTCAAATCAATGGGGCAGAGCTGCTCTTGGGAACATGTGGGTCAGATCTATGGGGCAGGAGCTGCTGTGGGGCTGATGCGGGTCAGATCTATAGGGCAGTAGCTGCTGTGCGACAGATGTGGGTCAGATCTATGGGATAGGAGCTGCTGTGGGGCTGATGTGGGTCAGATCCTTGGGGCTGAAGCTGCTGTGGGTCATATCTATTGGGCAGCAGCTGCTTTACATATGATGTGTGTCAGATCTATGGGGCAGGAGCTGCTGTGGGGCTGATGTGGGTTAGATCTATAGGGCAGGAGATGCTGTGGGTCAGATCTATAGGGCAGGAGCTTCTGTGGGGAACATGTGGGTCAGGTCTATGGGGCAGGAGCTGCTGTTGGGCAGATGTGGGTCAGATCTATGAGTCAGCAGCTGCTGTGGGTCTGATGTGGGTCAGATCTATGGAGCAGGAGCTGCTGTGGTGCAGATGTGGGTCAGAGCTATGGGGCAGGAGCTGCTGTGGGGCAGAAGTGGGTAAGATCTATGGGGTAGGAGATGGTGTGTGGCAGATGTGGGTCAGATCTATGGTGTAGGAGCTGCTGTGGGGCTGATGTGGGTCAGATCTATGGGGCAGGAGCTGCTGTGGTTAAGATCTATTTGGCAGGATCTGCTGTGGGGCAGATTTGGGTCAGATCTATGGGGCAGGAGCTGCTGTGTGGCAAATGTGGGTCAGATCTATGGGGCAAGAGCTGTTGTGGGGCTGATGGGGGTCAGATCTATGGGGCAGGAGCTACTGTGGGGCACATGTGGGTCTGACCTATGGGGCAGAAGCTGCAGAGGGGATGATGTAGGTCAGATCTATGGGGCAGGAGTTGCTGTGGGGCAGATGAGGGACATATCTATGGTGCAAAATCTGCTGTTGGACTGATGTGGGTCAGATCTATGAGTTTGGAGCTGCTGTGGGGCACATGTGGGACAGATCTATGGGCCAGGAGCTGCTGCGGGGCTGATTTGGGTCAGATCTATGGGGCAGGAGCTTCTGTGGTGCTGATGTGGGTCAGATCTATGGGGCAGGAGCTGCTGTGGGTCAGATATATGGGGCAGGAACAGATGTGGGGCTGATGTTGGTCAGATTTATGGAGCAGGAGCTGCTGTGTTGCAGATGTGGGTCAGATCTATGGTGCAGGAGCTGCTGTGGGGCAGATATAGGGCATATCTATGGGGCTGGAGCTGCTGTGAGGCTGATGGGTGTTAGATCTATGGGGAGGAGCTGCTGTGGTGCAGATGTGGGTCAGAGCTATGGGGCAGGAGCTGCTGTGGGGCAGAAGTGGGTAAGATCTATCGGGTAGGAGATGGTGTGTGGCAGATGTGGGTCAGATCTATGGTGTAGGAGCTGCTGTGGGGCTGATGTGGGTCAGAGCTATGGGGCAGGAGCTGCTGTGGGGCAGAAGTGGGTAAGATCTATCGGGTAGGAGATGGTGTGTGGCAGATGTGGGTCAGATCTATGGTGTAGGAGCTGCTGTGCGACAGATGTGGGTCAGATCTATGGGGCAGGAGTTGCTGTGGGGCTGATGTGGGTCAGATCCTTGGGGCTGAAGCTGCTGTGGGTCATATCTATTGGGCAGCAGCTGCTTTACATATGATGTGTGTCAGATCTATGGGGCAAAAGATACTGTGGGGCTGATGTGGGTTAGATCTATGGGGCAGGAGCTGTTGTGGGGCTGATGGTGGTCCGATCCATGGGGCAGGAGCTACTGTGGGGCAGATGTGGGTCAGATCTATGGGGCAGGAGCTGCTGTGGGTCAGATCTATGGGGCAGGAACAGATGTGGGCCTGATGTTGGTCAGATTTATGGAGCAGGATCTGCTGTGTTGCAGATGTGGGTCAGATCTATAGGGCAGGAGTTGCTGTGGGGCAGATGAGGGACATATCTATGGTGCAGAATCTGCTGTTGGACTGATGTGGGTCAGATCTATGAGTTTGTAGCTGCTGTGGGGCACATGTGGGTCAGATCTATGGGCCAGGAGCTGCTGCGGGGCTGATTTGGGTCAGATCTATGGGTCAGCAGCTGCTGTGGGGCACATGTGGGTCAGATCTATGGGGCAGAAGCTGCAGAGGGGATGATGTAGGTCAGATCTATGGGGCAGGAGTTGCTGTGGGGCAGATGAGGGACATATCTATGGTGCAAAATCTGCTGTTGGACTGATGTGGGTCAGATCTATGAGTTTGGAGCTGCTGTGGGGCACATGTGGGTCAGATCTATGGGCCAGGAGCTGCTGCGGGGCTGATTTGGGTCAGATCTATTGTGCAGGAGCTGCTGTGGGTCAGATCTATGGGGCAGGAACAGATGTGGGCCTGATGTTGGTCAGATTTATGGAGCAGGAGCTGCTGTGTTGCAGATGTGGGTCAGTTCTATGGTGCAGGAGCTGCTGTGGGGCAGATATAGGGCATATCTATGGGGCAGGAGCTGCTGTGAGGCTGATGGGTGTTAGATCTATGGGGAGGAGCTGCTGTGGTGCAGATGTGGGTCAGAGCTATGGGGCAGGAGCTGCTGTGGGGCAGAAGTGGGTAAGATCTATAAGGTAGGAGATGGTGTGTGGCAGATGTGGGTCAGATCTATGGTGTAGGAGCTGCTGTGGGGCTGATGTGGGTCAGATCTATGGGGCAGGAGCTTCTGTGGTTAAGATCTATTTGGCAGGATCTGCTGTGGGGCAGATTTGGGTCAGATCTATGGGGCAGGAGCTGCAGTGTGGCAAATGTGGGTCAGATCTATGGGGAGGAGCTGCTGTGGGTCAGATCTATGGGGCAGGAACAGATGTGGGCCTGATGTTGGTCAGATTTATGGAGCAGGAGCTGCTGTGTTGCAGATGAGGGTCAGATCTATGGTGCAGGAGCTGCTGTGGGGCTGATGTAGGGCTTATCTATGGGGCAGGAGCTGCTGTGAGGCTGATGGGTGTTAGATCTATGGGGAGGAGCTGCTGTGGTGCAGATGTGGGTCAGAGCTATGGGGCAGGAGCTGCTGTGTGGCAGATGTGGGTAAGATCTATGGGGCAGGAGCTGTTGTGGGGCTGATGGGGGTCAGATCTATGGGGCAGGAGCTACTGTGTGGCACATGTGGGTCAGACCTATGAGGCAGAAGCTGAAGAGGGGATGATGTATGTCAGATCTATGGGGCAGGAGTTGCTGTTGGGCAGATGAGGGACATATCTATGGTGCAAAATCTGCTGTTGGACTGATGAGGGTCAGATCTATGAGTTTGGAGCTGCTGTGGGGCAAATGTGGGTCAGATCTATGGGGCAGGAGCTGCTGCGGGGCTGATTTGGGTCAGATCTATAAGGCAGGAGCTGCTGTGGGGCTGATGTGGGTCAGATCTATGGGGCAGGAGCTGCTGTGGGTCAGATCTATGGGGCAGGAACAGATGTGGGCCTGATGTTGGTCAGATTTATGGAGCAGGAGCTGCTGTGTTGCAGATGTGGGTCAGATCTATGGTGCAGGAGCTGCTGTGGGGCAGATATAGGGCATATCTATGGGGCAGGAGCTGCTGTGAGGCTGATGGGTGTTAGATCTATGGGGAGGAGCTGCTGTGGTGCAGATGTGGGTCAGAGCTATGGGGCAGGAGCTGCTGTGGGGCAGAAGTGGGTAAGATGTAACGGGTAGGAGATGGTGTGTGGCAGATGTGGGTCAGATCTATGGTGTAGGAGCTGCTGTGGGGCTGATGTGGGTCAGATCTATGGGGCAGGAGCTGCTGTGGTTAAGATCTATTTGGCAGGATCTGCTGTGGGGCAGATTTGAGTCAGATCTATGGGGCAGGAGCTGCTGTGGGGCATATGTGGGTCAGATCTATATGGCAGGAGCTGCTGTGGGGCACGTGTGGGTCAGACCTATGGGGCAGGAGCTGCTCTTGGGAACATGTGGGTCAGATCTATGGGGCAGGAGCTGCTGTGGGGCTGATGTGGGTCAGATCCTTGGGGCTGAAGCTGCTGTGGGTCATATCTATTGGGCAGCAGCTGCTTTACATATGATGTGTGTCAGATCTATGGGGCAGGAGCTGCTGTGGGGCTGATGTGGGTCAGATCTATGGGGCAGGAGCTGTTGTGGGGCTGATGGGGGTCAGAACTATGGGGCAGGAGCTACTGTGGGGCTGTTGGGGGTCAGATCTATGGGGCAGGAGCTACTGTTGCGCTGATGTTGGTCTCATCTATGGGGCAGGAGCTGCTGTGCGACAGATGTGGGTCAGATCTATGGGGCAGGAGCTGCTGTGCGACATATGAGGGTCAGATCTATGGGGCAGGATCTGCTGTGGGGCTGATGTGGGTTAGATCTATGGGGCAGGAGATGCTTTGGGGCAGATGTGGGTCAGATCTATGGGGCAGGAGTTGCTGTGGGGCTGATGTGGGTCAGATCTATGGGGCAGGAGCTGTTGTGGGGCTGATGGGGGTCAGATCTATGGGGCAGGAGATGCTTTGGGGCAGATGTGGGTCAGATCTATGGGTCAGCAGCTGCTGTGGGTCTGATGTGGGTCAGATCTATGGGGCAAGAGCTGCTGTGGGGCTGATGTGGGTCATATCTATGGGGCAGGAGTTGCTGTGGGCCTGATGTTGGTCAGATTTATGGAGCAGGAGCTGCTGTGTTGCAGATGTGGGTCAGATCTATGGTGCAGGAGCTGCTGTGGGGCAGATGTAGGGCATATCTATGGGGCAGGAGCTGCTGTGAGGCTGATGGGTGTTAGATCTATGGGGAGGAGCTGCTGTGGTGCAGATGTGGGTCAGAGCTATGGGGCAGGAGCTGCTGTGGGGCAGAAGTGGGTAAGATCTATGGGGTAGGAGATGGTGTGTGGCAGATGTGGGTCAGATCTATGGTGTAGGAGCTGCTGTGGGGCTGACGTGTGTCAGATCTATGGGGCAGGATCTGCTGTGGGGCTGATGTGGGAAAGATCTATGGGGCAGGAGCTGCAGTGGAGATGATGTACATCAGATCTATGGGGTAGGAGCTGCTGTGGGGCTGCTGTGGGTTAGATCTATGGGGCAGGAGCTGTTGTGGGTCATATCTATTGGGCAGCAGCTGCTTTACATATGATGTGTGTCAGATCTATGGGGCCGGAGCTGCAGTGGGGCTGATGGGGGTCAGATCTCTGGGGCAGGAGCTACTGTGGGGCTGATGTGGGTCAAATCAATGGGGCAGAGCTGCTCTTGGGAACATGTGGGTCAGATCTATGGGGCAGGAGCTGCTGTGGGGCTGATGTGGGTTAGATCTATGGGGCAGGAGCTGTTGTGGGGCTGATGGGGGTCAGATCTATGGGGCAGGAGCTGTTGTGGGGATGATGGGGGTCAGATCTATGGGGCAGGAGCTACTGTGGGGCTGATGTTGGTCTGATCTATGGGGCAGGATCTGCTGTGGGGCTGATGTGGGTTAGATCTATGGGGCAGGAGCTGCTGTGGGGCTGCTGTGGGTCAGATCTATGGGGCAGGAGCTACTGTGGGTCAGATTTATGAGTCAGTAGCTGCTGTGTGGCTGATGTGGGTCAGATCTATGGAGCAGGAGCTGCTGTGGGGCATATGTGGGTCAGACCTATGGGGCAGAGCTGCTCTTGGGAACATGTGGTTCAGATCTATGGGGCAGGAGCTGCTGTGGGGCTGATGTGGGTCAGATCTATAGGGCAGGAGCTGCTGTGCGACAGATGTGGGTCAGATCTATGGGGCAGGAGCTGCTGTGGGGCTTATGTGGGTCAGATCTATGGGGCAGGAGCTGTTGTGGGGCTGATGTGGGTCAGAACTATGGGGCAGGAGCTACTGTGGGGCTGATGGGAGTCAGATCTATGGGGCAGGAGCTACTGTGGGGCTGATGGGGGTCAGATCTATGGGGCAGGAGCTACTGTGGGGCTGATGTTGGTCTCATCTATGGGGCAGGAGCTGCTGTGCGACAGATGTGAGTCAGATCTATGGGGCAGGTACTGCTGTGCGACATATGTGGGTCAGATCTATGGGGCAGGATCTGCTGTGGGGCTGATGTGGGAAAGATCTATGGGGCAGGAGATGCTTTGGGGCAGATGTGGGTCAGATCTATGGGGCAGGAGCTGCTGTGGGGCTGATGTGGGTCAGATCCTTGGGGCGGAAGCTGCTGTGGGTCATATCTATTAGGCAGCAGCTGCTTTACATATGATGTGTGTCAGATCTATGGGGCAGGAGCTGCTGTGGGGCTGCTGTGGGTCAGATCTATGGGGCAGGAGCTGTTGTGGGTCATATCTATTGGGCAGCAGCTGCTTTACATATGATGTGTGTCAGATCCTTGGGGCAGGAGCTGCTGTGGGGCTGATGTGGGTTAGATCTATGTGGCAGGAGCTGTTGTGGGGCTGATGGGGTCAGATCTATGGGGCAGGAGCTACTGTGGGGCTGATGTTGGTCTGTTCTATGGGGCAGGAGCTGCTGCGGGGCTGATTAGGGTAAGATCTATGGGGCAGGAGCTGCTGTGGGGCTGATGTGGGTCAGATCTATGGGGCAGGAGCTGCTGTGGGGCTGATGGGGGTCAGATCTATGGGGCAGGAGATGCTGTGGGTCAGATCTATGGGGCAGGAGCTGCTGTGGGGAACATGTGGGTCAGGTCTATGGGGCAGGAGCTGCTGTTGGTCAGATGTGGGTCAGATCTATGCGTCAGCAGCTGCTGTGGGTCTGATGTGGGTGAGATCTATGGGGCAGGAGCTGCTGTGGGGCTGATGTGGGTAATATCTATGGGGCAGGAACAGATGTGGGCCTGATGTTGGTCAGATTTATGGAGCAGGAGCTGCTGTGTTGCAGATGTGGGTCAGATCTATGGTGCAGGAGCTGCTGTGGGGCAGATATAGGGCATATCTATGGGGCAGGAGATGCTGTGAGGCTGATGGGTGTTAGATCTATGGGGAGGAGCGGCTGTGGTGCAGATGTGGGTCAGAGCTATGGGGCAGGAGCTGCTGTGGGGCAGAAGTGGGTAAGATCTATCGGGTAGGAGATGGTGTGTGGCAGATGTGGGTCAGATCTATGGTGTAGGAGCTGCTGTGGGGCTGATGTGGGTCAGATCTATGGGGCAGGAGCTGCTGTGGTTAAGATCTATTTGGCAGGATCTGCTGTGGGGTAGATTTGAGTCAGATCTATGGGGCAGGAGCTGCTGTGGGGCATATGTGGGTCAGATCTATATGGCAGGAGCTGCTGTGTGGCACATGTGGGTCAGACCTATGGGGCAGGAGCTGCTCTTGGGAACATGTGGGTCAGATCTATGGGGCAGGAGCTGCTGTGGGGCTGATGTGGGTCAGATCCTTGGGGCTGTAGCTGCTGTGGGTCATATCTATTGGGCAGCAGCTGCTTTACATATGATGTGTGTCAGATCTATGGGGCAGGAGCTGCTGTGGGGCTGATGTGTGTCAGATCTATGGGGCAGGAGCTACTGTGGGGCTGATGGGAGTCAGATCTATGGGGCAGGAGCTACTGTGGGGCTGATGGGGGTCAGATCTATGGGGCAGGAGCTACTGTGGGGCTGATGTTGGTCTCATCTATGGGGCAGGAGCTGCTGTGCGACAGATGTGGGTCAGATCTATGGGGCAGGTACTGCTGTGCGACATATGTGGGTCAGATCTATGGGGCAGGATCTGCTGTGGGGCTGATGTGGGAAAGATCTATGGGGCAGGAGATGCTTTGGGGCAGATGTGGGTCAGATCTATGGGGCAGGAGCTGCTGTGGGGCTGATGTGGGTCAGATCCTTGGGGCGGAAGCTGCTGTGGGTCATATCTATTAGGCAGCAGCTGCTTTACATATGATGTGTGTCAGATCTATGGGGCAGGAGCTGCTGTGGGGCTGCTGTGGGTCAGATCTATGGGGCAGGAGCTGTTGTGGGTCATATCTATTGGGCAGCAGCTGCTTTACATATGATGTGTGTCAGATCTATGGGGCAGGAGCTGCTGTGGGGCTGATGGGGGTCAGATCTATGAGGCAGGAGATGCTGTGTGTCAGATCTATGGGGCAGGAGCTGCTGTGGGGAACATGTGGGTCAGGTCTATGGGGCAGGAGCAGCTGTTGGTCAGATGTGGGTCAGATCTATGCGTCAGCAGCTGCTGTGGGTCTGATGTGCGTGAGATCTATGGGGCAGGAGCTGCTGTGGGGCTGATGTGGGTAATATCTATGGGGCAGGAACAGATGTGGGCCTGATGTTGGTCAGATTTATGGAGCAGGAGCTGCTGTGTTGCAGATGTGGGTCAGATCTATGGTGTAGGAGCTGCTGTGGGGCTGATGTGGGTCAGATCTATGGGGCAGGAGCTGCTGTGGTTAAGATCTATTTGGCAGGATCTGCTGTGGGGAATATTTGGGTCAGATCTATGCGGCAGGAGCTGCTGTGTGGCAAATGTGGGTCAGATCTATGGGGCAGGAGCTGCTGTGGGTCAGATCTATGGGGCAGGAACAGATGTGGGCCTGATGTTGGTCAGATTTATGGAGCAGGAGCTGCTGTGTTGCAGATGTGGGTCAGATCTATGGTGCAGGAGCTGCTGTGGGGCAGATGTAGGGCTTATCTATGGGGCAGGAGCTGCTGTGAGGCTGATGGGTGTTAGATCTATGGGGAGGAGCTGCTGTGGGGCTGATGTGGGTCAGAGCTATGGGGCAGGAGCTACTGTGGGGCTGATGTGGGTCAAATCAATGGGGCAGAGCTGCTCTTGGGAACATGTGGGTCAGATCTATGGGGCAGGAGCTGCTGTGGGGCTGATGTGGGTCAGATCTATAGGGCAGGAGCTGCTGTGCGACAGATGTGGGTCAGATCTATGGGGCAGGAGCTGCTGTGGGGCTGATGTGGGTCAGATCCTTGGGGCTGAAGCTGCTGTGGGTCATATCTATTGGGCAGCAGCTGCTTTACATATGATGTGTGTCAGATCTATGGGGCAGGAGCTGCTGTGGGGCTGATGTGGGTTAGATCTATGGGACAGGAGCTACTGTGGGTCTGATGGGGGTCAGATCTATGGGGCAGGAGCTACTGTGGGGCTGATGTTGGTGTGATCTATGGGGCAGGAGCTGCTGTGGGGCAGATGTGGGTTAGATCTATGGGGCAGGAGCTGTTGTGGGGCTGATGGGGGTCAGATCTATGGGGCAGGAGCTGTTGTGGGTCTGTTGTGGGTCAGATCTATGGGGCAGGAGCTACTGTGGGGCAGATGTGGGTCAGATCTATGGTGTAGGAGCTGCTGTGGGGCTGATGTGGGTCAGATCTATGGGTCAGCAGCTGCTGTGGGGCAGATGTGGGTCATATCTATTGGGCAGCAGCTGCTTTACATATGATGTGTGTCAGATCTATGGGGCAGGAGCTGCTGTGGGGCTGCTGTTGGTCATATCTATGGGGCAGGAACAGATGTGGGCCTGATGTTGGTCAGATTTATGGAGCAGGAGCTGCTGTGTTGCAGATGTGGGTCAGATCTATGGGGCCGGAGCTGCAGTGGTGCTGATGGGGGTCAGATCTATGGGGCAGGAGCTACTCTGGGGCTGATGTGGGTCAAATCAATGGGGCAGAGCTGCTCTTGGGAACATGTGGGTCAGATCTATGGGGCAGGAGCTGCTGTGCGACAGATGTCGGTCAGATCTATGGGGCAGGAGCTGCTGTGCGACATATGTGGGTCAGATCTATGGGGCAGGATCTGCTGTGGGGCTGATGTGGGACAGATCTATGGGTCAGCAGCTGCTGTGGGTCTGATGTGGGTCAGATCTATGGGGCAGGAGCTGCTGTGGGGCAGATATGGGTCAGATCTATGGGGCAGGATCTGCTGTGGGGCAGATTTGGGTCAGATCTATGGGGCAGGAGCTGCTGTGGGGCTGATGTGGGTCAGATCTATGGGGCAGGTGCTGCTGTGTGGCAAATGTGGGTCAGATCTATGGGGCAGGAGCTGCTGTGGGTCAGATCTATGGGGCAGGTGAAGAGTGAGCAAAGCCTCAAAATGGTGGTAAGGTAACATTTTGCTATAGAAAGGGAAAGGGGAACTTCACAGAAACCAAGACAAAGGGTAACTGTACATTGAAAAGTGCAGGGAAAGGGGGAATTACAGACACTTAGTCAAAATAAAGCCAGAGAAGAGGGCAATAAAGATAAGAAGAAACTGTCCGGAGACCTCTGACAAGAAGGATTAGATCCCCCCCCTGGGCAAGATGATGCCGACATGGGAGAACAATAACAGCAGATAACACCAAGAAGAAAACAGAAGAAGAATTTCACCCCAAAACATCGGCAAGGGTCACGGGGAATGGTGTCAGGGGGAATGAGGGAATGGGGTCGCAGGGAACGGGGCCATAGGGAATGTAATGAATATGTAATCAAACTGAGGAGGAGACTATTGATTATGTATTAGCTTAACCTATATCTGTAACACACTTTTCTCTATACGGTGTGCAAGTTTGGAGGAGCTATCCCCCTTGCACCCGGCGCTGCGCAACGCTGGAATAAACATACCTGCTTTATAACCCATCTCTGGATTATAGAGTTTGATTCCGCAAGTCAATTTGGCACCCCAGATGGGACCCTCTCTGTTCGGCTGCAGGACCAGCTGAGAAGGGGGACGCCTTTGGCGCGCCCCGAGATTTCTCGGAAGGACTCCCCTCCCTCATCTGATCACTGCAGGAGCAGACAAGAACCATCTATCGGCGGACCAGGTATGTGAAATGGGGGACCCGTAAGTCGTGAGGAGACGTCCTACGCAGGGCACAGTGGAGTCGGCGTGCTCCCCCCCAAGGGACGTGAGCTCACGGGTTAGGTTAGGTTGCCGGCTGGGTTAGGACTCCCTAGGGAGTGCCTACAAAGGGGCCAGTAAGTCGTACGCATGGTAAAAGAGCTATTGCTCACATTCAGGTGATTGCTAATTGGGCAGAACTTGTCTGCTCTCTGGTACAGGGTGATTTGGGTAATCCTGGGATAATTGGTATCGTACAGCGCTGTTTATATAGGTGACCTAAGTCAGCAACTAGCACCGGTGTTCTTAACATCTTTGGTTAAGCTTAACAAATGATATATTGTAATTCTGTTTGAATTGTCGTGTGAGTGTGGTGTGAGTGAGACGCAGCACAGCTGCGGGGCGAGTGCGGAGTCCCGACCCGCGGTTCCGTCCTCCCGCGAGGGAAACGGCCGGGGACGGACGAAGCGAAAGTTGTCTCCAATACTTGTTTATCTATGTTTTAATACGTGTTTATTTTGTATTATTAATTACTGGTTTTTGTAAAGTATGTGGTCATAAGTCATAACAATGCTGTTGTGTCAGAAGTGGTTTTACTTATAAAAGAATACGGTGGTTTATATTAAGTTACAATGGGAAAATCACAGAGCAAAGAGGTCCCTGCGCGCTCACCCCTGGGGTGTATACTGGCACACTGGCGAGATATCGCTGGGGAACCAGGAGGAACCCTGAGCCGAAAAAAAAAAAAAAATCCTGATTAAATATTGTAATCAGTGGTGGTTGATTTATAAGCTAGAGGACAGGGACAATGAACATATAGAGGAATGTCTGTGTGGAATGAGCATCAAGCCATTTATGTGATACTGTGTTCTGCCTGCGAAGAGGTGTAAGGGAGGTGGGTCAGTCAGTGCTGGCTCTGTGGCGAGAGGTGTATAACTGAACGATATGGATTGCTAAGGGAAAGTTATAAGGTAGTAAGAGTGTTTATGGAAACTGAAGAACTGTGTTGTTTGATTTGTGGGTTTTGAAGGGAATGGGACAAACTGTTTGGCTGGTATAAGAAAGTGTAGTTGTTAATGTCATACGGAAGTATTGTTGAGGGTACGTGGAAGTGTAAATGAGGGTACAAATAGTGGAATAGTGTACAGAGGAAAAAGGGTTAAAGAGAAAGTGAGTTTATCTGTGCTGGCATGAGAACAACCCCCCCGCACCGTTCCCCTGCAATCAGAACTCTCAGAGTGGGAGAGGGAGCCAGGGTCAGAGACTGCTGCTGTAAACAGCAAAGGGGAAGGTGGAGAGGACAGGGCACTGGAAGTGAGAATAGCCTTCATGTGCAGAGATCTGGGAAATCTGAAATCTGGGCAGCACTGGATGGCTCTGGAGAGGAGGTGAAATGTAATGATTAGAGTTTGGAAAGTGAGAAAGTTTGGGAAGGACAAAAGTTGAGGAAGGCAAAGATAAAAACAGGGATGTCAGGTCTGAAGAGAGGTGTACAATAAGAAGAAAACAAACAAACAACAACAACAACAACAAATAACAAAACAAACACCTGATTGAGAATCAGAGATGTTCAGGGAATTGAGAATAATAACAGCTGTTACTGTTGTGATGCTAGAGTAGGGCCATAGGACCCAGGGATCCCCCACGAGGAAAGGGGGGGGAGGGAGGCTTGAGGAGCCCAGGGAGGGCTCTGCCCCGCTGGAATGAAAGCAGTGTGCAAATGCAGTAGGACACTGGTAGAGAAATCCGACCAAGCTGAGTGAGAAGGAATTGCCTCTGATTGCAGAACTGAACAATGAGAACTTGGGAAGTTAACCCTAGCAGATACACCGATGAAACTGCAGCTAAGGAAGCAGGATAAAGTAGTTCATTTTCTGATGGATATGGGAGCTTCTTACTACCCATAGATGGTTTTGTAACAGTAGTAGGTGCTACTGCCCAACAAGAAAAGGCTTACTTTTGGAATTAATTAAATATAAGCTAAGAAAACAAGTAGGAATACAGAAATTCTTGTACCTGTCAGGTTACCCTGGCAAGAAATTTAATAAAACTGGAGCTAAGGGTCAAACAATATTGGCTGATTAAGAATTGTAAGTCTGACTATTAACACAAACTGGGAAAAACAATGTTATACCCCCAGGAGCCACAGCAATCTCAATTAAGACACACTTAGGGGTGTGGGCATCAGGGCCAAAAATTAAGCCCTAAATACAAGTTAAAAGCAAGAGCTCACCCACTCAGGGTAAAGTGGTGCCCTTTGAGGATATGTGACTGTAGAAGGACAAAAGAAATAATAGATAATTTTTTGAGTTTGAATTACTAATTGAATGGGAATCCAAGTACAAAACTCCAATTTTGCCAATTTGCTAGATTTTCGGATAGCAAGTGCTTTAGTTTGGTAGAAGACATGAGGACAAATAATGGAATTGTTGAATGGATACACTCAGTGATGGAAAATCCATGCACTTTATCAACCAAGTTAAGGAATGAATAGGTGGAGTTTGCCTTCTGGATTTGAGGGATGTCTCTTCTGCCTGGTTTGACTAAAGGAAGCCTAAGGTTATTTGCCTTTGAATAAGAAAACCCTAATAGAGGGAGAAGAGACTCAGTTAACCTGGACAGTGTTACCCAGGGTTGTGAGAACAGCTTAATGATCTTTGAGAACTGGTCAACTCATGAGCCTGAGACCTGGGATCCTCCATCCTAGGGTGGAACTTTACTGGAGCATGTGGATGCCACAGCAACAAAAGGACTGTGTACAATAGACTGAGAGTTTGCTGAGTTTCTTGGTTTACAGAAAGCACAAATAACTCAGAAATTACAGCTGGACTTTGGACCTTAAGGACTGCCAGGAAAGAAGCCATCTGCTAAGCCCCTGAGCTGCAAACTGCCAAGGAACTCCATACGTTCCCAGGAATGACAGGAGGGTGCTGACCATGGATACACAGCTACGGACTGATGGTAAACCTCAAACAGCTTGAAGTGAGTAAGGGATGGTGCCTGAGGGCAGTGGCTGCACTGGTGTTCAATATTCAAGAAGCCTATAAATCTACACTGGGCCAAAGGACACCAGTTTTAATATCTCATACAGTGTTTACTGTATTGGAGGCAAAAGGGGGACATTAGTTCATTGGCTCTCACCCCAAAGATTCCTGAAATACCAGGCCATCCTGGTAGAGCAAGATGATGTAGAAATAATTGTGACTAATATTGTCAACCCAGTATCTTTCCTTAGCGGAACTCCCGGAGAACCAGTATTACATGACTGCTTTGAATCAACTGAAGCTGCACATTCCAGCCGGTCAGTCGAACCTGAAGGACGAACCCTTAGAAGATGCAGAAGACACCTGGGTTACCAGCAGCTGCAGTTTTATGAGACAAGGAGACTGTAAGGCAGGACATGCAGTAACTGCTACTGACCAGGTAATCGAAGCACAACCACCAGCTGTGGGGACTTCCCCTCAGAAGGCTGAAATAACTGCCTTGACAAGAGCTTCAATCATATGGACAGATGCTAAATATGTGCCACACGCTCATAGTACCATCTGAAAAGAGCAAGGATTGCTCACACACAAGGAAAACAGCCTGATTTAAATCTACCAATGGTTATTATATGTTGTAAAAGACATCAGAAATGTAACACTGTACAGGAAACAGAAAATAAGATAATAGATCAGGTGTCAGAACAGGCAGTTGAAGAGGGCTTCAATTCCAGACGGTAAACTTAAAATCTCTGAAGCCAAGTCAAAACCTGTAAAATATTCTAAAGAGAACAGGAGTCCAATTAATGATTTAGAAAGGAATAGAGCAAGTTGACAGATGGGTGCATGCCCAAATGGACATTGTTATGCCCTTTAGTATTTTATGGAAATTGGTTATAAAGGAAGATAAGAGAATATATTGGGCAAACTAACACTACAAAGTACAGTCCCAGTACCAGGAACAGGGCACAAGTGGGCCTCACGGGAGAGGGCCTTCCAGGGCAACAATGGCAAATTGATTTCACAGAACTCCCAAGAAAAGGGGGGTATTGCTGTATGAAAATTTCTGTAACCTTAGAAACAATTGAGGATGCTGCTGCAGATGCCTGATGGACAATCCAAAAGGAGGTATCCTGTTTATCCAAAGATGCATTGCAACATGGAGTAGGCAGGGATAACACCGATTGGGGAATAGTTTTCTCTGGACCATGGGATAAACTTACTAGTTGCCAAATTTAGGATGACTGAAACAGTTTTTCTTAGCCTGCGTCACCTTGCTATTCTTGGTGTGTTTTACTTGTGTTGTTATAAGATGCCTTTTGTGTCTGCACCAAGGTACTGGAAGGGAATACGAGGTTTGGAAGAGACATGAGCTGAGACAAAAGGTAGAGAGCGGAGCCTATTTTGAGACCCATTAAGAATCTAGCAGGTAAAAGACTGCTAGATTAAAGAAAAGGGGGGAATTGAAGAGTGAGCAAAGCCTCAAAATGGTGGTAAGGTAACATTTTGCTATAGAAAGGGAAAGGGGAACTTCACAGAAACCAAGACAAAGGGTAACTGTACATTTAAAAGTGCAGGGAAAGGGGGAATTACAGACACTTAGTCAAAATAAAGCCAGAGAAGAGGGCAATAAAGATAAGAAGAAACTGTCCGGAGACCTCTGACAAGAAGGATTAGATCCCCCCCCTGGGCAAGATGATGCCGACATGGGAGAACAATAACAGCAGATAACACCAAGAAGAAAACAGAAGAAGAATTTCACCCCAAAACATCGGCAAGGGTCACGGGGAATGGTGTCAGGGGGAATGAGGGAATGGGGTCGCAGGGAACGGGGCCATAGGGAATGTAATGAATATGTAATCAAACTGAGGAGGAGACTATTGATTATGTATTAGCTTAACCTATATCTGTAACACACTTTTCTCTATACGGTGTGCAAGTTTGGAGGAGCTATCCCCCTTGCACCCGGCGCTGCGCAACGCTGGAATAAACATACCTGCTTTATAACCCATCTCTGGATTATAGAGTTTGATTCCGCAAGTCACAGGAACAGATGTGGGCCTGATGTTGGTCAGATTTATAGAGCAGGAGCTGCTGTGTTGCAGATGTGGGTCAGATCTATGGTGCAGGAGCTGCTGTGGGGCAGATGTAGGGCTTATCTATGGGGCAGGAGCTGCTGTGAGGCTGATGGGTGTTAGATCTATGGGGCAGGAGCTGCTGTGGGGCTGATGTGGGTCAGTGCTATGGGGCAGGAGCTGCTGTGTGGCAGATGTGGGTCAGATCTATGGGGCAGGAGCTGCTGTGTGGCAGATGTGGGTCAGATCTATGGGGCAGGAGCTGCTGTGTGGCAGATGTGGGTCAGATCTATGGGGCAGGAGCTGCTGTGGCGCTGATGTGGGTTAGATCTATTGGGCAGGATCTGCTGTGGGGCTGATGTGGGAAAGATCTATGGGGCAGGAGATGCTTTGGGGCAGATGTGGGTCAGATCTATTGGGCAGGAGCTGCTGTGGGGCTGATGTGGGTCAGATCCTTGGGGCTGAAGCTGCTGTGGGTCATATCTATTGGGCAGCAGCTGCTTTACATATGATGTGTGTCAGATCTATGGGGCAGGAGCTGCTGTGGGGCGTATGTGGGTCAGATCTATGGGGCAGGAGCTGTTGTGGGGCTGATGGGGTCAGATCTATGGGGCAGGAGCTACTGTGGGGAACATGTGGGTCAGGTCTATGGGGCAGGAGCTGCTGTGGGTCTGATGTGGGTCAGATCTATGGGGCAGGAGCTGCTGTGGGGCTGCTGTTGGTCATATCTATTGGGCAGGAACAGATGTGGGCCTGATGTTGGTCAGATTTATGGAGCAGGAGCTGCTGTGTTGCAGATGTGGGTCAGATCTATGGGGCCGGAGCTGCAGTGGGGCTGATGGGGGTCAGATCTATGGGGCAGGAGCTACTCTGGGGCTGATGTGGGTCAAATCAATGGGGCAGAGCTGCTCTTGGGAACATGTGGGTCAGATCTATGGGGCAGGAGCTGCTGTGCGACAGATGTCGGTCAGATCTATGGGGCAGGAGCTGCTGTGCGACATATGTGGGTCAGATCTATGGGGCAGGATCTGCTGTGGGGCTGATGTGGGACAGAACTATGGGTCAGCAGCTGCTGTGGGTCTGATGTGGGTCAGATCTATGGGGCAGTAGCTGCTGTGGGGCAGATATGGGTCAGATCTATGGGGCAGGATCTGCTGTGGGGCAGATTTGGGTCAGATCTATGGGGCAGGAGCTGCTGTGGGGCTGGTGTGGGTCAGATCTATGGGGCAGGAGCTGCTGTGTGGCAAATGTGGGTCAGATCTATGGGGCAGGAACAGATGTGGGCCTGATGTTGGTCAGATTTATAGAGCAGGAGTTGCTGTGTTGCAGATGTGGGTCAGATCTATGGTGCAGGAGCTGCTGTGGGGCAGATGTAGGGCATATCTATGAGGCAGGAGCTGCTGTGAGGCTGATGGGTGTTAGATCTATGGGGCAGGAGCTGCTGTGGCGCTGATGTGGGTTAGATCTATGGGGCAGGATCTGCTGTGGGGCTGATGTGGGTCAGATCTATGGGGCAGGAGCTGTTGTGGGGCTGATGTGGTTTAGATCTATGGGGCAGGAGCTGCTGTGGGGCTGATGTGGGAAAGATCTATGGGGCAGGAGATGCATTTGGGCAGATGTAGGTCAGATCTATGGGGCAGGAGTTGCTGTGAGGCTGATGTGTGTCAGATCCTTGGGGCTGAAGCTGCTGTGGGTCATATCTATTGGGCAGCAGCTGCTTTACATATGATGTGTGTCAGATCTATGGGGCAGGAGCTGCTGTGGGGCTGATGTGAGTCAGATCTATGGGCAGGAACAGATGTGGGCCTGATGTTGGTCAGATCTATGGGGTAGAAGCTGCTGTGGGGCTGATGGTGGTCAGATCTATGGGTCAGGAGATGGTATATGTCAGATCTATGGGGCAGGAGCTGCTGTGGGGAACATGTGGGTCAGGTCTATGGGGCAGGAGCTGCTGTGGGACAGATGTAGGTCAGATCTATGGGTCAGCAGCTGCTGTGGGTCTGATGTGGGTCAGATCTATGGTGCAGTAGCTGCTGTGGGGCAGATGTAGGGCATATCTATGGGGCAGGAGCTGCTGTGAGGCTGATGGGTGTTAGATCTATGGGGAGGAGCTGCTGTGGTGCAGATGTGGGTCAGAGCTATGGGGCAGGAGCTGCTGTGGGGCAGAAGTGGGTAAGATCTATGGGGTAGGAGATGGTGTGTGGCAGATGTGGGTCAGATCTATGGTGTAGGAGCTGCTGTGGGGCTGATGTGGGTCAGATCTATGGGGCAGGAGCTGCTGTGGTTAAGATCTATTTGTCAGGATCTGCTGTGGGGCAGATTTGGGTCAGATCAATGGGGCAGGAGCTGCTGTGTGGCAAATGTGGGTCAGATCTATGGGGCAGGAGCTGCTGTGGGTCAGATCTATGGGGCAGGAACAGATGTGGGCCTGATGTTGGTCAGATTTATGGAGCAGGAGCTGCTGTGTTGCAGATGTGGGTCAGATCTATGGTGCAGGAGCTGCTGTGGGGCAGATATAGGGCATATCTATGGGGCAGGAGCTGCTGTGAGGCTGATGGGTGTTAGATCTATGGGGAGGAGCTGCTGTGGTGCAGATGTGGGTCAGAGCTATGGGGCAGGAGCAGCTGTGGGGCAGAAGTGGGTAAGATCTATGGGGCAGGAGCTGCTGTGTGGCAGATGTGGGTCAGACCTATGGGGCAGGAGCTGTTGTGGGGCTGATGTGGGTCAGATCTATGGGGCAGGAGCTACTGTGGGGCTGATGGGAGTCAGATCTATGGGGCAGGAGCTACTGTGGGGCTGATGGGGGTCAGATCTATGGGGCAGGAGCTACTGTGGGGCTGATGTTGGTCTCATCTATGGGGCAGGAGCTGCTGTGCGACAGATGTGGGTCAGATCTATGGGGCAGGTACTGCTGTGCGACATATGTGGGTCAGATCTATGGGGCAGGATCTGCTGTGAGGCTGATGTGGGAAAGATCTATGGGGCAGGAGATGCTTTGGGGCAGATGTGGGTCAGATCTATGGGGCAGGAGCTGCTGTGGGGCTGATGTGGGTCAGATCTATGGGGCAGGAGCTGTTGTGGGTCATATCTATTGGGCAGCAGCTGCTTTACATATGATGTGTGTCAGATCTATGGGGCAGGAGCTGCTGTGGGGCTGATGTGGGTTAGATCTATGTGGCAGGAGCTGTTGTGGGGCTGATGGGGTCAGATCTATGGGGCAGGAGCTACTGTGGGGCTGATGTTGGTCTGTTCTATGGGGCAGGAGCTGCTGCGGGGCTGATTAGGGTAAGATCTATGGGGCAGGAGCTGCTGTGGGGCTGATGTGCGTTAGATCTAAGGGGCAGGAGCTGTTGTGGGGCTGATGGGGGTCAGATCTATGGGGCAGGAGATGCTGTGGGTCAGATCTATGGGGCAGGAGCTGCTGTGGGGAACATGTGGGTCAGGTCTATGGGGCAGGAGCTGCTGTTGGTCAGATGTGGGTCAGATCTATGCGTCAGCAGCTGCTGTGGGTCTGATGTGGGTGAGATCTATGGGGCAGGAGCTGCTGTGGGGCTGATGTGGGTAATATCTATGGGGCAGGAACAGATGTGGGCCTGATGTTGGTCAGATTTATGGAGCAGGAGCTGCTGTGTTGCAGATGTGGGTCAGATCTATGGTGTAGGAGCTGCTGTGGGGCTGATGTGGGTCAGATCTATGGGGCAGGAGCTGCTGTGGTTAAGATCTATTTGGCAGGATCTGCTGTGGGGAATATTTGGGTCAGATCTATGGGGCAGTAGCTGCTGTGTGGCAAATGTGGGTCAGATCTATGGGGCAGGAGCTGCTGTGGGTCAGATCTATGGGGCAGGAACAGATGTGGGCCTGATGTTGGTCAGATTTATGGAGCAGGAGCTGCTGTGTTGCAGATGTGGGTCAGATCTATGGTGCAGGAGCTGCTGTGGGGCAGATGTAGGGCTTATCTATGGGGCAGGAGCTGCTGTGAGGCTGATGGGTGTTAGATCTATGGGGAGGAGCTGCTGTGGGGCTGATGTGGGTCAGAGCTATGGGGCAGGAGCTACTGTGGGGCTGATGTGGGTCAAATCAATGGGGCAGAGCTGCTCTTGGGAACATGTGGGTCAGATCTATGGGGCAGGAGCTGCTGTGGGGCTGATGTGGGTCAGATCTATAGGGCAGGAGCTGCTGTGCGACAGATGTGGGTCAGATCTATTGGGCAGGAGCTGCTGTGGGGCTGATGTGGGTCAGATCCTTGGGGCTGAAGCTGCTGTGGGTCATATCTATTGGGCAGCAGCTGCTTTACATATGATGTGTGTCAGATCTATGGGGCAGGAGCTGCTGTGGGGCGTATGTGGGTCAGATCTATGGGGCAGGAGCTGTTGTGGGGCTGATGGGGTCAGATCTATGGGGCAGGAGCTACTGTGGGGAACATGTGGGTCAGGTCTATGGGGCAGGAGCTGCTGTGGGTCTGATGTGGGTCAGATCTATGGGGCAGGAGCTGCTGTGGGGCTGCTGTTGGTCATATCTATTGGGCAGGAACAGATGTGGGCCTGATGTTGGTCAGATTTATGGAGCAGGAGCTGCTGTGTTGCAGATGTGGGTCAGATCTATGGGGCCGGAGCTGCAGTGGGGCTGATGGGGGTCAGATCTATGGGGCAGGAGCTACTCTGGGGCTGATGTGGGTCAAATCAATGGGGCAGAGCTGCTCTGGGGCACATGTGGGTCAGATCTATGGGGCAGGAGCTGCTGTGCGACAGATGTCGGTCAGATCTATGGGGCAGGAGCTGCTGTGCGACATATGTGGGTCAGATCTATGGGGCAGGATCTGCTGTGGGGCTGATGTGGGTCAGAACTATGGGTCAGCAGCTGCTGTGGGTCTGATGTGGGTCAGATCTATGGGGCAGGAGCTGCTGTGGGGCAGATATGGGTCAGATCTATGGGGCAGGATCTGCTGTGGGGCAGATTTGGGTCAGATCTATGGGGCAGGAGCTGCTGTGGGGCTGGTGTGGGTCAGATCTATGGGGCAGGAGCTGCTGTGTGGCAAATGTGTGTCAGATCTATGGGGCAGGAGCTGCTGTGAGGCTGATGGGTGTTAGATCTACGGGGCAGGAGCTGCTGTGGCGCTGATGTGGGTTAGATCTATGGGGCAGGATCTGCTGTGGGGCTGATGTGGGTCAGATCTATGGGGCAGGAGCTGTTGTGGGGCTGATGTGGTTTAGATCTATGGGGCAGGAGCTGCTGTGGGGCTGATGTGGGAAAGATCTATGGGGCAGGAGATGCTTTGGGGCAGATGTGGGTCAGATTGATGGGGCAGGAGATGCTGTGGGGCTGTTGTGGGTCAGATCCTTGGGGCTGAAGCTGCTGTGGGTCATATCTATTGGGCAGCAGCTGCGTTACATATGATGTGTGTCAGATCTATGGGGCAGGAGCTTCTGTGGGGCTGATGGGGTCAGATCTATGGGGCAGGAGCTACTGTGGGGAACATGTGGGTCAGGTCTATGGGGCAGGAGCTGCTGTGGGGCAGATGTGGGTCAGATCTATGGGGCAGGAGCTGCCGTGGGTCTGATGTGGGTCAGATCTATGGGGCAGGAGCTACTGTGGGGCTGATGTGGGTCAGATCTATGGGGCAGGAGCTGCTGTGGGTCAGATCTATGGGGCAGGAACAGATGTGGGCCTGATGTTGGTCAGATTTATGGAGCAGGAGCTGCTGTGTTGCAGATGTGGGTCAGATCTATGGTGCAGGAGCTGCTGTGGGGCAGATGTAGGGCATATCTATGGGGCAGGAGCTGCTGTGAGGCTGATGGGTGTTAGATCTATGGGGAGGAGCTGCTGTGGTGCAGATGTGGGTCAGAGCTATGGGGCAGGAGCTGCTGTGGGGTAGAAGTGGGTAAGATCTATGGGGTAGGAGATGGTGTGTGGCAGATGTGGGTCAGATCTATGGTGTAGGAGCTGCTGTGGGGCTGATGTGGGTCAGAGCTATGGGGCAGGAGCTACTGTGGGGCTGATGTGGGTCAAATCAATGGGGCAGAGCTGCTCTTGGGAACATGTGGGTCAGATCTATGGGGCAGGAGCTGCTGTGGGGCTGATGTGGGTCAGATCTATAGGGCAGGAGCTGCTGTGCGACAGATGTGGGTCAGATCTATTGGGCAGGAGCTGCTGTGGGGCTGATGTGGGTCAGATCCTTGGGGCTGAAGCTGCTGTGGGTCATATCTATTGGGCAGCAGCTGCTTTACATATGATGTGTGTCAGATCTATGGGGCAGGAGCTGCTGTGGGGCGTATGTGGGTCAGATCTATAGGGCAGGAGCTGCTGTGGTTAAGATCTATTTGGCAGGATCTGCTGTGGGGCAGATTTGGGTCAGATCTATGGGGCAGGAGCTGCTGTGTGGCAGATGTGGGTCAGATCTATGGTGCAGGAGCTGCTGTGGGGCAGATATAGGGCATATCTATGGGGCAGGAGCTGCTGTGAGGCTGATGGGTGTTAGATCTATGGGGAGGAGCTGCTGTGGTGCAGATGTGGGTCAGAGCTATGGGGCAGGAGCTGCTGTGGGGTAGAAGTGGGTAAGATCTATGGGGTAGGAGATGGTGTGTGGCAGATGTGGGTCAGATCTATGGTGTAGGAGCTGCTGTGGGGCTGATGTGGGTCAGATCTATGGGGCAGGAGCTGCTGTGGTTAAGATCTTTTTGGCAGGATCTGCTGTGGGGCAGATTTGGGTCAGATCAATGGGGCAGGAGCTGCTGTGTGGCAGATGAGGGACATATCTATGGTTCAGAATCTGCTGTTGGACTGATGTGGGTCAGATCTATGAGTTTGGAGCTGCTGTGGGGCACATGTGGGTCAGATCTATGGGCCAGGAGCTGCTGCGGGGCTGATTTGGGTCAGATCTATGGGGCAGGAGCTGCTGTGAGGCTGATGTGGGTCAGATCTATGGGGCAGGAGCTGTTGTGGGGCTGATGGGGGTCAGATCTATGGGGCAGGAGCTGCTGTGGGGCTGATGTTGGACTGATCTATGGGGCAGGAGCTGCTGCGGGGCTGATGGGGGTCAGATCTATGGGGCAGGAACTGCTGTGGGGCTGATGTGGGTCAGATCTATGGGGCAGGAGCTGTTGTGGGGCTGATGGAAGTCAGATCTATGGGGCAGGAGATGCTGTGGGTCAGATCTATGGGGCAGGAGCTGCTGTGGGGCAGATGTGGGTCAGATCTATGGGGCAGGAGCTGCTGTGGGTCAGATCTATGGGGTAGGAACAGATGTGGGCCTGATGTTGGTCAGATTTATGGAGCAGGATCTGCTGTGTTGCAGATGTGGGTCAGATCTATGGTGCAGGAGCTGCTGTGGGGCAGATGTAGGGCATATCTATGGGGCAGAAACTGCTGTGAGGCTGATGGGTGTTAGATCTATGGGAGGAGCTGCTGTGGTGCAGATGTGGGTCAGAGCTATGGGGCAGGAGCAGCTGTGGGTCAGAAGTGGGTAAGATCTATGGGGTAGGAGATGGTGTGTGGCAGATGTGGGTCAGATCTATGGTGTAGGAGCTGCTGTGGGGCTGACGTGGGTCAGATCTATGGGGCAGGTGCTACTGTGAGGCTGATGGGTGTTAGATCTATGGGGAGGAGCTGCTGTGGTGCAGATGTGGGTCAGAGCTATGGGGCAGGAGCTGCTGTGGGGCAGATGTGGGTAAGATCTATGGTGTAGGAGCTGCTGTGGGGCTGATGTGGGTCTGATCTATGGGGCAGGAGCTGCTGTGGTTAAGATCTATGGGGCAGGATCTGCTGTGGGGCAGATTTGGGTCAGATCTATGGGGCAGGAGCTGCTGTGTGGCAAATGTGGGTCAGATCTATGGGGCAGGAGCTGCTGTGGGTCAGATCTATGCGGCAGGAACAGATGTGGGCCAGATGTTGGTCAGATTTATGGAGCAGGAGCTGCTGTGTTGCAGATGTGGGTCAGATCTATGGTGCAGGAGCTGCTGTGGGGCAGATGTAGGGCTTATCTATGGGGCAGGAGCTGCTGTGAGGCTGATGGGTGTTAGATCTATGGGGAGGAGCTGCTGTGGTGCAGATGTGGGTCAGAGCTATGGGGCAGGAGCTGCTGTGTGGCAGATGTGGGTAAGATCTATGGTGTAGGAGCTGCTGTGGGGCTGCTGTGGGTCAGATCTATGGGGCAGGAGCTGCTGTGGGGCTGATACGGTTAAGATCTATGGAGCGGGAGATGCTATGGGGCTGATGAGGTTCAGATCTATGGGGCAGGAGCTGATGTGGGGCTGATGTTGGTCAGATCTATAGGGCAGGAGCTGCAGTGGGGCTGATGTGGGTCAGTTCTATGGGGCAGGATCTCCTGTGGGGCTGATGTGGGTCAAATCAATGAGGCAGAGCTGCTCTGGGGCACATGTGGGTCAGATCTATGGAGCAGGAGCTGCTGTGGGGCAGATTTGAATCAGATCTATAGGGCAGGAGCTGCTGTGGGTCAGATGTATGGAGCAGGAGCTGCTGTGGGGTTGATGTGGGTCAGATCTATGGGTCAGGAGCTGCTCTGGGGCTGATGAGGGTCAGATCTATGGGGCAGGAGCTGATGTGGGGCTGATGTTGGTCAGATCTATAGGGCAGGAGCTGCAGTGGGGCTGATGTGGGTCAGATCTATGGGGCAGGATCTCCTGTGGGGATGATGTGTGTCAAATCAATGGGGCAGAGCTGCTCTGGGGCACATGTGGGTCAGATCTATGGGGCAGGAGCTGCTGTGGGGCAGATTTGAATCAGATCTATAGGGCAGGAGCTGCTGTGGGTCAGATCTATGGGCAGGAGCTGCTGTGGGGCACATGTGAGTTAGATCTATGAGGCAGGAGATGGTGTGGGGCAGATGTGGGTCAGATCTATGGGGCAGGAGCTGCTGTGGGGCAGATGTGGGTCAGATCTATGGGGCAGGATCTCCTGGGGGCTGATGTGGGTCAGATCTGTGGGGTAAAATCTGCTGTGGGGCAGATGTGGTTCAGATCTATCGGGCAGGAGCTTCTGTGGGGTTGATGTGGGTCAGATCTATGGGTCAGGAGCTGCTGTGGGGCAGATGTGGGTCAGTTCTATGGGGCAAGAGCTGCTGTGGTGCAGATGTGGGTCAGATCTATGGGGCAGGAGCTGCTGTGGGGCTGATACGGTTAAGATCTATGGAGCGGGAGATGCTATGGGGCTGATGAGGGTCAGATCTATGGGGCAGGAGCTGATGTGGGGCTGATGTTGGTCAGATCTATAGGGCAGGAGCTGCAGTGGGGCTGATGTGGGTCAGATCTATGGGGCAGGATCTCCTGTGAGGCTGATGTGGGTCAAATCAATGGGGCAGAGCTGCTCTGGGGCACATGTGGGTCAGATCTATGGGGCAGGAGCTGCTGTGGGTCAGATCTATGGGCAGGAGCTGCTGTGGGGTTGATGTGAGTTAGATCTATGGGGCAGGAGATGGTGTGGGGCAGATGTGGGTCAGATCTATGGGGCAGGATCTCCTGGGGGCTGATGTGGGTCAGATCTGTGGGGTAAAATCTGCTGTGGGGCAGATGTGGTTCAGATCTATGGGGCAGGAGCTTCTGTGGGGTTGATGTGGGTCAGATCTATGGGTCAGGAGCTGCTGTGGGGCAGATGTGGGACAGATCTATGGGGCAGGATCTCCTGGGGGCTGATGTGGGTCAGATCTGTGGGGTAAAATCTGCTGTGGGGCAGATGTGGTTCAGATCTATGGGGCAGGAGCTTCTGTGGGGTTGATGTGGGTCAGATCAATGGGTCAGGAGCTGCTGTGGGGCAGATGTGGGTCAGTTCTATGGGGCAAGAGCTGCTGTGGTGCAGATGTGGGTCAGATCTATGGGGCAGGAGCTGCTGTGGGGCAGATTTGAATCAGATCTATAGGGCAGGAGCTGCTGTGGGTCAGATCTATGGGCAGGAGCTGCTGTGGGGCACATGTGAGGTAGATCTATGGGGCAGGAGATGGTGTGGGGCAGATGTGGGTCAGATCTATGGGGCAGGATCTCCTGGGGGCTGATGTGGGTCAGATCTGTGGGGTAAAATCTGCTGTGGGGCAGATGTGGTTCAGATCTATGGGGCAGGAGCTTCTGTGGGGTTGATGTGGGTCAGATCTATGGGTCAGGAGCTGCTGTGGGGCAGATGTGGGTCAGTTCTATGGGGCAGGAGCTGCTGTGGGGCTGATGTGGGTCAGTTCTATGGGGCAAGAGCCGCTGTGGTGCAGATGTGGGTCAAATCTATGGGGCAAGATCTCCTGGGGGCTGATGTGGGTCAGATCTGTGGGGTAAAATCTGCTGTGGGGCAGATGTGGTTCAGATCTATGGGGCAGGAGCTTCTGTGGGGTTGATGTGGGTCAGATCTATGGGTCAGGAGCTGCTGTGGGGCAGATGTGGGTCAGTTCTATGGGGCAAGAGCTGCTGTGGTGCAGATGTGGGTCAGATCTATGGAACAGGAGCTGCTGTGGGGCTGATACGGTTAAGATCTATGGAGCGGGAGATGCTATGGGGCTGATGAGGGTAGATCTATGGGGCAGGAGCTGCTGTGGGGCTGATGTTGGTCAGATCTATAGGGCAGGAGCTGCAGTGGGGCTGATGTGGGTCAGTTCTATGGGGCAGGATCTCCTGTGGGGCTGATGTGGGTCAAATCAATGAGGCAGAGCTGCTCTGGGGCACATGTGGGTCAGATCTATGGAGCAGGAGCTGCTGTGGGGCAGATTTGAATCAGATCTATAGGGCAGGAGCTGCTGTGGGTCAGATCTATGGAGTTGGAGCTGCTCTGGGGTTGATGTGGGTCAGATCTATGGGTCAGGAGCTGCTGTGGGGCACATGTGGGTCAGTTCTATGGGGCAAGAGCTTCTGTGGTGCAGATGTGGGTCAGATCTATGGGGCAGGAGCTGCTGTGGGGCTGATACGGTTAAGATCTATGGAGCGGGAGATGCTATGGGGCTGATGAGGGTCAGATCTATGGGGCAGGAGCTGATGTGGGGCTGATGTTGGTCAGATCTATAGGGCAGGAGCTGCAGTGGGGCTGATGTGGGTCAGATCTATGGGGCAGGATCTCCTGTGGGGCTGATGTGGGTCAAATCAATGGGGCAGAGCTGCTCTGGGGCACATGTGGGTCAGATCTATGGGGCAGGAGCTGCTGTGGGGCAGATTTGAATCAGATCTATAGGGCAGGAGCTGCTGTGGGTCAGATCTATGGGCAGGAGCTGCTCTGGGGCACATGTGAGTTAGATCTATGAGGCAGGAGATGGTGTGGGGCAGATGTGGGTCAGATCTATGGGGCAGGATCTCCTGTGGGGCTGATGTGGGTCAAATCAATGAGGCAGAGCTGCTCTGGGGCACATGTGGGTCAGATCTATGGAGCAGGAGCTGCTGTGGGGCAGATTTGAATCAGACCTATAGGGCAGGAGCTGCTGTGGGTCAGATCTATGGAGCAGGAGCTGCTGTGGGGTTGATGTGGGTCAGATCTATGGGTCAGGAGCTGCTCTGGGGCAGATGTGGGTCAGTTCTATGGGGCAAGAGCTGCTGTGGTGCAGATGTGGGTCAGATCTATTAGGCAGGAGCTGCTGTGGGGCAGATGTGGTTAAGATCTATTGATTGGGAGATGCTATGGGGCTGATGAAAGTCAGATCTATGGGGCAGGAGCTGATGTGGGGCTGATGTTGGTCAGATCTATAGGGCAGGAGCTGCTGTGGGTCAGATCTATGGGCAGGAGCTGCTGTGGGGCACATGTGAGTTAGATCTATGGGGCAGGAGATGGTGTGGGGCAGATGTGGGTCAGATCTATGGGGCAGGATCTCCTGGGGGCTGATGTGGGTCAGATCTGTGGGGTAAAATCTGCTGTGGGGCAGATGTGGTTCAGATCTATGGGGCAGGAGCTTCTGTGGGGTTGATGTGGGTCAGATCTATGGGTCAGGAGCTGCTGTGGGGCAGATGTGGGTCAGTTCTATGGGGCAAGAGCTGCTGTGGGTCAGATGTGGGTCAGATCTATGGGGCAGGAGCTGCTGTGGGGCTGATACGGTTAAGATCTATGGAGCGGGAGATGCTATGGGGCTGATGAGGGTCAGATCTATGGGGCAGGAGCTGATGTGGGGCTGATGTTGGTCAGATCTATAGGGCAGGAGCTGCAGTGGGGCTGATGTGGGTCAGATCTATGGGGCAGGATCTCCTGTGGGGCTGATGTGGGTCAAATCAATGAGGCAGAGCTGCTCTGGGGCACATGTGGGTCAGATCTATGGAGCAGGAGCTGCTGTGGGGCAGATTTGAATCAGATCTATAGGGCAGGAGCTGCTGTGGGTCAGATCTATGGAGCAGGAGCTGCTGTGGGGTTGATGTGGGTCAGATCTATGGGTCAGGAGCTGCTGTGGGGCAGATGTGGGTCAGTTCTATGGGGCAAGAGCTGCTGTGGTGCAGATGTGGGTCAGATCTATGGGGCAGGAGCTGCTGTGGGGCAGATGTGGTTAAGATCTATTGATTGGGAGATGCTATGGGGCTGATGAGGGTCAGAACTATAGGGCAGGAGCTGATGTGGGGCTGATGTTGGTCAGATCTATAGGGCAGGAGCTGCAGTGGGGCTGATGTGGGTCAGATCTATGGGGCAGGATCTCCTGTGGGGCTGATGTGGGTCAAATCAATGGGGCAGAGCTGCTCTGGGGCACATGTGGGTCAGATCTATGGGGCAGGAGCTGCTGTGGGGCAGATTTGAATCAGATCTATAGGGCAGGAGCTGCTGTGGGTCAGATCTATGGGCAGGAGCTGCTGTGGGGCACATGTGAGTTAGATCTATGGGGCAGGAGATGGTGTGGGGCAGATGTGGGTCAGATCTATGGGGCAGGATCTCCTGGGGGCTGATGTGGGTCAGATCTGTGGGGTAAAATCTGCTGTGGGGCAGATGTGGTTCAGATCTATGGGGCAGGAGCTTCTGTGGGGTTGATGTGGGTCAGATCTATGGGTCAGGAGCTGCTGTGGGGCAGATGTGGGTCAGATCTATGGGCCAGGATCTCCTGGGGGCTGATGTGGGTCAGATCTGTGGGGTAAAATCTGCTGTGGGGCAGATGTGGTTCAGATCTATGGGGCAGGAGCTTCTGTGGGGTTGATGTGGGTCAGATCTATGGGTCAGGAGCTGCTGTGGGGCAGATGTGTGTCAGTTCTATGGGGCAAGAGCTGCTGTGGTGCAGATGTGGGTCAGATCTATGGGGCAGGAGCTGCTGTGGGGCTGATACGGTTAAGATCTATGGAGCGGGAGATGCTATGGGGCTGATGAGGGTCAGATCTATGGGGCTGGAGCTGATGTGGGGCTGATGTTGGTCAGATCTATAGGGCAGGAGCTGCAGTGGGGCTGATGTGGGTCAGATCTATGGGGCAGGATCTCCTGTGGGGCTGATGTGGGTCAAATCAATGGGGCAGAGCTGCTCTGGGGCACATGTGGGTCAGATCTATGGGGCAGGAGCTGCTGTGGGGCAGATTTGAATCAGATCTATAGGGCAGGAGCTGCTGTGGGTCAGATCTATGGGGCAGGAGCTGCTGTGGGGCACATGTGAGTTAGATCTATGGGGCAGGAGATGGTGTGGGGCAGATGTGGGTCAGATCTATGGGGCAGGATCTCCTGGGGGCTGATGTGGGTCAGATCTGTGGGGTAAAATCTGCTGTGGGGCAGATGTGGTTCAGATCTATGGGGCAGGAGCTTCTGTGGGGTTGATGTGGGTCAGATCTATGGGTCAGGAGCTGCTGTGGGGCAGATGTGGGTCAGTTCTATGGGGCAAGAGCTGCTGTGGTGCAGATGTGGGTCAGATCTATGGGGCAGGAGCTGCTGTGGGGCTGATACGGTTAAGATCTATGGAGCGGGAGATGCTATGGGGCTGATGAGGGTCAGATCTATGGGGCAGGAGCTGATGTGGGGCTGATGTTGGTCAGATCTATAGGGCAGGAGCTGCAGTGGGGCTGATGTGGGTCAGTTCTATGGGGCAGGATCTCCTGTGGGGCTGATGTGGGTCAAATCAATGGGGCAGAGCTGCTCTGGGGCACATGTGGGTCAGATCTATGGAGCAGGAGCTGCTGTGGGGCAGATTTGAATCAGATCTATAGGGCAGGAGCTGCTGTGAGTCAGATCTATGGAGCAGGAGCTGCTGTGGGGTTGATGTGGGTCAGATCTATGGGTCAGGAGCTGCTGTGGGGCAGATGTGGGTCAGTTCTATGGGGCAAGAGCTGCTGTGGTGCAGATGTGGGTCAGATCTATGGGGCAGGAGCTGCTGTGGGGCAGATTTGAATCAGATCTATAGGGCAGGAGCTGCTGTGGGTCAGATCTATTGGCAGGAGCTGCTGTGGGGCACATGTGAGTTAGATCTATGGGGCAGGAGCTGCTGTGGGGCAGATTTGAATCAGATCTATAGGGCAGGAGCTGCTGTGGGTCAGATCTATGGGGCAGGAGCTGCTGTGGGGCACATGTGAGTTAGATCTATGGGGCAGGAGATGGTGTGGGGCAGATGTGGGTCAGATCTATGGGGCAGGATCTCCTGGGGGCTGATGTGGGTCAGATCTGTGGGGTAAAATCTGCTGTGGGGCAGATGTGGTTCAGATCTATGGGGCAGGAGCTTCTGTGGGGTTGATGTGGGTCAGATCTATGGGTCAGGAGCTGCTGTGGGGCAGATGTGGGTCAGTTCTATGGGGCAAGAGCTGCTGTGGTGCAGATGTGGGTCAGATCTATGGGGCAGGAGCTGCTGTGGGGCTGATACGGTTAAGATCTATGGAGCGGGAGATGCTATGGGGCTGATGAGGGTCAGATCTATGGGGCAGGAGCTGATGTGGGGCTGATGTTGGTCAGATCTATAGGGCAGGAGCTGCAGTGGGGCTGATGTGGGTCAGTTCTATGGGGCAGGATCTCCTGTGGGGCTGATGTGGGTCAAATCAATGGGGCAGAGCTGCTCTGGGGCACATGTGGGTCAGATCTATGGAGCAGGAGCTGCTGTGGGGCAGATTTGAATCAGATCTATAGGGCAGGAGCTGCTGTGAGTCAGATCTATGGAGCAGGAGCTGCTGTGGGGTTGATGTGGGTCAGATCTATGGGTCAGGAGCTGCTGTGGGGCAGATGTGGGTCAGTTCTATGGGGCAAGAGCTGCTGTGGTGCAGATGTGGGTCAGATCTATGGGGCAGGAGCTGCTGTGGGGCAGATTTGAATCAGATCTATAGGGCAGGAGCTGCTGTGGGTCAGATCTATGGGCAGGAGCTGCTGTGGGGCACATGTGAGTTAGATCTATGGGGCAGGAGATGGTGTGGGGCAGATGTGGGTCAGATCTATGGGGCAGGATCTCCTGGGGGCTGATGTGGGTCAGATCTGTGGGGTAAAATCTGCTGTGGGGCAGATGTGGTTCAGATCTATGGGTCAGGAGCTGCTGTGGGGCACATGTGGGTCAGTTCTATGGGGCAAGAGCTTCTGTGGTGCAGATGTGGGTCAGATCTATGGGGCAGGAGCTGCTGTGGGGCTGATACGGTTAAGATCTATGGAGCGGGAGATGCTATGGGGCTGATGAGGGTCAGATCTATGGGGCAGGAGCTGATGTGGGGCTGATGTTGGTCAGATCTATAGGGCAGGAGCTGCAGTGGGGCTGATGTGGGTCAGATCTATGGGGCAGGATCTCCTGTGGGGCTGATGTGGGTCAAATCAATGGGGCAGAGCTGCTCTGGGGCACATGTGGGTCAGATCTATGGGGCAGGAGCTGCTGTGGGGCAGATTTGAATCAGATCTATAGGGCAGGAGCTGCTGTGGGTCAGATCTATGGGCAGGAGCTGCTCTGGGGCACATGTGAGTTAGATCTACGAGGCAGGAGATGGTGTGGGGCAGATGTGGGTCAGATCTATGGGGCAGGATCTCCTGTGGGGCTGATGTGGGTCAAATCAATGAGGCAGAGCTGCTCTGGGGCACATGTGGGTCAGATCTATGGAGCAGGAGCTGCTGTGGGGCAGATTTGAATCAGATCTATAGGGCAGGAGCTGCTGTGGGTCAGATCTATGGAGCAGGAGCTGCTGTGGGGTTGATGTGGGTCAGATCTATGGGTCAGGAGCTGCTCTGGGGCAGATGTGGGTCAGTTCTATGGGGCAAGAGCTGCTGTGGTGCAGATGTGGGTCAGATCTATTAGGCAGGAGCTGCTGTGGGGCAGATGTGGTTAAGATCTATTGATTGGGAGATGCTATGGGGCTGATGAAAGTCAGATCTATGGGGCAGGAGCTGATGTGGGGCTGATGTTGGTCAGATCTATAGGGCAGGAGCTGCTGTGGGTCAGATCTATGGGCAGGAGCTGCTGTGGGGCACATGTGAGTTAGATCTATGGGGCAGGAGATGGTGTGGGGCAGATGTGGGTCAGATCTATGGGGCAGGATCTCCTGGGGGCTGATGTGGGTCAGATCTGTGGGGTAAAATCTGCTGTGGGGCAGATGTGGTTCAGATCTATGGGGCAGGAGCTTCTGTGGGGTTGATGTGGGTCAGATCTATGGGTCAGGAGCTGCTGTGGGGCAGATGTGGGTCAGTTCTATGGGGCAAGAGCTGCTGTGGGTCAGATGTGGGTCAGATCTATGGGGCAGGAGCTGCTGTGGGGCTGATACGGTTAAGATCTATGGAGCGGGAGATGCTATGGGGCTGATGAGGGTCAGATCTATGGGGCAGGAGCTGATGTGGGGCTGATGTTGGTCAGATCTATAGGGCAGGAGCTGCAGTGGGGCTGATGTGGGTCAGATCTATGGGGCAGGATCTCCTGTGGGGCTGATGTGGGTCAAATCAATGAGGCAGAGCTGCTCTGGGGCACATGTGGGTCAGATCTATGGAGCAGGAGCTGCTGTGGGGCAGATTTGAATCAGATCTATAGGGCAGGAGCTGCTGTGGGTCAGATCTATGGAGCAGGAGCTGCTGTGGGGTTGATGTGGGTCAGATCTATGGGTCAGGAGCTGCTGTGGGGCAGATGTGGGTCAGTTCTATGGGGCAAGAGCTGCTGTGGTGCAGATGTGGGTCAGATCTATGGGGCAGGAGCTGCTGTGGGGCAGATGTGGTTAAGATCTATTGATTGGGAGATGCTATGGGGCTGATGAGGGTCAGATCTATGGGGCAGGAGCTGATGTGGGGCTGATGTTGGTCAGATCTATAGGGCAGGAGCTGCAGTGGGGCTGATGTGGGTCAGATCTATGGGGCAGGATCTCCTGTGGGGCTGATGTGGGTCAAATCAATGGGGCAGAGCTGCTCTGGGGCACATGTGGGTCAGATCTATGGGGCAGGAGCTGCTGTGGGGCAGATTTGAATCAGATCTATAGGGCAGGAGCTGCTGTGGGTCAGATCTATGGGCAGGAGCTGCTGTGGGGCACATGTGAGTTAGATCTATGGGGCAGGAGATGGTGTGGGGCAGATGTGGGTCAGATCTATTGGGCAGGATCTCCTGGGGGCTGATGTGGGTCAGATCTGTGGGGTAAAATCTGCTGTGGGGCAGATGTGGTTCAGATCTATGGGGCAGGAGCTTCTGTGGGGTTGATGTGGGTCAGATCTATGGGTCAGGAGCTGCTGTGGGGCAGATGTGGGTCAGATCTATGGGCCAGGATCTCCTGGGGGCTGATGTGGGTCAGATCTGTGGGGTAAAATCTGCTGTGGGGCAGATGTGGTTCAGATCTATGGGGCAGGAGCTTCTGTGGGGTTGATGTGGGTCAGATCTATGGGTCAGGAGCTGCTGTGGGGCAGATGTGGGTCAGTTCTATGGGGCAAGAGCTGCTGTGGTGCAGATGTGGGTCAGATCTATGGGGCAGGAGCTGCTGTGGGGCTGATACGGTTAAGATCTATGGAGCGGGAGATGCTATGGGGCTGATGAGGGTCAGATCTATGGGGCTGGAGCTGATGTGGGGCTGATGTTGGTCAGATCTATAGGGCAGGAGCTGCAGTGGGGCTGATGTGGGTCAGATCTATGGGGCAGGATCTCCTGTGGGGCTGATGTGGGTCAAATCAATGGGGCAGAGCTGCTCTGGGGCACATGTGGGTCAGATCTATGGGGCAGGAGCTGCTGTGGGGCAGATTTGAATCAGATCTATAGGGCAGGAGCTGCTGTGGGTCAGATCTATGGGGCAGGAGCTGCTGTGGGGCACATGTGAGTTAGATCTATGGGGCAGGAGATGGTGTGGGGCAGATGTGGGTCAGATCTATGGGGCAGGATCTCCTGGGGGCTGATGTGGGTCAGATCTGTGGGGTAAAATCTGCTGTGGGGCAGATGTGGTTCAGATCTATGGGGCAGGAGCTTCTGTGGGGTTGATGTGGGTCAGATCTATGGGTCAGGAGCTGCTGTGGGGCAGATGTGGGTCAGTTCTATGGGGCAAGAGCTGCTGTGGTGCAGATGTGGGTCAGATCTATGGGGCAGGAGCTGCTGTGGGGCTGATACGGTTAAGATCTATGGAGCGGGAGATGCTATGGGGCTGATGAGGGTCAGATCTATGGGGCAGGAGCTGATGTGGGGCTGATGTTGGTCAGATCAATAGGGCAGGAGCTGCAGTGGGGCTGATGTGGGTCAGTTCTATGGGGCAGGATCTCCTGTGGGGCTGATGTGGGTCAAATCAATGGGGCAGAGCTGCTCTGGGGCACATGTGGGTCAGATCTATGGACCAGGAGCTGCTGTGGGGCAGATTTGAATCAGATCTATAGGGCAGGAGCTGCTGTGGGTCAGATCTATGGGCAGGAGCTGCTGTGGGGTTGATGTGAGTTAGATCTATGGGTCAGGAGATGGTGTGGGGCAGATGTGGGTCAGATCTATGGGGCAGGATCTCCTGGGGGCTGATGTGGGTCAGATCTGTGGGGTAAAATCTGCTGTGGGGCAGATGTGGTTCAGATCTATGGGGCAGGAGCTTCTGTGGGGTTGATGTGGGTCAGATCTATGGGTCAGGAGCTGCTGTGGGGCAGATGTGGGTCAGATCTATGGGGCAGGATCTCCTGGGGGCTGATGTGGGTCAGATCTGTGGGGTAAAATCTGCTGTGGGGCAGATGTGGTTGAGATCTATGGGGCAGGAGCTTCTGTGAGGTTGATGTGGGTCAGATCTATGGGTCAGGAGCTGCTGTGGGGCAGATGTGGGTCAGTTCTATGGGGCAAGAGCCGCTGTGGTGCAGATGTGGGTCAGATCTATGGGGCAAGATCTCCTGGGGGCTGATGTGGGTCAGATCTGTGGGGTAAAATCTGCTGTGGGGCAGATGTGGTTCAGATCTATGGGGCAGGAGCTTCTGTGGGGTTGATGTGGGTCAGATCTATGGGTCAGGAGCTGCTGTGGGGCAGATGTGGGTCCGTTCTATGGGGCAAGAGCTGCTGTGGTGCAGATGTGGGTCAGATCTACGGGGCAGGAGCTGCTGTGGGGCTGATACGGTTAAGATCTATGGAGCGGGAGATGCTATGGGGCTGATGAGGTTCAGATCTATGGGGCAGGAGCTGATGTGGGGCTGATGTTGGTCGGATCTATAGGGCAGGAGCTGCAGTGGGGCTGATGTGGGTCAGATCTATGGGGCAGGATCTCCTGTGGGGCTGATGTGGGTCAAATCAATGGGGCAGAGCTGCTCTGGGGCACATGTGGGTCAGATCTATGGGGCAGGAGCTGCTGTGGGGAAGATTTGAATCAGATCTATAGGGCAGAAGCTGCTGTGGGTCAGATCTATGGGCAGGAGCTGCTGTGGGGCACATGTGAGTTAGATCTATGGGGCAGGAGATGGTGTGGGGCAGATGTGGGTCAGATCTATGGGGCAGGATCTCTTGGGGGCTGATGTGGGTCAGATCTGTGGGGTAAAATCTGCTGTGGGGCAGATGTGGTTCAGATCTATGGGGCAGGAGCTTCTGTGGGGTTGATGTGGGTCAGATCTATGGGTCAGGAGCTGCTGTGGGTCAGATGTGGGTCAGTTCTATGGTGCAAGAGCCGCTGTGGTGCAGATGTGGGTCAGATCTATGGGGCAAGATCTCCTGGGGGCTGATGTGGGTCAGATCTGTGGGGTAAAATCTGCTGTGGGGCAGATGTGGTTCAGATCTATGGGGCAGGAGCTTCTGTGGGGTTGATGTGGGTCAGATCTATGGGTCAGGAGCTGCTGTGGGGCAGATGTGGGTCAGTTCTATGGGGCAAGAGCTGCTGTGGTGCAGATGTGGTTAAGATCTATGGGGCAGGAGCTGCTGTGGGGCTGATACGGTTAAGATCTATGGAGCGGGAGATGCTATGGGGCTGATGAGGGTCAGATCTATGGGGCAGGAGCTGATGTGGGGCTGATGTTGGTCAGATCTATAGGGCAGGAGCTGCAGTGGGGCAGATGTGGGTCAGTTCTATGGGGCAAGAGCCGCTGTGGTGCAGATGTGGGTCAGATCTATGGGGCAAGATCTCCTGGGGGCTGATGTGGGTCAGATCTGTGGGGTAAAATCTGCTGTGGGGCAGATGTGGTTCAGATCTATGGGGCAGGAGCTTCTGTGGGGTTGATGTGGGTCAGATCTATGGGTCAGGAGCTGCTGTGGGGCAGGTGTGGGTCCGTTCTATGGGGCAAGAGCTGCTGTGGTGCAGATGTGGGTCAGATCTACGGGGCAGGAGCTGCTGTGGGGCTGATACGGTTAAGATCTATGGAGCGGGAGATGCTATGGGGCTGATGAGGTTCAGATCTATGGGGCAGGAGCTGATGTGGGGCTGATGTTGGTCAGATCTATAGGGCAGGAGCTGCAGTGGGGCTGATGTGGGTCAGATCTATGGGGCAGGATCTCCTGTGGGGCTGATGTGGGTCAAATCAATGGGGCAGAGCTGCTCTGGGGCACATGTGGGTCAGATCTATGGGGCAGGAGCTGCTGTGGGGCAGATTTGAATCAGATCTATAGGGCAGAAGCTGCTGTGGGTCAGATCTATGGGCAGGAGCTGCTGTGGGGCACATGTGAGTTAGATCTATGGGGCAGGAGATGGTGTGGGGCAGATGTGGGTCAGATCTATGGGGCAGGATCTCCTGGGGGCTGATGTGGGTCAGATCTGTGGGGTAAAATCTGCTGTGGGGCAGATGTGGTTCAGATCTATGGGGCAGGAGCTTCTGTGGGGTTGATGTGGGTCAGATCTATGGGTCAGGAGCTGCTGTGGGGCATATGTGGGTCCGTTCTATGGGGCAAGAGCTGCTGTGGTGCAGATGTGGGTCAGATCTACGGGGCAGGAACTGCTGTGGGGCTGATACGGTTAAGATCTATGGAGCGGGAGATGCTATGGGGCTGATGAGGTTCAGATCTATGGGGCAGGAGCTGATGTGGGGCTGATGTTGGTCAGATCTATAGGGCAGGAGCTGCAGTGGGGCTGATGTGGGTCAGATCTATGGGGCAGGATCTCCTGTGGGGCTGATGTGGGTCAAATCAATGGGGCAGAGCTGCTCTGGGGCACATGTGGGTCAGATCTATGGGGCAGGAGCTGCTGTGGGGCAGATTTGAATCAGATCTATAGGGCAGAAGCTGCTGTGGGTCAGATCTATGGGCAGGAGCTGCTGTGGGGCACATGTGAGTTAGATCTATGGGGCAGGAGATGGTGTGGGGCAGATGTGGGTCAGATCTATGGGGCAGGATCTCCTGGGGGCTGATGTGGGTCAGATGTGTGGGGTAAAATCTGCTGTGGGGCAGATGTGGTTCAGATCTATGGGCAGGAGCTTCTGTGGGGTTGATGTGGGTCAGATCTATGGGTCAGGAGCTGCTGTGGGGCAGATGTGGGTCAGATCTATGGGGCAGGATCTCCTGGGGGCTGATGTGGGTCAGATCTGTGGGGTAAAATCTGCTGTGGGGCAGATGTGGTTCAGATCTATGGGGCAGGTGCATCTGTGGGGTTGATGTGGGTCAGATCTATGGGTCAGGAGCTGCTGTGGGGCAGATGTGGGTCAGTTCTTTGGGGCAGGAGCTGCTGTGGGGCTGATGTGGGTCAGTTCTATGGGGCAAGAGCCGCTGTGGTGCAGATGTGGGTCAGATCTATGGGGCAGGAGCTTCTGTGGGGTTGATGTGGGTCAGATCTATGGGTCAGGAGCTGCTGTGGGGCAGATGTGGGTCAGTTCTATGGGGCAAGAGCTGCTGTGGTGCAGATGTGGGTTAGATCTATGGGGCAGGAGCTGCTGTGGGGCTGATACGGTTAAGATCTATGGAGCGGGAGATGCTATGGGGCTGATGAGGGTCAGATCTATGGGGCAGGAGCTGCTGTGGGGCTGATGTTGGTCAGATCTATAGGGCAGGAGCTGCAGTGGGGCTGATGTGGGTCAGTTCTATGGGGCAGGATCTCCTGTGGGGCTGATGTGGGTCAAATCAATGAGGCAGAGCTGCTCTGGGGCACATGTGGGTCAGATCTATGGAGCAGGAGCTGCTGTGGGGCAGATTTGAATCAGATCTATAGGGCAGGAGCTGCTGTGGGTCAGATCTATGGAGCAGGAGCTTCTGTGGGGTTGATGTGGGTCAGATCTATGGGTCAGGAGCTGCTGTGGGGCAGATGTGGGTCAGTTCTATGGGGCAAGAGCTGCTGTGGTGCAGATGTGGGTCAGATCTATGGGGCAGGAGCTGCTGTGGGGCTGATACGGTTAAGATCTATGGAGCGGGAGATGCTATGGGGCTGATGAGGGTCAGATCTATGGGGCAGGAGCTGATGTGGGGCTGATGTTGGTCAGATCTATAGGGCAGGAGCTGCAGTGGCGCTGATGTGGGTCAGATCTATGGGGCAGGATCTCCTGTGGGGCTGATGTGGGTCAAATCAATGGGGCAGAGCTGCTCTGGGGCACATGTGGGTCAGATCTCTGGGGCAGGAGCTGCTGTGGGGCAGATTTGAATCAGATCTATAGGGCAGGAGCTGCTGTGGGTCAGATCTATGGGCAGGAGCTGCTGTGGGGCAGATGTGAGTTAGATCTATGAGGCAGGAGATGGTGTGGGGCAGATGTGGGTCAGATCTATGGGGCAGGATCTCCCGGGGGCTGAGGTGGGTCAGATCTGTGGGGTAAAATCTGCTGTGGGGCAGATGTGGTTCAGATCTATGGGGCAGGAACTTCTGTGGGGTTGATGTGGGTCAGATCTATGGGTCAGGAGCTGCTGTGGGGCAGATGTGGGTCAGATCTATGGGGCAGGATCTCCTGGTGGCTGATGTGGGTCAGATCTGTGGGGTAAAATCTGCTGTGGGGCAGATGTGGTTCAGATCTATGGGGCAGGAGCTTCTGTGGGGTTGCTGTGGGTCAGATCTATGGGTCAGGAGCTGCTGTGGGGCAGATGTGGGCAGATCTATGGGGCAGGATCTCCTGGGGGCTGATGTGGGTCAGATCTGTGGGGTAAAATCTGCTGTGGGGCAGATGTGGTTCAGATCTATCGGGCAGGAGCTTCTGTGGGGTTTATGTGGGTCAGATCTATGGGTCAGGAGCTGCTGTGGGGCAGATGTGGGTCAGTTCTATGTGGCAAGAGCCGCTGTGGTGCAGATGTGGGTCAGATCTATGGGGCAAGATCTCCTGGGGGCTGATGTGGGTCAGAACTGTGGGGTAAAATCTGCTGTGGGACAGATGTGGTTCAGATCTATGGGGCAGGAGCTTCTGTGGGGTTGATGTGGGTCAGATCTATGGGTCAGGAGCTGCTGTGGGGCAGATGTGGGTCAGATCTATGGAGCAGGAGCTGCTGTGGGGCAGATTTGAATCAGATCTATAGGGCAGGAGCTGCTGTGGGTCAGATCTATGGAGCAGGAGCTGCTGTGGGGTTGATGTGGGTCAGATCTATGGGTCAGGAGCTGCTGTGGGGCAGATGTGGGTCAGTTCTATGGGGCAAGAGCTGCTGTGGTGCAGATGTGGGTCAGATCTATGGGGCAGGAGCTGCTGTGGGGCTGATACGGTTAAGATCTATGGAGCGGGAGATGCTATGGGGCTGATGAGGGTCAGATCTATGGGGCAGGAGCTGATGTGGGGCTGATGTTGGTCAGATCTATAGGGCAGGAGCTGCAGTGGGGCACATGTGGGTCAGATCTATGGGGCAGGATCTCCTGTGGGGCTGATGTGGGTCAAATCAATGGGGCAGAGCTGCTCTGGGGCACATGTGGGTCAGATCTATGGGGCAGGAGCTGCTGTGGGGCAGATTTGAATCAGATCTATAGGGCAGGAGCTGCTGTGGGTCAGATCTATTGGCAGGAGCTGCTGTGGGGCACATGTGAGTTAGATCTATGGGGCAGGAGATGGTGTGGGGAAGATGTGGGTCAGATCTATGGGGCAGGATCTCCTGGGGGCTGATGTGGGTCAGATCTGTGGGGTAAAATCTGCTGTGGGGCAGATGTGGTTCAGATCTATGGGGCAGGAGCTTCTGTGGGGTTGATGTGGGTCAGATCTATGGGTCAGGAGCTGCTGTGGGGCAGATGTGGGTCAGATCTATGGGGCAGGATCTCCTGGGGGCTGATGTGGGTGTCATGGTTTTGTAATTTTGTAATTTTGCTATCAGTATTCCACATCATAACATCATGTAAAGTATGGATACTTGTGTTGAATGTGCAGTCCACAGAAGAAGACTACATATCCCAGAGAACAACAGGAGTAACAATAAGTCACGGGACCAGGACTCTATATAATCTCGTTCCCAGGCTGGAGTGCCCTCCTTCTTCTCTCGAACTTCTCGGAGAGTGGGAAGCGTTCCAGCCGTGTCGCCTAGAGTTCACAGTAGGCCTCTCGGTTTTCGGAGACTCTCTCTCTCTGTTTCGTTCGATTTTGTTAGCCTTAATTATATTATATTGTGTTATCTTGTATTTCGATATCATATTTAGTAAAATAAGTTTTTCCTCCTTAGATTGTCGCTGTTTTATCCCACTCCCCTTTTCCCCCTCCTTTCCGGGCCCCGGGGGGGGGGCGTGGGGTGGCTTCCCCTGTCACGGGCATAGGTAAATCTAAGTAACCCGTGACAGATTTTTTGGTGGAGAATGCGGGCATAGAGCTTTTTAGCTTTTAGAACAACTCTCTCTTTGCTCTTAAAGAGCTTCGTTACGGGAGTGTTCGGAGTGTTATCTTTCCGTAGCTGCTCACGGAGAACGTGACCTTGAAATACCAGACAAATTGTCAACATTAAGGGCTGCTTCCGAAGTAGTCGGGACTGAAACACAGCTCCTTTTGGCACCTCGACTGCCAGTGCTGAACTGGATGTTCAAAGGACAGGTTCCCTCCACCCATCATGCTACCGATGTCACCTGGAGCAAGTGGATTACGCTGATTACACAGCGAGCGCGAATGGGAAACCTCAATCGTCCAGGAATCCTAGAGGTAATCATGGACTGGCCTGAAGATAAAAAGTTTGGAACATCACCAGCAGAAGAGGTATCACGTGCTAAAGAGGCCCCACCATACAACGAATTACCAGAAAATGAAAAGAAATATGCCCTATTCACTGACGGATCATGTCGCATTGTAGGGAAGCATCGCAAATGGAAAGCTGCTGTGTGGAGCCCCACACGACAGGTTGCAGAGGCCACTGAAGGTAAGGGAGAATCAAGTCAGTTTGCAGAGGTAAAAGCTGTCCAGCTGGCCTTAGATGTTGCTGAACGGGAGAGGTGGCCAATGCTGTATCTTTATACTGACTCATGGATGGTGGCAAATGCCTTATGGGGGTGGTTACAGCGGTGGGAACAAAATAACTGGCAACGGAGGGGAAAATCTGTTTGGGCCGCTGAACTATGGAAGGACATTGCTTCCCGAACAAAGAATATGGTTGTAAAGGTGCGTCATGTGGATGCACATGTGCCCAAAAGTCGGGCTACTGAAGAACAACAAAACAACCATCAGGTAGATAAAGCTGCCAAAATTGAGGTGGCTCAAATTGACTTGGACTGGCAGAATAAGGGTGAATTATTTCTAGCTCGATGGGCTCATGAGACCTCAGGCCATCAAGGAAGAGACGCAACATATAAGTGGGCCAGAGACCGAGGGGTGGACTTAACCATGGACGCTATTGCGCAGATTATTCATGATTGTGAAACATGTGCCATAATTAAACAAGCCAGAAGGATGAAACCTCTCTGGGAGGAAGGGCGATGGCAAAAGTATAAATATGGGGAGGCGTGGCAGGTTGATTATATCACCTTGCCACGATCTCGCAGTGGTAAGTGTTATGTACTCACTATGGTAGAGGCAACCACTGGGTGGCTTGAAACATACGCAGTACCCCATGCAACTGCTCGAAACACCATATTAGGTCTTGAGAAACAAGTCTTGTGGCGACATGGCACCCCAGAAAGAATTGAATCTGATAATGGGACACATTTCAAAAATTCTCTTATAAATACTTGGGCCAAAGATCATGGCATTGAGTGGATTTATCATATTCCCTACCATGCACCAGCTTCTGGTAAAATTGAACGATATAATGGGTTGTTGAAAACTATGTTGAAAGCAATGGGTGGCGGAACATTTAAGCACTGGGAGAAGAATCTGGCAGAAGCCACTTGGTTGGTCAATACTAGAGGATCTGTCAATCGTGATGGTCCTAGTCAATCTAGCCCCCTACACACTGTAGAAGGAGATAAGGTCCCTGTTATACATGTAAAGAACATGTTGGGAAAAGCTGTTTGGGTCCTTCCAGCTTCTGGAAAGGGAAAACCTATCCGTGGAACTGTCTTTGCCCAGGGACCTGGGTGCACTTGGTGGGTAATGCAGAAGGATGGGGATGTTCAATGTGTGCCACAAGGGAATTTGATGCTGGGGGAGTGCAGTCAATAATTTTATGTATCTATATATATATATGTTTGCATGTGTAGTGTATTTTAGTTATTATAGTTGTACATTTAGTTATGTTACATGCAATTCTACTATTTAGCTATCACAATTTTACATACGTGTATATATATGTATATATATGTATATATTAACCATGATGTAATAATGTAGAATAAGGGGTGGAATGTCATGGTTTTGTAATTTTGTAATTTTGCTATCAGTATTCCACATCATAACATCATGTAAAGTATGGATACTTGTGTTGAATGTGCAGTCCACAGAAGAAGACTACATATCCCAGAGAACAACAGGAGTAACAATAAGTCACGGGACCAGGACTCTATATAATCTCGTTCCCAGGCTGGAGTGCCCTCCTTCTTCTCTCGAACTTCTCGGAGAGTGGGAAGCGTTCCAGCCGTGTCGCCTAGAGTTCACAGTAGGCCTCTCGGTTTTCGGAGACTCTCTCTCTCTGTTTCGTTCGATTTTGTTAGCCTTAATTATATTATATTGTGTTATCTTGTATTTCGATATCATATTTAGTAAAATAAGTTTTTCCTCCTTAGATTGTCGCTGTTTTATCCCACTCCCCTTTTCCCCCTCCTTTCCGGGCCCCGGGGGGGGGGCGTGGGGTGGCTTCCCCTGTCACGGGCATAGGTAAATCTAAGTAACCCGTGACAGTGGGTCAGATCTGTGGGGTAAAATCTGCTGTGGGGCAGATGTGGTTCAGATCTATGGGGCAGGAGCTTCTGTGGGGTTGATGTGGGTCAGATCTATGGGTCAGGAGCTGCTGTGAGGCAGATGTGGGTCAGTTCTATGGGGCAAGAGCTGCTGTGGTGCAGATGTGGGTCAGATCTATGGGGCAGGAGCTGCTGTGGGGCTGATACGGTTAAGATCTATGGAGCGGGAGATGCTATGGGGCTGATGAGGTTCAGATCTATGGGGCAGGAGCTGATGTGGGGCTGATGTTGGTCAGATCTATAGGGCAGGAGCTGCAGTGGGGCTGATGTGGGTCAGATCTATTGGGCAGGATCTCCTGTGGGGCTGATGTGGGTCAAATAAATGGGGCAGAGCTGCTCTGGGGCACATGTGGGTCAGATCTATGGGGCAGGAGCTGCTGTGGGGCAGATTTGAATCAGATCTATAGGGCAGGAGCTGCTGTGGGTCAGATCTATGGGGCAGGAGCTGCTGTGGGGCACATGTGAGTTAGATCTATGGGGCAGGAGATGGTGTGGGGCAGATGTGGGTCAGATCTATGGGGCAGGATCTCCTGGGGGCTGATGTGGGTCAGATCTGTGGGGTAAAATCTGCTGTGGGGCAGATGTGGTTCTGATCTATGGGGCAGGAGCTTCTGTGGGGTTGATGTGGGTCAGATCTATGGGTCAGGAGCTGCTGTGGGGCAGATGTGGGTCAGTTCTATGGGGCAAGAGCTGCTGTGGTGCAGATGTGGGTCAGATCTATGGGGCAGGAGCTGCTGTGGGGCTGATACGGTTAAGATCTATGGAGCAGGAGATGCTATGGGGCTGATGAGGTTCAGATCTATGGGGCAGGAGCTGATGTGGGGCTGATGTTGGTCAGATCTATAGGGCAGGAGCTGCAGTGGGGCTGATGTGGGTCAGATCTATGGGGCAGGATCTCCTGTGGGGCTGATGTGGGTCAAATCAATGGGGCAGAGCTGCTCTGGGGCACATGTGGGTCAGATCTATGGAGCAGGAGCTGCTGTGAGGCAGATTTGAATCACATCTATAGGGCAGAAGCTGCTGTGGGTCAGATCTATGGGCAGGAGCTGCTGTGGGGCACATGTGAGTTAGATCTATGGGGCAGGAGATGGTGTGGGGCAGATGTGGGTCAGATCTATGGGGCAGGATCTCCTGGGGGCTGATGTGGGTCAGATCTGTGGGGTAAAATCTGCTGTGGGGCAGATGTGGTTCAGATCTATGGGGCAGGAGCTTCTGTGGGGTTGATGTGGGTCAGATCTATGGGTCAGGAGCTGCTGTGGGGCAGATGTGGGTCAGTTCTATGGGGCAAGAGCTGCTGTGGTGCAGATGTGGGTCAGATCTATGGGGCAGGAGCTGCTGTGGGGCTGATACGGTTAAGATCTATGGAGCGGGAGATGCTATGGGGCTGATGAGGGTCAGATCTATGGGGCAGGAGCTGATGTGGGGCTGATGTTGGTCAGATCTATAGGGCAGGAGCTGCAGTGGGGCTGATGTGGGTCAGTTCTATGGGGCAGGATCTCCTGTGGGGCTGATGTGGGTCAAATCAATGGGGCAGAGCTGCTCTGGGGCACATGTGGGTCAGATCTATGGAGCAGGAGCTGCTGTGGGGCAGATTTGAATCAGATCTATAGGGCAGGAGCTGCTGTGGGTCAGATCTATGGAGCAGGAGCTGCTGTGGGGCACATGTGAGTTAGATCTATGGGGCAGGAGATGGTGTGGGGAAGATGTGGGTCAGATCTATGGGGCAGGATCTCCTGGGGGCTGATGTGGGTCAGATCTGTGGGGTAAAATCTGCTGTGGGGCAGATGTGGTTCAGATCTATGGGGCAGGAGCTTCTGTGGGGTTGATGTGGGTAAGATCTATGGGTCAGGAGCTGCTGTGGGGCAGATGTGGGTCAGTTCTATGGGGCAAGAGCTGCTGTGGTGCTAATGTGGGTCAGATCTATGGGGCAGGAGCTGCTGTGTGGCTGATACGGTTAAGATCTATGGAGCGGGAGATGCTATGGGGCTGATGAGGGTCAGATCTATGGAGCAGGAGCTGCTGTTGGGCAGATTTGAATCAGATCTATAGGGCAGGAGCTGCTGTGGGTCAGATCTATGGAGCAGGAGCTGCTGTGGGGTTGATGTGGGTCAGATCAATGGGTCAGGAGCTGCTGTGGGGCAGATGTGGGTCAGTTCTATGGGGCAAGAGCTGCTGTGGTGCAGATGTGGGTCAGATCTATGGGGCAGGAGCTGCTGTGGGGCTGATACGGTTAAGATCTATGGAGCGGGAGATGCTATGGGGCTGATGAGGGTCAGATCTATGGGGCAGGAGCTGATGTGGGGCTGATGTTGGTCAGATCTATAGGGCAGGAGCTGCAGTGGGGCTGATGTGGGTCAGATCTATGGGGCAGGATCTCCTGTGGGGCTGATGTGGGTCAAATCAATGGGGCAGAGCTGCTCTGGGGCACATGTGGGTCAGATCTATGGAGCAGGAGCTGCTGTGGGGCAGATTTGAATCAGATCTATAGGGCAGGAGCTGCTGTGGGTCAGATCTATGGAGCAGGAGCTGCTGTGGGGCACATGTGAGTTAGATCTATGGGGCAGGAGATGGTGTGGGGAAGATGTGGGTCAGATCTATGGGGCAGGATCTCCTGGGGGCTGATGTGGGTCAGATCTGTGGGGTAAAATCTGCTGTGGGGCAGATGTGGTTCAGATCTATGGGGCAGGAGCTTCTGTGGGGTTGATGTGGGTCAGATCTATGGGTCAGGAGCTGCTGTGGGGCAGATGTGGGTCAGTTCTATGGGGCAAGAGCTGCTGTGGTGCAGATGTGGGTCAGATCTATGGGGCAGGAGCTGCTGTGTGGCTGATACGGTTAAGATCTATGGAGCGGGAGATGCTATGGGGCTGATGAGGGTCAGATCTATGGGGCAGGAGCTGATGTGGGGCTGATGTTGGTCAGATCTATAGGGAAGGAGCTGCAGTGGGGCTGATGTGGGTCAGATCTATGGAGCAGGATCTCCTGTGGGGCTGATGTGGGTCAAATCATTGGGGCAGAGCTGCTGTGGGTCAGATCTATAGGGCAGGAGCTGCTGTGGGGCACATGTGAGTTAGATCTATGGGGCAGGAGATGGTGTGGGGCAGATGTGGGTCAGATCTATGGGGCAGGATCTCCTGGGGGCTGATGTGGGTCAGATCTGTGGGGTAAAATCTGCTGTGGGGCAGATGTGGTTCAGATCTATGGGGCAGGAGCTTCTGTGGGGTTGATGTGGGTCAGATCTATGGGTCAGGAGCAGCTGTGGGGCAGATGTGGGTCAGTTCTATGGGGCAAGAGCCGCTGTGGTGCAGATGTGGGTCAGATCTATGGGGCAAGATCTCCTGGGGGCTGATGTGGGTCAGATCTGTGGGGTAAAATCTGCTGTGGGGCAGATGTGGTTCAGATCTATGGGGCAGGAGCTTCTGTGTGGTTGATGTGGGTAAGATCTATGGGTCAGGAGCTGCTGTGGGGCAGATGTGGGTCAGTTCTATGGGGCAAGAGCTGCTGTGGTGCAGATGTGGGTCAGATCTAAGGGGCAGGAGCTGCTGTGGGGCTGATACGGTTAAGATCTATGGAGCAGGAGATGCTATGGGGCTGATGAGGTTCAGATCTATGGGGCAGGAGCTGATGTGGGGCTGATGTTGGTCAGATCTATAGGGCAGGAGCTGCAGTGGGGCTGATGTGGGTCAGATCTATGGGGCAGGATCTCCTGTGGGGCTGATGTGGGTCAAATCAATGGGGCAGAGCTGCTCTGGGGCACATGTGGGTCAGATCTATGGAGCAGGAGCTGCTGTGAGGCAGATTTGAATCAGATCTATAGGGCAGAAGCTGCTGTGGGTCAGATCTATGGGCAGGAGCTGCTGTGGGGCACATGTGAGTTAGATCTATGGGGCAGGAGATGGTGTGGGGCAGATGTGGGTCAGATCTATGGGGCAGGATCTCCTGGGGGCTGATGTGGGTCAGATCTGTGGGGTAAAATCTGCTGTGGGGCAGATGTGGTTCAGATCTATGGGGCAGGAGCTTCTGTGGGTTTGATGTGGGTCAGATCTATGGGTCAGGAGCTGCTGTGGGGCAGATGTGGGTCAGATCTATGGGGCAGGATCTCCTGGGGGCTGATGTGGGTCAGATCTGTGGGGTAAAATCTGCTGTGGGGCAGATGTGGTTCAGATCTATGGGGCAGGAGCTTCTGTGGGGTTGATGTGGGTCAGATCTATGGGTCAGGAGCTGCTGTGGGGCAGATGTGGGTCAGATCTATGGGGCAGGATCTCCTGGGGGCTGATGTGGGTCAGATCTGTGGGGTAAAATCTGCTGTGGGGCAGATGTGGTTCAGATCTATGGGGCAGGAGCTTCTGTGGGGTTGATGTGGGTCAGATCTATGGGTCAGGAGCTGCTGTGGGGCAGATGTGGGTCAGTTCTATGGGGCAAGAGCCGCTGTGGTGCAGATGTGGGTCAGATCTATGGGGCAAGATCTCCTGGGGGCTGATGTGGGTCAGATCTGTGGGGTAAAATCTGCTGTGGGGCAGATGTGGTTCAGATCTATGGGGCAGGAGCTTCTGTGGGGTTGATGTGGGTCAGATCTATGGGTCAGGAGCTGCTGTGGGGCAGATGTGGGTCAGTTCTATGGGGCAAGAGCTGCTGTGGTGCAGATGTGTGTCAGATCTATGGGGCAGGAGCTGCTGTGTGGCTGATACGGTTAAGATCTATGGAGCGGGAGATGCTATGGGGCTGATGAGGGTCAGATCTATGGGGCAGGAGCTGCAGTGGGGCTGATGTGGGTCAGTTCTATGGGGCAGGAGCTGCAGTGGGGCTGATGTGGGTCAGTTCTATGGGGCAAGAGCTGCTGTGGTGCAGATGTGGGTCAGATCTATGGGGCAGGAGCTGCTGTGGGGCTGATACGGTGAAGATCTATGGAGCGGGAGATGCTATGGGGCTGATGAGGGTCAGATCTATGGGGCAGGAGCTGACGTGGGGCTGATGTTGGTCAGATCTATAGGGCAGGAGCTGCAGTGGGGCTGATGTGGGTCAGATCTATGGGGCAGGATCTCCTGTGGGGCTGATGTGGGTCAAATCAATGGGGCAGAGCTGCTCTGGGGCACATGTGGGTCAGATCTATGGAGCAGGACCTGCTGTGGGGCAGATTTGAATCAGATCTATAGGGCAGGAGCTGCTGTGGGTCAGATCTATGGGCAGGAGATGCTGTGGGGCACATGTGAGTTAGATCTATGGGGCAGGAGATGGTGTGGGGCAGATGTGGGTCAGATCTATGGGGCAGGATCTCCTGGGGGCTGATGTGGGTCAGATCTGTGGGGTAAAATCTGCTGTGGGGCAGATGTGGTTCAGATCTATGGGGCAGGAGCTTCTGTGGGGTTGATGTGGGTCAGATCTATGGGTCAGGAGCTGCTGTGGGGCAGATGTGGGTCAGTTCTATGGGGCAAGAGCCGCTGTGGTGCAGATGTGGGTCAGATCTATGGGGCAAGATCTCCTGGGGGCTGATGTGGGTCAGATCTGTGGGGTAAAATCTGCTGTGGGGCAGATGTGGTTCAGATCTATGGGGCAGGAGCTTCTGTGGGGTTGATGTGGGTCAGATCTATGGGTCAGGAGCTGCTGTGGGGCAGATGTGGGTCAGTTCTATGGGGCAAGAGCTGCTGTGGTTCAGATGTGGGTCAGATCTATGGGGCAGGAGCTGCTGTGGGGCTGATACGGTTAAGATCTATGGAGCGGGAGATGCTATGGGGCTGATGAGGGTCAGATCTATGGGGCAGGAGCTGATGTGGGTCTGATGTTGGTCAGATCTATAGGGCAGGAGCTGCAGTGGGGCTGATGTGGGTCAGATCTATGGGGCAGGATCTCCTGTGGGGCTGATGTGGGTCAAATCAATGGGGCAGAGCTGCTCTGGGGCACATGTGGGTCAGATCTATGGGGCAGGAGCTGCTGTGGGGCAGATTTGAATCAGATCTATAGGGCAGGAGCTTCTGTGGGTCAGATCTATGGGCAGGAGCTGCTGTGGGGCACATGTGAGTTAGATCTATGGGGCAGGAGATGGTGTGGGGCAGATGTGGGTCAGATCTATGGGGCAGGATCTCCTGGGGGCTGATGTGGGTCAGATCTGTGGGGTAAAATCTGCTGTGGGGCAGATGTGGTTCAGATCTATGGGGCAGAAGTTTCTGTGGGGTTGATGTGGGTCAGATCTATGGGTCAGGAGCTGCTGTGGGGCAGTTGTGGGTCAGTTCTTTGGTGCAAGAGCTGCTGTGGTGCAGATGTGGGTCAGATCTATGGGGCAGGAGCTGCTGTGTGGCTGATACGGTTAAGATCTATGGAGCGGGAGATGCTATGGGGCTGATGAGGGTCAGATTTATGGGGCAGGAGCTGCAGTGGGGCTGATGTGGGTCAGTTCTATGGGGCAGGATCTCCTGTGGGGCTGATGTGGGTCAAATCAATGAGGCAGAGCTGCTCTGGGGCACATGTGGGTCAGATCTATGGAGCAGGAGCTGCTGTGGGGCAGATTTGAATGAGATCTATAGGGCAGGAGCTGCTGTGGGTCAGATCTATGGAGCAGGATCTGCTGTGGGGCACATGTGAGTTAGATCTATGGGGCAGGAGATGGTGTGGGGCAGATGTGGGTCAGATCTATGGGGCAGGATCTCCTGGGGGCTGATGTGGGTCAGATCTGTGGGGTAAAATCTGCTGTGGGGCAGATGTGGTTCAGATCTATGGGGCAGAAGCTGCTGTGGGGTTGATGTTGGTCAGATCTATGGGTCAGGAGCTGCTGTGGGGCAGATGTGGGTCAGTTCTATGGGGCAAGAGCCGCTGTGGTGCAGATGTGGGTCAGATCTATGGGGCAAGATCTCCTGGGGGCTGATGTGGGTCAGATCTGTGGGGTAAAATCTGCTGTGGGGCAGATGTGGTTCAGATCTATGGGGCAGGAGCTTCTGTGGGGTTGATGTGGGTCAGATCTATGGGTCAGGAGCTGCTGTGGGGCAGATGTGGGTCAGTTCTATGGGGCAAGAGCTGCTGTGGTGCAGATGTGGGTCAGATCTATGGGGAGGAGCTGCTGTGGGGCTGATACGGTTAAGATCTATGGAGCGGGAGATGCTATGGGGCTGATGAGGGTCAGATCTATGGGGCAGGAGCTGATGTGGGGCTGATGTTGGTCAGATCTATAGGGCAGGAGCTGCAGTGGGGCTGATGTGGGTCAGTTCTATGGGGCAGGATCTCCTGTGGGGCTGATGTGGGTCAAATCAATGAGGCAGAGCTGCTCTGGGGCACATGTGGGTCAGATCTATGGAGCAGGAGCTGCTGTGGGGCAGATTTGAATCAGATCTATAGGGCAGGAGCTGCTGTGGGTCAGATCTATGGAGCAGGAGCTGCTGTGGGGCACATGTGAGTTAGATCTATGGGGCAGGAGATGGTGTGGGGCAGATGTGGGTCAGATCTATGGGGCAGGATCTCCTGGGGGGTGATGTGGGTCAGATCTGTGGGGTAAAATCTGCTGTGGGGCAGATGTGGTTCAGATCTATGGGGCAGGAGCTTCTGTGGGGTTGATGTGGGTCAGATCTATGGGTCAGGAGCTGCTGTGGGGCAGATGTGGGTCAGTTCTAGGGGCAAGAGCCGATGTGGTGCAGATGTGGGTCAGATCTATGGGGCAGGATCTCCTGGGGGGCTGATGTGGGTCAAATCAATGGGGCAGAGCTGCTCTGGGGCACATGTGGGTCAGATCTATGGAGCAGGAGCTGCTGTGGGGCACATGTGAGTTAGATCTATGGGGCAGGAGATGGTGTGGGGCAGATGTGGGTCAGATCTATGGGGCAGGATCTCCTGGGGGCTGATGTGGGTCAGATCTGTGGGGTAAAATCTGCTGTGGGGCAGATGTGGTTCAGATCTATGGGGCAGGAGCTTCTGTGGGGTTGATGTGGGTCAGATCTATGGGTCAGGAGCTGCTGTGGGGCAGATGTGGGTCAGTTCTATGGGGCAAGAGCCGCTGTGGTGCAGATGTGGGTCAGATCTATGGGGCAAGATCTCCTGGGGGCTGATGTGGGTCAGATCTGTGGGGTAAAATCTGCTGTGGGGCAGATGTGGTTCAGATCTATGGGGCAGGAGCTTCTGTGGGGTTGATGTGGGTCAGATCTATGGGTCAGGAGCTGCTGTGGGGCAGATGTGGGTCAGTTCTATGGGGCAAGAGCTGCTGTGGTGCAGATGTGGGTCAGATCTATGGGGCAGGAGCTGCTGTGGGGCTGATACGGTTAAGATCTATGGAGCGGGAGATGCTATGGGGCTGATGAGGGTCAGATCTATGGGGCCGGAGCTGATGTGGGGCTGATGTTGGTCAGATCTATAGGGCAGGAGCTGCAGTGGGGCTGATGTGGGTCAGATCTATGGGGCAGGATCTCCTGTGGGGCTGATGTGGGTCAAATCAATGGGGCAGAGCTGCTCTGTGGCACATGTGGGTCAGATCTATGGGGCAGGAGCTGCTGTGGGGCAGATTTGAATCAGATCTATAGGGCAGGAGCTGCTGTGGGTCAGATCTATGGGCAGGAGCTGCTGTGGGGCACAGTTGAGTTAGATCTATGGGGCAGGAGATGGTGTGGGGCAGATGTGGGTCAGATCTATGGGGCAGGATCTCCTGGGGGCTGATGTGGGTCAGATCTGTGGGGTAAAATCTGCTGTGGGGCAGATGTGGTTCAGATCTATGGGGCAGGAGCTTCTGTGGGGTTGATGTGGGTCAGATCTATGGGTCAGGAGCTGCTGTGGGGCAGATGTGGGTCAGTTCTATGGGGCAAGAGCCGCTGTGGTGCAGATGTGGGTCAGATCTATGGGGCAAGATCTCCTGGGGGCTGATGTGGGTCAGATCTGTGGGGTAAAATCTGCTGTGGGGCAGATGTGGTTCAGATCTATGGGGCAGGAGCTTCTGTGGGGTTGATGTGGGTCAGATCTATGGGTCAGGAGCTGCTGTGGGGCAGATGTGGGTCAGTTCTATGGGGCAAGAGCTGCTGTGGTGCAGATGTGGGTCAGATCTATGGGGCAGGAGCTGCTGTAGGGCTGATACGGTTAAGATCTATGGAGCGGGAGATGCTATGGGGCTGATGAGGGTCAGATCTATGGGGCAGGAGCTGATGTGGGGCTGATGTTGGTCAGATCTATAGGGCAGGAGCTGCAGTGGGGCTGATGTGGGTCAGATCTATGGGGCAGGATCTCCTGTGGGGCTGATGTGGGTCAAATCAATGGGGCAGAGCTGCTCTGGGGCACATGTGGGTCAGATCTATGGAGCAGGAGCAGCTGTGGGGCAGATTTGAATCAGATCTATAGGGGAGAAGCTGCTGTGGGTCAGATCTATGGGCAGGAGCTGCTGTGGGGCACATGTGAGTTAGATCTATGGGGCAGGAGATGGTGTGGGGCAGATGTGGGTCAGATCTATGGGGCAGGAGCTGCTGTGGGGCTGATACGGTTAAGATCTATGGAGCGGGAGATGCTATGGGGCTGATGAGGGTCAGATCTATGGGGCAGGAGCTGCTGTGCGGCACATGTGAGTTAGATCTATGGGGCAGGAGATGGTGTGGGGCAGATGTGGGTCAGATCTATGGGGCAGGATCTCCTGGGGGCTGATGAGGGTCAGATCTGTGGGGTAATATCTGCTGTGGGGCAGATGTGGTTCAGATCTATGGGGCAGGAGCTTCTGTGGGGTTGATGTGGGTCAGATCTATGGGTCAGGAGCTGCTGTGGGGCAGATGTGGGTCAGATCTATGGGGCAGGATCTCCTGTGGGGCTGATGTGGGTCAAATCAATGAGGCAGAGCTGCTCTGGGGCACATGTGGGTCAGATCTATGGAGCAGGAGCTGCTGTGGGGCAGATTTGAATCAGATCTATAGGGCAGGAGCTGCTGTGGGTCAGATCTATGGAGCAGGAGCTGCTGTGGAGTTGATGTGGGTCAGATCTATGGGTCAGGAGCTGCTGTGGGGCAGATGTGGTTCAGATCTATGGGGCAGGAGCTTCTGTGGGGTTGATGTGGGTCAGATCTATGGGTCAGGAGCTGCTGTGGGGCAGATGTGGGTCAGTTCTATGGGGCAAGAGCCGCTGTGGTGCAGACGTGGATCAGATCTATGGGGCAAGATCTCCTGGGGGCTGATGTGGGTCAGATCTGTGGGGTAAAATCTGCTGTGGGGCAGATGTGGTTCAGATCTATGGGGCAAGAGCTTCTGTGGGGTTGATGTGGGTCAGATCTATGGGTCAGGAGCTGCTGTGGGGCAGATGTGGGTCAGTTCTATGGGGCAAGAGCTGCTGTGGTGCAGATGTGGGTCAGATCTATGGGGCAGGAGCTGCTGTGGGGCTGATACGGTTAAGATCTATGGAGCAGGAGATGCTATGGGGCTGATGAGGGTCAGATCTATGGGGCAGGAGCTGATGTGGGGCTGATGTTGGTCAGATCTTTAGGGCAGGAGCTGCAGTGGGGCTGATGTGGGTCAGTTCTATGGGGCAGGATCTCCTGTGGGGCTGATGTGGGTCAAATCAATGAGGCAGAGCTGCTCTGGGGCACATGTGGGTCAGATCTATGGAGCAGGAGCTGCTGTGGGGCAGATTTGAATGAGATCTATAGGGCAGGAGCTGCTGTGGGTCAGATCTATGGAGCAGGATCTGCTGTGGGGCACATGTGAGTTAGATCTATTGGGCAGGAGATGGTGTGGGGCAGATGTGGGTCAGATCTATGGGGCAGGATCTCCTGGGGGCTGATGTGGGTCAGATCTGTGGGGTAAAATCTGCTGTGGGGCAGATGTGGTTCAGATCTATGGGGCAGGAGCTTCTGTGGGGTTGATGTGGGTCAGATCTATGGGTCAGGAGCTGCTGTGGGGCAGATGTGGGTCAGATCTATGGGGCAGGATCTCCTGTGGGGCTGATGTGGGTCAAATCAATGAGGCAGAGCTGCTCTGGGGCACATGTGGGTCAGATCTATGGAGCAGGAGCTGCTGTGGGGCAGATTTGAATCAGATCTATAGGGCAGGAGCTGCTGTGGGTCAGATGTATGGAGCAGGAGCTGCTGTGGGGTTGATGTGGGTCAGATCTATGGGTCAGGAGCTGCTGTGGGGCAGATGTGGGTCAGATCTATGGGGCAGGATCTCCTGGGGGCTGATGTGGGTCAGATCTGTGGGGTAAAATCTGCTGTGGTGCAGATGTGGATCAGATCTATGGGGCAGGAGCTTCTGTGGGGTTGATGTGGGTCAGATCTATGGGTCAGGAGCTGCTGTGGGGCAGATGTGGGTCAGTTCTATGGGGCAAGAGCCGCTGTGGTGCAGACGTGGGTCAGATCTATGGTGCAAGATCTCCTGGGGGCTGATGTGGGTCAGATCTGTGGGGTAAAATCTGCTGTGGGGCAGATGTGGTTCAGATCTATGGGGCAGGAGCTGCTGTGGGTCAGATCTATGGAGCAGGAGCTGCTGTGGGGTTGATGTGGGTTAGATCTATGGGTCAGGAGCTGCTGTGGGGCAGATGTGGGTCAGTTCTATGGGGCAAGAGCTGCTGTGGTGCAGATGTGGGTCAGATCTATAGGGCAGGAGCTGCTGTGGGGCTGATACGGTTAAGATCTATGGAGCGGGAGATGCTATGGGGCTGATGAGGGTCAGATCTATGGGGCAGGAGCTGATGTGGGGCTGATGTTGGTCAGATCTATAGGGCAGGAGCTGCAGTGGGGCTGATGTGGGTCAGATCTATGGGGCAGGATCTCCTGTGGGGCTGATGTGGGTCAAATCAATGAGGCAGAGCTGCTCTGGGGCACATGTGGGTCAGATCTATGGAGCAGGAGCTGCTGTGGGGCAGATTTGAATCAGATCTATAGGGCAGGAGCTGCTGTGGGTCAGATCTATGGAGCAGGAGCTGCTGTGGGGTTGATGTGGGTCAGATCTATGGGTCAGGAGCTGCTGTGGGGCAGATGTGGGTCAGTTCTATGGGGCAAGAGCTGCTGTGGTGCAGATGTGGGTCAGATCTATGGGGCAGGAGCTGCTGTGGGGCTGATACGGTTAAGATCTATGGAGCGGGAGATGCTATGGGGCTGATGAGGGTCAGATCTATGGGGCAGGAGCTGATGTGGGGCTGATGTTGGTCAGATCTTTAGGGCAGGAGCTGCAGTGGGGCTGATGTGGGTCAGTTCTATGGGGCAGGATCTCCTGTGGGGCTGATGTGGGTCAAATCCATGAGGCAGAGCTGCTCTGGGGCACATGTGGGTCAGATCTATGGAGCAGGAGCTGCTGTGGGGCAGATTTGAATGAGATCTATAGGGCAGGAGCTGCTGTGGGTCAGATCTATGGGCAGGAGCTGCTGTGGGGCACATGTGAGTTAGATCTATGGGGCAGGAGATGGTGTGGGGCAGATGTGGTTCAGATCTATGGGGCAGGAGCTGCTGTGGGTCAGATCTATGGAGCAGGAGCTGCTGTGGGGTTGATGTGGGTCAGATCTATGGGTCAGGAGCTGCTGTGGGGCAGATGTGGGTCAGTTCTATGGGGCAAGAGCTGCTGTGGTGCAGATGTGGGTCAGATCTATGGGGCAGGAGCTGATGTGGGGCTGATGTTGGTCAGATCTATAGGGCAGGAGCTGCAGTGGGGCTGATGTGGGTCAGTTCTATGGGGCAGGATCTCCTGTGGGGCTGATGTGGGTCAAATCAATGGGGCAGAGCTTCTCTGGGGCACATGTGGGTCAGATCTATGGGGCAGGAGCTGCTGTGGGGCAGATTTGAATCAGATCTATAGGGCAGGAGCTGCTGTGGGTCAGATCTATGGGCAGGAGCTGCTGTGGGGCACATGTGAGTTAGATCTATGGGGCAGGAGATGCTGTGGGGCAGATGTGGGTCAGATCTATGGGGCAGGATCTCCTGGGGGCTGATGTGGGTCAGATCTGTGGGGTAAAATCTGCTGTGGGGCAGATGTGGTTCAGATCTATGGGGCAGGAGCTTCTGTGGGGTTGATGTGGGTCAGATCTATGGGTCAGGAGCTGCTGTGGGGCAGATGTGGGTCAGATCTATGGGGCAGGATCTCCTGGGGGCTGATGTGGGTCAGATCTGTGGGGTAAAATCTGCTGTGGGGCAGATGTGGTTCAGATCTATGGGGCAGGAGCTTCTGTGGGGTTGATGTGGGTCAGATCTATGGGTCAGGAGCTGCTGTGGGGCAGATGTGGGTCAGTTCTATGGGGCAAGAGCCGCTGTGGTGCAGATGTGGGTCAGATCTATGGGGCAAGATCTCCTGGGGGCTGATGTGGGTCAGATCTGTGGGGTAAAATCTGCTGTGGGGCAGATGTGGTTCAGATCTATGGGGCAGGAGCTTCTGTGGGGTTGATGTGGGTCAGATCTATGGGTCAGGAGCTGCTGTGGGGCAGATGTGGGTCAGATCTATGGGGCAGGATCTCCTGTGGGGCTGATGTGGGTCAAATCAATGAGGCAGAGCTGCTCTGGGGCACATGTGGGTCAGATCTATGGAGCAGGAGCTGCTGTGGGGCAGATTTGAATGAGATCTATAGGGCAGGAGCTGCTGTGGGTCAGATCTATGGAGCAGCAGCTGCTGTGGGGTTGATGTGGGTCAGATCTATGGGTCAGGAGCTGCTGTGGGGCAGATGTGGGTCAGATCTATGGGGCAGGATCTCCTGGGGGCTGATGTGGGTCAGATCTGTGGGGTAAAATCTGCTGTGGTGCAGATGTGGATCAGATCTATGGGGCAGGAGCTTCTGTGGGGTTGATGTGGGTCAGATCTATGGGTCAGGAGCTGCTGTGGGGCAGATGTGGGTCAGTTCTATGGGGCAAGAGCCGCTGTGGTGCAGACGTGGGTCAGATCTATGGTGCAAGATCTCCTGGGGGCTGATGTGGGTCAGATCTGTGGGGTAAAATCTGCTGTGGGGCAGATGTGGTTCAGATCTATGGGGCAGGAGCTGCTGTGGGTCAGATCTATGGAGCAGGAGCTGCTGTGGGGTTGATGTGGGTTAGATCTATGGGTCAGGAGCTGCTGTGGGGCAGATGTGGGTCAGTTCTATGGGGCAAGAGCTGCTGTGGTGCAGATGTGGGTCAGATCTATAGGGCAGGAGCTGCTGTGGGGCTGATACGGTTAAGATCTATGGAGCGGGAGATGCTATGGGGCTGATGAGGGTCAGATCTATGGGGCAGGAGCTGATGTGGGGCTGATGTTGGTCAGATCTATAGGGCAGGAACTGCAGTGGGGCTGATGTGGGTCAGATCTATGGGGCAGGATCTCCTGTGGGGCTGATGTGGGTCAAATCAATGGGGCAGAGCTGCTCTGGGGCACATGTGGGTCAGATCTATGGAGCAGGAGCTGCTGTGGGGCAGATTTGAATCAGATCTATAGGGCAGGAGCTGATGTGGGTCAGATCTATGGGCAGGAGCTGCTGTGGGGCACATGTGAGTTAGATCTATGGGGAGGAGATGCTGTGGGGCAGATGTGGGTCAGATCTATGGGGCAGGATCTCCTGGGGGCTGATGTGGGTCAGATCTGTGGGGTAAAATCTGCTGTGGGGCAGATGTGGTTCAGATCTATGGGGCATGAGCTTCTGTGGGGTTGATGTGGGTCAGATCTATGGGTCAGGAGCTGCTGTGGGGCAGATGTGGGTCAGTTCTATGGGGCAAGAGCCGCTGTGGTGCAGATGTGGGTCAGATCTATGGGGCAAGATCTCCTGGGGGCTGATGTGGGTCAGATCTGTGGGGTAAAATCTGCTGTGGGGCAGATGTGGTTCAGATCTATGGGGCAGGAGCTTCTGTGGGGTTGATGTGGGTCAGATCTATGGGTCAGGAGCTGCTGTGGGGCAGATGTGGGTCAGTTCTATGGGGCAGGATCTCCTGTGGGGCTGATGTGGGTCAAATCAATGGGGCAGAGCTGCTCTGGGGCACATGTGGGTCAGATCTATGGAGCAGGAGCTGCTGTGGGGCAGATTTGAATGAGACCTATAGGGCAGGAGCTGCTGTGGGTCAGATCTATGGAGCAGGAGCTGCTGTGGGGTTGATGTGGGTTAGATCTATGGGTCAGGAGCTGCTGTGGGGCAGATGTGGGTCAGTTCTATGGGGCAAGAGCTGCTGTGGTGCAGATGTGGGTCAGATCTATAGGGCAGGAGCTGCTGTGGGGCTGATACGGTTAAGATCTATGGAGCGGGAGATGCTATGGGGCTGATGAGGGTCAGATCTATGGGGCAGGAGCTGATGTGGGGCTGATGTTGGTCAGATCTATAGGGCAGGAGCTGCAGTGGGGCTGATGTGGGTCAGATCTATGGGGCAGGATCTCCTGTGGGGCTGATGTGGGTCAAATCAATGGGGCAGAGCTGCTCTGGGGCACATGTGGGTCAGATCTATGGAGCAGGAGCTGCTGTGGGGCAGATTTGAATCAGATCTATAGGGCAGGAGCTGCTGTGGGTCAGATCTATGGGCAGGAGCTGCTGTGGGGCACATGTGAGTTAGATCTATGGGGCAGGAGATGCTGTGGGGCAGATGTGGGTCAGATCTATGGGGCAGGATCTCCTGGGGGCTGATGTGGGTCAGATTTGTGGGGTAAAATCTGCTGTGGGGCAGATGTGGTTCAGATCTATGGGGCAGGAGCTTCTGTGGGGTTGATGTGGGTCAGATCTATGGGTCAGGAGCTGCTGTGGGGCAGATGTGGGTCAGTTCTATGGGGCAAGAGCCGCTGTGGTGCAGATGTGGGTCAGATCTATGGGGCAAGATCTCCTGGGGGCTGATGTGGGTCAGATCTGTGGGGTAAAATCTGCTGTGGGGCAGATGTGGTTCAGATCTATGGGGCAGGAGCTTCTGTGGGGTTGATGTGGGTCAGATCTATGGGTCAGGAGCTGCTGTGGGGCAGATGTGGGTCAGTTCTATGGGGCAAGAGCCGCTGTGGTGCAGATGTGGGTCAGATCTATGGGGCAAGATCTCCTGGGGGCTGATGTGGGTCAGATCTGTGGGGTAAAATCTGCTGTGGGGCAGATGTGGTTCAGATCTATGGGGCAGGAGCTTCTGTGGGGTTGATGTGGGTCAGATCTATGGGTCAGGAGCTGCTGTGGGGCAGATGTGGGTCAGTTCTATGGGGCAAGAGCTGCTGTGGTGCAGATGTGGGTCAGATCTATGGGGCAGGAGCTGCTGTGGGGCTGATACGGTTAAGATCTATGGAGCGGGAGATGCTATGGGGCTGATGAGGGTCAGATCTATGGGGCAGGAACTGATGTGGGGCTGATGTTGGTCAGATCTATAGGGCAGGAGCTGCAGTGGGGCTGATGTGGGTCAGTTCTATGGGGCAGGATCTCCTGTGGGGCTGATGTGGGTCAAATCAATGAGGCAGAGCTGCTCTGGGGCACATGTGGGTCAGATCTATGGAGCAGGAGCTGCTGTGGGGCAGATTTGAATCAGATCTATAGGGCAGGAGCTGCTGTGGGTCAGATCTATGGAGCAGGAGCTGCTGTGGGGTTGATGTGGGTCAGATCTATGGGTCAGGAGCTGCTGTGGGGCAGATGTGGGTCAGTTCTATGGGGCAAGAGCTGCTGTGGTGCAGATGTGGGTCAGATCTATGGGGCAGGAGCTGCTGTGGGGCTGATACGGTTAAGATCTATGGAGCGGGAGATGCTATGGGGCTGATGAGGGTCAGATCTATGGGGCAGGAGCTGATGTGGGGCTGATGTTGGTCAGATCTTTAGGGCAGGAGCTGCAGTGGGGCTGATGTGGGTCAGTTCTATGGGGCAGGATCTCCTGTGGGGCTGATGTGGGTCAAATCCATGAGGCAGAGCTGCTCTGGGGCACATGTGGGTCAGATCTATGGAGCAGGAGCTGCTGTGGGGCAGATTTGAATGAGATCTATAGGGCAGGAGCTGCTGTGGGTCAGATCTATGGGCAGGAGCTGCTGTGGGGCACATGTGAGTTAGATCTATGGGGCAGGAGATGGTGTGGGGCAGATGTGGTTCAGATCTATGGGGCAGGAGCTGCTGTGGGTCAGATCTATGGAGCAGGAGCTGCTGTGGGGTTGATGTGGGTCAGATCTATGGGTCAGGAGCTGCTGTGGGGCAGATGTGGGTCAGTTCTATGGGGCAAGAGCTGCTGTGGTGCAGATGTGGGTCAGATCTATGGGGCAGGAGCTGATGTGGGGCTGATGTTGGTCAGATCTATAGGGCAGGAGCTGCAGTGGGGCTGATGTGGGTCAGTTCTATGGGGCAGGATCTCCTGTGGGGCTGATGTGGGTCAAATCAATGGGGCAGAGCTTCTCTGGGGCACATGTGGGTCAGATCTATGGGGCAGGAGCTGCTGTGGGGCAGATTTGAATCAGATCTATAGGGCAGGAGCTGCTGTGGGTCAGATCTATGGGCAGGAGCTGCTGTGGGGCACATGTGAGTTAGATCTATGGGGCAGGAGATGCTGTGGGGCAGATGTGGGTCAGATCTATGGGGCAGGATCTCCTGGGGGCTGATGTGGGTCAGATCTGTGGGGTAAAATCTGCTGTGGGGCAGATGTGGTTCAGATCTATGGGGCAGGAGCTTCTGTGGGGTTGATGTGGGTCAGATCTATGGGTCAGGAGCTGCTGTGGGGCAGATGTGGGTCAGATCTATGGGGCAGGATCTCCTGGGGGCTGATGTGGGTCAGATCTGTGGGGTAAAATCTGCTGTGGGGCAGATGTGGTTCAGATCTATGGGGCAGGAGCTTCTGTGGGGTTGATGTGGGTCAGATCTATGGGTCAGGAGCTGCTGTGGGGCAGATGTGGGTCAGTTCTATGGGGCAAGAGCCGCTGTGGTGCAGATGTGGGTCAGATCTATGGGGCAAGATCTCCTGGGGGCTGATGTGGGTCAGATCTGTGGGGTAAAATCTGCTGTGGGGCAGATGTGGTTCAGATCTATGGGGCAGGAGCTTCTGTGGGGTTGATGTGGGTCAGATCTATGGGTCAGGAGCTGCTGTGGGGCAGATGTGGGTCAGTTCTATGGGGCAAGAGCTGCTGTGGTGCAGATGTGGGTCAGATCTATGGTGCAGGAGCTGCTGTGGGGCTGATACGGTTAAGATCTATGGAGCGGGAGATGCTATGGGGCTGATGAGGGTCAGATCTATGGGGCAGGAGCTGATGTGGGGCTGATGTTGGTCAGATCTATAGGGCAGGAGCTGCAGTGGCGCTGATGTGGGTCAGATCTATGGGGCAGGATCTCCTGTGGGGCTGATGTGGGTCAAATCAATGGGGCAGAGCTGCTCTGGGGCACATGTGGGTCAGATCTATGGAGCAGGAGCTGCTGTGGGGCAGATTTGAATCAGATCTATAGGGCAGAAGCTGCTGTGGGTCAGATCTATGGGCAGGAGCTGCTGTGGGGCACATGTGAGTTAGATCTATGGGGCAGGAGATGGTGTGGGGCAGATGTGGGTCAGATCTATGGGGCAGGATCTCCTGGGGGCTGATGTGGGTCAGATCTGTGGGGTAAAATCTGCTGTGGGGCAGATGTGGTTCAGATCTATGGGGCAGGGGCCTCTGTGGGGTTGATGTGGGTCAGATCTATGGGTCAGGAGCTGCTGTGGTGCAGATGTGGTGAAGAGTGAGCAAAGCCTCAAAATGGTGGTAAGGTAACACTTTGCTATAGAAAGGGAAAGGGGAACTTCACAGAAACCAAGACAAAGGGTAACTGCACATTTAAAAGTGCAGGGAAAGGGGGAATTGCAGACACTTAGTCAAAATAAAGCCAGAGAAGAGGGCAATAAAGATAAGAAGAAACTGTCCGGAGACCTCTGACAAGAAGGATTAGATCCCCCCCCTGGGCAAGATGATGCCGACATGGGAGAACAATAACAGCAGATAACACCAAGAAGAAAACAGAAGAAGAATTTCACCCCAAAACATCGGCAAGGGTCGCGGGGAATGGGGTCAGGGGGAATGAGGGAATGGGGTCGCGGGGAACGGGGCCATAGGGAATGTAATGAATATGTAATCAAACTGAGGAGGAGACTATTGATTATGTATTAGCTTAACCTATATCTGTAACACACTTTTCTCTTTACGGTGTGCAAGTTTGGAGGAGCTATCCCCCTTGCACCCGGCGCTGCGCAACGCTGGAATAAACATACCTGCTTTATAACCCATCTCTGGATTATAGAGTTTGATTCCGCAAGTCAATTTGGCGACCCAGATGGGACCCTCTCTGTTCGGCTGCAGGACCAGCTGAGAAGGGGGACGCCTTTGGCGCGCCCCGAGATTTCTCGGAAGGACTCCCCTCCCTCATCTGATCACTGCAGGAGCAGACAAGAACCATCTATCGGCGGACCAGGTATGTGAAATGGGGGACCCGTAAGTCGTGAGGAGACGTCCTACGCAGGGCACAGTGGAGTCGGCGTGCTCCCCCCCCTAGGGACGTGAGCTCACAGGTTAGGTTAGGTTGCCGGCTGGGTTAGGAGGACTCCCTAGGGAGTGCCTACAAAGGGGCCAGTAAGTCGTACGCGTGGTAAAAGAGCTATTGCTCACATTCAGGTGATTGCTAATTGGGCAGAGCTTGTCTGCTCTCTGGTACAGGGTGATTTGGGTAATCCTGGGATAATTGGTATCGTACAGCGCTGTTTATATAGGTGACCTAAGTCAACAACTAGCACCGGTGTTCTTAACATCTTTGGTTAAGCTTAACAAATGATATATTGTAATTGTGCTTGAATTGTCGTGTGAGTGTGGTGTGAGTGAGACGCAGCACAGCTGCGGGGCGAGTGCGGAGTCCCGACCCGCGGTTCCGTCCTCCCGCGAGGGAAACGGCCGGGGACGGACGAAGCGAAAGTTGTCTCCAATACTTGTTTGTCTTTGTTTTAATACATGTTTATTTTGTATTATTAATTACTGGTTGTTGTAAAGTATGTGGTTATAAGTCATAACAATGCTGTTGTGTCAGAAGTGGTTTTACTTATAAAAGAATACAGTGGTTTATATTAAGTTACGATGGGAAAATTACAGAGCAAAGAGGTCCCTGCGCGCTCACCCCTGGGGTGTATACTGGCACATTGGCGAGATATCGCTGGGGAACCAGGAGGAACCCTGAGCCGAAAAGAAAAAAATCCTGATTAAATATTGTAATCAGTGGTGGTTAATGTATAAGCTAGAGGACAGGGACAATGAACATATAGAGGGATGTCTATGTGGAATGAGTATCAAGCCATTTATGTGATACTGTGTTCTGCCTGCGAAGAGGTGTAAGGGAGGTGGGTCAGTCAGTGCTGGCTCTGTGGCGAGAGGTTTATAACTGAACGATATGGATTGCTAAGGGAAAGTTATAAGGTAGTAAGGGTGTTTATGGAAACTGAAGAACTGTGTTGCTTGATTTGTGGGTTTTGAAGGGAATGGGACAAACTGTTTTGCTGGTATAAGAAAGTGTAGTTGTTAATGGCATACGGAAGTATAGTTGAGGGTATGTGGAAGTGTAACTGAGGGTACAAATAGTGGAATAGTGTACAGAGGAAAAAAGGGTTAAAGAGAAAGTGAGTTTATCTGTGCTGGCATGAGAACAACCCCCCCCGCACCGTTCCCCTGCAATCAGAACTCTCAGAGTGGGAGAGGGAGCCAGGGTCAGAGACTGCTGCTGTAAACTGCAAAGGGGGAAGTGGAGAGGACAGGGCACTGGAAGTGAGAATAGCCTTCATGTGCAGAGATCTGGGAAATCTGAAATCTGGGCAGCACTGGAAGGCTCTGGAGAGGAGGTGAAATGTAATGATGAGAGTTTGGAAAGCGAAAAAGTTTGGGAAGGACACAGGTTGAGGAAGGCAAAGATAAAAACAGGGATGTCAGGTCTGAAGAGAGGAGTACAATAAGAAGAAAACAAACAAACAACAACAACAACAGAAAACAAAACAAACACCTGATTGAGAATCAGAGATGTTCAGGAAATTGAGAATAATAACAGCTGTTACTGTTGTGGTGCTAGAGTAGGGCCATAGGACCCAGGGATCCCCCACGAGGAAAGGGGAGGGAGGCTTGAAGAGCCCAGGGAGGGCTCTGCCCCACTGGAATGAAAGCAGTGTGCAAATGCAGTGGGACACTGGTAGAGAAATCCGACCAAGCTGAGTGAGAAGGAATTGCCTCTGATTGCAGAACTGAACAATGAGAACTTGGGAAGTTAACCCTAGCAGATACACCGATGAAACTGCAGCTAAGGAAGCAGGATAAAGTAGTTCATTTTCTGATGGATATAGGAGCTTCTTACTACCCATAGATGGTTTTGTAACATTAGTAGGTGCTACTGCCCAACAAGAAAAGGCTTACTTTTGGAATTAATTAAATATAAGCTAAGAAAACAAGTAGGAATACAGAAATTCTTGTACCTGTCAGGTTACCCTGGCAAGAAATTTAATAAAACTGGAGCTAAGGGTCAAACAATATTGGCTGATTAAGAATTGTAAGTCTGACTATTAACACAAACTGGGAAAAACAATGTTATACCCCCAGGAGCCACAGCAATCTCAATTAAGACACACTTAGGGGTGTGGGCATCAGGGCCAAAAATTAAGCCCTAAATACAAGTTAAAAGCAAGAGCTCACCCACTCAGGGTAAAGTGGTGCCCTTTGAGGATATGTGACTGTAGAAGGACAAAAGAAATAATAGATAATTTTTTGAGTTTGAATTACTAATTGACTGGGAATCCAAGTACAAAACTCCAATTTTGCCAATTTGCTAAATTTTCGGATAGCAAGTGCTTTAGTTTGGTAGAAGACATGAGGACAAGTAATGGAATTGTTGAATGGATACACTCAGTGATGGAAAATCCATGCACTTTATCAACCAAGTTAAGGAATGAATAGGTGGAGTTTACCTTCTGGATTTGAGGGATGTCTCTTCTGCCTGGTTTGGCTAAAGGAAGCCTAAGGTTATTTGCCTTTGAATAGGAAAACCCTAATAGAGGGAGAAGAGACTCAGTTAACCTGGACAGTGTTACCCAGGGTTGTGAGAACAGCTTAATGATTTTTGAGAACCGGTCAACTTGTGAGCCTGAGACCTGGGATCCTCCATCCTAGGGTGGAACTTTACTGGAGCATGTGGATGCCACAGCGACAAAAGGACTGTGTAGAATAGACTGAGAGTTTGCTGAGTTTCTTGGTTTACAGAAAGCACAAATAACTCAGAAATTACAGCTGGACTTTGAACCTTAAGGACTGCCAAGAAAGAAGCCATCTGCTAAGCCAATGAGCTGCAAACTGCCAAGGAACTCCATACGTTCCCAGGAATGACAGGAGGGTGCTGACCATGGATACACAGCTACGGACTGATGGTAAACCTCAAACAGCTTGAAGTGAGTAAGGGATGGCCAGGGTGCCTGAGGGCAGTGGCTGCACTAGTGCTCAATATTCAAGAAGCCCATAAATCTACACTGGGCCAAAGGATACCAGTTTTAATATCTCATACAGTGTTTACTGTATTGGAGGCAAAAGGGGGGACATTAGTTCATTGGCTCTCACCCCAAAGATTCCTGAAATACCAGGCCATCCTGGTAGAGCAGGGTGATGTAGAAATAATTGTGACTAATATTGTCAACCCAGTATCTTTCCTTAGCGGAACACCCGGAGAACCAGTATTACATGACTGCTTTAAATCAACTGAAGCTGCACAGTCAGACGAACCTGAAGGACGAACCCTTAGAAGATGCAGAAGACACCTGGTTTACCAGAAGCTGCAGTTTTATGAGACAAGGAGACTGTAAGGCAGGACATGCAGTAACTGCTACTGACCAGGTAACCGAAGCACAACCACCAGCTGTGGGGACTTCCCCTCAGAAGACTGAAATAACTGCCTTGACAAGAGCTTTAATCATATGGACAGATGCTAAATATGTGCCACACGCTCATAGTACCATCTGAAAAGAGCAAGGATTGCTCACACACAAGGAAAACAGCCTGATTTAAATCTACCAATGGTTATTATATGTTGTAAAAGACATCAGAAATGTAACACTGTACAGGAAACAGAAAATAAGATGATAGATCAGGTGGCAGAACAGGCAGTTGAAGAGGGCTTCAATTCCAGACGGTAAACTTAAAATCTCTGAAGCCAAGTCAAAACCTGTAAAATATTCTAAAGAGAACAGGAGTCCAATTAATAATTTAGAAAGGAAGAGAGCAAGTTGACAGATGGGTGCATGCCCAAATGGACACATTATTATGCCCTTTAGTATTTTATGGAAATTGGTTATAAGGGAAGATAAGAGAATATATTGAGCAAACCAACACTACAAAGTACAGTCCCAGTACCAGGAACAGGGCACAAGTGGGCCTCATGGGAGAGGGCCTTCCAGAGCAACAACGGCAAATTGAGTTCACAGAACTCCCAAGAAAAGGGGGGTACCACTGTATGAAAATTTCTGTAACCTTAGAAACAATTGAGGATGCTGCTGCAGATGCTTGATGGACAATCCAAAAGGAGATATCCTGTTTATCCAAAGATGCATTGCAACATGGAGTAGGCAGGGATAACACCGATTGGGGAATAGTTTTCTCTGGATCATGGGATAAACTTACTAGTTGCCAAATTTAGGATGACTAAAACAGCTTTTCTTAGCCTGCATCACCTTGCTACTCTTGGTGTGTTTTACTTGTGTTGTTATAAGATATCTTTTGTGTCTGTACCAAGGTACTGGAAGGGAATACGAGGTTTGGAAGAGACATGAGCTGAGACAAAAGGTAGAGAGCGGAACCTATTTTGAGACCCTTGAGCAGGTAAAAGCCTGCTAGATTAAAGAAAAGGGGGGAATTGAAGAGTGAGCAAAGCCTCAAAATGGTGGTAAGGTAACACTTTGCTATAGAAAGGGAAAGGGGAACTTCACAGAAACCAAGACAAAGGGTAACTGCACATTTAAAAGTGCAGGGAAAGGGGGAATTGCAGACACTTAGTCAAAATAAAGCCAGAGAAGAGGGCAATAAAGATAAGAAGAAACTGTCCGGAGACCTCTGACAAGAAGGATTAGATCCCCCCCCTGGGCAAGATGATGCCGACATGGGAGAACAATAACAGCAGATAACACCAAGAAGAAAACAGAAGAAGAATTTCACCCCAAAACATCGGCAAGGGTCGCGGGGAATGGGGTCAGGGGGAATGAGGGAATGGGGTCGCGGGGAACGGGGCCATAGGGAATGTAATGAATATGTAATCAAACTGAGGAGGAGACTATTGATTATGTATTAGCTTAACCTATATCTGTAACACACTTTTCTCTTTACGGTGTGCAAGTTTGGAGGAGCTATCCCCCTTGCACCCGGCGCTGCGCAACGCTGGAATAAACATACCTGCTTTATAACCCATCTCTGGATTATAGAGTTTGATTCCGCAAGTCAGTGGGTTAGATCTATGGGGCAGGAGCTGCTGTGGGGCAGATGTGGGTCAGATCTATGGGGCAGGACCTCCTGGGGGCTGATGTGGGTCAGATCTGTGGGGTAAAATCTGCTGTGGGGCAGATGTGGTTCAGATCTATGGGGCAGGAGCTTCTGTGGGGTTGATGTGGGTCAGATCTATGGGTCAGGAGCTGCTGTGGGGCAGATGTGGGTCAGTTCTATGGGGCAAGAGCCGCTGTGGTGCAGATGTGGGTCAGATCTATGGGGCAAGATCTCCTGGGGGCTGATGTGGGTCAGATCTGTGGGGTAAAATCTGCTGTGGGGCAGATCTGGTTCAGATCTATGGGGCAGGAGCTTCTGTGGGGTTGATGTGGGTCAGATCTATGGGTCAGGAGCTGCTGTGGGGCAGATGTGGGTCAGTTCTATGGGGCAAGAGCTGCTGTGGTGCAGATGTGGGTCAGATCTATGGGGCAGGAGCTGCTGTGGGGCTGATACGGTTAAGATCTATGGAGCGGGAGATGCTATGGGGCTGATGAGGGTCAGATCTATGGGGCAGGAGCTGATGTGGGGCTGATGTTGGTCAGATCTTTAGGGCAGGAGCTGCAGTGGGGCTGATGTGGGTCAGATCTATGGGGCAGGATCTCCTGTGGGGCTGATGTGGGTCAAATCAATGGGGCAGAGCTGCTCTGGGGAACATGTGGGTCAGATCTATGGGGCAGGAGCTGCTGTGGGGCAGATTTGAATCAGATCTATAGGGCAGGAGCTGCTGTGGGTCAGATCTATGGGCAGGAGCTGCTGTGGGGCACATGTGAGTTAGATCTATGGGGCAGGAGATGGTGTGGGGCAGATGTGGGTCAGATCTATGGGGCAGGATCTCCTGGGGGCTGATGTGGGTCAGATCTGTGGGGTAAAATCTGCTGTGGGGCAGATGTGGTTCAGATCTATGGGGCAGGAGCTTCTGTGGGGTTGATGTGGGTCAGATCTATGGGTCAGGAGCTGCTGTGGGGCAGATGTGGGTTAGATCTATGGGGCAGGATCTCCTGGGGGCTGATGTGGGTCAGATCTGTGGGGTAAAATCTGCTGTAGGGCAGATGTGGTTCAGATCTATGGGGCAGGAGCTTCTGTGGGGTTGATGTGGGTCAGATCTATGGGTCAGGAGCTGCTGTGGGGCAGATGTGGGTCAGTTCTATGGGGCAAGAGCCGCTGTGGTGCAGACGTGGGTCAGATCTATGGGGCAAGATCTCCTGGGGGCTGATGTGGGTCAGATCTGTGGGGTAAAATCTGCTGTGGGGCAGATGTGGTTCAGATCTATGGGGCAGGAGCTTCTGTGGGGTTGATGTGGGTCAGATCTATGGGTCAGGAGCTGCTGTGGGGCAGATGTGGGTCAGTTCTATGGGGCAAGAGCTGCTGTGGTGCAGATGTGGGTCAGATCTATGGGGCAGGAGCTGCTGTGGGGCTGATACGGTTAAGATCTATGGAGCGGGAGATGCTATGGGGCTGATGAGGGTCAGATCTATGGGGCAGGAGCTGATGTGGGGCTGATGTTGGTCAGATCTATAGGGCAGGATCTGCAGTGGGGCTGATGTGGGTCAGTTCTATGGGGCAGGATCTCCTGTGGGGCTGATGTGGGTCAAATCAATGGGGCAGAGCTGCTCTGGGGCACATGTGGGTCAGATCTATGGAGCAGGAGCTGCTGTGGGGCAGATTTGAATGAGATCTATAGGGCAGGAGCTGCTGTGGGTCAGATCTATGGAGCAGGAGCTGCTGTGGGGCACATGTGAGTTAGATCTATGGGGCAGGAGATGGTGTGGGGCAGATGTGGGTCAGATCTATGGGGCAGGATCTCCTGGGCGCTGATGTGGGTCAGATCTTTGGGGTAAAATCTGCTGTGGGGCAGATGTGGTTCAGATCTATGGGGCAGAAGCTTCTGTGGGGTTGATGTGGGTCAGATCTATGGGTCAGGAGCTGCTGTGGGGCAGATGTGGGTCAGTTCTATGGGGCAAGAGCCGCTGTGGTGCAGATGTGGGTCAGATCTATGGGGCAAGATCTCCTGGGGGCTGATGTGGGTCAGATCTGTGGGGTAAAATCTGCTGTGGGGCAGATCTGGTTCAGATCTATGGGGCAGGAGCTTCTGTGGGGTTGATGTGGGTCAGATCTATGGGTCAGGAGCTGCTGTGGGGCAGATGTGGGTCAGTTCTATGGGGCAAGAGCTGCTGTGGTGCAGATGTGGGTCAGATCTATGGGGCAGGAGCTGCTGTGGGGCTGATACGGTTAAGATCTATGGAGCGGGAGATGCTATGGGGCTGATGAGGGTCGGATCTATGGGGCAGGAGCTGATGTGGGGCTGATGTTGGTCAGATCTATAGGGCAGGAGCTGCAGTGGGGCTGATGTGGGTCAGTTCTATGGGGCAGAATCTCCTGTGGGGCTGATGTGGGTCAAATCAATGAGGCAGAGCTGCTCTGGGGCACATGTGGGTCAGATCTATGGAGCAGGAACTGCTGTGGGGCAGATTTGAATCAGATCTATAGGGCAGGAGCTGCTGTGGGTCAGATCTATGGAGCAGGAGCTGCTGTGGGGTTGATGTGGGTCAGATCTATGGGTCAGGAGCTGCTGTGGGGCAGATGTGGGTCAGATCTATGGGGCAGGAGCTTCTGTGGGTTTGATGTGGGTCAGATCTATGGGTCAGGAGCTGCTGTGGGGCAGATGTGGGTCAGTTCTATGGGGCAAGAGCCGCTGTGGTGCAGATGTGGGTCAGATCTATGGGGCAAGATCTCCTGGGGGCTGATGTGGGTCAGATCTGTGGGGTAAAATCTGCTGTGGGGCAGATGTGGTTCAGATCTATGGGGCAGGAGCTACTGTGGGGTTGATGTGGGTCAGATCTATGGGTCAGGAGCTGCTGTGGGGCAGATGTGGGTCAGTTCTATGGGGCAAGAGCTGCTGTGGTGCACATGTGGGTCAGATCTATGGGGCAGGAGCTGCTGTGGGGCTGATTCGGTTAAGATCTATGGAGCGGGAGATGCTATGGGGCTGATGAGGTTCAGATCTATGGGGCAGGAGCTGATGTGGGGCTGATGTTGGTCAGATCTATAGGGCAGGAGCTGCAGTGGGGCTGATGTAGGTCAGATCTATGGGTCAGGATCTCCTGTGGGGCTGATGTGGGTCAAATCAATGGGGCAGAGCTGCTCTGGGGCACATGTGGGTCAGATCTATGGAGCAGGAGCTGCTGTGGGGCAGATTTGAATCAGATCTATAGGGCAGGAGCTGCTGTGGGTCAGATCTATAGGGCAGGAGCTGCTGTGGGTCAGATCTATGGAGCAGGAGCTGTAGTGGGGCACATGTGAGTTAGATCTATGGGGCAGGAGATGGTGTGGGACAGATGTGGGTCAGATCTATGGGGCAGGATCTCCTGGGGGCTGATGTGGGTCAGATCTGTGGGGTAAAATCTGCTGTGGGGCAGATGTGGTTCTGATCTATGGGGCAGGAGCTTCTGTGGGGTTGATGTGGGTCAGATCTATGGGTCAGGAGCTGCTGTGGGGCAGATGTGGGTCAGATCTATGGGGCAGGATCTCATGGGGGCTGATGTGGGTCAGATCTGTGGGGTAAAATCTGCTGTGGGGCAGATGTGGTTCAGATCTATGGGGCAGGAGCTTCTGTGGGGTTGATGTGGGTCAGATCTATGGGTCAGGAGCTGCTGTGGGGCAGATGTGGGTCAGTTCTATGTGGCAAGAGCCGCTGTGGTGCAGATGTGGGTCAGATCTATGGGGCAAGATCTCCTGGGGGCTGATGTGGGTCAGATCTGTGGGGTAAAATCTGCTGTGGGGCAGATGTGGTTCAGATCTATGAGGCAGGAGCTTCTGTGGGGTTGATGTGGGTCAGATCTATGGGTCAGGAGCTGCTGTGGAGCAGATGTGGGTCAGTTCTATGGGGCAAGAGCCGCTGTGGTGCAGATGTGGGTCAGATCTATGGGGCAGGATCTCCTGTGGGGCTGATGTGGGTCAAATCAATGAGGCAGAGCTGCTCTGGGGCACATGTGGGTCAGATCTATGGAGCAGGAGCTGCTGTGGGGCAGATTTGAATCAGATCTATAGGGCAGGAGCTGCTGTGGGGCAGATTTGAATCAGATCTATAGGGCAGGAGCTGCTGTGGGTCAGATCTATGGAGCAGGAGCTGCTGTGGGGTTGATGTGGGTCAGATCTATGGGTCAGGAGCTGCTGTGGGGCAGATGTGGGTCAGTTCTATGGGGCAAGAGCTGCTGTGGTGCAGATGTGGGTCAGATCTATGGGGCAGGAGCTGCTGTGGGGCTGATACGGTTAAGATCTATGGAGCGGGAGATGCTATGGGGCTGATGAGGGTCAGATCTATGGGGCAGGAGCTGATGTGGGGCTGATGTTGGTCAGATCTATAGGGCAGGAGCTGCAGTGGGGCTGATGTGGGTCAGATCTATGGGGCAGGATCTCCTGTGGGGCTGATGTGGGTCAAATCAATGGGGCAGAGCTGCTCTGGGGCACATGTGGGTCAGATCTATGGAGCAGGAGCTGCTGTGGTGCAGATTTGAATCAGATCTATAGGGCAGGAGCTGCTGTGGGTCAGATCTATGGGCAGGAGCTGCTGTGGGGCACATGTGAGTTAGATCTATGGGGCAGGAGATGGTGTGGGGCAGATGTGGGTCAGATCTATGGGGCAGGATCTCCTGGGGGCTGATGTGGGTCAGATCTGTGGGGTAAAATCTGCTGTGGGGCAGATGTGGTTCAGATCTATGGGGCAGGAGCTTCTGTGGGGTTGATGTGGGTCAGATCTATGGGTCAGGAGCTGCTGTGGGGCAGATGTGGGTCAGTTCTATGGGGCAAGAGCTGCTGTGGTGCAGATGTGGGTCAGATCTATGGGGCAGGAGCTGCTGTGGGGCTGATACGGTTAAGATCTATGGAGCGGGAGATGCTATGGGGCTGATGAGGGTCAGATCTATGGGGCAGGAGCTGATGTGGGGCTGATGTTGGTCAGATCTATAGGGCAGGAGCTGCAGTGGGGCTGATGTGGGTCAGATCTATGGGGCAGGATCTCCTGTGGGGCTGATATGGGTCAAATCAATGGGGCAGAGCTGCTCTGGGGCGCATGTGGGTCAGATCTATGGAGCAGGAGCTGCTGTGGGGCAGATTTGAATCAGATCTATAGGGCAGAAGCTGCTGTGGGTCAGATCTATGGGCAGGAGCTGCTGTGGGGCACATGTGAGTTAGATCTATGGGGCAGGAGATGGTGTGGGGCAGATGTGGGTCAGATCTATGGGGCAGGATCTCCTGGGGGCTGATGTGGGTCAGATCTGTGGGGTAAAATCTGCTGTGGGGCAGATGTGGTTCAGATCTATGGGGCAGGAGCTTCTGTGGGGTGATGTGGGTCAGATCTATGGGTCAGGAGCTGCTGTGGGGCAGATGTGGGTCAGATCTATGGGGCAGGATCTCCTGGGGGCTGATGTGGGTCAGATCTGTGGGGTAAAATCTGCTGTGGGGCAGATGTGGTTCAGATCTATGGGGCAGGAGCTTCTGTGGGGTTGATGTGGGTCAGATCTATGGGTCAGGAGCTGCTGTGGGGCAGATGTGGGTCAGTTCTATGGGGCAAGAGCCGCTGTGGTGCAGATGTGGGTCAGATCTATGGGGCAAGATCTCCTGGGGGCTGATGTGGGTCAGATCTGTGGGGTAAAATCTGCTGTGGCGCAGATGTGGTTCAGATCTATGGGGCAGGAGCTTCTGTGGGGTTGATGTGGGTCAGATCTATGGGTCAGGAGCTGCTGTGGGGCAGATGTGGGTCAGTTCTATGGGGCAAGAGCTGCTGTGGTGCAGATGTGGGTCAGATCTATGGGGCAGGAGCTGCTGTGGGGCTGATACGGTTAAGATCTATGGAGCGGGAGATGCTATGGAGCTGATGAGGGTGAGATCTATGGGGCAGGAGCTGCTGTGGGGCTGATGTTGGTCAGATCTATAGGGCAGGAGCTGCAGTGGGGCTGATGTGGGTCAGTTCTATGGGGCAGGATCTCCTGTGGGGCTGATGTGGGTCAAATCAATGAGGCAGAGCTGCTCTGGGGCACATGAGGGTCAGATCTATGGAGCAGGAGCTGCTGTGGGGCAGATTTGAATCAGATCTATAGGGCAGGAGCTGCTGTGGGTCAGATCTATGGAGCAGTAGCTGCTGTGGGGCAGATTTGAATCAGATCTATAGGGCAGGAGCTGCTGTGGGTCAGATCTATGGAGCAGGAGCTGCTGTGGGGTTGATGTGGGTCAGATCTATGGGTCAGGAGCTGCTGTGGGGCAGATGTGGGTCAGTTCTATGGGTCAGGAGCTGCTGTGGTGCAGATGTGGGTCAGATCTATGGGGCAGGAGCTGCTGTGGGGCAGATGTGGGTCAGTTCAATGGGGCAGGAGCTGCTGTGGGGCTGATACGGTTAAGATCTATGGAGCGGGAAATGCTATGGGGCTGATGAGGGTCAGATCTATGGGGCAGGAGCTGATGTGGGGCTGATGTTGGTCAGATCTATAGGGCAGGAGCTGCAGTGGGGCTGATGTGGGTCAGATCTATGGGGCAGGATCTCCTGTGGGGCTGATGTGGGTCAAATCAATGTGGCAGAGCTGCTCTGGGGCACATGTGGGTCAGATCTATGGGGCAGGAGCTGCTGTGGGGCAGATTTGAATGAGATCTATAGGGCAGGAGCTGCTGTGGGTCAGATCTATGGAGCAGGAGCTGCTGTGGGGCACATGTGAGTTAGATCTATGGGGCAGGAGATGGTGTGGGGCAGATGTGGGTCAGATCTATGGGGCAGGATCTCCTGGGGGCTGATGTGGGTCAGATCTGTGGGGTAAAATCTGCTGTGGGGCAGATGTGGTTCAGATCTATGGGGCAGGAGCTTCTGTGGGGTTGATGTGGGTCAGATCTATGGGTCAGGAGCTGCTGTGGGGCAGATGTGGGTCAGTTCTATGGGGCAAGAGCTGCTGTGGTGCAGATGTGGGTCAGATCTATGGGGCAGGAGCTGCTGTGGGGCTGATACGGTTAAGATCTATGGAGCGGGAGATGCTATGGGGCTGATGAGGGTCAGATCTATGGGGCAGGAGCTGATGTGGGGCTGATGTTGGTCAGATCTATAGGGCAGGAGCTGCTGTGGGGCTGATGTGGGTCAGTTCTATGGGGCAGGATCTCCTGTGGGGCTGATGTGGGTCAAATCAATGAGGCAGAGCTGCTCTGGGGCACATGTGTGTCAGATCTATGGAGCAGGAGCTGCTGTGGGGCACATGTGAGTTAGATCTATGGGGCAGGAGATGGTGTGGGGCAGATGTGGGTCAGATCTATGGGGCAGGATCTCCTGGGGGCTGATGTGGGTCAGATCTGTGGGGTAAAATCTGCTTTGGGGCAGATGTGGTTCAGATCTATGGGTCAGGAGCTGCTGTGGGGCAGATGTGGGTCAGTTCTATGGGGCAAGAGCTGCTGTGGTGCAGATGTGGGTCAGATCTATGGGGCAGGAGCTGCTGTGGGGCTGATACGGTTAAGATCTATGGAGCGGGAGATGCTATGGGGCTGATGAGGGTCAGATCTATGGGGCAGGAGCTGATGTGGGGCTGATGTTGGTCAGATCTATAGGGCAGGAGCTGCAGTGGGGTGATGTGGGTCAGATCTATGGGGCAGGATCTCCTGTGGGGCTGATGTGGGTCAAATCAATGAGGCAGAGCTGCTCTGGGGCACATGTGGGTCAGATCTATGGAGCAGGAGCTGCTGTGGGGCAGATTTGAATCAGATCTATAGGGCAGGAGCTGCTGTGGGTCAGATCTATGGGCTGGAGATGCTGTGGGGCACATGTGAGTTAGATCTATGGGGCAGGAGATGGTGTGGGGCAGATGTGGGTCAGATCTATAGGGCAGGAGCTGCTGTGGGTCAGATCTATGGGGCAGGAGCTGCTGTGGGGCACATGTGAGTTAGATCTATGGGGCAGGAGATGGTGTGGGGCAGATGTGGGTCAGATCTATGGGGCAGGAGCTGCTGTGGTGCTGATACGGTTAAGATCTATGGAGCGGGAGATGCTATGGGGCTGATGAGGGTCAGATCTATGGGGCAGGAGCTGATGTGGGGCTGATGTTGGTCAGATCTATAAGGCAGGAGCTGCAGTGGGGCTGATGTGGGTCAGATCTATGGGGCAGGATCTCCTGTGGGGCTGATATGGGTCAAATCAATGGGGCAGAGCTGCTCTGGGGCACATGTGGGTCAGATCTATGGGGCAGGAGCTGCGGTGGGGCAGATTTGAATCAGATCTATAGGGCAGGAGCTGCTGTGGGTCAGATCTATGGGCAGGAGCTGCTGTGGGGCACATGTGAGTTAGATCTATGGGGCAGGAGATGGTGTGGGGCAGATGTGGGTCAGATCTATGGGGCAGGATCTCCTGGGGGCTGAGGTGGGTCAGATCTGTGGGGTAAAATCTGCTGTGGGGCAGATGTGGTTCAGATCTATGGGGCAGGAGCTTCTGTGGGGTTGATGTGGGTCAGATCTATGGGTCAGGAGCTGCTGTGGGGCAGATGTGGGTCAGATCTATGGGGCAGGATCTCCTTGGGGCTGATGTGGGTCAGATCTGTGGGGTAAAATCTGCTGTGGGGCAGATGTTGTTCAGATCTATGGGGCAGGAGCTTCTGTGGGGTTGATGTGGGTCAGATCTATGGGTCAGGAGCTGCTGTGGGGCAGATGTGGGTCAGTTCTATGGGGCAAGAGCCGCTGAGGTGCAGATGTGGGTCAGATCTATGGGGCAAGATCTCCTGGGGGCTGATGTGGGTCAGATCTGTGGGGTAAAATCTGCTGTGGGGCAGATGTGGTTCAGATCTATGGGGCAGGAGCTTCTGTGGGGTTGATGTGGGTCAGATCTATGGGTCAGGAGCTGCTGTGGGGCAGATGTGGGTCAGTTCTATGGGGCAAGAGCTGCTGTGGTGCAGATGTGGGTCAGATCTATGGGGCAGGAGCTGCTGTGGGGCTGATACGGTTAAGATCTATGGAGCGGGAGATGCTATGGGGCTGATGAGGGTCAGATCTATGGGGCAGGAGCTGATGTGGGGCTGATGTTGGTCAGATCTATAGGGCAGGAGCTGCAGTGGGGCTGATGTGGGTCAGTTCTATGGGGCAGGATCTCCTGTGGGGCTGATGTGGGTCAAATCAATGAGGCAGAGCTGCTCTGGGGCACATGTGGGTCAGATCTATGGAGCAGGAGCTGCTGTGGGGCAGATTTGAATGAGATCTATAGGGCAGGAGCTGCTGTGGGTCAGATCTATGGAGCAGGATCTGCTGTGGGGCACATGTGAGTTAGATCTATGGGGCAGGAGATGGTGTGGGGCAGATGTGGGTCAGATCTATGGGGCAGGATCTCCTAGGGGCTGATGTGGGTCAGATCTGTGGGGTAAAATCTGCTGTGGGGCAGATGTGGTTCAGATCTATGGGGCAGGAGCTTCTGTGGGGTTGATGTGGGTCAGATCTATGGGTCAGGAGCTGCTGTGGGGCAGATGTGGGTCAGATCTATGGGGCAGGATCTCCTGGGGGCTGATGTGGGTCAGATCTGTGGGGTAAAATCTGCTGTGGGGCAGATGTGGTTCAGATCTATGGGGCAGGAGCTTCTGTGGGGTTGATGTGGGTCAGATCTATGGGTCAGGAGCTGCTGTGGGGCAGATGTGGGTCAGTTCTATGGGGCAAGAGCTGCTGTGGTGCAGATGTTGGTCAGATCTATGGGGCAGGAGCTGCTGTGGGGCTGATACGGTTAAGATCTATGGAGCGGGAGATGCTATGGGGCTGATGAGGGTCAGATCTATGGGGCAGGAGCTGATGTGGGGCTGATGTTTGTCAGATCTATAGGGCAGGAGCTGCAGTGGGGCTGATGTGGGTCAGTTCTATGGGGCAGGATCTCCTGTGGGGCTGATGTGGGTCAGATCTGTAGGGTAAAATCTGCTGTGGGGTAGATGTGGTTCAGATCTATGGGGCAGGAGCTTCTGTGGGGTTGATGTGGGTCAGATCTATGGGTCAGGAGCTGCTGTGGGGCAGATGTGGGTCAGTTCTATGGGGCAAGAGCTGCTGTGGTGCAGATGTGGGTCAGATCTATGGGGCAGGAGCTGCTGTGGGGCTGATACGGTTAAGATCTATGGAGCGGGAGATGCTATGGGGCTGATGAGGGTCAGATCTATGAGGCAGGAGCTGATGTAGGGCTGATGTTGGTCAGATCTATAGGGCAGGAGCTGCAGTGGGGCTGATGTGGGTCAGTTCTATGGGGCAGGATCTCCTGTGGGGCTGATGTGGGTCAAATCAATGAGGCAGAGCTGCTCTGGGGCACATGTGGGTCAGATCTATGGAGCAGGAGCTGCTGTGGGGCAGATTTGAATGAGATCTATAGGGCAGGAGCTGCTGTGGGTCAGATCTATGGAGCAGGATCTGCTGTGGGGCACATGTGAGTTAGATCTATGGGGCAGGAGAGGGTGTGGGGCAGATGTGGGTCAGATCTATGGGGCAGGATCTCCTGGGGGCTGATGTGGGTCAGATCTGTGGGGTAAAATCTGCTGTGGGGCAGATGTGGTTCAGATCTATGGGGCAGGAGCTTCTGTGGGGTTGATGTGGGTCAGATCTATGGGTCAGGAGCTGCTGTGGGGCAGATGTGGGTCAGATCTATGGGGCAGGATCTCCTGGGGGCTGATGTGGGTCAGATCTGTGGGGTAAAATCTGCTGTGGGGCAGATGTGGTTCAGATCTATGTGGCAGGAGCTTCTGTGGGGTTGATGTGGGTCAGATCTATGGGTCAGGAGCTGCTGTGGGGCAGATGTGGGTCAGTTCTATGGGGCAAGAGCCGCTGTGGTGCAGATGTGGGTCAGATCTATGGGGCAAGATCTCCTGGGGGCTGATGTGGGTCAGATCTGTGGGGTAAAATCTGCTGTGGGGCAGATGTGGTTCAGATCTATGGGGCAGGAGCTTCTGTGGGGTTGATGTGGGTCAGATCTATGGGTCAGGAGCTGCTGTGGGGCAGATGTGGGTCAGTTCTATGGGGCAAGAGCTGCTGTGGTGCAGATGTGGGTCAGATCTATGGGGCAGGAGCTGCTGTGGGGCTGATACGGTTAAGATCTATGGAGCGGGAGATGCTATGGGGCTGATGAGGGTCAGATCTATGGGGCAGGAGCTGCTGTGGGGCTGATGTTGGTCAGATCTATAGGGCAGGAGCTGCAGTGGGGCTGATGTGGGTCAGTTCTATGGGGCAGGATCTCCTGTGGGGCTGATGTGGGTCAAATCAATGAGGCAGAGCTGCTCTGGGGCACATGTGGGTCAGATCTATGGAGCAGGAGCTGCTGTGGGGCAGATTAGAATCAGATCTATAGGGCAGGAGCTGCTGTGGGTCAGATCTATGGAGGAGGAGCTGCTGTGGGGCAGATGTGGGTCAGTTCTATGGGGCAAGAGCTTCTGTGGTGCAGATATGGGTCAGATCTATGGGGCAGGAGCTGCTGTGGGGCTGATACGGTTAAGATCTATGGAGCGGGAGATGCTATGGGGCTGATGAGGGTCAGATCTATGGGGCAGGAGCTGATGTGGGGCTGATGTTGGTCAGATCTATAGGGCAGGAGCTGCAGTGGGGCTGATGTGGGTCAGATCTATGGGGCAGGATCTCCTGTGGGGCTGATGTGGGTCAAATCAATGGGGCAGAGCTGCTCTGGGGCACATGTGGGTCAGATATATGGGGCAGGAGCTGCTGTGGTGCAGATTTGAATCAGATCTATAGGGCAGGAGCTGCTGTGGGTCAGATCTATGGGCAGGAGCTGCTGTGGGGCACATGTGAGTTAGATCTATGGGGCAGGAGATGGTGTGGGGCAGATGTGGGTCAGATCTATGGGGCAGGATCTCCTGGGGGCTGATGTGGGTCAGATCTGTGGGGTAAAATCTGCTGTGGGGCAGATGTGGTGCTGATTTATGGGGCAGGAGCTTCTGTGGCGTTGATGTGGGTCAGATCTATGGGTCAGGAGCTGCTGTGGGGCAGATGTGGGTCAGATCTATGGGGCAAGAGCCGCTGTGGTGCAGATGTGGGTCAGATCTATGGGGCAGGATATCCTGGGGGCCTATGTGGGTCAGATCTGTGGGGTAAAATCTGCTGTGGGGCAGATGTGGTTCAGATCTATGGGGCAGGAGCTTCTGTGGGGTTGATGTGGGTCAGATCTATGGGTCAGGAGCTGCTGTGGGGCAGATGTGGGTCAGTTCTATGGGGCAAGAGCTGCTGTGGTGCAGATGTGGGTCAGATCTATGGGGCAGGAGCTGCTGTGGGGCTGATACGGTTAAGATCTATGGAGCGGGAGATGCTATGGGGCTGATGAGGTTCAGATCTATGGGGCAGGAGCTTATGTGGGGCTGATGTTGGTCAGATCTATAGGGCAGGAGCTGCAGTGGGGCTGATGTGGGTCAGATCTATGGGGCAGGATCTCCTGTGGGGCTGATGTGGGTCAAATCAATGGGGCAGAGCTGCTCTGGGGCACATGTGGGTCAGATCTATGGAGCAGGAGCTGCTGTGGGGCAGATTTGAATCAGATCTATAGGGCAGAAGCTGCTGTGGGTCAGATCAATAGGGCAGGAGCTGCTGTGGGGCAGATTTGAATCAGATCTATAGGGCAGGAGCTGCTGTGGGTCAGATCTATGGAGGAGGAGCTGCTGTGGGGCAGATGTGGGTCAGTTCTATGGGGCAAGAGCTTCTGTGGTGCAGATATGGGTCAGATCTATGGGGCAGGAGCTGCTGTGGGGCTGATACGGTTAAGATCTATGGAGCGGGAGATGCTATGGGGCTGATGAGGGTCAGATCTATGGGGCAGGAGCTGATGTGAGGCTGATGTTGGTCAGATCTATAGGGCAGGAGCTGCAGTGGGGCTGATGTGGGTCAGATCTATGGGGCAGGATCTCCTGTGGGGCTGATGTGGGTCAGATCTGTAGGGTAAAATCTGCTGTGGGGTAGATGTGGTTCAGATCTATGGGGCAGGAGCTTCTGTGGGGTTGATGTGGGTCAGATCTATGGGTCAGGAGCTGCTGTGGGGCAGATGTGGGTCAGTTCTATGGGGCAAGAGCTGCTGTGGTGCAGATGTTGGTCAGATCTATGGGGCAGGAGCTGCTGTGGGGCTGATACGGTTAAGATCTATGGAGCGGGAGATGCTATGGGGCTGATGAGGGTCAGATCTATGGGGCAGGAGCTGATGTGGGGCTGATGTTGGTCAGATCTATAGGGCAGGAGCTGCAGTGGGGCTGATGTGGGTCAGTTCTATGGGGCAGGATCTCCTGTGGGGCTGATGTGGGTCAGATCTGTAGGGTAAAATCTGCTGTGGGGTAGATGTGGTTCAGATCTATGGGGCAGGAGCTTCTGTGGGGTTGATGTGGGTCAGATCTATGGGTCAGGAGCTGCTGTGGGGCAGATGTGGGTCAGTTCTATGGGGCAAGAGCTGCTGTGGTGCAGATGTGGGTCAGATCTATGGGGCAGGAGCTGCTGTGGGGCTGATACGGTTAAGATCTATGGAGCGGGAGATGCTATGGGGCTGATGAGGGTCAGATCTATGAGGCAGGAGCTGATGTAGGGCTGATGTTGGTCAGATCTATAGGGCAGGAGCTGCAGTGGGGCTGATGTGGGTCAGTTCTATGGGGCAGGATCTCCTGTGGGGCTGATGTGGGTCAAATCAATGAGGCAGAGCTGCTCTGGGGCACATGTGGGTCAGATCTATGGAGCAGGAGCTGCTGTGGGGCAGATTTGAATGAGATCTATAGGGCAGGAGCTGCTGTGGGTCAGATCTATGGAGCAGGATCTGCTGTGGGGCACATGTGAGTTAGATCTATGTGGCAGGAGATGGTGTGGGGCAGATGTGGGTCAGATCTATGGGGCAGGATCTCCTGGGGGCTGATGTGGGTCAGATCTGTGGGGTAAAATCTGCTGTGGGGCAGATGTGGTTCAGATCTATGGGGCAGGAGCTTCTGTGGGGTTGATGTGGGTCAGATCTATGGGTCAGGAGCTGCTGTGGGGCAGATGTGGGTCAGATCTATGGGGCAGGATCTCCTGGGGGCTGATGTGGGTCAGATCTGTGGGGTAAAATCTGCTGTGGGGCAGATGTGGTTCAGATCTATGGGGCAGGAGCTTCTGTGGGGTTGATGTGGGTCAGATCTATGGGTCAGGAGCTGCTGTGGGGCAGATGTGGGTCAGTTCTATGGGGCAAGAGCTGCTGTGGTGCAGATGTGGGTCAGATCTATGGGGCAGGAGCTGCTGTGGGGCTGATACGGTTAAGATCTATGGAGCGGGAGATGCTATGGGGCTGATGAGGGTCAGATCTATGGGGCAGGAGCTGATGTGGGGCTGATGTTGGTCAGATCTATAGGGCAGGAGCTGCAGTGGGGCTGATGTGGGTCAGATCTATGGGGCAGGATCTCCTGTGGGGCTGATGTGGGTCAAATCAATGGGGCAGAGCTGCTCTGGGGCACATGTGGGTCAGATCTATGGGGCAGGAGCTGCTGTGGGGCAGATTTGAATCAGATCTATAGGGCAGGAGCTGCTGTGGGTCAGATCTATAGGGCAGGAGCTGCTGTGGGGCACATGTGAGTTAGATCTATGGGGCAGGAGATGGTGTGGGGCAGATGTGGGTCAGATCTATGGGGCAGGATCTCCTGGGGGCTGATGTGGGTCAGATCTGTGGGGTAAAATCTGCTGTGGGGCAGATGTGGTTCAGATCTATGGGGCAGGAGCTTCTGTGGGGTTGATGTGGGTCAGATCTATTGGTCAGGAGCTGCTGTGGGGCAGATGTGGGTAAGTTCTATGGGGCAAGAGCCGCTGTGGTGCACATGTGGGTCAGATCTATGGGGCAAGATCTCCTGGGGGCTGATGTGGGTCAGATCTGTGGGGTAAAATCTGCTGTGGGGCAGATGTGGTTCAGATCTATGGGGCAGGAGCTTCTGTGGGGTTGATGTGGGTCAGATCTATGGGTCAGGAGCTGCTGTGGGGCAGATGTGGGTCAGTTCTATGGGGCAAGAGCTGCTGTGGGGCAGATGTGGGTCAGATCTATGGGGCAGGAGCTGCTGTGGGGCTGATACGGTTAAGATCTATGGAGCGGGAGATGCTATGGGGCTGATGAGGGTCAGATCTATGGGGCAGGAGCTGATGTGGGGCTGATGTTGGTCAGATCTATAGGGCAGGAGCTGCAGTGGGGCTGATACGGTTAAGATCTATGGAGCGGGAGATGCTATGGGGCTGATGAGGGTCAGATCTATGTGGCAGGAGCTGATGTGGGGCTGATGTTGGTCAGATCTATAGGGCAGGAGCTGCAGTGGGGCTGATGTGGGTCAGATCTATGGGGCAGGATCTCCTGTGGGGCTGATGTGGGTCAAATCAATGGGGCAGAGCTGCTCTGGAGCACATGTGGGTCAGATCTATGGAGCAGGAGCTGCTGTGGGTCAGATTTGAATCAGATCTATAGGGCAGGAGCTGCTGTGGGTCAGATCTATGGGCAGGAGCTGCTGTGGGGCACATGTGAGTTAGATCTATGGGGCAGGAGATGGTGTGGGGCAGATGTGGGTCAGATCTATGGGGCAGGATCTCCTGGGGGCTGATGTGGGTCAGATCTGTGGGGTAAAATCTGCTGTGGGGCAGATGTGGTTCAGATCTATGGGGCAGGAGCTTCTGTGGGGATGATGTGGGTCAGATCTATGGGTCAGGAGCTGCTGTGGGGCAGATGTGGGTCAGTTCTATGGGGCAAGAGCCGCTGTGGTGCAGATGTGGGTCAGATCTATGGGGCAGGAGCTGCTGTGGGGCTGATACGGTTAAGATCTATGGAGCGGGAGATGCTATGGGGCTGATGAGGGTCAGATCTATGGGGCAGGAGCTGATGTGGGGCACATGTGAGTTAGATCTATGGGGCAGGAGATGGTGTGGGGCAGATGTGGGTCAGATCTATGGGGCAGGATCTCCTGGGGGCTGATGTGGGTCAGATCTGTGGGGTAAAATCTGCTGTGGGGCAGATGTGGTTCAGATCTATGGGGCAGGAGCTTCTGTGGGGTTGATGTGGGTCAGATCTATGGGTCAGGAGCTGCTGTGGGGCAGATGTGGGTCAGATCTATGGGGCAGGATCTCCTGGGGGCTGATGTGGGTCAGATCTGTGGGGTAAAATCTGCTGTGGGGCAGATGTGGTTCAGATCTTTTTGGCAGGAGCTTCTGTGGGGCTGATGTGGGTCAAATCAATGAGGCAGAGCTGCTCTAAGGCACATGTGGGTCAGATCTATGGAGCAGGAGCTGCTGTGGGGCAGATTTGAATCAGATCTATAGGGCAGGAGCTGCTGTGGGTCAGATCTATGGAGCAGGAGCTGCTGTGGGGTTGATGTGGGTCAGATCTATGGGTCAGGAGCTGCTGTGGGGCAGATGTGGGTCAGTTCTATGGGGCAAGAGCTGCTGTGGTGCAGATGTGGGTCAGATCTATGGGTCAGGAGCTGCTGTGGGGCAGATGTGGGTCAAATCTATGGGGCAGGATCTCCTGGGGGCTGATGTGGGTCAGATCTGTGGGGTAAAATCTGCTGTGGGGCAGATGTGGTTCAGATCTATGGGGCAGGAGCTTCTGTGGGGTTGATGTGGGTCAGATCTATGGGGCAGGAGCTGCTGTGGGGCAGATGAGGGTCAGTTCTATGGGGCAAGAGCCGCTGTGGTGCAGATGAGGGTCAGATCTATAGGGCAAGATCTCCTGGGGGCTGATGTGGGTCAGATCTGTGGGGTAAAATCTGCTGTGGGGCAGATGTGGTTCAGATCTTTTTGGCAGGAGCTTCTGTGGGGCTGATGTGGGTCAAATCAATGAGGCAGAGCTGCTCTGGGGCACATGTGGGTCAGATCTATGGAGCAGGAGCTGCTGTGGGGCAGATTTGAATCAGATCTATAGGGCAGGAGCTGCTGTGGGTCAGATCTATGGAGCAGGAGCTGCTGTGGGGTTGATGTGGGTCAGATCTATGGGTCAGGAGCTGCTGTGGGGCAGATGTGGGTCAGTTCTATGGGGCAAGAGCTGCTGTGGTGCAGATGTGGGTCAGATCTATTGGGCAGGAGCTGCTGTGGGGCTGATACGGTTAAGATCTATGGAGCGGGAGATGCTATGGGGCTGATGAGGGTCAGATCTATGGGGCAGGAGCTGATGTGGGGCTGATGTTGGTCAGATCTATAGGGCAGGAGCTGCAGTGGGGCTGATGTGGGTCAGTTCTATGGGGCAGGATCTCCTGTGGGGCTGATGTGGGTCAAATCAATGAGGCAGAGCTGCTCTGGGGCACATGTGGGTCAGATCTATGGAGCAGGAGCTGCTGTGGGGCAGATTTGAATCAGATCTATAGGGCAGGAGCTGCTGTGGGTCAGATCTATGGAGCAGGAGCTGCTGTGGGGTTGATGTGGATCAGATCTATGGGTCAGGAGCTGCTGTGGGGCAGATGTGGGTCAGTTCTATGGGGCAAGAGCTGCTGTGGTGCAGATGTGGGTCAGATCTATGGGGCAGGAGCTGCTGTGGGGCTGATACGGTTAAGATCTATGGAGCGGGAGATGCTATGGGGCTGATGAGGGTCAGATCTATGGGGCAGGAGCTGATGTGGGGCTGATGTTGGTCAGATCTATAGGGCAGGAGCTGCAGTGGGGCTGATGTGGGTCAGATCTATGGGGCAGGATCTCCTGTGGGGCTGATGTGGGTCAAATCAATGGGGCAGAGCTGCTCTGGGGCACATGTGGGTCAGATCTATGGGGCAGGAGCTGCTGTGGGGCAGATTTGAATCAGATCTATAGGGCAGGAGCTGCTGTGGGTCAGATCTATGGGCAGGAGCTGCTGTGGGGCACATGTGAGTTAGATCTATGGGGCAGGAGATGGTGTGGGGCAGATGTGGGTCAGATCTATGGGGCAGGATCTCCTGGGGGCTGAGGTGGGTCAGATGTGTGGGGTAAAATCTGCTCTGGGGCAGATGTGGTTCAGATCTATGGGGCAGGAGCTTCTGTGGGGTTGATGTGGGTCAGCTCTATGGGTCAGGAGCTGCTGTGGGGCAGATGTGGGTCAGATCTATGGGGCAGGATCTCCTGGGGGCTGATGTGGGTCAGATCTGTGGGGTAAAATCTGCTGTGGGGCAGATGTGGTTCAGATCTATGGGGCAGGAGCTTCTGTGGGGTTGATGTGGGTCAGATCTATGGGTCAGGAGCTGCTGTGGGGCAGATGTGGGTCAGATCTATGGGGCAGGATCTCCTGGGGGCTGATGTGGGTCAGATCTGTGGGGTAAAATCTGCTGTGGGGCAGATGTGGTTCAGATCTATGGGGCAGGAGCTTCTGTGAGGTTGATGTGGGTCAGATCTATGGGGCAGGAGCTGCTGTGGGGCAGATGAGGGTCAGTTCTATGGGGCAAGAGCCGCTGTGGTGCAGATGAGGGTCAGATCTATAGGGCAAGATCTCCTGGGGGCTGATGTGGGTCAGATCTGTGGGGTAAAATCTGCTGTGGGGCAGATGTGGTTCAGATCTTTGGGGCAGGAGCTTCTGTGGGGTTGATGTGGGTCAGATCTATGGGTCAGGAGCTGCTGTGGGGCAGATGTGGGTCAGTTCTATGGGGCAAGAGCTGCTGTGGTGCAGATGTGGGTCAGATCTATGGGGCAGGAGCTGCTGTGGGGCTGATACGGTTAAGATCTATGGAGCGGGAGATGCTATGGGGCTGATGAGGGTCAGATCTATGGGGCAGGAGCTGATGTGGGGCTGATGTTGGTCAGATCTATAGGGCAGGAGCTGCAGTGGGGCTGATGTGGGTCAGATCTATGGGGCAGGATCTCCTGTGGGGCTGATGTGGGTCAAATCAATGAGGCAGAGCTGCTCTGGGGCACATGTGGGTCAGATCTATGGGGCAGGAGCTGCTGTGGGGCAGATTTGAATCAGATCTATAGGGCAGGAGCTGCTGTGGGTCAGATCTATAGGGCAGGAGCTGCTGTGGGGCACATGTGAGTTAGATCTATGGGGCAGGAGATGGTGTGGGGCAGATGTGGGTCAGATCTATGGGGCAGGATCTCCTGGGGGCTGATGTGGGTCAGATCTGTGGGGTAAAATCTGCTGTGGGGCAGATGTGGTTCAGATCTATGGGGCAGGAGCTTCTGTGGGGTTGATGTGGGTCAGATCTATGGGTCAGGAGCTGCTGTGGGGCAGATGTGGGTCAGATCTATGGGGCAGGATCTCCTGGGGGCTGATGTGGGTCAGATCTGTGGGGTAAAATCTGCTGTGGGGCAGATGTGGTTCAGATCTATGGGGCAGGAGCTTCTGTGGGGTTGATGTGGGTCAGATCTATGGGGCAGGAGCTGCTGTGGGGCAGATGAGGGTCAGTTCTATGGGGCAAGAGCCGCTGTGGTGCAGATGAGGGTCAGATCTATAGGGCAAGATCTCCTGGGGGCTGATGTGGGTCAGATCTGTGGGGTAAAATCTGCTGTGGGGCAGATGTGGTTCAGATCTTTGGGGCAGGAGCTTCTGTGGGGTTGATGTGGGTCAGATCTATGGGTCAGGAGCTGCTGTGGGGCAGATGTGGGTCAGTTCTATGGGGCAAGAGCTGCTGTGGTGCAGATGTGGGTCAGATCTATAGGGCAGAAGCTGCTGTGGGTCAGATCTATGGGCAGGAGCTGCTGTGGGGCACATTTGAGTTAGATCTATGGGGCAGGAGATGGTGTGGGGCAGATGTGGGTCAGATCTATGGGGCAGGATCTCCTGGGGGCTGATGTGGGTCAGATCTGTGGGGTAAAATCTGCTGTGGGGCAGATGTGGTTCAGATCTATGGGGCAGGAGCTTCTGTGGGGTTGATGTGGGTCAGATCTATGGGTCAGGAGCTGCTGTGGGGCAGATGTGGGTCAGTTCTATGGGGCAAGAGCCGCTGTGGTGCAGATGTGGGTCAGATCTATGGGGCAGGAGCTGCTGTGGGGCTGATACGGTTAAGATCTATGGAGCGGGAGATGCTATGGGGCTGATGAGGGTCAGATCTATGGGGCAGGAGCTGATGTGGGGCTGATGTTGGTCAGATCTATGGGGCAGGAGCTGCAGTGGAGCTGATGTGGGTCAGATCTATGGGGCAGGATCTCCTGTGGGGCTGATGTGGGTCAAATCAATGAGGCAGAGCTGCTCTGGGGCACATGTGGGTCAGATCTATGGAGCAGGATCTGCTGTGGGGAAGATTTGAATCAGATCTATAGGGCAGAAGCTGCTGTGGGTCAGATCTATGGGCAGGAGCTGCTGTGGGGTTGATGTGGGTTAAGATCTATGGGTCAGGAGCTGCTGTGGGGCAGATGTGGGTCAGTTCTATGGGGCAAGAGCTGCTGTGGTGCAGATGTGGGTCAGATCTATGGGGCAGGAGCTGCTGTGGGGCTGATACGGTTAAGATCTATGGAGCGGGAGATGCTATGGGGCTGATGAGGGTCAGATCTATGGGGCAGGAGCTGATGTGGGGCTGATGTTGGTCAGATCTATAGGGCAGGAGCTGCAGTGGGGCTGATGTGGGTCAGATCTATGGGGCAGGATCTCCTGTGGGGCTGATGTGGGTCAAATCAATGAGGCAGAGCTGCTCTGGGGCACATGTGGGTCAGATCTATGGAGCAGGAGCTGCTGTGGGGCAGATTTGAATCAGATCTATAGGGCAGGAGCTGCTGTGGGTCAGATCTATGGAGCAGGAGCTGCTGTGGGGCAGATTTGAATCAGATCTATAGGGCAGGAGCTGCTGTGGGTGAGATCTATGGAGCAGGAGCTGCTGTGGGGTTGATGTGGGTCAGATCTATGGGTCAGGAGCTGCTGTGGGGCACATGTGAGTTAGATCTATGGGGCAGGAGATGGTGTGGGGCAGATGTGGGTCAGATCTATGGGGCAGGATCTCCTGGGGGCTGATGTGGGTCAGATCTGTGGGGTAAAATCTGCTGTGGGGCAGATGTGGTTCAGATCTATGGGGCTGGAGCTTCTGTGGGGTTGATGTGGGTCAGATCTATGGGTCAGGAGCTGCTGTGGGGTAGATGTGCGTCAGATCTATTGGGCAAGATCTCCTGGGGGCTGATGTGGGTCAGATCTATGGGTCAGGAGCTGCTGTGGGGCAGATGTGGGTCAGTTCTATGGGGCAAGAGCCGCTGTGGTGCAGATGAGGGTCAGATCTATGGGGCAAGATCTCCTGGGGGCTGATGTGGGTCAGATCTGTGGGGTAAAATCTGCTGTGGGGCAGATGTGGTTCAGATCTATGGGGCAGGAGCTTCTGTGGGGTTGATGTGGGTCAGATCTATGGGTCAGGAGCTGCTGTGGGGCAGAGGTGGGTCAGTTCTATGGGGCAAGAGCTGCTGTGGTGCAGATGTGGGTCAGATCTATGGGGCAGGAGCTGCTGTGGGGCTGATACGGTTAAGATCTATGGAGCGGGAGATGCTATGGGGCTGATGAGGTTCAGATCTATGGGGCAGGAGCTGATGTGGGGCTGATGTTGGTCAGATCTATAGGGCAGGAGCTGCAGTGGGGCTGATGTGGGTCAGATCTATGGGGCAGGAGCTGCTGTGTGGTTGATGTGGGTCAGATCTATGGGTCAGGAGCTGCTGTGGGGCAGATGTGGGTCAAATCTATGGGGCAGGATCTCCTGGGGGCTGATGTGGGTCAGATCTGTGGGGTAAAATCTGCTGTGGGGCAGATGTGGTTCAGATCTATGCGCAGGAGCTTCTGTGGGGTTGATGTGGGTCAGATCTATGGGTCAGGAGCTGCTGTGGGGCAGATGTGGGTAAGTTCTATGGGGCAAGAGCCGCTGTGGTGCAGATGTGGGTCAGATCTATGGGGCAAGATCTCCTTTGTTGCTGATGTGGGTCAGATCTGTGGGGTAAAATCTGCTGTGGGGCAGATGTGGTTCAGATCTATGGGGCAGGAGCTTCTGTGGGGTTGATGTGGGTCAGATCTATGGGTCAGGAGCTGCTGTGGGGCAGATGTGGGTCAGTTCTATGGGGCAAGAGCTGCTGTGGTGCAGATGTGGGTCAGATCTATGGGGCAGGAGCTGCTGTGGGGCTGATACGGTTAAGATCTATGGAGCGGGAGATGCTATGGGGCTGATGAGGGTCAGATCTATGGGGCAGGAGCTGATGTGGGGCTGATGTTGGTCAGATCTATAGGGCAGGAGCTGCAGTGGGGCTGATGTGGGTCAGATCTATGGGGCAGGATCTCCTGTGGGGCTGATGTGGGTCAAATCAATGGGGCAGAGCTGCTCTGGGGCACATGTTGGTCAGATCTATGGGGCAGGAGCTGCTGTGGGGCAGATTTGAATCAGATCTATAGGGCAGGAGCTGCTGTGGGTCAGATCTGTAGGGCAGGAGCTGCTGTGGGGCACATGTGAGTTAGATCTATGGGGCAGGAGATGGTGTGGGGCAGATGTGGGTCAGATCTATGGGGCAGGATCTCCTGGGGGCTGATGTGGGTCAGATCTGTGGGGTAAAATCTGCTGTGGGGCAGATGTGGTTCAGATCTATGGGGCAGGAGCTTCTGTGGGGTTGATGTGGTTCAGATCTATGGGTCAGGAGCTGCTGTGGGGCAGATGTGGGTCAGATCTATGGGGCAGGATCTCCTGGGGGCTGATGTGGGTCAGATCTGTGGGGTAAAATCTGCTGTGGGGCAGATGTGGTTCAGATCTATGGGGCAGGAGCTTCTGTGGGGTTGATGTGGGTCAGATCTATGGGTCAGGAGCTGCTGTGGGGCAGATGTGGGTAAGTTCTATGGGGCAAGAGCCGCTGTGGTGCACATGTGGGTCAGATCTATGGGGCAAGATCTCCTGGGGGCTGATGTGGGTCAGATCTGTGGGGTAAAATCTGCTGTGGGGCAGATGTGGTTCAGATCTATGGGGCAGGAGCTTCTGTGGGGTTGATGTGGGTCAGATCTATGGGGCAGAGCTGCTCTGGTGCACATGTGGGTCAGATCTATGGAGCAGGAGCTGCTGTGGGGCAAATTTGAATCAGATCTATAGGGCAGGAGCTGCTGTGGGTCAGATCTATAGAGCAGGAGCTGCTGTGGGGTTGATGTGGGTAAGATCTATGGGTCAGGAGCTGCTGTGGGGCAGATGTGGGTCAGTTCTATGGGGCAAGAGCTGCTGTGGTGCAGATGTGGGTCAGATCTATGGGGCAGGAGCTGCTGTGGGGCTGATACGGTTAAGATCTATGGAGCGGGAGATGCTATGTGGCTGATGAGGGTCAGATCTATGGGGCAGGAGCTGATGTGGGGCTGATGTTGGTCAGATCTATAGGGCAGGAGCTGCAGTGGAGCTGATGTGGGTCAGTTCTATGGGGCAGGATCTCCTGTGGGGCTGATGTGGGTCAAATCAATGAGGCAGAGCTGCTCTGGGGCACATGTGGGTCAGATCTATGGAGCAGGAGCTGCTGTGGGGCAGATTTGAATCAGATCTATAGGGCAGGAGCTGCTGTGGGTCAGATCTATGGAGCAGGAGCTGCTGTGGGGTTGATGTGGGTCAGATCTATGGGTCAGGAGCTGCTGTGGGGCAGATGTGGGTCAGTTCTATGGGGCAAGAGCTGCTGTGGTGCAGATGTGGGTCAGATCTATGGGGCAGGAGCTGCTGTGGGGCTGATACGGTTAAGATCTATGGAGCGGGAGATGCTATGGGGCTGATGAGGGTCAGATCTATGGGGCAGGAGCTGATGTGGGGCTGATGTTGGTCAGATCTATAGGGCAGGAGCTGCAGTGGGGCTGATGTGGGTCAGATCTATGGGGCAGGATCTCCTGTGGGGCTGATGTGGGTCAAATCAATGGGGCAGAGCTGCTCTGGGGCACATGTGGGTCAGATCTATGGGGCAGGAGCTGCTGTGGGGCAGATTTGAATGAGATCTATAGGGCAGGAGCTGCTGTGGGTCAGATCTATGGAGCAGGAGCTGCTGTGGGGCACATGTGAGTTAGATCTATGGGGCAGGAGATGGTGTGGGGCAGATGTGGGTCAGATCTATGGGGCAGGATCTCCTGGGGGCTGATGTGGGTCAGATCTGTGGGGTAAAATCTGCTGTGGGGCAGATGTGGTTCAGATCTATGGGGCAGGAGCTTCTGTGGGGTTGATGTGGGTCAGATCTATGGGGCAGGAGCTGCTGTGGGGCAGATGAGGGTCAGTTCTATGGGGCAAGAGCCGCTGTGGTGCAGATGAGGGTCAGATCTATAGGGCAAGATCTCCTGGGGGCTGATGTGGGTCAGATCTGTGGGGTAAAATCTGCTGTGGGGCAGATGTGGTTCAGATCTTTGGGGCAGGAGCTTCTGTGGGGTTGATGTGGGTCAGATCTATGGGTCAGGAGCTGCTGTGGGGCAGATGTGGGTCAGTTCTATGGGGCAAGAGCTGCTGTGGTGCAGATGTGGGTCAGATCTAAGGGGCAGGAGCTGCTGTGGGGCTGATACGGTTAAGATCTATGGAGCGGGAGATGCTATGGGGCTGATGAGGGTCAGATCTATGGGGCAGGAGCTGATGTGGGGCTGATGTTGGTCAGATCTATAGGGCAGGAGCTGCAGTGGGGCTGATGTGGGTCAGTTCTATGGGGCAGGATCTCCTGTGGGGCTGATGTGGGTCAAATCAATGAGGCAGAGCTGCTCTGGGGCACATGTGGGTCAGATCTATGGAGCAGGAGCTGCTGTGGGGCGGATTTGAATCAGATCTATAGGGCAGGAGCTGCTGTGGGTCAGATCTATGGAGCAGGAGCTGCTGTGGGGTTGATGTGGGTCAGATCTATGGGTCAGGAGCTGCTGTGGGGCAGATGTGGGTCAGTTCTATGGGGCAAGAGCTGCTGTGGTGCAGATGTGGGTCAGATCTATGGGGCAGGAGCTGCTGTGGGGCTGATACGGTTAAGATCTATGGAGCGGGAGATGCTATGGGGCTGATGAGGGTCAGATCTATGGGGCAGGAGCTGATGTGGGGCTGATGTTGGTCAGATCTATAGGGCAGGAGCTGCAGTGGGGCTGATGTGGGTCAGATCTATGGGGCAGGATCTCCTGTGGGGCTGATGTGGGTCAAATCAATGAGGCAGAGCTGCTCTGGGGCACATGTGGGTCAGATCTATGGGGCAGGAGCTGCTGTGGGGCAGATTTGAATCAGATCTATAGGGCAGGAGCTGCTGTGGGTCAGATCTATAGGGCAGGAGCTGCTGTGGGGCACATGTGAGTTAGATCTATGGGGCAGGAGATGGTGTGGGGCAGATGTGGGTCAGATCTATGGGGCAGGATCTCCTGGGGGCTGATGTGGGTCAGATCTGTGGGGTAAAATCTGCTGTGGGGCAGATGTGGTTCAGATCTATGGGGCAGGAGCTTCTGAGGGGTTGATGTGGGTCAGATCTATGGGTCAGGAGCTGCTGTGGGGCAGATGTGGGTAAGTTCTATGGGGCAAGAGCCGCTGTGGTGCACATGTGGGTCAGATCTATGGGGCAAGATCTCCTGGGGGCAGATGTGGGTCAGATCTGTGGGGTAAAATCTGCTGTGGGGCAGATGTGGTTCAGATCTATGGGGCAGGAGCTTCTGTGGGGCTGATGTGGGTCAGATCTATGGGGCAGGAGCTGCTGTGGGGCTGATGTGGGTCAAATCAATGGGGCAGAGCTGCTCTGGTGCACATGTGGGTCAGATCTATGGTGCAGGAGCTGCTGTGGGGCAGATTTGAATCAGATCTATAGGGCAGGAGCTGCTGTGGGTCAGATCTATAGGGCAGGAGCTGCAGTGGGGCTGATGTGGGTCAGATCTATGAAGCAGGATCTCCTGTGGGGCTGATGTGGGTCAAATCAATGGGGCAGAGCTGCTCTGGGGCACATGTGGGTCAGATCTATGGGGCAGGAGCTGCTGTGGGGCAGATTTGAATCAGATCTATAGGGCAGGAGCTGCTGTGGGTCAGATCAATGGGCAGGAGCTGCTGTGGGGCACATGTGAGTTAGATCTATGGGGCAGGAGATGGTGTGGGGCAGATGTGGGTCAGATCTATGGGGCAGGATCTCCTGGGGGCTGATGTGGGTCAGATCTGTGGGGTAAAATCTGCTGTGGGGCAGATGTGGTTCAGATCTATGGGGCAGGAGCTTCTGTGGGGTTGATGTGGGTCAGATCTATGGGTCAGGAGCTGCTGTGGGGCAGATGTGGGTCAGATCTATGGGGCAGGATCTCCTGGGGGCTGATGTGGGTCAGATCTGTGGGGTAAAATCTGCTGTGGGGCAGATGTGGTTGAGATCTATGGGGCAGGAGCTTCTGTGGGGTTGATGTGGGTCAGATCTATGGGTCAGGAGCTGCTGTGGGGCAGATGTGGGTCAGTTCTATGGGGCAAGAGCCGCTGTGGTGCAGATGTGGGTCAGATCTATGGGGCAAGATCTCCTGGGGGCTGATGTGGGTCAGATCTGTGGGGTAAAATCTGCTGTGGGGCAGATGTGGTTCAGATCTATGGGGCAGGAGCTTCTGTGGGGTTGATGTGGGTCAGATCTATGGGTCAGGAGCTGCTGTGGGGCAGATGTGGGTCAGTTCTATGGGGCAAGAGCTGCTGTGGTGCAGATGTGGGTCAGATCTATGGGGCAGGAGCTGCTGTGGGGCTGATACGGTTAAGATCTATGGAGCGGGAGATGCTATGGGGCTGATGAGGGTCAGATCTATGGGGCAGGAGCTGATGTGGGGCTGATGTTGGTCAGATCTATAGGGCAGGAGCTGCAGTGGGGCTGATGTGGGTCAGTTCTATGGGGCAGGATCTCCTGTGGGGCTGATGTGGGTCAAATCAATGAGGCAGAGCTGCTCTGGGGCACATGTGGGTCAGATCTATGGAGCAGGAGCTGCTGTGGGGCAGATTTGAATCAGATCTATAGGGCAGGAGCTGCTGTGGGTCAGATCTATGGAGCAGGAGCTGCTGTGGGGTTGATGTGGGTCAGATCTATGGGTCAGGAGCTGCTGTGGGGCAGATGTGGGTCAGTTCTATGGGGCAAGAGCTGCTGTGGTGCAGATGTGGGTCAGATCTATGGGGCAGGAGCTGCTGTGGGGCTGATACGGTTAAGATCTATGGAGCGGGAGATGCTATGGGGCTGATGAGGGTCAGATCTATGGGGCAGGAGCTGATGTGGGGCTGATGTTGGTCAGATCTATAGGGCAGGAGCTGCAGTGGGGCTGATGTGGGTCAGTTCTATGGGGCAGGATCTCCTGTGGGGCTGATGTGGGTCAAATCAATGAGGCAGAGCTGCTCTGGGGCACATGTGGGTCAGATCTATGGGGCAGGAGCTGCTGTGGGGCAGATTTGAATCAGATCTATAGGGCAGGAGCTGTTGTGGGTCAGATCTATAGGGCAGGAGCTGCTGTGGGGCACATGTGAGTTAGATCTATGGGGCAGGAGATGGTGTGGGGCAGATGTGGGTCAGATCTATGGGGCAGGATCTCCTGGGGGCTGATGTGGGTCAGATCTGTGGGGTAAAATCTGCTGTGGGGCAGATGTGGTTCAGATCTATGGGGCAGGAGCTTCTGAGGGGTTGATGTGGGTCAGATCTATGGGTCAGGAGCTGCTGTGGGGCAGATGTGGGTAAGTTCTATGGGGCAAGAGCCGCTGTGGTGCACATGTGGGTCAGATCTATGGGGCAAGATCTCCTGGGGGCAGATGTGGGTCAGATCTGTGGGGTAAAATCTGCTGTGGGGCAGATGTGGTTCAGATCTATGGGGCAGGAGCTTCTGTGGGGCTGATGTGGGTCAGATCTATGGGGCAGGAGCTGCTGTGGGGCTGATGTGGGTCAAATCAATGGGGCAGAGCTGCTCTGGTGCACATGTGGGTCAGATCTATGGTGCAGGAGCTGCTGTGGGGCAGATTTGAATCAGATCTATAGGGCAGGAGCTGCTGTGGGTCAGATCTATAGGGCAGGAGCTGCAGTGGGGCTGATGTGGGTCAGATCTATGAAGCAGGATCTCCTGTGGGGCTGATGTGGGTCAAATCAATGGGGCAGAGCTGCTCTGGGGCACATGTGGGTCAGATCTATGGGGCAGGAGCTGCTGTGGGGCAGATTTGAATCAGATCTATAGGGCAGGAGCTGCTGTGGGTCAGATCAATGGGCAGGAGCTGCTGTGGGGCACATGTGAGTTAGATCTATGGGGCAGGAGATGGTGTGGTGCAGATGTGGGTCAGATCTATGGGGCAGGATCTCCTGGGGGCTGATGTGGGTCAGATCTGTGGGGTAAAATCTGCTGTGGGGCAGATGTGGTTCAGATCTATGGGGCAGGAGCTTCTGTGGGGTTGATGTGGGTCAGATCTATGGGTCAGGAGCTGCTGTGGGGCAGATGTGGGTCAGATCTATGGGGCAGGATCTCCTGGGGGCTGATGTGGGTCAGATCTGTGGGGTAAAATCTGCTGTGGGGCAGATGTGGTTGAGATCTATGGGGCAGGAGCTTCTGTGGGGTTGATGTGGGTCAGATCTATGGGTCAGGAGCTGCTGTGGGGCAGATGTGGGTCAGTTCTATGGGGCAAGAGCCGCTGTGGTGCAGATGTGGGTCAGATCTATGGGGCAAGATCTCCTGGGGGCTGATGTGGGTCAGATCTGTGGGGTAAAATCTGCTGTGGGGCAGATGTGGTTCAGATCTATGGGGCAGGAGCTTCTGTGGGGTTGATGTGGGTCAGATCTATGGGTCAGGAGCTGCTGTGGGGCAGATGTGGGTCAGTTCTATGGGGCAAGAGCTGCTGTGGTGCAGATGTGGGTCAGATCTATGGGGCAGGAGCTGCTGTGGGGCTGATACGGTTAAGATCTATGGAGCGGGAGATGCTATGGGGCTGATGAGGGTCAGATCTATGGGGCAGGAGCTGATGTGGGGCTGATGTTGGTCAGATCTATAGGGCAGGAGCTGCAGTGGGGCTGATGTGGGTCAGTTCTATGGGGCAGGATCTCCTGTGGGGCTGATGTGGGTCAAATCAATGAGGCAGAGCTGCTCTGGGGCACATGTGGGTCAGATCTATGGAGCAGGAGCTGCTGTGGGGCAGATTTGAATCAGATCTATAGGGCAGGAGCTGCTGTGGGTCAGATCTATGGGCAGGAGCTGCTGTGGGGCACATGTGAGTTAGATCTATGGGGCAGGAGATGGTGTGGGGCAGATGTGGGTCAGATCTATGAGGCAGGATCTCCTGGGGGCTGATGTGGGTCAGATCTGTGGGGTAAAATCTGCTGTGGAGCAGATGTGGTTCAGATCTATGGGGCAGGAGCTTCTGTGGGGTTGATGTGGGTCAGATCTATGGGTCAGGAGCTGCTGTGGGGCAGATGTGGGTCAGATCTATGGGCCAGGATCTCCTGGGGGCTGATGTGGGTCAGATCTGTGGGGTAAAATCTGCTGTGGGGCAGATGTGGTTCAGATCTATGGGGCAGGAGCTTCTGTGGGGTTGATGTGGGTCAGATCTATGGGTCAGGAGCTGCTGTGGGGCAGATGTGGGTCAGATCTATGGGTCAGGAGCTGCTGTGGGGCAGATGTGGGTCAGTTCTATGGGGCAAGAGCTGCTGTGGTGCAGATGTGGGTCAGATCTATGGGGCAGGAGCTGCTGTGGGGCTGATACGGTTAAGATCTATGGAGCGGGAGATGCTATGGGGCTGATGAGGGTCAGATCTATGGGGCAGGAGCTGATGTGGGGCTGATGTTGGTCAGATCTATAGGGCAGGAGCTGCAGTGAGGCTGATGTGGGTCAGATCTATTGGGCAGGATCTCCTGTGGGGCTGATGTGGGTCAAATCAATGGGGCAGAGCTGCTCTGGGGCACATGTGGGTCAGATCTATGGGGCAGGAGCTGCTGTGGGGCAGATTTGAATCAGATCTATAGGGCAGGAGCTGCTGTGGGTCAGATCTATGGGGCAGGAGCTGCTGTGGGGCACATGTGAGTTAGATCTATGGGGCAGGAGATGGTGTGGGGCAGATGTGGGTCAGATCTATGGGGCAGGATCTCCTGGGGGCTGATGTGGGTCAGATCTGTGGGGTAAAATCTGCTGTGGGGCAGATGTGGTTCAGATCTATGGGGCAGGAGCTTCTGTGGGGTTGATGTGGGTCAGATCTATGGGTCAGGAGCTGCTGTGGGGCAGATGTGGGTCAGTTCTATGGGGCAAGAGCTGCTGTGGTGCAGATGTGGGTCAGATCTATGGGGCAGGAGCTGCTGTGGGGCTGATACGGTTAAGATCTATGGAGCGGGAGATGCTATGGGGCTGATGAGGGTCAGATCTATGGGGCAGGAGCTGATGTGGGGCTGATGTTGGTCAGATCTATAGGGCAGGAGCTGCAGTGGGGCTGATGTGGGTCAGATCTATGGGGCAGGATCTCCTGTGGGGCTGATGTGGGTCAAATCAATGGGGCAGAGCTGCTCTGGGGCACATGTGGGTCAGATCTATGGAGCAGGAGCTGCTGTGGGGCAGATTTGAATCAGATCTATAGGGCAGAAGCTGCTGTGGGTCAGATCTATGGGCAGGAGCTGCTGTGGGGCACATGTGAGTTAGATCTATGGGGCAGGAGATGGTGTGGGGCAGATGTGGGTCAGATCTATGGGGCAGGATCTCCTGGGGGCTGATGTGGGTCAGATCTGTGGGGTAAAATCTGCTGTGGGGCAGATGTGGTTCAGATCTATGGGGCAGGAGCTTTTGTGGGGTTGATGTGGGTCAGATCTATGGGTCAGGAGCTGCTGTGGGGCAGATGTGGGTCAGTTCTATGGGGCAAGAGCTGCTGTGGTGCAGATGTGGGTCAGATCTATGGGGCAGGAGCTGCTGTGGGGCTGATACGGTTAAGATCTATGGAGCGGGAGATGCTATGGGGCTGATGAGGGTCAGATCTATGGGGCAGGAGCTGATGTGGGGCTGATGTTGGTCAGATCTATAGGGCAGGAGCTGCAGTGGGGCTGATGTGGGTCAGTTCTATGGGGCAGGATCTCCTGTGGGGCTGATGTGGGTCAAATCAATGAGGCAGAGCTGCTCTGGGGCACATGTGGGTCAGATCTATGGAGCAGGAGCTGCTTTGGGGCAGATTTGAATGAGATCTATAGGGCAGGAGCTGCTGTGGGTCAGATCTATGGAGCAGGATCTGCTGTGGGGCACATGTGAGTTAGATCTATGGGGCAGGAGATGGTGTGGGGCAGATGTGGGTCAGATCTATGGGGCAGGATCTCCTGGGGGCTGATGTGGGTCAGATCTGTGGGGTAAAATCTGCTGTGGGGCAGATGTGGTTCAGATCTATGGGGCAGGAGCTTCTGTGGGGTTGATGTGGGTCAGATCTATGGGTCAGGAGCTGCTGTGGGGCAGATGTGGGTCAGATCTATGGGGCAGGATCTCCTGGGGGCTGATGTGGGTCAGATCTGTGGGGTAAAATCTGCTGTGGGGCAGATGTGGTTCAGATCTATGGGGCAGGAGCTTCTGTGGGGTTGATGTGGGTCAGATCTATGGGTCAGGAGCTGCTGTGGGGCAGATGTGGGTCAGTTCTATGGGGCAAGAGCCGCTGTGGTGCAGATGTGGGTCAGATCTATGGGGCAAGATTTCCTGGGGGCTGATGTGGGTCAGATCTGTGGGGTAAAATCTGCTGTGGGGCAGATGTGGTTCAGATCTATGGGGCAGGAGCTTCTGTGGGGTTGATGTGGGTCAGATCTATGGGTCAGGAGCTGCTGTGGGGCAGATGTGGGTCAGATCTATGGGGCAAGAGCTGCTGTGGTGCAGATGTGGGTCAGATCTATGGGGCAGGAGCTGCTGTGGGGCTGATACGGTTAAGATCTATGGAGCGGGAGATGCTATGGGGCTGATGAGGGTCAGATCTATGGGGCAGGAGCTGCTGTGGGGTTGATGTGGGTCAGATCTATGGGTCAGGAGCTGCTGTGGGGCAGATGTGGGTCAGATCTATGGGGCAGGATCTCCTGGGGGCTGATGTGGGTGTCATGGTTTTGTAATTTTGTAATTTTGCTATCAGTATTCCACATCATAACATCATGTAAAGTATGGATACTTCTGTTGAATGTGCAGTCCACAGAAGAAGACTACATATCCCAGAGAACAACAGGAGTAACAATAAGTCACGGGACCAGGACTCTATATAATCTCGTTCCCAGGCTGGAGTGCCCTCCTTCTTCTCTCGAACTTCTCGGAGAGTGGGAAGCGTTCCAGCCGTGTCGCCTAGAGTTCACAGTAGGCCTCTCGGTTTTCGGAGACTCTCTCTCTCTGTTTCGTTCGATTTTGTTAGCCTTAATTATATTATATTGTGTTATCTTGTATTTCGATATCATATTTAGTAAAATAAGTTTTTCCTCCTTAGATTGTCGCTGTTTTATCCCACTCCCATTTTCCCCCTCCTTTCCGGGCCCCGGGGGGGGGGCGTGGGGTGGCTTCCCCTGTCACGGGCATAGGTAAATCTAAGTAACCCGTGACAGTGGGTCAGATCTGTGGGGTAAAATCTGCTGTGGGGCAGATGTGGTTCAGATCTATGGGGCAGGAGCTTCTGTGGGGTTGATGTGGGTCAGATCTATGGGTCAGGAGCTGCTGTGGGGCAGATGTGGGTCAGTTCTATGGGGCAAGAGCTGCTGTGGTGCAGATGTGGGTCAGATCTATGGGGCAGGAGCTGCTGTGGGGCTGATACGGTTAAGATCTATGGAGCGGGAGATGCTATGGGGCTGATGAGGTTCAGATCTATGGGGCAGGAGCTGATGTGGGGCTGATGTTGGTCAGATCTATAGGGCAGGAGCTGCAGTGGGGCTGATGTGGGTCAGATCTATTGGGCAGGATCTCCTGTGGGGCTGATGTGGGTCAAATCAATGGGGCAGAGCTGCTCTGGGGCACATGTGGGTCAGATCTATGGGGCAGGAGCTGCTGTGGGGCAGATTTGAATCAGATCTATAGGGCAGGAGCTGCTGTGGGTCAGATCTATGGGGCAGGAGCTGCTGTGGGGCACATGTGAGTTAGATCTATGGGGCAGGAGATGGTGTGGGGCAGATGTGGGTCAGATCTATGGGGCAGGATCTCCTGGGGGCTGATGTGGGTCAGATCTGTGGGGTAAAATCTGCTGTGGGGCAGATGTGGTTCTGATCTATGGGGCAGGAGCTTCTGTGGGGTTGCTGTGGGTCAGATCTATGGGTCAGGAGCTGCTGTGGGGCAGATGTGGGTCAGTTCTATGGGGCAAGAGCCGCTGTGGTGCAGATGTGGGTCAGATCTATGGGGCAAGATCTCCTGGGGGCTGATGTGGGTCAGATCTGTGGGGTAAAATCTGCTGTAGGGCAGATGTGGTTCAGATCTATGGGGCAGGAGCTTCTGTGGGGTTGATGTGGGTCAGATCTATGGGTCAGGAGCTGCTGTGGGGCAGATGTGGGTCAGTTCTATGGGGCAAGAGCTGCTGTGGTGCAGATGTGGGTCAGATCTATGGGGCAGGAGCTGCTGTGGGGCTGATACGGTTAAGATCTATGGAGCAGGAGATGCTATGGGGCTGATGAGGTTCAGATCTATGGGGCAGGAGCTGATGTGGGGCTGATGTTGGTCAGATCTATAGGGCAGGAGCTGCAGTGGGGCTGATGTGGGTCAGATCTATGGGGCAGGATCTCCTGTGGGGCTGATGTGGGTCAAATCAATGGGGCAGAGCTGCTCTGGGGCACATGTGGGTCAGATCTATGGAGCAGGAGCTGCTGTGAGGCAGATTTGAATCAGATCTATAGGGCAGAAGCTGCTGTGGGTCAGATCTATGGGCAGGAGCTGCTGTGGGGCACATGTGAGTTAGATCTATGGGGCAGGAGATGGTGTGGGGCAGATGTGGGTCAGATCTATGGGGCAGGATCTCCTGGGGGCTGATGTGGGTCAGATCTGTGGGGTAAAATCTGCTGTGGGGCAGATGTGGTTCAGATCTATGGGGCAGGAGCTTCTGTGGGGTTGATGTGGGTCAGATCTATGGGTCAGGAGCTGCTGTGGGGCAGATGTGGGTCAGTTCTATGGGGCAAGAGCCGCTGTGGTGCAGATGTGGGTCAGATCTATGGGGCAAGATCTCCTGGGGGCTGATGTGGGTCAGATCTGTGGGGTAAAATCTGCTGTGGGGCAGATGTGGTTCAGATCTATGGGGCAGGAGCTTCTGTGGGGTTGATGTGGGTCAGATCTATGGGTCAGGAGCTGCTGTGGGGCAGATGTGGGTCAGTTCTATGGGGCAAGAGCTGCTGTGGTGCAGATGTGGGTCAGATCTATGGGGCAGGAGCTGCTGTGGGGCTGATACGGTTAAGATCTATGGAGCGGGAGATGCTATGGGGCTGATGAGGGTCAGATCTATGGGGCAGGAGCTGATGTGGGGCTGATGTTGGTCAGATCTATAGGGCAGGAGCTGCAGTGGGGCTGATGTGGGTCAGTTCTATGGGGCAGGATATCCTGTGGGGCTGATGTGGGTCAAATCAATGAGGCAGAGCTGCTCTGGGGCACATGTGGGTCAGATCTATGGAGCAGGAGCTGCTGTGGGGCAGATTTGAATCAGATCTATAGGGCAGGAGCTGCTGTGGGTCAGATCTATGGAGCAGGAGCTGCTGTGGGGTTGATGTGGGTCAGATCAATGGGTCAGGAGCTGCTGTGGGGCAGATGTGGGTCAGTTCTATGGGGCAAGAGCTGCTGTGGTGCAGATGTGGGTCAGATCTATGGGGCAGGAGCTGCTGTGGGGCTGATACGGTTAAGATCTATGGAGCGGGAGATGCTATGGGGCTGATGAGGGTCTGATCTATGGGGCAGGAGCTGATGTGGGGCTGATGTTGGTCAGATCTATAGGGCAGGAGCTGCAGTGGGGCTGATGTGGGTCAGATCTATGGGGCAGGATCTCCTGTGGGGCTGATGTGGGTCAAATCAATGGGGCAGAGCTGCTCTGGGGCACATGTGGGTCAGATCTATGGAGCAGGAGCTGCTGTGGGGCAGATTTGAATCAGATCTATAGGGCAAAAGCTGCTGTGGGTCAGATCTATGGAGCAGGAGCTGCTGTGGGGCACATGTGAGTTAGATCTATGGGGCAGGAGATGGTGTGGGGAAGATGTGGGTCAGATCTATGGGGCAGGATCTCCTGGGGGCTGATGTGGGTCAGATCTGTGGGGTAAAATCTGCTGTGGGGCAGATGTGGTTCAGATCTATGGGGCAGGAGCTTCTGTGGGGTTGATGTGGGTCAGATCTATGGGTCAGGAGCTGCTGTGGGGCAGATGTGGGTCAGTTCTATGGGGCAAGAGCTGCTGTGGTGCAGATGTGGGTCAGATCTATGGGGCAGGAGCTGCTGTGGGGCTGATACGGTTAAGATCTATGGAGCGGGAGATGCTATGGGGCTGATGAGGTTCAGATCTATGGGGCAGGAGCTGATGTGGGGCTGATGTTGGTCAGATCTATAGGGCAGGAGCTGCAGTGGGGCTGATGTGGGTCAGATCTATGGGGCAGGATCTCCTGTGGGGCTGATGTGGGTCAAATCAATGGGGCAGAGCTGCTCTGGGGCACATGTGGGTCAGATCTATGGAGCAGGAGCTGCTGTGGGGCAGATTTGAATCAGATCTATAGGGCAGAAGCTGCTGTGGGTCAGATCTATGGGCAGGAGATGCTGTGGGGCACATGTGAGTTAGATCTATGGGGCAGGAGATGGTGTGGGGCAGATGTGGGTCAGATCTATGGGGCAGGATCTCCTGGGGGCTGATGTGGGTCAGATCTGTGGGGTAAAATCTGCTGTGGGGCAGATGTGGTTCAGATCTATGGGGCAGGAGCTTCTGTGGGGTTGATGTGGGTCAGATCTATGGGTCAGGAGCTGCTGTGGGGCAGATGTGGGTCAGATCTATGGGGCAGGATCTCCTGGGGGCTGATGTGGGTCAGATCTGTGGGGTAAAATCTGCTGTGGGGCAGATGTGGTTGAGATCTATGGGGCAGGAGCTTCTGTGGGGTTGATGTGGGTCAGATCTATGGGTCAGGAGCTGCTGTGGGGCAGATGTGGGTCAGATCTATGGGGCAGGATCTCCTGGGGGCTGATGTGGGTCAGATCTGTGGGGTAAAATCTGCTGTGGGGCAGATGTGGTTCAGATCTATGGGGCAGGTGCTTCTGTGGGGTTGATGTGTGTCAGATCTATGGGTCAGGAGCTGCTGTGGGGCAGATGTGGGTCAGTTCTATGGGGCAAGAGCCGCTGTGGTGCAGATGTGGGTCAGATCTATGGGGCAAGATCTCCTGGGGGCTGATGTTGGTCAGATCTGTGGGGTAAAATCTGCTGTGGGGCAGATGTGGTTCAGATCTATGGGGCAGGAGCTTCTGTGGGGTTGATGTGGGTCAGATCTATGGGTCAGGAGCTGCTGTGGGGCAGATGTGGGTCAGTTCTATGGGGCAAGAGCTGCTGTGGTGCAGATGTGGGTCAGATCTATGGGGCAGGAGCTGCTGTGGGGCTGATACGGTTAAGATCTATGGAGCGGGAGATGCTATGGGGCTGATGAGGGTCAGATCTATGGGGCAGGAGCTGATGTGGGGCTGATGTTGGTCAGATCTATAGGGCAGGAGCTGCAGTGGGGCTGATGTGGGTCAGTTCTATGGGGCAGGATCTCCTGTGGGGCTGATGTGGGTCAAATCAATGAGGCAGAGCTGCTCTGGGGCACATGTGGGTCAGATCTATGGAGCAGGAGCTGCTGTGGGGCAGATTTGAATGAGATCTATAGGGCAGGAGCTGCTGTGGGTCAGATCTATGGAGCAGGAGCTGCTGTGGGGCACATGTGAGTTAGATCTATGGGGCAGGAGATGGTGTGGGGAAGATGTGGGTCAGATCTATGGGGCAGGATCTCCTGGGGGCTGATGTGGGTCAGATCTGTGGGGTAAAATCTGCTGTGGGGCAGATGTGGTTCAGATCTATGGGGCAGGAACTTCTGTGGGGTTGATGTGGGTCAGATCTATGGGTCAGGAGCTGCTGTGGGGCAGATGTGGGTCAGTTCTATGGGGCAAGAGCTGCTGTGGTGCAGATGTGGGTCAGATCTATGGGGCAAGATCTCCTGGGGGCTGATGTGGGTCAGATCTGTGGGGTAAAATCTGCTGTGGGGCAGATGTGGTTCAGATCTATGGGGCAGGAGCTTCTGTGGGGTTGATGTGGGTCAGATCTATGGGTCAGGAGCTGCTGTGGGGCAGATGTGGGTCAGTTCTATGGGGCAAGAGCTGCTGTGGTTCAGATGTGGGTCAGATCTATGGGGCAGGAGCTGCTGTGGGGCTGATACGGTTAAGATCTATGGAGCGGGAGATGCTATGGGGCTGATGAGGGTCAGATCTATGGGGCAGGAGCTGATGTCGGGCTGATGTTGGTCAGATCTATAGGGCAGGAGCTGCAGTGGGGCTGATGTGGGTCAGATCTATGGGGCAGGATCTCCTGTGGGGCTGATGTGGGTCAAATCAATGGGGCAGAGCTGCTCTGGGGCACATGTGGGTCAGATCTATGGGGCAGGAGCTGCTGTGGGGCAGATTTGAATGAGATCTATAGGGCAGGAGCTTCTGTGGGTCAGATCTATGGGCAGGAGCTGCTGTGGGGCACATGTGAGTTAGATCTATGGGGCAGGAGATGGTGTGGGGCAGATGTGGGTCAGATCTATGGGCAGGATCTCCTGGGGGCATATGTGGGTCAGATCTGTGGGGTAAAATCTGCTGTGGGGCAGATGTGGTTCAGATCTATGGGGCAGGAGCTTCTGTGGGTTTGATGTGGGTCAGATCTATGGGTCAGGAGCTGCTGTGGGGCAGATGTGGGTCAGTTCTAAGGGGCAAGAGCTGCTGTGGTGCAGATGTGGGTCAGATCTATGGGGCAGGAGCTGCTGTGGGGCTGATACGGTTAAGATCTATGGAGCGGGAGATGCTATGGGGCTGATGAGGGTCAGAACTATGGGGCAGGAGCTGATGTGGGGCTGATGTTGGTCAGATCTATAGGGCAGGAGCTGCAGTGGGGCTGATGTGGGTCAGTTCTATGGGGCAGGATCTCCTGTGGGGCTGATGTGGGTCAAATCAATGGGGCAGAGCTGCTCTGGGGCACATGTGGGTCAGATCTATGGAGCAGGAGCTGCTGTGGGGCAGATTTGAATGAGATCTATAGGGCAGGAGCTGCTGTGGGTCAGATCTATGGAGCAGGAGCTGCTGTGGGGCACATGTGAGTTAGATCTATGGGGCAGGAGATGGTGTGGGGCAGATGTGGGTCAGATCTATGGGGCAGGATCTCCTGGGGGCTGATGTGGGTCAGATCTGTGGGGTAAAATCTGCTGTGGGGCAGATGTGGTTCAGATCTATGGGGCAGGAGCTTCTGTGGGGTTGATGTGGGTCAGATCTATGGGGCAGGAGCTGCTGTGGGGCAGATGTGGGTCAGATCTATGGGGCAGGATCTCCTGGGGGCTGATGTGGGTCAGATCTGTGGGGTAAAATCTGCTGTGGGGCAGATGTGGTTCAGATCTATGGGGCAGAAGCTTCTGTGGGGTTGATGTGGGTCAGATCTATGGGTCAGGAGCTGCTGTGGGGCAGATGTGGGTCAGTTCTATGGGGCAAGAGCCGCTGTGGTGCAGATGTGGGTCAGATCTATGGGGCAGGAGCTGCTGTGGGGCTTATACGGTTAAGATCTATGGAGCGGTAGATGCTAGGGGGCTGATGAGGGTCAGATCTATGGGGCAGGAGCTGATGTGGGGCTGATGTTGGTCAGATCTATAGGGCAGGAGCTGCAGTGGGGCTGATGTGGGTCAGTTCTATGGGGCAGGATCTCCTGTGGGGCTGATGTGGGTCAAATCAATGAGGCAGAGCTGCTCTGGGGCACATGTGGGTCAGATCTATGGAGCAGGAGCTGCTGTGGGGCAGATTTGAATCAGATCTATAGGGCAGGAGCTGCTGTGGGTCAGATCTATGGAGCAGGATCTGCTGTGGGGCACATGTGAGTTAGATCTATGGGGCAGGAGATGGTGTGGGGCAGATGTGGGTCAGATCTATGGGGCAGGATCTCCTGGGGGCTGATGTGGGTCAGATCTGTGGGGTAAAATCTGCTGTGGGGCAGATGTGGTTCAGATCTATGGGGCAGGAGCTTCTGTGGGGTTGATGTGGGTCAGATCTATGGGTCAGGAGCTGCTGTGGGGCAGATGTGGGTCAGATCTATGGGTCAGGATCTCCTGGGGGCTGATGTGGGTCAGATCTGTGGGGTAAAATCTGCTGTGGGGCAGATGTGGTTCAGATCTATGGGGCAGGAGCTTCTGTGGGGTTGATGTGCGTCAGATCTATGGGTCAGGAGCTGCTGTGGGGCAGATGTGGGTCAGTTCTATGGGGCAAGAGCCGCTGTGGTGCAGATGTGGGTCAGATCTATGGGGCAAGATCTCCTGGGGGCTGATGTGGGTCAGATCTGTAAGGTAAAATCTGCTGTGGGGCAGATGTGGTTCAGATCTATGGGGCAGGAGCTTCTGTGGGGTTGATGTTGGTCAGATCTATAGGGCAGGAGCTGCAGTGGGGCTGATGTGGGTCAGATCTATGGGGCAGGATCTCCTGTGGGGCTGATGTGGGTCAAATCAATGGGGCAGAGCTGATCTGGGGCACATGTGGGTCAGATCTATGGAGCAGGAGCTGCTGTGGGGCAGATTTGAATCAGATCTATAGGGCAGGAGCTGCTGTGGGTCAGATCTATGGAGCAGGAGCTGCTGTGGGGTTGATGTGGGTCAGATCTATGGGTCAGGAGCTGCTGTGGGGCAGATGTGGGTCAGTTCTATGGGGCAAGAGCTGCTGTGGGGCAGATGTGGGTCAGTTCTATAAGGCAAGAGCTGCTGTGGTGCAGATGTGGGTCAGATCTATGGGTCAGGAGCTGCTGTGGGGCAGATGTGGGTCAGTTCTATGGGGCAAGAGCCGCTGTGGTGCAGATGTGGGTCAGATCTATGGGGCAAGATCTCCTGGGGGCTGATGTGGGTCAGATCTGTGGGGTAAAATCTGCTGTGGGGCAGATGTGGTTCAGATCTATGGGGCAGGAGCTTCTGTGGGGTTGATGTGGGTCAGATCTATGGGTCAGGAGCTGCTGTGGGGCAGATGTGGGTCATTTCTATGGGGCAAGAGCTGCTGTGGTGCAGATGTGGGTCAGATCTATGGGGCAGGAGCTGCTGTGGGGCTGATACGGTTAAGATCTATGGAGCGGGAGATGCTATGGGGCTGATGAGGGTCAGATCTATGGGGCAGGAGCTGATGTGGGGCTGATGTTGGTCAGATCTATAGGGCAGGAGCTGCAGTGGGGCTGATGTGGGTCAGTTCTATGGGGCAGGATCTCCTGTGGGGCTGATGTGGGTCAAATCAATGAGGCAGAGCTGCTCTGGGGCACATGTGGGTCAAATCTATGGAGCAGGAGCTGCTGTGGGGCAGATTTGAATCAGATCTATAGGGCAGGAGCTGCTGTGGGTCAGATCTATGGAGCAGGAGCTGCTGTGGGGTTGATGTGGGTCAGATCTATGGGTCAGGAGCTGCTGTGGGGCAGATGTGGGTCAGTTCTATGGGGCAAGAGCTGCTGTGGGGCAGATGTGGGTCAGTTCTATGGGGCAAGAGCTGCTGTGGTGCAGATGTGGGTCAGATCTATGGGGCAGGAGCTGCTGTGGGGCTGATACGGTTAAGATCTATGGAGCGGGAGATGCTATGGGGCTGATGAGGGTCAGATCTATGGGGCAGGAGCTGATGTGGGGCTGATGTTGGTCAGATCTATAGGGCAGGAGCTGCAGTGGGGCTGATGTGGGTCAGTTCTATGGGGCAGGATCTCCTGTGGGGCTGATGTGGGTCAAATCAATGAGGCAGAGCTGCTCTGGGGCACATGTGGGTCAGATCTATGGAGCAGGAGCTGCTGTGGGGCAGATTTGAATCAGATCTATAGGGCAGGAGCTGCTGTGGGTCAGATCTATGGAGCAGGAGCTGCTGTGGGGTTGATGTGGGTCAGATCTATGGGTCAGGAGCTGCTGTGGGGCAGATGTGGGTCAGTTCTATGGGGCAAGAGCTGCTGTGGTGCAGATGTGGGTCAGATCTATGGGTCAGGAGCTGCTGTTGGGGAGATGTGGATCAGATCTATGGGGCAAGAGCTGCTGTGGTTCAGATGTGGGTCAGATCTATGGGGCAGGAGCTGCTGTGGGGCTGATACGGTTAAGATCTATGGAGCGGGAGATGCTATGGGGCTGATGAGGGTCAGATCTATGGGGCAGGAGCTGCTGTGGGGCAGATTTTAATCAGATCTATAGGGCAGGAGCTGCAGTGGGGCTGATGTGGGTCAGATCTATGGGGCAGGATCTCCTGTGGGGCTGATGTGGGTCAAATCAATGGGGAAGAGCTGCTCTGGGGCACATGTGGGTCAGATCTATGGAGCAGGAGCTGCTGTGGGGCAGATTTGAATCAGATCTATAGGGCAGGAGCTGCTGTGGGTCAGATCTATGGGCAGGAGCTGCTGTGGGGCACATGTGAGTTAGATCTATGGGGCAGGAGATGGTGTGGGGCAGATGTGGGTCAGATCTATGGGGCAGGAGCTGCTGTGGGGCAGATGTGGGTCAGATCTATGGGGCAGGATCTCCTGGGGGCTGATGTGGGTCAGATCTGTGGGGTAAAATCTGCTGTGGGGCAGATGTGGTTCAGATCTATGGGGCAGGAGCTTCTGTGGGGTTGATGTGGGTCAGATCTATGAGTCAGGAGCTGCTGTGGGGCAGATGTGGGTCAGTTCTATGGGGCAAGAGCTGCTGTGGTGCAGATGTGGGTCAGATCTATGGGGCAGGAGCTGCTGTGGGGCTGATACGGTTAAGATCTATGGAGCGGGAGATGCTATGGGGCTGATGAGGGTCAGATCTATGGGGCAGGAGCTGATGTGGGGCTGATGTTGGTCAGATCTGTGGGGCAGGAGCTGCAGTGGGGCTGATGTGGGTCAGATCTATGGGGTAGGATCTCCTGTGGGGCTGATGTGGGTCAAATCAATGGGGCAGAGCTGCTCTGGGGCACATGTGGGTCAGATCTATGGGGCAGGAGCTGCTGTGGGGCAGATTTGAATCAGATCTATAGGGCAGGAGCTGCTGTGGGTAAGATCTATGGGCAGGAGCTGCTGTGGGGCACATGTGAGGTAGATCTATGGGGCAGGAGATGGTGTGGGGCAGATGTGGGTCAGATCTATGGGGCAGGATCTCCTGGGGGCTGATGTGGGTCAGATCTGTGGGGTAAAATCTGCTGTGGGGCAGATGTGGTTCAGATCGTTGGGGCAGGAGCTTCTGTGGGGTTGATGTGGGTCAGATCTATGGGTCAGGAGCTGCTGTGGGGCAGATGTGGGTCAGTTCTATGGGGCAAGAGCTGCTGTGGTGCAGATGTGGGTCAGATCTATGGGGCAGGAGCTGCTGTGGGGCTGATACGGTTAAGATCTATGGAGCGGGAGATGCTATGGGGCTGATGAGAATCAGATCTATGGGGCAGGAGCTGATGTGGGGCTGATGTTGGTCAGATCTATAGGGCAGGAGCTGCAGTGGGGCTGATGTGGGTCAGTTCTATGGGGCAGGATCTCCTGTGCGGCTGATGTGGGTCAAATCAATGAGGCAGAGCTGCTCTGGGGCACATGTGGGTCAGATCTATGGAGCAGGAGCTGCTGTGGGGCAGATTTGAATCAGATCTATAGGGCAGGAGCTGCTGTGGGTCAGATCTATGGAGCAGGAGCTGCTGTGGGGCACATGTGAGTTAGATCTATGGGGCAGGAGATGGTGTGGGGCAGATGTGGGTCAGATCTATGGGGCAGGAGCTTCTGTGGGGTTGATGTGGGTCAGATCTATGGGTCAGGAGCTGCTGTGGGGCAGATGTGGTTCAGATCTATGGGGCAGGAGCTTCTGTGGGGTTGATGTGGGTCAGATCTATGGGTCAGGAGCTGCTGTGGGGCAGATGTGGGTCAGATCTATGGGGCAGGATCTCCTGGGGGCTGATGTGGGTCAGATCTGTGGGGTAAAATCTGCTGTGGGGCAGATGTGGTTCAGATCTATAGGGCAGGAGCTTCTGTGGGGTTGATGTGGGTCAGATCTATGGGTCAGGAGCTGCTGTGGGGCAGATGTGGGTCAGATCTAAGGGGCAGGATCTCCTGGGGGCTGATGTGGGTCTGATCTGTGGGGTAAAATCTGCTGTGGGGCAGATGTGGTTCAGATCTATGGGGCAGGAGCTTCTGTGGGGTTGATGTGCGTCAGATCTATGGGTCAGGAGCTGCTGTGGGGCAGATGTGGGTCAGTTCTATGGGGCAAGAGCCGCTGTGGTGCAGATGTGGGTCAGATCTATGGGGCAAGATCTCCTGGGGGCTGATGTGGGTCAGATCTGTAAGGTAAAATCTGCTGTGGGGCAGATGTGGTTCAGATCTATGGGTCAGGAGCTGCTGTGGGGCAGATGTGGGTCAGTTCTATGGGGCAAGAGCTGCTGTGGTGCAGATGTGGGTCAGATCTATGGGGCAGGAGCTGCTGTGGGGCTGCTACGGTTAAGATCTATGGAGCGGGAGATGCTATGGGGCTGATGAGGGTCAGATCTATGGGGCAGGAGCTGATGTGGGGCTGATGTTGGTCAGATCTATAGGGCAGGAGCTGCAGTGGGGCTGATGTGGGTCAGATCTATGGGGCAGGATCTCCTGTGGGGCTGATGTGGGTCAAATCAATGGGGCTGAGCTGCTCTGGGGCACATGTGGGTCAGATCTATGGAGCAGGAGCTGCTGTGGGGCAGATTTGAATGAGATCTATAGGGCAGGAGCTGCTGTGGGTCAGATCTATGGAGCAGGAGCTGCTGTGGGGCACATGTGAGTTAGATCTATGGGGCAGGAGATGGTGTGGGGCAGATGTGGGTCAGATCTATGGGGCAGGATCTCCTGGGGGCTGATGTGGGTCAGATCTGTGGGGTAAAATCTGCTGTGGGGCAGATGTGGTTCAGATCTATGGGGCAGGAGCTTCTGTGGGGTTGATGTGGGTCAGATCTATGGGTCAGGAGCTGCTGTGGGGCAGATGTGGGTCAGTTCTATGGGGCAAGAGCCGCTGTGGTGCAGATGAGGGTCAGATCTATGGGGCAAGATCTCCTGGGGGCTGATGTGGGTCAGATCTGTGGGGTAAAATCTGCTGTGGGGCAGATGTGGTTCAGATCTATGGGGCAGGAGCTTCTGTGGGGTTGATGTGGGTCAGATCTATGGGTCAGGAGCTGCTGTGGGGCAGATGTGGGTCAGTTCTATGGGGCAAGAGCTGCTGTGGTGCAGATGTGGGTCAGATCTATGGGGCAGGAGCTGCTGTGGGGCTGATACGGTTAAGATCTATGGAGCGGGAGATGCTATGGGGCTGATGAGGGTCAGATCTATGGGGCAGGAGCTGATGTGGGGCTGATGTTGGTCAGATCTATAGGGCAGGAGCTGCAGTGGGGCTGATGTGGGTCAGTTCTATGGGGCAGGATCTCCTGTGGGGCTGATGTGGGTCAAATCAATGAGGCAGAGCTGCTCTGGGGCACATGTGGGTCAGATCTATGGAGCAGGAGCTGCTGTGGGGCAGATTTGAATCAGATCTATAGGGCAGGAGCTGCTGTGGGTCAGATCTATGGAGCAGGATCTGCTGTGGGGCACATGTGAGTTAGATCTATGGGGCAGGAGATGGTGTGGGGCAGATGTGGGTCAGATCTATGGGGCAGGATCTCCTGGGGGCTGATGTGGGTCAGATCTGTGGGGTAAAATCTGCTGTGGGGCAGATGTGGTTCAGATCTATGGGGCAGGAGCTTCTGTGGGGTTGATGTGGGTCAGATCTATGGGTCAGGAGCTGCTGTGGGGCAGATGTGGGTCAGATCTATGGGGCAGGATCTCCTGGGGGCTGATGTGGGTCAGATCTGTGGGGTAAAATCTGCTGTGGGGCAGATGTGGTTCAGATCTATGGGGCAGGAGCTTCTGTGGGGTTGATGTGCGTCAGATCTATGGGTCAGGAGCTGCTGTGGGGCAGATGTGGGTCAGTTCTATGGGGCAAGAGCCGCTGTGGTGCAGATGTGGGTCAGATCTATGGGGCAAGATCTCCTGGGGGCTGATGTGGGTCAGATCTGTAAGGTAAAATCTGCTGTGGGGCAGATGTGGTTCAGATCTATGGGGCAGGAGCTTCTGTGGGGTTGATGTGGGTCAGATCTATGGGTCAGGAGCTGCTGTGGGGCAGATGTGGGTCAGTTCTATGGGGCAAGAGCTGCTGTGGTGCAGATGTAGTTCAGATCTATGGGGCAGGAGCTGCTGTGGGGCTGATACGGTTAAGATCTATGGAGCGGGAGATGCTATGGGGCTGATGAGAGTCAGATCTATGGGGCAGGAGCTGATGTGGGGCTGATGTTGGTCAGATCTATAGGGCAGGAGCTGCAGTGGGGCTGATGTGGGTCAGATCTATGGGGCAGGATCTCCTGTGGGGCTGATGTGGGTCAAATCAATGGGGCAGAGCTGATCTGGGGCACATGTGGGTCAGATCTATGGAGCAGGAGCTGCTGTGGGGCAGATTTGAATCAGATCTATAGGGCAGGAGCTGCTGTGGGTCAGATCTATGGAGCAGGAGCTGCTGTGGGGTTGATGTGGGTCAGATCTATGGGTCAGGAGCTGCTGTGGGGCAGATGTGGGTCATTTCTATGGGGCAAGAGCTGCTGTGGTGCAGATGTGGGTCAGATCTATGGGTCAGGAGCTGCTGTGGGGCTGATACGGTTAAGATCTATGGAGCGGGAGATGCTATGGGGCTGATGAGGGTCAGATCTATGGGGCAGGAGCTGATGTGGGGCTGATGTTGGTCAGATCTATAGGGCAGGAGCTGCAGTGGGGCTGACGTGGGTCAGTTCTATGGGGCAGGATCTCCTGTGGGGCTGATGTGGGTCAAATCAATGAGGCAGAGCTGCTCTGGGGCACATGTGGGTCAGATCTATGGAGCAGGAGCTGCTGTGGGGCAGATTTGAATCAGATCTATAGGGCAGGAGCTGCTGTGGGTCAGATCTATGGAGCAGGAGCTGCTGTGGGGCACATGTGAGTTAGATCTATGGGGAAGGAGATGGTGTGGGGCAGATGTGGGTCAGATCTATGGGGCAGGATCTCCTGGGGGCTGATGTGGGTCAGATCTGTGGGGTAAAATCTGCTGTGGGGCAGATGTGGTTCAGATCTATGGGGCAGGAGCTTCTGTGGGGTTGATGTGGGTCAGATCTATGGGTCAGGAGCTGCTGTGGGGCAGATGTGGGTCAGTTCTATGGGGCAAGAGCCGCTGTGGTACAGATGTGGGTCAGATCTATGGGGCAAGATCTCCTGGGGGCTGATGTGGGTCAGATCTGTGGGGTAAAATCTGCTGTGGGGCAGATGTGGTTCAGATCTATGGGGCAGGAGCTTCTGTGGGGTTGATGTGGGTCAGATCTATGGGTCAGGAGCTGCTGTGGGGCAGATGTGGGTCAGTTCTATGGGGCAAGAGCTGCTGTGGTGCAGATGTGGGTCAGATCTATGGGGCAGGAGCTGCTGTGGGGCTGATACGGTTAAGATCTATGGAGCGGGAGATGCTATGGGGCTGATGAGGGTCAGATCTATGGGGCAGGAGCTGATGTGGGGCTGATGTTGGTCAGATCTATAGGGCAGGAGCTGCAGTGGGGCTGATGTGGGTCAGTTCTATGGGGCAGGATCTCCTGTGGGGCTGATGTGGGTCAAATCAATGAGGCAGAGCTGCTCTGGGGCACATGTGGGTCAGATCTATGGAGCAGGAGCTGCTGTGGGGCAGATTTGAATCAGATCTATAGGTCAGGAGCTGCTGTGGGGCAGATCCATGGAGCAGGAGCTCCTGTGGGGTTGATGTGGGTCAGATCTATGGGTCAGGAGCTGCTGTGGGGCAGATGTGGGTCAGTTCTATGGGGCAAGAGCTGCTGTGGTGCAGATGTGGGTCAGATCTATGGGGCAGGAGCTGCTGTGGGGCTGATACGGTTAAGATCTATGGAGCGGGAGATGCTATGGGGCTGATGAGGGTCAGATCTATGGGGCAGGAGCTGATGTGGGGCTGATGTTGGTCAGATCTATAGGGCAGGAGCTGCAGTAGGGCTGATGTGGGTCAGATCTATGGGGCAGGATCTCCTGTGGGGCTGATGTGTGTCAAATCAATGGGGCAGAGCTGCTCTGGGGCACATGTGGGTCAGATCTATGGGGCAGGAGCTGCTGTGGGGCTGATTTGAATCAGATCTATAGGGTAGGAGCTGCTGTGGGTCAGATCTATGGGCAGGAGCTGCTGTGGGGCACATGTGAGTTAGATCTATGGGGCAGGAGATGGTGTGGGGCAGATGTGGGTCACATCTATGGGGCAGGATCTCCTGGGGGCTGATGTGGGTCAGATCTGTGGGGTAAAATCTGCTGTGGGGCAGATGTGGTTCAGATCTATGGGGCAGGAGCTTCTGTGGGGTTGATGTGGGTCAGATCTATGGGTCAGGAGCTGCTGTGGGGCAGATGTGGGTCAGATCTATGGGGCAGGATCTCCTGGGGGCTGATGTGGGTCAGATCTGTGGGGTAAAATCTGCTGTGGGGCAGATGTGGATCAGATCTATGGGGCAGGAGCTTCTGTGGGGTTGATGTGGGTCAGATCTATGGGTCAGGAGCTGCTGTGGGGCAGATGTGGGTCAGTTCTATGGGGCAAGAGCCGCTGTGGTGCAGATGTGGGTCAGATCTATGGGGCAAGATCTCCTGGGGGCTGATGTGGGTCAGATCTGTGGGGTAAAATCTGCTGTGGGGCAGATGTGGTTCAGATCTATGGGGCAGGAGCTTCTGTGGGGTTGATGTGGGTCAGATCTATGGGTCAGGAGCTGCTGTGGGGCAGATGTGGGTCAGTTCTATGGGGCAAGAGCTGCTGTGGTGCAGATGTGGGTCAGATCTATGGGGCAGGAGCTGCTGTGGGGCTGATACGGTTAAGATCTATGGAGCGGGAGATGCTATGGGGCTGATGAGGGTCAGATCTATGGGGCAGGAGCTGATGTGGGGCTGATGTTGGTAAGATCTATAGGGCAGGAGCTGCAGTGGGGCTGATGTGGGTCAGATCTATGGGGCAGGATCTCCTGTGGGGCTGATGTGGGTCAAATCAATGGGGCAGAGCTGCTCTGGGGCACATGTGGGTCAGATCTATGGGGCAGGAGCTGCTGTGGGGCAGATTTGAATCAGATCTATAGGACAGGAGCTGCTGTGGGTCAGATCTATGGGCAGGAGCTGCTGTGGGGAACATGTGAGTTAGATCTATGGGGCAGGAGATGGTGTGGGGCAGATGTGGGTCAGATCTATGGGGCAGGATCTCCTGGGGGCTGATGTGGGTCAGATCTGTGGGGTAAAATCTGCTGTGGGGCAGATGTGGTTCAGATCTATGGGGCAGGAGCTTCTGTGGGGTTGATGTGGGTCAGATCTATGGGTCAGGAGCTGCTGTGGGGCAGATGTGGGTCAGTTCTATGGGGCAAGAGCTGCTGTGGTGCAGATGTGGGTCAGATCTATGGGGCAGGAGCTGCTGTGGGGCTGATACGGTTAAGATCTATGGAGCGGGAGATGCTATGGGGCTGATGAGGGTCAGATCTATGGGGCAGGAGCTGATGTGGGGCTGATGTTGGTCAGATCTATAGGGCAGGAGCTGCAGTGGGGCTGATGTGGGTCAGATCTATGGGGCAGGATCTCCTGTGGGGCTGATGTGGGTCAAATCAATGGGGCAGAGCTGCTCTGGGGCACATGTGGGTCAGATCTATGGAGCAGGAGCTGCTGTGGGGCAGATTTGAATCAGATCTATAGGGCAGAAGCTGCTGTGGGTCAGATCTATGGGCAGGAGATGCTGTGGGGCACATGTGAGTTAGATCTATGAGGCAGGATATGGTGTGGGGCTGATGAGGGTCAGATCTATGGGGCAGGAGATGGTGTGGGGCAGATGTGGGTCAGATCTATGGGGCAGGATCTCCTGGGGGCTGATGTGGGTCAGATCTGTGGGGTAAAATCTGCTGTGGGGCAGATGTGGTTCAGATCTATGGGGCAGGAGCTTCTGTGGGGTTGATGTGGGTCAGATCTATGGGTCAGGAGCTGCTGTGGGGCAGATGTGGGTCAGTTCTATGGGGCAGGAGCTGCTGTGGGGCTGATGTGGGTCAGTTCTATGGGGCAAGAGCCGCTGTGGTGCAGATGTGGGTCAGATCTATGGGGCAAGATCTCCTGGGGGCTGATGTGGGTCAGATCTGTGGGGTAAAATCTACTGTGGGGCAGATGTGGTTCAGATCTATGGGGCAGGAGCTTCTGTGGGGTTATGTGGGTCAGATCTATGGGTCAGGAGCTACTGTGGGGCAGATGTGGGTCAGTTCTATGGGGCAAGAGCTGCTGTGGTGCAGATGTGGGTCAGATCTATGGGGCAGGAGCTGCTGTGGGGCTGATACGGTTAATATCTATGGATCGGGAGATGCTATGGGGCTGATGAGGGTCAGATCTATGGGGCAGGAGCTGATGTGGGGCTGATGTTGGTCAGATCTATAGGGCAGGAGCTGCAGTGGGGCTGATGTGGGTCAGTTCTATGGGGCAGGATCTCCTGTGGGGCTGATGTGGGTCAAATCAATGAGGCAGAGCTGCTCTGGGGCACATGTGGGTCAGATCTATGGAGCAGGAGCTGCTGTGGGGCAGATTTGAATCAGATCTATAGGGCAGGAGCTGCTGTGGGTCAGATATATGGAGCAGGAGCTGCTGTGGGGTTGATGTGGGTCAGATCTATGGGTCAGGAGCTGCTGTGGGGCAGATGTGGGTCAGTTCTATGGGGCAAGAGCTGCTGTGGTGCAGATGTGGGTCAGATCTATGGGGCAGGAGCTGCTGTGGGGCTGATACGGTTAAGATCTATGGAGCGGGAGATGCTATGGGGCTGATGAGGGTCAGATCTATGGGGCAGGAGCTGATGTGGGGCTGATGTGGGTCAGATCTATAGGGCAGGAGCTGCAGTGGCGCTGATGTGGGTCAGATCTATGGGGCAGGATCTCCTGTGGGGCTGATGTGGGTCAAATCAATGGGGCAGAGCTGCTCTGGGGCACATGTGGGTCAGATCAATGGGGCAGGAGCTGCTGTGGGGCAGATTTGAATCAGATCTATAGGGCAGGAGCTGCTGTGGGTCAGATCTATGGGCAGGAGCTGCTGTGGGGCACATGTGAGTTAGATCTATGAGGCAGGAGATGGTGTGGGGCAGATGTGGGTCAGATCTATGGGGCAGGATCTCCTGGGGGCTGAGGTGGGTCAGATCTGTGGGGTAAAATCTGCTGTGGGGCAGATGTGGTTCAGATCTATGGGGCAGGAGCTTCTGTGGGGTTGATGTGGGTCAGATCTATGGGTCAGGAGCTGCTGTGGGGCAGATGTGGGTCAGTTCTATGGGGCAAGAGCCGCTGTGGTGCAGATGTGGGTCAGATCTTTAGGGCAAGATCTCCTGGGGGCTGATGTGGGTCAGATCTGTGGGGTAAAATCTGCTGTGGGGCAGATGTGGTTCAGATCTATGGGGCAGGAGCTTCTGTGGGGTTGATGTGGGTCAGATCTATGGGGCAGGATCTCCTGGGGGCTGATGTGGGTCAGATCTGTGGGGTAAAATCTGCTGTGGGGCAGTTGTGGTTCAGATCTATGGGGCAGGAGCTTCTGTGGGGTTGATGTGGGTCAGATCTATGGGTCAGGAGCTGCTGTGGGGCAGATGTGGGTCAGTTCTATGGGGCAAGAGCTGCTGTGGTGCAGATGTGGGTCAGATCTATGGGGCAGGAGCTGCTGTGGGGCTGATACGGTTAAGATCTATGGAGCGGGAGATGCTATGGGGCTGATGAGGGTCAGATCTATGGGGCAGGAGCTGATGTGGGGCTGATGTTGGTCAGATCTATAGGGCAGGAGCTGCAGTGGGACTGATGTGGGTCAGTTCTATGGGGCAGGATCTCCTGTGGGGCTGATGTGGGTCAAATCAATGAGGCAGAGCTGCTCTGGGGCACATGTGGGTCAGATCTATGGAGCAGGAGCTGCTGTGGGGCAGATTTGAATCAGATCTATAGGGCAGGAGCTGCTGTGGGTCAGATCTATGGAGCAGGAGCTGCTGTGGGGTTGATGTGGGTCAGATCTATGGGTCAGGAGCTGCTGTGGGGCAGATGTGGGTCAGTTCTATGGGGCAAGAGCTGCTGTGGTGCAGATGTGGGTCAGATCTATGGGGCAGGAGCTGCTGTGGGGCTGATACGGTTAAGATCTATGGAGCGGGAGATGCTATGGGGCTGATGAGGGTCAGATCTATGGGGCAGGAGCTGATGTGGGGCTGATGTTGGTCAGATCTATAGGGCAGGAGCTGCAGTGGGGCTGATGTGGGTCAGATCTATGGGGCAGGATCTCCTGTGGGGCTGATGTGGGTCAAATCAATGGGGCAGAGCTGCTCTGGGGCACATGTGGGTCAGATCTATGGGGCAGGAGCTGCTGTGGGGCAGATTTGAATCAGATCTATAGGGCAGGAGCTGCTGTGGGTCAGATCTATTGGCAGGAGCTGCTGTGGGGCACATGTGAGTTAGATCTATGGGGCAGGAAATGGTGTGGGGCAGATGTGGGTCAGATCTATGGGGCAGGATCTCCTGGGGGCTGATGTGGGTCAGATCTGTGGGGTAAAATCTGCTGTGGGGCAGATGTGGTTCAGATCTATGGGGCAGGAGCTTCTGTGGGGTTGATGTGGGTCAGATCTATTGGTCAGGAGCTGCTGTGGGGCAGATGTGGGTCAGATCTATGGGGCAGGATCTCCTGGGGGCTGATGTGGGTGTCATGGTTTTGTAATTTTGTAATTTTGCTATCAGTATTCCACATCATAACATCATGTAAAGTATGGATACTTCTGTTGAATGTGCAGTCCACAGAAGAAGACTACATATCCCAGAGAACAACAGGAGTAACAATAAGTCACGGGACCAGGACTCTATATAATCTCGTTCCCAGGCTGGAGTGCCCTCCTTCTTCTCTCGAACTTCTCGGAGAGTGGGAAGCGTTCCAGCCGTGTCGCCTAGAGTTCACAGTAGGCCTCTCGGTTTTCGGAGACTCTCTCTCTCTGTTTCGTTCGATTTTGTTAGCCTTAATTATATTATATTGTGTTATCTTGTATTTCAATATCATATTTAGTAAAATAAGTTTTTCCTCCTTAGATTGTCGCTGTTTTATCCCACTCCCCTTTTCCCCCTCCTTTCCGGGCCCCGGGGGGGGGGCGTGGGGTGGCTTCCCCTGTCACGGGCATAGGTAAATCTAAGTAACCCGTGACAGATTTTTTGGTGGAGAATGCGGGCATAGAGCTTTTTAGCTTTTAGAACAACTCTCTCTTTGCTCTTAAAGAGCTTCGTTACGGGAGTGTTCGGAGTGTTATCTTTCCGTAGCTGCTCACGGAGAACGTGACCTTGAAATACCAGACAAATTGTCAACATTAAGGGCTGCTTCCGAAGTAGTCGGGACTGAAACACAGCTCCTTTTGGCACCTCGACTGCCAGTGCTGAACTGGATGTTCAAAGGACAGGTTCCCTCCACCCATCATGCTACCGATGTCACCTGGAGCAAGTGGATTACGCTGATTACACAGCGAGCGCGAATGGGAAACCTCAATCGTCCAGGAATCCTAGAGGTAATCATGGACTGGCCTGAAGATAAAAAGTTTGGAACATCACCAGCAGAAGAGGTATCACGTGCTAAAGAGGCCCCACCATACAACGAATTACCAGAAAATGAAAAGAAATATGCCCTATTCACTGACGGATCATGTCGCATTGTAGGGAAGCATCGCAAATGGAAAGCTGCTGTGTGGAGCCCCACACGACAGGTTGCAGAGGCCACTGAAGGTAAGGGAGAATCAAGTCAGTTTGCAGAGGTAAAAGCTGTCCAGCTGGCCTTAGATGTTGCTGAACGGGAGAGGTGGCCAATGCTGTATCTTTATACTGACTCATGGATGGTGGCAAATGCCTTATGGGGGTGGTTACAGCGGTGGGAACAAAATAACTGGCAACGGAGGGGAAAATCTGTTTGGGCCGCTGAACTATGGAAGGACATTGCTTCCCGAACAAAGAATATGGTTGTAAAGGTGCGTCATGTGGATGCACATGTGCCCAAAAGTCGGGCTACTGAAGAACAACAAAACAACCATCAGGTAGATAAAGCTGCCAAAATTGAGGTGGCTCAAATTGACTTGGACTGGCAGAATAAGGGTGAATTATTTCTAGCTCGATGGGCTCATGAGACCTCAGGCCATCAAGGAAGAGACGCAACATATAAGTGGGCCAGAGACCGAGGGGTGGACTTAACCATGGACGCTATTGCGCAGATTATTCATGATTGTGAAACATGTGCCATAATTAAACAAGCCAGAAGGATGAAACCTCTCTGGGAGGAAGGGCGATGGCAAAAGTATAAATATGGGGAGGCGTGGCAGGTTGATTATATCACCTTGCCACGATCTCGCAGTGGTAAGTGTTATGTACTCACTATGGTAGAGGCAACCACTGGGTGGCTTGAAACATACGCAGTACCCCATGCAACTGCTCGAAACACCATATTAGGTCTTGAGAAACAAGTCTTGTGGCGACATGGCACCCCAGAAAGAATTGAATCTGATAATGGGACACATTTCAAAAATTCTCTTATAAATACTTGGGCCAAAGATCATGGCATTGAGTGGATTTATCATATTCCCTACCATGCACCAGCTTCTGGTAAAATTGAACGATATAATGGGTTGTTGAAAACTATGTTGAAAGCAATGGGTGGCGGAACATTTAAGCACTGGGAGAAGAATCTGGCAGAAGCCACTTGGTTGGTCAATACTAGAGGATCTGTCAATCGTGATGGTCCTAGTCAATCTAGCCCCCTACACACTGTAGAAGGAGATAAGGTCCCTGTTATACATGTAAAGAACATGTTGGGAAAAGCTGTTTGGGTCCTTCCAGCTTCTGGAAAGGGAAAACCTATCCGTGGAACTGTCTTTGCCCAGGGACCTGGGTGCACTTGGTGGGTAATGCAGAAGGATGGGGATGTTCAATGTGTGCCACAAGGGAATTTGATGCTGGGGGAGTGCAGTCAATAATTTTATGTATCTATATATATATATATATGTTTGCATGTGTAGTGTATTTTAGTTATTATAGTTGTACATTTAGTTATGTTACATGCAATTCTACTATTTAGCTATCACAATTTTACATACGTGTATATATATGTATATATATGTATATATTAACCATGATGTAATAATGTAGAATAAGGGGTGGAATGTCATGGTTTTGTAATTTTGTAATTTTGCTATCAGTATTCCACATCATAACATCATGTAAAGTATGGATACTTCTGTTGAATGTGCAGTCCACAGAAGAAGACTACATATCCCAGAGAACAACAGGAGTAACAATAAGTCACGGGACCAGGACTCTATATAATCTCGTTCCCAGGCTGGAGTGCCCTCCTTCTTCTCTCGAACTTCTCGGAGAGTGGGAAGCGTTCCAGCCGTGTCGCCTAGAGTTCACAGTAGGCCTCTCGGTTTTCGGAGACTCTCTCTCTCTGTTTCGTTCGATTTTGTTAGCCTTAATTATATTATATTGTGTTATCTTGTATTTCGATATCATATTTAGTAAAATAAGTTTTTCCTCCTTAGATTGTCGCTGTTTTATCCCACTCCCCTTTTCCCCCTCCTTTCCGGGCCCCGGGGGGGGGGCGTGGGGTGGCTTCCCCTGTCACGGGCATAGGTAAATCTAAGTAACCCGTGACAGATTTTTTGGTGGAGAATGCGGGCATAGAGCTTTTTAGCTTTTAGAACAACTCTCTCTTTGCTCTTAAAGAGCTTCGTTACGGGAGTGTTCGGAGTGTTATCTTTCCGTAGCTGCTCACGGAGAACGTGACCTTGAAATACCAGACAAATTGTCAACATTAAGGGCTGCTTCCGAAGTAGTCGGGACTGAAACACAGCTCCTTTTGGCACCTCGACTGCCAGTGCTGAACTGGATGTTCAAAGGACAGGTTCCCTCCACCCATCATGCTACCGATGTCACCTGGAGCAAGTGGATTACGCTGATTACACAGCGAGCGCGAATGGGAAACCTCAATCGTCCAGGAATCCTAGAGGTAATCATGGACTGGCCTGAAGATAAAAAGTTTGGAACATCACCAGCAGAAGAGGTATCACGTGCTAAAGAGGCCCCACCATACAACGAATTACCAGAAAATGAAAAGAAATATGCCCTATTCACTGACGGATCATGTCGCATTGTAGGGAAGCATCGCAAATGGAAAGCTGCTGTGTGGAGCCCCACACGACAGGTTGCAGAGGCCACTGAAGGTAAGGGAGAATCAAGTCAGTTTGCAGAGGTAAAAGCTGTCCAGCTGGCCTTAGATGTTGCTGAACGGGAGAGGTGGCCAATGCTGTATCTTTATACTGACTCATGGATGGTGGCAAATGCCTTATGGGGGTGGTTACAGCGGTGGGAACAAAATAACTGGCAACGGAGGGGAAAATCTGTTTGGGCCGCTGAACTATGGAAGGACATTGCTTCCCGAACAAAGAATATGGTTGTAAAGGTGCGTCATGTGGATGCACATGTGCCCAAAAGTCGGGCTACTGAAGAACAACAAAACAACCATCAGGTAGATAAAGCTGCCAAAATTGAGGTGGCTCAAATTGACTTGGACTGGCAGAATAAGGGTGAATTATTTCTAGCTCGATGGGCTCATGAGACCTCAGGCCATCAAGGAAGAGACGCAACATATAAGTGGGCCAGAGACCGAGGGGTGGACTTAACCATGGACGCTATTGCGCAGATTATTCATGATTGTGAAACATGTGCCATAATTAAACAAGCCAGAAGGATGAAACCTCTCTGGGAGGAAGGGCGATGGCAAAAGTATAAATATGGGGAGGCGTGGCAGGTTGATTATATCACCTTGCCACGATCTCGCAGTGGTAAGTGTTATGTACTCACTATGGTAGAGGCAACCACTGGGTGGCTTGAAACATACGCAGTACCCCATGCAACTGCTCGAAACACCATATTAGGTCTTGAGAAACAAGTCTTGTGGCGACATGGCACCCCAGAAAGAATTGAATCTGATAATGGGACACATTTCAAAAATTCTCTTATAAATACTTGGGCCAAAGATCATGGCATTGAGTGGATTTATCATATTCCCTACCATGCACCAGCTTCTGGTAAAATTGAACGATATAATGGGTTGTTGAAAACTATGTTGAAAGCAATGGGTGGCGGAACATTTAAGCACTGGGAGAAGAATCTGGCAGAAGCCACTTGGTTGGTCAATACTAGAGGATCTGTCAATCGTGATGGTCCTAGTCAATCTAGCCCCCTACACACTGTAGAAGGAGATAAGGTCCCTGTTATACATGTAAAGAACATGTTGGGAAAAGCTGTTTGGGTCCTTCCAGCTTCTGGAAAGGGAAAACCTATCCGTGGAACTGTCTTTGCCCAGGGACCTGGGTGCACTTGGTGGGTAATGCAGAAGGATGGGGATGTTCAATGTGTGCCACAAGGGAATTTGATGCTGGGGGAGTGCAGTCAATAATTTTATGTATCTATATATATATATATATGTTTGCATGTGTAGTGTATTTTAGTTATTATAGTTGTACATTTAGTTATGTTACATGCAATTCTACTATTTAGCTATCACAATTTTACATACGTGTATATATATGTATATATATGTATATATTAACCATGATGTAATAATGTAGAATAAGGGGTGGAATGTCATGGTTTTGTAATTTTGTAATTTTGCTATCAGTATTCCACATCATAACATCATGTAAAGTATGGATACTTCTGTTGAATGTGCAGTCCACAGAAGAAGACTACATATCCCAGAGAACAACAGGAGTAACAATAAGTCACGGGACCAGGACTCTATATAATCTCGTTCCCAGGCTGGAGTGCCCTCCTTCTTCTCTCGAACTTCTCGGAGAGTGGGAAGCGTTCCAGCCGTGTCGCCTAGAGTTCACAGTAGGCCTCTCGGTTTTCGGAGACTCTCTCTCTCTGTTTCGTTCGATTTTGTTAGCCTTAATTATATTATATTGTGTTATCTTGTATTTCGATATCATATTTAGTAAAATAAGTTTTTCCTCCTTAGATTGTCGCTGTTTTATCCCACTCCCCTTTTCCCCCTCCTTTCCGGGCCCCGGGGGGGGGGCGTGGGGTGGCTTCCCCTGTCACGGGCATAGGTAAATCTAAGTAACCCGTGACAGATTTTTTGGTGGAGAATGCGGGCATAGAGCTTTTTAGCTTTTAGAACAACTCTCTCTTTGCTCTTAAAGAGCTTCGTTACGGGAGTGTTCGGAGTGTTATCTTTCCGTAGCTGCTCACGGAGAACGTGACCTTGAAATACCAGACAAATTGTCAACATTAAGGGCTGCTTCCGAAGTAGTCGGGACTGAAACACAGCTCCTTTTGGCACCTCGACTGCCAGTGCTGAACTGGATGTTCAAAGGACAGGTTCCCTCCACCCATCATGCTACCGATGTCACCTGGAGCAAGTGGATTACGCTGATTACACAGCGAGCGCGAATGGGAAACCTCAATCGTCCAGGAATCCTAGAGGTAATCATGGACTGGCCTGAAGATAAAAAGTTTGGAACATCACCAGCAGAAGAGGTATCACGTGCTAAAGAGGCCCCACCATACAACGAATTACCAGAAAATGAAAAGAAATATGCCCTATTCACTGACGGATCATGTCGCATTGTAGGGAAGCATCGCAAATGGAAAGCTGCTGTGTGGAGCCCCACACGACAGGTTGCAGAGGCCACTGAAGGTAAGGGAGAATCAAGTCAGTTTGCAGAGGTAAAAGCTGTCCAGCTGGCCTTAGATGTTGCTGAACGGGAGAGGTGGCCAATGCTGTATCTTTATACTGACTCATGGATGGTGGCAAATGCCTTATGGGGGTGGTTACAGCGGTGGGAACAAAATAACTGGCAACGGAGGGGAAAATCTGTTTGGGCCGCTGAACTATGGAAGGACATTGCTTCCCGAACAAAGAATATGGTTGTAAAGGTGCGTCATGTGGATGCACATGTGCCCAAAAGTTGGGCTACTGAAGAACAACAAAACAACCATCAGGTAGATAAAGCTGCCAAAATTGAGGTGGCTCAAATTGACTTGGACTGGCAGAATAAGGGTGAATTATTTCTAGCTCGATGGGCTCATGAGACCTCAGGCCATCAAGGAAGAGACGCAACATATAAGTGGGCCAGAGACCGAGGGGTGGACTTAACCATGGACGCTATTGCGCAGATTATTCATGATTGTGAAACATGTGCCATAATTAAACAAGCCAGAAGGATGAAACCTCTCTGGGAGGAAGGGCGATGGCAAAAGTATAAATATGGGGAGGCGTGGCAGGTTGATTATATCACCTTGCCACGATCTCGCAGTGGTAAGTGTTATGTACTCACTATGGTAGAGGCAACCACTGGGTGGCTTGAAACATACGCAGTACCCCATGCAACTGCTCGAAACACCATATTAGGTCTTGAGAAACAAGTCTTGTGGCGACATGGCACCCCAGAAAGAATTGAATCTGATAATGGGACACATTTCAAAAATTCTCTTATAAATACTTGGGCCAAAGATCATGGCATTGAGTGGATTTATCATATTCCCTACCATGCACCAGCTTCTGGTAAAATTGAACGATATAATGGGTTGTTGAAAACTATGTTGAAAGCAATGGGTGGCGGAACATTTAAGCACTGGGAGAAGAATCTGGCAGAAGCCACTTGGTTGGTCAATACTAGAGGATCTGTCAATCGTGATGGTCCTAGTCAATCTAGCCCCCTACACACTGTAGAAGGAGATAAGGTCCCTGTTATACATGTAAAGAACATGTTGGGAAAAGCTGTTTGGGTCCTTCCAGCTTCTGGAAAGGGAAAACCTATCCGTGGAACTGTCTTTGCCCAGGGACCTGGGTGCACTTGGTGGGTAATGCAGAAGGATGGGGATGTTCAATGTGTGCCACAAGGGAATTTGATGCTGGGGGAGTGCAGTCAATAATTTTATGTATCTATATATATATATATATGTTTGCATGTGTAGTGTATTTTAGTTATTATAGTTGTACATTTAGTTATGTTACATGCAATTCTACTATTTAGCTATCACAATTTTACATACGTGTATATATATGTATATATATGTATATATTAACCATGATGTAATAATGTAGAATAAGGGGTGGAATGTCATGGTTTTGTAATTTTGTAATTTTGCTATCAGTATTCCACATCATAACATCATGTAAAGTATGGATACTTCTGTTGAATGTGCAGTCCACAGAAGAAGACTACATATCCCAGAGAACAACAGGAGTAACAATAAGTCACGGGACCAGGACTCTATATAATCTCGTTCCCAGGCTGGAGTGCCCTCCTTCTTCTCTCGAACTTCTCGGAGAGTGGGAAGCGTTCCAGCCGTGTCGCCTAGAGTTCACAGTAGGCCTCTCGGTTTTCGGAGACTCTCTCTCTCTGTTTCGTTCGATTTTGTTAGCCTTAATTATATTATATTGTGTTATCTTGTATTTCGATATCATATTTAGTAAAATAAGTTTTTCCTCCTTAGATTGTCGCTGTTTTATCCCACTCCCCTTTTCCCCCTCCTTTCCGGGCCCCGGGGGGGGGGCGTGGGGTGGCTTCCCCTGTCACGGGCATAGGTAAATCTAAGTAACCCGTGACAGATTTTTTGGTGGAGAATGCGGGCATAGAGCTTTTTAGCTTTTAGAACAACTCTCTCTTTGCTCTTAAAGAGCTTCGTTACGGGAGTGTTCGGAGTGTTATCTTTCCGTAGCTGCTCACGGAGAACGTGACCTTGAAATACCAGACAAATTGTCAACATTAAGGGCTGCTTCCGAAGTAGTCGGGACTGAAACACAGCTCCTTTTGGCACCTCGACTGCCAGTGCTGAACTGGATGTTCAAAGGACAGGTTCCCTCCACCCATCATGCTACCGATGTCACCTGGAGCAAGTGGATTACGCTGATTACACAGCGAGCGCGAATGGGAAACCTCAATCGTCCAGGAATCCTAGAGGTAATCATGGACTGGCCTGAAGATAAAAAGTTTGGAACATCACCAGCAGAAGAGGTATCACGTGCTAAAGAGGCCCCACCATACAACGAATTACCAGAAAATGAAAAGAAATATGCCCTATTCACTGACGGATCATGTCGCATTGTAGGGAAGCATCGCAAATGGAAAGCTGCTGTGTGGAGCCCCACACGACAGGTTGCAGAGGCCACTGAAGGTAAGGGAGAATCAAGTCAGTTTGCAGAGGTAAAAGCTGTCCAGCTGGCCTTAGATGTTGCTGAACGGGAGAGGTGGCCAATGCTGTATCTTTATACTGACTCATGGATGGTGGCAAATGCCTTATGGGGGTGGTTACAGCGGTGGGAACAAAATAACTGGCAACGGAGGGGAAAATCTGTTTGGGCCGCTGAACTATGGAAGGACATTGCTTCCCGAACAAAGAATATGGTTGTAAAGGTGCGTCATGTGGATGCACATGTGCCCAAAAGTCGGGCTACTGAAGAACAACAAAACAACCATCAGGTAGATAAAGCTGCCAAAATTGAGGTGGCTCAAATTGACTTGGACTGGCAGAATAAGGGTGAATTATTTCTAGCTCGATGGGCTCATGAGACCTCAGGCCATCAAGGAAGAGACGCAACATATAAGTGGGCCAGAGACCGAGGGGTGGACTTAACCATGGACGCTATTGCGCAGATTATTCATGATTGTGAAACATGTGCCATAATTAAACAAGCCAGAAGGATGAAACCTCTCTGGGAGGAAGGGCGATGGCAAAAGTATAAATATGGGGAGGCGTGGCAGGTTGATTATATCACCTTGCCACGATCTCGCAGTGGTAAGTGTTATGTACTCACTATGGTAGAGGCAACCACTGGGTGGCTTGAAACATACGCAGTACCCCATGCAACTGCTCGAAACACCATATTAGGTCTTGAGAAACAAGTCTTGTGGCGACATGGCACCCCAGAAAGAATTGAATCTGATAATGGGACACATTTCAAAAATTCTCTTATAAATACTTGGGCCAAAGATCATGGCATTGAGTGGATTTATCATATTCCCTACCATGCACCAGCTTCTGGTAAAATTGAACGATATAATGGGTTGTTGAAAACTATGTTGAAAGCAATGGGTGGTGGAACATTTAAGCACTGGGAGAAGAATCTGGCAGAAGCCACTTGGTTGGTCAATACTAGAGGATCTGTCAATCGTGATGGTCCTAGTCAATCTAGCCCCCTACACACTGTAGAAGGAGATAAGGTCCCTGTTATACATGTAAAGAACATGTTGGGAAAAGCTGTTTGGGTCCTTCCAGCTTCTGGAAAGGGAAAACCTATCCGTGGAACTGTCTTTGCCCAGGGACCTGGGTGCACTTGGTGGGTAATGCAGAAGAATGGGGATGTTCAATGTGTGCCACAAGGGAATTTGATGCTGGGGGAGTGCAGTCAATAATTTTATGTATCTATATATATATATATATGTTTGCATGTGTAGTGTATTTTAGTTATTATAGTTGTACATTTAGTTATGTTACATGCAATTCTACTATTTAGCTATCACAATTTTACATACGTGTATATATATGTATATATATGTATATATTAACCATGATGTAATAATGTAGAATAAGGGGTGGAATGTCATGGTTTTGTAATTTTGTAATTTTGCTATCAGTATTCCACATCATAACATCATGTAAAGTATGGATACTTCTGTTGAATGTGCAGTCCACAGAAGAAGACTACATATCCCAGAGAACAACAGGAGTAACAATAAGTCACGGGACCAGGACTCTATATAATCTCGTTCCCAGGCTGGAGTGCCCTCCTTCTTCTCTCGAACTTCTCGGAGAGTGGGAAGCGTTCCAGCCGTGTCGCCTAGAGTTCACAGTAGGCCTCTCGGTTTTCGGAGACTCTCTCTCTCTGTTTCGTTCGATTTTGTTTGCCTTAATTATATTATATTGTGTTATCTTGTATTTCGATATCATATTTAGTAAAATAAGTTTTTCCTCCTTAGATTGTCGCTGTTTTATCCCACTCCCCTTTTCCCCCTCCTTTCCGGGCCCCGGGGGGGGGGCGTGGGGTGGCTTCCCCTGTCACGGGCATAGGTAAATCTAAGTAACCCGTGACAGATTTTTTGGTGGAGAATGCGGGCATAGAGCTTTTTAGCTTTTAGAACAACTCTCTCTTTGCTCTTAAAGAGCTTCGTTACGGGAGTGTTCGGAGTGTTATCTTTCCGTAGCTGCTCACGGAGAACGTGACCTTGAAATACCAGACAAATTGTCAACATTAAGGGCTGCTTCCGAAGTAGTCGGGACTGAAACACAGCTCCTTTTGGCACCTCGACTGCCAGTGCTGAACTGGATGTTCAAAGGACAGGTTCCCTCCACCCATCATGCTACCGATGTCACCTGGAGCAAGTGGATTACGCTGATTACACAGCGAGCGCGAATGGGAAACCTCAATCGTCCAGGAATCCTAGAGGTAATCATGGACTGGCCTGAAGATAAAAAGTTTGGAACATCACCAGCAGAAGAGGTATCACGTGCTAAAGAGGCCCCACCATACAACGAATTACCAGAAAATGAAAAGAAATATGCCCTATTCACTGACGGATCATGTCGCATTGTAGGGAAGCATCGCAAATGGAAAGCTGCTGTGTGGAGCCCCACACGACAGGTTGCAGAGGCCACTGAAGGTAAGGGAGAATCAAGTCAGTTTGCAGAGGTAAAAGCTGTCCAGCTGGCCTTAGATGTTGCTGAACGGGAGAGGTGGCCAATGCTGTATCTTTATACTGACTCATGGATGGTGGCAAATGCCTTATGGGGGTGGTTACAGCGGTGGGAACAAAATAACTGGCAACGGAGGGGAAAATCTGTTTGGGCCGCTGAACTATGGAAGGACATTGCTTCCCGAACAAAGAATATGGTTGTAAAGGTGCGTCATGTGGATGCACATGTGCCCAAAAGTCGGGCTACTGAAGAACAACAAAACAACCATCAGGTAGATAAAGCTGCCAAAATTGAGGTGGCTCAAATTGACTTGGACTGGCAGAATAAGGGTGAATTATTTCTAGCTCGATGGGCTCATGAGACCTCAGGCCATCAAGGAAGAGACGCAACATATAAGTGGGCCAGAGACCGAGGGGTGGACTTAACCATGGACGCTATTGCGCAGATTATTCATGATTGTGAAACATGTGCCATAATTAAACAAGCCAGAAGGATGAAACCTCTCTGGGAGGAAGGGCGATGGCAAAAGTATAAATATGGGGAGGCGTGGCAGGTTGATTATATCACCTTGCCACGATCTCGCAGTGGTAAGTGTTATGTACTCACTATGGTAGAGGCAACCACTGGGTGGCTTGAAACATACGCAGTACCCCATGCAACTGCTCGAAACACCATATTAGGTCTTGAGAAACAAGTCTTGTGGCGACATGGCACCCCAGAAAGAATTGAATCTGATAATGGGACACATTTCAAAAATTCTCTTATAAATACTTGGGCCAAAGATCATGGCATTGAGTGGATTTATCATATTCCCTACCATGCACCAGCTTCTGGTAAAATTGAACGATATAATGGGTTGTTGAAAACTATGTTGAAAGCAATGGGTGGCGGAACATTTAAGCACTGGGAGAAGAATCTGGCAGAAGCCACTTGGTTGGTCAATACTAGAGGATCTGTCAATCGTGATGGTCCTAGTCAATCTAGCCCCCTACACACTGTAGAAGGAGATAAGGTCCCTGTTATACATGTAAAGAACATGTTGGGAAAAGCTGTTTGGGTCCTTCCAGCTTCTGGAAAGGGAAAACCTATCCGTGGAACTGTCTTTGCCCAGGGACCTGGGTGCACTTGGTGGGTAATGCAGAAGGATGGGGATGTTCAATGTGTGCCACAAGGGAATTTGATGCTGGGGGAGTGCAGTCAATAATTTTATGTATCTATATATATATATATATGTTTGCATGTGTAGTGTATTTTAGTTATTATAGTTGTACATTTAGTTATGTTACATGCAATTCTACTATTTAGCTATCACAATTTTACATACGTGTATATATATGTATATATATGTATATATTAACCATGATGTAATAATGTAGAATAAGGGGTGGAATGTCATGGTTTTGTAATTTTGTAATTTTGCTATCAGTATTCCACATCATAACATCATGTAAAGTATGGATACTTCTGTTGAATGTGCAGTCCACAGAAGAAGACTACATATCCCAGAGAACAACAGGAGTAACAATAAGTCACGGGACCAGGACTCTATATAATCTCGTTCCCAGGCTGGAGTGCCCTCCTTCTTCTCTCGAACTTCTCGGAGAGTGGGAAGCGTTCCAGCCGTGTCGCCTAGAGTTCACAGTAGGCCTCTCGGTTTTCGGAGACTCTCTCTCTCTGTTTCGTTCGATTTTGTTTGCCTTAATTATATTATATTGTGTTATCTTGTATTTCGATATCATATTTAGTAAAATAAGTTTTTCCTCCTTAGATTGTCGCTGTTTTATCCCACTCCCCTTTTCCCCCTCCTTTCCGGGCCCCGGGGGGGGGGGCGTGGGGTGGCTTCCCCTGTCACGGGCATAGGTAAATCTAAGTAACCCGTGACAGATTTTTTGGTGGAGAATGCGGGCATAGAGCTTTTTAGCTTTTAGAACAACTCTCTCTTTGCTCTTAAAGAGCTTCGTTACGGGAGTGTTCGGAGTGTTATCTTTCCGTAGCTGCTCACGGAGAACGTGACCTTGAAATACCAGACAAATTGTCAACATTAAGGGCTGCTTCCGAAGTAGTCGGGACTGAAACACAGCTCCTTTTGGCACCTCGACTGCCAGTGCTGAACTGGATGTTCAAAGGACAGGTTCCCTCCACCCATCATGCTACCGATGTCACCTGGAGCAAGTGGATTACGCTGATTACACAGCGAGCGCGAATGGGAAACCTCAATCGTCCAGGAATCCTAGAGGTAATCATGGACTGGCCTGAAGATAAAAAGTTTGGAACATCACCAGCAGAAGAGGTATCACGTGCTAAAGAGGCCCCACCATACAACGAATTACCAGAAAATGAAAAGAAATATGCCCTATTCACTGACGGATCATGTCGCATTGTAGGGAAGCATCGCAAATGGAAAGCTGCTGTGTGGAGCCCCACACGACAGGTTGCAGAGGCCACTGAAGGTAAGGGAGAATCAAGTCAGTTTGCAGAGGTAAAAGCTGTCCAGCTGGCCTTAGATGTTGCTGAACGGGAGAGGTGGCCAATGCTGTATCTTTATACTGACTCATGGATGGTGGCAAATGCCTTATGGGGGTGGTTACAGCGGTGGGAACAAAATAACTGGCAACGGAGGGGAAAATCTGTTTGGGCCGCTGAACTATGGAAGGACATTGCTTCCCGAACAAAGAATATGGTTGTAAAGGTGCGTCATGTGGATGCACATGTGCCCAAAAGTCGGGCTACTGAAGAACAACAAAACAACCATCAGGTAGATAAAGCTGCCAAAATTGAGGTGGCTCAAATTGACTTGGACTGGCAGAATAAGGGTGAATTATTTCTAGCTCGATGGGCTCATGAGACCTCAGGCCATCAAGGAAGAGACGCAACATATAAGTGGGCCAGAGACCGAGGGGTGGACTTAACCATGGACGCTATTGCGCAGATTATTCATGATTGTGAAACATGTGCCATAATTAAACAAGCCAGAAGGATGAAACCTCTCTGGGAGGAAGGGCGATGGCAAAAGTATAAATATGGGGAGGCGTGGCAGGTTGATTATATCACCTTGCCACGATCTCGCAGTGGTAAGTGTTATGTACTCACTATGGTAGAGGCAACCACTGGGTGGCTTGAAACATACGCAGTACCCCATGCAACTGCTCGAAACACCATATTAGGTCTTGAGAAACAAGTCTTGTGGCGACATGGCACCCCAGAAAGAATTGAATCTGATAATGGGACACATTTCAAAAATTCTCTTATAAATACTTGGGCCAAAGATCATGGCATTGAGTGGATTTATCATATTCCCTACCATGCACCAGCTTCTGGTAAAATTGAACGATATAATGGGTTGTTGAAAACTATGTTGAAAGCAATGGGTGGTGGAACATTTAAGCACTGGGAGAAGAATCTGGCAGAAGCCACTTGGTTGGTCAATACTAGAGGATCTGTCAATCGTGATGGTCCTAGTCAATCTAGCCCCCTACACACTGTAGAAGGAGATAAGGTCCCTGTTATACATGTAAAGAACATGTTGGGAAAAGCTGTTTGGGTCCTTCCAGCTTCTGGAAAGGGAAAACCTATCCGTGGAACTGTCTTTGCCCAGGGACCTGGGTGCACTTGGTGGGTAATGCAGAAGGATGGGGATGTTCAATGTGTGCCACAAGGGAATTTGATGCTGGGGGAGTGCAGTCAATAATTTTATGTATCTATATATATATATATATGTTTGCATGTGTAGTGTATTTTAGTTATTATAGTTGTACATTTAGTTATGTTACATGCAATTCTACTATTTAGCTATCACAATTTTACATACGTGTATATATATGTATATATATGTATATATTAACCATGATGTAATAATGTAGAATAAGGGGTGGAATGTCATGGTTTTGTAATTTTGTAATTTTGCTATCAGTATTCCACATCATAACATCATGTAAAGTATGGATACTTCTGTTGAATGTGCAGTCCACAGAAGAAGACTACATATCCCAGAGAACAACAGGAGTAACAATAAGTCACGGGACCAGGACTCTATATAATCTCGTTCCCAGGCTGGAGTGCCCTCCTTCTTCTCTCGAACTTCTCGGAGAGTGGGAAGCGTTCCAGCCGTGTCGCCTAGAGTTCACAGTAGGCCTCTCGGTTTTCGGAGACTCTCTCTCTCTGTTTCGTTCGATTTTGTTAGCCTTAATTATATTATATTGTGTTATCTTGTATTTCGATATCATATTTAGTAAAATAAGTTTTTCCTCCTTAGATTGTCGCTGTTTTATCCCACTCCCCTTTTCCCCCTCCTTTCTGGGCCCCGGGGGGGGGGCGTGGGGTGGCTTCCTCTGTCACGGGCATAGGTAAATCTAAGTAACCCGTGACAGTGGGTCAGATCTGTGGGGTAAAATCTGCTGTGGGGCAGAAGTTGTTCAGATCTATGGGGCAGGAGCTTCTGTGGGGTTGATGTGGGTCAGATCTATGGGTCAGGAGCTGCTGTGGGGCAGATGTGGGTCAGTTCTATGGGGCAAGAGCTGCTGTGGTGCAGATGTGGGTCAGATCTATGGGGCAGGAGCTGCTGTGGGGCTGATACGGTTAAGATCTATGGAGCGGGAGATGCTATGGGGCTGATGAGGTTCAGATCTATGGGGCAGGAGCTGATGTGGGGCTGATGTTGGTCAGATCTATAGGGCAGGAGCTGCAGTGGGGCTGATGTGGGTCAGATCTATTGGGCAGGATCTCCTGTGGGGCTGATGTGGGTCAAATCAATGGGGCAGAGCTGCTCTGGGGCACATGTGGGTCAGATCTATGGGGCAGGAGCTGCTGTGGGGCAGATTTGAATGAGATCTATAGGGCAGGAGCTGCTGTGGGTCAGATCTATGGGGCAGGAGCTGCTGTGGGGCACATGTGAGTTAGATCTATGGGGCAGGAGATGGTGTGGGGCAGATGTGGGTCAGATCTATGGGGCAGGATCTCCTGGGGGCTGATGTGGGTCAGATCTGTGGGGTAAAATCTGCTGTGGGGCAGATGTGGTTCAGATCTATGGGGCAGGAGCTTCTGTGGGGTTGATGTGGGTCAGATCTATGGGTCAGGAGCTGCTGTGGGGCAGATGTGGGTCAGTTCTATGGGGCAAGAGCCGCTGTGGTGCAGATGTGGGTCAGATCTATGGGGCAAGATCTCCTGGGGGCTGATGTGGGTCAGATCTGTGGGGTAAAATCCGCTGTAGGGCAGATGTGGTTCAGATCTATGGGGCAGGAGCTTCTGTGGGGTTGATGTGGGTCAGATCTATGGGTCAGGAGCTGCTGTGGGGCAGATGTGGGTCAGTTCTATGGGGCAAGAGCTGCTGTGGTGCAGATGTGGGTCAGATCTATGGGGCAGGAGCTGCTGTGGGGCAGATGTGGGTCAGTTCTATGGGGCAAGAGCTGCTGTGGTGCAGATGTGGGTCAGATCTATGGGGCAGGAGCTGCTGTGGGGCTGATACGGTTAAGATCTATAGGGCAGGAGCTGCAGTGGGGCTGATGTGGGTCAGATCTATGGGGCAGGATCTCCTGTGGGGCTGATGTGGGTCAAATCAATGGGGCAGAGCTGCTCTGGGGCACATGTGGGTCAGATCTATGGAGCAGGAGCTGCTGTGAGGCAGATTTGAATCAGATCTATAGGGCAGAAGCTGCTGTGGGTCAGATCTATGGGCAGGAGCTGCTGTGGGGCACATGTGAGTTAGATCTATGGGGCAGGAGATGGTGTGGGGCAGATGTGGGTCAGATCTATGGGGCAGGATCTCCTGGGGGCTGATGTGGGTCAGATCTGTGGGGTAAAATCTGCTGTGGGGCAGATGTGGTTCAGATCTATGGGGCAGGAGCTTCTGTGGGGTTGATGTGGGTCAGATCTATGGGTCAGGAGCTGCTGTGGGGCAGATGTGGGTCAGATCTATGGGGCAGGATCTCCTGGGGGCTGATGTGGGTCAGATCTGTGGGGTAAAATCTGCTGTGGGGCAGATGTGGTTCAGATCTATGGGGCAGGAGCTTCTGTGGGGTTGATGTGGGTCAGATCTATGGGTCAGGAGCTGCTGTGGGGCAGATGTGGGTCAGTTCTATGGGGCAAGAGCTGCTGTGGTGCAGATGTGGGTCAGATCTATGGGGCAGGAGCTGCTGTGGGGCTGATACGGTTAAGATCTATGGAGCGGGAGATGCTATGGGGCTGATGAGGTTCAGATCTATGGGGCAGGAGCTGATGTGGGGCTGATGTTGGTCAGATCTATAGGGCAGGAGCTGCAGTGGGGCTGATGTGGGTCAGATCTATTGGGCAGGATCTCCTGTGGGGCTGATGTGGGTCAAATCAATGGGGCAGAGCTGCTCTGGGGCACATGTGGGTCAGATCTATGGGGCAGGAGCTGCTGTGGGGCAGATTTGAATGAGATCTATAGGGCAGGAGCTGCTGTGGGTCAGATCTATGGGGCAGGAGCTGCTGTGGGGCACATGTGAGTTAGATCTATGGGGCAGGAGATGGTGTGGGGCAGATGTGGGTCAGATCTATGGGGCAGGATCTCCTGGGGGCTGATGTGGGTCAGATCTGTGGGGTAAAATCTGCTGTGGGGCAGATGTGGTTCAGATCTATGGGGCAGGAGCTTCTGTGGGGTTGATGTGGGTCAGATCTATGGGTCAGGAGCTGCTGTGGGGCAGATGTGGGTCAGTTCTATGGGGCAAGAGCCGCTGTGGTGCAGATGTGGGTCAGATCTATGGGGCAAGATCTCCTGGGGGCTGATGTGGGTCAGATCTGTGGGGTAAAATCCGCTGTAGGGCAGATGTGGTTCAGATCTATGGGGCAGGAGCTTCTGTGGGGTTGATGTGGGTCAGATCTATGGGTCAGGAGCTGCTGTGGGGCAGATGTGGGTCAGTTCTATGGGGCAAGAGCTGCTGTGGTGCAGATGTGGGTCAGATCTATGGGGCAGGAGCTTCTGTGGGGCAGATGTGGGTCAGTTCTATGGGGCAAGAGCTGCTGTGGTGCAGATGTGGGTCAGATCTATGGGGCAGGAGCTGCTGTGGGGCTGATACGGTTAAGATCTATAGGGCAGGAGCTGCAGTGGGGCTGATGTGGGTCAGATCTATGGGGCAGGATCTCCTGTGGGGCTGATGTGGGTCAAATCAATGGGGCAGAGCTGCTCTGGGGCACATGTGGGTCAGATCTATGGAGCAGGAGCTGCTGTGAGGCAGATTTGAATCAGATCTATAGGGCAGAAGCTGCTGTGGGTCAGATCTATGGGCAGGAGCTGCTGTGGGGCACATGTGAGTTAGATCTATGGGGCAGGAGATGGTGTGGGGCAGATGTGGGTCAGATCTATGGGGCAGGATCTCCTGGGGGCTGATGTGGGTCAGATCTGTGGGGTAAAATCTGCTGTGGGGCAGATGTGGTTCAGATCTATGGGGCAGGAGCTTCTGTGGGGTTGATGTGGGTCAGATCTATGGGTCAGGAGCTGCTGTGGGGCAGATGTGGGTCAGATCTATGGGGCAGGATCTCCTGGGGGCTGATGTGGGTCAGATCTGTGGGGTAAAATCTGCTGTGGGGCAGATGTGGTTCAGATCTATGGGGCAGGAGCTTCTGTGGGGTTGATGTGGGTCAGATCTATGGGTCAGGAGCTGCTGTGGGGCAGATGTGGGTCAGTTCTATGGGGCAAGAGCCGCTGTGGTGCAGATGTGGGTCAGATCTATGGGGCAAGATCTCCTGGGGGCTGATGTGGGTCAGATCTGTGGGGTAAAATCTGCTGTGGGGCAGATGTGTTTCAGATCTATGGGGCAGGAGCTTCTGTGGGGTTTATGTGGGTCAGATCTATGGGTCAGGAGCTGCTGTGGGGCAGATGTGGGTCAGTTCTATGGGGCAAGAGCTGCTGTGGTGCAGATGTGGGTCAGATCTATGGGGCAGGAGCTGCTGTGGGGCTCATACGGTTAAGATCTATGGAGCGGGAGATGCTATGGGGCTGATGAGGGTCAGATCTATGGGGCAGGAGCTGCAGTGGGGCTGATGTGGGTCAGTTCTATGGGGCAGGAGCTGCAGTGGGGCTGATGTGGGTCAGTTCTATGGGGCAAGAGCTGCTGTGGTGCAGATGTGGGTCAGATCTATGGGGCAGGAGCTGCTGTGGGGCTGATACGGTTAAGATCTATGGAGCGGGAGATGCTATGGGGCTGATGAGGGTCAGATCTATGGGGCAGGAGCTGATGTGGGGCTGATGTTGGTCAGATCTATAGGGCAGGAGCTGCAGTGGGGCTGATGTGGGTCAGATCTATGGGGCAGGATCTCCTGTGGGGCTGATGTGGGTCAAATCAATGGGGCAGAGCTGCTCTGGGGCACATGTGGGTCAGATCTATGGGGCAGGAGCTGCTGTGGGGCAGATTTGAATCAGATCTATAGGGCAGGAGCTTCTGTGGGTCAGATCTATGGGCAGGAGCTGCTGTAGGGCACATGTGAGTTAGATCTATGGGGCAGGAGATGGTGTGGGGCAGATGTGGGTCAGATCTATGGGGCAGGATCTCCTGGGGGCTAATGTGGGTCAGATCTGTGGGGTAAAATCTGCTGTGGGGCAGATGTGGTTCAGATCTATGGGGCAGGAGCTTCTGTGGGTTTGATGTGGGTCAGATCTATGGGTCAGGAGCTGCTGTGGGGCAGATGTGGGTCAGTTCTATGGGGCAAGAGCTGCTGTGGTGCAGATGTGGGTCAGATCTATGGGGCAGGAGCTGCTGTGTGGCTGATACGGTTAAGATCTATGGAGCGGGAGATGCTATGGGGCTGATGAGGGTCAGATCTATGGGGCAGGAGCTGCAGTGGGGCTGATGTGGGTCAGTTCTATGGGGCAGGATCTCCTGTGGGGCTGATGTGGGTCAAATCAATGAGGCAGAGCTGCTCTGGGGCACATGTGGGTCAGATCTATGGAGCAGGAGCTGCTGTGGGGCAGATTTGAATCAGATCTATAGGGCTGGAGCTGCTGTGGGTCAGATCTATGGAGCAGGAGCTGCTGTGGGGCACATGTGAGTTAGATCTATGGGGCAGGAGATGGTGTGGGGCAGATGTGGGTCAGATCTATGGGGCAGGATCTCCTGGGGGCTGATGTGGGTCAGATCTGTGGGGTAAAATCTGCTGTGGGGCAGATGTGGTTCAGATCTATGGGGCAGGAGCTTCTGTGGGTTTGATGTGGGTCAGATCTATGGGTCAGGAGCTACTGTGGGGCAGATGTGGGTCAGTTCTATGGGGCAAGAGCCGCTGTGGTGCAGATGTGGGTCAGATCTATGGGGCAAGAACTCCTGGGGGCTGATGTGGGTCAGATCTGTGGGGTAAAATCTGCTGTGGGGCAGATGTGGTTCAGATCTATGGGGCAGGAGCTTCTGTGGGGTTGATGTGGGTCAGATCTATGGGTCAGGAGCTGCTGTGGGGCAGATGTGGGTCAGTTCTATGGGGCAAGAGCTGCTGTGGTGCAGATGTGGGTCAGATCTATGGGGCAGGAGCTGCTGTGGGGCTGATACGGTTAAGATCTATGGAGCGGGAGATGCTATGGGGCTGATGAGGGTCAGATCTATGGGGCCGGAGCTGATGTGGGGCTGATGTTGGTCAGATCTATAGGGCAGGAGCTGCAGTGGGGCTGATGTGGGTCAGATCTATGGGGCAGGATCTCCTGTGGGGCTGATGTGGGTCAAATCAATGGGGCAGAGCTGCTCTGGGGCACATGTGGGTCAGATCTATGGAGCAGGAGCTGCTGTGGGGCAGATTTGAATCAGATCTATAGGGCAGAAGCTGCTGTGGGTCAGATCTATGGGCAGGAGCTGCTGTGGGGCACATGTGAGTTAGATCTATGGGGCAGGAGATGGTGTGGGGCAGATGTGGGTCAGATCTATGGGGCAGGATCTCATGGGGGCTGATGAGGGTCAGATCTGTGGGGTAATATCTGCTGTGGGGCAGATGTGGTTCAGATCTATGGGGCAGGAGCTTCTGTGGGGTTGATGTGGGTCAGATCTATGGGTCAGGAGCTGCTGTGGGGCAGATGTGGGTCAGATCTATGGGGCAGGATCTCCTGGGGGCTGATGTGGGTCAGATCTGTGGGGTAAAATCTGCTGTGGGGCAGATGTGGTTCAGATCTATGGGGCAGGAGCTTCTGTGGGGTTGATGTGGGTCAGATCTATGGGTCAGGAGCTGCTGTGGGGCAGATGTGGGTCAGTTCTATGGGGCAAGAGCCGCTGTGGTGCAGACGTGGGTCAGATCTATGGGGCAAGATCTCCTGGGGGCTGATGTGGGTCAGATCTGTGGGGTAAAATCTGCGGTGGGGCAGATGTGGTTCAGATCTATGGGGCAGGAGCTGATGTGGGGCTGATGTTGGTCAGATCTATAGGGCAGGCGCTGCAGTGGGGCTGATGTGGGTCAGTTCTATGGGGCAGGATCTCGTGTGGGGCTGATGTGGGTCAAATCAATGGGGCAGAGCTGCTCTGGGGCACATGTGGGTCAGATCTATGGAGCAGGAGCTGCTGTGGGGCAGATTTGAATGAGATCTATAGGGCAGGAGCTGCTGTGGGTCAGATCTATGGAGCAGGAGCTGCTGTGGGGTTGATGTGGGTTAGATCTATGGGTCAGGAGCTGCTGTGGGACAGATGTGGGTCAGTTCTATGGGGCAAGAGCTGCTGTGGTGCAGATGTGGGTCAGATCTATAGGGCAGGAGCTGCTGTGGGGCTGATACGGTTAAGATCTATGGAGCGGGAGATGCTATGGGGCTGATGAGGGTCAGATCTATGGGGCAGGAGCTGATGTGGGGCTGATGTTGGTCAGATCTATAGGGCAGGAGCTGCAGTGGGGCTGATGTGGGTCAGATCTATGGGGCAGGATCTCCTGTGGGGCTGATGTGGGTGAAATCAATGAGGCAGAGCTGCTCTGGGGCACATGTGGGTCAGATCTATGGAGCAGGAGCTGCTGTGGGGCAGATTTGAATCAGATCTATAGGGCAGGAGCTGCTGTGGGTCAGATCTATGGAGCAGCAGCTGCTGTGGGGTTGATGTGGGTCAGATCTATGGGTCAGGAGCTGCTGTGGGGCAGATGTGGGTCAGATCTATGGGGCAGGATCTCCTGGGGGCTGATGTGGGTCAGATCTGTGGGGTAAAATCTGATGTGGTGCAGATGTGGATCAGATCTATGGGGCAGGAGCTTCTGTGGGGTTGATGTGGGTCAGATCTATGGGTCAGGAGCTGCTGTGGGGCAGATGTGGGTCAGTTCTATGGGGCAAGAGCCGCTGTGGTGCAGATGTGGGTCAGATCTATGGGGCAAGAACTCCTGGGGGCTGATGTGGGTCAGATCTGTGGGGTAAAATCTGCTGTGGGGCAGATGTGGTTCAGATCTATGGGGCAGGAGCTTCTGTGGGGTTGATGTGGGTCAGATCTATGGGTCAGGAGCTGCTGTGGGGCAGATGTGGGTCAGTTCTATGGGGCAAGAGCTGCTGTGGTGCAGATGTGGGTCAGATCTATGGGGCAGGAGCTGCTGTGGGGCTGATACGGTTAAGATCTATGGAGCAGGAGATGCTATGGGGCTGATGAGGGTCAGATCTATGGGGCAGGAGCTGATGTGGGGCTGATGTTGGTCAGATCTATAGGGCAGGAGCTGCAGTGGGGCTGATGTGGGTCAGTTCTATGGGGCAGGATCTCGTGTGGGGCTGATGTGGGTCAAATCAATGGGGCAGAGCTGCTCTGGGGCACATGTGGGTCAGATCTATGGAGCAGGAGCTGCTGTGGGGCAGATTTGAATCAGATCTATAGGGCAGAAGCTGCTGTGGGTCAGATCTATGGGCAGGAGCTGCTGTGGGGCACATGTGAGTTAGATCTATGGGGCAGGAGATGGTGTGGGGCAGATGTGGGTCAGATCGTTGGGGCAGGATCTCCTGGGGGCTGATGTGGGTCAGATCTGTGGGGTAAAATCTGCTGTGGGGCAGATGTGGTTCAGATCTATGGGGCAGGGGCCTCTGTGGGGTTGATGTGGGTCAGATCTATGGGTCAGGAGCTGCTGTGGGGCAGATGTGGGTCAGTTCTATGGGGCAAGAGATGCTGTGGTGCAGATGTGGGTCAGATCTATGGAGCAGGAGCTGCTGTGGGGCAGATGTGGGTCAGATCTATGGGGCAAGATCTCCTGGGGGATGATGTGGGTCAGATCTGTGGGGTAAAATCTGCTGTGGGGCAGATGTGGTTCAGATCTATGGGGCAGGAGCTTCTGTGGGGTTGATGTGGGTCAGATCTATGGGTCAGGAGCTGCTGTGGGGCAGATGTGGGTCAGTTCTATGGGGCAAGAGCCGCTGTGGTGCAGATGTGGGTCAGATCTATGGGGCAAGATCTCCTGGGGGTTGATGTGGGTCAGATCTGTGGGGTAAAATCTGCTGTGGGGCAGATGTGGTTCAGATCTATGGGGCAGGAGCTTCTGTGGGGTTGTTGTGGGTCAGATCTATGGGTCAGGAGCTGCTGTGGGGCAGATGTGGGTCAGTTCTATGGGGCAAGAGCTGCTGTGGTGCAGATGTGGGTCAGATCTATGGGGCAGGAGCTGCTGTGGGGCTGATACGGTTAAGATCTATGGAGCGGGAGATGCTATGGGGCTGCTGTGGGTCAGATCTATGGGCAGGAGCTGCTGTGGGGCACATGTGAGTTAGATCTATGGGGCAGGAGATGGTGTGGGGCAGATGTGGGTCAGATCGTTGGGGCAGGATCTCCTGGGGGCTGATGTGGGTCAGATCTGTGGGGTAAAATCTGCTGTGGGGCAGATGTGGTTCAGATCTATGGGGCAGGAGCTTCTGTGGGGTTGATGTGGGTCAGATCTATGGGTCAGGAGCTGCAGTGGGGCAGATGTGGGTCAGATCTATGGGGCAGGATCTCCTGGGGGCTGATGTGGGTCAGATCTGTGGGGTAAAATCTGCTGTGGGGCAGATGTGGTTCAGATCTATGGGGCAGGAGCTTCTGTGGGGTTGATGTGGGTCAGATCTATGGGTCAGGAGCTGCTGTGGGGCAGATGTGCGTCAGTTCTATGGGGCAAGAGCCGCTGTGGTGCAGATGTGGGTCAGATATGTGGGGTAAAATCTGCTGTGGGGCAGATGTGGTTCAGATCTATGGGGCAGGAGCTTCTGTGGGGTTGATGTGGGTCAGATCTATGGGTCAGGTGCTGCTGTGGGGCAGATGTGGGTCAGTTCTATGGGGCAAGAGCTGCTGTGGTGCAGATGTGGGTCAGATCTATGGGGCAGGAGCTGCTGTGGGGCTGATACGGTTAAGATCTATGGAGCGGAAGATGCTATGGGGCTGATGAGGGTCAGATCTATGGGGCAGGAGCTGATGTGGGGCTGATGTTGGTCAGATCTATAGGGCAGGAGCTGCAGTGGGGCTGATGTGGGTCAGTTCTATGGGGCAGGATCTCCTGTGGGGCTGATGTGGGTCAAATCAATGGGGCAGAGCTGCTCTGGGGCACATGTGGGTCAGATCTATGAGGCAGGAGCTGCTGTGGGGCAGATTTGAATCAGATCTATAGGGCAGAAGCTGCTGTGGGTCAGATCTATAGGGCAGGAGCTGCTGTGGGGCACATGTGAGTTAGATCTATGGGGCAGGAGATGGTGTGGGGCAGATGTGGGTCAGATCTATGGGGCAGGATCTCCTGGGGGCTGATGTGGGTCAGATCTGTGGGGTAAAATCTGCTGTGGGGCAGATGTGTTTCAGATCTATGGGGCAGGAGCTTCTGTGGGGTTGATGTGGGTCAGATCTATGGGTCAGGAGCTGCTGTGGTGCAGATGTGGGTCAGATCTATGGGGCAGGAGCTGCTGTGGGGCTGATACGGTTAAGATCTATGGAGCGGGAAATGCTATGGGGCTGATGAGGGTCAGATCTATGGGGCAGGAGCTGATGTGGGGCTGATGTTGGTCAGATCTTTAGGGCAGGAGCTGCAGTGCGGCTGATGTGGATCAGTTCTATGGGGCAGGATCTCCTGTGGGGCTGATGTGGGTCAAATCAATGAGGCAGAGCTGCTCTGGGGCACATGTGGGTCAGATCTATGGAGCAGGAGCTGCTGTGGGGCAGATTTGAATGAGATCTATAGGGCAGGAGCTGCTGTGGGTCAGATCTATGGGCAGGAGCTGCTGTGGGGCACATGTGAGTTAGATCTATGGGGCAGGAGATGGTGTGGGGCAGATGTGGGTCAGATCTATGGGGCAGGAGCTGCTGTGGGTCAGATCTATGGAGCAGGAGCTGCTGTGGGGTTGATGTGGGTCAGATCTATGGGTCAGGAGCTGCTGTGGGGCAGATGTGGGTCAGTTCTATGGGGCAAGAGCTGCTGTGGTGCAGATGTGGGTCAGATCTATGGGGCAGGAGCTGCTGTGGGGCTGATACGGTTAAGATCTATGGAGCGGGAGATGCTATGGGGCTGATGAGGGTCAGATCTATGGGGCAGGAGCTGATGTGGGGCTGATGTTGGTCAGATCTATAGGGCAGGAGCTGCAGTGGGGCTGATGTGGGTCAGATCTATGGGGCAGGATCTCCTGTGGGGCTGATGTGGGTCAAATCAATGGGGCAGAGCTGCTCTGGGGCACATGTGGGTCAGATCTATGGGGCAGGAGCTGCTGTGGGTCAGATCTATGGGCAGGAGCTGCTGTGGGGCACATGTGAGTTAGATCTATGGGGCAGGAGATGCTGTGGGGCAGATGTGGGTCAGATCTATGGGGCAGGATCTCCTGGGGGCTGATGTGGGTCAGATCTGTGGGGTAAAATCTGCTGTGGGGCAGATGTGGTTCAGATCTATGGGGCAGGAGCTTCTGTGGGGTTGATGTGGGTCAGATCTATGGGTCAGGAGCTGCTGTGGGGCAGATGTGGGTCAGTTCTATGGGGCAAGAGCCGCTGTGGTGCAGATGTGGGTCAGATCTTTAGGGCAAGATCTCCTGGGGGCTGATGTGGGTCAGATCTGTGGGGTAAAATCTGCTGTGGGGCAGATGTGGTTCAGATCTATGGGGCAGGAGCTTCTGTGGGGTTGATGTGGGTCAGATCTATGGGTCAGGAGCTGCTGTGGGGCAGATGTGGGTCAGTTCTATGGGGCAAGAGCTGCTGTGGTGCAGATGTGGGTCAGATCTATGGGGCAGGAGCTGCTGTGGGGCTGATACGGTTAAGATCTATGGAGCGGGAGATGCTATGGGGCTGATGAGGTTCAGATCTATGGGGCAGGAGCTGATGTGGGGCTGATGTTGGTCAGATCTATAGGGCAGGAGCTGCAGTGGGGCTGATGTGGGTCAGATCTATGGGGCAGGATCTCCTGTGGGGCTGATGTGGGTCAAATCAATGGGGCAGAGCTGCTCTGGGGCACATGTGGGTCAGATCTATGGAGCAGGAGCTGCTGTGGGGCAGATTTGAATCAGATCTATAGGGCAGAAGCTGCTGTGGGTCAGATCTATGGGCAGGAGCTGCTGTGGGGCACATGTGAGTTAGATCTATGGGGCAGGAGATGGTGTGGGGCAGATGTGGGTCAGATCTATGGGGCAGGATCTCCTGGGGGCTGATGTGGGTCAGATCTGTGGGGTAAAATCTGCTGTGGGGCAGATGTGGTTCAGATCTATGGGGCAGGGGCCTCTGTGGGGTTGATGTGGGTCAGATCTATGGGTCAGGAGCTGCTGTGGTGCAGATGTGGTGAAGAGTGAGCAAAGCCTCAAAATGGTGGTAAGGTAACACTTTGCTATAGAAAGGGAAAGGGGAACTTCACAGAAACCAAGACAAAGGGTAACTGCACATTTAAAAGTGCAGGGAAAGGGGGAATTGCAGACACTTAGTCAAAATAAAGCCAGAGAAGAGGGCAATAAAGATAAGAAGAAACTGTCCGGAGACCTCTGACAAGAAGGATTAGATCCCCCCCCTGGGCAAGATGATGCCGACATGGGAGAACAATAACAGCAGATAACACCAAGAAGAAAACAGAAGAAGAATTTCACCCCAAAACATCGGCAAGGGTCGCGGGGAATGGGGTCAGGGGGAATGAGGGAATGGGGTCGCGGGGAACGGGGCCATAGGGAATGTAATGAATATGTAATCAAACTGAGGAGGAGACTATTGATTATGTATTAGCTTAACCTATATCTGTAACACACTTTTCTCTTTACGGTGTGCAAGTTTGGAGGAGCTATCCCCCTTGCACCCGGCGCTGCACAACGCTGGAATAAACATACCTGCTTTATAACCCATCTCTGGATTATAGAGTTTGATTCCGCAAGTCAATTTGGCGACCCAGATGGGACCCTCTCTGTTCGGCTGCAGGACCAGCTGAGAAGGGGGACGCCTTTGGCGCGCCCCGAGATTTCTCGGAAGGACTCCCCTCCCTCATCTGATCACTGCAGGAGCAGACAAGAACCATCTATCGGCGGACCAGGTATGTGAAATGGGGGACCCGTAAGTCGTGAGGAGACGTCCTACGCAGGGCACAGTGGAGTCGGCGTGCTCCCCCCCCTAGGGACGTGAGCTCACAGGTTAGGTTAGGTTGCCGGCTGGGTTAGGAGGACTCCCTAGGGAGTGCCTACAAAGGGGCCAGTAAGTCGTACGCGTGGTAAAAGAGCTATTGCTCACATTCAGGTGATTGCTAATTGGGCAGAGCTTGTCTGCTCTCTGGTACAGGGTGATTTGGGTAATCCTGGGATAATTGGTATCGTACAGCGCTGTTTATATAGGTGACCTAAGTCAACAACTAGCACCGGTGTTCTTAACATCTTTGGTTAAGCTTAACAAATGATATATTGTAATTGTGCTTGAATTGTCGTGTGAGTGTGGTGTGAGTGAGACGCAGCACAGCTGCGGGGCGAGTGCGGAGTCCCGACCCGCGGTTCCGTCCTCCCGCGAGGGAAACGGCCGGGGACGGACGAAGCGAAAGTTGTCTCCAATACTTGTTTGTCTTTGTTTTAATACATGTTTATTTTGTATTATTAATTACTGGTTGTTGTAAAGTATGTGGTTATAAGTCATAACAATGCTGTTGTGTCAGAAGTGGTTTTACTTATAAAAGAATACAGTGGTTTATATTAAGTTACGATGGGAAAATTACAGAGCAAAGAGGTCCCTGCGCGCTCACCCCTGGGGTGTATACTGGCACATTGGCGAGATATCGCTGGGGAACCAGGAGGAACCCTGAGCCGAAAAGAAAAAAATCCTGATTAAATATTGTAATCAGTGGTGGTTAATGTATAAGCTAGAGGACAGGGACAATGAACATATAGAGGGATGTCTATGTGGAATGAGTATCAAGCCATTTATGTGATACTGTGTTCTGCCTGCGAAGAGGTGTAAGGGAGGTGGGTCAGTCAGTGCTGGCTCTGTGGCGAGAGGTTTATAACTGAACGATATGGATTGCTAAGGGAAAGTTATAAGGTAGTAAGGGTGTTTATGGAAACTGAAGAACTGTGTTGCTTGATTTGTGGGTTTTGAAGGGAATGGGACAAACTGTTTTGCTGGTATAAGAAAGTGTAGTTGTTAATGGCATACGGAAGTATAGTTGAGGGTATGTGGAAGTGTAACTGAGGGTACAAATAGTGGAATAGTGTACAGAGGAAAAAAGGGTTAAAGAGAAAGTGAGTTTATCTGTGCTGGCATGAGAACAACCCCCCCCGCACCGTTCCCCTGCAATCAGAACTCTCAGAGTGGGAGAGGGAGCCAGGGTCAGAGACTGCTGCTGTAAACTGCAAAGGGGGAAGTGGAGAGGACAGGGCACTGGAAGTGAGAATAGCCTTCATGTGCAGAGATCTGGGAAATCTGAAATCTGGGCAGCACTGGAAGGCTCTGGAGAGGAGGTGAAATGTAATGATGAGAGTTTGGAAAGCGAAAAAGTTTGGGAAGGACACAGGTTGAGGAAGGCAAAGATAAAAACAGGGATGTCAGGTCTGAAGAGAGGAGTACAATAAGAAGAAAACAAACAAACAACAACAACAACAGAAAACAAAACAAACACCTGATTGAGAATCAGAGATGTTCAGGAAATTGAGAATAATAACAGCTGTTACTGTTGTGGTGCTAGAGTAGGGCCATAGGACCCAGGGATCCCCCACGAGGAAAGGGGAGGGAGGCTTGAAGAGCCCAGGGAGGGCTCTGCCCCGCTGGAATGAAAGCAGTGTGCAAATGCAGTGGGACACTGGTAGAGAAATCCGACCAAGCTGAGTGAGAAGGAATTGCCTCTGATTGCAGAACTGAACAATGAGAACTTGGGAAGTTAACCCTAGCAGATACACCGATGAAACTGCAGCTAAGGAAGCAGGATAAAGTAGTTCATTTTCTGATGGATATAGGAGCTTCTTACTACCCATAGATGGTTTTGTAACATTAGTAGGTGCTACTGCCCAACAAGAAAAGGCTTACTTTTGGAATTAATTAAATATAAGCTAAGAAAACAAGTAGGAATACAGAAATTCTTGTACCTGTCAGGTTACCCTGGCAAGAAATTTAATAAAACTGGAGCTAAGGGTCAAACAATATTGGCTGATTAAGAATTGTAAGTCTGACTATTAACACAAACTGGGAAAAACAATGTTATACCCCCAGGAGCCACAGCAATCTCAATTAAGACACACTTAGGGGTGTGGGCATCAGGGCCAAAAATTAAGCCCTAAATACAAGTTAAAAGCAAGAGCTCACCCACTCAGGGTAAAGTGGTGCCCTTTGAGGATATGTGACTGTAGAAGGACAAAAGAAATAATAGATAATTTTTTGAGTTTGAATTACTAATTGACTGGGAATCCAAGTACAAAACTCCAATTTTGCCAATTTGCTAAATTTTCGGATAGCAAGTGCTTTAGTTTGGTAGAAGACATGAGGACAAGTAATGGAATTGTTGAATGGATACACTCAGTGATGGAAAATCCATGCACTTTATCAACCAAGTTAAGGAATGAATAGGTGGAGTTTACCTTCTGGATTTGAGGGATGTCTCTTCTGCCTGGTTTGGCTAAAGGAAGCCTAAGGTTATTTGCCTTTGAATAGGAAAACCCTAATAGAGGGAGAAGAGACTCAGTTAACCTGGACAGTGTTACCCAGGGTTGTGAGAACAGCTTAATGATTTTTGAGAACCGGTCAACTTGTGAGCCTGAGACCTGGGATCCTCCATCCTAGGGTGGAACTTTACTGGAGCATGTGGATGCCACAGCGACAAAAGGACTGTGTAGAATAGACTGAGAGTTTGCTGAGTTTCTTGGTTTACAGAAAGCACAAATAACTCAGAAATTACAGCTGGACTTTGAACCTTAAGGACTGCCAAGAAAGAAGCCATCTGCTAAGCCAATGAGCTGCAAACTGCCAAGGAACTCCATACGTTCCCAGGAATGACAGGAGGGTGCTGACCATGGATACACAGCTACGGACTGATGGTAAACCTCAAACAGCTTGAAGTGAGTAAGGGATGGCCAGGGTGCCTGAGGGCAGTGGCTGCACTAGTGCTCAATATTCAAGAAGCCCATAAATCTACACTGGGCCAAAGGATACCAGTTTTAATATCTCATACAGTGTTTACTGTATTGGAGGCAAAAGGGGGGACATTAGTTCATTGGCTCTCACCCCAAAGATTCCTGAAATACCAGGCCATCCTGGTAGAGCAGGGTGATGTAGAAATAATTGTGACTAATATTGTCAACCCAGTATCTTTCCTTAGCGGAACACCCGGAGAACCAGTATTACATGACTGCTTTAAATCAACTGAAGCTGCACAGTCAGACGAACCTGAAGGACGAACCCTTAGAAGATGCAGAAGACACCTGGTTTACCAGAAGCTGCAGTTTTATGAGACAAGGAGACTGTAAGGCAGGACATGCAGTAACTGCTACTGACCAGGTAACCGAAGCACAACCACCAGCTGTGGGGACTTCCCCTCAGAAGACTGAAATAACTGCCTTGACAAGAGCTTTAATCATATGGACAGATGCTAAATATGTGCCACACGCTCATAGTACCATCTGAAAAGAGCAAGGATTGCTCACACACAAGGAAAACAGCCTGATTTAAATCTACCAATGGTTATTATATGTTGTAAAAGACATCAGAAATGTAACACTGTACAGGAAACAGAAAATAAGATGATAGATCAGGTGGCAGAACAGGCAGTTGAAGAGGGCTTCAATTCCAGACGGTAAACTTAAAATCTCTGAAGCCAAGTCAAAACCTGTAAAATATTCTAAAAAGAACAGGAGTCCAATTAATAATTTAGAAAGGAAGAGAGCAAGTTGACAGATGGGTGCATGCCCAAATGGACACATTATTATGCCCTTTAGTATTTTATGGAAATTGGTTATAAGGGAAGATAAGAGAATATATTGAGCAAACCAACACTACAAAGTACAGTCCCAGTACCAGGAACAGGGCACAAGTGGGCCTCATGGGAGAGGGCCTTCCAGAGCAACAATGGCAAATTGAGTTCACAGAACTCCCAAGAAAAGGGGGGTACCACTGTATGAAAATTTCTGTAACCTTAGAAACAATTGAGGATGCTGCTGCAGATGCTTGATGGACAATCCAAAAGGAGATATCCTGTTTATCCAAAGATGCATTGCAACATGGAGTAGGCAGGGATAACACCGATTGGGGAATAGTTTTCTCTGGATCATGGGATAAACTTACTAGTTGCCAAATTTAGGATGACTAAAACAGCTTTTCTTAGCCTGCATCACCTTGCTACTCTTGGTGTGTTTTACTTGTGTTGTTATAAGATATCTTTTGTGTCTGTACCAAGGTACTGGAAGGGAATACGAGGTTTGGAAGAGACATGAGCTGAGACAAAAGGTAGAGAGCGGAACCTATTTTGAGACCCTTGAGCAGGTAAAAGCCTGCTAGATTAAAGAAAAGGGGGGAATTGAAGAGTGAGCAAAGCCTCAAAATGGTGGTAAGGTAACACTTTGCTATAGAAAGGGAAAGGGGAACTTCACAGAAACCAAGACAAAGGGTAACTGCACATTTAAAAGTGCAGGGAAAGGGGGAATTGCAGACACTTAGTCAAAATAAAGCCAGAGAAGAGGGCAATAAAGATAAGAAGAAACTGTCCGGAGACCTCTGACAAGAAGGATTAGATCCCCCCCCTGGGCAAGATGATGCCGACATGGGAGAACAATAACAGCAGATAACACCAAGAAGAAAACAGAAGAAGAATTTCACCCCAAAACATCGGCAAGGGTCGCGGGGAATGGGGTCAGGGGGAATGAGGGAATGGGGTCGCGGGGAACGGGGCCATAGGGAATGTAATGAATATGTAATCAAACTGAGGAGGAGACTATTGATTATGTATTAGCTTAACCTATATCTGTAACACACTTTTCTCTTTACGGTGTGCAAGTTTGGAGGAGCTATCCCCCTTGCACCCGGCGCTGCGCAACGCTGGAATAAACATACCTGCTTTATAACCCATCTCTGGATTATAGAGTTTGATTCCGCAAGTCAGTGGGTTAGATCTATGGGGCAGGAGCTGCTGTGGGGCAGATGTGGGTCAGATCTATGGGGCAGGACCTCCTGGGGGCTGATGTGGGTCAGATCTGTGGGGTAAAATCTGCTGTGGGGCAGATGTGGTTCAGATCTATGGGGCAGGAGCTTCTGTGGGGTTGATGTGGGTCAGATCTATGGGTCAGGAGCTGCTGTGGGGCAGATGTGGGTCAGTTCTATGGGGCAAGAGCCGCTGTGGTGCAGATGTGGGTCAGATCTATGGGGCAAGATCTCCTGGGGGCTGATGTGGGTCAGATCTGTGGGGTAAAATCTGCTGTGGGGCAGATCTGGTTCAGATCTATGGGGCAGGAGCTTCTGTGGGGTTGATGTGGGTCAGATCTATGGGTCAGGAGCTGCTGTGGGGCAGATGTGGGTCAGTTCTATGGGGCAAGAGCTGCTGTGGTGCAGATGTGGGTCAGATCTATGGGGCAGGAGCTGCTGTGGGGCTGATACGGTTAAGATCTATGGAGCGGGAGATGCTATGGGGCTGATGAGGGTCAGATCTATGGGGCAGGAGCTGATGTGGGGCTGATGTTGGTCAGATCTTTAGGGCAGGAGCTGCAGTGGGGCTGATGTGGGTCAGATCTATGGGGCAGGATCTCCTGTGGGGCTGATGTGGGTCAAATCAATGGGGCAGAGCTGCTCTGGGGAACATGTGGGTCAGATCTATGGGGCAGGAGCTGCTGTGGGGCAGATTTGAATCAGATCTATAGGGCAGGAGCTGCTGTGGGTCAGATCTATGGGCAGGAGCTGCTGTGGGGCACATGTGAGTTAGATCTATGGGGCAGGAGATGGTGTGGGGCAGATGTGGGTCAGATCTATGGGGCAGGATCTCCTGGGGGCTGATGTGGGTCAGATCTGTGGGGTAAAATCTGCTGTGGGGCAGATGTGGTTCAGATCTATGGGGCAGGAGCTTCTGTGGGGTTGATGTGGGTCAGATCTATGGGTCAGGAGCTGCTGTGGGGCAGATGTGGGTTAGATCTATGGGGCAGGATCTCCTGGGGGCTGATGTGGGTCAGATCTGTGGGGTAAAATCTGCTGTAGGGCAGATGTGGTTCAGATCTATGGGGCAGGAGCTTCTGTGGGGTTGATGTGGGTCAGATCTATGGGTCAGGAGCTGCTGTGGGGCAGATGTGGGTCAGTTCTATGGGGCAAGAGCCGCTGTGGTGCAGACGTGGGTCAGATCTATGGGGCAAGATCTCCTGGGGGCTGATGTGGGTCAGATCTGTGGGGTAAAATCTGCTGTGGGGCAGATGTGGTTCAGATCTATGGGGCAGGAGCTTCTGTGGGGTTGATGTGGGTCAGATCTATGGGTCAGGAGCTGCTGTGGGGCAGATGTGGGTCAGTTCTATGGGGCAAGAGCTGCTGTGGTGCAGATGTGGGTCAGATCTATGGGGCAGGAGCTGCTGTGGGGTTGATACGGTTAAGATCTATGGAGCGGGAGATGCTATGGGGCTGATGAGGGTCAGATCTATGGGGCAGGAGCTGATGTAGGGCTGATGTTGGTCAGATCTATAGGGCAGGAGCTGCAGTGGGGTTGATGTGGGTCAGATCTATGGGGCAGGATCTCCTGTGGGGCTGATGTGGGTCAAATCAATGGGGCAGAGCTGCTCTGGGGCACATGTGGGTCAGATCTATGGAGCAGGAGCTGCTGTGGGGCAGATTTGAATCAGATCTATAGGGCAGAAGCTGCTGTGGGTCAGATCTATGGGCAGGAGCTGCTGTGGGGCACATATGAGTTAGATCTATGGGGCAGGAGATGGTGTGGGGCAGATGTGGGTCAGATCTATGGGGCAGGATCTCCTGGGGGCTGATGTGGGTCAGATCTGTGGGGTAAAATCTGCTGTGGGGCAGATGTGGTTCAGATCTATGGGGCAGGAGCTTCTGTGGGGTTGATGTGGGTCAGATCTATGGGTCAGGAGCTGCTGTGGGGCAGATGTGGGTCAGTTCTATGGGGCAAGAGCTGCTGTGGTGCAGATGTGGGTCAGATCTATGGGGCAGGAGCTGCTGTGGGGCTGATACGGTTAAGATCTATGGAGCGGGAGATGCTATGGGGCTGATGAGGGTCAGATCTATGGGGCAGGAGCTGATGTGGGGCTGATGTTGGTCAGATCTATAGGGCAGGAGCTGCAGTGGGGCTGATGTGGGTCAGTTCTATGGGGCAGGATCTCCTGTGGGGCTGATGTGGGTCAAATCAATGGGGCAGAGCTGCTCTGGGGCACATGTGGGTCAGATCTATGGAGCAGGAGCTGCTGTGGGGCAGATTTGAATGAGATCTATAGGGCAGGAGCTTCTGTGGGTCAGATCTATGGAGCAGGAGCTGCTGTGGGGCACATGTGAGTTAGATCTATGGGGCAGGAGATGGTGTGGGGCAGATGTGGGTCAGATCTATGGGGCAGGATCTCCTGGGGGCTGATGTGGGTCAGATCTGTAGGGTAAAATCTGCTGTGGGGCAGATGTGGTTCAGATCTATGGGGCAGGAGCTTCTGTGGGGTTGATGTGGGTCAGATCTATGGGTCAGGAGCTGCTGTGGGGCAGATGTGGGTCAGTTCTATGGAGCAGGAGCTGCTGTGGGGCAGATTTGAATGAGATCTATAGGTCAGGAGCTGCTGTGGGTCAGATCTATGGAGGAGGAGCTGCTGTGGGGCAGATTTGAATCAGATCTATAGGGCAGGAGCTGCTGTGGGTCAGATCTATGGGCAGGAGATGCTGTGGGGCACATGTGAGTTAGATCTATGGGGCAGGAGATGGTGTGGGGCAGATGTGGGTCAGATCTATGGGGCAGGATCTCCTGGGGGCTGATGTGGGTCAGATCTGTGGGGTAAAATCTGCTGTGGGGCAGATGTGGTTCAGATCTATGGGGCAGGAGCTTCTGTGGGGTTGATGTGGGTCAGATCTATGGGTCAGGAGCTGCTGTGGGGCAGATGTGGGTCAGTTCTAAGGGGCAAGAGCTGCTGTGGTGCAGATGCGGGTCAGATCTATGGGGCAGGAGCTGCTGTGGGGCTGATACGGTTAAGATCTATGGAGCGGGAGATGCTATGGGGCTGATGAGGGTCAGATCTATGGGGCAGGAGCTGATGTGGGGCTGATGTTGGTCAGATCTATAGGGCAGGATCTGCAGTGGGGCTGATGTGGGTCAGTTCTATGGGGCAGGATCTCCTGTGGGGCTGATGTGGGTCAAATCAATGGGGCAGAGCTGCTCTGGGGCACATGTGGGTCAGATCTATGGAGCAGGAGCTGCTGTGGGGCAGATTTGAATGAGATCTATAGGGCAGGAGCTGCTGTGGGTCAGATCTATGGAGCAGGAGCTGCTGTGGGGCACATGTGAGTTAGATCTATGGGGCAGGAGATGGTGTGGGGCAGATGTGGGTCAGATCTATGGGGCAGGATCTCCTGGGCGCTGATGTGGGTCAGATCTGTGGGGTAAAATCTGCTGTGGGGCAGATGTGGTTCAGATCTATGGGGCAGAAGCTTCTGTGGGGTTGATGTGGGTCAGATCTATGGGTCAGGAGCTGCTGTGGGGCAGATGTGGGTCAGTTCTATGGGGCAAGAGCCGCTGTGGTGCAGATGTGGGTCAGATCTATGGGGCAAGATCTCCTGGGGGCTGATGTGGGTCAGATCTGTGGGGTAAAATCTGCTGTGGGGCAGATCTGGTTCAGATCTATGGGGCAGGAGCTTCTGTGGGGTTGATGTGGGTCAGATCTATGGGTCAGGAGCTGCTGTGGGGCAGATGTGGGTCAGTTCTATGGGGCAAGAGCTGCTGTGGTGCAGATGTGGGTCAGATCTATGGGGCAGGAGCTGCTGTGGGGCTGATACGGTTAAGATCTATGGAGCGGGAGATGCTATGGGGCTGATGAGGGTCGGATCTATGGGGCAGGAGCTGATGTGGGGCTGATGTTGGTCAGATCTATAGGGCAGGAGCTGCAGTGGGGCTGATGTGGGTCAGTTCTATGGGGCAGGATCTCCTGTGGGGCTGATGTGGGTCAAATCAATGAGGCAGAGCTGCTCTGGGGCACATGTGGGTCAGATCTATGGAGCAGGAACTGCTGTGGGGCAGATTTGAATCAGATCTATAGGGCAGGAGCTGCTGTGGGTCAGATCTATGGAGCAGGAGCTGCTGTGGGGTTGATGTGGGTCAGATCTATGGGTCAGGAGCTGCTGTGGGGCAGATGTGGGTCAGATCTATGGGGCAGGAGCTTCTGTGGGTTTGATGTGGGTCAGATCTATGGGTCAGGAGCTGCTGTGGGGCAGATGTGGGTCAGTTCTATGGGGCAAGAGCCGCTGTGGTGCAGATGTGGGTCAGATCTATGGGGCAAGATCTCCTGGGGGCTGATGTGGGTCAGATCTGTGGGGTAAAATCTGCTGTGGGGCAGATGTGGTTCAGATCTATGGGGCAGGAGCTACTGTGGGGTTGATGTGGGTCAGATCTATGGGTCAGGAGCTGCTGTGGGGCAGATGTGGGTCAGTTCTATGGGGCAAGAGCTGCTGTGGTGCACATGTGGGTCAGATCTATGGGGCAGGAGCTGCTGTGGGGCTGATTCGGTTAAGATCTATGGAGCGGGAGATGCTATGGGGCTGATGAGGTTCAGATCTATGGGGCAGGAGCTGATGTGGGGCTGATGTTGGTCAGATCTATAGGGCAGGAGCTGCAGTGGGGCTGATGTAGGTCAGATCTATGGGTCAGGATCTCCTGTGGGGCTGATGTGGGTCAAATCAATGGGGCAGAGCTGCTCTGGGGCACATGTGGGTCAGATCTATGGAGCAGGAGCTGCTGTGGGGCAGATTTGAATCAGATCTATAGGGCAGGAGCTGCTGTGGGTCAGATCTATAGGGCAGGAGCTGCTGTGGGTCAGATCTATGGAGCAGGAGCTGTAGTGGGGCACATGTGAGTTAGATCTATGGGGCAGGAGATGGTGTGGGGCAGATGTGGGTCAGATCTATGGGGCAGGATCTCCTGGGGGCTGATGTGGGTCAGATCTGTGGGGTAAAATCTGCTGTGGGGCAGATGTGGTTCTGATCTATGGGGCAGGAGCTTCTGTGGGGTTGATGTGGGTCAGATCTATGGGTCAGGAGCTGCTGTGGGGCAGATGTGGGTCAGATCTATGGGGCAGGATCTCATGGGGGCTGATGTGGGTCAGATCTGTGGGGTAAAATCTGCTGTGGGGCAGATGTGGTTCAGATCTATGGGGCAGGAGCTTCTGTGGGGTTGATGTGGGTCAGATCTATGGGTCAGGAGCTGCTGTGGGGCAGATGTGGGTCAGTTCTATGTGGCAAGAGCCGCTGTGGTGCAGATGTGGGTCAGATCTATGGGGCAAGATCTCCTGGGGGCTGATGTGGGTCAGATCTGTGGGGTAAAATCTGCTGTGGGGCAGATGTGGTTCAGATCTATGAGGCAGGAGCTTCTGTGGGGTTGATGTGGGTCAGATCTATGGGTCAGGAGCTGCTGTGGAGCAGATGTGGGTCAGTTCTATGGGGCAAGAGCCGCTGTGGTGCAGATGTGGGTCAGATCTATGGGGCCGGATCTCCTGTGGGGCTGATGTGGGTCAAATCAATGAGGCAGAGCTGCTCTGGGGCACATGTGGGTCAGATCTATGGAGCAGGAGCTGCTGTGGGGCAGATTTGAATCAGATCTATAGGGCAGGAGCTGCTGTGGGTGAGATCTATGGAGCAGGAGCTGCTGTGGGGTTGATGTGGGTCAGATCTATGGGTCAGGAGCTGCTGTGGGGCACATGTGAGTTAGATCTATGGGGCAGGAGATGGTGTGGGGCAGATGTGGGTCAGATCTATGGGGCAGGATCTCCTGGGGGCTGATGTGGGTCAGATCTGTGGAGTAAAATCTGCTGTGGGGCAGATGTGGTTCAGATCTATGGGGCTGGAGCTTCTGTGGGGTTGATGTGGGTCAGATCTATGGGTCAGGAGCTGCTGTGGGGTAGATGTGCGTCAGATCTATGGGGCAAGATCTCCTGGGGGCTGATGTGGGTCAGATCTATGGGTCAGGAGCTGCTGTGGGGCAGATGTGGGTCAGTTCTATGGGGCAAGAGCCGCTGTGGTGCAGATGAGGGTCAGATCTATGGGGCAAGATCTCCTGGGGGCTGATGTGGGTCAGATCTGTGGGGTAAAATCTGCTGTGGGGCAGATGTGGTTCAGATCTATGGGGCAGGAGCTTCTGTGGGGTTGATGTGGGTCAGATCTATGGGTCAGGAGCTGCTGTGGGGCAGAGGTGGGTCAGTTCTATGGGGCAAGAGCTGCTGTGGTGCAGATGTGGGTCAGATCTATGGGGCAGGAGCTGCTGTGGGGCTGATACGGTTAAGATCTATGGAGCGGGAGATGCTATGGGGCTGATGAGGTTCAGATCTATGGGGCAGGAGCTGATGTGGGGCTGATGTTGGTCAGATCTATAGGGCAGGAGCTGCAGTGGGGCTGATGTGGGTCAGATCTATGGGGCAGGAGCTGCTGTGGGGCAGATTTGAATCAGATCTATAGGGCAGAAGCTGCTGTGGGTCAGATCTATGGGCAGGAGCTGCTGTGGGGCACATGTGAGTTAGATCTATGGGGCAGGAGATGGTGTGGGGCAGATGTGGGTCAGATCTATGGGGCAGGATCTCCTGGGGGCTGATGTGGGTCAGATCTGTGGGGTAAAATCTGCTGTGGGGCAGATGTGGTTCAGATCTATGGGGCAGGAGCTTCTGTGTGGTTGATGTGGGTCAGATCTATGGGTCAGGAGCTGCTGTGGGGCAGATGTGGGTCAAATCTATGGGGCAGGATCTCCTGGGGGCTGATGTGGGTCAGATCTGTGGGGTAAAATCTGCTGTGGGGCAGATGTGGTTCAGATCTATGCGCAGGAGCTTCTGTGGGGTTGATGTGGGTCAGATCTATGGGTCAGGAGCTGCTGTGGGGCAGATGTGGGTAAGTTCTATGGGGCAAGAGCCGCTGTGGTGCAGATGTGGGTCAGATCTATGGGGCAAGATCTCCTTTGTTGCTGATGTGGGTCAGATCTGTGGGGTAAAATCTGCTGTGGGGCAGATGTGGTTCAGATCTATGGGGCAGGAGCTTCTGTGGGGTTGATGTGGCTCAGATCTATGGGTCAGGAGCTGCTGTGGGGCAGATGTGGGTCAGTTCTATGGGGCAAGAGCTGCTGTGGTGCAGATGTGGGTCAGATCTATGGGGCAGGAGCTGCTGTGGGGCTGATACGGTTAAGATCTATGGAGCGGGAGATGCTATGGGGCTGATGAGGGTCAGATCTATGGGGCAGGAGCTGATGTGGGGCTGATGTTGGTCAGATCTATAGGGCAGGAGCTGCAGTGGGGCTGATGTGGGTCAGATCTATGGGGCAGGATCTCCTGTGGGGCTGATGTGGGTCAAATCAATGGGGCAGAGCTGCTCTGGGGCACATGTGGGTCAGATCTATGGGGCAGGAGCTGCTGTGGGGCAGATTTGAATCAGATCTATAGGGCAGGAGCTGCTGTGGGTCAGATCTGTAGGGCAGGAGCTGCTGTGGGGCACATGTGAGTTAGATCTATGGGGCAGGAGATGGTGTGGGGCAGATGTGGGTCAGATCTATGGGGCAGGATCTCCTGGGGGCTGATGTGGGTCAGATCTGTGGGGTAAAATCTGCTGTGGGGCAGATGTGGTTCAGATCTATGGGGCAGGAGCTTCTGTGGGGTTGATGTGGTTCAGATCTATGGGTCAGGAGCTGCTGTGGGGCAGATGTGGGTCAGATCTATGGGGCAGGATCTCCTGGGGGCTGATGTGGGTCAGATCTGTGGGGTAAAATCTGCTGTGGGGCAGATGTGGTTCAGATCTATGGGGCAGGAGCTTCTGTGGGGTTGATGTGGGTCAGATCTATGGGTCAGGAGCTGCTGTGGGGCAGATGTGGGTAAGTTCTATGGGGCAAGAGCCGCTGTGGTGCACATGTGGGTCAGATCTATGGGGCAAGATCTCCTGGGGGCTGATGTGGGTCAGATCTGTGGGGTAAAATCTGCTGTGGGGCAGATGTGGTTCAGATCTATGGGGCAGGAGCTTCTGTGGGGTTGATGTGGGTCAGATCTATGGGGCAGAGCTGCTCTGGTGCACATGTGGGTCAGATCTATGGAGCAGGAGCTGCTGTGGGGCAAATTTGAATCAGATCTATAGGGCAGGAGCTGCTGTGGGTCAGATCTATAGAGCAGGAGCTGCTGTGGGGTTGATGTCGGTAAGATCTATGGGTCAGGAGCTGCTGTGGGGCAGATGTGGGTCAGTTCTATGGGGCAAGAGCTGCTGTGGTGCAGATGTGGGTCAGATCTATGGGGCAGGAGCTGCTGTGGGGCTGATACGGTTAAGATCTATGGAGCGGGAGATGCTATGGGGCTGATGAGGGTCTGATCTATGGGGCAGGAGCTGATGTGGGGCTGATGTTGGTCAGATCTATAGGGCAGGAGCTGCAGTGGAGCTGATGTGGGTCAGTTCTATGGGGCAGGATCTCCTGTGGGGCTGATGTGGGTCAAATCAATGAGGCAGAGCTGCTCTGGGGCACATGTGGGTCAGATCTATGGAGCAGGAGCTGCTGTGGGGCAGATTTGAATCAGATCTATAGGGCAGGAGCTGCTGTGGGTCAGATCTATGGAGCAGGAGCTGCTGTGGGGTTGATGTGGGTCAGATCTATGGGTCAGGAGCTGCTGTGGGGCAGATGTGGGTCAGTTCTATGGGGCAAGAGCTGCTGTGGTGCAGATGTGGGTCAGATCTATGGGGCAGGAGCTGCTGTGGGGCTGATACGGTTAAGATCTATGGAGCGGGAGATGCTATGGGGCTGATGAGGGTCAGATCTATGGGGCAGGAGCTGATGTGGGGCTGATGTTGGTCAGATCTATAGGGCAGGAGCTGCAGTGGGGCTGATGTGGGTCAGATCTATGGGGCAGGATCTCCTGTGGGGCTGATGTGGGTCAAATCAATGGGGCAGAGCTGCTCTGGGGCACATGTGGGTCAGATCTATGGGGCAGGAGCTGCTGTGGGGCAGATTTGAATCAGATCTATAGGGCAGGAGCTGCTGTGGGTCAGATCTGTAGGGCAGGAGCTGCTGTGGGGCACATGTGAGTTAGATCTATGGGGCAGGAGATGGTGTGGGGCAGATGTGGGTCAGATCTATGGGGCAGGATCTCCTGGGGGCTGATGTGGGTCAGATCTGTGGGGTAAAATCTGCTGTGGGGCAGATGTGGTTCAGATCTATGGGGCAGGAGCTTCTGTGGGGTTGATGTGGGTCAGATCTATGGGGCAGGAGCTGCTGTGGGGCAGATGAGGGTCAGTTCTATGGGGCAAGAGCCGCTGAGGTGCAGATGAGGGTCAGATCTATAGGGCAAGATCTCCTGGGGGCTGATGTGGGTCAGATCTGTGGGGTAAAATCTGCTGTGGGGCAGATGTGGTTCAGATCTTTGGGGCAGGAGCTTCTGTGGGGTTGATGTGGGTAAGATCTATGGGTCAGGAGCTGCTGTGGGGCAGATGTGGGTCAGTTCTATGGGGCAAGAGCTGCTGTGGTGCAGATGTGGGTCAGATCTAAGGGGCAGGAGCTGCTGTGGGGCTGATACGGTTAAGATCTATGGAGCGGGAGATGCTATGGGGCTGATGAGGGTCAGATCTATGGGGCAGGAGCTGATGTGGGGCTGATGTTGGTCAGATCTATAGGGCAGGAGCTGCAGTGGGGCTGATGTGGGTCAGTTCTATGGGGCAGGATCTCCTGTGGGGCTGATGTGGGTCAAATCAATGAGGCAGAGCTGCTCTGGGGCACATGTGGGTCAGATCTATGGAGCAGGAGCTGCTGTGGGGCGGATTTGAATCAGATCTATAGGGCAGGAGCTGCTGTGGGTCAGATCTATGGAGCAGGAGCTGCTGTGGGGCAGATTTGAATCAGATCTATGGGGCAGGATCTCCTGGGGGCTGATGTGGGTCAGATCTGTGGGGTAAAATCTGCTGTTGGGCAGATGTGGTTCAGATCTATGGGGCAGGAGCTTCTGTGGGGTTGATGTGGGTCAGATCTATGGGTCAGGAGCTGCTGTGGGGCAGATGTGGGTCAGATCTATGGGGCAGGAGCTGCTGTGGGGCTGATGTGGGTCAAATCAATGGGGCAGAGCTGCTCTGGTGCACATGTGGGTCAGATCTATGGTGCAGGAGCTGCTGTGGGGCTGATACGGTTAAGATCTATGGAGCGGGAGATGCTATGGTGCTGATGAGGGTCAGATCTATGGGGCAGGAGCTGATGTGGGGCTGATGTTGGTCAGATCTATAGGGCAGGAGCTGCAGTGGGGCTGATGTGGGTCAGTTCTATGGGGCAGGATCTCCTGTGGGGCTGATGTGGGTCAAATCAATGAGGCAGAGCTGCTCTGGGGCACATGTGGGTCAGATCTATGGAGCAGGAGCTGCTGTGGGGCAGATTTGAATCAGATCTATAGGGCAGGAGCTGCTGTGGGTCAGATCTATGGGCAGGAGCTGCTGTGGGGCACATGTGAGTTAGATCTATGGGGAGGAGATGCTGTGGGGCAGATGTGGGTCAGATCTATGGGGCAGGATCTCCTGGGGGCTGATGTGGGTCAGATCTGTGGGGTAAAATCTGCTGTGGGGCAGATGTGGTTCAGATCTATGGGGCAGGAGCTTCTGTGGGGTTGATGTGGGTCAGATCTATGGGTCAGGAGCTGCTGTGGGGCAGATGTGGGTCAGTTCTATGGGGCAAGAGCTGCTGTGGTGCAGATGTGGGTCAGATCTATGGGGCAGGAGCTGCTGTGGGGCTGATACGGTTAAGATCTATGGAGCGGGAGATGCTATGGGGCTGATGAGGGTCAGATCTATGGGGCAGGAGCTGATGTGGGGCTGATGTTGGTCAGATCTATAGGGCAGGAGCTGCAGTGGGGCTGATGTGGGTCAGTTCTATGGGGCAGGATCTCCTGTGGGGCTGATGTGGGTCAAATCAATGAGGCAGAGCTGCTCTGGGGCACATGTGGGTCAGATCTATGGGGCAGGAGCTGCTGTGGGGCAGATTTGAATCAGATCTATAGGGCAGGAGCTGTTGTGGGTCAGATCTATAGGGAAGGAGCTGCTGTGGGGCACATGTGAGTTAGATCTATTGGGCAGGAGATGGTGTGGGGCAGATGTGGGTCAGATCTATGGGGCAGGATCTCCTGGGGGCTGATGTGGGTCAGATCTGTGGGGTAAAATCTGCTGTGGGGCAGATGTGGTTCAGATCTATGGGGCAGGAGCTTCTGTGGGGTTGATGTGGGTCAGATCTATGGGTCAGGAGCTGCTGTGGGGCAGATGTGGGTAAGTTCTATGGGGCAAGAGCCGCTGTGGTGCAGATGTGGGTCAGATCTATGGGGCAAGATCTCCTGGGGGCAGATGTGGGTCAGATCTGTGGGGTAAAATCTGCTGTGGGGCAGATGTGGTTCAGATCTATGGGGCAGGAGCTTCTGTGGGGCTGATGTGGGTCAGATCTATGGGGCAGGAGCTGCTGTGGGGCTGATGTGGGTCAAATCAATGGGGCAGAGCTGCTCTGGTGCACATGTGGGTCAGATCTATGGTGCAGGAGCTGCTGTGGGGCAGATTTGAATCAGATCTATAGGGCAGGAGCTGCTGTGGGTCAGATCTATAGGGCAGGAGCTGCAGTGGGGCTGATGTGGGTCAGATCTATGAAGCAGGATCTCCTGTGGGGCTGATGTGGGTCAAATCAATGGGGCAGAGCTGCTCTGGGGCACATGTGGGTCAGATCTATGGGGCAGGAGCTGCTGTGGGGCAGATTTGAATCAGATCTATAGGGCAGGAGCTGCTGTGGGTCAGATCAATGGGCAGGAGCTGCTGTGGGGCACATGTGAGTTAGATCTATGGGGCAGGAGATGGTGTGGGGCAGATGTGGGTCAGATCTATGGGGCAGGATCTCCTGGGGGCTGATGTGGGTCAGATCTGTGGGGTAAAATCTGCTGTGGGGCAGATGTGGTTCAGATCTATGGGGCAGGAGCTTCTGTGGGGTTGATGTGGGTCAGATCTATGGGTCAGGAGCTGCTGTGGGGCAGATGTGGGTCAGATCTATGGGGCAGGATCTCCTGGGGGCTGATGTGGGTCAGATCTGTGGGGTAAAATCTGCTGTGGGGCAGATGTGGTTGAGATCTATGGGGCAGGAGCTTCTGTGGGGTTGATGTGGGTCAGATCTATGGGTCAGGAGCTGCTGTGGGGCAGATGTGGGTCAGTTCTATGGGGCAAGAGCCGCTGTGGTGCAGATGTGGGTCAGATCTATGGGGCAAGATCTCCTGGGGGCTGATGTGGGTCAGATCTGTGGGGTAAAATCTGCTGTGGGGCAGATGTGGTTCAGATCTATGGGGCAGGAGCTTCTGTGGGGTTGATGTGGGTCAGATCTATGGGTCAGGAGCTGCTGTGGGGCAGATGTGGGTCAGTTCTATGGGGCAAGAGCTGCTGTGGTGCAGATGTGGGTCAGATCTATGGGGCAGGAGCTGCTGTGGGGCTGATACGGTTAAGATCTATGGAGCGGGAGATGCTATGGGGCTGATGAGGGTCAGATCTATGGGGCAGGAGCTGATGTGGGGCTGATGTTGGTCAGATCTATAGGGCAGGAGCTGCAGTGGGGCTGATGTGGGTCAGTTCTATGGGGCAGGATCTCCTGTGGGGCTGATGTGGGTCAAATCAATGGGGCAGAGCTGCTCTGGGGCACATGTGGGTCAGATCTATGGAGCAGGAGCTGCTGTGGGGCAGATTTGAATCAGATCTATAGGGCAGGAGCTGCTGTGGGTCAGATCTATGGGCAGGAGCTGCTGTGGGGCACATGTGAGTTAGATCTATGGGGCAGGAGATGGTGTGGGGCAGATGTGGGTCAGATCTATGGGGCAGGATCTCCTGGGGGCTGATGTGGGTCAGATCTGTGGGGTAAAATCTGCTGTGGGGCAGATGTGGTTCAGATCTATGGGGCAGGAGCTTCTGTGGGGTTGATGTGGGTCAGATCTATGGGTCAGGAGCTGCTGTGGGGCAGATGTGGGTCAGATCTATGGGCCAGGATCTCCTGGGGGCTGATGTGGGTCAGATCTGTGGGGTAAAATCTGCTGTGGGGCAGATGTGGTTCAGATCTATGGGGCAGGAGCTTCTGTGGGGTTGATGTGGGTCAGATCTATGGGTCAGGAGCTGCTGTGGGGCAGATGTGGGTCAGTTCCATGGGGCAAGAGCTGCTGTGGTGCAGATGTGGGTCAGATCTATGGGGCAGGAGCTGCTGTGAGGCTGATACGGTTAAGATCTATGGAGCGGGAGATGCTATGGGGCTGATGAGGGTCAGATCTATGGGGCAGGAGCTGATGTGGGTCTGATGTTGGTCAGATCTATAGGGCAGGAGCTGCAGTGGGGCTGATGTGGGTCAGATCTATGGGGCAGGATCTCCTGTCGGGCTGATGTGGGTCAAATCAATGGGGCAGAGCTGCTCTGGGACACATGTGTGTCAGATCTATGGAGCAGGAGCTGCTGTGGGGCAGATTTGAATCAGATCTATAGGGCAGAAGCTGCTGTTGGTCAGATCAATAGGGCAGGAGCTGCTGTGGGGCACATGTGAGTTAGATCTATGGGGCAGGAGATGGTGTGGGGCAGATGTGGGTCAGATCTATGGGGCAGGATCTCCTGGGGGCTGATGTGGGTCAGATCTGTGGGGTAAAATCTGCTGTGGGGCAGATGTGGTTCAGATCTATAGGGCAGGAGCTTCTGTGGGGTTGATGTGGGTCAGATCTATGGGTCAGGAGCTGCTGTGGGGCAGATGTGGGTCAGTTCTATGGGGCAAGAGCCGCTGAGGTGCAGATGTGGGTCAGATCTATGGGGCAAGATCTCCTGGGGGCTGATGTGGGTCAGATCTGTGGGGTAAAATCTGCTGTGGGGCAGATGTGGTTCAGATCTATGGGGCAGGAGCTTCTGTGGGGTTGATGTGGGTCAGATCTATGGGTCAGGAGCTGCTGTGGGGCAGATGTGGGTCAGTTCTATGGGGCAAGAGCTGCTGTGGTGCAGATGTGGGTCAGATCTATGGGGCAGGAGCTGCTGTGGGGCTGATACGGTTAAGATCTATGGAGCGGGAGATGCTATGGGGCTGATGAGGGTCAGATCTATGGGGCAGGAGCTGATGTGGGGCTGATGTTGGTCAGATCTATAGGGCAGGAGCTGCAGTGGGGCTGATGTGGGTCAGTTCTATGGGGCAGGATCTCCTGTGGGGCTGATGTGGGTCAAATCAATGAGGCAGAGCTGCTCTGGGGCACATGTGGGTCAGATCTATGGAGCAGGAGCTGCTGTGGGGCAGATTTGAATGAGATCTATAGGGCAGGAGCTGCTGTGGGTCAGATCTATGGAGCAGGATCTGCTGTGGGGCACATGTGAGTTAGATCTATGGGGCAGGAGATGGTGTGGGGCAGATGTGGGTCAGATCTATGGGGCAGGATCTCCTAGGGGCTGATGTGGGTCAGATCTGTGGGGTAAAATCTGCTGTGGGGCAGATGTGGTTCAGATCTATGGGGCAGGAGCTTCTGTGGGGTTGATGTGGGTCAGATCTATGGGTCAGGAGCTGCTGTGGGGCAGATGTGGGTCAGATCTATGGGGCAGGATCTCCTGGGGGCTGATGTGGGTCAGATCTGTGGGGTAAAATCTGCTGTGGGGCAGATGTGGTTCAGATCTATGGGGCAGGAGCTTCTGTGGGGTTGATGTGGGTCAGATCTATGGGTCAGGAGCTGCTGTGGGGCAGATGTGGGTCAGTTCTATGGGGCAAGAGCTGCTGTGGTGCAGATGTTGGTCAGATCTATGGGGCAGGAGCTGCTGTGGGGCTGATACGGTAAAGATCTATGGAGCGGGAGATGCTATGGGGCTGATGAGGGTCAGATCTATGGGGCAGGAGCTGATGTGGGGCTGATGTTTGTCAGATCTATAGGGCAGGAGCTGCAGTGGGGCTGATGTGGGTCAGTTCTATGGGGCAGGATCTCCTGTGGGGCTGATGTGGGTCAGATCTGTAGGGTAAAATCTGCTGTGGGGTAGATGTGGTTCAGATCTATGGGGCAGGAGCTTCTGTGGGGCTGATGTGGGTCAGATCTATGGGTCAGGAGCTGCTGTGGGGCAGATGTGGGTCAGTTCTATGGGGCAAGAGCTGCTGTGGTGCAGATGTGGGTCAGATCTATGGGGCAGGAGCTGCTGTGGGGCTGATACGGTTAAGATCTATGGAGCGGGAGATGCTATGGGGCTGATGAGGGTCAGATCTATGAGGCAGGAGCTGATGTAGGGCTGATGTTGGTCAGATCTATAGGGCAGGAGCTGCAGTGGGGCTGATGTGGGTCAGTTCTATGGGGCAGGATCTCCTGTGGGGCTGATGTGGGTCAAATCAATGAGGCAGAGCTGCTCTGGGGCACATGTGGGTCAGATCTATGGAGCAGGAGCTGCTGTGGGGCAGATTTGAATGAGATCTATAGGGCAGGAGCTGCTGTGGGTCAGATCTATGGAGCAGGATCTGCTGTGGGGCACATGTGAGTTAGATCTATGGGGCAGGAGATGGTGTGGGGCAGATGTGGGTCAGATCTATGGGGCAGGATCTCCTGGGGGCTGATGTGGGTCAGATCTGTGGGGTAAAATCTGCTGTGGGGCAGATGTGGTTCAGATCTATGTGGCAGGAGCTTCTGTGGGGTTGATGTGGGTCAGATCTATGGGTCAGGAGCTGCTGTGGGGCAGATGTGGGTCAGTTCTATGGGGCAAGAGCCGCTGTGGTGCAGATGTGGGTCAGATCTATGGGGCAAGATCTCCTGGGGGCTGATGTGGGTCAGATCTGTGGGGTAAAATCTGCTGTGGGGCAGATGTGGTTCAGATCTATGGGGCAGGAGCTTCTGTGGGGTTGATGTGGGTCAGATCTATGGGTCAGGAGCTGCTGTGGGGCAGATGTGGGTCAGTTCTATGGGGCAAGAGCTGCTGTGGTGCAGATGTGGGTCAGATCTATGGGGCAGGAGCTGCTGTGGGGCTGATACGGTTAAGATCTATGGAGCGGGAGATGCTATGGGGCTGATGAGGGTCAGATCTATGGGGCAGGAGCTGCTGTGGGGCTGATGTTGGTCAGATCTATAGGGCAGGAGCTGCAGTGGGGCTGATGTGGGTCAGTTCTATGGGGCAGGATCTCCTGTGGGGCTGATGTGGGTCAAATCAATGAGGCAGAGCTGCTCTGGGGCACATGTGGGTCAGATCTATGGAGCAGGAGCTGCTGTGGGGCAGATTAGAATCAGATCTATAGGGCAGGAGCTGCTGTGGGTCAGATCTATGGAGGAGGAGCTGCTGTGGGGCAGATGTGGGTCAGTTCTATGGGGCAAGAGCTTCTGTGGTGCAGATATGGGTCAGATCTATGGGGCAGGAGCTGCTGTGGGGCTGATACGGTTAAGATCTATGGAGCGGGAGATGCTATGGGGCTGATGAGGGTCAGATCTATGGGGCAGGAGCTGATGTGGGGCTGATGTTGGTCAGATCTATAGGGCAGGAGCTGCAGTGGGGCTGATGTGGGTCAGATCTATGGGGCAGGATCTCCTGTGGGGCTGATGTGGGTCAAATCAATGGGGCAGAGCTGCTCTGGGGCACATGTGGGTCAGATATATGGGGCAGGAGCTGCTGTGGGGCAGATTTGAATCAGATCTATAGGGCAGGAGCTGCTGTGGGTCAGATCTATGGGCAGGAGCTGCTGTGGGGCACATGTGAGTTAGATCTATGGGGCAGGAGATGGTGTGGGGCAGATGTGGGTCAGATCTATGGGGCAGGATCTCCTGGGGGCTGATGTGGGTCAGATCTGTGGGGTAAAATCTGCTGCGGGGCAGATGTGGTGCTGATTTATGGGGCAGGAGCTTCTGTGGCGTTGATGTGGGTCAGATCTATGGGTCAGGAGCTGCTGTGGGGCAGATGTGGGTCAGATCTATGGGGCAAGAGCCGCTGTGGTGCAGATGTGGGTCAGATCTATGGGGCAGGATATCCTGGGGGCCTATGTGGGTCAGATCTGTGGGGTAAAATCTGCTGTGGGGCAGATGTGGTTCAGATCTATGGGGCAGGAGCTTCTGTGGGGTTGATGTGGGTCAGATCTATGGGTCAGGAGCTGCTGTGGGGCAGATGTGGGTCAGTTCTATGGGGCAAGAGCTGCTGTGGTGCAGATGTGGGTCAGATCTATGGGGCAGGAGCTGCTGTGGGGCTGATACGGTTAAGATCTATGGAGCGGGAGATGCTATGGGGCTGATGAGGTTCAGATCTATGGGGCAGGAGCTTATGTGGGGCTGATGTTGGTCAGATCTATAGGGCAGGAGCTGCAGTGGGGCTGATGTGGGTCAGATCTATGGGGCAGGATCTCCTGTGGGGCTGATGTGGGTCAAATCAATGGGGCAGAGCTGCTCTGGGGCACATGTGGGTCAGATCTATGGAGCAGGAGCTGCTGTGGGGCAGATTTGAATCAGATCTATAGGGCAGAAGCTGCTGTGGGTCAGATCAATAGGGCAGGAGCTGCTGTGGGGCACATGTGAGTTAGATCTATGGGGCAGGAGATGGTGTGGGGCAGATGTGGGTCAGATCTATGGGGCAGGATCTCCTGGGGGCTGATGTGGGTCAGATCTGTGGGGTAAAATCTGCTGTGGGGCAGATGTGGTTCAGATCTATGTGGCAGGAGCTTCTGTGGGGTTGATGTGGGTCAGATCTATGGGTCAGGAGCTGCTGTGGGGCAGATGTGGGTCAGTTCTATGGGGCAAGAGCTGCTGTGGTGCAGATGTGGGTCAGATCTATGGGGCAGGAGCTGCTGTGGGGCTGATACGGTTAAGATCTATGGAGCGGGAGATGCTATGGGGCTGATGAGGGTCAGATCTATGGGGCAGGAGCTGATGTGGGGCTGATGTTGGTCAGATCTATAGGGCAGGAGCTGCAGTGGGGCTGATGTGGGTCAGATCTATGGGGCAGGATCTCCTGTGGGGCTGATGTGGGTCAAATCAATGGGGCAGAGCTGCTCTGGGGCACATGTGGGTCAGATCTATGGGGCAGGAGCTGCTGTGGGGCAGATTTGAATCAGATCTATAGGGCAGGAGATGCTGTGGGTCAGATCTATGGGCAGGAGCTGCTGTGGGGCACATGTGAGTTAGATCTATGGGGCAGGAGATGGTGTGGGGCAGATGTGGGTCAGATCTATGGGGCAGGATCTCCTGGGGGCTGAGGTGGGTCAGATCTGTGGGGTAAAATCTGCTCTGGGGCAGATGTGGTTCAGATCTATGGGGCAGGAGCTTCTGTGGGGTTGATGTGGGTCAGATCTATGGGTCAGGAGCTGGTGTGGGGCAGATGTGGGTCAGATCTATGGGGCAGGATCTCCTGGGGGCTGATGTGGGTCAGATCTGTGGGGTAAAATCTGCTGTGGGGCAGATGTGGTTCAGATCTATGGGGCAGGAGCTTCTGTGGGGTTGATGTGGGTCAGATCTATGGGTCAGGAGCTGCTGTGGGGCAGATGTGGGTCAAATCTATGGGGCAGGATCTCCTGGGGGCTGATGTGGGTCAGATCTGTGGGGTAAAATCTGCTGTGGGGCAGATGTGGTTCAGATCTATGGGGCAGGAGCTTCTGTGGGGTTGATGTGGGTCAGATCTATGGGGCAGGAGCTGCTGTGGGGCAGATGAGGGTCAGTTCTATGGGGCAAGAGCCGCTGTGGTGCAGATGAGGGTCAGATCTATAGGGCAAGATCTCCTGGGGGCTGATGTGGGTCAGATCTGTGGGGTAAAATCTGCTGTGGGGCAGATGTGGTTCAGATCTTTTTGGCAGGAGCTTCTGTGGGGCTGATGTGGGTCAAATCAATGAGGCAGAGCTGCTCTGGGGCACATGTGGGTCAGATCTATGGAGCAGGAGCTGCTGTGGGGCAGATTTGAATCAGATCTATAGGGCAGGAGCTGCTGTGGGTCAGATCTATGGAGCAGGAGCTGCTGTGGGGTTGATGTGGGTCAGATCTATGGGTCAGGAGCTGCTGTGGGGCAGATGTGGGTCAGTTCTATGGGGCAAGAGCTGCTGTGGTGCAGATGTGGGTCAGATCTATTGGGCAGGAGCTGCTGTGGGGCTGATACGGTTAAGATCTATGGAGCGGGAGATGCTATGGGGCTGATGAGGGTCAGATCTATGGGGCAGGAGCTGATGTGGGGCTGATGTTGGTCAGATCTATAGGGCAGGAGCTGCAGTGGGGCTGATGTGGGTCAGTTCTATGGGGCAGGATCTCCTGTGGGGCTGATGTGGGTCAAATCAATGAGGCAGAGCTGCTCTGGGGCACATGTGGGTCAGATCTATGGAGCAGGAGCTGCTGTGGGGCAGATTTGAATCAGATCTATAGGGCAGGAGCTGCTGTGGGTCAGATCTATGGAGCAGGAGCTGCTGTGGGGTTGATGTGGATCAGATCTATGGGTCAGGAGCTGCTGTGGGGCAGATGTGGGTCAGTTCTATGGGGCAAGAGCTGCTGTGGTGCAGATGTGGGTCAGATCTATGGGGCAGGAGCTGCTGTGGGGCTGATACGGTTAAGATCTATGGAGCGGGAGATGCTATGGGGCTGATGAGGGTCAGATCTATGGGGCAGGAGCTGATGTGGGGCTGATGTTGGTCAGATCTATAGGGCAGGAGCTGCAGTGGGGCTGATGTGGGTCAGATCTATGGGGCAGGATCTCCTGTGGGGCTGATGTGGGTCAAATCAATGGGGCAGAGCTGCTCTGGGGCACATGTGGGTCAGATCTATGGGGCAGGAGCTGCTGTGGGGCAGATTTGAATCAGATCTATAGGGCAGGAGCTGCTGTGGGTCAGATCTATGGGCAGGAGCTGCTGTGGGGCACATGTGAGTTAGATCTATGGGGCAGGAGATGGTGTGGGGCAGATGTGGGTCAGATCTATGGGGCAGGATCTCCTGGGGGCTGAGGTGGGTCAGATCTGTGGGGTAAAATCTGCTCTGGGGCAGATGTGGTTCAGATCTATGGGGCAGGAGCTTCTGTGGGGTTGATGTGGGTCAGCTCTATGGGTCAGGAGCTGCTGTGGGGCAGATGTGGGTCAGATCTATGGGGCAGGATCTCCTGGGGGCTGATGTGGGTCAGATCTGTGGGGTAAAATCTGCTGTGGGGCAGATGTGGTTCAGATCTATGGGGCAGGAGGTTCTGTGGGGTTGATGTGGGTCAGATCTATGGGTCAGGAGCTGCTGTGGGGCAGATGTGGGTCAGATCTATGGGGCAGGATCTCCTGGGGGCTGATGTGGGTCAGATCTGTGGGGTAAAATCTGCTGTGGGGCAGATGTGGTTCAGATCTATGGGGCAGGAGCTTCTGTGGGGTTGATGTGGGTCAGATCTATGGGGCAGGAGCTGCTGTGGGGCAGATGAGGGTCAGTTCTATGGGGCAAGAGCCGCTGTGGTGCAGATGAGGGTCAGATCTATAGGGCAAGATCTCCTGGGGGCTGATGTGGGTCAGATCTGTGGGGTAAAATCTGCTGTGGGGCAGATGTGGTTCAGATCTTTGGGGCAGGAGCTTCTGTGGGGTTGATGTGGGTCAGATCTATGGGTCAGGAGCTGCTGTGGGGCAGATGTGGGTCAGTTCTATGGGGCAAGAGCTGCTGTGGTGCAGATGTGGGTCAGATCTATGGGGCAGGAGCTGCTGTGGGGCTGATACGGTTAAGATCTATGGAGCGGGAGATGCTATGGGGCTGATGAGGGTCAGATCTATGGGGCAGGAGCTGATGTGGGGCTGATGTTGGTCAGATCTATAGGGCAGGAGCTGCAGTGGGGCTGATGTGGGTCAGATCTATGGGGCAGGATCTCCTGTGGGGCTGATGTGGGTCAAATCAATGAGGCAGAGCTGCTCTGGGGCACATGTGGGTCAGATCTATGGGGCAGGAGCTGCTGTGGGGCAGATTTGAATCAGATCTATAGGGCAGGAGCTGCTGTGGGTCAGATCTATAGGGCAGGAGCTGCTGTGGGGCACATGTGAGTTAGATCTATGGGGCAGGAGATGGTGTGGGGCAGATGTGGGTCAGATCTATGGGGCAGGATCTCCTGGGGGCTGATGTGGGTCAGATCTGTGGGGTAAAATCTGCTGTGGGGCAGATGTGGTTCAGATCTATGGGGCAGGAGCTTCTGTGGGGTTGATGTGGGTCAGATCTATGGGTCAGGAGCTGCTGTGGGGCAGATGTGGGTCAGATCTATGGGGCAGGATCTCCTGGGGGCTGATGTGGGTCAGATCTGTGGGGTAAAATCTGCTGTGGGGCAGATGTGGTTCAGATCTATGGGGCAGGAGCTTCTGTGGGGTTGATGTGGGTCAGATCTATGGGGCAGGAGCTGCTGTGGGGCAGATGAGGGTCAGTTCTATGGGGCAAGAGCCGCTGTGGTGCAGATGAGGGTCAGATCTATAGGGCAAGATCTCCTGGGGGCTGATGTGGGTCAGATCTGTGGGGTAAAATCTGCTGTGGGGCAGATGTGGTTCAGATCTTTGGGGCAGGAGCTTCTGTGGGGTTGATGTGGGTCAGATCTATGGGTCAGGAGCTGCTGTGGGGCAGATGTGGGTCAGTTCTATGGGGCAAGAGCTGCTGTGGTGCAGATGTGGGTCAGATCTATGGGGCAGGAGCTGCTGTGGGGCTGATACGGTTAAGATCTATGGAGCGGGAGATGCTATGGGGCTGATGAGGGTCAGATCTATGGGGCAGGAGCTGATGTGGGGCTGATGTTGGTCAGATCTATAGGGCAGGAGCTGCAGTGGGGCTGATGTGGGTCAGATCTATGGGGCAGGATCTCCTGTGGGGCTGATGTGGGTCAAATCAATGAGGCAGAGCTGCTCTGGGGCACATGTGGGTCAGATCTATGGGGCAGGAGCTGCTGTGGGGCAGATTTGAATCAGATCTATAGGGCAGGAGCTGCTGTGGGTCAGATCTATAGGGCAGGAGCTGCTGTGGGGCACATGTGAGTTAGATCTATGGGGCAGGAGATGGTGTGGGGCAGATGTGGGTCAGATCTATGGGGCAGGATCTCCTGGGGGCTGATGTGGGTCAGATCTGTGGGGTAAAATCTGCTGTGGGGCAGATGTGGTTCAGATCTATGGGGCAGGAGCTTCTGTGGGGTTGATGTGGGTCAGATCTATGGGTCAGGAGCTGCTGTGGGGCAGATGTGGGTCAGATCTATGGGGCAGGATCTCCTGGGGGCTGATGTGGGTCAGATCTGTGGGGTAAAATCTGCTGTGGGGCAGATGTGGTTCAGATCTATGGGGCAGGAGCTTCTGTGGGGTTGATGTGGGTCAGATCTATGGGTCAGGAGCTGCTGTGGGGCAGATGTGGGTCAGTTCTATGGGGCAAGAGCCGCTGTGGTGCACATGTGGGTCAAATCAATGAGGCAGAGCTGCTCTGGTGCACATGTGGGTCAGATCTATGGAGCAGGAGCTGCTGTGGGGCAGATTTGAATCAGATCTATAGGGCAGGAGCTGCTGTGGGTCAGATCTATGGAGCAGGAGCTGCTGTGGGGTTGATGTGGGTCAGATCTATGGGTCAGGAGCTGCTGTGGGGCAGATGTGGGTCAGTTCTATGGGGCAAGAGCCGCTGTGGTGCAGATGTGGGTCAGATCTATGGGGCAAGATCTCCTGGGGGCTGATGTGGGTCAGATCTGTGGGGTAAAATCTGCTGTGGGGCAGATGTGGTTCAGATCTATGGGGCAGGAGCTTCTGTGGGGTTGTTGTGGGTCAGATCTATGGGTCAGGAGCTGCTGTGGGGCAGATGTGGGTCAGTTCTATGGGGCAAGAGCTGCTGTGGTGCAGATGTGGGTCAGATCTATGTGGCAGGAGCTGCTGTGGGGCTGATACGGTTAAGATCTATGGAGCGGGAGATGCTATGGGGCTGATGAGGGTCAGATCTATGGGGCAGGAGCTGATGTGGGGCTGATGTTGGTCAGATCTATAGGGCAGAAGCTGCAGTGGGGCTGATGTGGGTCAGATCTATGGGGCAGGATCTCCTGTGGGGCTGATGTGGGTCAAATCAATGGGGCAGAGCTGTTCTGGGGAACATGTGGGTCAGATCTATGGGGCAGGAGCTGCTGTGGGGCAGATTTGAATCAGATCTATAGGGCAGGAGCTGCTGTGGGTCAGATCTATGGGCAGGAGCTGCTGTGGGGCACATCTGAGTTAGATCTATGGGGCAGGAGATGGTGTGGGGCAGATGTGGGTCAGATCGTTGGGGCAGGATCTCCTGGGGGCTGATGTGGGTCAGATCTGTGGGGTAAAATCTGCTGTGGGGCAGATGTGGTTCAGATCTATGGGGCTGGAGCTTCTGTGGGGTTGATGTGGGTCAGATCTATGGGTCAGGAGCTGCTGTGGGGCAGATGTGGGTCAGATCTATGGGGCAGGATCTCCTGGGGGCTGATGTGGGTCAGATCTGTGGGGTAAAATCTGCTGTGGGGCAGATGTGGTTCAGATCTATGGGGCAGGAGCTTCTGTGGGGTTGATGTGGGTCAGATCTATGGGTCAGGAGCTGCTGTGGGGCAGATGTGCGTCAGTTCTATGGGGCAAGAGCCGCTGTGGTGCAGATGTGGGTCAGATCTGTGGGGTAAAATCTGCTGTGGGGCAGATGTGGTTCAGATCTATGGGGCAGGAGCTTCTGTGGGGTTGATGTGGGTCAGATCTATGGGTCAGGAGCTGCTGTGGGGCAGATGTGGGTCAGTTCTATGGGGCAAGAGCTGCTGTGGTGCAGATGTGGGTCAGATCTATGGGGCAGGAGCTGCTGTGGGGCTGATACGGTTAAGATCTATGGAGCGGAAGATGCTATGGGGCTGATGAGGGTCAGATCTATGGGGCAGGAGCTGATGTGGGGCTGATGTTGGTCAGATCTATAGGGCAGGAGCTGCAGTGGGGCTGATGTGGGTCAGTTCTATGGGGCAGGATCTCCTGTGGGGCTGATGTGGGTCAAATCAATGAGGCAGAGCTGCTCTGGGGCACATGTGGGTCAGATCTATGGAGCAGGAGCTGCTGTGGGGCAGATTTGAATCAGATCTATAGGGCAGGAGCTGCTGTGGGTCAGATCTATGGAGCAGGAGCTGCTGTGGTGTTGATGTGGGTCAGATCTATGGGTCAGGAGCTGCTGTGGGGCAGATGTGGGTCAGTTCTATGGGGCAAGAGCTGCTGTGGTGCAGATGTGGGTCAGATCTATGGGGCAGGAGCTGCTGTGGGGCTGATACGGTTAAGATCTATGGAGCGGGAGATGCTATGGGGCTGATGAGGGTCAGATCTATGGGTCAGGAGCTGATGTGGGGCTGATGTTGGTCAGATCTATAGGGCAGGAGCTGCAGTGGGGCTGATGTGGGTCAGATCTATGGGGCAGGATCTCCTGTGGGGCTGATGTGGGTCAAATCAATGGGGCAGAGCTGCTCTGGGGCACATGTGGGTCAGATCTATGAGGCAGGAGCTGCTGTGGGGCAGATTTGAATCAGATCTATAGGGCAGAAGCTGCTGTGGGTCAGATCTATAGGGCAGGAGCTGCTGTGGGGCACATGTGAGTTAGATCTATGGGGCAGGAGATGGTGTGGGGCAGATGTGGGTCAGATCTATGGGGCAGGATCTCCTGGGGGCTGATGTGGGTCAGATCTGTGGGGTAAAATCTGCTGTGGGGCAGATGTGTTTCAGATCTATGGGGCAGGAGCTTCTGTGGGGTTGATGTGGGTCAGATCTATGGGTCAGGAGCTGCTGTGGTGCAGATGTGGGTCAGATCTATGGGGCAGGAGCTGCTGTGGGGCTGATACGGTTAAGATCTATGGAGCGGGAAATGCTATTGGGCTGATGAGGGTCAGATCTATGGGGCAGGAGCTGATGTGGGGCTGATGTTGGTCAGATCTTTAGGGCAGGAGCTGCAGTGCGGCTGATGTGGATCAGTTCTATGGGGCAGGATCTCCTGTGGGGCTGATGTGGGTCAAATCAATGAGGCAGAGCTGCTCTGGGGCACATGTGGGTCAGATCTATGGAGCAGGAGCTGCTGTGGGGCAGATTTGAATGAGATCTATAGGGCAGGAGCTGCTGTGGGTCAGATCTATGGGCAGGAGCTGCTGTGGGGCACATGTGAGTTAGATCTATGGGGCAGGAGATGGTGTGGGGCAGATGTGGGTCAGATCTATGGGGCAGGAGCTGCTGTGGGTCAGATCTATGGAGCAGGAGCTGCTGTGGGGTTGATGTGGGTCAGATCTATGGGTCAGGAGCTGCTGTGGGGCAGATGTGGGTCAGTTCTATGGGGCAAGAGCTGCTGTGGTGCAGATGTGGGTCAGATCTATGGGGCAGGAGCTGCTGTGGGGCTGATACGGTTAAGATCTATGGAGCGGGAGATGCTATGGGGCTGATGAGGGTCAGATCTATGGGTCAGGAGCTGATGTGGGGCTGATGTTGGTCAGATCTATAGGGCAGGAGCTGCAGTGGGGCTGATGTGGGTCAGATCTATGGGGCAGGATCTCCTGTGGGGCTGATGTGGGTCAAATCAATGGGGCAGAGCTGCTCTGGGGCACATGTGGGTCAGATCTATGAGGCAGGAGCTGCTGTGGGGCAGATTTGAATCAGATCTATAGGGCAGAAGCTGCTGTGGGTCAGATCTATAGGGCAGGAGCTGCTGTGGGGCACATGTGAGTTAGATCTATGGGGCAGGAGATGGTGTGGGGCAGATGTGGGTCAGATCTATGGGGCAGGATCTCCTGGGGGCTGATGTGGGTCAGATCTGTGGGGTAAAATCTGCTGTGGGGCAGATGTGGGTCAGATCTATGGGGCAGGAGCTTCTGTGGGGTTGATGTGGGTCAGATCTATGGGTCAGGAGCTGCTGTGGTGCAGATGTGGGTCAGATCTATGGGGCAGGAGCTGCTGTGGGGCTGATACGGTTAAGATCTATGGAGCGGGAGATGCTATGGGGCTGATGAGGGTCAGATCTATGGGGCAGGAGCTGATGTGGGGCTGATGTTGGTCAGATCTTTAGGGCAGGAGCTGCAGTGCGGCTGATGTGGGTCAGTTCTATGGGGCAGGATCTCCTGTGGGGCTGATGTGGGTCAAATCAATGAGGCAGAGCTGCTCTGGGGCACATGTGGGTCAGATCTATGGAGCAGGAGCTGCTGTGGGGCAGATTTGAATGAGATCTATAGGGCAGGAGCTGCTGTGGGTCAGATCTATGGGCAGGAGCTGCTGTGGGGCACATGTGAGTTAGATCTATGGGGCAGGAGATGGTGTGGGGCAGATGTGGGTCAGATCTATGGGGCAGGAGCTGCTGTGGGTCAGATCTATGGAGCAGGAGCTGCTGTGGGGTTGATGTGGGTCAGATCTATGGGTCAGGAGCTGCTGTGGGGCAGATGTGGGTCAGTTCTATGGGGCAAGAGCTGCTGTGGTGCAGATGTGGGTCAGATCTATGGGGCAGGAGCTGCTGTGGGGCTGATACGGTTAAGATCTATGGAGCGGGAGATGCTATGGGGCTGATGAGGGTCAGATCTATGGGGCAGGAGCTGATGTGGGGCTGATGTTGGTCAGATCTATAGGGCAGGAGCTGCAGTGGGGCTGATGTGGGTCAGATCTATGGGGCAGGATCTCCTGTGGGGCTGATGTGGGTCAAATCAATGGGGCAGAGCTGCTCTGGGGCACATGTGGGTCAGATCTATGGGGCAGGAGCTGCTGTGGGTCAGATCTATGGGCAGGAGCTGCTGTGGGGCACATGTGAGTTAGATCTATGGGGCAGGAGATGCTGTGGGGCAGATGTGGGTCAGATCTATGGGGCAGGATCTCCTGGGGGCTGATGTGGGTCAGATCTGTGGGGTAAAATCTGCTGTGGGGCAGATGTGGTTCAGATCTATGGGGCAGGAGCTTCTGTGGGGTTGATGTGGGTCAGATCTATGGGTCAGGAGCTGCTGTGGGGCAGATGTGGGTCAGATCTATGGGGCAGGATCTCCTGGGGGCTGATGTGGGTCAGATCTGTGGGGTAAAATCTGCTGTGGGGCAGATGTGGTTCAGATCTATGGGGCAGGAGCTTCTGTGGGGTTGATGTGTGTCAGATCTATGGGTCAGGAGCTGCTGTGGGGCAGATGTGGGTCAGTTCTATGGGGCAAGAGCCGCTGTGGTGCAGATGTGGGTCAGATCTTTAGGGCAAGATCTCCTGGGGGCTGATGTGGGTCAGATCTGTGGGGTAAAATCTGCTGTGGGGCAGATGTGGTTCAGATCTATGGGGCAGGAGCTTCTGTGGGGTTGATGTGGGTCAGATCTATGGGTCAGGAGCTGCTGTGGGGCAGATGTGGGTCAGTTCTATGGGGCAAGAGCTGCTGTGGTGCAGATGTGGGTCAGATCTATGGGGCAGGAGCTGCTGTGGGGCTGATACGGTTAAGATCTATGGAGCGGGAGATGCTATGGGGCTGATGAGGTTCAGATCTATGGGGCAGGAGCTGATGTGGGGCTGATGTTGGTCAGATCTATAGGGCAGGAGCTGCAGTGGGGCTGATGTGGGTCAGATCTATGGGGCAGGATCTCCTGTGGGGCTGATGTGGGTCAAATCAATGGGGCAGAGCTGCTCTGGGGCACATGTGGGTCAGATCTATGGAGCAGGAGCTGCTGTGGGGCAGATTTGAATCAGATCTATAGGGCAGAAGCTGCTGTGGGTCAGATCTATGGGCAGGAGCTGCTGTGGGGCACATGTGAGTTAGATCTATGGGGCAGGAGATGGTGTGGGGCAGATGTGGGTCAGATCTATGGGGCAGGATCTCCTGGGGGCTGATGTGGGTCAGATCTGTGGGGTAAAATCTGCTGTGGGGCAGATGTGGTTCAGATCTATGGGGCAGGGGCCTCTGTGGGGTTGATGTGGGTCAGATCTATGGGTCAGGAGCTGCTGTGGTGCAGATGTGGTGAAGAGTGAGCAAAGCCTCAAAATGGTGGTAAGGTAACACTTTGCTATAGAAAGGGAAAGGGGAACTTCACAGAAACCAAGACAAAGGGTAACTGCACATTTAAAAGTGCAGGGAAAGGGGGAATTGCAGACACTTAGTCAAAATAAAGCCAGAGAAGAGGGCAATAAAGATAAGAAGAAACTGTCCGGAGACCTCTGACAAGAAGGATTAGATCCCCCCCCTGGGCAAGATGATGCCGACATGGGAGAACAATAACAGCAGATAACACCAAGAAGAAAACAGAAGAAGAATTTCACCCCAAAACATCGGCAAGGGTCGCGGGGAATGGGGTCAGGGGGAATGAGGGAATGGGGTCGCGGGGAACGGGGCCATAGGGAATGTAATGAATATGTAATCAAACTGAGGAGGAGACTATTGATTATGTATTAGCTTAACCTATATCTGTAACACACTTTTCTCTTTACGGTGTGCAAGTTTGGAGGAGCTATCCCCCTTGCACCCGGCGCTGCACAACGCTGGAATAAACATACCTGCTTTATAACCCATCTCTGGATTATAGAGTTTGATTCCGCAAGTCAATTTGGCGACCCAGATGGGACCCTCTCTGTTCGGCTGCAGGACCAGCTGAGAAGGGGGACGCCTTTGGCGCGCCCCGAGATTTCTCGGAAGGACTCCCCTCCCTCATCTGATCACTGCAGGAGCAGACAAGAACCATCTATCGGCGGACCAGGTATGTGAAATGGGGGACCCGTAAGTCGTGAGGAGACGTCCTACGCAGGGCACAGTGGAGTCGGCGTGCTCCCCCCCCTAGGGACGTGAGCTCACAGGTTAGGTTAGGTTGCCGGCTGGGTTAGGAGGACTCCCTAGGGAGTGCCTACAAAGGGGCCAGTAAGTCGTACGCGTGGTAAAAGAGCTATTGCTCACATTCAGGTGATTGCTAATTGGGCAGAGCTTGTCTGCTCTCTGGTACAGGGTGATTTGGGTAATCCTGGGATAATTGGTATCGTACAGCGCTGTTTATATAGGTGACCTAAGTCAACAACTAGCACCGGTGTTCTTAACATCTTTGGTTAAGCTTAACAAATGATATATTGTAATTGTGCTTGAATTGTCGTGTGAGTGTGGTGTGAGTGAGACGCAGCACAGCTGCGGGGCGAGTGCGGAGTCCCGACCCGCGGTTCCGTCCTCCCGCGAGGGAAACGGCCGGGGACGGACGAAGCGAAAGTTGTCTCCAATACTTGTTTGTCTTTGTTTTAATACATGTTTATTTTGTATTATTAATTACTGGTTGTTGTAAAGTATGTGGTTATAAGTCATAACAATGCTGTTGTGTCAGAAGTGGTTTTACTTATAAAAGAATACAGTGGTTTATATTAAGTTACGATGGGAAAATTACAGAGCAAAGAGGTCCCTGCGCGCTCACCCCTGGGGTGTATACTGGCACATTGGCGAGATATCGCTGGGGAACCAGGAGGAACCCTGAGCCGAAAAGAAAAAAATCCTGATTAAATATTGTAATCAGTGGTGGTTAATGTATAAGCTAGAGGACAGGGACAATGAACATATAGAGGGATGTCTATGTGGAATGAGTATCAAGCCATTTATGTGATACTGTGTTCTGCCTGCGAAGAGGTGTAAGGGAGGTGGGTCAGTCAGTGCTGGCTCTGTGGCGAGAGGTTTATAACTGAACGATATGGATTGCTAAGGGAAAGTTATAAGGTAGTAAGGGTGTTTATGGAAACTGAAGAACTGTGTTGCTTGATTTGTGGGTTTTGAAGGGAATGGGACAAACTGTTTTGCTGGTATAAGAAAGTGTAGTTGTTAATGGCATACGGAAGTATAGTTGAGGGTATGTGGAAGTGTAACTGAGGGTACAAATAGTGGAATAGTGTACAGAGGAAAAAAGGGTTAAAGAGAAAGTGAGTTTATCTGTGCTGGCATGAGAACAACCCCCCCCGCACCGTTCCCCTGCAATCAGAACTCTCAGAGTGGGAGAGGGAGCCAGGGTCAGAGACTGCTGCTGTAAACTGCAAAGGGGGAAGTGGAGAGGACAGGGCACTGGAAGTGAGAATAGCCTTCATGTGCAGAGATCTGGGAAATCTGAAATCTGGGCAGCACTGGAAGGCTCTGGAGAGGAGGTGAAATGTAATGATGAGAGTTTGGAAAGCGAAAAAGTTTGGGAAGGACACAGGTTGAGGAAGGCAAAGATAAAAACAGGGATGTCAGGTCTGAAGAGAGGAGTACAATAAGAAGAAAACAAACAAACAACAACAACAACAGAAAACAAAACAAACACCTGATTGAGAATCAGAGATGTTCAGGAAATTGAGAATAATAACAGCTGTTACTGTTGTGGTGCTAGAGTAGGGCCATAGGACCCAGGGATCCCCCACGAGGAAAGGGGAGGGAGGCTTGAAGAGCCCAGGGAGGGCTCTGCCCCGCTGGAATGAAAGCAGTGTGCAAATGCAGTGGGACACTGGTAGAGAAATCCGACCAAGCTGAGTGAGAAGGAATTGCCTCTGATTGCAGAACTGAACAATGAGAACTTGGGAAGTTAACCCTAGCAGATACACAGATGAAACTGCAGCTAAGGAAGCAGGATAAAGTAGTTCATTTTCTGATGGATATAGGAGCTTCTTACTACCCATAGATGGTTTTGTAACATTAGTAGGTGCTACTGCCCAACAAGAAAAGGCTTACTTTTGGAATTAATTAAATATAAGCTAAGAAAACAAGTAGGAATACAGAAATTCTTGTACCTGTCAGGTTACCCTGGCAAGAAATTTAATAAAACTGGAGCTAAGGGTCAAACAATATTGGCTGATTAAGAATTGTAAGTCTGACTATTAACACAAACTGGGAAAAACAATGTTATACCCCCAGGAGCCACAGCAATCTCAATTAAGACACACTTAGGGGTGTGGGCATCAGGGCCAAAAATTAAGCCCTAAATACAAGTTAAAAGCAAGAGCTCACCCACTCAGGGTAAAGTGGTGCCCTTTGAGGATATGTGACTGTAGAAGGACAAAAGAAATAATAGATAATTTTTTGAGTTTGAATTACTAATTGACTGGGAATCCAAGTACAAAACTCCAATTTTGCCAATTTGCTAAATTTTCGGATAGCAAGTGCTTTAGTTTGGTAGAAGACATGAGGACAAGTAATGGAATTGTTGAATGGATACACTCAGTGATGGAAAATCCATGCACTTTATCAACCAAGTTAAGGAATGAATAGGTGGAGTTTACCTTCTGGATTTGAGGGATGTCTCTTCTGCCTGGTTTGGCTAAAGGAAGCCTAAGGTTATTTGCCTTTGAATAGGAAAACCCTAATAGAGGGAGAAGAGACTCAGTTAACCTGGACAGTGTTACCCAGGGTTGTGAGAACAGCTTAATGATTTTTGAGAACCGGTCAACTTGTGAGCCTGAGACCTGGGATCCTCCATCCTAGGGTGGAACTTTACTGGAGCATGTGGATGCCACAGCGACAAAAGGACTGTGTAGAATAGACTGAGAGTTTGCTGAGTTTCTTGGTTTACAGAAAGCACAAATAACTCAGAAATTACAGCTGGACTTTGAACCTTAAGGACTGCCAAGAAAGAAGCCATCTGCTAAGCCAATGAGCTGCAAACTGCCAAGGAACTCCATACGTTCCCAGGAATGACAGGAGGGTGCTGACCATGGATACACAGCTACGGACTGATGGTAAACCTCAAACAGCTTGAAGTGAGTAAGGGATGGCCAGGGTGCCTGAGGGCAGTGGCTGCACTAGTGCTCAATATTCAAGAAGCCCATAAATCTACACTGGGCCAAAGGATACCAGTTTTAATATCTCATACAGTGTTTACTGTATTGGAGGCAAAAGGGGGGACATTAGTTCATTGGCTCTCACCCCAAAGATTCCTGAAATACCAGGCCATCCTGGTAGAGCAGGGTGATGTAGAAATAATTGTGACTAATATTGTCAACCCAGTATCTTTCCTTAGCGGAACACCCGGAGAACCAGTATTACATGACTGCTTTAAATCAACTGAAGCTGCACAGTCAGACGAACCTGAAGGACGAACCCTTAGAAGATGCAGAAGACACCTGGTTTACCAGAAGCTGCAGTTTTATGAGACAAGGAGACTGTAAGGCAGGACATGCAGTAACTGCTACTGACCAGGTAACCGAAGCACAACCACCAGCTGTGGGGACTTCCCCTCAGAAGACTGAAATAACTGCCTTGACAAGAGCTTTAATCATATGGACAGATGCTAAATATGTGCCACACGCTCATAGTACCATCTGAAAAGAGCAAGGATTGCTCACACACAAGGAAAACAGCCTGATTTAAATCTACCAATGGTTATTATATGTTGTAAAAGACATCAGAAATGTAACACTGTACAGGAAACAGAAAATAAGATGATAGATCAGGTGGCAGAACAGGCAGTTGAAGAGGGCTTCAATTCCAGACGGTAAACTTAAAATCTCTGAAGCCAAGTCAAAACCTGTAAAATATTCTAAAGAGAACAGGAGTCCAATTAATAATTTAGAAAGGAAGAGAGCAAGTTGACAGATGGGTGCATGCCCAAATGGACACATTATTATGCCCTTTAGTATTTTATGGAAATTGGTTATAAGGGAAGATAAGAGAATATATTGAGCAAACCAACACTACAAAGTACAGTCCCAGTACCAGGAACAGGGCACAAGTGGGCCTCATGGGAGAGGGCCTTCCAGAGCAACAACGGCAAATTGAGTTCACAGAACTCCCAAGAAAAGGGGGGTACCACTGTATGAAAATTTCTGTAACCTTAGAAACAATTGAGGATGCTGCTGCAGATGCTTGATGGACAATCCAAAAGGAGATATCCTGTTTATCCAAAGATGCATTGCAACATGGAGTAGGCAGGGATAACACCGATTGGGGAATAGTTTTCTCTGGATCATGGGATAAACTTACTAGTTGCCAAATTTAGGATGACTAAAACAGCTTTTCTTAGCCTGCATCACCTTGCTACTCTTGGTGTGTTTTACTTGTGTTGTTATAAGATATCTTTTGTGTCTGTACCAAGGTACTGGAAGGGAATACGAGGTTTGGAAGAGACATGAGCTGAGACAAAAGGTAGAGAGCGGAACCTATTTTGAGACCCTTGAGCAGGTAAAAGCCTGCTAGATTAAAGAAAAGGGGGGAATTGAAGAGTGAGCAAAGCCTCAAAATGGTGGTAAGGTAACACTTTGCTATAGAAAGGGAAAGGGGAACTTCACAGAAACCAAGACAAAGGGTAACTGCACATTTAAAAGTGCAGGGAAAGGGGGAATTGCAGACACTTAGTCAAAATAAAGCCAGAGAAGAGGGCAATAAAGATAAGAAGAAACTGTCCGGAGACCTCTGACAAGAAGGATTAGATCCCCCCCCTGGGCAAGATGATGCCGACATGGGAGAACAATAACAGCAGATAACACCAAGAAGAAAACAGAAGAAGAATTTCACCCCAAAACATCGGCAAGGGTCGCGGGGAATGGGGTCAGGGGGAATGAGGGAATGGGGTCGCGGGGAACGGGGCCATAGGGAATGTAATGAATATGTAATCAAACTGAGGAGGAGACTATTGATTATGTATTAGCTTAACCTATATCTGTAACACACTTTTCTCTTTACGGTGTGCAAGTTTGGAGGAGCTATCCCCCTTGCACCCGGCGCTGCGCAACGCTGGAATAAACATACCTGCTTTATAACCCATCTCTGGATTATAGAGTTTGATTCCGCAAGTCAGTGGGTTAGATCTATGGGGCAGGAGCTGCTGTGGGGCAGATGTGGGTCAGATCTATGGGGCAGGACCTCCTGGGGGCTGATGTGGGTCAGATCTGTGGGGTAAAATCTGCTGTGGGGCAGATGTGGTTCAGATCTATGGGGCAGGAGCTTCTGTGGGGTTGATGTGGGTCAGATCTATGGGTCAGGAGCTGCTGTGGGGCAGATGTGGGTCAGTTCTATGGGGCAAGAGCCGCTGTGGTGCAGATGTGGGTCAGATCTATGGGGCAAGATCTCCTGGGGGCTGATGTGGGTCAGATCTGTGGGGTAAAATCTGCTGTGGGGCAGATCTGGTTCAGATCTATGGGGCAGGAGCTTCTGTGGGGTTGATGTGGGTCAGATCTATGGGTCAGGAGCTGCTGTGGGGCAGATGTGGGTCAGTTCTATGGGGCAAGAGCTGCTGTGGTGCAGATGTGGGTCAGATCTATGGGGCAGGAGCTGCTGTGGGGCTGATACGGTTAAGATCTATGGAGCGGGAGATGCTATGGGGCTGATGAGGGTCAGATCTATGGGGCAGGAGCTGATGTGGGGCTGATGTTGGTCAGATCTTTAGGGCAGGAGCTGCAGTGGGGCTGATGTGGGTCAGATCTATGGGGCAGGATCTCCTGTGGGGCTGATGTGGGTCAAATCAATGGGGCAGAGCTGCTCTGGGGAACATGTGGGTCAGATCTATGGGGCAGGAGCTGCTGTGGGGCAGATTTGAATCAGATCTATAGGGCAGGAGCTGCTGTGGGTCAGATCTATGGGCAGGAGCTGCTGTGGGGCACATGTGAGTTAGATCTATGGGGCAGGAGATGGTGTGGGGCAGATGTGGGTCAGATCTATGGGGCAGGATCTCCTGGGGGCTGATGTGGGTCAGATCTGTGGGGTAAAATCTGCTGTGGGGCAGATGTGGTTCAGATCTATGGGGCAGGAGCTTCTGTGGGGTTGATGTGGGTCAGATCTATGGGTCAGGAGCTGCTGTGGGGCAGATGTGGGTTAGATCTATGGGGCAGGATCTCCTGGGGGCTGATGTGGGTCAGATCTGTGGGGTAAAATCTGCTGTAGGGCAGATGTGGTTCAGATCTATGGGGCAGGAGCTTCTGTGGGGTTGATGTGGGTCAGATCTATGGGTCAGGAGCTGCTGTGGGGCAGATGTGGGTCAGTTCTATGGGGCAAGAGCCGCTGTGGTGCAGACGTGGGTCAGATCTATGGGGCAAGATCTCCTGGGGGCTGATGTGGGTCAGATCTGTGGGGTAAAATCTGCTGTGGGGCAGATGTGGTTCAGATCTATGGGGCAGGAGCTTCTGTGGGGTTGATGTGGGTCAGATCTATGGGTCAGGAGCTGCTGTGGGGCAGATGTGGGTCAGTTCTATGGGGCAAGAGCTGCTGTGGTGCAGATGTGGGTCAGATCTATGGGGCAGGAGCTGCTGTGGGGTTGATACGGTTAAGATCTATGGAGCGGGAGATGCTATGGGGCTGATGAGGGTCAGATCTATGGGGCAGGAGCTGATGTAGGGCTGATGTTGGTCAGATCTATAGGGCAGGAGCTGCAGTGGGGTTGATGTGGGTCAGATCTATGGGGCAGGATCTCCTGTGGGGCTGATGTGGGTCAAATCAATGGGGCAGAGCTGCTCTGGGGCACATGTGGGTCAGATCTATGGAGCAGGAGCTGCTGTGGGGCAGATTTGAATCAGATCTATAGGGCAGAAGCTGCTGTGGGTCAGATCTATGGGCAGGAGCTGCTGTGGGGCACATATGAGTTAGATCTATGGGGCAGGAGATGGTGTGGGGCAGATGTGGGTCAGATCTATGGGGCAGGATCTCCTGGGGGCTGATGTGGGTCAGATCTGTGGGGTAAAATCTGCTGTGGGGCAGATGTGGTTCAGATCTATGGGGCAGGAGCTTCTGTGGGGTTGATGTGGGTCAGATCTATGGGTCAGGAGCTGCTGTGGGGCAGATGTGGGTCAGTTCTATGGGGCAAGAGCTGCTGTGGTGCAGATGTGGGTCAGATCTATGGGGCAGGAGCTGCTGTGGGGCTGATACGGTTAAGATCTATGGAGCGGGAGATGCTATGGGGCTGATGAGGGTCAGATCTATGGGGCAGGAGCTGATGTGGGGCTGATGTTGGTCAGATCTATAGGGCAGGAGCTGCAGTGGGGCTGATGTGGATCAGTTCTATGGGGCAGGATCTCCTGTGGGGCTGATGTGGGTCAAATCAATGGGGCAGAGCTGCTCTGGGGCACATGTGGGTCAGATCTATGGAGCAGGAGCTGCTGTGGGGCAGATTTGAATGAGATCTATAGGGCAGGAGCTTCTGTGGGTCAGATCTATGGAGCAGGAGCTGCTGTGGGGCACATGTGAGTTAGATCTATGGGGCAGGAGATGGTGTGGGGCAGATGTGGGTCAGATCTATGGGGCAGGATCTCCTGGGGGCTGATGTGGGTCAGATCTGTAGGGTAAAATCTGCTGTGGGGCAGATGTGGTTCAGATCTATGGGGCAGGAGCTTCTGTGGGGTTGATGTGGGTCAGATCTATGGGTCAGGAGCTGCTGTGGGGCAGATGTGGGTCAGTTCTATGGAGCAGGAGCTGCTGTGGGTTTGATGTGGGTCAGATCTATGGGTCAGGAGCTGCTGTGGGGCAGATGTGGGTCAGTTCTATGGGGCAAGAGCCGCTGTGGTGCAGATGTGGGTCAGATCTATGGGGCAAGATCTCCTGGGGGCTGATGTGGGTCAGATCTGTGGGGTAAAATCTGCTGTGGGGCAGATGTGGTTCAGATCTATGGGGCAGGAGCTACTGTGGGGTTGATGTGGGTCAGATCTATGGGTCAGGAGCTGCTGTGGGGCAGATGTGGGTCAGTTCTATGGGGCAAGAGCTGCTGTGGTGCACATGTGGGTCAGATCTATGGGGCAGGAGCTGCTGTGGGGCTGATTCGGTTAAGATCTATGGAGCGGGAGATGCTATGGGGCTGATGAGGTTCAGATCTATGGGGCAGGAGCTGATGTGGGGCTGATGTTGGTCAGATCTATAGGGCAGGAGCTGCAGTGGGGCTGATGTAGGTCAGATCTATGGGTCAGGATCTCCTGTGGGGCTGATGTGGGTCAAATCAATGGGGCAGAGCTGCTCTGGGGCAGATGTGGGTCAGATCTATGGAGCAGGAGCTGCTGTGGGGCAGATTTGAATCAGATCTATAGGGCAAGAGCTGCTGTGGGTCAGATCTATAGGGCAGGAGCTGCTGTGGGTCAGATCTATGGAGCAGGAGCTGTATTGGGGCACATGTGAGTTAGATCTATGGGGCAGGAGATGGTGTGGGACAGATGTGGGTCAGATCTATGGGGCAGGATCTCCTGGGGGCTGATGTGGGTCAGATCTGTGGGGTAAAATCTGCTGTGGGGCAGATGTGGTTCTGATCTATGGGGCAGGAGCTTCTGTGGGGTTGATGTGGGTCAGATCTATGGGTCAGGAGCTGCTGTGGGGCAGATGTGGGTCAGATCTATGGGGCAGGATCTCATGGGGGCTGATGTGGGTCAGATCTGTGGGGTAAAATCTGCTGTGGGGCAGATGTGGTTCAGATCTATGGGGCAGGAGCTTCTGTGGGGTTGATGTGGGTCAGATCTATGGGTCAGGAGCTGCTGTGGGGCAGATGTGGGTCAGTTCTATGTGGCAAGAGCCGCTGTGGTGCAGATGTGGGTCAGATCTATGGGGCAAGACCTCCTGGGGGCTGATGTGGGTCAGATCTGTGGGGTAAAATCTGCTGTGGGGCAGATGTGGTTCAGATCTATGAGGCAGGAGCTTCTGTGGGGTTGATGTGGGTCAGATCTATGGGTCAGGAGCTGCTGTGGGGCAGATGTGGGTCAGTTCTATGGGGCAAGAGCCGCTGTGGTGCAGATGTGGGTCAGATCTATGGGGCAAGATCTCCTGGGGGCTGATGTGGGTCAGATCTGTGGGGTAAAATCTGCTGTGGGGCAGATCTGGTTCAGATCTATGGGGCAGGAGCTTCTGTGGGGTTGATGTGGGTCAGATCTATGGGTCAGGAGCTGCTGTGGGGCAGATGTGGGTCAGTTCTATGGGGCAAGAGCTGCTGTGGTGCAGATGTGGGTCAGATCTATGGGGCAGGAGCTGCTGTGGGGCTGATACGGTTAAGATCTATGGAGCGGGAGATGCTATGGGGCTGATGAGGGTCGGATCTATGGGGCAGGAGCTGATGTGGGGCTGATGTTGGTCAGATCTATAGGGCAGGAGCTGCAGTGGGGCTGATGTGGGTCAGTTCTATGGGGCAGGATCTCCTGTGGGGCTGATGTGGGTCAAATCAATGAGGCAGAGCTGCTCTGGGGCACATGTGGGTCAGATCTATGGAGCAGGAACTGCTGTGGGGCAGATTTGAATCAGATCTATAGGGCAGGAGCTGCTGTGGGTCAGATCTATGGAGCAGGAGCTGCTGTGGGGTTGATGTGGGTCAGATCTATGGGTCAGGAGCTGCTGTGGGGCAGATGTGGGTCAGATCTATGGGGCAGGAGCTTCTGTGGGTTTGATGTGGGTCAGATCTATGGGTCAGGAGCTGCTGTGGGGCAGATGTGGGTCAGTTCTATGGGGCAAGAGCCGCTGTGGTGCAGATGTGGGTCAGATCTATGGGGCAAGATCTCCTGGGGGCTGATGTGGGTCAGATCTGTGGGGTAAAATCTGCTGTGGGGCAGATGTGGTTCAGATCTATGGGGCAGGAGCTACTGTGGGGTTGATGTGGGTCAGATCTATGGGTCAGGAGCTGCTGTGGGGCAGATGTGGGTCAGTTCTATGGGGCAAGACCTGCTGTGGTGCACATGTGGGTCAGATCTATGGGGCAGGAGCTGCTGTGGGGCTGATTCGGTTAAGATCTATGGAGCGGGAGATGCTATGGGGCTGATGAGGTTCAGATCTATGGGGCAGGAGCTGATGTGGGGCTGATGTTGGTCAGATCTATAGGGCAGGAGCTGCAGTGGGGCTGATGTAGGTCAGATCTATGGGTCAGGATCTCCTGTGGGGCTGATGTGGGTCAAATCAATGGGGCAGAGCTGCTCTGGGGCACATGTGGGTCAGATCTATGGAGCAGGAGCTGCTGTGGGGCAGATTTGAATCAGATCTATAGGGCAGGAGCTGCTGTGGGTCAGATCTATAGGGCAGGAGCTGCTGTGGGTCAGATCTATGGAGCAGGAGCTGTAGTGGGGCACATGTGAGTTAGATCTATGGGGCAGGAGATGGTGTGGGACAGATGTGGGTCAGATCTATGGGGCAGGATCTCCTGGGGGCTGATGTGGGTCAGATCTGTGGGGTAAAATCTGCTGTGGGGCAGATGTGGTTCTGATCTATGGGGCAGGAGCTTCTGTGGGGTTGATGTGGGTCAGATCTATGGGTCAGGAGCTGCTGTGGGGCAGATGTGGGTCAGATCTATGGGGCAGGATCTCATGGGGGCTGATGTGGGTCAGATCTGTGGGGTAAAATCTGCTGTGGGGCAGATGTGGTTCAGATCTATGGGGCAGGAGCTTCTGTGGGGTTGATGTGGGTCAGATCTATGGGTCAGGAGCTGCTGTGGGGCAGATGTGGGTCAGTTCTATGTGGCAAGAGCCGCTGTGGTGCAGATGTGGGTCAGATCTATGGGGCAAGATCTCCTGGGGGCTGATGTGGGTCAGATCTGTGGGGTAAAATCTGCTGTGGGGCAGATGTGGTTCAGATCTATGAGGCAGGAGCTTCTGTGGGGTTGATGTGGGTCAGATCTATGGGTCAGGAGCTGCTGTGGAGCAGATGTGGGTCAGTTCTATGGGGCAAGAGCCGCTGTGGTGCAGATGTGGGTCAGATCTATGGGGCCGGATCTCCTGTGGGGCTGATGTGGGTAAAATCAATGAGGCAGAGCTGCTCTGGGGCACATGTGGGTCAGATCTATGGAGCAGGAGCTGCTGTGGGGCAGATTTGAATCAGATCTATAGGGCAGGAGCTGCTGTGGGGCAGATTTGAATCAGATCTATAGGGCAGGAGCTGCTGTGGGTCAGATCTATGGAGCAGGATCTGCTGTGGGGTTGATGTGGGTCAGATCTATGGGTCAGGAGCTGCTGTGGGGCAGATGTGGGTCAGTTCTATGGGGCAAGAGCTGCTGTGGTGCAGATGTGGGTCAGATCTATGGGGCAGGAGCTGCTGTGGGGCTGATACGGTTAAGATCTATGGAGCGGGAGATGCTATGGGGCTGATGAGGGTCAGATCTATGGGGCAGGAGCTGATGTGGGGCTGATGTTGGTCAGATCTATAGGGCAGGAGCTGCAGTGGGGCTGATGTGGGTCAGATCTATGGGGCAGGATCTCCTGTGGGGCTGATGTGGGTCAAATCAATGGGGCAGAGCTGCTCTGGGGCACATGTGGGTCAGATCTATGGAGCAGGAGCTGCTGTGGTGCAGATTTGAATCAGATCTATAGGGCAGGAGCTGCTGTGGGTCAGATCTATGGGCAGGAGCTGCTGTGGGGCACATGTGAGTTAGATCTATGGGGCAGGAGATGGTGTGGGGCAGATGTGGGTCAGATCTATGGGGCAGGATCTCCTGGGGGCTGATGTGGGTCAGATCTGTGGGGTAAAATCTGCTGTGGGGCAGATGTGGTTCAGATCTATGGGGCAGGAGCTTCTGTGGGGTTGATGTGGGTCAGATCTATGGGTCAGGAGCTGCTGTGGGGCAGATGTGGGTCAGTTCTATGGGGCAAGAGCTGCTGTGGTGCAGATGTGGGTCAGATCTATGGGGCAGGAGCTGCTGTGGGGCTGATACGGTTAAGATCTATGGAGCGGGAGATGCTATGGGGCTGATGAGGGTCAGATCTATGGGGCAGGAGCTGATGTGGGGCTGATGTTGGTCAGATCTATAGGGCAGGAGCTGCAGTGGGGCTGATGTGGGTCAGATCTATGGGGCAGGATCTCCTGTGGGGCTGATATGGGTCAAATCAATGGGGCAGAGCTGCTCTGGGGCGCATGTGGGTCAGATCTATGGAGCAGGAGCTGCTGTGGGGCAGATTTGAATCAGATCTATAGGGCAGAAGCTGCTGTGGGTCAGATCTATGGGCAGGAGCTGCTGTGGGGCACATGTGAGTTAGATCTATGGGGCAGGAGATGGTGTGGGGCAGATGTGGGTCAGATCTATGGGGCAGGATCTCCTGGGGGCTGATGTGGGTCAGATCTGTGGGGTAAAATCTGCTGTGGGGCAGATGTGGTTCAGATCTATGGGGCAGGAGCTTCTGTGGGGTGATGTGGGTCAGATCTATGGGTCAGGAGCTGCTGTGGGGCAGATGTGGGTCAGATCTATGGGGCAGGATCTCCTGGGGGCTGATGTGGGTCAGATCTGTGGGGTAAAATCTGCTGTGGGGCAGATGTGGGTCAGATCTATGGGGCAGGAGCTTCTGTGGGGTTGATGTGGGTCAGATCTATGGGTCAGGAGCTGCTGTGGGGCAGATGTGGGTCAGTTCTATGGGGCAAGAGCCGCTGTGGTGCAGATGTGGGTCAGATCTATGGGGCAAGATCTCCTGGGGGCTGATGTGGGTCAGATCTGTGGGGTAAAATCTGCTGTGGCGCAGATGTGGTTCAGATCTATGGGGCAGGAGCTTCTGTGGGGTTGATGTGGGTCAGATCTATGGGTCAGGAGCTGCTGTGGGGCAGATGTGGGTCAGTTCTATGGGGCAAGAGCTGCTGTGGTGCAGATGTGGGTCAGATCTATGGGGCAGGAGCTGCTGTGGGGCTGATACGGTTAAGATCTATGGAGCGGGAGATGCTATGGGGCTGATGAGGGTGAGATCTATGGGGCAGGAGCTGCTGTGGGGCTGATGTTGGTCAGATCTATAGGGCAGGAGCTGCAGTGGGGCTGATGTGGGTCAGTTCTATGGGGCAGGATCTCCTGTGGGGCTGATGTGGGTCAAATCAATGAGGCAGAGCTGCTCTGGGGCACATGAGGGTCAGATCTATGGAGCAGGAGCTGCTGTGGGGCAGATTTGAATCAGATCTATAGGGCAGGAGCTGCTGTGGGTCAGATCTATGGAGCAGGAGCTGCTGTGGGGCAGATTTGAATCAGATCTATAGGGCAGGAGCTGCTGTGGGTCAGATCTATGGAGCAGGAGCTGCTGTGGGGTTGATGTGGGTCAGATCTATGGGTCAGGAGCTGCTGTGGGGCAGATGTGGGTCAGTTCTATGGGTCAGGAGCTGCTGTGGTGCAGATGTGGGTCAGATCTATGGGGCAGGAGCTGCTGTGGGGCAGATGTGGGTCAGTTCTATGGGGCAGGAGCTGCTGTGGGGCTGATACGGTTAAGATCTATGGAGCGGGAAATGCTATGGGGCTGATGAGGGTCAGATCTATGGGGCAGGAGCTGATGTGGGGCTGATGTTGGTCAGATCTATAGGGCAGGAGCTGCAGTGGGGCTGATGTGGGTCAGATCTATGGGGCAGGATCTCCTGTGGGGCTGATGTGGGTCAAATCAATGTGGCAGAGCTGCTCTGGGGCACATGTGGGTCAGATCTATGGGGCAGGAGCTGCTGTGGGGCAGATTTGAATGAGATCTATAGGGCAGGAGCTGCTGTGGGTCAGATCTATGGAGCAGGAGCTGCTGTGGGGCACATGTGAGTTAGATCTATGGGGCAGGAGATGGTGTGGGGCAGATGTGGGTCAGATCTATGGGGCAGGATCTGCTGGGGGCTGATGTGGGTCAGATCTGTGGGGTAAAATCTGCTGTGGGGCAGATGTGGTTCAGATCTATGGGGCAGGAGCTTCTGTGGGGTTGATGTGGGTCAGATCTATGGGTCAGGAGCTGCTGTGGGGCAGATGTGGGTCAGATCTATGGGGCAGGATCTCCTGGGGGCTGATGTGGGTCAGATCTGTGGGGTAAAATCTGCTGTGGGGCAGATGTGGTTCAGATCTATGTGGCAGGAGCTTCTGTGGGGTTGATGTGGGTCAGATCTATGGGTCAGGAGCTGCTGTGGGGCAGATGTGGGTCAGTTCTATGGGGCAAGAGCCGCTGTGGTGCAGATGTGGGTCAGATCTATGGGGCAAGATCTCCTGGGGGCTGATGTGGGTCAGATCTGTGGGGTAAAATCTGCTGTGGGGCAGATGTGGTTCAGATCTATGGGGCAGGAGCTTCTGTGGGGTTGATGTGGGTCAGATCTATGGGTCAGGAGCTGCTGTGGGGCAGATGTGGGTCAGTTCTATGGGGCAAGAGCTGCTGTGGTGCAGATGTGGGTCAGATCTATGGGGCAGGAGCTGCTGTGGGGCTGATACGGTTAAGATCTATGGAGCGGGAGATGCTATGGGGCTGATGAGGGTCAGATCTATGGGGCAGGAGCTGATGTGGGGCTGATGTTGGTCAGATCTATAGGGCAGGAGCTGCAGTGGGGCTGATGTGGGTCAGTTCTATGGGGCAGGATCTCCTGTGGGGCTGATGTGGGTCAAATCAATGAGGCAGAGCTGCTCTGGGGCACATGTGGGTCAGATCTATGGAGCAGGAGCTGCTGTGGGGCAGATTAGAATCAGATCTATAGGGCAGGAGCTGCTGTGGGTCAGATCTATGGAGGAGGAGCTGCTGTGGGGCAGATGTGGGTCAGTTCTATGGGGCAAGAGCTTCTGTGGTGCAGATATGGGTCAGATCTATGGGGCAGGAGCTGCTGTGGGGCTGATACGGTTAAGATCTATGGAGCGGGAGATGCTATGGGGCTGATGAGGGTCAGATCTATGGGGCAGGAGCTGATGTGGGGCTGATGTTGGTCAGATCTATAGGGCAGGAGCTGCAGTGGGGCTGATGTGGGTCAGATCTATGGGGCAGGATCTCCTGTGGGGCTGATGTGGGTCAAATCAATGGGGCAGAGCTGCTCTGGGGCACATGTGGGTCAGATATATGGGGCAGGAGCTGCTGTGGGGCAGATTTGAATCAGATCTATAGGGCAGGAGCTGCTGTGGGTCAGATCTATGGGCAGGAGCTGCTGTGGGGCACATGTGAGTTAGATCTATGGGGCAGGAGATGGTGTGGGGCAGATGTGGGTCAGATCTATGGGGCAGGATCTCCTGGGGGCTGATGTGGGTCAGATCTGTGGGGTAAAATCTGCTGTGGGGCAGATGTGGTTCAGATCTATGGGGCAGGAGCTTCTGTGGGGTTGATGTGGGTCAGATCTATGGGTCAGGAGCTGCTGTGGGGCAGATGTGGGTCAGTTCTATGGGGCAAGAGCTGCTGTGGTGCAGATGTGGGTCAGATCTATGGGGCAGGAGCTGCTGTGGGGCTGATACGGTTAAGATCTATGGAGCGGGAGATGCTATGGGGCTGATGAGGTTCAGATCTATGGGGCAGGAGCTTATGTGGGGCTGATGTTGGTCAGATCTATAGGGCAGGAGCTGCAGTGGGGCTGATGTGGGTCAGATCTATGGGGCAGGATCTCCTGTGGGGCTGATGTGGGTCAAATCAATGGGGCAGAGCTGCTCTGGGGCACATGTGGGTCAGATCTATGGAGCAGGAGCTGCTGTGGGGCAGATTTGAATCAGATCTATAGGGCAGAAGCTGCTGTGGGTCAGATCAATAGGGCAGGAGCTGCTGTGGGGCACATGTGAGTTAGATCTATGGGGCAGGAGATGGTGTGGGGCAGATGTGGGTCAGATCTATGGGGCAGGATCTCCTGGGGGCTGATGTGGGTCAGATCTGTGGGGTAAAATCTGCTGTGGGGCAGATGTGGTTCAGATCTATGGGGCAGGAGCTTCTGTGGGGTTGATGTGGGTCAGATCTATGGGTCAGGAGCTGCTGTGGGGCAGATGTGGGTCAGTTCTATGGGGCAAGAGCTGCTGTGGTGCAGATGTTGGTCAGATCTATGGGGCAGGAGCTGCTGTGGGGCTGATACGGTTAAGATCTATGGAGCGGGAGATGCTATGGGGCTGATGAGGGTCAGATCTATGGGGCAGGAGCTGATGTGGGGCTGATGTTGGTCAGATCTATAGGGCAGGAGCTGCAGTGGGGCTGATGTGGGTCAGTTCTATGGGGCAGGATCTCCTGTGGGGCTGATGTGGGTCAGATCTGTGGGGTAAAATCTGCTGTGGGGCAGATGTGGTTCAGATCTATGGGGCAGGAGCTTCTGTGGGGTTGATGTGGGTCAGATCTATGGGTCAGGAGCTGCTGTGGGGCAGATGTGGGTCAGATCAATGGGGCAGGATCTCCTGGGGGCTGATGTGGGTCAGATCTGTGGGGTAAAATCTGCTGTGGGGCAGATGTGGTTCAGATCTATGTGGCAGGAGCTTCTGTGGGGTTGATGTGGGTCAGATCTATGGGTCAGGAGCTGCTGTGGGGCAGATGTGGGTCAGTTCTATGGGGCAAGAGCCGCTGTGGTGCAGATGTGGGTCAGATCTATGGGGCAAGATCTCCTGGGGGCTGATGTGGGTCAGATCTGTGGGGTAAAATCTGCTGTGGGGCAGATGTGGTTCAGATCTATGGGGCAGGAGCTTCTGTGGGGTTGATGTGGGTCAGATCTATGGGTCAGGAGCTGCTGTGGGGCAGATGTGGGTCAGTTCTATGGGGCAAGAGCTGCTGTGGTGCAGATGTGGGTCAGATCTATGGGGCAGGAGCTGCTGTGGGGCTGATACGGTTAAGATCTATGGAGCGGGAGATGCTATGGGGCTGATGAGGGTCAGATCTATGGGGCAGGAGCTGCTGTGGGGCTGATGTTGGTCAGATCTATAGGGCAGGAGCTGCAGTGGGGCTGATGTGGGTCAGTTCTATGGGGCAGGATCTCCTGTGGGGCTGATGTGGGTCAAATCAATGAGGCAGAGCTGCTCTGGGGCACATGTGGGTCAGATCTATGGAGCAGGAGCTGCTGTGGGGCAGATTAGAATCAGATCTATAGGGCAGGAGCTGCTGTGGGTCAGATCTATAGGGCAGGAGCTGCAGTGGGGCAGATGTGGGTCAGTTCTATGGGGCAAGAGCTTCTGTGGTGCAGATATGGGTCAGATCTATGGGGCAGGAGCTGCTGTGGGGCTGATACGGTTAAGATCTATGGAGCGGGAGATGCTATGGGGCTGATGAGGGTCAGATCTATGGGGCAGGAGCTGATGTGGGGCTGATGTTGGTCAGATCTATAGGGCAGGAGCTGCAGTGGGGCTGATGTGGGTCAGATCTATGGGGCAGGATCTCCTGTGGGGCTGATGTGGGTCAAATCAATGGGGCAGAGCTGCTCTGGGGCACATGTGGGTCAGATATATGGGGCAGGAGCTGCTGTGGGGCAGATTTGAATCAGATCTATAGGGCAGGAGCTGCTGTGGGTCAGATCTATGGGCAGGAGCTGCTGTGGGGCACATGTGAGTTAGATCTATGGGGCAGGAGATGGTGTGGGGCAGATGTGGGTCAGATCTATGGGGCAGGATCTCCTGGGGGCTGATGTGGGTCAGATCTGTGGGGTAAAATCTGCTGTGGGGCAGATGTGGTGCTGATTTATGGGGCAGGAGCTTCTGTGGCGTTGATGTGGGTCAGATCTATGGGTCAGGAGCTGCTGTGGGGCAGATGTGGGTCAGATCTATGGGGCAAGAGCCGCTGTGGTGCAGATGTGGGTCAGATCTATGGGGCAGGATATCCTGGGGGCCTATGTGGGTCAGATCTGTGGGGTAAAATCTGCTGTGGGGCAGATGTGGTTCAGATCTATGGGGCAGGAGCTTCTGTGGGGTTGATGTGGGTCAGATCTATGGGTCACGAGCTGCTGTGGGGCAGATGTGGGTCAGTTCTATGGGGCAAGAGCTGCTGTGGTGCAGATGTGGGTCAGATCTATGGGGCAGGAGCTGCTGTGGGGCTGATACGGTTAAGATCTATGGAGCGGGAGATGCTATGGGGCTGATGAGGTTCAGATCTATGGGGCAGGAGCTTATGTGGGGCTGATGTTGGTCAGATCTATAGGGCAGGAGCTGCAGTGGGGCTGATGTGGGTCAGATCTATGGGGCAGGATCTCCTGTGGGGCTGATGTGGGTCAAATCAATGAGGCAGAGCTGCTCTGGGGCACATGTGGGTCAGATCTATGGAGCAGGAGCTGCTGTGGGGCAGATTTGAATCAGATCTATAGGGCAGAAGCTGCTGTGGGTCAGATCAATAGGGCAGGAGCTGCTGTGGGGCACATGTGAGTTAGATCTATGGGGCAGGAGATGGTGTGGGGCAGATGTGGGTCAGATCTATGGGGCAGGATCTCCTGGGGGCTGATGTGGGTCAGATCTGTGGGGTAAAATCTGCTGTGGGGCAGATGTGGTTCAGATCTATGGGGCAGGAGCTTCTGTGGGGTTGATGTGGGTCAGATCTATGGGTCAGGAGCTGCTGTGGGGCAGATGTGGGTCAGTTCTATGGGGCAAGAGCTGCTGTGGTGCAGATGTTGGTCAGATCTATGGGGCAGGAGCTGCTGTGGGGCTGATACGGTTAAGATCTATGGAGCGGGAGATGCTATGGGGCTGATGAGGGTCAGATCTATGGGGCAGGAGCTGATGTGGGGCTGATGTTGGTCAGATCTATAGGGCAGGAGCTGCAGTGGGGCTGATGTGGGTCAGTTCTATGGGGCAGGATCTCCTGTGGGGCTGATGTGGGTCAGATCTGTAGGGTAAAATCTGCTGTGGGGTAGATGTGGTTCAGATCTATGGGGCAGGAGCTTCTGTGGGGTTGATGTGGGTCAGATCTATGGGTCAGGAGCTGCTGTGGGGCAGATGTGGGTCAGTTCTATGGGGCAAGAGCTGCTGTGGTGCAGATGTGGGTCAGATCTATGGGGCAGGAGCTGCTGTGGGGCTGATACGGTTAAGATCTATGGAGCGGGAGATGCTATGGGGCTGATGAGGGTCAGATCTATGAGGCAGGAGCTGATGTAGGGCTGATGTTGGTCAGATCTATAGGGCAGGAGCTGCAGTGGGGCTGATGTGGGTCAGTTCTATGGGGCAGGATCTCCTGTGGGGCTGATGTGGGTCAAATCAATGAGGCAGAGCTGCTCTGGGGCACATGTGGGTCAGATCTATGGAGCAGGAGCTGCTGTGGGGCAGATTTGAATGAGATCTATAGGGCAGGAGCTGCTGTGGGTCAGATCTATGGAGCAGGATCTGCTGTGGGGCACATGTGAGTTAGATCTATGGGGCAGGAGATGGTGTGGGGCAGATGTGGGTCAGATCTATGGGGCAGGATCTCCTGGGGGCTGATGTGGGTCAGATCTGTGGGGTAAAATCTGCTGTGGGGCAGATGTGGTTCAGATCTATGGGGCAGGAGCTTCTGTGGGGTTGATGTGGGTCAGATCTATGGGTCAGGAGCTGCTGTGGGGCAGATGTGGGTCAGATCTATGGGGCAGGATCTCCTGGGGGCTGATGTGGGTCAGATCTGTGGGGTAAAATCTGCTGTGGGGCAGATGTGGTTCAGATCTATGTGGCAGGAGCTTCTGTGGGGTTGATGTGGGTCAGATCTATGGGGCAGGAGCTGCTGTGGGGCAGATGTGGGTCAGTTCTATGGGGCAAGAGCCGCTGTGGTGCAGATGTGGGTCAGATCTATGGGGCAAGATCTCCTGGGGGCTGATGTGGGTCAGATCTGTGGGGTAAAATCTGCTGTGGGGCAGATGTGGTTCAGATCTATGGGGCAGGAGCTTCTGTGGGGTTGATGTGGGTCAGATCTATGGGTCAGGAGCTGCTGTGGGGCAGATGAGGGTCAGTTCTATGGGGCAAGAGCTGCTGTGGTGCAGATGTGGGTCAGATCTATGGGGCAGGAGCTGCTGTGGGGCTGATACGGTTAAGATCTATGGAGCGGGAGATGCTATGGGGCTGATGAGGGTCAGATCTATGGGGCAGGAGCTGCTGTGGGGCTGATGTTGGTCAGATCTATAGGGCAGGAGCTGCAGTGGGGCTGATGTGGGTCAGTTCTATGGGGCAGGATCTCCTGTGGGGCTGATGTGGGTCAAATCAATGAGGCAGAGCTGCTCTGGGGCACATGTGGTTCAGATCTATGGAGCAGGAGCTGCTGTGGGGCAGATTAGAATCAGATCTATAGGGCAGGAGCTGCTGTGGGTCAGATCTATGGGCAGGAGCTGCTGTGGGGCACATGTGAGTTAGATCTATGGGGCAGGAGATGGTGTGGGGCAGATGTGGGTCAGATCTATGGGGCAGGATCTCCTGGGGGCTGATGTGGGTCAGATCTGTGGGGTAAAATCTGCTGTGGGGCAGATGTGGTTCTGATCTATGGGGCAGGAGCTTCTGTGGCGTTGATGTGGGTCAGATCTATGGGTCAGGAGCTGCTGTGGGGCAGATGTGGGTCAGATCTATGGGGCAAGAGCCGCTGTGGTGGAGATGTGGGTCAGATCTATGGGGCAGGATATCCTGGGGGCCTATGTGGGTCAGATCTGTGGGGTAAAATCTGCTGTGGGGTTGATGTGGTTCAGATCTATGGGTCAGGAGCTGCTGTGGGGCAGATGTGGGTCAGATCTATGGGGCAAGAGCCGCTGTGGTGCAGATGTGGGTCAGATCTATGGGGCAGGATATCCTGGGGGCCTATGTGGGTCAGATCTGTGGGGTAAAATCTGCTGTGGGGCAGATGTGGTTCAGATCTATGGGGCAGGAGCTTCTGTGGGGTTGATGTGGGTCAGATCTCTGGGTCACGAGCTGCTGTGGGGCAGATGTGGGTCAGTTCTATGGGGCAAGAGCTGCTGTGGTGCAGATGTGGGTCAGATCTAAGGGGCAGGAGCTGCTGTGGGGCTGATACGGTTAAGATCTATGGAGCGGGAGATGCTATGGGGCTGATGAGGTTCAGATCTATGGGGCAGGAGCTTATGTGGGGCTGATGTTGGTCAGATCTATAGGGCAGGAGCTGCAGTGGGGCTGATGTGGGTCAGATCTATGGGGCAGGATCTCCTGTGGGGCTGATGTGGGTCAAATCAATGAGGCAGAGCTGCTCTGGGGCACATGTGGGTCAGATCTATGGAGCAGGAGCTGCTGTGGGGCAGATTTGAATCAGATCTATAGGGCAGAAGCTGCTGTGGGTCAGATCAATAGGGCAGGAGCTGCTGTGGGGCACATGTGAGTTAGATCTATGGGGCAGGAGATGGTGTGGGGCAGATGTGGGTCAGATCTATGGGGCAGGATCTCCTGGGGGCTGATGTGGGTCAGATCTGTGGGGTAAAATCTGCTGTGGGGCAGATGTGGTTCAGATCTATGGGGCAGGAGCTTCTGTGGGGTTGATGTGGGTCAGATCTATGGGTCAGGAGCTGCTGTGGGGCAGATGTGGGTCAGTTCTATGGGGCAAGAGCTGCTGTGGTGCAGATGTTGGTCAGATCTATGGGGCAGGAGCTGCTGTGGGGCTGATACGGTTAAGATCTATGGAGCGGGAGATGCTATGGGGCTGATGAGGGTCAGATCTATGGGGCAGGAGCTGATGTGGGGCTGATGTTGGTCAGATCTATAGGGCAGGAGCTGCAGTGGGGCTGATGTGGGTCAGTTCTATGGGGCAGGATCTCCTGTGGGGCTGATGTGGGTCAGATCTGTAGGGTAAAATCTGCTGTGGGGTAGATGTGGTTCAGATCTATGGGGCAGGAGCTTCTGTGGGGTTGATGTGGGTCAGATCTATGGGTCAGGAGCTGCTGTGGGGCAGATGTGGGTCAGTTCTATGGGGCAAGAGCTGCTGTGGTGCAGATGTGGGTCAGATCTATGGGGCAGGAGCTGCTGTGGGGCTGATACGGTTAAGATCTATGGAGCGGGAGATGCTATGGGGCTGATGAGGGTCAGATCTATGAGGCAGGAGCTGATGTAGGGCTGATGTTGGTCAGATCTATAGGGCAGGAGCTGCAGTGGGGCTGATGTGGGTCAGTTCTATGGGGCAGGATCTCCTGTGGGGCTGATGTGGGTCAAATCAATGAGGCAGAGCTGCTCTGGGGCACATGTGGGTCAGATCTATGGAGCAGGAGCTGCTGTGGGGCAGATTTGAATGAGATCTATAGGGCAGGAGCTGCTGTGGGTCAGATCTATGGAGCAGGATCTGCTGTGGGGCACATGTGAGTTAGATCTATGGGGCAGGAGATGGTGTGGGGCAGATGTGGGTCAGATCTATGGGGCAGGATCTCCTGGGGGCTGATGTGGGTCAGATCTGTGGGGTAAAATCTGCTGTGGGGCAGATGTGGTTCAGATCTATGGGGCAGGAGCTTCTGTGGGGTTGATGTGGGTCAGATCTATGGGTCAGGAGCTGCTGTGGGGCAGATGTGGGTCAGATCTATGGGGCAGGATCTCCTGGGGGCTGATGTGGGTCAGATCTGTGGGGTAAAATCTGCTGTGGGGCAGATGTGGTTCAGATCTATGTGGCAGGAGCTTCTGTGGGGTTGATGTGGGTCAGATCTATGGGGCAGGAGCTGCTGTGGGGCAGATGTGGGTCAGTTCTATGGGGCAAGAGCCGCTGTGGTGCAGATGTGGGTCAGATCTATGGGGCAAGATCTCCTGGGGGCTGATGTGGGTCAGATCTGTGGGGTAAAATCTGCTGTGGGGCAGATGTGGTTCAGATCTATGGGGCAGGAGCTTCTGTGGGGTTGATGTGGGTCAGATCTATGGGTCAGGAGCTGCTGTGGGGCAGATGAGGGTCAGTTCTATGGGGCAAGAGCTGCTGTGGTGCAGATGTGGGTCAGATCTATGGGGCAGGAGCTGCTGTGGGGCTGATACGGTTAAGATCTATGGAGCGGGAGATGCTATGGGGCTGATGAGGGTCAGATCTATGGGGCAGGAGCTGCTGTGGGGCTGATGTTGGTCAGATCTATAGGGCAGGAGCTGCAGTGGGGCTGATGTGGGTCAGTTCTATGGGGCAGGATCTCCTGTGGGGCTGATGTGGGTCAAATCAATGAGGCAGAGCTGCTCTGGGGCACATGTGGTTCAGATCTATGGAGCAGGAGCTGCTGTGGGGCAGATTAGAATCAGATCTATAGGGCAGGAGCTGCTGTGGGTCAGATCTATGGGCAGGAGCTGCTGTGGGGCACATGTGAGTTAGATCTATGGGGCAGGAGATGGTGTGGGGCAGATGTGGGTCAGATCTATGGGGCAGGATCTCCTGGGGGCTGATGTGGGTCAGATCTGTGGGGTAAAATCTGCTGTGGGGCAGATGTGGTTCTGATCTATGGGGCAGGAGCTTCTGTGGCGTTGATGTGGGTCAGATCTATGGGTCAGGAGCTGCTGTGGGGCAGATGTGGGTCAGATCTATGGGGCAAGAGCCGCTGTGGTGGAGATGTGGGTCAGATCTATGGGGCAGGATATCCTGGGGGCCTATGTGGGTCAGATCTGTGGGGTAAAATCTGCTGTGGGGTTGATGTGGTTCAGATCTATGGGGCAGGAGCTTCTGTGGGGTTGATGTGGGTCAGATCTATGGGTCAGGAGCTGCTGTGGGGCAGATGTGGGTCAGTTCTATGGGGCAAGAGCTGCTGTGGTGCAGATGTGGGTCAGATCTATGGGGCAGGAGCTGCTGTGGGGCTGATACGGTTAAGATCTATGGAGCGGGAGATGCTATGGGGCTGATGAGGTTCAGATCTATGGGGCAGGAGCTTATGTGGGGCTGATGTTGGTCAGATCTATAGGGCAGGAGCTGCAGTGGGGCTGATGTGGGTCAGATCTATGGGGCAGGATCTCCTGTGGGGCTGATGTGGGTCAAATCAATGGGGCAGAGCTGCTCTGGGGCACATGTGGGTCAGATCTATGGAGCAGGAGCTGCTGTGGGGCAAGATTTGAATCAGATCTATAAAGCAGAAGCTGCTGTGGGTAAGATCAATAGGGCAGGAGCTGCTGTGGGGCACATGTGAGTTAGATCTATGGGGCAGGAGATGGTGTGGGGCAGATGTGGGTCAGATCTATGGGGCAGGATCTCCTGGGGGCTGATGTGGGTCAGATCTGTGGGGTAAAATCTGCTGTGGGGCAGATGTGGTTCAGATCTATGGGGCAGGAGCTTCTGTGGGGTTGATGTGGGTCAGATCTATGGGTCAGGAGCTGCTGTGGGGCAGATGTGGGTCAGATCTATGGGGCAGGATCTCCTGGGGGCTGATGTGGGTCAGATCTGTGGGGTAAAATCTGCTGTGGGGCAGATGTGGTTCAGATCTATGGGGCAGGAGCTTCTGTGGGGTTGATGTGGGTCAGATCTATGGGTCAGGAGCTGCTGTGGGGCAGATGTGGGTCAGTTCTATGGGGCAAGAGCTGCTGTGGTGCAGATGTGGGTCAGATCTATGGGGCAGGAGCTGCTGTGGGGCTGATACGGTTAAGATCTATGGAGCGGGAGATGCTATGGGGCTGATGAGGGTCAGATCTATGGGGCAGGAGCTGATGTGGGGCTGATGTTGGTCAGATCTATAGGGCAGGAGCTGCAGTGGGGCTGATGTGGGTCAGATCTATGGGGCAGGATCTCCTGTGGGGCTGATGTGGGTCAAATCAATGGGGCAGAGCTGCTCTGGGGCACATGTGGGTCAGATCTATGGGGCAGGAGCTGCTGTGGGGCAGATTTGAATCAGATCTATAGGGCAGGAGCTGCTGTGGGTCAGATCTATAGGGCAGGAGCTGCTGTGGGGCACATGTGAGTTAGATCTATGGGGCAGGAGATGGTGTGGGGCAGATGTGGGTCAGATCTATGGGGCAGGATCTCCTGGGGGCTGATGTGGGTCAGATCTGTGGGGTAAAATCTGCTGTGGGGCAGATGTGGGTCAGATCTATGGGGCAGGAGCTTCTGTGGGGTTGATGTGGGTCAGATCTATTGGTCAGGAGCTGCTGTGGGGCAGATGTGGGTAAGTTCTATGGGGCAAGAGCCGCTGTGGTGCACATGTGGGTCAGATCTATGGGGCAAGATCTCCTGGGGGCTGATGTGGGTCAGATCTGTGGGGTAAAATCTGCTGTGGGGCAGATGTGGTTCAGATCTATGGGGCAGGAGCTTCTGTGAGGTTGATGTGGGTCAGATCTATGGGTCAGGAGCTGCTGTGGGGCAGATGTGGGTCAGATCTATGGGGCAGGAGCTGCTGTGGGGCTGATGTGGGTCAAATCAATGGGGCAGAGCTGCTCTGGGGCACATGTGGGTCAGATCTATGGAGCAGGAGCTGCTGTGGGGCAGATTTGAATCAGATCTATAGGGCAGGAGCTGCTGTGGGTCAGATCTATGGAGCAGGAGCTGCTGTGGGGTTGATGTGGGTCAGATCTATGGGGCAGGAGCTGCTGTGGGGCAGATGTGGGTCAGTTCTATGGGGCAAGAGCTGCTGTGGTGCAGATGTGGGTCAGATCTATGGGGCAGGAGCTGCTGTGGGGCTGATACGGTTAAGATCTATGGAGCGGGAGATGCTATGGGGCTGATGAGGGTCAGATCTATGGGGCAGGAGCTGATGTGGGGCTGATGTTGGTCAGATCTATAGGGCAGGAGCTGCAGTGGGGCTGATACGGTTAAGATCTATGGAGCGGGAGATGCTATGGGGCTGATGAGGGTCAGATCTATGGGGCAGGAGCTGATGTGGGGCTGATGTTGGTCAGATCTATAGGGCAGGAGCTGCAGTGGAGCTGATGTGGGTCAGTTTTATGGGGCAGGATCACCTGTGGGGCTGATGTGGGTCAAATCAATGGGGCAGAGCTGCTCTGGAGCACATGTGGGTCAGATCTATGGAGCAGGAGCTGCTGTGGGTCAGATTTGAATCAGATCTATAGGGCAGGAGCTGCTGTGGGTCAGATCTATGGGCAGGAGCTGCTGTGGGGCACATGTGAGTTAGATCTATGGGGCAGGAGATGGTGTGGGGCAGATGTGGGTCAGATCTATGGGGCAGGATCTCCTGGGGGCTGATGTGGGTCAGATCTGTGGGGTAAAATCTGCTGTGGGGCAGATGTGGTTCAGATCTATGGGGCAGGAGCTTCTGTGGGGTTGATGTGGGTCAGATCTATGGGTCAGGAGCTGCTGTGGGGCAGATGTGGGTCAGTTCTATGGGGCAAGAGCCGCTGTGGTGCAGATGTGGGTCAGATCTATGGGGCAGGAGCTGCTGTGGGGCTGATACGGTTAAGATCTATGGAGCGGGAGATGCTATGGGGCTGATGAGGGTCAGATCTATGGGGCAGGAGCTGATGTGGGGCTGATGTTGGTCAGATCTATAGGGCAGGAGCTGCAGTGGAGCTGATGTGGGTCAGTTCTATGGGGCAGGATCTCCTGTGGGGCTGATGTGGGTCAAATCAATGAGGCAGAGCTGCTCTGGGGCACATGTGGGTCAGATCTATGGAGCAGGAGCTGCTGTGGGGCAGATTTGAATCAGATCTATAGGGCAGGAGCTGGTGTGGGTCAGATCTATGGGCAGGAGCTGCTGTGGGGCACATGTGAGTTAGATCTATGGGGCAGGAGATGGTGTGGGGCAGATGTGGGTCAGATCTATGGGGCAGGATCTCCTGGGGGCTGATGTGGGTCAGATCTGTGGGGTAAAATCTGCTGTGGGGCAGATGTGGTTCAGATCTATGGGGCAGGAGCTTCTGTGGGGTTGATGTGGGTCAGATCTATGGGTCAGGAGCTGCTGTGGGGCAGATGTGGGTCAGTTCTATGGGGCAAGAGCTGCTGTGGTGCAGATGTGGGTCAGATCTATGGGGCAGGAGCTGCTGTGGGGCTGATACGGTTAAGATCTATGGAGCGGGAGATGCTATGGGGCTGATGAGGGTCAGATCTATGGGGCAGGAGCTGATGTGGGGCTGATGTTGGTCAGATCTATAGGGCAGGAGCTGCAGTGGGGCTGATGTGGGTCAGTTCTATGGGGCAGGATCTCCTGTGGGGCTGATGTGGGTCAAATCAATGAGGCAGAGCTGCTCTGGGGCACATGTGGGTCAGATCTATGGAGCAGGAGCTGCTGTGGGGCAGATTTGAATCAGATCTATAGGGCAGGAGCTGCTGTGGGTCAGATCTATGGAGCAGGAGCTGCTGTGGGGTTGATGTGGGTCAGATCTATGGGTCAGGAGCTGCTGTGGGGCAGATGTGGGTCAGTTCTATGGGGCAAGAGCTGCTGTGGTGCAGATGTGGGTCAGATCTATGGGGCAGGAGCTGCTGTGGGGCTGATACGGTTAAGATCTATGGAGCGGGAGATGCTATGGGGCTGATGAGGGTCAGATCTATGGGGCAGGAGCTGATGTGGGGCTGATGTTGGTCAGATCTATAGGGCAGGAGCTGCAGTGGGGCTGATGTGGGTCAGATCTATGGGGCAGGATCTCCTGTGGGGCTGATGTGGGTCAAATCAATGGGGCAGAGCTGCTCTGGGGCACATGTGGGTCAGATCTATGGGGCAGGAGCTGCTGTGGGGCAGATTTGAATCAGATCTATAGGGCAGGAGATGCTGTGGTTCAGATCTATGGGCAGGAGCTGCTGTGGGGCACATGTGAGTTAGATCTATGGGTCAGGAGATGGTGTGGGGCAGATGTGGGTCAGATCTATGGGGCAGGATCTCCTGGGGGCTGAGGTGGGTCAGATCTGTTGGGTAAAATCTGCTCTGGGGCAGATGTGGTTCAGATCTATGGGGCAGGAGCTTCTGTGGGGTTGATGTGGGTCAGATCTATGGGTCAGGAGCTGGTGTGGGGCAGATGTGGGTCAGATCTATGGGGCAGGATCTCCTGGGGGCTGATGTGGGTCAGATCTGTGGGGTAAAATCTGCTGTGGGGCAGATGTGGTTCAGATCTATGGGGCAGGAGCTTCTGTGGGGTTGATGTGGGTCAGATCTATGGGTCAGGAGCTGCTGTGGGGCAGATGTGGGTCAAATCTATGGGGCAGGATCTCCTGGGGGCTGATGTGGGTCAGATCTGTGGGGTAAAATCTGCTGTGGGGCAGATGTGGTTCAGATCTATGGGGCAGGAGCTTCTGTGGGGTTGATGTGGGTCAGATCTATGGGGCAGGAGCTGCTGTGGGGCAGATGAGGGTCAGTTCTATGGGGCAAGAGCCGCTGTGGTGCAGATGAGGGTCAGATCTATAGGGCAAGATCTCCTGGGGGCTGATGTGGGTCAGATCTGTGGGGTAAAATCTGCTGTGGGGCAGATGTGGTTCAGATCTTTTTGGCAGGAGCTTCTGTGGGGTTGATGTGGGTCAGATCTATGGGTCAGGAGCTGCTGTGGGGCAGATGTGGGTCAGTTCTATGGGGCAAGAGCTGCTGTGGTGCAGATGTGGGTCAGATCTATGGGGCAGGAGCTGCTGTGGGGCTGATACGGTTAAGATCTATGGAGCGGGAGATGCTATGGGGCTGATGAGGGTCAGATCTATGGGGCAGGAGCTGATGTGGGGCTGATGTTGGTCAGATCTATAGTGCAGGAGCTGCAGTGGGGCTGATGTGGGTCAGATCTATGGGGCAGGATCTCCTGTGGGGCTGATGTGGGTCAAATCAATGAGGCAGAGCTGCTCTGGGGCACATGTGGGTCAGATCTATGGGGCAGGAGCTGCTGTGGGGCAGATTTGAATCAGATCTATAGGGCAGGAGCTGCTGTGGGTCAGATCTATAGGGCAGGAGCTGCTGTGGGGCACATGTGAGTTAGATCTATGGGGCAGGAGATGGTGTGGGGCAGATGTGGGTCAGATCTATGGGGCAGGATCTCCTGGGGGCTGATGTGGGTCAGATCTGTGGGGTAAAATCTGCTGTGGGGCAGATGTGGTTCAGATCTATGGGGCAGGAGCTTCTGTGGGGTTGATGTGGGTCAGATCTATGGGTCAGGAGCTGCTGTGGGGCAGATGTGGGTCAGATCTATGGGGCAGGATCTCCTGGGGGCTGATGTGGGTCAGATCTGTGGGGTAAAATCTGCTGTGGGGCAGATGTGGTTCAGATCTATGGGGCAGGAGCTTCTGTGGGGTTGATGTGGGTCAGATCTATGGGGCAGGAGCTGCTGTGGGGCAGATGAGGGTCAGTTCTATGGGGCAAGAGCCGCTGTGGTGCAGATGAGGGTCAGATCTATAGGGCAAGATCTCCTGGGGGCTGATGTGGGTCAGATCTGTGGGGTAAAATCTGCTGTGGGGCAGATGTGGTTCAGATCTTTGGGGCAGGAGCTTCTGTGGGGTTGATGTGGGTCAGATCTATGGGTCAGGAGCTGCTGTGGGGCAGATGTGGGTCAGTTCTATGGGGCAAGAGCTGCTGTGGTGCAGATGTGGGTCAGATCTATGGGGCAGGAGCTGCTGTGGGGCTGATACGGTTAAGATCTATGGAGCGGGAGATGCTATGGGGCTGATGAGGGTCAGATCTATGGGGCAGGAGCTGATGTGGGGCTGATGTTGGTCAGATCTATAGGGCAGGAGCTGCAGTGGGGCTGATGTGGGTCAGATCTATGGGGCAGGATCTCCTGTGGGGCTGATGTGGGTCAAATCAATGAGGCAGAGCTGCTCTGGGGCACATGTGGGTCAGATCTATGGGGCAGGAGCTGCTGTGGGGCAGATTTGAATCAGATCTATAGGGCAGGAGCTGCTGTGGGTCAGATCTATAGGGCAGGAGCTGCTGTGGGGCACATGTGAGTTAGATCTATGGGGCAGGAGATGGTGTGGGGCAGATGTGGGTCAGATCTATGGGGCAGGATCTCCTGGGGGCTGATGTGGGTCAGATCTGTGGGGTAAAATCTGCTGTGGGGCAGATGTGGTTCAGATCTATGGGGCAGGAGCTTCTGTGGGGTTGATGTGGGTCAGATCTATGGGTCAGGAGCTGCTGTGGGGCAGATGTGGGTCAGATCTATGGGGCAGGATCTCCTGGGGGCTGATGTGGGTCAGATCTGTGGGGTAAAATCTGCTGTGGGGCAGATGTGGTTCAGATCTATGGGGCAGGAGCTTCTGTGGGGTTGATGTGGGTCAGATCTATGGCACAGGAGCTGCTGTGGGGCAGATGTGGGTAAGTTCTATGGGGCAAGAGCCGCTGTGGTGCACATGTGGGTCAAATCAATGAGGCAGAGCTGCTCTGGTGCACATGTGGGTCAGATCTATGGAGCAGGAGCTGCTGTGGGGCAGATTTGAATCAGATCTATAGGGCAGGAGCTGCTGTGGGTGAGATCTATGGAGCAGGAGCTGCTGTGGGGTTGATGTGGGTCAGATCTATGGGTCAGGAGCTGCTGTGGGGCAGATGTGGGTCAGTTCTATGGGGCAAGAGCTGCTGTGGTGCAGATGTGGGTCAGATCTATGGGGCAGGAGCTGCTGTGGGGCTGATACGGTTAAGATCTATGGAGCGGGAGATGCTATGGGGCTGATGAGGTTCAGATCTATGGGGCAGGAGCTGATGTGGGGCTGATGTTGGTCAGATCTATAGGGCAGGAGCTGCAGTGGGGCTGATGTGGGTCAGATCTATGGGGCAGGATCTCCTGTGGGGCTGATGTGGGTCAAATCAATGGGGCAGAGCTGCTCTGGGGCACATGTGGGTCAGATCTATGGAGCAGGAGCTGCTGTGGTGCAGATTTGAATCAGATCTATAGGGCAGAAGCTGCTGTGGGTCAGATCTATGGGCAGGAGCTGCTGTGGGGCACATGTGAGTTAGATCTATGGGGCAGGAGATGGTGTGGGGCAGATGTGGGTCAGATCTATGGGGCAGGATCTCCTGGGGGCTGATGTGGGTCAGATCTGTGGGGTAAAATCTGCTGTGGGGCAGATGTGGTTCAGATCTATGGGGCAGGAGCTTCTGTGGGGTTGATGTGGGTCAGATCTATGGGTCAGGAGCTGCTGTGGGGCAGATGTGGGTCAGTTCTATGGGGCAAGAGCCGCTGTGGTGCAGATGTGGGTCAGATCTATGGGGCAGGAGCTGCTGTGGGGCTGATACGGTTAAGATCTATGGAGCGGGAGATGCTATGGGGCTGATGAGGGTCAGATCTATGGGGCAGGAGCTGATGTGGGGCTGATGTTGGTCAGATCTATGGGGCAGGAGCTGCAGTGGAGCTGATGTGGGTCAGTTCTATGGGGCAGGATCTCCTGTGGGGCTGATGTGGGTCAAATCAATGAGGCAGAGCTGCTCTGGGGCATATGTGGGTCAGATCTATGGAGCAGGATCTGCTGTGGGGAAGATTTGAATCAGATCTATAGGGCAGAAGCTGCTGTGGGTCAGATCTATGGGCAGGAGCTGCTGTGGGATTGATGTGGGTCAGATCTATGGGTCAGGAGCTGCTGTGGGGCAGATGTGGGTCAGTTCTATGGGGCAAGAGCTGCTGTGGTGCAGATGTGGGTCAGATCTATGGGGCAGGAGCTGCTGTGGGGCTGATACGGTTAAGATCTATGGAGCGGGAGATGCTATGGGGCTGATGAGGGTCAGATCTATGGGGCAGGAGCTGATGTGGGGCTGATGTTGGTCAGATCTATAGGGCAGGAGCTGCAGTGGGGCTGATGTGGGTCAGATCTATGGGGCAGGATCTCCTGTGGGGCTGATGTGGGTCAAATCAATGAGGCAGAGCTGCTCTGGGGCACATGTGGGTCAGATCTATGGAGCAGGAGCTGCTGTGGGGCAGATTTGAATCAGATCTATAGGGCAAGATCTCCTGGGGGCTGATGTGGGTCAGATCTGTGGGGTAAAATCTGCTGTGGGGCAGATGTGGTTCAGATCTTTTTGGCAGGAGCTTCTGTGGGGCTGATGTGGGTCAAATCAATGAGGCAGAGCTGCTCTGGGGCACATGTGGGTCAGATCTATGGAGCAGGAGCTGCTGTGGGGCAGATTTGAATCAGATCTATAGGGCAGGAGCTGCTGTGGGTCAGATCTATAGGGCAGGAGCTGCTGTGGGTGAGATCTATGGAGCAGGAGCTGCTGTGGGGTTGATGTGGGTCAGATCTATGGGTCAGGAGCTGCTGTGGGGCACATGTGAGTTAGATCTATGGGGCAGGAGATGGTGTGGGGCAGATGTGGGTCAGATCTATGGGGCAGGATCTCCTGGGGGCTGATGTGGGTCAGATCTGTGGGGTAAAATCTGCTGTGGGGCAGATGTGGTTCAGATCTATGGTGCTGGAGCTTCTGTGGGGTTGATGTGGGTCAGATCTATGGGTCAGGAGCTGCTGTGGGGTAGATGTGCGTCAGATCTATGGGGCAAGATCTCCTGGGGGCTGATGTGGGTCAGATCTATGGGTCAGGAGCTGCTGTGGGGCAGATGTGGGTCAGTTCTATGGGGCAAGAGCCGCTGTGGTGCAGATGAGGGTCAGATCTATGGGGCAAGATCTCCTGGGGGCTGATGTGGGTCAGATCTGTGGGGTAAAATCTGCTGTGGGGCAGATGTGGTTCAGATCTATGGGGCAGGAGCTTCTGTGGGGTTGATGTGGGTCAGATCTATGGGTCAGGAGCTGCTGTGTGGCAGATGTGGGTCAGTTCTATGGGGCAAGAGCTGCTGTGGTGCAGATGTGGGTCAGATCTATGTGGCAGGAGCTGCTGTGGGGCTGATACGGTTAAGATCTATGGAGCGGGAGATGCTATGGGGCTGATGAGGTTCAGATCTATGGGGCAGGAGCTGATGTGGGGCTGATGTTGGTCAGATCTATAGGGCAGGAGCTGCAGTGGGGCTGATGTGGGTCAGATCTATGGGGCAGGAGCTGCTGTGGGGCAGATTTGAATCAGATCTATAGGGCAGAAGCTGCTGTGGGTCAGATCTATGGGCAGGAGCTGCTGTGGGGCACATGTGAGTTAGATCTATGGGGCAGGAGATGGTGTGGGGCAGATGTGGGTCAGATCTATGGGGCAGGATCTCCTGGGGGCTGATGTGGGTCAGATCTGTGGGGTAAAATCTGCTGTGGGGCAGATGTGGTTCAGATCTATGGGGCAGGAGCTTCTGTGTGGTTGATGTGGGTCAGATCTATGGGTCAGGAGCTGCTGTGGGGCAGATGTGGGTCAAATCTATGAGGCAGGATCTCCTGGGGGCTGATGTGGGTCAGATCTGTGGGGTAAAATCTGCTGTGGGGCAGATGTGGTTCAGATCTATGCGCAGGAGCTTCTGTGGGGTTGATGTGGGTCAGATCTATGGGTCAGGAGCTGCTGTGGGGCAGATGTGGGTAAGTTCTATGGGGCAAGAGCCGCTGTGGTGCAGATGTGGGTCAGATCTATGGGGCAAGATCTCCTTTGTTGCTGATGTGGGTCAGATCTGTGGGGTAAAATCTGCTGTGGGGCAGATGTGGTTCAGATCTATGGGGCAGGAGCTTCTGTGGGGTTGATGTGGCTCAGATCTATGGGTCAGGAGCTGCTGTGGGGCAGATGTGGGTCAGTTCTATGGGGCAAGAGCTGCTGTGGTGCAGATGTGGGTCAGATCTATGGGGCAGGAGCTGCTGTGGGGCTGATACGGTTAAGATCTATGGAGCGGGAGATGCTATGGGGCTGATGAGGGTCAGATCTATGGGGCAGGAGCTGATGTGGGGCTGATGTTGGTCAGATCTATAGGGCAGGAGCTGCAGTGGGGCTGATGTGGGTCAGATCTATGGGGCAGGATCTCCTGTGGGGCTGATGTGGGTCAAATCAATGGGGCAGAGCTGCTCTGGGGCACATGTGGGTCAGATCTATGGGGCAGGAGCTGCTGTGGGGCAGATTTGAATCAGAACTATAGGGCAGGAGCTGCTGTGGGTCAGATCTGTAGGGCAGGAGCTGCTGTGGGGCACATGTGAGTTAGATCTATGGGGCAGGAGATGGTGTGGGGCAGATGTGGGTCAGATCTATGGGGCAGGATCTCCTGGGGGCTGATGTGGGTCAGATCTGTGGGGTAAAATCTGCTGTGGGGCAGATGTGGTTCAGATCTATGGGGCAGGAGCTTCTGTGGGGTTGATGTGGTTCAGATCTATGGGTCAGGAGCTGCTGTGGGGCAGATGTGGGTCAGATCTATGGGGCAGGATCTCCTGGGGGCTGATGTGGGTCAGATCTGTGGGGTAAAATCTGCTGTGGGGCAGATGTGGTTCAGATCTATGGGGCAGGAGCTTCTGTGGGGTTGATGTGGGTCAGATCTATGGGTCAGGAGCTGCTGTGGGGCAGATGTGGGTAAGTTCTATGGGGCAAGAGCCGCTGTGGTGCACATGTGGGTCAGATCTATGGGGCAAGATCTCCTGGGGTCTGATGTGGGTCAGATCTGTGGGGTAAAATCTGCTGTGGGGCAGATGTGGTTCAGATCTATGGGGCAGGAGCTTCTGTGGGGTTGATGTGGGTCAGATCTATGGGGCAGAGCTGCTGTGGTGCACATGTGGGTCAGATCTATGGAGCAGGAGCTGCTGTGGGGCAAATTTGAATCAGATCTATAGGGCAGGAGCTGCTGTGGGTCAGATCTATAGAGCAGGAGCTGCTGTGGGGTTGATGTGGGTAAGATCTATGGGTCAGGAGCTGCTGTGGGGCAGATGTGGGTCAGTTCTATGGGGCAAGAGCTGCTGTGGTGCAGATGTGGGTCAGATCTATGGGGCAGGAGCTGCTGTGGGGCTGATACGGTTAAGATCTATGGAGCGGGAGATGCTATGGGGCTGATGAGGGTCAGATCTATGGGGCAGGAGCTGATGTGGGGCTGATGTTGGTCAGATCTATAGGGCAGGAGCTGCAGTGGAGCTGATGTGGGTCAGTTCTATGGGGCAGGATCTCCTGTGGGGCTGATGTGGGTCAAATCAATGAGGCAGAGCTGCTCTGGGGCACATGTGGGTCAGATCTATGGAGCAGGAGCTGCTGTGGGGCAGATTTGAATCAGATCTATAGGGCAGGAGCTGCTGTGGGTCAGATCTATGGAGCAGGAGCTGCTGTGGGGTTGATGTGGGTCAGATCTATGGGTCAGGAGCTGCTGTGGGGCAGATGTGGGTCAGTTCTATGGGGCAAGAGCTGCTGTGGTGCAGATGTGGGTCAGATCTATGGGGCAGGAGCTGCTGTGGGGCTGATACGGTTAAGATCTATGGAGCGGGAGATGCTATGGGGCTGATGAGGGTCAGATCTATGGGGCAGGAGCTGATGTGGGGCTGATGTTGGTCAGATCTATAGGGCAGGAGCTGCAGTGGGGCTGATGTGGGTCAGATCTATGGGGCAGGATCTCCTGTGGGGCTGATGTGGGTCAAATCAATGGGGCAGAGCTGCTCTGGGGCACATGTGGGTCAGATCTATGGGGCAGGAGCTGCTGTGGGGCAGATTTGAATCAGATCTATAGGGCAGGAGCTGCTGTGGGTCAGATCTGTAGGGCAGGAGCTGCTGTGGGGCACATGTGAGTTAGATCTATGGGGCAGGAGATGGTGTGGGGCAGATGTGGGTCAGATCTATGGGGCAGGATCTCCTGGGGGCTGATGTGGGTCAGATCTGTGGGGTAAAATCTGCTGTGGGGCAGATGTGGTTCAGATCTATGGGGCAGGAGCTTCTGTGGGGTTGATGTGGGTCAGATCTATGGGGCAGGAGCTGCTGTGGGGCAGATGAGGGTCAGTTCTATGGGGCAAGAGCCGCTGTGGTGCAGATGAGGGTCAGATCTATAGGGCAAGATCTCCTGGGGGCTGATGTGGGTCAGATCTGTGGGGTAAAATCTGCTGTGGGGCAGATGTGGTTCAGATCTTTGGGGCAGGAGCTTCTGTGGGGTTGATGTGGGTCAGATCTATGGGTCAGGAGCTGCTGTGGGGCAGATGTGGGTCAGTTCTATGGGGCAAGAGCTGCTGTGGTGCAGATGTGGGTCAGATCTAAGGGGCAGGAGCTGCTGTGGGGCTGATACGGTTAAGATCTATGGAGCGGGAGATGCTATGGGGCTGATGAGGGTCAGATCTATGGGGCAGGAGCTGATGTGGGGCTGATGTTGGTCAGATCTATAGGGCAGGAGCTGCAGTGGGGCTGATGTGGGTCAGTTCTATGGGGCAGGATCTCCTGTGGGGCTGATGTGGGTCAAATCAATGAGGCAGAGCTGCTCTGGGGCACATGTGGGTCAGATCTATGGAGCAGGAGCTGCTGTGGGGCGGATTTGAATCAGATCTATAGGGCAGGAGCTGCTGTGGGTCAGATCTATGGAGCAGGAGCTGCTGTGGGGTTGATGTGGGTCAGATCTATGGGTCAGGAGCTGCTGTGGGGCAGATGTGGGTCAGTTCTATGGGGCAAGAGCTGCTGTGGTGCAGATGTGGGTCAGATCTATGGGGCAGGAGCTGCTGTGGGGCTGATACGGTTAAGATCTATGGAGCGGGAGATGCTATGGGGCTGATGAGGGTCAGATCTATGGGGCAGGAGCTGATGTGGGGCTGATGTTGGTCAGATCTATAGGGCAGGAGCTGCAGTGGGGCTGATGTGGGTCAGATCTATGGGGCAGGATCTCCTGTGGGGCTGATGTGGGTCAAATCAATGAGGCAGAGCTGCTCTGGGGCACATGTGGGTCAGATCTATGGGGCAGGAGCTGCTGTGGGGCAGATTTGAATCAGATCTATAGGGCAGGAGCTGCTGTGGGTCAGATCTATAGGGCAGGAGCTGCTGTGGGGCACATGTGAGTTAGATCTATGGGGCAGGAGATGGTGTGGGGCAGATGTGGGTCAGATCTATGGGGCAGGATCTCCTGGGGGCTGATGTGGGTCAGATCTGTGGGGTAAAATCTGCTGTGGGGCAGATGTGGTTCAGATCTATGGGGCAGGAGCTTCTCTGGGGTTGATGTGGGTCAGATCTATGGGTCAGGAGCTGCTGTGGGGCAGATGTGGGTCAGATCTATGGGGCAGGATCTCCTGGGGGCTGATGTGGGTCAGATCTGTGGGGTAAAATCTGCTGTGGGGCAGATGTGGTTCAGATCTATGGGGCAGGAGCTTCTGTGGGGTTGATGTGGGTCAGATCTATGGGTCAGGAGCTGCTGTGGGCAGATGTGGGTCAGATCTATGGGGCAGGAGCTGCTGTGGGGCTGATGTGGGTCAAATCAATGGGGCAGAGCTGCTCTGGTGCACATGTGGGTCAGATCTATGGTGCAGGAGCTGCTGTGGGGCTGATACGGTTAAGATCTATGGAGCGGGAGATGCTATGGGGCTGATGAGGGTCAGATCTATGGGGCAGGAGCTGATGTGGGGCTGATGTTGGTCAGATCTATAGGGCAGGAGCTGCAGTGGGGCTGATGTGGGTCAGTTCTATGGGGCAGGATCTCCTGTGGGGCTGATGTGGGTCAAATCAATGAGGCAGAGCTGCTCTGGGGCACATGTGGGTCAGATCTATGGAGCAGGAGCTGCTGTGGGGCAGATTTGAATCAGATCTATAGGGCAGGAGCTGCTGTGGGTCAGATCTATGGAGCAGGAGCTGCTGTGGGGTTGATGTGGGTCAGATCTATGGGTCAGGAGCTGCTGTGGGGCAGATGTGGGTCAGTTCTATGGGGCAAGAGCTGCTGTGGTGCAGATGTGGGTCAGATCTATGGGGCAGGAGCTGCTGTGGGGCTGATACGGTTAAGATCTATGGAGCGGGAGATGCTATGGGGCTGATGAGGGTCAGATCTATGGGGCAGGAGCTGATGTGGGGCTGATGTTGGTCAGATCTATAGGGCAGGAGCTGCAGTGGGGCTGATGTGGGTCAGTTCTATGGGGCAGGATCTCCTGTGGGGCTGATGTGGGTCAAATCAATGAGGCAGAGCTGCTCTGGGGCACATGTGGGTCAGATCTATGGGGCAGGAGCTGCTGTGGGGCAGATTTGAATGAGATCTATAGGGCAGGAGCTGTTGTGGGTCAGATCTATAGGGCAGGAGCTGCTGTGGGGCACATGTGAGTTAGATCTATGGGGCAGGAGATGGTGTGGGGCAGATGTGGGTCAGATCTATGGGGCAGGATCTCCTGGGGGCTGATGTGGGTCAGATCTGTGGGGTAAAATCTGCTGTGGGGCAGATGTGGTTCAGATCTATGGGGCAGGAGCTTCTGTGGGGTTGATGTGGGTCAGATCTATGGGTCAGGAGCTGCTGTGGGGCAGATGTGGGTAAGTTCTATGGGGCAAGAGCCGCTGTGGTGCACATGTGGGTCAGATCTATGGGGCAAGATCTCCTGGGGGCAGATGTGGGTCAGATCTGTGGGGTAAAATCTGCTGTGGGGCAGATGTGGTTCAGATCTATGGGGCAGGAGCTTCTGTGGGGCTGATGTGGGTCAGATCTATGGGGCAGGAGCTGCTGTGGGGCTGATGTGGGTCAAATCAATGGGGCAGAGCTGCTCTGGTGCACATGTGGGTCAGATCTATGGTGCAGGAGCTGCTGTGGGGCAGATTTGAATCAGATCTATAGGGCAGGAGCTGCTGTGGGTCAGATCTATAGGGCAGGAGCTGCAGTGGGGCTGATGTGGGTCAGATCTATGAAGCAGGATCTCCTGTGGGGCTGATGTGGGTCAAATCAATGGGGCAGAGCTGCTCTGGGGCACATGTGGGTCAGATCTATGGGGCAGGAGCTGCTGTGGGGCAGATTTGAATCAGATCTATAGGGCAGGAGCTGCTGTGGGTCAGATCAATGGGCAGGAGCTGCTGTGGGGCACATGTGAGTTAGATCTATGGGGCAGGAGATGGTGTGGGACAGATGTGGGTCAGATCTATGGGGCAGGATCTCCTGGGGGCTGATGTGGGTCAGATCTGTGGGGTAAAATCTGCTGTGGGGCAGATGTGGTTCAGATCTATGGGGCAGGAGCTTCTGTGGGGTTGATGTGGGTCAGATCTATGGGTCAGGAGCTGCTGTGGGGCAGATGTGGGTCAGATCTATGGGGCAGGATCTCCTGGGGGCTGATGTGGGTCAGATCTGTGGGGTAAAATCTGCTGTGGGGCAGATGTGGTTGAGATCTATGGGGCAGGAGCTTCTGTGGGGTTGATGTGGGTCAGATCTATGGGTCAGGAGCTGCTGTGGGGCAGATGTGGGTCAGTTCTATGGGGCAAGAGCCGCTGTGGTGCAGATGTGGGTCAGATCTATGGGGCAAGATCTCCTGGGGGCTGATGTGGGTCAGATCTGTGGGGTAAAATCTGCTGTGGGGCAGATGTGGTTCAGATCTATGGGGCAGGAGCTTCTGTGGGGTTGATGTGGGTCAGATCTATGGGTCAGGAGCTGCTGTGGGGCAGATGTGGGTCAGTTCTATGGGGCAAGAGCTGCTGTGGTGCAGATGTGGGTCAGATCTATGGGGCAGGAGCTGCTGTGGGGCTGATACGGTTAAGATCTATGGAGCGGGAGATGCTATGGGGCTGATGAGGGTCAGATCTATGGGGCAGGAGCTGATGTGGGGCTGATGTTGGTCAGATCTATAGGGCAGGAGCTGCAGTGGGGCTGATGTGGGTCAGTTCTATGGGGCAGGATCTCCTGTGGGGCTGATGTGGGTCAAATCAATGAGGCAGAGCTGCTCTGGGGCACATGTGGGTCAGATCTATGGAGCAGGAGCTGCTGTGGGGCAGATTTGAATCAGATCTATAGGGCAGGAGCTGCTGTGGGTCAGATCTATGGGCAGGAGCTGCTGTGGGGCACATGTGAGTTAGATCTATGGGGCAGGAGATGGTGTGGGGCAGATGTGGGTCAGATCTATGGGGCAGGATCTCCTGGGGGCTGATGTGGGTCAGATCTGTGGGGTAAAATCTGCTGTGGGGCAGATGTGGTTCAGATCTATGGGCAGGAGCTTCTGTGGGGTTGATGTGGGTCAGATCTATGGGTCAGGAGCTGCTGTGGGGCAGATGTGGGTCAGATCTATGGGGCAGGATCTCCTGGGGGCTGATGTGGGTCAGATCTGTGGGGTAAAATCTGCTGTGGGGCAGATGTGGTTCAGATCTATGGGGCAGGAGCTTCTGTGGGGTTGATGTGGGTCAGATCTATGGGTCAGGAGCTGCTGTGGGGCAGATGTGGGTCAGATCTATGGGTCAGGAGCTGCTGTGGGGCAGATGTGGGTCAGTTCTATGGGGCAAGAGCTGCTGTGGTGCAGATGTGGGTCAGATCTATGGGGCAGGAGCTGCTGTGGGGCTGATACGGTTAAGATCTATGGAGCGGGAGATGCTATGGGGCTGATGAGGGTCAGATCTATGGGGCAGGAGCTGATGTGGGGCTGATGTTGGTCAGATCTATAGGGCAGGAGCTGCAGTGAGGCTGATGTGGGTCAGATCTATTGGGCAGGATCTCCTGTGGGGCTGATGTGGGTCAAATCAATGGGGCAGAGCTGCTCTGGGGCACATGTGGGTCAGATCTATGGGGCAGGAGCTGCTGTGGGGCAGATTTGAATCAGATCTATAGGGCAGGAGCTGCTGTGGGTCAGATCTATGGGGCAGGAGCTGCTGTGGGGCACATGTGAGTTAGATCTATGGGGCAGGAGATGGTGTGGGGCAGATGTGGGTCAGATCTATGGGGCAGGATCTCCTGGGGGCTGATGTGGGTCAGATCTGTGGGGTAAAATCTGCTGTGGGGCAGATGTGGTTCAGATCTATGGGGCAGGAGCTTCTGTGGGGTTGATGTGGGTCAGATCTATGGGTCAGGAGCTGCTGTGGGGCAGATGTGGGTCAGTTCTATGGGGCAAGAGCTGCTGTGGTGCAGATGTGGGTCAGATCTATGGGGCAGGAGCTGCTGTGGGGCTGATACGGTTAAGATCTATGGAGCGGGAGATGCTATGGGGCTGATGAGGGTCAGATCTATGGGGCAGGAGCTGATGTGGGGCAGATGTTTGTCAGATCTATAGGGCAGGAGCTGCAGTGTGGCTGATGTGGGTCAGATCTATGAAGCAGGATCTCCTGTGGGGCTGATGTGGGTCAAATCAATGGGGCAGAGCTGCTCTGGGGCACATGTGGGTCAGATCTATGGGGCAGGAGCTGCTGTGGGGCAGATTTGAATGAGATCTATAGGGCAGGAGCTGCTGTGGGTCAGATCTATGGGCAGGAGCTGCTGTGGGGCACATGTGAGTTAGATCTATGGGGCAGGAGATGGTGTGGGGCAGATGTGGGTCAGATCTGTGGGGTAAAATCTGCTGTGGGGCAGATGTGGTTCTGATCTATGGGCAGGAGCTTCTGTGGGGTTGATGTGGGTCAGATCTATGGGTCAGGAGCTGCTGTGGGGCAGATGTGGGTCAGTTCTATGGGGCAAGAGCTGCTGTGGTGCAGATGTGGGTCAGATCTATGGGGCAGGAGCTGCTGTGAGGCTGATACGGTTAAGATCTATGGAGCGGGAGATGCTATGGGGCTGATGAGGTTCAGATCTATGGGGCAGGAGCTGATGTGGGGCTGATGTTGGTCAGATCTATAGGGCAGGAGCTGCAGTGGGGCTGATGTGGGTCAGTTCTATGGGGCAGGATCTCCTGTGGGGCTGATGTGGGTCAAATCAATGGGGCAGAGCTGCTCTGGGGCACATGTGGGTCAGATCTATGGAGCAGGAGCTGCTGTGGGGCAGATTTGAATCAGATCTATAGGGCAGAAGCTGCTGTGGGTCAGATCTATGGGCAGGAGCTGCTGTGGGGCACATGTGAGTTAGATCTATGGGGCAGGAGATGGTGTGGGGCAGATGTGGGTCAGATCTATGGGGCAGGATCTCCTGGGGGCTGATGTGGGTCAGATCTGTGGGGTAAAATCTGCTGTGGGGTAGATGTGGTTCAGATCTATGGGGCAGGAGCTTCTGTGGGGTTGATGTGGGTCAGATCTATGGGTCAGGAGCTGCTGTGGGGCAGATGTGGGTCAGTTCTATGGGGCAAGAGCTGCTGTGGTGCAGATGTGGGTCAGATCTATGGGGCAGGAGCTGCTGTGGGGCTGATACGGTTAAGATCTATGGAGCGGGAGATGCTATGGGGCTGATGAGGGTCAGATCTATGGGGCAGGAGCTGATGTGGGGCTGATGTTGGTCAGATCTATAGGGCAGGAGCTGCAGTGGGGCTGATGTGGGTCAGTTCTATGGGGCAGGATCTCCTGTGGGGCTGATGTGGGTCAAATCAATGAGGCAGAGCTGCTCTGGGGCACATGTGGGTCAGATCTATGGAGCAGGAGCTGCTTTGGGGCAGATTTGAATGAGATCTATAGGGCAGGAGCTGCTGTGGGTCAGATCTATGGAGCAGGATCTGCTGTGGGGCACATGTGAGTTAGATCTATGGGGCAGGAGATGGTGTGGGGCAGATGTGGGTCAGATCTATGGGGCAGGATCTCCTGGGGGCTGATGTGGGTCAGATCTGTGGGGTAAAATCTGCTGTGGGGCAGATGTGGTTCAGATCTATGGGGCAGGAGCTTCTGTGGGGTTGATGTGGGTCAGATCTATGGGTCAGGAGCTGCTGTGGGGCAGATGTGGGTCAGATCTATGGGGCAGGATCTCCTGGGGGCTGATGTGGGTCAGATCTGTGGGGTAAAATCTGCTGTGGGGCAGATGTGGTTCAGATCTATGGGGCAGGAGCTTCTGTGGGGTTGATGTGGGTCAGATCTATGGGTCAGGAGCTGCTGTGGGGCAGATGTGGGTCAGTTCTATGGGGCAAGAGCCGCTGTGGTGCAGATGTGGGTCAGATCTATGGGGCAAGATTTCCTGGGGGCTGATGTGGGTCAGATCTGTGGGGTAAAATCTGCTGTGGGGCAGATGTGGTTCAGATCTATGGGGCAGGAGCTTCTGTGGGGTTGATGTGGGTCAGATCTATGGGTCAGGAGCTGCTGTGGGGCAGATGTGGGTCAGATCTATGGGGCAAGAGCTGCTGTGGTGCAGATGTGGGTCAGATCTATGGGGCAGGAGCTGCTGTGGGGCTGATACGGTTAAGATCTATGGAGCGGGAGATGCTATGGGGCTGATGAGGGTCAGATCTATGGGGCAGGAGCTGCTGTGGGGTTGATGTGGGTCAGATCTATGGGTCAGGAGCTGCAGTGGGGCTGATGTGGGTCAGATCTATGGGGCAGGATCTCCTGTGGGGCTGATGTGGGTCAAATCAATGGGGCAGAGCTGCTCTGGGGCACATGTGGGTCAGATCTATGGAGCAGGAGCTGCTGTGAGGCAGATTTGAATCAGATCTATAGGGCAGAAGCTGCTGTGGGTCAGATCTATGGGCAGGAGCTGCTGTGGGGCACATGTGAGTTAGATCTATGGGGCAGGAGATGGTGTGGGGCAGATGTGGTTCAGATCTATGGGGCAGGAGCTTCTGTGGGGTTGATGTGGGTCAGATCTATGGGTCAGGAGCTGCTGTGGGGCAGATGTGGGTCAGTTCTATGGGGCAAGAGCCGCTGTGGTGCAGATGTGGGTCAGATCTATGGGGCAAGATCTCCTGGGGGCTGATGTGGGTCAGATCTGTGGGGTAAAATCTGCTGTGGGGCAGATGTGGTTCAGATCTATGGGGCAGGAGCTTCTGTGGGGTTGATGTGGGTCAGATCTATGGGTCAGGAGCTGCTGTGGGGCAGATGTGGGTCAGTTCTATGGGGCAAGAGCTGCTGTGGTGCAGATGTGGGTCAGATCTATGGGGCAGGAGCTGCTGTGGGGCTGATACGGTTAAGATCTATGGAGCGGGAGATGCTATGGGGCTGATGAGGGTCAGATCTATGGGGCAGGAGCTGATGTGGGGCTGATGTTGGTCAGATCTATAGGGCAGGAGCTGCAGTGGGGCTGATGTGGGTCAGTTCTATGGGGCAGGATATCCTGTGGGGCTGATGTGGGTCAAATCAATGAGGCAGAGCTGCTCTGGGGCACATGTGGGTCAGATCTATGGAGCAGGAGCTGCTGTGGGGCAGATTTGAATCAGATCTATAGGGCAGGAGCTGCTGTGGGTCAGATCTATGGAGCAGGAGCTGCTGTGGGGTTGATGTGGGTCAGATCAATGGGTCAGGAGCTGCTGTGAGGCAGATGTGGGTCAGTTCTATGGGGCAAGAGCTGCTGTGGTGCAGATGTGGGTCAGATCTATGGGGCAGGAGCTGCTGTGGGGCTGATACGGTTAAGATCTATGGAGCGGGAGATGCTATGGGGCTGATGAGGGTCTGATCTATGGGGCAGGAGCTGATGTGGGGCTGATGTTGGTCAGATCTATAGGGCAGGAGCTGCAGTGGGGCTGATGTGGGTCAGATCTATGGGGCAGGATCTCCTGTGGGGCTGATGTGGGTCAAATCAATGGGGCAGAGCTGCTCTGGGGCACATGTGGTTGAGATCTATGGAGCAGGAGCTGCTGTGGGGCAGATTTGAATCAGATCTATAGGGCAAAAGCTGCTGTGGGTCAGATCTATGGAGCAGGAGCTGCTGTGGGGCACATGTGAGTTAGATCTATGGGGCAGGAGATGGTGTGGGGAAGATGTGGGTCAGATCTATGGGGCAGGATCTCCTGGGGGCTGATGTGGGTCAGATCTGTGGGGTAAAATCTGCTGTGGGGCAGATGTGGTTCAGATCTATGGGGCAGGAGCTTCTGTGGGGTTGATGTGGGTCAGATCTATGGGTCAGGAGCTGCTGTGGGGCAGATGTGGGTCAGTTCTATGGGGCAAGAGCTGCTGTGGTGCAGATGTGGGTCAGATCTATGGGGCAGGAGCTGCTGTGGGGCTGATACGGTTAAGATCTATGGAGCGGGAGATGCTATGGGGCTGATGAGGTTCAGATCTATGGGGCAGGAGCTGATGTGGGGCTGATGTTGGTCAGATCTATATGGCAGGAGCTGCAGTGGGGCTGATGTGGGTCAGATCTATGGGGCAGGATCTCCTGTGGGGCTGATGTGGGTCAAATCAATGGGGCAGAGCTGCTCTGGGGCACATGTGGGTCAGATCTATGGAGCAGGAGCTGCTGTGGGGCAGATTTGAATCAGATCTATAGGGCAGAAGCTGCTGTGGGTCAGATCTATGGGCAGGAGATGCTGTGGGGCACATGTGAGTTAGATCTATGGGGCAGGAGATGGTGTGGGGCAGATGTGGGTCAGATCTATGGGGCAGGATCTCCTGGGGGCTGATGTGGGTCAGATCTGTGGGGTAAAATCTGCTGTGGGGCAGATGTGGTTCAGATCTATGGGGCAGGAGCTTCTGTGGGGTTGATGTGGGTCAGATCTATGGGTCAGGAGCTGCTGTGGGGCAGATGTGGGTCAGATCTATGGGGCAGGATCTCCTGGGGGCTGATGTGGGTCAGATCTGTGGGGTAAAATCTGCTGTGGGGCAGATGTGGTTCAGATCTATGGGGCAGGAGCTTCTGTGGGGTTGATGTGGGTCAGATCTATGGGTCAGGAGCTGCTGTGGGGCAGATGTGGGTCAGATCTATGGGGCAGGATCTCCTGGGGGCTGATGTGGGTCAGATCTGTGGGGTAAAATCTGCTGTGGGGCAGATGTGGTTCAGATCTATGGGGCAGGAGCTTCTGTGGGGTTGATGTGGGTCAGATCTATGGGTCAGGAGCTGCTGTGGGGCAGATGTGGGTCAGTTCTATGGGGCAAGAGCCGCTGTGGTGCAGATGTGGGTCAGATCTATGGGGCAAGATCTCCTGGGGGCTGATGTTGGTCAGATCTGTGGGGTAAAATCTGCTGTGGGGCAGATGTGGTTCAGATCTATGGGGCAGGAGCTTCTGTGGGGTTGATGTGGGTCAGATCTATGGGTCAGGAGCTGCTGTGGGGCAGATGTGGGTCAGTTCTATGGGGCAAGAGCTGCTGTGGTGCAGATGTGGGTCAGATCTATGGGGCAGGAGCTGCTGTGGGGCTGATACGGTTAAGATCTATGGAGCGGGAGATGCTATGGGGCTGATGAGGGTCAGATCTATGGGGCAGGAGCTGATGTGGGGCTGATGTTGGTCAGATCTATAGGGCAGGAGCTGCAGTGGGGCTGATGTGGGTCAGTTCTATGGGGCAGGATCTCCTGTGGGGCTGATGTGGGTCAAATCAATGAGGCAGAGCTGCTCTGGGGCACATGTGGGTCAGATCTATGGAGAAGGAGCTGCTGTGGGGCAGATTTGAATGAGATCTATAGGGCAGGAGCTGCTGTGGGTCAGATCTATGGAGCAGGAGCTGCTGTGGGGCACATGTGAGTTAGATCTATGGGGCAGGAGATGGTGTGGGGAAGATGTGGGTCAGATCTATGGGGCAGGATCTCCTGGGGGCTGATGTGGGTCAGATCTGTGGGGTAAAATCTGCTGTGGGGCAGATGTGGTTCAGATCTATGGGGCAGGAACTTCTGTGGGGTTGATGTGGGTCAGATCTATGGGTCAGGAGCTGCTGTGGGGCAGATGTGGGTCAGTTCTATGGGGCAAGAGCTGCTGTGGTGCAGATGTGGGTCAGATCTATGGGGCAAGATCTCCTGGGGGCTGATGTGGGTCAGATCTGTGGGGTAAAATCTGCTGTGGGGCAGATGTGGTTCAGATCTATGGGGCAGGAGCTTCTGTGGGGTTGATGTGGGTCAGATCTATGGGTCAGGAGCTGCTGTGGGGCAGATGTGGGTCAGTTCTATGGGGCAAGAGCTGCTGTGGTTCAGATGTGGGTCAGATCTATGGGGCAGGAGCTGCTGTGGGGCTGATACGGTTAAGATCTATGGAGCGGGAGATGCTATGGGGCTGATGAGGGTCAGATCTATGGGGCAGGAGATGATGTCGGGCTGATGTTGGTCAGATCTATAGGGCAGGAGCTGCAGTGGGGCTGATGTGGGTCAGATCTATGGGGCAGGATCTCCTGTGGGGCTGATGTGGGTCAAATCAATGGGGCAGAGCTGCTCTGGGGCACATGTGGGTCAGATCTATGGGGCAGGAGCTGCTGTGGGGCAGATTTGAATGAGATCTATAGGGCAGGAGCTTCTGTGGGTCAGATCTATGGGCAGGAGCTGCTGTGGGGCACATGTGAGTTAGATCTATGGGGCAGGAGATGGTGTGGGGCAGATGTGGGTCAGATCTATGGGCAGGATCTCCTGGGGGCATATGTGGGTCAGATCTGTGGGGTAAAATCTGCTGTGGGGCAGATGTGGTTCAGATCTATGGGGCAGGAGCTTCTGTGGGTTTGATGTGGGTCAGATCTATGGGTCAGGAGCTGCTGTGGGGCAGATGTGGGTCAGTTCTAAGGGGCAAGAGCTGCTGTGGTGCAGATGTGGGTCAGATCTATGGGGCAGGAGCTGCTGTGGGGCTGATACGGTTAAGATCTATGGAGCGGGAGATGCTATGGGGCTGATGAGGGTCAGAACTATGGGGCAGGAGCTGATGTGGGGCTGATGTTGGTCAGATCTATAGGGCAGGATCTGCAGTGGGGCTGATGTGGGTCAGTTCTATGGGGCAGGATCTCCTGTGGGGCTGATGTGGGTCAAATCAATGGGGCAGAGCTGCTCTGGGGCACATGTGGGTCAGATCTATGGAGCAGGAGCTGCTGTGGGGCAGATTTGAATGAGATCTATAGGGCAGGAGCTGCTGTGGGTCAGATCTATGGAGCAGGAGCTGCTGTGGGGCACATGTGAGTTAGATCTATGGGGCAGGAGATGGTGTGGGGCAGATGTGGGTCAGATCTATGGGGCAGGATCTCCTGGGGGCTGATGTGGGTCAGATCTGTGGGGTAAAATCTGCTGTGGGGCAGATGTGGTTCAGATCTATGGGGCAGGAGCTTCTGTGGGGTTGATGTGGGTCAGATCTATGGGGCAGGAGCTGCTGTGGGGCAGATGTGGGTCAGATCTATGGGGCAGGATCTCCTGGGGGCTGATGTGGGTCAGATCTGTGGGGTAAAATCTGCTGTGGGGCAGATGTGGTTCAGATCTATGGGGCAGAAGCTTCTGTGGGGTTGATGTGGGTCAGATCTACGGGTCAGGAGCTGCTGTGGGGCAGATGTGGGTCAGTTCTATGGGGCAAGAGCCGCTGTGGTGCAGATGTGGGTCAGATCTATGGGGCAAGGTCTCCTGGGGGCTGATGTGGGTCAGATCTGTGGGGTAAAATCTGCTGTGGGGCAGATGTGGTTCAGATCTATGGGGCAGGAGCTTCTGTGGGGTTGATGTGGGTCAGATCTATGGGTCAGGAGCTGCTGTGGGGCAGATGTGGGTCAGTTCTATGGGGCAAGAGCTGCTGTGGTGCAGATGTGGGTCAGATCTATGGGGCAGGAGCTGCTGTGGGGCTTATACGGTTAAGATCTATGGAGCGGTAGATGCTATGGGGCTGATGAGGGTCAGATCTATGGGGCAGGAGCTGATGTGGGGCTGATGTTGGTCAGATCTGTAGGGCAGGAGCTGCAGTGGGGCTGATGTGGGTCAGTTCTATGGGGCAGGATCTCCTGTGGGGCTGATGTGGGTCAAATCAATGAGGCAGAGCTGCTCTGGGGCACATGTGGGTCAGATCTATGGAGCAGGAGCTGCTGTGGGGCAGATTTGAATGAGATCTATAGGGCAGGAGCTGCTGTGGGTCAGATCTATGGAGCAGGAGCTGCTGTGGGGCACATGTGAGTTAGATCTATGGGGCAGGAGATGGTGTGGGGCAGATGTGGGTCAGATCTATGGGGCAGGAGCTTCTGTGGGGTTGATGTGGGTCAGATCTATGGGTCAGGAGCTGCTGTGGGGCAGATGTGGTTCAGATCTATGGGGCAGGAGCTTCTGTGGGGTTGATGTGGGTCAGATCTATGGGTCAGGAGCTGCTGTGGGGCAGATGTGGGTCAGATCTGTGGGGCAGGATCTCCTGGGGGCTGATGTGGGTCAGATCTGTGGGGTAAAATCTGCTGTGGGGCAGATGTGGTTCAGATCTATGGGGCAGGAGCTTCTGTGGGGTTGATGTGGGTCAGATCTATGGGTCAGGAGCTGCTGTGGGGCAGATGTGGGTCAGATCTAAGGGGCAGGAACTCCTAAGGGCTGATGTGGGTCAGATCTGTGGGGTAAAATCTGCTGTGGGGCAGATGTGGTTCAGATCTATGGGGCAGGAGCTTCTGTGGGGTTGATGTGCGTCAGATCTATGGGTCAGGAGCTGCTGTGGGGCAGATGTGGGTCAGTTCTATGGGGCAAGAGCCGCTGTGGTGCAGATGTGGGTCAGATCTATGGGGCAAGATCTCCTGGGGGCTGATGTGGGTCAGATCTGTAAGGTAAAATCTGCTGTGGGGCAGATGTGGTTCAGATCTATGGGTCAGGAGCTGCTGTGGGGCAGATGTGGGTCAGTTCTATGGGGCAAGAGCTGCTGTGGTGCAGATGTGGGTCAGATCTATGGGGCAGGAGCTGCTGTGGGGCTGATACGGTTAAGATCTATGGAGCGGGAGATGCTATGGGGCTGATGAGGGTCAGATCTATGGGGCAGGAGCTGATGTGGGGCTGATGTTGGTCAGATCTATAGGGCAGGAGCTGCAGTGGGGCTGATGTGGGTCAGATCTATGGGGCAGGATCTCCTGTGGGGCTGATGTGGGTCAAATCAATGGGTCAGGAGCTGCTGTTGGGGAGATGTGGATCAGATCTATGGGGCAAGAGCTGCTGTGGTTCAGATGTGGGTCAGATCTATGGGGCAGGAGCTGCTGTGGGGCTGATACGGTTAAGATCTATGGAGCGGGAGATGCTATGGGGCTGATGAGGGTCAGATCTATGGGGCAGGAGCTGCTGTGGGGCAGATTTTAATCAGATCTATAGGGCAGGAGCTGCAGTGGGGCTGATGTGGGTCAGATCTATGGGGCAGGATCTCCTGTGGGGCTGATGTGGGTCAAATCAATGGGGAAGAGCTGCTCTGGGGCACATGTGGGTCAGATCTATGGAGCAGGAGCTGCTGTGGGGCAGATTTGAATCAGATCTATAGGGCAGGAGCTGCTGTGGGTCAGATCTATGGGCAGGAGCTGCTGTGGGGCACATGTGAGTTAGATCTATGGGGCAGGAGATGGTGTGGGGCAGATGTGGGTCAGATCTATGGGGCAGGAGCTGCTGTGGGGCAGATGTGGGTCAGATCTATGGGGCAGGATCTCCTGGGGGCTGATGTGGGTCAGATCTGTGGGGTAAAATCTGCTGTGGGGCAGATGTGGTTCAGATCTATGGGGCAGGAGCTTCTGTGGGGTTGATGTGGGTCAGATCTATGAGTCAGGAGCTGCTGTGGGGCAGATGTGGGTCAGTTCTATGGGGCAAGAGCTGCTGTGGTGCAGATGTGGGTCAGATCTATGGGGCAGGAGCTGCTGTGGGGCTGATACGGTTAAGATCTATGGAGCGGGAGATGCTATGGGGCTGATGAGGGTCAGATCTATGGGGCAGGAGCTGATGTGGGGCTGATGTTGGTCAGATCTGTGGGGCAGGAGCTGCAGTGGGGCTGATGTGGGTCAGATCTATGGGGTAGGATCTCCTGTGGGGCTGATGTGGGTCAAATCAATGGGGCAGAGCTGCTCTGGGGCACATGTGGGTCAGATCTATGGGGCAGGAGCTGCTGTGGGGCAGATTTGAATCAGATCTATAGGGCAGGAGCTGCTGTGGGTAAGATCTATGGGCAGGAGCTGCTGTGGGGCACATGTGAGTTAGATCTATGGGGCAGGAGATGGTGTGGGGCAGATGTGGGTCAGATCTATGGGGCAGGATCTCCTGGGGGCTGATGTGGGTCAGATCTGTGGGGTAAAATCTGCTGTGAGGCAGATGTGGTTCAGATCGTTGGGGCAGGAGCTTCTGTGGGGTTGATGTGGGTCAGATCTATGGGTCAGGAGCTGCTGTGGGGCAGATGTGGGTCAGTTCTATGGGGCAAGAGCTGCTGTGGTGCAGATGTGGGTCAGATCTATGGGGCAGGAGCTGCTGTGGGGCTGATACGGTTAAGATCTATGGAGCGGGAGATGCTATGGGGCTGATGAGAATCAGATCTATGGGGCAGGAGCTGATGTGGGGCTGATGTTGGTCAGATCTATAGGGCAGGAGCTGCAGTGGGGCTGATGTGGGTCAGTTCTATGGGGCAGGATCTCCTGTGCGGCTGATGTGGGTCAAATCAATGAGGCAGAGCTGCTCTGGGGCACATGTGGGTCAGATCTATGGAGCAGGAGCTGCTGTGGGGCAGATTTGAATCAGATCTATAGGGCAGGAGCTGCTGTGGGTCAGATCTATGGAGCAGGAGCTGCTGTGGGGCACATGTGAGTTAGATCTATGGGGCAGGAGATGGTGTGGGGCAGATGTGGGTCAGATCTATGGGGCAGGAGCTTCTGTGGGGTTGATGTGGGTCAGATCTATGGGTCAGGAGCTGCTGTGGGGCAGATGTGGTTCAGATCTATGGGGCAGGAGCTTCTGTGGGGTTGATGTGGGTCAGATCTATGGGTCAGGAGCTGCTGTGGGGCAGATGTGGGTCAGATCTATGGGGCAGGATCTCCTGGGGGCTGATGTGGGTCAGATCTGTGGGGTAAAATCTGCTGTGGGGCAGATGTGGTTCAGATCTATGGGGCAGGAGCTTCTGTGGGGTTGATGTGGGTCAGATCTATGGGTCAGGAGCTGCTGTGGGGCAGATGTGGGTCAGATCTAAGGGGCAGGATCTCCTGGGGGCTGATGTGGGTCAGATCTGTGGGGTAAAATCTGCTGTGGGGCAGATGTGGTTCAGATCTATGGGGCAGGAGCTTCTGTGGGGTTGATGTGCGTCAGATCTATGGGTCAGGAGCTGCTGTGGGGCAGATGTGGGTCAGTTCTATGGGGCAAGAGCCGCTGTGGTGCAGATGTGGGTCAGATCTATGGGGCAAGATCTCCTGGGGGCTGATGTGGGTCAGATCTGTAAGGTAAAATCTGCTGTGGGGCAGATGTGGTTCAGATCTATGGGTCAGGAGCTGCTGTGGGGCAGATGTGGGTCAGTTCTATGGGGCAAGAGCTGCTGTGGTGCAGATGTGGGTCAGATCTATGGGGCAGGAGCTGCTGTGGGGCTGCTACGGTTAAGATCTATGGAGCGGGAGATGCTATGGGGCTGATGAGGGTCAGATCTATGGGGCAGGAGCTGATGTGGGGCTGATGTTGGTCAGATCTATAGGGCAGGAGCTGCAGTGGGGCTGATGTGGGTCAGATCTATGGGGCAGGATCTCCTGTGGGGCTGATGTGGGTCAAATCAATGGGGCTGAGCTGCTCTGGGGCACATGTGGGTCAGATCTATGGAGCAGGAGCTGCTGTGGGGCAGATTTGAATGAGATCTATAGGGCAGGAGCTGCTGTGGGTCAGATCTATGGAGCAGGAGCTGCTGTGGGGCACATGTGAGTTAGATCTATGGGGCAGGAGATGGTGTGGGGCAGATGTGGGTCAGATCTATGGGGCAGGATCTCCTGGGGGCTGATGTGGGTCAGATCTGTGGGGTAAAATCTGCTGTGGGGCAGATGTGGTTCAGATCTATGGGGCAGGAGCTTCTGTGGGGTTGATGTGGGTCAGATCTATGGGTCAGGAGCTGCTGTGGGGCAGATGTGGGTCAGTTCTATGGGGCAAGAGCCGCTGTGGTGCAGATGAGGGTCAGATCTATGGGGCAAGATCTCCTGGGGGCTGATGTGGGTCAGATCTGTGGGGTAAAATCTGCTGTGGGGCAGATGTGGTTCAGATCTATGGGGCAGGAGCTTCTGTGGGGTTGATGTGGGTCAGATCTATGGGTCAGGAGCTGCTGTGGGGCAGATGTGGGTCAGTTCTATGGGGCAAGAGCTGCTGTGGTGCAGATGTGGGTCAGATCTATGGGGCAGGAGCTGCTGTGGGGCTGATACGGTTAAGATCTATGGAGCGGGAGATGCTATGGGGCTGATGAGGGTCAGATCTATGGGGCAGGAGCTGATGTGGGGCTGATGTTGGTCAGATCTATAGGGCAGGAGCTGCAGTGGGGCTGATGTGGGTCAGTTCTATGGGGCAGGATCTCCTGTGGGGCTGATGTGGGTCAAATCAATGAGGCAGAGCTGCTCTGGGGCACATGTGGGTCAGATCTATGGAGCAGGAGCTGCTGTGGGGCAGATTTGAATCAGATCTATAGGGCAGGAGCTGCTGTGGGTCAGATCTATGGAGCAGGATCTGCTGTGGGGCACATGTGAGTTAGATCTATGGGGCAGGAGATGGTGTGGGGCAGATGTGGGTCAGATCTATGGGGCAGGATCTCCTGGGGGCTGATGTGGGTCAGATCTGTGGGGTAAAATCTGCTGTGGGGCAGATGTGGTTCAGATCTATGGGGCAGGAGCTTCTGTGGGGTTGATGTGGGTCAGATCTATGGGTCAGGAGCTGCTGTGGGGCAGATGTGGGTCAGATCTATGGGGCAGGATCTCCTGGGGGCTGATGTGGGTCAGATCTGTGGGGTAAAATCTGCTGTGGGGCAGATGTGGTTCAGATCTATGGGGCAGGAGCTTCTGTGGGGTTGATGTGCGTCAGATCTATGGGTCAGGAGCTGCTGTGGGGCAGATGTGGGTCAGTTCTATGGGGCAAGAGCCGCTGTGGTGCAGATGTGGGTCAGATCTATGGGGCAAGATCTCCTGGGGGCTGATGTGGGTCAGATCTGTAAGGTAAAATCTGCTGTGGGGCAGATGTGGTTCAGATCTATGGGGCAGGAGCTTCTGTGGGGTTGATGTGGGTCAGATCTATGGGTCAGGAGCTGCTGTGGGGCAGATGTGGGTCAGTTCTATGGGGCAAGAGCTGCTGTGGTGCAGATGTAGTTCAGATCTATGGGGCAGGAGCTGCTGTGGGGCTGATACGGTTAAGATCTATGGAGCGGGAGATGCTATGGGGCTGATGAGAGTCAGATCTATGGGGCAGGAGCTGATGTGGGGCTGATGTTGGTCAGATCTATAGGGCAGGAGCTGCAGTGGGGCTGATGTGGGTCAGATCTATGGGGCAGGATCTCCTGTGGGGCTGATGTGGGTCAAATCAATGGGGCAGAGCTGATCTGGGGCACATGTGGGTCAGATCTATGGAGCAGGAGCTGCTGTGGGGCAGATTTGAATCAGATCTATAGGGCAGGAGCTGCTGTGGGTCAGATCTATGGAGCAGGAGCTGCTGTGGGGTTGATGTGGGTCAGATCTATGGGTCAGGAGCTGCTGTGGGGCAGATGTGGGTCATTTCTATGGGGCAAGAGCTGCTGTGGTGCAGATGTGGGTCAGATCTATGGGTCAGGAGCTGCTGTGGGGCTGATACGGTTAAGATCTATGGAGCGGGAGATGCTATGGGGCTGATGAGGGTCAGATCTATGGGGCAGGAGCTGATGTGGGGCTGATGTTGGTCAGATCTATAGGGCAGGAGCTGCAGTGGGGCTGACGTGGGTCAGTTCTATGGGGCAGGATCTCCTGTGGGGCTGATGTGGGTCAAATCAATGAGGCAGAGCTGCTCTGGGGCACATGTGGGTCAGATCTATGGAGCAGGAGCTGCTGTGGGGCAGATTTGAATCAGATCTATAGGGCAGGAGCTGCTGTGGGTCAGATCTATGGAGCAGGAGCTGCTGTGGGGCACATGTGAGTTAGATCTATGGGGAAGGAGATGGTGTGGGGCAGATGTGGGTCAGATCTATGGGGCAGGATCTCCTGGGGGCTGATGTGGGTCAGATCTGTGGGGTAAAATCTGCTGTGGGGCAGATGTGGTTCAGATCTATGGGGCAGGAGCTTCTGTGGGGTTGATGTGGGTCAGATCTATGGGTCAGGAGCTGCTGTGGGGCAGATGTGGGTCAGTTCTATGGGGCAAGAGCCGCTGTGGTACAGATGTGGGTCAGATCTATGGGGCAAGATCTCCTGGGGGCTGATGTGGGTCAGATCTGTGGGGTAAAATCTGCTGTGGGGCAGATGTGGTTCAGATCTATGGGGCAGGAGCTTCTGTGGGGTTGATGTGGGTCAGATCTATGGGTCAGGAGCTGCTGTGGGGCAGATGTGGGTCAGTTCTATGGGGCAAGAGCTGCTGTGGTGCAGATGTGGGTCAGATCTATGGGGCAGGAGCTGCTGTGGGGCTGATACGGTTAAGATCTATGGAGCGGGAGATGCTATGGGGCTGATGAGGGTCAGATCTATGGGGCAGGAGCTGATGTGGGGCTGATGTTGGTCAGATCTATAGGGCAGGAGCTGCAGTGGGGCTGATGTGGGTCAGTTCTATGGGGCAGGATCTCCTGTGGGGCTGATGTGGGTCAAATCAATGAGGCAGAGCTGCTCTGGGGCACATGTGGGTCAGATCTATGGAGCAGGAGCTGCTGTGGGGCAGATTTGAATCAGATCTATAGGTCAGGAGCTGCTGTGGGGCAGATCCATGGAGCAGGAGCTCCTGTGGGGTTGATGTGGGTCAGATCTATGGGTCAGGAGCTGCTGTGGGGCAGATGTGGGTCAGTTCTATGGGGCAAGAGCTGCTGTGGTGCAGATGTGGGTCAGATCTATGGGGCAGGAGCTGCTGTGGGGCTGATACGGTTAAGATCTATGGAGCGGGAGATGCTATGGGGCTGATGAGGGTCAGATCTATGGGGCAGGAGCTGATGTGGGGCTGATGTTGGTCAGATCTATAGGGCAGGAGCTGCAGTAGGGCTGATGTGGGTCAGATCTATGGGGCAGGATCTCCTGTGGGGCTGATGTGTGTCAAATCAATGGGGCAGAGCTGCTCTGGGGCACATGTGGGTCAGATCTATGGGGCAGGAGCTGCTGTGGGGCTGATTTGAATCAGATCTATAGGGTAGGAGCTGCTGTGGGTCAGATCTATGGGCAGGAGCTGCTGTGGGGCACATGTGAGTTAGATCTATGGGGCAGGAGATGGTGTGGGGCAGATGTGGGTCACATCTATGGGGCAGGATCTCCTGGGGGCTGATGTGGGTCAGATCTGTGGGGTAAAATCTGCTGTGGGGCAGATGTGGTTCAGATCTATGGGGCAGGAGCTTCTGTGGGGTTGATGTGGGTCAGATCTATGGGTCAGGAGCTGCTGTGGGGCAGATGTGGGTCAGATCTATGGGGCAGGATCTCCTGGGGGCTGATGTGGGTCAGATCTGTGGGGTAAAATCTGCTGTGGGGCAGATGTGGATCAGATCTATGGGGCAGGAGCTTCTGTGGGGTTGATGTGGGTCAGATCTATGGGTCAGGAGCTGCTGTGGGGCAGATGTGGGTCAGTTCTATGGGGCAAGAGCCGCTGTGGTGCAGATGTGGGTCAGATCTATGGGGCAAGATCTCCTGGGGGCTGATGTGGGTCAGATCTGTGGGGTAAAATCTGCTGTGGGGCAGATGTGGTTCAGATCTATGGGGCAGGAGCTTCTGTGGGGTTGATGTGGGTCAGATCTATGGGTCAGGAGCTGCTGTGGGGCAGATGTGGGTCAGTTCTATGGGGCAAGAGCTGCTGTGGTGCAGATGTGGGTCAGATCTATGGGGCAGGAGCTGCTGTGGGGCTGATACGGTTAAGATCTATGGAGCGGGAGATGCTATGGGGCTGATGAGGGTCAGATCTATGGGGCAGGAGCTGATGTGGGGCTGATGTTGGTCAGATCTATAGGGCAGGAGCTGCAGTGGGGCTGATGTGGGTCAGATCTATGGGGCAGGATCTCCTGTGGGGCTGATGTGGGTCAAATCAATGGGGCAGAGCTGCTCTGGGGCACATGTGGGTCAGATCTATGGAGCAGGAGCTGCTGTGGGGCAGATTTGAATCAGATCTATAGGGCAGAAGCTGCTCTGGGTCAGATCTATGGGCAGGAGATGCTGTGGGGCACATGTGAGTTAGATCTATGGGGCAGGAGATGGTGTGGGGCAGATGTGGGTCAGATCTATGGGGCAGGATCTCCTGGGGGCTGATGTGGGTCAGATCTGTGGGGTAAAATCTGCTGTGGGGCAGATGTGGTTCAGATCTATGGGGCAGGAGCTTCTGTGGGGTTGATGTGGGTCAGATCTATGGGTCAGGAGCTGCTGTGGGGCAGATGTGGGTCAGTTCTATGGGGCAGGAGCTGCTGTGGGGCTGATGTGGGTCAGTTCTATGGGGCAAGAGCCGCTGTGGTGCAGATGTGGGTCAGATCTATGGGGCAAGATCTCCTGGGGGCTGATGTGGGTCAGATCTGTGGGGTAAAATCTACTGTGGGGCAGATGTGGTTCAGATCTATGGGGCAGGAGCTTCTGTGGGGTTATGTGGGTCAGATCTATGGGTCAGGAGCTACTGTGGGGCAGATGTGGGTCAGTTCTATGGGTCAAGAGCTGCTGTGGTGCAGATGTGGGTTAGATCTATGGGGCAGGAGCTGCTGTGGGGCTGATACGGTTAATATCTATGGATCGGGAGATGCTATGGGGCTGATGAGGGTCAGATCTATGGGGCAGGAGCTGATGTGGGGCTGATGTTGGTCAGATCTATAGGGCAGGAGCTGCAGTGGGGCTGATGTGGGTCAGTTCTATGGGGCAGGATCTCCTGTGGGGCTGATGTGGGTCAAATCAATGAGGCAGAGCTGCTCTGGGGCACATGTGGGTCAGATCTATGGAGCAGGAGCTGCTGTGGGGCAGATTTGAATCAGATCTATAGGGCAGGAGCTGCTGTGGGTCAGATCTATGGAGCAGGAGCTGCTGTGGGGTTGATGTGGGTCAGATCTATGGGTCAGGAGCTGCTGTGGGGCAGATGTGGGTCAGTTCTATGGGGCAAGAGCTGCTGTGGTGCAGATGTGGGTCAGATCTATGGGGCAGGAGCTGCTGTGGGGCTGATACGGTTAAGATCTATGGAGCGGGAGATGCTATGGGGCTGATGAGGGTCAGATCTATGGGGCAGGAGCTGATGTGGGGCTGATGTGGGTCAGATCTATAGGGCAGGAGTTGCAGTGGCGCTGATGTGGGTCAGATCTATGGGGCAGGATCTCCTGTGGGGCTGATGTGGGTCAAATCAATGGGGCAGAGCTGCTCTGGGGCACATGTGGGTCAGATCTATGGGGCAGGAGCTGCTGTGGGGCAGATTTGAATCAGATCTATAGGGCAGGAGCTGCTGTGGGTCAGATCTATGGGCAGGAGCTGCTGTGGGGCACATGTGAGTTAGATCTATGAGGCAGGAGATGGTGTGGGGCAGATGTGGGTCAGATCTATGGGGCAGGATCTCCTGGGGGCTGAGGTGGGTCAGATCTGTGGGGTAAAATCTGCTGTGGGGCAGATGTGGTTCAGATCTATATGGCAGGAGCTTCTGTGGGGTTGATGTGGGTCAGATCTATGGGTCAGGAGCTGCTGTGGGGCAGATGTGGGTCAGTTCTATGGGGCAAGAGCCGCTGTGGTGCAGATGAGGGTCAGATCTTTAGGGCAAGATCTCCTGGGGGCTGATGTGGGTCAGATCTGTGGGGTAAAATCTGCTGTGGGGCAGATGTGGTTCAGATCTATGGGGCAGGAGCTTCTGTGGGGTTGATGTGGGTCAGATCTATGGGGCAGGATCTCCTGGGGGCTGATGTGGGTCAGATCTGTGGGGTAAAATCTGCTGTGGGGCAGTTGTGGTTCAGATCTATGGGGCAGGAGCTTCTGTGGGGTTGATGTGGGTCAGATCTATGGGTCAGGAGCTGCTGTGGGGCAGATGTGGGTCAGTTCTATGGGGCAAGAGCTGCTGTGGTGCAGATGTGGGTCAGATCTATGGGGCAGGAGCTGCTGTGGGGCTGATACGGTTAAGATCTATGGAGCGGGAGATGCTATGGGGCTGATGAGGGTCAGATCTATGGGGCAGGAGCTGATGTGGGGCTGATGTTGGTCAGATCTATAGGGCAGGAGCTGCAGTGGGGCTGATGTGGGTCAGATCTATGGGGCAGGATCTCCTGTGGGGCTGATGTGGGTCAAATCAATGGGGCAGAGCTGCTCTGGGGCACATGTGGGTCAGTTCTATGGGGCAGGAGCTGCTGTGGGGCAGATTTGAATCAGATCTATAGGGCAGGAGCTGCTGTGGGTCAGATCTATTGGCAGGAGCTGCTGTGGGGCACATGTGAGTTAGATCTATGGGGCAGGAAATGGTGTGGGGCAGATGTGGGTCAGATCTATGGGGCAGGATCTCCTGGGGGCTGATGTGGGTCAGATCTGTGGGGTAAAATCTGCTGTGGGGCAGATGTGGTTCAGATCTATGGGGCAGGAGCTTCTGTGGGGTTGATGTGGGTCAGATCTATGGGTCAGGAGCTGCTGTGGGGCAGATGTGGGTCAGATCTATGGGGCAGGATCTCCTGGGGGCTGATGTGGGTGTCATGGTTTTGTAATTTTGTAATTTTGCTATCAGTATTCCACATCATAACATCATGTAAAGTATGGATACTTCTGTTGAATGTGCAGTCCACAGAAGAAGACTACATATCCCAGAGAACAACAGGAGTAACAATAAGTCACGGGACCAGGACTCTATATAATCTCGTTCCCAGGCTGGAGTGCCCTCCTTCTTCTCTCGAACTTCTCGGAGAGTGGGAAGCGTTCCAGCCGTGTCGCCTAGAGTTCACAGTAGGCCTCTCGGTTTTCGGAGACTCTCTCTCTCTGTTTCGTTCGATTTTGTTAGCCTTAATTATATTATATTGTGTTATCTTGTATTTCGATATCATATTTAGTAAAATAAGTTTTTCCTCCTTAGATTGTCGCTGTTTTATCCCACTCCCCTTTTCCCCCTCCTTTCCGGGCCCCGGGGGGGGGGGCGTGGGGTGGCTTCCCCTGTCACTGGCATAGGTAAATCTAAGTAACCCGTGACAGATTTTTTGGTGGAGAATGCGGGCATAGAGCTTTTTAGCTTTTAGAACAACTCTCTCTTTGCTCTTAAAGAGCTTCGTTACGGGAGTGTTCGGAGTGTTATCTTTCCGTAGCTGCTCACGGAGAACGTGACCTTGAAATACCAGACAAATTGTCAACATTAAGGGCTGCTTCCGAAGTAGTCGGGACTGAAACACAGCTCCTTTTGGCACCTCGACTGCCAGTGCTGAACTGGATGTTCAAAGGACAGGTTCCCTCCACCCATCATGCTACCGATGTCACCTGGAGCAAGTGGATTACGCTGATTACACAGCGAGCGCGAATGGGAAACCTCAATCGTCCAGGAATCCTAGAGGTAATCATGGACTGGCCTGAAGATAAAAAGTTTGGAACATCACCAGCAGAAGAGGTATCACGTGCTAAAGAGGCCCCACCATACAACGAATTACCAGAAAATGAAAAGAAATATGCCCTATTCACTGACGGATCATGTCGCATTGTAGGGAAGCATCGCAAATGGAAAGCTGCTGTGTGGAGCCCCACACGACAGGTTGCAGAGGCCACTGAAGGTAAGGGAGAATCAAGTCAGTTTGCAGAGGTAAAAGCTGTCCAGCTGGCCTTAGATGTTGCTGAACGGGAGAGGTGGCCAATGCTGTATCTTTATACTGACTCATGGATGGTGGCAAATGCCTTATGCGGGTGGTTACAGCGGTGGGAACAAAATAACTGGCAACGGAGGGGAAAATCTGTTTGGGCCGCTGAACTATGGAAGGACATTGCTTCCCGAACAAAGAATATGGTTGTAAAGGTGCGTCATGTGGATGCACATGTGCCCAAAAGTCGGGCTACTGAAGAACAACAAAACAACCATCAGGTAGATAAAGCTGCCAAAATTGAGGTGGCTCAAATTGACTTGGACTGGCAGAATAAGGGTGAATTATTTCTAGCTCGATGGGCTCATGAGACCTCAGGCCATCAAGGAAGAGACGCAACATATAAGTGGGCCAGAGACCGAGGGGTGGACTTAACCATGGACGCTATTGCGCAGATTATTCATGATTGTGAAACATGTGCCATAATTAAACAAGCCAGAAGGATGAAACCTCTCTGGGAGGAAGGGCGATGGCAAAAGTATAAATATGGGGAGGCGTGGCAGGTTGATTATATCACCTTGCCACGATCTCGCAGTGGTAAGTGTTATGTACTCACTATGGTAGAGGCAACCACTGGGTGGCTTGAAACATACGCAGTACCCCATGCAACTGCTCGAAACACCATATTAGGTCTTGAGAAACAAGTCCTGTGGCGGCATGGCACCCCAGAAAGAATTGAATCTGATAATGGGACACATTTCAAAAATTCTCTTATAAATACTTGGGCCAAAGATCATGGCATTGAGTGGATTTATCATATTCCCTACCATGCACCAGCTTCTGGTAAAATTGAACGATATAATGGGTTGTTGAAAACTATGTTGAAAGCAATGGGTGGTGGAACATTTAAGCACTGGGAGAAGAATCTGGCAGAAGCCACTTGGTTGGTCAATACTAGAGGATCTGTCAATCGTGATGGTCCTAGTCAATCTAGCCCCCTACACACTGTAGAAGGAGATAAGGTCCCTGTTATACATGTAAAGAACATGTTGGGAAAAGCTGTTTGGGTACTTCCAGCTTCTGGAAAGGGAAAACCTATCCGTGGAACTGTCTTTGCCCAGGGACCTGGGTGCACTTGGTGGGTAATGCAGAAGGATGGGGATGTTCAATGTGTGCCACAAGGGAATTTGATGCTGGAGGAGTGCAGTCAATAATTTTATGTATCTATATATATATATATATGTTTGCATGTGTAGTGTATTTTAGTTATTATAGTTGTACATTTAGTTATGTTACATGCAATTCTACTATTTAGCTATCACAATTTTACATACGTGTATATATATGTATATATATGTATATATTAACCATGATGTAATAATGTAGAATAAGGGGTGGAATGTCATGGTTTTGTAATTTTGTAATTTTGCTATCAGTATTCCACATCATAACATCATGTAAAGTATGGATACTTCTGTTGAATGTGCAGTCCACAGAAGAAGACTACATATCCCAGAGAACAACAGGAGTAACAATAAGTCACGGGACCAGGACTCTATATAATCTCGTTCCCAGGCTGGAGTGCCCTCCTTCTTCTCTCGAACTTCTCGGAGAGTGGGAAGCGTTCCAGCCGTGTCGCCTAGAGTTCACAGTAGGCCTCTCGGTTTTCGGAGACTCTCTCTCTCTGTTTCGTTCGATTTTGTTAGCCTTAATTATATTATATTGTGTTATCTTGTATTTCGATATCATATTTAGTAAAATAAGTTTTTCCTCCTTAGATTGTCGCTGTTTTATCCCACTCCCCTTTTCCCCCTCCTTTCCGGGCCCCGGGGGGGGGGCGTGGGGTGGCTTCCCCTGTCACGGGCATAGGTAAATCTAAGTAACCCGTGACAGTGGGTCAGATCTGTGGGGTAAAATCTGCTGTGGGGCAGATGTGGTTCAGATCTATGGGGCAGGAGCTTCTGTGGGGTTGATGTGGGTCAGATCTATGGGTCAGGAGCTGCTGTGGGGCAGATGTGGGTCAGTTCTATGGGGCAAGAGCTGCTGTGGTGCAGATGTGGGTCAGATCTATGGGGCAGGAGCTGCTGTGGGGCTGATACGGTTAAGATCTATGGAGCGGGAGATGCTATAGGGCTGATGAGGTTCAGATCTATGGGGCAGGAGCTGATGTGGGGCTGATGTTGGTCAGATCTATAGGGCAGGAGCTGCAGTGGGGCTGATGTGGGTCAGATCTATTGGGCAGGATCTCCTGTGGGGCTGATGTGGGTCAAATCAATGGGGCAGAGCTGCTCTGGGGCACATGTGGGTCAGATCTATGGGGCAGGAGCTGCTGTGGGGCAGATTTGAATCAGATCTATAGGGCAGGAGCTGCTGTGGGTCAGATCTATGGGGCAGGAGCTGCTGTGGGGCACATGTGAGTTAGATCTATGGGGCAGGAGATGGTGTGGGGCAGATGTGGGTCAGATCTATGGGGCAGGATCTCCTGGGGGCTGATGTGGGTCAGATCTGTGGGGTAAAATCTGCTGTGGGGCAGATGTGGTTCAGATCTATGGGTCAGGAGCTGCTGTGGGGCAGATGTGGGTCAGTTCTATGGGGCAAGAGCTGCTGTGGTGCAGATGTGGGTCAGATCTATGGGGCAGGAGCTGCTGTGCGGCTGATACGGTTAAGATCTATGGAGCGGGAGATGCTATGGGGCTGATGAGGGTCAGATCTATGGGGCAGGAGCTGCAGTGGGGCTGATGTGGGTCAGTTCTATGGGGCAGGAGCTGATGTGGGGCTGATGTGGGTGAGATCTATGGGGCAGGATCTCCTGTGGGGCTGATGTGGGTCAAATCAATGAGGCAGAGCTGCTCTGGGGCACATGTGGGTCAGATCTATGGAGCAGGAGCTGCTGTGGGGCAGATTTGAATGAGATCTATAGGGCAGGAGCTGCTGTGGGTCAGATCTATGGAGCAGGAGCTGCTGTGGGGTTGATGTGGGTCAGATCTATGGGTCAGGAGCTGCTGTGGGGCAGATGTGAGTTAGATCTATGGGGCAGGAGATGGTGTGGGGCAGATGTGGGTCAGATCTATGGGGCAGGATCTCCTGGGGGCTGATGTGGGTCAGATCTGTGGGGTAAAATCTGCTGTGGGGCAGATGTGGTTCAGATCTATGGGGCAGGAGCTTCTGTGGGGTTGATGTGGGTCAGATCTATGGGTCAGGAGCTGCTGTGGGGCAGATGTGGGTCAGTTCTATGGGGCAAGAGCTGCTGTGGTGCAGATGTGGGTCAGATCTATGGGGCAAGATCTCCTGGGGGCTGATGTGGGTCAGATCTGTGGGGTAAAATCTGCTGTGGGGCAGATGTGGTTCAGATCTATGGGGCAGGAGCTTCTGTGGGGTTGATGTGGGTCAGATCTATGGGTCAGGAGCTGCTGTGGGGCAGATGTGGGTCAGTTCTATGGGGCAAGAGCTGCTGTGGTTCAGATGTGGGTCAGATCTATGGGGCAGGAGCTGCTGTGGGGCTGATACGGTTAAGATCTATGGAGCGGGAGATGCTATGGGGCTGATGAGGGTCAGATCTATGGGGCAGGAGCTGATGTGGGGCTGATGTTGGTCAGATCTATAGGGCAGGAGCTGCAGTGGGGCTGATGTGGGTCAGTTCTATGGGGCAGGATCTCCTGTGGGGCTGATGTGGGTCAAATCAATGAGGCAGAGCTGCTCTGGGGCACATGTGGGTCAGATCTATGGAGCAGGAGCTGCTGTGGGGCAGATTTGAATCAGATCTATAGGGCAGGAGCTTCTGTGGGTCAGATCTATGGGCAGGAGCTGCTGTGGGGCACATGTGAGTTAGATCTATGGGGCAGGAGATGGTGTGGGGCAGATGTGGGTCAGATCTATGGGGCAGGATCTCCTGGGGGCTTATGTGGGTCAGATCTGAGGGGTAAAATCTGCTGTGGGGCAGATGTGGTTCAGATCTATGGGGCAGGAGCTTCTGTGGGTTTGATGTGGGTCAGATCTATGGGTCACGAGCTGCTGTGGGGCAGATGTGGGTCAGATCTATGGGGCAGGAGCTGATGTGGGGCTGATGTTGGTCAGATCTATAGGGCAGGAGCTGCAGTGGGGCTGTTGTGGGTCAGTTCTATGGGGCAGGATCTCCTGTGGGGCTGATGTGGGTCAAATCAATGGGGCAGAGCTGCTCTGGGGCACATGTGGTTGAGATCTATGGAGCAGGAGCTGCTGTGGTGCAGATTTGAATGAGATCTATAGGGCAGGAGCTGCTGTGGGTCAGATCTATGGAGCAGGAGCTGCAGTGGGGCACATGTGAGTTAGATCTATGGGGCAGGAGATGGTGTGGGGCAGATGTGGGTCAGATCTATGGGGCAGGATCGCCTGGGGGCTGATGTGGGTCAGATCTGTGGGGTAAAATCTGCTGTGGGGCAGATGTGGTTCAGATCTATGGGGCAGAAGCTTCTGTGGGGTTGATGTGGGTCAGATCTATGGGTCAGGAGCTGCTGTGGGGCAGATGTGGGTCAGATCTATGGGGCAAGAGCCGCTGTGGTGCAGATGTGGGTCAGATCTATGGGGCAAGATCTCCTGGGGGCTGATGTGGGTCAGATCTGTGGGGTAAAATCTGCTGTGGGGCAGATGTGGTTCAGATCTATGGGGCAGGAGCTTCTGTGGGGTTGATGTGGGTCAGATCTATGGGTCAGGAGCTGCTGTGGGGCAGATGTGGGTCAGTTCTATGGGGCAAGAGCTGCTGTGGTGCAGATGTGGGTCAGATCTATGGGGCAGGAGCTGCTGTGGGGCTTATACGGTTAAGATCTATGGAGCGGGAGATGATATGGGGCTGATGAGGGTCAGATCTATGGGGCAGGAGCTGATGTGGGGCTGATGTTGGTCAGATCTATAGGGCAGGAGCTGCAGTGGGGCTGATGTGGGTCAGTTCTATGGGGCAGGATCTCCTGTGGGGCTGATGTGGGTCAAATCAATGAGGCAGAGCTGCTCTGGGGCACATGTGGGTCAGATCTATGGAGCAGGAGCTGCTGTGGGGCAGATTTGAATCAGATCTATAGGGCAGGAGCTGCTGTGGGTCAGATCTATGGAGCAGGAGCTGCTGTGGGGCACATGTGAGTTAGATCTATGGGGCAGGAGATGGTGTGGGGCAGATGTGGGTCAGATCTATGGGGCAGGATCTCCTGGGGGCTGATGTGGGTCAGATCTGTGGGGTAAAATCTGCTGTGGGGCAGATGTTGTTCTGATCTATGGGGCAGGAGCTTCTGTGGTGTTGATGTGGGTCAGATCTATGGGTCAGGAGCTGCTGTGGGGCAGATGTGGGTCAGATCTATGGGGCAGGATCTCCTGGGGGCTGATGTGGGTCAGATCTGTGGGGTAAAATCTGCTGTGGGGCAGATGTGGTTCAGATCTATGGGGCAGGAGCTTCTGTGGGGTTGATGTGGGTCAGATCTATGGGTCAGGAGCTGCTGTGGGGCAGATGTGGGTCAGTTCTATGGGGCAAGAGCCGCTGTGGTGCAGATGTGGGTCAGATCTATGGGGCAAGATCTCCTGGGGGCTGATGTGGGTCAGATCTGTGGGGTAAAATCTGCTGTGGGGCAGATGTGGTTCAGATCTATGGGGCAGGAGCTTCTGTGGGGTTGATGTGGGTCAGATCTATGGGTCAGGAGCTGCTGTGGGGCAGATGTGGGTCAGTTCTATGGGGCAAGAGCTGCTGTGGTTCAGATGTGGGTCAGATCTATGGGGCAGGAGCTGCTGTGGGGCTGATACGGTTAAGATCTATGGAGCGGGAGATGCTATGGGGCTGATGAGGGTCAGATCTATGGGGCAGGAGCTGATGTGGGGCTGATGTTGGTCAGATCTATAGGGCAGGAGCTGCAGTGGGGCTGATGTGGGTCAGATCTATGGGGCAGGATCTCCTGTGGGGCTGATGTGGGTCAAATCAATGAGGCAGAGCTGCTCTGGGGCACATGTGGGTCAGATCTATGGAGCAGGAGCTGCTGTGGGGCAGATTTGAATCAGATCTATAGGGCAGGAGCTTCTGTGGGTCAGATCTATGGGCAGGAGCTGCTGTGGGGCACATGTGAGTTAGATCTATGGGGCAGGAGATGGTGTGGGGCAGATGTGGGTCAGATCTATGGGGCAGGATCTCCTGGGGGCTTATGTGGGTCAGATCTGTGGGGTAAAATCTGCTGTGGGGCAGATGTGGTTCAGATCTATGGGGCAGGAGCTTCTGTGGGTTTGATGTGGGTCAGATCTATGGGTCACGAGCTGCTGTGGGGCAGATGTGGGTCAGATCTATGGGGCAGGAGCTGATGTGGGGCTGATGTTGGTCAGATCTATAGGGCAGGAGCTGCAGTGGGGCTGATGTGGGTCAGTTCTATGGGGCAGGATCTCCTGTGGGGCTGATGTGGTCAAATCAATGGGGCAGAGCTGCTCTGGGGCACATGTGGTTGAGATCTATGGAGCAGGAGCTGCTGTGGGGCAGATTTGAATGAGATCTATAGGGCAGGAGCTGCTGTGGGTCAGATCTATGGAGCATGAGCTGCAGTGGGGCACATGTGAGTTAGATCTATGGGGCAGGAGATGGTGTGGGGCAGATGTGGGTCAGATCTATGGGGCAGGATCTCCTGGGGGCTGATGTGGGTCAGATCTGTGGGGTAAAATCTGCTGTGGGGCAGATGTGGTTCAGATCTATGGGGCAGAAGCTTCTGTGGGGTTGATGTGGGTCAGATCTATGGGTCAGGAGCTGCTGTGGGGCAGATGTGGGTCAGATCTATGGGGCAAGAGCCGCTGTGGTGCAGATGTGGGTCAGATCTATGGGGCAAGATCTCCTGGGGGCTGATGTGGGTCAGATCTGTGGGGTAAAATCTGCTGTGGGGCAGATGTGGTTCAGATCTATGGGGCAGGAGCTTCTGTGGGGTTGATGTGGGTCAGATCTATGGGTCAGGAGCTGCTGTGGGGCAGATGTGGGTCAGTTCTATGGGGCAAGAGCTGCTGTGGTGCAGATGTGGGTCAGATCTATGGGGCAGGAGCTGCTGTGGGGCTTATACGGTTAAGATCTATGGAGCGGGAGATGCTATGGGGCTGATGAGGGTCAGATCTATGGGGCAGGAGCTGATGTGGGGCTGATGTTGGTCAGATCTATAGGGTAGGAGCTGCAGTGGGGCTGATGTGGGTCAGTTCTATGGGGCAGGATCTCCTGTGGGGCTGATGTGGGTCAAATCAATGAGGCAGAGCTGCTCTGGGGCACATGTGGGTCAGATCTATGGAGCAGGAGCTGCTGTGGGGCAGATTTGAATCAGATCTATAGGGCAGGAGCTGCTGTGGGTCAGATCTATGGAGCAGGAGCTGCTGTGGGGCACATGTGAGTTAGATCTATGGGGCAGGAGATGGTGTGGGGCAGATGTGGGTCAGATCTATGGGGCAGGATCTCCTGGGGGCTGATGTGGGTCAGATCTGTGGGGTAAAATCTGCTGTGGGGCAGATGTTGTTCTGATCTATGGGGCAGGAGCTTCTGTGGTGTTGATGTGGGTCAGATCTATGGGTCAGGAGCTGCTGTGGGGCAGATGTGGGTCAGATCTATGGGGCAGGATCTCCTGGGGGCTGATGTGGGTCAGATCTGTGGGGTAAAATCTGCTGTGGGGCAGATGTGGTTCAGATCTATGGGGCAGGAGCTTCTGTGGGGTTGATGTGGGTCAGATCTATGGGTCAGGAGCTGCTGTGGGGCAGATGTGGGTCAGTTCTATGGGGCAAGAGCCGCTGTGGTGCAGATGTGGGTCAGATCTATGGGGCAAGATCTCCTGGGGGCTGATGTGGGTCAGATCTGTGGGGTAAAATCTGCTGTGGGGCAGATGTGGTTCAGATCTATGGGGCAGGAGCTTCTGTGGGGTTGATGTGGGTCAGATCTATGGGTCAGGAGCTGCTGTGGGGCAGATGTGGGTCAGTTCTATGGGGCAAGAGCTGCTGTGGTTCAGATGTGGGTCAGATCTATGGGGCAGGAGCTGCTGTGGGGCTGATACGGTTAAGATCTATGGAGCGGGAGATGCTATGGGGCTGATGAGGGTCAGATCTATGGGGCAGGAGCTGATGTGGGGCTGATGTTGGTCAGATCTATAGGGCAGGAGCTGCAGTGGGGCTGATGTGGGTCAGATCTATGGGGCAGGATCTCCTGTGGGGCTGATGTGGGTCAAATCAATGAGGCAGAGCTGCTCTGGGGCACATGTGGGTCAGATCTATGGAGCAGGAGCTGCTGTGGGGCAGATTTGAATCAGATCTATAGGGCAGGAGCTTCTGTGGGTCAGATCTATGGGCAGGAGCTGCTGTGGGGCACATGTGAGTTAGATCTATGGGGCAGGAGATGGTGTGGGGCAGATGTGGGTCAGATCTATGGGGCAGGATCTCCTGGGGGCTTATGTGGGTCAGATCTGTGGGGTAAAATCTGCTGTGGGGCAGATGTGGTTCAGATCTATGGGGCAGGAGCTTCTGTGGGTTTGATGTGGGTCAGATCTATGGGTCACGAGCTGCTGTGGGGCAGATGTGGGTCAGATCTATGGGGCAGGAGCTGATGTGGGGCTGATGTTGGTCAGATCTATAGGGCAGGAGCTGCAGTGGGGCTGATGTGGGTCAGTTCTATGGGGCAGGATCTCCTGTGGGGCTGATGTGGTCAAATCAATGGGGCAGAGCTGCTCTGGGGCACATGTGGTTGAGATCTATGGAGCAGGAGCTGCTGTGGGGCAGATTTGAATGAGATCTATAGGGCAGGAGCTGCTGTGGGTCAGATCTATGGAGCATGAGCTGCAGTGGGGCACATGTGAGTTAGATCTATGGGGCAGGAGATGGTGTGGGGCAGATGTGGGTCAGATCTATGGGGCAGGATCTCCTGGGGGCTGATGTGGGTCAGATCTGTGGGGTAAAATCTGCTGTGGGGCAGATGTGGTTCAGATCTATGGGGCAGAAGCTTCTGTGGGGTTGATGTGGGTCAGATCTATGGGTCAGGAGCTGCTGTGGGGCAGATGTGGGTCAGATCTATGGGGCAAGAGCCGCTGTGGTGCAGATGTGGGTCAGATCTATGGGGCAAGATCTCCTGGGGGCTGATGTGGGTCAGATCTGTGGGGTAAAATCTGCTGTGGGGCAGATGTGGTTCAGATCTATGGGGCAGGAGCTTCTGTGGGGTTGATGTGGGTCAGATCTATGGGTCAGGAGCTGCTGTGGGGCAGATGTGGGTCAGTTCTATGGGGCAAGAGCTGCTGTGGTGCAGATGTGGGTCAGATCTATGGGGCAGGAGCTGCTGTGGGGCTTATACGGTTAAGATCTATGGAGCGGGAGATGCTATGGGGCTGATGAGGGTCAGATCTATGGGGCAGGAGCTGATGTGGGGCTGATGTTGGTCAGATCTATAGGGTAGGAGCTGCAGTGGGGCTGATGTGGGTCAGTTCTATGGGGCAGGATCTCCTGTGGGGCTGATGTGGGTCAAATCAATGAGGCAGAGCTGCTCTGGGGCACATGTGGGTCAGATCTATGGAGCAGGAGCTGCTGTGGGGCAGATTTGAATCAGATCTATAGGGCAGGAGCTGCTGTGGGTCAGATCTATGGAGCAGGAGCTGCTGTGGGGCACATGTGAGTTAGATCTATGGGGCAGGAGATGGTGTGGGGCAGATGTGGGTCAGATCTATGGGGCAGGATCTCCTGGGGGCTGATGTGGGTCAGATCTGTGGGGTAAAATCTGCTGTGGGGCAGATGTTGTTCTGATCTATGGGGCAGGAGCTTCTGTGGTGTTGATGTGGGTCAGATCTATGGGTCAGGAGCTGCTGTGGGGCAGATGTGGGTCAGATCTATGGGGCAGGATCTCCTGGGGGCTGATGTGGGTCAGATCTGTGGGGTAAAATCTGCTGTGGGGCAGATGTGGTTCAGATCTATGGGGCAGGAGCTTCTGTGGGGTTGATGTGGGTCAGATCTATGGGTCAGGAGCTGCTGTGGGGCAGATGTGGGTCAGTTCTATGGGGCAAGAGCCGCTGTGGTGCAGATGTGGGTCAGATCTATGGGGCAAGATCTCCTGGGGGCTGATGTGGGTCAGATCTGTGGGGTAAAATCTGCTGTGGGGCAGATGTGGTTCAGATCTATGGGGCAGGAGCTTCTGTGGGGTTTATGTGGGTCAGATCTATGGGTCAGGAGCTGCTGTGGGGCAGATGTGGGTCATTTCTATGGGGCAAGAGCTGCTGTGGTGCAGATGTGGGTCAGATCTATGGGGCAGGAGCTGCTGTGGGGCTGATAATGTTAAGATCTATGGAGCGGGAGATGCATTGGGGCTGATGAGGTTCAGATCTATGGGGCAGGAGCTGATGTGGGGCTGATGTTGGTCAGATCTATAGGGCAGGAGCTGCAGTGGGGCTGATGTGGGTCAGATCTATGGGGCAGGATCTCCTGTGGGGCTGATGTGGGTCAAATCAATGGGGCAGAGCTGCTCTGGGGCACATGTGGGTCAGATCTATGGAGCAGGAGCTGCTGTGGGGCAGATTTGAATCAGATCTATAGGGCAAAAGCTGCTGTGGGTCAGATCTATGGGCAGGAGCTGCTGTGGGGCACATGTGAGTTAGATCTATGGGGCAGGAGATGGTGTGGGGCAGATGTGGGTCAGATCTATGGGGCAGGATCTCCTGGGGGCTGATGAGGGTCAGATCTGTGGGGTAATATCTGCTGTGGGGCAGATGTGGTTCAGATCTATGGGGCAGGAGCTTCTGTGGGGTTGATGTGGGTCAGATCTATGGGTCAGGAGCTGCTGTGGGGCAGATGTGGGTCAGATCTATGGGGCAGGAGCTGCAGTGGGGCTGATGTGGGTCAGTTCTATGGGGCAGGATCTCCTGTGGGGCTGATGTGGGTCAAATCAATGAGGCAGAGCTGCTCTGGGGCACATGTGGGTCAGATCTATGGAGCAGGAGCTGCTGTGGGGCAGATTTGAATCAGATCTATAGGGCAGGAGCTGCTGTGGGTCAGATCTATGGAGCAGGAGCTGCTGTGGGGTTGATGTGGGTCAGATCTATGGGTCAGGAGCTGCTGTGGGGCAGATGTGGGTCAGATCTATGGGGCAGGATCTCCTGGGGGCTGATGTGGGTCACATCTGTGGGGTAAAATCTGCTGTGGTGCAGATGTGGATCAGATCTATGGGGCAGGAGCTTCTGTGGGGTTGATGTGGGTCAGATCTATGGGTCAGGAGCTGCTGTGGGGCAGATGTGGGTCAGTTCTATGGGGCAAGAGCCGCTGTGGTGCAGACGTGGGTCAGATCTATGGGGCAAGATCTCCTGGGGGCTGATGTGGGTCAGATCTGTGGGGTAAAATCTGCTGTGGGGCAGATGTGGTTCAGATCTATGGGGCAGGAGCTTCTGTGGGGTTGATGTGGTTCAGATCTATGGAGCAGGAGCTGCTGTGGGGCAGATTTGAATCAGATCTATAGGGCAGGAGCTGCTGTGTGTCAGATCTATGGAGCAGGAGCTGCTGTGGGGTTGATGTGGGTCAGATCTATGGGTCAGCAGCTGCTGTGGGGCAGATGTGGGTCAGTTCTATGGGGCAAGAGCTGCTGTGGTGCAGATGTGGGTCAGATCTATGGGGCAGGAGCTGCTGTGGGGCTGATACGGTTAAGATCTATGGAGAGGGAGATGCTATGGGGCTGATGAGGGTCAGATCTATGGGGCAGGAGCTGATGTGGGGCTGATGTTGGTCAGATCTATAGGGCAGGAGCTGCAGTGGGGCTGATGTGGGTCAGATCTATGGGGCAGGATCTCCTGTGGGGCTGATGTGGGTCAAATCAATGGGGCAGAGCTGCTCTGGGGCACATGTGGGTCAGATCTATGGGGCAGGAGCTGCTGTGGGGCAGATTTGAATCAGATCTATAGGGCAGGAGCTGCTGTGGGTCAGATCTATGGGCAGGAGCTGCTGTGGGGCACATGTGAGTTAGATCTATGGGGCAGGAGATGGTGTGGGGCAGATGTGGGTCAGATCTATGGGGCAGGATCTCCTGGGGGCTGATGTGGGTCAGATCTGTGGGGTAAAATCTGCTGTGGGGCAGATGTGGTTCAGATCTATGGGGCAGGAGCTTCTGTGGGGTTGATGTGGGTCAGATCTATGGGTCAGGAGCTGCTGTGGGGCAGATGTGGGTCAGTTCTATGGGGCAGGATCTCCTGTGGGGCAGATGTGGGTCAGATCTATGGGGCAAGATCTCCTGGGGGCTGATGTGGGTCAGATCTGTGGGGTAAAATCTGCTGTGGGGCTGATGAGGTTCAGATCTATTCGGCAGGAGCTTCTGTGGGGTTGATGTGGGTCAGATCTATGGGTCAGGAGCTGCTGTGGGGCAGATGTGGGTCAGTTCTATGGAGCAAGAGCTGCTGTGGTGCAGATGTGGGTCAGATCTATGGGGCAGGAGCTGCTGTGGGGCAGATGTGGGTCAGATCTATGGGGCAGGACCTCCTGGGGGCTGATGTGGGTCAGATCTGTGGGGTAAAATCTGCTGTGGGGCAGATGTGGTTCAGATCTATGGGGCAGGAGCTTCTGTGGGGTTGATGTGGGTCAGATCTATGGGTCAGGAGCTGCTGTGGGGCAGATGTGGGTCAGTTCTATGGGGCAAGAGCTGCTGTGGTGCAGATGTGGGTCAGATCTATGGGGCAGGAGCTGCTGTGGGGCTGATACGGTTAAGATCTATGGAGCGGGAGATGCTATGGGGCTGATGAGAGTCAGATCTATGGGGCAGGAGCTGCTGTGGGGCAGATGTGGGTCAGATCTATGGGGCAGGACCTCCTGGGGGCTGATGTGGGTCAGATCTGTGGGGTAAAATCTGCTGTGGGGCAGATGTGGTTCAGATCTATGGGTCAGGAGCTTCTGTGGGGTTGATGTGGGTCAGATCTATGGGTCAGGAGCTGCTGTGGGGCAGATGTGGGTCAGTTCTATGGGGCAAGAGCTGCTGTGGTGCAGATGTGGGTCAGATCTATGGGGCAGGAGCTGCTGTGGGGCTGATACGGTTAAGATCTATGGAGCGGGAGATGCTATGTGGCTGATGAGGGTCAGATCTATGGGGCAGGAGCTGATGTGGTGCTGATGTTGGTCAGATCTATAGGGCAGGAGCTGCAGTGGGGCTGATGTGGGTCAGTTCTATGGGGCAGGATCTCCTGTGGGGCTGATGTGGGTCAAATCAATGAGGCAGAGCTGCTCTGGGGCACATGTGGGTCAGATCTATGGAGCAGGAGCTGCTGTGGGGCAGATTTGAATGAGATCTATAGGGCAGGAGCTGCTGTGGGTCAGATCTATGGAGCAGGAGCTGCTGTGGGGCACATGTGAGTTAGATCTATGGGGCAGGAGATGGTGTGGGGCAGATGTGGGTCAGATCTATGGGGCAGGAGCTGCTGTGGGGCTGATACGGTTAAGATCTATGGAGCGGGAGATGCTATGGGGCTGATGAGGGTCAGATCTATGGGGCAGGAGCTGATGTGGGGCTGATGTTGGTCAGATCTATAGGGCAGGAGCTGCTGTGGGTCAGATCTATGGGGCAGGAGCTGCTGTGGGGCACATGTGAGTTAGATCTATGGGGCAGGAGATGGTGTGGGGCAGATGTGGGTCAGATCTATGGGGCAGGATCTCCTGGGGGCTGATGTGGGTCAGATCTGTGGGGTAATATCTGCTGTGGGGCAGATGTGGTTCAGATCTATGGGGCAGGAGCTTCTGTGGGGTTGATGTGGGTCAGATCTATGGGTCAGGAGCTGCTGTGGGGCAGATGTGGGTCAGATCTATGGGGCAGGATCTCCTGGGGGCTGATGTGGGTCAGATCTGTGGGGTAAAATCTGCTGTGGGGCAGATGTGGATCAGATCTATGGGGCAGGAGCTTCTGTGGGGTTGATGTGGGTCAGATCTATGGGTCAGGAGCTGCTGTGGGGCAGATGTGTGTCAGTTCTATGGGGCAAGAGCCGCTGAGGTGCAGATGTGGGTCAGATCTATGGGGCAGGAGCTGCTGTGGGGCTGATACGGTTAAGATCTATGGAGCAGGAGATGCTATGGGGCTGATGAGGGTCAGATCTATGGGGCAGGAGCTGATGTGGGGCTGATGTTGGTCAGATCTATAGGGCAGGAGCTGCAGTGGGGCTGATGTGGGTCAGTTCTATGGGGCAGGATCTCCTGTGGGGCTGATGTGGGTCAAATCAATGGGGCAGAGCTGCTCTGGGGCACATGTGGGTCAGATCTATAAAGCAGGACCTGCTGTGGGGCAGATTTGAATGAGATCTATAGGGCAGGAGCTGCTGTGGGTCAGATCTATAGGGCAGGAGCTGCAGTGGGGCTGATGTGGGTCAGATCTATGGGGCAGGATCTCCTGTGGGGCTGATGTGGGTCAAATCAATGGGGCAGAGCTGCTCTGGGGCACATTTGGGTCAGATCTATGGGGCAGGAGCTGCTGTGGGGCAGATTTGAATCAGATCTATAGGGCAGGAGCTGCTGTGGGTCAGATCTATGGGCAGGAGCTGCTGTGGGGCACATGTGAGTTAGATCTATGGGGCAGGAGATGCTGTGGGGCAGATGTGGGTCAGATCTATGGGGCAGGAGCTGCTGTGGGGCAGATGTGGGTCAGATCTATGGGGCAGGACCTCCTGGGGGCTGATGTGGGTCAGATCTGTGGGGTAAAATCTGCTGTGGGGCAGATGTGGTTCAGATCTATGGGGCAGGAGCTTCTGTGGGGTTGATGTGGGTCAGATCCATGGGTCAGGAGCTGCTGTGGGGCAGATGTGGGTCAGATCTATGGGGCAGGATCTCCTGGGGGCTGATGTGGGTCAGATCTGTGGGGTAAAATCTGCTGTGGGGCAGATGTGGTTCAGATCTATGGGGCAGGAGCTTCTGTGGGGTTGATGTGGGTAAGATCTATGGGTCAGGAGCTGCTGTGGGGCAGATGTGGGTCAGTTCTATGGGGCAAGAGCCGCTGTGGTGCAGACGTGGGTCAGATCTATGGGGCAAGATCTCCTGGGGGCTGATGTGGGTCAGATCTGTGGGGTAAAATCTGCTGTGGGGCAGATGTGGTTCAGATCTATGGGGCAGGAGCTTCTGTGGGGTTGATGTGGGTCAGATCTATGGGTCAGGAGCTGCTGTGGGGCAGATGTGGGTCAGTTCTATGGGGCAAGAGCTGCTGTGGTGCAGATGTGGGTCAGATCTATGGGGCAGGAGCTGCTGTGGGGCTTATACGGTTAAGATCTATGGAGCGGGAGATGCTATGGGGCTGATGAGGGTCAGATCTATGGGGCAGGAGCTGATGTGGGGCTGATGTTGGTCAGATCTATAGGGCAGGAGATGCAGTGGGGCTGATGTGGGTCAGTTCTATGGGGCAGGATCTCCTGTGGGGCTGATGTGGGTCAAATCAATGAGGCAGAGCTGCTCTGGGGCACATGTGGGTCAGATCTATGGAGCAGGAGCTGCTGTGGGGCAGATTTGAATGAGATCTATAGGGCAGGAGCTGCTGTGGGTCAGATCTATGGAGCAGGAGCTGCTGTGGGGCACATGTGAGTTAGATCTATGGGGCAGGAGATGGTGTGGGGCAGATGTGGGTCAGATCTATGGGGCAGGATCTCCTGGGGGCTGATGTGGGTCATATCTGTGGGGTAAAATCTGCTGTGGGGCAGATGTGGTTCAGATCTATGGGGCAGGAGCTTCTGTGGGGTTGATGTGGGTCAGATCTATGGGTCAGGAGCTGCTGTGGGGCAGATGTGGGTCAGATCTATGGGGCAGGATCTCCTGGGGGCTGATGTGGGTCAGATCTGTGGGGTAAAATCTGCTGTGGGGCAGATGTGGTTCAGATCTATGGGGCAGGAGCTTCTGTGGGGTTGATGTGGGTCAGATCTATGGGTGAGGAGCTGCCGTGGGGCAGATGTGGGTCAGTTCTATGGGGCAAGAGCTGCTGTGGTGCAGATGTGGGTCAGATCTATGGGGCAGGAGCTGCTGTGGGTCAGATCTATGGAGCAGGAGCTGCTGTGGTGTATATGTGGGTCAGATCTATGGGTCAGGAGCTGCTGTGGGGCAGATGTGGGTCAGTTCTATGGGGCAAGAGCTGCTGTGGTGCAGATGTGGGTCAGATCTATGGGGCAGGAGCTGCTGTGGGGCAGATGTGGTTGAGATCTATGGAGCGGGAAATGCTATGGGGCTGATGAGGGTCAGATCTATGGGGCAGGAGCTGATGTGGGGCTGATGTTGGTCAGATCTATAGGGCAGGAGCTGCAGTGGGGCTGATGTGGGTCAGATCTATGGGGCAGGATCTCCTGTGGGGCTGATGTGGGTCAAATCAATGGGGCAGAGCTGCTCTGGGGAACATGTGGGTCAGATCTATGGGGCAGGAGCTGCTGTGGGGCAGATTTGAATCAGATCTATAGGGCAGGAGCTGCTGTGGGTCAGATCTATGGGCAGGAGCTGCTGTGGGGCACATGTGAGTTAGATCTATGGGGCAGGAGATGGTGTGGGGCAGATGTGGGTCAGATCTATGGGGCAGGATCTCCTGGGGGCTGATGTGGGTCAGATCTGTGGGGTAAAATCTGCTGTGGGGCAGATGTGGTTCAGATCTATGGGGCAGGAGCTTCTGTGGGGTTGATGTGGGTCAGATCTATGGGTCAGGAGCTGCTGTGGGGCAGATGTGGGTCAGATCTATGGGGCAGGATCTCCTGGGGGCTGATGTGGGTCAGATCTGTGGGGTAAAATCTGCTGTGGGGCAGATGTGGTTCAGATCTATGGGGCAGGAGCTTCTGTGGGGTTGATGTGGGTCAGATCTATGGGTCAGGAGCTGCTGTGGGGCAGATGTGGGTCAGTTCTATGGGGCAAGAGCCGCTGTGGTGCAGACATGGGTCAGATCTATGGGGCAAGATCTCCTGGGGGCTGATGTGGGTCAGATCTGTGGGGTAAAATCTGCTGTGGGGCAGATGTGGTTCAGATCTATGGGACAGGAGCTTCTGTGGGGTTGATGTGGGTCAGATCTATGGGTCAGGAGCTGCTGTGGGGCAGATGTGGGTCAGTTCTATTGGGCAAGAGCTGCTGTGGTGCAGATGTGGGTCAGATCTATGGGGCAGGAGCTGCTGTGGGGTTGATACGGTTAAGATCTATGGAGCGGGAGATGCTATGGGGCTGATGAGTGTCAGATCTATGGGGCAGGAGCTGATGTAGGGCTGATGTTGGTCAGATCTATAGGGCAGGAGCTGCAGTGGGGCTGATGTGGGTCAGATCTATGGGGCAGGATCTCCTGTGGGGCTGATGTGGGTCAAATCAATGGGGCAGAGCTGCTCTGGGGCAAATGTGGGTCAGATCTATGGAGCAGGAGCTGCTGTGGGGCAGATTTGAATCAGATCTATAGGGCAGAAGCTGCTGTGGGTCAGATTAATGGGCAGGAGCTGCTGTGGGGCACATGTGAGTTAGATCTATGGGGCAGGAGATGGTGTGGGGCAGATGTGGGTCAGATCTATGGGGCAGGATCTCCTGGGGGCTGATGTGGGTCAGATCTGTGGGGTAAAATCTGCTGTGGGGCAGATGTGGTTCAGATCTATGGGGCAGGAGCTTCTGTGGGGTTGATGTGGGTCAGATCTATGGGTCAGGAGCTGCTGTGGGGCAGATGTGCGTCAGTTCTATGGGGCAAGAGCCGCTGTGGTGCAGATGTGGGTCAGATCTATGGGGCAAGATCTCCTGGGGGCTGATGTGGGTCAGATCTGTGGGGTAAAATCTGCTGTGGGGCAGATGTGGTTCAGATCTATGGGTCAGGAGCTTCTGTGGGGTTGATGTGGGTCAGATCTATGGGTCAGGAGCTGCTGTGGGGCAGATGTGGGTCAGTTCTATGGGGCAAGAGCTGCTGTGGTGCAGATGTGGGTCAGATCTATGGGGCAGGAGCTGCTGTGGGGCTGATACGGTTAAGATCTATGGATCGGGAGATGCTATGGGGCTGATGAGGGTCAGATCTATGGGGCAGGAGCTGCTGTGGGGCTGATGTTGGTCAGATCTATAGGGCAGGAGCTGCAGTGGGGCTGATGTGGGTCAGTTCTATGGGGCAGGATCTCCTGTGGGGCTGATGTGGGTCAAATCAATGAGGCAGAGCTGCTCTGGGGCACATGTCGGTCAGATCTATGGAGCAGGAGCTGCTGTGGGGCAGATTTGAATGAGATCTATAGGGCAGGAGCTGCTGTGTGTCAGATCTATGGAGCAGGAGCTGCTGTGGGGCACATGTGAGTTAGATCTATGGGGCAGGAGATGGTGTGGGGCAGATGTGGGTCAGTTCTATGGGGCAAGAGCTGCTGTGGTGCAGATGTGGGTCAGATCTATGGGGCAGGAGCTGCTGTGGGGCTGATACGGTTAAGATCTATGGAGCGGGAGATGCTATGTGGCTGATGAGGGTCAGATCTATGGGGCAGGAGCTGATGTGGTGCTGATGTTGGTCAGATCTATAGGGCAGGAGCTGCAGTGGGGCTGATGTGGGTCAGTTCTATGGGGCAGGATCTCCTGTGGGGCTGATGTGGGTCAAATCAATGAGGCAGAGCTGCTCTGGGGCACATGTGGGTCAGATCTATGGAGCAGGAGCTGCTGTGGGGCAGATTTGAATGAGATCTATAGGGCAGGAGCTGCTGTGGGTCAGATCTATGGAGCAGGAGCTGCTGTGGGGCACATGTGAGTTAGATCTATGGGGCAGGAGATGGTGTGGGGCAGATGTGGGTCAGATCTATGGGGCAGGAGCTGCTGTGGGGCTGATACGGTTAAGATCTATGGAGCGGGAGATGCTATGGGGCTGATGAGGGTCAGATCTATGGGGCAGGAGCTGATGTGGGGCTGATGTTGGTCAGATCTATAGGGCAGGAGCTGCTGTGGGTCAGATCTATGGGGCAGGAGCTGCTGTGGGGCACATGTGAGTTAGATCTATGGGGCAGGAGATGGTGTGGGGCAGATGTGGGTCAGATCTATGGGGCAGGATCTCCTGGGGGCTGATGTGGGTCAGATCTGTGGGGTAATATCTGCTGTGGGGCAGATGTGGTTCAGATCTATGGGGCAGGAGCTTCTGTGGGGTTGATGTGGGTCAGATCTATGGGTCAGGAGCTGCTGTGGGGCAGATGTGGGTCAGATCTATGGGGCAGGATCTCCTGGGGGCTGATGTGGGTCAGATCTGTGGGGTAAAATCTGCTGTGGGGCAGATGTGGATCAGATCTATGGGGCAGGAGCTTCTGTGGGGTTGATGTGGGTCAGATCTATGGGTCAGGAGCTGCTGTGGGGCAGATGTGTGTCAGTTCTATGGGGCAAGAGCCGCTGAGGTGCAGATGTGGGTCAGATCTATGGGGCAGGAGCTGCTGTGGGGCTGATACGGTTAAGATCTATGGAGCAGGAGATGCTATGGGGCTGATGAGGGTCAGATCTATGGGGCAGGAGCTGATGTGGGGCTGATGTTGGTCAGATCTATAGGGCAGGAGCTGCAGTGGGGCTGATGTGGGTCAGTTCTATGGGGCAGGATCTCCTGTGGGGCTGATGTGGGTCAAATCAATGGGGCAGAGCTGCTCTGGGGCACATGTGGGTCAGATCTATAAAGCAGGAGCTGCTGTGGGGCAGATTTGAATGAGATCTATAGGGCAGGAGCTGCTGTGGGTCAGATCTATAGGGCAGGAGCTGCAGTGGGGCTGATGTGGGTCAGATCTATGGGGCAGGATCTCCTGTGGGGCTGATGTGGGTCAAATCAATGGGGCAGAGCTGCTCTGGGGCACATTTGGGTCAGATCTATGGGGCAGGAGCTGCTGTGGGGCAGATTTGAATCAGATCTATAGGGCAGGAGCTGCTGTGGGTCAGATCTATGGGCAGGAGCTGCTGTGGGGCACATGTGAGTTAGATCTATGGGGCAGGAGATGCTGTGGGGCAGATGTGGGTCAGATCTATGGGGCAGGAGCTGCTGTGGGGCAGATGTGGGTCAGATCTATGGGGCAGGACCTCCTGGGGGCTGATGTGGGTCAGATCTGTGGGGTAAAATCTGCTGTGGGGCAGATGTGGTTCAGATCTATGGGGCAGGAGCTTCTGTGGGGTTGATGTGGGTCAGATCCATGGGTCAGGAGCTGCTGTGGGGCAGATGTGGGTCAGATCTATGGGGCAGGATCTCCTGGGGGCTGATGTGGGTCAGATCTGTGGGGTAAAATCTGCTGTGGGGCAGATGTGGTTCAGATCTATGGGGCAGGAGCTTCTGTGGGGTTGATGTGGGTCAGATCTATGGGTCAGGAGCTGCTGTGGGGCAGATGTGGGTCAGTTCTATGGGGCAAGAGCCGCTGTGGTGCAGACGTGGGTCAGATCTATGGGGCAAGATCTCCTGGGGGCTGATGTGGGTCAGATCTGTGGGGTAAAATCTGCTGTGGGGCAGATGTGGTTCAGATCTATGGGGCAGGAGCTTCTGTGGGGTTGATGTGGGTCAGATCTATGGGTCAGGAGCTGCTGTGGGGCAGATGTGGGTCAGTTCTATGGGGCAAGAGCTGCTGTGGTGCAGATGTGGGTCAGATCTATGGGGCAGGAGCTGCTGTGGGGCTTATACGGTTAAGATCTATGGAGCGGGAGATGCTATGGGGCTGATGAGGGTCAGATCTATGGGGCAGGAGCTGATGTGGGGCTGATGTTGGTCAGATCTATAGGGCAGGAGATGCAGTGGGGCTGATGTGGGTCAGTTCTATGGGGCAGGATCTCCTGTGGGGCTGATGTGGGTCAAATCAATGAGGCAGAGCTGCTCTGGGGCACATGTGGGTCAGATCTATGGAGCAGGAGCTGCTGTGGGGAAGATTTGAATGAGATCTATAGGGCAGGAGCTGCTGTGGGTCAGATCTATGGAGCAGGAGCTGCTGTGGGGCACATGTGAGTTAGATCTATGGGGCAGGAGATGGTGTGGGGCAGATGTGGGTCAGATCTATGGGGCAGGATCTCCTGGGGGCTGATGTGGGTCATATCTGTGGGGTAAAATCTGCTGTGGGGCAGATGTGGTTCAGATCTATGGGGCAGGAGCTTCTGTGGGGTTGATGTGGGTCAGATCTATGGGTCAGGAGCTGCTGTGGGGCAGATGTGGGTCAGATCTATGGGGCAGGATCTCCTGGGGGCTGATGTGGGTCAGATCTGTGGGGTAAAATCTGCTGTGGGGCAGATGTGGTTCAGATCTATGGGGCAGGAGCTTCTGTGGGGTTGATGTGGGTCAGATCTATGGGTGAGGAGCTGCCGTGGGGCAGATGTGGGTCAGTTCTATGGGGCAAGAGCTGCTGTGGTGCAGATGTGGGTCAGATCTATGGGGCAGGAGCTGCTGTGGGTCAGATCTATGGAGCAGGAGCTGCTGTGGTGTATATGTGGGTCAGATCTATGGGTCAGGAGCTGCTGTGGGGCAGATGTGGGTCAGTTCTATGGGGCAAGAGCTGCTGTGGTGCAGATGTGGGTCAGATCTATGGGGCAGGAGCTGCTGTGGGGCAGATGTGGTTGAGATCTATGGAGCGGGAAATGCTATGGGGCTGATGAGGGTCAGATCTATGGGGCAGGAGCTGATGTGGGGCTGATGTTGGTCAGATCTATAGGGCAGGAGCTGCAGTGGGGCTGATGTGGGTCAGATCTATGGGGCAGGATCTCCTGTGGGGCTGATGTGGGTCAAATCAATGGGGCAGAGCTGCTCTGGGGCACATGTGGGTCAGATCTATGGGGCAGGAGCTGCTGTGGGGCAGATTTGAATCAGATCTATAGGGCAGGAGCTGCTGTGGGTCAGATCTATGGGCAGGAGCTGCTGTGGGGCACATGTGAGTTAGATCTATGGGGCAGGAGATGGTGTGGGGCAGATGTGGGTCAGATCTATGGGGCAGGATCTCCTGGGGGCTGATGTGGGTCAGATCTGTGGGGTAAAATCTGCTGTGGGGCAGATGTGGTTCAGATCTATGGGGCAGGAGCTTCTGTGGGGTTGATGTGGGTCAGATCTATGGGTCAGGAGCTGGTGTGGGGCAGATGTGGGTCAGATCTATGGGGCAGGATCTCCTGGGGGCTGATGTGGGTCAGATCTGTGGGGTAAAATCTGCTGTGGGGCAGATGTGGTTCAGATCTATGGGGCAGGAGCTTCTGTGGGGTTGATGTGGGTCAGATCTATGGGTCAGGAGCTGCTGTGGGGCAGATGTGGGTCAGTTCTATGGGGCAAGAGCTGCTGTGGTGCAGATGTGGGTCAGATCTATGGGGCAGGAGCTGCTGTGGGGCTGATACGGTTAAGATCTATGGAGCGGGAGATGCTATGGGGCTGATGAGGGTCAGATCTATGAGGCAGGAGCTGATGTGGGGCTGATGTTGGTCAGATCTATAGGGCAGGAGCTGCAGTGGGGCTGATGTGGGTCAGATCTATGGGGCAGGATCTCCTGTGGGGCTGATGTGGGTCAAATCAATGGGGCAGAGCTGCTCTGGGGCACATGTGGGTCAGATCTATGGGGCAGGAGCTGCTGTGGGGCAGATTTGAATCAGATCTATAGGGCAGGAGCTGCTGTGGGTCAGATCTATGGGGCAGGAGCTGCTGTGGGGCACATGTGAGTTAGATCTATGGGGCAGGAGATGGTGTGGGGCAGATGTGGGTCAGATCTATGGGGCAGGATCTCCTGGGGGCTGATGTGGGTCAGATCTGTGGGGTAATATCTGCTGTGGGGCAGATGTGGTTCAGATCTATGGGGCAGGAGCTTCTGTGGGGTTGATGTGGGTCAGATCTATGGGTCAGGAGCTGCTGTGGGGCAGATGTGGGTCAGATCTATGGGGCAGGATCTCCTGGGGGCTGATGTGGGTCAGATCTGTGGGGTAAAATCTGCTGTGGGGCAGATGTGGATCAGATCTATGGGGCAGGAGCTTCTGTGGGGTTGATGTGGGTCAGATCTATGGGTCAGGAGCTGCTGTGGGGCAGATGTGTGTCAGTTCTATGGGGCAAGAGCCGCTGAGGTGCAGATGTGGGTCAGATCTATGGGGCAGGAGCTGCTGTGGGGCTGATACGGTTAAGATCTATGGAGCAGGAGATGCTATGGGGCTGATGAGGGTCAGATCTATGGGGCAGGAGCTGATGTGGGGCTGATGTTGGTCAGATCTATAGGGCAGGAGCTGCAGTGGGGCTGATGTGGGTCAGTTCTATGGGGCAGGATCTCCTGTGGGGCTGATGTGGGTCAAATCAATGGGGCAGAGCTGCTCTGGGGCACATGTGGGTCAGATCTATAAAGCAGGAGCTGCTGTGGGGCAGATTTGAATGAGATCTATAGGGCAGGAGCTGCTGTGGGTCAGATCTATAGGGCAGGAGCTGCAGTGGGGCTGATGTGGGTCAGATCTATGGGGCAGGATCTCCTGTGGGGCTGATGTGGGTCAAATCAATGGGGCAGAGCTGCTCTGGGGCACATTTGGGTCAGATCTATGGGGCAGGAGCTGCTGTGGGGCAGATTTGAATCAGATCTATAGGGCAGGAGCTGCTGTGGGTCAGATCTATGGGCAGGAGCTGCTGTGGGGCACATGTGAGTTAGATCTATTTGGCAGGAGATGCTGTGGGGCAGATGTGGGTCAGATCTATGGGGCAGGAGCTGCTGTGGGGCAGATGTGGGTCAGATCTATGGGGCAGGACCTCCTGGGGGCTGATGTGGGTCAGATCTGTGGGGTAAAATCTGCTGTGGGGCAGATGTGGTTCAGATCTATGGGGCAGGAGCTTCTGTGGGGTTGATGTGGGTCAGATCCATGGGTCAGGAGCTGCTGTGGGGCAGATGTGGGTCAGATCTATGGGGCAGGATCTCCTGGGGGCTGATGTGGGTCAGATCTGTGGGGTAAAATCTGCTGTGGGGCAGATGTGGTTCAGATCTATGGGGCAGGAGCTTCTGTGGGGTTGATGTGGGTCAGATCTATGGGTCAGGAGCTGCTGTGGGGCAGATGTGGGTCAGTTCTATGGGGCAAGAGCCGCTGTGGTGCAGACGTGGGTCAGATCTATGGGGCAAGATCTCCTGGGGGCTGATGTGGGTCAGATCTGTGGGGTAAAATCTGCTGTGGGGCAGATGTGGTTCAGATCTATGGGGCAGGAGCTTCTGTGGGGTTGATGTGGGTCAGATCTATGGGTCAGGAGCTGCTGTGGGGCAGATGTGGGTCAGTTCTATGGGGCAAGAGCTGCTGTGGTGCAGATGTGGGTCAGATCTATGGGGCAGGAGCTGCTGTGGGGCTTATACGGTTAAGATCTATGGAGCGGGAGATGCTATGGGGCTGATGAGGGTCAGATCTATGGGGCAGGAGCTGATGTGGGGCTGATGTTGGTCAGATCTATAGGGCAGGAGATGCAGTGGGGCTGATGTGGGTCAGTTCTATGGGGCAGGATCTCCTGTGGGGCTGATGTGGGTCAAATCAATGAGGCAGAGCTGCTCTGGGGCACATGTGGGTCAGATCTATGGAGCAGGAGCTGCTGTGGGGCAGATTTGAATGAGATCTATAGGGCAGGAGCTGCTGTGGGTCAGATCTATGGAGCAGGAGCTGCTGTGGGGCACATGTGAGTTAGATCTATGGGGCAGGAGATGGTGTGGGGCAGATGTGGGTCAGATCTATGGGGCAGGATCTCCTGGGGGCTGATGTGGGTCATATCTGTGGGGTAAAATCTGCTGTGGGGCAGATGTGGTTCAGATCTATGGGGCAGGAGCTTCTGTGGGGTTGATGTGGGTCAGATCTATGGGTCAGGAGCTGCTGTGGGGCAGATGTGGGTCAGATCTATGGGGCAGGATCTCCTGGGGGCTGATGTGGGTCAGATCTGTGGGGTAAAATCTGCTGTGGGGCAGATGTGGTTCAGATCTATGGGGCAGGAGCTTCTGTGGGGTTGATGTGGGTCAGATCTATGGGTGAGGAGCTGCCGTGGGGCAGATGTGGGTCAGTTCTATGGGGCAAGAGCTGCTGTGGTGCAGATGTGGGTCAGATCTATGGGGCAGGAGCTGCTGTGGGTCAGATCTATGGAGCAGGAGCTGCTGTGGTGTATATGTGGGTCAGATCTATGGGTCAGGAGCTGCTGTGGGGCAGATGTGGGTCAGTTCTATGGGGCAAGAGCTGCTGTGGTGCAGATGTGGGTCAGATCTATGGGGCAGGAGCTGCTGTGGGGCAGATGTGGTTGAGATCTATGGAGCGGGAAATGCTATGGGGCTGATGAGGGTCAGATCTATGGGGCAGGAGCTGATGTGGGGCTGATGTTGGTCAGATCTATAGGGCAGGAGCTGCAGTGGGGCTGATGTGGGTCAGATCTATGGGGCAGGATCTCCTGTGGGGCTGATGTGGGTCAAATCAATGGGGCAGAGCTGCTCTGGGGCACATGTGGGTCAGATCTATGGGGCAGGAGCTGCTGTGGGGCAGATTTGAATCAGATCTATAGGGCAGGAGCTGCTGTGGGTCAGATCTATGGGCAGGAGCTGCTGTGGGGCACATGTGAGTTAGATCTATGGGGCAGGAGATGGTGTGGGGCAGATGTGGGTCAGATCTATGGGGCAGGATCTCCTGGGGGCTGATGTGGGTCAGATCTGTGGGGTAAAATCTGCTGTGGGGCAGATGTGGTTCAGATCTATGGGGCAGGAGCTTCTGTGGGGTTGATGTGGGTCAGATCTATGGGTCAGGAGCTGGTGTGGGGCAGATGTGGGTCAGATCTATGGGGCAGGATCTCCTGGGGGCTGATGTGGGTCAGATCTGTGGGGTAAAATCTGCTGTGGGGCAGATGTGGTTCAGATCTATGGGGCAGGAGCTTCTGTGGGGTTGATGTGGGTCAGATCTATGGGTCAGGAGCTGCTGTGGGGCAGATGTGGGTCAGTTCTATGGGGCAAGAGCTGCTGTGGTGCAGATGTGGGTCAGATCTATGGGGCAGGAGCTGCTGTGGGGCTGATACGGTTAAGATCTATGGAGCGGGAGATGCTATGGGGCTGATGAGGGTCAGATCTATGAGGCAGGAGCTGATGTGGGGCTGATGTTGGTCAGATCTATAGGGCAGGAGCTGCAGTGGGGCTGATGTGGGTCAGATCTATGGGGCAGGATCTCCTGTGGGGCTGATGTGGGTCAAATCAATGGGGCAGAGCTGCTCTGGGGCACATGTGGGTCAGATCTATGGGGCAGGAGCTGCTGTGGGGCAGATTTGAATCAGATCTATAGGGCAGGAGCTGCTGTGGGTCAGATCTATGGGGCAGGAGCTGCTGTGGGGCACATGTGAGTTAGATCTATGGGGCAGGAGATGGTGTGGGGCAGATGTGGGTCAGATCTATGGGGCAGGATCTCCTGGGGGCTGATGTGGGTCAGATCTGTGGGGTAATATCTGCTGTGGGGCAGATGTGGTTCAGATCTATGGGGCAGGAGCTTCTGTGGGGTTGATGTGGGTCAGATCTATGGGTCAGGAGCTGCTGTGGGGCAGATGTGGGTCAGATCTATGGGGCAGGATCTCCTGGGGGCTGATGTGGGTCAGATCTGTGGGGTAAAATCTGCTGTGGGGCAGATGTGGATCAGATCTATGGGGCAGGAGCTTCTGTGGGGTTGATGTGGGTCAGATCTATGGGTCAGGAGCTGCTGTGGGGCAGATGTGTGTCAGTTCTATGGGGCAAGAGCCGCTGAGGTGCAGATGTGGGTCAGATCTATGGGGCAGGAGCTGCTGTGGGGCTGATACGGTTAAGATCTATGGAGCAGGAGATGCTATGGGGCTGATGAGGGTCAGATCTATGGGGCAGGAGCTGATGTGGGGCTGATGTTGGTCAGATCTATAGGGCAGGAGCTGCAGTGGGGCTGATGTGGGTCAGTTCTATGGGGCAGGATCTCCTGTGGGGCTGATGTGGGTCAAATCAATGGGGCAGAGCTGCTCTGGGGCACATGTGGGTCAGATCTATGGGGCAGGAGCTGCTGTGGGGCAGATTTGAATGAGATCTATAGGGCAGGAGCTGCTGTGGGTCAGATCTATAGGGCAGGAGCTGCAGTGGGGCTGATGTGGGTCAGATCTATGGGGCAGGATCTCCTGTGGGGCTGATGTGGGTCAAATCAATGGGGCAGAGCTGCTCTGGGGCACATTTGGGTCAGATCTATGGGGCAGGAGCTGCTGTGGGGCAGATTTGAATCAGATCTATAGGGCAGGAGCTGCTGTGGGTCAGATCTATGGGCAGGAGCTGCTGTGGGGCACATGTGAGTTAGATCTATGGGGCAGGAGATGCTGTGGGGCAGATGTGGGTCAGATCTATGGGGCAGGAGCTGCTGTGGGGCAGATGTGGGTCAGATCTATGGGGCAGGACCTCCTGGGGGCTGATGTGGGTCAGATCTGTGGGGTAAAATCTGCTGTGGGGCAGATGTGGTTCAGATCTATGGGGCAGGAGCTTCTGTGGGGTTGATGTGGGTCAGATCCATGGGTCAGGAGCTGCTGTGGGGCAGATGTGGGTCAGATCTATGGGGCAGGATCTCCTGGGGGCTGATGTGGGTCAGATCTGTGGGGTAAAATCTGCTGTGGGGCAGATGTGGTTCAGATCTATGGGGCAGGAGCTTCTGTGGGGTTGATGTGGGTCAGATCTATGGGTCAGGAGCTGCTGTGGGGCAGATGTGGGTCAGTTCTATGGGGCAAGAGCCGCTGTGGTGCAGACGTGGGTCAGATCTATGGGGCAAGATCTCCTGGGGGCTGATGTGGGTCAGATCTGTGGGGTAAAATCTGCTGTGGGGCAGATGTGGTTCAGATCTATGGGGCAGGAGCTTCTGTGGGGTTGATGTGGGTCAGATCTATGGGTCAGGAGCTGCTGTGGGGCAGATGTGGGTCAGTTCTATGGGGCAAGAGCTGCTGTGGTGCAGATGTGGGTCAGATCTATGGGGCAGGAGCTGCTGTGGGGCTTATACGGTTAAGATCTATGGAGCGGGAGATGCTATGGGGCTGATGAGGGTCAGATCTATGGGGCAGGAGCTGATGTGGGGCTGATGTTGGTCAGATCTATAGGGCAGGAGCTGCAGTGGGGCTGATGTGGGTCAGTTCTATGGGGCAGGATCTCCTGTGGGGCTGATGTGGGTCAAATCAATGAGGCAGAGCTGCTCTGGGGCACATGTGGGTCAGATCTATGGAGCAGGAGCTGCTGTGGGGCAGATTTGAATGAGATCTATAGGGCAGGAGCTGCTGTGGGTCAGATCTATGGAGCAGGAGCTGCTGTGGGGCACATGTGAGTTAGATCTATGGGTCAGGAGCTGCTGTGGGGCAGATGTGGGTCAGATCTATGGGGCAGGATCTCCTGGGGGCTGATGTGGGTCAGATCTGTGGGGTAAAATCTGCTGTGGGGCAGATGTGGTTCAGATCTATGGGGCAGGAGCTTCTGTGGGGTTGATGTGGGTCAGATCTATGGGTGAGGAGCTGCCGTGGGGCAGATGTGGGTCAGTTCTATGGGGCAAGAGCTGCTGTGGTGCAGATGTGGGTCAGATCTATGGGGCAGGAGCTGCTGTGGGTCAGATCTATGGAGCAGGAGCTGCTGTGGTGTATATGTGGGTCAGATCTATGGGTCAGGAGCTGCTGTGGGGCAGATGTGGGTCAGTTCTATGGGGCAAGAGCTGCTGTGGTGCAGATGTGGGTCAGTTCTATGGGGCAGGAGCTGCTGTGGGGCAGATGTGGTTGAGATCTATGGAGCGGGAAATGCTATGGGGCTGATGAGGGTCAGATCTATGGGGCAGGAGCTGATGTGGGACTGATGTTGGTCAGATCTATAGGGCAGGAGCTGCAGTGGGGCTGATGTGGGTCAGATCTATGGGGCAGGATCTCCTGTGGGGCTGATGTGGGTCAAATCAATGGGGCAGAGCTGCTCTGGGGCACATGTGGGTCAGATCTATGGGGCAGGAGCTGCTGTGGGGCAGATTTGAATCAGATCTATAGGGCAGGAGCTGCTGTGGGTCAGATCTATGGGCAGGAGCTGCTGTGGGGCACATGTGAGTTAGATCTATGGGGCAGGAGATGGTGTGGGGCAGATGTGGTTCAGATCTATGGGGCAGGAGCTTCTGTGGGGTTGATGTGGGTCAGATCTATGGGTCAGGAGCTGGTGTGGGGCAGATGTGGGTCAGATCTATGGGGCAGGATCTCCTGGGGGCTGATGTGGGTCAGATCTGTGGGGTAAAATCTGCTGTGGGGCAGATGTGGTTCAGATCTATGGGGCAGGAGCTTCTGTGGGGTTGATGTGGGTCAGATCTATGGGTCAGGAGCTGCTGTGGGGCAGATGTGGGTCAGTTCTATGGGGCAAGAGCTGCTGTGGTGCAGATGTGGGTCAGATCTATGGGGCAGGAGCTGCTGTGGGGCTGATACGGTTAAGATCTATGGAGCGGGAGATGCTATGGGGCTGATGAGGGTCAGATCTATGAGGCAGGAGCTGATGTGGGGCTGATGTTGGTCAGATCTATAGGGCAGGAGCTGCAGTGGGGCTGATGTGGGTCAGATCTATGGGGCAGGATCTCCTGTGGGGCTGATGTGGGTCAAATCAATGGGGCAGAGCTGCTCTGGGGCACATGTGGGTCAGATCTATGGGGCAGGAGCTGCTGTGGGGCAGATTTGAATCAGATCTATAGGGCAGGAGCTGCTGTGGGTCAGGTCTATGGGCAGGAGCTGCTGTGGGGCTCATGTGAGTTAGATCTATGGGGCAGGAGATGGTGTGGGGCAGATGTGGGTCAGATCTATGGGGCAGGATCTCCTGGGGGCTGATGTGGGTCAGATCTGTGGGGTAAAATCTGCTGTGGGGCAGATGTGGTTCAGATCTATGGGGCAGGAGCTTCTGTGGGGTTGATGTGGGTCAGATCTATGGGTCAGGAGCTGCTGTGGGGCAGATGTGGGTCAGATCTATGGGGCAGGATCTCCTGGGGGCTGATTTGGGTCAGATCTGTGTGGTAAAATCTGCTGTGGGGCAGATGTGGTTCAGATCTATGGGGCAGGAGCTTCTGTGGGGTTGATGTGGGTCAGATCTATGGGTCAGGAGCTGCTGTGGGGCAGATGTGGGTCAGTTCTATGGGGCAAGAGCTGCTGTGGTGCAGATGTGGGTCAGATCTATGGGGCAGGAGCTGCTGTGGGGCTGATACGGTTAAGATCTATGGAGCGGGAGATGCTATGGGGCTGATGAGGGTCAGATCTATGGGGCAGGAGCTGATGTGGGGCTGATGTTGGTCAGATCTATAGGGCAGGAGCTGCAGTGGGGCTGATGTGGGTCAGTTCTATGGGGCAGGATCTCCTGTGGGGCTGATGTGGGTCAAATCAATGAGGCTGAGCTGCTCTGGGGCACATGTGGGTCAGATCTATGGAGCAGGAGCTGCTGTGGGGCAGATTTGAATGAGATCTATAGGGCAGGAGCTGCTGTGGGTCAGATCTATGGAGCAGGATCTGCTGTGGGGCACATGTGAGTTAGATCTATGGGGCAGGAGATGGTGTGGGGCAGATGTGGGTCAGATCTATGGGGCAGGATCTCCTGGGGGCTGATGTGGGTCAGATCTGTGGGGTAAAATCTGCTGTGGGGCAGATGTGGTTCAGATCTATGGGGCAGGAGCTTCTGTGGGGTTGATGTGGGTCAGATCTATGGGTCAGGAGCTGCTGTGGGGCAGATGTGGGTCAGATCTATGGGGTAAAATCTGCTGTGGGGCAGATGTGGTTCAGATCTATGGGGCAGGAGCTTCTGTGGGGTTGATGTGGGTCAGATCTATGGGTCAGGAGCTGCTGTGGGGCAGATGTGGGTCAGTTCTATGGGGCAAGAGCCGCTGTGGTGCAGATGTGGGTCAGATCTATGGGGCAAGATCTCCTGGGGGCTGATGTGGGTCAGATCTGTGGGGTAAAATCTGCTGTGGGGCAGATGTGGTTCAGATCTATGGGGCAGGAGCTTCTGTGGGGTTGATGTGGGTCAGATCTATGGGTCAGGAGCTGCTGTGGGGCAGATGTGGGTCAGTTCTATGGGGCAAGAGCTGCTGTGGTGCAGATGTGGGTCAGATCTATGGGGCAGGAGCTGCTGTGGGGCTGATACGGTTAAGATCTATGGAGCGGGAGATGCTATGGGGCTGATGAGGGTCAGATCTATGGGGCAGGAGCTGCTGTGGGGCTGATGTTGGTCAGATCTATAGGGCAGGAGCTGCAGTGGGGCTGATGTGGGTCAGTTCTATGGGGCAGGATCTCCTGTGGGGCTGATGTGGGTCAAATCAATGAGGAAGAGCTGCTCTGGGGCACATGTGGGTCAGATCTATGGAGCAGGAGCTGCTGTGGGGCAGATTTGAATCAGATCTATAGGGCAGGAGCTGCTGTGGGTCAGATCTATGGGCAGGAGATGCTGTGGGGCACATGTGAGTTAGATCTATGGGGCAGGAGATGGTGTGGGGCAGATGTGGGTCAGATCTATAGGGCAGGAGCTGCTGTGGGTCAGATCTATGGGCAGGAGCTGCTGTGGGGCACATGTGAGTTAAATCTATGGGGCAGGAGATGGTGTGGGGCAGATGTGGGTCAGATCTATGGGGCAGGAGCTGCTGTGGGGCTGATACGGTTAAGATCTATGGAGCGGGAGATGCTATGGGGCTGATGAGGGTCAGATCTATGGGGCAGGAGCTGATGTGGGGCTGATGTTGGTCAGATCTATAGGGCAGGAGCTGCAGTGGGGCTGATGTGGGTCAGATCTATGGGGCAGGATCTCCTGTGGGGCTGATGTGGGTCAAATCAATGGGGCAGAGCTGCTCTGGGGCACATGTGGGTCAGATCTATGGGCAGGAGCTGTTGTGGGGCACATGTGAGTTAGATCTATGGGGCAGGAGATGGTGTGGGGCAGATGTGGGTCAGATCTATGGGGCAGGAGCTGCTGTGGGGCAGATACGGTTAAGATCTATGGAGCGGGAGATGCTATGGGGCTGATGAGGGTCAGATCTATGGGGCAGGAGCTGATGTGGGGCTGATGTTGGTCAGATCTATAGGGCAGGAGCTGCAGTGGGTCTGATGTGGTTCAGATCTATGGGGCAGGAGCTTCTGTGGGGTTGATGTGGGTCAGATCTATGGGTCAGGAGCTGCTGTGGGGCAGATGTGGGTCAGATCTATGGGGCAGGATCTCCTGGGGGCTGATGTGGGTCAGATCTGTGGGGTAAAATCTGCTGTGGGGCAGATGTGGTTCAGATCTATGGGGCAGGAGCTTCTGTGGGGTTGATGTGGGTCAGATCTATGGGTCAGGAGCTGCTGTGGGGCAGATGTGGGTCAGTTCTATGGGGCAAGAGCTGCTGTGGTGCAGATGTGGGTCAGATCTATGGGGCAGGAGCTGCTGTGGGGCTGATACGGTTAAGATCTATGGAGCGGGAGATGCTATGGGGCTGATGAGGTTCAGATCTATGGGGCAGGAGCTGATGTGGGGCTGATGTTGGTCAGATCTATAGGGCAGGAGCTGCAGTGGGGCTGATGTGGGTCAGTTCTATGGGGCAGGATCTCCTGTGGGGCTGATGTGGGTCAAATCAATGAGGCAGTGCTGCTCTGGGGCACATGTGGGTCAGATCTATGGAGCAGGAGCTGCTGTGGGGCAGATTTGAATCAGATCTATAGGGCAGGAGCTGCTGTGGGTCAGATCTATGGAGGAGGAGCTGCTGTGGGGTTGATGTGGGTCAGATCTATGGGTCAGGAGCTGCTGTGGGGCAGATGTGGGTCAGTTCTATGGGGCAAGAGCTTCTGTGGTGCAGATGTGGGTCAGATCTGTGGGGTAAAATCTGCTGTGGGGCAGATGTGGTTCAGATCTATGGGGCAGGAGCTTCTGTGGGGTTGATGTGGGTCAGATCTATGGGGCAGGAGCTGATGTGGGGCTGATGTTGGTCAGATCTATAGGGCAGGAGCTGCAGTGGTGCTGATGTGGGTCAAATCTATGGGGCAGGATCTCCTGTGGGGCTGATGTGGGTCAAATCAGTGGGGCAGAGCTGCTCTGGGGCACATGTGGGTCAGATCTATGGGGCAGGAGCTGCTGTGGGGCAGATTTGAATCAGATCTATAGGGCAGGAGCTGCTGTGGGTCAGATCTATGGGCAGGAGCTGCTGTGGGGCACATGTGAGTTAGATCTATGGGGCAGGAGATGGTGTGGGGCAGATGTGGGTCAGATCTATGGGGCAGGATCTCCTGGGGGCTGATGTGGGTCAGATCTGTGGGGTAAAATCTGCTGTGGGGCAGATGTGGTTCAGATCTATGGGGCAGGAGCTTCTGTGGGGTTGATGTGGGTCAGATCTATGGGTCAGGAGCTGCTGTGGGGCAGATGTGGGTCAGTTCTATGGGGCAAGAGCCGCTGTGGTGCAGATGTGGGTCAGATCTATGGGGCAAGATCTCCTGGGGGCTGATGTGGGTCAGATCTGTGGGGTAAAATCTGCTGTGGGGCAGATGTGGTTCAGATCTATGGGGCAGGAGCTTCTGTGGGGTTGATGTGGGTCAGATCTATGGGTCAGGAGCTGCTGTGGGGCAGATGTGGGTCAGTTCTATGGGGCAAGAGCTGCTGTGGTGCAGATGTGGGTCAGATCTATGGGGCAGGAGCTGCTGTGGGGCTGATACGGTTAAGATCTATGGAGCGGGAGTTGCTATGGGGCTGATGAGGGTCAGATCTATGGGGCAGGAGCTGATGTGGGGCTGATGTTGGTCAGATCTATAGGGCAGGAGCTGCAGTGGGGCTGATGTGGGTCAGTTCTATGGGGCAGGAACTCCTGTGGGGCTGATGTGGGTCAAATCAATGAGGCAGAGCTGCTCTGGGGCACATGTGGGTCAGATCTATGGAGCAGGAGCTGCTGTGGGGCAGATTTGAATGAGATCTATAGGGCAGGAGCTGCTGTGGGTCAGATCTATGGAGCATGATCTGCTGTGGGGCACATGTGAGTTAGATCTATGGGGCAGGAGATGGTGTGGGGCAGATGTGGGTCAGATCTATGGGGCAGGATCTCCTGGGGGCTGATGTGGGTCAGATCTGTGGGGTAAAATCTGCTGTGGGGCAGATGTGGTTCTGATCTATGGGGCAGGAGCTTCTGTGGGGTTGACGTGGGTGAGATCTATGGGTCAGGAGCTGCTGTGGGGCAGATGTGGGTCAGATCTATGGGGCAGGATCTCCTGGGGGCTGATGTGGGTCAGATCTGTGGGGTAAAATCTGCTGTGGGGCAGATGTGGTTCAGATCTATGGGGCAGGAGCTTCTGTGGGGTTGATGTGGGTCAGATCTATGGGTCAGGAGCTGCTGTGGGGCAGATGTGGGTCAGTTCTATGGGGCAAGAGCTGCTGTGGTGCAGATGTGGGTCAGATCTATGGGGCAGGAGCTGCTGTGGGGCTGATACGGTTAAGATCTATGGAGCGGGAGATGCTATGGGGCTGATGAGGTTCAGATCTATGGGGCAGGAGCTGATGTGGGGCTGATGTTGGTCAGATCTATAAGGCAGGAGCTGCAGTGGGGCTGATGTGGGTCAGATCTATGTGGCAGGATCTCCTGTGGGGCTGATGTGGGTCAAATCAATGGGGCAGAGCTGCTCTGGGGCACATGAGGGTCAGATCTATGGAGCAGGAGCTGCTGTGGGGCAGATTTGAATCAGATCTATAGGGCAGGAGCTGCTGTGGGTCAGATCTATGGAGCAGTAGCTGCTGTGGGGCAGATTTGAATCAGATCTATAGGGCAGGAGCTGCTGTGGGTAAAATCTATGGAGCAGGAGCTGCTGTGGGGTTGATGTGGGTCAGTTCTATGGGTCAGGAGCTGCTGTGGGGCAGATGTGGGTCAGTTCTATGGGGCAAGAGCTGCTGTGGTGCAGATGTGGGTCAGATCTATGGGGCAGGAGCTGCTGTGGGGCAGATGTGGTTGAGATCTATGGAGCGGGAAATGCTATGGGGCTGATGAGGGTCAGATCTATGGGGCAGGAGCTGATGTGGGGCTGATGTTGGTCAGATCTATAGGGCAGGAGCTGCAGTGGGGCTGATGTGGGTCAGTTCTATGGGGCAGGATCTCCTGTGGGGCTGATGTGGGTCAAATCAATGAGGCAGAGCTGCTCTGGGGCACATGTGGGTCAGATCTATGGAGCAGGAGCTGCTGTGGGGCAGATTTGAATGAGATCTATAGGGCAGGAGCTGCTGTGGGTCAGATCTATGGAGCAGGATCTGCTGTGGGGCACATGTGAGTTAGATCTATGGGGCAGGAGATGGTGTGGGGCAGATGAGGGTCAGATCTATGGGGCAGGATCTCCTGGGGGCTGATGTGGGTCAGATCTGTGGGGTAAAATCTGCTGTGGGGCAGATGTCGTTCAGATCTATGGGGCAGGAGCTTCTGTGGGGTTGATGTGGGTCAGATCTATGGGTCAGGAGCTGCTGTGGGGCAGATGTGGGTCAGATCTATGGGGCAGGATCTCCTGGGGGCTGATGTGGGTCAGATCTGTGGGGTAAAATCTGCTGTGGGGCAGATGTGGTTCAGATCTATGGGGCAGGAGCTTCTGTGGGGTTGATGTGGGTCAGATCTATGGGTCAGGAGCTGCTGTGGGGCAGATGTGGGTCAGTTCTATGGGGCAAGAGCTGCTGTGGTGCAGATGTGGGTCAGATCTATGGGGCAGGAGCTGCTGTGGGGCTGATACGGTTAAGATCTATGGAGCGGAAGATGCTATGGGGCTGATGAGAGTCAGATCTATGGGGCAGGAGCTGATGTGGGGCTGATGTTGGTCAGATCTATAGGGCAGGAGCTGCAGTGGGGCTGATGTGGGTCAGATGTATGGGGCAGGATCTCCTGTGGGGCTTATGTGGGTCAAATAATGGGGCAGAGCTGCTCTGGGGCACATGTGGGTCAGATCTATGGGGCAGGAGCTGCTGTGGGGCAGATTTGAATCAGATCTATAGGGCAGGAGCTGCTGTGGGTCAGATCTATGTGCAGGAGCTGCTGTGGGGCACATGTGAGTTAGATCTATGGGGCAGGAGATGGTGTGGGGCAGATGTGGGTCAGATCTATGGGGCAGGATCTCCTGGGGGCTGATGTGGGTCAGATCTGTGGGGTAAAATCTGCTGTGGGGCAGATGTGGTTCTGATCTATGTGGCAGGAGCTTCTGTGGGGTTGATATGGGTCAGATCTATGGGTCAGGAGCTGCTGAGGGGCAGATGTGGGTCAGATCTATGGGGCAGGATCTCCTGGGGGCTGATGTGGGTCAGATCTGTGGGGTAAAATCTGCTGTGGGGCAGATGTGGTTCAGATCTATGGGGCAGGAGCTTCTGTGGGGTTGATGTGGGTCAGATCTATGGGTCAGGAGCTGCTGTGGGGCAGATGTGGGTCAGTTCTATGGGGCAAGAGCTGCTGTGGTGCAGATGTGGGTCAGATCTATGGGGCAGGAGCTGCTGTGGGGCTGATACGGTTAAGATCTATGGAGCGGGAGATGCTATGGGGCTGATGAGGGTCAGATCTATGGGGCAGGAGCTGATGTGGGGCTGATGTTGGTCAGATCTATAGGGCAGGAGCTGCAGTGGGGCTGATGTGGGTCAGATCTATGGGGCAGGATCTCCTGTGGGGCTGATGTGGGTCAAATCAATGGGGCAGAGCTGCTCTGGGGCACATGTGGGTCAGATCTATGGGGCAGGAGCTGCTGTGGGGCAGATTTGAATGAGATCTATAGGGCAGGAGCTGCTGTGGGTCAGATCTATGGAGCATGATCTGCTGTGGGGCACATGTGAGTTAGATCTATGGGGCAGGAGATGGTGTGGGGCAGATGTGGGTCAGATCTATGGGGCAGGATCTCCTGGGGGCTGATGTGGGTCAGATCTGTGGGGTAAAATCTGCTGTGGGGCAGATGTGGTTCAGATCTATGGGGCAGGAGCTTCTGTGGGGTTGATGTGGGTCAGATCTATGGGTCAGGAGCTGCTGTGGGGCAGATGTGGGTCAGATCTATGGGGCAGGATCTCCTGGGGGCTGATGTGGGTCAGATCTGTGGGGTAAAATCTGCTGTGGGGCAGATGTTGTTCAGATCTATGGGGCAGGAGCTTCTGTGGGGTTGATGTGGGTCAGATCTATGGGTCAGGAGCTGCTGTGGGGCAGATGTGGGTCAGTTCTATGGGGCAAGAGCTGCTGTGGTGCAGATGTGGGTCAGATCTATGGGGCAGGAGCTGCTGTGGGGCTGATACGGTTAAGATCTATGGAGCGGGAGATGCTATGGGGCTGATGAGGGTCAGATCTATGGGGCAGGAGCTGATGTGGGGCTGATGTTGGTCAGATCTATAGGGCAGGAGCTGCAGTGGGGCTGATGTGGGTCAGTTCTATGGGGCAGGATCTCCTGTGGGGCTGATGTGGGTCAAATCAATGAGGCAGAGCTGCTCTGGGGCACATGTGGGTCAGATCTATGGAGCAGGAGCTGCTGTGGGGCAGATTTGAATGAGATCTATAGGGCAGGAGCTGCTGTGGGTCAGATGTATGGAGCAGGAGCTGCTGTGGGGTTGATGTGGGTCAGATCTATGGGTCAGGAGCTGCTGTGGGGCAGATGTGGGTCAGTTCTATGGGGCAAGAGCTTCTGTGGTGCAGATGTGGGTCAGATCTATGGGGCAGGAGCTGCTGTGGGGCTGATACGGTTAAGATCTATGGAGCGGGAGATGCTATGGGGCTGATGAGGGTCAGATCTATGGGGCAGGAGCTGATGTGGGGCTGATGTTGGTCAGATCTATAGGGCAGGAGCTGCAGTGGGGCTGATGTGGGTCAGATCTATGGGGCAGGATCTCCTGTGGGGCTGATGTGGGTCAAATCAATGGGGCAGAGCTGCTCTGGGGCAGATGTGGGTCAGATCTATGGGGCAGGAGCTGCTGTGGGGCAGATTTGAATGAGATCTATAGGGCAGGAGCTGCTGTGGGTCAGATCTATGGGCAGGAGCTGCTGTGGGGCACATGTGAGTTGGATCTATGGGGCAGGAGATGGTGTGGGGCAGATGTGGGTCAGATCTATGGGGCAGGATCTCCTGGGGGCTGATGTGGGTCAGATCTGTGGGGTAAAATCTGCTGTGGGGCAGATGTGGTTCAGATCTATGGGGCAGGAGCTTCTGTGGGGTTGATGTGGGTCAGATCTATGGGTCAGGAGCTGCTGTGGGGCAGATGTGGGTCAGATCTATGGGGCAGGATCTCCTGGGGGCTGATGTGGGTCAGATCTGTGGGGTAAAATCTGCTGTGGGGCAGATGTGGTTCAGATCTATGGGGCAGGAGCTTCTGTGGGGTTGATGTGGGTCAGATCTATGGGTCAGGAGCTGCTGTGGGGCAGATGTGGGTCAGTTCTATGGGGCAAGAGCTGCTGTGGTGCAGATGTGGGTCAGATCTATGGGGCAGGAGCTGCTGTGGGGCTGATACGGTTAAGATCTAAGGAGCGGGAGATGCTATGGGGCTGATGAGGGTCAGATCTATGGGGCAGGAGCTGATGTGGGGCTGATGTTGGTCAGATCTATAGGGCAGGAGCTGCAGTGGGTCAGATCTATGGGCAGGAGCTGCTGTGGGGCACATGTGAGTTAGATCTATGGGGCAGGAGATGGTGTGGGGCAGATGTGGGTCAGATCTATGGGGCAGGATCTCCTGGGGGCTGATGTGGGTCAGATCTGTGGGGTAAATTCTGCTGTGGGGCAGATGTGGTTCAGATCTATGGGGCAGGAGCTTCTGTGGGGTTGATGTGGGTCAGATCTATGGGTCAGGAGCTGCTGTGGGGCAGATGTGCGTCAGTTCTATGGGGCAAGAGCTGCTGTGGTGCAGATGTGGGTCAGATCTATGGGGCAGGAGCTGCTGTGGGGCTGATACGGTTAAGATCTATGGAGCGGGAGATGCTATGGGGCTGATGAGGGTCAGATCTATGGGGCAGGAGCTGATGTGGGGCTGATGTTGGTCAGATCTATAGGGCAGGAGCTGCAGTGGGGCTGATGTGGGTCAGTTCTATGGGGCAGGATCTCCTGTGGGGCTGATGTGGGTCAAATCAATGAGGCAGAGCTGCTCTGGGGCACATGTGGGTCAGATCTATGGAGCAGGAGCTGCTGTGGGGCAGATTTGAATGAGATCTATAGGGCAGGAGCTGCTGTGGGTCAGATGTATGGAGCAGGAGCTGCTGTGGGGTTGATGTGGGCCAGATCTATGGGTCAGGAGCTGCTGTGGGGCAGATGTGGGTCAGTTCTATGGGGCAAGAGCTTCTGTGGTGCAGATGTGGGTCAGATCTATGGGTCAGGAGCTGCTGTGGGGCTGATACGGTTAAGATCTATGGAGCGGGAGATGCTATGGGGCTGATGAGGGTCAGATCTATGGGGCAGGAGCTGATGTGGGGCTGATGTTGGTCAGATCTATAGGGCAGGAGCTGCAGTGGGGCTGATGTGGGTCAGATCTATGGGGCAGGATCTCCTGTGGGGCTGATGTGGGTCAAATCAATGGGGCAGAGCTGCTCTGGGGCAGATGTGGGTCAGATCTATGGGGCAGGAGCTGCTGTGGGGCAGATTTGAATCAGATCTATAGGGCAGGAGCTGCTGTGGGTCAGATCTATGGGCAGGAGCTGCTGTGGGGCACATGTGAGTTGGATCTATGGGGCAGGAGATGGTGTGGGGCAGATGTGGGTCAGATCTATGGGGCAGGATCTCCTGGGGGCTGATGTGGGTCAGATCTGTGGGGTAAAATCTGCTGTGGGGCAGATGTGGTTCAGATCTATGGGGCAGGAGCTTCTGTGGGGTTGATGTGGGTCAGATCTATGGGTCAGGAGCTGCTGTGGGGCAGATGTGGGTCAGATCTATGGGGCAGGATCTCCTGGGGGCTGATGTGGGTCAGATCTGTGGGGTAAAATCTGCTGTGGGGCAGATGTGGTTCAGATCTATGGGGCAGGAGCTTCTGTGGGGTTGATGTGGGTCAGATCTATGGGTCAGGAGCTGCTGTGGGGCAGATGTGGGTCAGATCTATGGGGCAGGATCTCCTGGGGGCTGATGTGGGTCAGATCTGTGGGGTAAAATCTGCTGTGGGGCAGATGTGGTTCAGATCTATGGGGCAGGAGCTTCTGTGGGGTTGATGTTGGTCAGATCTATGGGTCAGGAGCTGCTGTGGGGCAGATGTGGGTCAGTTCTATGGGGCAAGAGCCGCTGTGGTGCAGATGTGGGTCAGATCTATGGGGCAAGATCTCCTGGGGGCTGATGTGGGTCAGATCTGTGGGGTAAAATCTGCTGTGGGGCAGATGTGGTTCAGATCTATGGGGCAGGAGCTTCTGTGGGGTTTATGTGGGTAAGATCTATGGGTCAGGAGCTGCTGTGGGGCAGATGTGGGTCAGTTCTATGGGGCAAGAGCTGCTGTGTTGCAGATGTGGGTCAGATCTATGGGGCAGGAGCTGCTGTGGGGCTGATACGGTTAAGATCTATGGAGCGGGAGATGCTATGGGGCTGATGAGGGTCAGATCTATGGGGCAGGAGCTGATGTGGGGCTGATGTTGGTCAGATCTATAGGGCAGGAGCTGCAGTGGTGCTGATGTGGGTCAGATCTATGGGGCAGGATCTCCTGTGGGGCTGATATGGGTCAAATCAATGGGGCAGAGCTGCTCTGGGGCACATGTGGGTCAGATCTATGGAGCAGGAGCTGCTGTGGGGCAGATTTGAATCAGATCTATAGGGCAGAAGCTGCTGTGGGTCAGATCTATGGGGAGGAGCTGCTGTGGGGCACATGTGAGTTAGATCTATGGGGCAGGAGATGGTGTGGGGCAGATGTGGGTCAGATCTATGGGGCAGGATCTCCTGGGGGCTGATGTGGGTCAGATCTGTGGGGTAAAATCTGCTGTGGGGCAGATGTGGTTCAGATCTATGGGGCAGGAGCTTCTGTGGGGTTGATGTGGGTCAGATCTATGGGTCAGGAGCTGCTGTGGGGCAGATGTGGGTCAGATCTATGGGGCAGGATCTCCTGGGGGCTGATGTGGGTCAGATCTGTGGGGTAAAATCTGCTGTGGGGCAGATGTGGTTCAGATCTATGGGGCAGGAGCTTCTGTGGGGTTGATGTGGGTCAGATCTATGGGTCAGGAGCTGCTGTGGGGCAGATGTGGGTCAGTTCTATGGGGCAAGAGCTGCTGTGGTGCAGATGTGGGTCAGATCTATGGGGCAGGAGCTGCTGTGGGGCTGATACGGTTAAGATCTATGGAGCGGGAGATGCTATGGGGCTGATGAGGGTCAGATCTATGGGGCAGGAGCTGATGTGGGGCTGATGTTGGTCAGATCTATAGGGCAGGAGCTGCAGTGGGGCTGATGTGGGTCAGTTCTATGGGGCAGGATCTCCTGTGGGGCTGATGTGGGTCAAATCAATGAGGCAGAGCTGCTCTGGGGCACATGTGGGTCAGATCTATGGAGCAGGAGCTGCTGTGGGGCAGATTTGAATGAGATCTATAGGGCAGGAGCTGCTGTGGGTCAGATGTATGGAGCAGGAGCTGCTGTGGGGTTGATGTGGGTCAGATCTATGGGTCAGGAGCTGCTGTGGGGCAGATGTGGGTCAGTTCTATGGGGCAAGAGCTTCTGTGGTGCAGATGTGGGTCAGATCTATGGGTCAGGAGCTGCTGTGGGGCTGATACGGTTAAGATCTATGGAGCGGGAGATGCTATGGGGCTGATGAGGGTCAGATCTATGGGGCAGGAGCTGATGTGGGGCTGATGTTGGTCAGATCTATAGGGCAGGAGCTGCAGTGGGGCTGATGTGGGTCAGATCTATGGGGCAGGATCTCCTGTGGGGCTGATGTGGGTCAAATCAATGGGGCAGAGCTGCTCTGGGGCAGATGTGGGTCAGATCTATGGGGCAGGAGCTGCTGTGGGGCAGATTTGAATCAGATCTATAGGGCAGGAGCTGCTGTGGGTCAGATCTATGGGCAGGAGCTGCTGTGGGGCACATGTGAGTTGGATCTATGGGGCAGGAGATGGTGTGGGGCAGATGTGGGTCAGATCTATGGGGCAGGATCTCCTGGGGGCTGATGTGGGTCAGATCTGTGGGGTAAAATCTGCTGTGGGGCAGATGTGGTTCAGATCTATGGGGCAGGAGCTTCTGTGGGGTTGATGTGGGTCAGATCTATGGGTCAGGAGCTGCTGTGGGGCAGATGTGGGTCAGTTCTATGGGGCAAGAGCCGCTGTGGTGCAGATGTGGGTCAGATCTATGGGGCAAGATCTCCTGGGGGCTGATGTGGGTCAGATCTGTGGGGTAAAATCTGCTGTGGGGCAGATGTGGTTCAGATCTATGGGGCAGGAGCTTCTGTGGGGTTTATGTGGGTAAGATCTATGGGTCAGGAGCTGCTGTGGGGCAGATGTGGGTCAGTTCTATGGGGCAAGAGCTGCTGTGTTGCAGATGTGGGTCAGATCTATGGGGCAGGAGCTGCTGTGGGGCTGATACGGTTAAGATCTATGGAGCGGGAGATGCTATGGGGCTGATGAGGGTCAGATCTATGGGGCAGGAGCTGATGTGGGGCTGATGTTGGTCAGATCTATAGGGCAGGAGCTGCAGTGGTGCTGATGTGGGTCAGATCTATGGGGCAGGATCTCCTGTGGGGCTGATATGGGTCAAATCAATGGGGCAGAGCTGCTCTGGGGCACATGTGGGTCAGATCTATGGAGCAGGAGCTGCTGTGGGGCAGATTTGAATCAGATCTATAGGGCAGAAGCTGCTGTGGGTCAGATCTATGGGGAGGAGCTGCTGTGGGGCACATGTGAGTTAGATCTATGGGGCAGGAGATGGTGTGGGGCAGATGTGGGTCAGATCTATGGGGCAGGATCTCCTGGGGGCTGATGTGGGTCAGATCTGTGGGGTAAAATCTGCTGTGGGGCAGATGTGGTTCAGATCTATGGGGCAGGAGCTTCTGTGGGGTTGATGTGGGTCAGATCTATGGGTCAGGAGCTGCTGTGGGGCAGATGTGGGTCAGTTCTATGGGGCAAGAGCCGCTGTGGTGCAGATGTGGGTCAGATCTATGGGGCAAGTTCTCCTGGGGGCTGATGTGGGTCAGATCTGTGGGGTAAAATCTGCTGTGGGGCAGATGTGGTTCAGATCTATGGGGCAGGAGCTTCTGTGGGGTTGATGTGGGTCAGATCTATGGGTCAGGAGCTGCTGTGGGGCAGATGTGGGTCAGTTCTATGGGGCAAGAGCTGCTGTGGTGCAGATGTGGGTCAGATCTATGGGGCAGGAGCTGCTGTGGGGCTGATACGGTTAAGATCTATGGAGCGGGAGATGCTATGGGGCTGATGAGGTTCAGATCTATGGGGCAGGAGCTGATGTGGGGCTGATGTTGGTCAGATCTATAGGGCAGGAGCTGCAGTGGGGCGGATGTGGGTCAGATCTATGGGGCAGGATCTCCTGTGGGGCTGATGTGGGTCAAATCAATGGGGCAGAGCTGCTCTGGGGCACATGTGGGTCAGATCTATGGAGCAGGAGCTGCTGTGGGGCAGATTTGAATCAGATCTATAGGGCAGGAGCTGCTGTGGGTCAGATCTATGGGCAGGAGCTGCTGTGGGGCACATGTGAGTTAGATCTATGGGGCAGGAGATGGTGTGGGGCAGATGTGGGTCAGATCTATGGGGCAGGATCTCCTGGGGGCTGATGTGGGTCAGATCTGTGGGGTAAAATCTGCTGTGGGGCAGATGTGGTTCAGATCTATGGGGCAGGAGCTTCTGTGGGGTTGATGTGGGTCAGATCTATGGGTCAGGAGCTGCTGTGGGGCAGATGTGGGTCAGTTTTATGGGGCAAGAGCCGCTGTGGTGCAGATGTGGGTCAGATCTATGGGGCAAGATCTCCTGGGGGCTGATGTGGGTCAGATCTGTGGGGTAAAATCTGCTGTGGGGCAGATGTGGTTCAGATCTATGGGGCAGGAGCTTCTGTGGGGTTGATGTGAGTCAGATCTATGGGTCAGGAGCTGCTGTGGGGCAGATGTGGGTCAGTTCTATGGGGCAAGAGCTGCTGTGGTGCAGATGTGGGTCAGATCTATGGGGCAGGAGCTGCTGTGGGGCTGATACGGTTAAGATCTATGGAGCGGGAGATGCTATGGGGCTGATGAGGGTCAGATCTATGGGGCAGGAGCTGATGTGGGGCTGATGTTGGTCAGATCTATAGGGCAGGAGCTGCAGTGGGGCTGATGTGGGTCAGATCTATGGGGCAGGATCTCCTGTGGGGCTGATGTGGGTCAAATCAATGGGGCAGAGCTGCTCTGGGGCACATGTGGGTCAGATCTATGGAGCAGGAGCTGCTGTGGGGCAGATTTGAATCAGATCTATAGAGCAGAAGCTGCTGTGGGTCAGATCTATGGGGCAGGATCTCCTGGGGGCTGATGTGGGTCAGATCTGTGGGGTAAAATCTGCTGTGGGGCAGATGTGGTTCAGATCTATGGGGCAGGAGCTTCTGTGGGGTTGATGTGGGTCAGATCTATGGGTCAGGAGCTGCTGTGGGGCAGATGTGGGTCAGTTCTATGGGGCAAGAGCCGCTGTGGTGCAGACGTGGGTCAGATCTATGGGGCAAGATCTCCTGGGGGCTGATGTGGGTCAGATCTGTGGGGTAAAATCTGCTGTGGGGCAGATGTGGTTCAGATCTATGGGGCAGGAGCTTCTGTGGGGTTGATGTGGGTCAGATCTATGGGTCAGGAGCTGCTGTGGGGCAGATGTGGGTCAGATCTATGGGGCAGGATCTCCTGTGGGGCTGATGTGGGTCAAATCAATGGGGCAGAGCTGCTCTGGGGCACATGTGGGTCAGATCTATGGAGCAGGAGCTGCTGTGGGGCAGATTTGAATCAGATCTATGGGGCAGGAGCTGCTGTGGGTCAGATCTATGGAGCAGGAGCTGCTGTGGGGTTGATGTGGGTCAGATCTATGGGTCAGGAGCTGTTGTGGGGCAGATGTGGGTCAGTTCTATGGGGCAAGAGCTGCTGTGGTGCAGATGTGGGTCAGATCTATGGGGCAGGAGCTGCTGTGGGGCTGATACGGTTAAGATCTATGGAGCGGGAGATGCTATGGGGCTGATGAGGGTCAGATCTATGGGTCAGGATCTGATGTGGGGCTGATGTTGTTCAGATCAATAGGGCAGGAGCTGCAGTGGGGCTGATGTGGGTCAGTTCTATGGGGCAGGATCTCCTGTGGGGCTGATGTGGGTCAAATCAATGGGGCAGAGCTGCTCTGGGGCACATGTGGGTCAGATCTATGGAGCAGGAGCTGCTGTGGGGCAGATTTGAATCAGATCAATAGGGCAGGAGCTGCTGTGGGTCAGATGTATGGGCAGGAGCTGCTGTGGGGCACATGTGAGTTAGATCTATGGGGCAGGAGATGGTGTGGGGCAGATGTGGGTCAGATCTATGGGGCAGGATCTCCTGGGGGCTGATACGGTTAAGATCTATGGAGCGGGAAATGCTATGGGGCTGATGAGGGTCAGATCTATGGGGCAGGAGCTGATGTGGGGCTGATGTTGGTCAGATCTATAGGGCAGGAGCTGCTGTGGGACAGATCTATGGAGCAGGAGCTGCTGTGGGGTTGATGTGGGTCAGATCTATGGGTCAGGAGCTGCTGTGGGGCAGATGTGGGTCAGATCTATGGGGCAGGATCTCCTGGGGGCTGATGTGGGTCAGATCTGTGGGGTAAAATCTGCTGTGGTGCAGATGTGGATCAGATCTATGGGGCAGGAGCTTCTGTGGGGTTGATGTGGGTCAGATCTATGGGTCAGGAGCTGCTGTGGGGCAGATGTGGGTCAGTTCTATGGGGCAAGAGCCGCTGTGGTGCAGACGTGGGTCAGATCTATGGGGCAAGATCTCCTGGGGGCTGATGTGGGTCAGATCTGTGGGGTAAAATCTGCTGTGGGGCAGATGTGGTTCAGATCTATGGGGCAGGAGCTTCTGTGGGGTTGATGTGGGTCAGATCTATGGGTCAGGAGCTGCTGTGGGGCAGATGTGGGTCAGTTCTATGGGGCAAGAGCTGCTGTGGTGCAGATGTGGGTCAGATCTATGGGGCAGGAGCTGCTGTGGGGCTGATACGGTTAAGATCTATGGAGCAGGAGATGCTATGGGGCTAATGAGGGTCAGATCTATGGGGCAGGAGCTGATGTGGGGCTGATGTTGGTCAGATCTATAGGGCAGGAGCTGCAGTGGGGCTGATGTGGGTCAGTTCTATGGGGCAGGATCTCCTGTGGGGCTGATGTGGGTCAAATCAATGGGGCAGAGCTGCTCTGGGGCACATGTGGGTCAGATCTATAAAGCAGGAGCTGCTGTGGGGCAGATTTGAATCAGATCTATAGGGCAGAAGCTGCTGTGGGTCAGATCTATGGAGCAGGAGCTGCTGTGGGGTTGATGTGGGTTAGATCTATGGGTCAGGAGCTGCTGTGGGGCAGATGTGGGTCAGTTCTATGGGGCAAGAGCTGCTGTGGTGCAGATGTGGGTCAGATCTATGGGGCAAGAGCTGCTGTGGTGCAGATGTGGGTCAGATCTATGGGGCAGGAGCTGCTGTGGGGCAGATGTGGGTCAGATCTATGGGGCAGGAGCTGCTGTGGGGCTGATACGGTTAAGATCTACGGAGCGGGAGATGCTATGGGGCTGATGAGGGTCAGATCTATGGGGCAGGAGCTGATGTGGGGCTGATGTTGGTCAGATCTATAGGGCAGGAGCTGCAGTGGGGCTGATGTGGGTCAGATCTATGGGGCAGGATCTCCTGTGGGGCTGATGTGGGTCAAATCAATGGGGCAGAGCTGCTCTGGGGCACATTTGGGTCAGATCTATGGGGCAGGAGCTGCTGTGGGGCAGATTTGAATCAGATCTATAGGGCAGGAGCTGCTGTGGGTCAGATCTATGGGCAGGAGCTGCTGTGGGGCACATGTGAGTTAGATCTATGGGGCAGGAGATGGTGTGGGGCAGATGTGGGTCAGATCTATGGGGCAGGATCTCCTGGGGGCTGATGTGGGTCAGATCTGTGGGGTAAAATCTGCTGTGGGGCAGATGTGGTTCAGATCTATGAGGCAGGAGCTTCTGTGGGGTTGATGTGGGTCAGATCTATGGGTCAGGAGCTGCTGTGGGGCAGATGTGGGTCAGTTCTATGGGGCAAGAGCCGCTGTGGTGCAGATGTGGGTCAGATCTATGGGGCAAGATCTCCTGGGGGCTGATGTGGGTCAGATCTGTGGGGTAAAATCTGCTGTGGGGCAGATGTGGTTCATATCTATGGGGCAGGAGCTTCTGTGGGGTTGATGTGGTTCAGATCTATGGGTCAGGAGCTGCTGTGGGGCAGATGTGGGTCAGTTCTATGGGGCAAGAGCCGCTGTGGTGCAGATGTGGGTCAGATCTATGGGGCAAGATCTCCTGGGGGCTGATGTGAGTCAGATCTGTGGGGTAAAATCTGCTATGGGGCAGATGTGGTTCAGATCTATGGGGCAGGAGCTTCTGTGGGGTTGATGTGGGTCAGATCTATGGGTCAGGAGCTGCTGTGGGGCAGATGTGGGTCAGTTCTATGGGGCAAGAGCTGCTGTGGTGCAGATGTGGGTCAGATCTATGGGGCAGGAGCTGCTGTGGGGCTGATACGGTTAAGATCTATGGAGCGGGAGATGCTATGGGGCTGATGAGGGTCAGATCTATGGGGCAGGAGCTGATGTGGGGCTGATGTTGGTCAGATCTATAGGGCAGGAGCTGCAGTGGGGCTGATGTGGGTCAGTTCTATGGGGCAGGATCTCCTGTGGGGCTGATGTGGGTCAAATCAATGAGGCAGAGCTGCTCTGGGGCACATGTGGGTCAGATCTATGGAGCAGGAGCTGCTGTGGGGCAGATTTGAATCAGATCTATAGGGCAGGAGCTGCTGTGGGTCAGATCTATGGGCAGGAGCTGCTGTGGGGCACATGTGAGTTAGATCTATGGGGCAGGAGATGGTGTGGGGCAGATGTGGGTCAGATCTATGGGGCAGGATCTCCTGGGGGCTGATGTGGGTCAGATCTGTGGGGTAAAATCTGCTGTGGGGCAGATGTGGTTCAGATCTATGGGGCAGGAGCTTCTGTGGGGTTGATGTGGGTCAGATCTATGGGTCAGGAGCTGCTGTGGGGCAGATGTGGGTCAGTTCTATGGGGCAAGAGCCGCTGTGGTGCAGATGTGGGTCAGATCTATGGGGCAAGATCTCCTGGGGGCTGATGTGGGTCAGATCTGTGGGGTAAAATCTGCTGTGGGGCAGATGTGGTTCAGATCTATGGGGCAGGAGCTTCTGTGGGGTTGATGTGGGTCAGATCTATGGGTCAGGAGCTGCTGTGGGGCAGATGTGGGTCAGTTCTATGGGGCAAGAGCTGCTGTGGTGCAGATGTGGGTCAGATCTATGGGGCAGGAGCTGCTGTGGGGCTGATACGGTTAAGATCTATGGAGCGGGAGATGCTATGGGGCTGATGAGGGTCAGATCTATGGGGCAGGAGCTGATGTAGGGCTGATGTTGGTCAGATCTATAGGGCAGGAGCTGCAGTGGGGCTGATGTGGGTCAGATCTATGGGGCAGGATCTCCTGTGGGGCTGATGTGGGTCAAATCAATGGGGCAGAGCTGCTCTGGGGCACATGTGGGTCAGATCTATGGGGCAGGAGCTGCTGTGGGGCAGATTTGAATCAGATCTATAGGGCAGGAGCTGCTGTGGGTCAGATCTATGGGCAGGAGCTGCTGTGGGGCACATGTGAGTTAGATCTATGGGGCAGGAGATGGTGTGGGGCAGATGTGGGTCAGATCTATGGGGCAGGATCTCCTGGGGGCTGATGTGGGTCAGATCTGTGGGGTAAAATCTGCTGTGGGGCAGATGTGGTTCAGATCTATGGGGCAGGAGCTTCTGTGGGGTTGATGTGGGTCAGATCTATGGGTCAGGAGCTGCTGTGGGGCAGATGTGGGTCAGTTCTATGGGGCAAGAGCTGCTGTGGTGCAGATGTGGGTCAGATCTATGGGGCAGGAGCTGCTGTGGGGCTGATGTGGGTCAAATCAATGGGCAGAGCTGCTCTGGGGCACATGTGGGTCAGATCTATGGAGCAGGAGCTTCTGTGGGGCAGATTTGAATAAGATCTATAGGGCAGAAGCTGCTGTGGGTCAGATCTATGGGCAGGAGCTGCTGTGGGGCACATGTGAGTTAGATCTATGGGGCAGGAGATGGTGTGGGGCAGATGTGGGTCAGATCTATGGGGCAGGATCTCCTGGGGGCTGATGTGGGTCAGATCTGTGGGGTAAAATCTGCTGTGGGGCAGATGTGGTTCAGATCTATGGGGCAGGAGCTTCTGTGGGGTTGATGTGGGTCAGATCTATGGGTCAGGAGCTGCTGTGGGGCAGATGTGGGTCAGTTCTATGGGGCAAGAGCTGCTGTGGTGCAGATGTGGGTCAGATCTATGGGGCAGGAGCTGCTGTGGGGCTGATACGGTTAAGATCTATGGAGCGGGAGATGCTATGGGGCTGATGAGGGTCAGATCTATGGGGCAGGAGCTGATGTGGGGCTGATGTTGGTCAGATCTATAGGGCAGGAGCTGCAGTGGGGCTGATGTGGGTCAGTTCTATGGGGCAGGATCTCCTGTGGGGCTGATGTGGGTCAAATCAATGAGGCAGAGCTGCTCTGGGGCACATGTGGGTCAGATCTATGGAGCAGGAGCTGCTGTGGGGCAGATTTGAATGAGATCTATAGGGCAGGAGCTGCTGTGGGTCAGATCTATGGGCAGGAGCTGCTGTGGGGCACATGTGAGTTAGATCTATGGGGCAGGAGATGGTGTGGGGCAGATGTGGGTCAGATCTATGGGGCAGGATCTCCTGGGGGCGTATGTGGGTCAGATCTGTGGGATAAAATCTGCTGTGGGGCAGATGTGGTTCAGATCTATGGGGCAGGAGCTTCTGTGGGGTTGATGTGGGTCAGATCTATGGGTCAGGAGCTGCTGTGGGGCAGATGTGGGTCAGTTCTATGGGGAAGAGCTGCTGTGGTGCAGATGTGGGTCAGATCTATGGAGCAGGAGCTGCTGTGGGGCAGATGTGGGTCAGATCTATGGGGCAGGATCTCCTGGGGGCGTATGTGGGTCAGATCTGTGGGATAAAATCTGCTGTGGGGCAGATGTGGTTCAGATCTATGGGGCAGGAGCTTCTGTGGGGTTGATGTGGGTCAGATCTATGGGTCAGGAGCTGCTGTGGGGCAGATGTGGGTCAGTTCTATGGGGAAGAGCTGCTGTGGTGCAGATGTGGGTCAGATCTATGGAGCAGGAGCTGCTGTGGGGCAGATTTGAATCAGATCTATAGGGCAGGAGCTGCTGTGGGTCAGATCTATGGAGGAGGAGCTGCTGTGGGGTTGATGTGGGTCAGATCTATGGGTCAGGAGCTGCTGTGGGGCAGATGTGGGTCAGTTCTATGGGGCAAGAGCTTCTGTGGTGCAGATGTGGGTCAGATCTATGGGGCAGGAGCTGCTGTGGGGCTGATACGGTTAAGATCTATGGAGCGGGAGATGCTATGGGGCTGATGAGGGTCAGATCTATGGGGCAGGAGCTGATGTGGGGCTGATGTTGGTCAGATCTATAGGGCAGGAGCTGCAGTGGGGCTGATGTGGGTCAGATCTATGGGGCAGGATCTCCTGTGGGGCTGATGTGGGTCAAATCAATGGGGCAGAGCTGCTCTGGGGCACATGTGGGTCAGATCTATGGAGCAGGAGCTGCTGTGGGTCAGATTTGAATCAGATCTATAGGGCAGGAGCTGCTGTGGGTCAGATCTATGGGCAGGAGCTGCTGTGGGGCACATGTGAGTTAGATCTATGGGGCAGGAGATGGTGTGGGGCAGATGTGGGTCAGATCTATGGGGCAGGATCTCCTGGGGGCTGATGTGGGTCAGATCTGCGGGGTAAAATCTGCTGTGGGGCAGATGTGGTTCAGATCTATGGGGCAGGAGCTTCTGTGGGGTTGATGTGGGTCAGATCTATGGGTCAGGAGCTGCTGTGGGGCAGATGTGGGTCAGTTCTATGGGGCAAGAGCCGCTGTGGTGCAGATGTGGGTCAGATCTATGGGGCAAGATCTCCTGGGGGCTGATGTGGGTCAGATCTGTGGGGTAAAATCTGCTGTGGGGCAGATGTGGTTCAGATCTATGGGGCAGGAGCTTCTGTGGGGTTGATGTGGGTCAGATCTATAGGGCAGGAGCTGCTGTGGGGCTGATGTGGGTCAGATCTATGGGGCAGGATCTCCTGTGGGGCTGATGTGGGTCAAATCAATGGGGCAGAGCTGCTCTGGCGCACATGTGGGTCAGATCTATGGAGCAGGAGCTGCTGTGGGTCAGATCTATGGAGCAGGAGCTGCTGTGGGGCACATGTGAGTTAGATCTATGGGGTAGGAGATGGTGTGGGGCAGATGTGGGTCAGATCTATGGGGCAGGAGCTGCTGTGTGGCTGATGAGGGTCAGATCTATGGGGCATGGGCTGCTGTGGGTCAGATCTACGGGACTGGAGCTGCAGTGGAGCACATGTGGGTCAGATCTACGGGGTAGAAGCTGCTGTGGGGCTGATACGGTTAAGATCTATGGAGCGGGAGATGCTTTGGGGCTGATGGGGGTCAGATCTATGGGGCAGGAGCTGATGTGGGGCTGATGTTGGTCAGATCTATAGGGCAGGAGCTGCAGTGGGGCTGATGTGGGTCAGATCTATGGGGCAGGATCTCCTGTGGGGCTGATGTGGGTCAAATCAATGGGGCAGAGCTACTCTGGGGCACATGTGGGTCAGATCTATGGGTCAGGAGCTGCTGTGGGGCAGATGTGGGTCAGTTCTATGGGGCAAGAGATGCTGTGGTGCAGATGTGGGTCAGATCTATGGGGCAGGAGCTGCTGTGGGGCTGATACGGTTAAGATTTATGGAGCGGGAGATGCTATGGGGCAGATGAGGGTCAGATCTATGGGGCAGGAGCTGATGTGGGGCTGATGTTGGTCAGATCTATAGGGCAGGAGCTGCAGTGGGGCAGATGTGGTTCAGATCTATGGGGCAGGAGCTTCTGTGGGGTTGATGTGGGTCAGATCTATGGGTCAGGAGCTGCTGTGGGGCAGATGTGGGTCAGATCTATGGAGCAGGAGCTGCTGTGGGGCAGATTTGAATCAGATCTATAGGGCAGGAGCTGCTGTGGGTCAGATCTATGGGCAGGAGCTGCTGTGGGGCACATGTGAGTTAGATCTATGGGGCAGGAGATGGTGTGGGGCAGATGTGGGTCAGATCTATGGGGCAGGATCTCCTGGGGGCTGATGTGGGTCAGATCTGTGGGGTAAAATCTGCTGTGTGGCAGATGTGGTTCAGATCTATGGGGCAGGAGCTTCTGTAGGGTTGATGTGGGTCAGATCTATGGGTCAGGAGCTGCTGTGGGGCAGATTTGGGTCAGTTCTATGGGGCAAGAGCTGCTGTGGTGCAGATGTGGGTCAGATCTATGGGGCAGGCGCTGCTGTGGGGCTGATACGGTTAAGATCTATGGAGCGGGAGATGCTATCGGGATGATGAGGGTCAGATCTATGGGGCAGGAGCTGATGTGGGGCTGATGTTGGTCAGATCTATAGGGCAGGAGCTGCAGTGGGGCTGATGTGGGTCAGATCTATGGGGCAGGATCTCCTGTGGGGCTGATATGGGTCAAATCAATGGGGCAGAGCTGCTCTGGGGCACATGTGGGTCAGATCTATGGGCAGGAGCTGCTGTGGGGCACATGTGAGTTAGATCTATGGGGCAGGAGATGGTGTGGGGCAGATGTGGGTCAGATCTACGGGGCAGGATCTCCTGGGGGCTGATGTGGGTCAGATCTGTGGGGAAAATCTGCTGTGGGGCAGATGTGGTTCAGATCTATGGGGCAGGAGCTTCTGTGGGGTTGATGTGGGTCAGATCTATGGGTCAGGAGCTGCTGTGGGGCAGATGTGGGTCAGTTCTATGGCGCAAGAGCTGCTGTGGTGCAGATGTGGGTCACATCTATGGGGCAGGAGCTGCTGTGGGGCTGATACTGTTAAGATCTATGGAGCGGGAGATGCTATGGGGCTGATGAGGGTCAGATCTATGGGGCAGGAGCTGATGTGGGGCTGATGTTGGTCAGATCTATAGGGCAGGAGCTGCAGTGGGGCTGATGTGGGTCAGATCTATGGGGCAGGATCTCCTGTGGGGCTGATGTGGGTCAAATCAATGGGGCAGAGCTGCTCTGGCGCACATGTGGGTCAGATCTATGGAGCAGGAGCTGCTGTGGGGCAGATTTGAATCAGATCTATAGGGCAGGAGCTGCTGTGGGTCAGATCTATGGGCAGGAGCTGCTGTGGGGCACATGTGAGTTAGATCTATGGGGCAGGAGATGGTGTGGGGCAGATGTGGGTCAGATCTATGGGGCAGGATCTCCTGGGGGCTGATGTGGGTCAGATCTGTGGGGTAAAATCTGCTGTGGGGCAGATGTGGTTCAGATCTATGGGGCAGGAGCTTCTGTAGGGTTGATGTGGGTCAGATCTATGGGTCAGGAGCTGCTGTGGTGCAGATGAGGGTCAGTTCTATGGGGCAAGAGCTGCTGTGGTGCAGATGTGGGTCAGATCTATGGGGCAGGAGCTGCTGTGTGGCTGATACGGTTAAGATCTATGGAGCGGGAGATGCTATCGGGCTGATGAGGGTCAGATCTATGGGGCAGGAGCTGATGTGGGGCTGATGTTGGTCAGATCTATAGGGCAGGAGCTGCAGTGGGGCTGATGTGGGTCAGATCTATGGGGCAGGATCTCCTGTGGGGCTGATGTGGGTCAAATCAATGGGGCAGAGCTGCTCTGGGGCACATGTGGGTCAGATCTATGGGCAGGAGCTGCTGTGGGGCACATGTGAGTTAGATCTATGGGGCAGGAGATGGTGTGGGGCAGATGTGGGTCAGATCTACGGGGCAGGATCTCCTGGGGGCTGATGTGGGTCAGATCTGTGGGGTAAAATCTGCTGTGGGGCAGATGTGGTTCAGATCTATGGGGCATGAGCTTCTGTGGGGTTGATGTGGGTCAGATCTATGGGTCAGGAGCTGCTGTGGGGCAGATGTGGGTCAGTTCTATGGGGCAAGAGCTGCTGTGGTGCAGATGTGGGTCACATCTATGGGGCAGGAGCTGCTGTGGGGCTGATACGGTTAAGATCTATGGAGCGGGAGATGCTATGGGGCTGATGAGGGTCAGATCTATGGGGCAGGAGCTGATGTGGGGCTGATGTTGGTCAGATCTATAGGGCAGGAGCTGCAGTGGGGCTGATGAGGGTCAGATCTATGGGGCAGGATCTCCTGTGGGGCTGATGTGGGCCAAATCAATGGGGCAGAGCTGCTCTGGGGCGCATGTGGGTCAGATCTATGGAGCAGGAGATGCTGTGGGGCAGATTTGAATCAGATCTATAGGGTAGAAGCTGCTGTGGGTCAGATCTATGGGGCAGGAGCTGCTGTGGGTCAGATCTATGGAGCAGGAGCTGCTGTGGGGCACATGTGAGTTAGATCTATGGGGCAGGAGATGGTATGGGGCAGATGTGGGTCAGATCTATGGGGCAGGAGCTGCTGTGTGGCTTATGAGGGTCAGATCTATGGGGCATGGGCTGCTGTGGGTCAAATCTACGGGACTGGAGCTGCAGTGGAGCACCTGTGGCTCAGATCTATGGGTAGAAGCTGCTGTGGGGCTGATGGGGGTCATATCTATAAGGCAGGAGCTGCTGTGGGGCTGACGTGGGTCAGATCTATGAGGCAAGAGCTGCTGTGGGGCTGATGTGGGTCAGATCTATGGGGCAGGATCTCCTGTGGGGCTGATGTGGGTCAAATCAATGAGGCAGAGCTGCTCTGGGGCACATGTGGGTCAGATCTATGGAGCAGGAGCTGCTGTGGGGCAGATTTGAATCAGATCTATAGGGCAGGAGCTTCTGTGGGTCAGATCTATGGGCAGGAGCTGCTGTGGGGCACATGTGAGTTATATCTATGGGGCAGGAGATGGTGTGGGGCAGATGTGGGTCAGATCTATGGGGCAGGATCTCCTGGGGGCTAATGTGGGTCAGATCTGTGGGGTAAAATCTGCTGTGGGGCAGATGTGGTTCAGATCTATAGGGCAGGAGATGCAGTGGGGCTGATGTGGGTCAAATCAATGGGGCAGAGCTGCTCTGGCGCACATGTGGGTCAGATCTATGGAGCAGGAGCTGCTGTGGGGCAGATTTGAATCAGATCTATAGGGCAGGAGCTGCTGTGGGTCAGATCTATGGGCAGGAGCTGCTGTGGGGCACATGTGAGTTAGATCTATGGGGCAGGAGATGGTGTGGGGCAGATGTGGGTCAGATCTATGGGGCAGGATCTCCTGGGGGCTGATGTGGGTCAGATCTGTGGGGTAAAATCTGCTGTGTGGCAGATGTGGTTCAGATCTATGGGGCAGGAGCTTCTGTAGGGTTGATGTGGGTCAGATCTATGGGTCAGGAGCTGCTGTGGGGCAGATTTGGGTCAGTTCTATGGGGCAAGAGCTGCTGTGGTGCAGATGTGGGTCAGATCTATGGGGCAGGCGCTGCTGTGGGGCTGATACGGTTAAGATCTATGGAGCGGGAGATGCTATCGGGATGATGAGGGTCAGATCTATGGGGCAGGAGCTGATGTGGGGCTGATGTTGGTCAGATCTATAGGGCAGGAGCTGCAGTGGGGCATATGTGGGTCAGATCTATGGGGCAGGATCTCCTGTGGGGCTGATGTGGGTCAAATCAATGGGGCAGAGCTGCTCTGGGGCACATGTGGGTCAGATCTATGGAGCAGGAGCTGCTGTGGGGCAGATTTGAATCAGATCTATAGGGCAGAAGCTGCTGTGGGTCAGATCTATGGGCAGGAGCTGCTGTGGGGCACATGTGAGTTAGATCTATGGGGCAGGAGATGGTGTGGGGCAGATGTGGGTCAGATCTATGGGGCAGGATCTCCTGGGGGCTGATGTGGGTCAGATCTGTGGGGTAAAATCTGCTGTAGGGCAGATGTGGTTCAGATCTATGGGGCAGGAGCTTCTGTGGGGTTGATGTGGGTCAGATCTATGGGTCAGGAGCTGCTGTGGGGCAGATGTGGGTCAGTTCTATGGGGCAAGAGCTGCTGTGGTGCAGATGTGGGTCAGATCTATGGGGCAGGAGCTGCTGTGGGGCTGATACGGTTAAGATCTATGGAGCGGGAGATGCTATGGGGCTGATGAGGGTCAGATCTATGGGGCAGGAGCTGATGTGGGGCTGATGTTGGTCAGATCTATAGGGCAGGAGCTGCAGTGGGGCTGATGTGGGTCAGTTCTATGGGGCAGGATCTCCTGTGGGGCTGATGTGGGTCAAATCAATGAGGCAGAGCTGCTCTGGGGCACATGTGGGTCAGATCTATGGAGCAGGAGCTGCTGTGGGTCAGATCTATGGAGCAGGATCTGCTGTGGGGCACATGTGAGTTAGATCTATGGGGCAGGAGATGGTGTGGGGCAGATGTGGGTCAGATCTATGGGGCAGGATCTCCTGGGGGCTGATGTGGGTCAGATCTGTGGGGTAAAATCTGCTGTGGGGCAGATGTGGTTCAGATCTATGGGGCAGGAGCTTCTGTGGGGTTGATGTGGGTCAGATCTATGGGTCAGGAGCTTCTGTGGGGCAGATGTGGGTCAGATCTATGGGGCAGGATCTCCTGGGGGCTGATGTGGGTCAGATCTGTGGGGTAAAATCTGCTGTGGGGCAGATGTGGTTCAGATCTATGGGGCAGGAGCTTCTGTGGGGTTGATGTGGGTCAGATCTATGGGTCAGGAGCTGCTGTGGGGCAGATGTGGGTCAGATCTATGGGGCAGGATCTCCTGGGGGCTGATGTGGGTCAGATCTGTGGGGTAAAATCTGCTGTGGGGCAGATGTGGTTCAGATCTATGGGGCAGGAGCTTCTGTGGGGTTGATGTGGGTCAGATCTATGGGTCAGGAGCTGCTGTGGGGCAGATGTGGGTCAGTTCTATGGGGCAAGAGCTGCTGTGGTGCAGATGTGGGTCAGATCTATGGGGCAGGAGCTGCTGTGTGGCTGATACGGTTAAGATCTATGGAGCGGGAGATGCTATGGGGCTGATGAGGTTCAGATCTATGGGGCAGGAGCTGATGTGGGGCTGATGTTGGTCAGATCTATAGGGCAGGAGCTGCAGTGGGGCTGATGTGGGTCAGATCTATGGGGCAGGATCTCCTGTGGGGCTGATGTGGGTCAAATCAATGGGGCAGAGCTGCTCTGGGGCACATGTGGGTCAGATCTATGGAGCAGGAGCTGCTGTGGGGCAGATTTGAATCCGATCTATAGGGCAGGAGCTGCTGTGGGTTAGATCTATGGAGCAGGAGCTGCTGTGGGGCACATGTGAGTTAGATCTATGGGGCAGGAGATGGTGTGGGGCAGATGTGGGTCAGATCTATGGGGCAGGATCTCCTGGGGGCTGATGTGGGTAAGATCTGTGGGGTAAAATCTGCTGTGGGGCAGATGTGGTTCAGATCTATGGGGCAGGAGCTTCTGTGGGGTTGATGTGGGTCAGATCTATGGGTCAGGAGCTGCTGTGGGGCAGATGTGGGTCAGATCTATGGGGCAGGATCTCCTGGGGGCTGATGTGGGTCAGATCTGTGGGGTAAAATCTGCTGTGGGCTGATGTGGTTCAGATCTATGGGGCAGGAGCTTCTGTGGGGTTGATGAGGGTCAGATCTATGGGTCAGGAGCTGCTGTGGGGCAGATGTGGGTAAGTTCTATGGGGCAAGAGCCGCTGTGGTGCAGATGTGGGTCAGATCTATGGGGCAAGATCTCCTGGGGGCTGATGTGGGTCAGATCTGTGGGGTAAAATCTGCTGTGGGGCAGATGTGGTTCAGATCTATGGGGCAGGAGCTTCTGTGGGGTTGATGTGGGTCAGATCTATGGGTCAGGAGCTGCTGTGGGGCAGATGTGGGTCAGTTCTATGGGGCAAGAGCTGCTGTGGTGCAGATGTGGGTCAGATCTATGGGGCAGGAGCTGCTGTGGGGCTGATACGGTTAAGATCTATGGAGCGGGAGATGCTATGGGGCTGATGAGGGTCAGATCTATGGGGCAGGAGCTGATGTGGGGCTGATGTTGGTCAGATCTATAGGGCAGGAGCTGCAGTGGGGCTGATGTGGGTCAGTTCTATGGGGCAGGATCTCCTGTGGGGCTGATGTGGGTCAAATCAATGAGGCAGAGCTGCTCTGGGGCACATGTGGGTCAGATCTATGGAGCAGGAGCTGCTGTGGGGCAGATTTGAATCAGATCTATAGGGCAGGAGCTGCTGTGGGTCAGATCTATGGAGCAGGAGCTGCTGTGGGGTTGATGTGGGTCAGATCTATGGGTCGGGAGCTGCTGTGGGGCACATGTGAGTTAGATCTATGGGGCAGGAGATGGTGTGGGGCAGATGTGGGTCATATCTATGGGGCAGGATCTCCTGGGGGCTGATGTGGGTCAGATCTGTGGGGTAAAATCTGCTGTGGGGCAGATGTGGTTCAGATCTATGGGGCTGGAGCTTCTGTGGGGTTGATGTGGGTCAGATCTATGGGTCAGGAGCTGCTGTGGGGCAGATGTGGGTCAGATCTATGGGGCAAGAGCCGCTGTGGTGCAGATGTGGGTCAGATCTATGGGGCAAGATCTCCTGGGTGCTGATGTGGGTCAGATCTATGGGTCAGGAGCTGCTGTGGGGCAGATGTGGGTCAGTTCTATGGGGCAAGAGCCGCTGTGGTGCAGATGAGGGTCAGATCTATGGGGCAAGATCTCCTGGGGGCTGATGTGGGTCAGATCTGTGGGGTAAAATCTGCTGTGGGGCAGATGTGGTTCAGATCTATGGGGCAGGAGCTTCTGTGGGGTTGATGTGGGTCAGATCTATGGGTCAGGAGCTGCTGTGGGGCAGATGTGGGTCATTTCTATGGGGCAAGAGCTGCTGTGGTGCAGATGTGGGTCAGATCTTTGGGGCAGGATCTGCTGTGGGGCTGATACGGTTAAGATCTATGGAGCGGGAGATGCTATGGGGCTGATGAGGTTCAGATCTATGGGGCAGGAGCTGATGTGGGGCTGATGTTGGTCAGATCTATAGGGCAGGAGCTGCAGTGGGGCTGATGTGGGTCAGATCTATGGGGCAGGATCACCTGTGGGACTGATGTGGGTCAAATCAATGGGGCAGAGCTGCTCTGGGGAACATGTATTCAGATCTATGGAGCAGGAGCTGCTGTGGGGCAGGTTTGAATCAGATCTATAGGGCAGGAGCTGCTGTGGGTCAGATCTATGCGCAGGAGATGCTGTGGGGCACATGTGAGTTAGACCTATGGGGCAGGAGATGGTGTGGGGCAGATGTGGGTCAGATCTATGGGGCAGGATCTCCTGTGGGCTGATGTGGGTCAGATCTGTTGGGTAAAATCTGCTGTGGGGCAGATGTGGTTCAGATCTATAGGGCAGGAGCTTCTGTGGGGTTGATGTGGGTCAGATCTATGGGTCAGGAGCTGCTGTGGGGCAGATGTGGGTCAGTTCTATGGGGCAAGAGCCGCTGTGGTGCAGATGTGGGTCAGATCTATAGGGCAAGATCTCCTGGAGGCTGATGTGGGTCAGATCTGTGGGGTAAAATCTGCTGTGGGGCAGATGTGGTTCAGATCTATGGGGCAGGAGCTTCTGTGGGGTTGATGTGGGTCAGATCTATGGGTCAGGAGCTGCTGTGGGGCAGATGTGGGTCAGTTCTATGGGGCAAGAGCTGCTGTGGTTCAGATGTGGGTCAGATCTATGGGGCAGGAGATTATGTGGGGCAGATGTGGGTCAGATCTATGGGGCAGGATCTCCTGGGGGCTGATGTGGGTCAGATCTTTGGTTAAAATCTGCTGTGGGGCAGATGTGGTTCAGATCTATGGGGCAGGAGCTTCTGTGGGGTTGATGTGGGTCAGATCTATGGGTCAGGAGCTGCTGTGGGGCAGATGTGGGTCAGATCTATGGGGCAGGATCTCCTGGGGGCTGATGTGGGTCAGATCTGTGGGGTAAAATGTGCTGTGGGGCAGATGTGGTTCAGATCTATGGGGCAGGAGATGGTGTGGTGCAGATGTGGGTCAGATCTATGGGGCAGGAGCTGCTGTGGGGCTGATACGGTTAAGATCTATGGAGCGGGAGATGCTATGGGGCTGATGAGGGTCAGATCTATGGGGCAGGAGCTGATGTGGGGCTGATGTTGGTCGGATCTATAGGGCAGGAGCTGCAGTGGGGCTGATGTGGGTCAGTTCTATGGGGCAGGATCTCCTGTGGGGCTGATGTGGGTCAAATCAATGAGGCAGAGCTGCTCTGGGGCACATATGGGTCAGATCTATGGAGCAGGAGCTGCTGTGGGGCAGATTTGAATCAGATCTATAGGGCAGGAGCTGCTGTGGGTCAGATCTATGGAGCAGGAGCTGCTGAGGGGCACATCTGAGTTAGATCTATGGGGCAGGATATGGTGTGGGGCAGATGTGGGTCAGGTCTATGGGGCAGGATCTCCTGGGGGCTGATGTGGGTCAGATCTGTGGGGTAAAATCTGCTGTGGGGCAGATGTGGTTCAATCTATGGGGCAGGAGCTTCTGTGGGGTTGATGTGGGTCAGATCTATGGGTCAGGAGCTGCTGTGGTTCAGATTTGAATCAGATCTATAGGGCAGGAGCTGCTGTGGGTCAGATCTATGGAGCAGGAGCTGCTGTGGGGTTGATGTGGGTCAGATCTATAGGTCAGGAGCTGCTGTGGGGCAGATGTGGGTCAGTTCTATGGGGCAAGAACTGCTGTGGTGCAGATGTGGGTCAGATCTATGGGGCAGGAGCTGCTGTGGGGCTGATACGGTTAAGATCTATGGAGCGGGAGATGCTATGGGGCTGATGAGGGTCAGATCTATGGGGCAGGAGCTGATGTGGGGCTGATGTTGGTCAGATCTATAGGGCAGGAGACGCAGTGGGGCTGATGTGGGTCAGATCTATGGGGCAGGATCTCCTGTGGGGCTGATGTGGGTCAAATCAATGGGGCAGAGCTGCTCTGGGGCACATGTGGGTCAGATCTATGGGGCAGGAGCTGCTGTGGGGCAAATTTGAATCAGATCTATAGGGCAGGAGCTGCTGTGGGTCAGATCTATGGGCAGGAGCTGCTGTGGGGCACATGTGAGTTAGATCTATGGGGCAGGAGATGGTGTGGGGCAGATGTGGGTCAGATCTATGGGGCAGGATCTTCTGGGGGCTGATGTGGGTCAGATCTGTGGGGTAAAATCTGCTGTGGGGCAGATGTGGTTCAGATCTATGGGGCAGGAGCTTCTGTGGGGATGATGTGGGTCAGTTCTATGGGGCAAGAGCCGCTGTGGTGCAGATGTGGGTCAGATCTATGGGGCAAGATCTCCTGGGGGCTGATGTGGGTCAGATCTGTGGGGTAAAATCTGCTGTGGGGCAGATGTGGTTCAGATCTATGGGGCAGGAGCTTCTGTGGGGTTGATGTGGGTCAGATCTATGGGTCAGGAGCTGCTGTGGGGCAGATGTGGGTCAGTTCTATGGGGCAAGAGCTGCTGTGGTGCAGATGTGGGTCAGATCTATGGGGCAGGAGCTGCTGTGGGGCTGATACGGTTAAGATCTATGGAGCGGGAGATGCTATGGGGCTGATGAGGGTCAGATCTATGGGGCAGGAGCTGATGTGGGGCTGATGTTGGTCAGATCTATAGGGCAGGAGCTGCAGTGGGGCTGATGTGGGTCAGTTCTATGGGGCAGGATCTCCTGTGGGGCTGATGTGGGTCAAATCAATGAGGCAGAGCTGCTCTGGGGCACATGTGGGTCAGATCTATGGAGCAGAAGCTGCTGTGGGGCAGATTTGAATGAGATCTATAGGGCAGGAGCTGCTGTGGGTCAGATCTATGGAGCAGGAGCTGCTGTGGGGCACATGTGAGTTAGATCTATGGGGCAGGAGATGGTGTGGGGCAGATGTGGGTCAGATCTATGGGGCAGGATCTCCTGGGGGCTGATGTGGGTCAGATCTGTGGGGTAAAATCTGCTGTGGGGCAGATGTGGTTCAGATCTATGGGGCAGGAGCTTCTGTGGGGTTGATGTGGGTCAGATCTATGGGTCAGGAGCTGCTGTGGGGCAGATGTGGGTCAGATCTATGGGGCAGGATCTCCTGGGGGCTGATGTGGGTCAGATCTGTGGGGTAAAATCTGCTGTGGGGCAGATGTGGTTCAGATCTATGGGGCAGGATCTTCTGTGGGGTTGATGTGGGTCAGATCTATGGGTCAGGACCTGCTGTGGGGCAGATGTGGGTCAGTTCTATGGGGCAAGAGCCACTGTGGTGCAGATGTGGGTCAGATCTATGGGGCAAGATCTCCTGGGGGCTGATGTGGGTCAAATCAATGAGGCAGAGCTGCTCTGGGGCACATGTGGGTCAGATCTATGGGGCAGGATCTCCTGTGGGGCTGATGTGGGTCAAATCAATGGGGCAGAGCTGCTCTGGGGCACATGTGGGTCAGATCTATGGAGAAGGAGCTGCTGTGGGGTTGATGTGGGTCAGATCTATGGGTCAGGAGCTGCTGTGGGGCAGATTTGGTTCAGTTCTATGGGGCAAGAGCTGCTGTGGTGCAGATGTGGGTCAGATCTATGGGGCAGGAGCTGCTGTGGGGCTGATACGGTTAAGATCTATGGAGCGGGAGATGCTATGGGGCTGATGAGGGTCAGATCTATGGGGCAGGAGCTGATGTGGGGCTGATGTGGGTCAAATCAATGGGGCAGGATCTCCTGTGGGGCTGATGTGGGTCAAATCAATGAGGCAGAGCTGCTGTGGGGCAGATGTGGGTCAGATCTATGGAGCAGGAGCTGCTGTGGGGCAGATTTGAATCAGATCTATAGGGCAGGAGCTGCTGTGGGTCAGATCTATGGAGCAGGAGCTGCTGTGGTGTTGATGTGGGTCAGATCTATGGGTCAGGAGCTGCTGTGGGGCAGATGTGGGTCAGTTCTATGGGGCAAGAACTGCTGTGGTGCAGATGTGGGTCAGATCTATGGGGCAGGAGCTGCTGTGGGGCTGATACGGTTAAGATCTATGGAGCGGGAGATGCTATGGGGCTGATGAGGGTCAGATCTATGGGGCAGGAGCTGATGTGGGGCTGATGTTGGTCAGATCTATAGGGCAGGAGACGCAGTGGGGCTGATGTGGGTCAGATCTATGGGGCAGGATCTCCTGTGGGGCTGATGTGGGTCAAATCAATGGGGCAGAGCTGCTCTGGGGCACATGTGGGTCAGATCTATGGGGCAGGAGCTGCTGTGGGGCAGATTTGAATCAGATCTATAGGGCAGGAGCTGCTGTGGGTCAGATCTATGGGCAGGAGCTGCTGTGGGGCACATGTGAGTTAGATCTATGGGGCAGGAGATGGTGTGGGGCAGATGTGGGTCAGTTCTATGGGGCAAGAGCTGCTGTGGTGCAGATGTGGGTCAGATCTATGGGGCAGGAGCTGCTGTGGGGCTGATACGGTTAAGATCTATGGAGCAGGAGATGCTATGGGGCTGATGAGGGTCAGATCTATGGGGCAGGAGCTGATGTGGGGCTGATGTTGGTCAGATCTATAGGGCAGGAGCTGCAGTGGGGCTGATGTGGGTCAGTTCTATGGGGCAGGATCTCCTGTGGGGCTGATGTGGGTCAAATCAATGGGGCAGAGCTGCTCTGGAGCACATGTGGGTCAGATCTATGGAGCAGGAGCTACTGTGGGGCAGATTTGAATGAGATCTATAGGGCAGGAGCTGCTGTGGGTCAGATCTATGGAGCAGGAGCTGCTGTGGGGCACATGTGAGTTAGATCTATGGGGCAGGAGATGGTGTGGGGCAGATGTGGGTCAGATCTATGGGGCAGGAGCTGCTGTGGGGCAGATGTGGGTCAGATCTATGGGGCAGGATCTCCTGGGGGCTTATGTGGGTCAGATCTGTTGGGTAAAATCTGCTGTGGGGCAGATGTGGTTCAGATCTATGGGGCAGGAGCTTCTGTGGGGTTGATGTGGGTCAGATCTATGGGTCAGGAGCTGCTGTGGGGCAGATGTGGGTCAGTTCTAGGGGCAAGAGCCGCTGTGGTGCAGATGTGGGTCAGATCTATGGGGCAAGATCTCCTGGGGGCTGATTTGGGTCAGATCTGTGGGGTAAAATCTGCTGTGGGGCAGATGTGGTTCAGATCTATGGGGCAGGAGCTTCTGTGGGGTTGATGTGGGTCAGATCTATGGGTCAGGAGCTGCTGTGGGGCAGATGTGGGTCAGATCTATGGGGCAGGATCTCCTGGGGGCTGATGTGGGTCAGATCTGTGGGGTAAAATCTGCTGTGGGGCAGATGTGGTTCAGATCTATGGGGCAGGAACTTCTGTGGGGTTGATGTGGGTCAGATCTATGGGTCAGGACCTGCTGTGGGGCAGATGTGGGTCAGTTCTATGGGGCAAGAGCCACTGTGGTGCAGATGTGGGTCAGATCTATGGGGCAAGATCTCCTGGGGGCTGATGTGGGTCAGATCTGTGGGGTAAAATCTGCTGTGGGGCTGATGAGGGTCAGATCTATGGGGCAGGAGCTTCTGTGGGGTTGATGTGGGTCAGATCTATGGGTCAGGAGCTGCTGTGGGGCAGATGTGGGTCAGATCTATGGGGCAGGATCCCCTGTGGGGCTGATGTGGGTCAAATCAATGAGGCAGAGCTGCTCTGGGGCACATGTGGGTCAGATCTATGGGGCAGGATCTCCTGTGGGGCTGATGTGGTTCAAATCAATGGGGCAGAGCTGCTCTGGGGCACATGTGGGTCAGATCTATGGAGCAGGAGCTGCTGTGGGGCAGATTTGAATCAGATCTATGGGGCAGGAGCTGCTGTGGGTCAGATCTATGGAGCAGGAGCTGCTGTGGGGTTTATGTGGGTCAGATCTATGGGTCAGGAGCTGCTGTGGGGCAGATGTGGGTCAGTTCTATAAGGCAAGAGCTGCTGTGGTGCAGATGTGTGTCAGATCTATGGAGCAGGAGCTGCTGTGGGGCAGATTTGAATCAGATCTATAGGGCAGGAGCTGCTGTGGGTCAGATCAATGGGCAGGAGCTGCTGTGGGGCACATGTGAGTTAGATCTATTGGGCAGGAGATGGTGTGGGGCAGATGTGGGTCAGATCTATGGGGCAGGAGCTGCTGTGGGGCTGATACGGTTAAGATCTATGGAGCGGGAGATGCTATGGGGCTGATGAGGGTCAGATCTATGGGGCAGGAGCTGATGTGGGGCTGATGTTGGTCAGATCTATAGGGCAGGAGCTGCAGTGGGGCTGATGTGGGTCAGTTCTATGGGGCAGGATCTCCTGTGGGGCTGATGTGGGTTAAATCAATGAGGCAGAGCTGCTCTGGGGCACATGTGGGTCAGATCTATGGAGCAGGAGCTGCTGTGGGGCAGATTTGAATCAGATCTATAGGGCAGAAGCTGCTGTGGGTCAGATCTATGGGCAGGAGCTGCTGTGGGGCACATGTGAGTTAGATCTATGGGGCAGGAGATGGTGTGGGGCAGATGTGGGTCAGATCTATGGGGCAGGATCTCCTGGGAGCTGATGTGGGTCAGATCTGTGGGGTAAAATCTGCTGTGGGGCAGATGTGGTTCAGATCTATGGGGCAGGAGCTTCTGTGGGGTTGATGTGGGTCAGATCTATGGGTCAGGAGCTGCTGTGGGGCAGATGTGGGTCAGTTCTATGGGGCAAGAGCTGCTGTGGTGCAGATGTGGGTCAGATCTATGGGGCAGGAGCTGCTGTGGGGCTGATACGGTTAAGATCTATGGAGCGGGAGATGCTATGGGGCTGATGAGGGTCAGATCTATGGGGCAGGAGCTGATGTGGGGCTGATGTTGGTCAGATCTATAGGGCAGGAGCTGCAGTGGGGCTGATGTGGGTCAGTTCTATGGGGCAGGATCTCCTGTGGGGCTGATGTGGGTTAAATCAATGAGGCAGAGCTGCTCTGGGGCACATGTGGGTCAGATCTATGGAGCAGGAGCTGCTGAGGGGCACATCTGAGTTAGATCTATGGGGCAGGATATGGTGTGGGGCAGATGTGGGTCAGGTCTATGGGGCAGGATCTCCTGGGGGCTGATGTGGGTCAGATCTGTGGGGTAAAATCTGCTGTGGGGCAGATGTGGTTCAATCTATGGGGCAGGAGCTTCTGTGGGGTTGATGTGGGTCAGATCTATGGGTCAGGAGCTGCTGTGGTTCAGATTTGAATCAGATCTATAGGGCAGGAGCTGCTGTGGGTCAGATCTATGGAGCAGGAGCTGCTGTGGGGTTGATGTGGGTCAGATCTATAGGTCAGGAGCTGCTGTGGGGCAGATGTGGGTCAGTTCTATGGGGCAAGAACTGCTGTGGTGCAGATGTGGGTCAGATCTATGGGGCAGGAGCTGCTGTGGGGCTGATACGGTTAAGATCTATGGAGCGGGAGATGCTATGGGGCTGATGAGGGTCAGATCTATGGGGCAGGAGCTGATGTGGGGCTGATGTTGGTCAGATCTATAGGGCAGGAGACGCAGTGGGGCTGATGTGGGTCAGATCTATGGGGCAGGATCTCCTGTGGGGCTGATGTGGGTCAAATCAATGGGGCAGAGCTGCTCTGGGGCACATGTGGGTCAGATCTATGGGGCAGGAGCTGCTGTGGGGCAAATTTGAATCAGATCTATAGGGCAGGAGCTGCTGTGGGTCAGATCTATGGGCAGGAGCTGCTGTGGGGCACATGTGAGTTAGATCTATGGGGCAGGAGATGGTGTGGGGCAGATGTGGGTTAGATCTATGGGGCAGGATCTTCTGGGGGCTGATGTGGGTCAGATCTGTGGGGTAAAATCTGCTGTGGGGCAGATGTGGTTCAGATCTATGGGGCAGGAGCTTCTGTGGGGATGATGTGGGTCAGTTCTATGGGGCAAGAGCCGCTGTGGTGCAGATGTGGGTCAGATCTATGGGGCAAGATCTCCTGGGGGCTGATGTGGGTCAGATCTGTGGGGTAAAATCTGCTGTGGGGCAGATGTGGTTCAGATCTATGGGGCAGGAGCTTCTGTGGGGTTGATGTGGGTCAGATCTATGGGTCAGGAGCTGCTGTGGGGCAGATGTGGGTCAGTTCTATGGGGCAAGAGCTGCTGTGGTGCAGATGTGGGTCAGATCTATGGGGCAGGAGCTGCTGTGGGGCTGATACGGTTAAGATCTATGGAGCGGGAGATGCTATGGGGCTGATGAGGGTCAGATCTATGGGGCAGGAGCTGCAGTGGGGCTGATGTGGGTCAGTTCTATGGGGCAGGATCTCCTGTGGGGCTGATGTGGGTCAAATCAATGAGGCAGAGCTGCTCTGGGGCACATGTGGGTCAGATCTATGGAGCAGAAGCTGCTGTGGGGCAGATTTGAATGAGATCTATAGGGCAGGAGCTGCTGTGGGTCAGATCTATGGAGCAGGAGCTGCTGTGGGGCACATGTGAGTTAGATCTATGGGGCAGGAGATGGTGTGGGGCAGATGTGGGTCAGATCTATGGGGCAGGATCTCCTGGGGGCTGATGTGGGTCAGATCTGTGGGGTAAAATCTGCTGTGGGGCAGATGTGGTTCAGATCTATGGGGCAGGAGCTTCTGTGGGGTTGATGTGGGTCAGATCTATGGGTCAGGAGCTGCTGTGGGGCAGATGTGGGTCAGATCTATGGGGCAGGATCTCCTGGGGGCTGATGTGGGTCAGATCTGTGGGGTAAAATCTGCTGTGGGGCAGATGTGGTTCAGATCTATGGGGCAGGATCTTCTGTGGGGTTGATGTGGGTCAGATCTATGGGTCAGGACCTGCTGTGGGGCAGATGTGGGTCAGTTCTATGGGGCAAGAGCCACTGTGGTGCAGATGTGGGTCAGATCTATGGGGCAAGATCTCCTGGGGGCTGATGTGGGTCAAATCAATGAGGCAGAGCTGCTCTGGGGCACATGTGGGTCAGATCTATGGGGCAGGATCTCCTGTGGGGCTGATGTGGGTCAAATCAATGGGGCAGAGCTGCTCTGGGGCACATGTGGGTCAGATCTATGGAGAAGGAGCTGCTGTGGGGTTGATGTGGGTCAGATCTATGGGTCAGGAGCTGCTGTGGGGCAGATTTGGTTCAGTTCTATGGGGCAAGAGCTGCTGTGGTGCAGATGTGGGTCAGATCTATGGGGCAGGAGCTGCTGTGGGGCTGATACGGTTAAGATCTATGGAGCGGGAGATACTATGGGGCTGATGAGGGTCAGATCTATGGGGCAGGAGCTGATGTGGGGCTGATGTGGGTCAGTTCTATGGGGCAGGATCTCCTGTGGGGCTGATGTGGGTCAAATCAATGAGGCAGAGCTGCTGTGGGGCAGATGTGGGTCAGATCTATGGAGCAGGAGCTGCTGTGGGGCAGATTTGAATCAGATCTATAGGGCAGGAGCTGCTGTGGGTCAGATCTATGGAGCAGGAGCTGCTGTGGTGTTGATGTGGGTCAGATCTATGGGTCAGGAGCTGCTGTGGGGCAGATGTGGGTCAGTTCTATGGGGCAAGAACTGCTGTGGTGCAGATGTGGGTCAGATCTATGGGGCAGGAGCTGCTGTGGGGCTGATACGGTTAAGATCTATGGAGCGGGAGATGCTATGGGGCTGATGAGGGTCAGATCTATGGGGCAGGAGCTGATGTGGGGCTGATGTTGGTCAGATCTATAGGGCAGGAGACGCAGTGGGGCTGATGTGGGTCAGATCTATGGGGCAGGATCTCCTGTGGGGCTGATGTGGGTCAAATCAATGGGGCAGAGCTGCTCTGGGGCACATGTGGGTCAGATCTATGGGGCAGGAGCTGCTGTGGGGCAGATTTGAATCAGATCTATAGGGCAGGAGCTGCTGTGGGTCAGATCTATGGGCAGGAGCTGCTGTGGGGCACATGTGAGTTAGATCTATGGGGCAGGAGATGGTGTGGGGCAGATGTGGGTCAGATCTATGGGGCAGGATCTTCTGGGGGCTGATGTGGGTCAGATCTGTGGGGTAAAATCTGCTGTGGGGCAGATGTGGTTCAGATCTATGGGGCAGGAGCTTCTGTGGGGATGATGTGGGTCAGATCTATGGGTCAGGAGCTGCTGTGGGGCAGATGTGGGTCAGTTCTATGGGGCAAGAGCTGCTGTGGTGCAGATGTGGGTCAGATCTATGGGGCAGGAGCTGCTGTGGGGCTGATACGGTTAAGATCTATGGAGCAGGAGATGCTATGGGGCTGATGAGGGTCAGATCTATGGGGCAGGAGCTGATGTGGGGCTGATGTTGGTCAGATCTATAGGGCAGGAGCTGCAGTGGGGCTGATGTGGGTCAGTTCTATGGGGCAGGATCTCCTGTGGGGCTGATGTGGGTCAAATCAATGGGGCAGAGCTGCTCTGGAGCACATGTGGGTCAGATCTATGGAGCAGGAGCTACTGTGGGGCAGATTTGAATGAGATCTATAGGGCAGGAGCTGCTGTGGGTCAGATCTATGGAGCAGGAGCTGCTGTGGGGCACATGTGAGTTAGATCTATGGGGCAGGAGATGGTGTGGGGCAGATGTGGGTCAGATCTATGGGGCAGGAGCTGCTGTGGGGCAGATGTGGGTCAGATCTATGGGGCAGGATCTCCTGGGGGTTTATGTGGGTCAGATCTGTTGGGTAAAATCTGCTGTGGGGCAGATGTGGTTCAGATCTATGGGGCAGGAGCTTCTGTGGGGTTGATGTGGGTCAGATCTATGGGTCAGGAGCTGCTGTGGGGCAGATGTGGGTCAGTTCTAGGGGCAAGAGCCGCTGTGGTGCAGATGTGGGTCAGATCTATGGGGCAAGATCTCCTGGGGGCTGATTTGGGTCAGATCTGTGGGGTAAAATCTGCTGTGGGGCAGATGTGGTTCAGATCTATGGGGCAGGAGCTTCTGTGGGGTTGATGTGGGTCAGATCTATGGGTCAGGAGCTGCTGTGGGGCAGATGTGGGTCAGATCTATGGGGCAGGATCTCCTGGGGGCTGATGTGGGTCAGATCTGTGGGGTAAAATCTGCTGTGGGGCAGATGTGGTTCAGATCTATGGGGCAGGATCTTCTGTGGGGTTGATGTGGGTCAGATCTATGGGTCAGGACCTGCTGTGGGGCAGATGTGGGTCAGTTCTATGGGGCAAGAGCCACTGTGGTGCAGATGTGGGTCAGATCTATGGAGCAGGAGCTGCTGTGGGGCAGATTTGAATCAGATCTATAGGGCAGGAGCTGCTGTGGGTCAGATCAATGGGCAGGAGCTGCTGTGGGGCACATGTGAGTTAGATCTATTGGGCAGGAGATGGTGTGGGGCAGATGTGGGTCAGATCTATGGGGCAGGAGCTGCTGTGGGGCTGATACGGTTAAGATCTATGGAGCGGGAGATGCTATGGGGCTGATGAGGGTCAGATCTATGGGGCAGGAGCTGATGTGGGGCTGATGTTGGTCAGATCTATAGGGCAGGAGCTGCAGTGGGGCTGATGTGGGTCAGTTCTATGGGGCAGGATCTCCTGTGGGGCTGATGTGGGTTAAATCAATGAGGCAGAGCTGCTCTGGGGCACATGTGGGTCAGATCTATGGAGCAGGAGCTGCTGTGGGGCAGATTTGAATCAGATCTATAGGGCAGAAGCTGCTGTGGGTCAGATCTATGGGCAGGAGCTGCTGTGGGGCACATGTGAGTTAGATCTATGGGGCAGGAGATGGTGTGGGGCAGATGTGGGTCAGATCTATGGGGCAGGATCTCCTGGGAGCTGATGTGGGTCAGATCTGTGGGGTAAAATCTGCTGTGGGGCAGATGTGGTTCAGATCTATGGGGCAGGAGCTTCTGTGGGGTTGATGTGGGTCAGATCTATGGGTCAGGAGCTGCTGTGGGGCAGATGTGGGTCAGTTCTATGGGGCAAGAGCTGCTGTGGTGCAGATGTGGGTCAGATCTATGGGGCAGGAGCTGCTGTGGGGCTGATACGGTTAAGATCTATGGAGCGGGAGATGCTATGGGGCTGATGAGGGTCAGATCTATGGGGCAGGAGCTGATGTGGGGCTGATGTTGGTCAGATCTATAGGGCAGGAGCTGCAGTGGTTCTGATGTGGGTCAGTTCTATGGGGCAGGATCTCCTGTGGGGCTGATGTGGGTCAAATCAATGAGGCAGAGCTGCTCTGGGGCACATGTGGGTCAGATCTATGGAGCAGGAGCTGCTGTGGGGCAGATTTGAATCAGATCTATAGGGCAGGAGCTGCTGTGGGTCAGATCTATGGAGCAGGAGCTGCTGTGGGGCACATGTGAGTTAGATCTATGGGGCAGGAGATGGTGTGGGGCAGATTTGGGTCAGATCTATGGGGCAGGATCTCCTGGGGGCTGATGTGGGTCAGATCTGTGGGGTAAAATCTGCTGTGGGGCAGATGTGGTTCAGATCTATGGGGCAGGAGCTTCTGTGGGGATGATGTGGGTCAGATCTATGGGTCAGGAGCTGCTGTGGGGCAGATGTGGGTCAGTTCTATGGGGCAAGAGCCGCTGTGATGCAGATGTGGGTCAGATCTATGGGGCAAGATCTCCTGGGGGCTGATGTGGGTCAGATCTGTGGGGTAAAATCTGCTGTGGGGCAGATGTGGTTCAGATCTATGAGGCAGGAGCTTCTGTGGGGTTGATGTGGGTCAGATCTATGGGTCAGGAGCTGCTGTGGGGCAGATGTGGGTCAGTTCTATGGGGCAAGAGCTGCTGTGGTGCAGATGTGGGTCAGATCTATGGGGCAGGAGCTGCTGTGGGGCTGATACGGTTAAGATCTATGGAGCGGGAGATGCTATGGGGCTGATGAGGGTCAGATCTATGGGGCAGGAGTTGATGTGGGGCTGATGTTGGTCAGATCTATAGGGCAGGATCTGCAGTGGGGCTGATGTGGGTCAGTTCTATGGGGCAGGATCTCCTGTGGGGCTGATGTGGGTCAAATCAATGGGGCAGAGCTGCTCTGGGGCACATGTGGGTCAGATCTATGGAGCAGGAGCTCCTGTGGGGCAGATTTGAATGAGATCTATAGGGCAGGAGCTGCTGTGGGTCAGATCTATGGAGCAGGAGCTGCTGTGGGGCACATGTGAGTTAGATCTATGGGGCAGGAGATGGTGTGGGGCAGATGTGGGTCAGTTCTATGGGGCAAGAGCTGCTGTGGTGCAGATGTGGGTCAGATCTATGGGGCAGGAGCTGCTGTGGGGCTGATACGGTTAAGATCTATGGAGCGGGAGATGCTATGGGGCTGATGAGGGTCAGATCTATGGGGCAGGAGCTGATGTGGGGCTGATGTTGGTCAGATCTATAGGGCAGGAGCTGCAGTGGGGCTGATGTGGGTCAGTTCTATGGGGCAGGATCTCCTGTGGGGCTGATGTGGGTCAAATCAATGGGGCAGAGCTGCTCTGGGGCACATGTGGGTCAGATCTATGGAGCAGGAGCTCATGTGGGGCAGATTTGAATGAGATCTATAGGGCAGGAGCTGCTGTGGGTCAGATCTATGGAGCAGGAGCTGCTGTGGGGCACATGTGAGTTAGATCTATGGGGCAGGAGATGGTGTGGGGCAGATGTGGGTCAGTTCTATGGGGCAAGAGCTGCTGTGGTGCAGATGTGGGTCAGATCTATGGGGCAGGAGCTGCTGTGGGGCTGATACGGTTAAGATCTATGGAGCGGGAGATGCTATGGGGCTGATGAGGGTCAGATCTATGGGGCAGGAGCTGATGTGGGGCTGATGTTGGTCAGATCTATAGGGCAGGAGCTGCAGTGGGGCTGATGTGGGTCAGTTCTATGGGGCAGGATCTCCTGTGGGGCTGATGTGGGTCAAATCAATGGGGCAGAGCTGCTCTGGGGCACATGTGGGTCAGATCTATGGAGCAGGAGCTACTGTGGGGCAGATTTGAATGAGATCTATAGGGCAGGAGCTGCTGTGGGTCAGATCTATGGAGCAGGAGCTGCTGTGGGGCACATGTGAGTTAGATCTATGGGGCAGGAGATGGTGTGGGGCAGATGTGGGTCAGATCTATGGGGCAGGATCTCCTGGGGGCTGATGTGGGTCAGATCTGTGGGGTAAAATCTGCTGTGGGGCAGATGTGGTTCAGATCTATGGGGCAGGATCTTCTGTGGGGTTGATGTGGGTCAGATCTATGGGTCAGGACCTGCTGTGGGGCAGATGTGGGTCAGTTCTATGGGGCAAGAGCCACTGTGGTGCAGATGTGGGTCAGATCTATGGGGCAAGATCTCCTGGGGGCTGATGTGGGTCAGATCTGTGGGGTAAAATCTGCTGTGGGGCAGATGTGGTTCAGATCTATGGGGCAGGAGCTTCTGTGGGGTTGATGTGGGTCAGATCTATGGGTCAGGAGCTGCTGTGGGGCAGATGTGGGTCAGATCTATGGGGCAGGATCCCCTGTGGGGCTGATGTGGGTCAAATCAATGAGGCAGAGCTGCTCTGGGGCACATGTGGGTCAGATCTATGGGGCAGGATCTCCTGTGGGGCTGATGTGGGTCAAATCAATGGGGAAGAGCTGCTCTGGGGCACATGTGGGTCAGATCTATGGGGCAGGAGCTGCTGTGGGGCAGATTTGAATGAGATCTATAGGGCAGGAGCTGCTGTGGGTCAGATCTACGGAGCAGGAGCTGCTGTGGTGTTGATGTGGGTCAGATCTATGGGTCAGGAGCTGCTGTGGGGCAGATGTGGGTCAGTTCTATGGGGCAAGAGCTGCTGTGGTGCAGATGTGGGTCAGATCTATGGGGCAGGAGCTGCTGTGGGGCTGATACGGTTAAGATCTATGGAGCAGGAGATGCTATGGGGCTGATGAGGGTCAGATCTATGGGGCAGGAGCTGATGTGGGGCTGATGTTGGTCAGATCTATAGGGCAGGAGCTGCAGTGGGGCTGATGTGGTCAGTTCTATGGGGCAGGATCTCCTGTGGGGCTGATGTGGGTCAAATCAATGGGGCAGAGCTGCTCTGGGGCACATGTGGGTCAGATCTATGGAGCAGGAGCTGCTGTGGGGCAGATTTGAATCAGATCTATAGGGCAGGAGCTGCTGTGGGTCAGATCTATGGAGCAGGAGCTGCTGTGGGGTTGATGTGGGTCAGATCTATGGGTCAGGAGCTGCTGTGGGGCAGATGTGGGTCAGTTCTATGGGGCAAGAGCTGCTGTGGTGCAGATGTGGGTCAGATCTATGGGGCAGGAGCTGCTGTGGGGCTGATACGGTTAAGATCTATGGAGCGGGAGATGCTATGGGGCTGATGAGGGTCAGATCTATGGGGCAGGAGCTGATGTGGGGCTGATGTTGGTCAGATCTATAGGGCAGGAGCTGCAGTGGGGCTGATGTGGGTCAGATCTATGGGGCAGGATCTCCTGTGGGGCTGATGTGGGTCAAATCAATGGGGCAGAACTGCTCTGGGGCACATGTGGGTCAGATCTATGGGGCAGGAGCTGCTGTGGGGCAGATTTGAATCAGATCTATAGGGCAGGAGCTGCTGTGGGTCAGATCTATGGGCAGGAGCTGCTGTGGGGCACATGTGAGTTAGATCTATGGGGCAGGAGATGGTGTGGGGCAGATGTGGGTCAGATCTATGGGGCAGGATCTCCTGGGGGCTGATGTGGGTCAGATCTGTGGGGTAAAATCTGCTGTGGGGCAGATGTGGATCAGATCTATGGGGCAGGAGCTTCTGTGGGGTTGATGTGGGTCAGATCTATGGGTCAGGAGCTGCTGTGGGGCAGATGTGGGTCAGATCTATGGGGCAGGATCTTCTGGGGGCTGCTGTGGGTCAGATCTGTGGGGTAAAATCTGTTGTGGGGCAGATGTGGTTCAGATCTATGGGGCAGGAGCTTCTGTGGGGTTGATGTGGGTCAGATCTATGGGTCAGGAGCTGCTGTGGGGCAGATGTGGGTCAGTTCTATGGGGCAAGAGCTGCTGTGGTGCAGATGTGGGTCAGATCTATGGGGCAGGAGCTGCTGTGGGGCTGATACGGTTAAGATCTATGGAGCGGGAGATGCTATGGGGCTGATGAGGGTCAGATCTATGGGGCAGGAGCTGATGTGGGGCTGATGTTGGTCAGATCTATAGGGCAGGAGCTGCAGTGGGGCTGATGTGGGTCAGATCTATGAGGCAGGATCTCCTGTAGGGCTGATGTGGGTCAAATCAATGGGGCAGAGCTGCTCTGGGGAACATGTGGGTCAGATCTATGGGGCAGGAGCTGCTGTGGGGCAGATTTGAATCAGATCTATAGGGCAGGAGCTGCTGTGGGTCAGATCTATGGGCAGGAGCTGCTGTGGGGCACATGTGAGTTAGATCTAGGGGGCAGGAGATGGTGTGGGGCAGATGTGGGTCAGATCTATGGGGCAGGATCTCCTGGGGGCTGATGTGGGTCAGATCTGTGGGGTAAAATCTGCTGTGGGGCAGATGTGGTTCAGATCTATTGGGCAGGAGCTTCTGTGGGGTTGATGTGGGTCAGATCTATGGGTCAGGAGCTGCTGTGGGGCAGATGTGGGTCAGATCTATGGGGCAGGATCTCCTGGGGGCTGCTGTGGGTCAGATCTGTGGGGTAAAATCTGTTGTGGGGCAGATGTGGTTCAGATCTATGGGGCAGGAGCTTCTGTGGGGTTGATGTGGGTCAGATCTATGGGTCAGGAGCTGCTGTGGGGCAGATGTGGGTCAGTTCTATGGGGCAAGAGCCGCTGTGGTGCAGATGTGGGTCAGATCTATGGGGCAAGATCTCCTGGGGGCTGATGTGGGTCAGATCTGTGGGGTAAAATCTGCTGTGGGGCAGATGTGGTTCAGATCTATGGGGCAGGAGCTTCTGTGGGGTTGATGTGGGTCAGATCTATGGGTCAGGAGCTGCTGTGGGGCAGATGTGGGTCAGTTCTATGGGGCAAGAGCTGCTGTGGTGCAGATGTGGGTCAGATCTATGGGGCAGGAGCTGCTGTGGGGCTGATACGGTTAAGATCTATGGAGCGGGAGATGCTATGGGGCTGATGAGGGTCAGATCTATGGGGCAGGAGCTGATGTGGGGCTGATGTTGGTCAGATCTATAGGGCAGGAGCTGCAGTGGGGCTGATGTGGGTCAGATCTATGAGGCAGGATCTCCTGTAGGGCTGATGTGGCTCAAATCAATGGGGCAGAGCTGCTCTGGGGAACATGTGGGTCAGATCTATGGGGCAGGAGCTGCTGTGGGGCAGATTTGAATGAGATCTATAGGGCAGGAGCTGCTGTGGGTCAGATCTATGGGCAGGAGCTGCTGTGGGGCACATGTGAGTTAGATCTAGGGGGCAGGAGATGGTGTGGGGCAGATGTGGGTCAGATCTATGGGGCAGGATCTCCTGGGGGCTGATGTGGGGCAGATCTGTGGGGTAAAATCTGCTGTGGGGCAGATGTGGTTCAGATCTATGGGGCAGGAGCATCTGTGGGGTTGATGTGGGTCAGATCTATGGGTCAGGAGCTGCTGTGGGGCAGATGTGGGTCAGATCTATGGGGCAGGATCTCCTGGGGGCTGATGTGGGTCAGATCTGTGGGGTAAAATCTGCTGTGGGGCAGATGTGGTTCAGATCTATGGGGCAGGAGCTTCTGTGGGGTTGATGTGGGTCAGATCTATGGGTCAGGAGCTGCTGTGGGGCAGATGTGGGTCAGTTCTATGGGGCAAGAGCCGCTGTGGTGCAGATGTGGGTCAGATCTATGGGGCAAGATCTCCTGGGGGCTGATGTGGGTCAGATCTGTGGGGTAAAATCTGCTGTGGGGCAGATGTGGTTCAGATCTATGGGGCAGGAGCTTCTGTGGGGTTGATGTGGGTCAGATCTATGGGTCAGGAGCTGCTGTGGGGCAGATGTGGGTCAGATCTATGGGTCAGGAGCTGCAGTGGGGCTGATGTGGGTCAGTTCTATGGGGCAGGATCTCCTGTGGGGCTGATGTGGGTCAAATCAATGAGGCAGAGCTGCTCTGGGGCACATGTGGGTCAGATCTATGGAGCAGGAGCTGCTGTGGGGCAGATTTGAATCAGATCTATAGGGCAGGAGCTGCTGTGGGTCAGATCTATGGAGCAGGAGCTGCTGTGGGGTTGATGTGGGTCAGATCTATGGGTCAGGAGCTGCTGTGGGGCAGATGTGGGTCAGTTCTATGGGGCAAGAGCTGCTGTGGTGCAGATGTGGGTCAGATCTATGGGGCAGGAGCTGCTGTGGGGCTGATACGGTTAAGATCTATGGAGCGGGAGATGCTATGGGGCTGATGAGGTTCAGATCTATGGGGCAGGAGCTGATGTGGGGCTGATGTTGGTCAGATCTATAGGGCAGGAGCTGCAGTGGGGCTTATGTGGGTCAGATCTATGGGGCAGGATCTCCTGTGGGGCTGATGTGGGTCAAATCAATGGGGCAGAGCTGCTCTGGGGCACATGTGGGTCAGATCTATGGAGCAGGAGCAGCTGTGGGGCAGATTTGAATCAGATCTATAGGGCAGAAGCTGCTGTGGGTCAGATCTATAGGTCAGGAGCTGCTGTGGGGCACATGTGAGTTAGATCTATGGGGCAGGAGATGGTGTGGGGCAGATGTGGGTCAGATCTATGGGGCAGGATCTCCTGGGGGCTGATGTGGGTCAGATCTGTGGGGTAAAATCTGCTGTGGGGCAGATGTGGTTCAGATCTATGGGGCAGGAGCTTCTGTGGGGTTGATGTGGGTCAGATCTATGGGTCAGGAGCTGCTGTGGGGCAGATGTGGGTCAGTTCTATGGGGCAAGAGCTGCTGTGGTGCAGATGTGGTTCAGATCTATGGGGCAGGAGCTGATGTGGGGCTGATGTTGGTCAGATCTATAGGGCAGGAGCTGCAGTGGGGCTGATGTGGGTCAGTTCTATGGGGCAGGATCTCCTGTGGGGCTGATGTGGGTCAAATCAATGAGGCAGAGCTGCTCTGGGGCACATGTGGGTCAGATCTATGGAGCAGGAGCTGCTGTGGGGCAGATTTGAATCAGATCTATAGGGCAGGAGCTGCTGTGGGTCAGAACTATGGGGCAGGAGCTGGTGTGGGGTTGATGTGTGTCAGATCTATGGGTCAGGAGCTGCTGTGGGGCAGATGTGGGTCAGATCTATGGGGCAGGAGCTGCTGTGGGGCTGATACGGTTAAGATCTATGGAGCGGGAGATGCTATGGGGCTGATGAGGGTCAGATCTATGGGGCAGGAGCTGATGTGGGGCTGATGTTGGTCAGATCTATAGGGCAGGAGCTGCAGTGGGGCTGATGTGGGTCAGATCTATGGGGCAGGATCTCCTGTGGGGCTGATGTGGGTCAGATCTATGGGGCAGGATCTCCTGGGGGCTGATGTGGGTCAGATCTGTGGGGTAAAATCTGCTGTGGGGCAGATGTGGTTCAGATCTATGGGGCAGGAGCTTCTGTGGGGTTGATGTGGGTCAGATCTATGGGTCAGGAGCTGCTGTGGGGCAGATGTGGGTCAGTTCTATGGGGCAAGAGCCGCTGTGGTGCAGATGTGGGTCAGATCTATGGGGCAAGATCTCCTGTGGGGCTGATGTGGGTCAAATCAATGAGGCAGAGCTGCTCTGGGGCACATGTGGGTCAGATCTATGGAGCAGGAGCTGCTGTGGGGCAGATTTGAATCAGATCTATAGGGCAGGAGCTGCTGTGGGTCAGATCTATGGAGGAGGAGCTGCTGTGGGGTTGATGTGGGTCAGATCTATGGGTCAGGAGCTTCTGTGGGGTTGATGTGGGTCAGTTCTATGGGGCAGGAGATGCTGTGGGGCTGATGTGGGTCAAATCAATGGGGCAGAGCTGCTCTGGGGGACATGTGGGTCAGATCTATGGAGCAGGAGCTGCTGTGGGGCAGATTTGAATCAGATCTATAGGGCAGGAGCTGCTGTGGGTCAGATCTATGGAGCAGGAGCTGCTGTGGGGTTGATGTGGGTCAGATCTATGGGTCAGGAGCTGCTGTGGGGCAGATGTGGGTCAGTTCTATGGGGCAAGAGCTGCTGTGGTGCAGATGTGGGTCAGATCTATGGGGCAGGAGCTGCTGTGGGGCTGATACGGTTAAGATCTATGGAGCGGGAGATGCTATGGGGCTGATGAGGGTCAGATCTATGGGGCAGGAGCTGATGTGGGGCTGATGTTGGTCAGATCTATAGGGCAGGAGCTGCAGTGGGGCTGATGTGGGTCAGATCTATGGGGCAGGATCTCCTGTGGGGCTGATGTGGGTCAAATCAATGGGGCAGAGCTGCTCTGGGGCACATGTGGGTCAGATCTATGGGGCAGGAGCTGATGTGGGGCTGATGTTGGTCAGATCTATGGGGCAGGAGCTGCTGTGAGGCACATGTGAGTTAGATCTATGGGGCAGGAGATGGTGTGGGGCAGATGTGCGTCAGATCTATGGGGCAGGATCTCCTGGGGGCTGAGGTGGGTCAGATCTGTGGGGTAAAATCTGCTGTGGGTCAGATGTGGTTCAGATCTATGGGGCAGGAGCTTCTGTGGGGTTGATGTGGGTCAGATCTATGGGTCAGGAGCTGCTGTGGTGCAGATGTGGGTCAGATCTATGGGGCAGGATCTCCTGGGGGCTGATGTGGGTCAGATCTGTGGGGTAAAATCTGCTGTGGGGCAGATGTGGTTCAGATCTATGGGGCAGGAGCTTCTGTGGGGTTGATGTGGGTCAGATCTATGGGTCAGGAGCTGCTGTGGGGCAGATGTGGGTCAGTTCTATGGGGCAAGAGCTGCTGTGGTGCAGATGTGGGTCAGATCTATGGGGCAGGAGCTGCTGTGGGGCTGATACGGTTAAGATCTATGGAGCGGGAGATGCTATGGGGCTGATGAGGTTCAGATCTATGGGGCAGGAGCTGATGTGGGGCTGATGTTGGTCAGATCTATAGGGCAGGAGCTGCAGTGGGGCTTATGTGGGTCAGATCTATGGGGCAGGATCTCCTGTGGGGCTGATGTGGGTCAAATCAATGGGGCAGAGCTGCTCTGGGGCACATGTGGGTCAGATCTATGGAGCAGGAGCAGCTCTGGGGCAGATTTGAATCAGATCTATAGGGCAGAAGCTGCTGTGGGTCAGATCTATAGGGCAGGAGCTGCTGTGGGGCACATGTGAGTTAGATCTATGGGGCAGGAGATGGTGTGGGGCAGATGTGGGTCAGATCTATGGGGCAGGAGCTGCTGTGGGGCAGATGTGGGTCAGATCTATGGGGCAGGATCTCCTGGGGGCTTATGTGGGTCAGATCTGTTGGGTAAAATCTGCTGTGGGGCAGATGTGGTTCAGATCTATGGGGCAGGAGCTTCTGTGGGGTTGATGTGGGTCAGTTCTATGGGGCAAGAGCTGCTGTGGTGCAGATGTGGTTCAGATCTATGGGGCAGGAGCTGATGTGGGGCTGATGTTGGTCAGATCTATAGGGCAGGAGCTGCAGTGGGGCTGATGTGGGTCAGATCTATGGGGCAGGATCTCCTGTGGGGCTGATGTGGGTGAAATCAATGGGGCAGAGCTGCTCTGGGGCACATGTGGGTCAGATCGATGGGGCAGGAGCTGCTGTGGGGCAGATTTGAATCAGATCTATAGGGCAGGAGCTGCTGTGGGTCAGATCTATGGGCAGGAGCTGCTGTGGGGCACATGTGAGTTAGATCTAGGGGGCAGGAGATGGTGTGAGGCAGATGTGGGTCAGATCTATGGGGCAGGATCTCCTGGGGGCTGATGTGGGTCAGATCTGTGGGGTAAAATCTGCTGTGGGGCAGATGTGGTTCAGATCTATGGGGCAGGAGCTTCTGTGGGGTTGATGTGGGTCAGATCTATGGGTCAGGAGCTGCTGTGGGGCAGATGTGGGTCAGTTCTATGGGGCAAGAGCTGCTGTGGTGCAGATGAGGGTCAGATCTATGGGGCAAGATCTCCTGGGGGCTGATGTGGGTCAGATCTGTGGGGTAAAATCTGCTGTGGGGCAGATGTGGTTCAGATCTATGGGGCAGGAGCTTCTGTGGGGTTGATGTGGGTCAGATCTATGGGTCAGGAGCTGCTGTGGGGCAGATGTGGGTCAGTTCTATGGGGCAAGAGCTGCTGTGGTGCAGATGTGGGTCAGATCTATGGGGCAGGAGCTGCTGTGGGGCTGATACGGTTAAGATCTATGGAGCGGGAGATGCTATGGGGCTGATGAGGGTCAGATCTATGGGGCAGGAGCTGATGTGGGGCTGATGTTGGTCAGATCTATAGGGCAGGAGCTGCAGTGGGGCTGATGTGGGTCAGTTCTATTGGGCAGGATCTCCTGTGGGGCTGATGTGGGTCAAATCAATGAGGCAGAGCTGCTCTGGGGCACATGTGGGTCAGATCTATGGAGCAGGAGCTGCTGTGGGGCAGATTTGAATCAGATCTATAGGGCAGGAGCTGCTGTGGGTCAGAACTATGGGGCAGGAGCTGGTGTGGGGTTGATGTGGGTCAGATCTATGGGTCAGGAGCTGCTGTGGGGCAGATGTGGGTCAGTTCTATGGGGCAAGAGCTGCTGTGGTGCAGATGTGGGTCAGATCTATGGGGCAGGAGCTGCTGTGGGGCTGATACGGTTAAGATCTATGGAGCGGGAGATGCTATGGGGCTGATGAGGGTCAGATCTATGGGGCAGGAGCTGATGTGGGGCTGATGTTGGTCAGATCTATAGGGCAGGAGCTGCAGTGGGGCTGATGTGGGTCAGATCTATGGGGCAGGATCTCCTGTGGGGCTGATGTGGGTCAAATCAATGGGGCAGAGCTGCTCTGGGGCACATGTGGGTCAGATCTATGGGGCAGGAGCTGCTGTGGGGCAGATTTGAATCAGATCTATAGGGCAGAAGCTGCTGTGGGTCAGATCTATAGGGCAGGAGCTGCTGTGGGGCACATGTGAGTTAGATCTATGGGGCAGGAGATGGTGTGGGGCAGATGTGGGTCAGATCTATGGGGCAGGATCTCCTGGGGGCAGATGTGGGGCAGATCTGTGGGGTAAAATCTGCTGTGGGGCAGATGTCGTTCAGATCTATGTGGCAGGAGCTTCTGTGGGTTTGATGTGGGTCAGATCTATGGGTCAGGAGCTGCTGTGGGGCAGATGTGGGTCAGTTCTATGGGGCAAGAGCTGCTGTGGTGCAGATGTGGTTCAGATCTATGGGGCAGGAGCTGATGTGGGGCTGATGTTGGTCAGATCTATAGGGCAGGAGCTGCAGTGGGGCTGATGTGGGTCAGATCTATGGGGCAGGATCTCCTGTGGGGCTGATGTGGGTGAAATCAATGGGGCAGAGCTGCTCTGGGGCACATGTGGGTCAGATCTATGGGGCAGGAGCTGCTGTGGGGCAGATTTGAATCAGATCTATAGGGCAGGAGCTGCTGTGGGTCAGATCTATGGGCAGGAGCTGCTGTGGGGCACATGTGAGTTAGATCTAGGGGTCAGGAGATGGTGTGGGGCAGATGTGGGTCAGATCTATGGGGCAGGATCTCCTGGGGGCTGATGTGGGTCAGATCTGTGGGGTAAAATCTGCTGTGGGGCAGATGTGGTTCAGATCTATGGGGCAGGAGCTTCTGTGGGGTTGATGTGGGTCAGATCTATGGGTCAGGAGCTGCTGTGGGGCAGATGTGGGTCAGATCTATGGGGCAGGATCTCCTGGGGGCTGATGTGGGTCAGATCTGTGGGGTAAAATCTGCTGTGGGGCAGATGTGGTTCAGATCTATGGGGCAGGAGCTTCTGTGGGGTTGATGTGGGTCAGATCTATGGGTCAGGAGCTGCTGTGGGGCAGATGTGGGTCAGTTCTATGGGGCAAGAGCCGCTGTGGTGCAGATGTGGGTCAGATCTATGGGGCAAGATCTCCTGGGGGCTGATGTGGGTCAGATCTGTGGGGTAAAATCTGCTGTGGGGCAGATGTGGTTCAGATCTATGGGGCAGGAGCTTCTGTGGGGTTGATGTGGGTCAGATCTATGGGTCAGGAGCTGCTGTGGGGCAGATGTGGGTCAGTTCTATGGGGCAAGAGCTGCTGTGGTGCAGATGTGGGTCAGATCTATGGGGCAGGAGCTGCTGTGGGGCTGATACGGTTAAGATCTATGGAGCGGGAGATGCTATGGGGCTGATGATGGTCAGATCTATGGGGCAGGAGCTGCTGTGGGGCTGATGTTGGTCAGATCTATAGGGCAGGAGCTGCAGTGGGGCTGATGTGGGTCAGTTCTATGGGGCAGGATCTCCTGTGGGGCTGATGTGGGTCAAATCAATGAGGCAGAGCTGCTCTGGGGCACATGTGGGTCAGATCTATGGAGCAGGAGCTGCTGTGGGGCAGATTTGAATCAGATCTATAGGGCAGGAGCTGCTGTGGGTCAGATCTATGGAGGAGGAGCTGCTGTGGGGTTGATGTGGGTCAGATCTATGGGTCAGGAGCTTCTGTGGGGTTTATGTGGGTCAGATCTATGGGTCAGGAGCTGCTGTGGGGCTGATGTGGGTCAGTTCTATGGGGCAGGAGATGCTGTGGGGCTGATGTGGGTCAAATCAATGGGGCAGAGCTGCTCTGGGGCACATGTGGGTCAGATCTATGGAGCAGTGGCTGCTGTGGGGCAGATTTGAATCAGATCTATAGGGCAGGAGCTGCTGTGGGTCAGATCTATGGAGCAGGAGCTGCTGTGGTGTTTATGTGGGTCAGATCTATGGGTCAGGAGCTGCTGTGGGGCAGATGTGGGTCAGTTCTATGGGGCAAGAGCTGCTGTGGTGCAGATGTGGGTCAGATCTATGGTGCAGAAGCTGCTGTGGGGCTGATACGGTTAAGATCTATGGAGCGGGAGATGCTATGGGGCTGATGAGGGTCAGATCTATGGGGCAGGAGCTGATGTGGGGCTGATGTTGGTCAGATCTATAGGGCAGGAGCTGCAGTGGGGCTGATGTGGGTCAGATCTATGGGGCAGGATCTCCTGTGGGGCTGATGTGGGTCAAATCAATGGGGCAGAGCTGCTCTGGGGCACATGTGGGTCAGATCTATGGAGCAGGAGCTGCTGTGGGGCAGATTTGAATCAGATTTATAGGGCAGAAGCTGCTGTGGGTCAGATCTATGGGCAGGAGCTGCTGTGGGGCACATGTGAGTTAGATCTATGGGGCAGGAGATGGTGTGGGGCAGATGTGGGTCAGATCTATGGGGCAGGATCTCCTGGGGGCTGATGTGGGTCAGATCTGTGGGGTAAAATCTGCTGTGGGGCAGATGTGGTTCAGATCTATGGGGCAGGAGATTCTGTGGGGTTGATGTGGGTCAGATCTATGGGTCAGGAGCTGCTGTGGGGCAGATGTGGGTCAGATCTATGGGGCAGGACCTCCTGGGGGCTGATGTGGGTCAGATCTGTGGGGTAAAATCTGCTGTGGGGCAGATGTGGTTCAGATCTATGGGGTAGGAGCTTCTGTGGGGTTGATGTGGGTCAGATCTATGGGTCAGGAGCTGCTGTGGGGCAGATGTGGGTCAGTTCTATGGGGCAAGAGCCGCTGTGGTGCAGATGTGGGTCAGATCTATGGGGCAGGAGCTGCTGTGGGGCTGATACGGTTAAGATCTATGGAGCGGGAGATGCTATGGGGCTGATGAGGGTCAGATCTATGGGGCAGGAGCTGATGTGGGGCTGATGTTGGTCAGATCTATAGGGCAGGAGCTGCAGTGGGGCTGATGTGGGTCAGATCTATGGGGCAGGATCTCCTGTGGGGCTGATGTGGGTCATATCAATGGGGCAGAGCTGCTCTGGGGAACATGTGGGTCAGATCTATGGGGCAGGAGCTGCTGTGGGGCAGATTTGAATCAGATCTATAGGGCAGGAGCTGCTGTGGGTCAGATCTATGGGCAGGAGCTGCTGTGGGGCACATGTGAGTTAGATCTATGGGGCAGGAGATGGTGTGGGGCAGATGTGGGTCAGATCTATGGGGCAGGATCTCCTGGGGGCTGATGTGGGTCAGATCTGTGGGGTAAAATCTGCTGTGGGGCAGATGTGGTTCAGATCTATGGGGCAGGAGCTTCTGTGGGGTTGATGTGGGTCAGATCTATGGGTCAGGAGCTGCTGTGGGGCAGATGTGGGTCAGTTCTATGGGGCAAGAGCCGCTGTGGTGCAGATGTGGGTCAGATCTATGGGGCAAGATCTCCTGGGGGCTGATGTGGGTCAGATCTGTGGGGTAAAATCTGCTGTGGGGCAGATGTGGTTCAGATCTATGGGGCAGGAGCTTCTGTGGGGTTGATGTGGGTCAGATCTATGGGTCAGGAGCTGCTGTGGGGCAGATGTGGGTCAGTTCTATGGGGCAAGAGCTGCTGTGGTGCAGATGTGGGTCAGATCTATGGGGCAGGAGCTGCTGTGGGGCTGATACGGTTAAGATCTATGGAGCGGGAGATGCTATGGGGCTGATGAGGTTCAGATCTATGGGGCAGGAGCTGATGTGGGGCTGATGTTGGTCAGATCTATAGGGCAGGAGCTGCAGTGGGGCTGATGTGGGTCAGATCTATGGGGCAGGATATGGTGTGGGGCAGATGTGGGTCAGATCTATGGGGCAGGATCTCCTGGGGGCTGATGTGGGTCAGATCTGTGGGGTAAAATCTGCTGTGGGGCAGATGTGGTTCAGATCTATGGGGCAGGAGCTTCTGTGGGGTTGATGTGGGTCAGATCTATGGGTCAGGAGCTGCTGTGGGGCAGATGTGGGTCAGTTCTATGGGGCAAGAGCTGCTGTGGTGCAGATGTGGGTCAGATCTATGGGGCAGGAGCTGCTGTGGGGCTGATACGGTTAAGATCTATGGAGCGGGAGATGCTATGGGGCTTATGAGGGTCAGATCTATGGGGCAGGAGCTGATGTGGGGCTGATGTTGGTCAAATCAATGAGGCAGAGCTGCTCTGGGGCACATGTGGGTCAGATCTATGGAGCAGGAGCTGCTGTGGGGCAGATTTGAATCAGATCTATAGGGCAGGAGCTGCTGTGGGTCAGATCTATGGGTCAGGAGCTGCTGTGGGGTTGATGTGGGTCAGATCTATAGGGCAGGAGCTGCAGTGGGGCTGATGTGGGTCAGATCTATGGGGCAGGATCTCCTGTGGGGCTGATGTGGGTCAAATCAATGGGGCAGAGCTGCTCTGGGGCACATGTGGGTCAGATCTATGGGGCAGGAGCTGCTGTGGGGCAGATTTGAATCAGATCTATAGGGCAGAAGCTGCTGTGGGTCAGATCTATAGGGCAGGAGCTGCTGTGGGGCACATGTGAGTTAGATCTATGGGGCAGGAGATGGTGTGGGGCAGATGTGGGTCAGATCTATGGGGCAGGATCTCCTGGGGGCAGATGTGGGGCAGATCTGTGGGGTAAAATCTGCTGTGGGGCAGATGTGGTTCAGATCTATGGGGCAGGAGCTTCTGTGGGGTTTATGTGGGTCAGATCTATGGGTCAGGAGCTGCTGTGGTGCAGATGTGGGTCAGATCTATGGGGCAGGATCTCCTGGGGGCTGATGTGGGTCAGATCTATGGGTCAGGAGCTGCTGTGGGGCAGATGTGGTTCAGATCTATGGGGCAGGAGCTTCTGTGGGGTTGATGTGGGTCAGATCTATGGGTCAGGAGCTGCTGTGGGGCAGATGTGGGTCAGTTCTATGGGGCAAGAGTCGCTGTGGTGCAGATGAGGGTCAGATCTATGGGGCAAGATCTCCTGGGGGCTGATGTGGGTCAGATCTGTGGGGTAAAATCTGCTGTGGGGCAGATGTGGTTCAGATCTATGGGGCAGGAGCTTCTGTGGGGTTGATGTGGGTCAGATCTATGGGTCAGGAGCTGCTGTGGGGTAGATGTGGGTAAGTTCTATGGGGCAAGTGCCGCTGTGGTGCAGATGTGGGTCAGATCTATGGGGCAAGATCTCCTGGGGGCTGATGTGGGTCAGATCTATGGGTCAGGAGCTGCTGTGGGGCAGATGTGGGTCAGTTCTATGGGGCAAGAGCCGCTGTGGTGCAGATGTGGGTCAGATCTATGGGGCAAGATCTCCTGGGGGCTGATGTGGGTCAGATCTATGGGTCAGGAGCTGCTGTGGGGCAGATGTGGGTCAGTTCTATGGGGCAAGAGACGCTGTGGTGCAGATGAGGGTCAGATCTATGGGGCAAGATCTCCTGGGGGCTGATGTGGGTCAGATCTGTGGGGTAAAATCTGCTGTGGGGCAGATGTGGTTCAGATCTATGGGGCAGGAGCTTCTGTGGGGTTGATGTGGGTCAGATCTATGGGTCAGGAGCTGCTGTGGGGCAGATGTGGGTCAGTTCTATGGGGCAAGAGCTGCTGTGGTGCAGATGTGGGTCAGATCTATGGGGCAGGAGCTGCTGTGGGGCTGATACGGTTAAGATCTATGGAGCGGGAGATGCTATGGGGCTGATGAGGGTCAGATCTATGGGGCAGGAGCTGATGTGGGGCTGATGTTGGTCAGATCTATAGGGCAGGAGCTGCAGTGGGGCTGATGTGGGTCAGTTCTATGGGGCAGGATCTCCTGTGGGGCTGATGTGGGTCAAATCAATGAGGCAGAGCTGCTCTGGGGCACATGTGGGTCAGATCTATGGAGCAGGAGCTGCTGTGGGGCAGATTTGAATCAGATCTATAGGGCAGGAGCTGCTGTGGGTCAGATCTATGGAGCAGGAGCTGCTGTGGGGTTGATGTGGGTCAGATCTATGGGTCAGGAGCTGCTGTGGGGCAGATGTGGGTCAGTTCTATGGGGAAAGAGCTGCTGTGGTGCAGATGTGGGTCAGATCTATGGGGCAGGAGCTGCTGTGGGGCTGATACGGTTAAGATCTATGGAGCGGGAGATGCTATGGGGCTGATGAGGTTCAGATCTATGGGGCAGGAGCTGATGTGGGGCTGATGTTGGTCAGATCTATAGGGCAGGAGCTGCAGTGGGGCTGATGTGGGTCAGATCTATGGGGCAGGATCTCCTGTGGGGCTGATGTGGGTCAAATCAATGGGGCAGAGCTGCTCTGGGGCACATGTGGGTCAGATCTATGGAGCAGGAGCTGCTGTGGGGCAGATTTGAATCAGATCTATAGGGCAGAAGCTGCTGAGGGTCAGATCTATGGGCAGGAGCTGCTGTGGGGCACATGTGCGTTAGATCTAAGGGGCAGGAGATGGTGTGGGGCAGATGTGGGTCAGATCTATGGGGCAGGATCTCCTGGGGGCTGATGTGGGTCAGATCTGTGGGGTAAAATCTGCTGTGGGGAAGATGTGGTTCAGATCTATGGGGCAGGAGCTTCTGTGGGGTTGATGTGGGTCAGATCTATGGGTCAGGAGCTGCTGTGGGGCAGATGTGGGTCAGTTCTATGGGGCAAGAGCCGCTGTGGTGCAGATGTGGGTCAGATCTATGGCGCAAGATCTCCTGGGGGCTGATGTGGGTCAGATCTGTGGGGTAAAATCTGCTGTGGGGCAGATGTGGTTCAGATCTATGGGGCAGGAGCTTCTGTGGGGTTGATTTGGGTCAGATCTATGGGTCAGGAGCTGCTGTGGGGCAGATGTGGGTCAGTTCTATGGGGCAAGAGCTGCTGTGGTGCAGATGTGGGTCAGATCTATGGGGCAGGAGCTGCTGTGGGGCTGATACGGTTAAGATCTATGGAGCGGGAGATGCTATGGGGCTGATGAGGGTCAGATCTATGGGGCAGGAGCTGATGTGGGGCTGATGTTGGTCAGATCTATAGGGCAGGAGCTGCAGTGGGGCTGATGTGGGTCAGTTCTATGGGGCAGGATCTCCTGTGGGGCTGATGTGGGTCAAATAAATGAGGCAGAGCTGCTCTGGGGCACATGTGGGTCAGATCTATGGAGCAGGAGCTGCTGTGGGGCAGATTTGAATCAGATCTATAGGGCAGGAGCTGCTGTGGGTCAGATCTATGGAGCAGGAGCTGCTGTGGGGTGTATGTGGGTCAGATCTATGGGTCAGGAGCTGCTGTGGGGCAGATGTGGGTCAGTTTTATGGGGCAAGAGCTGCAGTGGTGCAAATGTGGGTCACATCTATGGGGCAGGAGCTGCTGTGGGGCTGATACGGTTAAGATCTATGGAGCGGGAGATGCTATGGGGCTGATGAGGGTCAGATCTATGGGGCAGGAGCTGATGTGGGGCTGATGTTGGTCAGATCTATAGGGCAGGAGCTGCAGTGGGGCTGATGTGGGTCAGATCTATGGGGCAGGATCTCCTGTGGGGCTGATGTGGGTCAAATCAATGGGGCAGAGCTGCTCTGGGGAACATGTGGGTCAGATCTATGGAGCAGGAGCTGCTGTGGGGCAGATTTGAATCAGATCTATAGGGCAGAAGCTGCTGTGGGTCAGATCTATGGGCAGGAGCTGCTGTGGGGCACATGTGAGTTAGATCTATGGGGCAGGAGATGGTGTGGGGCAGATGTGGGTCAGATCTATGGGGCAGGATCTCCTGGGGGCTGATGTGGGTCAGATCTGTGGGGTAAAATCTGCTGTGGGGCAGATGTGGTTCAGATCTATGGGGCAGGAGCTTCTGTGGGGTTGATGTGGGTCAGATCTATGGGTCAGGAGCTGCTGTGGGGCAGATGTGGGTCAGATCTATGGGGCAGGATCTCCTGGGGGCTGATGTGGGTCAGATCTGTGGGGTAAAATCTGCTGTGGGGCAGATGTGGTTCAGATCTATGGGGCAGGAGCTTCTGTGGGGTTGATGTGGGTCAGATCTATGGGTCAGGAGCTGCTGTGGGGCAGATGTGGGTCAGTTCTATGGGGCAAGAGCCGCTGTGGTGCAGATGTGGGTCAGATCTATGGGGCAAGATCTCCTGGGGGCTGATGTGGGTCAGATCTGTGGGGTAAAATCTGCTGTGGGGCAGATGTGGTTCAGATCTATGGGGCAGGAGCTTCTGTGGGGTTGATGTGGGTCAGATCTATGGGTCAGGAGCTGCTGTGGGGCAGATGTGGGTCAGTTCTATGGGGCAAGAGCTGCTGTGGTGCAGATGTGGGTCAGATCTATGGGGCAGGAGCTGCTGTGGGGCTGATACGGTTAAGATCTATGGAGCGGGAGATGCTATGGGGCTGATGAGGGTCAGATCTATGGGGCAGGAGCTGATGTGGGGCTGATGTTGGTCAGATCTATAGGGCAGGAGCTGCAGTGGGGCTGATGTGGGTCAGATCTATGGGGCAGGATCTCCTGTGGGGCTGATGTTGGTCAAATCAATGGGGCAGAGCTGCTCTGGGGCACATTTGGGTCAGATCTATGGAGCAGGAGCTGCTGTGGGGCAGATTTGAATCAGATCTATAGGGCAGAAGCTGCTGTGGGTCAGATCTATGGGCAGGAGCTGCTGTGGGGCACATGTGAGTTAGATCTATGGGGCAGGAGATGGTGTGGGGCAGATGTGGGTCAGATCTATGGGGCAGGATCTCCTGGGGGCTGATGTGGGTCAGATCTGTGGGGTAAAATCTGCTGTGGGGCAGATGTGGTTCAGATCTATGGGGCAGGAGCTTCTGTGGGGTTGATGTGGGTCAGATCTATGGGTCAGGAGCTGCTGTGGGGCAGATGTGGGTCAGTTCTATGGGGCAAGAGCTGCTGTGGTGCAGATGTGGGTCAGATCTATGGGGCAGGAGCTGCTGTGGGGCTGATACGGTTAAGATCTATGGAGCGGGAGATGCTATGGGGCTGATGAGGGTCAGATCTATGGGGCAGGAGCTGATGTGGGGCTGATGTTGGTCAGATCTATAGGGCAGGAGCTGCAGTGGGGCTGATGTGGGTCAGTTCTATGGGGCAGGATCTCCTGTGGGGCTGATGTGGGTCAAATCAATGAGGCAGAGCTGCTCTGGGGCACATCTGGGTCAGATCTATGGAGCAGGAGCTGCTGTGGGGCAGATTTGAATGAGATCTATAGGGCAGGAGCTGCTGTGGGTCAGATCTATGGAGCAGGAGCTGCTGTGGGGCACATGTGAGTTAGATCTATGGGGCAGGAGATGATGTGGGGCAGATGTGGGTCAGATCTATGGGGCAGGATCTCCTGGGGGCTGATGTGGGTCAGATCTGTGGGGTAAAATCTGCTGTGGGGCAGATGTGGTTCAGATCTATGGGGCAGGAGCTTCTGTGGGGTTGATGTGGGTCAGATCTATGGGTCAGGAGCTGCTGTGGGGCAGATGTGGGTCAGTTCTATGGGGCAAGAGCTGCTGTGGTGCAGATGTGGGTCAGATCTGTGGGGCAGGAGCTGCTGTGGGGCTGATACTGTTAAGATCTATGGAGCTGGAGATGCTATGGGGCTGATGAGGGTCAGATCTATGGGGCAGGAGCTGATGTGGGGCTGATGTTGGTCAGATCTATAGGGCAGGAGCTGCAGTGGGGCTGATGTGGGTCAGTTCTATGGGGCAGGATCTCCTGTGGGGCTGATGTGGGTCAAATCAATGAGGCAGAGCTGCTCTGGGGCACATGTGGGTCAGATCTATGGAGCAGGAGCTGCTGTGGGGTTGATGTGGGTCAGATCTATGGGTCAGGAGCTGCTGTGGGGCAGATGTGGGTCAGTTCTATGGGGCAAGAGCTGCTGTGGTGCAGATGTGGGTCAGATCTATGGGGCAGGAGCTGCTGTGGGGCTGATACGGTTAAGATCTATGGAGCGGGAGATGCTATGGGGCTGATGAGGGTCAGATCTATGGGGCAGGAGCTGATGTGGGGCTGATGTTGGTCAGATCTATAGGGCAGGAGCTGCAGTGGGGCTGATGTGGGTCAGATCTATGGGGCAGGATCTCCTGTGGGGCTGATGTGGGTCAAATCAATGGGGCAGAGCTGCTCTGGGGCACATGTGGGTCAGATCTATGGGGCAGGAGCTGCTGTGGGGCAGATTTGAATCAGATCTATAGGGCAGGAGCTGCTGTGGGTCAGATCTATGAGCAGGAGCTGCTGTGGGGCACATGTGAGTTAGATCTATGGGGCAGGAGATGGTGTGGGGCAGATGTGGGTCAGATCTATGGGGCAGGATCTCCTGGGGGCTGATGTGGTTCAGATCTGTGGGGTAAAATCTGCTGTGGGGCAGATGTGGTTCAGATCTATGGGGCAGGAGCTTCTGTGGGGTTGATGTGGGTCAGATCTATGGGTCAGGAGCTGCTGTGGGGCACATGTGAGTTAGATCTATGGGGCAGGAGATGGTGTGGGGCAGATGTGGGTCAGATCTATGGGGCAGGATCTCCTGGGGGCTTATGTGGGTCAGATCTGTGGGGTAAAATCTGCTGTGGGGCAGATGTGGTTCAGATCTATGGGGCAGGAGCTTCTGTGGGGTTGATGTGGGTCAGATCTATGGGTCAGGAGCTGCTGTGGGGCAGATGTGGGTCAGATCTATGGGGCAAGAGCTGCTGTGGTGCAGATGTGGGTCAGTTCTATGGGGCAAGAGCTGCTGTGGTGCAGATGTGGGTCAGATCTATGGGTCAGGAGCTGCTGTGGGGCAGATGTGGGTCAGTTCTATGGGGCAGGAGCTACTGTGGGGCAGATTTGAATGAGATCTATAGGGCAGGAGCTGCTGTGGGTCAGATCTATGGAGCAGGAGCTGCTGTGGGGCACATGTGAGTTAGATCTATGGGGCAGGAGATGGTGTGGGGCAGATGTGGGTCAGATCTATGGGGCAGGATCTCCTGGGGGCTGATGTGGGTCAGATCTGTGGGGTAAAATCTGCTGTGGGGCAGATGTGGTTCAGATCTATGGGGCAGGAGCTTCTGTGGGGTTGATGTGGGTCAGATCTATGGGTCAGGAGCTGCTGTGGGGCAGATGTGGGTCAGTTCTATGGGCAAGAGCCGCTGTGGTGCAGATGTGGGTCAGATCTATGGGGCAAGATCTCCTGGGGGCTGATGTGGGTCAGATCTGTGGGGTAAAATCTGCTGTGGGGCAGATGTGGTTCAGATCTATGGGGCAGGAGCTTCTGTGGGGTTGATGTGGGTCAGATCTATGGGTCAGGAGCTGCTGTGGGGCAGATGTGGGTCAGTTCTATGGGGCAAGAGCTGCTGTGGTGCAGATGTGGGTCAGATCTATGGGGCAGGAGCTGCTGTGGGGCTGATACGGTTAAGATCTATGGAGCGGGAGATGCTATGGGGCTGATGAGGGTCAGATCTATGGGGCAGGAGCTGATGTGGGGCTGATGTTGGTCAGATCTATAGGGCAGGAGCTGCAGTGGGGCTTATGTGGGTCAGTTCTATGGGGCAGGATCTCCTGTGGGGCTGATGTGGGTCAAATCAATGAGGCAGAGCTGCTCTGGGGCACATGTGGGTCAGATCTATGGAGCAGGAGCTGCTGTGGGGCAGATATGAATCAGATCTATAGGGCAGGAGCTGCTGTGGGTCAGATCTATGGAGCAGGAGCTGCTGTGGGGTTGATGTGGGTCAGATCTATGGGTCAGGAGCTGCTGTGGGGCAGATGTGGGTCAGTTCTATGGGGCAAGAGATGCTGTGGTGCAGATGTGGGTCAGATCTATGGGGCAGGAGCTGCTGTGGGGCTGATACGGTTAAGATCTATGGAGCGGGAGATGCTATGGGGCTGATGAGGGTCAGATCTATGGGGCAGGAGCTGATGTGGGGCTGATGTTGGTCAGATCTATAGGGCAGGAGCTGCAGTGGGGCTGATGTGGGTCAGATCTATGGGGCAGGATCTCCTGTGGGGCTGATGTGGGTGAAATCAATGGGGCAGAGCTGCTCTGGGGCACATGTGGGTCAGATCAATGGGGCAGGAGCTGCTGTGGGGCAGATTTGAATCAGATCTATAGGGCAGGAGCTGCTGTGGGTCAGATCTATGGGCAGGAGCTGCTGTGGGGCACATGTGAGTTAGGTCTATGGGGCAGGAGATGGTGTGGGGCAGATGTGGGTCAGATCTATGGGGCAGGATCTCCTGGGGGCTGATGTGGGTCAGATCTGTGGGGTAAAATCTGCTGTGGGGCAGATGTGGTTCTGATCTATGGGGCAGGAGCTTCTGTGGGGTTGATGTGGGTCAGATCTATGGGTCAGGAGCTGCTGTGGGGCACATGTGAGTTAGATCTATGGGGCAGGAGATGGTGTGGGGCAGATGTGGGTCAGATCTATGGGGCAGGATCTCCTGGGGGCTTATGTGGGTCAGATCTGTGGGGTAAAATCTGCTGTGGGGCAGATGTGGTTCAGATCTATGGGGCAGGAGCTTCTGTGGGGTTGATGTGGGTCAGATCTATGGGTCAGGAGCTGCTGTGGGGCAGATGTGGGTCAGTTCTATGGGGCAAGAGCTGCTGTGGTGCAGATGTGGGTCAGATCTATGGGGCAGGAGCTGCTGTGGGGCTGATACTGTTAAGATCTATGGAGCGGGAGATGCTATGGGGCTGATGTGGGTCAGATCTATGGGGCAGGATCTCCTGTGGGGCTGATGTGGGTCAAATCAATGAGGCAGAGCTGCTCTGGGGCACATGTGGGTCAGATCTATGGAGCAGGAGCTCCTGTGGGGCAGATTTGAATCAGATCTATAGGGCAGGAACTGCTGTGGGTCAGATCTATGGAGCAGGAGCTACTGTGGGGTTGATGTGGGTCAGATCTATGGAGCAGGAGCTGCTGTGGGGCACATGTGAGTTAGATCTATGGGGCAGGAGATGGTGTGGGGCAGATGTGGGTCAGTTCTATGGGGCAAGAGCTGCTGTGGTGCAGATGTGGGTCAGATCTATGGGGCAGGAGCTGCTGTGGGGCTGATACGGTTAAGATCTATGGAGCGGGAGATGCTATGGGGCTGATGAGGGTCAGATCTATGGGGCAGGAGCTGATGTGGGGCTGATGTTGGTCAGATCTATAGGGCAGGAGCTGCAGTGGGGCTGATGTGGGTCAGTTCTATGGGGCAGGATCTCCTCTGGGGCTGATGTGGGTCAAATCAATGGGGCAGAGCTGCTCTGGGGCACATGTGGGTCAGATCTATGGAGCAGGAGCTACTGTGGGGCAGATTTGAATGAGATCTATAGGGCAGGAGCTGCTGTGGGTCAGATCTATGGAGCAGGAGCTGCTGTGGGGCACATGTGAGTTAGATCTATGGGGCAGGAGATGGTGTGGGGCAGATGTGGGTCAGATCTATGGGGCAGGATCTCCTGGGGGCTGATGTGGGTCAGATCTGTGGGGTAAAATCTGCTGTGGGGCAGATGTGGTTCAGATCTATGGGGCAGGAGCTTCTGTGGGGTTGATGTGGGTCAGATCTATGGGTCAGGAGCTGCTGTGGGGCAGATGTGGGTCAGTTCTAGGGGCAAGAGCCGCTGTGGTGCAGATGTGGGTCAGATCTATGGGGCAAGATCTCCTGGGGGCTGATGTGGGTCAGATCTGTGGGGTAAAATCTGCTGTGGGGCAGATGTGGTTCAGATCTATGGGGCAGGAGCTTCTGTGGGGTTGATGTGGGTCAGATCTATGGGTCAGGAGCTGCTGTGGGGCAGATGTGGGTCAGTTCTATGGGGAAAGAGCTGCTGTGGTGCAGATGTGGGTCAGATCTATGGGGCAGGAGCTGCTGTGGGGCTGATACGGTTAAGATCTATGGAGCGGGAGATGCTATGGGGCTGATGAGGGTCAGATCTATGGGGCAGGATCTCCTGTGGGGCTGATGTTGGTCAGATCTATAGGGCAGGAGCTGCAGTGGGGCTGATGTGGGTCAGTTCTATGGGGCAGGATCTCCTGTGGGGCTGATGTGGGTCAAATCAATGAGGCAGAGCTGCTCTGGGGCACATGTGGGTCAGATCTATGGAGCAGGAGCCGCTGTGGGGCAGATTTGAATGAGATCTATGGGGCAGGAGCTGCTGTGGGTCAGATCTATGGAGCTGGAGCTGCTGTGGGGCACATATGAGTTAGATCTATGGGGCAGGAGATGGTGTGGGGCAGATGTGGGTCAGATCTATGGGGCAGGATCTCCTGGGGGCTGATGTGGGTCAGATCTGTGGGGTAAAATCTGCTGTGGGGCAGATGTGGTTCAGATCTATGGGGCAGGAGCTTCTGTGGGGTTGATGTGGGTCAGATCTATGGGTCAGGAGCTGCTGTGGGGCAGATGTGGGTCAGATCTATGGGGCAGGATCTCCTGGGGGCTGATGTGGGTCAGATCTGTGGGGTAAAATCTGCTGTGGGGCAGATGTGGTTCAGATCTATGGGGCAGGATCTTCTGTGGGGTTGATGTGGGTCAGATCTATGGGTCAGGACCTGCTGTGGGGCAGATGTGGGTCAGTTCTATGGGGCAAGAGCCACTGTGGTGCAGATGTGGGTCAGATCTATGGGGCAAGATCTCCTGGGGGCTGATGTGGGTCAGATCTGTGGGGTAAAATCTGCTGTGGGGCAGATGTGGTTCAGATCTATTTGGCAGGAGCTTCTGTGGGGTTGATGTGGGTCAGATCTATGGGTCAGGAGCTGCTGTGGGGCAGATGTGGGTCAGATCTATGGGGCAGGATCCCCTGTGGGGCTGATGTGGGTCAAATCAATGAGGCAGAGCTGCTCTGGGGCACATGTGGGTCAGATCTATGGGGCAGGATCTCCTGTGGGGCTGATGTGGGTCAAATCAATGGGGCAGAGCTGCTCTGGGGCACATGTGGGTCAGATCTATGGAGCAGGAGCTGCTGTGGGGCAGATTTGAATCAGATCTATGGGGCAGGAGCTGCTGTGGGTCAGATCTATGGAGCAGGAGCTGCTGTGGGGTTGATGTGGGTCAGATCTATGGGTCAGGAGCTGCTGTGGGGCAGATGTGGGTCAGTTCTATGGGGCAAGAGCTGCTGTGGTGCAGATGTGGGTCAGATCTATGGGGCAGAAGCTGCTGTGGGGCTGATACGGTTAAGATCTATGGAGCGGGAGATGCTATGGGGCTGATGAGGGTCAGATCTATGGGGCAAGAAGCTGATGTGGGGCTGATGTTGGTCAGATCTATAGGGCAGGAGCTGCAGTGGGGCTGATGTGGGTCAGTTCTATGGGGCAGGATCTCCTGTGGGGCTGATGTGGGTCAAATCAATGGGGCAGAGCTGCTCTGGGGCACATGTGGGTCAGATCTATGGAGCAGGAGCTGCTGTGGGGCAGATTTGAATGAGATCTATAGGGCAGGAGCTGCTGTGGGTCAGATCTATTGGGCAGGAGCTGCTGTGGGGCAGATGTGAGTTAGATCTATGGGGCAGGAGATGGTGTGGGGCAGATGTGGGTCAGATCTATGGGGCAGGATCTCCTGGGGGCTGATGAGGGTCAGATCTGTGGGGTAATATCTGCTGTGGGGCAGATGTGGTTCAGATCTATGGGGCAGGAGCTTCTGTGGGGTTGATGTGGGTCAGATCTATGGGTCAGGAGCTGCTGTGGGGCAGATGTGGGTCAGATCTATGGGGCAGGATCTCCTGGGGGCTGATGTGGGTCAGATCTGTGGGGTAAAATCTGCTGTGGAGCAGATGTGGTTCAAATCTATGGGGCAGGAGCTTCTGTGGGGTTGATGTGGGTCAGATCTATGGGTCAGGAGCTGCTGTGGGGCAGATGTGGGTCAGATCTATGGGGCAGGATCTCCTGTGGGGCTGATGTGGGTCAAATCAATGAGGCAGAGCTGCTCTGGGGCACATGTGGGTCAGATCTATGGAGCAGGAGCTGCTGTGGGGCAGATTTGAATGAGATCTATAGGGCAGGAGCTGCTGTGGGTCAGATCTATGGAGCAGGAGCTGCTGTGGTGTTGATGTGGGTCAGATCTATGGGTCAGGAGCTGCTGTGGGGCAGATGTGGGTCAGTTCTATGGGGCAAGAGCTGCTGTGGTGCAGATGTGGGTCAGATCTATGGGGCAGGAGCTGCTGTGGGGCTGATACGGTTAAGATCTATGGAGCGGGAGATGCTATGGGGCTGATGAGGGTCAGATCTATGGGGCAGGAGCTGATGTGGGGCTGATGTTGGTCAGATCTATAGGGCAGGAGCTGCAGTGGGGCTGATGTGGGTCAGTTCTATGGGGCAGGATCTCCTGTGGGGCTGATGTGGGTCAAATCAATGAGGTAGAGCTGCTCTGGGGCAGATTTGGGTCAGATCTATGGAGCAGGAGCTGCTGTGGGGCAGATTTGAATCAGATCTATAGGGCAGGAGCTGCTGTGGGTCAGATCTATGGAACAGGAGCTGCTGTTGGGCACATGTGAGTTAGATCTATGGGGCAGGAGATGGTGTGGGGCTGATGTGGGTTAGATCTATGGGGCAGGAGCTGTTGTGGGGATGATGGGGGTTAGATCGATGGGGCAGGAGCTACTGTGGGGCTGATGTTGGTCTGATCTATGGGGCAGGATCTGCTGTGGGGCTGATGTGGGTTAGATCTATGGGGCAGGAGCTGTTGTGGGGCTGATGGGGGTCAGATCTATGGGGCAGGAGCTACTGTGGGTCAGATTTATGAGTCAGGAGCTGCTGTGTGGCTGATGTGGGTCAGATCTATGGAGCAGGAGCTGCTGTGGGGCATATGTGGGCCAGACCTATGGGGCAGAGCTGCTCTTGGGAACATGTGGGTCAGATCTATGGGGCAGGAGCTGCTGTGGGGCTGATGTGGGTCAGATCCTTGGGGCTGAAGCTGTTGTGGGTCATATCTATTGGGCAGCAGCTGCTTTACATATGATGTGTGTCAGATCTATGGGGCAGGAGCTGCTGTGGGGCTGATGTGGGTCAGATCTATGGGGCAGGAGCTGCTGTGGGGCTGATGTGGGTTAGATCTATGGGGTAGAAGCTGCTGTGGGGCTGATGGGGGTCAGATCTATGGGGCAGGAGATGGTTTGTGTCAGATCTATGGGGCAGGAGCTGCTGTGGGGAACATGTGGGTCAGGTCTATGGGGCAGGAGCTGCTGTGGGGCAGATGTAGGTCAGATCTATGGGTCAGCAGCTGCTGTGGGTCTGATGTGGGTCAGATTTATGGGGCAGGAGCTGCTGTGATGCAGATGTGGGTCAGATCTATGGTGCAGGAGCTGCTGTGGGGAAGATGTAGGGCATATCTATGGGGCAGGAGCTGCTGTGAGGCTGATGGGTGTTAGATCTATGGGGAGGAGCTGCTGTGGTGCAGATGTGGGTCAGAGCTATGGGGCAGGAGCTGCTGTGGGGCAGAAGTGGGTAAGATGTATGGGGTAGGAGATGGTGTGTGGCAGATGTGGGTCAGATCTATGGTGTAACAGCTGCTGTGGGGCTGATGTGGGTCAGATCTATGGGGCAGGAGCTGCTGTGGTTAAGATCTATTTGGCAGGAGCTGCTGTGGTGCAGATTTGGGTCAGATCAATGGGGCAGGAGCTGCTGTGTGGCAAATGTGGGTCAGATCTATGGGGCAGGATCTGCTGTGGGTCAGATCTATGGGGCAGGAACAGATGTGGGCCTGATGTTGGTCAGATTTATGGAGCAGGAGCTGCTGTGTTGCAGATGTGGGTCAGATCTATGGTGCAGGAGCTGCTGTGGGGCAGATGTAGGGCTTATCTATGGGGCAGGAGCTGCTGTGAGGCTGATGGGTGTTAGATCTATGGGGAGGAGCTGCTGTGGTGCAGATGTGGGTCAGAGCTATGGGGCAGGAGCAGCTGTGGGTCAGAAGTGGGTAAGATCTATGGGGTAGGAGATTGTGTGTGGCAGATGTGGGTCAGATCTATGGTGTAGGAGCTGCTGTGGGGCTGACGTGGGAAAGATCTATGGGGCAGGAGATGCTTTGGGGCAGATGTGGGTCAGATTGATGGGGCAGGAGCTGCTGTGGGGCTGTTGTGGGTCAGATCCTTGGGGCTGAAGCTGCTGTGGGTCATATCTATTGGGCAGCAGCTGCTTTACATATGATGTGTGTCAGATCTATGGGGCAGGAGCTGCAGTGGGGCTGATGGGGGTCAGATCTCTGGGGCAGGAGCTACTGTGGGGCTGATGTGGGTCAAATCAATGGGGCAGAGCTGCTCTTGGGAACATGTGGGTCAGATCTATGGGGCAGGAGCTGCTGTGGGGCTGATGTGGGTTAGATCTATGGGGCAGGAGCTGTTGTGGGGATGATGGGGGTCAGATCTATGGGGCAGGAGCTACTGTGGGGCTGATGTTGGTCTGATCTATGGGGCAGGATCTGCTGTGGGGCTGATGTGGGTTAGATCTATTGGGCAGGAGCTGTTGTGGGGCTGATGGGGGTCAGATCTATGGGGCAGGAGCTACTGTGGGTCAGATTTATGAGTCAGGAGCTGCTGTGTGGCTGATGTGGGTCAGATCTATGGAGCAGGAGCTTCTGTGGGGCATATGTGGGTCAGACCTATGGGGCAGAGCTGCTCTTGGGAACTTGTGGGTCAGATCTATGGGGCAGGAGCTGCTGTGGGGCTGATGTGGGTCAGATCAATGGGGCAGGAGCTGTTCTGCGACAGATGTGGGTCAGATCTATGTGGCAGGAGCTGTTGTGCGACAGATGTGGGTCAGATCTATGGGGCAGGAGCTGCTGTGGGGCTGATGTGGGTCAGATCCTTGGGGCTGAAGCTGCTGTGGGTCATATCTATTGGGCAGCAGCTGCTTTACATATGATGTGTGTCAGATCTATGGGGCAGGAGCTGCTGTGGGGCTGCTGTGGGTCAGATCTATGGGGCAGGAGCTGTTGTGGGTCATATCTATTGGGCAGCAGCTGCTTTACATATGATGTGTGTCATATCTATGGGGCAGGAGCTACTGTGGGGCTGATGTTGGTCTGTTCTATGGGGCAGGAGCTGCTGCGGGGCAGATTAGGGTAAGATGTATGGGGCAGGAGCTGCTGTGGGGCTGATGTGCGTTAGATCTAAGGGGCAGGAGCTGTTGTGGGGCTGATGGGGGTCAGATCTATGGGGCAGGAGATGCTGTGGGTCAGATCTATGGGGCAGGAGCTGCTGTGGGGAACATGTGGGTCAGGTCTATGGGGCAGGAGCTGCTGTTGGGCAGATGTGGGTCAGATCTATGCGTCAGCAGCTGCTGTGGGTCTGATGTGGGTCAGATCTATGGGGCAGGAGCTGCTGTGGGGCTGATGTGGGTAATATCTATGGGGCAGGAACAGATGTGGGCCTGATGTTGGTCAGATTTATGGAGCAGGAGCTGCTGTGTTGCAGATGTGGGTCAGAGCTATGGTGTAGGAGCTGCTGTGGGGCTGATGTAGTGTCAGATCTATGGGGCAGGAGCTGCTGTGGTTAAGATCTATTTGGCATGATCTGCTGTGGGGAATATTTGGGTCAGATCTATGGGGCAGGAGCTGCTGTGTGGCAAATGTGGGTCAGATCTATGGGGCAGGAGCTGCTGTGGGTCAGATCTATGGCGCAGGAACAGATGTGGGCCTGATGTTGGTCAGATTTATGGAGCAGGAGCTGCTGTGTTGCAGATGTGGGTCAGATCTATGGTGCAGGAGCTGCTGTGGGGCAGATGTAAAGCTTATCTATGGGGCAGGAGCTGCTGTGAGGCTGATGGGTGTTAGATCTATGGGGAGGAGCTGCTGTGGGGCTGATGTGGGTCAGAGCTATGGGGCCGGAGCTGCAGTGGGGCCGATGGGGGTAAGATCTATGGGGCAGGAGCTGCTGTGGGGCTGATGTGGGTCAGATCTATGGGGCAGGAGCTGTTGTGCGACAGATGTGGGTCAGATCTATGTGGCAGGAGCTGTTGTGCGACAGATGTGGGTCAGATCTATGGGGCAGGAGCTGCTGTGGGGCTGATGTGGGTCAGATCCTTGGGGCTGAAGCTGCTGTGGGTCATATCTATTGGGCAGCAGCTGCTTTACATATGATGTGTGTCAGATCTATGGGGCAGGAGCTGCTGTGGGGCTGATGTGGGTTAGATCAATGGGGCAGGAGCTGTTGTGGGGCTGATGGGGGTCAGATCTATGGGGCAGGAGCTACTGTGGGTCTGATGGGGGTCAGATCTATGGGGCAGGAGCTACTGTGGGGCTGATGTTGGTCTCATCTATGGGGCAGGAGCTGCTGTGCAACAGATGTCGGTCAGATCTATGGGGCAGGTGCTGCTGTGCGACATATGTGGGTCAGATCTATGGGGCAGGATCTGCTGTGGGGCTGATGTTGGTCTGATCTATGGGGCAGGAGATGCTTTGGGGCTGATGTGTGTCAGATCTATGGGGCAGGAGCTGCTGTGGGGCAGATGTGGGTTAGATCTATGGGGCAGGAGATGTTGTGGGGCTGATGGGGTCAGATCTATGGGGCAGGAGCTACTGTGGGGTTGATGTTGCTGTGATCTATGGGGCAGGAGCTGCGGTGGGGCAGATGTGGGTTAGATCTATGGGGCAGGAGCTGTTGTGGGGCTGCTGGGGGTCAGATCTATGGGGCAGGAGATGCTGTGTGTCAGATCTATGGGGCAGGAGCTGCTGTGGGGAACATGTGGGTCAGGTCTATGGGGCAGGAGCTGCTGTGGGGCAGATGTGGGTCAGTTCTATGGGGCAGCAGCTTCTGTGGGTCTGATGTGGGTCAGATCTATGGGGCAGGAGCTGCTGTGGGTCTGTTGTGGGTCAGATCTATGGGGCAGGAGCTGCTGTGGGGCTGATGTGGGTCAGTTCTATGGGGCAGCAGCTTCTGTGGGTCTGATGTGGGTCAGATCTATGGGGCAGGAGCTGCTGTGGGTCTGATGTGGGTCAGATCTATGGGGCAGGAGCTGCTGTGGGGCTGATGTGTGTCAGATCTATGGGTCAGCAGCTGCTGTGGGGCAGATGTGGGTCAGATCTATGGGTCAGCAGCTGATGTGGGTCTGATGTGGGTCAGATCTATGGGGCAGGTGCTGCTGTGGGGCTGCTGTGGGTCATATCTATGGGGCAGGAACAGATGTGGGCCTGATGTTGGTCAGATTTATAGAGCAGGAGCTGCTGTGTTGCAGATGTGGGACAGATCTATGGGGCCGGAGCTGCAGTGGGGCTGATGGGGGTCAGATCTATGGGGCAGGATCTCCTGTGGGGCTGATGTGGGTCAAATCAATGGGGCAGAGCTGCTCTTGGGAACATGTGGGTCAGATCTATGGGGCAGGAGCTGCTGTGCGACAGATGGAGGTCAGATCTATGGGGCAGGAGCTGCTGTGCGACATATGTGGGTCAGATCTATGGGGCAGGATCTGCTGTGGGGCTGATGTGGGACAGATCTATGGGGCAGGAGCAGCTGTGGGGCTGATGTGGGTCAGATCTATGGGGCAGGAGCTGCTGTGTGGCAAATGTGGGTCAGATCTATGGGGCAGGAGCTGCTGTGGGTCAGATCTATAAGGCAGGAACAGATGTGGGCCTGATGTTGGTCAGATTTATAGAGCAGGAGCTGCTGTGTTGCAGATGTGGGTCAGACCTATGGTGCAGGAGCTGCTGTGGGGTAGATGTAGGGCATATCTATGGGGCAGGAGCTTCTGTGAGGCTGATGGGTGTTAGATCTATGGGGCATGGGCTGCTGTGGGTCAAATCTACGGGACTGGAGCTGCAGTGGAGCACATGTGGGTCAGATCTATGGGGTAGAAGCTGCTGTGGGGCTGATACGGTTAAGATCTATGGAGCGGGAGATGCTATGGGGCTGCATAGGGTCAGATCTATGGGGCAGGAGCTGATGTGTGGCTGATGTTGGTCAGATCTATTGGGCAGGAGCTGCAGTGGGGCTGATGTGGGTCAGATCTATGGGGCAGGATCTCCTGTGGGGCTGATGTGGGACAAATCAATGGGGCAGAGCTGCTCTGGGGCACATGTGGGTCAGATCTATGGAGCAGGAGCTGCTGTGGGGCAGATTTGATTCAGATCTATAGGGCAGGAGCTGCTGTGGGTCAGATCTATAGGCAGGAGCTGCTGTGGGGCACATGTGAGTTAGACCTATGGGGCAGGAGATGGTGTGGGGCAGATGTGGGTCAGATCTATGGGGCAGGATCTCCTGGGGGCTGATGTGGGTCAGATCTGTGGGGTAAAATCTGCTGTGGGGCTGATGGGGGTCATATCTATAAGGCAGGAGCTGCTGTGGGGCTGACGTGGGTAAGATCTATGAGGCAAGTGCTGCTGTGGGGTAGAGTTGGGTCAGATCTATGGGGCAGGATCTCCTGTGGGGCTGATGTGGGTCAAATCAATGGGGCAGTGCTGCTCTGGGGCACATGTGTGTCATATCTATGGAGCAGGAGCTGCTGTGGGGCAGATTTGAATCAGATCTATAGGGCAGGAGCTGCTGTGGGTCAGATCTACGGGCAGGAGCTGCTGTGGGGCACATGTGAGTTAGATCTATGGGGCAGGAGATGGTGTGGGGCAGATTTGGGTCAGATGTATGGGTCAGGAGCTGCTGTGTGGCTGATGAGGGTCAGATCTATGGGGCATGGGCTGCTGTGGTGCAGATCTACGGGACTGGAGCTGCTGTGGAGCACATGTGGGTCAGATCTATGGGGCAGGATCTCCTGGGGGCTGATGTGGGTAAGATCTGTGGGGTAAAATCTGCTGTGGGGCAGATGTGGTTCAGATCTATGGGGCAGGAGCTTCTGTGGGGTTGATGTGGGTCAGATCTATGGGTCAGGAGCTGCTGTGGGGCAGATGTGGGTCAGTTCTATGGGGCAAGAGCTGCTGTGGTGCAGATGTGGGTCAGATCTATGGGGCAGGAGCTGCTGTGGGGCTGATACGGTTAAGATCTATGGAGCGGGAGATGCTATGGGGCTGATGAGGGTCAGATCTATGGGGCAGGAGCTGATGTGGGGCTGATGTTGGTCAGATCTATAGGGCAGGAGCTGCAGTGAAGCTAATGTGGGTCAGATCTATGGGGCAGGATCTCCTGTGGGGATGATGTGGGTCAAATCAATGGGGCAGAGCTGCTCTGGGGCACATGTGGGTCAGATCTATGGGGCAGGAGCTGCTGTGGGGCAGATTTGAATCAGATCTATAGGGCAGGAGTTGCTGTGGGTCAGATCTATGGAGCAGGAGCTGCTGTGGGGCACATGTGAGTTAGATCTATGGGGCAGGAGATGACGTGGGGCAGATGTGGGTCAGATCTATGGGGCAGGAGCTTCTGTGGGTCAGATCTATGGAGCAGGATCTGCTGTGGGGCACATGTGAGTTAGATTTATGGGGCAGGAGATGGTGTGGGGCAGATGTGGGTCAGATCTATGGGGCAGGAGCTGCTGTGTGGCTGATGAGGGTCAGATCTATGGGTCATGGGCTGCTGTGGGTCAGATCTACGGGACTGGAGCTGCAGGGGAGCACATGTGGGTCAGATCTATGGGGCAGGAGCTGCTGTGGGGCTGATACGGTTAAGATCTATGGAGCGGGAGATGCTATGGGGCTGATGAGGGTCAGATCTATGGGGCAGGAGCTGATGTGGGGCTGATGTTGGTCAGATCTATAGGGCAGGAGCTGCAGTGGGGCTGATGTGGGTCAGATCTATGGGGCAGGATCTCCTGTGGGGCTGATGTGGGACAAATCAATGGGGCAGAGCTGCTCTGGGGCACATGTGGGTCAGATCTATGGAGCAGGAGCTGCTGTGGGGCAGATTTGAATCAGATCTATAGGGCAGGAGTGTCTGTGGGTCAGATCTATGGAGCAGGAGCTCCTGTGGGGCAAATGTGAGTTAGATCTATGGGGCAGGAGATGGTGTGGGGCAGATGTGGGTCAGATCTATGGGGCAGGATCTCCTGGGGGCTGATGTGGGTCAGATCTGTGGGGTAAAATCTGCTGTGGGGCAGATGTGGTTCAGATCTATGGGGCAGGAGCTTCTGTGGGGTTGATGTGGGTCAGATCTATGGGTCAGGAGCTGCTGTGGGGCAGATGTGGGTCAGTTCTATGGGGCAAGAGCTGCTGTGGTGCAGATGTGGGTCAGATCTATGGGGCAGGAGCTGCTGTGGGGCTGATACGGTTAAGATCTATGGAGCGGGAGATGCTATGGGGCTGATGATGGTCAGATCTATGGGGCAGGAGCTGATGTGGGGCTGATGTTGGTCAGATCTATAGGGCAGGAGCTGCAGTGGGGCTGATGTGGGTCAGATCTATGGGGCAGGATCTCCTGTGGGGCTGATGTGGGTCAAATCAATGGGGCAGAGCTGCTCTGGGGCACATGTGGGTCAGATCTATGGAGCAGGAGCTGCTGTGGGGCAGATTTGAATCAGATCTATAGGGCAGGAGCTGCTGTGGGTCAGATCTATGGGCAGGAGCTGCTGTGGGGCACATGTGAGTTAGATCTATGGGGCAGGAGATGGTGTGGGGCAGATGTGGGTCAGATCTATGGGGCAGGAGCTGCTGTGGGTCAGATCTATGGAGCAGGAGCTGCTGTGGGGCACATGTGAGTTAGATCTATGTGGCAGGAGATGGTGTGGGGCAGATTTGGGTCAGATGTATGGGTCAGGAGCTGCTGTGGGGCTGACGTGGGTCAGATCTATGGGGCATGGGATGCTGTGGGGCAGATTTGGGTCAGACCTATGGGGCAGGAGCTGCTGTGGGGCTGATGTGGGTCAGATCAATGGGGCAGAGCTGCTGTGGGGCACATGTGAGTCAGATCTATGGAGCAGGAGCTGCTGTGGGGCAGATTTGAATCAGATCTATAGGGCAGGAGCTGCTGTGGGTCAGATCTATGGGCAGGAGCTGCTGTGGGGCACATGTGAGTTAGATCTATGGGGCAGGAGCTGCTGTGTGGCTGATGAGGGTCAGATCTATGGGGCATGGGCTGCTGTGGGTCAAATCTACGGGACTGGAGCTGCAGTGGAGCACATGTGGGTCAGATCTATGGGGTAGGAGCTGCTGTGGGGCTGATGGAGGTCATATCTATAAGGCAGGAGCTGCTGTGGGGCTGACGTGGGTCAGATCTATGAGGCAAGAGCTGCTGTGGGGCTGATGTGGGTCAGATCTATGGGGCAGGAGCTTCTGTGGGGTTGATGTGGGTCAGATCTATGGGTCAGGAGCTGCTGTGGGGCAGATGTGGGTCAGTTCTATGGGGCAAGAGCCGCTGTGGGGCTGATACGGTTAAGATCTATGGAGCGGGAGATGCTATGGGGCTGATGAGGGTCAGATCTATGGGGCAGGAGCTGATGTGGGGCTGATGTTGGTCAGATCTATAGGGCAGGAGCTGCAGTGGGGCTGATGTGGGTCAGATCTATGGGGCAGGATCTCCTGTGGGGCTGATGAGGGTCAGATCTATGGGGCAGGAGCTGATGTGGGGCTGATGTTGGTCAGATCTATAGGGCAGGAGCTGCAGTGGGGCTGATGTGGGTCAGATCTATGGGTCAGATCTCCTGTGGGGCTGATGTGGGTCAAATCAATGGGGCAGAGCTGCTCTGGGGCACATGTGGGTCAGATCTATGGAGCAGGAGCTGCTGTGGGGCAGATTTGAATCAGATCTATAGGGCAGGAGCTGCTGTGGGTCAGATCTATGGGCAGGAGCTGCTGTGGGGCACATGTGAGTTAGATCTATGGGGCAGGAGATGGTGTGGGGCAGATGTGGGTCAGATCTATGGGGCAGGATCTCCAGGGGGCTGATGTGGGTCAGATCTGTGGGGTAAAATCTGCTGTGGGGCAGATGTGGTTCAGATCTATGGGGCAGGAGCTTCTGTGTGGTTGATGTGGGTCAGATCTATAGGGCAGGAGCTGCAGTGGGGCTGATGTGGGTCAGATCTATGGGGCAGGATCTCCTGTGGGGCTGATGTGGGTCAAATCAATGGGGCAGAGCTGCTCTGGCGCACATGTGGGTCAGATCTATGGAGCAGGAGCTGCTGTGGGTCAGATCTATGGAGCAGGAGCTGCTGTGGGGCACATGTGAGTTAGATCTATGGGGTAGGAGATGGTGTGGGGCAGATGTGGGTCAGATCTATGGGGCATGGGCTGCTGTGGAGCAGATCTACGGGACTGGAGCTGCAGTGGAGCACATGTGGGTCAGATCTATGGGGTAGAAGCTGCTGTGGGGCTGATACGGTTAAGATCTATGGAGCGGGAGATGCTTTGGGGCTGATGAGGGTCAGATCTATGGGGCAGGAGCTGATGTGGGGCTGATGTTGGTCAGATCTATAGGGCAGGAGCTGCAGTGGGGCTGATGTGGGTCAGATCTATGGGGCAGGATCTCCTGTGGGGCTGATGTGGGTCAAATCAATGGGGCAGAGCTACTCTGGGGCACATGTGGATCAGATCTATGGGTCAGGAGCTGCTGTGGGGCAGATGTGGGTCAGTTCTATGGGGCAAGAGATGCTGTGGTGCAGATGTGGGTCAGATCTATGGGGCAGGAGCTGCTGTGGGGCTGATACGGTTAAGATCTATGGAGCGGGAGATGCTATGGGGCTGATGAGGGTCAGATCTATGGGGCAGGAGCTGATGTGGGGCTGATGTTGGTCAGATCTATAGGGCAGGAGCTGCAGTGGGGCTGATGTGGGTCAGATCTATGGGGCAGGATCTCCTGTGGGGCTGATGTGGGTCAAATCAATGAGGCAGAGCTGCTCTGGCGCACATGTGGGTCAGATCTATGGAGCAGGAGCTGCTGTGGGGCAGATTTGAATCAGATCTATAGGGCAGGAGCTGCTGTGGGTCAGATCTATGGGCAGGAGCTGCTGTGGGGCACATGTGAGTTAGATCTATGGGGCAGGAGATGGTGTGGGGCAGATGTGGGTCAGATCTATGGGGCAGGAGCTGCTGTGTGGCTGATGAGGGTCAGATCTATGGGGCATGGGCTGCTGTGGGTCAAATCTACGGGACTGGAGCTGCAGTGGAGCACATGTGGGTCAGATCTATGGGGTAGAAGCTTCTGTGGGGCTGATGGGGGTCATATCTATAAGGCAGGAGCTGCTGTGGGGCTGACGTGGGTCAGATCTATGAGGCAGGAGCTGCTGTGGGGCAGATTTGGGTCAGATCTATGGGGCAGGAGCTGCTGTGGGGCTGACGTGGGTCAGATCTATGAGGCAAGAGCTGCTGTGGGGCTGATGTGGGTCAGATCTATGGGGCAGGATCTCCTGTGGGGCTGATGTGGGTCAAATCAATGGGGCAGAGCTGCTCTGGGGCACATGTGGGTAAGATCTATGGAGCAGGAGCTGCTGTGGGGCAGATTTGAATCAGATCTATAGGGCAGGAGCTTCTGTGGGTCAGATCTATGGGCAGGAGCTGCTGTGGGGCACATGTGAGTTAGATTTATGGGGCCGGAGATGGTGTGGGGCAGATGTGGGTCAGATCTATGGGGCAGGATCTCCTGGGGGCTAATGTGGGTCAGATCTGTGGGGTAAAATCTGCTGTGGGGCAGATGTGTTTCAGATCTATGGGGCAGGAGCTGATGTGGGGCTGATGTTGGTCAGATCTATAGGGCAGGAGCTGCAGTGGGGCTGATGAGGGTCAGATCTATGGGGCAGGATCTCCTGTGGGGCTGATGTGGGTCAAATCAATGGGGCAGAGCTGCTCTGGGGCACATGTGGGTCAGATCTATGGAGCAGGAGATGCTGTGGGGCAGATTTGAATCAGATCTATAGGGTAGGAGCTGCTGTGGGTCAGATCTATGGGGCAGGAGCTGCTGTGGGTCAGATCTATGGAGCAGGAGCTGCTGTGGGGCACATGTGAGTTAGATCTATGGGGCAGGAGATGGTGTGGGGCAGGTGTGGGTCAGATCTATGGGGCAGGAGCTGCTGTGTGGCTTATGAGGGTCAGATCTATGGGGCATGGGCTGCTGTGGGTCAAATCTACGGGACTGGAGCTGCAGTGGAGCACATGTGGGTCAGATCTATGGGGTAGAAGCTGCTGTGGGGCTGATACGGTTAAGATCTATGGAGCGGGAGATGCTTTGGGGCTGATGAGGGTCAGATCTATGGGGCAGGAGCTGATGTGGGGCTGATGTTGGTCAGATCTATAGGGCAGGAGCTGCAGTGGGGCTGATGTGGGTGAAATCAATGGGGCAGAGCTACTCTGGGGCACATGTGGGTCAGATCTATGGGTCAGGAGCTGCTGTGGGGCAGATGTGGGTCAGTTCTATGGGGCAAGAAATGCTGTGGTGCAGATGTGGGTCAGATCTATGGGGCAGGAGCTGCTGTGGGGCTGATACGGTTAAGATCTATGGAGCGGGAGATGCTATGGGGCTGATGAGGGTCAGATCTATGGGGCAGGAGCTCATGTGGGGCTGATGTTGGTCAGATCTATAGGGCAGGTGCTGCAGTGGGGCTGATGTGGGTCAGATCTATGGGGCAGGATCTCCTGTGGGGCTGATGTGGGTCAAATCAATGGGGCAGAGCTGCTCTGGGGCACATGTGGGTCAGATCTATGGAGCAGGAGCTGCTGTGGGGCAGATTTGAATCAGATCTATAGGGCAGGAGCTGCTGTGGGTCAGATCTATGGAGCAGGAGCTGCTGTGGGGCACATGTGAGTTAGATCTGTGGGGCAGGAGATGGTGTGGGGCAGATGTGGGTCAGATCTATGGGGCAGGATCTCCTGGGGGCTGATGTGGGTAAGATCTGTGGGGTAAAATCTGCTGTGGGGCAGATGTGGTTCAGATCTATGGGGCAGGAGCTTCTGTGGGGTTGATGTGGGTCAGATCTATGGGTCAGGAGCTGCTGTGGGGCAGATGTGGGTCAGTTTTATGGGGCAAGAGCTGCTGTGGTGCAGATGTGGGTCAGATCTATGGGGCAGGAGCTGCTGTGGAGCTGATACGGTTAAGATCTATGGAGCGGGAGATGCTATGGGGCTGATGAGGGTCAGATCTATGGGGCAGGAGCTGATGTGGGGCTGATGTTGGTCAGATCTATAGGGCAGGAGCTGCAGTGGGGCTGATGTGGGTCAGATCTATGGGGCAGGATCTCCTGTGGGGCTGATGTGGGTCAAATCAATGGGGCAGAGCTGCTCTGGGGCACATGTGGGTCAGATCTATGGAGCAGGAGCTGCTGTGGGGCAGATTTGAATCAGATCTATAGGGCAGGAGCTGCTGTGGGTCAGATCTATGGGGCAGGAGCTGCTGTGGGTCAGATCTATGGAGCAGGAGCTGCTGTGGGGCACATGTGAGTTAGATCTATGGGGCAGGAGATGGTGTGGGGCAGATGTGGGTCAGATCTATTTGGCAGGATCTGCTGTGTGGCTTATGAGGGTCAGATCTATGGGGCATGGGCTGCTGTGGGTCAAATCTACGGGACTGGAGCTGCAGTGGAGCACATGTGGGTCAGATCTATGGGTAGAAGCTGCTGTGGGGCTGATGGGGGTCATATCTATAAGGCAGGAGCTGCTGTGGGGCTGACGTGGGTCAGATCTATGAGGCAAGAGCTGCTGTGGGGCTGATGTGGGTCAGATCTATGGGGCAGGATCTCCTGTGGGGCTGATGTGGGTCAAATCAATGGGGCAGAGCTGCTCTGGGACACATGTGGGTCAGATCTATGGAGCAGGAGCTGCTGTGGGGCAGATTTGAATCAGATCTATAGGGCAGGAGCTTCTGTGGGTCAGATCTATGGGCAGGAGCTGCTGTGGGGCACATGTGAGTTAGATCTATGGGGTAGGAGATGGTGTGGGGCAGATGTGGGTCAGATCTATGGGGCAGGATCTCCTGGGGGCTAATGTGGGTCAGATCTGTGGGGTAAAATCTGCTGTGGGGCAGATGTGGTTCAATCTATGGGGCAGGAGCTGATGTGGGGCTGATGTTGGTCAGATCTATAGGGCAGGAGATGCAGTGGGGCTGATGTGGGTCAGATCTATGGGGCAGGATCTCCTGTGGGGCTGATGTGGGTCAAATCAATGGGGCAGAGCTGCTCTGGCGCACATGTGGGTCAGATCTATGGAGCAGGAGCTGCTGTGGGGCAGATTTGAATCAGATCTATAGGGCAGGAGCTGCTGTGGGTCAGATCTATGGGCAGGAGCTGCTGTGGGGCACATGTGAGTTAGATCTATGGGGCAGGAGATGGTGTGGGGCAGATGTGGGTCAGATCTATGGGGCAGGATCTCTTGGGGTCTGATGTGGGTCAGATCTGTGGGGTAAAATCTGCTGTGGGGCAGATGTGGTTCAGATCTATGGGGCAGGAGCTTCTGTAGGGTTGATGTGGGTCAGATCTATGGGTCAGGAGCTGCTGTGGGGCAGATGTGGGTCAGTTCTATAGGGCAAGAGCTGCTGTGGTGCAGATGTGGGTCAGATCTATGGGGCAGGAGCTGCTGTGGGGCTGATACGGTTAAGATCTATGGAGCGGGAGATGCTATGGGGCTGATGAGGGTCAGATCTATGGGGCAGGAGCTGATGTGGGGCTGATGTTGGTCAGATCTATAGGGCAGGAGCTGCAGTGGGGCTGATGTGGGTCAGATCTATGGGGCAGGATCTCCTGTGGGGCTGATGAGGGTCAGATCTATGGGGCAGGAGCTGATGTGGGGCTGATGTTGGTCAGATCTATAGGGCAGGAGCTGCAGTGGGGCTGATGTGGGTCAGATCTATGGGGCAGGATCTCCTGTGGGGCTGATGTGGGTCAAATCAATGGGGCAGAGCTACTCTGGGGCACATGTGGGTCAGATCTATGGGTCAGGAGCTGCTGTGGGGCAGATGTGGGTCAGTTCTATGGGGCAAGAGATGCTGTGGTGCAGATGTGGGTCAGATCTATGGGTCAGGAGCTGCTGTGGAGCTGATACGGTTAAGATCTATGGAGCGGGAGATGCTATGAGGCTGATGAGGGTCAGATCTATGGGGCAGGAGCTGATGTGGGGCTGATGTTGGTCAGATCTATAGGGCAGGAGCTGCAGTGGGGCTGATGTGGGTCAGATCTATGGGGCAGGATCTCCTGTGGGGCTGATGTGGGTCAAATCAATGGGGCAGAGCTGCTCTGGGGCACATGTGGGTCAGATCTATGGAGCAGGAGCTGCTGTGGGGCAGATTTGAATCAGATCTATAGGGCAGGAGCTGCTGTGGGTCAGATCTATGGGCAGGAGCTGCTGTGGGGCACATGTGAGTTAGATCTATGGGGCAGGAGATAATGTGGGGCAGATGTGGGTCAGATCTACGGGGCAGGATCTCCTGGGGGCTGATGTGGGTCAGATCTGTGGGGTAAAATCTGCTGTGGGGCAGATGTGGGTCAGATCTATGGGGCATGAGATTCTGTGGGGTTGATGTGGGTCAGATCTATGGGTCAGGAGCTGCTGTGGGGCAGATGTGGGTCAGTTCTATGGGGCAAGAGCTGCTGTGGTGCAGATGTGGGTCAGATCTATGGAGCAGGAGCTGCTGTGGGGTTGATGTGAGTCAGATCTATGGGTCAGGACCTGCTGTGGGGCAGATGTGGGTCAGTTCTATGGGGCAAGAGCTGCTGTGGTGCAGATGTGGGTCGGATCTATGGGGCAGGAGCTGCTGTGGGGCTGATACGGTTAAGATCTATGGAGCGGGAGATGCTATGGGGCTGATGAGGGTCAGATCTATGGGGCAGGATCTCCTGTGGGGCTGATGTGGGTCAAATCAATGGGGCAGAGCTGCTCTGGGGCACATGTGGGTCAGATCTATGGAGCAGGAGCTGCTGTGGGGCAGATTTGAATCAGATCTATAGGGCAGGAGCTGCTGTGGGTCAGATCTATGGAGCAGGAGCTGCTGTGGGGCACATGTGAGTTAGATCTATGGGGTAGGAGATGGTGTGGGGCAGATGTGGGTCAGATGTATGGGTCAGGAGCTGCTGTGTGGCTGATGAGGGTCAGATCTATGGGGCATGGGCTGCTGTGGGTCAGATCTACGGGACTGGAGCTGCAGTGGAGCACATCTGGGTCAGATCTATGGGGTAGAAGCTGCTGTGGGGCTGATGGGGGTTATATCTATAAGGCAGGAGCTGCTGTGGGGCTGACGTGGGTCAGATCTATGAGGCAGGAGCTGCTGTGGGGCAGATTTGGGTCAGATCTATGGGGCAGGAGCTGCTGTGGGGCTGATGTGGGTCAAATCAATGGGGCAGGAGCTGCTGTGGGTCTGATGTGGGTCAGATCTATGGGGCAGGAGATGCTGTGGGTCAGATCTATGGGGCAGGAGCTGCTGTAGGGAACATGTGGGTCAGGTCTATGTTGCAGGAGCTGCTGTGGGGCTGATGTGGGTCAGATCTATGGGGCAGGAGCTGCTGTGGGGAGCATGTTGGTCAGATCTATGGGGAAGAGCTGCTGTTGGTCTGATCAATGGGGCAGGAGCAGCAGTGGGGCAGATTTGGGTAAGGTCTATAAGGCAGGAGCGGCTGTGGGGCTGATGTGGGTCAGATCTATGGGGCAGGAGCTGCTGTGGGTCAGATCTATGGGGCAGGAACAGATGTGGGCCTGATGTTGGTCAGATTTATGGAGCAGGAGCTGCTGTGTTGCAGATGTGGGTCAGATCTATGGTGCAGGAGCTGCTGTGGGGCAGATGTAGGGCTTATCTATGGGGCAGGAGCTGCTGTGAGGCTGATGGGTGTTAGATCTATGGGGAGGAGCTGCTGTGGTGCAGATGTGGGTCAGAGCTATGGGGCAGGAGCTGCTGTGGGGCAGAAGTGGGTAAGATCTATGGGGTAGGAGATGGTGTGTGGCAGATGTGGGTCAGATCTATGGTGTAGGAGCTGCAGTGGGGCTGATGTGGGTCAGATCTATGGGGCAGGATCACCTGTGGGGCTGATGTGGGTCAAATCAATGGGGCAGAGCTGCTCTGGGTCACATGTGGGTCAGATCTATGGAGCAGGAGCTGCTGTGGGGCAGATTTGAATCAGATCTATAGGGCAGGAGCTGCTGTGGGTCAGATCTATGGAGCAGGAGCTGCTGTGGGGCACATGTGAGTTAGATCTATGGGGCAGGAGATGTTGTGGGGCAGATGTGGGTCAGATCTACGGGGCAGGATCTCCTGCGGGCTGATGTGGGTCAGATCTGTGGGGTAAAATCTGCTGTGGGGCAGATGTGGTTCAGATATATGGGGCCGGAGCTTCTGTGGGGTTGATGTGGGTCAGATCTATGGGTCAGGAGCTGCTGTGGGGCAGATGTGGGTCAGTTCTATAGGGCAGGAGCTGCTGTGGGGCTGATACGGTTAAGATCTATGGAGCGGGAGATGCTATGGGGCTGATGAGGGTCAGATCTATGGGGCAGGAGCTGATGTGGGGCTGATGTTGGTCAGATCTATAGGGCAGGAGCTGCAGTGGGGCTGATGTGGGTGAAATCAATGGGGCAGAGCTACTCTGGGGCACATGTGGGTCAGATCTATGGGTCAGGAGCTGCTGTGGGGCAGATGTGGGTCAGTTCTATGGGGCAAGAAATGCTGTGGTGCAGATGTGGGTCAGATCTATGGGGCAGGAGCTGCTGTGGGGCTGATACGGTTAAGATCTATGGAGCGGGAGATGCTATGGGGCTGATGAGGGTCAGATCTATGGGGCAGGAGCTCATGTGGGGCTGATGTTGGTCAGATCTATAGGGCAGGTGCTGCAGTGGGGCTGATGTGGGTCAGATCTATGGGGCAGGATCTCCTGTGGGGCTGATGTGGGTCAAATCAATGGGGCAGAGCTGCTCTGGGGCACATGTGGGTCAGATCTATGGAGCAGGAGCTGCTGTGGGGCAGATTTGAATCAGATCTATAGGGCAGGAGCTGCTGTGGGTCAGATCTATGGAGCAGGAGCTGCTGTGGGGCACATGTGAGTTAGATCTGTGGGGCAGGAGATGGTGTGGGGCAGATGTGGGTCAGATCTATGGGGCAGGATCTCCTGGGGGCTGATGTGGGTAAGATCTGTGGGGTAAAATCTGCTGTGGGGCAGATGTGGTTCAGATCTATGGGGCAGGAGCTTCTGTGGGGTTGATGTGGGTCAGATCTATGGGTCAGGAGCTGCTGTGGGGCAGATGTGGGTCAGTTTTATGGGGCAAGAGCTGCTGTGGTGCAGATGTGGGTCAGATCTATGGGGCAGGAGCTGCTGTGGAGCTGATACGGTTAAGATCTATGGAGCGGGAGATGCTATGGGGCTGATGAGGGTCAGATCTATGGGGCAGGAGCTGATGTGGGGCTGATGTTGGTCAGATCTATAGGGCAGGAGCTGCAGTGGGGCTGATGTGGGTCAGATCTATGGGGCAGGATCTCCTGTGGGGCTGATGTGGGTCAAATCAATGGGGCAGAGCTGCTCTGGGGCACATGTGGGTCAGATCTATGGAGCAGGAGCTGCTGTGGGGCAGATTTGAATCAGATCTATAGGGCAGGAGCTGCTGTGGGTCAGATCTATGGGGCAGGAGCTGCTGTGGGTCAGATCTATGGAGCAGGAGCTGCTGTGGGGCACATGTGAGTTAGATCTATGGGGCAGGAGATGGTGTGGGGCAGATGTGGGTCAGATCTATTTGGCAGGATCTGCTGTGTGGCTTATGAGGGTCAGATCTATGGGGCATGGGCTGCTGTGGGTCAAATCTACGGGACTGGAGCTGCAGTGGAGCACATGTGGGTCAGATCTATGGGTAGAAGCTGCTGTGGGGCTGATGGGGGTCATATCTATAAGGCAGGAGCTGCTGTGGGGCTGACGTGGGTCAGATCTATGAGGCAAGAGCTGCTGTGGGGCTGATGTGGGTCAGATCTATGGGGCAGGATCTCCTGTGGGGCTGATGTGGGTCAAATCAATGGGGCAGAGCTGCTCTGGGTCACATGTGGGTCAGATCTATGGAGCAGGAGCTGCTGTGGGGCAGATTTGAATCAGATCTATAGGGCAGGAGCTGCTGTGGGTCAGATCTATGGAGCAGGAGCTGCTGTGGGGCACATGTGAGTTAGATCTATGGGGCAGGAGATGTTGTGGGGCAGATGTGGGTCAGATCTACGGGGCAGGATCTCCTGCGGGCTGATGTGGGTCAGATCTGTGGGGTAAAATCTGCTGTGGGGCAGATGTGGTTCAGATATATGGGGCCGGAGCTTCTGTGGGGTTGATGTGGGTCAGATCTATGGGTCAGGAGCTGCTGTGGGGCAGATGTGGGTCAGTTCTATAGGGCAGGAGCTGCTGTGGGGCTGATACGGTTAAGATCTATGGAGCGGGAGATGCTATGGGGCTGATGAGGGTCAGATCTATGGGGCAGGAGCTGATGTGGGGCTGATGTTGGTCAGATCTATAGGGCAGGAGCTGCAGTGGGGCTGATGTGGGTGAAATCAATGGGGCAGAGCTACTCTGGGGCACATGTGGGTCAGATCTATGGGTCAGGAGCTGCTGTGGGGCAGATGTGGGTCAGTTCTATGGGGCAAGAAATGCTGTGGTGCAGATGTGGGTCAGATCTATGGGGCAGGAGCTGCTGTGGGGCTGATACGGTTAAGATCTATGGAGCGGGAGATGCTATGGGGCTGATGAGGGTCAGATCTATGGGGCAGGAGCTCATGTGGGGCTGATGTTGGTCAGATCTATAGGGCAGGTGCTGCAGTGGGGCTGATGTGGGTCAGATCTATGGGGCAGGATCTCCTGTGGGGCTGATGTGGGTCAAATCAATGGGGCAGAGCTGCTCTGGGGCACATGTGGGTCAGATCTATGGAGCAGGAGCTGCTGTGGGGCAGATTTGAATCAGATCTATAGGGCAGGAGCTGCTGTGGGTCAGATCTATGGAGCAGGAGCTGCTGTGGGGCACATGTGAGTTAGATCTGTGGGGCAGGAGATGGTGTGGGGCAGATGTGGGTCAGATCTATGGGGCAGGATCTCCTGGGGGCTGATGTGGGTAAGATCTGTGGGGTAAAATCTGCTGTGGGGCAGATGTGGTTCAGATCTATGGGGCAGGAGCTTCTGTGGGGTTGATGTGGGTCAGATCTATGGGTCAGGAGCTGCTGTGGGGCAGATGTGGGTCAGTTTTATGGGGCAAGAGCTGCTGTGGTGCAGATGTGGGTCAGATCTATGGGGCAGGAGCTGCTGTGGAGCTGATACGGTTAAGATCTATGGAGCGGGAGATGCTATGGGGCTGATGAGGGTCAGATCTATGGGGCAGGAGCTGATGTGGGGCTGATGTTGGTCAGATCTATAGGGCAGGAGCTGCAGTGGGGCTGATGTGGGTCAGATCTATGGGGCAGGATCTCCTGTGGGGCTGATGTGGGTCAAATCAATGGGGCAGAGCTGCTCTGGGGCACATGTGGGTCAGATCTATGGAGCAGGAGCTGCTGTGGGGCAGATTTGAATCAGATCTATAGGGCAGGAGCTGCTGTGGGTCAGATCTATGGGGCAGGAGCTGCTGTGGGTCAGATCTATGGAGCAGGAGCTGCTGTGGGGCACATGTGAGTTAGATCTATGGGGCAGGAGATGGTGTGGGGCAGATGTGGGTCAGATCTATTTGGCAGGATCTGCTGTGTGGCTTATGAGGGTCAGATCTATGGGGCATGGGCTGCTGTGGGTCAAATCTACGGGACTGGAGCTGCAGTGGAGCACATGTGGGTCAGATCTATGGGTAGAAGCTGCTGTGGGGCTGATGGGGGTCATATCTATAAGGCAGGAGCTGCTGTGGGGCTGACGTGGGTCAGATCTATGAGGCAAGAGCTGCTGTGGGGCTGATGTGGGTCAGATCTATGGGGCAGGATCTCCTGTGGGGCTGATGTGGGTCAAATCAATGGGGCAGAGCTGCTCTGGGACACATGTGGGTCAGATCTATGGAGCAGGAGCTGCTGTGGGGCAGATTTGAATCAGATCTATAGGGCAGGAGCTTCTGTGGGTCAGATCTATGGGCAGGAGCTGCTGTGGGGCACATGTGAGTTAGATCTATGGGGTAGGAGATGGTGTGGGGCAGATGTGGGTCAGATCTATGGGGCAGGATCTCCTGGGGGCTAATGTGGGTCAGATCTGTGGGGTAAAATCTGCTGTGGGGCAGATGTGGTTCAATCTATGGGGCAGGAGCTGATGTGGGGCTGATGTTGGTCAGATCTATAGGGCAGGAGATGCAGTGGGGCTGATGTGGGTCAGATCTATGGGGCAGGATCTCCTGTGGGGCTGATGTGGGTCAAATCAATGGGGCAGAGCTGCTCTGGCGCACATGTGGGTCAGATCTATGGAGCAGGAGCTGCTGTGGGGCAGATTTGAATCAGATCTATAGGGCAGGAGCTGCTGTGGGTCAGATCTATGGGCAGGAGCTGCTGTGGGGCACATGTGAGTTAGATCTATGGGGCAGGAGATGGTGTGGGGCAGATGTGGGTCAGATCTATGGGGCAGGATCTCTTGGGGTCTGATGTTGGTCAGATCTGTGGGGTAAAATCTGCTGTGGGGCAGATGTGGTTCAGATCTATGGGGCAGGAGCTTCTGTAGGGTTGATGTGGGTCAGATCTATGGGTCAGGAGCTGCTGTGGGGCAGATGTGGGTCAGTTCTATAGGGCAAGAGCTGCTGTGGTGCAGATGTGGGTCAGATCTATGGGGCAGGAGCTGCTGTGGGGCTGATACGGTTAAGATCTATGGAGCGGGAGATGCTATGGGGCTGATGAGGGTCAGATCTATGGGGCAGGAGCTGATGTGGGGCTGATGTTGGTCAGATCTATAGGGCAGGAGCTGCAGTGGGGCTGATGTGGGTCAGATCTATGGGGCAGGATCTCCTGTGGGGCTGATGAGGGTCAGATCTATGGGGCAGGAGCTGATGTGGGGCTGATGTTGGTCAGATCTATAGGGCAGGAGCTGCAGTGGGGCTGATGTGGGTCAGATCTATGGGGCAGGATCTCCTGTGGGGCTGATGTGGGTCAAATCAATGGGGCAGAGCTACTCTGGGGCACATGTGGGTCAGATCTATGGGTCAGGAGCTGCTGTGGGGCAGATGTGGGTCAGTTCTATGGGGCAAGAGATGCTGTGGTGCAGATGTGGGTCAGATCTATGGGTCAGGAGCTGCTGTGGAGCTGATACGGTTAAGATCTATGGAGCGGGAGATGCTATGAGGCTGATGAGGGTCAGATCTATGGGGCAGGAGCTGATGTGGGGCTGATGTTGGTCAGATCTATAGGGCAGGAGCTGCAGTGGGGCTGATGTGGGTCAGATCTATGGGGCAGGATCTCCTGTGGGGCTGATGTGGGTCAAATCAATGGGGCAGAGCTGCTCTGGGGCACATGTGGGTCAGATCTATGGAGCAGGAGCTGCTGTGGGGCAGATTTGAATCAGATCTATAGGGCAGGAGCTGCTGTGGGTCAGATCTATGGGCAGGAGCTGCTGTGGGGCACATGTGAGTTAGATCTATGGGGCAGGAGATAATGTGGGGCAGATGTGGGTCAGATCTACGGGGCAGGATCTCCTGGGGGCTGATGTGGGTCAGATCTGTGGGGTAAAATCTGCTGTGGGGCAGATGTGGGTCAGATCTATGGGGCATGAGATTCTGTGGGGTTGATGTGGGTCAGATCTATGGGTCAGGAGCTGCTGTGGGGCAGATGTGGGTCAGTTCTATGGGGCAAGAGCTGCTGTGGTGCAGATGTGGGTCAGATCTATGGAGCAGGAGCTGCTGTGGGGTTGATGTGAGTCAGATCTATGGGTCAGGACCTGCTGTGGGGCAGATGTGGGTCAGTTCTATGGGGCAAGAGCTGCTGTGGTGCAGATGTGGGTCGGATCTATGGGGCAGGAGCTGCTGTGGGGCTGATACGGTTAAGATCTATGGAGCGGGAGATGCTATGGGGCTGATGAGGGTCAGATCTATGGGGCAGGATCTCCTGTGGGGCTGATGTGGGTCAAATCAATGGGGCAGAGCTGCTCTGGGGCACATGTGGGTCAGATCTATGGAGCAGGAGCTGCTGTCGGGCAGATTTGAATCAGATCTATAGGGCAGGAGCTGCTGTGGGTCAGATCTATGGAGCAGGAGCTGCTGTGGGGCACATGTGAGTTAGATCTATGGGGTAGGAGATGGTGTGGGGCAGATGTGGGTCAGATGTATGGGTCAGGAGCTGCTGTGTGGCTGATGAGGGTCAGATCTATGGGGCATGGGCTGCTGTGGGTCAGATCTACGGGACTGGAGCTGCAGTGGAGCACATCTGGGTCAGATCTATGGGGTAGAAGCTGCTGTGGGGCTGATGGGGGTTATATCTATAAGGCAGGAGCTGCTGTGGGGCTGACGTGGGTCAGATCTATGAGGCAGGAGCTGCTGTGGGGCAGATTTGGGTCAGATCTATGGGGCAGGAGCTGCTGTGGGGCTGATGTGGGTCAAATCAATGGGGCAGGAGCTGCTGTGGGTCTGATGTGGGTCAGATCTATGGGGCAGGAGATGCTGTGGGTCAGATCTATGGGGCAGGAGCTGCTGTAGGGAACATGTGGGTCAGGTCTATGTTGCAGGAGCTGCTGTGGGGCTGATGTGGGTCAGATCTATGGGGCAGGAGCTGCTGTGGGGAGCATGTTGGTCAGATCTATGGGGAAGAGCTGCTGTTGGTCTGATCAATGGGGCAGGAGCAGCAGTGGGGCAGATTTGGGTAAGGTCTATAAGGCAGGAGCGGCTGTGGGGCTGATGTGGGTCAGATCTATGGGGCAGGAGCTGCTGTGGGTCAGATCTATGGGGCAGGAACAGATGTGGGCCTGATGTTGGTCAGATTTATGGAGCAGGAGCTGCTGTGTTGCAGATGTGGGTCAGATCTATGGTGCAGGAGCTGCTGTGGGGCAGATGTAGGGCTTATCTATGGGGCAGGAGCTGCTGTGAGGCTGATGGGTGTTAGATCTATGGGGAGGAGCTGCTGTGGTGCAGATGTGGGTCAGAGCTATGGGGCAGGAGCAGCTGTGGGGCAGAAGTGGGTAAGATCTATGGGGTAGGAGATGGTGTGTGGCAGATGTGGGTCAGATCTATGGTGTAGGAGCTGCAGTGGGGCTGATGTGGGTCAGATCTATGGGGCAGGATCACCTGTGGGGCTGATGTGGGTCAAATCAATGGGGCAGAGCTGCTCTGGGTCACATGTGGGTCAGATCTATGGAGCAGGAGCTGCTGTGGGGCAGATTTGAATCAGATCTATAGGGCAGGAGCTGCTGTGGGTCAGATCTATGGAGCAGGAGCTGCTGTGGGGCACATGTGAGTTAGATCTATGGGGCAGGAGATGTTGTGGGGCAGATGTGGGTCAGATCTACGGGGCAGGATCTCCTGCGGGCTGATGTGGGTCAGATCTGTGGGGTAAAATCTGCTGTGGGGCAGATGTGGTTCAGATATATGGGGCCGGAGCTTCTGTGGGGTTGATGTGGGTCAGATCTATGGGTCAGGAGCTGCTGTGGGGCAGATGTGGGTCAGTTCTATAGGGCAGGAGCTGCTGTGGGGCTGATACGGTTAAGATCTATGGAGCGGGAGATGCTATGGGGCTGATGAGGGTCAGATCTATGGGGCAGGAGCTGATGTGGGGCTGATGTTGGTCAGATCTATAGGGCAGGAGCTGCAGTGGGGCTGATGTGGGTCAGATCTATGGGGCAGGATCTCCTGTGGGGCTGATTTGGGTCAAATCAATGGGGCAGAGCTGCTCTGGGGCACATGTGGGTCAGATCTATGGAGCAGGAGCTGCTGTGGGGCAGATTTAAATCAGATCTATAGGGCAGGAGCTGCTGTGGGTCAGATCTATGGAGCAGGAGCTGCTGTGGGGCACATGTGAGTTAGATCTATGGGGCAGGAGATGGTGTGGGGCAGATGTGGGTCAGATCTATGGGGCAGGAGCTGCTGTGTGGCTGATGAGGGTCAGATCTATGGGGCATGGGCTGCTGTGGGTCAGATCTACGGGACTGGAGCTGCAGTGGAGCACATGTGGGTCAGATCTATGGGGCAGGAGCTGCTGTGGGGCTGATGGGGTCATATCTATAAGGCAGGAGCTGCTGTGGGGCTGACGTGGGTCAGATCTATGTGGCAAGAGCTGCTGTGGGGCAGAGTTGGGTCAGATCTATGGGGCAGGATCTCCTGTGGGGCTGATGTGGGTCAAATCAATGGGGCAGTGCTGCTCTGGGGCACATGTGGGTCAGATCTATGGAGCAGGAGCTGCTGTGGGGCAGATTTGAATCAGATCTATAGGGCAGGAGCTGCTGTGGGTCAGATCTATGGGCAGGAGCTGCTGTGGGGCACATGTGAGTTAGATCTATGGGGCAGGAGATGGTGTGGGGCAGATTTGGGTCAGATGTATGGGTCAGGAGCTGCTGTGTGGCTGATGAGGGTTAGATCTATTGGGCATGGGCTGCTTTGGGTCAGATCTACGGGACTGGAGCTGCAGTGGAGCACATGTGGGTCAGATCTATGGGGTAGAAGATGCTGTGGGGCTGATGGGGGTCATATCTATAAGGCAGGAGCTGCTGTGGGGCTGACGTGGGTCAGATCTATGAGGCAGGAGCTGCTGTGGGGCTGATGTGGGAAAGATCTATGGGGCAGGAGATGCTGTGGGGCAGATGTGGGTCAGATCTATGGGGCAGGAGTTGCTGTGGGCCATATGTCGGTCCGAACTATTGGGCAGGAGCTGCTGTTGGGCGCATGTGAATCAGGTCTATGGGGCAGGAGCTGCTGTGGGTCAGATTGTCATGGTTTAATAATGTTGTAATTTTGCTATCAGTATTCTACATCATAACATCATATAAAGCATGGATAATTTTACTGAATCTGCAACTTACAGAAGAAGACTACATCTCCCAGAGAGCAACACGATGGGTCACGGGACCTGGACTCTATATTAACTCTGTCGCAGAACAGACTGACGTCTTTCGAGTTCTGGCGTTCAGGGCAGTGTGTGGGAGCCTTCAGCCGTTCGCCCAGATTCACAGTAGGCCTCGGTTACGGGACTCATTCTCTCTCCTATTTTGCTTGATTCATTAGCTCAATTTTCAATTATATTGTATTCTATTGTGTTATCCTGTATTTCGATATAGTATTTAGTAAATAAGTGTGCCTCCTTACATCGTTGCCGCTGTTTTCTTTTCTTAATTAGCTTTTTTTTTTTGGCTGAGGGCCCTTCAGGGGCCCACAGCCCTTGTCACGGACGCAGGTGGATTTTTCGTTCAAACCGTGACAGATTTGGTAGCAGAGGATTGTTCCACTGTTGCAGCCACCCCCATAAGGCATTTGCCACCATCCATGAATCAGTATAAAGATGAAGCATTGGCCACCTCTCCCGTTCAGCCACATCTAAAGCCAGCTGAACAGCCTTTACCTCTGCAAATTGACTTGATTCTCCTTTACCTTCAGTGGCCTCTGCAACTTGTCGTGTGGGGCTCCATACAGCAGCTTTCCATCTGCGATGCTTCCCTACAATACGACATGATCCGTTTGTGAATAGGGCAAATTACTTTTCGTTTTCTGGTAGCTCATTGTATGGTGGTGCCTCTTTAGCATGTGATACCTCTTCTGTAGGTGGTGTTTCAATTTTTTTACTCTCAGGCCAGTCCATGATCACTTCTAGAATTCCAGGACGGCTGAGTTTTCCCATTCCAGCTCGTTGAGTAATTAATGAAATCCACTTACTCCAAGTGGCATCAGTAGCATGATGGGTGGAGGGAACCTGTCCTTTAAACATCCAATTTATTACTGGCAAGCGAGGTGCTAGAAGAAGCTGAACCTCTGTCCCAACTACTTCAGAAGCAGCCCGAACCCCCTCATACACGGCTAAGATCTCCTTCTTAGTCGGAGTGTAGCGCTCCTCAGACCCTTTATATGCTTGACTCCAAAATCCTAGCGGTCGGCCTCGGATCCTCACATCCTGCCCCGTCCGTACTGGCCCCAAGGCCACGGCACGGGCTATTTCTTGTTTTCTCTGCTCAAAAGCCTGCTGCTGCTCAGGACCCCATGAGAAATTATTCTTCTTCTGTGTTACCTGATAGAGGGGGCTCACTATGTGGCTGTAGTTTGGGACATGCATTCTCCAAAAGCCCACTACTCCCAGAAAAGATTGGGTCTCTGTCTTGTCGGTGGGTGGAGACATAGCAGTGATTTTGTCAATCACATCTGCTGGGATGTGACGATGTCCATCTTGCCATTTTATACCTAAGAACTGGATTTCCTGGGCAGGCCCCTTCACCTTGCTGCGCTTAATGGCAAAACCAGCTTTCAAAAGAATTTGGATTATCTGTTTCCCTTTCTTGAAAACCTCTGCTGCTGTATGGCCCCACACTACAATATCATCAATATACTGCAAGTGCTCAGGAGCATCACCCTGTTCCAAAACAGCTTGGATCAATCCATGGCAAATTGTTGGGCTGTGCTTCCACCCCTGAGGTAAACGGTTCCAGGTGTACTGAATACCTCTCCAGGAAAAAGCAAACTGTGGCCTACATTTTGCAGCCAATGGGATGGAAAAGAAGGCATTAGCAATGTCAATGGTGGCATACCACCTAGCTTCTTTTGACTCCAGTTCATACTGGAGTTCTAGCATGTCTGGTACAGCAGCACTTAATGGAGGTGTGACTTCATTCAGGCCATGGTAATCCACCGTCAGCCTCCATTCCCCACTGGTTTTACACACTGGCCATATGGGGCTGTTAAAATGCGAGTGAGTTTTGCTAATCACTCCCTGATTCTCTAATTGGCGAATTAGCTTGTGAATGGGGAGCAATGAGTCCCTATTGGTGCGGTACTGCCGTCTGTGAACCACTCTGGTGACAATTGGTACCTCTTGGTCTTTTACCTGGTGCAACCTCCCAGCACCCGCTGGGAGACCCGGCGCTCGCTGCGTTGCTTCCGTCCTCCGTTCGGGGGGTTCCGTGCGCCGGCGCCGGCGCGTGGAAAGGGGGTGTGCGGCTGGTCGCGCGCGGGCGCGTGCCAGGCCCCCTTTCGCCCGGTTTTTCCCCATCCATCCATCCATCCATGCATCCACCTTCCCGCTTCGTGGCGGCGCGGGGTAGACCTGGGCGACCATCCACCCGCTCGATCGGCGGGTGCAGTTTCCCGTCCGTGCCGCGGGTAGACGTGTCGGCCGTAGCGGGGTTAACCTGTCGGCCGGTGCCGTTTCCCGTCCGTGCCGCGGGTAGACGTGTCGTCCGTAGCGGGGTTGACCTGTCGGCCGGTGCCGTTTCCCGTCCGTGCCGCGGGTACACGTGTCATCTGTAGGCGCGCGTCACGCAGCTGTGTCAAGCGGTAACGGTACGACGAACGGCCAGCCGCCCCCCGACCCGACCCGACCCGACCCGACCCGACCCGACCCGGCCGCTTCCGCCCTTGACCCACCCCCATCTTTTTATTACTTTTATTTTATTTTATTTTATTTTACCGCGACATTTTACGATCTATCTGTACTTTTTCACACCTTCTTCTCTTCTACTTTTCTTTGACTTCTGCCTTCCCTTCCCTTCCCTTCCCTTCCCTTCCCTTCCCTTCCCTTCCCTTCCCTTCCCTTCCCTTCCCTTCCCTTCCCTTCCCTTCCCTTCCCTTCCCTTCCCTTCCCTTCCCTTCCCTTCCCTTCCCTTCCCTTCCCTTCCTTTCCCTTCCCTTCTTCTCTTTCTCCTCGTCGCCCGCGCGTGAGTAGGCCCGGCACGGCCTGGACCGGCACGGCCTCTGTCACGAAGAAGGGGGTCGCTTGCGTGGCCGGGGGTCCGCGGCGGGCTTTCGGGTATGCGGGTAGACCTGGCTGCCGGCCGGCGCCTGATCTTCCCGGCCCCGCGTCCGTCTTCCACCTTCTCCCCCCCCAGTCCACACCGCACGAGCGGGAACCCGACCTGTACCCGACGGCGGCCCGCCTCCGCCTGCCCCCACCCCGGCCCTCGCCCACAACCCGCCCTCTCCCGGACGCATCTCGCCCGACCGGCCCGCGACCGTGTTTTTTTATTTGTTTGTTTGTCTTTGTTTTTGTTTTTTTTTTTTGTTTGGTCGGTCGGTCACTCGCTCGGTTATTTGTTTGGACCCGATTGGCCCATTTGGTTTTTTTCTTTTCTTTCCTTTTTCCGCCGGGGTGCTCCTGACGGCTTGGCCCAATGGCGGCTCGACTCGGCGACCGGAGCCCGCCAAAACGCCTCGCCACCCCCGAGCCCCACCGCCACCACCGCCACCACCGCCACCACCTCCTCCTCCCGCCGAAAATCCCACGTACCGTTCCACCTCATCTGCCGGCTGGGAGAGAGGCTAGGCGCGAACCCCGCGGGGGACGCGGCCGCCTCCCGCCGGCCCACCTCTCGCCGCTGCCGTCTTCCCGCCGCTCTTTCGCCATCCCTCGCCACGCGGCCTGCCCGCAGTCCGGATATCCGGCCCGAACGGACCACGGTGGGCGGGGCCCGCGCACGCGCCCACGCTCATCCTGCAGAGCCGGGGAGGCGGGGGGGGCCAGGCGGCTTTTTCAAAATCTAAAAAAGGGGAAAGTAAAGAAGAACCCACGAGAAAAACAAACAAACAAACAAACAAACAAACAAACGGAAAATAATAAAACCGAGAGGGCGCGTGGGGACATGGACAAACAATCGAACGGACCAAAGTACGAACGAACGGACGAACAAACAAACACGCAGACAAAAGGGCAAAACCGCGGTGGCGGTGGCGAGACGGCCAGCTTCAAGCAAGGCCGAACCGAGAAGCCCGGGTGCGCCCCGACCCGGCGAACAGCGGCCGGCTCATACGTGCACCCTGGTCGTTACGCGGCTGCGGCCGAGTGGCGTCTCCGTGGCGCCTCCGGTGCTCCGGCACGGTCAACACGGCTCGACCCCTGGCCATCGCGGCTTGAGTGCGCCGGCACGGTCCAGCCTCTCCCGGCGGGCTCCGCTCGGCTCGGACGTTCCGCGGAAGTGGCCAAGTGCCGCTCTCGTGGCGGCTCCTCTGCGCTGGCACTGTCTACCAGGCTCCGAGCGTCTCCGGAGGGTGGGGGGAGTGGGAGGGGGGCACGGCGTCGGCGGCTAGACGTCGCTTCCCATGCGTCTCGACTAGGTCGGCACGGTCTACCCGGCTCCGAGCGGGCCATGGTGCTCGGCGGCGGCAGCTAGAGGTCGCTGCCTATGCGGCTCGACTAGGTCGGCACGGTCTACCCGGCTCCGAGCGGGCCGTGGTGCTCGGCGGCGGATGCTAGAGGTCGCTGCCTATGCGGCTCGACTAGGTCGGCACGGTCTACCCGGCTCCGAGCGGACCGTGGTGCTCGGCGGCGGCGGCTAGGGGTCGCTGCCCGTGCCGCTTGCGTGTAGCTGCCAGGTCTACCCGCTTTCGGCTAGGCTTTGCCGCCCTGTGAGATGTGGGGGCGCTAAAGCTTCGGAGCTTGCTGGGGGGTCGCTGTAGTTTCTTACCTACCGCTACGTCGACGTAGAGCGCCGCTTACCCTCGGCGCCGCTGCCGGTAGTCGGCGCCGTTCTTTTCCGAAGCCGTTTTTTCTTACGCCTTCCGTTTTCGTCTGCAGGAGCGAGCGCGTGCTCGTCTCCAGAGGCGGCAACGAGCGGGCGCAGGCGAGCGCGGTTGAGCGCCGGGCTGTGGATTTTTTCGGTTGCGGCTTCCCGCCGCTCTTTCGCCATCCCTCGCTACGCGGCCTGCCCGCAGTCCGGATTTCCGGCTCGAACGGACCCCGCTCAAGTGCGCCGGCACGGTCCAACTGCTCCCGGCGGGCACCGCTCGGCTCGGACGTTCCTCGGAATCAGCCAAATGTCGCTCCCGTGGCGTCTCCGCAGGCAAAAACGCATAGCCGGCGCCGCAAAGATCGCGAGCCGCACCGAGCCGGGGAAACCGTGCCGTGGAGCAGCTGTGGAGCTGATGTGGGTGAGATCTATGGGGTAGGAGCTGCTGTGCAGCTGATGTGGGTCAGATCTATGGGCAGGAGCTGATGTAGGGAAGATTTGGGTCTGATCTATGGGTTAGGAACTGCTGTGGTTCAGATCTATGGGGCAGGAGCAGCTGTGGGGCACATGTGGGTCAGATCTATGGGTTAGGTGCTGCTTTGGGGAAAATGTGGGTCAGATCTATGGGGCAGGAGCTGCTGTGGGTCAGATTTGGGTCAGATCTATGGGGCAGGAGCCTCTGTGGGTCAGATTTATGAGTCAGGAGCTGCTGTGTGGATGATGTGGGTCAGATCTATGGGGCAGGAGCTGCTGTGGGGCATATGTGGGTCAGATCTATATGGCAGGAGCTGCTGTGGGGCACATGTGGGTCAGACCTATGGGGCAGAAGCTGCAGAGGGGATGATGTAGGTCAGATCTATGGGGCAGGAGTTGCTGTGGGGCAGATGAGAGACATATCTATGGTGCAAAATCTGCTGTTGGACTGATGTGGGTCAGATCTATGAGTTTGGAGCTGCTGTGGGGCACATGTGGGTCAGAGCTATGGGGCAGGAGCTGCTGTGGGGCAGAAGTGGGTAATATCTATGGGGTAGGAGATGGTGTGCGGCAGATGTGGGTCAGATCTATGGTGTAGGAGCTGCTGTGGGGCTGATGTGGGTCAGATCCTTGGGGCTGAAGCTGCTGTGGGTCATATCTATTGGGCAGCAGCTGCTTTACATATGATGTGTGACAGATCTATGGGGCAGGATCTGCTGTGGGGCTGATGTGGGTTAGATCTATGGGGCAGGAGCTGTTGTGGGGCAGATGGGGGTCAGATCTATGGGGCAGGAGCTACTGTGGGGCACATGTGGGTCAGACCTATGGGGCACAAGCTGCAGAGGGGATGATGTAGGTCAGATCTATGGGGCAGGAGTTGCTGTGGGGCAGATGAGGGACATATCTATGGTGCAAAATCTGCTGTTGGACTGATGTGGGTCAGATCTATGAGTTTGGAGCTGCTGTGGGGCACATGTGGGTCAGATCTATGGGCCAGGAGCTGCTGCGGGGCTGATTTGGGTCAGATCTATGGGGCAGGAGCTGCTGTGGGTCAGATCTATGGGGCAGGAACAGATGTGGGCCTGATGTTGGTCAGATTTATGGAGCAGGAGCTGCTGTGTTGCAGATGTGGGTCAGATCTATGGTGCAGGAGCTGCTGTGGGGCAGATATAGGGCATATCTATGGGGCAGGAGCTGCTGTGAGGCTGATGGGTGTTAGATCTATGGGGAGGAGCTGCTGTGGTGCAGATGTGGGTCAGAGCTATGGGGCAGGAGCTGCTGTGGGGCAGAAGTGGGTAAGATCTATGGGGCAGGAGCTGATGTGGGGCTGATGTTGGTCAGATCTATAGGGCAGGAGCTGCAGTGGGGCTGATGTGGGTCAGATCTATGGGGCAGGATCTCCTGTGGGGCTGATGTGGGTCAAATCAATGGGGCAGAGCTACTCTGGGGCACATGTGGGTCAGATCTATGGGTCAGGAGCTGCTGTGGGGCAGATGTGGGTCAGTTCTATGGGGCAAGAGATGCTGTGGTGCAGATGTGGGTCAGATCTATGGGTCAGGAGCTGCTGTGGAGCTGATACGGTTAAGATCTATGGAGCGGGAGATGCTATGAGGCTGATGAGGGTCAGATCTATGGGGCAGGAGCTGATGTGGGGCTGATGTTGGTCAGATCTATAGGGCAGGAGCTGCAGTGGGGCTGATGTGGGTCAGATCTATGGGGCAGGATCTCCTGTGGGGCTGATGTGGGTCAAATCAATGGGGCAGAGCTGCTCTGGGGCACATGTGGGTCAGATCTATGGAGCAGGAGCTGCTGTGGGGCAGATTTGAATCAGATCTATAGGGCAGGAGCTGCTGTGGGTCAGATCTATGGGCAGGAGCTGCTGTGGGGCACATGTGAGTTAGATCTATGGGGCAGGAGATGGTGTGGGGCAGATGTGGGTCAGATCTACGGGGCAGGATCTCCTGGGGGCTGATGTGGGTCAGATCTGTGGGGTAAAATCTGCTGTGGGGCAGATGTGGGTCAGATCTATGGGGCATGAGATTCTGTGGGGTTGATGTGGGTCAGATCTATGGGTCAGGAGCTGCTGTGGGGCAGATGTGGGTCAGTTCTATGGGGCAAGAGCTGCTGTGGTGCAGATGTGGGTCAGATCTATGGAGCAGGAGCTGCTGTGGGGTTGATGTGAGTCAGATCTATGGGTCAGGACCTGCTGTGGGGCAGATGTGGGTCAGTTCTATGGGGCAAGAGCTGCTGTGGTGCAGATGTGGGTCAGATCTATGGGGCAGGAGCTGCTGTGGGGCTGATACGGTTAAGATCTATGGAGCGGGAGATGCTATGGGGCTGATGAGGGTCAGATCTATGGGGCAGGATCTCCTGTGGGGCTGATGTGGGTCAAATCAATGGGGCAGAGCTGCTCTGGGGCACATGTGGGTCAGATCTATGGAGCAGGAGCTGCTGTCGGGCAGATTTGAATCAGATCTATAGGGCAGGAGCTGCTGTGGGTCAGATCTATGGAGCAGGAGCTGCTGTGGGGCACATGTGAGTTAGATCTATGGGGTAGGAGATGGTGTGGGGCAGATGTGGGTCAGATGTATGGGTCAGGAGCTGCTGTGTGGCTGATGAGGGTCAGATCTATGGGGCATGGGCTGCTGTGGGTCAGATCTACGGGACTGGAGCTGCAGTGGAGCACATCTGGGTCAGATCTATGGGGTAGAAGCTGCTGTGGGGCTGATGGGGGTTATATCTATAAGGCAGGAGCTGCTGTGGGGCTGACGTGGGTCAGATCTATGAGGCAGGAGCTGCTGTGGGGCAGATTTGGGTCAGATCTATGGGGCAGGAGCTGCTGTGGGGCTGATGTGGGTCAAATCAATGGGGCAGGAGCTGCTGTGGGTCTGATGTGGGTCAGATCTATGGGGCAGGAGATGCTGTGGGTCAGATCTATGGGGCAGGAGCTGCTGTAGGGAACATGTGGGTCAGGTCTATGTTGCAGGAGCTGCTGTGGGGCTGATGTGGGTCAGATCTATGGGGCAGGAGCTGCTGTGGGGAGCATGTTGGTCAGATCTATGGGGAAGAGCTGCTGTTGGTCTGATCAATGGGGCAGGAGCAGCAGTGGGGCAGATTTGGGTAAGGTCTATAAGGCAGGAGCGGCTGTGGGGCTGATGTGGGTCAGATCTATGGGGCAGGAGCTGCTGTGGGTCAGATCTATGGGGCAGGAACAGATGTGGGCCTGATGTTGGTCAGATTTATGGAGCAGGAGCTGCTGTGTTGCAGATGTGGGTCAGATCTATGGTGCAGGAGCTGCTGTGGGGCAGATGTAGGGCTTATCTATGGGGCAGGAGCTGCTGTGAGGCTGATGGGTGTTAGATCTATGGGGAGGAGCTGCTGTGGTGCAGATGTGGGTCAGAGCTATGGGGCAGGAGCTGCTGTGGGGCAGAAGTGGGTAAGATCTATGGGGTAGGAGATGGTGTGTGGCAGATGTGGGTCAGATCTATGGTGTAGGAGCTGCAGTGGGGCTGATGTGGGTCAGATCTATGGGGCAGGATCACCTGTGGGGCTGATGTGGGTCAAATCAATGGGGCAGAGCTGCTCTGGGTCACATGTGGGTCAGATCTATGGAGCAGGAGCTGCTGTGGGGCAGATTTGAATCAGATCTATAGGGCAGGAGCTGCTGTGGGTCAGATCTATGGAGCAGGAGCTGCTGTGGGGCACATGTGAGTTAGATCTATGGGGCAGGAGATGTTGTGGGGCAGATGTGGGTCAGATCTACGGGGCAGGATCTCCTGCGGGCTGATGTGGGTCAGATCTGTGGGGTAAAATCTGCTGTGGGGCAGATGTGGTTCAGATATATGGGGCCGGAGCTTCTGTGGGGTTGATGTGGGTCAGATCTATGGGTCAGGAGCTGCTGTGGGGCAGATGTGGGTCAGTTCTATAGGGCAGGAGCTGCTGTGGGGCTGATACGGTTAAGATCTATGGAGCGGGAGATGCTATGGGGCTGATGAGGGTCAGATCTATGGGGCAGGAGCTGATGTGGGGCTGATGTTGGTCAGATCTATAGGGCAGGAGCTGCAGTGGGGCTGATGTGGGTCAGATCTATGGGGCAGGATCTCCTGTGGGGCTGATTTGGGTCAAATCAATGGGGCAGAGCTGCTCTGGGGCACATGTGGGTCAGATCTATGGAGCAGGAGCTGCTGTGGGGCAGATTTAAATCAGATCTATAGGGCAGGAGCTGCTGTGGGTCAGATCTATGGAGCAGGAGCTGCTGTGGGGCACATGTGAGTTAGATCTATGGGGCAGGAGATGGTGTGGGGCAGATGTGGGTCAGATCTATGGGGCAGGAGCTGCTGTGTGGCTGATGAGGGTCAGATCTATGGGGCATGGGCTGCTGTGGGTCAGATCTACGGGACTGGAGCTGCAGTGGAGCACATGTGGGTCAGATCTATGGGGCAGGAGCTGCTGTGGGGCTGATGGGGTCATATCTATAAGGCAGGAGCTGCTGTGGGGCTGACGTGGGTCAGATCTATGTGGCAAGAGCTGCTGTGGGGCAGAGTTGGGTCAGATCTATGGGGCAGGATCTCCTGTGGGGCTGATGTGGGTCAAATCAATGGGGCAGTGCTGCTCTGGGGCACATGTGGGTCAGATCTATGGAGCAGGAGCTGCTGTGGGGCAGATTTGAATCAGATCTATAGGGCAGGAGCTGCTGTGGGTCAGATCTATGGGCAGGAGCTGCTGTGGGGCACATGTGAGTTAGATCTATGGGGCAGGAGATGGTGTGGGGCAGATTTGGGTCAGATGTATGGGTCAGGAGCTGCTGTGTGGCTGATGAGGGTTAGATCTATTGGGCATGGGCTGCTTTGGGTCAGATCTACGGGACTGGAGCTGCAGTGGAGCACATGTGGGTCAGATCTATGGGGTAGAAGATGCTGTGGGGCTGATGGGGGTCATATCTATAAGGCAGGAGCTGCTGTGGGGCTGACGTGGGTCAGATCTATGAGGCAGGAGCTGCTGTGGGGCTGCTGTGGGAAAGATCTATGGGGCAGGAGATGCTGTGGGGCAGATGTGGGTCAGATCTATGGGGCAGGAGTTGCTGTGGGCCATATGTCGGTCCGAACTATTGGGCAGGAGCTGCTGTTGGGCGCATGTGAATCAGGTCTATGGGGCAGGAGCTGCTGTGGGTCAGATTGTCATGGTTTAATAATGTTGTAATTTTGCTATCAGTATTCTACATCATAACATCATATAAAGCATGGATAATTTTACTGAATCTGCAACTTACAGAAGAAGACTACATCTCCCAGAGAGCAACACGATGGGTCACGGGACCTGGACTCTATATTAACTCTGTCGCAGAACAGACTGACGTCTTTCGAGTTCTGGCGTTCAGGGCAGTGTGTGGGAGCCTTCAGCCGTTCGCCCAGATTCACAGTAGGCCTCGGTTACGGGACTCATTCTCTCTCCTATTTTGCTTGATTCATTAGCTCAATTTTCAATTATATTGTATTCTATTGTGTTATCCTGTATTTCGATATAGTATTTAGTAAATAAGTGTGCCTCCTTACATCGTTGCCGCTGTTTTCTTTTCTTAATTAGCTTTTTTTTTTTGGCTGAGGGCCCTTCAGGGGCCCACAGCCCTTGTCACGGACGCAGGTGGATTTTTCGTTCAATCCGTGACAGATTTGGTAGCAGAGGATGGTTCCACTGTTGCAGCCACCCCCATAAGGCATTTGCCACCATCCATGAATCAGTATAAAGATGAAGCATTGGCCACCTCTCCCGTTCAGCCACATCTAAAGCCAGCTGAACAGCCTTTACCTCTGCAAATTGACTTGATTCTCCTTTACCTTCAGTGGCCTCTGCAACTTGTCGTGTGGGGCTCCATACAGCAGCTTTCCATCTGCGATGCTTCCCTACAATACGACATGATCCGTTTGTGAATAGGGCAAATTACTTTTCGTTTTCTGGTAGCTCATTGTATGGTGGTGCCTCTTTAGCATGTGATACCTCTTCTGTAGGTGGTGTTTCAATTTTTTTACTCTCAGGCCAGTCCATGATCACTTCTAGAATTCCAGGACGGCTGAGTTTTCCCATTCCAGCTCGTTGAGTAATTAATGAAATCCACTTACTCCAAGTGGCATCAGTAGCATGATGGGTGGAGGGAACCTGTCCTTTAAACATCCAATTTATTACTGGCAAGCGAGGTGCTAGAAGAAGCTGAACCTCTGTCCCAACTACTTCAGAAGCAGCCCGAACCCCCTCATACACGGCTAAGATCTCCTTCTTAGTCGGAGTGTAGCGCTCCTCAGACCCTTTATATGCTTGACTCCAAAATCCTAGCGGTCGGCCTCGGATCCTCACATCCTGCCCCGTCCGTACTGGCCCCAAGGCCACGGCACGGGCTATTTCTTGTTTTCTCTGCTCAAAAGCCTGCTGCTGCTCAGGACCCCATGAGAAATTATTCTTCTTCTGTGTTACCTGATAGAGGGGGCTCACTATGTGGCTGTAGTTTGGGACATGCATTCTCCAAAAGCCCACTACTCCCAGAAAAGATTGGGTCTCTGTCTTGTCGGTGGGTGGAGACATAGCAGTGATTTTGTCAATCACATCTGCTGGGATGTGACGATGTCCATCTTGCCATTTTATACCTAAGAACTGGATTTCCTGGGCAGGCCCCTTCACCTTGCTGCGCTTAATGGCAAAACCAGCTTTCAAAAGAATTTGGATTATCTGTTTCCCTTTCTTGAAAACCTCTGCTGCTGTATGGCCCCACACTACAATATCATCAATATACTGCAAGTGCTCAGGAGCATCACCCTGTTCCAAAACAGCTTGGATCAATCCATGGCAAATTGTTGGGCTGTGCTTCCACCCCTGAGGTAAACGGTTCCAGGTGTACTGAATACCTCTCCAGGAAAAAGCAAACTGTGGCCTACATTTTGCAGCCAATGGGATGGAAAAGAAGGCATTAGCAATGTCAATGGTGGCATACCACCTAGCTTCTTTTGACTCCAGTTCATACTGGAGTTCTAGCATGTCTGGTACAGCAGCACTTAATGGAGGTGTGACTTCATTCAGGCCATGGTAATCCACCGTCAGCCTCCATTCCCCACTGGTTTTACACACTGGCCATATGGGGCTGTTAAAATGCGAGTGAGTTTTGCTAATCACTCCCTGATTCTCTAATTGGCGAATTAGCTTGTGAATGGGGAGCAATGAGTCCCTATTGGTGCGGTACTGCCGTCTGTGAACCACTCTGGTGACAATTGGTACCTCTTGGTCTTTTACCTGGTGCAACCTCCCAGCACCCGCTGGGAGACCCGGCGCTCGCTGCGTTGCTTCCGTCCTCCGTTCGGGGGGTTCCGTGCGCCGGCGCCGGCGCGTGGAAAGGGGGTGTGCGGCTGGTCGCGCGCGGGCGCGTGCCAGGCCCCCTTTCGCCCGGTTTTTCCCCATCCATCCATCCATCCATGCATCCACCTTCCCGCTTCGTGGCGGCGCGGGGTAGACCTGGGCGACCATCCACCCGCTCGATCGGCGGGTGCAGTTTCCCGTCCGTGCCGCGGGTAGACGTGTCGGCCGTAGCGGGGTTAACCTGTCGGCCGGTGCCGTTTCCCGTCCGTGCCGCGGGTAGACGTGTCGTCCGTAGCGGGGTTGACCTGTCGGCCGGTGCCGTTTCCCGTCCGTGCCGCGGGTACACGTGTCATCTGTAGGCGCGCGTCACGCAGCTGTGTCAAGCGGTAAGGGTACGACGAACGGCCAGCCGCCCCCCGACCCGACCCGACCCGACCCGACCCGACCCGACCCGACCCGGCCGCTTCCGCCCTTGACCCACCCCCATCTTTTTATTACTTTTATTTTATTTTATTTTATTTTACCGCGACATTTTACGATCTATCTGTACTTTTTCACACCTTCTTCTCTTCTACTTTTCTTTGACTTCTGCCTTCCCTTCCCTTCCCTTCCCTTCCCTTCCCTTCCCTTCCCTTCCCTTCCCTTCCCTTCCCTTCCCTTCCCTTCCCTTCCCTTCCCTTCCCTTCCCTTCCCTTCCCTTCCCTTCCCTTCCCTTCCCTTCCTTTCCCTTCCCTTCTTCTCTTTCTCCTCGTCGCCCGTGCGTGAGTAGGCCCGGCACGGCCTGGACCGGCACGGCCTCTGTCACGAAGAAGGGGGTCGCTTGCGTGGCCGGGGGTCCGCGGCGGGCTTTCGGGTATGCGGGTAGACCTGGCTGCCGGCCGGCGCCTGATCTTCCCGGCCCCGCGTCCGTCTTCCACCTTCCCCCCCCCCAGTCCACACCGCACGAGCGGGAACCCGACCTGTACCCGACGGCGGCCCGCCTCCGCCTGCCCCCACCCCGGCCCTCGCCCACAACCCGCCCTCTCCCGGACGCATCTCGCCCGACCGGCCCGCGACCGTGTTTTTTTATTTGTTTGTTTGTCTTTGTTTTTGTTTTTTTTTTTTGTTTGGTCGGTCGGTCACTCGCTCGGTTATTTGTTTGGACCCGATTGGCCCATTTGGTTTTTTTCTTTTCTTTCCTTTTTCCGCCGGGGTGCTCCTGACGGCTTGGCCCAATGGCGGCTCGACTCGGCGACCGGAGCCCGCCAAAACGCCTCGCCACCCCCGAGCCCCACCGCCACCACCGCCACCACCGCCACCACCTCCTCCTCCCGCCGAAAATCCCACGTACCGTTCCACCTCATCTGCCGGCTGGGAGAGAGGCTAGGCGCGAACCCCGCGGGGGACGCGGCCGCCTCCCGCCGGCCCACCTCTCGCCGCTGCCGTCTTCCCGCCGCTCTTTCGCCATCCCTCGCCACGCGGCCTGCCCGCAGTCCGGATATCCGGCCCGAACGGACCACGGTGGGCGGGGCCCGCGCACGCGCCCACGCTCATCCTGCAGAGCCGGGGAGGCGGGGGGGGCCAGGCGGCTTTTTCAAAATCTAAAAAAGGGGAAAGTAAAGAAGAACCCACGAGAAAAACAAACAAACAAACAAACAAACAAACAAACGGAAAATAATAAAACCGAGAGGGCGCGTGGGGACATGGACAAACAATCGAACGGACCAAAGTACGAACGAACGGACGAACAAACAAACACGCAGACAAAAGGGCAAAACCGCGGTGGCGGTGGCGAGACGGCCAGCTTCAAGCAAGGCCGAACCGAGAAGCCCGGGTGCGCCCCGACCCGGCGAACAGCGGCCGGCTCATACGTGCACCCTGGTCGTTACGCGGCTGCGGCCGAGTGGCGTCTCCGTGGCGCCTCCGGTGCTCCGGCACGGTCAACACGGCTCGACCCCTGGCCATCGCGGCTCGAGTGCGCCGGCACGGTCCAGCCTCTCCCGGCGGGCTCCGCTCGGCTCGGACGTTCCGCGGAAGTGGCCAAGTGCCGCTCTCGTGGCGGCTCCTCTGCGCTGGCACTGTCTACCAGGCTCCGAGCGTCTCCGGAGGGTGGGGGGAGTGGGAGGGGGGCACGGCGTCGGCGGCTAGACGTCGCTTCCCATGCGTCTCGACTAGGTCGGCACGGTCTACCCGGCTCCGAGCGGGCCATGGTGCTCGGCGGCGGCAGCTAGAGGTCGCTGCCTATGCGGCTCGACTAGGTCGGCACGGTCTACCCGGCTCCGAGCGGGCCGTGGTGCTCGGCGGCGGATGCTAGAGGTCGCTGCCTATGCGGCTCGACTAGGTCGGCACGGTCTACCCGGCTCCGAGCGGACCGTGGTGCTCGGCAGCGGCGGCTAGGGGTCGCTGCCCGTGCCGCTTGCGTGTAGCTGCCAGGTCTACCCGCTTTCGGCTAGGCTTTGCCGCCCTGTGAGATGTGGGGGCGCTAAAGCTTCGGAGCTTGCTGGGGGGTCGCTGTAGTTTCTTACCTACCGCTACGTCGACGTAGAGCGCCGCTTACCCTCGGCGCCGCTGCCGGTAGTCGGCGCCGTTCTTTTCCGAAGCCGTTTTTTCTTACGCCTTCCGTTTTCGTCTGCAGGAGCGAGCGCGTGCTCGTCTCCAGAGGCGGCAACGAGCGGGCGCAGGCGAGCGCGGTTGAGCGCCGGGCTGTGGATTTTTTCGGTTGCGGCTTCCCGCCGCTCTTTCGCCATCCCTCGCCACGCGGCCTGCCCGCAGTCCGGATTTCCGGCTCGAACGGACCCCGCTCAAGTGCGCCGGCACGGTCCAACTGCTCCCGGCGGGCACCGCTCGGCTCGGACGTTCCTCGGAATCAGCCAAATGTCGCTCCCGTGGCGTCTCCGCAGGCAAAAACGCATAGCCGGCGCCGCAAAGATCGCGAGCCGCACCGAGCCGGGGAAACCGTGCCGTGGAGCAGCTGTGGAGCTGATGTGGGTGAGATCTATGGGGTAGGAGCTGCTGTGCAGCTGATGTGGGTCAGATCTATGGGCAGGAGCTGATGTAGGGAAGATTTGGGTCTGATCTATGGGTTAGGAACTGCTGTGGTTCAGATCTATGGGGCAGGAGCAGCTGTGGGGCACATGTGGGTCAGATCTATGGGTTAGGTGCTGCTTTGGGGAAAATGTGGGTCAGATCTATGGGGCAGGAGCTGCTGTGGGTCAGATTTGGGTCAGATCTATGGGGCAGGAGCCTCTGTGGGTCAGATTTATGAGTCAGGAGCTGCTGTGTGGATGATGTGGGTCAGATCTATGGGGCAGGAGCTGCTGTGGGGCATATGTGGGTCAGATCTATATGGCAGGAGCTGCTGTGGGGCACATGTGGGTCAGACCTATGGGGCAGAAGCTGCAGAGGGGATGATGTAGGTCAGATCTATGGGGCAGGAGTTGCTGTGGGGCAGATGAGAGACATATCTATGGTGCAAAATCTGCTGTTGGACTGATGTGGGTCAGATCTATGAGTTTGGAGCTGCTGTGGGGCACATGTGGGTCAGAGCTATGGGGCAGGAGCTGCTGTGGGGCAGAAGTGGGTAATATCTATGGGGTAGGAGATGGTGTGCGGCAGATGTGGGTCAGATCTATGGTGTAGGAGCTGCTGTGGGGCTGATGTGGGTCAGATCCTTGGGGCTGAAGCTGCTGTGGGTCATATCTATTGGGCAGCAGCTGCTTTACATATGATGTGTGACAGATCTATGGGGCAGGATCTGCTGTGGGGCTGATGTGGGTTAGATCTATGGGGCAGGAGCTGTTGTGGGGCAGATGGGGGTCAGATCTATGGGGCAGGAGCTACTGTGGGGCACATGTGGGTCAGACCTATGGGGCACAAGCTGCAGAGGGGATGATGTAGGTCAGATCTATGGGGCAGGAGTTGCTGTGGGGCAGATGAGGGACATATCTATGGTGCAAAATCTGCTGTTGGACTGATGTGGGTCAGATCTATGAGTTTGGAGCTGCTGTGGGGCACATGTGGGTCAGATCTATGGGCCAGGAGCTGCTGCGGGGCTGATTTGGGTCAGATCTATGGGGCAGGAGCTGCTGTGGGTCAGATCTATGGGGCAGGAACAGATGTGGGCCTGATGTTGGTCAGATTTATGGAGCAGGAGCTGCTGTGTTGCAGATGTGGGTCAGATCTATGGTGCAGGAGCTGCTGTGGGGCAGATATAGGGCATATCTATGGGGCAGGAGCTGCTGTGAGGCTGATGGGTGTTAGATCTATGGGGAGGAGCTGCTGTGGTGCAGATGTGGGTCAGAGCTATGGGGCAGGAGCTGCTGTGGGGCAGAAGTGGGTAAGATCTATGGGGTAGGAGATGGTGTGTGGCAGATGTGGGTCAGATCTATGGTGTAGGAGCTACTGTGGGGCTGATGTGGGTCAGATCTATGGGGCAGGATCTCCTGTGGGGCTGATGTGGGTCAAATCAATGGGGCAGAGCTACTCTGGGGCACATGTGGGTCAGATCTATGGGTCAGGAGCTGCTGTGGGGCAGATGTGGGTCAGTTCTATGGGGCAAGAGATGCTGTGGTGCAGATGTGGGTCAGATCTATGGGTCAGGAGCTGCTGTGGAGCTGATACGGTTAAGATCTATGGAGCGGGAGATGCTATGAGGCTGATGAGGGTCAGATCTATGGGGCAGGAGCTGATGTGGGGCTGATGTTGGTCAGATCTATAGGGCAGGAGCTGCAGTGGGGCTGATGTGGGTCAGATCTATGGGGCAGGATCTCCTGTGGGGCTGATGTGGGTCAAATCAATGGGGCAGAGCTGCTCTGGGGCACATGTGGGTCAGATCTATGGAGCAGGAGCTGCTGTGGGGCAGATTTGAATCAGATCTATAGGGCAGGAGCTGCTGTGGGTCAGATCTATGGGCAGGAGCTGCTGTGGGGCACATGTGAGTTAGATCTATGGGGCAGGAGATGGTGTGGGGCAGATGTGGGTCAGATCTACGGGGCAGGATCTCCTGGGGGCTGATGTGGGTCAGATCTGTGGGGTAAAATCTGCTGTGGGGCAGATGTGGGTCAGATCTATGGGGCATGAGATTCTGTGGGGTTGATGTGGGTCAGATCTATGGGTCAGGAGCTGCTGTGGGGCAGATGTGGGTCAGTTCTATGGGGCAAGAGCTGCTGTGGTGCAGATGTGGGTCAGATCTATGGAGCAGGAGCTGCTGTGGGGTTGATGTGAGTCAGATCTATGGGTCAGGACCTGCTGTGGGGCAGATGTGGGTCAGTTCTATGGGGCAAGAGCTGCTGTGGTGCAGATGTGGGTCAGATCTATGGGGCAGGAGCTGCTGTGGGGCTGATACGGTTAAGATCTATGGAGCGGGAGATGCTATGGGGCTGATGAGGGTCAGATCTATGGGGCAGGATCTCCTGTGGGGCTGATGTGGGTCAAATCAATGGGGCAGAGCTGCTCTGGGGCACATGTGGGTCAGATCTATGGAGCAGGAGCTGCTGTCGGGCAGATTTGAATCAGATCTATAGGGCAGGAGCTGCTGTGGGTCAGATCTATGGAGCAGGAGCTGCTGTGGGGCACATGTGAGTTAGATCTATGGGGTAGGAGATGGTGTGGGGCAGATGTGGGTCAGATGTATGGGTCAGGAGCTGCTGTGTGGCTGATGAGGGTCAGATCTATGGGGCATGGGCTGCTGTGGGTCAGATCTACGGGACTGGAGCTGCAGTGGAGCACATCTGGGTCAGATCTATGGGGTAGAAGCTGCTGTGGGGCTGATGGGGGTTATATCTATAAGGCAGGAGCTGCTGTGGGGCTGACGTGGGTCAGATCTATGAGGCAGGAGCTGCTGTGGGGCAGATTTGGGTCAGATCTATGGGGCAGGAGCTGCTGTGGGGCTGATGTGGGTCAAATCAATGGGGCAGGAGCTGCTGTGGGTCTGATGTGGGTCAGATCTATGGGGCAGGAGATGCTGTGGGTCAGATCTATGGGGCAGGAGCTGCTGTAGGGAACATGTGGGTCAGGTCTATGTTGCAGGAGCTGCTGTGGGGCTGATGTGGGTCAGATCTATGGGGCAGGAGCTGCTGTGGGGAGCATGTTGGTCAGATCTATGGGGAAGAGCTGCTGTTGGTCTGATCAATGGGGCAGGAGCAGCAGTGGGGCAGATTTGGGTAAGGTCTATAAGGCAGGAGCGGCTGTGGGGCTGATGTGGGTCAGATCTATGGGGCAGGAGCTGCTGTGGGTCAGATCTATGGGGCAGGAACAGATGTGGGCCTGATGTTGGTCAGATTTATGGAGCAGGAGCTGCTGTGTTGCAGATGTGGGTCAGATCTATGGTGCAGGAGCTGCTGTGGGGCAGATGTAGGGCTTATCTATGGGGCAGGAGCTGCTGTGAGGCTGATGGGTGTTAGATCTATGGGGAGGAGCTGCTGTGGTGCAGATGTGGGTCAGAGCTATGGGGCAGGAGCTGCTGTGGGGCAGAAGTGGGTAAGATCTATGGGGTAGGAGATGGTGTGTGGCAGATGTGGGTCAGATCTATGGTGTAGGAGCTGCAGTGGGGCTGATGTGGGTCAGATCTATGGGGCAGGATCACCTGTGGGGCTGATGTGGGTCAAATCAATGGGGCAGAGCTGCTCTGGGTCACATGTGGGTCAGATCTATGGAGCAGGAGCTGCTGTGGGGCAGATTTGAATCAGATCTATAGGGCAGGAGCTGCTGTGGGTCAGATCTATGGAGCAGGAGCTGCTGTGGGGCACATGTGAGTTAGATCTATGGGGCAGGAGATGTTGTGGGGCAGATGTGGGTCAGATCTACGGGGCAGGATCTCCTGCGGGCTGATGTGGGTCAGATCTGTGGGGTAAAATCTGCTGTGGGGCAGATGTGGTTCAGATATATGGGGCCGGAGCTTCTGTGGGGTTGATGTGGGTCAGATCTATGGGTCAGGAGCTGCTGTGGGGCAGATGTGGGTCAGTTCTATAGGGCAGGAGCTGCTGTGGGGCTGATACGGTTAAGATCTATGGAGCGGGAGATGCTATGGGGCTGATGAGGGTCAGATCTATGGGGCAGGAGCTGATGTGGGGCTGATGTTGGTCAGATCTATAGGGCAGGAGCTGCAGTGGGGCTGATGTGGGTCAGATCTATGGGGCAGGATCTCCTGTGGGGCTGATTTGGGTCAAATCAATGGGGCAGAGCTGCTCTGGGGCACATGTGGGTCAGATCTATGGAGCAGGAGCTGCTGTGGGGCAGATTTAAATCAGATCTATAGGGCAGGAGCTGCTGTGGGTCAGATCTATGGAGCAGGAGCTGCTGTGGGGCACATGTGAGTTAGATCTATGGGGCAGGAGATGGTGTGGGGCAGATGTGGGTCAGATCTATGGGGCAGGAGCTGCTGTGTGGCTGATGAGGGTCAGATCTATGGGGCATGGGCTGCTGTGGGTCAGATCTACGGGACTGGAGCTGCAGTGGAGCACATGTGGGTCAGATCTATGGGGCAGGAGCTGCTGTGGGGCTGATGGGGTCATATCTATAAGGCAGGAGCTGCTGTGGGGCTGACGTGGGTCAGATCTATGTGGCAAGAGCTGCTGTGGGGCAGAGTTGGGTCAGATCTATGGGGCAGGATCTCCTGTGGGGCTGATGTGGGTCAAATCAATGGGGCAGTGCTGCTCTGGGGCACATGTGGGTCAGATCTATGGAGCAGGAGCTGCTGTGGGGCAGATTTGAATCAGATCTATAGGGCAGGAGCTGCTGTGGGTCAGATCTATGGGCAGGAGCTGCTGTGGGGCACATGTGAGTTAGATCTATGGGGCAGGAGATGGTGTGGGGCAGATTTGGGTCAGATGTATGGGTCAGGAGCTGCTGTGTGGCTGATGAGGGTTAGATCTATTGGGCATGGGCTGCTTTGGGTCAGATCTACGGGACTGGAGCTGCAGTGGAGCACATGTGGGTCAGATCTATGGGGTAGAAGATGCTGTGGGGCTGATGGGGGTCATATCTATAAGGCAGGAGCTGCTGTGGGGCTGACGTGGGTCAGATCTATGAGGCAGGAGCTGCTGTGGGGCTGCTGTGGGAAAGATCTATGGGGCAGGAGATGCTGTGGGGCAGATGTGGGTCAGATCTATGGGGCAGGAGTTGCTGTGGGCCATATGTCGGTCCGAACTATTGGGCAGGAGCTGCTGTTGGGCGCATGTGAATCAGGTCTATGGGGCAGGAGCTGCTGTGGGTCAGATTGTCATGGTTTAATAATGTTGTAATTTTGCTATCAGTATTCTACATCATAACATCATATAAAGCATGGATAATTTTACTGAATCTGCAACTTACAGAAGAAGACTACATCTCCCAGAGAGCAACACGATGGGTCACGGGACCTGGACTCTATATTAACTCTGTCGCAGAACAGACTGACGTCTTTCGAGTTCTGGCGTTCAGGGCAGTGTGTGGGAGCCTTCAGCCGTTCGCCCAGATTCACAGTAGGCCTCGGTTACGGGACTCATTCTCTCTCCTATTTTGCTTGATTCATTAGCTCAATTTTCAATTATATTGTATTCTATTGTGTTATCCTGTATTTCGATATAGTATTTAGTAAATAAGTGTGCCTCCTTACATCGTTGCCGCTGTTTTCTTTTCTTAATTAGCTTTTTTTTTTTGGCTGAGGGCCCTTCAGGGGCCCACAGCCCTTGTCACGGACGCAGGTGGATTTTTCGTTCAATCCGTGACAGATTTGGTAGCAGAGGATGGTTCCACTGTTGCAGCCACCCCCATAAGGCATTTGCCACCATCCATGAATCAGTATAAAGATGAAGCATTGGCCACCTCTCCCGTTCAGCCACATCTAAAGCCAGCTGAACAGCCTTTACCTCTGCAAATTGACTTGATTCTCCTTTACCTTCAGTGGCCTCTGCAACTTGTCGTGTGGGGCTCCATACAGCAGCTTTCCATCTGCGATGCTTCCCTACAATACGACATGATCCGTTTGTGAATAGGGCAAATTACTTTTCGTTTTCTGGTAGCTCATTGTATGGTGGTGCCTCTTTAGCATGTGATACCTCTTCTGTAGGTGGTGTTTCAATTTTTTTACTCTCAGGCCAGTCCATGATCACTTCTAGAATTCCAGGACGGCTGAGTTTTCCCATTCCAGCTCGTTGAGTAATTAATGAAATCCACTTACTCCAAGTGGCATCAGTAGCATGATGGGTGGAGGGAACCTGTCCTTTAAACATCCAATTTATTACTGGCAAGCGAGGTGCTAGAAGAAGCTGAACCTCTGTCCCAACTACTTCAGAAGCAGCCCGAACCCCCTCATACACGGCTAAGATCTCCTTCTTAGTCGGAGTGTAGCGCTCCTCAGACCCTTTATATGCTTGACTCCAAAATCCTAGCGGTCGGCCTCGGATCCTCACATCCTGCCCCGTCCGTACTGGCCCCAAGGCCACGGCACGGGCTATTTCTTGTTTTCTCTGCTCAAAAGCCTGCTGCTGCTCAGGACCCCATGAGAAATTATTCTTCTTCTGTGTTACCTGATAGAGGGGGCTCACTATGTGGCTGTAGTTTGGGACATGCATTCTCCAAAAGCCCACTACTCCCAGAAAAGATTGGGTCTCTGTCTTGTCGGTGGGTGGAGACATAGCAGTGATTTTGTCAATCACATCTGCTGGGATGTGACGATGTCCATCTTGCCATTTTATACCTAAGAACTGGATTTCCTGGGCAGGCCCCTTCACCTTGCTGCGCTTAATGGCAAAACCAGCTTTCAAAAGAATTTGGATTATCTGTTTCCCTTTCTTGAAAACCTCTGCTGCTGTATGGCCCCACACTACAATATCATCAATATACTGCAAGTGCTCAGGAGCATCACCCTGTTCCAAAACAGCTTGGATCAATCCATGGCAAATTGTTGGGCTGTGCTTCCACCCCTGAGGTAAACGGTTCCAGGTGTACTGAATACCTCTCCAGGAAAAAGCAAACTGTGGCCTACATTTTGCAGCCAATGGGATGGAAAAGAAGGCATTAGCAATGTCAATGGTGGCATACCACCTAGCTTCTTTTGACTCCAGTTCATACTGGAGTTCTAGCATGTCTGGTACAGCAGCACTTAATGGAGGTGTGACTTCATTCAGGCCATGGTAATCCACCGTCAGCCTCCATTCCCCACTGGTTTTACACACTGGCCATATGGGGCTGTTAAAATGCGAGTGAGTTTTGCTAATCACTCCCTGATTCTCTAATTGGCGAATTAGCTTGTGAATGGGGAGCAATGAGTCCCTATTGGTGCGGTACTGCCGTCTGTGAACCACTCTGGTGACAATTGGTACCTCTTGGTCTTTTACCTGGTGCAACCTCCCAGCACCCGCTGGGAGACCCGGCGCTCGCTGCGTTGCTTCCGTCCTCCGTTCGGGGGGTTCCGTGCGCCGGCGCCGGCGCGTGGAAAGGGGGTGTGCGGCTGGTCGCGCGCGGGCGCGTGCCAGGCCCCCTTTCGCCCGGTTTTTCCCCATCCATCCATCCATCCATGCATCCACCTTCCCGCTTCGTGGCGGCGCGGGGTAGACCTGGGCGACCATCCACCCGCTCGATCGGCGGGTGCAGTTTCCCGTCCGTGCCGCGGGTAGACGTGTCGGCCGTAGCGGGGTTAACCTGTCGGCCGGTGCCGTTTCCCGTCCGTGCCGCGGGTAGACGTGTCGTCCGTAGCGGGGTTGACCTGTCGGCCGGTGCCGTTTCCCGTCCGTGCCGCGGGTACACGTGTCATCTGTAGGCGCGCGTCACGCAGCTGTGTCAAGCGGTAAGGGTACGACGAACGGCCAGCCGCCCCCCGACCCGACCCGACCCGACCCGACCCGACCCGACCCGACCCGGCCGCTTCCGCCCTTGACCCACCCCCATCTTTTTATTACTTTTATTTTATTTTATTTTATTTTACCGCGACATTTTACGATCTATCTGTACTTTTTCACACCTTCTTCTCTTCTACTTTTCTTTGACTTCTGCCTTCCCTTCCCTTCCCTTCCCTTCCCTTCCCTTCCCTTCCCTTCCCTTCCCTTCCCTTCCCTTCCCTTCCCTTCCCTTCCCTTCCCTTCCCTTCCCTTCCCTTCCCTTCCCTTCCCTTCCCTTCCCTTCCCTTCCCTTCCCTTCCCTTCCCTTCCCTTCCTTTCCCTTCCCTTCTTCTCTTTCTCCTCGTCGCCCGCGCGTGAGTAGGCCCGGCACGGCCTGGACCGGCACGGCCTCTGTCACGAAGAAGGGGGTCGCTTGCGTGGCCGGGGGTCCGCGGCGGGCTTTCGGGTATGCGGGTAGACCTGGCTGCCGGCCGGCGCCTGATCTTCCCGGCCCCGCGTCCGTCTTCCACCTTCCCCCCCCCCAGTCCACACCGCACGAGCGGGAACCCGACCTGTACCCGACGGCGGCCCGCCTCCGCCTGCCCCCACCCCGGCCCTCGCCCACAACCCGCCCTCTCCCGGACGCATCTCGCCCGACCGGCCCGCGACCGTGTTTTTTTATTTGTTTGTTTGTCTTTGTTTTTGTTTTTTTTTTTTGTTTGGTCGGTCGGTCACTCGCTCGGTTATTTGTTTGGACCCGATTGGCCCATTTGGTTTTTTTCTTTTCTTTCCTTTTTCCGCCGGGGTGCTCCTGACGGCTTGGCCCAATGGCGGCTCGACTCGGCGACCGGAGCCCGCCAAAACGCCTCGCCACCCCCGAGCCCCACCGCCACCACCGCCACCACCGCCACCACCTCCTCCTCCCGCCGAAAATCCCACGTACCGTTCCACCTCATCTGCCGGCTGGGAGAGAGGCTAGGCGCGAACCCCGCGGGGGACGCGGCCGCCTCCCGCCGGCCCACCTCTCGCCGCTGCCGTCTTCCCGCCGCTCTTTCGCCATCCCTCGCCACGCGGCCTGCCCGCAGTCCGGATATCCGGCCCGAACGGACCACGGTGGGCGGGGCCCGCGCACGCGCCCACGCTCATCCTGCAGAGCCGGGGAGGCGGGGGGGGGCAGGCGGCTTTTTCAAAATCTAAAAAAGGGGAAAGTAAAGAAGAACCCACGAGAAAAACAAACAAACAAACAAACAAACAAACAAACGGAAAATAATAAAACCGAGAGGGCGCGTGGGGACACGGACAAACAATCGAACGGACCAAAGTACGAACGAACGGACGAACAAACAAACACGCAGACAAAAGGGCAAAACCGCGGTGGCGGTGGCGAGACGGCCAGCTTCAAGCAAGGCCGAACCGAGAAGCCCGGGTGCGCCCCGACCCGGCGAACAGCGGCCGGCTCATACGTGCACCCTGGTCGTTACGCGGCTGCGGCCGAGTGGCGTCTCCGTGGCGCCTCCGGTGCTCCGGCACGGTCAACACGGCTCGACCCCTGGCCATCGCGGCTCGAGTGCGCCGGCACGGTCCAGCCTCTCCCGGCGGGCTCCGCTCGGCTCGGACGTTCCGCGGAAGTGGCCAAGTGCCGCTCTCGTGGCGGCTCCTCTGCGCTGGCACTGTCTACCAGGCTCCGAGCGTCTCCGGAGGGTGGGGGGAGTGGGAGGGGGGCACGGCGTCGGCGGCTAGACGTCGCTTCCCATGCGTCTCGACTAGGTCGGCACGGTCTACCCGGCTCCGAGCGGGCCATGGTGCTCGGCGGCGGCAGCTAGAGGTCGCTGCCTATGCGGCTCGACTAGGTCGGCACGGTCTACCCGGCTCCGAGCGGGCCGTGGTGCTCGGCGGCGGATGCTAGAGGTCGCTGCCTATGCGGCTCGACTAGGTCGGCACGGTCTACCCGGCTCCGAGCGGACCGTGGTGCTCGGCGGCGGCGGCTAGGGGTCGCTGCCCGTGCCGCTTGCGTGTAGCTGCCAGGTCTACCCGCTTTCGGCTAGGCTTTGCCGCCCTGTGAGATGTGGGGGCGCTAAAGCTTCGGAGCTTGCTGGGGGGTCGCTGTAGTTTCTTACCTACCGCTACGTCGACGTAGAGCGCCGCTTACCCTCGGCGCCGCTGCCGGTAGTCGGCGCCGTTCTTTTCCGAAGCCGTTTTTTCTTACGCCTTCCGTTTTCGTCTGCAGGAGCGAGCGCGTGCTCGTCTCCAGAGGCGGCAACGAGCGGGCGCAGGCGAGCGCGGTTGAGCGCCGGGCTGTGGATTTTTTCGGTTGCGGCTTCCCGCCGCTCTTTCGCCATCCCTCGCTACGCGGCCTGCCCGCAGTCCGGATTTCCGGCTCGAACGGACCCCGCTCAAGTGCGCCGACATGGTCCAACCGCTCCCGGCGGGCACCGCTCGGCTCGGACGTTCCTCGGAATCAGCCAAATGTCGCTCCCGTGGCGTCTCCGCAGGCAAAAACGCATAGCCGGCGCCGCAAAGATCGCGAGCCGCACCGAGCCGGGGAAACCGTGCCGTGGAGCAGCTGTGGAGCTGATGTGGGTGAGATCTATGGGGTAGGAGCTGCTGTGCAGCTGATGTGGGTCAGATCTATGGGCAGGAGCTGATGTAGGGAAGATTTGGGTCTGATCTATGGGTTAGGAACTGCTGTGGTTCAGATCTATGGGGCAGGAGCAGCTGTGGGGCACATGTGGGTCAGATCTATGGGTTAGGTGCTGCTTTGGGGAAAATGTGGGTCAGATCTATGGGGCAGGAGCTGCTGTGGGTCAGATTTGGGTCAGATCTATGGGGCAGGAGCCTCTGTGGGTCAGATTTATGAGTCAGGAGCTGCTGTCTGGATGATGTGGGTCAGATCTATGGGGCAGGAGCTGCTGTGGGGCATATGTGGGTCAGATCTATATGGCAGGAGCTGCTGTGGGGCACATGTGGGTCAGACCTATGGGGCAGAAGCTGCAGAGGGGATGATGTAGGTCAGATCTATGGGGCAGGAGTTGCTGTGGGGCAGATGAGAGACATATCTATGGTGCAAAATCTGCTGTTGGACTGATGTGGGTCAGATCTATGAGTTTGGAGCTGCTGTGGGGCACATGTGGGTCAGAGCTATGGGGCAGGAGCTGCTGTGGGGCAGAAGTGGGTAATATCTATGGGGTAGGAGATGGTGTGCGGCAGATGTGGGTCAGATCTATGGTGTAGGAGCTGCTGTGGGGCTGATGTGGGTCAGATCCTTGGGGCTGAAGCTGCTGTGGGTCATATCTATTGGGCAGCAGCTGCTTTACATATGATGTGTGACAGATCTATGGGGCAGGATCTGCTGTGGGGCTGATGTGGGTTAGATCTATGGGGCAGGAGCTGTTGTGGGGCAGATGGGGGTCAGATCTATGGGGCAGGAGCTACTGTGGGGCACATGTGGGTCAGACCTATGGGGCACAAGCTGCAGAGGGGATGATGTAGGTCAGATCTATGGGGCAGGAGTTGCTGTGGGGCAGATGAGGGACATATCTATGGTGCAAAATCTGCTGTTGGACTGATGTGGGTCAGATCTATGAGTTTGGAGCTGCTGTGGGGCACATGTGGGTCAGATCTATGGGCCAGGAGCTGCTGCGGGGCTGATTTGGGTCAGATCTATGGGGCAGGAGCTGCTGTGGGTCAGATCTATGGGGCAGGAACAGATGTGGGCCTGATGTTGGTCAGATTTATGGAGCAGGAGCTGCTGTGTTGCAGATGTGGGTCAGATCTATGGTGCAGGAGCTGCTGTGGGGCAGATATAGGGCATATCTATGGGGCAGGAGCTGCTGTGAGGCTGATGGGTGTTAGATCTATGGGGAGGAGCTGCTGTGGTGCAGATGTGGGTCAGAGCTATGGGGCAGGAGCTGCTGTGGGGCAGAAGTGGGTAAGATCTATGGGGTAGGAGATGGTGTGTGGCAGATGTGGGTCAGATCTATGGTGTAGGAGCTGCTGTGGGGCTGATATGGGTCAGATCTATGGGGCAGGAGCTGCTGTGGTTACGATCTATTTGGCAGGATCTGCTGTGGGGCAGATTTGGGTCAGATCTATGGGGCAGGAGCTGCTGTGGGGCTGATGTGGGTCAGATCTATGGGGCAGGAGCTGCTGTGGGTCAGATCTATGGCGCAGGAACAGATGTGGGCCTGATGTTGGTCAGATTTATGGAGCAGGAGCTGCTGTGTTGCAGATGTGGGTCAGTTCTATGGTGCAGGAGCTGATGTGGGGCAGATATAGGGCATATCTATGGGGCAGGAGCTGCTGTGAGGCTTATGGGTGTTAGATCTATGGGGAGGAGCTGCTGTGGTGCAGATGTGGGTCAGAGCTATGGGGCAGGAGCTGCTGCGGGGCTGATTTGTGTCAGATCTATGGGTCAGCAGCTGCTGTGGGGCACATGTGGGTCAGACCTATGGGGCAGAAGCTGCAGAGGGGATGATGTGGGTCAGATCTATGGGGCAGGAGTTGCTGTGGGGAAGATGAGGGACATATCTATGGTGCAAAATCTGCTGTTGGACTGATGTGGTCAGATCTATGAGTTTGGAGCTGCTGTGGTGCAGATGTGGGTCAGAGCTATGGGGCAGGAGCTGCTGTGGGGCAGAAGTGGGTAAGATCTATAGGGTAGGAGATAGTGTGTGGCAGATGTGGGTCAGATCTATGGTGTAGGAGCTGCTGTGGGGCTGATGTGGTCGAGATCTATGGTGTAGGAGCTGCTGTGCAGCTGATGTGGGTCAGATCTATGGGCAGGAGCTGATGTAGGGAAGATTTGGGTCTGATCTATGTGTTAGGAACTGCTGTGGTTCAGATCTATTGGGCAGGAGCAGCTGTGGGGCACATGTGGGTCAGATCTATGGGTTAGGTGCTGCTTTGGGGAAAATGTGGGTCAGATCTATGGGGCAGGAGCTGCTGTGGGTCAGATTTGGGTCAGATCTATGGGGCAGGAGCTGCTGTGGGTCAGATTTATGAGTCAGGAGCTGCTGTGTGGCTGATGTGCGTCAGATCTATGGGGCAGGAGCTGCTGTGGGGCATATGTGGGTCAGATCTATGGGGCAGGTGCTGCTGTGCGACATATGTGGGTCAGATCTATGGGGCAGGATCTGCTGTGGGGCTGATGTGGGAAAGATCTATGGGGCAGGAGCTGCTGTGGGGCATATGTGGGTCAGATCTATATGGCAGGAGCTGCTGTGGGGCACATGTGGGTCAGACCTATGGGGCAGAAGCTGCAGAGGGGATGATGTAGGTCAGATCTATGGGGCAGGAGTTGCTGTTGGGCAGATGAGGGACATATCTATGGTGCAAAATCTGCTGTTGGACTGATGTGGGTCAGATCTATGAGTTTGGAGCTGCTGTGGGGCACATGTGGGTCAGATCTATGGGGCAGGAGCTGCTGTGGGGCTGATGTGGGTCAGATCTATGGGGCAGGAGCTGCTGTGGGTCAGATCTATGCGGCAGGAACAGATGTGGGCCTGATGTTGGTCAGATTTATGGAGCAGGAGCTGCTGTGTTGCAGATGTGGGTCAGATCTATGGTGCAGGAGCTGCTGTGGGGCAGATGTAGGGCTTATCTACGGGGCAGGAGCTGCTGTGAGGCTGATGGGTGTTAGATCTATGGGGAGGAGCTGCTGTGGTGCAGATGTGGGTCAGAGCTATGGGGCAGGAGCTGCTGTGGGGCTGATTTGGGTCAGATCTATGGGTCAGCAGCTGCTGTGGGGCACATGTGGGTCAGACCTGTGGGGCAGAAGCTGCAGAGGGGATGATGTAGGTCAGATCTATGGGGCAGGAGTTGCTGTGGGGCAGATGAGGGACATATCTATGGTGCAAAATCTGCTGTTGGACTGATGTGTGTCAGATCTATGAGTTTGGAGCTGCTGTGGGGCACATGTGGGTCAGATCTATGGGCCAGGAGCTGCTGCGGGGCAGATTTGGGTCAGATCTATGGGGCAGGAGCTGCTGTGGGGCTGATGTGGGTCAGATCTATGGGGCAGGATCTGCTGTGGGTCAGATCTATAGGGCAGGAACAGATGTGGGCCTGATGTTGGTCAGATTTATGGAGCAGGAGCTGCTGTGTTGCAGATGTGGGTCAGATCTATGGTGCAGGAGCTGCTGTGGGGCAGATATAGGGCATATCTATGGGGCAGGAGCTGCTGTGAGGCTGATGGGTGTTAGATCTATGGGGAGGAGCTGCTGTGGTGCAGATGTGGGTCAGAGCTACGGGGCAGGAGCTGCTGTGGGGCAGAAGTGGGTAAGATCTATGGGGTAGGAGATGGTGTGTGGCAGATGTGGGTCAGATCTATGGTGTAGGAGCTGCTGTGGGGCTGATGTGGGTCAGATCTATGGGGCAGGGGCTGCTGTGGTTAAGATCTATTTGGCAGGATCTGCTGTGGGGCAGATTTGAGTCAGATCTATGGGGCAGGAGCTGCTGTGGGGCTGATGTGGGTCAGATCTATGGGGCAGGAGCTGTTGTGGGGCTGATGGGGGTCAGATCTATGGGGCAGGAGCTACTGTGGGGCTGTTGGGGGTCAGATCTATGGGGCAGGAGCTGCTGTTGCGCTGATGTTGGTCTCATCTATGGGGCAGGAGCTGCTGTGCGACAGATGTGGGTCAGATCTATGGGGCAGGAGCTGCTGTGCGACATATGTGGGTCAGATCTATGGGGCAGGATCTGCTGTGGGGCTGATGTGGGTTAGATCTATGGGGCAGGAGATGCTTTGGGGCAGATGTGGGTCAGATCTATGGGGCAGAAGTTGCTGTGGGGCTGATGTGGGTCAGATCTATGGGGCAGGAGCTGCTGTGGGGCTGATGTGGGTTAGATCTATGGGGCAGGAGCTGTTGTGGGGCTGATGGGGTCAGATCTAAGAGAACAGGAGCTACTGTGGGGCTGATGTTAGTCTGATCTATAAGGCAGGAGCTGCTGCAGGGCTGATTTGGGTCAGATCTATGGGGCAGGAGCTGTTGTGGGGCTGATGGGGGTCAGATCTATGGGGCAGGAGATGCTGTGGGTCAGATCTATGGGTCCAAAGCTGCAGTGGGGAACATGTGGGTGTGGTCTATGGGGCAGGAGCTGCTGTGGGGCAGATGTGGGTCAGATCTATGGGGCAGGAGCTGCTGTGGGTCTGATGTGGGTCAGATCTATGGGGCAGGAGCTGCTGTGGGGCAGATTTGGGTCAGATCTATGGGGCAGGAGCTGCAGTGGAGATGATGTACATCAGATCTATTGGGCAGGAGCTGTTGTGGGTCATATCTATTGGGCAGCAGCTGCTTTACATATGATGTGTGTCAGATCTATGGGGCCGGAGCTGCAGTGGGGCTGATGGGGGTCAGATCTCTGGGGCAGGAGCTACTGTGGGGCTGATGTGGGTCAAATCAATGGGGCAGAGCTGCTCTTGGGAACATGTGGGTCAGATCTATGGGGCAGGAGCTGCTGTGGGGCTGATGTGGGTTAGATCTATGGGGCAGGAGCTGTTGTGGGGATGATGGGGGTCAGATCTTTGGGGCAGGAGCTACTGTGGGGCTGATGTTCGTCTGATCTATGGGGCAGGATCTGCTGTGGGGCTGATGTGGGTTAGATCTATGGGGCAGGAGCTGTTGTGGGGTTGATGGGGGTCAGATCTATGGGGCAGGAGCTACTGTGGGTCAGATTTATGAGTCAGGAGCTGCTGTGTGGCTGATGTGGGTCAGATCTATGGAGCAGGAGCTGCTGTGGGGCATATGTGCGTCAGATCTATATGGCAGTAGCTGCTGTGGGGCACATGTGGGTCAGACCTATGGGGCAGAGCTGCTCTTGGGAACATGTGGGTCAGATCTATGGGGCAGGAGCTGCTGTGGGGCTGATGTGGGTCAGATCTATAGGGCAGGAGCTGCTGTGCGACAGATGTGGGTCAGATCTATGGGGTAGGAGCTGCTGTGCGACAGATGTGGGTCAGATCTATGGGGCAGGAGCTGCAGTGGGGCTGATGTGGGTCAGATCCTTAGGGCTGAAGCTGCTGTGGGTCATATCTATTGGGCAGCAGCTGCTTTACATATGATGTGTGTCAGATCTATGGGGCAGGAGCTGCTGTGGGGCTGATGTGGGTCAGATCTATGGGGCAGGAGCTGCTGTGGGGCTGATGTGGGTCAGATCTATGTGGCAGGAGCTGTTGTGGGGCTGATGTGGGTCAGATCTATGGGGCAGGAGCTACTGTGGGGATGATGGGAGTCAGATCTATGGGGCAGGAGCTACTGCGGTGCTGATGGGGGTCAGATCTATGGGGCAGGAGCTACTGTGGGGCTGATGTTGGTCTCATCTATGGGGCAGGAGCTGCTGTGCGACAGATGTGGGTCAGATCTATGGGGCAGGTGCTGCTGTGCGACATATGTGGGTCAGATCTATGGGGCAGGATCTGCTGTGGGGCTGATGTGGGAAAGATCTATGGGGCAGGAGATGCTTTGGGGCAGATGTGGGTCAGATCTATGGGGCAGGAGCTGTTGTGGGTCATATCTATTGGGCAGCAGCTGCTTTACATATGATGTGTGTCAGATCTATGGGGCAGGAGCTGCTGTGGGGCTGATGTGCGTTAGATCTAAGGGGCAGGAGCTGTTGTGGGGCTGATGGGGGTCAGATCTATGGGGCAGGAGATGCTGTGGGTCAGATCTATGGGGCAGGAGCTGCTGTGGGGAACATGTGGGTCAGGTCTATGGGCCAGGAGCTGCTGTTGGGCAGATGTGGGTCAGATCTATGCGTCAGCAGCTGCTGTGGGTCTGATGTGGGTCAGATCTATGGGGCAGGAGCTTCTGTGGGGCTGATGTGGGTAATATCTATGGGGCAGGAACAGATGTGGGCCTGATGTTGGTCAGATTTATGGAGCAGGAGCTGCTGTGTTGCAGATGTGGGTCAGATCTATGGTGCAGGAGCTGCTGTGGGGCAGATGTAGGGCTTATCTATGGGGCAGGAGCTGCTGTGAGGCTGATGGGTGTTAGATCTATGGGGAGGAGCTGCTGTGGGGCTGATGTGGGTAAGAGCTATGGGGCCGGAGCTGCAGTGGGGCCGATGGGGGTCAGATCTATGGGGCAGGAGCTGCTGTGGGGCTGATGTGGGTCAGATCTATAGGGCAGGAGCTGCTGTGGGGCATATGTGTGTCAGATCTATGGGGCAGGAGCTGCTGTGGGGCAGATGTGGGTTAGATCTATGGGGCAGGAGATGTTGTGGGGCTGATGGGGTCAGATCTATGGGGCAGGAGCTACTGTGGGGCTGATGTTGGTGTGATCTATGGGGCAGGAGCTGCTGTGGGGCAGATGTGGGTTAGATCTATGGGGCAGGAGCTGTTGTGGGGCTGATGGGGGTCAGATCTATGGGGCAGGAGATGCTGTTTGTCAGATCTATGGGGCAGGAGCTGCTGTGGGGAACATGTGGGTCAGGTCTATGGGGCAGGAGCTGCTGTGGGGCAGATGTGGGTCAGTTCTATGGGTCAGCAGCTGCTGTGGTTCTGATGTGGGTCAGATCTATGGGGCAGGAGCTGCTGTGGGTCTGTTGTGGGTCAGATCTATGGGGCAGGAGCTGCTGTGGGGCTGATGTGGGTCAGATCTATGGGTCAGCAGCTGCTGTGGGGCAGATGTGGGTCAGATCTATGGGTCAGCAGCTGCTGTGGCTCTGATGTGGGTCAGATCTATGGGGCAGGAGCTGCTGTGGGGCTGCTGTGGGTCATATCTATGGGGCAGGAACAGATGTGGGCCTGATGTTGGTCAGATTTATAGAGCAGGAGCTGCTGTGTTGCAGATGTGTGTCAGATCTATGGGGCCGGAGCTGCAGTGGGGCTGATGTGGGTCAAATCAATGGGGCAGAGCTGCTCTTGGGAACATGTGGGTCAGATCTATGGGGCAGGAGATGCTGTGGGTCAGATCTATGGGGCAGGAGCTGCTGTGGGGCAGATGAGGGACAGATCTATGGGTCAGCAGCTGCTGTGGGGCTGATGTGGGTCAGATCTATGGGGCAGGAGCTGCTGTGGGGCATATATGGGTCAGATCTATGGGGCAGGATCTGCTGTGGGGCAGATATAGGTCATATCTATGGGGCAGGAGCTGGTGTGAGGCTGATGGGTGTTAGATCTATGGGGAGGAGCTGCTGTGGTGCAGATGTGGGTCAGAGCTATGGGGCAGGAGCTGCTGTGGGGCAGAAGTGGGTAAGATCTATGGGGTAGGAGATGGTGTGTGGCAGATGTGTGTCAGATCTATGGTGTAGGAGCTGCTGTGGGGCTGATGTGGGTGAGATCTATGGGGTAGGAGCTGCTGTGCAGCTGATGTGGGTCAGATCTATGGGCAGGAGCTGATGTAGGGAAGATTTGGGTCTGATCTATGGGTTAGGAACTGCTGTGGTTCAGATCTATGGGGCAGGAGCTGCTGTGGGTCAGATTTGGGTCAGATCTATGGGGCAGGAGCTGCTGTGGGTCAGATTTATGAGTCAGGAGCTGCTGTGTGGCTGATGTGGGTCAGATCTATGGGGCAGGAGCTGCTGTGCGACAGATGTGTGTCAGATCTATGGGGCAGGTGCTGCTGTGCGACATATGTGTGTCAGATCTATGGGTCAGGATCTGCTGTGGGGCTGATGTGGGAAAGATCTATGGGGCAGGAGCTGCTGTGGGGCTGATGTGGGTTAGATCTATGGGGCAGGAGCTGTTGTGGGGCTGATGGGGTCAGATCTAAGAGAACAGGAGCTACTGTGGGGCTGATGTTAGTCTGATCTATGGGGCAGGAGCTGCTGCGGGGCTGATGGGGGTCAGATCTATGGTACAGGAGCTGCTGTGGGGCAGATGTAGGGCTTATCTATGGGGCAGGAGCTGCTGTGAGGCTGATGGGTGTTAGATCTATGGGGAGGAGCTGCTGTGGTGCAGATGTGGGTCAGAGCTATGGGGCAGGAGCTGCTGTGGGGCAGAAGTGGGTAAGATCTATGGGGTAGGAGATGGTGTGTGGCAGATGTGGGTCAGATCTATGGTGTAGGAGCTGCTGTGGGGCTGATGTGGGTCAGATCTATGGGGCAGGAGCTGCTGTGGTTAAGATCTATTTGGCAGGATCTGCTGTGGGGCAGATTTGAGTCAGATCTATGGGGCAGGAGCTGCTGTGGGGCTGATGTGGGTCAGATCTATTAGGCAGGAGCTGTTGTGGGGCTGATGGGGGTCAGATCTATGGGGCAGGAGCTACTGTGGGGCTGTTGGGGGTGAGATCTATGGGGCAGGAGCTGCTGTTGCGCTGATGTTGGTCTCATCTATGGGGCAGGAGCTGCTGTGCGACAGATGTGGGTCAGATCTATGGGGCAGGAGCTGCTGTGCGACATATGTGGGTCAGATCTATGGGGCAGGAGCTGCTGTGGGGCTGATGTGGGTTAGATCTATGGGGCAGGAGATGCTTTGGGGCAGATGTGGGTCAGATCTATGGGGCAGAAGTTGCTGTGGGGCTGATGTGGGTCAGATCTATGGGGCAGGAGCTGCTGTGGGGCTGATGTGGGTTAGATCTATGGGGCAGGAGCTGTTGTGGGGCTGATGGGGTCAGATCTAAGAGAACAGGAGCTACTGTGGGGCTGATGTTAGTCTGATCTATAAGGCAGGAGCTGCTGCGGGGCTGATTTGGGTCAGATCTATGGGGCAGGAGCTGCTGTGGGGCTGATATGGGTTAGATCTAGGGGGCAGGAGCTGTTGTGGGGCTGATGGGGGTCAGATATATGGGGCAGGAGATGCTGTGGGTCAGATCTATGGGGCCGGAGCTGCAGTGGGAAACATGTGAGTGTGGTCTATGGGGCAGGAGCTGCTGTGGGGCAGATGTGGGTCATATCTATGGGGCAGGAGCTGCTGTGGGTCTGATGTGGGTCAGATCTATGGGGCAGGAGCTGCTGTGGGGCTGATGTGGGTCAGATCTATGGGGCAGGAGTTGTTGTGGGGCTGATGGGGGTCAGATCTATGGGACAGGAGCTACTGTGGGTCAGATTTATGAGTCAGGAGCTGCTGTGTGGCTGATGTGGGTCAGATCTATGGAGCAGGAGCTGCTGTGGGGCATATGTGGGTCAGATCTATATGGCAGTAGCAGCTGTGGGGCACATGTGGGTCAGACCTATGGGGCAGAGCTGCTCTTGGGAACATGTGGGTCAGATATATGGGGCAGGAGCTGCTGTGGGGCTGATGTGGGTCAGATCCTTGGGGCTGAAGCTGCTGTGGGTCATATCTATTGGGCAGCAGCTGCTTTACATATGATGTGTGTCAGATCTATGGGGCAGGAGCTGCTGTGGGGCTGATGTGGGTCAGATCTATGGGGCAGGAGCTGCTGTGGGGCTGATGTGGGTCAGATCTATGTGGCAGGAGCTGTTGTGGGGCTGATGTGGGTCAGATCTATGGGGCAGGTGCTACTGTGGGGCTGATGGGAGTCAGATCTATGGGGCAGGAGCTACTGTGGGGCTGATGGGGGTCAGATCTATGGGGCAGGAGCTACTGTGGGGCTGATGTTGGTCTCATCTATGGGGCAGGTGCTGCTGTGCGACAGATGAGGGTCAGATCCATGGGGCAGGTACTGCTGTGCGACATATGTGGGTCAGATCTATGGGGCAGGATCTGCTGTGGGGCTGATGTGGGAAAGATCTATGGGGCAGGAGATGCTTTGGGGCAGATGTGGGTCAGATCTATGGGGCAGGAGCTGCTGTGGGGCTGATGTGGGTCTGATCCTTGTGGCGGAAGCTGCTGTGGGTCATATCTATTGGGCAGCAGCTGCTTTACATATGATGTGTGTCAGATCTATGGGGCAGGAGCTGCTGTGGGGCTGCTGTGGGTCAGATCTATGGGGCAGGAGCTGTTGTGGGTCATATCTATTGGGCAGCAGCTGCTTTACATATGATGTGTGTCAGATCTATGGGGCAGGAGCTGCTGCGGGGCTGATTTGGGTCAGATCTATGGGGCAGGAGCTGCTGTGGGGCTGATGTGCGTTAGATCTATGGGGCAGGAGCTGTTGTGGGGCTGATGGGGGTCAGATCTATGGGGCAGGAGATGCTGTGTGTCAGATCTATGGGGCAGGAGCTGCTGTGGGGAACATGTGGGTCAGGTCTATGGGGCAGGAGCTGCTGTGGGGCAGATGTGGGTCAGTTCTATGGGTCAGCAGCTGCTGTGGTTCTGATGTGGGTCATATCTATGGGGCAGGAGCTGCTGTGGGTCTGTTGTGGGTCAGATCTATAAGGCAGGAACTGCTGTGGGGCTGATGTGGGTCAGATCTATGGGTCAGCAGCTGCTGTGGGGCAGATGTGGGTCAGATCTATGGGTCAGCAGCTGCTGTGGGTCTGATGTGGGTCAGATCTATGGGGCAGGAGCTGCTGTGGGGCTGCTGTGGGTCATATCTATGGGCCGGAACAGATGTGGGCCTGATGTTGGTCAGATTTATAGAGCAGGAGCTGCTGTGTTGCAGATGTGTGTCAGATCTATGGGGCCGGAGCTGCAGTGGGGCTGATGTGGGTCAGAGCTATGGGGCCGGAGCTGCTCTTGGGAACATGTGGGTCAGATCTATGGGGCAGGAGCTGCTGTGGGGCTGATACGGGTCAGATCTATGGGGCAGGAGCTGCTGTGGGGCTGATGTGGGTCAGATCCTTGGGGCTGAAGCTGCTGTGGGTCATATCTATTGGGCAGCAGCTGCTTTACATATGATGTGTGTCAGATCTATGGGGCAGGAGCTGCTGTGGGTCAGATTTGGGTCAGATCTATGGGGCAGGAGCCTCTGTGGGTCAGATTTATGAGTCAGGAGCTGCTGTGTGGCTGATGTGGGTCAGATCTATGGGGCAGGAGCTGCTGTGGGGCATATGTGGGTCAGATCTATATGGCAGGAGCTGCTGTGGGGCACATGTGGGTCAGACCTATGGGGCAGAAGCTGCAGAGGGGATGATGTAGGTCAGATCTATGGGGCAGGAGTTGCTGTGGGGCAGATGAGGGACATATCTATGGTGCAAAATCTGCTGTTGGACTGTTGTGGGTCAGATCTATGAGTTTGGAGCTGCTGTGGGGCTGATGGGGGTCAGATCTATGGGCCAGGAGCTGCTGCGGGGCTGATTTGGGTCAGATCTATGGGTTAGCAGCTGCTGTGGGGCACATGTGGGTCAGACCTATGGGGCAGAAACTGCAGAGGGGATGATGTGGGTCAGATCTATGGGGCAGGAGTTGCTGTGGGGCAGATGATGGACATATCTATGGTGCAAAATCTGCTGTTGGACTGATGTGGGTCAGATCTATAAGGTTGGAGCTGCAGTGGAGCACATGTGGGTCAGATCTATGGGGTAGAAGCTGCTGTGGGGCTGATGGGGGTCATATCTATAAGGCAGGAGCTGCTGTGGGGCTGACGTGGGTCAGATCTATGAGGCAGGAGCTGCTGTGGGGCAGATTTGGGTCAGATCTATGGGGCAGGAGCTGCTGTGGGGATGCTGTGGGTCAGATCTATGGAGCAGGAGCTGCTGTGGGGCACATGTGAGTTAGATCTATGGGGCAGGAGATGGTGTGGGGCAGATGTGGGTCAGATATATGGGGCAGGAGCTGCTGTGTGGCTGATGAGGGTCAGATCTATGGGGCATGGGGTACTGTGGGTCAGATCTACGGGACTGGAGCTGCAGTGGAGCACATGTGGGTCAGATCTATGGGGTAGAATCTGCTGTGGGGCTGATACGGTTAAGATCTATGGAGCGGGAGATGCTATGGGGCTGATGAGGGTCAGATCTATGGGGCAGGAGCTGCTGTGGGGCAGATTTGGGTCAGATCTATGGGGCAGGAGCTGCAGTGGGGCTGGTGTGGGTCAGATCTATGGGGCAGGATCTCCTGTGGGGCTGATGTGGGTCAAATCAATGGGGCAGAGCTGCTCTGGGGCACATGTGGGTCAGATCTATGGGGCAGGAGCTGCTGTGGGGCAGATTTGAATCAGATCTATAGGGCAGGAGCTGCTGTGGGTCAGATCTATGGGCAGGAGCTGCTGTGGGGCACATGTGAGTTAGATCTATGGGGCAGGAGATGGTGTGGGGCAGATGTGGGTCAGATCTATGGGGCAGGATCTCCTGGGGGCTGATGTGGGTCAGGCCTGTGGGGTAAAATCTGCTGTGGGGCTGATGGGAGTCATATCTATAAGGCAGGAGCTGCTGTGGGGCAGATGTGGGTCAGTTCTATGTGGCAAGAGCTGCTGTGGTGCAGATGTGGGTCAGATCTATGGGGCAGGAGCTGCTGTGGGGCTGATATGGTTAAGATCTATGGAGCGGGAGATGCTATGTGGCAGATGAGGGTCAGATCTATGGGGCAGGAGCTGATGTGGGGCTGATGTTGGTCAGATCTATAGGTCAGGAGCTGCAATGGGGCTGATGTGGGTCAGATCTATGGGGCATGATCTCCTGTGGGGCTGATGTGGGTCAAATCAATGGGGCAGAGCTGCTCTGGGGCACATGTGGGTCAGATCTATGGAGCAGGAGCTGCTGTGGGGCAGATTTGAATCAGATCTATAGGGCAGGAGCTGCTGTGGGTCAGATCTATGGAGCAGGAGATGCTGTGGGGCACATGTGAGTTAGATCTATGGGGCAGGAGATGGTGTGGGGCAGATGTGGGTCAGATCTATGGGGCAGGAGCTGCTGTGGGTCAGATCTATGGAGCAGGAGCTGCTGTGGGGCACATGTGAGTTAGATCTATGGGGCAGGAGATGGTGTGGGGCAGATGTGGGTCAGATCTATGGGGCAGGAGCTGCTGTTTGGCTGATGAGGGTCAGATCTATGGGGCATGGGCTGCTGTGGGTCAAATCTACGGGACTGGAGCTGCAGTGGAGCACATGTGGGTCAGATCTATGGGGCAGGAGCTGCTGTGGGGCTGATGTTGGTCAGATCTATAGGGCAGGAGCTGCAGTGGGGCTGATGTGGGTCAGATCTATGGGGCAGGATCTCCTGTGGGGCTGATGTGGGACAAATCAATGGGGCAGAGCTGCTCTGGGGCACATGTGGGTCAGATCTATGGAGCAGGAGCTGCTGTGGGGCAGATTTGAATCAGATCTATAGGGCAGGAGCTGCTGTGGGTCAGATCTATGGGCAGGAGCTGCTGTGGGGCACATGTGAGTTAGACCTATGGGGCAGGAGATGGTATGGGGCAGATGTGGGTCAGATCTATGGGGCAGGATCTCCTGGGGGCTGATGTGGGTCAGATCTGTGGGGTAAAATCTGCTGTGGGGCTGATGGGGGTCATATCTATAAGGCAGGAGCTGCTGTGGGGCTGACGTGGGTAAGATCTATGAGGCAAGTGCTGCTGTGGGGTAGAGTTGGGTCAGATCTATGGGGCAGGATCTCCTGTGGGGCTGATGTGGGTCAAATCAATGGGGCAGAGCTGCTCTGGGGCACATGTGGGTCATAGCTATGGAGCAGGAGCTGCTGTGGGGCAGATTTGAATCAGATCTATAGGGCAGAAGCTGCTGTGGGTCAGATCTATGGGCAGGAGCTGCTGTGGGTCAGATCTATGGGGCATGGGCTGCTGTGGTGCAGATCTACGGGACTGGAGCTGCTGTGGAGCACATGTGGGTCAGATCTATGGGGCAGGATCTCCTGGGGGCTGATGTGGGTCAGATCTGTGGGGTAAAATCTGCTGAGGGGCTGATGGGGGTCATATCTAAAAGGCAGGAGCTGCTGTGGGGCTGACGTGGGTCAGATCTATGAGGCAGGAGCTGCTGTGGGGCAGATGTGGGTCAGATCTATGGGGCAGGATCTCCTGGGGGCTGATGTGGGTCAGATCTGTGGGGTAAAATCTGCTGTGGGGCAGATGTGGTTCAGATCTATGGGGCAGGAGCTTCTGTGGGGTTGATGTGGGTCAGATCTATGGGTCAGGAGCTGCTGTGGGGCAGATGTGGGTCAGTTCTATGGGGCAAGAGCTGCTGTGGTGCAGATGTGGGTCAGATCTATGGGGCAGGAGCTGCTGTGGGGCTGATACGGTTAAGATCAATGGAGCGGGAGATGCTATGGGGCTGATGAGGGTCAGATGTATGGGGCAGGAGCTGATGTGGGGCTGATGTTGGTCAGATCTATAGGGCAGGAGCTGCAGTGGGGCTGATGTGGGTCAGATCTATGGGGCAGGATCTCCTGTGGGGCTGATGTGGGTCAAATCAATGGGGCAGAGCTGCTCTGGGGCACATGTGGGTCAGATCTATGGAGCAGGAGCTGCTGTGGGGCAGATTTGAATCAGATCTATAGGGCAGGAGCTGCTGTGGGTCAGATCTATGGAGCAGGAGCTGCTGTGGGGCAAATGTGAGTTAGATCTATGGGGCAGGAGATGGTGTGGGGCAGATGTGGGTCAGATCTATGGGGCAGGATCTCCTGGGGGCTGATGTGGGTAAGATCTGTGGGGTAAAATCTGCTGTGGGGCAGATGTGGTTCAGATCTATGGGGCAGGAGCTTCTGTGGGTTTGATGTGGGTCAGATCTATGGGTCAGGAGCTGCTGTGGGGCAGATGTGGGTCAGTTCTATGGGGCAAGAGCTGCTGTGGTGCAGATGTGGGTCAGATCTATGGGGCAGGAGCTGCTGTGGGGCTGATACGGTTAAGATCTATGGAGCGGGAGATGCTATGGGGCTGATGATGGTCAGATCTATGGGGCAGGAGCTGCAGTGGGGCTGATGTGGGTCAGATCTATGGGGCAGGATCTCCTGTGGGGATGATGTGGGTCAAATCAATGGGGCAGGGCTGCTCTGGGGCACATGTGGGTCAGATCTGTGGAGCAGGAGCTGCTGTGGGGCAGATTTGAATCAGATCTATAGGGCAGGAGCTGCTGTGGGTCAGATCTATGGGCAGGAGCTGCTGTGGGGCACATGTGAGTTAGATCTATGGGGCAGGAGATGGTGTGGGGCAGATTTGGGTCAGATGTATGGGTCAGGAGCTGCTGTGTGGCTGATGAGGGTCAGATCTATGGGGCATGGGCTGCTGTGGAGCAGATCTACGAGACTGGAGCTGCAGTGGAGCACATGTGGGTCAGATCTATGGGGTAGAAGCTGCTGTGGGGCTCATGGTGGTCATATCTATAAGGCAGGAGCTGCTGTGGGGCTGACGTGGGTCACATCTATGAGGCAGGAGCTGCTGTGGGGCAGATTTGGGTCAGACCTATGGGGCAGGAGCTGCAGTGGGGCTGATGTGGGTCAGATCAATGGGGCAGAGCTGCTGTGGGGCACATGTGAGTCAGATCTATGGAGCAGGAGCTGCTGTGGGGCAGATTTGAATCAGATCTATAGGGCAGGAGCTTCTGTGGGTCAGATCTATGGGCAGGAGCTGCTGTGGGGCACATGTGAGTTAGATCTATGGGGCAGGAGATGGTGTGGGGCAGATGTGGGTCAGATCTATGGGGCAGGAGCTGCTGTGTGGCTGATGAGGGTCAGATCTATGGGGCATGGGCTGCTGTGGGTCAAATCTATGGGACTGGAGCTGCAGTGGAGCACATGTGGGTCAGATCTATGGGGTAGAAGCTGCTGTGGGGCTGATGGGGGTCATATCTATAAGGCAGGAGCTGCTGTGGGGCTGACGTGGGTCAGATCTATGAGGCAAGAGCTGCTGTGGGGCAGATGTGGGTCAGATCTATGGGGCAAGAGCTGCTGTGGGGCTGATACGGTTAAGATCTATGGAGCGGGAGATGCTATGGGGCTGATGAGGGTCAGATCTATGGGGCAGGAGCTGATGTGGGGCTGATGTTGGTCAGATCTATAGGGCAGGAGCTGCAGTGGGGCTGATGTGGGTCAGATCTATGGGGCAGGATCTCCTGTGGGGCTGATGAGGGTCAGATCTATGGGGCAGGAGCTGATGTGGGGCTGATGTTGGTCAGATCTATAGGGCAGGAGCTGCAGTGGGGCTGATGTGGGTCAGATCTATGGGTCAGATCTCCTGTGGTGCTGATGTGGGTCAAATCAATGGGGCAGAGCTGCTCTGGGGCACATGTGGGTCAGATCTATGGAGCAGGAGCTGCTGTGGGGCGGATTTGAATCAGATCTATAGGGCAGGAGCTGCTGTGGGTCAGATCTATGGGCAGGAGCTGCTGTGGGGCACATGTGAGTTAGATCTATGGGGCAGGAGATGGTGTGGGGCAGATGTGGGTCAGATCTATGGGGCAGGATCTCCTGGGGGCTGATGTGGGTCAGATCTGTGGGGTAAAATCTGCTGTGGGGCAGATGTGGTTCAGACCTATGGGGCAGGAGCTTCTGTGGGGTTGATGTGGGTCAGATCTATAGGGCAGGAGCTGCAGTGGGGCTGATGTGGGTCAGAACTATGGGGCAGGATCTCCTGTGGGGCTGATGTGGGTCAAATCAATGGGGCAGAGCTGCTCTGGCGCACATGTGGGTCAGATCTATGGAGCAGGAGCTGCTGTGGGGCAGATCTATGGAGCAGGAGCTGCTGTGGGGCACATGTGAGTTAGATCTATGGGGCAGGAGATGGTGTGGGGCAGATGTGGGTCAGATCTATGGGGCAGGAGCTGCTGTGTGGCTGATGAGGGTCAGATCTATGGGGCATGGGCTGCTGTGGGTCAGATCTACGGGACTGGAGCTGCAGTGGAGCACATGTTGGTCAGATCTACGGGGTAGAAGCTGCTGTGGTGCAGATGTGGGTCAGATCTATGGGGCAGGAGCTGCTGTGGGGCTGATACGGTTAAGATCTATGGAGCGGGAGATGCTTTGGGGCTGATGAGGGTCAGATCTATGGGGCAGGAGCTGATGTGGGGCTGATGTTGGTCAGATCTATAGGGCAGGAGCTGCAGTGGGGCTGATGTGGGTCAGATCTATGGGGCAGGATCTCCTGTGGGGCTGATGTGGGTCAAATCAATGGGGCAGAGCTACTCTGGGGCACATGTGGGTCAGATCTATGGGGCAGGAGCTGCTGTGGGGGAGATGTGGGTCAGTTCTATGGGGCAAGAGATGCTGTGGTGCAGATGTGGGTCAGATCTATGGGGCAGGAGCTGCTGTGGGGCTGATACGGTTAAGATCTATGGAGCGGGAGATGCTATGGGGCTGATGAGGGTCAGATCTATGGGGCAGGAGCTGATGTGGGGCTGATGTTGGTCAGATCTATAGGGCAGGAGCTGCAGTGGGGCTGATGTGGGTCAGATCTATGGGGCAGGATCTCCTGTGGGGCTGATGTGGGTCAAATCAATGGGGCAGAGCTGCTCTGGCGCACATGTGGGTCAGATCTATGGAGCAGGAGCTGCTGTGGGGCAGATTTGAATCAGATCTATAGGGCAGGAGCTGCTGTGGGTCAGATCTATGGGCAGGAGCTGCTGTGGGGCACATGTGAGTTAGATCTATGGGGCAGGAGATGGTGTGGGGCAGATGTGGGTCAGATCTACGGGGCAGGATCTCCTGGGGGCTGATGTGGGTCAGATCTGTGGGGTAAAATCTGCTGTGGGGCAGATGTGGTTCAGATCTATGGGGCAGGAGCTTCTGTGGGGTTGATGTGGGTCAGATCTATGGGTCAGGAGCTGCTGTGGGGCAGATGTGGGTCAGTTCTATGGGGCAAGAGCTGCTGTGGTGCAGATGTGGGTCACATCTATGGGGCAGGAGCTGATGTGGGGCTGATGTTGGTCAGATCTATAGGGCAGGAGCTGCAGTGGGGCTGATGTGGGTCAGATCTATGGGGCAGGATCTCCTGTGGGGCTGATGTGGGTCAAATCAATGGGGCAGAGCTGCTCTGGCGCACATGTGGGTCAGATCTATGAAGCAGGAGCTGCTGTGGGGCAGATTTGAATCAGATCTATAGGGCAGGAGCTGCTGTGGGTCAGATCTATGGGCAGGAGCTGCTGTGGGGCACATGTGAGTTAGATCTATGGGGCAGGAGATGGTGTGGGGCTGATACGGTTAAGATCTATGGAGCGGGAGATGCTATCGGGCTGATGAGGGTCAGATCTATGGGGCAGGAGCTGATGTGGGGCTGATGTTGGTCAGATCTATAGGGCAGGAGCTGCAGTGGGGCTGATGTGGGTCAGATCTATGGGGCAGGATCTCCTGTGGGGCTGATGTGGGTCAAATCAATGGGGCAGAGCTGCTCTGGGGCACATGTGGGTCAGATCTATGGGCAGGAGCTGCTGTGGGGCACATGTGAGTTAGATCTATGGGGCAGGAGATGGTGTGGGGCAGATGTGGGTCAGATCTATGGGGCAGGATCTCCTGGGGGCTGATGTGGGTCAGATCTGTGGGGTAAAATCTGCTGTGGGGCAGATGTGGTTCAGATCTATGGGGCAGGAGCTTCTGTGGGGTTGATGTGGGTCAGATCTATGGGTCAGGAGCTGCTGTGGGGCAGATGTGGGTCAGTTCTATGGGGCAAGAGCTGCTGTGGTGCAGATGTGGGTCACATCTATGGGGCAGGAGCTGCTGTGGGGCTGATACGGTTAAGATCTATGGAGCGGGAGATGCTATGGGGCTGATGAGGGTCAGATCTATGGGGCAGGAGCTGATGTGGGGCTGATGTTGGTCAGATCTATAGGGCAGGAGCTGCAGTGGGGCTGATGTGGGTCAGATCTATGGGGCAGGATCTCCTGTGGGGCTGATGTGGGTCAAATCAATGAGGCAGAGCTGCTCTGGGGCAGATTTGGGTCAGATCTATGGAGCAGGAGCTGCTGTGGGGCAGATTTGAAGCAGATCTATAGGGTAGGAGCTGCTGTGGGTCAGATCTATGGGGCAGGAGCTGCTGTGGGTCAGATCTATGGAGCAGGAGCTGCTGTGGGGCACATGTGAGTTAGATCTATGGGGCAGGAGATGGTGTGGGGCAGATGTGGGTCAGATCTATGGGGCAGGAGCTGCTGTGTGGCTTATGAGGGTCAGATCTATGGGGCATGGGCTGCTGTGGGTCAAATCTACGGGACTGGAGCTGCAGTGGAGCACATGTGGCTCAGATCTATGGGTAGAAGCTGCTGTGGGGCTGATGGGGGTCATATCTATAAGGCAGGAGCTGCTGTGGGGCTGACGTGGGTCAGATCTATGAGGCAAGAGCTGCTGTGGGGCTGATGTGGGTCAGATCTATGGGGCAGGATCTCCTGTGGGGCTGATGTGGGTCAAATCAATGGGGCAGAGCTGCTCTGGGGCACATGTGGGTCAGATCTATGGAGCAGGAGCTGCTGTGGGGCAGATTTGAATCAGATCTATAGGGCAGGAGCTTCTGTGGGTCAGATCTATGGGCAGGAGCTGCTGTGGGGCACATGTGAGTTAGATCTATGGGGCAGGAGATGGTGTGGGGCAGATGTGGGTCAGATCTATGGGGCAGGATCTCCTGGGGGCTAATGTGGGTCAGATCTGTGGGGTAAAATCTGCTGTGGGGCAGATGTGGTTCAGATCTATAGGGCAGGAGATGCAGTGGGGCTGATGTGGGTCAAATCAATGGGGCAGAGCTGCTCTGGCGCACATGTGGGTCAAATCTATGGAGCAGGAGCTGCTGTGGGGCAGATTTGAATCAGATCTATAGGGCAGGAGCTGCTGTGGGTCAGATCTATGGGCAGGAGCTGCTGTGGGGCACATGTGAGTTAGATCTATGGGGTAGGAGATGGTGTGGGGCAGATGTGGGTCAGATCTATGGGGCAGGAGCTGCTGTGTGGCTGATGAGGGTCAGATCTATAGGGCATGGGCTGCTGTGGGTCAGATCTACGGGACTGGAGCTGCAGTGGAGCACATGTGGGTCAGATCTATGGGGTAGAAGCTGCTGTGGGGCTGATGGGGGTCATATCTATAAGGCAGGAGCTGCTGTGGGTCTGACGTGGGTCAGATCTATGAGGCAGGAGCTGCTGTGGGGCAGATTTGGGTCAGATCTATGGGGCAGGAGCTGCTGTGGGGCTGATGTGGGTCAGATCTATGCGGCAGGAGATGCTGTGAGTCAGATCTATGGGGCAGGAGCTGCTGTAGGGAACATGTGGGTCAGGTCTATGGGGGAGGAGCTGCTGTGGGGCTGATGTGGGTCAGATCTATGGAGCAGGAGCTGCTGTGGGGAACATGTTGGTCAGATCTATGGGGAAGAGCTGCTGTTGGTCTGATCAATGGGGCAGGTGCAGCAGTGGGGCAGATTTGGGTAAGATCTATAAGGCAGGAGCGGCTGTGGGGCTGATGTGGGTCAGATCTATGGTGCAGGAGCTGCTGTGGGGCAGATGTAGGGCATATCTATGGGGCAGGAGCTGCTGTGAGGCTGATGGGTGTTAGATCTATGGGGAGGAGCTGCTGTGGTGCAGATGTGGGTCAGAGCTATGGGGCAGGAGCTGGGTGGGGCAGAAGTGGGTAAGATCTATGGGGTAGGAGATGGTGTGTGGCAGATGTGGGTCAGATCGATGGTGTAGGAGCTGCTGTGGGGCTGATGTGGGTCAGATCTATGGGGCAGGAGCTGCTGTGGTTAAGATCTATTTGGCAGGATCTGCTGTGGGGCAGATTTGGGTAAGATCTATGGGGCAAGAGCTGCTGTGTGGCAAATGTGGGTCAGATCTATGGGGCAGGAGCTGCTGTGGGTCAGATCTATGGGGCAGGAACAGATGTGTGCCTGATGTTGGTCAGATTTATGGAGCAGGAGCTGCTGTGTTGCAGATGAGGGTCAGATCTATGGTGCAGGAGCTGCTGTGGGGCAGATGTAGGGCTTATCTATGGGGCAGGAGCTGCTGTGAGGCTGATGGGTGTTAGATCTATGGGGAGGAGCTGCTGTGGTGCAGATGTGGGTCAGAGCTATGGGGCAGGAGCAGCTGTGTGGCAGATGTGGGTCAGATCTATGGTGTAGGAGCTGCTGTGGGGCTGATGTGGGTCAGATCTATGGGGCAGGTGCTGCTGTGCGACATATGTGGGTCAGATCTATGGGGCAGGATCTGCTGTGGGGCTGATGTGGGAAAGATCTATGGGGCAGGAGATGTTTTGGGGCAGATGTGGGTCAGATCTATGGTGCAGGAGCTGCTGTGGGGCAGATATAGGGCATATCTATGGGGCAGGAGCTGCTGTGTTGCAGATGTGGGTCAGATCTATGGTGCAGGAGCTGCTGTGGGGCAGATATAGGGCATATCTATGGGGCAGGAGCTGCTGTGAGGCTGATGGTTGTTAGATCTATGGGGAGGAGCTGCTGTGGTGCAGATGTGGGTCAGAGCTATGGGGCAGGAGCTGCTGTGGGGCAGAAGTGGGTAAGATCTATAGGGTAGGAGATGGTGTGTGGCAGATGTGGGTCAGATCTATGGTGTAGGAGCTGCTGTGGGGCTGATGTGTGTGAGATCTATGGTGTAGGAGCTGCTGTGGGGCAGATTTGGGTCAGATCTATGGGCAGGAGCTGATGTAGGGAAGATTTGGGTCTGATCTATGGGTTAGGAACTGCTGTGGTTCAGATCTATGGGGCAGGAGCAGCTGTGGGGCACATGTGGGTCAGATCTATGGGTTAGGTGCTGCTTTGGGGAAAATGTGGGTCAGATCTATGGGGCAGGAGCAGCTGTGGGTCAGATTTGGGTCAGATCTATGGGGCAGGAGCTGCTGTCGGTCAGATTTATGAGTCAGGAGCTGCTGTGTGGCTGATGTGGGTCAGATCTATGGGGCAGGAGCTGCTGTGGGGCATATGTGGGTCAGATCTATGGGGCAGGTGCTGCTGTGCGACATGTGGGTGAGATCTATGGGGCAGGATCTGCTGTGGGGCTGATGTGGGAAAGATCTATGGGGCAGGAGATGGTTTGGGGCAGATGTGGGTCAGATCTATGGGGCAGGAGTTGCTGTGGGGCTGATGTGGGTCAGATCCTTGGGGCTGAAGCCGCTGTGGGTCATATCTATTGGGCAGCAGCTGCTTTACATATGATGTGTGTCAGATCTATGGGGCAGGAGATACTGTGGGGCTGATGTTGGTCTGATCTATGGGGCAGGAGCTGCTGTGGAGCTGATGTGGGTTAGATCTATGGGGCAAGAGCTGTTGTGGGGCTGATGGGGGTCAGATCTATGGGGAAGGAGCTACTGTGTGGCTGATGGGGTTCAGGTCTATGGGGCAGGAGCTACTGTGGGGCTGATGTTGGTCTGATCTATGGGGCAGGAGCTGCTGTGCGACAGATGTGGGTCAGATCTATGGGGTAGGTGCTGCTGTGCGACATATGTGGGTCAGATCTATGGGGCAGGATCTGCTGTGGGGCTGATGTGGGAAAGATCTATGGGGCAGGAGATGCTTTGGGGCAGATGTGGGTCAGATCTATGGGGCAGGAGCTGCTGTGGGGCTGATGTGGGTCAGATCCTTGGGGCTGAAGCTGCCTTGGGTCATATCTATTGGGCAGCAGCTGCTTTATATATGATGTGTGTCAGATCTATGGGGCAGGAGCTGCTGTGTGGCTGATGTGGGTCAGATCTATGCGGCAGGAGCTGCTGTGGGGCATATGTGGGTCAGATCTATATGGCAGGAGCTGCTGTGGGGCACATGTGGGTCAGACCTATGGGGCAGAAGCTGCAGAGGGGATGATGTAGGTCAGATCTATGGGGCAGGAGTTGCTGTGGGGCAGATGAGGGACATATCTATGGTGCAAAATCTGCTGTTGGACTGATGTGGGTCAGATCTATGAGTTTGGAGCTGCTGTGGGGCACATGTGGGTCAGATCTATGGGCCAGGAGCTGCTGCGGGGCTGATTTGGGTCAGATCTATGGGGCAGGAGCTGCTGTGGGGCTGATGTGGGTCAGATCTATGGGGCAGGAGCTGCTGTGGGTCAGATCTATGGGGCAGGAACAGATGTGGGCCTGATGTTGGTCAGATTTATGGAGCAGGAGCTGCTGTGTTGCAGATGTGGGTCAGATCTATGGTGCAGGAGCTGCTGTGGGGCAGATGTAGGGCATATCTATGGGGCAGGAGCTGCTGTGAGGCTGATGGGTGTTAGATCTATGGGGAGGAGCTGCTGTGGTGCAGATGTGGGTCAGAGCTATGGGGCAGGAGCTGCTGTGGGGCAGAAGTGGATAAGATCTATGGGGTTGGAGATGGTGTGTGGCAGATGTGGGTCAGATCTATGGTGTAGGAGCTGCTGTGGGGCTGATGTGGGTCAGATCTATGGGGCAGGAGCTGCTGTGGGTCAGATTTGGGTCAGATCTATGGGGCAGGAGCTGCTGTGGGTCAGATTTATGAGTCAGGAGCTGCTGTGTGGCTGATGTGGGTCAGATCTATGGGGCAGGAGCTGCTGTGCGACAGATGTGTGTCAGATCTATGGGGCAGGTGCTGCTGTGCGACATATGTGTGTCAGATCTATGGGGCAGGATCTGCTGTGGGGCTGATGTGGGAAAGATCTATGGGGCAGGAGATGCTTTGGGGCAGATGTGGGTCAGATCTATGGGGCAGGAGCTGCTGTGGGGCTGATGTGGGTCAGATCCTTGGGGCTGAAGCTGCTGTGGGTCATATCTAATGGGCAGCAGCTGCTTTACGTATGATGTGTGTCAGATCTATGGGGCAGGAGCTGCTGTGGGGCTGATGTTGGACTGATCTATGGGGCAGGAGCTGCTGCGGGGCTGATGGGGGTCAGATCAATGGGGCAGGAACTGCTGTGGGGCTGATGTGGGTCAGATCTATGGGGCAGGAGCTGTTGTGGGGCTGATGGAAGTCAGATCTATGGGGCAGGAGATGCTGTGGGTCAGATCTAAGGGGCAGGAGCTGCTGTGGGGCAGATGTGGGTCAGATCTATGGGGCAGGAGCTGCTGTGGGTCAGATCTATGGGGCAGGAACAGACTTGGGCCTGATGTTGGTCAGATTTATGGAGCAGGATCTGCTGTGTTGCAGATGTGGGTCAGATCTATGGTGCAGGAGCTGCTGTGGGGCAGATGTAGGGCATATTTATGGGGCAGGAACTGCTGTGAGGCTGATGGTTGTTAGATCTATGGGGAGGAGCTGCTGTGGTGCAGATGTGGGTCAGAGCTATGGGGCAGGAGCAGCTGTAGGTCAGAAGTGGGTAAGATCTATGGGGTAGGAGATGGTGTGTGGCAGATGTGGGTCAGATCTATGGTGTAGGAGCTGCCGTGGGGCTGACGTGGGTCAGAGCTATGGGGCAGGAGCAGCTGTGTTTCAGAAGTGGTTAAGATCTATGGGGTAGGATATGGTGTGTGGCAGATGTGGGTCAGATCTATTGGGCAGGAGCTGCTGTGAGGCTGATGCGTGTTAGATCTATGGGGAGGAGCTGCTGTGGTGCAGATGTGGGTCAGAGCTATGGGGCAGGAGCTGCTGTGGGGCAGATGTGGGTAAGATCTATGGTGTAGGAGCTGCTGTGGGGCTGATGTGGGTCAGATCTATGGGGCAGGAGCTGCTGTGGTTAAAATCTATTTGGCAGGATCTGCTGTGGGGCAGATTTGGGTCAGATCTATGGGGCAGGAGCTGCTGTGTGGCAAATGTGGGTCAGATCTATGGGGCAGGAGCTGCTGTGGGTCAGATCTATGGGGCAGGAACAGATGTGGGCCTGATGTTGGTCAGATTTATGGAGCAGGAGCTGCTGTGTTGCAGATGTGGGTCAGATCTATGGTGCAGGAGCTGCTGTGGGGCAGATGTAGGGCTTATCTATGGGGGAGGAGCTGCTGTGAGGCTGATGGGTGTTAGATCTATGGGGAGGAGCTGCTGTGGTGCAGATGTGGGTCAGAGCTATGGGGCAGGAGCTGCTGTGTGGCAGATGTGGGTCAGATCTATGGTGTAGGAGCTGCTGTGGGGCTGATGTGGGTGAGATCTATGGGGTACGAACTGCTGTGCGGCTGATGTGGGTCAGATCTATGGGCAGGAGCTGATGTAGGGAAGATTTGGGTCTGATCTATGGGTTAGGAACTGCTGTGGTTCAGATCTATGGGGCAGGAGCAGCTGTGGGGCACATGTGGGTCAGATCTATGGGTTAGGTGCTGCTTTGGGGAAAATGTGGGTCAGATCTATGGGGCAGGAGCTGCTGTGGGTCAGATTTGGGTCAGATCTATGGGGCAGGAGCTGCTGTGGGTCAGATTTATGAGTCAGGAGCTGCTGTGTGGCTGATGTGGGTCAGATCTATGGGGCAGGAGCTGCTGTGGGGCATATGTGGGTCAGATCTATATGGCAGGAGCTGCTGTGGGGCACATGTGGGTCAGACCTATGGGGCACAAGCTGCAGAGGGGATGATGTAGGTCAGATCTATGGGGCAGGAGTTGCTCTGGGGCAGATGAGGGACATATCTATGGTGCAAAATCTGCTGTTGGACTGATGTGGGTCAGATCTATGAGTTTGGAGCTGCTGTGGGGCACATGTGGGTCAGATCTATGGGCCAGGAGCTGCTGTGGGGCTGATGTGGGTCAGATCTATAAGGCAGGAGCTGCTGTGGTTAAGATCTATTTGGCAGGATCTGCTGTGGGGCAGATTTAATTCAGATCTATGGGGCAGGAGCTGCTGTGTGGCAAATGTGGGTCAGATCTATGGGGCAGGAGCTGCTGTGGGTCAGATCTATGGGGCAGGAACAGATGTGGGCCTGATGTTGGTCAGATTTATGGAGCAGGAGCTGCTGTGTTGCAGATGTGGGTCAGATCTATGGTGCAGGAGCTGCTGTGGGGCAGATGTAGGGCTTATCTATGGGGCAGGAGCTGCTGTGAGGATGATGGGTGTTAGATCTATGGGGAGGAGCTGCTGTGGTGCAGATGTGGGTCAGAGCTATGGGGCAGGAGCTGCTGTGTGGCAGATGTGGGTCAGATCTATGGTGTAGGAGCTGCTGTGGGGCTGATGTGGGTCAGATCTATGGGGCAGGTGCTGCTGTGCGACATATGTGGGTCAGATCTATGGGGCAGGATCTGCTGTGGGGCTGATGTGGGAAAGATCTATGGGGCAGGAGATGCTTTGGGGCAGATGTGGGTCAGATCTATGGGGCAGGAGTTGCTGTGGGGCTGATGTGGGTCAGATCCTTGGGGCTGAAGCTGCTGTGGGTCATATCTATTGGGCAGCAGCTGCTTTACATATGATGTGTGTCAGATCTATGGGGCAGGAGCTGCTGTGGGGCTGATGTGGGTTAGAACTATGGGGCAGGATCTGTTGTGGGGCTGATGGGGTTCAGATCTATGGGGCAGGAGCTACTGTGGGGCACATGTGGGTCAGACCTATGGGGCAGAAGCTGCAGAGGGGATGATGTAGGTCAGATCTATGGGGCAGGAGTTGCTGTGTTGCAGATGTGGGTAAGATCTATGGTGCAGGAGCTGCTGTGGGGCAGATGTGGGTCAGATCTATGGTGTAGGAGCTGCTGTGGGGCACATGTGGGTCAGATCTATGGGCCAGGAGCTGCTGTGGGGCTGATGTGGGTCAGATCTATGGGGCAGGAGTTGCTGTGGGGCTGATGTGGGTCAGATCTATGGGGCAGGAGCTGCTGTGGGTCAGATCTATGGGGCAGGAACAGATGTGGGCCTGATCTTGGTCAGATTTATGGAGCAGGAGCTGCTGTGTTGCAGATGTGGTTCAGATCTATGGTGCAGGAGCTGCTGTGGGGCAGATATAGGGCATATCTATGGGGCAGGAGCTGCTGTGAGGCTGATGGGTGTTAGATCTATGGGGAGGAGCTGCTGTGGTGCAGATGTGGGTCAGAGCTATGGGGCAGGAGCTGCTGTGGGGCAGAAGTGGGTAAGATCTATGGGGTTGGAGATGGTGTGTGGCAGATGTGGGTCAGATCTATGGGGCAGGAGCTGCTGTGGGGCTGATGTGGGTAATATCCATGGGGCAGGAACAGATGTGGGCCTGATGTTGGTCAGATTTATGGAGCAGGAGCTGCTGTGTTGCAGATGTGGGTAAGATCTATGGTGCAGGAGCTTCTGTGGGGCAGATGTGGGTCAGATCTATGGTGTAGGAGCTGCTGTGGGGCTGATGTGGGTCAGATCTATGGGGCAGGAGCTGCTGTGGTTAAGATCTATTTGGCAGGATCTGCTGTGGGGAATATTTGGGTCAGATCTATGGGGCAGGATCTGCTGTGTGGCAAATGTGGGTCAGATCTATGTGGCAGGAGCTGCTGTGGGTCAGATCTATGGGGCAGGAACAGATGTGGGCCTGATGTTGGTCAGATTTATGGAGCAGGAGCTGCTGTGGGGCTGATGTGGGTTAGATCTATGTGGCAGGAGATGCTTTGGGGCAGATGTGGGTCAGATCTATGGGGCAGGAGTTGCTGTGGGGCTGATGTGGGTCAGATCTATGGGGCAGGAGCTGCTGTGGGGCTGATGTGGGTTAGATCTATGGGGCAGGAGCTGTTGTGGGGCTGATGGGGTCAGATCTAAGAGGGCAGGAGCTACTGTGGGGCTGATGTTGGTCTGATCTATAAGGCAGGAGCTGCTGCGGGGCTGATTTGGGTCAGATCTATGGGGCAGGAGCTGCTGTGGGGCTGATATGGGTTAGATCTAGGGGGCAGGAGCTGTTGTGGGGCTGATGGGGGTCAGATCTATGGGGCAGGAGATGCTGTGGGGCAGATCTATGGGGCCGGAGCTGCTGTGGGGAACATGTGGGTCAGGTCTATGGGGCTGGAGCTGCTGTGGGGCAGATGTGGGTCAGATCTATGGGTCAGCAGCTGCTGTGGGTCTGATGTGGGTCAGATCTATGGGGCAGGAGCTGCTGTGGGGCTGATGTGGGTCAGATTTATGGAGCAGGAGCTGCTGTGTTCCAGATGTGGGTCAGATCTATGGTGCAGGAGCTGCTGTGGGGCAGATGTAGGGCATATCTATGGGGCAGGAGCTGCTGTGAGGCTGATGGGTGTTAGATCTATGGGGAGGAGCTGCTGTGGTGCAGATGTGGGTCAGAGCTATGGGGCAGGAGCTGCTGTGGGGCAGAAGTGGGTAAGATCTATGGGGTAGGAGATGGTGTGTGGCAGATGTGGGACAGATCTATGGTGTAGGAGCTGCTGTGGGGCTGATGTGGGTCAGATCTATGAGGCAGGAGCTGCTGTGGTTAAGATCTATTTGGCAGGATCTGCTGTGGGGCAGATTTGGGTCAGATCTATGGGGCAGGAGCTGCAGTGGAGATGATGTACATCAGATCTATGGGGCAGGAGCTGCTGTGGGGCTGCTGTGGGTTAGATCTATGGGGCAGGAGCTGTTGTGGGTCATATCTATTGGGCAGCAGCTGCTTTACATATGATGTGTGTCAGATCTATGGGGCCGGAGCTGCAGTGGGGCTGATGGGGGTCAGATCTCTGGGGCAGGAGCTACTGTGGGGCTGATGTGGGTCAAATCAATGGGGCAGAGCTGCTCTTGGGAACATGTTGGTCAGATCTATGGGGCAGGAGCTGCTGTGGGGCTGATGTGGGTTAGATCTATGGGGCAGGAGCTGTTGTGGGGATGATGGGGGTCAGATCTATGGGGCAGGAGCTACAGTGGGGCTGATGTTGGTCTGATCTATGGGGCAGGATCTGCTGTGGGGCTGATGTGGGTAAGATCTATGGGGCAGGAGCTCTTGTGGGGCTGATGTTGGTCAGATCTATGGGGCAGGAGCTACTGTGGGTCAGATTTATGAGTCAGGAGCTGCTGTGTGGCTGATGTGGGTCAGATCTATGGAGCAGGAGCTGCTGTGGGGCATATGTGGGTCAGACCTATGGGGCAGAGCTGCTCTTGGGAACATGTGGGTCAGATCTATGGGGCAGGAGCTGCTGTGGGGCTGATGTGGGTCAGATCTATAGGGCAGAAGCTGCTGTGCGACAGATGTGGGTCAGATCTATGGGGCAGGAGCTGCTGTGCGACAGATGTGGGTCAGATCTATGGGGCAGGAGCTGCTGTGGGGCTGATGTGGGTCAGATCCTTGGGGCTGAAGCTGCTGTGGGTCATATCTATTGGGCAGCAGCTGCTTTACATATGATGTGTGTCAGATCTATGGGGCAGGAGCTGCTGTGGGGCTGATGTGGGTCAGATCTATGGGGCAGGAGCTGTTGTGGGGCTGATGTGGGTCAGATCTATGGGGCAGGAGCTACTGTGGGGCTGATGGGAGTCAGATCTATGGGGCAGGAGCTACTGTGGGGCTGATGGAGTTCAGGTCTATGGGGCAGGAGCTACTGTGGGGCTGATGTTGGTCTCATCTATGGGGCAGGAGCTGCTGTGCGACAGATGTGGGTCAGATCTATGGGGCAGGTTCTGCTGTGCGACATATCTGGGTCAGATCTATGGGGCAGGATCTGCTGTGGGGCTGATGTGGGTCAGATTTATGAGTCAGGAGATGCTTTGTGGCTGATGTGGGTCAGATCTATGGGGCAGGAGCTGCTGTGGGTCTGTTGTGGGTCAGATCTATGGGGCAGGAGCTGCTGTGGGGCTGATGTGGGTCAGATCTATGGGTCAGCAGTTGCTGTGGGGCAGATGTGGGTCAGATCTATGGGTCAGCAGCTGCTGTGGGTCTGATGTGGGTCAGATCTATGGGGCAGGAGCTGCTGTGGAGCTGCTGTGGGTCATATATATGGGGCAGCAACAGATGTGGGCCTGATGTTGGTCAGATTTATGGAGCAGGAGCTGCTGTGTTGCAGATGTGGGTCAGATCTATGGGGCCGGAGCTGCAGTGGGGCTGATGGGGGTCAGATCTATGGGGCAGGAGCTACTCTGGGGCTGATGTTGGTCAAATCAATGGGGCAGAGCTGCTCTTGGGAACATGTGGGTCAGATCTATGGGGCAGGAGCTGCTGTGCGACAGATGTCGGTCAGATCTATGGGGCAGGAGCTGCTTTGCGACATATGTGGGTCAGATCTATGGGGCAGGATCTGCTGTGGGGCTGATGTGGGACAGATCTATGGGTCAGCAGCTGCTGTGGGTCTGATGTGGGTCAGATCTATGGGGCAGGAGCTGCTGTGGGGCAGATATGGGTCAGATTTATGGGGCAGGATCTGCTGTGGGGCAGATTTGGGTCAGATCTATGGGGCAGGAGCTGCTGTGGGGCTGATGTGGGTCAGATCTATGGGGCAGGAGCTGCTGTGTGGCAAATGTGGGTCAGATCTATGGGGCAGGAGCTGCTGTGGGTCAGATCTATGGGGCAGGAACAGATGTGGGCCTGATGTTGGTCAGATTTATGGAGCAGGAGCTGCTGTGTTGCAGATGTGGGTCAGATCTATGGTGCAGGAGCTGCTGTGGGGCAGATGTAGGGCATATCTATGGGGCAGGAGTTGCTGTGAGGCTGATGGGTGTTAGATCTATGGGGAGGAGCTGCTGTGGTGCAGATGTGGGTCAGATCTATGGGGCAGGATCTGCTGTGGGGATGATGTGGGAAAGATCTATGGGGCAGGAGATGTTTTGGGGCAGATGTGGGTCAGATCTATGGTGCAGGAGCTGCTGTGGGGCAGATGTAGGGCATATCTATGGGGCAGGAGCTGCTGTGAGGCTGATGGGTGTTAGATCTATGGGGAGGAGCTGCTGTGGTGCAGATGTGGGTCCGAGCTATGGGGCAGGAGCTGCTGTGGGGCAGAAGTGGGTAAGATCTATGGGGTAGGAGATGGTGTGTGGCAGATGTGGGTCAGATCTATGGTGTAGGAGCTGCTGTGGGGCTGATGTGGGTGAGATCTATGGTGTAGGAGCTGCTGTGCAGCTGATGTGGGTCAGATCTATGGGCAGGAGCTGATGTAGGGAAGATTTGGGTCTGATCTATGGGTTAGGTACTGCTGTGGTTCAGATCTATTGGGCAGGAGCAGCTGTGGGTCAGATTTGGTTCAGATCTATGGGGCAGGAGCTGCTGTGGGTCAGATTTATGAGTCAGGAGCTGCTGTGTGGCTGATGTGGGTCACATCTATGGGGCAGGAGCTGCTGTGCGACAGATGTGTGTCAGATCTATGGGGCAGGTGCTGCTGTGCGACATGTGTGTCAGATCTATGGGGCAGGATCTGCTGTGGGGCTGATGTGGGAAAGATCTATGGGGCAGGAGTTGCTGTGGGGCTGATGTGGGTTAGATCTATGGGGCAGGAGCTGTTGTGGGGCTGATGGGGTCAGATCTAAGAGAACAGGAGCTACTGTGGGGCTGATGTTAGTCTGATCTATAAGGCAGGAGCTGCTGCGGGGCTGATGGGGGTCAGATCTATGGGGCAGGAGCTGCTGTGGGGCAGATTTGGGTCAGATCTATGGGGCAGGAGCTGTTGTGGGGCTGATGGGGGTCAGATCTATGGGGCAGGAGATGCTGTGGGTCAGATCTATGGGGCAGGAGCTGCTGTGGAACAGGTGTGGGTCAGATCTATGGGGCAGGAGCTGCTGTGGGTCAGATCTATGGGGCAGGAGCTGCTGTGGGTCAGATTTGGGTCAGATCTATGGGGCAGGAGCTGCTGTGAGGCTGATGGGTGTTAGATCTATGGGGAGGAGCTGCTGTGGTGCAGATGTGGGTAATGATATGGGGCAGGAGCAGCTGTGGGTCAGAAGTGGGTAAGATCTATGGGGTAGGAAATGGTGTGTGGCAGATGTGGGTCAGATCTATGGTGTAGGAGCTGCTGTGGGGCTGACGTGGGTAAGATCTATGGGGCAGGAGCTGCTGTGGTTAAGATCTATTTGGCAGGATCTGCTGTGCGACAGATTTGGGTCAGATTTATGGGGCAGGAGCTGCAGTGGAGATGATGTACGTCAGATCTATGGGGCAGGAGCTGCTGTGGGGCTGCTGTGGGTTAGATCTATGGGGCAGGAGCTGTTGTGGGTCATATCTATTGGGCAGCATCTGCTTTATATATGATGTGTGTCAGATCTATGGGGCCGGAGCTGCAGTGGGGCTGATGGGGGTCAGATCTATGGGGCAGGAGCTACTGTGGGGCTGAAGTGGGTCAAATCAATGGGGCAGAGCTGCTCTTGGGAACATGTGGGTCAGATCTATGGGGCAGGAGCTGCTGTGGGGCTGATGTGGGTCAGATCTATGGGGCAAGAGCTACTGTGGGGCTGATGTTGGTCTGATCTATGGGGCAGGAGCTGCTGCGGGGCTGATTTGGGTCAGATCTATGGTGCAGGAGCTGCTGTGGGGCAGATTTAGGGCTTATCTATGGGGCAGGAGCTGCTGTGAGGCTGATGGGTGTTAGATCTATGGGGAGGAGCTGCTGTGGTGCAGATGTGGGTCAGAGCTATGGGGCAGGAGCTGCTGTGGGGCAGAAGTGGGTTAGATCTATGGGGTAGGAGATGGTGTGTGGCAGATGTGGGTCAGATCTATGGTGTAGGAGCTGCTGTGGGGCTGATGTGGGTCAGATCTATGGGGCAGGAGCTGCTGTGGGTCAGATCTATGGGGCAGGAGCTGCTGTGGGGCAGATTTGGGTCAGATCTATGGGGCAGGAGCTGCAGTAGAGATGATGTACATCAGATCTATGGGGTAGGAGCTGCTGTGGGGCTGCTGTAAGTTAGATCTATTGGGCAGGAGCTGTTGTGGGTCATATCTATTGGGCAGCAGCTGCTTTACATATGATGTGTGTCAGATCTATGGGGCCGGAGCTGCAGTGGGGCTGATGGGGGTCAGAACTCTGGGGCAGGAGCTACTGTGGGGCTGATGTGGGTCAAATCAATGAGGCAGAGCTGCTCTTGGGAACATGTGGGTCAGATCTATGGGGCAGGAGCTGCTGTGGGGCTGATGTGGGTTAGATCTATAAGGCAGGAGCTGTTGTGGGGATGATGGGGGTCAGATCTTTGGGGCAGGAGCTACTGTGGGTCAGATTTATGAGTCAGGAGCTGCTGTGTGGCTGATGTGGGTCAGATCTATGGGGCAGGAGCTGCTGTGGGGCATATGTGGGTCAGATCTATATGGCAGTAGCTGCTGTGGGGCACATGTGGGTCAGACCTATGGGGCAGAGCTGCTCTTGGGAACATGTGGGTCAGATCTATGGGGCAGGAGCTGCTGTGGGGCTGATGTGGGTCAGATCTATAGGGCAGGAGCTGCTGTGCGACAGATGTGGGAAAGATCTATGGGGCAGGAGCTGCTGTGCGACAGATGTGGGTCAGATCTATGGGGCAGGAGCTGCTGTGGGGCTGATGTGGGTCAGATCTATGAGGCAGGAGCTGTTGTGGGGCTGATGTGGGTCAGATCTATGGGGCAGGAGCTACTGTGGGGCTGATGGGAGTCAGATCTATGGGGCAGGAGCTACTGTGGGGCTGATGGGGGTCAGATCTATGGGGCAGGAGCTACTGTGGGGCTGATGTTGGTCTCATCTATGGGGCAGGAGCTGCTGTGCGACAGATGTGGGTCAGATCTATGGGGCAGGTACTGCTGTGCGACATATGTGGGTCAGATCTATGGGGCAGGATCTGCTGTGGGGCTGATGTGGGAAAGATCTATGGGGCAGGAGATGCTTTGGGGCAGATGTGGGTCAGATCTATGGGGCAGGAGCTGCTGTGGGGCTGATGTGTGTCAGATCCTTGGGGCGGAAGCTGCTGTGGGACATATCTATTGGGCAGCAGCTGCTTTACATATGATGTGTGTCAGATCTATGGGGCAGGAGCTGCTGCGGGGCTGATTTGGGTCAGATCTATGGGGCAGGAGCTGCTGTGGGGCTGATGTGCGTTAGATCTAAGGGGCAGGAGCTGTTGTGGGGCTGATGGGGGTCAGATCTATGGGGCAGGAGATGCTGTGGGTCAGATCTATGGGGCAGGAGCTGCTGTGGGGAACATGTGGGTCAGGTCTATGGGGCAGGAGCTGCTGTTGGGCAGATGTGGGTCAGATCTATGCGTCAGCAGCTGCTGTGGGTCTGATGTGGGTCAGATCTATGGGGCAGGAGCTGCTGTGGGGCTGCTGTGGGTCAGATCTATGGGGCAGGAACAGATGTGGGCCTAATGTTGGTCAGATTTATAGAGCAGGAGCTGCTGTGTTGCAGATGTGTGTCAGATCTATGGGACCGGAGCTGCTGTGGGGCAGATGTAGGGCTTATCTATGGGGCAGGAGCTGCTGTGAGGCTGATGGGTGTTAGATCTATGGGGAGGAGCTGCTGTGGGGCTGATGTGGGTTAGATCAATGGGGCAGGAACTGTTGTGGGGCTGATGGGGGTCAGATCTATGGGGCAGGAGCTACTGTGGGTCTGATGGGGGTCAGATCTATGGGGCAGGAGCTACTGTGGGGCTGATGTTGGTCTCATCTATGGGGCAGGAGCTGCTGTGCGACAGATGTCGGTCAGATCTATGGGGCAGGTGCAGCTGTGCGACATATGTGGGTCAGATCTATGGGGCAGGATCTGCTGTGGGGCTGATGTTGGTCTGATCTATGGGGCAGGAGATGCTTTGGGGCATATGTGTGTCAGATCTATGGGGCAGGAGCTGCTGTGGGTCAGATGTGGGTTAGATCTATGGGGCAGGAGATGTTGTGGGGCTGATGGGGTCAGATCTATGGGGCAGGAGCTACTGTGGGGCTGATGTTGGTGTGATCTATGGGGCAGGAGCTGCTGTGGGGCAGATGTGGGTTAGATCTATGGGGCAGGAGCTGTTGTGGGGCTGATGGGGGTCAGATCTATGGGGCAGGAGATGCTGTGTGTCAGATCTATGGGGCAGGAGCTGCTGTGGGTAACATGTGGGTCAGGTCTATGGGGCAGGAGCTGCTGTGGGGCAGATGTGGATCAGTTCTATGGGTCAGCAGCTGCTGTGGTTCTGATGTGGGTCAGATCTATGGGGCAGGAGCTGCTGTGGGTCTGTTGTGGGTCAGATCTATGGGGCAGGAGCTGCTGTGGGGCTGATGTGGGTCAGATCTATGGGTCAGCAGCTGCTGTGGGGCAGATGTGGGTCAGATCTATGGGTCAGCAGCTGCTGTGGGTCTGATGTGGGTCAGATCTATGGGGCAGGAGCTGCTGTGGGGCTGCTGTGGGTCAGATCTATGGGGCAGGAACAGATGTGGGCCTAATGTTGGTCAGATTTATAGAGCAGGAGCTGCTGTGTTGCAGATGTGTGTCAGATCTATGGGACCGGAGCTGCAGTGGGGCTGATGTGGGTCAAATCTAAGAGAACAGGAGCTACTGTGGGGCTGATGTTAGTCTGATCTATAAGGCAGGAGCTGCTGCGGGGCTGATGGGGGTCAGATCTATGGGGCAGGAGCTGCTGTGAGGCTGATGGGTGTTAGATCTATGGGGAGGAGCTGCTGTGGTGCAGATGTGGGTCCGAGCAATGGGGCAGGAGCTGCTGTGGGGCAGAAGTGGGTAAGATCTATGGGGTAGGAGATGGTGTGTGGCAGATGTGGGTCAGATCTATGGTGTAGGAGCTGCTGTGGGGCTGATGTGGGTCAGATCTATGAGGCAGGAGCTGCTGTGGTTAAGATCTATTTGGCAGGATCTGCTGTGCGACAGATTTGGGTCAGATTTATGGGGCAGGAGCTGCAGTGGAGATGATGTACGTCAGATCTATGGGGCAGGAGCTGCTGTGGGGCTGCTGTGGGTTAGATCTATGGGGCAGGAGATGCTGTGGGTCATATCTATTGGGCAGCAGCTGCTTTACATATGATGTGTGTCAGATCTATGGGGCCGGAGCTGCAGTGGGGCTGATGGGGGTCAGATCTATGGGGCAGGAGCTACTGTGGGGCTGAAGTGGGTCAAATCAATGGGGCAGAGCTGCTCTTGGGAACATGTGGGTCAGATCTATGGGGCAGGAGCTGCTGTGGGGCTGATGTGGGTCAGATCTATGGGGCAAGAGCTACTGTGGGGCTGATGTTGGTCTGATCTATGGGGCAGGAGCTGCTGCGGGGCTGATTTGGGTCAGATCTATGGTGCAGGAGCTGCTGTGGGGCAGATTTAGGGCTTATCTATGGGGCAGGAGCTGCTGTGAGGCTGATGGGTGTTAGATCTATGGGGAGGAGCTGCTGTGGTGCAGATGTGGGTCAGAGCTATGGGGCAGGAGCTGCTGTGGGGCAGAAGTGGGTAAGATCTATGGGGTAGGAGATGGTGTGTGGCAGATGTGGGTTAGATCTATGGTCTAGGAGCTGCTGTGGGGCTGATGTGGATCAGATCTATGGGGCAGGAGCTGCTGTGGGTCAGATCTATGGGGCAGGAGCTGCTGTGGGGCAGATTTGGGTCAGATCTATGGTGTAGGAGCTGCTGTGGGGCTGATGTGGGTCAGATCTATGGGGCAGGAGATGCTTTGGGGCAGATTTTAGTCAGATCTATGGGGCAGGAGTTGCTGTGGTTCTGATGTGGGTCAGGTCCTTGGGGCTGATGCTGCTGTGGGTCATATCTATTGGGCAGCAGCTGCTTTACATATGATGTGTGTCAGATCTATGGGGCCGGAGCTGCAGTGGGGCTGATGGGGGTCAGATCTATGGGGCAGGAGCTACTGTGGGGCTGAAGTGGGTCAAATCAATGGGGCAGAGCTGCTCTTGGGAACATGTGGGTCAGATCTATGGGGCAGGAGCTGCTGTGGGGCTGATGTGGGTCAGATCTATGGGGCAAGAGCTACTGTGGGGCTGATGTTGGTCTGATCTATGGGGCAGGAGCTGCTGCGGGGCTGGTTTGGGTCAGATCTATGGTGCAGGAGCTGCTGTGGGGCAGATTTAGGGCTTATCTATGGGGCAGGAGCTGCTGTGAGGCTGATGGGTGTTAGATCTATGGGGAGGAGCTGCTGTGGTGCAGATGTGGGTCAGAGCTATGGGGCAGGAGCTGCTGTGGGTCAGAAGTGGGTTAGATCTATGGGGTAGGAGATGGTGTGTGGCAGATGTGGGTCAGATCTATGGTGTAGGAGCTGCTGTGGGGCTGATGTGGGTCAGATCTATGGGGCAGGAGCTGCTGTGGGTCAGATCTATGGGGCAGGAGCTGCTGTGGGGCAGATTTGGGTCAGATCTATGGGGCAGGAGCTGCAGTGGAGATGATGTACATCAGATCTATGGGGCTGGAGCTGCTGTGGGGCTGCTGTAAGTTAGATCTATTGGGCAGGAGCTGTTGTGGGTCATATCTATTGGGCAGCAGCTGCTTTACATATGATGTGTGTCAGATCTATGGGGCCGGAGCTGCAGTGGGGCTGATGGGGGTCAGAACTCTGGGGCAGGAGCTACTGTGGGGCTGATGTGGGTCAAATCAATGGGGCAGAGCTGCTCTTGGGAACATGTGGGTCAGATCTATGGGGCAGGAGCTGCTGTGGGGCTGATGTGGGTTAGATCTATAAGGCAGGAGCTGTTGTGGGGATGATGAGGGTCAGATCTTTGGGGCAGGAGCTACTGTGGGGCTGATGTTCGTCTGATCTATGGGGCAGGATCTGCTGTGGGGCTGATGTGGGTTAGATCTATGGGGCAGGAGCTGTTGAGGGCCTGATGGGGGTCAGATCTATGGGGCAGGAGCTACTGTGGGTCAGATTTATGAGTCAGGAGCTGCTGTGTGGCTGATGTGGGTCAGATCTACGGAGCAGGAGCTACTGTGGGGCATATGTGGGTCAGATCTCTGGGGCAGGAGCTGCTGTGGGGCATATGTGGGTCAGATCTATATGGCAGTAGCTGCTGTGGGGCACATGTGGGTCAGACCTATGGGGCAGAGCTGCTCTTGGGAACATGTGGGTCAGATCTATGGGGCAGGAGCTGCTGTGGGGCTGATGTGGGTCAGATCTATAGGGCAGGAGCTGCTGTGCGACAGATGTGGGAAAGATCTATGGGGCAGGAGCTGCTGTGCGACAGATGTGGGTCAGATCTATGGGGCAGGAGCTGCTGTGGGGCTGATGTGGGTCAGATCTATGGGGCAGGAGCTGCTGTGGGGCTGATGTGGGTCAGATCTATGAGGCAGGAGCTGTTGTGGGGCTGATGTGGGTCAGATCTATGGGGCAGGAGCTACTGTGGGGCTGATGGGAGTCAGATCTATGGGGCAGGAGCTACTGTGGGGCTGATGGGGGTCAGATCTATGGGGCAGGAGCTACTGTGGGGCTGATGTTGGTCTCATCTATGGGGCAGGAGCTGCTGTGCGACAGATGTGGGTCAGATCTATGGGGCAGGTACTGCTGTGCGACATATGTGGGTCAGATCTATGGGGCAGGATCTGCTGTGGGGCTGATGTGGGAAAGATCTATGGGGCAGGAGATGCTTTGGGGCAGATGTGGGTCAGATCTATGGGGCAGGAGCTGCTGTGGGGCTGATGTGTGTCAGATCCTTGGGGCGGAAGCTGCTGTGGGACATATCTATTGGGCAGCAGCTGCTTTACATATGCTGTGTGTCAGATCTATGGGGCAGGAGCTGCTGCGGGGCTGATTTGGGTCAGATCTATGGGGCAGGAGCTGCTGTGGGGCTGATGTGCGTTAGATCTAAGGGGCAGGAGCTGTTGTGGGGCTGATGGGGGTCAGATCTATGGGGCAGGAGATGCTGTGGGTCAGAACTATGGGGCAGGAGCTGCTGTGGGGAACATGTGGGTCAGGTCTATGGGGCAGGAGCTGCTGTTGGGCAGATGTAGGTCAGATCTATGCGTCAGCAGCTGCTGTTGGTCTGATGTGGGTCAGATCTATGGGGCAGGAGCTGCTGTGGGGCTGCTGTGGGTAATATCTATGGGGCAGGAACAGATGTGGGCCTGATGTTGGTCAGATTTATGGAGCAGGAGCTGCTGTGTTGCAGATGTGTGTCAGATCTATGGTGCAGGAGCTGCTGTGGGGCAGATGTAGGGCTTATCTATGGGGCAGGAGCTGCTGTGAGGCTGATGGGTGTTAGATCTATGGGGAGGAGCTGCTGTGGGGCTGATGTGGGTCAGAGCTATGGGGCCGGAGCTGCAGTGGGGCCGATGGGGGTCAGATCTATGGGGCAGGAGCTGCTGTGGGGCTGATGTGGGTCAGATCTATAGGGCAGGAGCTGCTGTGCGACAGATGAGGGTCAGATCTATGGGGCAGGAGCTGCTGTGGGGCTGATGTGGGTCAGATCCTTGGGGCTGAAGCTGCTGTGGGACATATCTATTGGGCAGCAGCTGCTTTACATATGATGTGTGTCAGATCTATGGGGCAGGAGCTGCTGTGGGGCTGATGTGGGTTAGATCAATGGGGCAGGAACTGTTGTGGGGCTGATGGGGGTCAGATCTATGTGGCAGGAGCTACTGTGGGTCTGATGGGGGTCAGATCTATGGGGCAGGAGCTACTGTGGGGCTGATGTTGGTCTCATCTATGGGGCAGGAGCTGCTGTGCGACAGATGTCGGTCAGATCTATGGGGCAGGTGCAGCTGTGCGACATATGTGGGTCAGATCTATGGGGCAGGATCTGCTGTGGGGCTGATGTTGGTCTGATCTATGGGGCAGGAGATGCTTTGGGGCATATGTGTGTCAGATCTATGGGGCAGGAGCTGCTGTGGGTCAGATGTGGGTTAGATCTATGGGGCAGTAGATGTTGTGGGGCTGATGGGGTCAGATCTATGGGGCAGGAGCTACTGTGGGGCTGATGTTGGTGTGATCTATGGGGCAGGAGCTTCTGTGGGGCAGATGTGGGTTAGATCTATGGGGCAGGAGCTGTTGTGGGGCTGATGGGGGTCAGATCTATGGGGCAGGAGATGCTGTGTGTCAGATCTATGGGGCAGGAGCTGCTGTGGGTAACATGTGGGTTAGATCTATGGGGCAGGAGCTGCTGTGGGGCAGATGTGGATCAGTTCTATGGGTCAGCAGCTGCTGTGGTTCTGATGTGGGTCAGATCTATGGGGCAGGAGCTGCTGTGGGGCTGATGTGGGTCAGATCTATGGGTCAGCAGCTGCTGTGGGGCAGATGTGGGTCAGATCTATGGGTCAGCAGCTGCTGTGGGTCTGATGTGGGTCAGATCTATGGGGCAGGAGCTGCTGTGGGGCTGCTGTGGGTCAGATCTATGGGGCAGGAACAGATGTGGGCCTAATGTTGGTCAGATTTATAGAGCAGGAGCTGCTGTGTTGCAGATGTGTGTCAGATCTATGGGACCGGAGCTGCAGTGGGGCTGATGTGGGTCAAATCTAAGAGAACAGGAGCTACTGTGGGGCTGATGTTAGTCTGATCTATAAGGCAGGAGCTGCTGCGGGGCTGATGGGGGTCAGATCTATGGGGCAGGAGCTGCTGTGGGGCTGATGTGGGTCAGATCTATGGGGCAGGAGCTGTTGTGGGGCTGATGGGGGTCAGATCTATGGGGCAGGAGATGCTGTGGGTCAGATCTATGGGGCAGGAGCTGCTGTGGGGCAGATGTGGGTCAGATCTATGGGGCAGGAGCTGCTGTGGGTCAGATCTATGGGGCAGGAACAGATGTGGGCCTGATGTTGGTCAGATTTATGGAGCAGGAGCTGCTGTGTTGCAGATGTGGGTCAGATCTATGGTGCAGGAGCTGCTGTGGGGCAGATGTAGGGCATAACTATGGGGCAGGAGCTGCTGTGAGGCTGATGGGTGTTAGATCTATGGGGAGGAGCTGCTGTGGTGCAGATGTGGGTCAGAGCTATGGGGCAGGAGCAGCTGTGGGTCAGAAGTGGGTAAGATCTATGGGGTAGGAGATGGTGTGTGGCAGATGTGGGTCAGATCTATGGTGTAGGAGCTGCTGTGGGGCTGACGTGGGTCAGATCTATGGGGCAGGAGCTGCTGTGGTTAAGATCTATTTGGCAGAATCTGCTGTGGGGCAGATTTGGGTCAGATCTATGGGGCAGGAGCTGCTGTGTGGCAAATGTGGGTCAGATCTATGGGGCAGGAGCTGCAGTGGAGATGATGTACGTCAGATCTATGGGGCAGGAGCTGCTGTGGGGCTGCTGTGGGTTAGATCTATGGGGCAGGAGCTGTTGTGGGTCATATCTATTGGGCAGCAGCTGCTTTACATATGATGTGTGTCAGATCTATGGGGCCGGAGCTGCAGTGGGGCTGATGGGGGTCAGATCTATGGGGCAGGAGCTACTGTGGGGCTGAAGTGGGTCAAATCAATGGGGCAGAGGTCTCTTGGGAACATGTGGGTCAGATCTATGGGGCAGGAGCTGCTGTGGGGCTGATGTGGGTCAGATCTATGGGGCAAGAGCTACTGTGGGGCTGATGTTGGTCTGATCTATGGGGCAGGAGCTGCTGCGGGGCTGATTTGGGTCAGATCTATGGTGCAGGAGCTGCTGTGGGGCAGATTTAGGGCTTATCTATGGGGCAGGAGCTGCTGTGAGGCTGATGGGTGTTAGATCTATGGGGAGTAGCTGCTGTGGTGCAGATGTGGGTCAGAGCTATGGGGCAGGAGCTGCTGTGGGGCAGAAGTGGGTAAGATCTATGGGGTAGGAGATGGTGTGTGGCAGATGTGGGTTAGATCTATGGTCTAGGAGCTGCTGTGGGGCTGATGTGGGTCAGATCTATGGGGCAGGAGCTGCTGTGGGTCAGATCTATGGGGCAGGAGCTGCTGTGGGGCAGATTTGGTTCAGATCTATGGGGCAGGAGCTGCAGTGGAGATGATGTACATCAGATCTATGGGGTAGGAGCTGCTGTGCGGCTGATGTGGGTCAGATCTATGGGGCAGGAGCTGTTGTGGGTCATATCTATTGGGCAGCAGGTGCTTTACATATGATGTGTGTCAGATCTATGGGGCCGGAGCTGCAGTGGGGCTGATGGGGGTCAGAACTCTGGGGCAGGAGCTACTGTGGGGCTGATGTGGGTCAAATCAATGGGGCAGAGCTGCTCTTGGGAACATGTGGGTCAGATCTATGGGGCAGGAGCTGCTGTGGGGCTGATGTGGGTTAGATCTATGGGGCAGGAGCTGTTGTGGGGCTGATGGGGGTCAGATCTATGGGGCAGGAGCTACTGTGGGGCTGATGTTGGTCTCATCTATGGGGCAGGAGCTGCTGTGCGACAGATGTCGGTCAGATCTATGGGGCAGGTGCAGCTGTGCGACATATGTGGGTCAGATCTATGGGGCAGGATCTGCTGTGGGGCTGATGTTGGTCTGATCTATGGGGCAGGAGATGCTTTGGGGCATATGTTGTCAGATCTATGGGGCAGGAGCTGCTGTGGGTCAGATGTGGGTTAGATCTATGGGGCAGGAGATGTTGTGGGGCTGATGGGGTCAGATCTATGGGGCAGGAGCTACTGTGGGGCTGATGTTGGTGTGATCTATGGGGCAGGAGCTGCTGTGGGGCAGATGTGGGTTAGATCTATGGGGCAAGAGCTGTTGTGGGGCTGATGGGGGTCAGATCTATGGGGCAGGAGATGCTGTGTGTCAGATCTATGGGGCAGGAGCTGCTGTGGGGAACATGTGCGTCAGGTCTATGGGGCAGGAGCTGCTGTGGGGCAGATGTGGATCAGTTCTATGGGTCAGCAGCTGCTGTGGTTTTGATGTGGGTCAGTTCTATGGGGCAGGAGCTGCTGTGGGTCTGTTGTGGGTCAGATCTATGGGGCAGGAGCTGCTGTGGGGCTGATGTGGGTCAGATCTATGGGTCAGCAGCTGCTGTGGGGCAGATGTGGGTCAGATCTATGGGTCAGCAGCTGCTGTGGGTCTGATGTGGGTCAGATCTATGGGGCAGGAGCTGCTGTGGGGCTGCTGTGGGTCAGATCTCTGGGGCAGGAACAGATGTGGGCCTAATGTTGGTCAGATTTATAGAGCAGGAGCTGCTGTGTTGCAGATGTGTGTCAGATCTATGGGGCCGGAGCTGCAGTGGGGCTGATGTGGGTCAAATCTAAGAGAACAGGAGCTACTGTGGGGCTGATGTTAGTCTGATCTATAAGGCAGGAGCTGCTGCGGGGCTGATGGGGGTCAGATCTATGGGGCAGGAGCTGCTGTGGGGCTGATGTGGGTCAGATCTATGGGGCAGGAGCTGTTGTGGGGCTGATGGGGGTCAGATCTATGGGGCAGGAGATGCTGTGGGTCAGATCTATGGGGCAGGAGCTGCTGTGGGGCAGATGTGGGTCAGATCTATGGGGCAGGAGCTGCTGTGGGTCAGATCTATGGGGCAGGAACAGATGTGGGCCTGATGTTGGTCAGATTTATGGAGCAGGAGCTGCTGTGTTGCAGATGTGGGTCAGATCTATGGTGCAGGAGCTGCTGTGGGGCAGATGTAGGGCATAACTATGGGGCAGGAGCAGCTGTGAGGCTGATGGGTGTTAGATCTATGGGGAGGAGCTGCTGTGGTGCAGATGTGGGTCAGAGCTATGGGGCAGGAGCAGCTGTGGGTCAGAAGTGGGTAAGATCTATGGTGTAGGAGATGGTGTGTGGCAGATGTGGGTCAGATCTATGGTGTAGGAGCTGCTGTGGGGCTGACGTGGGTCAGATCTATTCAGCAAGAGCTGCTGTGGTTAAGATCTATTTGGCAGGATCTGCTGTGCGACAGATTTGGGTCAGATTTATGGGGCAGGAGCTGCAGTGGAGATGATGTACGTCAGATCTATGGGGCAGGAGCTGCTGTGGGGCTGATGTGGGTCAGATCTATGGGGCAAGAGCTACTGTGGGGCTGATGTTGGTCTGATCTATGGGGCAGGAGCTGCTGTGGGGCAGATTTAGGGCTTATCTATGGGTCAGGAGCTGCTGTGAGGCTGATGGGTGTTAGATCTATGGGGAGGAGCTACTGTGGGGCTGATGTGGGTCAAATCAATGAGGCAGAGCTGCTCTTGGGAACATGTGGGTCAGATCTATGGGGCAGGAGCTGCTGTGGGGCTGATGTGGGTCAGATCTATGGGGCAGGAGCTGCTGTGGGGCATATGTGGGTCAGATCTATATGGCAGTAGCTGCTGTGGGGCACATGTGGGTCAGACCTATGGGGCAGAGCTGCTCTTGGGAACATGTGGGTCAGATCTATGGGGCAGGAGCTGCTGTGGGGCTGATGTGGGTCAGATCCTTGGGGCTGAAGCTGCTGTGGGTCATATCTATTGGGCAGCAGCTGCTTTACATATGATGTGTGTCAGATCTATGGGGCAGGAGCTGCTGTGGGGCTGATGTGGGTCAGATCTATGGGGCAGGAGCTGCTGTGGGGCTGATGTGGGTCAGATCTATGAGGCAGGAGCTGTTGTGGGGCTGATGTGGGTCAGATCTATGGGGCAGGAGCTACTGTGGGGCTGATGGGAGTCAGATCTATGGGGCAGGAGCTACTGTGGGGCTGATGGGGGTCAGATCTATGGGGCAGGAGCTACTGTGGGGCTGATGTTGGTCTCATCTATGGGGCAGGAGCTGCTGTGCGACAGATGTGGGTCAGATCTATGGGGCAGGTACTGCTGTGCGACATATGTGGGTCAGATCTATGGGGCAGGATCTGCTGTGGGGCTGATGTGGGAAAGATCTATGGGGCAGGAGATGCTTTGGGGCAGATGTGGGTCAGATCTATGGGGCAGGAGCTGCTGTGGGGCTGATGTGGGTCAGATCCTTGGGGCGGAAGCTGCTGTGGGACATATCTATTGGGCAGCAGCTGCTTTACATATGATGTGTGTCAGATCTATGGGGCAGGAGCTGCTGTGGGGCTGCTGTGGGTCAGATCTATGGGGCAGGAGCTGTTGTGGGTCATATCTATTGGGCAGCAGCTGCTTTACATATGATGTGTGTCAGATCTATGGGGCAGGAGCTGCTGCGGGGCTGATTTGGGTCAGATCTATGGGGCAGGAGCTGCTGTGGGGCTGATGTGCGTTAGATCTAAGGGGCAGGAGCTGTTGTGGGGCTGATGGGTGTCAGATCTATGGGGCAGGAGATGCTGTGGGTCAGATCTATGGGGCAGGAGCTGCTGTGGGGAACATGTGGGTCAGGTCTATGGGGCAGGAGCTGCTGTTGGGCAGATGTGGGTCAGATCTATGCGTCAGCAGCTGCTGTGGGTCTGATGTGGGTCAGATCTATGGGGCAGGAGCTGCTGTGGGGCTGATGTGGGTAATATCTATGGGGCAGGAACAGATGTGGGCCTGATGTTGGTCAGATTTATGGAGCAGGAGCTGCTGTGTTGCAGATGTGGGTCAGATCTATGGTGCAGGAGCTGCTGTGGGGCAGATGTAGGGCTTATCTATGGGGCAGGAGCTGCTGTGAGGCTGATGGGTGTTAGATCTATGGGGAGGAGCTGCTGTGGGGCTGATGTGGGTCAGAGCTATGGGGCCGGAGCTGCAGTGGGGCCGTTGGGGGTCAGATCTATGGGGCAGGAGCTGCTGTGGGGCTGATGTGGGTCAGATCTATAGGGCAGGAGCTGCTGTGCGACAGATGAGGGTCAGATCTATGGGGCAGGAGCTGCTGTGGGGCTGATATGGGTCAGATCCTTGGGGCTGAAGCTGCTGTGGGTCATATCTATTGGGCAGCAGCTGCATTACATATGATGTGTGTCAGATCTATGGGGCAGGAGCTGCTGTGGGGCTTATGTGGGTTAGATCAATGGGGCAGGAGCTGTTGTGGGGCTGATGGGGGTCAGATCTATGGGGCAGGAGCTACTGTGGGTCTGATGGGGGTCAGATCTATGGGGCAGGAGCTACTGTGGGGCTGATGTTGGTCTCATCTATGGGGCAGGAGCTGCTGTGCGACAGATGTCGGTCAGATCTATGGGGCAGGAGCTACTGTGGGTCTGATGGGGGTCAGATCTATGGGGCAGGAGCTACTGTGGGGCTGATGTTGGTCTCATCTATGGGGCAGGAGCTGCTGTGCGACAGATGTCGGTCAGATCTATGGGGCAGGTGCAGCTGTGCGACACATGTGGGTCAGATCTATGGGGCAGGATCTGCTGTGGGGCTGATGTTGGTCTGATCTATGGGGCAGGAGATGCTTTGGGGCATATGTGTGTCAGATCTATGGGGCAGGAGCTGCTGTGGGGCAGATGTGGGTTAGATCTATGGGACAGGAGATGTTGTGGGGCTGATGGGGTCAGATCTATGGGGCAGGAGCTACTGTGGGGCTGATGTTGGTGTGATCTATGGGGCAGGAGCTGCTGTGGGGCAGATGTGGGTTAGATCTATGGGGCAGGAGCTGTTGTGGGGCTGATGGGGGTCAGATCTATGGGGCAGGAGATGCTGTGTGTCAGATCTATGGGGCAGGAGCTGCTGTGGGGAACATGTGGGTCAGGTCTATGGGGCAGGAGCTGCTGTGGGGCAGATGTGGGTCAGTTCTATGGGTCAGCAGCTGCTGTGGTTCTGATGTGGGTCAGATCTATGGGGCAGGAGCTGCTGTGGGTCTGTTGTGGGTCAGATCTATGGGGCAGGAGCTGCTGTGGGGCTGATGTGGGTCAGATCTATGGGTCAGCAGCTGCTGTGGGGCAGATGTGGGTCAGATCGATGGGTCAGCAGCTGCTGTGGGTCTGATGTGGGTCAGATCTATGGGGCAGGAGCTGCTGTGGGGCTGCTGTGGGTCATATCTATGGGGCAGGAACAGATGTGGGCCTAATGTTGGTCAGATTTATAGAGCAGGAGCTGCTGTGTTGCAGATGTGTGTCAGATCTATGGGGCCGGAGCTGCAGTGGGGCTGATGTGGGTAAAATCAATGGGGCAGAGCTGCTCTTGGGAACATGTGGGTCAGATCTATGGGGCAGGAGATTCTGTGCGTCAGATCTATGGGGCAGGAGATGCTGTGGGGCAGATGTGGGACAGATCTATGGGTCAGCAGCTGCTGTGGGTCTGATGTGGGTCAGATCTATGGGGCAGGAGCTTCTGTGGGGCAGATATGGGTCAGATCTATGGGGCAGGATCAGCTGTGGGGCGTATATAGGGCATATCTATGGGGCAGGAGCTGCTGTGAGGCTGATGGGTGTTAGATCTATGGGGAGGAGCTGCTGTGGTGCAGATGTGGGTCAGAGCTATGGGGCAGGAGCTGCTGTGGGGCAGAAGTGGGTAAGATCTATGGGGTAGGAGATGGTGTGTGGCAGATGTGGGTCAGATCTATGGTGTAGGAGCTGCTGTGGGGCTGATGTGGGTGAGATCTATGGTGTAGGAGCTGCTGTGCAGCTGATGTGGGTCAGATCTATGGGCAGGAGCTGATGTAGGGAAGATTTGGGTCTGATCTATGGGTTAGGAACTGCTGTGGTTCAGATCTATGGGGCAGGAGCTGCTGTGGGTCAGATTTGGGTCAGATCTATGGGGCAGGAGCTGCTGTGGGTCAGATTTATGAGTCAGGAGCTGCTGTGTGGCTGATGTGTGTCAGATCTATGGGGCAGGATCTGCTGTGGGGCTGATGTGGGAAAGATCTATGGGGCAGGATCTGCTGTGGGGCTGATGTGGGTTAGATCTATGGGGCAGGAGCTGTTGTGGGGCTGATGGGGGTCAGATCTATGGGGCAGGAGCTACTGTGGGTCAGATTTATGAGTCAGGAGCTGCTGTGTGGCTGATGTGGGTCAGATCTATGGAGCAGGAGCTGCTGTGGGGCATATGTGGGTCAGATCTATATGGTAGTAGCTGCTGTGGGGCACATGTGGGTCAGACCTATGGGGCAGAGCTGCTCTTGGGAACATGTGGGTCAGATCTATGGGGCAGGAGCTGCTGTGGGGCTGATGTGGGTCAGATCTATAGGGCAGGAGCTGCTGTGCGACAGATGTGGGTCAGATCTATGGGGCAGGAGCTGCTGTGCGACAGATGTGGGTCAGATCTATGGGGCAGGAGCTGCTGTGGGGCTGATGTGGTTCAGATCCTTGGGGCTGAAGCTGCTGTGGGTCATATCTATTGGGCAGCAGCTGCTTAACATATGATGTGTGTCAGATCTATGGGGCAGGAGCTGCTGTGGGGCTGATGTGGGTCAGATCTATGGGGCAGGAGCTGCTGTGGGGCTGATGTGGGTCAGATCTATGTGGCAGGAGCTGTTGTGGGGCTGATGTGGGTCAGATCTATCGGGGAAGGAGCTACGGTGGGGCTGATGGGAGTCAGATCTATGGGGCAGGAGCTACTGTGGTGCTGATGGGGGTCAGATCTATGGGGCAGGAGCTACTGTGGGGCTGATGTTGGTCTCATCTATGGGGCAGGAGCTGCTGTGCGACAGATGTGGGTCAGATCTATGGGGCAGGTACTGATGTGCGACATATGTGGGTCAGATCTATGGGGCAGGATCTGCTGTGGGGCTGATGTGGGAAAGATCTATGGGGCAGGAGATGCTTTGGGGCAGATGTGGGTCAGATCTATGTGGCAGGAGTTGCTGTGGGGCTGATGTGTGTCAGATCCTTGGGGCTGAAGCTGCTGTGGGTCATATCTATTGGGCAGCAGCTGCTTTACATATGATGTGTGTCAGATCTATGGGGCAGGAGCTGCTGTGGTGCAGATGTGGGTCAGAGCTATGGGGCAGGAGCTGCTGTGGGGCAAAAGTGGGTAAGATCTATGGGGTAGGAGATGGTGTGTGGCAGATGTGGGTCAGATCTATGGTGTAGGAGCTGCTGTGGGGCTGATGTGGGTGAGATCTATGGTGTAGGAGCTGCTGTGCAGCTGATGTGGGTCAGATCTATGGGCAGGAGCTGATGAAGGGAAGATTTGGGTCTGATCTATGGGTTAGGTACTTCTGTGGTTCAGATCTATTGGTCAGGAGCTGCTGTGGGTCAGATTTGGGTCAGATCTATGGGGCAGGAGCTGCTGTGGGTCAGATTTATGAGTCAGGAGCTGCTGTGTGGCTGATGTGGGTCACATCTATGGGGCAGGAGCTGCTGTGCGACAGACGTGTGTCAGATCTATGGGGCAGGTGCTGCTGTGCGACATGTGTGTCAGATCTATGGGGCAGGATCTGCTGTGGGGCTGATGTGGGAAAGATCTATGGGGCAGGAGCTGCTGTGGGGCTGATGTGGGTTAGATCTATGGGGCAGGAGCTGTTGTGGGGCTGATTGGGTCAGATCAAAGAGAACAGGAGCTACTGTGGGGCTGATGTTAGTCTGATCTATAAGGCAGGAGCTGCTGCGGGGCTGATGGGGGTCAGATCTATGGGGCAGGAGCTGCTGTGGGGCTGATGTGGGTCAGATCTATGGGGCAGGAGCTGTTGTGGGGCTGATGGGGGTCAGATCTATGGGGCAGGAGATGCTGTGGGTCAGATCTATGGGGCAGGAGCTGCTGTGGGGCAGATGTGGGTCAGATCTATGGGGCAGGAGCTGCTGTGGGTCAGATCTATGGGGCAGGAACAGATGTGGGCCTGATGTTGGTCAGATTTATGGAGCAGGATCTGCTGTGTTGCAGATGTGGGTCAGATCTATGGTGCAGGAGCTGCTGTGGGGCAGATGTAGGGCATAACTATGGGGCAGGAGCTGCTGTGAGGCTGATGGGTGTTAGATCTATGGGGAGGAGCTGCTGTGGTGCAGATGTGGGTCAGAGCTATGGGGCAGGAGCAGCTGTGGGTCAGAAGTGGGTAAGATCTATGGGGTAGGAGATGGTGTGTGGCAGATGTGGGTCAGATCTATGGTGTAGGAGCTGCTGTGGGGCTGACGTGGGTCAGATCTATGGGGCAGGAGCTGCTGTGGTTAAGATCTATTTGGCAGGATCTGCTGTGCGACAGATTTGGGTCAGATTTATGGGGCAGGAGCTGCAGTGGAGATGATGTACGTCAGATCTATGGGGCAGGAGCTGCTGTGGGGCTGCTGTGGGTTAGATCTATGGGGCAGGAGCTGTTGTGGGTCATATATATTGGGTAGCATCTGCTTTACATATGATGTGTGTCAGATCTATGGGGCCGGAGCTGCAGTGGGGCTGATGGGGGTCAGATCTATGGGGCAGGAGCTACTGTGGGGCTGAAGTGGGTCAAATCAATGGGGCAGAGCTGCTCTTGGGAACATGTGGGTCAGATCTATGGGGCAGGAGCTGCTGTGGGGCTGATGTGGGTCAGATCTATGGGGCAAGAGCTACTTTGGGGCTGATGTTGGTCTGATCTATGGGGCAGGAGCTGCTGCGGGGCTGATGGGGGTCAGATCTATGGGGCAGGAGCTGCTGTGGGGCAGATTTAGGGCTTATCTATGGGGCAGGAGCTGCTGTGAGGCTGATGGGTGTTAGATCTATGGGGAGGAGCTGCTGTGGTGCAGATGTGGGTCAGAGCTATGGGGCAGGAGCTGCTGTGGGGCAGAAGTGGGTAAGATCTATGGGGTAGGATATGGTGTGTGGCAGATGTGGGTCAGATCTATGGTGTAGTAGCTGCTGTGGGGCTGATGTGGGTCAGATCTATGGGGCAGGAGCTGCTGTGGTTAAGATCTATTTGGCAGGATCTGCTGTGGGGCAGATTTGGGTCATATCTATGGGGCAGGAGCTGCAGTGGAGATGATGTACATCAGATCTATGGGGTAGGAGCTGCTGTGGGGCTGCTGTAAGTTAGATCTATTGGGCAGGAGCTGTTTTGGGTCATATCTATTGGGCAGCAGCTGCTTTACATATGATGTGTGTCAGATCTATGGGGCCGGAGCTGCAGTGGGGCTGATGGGGGTCAGAACTCTAGGGCAGGAGCTACTGTGGGGCTGAAGTGGGTCAAATCAATGGGGCAGAGCTGCTCTTGGGAACATGTGGGTCAGATCTATGGGGCAGGAGCTGCTGGGGGGCTGATGTGGGTTAGATCTATGGGGCAGGAGCTGTTGTGGGGATGATGGGGGTCAGATCTTTGGGGCAGGAGCTACTGTGGGTCAGATTTATGAGTCAGGAGCTGCTGTGTGGCTGATGTGGGTCAGATCTATGGAGCAGGAGCTGCTGTAGGGCATATGTGGGTCAGATCTATGTGGCAGAGCTGCTCTTGGGAACATGTGGGTCAGATCTATGGGGCAGGAGATGCTGTGGGGCTGATGTGGATAAGATCTATAGGGCAGGAGCTGCTGTGCAACAGATGTGGGTCAGATCTATGGGGCAGGAGCTGCTGTGCGACAGATGTGGGTCAGATCTATGGGGCAGGAGCTGCTGTGGGGCTGATGTGGGTCAGATCCTTGGGGCTGAAGCTGCTGTGGGTCATATCTATTGGGCAGCAGCTGCTTTACATATGATGTGTGTCAGATCTATGGGGCCGGAGCTGCTGTGGGGCTGCTGTGGGTCAGATCTATGGGGCAGGAGCTGTTGTGGGTCATATCTATTGGGCAGCAGCTGCTTTACATATGATGTGTGTCAGATCTATGGGGCAGGAGCTGCTGTGGGGCTGATGTGCGTTAGATCTAAGGGCAGGAGCTGTTGTGGGGCTGATGGGGGTCAGATCTATGGGGCAGGAGATGCTGTGGGTCAGATCTATGGGGCAGGAGCTGCTGTGGGGAACATGTGGGTCAGGTCTATGGGGCAGGAGCTGCTGTTGGGCAGATGTGGGTCAGATCTATGCGTCAGCAGCTGCAGTGGGGCCGATGGGGGTCAGATCTATGGGGCAGGAGCTGCTGTGGAGCTGATGTGGGTCAGATCTATAGGGCAGGAGCTGCTGTGCGACAGATGAGGGTCAGATCTATGGGGCAGGAGCTGCTGTGGGGCTGATGTGGGTTAGATCAATGGGGCAGGAGCTGTTGTGGGGCTGATGGGGGTCAGATCTATGGGGCAGGAGCTACTGTGGGTCTGATGGGGGTCAGATCTATGGGGCAGGAGCTACTGTGGGGCTGATGTTGGTCTCATCAATGGGGCAGGAGCTGCTGTGCGACAGATGTCGGTCAGATCTATGGGGCAGGTACTGCTGTGCGACACATGTGGGTCAGATCTATGGGGCAGGATCTGCTGTGGGGCTGATGTTGGTCTGATCTATGGGGCAGGAGATGCTTTGGGGCATATGTGTGTCAGATCTATGGGGCAGGAGCTGCTGTGGGGCAGATGTGGGTTAGATCTATGGGGCAGGAGCTGTTGTGGGGATGATGGGGGTCAGATCTTTGGGGCAGGAGCTACTGTGGGTCAGATTTATGAGTCAGGAGCTGCTGTGTGGCTGATGTGGGTCAGATCTATGGAGCAGGAGCTGCTGTGGGGCATATGTGGGTCAGATCTATGGGGCAGAGCTGCTCTTGGGAACATGTGGGTCAGATCTATGGGGCAGGAGATGCTGTGGGGCTGATGTGGGTCAGATCTATAGGGCAGGAGCTGCTGTGCAACAGATGTGGGTCAGATCTATGGGGCAGGAGCTGCTGTGCGACAGATGTGGGTCAGATCTATGGGGCAGGAGCTGCTGTGGGGCTGATGTGGGTCAGATCCTTGGGGCTGAAGCTGCTGTGGGTCATATCTATTGGGCAGCAGCTGCTTTACATATGATGTGTGTCAGATCTATGGGGCAGGAGCTGCTGTGGGGCTGATGTGGGTCAGATCTATGGGGCAGGAGCTGCTGTGGGGCTGATGTGGGTCAGATCTATGTGGCAGGAGCTGTTGTGGGGCTGATGTGGGTCAGATCTATGGGGCAGGAGCTACTGTGGGGCTGATGGGAGTCAGATCTATGGGGCAGGAGCTACTGTGGGGCTGATGGGGGTCAGATCTATGGGGCAGGAGCTACTGTGGGGCTGATGTTGGTCTCATCTATGGGGCAGGTGCTGCTGTGCGACAGATGTGGGTCAGATCTATGGGGCAGGTACTGCTGTGCGACATATGTGGGTCAGATCTATGGGGCAGGATCTGCTGTGGGGCTGATGTGGGAAAGATCTATGGGGCAGGAGATGCTTTGGGGCAGATGTGGGTCAGATCTATGGGGCAGGAGCTGCTGTGGGGCTGATGTGGGTCAGATCCTTGGGGCTGAAGCTGCTGTGGGACATATCTATTGGGCAGCAGCTGCTTTACATATGATGTGTGTCAGATCTATGGGGCAGGAGCTGCTGTGGGGCTGCTGTTGGTCAGATCTATGGGGCAGGAGCTGCTGTGGGGCTGATGTGCGTTAGATCTAAGGGCAGGAGCTGTTGTGGGGCTGATGGGGGTCAGATCTATGGGGCAGGAGATGCTGTGGGTCAGATCTATGGGGCAGGAGCTGCTGTGGGGAACATGTGGGTCAGGTCTATGGGGCAGGAGCTGCTGTTGGGCAGATGTGGGTCAGATCTATGCGTCAGCAGCTGCAGTGGGGCCGATGGGGGTCAGATCTATGGGGCAGGAGCTGCTGTGGGGCTGATGTGGGTCAGATCTATAGGGCAGGAGCTGCTGTGCGACAGATGAGGGTCAGATCTATGGGGCAGGAGCTGCTGTGGGGCTGATGTGGGTTATATCAATGGGGCAGGAGCTGTTGTCGGCCTGATGGGGGTCAGATCTATGGGGCAGGAGCTACTGTGGGTCTGATGGGGGTCAGATCTATGGGGCAGGAGCTACTGTGGGGCTGATGTTGGTCTCATCAATGGGGCAGGAGCTGCTGTGCGACAGATGTCGGTCAGATCTATGGGGCAGGTGCAGCTGTGCGACACATGTGGGTCAGATCTATGGGGCAGGATCTGCTGTGGGGCTGATGTTGGTCTGATCTATGGGGCAGGAGATGCTTTGGGGCATATGTGTGTCAGATCTATGGGGCAGGAGCTGCTGTGGGGCAGATGTGGGTTAGATCTATGGGGCAGGAGATGTTGTGGGGCTGATGGGGTCAGATCTATGGGGCAGGAGCTACTGTGGGGCTTATGTTGGTGTGATCTATGGGGCAGGAGCTGCTGTGGGGCAGATGTGGGTTAGATCTATGGGGCAGGAGCTGTTGTGGGGCTGATGTGGGTCAGATCTATGGGTCAGCAGCTGCTGTGGGGCTGATGTGGGTTAGATCTATGGGGCAGGAGCTGTTGTGGGGCTGATGGGGTCAGATCTAAGAGAACAGGAGCTACTGTGGGGCTGATGTTGGTCTGATCTATAAGGCAGGAGCTGCTGCGGGGCTGATTTGGGTCAGATCTATGGGGCAGGAGCTGCTGTGGGGCTGATATGTGTTAGATCTAGGGGGCAGAAGCTGTTGTGGGGCTGATGGGGGTCAGATCTATGGGGCAGGAGATGCTGTGGGTCAGATCTATGGGGCTGGAGCTGCAGTGGGGAACATGTGGGTGTGGTCTATGGGGCAGGAGCTGCTGTGGGGCAGATGTGGGTCAGATCTATGGGGCAGGAGCTGCTGTGGGTCTGATGTGGGTCAGATCTATGGGGCAGGAGCTGCTATGGGGCTGATGTGGGTCAGATCTATGGGGCAGGAGCTGCTGTGGGGCAGATTTGGGTCAGATCTATTGGGCAGGAGCTGCAGTGGAGATGATGTACATCAGATCTATGGGGTAGGAGCTGCTGTGGGGCTGCTGTAAGTTAGATCTATTGGGCAGGAGCTGTTGTGGGTCATATCTATTGGGCAGCAGCTGCTTTACATATGATGTGTGTCAGATCTATGGGGCCGGAGCTGCAGTGGGGCTGATGGGGGTCAGAACTCTGGGGCAGGAGCTACTGTGGGGCTGATGTGGGTCAAATCAATGGGGCAGAGCTGCTCTTGGGAACATGTGGGTCAGATCTATGGGGCAGGAGCTGCTGTGGGGCTGATGGCGGTTAGATCTATGGGGCAGGAGCTACTGTGGGGCTGATGTGGGTCAAATCAATGGGGCAGAGCTGCTCTTGGGAACATGTGGGTCAGATCTATGGGGCAGGAGCTGCTGTGGGGCTGATGTGGGTTAGATCTATGGGGCAGGAGCTGTTGTGGGGATGATGGGGGTCAGATCTTTGGGGCAGGAGCTACTGTGGGTCAGATTTATGAGTCAGGAGCTGCTGTGTGGCTGATGTGGGTCAGATCTATGGAGCAGGAGCTGCTGTGGGGCATATGTGGGTCAGATCTATATGGCAGTAGCTGCTGTGGGGCACATGTGGGTCAGACCTATGGGGCAGAGCTGCTCTTGGGAACATGTGGGTCAGATCTATGGGGCAGGAGCTGCTGTGGGGCTGATGTGGGTCAGATCTATAGGGCAGGAGCTGCTGTGCGACAGATGTGGGTCAGATCTATGGGGCAGGAGCTGCTGTGCGACAGATGTGGGTCAGATCTATGGGGCAGGAGCTGCTGTGGGGCTGATGTGGGTCAGATCCTTGGGGCTGAAGCTGCTGTGGGTCATATCTATTGGGCAGCAGCTGCTTTACATATGATGTGTTTCAGATCTATGGGGCAGGAGCTGCTGTGGGGCTGATGTGGGTCAGATCTATGGGGCAGGAGCTGCTGTGGGGCTGATGTGGGTCAGATCTATGTGGCAGGAGCTGTTGTGGGGCTGATGTGGGTCAGATCTATGGGGCAGGAGCTACTGTGGGGCTGATGGGAGTCAGATCTATGGGGCAGGAGCTACTGTGGGGCTGATGGGGGTCAGATCTATGGGGCAGGAGCTACTGTGGGGCTGATGTTGGTCTCATCTATGGGGCAGGAGCTGCTGTGCGACAGATGTGGGTCAGATCTATGGGGCAGGTACTGCTGTGCGACATATGTGGGTCAGATCTATGGGGCAGGATCTGCTGTGGGGCTGATGTGGGAAAGATCTATGGGGCAGGAGATGCTTTGGGGCAGATGTGGGTCAGATCTATGGGGCAGGAGTTGCTGTGGGGCTGATGTGGGTCAGATCCTTGGGGCGGAAGCTGCTGTGGGTCATATCTATTGGGCAGCAGCTGCTTTACATATGATGTGTGTCAGATCTATGGGGCAGGAGCTGTTGTGGGTCATATCTATTGGGCAGCAGCTGCTTTACATATGATGTGTGTCAGATCTATGGGGCAGGAGCTGCTGCGGTGCTGATTTGGGTCAGATCTATGGGGCAGGAGCTGCTGTGGGGCTGATGTGCGTTAGATCTAAGGGGCAGGAGCTGTTGTGGGGCTGATGGGGGTCAGATCTATGGGGCAGGAGATGCTGTGGGTCAGATCTATGGGGCAGGAGCTGCTGTGGGGAACATGTGGGTCAGGTCTATGGGGCAGGAGCTGCTGTTGGGCAGATGTGGGTCAGATCTATGCGTCAGCAGCTGCTGTGGGTCTGATGTGGGTCAGATCTATGGTGCAGGAGCTGCTGTGGGGCAGATGTAGGGCTTATCTATGGGGCAGGAGCTGCTGTGAGGCTGATGGGCGTCAGATCTATGGGGAGGAGCTGCTGTGGGGCTGATGTGGGTCAGAGCTATGGGGCCGGAGCTGCAGTGGGGCCGATGGGGGTCAGATCTATGGGGCAGGAGCTGCTGTGGGGCTGATGTGGGTCAGATCTATAGGGCAGGAGCTGCTGTGCGACAGATGAGGGTCAGATCTATGGGGCAGGAGCTGCTGTGGGGCTGATGTGGGTCAGATCCTTGGGGCTGAAGCTGCTGTGGGTCATATCTATTGGGCAGCAGCTGCTTTACATATGATGTGTGTCAGATCTATGGGGCAGGAGCTGCTGTGGGTCAGATTTGGGTCAGATCTATGGGGCAGGAGCCTCTGTGGGTCAGATTTATGAGTCAGGAGCTGCTGTGTGGCTGATGTGGGTCAGATCTATGGGGCAGGAGCTGCTGTGGGGCATATGTGGGTCAGATCTATATGGCAGGAGCTGCTGTGGGGCACATGTGGGTCAGACCTATGGGGCAGAAGCTGCAGAGGGGATGATGTAGGTCAGATCTATGGGGCAGGAGTTGCTGTGGGGCAGATGAGGGACATATCTATGGTGCAAAATCTGCTGTTGGACTGATGTGGGTCAGATCTATGAGTTTGGAGCTGCAGTGGGGCACATGTGGGTCAGAGCTATGGGGCAGGAGCTGCTGTGGGGCAGAAGTGGGTAAGATCTATGGGGTAGGAGATGGTGTGTGGCAGATGTGGGTCAGATCTATGGTGTAGGAGCTGCTGTGGGGCTGATGTGGGTCAGATCTATGGGGCAGGAGCTGCTGTGTGGCAAATGTGTGTCAGATCTATGGGGCAGGAGCTGCTGTGGGTCAGATCTATGGGGCAGGAACAGATCTGGGCCTGATGTTGGTCAGATTTATGGAGCAGGAGCTGCTGTGTTGCAGATGTGGGTCAGATCTATGGTGCAGGAGCTGCTGTGGGGCAGATGTAGGGCTTATCTATGGGGCAGGAGCTGCTGTGAGGCTGATGGGTGTTAGATCTATGGGGAGGAGCTGCTGTGGTGCAGATGTGGGTCAGAGATATGGGGCAGGAGCTGCTGTGTGGCAGATGTGGGTCAGATCTATGGTGTAGGAGCTGCTGTGGGGCTGATGTGGGTCAGATCTATGGGGCAGGATCTGCTGTGGGGCTGATGTGGGAAAGATCTATAAGGCAGGAGATGCTTCGGGGCAGATGTGGGTCAGATCTATAGGGCAGGAGCTGCTGTGGGTCATATCTATTGGGCAGCAGCTGCTTTACATATGATGTGTGACAGATCTATTGGGCAGGAGCTGCTGTGGGGCTGATGTGGGTTCGATCTATGGGGCAGGAGCTGTTGTGGGGCTGATGGGGGTCAGATCTATGGGCCAGGAGCTGCTGCGGGGCTGATTTGGGTCAGATCTATGGGTCAGCAGCTGCTGTGGGGCACATGTGGGTCAGACCTATGGGGTAGAAGCTGCTGTGGGGCTGATGGGGGTCATATCTATAAGGCAGGAGCTGCTGTGGGGCTGACGTGGGTCAGATCTATGAGGCAGGAGCTGCTGTGGGGCAGATATGGGTCAGATCTGTGGGGCAGGAGCTGCTGTGTGGCTGATGGGGGTCAGATCTATGGGGCATGGGCTGCTGTGGGTCAGATCTACGGGACTGGAGCTGCAGTGGAGCACATGTGGGTCAGATCTATGGGGTAGAAGCTGCTGTGGGGCTGATACGGTTAAGATCTATGGAGCGGGAGATGCTATGGGGCTGATGAGGGGCAGATCTATGGGGCAGGAGCTGATGTGGGGCTGATGTTGGTCAGATCTATAGGGCAGGAGCAGCAATGGGGCTGATGTGGGTCAGATCTATGGGGCTGGATCTCCTGTGGGGCTGATGTGGGTCAAATCAATGGGGCAGAGCTGCTCTGGGGCACATGTGGGTCAGATCTATGGAGCAGGAGCTGCTGTGGGGCAGATTTGAATCAGATCTATAGGGCAGGAGCTGCTGTGGGTCAGATCTATGGGCAGGAGCTGCTGTGGGGCACATGTGAGTTAGATCTATGGGGCAGGAGATGGTGTGGGGCAGATGTGGGTCAGATCTATGGGGCAGGATCTCCTGGGGGCTGATGTGGGTCAGATCTGTGGGGTAAAATCTGCTGTGGGGCTGATGGGGGTCATATCTATAAGGCAGGAGCTGCTGTGGGGCAGATGTGGGTCAGTTCTATGTGGCAAGAGCTGCTGTGGTGCAGATGTGGGTCAGATCTATGGGGCAGGAGCTGCTGTGGGGCTGATATGGTTAAGATCTATGGAGCGGGAGATGCTATGGGGCTGATGAGGGTCAGATCTATGGGCAGGAGCTGCTGTGGGGCACATGTGAGTTAGATCTATGGGGCAGGAGATGGTGTGGGGCAGATGTGGGTCAGATCTATGGGGCAGGATCTCCTGGGGGCTGATGTGGGTAAGATCTGTGGGGTAAAATCTGCTGTGGGGCTGATGGGGGTCATATCTATAAGGCAGGAGCTGCTGTGGGGCAGATGTGGGTCAGTTCTATGTGGCAAGAGCTGCTGTGGTGCAGATGTGGGTCAGATCTATGGGGCAGGAGCTGCTGTGGGGCTGATATGGTTAAGATCTATGGAGCGGGAGATGCTATGGGGCTGATGAGGGTCAGATCTATGGGGCAGGAGCTGATGTGGGGCTGATGTTGGTCAGATCTATAGGGCAGGAGCTGCAATGGGGCTGATGTGGGTCAGATCTATGGGGCAGGATCTCCTGTGGGGCTGATGTGGGTCAAATCAATGGGGCAGAGCTGCTCTGGGGCACATGTGGGTCAGATCTATGGAGCAGGAGCTGCTGTGGGGCAGATTTGGGTCAGATCTATGGGGCAGGAGCTGCTGTGGGGATGCTGTGGGTCAGATCTATGTAGCAGGAGCTGCTGTGGGGCACATGTGAGTTAGATCTATGGGGCAGGAGATGGTGTGGGGCAGATGTGGGTCAGATCTATGGGGCAGGAGCTGCTGTGTGGCTGATGAGGGTCAGATCTATGGGGCATGGGCTGCTGTGGGTCAAATCTACGGGACTGGAGCTGCAGTGGAGCACATGTGGGTCAGATCTATGGGGTAGAAGCTGCTGTGGGGCTGATACGGTTAAGATCTATGGAGCGGGAGATGCTATGGGGCTGCATAGGGTCAGATCTATGGGGCAGGAGCAGATGTGTGGCTGATGTTGGTCACATCTATAGGGCAGGAGCTGCAGTGGGGCTGATGTGGGTCAGATCTATGGGGCAGGATCTCCTGTGGGGCTGATGTGGGTCAAATCAATGGGGCAGAGCTGCTCTGGGGCACATGTGGGTCAGATCTATGGAGCAGGAGCTGCTGTGGGGCAGATTTGAATCAGATCTATAGGGCAGGAGCTGCTGTGGGTCAGATCTATGGGCAGGAGCTGCTGTGGGGCACATGTGAGTTAGACCTATGGGGCAGGAGATGGTGTGGGGCAGATGTGGGTCAGATCTATGGGGCAGGATCTCCTGGGGGCTGATGTGGGTCAGATCTGTGGGGTAAAATCTGCTGTGGGGCTGATGGGGGTAATATCTATAAGGCAGGAGCTGCTGTGGGGCTGACGTGGGTAAGATCTATGAGGCAAGTGCTGCTGTGGGGTAGAGTTGGGTCAGATCTATGGGGCAGGATCTCCTGTGGGGCTGATGTGGGTCAAATCAATGGGGCAGTGCTGCTCTGGGGCACATGTGGGTCATATCTATGGAGCAGGAGCTGCTGTGGGGAAGATTTGAATCAGATCTATAGGGCAGGAGCTGCTGTGGGTCAGATCTATGGGCAGGAGCTGCTGTGGGGCACATGTGAGTTAGATCTATGGGGCAGGAGATGGTGTGGGGCAGATTTGGGTCAGATGTATGGGTCAGGAGCTGCTGTGTGGCTGATGAGGGTCAGATCTATGGGGCATGGGCTGCTGTGGTGCAGATCTACGGGACTGGAGCTGCTGTGGAGCACATGTGGGTCAGATCTATGGAGCAGGATCTCCTGGGGGCTGATGTGGGTCAGATCTGTGGGGTAAAATCTGCTGAGGGGCTGATGGGGGTCATATCTAAAAGGCAGGAGCTGCTGTGGGGCTGACGTGGGTCAGATCTATGAGGCAGGAGCAGCTGTGGGGCAGATGTGGGTCAGATCTATGGGGCAGGATCTCCTGGGGGCTGATGTGGGCCAGATCTGTGGGGTAAAATCTGCTGTGGGGCAGATGTGGTTCAGATCTATGGGGCAGGAGCTTCTGTGGGGTTGATGTGGGTCAGATCTATGGGTCAGGAGCTGCTGTGGGGCAGATGTGAGTCAGTTATATGGGGCAAGAGCTGCTGTGGTGCAGATGTGGGTCAGATCTATGGGGCAGGAGCTGCTGTGGGGCTGATACGGTTAAGATCTATGGAGCGGGAGATGCTATGGGGCTGATGAGGGTCAGATCTATTGGGCAGGAGCTGATGTGGGGCTGATGTTGGTCAGATCTATAGGGCAGGAGCTGCAGTGGGGCTGATGTGGGTCAGATCAATGGGGCAGGATCTCCTGTGGGGATGATGTGGGTCAAATCAATGGGGCAGAGCTGCTCTGGGGCACATGTGGGTCAGATCTATGGAGCAGGAGCTGCTGTGGGGCAGATTTGAATCAGATCTATAGGGCAGGAGCTTCTGTGGGTCAGATCTATGGGCAGGAGCTGCTGTGGGGCACATGTGAGTTAGATCTATGGGGCAGGAGATGGTGTGGGGCAGATTTGGGTCAGATGTATGGGTCAGGAGCTGCTGTGTGGCTGATGAGGGTCAGATCTATGGGGCATGGGCTGCTGTGGGTCAAATCTACGGGACTGGAGCTGCAGTGGAGCACATGTGGGTCAGATCTATGGGGTAGAAGCTGCTGTGGGGCTGATGGGGGTCATATCTATAAGGCAGGAGCTGCTGTGGGGCTGACGTGGGTCAGATCTATGAGGCAAGAGCTGCTGTGGGGCTGATGTGGGTCAGATCTATGGGGCAGGAGCTGCTGTGGGGCTGATACGGTTAAGATCTATGGAGCGGGACATGCTATGGGGCTGATGAGGGTCAGATCTATGGGGCAGGAGCTGATGTGGGGCTGATGTTGGTCAGATCTATAGGGCAGGAGCTGCAGTGGGGCTGATGTGGGTCAGATCTATGGGGCAGGATCTCCTGTGGGGCTGATGTGGGTCAGATCTATGGGTCAGATCTCCTGTGGTGCTGATGTGGGTCAAATCAATGGGGCAGAGCTGCTCTGGGGCACATGTGGGTCAGATCTATGGAGCAGGAGCTGCTGTGGGGCAGATTTGAATCAGATCTATAGGGCAGGAGCAGCTGTGGGTCAGATCTATGGGCAGGAGCTGCTGTGGGGCACATGTGAGTTAGATCTATGGGGCAGGAGATGGTGTGGGGCAGATGTGGGTCAGATCTATGGGGCAGGATCTCCTGGGGGCTGATGTGGGTCAGATCTGTGGGGTAAAATCTGCTGTGGGGCAGATGTGGTTCAGATCTATGGGGCAAGAGCTTCTGTGGTGTTGATGTGGGTCAGATCTATAGGGCAGGAGCTGCAGTGGGGCTGATGTGGGTCAGATCTATGGGGCAGGATCTCCTGTGGGGCTGATGTGGGTCAAATCAATGGGGCAGAGCTGCTCTGGCGCACATGTGGGTCAGATCTATGGAGCAGGAGCTGCTGTGGGGCAGATCTATGGAGCAGGAGCTGCTGTGGGGCACATGTGAGTTAGATCTATGGGGTAGGAGATGGTGTGGGGCAGATGTGGGTCAGATCTATGGGGCAGGAGCTGCTGTGTTGCTGATGAGGGTCAGATCTATGGGGCATGGGCTGCTGTGGGTCAGATCTACGGGACTGGAGCTGCAGTGGAGCACATGTTGGTCAGATCTACGGGGTAGAAGCTGCTGTGGGGCTGATACGGTTAAGATCTATGGAGCGGGAGATGCTTTGGGGCTGCATAGGGTCAGATCTATGGGGCAGGAGCTGATGTGGGGCTGATGTTGGTCAGATCTATAGGGCAGGAGCTGCAGTGGGGCTGATGTGGGTCAGTTCTATGGGGCAGGATCTCCTGTGGGGCTGATGTGGGTCAAATCAATGAGGCAGAGCTGCTCTGGGGCACATGTGGGTCAGATCTATGGAGCAGGAGCTGCTGTGGGGCAGATTTGAATCAGATCTATAGGGCAGGAGCTGCTGTGGGTCAGATCTATGGAGCAGGAGCTGCTGTGGGGCACATGTGAGTTAGATCTATGGGGCAGGAGATGGTGTGGGGCAGATGTGGGTCAGATCTATGGGGCAGGAGCTGCTGTGTGGCTGATGAGGGTCAGATCTATAAGGCATGGGCTGCTGTGGGTCAAATCTACGGGACTGGAGCTGCAGTGGAGCACATGTGGGTCAGATCTATGGGGTAGAAGCTGCTGTGGGGCTGATGGGGGTCATATCTATAAGGCAGGAGCTGCTGTGGGGCTGACGTGGGTCAGATCTATGAGGCAAGAGCTGCTGTGGGGCTGATGTGGGTCAGATCTATGGGGCAGGATCTCCTGTGGGGCTGATGTGGGTCAAATCAATGGGGCAGAGATGCTCTGGGGCACATGTGGGTCAGATCTATGGAGCAGGAGCTGCTGTGGGGCAGATTTGAATCAGATCTATAGGGCAGGAGCTTCTGTGGGTCAGATCTATGGGGTAGAAGCTGCTGTGGGGCTGATGGGGGTCATATCTATAAGGCAGGAGCTGCTGTGGGGCTGACGTGGGTCAGATCTATGAGGCAAGAGCTGCTGTGGGGCTGATGTGGGTCAGATCTATGGGGCAGGATCTCCTGTGGGGCTGATGTGGGTCAAATCAATGGGGCAGAGATGCTCTGGGGCACATGTGGGTCAGATCTATGGAGCAGGAGCTGCTGTGGGGCACATGTGAGTTAGATCTATGGGGCAGGAGATGGTGTGGGGGAGATGTGGGTCAGATCTATGGAGCAGGATCTCCTGGGGGCTAATGTGGGTCAGATCTGTGGGGTAAAATCTGCTGTGGGGCAGATGTGGTTCAGATCTATGGGGCAGGAGCTGATGTGGGGCTGATGTTGGTCAGATCTATAGGGCAGGAGCTGCAGTGGGGCTGATGTGGGTCAAATCAATGGGGCAGAGCTGCTCTGGCGCACATGTGGGTCAGATCTATGGAGCAGGAGCTGCTGTGGGGCAGATTTGAATCAGATCTATAGGGCAGGAGCTGCTGTGGGTCAGATCTATGGGCAGGAGCTGCTGTGGGGCACATGTGAGTTAGATCTATGGGGCAGGAGATGGTGTGGGGCAGATGTGGGTCAGATCTATTGGGCAGGATCTCCTGGGGGCTGATGTGGGTCAGATCTGTGGGGTAAAATCTGCTGTGCGGCAGATGTGGTTCAGATCTATGGGGCAGGAGCTTCTGTAGGGTTGATGTGGGTCAGATCTATGGGTCAGGAGCTGCTGTGGGGCAGATTTGGGTCAGTTCTATGGGGCAAGAGCTGCTGTGGTGCAGATGTGGGTCAGATCTATGGGGCAGGTGCTGCTGTGGGGCTGATATGGTTAAGATCTATGGAGCGGGAGATGCTATGGGGCTGATGATGGTCAGATCTATGGGGCAGGAGCTGATGTGGGGCTGATGTTGGTCAGATCTATAGGTCAGGAGCTGCAGTGGGGCTGATGTGGGTCAGATCTATGGGGCAGGATCTCCTGTGGGGATGATGTGGGTCAAATCAATGGGGCAGAGCTGCTCTGGGGCACATGTGGGTCAGATCTATGGAGCAGGAGCTGCTGTGGGGCAGATTTGAATCAGATCTATAGGGCAGGAGCTGCTGTGGGTCAGATCTATGGAGCAGGAGCTGCTGTGGGGCACATGTGAGTTAGACCTATGGGGCAGGAGATGGTGTGGGGCAGATGTGGGTCAGATCTATGGGGCAGGATCTCCTGGGGGCTGATGTGGGTCAGATCTGTGGGGTAAAATCTGCTGTGGGGCTGATGGGGGTAATATCTATAAGGCAGGAGCTGCTGTGGGGCTGACGTGGGTAAGATCTATGAGGCAAGTGCTGCTGTGGGGTAGAGTTGGGTCAGATCTATGGGGCAGGATCTCCTGTGGGGCTGATGTGGGTCAAATCAATGGGGCAGTGCTGCTCTGGGGCACATGTGGGTCATATCTATGGAGCAGGAGCTGCTGTGGGGAAGATTTGAATCAGATCTATAGGGCAGGAGCTGCTGTGGGTCAGATCTATGGGCAGGAGCTGCTGTGGGGCACATGTGAGTTAGATCTATGGGGCAGGAGATGGTGTGGGGCAGATTTGGGTCAGATGTATGGGTCAGGAGCTGCTGTGTGGCTGATGAGGGTCAGATCTATGGGGCATGGGCTGCTGTGGTGCAGATCTACGGGACTGGAGCTGCTGTGGAGCACATGTGGGTCAGATCTATGGAGCAGGATCTCCTGGGGGCTGATGTGGGTCAGATCTGTGGGGTAAAATCTGCTGAGGGGCTGATGGGGGTCATATCTAAAAGGCAGGAGCTGCTGTGGGGCTGACGTGGGTCAGATCTATGAGGCAGGAGCAGCTGTGGGGCAGATGTGGGTCAGATCTATGGGGCAGGATCTCCTGGGGGCTGATGTGGGCCAGATCTGTGGGGTAAAATCTGCTGTGGGGCAGATGTGGTTCAGATCTATGGGGCAGGAGCTTCTGTGGGGTTGATGTGGGTCAGATCTATGGGTCAGGAGCTGCTGTGGGGCAGATGTGAGTCAGTTATATGGGGCAAGAGCTGCTGTGGTGCAGATGTGGGTCAGATCTATGGGGCAGGAGCTGCTGTGGGGCTGATACGGTTAAGATCTATGGAGCGGGAGATGCTATGGGGCTGATGAGGGTCAGATCTATTGGGCAGGAGCTGATGTGGGGCTGATGTTGGTCAGATCTATAGGGCAGGAGCTGCAGTGGGGCTGATGTGGGTCAGATCAATGGGGCAGGATCTCCTGTGGGGATGATGTGGGTCAAATCAATGGGGCAGAGCTGCTCTGGGGCACATGTGGGTCAGATCTATGGAGCAGGAGCTGCTGTGGGGCAGATTTGAATCAGATCTATAGGGCAGGAGCTTCTGTGGGTCAGATCTATGGGCAGGAGCTGCTGTGGGGCACATGTGAGTTAGATCTATGGGGCAGGAGATGGTGTGGGGCAGATTTGGGTCAGATGTATGGGTCAGGAGCTGCTGTGTGGCTGATGAGGGTCAGATCTATGGGGCATGGGCTGCTGTGGGTCAAATCTACGGGACTGGAGCTGCAGTGGAGCACATGTGGGTCAGATCTATGGGGTAGAAGCTGCTGTGGGGCTGATGGGGGTCATATCTATAAGGCAGGAGCTGCTGTGGGGCTGACGTGGGTCAGATCTATGAGGCAAGAGCTGCTGTGGGGCTGATGTGGGTCAGATCTATGGGGCAGGAGCTGCTGTGGGGCTGATACGGTTAAGATCTATGGAGCGGGACATGCTATGGGGCTGATGAGGGTCAGATCTATGGGGCAGGAGCTGATGTGGGGCTGATGTTGGTCAGATCTATAGGGCAGGAGCTGCAGTGGGGCTGATGTGGGTCAGATCTATGGGGCAGGATCTCCTGTGGGGCTGATGTGGGTCAGATCTATGGGTCAGATCTCCTGTGGTGCTGATGTGGGTCAAATCAATGGGGCAGAGCTGCTCTGGGGCACATGTGGGTCAGATCTATGGAGCAGGAGCTGCTGTGGGGCAGATTTGAATCAGATCTATAGGGCAGGAGCAGCTGTGGGTCAGATCTATGGGCAGGAGCTGCTGTGGGGCACATGTGAGTTAGATCTATGGGGCAGGAGATGGTGTGGGGCAGATGTGGGTCAGATCTATGGGGCAGGATCTCCTGGGGGCTGATGTGGGTCAGATCTGTGGGGTAAAATCTGCTGTGGGGCAGATGTGGTTCAGATCTATGGGGCAAGAGCTTCTGTGGTGTTGATGTGGGTCAGATCTATAGGGCAGGAGCTGCAGTGGGGCTGATGTGGGTCAGATCTATGGGGCAGGATCTCCTGTGGGGCTGATGTGGGTCAAATCAATGGGGCAGAGCTGCTCTGGCGCACATGTGGGTCAGATCTATGGAGCAGGAGCTGCTGTGGGGCAGATCTATGGAGCAGGAGCTGCTGTGGGGCACATGTGAGTTAGATCTATGGGGTAGGAGATGGTGTGGGGCAGATGTGGGTCAGATCTATGGGGCAGGAGCTGCTGTGTGGCTGATGAGGGTCAGATCTATGGGGCATGGGCTGCTGTGGGTCAGATCTACGGGACTGGAGCTGCAGTGGAGCACATGTTGGTCAGATCTACGGGGTAGAAGCTGCTGTGGGGCTGATACGGTTAAGATCTATGGAGCGGGAGATGCTTTGGGGCTGCATAGGGTCAGATCTATGGGGCAGGAGCTGATGTGGGGCTGATGTTGGTCAGATCTATAGGGCAGGAGCTGCAGTGGGGCTGATGTGGGTCAGTTCTATGGGGCAGGATCTCCTGTGGGGCTGATGTGGGTCAAATCAATGAGGCAGAGCTGCTCTGGGGCACATGTGGGTCAGATCTATGGAGCAGGAGCTGCTGTGGGGCAGATTTGAATCAGATCTATAGGGCAGGAGCTGCTGTGGGTCAGATCTATGGAGCAGGAGCTGCTGTGGGGCACATGTGAGTTAGATCTATGGGGCAGGAGATGGTGAGGGGCAGATGTGGGTCAGATCTATGGGGCAGGAGCTGCTGTGGGTCAGATCTATAGAGCAGGAGCTGCTGTGGGGCACATGTGAGTTAGATCTTTAGGGCAGGAGATGGTGTGGGGCAGATGTGGGTCAGATCTATGGGGCAGGAGCTGCTGTGTGGCTGATGAGGGTCAGATCTATAAGGCATGGGCTGCTGTGGGTCAAATCTACGGGACTGGAGCTGCAGTGGAGCACATGTGGGTCAGATCTATGGGGTAGAAGCTGCTGTGGGGCTGATGGGGGTCATATCTATAAGGCAGGAGCTGCTGTGGGGCTGACGTGGGTCAGATCTATGAGGCAAGAGCTGCTGTGGGGCTGATGTGGGTCAGATCTATGGGGCAGGATCTCCTGTGGGGCTGATGTGGGTCAAATCAATGGGGCAGAGATGCTCTGGGGCACATGTGGGTCAGATCTATGGAGCAGGAGCTGCTGTGGGGCAGATTTGAATCAGATCTATAGGGCAGGAGCTTCTGTGGGTCAGATCTATGGGGTAGAAGCTGCTGTGGGGCTGATGGGGGTCATATCTATAAGGCAGGAGCTGCTGTGGGGCTGACGTGGGTCAGATCTATGAGGCAAGAGCTGCTGTGGGGCTGATGTGGGTCAGATCTATGGGGCAGGATCTCCTGTGGGGCTGATGTGGGTCAAATCAATGGGGCAGAGATGCTCTGGGGCACATGTGGGTCAGATCTATGGAGCAGGAGCTGCTGTGGGGCACATGTGAGTTAGATCTATGGGGCAGGAGATGGTGTGGGGGAGATGTGGGTCAGATCTATGGAGCAGGATCTCCTGGGGGCTAATGTGGGTCAGATCTGTGGGGTAAAATCTGCTGTGGGGCAGATGTGGTTCAGATCTATGGGGCAGGAGCTGATGTGGGGCTGATGTTGGTCAGATCTATAGGGCAGGAGCTGCAGTGGGGCTGATGTGGGTCAAATCAATGGGGCAGAGCTGCTCTGGCGCACATGTGGGTCAGATCTATGGAGCAGGAGCTGCTGTGGGGCAGATTTGAATCAGATCTATAGGGCAGGAGCTGCTGTGGGTCAGATCTATGGGCAGGAGCTGCTGTGGGGCACATGTGAGTTAGATCTATGGGGCAGGAGATGGTGTGGGGCAGATGTGGGTCAGATCTATTGGGCAGGATCTCCTGGGGGCTGATGTGGGTCAGATCTGTGGGGTAAAATCTGCTGTGTGGCAGATGTGGTTCAGATCTATGGGGCAGGAGCTTCTGTAGGGTTGATGTGGGTCAGATCTATGGGTCAGGAGCTGCTGTGGGGCAGATTTGGGTCAGTTCTATGGGGCAAGAGCTGCTGTGGTGCAGATGTGGGTCAGATCTATGGGGCAGGTGCTGCTGTGGGGCTGATATGGTTAAGATCTATGGAGCGGGAGATGCTATGGGGCTGATGATGGTCAGATCTATGGGGCAGGAGCTGATGTGGGGCTGATGTTGGTCAGATCTATAGGTCAGGAGCTGCAGTGGGGCTGATGTGGGTCAGATCTATGGGGCAGGATCTCCTGTGGGGATGATGTGGGTCAAATCAATGGGGCAGAGCTGCTCTGGGGCACATGTGGGTCAGATCTATGGAGCAGGAGCTGCTGTGGGGCAGATTTGAATCAGATCTATAGGGCAGGAGCTGCTGTGGGTCAGATCTATGGAGCAGGAGCTGCTGTGGGGCACATGTGAGTTAGATCTATGGGGTAGGAGATGGTGTGGGGCAGATGTGGGTCAGATCTATGGGGCAGGAGCTGCTGTGTGGCTGATGAGGGTCAGATCTATGGGGCATGGGCTGCTGTGGGTCAGATCTACGGGACTGGAGCTGCAGTGGAGCACATGTGGGTCAGATCTATGGGGTAGAAGCTTCTGTGGGGCTGATACAGTTAAGATCTATGGAGCGGGAGATGCTTTGGGGCTGATGAGAGTCAGATCTATGGGGCAGGAGCTGATGTGGGGCTGATGTTGGTCAGATCTATAGGGCAGGAGCTGCAGTGGGGCTGATGTGGGTCAAATCAATGGGGCAGAGCTACTCTGGGGCACATGTGGGTCAGACCTATGGGTCAGGAGCTGCTGTGGGGCAGATGTGGGTCAGTTCTATGGGGCAAGAGCTGCTGTGGTGCAGATGTGGGTCACATCTATGGGGCAGGAGCTGCTGTGGGGCTGATACGGTTAAGATCTATGGAGCGGGAGATGCTATGGGGCTGATGAGGGTCAGATCTATGGGGCAGGAGCTGATGTGGGGCTGATGTTGGTCAGATCTATAGGGCAGGAGCTGCAGTGGGGATGATGAGGGTCAGATCTATGGGGCAGGATCTCCTGTGGGGCTGATGTGGGTCAAATCAATGGGGCAGAGCTGCTCTGGGGCGCATGTTGGTCAGATCTATGGAGCAGGAGATGCTGTGGGGCAGATTTGAATCAGATCTATAGGGTAGGAGCTGCTGTGGGTCAGATCTATGGGGCAGGAGCTGCTGTGGGTCAGATCTATGGAGCAGGAGCTGCTGTGGGGCACATGTGAGTTAGATCTATGGGGCAGGAGATGGTGTGGGGCAGATGTGGGTCAGATCTATGGGGCAGGAGCTGCTGTGTGGCTTATGAGGGTCAGATCTATGGGGCATGGGCTACTGTGGGTCAAATCTACGGGACTGGAGATGCAGTGGAGCTCATGTGGGTCAGATCTATGGGTAGAAGCTGCTGTGGGGCTGATACGGTTAAGATCTATGGAGCGGGAGATGCTATGGGGCTGATGAGGGTCAGATCTATGGGGCAGGAGCTGATGTGGGGCTGATGTTGGTCAGATCTATAGGGCAGGAGCTGCAGTGGGGCTGATGTGGGTCAGATCTATGGGGCAGGATCTACTGTGGGGCTGATGAGGGTCAGATCTATGGGGCAGGAGCTGATGTGGGGCTGATGTTGGTCAGATCTATAGGGCAGGAGCTGCAGTGGGGCTGATGTGTGTCAGATCTATGGGGCAGGATCTCCTGTGGGGCTTATGTGGGTCAAATCAATGGGGCAGAGCTACTCTGGGGCACATGTGGGTAAGATCTATGGGTCAGGAGCTGCTGTGGGGTAGATGTGGGTCAGTTCTATGGGGCAAGAGATGCTGTGGTGCAGATGTGGGTCAGATCTATGGGGCAGGAGCTGCTGTGGGGCTGATACGGTTAAGATCTATGGAGCGGGAGATGCTATGGGGCTGATGAGGGTCAGATCTATGGGGCAGGAGCTGATGTGGGGCTGATGTTGGTCAGATCTATAGGGCAGGAGCTGCAGTGGGGCTGATGTGGGTCAGATCTATGGGGCAGGATCTCCTGTGGGGCTGATGTGGGTCAAATCAATGGGGCAGAGCTGCTCTGGGGCACATGTGGGTCAGATCTATGGAGCAGGAGCTGCTGTGGGGCAGATTTGAATCAGATCTATAGGGCAGGAGCTTCTGTGGGTCAGATCTATGGGCAGGAGCTGCTGTGGGGCACATGTGAGTTAGATCTATAGGGCAGGAGATTGTGTGGGGCAGATGTGGGTCAGATCTATGGGGCAGGATCTCCTGGGGGCTAATGTGGGTCAGATCTGTGGGGTAAAATCTGCTGTGGGGCAGATGTGGTTCAGATCTATGGGGCAGGAGCTTCTGTAGGGTTGATGTGGGTCAGATCTATGGGTCAGGAGCTGCTGTGGGGCAGATGTGGGTCACTTCTATGGGGCAAGAGATGCTGTGTTGCAGATGTGGGTCAGATCTATGGGGCAGGAGCTGCTGTGGGGCTGATACGGTTAAGATCTATGGAGCGGGAGATGCTATGGGGCTGATGAGGGTCAGATCTATGGGGCAGGAGCTGATGTGGGGCTGATGTTGGTCAGATCTATAGGGCAGGAGCTGCAGTGGGGCTGATGTGGGTCAGATCTATGGGGCAGGATCTCCTGTGGGGCTGATGTGGGTAAAATCATTGGGGCAGAGCTGCTCTGGGGCACATGTGGGTCAGATCTATGGAGCAGGAGCTGCTGTGGGGCAGATTTGAATCAGATCTATAGGGCAGGAGCTGCTGTGGGTCAGATCTATGGGCAGGAGCTGCTGTGGGGCACATGTGAGTTAGATCTATGGGGCAGGAGATGGTGTGAGGCAGATGTGGGTCAGATGTATGGGTCAGGAGCTGCTGTGTGGCTGATGAGGGTCAGATCTATGGGGCATGGGCTGCTGTGGGTCAGATCTACGGGACTGGAGCTGCAGGGGAGAGCATGTGGGTCAGATCTATGGGGTAGAAGCTGCTGTGGGGCTGATGGGGGTCATATCTATAAGGCAGGAGCTGCTGTGGGGCACATGTGGGTCAGATCTATGAGGCAGGAGCTGCTGTGGGGCAGATTTGGGTCAGATCTATGGGGCAGGAGCTGCTGTGGGGCTGCTGTGGGTCAGATCTATGGAGCAGGAGCTGCTGTGGGGCACATGTGAGTTAGATCTATGGGGCAGGAGATGTTGTGGGGCAGATGTGGGTCAGATCTATGGGGCAGGATCTCCTGGGGGCTGATGTGGGTCAGATCTGTGGGGTAAAATCTGCTGTGGGGCAGATGTGGTTCAGATCTATGGGGCAGGAGCTTCTGTGGGGTTGATGTGGGAAAGATCTATGGGGCAGGAGATGCTTTGGGGCAGATGTGGTTCAGATCTATGGGGCAGGAGCTTCTGTGGGGTTGATGTGGGTCAGATCTATGGGTCAGGAGCTGCTGTGGGGCAGATGAGGGTCAGTTCTATGGGGCAAGAGCTGCTGTGGTGCAGATGTGGGTCAGATCTATGGGGCAGGAGCTGCTGTGGGGCTGATACGGTTAAGATCTATGGAGCGGGAGATGCTATGGGGCTGATGAGGGTCAGATCTATGGGGCAGGAGCTGATGTGGGGCTGATGTTGGTCAGATCTATAGGGCAGGAGCTGCAGTTGGGCTGATGTGGGTCAGATCTATGGGGCAGGATCTCCTGTGGGGCTGATGTGGGTCAAATCAATGGGGCAGAGCTGCTCTGGGGCACATGTGGGTCAGATCTATGGAGCAGGAGCTGCTGTGGGGCAGATTTGAATCAGATCTATAGGGCAGGAGCTGCTGTGGGTCAGATCTATGGAGCAGGAGCTGCTGTGGGGCACATGTGAGTTAGATCTATGGGGCAGGAGATGGTGTGGGGCAGATGTGGGTCAGATCTATGGGGCAGGAGCAGCTGTGTGGCTGATTAGGGTCAGATCTATGGGGCATGGGCTGCTGTGGGTCAGATCTACGGGACTGGAGCTGCAGTGGAGCACATGTGGGTCAGATCTATGGGGTAGAAGCTGCTGTGGGGCTGATACGGTTAAGATCTATGGAGCGGGAGATGCTATGGGGCTGATGAGGGTCAGATCTATGGGGCAGGAGCTGATGTGGGGCTGATGTTGGTCAGATCTATAGGGCAGGAGCTGCAGTGGGGCTGATGTGGGTCAGATCTATGGGGCAGGATCTCCTGTGGGGCTGATGTGGGTCAAATCAATGGGGTAGAGCTGCTCTGGGGCACATGTGGGGTCAGATCTATGGAGCAGGAGCTTCTTTGGGGCAGATTTGAATCAGATCTATAGGGCAGGAGCTGCTGTGGGTCAGATCTATGGGCAGGAGCTGCTGTGGGGCACATGTGAGTTAGATCTATGGGGCAGGAGATGGTGTGGGGCAGATGTGGGTCAGATCTATGGGGCAGGATCTCCTGGGGGCTGATGTGGGTCAGATCTGTGGGGTAAAATCTGCTGTGGGGCAGATGTGGTTCAGATCTATGGGGCAGGAGCTTCTGTGGGGTTGATGTGGGTCAGATCTATGGGTCAGGAGCTGCTGAGGGGCAGATGTGGGTCAGTTCTATGGGGCAAGAGCTGCTGTGGTGCAGATGTGGGTCAGATCTATGGGGCAGGAGCTGCTGTGGGGCTGATACGGTTAAGATCTATGGAGCGGGAGATGCTATGGGGCTTATGAGGGTCAGATCTATGGGGCAGGAGCTGATGTGGGGCTGATGTTGGTCAGATCTTTAGGGCAGGAGCTGCAGTGGGGCTGATGTGGGTCAGATCTATGGGGCAGGATCTCCTGTGGGGCTGATGTTGGTCAAGTCAATGGGGCAGAGCTGCTCTGGGGCACATGTGGGTCAGATCTATGGAGCAGGAGCTGCTGTGGGGCAGATTTGAATCAGATCTATTGGGCAGGAGCTGCTGTGGGTCAGATCTATGGGCAGGAGCTGCTGTGGGGCACATGTGAGTTAGATCTATAAGGCAGGGGTGGTGTGGGGCAGATTTGGGTCAGATGTATGGGTCAGGAGCTGCTGTGTGGCTGATGAGGGTCAGATCTATGGGGCATGGGCTGCTGTGGGTCAGATCTACGGGACTGGAGCTGCAGTGGAGCACATGTGGGTCAGATCTATGGAGTAGAAGCTGCTGTGGGGCTGATGGGGGTCATATCTATAAGGCAGGAGCTGCTGTGGGTCTGACGTGGGTCAGATCTATGAGGCAGGAGCTGCTGTGGGGCAGATTTGGGTCAGATCTATGGGGCAGGAGCTGCTGTGAGTCAGATCTATGGGGCAGGAGCTGCTGTAGGGAACATGTTGGTCAGATCTATGGGGAAGAGCTGCTGTTGGTCTGATCAATGGGGCAGGTGCAGCAGTGGGGCAGATTTGGGTAAGATCTATAAGGCAGGAGCCGCTGTGGGGCTGATGTGGGTCAGATCTATGGTGCAGGAGCTGCTGTGGGGCAGATGTAGGGCATATCTATGGGGCAGGAGCTGCTGTGATGCTGATGGGTGTTAGATCTATGGGGAGGAGCTGCTGTGGTGCAGATGTGGGTCAGATCTATGGGGCAGGAGCTGCTGTGGGGCAGAAGTGGGTAAGATCTATGGGGTAGGAGATGGTGTGTGGCAGATGTGGGTCAGATCTATGGTGTAGGAGTTGCTGTGGGGCTGATGTGGGTCAGATCTATGGGGCAGGAGCTGCTGTGGTTAAGATCTATTTGGCAGGATCTGCTGTGGGGCAGATTTGGGTCAGATCTATGGGGCAGGAGCAGCAGTGGGGCAGATGTGGTCAGATCTATGGGTCAGGAGCTGCAGTGGAGATGATGTACGTCAGATCTATGGGGCCGGAGCTGCTGTGGGGCTGCTGTGGGTCAGATCAATGGGGCTGAAGCTGCTGTGGGTCATATCTGTTGGGCAGCAGCTGCTTTACATATGATGTGTGTCAGATCTATGGGGCAGGAGCTGCTGTGGGGCTGCTGTGGGTCAGATCTATGGGGCAGGAGCTGCTGTCGGTCATATCTATTGGGCAGCAGCTGCTTTACATAGGATGTGTGTCAGATCTATGGGGCAGGGGCTGCTGTGGGGTAGATGTGGGTCAGATCTATGGGGCAGGGGCTGCTGTGGGGCAGATGAGGGTCAGTTCTATGGGGCAAGAGCTGCTGTGGTGCAGATGTGGGTCAGATCTATGGGGCAGGAGCTGCTGTGGGGCTGATACGGTTAAGATCTATGGAGCGGGAGATGCTATGGGGCTGATGAGGGTCAGATCTATGGGGCAGGAGCTGATGTGGGGCTGATGTTGGTCAGATCTATAGGTCAGGAGCTGCTGTGGCTGCTGTGGGTCAGTTCTATGGGGCAGGAGATGCTGTGGGGCTGATGTGGGTCAAATCAATGGGGCAGAGCTGCTCTGGGGCACATGTGGGTCAGATCTATGGAGCTGGAGCTGCTGTGGGGCAGATTTGAATCAGATCTATAGTGCAGGAGCTGCTGTGGGTCAGATCTATGGGGCAGGAGCTGCTGTGGGGCACATGTGAGTTAGATCTATTGGGCAGGAGATGGTGTGGGGCAGATGTGGGTCAGATCTATGGGGCAGGAGCTGCTGTGTGGCTGATGAGAGTCAGATCTATGGGGCATGGGCTGCTGTGGGTCAGATCTACGGGACTGGAGCTGCAGTGGAGCGCATGTGGGTCAGATCTATGGGGTAGAAGCTGCTGTGGGGCTGATACGGTTAAGATCTATGGAGCGGGAGATGCTATGGGGCTGATGAGGGTCAGATCTATGGGGCAGGAGCTGATGTGGGGCTGATGTTGGTCAGATCTATAGGGCAGGAGCTGCAGTGGGGCTGATGTGGGTCAGATCTATGGGGCAGGATCTCCTGTGGGGCTGATGTGGGTCAAATCAATGGGGCAGAGCTGCTCTGGGGCACATGTGGGTCAGATCTATGGAGCAGGAGCTGCTGTGGGGCAGATTTGAATCAGATCTATAGGGCAGGAGCTGCTGTGGGTCAGATCTATGGGCAGGAGCTGCTGTGGGGCACATGTGAGTTAGATCTATGGGGCAGGAGATGGTGTGGGGCAGATGTGGGTCAGATCTATGGGGCAGGATCTCTTGGGGGCTGATGTGGGTCAGATCTGTGGGGTAAAATCTGCTGTGGGGCAGATGTGGTTCAGATCTATGGGGCAGGAGTTTCTGTGGGGTTGATGTGGGTCAGATCTATGGGTCAGGAGCTGCTGTGGGGCAGATGTGGGTAAGTTCTATGGGGCAAGAGCTGCTGTGGTGCAGATGTGGGTTAGATCTATGGGGCAGGAGCTGCTGTGGGGCTGATACGGTTAAGATCTATGGAGCGGGAGATGCTATGGGGCTGATGAGGGTAAGATCTATGGGGCAGGAGCTGATGTGGGGCTGATGTTGGTCAGATCTATAGGGCAGGAGCTGCAGTGGGGCTGATGTGGGTCAGATCTATGGGGCAGGATCTCCTGTGGGGCTGATGTGGGTCAAATCAATGGGGAAGAGCTGCTCTGGGGCACATGTGGGTCAGATCTATGGAGCAGGAGCTGCTGTGGGGCACATGTGAGTTAGATCTATGGGGCAGGAGATGGTGTGGGGCAGATGTGGGTCAGATCTATGGGGCAGGATCTCCTGGGGGCTGATGTGGGTCAGATCTGTGGGGTAAAATCTGCTGTGGGGCAGATGTGGTTCAGATCTATGGGGCAGGAGCTTCTGTGGGGTTGATGTGGGTCAGATCTATGGGTCAGGAGCTGCTGTGGGGCAGATGTGGGTCAGTTCTATGGGGCAAGAGCCGCTGTGGTGCAGATGTGGGTCAGATCTATGGGCAAGATCTCCTGGGGCTGATGTGGGTCAGATCTGTGGGGTAAAATCTGCTGTGGGGCAGATGTGGTTCAGATCTATGGGGCAGGAGCTTCTGTGGGGTTGATGTGGGTCAGATCTATGGGTCAGGAGCTGCTGTGGGGCAGATGTGGGTCAGTTCTATGGGGCAAGAGCTGCTGTGGTGCAGATGTGGGTCAGATCTATGGGGCAGGAGCTGCTGTGGGGCAGATACGGTTAAGATCTATGGAGCGGGAGATGCTATGGGGCTGATGAGGGTCAGATCTATGGGGCAGGAGCTGATGTGGGGCTAATGTTGGTCCGATCTATAGGGCAGGAGCTGCAGTGGGGCTGATGTGGGTCAGATCTATGGGGCAGGATCTCCTGTGGGGCTGATGTGGGTCAAATCAATGGGGCAGAGCTGCTCTGTGGCACATGTGGGTCAGATCTATGGGGCAGGAGCTGCTGTGGGGCAGATTTGAATCAGATCTATAGGGCAGGAGCTGCTGTGGGTCAGATTAATGGGCAGGAGCTGCTGTGGGGCACATGTGAGTTAGATCTATGGGGCAGGAGATGGTGTGGGGCAGATGTGGGTCAGATCTATGGGGCAGGATCTCCTGGGGGCTGATGTGGGTCAGATCTGTGGGGTAAAATCTGCTGTGGGGCAGATGTGGTTCTGATCTATGGGGCAGGAGCTTCTGTGGGGTTGATGTGGGTCAGATCTATTGGTCAGGAGCTGCTGTGGGGCAGATGTGGGTCAGTTCTATGGGGCAAGAGCCGCTGTGGTGCAGACGTGGGTCAGATCTATGGGGCAGGATCTCCTGGGGGCTGATGTGGGTCAGATCTGTGGGGTAAAATCTGCTGTGGGGCAGATGTGGTTCAGATCTATGGGGCAGGAGCTTCTGTGGGGTTGATGTGGGTCAGATCTATGGGTCAGGAGCTGCTGTGGGGCAGATGTGGGTCAGTTCTATGGGGCAAGAGCCGCTGTGGTGCAGATGTGGGTCAGATCTATGGGGCAAGATCTCCTGGGGGCTGATGTGGGTCAGATCTGTGGGGTAAAATCTGCTGTGGGGCAGATGTGGTTCAGATCTATGGGGCAGGAGCTTCTGTGGGGTTGATGTGGGTCAGATCTATGGGTCAGGATCTGCTGTGGGGCAGATGTGGGGCAGTTCTATGGGGCAAGAGCTGCTGTGGTGCAGATGTGGGTCTGATCTATGGGGCAGGAGCTGCTGTAGGGCTGATACGGTTAAGATCTATGGAGCGGGAGATGCTATGGGGCTGATGAGGTTCAGATCTATGGGGCAGGAGCTGATGTGGGGCTGATGTTGGTCAGATCTATAGGGCAGGAGCTGCAGTGGGGCTGATGTGGGTCAGATCTATGGGGCAGGATCTCCTGTGGGGCTGATGTGGGTCAAATCAATGGGGCAGAGCTGCTCTGGGGCACATGTGGGTCAGATCTATGGAGCAGGAGCTGCTGTGGGGCAGATTTGAATCAGATCTATAGGGCAGAAGCTGCTGTGGGTCAGATCTATGGGCAGGAGCTGCTGTGGGGCACATGTGAGTTAGATCTATGGTGCAGGAGATGGTGTGGGGCAGATGTGGGTCAGATCTATGGGGCAGGATCTCCTGGGGGCTGATGTGGGTCAGATCTGTGGGGTAAAATCTGCTGTGGGGCAGATGTGGTTCAGATCTATGGGGCAGGAGCTTCTGTGGGGTTGATGTGGGTCAGATCTATGGGTCATGAGCTGGTGTGGGGCAGATGTGGGTCAGATCTATGGGGCAGGATCTCCTGGGGGCTGATGTGGGTCAGATCTGTGGGGTAAAATCTGCTGTGGGGCAGATGTGGTTCAGATCTATAGGGCAGGAGCTTCTGTGGGGTTGATGTGGGTCAGATCTATGGGTCAGGACCTGCTGTGGGGCAGATGTGGGTCAGTTCTATGGGGCAAGAGCCGCTGTGGTGCAGATGTGGGTCAGATCTATGGGCCAAGATCTCCTGGGGGCTGATGAGGGTCAGATCTGTGGGGTAATATCTGCTGTGGGGCAGATGTGGTTCAGATCTATGGGGCAGGAGCTTCTGTGGGGTTGATGTGGGTCAGATCTATGGGTCAGGAGCTGCTGTGGGGCAGATGTGGGTCAGATCTATGGGGCAGGATCTCCTGTGGGGCTGATGTGGGTCAAATCAATGGGGCAGAGCTGCTCTGGGGCACATGTGGGTCAGATCTATGGAGCAGGAGCTGCTGTGGGGCAGATTTGAATCAGATCTATAGGGCAGGAGCTGCTGTGGGTCAGATCTATGGAGCAGGAGCTGCTGTGGGGTTGATGTGGGTCAGATCTATGGGTCAGGAGCTGCTGTGGGGCAGATGTGGGTCAGATCTATGGGGCAGGATCTCCTGGGGGCTGATGTGGGTCAGATCTGTGGGGTAAAATCTGCTGTGGGGCAGATGTGGTTCAGATCTATGGGGCAGGAGCTTCTGTGGGGTTGATGTGGGTCAGATCTATGGGTCAGGAGCTGCTGTGGGGCTGATGTGGGTCAGATCTATGGGGCAGGATCTCCTGGGGGCTGATGTGGGTCAGATCTGTGGGGTAAAATCTGCTGTGGGGCAGATGTGGTTCAGATCTATGGGGCAGGAGCTTCTGTGGGGTTGATGTGGGTCAGATCTATGGGTCAGGAGCTGCTGTGGGGCAGATGTGGGTCAGTTCTATGGGGCAAGAGCTGCTGTGTGCAGATGTGGGTCAGATCTATGGGGCAGGAGCTGCTGTGGGGCTGATACGGTTAAGATCTATGGAGCGGGAGATGCTATGGGGCTGATGAGGGTCAGATCTATGGGGAAGGAGCTGCTGTGGGGCTGATGTTGGTCAGATCTATAGGGCAGGAGCTGCAGTGGGGCTGATGTGGGTCAGTTCTATGGGGCAGGATCTCCTGTGGGGCTGATGTGGGTCAAATCAATGAGGCAGAGCTGCTCTGGGGCACATGTGGGTCAGATCTATGGAGCAGGAGCTGCTGTGGGGCAGATTTGAATCAGATCTATAGGGCAGGACCTGCTGTGGGTCAGATCTATGGAGCAGGAGCTGCTGTGGTGTTGATGTGGGTCAGATCTATGGGTCAGGAGCTGCTGTGGGGCAGATGTGGGTCAGTTCTATGGGGCAAGAGCTGCTGTGGTGCAGATGTGGGTCAGATCTATGGGGCAGGAGCTGCTGTGGGGCTGATACGGTTAAGATCTATGGAGCGGGAGATGCTATGGGGCTGATGAGGGTCAGATCTATGGGGAAGGAGCTGATGTGGGGCTGATGTTGGTCAGATCTATAGGGCAGGAGCTGCAGTGGGGCTGATGTGGGTCAGATCTATGGGGCAGGATCTCCTGTGGGGCTGATGTGGGTCAAATCAATGGGGCAGAGCTGCTCTGGGGCACATGTGGGTCAGATCTATGAAACAGGAGCTGCTGTGGGGCAGATTTGAATCAGATCTATAGGGCAGGAACTGCTGTGGGGCACATGTGAGTTAGATCTATGGGGCAGGAGATGGTGTGGGGCAGATGTGGGTCAGATCTATGTTTCAGGATCTCCTGGGGGCTGATGTGGGTCAGATCTGTGGGGTAAAATCTGCTGTGGGGCAGATGTGTTTCAGATCTATGGGGCTGGAGCTTCTGTGGGGTTGATGTGGGTCAGATCTATGGGTCAGGAGCTGCTGTGGGGCAGATGTGGGTCAGTTCTATGGGGCAAGAGCCGCTGTGGTGGAGATGTGGGTCAGATCTATGGGGCAAGATCTCCTGGGGGCTGATGTGGGTCAGATCTGTGGGGTAAAATCTGCTGTGGGGCAGATGTGGTTCAGATCTATAGGGCAGGAGCTTCTGTGGGGTTTATGTGGGTCAGATCTATGGGTCAGGAGCTGCTGTGGGGCAGATGTGGGTCAGTTCTATGGGGCAAGAGCTGCTGTGGTGCAGATGTGGGTCAGATCTATGGGGCAGGAGCTGCTGTGGGGCTGATACGGTTAAGATCTATGGAGCGGGAGATGCTATGGGGCTGATGAGGGTCAGATCTATGGGGCAGGAGCTGATGTGGGGCTGATGTTGGTCAGATCTATAGGGCAGGAGCTGCAGTGGGGCTGATGTGGGTCAGATCTATGGGGCAGGATCTCCTGTGGGGCTGATGTGGGTCAAATCAATGGGGCAGAGCTGCTCTGGGGCACATGTGGGTCAGATCTATGGAGCAGGAGCTGCTGTGGGGCAGATTTGAATCAGATCTATAGGGCAGAAGCTGCTGTGGGTCAGATCTATGGGCAGGAGCTGCTGTGGGGCACATGTGAGTTAGATCTATGGGGTAGGAGATGGTGTGGGGCAGATGTGGGTCAGATCTATGGGGCAGGATCTCCTGGGGGCTGATGTGGGTCAGATCTGTGGAGTAAAATCTGCTGTGGGGCAGATGTGGTTTTGATCTATGGGGCAGGAGCTTCTGTGGGGTTGATGTGGGTCAGATCTATGGGTCAGGAGCTGCTGTGGGGCAGATGTGGGTCAGATCTATGGGGCAGGATCTCCTGGGGGCTGATGTGGGTCAGATCTGTGGGGTAAAATCTGCTGTGGGGCAGATGTGGTTCAGATCTATGGGGCAGGAGCTTCTGTGGGGTTGATGTGGCTCAGATCTATGGGTCAGGAGCTGCTGTGGGGCAGATGTGGGTCAGTTCTATGGGGCAAGAGCCGCTGTGGTGCAGATGTGGGTCAGATCTATGGGGCAGGATTTCCTGTGGGGCTGATGTGGGTCCAATCAATGAGGCAGAGCTGCTCTGGGGCACATGTGGGTCAGATCAATGAAGCAGGAGCTGCTGTGGGGCAGATTTGAATCAGATCTATAGGGCAGGAGCTGCAGTGGGTCAGATCTATGGAGCAGGAGCTGCTGTGGGGTTGATGTGGGTCAGATCTATGGGTCAGGAGCTGCTGTGGGGCAGATGTGGGTCAGTTCTATGGGGCAAGAGCTGCTGTGGTGCAGATGTGGGTCAGATCTATGGGGCAGGAGCTGCTGTGGGGCTGATACGGTTAAGATCTATGGAGCGGGAGATGCTATGGGGCTGATGAGGGTCAGATCTATGGGGCAGGAGCTGATGTGGGGCTGATGTTGGTCAGATCTATAGGGCAGGAGCTGCAGTGGGGCTGATGTGGGTCAGATCTATGGGGCAGGATCTCCTGTGGGGCTGATGTGGGTCAAATCAATGGGGCAGAGCTGCTCTGGGGCACATGTGGGTCAGATCTATGGGGCAGGAGCTGCTGTGGGGCAGATTTGAATCAGATCTATAGGGCAGGAGCTGCTGTGGGTCAGATCTATGGGCAGGAGCTGCTGTGGGGCACATGTGAGTTAGATCTATGGGGCAGGAGATGGTGTGGGGCAGATGTGGGTCAGATCTATGGGGCAGGATCTCCTGGGGGCTGATGTGGGTCAGATCTGTGGGGTAAAATCTGCTGTGGGGCAGATGTGGTTCAGATCTATGTGGCAGGAGCTTCTGTGTGGTTGATGTGGGTCAGATCTATGGGTCAGGAGCTGCTGTGGGGCAGATGTGGGTCAGTTCTATGGGGCAAGAGCCGCTGTGGTGCAGATGTGGGTCAGATCTATGGGTCAAGATCTCCTGGGGGCTGATGTGGGTCAGATCTGTGGGGTAAAATCTGCTGTGGGGCAGATGTGGTTCAGATCTATGGGGCAGGAGCTTCTGTGGGGTTGATGTGAGTCAGATCTATGGGTCAGGAGCTGCTGTGGGGCAGATGTGGGTCAGTTCTATGGGGCAAGAGCTGCTGTGGTGCAGATGTGGGTCAGATCTATGGGGCAGGAGCTGCTCTGGGGCTGATACGGTTAAGATCTATGGAGCGGGAGATGCTATGGGGCTGATGAGGGTCAGATCTATGGGGCAGGAGCTGATGTGGGGCTGATGTTGGTCAGATCTATAGGGCAGGAGCTGCAGTGGGGCTGATGTGGGTCAGATCTATGGGGCAGGATCTCCTGTGGGGCTGATGTGGGTCAAATCAATGGGGCAGAGCTGCTCTGGGGCACATGTGGGTCAGATCTATGGAGCAGGATCTGCTGTGGGGCAGATTTGAATCAGATCTATAGGGCAGAAGCTGCTGTGGGTCAGATCTATAGGGCAGGAGCTGCTGTGGGGCACATGTGAGTTAGATCTATGGGGCAGGAGATGGTGTGGGGCAGATGTGGGTCAGATCTATGGGGCAGGATCTCCTGTTGGCTGATGTGGGTCAGATCTGTGGGGTAAAATCTGCTGTGGGGCAGATGTGGTTCAGATCTATGGGGCAGGAGCTTCTGTGGGGTTGATGTGGGTCAGATCTATGGGTCAGGAGCTGCTGTGGGGCAGATGTGGGTCAGATCTATGGGGCAGGATCTCCTGTGGGGCTGATGTGGGTCAAATCAATGAGGCAGAGCTGCTCTGGAGCACATGTGGGTCAGATCTATGGAGCAGGAGCTGCTGTGGGGCAGATTTGAATCAGATCTATGGGGCAGGAGCTGCTGTGGGTCAGATCTATGGAGCAGGAGCTGCTGTGGGGTTGATGTGGGTCAGATCTATGGGTCAGGAGCTGCTGTGGGGCAGATGTGGGTCAGTACTATGGGGCAAGAGCTGCTGTGGTGCAGATGTGGGTCAGATCTATGGGGCAGGAGCTGCTGTGGGGCTGATACGGTTAAGATCTATGGAGCGGGAGATGCTATGTGGCTGATGAGGGTCAGATCTATGGGGCAGGAGCTGATGTGGGGCTGATGTTGGTCAGATCAATAGGGCAGGAGCTGCAGTGGGGCTGATGTGGGTCAGTTCTATGGGGCAGGATCTCCTGTGGGGCTGATGTGGGTCAAATCAATGGGGCAGAGCTGCTCTAGGGCACATGTGGGTCAGATCTATGGAGCAGGAGCTGCTGTGGGGCAGATTTGAATCAGATCTATAGGGCAGGAGCTGCTGTGGGTCAGATCTATGGGCAGGAGCTGCTGTGGGGCACATGTGAGTTAGATCTATGGGGCAGGAGATGGTGTGGGGCAGATGTGGGTCAGATCTATGGGGCAGGAGCTGCTGTGGGGCTGATACGGTTAAGATCTATGGAGCGGGAGATGCTATGGGGCTGATGAGGGTCAGATCTATGGGGCAGGAGCTGATGTGGGGCTGATGTTGGTCAGATCTATAGGGCAGGAGCTGCTGTGGGTCAGATCTATGGGGCAGGAGCTGCTGTGGGGCACATGTGAGTTAGATCTATGGGGCAGGAGATGGTGTGGGGCAGATGTGGGTCAGATCTATGGGGCAGGATCTCCTGGGGGCTGATGTGGGTCAGATCTGTGGGGTAATATTTGCTGTGGGGCAGATGTGGTTCAGATCTATGGGGCAGGAGCTTCTGTGGGGTTGATGTGGGTCAGATCTATGGGTCAGGAGCTGCTGTGGGGCAGATGTGGGTCAGTTCTATGGGGCAAGAGCCGCTGTGGTGCAGACGTGGGTCAGATCTATGGGGCAAGATCTCCTGGGGGCTGATGTGGGTCAGATCTGTGGGGTAAAATCTGCTGTGGGGCAGATGTGGTTCAGATCTATGGGGCAGGAGCTTCTGTGGGGTTGATGTGGGTCAGATCTATGGGTCAGGAGCTGCTGTGGGGCTGATGTGGGTCAGATCTATGGGGCAGGATCTCCTGTGGGGCTGATGTGGGTCAAATCAATGGGGCAGAGCTGCTCTGGGGCACATGTGGGTCAGATCTATGGAGCAGGAGCTGCTGTGGGGCAGATTTGAATCAGATCTATAGGGCAGAAGCTGCTGTGGGTCAGATCTATGGGCAGGAGCTGCTGTGGGGCACATGTGAGTTAGATCTATGGGGCAGGAGATGGTGTGGGGCAGATGTGGGTCAGATCTATGGGGCAGGATCTCCTGGGGGCTGATGTGGGTCAGATCTGTGGGGTAAAATCAGCTGTGGGGCAGATGTGGTTCAGATCTATGGGGCAGGAGCTTCTGTGGGGTTGATGTGGGTCAGATCTATGGGTCAGGAGCTGCTGTGGGGCAGATGTGGGTCAGTTCTATGGGGCAAGAGCTGCTGTGGTGCAGATGTGGGTCAGATCTATGGGGCAGGATCTCCTGTGGGGCTGATGTGGGTCAAATCAATGGGCAGAGCTGCTCTGGGGCACATGTGGGTCAGATCTATGGAGCAGGAGCTGCTGTGGGGCAGATTTGAATCAGATCTATAGGGCAGAAGCTGCTGTGGGTCAGATCTATGGAGCAGGAGCTGCTGTGGGGCACATGTGAGTTAGATCTATGGGGCAGGAGATGGTGTGGGGCAGATGTGGGTCAGATCTATGGGGCAGGATCTCCTGGGGGCTGATGTGGGTCAGATCTGTGGGGTAAAATCTGCTGTGTGGCAGATGTGGTTCAGATCTATGGGGCAGGAGCTTCTGTGGGGTTGATGTGGGTCAGATCTATGGGTCAGGAGCTGCTGTGGGGCAGATGTGGGTCAGTTCTATGGGGCAAGAGCTGCTGTGGTGCAGATGTGGGTCAGATCTATGGGGCAGGAGCTGCTGTGGGGCTGATACGGTTAAGATCTATGGAGCGGGAGATGCTATGGGGCTGATGAGGGTCAGATCTATGGGGCAGGAGCTGATGTGGGGCTGATGTTGGTCAGATCTATAGGGCAGGAGCTGCAGTGGGGCTGATGTGGGTCAGTTCTATGGGGCAGGATCTCCTGTGGGGCTGATGTGGGTCAAATCAATGAGGCAGAGCTACTCTGGGGCACATGTGGGTCAGATCTATGGAGCAGGAGCTGCTGTGGGGCAGATTTGAATCAGATCTATAGGGCAGGAGCTGCTGTGGGTCAGATCTATGGAGGAGGAGCTGCTGTGGGGTTGATGTGGGTCAGATCTATGGGTCAGGAGCTGCTGTGGGGCTGATGTGGGTCAAATCAATGGGGCAGAGCTGCTCTGGGGCACATGTGGGTCAGATCTATGGAGCAGGAGCTGCTGTGGGGCAGATTTGAATCAGATCTATAGGGCAGAAGCTGCTGTGGGTCAGATCTATGGGCAGGAGCTGCTGTGGGGCACATGTGAGTTAGATCTATGGGGTAGGAGATGGTGTGGGGCAGATGTGGGTCAGATCTATGGGGCAGGATCTCCTGGGGGCTGATGTGGGTCAGATCTGTGGAGTAAAATCTGCTGTGGGGCAGATGTGGTTTTGATCTATGGGGCAGGAGCTTCTGTGGGGTTGATGTGGGTCAGATCTATGGGTCAGGAGCTGCTGTGGGGCAGATGTGGGTCAGATCTATGGGGCAGGATCTCCTGGGGGCTGATGTGGGTCAGATCTGTGGGGTAAAATCTGCTGTGGGGCAGATGTGGTTCAGATCTATGGGGCAGGAGCTTCTGTGGGGTTGATGTGGCTCAGATCTATGGGTCAGGAGCTGCTGTGGGGCAGATGTGGGTCAGTTCTATGGGGCAAGAGCCGCTGTGGTGCAGATGTGGGTCAGATCTATGGGGCAGGATTTCCTGTGGGGCTGATGTGGGTCCAATCAATGAGGCAGAGCTGCTCTGGGGCACATGTGGGTCAGATCAATGAAGCAGGAGCTGCTGTGGGGCAGATTTGAATCAGATCTATAGGGCAGGAGCTGCAGTGGGTCAGATCTATGGAGCAGGAGCTGCTGTGGGGTTGATGTGGGTCAGATCTATGGGTCAGGAGCTGCTGTGGGGCAGATGTGGGTCAGTTCTATGGGGCAAGAGCTGCTGTGGTGCAGATGTGGGTCAGATCTATGGGGCAGGAGCTGCTGTGGGGCTGATACGGTTAAGATCTATGGAGCGGGAGATGCTATGGGGCTGATGAGGGTCAGATCTATGGGGCAGGAGCTGATGTGGGGCTGATGTTGGTCAGATCTATAGGGCAGGAGCTGCAGTGGGGCTGATGTGGGTCAGATCTATGGGGCAGGATCTCCTGTGGGGCTGATGTGGGTCAAATCAATGGGGCAGAGCTGCTCTGGGGCACATGTGGGTCAGATCTATGGGGCAGGAGCTGCTGTGGGGCAGATTTGAATCAGATCTATAGGGCAGGAGCTGCTGTGGGTCAGATCTATGGGCAGGAGCTGCTGTGGGGCACATGTGAGTTAGATCTATGGGGCAGGAGATGGTGTGGGGCAGATGTGGGTCAGATCTATGGGGCAGGATCTCCTGGGGGCTGATGTGGGTCAGATCTGTGGGGTAAAATCTGCTGTGGGGCAGATGTGGTTCAGATCTATGTGGCAGGAGCTTCTGTGTGGTTGATGTGGGTCAGATCTATGGGTCAGGAGCTGCTGTGGGGCAGATGTGGGTCAGTTCTATGGGGCAAGAGCCGCTGTGGTGCAGATGTGGGTCAGATCTATGGGTCAAGATCTCCTGGGGGCTGATGTGGGTCAGATCTGTGGGGTAAAATCTGCTGTGGGGCAGATGTGGTTCAGATCTATGGGGCAGGAGCTTCTGTGGGGTTGATGTGAGTCAGATCTATGGGTCAGGAGCTGCTGTGGGGCAGATGTGGGTCAGTTCTATGGGGCAAGAGCTGCTGTGGTGCAGATGTGGGTCAGATCTATGGGGCAGGAGCTGCTCTGGGGCTGATACGGTTAAGATCTATGGAGCGGGAGATGCTATGGGGCTGATGAGGGTCAGATCTATGGGGCAGGAGCTGATGTGGGGCTGATGTTGGTCAGATCTATAGGGCAGGAGCTGCAGTGGGGCTGATGTGGGTCAGATCTATGGGGCAGGATCTCCTGTGGGGCTGATGTGGGTCAAATCAATGGGGCAGAGCTGCTCTGGGGCACATGTGGGTCAGATCTATGGAGCAGGATCTGCTCTGGGGCAGATTTGAATCAGATCTATAGGGCAGAAGCTGCTGTGGGTCAGATCTATAGGGCAGGAGCTGCTGTGGGGCACATGTGAGTTAGATCTATGGGGCAGGAGATGGTGTGGGGCAGATGTGGGTCAGATCTATGGGGCAGGATCTCCTGTTGGCTGATGTGGGTCAGATCTGTGGGGTAAAATCTGCTGTGGGGCAGATGTGGTTCAGATCTATGGGGCAGGAGCTTCTGTGGGGTTGATGTGGGTCAGATCTATGGGTCAGGAGCTGCTGTGGGGCAGATGTGGGTCAGATCTATGGGGCAGGATCTCCTGTGGGGCTGATGTGGGTCAAATCAATGAGGCAGAGCTGCTCTGGAGCACATGTGGGTCAGATCTATGGAGCAGGAGCTGCTGTGGGGCAGATTTGAATCAGATCTATGGGGCAGGAGCTGCTGTGGGTCAGATCTATGGAGCAGGAGCTGCTGTGGGGTTGATGTGGGTCAGATCTATGGGTCAGGAGCTGCTGTGGGGCAGATGTGGGTCAGTACTATGGGGCAAGAGCTGCTGTGGTGCAGATGTGGGTCAGATCTATGGGGCAGGAGCTGCTGTGGGGCTGATACGGTTAAGATCTATGGAGCGGGAGATGCTATGTGGCTGATGAGGGTCAGATCTATGGGGCAGGAGCTGATGTGGGGCTGATGTTGGTCAGATCAATAGGGCAGGAGCTGCAGTGGGGCTGATGTGGGTCAGTTCTATGGGGCAGGATCTCCTGTGGGGCTGATGTGGGTCAAATCAATGGGGCAGAGCTGCTCTAGGGCACATGTGGGTCAGATCTATGGAGCAGGAGCTGCTGTGGGGCAGATTTGAATCAGATCTATAGGGCAGGAGCTGCTGTGGGTCAGATCTATGGGCAGGAGCTGCTGTGGGGCACATGTGAGTTAGATCTATGGGGCAGGAGATGGTGTGGGGCAGATGTGGGTCAGATCTATGGGGCAGGAGCTGCTGTGGGGCTGATACGGTTAAGATCTATGGAGCGGGAGATGCTATGGGGCTGATGAGGGTCAGATCTATGGGGCAGGAGCTGATGTGGGGCTGATGTTGGTCAGATCTATAGGGCAGGAGCTGCTGTGGGTCAGATCTATGGGGCAGGAGCTGCTGTGGGGCACATGTGAGTTAGATCTATGGGGCAGGAGATGGTGTGGGGCAGATGTGGGTCAGATCTATGGGGCAGGATCTCCTGGGGGCTGATGTGGGTCAGATCTGTGGGGTAATATTTGCTGTGGGGCAGATGTGGTTCAGATCTATGGGGCAGGAGCTTCTGTGGGGTTGATGTGGGTCAGATCTATGGGTCAGGAGCTGCTGTGGGGCAGATGTGGGTCAGTTCTATGGGGCAAGAGCCGCTGTGGTGCAGACGTGGGTCAGATCTATGGGGCAAGATCTCCTGGGGGCTGATGTGGGTCAGATCTGTGGGGTAAAATCTGCTGTGGGGCAGATGTGGTTCAGATCTATGGGGCAGGAGCTTCTGTGGGGTTGATGTGGGTCAGATCTATGGGTCAGGAGCTGCTGTGGGGCTGATGTGGGTCAGATCTATGGGGCAGGATCTCCTGTGGGGCTGATGTGGGTCAAATCAATGGGGCAGAGCTGCTCTGGGGCACATGTGGGTCAGATCTATGGAGCAGGAGCTGCTGTGGGGCAGATTTGAATCAGATCTATAGGGCAGAAGCTGCTGTGGGTCAGATCTATGGGCAGGAGCTGCTGTGGGGCACATGTGAGTTAGATCTATGGGGCAGGAGATGGTGTGGGGCAGATGTGGGTCAGATCTATGGGGCAGGATCTCCTGGGGGCTGATGTGGGTCAGATCTGTGGGGTAAAATCAGCTGTGGGGCAGATGTGGTTCAGATCTATGGGGCAGGAGCTTCTGTGGGGTTGATGTGGGTCAGATCTATGGGTCAGGAGCTGCTGTGGGGCAGATGTGGGTCAGTTCTATGGGGCAAGAGCTGCTGTGGTGCAGATGTGGGTCAGATCTATGGGGCAGGATCTCCTGTGGGGCTGATGTGGGTCAAATCAATGGGCAGAGCTGCTCTGGGGCACATGTGGGTCAGATCTATGGAGCAGGAGCTGCTGTGGGGCAGATTTGAATCAGATCTATAGGGCAGAAGCTGCTGTGGGTCAGATCTATGGAGCAGGAGCTGCTGTGGGGCACATGTGAGTTAGATCTATGGGGCAGGAGATGGTGTGGGGCAGATGTGGGTCAGATCTATGGGGCAGGATCTCCTGGGGGCTGATGTGGGTCAGATCTGTGGGGTAAAATCTGCTGTGTGGCAGATGTGGTTCAGATCTATGGGGCAGGAGCTTCTGTGGGGTTGATGTGGGTCAGATCTATGGGTCAGGAGCTGCTGTGGGGCAGATGTGGGTCAGATCTATGGGGCAGGATCTCCTGGGGGCTGATGTGGGTCAGATCTGTGGGGTAAAATGTGCTGTGGGGCAGATGTGGTTCAGATCTATGGGGCAGGAGCTTCTGTGGGGTTGATGTGGGTCAGATCTATGGGTCAGGAGCTGCTGTGGGGCAGATGTGCGTCAGTTCTATGGGGCAAGAGCCGCTGTGGTGCAGATGTGGGTCAGATCTATGGGGCAAGATCTCCTGGGGGCTGATGTGGGTCAGATCTGTGGGGTAAAATCTGCTGTGGGGCAGATGTGGTTCAGATCTATGGGGCAGGAGCTTCTGTGGGGTTGATGTGGGTCAGATCTATGGGTCAGGAGCTGCTGTGGGGCAGATGTGGGTCAGTTCTATGGGGCAAGAGCTGCTGTGGTGCAGATGTGGGTCAGATCTATGGGGCAGGAGCTGCTGTGGGGCTGATACGGTTAAGATCTATGGAGCGGGAGATGCTATGGGGCTGATGAGGGTCAGATCTATGGGGCAGGAGCTGATGTGGGGCTGATGTTGGTCAGATCTATAGGGCAGGAGCTGCAGTGGGGCTGATGTGGGTCAGTTCTATGGGGCAGGATCTCCTGTGGGGCTGATGTGGGTCAAATCAATGAGGCAGAGCTACTCTGGGGCACATGTGGGTCAGATCTATGGAGCAGGAGCTGCTGTGGGGCAGATTTGAATCAGATCTATAGGGCAGGAGCTGCTGTGGGTCAGATCTATGGAGGAGGAGCTGCTGTGGGGTTGATGTGGGTCAGATCTATGGGTCAGGAGCTGCTGTGGGGCAGATGTGGGTCAGTTCTATGGGGCAAGAGCTTCTGTGGTGCAGATGTGGGTCAGATCTATGGGGCAGGAGCTGCTGTGGGGCTGATACGGTTAAGATCTATGGAGCGGGAGATGTTATGGGGCTGATGAGGGTCAGATCTATGGGGCAGGAGCTGATGTGGGGCTGATGTTGGTCAGATCTATAGGGCAGGAGCTGCTGTGGGTCAGATCTATGGGGCAGGAGCTGCTGTGGGGCACATGTGAGTTAGATCTATGGGGCAGGAGATGGTGTGGGGCAGATGTGGGTCAGATCTATGGGGCAGGATCTCCTGGGGGCTGATGTGGGTCAGATCTGTGGGGTAATATTTGCTGTGGGGCAGATGTGGTTCAGATCTATGGGGCAGGAGCTTCTGTGGGGTTGATGTGGGTCAGATCTATGGGTCAGGAGCTGCTGTGGGGCAGATGTGGGTCAGTTCTATGGGGCAAGAGCCGCTGTGGTGCAGACGTGGGTCAGATCTATGGGGCAAGATCTCCTGGGGGCTGATGTGGGTCAGATCTGTGGGGTAAAATCTGCTGTGGGGCAGATGTGGTTCAGATCTATGGGGCAGGAGCTTCTGTGGGGTTGATGTGGGTCAGATCTATGGGTCAGGAGCTGCTGTGGGGCTGATGTGGGTCAGATCTATGGGGCAGGATCTCCTGTGGGGCTGATGTGGGTCAAATCAATGGGGCAGAGCTGCTCTGGGGCACATGTGGGTCAGATCTATGGAGCAGGAGCTGCTGTGGGGCAGATTTGAATCAGATCTATAGGGCAGAAGCTGCTGTGGGTCAGATCTATGGGCAGGAGCTGCTGTGGGGCACATGTGAGTTAGATCTATGGGGCAGGAGATGGTGTGGGGCAGATGTGGGTCAGATCTATGGGGCAGGATCTCCTGGGGGCTGATGTGGGTCAGATCTGTGGGGTAAAATCAGCTGTGGGGCAGATGTGGTTCAGATCTATGGGGCAGGAGCTTCTGTGGGGTTGATGTGGGTCAGATCTATGGGTCAGGAGCTGCTGTGGGGCAGATGTGGGTCAGTTCTATGGGGCAAGAGCTGCTGTGGTGCAGATGTGGGTCAGATCTATGAGGCAGGATCTCCTGTGGGGCTGATGTGGGTCAAATCAATGGGCAGAGCTGCTCTGGGGCACATGTGGGTCAGATCTATGGAGCAGGAGCTGCTGTGGGGCAGATTTGAATCAGATCTATAGGGCAGAAGCTGCTGTGGGTCAGATCTATGGAGCAGGAGCTGCTGTGGGGCACATGTGAGTTAGATCTATGGGGCAGGAGATGGTGTGGGGCAGATGTGGGTCAGATCTATGGGGCAGGATCTCCTGGGGGCTGATGTGGGTCAGATCTGTGGGGTAAAATCTGCTGTGTGGCAGATGTGGTTCAGATCTATGGGGCAGGAGCTTCTGTGGGGTTGATGTGGGTCAGATCTATGGGTCAGGAGCTGCTGTGGGGCAGATGTGGGTCAGATCTATGGGGCAGGATCTCCTGGGGGCTGATGTGGGTCAGATCTGTGGGGTAAAATGTGCTGTGGGGCAGATGTGGTTCAGATCTATGGGGCAGGAGCTTCTGTGGGGTTGATGTGGGTCAGATCTATGGGTCAGGAGCTGCTGTGGGGCAGATGTGCGTCAGTTCTATGGGGCAAGAGCCGCTGTGGTGCAGATGTGGGTCAGATCTATGGGGCAAGATCTCCTGGGGGCTGATGTGGGTCAGATCTGTGGGGTAAAATCTGCTGTGGGGCAGATGTGGTTCAGATCTATGGGGCAGGAGCTTCTGTGGGGTTGATGTGGGTCAGATCTATGGGTCAGGAGCTGCTGTGGGGCAGATGTGGGTCAGTTCTATGGGGCAAGAGCTGCTGTGGTGCAGATGTGGGTCAGATCTATGGGGCAGGAGCTGCTGTGGGGCTGATACGGTTAAGATCTATGGAGCGGGAGATGCTATGGGGCTGATGAGGGTCAGATCTATGGGGCAGGAGCTGATGTGGGGCTGATGTTGGTCAGATCTATAGGGCAGGAGCTGCAGTGGGGCTGATGTGGGTCAGTTCTATGGGGCAGGATCTCCTGTGGGGCTGATGTGGGTCAAATCAATGAGGCAGAGCTACTCTGGGGCACATGTGGGTCAGATCTATGGAGCAGGAGCTGCTGTGGGGCAGATTTGAATCAGATCTATAGGGCAGGAGCTGCTGTGGGTCAGATCTATGGAGGAGGAGCTGCTGTGGGGTTGATGTGGGTCAGATCTATGGGTCAGGAGCTGCTGTGGGGCAGATGTGGGTCAGTTCTATGGGGCAAGAGCTTCTGTGGTGCAGATGTGGGTCAGATCTATGGGGCAGGAGCTGCTGTGGGGCTGATACGGTTAAGATCTATGGAGCGGGAGATGTTATGGGGCTGATGAGGGTCAGATCTATGGGGCAGGAGCTGATGTGGGGCTGATGTTGGTCAGATCTATAGGGCAGGAGCTGCAGTGGGGCTGATGTGGGTCAGATCTATGGGGCAGGATCTCCTGTGGGGCTGATGTGGGTCAAATCAATGGGGCAGAGCTGCTCTGGGGCACATGTGGGTCAGATCTATGGGGCAGGAGCTGCTGTGGGGCAGATTTGAATCAGATCTATAGGGCAGGAGCTGCTGTGGGTCAGATCTATGGGCAGGAGCTGCTGTGGGGCACATGTGAGTTAGATCTATGGGGCAGGAGATGGTGTGGGGCAGATGTGGGTCAGATCTATGGGGCAGGATCTCCTGGGGGCTGATGTGGGTCAGATCTGTGGGGTAAAATCTGCTGTGGGGCAGATGTGGTTCAGATCTATGGGGCAGGAGCTTCTGTGGGGTTGATGTGGGTCAGATCTATGGGTCAGGAGCTGCTGTGGGTCAGATGTGGGTCAGTTCTATGGGGCAAGAGCCGCTGTGGTGCAGATGTGGGTCAGATCTATGGGGCAAGATCTCCTGGGGGCTGATGTGGGTCAGATCTGTGGGGTAAAATCTGCTGTGGGGCAGATGTGGTTCAGATCTATGGGGCAGGAGCTTCTGTGGGGTTGATGTGGGTCAGATCTATGGGTCAGGAGCTGCTGTGGGGCAGATGTGGGTCAGTTCTATGGGGAAGAGCTGCTGTGGTGCAGATGTGGGTCAGATCTATGGGGCAGGAGCTGCTGTGGGGCTGATACGGTTAAGATCTATGGAGCGGGAGATGCTATGGGGCTGATGAGGGTCAGATCTATGGGGCAGGAGCTGATGTGGGGCTGAAGTTGGTCAGATCTATAGGGCAGGAGCTGCAGTGGGGCTGATGTGGGTCAGTTCTATGGGGCAGGATCTCCTGTGGGGCTGATGTGGGTCAAATCAATGAGGCAGAGCTGCTCTGGGGCACATGTGGGTCAGATCTATGGAGAAGGATCTGCTGTGGGGCAGATTTGAATGAGATCTATAGGGCAGGAGCTGCTGTGGGTCAGATCTATGGAGCAGGAGCTGCTGTGGGGCACATGTGAGTTAGATCTATGGGGCAGGAGATGGTGTGGGGCAGATGTGGGTCAGATCTATGGGGCAGGATCTCCTGGGGCTGATGTGGGTCAGATCTGTGGGGTAAAATCTGCTGTGGGGCAGATGTGGTTCAGATCTATGGGGCAGGAGCTTCTGTGGGGTTGATGTGGGTCAGATCTATGGGTCAGGAGCTGCTGTGGGGCAGATGTGGGTCAGTTCTATGGGGCAAGAGCCGCTGTGGTGCAGATGTGGGTCTGATCTATGGGGCAAGATCTCCTGGGGGCTGATGTGGGTCAGATCTGTGGGGTAAAATCTGCTGTGGGGCAGATGTGGTTCAGATCTATGGGGCAGGAGCTTCTGTGGGGTTGATGTGGGTCAGATCTATGGGTCAGGAGCTGCTGAGGGGCAGATGTGGGTCAGTTCTATGGGGCTAGAGCTGCTGTGGTGCAGATGTGGGTCAGATCTATGGGGCAGGAGCTGCTGTGGGGCTGATACGGTTAAGATCTATGGAGCGGGAGATGCTATGGGGCTGATGTTGGTCAGATCTATAGGGCAGGAGTTGCAGTGGGGCTGATGTGGGTCAGATCTATGGGGCAGGATCTCCTGTGGGGCTGATGTGGGTCAAATCAATGGGGCAGAGCTGCTCTGGGGCACATGTGGGTCAGATCTATGGAGCAGGAGCTGCTGTGGGGCACATGTGAGTTAGATCTATGGGGCAGGAGATGGTGTGGGGCAGATGTGGGTCAGATCTATGGGGCAGGATCTCCTGGGGGCTGAGGTGGGTCAGATCTGTGGGGTAAAATCTGCTGTGGGGCAGATGTGGTTCAGATCTATGGGGCAGGAGCTTCTGTGGGGTTGATGTGGGTCAGATCTATGGGTCAGGAGCTGCTGTGGGGCAGATGTGGGTCAGATCTATGGGGCAGGATCTCCTGGGGGCTGATGTGGGTCAGATCTGTGGGGTAAAATCTGCTGTGGGGCAGATGTGGTTCAGATCTATGGGGCAGGAGCTTCTGTGGGGTTGATGTGGGTCAGATCTATGGGGCAAGATCTCCTGGGGGCTGATGTGGGTCAGATCTGTGGGGTAAAATCTGCTGTGGGGCAGATGTGGTTCAGATCTATGGGGCAGGAGCTTCTGTGGGGTTGATGTGGGTCAGATCTATGGGTCAGGAGCTGCTGTGGGGCAGATGTGGGTCAGTTCTATGGGGCAAGAGCTGCTGTGGTGCAGATGTGGGTCAGATCTATAGGGCAGGAGCTGTTGTGGGGCTGATAATGTTAAGATCTATGGAGCGGGAGATGCTATGGGGCTGATGAGGGTCAGATCTACAAGGCAGGAGCTGCTGTGGGGCTGATGTTGGTCAGATCTATAGGGCAGGAGCTGCAGTGGGGCTGATGTGGGTCAGTTCTATGGGGCAGGATCTCCTGTGGGGCTGATGTGGGTCAAATCAATGAGGCAGAGCTGCTGTGGGGCACATGTGGGTCAGATCTATGGGTCAGGAGCTGCTGTGGGGCAGATGTGGGTCAGTTCTATGGGGCAAGAGCTTCTGTGGTGCAGATGTGGGTCAGATCTATGGGGCAGGAGCTGCTGTGGGGCTGATACGGTTAAGATCTATGGAGCGGGAGATGCTATGGGGCTGATGAGGGTCAGATCTATGGGGCAGGAGCTGATGTGGGGCTGATGTTGGTCAGATCTATAGGGCAGGAGCTGCAGTGGGGCTGATGTGGGTCAGATCTATGGGGCAGGATCTCCTGTGGGGCTGATGTGGGTCCAATCAATGGGGCAGAGCTGCTCTGGGGCACATGTGGGTCAGATCTATGGGGCAGGAGCTGCTGTGGGGCAGATTTGAATCAGATCTATAGGGCAGGAGCTGCTGTGGGTCAGATCTATGGGCAGGAGCTGCTGTGGGGCACATGTGAGTTAGATCTATGGGGCAGGAGATGGTGTGGGGCAGATGTGGGTCAGATCTATGGGGCAGGATCTCCTGGGGGCTGATGTGGGTCAGATCTGTGGGGTAAAATGTGCTGTGGGGCAGATGTGGTTCAGATCTATGGGGCAGGAGCTTCTGTGGGGTTGATGTGGGTCAGATCTATGGGTCAGGAGCTGCTGTGGGTCAGATGTGGGTCAGTTCTATGGGGCAAGAGCCGCTGTGGTGCAGATGTGGGTCAGATCTATGGGGCAAGATCTCCTGGGGGCTGATGTGGGTCAGATCTGTGGGGTAAAATCTGCTGTGGGGCAGATGTGGTTCAGATCTATGGGGCAGGAACTTCTGTGGGGTTGATGTGGGTCAGATCTATGGGTCAGGAGCTGCTGTGGGGCAGATGTGGGTCAGTTCTATGGGGAAGAGCTGCTGTGGTGCAGATGTGGGTCAGATCTATGGGGCAGGAGCTGCTGTGGGGCTGATACGGTTAAGATCTATGGAGCGGGAGATGCTATGGGGCTGATGAGGGTCAGATCTATGGGGCAGGAGCTGATGTGGGGCTGAAGTTGGTCAGATCTATAGGGCAGGAGCTGCAGTGGGGCTGATGTGGGTCAGTTCTATGGGGCAGGATCTCCTGTGGGGCTGATGTGGGTCAAATCAATGAGGCAGAGCTGCTCTGGGGCACATGTGGGTCAGATCTATGGAGAAGGATCAGCTGTGGGGCAGATTTGAATCAGATCTATAGGGCAGGAGCTGCTGTGGGTCAGATCTATGGAGGAGGAGCTGCTGTGGGGTTGATGTGGGTCAGATCTATGGGTCAGGAGCTGCTGTGGGGCAGATGTGGGTCAGTTCTATGGGGCAAGATCTGCTGTGGTGCAGATGAGGGTCAGATCTATGGGGCAGAAGCTGCTGTGGGGCACATGTGAGTTAGATCTATGGGGCAGGAGATGGTGTGGGGCAGATGTGGGTCAGATCTATGGGGCAGGAGCTGCTGTGGGGCAGATGTGGTTGAGATCTATGGAGCGGGAAATGCTATGGGGCTTATGAGGGTCAGATCTACGGGGCAGGAGCTGATGTGGGGCTGATGTTGGTGAGATCTATAGGGCAGGAGCTGCAGTGGGGCTGATGTGGGTCAGATCTATGGGGCAGGATCTCCTGTGGGGCTGATGTGGGTCAAATCAATGGGGCAGAGCTGCTCTGGGGCACATGTGGGTCAGATCTATGGGGCAGGAGCTGCTGTGGGGCAGATGTGAATCAGATCTATAGGGCAGGAGCTGCTGTGGGTCAGATCTATGGAGCAGGAGCTGCTGTGGGGCAGATTTGAATCAGATCTATAGGGCAGGAGCTGCTGTGGGTCAGATCTATGGAGCAGGAGCTGCTGTGGGGCAGATGTGGTTGAGATCTATGGAGCGGGAAATGCTATGGGGCTGATGAGGGTCAGATCTATGGGGCAGGAGCTGATGTGGGGCTGATGTTGGTCAGATCTATAGGGCAGGAGCTGCAGTGGGGCTGATGTGGGTCAGATCTATGGGGCAGGATCTCCTGTGGGGCTGATGTGGGTCAAATCAATGGGGCAGAGCTGCTCTGGGGCACATGTGGGTCAGATCTATGGGGCAGGAGCTGCTGTGGGGCAGATTTGAATCAGATCTATAGGGCAGGAGCTGCTGTGGGTCAGATCTATGGGCAGGAGCTGCTGTGGGGCACATGTGAGTTAGATCTATGGGGCAGGAGATGGTGTGGGGCAGATGTGGGTCAGATCTATGGGGCAGGATCTCCTGGGGGCTGATGTGGTTCAGATCTGTGGGGTAAAATCTGCTGTGGGGCAGATGTGGTTCAGATCTATGGGGCAGGAGCTTCTGTGGGGTTGATGTGGGTCAGATCTATGGGTCAGGAGCTGCTGTGGGGCAGATGTGGGTCAGATCTATGGGGCAGGATCTCCTGGGGGCTGATGTGGGTCAGATCTGTGGGGTAAAATCTGCTGTGGGGCAGATGTGGTTCAGATCTATGGGGCAGGAGCTTCTGTGGGGTTGATGTGGGTCAGATCTATGGGTCAGGAGCTGCTGTGGGGCAGATGTGGGTCAGTTCTATGGGGCAAGAGCCGCTGTGGTGCAGATGTGGGTCAGATCTATGGGGCAAGATCTCCCGGGGGCTGATGTGGGTCAGATCTGTGGGGTAAAATCTGCTGTGGGGCAGATGTGGTTCAGATCTATGGGGCAGGAGCTTCTGTGGGGTTGATGTGGGTCAGATCTATGGGTCAGGAGCTGCTGTGGGGCAGATGTGGGTCAGTTCTATGGGGCAAGAGCTGCTCTGGGGCACATGTGGGTCAGATCTATGGGGCAGGAGCTGCTGTGGGGCTGATACGGTTAAGATCTATGGAGCGGGAGATGCTATGGGGCTGATGAGGGTCAGATCTATGGGGCAGGAGCTGATGTGGGGCTGATGTTGGTCAGATCTATAGGGCAGGAGCTGCAGTGGGGCTGATGTGGGTCAGATCTATGGGGCAGGATCTCCTGTGGGGCTGATGTGGGTCAAATCAATGGGGCAGAGCTGCTCTGGGGCACATGTGGGTCAGATCTATGGGGCAGGAGCTGCTGTGGGGCAGATTTGAATCAGATCTATAGGGCAGGAGCTGCTGTGGGTCAGATCTATGGGCAGGAGCTGCTGTGGGGCACATGTGAGTTAGATCTATGGGGCAGGAGATGGTGTGGGGCAGATGTGGGTCAGATCTATGGGGCAGGATCTCCTGGGGGCTGATGTGGGTCAGATCAGTGGGGTAAAATCTGCTGTGGGGCAGATGTGGTTCAGATCTATGGGGCAGGAGCTTCTGTGGGGTTGATGTGGGTCAGATCTATGGGTCAGGAGCTGCTGTGGGGCAGATGTGGGTCAGTTCTATGGGGCAAGAGCTGCTGTGGTGCAGATGTGGGTCAGATCTATGGGGCAGGAGCTGCTGTGGGGCTGATACGGTTAAGATCTATGGAGCGGGAGATGCTATGGGGCTGATGAGGGTCAGATCTATGGGGCAGGAGCTGATGTGGGGCTGATGTTGGTCAGATCTATAGGGCAGGAGCTGCAGTGGGGCTGATGTGGGTCAGTTCTATGGGGCAGGATCTCCTGTGGGGCTGATGTGGGTCAAATAAATGAGGCAGAGCTGCTCTGGGGCACATGTGGGTCAGATATATGGGGCAGGAGCTGCTGTGGGGCAGATTTGAATGAGATCTATAGGGCAGGAGCTGCTGTGGGTCAGATCTATGGAGCAGGAGCTGCTGTGGGGAACATGTGAGTTAGATCTATGGGGCAGGAGATGGTGTGGGGCAGATGTGGGTCAGATCTATGGGGCAGGATCTCCTGGGGGCTGATGTGGGTCAGATCTGTGGGGTAAAATCTGCTGTGGGGCAGATGTGGTTCAGATCTATGGGGCAGGAGCTTCTGTGGGGTTGATGTGGGTCAGATCTATGGGTCAGGAGCTGCTGTGGTGCAGATGTGGGTCAGTTCTATGGGGCAGGATCTCCTGGGGGCTGATGTGGGTCAGATCTGTGGGGTAAAATCTGCTGTGGGTCAGATGTGGTTCAGATCTATGGGGCAGGAGCTTCTGTGGGGTTGATGTGGGTCAGATCTAGGGGTCAGGAGCTGCTGTGGGGCAGATGTGGGTCAGTTCTATGGGGCAAGAGCTGCTGTGGTGCAGATGTGGGTCAGATCTATGGGGCAGGAGCTGCTGTGGGGCTGATACGGTTAAGATCTATGGAGCGGGAGAAGCTATGGGGCTGATGAGGGTCAGATCTATGGGGCAGGAGCTGATGTGGGGCTGATGTTGGACAGATCTATAGGGCAGGAGCTGCAGTGGGGCTGATGTGGGTCAGATCAATGGGGCAGAGCTGCTCTGGGGCACATGTGGGTCAGATCTATGGGGCAGGAGCTGCTGTGGGGCAGATTTGAATCAGATCTATAGGGCAGAAGCTGCTGTGGGTCAGATCTCTAGGGCAGGAGCTGCTGTGGGGCACATGTGAGTTAGATCTATGGGGCAGGAGATGGTGTGGGGCAGATGTGGGTCAGATCTATGGGGCAGGATCTCCTGGGGGCTGATGTGGGTCAGATCTGTGGGGTAAAATCTGCTGTGGGGCAGATGTGGTTCAGATCTATGGGGCAGGAGCTTCTGTGGGGTTGATGTGGGTCAGATCTATGGGTCCGGAGCTGCTGTGGGGCAGATGTGGGTCAGTTCTATGGGGCAAGAGCCGCTGTGGTGCAGATGTGGGTCAGATCTATGGGGCAGGAGCTGCTGTGGGGCTGATACGGTTAAGATCTATGGAGCGGGAGATGCTATGGGGCTGATGAGGGTCAGATCTATGGGGCAGGAGCTGATGTGGGGCTGATGTTGGTCAGATCTATAGGGCAGGAGCTGCAGTGGGGCTGATGTGGGTCAGATCTATGGGGCAGGATCTCCTGTGGGGCTGATGTGGGTCAAATCAATGGGGCAGAGCTGCTCTGGGGCACATGTGGGTCAGATCTATGGAGCAGGAGCTGCTGTGGGGCAGATTTGAATCAGATCTATAGGGCAGGAGCTGCTGTGGGTCAGATCTATGGAGCAGGAGCTGCTGTGGGGTTGATGTGGGTCAGATCTATGGGTCAGGAGCTGCTGTGGGGCAGATGTGGGTCAGTTCTATGGGGCAAGAGCTGCTGTGGTGCAGATGTGGGTCAGATCTATGGGGGAGGAGCTGCTGTGGGGCTGATACGGTTAAGATCTATGGAGCGGGAGATGCTATGGGGCTGATGAGGGTCAGATCTATGGGGCAGGAGCTGATGTGGGGCTGATGTTGGTCAGATCTATAGGGCAGGAGCTGCAGTGGGGCTGATGTGGGTCAGATCTATGGGGCAGGATCTCCTGTGGGGCTGATGTGGGTCAAATCAGTGGGGCAGAGCTGCTCTGGGGCACATGTGGGTCAGATCTATTGGGCAGGAGCTGCTGTGGGGCAGATTTGAATCAGATCTATAGGGCAGGAGCTGCTGTGGGTCAGATCTATGGGCAGGAGCTGCTGTGGGGCACATGTGAGTTAGATCTATGGGGCAGGAGATGGTGTGGGGCAGATGTGGGTCAGATCTATGGGGCAGGATCTCCTGGGGGCTGATGTGGGTCAGATCTGTGGGGTAAAATCTGCTGTGGGGCAGATGTGGTTCTGATCTATGGGCAGGAGCTTCTGTGGGGTTGATGTGGGTCAGATCTATGGGTCAGGAGATGGTGTGGAGCAGATGTGGGTCAGATCTATGGGGCAGGATCTCCTGGGGGCTGATGTGGGTCAGATCTGTGGGGTAAAATCTGCTGTGGGGCAGATGTGGTTCAGATCTATGGGGCAGGAGCTTCTGTGGGGTTGATGTGGGTCAGATCTATGGGTCAGGAGCTGCTGTGGGGCAGATGTGGGTCAGTTCTATGGGGCAAGAGCCGCTGTGGTGCAGATGTGGGTCAGATCTATGGGGCAAGATCTCCTGGGGGCTGATGTGGGTCAGATCTGTGGGGTAAAATCTGCTGTGGGGCAGATGTGGTTCAGATCTATGGGGCAGGAGCTTCTGTGGGGTTGATGTGGGTCAGATCTATGGGTCAGGAGCTGCTGTGGGGCAGATGTGGGTCAGTTCTATGGGGCAAGAGCTGCTGTGGTGCAGATGTGGGTCAGATCTATGGGGCAGGATCTCCTGGGGGCTGATGTGGGTCAGATCTGTGGGGTAAAATCTGCTGTGGGGCAGATGTGGTTCAGATCTATGGGGCAGGAGCTTCTGTGGGGTTGATGTGGGTCAGATCTATGGGTCAGGAGCTGCTGTGGGGCAGATGTGGGTCAGTTCTATGGGGCAAGAGCCGCTGTGGTGCAGATGTGGGTCAGATCTATGGGGCAAGATCTCCCGGGGGCTGATGTGGGTCAGATCTGTGGGGTAAAATCTGCTGTGGGGCAGATGTGGTTCAGATCTATGGGGCAGGAGCTTCTGTGGGGTTGATGTGGGTCAGATCTATGGGTCAGGAGCTGCTGTGGGGCAGATGTGGGTCAGTTCTATGGGGCAAGAGCTGCTCTGGGGCACATGTGGGTCAGATCTATGGGGCAGGAGCTGCTGTGGGGCTGATACGGTTAAGATCTATGGAGCGGGAGATGCTATGGGGCTGATGAGGGTCAGATCTATGGGGCAGGAGCTGATGTGGGGCTGATGTTGGTCAGATCTATAGGGCAGGAGCTGCAGTGGGGCTGATGTGGGTCAGATCTATGGGGCAGGATCTCCTGTGGGGCTGATGTGGGTCAAATCAATGGGGCAGAGCTGCTCTGGGGCACATGTGGGTCAGATCTATGGGGCAGGAGCTGCTGTGGGGCAGATTTGAATCAGATCTATAGGGCAGGAGCTGCTGTGGGTCAGATCTATGGGCAGGAGCTGCTGTGGGGCACATGTGAGTTAGATCTATGGGGCAGGAGATGGTGTGGGGCAGATGTGGGTCAGATCTATGGGGCAGGATCTCCTGGGGGCTGATGTGGGTCAGATCAGTGGGGTAAAATCTGCTGTGGGGCAGATGTGGTTCAGATCTATGGGGCAGGAGCTTCTGTGGGGTTGATGTGGGTCAGATCTATGGGTCAGGAGCTGCTGTGGGGCAGATGTGGGTCAGTTCTATGGGGCAAGAGCTGCTGTGGTGCAGATGTGGGTCAGATCTATGGGGCAGGAGCTGCTGTGGGGCTGATACGGTTAAGATCTATGGAGCGGGAGATGCTATGGGGCTGATGAGGGTCAGATCTATGGGGCAGGAGCTGATGTGGGGCTGATGTTGGTCAGATCTATAGGGCAGGAGCTGCAGTGGGGCTGATGTGGGTCAGTTCTATGGGGCAGGATCTCCTGTGGGGCTGATGTGGGTCAAATAAATGAGGCAGAGCTGCTCTGGGGCACATGTGGGTCAGATATATGGGGCAGGAGCTGCTGTGGGGCAGATTTGAATGAGATCTATAGGGCAGGAGCTGCTGTGGGTCAGATCTATGGAGCAGGAGCTGCTGTGGGGAACATGTGAGTTAGATCTATGGGGCAGGAGATGGTGTGGGGCAGATGTGGGTCAGATCTATGGGGCAGGATCTCCTGGGGGCTGATGTGGGTCAGATCTGTGGGGTAAAATCTGCTGTGGGGCAGATGTGGTTCAGATCTATGGGGCAGGAGCTTCTGTGGGGTTGATGTGGGTCAGATCTATGGGTCAGGAGCTGCTGTGGTGCAGATGTGGGTCAGTTCTATGGGGCAGGATCTCCTGGGGGCTGATGTGGGTCAGATCTGTGGGGTAAAATCTGCTGTGGGTCAGATGTGGTTCAGATCTATGGGGCAGGAGCTTCTGTGGGGTTGATGTGGGTCAGATCTAGGGGTCAGGAGCTGCTGTGGGGCAGATGTGGGTCAGTTCTATGGGGCAAGAGCTGCTGTGGTGCAGATGTGGGTCAGATCTATGGGGCAGGAGCTGCTGTGGGGCTGATACGGTTAAGATCTATGGAGCGGGAGAAGCTATGGGGCTGATGAGGGTCAGATCTATGGGGCAGGAGCTGATGTGGGGCTGATGTTGGACAGATCTATAGGGCAGGAGCTGCAGTGGGGCTGATGTGGGTCAGATCAATGGGGCAGAGCTGCTCTGGGGCACATGTGGGTCAGATCTATGGGGCAGGAGCTGCTGTGGGGCAGATTTGAATCAGATCTATAGGGCAGAAGCTGCTGTGGGTCAGATCTCTAGGGCAGGAGCTGCTGTGGGGCACATGTGAGTTAGATCTATGGGGCAGGAGATGGTGTGGGGCAGATGTGGGTCAGATCTATGGGGCAGGATCTCCTGGGGGCTGATGTGGGTCAGATCTGTGGGGTAAAATCTGCTGTGGGGCAGATGTGGTTCAGATCTATGGGGCAGGAGCTTCTGTGGGGTTGATGTGGGTCAGATCTATGGGTCCGGAGCTGCTGTGGGGCAGATGTGGGTCAGTTCTATGGGGCAAGAGCCGCTGTGGTGCAGATGTGGGTCAGATCTATGGGGCAGGAGCTGCTGTGGGGCTGATACGGTTAAGATCTATGGAGCGGGAGATGCTATGGGGCTGATGAGGGTCAGATCTATGGGGCAGGAGCTGATGTGGGGCTGATGTTGGTCAGATCTATAGGGCAGGAGCTGCAGTGGGGCTGATGTGGGTCAGATCTATGGGGCAGGATCTCCTGTGGGGCTGATGTGGGTCAAATCAATGGGGCAGAGCTGCTCTGGGGCACATGTGGGTCAGATCTATGGAGCAGGAGCTGCTGTGGGGCAGATTTGAATCAGATCTATAGGGCAGGAGCTGCTGTGGGTCAGATCTATGGAGCAGGAGCTGCTGTGGGGTTGATGTGGGTCAGATCTATGGGTCAGGAGCTGCTGTGGGGCAGATGTGGGTCAGTTCTATGGGGCAAGAGCTGCTGTGGTGCAGATGTGGGTCAGATCTATGGGGGAGGAGCTGCTGTGGGGCTGATACGGTTAAGATCTATGGAGCGGGAGATGCTATGGGGCTGATGAGGGTCAGATCTATGGGGCAGGAGCTGATGTGGGGCTGATGTTGGTCAGATCTATAGGGCAGGAGCTGCAGTGGGGCTGATGTGGGTCAGATCTATGGGGCAGGATCTCCTGTGGGGCTGATGTGGGTCAAATCAGTGGGGCAGAGCTGCTCTGGGGCACATGTGGGTCAGATCTATTGGGCAGGAGCTGCTGTGGGGCAGATTTGAATCAGATCTATAGGGCAGGAGCTGCTGTGGGTCAGATCTATGGGCAGGAGCTGCTGTGGGGCACATGTGAGTTAGATCTATGGGGCAGGAGATGGTGTGGGGCAGATGTGGGTCAGATCTATGGGGCAGGATCTCCTGGGGGCTGATGTGGGTCAGATCTGTGGGGTAAAATCTGCTGTGGGGCAGATGTGGTTCTGATCTATGGGCAGGAGCTTCTGTGGGGTTGATGTGGGTCAGATCTATGGGTCAGGAGATGGTGTGGAGCAGATGTGGGTCAGATCTATGGGGCAGGATCTCCTGGGGGCTGATGTGGGTCAGATCTGTGGGGTAAAATCTGCTGTGGGGCAGATGTGGTTCAGATCTATGGGGCAGGAGCTTCTGTGGGGTTGATGTGGGTCAGATCTATGGGTCAGGAGCTGCTGTGGGGCAGATGTGGGTCAGTTCTATGGGGCAAGAGCCGCTGTGGTGCAGATGTGGGTCAGATCTATGGGGCAAGATCTCCTGGGGGCTGATGTGGGTCAGATCTGTGGGGTAAAATCTGCTGTGGGGCAGATGTGGTTCAGATCTATGGGGCAGGAGCTTCTGTGGGGTTGATGTGGGTCAGATCTATGGGTCAGGAGCTGCTGTGGGGCAGATGTGGGTCAGTTCTATGGGGCAAGAGCTGCTGTGGTGCAGATGTGGGTCAGATCTATGGGGCAGGAGCTGCTGTGGGGCTGATACGGTTAAGATCTATGGAGCGGGAGATGCTATGGGGCTGATGAGGGTCAGATCTATGGGGCAGGAGCTGATGTGGGGCTGATGTTGGTCAGATCTATAGGGCAGGAGCTGCAGTAGGGCTGATGTGGGTCAGATCTATGGGGCAGGATCTCCTGTGGGGCTGATGTGTGTCAAATCAATGGGGCAGAGCTGCTCTGGGGCACATGTGGGTCAGATCTATGGGGCAGGAGCTGCTGTGGGGCAGATTTGAATCAGATCTATAGGTCAGGAGCTGCTGTGGGTCAGATCTATGGAGCAGGAGCTCCTGTGGGGTTGATGTGGGTCAGATCTATGGGTCAGGAGCTGCTGTGGGGCAGATGTGGGTCAGTTCTATGGGGCAAGAGCTGCTGTGGTGCAGATGTGGGTCAGATCTATGGGGCAGGAGCTGCTGTGGGGCTGATACGGTTAAGATCTATGGAGCGGGAGATGCTATGGGGCTGATGAGGGTCAGATCTATGGGGCAGGAGCTGATGTGGTGCTGATGTTGGTCAGATCTATAGGGCAGGAGCTGCAGTAGGGCTGATGTGGGTCAGATCTATGGGGCAGGATCTCCTGTGGGGCTGATGTGGGTCAAATCAATGAGGCAGAGCTGCTCTGGGGCACATGTGGGTCAGATCTATGGGGCAGGAGCTGCTGTGGGGCAGATTTGAATCAGATCTATAGGGTAGGAGCTGCTGTGGGTCAGATCTATGGGCAGGAGCTGCTGTGGGGCACATGTGAGTTAGATCTATGGGGCAGGAGATGGTGTGGGGCAGATGTGGGTCAGATCTATGGGGCAGGATCTCCTGGGGGCTGATGTGGGTCAGATCTGTGGGGTAAAATCTGCTGTGGGGCAGATGTGGTTCAGATCTATGGGGCAGGAGCTTCTGAGGGGTTGATGTGGGTCAGATCTATGGGTCAGGAGCTGCTGTGGGGCAGATGTGGGTCAGATCTATGGGGCAGGATCTCCTGGGGGCTGATGTGGGTCAGATCTGTGGGGTAAAATCTGCTGTGGGGCAGATGTGGATCAGATCTATGGGGCAGGAGCTTCTGTGGGGTTGATGTGGGTCAGATCTATGGGTCAGGAGCTGCTGTGGGGCAGATGTGGGTCAGTTCTATGGGGCAAGAGCCGCTGTGGTGCAGATGTGGGTCAGATCTATGGGGCAAGATCTCCTGGGGGCTGATGTGGGTCAGATCTGTGGGGTAAAATCTGCTGTGGGGCAGATGTGGTTCAGATCTATGGGGCAGGAGCTTCTGTGGGGTTGATGTGGGTCAGATCTATGGGTCAGGAGCTGCTGTGGGGCAGATGTGGGTCAGTTCTATGGGGCAAGAGCTGCTGTGGTGCAGATGTGGGTCAGATCTATGGGGCAGGAGCTGCTGTGGGGCTGATACGGTTAAGATCTATGGAGCGGGAGATGCTATGGGGCTGATGAGGGTCAGATCTATGGGGCAGGAGCTGATGTGGGGCTGATGTTGGTCAGATCTATAGGGCAGGAGCTGCAGTGGGGCTGATGTGGGTCAGATCTATGGGGCAGGATCTCCTGTGGGGCTGATGTTGGTCAAATCAATGAGGCAGAGCTGCTCTGGGGCACATGTGGGTCAGATCTATGGAGCAGGAGCTGCTGTGGGGCAGATTTGAATGAGATCTATAGGGCAGGAGCTGCTGTGGGTCAGATCTATGGAGCAGGAGCTGCTGTGTGGTTGATGTGGGTCAGATCTATGGGTCAGGAGCTGCTGTGGGGCAGATGTGGGTCAGTTCTATGGGGCAAGAGCTGCTGTGGTGCAGATGTGGGTCAGATCTATGGGGCAGGAGCTGCTGTGGGGCTGATACGGTTAAGATCTATGGAGCGGGAGATGCTATGGGGCTGATGAGGGTCAGATCTACTGGGCAGGAGCTGATGTGGGGCTGATGTGGGTCAAATCAATGGGGCAGAGCTGCTCTGGGGCACATGTGGGTCATATCTATGGAGCAGGAGCTGCTGTGGGGCAGATTTGAATCAGATCTATAGGGCAGAAGCTGCTGTGGGTCAGATCTATGGGCTGGAGCTGCTGTGGGCACATGTGAGTTAGATCTATGGGGCAGGAGATGGTGTGGGGCAGATGTGGGTCAGATCTATGGGGCAGGATCTCCTGGGGGCTGATGTGGGTCAGATCTGTGGGGTAAAATCTGCTGTGGGGCAGATGTGGTTCAGATCTATGGGGCAGGAGCTTCTGTGGGGTTGATGTGGGTCAGATCTATGGGTCAGGAGCTGCTGTGGGGCAGATGTGGGTCAGATCTATGGGGCAGGATCTCCTGGGGGCTGATGTGGGTCAGATCTGTGGGGTAAAATCTGCTGTGGGGCAGATGTGGTTCAGATCTATGGGGCAGGAGCTTCTGTGGGGTTGATGTGGGTCAGATCTATGGGTCAGGAGCTGCTGTGGGGCAGATGTGGGTCAGTTCTATGGGGCAAGAGCCGCTGTGGTGCAGATGTGGGTCAGATCTATGGGGCAAGATCTCCTGGGGGCTGATGTGGGTCAGATCTGTGGGGTAAAATCTGCTGTGGGGCAGATGTGGTTCAGATCTATGGGGCAGGAGCTTCTGTGGGGTTGATGTGGGTCAGATCTATGGGTCAGGAGCTGCTGTGGGGCAGATGTGGGTCAGATCTATAGGGCAGGAGCTGCTGTGGGTCAGATCTATGGAGCAGGAGCTGCTGTGGGGTTGATGTGGGTCAGATCTATGGGTCAGGAGCTGATGTGGGGCTGATGTTGGTCAGATCTATAGTGCAGGAGCTGCAGTGGGGCTGATGAGGGTCAGATCTATAGGGCAGGAGCTGATGTGGGGCTGATGTGGGTCAAATCAATGGGGCAGAGCTGCTCTGGGGCACATGTGGGTCAGATCTATGGGGCAGGAGCTGCTGTGGGGCAGATTTGAATCAGATCTATAGGGCAGAACCTGCTGTGGGTCAGATCTATGGGCTGGAGCTGCTGTGGGGCACATGTGAGTTAGATCTATGGGGCAGGAGATGGTGTGGGGCAGATGTGGGTCAGATCTATGGGGCAGGATCTCCTGGGGGCTGATGTGGGTCAGATCTGTGGGGTAAAATCTGCTGTGGGGCAGATGTGGTTCAGATCTATGGGGCAGGTGTTGCTGTGGGGCAGATGTGGGTCAGATCTATGGGGCAGGAGCTGCTGTGGGTCAGATGTGTGTCAGATCTATAGGTCAGGAGCTGCTGTGGCTGCTGTGGGTCAGTTCTATAAGGCAGGAGATGCTGTGGGGCAGATGTGGGTCAGATCTATGGGGCAGGGGCTGCTGTGGGGCAGATGTGGGTCAGATCTATGGAGCAGGAGCTGCTGTGGGGCAGATTTGAATCAGATCTATAGGGCAGGAGCTGCTGTGGGTCAGATCTATGGAGCAGGAGCTGCTGTGGGGCACATGTGAGTTAGATCTATGGGGCAGGAGATGGTGTGGGGCAGATGTGGGTCAGATCTATGGGGCAGGAGCTGCTGTGGGGCAGATGTGGGTCAGATCTATGGGGCAGGATCTCCTGGGGGCTGATGTGGGTCAGATCTGTGGGGTAAAATCTGCTGTGGGGCAGATGTGGTTCAGATCTATGGGGCAGGAGCTTCTGTGGGGTTGATGTGGGTCAGATCTATGGGTCAGGAGCTGCTGTGGGGCAGATGTGGGTCAGTTCTATGGGGCAGGATCTGCTGTGGGGCAGATGTGGTTCAGATCTATGGGGCAGGTGTTGCTGTGGGGCAGATGTGGGTCAGATCTATGGGGCAGGAGCTGCTGTGGGTCAGATGTGTGTCAGATCTATAGGTCAGGAGCTGCTGTGGCTGCTGTGGGTCAGTTCTATGGGGCAGGAGATGCTGTGGGGCAGATGTGGGTCAGATCTATGGGGCAGGGGCTGCTGTGGGGCAGATGTGGGTCAGATCTATGGAGCAGGAGCTGCTGTGGGGCAGATTTGAATCAGATCTATAGGGCAGGAGCTGCTGTGGGTCAGATCTATGGAGCAGGAGCTGCTGTGGGGCACATGTGAGTTAGATCTATGGGGCAGGAGATGGTGTGGGGCAGATGTGGGTCAGATCTATGGGGCAGGAGCTGCTGTGGGGCAGATGTGGGTCAGTTCTATGGGGCAAGAGCTGCTGTGGTGCAGATGTGGGATAGATCTATGGGGCAGAAGCTGCTGTGGGGCTGATACGGTTAAGATCTATGGAGCGGGAGATGCTATGGGGCTGATGAGGGTCAGATCTATGGGGCAGGAGCTGATGTGGGGCTGATGTTGGTCAGATCTATAGGGCAGGAGCTGCAGTGGGGCTGATGTGGGTCAGATCTATGGAGCAGGAGCTGCTGTGGGGCAGATTTGAATCAGATCTATAGGGCAGGAGCTGCTGTGGGTCAGATGTATGGTGCAGGAGCTGCTGTGGGGCACATGTGAGTTAGATCTATGGGGCAGGAGATGGTGTGGGGCAGATGTGGTTCAGATCTATGGGGCATGATCTCCTGTGGTGCTTATGTGGGTCAAATCAATGGGGCAGAGCTGCTCTGGGGCACATGTGGGTCAGATCTATGGAGCAGGAGCTGCTGTGGGGCAGATTTGAATCAGATCTATAGGGCTGGAGCTACTGTGGGTCAGATCTATGGGCAGGAGCAGCTGTGGGGCACATGTGAGTTAGATCTATGGGGCAGGAGATGGTGTGGGGCAGATGTGGGTCAGATCTATGGGGCAGGATCTCCTGGGGGCTGATGTGGGTCAGATCTGTGAGGTAAAATCTGCTGTGGGGCAGATGTGGTTCAGATCTATGGGGCAGGAGCTTCTGTGTGGTTGATGTGGGTCAGATCTATGGGTCAGGAGCTGCTGTGGGGCAGATGTGGGTCAGTTCTATGGGGCAAGAGCTGCTGTGGTGCAGATGTGGGTCAGATCTATGGGGCAGGAGCTGCTGTGGGGCAGATGTGGGTCAGATCTATGGGGCAAGAGCTGCTGTGGTGCAGATGTGGGTCAGATCTAAGGGGCAGGAGCTGCTGTGGGGCTGATACGGTTAAGATCTATGGAGCGGGAGATGCTATGGGGCTGATGAGGGTCAGATCTATGGGGCAGGAGCTGATGTGGGGCTGATGTTGGTCAGATCTATAGGGCAGGAGCTGCAGTGGGGCTGATGTGGGTCAGATCTATAGGGCAGGAGCTGCAGTGGGGCTGATGTGGGTCAGATCTAAGCGGCAGGATCTCCTGTGGGGCTGATGTGGGTCAAATCAATGGGGCAGAGCTGCTCTGGGGCACATGTGGGTCAGATCTATGGAGCAGGAGCTGCTGTGGGGCAGATTTGAATCAGATCTATAGGGCAGGCGCTCTGTTGGGTCAGATCTTAGGGCAGGAGCTGCTGTGGGGCACATGTGAGTTAGATCTATGGGGCAGGAGATGGTGTGGGGCAGATTTGGGTCAGTTCTATGGGGCAGGAGCTGCTGTGGGGCAGATGTGGGTCAGATCTATGGGGCAGGGGCTGCTGTGGGGCAGATGTGGGTCAGTTCTATGGGGCAGGAGCTGCTGTGGGGCAGATGTGGGTCAGATCTATGGGGCAGGGGCTGCTGTGGGGCAGATGTGGGTCAGATCTATGGGGCAGGGGCTGCTGTGGGTCAGATGTGGGTCAGATCTATGGGGCAGGGGCTGCTGTGGGTCAGATGTGGGTCAGATCTATGGGGCAGGAGCTGCTGTGGGGCTGATACGGTTAAGATCTATGGAGCGGGAGATGCTATGGGGCTGATGTGGGTCAGATCTATGGAGCAGGAGCTGCTGTGGGGCAGATTTGAATCAGATATATAGGGCAGGAGCTGCTGTGGGTCAGATCTATGGAGCAGGAGCTGCTGTGGGGCACATGTGAGTTAGATCTATGGGGCAGGAGATGGTGTGGGGCAGATGTGGTTCAGATCTATGGGGCAGGAGATGGTGTGGGGCAGATGTGGGTCAGATCTATGGGGCAGGATCTCCTGGGGGCTGATGTGGGTCAGATCTGTGCGGTAAAATCTGCTGTGGGGCAGATGTGGTTCAGATCTATGGGGCAGGAGCTTCTGTGGGGTTGATGTGGGTCAGATCTATGGGTCAGGAGCTGCTGTGGGGCAGATGTGGGTCAGTTCTATGGGGCAGGATCTGCTGTGGGGCAGATGTGGGTCAGATCTATAGGTCAGGAGCTGCTGTGGCTGCTGTGAGTCAGTTCTATGGGGCAGGAGCTGCTGTGGGGCTGATGTTGGTCAGATCTATAGGGCAGGAGCTGCAGTGGGGCTGATGTGGGTCAGTTCTATGGGGCAGGATCTCCTGTGGGGCAGATTTGAATCAGATCTATAGGGCAGGAGCTGCTGTGGGTCAGATCTATGTAGCAGGAGCTGCTGTGGGGCACATGTGACTTAGATCTATGGGGCAGGAGATGGTGTGGGGCAGATTTGGGTCAGATGTATGGGGCAGGAGCTGATGTGGGGCTGATGTTGGTGAGATCTATAGGGCAGGAGCTGCAGTGGGGCTGATGTGGGTCAAATCAATGGGGCAGAGCTGCTCTGGGGCACATGTGGGTCAGATCTATGGAGCAGGAGCTGCTGTGGGGCAGATTTGAATCAGATCTATAGGGCAGGAGCTGCTGTGGGTCAGATCTATGTAGCAGGAGCTGCTGTGGGGCACATGTGAGTTAGATCTATGGGGCAGGAGATGGTGTGGGGCAGATGTGGGTCAGATCTATGGGGCAGGATCTCCTGGGGGCTGATGTGGGTCAGATCTGTGGGGTAAAATCTGCTGTGGGGCAGATGTGGTTCAGATCTATGGGGCAGGAGCTTCTGTGGGGTTGATGTGGGTCAGATCTATGGGTCAGGAGCTGCTGTGGTGCAGATGTGGGTCAGTTCTATGGGGCAGGAGATGCTGTGGGGCAGATGTGGGTCAGATCTATGGGGCAGGGGCTGCTGTGGGGCAGATGTGGGTCAGATCTATGGGGCAGGAGCTGCTGTGGGGCAGATTTGAATCAGATCTATAGGGCAGGCGCTGCTGTGGGTCAGATCTTAGGGCAGGAGCTGCTGTGGGGCACATGTGAGTTAGATCTATGGGGCAGGAGATGGTGTGGGGCAGATTTGGGTCAGTTCTATGGGGCAGGAGCTGCTGTGGGGCAGATGTGGGTCAGATCTATGGGGCAGGGGCTGCTGTGGGGCAGATGTGGGTCAGTTCTATGGGGCAGGAGCTGCTGTGGGGCAGATGTGGGTCAGATCTATGGGGCAGGGGCTGCTGTGGGGCAGATGTGGGTCAGATCTATGGGGCAGGGGCTGCTGTGGGTCAGATGTGGGTCAGATCTATAGGTCAGGAGCTGCTGTGGCTGCTGTGGGTCAGTTCTATGAAGCAGGAGATGCTGTGGGGCTGATGTGGGTCAAATCAATGGGGCAGAGCTGCTCTGGGGCACATGTGGGTCAGATCTATGGAGCAGGAGATGGTGTGGGGCAGATTTGGGTCAGTTCTATGGGGCAGGAGCTGCTGTGGGGCAGATGTGGGTCAGATCTATGGGGCAGGGGCTGCTGTGGGGCAGATGTGGGTCAGTTCTATGGGGCAGGAGCTGCTGTGGGGCAGATGTGGGTCAGATCTATGGGGCAGGGGCTGCTGTGGGGCAGATGTGGTTCAGATCTATGGGGCAGGGGCTGCTGTGGGTCAGATGTGGGTCAGATCTATAGGTCAGGAGCTGCTGTGGCTGCTGTGGGTCAGTTCTATGAAGCAGGAGATGCTGTGGGGCAGATGTGGGTCTAATCAATGGGGCAGAGCTGCTCTGGGGCGCATGTGGGTCAGATCTATGGAGCAGGAGCTGCTGTGGGGCAGATTTGAATCAGATCTATAGGGCAGGAGCTGCTGTGGGTCAGATCTATGGAGCAGGAGCTGCTGTGGGGCACATGTGAGTTAGATTTATGGGGCAGGAGATGGTGTGGGGCAGATGTGGTTCAGATCTATGGGGCAGGATCTCCTGTGGGGCTGATGTTTGTCAAATCAATGGGGCAGAGCTGCTCTGGGACACATGTGGGTCAGATCTATGGAGCAGGAGCTGCTGTGGGGCAGATTTGAATCAGATCTATAGGGCAGGAGCTGCTGTGGGTCAGATCTATGTAGCTGGAGCTGCTGTGGGGCACATGTGACTTAGATCTATGGGGCAGGAGATGGTGTGGGGCAGATGTGGGTCAGATCTATGGGGCAGGATCTCCTGGGGGCTGATGTGGGTCAGATCTGTGGGGTAAAATCTGCTGTGGGGCAGATGTGGTTCAGATCTATGGGGCAGGAGCTTCTGTGGGGTTGATGTGGGTCAGATCTATGGGTCAGGAGCTGCTGTGGGGCAGATGTGGGTCAGTTCTATGGGGCAAGAGCTGCTGTGGTGCAGATGTGGGTCAGATCTATGGGGCAGGAGCTGCTGTGGGGCAGATTTGAATCAGATCTATAGGGCAGGAGCTGCTGCGGGTCAGATCTATGGAGCAGGAGCTGCTGTGGGGCAGATGTGGGTCAGATCTATAGGGCAGGAGCTGCAGTGGGGCTGATGTGGGTCAGATCTATGGGGCAGGGGCTGCTGTGGGTCAGATGTGGGTCAGATCTATGGGGCAGGAGATGGTGTGGGGCAGATGTGGGTCAGATCTATGGGGCAGGATCTCCTGGGGGCTGATGTGGGTCAGATCTGTGGGGTAAAATATGCTGTGGGGCAGATGTGGTTCAAATCTATGGGGCAGGAGCTTCTGTGGGGTTGATGTGGGTCAGATCTATGGGTCAGGAGCTGCTGTGGGGCAGATGTGGGTCAGTTCTATGGGGCAAGAGCTGCTGTGGTGCAGATGTGGGTCAGATCTATGGGGCAAGAGCTGCTGTGGTGCAGATGTGGGTCAGATCTATGGGGCAGGAGCTGCAGTGGGGCTGATGTGGGTCAGATCTGTGGAGCAGGAGCTGCTGTGGGGCAGATTTGAATCAGATCTATAGGGCAGGAGCTGCTGTGGGTCAGTTCTATGTAGCAGGAGCTGCTGTGGGGCACATGTGAGATAGATCTATGGGGCAGGAGATGGTGTGGGGCAGATGTGGTTCAGATCTATGGGGCAGGATCTCCTGGGGGCTGATGTGGGTCAGATCTGTGGGGTAAAATCTGCTGTGGGGCAGATGTGGTTCAGATCTATGGGGCAGGAGCTTCTGTGGGGTTGATGTGGGTCAGATCTATGGGTCAGGAGCTGCTGTGGGGCTGATACGGTTAAGATCTATGGAGCGGGAGATGCTATGGGGCTGAGGATGGTCAGATCTATTGGGCAGGAGCTGATGTGGGGCTGATGTTGGACAGATCTATAGGGCAGGAGCTGCAGTGGGGCTGATGTGGGTCAGATCTATAAGGCAGGAGCTGCAGTGGGGCTGATGTGGGTCAAATCAATGGGGCAGAGCTGCTCTGGGGCACATGTGGGTCAGATCTATGGAGCAGGAGCTGCTGTGGGGCAGATTTGAATCAGATTAATAGGGCAGGCGCTGCTGTGGGTCAGATCTTAGGGCAGGAGCTGCTGTGGGGCACATGTGAGTTAGATCTATGGGGCAGGAGATGGTGTGGGGCAGATTTGGGTCAGTTCTATGGGGCAGGAGCTGCTGTGGGGCAGATGTGGGTCAGATCTATGGGGCAGGGGCTGCTGTGGGGCAGATGTGGGTCAGTTCTAAGGGGCAGGAGCTGCTGTGGGGCAGATGTGGGTCAGATCTATGGGGCAGGAGCTGCTGTGGGGCAGATGTGGGTCAGATCTATGGGGCAGGGGCTGCTGTGGGTCAGATGTGGGTCAGATCTATGGGGCAGGAGATGGTGTGGGGCAGATGTGGGTCAGATCTATGGGGCAGGATCTCCTGGGGGCTGATGTGGGTCAGATCTGTGGGGTAAAATCTGCTGTGGGGCAGATGTGGTTCAGATCTATGGGGCAGGAGCTTCTGTGGGGTTGATGTGGGTCAGATCTATGGGTCAGGAGCTGCTGTGGGGCAGATGTGGGTCAGTTCTATGGGGCAAGAGCTGCTGTGGTGCAGATGTGGGTCAGATCTATGGGGCAAGAGCTGCTGTGGTGCAGATGTGGGTCAGATCTAAGGGGCAGGAGCTGCTGTGGGGCTGATACGGTTAAGATCTATGGAGCGGGAGATGCTATGGGGCTGATGAGGGTCAGATCTATGGGGCAGGAGCTGATGTGGGGCTGATGTTGGTCAGATCTATAGGGCAGGAGCTGCAGTGGGGCTGATGTGGGTCAGATCTATGGGGCAGGATCTCCTGTGGGGCTGATGTGGGTCAAATCAATGGGGCAGAGCTGCTCTGGGGCACATGTGGGTCAGATCTATAGAGCAGGAGCTGCTGTGGGGCAGATTTGAATCAGATCTATAAAGCAGGAGCTGCTGTGGGTCAGATCTATGGGCAGGAGCTGCTGTGGGGCACATGTGAGTTAGATCTATGGGGCAGGAGATGGTGTGGGGCAGATGTGGGTCAGATCTATGGGGCAGGATCTCCTGGGGGCTGATGTGGGTCAGATCTGTGGGGTAAAATCTGCTGTGGGGCAGATGTGGTTCAGATCTATGGGGCAGGAGCTTCTGTGGGGTGATGTGGGTCAGATCTATGGGGCAGGAGCTGCTGTGGGGCTGATACGGTTAAGATCTATGGAGCGGGAGATGCTATGGGGCTGAGGAGGGTCAGATCTATAGGGCAGGAGCTGCAGTGGGGCTGATGTGGGTCAGATCTATAAGGCAGGAGCTGCAGTGGGGCTGATGTGGGTCAGATCTAAGCGGCAGGATCTCCTGTGGGGCTGATGTGGGTCAAATCAATGGGGCAGAGCTGCTCTGGGGCACATGTGGGTCAGATCTATGGAGCAGGAGCTGCTGTGGGGCAGATTTGAATCAGATCTATAGGGCAGGAGCTGCTGTGGGTAAGATCTATGGGCAGGAGCTGCTGTGGGGCACATGTGAGTTAGATCTATGGGGCAGGAGATGGTGTGGGGCAGATGTGGTTCAGATCTATGGGGCAGGATCTCCTGTGGGGCTGATGTGGGTCAAATCAATGGGGCAGAGCTGCTCTGGGGCACATGTGGGTCAGATCTATAGAGCAGGAGCTGCTGTGGGGCAGATTTGAATCAGATCTATAGGGCAGGAGCTGCTGTGGGTCAGATCTATGGGCAGGAGCTGCTGTGGGGCACATGTGAGTTAGATCTATGGGGCAGGAGATGGTGTGGGGCAGATGTGGGTCAGATCTATGGGGCAGGATCTCCTGGGGGCTGATGTGGGTCAGATCTGTGGGGTAAAATCTGCTGTGGGGCAGATGTGGTTCAGATCTATTGGGCAGGAGCTTCTGTGGGGTTGATGTGGGTCAGATCTATGGGTCAGGAGCTGCTGTGGGGCAGATGTGGGTCAGTTCTATGGGGCAAGAGCTGCTGTGGTGCAGATGTGGGTAAGATCTAAGGGGCAGGAGCTGCTGTGGGGCTGATACGGTTAAGATCTATGGAGCGGGAGATGCTATGGGGCTGAGGAGGGTCAGATCTATGGGGCAGGAGCTGATGTGGGGCTGATGTTGGTCAGATCTATAGGGCAGGAGCTGCAGTGGGGCTGATGTGGGTCAGATCTATGGGGCAGGATATCCTGTGGGGCTGATGTGGGTCAAATCAATGGGGCAGAGCTGCTCTGGGGCACATGTGGGTCAGATCTATGGTGCAGGAGCTGCTGTGGGGCACATGTGAGTTAGATCTATGGGGCAGGAGATGGTGTGGGGCAGATGTGGGTCAGATCTATGGGGCAGGATCTCCTGGGGGCTGATGTGGGTCAGATCTGTGGGGTAAAATCTGCTGTGGGGCAGATGTGGTTCAGATCTATGGGGCAGGAGCTTCTGTGGGGTTGATGTGGGTCAGATCTATGGGTCAGGAGCTGCTGTGGGGCAGATGTGGGTCAGTTCTATGGGGCAAGAGCTGCTGTGGGGCAGATGTGGTTCAGATCTATGGGGCAGGTGTTGCTGTGGGGCAGATGTGGGTCAGATCTATGGGGCAGGAGCTGCTGTGGGTCAGATGTGTGTCAGATCTATAGGTCAGGAGCTGCTGTGGCTGCTGTGGGTCAGTTCTATGGGGCAGGAGATGCTGTGGGGCAGATGTGGGTCAGATCTATGGGGCAGGGGCTGCTGTGGGGCAGATGTGGGTCAGATCTATGGGGCAGGAGCTGCTGTGGGGCAGATTTGAATCAGATCTATAGGGCAGGAGCTGCTGTGGGTCAGATCTATGGAGCAGGAGCTGCTGTGGGGCAGATGTGGGTCAGATCTATGGGGCAGGAGCTGCTGTGGGGCAGATTTGAATCAGATCTATAGGGCAGAAGCTTCTGTGGGTCAGATCTATGGGCAGGAGCTGCTGTGGGGCACATGTGAGTTAGATCTATGGGGCAGGAGATGGTGTGGGGCAGATGTGGGTCAGATCTATGGGGCAGGATCTCCTGGGGGCTGATGTGGGTCAGATCTGTGGGGTAAAATCTGCTGTGGGGCAGATGTGGTTCAGATCTATGGGGCAGGAGCTTCTGTGGGGTTGATGTGGGTCAGATCTATGGGTCAGGAGCTGCTGTGGGGCAGATGTGGGTCAGTTCTATGGGGCAGGATCTGCTGTGGTGCAGATGTGGTTCAGATCTATGGGGCAGGTGTTGCTGTGGGGCAGATGTGGGTCAGATCTATGGGGCAGGAGCTGCTGTGGGTCAGATGTGGGTCAGATCTATGGGCAGGAGCTGCTGTGGGGCAGATGTGGATCAGTTCTATGGGGCAAGAGCTGCTGTGGTGCAGATGTGGGTCAGATCTAAGGGGCAGGAGCTGCTGTGGGGCTGATACGGTTAAGATCTATGGAGCGGGAGATGCTATGGGGCTGAGGAGGGTCAGATCTATGGGGCAGGAGCTGATGTGGGGCTGATGTTGGTCAGATCTATAGGGCAGGAGCTGCAGTGGGGCTGATGTGGGTCAGATCTATAGGGCAGGAGCTGCAGTGGGGCTGATGTGGGTCAGATCTAAGCGGCAGGATCTCCTGTGGGGCTGATGTGGGTCAAATCAATGGGGCAGAGCTTCTCTGGGGCACATGTGGGTCAGATCTATGGAGCAGGAGCTGCTGTGGGGCAGATTTGAATCAGATCTATAGGGCAGGCGCTGCTGTGGGTCAGATCTATGGGGCAGGGGCTGCTGTGGGGCACATGTGAGTTAGATCTGTGGGGCAGGAGATGGTGTGGGGCAGATGTGGGTCAGATCTATGGGGCAGGAGCTGCTGTGGGGCTGATACGGTTAAGATCTATGGAGCGGGAGATGCTATGGGGCTGATGAGGGTCAGATCTATGGGGCAGGAGCTGATGTGGGGCTGATGTTTGTCAGATCTATAGGGCAGGAGCTGCTGTGGGGCAGATGTGGGTCAGATCTATGGGGCAGGGGCTGCTGTGGGTCAGATGTGGGTCAGATCTATAGGTCAGGAGCTGCTGTGGCTGCTGTGGGTCAGTTCTATGAAGCAGGAGATGCTGTCGGGCTGATGTGGGTCAAATCAATGGGGCAGAGCTGCTCTGGGGCACATGTGGGTCAGATCTATGGAGCAGGAGCTGCTGTGGGGCAGATTTGAATCAGATCTATAGGGCAGGCGCTGCTGTGGGTCAGATCTTAGGGCAGGAGCTGCTGTGGGGCACATGTGAGTTAGATCTATGGGGCAGGAGATGGTGTGGGGCAGATGTGGGTCAGATCTATGGGGCAGGAGATGGTGTTGGGCAGATTCTGGTCAGTTCTATGGGTCAGGAGCTGCTGTGGGGCAGATGTGGGTCAGATCTATGGGGCAGGGGCTGCTGTGGGGCAGATGTGGGTCAGTTCTATGGGGCAGGAGCTGCTGTGGGGCAGATGTGGGTCAGATCTATGGGGCAGGGGCTGCTGTGGGGCAGATGTGGGTCAGATCTATGGGGCAGGGGCTGCTGTGGGGCACATGTGAGTTAGATCTATGGGGCAGGAGATGGTGTGGGGCAGATGTGGGTCAGATCTATGGGGCAGGAGCTGCTGTGGGGCTGATACGGTTAAGATCTATGGAGCGGGAGATGCTATGGGGCTGATGAGGGTCAGATCTATGGGGCAGGAGCTGATGTGGGGCTGATGTTTGTCAGATCTATAGGGCAGGAGCTGCAGTGGGGCTGATGTGGGTCAGATCTATAGGTCAGGAGCTGCTTTGGTTGCTGTGGGTCAGTTCTATGGGGCAGGAGATGCTGTGGGGCAGATGTGGTTCAGATCTATAGGGCAGGAGCTTCTGTGGGGTTGATGTGGGTCAGATCTATGGGTCAGGAGCTGCTGTGGGGCAGATGTGGGTCAGTTCTATGGGGCAAGAGCTGCTGTGGTGCAGATGTGGGTCAGATCTATGGGGCAGGAGCTGCTGTGGGGCTGATACGGTTAAGATCTATGGAGCGGGAGATGCTATGGGGCTGATGAGGGTCAGATCTATGGGGCAGGAGCTGAAGTGGGGCTGATGTTGGTCAGATCTATAGGGCAGGAGCTGCAGTGGGGCTGATGTGGGTCAGATCTATGGAGCAGGAGCTGCTGTGGGGCAGATTTGAATCAGATCTATAGGGCAGGAGCTGCTGTGGGTCAGATCTATGGAGCAGGAGCTGCTGTGGGGCACATGTGAGTTAGATCTATGGGGCAGGAGATGGTGTGGGGCAGATGTGGTTCAGATCTATGGGGCAGGATCTCCTGTGGGGCTGATGTGGGTCAAATCAATGGGGCAGAGCTGCTCTGGGGCACATGTGGGTCAGATCTATAGAGCAGGAGCTGCTGTGGGGCAGATTTGAATCAGATCTATAGGGCAGGAGCTGCTGTGGGTCAGATCTATGTAGCAGGAGCTGCTGTGGGGCACATGTGAGTAAGATCTATGGGGCAGGAGATGGTGTGGGGCAGATTTGGGTCAGATGTATGGGTCAGGAGCTGCTGTGTGGCTGATGAGGGTCAGATCTATGGGGCATGAACTGCTGTGGGTCAGATCTATGGAGCAGGAGCTGCTGTGGGGCACATGTGAGTTAGATCTATGGGGCAGGAGATGGTGTGGGGCAGATGTGGGTCAGATCTATGGGGCAGGATCTCCTGGGGGCTGATGTGGGTCAGATCTGTGGGGTAAAATCTGCTGTGGGGCAGATGTGGTTCAGATCTATGGGGCAGGAGCTTCTGTGGGGTTGATGTGGGTCAGATCTATGGGTCAGGAGATGCTGTGGGGCAGATGTGGGTCAGTTCTATGGGGCAGGATCTGCTGTGGGGCAGATGTGGTTCAGATCTATGGGGCAGGTGTTGCTGTGGGGCAGATGTGGGTCAGATCTATGGGGCAGGAGCTGCTGTGGGTCAGATGTGTGTCAGATCTATAGGTCAGGAGCTGCTGTGGCTGCTGTGAGTCAGTTCTATGGGGCAGGAGATGCTGTGGGGCAGATGTGGGTCAGATCTATGGGGCAGGGGCTGCTGTGGGGCAGATGTGGGTCAGATCTATGGGGCAGGACCTGCTGTGGGTCAGATGTGGGTCAGATCTATAGGTCAGGAGCTGCTTTGGTTGCTGTGGGTCAGTTCTATGGGGCAGGAGATGCTGTGGGGCTGATGTGGGTCAAATCAATGGGGCAGAGCTGCTCTGGGGACATGTGGGTCAGATCTATGGAGCAGGAGCTGCTGTGGGGCAGATTTGAATCAGATCTATAGGGCAGGAGCTGCTGTGGGTCAGATCTATGGAGCAGGAGCTGCTGTGGGGCACATGTGAGTTAGATCTATGGGGCAGGAGATGGTGTGGGGCAGATGTGGGTCAGATCTATGGGGCAGGATCTCCTGGGGGCTGATGTGGGTCAGATCTGTGGGGTAAAATCTGCTGTGGGGCAGATGTGGTTCAGATCTATTGGGCAGGTGTTGCTGTGGGGCAGATGTGGGTCAGATCTATGGGGCAGGAGCTGCTGTGGGTCAGATGTGTGTCAGATCTATAGGTCAGGAGCTGCTGTGGCTGCTGTGAGTCAGTTCTATGGGGCAGGAGATGCTGTGGGGCAGATGTGGGTCAGATCTATGGGGCAGGGGCTGCTGTGGGGCAGATGTGGGTCAGATCTATGGGGCAGGAGCTGCTGTGGGTCAGATGTGGGTCAGATCTATAGGTCAGGAGCTGCTTTGGTTGCTGTGGGTCAGTTCTATGGGGCAGGAGATGCTGTGGGGCTGATGTGGGTCAAATCAATGGAGCAACGCTGCTCTGGGGCACATGTGGGTCAGATCTATGGAGCAGGAGCTGCTGTGGGGCAGATTTGAATCAGATCTATAGGGCAGGAGCTGCTGTGGGTCAGATCTATGGAGCAGGAGCTGCTGTGGGGCACATGTGAGTTAGATCTATGGGGCAGGAGATGGTGTGGGGCAGATGTGGGTCAGATCTATGGGGCAGGATCTCCTGGGGGCTGATGTGGGTCAGATCTGTGGGGTAAAATCTGCTGTGGGGCAGATGTGGTTCAGATCTATGGGGCAGGAGCTTCTGTGGGGTTGATGTGGGTCAGATCTATGGGTCAGGAGCTGCTGTGGGGCAGATGTGGGTCAGTTCTATGGGGCAAGAGCTGCTGTGGTGCAGATGTGGGTCAGATCTATGGGGCAGGAGCTGCTGTGGGGCTGATACGGTTAAGATCTATGGAGCGGGAGATGCTATGGGGCTGATGAGGGTCAGATCTATGGGGCAGGAGCTGATGTGGGGCTGATGTTGGTCAGATCTATAGGGCAGGAGCTGCAGTGGGGCTGATGTGGGTCAGTTCTATGGGGCAGGATCTCCTGTGGGGCTGATGTGGGTCAAATCAATGAGGCAGAGCTGCTCTGGGGCACATGTGGGTCAGATCTATGGAGCAGGAGCTGCTGTGGGGCAGATTTGAATGAGATCTATAGGGCAGGAGCTGCTGTGTGTCAGATCTATGGAGCAGGAGCTGCTGTGGGGCAGATTTGAATCAGATCTATAGGGCAGGAGCTGCTGTGGGTCAGATCTATGGAGCAGGAGCTGCTGTGGGGTTGATGTGGGTCAGATCTATGGGTCAGGAGCTGCTGTGGGGCAGATGTGGGTCAGTTCTATGGGGCAAGAGCTGCTGTGGTGCAGATGTGGGTCAGATCTATGGGGCAGGAGCTGCTGTGGGGCTGATACGGTTAAGATCTATGGAGCGGGAGATGCTATGGGGCTGATGAGGGTCAGATCTATGGGGCAGGAGCTGATGTGGGGCTGATGTTGGTCAGATCTATAGGGCAGGAGCTGCAGTGGGGCTGATGTGGGTCAGATCTATGGGGCAGGATCTCCTGTGGGGCTGATGTGGGTCAAATCAATGGGGCAGAGCTGCTCTGGGGCACATGTGGGTCAGATCTATGGGGCAGGAGCTGCTGTGGGGCAGATTTGAATCAGATCTATAGGGCAGGAGCTGCTGTGGGTCAGATCTATTGGCAGGAGCTGCTGTGGGGCACATGTGAGTTAGATCTATGGGGCAGGAGATGGTGTGGGGCAGATGTGGGTCAGATCTATGGGGCAGGATCTCCTGGGGGCTGATGTGGGTCAGATCTGTGGGGTAAAATCTGCTGTGGGGCAGATGTGGTTCAGATCTATGGGGCAGGAGCTTCTGTGGGGTTGATGTGGGTCAGATCTATGGGTCAGGAGCTGCTGTGGGGCAGATGTGGGTCAGATCTATGGGGCAGGATCTCCTGGGGGCTGATGTGGGTGTCATGGTTTTGTAATTTTGTAATTTTGCTATCAGTATTCCACATCATAACATCATGTAAAGTATGGATACTTCTGTTGAATGTGCAGTCCACAGAAGAAGACTACATATCCCAGAGAACAACAGGAGTAACAATAAGTCACGGGACCAGGACTCTATATAATCTCGTTCCCAGGCTGGAGTGCCCTCCTTCTTCTCTCGAACTTCTCGGAGAGTGGGAAGCGTTCCAGCCGTGTCGCCTAGAGTTCACAGTAGGCCTCTCGGTTTTCGGAGACTCTCTCTCTCTGTTTCGTTCGATTTTGTTAGCCTTAATTATATTATATTGTGTTATCTTGTATTTCGATATCATATTTAGTAAAATAAGTTTTTCCTCCTTAGATTGTCGCTGTTTTATCCCACTCCCCTTTTCCCCCTCCTTTCCGGGCCCCGGGGGGGGGGGCATGGGGTGGCTTCCCCTGTCACGGGCATAGGTAAATCTAAGTAACCCGTGACAGATTTTTTGGTGGAGAATGCGGGCATAGAGCTTTTTAGCTTTTAGAACAACTCTCTCTTTGCTCTTAAAGAGCTTCGTTACGGGAGTGTTCGGAGTGTTATCTTTCCGTAGCTGCTCACGGAGAACGTGACCTTGAAATACCAGACAAATTGTCAACATTAAGGGCTGCTTCCGAAGTAGTCGGGACTGAAACACAGCTCCTTTTGGCACCTCGACTGCCAGTGCTGAACTGGATGTTCAAAGGACAGGTTCCCTCCACCCATCATGCTACCGATGTCACCTGGAGCAAGTGGATTACGCTGATTACACAGCGAGCGCGAATGGGAAACCTCAATCGTCCAGGAATCCTAGAGGTAATCATGGACTGGCCTGAAGATAAAAAGTTTGGAACATCACCAGCAGAAGAGGTATCACGTGCTAAAGAGGCCCCACCATACAACGAATTACCAGAAAATGAAAAGAAATATGCCCTATTCACTGACGGATCATGTCGCATTGTAGGGAAGCATCGCAAATGGAAAGCTGCTGTGTGGAGCCCCACACGACAGGTTGCAGAGGCCACTGAAGGTAAGGGAGAATCAAGTCAGTTTGCAGAGGTAAAAGCTGTCCAGCTGGCCTTAGATGTTGCTGAACGGGAGAGGTGGCCAATGCTGTATCTTTATACTGACTCATGGATGGTGGCAAATGCCTTATGGGGGTGGTTACAGCGGTGGGAACAAAATAACTGGCAACGGAGGGGAAAATCTGTTTGGGCCGCTGAACTATGGAAGGACATTGCTTCCCGAACAAAGAATATGGTTGTAAAGGTGCGTCATGTGGATGCACATGTGCCCAAAAGTCGGGCTACTGAAGAACAACAAAACAACCATCAGGTAGATAAAGCTGCCAAAATTGAGGTGGCTCAAATTGACTTGGACTGGCAGAATAAGGGTGAATTATTTCTAGCTCGATGGGCTCATGAGACCTCAGGCCATCAAGGAAGAGACGCAACATATAAGTGGGCCAGAGACCGAGGGGTGGACTTAACCATGGACGCTATTGCGCAGATTATTCATGATTGTGAAACATGTGCCATAATTAAACAAGCCAGAAGGATGAAACCTCTCTGGGAGGAAGGGCGATGGCAAAAGTATAAATATGGGGAGGCGTGGCAGGTTGATTATATCACCTTGCCACGATCTCGCAGTGGTAAGTGTTATGTACTCACTATGGTAGAGGCAACCACTGGGTGGCTTGAAACATACGCAGTACCCCATGCAACTGCTCGAAACACCATATTAGGTCTTGAGAAACAAGTCTTGTGGCGACATGGCACCCCAGAAAGAATTGAATCTGATAATGGGACACATTTCAAAAATTCTCTTATAAATACTTGGGCCAAAGATCATGGCATTGAGTGGATTTATCATATTCCCTACCATGCACCAGCTTCTGGTAAAATTGAACGATATAATGGGTTGTTGAAAACTATGTTGAAAGCAATGGGTGGTGGAACATTTAAGCACTGGGAGAAGAATCTGGCAGAAGCCACTTGGTTGGTCAATACTAGAGGATCTGTCAATCGTGATGGTCCTAGTCAATCTAGCCCCCTACACACTGTAGAAGGAGATAAGGTCCCTGTTATACATGTAAAGAACATGTTGGGAAAAGCTGTTTGGGTCCTTCCAGCTTCTGGAAAGGGAAAACCTATCCGTGGAACTGTCTTTGCCCAGGGACCTGGGTGCACTTGGTGGGTAATGCAGAAGGATGGGGATGTTCAATGTGTGCCACAAGGGAATTTGATGCTGGGGGAGTGCAGTCAATAATTTTATGTATCTATATATATATATATATGTTTGCATGTGTAGTGTATTTTAGTTATTATAGTTGTACATTTAGTTATGTTACATGCAATTCTACTATTTAGCTATCACAATTTTACATACGTGTATATATATGTATATATATGTATATATTAACCATGATGTAATAATGTAGAATAAGGGGTGGAATGTCATGGTTTTGTAATTTTGTAATTTTGCTATCAGTATTCCACATCATAACATCATGTAAAGTATGGATACTTCTGTTGAATGTGCAGTCCACAGAAGAAGACTACATATCCCAGAGAACAACAGGAGTAACAATAAGTCACGGGACCAGGACTCTATATAATCTCGTTCCCAGGCTGGAGTGCCCTCCTTCTTCTCTCGAACTTCTCGGAGAGTGGGAAGCGTTCCAGCCGTGTCGCCTAGAGTTCACAGTAGGCCTCTCGGTTTTCGGAGACTCTCTCTCTCTGTTTCGTTCGATTTTGTTAGCCTTAATTATATTATATTGTGTTATCTTGTATTTCGATATCATATTTAGTAAAATAAGTTTTTCCTCCTTAGATTGTCGCTGTTTTATCCCACTCCCATTTTCCCCCTCCTTTCCGGGCCCCGGGGGGGGGGCGTGGGGTGGCTTCCCCTGTCACGGGCATAGGTAAATCTAAGTAACCCGTGACAGTGGGTCAGATCTGTGGGGTAAAATCTGCTGTGGGGCAGATGTGGTTCAGATCTATGGGGCAGGAGCTTCTGTGGGGTTGATGTGGGTCAGATCTATGGGTCAGGAGCTGCTGTGGGGCAGATGTGGGTCAGTTCTATGGGGCAAGAGCTGCTGTGGTGCAGATGTGGGTCAGATCTATGGGGCAGGAGCTGCTGTGGGGCTGATACGGTTAAGATCTATGGAGCGGGAGATGCTATGGGGCTGATGAGGTTCAGATCTATGGGGCAGGAGCTGATGTGGGGCTGATGTTGGTCAGATCTATAGGGCAGGAGCTGCAGTGGGGCTGATGTGGGTCAGATCTATTGGGCAGGATCTCCTGTGGGGCTGATGTGGGTCAAATCAATGGGGCAGAGCTGCTCTGGGGCACATGTGGGTCAGATCTATGGGGCAGGAGCTGCTGTGGGGCAGATTTGAATCAGATCTATAGGGCAGGAGCTGCTGTGGGTCAGATCTATGGGGCAGGAGCTGCTGTGGGGCACATGTGAGTTAGATCTATGGGGCAGGAGATGGTGTGGGGCAGATGTGGGTCAGATCTATGGGGCAGGATCTCCTGGGGGCTGATGTGGGTCAGATCTGTGGGGTAAAATCTGCTGTGGGGCAGATGTGGTTCTGATCTATGGGGCAGGAGCTTCTGTGGGGTTGATGTGGGTCAGATCTATGGGTCAGGAGCTGCTGTGGGGCAGATGTGGGTCAGATCTATGGGGCAGGATCTCTTGGGGGCTGATGTGGGTCAGATCTGTGGGGTAAAATCTGCTGTGGGGCAGATGTGGTTCAGATCTATGGGGCAGGAGCTTCTGTGGGGTTGATGTGGGTCAGATCTATGGGTCAGGAGCTGCTGTGGGGCAGATGTGGGTCAGTTCTATGGGGCAAGAGCTGCTGTGGTGCAGATGTGGGTCAGATCTATGGGGCAGGAGCTGCTGTAGCGCTGATACGGTTAAGATCTATGGAGCGGGAGATGCTATGGGGCTGATGAGGTTCAGATCTATGGGGCAGGAGCTGATGTGGGGCTGATGTTGGTCAGATCTATAGGGCAGGAGCTGCAGTGGGGCTGATACGGTTAAGATCTATGGAGCGGGAGATGCTATGGGGCTGATGAGGGTCAGATCTATGGGGCAGGAGCTGATGTGGGGCTGATGTTGGTCAGATCTATAGGGCAGGAGCTGCAGTGGGGCTGATGTGGGTCAGTTCTATGGGGCAGGATCTCCTGTGGGGCTGATGTGGGTCAAATCAATGAGGCAGAGCTGCTCTGGGGCACATGTGGGTCAGATCTATGGAGCAGGAGCTGCTGTGGGGCAGATTTGAATCAGATCTATAGGGCAGGAGCTGCTGTGGGTCAGATCTATGGGCAGGAGCTGCTGTGGGGCACATGTGAGTTAGATCTATGGGGCAGGAGATGGTGTGGGGCAGATGTGGGTCAGATCTATGGGGCAGGATCTCCTGGGGGCTGATGAGGGTCAGATCTGTGGGGTAATATCTCCTGTGGGGCAGATGTGGTTCAGATCTATGGGGCAGGAGCTTCTGTGGGGTTGATGTCGGTCAGATCTATGGGTCTGGAGCTGCTGTGGGGCAGATGTGGGTCAGATCTATGGGGCAGGATCTCCTGGGGGCTGATGTGGGTCAGATCTGTGGGGTAAAATCTGATGTGGTGCAGATGTGGTTCAGATCTATGGGGCAGGAGCTTCTGTGGGGTTGATGTGGGTCAGATCTATGGGTCAGGAGCTGCTGTGGGGCAGATGTGGGTCAGTTCTATGGGGCAAGAGCCGCTGTGGTGCATACGTGGGTCAGATCTATGGGGCAAGATCTCCTGGGGGCTGATGTGGGTCAGATCTGTGGGGTAAAATCTGCTGTGGGGCAGATGTGGTTCAGATCTATGGGGCAGGAGCTTCTGTGGGGTTGATGTGGGTCAGATCTATGGGTCAGGAGCTGCTGTGGGGCAGATGTGGGTCAGTTCTATGGGGCAAGAGCTGCTGTGGTGCAGATGTGGGTCAGATCTATGGGGCAGGAGCTGCTGTGGGGCTGATACGGTTAAGATCTATGGAGCAGGAGATGCTATGGGGCTGATGAGGGTCAGATCTATGGGGCAGGAGCTGATGTGGGGCTGATGTTGGTCAGATCTATAGGGCAGGAGCTGCAGTGGGGCTGATGTGGGTCAGATCTATGGGGCAGGATCTCCTGTGGGGCTGATGTGGGTCAAATCAATGGGGCAGAGCTGCTCTGGGGCACATGTGGGTCAGATCTATGGAGCAGGAGCTGCTGTGGGGCAGATTTGAATCAGATCTATAGGGCAGGAGCTGCTGTGGGTCAGATCTATGGAGCAGGAGCTGCTGTGGGGCACATGTGAGTTAGATCTATGGGGCAGGAGATGGAGTGGGGAAGATGTGGGTCAGATCTATGGGGCAGGATCTCCTGGGGGCTGATGTGGGTCAGATCTGTGGGGTAAAATCTGCTGTGGGGCAGATGTGGTTCAGATCTATGGGGCAGGAGCTTCTGTGGGGTTGATGTGGGTCAGATCTATGGGTCAGGAGCTGCTGTGGGGCAGATGTGGGTCAGTTCTATGGGGCAAGAGCTGCTGTGGTGCAGATGTGGGTCAGATCTATGGGGCAGGAGCTGCTGTAGGGCTGATACGGTTAAGATCTATGGAGCGGGAGATTCTATGGGGCTGATGAGGGTCAGATCTATGGGGCAGGAGCTGCAGTGGGGCTGATGTGGGTCAGTTCTATGGGGCAGGATCTCCTGTGGGGCTGATGTGGGTCAAATCAATGAGGCAGAGCTGCTCTGGGGCACATGTGGGTCAGATCTATGGAGCAGGAGCTGCTGTGGGGCAGATTTGAATGAGATCTATAGGGCAGGAGCTGCTGTGGGTCAGATCTATGGGTCAGGATCTGCTGTGGGGCAGATGTGAGTTAGATCTATGGGGCAGGAGATGGTGTGGGGCAGATGTGGGTCAGATCTATGGGGCAGGATCTCCTGGGGGCTGATGTGGGTAAGATCTGTGGGGTAAAATCTGCTGTGGGGCAGATGTGGTTCAGATCTATGGGGCAGGAGCTTCTGTGGGGTTGATGTGGGTCAGATCTATGGGTCAGGAGCTGCTGTGGGGCAGATGTGGGTCAGTTCTATAGGGCAAGAGCCGCTGTGGTGCAGATGTGGGTCAGATCTATGGGGCAAGATCTCCTGGGGGCTGATGTGGGTCAGATCTGTGGGGTAAAATCTGCTGTGGGGCAGATGTGGTTCAGATCTATGGGGCAGGAGCTTCTGTGGGGTTGATGTGGGTCAGATCTATGGGTCAGGTGCTGCTGTGGGGCAGATGTGGGTCAGTTCTATGGGGCAAGAGCTGCTGTAGTGCAGATGTGGGTCAGATCTATGGGGCAGGAGCTGCTGTGGGGCTGATACGGTTAAGATCTATGGAGCGGGAGATGCTATGGGGCTGATGAGGGTCAGATCTATGGGGCAGGAGCTGATGTGGGGCTGATGTTGGTCAGATCTATAGGGCAGGAGCTGCAGTGGGGCTGATGTGGGTCAGATCTATGGGGCAGGATCTCCTGTGGGGCTGATGTGGGTCAAATCAATGGGGCAGAGCTGCTCTGGGGCACATGTGGGTCAGATCTATGGAGCAGGAGCTGCTGTGGGGCAGATTTGAATCAGATCTATAGGGCAGGAGCTGCTGTGGGTCAGATCTATGGGCAGGAGATGCTGTGGGGCACATGTGAGTTAGATCTATGGGGCAGGAGATGGTGTGGGGCAGATGTGGGTCAGATCTATGGGGCAGGATCTCCTGGGGGGTGATGTGGGTCAGATCTGTGGGGTAAAATCTGCTGTGGGGCAGATGTGGTTCAGATCTATGGGGCAGGAGCTTCTGTGGGGTTGATGTGGGTCAGATCTATGGGTCAGGAGCTGCTGTGGGGCAGATGTGGGTCAGTTCTAGGGGCAAGAGCCGCTGTGGTGCAGATGTGGGTCAGATCTATGGGGCAAGATCTCCTGGGGGCTGATGTGGGTCAGATCTGTGGGGTAAAATCTGCTGTGGGGCAGATGTGGTTCAGATCTATGGGGCAGGAGCTGATGTGGGGCTGATGTGGGTCAGATCTATGGGTCAGGAGCTGCTGTGGGGCAGATGTGGGTCAGTTCTATGGGGCAAGAGCTGCTGTGGTGCAGATGTGGGTCAGATCTATGGGGCAGGAGCTGCTGTGGGGCTGATACGGTTAAGATCTATGGAGCGGGAGATGCTATGGGGCTGATGAGGGTCAGATTTATGGGGCAGGAGCTGATGTGGGGCTGATGTTGGTCAGATCTATAGGGCAGGAGCTGCAGTGGGGCTGATGTGGGTCAGTTCTATGGGGCAGGATCTCCTGTGGGGCTGATGTGGGTCAAATCAATGGGGCAGAGCTGCTCTGGGGCACATGTGGATCAGATCTATGGGGCAGGAGCAGCTGTGGGGCAGATTTGAATCAGATCTATAGGGCAGGAGCTGCTGTGGGTCAGATCTATGGGCAGGAGCTGCTGTGGGGCACATGTGAGTTAGATCTATGGGGCAGGAGATGGAGTGGGGCAGATGTGGGTCAGATCTATGGGGCAGGATCTCCTGGGGGCTGATGTGGGTCAGATCTGTGGGGTAAAATCTGCTGTGGGGCAGATGTTGTTCTGATCTATGGGGCAGGAGCTTCTGTGGTGTTGATGTGGGTCAGATCTATGGGTCAGGAGCTGCTGTGGGGCAGATGTGGGTCAGATCTATGGGGCAGCATCTCCTGGGGGCTGATGTGGGTCAGATCTGTGGGGTAAAATCTGCTGTGGGGCAGATGTGGTTCAGATCTATGGGGCAGGAGCTTCTGTGGGGTTGATGTGGGTCAGATCTATGGGTCAGGAGCTGCTGTGGGGCAGATGTGGGTCAGTTCTATGGGGCAAGAGCCGCTGTGGTGCAGATGTGGGTCAGATCTATGGGGCAAGATCTCCTGGGGGCTGATGTGGGTCAGATCTGTGGGGTAAAATCTGCTGTGGGGCAGATGTGGTTCAGATCTATGGGGCAGGAGCTTCTGTGGGGTTGATGTGGGTCAGATCTATGGGTCAGGAGCTGCTGTGGGGCAGATGTGGTTCAGATCTATAGGGCAGGAGCTTCTGTGGGGTTGATGTGGGTTAGATCTATGGGTCAGGAGCTGCTGTGGGGCAGATGTGGGTCAGTTCTATGGGGCAAGAGCTGCTGTGGTGCAGATGTGGGTCAGATCTATGGGGCAGGAGCTGCTGTGGGGCTGATACGGTTAAGATCTATGGAGCGGGAGATGCTATGGGGCTGATGAGGGTCAGATCTATGGGGCAGGAGCTGATGTGGGGCTGATGTTGGTCAGATCTATAGGGCAGGAGCTGCAGTGGGGCTGATGTGGGTCAGATCTATGGGGCAGGATCTCCTGTGGGGCTGATGTGGGTCAAATCAATGGGGCAGAGCTGCTCTGTGGTACATGTGGGTCAGATCTATGGGGCAGGAGCTGCTGTGGGGCAGATTTGAATCAGATCTATAGGGCAGGAGCTGCTGTGGGTCAGATCTATGGGCAGGAGCTGCTGTGGGGCACATTTGAGTTAGATCTATGGGGCAGGAGATGGTGTGGGGCAGATGTGGGTCAGATCTATGGGGCAGGATCTCCTGGGGGCTGATGTGGGTCAGATCTGTGGGGTAAAATCTGCTGTGGGGCAGATGTGGTTCAGATCTATGGGGCAGGAGCTTCTGTGGGGTTGATGTGGGTCAGATCTATGGGTCAGGAGCTGCTGTGGGGCAGATGTGGGTCAGTTCTATGGGGCAAGAGCTGCTGTGGTGCAGATGTGGGTCAGATCTATGGGGCAGGAGCTGCTGTAGGGCTGATACGGTTAAGATCTATGGAGCGGGAGATTCTATGGGGCTGATGAGGGTCAGATCTATGAGGCAGGAGCTGCAGTGGGGCTGATGTGGGTCAGTTCTATGGGGCAGGATCTCCTGTGGGGCTGATGTGGGTCAAATCAATGAGGCAGAGCTGCTCTGGGGCACATGTGGGTCAGATCTATGGAGCAGGAGCTGCTGTGGGGCAGATTTGAATGAGATCTATAGGGCAGGAGCTGCTGTGGGTCAGATCTATGGGTCAGGATCTGCTGTGGGGCAGATGTGAGTTAGATCTATGGGGCAGGAGATGGTGTGGGGCAGATGTGGGTCAGATCTATGGGGCAGGATCTCCTGGGGGCTGATGTGGGTCAGATCTGTGGGGTAAAATCTGCTGTGGGGCAGATGTGGTTCAGATCTATGGGGCAGGAGCTTCTGTGGGGTTGATGTGGGTCAGATCTATGGGTCAGGTGCTGCTGTGGGGCAGATGTGGGTCAGTTCTATGGGACAAGAGCTGCTGTGGTGCAGATGTGGGTCAGATCTATGGGGCAGGAGCTGCTGTGGGGCTGATACGGTTAAGATCTATGGAGCGGGAGATGCTATGGGGCTGATGAGGGTCAGATCTATGGGGCAGGAGCTGATGTGGGGCTGATGTTGGTCAGATCTATAGGGCAGGAGCTGCAGTGGGGCTGATGTGGGTCAGTTCTATGGGGCAGGATCTCCTGTGGGGCTGATGTGGGTCAAATCAATGGGGCAGAGCTGCTCTGGGGCACATGTGGGTCAGATCTATGGAGCAGGAGCTGCTGTGGGGCAGATTTGAATCAGATCTATAGGGCAGGAGCTGCTGTGGGTCAGATCTATGGGCAGGAGATGCTGTGGGGCACATGTGAGTTAGATCTATGGGGCAGGAGATGGTGTGGGGCAGATGTGGGTCAGATCTATGGGGCAGGATCTCCTGGGGGGTGATGTGGGTCAGATCTGTGGGGTAAAATCTGCTGTGGGGCAGATGTGGTTCAGATCTATGGGGCAGGAGCTTCTGTGGGGTTGATGTGGGTCAGATCTATGGGTCAGGAGCTGCTGTGGGGCAGATGTGGGTCAGATCTATGGGGCAGGATCTCCTGGGGGCTGATGTGGGTCAGATCTGTGGGGTAAAATCTGCTGTGGGGCAGATGTGGTTCAGATCTATGGGGCAGGAGCTGATGTGGGGCTGATGTGGGTCAGATCTATGGGTCAGGAGCTGCTGTGGGGCAGATGTGGGTCAGTTCTATGGGGCAAGAGCTGCTGTGGTGCAGATGTGGGTCAGATCTATGGGGCAGGAGCTGCTGTGGGGCTGATACGGTTAAGATCTATGGAGCGGGAGATGCTATGGGGCTGATGAGGGTCAGATCTATGGGGCAGGAGCTGATGTGGGGCTGATGTTGGTCAGATCTATAGGGCAGGAGCTGCAGTGGGGCTGATGTGGGTCAGTTCTATGGGGCAGGATCTCCTGTGGGGCTGATGTGGGTCAAATCAATGGGGCAGAGCTGCTCTGGGGCACATGTGGATCAGATCTATGGGGCAGGAGCAGCTGTGGGGCAGATTTGAATCAGATCTATAGGGCAGGAGCTGCTGTGGGTCAGATCTATGGGCAGGAGCTGCTGTGGGGCACATGTGAGTTAGATCTATGGGGCAGGAGATGGAGTGGGGCAGATGTGGGTCAGATCTATGGGGCAGGATCTCCTGGGGGCTGATGTGGGTCAGATCTGTGGGGTAAAATCTGCTGTGGGGCAGATGTTGTTCTGATCTATGGGGCAGGAGCTTCTGTGGTGTTGATGTGGGTCAGATCTATGGGTCAGGAGCTGCTGTGGGGCAGATGTGGGTCAGATCTATGGGGCAGCATCTCCTGGGGGCTGATGTGGGTCAGATCTGTGGGGTAAAATCTGCTGTGGGGCAGATGTGGTTCAGATCTATGGGGCAGGAGCTTCTGTGGGGTTGATGTGGGTCAGATCTATGGGTCAGGAGCTGCTGTGGGGCAGATGTGGGTCAGTTCTATGGGGCAAGAGCCGCTGTGGTGCAGATGTGGGTCAGATCTATGGGGCAAGATCTCCTGGGGGCTGATGTGGGTCAGATCTGTGGGGTAAAATCTGCTGTGGGGCAGATGTGGTTCAGATCTATGGGGCAGGAGCTTCTGTGGGGTTGATGTGGGTCAGATCTATGGGTCAGGAGCTGCTGTGGGGCAGATGTGGGTCAGTTCTATGGGGCAAGAGCTGCTGTGGTGCAGATGTGGGTCAGATCTATGGGGCAGGAGCTGCTGTGGGGCTGATACGGTTAAGATCTATGGAGCGGGAGATGCTATGGGGCTGATGAGGGTCAGATCTATGGGGCAGGAGCTGATGTGGGGCTGATGTTGGTCAGATCTATAGGGCAGGAGCTGCAGTGGGGCTGATGTGGGTCAGATCTATGGGGCAGGATCTCCTGTGGGGCTGATGTGGGTCAAATCAATGGGGCAGAGCTGCTCTGGGGCACATGTGGGTCAGATCTATGGGGCAGGAGCTGCTGTGGGGCAGATTTGAATCAGATCTATAGGGCAGGAGCTGCTGTGGGTCAGATCTATGGGCAGGAGCTGCTGTGGGGCACATTTGAGTAAGATCTATGGGGCAGGAGATGTTGTGGGGCAGATGTGGGTCAGATCTATGGGGCAGGATCTCCTGGGGGCTGATGTGGGTCAGATCTTTGGAGTAAAATCTTCTGTGCGGCAGATGTGGTTCTGATCTATGGGGCAGGAGCTTCTGTGGGGTTGATGTGGGTCAGATCTATGGGTCAGGAGCTGCTGTGGGGCAGATGTGGGTCAGATCTATGGGGCAGGATCTCCTGGGGGCTGATGTGGGTCAGATCTGTGGGGTAAAATCTGCTGTGGGGCAGATGTGGTTCAGATCTATGGGGCAGGAGCTTCTGTGGGGTTGATGTGGGTCAGATCTATGGGTCAGGAGCTGCTGTGGGGCAGATGTGGGTCAGTTCTATGGGGCAAGAGCCGCTGTGGTGCAGATGTGGGTCAGATCTATGGGGCAAGATCTCCTGGGGGCTGATGTGGGTCAGATCTGTGGCTAAAATCTGCTGTGGGGCAGATGTGGTTCAGATCTATGGGGCAGGAGCTTCTGTGGGGTTGATGTGGGTCAGATTAATGGGTCAGGAGCTGCTGTGGGGCAGATGTGGGTCAGTTCTATGGGGCAAGAGCTGCTGTGGTGCAGATGTGGGTCAGATCTATGGGGCAGGAGCTGCTGTAGCGCTGATACGGTTAAGATCTATGGAGCGGGAGATGCTATGGGGCTGATGAGGTTCAGATCTATGGGGCAGGAGCTGATGTGGGGCTGATGTTGGTCAGATCTATAGGGCAGGAGCTGCAGTGGGGCTGATACGGTTAAGATCTATGGAGCGGGAGATGCTATGGGGCTGATGAGGGTCAGATCTATGGGGCAGGAGCTGATGTGGGGCTGATGTTGGTCAGATCTATAGGGCAGGAGCTGCAGTGGGGCTGATGTGGGTCAGTTCTATGGGGCAGGATCTCCTGTGGGGCTGATGTGGGTCAAATCAATGAGGCAGAGCTGCTCTGGGGCACATGTGGGTCAGATCTATGGAGCAGGAGCTGCTGTGGGGCAGATTTGAATCAGATCTATAGGGCAGGAGCTGCTGTGGGTCAGATCTATGGGCAGGAGCTGCTGTGGGGCACATGTGAGTTAGATCTATGGGGCAGGAGATGGTGTGGGGCAGATGTGGGTCAGATCTATGGGGCAGGATCTCCTGGGGGCTGATGAGGGTCAGATCTGTGGGGTAAAATCTGATGTGGTGCAGATGTGGTTCAGATCTATGGGGCAGGAGCTTCTGTGGGGTTGATGTCGGTCAGATCTATGGGTCTGGAGCTGCTGTGGGGCAGATGTGGGTCAGATCTATGGGGCAGGATCTCCTGGGGGCTGATGTGGGTCAGATCTGTGGGGTAAAATCTGATGTGGTGCAGATGTGGTTCAGATCTATGGGGCAGGAGCTTCTGTGGGGTTGATGTGGGTCAGATCTATGGGTCAGGAGCTGCTGTGGGGCAGATGTGGGTCAGTTCTATGGGGCAAGAGCCGCTGTGGTGCATACGTGGGTCAGATCTATGGGGCAAGATCTCCTGGGGGCTGATGTGGGTCAGATCTGTGGGGTAAAATCTGCTGTGGGGCAGATGTGGTTCAGATCTATGGGGCAGGAGCTTCTGTGGGGTTGATGTGGGTCAGATCTATGGGTCAGGAGCTGCTGTGGGGCAGATGTGGGTCAGTTCTATGGGGCAAGAGCTGCTGTGGTGCAGATGTGGGTCAGATCTATGGGGCAGGAGCTGCTGTGGGGCTGATACGGTTAAGATCTATGGAGCGGGAGATGCTATGGGGCTGATGAGGGTCAGATCTATGGGGCAGGAGCTGATGTGGGGCTGATGTTGGTCAGATCTTTAGGGCAGGAGCTGCAGTGGGGCTGATGTGGGTCAGTTCTATGGGGCAGGATCTCCTGTGGGGCTGATGTGGGTCAAATCAATGAGGCAGAGCTGCTCTGGGGCACATGTGGGTCAGATCTATGGAGCAGGAGCTGCTGTGGGGCAGATTTGAATGAGATCTATAGGGCAGGAGCTGCTGTGGGTCAGATCTATGGAGCAGGAGCTGCTGTGGGGCACATGTGTGTTAGATCTATGGGGCAGGAGATGGTGTGGGGCAGATGTGGGTCAGATCTATGGGGCAGGATCTCCTGGGGGCTGATGTGGGTCAGATCTGTGGGGTAAAATCTGCTGTGGGGCAGATGTGGTTCAGATCTATGGGGCAGGAGATTCTGTGGAGTTGATGTGGGTCAGATCTATGGGTCAGGAGCTGCTGTGGGGCAGATGTGGGTCAGTTCTATGGGGCAAGAGCCGCTGTGGTGCAGACGTGGGTCAGATCTATGGGGCAAGATCTCCTGGGGGCTGATGTGGGTCAGATCTGTGGGGTAAAATCTGCTGTGGGGCAGATGTGGTTCAGATCTATGGGGCAGGAGCTTCTGTGGGGTTGATGTGGCTCAGATCTATGGGTCAGGAGCTGCTGTGGGGCAGATGTGGGTCAGATCTATGGGGCAGGATCTCCTGTGGGGCTGATGTGGGTCAAATCAATGAGGCAGAGCTGCTCTGGGGCACATGTGGGTCAGATCTATGGAGCAGGAGCTGCTGTGGGGCAGATTTGAATCAGATCTATAGGGCAGGAGCTGCTGTGGGTCAGATCTATGGGCAGGAGCTGCTGTGGGGTTGATGTGGGTCAGATCTATGGGTCAGGAGCTGCTGTGGGGCAGATGTGGGTCAGATCTATGGGGCAGGAGCTGATGTGGGGCTGATGTTGGTCAGATCTATAGGGCAGGAGCTGCAGTGGGGCTGATGTGGGTCAGTTCTATGGGGCAGGATCTCCTGTGGGGCTGATGTGGGTCAAATCAATGAGGCAGAGCTGCTCTGGGGCACATGTGGTTCAGATCTATGGAGCAGGAGCTGCTGTGGGGCAGATTTGAATCAGATCTATAGGGCAGGAGCTGCTGTGGGTCAGATCTATGGGCAGGAGATGCTGTGGGGTTGATGTGGGTCAGATCTATGGGTCAGGAGCTGCTGTGGGGCAGATGTGGGTCAGTTCTATGGGGCAAGAGCCGCTGTGGTGCATACGTGGGTCAGATCTATGGGGCAAGATCTCCTGGGGGCTGATGTGGGTCAGATCTGTGGGGTAAAATCTGCTGTGGGGCAGATGTGGTTCAGATCTATGGGGCAGGAGCTGCTGTGGAGCTGATACGGTTAAGATCTATGGAGCAGGAGATGCTATGGGGCTGATGAGGGTCAGATCTATGGGGCAGGAGCTGATGTGGGGCTGATGTTGGTCAGATCTATAGGGCAGGAGCTGCAGTGGGGCTGATGTGGGTCAGTTCTATGGGGCAGGATCTCCTGTGGGGCTGATGTGGGTCAAATCAATGAGGCAGAGCTTCTCTGGGGCACTTGTGGGTCAGATCTATGGAGCAGGAGCTGCTGTGGGGCCGATTTGAATCAGATCTATAGGGCAGGAGCTGCTGTGGGTCAGATCTATGGAGCAGGAGCTGCTGTGGGGTTGATGTGGGTCAGATCTATGGGTCAGGAGCTGCTGTGGGGCAGATGTGGGTCAGTTCTATGGGGCAAGAGCTGCTGTGGTGCAGATGTGGGTCAGATCTATGGGGCAGGAGCTGCTGTGGGGCTGATACGGTTAAGATCTATGGAGCGGGAGATGCTATGGGGCTGATGAGGGTCAGATCTATGGGGCAGGAGCTGATGTGGGGCTGATGTTGGTCAGATCTATAGGGCAGGATCTGCAGTGGGGCAGATGTGGGTCAGATCTATGGGGAAGGATCTCCTGTGGGGCTGATGTGGGTCAAATCAATGGGGCAGAGCTGCTCTGGGGCACATGTGGGTCAGATCTATGGGGCAGGAGCTGCTGTGGGGCAGATTTGAATCAGATCTATAGGGCAGGAGCTGCTGTGGGTCAGATCTATGGGCAGGAGCTGCTGTGGGGCACATGTGAGTTAGATCTATGGGGCAGGAGATGGTGTGGGGCAGATGTGGGTCAGATCTATGGGGCAGGATCTCCTGGGGGCTTATGTGGGTCAGATCTGTGGGGTAAAATCTGCTGTGGGGCAGATGTGGTTCAGATCTATGGGGCAGGAGCTTCTGTGGGGTTGATGTGGGTCAGATCTATGGGTCAGGAGCTGCTGTGGGGCAGATGTGGGTCAGATCTATGGGGCAGGATCTCCTGGGGGCTGATGTGGGTCAGATCTGTGGGGTAAAATCTGCTGTGGGGCAGATGTGGTTCAGATCTATGGGGCAGGAGCTTCTGTGGGGTTGATGTGGGTCAGATCTATGGATCAGGAGCTGCTGTGGGGCAGATGTGGGTCAGTTCTATGGGGCAAGAGCCGCTGTGGTGCATACGTGGGTCAGATCTATGGGGCAAGATCTCCTGGGGGCTGATGTGGGTCAGATCTGTGGGGTAAAATCTGCTGTGGGGCAGATGTGGTTCAGATCTATGGGGCAGGAGCTTCTGTGGGGTTGATGTGGGTCAGATCTATGGGTCAGGAGCTGCTGTGGGGTTGATGTGGATCAGTTCTATGGGGCAAGAGCTGCTGTGGTGCAGATGTGGGTCAGATCTATGGGGCAGGAGCTGCTGTGGGGCTGATACGGTTAAGATCTATGGAGCGGGAGATGCTATGGGGCTGATGAGGTTCAGATCTATGGGGCAGGAGCTGATGTGGGGCTGATGTTGGTCAGATCTATAGGGCAGGAGCTGCTGTGGGGCTGATGTGGGTCAGATCTATGGGGCAGGATCTTTTGTGGGGCTGATGTGGGTCAAATCAATGAGGCAGAGCTGCTCTGGGGCACATGTGGGTCAGATCTATGGAGCAGGAGCTGCTGTGGGGCAGATTTGAATCAGATCTATAGGGCAGGAGCTGCTGTGGGTCAGATCTATGGGCAGGAGCTGCTGTGGGGCACATGTGAGTTAGATCTATGGGGCAGGAGATGGTGTGGGGCAGATGTGGTTCAGATCTATGGGGCAGGATCTCCTGGGGGCTGATGTGGGTCAGATCTGTGGGGTAAAATCTGCTGTGGGGCAGATGTGGTTCAGATCTATGGGGCAGGGGCCTCTGTGGGGTTGATGTGGGTCAGATCTATGGGTCAGGAGCTGCTGTGGGGCAGATGTGGGTCAGTTCTATGGGGCAAGAGCTGCTGTGGTGCAGATGTGGGTCAGATCTATGGGGCAGGAGCTGCTGTGGGGCAGATGTGGGTCAGATCTATGGGGCAGGACCTCCTGAGGGCTGATGTGGGTCAGATCTGTGGGGTAAAATCTGCTGTGGGGCAGATGTGGTTCAGATCTATGGGGCAGGAGCTTCTGTGGGGTTGATGTGGGTCAGATCTATGGGTCAGGAGCTGCTGTGGGGCAGATGTGGGTCAGATCTATGGGGCAGGATCTCCTGTGGGGCTGATGTGGGTCAAATCAATGAGGCAGAGCTGCTCTGGGGCACATGTGGGTCAGATCTATGGAGCAGGAGCTGCTGTGGGGCAGATTTGAATCAGATCTATAGGGCAGGAGCTGCTGTGGGTCAGATCTATGGAGCAGGAGCTGCTGTGGGGTTGATGTGGGTCAGATCTATGGGTCAGGAGCTGCTGTGGGGCAGATGTGGGTCAGATCTATGGGGCAGGATCTCCTGGGGGCTGATGTGGGTCAGATCTGTGGGGTAAAATCTGCTGTGGTGCAGATGTGGATCAGATCTATGGGGCAGGAGCTTCTGTGGGGTTGATGTGGGTCAGATCTATGGGTCAGGAGCTGCTGTGGGGCAGATGTGGGTCAGTTCTATGGGGCAAGAGCTGCTGTGGTGCAGATGTGGGTCAGATCTATGGGGCAGGAGCTGCTGTGGGGCTGATACGGTTAAGATCTATGGAGCAGGAGATGCTATGGGGCTGATGTGGGTCAGATCTATGGGCAGGAGCTGCTGTGGGGCACATGTGAGTTAGATCTATGGGGCAGGAGATGGTGTGGGGCAGATGTGGGTCAGATCTATGGGGCAGGATCTCCTGGGGGCTGATGTGGGTCAGATCTGTGGGGTAAAATCTGCTGTGGGGCAGATGTGGTTCAGATCTATGGGGCAGGGGCCTCTGTGGGGTTGATGTGGGTCAGATCTATGGGTCAGGAGCTGCTGTGGGGCAGATGTGGGTCAGTTCTATGGGGCAAGAGCTGCTGTGGTGCAGATGTGGGTCAGATCTATGGGGCAGGAGCTGCTGTGGGGCAGATGTGGGTCAGATCTATGGGGCAGGACCTCCTGAGGGCTGATGTGGGTCAGATCTGTGGGGTAAAATCTGCTGTGGGGCAGATGTGGTTCAGATCTATGGGGCAGGAGCTTCTGTGGGGTTGATGTGGGTCAGATCTATGGGTCAGGAGCTGCTGTGGGGCAGATGTGGGTCAGATCTATGGGGCAGGATCTCCTGTGGGGCTGATGTGGGTCAAATCAATGAGGCAGAGCTGCTCTGGGGCACATGTGGGTCAGATCTATGGAGCAGGAGCTGCTGTGGGGCAGATTTGAATCAGATCTATAGGGCAGGAGCTGCTGTGGGTCAGATCTATGGAGCAGGAGCTGCTGTGGGGTTGATGTGGGTCAGATCTATGGGTCAGGAGCTGCTGTGGGGCAGATGTGGGTCAGATCTATGGGGCAGGATCTCCTGGGGGCTGATGTGGGTCAGATCTGTGGGGTAAAATCTGCTGTGGTGCAGATGTGGATCAGATCTATGGGGCAGGAGCTTCTGTGGGGTTGATGTGGGTCAGATCTATGGGTCAGGAGCTGCTGTGGGGCAGATGTGGGTCAGTTCTATGGGGCAAGAGCTGCTGTGGTGCAGATGTGGGTCAGATCTATGGGGCAGGAGCTGCTGTGGGGCTGATACGGTTAAGATCTATGGAGCAGGAGATGCTATGGGGCTGATGAGGGTCAGATCTATGGGGCAGGAGCTGATGTGGGGCTGATGTTGGTCAGATCTATAGGGCAGGAGCTGCAGTGGGGCTGATGTGGGTCAGTTCTATGGGGCAGGATCTCCTGTGGGGCTGATGTGGGTCAAATCAATGGGGCAGAGCTGCTCTGGGGCACATGTGGGTCAGATCTATAAAGCAGGAGCTGCTGTGGGGCAGATTTGAATGAGATCTATAGGGCAGGAGCTGCTGTGGGTCAGATCTATGGAGCAGGAGCTGCTGTGGGGTGGATGTGGGTTAGATCTATGGGTCAGGAGCTGCTGTGGGGCAGATGTGGGTCAGTTCTATGGGGCAAGAGCTGCTGTGGTGCAGATGTGGGTCAGATCTATGGGGCAGGAGCTGCTGTGGGGCTGATACTGTTAAGATCTATGGGGCGGGAGATGCTATGGGGCTGATGAGGGTCAGATCTATGGGGCAGGAGCTGATGTGGGGCTGATGTTGGTCAGATCTATAGGGCAGGAGCTGCAGTGGGGCTGATGTGGGTCAGTTCTATGGGGCAGGATCTCCTGTGGGGCTGATGTGGGTCAAATCAATGGGGCAGAGCTGCTCTGGGGCACATTTGGGTCAGATCTATGGGGCAGGAGCTGCTGTGGGGCAGATTTGAATCAGATCTATAGGGCAGGAGCTGCTGTGGGTCAGATCTATGGGCAGGAGCTGCTGTGGGGCACATGTGAGTTAGATCTATGGGGCAGGAGATGCTGTGGGGCAGATGTGGGTCAGATCTATGGGGCAGGATCTCCTGGGGGCTGATTTGTTCAGATCTGTGGGGTAAAATCTGCTGTGGGGCAGATGTTGTTCAGATCTATGGGGCAGGAGCTTCTGTGGGGTTGATGTGGGTCAGATCTATGGGTCAGGAGCTGCTGTGGGGCAGATGTGGGTCAGATCTATGGGGCAGGATCTCCTGGGGGCTGATGTGGGTCAGATCTGTTGGGTAAAATCTGCTGTGGGGCAGATGTGGTTCAGATCTATGGGGCAGGAGCTTCTGTGGGGTTGATGTGGGTCAGATCTATGGGTCAGGAGCTGCTGTGGGGCAGATGTGGGTCAGTTCTATGGGGCAAGAGCCGCTGTGGTGCAGATGTGGGTCAGATCTATGGGGCAAGATCTCCTGGGGGCTGATGTGGGTCAGATCTGTGGGGTAAAATCTGCTGTGGGGCAGATGTGGTTCAGATCTATGGGGCAGGAGCTGCTGTGGGGCACATGTGAGTTAGATCTGTGGGGCAGGAGATGGTGTGGGGCAGATGTGGGTCAGATCTATGGGGCAGGATCTCCTGGGGGGTGATGTGGGTCAGATCTGTGGGGTAAAATCTGCTGTGGGGCAGATGTGGTTCAGATCTATGGGGCAGGAGCTGCTGTGGGGTTGATGTGGGTCAGATCTATGGGTCAGGAGCTGCTGTGGTGCAGATGTGGGTCAGTTCTATGGGGCAAGAGCTGCTGTGGTGCAGATGTGGGTCAGATCTATGGGGCAGGAGCTGCTGTGGGGCAGATGTGGGTCAGATCTATGGGGCAGGATCTCCTGGGGGCTGATGTGGGTCAGATCTGTGGGGTAAAATCTGCTGTGGGGCAGATGTGGTTCAGATCTATGGGGCAGGAGCTTCTGTGGGGTTGATGTGGGTCAGATCTATGGGTCAGGAGCTGCTGTGGGGCAGATGTGGGTCAGTTCTATGGGGCAAGAGCCGCTGTGGTGCAGATGTGGGTCAGATCTATGGGGCAAGATCTCCTGGGGGCTGATGTGGGTCAGATCTGTGGGGTAAAATCTGCTGTGGGGCAGATGTGGTTCAGATCTATGGGGCAGGAGCTTCTGTGGGGTTGATGTGGGTCAGATCTATGGGTCAGGAGCTGCTGTGGGGCAGATGTGGGTCAGTTCTATGGGGCAAGAGCTGCTGTGGTGCAGATGTGGGTCAGATCTATGGGGCAGGAGCTGCTGTGGGGCTGATACGGTTAAGATCTATGGAGCGGGAGATGCTATGGGGCTGATGAGGGTCAGATCTATGGGGCAGGAGCTGATGTAGGGCTGATGTTGGTCAGATCTATAGGGCAGGAGCTGCAGTGGGTCTGATGTGGGTCAGATCTATGGGGCAGGATCTCCTGTGGGGCTGATGTGGGTCAAATCAATGGGGCAGAGCTGCTCTGGGGCACATGTGGGTCAGATCTATGGAGCAGGAGCTGCTGTGGGGCAGATTTGAATGAGATCTATAGGGCAGAAGCTGCTGTGGGTCAGATCTATGGGCAGGAGCTGCTGTGGGGCACATGTGAGTTAGATCTATGGGGCAGGAGATGGTGTGGGGCAGATGTGGGTCAGATCTATGGGGCAGGATCTCCTGGGGGCTGATGTGGGTCAGATCTGTGGGGTAAAATCTGCTGTGGGGCAGATGTGGTTCAGATCTATGGGGCAGGAGCTTCTGTGGGGTTGATGTGGGTCAGATCTATGGGTCAGGAGTTGCTGTGGGGCAGATGTGGGTCAGTTCTATGGGGCAAGAGCTGCTGTGGTGCAGATGTGGGTCAGATCTATGGGGCAGGATCTCCTGGGGGCTGATGTGGGTCAGATCTGTGGGGTAAAATCTGCTGTGTGGCAGATGTGGTTCAGATCTATGGGGCAGGAGCTTCTGTGGGGTTGATGTGGGTCAGATCTATGGGTCAGGAGCTGCTGTGGGGCAGATGTGGGTCAGATCTATGGGGCAGGATCTCCTGTGGGCTGATGTGGGTCAGATCTGTGGGGTAAAATCTGCTGTGGGGCAGATGTGGTTCAGATCTATGGGGCAGGAGCTTCTGTGGGGTTGATGTGGGTCAGATCTATGGGGCAGGAGCTGCTGTGGGGCAGATGTGGGTCAGTTCTATGGGGCAAGAGCCGCTGTGGTGCAGATGTGGGTCAGATCTATGGGGCAAGATCTCCTGGGGGCTGATGTGGGTCAGATCTGTGGGGTAAAATCTGCTGTGGGGCAGATGTGGTTCAGATCTATGGGGCAGGAGCTTCTGTGGGGTTGATGTGGGTCAGATCTATGGGTCAGGAGCTGCTGTGGGGCAGATGTGGGTCAGTTCTATGGGGCAAGAGCTGCTGTGGTGCAGATGTGGGTCAGATCTATGGGGCAGGAGCTGCTGTGGGGCTGATACGGTTAAGATCTATGGAGCGGGAGATGCTATGGGGCTGATGAGGGTCAGATCTATGGGGCAGGAGCTGATGTGGGGCTGATGTTGGTCAGATCTATAGGGCAGGAGCTGCAGTGGGGCTGATGTGGGTCAGATCTATGGGGCAGGATCTCCTGTGGGGCTGATGTGGGTCAAATCAATGGGGCAGAGCTGCTCTGGGGCACATGTGGGTCAGATCTATGGGGCAGGAGCTGCTGTGGGGCAGATTTGAATCAGATCTATAGGGCAGGAGCTGCTGTGGGTCAGATCTATGGGCAGGAGCTGCTGTGGGGCACATGTGAGTTAGATCTATGGGGCAGGAGATGGTGTGGGGCAGATGTGGGTCAGATCTATGGGGCAGGATCTCCTGGGGGCTGATGTGGGTCAGATCTGTGGGGTAAAATCTGCTGTGGGGCAGATGTGGTTCAGATCTATGGGGCAGGAGCTTCTGTGGGGTTGATGTGGGTCAGATCTATGGGTCAGGAGCTGCTGTGGGGCAGATGTGGGTCAGTTCTATGGGGCAAGAGCCGCTGTGGTGCAGATGTGGGTCAGATCTATGGGGCAAGATCTCCTGGGGGCTGATGTGGGTCAGATCTGTGGGGTAAAATCTGCTGTGGGGCAGATGTGGTTCAGATCTATGGGGCAGGAGCTTCTGTGGGGTTGATGTGGGTCAGATCTATGGGTCAGGAGCTGCTGTGGGGCAGATGTGGGTCAGTTCTATGGGGAAGAGCTGCTGTGGTGCAGATGTGGGTCAGATCTATGGGGCAGGAGCTGCTGTGGGGCTGATACGGTTAAGATCTATGGAGCGGGAGATGCTATGGGGCTGATGAGGGTCAGATCTATGGGGCAGGAGCTGCTGTGGGGCTGATGTTGGTCAGATCTATAGGGCAGGAGCTGCAGTGGGGCTGATGTGGGTCAGTTCTATGGGGCAGGATCTCCTGTGGGGCTGATGTGGGTCAAATCAATGAGGCAGAGCTGCTCTGGGGCACATGTGGGTCAGATCTATGGAGCAGGAGCTGCTGTGGGGCAGATTTGAATCAGATCTATAGGGCAGGAGCTGCTGTGGGTCAGATCTATGGAGGAGGAGCTGCTGTGGGGTTGATGTGGGTCAGATCTATGGGTCAGGAGCTGCTGTGGGGCAGATGTGGGTCAGTTCTATGGGGCAAGAGCTTCTGTGGTGCAGATGTGGGTAAGATCTATGGGGCAGGAGCTGCTGTGGGGCTGATACGGTTAAGATCTATGGAGCGGGAGATGCTATGGGGCTGATGAGGGTCAGATCTATGGGGCAGGAGCTGATGTGGGGCTGATGTTGGTCAGATCTATAGGGCAGAAGCTGCAGTGGGGCTGATGTGGGTCAGATCTATGGGGCAGGATCTCCTGTGGGGCTGATGTGGGTCAAATCAATGGGGCAGAGCTGCTCTGGGGCACATGTGAGTTAGATCTATGGGGCAGGAGATGGTGTGGGGCAGATGTGGTTCAGATCTATAGGGCAGGAGCTTCTGTGGGGTTGATGTGGGTCAGATCTATGGGTCAGGAGCTGCTGTGGGGCAGATGTGGGTCAGTTCTATGGGGCAAGAGCCGCTGAGGTGCAGATGTGGGTCAGATCTATGGGGCAAGATCTCCTGGGGGCTGATGTGGGTCAGATCTGTGGGGTAAAATCTGCTGTGGGGCAGATGTGGTTAAGATCTATGGAGCAGGAGCTGCTGTGGGGCAGATTTGAATCAGATCTATAGGGCAGAAGCTGCTGTGGGTCAGATCAATAGGGCAGGAGCTGCTGTGGGGCACATGTGAGTTAGATCTATGGGGCAGGAGATGGTGTGGGGCAGATGTGGGTCAGATCTATGGGGCAGGATCTCCTGGGGGCTGATGTGGGTCAGATCTGTGGGGTAAAATCTGCTGTGGGGCAGATGTGGTTCAGATCTATAGGGCAGGAGCTTCTGTGGGGTTGATGTGGGTCAGATCTATGGGTCAGGAGCTGCTGTGGGGCAGATGTGGGTCAGTTCTATGGGGCAAGAGCCGCTGAGGTGCAGATGTGGGTCAGATCTATGGGGCAAGATCTCCTGGGGGCTGATGTGGGTCAGATCTGTGGGGTAAAATCTGCTGTGGGGCAGATGTGGTTCAGATCTATGGGGCAGGAGCTTCTGTGGGGTTGATGTGGGTCAGATCTATGGGTCAGGAGCTGCTGTGGGGCAGATGTGGGTCAGTTCTATGGGGCAAGAGCTGCTGTGGTGCAGATGTGGGTCAGATCTATGGGGCAGGAGCTGCTGTGGGGCTGATACGGTTAAGATCTATGGAGCGGGAGATGCTATGGGGCTGATGAGGGTCAGATCTATGGGGCAGGAGCTGATGTGGGGCTGATGTTGGTCAGATCTATAGGGCAGGAGCTGCAGTGGGGCTGATGTGGGTCAGTTCTATGGGGCAGGATCACCTGTGGGGCTGATGTGGGTCAAATCAATGAGGCAGAGCTGCTCTGGGGCACATGTGGGTCAGATCTATGGAGCAGGAGCTGCTGTGGGGCAGATTTGAATCAGATCTATAGGGCAGGAGCTGCTGTGGGTCAGATCTATGGAGCAGGAGCTGCTGTGGGGTTGATGTGGGTCAGATCTATGGGTCAGGAGCTGCTGTGGGGCAGATGTGGGTCAGTTCTATGGGGCAAGAGCTGCTGTGGTGCAGATGTGGGTCAGATCTATGGGGCAGGAGCTGCTGTGGGGCAGATGTGGTTGAGATCTATGGAGCGGGAGATGCTATGGGGCTGATGAGGGTCAGATCTATGGGGCAGGAGCTGATGTGGGGCTGATGTAGGTCAGATCTATAGGGCAGGAGCTGCAGTGGGGCTGATGTGGGTCAGATCTATGGGCAGGATCTCCTGTGGGGCTGATGTGGGTCAAATCAATGGGGCAGAGCTGCTCTGGGGCACATGTGGGTCAGATCTATGGGGCAGGAGCTGCTGTGGGGCAGATTTGAATCAGATCTATAGGGCAGGAGCTGCTGTGGGTCAGATCTATGGGCAGGAGCTTCTGTGGGGCACATGTGAGTTAGATCTATGGGGCAGGAGATGGTGTGGGGCAGATGTGGGTCAGATCTATGGGGCAGGATCTCCTGGGGGCTGATGTGGGTCAGATCTGTGGGGTAAAATCTGCTGTGGGGCAGATGTGGTTCAGATCTGTGGGGTAAAATCTGCTGTGGGGCAGATGTGGTTCAGATCTATGGGGCAGGAGCTTCTGTGGGGTTGATGTGGGTCAGATCTATGGGTCAGGAGCTGCTGTGGGGCAGATGTGGGTCAGTTCTATGGGGCAAGAGCTGCTGTGGTGCAGATGTGGGTCAGATCTATGGGGCAGGAGCTGCTGTGGGGCTGATACGGTTAAGATCTATGGAGCGGGAGATGCTATGGGGCTGATGAGGGTCAGATCTATGGGGCAGGAGCTGATGTGGGGCTGATGTTGGTCAGATCTATAGGGCAGGAGCTGCAGTGGGGCTGATGTGGGTCAGTTCTATGGGGCAGGATCTCCTGTGGGGCTGATGTGGGTCAAATCAATGAGGCAGAGCTGCTCTGAGGCACATGTGGGTCAGATCTATGGAGCAGGAGCTGCTGTGGGGCAGATTTGAATGAGATCTATAGGGCAGGAGCTGCTGTGGGTCAGATCTATGGGGCAGGAGCTGCTGTGGGGCACATGTGAGTTAGATCTATGGGGCAGGAGATGGTGTGGGGCAGATGTGGGTCAGATCTATGGGGCAGGATCTCCTGGGGGCTGATGTGGGTCAGATCTGTGGGGTAAAATCTGCTGTGGGGCAGATGTGGTTCAGATCTATGGGGCAGGAGCTTCTGTGGGGTTGATGTGGGTCAGATCTATGGGTCAGGAGCTGCTGTGGGGCAGATGTGGGTCAGATCTATGGGGCAGGATCTCCTGGGGGCTGATGTGGGTCAGATCTGTGGGGTAAAATCTGCTGTGGGGCAGATGTGGTTGAGATCTATGGGGCAGGAGCTTCTGTGGGGTTGATGTGGGTCAGATCTATGGGTCAGGAGCTGCTGTGGGGCAGATGTGGGTCAGTTCTATGGGGCAAGAGCCACTGTGGTGTAGATGTGGGTCAGATCTATGGGGCAAGATCTCCTGGGGGCTGATGTGGGTCAGATCTGTGGGGTAAAATCTGCTGTGGGGCAGATGTGGTTCAGATCTATGGGGCAGGAGCTTCTGTGGGGTTGATGTGGGTCAGATCTATGGGTCAGGAGCTGCTGTGGGGCAGATGTGGGTCAGTTCTATGGGGCAAGAGCTGCTGTGGTGCAGATGTGGGTCAGATCTATGGGGCAGGAGCTGCTGTGGGGCAGATGTGGTTGAGATCTATGGAGCGGGAAATGCTATGGGGCTGATGAGGGTCAGATCTATGGGGCAGGAGCTGATGTGGGGCTGATGTTGGTCAGATCTATAGGGCAGGAGCTGCAGTGGGGCTGATGTGGGTCAGATCTATGGGGCAGGATCTCCTGTGGGGCTGATGTGGGTCAAATCAATGGGGCAGAGCTGCTCTGGGGCACATGTGGGTCAGATCTATGGGGCAGGAGCTGCTGTGGTGCAGATTTGAATCAGATCTATAGGGCAGGAGCTGCTGTGGGTCAGATCTATGGGCAGGAGCTGCTGTGGGGCACATGTGAGTTAGATCTATGGGGCAGGAGATGGTGTGGGGCAGATGTGGGTCAGATCTATGGGGCAGGATCTCCTGGGGGCTGATGTGGGTCAGATCTGTGGGGTAAAATCTGCTGTGGGGCAGATGTGGTTCAGATCTATGGGGCAGGAGCTTCTGTGGGGTTGATGTGGGTCAGATCTATGGGTCAGGAGCTGCTGTGGGGCAGATGTGGGTCAGATCTATGGGGCAGGATCTCTTGGGGGCTGATGAGGGTCAGATCTGTGGGGTAAAATCTGCTGTGGGGCAGATGTGGTTCAGATATATGGGGCAGGAGCTTCTGTGGGGTTGATGTGGGTCAGATCTATGGGTCAGGAGCTGCTGTGGGGCAGATGTGGGTCAGTTCTATGGGGCAAGAGCTGCTGTGGTGCAGATGTGGGTCAGATCTATGGGGCAGGAGCTGCTGTGGGGCTGATACGGTTAAGATCTATGGAGCGGGAGATGCTATGGGGCTGATGAGGGTCAGATCTATGGGGCAGGAGCTGATGTGGGGCTGATGTTGGTCAGATCTATAGGGCAGGAGCTGCAGTGGGGCTGATGTGGGTCAGTTCTATGGGGCAGGATCTCCTGTGGGGCTGATGTGGGTCAAATAAATGAGGCAGAGCTGCTCTGGGGCACATGTGGGTCAGATCTATGGAGCAGGAGCTGCTGTGGGGCAGATTTGAATGAGATCTATAGGGCAGGAGCTGCTGTGGGTCAGATCTATGGAGCAGGAGCTGCTGTGGGGCACATGTGAGTTAGATCTATGGGGCAGGAGATGGTGTGGGGCAGATGTGGGTCAGATCTATGGGGCAAGATCTCCTGGGGGCTGATGTGGGTCAGATCTGTGGGGTAAAATCTGCTGTGGGGCAGATGTGGTTCAGATCTATGGGGCAGGAGCTTCTGTGGGGTTGATGTGGGTTAGATCTATGGGTCAGGAGCTGCTGTGGGGCAGATGTGGGTCAGTTCTATGGGGCAAGAGCTGCTGTGGTGCAGATGTGGGTCAGATCTATGGGGCAGGAGCTGCTGTGGGGCTGATACGGTTAAGATCTATGGAGCGGGAGATGCTATGGGGCTGATGAGGGTCAGATCTATGGGGCAGGAGCTGATGTGGGGCTGATGTTGGTCAGATCTATAGGGCAGGAGCTGCAGTGGGGCTGATGTGGGTCAGTTCTATGGGGCAGGATCTCCTGTGGGGCTGATGTGGGTCAAATAAATGAGGCAGAGCTGCTCTGGGGCACATGTGGGTCAGATCTATGGAGCAGGAGCTGCTGTGGGGCAGATTTGAATCAGATCTATAGGGCAGGAGCTGCTGTGGGTCAGATCGATGGAGCAGGAGCTGCTGTGGGGTTGATGTGGGTCAGATCTATGGGTCAGGAGCTGCTGTGGGGCAGATGTGGGTCAGTTCTATGGGGCAAGAGCTGCTGTGGTGCAGATGTGGGTCAGATCTATGGGGCAGGAGCTGCTGTGGGGCAGATGTGGTTGAGATCTATGGAGCGGGAAATGCTATGGGGCTGATGAGGGTCAGATCTATGGGGCAGGAGCTGATGTGGGGCTGATGTTGGTCAGATCTATAGGGCAGGAGCTGCAGTGGGGCTGATGTGGGTCAGATCTATGGGGCAGGATCTCCTGTGGGGCTGATGTGGGTCAAATCAATGAGGCAGAGCTGCTCTGGGGCACATGTGGGTCAGATCTATGGGGCAGGAGCTGCTGTGGGGCAGATTTGAATCAGATCTATAGGGCAGGAGCTGCTGTGGGTCAGATCTATGGGCAGGAGCTGCTGTGGGGCACATGTGAGTTAGATCTATGGGGCAGGAGATGGTGTGGGGCAGATGTGGGTCAGATCTATGGGGCAGGATCTCCTGGGGGCTGATGTGGTTCAGATCTGTGGGGTAAAATCTGCTGTGGGGCAGATGTGGTTCAGATCTATGGGGCAGGAGCTTCTGTGGGGTTGATGTGGGTCAGATCTATGGGTCAGGAGCTGCTGTGGGGCAGATGTGGGTCAGATCTATGGGGCAAGAGCCGCTGTGGTGCAGATGTGGGTCAGATCTATGGGGCAAGATCTCCCGGGGGCTGATGTGGGTCAGATCTGTGGGGTAAAATCTGCTGTGGGGCAGATGTGGTTCAGATCTATGGGGCAGGAGCTTCTGTGGGGTTGATGTGGGTCAGATCTATGGGTCAGGAGCTGCTGTGGGGCAGATGTGGGTCAGTTCTATGGGGCAAGAGCTGCTGTGGTGCAGATGTGGGTCAGATCTATGGGGCAGGAGCTGCTGTGGGGCTGATACGGTTAAGATCTATGGAGCGGGAGATGCTATGGGGCTGATGAGGGTCAGATCTATGGGGCAGGAGCTGATGTGGGGCTGATGTTGGTCAGATCTATAGGGCAGGAGCTGCAGTGGGGCTGATGTGGGTCAGTTCTATGGGGCAGGATCTCCTGTGGGGCTGATGTGGGTCAAATAAATGAGGCAGAGCTGCTCTGGGGCACATGTGGGTCAGATCTATGGGGCAGGAGCTGCTGTGGGGCAGATTTGAATGAGATCTATAGGGCAGGAGCTGCTGTGGGTCAGATCTATGGAGCAGGAGCTGCTGTGGGGCACATGTGAGTTAGATCTATGGGGCAGGAGATGCTGTGGGGCAGATGTGGGTCAGATCTATGGGGCAGGATCTCCTGGGGGCTGATGTGGGTCAGATCTGTGGGGTAAAATCTGCTGTGGGGCAGATGTGGTTCAGATCTATGGGGCAGGAGCTTCTGTGGGGTTGATGTGGGTCAGATCTATTGGTCAGGAGCTGCTGTGGGGCAGATGTGGGTCAGATCTATGGGGCAGGATCTCCTGGGGGCTGATGTGGGTCAGATCTGTGGGGTAAAATCTGCTGTGGGGCAGATGTGGTTCAGATCTATGGGGCAGGAGCTTCTGTGGGGTTGATGTGGGTCAGATCTATGGGTCAGGAGCTGCTCTGGGGCACATGTGGGTCAGTTCTATGGGGCAAGAGCTGCTGTGGTGCAGATGTGGGTCAGATCTATGGGGCAGGAGCTGCTGTGGGGCTGATACGGTTAAGATCTATGGAGCGGGAGATGCTATGGGGCTTATGAGGGTCAGATCTATGGGGCAGGAGCTGATGTGGGGCTGATGTTGGTCAGATCTATAGGGCAGGAGCTGCAGTGGGGCTGATGTGGGTCAGATCAATGGGGCAGAGCTGCTCTGGGGCACATGTGGGTCAGATCTATGGGGCAGGAGCTGCTGTGGGGCAGATTTGAATCAGATCTATAGGGCAGAAGCTGCTGTGGGTCAGATCTCTAGGGCAGGAGCTGCTGTGGGGCACATGTGAGTTAGATCTATGGGGCAGGAGATGGTGTGGGGCAGATGTGGGTCAGATCTATGGGGCAGGATCTCCTGGGGGCTGATGTGGGTCAGATCTGTGGGGTAAAATCTGCTGTGGGGCAGATGTGGTTCAGATCTATGGGGCAGGAGCTTCTGTGGGGTTGATGTGGGTCAGATCTATGGGTCAGGAGCTGCTGTGGGGCAGATGTGGGTCAGTTCTATGGGGCAAGAGCCGCTGTGGTGCAGATGTGGGTCAGATCTATGGGGCAAGATCTCCTGGGGGCTGATGTGGGTCAGATCTGTGGGGTAAAATCTGCTGTGGGGTAGATGTGGTTCAGATCTATGGGGCAGGAGCTTCTGTGGGGTTGATGTGGGTCAGATCTATGGGTCAGGAGCTGCTGTGGGGCAGATGTGGGTCAGTTCTATGGGGCAAGAGCTGCTGTGGTGCAGATGTGGGTCAGATCTATGGGGCAGGAGCTGCTGTGGGGCTGATACGGTTAAGATCTATGGAGCGGGAGATGCTATGGGGCTGATGAGGGTCAGATCTATGGGGCAGGAGCTGATGTGGGGCTGATGTTGGTCAGATCTATAGGGCAGGAGCTGCAGTGGGGCTGATGTGGGTCAGTTCTATGGGGCAGGATCTCCTGTGGGGCTGATGTGGGTCAAATCAATGGGGCAGAGCTGCTCTGGGGCACATGTGGGTCAGATCTATGGAGCAGGAGCTGCTGTGGGGCAGATTTGAATCAGATCTATAGGGCAGGAGCTGCTGTGGGTCAGATCTATGGAGCAGGAGCTGCTGTGGGGTTGATGTGGGTCAGATCTATGGGTCAGGAGCTGCTGTGGGGCAGATTTGAATCAGATCTAAAGGGCAGGAGCTGCTGTGGGTCAGATCTATGGGCAGGAGCTGCTGTGGGGCACATGTGAGTTAGATCTATGGGGCAGGAGATGGTGTGGGGCAGATGTGGGTCAGATCTTTGGGCAGGATCTCCTGGGGGCTGATGTGGGTCAGATCTGTGGGGTAAAATCTGCTGTGGGGCAGATGTGGTTCAGATCTATAGGGCAGGAGCTTCTGTGGGGTTGATGTGGGTCAGATCTATGGGTCAGGAGCTGCTGTGGGGCAGATGTGGGTCAGATCTATGGGGCAGGACCTCCTGGGGGCTGATGTGGGTCAGATCTGTGGGGTAAAATCTGCTGTGGGGCAGATGTGGTTCAGATCTATAGGGCAGGAGCTTCTGTGGGGTTGATGTGGGTCAGATCTATGGGTCAGGAGCTTCTGTGAGGCAGATGTGGGTCAGATCTATGGGGCAGGATCTCCTGGGGGCTGATGTGGGTCGGATCTGTGGGGTAAAATCTGCTGTGGGGAATGTGTGGTTCAGATCTATGGGGCAGGAGCTTCTGTGGGGTTGATGTGGGTCAGATCTATGGGTCAGGAGATGGTGTGGAGCAGATGTGGGTCAGATCTATGGGGCAGGATCTCCTGGGGGCTGATGTGGGTCAGATCTGTGGGGTAAAATCTGCTGTGGGGCAGATGTGGTTCAGATCTATGGGGCAGGAGCTTCTGTGGGGTTGATGTGGGTCAGATCTATGGGTCAGGAGCTGCTGTGGGGCAGATGTGGGTCAGATCTATGGGTCAGGAGCTGCTGTGGGGCAGATGTGGGTCAGTTCTATGGGGCAAGAGCCGCTGTGGTGCAGATGTGGGTCAGATCTATGGGGCAAGATCTCCTGGGGGCTGATGTGGGTCAGATCTGTGGGGTAAAATCTGCTGTGGGGCAGATGTGGTTCAGATCTATGGGGCAGGAGCTTCTGTGGGGTTGATGTGGGTCAGATCTATGGGTCAGGAGCTGCTGTGGGGCAGATGTGGGTCAGTTCTATGGGGCAAGAGCTGCTGTGGTGCAGATGTGGGTCAGATCTATGGGGCAGGAGCTGCTGTGGGGCTGATACGGTTAAGATCTATGGAGCGGGAGATGCTATGGGGCTGATGAGGTTCAGATCTATAGGGCAGGAGCTGCAGTGGGGCTGATGTGGGTCAGTTCTATGGGGCAGGATCTCCTGTGGGGCTGATGTGGGTCAAATAAATGAGGCAGAGCTGCTCTGGGGCACATGTGGGTCAGATCTATGGAGCAGGAGCTGCTGTGGGGCAGATTTGAATCAGATCTATAGGGCAGGAGCTGCTGTGGGTCAGATCTATGGAGCAGGAGCTGCTGTGGGGTTGATGTGGGTCAGATCTATGGGTCAGGAGCTGCTGTGGGGCAGATGTGGGTCAGTTCTATGGGGCAAGAGCTGCTGTGGTGCAGATGTGGGTCAGATCTATGGGGCAGGAGCTGCTGTGGGGCTGATACGGTTAAGATCTATGGAGCGGGAGATGCTATGGGGCTGATGAGGGTCAGATCTATGGGGCAGGAGCTGATGTGGGGCTGATGTTGGTCAGATCTATAGGGCAGGAGCTGCAGTGGGGCTGATGTGGGTCAGATCTATGGGGCAGGATCTCCTGTGGGGCTGATGTGGGTCAAATAAATGAGGCAGAGCTGCTCTGGGGCACATGTGGGTCAGATCTATGGAGCAGGAGCTGCTGTGGGGCAGATTTGAATGAGATCTATAGGGCAGGAGCTGCTGTGGGTCAGATCTATGGAGCAGGAGCTGCTGTGGGGTTGATGTGGGTCAGATCTATGGGTCAGGAGCTGCTGTGGGGCAGATGTGGGTCAGTTCTATGGGGCAAGAGCTGCTGTGGTGCAGATGTGGGTCAGATCTATGGGGCAGGAGCTGCTGTGGGGCTGATACGGTTAAGATCTATGGAGCGGGAGATGCTATGGGGCTGATGAGGGTCAGATCTATGGGGCAGGAGCTGATGTGGGGCTGATGTTGGTCAGATCTATAGGGCAGGAGCTGCAGTGGGGCTGATGTGGGTCAGATCTATGGGGCAGGATCTCCTGTGGGGCTGATGTGGGTCAAATCAATGGGGCAGAGCTGCTCTGGGGCACATGTGGGTCAGATCTATGGGGCAGGAGCTGCTGTGGGGCAGATTTGAATCAGATCTATAGGGCAGGAGCTGCTGTGGGTCAGATCTATGGGCAGGAGCTGCTGTGGGGCACATGTGAGTAAGATCTATGGGGCAGGAGATGGTGTGGGGCAGATGTGGGTCAGATCTATGGGGCAGGATCTCCTGGGGGCTGATGTGGGTCAGATCTGTGGGGTAAAATCTGCTGTGGGGCAGATGTGGTTCAGATCTATGGGGCAGGAGCTTCTGTGGGGTTGATGTGGGTCAGATCTATGGGTCAGGAGCTGCTGTGGGGCAGATGTGGGTCAGTTCTATGGGGCAAGAGCCGCTGTGGTGTAGATGTGGGTCAGATCTATGGGGCAAGATCTCCTGGGGGCTGATGTGGGTCAGATCTGTGGGGTAAAATCTGCTGTGGGGCAGATGTGGTTCAGATCTATGGGGCAGGAGCTTCTGTGGGGTTGATGTGGGTCAGATCTATGGGTCAGGAGCTGCTGTGGGGCAGATGTGGGTCAGTTCTATGGGGCAAGAGCTGCTGTGGTGCGGATGTGGGTCAGATCTATGGGGGAGGAGCTGCTGTGGGGCTGATACGGTTAAGATCTATGGAGCGGGAGATGCTATGGGGCTGATGAGGGTCAGATCTATGGGGCAGGAGCTGATGTGGGGCTGATGTTGGTCAGATCTATAGGGCAGGAGCTGCAGTGGGGCTGATGTGGGTCAGATCTATGGGGCAGGATCTCCTGTGGGGCTGATGTGTGTCAAATCAATGGGACAGAGCTGCTCTGGGGCACATGTGGGTCAGATCTATGGAGCAGGAGCTGCTGTGGGGCAGATTTGAATCAGATCTATTGGGCAGAAGCTGCTGTGGGTCAGATCTATGGGCAGGAGCTGCTGTGGGGCACATGTGAGTTAGATCTATGGGTCAGGAGCTGCTGTGGGGCAGATGTGGGTCAGATCTATGGGGCAGGATCTCCTGGGGGCTGATGTGGGTCAGATCTGTGGGGTAAAATCTGCTGTGGGGCAGATGTGGTTGAGATCTATGGGGCAGGAGCTTCTGTGGGGTTGATGTGGGTCAGATCTATGGGTCAGGAGCTGCTGTGGGGCAGATGTGGGTCAGTTCTATGGGGCAAGAGCCGCTGTGGTGCAGATGTGGGTCAGATCTATGGGGCAAGATCTCCTGGGGGCTGATGTGGGTCAGATCAGTGGGGTAAAATCTGCTGTGGGGCAGATGTGGTTCAGATCTATGGGGCAGGAGCTTCTGTGGGGTTGATGTGGGTCAGATCTATGGGTCAGGAGCTGCTGTGGGGCAGATGTGGGTCAGTTCTATGGGGCAAGAGCTGCTGTGGTGCAGATGTGGGTCAGATCTATGGGGCAGGAGCTGCTGTGGGGCTGATACGGTTAAGATCTATGGAGCGGGAGATGCTATGGGGCTGATGAGGGTCAGATCTATGGGGCAGGAGCTGATGTGGGGCTGATGTTGGTCAGATCTATAGGGCAGGAGCTGCAGTGGGGCTGATGTGGGTCAGTTCTATGGGGCAGGATCTCCTGTGGGGCTGATGTGGGTCAAATCAATGAGGCAGAGCTGCTCTGGGGCACATGTGGGTCAGATCTATGGAGCAGGAGCTGCTGTGGGGCAGATTTGAATCAGATCTATAGGGCAGAAGCTGCTGTGGGTCAGATCTATGGAGCAGGAGCTGCTGTGGGGTTGATGTGGGTCAGATCTATGGGTCAGGAGCTGCTGTGGGGCAGATGTGGGTCAGTTCTATGGGGCAAGAGCTGCTGTGGAGCAGATGTGGGTCAGATCTATGGGGCAGGAGTTGCTGTGGGGCAGATGTGGTTAAGATCTATTGATTGGGAGATGCTATGGGGCTGATGAGGGTCAGATCTATGGGGCAGGAGCTGATGTGGGGCTGATGTTGGTCAGATCTATAGGGCAGGAGCTGCAGTGGGGCTGATGTGGGTCAGATCTATGGGGCAGGATCTCCTGTGGGGCTGATGTGGGTCAAATCAATGGGGCAGAGCTGCTCTGGGGCACATGTGGGTCAGATCTATGGGGCAGGAGCTGCTGTGGGGCAGATTTGAATCAGACCTATAGGGCAGGAGCTGCTGTGGGTCAGATCTATGGGCAGGAGCTGCTGTGGGGCACATGTGAGTTAGATCTATGGGGCAGGAGATGGTGTGGGGCAGATGTGGGTCAGATCTATGGGGCAGGATCTCCTGGGGGCTGATGTGGGTCAGATCTGTGGGGTAAAATCTGCTGTGGGGCAGATGTGGTTCAGATCTATGGGGCAGGAGCTTCTGTGGGGTTGATGTGGGTCAGATCTATGGGTCAGGAGCTGCTGTGGGGCAGATGTGGGTCAGATCTATGGGGCAGGAGCTGCTGTGGGGCTGATACGGTTAAGATCTATGGAGCGGGAGATGCTATGGGGCTGATGAGGGTCAGATCTATGGGGCAGGAGCTGATGTGGGGCTGATGTTGGTCAGATCTATAGGGCAGGAGCTGCAGTGGGGCTGATGTGGGTCAGATCTATGGGGCAGGATCTCCTGTGGGGCTGATGTGGGTCAAATCAATGGGGCAGAGCTGCTCTGGGGCACATGTGGGTCAGATCTATGGGGCAGGAGCTGCTGTGGGGCAGATTTGAATCAGATCTATAGGGCAGGAGCTGCTGTGGGGCAGATTTGAATCAGATCTATAGGGCAGGAGCTGCTGTGGGTCAGATCTATGGGCAGGAGCTGCTGTGGGGTTGATGTGAGTTAGATCTATGGGGAAGGAGATGGTGTGGGGCAGATGTGGGTCACATCTATGGGGCAGGATCTCCTGGGGGCTGATGTGGGTCAGATCTGTGGGGTAAAATCTGCTGTGGGGCAGATGTGGTTCAGATCTATGGGGCAGGAGCTTCTGTGGGGTTGATGTGGGTCAGATCTATGGGTCAGGAGCTGCTGTGGGGCAGATGTGGGTCAGATCTATGGGGCAGGATCTCCTGGGGGCTGATGTGGGTCAGATCTGTGGGGTAAAATCTGCTGTGGGGCAGATGTGGTTCAGATCTATGGGGCAGGAGCTTCTGTGGGGTTGATGTGGGTCAGATCTATGGGTCAGGAGCTGCTGTGGGGCAGATGTGGGTCAGTTCTATGGGGCAAGAGCTGCTGTGGTGCAGATGTGGGTCAGATCTATGGGGCAGGAGCTGCTGTGGGGCTGATACGGTTAAGATCTATGGAGCGGGAGATGCTATGGGGCTGATGAGGGTCAGATCTATGGGGCAGGAGCTGATGTGGGGCTGATGTTGGTCAGATCTATAGGGCAGGAGCTGCAGTGGGGCTGATGTGGGTCAGTTCTATGGGGCAGGATCTCCTGTGGGGCTGATGTGGGTCAAATCAATGAGGCAGAGCTGCTCTGGGGCACATGTGGGTCAGATCTATGGAGCAGGAGCTGCTGTGGGGCAGATTTGAATGAGATCTATAGGGCAGGAGCTGCTGTGGGTCAGATCTATGGAGCAGGAGCTGCTGTGGGGTTGATGTGAGTCAGATCTATGGGTCAGGAGCTGCTGTGGGGCAGATGTGGGTCAGTTCTATGGGGCAAGAGCTGCTGTGGTGCAGATGTGGGTCAGATCTATGGAGCAGGAGCTGCTGTGGGGCAGATTTGAATCAGATCTATAGGGCAGGAGCTGCTGTGGGTCAGATCTATGGGGCAGGAGCTGCTGTGGGGTTGATGTGGGTCAGATCTATGGGTCAGGAGCTGCTGTGGGGCAGATGTGGGTCAGATCTATGGGGCAGGATCTCCTGGGGGCTGATGTGGGTCAGATCTGTGGGGTAAAATCTGCTGTGGGGCAGATGTGGTTCAGATCTATGGGGCAGGAGATTCTGTGGGGTTGATGTGGGTCAGATCTATGGGTCAGGAGCTGCTGTGGGGCAGATGTGGGTCAGATCTATGGGGCAGGATCTCCTGGGGGCTGATGTGGGTCAGATCTGTGGGGTAAAATCTGCTGTGGGGCAGATGTGGTTCAGATCTATGGGGCAGGAGCTTCTGTGGGGTTGATGTGGGTCAGATCTATGGGTCAGGAGCTGCTGTGGGGCAGATGTGGGTCAGTTCTATGGGGCAAGAGCCGCTGTGGTGCAGATGTGGGTCAGATCTATGGGGCAAGATCTCCTGGGGGCTGATGTGGGTCAGATCTGTGGGGTAAAATCTGCTGTGGGGCAGATGTGGTTCAGATCTATGGGGCAGGAGCTTCTGTGGGGTTGATGTGGGTCAGATCTATGGGTCAGGAGCTGCTGTGGGGCAGATGTGGGTCAGTTCTATGGGGCAAGAGCCGCTGTGGTGCAGATGTGGGTCAGATCTATGGGGCAAGATCTCCTGGGGGCTGATGTGGGTCAGATCTGTGGGGTAAAATCTGCTGTGGGGCAGATGTGGTTCAGATCTATGGGGCAGGAGCTTCTGTGGGGTTGATGTGGGTCAGATCTATGGGTCAGGAGCTGCTGTGGGGCAGATGTGGGTCAGTTCTATGGGGCAAGAGCTGCTGTGGTGCAGATGTGGGTCAGATCTATGGGGCAGGAGCTGCTGTGGGGCAGATGTGGGTCAGATCTATGGGGCAGGACCTCCTGGGGGCTGATGTGGGTCAGATCTGTGGGGTAAAATCTGCTGTGGGGCAGATGTGGTTCAGATCTATGGGGCAGGAGCTTCTGTGGGGTTGATGTGGGTCAGATCTATGGGTCAGGAGCTGCTGTGGGGCAGATGTGGGTCAGTTCTATGGGGCAAGAGCCGCTGTGGTGCAGATGTGGGTCAGATCTATGGGGCAAGATCTCCTGGGGGCTGATGTGGGTCAGATCTGTGGGGTAAAATCTGCTGTGGGGCAGATGTGGTTCAGATCTATGGGGCAGGAGCTTCTGTGGGGCAGATGTGGGTCAGATCTATGGGTCAGGAGCTGCTGTGGGGCAGATGTGGGTCAGTTCTATGGGGCAAGAGCTGCTGTGGTGCAGATGTGGGTCAGATCTATGGGGCAGAATCTCCTGTGGGGCTGATGTGGGTCAAATCAATGGGCAGAGCTGCTCTGGGGCACATGTGGGTCAGATCTATGGAGCAGAAGCTGCTGTGGGTCAGATCTATGGAGCAGGAGCTGCTGTGGGGCACATGTGAGTTAGATCTATGGGGCAGGTGATGGTGTGGGGCAGATGTGGGTCAGATCTATGGGGCAGGATCTCCTGGGGGCTGATGTGGGTCAGATCTGTGGGGTAAAATCTGCTGTGGGGCAGATGTGGTTCAGATCTATGGGGCAGGAGCTTCTGTGGGGTTGATGTGGGTCAGATCTATGGGTCAGGAGCTGCTGTGGGGCAGATGTGGGTCAGTTCTATGGGGCAAGAGCTGCTGTGGTGCAGATGTGGGTCAGATCTATGGGGCAGGAGCTGCTGTGGGGCTGATACGGTTAAGATCTATGGAGCGGGAGATGCTATGGGGCTGATGAGGGTCAGATCTATGGGGCAGGAGCTGATGTGGGGCTGATGTTGGTCAGATCTATAGGGCAGGAGCTGCAGTGGGGCTGATGTGGGTCAGTTCTATGGGGCAGGATCTCCTGGGGGCTGATGTGGGTCAGATCTGTGGGGTAAAATCTGCTGTGGGGCAGATGTGGTTCAGATCTATGGGGCAGGAGCTTCTGTGGGGTTGATGTGGGTCAGATCTATGGGTCAGGAGCTGCTGTGGGGCAGATGTGGGTCAGTTCTATGGGGCAAGAGCCGCTGTGGTGCAGATGTGGGTCAGATCTATGGGGCAGGATCTCCTGGGGGCTGATGTGGGTCAGATCTGTGGGGTAAAATCTGCTGTGGGGCAGATGTGGTTCAGATCTATGGGGCAGGAGCTTCTGTGGGGTTGATGTGGGTCAGATCTATGGGTCAGGAGCTGCTGTGGGGCAGATGTGGGTCAGTTCTATGGGGCAAGAGCTGCTGTGGTGCAGATGTGGGTCAGATCTATGGGGCAGGAGCTGCTGTGGGGCAGATGTGGGTCAGATCTATGGGGCAGGACCTCCTGGGGGCTGATGTGGGTCAGATCTGTGGGGTAAAATCTGCTGTGGGGCAGATGTGGTTCAGATCTATGGGGCAGGAGCTTCTGTGGGGTTGATGTGGGTCAGATCTATGGGTCAGGAGCTGCTGTGGGGCAGATGTGGGTCAGTTCTATGGGGCAAGAGCTGCTGTGGTGCAGATGTGGGTCAGATCTATGGGGCAGGAGCTGCTGTGGGGCTGATACGGTTAAGATCTATGGAGCGGGAGATGCTATGGGGCTGATGAGGGTCAGATCTATGGGGCAGGAGCTGATGTGGGGCTGATGTTGGTCAGATCTATAGGGCAGGAGCTGCAGTGGGGCTGATGTGGGTCAGTTCTATGGGGCAGGATCTCCTGTGGGGCTGATGTGGGTCAAACCAATGAGGCAGAGCTGCTCTGGGGCACATGTGGGTCAGATCTATGGAGCAGGAGCTGCTGTGGGGCAGATTTGAATGAGATCTATAGGGCAGGAGCTGCTGTGGGTCAGATCTATGGAGCAGGAGCTGCTGTGGGGCACATGTGAGTTAGATCTATGGGGCAGGAGATGCTGTGGGGCAGATGTGGGTCAGATCTATGGGGCAGGATCTCCTGGGGGCTGATGTGGGTCAGATCTGTGGGGTAAAATCTGCTGTGGTGCAGATGTTGTTCAGATCTATGGGGCAGGAGCTTCTGTGGGGTTGATGTGGGTCAGATCTATGGGTCAGGAGCTGCTGTGGGGCAGATGTGCGTCAGTTCTATGGGGCAAGAGCCGCTGTGGTGCAGATGTGGGTCAGATCTATGGGGCAAGATCTCCTGGGGGCTGATGTGGGTCAGATCTGTGGGGTAAAATCTGCTCTGGGGCAGATGTGGTTCAGATCTATGGGGCAGGAGCTTCTGTGGGGTTGATGTGGGTCAGATCTATGGGCAGGAGCTGCTGTGGGGCACATGTGAGTTAGATCTATGGGGCAGGAGATGGTGTGGGGCAGATATGGGTCAGATCTATGGGGCAGGATCTCCTGGGGGCTGATGTGGGTCAGATCTGTGGGGTAAAATCTGCTGTGGGGCAGATGTGGTTCAGATCTATGGGGCAGGAGCTTCTGTGGGGTTGATGTGGGTCAGATCTATGGGTCAGGAGCTGCTGTGGGGCAGATGTGGGTCAGTTCTATGGGGCAAGAGCTGCTGTGGTGCAGATGTGGGTCAGATCTATGGGGCAGGATCTCCTGTGGGGCTGATGTGGGTCAAATCAATGGGCAGAGCTGCTCTGTGGCACATGTGGGTCAGATCTATGGAGCAGGAGCTGCTGTGGGGCAGATTTGAATCAGATCTATAGGGCAGAAGCTGCTGTGGGTCAGATCTATGGAGCAGGAGCTGCTGTGGGGCACATGTGGGTCAGATCTATGGGGCAGGAGATGGTGTGGGGCAGATGTGGGTCAGATCTATGGGGCAGGATCTCCTGGGGGCTGATGTGGGTCAGATCTGTGGGGTAAAATCTGCTGTGGGGCAGATGTGGTTCAGATCTATGGGGCAGGAGCTTCTGTGGGGTTGATGTGGGTCAGATCTATGGGTCAGGAGCTGCTGTGGGGCAGATGTGGGTCAGTTCTATGGGGAAGAGCTGCTGTGGTGCAGATGTGGGTCAGATCTATGGGGCAGGAGCTGCTGTGGGGCTGATACGGTTAAGATCTATGGAGCGGGAGATGCTATGGGGCTGATGAGGGTCAGATCTATGGGGCAGGAGCTGATGTGGGGCTGATGTTGGTCAGATCTATAGGGCAGGAGCTGCAGTGGGGCTGATGTGGGTCAGTTCTATGGGGCAGGATCTCCTGTGGGGCTGATGTGGGTCAAATCAATGAGGCAGAGCTGCTCTGGGTCACATGTGGGTCAGATCTATGGAGAAGGAGCTGCTGTGGGGCAGATTTGAATCAGATCTATAGGGCAGGAGCTGCTGTGGGTCAGATCTATGGAGCAGGAGCTGCTGTGGGGCACATGTGAGTTAGATCTATGGGGCAGGAGATGGTGTGGGGCAGATGTGGTTCAGATCTATGGGGCAGGATCTCCTGGGGGCTGATGTGGGTCAGATCTGTGGGGCAGGAGCTTCTGTGGGGTTGATGTGGGTCAGATCTATGGGTCAGGAGCTGCTGTGGGGCAGATGTGGGTCAGATCTATGGGGCAGGATCTCCTGGGGGCTGATGTGGGTCAGATCTGTGGGGTAAAATCTGCTGTGGGGCAGATGTGGTTCAGATCTATGGGGCAGGAGCTTCTGTGGGGTTGATGTGGGTCAGATCTATGGGTCAGGAGCTGCTGTGGGGCAGATGTGGGTCAGTTCTATGGGGCAAGAGCTGCTGTGGTGCAGATGTGGGTCAGATCTATGGGGCAGGAGCTGATGTGGGGCTGATACGGTTAAGATCTATGGAGCGGGAGATGCTATGGGGCTGATGAGGGTCAGATCTATGGGGCAGGAGCTGATGTGGGGCTGATGTTGGTCAGATCTATAGGGCAGGAGCTGCAGTGGGGCTGATGTGGGTCAGTTCTATGGGGCAGGATCTCCTGTGGGGCTGATGTGGGTCAAATCAATGAGGCAGAGCTGCTCTGGGGCACATGTGGGTCAGATCTATGGAGCAGGAGCTGCTGTGGGGCAGATTTGAATCAGATCTATAGGGCAGGAGCTGCTGTGGGTCAGATCTATGGAGCAGGAGCTGCTGTGGGATTGATGTGGGTCAGATCTATGGGTCAGGAGCTGCTGTGGGGCAGATGTGGGTCAGTTCTATGGGGCAAGAGCTGCTGTGGTGCAGATGTGGGTCAGATCTATGGGGCAGGAGCTGCTGTGGGGCTGATACGGTTAAGATCTATGGAGCGGGAGATGCTATGGGGCTGATGAGGGTCAGATCTATGGGGCAGGAGCTGATGTGGGGCTGATGTTGGTCAGATCTATAGGGCAGGAGCTGCAGTGGGGCTGATGTGGGTCAGATCTATGGGGCAGGATCTCCTGTGGGGCTGATGTGGGTCAAATCAATGGGGCAGAGCTGCTCTGGGGCACATGTGGGTCAGATCTATGGGGCAGGAGCTGCTGTGGGGCAGATTTTAATCAGATCTATAGGGCAGGAGCTGCTGTGGGTCAGATCTATTGGCAGGAGCTGCTGTGGGGCACATGTGAGTTAGATCTATGGGGCAGGAGATGGTGTGGGGCAGATGTGGGTCAGATCTATGGGGCAGGATCTCCTGGGGGCTGATGTGGGTCAGATCTGTGGGGTAAAATCTGCTGTGGGGCAGATGTGGTTCAGATCTATGGGGCAGGAGCTTCTGTGGGGTTGATGTGGGTCAGATCTATGGGTCAGGAGCTGCTGTGGGGCAGATGTGGGTCAGATCTATGGGGCAGGATCTCCTGGGGGCTGATGTGGGTCAGATCTGTGGGGTAAAATCTGCTGTGGGGCAGATGTGGTTCAGATCTATGGGGCAGGGGCTTCTGTGGGGCAGATGTGGTTCAGATCTATGGGTCAGGAGCTGCTGTGGGGCAGATGTGGGTCAGTTCTATGGGGCAAGAGCTGCTGTGGTGCAGATGTGGGTCAGATCTATGGGGCAGGAGCTGCTGTGGGGCTGATACAGTTAAGATCTATGGAGCGGGAGATGCTATGGGGCTGATGAGGGTCAGATCTATGGGGCAGGAGCTGATGTGGGGCTGATGTTGTTCAGATCTATAGGGCAGGAGCTGCAGTGGGGCTGATGTGGGTAAGATCTATGGGGCAGGATCTCCTGTGGGGCTGATGTGGGTCAAATCAATGGGGCAGAGCTGCTCTGGGGCACATGTGGGTCAGATCTATGGGGCAGGAGCTGCTGTGGGGCAGATTTTAATCAGATCTATAGGGCAGGAGCTGCTGTGGGTCAGATCTATTGGCAGGAGCTGCTGTGGGGCACATGTGAGTTAGATCTATGGGGCAGGAGATGGTGTGGGGCAGATGTGGGTCAGATCTATGGGGCAGGATCTCCTGGGGGCTGATGTGGGTCAGATCTGTGGGGTAAAATCTGCTGTGGGGCAGATGTGGTTCAGATCTATGGGGCAGGAGCTTCTGTGGGGTTGATGTGGGTCAGATCTATGGGTCAGGAGCTGCTGTGGGGCAGATGTGGGTCAGATCTATGGGGCAGGATCTCCTGGGGGCTGATGTGGGTGTCATGGTTTTGTAATTTTGTAATTTTGCTATCAGTATTCCACATCATAACATCATGTAAAGTATGGATACTTCTGTTGAATGTGCAGTCCACAGAAGAAGACTACATATCCCAGAGAACAACAGGAGTAACAATAAGTCACGGGACCAGGACTCTATATAATCTCGTTCCCAGTCTGGAGTGCCCTCCTACTTCTCTCGAACTTCTCGGAGAGTGGGAAGCGTTCCAGCCGTGTCGCCTAGAGTTCACAGTAGGCCTCTCGGTTTTCGGAGACTCTCTCTCTCTGTTTCGTTCGATTTTGTTAGCCTTAATTATATTATATTGTGTTATCTTGTATTTCGATATCATATTTAGTAAAATAAGTTTTTCCTCCTTAGATTGTCGCTGTTTTATCCCACTCCCCTTTTCCCCCTCCTTTCCGGGCCCTGGGGGGGGGGCGTGGGGTGGCTTCCCCTGTCACGGGCATAGGTAAATCTAAGTAACCCGTGACAGATTTTTTGGTGGAGAATGCGGGCATAGAGCTTTTTAGCTTTTAGAACAACTCTCTCTTTGCTCTTAAAGAGCTTCGTTACGGGAGTGTTCGGAGTGTTATCTTTCCGTAGCTGCTCACGGAGAACGTGACCTTGAAATACCAGACAAATTGTCAACATTAAGGGCTGCTTCCGAAGTAGTCGGGACTGAAACACAGCTCCTTTTGGCACCTCGACTGCCAGTGCTGAACTGGATGTTCAAAGGACAGGTTCCCTCCACCCATCATGCTACCGATGTCACCTGGAGCAAGTGGATTACGCTGATTACACAGCGAGCGCGAATGGGAAACCTCAATCGTCCAGGAATCCTAGAGGTAATCATGGACTGGCCTGAAGATAAAAAGTTTGGAACATCACCAGCAGAAGAGGTATCACGTGCTAAAGAGGCCCCACCATACAACGAATTACCAGTAAATGAAAAGAAATATGCCCTATTCACTGACGGATCATGTCGCATTGTAGGGAAGCATCGCAAATGGAAAGCTGCTGTGTGGAGCCCCACACGACAGGTTGCAGAGGCCACTGAAGGTAAGGGAGAATCAAGTCAGTTTGCAGAGGTAAAAGCTGTCCAGCTGGCCTTAGATGTTGCTGAACGGGAGAGGTGGCCAATGCTGTATCTTTATACTGACTCATGGATGGTGGCAAATGCCTTATGGGGGTGGTTACAGCGGTGGGAACAAAATAACTGGCAACGGAGGGGAAAATCTGTTTGGGCCGCTGAACTATGGAAGGACATTGCTTCCCGAACAAAGAATATGGTTGTAAAGGTGCGTCATGTGGATGCACATGTGCCCAAAAGTCGGGCTACTGAAGAACAACAAAACAACCATCAGGTAGATAAAGCTGCCAAAATTGAGGTGGCTCAAATTGACTTGGACTGGCAGAATAAGGGTGAATTATTTCTAGCTCGATGGGCTCATGAGACCTCAGGCCATCAAGGAAGAGACGCAACATATAAGTGGGCCAGAGACCGAGGGGTGGACTTAACCATGGACGCTATTGCGCAGATTATTCATGATTGTGAAACATGTGCCATAATTAAACAAGCCAGAAGGATGAAACCTCTCTGGGAGGAAGGGCGATGGCAAAAGTATAAATATGGGGAGGCGTGGCAGGTTGATTATATCACCTTGCCACGATCTCGCAGTGGTAAGTGTTATGTACTCACTATGGTAGAGGCAACCACTGGGTGGCTTGAAACATACGCAGTACCCCATGCAACTGCTCGAAACACCATATTAGGTCTTGAGAAACAAGTCTTGTGGCGACATGGCACCCCAGAAAGAATTGAATCTGATAATGGGACACATTTCAAAAATTCTCTTATAAATACTTGGGCCAAAGATCATGGCATTGAGTGGATTTATCATATTCCCTACCATGCACCAGCTTCTGGTAAAATTGAACGATATAATGGGTTGTTGAAAACTATGTTGAAAGCAATGGGTGGTGGAACATTTAAGCACTGGGAGAAGAATCTGGCAGAAGCCACTTGGTTGGTCAATACTAGAGGATCTGTCAATCGTGATGGTCCTAGTCAATCTAGCCCCCTACACACTGTAGAAGGAGATAAGGTCCCTGTTATACATGTAAAGAACATGTTGGGAAAAGCTGTTTGGGTCCTTCCAGCTTCTGGAAAGGGAAAACCTATCCGTGGAACTGTCTTTGCCCAGGGACCTGGGTGCACTTGGTGGGTAATGCAGAAGGATGGGGATGTTCAATGTGTGCCACAAGGGAATTTGATGCTGGGGGAGTGCAGTCAATAATTTTATGTATCTATATATATATATATATATATGTTTGCATGTGTAGTGTATTTTAGTTATTATAGTTGTACATTTAGTTATGTTACATGCAATTCTACTATTTAGCTATCACAATTTTACATACGTGTATATATATGTATATATATGTATATATTAACCATGATGTAATAATGTAGAATAAGGGGTGGAATGTCATGGTTTTGTAATTTTGTAATTTTGCTATCAGTATTCCACATCATAACATCATGTAAAGTATGGATACTTCTGTTGAATGTGCAGTCCACAGAAGAAGACTACATATCCCAGAGAACAACAGGAGTAACAATAAGTCACGGGACCAGGACTCTATATAATCTCGTTCCCAGGCTGGAGTGCCCTCCTTCTTCTCTCGAACTTCTCGGAGAGTGGGAAGCGTTCCAGCCGTGTCGCCTAGAGTTCACAGTAGGCCTCTCGGTTTTCGGAGACTCTCTCTCTCTGTTTCGTTCGATTTTGTTAGCCTTAATTATATTATATTGTGTTATCTTGTATTTCGATATCATATTTAGTAAAATAAGTTTTTCCTCCTTAGATTGTCGCTGTTTTATCCCACTCCCCTTTTCCCCCTCCTTTCCGGGCCCCGGGGGGGGGGGGCGTGGGGTGGCTTCCCCTGTCACGGGCATAGGTAAATCTAAGTAACCCGTGACAGTGGGTCAGATCTGTGGGGTAAAATCTGCTGTGGGGCAGATGTGGTTCAGATCTATGGGGCAGGAGCTTCTGTGGGGTTGATGTGGGTCAGATCTATGGGTCAGGAGCTGCTGTGGGGCAGATGTGGGTCAGTTCTATGGGGCAAGAGCTGCTGTGGTGCAGATGTGGGTCAGATCTATGGGGCAGGAGCTGCTGTGGGGCTGATACGGTTAAGATCTATGGAGCGGGAGATGCTATGGGGCTGATGAGGGTCAGATCTATGGGGCAGGAGCTGATGTGGGGCTGATGTTGGTCAGATCTATAGGGCAGGAGCTGCAGTGGGGCTGATGTGGGTCAGATCTATGGGGCAGGATCTCCTGTGGGGCTGATGTGGGTCAAATCAATGGGGCAGAGCTGCTCTGGGGCACATGTGGGTCAGATCTATGGAGCAGGAGCTGCTGTGGGGCAGATTTGAATGAGATCTATAGGGCAGGAGCTGCTGTGGGTCAGATCTATGGAGCAGGAGCTGCTGTGGGGCACATGTGAGTTAGATCTATGGGGCAGGAGATGGTGTGGGGAAGATGTGGGTCAGATCTATGGGGCAGGATCTCCTGGGGGCTGATGTGGGTCAGATCTGTGGGGTAAAATCTGCTGTGGGGCAGATGTGGTTCAGATCTATGGGGCAGGAGCTTCTGTGGGGTTGATGTGGGTCAGATCTATGGGTCAGGAGCTGCTGTGGGGCAGATGTGGGTCAGTTCTATGGGGCAAGAGCTGCTGTGGTGCAGATGTGGGTCAGATCTATGGGGCAGGAGCTGCTGTGTGGCTGATACGGTTAAGATCTATGGAGCGGGAGATGCTATGGGGCTGATGAGGGTCAGATCTATGGGGCAGGAGCTGCAGTGGGGCTGATGTGGGTCAGTTCTATGGGGCAGGATCTCCTGTGGGGCTGATGTGGGTCAAACCAGTGAGGCAGATCTGCTCTGGGGCACATGTGGGTCAGATCTATGGAGCAGGAGCTGCTGTGGGGCAGATTTGAATGAGATCTATAGGGCAGGAGCTGCTGTGGGTCAGATCTATGGAGCAGGAGCTGCTGTGGGGCACATGTGAGTTAGATCTATGGGGCAGGAGATGGTGTGGGGCAGATGTGGGTCAGATCTATGGGGCAGGATCTCCTGGGGGCTGATGTGGGTCAGATCTGTGGGGTAAAATCTGCTGTGGGGCAGATGTGGTTCAGATCTATGGGGCAGGAGCTTCTGTGGGGTTGATGTGGGTCAGATCTATGGGTCAGGAGCTGCTGTGGGGCAGATGTGGGTCAGTTCTATGGGGCAAGAGCCGCTGTGGTGCAGATGTGGGTCAGATCTATGGGGCAAGATCTCCTGGGGGCTGATGTGGGTCAGATCTGTGGGGTAAAATCTGCTGTGGGGCAGATGTGGTTCAGATCTATGGGGCAGGAGCTTCTGTGGGGTTGATGTGGGTCAGATCTATGGGTCAGGAGCTGCTGTGGGGCAGATGTGGGTCAGTTCTATGGGGCAAGAGCTGCTGTGGTGCAGATGTGGGTCAGATCTATGGGGCAGGAGCTGCTGTGGGGCTGATACGATTAAGATCTATGGAGCGGGAGATGCTATGGGGCTGATGAGGGTCAGATCTATGGGGCAGGAGCTGATGTGGGGCTGATGTTGGTCAGATCTATAGGGCAGGAGCTGCAGTGGGGCTGATGTGGGTCAGTTCTATGGGGCAGGATCTCCTGTGGGGCTGATGTGGGTCAAATCAATGAGGCAGAGCTGCTCTGGGGCAAATGTGGGTCAGATCTATGGAGCAGGAGCTGCTGTGGGGCAGATTTGAATCAGATCTATAGGGCAGGAGCTGCTGTGGGTCAGATCTATGGAGCAGGAGCTGCTGTGGGGTTGATGTGGGTCAGATCTATGGGTCAGGAGCTGCTGTGGGGCAGATGTGGGTCAGTTCTATGGGGCAAGAGCTGCTGTGGTGCAGATGTGGGTCAGATCTATGGGGCAGGATCTCCTGTGGGGCTGATGTGGGTCAAATCAATGGGCAGAGCTGCTCTGTGGCACATGTGGGTCAGATCTATGGAGCAGGAGCTGCTGTGGGGCAGATTTGAATCAGATCTATAGGGCAGAAGCTGCTGTGGGTCAGATCTATGGAGCAGGAGCTGCTGTGGGGCACATGTGGGTCAGATCTATGGGGCAGGAGATGGTGTGGGGCAGATGTGGGTCAGATCTATGGGGCAGGATCTCCTGGGGGCTGATGTGGGTCAGATCTGTGGGGTAAAATCTGCTGTGGGGCAGATGTGGTTCAGATCTATGGGGCAGGAGCTTCTGTGGGGTTGATGTGGGTCAGATCTATGGGTCAGGAGCTGCTGTGGGGCAGATGTGGGTCAGTTCTATGGGGAAGAGCTGCTGTGGTGCAGATGTGGGTCAGATCTATGGGGCAGGAGCTGCTGTGGGGCTGATACGGTTAAGATCTATGGAGCGGGAGATGCTATGGGGCTGATGAGGGTCAGATCTATGGGGCAGGAGCTGATGTGGGGCTGATGTTGGTCAGATCTATAGGGCAGGAGCTGCAGTGGGGCTGATGTGGGTCAGTTCTATGGGGCAGGATCTCCTGTGGGGCTGATGTGGGTCAAATCAATGAGGCAGAGCTGCTCTGGGTCACATGTGGGTCAGATCTATGGAGAAGGAGCTGCTGTGGGGCAGATTTGAATCAGATCTATAGGGCAGGAGCTGCTGTGGGTCAGATCTATGGAGCAGGAGCTGCTGTGGGGCACATGTGAGTTAGATCTATGGGGCAGGAGATGGTGTGGGGCAGATGTGGTTCAGATCTATGGGGCAGGATCTCCTGGGGGCTGATGTGGGTCAGATCTGTGGGGTAAAATCTGCTGTGGGGCAGATGTGGTTCAGATCTATGGGGCAGGAGCTTCTGTGGGGTTGATGTGGGTCAGATCTATGGGTCAGGAGCTGCTGTGGGGCAGATGTGGGTCAGTTCTATGGGGCAAGAGCTGCTGTGGTGCAGATGTGGGTCAGATCTATGGGGCAGGAGCTGCTGTGGGGCTGATACGGTTAAGATCTATGGAGCGGGAGATGCTATGGGGCTGATGAGGGTCAGATCTATGGGGCAGGAGCTGATGTGGGGCTGATGTTGGTCAGATCTATAGGGCAGGAGCTGCAGTGGGGCTGATGTGGGTCAGATCTATGGGGCAGGATCTCCTGTGGGGCTGATGTGGGTCAAATCAATGGGGCAGAGCTGCTCTGGGGCACATGTGGGTCAGATCTATGGGGCAGGAGCTGCTGTGGGGCAGATTTGAATCAGATCTATAGGGCAGGAGCTGCTGTGGGTCAGATCTATTGGCAGGAGCTGCTGTGGGGCACATGTGAGTTAGATCTATGGGGCAGGAGATGGTGTGGGGCAGATGTGGGTCAGATCTATGGGGCAGGATCTCCTGGGGGCTGATGTGGGTCAGATTTGTGGGGTAAAATCTGCTGTGGGGCAGATGTGGTTCAGATCTATGGGGCAGGAGCTTCTGTGGGGTTGATGTGGGTCAGATCTATGGGTCAGGAGCTGCTGTGGGGCAGATGTGGGTCAGATCTATGGGGCAGGATCTCCTGGGGGCTGATGTGGGTCAGATCTGTGGGGTAAAATCTGCTGTGGGGCAGATGTGGTTCAGATCTATGGGGCAGGAGCTTCTGTGGGGTTGATGTGGGTCAGATCTATGGGTCAGGAGCTGCTGTGGGGCAGATGTGGGTCAGTTCTATGGGGCAAGAGCTGCTGTGGTGCAGATGTGGGTCAGATCTATGGGGCAGGAGCTGATGTGGGGCTGATACGGTTAAGATCTATGGAGCGGGAGATGCTATGGGGCTGATGAGGGTCAGATCTATGGGGCAGGAGCTGATGTGGGGCTGATGTTGGTCAGATCTATAGGGCAGGAGCTGCAGTGGGGCTGATGTGGGTCAGTTCTATGGGGCAGGATCTCCTGTGGGGCTGATGTGGGTCAAATCAATGAGGCAGAGCTGCTCTGGGGCACATGTGGGTCAGATCTATGGAGCAGGAGCTGCTGTGGGGCAGATTTGAATCAGATCTATAGGGCAGGAGCTGCTGTGGGTCAGATCTATGGAGCAGGAGCTGCTGTGGGATTGATGTGGGTCAGATCTATGGGTCAGGAGCTGCTGTGGGGCAGATGTGGGTCAGTTCTATGGGGCAAGAGCTGCTGTGGTGCAGATGTGGGTCAGATCTATGGGGCAGGAGCTGCTGTGGGGCTGATACGGTTAAGATCTATGGAGCGGGAGATGCTATGGGGCTGATGAGGGTCAGATCTATGGGGCAGGAGCTGATGTGGGGCTGATGTTGGTCAGATCTATAGGGCAGGAGCTGCAGTGGGGCTGATGTGGGTCAGATCTATGGGGCAGGATCTCCTGTGGGGCTGATGTGGGTCAAATCAATGGGGCAGAGCTGCTCTGGGGCACATGTGGGTCATATCTATGGGGCAGGAGCTGCTGTGGTGCAGATTTTAATCAGATCTATAGGGCAGGAGCTGCTGTGGGTCAGATCTATTGGCAGGAGCTGCTGTGGGGCACATGTGAGTTAGATCTATGGGGCAGGAGATGGTGTGGGGCAGATGTGGGTCAGATCTATGGGGCAGGATCTCCTGGGGGCTGATGTGGGTCAGATCTGTGGGGTAAAATCTGCTGTGGGGCAGATGTGGTTCAGATCTATGGGGCAGGAGCTTCTGTGGGGTTGATGTGGGTCAGATCTATGGGTCAGGAGCTGCTGTGGGGCAGATGTGGGTCAGATCTATGGGGCAGGATCTCCTGGGGGCTGATGTGGGTCAGATCTGTGGGGTAAAATCTGCTGTGGGGCAGATGTGGTTCAGATCTATGGGGCAGGAGCTTCTGTGGGGCAGATGTGGTTCAGATCTATGGGTCAGGAGCTGCTGTGGGGCAGATGTGGGTCAGTTCTATGGGGCAAGAGCTGCTGTGGTGCAGATGTGGGTCAGATCTATGGGGCAGGAGCTGCTGTGGGGCTGATACAGTTAAGATCTATGGAGCGGGAGATGCTATGGGGCTGATGAGGGTCAGATCTATGGGGCAGGAGCTGATGTGGGGCTGATGTTGTTCAGATCTATAGGGCAGGAGCTGCAGTGGGGCTGATGTGGGTCAGATCTATGGGGCAGGATCTCCTGTGGGGCTGATGTGGGTCAAATCAATGGGGCAGAGCTGCTCTGGGGCACATGTGGGTCAGATCTATGGGGCAGGAGCTGCTGTGGGGCAGATTTTAATCAGATCTATAGGGCAGGAGCTGCTGTGGGTCAGATCTATTGGCAGGAGCTGCTGTGGGGCACATGTGAGTTAGATCTATGGGGCAGGAGATGGTGTGGGGCAGATGTGGGTCAGATCTATGGGGCAGGATCTCCTGGGGGCTGATGTGGGTCAGATCTGTGGGGTAAAATCTGCTGTGGGGCAGATGTGGTTCAGATCTATGGGGCAGGAGCTTCTGTGGGGTTGATGTGGGTCAGATCTATGGGTCAGGAGCTGCTGTGGGGCAGATGTGGGTCAGATCTATGGGGCAGGATCTCCTGGGGGCTGATGTGGGTGTCATGGTTTTGTAATTTTGTAATTTTGCTATCAGTATTCCACATCATAACATCATGTAAAGTATGGATACTTCTGTTGAATGTGCAGTCCACAGAAGAAGACTACATATCCCAGAGAACAACAGGAGTAACAATAAGTCACGGGACCAGGACTCTATATAATCTCGTTCCCAGTCTGGAGTGCCCTCCTACTTCTCTCGAACTTCTCTGAGAGTGGGAAGCGTTCCAGCCGTGTCGCCTAGAGTTCACAGTAGGCCTCTCGGTTTTCGGAGACTCTCTCTCTCTGTTTCGTTCGATTTTGTTAGCCTTAATTATATTATATTGTGTTATCTTGTATTTCGATATCATATTTAGTAAAATAAGTTTTTCCTCCTTAGATTGTCGCTGTTTTATCCCACTCCCCTTTTCCCCCTCCTTTCCTGGCCCTGGGGGGGGGGCATGGGGTGGCTTCCCCTGTCACGGGCATAGGTAAATCTAAGTAACCCGTGACAGATTTTTTGGTGGAGAATGCGGGCATAGAGCTTTTTAGCTTTTAGAACAACTCTCTCTTTGCTCTTAAAGAGCTTCGTTACGGGAGTGTTCGGAGTGTTATCTTTCCGTAGCTGCTCACGGAGAACGTGACCTTGAAATACCAGACAAATTGTCAACATTAAGGGCTGCTTCCGAAGTAGTCGGGACTGAAACACAGCTCCTTTTGGCACCTCGACTGCCAGTGCTGAACTGGATGTTCAAAGGACAGGTTCCCTCCACCCATCATGCTACCGATGTCACCTGGAGCAAGTGGATTACGCTGATTACACAGCGAGCGCGAATGGGAAACCTCAATCGTCCAGGAATCCTAGAGGTAATCATGGACTGGCCTGAAGATAAAAAGTTTGGAACATCACCAGCAGAAGAGGTATCACGTGCTAAAGAGGCCCCACCATACAACGAATTACCAGTAAATGAAAAGAAATATGCCCTATTCACTGACGGATCATGTCGCATTGTAGGGAAGCATCGCAAATGGAAAGCTGCTGTGTGGAGCCCCACACGACAGGTTGCAGAGGCCACTGAAGGTAAGGGAGAATCAAGTCAGTTTGCAGAGGTAAAAGCTGTCCAGCTGGCCTTAGATGTTGCTGAACGGGAGAGGTGGCCAATGCTGTATCTTTATACTGACTCATGGATGGTGGCAAATGCCTTATGGGGGTGGTTACAGCGGTGGGAACAAAATAACTGGCAACGGAGGGGAAAATCTGTTTGGGCCGCTGAACTATGGAAGGACATTGCTTCCCGAACAAAGAATATGGTTGTAAAGGTGCGTCATGTGGATGCACATGTGCCCAAAAGTCGGGCTACTGAAGAACAACAAAACAACCATCAGGTAGATAAAGCTGCCAAAATTGAGGTGGCTCAAATTGACTTGGACTGGCAGAATAAGGGTGAATTATTTCTAGCTCGATGGGCTCATGAGACCTCAGGCCATCAAGGAAGAGACGCAACATATAAGTGGGCCAGAGACCGAGGGGTGGACTTAACCATGGACGCTATTGCGCAGATTATTCATGATTGTGAAACATGTGCCATAATTAAACAAGCCAGAAGGATGAAACCTCTCTGGGAGGAAGGGCGATGGCAAAAGTATAAATATGGGGAGGCGTGGCAGGTTGATTATATCACCTTGCCACGATCTCGCAGTGGTAAGTGTTATGTACTCACTATGGTAGAGGCAACCACTGGGTGGCTTGAAACATACGCAGTACCCCATGCAACTGCTCGAAACACCATATTAGGTCTTGAGAAACAAGTCTTGTGGCGACATGGCACCCCAGAAAGAATTGAATCTGATAATGGGACACATTTCAAAAATTCTCTTATAAATACTTGGGCCAAAGATCATGGCATTGAGTGGATTTATCATATTCCCTACCATGCACCAGCTTCTGGTAAAATTGAACGATATAATGGGTTGTTGAAAACTATGTTGAAAGCAATGGGTGGTGGAACATTTAAGCACTGGGAGAAGAATCTGGCAGAAGCCACTTGGTTGGTCAATACTAGAGGATCTGTCAATCGTGATGGTCCTAGTCAATCTAGCCCCCTACACACTGTAGAAGGAGATAAGGTCCCTGTTATACATGTAAAGAACATGTTGGGAAAAGCTGTTTGGGTCCTTCCAGCTTCTGGAAAGGGAAAACCTATCCGTGGAACTGTCTTTGCCCAGGGACCTGGGTGCACTTGGTGGGTAATGCAGAAGGATGGGGATGTTCAATGTGTGCCACAAGGGAATTTGATGCTGGGGGAGTGCAGTCAATAATTTTATGTATCTATATATATATATATATATATGTTTGCATGTGTAGTGTATTTTAGTTATTATAGTTGTACATTTAGTTATGTTACATGCAATTCTACTATTTAGCTATCACAATTTTACATACGTGTATATATATGTATATATATGTATATATTAACCATGATGTAATAATGTAGAATAAGGGGTGGAATGTCATGGTTTTGTAATTTTGTAATTTTGCTATCAGTATTCCACATCATAACATCATGTAAAGTATGGATACTTCTGTTGAATGTGCAGTCCACAGAAGAAGACTACATATCCCAGAGAACAACAGGAGTAACAATAAGTCACGGGACCAGGACTCTATATAATCTCGTTCCCAGGCTGGAGTGCCCTCCTTCTTCTCTCGAACTTCTCGGAGAGTGGGAAGCGTTCCAGCCGTGTCGCCTAGAGTTCACAGTAGGCCTCTCGGTTTTCGGAGACTCTCTCTCTCTGTTTCGTTCGATTTTGTTAGCCTTAATTATATTATATTGTGTTATCTTGTATTTCGATATCATATTTAGTAAAATAAGTTTTTCCTCCTTAGATTGTCGCTGTTTTATCCCACTCCCCTTTTCCCCCTCCTTTCCGGGCCCCGGGGGGGGGGGCGTGGGGTGGCTTCCCCTGTCACGGGCATAGGTAAATCTAAGTAACCCGTGACAGTGGGTCAGATCTGTGGGGTAAAATCTGCTGTGGGGCAGATGTGGTTCAGATCTATGGGGCAGGAGCTTCTGTGGGGTTGATGTGGGTCAGATCTATGGGTCAGGAGCTGCTGTGGGGCAGATGTGGGTCAGTTCTATGGGGCAAGAGCTGCTGTGGTGCAGATGTGGGTCAGATCTATGGGGCAGGAGCTGCTGTGGGGCTGATACGGTTAAGATCTATGGAGCGGGAGATGCTATGGGGCTGATGAGGGTCAGATCTATGGGGCAGGAGCTGATGTGGGGCTGATGTTGGTCAGATCTATAGGGCAGGAGCTGCAGTGGGGCTGATGTGGGTCAGATCTATGGGGCAGGATCTCCTGTGGGGCTGATGTGGGTCAAATCAATGGGGCAGAGCTGCTCTGGGGCACATGTGGGTCAGATCTATGGAGCAGGAGCTGCTGTGGGGCAGATTTGAATGAGATCTATAGGGCAGGAGCTGCTGTGGGTCAGATCTATGGAGCAGGAGCTGCTGTGGGGCACATGTGAGTTAGATCTATGGGGCAGGAGATGGTGTGGGGAAGATGTGGGTCAGATCTATGGGGCAGGATCTCCTGGGGGCTGATGTGGGTCAGATCTGTGGGGTAAAATCTGCTGTGGGGCAGATGTGGTTCAGATCTATGGGGCAGGAGCTTCTGTGGGGTTGATGTGGGTCAGATCTATGGGTCAGGAGCTGCTGTGGGGCAGATGTGGGTCAGTTCTATGGGGCAAGAGCTGCTGTGGTGCAGATGTGGGTCAGATCTATGGGGCAGGAGCTGCTGTGTGGCTGATACGGTTAAGATCTATGGAGCGGGAGATGCTATGGGGCTGATGAGGGTCAGATCTATGGGGCAGGAGCTGCAGAGGGGCTGATGTGGGTCAGTTCTATGGGGCAGGATCTCCTGTGGGGCTGATGTGGGTCAAACCAATGAGGCAGATCTGCTCTGGGGCACATGTGGGTCAGATCTATGGAGCAGGAGCTGCTGTGGGGCAGATTTGAATGAGATCTATAGGGCAGGAGCTGCTGTGGGTCAGATCTATGGAGCAGGAGCTGCTGTGGGGCACATGTGAGTTAGATCTATGGGGCAGGAGATGGTGTGGGGCAGATGTGGGTCAGATCTATGGGGCAGGATCTCCTGGGGGCTGATGTGGGTCAGATCTGTGGGGTAAAATCTGCTGTGGGGCAGATGTGGTTCAGATCTATGGGGCAGGAGCTTCTGTGGGGTTGATGTGGGTCAGATCTATGGGCCAGGAGCTGCTGTGGGGCAGATGTGGGTCAGTTCTATAGGGCAAGAGCCGCTGTGGTGCAGATGTGGGTCAGATCTATGGGGCAAGATCTCCTGGGGGCTGATGTGGGTCAGATCTGTGGGGTAAAATCTGCTCTGGGGCAGATGTGGTTCAGATCTATGGGGCAGGAGCTTCTGTGGGGTTGATGTGGGTCAGATCTATGGGTCAGGTGCTGCTGTGGGGCAGATGTGGGTCAGTTCTATGGGGCAAGAGCTGCTGTGGTGCAGATGTGGGTCAGATCTATGGGGCAGGAGCTGCTGTGGGGCTGATACGGTTAAGATCTATGGAGCGGGAGATGCTATGGGGCTGATGAGGGTCAGATCTATGGGGCAGGAGCTGATGTGGGGCTGATGTTGGTCAGATCTATAGGGCAGGAGCTGCAGTGGGGCTGATGTGGGTCAGATCTATGGGGCAGGATCTCCTGTGGGGCTGATGTGGGTCAAATCAATGGGGCAGAGCTGCTCTGGGGCACATGTGGGTCAGATCTATGGAGCAGGAGCTGCTGTGGGGCAGATTTGAATCAGATCAATAGGGCAGGAGCTGCTGTGGGTCAGATCTATGGGCAGGAGATGCTGTGGGGCACATGTGAGTTAGATCTATGGGGCAGGAGATGGTGTGGGGCAGATGTGGGTCAGATCTATGGGGCAGGATCTCCTGGGGGCTGATGTGGGTCAGATCTGTGGGGTAAAATCTGCTGTGGGGCAGATGTGGTTCAGATCTATGGGGCAGGAGCTTCTGTGGGGTTGATGTGGGTCAGATCTATGGGTCAGGAGCTGCTGTGGGGCAGATGTGGGTCAGTTCTATGGGGCAAGAGCCGCTGTGGTGCAGATGTGGGTCAGATCTATGGGGCAAGATCTCCTGGGGGCTGATGTGGGTCAGATCTGTGGGGTAAAATCTGCTGTGGGGCAGATGTGGTTCAGATCTATGGGGCAGGAGCTTCTGTGGGGTTGATGTGGGTCAGATCTATGGGTCAGGAGCTGCTGTGGGGCAGATGTGGGTCAGTTCTATGGGGCAAGAGCCGCTGTGGTGCAGATGTGGGTCAGATCTATGGGGCAAGATCTCCTGGGGGCTGATGTGGGTCAGATCTGTGGGGTAAAATCTGCTGTGGGGCAGATGTGGTTCAGATCTATGGGGCAGGAGCTTCTGTGGGGTTGATGTGGGTCAGATCTATGGGTCAGGAGCTGCTGTGGGGCAGATGTGGGTCAGTTCTATGGGGCAAGAGCTGCTGTGGTGCAGATGTGGGTCAGATCTATGGGGCAGGAGCTGCTGTGGGGCTGATACGGTTAAGATCTATGGAGCGGGAGATGCTATGGGGATGATGAGGGTCAGATCTATGGGGCAGGAGCTGATGTGGGGCTGATGTTGGTCAGATCTATAGGGCAGGAGCTGCAGTGGGGCTGATGTGGGTCAGATCTATGGGGCAGGATCTCCTGTGGGGCTGATGTGGGTCAAATCAATGGGGCAGAGCTGCTCTGGGGCACATGTGGGTCAGATCTATGGAGCAGGAGCTGCTGTGGGGCAGATTTGAATGAGATCTATAGGGCAGGAGCTGCTGTGAGTCAGATCTATGGAGCTGGAGCTGCTGTGGGGCACATGTGAGTTAGATCTATGGGGCAGGAGATGGTGTGGGGAAGATGTGGGTCAGATCTATGGGGCAGGATCTCCTGGGGGCTGATGTGGGTCAGATCTGTGGGGTAAAATCTGCTGTGGGGCAGATGTGGTTCAGATCTATGGGGCAGGAGCTTCTGTGGGGTTGATGTGGGTCAGATCTATGGGTCAGGAGCTGCTGTGGGGCAGATGTGGGTCAGTTCTATGGGGCAAGAGCTGCTGTGGTGCAGATGTGGGTCAGATCTATGGGGCAGGAGCTGCTGTGTGGCTGATACGGTTAAGATCTATGGAGCGGGAGATGCTATGGGGCTGATGAGGGTCAGATCTATGGGGCAGGAGCTGCAGTGGGGCTGATGTGGGTCAGTTCTATGGGGCAGGATCTCCTGTGGGGCTGATGTGGGTCAAATCAATGAGGCAGAGCTGCTCTGGGGCACATGTGGGTCAGATCTATGGAGCAGGAGCTGCTGTGGGGCAGATTTGAATGAGATCTATAGGGCAGGAGCTGCTGTGGGTCAGACCTATGGAGCAGGAGCTGCTGTGGGGCACATGTGAGTTAGATCTATGGGGCAGGAGATGGTGTGGGGCAGATGTGGGTCAGATCTATGGGGCAGGATCTCCTGGGGGCTGATGTGGGTCAGATCTGTGGGGTAAAATCTGCTGTGGGGCAGATGTGGTTCAGATCTATGGGGCAGGAGCTTCTGTGGGGTTGATGTGGGTCAGATCTATGGGTCAGGAGCTGCTGTGGGGCAGATGTGGGTCAGTTCTATAGGGCAAGAGCCGCTGTGGTGCAGATGTGGGTCAGATCTATGGGGCAAGATCTCCTGGGGGCTGATGTGGGTCAGATCTGTGGGGTAAAATCTGCTGTGGGGCAGATGTGGTTCAGATCTATGGGGCAGGAGCTTCTGTGGGGTTGATGTGGGTCAGATCTATGGGTCAGGAGCTGCTGTGGGGCAGATGTGGGTCAGTTCTATAGGGCAAGAGCCGCTGTGGTGCAGATGTGGGTCAGATCTATGGGGCAAGATCTCCTGGGGGCTGATGTGGGTCAGATCTGTGGGGTAAAATCTGCTGTGGGGCAGATGTGGTTCAGATCTATGGGGCAGGAGCTTCTGTGGGGTTGATGTGGGTCAGGTCTATGGGTCAGGAGCTGCTGTGGGGCAGATGTGGGTCAGTTCTATGGGGCAAGAGCTGCTGTGGTGCAGATGTGGGTCAGATCTATGGGGCAGGAGCTGCTGTGGGGCTGATACGGTTAAGATCTATGGAGCGGGAGATGCTATGGGGCTGATGAGGGTCAGATCTATGGGGCAGGAGCTGCAGTGGGGCTGATGTGGGTCAGATCTATGGGGCAGGATCTCCTGTGGGGCTGATGTGGGTCAAATCAATGGGGCAGAGCTGCTCTGGGGCACATGTGGGTCAGATCTATGGAGCAGGAGCTGCTGTGGGGCAGATTTGAATCAGATCTATAGGGCAGGAGCTGCTGTGGGTCAGATCTATGGGCAGGAGCTGCTGTGGGGCACATGTGAGTTAGATCTATGGGGCAGGAGATGGTGTGGAGCAGATGTGGGTCAGATCTATGGGGCAGGATCTCCTGGGGGCTGATGTGGGTCAGATCTGTGGGGTAAAATCTGCTGTGGGGCAGATGTGGTTCAGATCTATGGGGCAGGAGCTTCTGGGGGGTTGATGTGGGTCAGATCTATGGGTCAGGAGCTGCTGTGGGGCAGATGTGGGTCAGTATTATGGGGCAAGAGCCGCTGTGGTGCAGATGTGGGTCAGATCTATGGGGCAAGATCTCCTGGGGGCTGATGTGGCTCAGATCTGTGGGGTAAAATCTGCTGTGGGTCAGATGTGGTTCAGATCTATGGGGCAGGAGCTTCTGTGGGGTTGATGTGGGTCAGATCTATGGGTCAGGAGCTGCTGTGGGGCAGATGTGGGTCAGTTCTATGGGGCAAGAGCCGCTGTGGTGCAGATGTGGGTCAGATCTATGGGGCAAGATCTCCTGGGGGCTGATGTGGGTCAGATCTGTGGGGTAAAATCTGCTGTGGGGCAGATGTGGTTCAGATCTATGGGGCAGGAGCTTCTGTGGGGTTGATGTGGGTCAGATCTATGGGTCAGGAGCTGCTGTGGGGCAGATGTGGGTCAGTTCTATGGGGCAAGAGCTGCTGTGGTGCAGATGTGGGTCAGATCTATGGGGCAGGAGCTGCCGTGGGGCTGATACGGTTAAGATCTATGGAGCGGGAGATGCTATGGGGCTGATGAGGGTCAGATCTATGGGGCAGGAGCTGATGTGGGGCTGATGTTGGTCAGATCTATAGGGCAGGAGCTGCAGTGGGGCTGATGTGGGTCAGATCTATGGGGCAGGATCTCCTGTGGGGCTGATGTGGGTCAAATCAATGGGGCAGAGCTGCTCTGGGGCACATGTGGGTCAGATCTATGGAGCAGGAGCTGCTGTGGGGCAGATTTGAATGAGATCTATAGGGCAGGAGCTGCTGTGGGTCAGATCTATGGAGCAGGAGCTGCTGTGGGGCACATGTGAGTTAGATCTATGGGGCAGGAGATGGTGTGGGGCAGATGTGGGTCAGATCTATGGGGCAGGATCTCCTGTGGGGCTGATGTGGGTCAGATCTGTGGGGTAAAATCTGCTGTGGGGCAGATGTGGTTCAGATCTATGGGGCAGGAGCTTCTGTGGGGTTGATGTGGGTCAGATCTATGGGTCAGGAGCTGCTGTGGGGCAGATGTGGGTCAGTTCTATAGGGCAAGAGCCGCTGTGGTGCAGATGTGGGTCAAATCTATGGGGCAAGATCTCCTGGGGGCTGATGTGGGTCAGATCTGTGGGGTAAAATCTGCTGTGGGGCAGATGTGGTTCAGATCTATGGGGCAGGAGCTTCTGTGGGGTTGATGTGGGTCAGATCTATGGGTTAGGTGCTGCTGTGGGGCAGATGTGGGTCAGTTCTATGGGGCAAGAGCTGCTGTGGTGCAGATGTGGGTCAGATCTATGGGGCAGGAGCTGTTGTGGGGCTGATACGGTTAAGATCTATGGAGCGGGAGATGCTATGGGGCTGATGAGGGTCAGATCTATGGGGCAGGAGCTGACGTGGGGCTGATGTTGGTCAGATCTATAGGGCAGGAGCTGCAGTGGGGCTGATGTGGGTCAGATCTATGGGGCAGGATCTCCTGTGGGGCTGATGTGGGTCAAATCAATGGGGCAGAGCTGCTCTGGGGCACATGTGGGTCAGATCTATGGGGCAGGAGCTGCTGTGGGGCAGATTTGAATGAGATCTATAGGGCAGGAGCTTCTGTGGGTCAGATCTATGGGCAGGAGCTGCTGTGGGGCACATGTGAGTTAGATCTATGGGGCAGGAGATGGTGTGGGGCAGATGTGGGTCAGATCTATGGGGCAGGATCTCCTGGGGGCTGATGTGGGTCAGATCTGTGGGGTAAAATCTGCTGTGGGGCAGATGTGGTTCAGATCTATGGGGCAGGAGCTTCTGTGGGTTTGATGTGGGTCAGATCTATGGGTCAGGAGCTGCTGTGGGGCAGATGTGGGTCAGTTCTAAGGGGCAAGAACTGCTGTGGTGCAGATGTGGGTCAGATCTATGGGGCAGGAGCTGCTGTGGGGCTGATACGGTTAAGATCTATGGAGCGGGAGATGCTATGGGGCTGATGAGGGTCAGATCTATGGGGCAGGAGCTGATTTGGGGCTGATGTTGGTCAGATCTATAGGGCAGGAGCTGCAGTGGGGCTGATGTGGGTCAGTTCTATGGGGCAGGATCTCCTGTGGGGCTGATGTGGGTCAAATCAATGGGGCAGAGCTGCTCTGGGGCACATGTGGGTCAGATCTATGGGGCAGGAGCAGCTGTGGGGCAGATTTGAATCAGATCAATAGGGCAGGAGCTGCTGTGGGTCAGATCTATGGGCAGGAGCTGCTGTGGTGCACATGTGAGTTAGATCTATGGGGCAGGAGATGGTGTGGGGCAGATGTGGGTCAGATCTATGGGGCAGGATCTCCTGGGGGCTGATGTGGGTCAGATCTGTGGGGTAAAATCTGCTGTGGGGCAGATGTGGTTCAGATCTATGGGGCAGGAGCTTCTGTGGTGTTGATTTGGGTCAGATCTATGGGTCAGGAGCTGCTGTGGGGCAGATGTGGGTCAGATCTATGGGGCAGGATCTCCTGGGGGCTGATGTGGGTCAGATCTGTGGGGTAAAATCTGCTGTGGGGCAGATGTGGTTCAGATCTATGGGGCAGGAGCTTCTGTGGGGTTGATGTGGGTCAGATCTATGGGTCAGGAGCTGCTGTGGGGCAGATGTGGGTCAGTTCTATGGGGCAAGAGCTGCTGTGGTGCAGATGTGGGTCAGATCTATGGGGCAGGAGCTGCTGTGGGGCTGATACGGTTAAGATCTATGGAGCGGAAGATGCTATGGGGCTGATGAGGGTCAGATCTATGGGGCAGGAGCTGATGTGGGGCTGATGTTGGTCAGATCTATAGGGCAGGAGCTGCAGTGGGGCTGATGTGGGTCAGTTCTATGGGGCAGGATCTCCTGTGGGGCTGATGTGTGTCAAATTAATGAGGCAGAGCTGCTCTGGGGCACATGTGGATCAGATCTATGGAGCAGGAGCTGCTGTGGGGCAGATTTGAATCAGATCTATAGGGCAGGAGCTGCTGTGGGTCAGATCTATGGAGCAGGAGCTGCTGTGGGGTTGATGTAGGTCAGATCTATGGGTCAGGAGCTGCTGTGGGGCAGATGTGGGTCAGTTCTATGGGGCAAGAGCTGCTGTGGTGCAGATGTGGGTCAGATCTATGGGGCAGGAGCTGCTGTGGGGCTGATACGGTTAAGATCTATGGAGCGGGAGATGCTATGGGGCTGATGAGGGTCAGATCTATGGGTCAGGAGCTGATGTGGGGCTGATGTTGGTCAGATCTATAGGGCAGGAGCTGCAGTGGGGCTGATGTGGGTCAGATCTATGGGGCAGGATCTCCTGTGGGGCTGATGTGGGTCAAATCGATGGGGCAGAGCTGCTCTGTGGCACATGTGGGTCAGATCTATGGGGCAGGAGCTGCTGTGGGGCAGATTTGAATCAGATCTATAGGGCAGGAGCTGCTGTGGGTCAGATCTATGGGCAGGAGCTGCTGTGGGGCACATGTGAGTTAGATATATGGGGCAGGAGATGGTGTGGGGCAGATGTGGGTCAGATCTATGGGGCAGGATCTCCTGGGGGCAGATGTGGGTCAGATCTCTGGGGTAAAATCTGCTGTGGGGCAGATGTGGTTCTGATCTATGGGGCAGGAGCTTCTGTGGGGTTGATGTGGGTCAGATCTATGGGTCAGGAGCTGCTGTGGGGCAGATGTGGGTCAGTTCTATGGGGCAAGAGCTGCTGTGGTGCAGATGTGGGTCAGATCTATGGGGCAGGAGCTGCTGTGGGGCTGATACGGTTAAGATCTATGGAGCAGGAGATGTTAATGGGGCTGATGAGGGTCAGATCTATGGGGCAGGAGCTGATGTGGGGCTGATGTTGGTCAGATCTTTAGGGCAGGAGCTGCAGTGGGGCTGATGTGGGTCAGTTCTATAGGGCAGGATCTCCTGTGGGGCTGATGTGGGTCAAATCAATGGGGCAGAGCTGCTCTGGGGCACATGTGGGTCAGATCTATGGAGCAGGAGCTGCTGTGGGGCAGATTTGAATCAGATCTATAGGGCAGGAGCTGCTGTGGGTCAGATCTATGGGCAGGAGATGCTGTGGGGCACATGTGAGTTAGATCTATGGGGCAGGAGATGGTGTGGGGCAGATGTGGGTCAGATCTATGGGGCAGGATCTCCTGGGGGCTGATGTGGGTCAGATCTGTGGGGTAAAATCTGCTGTGGGGCAGATGTGGTTCAGATCTATGGGGCAGGAGCTTCTGTGGGGTTGATGTGGGTCAGATCTATGGGTCAGGAGCTGCTGTGGGGCAGATGTGGGTCAGTTCTATGGGGCAAGAGCTGCTGTGGTTCAGATGTGGGTCAGATCTATGGGGCAGGAGCTGCTGTGGGGCTGATACGGTTAAGATCTATGGAGCGGGAGATGCTATGGGGCTGATGAGGGTCAGATCTATGGGGCAGGAGCTGATGTGGGGCTGATGTTGGTCAGATCTATAGGGCAGGAGCTGCAGTGGGGCTGATGTGGGTCAGATCTATAAGGCAGGATCTCCTGTGGGGCTGATGTGGGTCAAATCAATGGGGCAGAGCTGCTCTGGGGCACATGTGGGTCAGATCTATGGGGCAGGAGCTGCTGTGGGGCAGATTTGAATCAGATCTATAGGGCAGGAGCTTCTGTGGGTCAGATCTATGGGCAGGAGCTGCTGTGGGGCACATGTGAGTTAGATCTATGGGGCAGGAGATGGTGTGGGGCAGATGTGGGTCAGATCTATGGGGCAGGATCTCCTGGGGGCTGATGTGGGTCAGATCTGTGGGGTAAAATCTGCTGTGGGGCAGATGTGGTTCAGATCTATGGGGCAGGAGCTTCTGTGGTGTTGATGTGGGTCAGATCTATGGGTCAGGAGCTGCTGTGGGGCAGATGTGGGTCAGATCTATGGGGCAGGATCTCCTGGGGGCTGATGTGGGTCAGATCTGTGGGGTAAAATCTGCTGTGGGGCAGATGTGGTTCAGATCTATCGGGCAGGAGCTTCTGTGGGGTTGATGTGGGTCAGATCTATGGGTCAGGAGCTGCTGTGGGGAAGATGTGGGTCAGTTCTATGGGGCAAGAGCCGCTGTGGTGCAGATGTGGGTCAGATCTATGGGGCAAGATCTCCTGGGGGCTGATGTGGGTCAGATCTGTGGGGTAAAATCTGCTGTGTGGCAGATGTGGTTCAGATCTATGGGGCAGGAGCTTCTGTGGGGTTTATGTTGGTCAGATCTATGGGTCAGGAGCTGCTGTGGGGCAGATGTGGGTCAGTTCTATGGGGCAAGAGGTGCTGTGGTGCAGATGTGGGTCAGATCTATGGGGCAGGAGCTGCTGTGGGGCTGATTCGGTTAAGATCTATGGAGCGGGAGATGCTATGGGGCTGATGAGGTACAGATCTATGGGTCAGGAGCTGATGTGGGGCTGATGTTGGTCAGATCTATAGGGCAGGAGCTGCAGTAGGGCTGATGTAGGTCAGATCTATGGGGCAGGATCTCATGTGGGGCTGATGTGGGTCAAATCAATTGGGCAGAGCTGCTCTGGGGCACATGTGGGTCAGATCTATGGAGCAGGAGCTGCTGTGGAACAGATTTGAATCAGATCTATAGGGCAGAAGCTGCTGTGGGTCAGATCTATGGGCAGGAGCTGCTGTGGGGCACATGTGAGTTAGATCTATGGGGCAGGAGATGGTGTGGGGCAGATGTGGGTCAGATCTATGGGGCAGGATCTCCTGGGGGCTGATGTGGGTCAGATCTGTGGGGTAAAATCTGCTGTGGGGCAGATGTGGTTCAGATCTATAGGGCAGGAGCTTCTGTGGGGTTGATGTGGGTCAGATCTATGGGTCAGGAGCTGCTGTGGGGCAGATGTGGGTCAGTTCTATGGGGCAAGAGCTGCTGTGGTGCAGATGTGGGTCAGATCTATGGGGCAGGAGCTGCTGTGGGGCTGATACGGTTAAGATCTATGGAGCGGAAGATGCTATGGGGCTGATCAGGGTCAGATCTATGGGGCAGGAGCTGATGTGGGGCTGATGTTGGTCAGATCTATAGGGCAGGAGCTGCAGTGGGGCTGATGTGGGTCAGTTCTATGGGGCAGGATCTCCTGTGGGGCTGATGTGTGTCAAATTAATGAGGCAGAGCTGCTCTGGGGCACATGTGGGTCAGATCTATGGAGCAGGAGCTGCTGTGGGGCAGATTTGAATCAGATCTATAGGGCAGGAGCTGCTGTGGGTCAGATCTATGGAGCAGGAGCTGCTGTGGGGTTGATGTGGGTCAGATCTATGGGTCAGGAGCTGCTGTGGGGCAGATGTGGGTCAGTTCTATGGGGCAAGAGCTGCTGTGGTGCAGATGTGGGTCAGATCTATGGGGCAGGAGCTGCTGTGGGGCTGATACGGTTAAGATCTATGGAGCGGGAGATGCTATGGGGCTGATGAGGGTCAGATCTATGGGGCAGGAGCTGATGTGGGGCTGATGTTGGTCAGATCTATAGGGCAGGAGCTGCAGTGGGGCTGATGTGGGTCAGATCTATGGGGCAGGATCTCCTGTGGGGCTGATGTGGGTCAAATCAATGGGGCAGAGCTGCTCTGGGGCACATGTGGGTCAGATCTATGGGGCAGGAGCTGCTGTGGGGCAGATTTGAATCAGATCTATAGGGCAGGAGCTGCTGTGGGTCAGATCTATGGGCAGGAGCTGCTGTGGGGCACATTTGAGTTAGATCTATGGGGCAGGAGATGGTGTGGGGCAGATGTGGGTCAGATCTATGGGGCAGGATCTCCTGGGGGCTGATGTGGGTCAGATCTCTGGGGTAAAATCTGCTGTGGGGCAGATGTGGTTCTGATCTATGGGGCAGGAGCTTCTGTGGGGTTGATGTGGGTCAGATCTATGGGTCAGGAGCTGCTGTGGGGCAGATGTGGGTCAGTTCTATGGGGCAAGAGCTGCTGTGGTGCAGATGTGGGTCAGATCTATGGGGCAGGAGCTGCTGTGGGGCTGATACGGTTAAGATCTATGGAGCAGGAGATGTTAATGGGGCTGATGAGGGTCAGATCTATGGGGCAGGAGCTGATGTGGGGCTGATGTTGGTCAGATCTTTAGGGCAGGAGCTGCAGTGGGGCTGATGTGGGTCAGTTCTATAGGGCAGGATCTCCTGTGGGGCTGATGTGGGTCAAACCATTGAGGCAGAGCTGCTCTGGGGCACATGTGGGTCAGATCTATGGAGCAGGAGCTGCTGTGGGGCAGATTTGAATGAGATCTATAGGGCAGGAGCTGCTGTGGGTCAGATCTATGGAGCAGGAGCAGCTGTGGGGCACATGTGAGTTAGATCTATGGGGCAGGAGATGGTGTGGGGCAGATGTGGGTCAGATCTATGGGGCAGGATCTCATGGGGGCTGATGTGGGTCAGATCTGTGGGGTAAAATCTGCTGTGGTGCAGATGTGGATCAGATCTATGGGGCACGAGCTTCTGTGGGGTTGATGTGGGTCAGATCTATGGGTCAGGAGCTGCTGTGGGGCAGATGTGGGTCAGTTCTATGGGGCAAGAGCCGCTGTGGTGCAGACGTGGGTCAGATCTATGGGGCAAGATCTCCTGGGGGCTGATGTGGGTCAGATCTGTGGGGTAAAATCTGCTGTGGGGCAGATGTGGTTCAGATCTATGGGGCAGGAGCTTCTGTGGGTTTGATGTGGGTCAGATCTATGGGTCAGGAGCTGCTGTGGGGCAGATGTGGGTCAGTTCTATGGGGCAAGAGCTGCTGTGGTGCAGATGTGGGTCAGTTCTATGGGGCAGGATCTCCTGTGGGGCTGATGTGGGTCAAATCAATGAGGCAGAGCTGCTCTGGGGCACATGTGGGTCAGATCTATGGAGCAGGAGCTGCTGTGGGGCAGATTTGAATCAGATCTATAGGGCAGGAGCTGCTGTGGGTCAGATCTATGGAGCAGGAGCTGCTGTGGGGTTGATGTGGGTCAGATCTATGGGTCAGGAGCTGCTGTGGGGCAGATGTGGGTCAGTTCTATGGGGCAAGAGCTGCTGTGGTGCAGATGTGGGTCAGATCTATGGGGCAGGAGCTGCTGTGGGGCTGATACGGTTAAGATCTATGGAGCGGGAGATGCTATGGGGCTGATGAGGGTCAGATCTATGGGGCAGGAGCTGATTTGGGGCTGATGTTGGTCAGATCTATAGGGCAGGAGCTGCAGTGGGGCTTATGTGGGTCAGATCTATGGGGCAGGATCTCCTGTGGGGCTGATGTGGGTCAAATCAATGAGGCAGAGCTGCTCTGGGGCACATGTGGGTCAGATCTATGGAGCAGGAGCTGCTGTGGGGCAGATTTGAATGAGATCTATAGGGCAGGAGCTGCTGTGGGTCAGATCTATGGAGCAGGAGCTGCTGTGGGGCAGATGTGGGTCAGTTCTATGGGGCAAGAGCCGCTGTGGTGCAGATGTGGGTCAGATCTATTGGGCAAGATCTCCTGGGGGCTGATGTGGGTCAGATCTGTGGGGTAAAATCTGCTGTGGGGCAGATGTGGTTCAGATCTATGGGGCAGGAGCTTCTGTGGGGTTGATGTGGGTCAGATCTATGGGTCAGGATCTGCTGTGGGGCAGATGTGGGTCAGTTCTATGGGGCAAGAGCTGCTGTGGTGCAGATGTGGGTCAGATCTATGGGGCAGGAGCTGCTGTGGGGCTGATACGGTTAAGATCTATGGAGCGGGAGATGCTATATGGCTGATGAGGGTCAGATCTATGGGGCAGGAGCTGATGTGGGGCTGATGTTGGTCAGATCTATAGGGCAGGAGCTGCAGTGGGGCTGATGTGGGTCAGTTCTATGGGGCAGGATCTCCTGTGGGTCTGATGTGGGTCAAATCAATGAGGCAGAGCTGCTCTGGGGCACATGTGGGTCAGATCTATGGAGCAGGAGCTGCTGTGGGGCAGATTTGAATCAGATCTATAGGGCAGGAGCTGCTGTGGGTCAGATCTATGGAGCAGGAGCTGCTGTGGGGTTGATGTGGGTCAGATCTATGGGTCAGGAGCTGCTGTGGGGCAGATGTGGGTCAGTTCTATGGGGCAAGAGCTGCTGTGGTGCAGATGTGGGTCAGATCTATGGGGCAGGAGCTGCTGTGGGGCTGATACGGTTAAGATCTATGGAGCGGGAGATGCTATGGGGCTGATGAGGGTCAGATCTATGGGGCAGGAGCTGATGTGGGGCTGATGTTGGTCAGATCTATAGGGCAGGAGCTGCAGCGGGGCTGATGTGGGTCAGATCTATGGGGCAGGATCTCCTGTGGGGCTGATGTGGGTCAAATCAATGGGGCAGAGCTGCTCTGGGGCACATGTGGGTCAGATCTATGGGGCAGGAGCTGCTGTGGGGCAGATTTGAATCAGATCTATAGGGCAGGAGCTGCTGTGAGTCAGATCTATGGGCAGGAGCTGCTGTGGGGCACATGTGAGTTAGATCTATGGGGCAGGAGATGGTGTGGGGCAGATGTGGGTCAGATCTATGGGGCAGGATCTCCTGGGGGCTGATGTGGGTCAGATCTGTGGGGTAAAATCTGCTGTGGGGCAGATGTGGTTCAGATCTATGGGGCAGGAGCTTCTGTGGGGTTGATGTGGGTCAGATCTATGGGTCAGGAGCTGCTGTGGGGCAGATGTGGGTCAGATCTATGGGGCAGGATCTCCTGGGGGCTGATGTGGGTCAGATCTGTGGGGTAAAATCTGCTGTGGGGCAGATGTGGTTCAGATCTATGGGGCAGGAGCTTCTGTGGGGTTGATGTGGGTCAGATCTATGGGTCAGGAGCTGCTGTGGGGCAGATGTGGGTCAGTTCTATGGGGCAAGAGCTGCTGTGGTGCAGATGTGGGTTAGATCTATGGGGCAGGAGCTGCTGTGGGGCAGATGTGGGTCAGATCTATGGGGCAGGACCTCCTGGGGGCTGATGTGGGTCAGATCTGTGGGGTAAAATCTGCTGTGGGGCAGATGTGGTTCAGATCTATGGAGCAGGAGCTGCTGTGGGGCACATGTGAGTTAGATCTATGGGGCAGGAGATGCTGTGGGGCAGATGTGGGTCAGATCTATGGGGCAGGATCTCCTGGGGGCTGATGTGGGTCAGATCTGTGGGGTAAAATCTGCTGTGGTTCAGATGTGGGTCAGATCTATGGGGCAGGAGCTGCTGTGGGGCTGATACGGTTAAGATCTATGGAGCGGGAGATGCTATGGGGCTGATGAGGGTCAGATCTATGGGGCAGGAGCTGATGTGGGGCTGATGTTGGTCAGATCTATAGGGCAGGAGCTGCAGTGGGGCTGATGTGGGTCAGATCTATGGGGCAGGATCTCCTGTGGGGCTGATGTGGGTCAAATCAATGGGGCAGAGCTGCTCTGGGGCACATGTGGGTCAGATCTATGGAGCAGGAGCTGCTGTGAGGCAGATTTGAATCAGATCTATAGGGCAGGAGCTGCTGTGGGTCAGATCTATGGGCAGGAGCTGCTGTGGGGCACATGTGAGTTAGATCTATGGGGCAGGAGATGGTGTGGGGCAGATGTGGGTCAGATCTATGGGGCAGGATCTCCTGGGGGCTGATGTGGGTCAGATCTGTGGGGTAAAATCTGCTGTGGGGCAGATGTGGTTCAGATCTATGGGGCAGGGGCCTCTGTGGGGTTGATGTGGGTCAGATCTATGGGTCAGGAGCTGCTGTGGGGCAGATGTGGGTCAGTTCTATGGGGCAAGAGCTGCTGTGGTGCAGGTGTGGGTAAGATCTATGGGGCAGGAGCTGCTGTGGGGCAGATGTGGGTCAGATCTATGGGGCAGGACCTCCTGGGGGCTGATGTGGGTCAGATCTGTGGGGTAAAATCTGCTGTGGGGCAGATGTGGTTCAGATCTATGGAGCAGGAGCTGCTGTGGGGCACATGTGAGTTAGATCTATGGGGCAGGAGATGGTGTGGGGCAGATGTGGGTCAGATCTATGGGGCAGGATCTCCTGGGGGCTGATGTGGGTCAGATCTGTGGGGTAAAATCTGCTGTGGGGCAGATGTGGTTCAGATCTATGGGGCAGGAGCTTCTGTGGGGTTGATGTGGGTCAGATCTATGGGTCAGGAGCTGCTGTGGGGCAGATGTGGGTCAGTTCTATGGGGCAAGAGCTGCTGTGGTGCAGATGTGGGTCAGATCTATGGGGCAGGAGCTGCTGTGGGGCTGATACGGTTAAGATCTATGGAGCGGGAGATGCTATGGGGCTGATGAGGGTCAGATCTATGGGGCAGGAGCTGATGTGGGGCTGATGTTGGTCAGATCTATAGGGCAGGAGCTGCAGTGGGGCTGATGTGGGTCAGATCTCTGGGGCAGGATCTCCTGTGGGGCTGATGTGGGTCAAATCAATGAGGCAGAGCTGCTCTGGGGCACATGTGGGTCAGATCTATGGAGCAGGAGCTGCTGTGGGGCAGATTTGAATGAGATCTATAGGGCAGGAGCTGCTGTGGGTCAGATCTATGGAGCAGGAGCTGCTGTGGGGTTGATGTGGGTCAGATCTATGGGTCAGGAGCTGCTGTGGGGCAGATGTGGGTCAGTTCTATGGGGCAAGAGCTGCTGTGGTGCAGATGTGGGTCAGATCTATGGGGCAGGAGCTGCTGTGGGGCTGATACGGTTAAGATCTATGGAGCGGGAGATGCTATGGGGCTGATGAGGGTCTGATCTATGGGGCAGGAGCTGATGTGGGGCTGATGTGGGTCAAATCAATGGGGCAGAGCTGCTCTGGGGAACATGTGGGTCAGATCTATGGGGCAGGAGCTGCTGTGGGGCAGATTTGAATCAGATCTATAGGGCAGGAGCTGCTGTGAGTCAGATCTATGGGCAGGAGCTGCTGTGGGGCACATGTGAGTTAGATCTATGGGGCAGGAGATGGTGTGGGGCAGATGTGGGTCAGATCTATGGGGCAGGATCTCCTGGGGGCTGATGTGGGTCAGATCTGTGGGGTAAAATCTGCTGTGGGGAAGATGTGGTTCAGATCTATGGGGCAGGAGCTTCTGTGGGGTTGATGTGGGTCAGATCTATGGGTCAGGAGCTGCTGTGGGGCAGATGTGGGTCAGTTCTATGGGGCAAGAGCTGCTGTGGTGCAGATGTGGGTCAGATCTATGGGGCAGGAGCTGCTGTGGGGCTGATACGGTTAAGATCTATGGAGCGGGAGATGCTATGGGGCTGATGAGGTTCAGATCTATGGGGCAGGAGCTGATGTGGGGCTGATGTTGGTCAGATCTATAGGGCAGGAGCTGCAGTGGGGCTGATGTGGGTTAGATCTATGGGGCAGGATCTCCTGTGGGGCTGATGTGGGTCAAATCAATGGGGCAGAGCTGCTCTGGGGCACATGTGGGTCAGATCTATGGAGCAGGAGCTGCTGTGGGGCAGATTTGAATCAGATCTGTAGGGCAGATGCTGCTGTGGGTCAGATCTATGGGCAGGAGCTGCTGTGGGGCACATGTGAGTTAGATCTATGGGGCAGGAGATGGTGTGGGGCAGATGTGGGTCAGATCTATGTGGCAGGATCTCCTGGGGGCTGATGTGGGTCAGATCTGTGGGGTAAAATCTGCTGTGGGGCAGATGTGGGTCAGATCTATGGGGCAGGATCTCCTGGGGGCTGATGTGGGTCAGATCTGTGGGGTAAAATCTGCTGTGGGGCAGATGTGGTTCAGATCTATGGGGCAGGGGCCTCTGTGGAATTGATGTGGGTCAGATCTATGGGTCAGGAGCTGCTGTGGGGCAGATGTGGGTCAGTTCTATGGGGCAAGAGCTGCTGTGGTGCAGATGTGGGTTAGATCTATGGGGCAGGAGCTGCTGTGGGGCAGATGTGGGTCAGATCTATGGGGCAGGACCTCCTGGGGGCTGATGTGGGTCAGATCTGTGGGGAAAAATCTGCTGTGGGGCAGATGTGGTTCAGATCTATGGAGCAGGAGCTGCTGTGGGGCACATGTGAGTTAGATCTATGGGGCAGGAGATGGTGTGGGGCAGATGTGGGTCAGATCTATGGGGCAGGATCTCCTGGGGGCTGATGTGGGTCAGATCTGTGGGGTAAAATCTGCTGTGGGGCAGATGTGGTTCAGATCTATGGGGCAGGAGCTTCTGTGGGGTTGATGTGGGTCAGATCTATGGGTCAGGAGCTGCTGTGGGGCAGATGTGGGTCAGTTCTATGGGGCAAGAGCCGCTGTGGTGCAGACGTGGGTCAGATCTATGGGGCAAGATCTCCTGGGGGCTGATGTGGGTCAGATCTGTGGGGTAAAATCTGCTGTGGGGCAGATGTGGTTCAGATCTATGGGGCAGGAGCTTCTGTGGGGTTGATGTGGGTCAGATCTATGGGTCAGGAGCTGCTGTGGGGCAGATGTGGGTCAGTTCTATGGGGCAAGAGCTGCTGTGGTGCAGATGTGGGTCAGATCTATGGGGCAGGAGCTGCTGTGGGGCTGATACGGTTAAGATCTATGGAGCGGGAGATGCTATGGGGCTGATGAGGGTCAGATCTATGGGGCAGGAGCTGATGTGGGGCTGATGTTGGTCAGATCTTTAGGGCAGGAGCTGCAGTGGGGCTGATGTGGGTCAGTTCTATGGGGCAGGATCTCCTGTGGGGCTGATGTGGGTCAAATCAATGGGGCAGAGCTGCTCTGGGGCACATGTGGGTCAGATCTATGGAGCAGGAGCTGCTGTGGGGCAGATTTGAATGAGATCTATAGGGCAGGAGCTGCTGTGGGTCAGATCTATGGAGCAGGAGCTGCTGTGGGGTTGATGTGGGTCAGATCTATGGGTCAGGAGCTGCTGTGGGGCAGATGTGGGTCAGTTCTATGGGGCAAGAGCTGCTGTGGTGCAGATGTGGGTCAGATCTATGGGGCAGGAGCTGCTGTGGGGCTGATACGGTTAAGATCTATGGAGCGGGAGATGCTATGGGGCTGATGAGGTTCAGATCTATGGGGCAGGAGCTGATGTGGGGCTGATGTTGGTCAGATCTATAGGGCAGGAGCTGCAGTGGGGCTGATGTGGGTCAGTTCTATGGGGCAAGAGCTGCTGTGGTGCAGATGTGGGTCAGATCTATGGGGCAGGAGCTGCTGTGGGGCTGATACGGTTAAGATCTATGGAGCGGGAGATGCTATGGGGCTGATGAGGTTCAGATCTATGGGGCAGGAGCTGATGTGGGGCTGATGTTGGTCAGATCTATAGGGCAGGAGCTGCAGTGGGGCTGATGTGGGTCAGTTCTATGGGGCAGGATCTCCTGTGGGGCTGATGTGGGTCAAATCAATGGGGTAGAGCTGCTCTGGGGCACATGTGGGTCAGATCTATGGGCAGGAGCTGCTGTGGGGCACATGTGAGTTAGATCTATGGGGCAGGAGATGGTGTGGGGCAGATGTGGGTCAGATCTATGTGGCAGGATCTCCTGGGGGCTGATGTGGGTCAGATCTGTGGGGTAAAATCTGCTGTGGGGCAGATGTGGTTCAGATCTATGGGGCAGGGGCCTCTGTGGAATTGATGTGGGTCAGATCTATGGGTCAGGAGCTGCTGTGGGGCAGATGTGGGTCAGTTCTATGGGGCAAGAGCTGCTGTGGTGCAGATGTGGGTTAGATCTATGGGGCAGGAGCTGCTGTGGGGCAGATGTGGGTCAGATCTATGGGGCAGGACCTCCTGGGGGCTGATGTGGGTCAGATCTGTGGGGTAAAATCTGCTGTGGGGCAGATGTGGTTCAGATCTATGGAGCAGGAGCTGCTGTGGGGCACATGTGAGTTAGATCTATGGGGCAGGAGATGGTGTGGGGCAGATGTGGGTCAGATCTATGGGGCAGGATCTCCTGGGGGCTGATGTGGGTCAGATCTGTGGGGTAAAATCTGCTGTGGGGCAGATGTGGTTCAGATCTATGGGGCAGGAGCTTCTGTGGGGTTGATGTGGGTCAGATCTATGGGTCAGGAGCTGCTGTGGGGCAGATGTGGGTCAGTTCTATGGGGCAAGAGCTGCTGTGGTGCAGATGTGGGTCAGATCTATGGGTCAGGAGCTGCTGTGGGGCAGATGTGGGTCAGTTCTATGGGGCAAGAGCTGCTGTGGTGCAGATGTGGGTCAGATCTATGGGGCAGGAGCTGCTGTGGGGCTGATACGGTTAAGATCTATGGAGCGGGAGATGCTATGGGGCTGATGAGGTTCAGATCTATGGGGCAGGAGCTGATGTGGGGCTGATGTTGGTCAGATCTATAGGGCAGGAGCTGCAGTGGGGCTGATGTGGGTCAGTTCTATAGGGCAGGATCTCCTGTGGGGCTGATGTGGGTCAAATCAATGGGGCAGAGCTGCTCTGGGGCACATGTGGGTCAGATCTATGGAGCAGGAGCTGCTGTGGGGCAGATTTGAATCAGATCTATAGGGCAGAAGCTGCTGTGGGTCAGATCTATGGGCAGGAGCTGCTGTGGGACACATGTGAGTTAGATCTATGGGGCAGGAGATGGTGTGGGGCAGATGTGGGTCAGATCTATGTGGCAGGATCTCCTGGGGGCTGATGTGGGTCAGATCTGTGGGGTAAAATCTGCTGTGGGGCAGATGTGGTTCAGATCTATGGGGCAGGGGCCTCTGTGGAATTGATGTGGGTCAGATCTATGGGTCAGGAGCTGCTGTGGGGCAGATGTGGGTCAGTTCTATGGGGCAAGAGCTGCTGTGGTGCAGATGTGGGTTAGATCTATGGGGCAGGAGCTGCTGTGGGGCAGATGTGGGTCAGATCTATGGGGCAGGACCTCCTGGGGGCTGATGTGGGTCAGATCTGTGGGGTAAAATCTGCTGTGGGGCAGATGTGGTTCAGATCTATGGAGCAGGAGCTGCTGTGGGGCACATGTGAGTTAGATCTATGGGGCAGGAGATGGTGTGGGGCAGATGTGGGTCAGATCTATGGGCCAGGATCTCCTGGGGGCTGATGTGGGTCAGATCTGTGGGGTAAAATCTGCTGTGGGGCAGATGTGGTTCAGATCTATGGGGCAGGAGCTTCTGTGGGGTTGATGTGGGTCAGATCTATGGGTCAGGAGCTGCTGTGGGGCAGATGTGGGTCAGTTCTATAGGGCAAGAGCCGCTGTGGTGCAGACGTGGGTCAGATCTATGGGGCAAGATCTCCTGGGGGCTGATGTGGGTCAGATCTGTGGGGTAAAATCTGCTGTGGGGCAGATGTGGTTCAGATCTATGGGGCAGGAGCTTCTGTGGGGTTGATGTGGGTCAGATCTATGGGTCAGGAGCTGCTGTGGGGCAGATGTGGGTCAGTTCCATGGGGCAAGAGCTGCTGTGGTGCAGATGTGGGTCAGATCTATGGGGCAGGAGCTGCTGTGGGGCTGATACGGTTAAGATCTATGGAGCGGGAGATGCTATGGGGCTGATGAGGGTCAGATCTATGGGGCAGGAGCTGATGTGGGGCTGATGTTGGTCAGATCTATAGGGCAGGAGCTGCAGTGGGGCTGATGTGGGTCAGTTCTATGGGGCAAGAGCTGCTGTGGTGCAGATGTGGGTCAGATCTATGGGGCAGGAGCTGCTGTGGGGCTGATACGGTTAAGATCTATGGAGCGGGAGATGCTATGGGGCTGATGAGGGTCATATCTATGGGGCAGGAGCTGATGTGGGGCTGATGTTGGTCAGATCTATAGGGCAGGAGCTGCAGTGGGGCTGATGTGGGTCAGATCTATGGGGCAGGATATCCTGTGGGGCTGATGTGGGTCAAATCAATGGGGCAGAGCTGCTCTGGGGCACATGTGGGTCAGATCTATGGAGCAGGAGCTGCTGTGGGGCAGATTTGAATCAGATCTATAGGGCAAAAGCTGCTGTGGGTCAGATCTATGGGCAGGAGCTGCTGTGGGGCACATGTGAGTTAGATCTATGGGGCAGGAGATGGTGTGGGGCAGATGTGGGTCAGATCTATGGGGCAGGATCTCCTGGGGGCTGATGTGGGTCAGATCTGTGGGGTAAAATCTGCTGTGGGGCAGATGTGGTTCAGATCTATGGGGCAGGAGCTTCTGTGGGGTTGATGTGGGTCAAATCAATGGGGCAGAGCTGCTCTGGGGCACATGTGGGTCAGATCTTTGGAGCAGGAGCTGCTGTGGGGCAGATTTGAATCAGATCTATAGGGCAGGAGCTGCTGTGGGTCAGATCTATGGAGGAGGAGCTGCTGTGGGGTTGATGTGGGTCAGATCTATGGGTCAGGAGCTGCTGTGGGGCAGATGTGGGTCAGTTCTATGGGGCAAGAGCTGCTGTGGTGCAGATGTGGGTCAGATCTATGGGGCAGGAGCTGCTGTGGGGCTGATACGGTTAAGATCTATGGAGCGGGAGATGCTATGGGGCTGATGAGGGTCAGATCTATGGGGCAGGAGCTGCTGTGGGGCAGATGTGGGTCAGTTCTATGGGGCAAGAGCTTCTGTGGTGCAGATGTGGGTCAGATCTATGGGGCAGGAGCTGCTGTGGGGCTGATACGGTTAAGATCTATGGAGCGGGAGATGCTATGGGGCTGATGAGGGTCAGATCTATGGGGCAGGAGCTGATGTGGGGCTGATGTTGGTCAGATCTATAGGGCAGGAGCTGCAGTGGGGCTGATGTGGGTCAGATCTATTGGGCAGGATCTCCTGTGGGGCTGATGTGGGTCAAATCAATGGGGCAGAGCTGCTCTGGGGCACATGTGGGTCAGATCTATGGGGCAGGAGCAGCTGTGGGGCAGATTTGAATCAGATCTATAGGGCAGGAGCTGCTGTGGGTCAGATCTATGGGCAGGAGCTGCTGTGGGGCACATGTGAGTTAGATCTATGGGGCAGGAGATGGTGTGGGGCAGATGTGGGTCAGATTTATGGGGCAGGATCTCCTGGGGGCTGATGTGGGTCAGATCTGTGGGGTAAAATCTGCTGTGGGGCAGATGTGGTTCAGATCTATGGGGCAGGAGCTTCTGTGGGGTTGATGTGGGTCAGATCTATGGGTCAGGAGCTGCTGTGGGGCAGATGTGGGTCAGTTCTATGGGGCAAGAGCCGCTGTGGTGCAGATGTGGGTCAGATCTATGGGGCAAGATCTCCTGGGGGCTGATGTGGGTCAGATCTGTGGGGTAAAATCTGCTGTGGGGCAGATGTGGTTCAGATCTATGGGGCAGGAGCTTCTGTGGGGTTGATGTGGGTCAGATCTATGGGTCAGGAGCTGCTGTGGGGCAGATGTGGGTCAGATCTATGGGGCAGGATCTCCTGGGGGCTGATGTGGGTCAGATCTGTGGGGTAAAATCTGCTGTGGGGCAGATGTGGTTCTGATCTATGGGGCAGGAGCTTCTGTGGGGTTGATGTGGGTCAGATCTATGGGTCAGGAGCTGCTGTGGGGCAGATGTGGGTCAGTTCTATGGGGCAAGAGCTGCTGTGGTGCAGATGTGGGTCAGATCTATGGGGCAGGAGCTGCTGTGGGGCTGATACGTTTAAGATCTATGGAGCGGGAGATGCTATGGGGCTGATGAGGGTCAGATCTATGGGGCAGGAGCTGATGTGGGGCTGATGTTGGTCAGATCTATAGGGCAGGAGCTGCAGTGGGGCTGATGTGGGTCAGATCTATGGGGCAGGATATCCTGTGGGGCTGATGTGGGTCAAATCAATGGGGCAGAGCTGCTCTGGGGCACATGTGGGTCAGATCTATGGGGCAGGAGCTGCTGTGGGGCAGATTTGAATCAGATCTATAGGGCAGAAGCTGCTGTGGGTCAGATCTATAGGGCAGGAGCTGCTGTGGGGCACATGTGAGTTAGATCTATGGGGCAGGAGATGGTGTGGGTCAGATGTGGGTCAGATCTATGGGGCAGGATCTCCTGGGGGCTGATGTGGGTCAGATCTGTGGGGTAAAATCTGCTGTGGGGCAGATGTGGTTCAGATCTATGGGGCAGGAGCTTCTGTGGGGTTGATGTGGGTCAGATCTATGGGTCAGGAGCTGCTGTGGGGCAGATGTGGGACAGTTCTATGGGGCAAGAGCCGCTGTGGTGCAGATGTGGGTCAGATCTATGGGGCAGGAGCTGCTGTGGGGCAGATGTGGGTCAGTTCTATGGGGCAAGAGCTGCTGTGGTGCAGATGTGGGTCAGATCTATGGGGCAGGAGCTGATGTGGGGCTGATGTTGGTCAGATCTATAGGGCAGGAGCTGCAGTGGGGCTGATGTGGGTCAGATCTATGGGGCAGGATCTCCTGTGGGGCTGATGTGGGTCAAATCAATGGGGCAGAGCTGCTCTGGGGCACATGTGGGTCAGATCTATGGAGCAGGAGCTGCTGTGGGGCAGATTTGAATCAGATCTATAGGGCAGAAGCTGCTGTGGGTCAGATCTATGGGCAGGAGCTGCTGTGGGGCACATGTGAGTTAGATCTATGGGGCAGGAGATGGTGTGGGGCAGATGTGGGTCAGATCTATGGGGCAGGATCTTCTGGGGGCTGATGTGGGTCAGATCTGTGGGGTAAAATCTGCTGTGGGGCAGATGTGGTTCAGATCTATGGGGCAGGAGCTTCTGTGGGGTTGATGTGGGTCAGATCTATGGGTCAGGAGCTGCTGTGGGGCAGATGTGGGTCAGTTCTATGGGGCAAGAGCCGCTGTGGTGCAGATGTGGGTCAGATCTATGGGGCAGGATCTCCTGTGGGGCTGATGTGGGTCAAATCAATGAGGCAGAGCTGCTCTGGGGCACATGTGGGTCAGATCTATGGAGCAGGAGCTGCTGTGGGGCAGATTTGAATCAGATCTATAGGGCAGGAGCTGCTGTGGGTCAGATCTATGGAGCAGGAGCTGCTGTGGGGTTGATGTTGGTCAGATCTATGGGTCAGGAGCTGCTGTGGGGCAGATGTGGGTCAGTTCTATGGGGCAAGAGCTGCTGTGGTGCAGATGTGGGTCAGATCTATGGGGCAGGAGCTGCTGTGGGGCTGATACGGTTAAGATCTATGGAGCGGGAGATGCTATGGGGCTGATGAGGGTCAGATCTATGGGGCAGGAGCTGATGTGGGGCTGATGTTGGTCAGATCTATAGGGCAGGAGCTGCAGTGGGGCTGATGTGGGTCAGATCTATGGGGCAGGATCTCCTGTGGGGCTGATGTGGGTCAAAACAATGGGGCAGAGCTGCTCTGGGGCACATGTGGGTCAGATCTATGGGGCAGGAGCTGCTGTGGGGCAGATTTGAATCAGATCTATAGGGCAGGAGCTGCTGTGGGTCAGATCTATGGGCAGGAGCTGCTGTGGGGCACATGTGAGTTAGATCTATGGGGCAGTAGATGGTGTGGGGCAGATGTGGGTCAGATCTATGGGGCAGGATCTCCTGGGGGCTGATGTGGGTCAGATCTGTGGGGTAAAATCTGCTGTGGGGCAGATGTGGTTCAGATCTATGGGGCAGGAGCTTCTGTGGGGTTGATGTGGGTCAGATCTATGGGTCAGGAGCTGCTGTGGGGCAGATGTGGGTCAGTTCTATGGGGCAAGAGCCGCTGTGGTGCAGATGTGGGTCAGATCTATGGGGCAAGATCTCCTGGGGGCTGATGTGGGTCAGATCTGTGGGGTAAAATCTGCTGTGGGGCAGATGTGGTTCAGATCTATGGGGCAGGAGATTCTGTGGGGTTGATGTGAGTCAGATCTATGGGTCAGGAGCTGCTGTGGGGCAGATGTGGGTCAGATCTATGGGGCAGGATCTCCTGTGGGGCTGATGTGGGTCAAATCAATGAGGCAGAGCTGCTCTGGGGCACATGTGGGTCAGATCTATGGAGCAGGAGCTGCTGTGGGGCAGATTTGAATCAGATCTATGGGGCAGGAGCTGCTATGGGTTAGATCTATGGAGCAGGAGCTGCTGTGGGGTTGATGTGGGTCAGATCTATGGGTCAGGAGCTGCTGTGGGGCAGATGTGGGTCAGTTCTATGGGGCAAGAGCTGCTGTGGTGCAGATGTGGGTCAGATCTATGGGGCAGGAGCTGCTGTGGGGCTGATAAGGTTAAGATCTATGGAGCGGGAGATGCTATGGGGCTGATGAGGGTCAGATCTATGGAGCAGGAGCTGCTGTGGGGCAGATTTGAATCAGATCTATAGGGCAGGAGCTGCTGTGGGTCAGATCTATGGGCAGGAGCTGCTGTGGGGCACATGTGAGTTAGATCTATGGGGCAGGAGATGGTGTGGGGCAGATGTGGGTCAGATCTATGGGGCAGGAGCTGATGTGGGGCTGATACGGTTAAGATCTATGGAGCGGGAGATGCTATGGGGCTGATGTGGGTCAGATCTATGGGGCAGGAGCTGATGTGGGGCTGATGTTGGTCAGATCTATAGGGCAGGAGCTGCTGTGGGTCAGATCTATTGGGCAGGAGCTGCTGTGGGGCACATGGGAGTTAGATCTATGGGGCAGGAGATGGTGTGGGGCAGATGTGGGTCAGATCTATGGGGCAGGATCTCCTGGGGGCTGATGTGGGTCAGATCTGTGGGGTAAAATCTGCTGTGGGGCAGATGTGGTTCAGATCTATGGGGCAGGAGCTTCTGTGGGGTTGATGTGGGTCAGATCTATGGGTCAGGAGCTGCTGTGGGGCAGATGTGGGTCAGATCTATGGGGCAGGATCTCCTGTGGGGCTGATGTGGGTCAAATCAATGAGGCAGAGCTGCTCTGGGGCACATGTGGGTCAGATCTATGGAGCAGGAGCTGCTGTGGGGCAGATTTGAATCAGATCTATAGGGCAGGAGCTGCTGTGGGTCAGATCTATGGAGCAGGAGCTGCTGTGGGGTTGATGTGGGTCAGATCTATGGGTCAGGAGCTGCTGTGGGGCAGATGTGGCTCAGATCTATGGGGCAGGATCTCCTGGGGGCTGATGTGGGTCAGATCTGTGGGGTAAAATCTGCTGTGGTGCAGATGTGGATCAGATCTATGGGGCAGGAGCTTCTGTGGGGTTGATGTGGGTCAGATCTATGGGTCAGGAGCTGCTGTGGGGCAGATGTGGGTCAGTTCTATGGGGCAAGAGCCGCTGTGGTGCAGACGTGGGTCAGATCTATGGGGCAAGATCTCCTGGGGGCTAATGTGGGTCAGATCTGTGGGGTAAAATCTGCTGTGGGGCAGATGTGGTTCAGATCTATGGGGCAGGAGCTTCTGTGGGGTTGATATGGGTCAGATCTATGGGTCAGGAGCTGCTGTGGGGCAGATGTGGGTCAGTTCTATGGGGCAAGAGCTGCTGTGGTGCAGATGTGGGTCAAATCTATGGGGCAGGAGCTGCTGTGGGGCTGATACGGTTAAGATCTATGGAGCAGGAGATGCTATGGGGCTGATGAGGGTCAGATCTATGGGGCAGGAGCTGATGTGGGGCTGATGTTGGTCAGATCTATAGGGCAGGAGCTGCAGTGTGGCTGATGTGGGTCAGTTCTATGGGGCAGGATCTCCTGTGGGGCTGATGTGGGTCAAATCAATGGGGCAGAGCTGCTCTGGGGCACATGTGGGTCAGATCTATAAAGCAGGAGCTGCTGTGGGGCAGATTTGAATGAGATCTATAGGGCAGGAGCTGCTGTGGGTCAGATCTATGGAGCAGGAGCTGCTGTGGGGCACATGTGAGTTAGATCTATGGGGCAGGAGATGGTGTGGGGCAGATGTGGGTCAGATCTATGGGTCAGGAGCTGCTGTGGTGCAGATGTGGGTCAGATCTATGGGGCAGGAGCTGCTGTGGGGCAGATGTGGGTCAGATCTATGGGGCAGGAGTTGCTGTGGGGCTGATACGGTTATGATCTATGGAGCGGGAGATGCTATGGGGCTGATGAGGGTCAGATCTATGGGGCAGGAGCTGATGTGGGGCTGATGTTGGTCAGATCTATAGGGCAGGATCTGCAGTGGGGCTGATGTGGGTCAGATCTATGGGGCAGGATCTCCTGTGGGGCTGATGTGGGTCAAATCAATGGGGCAGAGCTGCTCTGGGGCACATGTGGGTCAGATCTATGGGGCAGGAGCTGCTGTGGGGCAGATTTGAATCAGATCTATAGGGCAGGAGCTGCTGTGGGTCAGATCTATGGGCAGGAGCTGCTGTGGGGCACATGTGAGTTAGATCTATGGGTCAGGAGCTGCTGTGGGGCAGATGTGGGTCAGATCTATGGGGCAGGATCTCCTGGGGGCTGATGTGGGTCAGATCTGTGGGGTAAAATCTGCTGTGGGGCAGATGTGGTTCAGATCTATGGGGCAGGAGCTTCTGTGGGGTTGATGTGGGTCAGATCTATGGGGCAGGAGCTGCTGTGGGGCAGATGTGGGTCAGTTCTATGGGGCAAGAGCCGCTGTGGTGCAGATGTGGGTCAGATCTATGGGGCAAGATCTCCTGGGGGCTGATGTGGGTCAGATCTGTGGGGTAAAATCTGCTGTGGGGCAGATGTGGTTCAGATCTATGGGGCAGGAGCTTCTGTGGGGTTGATGTGGGTCAGATCTATGGGTCAGGAGCTGCTGTGGGGCAGATGTGGGTCAGTTCTATGGGGCAGGATCTCCTGTGGGGCTGATGTGGGTCAAATCAATGAGGCAGAGCTGCTCTGGGGCACATGTGGGTCAGATCTATGGAGCAGGAGCTGCTGTGGGGCAGATTTGAATCAGATCTATAGGGCAGGAGCTGCTGTGGGTCAGATCTATGGAGGAGGAGCTGCTGTGGGGTTGATGTGGGTCAGATCTATGGGTCAGGAGCTGCTGTGGGGCAGATGTGGGTCAGTTCTATGGGGCAAGAGCTTCTGTGGTGCAGATGTGGGTCAGATCTATGGGGCAGGAGCTGCTGTGGGGCTGATACGGTTAAGATCTATGGAGCGGGAGATGCTATGGGGCTGATGAGGGTCAGATCTATGGGGCAGGAGCTGATGTGGGGCTGATGTTGGTCAGATCTATAGGGCAGGAGCTGCAGTGGGGCTGATGTGGGTCAGATCTATGGGGCAGGAGCTGCTGTGGGGCAGATGTGGGTCAGATCTATGGGGCAGGAGCTGCTGTGGGTCAGATCTATGGAGCAGGAGCTGCTGTGGGGCAGATGTGGGTCAGTTCTATGGGGCAAGAGCTGCTGTGGTGCAGATGTGGGTCAGATCTATGGGGCAGGAGCTGCTGTGGGGCTGATACGGTTAAGATCTATGGAGCGGGAGATGCTATGGGGCTGATGAGGGTCAGATCTATGGGGCAGGAGCTGATGTGGGGCTGATGTTGGTCAGATCTATAGGGCAGGAGCTGCAGTGGGGCTGATGTGGGTCAGTTCTATGGGGCAGGATCTCCTGTGGGGCTGATGTGGGTCAAATCAATGAGGCAGAGCTGCTCTGGGGCACATGTGGGTCAGATCTATGGAGCAGGAGCTGCTGTGGGGCAGATTTGAATCAGATCTATAGGGCAGGAGCTGCTGTGGGTCAGATCTATGGAGCAGGATCTGCTGTGGGGCACATGTGAGTTAGATCTATGGGGCAGGAGATGGTGTGGGGCAGATGTGGGTCAGATCTATGGGGCAGGATCTCCTGGGGGCTGATGTGGGTCAGATCTGTGGGGTAAAATCTGCTGTAGGGCAGTTGTGGTTCAGATCTATGGGGCAGGAGCTTCTGTGGGGTTGATGTGGGTCAGATCTATGGGTCAGGAGCTGCTGTGGGGCAGATGTGGTTCAGATCTATGGGGCAGGAGCTTCTGTGGGGTTGATGTGGGTCAGATCTATGGGTCAGGAGCTGCTATGGGGCTGATGAGGGTCAGATCTATGGGGCAGGAGCTGATGTGGGGCTGATGTTGGTCAGATCTATAGGGCAGGAGCTGCAGTGGGGCTGATGTGGGTCAGTTCTATGGGGCAGGATCTCCTGGGGGCTGATGTGGGTCAGATCTGTGGGGTAAAATCTGCTGTGGGGCAGATGTGGTTCAGATCTATGGGGCAGGAGCTTCTGTGGGGTTGATGTGGGTCAGATCTATGGGTCAGGAGCTGCTGTGGGGCAGATGTGGGTCAGTTCTATGGGGCAAGAGCTGCTGTGGTGCAGATGTGGGTCAGATCTATGGGGCAGGAGCTGCAGTGGGGCTGATGTGGGTCAGTTCTATGGGGCAGGATCTCCTGTGGGGCTGATGTGGGTCAAATCAATGAGGCAGAGCTGCTCTGGGGCACATGTGGGTCAGATCTATGGGGCAGGAGCTGCTGTGGGGCACATGTGAGTTAGATCTATGGGGCAGGAGCTGCTGTGGGGCAGATGTGGGTCAGATCTATGGGGCAGGATCTCCTGGGGGCTGATGTGGGTCAGATCTGTGGGGTAAAATCTGCTGTGGGGCAGATGTGGTTCAGATCTATGGGGCAGGAGCTTCTGTGGGGTTGATGTGGGTCAGATCTATGAGTCAGGAGCTGCTGTGGGGCAGATGTGGGTCAGTTCTATGGGGCAAGAGCCGCTGTGGTGCAGATGTGGGTCAGATCTATGGGGCAGGAGCTGCTGTGGGGCTGATACGGTTAAGATCTATGGAGCGGGAGATGCTATGGGGCTGATGAGGGTCAGATCTATGGGGCAGGAGCTGATGTGGGGCTGATGTTGGTCAGATCTATAGGTCAGGAGCTGCAGTGGGGCTGATATGGGTCAGTTCTATGGGGCAGGATCTCCTGTGGGGCTGATGTGGGTCAAATCAATGAGGCAGAGCTGCTCTGGGGCACATGAGGGTCAGATCTATGGAGCAGGAGCTGCTGTGGGGCAGATTTGAATGAAATCTATAGGGCAGGAGCTGCTGTGGGTCAGATCTATGGAGCAGGAGCTGCTGTGGGGCAGATTTGAATCAGATCTATAGGGCAGGAGCTGCTGTGGGTCAGATCTATGGAGCAGGAGCTGCTGTGGGGTTGATGTGGGTCAGATCTATGGGTCAGGAGCTGCTGTGGGGCAGATGTGGGTCAGTTCTATGGGGCAAGAGCTGCTGTGGTGCAGATGTGGGTCAGATCTATGGGGCAGGAGCTGCTGTGGGGCAGATGTGGTTGAGATCTATGGAGCGGGAAATGCTATGGGGCTGATGAGGGTCAGATCTATGGGGCAGGAGCTGATGTGGGGCTGATGTTGGTCAGATCTATAGGGCAGGAGCTGCAGTGGGGCTGATGTGGGTCAGATCTATGGGGCAGGATCTCCTGTGGGGCTGATGTGGGTCAAATCAATGTTGCAGAGCTGCTCTGGGGCACATGTGGGTCAGATCTATGGGGCAGGAGCTGCTGTGGGGCAGATTTGAATCAGATCTATAGGGCAGGAGCTGCTGTGGGTCAGATCTATGGGCAGGAGCTGCTGTGGGGCACATGTGAGTTAGATCTATGGGGCAGGAGATGGTGTGGGGCAGATGTGGGTCAGATCTATGGGGCAGGATCTCCTGGGGGCTGATGTGGGTCAGATCTGTGGGGTAAAATCTGCTGTGGGGCAGATGTGGTTCAGTTCTCTGGGGCAGGAGCTTCTGTGGGGTTGATGTGGGTCAGATCTATGGGTCAGGAGCTGCTGTGGGGCAGATGTGGGTCAGATCTATGGGGCAGGATCTCCTGGGGGCTGATGTGGGTCAGATCTGTGGGGTAAAATCTGCTGTGGGGCAGATGTGGTTCAGATCTATGGGGCAGGAGCTTCTGTGGGGTTGATGTGGGTCAGATCTATGGGTCAGGAGCTGCTGTGGGGCAGATGTGGTTCAGATCTATGGGGCAGGAGCTTCTGTGGGGTTGATGTGGGTCAGATCTATGGGTCAGGAGCTGCTATGGGGCTGATGAGGGTCAGATCTATGGGGCAGGAGCTGATGTGGGGCTGATGTTGGTCAGATCTATAGGGCAGGAGCTGCAGTGGGGCTGATGTGGGTCAGTTCTATGGGGCAGGATCTCCTGTGGGGCTGATGTGGGTCAGATCTGTGGGGTAAAATCTGCTGTGGGGCAGATGTGGTTCAGATCTATGGGGCAGGAGCTTCTGTGGGGTTGATGTGGGTCAGATCTATGGGTCAGGAGCTGCTGTGGGGCAGATGTGGGTCAGTTCTATGGGGCAAGAGCTGCTGTGGTGCAGATGTGGGTCAGATCTATGGGGCAGGAGCTGCTGTGTGGCTGATACGGTTAAGATCTATGGAGCGGGAGATGCTATGGGGCTGATGAGGGTCAGATCTATGGGGCAGGAGCTGATGTGGGGCTGATGTTGGTCAGATCTATAGGGCAGGAGCTGCAGTGGGGCTGATGTGGGTCAGTTCTATGGGGCAGGATCTCCTGTGGGGCTGATGTGGGTCAAATCAATGAGGCAGAGCTGCTCTGGGGCACATGTGGGTCAGATCTATGGGGCAGGAGCTGCTGTGGGGCACATGTGAGTTAGATCTATGGGGCAGGAGCTGCTGTGGGGCAGATGTGGGTCAGATCTATGGGGCAGGATCTCCTGGGGGCTGATGTGGGTCAGATCTGTGGGGTAAAATCTGCTGTGGGGCAGATGTGGTTCAGATCTATGGGGCAGGAGCTTCTGTGGGGTTGATGTGGGTCAGATCTATGGGTCAGGAGCTGCTGTGGCGCAGATGTGGGTCAGATCTATGGGGCAGGATCTCCTGGGGGCTGATGTGGATCAGATCTGTGGGGTAAAATCTGCTGTGGGGCAGATGTGGTTCAGATCTATGGGGCAGGAGCTTCTGTGGGGTTGATGTGGGTCAGATCTGTGGGTCAGGAGCTGCTGTGGGGCAGATGTGGGTCAGTTCTATGGGGCAAGAGCCGCTGTGGTGCAGATGTGGGTCAGATCTATGGGGCAAGATCTCCTGGGGGCTGATGTGGGTCAGATCTGTGGGGTAAAATCTGCTGTGGGGCAGATGTGGTTCAGATCTATGGGGCAGGAGCTTCTGTGGGGTTGATGTGGGTCAGATCTATGGGTCAGGAGCTGCTGTGGGGCAGATGTGGGTCAGTTCTATGGGGCAAGAGCTGCTGTGGTGCAGATGTGGGTCCGATCTATGGGGCAGGAGCTGCTGTGGGGCTGATACGGTTAAGATCTATGGAGCGGGAGATGCTATGGGGCTGATGAGGGTCAGATCTATGGGGCAGGAGCTGATGTGGGGCAGATGTGGGTCAGTTCTATGGGGCAGGATGTCCTGTGGGGCTGATATGGGTCAAATCAATGGGGCAGAGCTGCTCTGGGGCACATGTGGGTCAGATCTATGGAGCAGGAGCTGCTATGGGGCAGATTTGAATCAGATCTATGGGGCAGAAGCTACTGTGGGTCAGATCTATGGGCAGGAGCTGCTGTGGGGCACATGTGAGTTAGATCTATGGGGCAGGAGATGGTGTGGGGCAGATGTGGGTCAGATCTATGGGGCAGGATCTCCTGGGGGCTGATGTGGGTCAGATCTGTGGGGTAAAATCTGTTGTGGGGCAGATGTGGTTCAGATCTATGGGGCAGGAGCTTCTGTGGGGTTGATGTGGGTCAGATCTATGGGTCAGGAGCTGCTGTGGGGCAGATGTGGGTCAGTTCTATGGGGCAAGAGCTGCTGTGGTGCAGATGTGGGTCAGATCTATGGGGCAGGAGCTGCTGTGGGGCTGATACGGTTAAGATCTATGGAGCGGGAGATGCTATGGGGCTGATGAGAGTCAGATCTATAGGGCAGGAGCTGATGTGGGGCTGATGTTGGTCAGATCTATAGGGCAGGAGCTGCAGTGGGGCTGATGTGGGTCAGTTCTATGGGGCAGGATCTCCTGTGGGGCTGATGTGGGTCAAATCAATGAGGCAGAGCTGCTCTGGGGCACATGTGGGTCAGATCTATGGAGCAGGAGCTGCTGTGGGGCAGATTTGAATCAGATCTATAGGGCAGGAGCTGCTGTGGGTCAGATCTATGGGCAGGAGCTGCTGTGGGGCACATGTGAGTTAGATCTATGGGTCAGGAGCTGCTGTGGGGCAGATGTGGGTCACATCTATGGGGCAGGATCTCCTGGGGGCTGAGGTGGGTCAGATCTGTGGGGTAAAATCTGCTGTGGGGCAGATGTGGTTCAGATCTATGGGGCAGGAGCTTCTGTGGGGTTGATGTGGGTCAGATCTATGGGTCAGGAGCTGCTGTGGGGCAGATGTGGGTCAGTTCTATGGGGCAAGAGCCGCTGTGGTGCAGATGAGGGTCAGATCTATGGGGCAAGATCTCCTGGGGGCTGATGTGGGTCAGATCTGTGGGGTAAAATCTGCTGTGGGGCAGATGTGGTTCAGATCTTTGGGGCAGGAGCTTCTGTGGGGTTGATGTGGGTCAGATCTATGGGGCAGGAGCTGCTGTGGGGCAGATGTGGGTCAGTTCTATGGGGCAAGAGCTGCTGTGGTGCAGATGTGGGTCAGATCTATGGGGCAGGAGCTGCTGTGGGGCTGATACGGTTAAGATCTATGGAGCGGGAGATGCTATGGAGGTTATGAGGGTCAGATCTATGGGGCAGGAGCTGATGTGGGGCTGATGTTGGTCAGATCTATAGGGCAGGAGCTGCAGTGGGGCTGATGTGGGTCAGATCTATGGGGCAGGATCTCCTGTGGGGCACATGTGGGTCAAATCAATGGGGCAGAGCTGCTCTGGGGCACATGTGGGTCAGATCTATGGGGCAGGAGCTGCTGTGGGGCAGATTTGAATCAGATCTATAGGGCAGGAGCTGCTGTGGGTCAGATCTATAGGGCAGGAGCTGCTGTGGGGCACATGTGAGTTAGATCTATGGGGCAGGAGATGGTGTGGGGCAGATGTGGGTCAGATCTATGGGGCAGGATCTCCTGGGGGCTGATGTGGGTCAGATCTGTGGGGTAAAATCTGCTGTGGGGCAGAAGTGGTTCAGATCTATGGGGCAGGAGCTTCTGTGGGGTTGATGTGGGTCAGATCTATGGGTCAGGAGCTGCTGTGGGGCAGATGTGGGTCAGATCTATGGGGCAGGATCTCCTGGGGGCTGATGTGGGTCAGATCTGTGGGGTAAAATCTGCTGTGGGGCAGATGTGGTTCAGATCTATGGGGCAGGAGCTTCTGTGGGGTTGATGTGGGTCAGATCTATGGGTCAGGAGCTGCTGTGGGGCAGATGTGGGTAAGTTCTATGGGGCAAGAGCCGCTGTGGTGCACATGTGGGTCAGATCTATGGGGCAAGATCTCCTGGGGGCTGATGTGGGTCAGATCTGTGGGGTAAAATCTGCTGTGGGGCAGATGTGGTTCAGATCTATGGGGCAGGAGCTTCTGTGGGGTTGATGTGGGTCAGATCTATGGGTCAGGAGCTGCTGTGGGGCAGATGTGGGTCAGTTCTATGGGGCAAGAGCCGCTGTGGTGCAGATGTGGGTCAGATCTATGGGGCAGGAGCTGCTGTGGGGCTGATACGGTTAAGATCTATGGAGCGGGAGATGCTATGGGGCTGATGAGGGTCAGATCTATGGGGCAGGAGCTGATGTGGGGCTGATGTTGGTCAGATCTATAGGGCAGGAGCTGCAGTGGAGCTGATGTGGGTCAGTTCTATGGGGCAGGATCTCCTGTGGGGCTGATGTGGGTCAAATCAATGAGGCAGAGCTGCTCTGGGGCACATGTGGGTCAGATCTATGGAGCAGGAGCTGCTGTGGGGCAGATTTGAATCAGATCTATAGGGCAGGAGCTGCTGTGGGTCAGATCTATGGGCAGGAGCTGCTGTGGGGCACATGTGAGTTAGATCTATGGGTCAGGAGCTGCTGTGGGGCAGATGTGGGTCAGTTCTATGGGGAAGAGCTGCTGTGGTGCAGATGTGGGTCAGATCTATGGGGCAGGAGCTGCTGTGGGGCTGATACGGTTAAGATCTATGGAGCGGGAGATGCTATGGGGCTGATGAGGGTCAGATCTATGGGGCAGGAGCTGATGTGGGGCTGATGTTGGTCAGATCTATAGGGCAGGAGCTGCAGTGGGGCTGATGTGGGTCAGATCTATGGGGCAGGATCTCCTGTGGGGCTGATATGGGTCAAATCAATGGGGCAGAGCTTCTGTGGGGTTGATGTGAATCAGATCTATGGGTCAGGAGCTGCTGTGGGGCAGATTTGAATCAGATCTATAGGGCAGGAGCTGCTGTGGGTCAGATCTATGGGCAGGAGCTGCTGTGGGGCACATGTGAGTTAGATCTATGGGGCAGGAGATGGTGTGGGGCAGATGTGGGTCAGATCTATGGGGCAGGAGCTTCTGTGGGATTGATGTGGGTCAGATCTATGGGTCAGGAGCTGCTGTGGGGCAGATGTGGGTCAGTTCTATGGGGCAAGAGCTGCTGTGGTGCAGATGTGGGTCAGATCTATGGGGCAGGAGCTGCTGTGGGGCTGATACGGTTAAGATCTATGGAGCGGGAGATGCTATGGGGCTGATGAGGGTCAGATCTATGGGGCAGGAGCTGATGTGGGGCTGATGTTGGTCAGATCTATAGGGCAGGAGCTGCAGTGGGGCTGATGTGGGTCAGTTCTATGGGGCAGGATCTCCTGTGGGGCTGATGTGGGTCAAATCAATGAGGCAGAGCTGCTCTGGGGCACATGTGGGTCAGATCTATGGAGCAGGAGCTGCTGTGGGGCAGATTTGAATGAGATCTATAGGGCAGGAGCTGCTGTGGGTCAGATCTATGGAGCAGGAGCTGCTGTGGGGCACATGTGAGTTAGATCTATGGGGCAGGAGATGGTGTGGGGCAGATGTGGGTCAAATCTATGGGGCAGGATCTCCTGTGGGGCTGATGTGGGTCAGATCTGTGGGGTAAAATCTGCTGTGGGGCAGATGTGGTTCAGATCTATGGAGCAGGAGCTGCTGTGGGGTTTATGTGGGTCAGATCTATGGGTCAGGAGCTGCTGTGGGGCAGATGTGGGTCAGTTCTATGGGGCAAGAGCTGCTGTGGTGCAGATGTGGGTCAGATCTATGGGGCAGGAGCTGTTGTGGGGCTGATACGGTTAAGATCTATGGAGCGGGAGATGCTATGGGGCTGATGAGGGTCAGATCTATGGGGCAGGAGCTGATGTGGGGCTGATGTTGGTCAGATATATAGGGCAGGAGCTGCAGTGGGGCTGATGTGGGTCAGATCTATGAAGCAGGATCTCCTGTGGGGCTGATGTGGGTCAAATCAATGGGGCAGAGCTGCTCTGGGGCACATGTGGGTCAGATCTATGGGGCAGGAGCTGCTGTGGGGCAGATTTGAATCAGATCTATAGGGCAGGAGCTGCTGTGGGTCAGATCTATGGGCAGGAGCTGCTGTGGGGCACATGTGAGTTAGATCTATGGGTCAGGAGCTGCTGTGGGGCAGATGTGGGTCAGATCTATGGGGCAGGATCTCCTGTGGGGCTGATGTGGGTCAAATCAATGGGGCAGAGCTGCCCTGGGGCACATGTGGGTCAGATCTATGGAGCAGGAGCTGCTGTGGGGCAGATTTGAATCAGATCTATAGGGCAGAAGCTGCTGTGGGTCAGATCTATGGGCAGGAGCTGCTGTGGGGCACATGTGAGTTAGATCTATGGGGCAGGAGAAGGTGTGGGGCAGATGTGGGTCAGATCTATGGGGCAGGATCTCCTGGGGGCTGATGTGGGTCAGATCTGTGGGGTAAAATCTGCTGTGGGGCAGATGTGGTTCAGATCTATGGGGCAGGAGCTTCTGTGGGGTTGATGTGGGTCAGATCTATGGGTCAGGAGCTGCTGTGGGGCAGATGTGGGTCAGTTCTATGGGGCAGGAGCTGCTGTGGGGCTGATGTGGGTCAGTTCTATGGGGCAAGAGCCGCTGTGGTGCAGATGTGGGTCAGATCTATGGGGCAAGATCTCCTGGGGGCTGATGTGGGTCAGATCTGTGGGGTAAAATCTGCTGTGGGGCAGATTTGGTTCAGATCTATGGGGCAGGAGCTTCTGTGGGGTTGATGTGGGTCAGATCTATGGGTCAGGAGCTGCTGTGGGGCAGATGTGGGTCAGTTCTATGGGGCAAGAGCTGCTGTGGTGGAGATGTGGGTCAGATCTATGGAACAGGAGCTGCTGTGGGGCTGATACGGTTAAGATCTATGGAGCGGGAGATGCTATGGGGCTGATGAGGGTCAGATCTATGGGGCAGGAGCAGATGTGGGGCTGATGTTGGTCAGATCTATAGGGCAGGAGCTGCAGTGGGGCTGATGTGGGTCAGTTCTATGGGGCAGGATCTCCTGTGGGGCTGATGTGGGTCAAATCAATGAGGCAGAGCTGCTCTGGGGCACATGTGGGTCAGATCTATGGAGCAGGAGCTGCTGTGGGGCAGATTTGAATCAGATCTATAGGGCAGGAGCTGCTGTGGGTCAGATCTATGGAGCAGGAGCTGCTGTGGGGCACAAGTGAGTTAGATCTATGGGGCAGGAGATGGTGTGGGGCAGATGTGGGTCAGATCTATGGGGCAGGAGCTGCTGTGGGGCTGATACGGTTAAGATCTATGGAGCGGGAGATGCTATGGGGCTGATGAGGGTCAGATCTATGGGGCAGGAGCTGCTGTGGGGCTGATGTTGGTCAGATCTATAGGGCAGGAGCTGCAGTGGGGCTGATGTGGGTCAGATCTATGGGGCAGGATCTCCTGTGGGGCTGATGTGGGTCAAATCAATGAGGCAGAGCTGCTCTGGGGCACATGTGGGTCAGATCTATGGGGCAGGAGCTGCTGTGGGGCAGATTTGAATCAGATCTATAGGGCAGGAGCTGCTGTGGGTCAGATCTATGGGCAGGAGCTGCTGTGGGGCACATGTGAGTTAGATCTATGAGGCAGGAGATGGTGTGGGGCAGATGTGGGTCAGATCTATGGGGCAGGATCTCCTGGGGGCTGATGTGGGTCAGATCTGTGGGGTAAAATCTGCTGTGGGGCAGATGCGGTTCAGATCTATGGGGCAGGAGCTTCTGTGGGGTTGATGTGGGTCAGATCTATGGGTCAGGAGCTGCTGTGGGGCAGATGTGGGTCAGATCTATGGGGCAGGATCTCCTGGGGGCTGATGTGGGTCAGATCTGTGGGGTAAAATCTGCTGTGGGGCAGATGTGGTTCAGATCTATCGGGCAGGAGCTTCTGTGGGGTTCATGTGGGTCAGATCTATGGGTCAGGAGCTGCTGTGGGGCAGATGTGGGTCAGTTCTATGGGGCAAGAGCCACTGTGGTGCAGATGTGGGTCAGATCTATGGGGCAAGATCTCCTGGGGGCTGATGTGGGTCAGATCTGTGGGGTAAAATCTGCTGTGGGGCAGATGTGGTTCAGATCTATGGGGCAGGAGCTTCTGTGGGGTTGATGTGGGTCAGATCTATGGGTCAGGAGCTGCTGTGGGGCAGATGTGGGTCAGTTCTATGGGGCAAGAGCTGCTGTGGTGCAGATGTGGGTGCGATCTATGGGGCAGGAGCTGCTGTGGGGCTGATACGGTTAAGATCTATGGAGCGGGAGATGCTATGGGGCTGATGAGGGTCAGATCTATGGGGCAGGAGCTGATGTGGGGCTGATGTTGGTCAGATCTATAGGGCAGGAGCTGCAGTGGGGCTGATGTGGGTCAGATCTATGGGGCAGGATCTCCTGTGGGGCTGATGTGGGTCAAATCAATGGGGCAGAGCTGCTCTGGGGCACATGTGGGTCAGATCTATGGGGCAGGAGCTGCTGTGGGGCAGATTTGAATCAGATCTATAGGGCAGGAGCTGCTGTGGGTCAGATCTATGGGGCAGGAGCTGCTGTGGGGCACATGTGAGTTAGATCTATGGGGCAGGAGATGGTGTGGGGCAGATGTGGGTCAGATCTATGGGGCAGGATCTCCTGGGGGCTGATGTGGGTCAGATCTGTGGGGTAAAATCTGCTGTGGGGCAGATGTGGTTCAGATCTATGGGGCAGGAGCTTCTGTGGGGTTGATGTGGGTCAGATCTATGGGTCAGGAGCTGCTGTGGGGCAGATGTGGGTCAGATCTATGGGGCAGGATCTCCTGGGGGCTGATGTGGGTCAGATCTGTGGGGTAAAATCTGCTGTGGGGCAGATGTGGTTGAGATCTATGGGGCAGGTGCTTCTGTGGGGTTGATGTGGGTCAGATCTATGGGTCAGGAGCTGCTGTGGGGCAGATGTGGGTAGGTTCTATGGGGCAAGAGCCGCTGTGGTGCAGATGTGGGTCAGATCTATGGGGCAAGATCTCCTGGGGGCTGATGTGGGTCAGATCTGTGGGGTAAAATCTGCTGTGGGGCAGATGTGGTTCAGATCTATGGGGCAGGAGCTTCTGTGGGGTTGATGTGGGTCAGATCTATGGGTCAGGAGCTGCTGTGGGGCAGATGTGGGTCAGTTCTATGGGGCAAGAGCTGCTGTGGTGCAGATGTGGGTCAGATCTATGGGGCAGGAGCTGCTGTGGGGCTGATACGGTTAAGATCTATGGAGCGGGAGATGCTATGGGGCTGATGAGGGTCAGATCTATGGGGCAGGAGCTGATGTGGGGCTGATGTTGGTCAGATCTATAGGGCAGGAGCTGCAGTGGGGCTGATGTGGGTCAGTTCTATGGGGCAGGATCTCCTGTGGGGCTGATGTGGGTCAGATCTGTGGGGTAAAATCTGCTGTGGGGCAGATGTGGTTCAGATCTATGGGGCAGGAGCTTCTGTGGGGTTGATGTGGGTCAGATCTATGGGTCAGGAGCTGCTGTGGGGCAGATGTGGGTCAGTTCTATGGGGCAAGAGCTGCTGTGGTGCAGATGTGGGTCAGATCTATGGGGCAGGAGCTGCTGTGGGGCTGATACGGTTAAGATCTATGGAGCGGGAGATGCTATGGGGCTGATGAGGGTCAGATCTATGGGGCAGGAGCTGATGTGGGGCTGATGTTGGTCAGATCTATAGGGCAGGAGCTGCAGTGGGGCTGATGTGGGTCAGTTCTATGGGGCAGGATCTCCTGTGGGGCTGATGTGGGTCAAATCAATGAGGCAGAGCTGCTCTGGGGCACATGTGGGTCAGATCTATGGAGAAGGAGCTGCTGTGGGGCAGATTTGTATCAGATCTATAGGGCAGGAGCTGCTGTGGGTCAGATCTATGGAGCAGGAGCTGCTGTGGGGTTGATGTGGGTCAGATCTATGGGTCAGGAGCTGCTGTGGGGCAGATGTGGGTCAGTTCTATGGGGCAAGAGCCGCTGTGGTGCAGACGTGGGTCAGATCTATGGGGCAAGATCTCCTGGGGGCTGATGTGGGTCAGATCTGTGGGGTAAAATCTGCTGTGGGGCAGATGTGGTTCAGATCTATGGGGCAGGAGCTTCTGTGGGGTTGATGTGGGTCAGATCTATGGGTCAGGAGCTGCTGTGGGGCAGATGTGGGTCAGTTCTATGGGGCAAGAGCTGCTGTGGTGCAGATGTGGGTCAGATCTATGGGGCAGGAGCTGCTGTGGGGCTGATACGGTTAAGATCTATGGAGCAGGAGATGCTATGGGGCTGATGAGGGTCAGATCTATGGGGCAGGAGCTGATGTGGGGCTGATGTTGGTCAGATCTTTAGGGCAGGAGCTGCAGTGGGGCTGATGTGGGTCAGTTCTATGGGGCAGGATCTCCTGTGGGGCTGATGTGGGTCAAATCAATGAGGCAGAGCTGCTCTGGGGCACATGTGGGTCAGATCTATGGAGCAGGAGCTGCTGTGGGGCAGATTTGAATCAGATCTATAGGGCAGGAGCTGCTGTGGGTCAGATCTATGGAGCAGGAGCTGCTGTGGGGCACAAGTGAGTTAGATCTATGGGGCAGGAGATGGTGTGGGGCAGATGTGGGTCAGATCTATGGGGCAGGAGCTGCTGTGGGGCTGATACGGTTAAGATCTATGGAGCGGGAGATGCTATGGGGCTGATGAGGGTCAGATCTATGGGGCAGGAGCTGCTGTGGGGCTGATGTTGGTCAGATCTATAGGGCAGGAGCTGCAGTGGGGCTGATGTGGGTCAGATCTATGGGGCAGGATCTCCTGTGGGGCTGATGTGGGTCAAATCAATGGGGCAGAGCTGCTCTGGGGCACATGTGGGTCAGATCTATGGGGCAGGAGCTGCTGTGGGGCAGATTTGAATCAGATCTATAGGGCAGGAGCTGCTGTGGGTCAGATCTATGGGCAGGAGCTGCTGTGGGGCACATGTGAGTTAGATCTATGAGGCAGGAGATGGTGTGGGGCAGATGTGGGTCAGATCTATGGGGCAGGATCTCCTGGGGGCTGATGTGGGTCAGATCTGTGGGGTAAAATCTGCTGTGGGGCAGATGCGGTTCAGATCTATGGGGCAGGAGCTTCTGTGGGGTTGATGTGGGTCAGATCTATGGGTCAGGAGCTGCTGTGGGGCAGATGTGGGTCAGATCTATGGGGCAGGATCTCCTGGGGGCTGATGTGGGTCAGATCTGTGGGGTAAAATCTGCTGTGGGGCAGATGTGGTTCAGATCTATCGGGCAGGAGCTTCTGTGGGGTTCATGTGGGTCAGATCTATGGGTCAGGAGCTGCTGTGGGGCAGATGTGGGTCAGTTCTATGGGGCAAGAGCCACTGTGGTGCAGATGTGGGTCAGATCTATGGGGCAAGATCTCCTGGGGGCTGATGTGGGTCAGATCTGTGGGGTAAAATCTGCTGTGGGGCAGATGTGGTTCAGATCTATGGGGCAGGAGCTTCTGTGGGGTTGATGTGGGTCAGATCTATGGGTCAGGAGCTGCTGTGGGGCAGATGTGGGTCAGTTCTATGGGGCAAGAGCTGCTGTGGTGCAGATGTGGGTGCGATCTATGGGGCAGGAGCTGCTGTGGGGCTGATACGGTTAAGATCTATGGAGCGGGAGATGCTATGGGGCTGATGAGGGTCAGATCTATGGGGCAGGAGCTGATGTGGGGCTGATGTTGGTCAGATCTATAGGGCAGGAGCTGCAGTGGGGCTGATGTGGGTCAGATCTATGGGGCAGGATCTCCTGTGGGGCTGATGTGGGTCAAATCAATGGGGCAGAGCTGCTCTGGGGCACATGTGGGTCAGATCTATGGGGCAGGAGCTGCTGTGGGGCAGATTTGAATCAGATCTATAGGGCAGGAGCTGCTGTGGGTCAGATCTATGGGGCAGGAGCTGCTGTGGGGCACATGTGAGTTAGATCTATGGGGCAGGAGATGGTGTGGGGCAGATGTGGGTCAGATCTATGGGGCAGGATCTCCTGGGGGCTGATGTGGGTCAGATCTGTGGGGTAAAATCTGCTGTGGGGCAGATGTGGTTCAGATCTATGGGGCAGGAGCTTCTGTGGGGTTGATGTGGGTCAGATCTATGGGTCAGGAGCTGCTGTGGGGCAGATGTGGGTCAGATCTATGGGGCAGGATCTCCTGGGGGCTGATGTGGGTCAGATCTGTGGGGTAAAATCTGCTGTGGGGCAGATGTGGTTGAGATCTATGGGGCAGGTGCTTCTGTGGGGTTGATGTGGGTCAGATCTATGGGTCAGGAGCTGCTGTGGGGCAGATGTGGGTAGGTTCTATGGGGCAAGAGCCGCTGTGGTGCAGATGTGGGTCAGATCTATGGGGCAAGATCTCCTGGGGGCTGATGTGGGTCAGATCTGTGGGGTAAAATCTGCTGTGGGGCAGATGTGGTTCAGATCTATGGGGCAGGAGCTTCTGTGGGGTTGATGTGGGTCAGATCTATGGGTCAGGAGCTGCTGTGGGGCAGATGTGGGTCAGTTCTATGGGGCAAGAGCTGCTGTGGTGCAGATGTGGGTCAGATCTATGGGGCAGGAGCTGCTGTGGGGCTGATACGGTTAAGATCTATGGAGCGGGAGATGCTATGGGGCTGATGAGGGTCAGATCTATGGGGCAGGAGCTGATGTGGGGCTGATGTTGGTCAGATCTATAGGGCAGGAGCTGCAGTGGGGCTGATGTGGGTCAGTTCTATGGGGCAGGATCTCCTGTGGGGCTGATGTGGGTCAGATCTGTGGGGTAAAATCTGCTGTGGGGCAGATGTGGTTCAGATCTATGGGGCAGGAGCTTCTGTGGGGTTGATGTGGGTCAGATCTATGGGTCAGGAGCTGCTGTGGGGCAGATGTGGGTCAGTTCTATGGGGCAAGAGCTGCTGTGGTGCAGATGTGGGTCAGATCTATGGGGCAGGAGCTGCTGTGGGGCTGATACGGTTAAGATCTATGGAGCGGGAGATGCTATGGGGCTGATGAGGGTCAGATCTATGGGGCAGGAGCTGATGTGGGGCTGATGTTGGTCAGATCTATAGGGCAGGAGCTGCAGTGGGGCTGATGTGGGTCAGTTCTATGGGGCAGGATCTCCTGTGGGGCTGATGTGGGTCAAATCAATGAGGCAGAGCTGCTCTGGGGCACATGTGGGTCAGATCTATGGAGCAGGAGCTGCTGTGGGGCAGATTTGTATCAGATCTATAGGGCAGGAGCTGCTGTGGGTCAGATCTATGGAGCAGGAGCTGCTGTGGGGTTGATGTGGGTCAGATCTATGGGTCAGGAGCTGCTGTGGGGCAGATGTGGGTCAGTTCTATGGGGCAAGAGCCGCTGTGGTGCAGACGTGGGTCAGATCTATGGGGCAAGATCTCCTGGGGGCTGATGTGGGTCAGATCTGTGGGGTAAAATCTGCTGTGGGGCAGATGTGGTTCAGATCTATGGGGCAGGAGCTTCTGTGGGGTTGATGTGGGTCAGATCTATGGGTCAGGAGCTGCTGTGGGGCAGATGTGGGTCAGTTCTATGGGGCAAGAGCTGCTGTGGTGCAGATGTGGGTCAGATCTATGGGGCAGGAGCTGCTGTGGGGCTGATACGGTTAAGATCTATGGAGCAGGAGATGCTATGGGGCTGATGAGGGTCAGATCTATGGGGCAGGAGCTGATGTGGGGCTGATGTTGGTCAGATCTTTAGGGCAGGAGCTGCAGTGGGGCTGATGTGGGTCAGTTCTATGGGGCAGGATCTCCTGTGGGGCTGATGTGGGTCAAATCAATGAGGCAGAGCTGCTCTGGGGCACATGTGGGTCAGATCTATGGAGCAGGAGCTGCTGTGTGGCAGATATGAATGAGATCTATAGGGCAGGAGCTGCTGTGGGTCAGATCTATGGAGCAGGAGCTGCTGTGGGGCACATGTGAGTTAGATCTATGGGGCAGGAGATGGTGTGGGGCAGATGTGGGTCAGATCTATGGGGCAGGATCTCCTGGGGGCTGATGTGGGTCAGATCTGTGGGGTAAAATCTGCTGTGGGGCAGATGTGGTTCAGATCTATGGGGCAGGAGCTTCTGTGGGGTTGATGTGGGTCAGATCTATGGGTCAGGAGCTGCTGTGGGGCAGATGTGGGTCAGTTCTATGGGGCAAGAGCCGCTGTGGTGCAGACGTGGGTCAGATCTGTGGGGCAAGATCTCCTGGGGGCTGATGTGGGTCAGATCTGTGGGGTAAAATCTGCTGTGGGGCAGATGTGGTTCAGATCTATGGGGCAGGAGCTTCTGTGGGGTTGATGTGGGTCAGATCTATGGGTCAGGAGCTGCTGTGGGGCAGATGTTGGTCAGATCTATGGGGCAGGATCTCCTGTGGGGCTGATGTGGGTCAAATCAATGAGGCAGAGCTGCTCTGGGGCACATGTGGGTCAGATCTATGGAGCAAGAGCTGCTGTGGGGCAGATTTGAATCAGATCTATAGGGCAGGAGCTGCTGTGGGTCAGATCTATGGAGCAGCAGCTGCTGTGGGGTAGATGTGGGTTAGATCTATGGGTCAGGAGCTGCTGTGGGGCAGATGTGGGTCAGTTCTATGGGGCAAGAGCTGCTGTGGTGCAGATGTGGGTCAGATCTATAGGGCAGGAGCTTCTGTGGGGCTGATACGGTTAAGATCTATGGAGCGGGAGATGCTATGGGGCTGATGAGGGTCAGATCTATGGGGCAGGAGCTGATGTGGGGCTGATGTTGGTCAGATCTATAGGGCAGGAGCTGCAGTGGGGCTGATGTGGGTCAGATCTATGGGGCAGGATCTCCTGTGGGGCTGATGTGGGTCAAATCAATGGGGCAGAGCTGCTCTGGGGCACATGTGGGTCAGATCTATGGAGCAGGAGCTGCTGTGGGGCAGATTTGAATCAGATCTATAGGGCAGGAGCTGCTGTGGGTCAGATCTATGGGCAGGAGCTGCTGTGGGGCACATGTGAGTTAGATCTATGGGGCAGGAGATGCTGTGGGGCAGATGTGGGTCAGATCTATGGGGCAGGAGCTGCTGTGGGGCTGATACGGTTAAGATCTATGGAGCGGGAGATGCTATGGGGCTGATGAGGGTCAGATCTATGGGGCAGGAGCTGATGTGGGGCTGATGTTGGTCAGATCTATAGGGCAGGAGCTGCAGAGGGGCTGATGTGGGTCAGATCTATGGGGCAGGATCTCCTGTGGGGCTGATGTGGGTCAAATCAATGAGGCAGAGCTGCTCTGGGGCACATGTGGGTCAGATCTATGGAGCAGGAGCTGCTGTGGGGCAGATTTGAATCAGATCTATAGGGCAGGAGCTGCTGTGGGTCAGATCTATGGGGCAGGAGCTGCTGTGGGGCACATGTGAGTTAGATCTATGGGGCAGGAGATGGTGTGGGGCAGATGTGGGTCAGATCTATGGGGCAGGATCTCCTGGGGGCTGATGAGGGTCAGATCTGTGGGGTAATATCTGCTGTGGGGCAGATGTGGTTCAGATCTATGGGGCAGGAGCTTCTGTGGGGTTGATGTGGGTCAGATCTATGGGTCAGGAGCTGCTGTGGGGCAGATGTGGGTCAGATCTATGGGGCAGGATCTCCTGGGGGCTGATGTGGGTCAGATCTGTGGGGTAAAATCTGCTGTGGGGCAGATGTGGTTCAGATCTATGGGGCAGGAGCTTCTGTGGGGTTGATGTGGGTCAGATCTATGGGGCAGGAGCTGCTGTGGGGCAGATGTGGGTCAGTTCTATGGGGCAAGAGCTGCTGTGGTGCAGATGTGGGTCAGATCTATGGGGCAGGAGCTGCTGTGGGGCTGATACGGTTAAGATCTATGGAGCAGGAGATGCTATGGGGCTGATGAGGGTCAGATCTATGGGGCAGGAGCTGATGTGGGGCTGATGTTGGTCAGATCTTTAGGGCAGGAGCTGCAGTGGGGCTGATGTGGGTCAGTTCTATGGGGCAGGATCTCCTGTGGGGCTGATGTGGGTCAAATCAATGAGGCAGAGCTGCTCTGGGGCACATGTGGGTCAGATCTATGGAGCAGGAGCTGCTGTGGGGCAGATATGAATGAGATCTATAGGGCAGGAGCTGCTGTGGGTCAGATCTATGGAGCAGGAGCTGCTGTGGGGCACATGTGAGTTAGATCTATGGGGCAGGAGATGGTGTGGGGCAGATGTGGGTCAGATCTATGGGGCAGGATCTCCTGGGGGCTGATGTGGGTCAGATCTGTGGGGTAAAATCTGCTGTGGGGCAGATGTGGTTCAGATCTATGGGGCAGGAGCTTCTGTGGGGTTGATGTGGGTCAGATCTATGGGTCAGGAGCTGCTGTGGGGCAGATGTGGGTCAGTTCTATGGGGCAAGAGCCGCTGTGGTGCAGACGTGGGTCAGATCTGTGGGGCAAGATCTCCTGGGGGCTGATGTGGGTCAGATCTGTGGGGTAAAATCTGCTGTGGGGCAGATGTGGTTCAGATCTATGGGGCAGGAGCTTCTGTGGGGTTGATGTGGGTCAGATCTATGGGTCAGGAGCTGCTGTGGGGCAGATGTGGGTCAGATCTATGGGGCAGGATCTCCTGTGGGGCTGATGTGGGTCAAATCAATGAGGCAGAGCTGCTCTGGGGCACATGTGGGTCAGATCTATGGAGCAAGAGCTGCTGTGGGGCAGATTTGAATCAGATCTATAGGGCAGGAGCTGCTGTGGGTCAGATCTATGGAGCAGCAGCTGCTGTGGGGTTGATGTGGGTCAGATCTATGGGTCAGGAGCTGCTGTGGGGCAGATGTGGGTCAGATCTATGGGGCAGGATCTCCTGGGGGCTGATGTGGGTCAGATCTGTGGGGTAAAATCTGCTGTGGTGCAGATGTGGATCAGATCTATGGGGCAGGAGCTTCTGTGGGGTTGATGTGGGTCAGATCTATGGGTCAGGAGCTGCTGTGGGGCAGATGTGGGTCAGTTCTATGGGGCAAGAGCTGCTGTGGTGCAGATGTGGGTCAGATCTATGGGGCAGGAGCTGCTGTGGGGCTGATACGGTTAAGATCTATGGAGCAGGAGATGCTATGGGGCTGATGAGGGTCAGATCTATGGGGCAGGAGCTGCTGTGGTGCAGATGTGGGTCAGATCTATAGGGCAGGAGCTTCTGTGGGGCTGATACGGTTAAGATCTATGGAGCGGGAGATGCTATGGGGCTGATGAGGGTCAGATCTATGGGGCAGGAGCTGATGTGGGGCTGATGTTGGTCAGATCTATAGGGCAGGAGCTGCAGTGGGGCTGATGTGGGTCAGATCTATGGGGCAGGATCTCCTGTGGGGCTGATGTGGGTCAAATCAATGGGGCAGAGCTGCTCTGGGGCACATGTGGGTCAGATCTATGGAGCAGGAGCTGCTGTGGGGCAGATTTGAATCAGATCTATAGGGCAGGAGCTGCTGTGGGTCAGATCTATGGGCAGGAGCTGCTGTGGGGCACATGTGAGTTAGATCTATGGGGCAGGAGATGCTGTGGGGCAGATGTGGGTCAGATCTATGGGGCAGGAGCTGCTGTGGGGCTGATACGGTTAAGATCTATGGAGCGGGAGATGCTATGGGGCTGATGAGGGTCAGATCTATGGGGCAGGAGCTGATGTGGGGCTGATGTTGGTCAGATCTATAGGGCAGGAGCTGCAGTGGGGCTGATGTGGGTCAGATCTATGGGGCAGGATCTCCTGTGGGGCTGATGTGGGTCAAATCAATGAGGCAGAGCTGCTCTGGGGCACATGTGGGTCAGATCTATGGAGCAGGAGCTGCTGTGGGGCAGATTTGAATCAGATCTATAGGGCAGGAGCTGCTGTGGGTCAGATCTATGGGGCAGGAGCTGCTGTGGGGCACATGTGAGTTAGATCTATGGGGCAGGAGATGGTGTGGGGCAGATGTGGGTCAGATCTATGGGGCAGGATCTCCTGGGGGCTGATGAGGGTCAGATCTGTGGGGTAATATCTGCTGTGGGGCAGATGTGGTTCAGATCTATGGGGCAGGAGCTTCTGTGGGGTTGATGTGGGTCAGATCTATGGGTCAGGAGCTGCTGTGGGGCAGATGTGGGTCAGATCTATGGGGCAGGATCTCCTGGGGGCTGATGTGGGTCAGATCTGTGGGGTAAAATCTGCTGTGGGGCAGATGTGGTTCAGATCTATGGGGCAGGAGCTTCTGTGGGGTTGATGTGGGTCAGATCTATGGGGCAGGAGCTGCTGTGGGGCAGATGTGGGTCAGTTCTATGGGGCAAGAGCTGCTGTGGTGCAGATGTGGGTCAGATCTATGGGGCAGGAGCTGCTGTGGGGCTGATACGGTTAAGATCTATGGAGCAGGAGATGCTATGGGGCTGATGAGGGTCAGATCTATGGGGCAGGAGCTGATGTGGGGCTGATGTTGGTCAGATCTTTAGGGCAGGAGCTGCAGTGGGGCTGATGTGGGTCAGTTCTATGGGGCAGGATCTCCTGTGGGGCTGATGTGGGTCAAATCAATGAGGCAGAGCTGCTCTGGGGCACATGTGGGTCAGATCTATGGAGCAGGAGCTGCTGTGGGGCAGATATGAATGAGATCTATAGGGCAGGAGCTGCTGTGGGTCAGATCTATGGAGCAGGAGCTGCTGTGGGGCACATGTGAGTTAGATCTATGGGGCAGGAGATGGTGTGGGGCAGATGTGGGTCAGATCTATGGGGCAGGATCTCCTGGGGGCTGATGTGGGTCAGATCTGTGGGGTAAAATCTGCTGTGGGGCAGATGTGGTTCAGATCTATGGGGCAGGAGCTTCTGTGGGGTTGATGTGGGTCAGATCTATGGGTCAGGAGCTGCTGTGGGGCAGATGTGGGTCAGTTCTATGGGGCAAGAGCCGCTGTGGTGCAGACGTGGGTCAGATCTGTGGGGCAAGATCTCCTGGGGGCTGATGTGGGTCAGATCTGTGGGGTAAAATCTGCTGTGGGGCAGATGTGGTTCAGATCTATGGGGCAGGAGCTTCTGTGGGGTTGATGTGGGTCAGATCTATGGGTCAGGAGCTGCTGTGGGGCAGATGTGGGTCAGATCTATGGGGCAGGATCTCCTGTGGGGCTGATGTGGGTCAAATCAATGAGGCAGAGCTGCTCTGGGGCACATGTGGGTCAGATCTATGGAGCAAGAGCTGCTGTGGGGCAGATTTGAATCAGATCTATAGGGCAGGAGCTGCTGTGGGTCAGATCTATGGAGCAGCAGCTGCTGTGGGGTTGATGTGGGTCAGATCTATGGGTCAGGAGCTGCTGTGGGGCAGATGTGGGTCAGATCTATGGGGCAGGATCTCCTGGGGGCTGATGTGGGTCAGATCTGTGGGGTAAAATCTGCTGTGGTGCAGATGTGGATCAGATCTATGGGGCAGGATCTTCTGTGGGGTTGATGTGGGTCAGATCTATGGGTCAGGAGCTGCTGTGGGGCAGATGTGGGTCAGTTCTATGGGGCAAGAGCTGCTGTGGTGCAGATGTGGGTCAGATCTATGGGGCAGGAGCTGCTGTGGGGCTGATACGGTTAAGATCTATGGAGCAGGAGATGCTATGGGGCTGATGAGGGTCAGATCTATGGGGCAGGAGCTGATGTGGGGCTGATGTTGGTCAGATCTATAGGGCAGGAGCTGCAGTGGGGCTGATGTGGGTCAGTTCTATGGGGCAGGATCTCCTGTGGGGCTGATGTGGGTCAAATCAATGGGGCAGAGCTGCTCTGGGGCACATGTGGGTCAGATCTATGGAGCAGGAGCTGCTGTGGGGCAGATTTGAATGAGATCTATAGGGCAGGAGCTGCTGTGGGTCAGATCTATGGAGCAGGAGCTGCTGTGGGGTTGATGTGGGTTAGATCTATGGGTCAGGAGCTGCTGTGGGGCAGATGTGGGTCAGTTCTATGGGGCAAGAGCTGCTGTGGTGCAGATGTGGGTCAGATCTATAGGGCAGGAGCTTCTGTGGGGCTGATACGGTTAAGATCTATGGAGCGGGAGATGCTATGGGGCTGATGAGGGTCAGATCTATGGGGCAGGAGCTGATGTGGGGCTGATGTTGGTCAGATCTATAGGGCAGGAGCTGCAGTGGGGCTGATGTGGGTCAGATCTATGGGGCAGGATCTCCTGTGGGGCTGATGTGGGTCAAATCAATGGGGCAGAGCTGCTCTGGGGCACATGTGGGTCAGATCTATGGAGCAGGAGCTGCTGTGGGGCAGATTTGAATCAGATCTATAGGGCAGGAGCTGCTGTGGGTCAGATCTATGGGCAGGAGCTGCTGTGGGGCACATGTGAGTTAGATCTATGGGGCAGGAGATGCTGTGGGGCAGATGTGGGTCAGATCTATGGGGCAGGATCTCCTGGGGGCTGATGTGGGTCAGATCTGTGGGGTAAAATCTGCTGTGGGGCAGATGTGGTTCAGATCTATGGGGCAGGAGCTTCTGTGGGGTTGATGTGGGTCAGATCTATGGGTCAGGAGCTGCTGTGGGGCAGATGTGGGTCAGTTCTATGGGGCAAGAGCCGCTGTGGTGCAGATGTGGGTCAGATCTATGGGGCAAGATCTCCTGGGGGCTGATGTGGGTCAGATCTGTGGGGTAAAATGTGCTGTGGGGCAGATGTGGTTCAGATCTATGGGGCAGGAGCTTCTGTGGGGTTGATGTGGGTCAGATCTATGGGTCAGGAGCTGCTGTGGGGCAGATGTGGGTCAGTTCTATGGGGCAAGAGCTGCTGTGGTGCAGATGTGGGTCAGATCTATGGGGCAGGAGCTGCTGTAGGGCTGATACGGTTAAGATCTATGGAGCGGGAGATGCTATGGGGCTGATGAGGTTCAGATCTATGGGGCAGGAGCTGATGTGGGGCTGATGTTGGTCAGATCTATAGGGCAGGAGCTGCAGTGGGGCTGATGTGGGTCAGATCTATGGGGCAGGATCTCCTGTGGGGCTGATGTGGGTCTAATCAATGGGGCAGAGCTGCTCTGGGGCACATGTGGGTCAGATCTATGGAGCAGGAGCTGCTGTGGGGCAGATTTGAATCAGATCTATAGGGGAGAAGCTGCTGTGGGTCAGATCTATGGGCAGGAGCAAATGTGGGGCACATGTGAGTTAGATCTATGGGGCAGGAGATGGTGTGGGGCAGATGTGGGTCAGATCTATGGGGCAGGAGCTGCTGTGGGGCTGATACGGTTAAGATCTATGGAGCGGGAGATGCTATGGGGCTGATGAGGGTCAGATCTATGGGGCAGGAGCTGATGTGGGGCTGATGTTGGTCAGATCTATAGGGCAGGAGCTGCAGTGGGGCTGATGTGGGTCAGATCTATGGGGCAGGATCTCCTGTGGGGCTGATGTGGGTCAAATCAATGAGGCAGAGCTGCTCTGGGGCACATGTGGTTCAGATCTATGGAGCAGGAGCTGCTGTGGGGCAGATTTGAATCTGATCTATAGGGCAGGAGCTGCTGTGGGTCAGATCTATGGGGCAGGAGCTGCTGTGGGGCACATGTGAGTTAGATCTATGGGGCAGGAGATGGTGTGGGGCAGATGTGGGTCAGATCTATGGGGCAGGATCTCCTGGGGGCTGATGAGGGTCAGATCTGTGGGGTAATATCTGCTGTGGGGCAGATGTGGTTCAGATCTATGGGGCAGGAGCTTCTGTGGGGTTGATGTGGGTCAGATCTATGGGTCAGGAGCTGCTGTGGGGCAGATGTGGGTCAGATCTATGGGGCAGGATCTCCTGGGGGCTGATGTGGGTCAGATCTGTGGGGTAAAATCTGCTGTGGGGCAGATGTGGTTCAGATCTATGGGGCAGGAGCTTCTGTGGGGTTGATGTGGGTCAGATCTATGGGGCAGGATCTCCTGTGGGGCTGATGTGGGTCAAATCAATGAGGCAGAGCTGCTCTGGGGCACATGTGGGTCAGATCTATGGAGCAGGAGCTGCTGTGGGGCAGATTTGAATCAGATCTATAGGGCAGGAGCTGCTGTGGGTCAGATCTATGGAGCAGGAGCTGCTGTGGGGTTGATGTGGGTCAGATCTATGGGTCAGGAGCTGCTGTGGGGCAGATGTGGGTCAGTTCTATGGGGCAAGAGCCGCTGTGGTGCAGACGTGGGTCAGATCTATGGGGCAAGATCTCCTGGGGGCTGATGTGGGTCAGATCTGTGGGGTAAAATCTGCTGTGGGGCAGATGTGGTTCAGATCTATGGGGCAGGAGCTTCTGTGGGGTTGATGTGGGTCAGATCTATGGGTCAGGAGCTGCTGTGGGGCAGATGTGGGTCAGTTCTATGGGGCAAGAGCTGCTGTGGTGCAGATGTGGGTCAGATCTATGGGGCAGGAGCTGCTGTGGGGCTGATACGGTTAAGATCTATGGAGCAGGAGATGCTATGGGGCTGATGAGGGTCAGATCTATGGGGCAGGAGCTGATGTGGGGCTGATGTTGGTCAGATCTTTAGGGCAGGAGCTGCAGTGGGGCTGATGTGGGTCAGTTCTATGGGGCAGGATCTCCTGTGGGGCTGATGTGGGTCAAATCAATGAGGCAGAGCTGCTCTGGGGCACATGTGGGTCAGATCTATGGAGCAGGAGCTGCTGTGGGGCAGATTTGAATGAGATCTATAGGGCAGGAGCTGCTGTGGGTCAGATCTATGGGCAGGAGCAAATGTGGGGCACATGTGAGTTAGATCTATGGGGCAGGAGATGGTGTGGGGCAGATGTGGGTCAGATCTATGGGGCAGGAGCTGCTGTGGGGCTGATACGGTTAAGATCTATGGAGCGGGAGATGCTATGGGGCTGATGAGGGTCAGATCTATGGGGCAGGAGCTGATGTGGGGCTGATGTTGGTCAGATCTATAGGGCAGGAGCTGCAGTGGGGCTGATGTGGGTCAGATCTATGGGGCAGGATCTCCTGTGGGGCTGATGTGGGTCAAATCAATGAGGCAGAGCTGCTCTGGGGCATATGTGGTTCAGATCTATGGAGCAGGAGCTGCTGTGGGGCAGATTTGAATCAGATCTATAGGGCAGGAGCTGCTGTGGGTCAGATCTATGGGGCAGGAGCTGCTGTGGGGCACATGTGAGTTAGATCTATGGGGCAGGAGATGGTGTGGGGCAGATGTGGGTCAGATCTATGGGGCAGGATCTCCTGGGGGCTGATGAGGGTCAGATCTGTGGGGTAATATCTGCTGTGGGGCAGATGTGGTTCAGATCTATGGGGCAGGAGCTTCTGTGGGGTTGATGTGGGTCAGATCTATGGGTCAGGAGCTGCTGTGGGGCAGATGTGGGTCAGATCTATGGGGCAGGATCTCCTGGGGGCTGATGTGGGTCAGATCTGTGGGGTAAAATCTGCTGTGGGGCAGATGTGGTTCAGATCTATGGGGCAGGAGCTTCTGTGGGGTTGATGTGGGTCAGATCTATGGGGCAGGATCTCCTGTGGGGCTGATGTGGGTCAAATCAATGAGGCAGAGCTGCTCTGGGGCACATGTGGGTCAGATCTATGGAGCAGGAGCTGCTGTGGGGCAGATTTGAATCAGATCTATAGGGCAGGAGCTGCTGTGGGTCAGATCTATGGAGCAGGAGCTGCTGTGGGGTTGATGTGGGTCAGATCTATGGGTCAGGAGCTGCTGTGGGGCAGATGTGGGTCAGTTCTATGGGGCAAGAGCCGCTGTGGTGCAGACGTGGGTCAGATCTATGGGGCAAGATCTCCTGGGGGCTGATGTGGGTCAGATCTGTGGGGTAAAATCTGCTGTGGGGCAGATGTGGTTCAGATCTATGGGGCAGGAGCTTCTGTGGGGTTGATGTGGGTCAGATCTATGGGTCAGGAGCTGCTGTGGGGCAGATGTGGGTCAGTTCTATGGGGCAAGAGCTGCTGTGGTGCAGATGTGGGTCAGATCTATGGGGCAGGAGCTGCTGTGGGGCTGATACGGTTAAGATCTATGGAGCAGGAGATGCTATGGGGCTGATGAGGGTCAGATCTATGGGGCAGGAGCTGATGTGGGGCTGATGTTGGTCAGATCTTTAGGGCAGGAGCTGCAGTGGGGCTGATGTGGGTCAGTTCTATGGGGCAGGATCTCCTGTGGGGCTGATGTGGGTCAAATCAATGAGGCAGAGCTGCTCTGGGGCACATGTGGGTCAGATCTATGGAGCAGGAGCTGCTGTGGGGCAGATATGAATGAGATCTATAGGGCAGGAGCTGCTGTGGGTCAGATCTATGGAGCAGGAGCTGCTGTGGGGCACATGTGAGTTAGATCTATGGGGCAGGAGATGGTGTGGGGCAGATGTGGGTCAGATCTATGGGGCAGGATCTCCTGGGGGCTGATGTGGGTCAGATCTGTGGGGTAAAATCTGCTGTGGGGCAGATGTGGTTCAGATCTATGGGGCAGGAGCTTCTGTGGGGTTGATGTGGGTCAGATCTATGGGTCAGGAGCTGCTGTGGGGCAGATGTGGGTCAGTTCTATGGGGCAAGAGCCGCTGTGGTGCAGACGTGGGTCAGATCTGTGGGGCAAGATCTCCTGGGGGCTGATGTGGGTCAGATCTGTGGGGTAAAATCTGCTGTGGGGCAGATGTGGTTCAGATCTATGGGGCAGGAGCTTCTGTGGGGTTGATGTGGGTCAGATCTATGGGTCAGGAGCTGCTGTGGGGCAGATGTGGGTCAGATCTATGGGGCAGGATCTCCTGTGGGGCTGATGTGGGTCAAATCAATGGGGCAGAGCTGCTCTGGGGCACATGTGGGTCAGATCTATGGAGCAGGAGCTGCTGTGGGGCAGATTTGAATGAGATCTATAGGGCAGGAGCTGCTGTGGGTCAGATCTATGGAGCAGGAGCTGCTGTGGGGTTGATGTGGGTTAGATCTATGGGTCAGGAGCTGCTGTGGGGCAGATGTGGGTCAGTTCTATGGGGCAAGAGCTGCTGTGGTGCAGATGTGGGTCAGATCTATAGGGCAGGAGCTTCTGTGGGGCTGATACGGTTAAGATCTATGGAGCGGGAGATGCTATGGGGCTGATGAGGGTCAGATCTATGGAGCAGGAGCTGCTGTGGGGCAGATTTGAATCAGATCTATAGGGCAGGAGCTGCTGTGGGTCAGATCTATGGGCAGGAGCTGCTGTGGGGCACATGTGAGTTAGATCTATGGGGCAGGAGATGCTGTGGGGCAGATGTGGGTCAGATCTATGGGGCAGGATCTCCTGGGGGCTGATGTGGGTCAGATCTGTGGGGTAAAATCTGCTGTGGGGCAGATGTGGTTCAGATCTATGGGGCAGGAGCTTCTGTGGGGTTGATGTGGGTCAGATCTATGGGTCAGGAGATGCTGTGGGGCAGATGTGGGTCAGTTCTATGGGGCAAGAGCCGCTGTGGTGCAGATGTGGGTCAGATCTATGGGGCAAGATCTCCTGGGGGCTGATGTGGGTCAGATCTGTGGGGTAAAATCTGCTGTGGGGCAGATGTGGTTCAGATCTATGGGGCAGGAGCTTCTGTGGGGTTGATGTGGGTCAGATCTATGGGTCAGGAGCTGCTGTGGGGCAGATGTGGGTCAGTTCTATGGGGCAAGAGCCGCTGTGGTGCAGATGTGGGTCAGATCTATGGGGCAAGATCTCCTGGGGGCTGATGTGGGTCAGATCTGTGGGGTAAAATGTGCTGTGGGGCAGATGTGGTTCAGATCTATGGGGCAGGAGCTTCTGTGGGTTTGATGTGGGTCAGATCTATGGGTCAGGAGCTGCTGTGGGGCAGATGTGGGTCAGTTCTATGGGGCAAGAGCTGCTGTGGTGCAGATGTGGGTCAGATCTATGGGGCAGGAGCTGCTGTAGGGCTGATACGGTTAAGATCTATGGAGCGGGAGATGCTATGGGGCTGATGAGGTTCAGATCTATGGGGCAGGAGCTGATGTGGGGCTGATGTTGGTCAGATCTATAGGGCAGGAGCTGCAGTGGGGCTGATGTGGGTCAGATCTATGGGGCAGGATCTCCTGTGGGGCTGATGTGGGTCTAATCAATGGGGCAGAGCTGCTCTGGGGCACATGTGGGTCAGATCTATGGAGCAGGAGCTGCTGTGGGGCAGATTTGAATCAGATCTATAGGGGAGAAGCTGCTGTGGGTCAGATCTATGGGCAGGAGCAAATGTGGGGCACATGTGAGTTAGATCTATGGGGCAGGAGATGGTGTGGGGCAGATGTGGGTCAGATCTATGGGGCAGGAGCTGCTGTGGGGCTGATACGGTTAAGATCTATGGAGCGGGAGATGCTATGGGGCTGATGAGGGTCAGATCTATGGGGCAGGAGCTGATGTGGGGCTGATGTTGGTCAGATCTATAGGGCAGGAGCTGCAGTGGGGCTGATGTGGGTCAGATCTATGGGGCAGGATCTCCTGTGGGGCTGATGTGGGTCAAATCAATGAGGCAGAGCTGCTCTGGGGCACATGTGGTTCAGATCTATGGAGCAGGAGCTGCTGTGGGGCAGATTTGAATCAGATCTATAGGGCAGGAGCTGCTGTGGGTCAGATCTATGGGGCAGGAGCTGCTGTGGGGCACATGTGAGTTAGATCTATGGGGCAGGAGATGGTGTGGGGCAGATGTGGGTCAGATCTATGGGGCAGGATCTCCTGGGGGCTGATGAGGGTCAGATCTGTGGGGTAATATCTGCTGTGGGGCAGATGTGGTTCAGATCTATGGGGCAGGAGCTTCTGTGGGGTTGATGTGGGTCAGATCTATGGGTCAGGAGCTGCTGTGGGGCAGATGTGGGTCAGATCTATGGGGCAGGATCTCCTGGGGGCTGATGTGGGTCAGATCTGTGGGGTAAAATCTGCTGTGGGGCAGATGTGGTTCAGATCTATGGGGCAGGAGCTTCTGTGGGGTTGATGTGGGTCAGATCTATGGGGCAGGATCTCCTGTGGGGCTGATGTGGGTCAAATCAATGAGGCAGAGCTGCTCTGGGGCACATGTGGGTCAGATCTATGGAGCAGGAGCTGCTGTGGGGCAGATTTGAATCAGATCTATAGGGCAGGAGCTGCTGTGGGTCAGATCTATGGGGCAGGAGCTGCTGTGGGGTTGATGTGGGTCAGATCTATGGGTCAGGAGCTGCTGTGGGGCAGATGTGGGTCAGTTCTATGGGGCAAGAGCCGCTGTGGTGCAGACGTGGGTAAGATCTATGGGGCAAGATCTCCTGGGGGCTGATGTGGGTCAGATCTGTGGGGTAAAATCTGCTGTGGGGCAGATGTGGTTCAGATCTATGGGGCAGGAGCTTCTGTGGGGTTGATGTGGGTCAGATCTATGGGTCAGGAGCTGCTGTGGGGCAGATGTGGGTCAGTTCTATGGGGCAAGAGCTGCTGTGGTGCAGATGTGGGTCAGATCTATGGGGCAGGAGCTGCTGTGGGGCTGATACGGTTAAGATCTATGGAGCAGGAGATGCTATGGGGCTGATGAGGGTCAGATCTATGGGGCAGGAGCTGATGTGGGGCTGATGTTGGTCAGATCTTTAGGGCAGGAGCTGCAGTGGGGCTGATGTGGGTCAGTTCTATGGGGCAGGATCTCCTGTGGGGCTGATGTGGGTCAAATCAATGAGGCAGAGCTGCTCTGGGGCACATGTGGGTCAGATCTATGGAGCAGGAGCTGCTGTGGGGCAGATATGAATGAGATCTATAGGGCAGGAGCTGCTGTGGGTCAGATCTATGGAGCAGGAGCTGCTGTGGGGCACATGTGAGTTAGATCTATGGGGCAGGAGATGGTGTGGGGCAGATGTGGGTCAGATCTATGGGGCAGGATCTCCTGGGGGCTGATGTGGGTCAGATCTGTGGGGTAAAATCTGCTGTGGGGCAGATGTGGTTCAGATCTATGGGGCAGGAGCTTCTGTGGGGTTGATGTGGGTCAGATCTATGGGTCAGGAGCTGCTGTGGGGCAGATGTGGGTCAGTTCTATGGGGCAAGAGCTGCTGTGGTGCAGATGTGGGTCAGATCTATGGGGCAGGAGCTGCTGTGGGGCTGATACGGTTAAGATCTATGGAGCGGGAGATGCTATGGGGCTGATGAGGTTCAGATCTATGGGGCAGGAGCTGATGTGGGGCTGATGTTGGTCAGATCTATAGGGCAGGAGCTGCAGTGGGGCTGATGTGGGTCAGATCTATGGGGCAGGATCTCCTGTGGGGCTGATGTGGGTCAAATCAATGGGGCAGAGCTGCTCTGGGGCACATGTGGGTCAGATCTATGGAGCAGGAGCTGCTGTGGGGCAGATTTGAATGAGATCTATAGGGCAGGAGCTGCTGTGGGTCAGATCTATGGAGCAGGAGCTGCTGTGGGGTTGATGTGGGTTAGATCTATGGGTCAGGAGCTGCTGTGGGGCAGATGTGGGTCAGTTCTATGGGGCAAGAGCTGCTGTGGTGCAGATGTGGGTCAGATCTATAGGGCAGGAGCTTCTGTGGGGCTGATACGGTTAAGATCTATGGAGCGGGAGATGCTATGGGGCTGATGAGGGTCAGATCTATGGGGCAGGAGCTGATGTGGGGCTGATGTTGGTCAGATCTATAGGGCAGGAGCTGCAGTGGGGCTGATGTGGGTCAGATCTATGGGGCAGGATCTCCTGTGGGGCTGATGTGGGTCAAATCAATGGGGCAGAGCTGCTCTGGGGCACATGTGGGTCAGATCTATGGAGCAGGAGCTGCTGTGGGTCAGATTTGAATCAGATCTATAGGGCAGGAGCTGCTGTGGGTCAGATCTATGGGCAGGAGCTGCTGTGGGGCACATGTGAGTTAGATCTATGGGGCAGGAGATGCTGTGGGGCAGATGTGGGTCAGATCTATGGGGCAGGATCTCCTGGGGGCTGATGTGGGTCAGATCTGTGGGGTAAAATCTGCTGTGGGGCAGATGTGGTTCAGATCTATGGGGCAGGAGCTTCTGTGGGGTTGATGTGGGTCAGATCTATGGGTCAGGAGCTGCTGTGGGGCAGATGTGGGTCAGTTCTATGGGGCAAGAGCCGCTGTGGTGCAGATGTGGGTCAGATCTATGGGGCAAGATCTCCTGGGGGCTGATGTGGGTCAGATCTGTGGGGTAAAATCTGCTGTGGGGCAGATGTGGTTCAGATCTATGGGGCAGGAGCTTCTGTGGGGTTGATGTGGGTCAGATCTATGGGTCAGGAGCTGCTGTGGGGCAGATGTGGGTCAGTTCTATGGGGCAAGAGCTGCTGTGGTGCAGATGTGGGTCAGATCTATGGGGCAGGAGCTGCTGTAGGGCTGATACGGTTAAGATCTATGGAGCGGGAGATGCTATGGGGCTGATGAGGTTCAGATCTATGGGGCAGGAGCTGATGTGGGGCTGATGTTGGTCAGATCTATAGGGCAGGAGCTGCAGTGGGGCTGATGTGGGTCAGATCTATGGGGCAGGATCTCCTGTGGGGCTGATGTGGGTCTAATCAATGGGGCAGAGCTGCTCTGGGGCACATGTGGGTCAGATCTATGGAGCAGGAGCTGCTGTGGGGCAGACTGAATCAGATCTATAGGGGAGAAGCTGCTGTGGGTCAGATCTATGGGCAGGAGCAAATGTGGGGCACATGTGAGTTAGATCTATGGGGCAGGAGATGGTGTGGGGCAGATGTGGGTCAGATCTATGGGGCAGGAGCTGCTGTGGGGCTGATACGGTTAAGATCTATGGAGCGGGAGATGCTATGGGGCTTATGAGGGTCAGATCTATGGAGCAGGAGCTGCTGTGGGGCAGATTTGAATCAGATCTATAGGGCAGGAGCTGCTGTGGGTCAGATTTATGGGGCAGGAGCTGCTGTGGGGCACATGTGAGTTAGATCTATGGGGCAGGAGATGGTGTGGGGCAGATGTGGGTCAGATCTATGGGGCAGGATCTCCTGGGGGCTGATGAGGGTCAGATCTGTGGGGTAAAATCTGCTGTGGGGCAGATGTGGTTCAGATCTATGGGGCAGGAGCTTCTGTGGGGTTGATGTGGGTCAGATCTATGGGTCAGGAGCTGCTGTGGGGCAGATGTGGGTCAGATCTATGGGGCAGGATCTCCTGGGGGCTGATGTGGATCAGATCTGTGGGGTAAAATCTGCTGTGGGGCTGATGTGGTTCAGATCTATGGGGCAGGAGCTTCTGTGGGGTTGATGTGGGTCAGATCTATGGGGCAGGATCTCCTGTGGGGCTGATGTGGGTCAAATCAATGAGGCAGAGCTGCTCTGGGGCACATGTGGGTCAGATCTATGGAGCAGGAGCTGCTGTGGGGCAGATTTGAATCAGATCTATAGGGCAGGAGCTGCTGTGGGTCAGATCTATGGAGCAGGAGCTGCTGTGGGGTTGATGTGGGTCAGATCTATGGGTCAGGAGCTGCTGTGGGGCAGATGTGGGTCAGTTCTATGGGGCAAGAGCCGCTGTGGTGCAGACGTGGGTCAGATCTATGGGGCAAGATCTCCTGGGGGCTGATGTGGGTCAGATCTGTGGGGTAAAATCTGCTGTGGGGCAGATGTGGTTCAGATCTATGGGGCAGGAGCTTCTGTGGGGTTGATGTGGGTCAGATCTATGGGTCAGGAGCTGCTGTGGGGCAGATGTGGGTCAGTTCTATGAGGCAAGAGCTGCTGTGGTGCAGATGTGGGTCAGATCTATGGGGCAGGAGCTGCTGTGGGGCTGATACGGTTAAGATCTATGGAGCAGGAGATGCTATGGGGCTGATGAGGGTCAGATCTATGGGGCAGGAGCTGATGTGGGGCTGATGTTGGTCAGATCTTTAGGGCAGGAGCTGCAGTGGGGCTGATGTGGGTCAGTTCTATGGGGCAGGATCTCCTGTGGGGCTGATGTGGGTCAAATCAATGAGGCAGAGCTGCTCTGGGGCACATGTGGGTCAGATCTATGGAGCAGGAGCTGCTGTGGGGCAGATATGAATGAGATCTATAGGGCAGGAGCTGCTGTGGGTCAGATCTATGGAGCAGGAGCTGCTGTGGGGCACATGTGAGTTAGATCTATGGGGCAGGAGATGGTGTGGGGCAGATGTGGGTCAGATCTATGGGGCAGGATCTCCTGGGGGCTGATGTGGGTCAGATCTGTGGGGTAAAATCTGCTGTGGGGCAGATGTGGTTCAGATCTATGGGGCAGGAGCTTCTGTGGGGTTGATGTGGGTCAGATCTATGGGTCAGGAGCTGCTGTGGGGCAGATGTGGGTCAGTTCTATGGGGCAAGAGCCGCTGTGGTGCAGACGTGGGTCAGATCTGTGGGGCAAGATCTCCTGGGGGCTGATGTGGGTCAGATCTGTGGGGTAAAATCTGCTGTGGGGCAGATGTGGTTCAGATCTATGGGGCAGGAGCTTCTGTGGGGTTGATGTGGGTCAGATCTATGGGTCAGGAGCTGCTGTGGGGCAGATGTGGGTCAGATCTATGGGGCAGGATCTCCTGTGGGGCTGATGTGGGTCAAATCAATGAGGCAGAGCTGCTCTGGTGCACATGTGGGTCAGATCTATGGAGCAAGAGCTGCTGTGGGGCAGATTTGAATCAGATCTATAGGGCAGGAGCTGCTGTGGGTCAGATCTATGGAGCAGCAGCTGCTGTGGGGTTGATGTGGGTCAGATCTATGGGTCAGGAGCTGCTGTGGGGCAGATGTGGGTCAGATCTATGGGGCAGGATCTCCTGGGGGCTGATGTGGGTCAGATCTGTGGGGTAAAATCTGCTGTGGTGCAGATGTGGATCAGATCTATGGGGCAGGAGCTTCTGTGGGGTTGATGTGGGTCAGATCTATGGGTCAGGAGCTGCTGTGGGGCAGATGTGGGTCAGTTCTATGGGGCAAGAGCCGCTGTGGTGCAGACGTGGGTCAGATCTATGGGGCAAGATCTCCTGGGGGCTGATGTGGGTCAGATCTGTGGGGTAAAATCTGCTGTGGGGCATATGTGGTTCAGATCTATGGGGCAGGAGCTTCTGTGGGGTTGATGTGGGTCAGATCTATGGGTCAGGAGCTGCTGTGGGGCAGATGTGGGTCAGTTCTATGGGGCAAGAGCTGCTGTGGTGCAGATGTGGGTCAGATCTATGGGGCAGGAGCTGCTGTGGGGCTGATACGGTTAAGATCTATGGAGCAGGAGATGCTATGGGGCTGATGAGGGTCAGATCTATGGGGCAGGAGCTGATGTGGGGCTGATGTTGGTCAGATCTATAGGGCAGGAGCTGCAGTGGGGCTGATGTGGGTCAGTTCTATGGGGAAGGATCTCCTGTGGGGCTGATGTGGGTCAAATCAATGGGGCAGAGCTGCTCTGGGGCACATGTGGGTCAGATCTATGGAGCAGGAGCTGCTGTGGGGCAGATTTGAATGAGATCTATAGGGCAGGAGCTGCTGTGGGTCAGATCTATGGAGCAGGAGCTGCTGTGGGGTTGATGTGGGTTAGATCTATGGGTCAGGAGCTGCTGTGGGGATGATGTGGGTCAGTTCTATGGGGCAAGAGCTGCTGTGGTGCAGATGTGGGTCAGATCTATAGGGCAGGAGCTTCTGTGGGGCTGATACGGTTAAGATCTATGGAGCGGGAGATGCTATAGGGCTGATGAGGGTCAGATCTATGGGGCAGGAGCTGATGTGGGGCTGATGTTGGTCAGATCTATAGGGCAGGAGCTGCAGTGGGGCTGATGTGGGTCAGATCTATGGGGCAGGATCTCCTGTGGGGCTGATGTGGGTCAAATCAATGGGGCAGAGCTGTTCTGGGGCACATGTGGGTCAGATCTATGGAGCAGGAGCTGCTGTGGGGCAGATTTGAATCAGATCTATAGGGCAGGAGCTGCTGTGGGTCAGATCTATGGGCAGGAGCTGCTGTGGGGCACATGTGAGTTAGATCTATGGGGCAGGAGATGCTGTGGGGCAGATGTGGGTCAGATCTATGGGGCAGGATCTCCTGGGGGCTGATGTGGGTCAGATCTGTGGGGTAAAATCTGCTGTGGGGCAGATGTGGTTCAGATCTATGGGGCAGGAGCTTCTGTGGGGTTGATGTGGGTCAGATCTATGGGTCAGGAGCTGCTGTGGGGCAGATGTGGGTCAGTTCTATGGGGCAAGAGCCGCTGTGGTGCAGATGTGGGTCAGATCTATGGGGCAAGATCTCCTGGGGGCTGATGTGGGTCAGATCTGTGGGGTAAAATCTGCTGTGGGGCAGATGTGGTTCAGATCTATGGGGCAGGAGCTTCTGTGGGGTTGATGTGGGTCAGATCTATGGGTCAGGAGCTGCTGTGGGGCAGATGTGGGTCAGTTCTATGGGGCAAGAGCCGCTGTGGTGCAGATGTGGGTCAGATCTATGGGGCAAGATCTCCTGGGGGCTGATGTGGGTCAGATCTGTGGGGTAAAATGTGCTGTGGGGCAGATGTGGTTCAGATCTATGGGGCAGGAGCTTCTGTGGGTTTGATGTGGGTCAGATCTATGGGTCAGGAGCTGCTGTGGGGCAGATGTGGGTCAGTTCTATGGGGCAAGAGCTGCTGTGGTGCAGATGTGGGTCAGATCTATGGGGCAGGAGCTGCTGTGGGGCTGATACGGTTAAGATCTATGGAGCGGGAGATGCTATGGGGCTGATGAGGGTCAGATCTATGGGGCAGGAGCTGATGTGGGGCTGATGTTGGTCAGATCTATAGGGCAGGAGCTGCAGTGGGGCTGATGTGGGTCAGTTCTATGGGGCAGGATCTCCTGTGGGGCTGATGTGGGTCAAATCAATGAGGCAGAGCTGCTCTGGGGCACATGTGGGTCAGATCTATGGAGCAGGAGCTGCTGTGGGGCAGATTTGAATCAGATCTATAGGGCAGAAGCTGCTGTGGGTCAGATCTATGGAGCAGGAGCTGCTGTGGGGTTGATGTGGGTCAGATCTATGGGTCAGGAGCTGCTGTGGGGCAGATGTGGGTCAGTTCTATGGGGCAAGAGCTGCTGTGGTGCAGATGTGGGTCAGATCTATGGGGCAGGAGCTGCTGTGGGGCTGATACGGTTAAGATCTATGGAGCGGGAGATGCTATGGGGCTGATGAGGGTCAGATCTATGGGGCAGGAGCTGATGTGGGGCTGATGTTGGTCAGATCTTTAGGGCAGGAGCTGCAGTGGGGCTGATGTGGGTCAGTTCTATGGGGCAGGATCTCCTGTGGGGCTGATGTGGGTCAAATCAATGAGGCAGAGCTGCTCTGGGGCACATGTGGGTCAGATCTATGGAGCAGGAGCTGCTGTGGGGCAGATTTGAATGAGATCTATAGGGCAGGAGCTGCTGTGGGTCAGATCTATGGGCAGGAGCTGCTGTGGGGCACATGTGAGTTAGATCTATGGGGCAGGAGATGGTGTGGGGCAGATGTGGGTCAGATCTATGGGGCAGGAGCTGCTGTGGGTCAGATCTATGGAGCAGGAGCTGCTGTGGGGTTGATGTGGGTCAGATCTATGGGTCAGGAGCTGCTGTGGGGCAGATGTGGGTCAGTTCTATGGGGCAAGAGCTGCTGTGGTGCAGATGTGGGTCAGATCTATGGGGCAGGAGCTGCTGTGGGGCTGATACGGTTAAGATCTATGGAGCGGGAGATGCTATGGGGCTGATGAGGGTCAGATCTATGGGGCAGGAGCTGATGTGGGGCTGATGTTGGTCAGATCTATAGGGCAGGAGCTGCAGTGGGGCTGATGTGGGTCAGATCTATGGGGCAGGATCTCCTGTGGGGCTGATGTGGGTCAAATCAATGGGGCAGAGCTGCTCTGGGGCACATGTGGGTCAGATCTATGGGGCAGGAGCTGCTGTGGGGCAGATTTGAATCAGATCTATAGGGCAGGAGCTGCTGTGGGTCAGATCTATGGGCAGGAGCTGCTGTGGGGCACATGTGAGTTAGATCTATGGGGCGGGAGATGCTGTGGGGCAGATGTGGGTCAGATCTATGGGGCAGGATCTCCTGGGGGCTGATGTGGGTCAGATGTGTGGGGTAAAATCTGCTGTGGGGCAGATGTGGTTCAGATCTATGGGGCAGGAGCTTCTGTGGGGTTGATGTGGGTCAGATCTATGGGTCAGGAGCTGCTGTGGGGCAGATGTGGGTCAGATCTATGGGGCAGGATCTGCTGGGGGCTGATGTGGGTCAGATCTGTGGGGTAAAATCTGCTGTGGGGCAGATGTGGTTCAGATCTATGGGGCAGGAGCTTCTGTGGGGTTGATGTGGGTCAGATCTATGGGTCAGGAGCTGCTGTGGGGCAGATGTGGGTCAGTTCTATGGGGCAAGAGCCGCTGTGGTGCAGATGTGGGTCAGATCTATGGGGCAAGATCTCCTGGGGGCTGATGTGGGTCAGATCTGTGGGGTAAAATCTGCTGTGGGGCAGATGTGGTTCAGATCTATGGGGCAGGAGCTTCTGTGGGGTTGATGTGGGTCAGATCTATGGGTCAGGAGCTGCTGTGGGGCAGATGTGGGTCAGTTCTATGGGGCAAGAGCTGCTGTGGTGCAGATGTGGGTCAGATCTATGGGGCAGGAGCTGCTGTGGGGCTGATACGGTTAAGATCTATGGAGCGGGAGATGCTATGGGGCTGATGAGGGTCAGATCTATGGGGCAGGAGCTGATGTGGGGCTGATGTTGGTCAGATCTATAGGGCAGGAGCTGCAGTGGGGCTGATGTGGGTCAGTTCTATGGGGCAGGATCTCCTGTGGGGCTGATGTGGGTCAAATCAATGAGGCAGAGCTGCTCTGGGGCACATGTGGGTCAGATCTATGGAGCAGGAGCTGCTGTGGGGCAGATTTGAATCAGATCTATAGGGCAGAAGCTGCTGTGGGTCAGATCTATGGAGCAGGAGCTGCTGTGGGGTTGATGTGGGTCAGATCTATGGGTCAGGAGCTGCTGTGGGGCAGATGTGGGTCAGTTCTATGGGGCAAGAGCTGCTGTGGTGCAGATGTGGGTCAGATCTATGGGGCAGGAGCTGCTGTGGGGCTGATACGGTTAAGATCTATGGAGCGGGAGATGCTATGGGGCTGATGAGGGTCAGATCTATGGGGCAGGAGCTGATGTGGGGCTGATGTTGGTCAGATCTTTAGGGCAGGAGCTGCAGTGGGGCTGATGTGGGTCAGTTCTATGGGGCAGGATCTCCTGTGGGGCTGATGTGGGTCAAATCAATGAGGCAGAGCTGCTCTGGGGCACATGTGGGTCAGATCTATGGAGCAGGAGCTGCTGTGGGGCAGATTTGAATGAGATCTATAGGGCAGGAGCTGCTGTGGGTCAGATCTATGGGCAGGAGCTGCTGTGGGGCACATGTGAGTTAGATCTATGGGGCAGGAGATGGTGTGGGGCAGATGTGGGTCAGATCTATGGGGCAGGAGCTGCTGTGGGTCAGATCTATGGAGCAGGAGCTGCTGTGGGGCAGATTTGAATGAGATCTATAGGGCAGGAGCTGCTGTGGGTCAGATCTATGGGCAGGAGCTGCTGTGGGGCACATGTGAGTTAGATCTATGGGGCAGGAGATGCTGTGGGGCAGATGTGGGTCAGATCTATGGGGCAGGATCTCCTGGGGGCTGATGTGGGTCAGATCTGTGGGGTAAAATCTGCTGTGGGGCAGATGTGGTTCAGATCTATGGGGCAGGAGCTTCTGTGGGGTTGATGTGGGTCAGATCTATGGGTCAGGAGCTGCTGTGGGGCAGATGTGGGTCAGATCTATGGGGCAGGATCTCCTGGGGGCTGATGTGGGTCAGATCTGTGGGGTAAAATCTGCTGTGGGGCAGATGTGGTTCAGATCTATGGGGCAGGAGCTTCTGTGGGGTTGATGTGGGTCAGATCTATGGGTCAGGAGCTGCTGTGGGGCAGATGTGGGTAAGTTCTATGGGGCAAGAGCCGCTGTGGTGCAGATGTGGGTCAGATCTATGGGGCAAGATCTCCTGGGGGCTGATGTGGGTCAGATCTGTGGGGTAAAATCTGCTGTGGGGCAGATGTGGTTCAGATCTATGGGGCAGGAGCTTCTGTGGGGTTGATGTGGGTCAGATCTATGGGTCAGGAGCTGCTGTGGGGCAGATGTGGGTCAGTTCTATGGGGCAAGAGCTGCTGTGGTGCAGATGTGGGTCAGATCTATGGGGCAGGAGCTGCTGTGGGGCTGATACGGTTAAGATCTATGGAGCGGGAGATGCTATGGGGCTGATGAGGGTCAGATCTATGGGGCAGGAGCTGATGTGGGGCTGATGTTGGTCAGATCTATAGGGCAGGAGCTGCAGTGGCGCTGATGTGGGTCAGATCTATGGGGCAGGATCTCCTGTGGGGCTGATGTGGGTCAAATCAATGGGGCAGAGCTGCTCTGGGGCACATGTGGGTCAGATCTATGGAGCAGGAGCTGCTGTGGGGCAGATTTGAATCAGATCTATAGGGCAGAAGCTGCTGTGGGTCAGATCTATGGGCAGGAGCTGCTGTGGGGCACATGTGAGTTAGATCTATGGGGCAGGAGATGGTGTGGGGCAGATGTGGGTCAGATCTATGGGGCAGGATCTCCTGGGGGCTGATGTGGGTCAGATCTGTGGGGTAAAATCTGCTGTGGGGCAGATGTGGTTCAGATCTATGGGGCAGGGGCCTCTGTGGGGTTGATGTGGGTCAGATCTATGGGTCAGGAGCTGCTGTGGGGCAGATGTGGGTCATTTCTATGGGGCAAGAGCCGCTGTTGTGCAGATGTGGTGAAGAGTGAGCAAAGCCTCAAAATGGTGGTAAGGTAACACTTTGCTATAGAAAGGGAAAGGGGAACTTCACAGAAACCAAGACAAAGGGTAACTGCACATTTAAAAGTGCAGGGAAAGGGGGAATTGCAGACACTTAGTCAAAATAAAGCCAGAGAAGAGGGCAATAAAGATAAGAAGAAACTGTCCGGAGACCTCTGACAAGAAGGATTAGATCCCCCCCCTGGGCAAGATGATGCCGACATGGGAGAACAATAACAGCAGATAACACCAAGAAGAAAACAGAAGAAGAATTTCACCCCAAAACATCGGCAAGGGTCGCGGGGAATGGGGTCAGGGGGAATGAGGGAATGGGGTCGCGGGGAACGGGGCCATAGGGAATGTAATGAATATGTAATCAAACTGAGGAGGAGACTATTGATTATGTATTAGCTTAACCTATATCTGTAACACACTTTTCTCTTTACGGTGTGCAAGTTTGGAGGAGCTATCCCCCTTGCACCCGGCGCTGCGCAACGCTGGAATAAACATACCTGCTTTATAACCCATCTCTGGATTATAGAGTTTGATTCCGCAAGTCAATTTGGCGACCCAGATGGGACCCTCTCTGTTCGGCTGCAGGACCAGCTGAGAAGGGGGACGCCTTTGGCGCGCCCCGAGATTTCTCGGAAGGACTCCCCTCCCTCATCTGATCACTGCAGGAGCAGACAAGAACCATCTATCGGCGGACCAGGTATGTGAAATGGGGGACCCGTAAGTCGTGAGGAGACGTCCTACGCAGGGCACAGTGGAGTCGGCGTGCTCCCCCCCCTAGGGACGTGAGCTCACAGGTTAGGTTAGGTTGCCGGCTGGGTTAGGAGGACTCCCTAGGGAGTGCCTACAAAGGGGCCAGTAAGTCGTACGCATGGTAAAAGAGCTATTGCTCACATTCAGGTGATTGCTAATTGGGCAGAGCTTGTCTGCTCTCTGGTACAGGGTGATTTGGGTAATCCTGGGATAATTGGTATCGTACAGCGCTGTTTATATAGGTGACCTAAGTCAACAACTAGCACCGGTGTTCTTAACATCTTTGGTTAAGCTTAACAAATGATATATTGTAATTGTGCTTGAATTGTCGTGTGAGTGTGGTGTGAGTGAGACGCAGCACAGCTGCGGGGCGAGTGCGGAGTCCCGACCCGCGGTTCCGTCCTCCCGCGAGGGAAACGGCCGGGGACGGACGAAGCGAAAGTTGTCTCCAATACTTGTTTGTCTTTGTTTTAATACATGTTTATTTTGTATTATTAATTACTGGTTGTTGTAAAGTATGTGGTTATAAGTCATAACAATGCTGTTGTGTCAGAAGTGGTTTTACTTATAAAAGAATACAGTGGTTTATATTAAGTTACGATGGGAAAATTACAGAGCAAAGAGGTCCCTGCGCGCTCACCCCTGGGGTGTATACTGGCACATTGGCGAGATATCGCTGGGGAACCAGGAGGAACCCTGAGCCGAAAAGAAAAAAATCCTGATTAAATATTGTAATCAGTGGTGGTTAATGTATAAGCTAGAGGACAGGGACAATGAACATATAGAGGGATGTCTATGTGGAATGAGTATCAAGCCATTTATGTGATACTGTGTTCTGCCTGCGAAGAGGTGTAAGGGAGGTGGGTCAGTCAGTGCTGGCTCTGTGGCGAGAGGTTTATAACTGAACGATATGGATTGCTAAGGGAAAGTTATAAGGTAGTAAGGGTGTTTATGGAAACTGAAGAACTGTGTTGCTTGATTTGTGGGTTTTGAAGGGAATGGGACAAACTGTTTTGCTGGTATAAGAAAGTGTAGTTGTTAATGGCATACGGAAGTATAGTTGAGGGTATGTGGAAGTGTAACTGAGGGTACAAATAGTGGAATAGTGTACAGAGGAAAAAAGGGTTAAAGAGAAAGTGAGTTTATCTGTGCTGGCATGAGAACAACCCCCCCCCGCACCGTTCCCCTGCAATCAGAACTCTCAGAGTGGGAGAGGGAGCCAGGGTCAGAGACTGCTGCTGTAAACTGCAAAGGGGGAGGTGGAGAGGACAGGGCACTGGAAGTGAGAATAGCCTTCATGTGCAGAGATCTGGGAAATCTGAAATCTGGGCAGCACTGGAAGGCTCTGGAGAGGAGGTGAAATGTAATGATGAGAGTTTGGAAAGCGAAAAAGTTTGGGAAGGACACAGGTTGAGGAAGGCAAAGATAAAAACAGGGATGTCAGGTCTGAAGAGAGGAGTACAATAAGAAGAAAACAAACAAACAACAACAACAACAGAAAACAAAACAAACACCTGATTGAGAATCAGAGATGTTCAGGGAATTGAGAATAATAACAGCTGTTACTGTTGTGGTGCTAGAGTAGGGCCATAGGACCCAGGGATCCCCCACGAGGAAAGGGGAGGGAGGCTTGAAGAGCCCAGGGAGGGCTCTGCCCCGCTGGAATGAAAGCAGTGTGCAAATGCAGTGGGACACTGGTAGAGAAATCCGACCAAGCTGAGTGAGAAGGAATTGCCTCTGATTGCAGAACTGAACAATGAGAACTTGGGAAGTTAACCCTAGCAGATACACCGATGAAACTGCAGCTAAGGAAGCAGGATAAAGTAGTTCATTTTCTGATGGATATGGGAGCTTCTTACTACCCATAGATGGTTTTGTAACATTAGTAGGTGCTACTGCCCAACAAGAAAAGGCTTACTTTTGGAATTAATTAAATATAAGCTAAGAAAACAAGTAGGAATACAGAAATTCTTGTACCTGTCAGGTTACCCTGGCAAGAAATTTAATAAAACTGGAGCTAAGGGTCAAAAAATATTGGCTGATTAAGAATTGTAAGTCTGACTATTAACACAAACTGGGAAAAACAATGTTATACCCCCAGGAGCCACAGCAATCTCAATTAAGACACACTTAGGGGTGTGGGCATCAGGGCCAAAAATTAAGCCCTAAATACAAGTTAAAAGCAAGAGCTCACCCACTCAGGGTAAAGTGGTGCCCTTTGAGGATATGTGACTGTAGAAGGAAAAAAGAAATAATAGATAATTTTTTGAGTTTGAATTACTAATTGACTGGGAATCCAAGTACAAAACTCCAATTTTGCCAATTTGCTAAATTTTCGGATAGCAAGTGCTTTAGTTTGGTAGAAGACATGAGGACAAGTAATGGAATTGTTGAATGGATACACTCAGTGATGGAAAATCCATGCACTTTATCAACCAAGTTAAGGAATGAATAGGTGGAGTTTACCTTCTGGATTTGAGGGATGTCTCTTCTGCCTGGTTTGGCTAAAGGAAGCCTAAGGTTATTTGCCTTTGAATAGGAAAACCCTAATAGAGGGAGAAGAGACTCAGTTAACCTGGACAGTGTTACCCAGGGTTGTGAGAACAGCTTAATGATTTTTGAGAACCGGTCAACTTGTGAGCCTGAGACCTGGGATCCTCCATCCTAGGGTGGAACTTTACTGGAGCATGTGGATGCCACAGCGACAAAAGGACTGTGTAGAATAGACTGAGAGTTTGCTGAGTTTCTTGGTTTACAGAAAGCACAAATAACTCAGAAATTACAGCTGGACTTTGAACCTTAAGGACTGCCAAGAAAGAAGCCATCTGCTAAGCCAATGAGCTGCAAACTGCCAAGGAACTCCATACGTTCCCAGGAATGACAGGAGGGTGCTGACCATGGATACACAGCTACGGACTGATGGTAAACCTCAAACAGCTTGAAGTGAGTAAGGGATGGCCAGGGTGCCTGAGGGCAGTGGCTGCACTAGTGCTCAATATTCAAGAAGCCCATAAATCTACACTGGGCCAAAGGATACCAGTTTTAATATCTCATACAGTGTTTACTGTATTGGAGGCAAAAGGGGGGACATTAGTTCATTGGCTCTCACCCCAAAGATTCCTGAAATACCAGGCCATCCTGGTAGAGCAGGGTGATGTAGAAATAATTGTGACTAATATTGTCAACCCAGTATCTTTCCTTAGCGGAACACCCGGAGAACCAGTATTACATGACTGCTTTAAATCAACTGAAGCTGCACAGTCAGACGAACCTGAAGGACGAACCCTTAGAAGATGCAGAAGACACCTGGTTTACCAGAAGCTGCAGTTTTATGAGACAAGGAGACTGTAAGGCAGGACATGCAGTAACTGCTACTGACCAGGTAACCGAAGCACAACCACCAGCTGTGGGGACTTCCCCTCAGAAGACTGAAATAACTGCCTTGACAAGAGCTTTAATCATATGGACAGATGCTAAATATGTGCCACACGCTCATAGTACCATCTGAAAAGAGCAAGGATTGCTCACACACAAGGAAAACAGCCTGATTTAAATCTACCAATGGTTATTATATGTTGTAAAAGACATCAGAAATGTAACACTGTACAGGAAACAGAAAATAAGATGATAGATCAGGTGGCAGAACAGGCAGTTGAAGAGGGCTTCAATTCCAGACGGTAAACTTAAAATCTCTGAAGCCAAGTCAAAACCTGTAAAATATTCTAAAGAGAACAGGAGTCCAATTAATAATTTAGAAAGGAAGAGAGCAAGTTGACAGATGGGTGCATGCCCAAATGGACACATTATTATGCCCTTTAGTATTTTATGGAAATTGGTTATAAGGGAAGATAAGAGAATATATTGAGCAAACCAACACTACAAAGTACAGTCCCAGTACCAGGAACAGGGCACAAGTGGGCCTCATGGGAGAGGGCCTTCCAGAGCAACAACGGCAAATTGAGTTCACAGAACTCCCAAGAAAAGGGGGGTACCACTGTATGAAAATTTCTGTAACCTTAGAAACAATTGAGGATGCTGCTGCAGATGCTTGATGGACAATCCAAAAGGAGATATCCTGTTTATCCAAAGATGCATTGCAACATGGAGTAGGCAGGGATAACACCGATTGGGGAATAGTTTTCTCTGGATCATGGGATAAACTTACTAGTTGCCAAATTTAGGATGACTAAAACAGCTTTTCTTAGCCTGCATCACCTTGCTACTCTTGGTGTGTTTTACTTGTGTTGTTATAAGATATCTTTTGTGTCTGTACCAAGGTACTGGAAGGGAATACGAGGTTTGGAAGAGACATGAGCTGAGACAAAAAGTAGAGAGCGGAACCTATTTTGAGACCCATTAAGAATCTAGCAGGTAAAAGCCTGCTAGATTAAAGAAAAGGGGGGAATTGAAGAGTGAGCAAAGCCTCAAAATGGTGGTAAGGTAACACTTTGCTATAGAAAGGGAAAGGGGAACTTCACAGAAACCAAGACAAAGGGTAACTGCACATTTAAAAGTGCAGGGAAAGGGGGAATTGCAGACACTTAGTCAAAATAAAGCCAGAGAAGAGGGCAATAAAGATAAGAAGAAACTGTCCGGAGACCTCTGACAAGAAGGATTAGATCCCCCCCCTGGGCAAGATGATGCCGACATGGGAGAACAATAACAGCAGATAACACCAAGAAGAAAACAGAAGAAGAATTTCACCCCAAAACATCGGCAAGGGTCGCGGGGAATGGGGTCAGGGGGAATGAGGGAATGGGGTCGCGGGGAACGGGGCCATAGGGAATGTAATGAATATGTAATCAAACTGAGGAGGAGACTATTGATTATGTATTAGCTTAACCTATATCTGTAACACACTTTTCTCTTTACGGTGTGCAAGTTTGGAGGAGCTATCCCCCTTGCACCCGGCGCTGCGCAACGCTGGAATAAACATACCTGCTTTATAACCCATCTCTGGATTATAGAGTTTGATTCCGCAAGTCAGTGGGTCAGATCTATGGAGCAGGAGCTGCTGTGGGGCAGATGTGGGTCAGATCTATGGGGCAGGACCTCCTGGGGGCTGATGTGGGTCAGATCTGTGGGGTAAAATCTGCTGTGGGGCAGATGTGGTTCAGATCTATGGGGCAGGAGCTTCTGTGGGGTTGATGTGGGTCAGATCTATGGGTCAGGAGCTGCTGTGGGGCAGATGTGGGTCAGTTCTATGGGGCAAGAGCCGCTGTGGTGCCGATGTGGGTCAGATCTATGGGGCAAGATCTCCTGGGGGCTGATGTGGGTCAGATCTGTGGGGTAAAATCTGCTGTGGGGCAGATGTGGTTCAGATCTATGGGGCAGGAGCTTCTGTGGGGTTGATGTGGGTCAGATCTATGGGTCAGGAGCTGCTGTGGGGCAGATGTGGGTCAGTTCTATGGGGCAAGAGCTGCTGTGGTGCAGATGTGGGTCAGATCTATGGGGCAGGAGCTGCTGTGGGGCTGATACGGTTAAGATCTATGGAGCGGGAGATGCTATGGGGCTGATGAGGGTCAGATCTATGGGGCAGGAGCTGCAGTGGGGCTGATGTGGGTCAGATCTATGGGGCAGGATCTCCTGTGGGGCTGATGTGGGTCAAATCAATGGGGCAGAGCTGCTCTGGGGAACATGTGGGTCAGATCTATGGGGCAGGAGCTGCTGTGGGGCAGATTTGAATCAGATCTATGGGCAGGAGCTGCTGTGGGGCACATGTGAGTTAGAACTATGGGGCAGGAGATGGTGTGGGGCAGATGTGGGTCAGATCTATGGGGCAGGATCTCCTGGGGGCTGATGTGGGTCAGATCTGTGGGGTAAAATCTGCTGTGGGGCAGATGTGGTTCAGATCTATGGGGCAGGAGCTTCTGTGGGGTTGATGTGGGTCAGATCTATGGGTCAGGAGCTGCTGTGGGGCAGATGTGGGTCAGTACTATGGGGCAAGAGCTGCTGTGGTGCAGATGTGGGTCAGATCTATGGGGCAGGAGCTGCTGTGGGGTTGATACGGTTAAGATCTATGGAGCGGGAGATGCTATGGGGCTGATGAGGGTCAGATCTATGGGGCAGGAGCTGATGTAGGGCTGATGTTGGTCAGATCTATAGGGCAGGAGCTGCAGTGGGGCTGATGTGGGTCAGATCTATGGGGCAGGATCTCCTGTGGGGCTGATGTGGGTCAAATCAATGGGGCAGAGCTGCTCTGGGGCACATGTGGGTCAGATCTATGGAGCAGGAGCTGCTGTGGGGCAGATTTGAATGAGATCTATAGGGCAGAAGCTGCTGTGGGTCAGATCTATGGGCAGGAGCTGCTGTGGGGCACATGTGAGTTAGATCTATGGGGCAGGAGATGGTGTGGGGCAGATGTGGGTCAGATCTATGGGGCAGGATCTCCTGGGGGCTGATGTGGGTCAGATCTGTGGGGTAAAATCTGCTGTGGGGCAGATGTGGTTCAGATCTATGGGGCAGGAGCTTCTGTGGGGTTGATGTGGGTCAGATCTATGGGTCAGGAGCTGCTGTGGGGCAGATGTGGGTCAGTACTATGGGGCAAGAGCTGCTGTGGTGCAGATGTGGGTCAGATCTATGGGGCAGGAGCTGCTGTGGGGTTGATACGGTTAAGATCTATGGAGCGGGAGATGCTATGGGGCTGATGAGGGTCAGATCTATGGGGCAGGAGCTGATGTAGGGCTGATGTTGGTCAGATCTATAGGGCAGGAGCTGCAGTGGGGCTGATGTGGGTCAGATCTATGGGGCAGGATCTCCTGTGGGGCTGATGTGGGTCAAATCAATGGGGCAGAGCTGCTCTGGGGCACATGTGGGTCAGATCTATGGAGCAGGAGCTGCTGTGGGGCAGATTTGAATCAGATCTATAGGGCAGAAGCTGCTGTGGGTCAGATCTATGGGCAGGAGCTGCTGTGGGGCACATGTGAGTTAGATCTATGGGGCAGGAGATGGTGTGGGGCAGATGTGGGTCAGATCTATGGGGCAGGATCTCCTGGGGGCTGATGTGGGTCAGATCTGTGGGGTAAAATCTGCTGTGGGGCAGATGTGGTTCAGATCTATGGGGCAGGAGCTTCTGTGGGTTTGATGTGGGTCAGATCTATGGGTCAGGAGCTGCTGTGGGGCAGATGTGGGTCAGTTCTAAGGGGCAAGAGCTGCTGTGGTGCAGATGTGGGTCAGATCTATGGGGCAGGAGCTGCTGTGGGGCTGATACGGTTAAGATCTATGGAGCGGGAGATGCTATGGGGCTGATGAGGGTCAGATCTATGGGGCAGGAGCTGATGTGGGGCTGATGTTGGTCAGATCTATAGGGCAGGATCTGCAGTGGGGCTGATGTGGGTCAGTTCTATGGGGCAGGATCTCCTGTGGGGCTGATGTGGGTCAAATCAATGGGGCAGAGCTGCTCTGGGGCACATGTGGGTCAGATCTATGGAGCAGGAGCTGCTGTGGGGCAGATTTGAATGAGATCTATAGGGCAGGAGCTGCTGTGGGTCAGATCTATGGAGCAGGAGCTGCTGTGGGGCACATGTGAGTTAGATCTATGGGGCAGGAGATGGTGTGGGGCAGATGTGGGTCAGTTCTATGGGGCAAGAGCTGCTGTGGTGCAGATGTGGGTCAGATCTATGGGGCAGGAGCTGCTGTGGGGCTGATACGGTTAAGATCTATGGAGCGGGAGATGCTATGTGGCTGATGAGGGTCAGATCTATGGGGCAGGAGCTGATGTGGTGCTGATGTTGGTCAGATCTATAGGGCAGGAGCTGCAGTGGGGCTGATGTGGGTCAGTTCTATGGGGCAGGATCTCCTGTGGGGCTGATGTGGGTCAAATCAATGAGGCAGAGCTGCTCTGGGGCAAATGTGGGTCAGATCTATGGAGCAGGAGCTGCTGTGGGGCAGATTTGAATGAGATCTATAGGGCAGGAGCTGCTGTGGGTCAGATCTATGGAGCAGGAGCTGCTGTGGGGCACATGTGAGTTAGATCTATGGGGCAGGAGATGGTGTGGGGCAGATGTGGGTCAGATCTATGGGGCAGGATCTCCTGGGGGCTGATGTGGGTCAGATCTGTGGGGTAAAATCTGCTGTGGGGCAGATGTGGTTCAGATCTATGGGGCAGAAGCTTCTGTGGGGTTGATGTGGGTCAGATCTATGGGTCAGGAGCTGCTGTGGGGCAGATGTGGGTCAGTTCTATGGGGCAAGAGCCGCTGTGGTGCAGATGTGGGTCAGATCTATGGGGCAAGATCTCCTGGGGGCTGATGTGGGTCAGATCTGTGGGGTAAAATCTGCTGTGGGGCAGATGTGGTTCAGATCTATGGGGCAGGAGCTTCTGTGGGGTTGATGTGGGTCAGATCTATGGGTCAGGAGCTGCTGTGGGGCAGATGTGGGTCAGTTCTATGGGGCAAGAGCTGCTGTGGTGCAGATGTGGGTCAGATCTATGGGGCAGGAGCTGCTGTGGGGCTGATACGGTTAAGATCTATGGAGCGGGAGATGCTATGGGGCTGATGAGGGTCAGATCTATGGGGCAGGAGCTGATGTGGGGCTGATGTTGGTCAGATCTATAGGGCAGGAGCTGCAGTGGGGCTGATGTGGGTCAGTTCTATGGGGCAGGATGTCCTGTGGGGCTGATGTGGGTCAAATCAATGAGGCAGAGCTGCTCTGGGGCACATGTGGGTCAGATCTATGGAGCAGGAACTGCTGTGGGGCAGATTTGAATCAGATCTATAGGGCAGGAGCTGCTGTGGGTCAGATCTATGGAGCAGGAGCTGCTGTGGGGTTGATGTGGGTCAGATCTATGGGTCAGGAGCTGCTGTGGGGCAGATGTGGGTCAGTTCTATGGGGCAAGAGCTGCTGTGGTGCAGATGTGGGTCAGATCTATGGGGCAGGAGCTTCTGTGGGTTTGATGTGGGTCAGATCTATGGGTCAGGAGCTGCTGTGGGGCAGATGTGGGTCAGTTCTATGGGGCAAGAGCCGCTGTGGTGCAGATGTGGGTCAGATCTATGGGGCAAGATCTCCTGGGGGCTGATGTGGGTCAGATCTGTGGGGTAAAATCTGCTGTGGGGCAGATGTGGTTCTGATCTATGGGGCAGGAGCTTCTGTGGGGTTGATGTGGGTCAGATCTATGGGTCAGGAGCTGCTGTGGGGCAGATGTAGGTCAGATCTATGGGGCAGGATCTCCTGGGGGCTGATGTGGGTCAGATCTGTGGGGTAAAATCTGCTGTGGGGCAGATGTGGTTCAGATCTATGGGGCAGGAGCTTCTGTGGGGTTGATGTGGGTCAGATCTATGGGTCAGGAGCTGCTGTGGGGCAGATGTGGGTCAGTTCTATGGGGCAAGAGCTGCTGTGGTGCAGATGTGGGTCAGATCTATGGGGCAGGAGCTGCTGTGGGGCTGATGTGGGTCAGATCTGTGGGGTAAAATCTGCTGTGGGGCAGATGTGGTTCAGATCTATGGGGCAGGAGCTTCTGTGGGGTTGATGTGAGTCAGATCTATGGGTCAGGAGCTGCTGTGGGGCAGATGTGGGTCAGATCTATGGGGCAGGATCTCCTGTGGGGCTGATGTGGGTCAAATCAATGAGGCAGAGCTGCTCTGGGGCACATGTGGGTCAGATCTATGGAGCAGGAGCTGCTGTGAGGCAGATTTGAATCAGATCTATGGGGCAGGAGCTGCTGTGGGTCAGATCTATGGAGCAGGAGCTGCTGTGGGGTTGATGTGGGTCAGATCTATGGGTCAGGAGCTGCTGTGGGGCAGATGTGGGTCAGTTCTATGGGGCAAGAGCTGCTGTGGGGCTGATACGGTTAAGATCTATGGAGCGGGAGATGCTATGGGGCTGATGAGGGTCAGATCTATGGGGCAGGAGCTGATGTGGGGCTGATGTTGGTCAGATCTATAGGGCAGGAGCTGCAGTGGGGCTGATGTGGGTCAGTTCTATGGGGCAGGATCTCCTGTGGGGCTGATGTGGGTCAAATCAATGAGGCAGAGCTGCTCTGGGGCACATGTGGGTCAGATCTATGGAGCAGGAGCTGCTGTGGGGCAGATTTGAATGAGATCTATTGGGTAGGAGCTGCTGTGGGTCAGATGTATGGAGCAGGAGCTGCTGTGGGGTTGATGTGGGTCAGATCTATGGGTCAGGAGCTGCTGTGGGGCAGATGTGGGTCAGTTCTATGGGGCATGAGCTGCTGTGGTGCAGATGTGGGTCAGATCTATGGGGCAGGAGCTGCTGTGGGGCTGATACGGTTAAGATCTATGGAGCGGGAGATGCTATGGGGCTGATGAGGGTCAGATCTATGGGGCAGGAGCTGATGTGGGGCTGATGTTGGTCAGATCTATAGGGCAGGAGCTGCAGTGGGGCTGATGTGGGTCAGATCTATGGGGCAGGATCTCCTGTGGGGCTGATGTGGGTCAAATCAATGGGGCAGAGCTGCTCTGGGGCACATGTGGGTCAGATCTATGGGGCAGGAGCTGCTGTGGGGCAGATTTGAATCAGATCTATAGGGCAGGAGCTGCTGTGGGTCAGATCTATGGGCAGGAGCTGCTGTGGGGCACATGTGAGTTAGATCTATGGGGCAGGAGATGCTGTGGGGCAGATGTGGGTCAGATCTATGGGGCAGGATCTCCTGGGGGCTGATGTGGGTCAGATCTGTGGGGTAAAATCTGCTGTGGGGCAGATGTGGTTCAGATCTATGAGGCAGGAGCTTCTGTGGGGTTGATGTGGGTCAGATCTATGGGTCAGGAGCTGCTGTGGGGCAGATGTGGGTCAGATCTATGGGGCAGGATCTCCTGGGGGCTGATGTGGGTCAGATCTGTGGGGTAAAATCTGCTGTGGGGCAGATGTGGTTCAGATCTATGGGGCAGGAGCTTCTGTGGGGTTGATGTGGGTCAGATCTATGGGTCAGGAGCTGCTGTGGGGCAGATGTGGGTCAGTTCTATGGGGCAAGAGCCGCTGTGGTGCAGATGTGGGTCAGATCTATGGGGCAAGATCTCCTGGGGGCTGATGTGGGTCAGATCTGTGGGGTAAAATCTGCTGTGGGGCAGATGTGGTTCAGATCTATGGGGCAGGATCTCCTGGGGGCTGATGTGGGTCAGATCTGTGGGGTAAAATCTGCTGTGGGGCAGATGTGGTTCAGATCTATGGGGCAGGAGCTTCTGTGGGGTTGATGTGGGTCAGATCTATGGGTCAGGAGCTGCTGTGGGGCAGATGTGGGTCAGTTCTATGGGGCAAGAGCTGCTATGGTGCAGATGTGGGTCAGATCTATGGGGCAGGAGCTGCTGTGGGGCAGATGTGGGTCAGATCTATGGGGCAGGATCTCCTGGGGGCTGATGTGGGTCAGATCTGTGGGGTAAAATCTGCTGTGGGGCAGATGTGGTTCAGATCTATGGGGCAGGAGCTTCTGTGGGGTTGATGTGGGTCAGATCTATGGGTCAGGAGCTGCTGTGGGGCAGATGTGCGTCAGTTCTATGGGGCAAGAGCCGCTGTGGTGCAGATGTGGGTCAGATCTATGGGGCAAGATCTCCTGGGGGCTGATGTGGGTCAGATCTGTGGGGTAAAATCTGCTGTGGGGCAGATGTGGTTCAGATCTATGGGGCAGGAGCTTCTGTGGGGTTGATGTGGGTCAGATCTATGGGCAGGAGCTGCTGTGGGGCACATGTGAGTTAGATCTATGGGGCAGGAGATGGTTTGGGCAGATGTGGGTCAGATCTATGGGGCAGGATCTCCTGGGGGCTGATGTGGGTCAGATCTGTGGGGTAAAATCTGCTGTGGGGCAGATGTGGTTCAGATCTATGGGGCAGGAGCTTCTGTGGGGTTGATGTGGGTCAGATCTATGGGTCAGGAGCTGCTGTGGGGCAGATGTGGGTCAGTTCTATGGGGCAAGAGCTGCTGTGGTGCAGATGTGGGTCAGATCTATGGGGCAGGATCTCCTGTGGGGCTGATGTGGGTCAAATCAATGGGCAGAGCTGCTCTGGGGCACATGTGGGTCAGATCTATGGGGCAGGAGCTGCTGTGGGGCAGATTTGAATCAGATCTATAGGGCAGGAGCTGCTGTGGGTCAGATCTATGGAGGAGGAGCTGCTGTGGGGTTGATGTGGGTCAGATCTATGGGTCAGGAGCTGCTGTGGGGCAGATGTGGGTCAGTTCTATGGGGCAAGAGCTTCTGTGGTGCAGATGTGGGTCAGATCTATGGGGCAGGAGCTGCTGTGAAGCTGATACGGTTAAGATCTATGGAGCGGGAGATGCTATGGGGCTGATGAGGGTCAGATCTATGGGGCAGGAGCTGATGTGGGGCTGATGTTGGTCAGATCTATAGGGCAGGAGCTGCAGTGGGGCTGATGTGGGTCAGATCTATGGGGCAGGATCTCCTGTGGGGCTGATGTGGGTCAAATCAATGGGGCAGAGCTGCTCTGGGGCACATGTGGGTCAGATCTATGGAGCAGGAGCTGCTGTGGGGCAGATTTGAATCAGATCTATAGGGCAGGAGCTGCTGTGGGTCAGATCTATGGGCAGGAGCTGCTGTGGGGCACATGTGAGTTAGATCTATGGGGCAGGAGATGGTGTGGGGCAGATGTGGGTCAGATCTATGGGGCAGGATCTCCTGGGGGCTGATGTGGGTCAGATCTGTGGGGTAAAATCTTCTGTGGGGCAGATGTGGTTCAGATCTATGGGGCAGGAGCTTCTGTGGGGTTGATGTGGGTCAGATCTATGGGTCAGGAGCTGCTGTGGGGCAGATGTGGGTCAGTTCTATGGGGCAAGAGCTGCTGTGGTGCAGATGTGGGTCAGATCTATGGGGCAGGAGCTGCTGTGGGGCTGATACGGTTAAGATCTATGGAGCGGGAGATGCTATGGGGCTGATGAGGGTCAGATCTATGGGGCAGGAGCTGATGTGGGGCTGATGTTGGTCAGATCTATAGGGCAGGAGCTGCAGTGGGGCTGATGTGGGTCAGTTCTATGGGGCAGGATGTCCTGTGGGGCTGATGTGGGTCAAATCAATGGGGCAGAGCTTCTCTGGGGCACATGTGGGTCAGATCTATGGAGCAGGAACTGCTGTGGGGCAGATTTGAATCAGATCTATAGGGCAGGAGCTGCTGTGGGTCAGATCTATGGAGCAGGAGCTGCTGTGGGGTTGATGTGGGTCAGATCTATGGGTCAGGAGCTGCTGTGGGGCAGATGTGGGTCAGTTCTATGGGGCAAGAGCTGCTGTGGTGCAGATGTGGGTCAGATCTATGGGGCAGGAGCTTCTGTGGGTTTGATGTGGGTCAGATCTATGGGTCAGGAGCTGCTGTGGGGCAGATGTGGGTCAGTTCTATGGGGCAAGAGCCGCTGTGGTGCAGATGTGGGTCAGATCTATGGGGCAAGATCTTCTGGGGGCTGATGTGGGTCAGATCTGTGGGGTAAAATCTGCTGTGGGGCAGATGTGGTTCTGATCTATGGGGCAGGAGCTTCTGTGGGGTTGATGTGGGTCAGATCTATGGGTCAGGAGCTGCTGTGGGGCAGATGTGGGTCAGATCTATGGGGCAGGATCTCCTGGGGGCTGATGTGGGTCAGATCTGTGGGGTAAAATCTGCTGTGGGGCAGATGTGGTTCAGATCTATGGGGCAGGAGCTTCTGTGGGGTTGATGTGGGTCAGATCTATGGGTCAGGAGCTGCTGTGGGGCAGATGTGGGTCAGTTCTATGGGGCAAGAGCCGCTGTGGTGCAGATGTGGGTCAGATCTATGGGGCAGGAGCTGCTGTGGGGCTGATGTGGGTCAGATCTGTGGGGTAAAATCTGCTGTGGGGCAGATGTGGTTCAGATCTATGGGGCAGGAGCTTCTGTGGGGTTGATGTGAGTCAGATCTATGGGTCAGGAGCTGCTGTGGGGCAGATGTGGGTCAGATCTATGGGGCAGGATCTCCTGTGGGGCTGATGTGGGTCAAATCAATGAGGCAGAGCTGCTCTGGGGCACATGTGGGTCAGATCTATGGAGCAGGAGCTGCTGTGAGGCAGATTTGAATCAGATCTATGGGGCAGGAGCTGCTGTGGGTCAGATGTATGGAGCAGGAGCTGCTGTGGGGTTGATGTGGGTCAGATCTATGGGTCAGGAGCTGCTGTGGGGCAGATGTGGGTCAGTTCTATGGGGCATGAGCTGCTGTGGTGCAGATGTGGGTCAGATCTATGGGGCAGGAGCTGCTGTGGGGCTGATACGGTTAAGATCTATGGAGCGGGAGATGCTATGGGGCTGATGAGGGTCAGATCTATGGGGCAGGAGCTGATGTGGGGCTGATGTTGGTCAGATCTATAGGGCAGGAGCTGCAGTGGGGCTGATGTGGGTCAGATCTATGGGGCAGGATCTCCTGTGGGGCTGATGTGGGTCAAATCAATGGGGCAGAGCTGCTCTGGGGCACATGTGGGTCAGATCTATGGGGCAGGAGCTGCTGTGGGGCAGATTTGAATCAGATCTATAGGGCAGGAGCTGCTGTGGGTCAGATCTATGGGCAGGAGCTGCTGTGGGGCACATGTGAGTTAGATCTATGGGGCAGGAGATGCTGTGGGGCAGATGTGGGTCAGATCTATGGGGCAGGATCTCCTGGGGGCTGATGTGGGTCAGATCTGTGGGGTAAAATCTGCTGTGGGGCAGATGTGGTTCAGATCTATGAGGCAGGAGCTTCTGTGGGGTTGATGTGGGTCAGATCTATGGGTCAGGAGCTGCTGTGGGGCAGATGTGGGTCAGATCTATGGGGCAGGATCTCCTGGGGGCTGATGTGGGTCAGATCTGTGGGGTAAAATCTGCTGTGGGGCAGATGTGGTTCAGATCTATGGGGCAGGAGCTTCTGTGGGGTTGATGTGGGTCAGATCTATGGGTCAGGAGCTGCTGTGGGGCAGATGTGGGTCAGTTCTATGGGGCAAGAGCCGCTGTGGTGCAGATGTGGGTCAGATCTATGGGGCAAGATCTCCTGGGGGCTGATGTGGGTCAGATCTGTGGGGTAAAATCTGCTGTGGGGCAGATGTGGTTCAGATCTATGGGGCAGGATCTCCTGGGGGCTGATGTGGGTCAGATCTGTGGGGTAAAATCTGCTGTGGGGCAGATGTGGTTCAGATCTATGGGGCAGGAGCTTCTGTGGGGTTGATGTGGGTCAGATCTATGGGTCAGGAGCTGCTGTGGGGCAGATGTGGGTCAGTTCTATGGGGCAAGAGCTGCTGTGGTGCAGATGTGGGTCAGATCTATGGGGCAGGAGCTGCTGTGGGGCAGATGTGGGTCAGATCTATGGGGCAGGATCTCCTGGGGGCTGATGTGGGTCAGATCTGTGGGGTAAAATCTGCTGTGGGGCAGATGTGGTTCAGATCTATGGGGCAGGAGCTTCTGTGGGGTTGATGTGGGTCAGATCTATGGGTCAGGAGCTGCTGTGGGGCAGATGTGCGTCAGTTCTATGGGGCAAGAGCCGCTGTGGTGCAGATGTGGGTCAGATCTATGGGGCAAGATCTCCTGGGGGCTGATGTGGGTCAGATCTGTGGGGTAAAATCTGCTGTGGGGCAGATGTGGTTCAGATCTATGGGGCAGGAGATTCTGTGGGGTTGATGTGGGTCAGATCTATGGGCAGGAGCTGCTGTGGGGCACATGTGAGTTAGATCTATGGGGCAGGAGATGGTTTGGGCAGATGTGGGTCAGATCTATGGGGCAGGATCTCCTGGGGGCTGATGTGGGTCAGATCTGTGGGGTAAAATCTGCTGTGGGGCAGATGTGGTTCAGATCTATGGGGCAGGAGCTTCTGTGGGGTTGATGTGGGTCAGATCTATGGGTCAGGAGCTGCTGTGGGGCAGATGTGGGTCAGTTCTATGGGGCAAGAGCTGCTGTGGTGCAGATGTGGGTCAGATCTATGGGGCAGGATCTCCTGTGGGGCTGATGTGGGTCAAATCAATGGGCAGAGCTGCTCTGGGGCACATGTGGGTCAGATCTATGGGGCAGGAGCTGCTGTGGGGCAGATTTGAATCAGATCTATAGGGCAGGAGCTGCTGTGGGTCAGATCTATGGAGGAGGAGCTGCTGTGGGGTTGATGTGGGTCAGATCTATGGGTCAGGAGCTGCTGTGGGGCAGATGTGGGTCAGTTCTATGGGGCAAGAGCTTCTGTGGTGCAGATGTGGGTCAGATCTATGGGGCAGGAGCTGCTGTGAAGCTGATACGGTTAAGATCTATGGAGCGGGAGATGCTATGGGGCTGATGAGGGTCAGATCTATGGGGCAGGAGCTGATGTGGGGCTGATGTTGGTCAGATCTATAGGGCAGGAGCTGCAGTGGGGCTGATGTGGGTCAGATCTATGGGGCAGGATCTCCTGTGGGGCTGATGTGGGTCAAATCAATGGGGCAGAGCTGCTCTGGGGCACATGTGGGTCAGATCTATGGAGCAGGAGCTGCTGTGGGGCAGATTTGAATCAGATCTATAGGGCAGGAGCTGCTGTGGGTCAGATCTATGGGCAGGAGCTGCTGTGGGGCACATGTGAGTTAGATCTATGGGGCAGGAGATGGTGTGGGGCAGATGTGGGTCAGATCTATGGGGCAGGATCTCCTGGGGGCTGATGTGGTTCAGATCTGTGGGGTAAAATCTGCTGTGGGGCAGATGTGGTTCAGATCTATGGGGCAGGAGCTTCTGTGGGGTGATGTGGGTCAGATCTATGGGTCAGGAGCTGCTGTGGGGCAGATGTGGGTCAGTTCTATGGGGCAAGAGCTGCTGTGGTGCAGATGTGGGTCAGATCTATGGGGCAGGAGCTGCTGTGGGGCTGATACGGTTAAGATCTATGGAGCGGGAGATGCTATGGGGCTGATGAGGGTCAGATCTATGGGGCAGGAGCTGATGTGGGGCTGATGTTGGTCAGATCTATAGGGCAGGAGCTGCAGTGGGGCTGATGTGGGTCAGTTCTATGGGGCAGGATCTCCTGTGGGGCTGATGTGGGTCAAATCAATGAGGCAGAGCTGCTCTGGGGCACATGTGGGTCAGATCTATGGAGCAGGAGCTGCTGTGGGGCACATGTGAGTTAGATCTATGGGGCAGGAGATGGTGTGGGGCAGATGTGGGTCAGATCTATGGGGCAGGATCTCCTGGGGGCTGATGTGGGTCAGATCTGTGGGGTAAAATCTGCTGTGGGGCAGATGTGGTTCAGATCTATGGGGCAGGAGCTTCTGTGGGGTTGATGTGGGTCAGATCTATGGGTCAGGAGCTGCTGTGGGGCAGATGTGGGTCAGATCTATGGGGCAGGATCTCCTGGGGGCTGATGTGGGTCAGATCTGTGGGGTAAAATCTGCTGTGGGGCAGATGTGGTTCAGATCTATGAGGCAGGAGCTTCTGTGGGGTTGATGTGGGTCAGATCTATGGGTCAGGAGCTGCTGTGGGGCAGATGTGGGTCAGTTCTATGGGGCAAGAGCCGCTGTGGTGCAGATGTGGGTCAGATCTATGGGGCAAGATCTCCTGGGGGCTGATGTGGGTCAGATCTGTGGGGTAAAATCTGCTGTGGCGCAGATGTGGTTCAGATCTATGGGGCAGGAGCTTCTGTGGGGTTGATGTGGGTCAGAGCTATGGGTCAGGAGCTGCTGTGGGGCAGATGTGGGTCAGTTCTATGGGGCAAGAGCTGCTGTGGTGCAGATGTGGGTCAGATCTATGGGGCAGGAGCTGCTGTGGGGCTGATACGGTTAAGATCTATGGAGCGGGAGATGCTATGGGGCTGATGAGGGTGAGATCTATTGGGCAGGAGCTGATGTGGGGCTGATGTTGGTCAGATCTATAGGGCAGGAGCTGCAGTGGGGCTGATGTGGGTCAGTTCTATGGGGCAGGATCTCCTGTGGGGCTGATGTGGGTCAAATCAATGAGGCAGAGCTGCTCTGGGGCACATGAGGGTCAGATCTATGGAGCAGGAGCTGCTGTGGGGCAGATTTGAATCAGATCTATAGGGCAGGAGCTGCTGTGGGTCAGATCTATGGAGCAGGAGCTGCTGTGGGGCAGATTTGAATCAGATCTATAGGGCAGGAGCTGCTGTGGGTCAGATCTATGGAGCAGGAGCTGCTGTGGGGTTGATGTGGGTCAGATCTATGGGTCAGGAGCTGCTGTGGGGCAGATGTGGGTCAGTTCTATGGGGCAAGAGCTGCTGTGGTGCAGATGTGGGTCAGATCTATGGGGCAGGAGCTGCTGTGGGGCAGATGTGGTTGAGATCTATGGAGCGGGAGATGCTATGGGGCTGATGAGGGTCAGATCTATGGGGCAGGAGCTGATGTGGGGCTGATGTTGGTCAGATCTATAGGGCAGGAGCTGCAGTGGGGCTGATGTGGGTCAGATCTATGGGGCAGGATCTCCTGGGGGCTGATGTGGGTCAGATCTGTGGGGTAAAATCTGCTGTGGGGCAGATGTGGTTCAGATCTATGGGGCAGGAGCTTCTGTGGGGTTGATGTGGGTCAGATCTATGGGTCAGGAGCTGCTGTGGGGCAGATGTGGGTCAGTTCTATGGGGCAAGAGCTGCTGTGGTGCAGATGTGGGTCAGATCTATGGGGCCGGAGCTGCTGTGGGGCTGATACGGTTAAGATCTATGGAGCGGGAGATGCTATGGGGCTGATGAGGGTCAGATCTATGGGGCAGGAGCTGATGTGGGGCTGATGTTGGTCAGATCTATAGGGCAGGAACTGCAGTGGGGCTGATGTGGGTCAGTTCTATGGGGCAGGATCTCCTGTGGGGCTGATGTGGGTCAAATCAATGAGGCAGAGCTGCTCTGGGGCACATGTGGGTCAGATCTATGGAGCAGGAGCTGCTGTGGGGCAGATTTGAATGAGATCTATAGGGCAGGAGCTGCTGTGGGTCAGATCTATGGAGCAGGATCTGCTGTGGGGCACATGTGAGTTAGATCAATGGGGCAGGAGATGGTGTGGGGCAGATGTGGGTCAGATCTATGGGGCAGGATCTCCTGGGGGCTGATGTGGGTCAGATCTGTGGGGTAAAATCTGCTGTGGGGCAGATGTGGTTCAGATCTATGGGGCAGGAGCTTCTGTGGGGTTGATGTGGGTCAGATCTATGGGTCAGGAGCTGCTGTGGGGCAGATGTGGGTCAGTTCTATGGGGCAAGAGCTGCTGTGGTGCAGATGTGGGTCAGATCTATGGGGCAGGAGCTGCTGTGGGGCTGATACGGTTAAGATCTATGGAGCGGGAGATGCTATGGGGCTGATGAGGGTCAGATCTATGGGGCAGGAGCTGATGTGGGGCTGATGTTGGTCAGATCTATAGGGCAGGAGCTGCAGTGGGGCTGATGTGGGTCAGTTCTATGGGGCAGGATCACCTGTGGGGCTGATGTGGGTCAGATCTGTGGGGTAAAATCTGCTGTGGGGCAGATGTGGTTCAGATCTATGGGGCAGGAGCTTCTGTGGGGTTGATGTGGGTCAGATCTATGGGTCAGGAGCTGCTGTGGGGCAGATGTGGGTCAGTTCTATGGGGCAAGAGCTGCTGTGGTGCAGATGTGGGTCAGATCTATGGGGCAGGAGCTGCTGTGGGGCTGATACGGTTAAGATCTATGGAGCGGGAGATGCTATGGGGCTGATGAGGGTCAGATCTATGGGGCAGGAGCTGATGTGGGGCTGATGTTGGTCAGATCTATAGGGCAGGAGCTGCAGTGGGGCTTATGTGGGTCAGTTCTATGGGGCAGGATCTCCTGTGGGGCTGATGTGGGTCAAATCAATGGGGCAGAGCTGCTCTGGGGCACATGTGGGTCAGATCTATGGAGCAGGAGCTGCTGTGGGGCAGATTTGAATCAGATCTATAGGGCAGGAGCTGCTGTGGGTCAGATCTATGGAGCAGGATCTGCTGTGGGGCACATGTGAGTTAGATCTATGGGGCAGGAGATGGTGTGGGGCAGATGTGGGTCAGATCTATAGGGCAGGAGCTGCTGTGGGTCAGATCTATGGGCAGGAGCTGCTGTGGGGCACATGTGAGTTAGATCTATGGGGCAGGAGATGGTGTGGGGCAGATGTGGGTCAGATCTATGGGGCAGGAGCTGCTGTGGGGCTGATACGGTTAAGATCTATGGAGCGGGAGATGCTATGGGGCTGATGAGGGTCAGATCTATGGGGCAGGAGCTGATGTGGGGCTGATGTTGGTCAGATCTATAAGGCAGGAGCTGCAGTGGGGCTGATGTGGGTCAGATCTATGGGGCAGGATCTCCTGTGGGGCTGATGTGGGTCAAATCAATGGGGCAGAGCTGCTCTGGGGCACATGTGGGTCAGATCTATGGGGCAGGAGCTGCGGTGGGGCAGATTTGAATCAGATCTATAGGGCAGGAGCTGCTGTGGGTCAGATCAATAGGGCAGGAGCTGCTGTGGGGCACATGTGAGTTAGATCTATGGGGCAGGAGATGGTGTGGGGCAGATGTGGGTCAGATCTATGGGGCAGGATCTCCTGGGGGCTGATGTGGGTCAGATCTGTGGGGTAAAATCTGCTGTGGGGCAGATGTGGTTCAGATCTATAGGGCAGGAGCTTCTGTGGGGTTGATGTGGGTCAGATCTATGGGTCAGGAGCTGCTGTGGGGCAGATGTGGGTCAGTTCTATGGGGCAAGAGCCGCTGAGGTGCAGATGTGGGTCAGATCTATGGGGCAAGATCTCCTGGGGGCTGATGTGGGTCAGATCTGTGGGGTAAAATCTGCTGTGGGGCAGATGTGGTTCAGATCTATGGGGCAGGAGCTTCTGTGGGGTTGATGTGGGTCAGATCTATGCGTCAGGAGCTGCTGTGGGGCAGATGTGGGTCAGTTCTATGGGGCAAGAGCTGCTGTGGTGCAGATGTGGGTCAGATCTATGGGGCAGGAGCTGCTGTGGGGCTGATACGGTTAAGATCTATGGAGCGGGAGATGCTATGGGGCTGATGAGGGTCAGATCTATGGGGCAGGAGCTGATGTGGGGCTGATGTTGGTCAGATCTATAGGGCAGGAGCTGCAGTGGGGCTGATGTGGGTCAGTTCTATGGGGCAGGATCTCCTGTGGGGCTGATGTGGGTCAAATCAATGAGGCAGAGCTGCTCTGGGGCACATGTGGGTCAGATCTATGGAGCAGGAGCTGCTGTGGGGCAGATTTGAATGAGATCTATAGGGCAGGAGCTGCTGTGGGTCAGATCTATGGAGCAGGATCTGCTGTGGGGCACATGTGAGTTAGATCTATGGGGCAGGAGATGGTGTGGGGCAGATGTGGGTCAGATCTATGGGGCAGGATCTCCTAGGGGCTGATGTGGGTCAGATCTGTGGGGTAAAATCTGCTGTGGGGCAGATGTGGTTCAGATCTATGGGGCAGGAGCTTCTGTGGGGTTGATGTGGGTCAGATCTATGGGTCAGGAGCTGCTGTGGGGCAGATGTGGGTCAGATCTATGGGGCAGGAGCTCCTGGGGGCTGATGTGGGTCAGATCTGTGGGGTAAAATCTGCTGTGGGGCAGATGTGGTTCAGATCTATGGGGCAGGAGCTTCTGTGGGGTTGATGTGGGTCAGATCTATGGGTCAGGAGCTGCTGTGGGGCAGATGTGGGTCAGTTCTATGGGGCAAGAGCTGCTGTGGTGCAGATGTGGGTCAGATCTATGGGGCAGGAGCTGCTGTGGGGCTGATACGGTTAAGATCTATGGAGCGGGAGATGCTATGGAGCTGATGAGGGTCAGATCTATGGGAAAGGAGCTGATGTGGGGCTGATGTTGGTCAGATCTATAGGGCAGGAGCTGCAGTGGGGCTGATGTGGGTCAGTTCTATGGGGCAGGATCTCCTGTGGGGCTGATGTGGGTCAGATCTGTAGGGTAAAATCTGCTGTGGGGCAGATGTGGTTCAGATCTATGGGGAAGGAGCTTCTGTGGGGTTGATGTGGGTCAGATCTATGGGTCAGGAGCTGCTGTGGGGCAGATGTGGGTCAGTTCTATGGGGCAAGAGCTGCTGTGGTGCAGATGTGGGTCAGATCTATGGGGCAGGAGCTGCTGTGGGGCTGATACGGTTAAGATCTATGGAGCGGGAGATGCTATGGGGCTGATGAGGGTCAGATCTATGAGGCAGGAGCTGATGTGGGGCTGATGTTGGTCAGATCTATAGGGCAGGAGCTGCAGTGGGGCTGATGTGGGTCAGATCTATGGAGCAGGAGCTGCTGTGGGGCAGATTTGAATCAGATCTATAGGGCAGGAGCTGCTGTGGGTCAGATCTATGGAGCAGGAGCTGCTGTGGGGCACATGTGAGTTAGATCTATGGGGCAGGAGATGGTGTGGGGCAGATGTGGGTCAGATCTATGGGGCAGGATCTCCTGGGGGCTGATGTGGGTCAGATCTGTGGGGTAAAATCTGCTGTGGGGCAGATGTGGTTCAGATCTATGGGGCAGGAGCTTCTGTGGGGTTGATGTGGGTCAGATCTATGGGTCAGGAGCTGCTGTGGGGCAGATGTGGGTCAGATCTATGGGGCAGGATCTCCTGGGGGCTGATGTGGGTCAGATCTGTGGGGTAAAATCTGCTGTGGGGCAGATGTGGTTCAGATCTATGGGGCAGGAGCTTCTGTGGGGTTGATGTGGGTCAGATCTATGGGTCAGGAGCTGCTGTGGGGCAGATGTGGGTCAGTTCCATGGGGCAAGAGCCGCTGTGGTGCAGATGTGGGTCAGATCTATGGGGCAAGATCTCCTGGGGGCTGATGTGGGTCAGATCTGTGGGGTAAAATCTGCTGTGGGGCAGATGTGGTTCAGATCTATGGGGCAGGAGCTTCTGTGGGGTTGATGTGGGTCAGATCTATGGGTCAGGAGCTGCTGTGGGGCAGATGTGGGTCAGTTCTATAGGGCAAGAGCTGCTGTGGTGCAGATGTGGGTCAGATCTATGGGGCAGGAGCTGCTGTGGGGCTGATACGGTTAAGATCTATGGAGCGGGAGATGCTATGGGGCTGATGAGGGTCAGATCTATGGGGCAGGAGCTGCTGTGGGGCTGATGTTGGTCAGATCTATAGGGCAGGAGCTGCAGTGGGGCTGATGTGGGTCAGTTCTATGGGGCAGGATCTCCTGTGGGGCTGATGTGGGTCAAATCAATGGGGCAGAGCTGCTCTGGGGCACATGTGGGTCAGATCTATGGAGCAGGAGCTGCTGTGGGGCAGATTAGAATCAGATCTATAGGGCAGGAGCTGCTGTGGGTCAGATCTATGGAGGAGGAGCTGCTGTGGGGCAGATGTGGGTCAGTTCTATGGGGCAAGAGCTTCTGTGGTGCAGATATGGGTCAGATCTATGGGGCAGGAGCTGCTGTGGGGCTGATACGGTTAAGATCTATGGAGCGGGAGATGCTATGGGGCTGATGAGGGTCAGATCTATGGGGCAGGAGCTGATGTGGGGCTGATGTTGGTCAGATCTATAGGGCAGGAGCTGCAGTGGGGCTGATGTTGGTCAGATCTATGGGGCAGGATCTCCTGTGGGGCTGATGTGGGTCAAATCAATGGGGCAGAGCTGCTCTGGGGCACATGTGGGTCAGATATATGGGGCAGGAGCTGCTGTGGGGCAGATTTGAATCAGATCTATAGGGCAGGAGCTGCTGTGGGTCAGATCTATGGGCAGGAGCTGCTGTGGGGCACATGTGAGTTAGATCTATGGGGCAGGAGATGGTGTGGGGCAGATGTGGGTCAGATCTATGGGGCAGGATCTCCTGGGGGCTGATGTGGGTCAGATCTGTGGGGTAAAATCTGCTGTGGGGCAGATGTGGTTCTGATCTATGGGGCAGGAGCTTCTGTGGCGTTGATGTGGGTCAGATCTATGGGTCAGGAGCTGCTGTGGGGCAGATGTGGGTCAGTTCTATGGGGCAAGAGCCGCTGTGGTGCAGATGTGGGTCAGATCTATGGGGCAAGATCTCCTGGGGGCTGATGTGGGTCAGATCTGTGGGGTAAAATCTGCTGTGGGGCAGATGTGGTTCAGATCTATGGGGCAGGAGCTTCTGTGGGGTTGATGTGGGTCAGATCTATGGGTCAGGAGCTGCTGTGGGGCAGATGTGGGTCAGTTCTATGGGGCAAGAGCTGCTGTGGTGCAGATGTGGGTCAGATCTATGGGGCAGGAGCTGCTGTGGGGCTGATACGGTTAAGATCTATGGAGCGGGAGATGCTATGGGGCTGATGAGGGTCAGATCTATGGGGCAGGAGCTGCTGTGGGGCTGATGTTGGTCAGATCTATAGGGCAGGAGCTGCAGTGGGGCTGATGTGGGTCAGTTCTATGGGGCAGGATCTCCTGTGGGGCTGATGTGGGTCAAATCAATGGGGCAGAGCTGCTCTGGGGCACATGTGGGTCAGATCTATAGGGCAGGAGCTGCTGTGGGGCAGATTTGAATCAGATCTATAGGGCAGAAGCTGCTGTGGGTCAGATCTATAGGGCAGGAGCTGCTGTGGGGCACATGTGAGTTAGATCTATGGGGCAGGAGATGGTGTGGGGCAGATGTGGGTCAGATCTATGGGGCAGGATCTCCTGGGGGCTGATGTGGGTCAGATCTGTGGGGTAAAATCTGCTGTGGGGCAGATGTGGTTCAGATCTATGGGGCAGGAGCTTCTGTGGGGTTGATGTGGGTCAGATCTATGGGTCAGGAGCTTCTGTGGGGCAGATGTGGGTCAGTTCTATGGGGCAAGAGCTGCTGTGGTGCAGATGTGGGTCAGATCTATGGGGCAGGAGCTGCTGTGGGGCTGATACGGTTAAGATCTATGGAGCGGGAGATGCTATGGGGCTGATGAGGGTCAGATCTATGGGGCAGGAGCTGCTGTGGGGCTGATGTTGGTCAGATCTATAGGGCAGGAGCTGCAGTGGGGCTGATGTGGGTCAGTTCTATGGGGCAGGATCTCCTGTGGGGCTGATGTGGGTCAAATCAATGGGGCAGAGATGCTCTGGGGCACATGTGGGTCAGATCTATGGAGCAGGAGCTGCTGTGGGGCAGATTAGAATCAGATCTATAGGGCAGGAGCTGCTGTGGGTCAGATCTATGGAGGAGGAGCTGCTGTGGGGCAGATGTGGGTCAGTTCTATGGGGCAAGAGCTTCTGTGGTGCAGATATGGGTCAGATCTATGGGGCAGGAGCTGCTGTGGGGCTGATACGGTTAAGATCTATGGAGCGGGAGATGCTATGGGGCTGATGAGGGTCAGATCTATGGGGCAGGAGCTGATGTGGGGCTGATGTTGGTCAGATCTATAGGGCAGGAGCTGCAGTGGGGCTGATGTTGGTCAGATCTATGGGGCAGGATCTCCTGTGGGGCTGATGTGGGTCAAATCAATGGGGCAGAGCTGCTCTGGGGCACATGTGGGTCAGATATATGGGGCAGGAGCTGCTGTGGGGCAGATTTGAATCAGATCTATAGGGCAGGAGCTGCTGTGGGTCAGATCTATGGAGCAGGAGCTGCTGTGGGGCACATGTGAGTTAGATCTATGGGGCAGGAGATGGTGTGGGGCAGATGTGGGTCAGATCTATGGGGCAGGATCACCTGGGGGCTGATGTGGGTCAGATCTGTGGGGTAAAATCTGCTGTGGGGCAGATGTGGTTCTGATCTATGGGGCAGGAGCTTCTGTGGCGTTGATGTGGTTCAGATCTATGGGTCAGGAGCTGCTGTGGGGCAGATGTGGGTCAGATCTATGGGGCAAGAGCCGCTGTGGTGCAGATGTGGGTCAGATCTATGGGGCAGGATCTCCTGGGGGCTGATGTGGGTCAGATCTGTGGGGTAAAATCTGCTGTGGGGCAGATGTGGTTCAGATCTATGGGGCAGGAGCTTCTGTGGGGTTGATGTGGGTCAGATCTATGGGTCAGGAGCTGCTGTGGGGCAGATGTGGGTCAGTTCTATGGGGCAAGAGCTGCTGTGGTGCAGATGTGGGTCAGATCTATGGGGCAGGAGCTGCTGTGGGGCTGATACGGTTAAGATCTATGGAGCGGGAGATGCTATGGGGCTGATGAGGTTCAGATCTATGGGGCAGGAGCTTATGTGGGGCTGATGTTGGTCAGATCTATAGGGCAGGAGCTGCAGTGGGGCTGATGTGGGTCAGATCTATGGGGCAGGATCTCCTGTGGGGCTGATGTGGGTCAAATCAATGAGGCAGAGCTGCTCTGGGGCACATGTGGGTCAGATCTATAGGGCAGGAGCTGCTGTGGGGCAGATTTGAATCAGATCTATAGGGCAGAAGCTGCTGTGGGTCAGATCTATAGGGCAGGAGCTGCTGTGGGGCACATTTGATTTAGATCTATGGGGCAGGAGATGGTGTGGGGCAGATGTGGGTCAGATCTATGGGGCAGGATCTCCTGGGGGCTGATGTGGGTCAGATCTGTGGGGTAAAATCTGCTGTGGGGCAGATGTGGTTCAGATCTATGGGGCAGGAGCTTCTGTGGGGTTGATGTGGGTCAGATCTATGGGTCAGGAGCTGCTGTGGGGCAGATGTGGGTCAGTTCTATGGGGCAAGAGCTGCTGTGGTGCAGATGTGGGTCAGATCTATGGGGCCGGAGCTGCTGTGGGGCTGATACGGTTAAGATCTATGGAGCGGGAGATGCTATGGGGCTGATGAGGGTCAGATCTATGGGGCAGGAGCTGATGTGGGGCTGATGTTGGTCAGATCTATAGGGCAGGAACTGCAGTGGGGCTGATGTGGGTCAGTTCTATGGGGCAGGATCTCCTGTGGGGCTGATGTGGGTCAAATCAATGAGGCAGAGCTGCTCTGGGGCACATGTGGGTCAGATCTATGGAGCAGGAGCTGCTGTGGGGCAGATTTGAATGAGATCTATAGGGCAGGAGCTGCTGTGGGTCAGATCTATGGAGCAGGATCTGCTGTGGGGCACATGTGAGTTAGATCAATGGGGCAGGAGATGGTGTGGGGCAGATGTGGGTCAGATCTATGGGGCAGGATCTCCTGGGGGCTGATGTGGGTCAGATCTGTGGGGTAAAATCTGCTGTGGGGCAGATGTGGTTCAGATCTATGGGGCAGGAGCTTCTGTGGGGTTGATGTGGGTCAGATCTATGGGTCAGGAGCTGCTGTGGGGCAGATGTGGGTCAGTTCTATGGGGCAAGAGCTGCTGTGGTGCAGATGTGGGTCAGATCTATGGGGCAGGAGCTGCTGTGGGGCTGATACGGTTAAGATCTATGGAGCGGGAGATGCTATGGGGCTGATGAGGGTCAGATCTATGGGGCAGGAGCTGATGTGGGGCTGATGTTGGTCAGATCTATAGGGCAGGAGCTGCAGTGGGGCTGATGTGGGTCAGTTCTATGGGGCAGGATCACCTGTGGGGCTGATGTGGGTCAGATCTGTGGGGTAAAATCTGCTGTGGGGCAGATGTGGTTCAGATCTATGGGGCAGGAGCTTCTGTGGGGTTGATGTGGGTCAGATCTATGGGTCAGGAGCTGCTGTGGGGCAGATGTGGGTCAGTTCTATGGGGCAAGAGCTGCTGTGGTGCAGATGTGGGTCAGATCTATGGGGCAGGAGCTGCTGTGGGGCTGATACGGTTAAGATCTATGGAGCGGGAGATGCTATGGGGCTGATGAGGGTCAGATCTATGGGGCAGGAGCTGATGTGGGGCTGATGTTGGTCAGATCTATAGGGCAGGAGCTGCAGTGGGGCTGATGTGGGTCAGTTCTATGGGGCAGGATCTCCTGTGGGGCTGATGTGGGTCAAATCAATGGGGCAGAGCTGCTCTGGGGCACATGTGGGTCAGATCTATGGAGCAGGAGCTGCTGTGGGGCAGATTTGAATGAGATCTATAGGGCAGGAGCTGCTGTGGGTCAGATCTATGGAGCAGGATCTGCTGTGGGGCACATGTGAGTTAGATCTATGGGGCAGGAGATGGTGTGGGGCAGATGTGGGTCAGATCTATAGGGCAGGAGCTGCTGTGGGTCAGATCTATGGGCAGGAGCTGCTGTGGGGCACATGTGAGTTAGATCTATGGGGCAGGAGATGGTGTGGGGCAGATGTGGGTCAGATCTATGGGGCAGGAGCTGCTGTGGGGCTGATACGGTTAAGATCTATGGAGCGGGAGATGCTATGGGGCTGATGAGGGTCAGATCTATGGGGCAGGAGCTGATGTGGGGCTGATGTTGGTCAGATCTATAAGGCAGGAGCTGCAGTGGGGCTGATGTGGGTCAGATCTATGGGGCAGGATCTCCTGTGGGGCTGATGTGGGTCAAATCAATGGGGCAGAGCTGCTCTGGGGCACATGTGGGTCAGATCTATGGGGCAGGAGCTGCGGTGGGGCAGATTTGAATCAGATCTATAGGGCAGGAGCTGCTGTGGGTCAGATCAATAGGGCAGGAGCTGCTGTGGGGCACATGTGAGTTAGATCTATGGGGCAGGAGATGGTGTGGGGCAGATGTGGGTCAGATCTATGGGGCAGGATCTCCTGGGGGCTGATGTGGGTCAGATCTGTGGGGTAAAATCTGCTGTGGGGCAGATGTGGTTCAGATCTATAGGGCAGGAGCTTCTGTGGGGTTGATGTGGGTCAGATCTATGGGTCAGGAGCTGCTGTGGGGCAGATGTGGGTCAGTTCTATGGGGCAAGAGCCGCTGAGGTGCAGATGTGGGTCAGATCTATGGGGCAAGATCTCCTGGGGGCTGATGTGGGTCAGATCTGTGGGGTAAAATCTGCTGTGGGGCAGATGTGGTTCAGATCTATGGGGCAGGAGCTTCTGTGGGGTTGATGTGGGTCAGATCTATGCGTCAGGAGCTGCTGTGGGGCAGATGTGGGTCAGTTCTATGGGGCAAGAGCTGCTGTGGTGCAGATGTGGGTCAGATCTATGGGGCAGGAGCTGCTGTGGGGCTGATACGGTTAAGATCTATGGAGCGGGAGATGCTATGGAGCTGATGAGGGTCAGATCTATGGGAAAGGAGCTGATGTGGGGCTGATGTTGGTCAGATCTATAGGGCAGGAGCTGCAGTGGGGCTGATGTGGGTCAGTTCTATGGGGCAGGATCTCCTGTGGGGCTGATGTGGGTCAGATCTGTAGGGTAAAATCTGCTGTGGGGCAGATGTGGTTCAGATCTATGGGGAAGGAGCTTCTGTGGGGTTGATGTGGGTCAGATCTATGGGTCAGGAGCTGCTGTGGGGCAGATGTGGGTCAGTTCTATGGGGCAAGAGCTGCTGTGGTGCAGATGTGGGTCAGATCTATGGGGCAGGAGCTGCTGTGGGGCTGATACGGTTAAGATCTATGGAGCGGGAGATGCTATGGGGTTGATGAGGGTCAGATCTATGAGGCAGGAGCTGATGTGGGGCTGATGTTGGTCAGATCTATAGGGCAGGAGCTGCAGTGGGGCTGATGTGGGTCAGATCTATGGAGCAGGAGCTGCTGTGGGGCAGATTTGAATCAGATCTATAGGGCAGGAGCTGCTGTGGGTCAGATCTATGGAGCAGGAGCTGCTGTGGGGCACATGTGAGTTAGATCTATGGGGCAGGAGATGGTGTGGGGCAGATGTGGGTCAGATCTATGGGGCAGGATCTCCTGGGGGCTGATGTGGGTCAGATCTGTGGGGTAAAATCTGCTGTGGGGCAGATGTGGTTCAGATCTATGGGGCAGGAGCTTCTGTGGGGTTGATGTGGGTCAGATCTATGGGTCAGGAGCTGCTGTGGGGCAGATGTGGGTCAGATCTATGGGGCAGGATCTCCTGGGGGCTGATGTGGGTCAGATCTGTGGGGTAAAATCTGCTGTGGGGCAGATGTGGTTCAGATCTATGGGGCAGGAGCTTCTGTGGGGTTGATGTGGGTCAGATCTATGGGTCAGGAGCTGCTGTGGGGCAGATGTGGGTCAGTTCCATGGGGCAAGAGCCGCTGTGGTGCAGATGTGGGTCAGATCTATGGGGCAAGATCTCCTGGGGGCTGATGTGGGTCAGATCTGTGGGGTAAAATCTGCTGTGGGGCAGATGTGGTTCAGATCTATGGGGCAGGAGCTTCTGTGGGGTTGATGTGGGTCAGATCTATGGGTCAGGAGCTGCTGTGGGGCAGATGTGGGTCAGTTCTATAGGGCAAGAGCTGCTGTGGTGCAGATGTGGGTCAGATCTATGGGGCAGGAGCTGCTGTGGGGCTGATACGGTTAAGATCTATGGAGCGGGAGATGCTATGGGGCTGATGAGGGTCAGATCTATGGGGCAGGAGCTGCTGTGGGGCTGATGTTGGTCAGATCTATAGGGCAGGAGCTGCAGTGGGGCTGATGTGGGTCAGTTCTATGGGGCAGGATCTCCTGTGGGGCTGATGTGGGTCAAATCAATGGGGCAGAGCTGCTCTGGGGCACATGTGGGTCAGATCTATGGAGCAGGAGCTGCTGTGGGGCAGATTAGAATCAGATCTATAGGGCAGGAGCTGCTGTGGGTCAGATCTATGGAGGAGGAGCTGCTGTGGGGCAGATGTGGGTCAGTTCTATGGGGCAAGAGCTTCTGTGGTGCAGATATGGGTCAGATCTATGGGGCAGGAGCTGCTGTGGGGCTGATACGGTTAAGATCTATGGAGCGGGAGATGCTATGGGGCTGATGAGGGTCAGATCTATGGGGCAGGAGCTGATGTGGGGCTGATGTTGGTCAGATCTATAGGGCAGGAGCTGCAGTGGGGCTGATGTTGGTCAGATCTATGGGGCAGGATCTCCTGTGGGGCTGATGTGGGTCAAATCAATGGGGCAGAGCTGCTCTGGGGCACATGTGGGTCAGATATATGGGGCAGGAGCTGCTGTGGGGCAGATTTGAATCAGATCTATAGGGCAGGAGCTGCTGTGGGTCAGATCTATGGGCAGGAGCTGCTGTGGGGCACATGTGAGTTAGATCTATGGGGCAGGAGATGGTGTGGGGCAGATGTGGGTCAGATCTATGGGGCAGGATATCCTGGGGGCTGATGTGGGTCAGATCTGTGGGGTAAAATCTGCTGTGGGGCAGATGTGGTTCTGATCTATGGGGCAGGAGCTTCTGTGGCGTTGATGTGGGTCAGATCTATGGGTCAGGAGCTGCTGTGGGGCAGATGTGGGTCAGTTCTATGGGGCAAGAGCCGCTGTGGTGCAGATGTGGGTCAGATCTATGGGGCAAGATCTCCTGGGGGCTGATGTGGGTCAGATCTGTGGGGTAAAATCTGCTGTGGGGCAGATGTGGTTCAGATCTATGGGGCAGGAGCTTCTGTGGGGTTGATGTGGGTCAGATCTATGGGTCAGGAGCTGCTGTGGGGCAGATGTGGGTCAGTTCTATGGGGCAAGAGCTGCTGTGGTGCAGATGTGGGTCAGATCTATGGGGCAGGAGCTGCTGTGGGGCTGATACGGTTAAGATCTATGGAGCGGGAGATGCTATGGGGCTGATGAGGGTCAGATCTATGGGGCAGGAGCTGATGTGGGGCTGATGTTGGTCAGATCTATAGGGCAGGAGCTGCAGTGGGGCTGATGTGGGTCAGTTCTATGGGGCAGGATCTCCTGTGGGGCTGATGTGGGTCAAATCAATGGGGCAGAGCTGCTCTGGGGCACATGTGGGTCAGATCTATAGGGCAGGAGCTGCTGTGGGGCAGATTTGAATCAGATCTATAGGGCAGAAGCTGCTGTGGGTCAGATCTATAGGGCAGGAGCTGCTGTGGGGCACATGTGAGTTAGATCTATGGGGCAGGAGATGGTGTGGGGCAGATGTGGGTCAGATCTATGGGGCAGGATCTCCTGGGGGCTGATGTGGGTCAGATCTGTGGGGTAAAATCTGCTGTGGGGCAGATGTGGTTCAGATCTATGGGGCAGGAGCTTCTGTGGGGTTGATGTGGGTCAGATCTATGGGTCAGGAGCTGCTGTGGGGCAGATGTGGGTCAGTTCTATGGGGCAAGAGCTGCTGTGGTGCAGATGTGGGTCAGATCTATGGGGCAGGAGCTGCTGTGGGGCTGATACGGTTAAGATCTATGGAGCGGGAGATGCTATGGGGCTGATGAGGGTCAGATCTATGGGGCAGGAGCTGCTGTGGGGCTGATGTTGGTCAGATCTATAGGGCAGGAGCTGCAGTGGGGCTGATGTGGGTCAGTTCTATGGGGCAGGATCTCCTGTGGGGCTGATGTGGGTCAAATCAATGGGGCAGAGCTGCTCTGGGGCACATGTGGGTCAGATCTATGGAGCAGGAGCTGCTGTGGGGCAGATTAGAATCAGATCTATAGGGCAGGAGCTGCTGTGGGTCAGATCTATGGAGGAGGAGCTGCTGTGGGGCAGATGTGGGTCAGTTCTATGGGGCAAGAGCTTCTGTGGTGCAGATATGGGTCAGATCTATGGGGCAGGAGCTGCTGTGGGGCTGATACGGTTAAGATCTATGGAGCGGGAGATGCTATGGGGCTGATGAGGGTCAGATCTATGGGGCAGGAGCTGATGTGGGGCTGATGTTGGTCAGATCTATAGGGCAGGAGCTGCAGTGGGGCTGATGTTGGTCAGATCTATGGGGCAGGATCTCCTGTGGGGCTGATGTGGGTCAAATCAATGGGGCAGAGCTGCTCTGGGGCACATGTGGGTCAGATATATGGGGCAGGAGCTGCTGTGGGGCAGATTTGAATCAGATCTATAGGGCAGGAGCTGCTGTGGGTCAGATCTATGGAGCAGGAGCTGCTGTGGGGCACATGTGAGTTAGATCTATGGGGCAGGAGATGGTGTGGGGCAGATGTGGGTCAGATCTATGGGGCAGGATCACCTGGGGGCTGATGTGGGTCAGATCTGTGGGGTAAAATCTGCTGTGGGGCAGATGTGGTTCTGATCTATGGGGCAGGAGCTTCTGTGGCGTTGATGTGGTTCAGATCTATGGGTCAGGAGCTGCTGTGGGGCAGATGTGGGTCAGATCTATGGGGCAAGAGCCGCTGTGGTGCAGATGTGGGTCAGATCTATGGGGCAGGATCTCCTGGGGGCTGATGTGGGTCAGATCTGTGGGGTAAAATCTGCTGTGGGGCAGATGTGGTTCAGATCTATGGGGCAGGAGCTTCTGTGGGGTTGATGTGGGTCAGATCTATGGGTCAGGAGCTGCTGTGGGGCAGATGTGGGTCAGTTCTATGGGGCAAGAGCTGCTGTGGTGCAGATGTGGGTCAGATCTATGGGGCAGGAGCTGCTGTGGGGCTGATACGGTTAAGATCTATGGAGCGGGAGATGCTATGGGGCTGATGAGGTTCAGATCTATGGGGCAGGAGCTTATGTGGGGCTGATGTTGGTCAGATCTATAGGGCAGGAGCTGCAGTGGGGCTGATGTGGGTCAGATCTATGGGGCAGGATCTCCTGTGGGGCTGATGTGGGTCAAATCAATGAGGCAGAGCTGCTCTGGGGCACATGTGGGTCAGATCTATAGGGCAGGAGCTGCTGTGGGGCAGATTTGAATCAGATCTATAGGGCAGAAGCTGCTGTGGGTCAGATCTATAGGGCAGGAGCTGCTGTGGGGCACATGTGAGTTAGATCTATGGGGCAGGAGATGGTGTGGGGCAGATGTGGGTCAGATCTATGGGGCAGGATCTCCTGGGGGCTGATGTGGGTCAGATCTGTGGGGTAAAATCTGCTGTGGGGCAGATGTGGTTCAGATCTATGGGGCAGGAGCTTCTGTGGGGTTGATGTGGGTCAGATCTATGGGTCAGGAGCTGCTGTGGGGCAGATGTGGGTCAGATCTATGGGGCAGGATCTCCTGGGGGCTGATGTGGGTCAGATCTGTGGGGTAAAATCTGCTGTGGGGCAGATGTGGTTCAGATCTATGGGGCAGGAGCTTCTGTGGGGTTGATGTGGTTCAGATCTATAGGGCAGGAGCTTCTGTGGGGTTGATGTGGGTCAGATCTATGGGTCAGGAGCTGCTGTGGGGCAGATGTGGGTCAGTTCTATGGGGCAAGAGCCGCTGTGGTGCAGATGTGGGTCAGATCTATAGGGCAAGATCTCCTGGGGGCTGATGTGGGTCAGATCTGTGGGGTAAAATCTGCTGTGGGGCAGATGTGGTTCAGATCTATGGGGCAGGAGCTTCTGTGGGGTTGATGTGGGTCAGATCTATGGGTCAGGAGCTGCTGTGGGGCAGATGTGGGTCAGTTCTATGGGGCAAGAGCTGCTGTGGTGCAGATGTGGGTCAGATCTATGGGGCAGGAGCTGCTGTGGGGCTGATACGGTTAAGATCTATGGAGCGGGAGATGCTATGGGGCTGATGAGGGTCAGATCTATGGGGCAGGAGCTGCTGTGGGGCTGATGTTGGTCAGATCTATAGGGCAGGAGCTGCAGTGGGGCTGATGTGGGTCAGTTCTATGGGGCAGGATCTCCTGTGGGGCTGATGTGGGTCAAATCAATGGGGCAGAGCTGCTCTGGGGCACATGTGGGTCAGATCTATGGAGCAGGAGCTGCTGTGGGGCAGATTAGAATCAGATCTATAGGGCAGGAGCTGCTGTGGGTCAGATCTATGGAGGAGGAGCTGCTGTGGGGCAGATGTGGGTCAGTTCTATGGGGCAAGAGCTTCTGTGGTGCAGATATGGGTCAGATCTATGGGGCAGGAGCTGCTGTGGGGCTGATACGGTTAAGATCTATGGAGCGGGAGATGCTATGGGGCTGATGAGGGTCAGATCTATGGGGCAGGAGCTGATGTGGGGCTGATGTTGGTCAGATCTATAGGGCAGGAGCTGCAGTGGGGCTGATGTTGGTCAGATCTATGGGGCAGGATCTCCTGTGGGGCTGATGTGGGTCAAATCAATGGGGCAGAGCTGCTCTGGGGCACATGTGGGTCAGATATATGGGGCAGGAGCTGCTGTGGGGCAGATTTGAATCAGATCTATAGGGCAGGAGCTGCTGTGGGTCAGATCTATGGGCAGGAGCTGCTGTGGGGCACATGTGAGTTAGATCTATGGGGCAGGAGATGGTGTGGGGCAGATGTGGGTCAGATCTATGGGGCAGGATCTCCTGGGGGCTGATGTGGGTCAGATCTGTGGGGTAAAATCTGCTGTGGGGCAGATGTGGTTCTGATCTATGGGGCAGGAGCTTCTGTGGCGTTGATGTGGGTCAGATCTATGGGTCAGGAGCTGCTGTGGGGCAGATGTGGGTCAGTTCTATGGGGCAAGAGCCGCTGTGGTGCAGATGTGGGTCAGATCTATGGGGCAGGAGCTGCTGTGGGGCTGATACGGTTAAGATCTATGGAGCGGGAGATGCTATGGGGCTGATGTGGGTCAGATCTATGGGGCAGGAGCTGCTGTGGGGCTGATACGGTTAAGATCTATGGAGCGGGAGATGCTATGGGGCTGATGAGGGTCAGATCTATGGGGCAGGAGCTGATGTGGGGCTGATGTTGGTCAGATCTATAGGGCAGGAGCTGCAGTGGGGCTGATGTGGGTCAGTTCTATGGGGCAGGATCTCCTGTGGGGCTGATGTGGGTCAAATCAATGGGGCAGAGCTGCTCTGGGGCACATGTGGGTCAGATCTATGGAGCAGGAGCTGCTGTGGGGCAGATTAGAATCAGATCTATAGGGCAGGAGCTGCTGTGGGTCAGATCTATGGAGGAGGAGCTGCTGTGGGGCAGATGTGGGTCAGTTCTATGGGGCAAGAGCTTCTGTGGTGCAGATATGGGTCAGATCTATGGGGCAGGAGCTGCTGTGGGGCTGATACGGTTAAGATCTATGGAGCGGGAGATGCTATGGGGCTGATGAGGGTCAGATCTATGGGGCAGGAGCTGATGTGGGGCTGATGTTGGTCAGATCTATAGGGCAGGAGCTGCAGTGGGGCTGATGTTGGTCAGATCTATGGGGCAGGATCTCCTGTGGGGCTGATGTGGGTCAAATCAATGGGGCAGAGCTGCTCTGGGGCACATGTGGGTCAGATATATGGGGCAGGAGCTGCTGTGGGGCAGATTTGAATCAGATCTATAGGGCAGGAGCTGCTGTGGGTCAGATCTATGGAGCAGGAGCTGCTGTGGGGCACATGTGAGTTAGATCTATGGGGCAGGAGATGGTGTGGGGCAGATGTGGGTCAGATCTATGGGGCAGGATCACCTGGGGGCTGATGTGGGTCAGATCTGTGGGGTAAAATCTGCTGTGGGGCAGATGTGGTTCTGATCTATGGGGCAGGAGCTTCTGTGGCGTTGATGTGGTTCAGATCTATGGGTCAGGAGCTGCTGTGGGGCAGATGTGGGTCAGATCTATGGGGCAAGAGCCGCTGTGGTGCAGATGTGGGTCAGATCTATGGGGCAGGATCTCCTGGGGGCTGATGTGGGTCAGATCTGTGGGGTAAAATCTGCTGTGGGGCAGATGTGGTTCAGATCTATGGGGCAGGAGCTTCTGTGGGGTTGATGTGGGTCAGATCTATGGGTCAGGAGCTGCTGTGGGGCAGATGTGGGTCAGTTCTATGGGGCAAGAGCTGCTGTGGTGCAGATGTGGGTCAGATCTATGGGGCAGGAGCTGCTGTGGGGCTGATACGGTTAAGATCTATGGAGCGGGAGATGCTATGGGGCTGATGAGGGTCAGATCTATGGGGCAGGAGCTTATGTGGGGCTGATGTTGGTCTGATCTATAGGGCAGGAGCTGCAGTGGGGCTGATGTGGGTCAGATCTATGGGGCAGGATCTCCTGTGGGGCTGATGTGGGTCAAATCAATGAGGCAGAGCTGCTCTGGGGCACATGTGGGTCAGATCTATAGGGCAGGAGCTGCTGTGGGGCAGATTTGAATCAGATCTATAGGGCAGAAGCTGCTGTGGGTCAGATCTATAGGGCAGGAGCTGCTGTGGGGCACATGTGAGTTAGATCTATGGGGCAGGAGATGGTGTGGGGCAGATGTGGGTCAGATCTATGGGGCAGGATCTCCTGGGGGCTGATGTGGGTCAGATCTGTGGGGTAAAATCTGCTGTGGGGCAGATGTGGTTCAGATCTATGGGGCAGGAGCCTCTGTGGGGTTGATGTGGGTCAGATCTATGGGTCAGGAGCTGCTGTGGGGCAGATGTGGGTCAGATCTATGGGGCAGGATCTCCTGGGGGCTGATGTGGGTCAGATCTGTGGGGTAAAATCTGCTGTGGGGCAGATGTGGTTCAGATCTATGGGGCAGGAGCTTCTGTGGGGTTGATGTGGTTCAGATCTATAGGGCAGGAGCTTCTGTGGGGTTGATGTCGGTCAGATCTATGGGTCAGGAGCTGCTGTGGGGCAGATGTGGGTCAGTTCTATGGGGCAAGAGCCGCTGTGGTGCAGATGTGGGTCAGATCTATGGGGCAGGATCTCCTGGGGGCTGATGTGGGTCAGATCTGTGGGGTAAAATCTGCTGTGGGGCAGATGTGGTTCAGATCTATGGGGCAGGAGCTTCTGTGGCGTTGATGTGGTTCAGATCTATGGGTCAGGAGCTGCTGTGGGGCAGATGTGGGTCAGATCTATGGGGCAAGAGCCGCTGTGGTGCAGATGTGGGTCAGATCTATGGGGCAGGATCTCCTGGGGGCTGATGTGGGTCAGATCTGTGGGGTAAAATCTGCTGTGGGGCAGATGTGGTTCAGATCTATGGGGCAGGAGCTTCTGTGGGGTTGATGTGGGTCAGATCTATGGGTCAGGAGCTGCTGTGGGGCAGATGTGGGTCAGTTCTATGGGGCAAGAGCTGCTGTGGTGCAGATGTGGGTCAGATCTATGGGGCAGGAGCTGCTGTGGGGCTGATACGGTTAAGATCTATGGAGCGGGAGATGCTATGGGGCTGATGAGGTTCAGATCTATGGGGCAGGAGCTTATGTGGGGCTGATGTTGGTCAGATCTATAGGGCAGGAGCTGCAGTGGGGCTGATGTGGGTCAGATCTATGGGGCAGGATCTCCTGTGGGGCTGATGTGGGTCAAATCAATGAGGCAGAGCTGCTCTGGGGCACATGTGGGTCAGATCTATAGGGCAGGAGCTGCTGTGGGGCAGATTTGAATCAGATCTATAGGGCAGAAGCTGCTGTGGGTCAGATCTATAGGGCAGGAGCTGCTGTGGGGCACATGTGAGTTAGATCTATGGGGCAGGAGATGGTGTGGGGCAGATGTGGGTCAGATCTATGGGGCAGGATCTCCTGGGGGCTGATGTGGGTCAGATCTGTGGGGTAAAATCTGCTGTGGGGCAGATGTGGTTCAGATCTATGGGGCAGGAGCCTCTGTGGGGTTGATGTGGGTCAGATCTATGGGTCAGGAGCTGCTGTGGGGCAGATGTGGGTCAGATCTATGGGGCAGGATCTCCTGGGGGCTGATGTGGGTCAGATCTGTGGGGTAAAATCTGCTGTGGGGCAGATGTGGTTCAGATCTATGGGGCAGGAGCTTCTGTGGGGTTGATGTGGTTCAGATCTATAGGGCAGGAGCTTCTGTGGGGTTGATGTGGGTCAGATCTATGGGTCAGGAGCTGCTGTGGGGCAGATGTGGGTCAGTTCTATGGGGCAAGAGCTGCTGTGGTGCAGATGTGGGTCAGATCTATGGGGCAGGAGCTGCTGTGGGGCTGATACGGTTAAGATCTATGGAGCGGGAGATGCTATGGGGCTGATGAGGGTCAGATCTATGGGGCAGGAGCTGATGTGGGGCTGATGTTGGTCAGATCTATAGGGCAGGAGCTGCAGTGGGGCTGATGTGGGTCAGATCTATGGGGCAGGATCTCCTGTGGGGCTGATGTGGGTCAAATCAATGGGGCAGAGCTGCTCTGTGGCAGATGTGGGTCAGATCTATGGGGCAGGAGCTGCTGTGGGGCAGATTTGAATCAGATCTATAGGGCAGGAGCTGCTGTGGGTCAGATCTATGGGCAGGAGCTGCTGTGGGGCACATTTCAGTTAGATCTATGGGGCAGGAGATGGTGTGGGGCAGATGTGGGTCAGATCTATGGGGCAGGATCTCCTGGGGGCTGATGTGGGTCAGATCTGTGGGGTAATATCTGCTGTGGGGCAGATGTGGTTCAGATCTATGGGGCAGGAGCTTCTGTGGGGTTGATGTGGGTCAGATCTATGGGTCAGGAGCTGCTGTGGGGCAGATGTGGGTCAGATCTATTGGGCAGGATATCCTGGGGGCTGATGTGGGTCAGATCTGTGGGGTAAAATCTGCTGTGGGGCAGATGTGGTTCAGATCTATGGGGCAGGAGCTTCTGTGGGGTTGATGTGGGTCAGATCTATGGGTCAGGAGCTGCTGTGGGGCAGATGTGGGTCAGTTCTATGGGGCAAGAGCCGCTGTGGTGCAGATGTGGGTCAGATCTATGGGGCAGGAGCTGCTGTGGGGCTGATACGGTTAAGATCTATGGAGCGGGAGATGCTATGGGGCTGATGAGGTTCAGATCTATGGGGCAGGAGCTGATGTGGGGCTGATGTTGGTCAGATCTATAGGGCAGGAGCTGCAGTGGGGCTGATGTGGGTCAGATCTATGGGGCAGGATCTCCTGTGGGGCTGATGTGGGTCAAATCAATGGGGCAGAGCTGCTCTGGGGCACATGTGGGTCAGATCTATGGAGCAGGAGCTGCTGTGGGGCAGATTTGAATCAGATCTATAGGGCAGAAGCTGCTGTGGGTCAGATCTATGGGCAGGAGCTGCTGTGGGGCACATGTGAGTTAGATCTATGGGGCAGGAGATGGTGTGGGGCAGATGTGGGTCAGATCTATGGGGCAGGATCTCCTGGGGGCTGATGTGGGTCAGATCTGTGGGGTAAAATCTGCTGTGGGGCAGATGTGGTTCAGATCTATGGGGCAGGAGCTTCTGTGGGGTTGATGTGGGTCAGATCTATGGGTCAGGAGCTGCTGTGGGGCAGATGTGCGTCAGTTCTATGGGGCAAGAGCCGCTGTGGTGCAGATGTGGGTCAGATCTATGGGGCAAGATCTCCTGGGGGCTGATGTGGGTCAGATCTGTGGGGTAAAATCTGCTGTGGGGCAGATGTGGTTCAGATCTATGGGGCAGGAGCTTCTGTGGGGTTGATGTGGGTCAGATCTATGGGCAGGAGCTGCTGTGGGGCACATGTGAGTTAGATCTATGGGGCAGGAGATGGTGTGGGGCAGATGTGGGTCAGATCTATGGGGCAGGATCTCCTGGGGGCTGATGTGGGTCAGATCTGTGGGGTAAAATCTGCTGTGGGGCAGATGTGGTTCAGATCTATGGGGCAGGAGCTTCTGTGGGGTTGATGTGGGTCAGATCTATGGGTCAGGAGCTGCTGTGGGGCAGATGTGGGTCAGATCTATGGGGCAGGATCTCCTGGGGGCTGATGTGGGTCAGATCTGTGGGGTAAAATCTGCTGTGGGGCAGATGTGGTTCAGATCTATGGGGCAGGAGCTTCTGTGGGGTTGATGTGGGTCAGATCTATGGGTCAGGAGCTGCTGTGGGGCAGATGTGCGTCAGTTCTATGGGGCAAGAGCCGCTGTGGTGCAGATGTGGGTCAGATCTATGGGGCAAGATCTCCTGGGGGCTGATGTGGGTCAGATCTGTGGGGTAAAATCTGCTGTGGGGCAGATGTGGTTCAGATCTATGGGGCAGGAGCTTCTGTGGGGTTGATGTGGGTCAGATCTATGGGTCAGGAGCTGCTGTGGGGCAGATGTGGGTCAGTTCTATGGGGCAAGAGCTGCTGTGGTGCAGATGTGGGTCAGATCTATGGGGCAGGAGCTGCTGTGGGGCTGATACGGTTAAGATCTATGGAGCGGGAGATGCTATGGGGCTGATGAGGGTCAGATCTATGGGGCAGGAGCTGAAGTGGGGCTGATGTTTGTCAGATCTATAGGGCAGGAGCTGCAGTGGGGCTGATGTGGGTCAGATCTATGGGGCAGGATCTCCTGTGGGGCTGATATGGGTCAAATCAATGGGGCAGAGCTGCTCTGGGGCACATGAGGGTCAGATCTATGGAGCAGGAGCTGCTGTGGGGCAGATTTGAATCAGATCTATAGGGCAGGAGCTGCTGTGGGTCAGATCTATGGAGCAGGAGCTGCTGTGGAGTTGATGTGGGTCAGATCTATGGGTCAGGAGCTGCTGTGGGGCAGATGTGGGTCAGTTCTATGGGGCAAGAGCTGCTGTGGTGCAGATGTGGGTCAGATCTATGGGGCAGGAGTTGCTGTGGGGCTGATACGGTTAAGATCTATGGAGCGGGAGATGCTATGGGGCTGATGAGGGTCAGATCTATGGGGCAGGAGCTGATGTGGGGCTGATGTTGGTCAGATCTATAGGGCAGGAGCTGCAGTGGGGCTGATGTGGGTCAGTTCTATGGGGCAGGATCTCCTGTGGGGCTGATGTGGGTCAAATCAATGAGGCAGAGCTGCAGTGGGGCTGATGTGGGTCAGATCTATGGGGCAGGATCTCCTGTGGGGCTGATGTGGGTCAAATCAATGGGGCAGAGCTGCTCTGGGGCACATGTGGGTCAGATCTATGGGGCAGGAGCTGCTGTGGGGCAGATTTGAATCAGATCTATAGGGCAGGAGCTGCTGTGGGGCAGATCTATGGGCAGGAGCTGCTGTGGGGCACATGTGAGTTAGATCTATGGGGCAGGAGATGGTGTGGGGCAGATGTGGGTCAGATCTATGGGGCAGGATCTCCTGGGGGCTGAGGTGGGTCAGATCTGTGGGGTAAAATCTGCTGTGGGGCAGATGTGGTTCAGATCTATGGGGCAGGAGCTTCTGTGGGGTTGATGTGGGTCAGATCTATGGGTCAGGAGCTGCTGTGGGGCAGATGTGGGTCAGATCTATGGGGCAGGATCTCCTGGGGGCTGATGTGGGTCAGATCTGTGGGGTAAAATCTGCTGTGGGGCAGATGTGGTTCAGATCTATGGGGCAGGAGCTTCTGTGGGGTTGATGTGGGTCAGATCTTTGGGTCAGGAGCTGCTGTGGGGCAGATGTGGGTCAGTTCTATGGGGCAAGAGCTGCTGTGGTGCAGATGTGGGTCAGATCTATGGGGCAGGAGCTTCTGTGGGGTTGATGTGGGTCAGATCTATGGGTCAGGAGCTGCTGTGGGGCAGATGTGGGTCAGTTCTATGGGGCAGGATCTCCTGTGGGGCTGATATGGGTCAAATCAATGGGGCAGAGCTGCTCTGGGGCACATGAGGGTCAGATCTATGGAGCAGGAGCTGCTGTGGGGCAGATTTGAATCAGATCTATAGGGCAGGAGCTGCTGTGGGTCAGATCTATGGAGCAGGAGCTGCTGTGGGGTTGATGTGGGTCAGATCTATGGGTCAGGAGCTGCTGTGGGGCAGATGTGGGTCAGTTCTATGGGGCAAGAGCTGCTGTGGTGCAGATGTGGGTCAGATCTATGGGGCAGGAGCTGCTGTGGGGCAGATTTGAATCAGATCTATAGGGCAGAAGCTGCTGTGGGTCAGATATATGCGCAGGAGCTGCTGTGGGGCACATGTGAGTTAGATCTATGGGGCAGGAGATGGTGTGGGGCAGATGTGGGTCAGATCTATGGGGCAGGATCTCCTGGGGGCTGATGTGGGTCAGATCTGTGGGGTAAAATCTGCTGTGGGGCAGATGTGGTTCAGATCTATGGGTCAGGTGCTGCTGTGGGGTTGATGTGGGTCAGATCTATGGGTCAGGAGCTGCTGTGGGGCAGATGTGGGTCAGTTCTATGGGGGAAGAGCTGCTGTGGTGCAGATGTGGGTCAGATCTATGGGGCAGGAGTTGCTGTGGGGCTGATACGGTTAAGATCTATGGAGCGGGAGATGCTATGGGGCTGATGAGGGTCAGATCTATGGGGCAGGAGCTGATGTGGGGCTGATGTTGGTCAGATCTATAGGGCAGGAGCTGCAGTGGGGCTGATGTGGGTCAGTTCTATGGGGCAGGATCTCCTGTGGGGCTGATGTGGGTCAAATCAATGAGGCAGAGCAGCTGTGGGGCTGATGTGGGTCAGATCTATGGAGCAGGAGCTGCTGTGGGGCAGATTTGAATCAGATCTATAGGGCAGGAGCTGCTGTGGGTCAGATGTATGGAGCAGGAGCTGCTGTGGGGTTGATGTGGGTCAGATCTATGGGTCAGGAGCTGCTGTGGGGCAGATGCGGGTCAGTTCTATGGGGCAAGAGCTGCTGTGGTGCAGATGTGGGTCAGATCTATGGGGCAGGAGCTGCTGTGGGGCTGATACGGTTAAGATCTATGGAGCGGGAGATGCTATGGGGCTGATGAGGGTCAGATCTATGGGGCAGGAGCTGATGTGGGGCTGATGTTGGTCCGATCTATAGGGCAGGAGCTGCAGTGGGGCTGATGTGGGTCAGATCTATGGGGCAGGATCTCCTGTGGGGCTGATGTGGGTCAAATCAATGGGGCAGAGCTGCTCTGGGGCACATGTGGGTCAGATCTATGGGGCAGGAGCTGCTGTGGGGCAGATTTGAATCAGATCTATAGGGCAGGAGCTGCTGTGGGTCAGATCTATGGGCAGGAGCTGCTGTGGGGCACATGTGAGTTAGATCTAGGGGGCAGGAGATGGTGTGGGGCAGATGTGGGTCAGATCTATGGGGCAGGATCTCCTGGGGGCTGAGGTGGGTCAGATCTGTGGGGTAAAATCTGCTGTGGGGCAGATGTGGTTCAGATCTATGGGGCAGGAGCTTCTGTGGGGTTGATGTGGGTCAGATCTATGGGTCAGGAGCTGCTGTGGGGCAGATGTGGGTCAGATCTATGGGGCAGGATCTCCTGGGGGCTGATGTGGGTCAGATCTGTGGGGTAAAATCTGCTGTGGGGCAGATGTGGTTCAGATCTATGGGGCAGGAGCTTCTGTGGGGTTGATGTGGGTCAGATCTTTGGGTCAGGAGCTGCTGTGGGGCAGATGTGGGTCAGTTCTATGGGGCAAGAGCTGCTGTGGTGCAGATGTGGGTCAGATCTATGGGGCAGGAGCTTCAGTGGGGTTGATGTGGGTCAGTTCTATGGGGCAAGAGCTGCTGTGGGGCAGATGTGGGTCAGTTCTATGGGGCAAGAGCCGCTGTGGTGCAGATGTGGGTCAGATCTATGGGGCAAGATCTCCTGGGGGCTGATGTGGGTCAGATCTGTGGGGTAAAATCTGCTGTGGGGCAGATGTGGTTCAGATCTATGGGGCAGGAGCTTCTGTGGGGTTGATGTGGGTCAGATCTATGGGTCAGGAGCTGCTGTGGGGCAGATGTGGGTCAGTTCTATGGGGCAAGAGCTGCTGTGGTGCAGATGTGGGTCAGATCTATGGGGCAGGAGCTGCTGTGGGGCTGATACGGTTAAGATCTATGGAGCGGGAGATGCTATGGGGCTGATGAGGGTCAGATCTATGGGGCAGGAGCTGATGTGGGGCTGATGTTGGTCAGATCTATAGGGCAGGAGCTGCAGTGGGGCTGATGTGGGTCAGTTCTATGGGGCAGGATCTCCTGTGGGGCTGATGTGGGTCAAATCAATGAGGCAGAGCTGCTCTGGGGCACATGTGGGTCAGATCTATGGAGCAGGAGCTGCTGTGGGGCAGATTTGAATGAGATCTATAGGGCAGGAGCTGCTGTGGGTCAGATCTATGGAGCAGGATCTGCTGTGGGGCACATGTGAGTTAGATCTATGGGGCAGGAGATGGTGTGGGGCAGATGTGGGTCAGATCTATGGAGCAGGAGCTGCTGTGGGGCAGATTTGAATCAGATCTATAGGGCAGGAGCTGCTGTGGGTCAGATCTATGGAGCAGGAGCTGCTTTGGGGCAGATTTGAATCAGATCTATGGAGCAGGAGCTGCTGTGGGTCAGATCTATGGAGCAGGAGCTGCTGTGGGGTATATGTGGGTCAGATCTATGGGTCAGGAGCTGCTGTGGGGCAGATGTGGGTCAGTTCTATGGGGCAAGAGCTGCTGTGGTGCAGATGTGGGTCAGATCTATGGGGCAGGAGCTGCTGTGGGGCAGATGTGGTTGAGATCTATGGAGCGGGAAATGCTATGGGGCTGATGATGGTCAGATCTATGGGGCAGGAGCTGATGTGGGGCTGATGTTGGTCAGATCTATAGGGCAGGAGCTGCAGTGGGGCTGATGTGGGTCAGATCTATGGGGCAGGATCTCCTGTGGGGCTGATGTGGGTCAAATCAATGGGGCAGAGCTGCTCTGGGGCACATGTGGGTCAGATCTATGGGGCAGGAGCTGCTGTGGGGCAGATTTGAATCAGATCTATAGGGCAGGAGCTGCTGTGGGTCAGATCTATGGGCAGGAGCTGCTGTGGGGCACATGTGAGTTAGATCTATGGGGCAGGAGATGGTGTGGGGCAGATGTGGGTCAGATCTATGGGGCAGGATCTCCTGGGGGCTGATGTGGGTCAGATCTGTGGGGTAAAATCTGCTGTGGGGCAGATGTGGTTCAGATCTATGGGGCAGGAGCTTCTGTGGGGTTGATGTGGGTCAGATCTATGGGTCAGGAGCTGCTGTGGGTCAGATGTGGGTCAGTTCTATGGGGCAAGAGCTGCTGTGGTGCAGATGTGGGTCAGATCTATGGGGCAGGAGCTGCTGTGGGGCTGATACGGTTAAGATCTATGGAGCGGGAGATGCTATGGGGCTGATGAGGGTCAGATCTATGGGGCAGGAGCTGATGTGGGGCTGATGTTGGTCAGATCTATAGGGCAGGAGCTGCAGTGGGGCTGATGTGGGTCAGTTCTATGGGGCAGGATCTCCTGTGGGGCTGATGTGGGTCAAATCAATGAGGCAGAGCTGCTCTGGGGCACATGTGGGTCAGATCTATGGAGCAGGAGCTGCTGTGGGGCAGATTTGAATCAGATCTATAGGGCAGGAGCTGCTGTGGGTCAGATCTATGGAACAGGAGCTGCTGTGGGGCACATGTGAGTTAGATCTATAGGGCAGGAGATGGTGTGGGGCAGATGTGGGTCAGATCTATGGGGCAGGATCTCCTGGGGGCTGATGTGGGTCAGATCTGTGGGGTAAAATCTGCTGTGGGGCAGATGTGGTTCAGATCTATGGGGCAGGAGCTTCTGTGGGGTTGATGTGGGTCAGATCTATGGGTCAGGAGCTGCTGTGGGGCAGATGTGGGTCAGTTCTATGGGGCAAGAGCTGCTGTGGTGCAGATGTGGGTCAGATCTATGGGGCAGGAGCTGCTGTGGGGCTGATACGGTTAAGATCTATGGAGCGGGAGATGCTATGGGGCTGATGAGGGTCAGATCTATAGGGCAGGAGCTGATGTGGGGCTGATGTTGGTCAGATCTATAGGGCAGGAGCTGCAGTGGGGCTGATGTGGGTCAGTTCTATGGGGCAGGATCTCCTGTGGGGCTGATGTGGGTCAAATCAATGAGGCAGAGCTGCTCTGGGGCACATGTGGGTCAGATCTATGGAGCAGGAGCTGCTGTGGGGCAGATTTGAATGAGATCTATAGGGCAGGAGCTGCTGTGGGTCAGATCTATGGAGCAGGAGCTGCTGTGGGGCACATGTGAGTTAGATCTATGGGGCAGGAGATGGTGTGGGTCAGATGTGGGTCAGATCTATGGGGCAGGATCTCCTGGGGGCTGATGTGGGTCAGATCTGTGGGGTAAAATCTGCTGTGGGGCAGATGTGGTTCAGATCTATGGGGCAGGAGCTTCTGTGGGGTTGACGTGGGTCAGATCTATGGGTCAGGAGCTGCTGTGGGGCAGATGTGGGTCAGATCTATGGGGCAGGATCTCCTGGGGGCTGATGTGGGTCAGATCTGTGGGGTAAAATCTGCTGTGGGGCAGATGTGGTTCAGATCTATGGGGCAGGAGCTTCTGTGGGGTTGATGTGGGTCAGATCTATGGGTCAGGAGCTGCTGTGGGGCAGATGTGGGTCAGTTCTATGGGGCAAGAGCTGCTGTGGTGCAGATGTGGGTCAGATCTATGGGGCAGGAGCTGCTGTGGGGCTGATACGGTTAAGATCTATGGAGCGGGAGATGCTATGGGGCTGATGAGGGTCAGATCTATGGGGCAGGAGCTGCTGTGGGGCTGATGTTGGTCAGATCTATAGGGCAGGAGCTGCAGTGGGGCTGATGTGGGTCAGTTCTATGGGGCAGGATCTCCTGTGGGGCTGATGTGGGTCAAATCAATGAGGCAGAGCTGCTCTGGGGCACATGTGGGTCAGATCTATGGAGCAGGAGCTGCTGTGGGGCAGATTTGAATCAGATCTATAGGGCAGGAGCTGCTGTGGGTCAGATCTATGGGCAGGAGATGCTGTGGGGCACATGTGAGTTAGATCTATGGGGCAGGAGATGGTGTGGGGCAGATGTGGGTCAGATCTATAGGGCAGGAGCTGCTGTGGGTCAGATCTATGGGCAGGAGCTGTTGTGGGGCACATGTGAGTTAGATCTATGGGGCAGGAGATGGTGTGGGGCAGATGTGGGTCAGATCTATGGGGCAGGAGCTGCTGTGGGGCTGATACGGTTAAGATCTATGGAGCGGGAGATGCTATGGGGCTGATGAGGGTCAGATCTATGGGGCAGGAGCTTCTGTGGGGTTGATGTGGGTCAGATCTATGGGTCAGGAGCTGCTGTGGGGCAGATGTGGGTCAGATCTATGGGGCAGGATCTCCTGGGGGCTGATGTGGGTCAGATCTGTGGGGTAAAATCTGCTGTGGGGCAGATGTGGTTCAGATCTATGGGGCAGGAGCTTCTGTGGGGTTGATGTGGGTCAGATCTATGGGTCAGGAGCTGCTGTGGGGCAGATGTGGGTCAGTTCTATGGGGCAAGAGCCGCTGTGGTGCAGATGAGGGTCAGATCTATGGGGCAAGATCTCCTGGGGGCTGATGTGGGTCAGATCTGTGGGGTAAAATCTGCTGTGGGGCAGATGTGGTTCAGATCTATGGGGCAGGAGCTTCTGTGGGGTTGATGTGGGTCAGATCTATGGGTCAGGAGCTGCTGTGGGGCAGATGTGGGTCAGTTCTATGGGGCAAGAGCTGCTGTGGTGCAGATGTGGGTCAGATCTATGGGGCAGGAGCTGCTGTGGGGCTGATACGGTAAAGATCTATGGAGCGGGAGATGCTATGGGGCTGATGAGGGTCAGATCTATGGGGCAGGAGCTGATGTGGGGCTGATGTTGGTCAGATCTATAGGGCAGGAGCTGCAGTGGGGCTGATGTGGGTCAGTTCTATGGGGCAGGATCTCCTGTGGGGCTGATGTGGGTCAGATCTGTGGGGTAAAATCTGCTGTGGGGCAGATGTGGTTCAGATCTATGGGGCAGGAACTTCTTTGGGGTTGATGTGGGTCAGATCTATGGGTCAGGAGCTGCTGTGGGGCAGATGTGGGTCAGTTCTATGGGGCAAGAGCTGCTGTGGTGCAGATGTGGGTCAGATCTATGGGGCAGGAGCTGCTGTGGGGCTGATACGGTTAAGATCTATGGAGCGGGAGATGCTATGGAGCTGATGAGGGTCAGATCTATGGGGCAGGAGCTGATGTGGGGCTGATGTTGGTCAGATCTATAGGGCAGGAGCTGCAGTGGGGCTGATGTGGGTCAGTTCTATGGGGCAGGATCTCCTGTGGGGCTGATGTGTGTCAAATCAATGAGGCAGAGCTGCTCTGGGGCACATGTGGGTCAGATCTATGGAGCAGGAGCTGCTGTGGGGCAGATTTGAATCAGATCTATAGGGCAGGAGCTGCTGTGGGTCAGATCTATGGAGCAGGATCTGCTGTGGGGCAGATTTGAATCAGATCTATAGGGCAAGAGCTGCTGTGGGTCAGATCTATGGAGGAGGAGCTGCTGTGGGGTTGATGTGGGTCAGATCTATGGGTCAGGAGCTGCTGTGGGGCAGATGTGGGTCAGTTCTATGGGGCAAGAGCTTCTGTGGTGCAGATGTGGGTCAGATCTATGGGGCAGGAGCTGCTGTGGGGCTGATACGGTTAAGATCTATGGAGCGGGAGATGCTATGGGGCTGATGAGGGTCAGATCTATGGGGCAGGAGCTGATGTGGGGCTGATGTTGGTCAGATCTATAGGGCAGGAGCTGCAGTGGGGCTGATGTGGGTCAGATCTATGGGGCAGGATCTCCTGTGGGGCTGATGTGGGTCAAATCAATGGGGCAGAGCTGCTCTGGGGCACATGTGGGTCAGATCTATGGGGCAGGAGCTGCTGTGGGGCAGATTTGAATCAGATCTATAGGGCAGGAGCTGCTGTGGGTCAGATCTATGGGCAGGAGCTGCTGTGGGGCACATGTGAGTTAGATCTATGGGGCAGGAGATGGTGTGGGGCAGATGTGGGTCAGATCTATGGGGCAGGATCTCCTGGGGGCTGATGTGGGTCAGATCTGTGGGGTAAAATCTGCTGTGGGGCAGATGTGGTTCTGATCTATGGGGCAGGAGCTTCTGTGGGGTTGATGTGGGTCAGATCTATGGGTCAGGAGCTGCTGTGGGGCAGATGTGGGTCAGATCTATGGGGCAGGATCTCCTGGGGGCTGATGTGGGTCAGATCTGTGGGGTAAAATCTGCTGTGGGGCAGATGTGGTTCAGATCTATGGGGCAGGAGCTTCTGTGGGGTTCATGTGGGTCAGATCTATGGGTCAGGAGCTGCTGTGGGGCAGATGTGGGTCAGTTCTATGGGGCAAGAGCCGCTGTGGTGCAGATGTGGGTCAGATCTATGGGGCAAGATCTCCTGGGGGCTGATGTGGGTCAGATCTGTGGGGTAAAATCTGCTGTGGGGCAGATGTGGTTCAGATCTATGGGGCAGGAGCTTCTGTGGGGTTGATGTGGGTCAGATCTATGGGTCAGGAGCTGCTGTGGGGCAGATGTGGGTCAGATCTATGGGGCAGGATCTCCTGGGGGCTGATGTGGGTCAGATCTGTGGGGTAAAATCTGCTGTGGGGCAGATGTGGTTCAGATCTATGGGGCAGGAGCTTCTGTGGGGTTGATGTGGGTCAGATCTATGGGTCAGGAGCTGCTGTGGGGCAGATGTGGGTCAGTTCTATGGGGCAAGAGCTGCTGTGGTGCAGATGTGGGTCAGATCTATGGGGCAGGAGCTGCTGTGGGGCTGATACGGTTAAGATCTATGGAGCGGGAGATGCTATGGGGCTGATGAGGGTCAGATCTATGGGGCAGGAGCTGATGTGGGGCTGATGTTGGTCAGATCTATAGGGCAGGAGCTGCAGTGGGGCTGATGTGGGTCAGATCTATGGGGCAGGATCTCCTGTGGGGCTGATGTGGGTCAAATCAATGGGGCAGAGCTGCTCTGGGGCACATGTGGGTCAGATCTATGGAGCAGGAGCTGCTGTGGGGCAGATTTGAATCAGATCTATAGGGCAGAAGCTGCTGTGGGTCAGATCAATAGGGCAGGAGCTGCTGTGGGGCACATGTGAGTTAGATCTATGGGGCAGGAGATGGTGTGGGGCAGATGTGGGTCAGATCTATGGGGCAGGATCTCCTGGGGGCTGATGTGGGTCAGATCTGTGGGGTAAAATCTGCTGTGGGGCAGATGTGGTTCAGATCTATGGGTCAGGAGCTTCTGTGGGGTTGATGTGGGTCAGATCTATGGGTCAGGAGCTGCTGTGGGGCAGATGTGGGTCAGTTCTATGGGGCAAGAGCCGCTGAGGTGCAGATGTGGGTCAGATCTATGGGGCAAGATCTCCTGGGGGCTGATGTGGGTCAGATCTGTGGGGTAAAATCTGCTGTGGGGCAGATGTGGTTCAGATCTATGGGGCAGGAGCTTCTGTGGGGTTGATGTGGGTCAGATCTTTGGGTCAGGAGCTGCTGTGGGGCAGATGTGGGTCAGTTCTATGGGGCAAGAGCTGCTGTGGTGCAGATGTGGGTCAGATCTATGGGGCAGGAGCTGCTGTGGGGCTGATACGGTTAAGATCTATGGAGCGGGAGATGCTATGGGGCTGATGAGGGTCAGATCTATGGGGCAGGAGCTGATGTGGGGCTGATGTTGGTCAGATCTATAGGGCAGGAGCTGCAGTGGGGCTGATGTGGGTCAGTTCTATGGGGCAGGATCTCCTGTGGGGCTGATGTGGGTCAAATCAATGAGGCAGAGCTGCTCTGGGGCACATGTGGGTCAGATCTATGGAGCAGGAGCTGCTGTGGGGCACATGTGAGTTAGATCTATGGGGCAGGAGATGGTGTGGGGCAGATGTGGGTCAGATCTATGGGGCAGGATCTCCTGGGGGCTGATGTGGGTCATATCTGTGGGGTAAAATCTGCTGTGGGGCAGATGTGGTTCAGATCTATGGGGCAGGAGCTTCTGTGGGGTTGATGTGGGTCAGATCTATGGGTCAGGAGCTGCTGTGGGGCAGATGTGGGTCAGATCTATGGGGCAGGATCTCCTGGGGGCTGATGTGGGTCAGATCTGTGGGGTAAAATCTGCTGTGGGGCAGATGTGGTTCAGATCTATGGGGCAGGAGCTTCTGTGGGGTTGATGTGGGTCAGATCTATGGGTCAGGAGCTGCTGTGGGGCAGATGTGGGTCAGTTCTATGGGGCAAGAGCCGCTGTGGTGCAGATGTGGGTCAGATCTATGGGGCAGGATCTCCTGGGGGCTGATGTGGGTCAGATCTGTGGGGTAAAATCTGCTGTGGGGCAGATGTGGTTCAGATCTTTGGGGCAGGAGCTTCTGTGGGGTTGATGTGGGTCAGATCTATGGGTCAGGAGCTGCTGTGGGGCAGATGTGGGTCAGTTCTATGGGGCAAGAGCTGCTGTGGTGCAGATGTGGGTCAGATCTATGGGGTAGGAGCTGCTGTGGGGCTGATACGGTTAAGATCTATGGAGCGGGAGATGCTATGGGGCTGATGAGGGTCAGATCTATGGGGCAGGAGCTGATGTGGGGCTGATGTTGGTCAGATCTATAGGGCAGGAGCTGCAGTGGGGCTGATGTGGGTCAGATCTATGGGGCAGGATCTCCTGTGGGGCTGATGTGGGTCAAATCAATGGGGCAGAGCTGCTCTGGGGCACATGTGGGTCAGATCTATGGGGCAGGATCTGCTGTGGGGCAGATTTGAATCAGATCTATAGGGCAGGAGCTGCTGTGGGTCAGATCTATAGGGCAGGAGCTGCTGTGGGGCACATGTGAGTTAGATCTATGGGGCAGGAGATGGTGTGGGGCAGATGTGGGTCAGATCTATGGGGCAGGATCTCCTGGGGGCTGATGTGGGTCAGATCTGTGGGGTAAAATCTGCTTTGGGGCAGATGTGGTTCAGATCTATGGGGCAGGAGCTTCTGTGGGGTTGATGTGGGTCAGATCTATGGGTCAGGAGCTGCTGTGGGGCAGATGTGGGTCAGATCTATGGGGCAGGATCTCCTGGGGGCTGATGTGGGTCAGATCTGTGGGGTAAAATCTGCTGTGGTGCACATGTGGGTCAGATCTATGGGGCAGGAGCTTCTGTGGGGTTGATGTGGGTCAGATCTTTGGGGTAAAATCTGCTGTGGGGCAGATGTGGTTCAGATCTATGGGGCAGGAGCTTCTGTGGGGTTGATGTGGGTCAAATCTATGGGTCAGGAGCTGCTGTGGGGCAGATGTGGGTCAGATCTATGGGGCAGGAGCTGCTGTGGGGCTGATGTGGGTCAAATCAATGGGGCAGAGCTGCTCTGGTGCACATGTGGGTGAGATCTATGGAGCAGGAGCTGCTGTGGGGCAGATTTGAATCAGATCTATAGGGCAGGAGCTGCTGTGGGTCAGATCTATGGAGCAGGAGCTGCTGTGGGGTTGATGTGGGTCAGATCTATGGGTCAGGAGCTGCTGTGGGGCAGATGTGGGTCAGTTCTATGGGGCAAGAGCTGCTGTGGTGCAGATGTGGGTCAGATCTATGGGGCAGGATCTCCTGTGGGGCTGATGTGGGTCAAATCAATGAGGCAGAGCTGCTCTGGGGCACATGTGGGTCAGATCTATGGGGCAGGAGCTGCTGTGGGGCAGATTTGAATCAGATCTATAGGGCAGGAGCTGCTGTGGGTCAGATCTATGGAGCAGGAGCTGCTGTGGGGTTGATGTGGGTCAGATCAATGGGTCAGGAGCTGCTGTGGGGCAGATGTGGGTCAGTTCTATGGGGCAGGAGCTGCTGTGGGGCTGATACGGTTAAGATCTATGGAGCGGGAGATGCTATGGGGCTGATGAGGGTCAGATCTATGGGGCAGGAGCTGCTGTGGGGCTGATGTGGGTCAAATCAATGGGGCAGAGCTGCTCTGGGGCACATGTGGGTCAGATCTATGTGCAGGAGCTGCTGTGGGGCACATGTGAGTTAGATCTATGGGGCAGGAGATGGTGTGGGGCAGATGTGGGTCAGATCTATGGGTCAGGAGCTGCTGTGGGGCAGATGTGGGTCAGTTCTATGGGGCAAGAGCCGCTGTGGTGCAGATGTGGGTCAGATCTATGGGGCAAGATCTCCTGGGGGCTGATGTGGGTCAGATCTGTGGGGTAAAATCTGCTGTGGGGCAGATGTGGTTCTGATCTATGGGGCAGGAGCTTCTGTGGGGTTGATGTGGGTCAGATCTATGGGTCAGGAGCTGCTGTGGGGCAGATGTGGGTCAGATCTATGGGGCAGGATCTCCTGTGGGCTGATGTGGGTCAGATCTGTGGGGTAAAATCTGCTGTGGGGCAGATGTGGTTCAGATCTATGGGGCAGGAGCTTCTGTGGGGTTGATGTGGGTCAGATCTATGGGTCAGGAGCTGCTGTGGGGCAGATGTGGGTCAAATCTATGGGGCAGGATCTCCTGGGGGCTGATGTGGGTCAGATCTGTGGGGAAAATCTGCTGTGGGGCAGATGTGGTTCAGATCTATGGGGCAGGAGCTTCTGTGGGGTTGATGTGTGTCAGATCTATGGGTCAGGAGCTGCTGTGGGTCAGATGTGGGTAAGTTCTATGGGGCAAGAGCCGCTGTGGTGCAGATGTGGGTCAGATCTATGGGGCAAGATCTCCTGGGGGCTGATGTGGGTCAGATCTGTGGGGTAAAATCTGCTGTGGGGCAGATGTGGTTCAGATCTATGGGGCAGGAGCTTCTGTGGGGTTGATGTGGCTCAGATCTATGGGTCAGGAGCTGCTGTGGGGCAGATGTGGGTCAGTTCTATGGGGCAAGAGCTGCTGTGGTGCAGATGTGGGTCAGATCTATGGGGCAGGAGCTGCTGTGGGGCTGATACGGTTAAGATCTATGGAGCGGGAGATGCTATGGGGCTGATGAGGGTCAGATCTATGGGGCAGGAGCTGATGTGGGGCTGATGTTGGTCAGATCTATAGGGCAGGAGCTGCAGTGGGGCTGATGTGGGTCAGTTCTATGGGGCAGGATCTCCTGTGGGGCTGATGTGTGTCAAATCAATGAGGCAGAGCTGCTCTGGGGCACATGTGGGTCAGATCTATGGAGCAGGAGCTGCTGTGGGGCAGATTTGAATCAGATCTATAGGGCAGGAGCTGCTGTGGGTCAGATCTATGGAGCAGGAGCTGCTGTGGGGTTGATGTGGGTCAGATCTATGGGTCAGGAGCTGCTGTGGGGCAGATGTGGGTCAGTTCTATGGGGCAAGAGCTGCTGTGGTGCAGATGTGGGTCAGATCTATGGGGCAGGAGCTGCTGTGGGGCTGATACGGTTAAGATCTATGGAGCGGGAGATGCTATGGGGCTGATGAGGGTCAGATCTATGGGGCAGGAGCTGATGTGGGGCTGATGTTGGTCAGATCTATAGGGCAGGAGCTGCAGTGGGGCTGATGTGGGTCAGATCTATGGGGCAGGATCTCCTGTGGGGCTGATGTGGGTCAAATCAATGGGGCAGAGCTGCTCTGGGGCACATGTGGGTCAGATCTATGGAGCAGGAGCCGCTGTGGGGCAGATTTGAATCAGATCTATAGGGCAGGAGCTGCTGTGGGTCAGTTCTATGGGGCAAGAGCTGCTGTGGTGCAGATGTGGGTCAGATCCATGGGGCAGGAGCTGCTGTGGGGCTGATACGGTTAAGATCTATGGAGCGGGAGATGCTATGGGGCTGATGAGGGTCAGATCTATGGGGCAGGAGCTGATGTGGGGCTGATGTTGGTCAGATCTATAGGGCAGGAGCTGCAGTGGGGCTGATGTGGGTCAGTTCTATGGGGCAGGATCTCCTGTGGGGCTGATGTGGGTCAAATCAATGGGGCAGAGCTGCTCTGGGGCACATGTGGGTCAGATCTATGGAGCAGGAGCTGCTGTGGGGCAGATTTGAATGAGATCTATAGGGCAGGAGCTGCTGTGGGTCAGATCTACGGAGCAGGAGCTGCTGTGGGGTTGATGTGGGTCAGATCTATGGGTCAGGAGCTGCTGTGGGGCAGATGTGGGTCAGTTCTATGGGGCAAGAGCTGCTGTGGGGCAGATGTGGGTCAGTTCTATGGGGCAAGAGCTGCTGTGGTGCAGATGTGGGTCAGATCTATGGGTCAGGAGCTGCTGTGGGGCAGATGTCGGTCAGTTCTATGGGGCAAGAGCCGCTGTGGTGCAGATGTGGGTCAGATCTATGGGGCAAGATCTCCTGGGGGCTGATGTGGGTCAGATCTGTGGGGTAAAATCTGCTGTGGGGCAGATGTGGTTCAGATCTATGGAGCAGGAGCTGCTGTGGGGTTGATGTGGGTCAGATCTATGGGTCAGGAGCTGCTGTGGGGCAGATGTGGGTCAGTTCTATGGGGCAAGAGCTGCTGTGGTGCAGATGTGGGTCAGATCTATGGGTCAGGAGCTGCTGTGGGGGAGATGTGGATCAGATCTATGGGGCAAGAGCTGCTGTGGTTCAGATGTGGGTCAGATCTATGGGGCAGGAGCTGCTGTGGGGCTGATACGGTTAAGATCTATGGAGCGGGAGATGCTATGGGGCTGATGAGGGTCAGATCTATGGGGGAGGAGCTGATGTGGGGCTGATGTTGGTCAGATCTATAGGGCAGGAGCTGCAGTGGGGCTGATGTGGGTCAGATCTATGGGGCAGGATCTCCTGTGGGGCTGATGTGGGTCAAATCAATGGGGCAGAGCTGCTCTGGGGCACATGTGGGTCAGATCTATGGAGCAGGAGCTGCTGTGGGGCAGATTTGAATCAGATCTATAGGGCAGGAGCTGCTGTGGGTCAGATCTATGGGCAGGAGCTGCTGTGGGGCACATGTGAGTTAGATCTATGGGGCAGGAGATGGTGTGGGGCAGATGTGGGTCAGATCTATGAAGCAGGAGCTGCTGTGGGGCAGATGTGGGTCAGATCTATGGGGCAGGATCTCCTGGGGGCTGATGTGGGTCAGATCTGTGGGGTAAAATCTGCTGTGGGGTAGGTGTGGTTCAGATCTATGGGGCAGGAGCTTCTGTGGGGTTGATGTGGGTCAGATCTATGAGTCAGGACCTGCTTTGGGGCAGATGTGGGTCAGTTCTATGGGGCAAGAGCCGCTGTGGTGCAGATGTGGGTCAGATCTATGGGTCAGGAGCTGCTGTGGGGGAGATGTGGATCAGATCTATGGGGCAAGAGCTGCTGTGGTTCAGATGTGGGTCAGATCTATGGGGCAGGAGCTGCTGTGGGGCTGATACGGTTAAGATCTATGGAGCGGGAGATGCTATGGAGCTGATGAGGGTCAGATCTATGGGGCAGGAGCTGATGTGGGGCTGATGTTGGTCAGATCTATAGGGCAGGAGCTGCAGTGGGGCTGATGTGGGTCAGATCTATGGGGCAGGATCTCCTGTGGGGCTGATGTGGGTCAAATCAATGGGGCAGAGCTGCTCTGGGGCACATGTGGGTCAGATCTATGGAGCAGGAGCTGCTGTGGGGCAGATTTGAATCAGATCTATAGGGCAGGAGCTGCTGTGGGTCAGATCTATGGGCAGGAGCTGCTGTGGGGCACATGTGAGTTAGATCTATGGGGCAGGAGATGGTGTGGGGCAGATGTGGGTCAGATCTATGGGGCAGGATCTCCTGGGGGCTGATGTGGGTCAGATCTGTGGGGTAAAATCTGCTGTGGGGCAGATGTGGTTCAGATCTATGGGTCAGGAGCTTCTGTGGGGTTGATGTGGGTCAGATGTATGGGTCAGGAGCTGCTGTTGGGCAGATGTGGGTCAGTTCTATGGGGCAAGAGCCGCTGTGGTGCAGATGTGGGTCAGATCTATGGGGCAAGATCTCCTGGGGGCTGATGTGGGTCAGATCTGTGGGGTAAAATCTGCTGTGGGGCAGATGTGGTTCAGATCTATGGGGCAGGAGCTTCTGTGGGGTTGATGTGGGTCAGATCTATGGGTCAGGAGCTGCTGTGGGGCAGATGTGGGTCAGTTCTATGGGGCAAGAGCTGCTGTGGTGCAGATGTGGGTCAGATCTATGGGGCAGGAGCTGCTGTGTGGCTGATACGGTTAAGATCTATGGAGCGGGAGATGCTATGTGGCTGATGAGGGTCAGATCTATGGGGCAGGAGCTGATGTGGGGCTGATGTTGGTCAGATCTATAGGGCAGGAGCTGCAGTGGGGCTGATGTGGGTCAGTTCTATGGGGCAGGATCTCCTGTGGGGCTGATGTGGGTCAAATCAATGAGGCAGAGCTGCTCTGGGGCACATGTGGGTCAGATCTATGGAGCAGGAGCTGCTGTGGGGCAGATTTGAATCAGATCTATAGGGCAGAAGCTGCTGTGGGTCAGATCTATGGAGCAGGAGCTGCTGTGGGGTTGATGTGGGTCAGATCTATGGGTCAGGAGCTGCTGTGGGGCAGATGTGGGTCAGTTCTATGGGGCAAGAGCTGCTGTGGTGCAGATGTGGGTCAGATCTATGGGGCAGGAGCTGCTGTGGGGCTGATACGGTTAAGATCTATGGAGCGGGAGATGCTATGGGGCTGATGAGGGTCAGATCTATGGGGCAGGAGCTGATGTGGGGCTGATGTTGGTCAGATCTATAGGGCAGGAGCTGCAGTGGGGCTGATGTGGGTCAGTTCTATGGGGCAGGATCTCCTGTGGGGCTGATATGGTTAAGATCTATGGAGCGGGAGATGCTATGGGGCTGATGAGGGTCAGATCTATGGGGCAAGAGCTGATGTGGGGCTGATGTGGGTCAGATCTATGGGGCAAGATCTCCTGGGGGCTGATGTGGGTCAGATCTGTGGGGTAAAATCTGCTGTGGGGCAGATGTGGTTCAGATCTATGGGGCAGGAGCTTCTGTGGGGTTGATGTGGGTCAGATCTATGGGTCAGGAGCTGCTGTGGGGCAGATGTGGGTCAGTTCTATGGGGCAAGAGCTGCTGTGGTGCAGATGTGGGTCAGATCTATGGGGCAGGAGCTGCTGTGGGGCTGATACGGTTAAGATCTATGGAGCGGGAGATGCTATGGGGCTGATGAGGGTCAGATCTATGGGGCAGGAGCTGCTGTGGGGCTGATGTTTGTCAGATCTATAGGGCAGGAGCTGCAGTGGGGCTGATGTGGGTCAGTTCTATGGGGCAGGATCTCCTGTGGGGCTGATGTGGGTCAAATCAATGAGGCAGAGCTGCTCTGGGGCACATGTGGGTCAGATCTATGGAGCAGGAGCTGCTGTGGGGCAGATTTGAATGAGATCTATAGGGCAGGAGCTGCTGTGGGTCAGATCTATGGGCAGGAGCTGCTGTGGGGCACATGTGAGTAAGATCTATGGGGCAGGAGATGGTGTGGGGCAGATGTGGGTCAGATCTATGGGGCAGGATCTCCTGGGGGCTGATGTGGGTCAGATCTGTGGGGTAAAATCTGCTGTGGGGCAGATGTGGTTCAGATCTATGGGGCAGGAGCTTCTGTGGGGTTGATGTGGGTCAGATCTATGGGTCAGGAGCTGCTGTGGGGCAGATGTGGGTCAGATCTATGGGGCAGGATCTCCTGGGGGCTGATGTGGGTCAGATCTGTGGGGTAAAATCTGCTGTGGGGCAGATGTGGTTCAGATCTATGGGGCAGGAGCTTCTGTGGGGTTGATGTGGGTCAGATCTATGGGTCAGGAGCTGCTGTGGGGCAGATGTGGGTCAGTTCTATGGGGCAAGAGCCGCTGTGGTGCAGATGTGGGTCAGATCTATGGGGCAAGATCTCCTGGGGGCTGATGTGGGTCAGATCTGTGGGGTAAAATCTGCTGTGGGGCAGATGTGGTTCAGATCTATGGGGCAGGAGCTTCTGTGGGGTTGATGTGGGTCAGATCTATGGGTCAGGAGCTGCTGTGGGGCAGATGTGGGTCAGATCTATAGGGCAGGAGCTGCTGTGGGTCAGATCTATGGAGCAGGAGCTGCTGTGGGGTTGATGTGGGTCAGATCTATGGGTCAGGAGCTGATGTGGGGCTGATGTTGGTCAGATCTATAGGGCAGGAGCTGCAGTGGGGCTGATGTGGGTCAGATCTATGGGTCAGGAGCTGCTGTGGGGCAGATGTGGGTCAGTTCTATGGGGCAAGAGCTGCTGTGGTGCAGATGTGGGTCAGATCTATGGCGCAGGAGCTGCTGTGGGGCTGATACGGTTAAGATCTATGGAGCGGGAGATGCTATGGGGCTGATGAGGGTCAGATCTATGGGGCAGGAGCTGATGTGGGGCTGATGTGGGTCAAATCAATGGGGCAGAGCTGCTCTGGGGCACATGTGGGTCAGATCTATGGAGCAGGAGCTGCTGTGGGGCAGATTTGAATCAGATCTATAGGGCAGAAGCTGCTGTGGGTCAGATCTATGGGCTGGAGCTGCTGTGGGGCACATGTGAGTTAGATCTATGGGGCAGGAGATGGTGTGGGGCAGATGTGGGTCAGATCTATGGGGCAGCAGCTGATGTGGGGCTGATGTGGGTCAGATCTATGGGGCAAGATCTCCTGGGGACTGATGTGGGTCAGATCTGTGGGGTAAAATCTGCTGTGGGGCAGATCTGGTTCAGATCTATGGGGCAGGAGCTTCTGTGGGGTTGATGTGGGTCAGATCTATGGGTCAGGAGCTGCTGTGGGGCAGATGTGGGTCTGTTCTATGGGGCAAGAGCTGCTGTGGTGCAGATGTGGGTCAGATCTATGGGGCAGGAGCTGCTGTGGGGCTGATAAGGTTAAGATCTATGGAGCGGGAGAGGCTATGGGGCTGATGAGGGTCAGATCTATGGGGCAGGAGCTGCTGTGGGGCTGATGTTGGTCAGATCTATAGGGCAGGAGCTGCAGTGGGGCTGATGTGGGTCAGTTCTATGGGGCAGGATCTCCTGTGGGGCTGATGTGGGTCAAATCAATGGGGCAGAGCTGCTCTGGGGCACATGTGGGTCAGATCTATGGAGCAGGAGCTGCTGTGGGGCAGATTTGAATGAGATCTATAGGGCAGGAGCTGCTGTGGGTCAGATCTATGGGGCAGGAGCTGCTGTGGGGCACATGTGAGTTAGATCTATGGGGCAGGAGATGGTGTGGGGCAGATGTGGGTCAGATCTATGGGGCAGGATCTCCTGGGGGCTGATGTGGGTCAGATCTGTGGGGTAAAATCTGCTGTGGGGCAGATGTGGTTCAGATCTATGGGGCGGGAGCTTCTGTGGGGTTGATGTGGGTCAGATCTATGGGTCAGGAGCTGCTGTGGGGCAGATGTGGGTCAGTTCTATGGGGCAAGAGCCGCTGTGGTGCAGATGTGGGTCAGATCTATGGGGCAAGATCTCCTGGGGGCTGATGTGGGTCAGATCTGTGGGGTAAAATCTGCTGTGGGGCAGATGTGGTTCAGATCTATGGGGCAGGAGCTTCTGTGGGGTTGATGTGGGTCAGATCTATGGGTCAGGAGCTGCTGTGGGGCAGATGTGGGTCAGATCTATAGGGCAGGAGCTGCTGTGGGTCAGATCTATGGAGCAGGAGCTGCTGTGGGGTTGATGTGGGTCAGATCTATGGGTCAGGAGCTGATGTGGGGCTGATGTTGGTCAGATCTATAGGGCAGGAGCTGCAGTGGGGCTGATGTGGGTCAGTTCTATGGGGCAGGATCTCCTGTGGGGCTGATGTGGGTCAAATCAATGAGGCAGAGCTGCTCTGGGCACATGTGGGTCAGATCTATGGAGCAGGAGCTGATTGGGGCAGATTTGAATGAGATCTATAGGGCAGGAGCTGCAGTGGGGCTGATGTGGTTCAGATCTATGGGGCAGGATCTCCTGTGGGGCTGATGTGGGTCAAATCAATGGGGCAGATCTGCTCTGAAGCACATGTGGGTCAGATCTATGGAGCAGGAGCTGCTGAGGGGCAGATTTGAATCAGATCTATATGGCAGGAGCTGCTGTGGGTCAGATCTATGGGCAGGAGCTGCTGTGGGGTTGATGTGCGTCAGATCTATGGGTCAGGAGCTGCTGTGGGGCAGATGTGGGTCAGTTCTATGGGGCAAGAGCTGCTGTGGTGCAGATGTGGGTCAGATCTATGGGGCAGGATCTCCTGGGGGCTGATGTGGGTCAGATCTGTGGGGTAAAATCTGCTGTGGGGCAGATGTGGTTCAGATCTATGGGGCAGGAGCTTCTGTGGGGTTGATGTGGGTCAGATCTATGGGTCAGGAGCTGCTGTGGGGCAGATGTGGGTCAGTTCTATGGGGCAAGAGCTGCTGTGGTGCAGATGTGGGTCAGATCTATGGGGCAGGAGCTGCTGTGGGGCTGATACGGTTAAGATCTATGGAGCAGGAGATGCTATGGGGCTGATGAGGGTCAGATCTATGGGGCAGGAGCTGATGTGGGGCTGATGTTGGTCAGATCTATAGGGCAGGAGCTGCAGTGGGGCTGATGTGGGTCAGATCTATGGGGCAGGATCTCCTGTGGGGCTGATGTGGGTCATATCAATGGGGCAGAGCTGCTCTGGGGCACATGTGGGTCAGATCTATGGGGCAGGAGCTGCTGTGGGGCAGATTTGAATCAGATCTATAGGGCAGGAGCTGCTGTGGGTCAGATCTATGGGCAGGAGCTGCTGTGGGGCACATGTGAGTTAGATCTATGGGGCAGGAGATGCTGTGGGGCAGATGTGGGTCAGATCTATGGGGCAGGATCTCCTGGGGGCTGATGTGGGTCAGATCTGTGGGGTAAAATCTGCTGTGGGGCAGATGTGGTTCAGATCTATGAGGCAGGAGCTTCTGTGGGGTTGATGTGGGTCAGATCTATGGGTCAGGAGCTGCTGTGGGGCAGATGTGGGTCAGATCTATGGGGCAGGATCTCCTGGGGGCTGATGTGGGTCAGATCTGTGGGGTAAAATCTGCTGTGGGGCAGATGTGGTTCAGATCTATGGGGCAGGAGCTTCTGTGGGGTTGATGTGGGCCAGATCTATGGGTCAGGAGCTGCTGTGGGGCAGATGTGGGTCAGTTCTATGGGGCAAGAGCCGCTGTGGTGCAGATGTGGGTCAGATCTATGGGGCAAGATCTCCTGGGGGCTGATGTGGGTCAGATCTGTGGGGTAAAATCTGCTGTGGGGCAGATGTGGTTCAGATCTATGGGGCAGGAGCTTCTGTGGGGTTGATGTGGGTCAGATCTATGGGTCAGGAGCTGCTGTGGGGCAGATGGGGGTCAGTTCTATGGGGCAAGAGCTGCTGTGGTGCAGATGTGGGTCAGATCTATGGGGCAGGAGCTGCTGTGGGGCTGTTACGGTTAAGATCTATGGAGCGGGAGATGCTATGGGGCTGATGAGGTTCAGATCTATGGGGCAGGAGCTGATGTGGGGCTGATGTTGGTCAGATCTATAGGGCAGGAGCTGCAGTGGGGCTGATGTGGGTCAGATCTATGGGGCAGGATCTCCTGTGGGGCTGATGTGGGTCAAATCAATGGGGCAGAACTGCTCTGGGGCACATGTGGGTCAGATCTATGGAGCAGGAGCTGCTGTGGGGCAGATTTGAATCAGATCTATAGGGCAGAAGCTGCTGTGGGTCAGATATATGGGCAGGAGCTGCTGTGGGGCACATGTGAGTTAGATCTATGGGGCAGGAGATGGTGTGGGGCAGATGTGGGTCAGATCTATGGGGCAGGATCTCCTGGGGGCTGATGTGGGTCAGATCTGTGGGGTAAAATCAGCTGTGGGGCAGATGTGGTTCAGATCTATGGGGCAGGAGCTTCTGTGGGGTTGATGTGGGTCAGATCTATGGGTCAGGAGCTGCTGTGGGGCAGATGTGGGTCAGTTCTATGGGGCAAGATCTGCTGTGGTGCAGATGTGGGTCAGATCTATGGGGCAGGAGCTGCTGTGGGGCAGATGTGGGTCAGATCTATGGGGCAGGACCTCCTGGGGGCTGATGTGGGTCAGATCTGTGGGGTAAAATCTGCTGTGGGGCAGATGTGGTTCAGATCTATGGGGCAGGAGCTTCTGTGGGGTTGATGTGGGTCAGATCTATGGGTCAGGAGCTGCTGTGGGGCAGATGTGGGTCAGTTCTATGGGGCAAGAGCCGCTGTGGTGCAGATGTGGGTCAGATCTATGGGGCAAGATCTCCTGGGGGCTGATGTGGGTCAGATCTGTGGAGCAGGAGCTGCTGTGGGGCAGATTTGAATGAGATCTATAGGGCAGGAGCTGCTGTGGGTCAGATCTATGGAGCAGGAGCTGCTGTGGGGCACATGTGAGTTAGATCTATGGGGCAGGAGATGGTGTGGGGCAGATGTGGGTCAGTTCTATGGGGCAAGAGCTGCTGTGGTGCAGATGTGGGTCAGATCTATGGGGCAGGAGCTGCTGTGGGGCTGATACGGTTAAGATCTATGGAGCGGGCGATGCTATGGGGCTGATGAGGTTCAGATCTATGGGGCAGGAGCTGATGTGGGGCTGATACGGTTAAGATCTATGGAGCGGGAGATGCTATGGGGCTGATGAGGGTCAGATCTATGGGGCAGGAGCTGATGTAGGGCTGATGTTGGTCAGATCTATAGGGCAGGAGCTGCAGTGGGGCTGATGTGGGTCAGATCTATGGGGCAGGATCTCCTGTGGGGCTGATGTGGGTCAAATCAATGGGGCAGAGCTGCTCTGCGGCACATGTGGGTCAGATCTATGGAGCAGGAGCTGCTGTGGGGCAGATTTGAATGAGATCTATAGGGCAGGAGCTGCTGTGGGTCAGGTCTATGGAGCAGGATCTGCTGTGGGTCACATGTGAGTTAGATCTATGGGGCAGGAGATGGTGTGGGGCAGATGTGGGTCAGATCTATGGGGCAGGATCTCCTGGGGGCTGATGTGGGTCAGATCTGTGGGGTAAAATCTGCTGTGGGGCAGATGTGGTTCAGATCTATGGGGCAGGAGCTTCTGTGGGGTTGATGTGGGTCAGATCTATGGGTCAGGAGCTGCTGTGGGGCAGATGTGGGTCAGTTCTATGGGGCAGGATCTCCTGGGGGCTGATGTGGGTCAGATCTGTGGGGTAAAATCTGCTGTGGGGCAGATGTGGTTCAGATCTATGGGGCAGGAGCTTCTGTGGGGTTGATGTGGGTCAGATCTATGGGTCAGGAGCTGCTGTGGGGCAGATGTGGGTCAGTTCTATGGGGCAAGAGCCGCTGTGGTGCAGATGTGGGTCAGATCTATGGGGCAAGATCTCCTGGGGGCTGATGTGGGTCAGATCTGTGGGGTAAAATCTGCTGTGGGGCAGATGTGGTTCAGATCTATGGGGCAGGAGCTTCTGTGGGGTTGATGTGGGTCAGATCTATGGGTCAGGAGCTGCTGTGGGGCAGATGTGGGTCAGTTCTATGGGGCAAGAGCTGCTTTGGTGCAGATGTGGGTCAGATCTATGGGGCAGGAGCTGCTGTGGGGCTGATACGGTTAAGATCTATGGAGCGGGAGATGCTATGGGGCTGATGAGGGTCAGATCTATGGGGCAGGAGCTGCTGTGGGGCTGATGTTGGTCAGATCTATAGGGCAGGAGCTGCAGTGGGGCTGATGTGGGTCAGTTCTATGGGGCAGGATCTCCTGTGGGGCTGATGTGGGTCAAATCAATGAGGCAGAGCTGCTCTGGGGCACATGTGGGTCAGATCTATGGGGCAGGAGCTGCTGTGGGGCTGATGTTGGTCAGATCTATAGGGCAGGAGCTGCAGTGGGGCTGATGTGGGTCAGTTCTATGGGGCAGGATCTCCTGTGGGGCTGATGTGGGTCAAATCAATGAGGCAGAGCTGCTCTGGGGCACATGTGGGTCAGATCTATGGGGCAGGAGCTGCTGTGGGGCAGATTTGAATCAGATCTATAGGGCAGAAGCTGCTGTGGGTCAGATCTATGGAGGAGGAGCTGCTGTGGGGTTGATGTGGGTCAGATCTATGGGTCAGGAGCTGCTGTGGGGCAGATGTGGGTCAGTTCTATGGGGCAAGAGCTTCTGTGGTGCAGATGTGGGTCAGATCTATGGGGCAGGAGCTGCTGTGGGGCTGATATGGTTAAGATCTATGGAGCGGGAGATGCTATGGTGCTGATGAGGGTCAGATCTATGGGGCAGGAGCTGCTGTGGGGCAGATTTGAATCAGATCTATAGGGCAGGAGCTGCTGTGGGTCAGATCTATGGGCAGGAGCTGCTGTGGGGCACATGTGAGTTAGATCTATGGGGCAGGAGATGGTGTGGGGCAGATGTGGGTCAGATCTATGGGGCAGGATCTCCTGGGGGCTGATGTGGGTCAGATCTGTGGGGTAAAATCTGCTGTGGGGCAGATGTGGTTCAGATCTATGGGGCAGGAGCTTCTGTGGGGTTGATGTGGGTCAGATCTATGGGTCAGGAGCTGCTGTGGGGCAGATGTGGGTCAGTTCTATGGGGCAAGATCTGCTGTGGTGCAGATGTGGGTCAGATCTATGGGGCAGGAGCTGCTGTGGGGCTGATACGGTTAAGATCTATGGAGCGGGAAATGGTATGGGGCTGATGAGGGTCAGATCTATGGGGCAGGAGCTGATGTGGGGCTGATGTTGGTCAGATCTATAGGGCAGGAGCTGCAGTGGGGCTGATGTGGGTCAGTTCTATGGGGCAGGATCTCCTGTGGGGCTGATGTGGGTCAAATCAATGAGGCAGAGCTGCTCTGGGGCACATGTGGGTCAGATCTATGGAGCAGGAGCTGCTGTGGGGCAGATTTGAATCAGATCTATAGGGCAGGAGCTGCTGTGGGTCAGATCTATGGAGGAGGAGCTGCTGTGGGGTTGATGTGGGTCAGATCTATGTGTCAGGAGCTGCTGTGGGGCAGATGTGGGTCAGATATATGGGGCAGGAGCTGCTGTGGGGCTGATACGGTTAAGATCTATGGAGCGGGAGATGCTATGGGGCTGATGAGGGTCAGATCTATGGGGCAGGAGCTGATGTGGGGCTGATGTTGGTCAGATCTATAGGGCAGGAGCTGCAGTGGGGCTGATGTGGGTCAGATCTATGGGGCAGGATCTCCTGTGGGGCTGATGTGGGTCAAATCAATGGGGCAGAGCTGCTCTGGGGCACATGTGGGTCAGATCTATGGAGCAGGAGCTGCTGTGGGGCAGATTTGAATCAGATCTATAGGGCAGAAGCTGCTGTGGGTCTGATCTATAAGCAGGAGCTGCTGTGGGGCACATGTGAGTTAGATCTATGGGGCAGGAGATGGTGTGGGGCAGATGTGGGTCAGATCTATGGGGCAGGATCTCCTGGGGGCTGATGTGGGTCAGATCTGTGGGGTAAAATCTGCTGTGGGGCAGATGTGGTTCAGATCTATGGGGCAGGAGCTTCTGTGGGGTTGATGTGGGTCAGATCTATGGGTCAGGAGCTGCTGTGGGGCAGATGTGGGTCAGATCTATGGGGCTGGATCTCCTGTGGGGCTGATGTGGGTCAAATCAATGAGGCAGAGCTGCTCTGGGGCACATGTGGGTCAGATCTATGGAGCAGGAGCTGCTGTGGGGCAGATTTGAATCAGATCTATAGGGCAGGAGCTGCTGTGGGTCAGATCTATGGAGCAGGAGCTGCTGTGGGGTTGATGTGGGTCAGATCTATGGGTCAGGAGCTGCTGTGGGGCAGATGTGGGTCAGTTCTATGGGGCAAGAGCTGCTGTGGTGCAGATGTGGGTCAGTTCTATGGGGCAGGAGCTGCTGTGGGGCAGATACGGTTAAGATCTATGGAGCGGGAGATGCTATGGGGCTGATGAGGGTCAGATCTATGGGGCAGGAGCTGATGTGGGGCTGATGTTGGTCAGATCTATAGGGCAGGAGCTGCAGTGGGGCTGATGTGGGTCAGATCTATGGGGCAGGATCTCCTGTGGGGCTGATGTGGGTCAAATCAATGGGGCAGAGCTGCTCTGGGGCACATGTGGGTCAGATCTATGGGGCAGGAGCTGCTGTGGGGCAGATTTGAATCAGATCTATAGGGCAGGAGCTGCTGTGGGTCAGATCTATGGGCAGGAGCTGCTGTGGGGCACATGTGAGTTAGATCTATGGGGCAGGAGATGGTGTGGGGCAGATGTGGGTCAGATCTATGGGGCAGGATCTCCTGGGGGCTGAGGTGGGTCAGATCTGTGGGGTAAAATCTGCTGTGGGGCAGATGTGGTTCAGATCTATGGGGCAGGAGCTTCTGTGGGGTTGATGTGGGTCAGATCTATGGGTCAGGAGCTGCTGTGGGGCAGATGTGGGTCAGTTCTATGGGGCAAGAGCTGCTGTGGTGGAGATGTGGGTCAGATCTATGGGGCAGGAGCTGCTGTGGGGCTGATACGGTTAAGATCTATGGAGCGGGAGATGCTATGGGGCTGATGATGTTCAGATCTATGGGGCAGGAGCTGATGTGGGGCTGATGTTGGTCAGATCTATAGGGCAGGAGCTGCAGTGGGGCTGATGTGGGTCAGATCTATGGGGCAGGATCTCCTGTGGGGCTGATGTGGGTCAAATCAATGGGGCAGAGCTGCTCTGGGGCACATGTGGGTCAGATCTATGGAGCAGGAGCTGCTGGGGCAGATTTGAATCAGATCTATAGGGCAGGAGCTGCTGTGGGTCAGATCTATGGAGGAGGAGCTGCTGTGGGGTTGATGTGGGTCAGATCTATGGGTCAGGAGCTGCTCTGGGGCAGATGTGGGTCAGTTCTATGGGGCAAGAGCTGCTGTGGTGCAGATGTGGGTCAGATCTATGGGGCAGGAGCTGCTGTGGGGCTGATACGGTTAAGATCTATGGAGCGGGAGATGCTATGAAGCTGATGAGGTTCAGATCTATGGGGCAGGAGCTGATGTGGGGCTGATGTTGGTCAGATCTATAGGGCAGGAGCTGCAGTGTGGCTGATGTGGGTCAGATCTATGGGGCAGAGCTGCTCTGGGGCACATGTGGGTCAGATCTATGGAGCAGGAGCTGCTGTGGGGCAGATTTGAATCAGATCTATAGGGCAGGAGCTGCTGTGGGTCAGATCTATGGGCAGGAGCTGCTGTGGGGCACATGTGAGTTAGATCTATGGGGCAGGAGATGGTGTGGGGCAGATGTGGGTCAGATCTATGGGGCAGGATCTCCTGGGGGCTGATGTGGGTCAGATCTGTGGGGTAAAATCTGCTGTGGGGCAGATGTGGTTCTGATCTATGGGGCAGGAGCTTCTGTGGGGTTGATGTGGGTCAGATCTATGGGTCAGGAGCTGCTGTGGGGCAGATGTGGGTCAGATCTATGGGGCAGGATCTCCTGGGGGCTGATGTGGGTCAGATCTGTGGGGTAAAATCTGCTGTGGGGCAGATGTGGTTCAGATCTATGGGGCAGGAGCTTCTGTGGGGTTGATGTGGGTCAGATCTATGGGTCAGGAGCTGCTGTGGGGCAGATGTGGGTCAGTTCTATGGGGCAAGAGCCGCTGTGGTGCAGATGTGGGTCAGATCTATGGGGCAAGATCTCCTGGGGGCTGATGTGGGTCAGATCTGTGGGGCAAAATCTGCTGTGGGGCAGATGTGGTTCAGATCTATGGGGCAGGAGCTTCTGTGGGGTTGATGTGGGTCAGATCTATGGGTCAGGAGCTGCTGTGGGGCAGATGTGGGTCAGATCTATGGGGCAGGAGCTGCTGTGGGGCTGATACGGTTAAGATCTATGGAGCGGGAGATGCTATGGGGCTGATGAGTGTCAGATCTATGGGGCAGGAGCTGCTGTGGGGCTGATGTTGGTCAGATCTATAGGGCAGGAGCTGCAGTGGGGCTGATGTGGGTCAGTTCTATGGGGCAGGATATCCTGTGGGGCTGATGTGGGTCAAATCAGTGAGGCAGAGCTGCTCTGGGGCACATGTGGGTCAGATCTATGGAGCAGGAGCTGCTGTGGGGCAGATTTGAATCAGATCTATAGGGCAGGAGCTGCTGTGGGTCAGATCTATGGGCAGGAGATGCTGTGGGGCACATGTGAGTTAGATCTATGGGGCAGGAGATGGTGTGGGGCAGATGTGGGTCAGATCTATAGGGCAGGAGCTGCTGTGGGTCAGATCTATGGGCAGGAGCTGTTGTGGGGCACATGTGAGTTAGATCTATGGGGCAGGAGATGGTGTGGGGCAGATGTGGGTCAGATCTATGGGGCAGGAGCTGCTGTGGGGCTGATACGGTTAAGATCTATGGAGCGGGAGATGCTATGGGGCTGATGAGGGTCAGATCTATGGGGCAGGAGCTGATGTGGGGCTGATGTGGGTCAGATCTATAGGGCAGGAGCTGCAGTGGGGCTGATGTGGGTCAGATCTATGGGGCAGGAGCTTCTGTGGGGTTGATGTGGGTCAGATCTATGGGTCAGGAGCTGCTGTGGGGCAGATGTGGGTCAGATCTATGGGGCAGGATCTCCTGGGGGCTGATGTGGGTCAGATCTGTGGGGTAAAATCTGCTGTGGGGCAGATGTGGTTCAGATCTATGGGGCAGGAGCTTCTGTGGGGTTGATGTGGGTCAGATCTATGGGTCAGGAGCTGCTGTGGGGCAGATGTGGGTCAGTTCTATGGGGCAAGAGCCGCTGTGGTGCAGATGTGGGTCAGATCTATGGGGCAAGATCTCCTGGGGGCTGATGTGGGTCAGATCTGTGGGGTAAAATCTGATGTGGGGCAGATGTGGTTCAGATCTATGGGGCAGGAGCTTCTGTGGGGTTGATGTGGGTCAGATCTATGGGTCAGGAGCTGCTGTGGGGCAGATGTGGGTCAGTTCTATGGGACAAGAGCTGCTGTGGTGGAGATGTGGGTCAGATCTATGGGGCAGGAGCTGCTGTGGGGCTGATACGGTTAAGATCTATGGAGCGGGAGATGCTATGGGGCTGATGATGTTCAGATCTATGGGGCAGGAGCTGATGTGGGGCTGATGTTGGTCAGATCTATAGGGCAGGAGCTGCAGTGGGGCTAATGTGGGTCAGATCTATGGGGCAGGATCTCCTGTGGGGCTGATGTGGGTCAAATCAATGGGGCAGAGCTGCTCTGGGGCACATGTGGGTCAGATCTATGGAGCAGGAGCTGCTGGGGCAGATTTGAATCAGATCTATAGGGCAGGAGCTGCTGTGGGTCAGATCTATGGAGGAGGAGCTGCTGTGGGGTTGATGTGGGTCAGATCTATGGGTCAGGAGCTGCTCTGGGGCAGATGTGGGTCAGTTCTATGGGGCAAGAGCTGCTGTGGTGCAGATGTGGGTCAGATCTATGGGGCAGGAGCTGCTGTGGGGCTGATACGGTTAAGATCTATGGAGCGGGAGATGCTATGAAGCTGATGAGGTTCAGATCTATGGGGCAGGAGCTGATGTGGGGCTGATGTTGGTCAGATCTATAGGGCAGGAGCTGCAGTGTGGCTGATGTGGGTCAGATCTATGGGGCAGGATCTCCTGTGGGGCTGATGTGGGTCAAATCAATGGGGCAGAGCTGCTCTGGGGCACATGTGGGTCAGATCTATGGAGCAGGAGCTGCTGTGGGGCAGATTTGAATCAGATCTATAGGGCAGGATCTGTTGTGGGTCAGATCTATGGGCAGGAGCTGCTGTGGGGCACATGTGAGTTAGATCTATGGGGCAGGAGATGGTGTGGGGCAGATGTGGGTCAGATCTATGGGGCAGGATCTCCTGGGGGCTGATGTGGGTCAGATCTGTGGGGTAAAATCTGCTGTGGGGCAGATGTGGTTCTGATCTATGGGGCAGGAGCTTCTGTGGGGTTGATGTGGGTCAGATCTATGGGTCAGGAGCTGCTGTGGGGCAGATGTGGGTCAGTTCTATGGGGCAAGAGCCGCTGTGGTGCAGATGTGGGTCAGATCTATGGGGCAAGATCTCCTGGGGGCTGATGTGGGTCAGATCTGTGGGGCAAAATCTGCTGTGGGGCAGATGTGGTTCAGATCTATGGGGCAGGAGCTTCTGTGGGGTTGATGTGGGTCAGATCTATGGGTCAGGAGCTGCTGTGGGGCAGATGTGGGTCAGATCTATGGGGCAGGATCTCCTGGGGGCTGATGTGGGTCAGATCTGTGGGGTAAAATCTGCTGTGGGGCAGATGTGGTTCAGATCTATGGGGCAGGAGCTTCTGTGGGGTTGATGTGGGTCAGATCTATGGGTCAGGAGCTGCTGTGGGGCAGATGTGGGTCAGATCTATGGGGCAGGAGCTGCTGTGGGGCTGATACGGTTAAGATCTATGGAGCGGGAGATGCTATGGGGCTGATGAGTGTCAGATCTATGGGGCAGGAGCTGCTGTGGGGCTGATGTTGGTCAGATCTATAGGGCAGGAGCTGCAGTGGGGCTGATGTGGGTCAGTTCTATGGGGCAGGATCTCCTGTGGGGCTGATGTGGGTCAAATCAGTGAGGCAGAGCTGCTCTGGGGCACATGTGGGTCAGATCTATGGAGCAGGAGCTGCTGTGGGGCAGATTTGAATCAGATCTATAGGGCAGGAGCTGCTGTGGGTCAGATCTATGGGCAGGAGATGCTGTGGGGCACATGTGAGTTAGATCTATGGGGCAGGAGATGGTGTGGGGCAGATGTGGGTCAGATCTATAGGGCAGGAGCTGCTGTGGGTCAGATCTATGGGCAGGAGCTGTTGTGGGGCACATGTGAGTTAGATCTATGGGGCAGGAGATGGTGTGGGGCAGATGTGGGTCAGATCTATGGGGCAGGAGCTGCTGTGGGGCTGATACGGTTAAGATCTATGGAGCGGGAGATGCTATGGGGCTGATGAGGGTCAGATCTATGGGGCAGGAGCTGATGTGGGGCTGATGTGGGTCAGATCTATAGGGCAGGAGCTGCAGTGGGGCTGATGTGGGTCAGATCTATGGGGCAGGAGCTTCTGTGGGGTTGATGTGGGTCAGATCTATGGGTCAGGAGCTGCTGTGGGGCAGATGTGGGTCAGATCTATGGGGCAGGATCTCCTGGGGGCTGATGTGGGTCAGATCTGTGGGGTAAAATCTGCTGTGGGGCAGATGTGGTTCAGATCTATGGGGCAGGAGCTTCTGTGGGGTTGATGTGGGTCAGATCTATGGGTCAGGAGCTGCTGTGGGGCAGATGTGGGTCAGTTCTATGGGGCAAGAGCCGCTGTGGTGCAGATGTGGGTCAGATCTATGGGGCAAGATCTCCTGGGGGCTGATGTGGGTCAGATCTGTGGGGTAAAATCTGATGTGGGGCAGATGTGGTTCAGATCTATGGGGCAGGAGCTTCTGTGGGGTTGATGTGGGTCAGATCTATGGGTCAGGAGCTGCTGTGGGGCAGATGTGGGTCAGTTCTATGGGGCAAGAGCTGCTGTGGTGCAGATGTGGGTCAGATCTATGGGTCAGGAGCTGCTGTGGGGCTGATACGGTTAAGATCTATGGAGCGGGAGATGCTATGAGGCTGATGAGGTTCAGATCTATGGGGCAGGAGCTGATGTGGGGCTGATGTTGGTCAGATCTATAGGGCAGGAGCTGCAGTGGGGCTGATGTGGGTCAGTTCTATGGGGCAGGATCTCCTGTGGGGCTGATGTGGGTCAAATCAATGAGGCAGAGCTGCTCTGGGGCACATGTGGGTCAGATCTATGGAGCAGGAGCTGCTGTGGGGCAGATTTGAATGAGATCTATAAGGCAGGAGCTGCTGTGGGTCAGATCTATGGAGCAGGATCTGCTGTGGGGCACATGTGAGTTAGATCTATGGGGCAGGAGATGGTGTGGGGCAGATGTGGGTCAGATCTATGGGGCAGGATCTCCTGGGGGCTGATGTGGGTCAGATCTGTGGGGTAAAATCTGCTGTGGGGCAGATGTGGTTCAGATCTATGGGGCAGGAGCTTCTGTGGGGTTGATGTGGGTCAGATCTATGGGGTAAAATCTGCTGTGGGGCACATGTGGTTCAGATCTATGGGGCAGGAGCTTCTGTGGGGTTGATGTGGGTCAGATCTATGGGTCAGGAGCTGCTGTGGGGCAGATGTGGGTCAGTTCTATGGGGCAAGAGCCGCTGTGGTGCAGATGTGGGTCAGATCTATGGGGCAAGATCTCCTGGGGGCTGATGTGGGTCAGATCTGTGGGGTAAAATCTGCTGTGGGGCAGATGTGGTTCAGATCTATGGGGCAGGAGCTTCTGTGGGGTTGATGTGGGTCAGATCTATGGGTCAGGAGCTGCTGTGGGGCAGATGTGGGTCAGTTCTATGGGGCAAGAGCTGCTGTGGTTCAGATGTGGGTCAGATCTATGGGGCAGGAGCTGCTGTGGGGCTGATACGGTTAAGATCTATGGAGCGGGAGATGCTATGGGGCTGATGAGGGTCAGATCTATGGGGCAGGAGCTGCTGTGGGGCTGATGTTGGTCAGATCTATAGGGCAGGAGCTGCAGTGGGGCTGATGTGGGTCAGTTCTATGGGGCAGGATCTCCTGTGGGGCTGATGTGGGTCAAATCAATGAGGCAGAGCTGCTCTGGGGCACATGTGGGTCAGATCTATGGAGCAGGAGCTGCTGTGGGGCAGATTTGAATCAGATCTATAGGGCAGGAGCTGCTGTGGGTCAGATCTATGGAGGAGGAGCTGCTGTGGGGTTGATGTGGGTCAGATCTATGGGTCAGGAGCTGCTGTGGGGCAGATGTGGGTCAGTTCTATGGGGCAAGAGCTGCTGTGGTGCAGATGTGGGTCAGATCTATGGGGCAGGAGCTGCTGTGGGGCTGATACGGTTAAGATCTATGGAGCGGGAGATTCTATGGGGCTGATGAGGTTCAGATCTATGGGGCAGGAGCTGATGTGGGGCTGATGTTGGTCAGATCTATGGGTCAGGAGCTGCAGTGGGGCTGATGTGGGTCAGATCTATGGGGCAGGATCTCCTGTGGGGCTGATGTGGGTCAAATCAATGGGGCAGAGCTGCTCTGGGGCACATGTGGGTCAGATCTATGGAGCAGGAGCTGCTGGGGCAGATTTGAATCAGATCTATAGGGCAGGAGCTGCTGTGGGTCAGATCTATGGAGGAGGAGCTGCTGTGGGGTTGATGTGGGTCAGATCTATGGGTCAGGAGCTGCTCTGGGGCAGATGTGGGTCAGTTCTATGGGGCAAGAGCTGCTGTGGTGCAGATGTGGGTCAGATCTATGGGGCAGGAGCTGCTGTGGGGCTGATACGGTTAAGATCTATGGAGCGGGAGATGCTATGAAGCTGATGAGGTTCAGATCTATGGGGCAGGAGCTGATGTGGGGCTGATGTTGGTCAGATCTATAGGGCAGGAGCTGCAGTGTGGCTGATGTGGGTCAGATCTATGGGGCAGGATCTCCTGTGGGGCTGATGTGGGTCAAATCAATGGGGCAGAGCTGCTCTGGGGCACATGTGGGTCAGATCTATGGAGCAGGAGCTGCTGTGGGGCAGATTTGAATCAGATCTATAGGGCAGGATCTGTTGTGGGTCAGATCTATGGGCAGGAGCTGCTGTGGGGCACATGTGAGTTAGATCTATGGGGCAGGAGATGGTGTGGGGCAGATGTGGGTCAGATCTATGGGGCAGGATCTCCTGGGGGCTGATGTGGGTCAGATCTGTGGGGTAAAATCTGCTGTGGGGCAGATGTGGTTCTGATCTATGGGGCAGGAGCTTCTGTGGGGTTGATGTGGGTCAGATCTATGGGTCAGGAGCTGCTGTGGGGCAGATGTGGGTCAGATCTATGGGGCAGGATCTCCTGGGGGCTGATGTGGGTCAGATCTGTGGGGTAAAATCTGCTGTGGGGCAGATGTGGTTCAGATCTATGGGGCAGGAGCTTCTGTGGGGTTGATGTGGGTCAGATCTATGGGTCAGGAGCTGCTGTGGGGCAGATGTGGGTCAGTTCTATGGGGCAAGAGCCGCTGTGGTGCAGATGTGGGTCAGATCTATGGGGCAAGATCTCCTGGGGGCTGATGTGGGTCAGATCTGTGGGGCAAAATCTGCTGTGGGGCAGATGTGGTTCAGATCTATGGGGCAGGAGCTTCTGTGGGGTTGATGTGGGTCAGATCTATGGGTCAGGAGCTGCTGTGGGGCAGATGTGGGTCAGATCTATGGGGCAGGATCTCCTGGGGGCTGATGTGAGTCAGATCTGTGGGGTAAAATCTGCTGTGGGGCAGATGTGGTTCAGATCTATGGGGCAGGAGCTTCTGTGGGGTTGATGTGGGTCAGATCTATGGGTCAGGAGCTGCTGTGGGGCAGATGTGGGTCAGATCTATGGGGCAGGAGCTGCTGTGGGGCTGATACGGTTAAGATCTATGGAGCGGGAGATGCTATGGGGCTGATGAGTGTCAGATCTATGGGGCAGGAGCTGCTGTGGGGCTGATGTTGGTCAGATCTATAGGGCAGGAGCTGCAGTGGGGCTGATGTGGGTCAGTTCTATGGGGCAGGATCTCCTGTGGGGCTGATGTGGGTCAAATCAGTGAGGCAGAGCTGCTCTGGGGCACATGTGGGTCAGATCTATGGAGCAGGAGCTGCTGTGGGGCAGATTTGAATCAGATCTATAGGGCAGGAGCTGCTGTGGGTCAGATCTATGGGCAGGAGATGCTGTGGGGCACATGTGAGTTAGATCTATGGGGCAGGAGATGGTGTGGGGCAGATGTGGGTCAGATCTATAGGGCAGGAGCTGCTGTGGGTCAGATCTATGGGCAGGAGCTGTTGTGGGGCACATGTGAGTTAGATCTATGGGGCAGGAGATGGTGTGGGGCAGATGTGGGTCAGATCTATGGGGCAGGAGCTGCTGTGGGGCTGATACGGTTAAGATCTATGGAGCGGGAGATGCTATGGGGCTGATGAGGGTCAGATCTATGGGGCAGGAGCTGATGTGGGGCTGATGTGGGTCAGATCTATAGGGCAGGAGCTGCAGTGGGGCTGATGTGGGTCAGATCTATGGGGCAGGAGCTTCTGTGGGGTTGATGTGGGTCAGATCTATGGGTCAGGAGCTGCTGTGGGGCAGATGTGGGTCAGATCTATGGGGCAGGATCTCCTGGGGGCTGATGTGGGTCAGATCTGTGGGGTAAAATCTGCTGTGGGGCAGATGTGGTTCAGATCTATGGGGCAGGAGCTTCTGTGGGGTTGATGTGGGTCAGATCTATGGGTCAGGAGCTGCTGTGGGGCAGATGTGGGTCAGTTCTATGGGGCAAGAGCCGCTGTGGTGCAGATGTGGGTCAGATCTATGGGGCAAGATCTCCTGGGGGCTGATGTGGGTCAGATCTGTGGGGTAAAATCTGATGTGGGGCAGATGTGGTTCAGATCTATGGGGCAGGAGCTTCTGTGGGGTTGATGTGGGTCAGATCTATGGGTCAGGAGCTGCTGTGGGGCAGATGTGGGTCAGTTCTATGGGGCAAGAGCTGCTGTGGTGCAGATGTGGGTCAGATCTATGGGTCAGGAGCTGCTGTGGGGCTGATACGGTTAAGATCTATGGAGCGGGAGATGCTATGAGGCTGATGAGGTTCAGATCTATGGGGCAGGAGCTGATGTGGGGCTGATGTTGGTCAGATCTATAGGGCAGGAGCTGCAGTGGGGCTGATGTGGGTCAGTTCTATGGGGCAGGATCTCCTGTGGGGCTGATGTGGGTCAAATCAATGAGGCAGAGCTGCTCTGGGGCACATGTGGGTCAGATCTATGGAGCAGGAGCTGCTGTGGGGCAGATTTGAATGAGATCTATAAGGCAGGAGCTGCTGTGGGTCAGATCTATGGAGCAGGATCTGCTGTGGGGCACATGTGAGTTAGATCTATGGGGCAGGAGATGGTGTGGGGCAGATGTGGGTCAGATCTATGGGGCAGGATCTCCTGGGGGCTGATGTGGGTCAGATCTGTGGGGTAAAATCTGCTGTGGGGCAGATGTGGTTCAGATCTATGGGGCAGGAGCTTCTGTGGGGTTGATGTGGGTCAGATCTATGGGTCAGGAGCTGCTGTGGGGCAGATGTGGGTCAGATCTATGGGGTAAAATCTGCTGTGGGGCAGATGTGGTTCAGATCTATGGGGCAGGAGCTTCTGTGGGGTTGATGTGGGTCAGATCTATGGGTCAGGAGCTGCTGTGGGGCAGATGTGGGTCAGTTCTATGGGGCAAGAGCCGCTGTGGTGCAGATGTGGGTCAGATCTATGGGGCAAGATCTCCTGGGGGCTGATGTGGGTCAGATCTGTGGGGTAAAATCTGCTGTGGGGCAGATGTGGTTCAGATCTATGGGGCAGGAGCTTCTGTGGGGTTGATGTGGGTCAGATCTATGGGTCAGGAGCTGCTGTGGGGCAGATGTGGGTCAGTTCTATGGGGCAAGAGCTGCTGTGGTTCAGATGTGGGTCAGATCTATGGGGCAGGAGCTGCTGTGGGGCTGATACGGTTAAGATCTATGGAGCGGGAGATGCTATGGGGCTGATGAGGGTCAGATCTATGGGGCAGGAGCTGCTGTGGGGCTGATGTTGGTCAGATCTATAGGGCAGGAGCTGCAGTGGGGCTGATGTGGGTCAGTTCTATGGGGCAGGATCTCCTGTGGGGCTGATGTGGGTCAAATCAATGAGGCAGAGCTGCTCTGGGGCACATGTGGGTCAGATCTATGGAGCAGGAGCTGCTGTGGGGCAGATTTGAATCAGATCTATAGGGCAGGAGCTGCTGTGGGTCAGATCTATGGAGGAGGAGCTGCTGTGGGGTTGATGTGGGTCAGATCTATGGGTCAGGAGCTGCTGTGGGGCAGATGTGGGTCAGTTCTATGGGGCAAGAGCTGCTGTGGTGCAGATGTGGGTCAGATCTATGGGGCAGGAGCTGCTGTGGGGCTGATACGGTTAAGATCTATGGAGCGGGAGAATCTATGGGGCTGATGAGGTTCAGATCTATGGGGCAGGAGCTGATGTGGGGCTGATGTTGGTCAGATCTATGGGTCAGGAGCTGCAGTGGGGCTGATGTGGGTCAGATCTATGGGGCAGGATCTCCTGTGGGGCTGATGTGGGTCAAATCAATGGGGCAGAGCTGCTCTGGGGCACATGTGGGTCAGATCTATGGAGCAGGAGCTGCTGTGGGGCAGATTTGAATCAGATCTATAGGGCAGGAGCTGCTGTGGGTCAGATCTATGGGCAGGAGCTGCTGTGGGGCACATGTGAGTTAGATCTATGGGGCAGGAGATGGTGTGGGGCAGATGTGGGTCAGATCTATGGGGCAGGATCTCCTGGGGGCTGATGTGGGTCAGATCTGTGGGGTAAAATCTGCTGTGGGGCAGATGTGGTTCAGATCTATGGGGCAGGAGCTTCTGTGGGGTTGATGTGGGTCAGATCTATGGGTCAGGAGCTGCTGTGGGGCAGATGTGGGTCAGTTCTATGGGGCAAGAGCCGCTGTGGTGCAGATGTGGGTCAGATCTATGGGGCAAGATCTCCTGGGGGCTGATGTGGGTCAGATCTGTGGGGTAAAATCTGCTGTGGGGCAGATGTGGTTCAGATCTATGGGGCAGGAGCTTCTGTGGGGTTGATGTGGGTCAGATCTATGGGTCAGGAGCTGCTGTGGGGCAGATGTGGGTCAGTTCTATGGGGCAGGAGCTGCTGTGGGGCTGATACGGTTAAGATCTATGGAGCGGGAGATGCTATGGGGCTGATGTGGGTCAGATCTATGGGGCAGGAGCTGATGTGGGGCTGATGTGGGTCAAATCAATGAGGCAGAGCTGCTCTGGGGCACATGTGGGTCAGATCTATGGAGCAGGAGCTGCTGTGGGGCAGATTTGAATGAGATCTATAGGGCAGGAGCTGCTGTGGGTCTGATCTATGGAGCAGGAGCCGCTGTGGGGTTAATGTGGGTCAGATCTATGGGTCAGGAGCTGCTGTGGGGCAGATGTGGGTCAGTTCTATGGGGCAAGAGCTGCTGTGGTGCAGATGTGTGTCAGATCTATGGGGCAGGAGCTGCTGTGGGGCTGATACGGTTAAGATCTATGGAGCGGGAGATGCTATGGGGCTGATGAGGGTCAGATCTATGGGGCAGGAGCTGATGTGGGGCTGATGTTGGTCAGATCTATAGGGCAGGAGCTGCAGTGGGGCTGATGTGGGTCAGATCTATGGGGCAGGATCTCCTGTGGGGCTGATGTGGGTCAAATCAATGGGGCAGAGCTGCTCTGGAACACATGTGGGTCAGATCTATGGAGCAGGAGCTGCTGTGGGGCAGATTTGAATCAGATCTATAGGGCAGGAGCTGCTGTGGGTCAGATCTATGGAGCAGGAGCTGCTGTGGGGCACATGTGAGTTAGATCTATGGGGCAGGAGATGGTGTGGGGAAGATGTGGGTCAGATCTATGGGGCAGGATCTCCTGGGGGCTGATGTGGGTCAGATCTGTGGGGTAAAATCTCCTGTGGGGCAGATGTGGTTCAGATCTATGGGGCAGGAGCTTCTGTGGGGTTGATGTGGGTCAGATCTATGGGCAGGAGCTTCTGTGGGGTTGATGTGGGTCAGATCTATGGGTCAGGAGCTGCTGTGGGGCAGATGTGGGTCAGTTCTATGGGGCAAGAGCTGCTGTGGTGCAGATGTGGGTCAGATCTATGGGGCAGGAGCTGCTGTGGGGCTGATACGGTTAAGATCTATGGAGCGGGAGATGCTATGGGGCTGATGAGGGTCAGATCTATGGGGCAGGAGCTGCTGTGGGGCTGATGTTGGTCAGATCTATAGGGCAGGAGCTGCAGTGGTGCTGATGTGGGTCAGTTCTATGGGGCAGGATCTCCTGTGGGGCTGATGTGGGTCAAATCAATGAGGCAGAGCTGCTCTGGGGCACATGTGGGTCAGATCTATGGAGCAGGAGCTGCTGTGGGGCAGATTTGAATCAGATCTATAGGGCAGGAGCTGCTGTGGGTCAGATCTATGGAGGAGGAGCTGCTGTGGGGTTGATGTGGGTCAGATCTATGGGTCAGGAGCTGCTGTGGGGCAGATGTGGGTCAGTTCTATGGGGCAAGAGCTGCTGTGGTGCAGATGTGGGTCAGATCTATGGGGCAGGAGCTGCTGTGGGGCTGATACGGTTAAGATCTATGGAGCGGGAGATGCTATGGGGCTGATGAGGTTCAGATCTATGGGGCAGGAGCTGATGTGGGGCTGATGTTGGTCAGATCTATAGGGCAGGAGCTGCAGTGGGGCTGATGTGGGTCAGATCTATGGGGCAGGATCTCCTGTGGGGCTGATGTGGGTCAAATCAATGGGGCAGAGCTGCTCTGGGGCACATGTGGGTCAGATCTATGGAGCAGGAGCTGCTGTGGGGCAGATTTGAATCAGATCTATAGGGCAGGAGCTGCTGTGGGTCAGATCTATGGGCAGGAGCTGCTGTGGGGCACATGTGAGTTAGATCTATGGGGCAGGAGATGGTGTGGGGCAGATGTGGGTCAGATCTATGGGGCAGGATCTTTTGGGGGCTGATGTGGGTCAGATCTGTGGGGTAAAATCTGCTGTGGGGCAGATGTGGTTCTGATCTATGGGGCAGGAGCTTCTGTGGGGTTGATGTGGGTCAGATCTATGGGTCAGGAGCTGCTGTGGGGCAGATGTGGGTCAGATCTATGGGGCAGGATCTCCTGGGGGCTGATGTGGGTCAGATCTGTGGGGTAAAATCTGCTGTGGGGCAGATGTGGTTCAGATCTATGGGGCAGGAGCTTCTGTGGGGTTGATGTGGGTCAGATCTATGGGTCAGGAGCTGCTGTGGGGCAGATGTGGGTCAGTTCTATGGGGCAAGAGCTGCTGTGGTGCAGATGTGGGTCAGATCTATGGGGCAGGAGCTGCTGTGGGGCTGATACGGTTAAGATCTATGGAGCGGGAGATGCTATGGGGCTGTTGAGGGTCAGATCTATGGGGCAGGATCTGATGTGGGGCTGATGTTGGTCAGATCTATAGGGCAGGAGCTGCAGTGGGGCTGATGTGGGTCAGTTCTATGGGGCAGGATCTCCTGTGGGGCTGATGTGGGTCAAATCAATGAGGCAGAGCTGCTCTGGGGCACATGTGGGTCAGATCTATGGAGCAGGAGCTGCTGTGGGGCAGATTTGAATCAGATCTATAGGGCAGGAGCTGCTGTGGGTCAGATCTATGGGCAGGAGCTGCTGTGGGGCACATGTGAGTTAGATCTATGGGGCAGGAGATGGTGTGGGGCAGATGTGGGTCAGATCTATGGGGCAGGATCTCCTGGGGGCTGATGTGGGTCAGATCTGTGGGGTAAAATCTGCTGTGGGGCAGATGTGGTTCAGATCTATGGGGCAGGAGCTTCTGTGGGGTTGATGTGGGTCAGATCTATGGGTCAGGAGCTGCTGTGGGGCAGATGTGGGTCAGATCTAAGGGGCAGGATCTCCTGGGGGCTGATGTGGGTCAGATCTGTGGGGTAAAATCTGCTGTGGGGCAGATGTGGTTCAGATCTATGGGGCAGGAGCTTCTGTGGGGTTGATGTGGGTCAGATCTATGGGTCAGGAGCTGCTGTGGGGCAGATGTGGGTCAGTTCTATGGGGCAAGAGCCGCTGTGGTGCAGATGTGGGTCAGATCTATGGGGCAAGATCTCCTGGGGGCTGATGTGGGTCAGATCTGTGGGGTAAAATCTGCTGTGGGGCAGATGTGGTTCAGATCTATGGGGCAGGAGCTTCTGTGGGGTTGATGTGGGTCAGATCTATGGGTCAGGAGTTGCTGTGGGGCAGATGTGGGTCAGTTCTATGGGGCAAGAGCTGCTGTGGTGCAGATGTGGGTCAGATCTATGGGGCAGGAGCTGCTGTGGGGCTGATACGGTTAAGATCTATGGAGCGGGAGATGCTATGGGGCTGATGAGGGTCAGATCTATGGGGCAGGAGCTGATGTGGGGCTGATGTTGGTCAGATCTATAGGGCAGGAGCTGCAGTGGGGCTGATGTGGGTCAGATCTATGGGGCAGGATCTCCTGTGGGGCTGATGTGGGTCAAATCAATGGGGCAGAGCTGCTCTGGGGCACATGTGGGTCAGATCTATGGAGCAGGAGCTGCTGTGGGGCAGATTTGAATCATATCTATAGGGCAGAAGCTGCTGTGGGTCAGATCTATGGGCAGGAGCTGCTGTGGGGCACATGTGAGTTAGATCTATGGGGCAGGAGATGGTGTGGGGCAGATGTGGGTCAGATCTATGGGGCAGGATCTCCTGAGGGCTGATGTGGGTCAGATCTGTGGGGTAAAATCTGCTGTGGGGCAGATGTGGTTCAGATCTATGGGGCAGGAGCTTCTGTGGGGTTGATGTGGGTCAGATCTATGGGTCAGGAGCTGCTGTGGGGCAGAAGTGGGTCAGTTCTATGGGGCAAGAGCTGCTGTGGTGCAGATGTGGGTCAGATCTATGGGGCAGGAGCTGCTGTGGGGCTGATACGGTTAAGATCTATGGAGCGGGAGATGCTATGGGGCTGATGAGGGTCAGATCTATGGGGCAGGAGCTGATGTGGGGCTGATGTTGGTCAGATCTATAGGGCAGGAGCTGCAGTGGGGCTGATGTGGGTCAGTTCTATGGGGCAGGATCTCCTGTGGGGCTGATGTGGGTCAAATCAATGAGGCAGAGCTGCTCTGGGGCACATGTGGGTCAGATCTATGGAGCAGGAGCTGCTGTGGGGCAGATTTGAATGAGATCTATAGGGCAGGAGCTGATGTGGGTCAAATCAATGGGGCAGAGCTGCTCTGGGGCACATGTGGGTCAGATCTATGGAGCAGGAGCTGCTGTGGGGCAGATTTGAATCAGATCTATAGGGCAGAAGCTGCTGTGGGTCAGATCTATGGGGCAGGATCTCCTGGGGGCTGATGTGGGTCAGATCTGTGGGGTAAAATCTGCTGTGGGGCAGATGTGGTTCAGATCTATCGGGCAGGAGCTTCTGTGGGGTTGATGTGGGTCAGATCTATGGGTCAGGAGCTGCTGTGGGGCAGATGTGGGTCAGTTCTGTGGGGCAAGAGCCGCTGTGGTGCAGATGTGGGTCAGATCTATGGGGCAAGATCTCCTGGGGGTTGATGTGGGTCAGATCTGTGGGGTAAAATCTGCTGTGGGGCAGATGTGGTTCAGATCTATGGGGCAGGAGCTTCTGTGGGGTTGATGTGGGTCAGATCTATGGGTCAGGAGCTGCTGTGGGGCAGATGTGGGTCAGTTCTATGGGGCAAGAGCTGCTGTGGTGCAGATGTGGGTCAGATCTATGGGGCAGGAGCTGCTGTGGGGCTGATACGGTTAAGATCTATGGAGCGGGAGATGCTATGGGGCTGATGAGGTTCAGATCTATGGGGCAGGAGCTGATGTGGGGCTGATGTTGGTCAGATCTATAGGGCAGGAGCTGCAGTGGGGCTGATGTGGGTCAGATCTATGGGGCAGGATCTCCTGTGGGGCTGATGTGGGTCAAATCAATGGGGCAGAGCTGCTCTGGGGCACATGTGGGTCAGATCTATGGAGCAGGAGCTGCTGTGGGGCAGATTTGAATGAGATCTATAGGGCAGAAGCTGCTGTGGGTCAGATCTATGGGCAGGAGCTGCTGTGGGGCACATGTGAGTTAGATCTATGGGGCAGGAGATGGTGTGGGGCAGATGTGGGTCAGATCTATGGGGCAGGATCTCCTGGGGGCTGATGTGGGTCAGATCTGTGGGGTAAAATCTGCTGTGGGGCAGATGTGGTTCAGATCTATGGGGCAGGAGCTTCTGTGGGGTTGATGTGGGTCAGATCTATGGGTCAGGAGCTGCTGTGGGGCAGATGTGGGTCAGTTCTATGGGGCAAGAGCTGCTGTGGTGCAGATGTGGGTCAGATCTATGGAACAGGAGCTGCTGTGGGGCTGATACGGTTAAGATCTATGGAGCGGGAGATGCTATGTGCCTGATGAGGGTCAGATCTATGGGGCAGGAGCTGATGTGGGGCTGATGTGGGTCAGTTCTATGGGGCAGGATCTCCTGTGGGGCTGATGTGGGTCAAATCAATGAGGCAGAGCTGCTCTGGGGCACATGTGGGTCAGATCTATGGAGCAGGAGCTGCTGTGGGGCAGATTTGAATGAGATCTATAGGGCAGGAGCTGCTGTGGGTCAGATCTATGGAGCAGGAGCTGCTGTGGGGTTTATGTGGGTCAGATCTATGGGTCAGGAGCTGCTGTGGGGCAGATGTGGGTCAGTTCTATGGGGCAAGAGCTTCTGTGGTGCAGATGTGGGTCAGATCTATGGGGCAGGAGCTGCTGTGGGGCTGATACGGTTAAGATCTATGGAGCGGGAGATGCTATGGGGCTGATGAGGGTCAGATCTATGGGGCAGGAGCTGATGTGGGGCTGATGTTGGTCAGATCTATAGGGCAGGAGCTGCAGTGGGGCTGATGTGGGTCAGATCTATGGGGCAGGATCTCCTGTGGGGCTGATGTGGGTCAAATCAATGGGGCAGAGCTGCTCTGGGGCACATGTGGGTCAGATCTATGGGGCAGGAGCTGCTGTGGGGCAGATTTGAATCAGATCTATAGGGCAGGAGCTGCTGTGGGTCAGATCTATGGGCTGGAGCTGCTGTGGGGCACATGTGAGTTAGATCTATGGGTCAGGAGCTGCTGTGGGGCAGATGTGGGTCAGATCTATGGGGCAGGATCTCCTGTGGGGCTGATGTGGGTCAAATCAATGGGGCAGAGCTGCTCTGGGGCACATGTGGGTCAGATCTATGGAGCAGGAGCTGCTGTGGGGCAGATTTGAATGAGATCTATAGGGCAGGAGCTGCTGTGGGTCAGATCTATGGAGCAGGAGCTGCTGTGGGGCACATGTGAGTTAGATCTATGGGGCAGGAGATGGTGTGGGGCAGATGTGGGTCAGATCTATGGGGCAGGATCTCCTGGGGGCTGATGTGGGTCAGATCTGTGGGGTAAAATCTGCTGTGGGGCAGATGTGGTTCAGATCTATGGGGCAGGAGCTTCTGTGGGGTTGATGTGGGTCAGATCTATGGGTCAGGAGCTGCTGTGGGGCAGATGTGGGTCAGTTCTATGGGGCAGGAGCTGCTGTGGGGCTGATGTGGGTCAGTTCTATGGGGCAAGAGCCGCTGTGGTGCAGATGTGGGTCAGATCTATGGGGCAAGATCTCCTGGGGGCTGATGTGGGTCAGATCTGTGGGGTAAAATCTGCTGTGGGGCAGATGTGGTTCAGATCTATGGGTCAGGAGCTTCTGTGGGGTTGATGTGGGTCAGATCTATGGGTCAGGAGCTGCTGTGGGGCAGATGTGGGTCAGTTCTATGGGGCAAGAGCTGCTGTGGTGCAGATGTGGGTCAGATCTATGGGGCAGGAGCTGCTGTGGGGCTGATACGGTTAAGATCTATGGAGCGGGAGATGCTATGGGTCTGATGAGGGTCAGATCTATGGGGCAGGAGATGATGTGGTGCTGATGTTGGTCAGATCTATAGGGCAGGAGCTGCAGTGGGGCTGATGTGGGTCAGTTCTATGGGGCAGGATCTCCTGTGGGGCTGATGTGGGTCAAATCAATGGGGCAGAGCTGCTCTGGGGCACATGTGGGTCAGATCTATGGAGCAGGAGCTGCTGTGGGGCAGATTTGAATCAGATCTATAGGGCAGGAGCTGCTGTGGGTCAGATCTATGGAGGAGGAGCTGCTGTGGGGTTGATGTGGGTCAGATCTATGGGTCAGGAGCTGCTGTGGGGCAGATGTGGGTCAGTTCTATGGGGCAAGAGCTTCTGTGGTGCAGATGTGGGTCAGATCTATGGGGCAGGAGCTGCTGTGGGGCTGATACGGTTAAGATCTATGGAGCGGGAGATGCTATGGGGCTGATGAGGGTCAGATCTATGGGGCAGGAGCTGATGTGGGGCTGATGTTGGTCAGATCTATAGGGCAGGAGCTGCAGTGGCGCTGATGTGGGTCAGATCTATGGGGCAGGAGCTGATGTGGGGCTGATGTTGGTCAGATCTATAGGGCAGGAGCTGCAGTGGGGCTGATGTGGGTCAGATCTATGGGGCAGGATCTCCTGTGGGGCTGATGTGGGTCAAATCAATGGGGCAGAGCTGCTCTGGGGCACATGTGGGTCAGATCTATGGGGCAGGAGCTGCTGTGGGGCAGATTTGAATCAGATCTATAGGGCAGGAGCTGCTGTGGGTCAGATATATGGGCAGGAGCTGCTGTGGGGCACATGTGAGTTAGATCTATGAGGCAGGAGATGGTGTGGGGCAGATGTGGGTCAGATCTATGGGGCAGGATCTCCTGGGGGCTGATGTGGGTCAGATCTGTGGGGTAAAATCTGCTGTGGGGCAGATGTGGTTCAGATCTATGGGGCAGGAGCTTCTGTGGGGTTGATGTGGGTCAGATCTATGGGTCAGGAGCTGCTGTGGGGCAGATGTGGGTCAGATCTATGGGGCAGGATCTCCTGGGGGCTGATGTGGGTCAGATCTGTGGGGTAAAATCTGCTGTGGGGCAGATGTGGTTCAGATCTATGGGGCAGGAGCTTCTGTGGGGTTGATGTGGGTCAGATCTATGAGTCAGGAGCTGCTGTGGGGCAGATGTGGGTCAGATCTATGGGGCAGGATCTCCTGGGGGCTGATGTGGGTCAGATCTGTGGGGTAAAATCTGCTGTGGGGCAGATGTGGTTGAGATCTATGGGGCAGGAGCTTCTGTGGGGTTGATGTGGGTCAGATCTATGGGTCAGGAGCTGCTGTGGGGCAGATGTGGGTCAGTTCTATGGGGCAAGAGCCGCTGTGGTGCAGATGTGGGTCAGATCTATGGGGCAAGATCTCCTGGGGGCTGATGTGGGTCAGATCTGTGGGGTAAAATCTGCTGTGGGGCAGATGTGGTTCAGATCTATGGGGCAGGAGCTTCTGTGGGGTTGATGTGGGTCAGATCTATGGGTCAGGAGCTGCTGTGGGGCAGATGTGGGTCCGTTCTATGGGGCAAGAGCTGCTGTGGTGCAGATGTGGGTCAGATCTATGGGGCAGGAGCTGCTGTGGGGCTGATACGGTTAAGATCTATGGAGCGGGAGATGCTATGGGGCTGATGAGGGTCAGATCTATGGGGCAGGAGCTGATGTGGGGCTGATGTTGGTCAGATCTATAGGGCAGGAGCTGCAGTGGGGCTGATGTGGGTCAGTTCTATGGGGCAGGATCTCCTGTGGGGCTGATGTGGGTCAAATCAATGGGGCAGAGCTGCTCTGGGGCACATGTGGGTCAGATCTATGGAGCAGGAGCTGCTGTGGGGCAGATTGGAATCAGATCTATAGGGCAGGAGCTGCTGTGCGTCAGATCTATGGAGCAGGAGCTGCTGTGGGGTTGATGTGGGTCAGATCTATGGGGCAGGAGATGGTGTGGGGCAGATGTGGGTCAGATCTATGGGGCAGGATCTCCTGGGGGCTGATGTGGGTCAGATCTGTGGGGTAAAATCTGCTGTGGGGCAGATGTGGTTCAGATCTATGGGGCAGGTGCTTCTGTGGGGTTGATGTGGGTCAGATCTATGGGTCAGGAGCTGCTGTGGGGCAGATGTGGGTCAGTTCTATGGGGCAGGAGCTGCTGTGGGGCTGATGTGGGTCAGTTCTATGGGGCAAGAGCCGCTGTGGTGCAGATGTGGGTCAGATCTATGGGGCAAGATCTCCTGGGGGCTGATGTGGGTCAGATCTGTGGGGTAAAATCTACCGGGGGGGGAGATGTGGTTCAGATCTATGGGGCAGGAGCTTCTCTGGGGTTGATGTGGGTCAGATCTATGGGTCAGGAGCTGCTGTGGGGCAGATGTGGGTCAGTTCTATGGGGCAAGAGCTGCTGTGGTGCAGATGTGGGTCAGATCTATGGGGCAGGAGCTGCTGTGGGGCTGATACGGTTAAGATCTATGGAGCGGGAGATGCTATGGGGCTGATGAGGGTCAGATCTATGGGGCAGGAGCTGATGTGGGGCTGATGTTGGTCAGATCTATAGGGCAGGAGCTGCAGTGGCGCTGATGTGGGTCAGATCTATGGGGCAGGATCTCCTGTGGGGCTGATGTGGGTCAAATCAATGGGGCAGAGCTGCTCTGGGGCACATGTGGGTCAGATCTATGGGGCAGGAGCTGCTGTGGGGCAGATTTGAATCAGATCTATAGGGCAGGAGCTGCTGTGGTTCAGATCTATGGGCAGGAGCTGCTGTGGGGCACATGTGAGTTAGATCTATGGGGCAGGAGATGGTGTGGGGCAGATGTGGGTCAGATCTATGGGGCAGGATCTCCTGGGGGCTGAGGTGGGTCAGATCTGTGGGGTAAAATCTGCTGTGGGGCACATGTGGTTCAGATCTATGGGGCAGGAGCTTCTGTGGGGTTGATGTGGGTCAGATCTATGGGTCAGGAGCTGCTGTGGGGCAGATGTGGGTCAGATCTATGGGGCAGGATCTCCTGGGGGCTGATGTGGGTCAGATCTGTGGGGTAAAATCTGCTGTGGGGCAGATGTGGTTCAGATCTATCGGGCAGGAGCTTCTGTGGGGTTGATGTGGGTCAGATCTATGGGTCAGGAGCTGCCGTGGGGCAGATGTGGGTCAGTTCTATGGGGCAAGAGCTGCTGTGGGGCGGATACGGTTAAGATCTATGGAGCGGGAGATGCTTTGGGGCTGATGAGGGTCAGATCTATGGGGCAGGATCTGATGTGGGGCTGATGTTGGTCAGATCTATAGGGCAGGAGCTGCAGTGGGGCTGATGTGGGTCAGTTCTATGGGGCAGGATCTCCTGTGGGGCTGATGTGGGTCAAATCAATGAGGCAGAGCTGCTCTGGGGCACATGTGGGTCAGATCTATGGAGCAGGAGCTGCTGTGGGGCAGATTTGAATGAGATCTATAGGGCAGGAGCTGCTGTGGGTCAGATCTATGGAGCAGGAGCTGCTGTGGGGCACATGTGAGTTAGATCTATGGGGCAGGAGATGGTGTGGGGCAGATGTGGGTCAGATCTATGGGGCAGGATCTCCTGGGGGCTGAGGTGGGTCAGATCTGTGGGGTAAAATCTGCTGTGGGGCAGATGTGGTTCAGATCTATGGGGCAGGAGCTTCTGTGGGGTTGATGTGGGTCAGATCTATGGGTCAGGAGCTGCTGTGGGGCAGATGTGGGTCAGTTCTGTGGGGCAAGAGCCGCTGTGGTGCAGATGTGGGTCAGATCTATGGGGCAAGATCTCCTGGGGGTTGATGTGGGTCAGATCTGTGGGGTAAAATCTGCTGTGGGGCAGATGTGGTTCAGATCTATGGGGCAGGAGCTTCTGTGGGGTTGATGTGGGTCAGATCTATGGGTCAGGAGCTGCTGTGGGGCAGATGTGGGTCAGTTCTATGGGGCAAGAGCTGCTGTGGTGCAGATGTGGGTCAGATCTATGGAACAGGAGCTGCTGTGGGGCTGATACGGTTAAGATCTATGGAGCGGGAGATGCTATGGGGCTGATGAGGGTCAGATCTATGGGGCAGGAGCTGATGTGGGGCTGATGTGGGTCAGTTCTATGGGGCAGGATCTCCTGTGGGGCTGATGTGGGTCAAATCAATGAGGCAGAGCTGCTCTGGGGCACATGTGGGTCAGATCTATGGAGCAGGAGCTGCTGTGGGGCAGATTTGAATGAGATCTATAGGGCAGGAGCTGCTGTGGGTCAGATCTATGGGCTGGAGCTGCTGTGGGGCACATGTGAGTTAGATCTATGGGTCAGGAGCTGCTGTGGGGCAGATGTGGGTCAGATCTATGGGGCAGGATCTCCTGTGGGGCTGATGTGGGTCAAATCAATGGGGCAGAGCTGCTCTGGGGCACATGTGGGTCAGATCTATGGAGCAGGAGCTGCTGTGGGGCAGATTTGAATCAGATCTATAGGGCAGGAGCTGCTGTGGGTCAGATCTATGGGCAGGAGCTGCTGTGGGGCACATGTGGTTCAGATCTATGGGGCAGGAGATGGTGTGGGGCAGATGTGGGTCAGATCTATGGGGCAGGATCTCCTGGGGGCTGATGTGGGTCAGATCTGTGGGGTAAAATCTGCTGTGGGGCAGATGTGGTTCAGATCTATGGGGCAGGAGCTTCTGTGGGGTTGATGTGGGTCAGATCTATGGGTCAGGAGCTGCTGTGGGGCAGATGTGGGTCAGTTCTATGGGGCAGGAGCTGCTGTGGGGCTGATGTGGGTCAGTTCTATGGGGCAAGAGCTGCTGTGGGGCTGATACGGTTAAGATCTATGGAGCGGGAGATGCTATGGGGCTGATGAGGGTCAGATCTATGGGGCAGGAGCTGATGTGGGGCTGATGTTGGTCAGATCTATAGGGCAGGAGCTGCAGTGGGGCTGATGTGGGTCAGTTCTATGGGGCAGGATCTCCTGTGGGGCTGATGTGGGTCAAATCAATGAGGCAGAGCTGCTCTGGGGCACATGTGGGTCAGATCTATGGAGCAGGAGCTGCTGTGGGGCAGATTTGAATCAGATCTATAGGGCAGGAGCTGCTGTGGGTCAGATCTATGGAGGAGGAGCTGCTGTGGGGTTGATGTGGGTCAGATCTATGGGTCAGGAGCTGCTGTGGGGCAGATGTGGGACAGTTCTATGGGGCAAGAGCTGCTGTGGTGCAGATGTGGGTCAGATCTATGGGGCAGGAGCTGCTGTGGGGCTGATACGGTTAAGATCTATGGAGCGGGAGATGCTATGGGGCTGATGAGGGTCAGATCTATGGGGCAGGAGCTGATGTGGGGCTGATGTTGGTCAGATCTATAGGGCAGGAGCTGCAGTGGCGCTGATGTGGGTCAGATCTATGGGGCAGGAGCTGATGTGGGGCTGATGTTGGTCAGATCTATAGGGCAGGAGCTGCAGTGGGGCTGATGTGGGTCAGATCTATGGGGCAGGATCTCCTGTGGGGCTGATGTGGGTCAAATCAATGGGGCAGAGCTGCTCTGGGGCACATGTGGGTCAGATCTATGGGGCAGGAGCTGCTGTGGGGCAGATTTGAATCAGATCTATAGGGCAGGAGCTGCTGTGGGTCAGATCTATGGGCAGGAGCTGCTGTGGGGCACATGTGAGTTAGATCTATGAGGCAGGAGATGGTGTGGGGCAGATGTGGGTCAGATCTATGGGGCAGGATCTCCTGGGGGCTGATGTGGGTCAGATCTGTGGGGTAAAATCTGCTGTGGGGCAGATGTGGTTCAGATCTATGGGGCAGGAGCTTCTGTGGGGTTGATGTGGGTCAGATCTATGGGTCAGGAGCTGCTGTGGGGCAGATGTGGGTCAGATCTATGGGGCAGGATCTCCTGGGGGCTGATGTGGGTCAGATCTGTGGGGTAAAATCTGCTGTGGGGCAGATGTGGTTCAGATCTATGGGGCAGGAGCTTCTGTGGGGTTGATGTGGGTCAGATCTATGAGTCAGGAGCTGCTGTGGGGCAGATGTGGGTCAGATCTATGGGGCAGGATCTCCTGGGGGCTGATGTGGGTCAGATCTGTGGGGTAAAATCTGCTGTGGGGCAGATGTGGTTGAGATCTATGGGGCAGGAGCTTCTGTGGGGTTGATGTGGGTCAGATCTATGGGTCAGGAGCTGCTGTGGGGCAGATGTGGGTCAGTTCTATGGGGCAAGAGCCGCTGTGGTGCAGATGTGGGTCAGATCTATGGGGCAAGATCTCCTGGGGGCTGATGTGGGTCAGATCTGTGGGGTAAAATCTGCTGTGGGGCAGATGTGGTTCAGATCTATGGGGCAGGAGCTTCTGTGGGGTTGATGTGGGTCAGATCTATGGGTCAGGAGCTGCTGTGGGGCAGATGTGGGTCCGTTCTATGGGGCAAGAGCTGCTGTGGTGCAGATGTGGGTCAGATCTATGGGACAGGAGCTGCTGTGGGGCTGATACGGTTAAGATCTATGGAGCGGGAGATGCTATGGGGCTGATGAGGGTCAGATCTATGGGGCAGGAGCTGATGTGGGGCTGATGTTGGTCAGATCTATAGGGCAGGAGCTGCAGTGGGGCTGATGTGGGTCAGTTCTATGGGGCAGGATCTCCTGTGGGGCTGATGTGGGTCAAATCAATGGGGCAGAGCTGCTCTGGGGCACATGTGGGTCAGATCTATGGAGCAGGAGCTGCTGTGGGGCAGATTTGAATCAGATCTATAGGGCAGGAGCTGCTGTGGGTCAGATCTATGGAGCAGGAGCTGCTGTGGGGTTGATGTGGGTCAGATCTATGGGTCAGGAGCTGCTGTGGGGCAGATGTGAGTTAGATCTATGGGGCAGGAGATGGTGTGGGGCAGATGTGGGTCAGATCTATGGGGCAGGATCTCCTGGGGGCTGATGTGGGTCAGATCTGTGGGGTAAAATCTGCTGTGGGGCAGATGTGGTTCAGATCTATGGGGCAGGAGCTTCTGTGGGGTTGATGTGGGTCAGATCTATGAGTCAGGAGCTGCTGTGGGGCAGATGTGGGTCAGATCTATGGGGCAGGATCTCCTGGGGGCTGATGTGGGTCAGATCTGTGGCGTAAAATCTGCTGTGGGGCAGATGTGGCTCAGATCTATGGGGCAGAAGCTTCTGTGGGGTTGATGTGGGTCAGATCTATGGGTCAGGAGCTGCTGTGGGGCAGATGTGGGTCAGTTCTATGGGGCAAGAGCCGCTGTGGTGCAGATGTGGGTCAGATCTATGGGGCAAGATCTCCTGGGGGCTGATGTGGGTCAGATCTGTGGGGTAAAATCTGCTGTGGGGCAGATGTGGTTCAGATCTATGGGGCAGGAGCTTCTGTGGGGTTGATGTGGGTCAGATCTATGGGTCAGGAGCTGCTGTGGGGCAGATGTGGGTCAGTTCTATGGGACAAGAGCTGCTGTGGTGCAGATGTGGGTCAGATCTATGGGGCAGGAGCTGCTGTGGGGCTTATACGGTTAAGATCTATGGAGCGGGAGATGCTATGGGGCTGATGAGGGTCAGATCTATGGGGCAGGAGCTGATGTGGGGCTGATGTTGGTCAGATCTATAGGGCAGGAGCTGCAGTGGGGCTGATGTGGGTCAGATCTATGGGGCAGGATCTCCTGTGGGGCTGATGTGGGTCAAATCAATGAGGCAGAGCTGCTCTGGGGCACATGTGGGTCAGATCTATGGAGCAGGAGCTGCTGTGGGGCAGATTTGAATCAGATCTATAGGGCAGGAGCTGCTGTGGGTCAGATCTATAGGGCAGGAGCTGCTGTGGGGCAGATGTGGGTCAGATCTATGGGGCAGGATCTCCTGGGGGCTGATGTGGGTCAGATCTGTGGGGTAAAATCTGCTGTGGGGCAGATGTTGTTCTGATCTATGGGGCAGGAGCTTCTCTGGTGTTGATGTGGGTCAGATCTATGGGTCAGGAGCTGCTGTGGGGCAGATGTGGGTCAGATCTATGGGGCAGGATCTCCTGGGGGCTGATGTGGGTCAGATCTGTGGGGTAAAATCTGCTGTGGGGCAGATGTGGTTCAGATCTATGGGGCAGGAGCTTCTGTGGGGTTGATGTGGGTCAGATCTATGGGTCAGGAGCTGCTGTGGGGCAGATGTGGGTCAGTTCTATGGGGCAAGAGCCGCTGTGGTGCAGATGTGGGTCAGATCTATGGGGCAGGATCTCCTGGGGGCTGATGTGGGTCAGATCTGTGGGGTAAAATCTGCTTTGGGGCTGATGTGGTTCAGATCTATGGGGCAGGAGCTTCTGTGGGGTTGATGTGGGTCAGATCTATGGGTCAGGAGCTGCTGTGGGGCACATGTGGGTCAGTTCTATGGTGCAAGAGCTGCTGTGGTGCAGATGTGGGTCAGATCTATGGGGCAGGAGCTGCTGTGGGGCTTATACGGTTAAGATCTATGGAGCGGGAGATGCTATGGGGCTGATGAGGGTCAGATCTATGGGGCAGGAGCTGATGTGGGGCTGATGTTGGTCAGATCTATAGGGCAGGAGCTGCAGTGGGGCTGATGTGGGTCAGTTCTATGGGGCAGGATCTCCTGTGGGGCTGATGTGGGTCAAATCAATGAGGCAGAGCTGCTCTGGGGCACATGTGGGTCAGATCTATGGAGCAGGAGCTGCTGTGGGTCAGATTTGAATCAGATCTATAGGGCAGGAGCTGCTGTGGGTCAGATCTATGGAGCAGGAGCTGCTGTGGGGTTGATGTGGGTCAGATCTATGGGTCAGGAGCTGCTGTGGGGCAGATGTGGGTCAGTTCTATGAGGCAAGAGCTGCTGTGGTGCAGATGTGGGTCAGATCTATGGGGCAGAATCTGCTGTGGGGCTGATACGGTTAAGATCTATGGAGCGGGAGATGCTATGGGGCTGATGAGGGTCAGATCTATGGGTCAGGAGCTGATGTGGGGCTGATGTTGGTCAGATCTATAGGGCAGGAGCTGCAGTGGGGCTGATGTGGGTCAGATCTATGGGGCAGGATCTCCTGTGGGGCTGATGCGGGTCAAATCAATGGGGCAGAGCTGCTCTGGGGCACATGTGGGTCAGATCTATGGAGCAGGAGCTGCTGTGGGGCACATGTGAGTTAGATCTATGGGGCAGGAGATGGTGTGGGGCAGATGTGGGTCAGATCTATGGGGCAGGATCTCCTGGGGGCAGATGTGGGTCAGATCTATGGGGCAGGAGCTGCTGTGGGGCTGATACGGTTAAGATCTATGGAGCGGGAGATGCTATGGGGCTGATGAGGGTCAGATCTATGGGGCAGGAGCTGATGTGGGGCTGATGTTGGTCAGATCTATAGGGCAGGAGCTGCAGTGGGGCTGATGTGGGTCAGTTCTATGGGGCAGGATCTCCTGTGGGGCAGATGTGGGTCCAATCAATGGGGCAGAGCTGCTCTGGGGCACATGTGGGTCAGATCTATGGAGCAGGAGCTGCTGTGGGGCAGATTTGAAGGAGATCTATAGGGCAGGAGCTGCTGTGCGTCAGATCTATGGAGCAGGAGCTGCTGTGGGGTTGATGTGGGTTAGATCTATGGGTCAGGAGCTGCTGTGGGGCAGATGTGGGTCAGTTCTATGGGGCAAGAGCTGCTGTGGTGCAGATGTGGGTCAGATCTATGGGGCAGGAGCTGCTGTGGGGCTGATACGGTTAAGATCTATGGAGCGGGAGATGCTATGGGGCTGATGAGGGTCAGATCTATGGGGCAGGAGCTGCTTTGGGGCTGATATTGGTCAGATCTATAGGGCAGGAGCTGCAGTGGGGCTGATGTGGGTCAGATCTATGGGGCAGGATCTCCTGTGGGGCTGATGTGGGTCAAATCAATGGGGCAGAGCTGCTCTGGGGCACATGTGGGTCAGATCTATGGAGCAGGAGCTGCTGTGGGGCAGATTTGAATGAGATCTATAGGGCAGGAGCTGCTGTGGGTCAGATCTATGGAGCAGGAGCTGCTGTGGGGCACATGTGAGTTAGATCTATGGGGCAGGAGCTGCTGTGGGGCAGATTTGAATCAGATCTATAGGGCAGGAGCTGCTGTGGGTCAGATCTATGGGCAGGAGCTGCTGTGGGGCACATGTGAGTTAGATCTATGGGGCAGGAGATGCTGTGGGGCAGATGTGGGTCAGATCTATGGGGCAGGATCTCCTGGGGGCTGATGTGGGTCAGATCTGTGGGGTAAAATCTGCTGTGGGGCAGATGTGGTTCAGATCTATGGGGCAGGAGCTTCTGTGGGGTTGATGTGGGTCAGATCTATGGGTCAGGAGCTGCTGTGGGGCAGATGTGGGTCAGATCTATGGGGCAGGATCTCCTGGGGGCTGATGTGGGTCAGATCTGTGGGGTAAAATCTGCTGTGGGGCAGATGTGGTTCAGATCTATGGGGCAGGAGCTTCTGTGGGGTTGATGTGGGTCAGATCTATGGGTCAGGAGCTGCTGTGGGGCAGATGTGGGTCAGTTCTATGGGGCAAGAGCCGCTGTGGTGCAGATGTGGGTCAGATCTATGGGGCAAGATCTCCTGGGGGCTGATGTGGGTCAGATCTGTGGGGTAAAATCTGCTGTGGGGCAGATGTGGTTCAGATCTATGGGGCAGGAGCTTCTGTGGGGTTGATGTGGGTCAGATCTATGGGTCAGGAGCTGCTGTGGGGCAGATGAGGGTCAGTTCTATGGGGCAAGAGCTGCTGTGGTGCAGATGTGGGTCAGATCTATGGGGCAGGAGCTGCTGTGGGGCTGATACGGTTAAGATCTATGGAGCGGGAGATGCTATGGGGCTGATGAGGGTCAGATCTATGGGGCAGGAGCTGCTGTGGGGCTGATGTTGGTCAGATCTATAGGGCAGGAGCTGCAGTGTGGCTGATGTGGGTCAGATCTATGGGGCAGGATCTCCTGTGGGGCTGATGTGGGTCAAATCAATGAGGCAGAGCTGCTCTGGGGCACATGTGAGTAAGATCTATGGGGCAGGAGCTGCTGTGGGGCAGATTTGAATCAGATCTATAGGGCAGGAGCTGCTGTGGGTCAGATCTATTGGCAGGAGCTGCTGTGGGGGACATGTGAGTTAGATCTATGCGGCAGGAGATGGTGTGGGGCAGATGTGGGTCAGATCTATGGGGCAGGATCTCCTGGGGGCTGATGTGGGTCAGATCTGTGGGGTAAAATCTGCTGTGGGGCAGATGTGGTTCAGATCTATGGGGCAGGAGCTTCTGTGGGGTTGATGTGGGTCAGATCTATGGGTCAGGAGCTGCTGTGGGGCAGATGTGGGTCAGTTCTATGGGGCAAGAGCCGCTGTGGTGCAGACGTGGGTCAGATCTATGGGGCAAGATCTCCTGGGGGCTGATGTGGGTCAGATCTGTGGGGTAAAATCTGCTGTGGGCAGATGTGGTTCAGATCTATGGGGCAGGAGCTTCTGTGGGGTTTATGTGGGTCAGATCTATGGGTCAGGAGCTGGTGTGGGGCAGATGTGGGTCAGATCTATGGGGCAGGATCTCCTGGGGGCTGATGTGGGTCAGATCTGTGGGGTAAAATCTGCTGTGGGGCAGATGTGGTTCAGATCTATGGGGCAGGAGCTTCTGTGGGGTTGATGTGGGTCAGATCTATGGGTCAGGAGCTGCTGTGGGGCAGATGTGGGTCCGTTCTATGGGGCAAGAGCTGCTGTGGTGCAGATGTGGGTCAGATCTATGGGGCAAGATCTCCTGGGGGCTGATGTGGGTCAGATCTGTTGGGTAAAATCTGCTGTGGGGCAGATGTGGTTCAGATCTATGGGGCAGGAGCTTCTGTGGGGTTGATGTGGGTCAGATCTATGGGTCAGGAGCTGCTGTGGGGCAGATGTGGGTCAGTTCTATGGGGCAAGAGCTGCTGTGGTGCAGATGTGGGTCAGATCTATGGGGCAGGAGCTGCTGTGGGGCTGATACGGTTAAGATCTATGGAGCGGGAGATGCTATGGGGCTGATGAGGTTCAGATCTATGGGGCAGGAGCTGATGTGGGGCTGATGTTGGTCAGATCTATAGGGCAGGATCTGCAGTGGGGCTGATGTGGGTCAGATCTATGGGGCAGGATCTCCTGTGGGGCTGATGTGGGTCAAATCAATGGGGCAGAGCTGCTCTGGGGCACATGTGGGTCAGATCTATGGAGCAGGAGCTGCTGTGGGGCAGATTTGAATCAGATCTATAGGGCAGGAGCTGCTGTGGGTCAGATCTATGGGCAGGAGCTGCTGTGGGGCACATGTGAGTTAGATCTATGGGGCAGGAGATGGTGTGGGGCAGATGTGGGTCAAATCAATGGGGCAGGATCTACTGGGGGCTGATGTGGGTCAGATCTGTGGGGTAAAATCTGCTGTGGGGCAGATGTGGTTCAGATCTATGGGGCAGGAGCTTCTGTGGGGTTGATGTGGGTCAGATCTATGGGTCAGGAGCTGCTGTGGGGCAGATGTGGGTCAGATCTATGGGGCAGGATCTCCTGGGGGCTGATGTGGGTCAGATCTGTGGGGTAAAATCTGCTGTGGGGCAGATGTGGTTCAGATCTATGGGGCAGGAGCGTCTGTGGGGTTGATGTGGGTCAGATCTATGGGTCAGGAGCTGCTGTGGGGCAGATGTGGGTCAGTTCTATGGAGCAAGAGCCGCTGTGGTGCAGATGTGGGTCAGATCTATGGGGCAAGATCTCCTGGGGGCTGATGTGGGTCAGATCTGTGGGGCAGGATCTCCTGTGGGGCTGATGTGGGTCAAATCAATGGGGCAGAGCTGCTCTGGGGCACATGTGGGTCAGATCTATGGAGCAGGAGCTGCTGTGGGGCAGATTTGAATCAGATCTATAGGGCAGAAGCTGCTGTGGGTCAGATCTATAGGGCAGGAGCTGCTGTGGGGCACATGTGAGTTAGATCTATGGGGCAGGAGATGGTGTGGGGCAGATGTGGGTCAGATCTATGGGGCAGGATCTCCTGGGGGCTGATGTGGGTCAGATCTGTGGGGTAAAATCTGCTGTGGGGCAGATGTGGTTCAGATCTATGGGGCAGGAGCTTCTGTGGGGTTGATGTGGGTGAGATCTATGGGTCAGGAGCTGGTGTGGGGCAGATGTGGGTCAGATCTATGGGGCAGGATCTCCTGGGGGCTGATGTGGGTCAGATCTGTGGGGTAAAATCTGCTGTGGGGCAGATATGGTTCAGATCTATGGGGCAGGAGCTTCTGTGGGGTTGATGTGGGTCAGATCTATGGGTCAGGACCTGCTGTGGGGCAGATGTGGGTCAGTTCTATGGGGCAAGAGCCGCTGTGGTGCAGATGTGGGTCAGATCTATGGGGCAAGATCTCCTGGGGGCTGATGTGGGTCAGATCTGTGGGGTAAAATCTGCTGTGGGGCAGATGTGGTTCAGATCTATGGGGCAGGAGCTTCTGTGGGGTTGATGTGGGTCAGATCTATGGGTCAGGAGCTGCTGTGGGGCAGATGTGGGTCAGATCTATGGGGCTGGATCTCCTGTGGGGCTGATGTGGGTCAAATCAATGAGGCAGAGCTGCTCTGGGGCACATGTGGGTCAGATCTATGGAGCAGGAGCTGCTGTGGGGCAGATTTGAATCAGATCTATGGGGCAGGAGCTGCTGTGGGTCAGATCTATGGAGCAGGAGCTGCTGTGGGGTTGATGTGGGTCAGATCTATGGGTCAGGAGCTGCTGTGGGGCAGATGTTGGTCAGTTCTATGGGGCAAGAGCTGCTGTGGTGCAGATGTGGGTCAGATCTATCGGGCAGGAGCTGCTGTGGGGCTGATACGGTTAAGATCTATGGAGCGGGAGATGCTATGGGGCTGATGAGGGTCAGATCTATGGGGCAGGAGCTGATGTGGGGCTGATGTTGGTCAGATCTATAGGGCAGGAGCTGCAGAGGGGCTGATGTGGGTCAGATCTATGGGGCAGGATCTCCTGTGGGGCTGATGTGGGTCAAATCAATGGGGCAGAGCTGCTCTGGGGCACATGTGGGTCAGATCTATGGAGCAGGAGCTGCTGTGGGGTTGATTTGAATCAGATCTATAGGGCAGGAGCTGCTGTGGGTCAGATCTATGGGCAGGAGCTGCTGTGGGGCACATGTGAGTTAGATCTATGGAGCAGGAGATGGTGTGGGGCAGATGTGGGTCAGATCTATGGGGCAGGAGCTGCTGTGGGGCTGATACGGTTAAGATCTATGGAGCGGGAGATGCTATGGGGCTGATGAGGGTCAGATCTATGGGGCAGGAGCTGATGTGGGGCTGATGTTGGTCAGATCTATAGGGCAGGAGCTGCTGTGGGTCAGATCTATGGGGCAGGAGCTGCTGTGGGGCACATGTGAGTTAGATCTATGGGGCAGGAGATGGTGTGGGGCAGATGTGGGTCAGATCTATGGGGCAGGATCTCCTGGGGGCTGATGTGGGTCAGATCTGTGGGGTAATATCTGCTGTGGGGCAGATGTGGTTCAGATCTATGGGGCAGGAGCTTCTGTGGGGTTGATGTGGGTCAGATCTATGGGTCAGGAGCTGCTGTGGGGCAGATGTGGGTCAGATCTATGGGGCAGGATCTCCTGGGGGCTGATGTGGGTCAGATCTGTGGGGTAAAATCTGCTGTGGGGCAGATGTGGTTCAGATCTATGGGGCAGGAGCTTCTGTGGGGTTGATGTGTGTCAGATCTATGGGTCAGGAGCTGCTCTGGGGCACATGTGGGTCAGATCTATGGAGCAGGAGCTGCTGTGGGGCAGATTTGAATCAGATCTATAGGGCAGGAGCTGCTGTGGGTCAGATCTATGGAGCAGGAGCTGCTGTGGGGTTGATGTGGGTCAGATCTATGGGTCAGGAGCTGCTGTGGGGCAGATGTGGGTCAGATCTATGGGGCAGGATCTCCTGGGGGCTGATGTGGGTCAGATCTGTGGGGTAAAATCTGCTGTGGGGCAGATGTGGATCAGATCTATGGGGCAGGAGCTTCTGTGGGGTTGATGTGGGTCAGATCTATGGGTCAGGAGCTGCTGTGGGGCAGATGTGGGTCAGTTCTATGGGGCAAGAGCCGCTGTGGTGCAGACGTGGGTCAGATCTATGGGGCAAGATCTCCTGGGGGCTGATGTGGGTCAGATCTGTGGGGTAAAATCTGCTGTGGGGCAGATGTGGTTCAGATCTATGGGGCAGGAGCTTCTGTGGGGTTGATGTGGGTCAGATCTATGGGTCAGGAGCTGCTGTGGGGCAGATGTGGGTCAGTTCTATGGGGCAGGATCTCCTGTGGGGCTGATGTGGGTCAAATCAATGGGGCAGAGCTGCTCTGGGGCACATGTGGGTCAGATCTATAAAGCAGGAGCTGCTGTGGGGCAGATTTGAATCAGATCTATAGGGCAGGAGCTGCTGTGGGTCAGATGTATGGAGCAGGAGCTGCTGTGGGGTTGATGTGGGTCAGATCTATGGGTCAGGAGCTGCTGTGGGGCAGATGTGGGTCAGTTCTATGGGGCAAGAGCCGCTGTGGTGCAGATGTGGGTCAGATCTATGGGGCAAGATCTCCTGGGGGCTGATGTGGGTCAGATCTGTGGGGTAAAATCTGCTGTGGGGCAGATGTGGTTCAGATCTATGGGGCAGGAGCTTCTGTGGGGTTGATGTGGGTCAGATCTATGGGTCAGGAGCTGCTGTGGGGCAGATGTGGGTCAGTTCTATGGGGCAAGAGCTTCTGTGGTGCAGATGTGGGTCAGATCTATGGGGCAGGAGCTGCTGTGGGGCTGATACGGTTAAGATCTATGGAGCGGGAGATGCTATGGGGCTGATGAGGGTCAGATCTATGGGGCAGGAGCTGATGTGGGGCTGATGTTGGTCAGATCTATAGGGCAGGAGCTGCAGTGGGGCTGATGTGGGTCAGATCTATGGGGCAGGATCTCCTGTGGGGCTGATGTGGGTCAAATCAATGGGGCAGAGCTGCTCTGGGGCACATGTGGGTCAGATCTATGGGGCACGAGCTGCTGTGGGGCAGATTTGAATCAGATCTATAGGGCAGGAGCTGCTGTGGGTCAGATCTATGGGCAGGAGCTGCTGTGGGGCACATGTGAGTTAGATCTATGAGGCAGGAGATGGTGTGGGGCAGATGTGGGTCAGATCTATGGGGCAGGATCTCCTGGGGGCTGATGTGGGTCAGATGTGTGGGGTAAAATCTGCTGTGGGGCAGATGTGGGTCAGATCTATGGGGCAGGAGCTTCTGTGGGGTTGATGTGGGTCAGATCTATGGGGCAGGATCTCCTGGGGGCTGATGTGGGTCAGATCTGTGGGGTAAAATCTGCTGTGGGGCAGATGTGGTTCAGATCTATGGGGCAGGAGCTTCTGTGGGGTTGATGTGGGTCAGATCTATGGGTCAGGAGCTGCTGTGGGGCAGATGTGGGTCAGTTCTATGGGGCAAGAGCTGCTGTGGTGCAGATGTGGGTCAGATCTATGGGGCAGGAGCTGCTGTGGGGCTGATACGGTTAAGATCTATGGAGCGGGAGATGCTATGGGGCTGATGAGGGTCAGATCTATGGGGCAGGAGCTGATGTGGGGCTGATGTTGGTCAGATCTATAGGGCAGGAGCTGCAGTGGGGCTGATGTGGGTCAGTTCTATGGGGCAGGATCTCCTGTGGGGCTGATGTGGGTCAAATCAATGAGGCAGAGCTGCTCTGGGGCACATGTGGGTCAGATCTATGGAGCAGGAGCTGCTGTGGGGCAGATTTGAATCAGATCTATAGGGCAGGAGCTGCTGTGGGTCAGATCTATGGAGCAGGAGCTGCTGTGGGGTTGATGTGGGTCAGATCTATGGGTCAGGAGCTGCTGTGGGGCAGATGTGGGTCAGTTCTATGGGGCAAGAGCTGCTGTGGTGCAGATGTGGGTCTGATCTATGGGGGAGGAGCTGCTGTGGGGCTGATACGGTTAAGATCTATGGAGCGGGAGATGCTATGGGGCTGATGAGGGTCAGATCTATGGGGCAGGAGCTGATGTGGGGCAGATGTTGGTCAGATCTATAGGGCAGGAGCTGCAGTGTGGCTGATGTGGGTCAGATCTATGAAGCAGGATCTCCTGTGGGGCTGATGTGGGTCAAATCAATGGGGCAGAGCTGCTCTGGGGCACATGTGGGTCAGATCTATGGGGCAGGAGCTGCTGTGGGGCAGATTTGAATCAGATCTATAGGGCAGGAGCTGCTGTGGGTCAGATCTATGGGCAGGAGCTGCTGTGGGGCACATGTGAGTTAGATCTATGGGGCAGGAGATGGTGTGGGGCAGATGTGGGTCAGATCTATGGGGCAGGATCTCCTGGGGGCTGATGTGGGTCAGATCTGTGGGGTAAAATCTGCTGTGGGGCAGATGTGCTTCTGATCTATGGGCAGGAGCTTCTGTGGGCTTGATGTGGGTCAGATCTATGGGTCAGGAGCTGCTGTGGGGCAGATGTGCGTCAGTTCTATGGGGCAGGATCTCCTGGGGGCTGATGTGGGTCAGATCTGTGGGGTAAAATCTGCTGTGGGGCAGATGTGGTTCAGATCTATGGGGCAGGAGCTTCTGTGGGGTTGATGTGGGTCAGATCTATGGGTCAGGAGCTTCTGTGGGGCAGATGTGGGTCAGTTCTATGGGGCAAGAGCTGCTGTGGTGCAGATGTGGGTCAGATCTATGGGGCAGGAGCTGCTGTGGGGCTGATACGGTTAAGATCTATGGAGCGGGAGATGCTATGGGGCTGATGAGGTTCAGATCTATGGGGCAGGAGCTGATGTGGGGCTGATGTTGGTCAGATCTATAGGGCAGGAGCTGCAGTGGGGCTGATGTGGGTCAGTTCTATGGGGCAGGATCTCCTGTGGGGCAGATGTGGGTCAAATCAATGGGGCAGAGCTGCTCTGGGGCACATGTGGGTCATATCTATGGAGCAGGAGCTGCTGTGGGGCAGATTTGAATCAGATCTATAGGGCAGAAGCTGCTGTGGGTCAGATCTATGGGCAGGAGCTGCTGTGGGGCACATGTGAGTTAGATCTATGGGGCAGGAGATGGTGTGGGGCAGATGTGGGTCAGATCTATGAGGCAGGATCTCCTGGGGGCTGATGTGGGTCAGATCTGTGGGGTAAAATCTGCTGTGGGGCAGATGTGGTTCAGATCTATGGGGCAGGTGCTTCTGTGGGGTTGATGTGGGTCAGATCTATGGGTCAGGAGCTGCTGTGGGGCAGATGTGGGTCAGTTCTATGGGGCAAGAGCTGCTGTGGGGCAGATGTGGGTCAGATCTATGGGGCAGGAGCTGCTGTGGGGCTGATACGGTTAAGATCTATGGAGCGGGAGATGCTATGGGGCTGATGAGGGTCAGATCTATGGGGCAGGAGCTGATGTGGGGCTGATGTTGGTCAGATCTATAGGGCAGGAGCTGCAGTGGGGCTGATGTGGGTCAGATCTATGGGGCAGGATCTCCTGTGGGGCTGATGTGGGTCAAATCAATGGGGCAGAGCTGCTCTGGGGCACATGTGGGTCAGATCTATGGGGCAGGAGCTGCTGTGGGGCAGATTTGAATCAGATCTATAGGGCAGGAGCTGCTGTGGGTCAGATCTATTGGCAGGAGCTGCTGTGGGGCACATGTGAGTTAGATCTATGGGGCAGGAGATGGTGTGGGGCAGATGTGGGTCAGATCTATGGGGCAGGATCTCCTGGGGGCTGATGTGGGTCAGATCTGTGGTGTAAAATCTGCTGTGGGGCAGATGTGGTTCAGATCTATGGGGCAGGAGCTTCTGTGGGGTTGATGTGGGTCAGATCTATGGGTCAGGAGCTGCTGTGGGGCAGATGTGGGTCAGATCTATGGGGCAGGATCTCCTGGGGGCTGATGTGGGTGTCATGGTTTTGTAATTTTGTAATTTTGCTATCAGTATTCCACATCATAACATCATGTAAAGTATGGATACTTCTGTTGAATGTGCAGTCCACAGAAGAAGACTACATATCCCAGAGAACAACAGGAGTAACAATAAGTCACGGGACCAGGACTCTATATAATCTCGTTCCCAAGCTGGAGTTCCCTCCTTCTTCTCTCGAACTTCTCGGAGAGTGGGAAGCGTTCCAGCCGTGTCGCCTAGAGTTCACAGTAGGCCTCTCGGTTTTCGGAGACTCTCTCTCTCTGTTTCGTTCGATTTTGTTAGCCTTAATTATATTATATTGTGTTATCTTGTATTTCGATATCATATTTAGTAAAATAAGTTTTTCCTCCTTAGATTGTCGCTGTTTTATCCCACTCCCCTTTTCCCCCTCCTTTCCGGGCCCCGGGGGGGGGGGCGTGGGGTGGCTTCCCCTGTCACGGGCATAGGTAAATCTAAGTAACCCGTGACAGATTTTTTGGTGGAGAATGCGGGCATAGAGCTTTTTAGCTTTTAGAACAACTCTCTCTTTGCTCTTAAAGAGCTTCGTTACGGGAGTGTTCGGAGTGTTATCTTTCCGTAGCTGCTCACGGAGAACGTGACCTTGAAATACCAGACAAATTGTCAACATTAAGGGCTGCTTCCGAAGTAGTCGGGACTGAAACACAGCTCCTTTTGGCACCTCGACTGCCAGTGCTGAACTGGATGTTCAAAGGACAGGTTCCCTCCACCCATCATGCTACCGATGTCACCTGGAGCAAGTGGATTACGCTGATTACACAGCGAGCGCGAATGGGAAACCTCAATCGTCCAGGAATCCTAGAGGTAATCATGGACTGGCCTGAAGATAAAAAGTTTGGAACATCACCAGCAGAAGAGGTATCACGTGCTAAAGAGGCCCCACCATACAACGAATTACCAGAAAATGAAAAGAAATATGCCCTATTCACTGACGGATCATGTCGCATTGTAGGGAAGCATCGCAAATGGAAAGCTGCTGTGTGGAGCCCCACACGACAGGTTGCAGAGGCCACTGAAGGTAAGGGAGAATCAAGTCAGTTTGCAGAGGTAAAAGCTGTCCAGCTGGCCTTAGATGTTGCTGAACGGGAGAGGTGGCCAATGCTGTATCTTTATACTGACTCATGGATGGTGGCAAATGCCTTATGGGGGTGGTTACAGCGGTGGGAACAAAATAACTGGCAACGGAGGGGAAAATCTGTTTGGGCCGCTGAACTATGGAAGGACATTGCTTCCCGAACAAAGAATATGGTTGTAAAGGTGCGTCATGTGGATGCACATGTGCCCAAAAGTCGGGCTACTGAAGAACAACAAAACAACCATCAGGTAGATAAAGCTGCCAAAATTGAGGTGGCTCAAATTGACTTGGACTGGCAGAATAAGGGTGAATTATTTCTAGCTCGATGGGCTCATGAGACCTCAGGCCATCAAGGAAGAGACGCAACATATAAGTGGGCCAGAGACCGAGGGGTGGACTTAACCATGGACGCTATTGCGCAGATTATTCATGATTGTGAAACATGTGCCATAATTAAACAAGCCAGAAGGATGAAACCTCTCTGGGAGGAAGGGCGATGGCAAAAGTATAAATATGGGGAGGCGTGGCAGGTTGATTATATCACCTTGCCACGATCTTGCAGTGGTAAGTGTTATGTACTCACTATGGTAGAGGCAACCACTGGGTGGCTTGAAACATACGCAGTACCCCATGCAACTGCTCGAAACACCATATTAGGTCTTGAGAAACAAGTCTTGTGGCGACATGGCACCCCAGAAAGAATTGAATCTGATAATGGGACACATTTCAAAAATTCTCTTATAAATACTTGGGCCAAAGATCATGGCATTGAGTGGATTTATCATATTCCCTATCATGCACCAGCTTCTGGTAAAATTGAACGATATAATGGGTTGTTGAAAACTATGTTGAAAGCAATGGGTGGTGGAACATTTAAGCACTGGGAGAAGAATCTGGCAGAAGCCACTTGGCTGGTCAATACTAGAGGATCTGTCAATCGTGATGGTCCTAGTCAATCTAGCCCCCTACACACTGTAGAAGGAGATAAGGTCCCTGATATACATGTAAAGAATATGTTGGGAAAAGCTGTTTGGGTCCTTCCAGCTTCTGGAAAGGGCAGACCTATCCGTGGAACTGTCTTTGCCCAGGGACCTGGGTGCACTTGGTGGGTAATGCAGAAGGATGGGGATGTTCAATGTGTGCCACAAGGGAATTTGATGCTGGGGGAGTGCAGTCAATAATTTTATGTATCTATATATATATATATATGTTTGCATGTGTAGTGTATTTTAGTTATTATAGTTGTACATTTAGTTATGTTACATGCAATTCTACTATTTAGCTATCAAAATTTTACATACGTGTATATATATGTATATATATGTATATATTAACCATGATGTAATAATGTAGAATAAGGGGTGGAATGTCATGGTTTTGTAATTTTGTAATTTTGCTATCAGTATTCCACATCATAACATCATGTCAAGTATGGATACTTCTGTTGAATGTGCAGTCCACAGAAGAAGACTACATATCCCAGAGAACAACAGGAGTAACAATAAGTCACGGGACCAGGACTCTATATAATCTCGTTCCCAGGCTGGAGTGCCCTCCTTCTTCTCTTGAACTTCTCGGAGAGTGGGAAGCGTTCCAGCCGTGTCGCCTAGAGTTCACAGTAGGCCTCTCGGTTTTCGGAGACTCTCTCTCTCTCTGTTTCGTTCGATTTTGTTAGCCTTAATTATATTATATTGTGTTATCTTGTATTTCGATATCATATTTAGTAAAATAAGTTTTTCCTCCTTAGATTGTCGCTGTTTTATCCCACTCCCCTTTTCCCCCTGCTTTCCAGGCCCCGGGGGGGGGGGCGTGGGGTGGCTTCCCCTGTCACGGGCATAGGTAAATCTAGAGTAACCCGTGACAGTGGGTCAGATCAATGGGGCAGGAGCTGCTGTGGGGCTGATACGGTTAAGATCTATGGAGCGGTAGATGCTATGGGGCTGATGAGGGTCAGATCTATGGGGCAGGAGCTGATGTGGGGCTGATGTTGGTCAGATTTATAGGTCAGGAGCTGCTGTGGCTGCTGTGGGTCAGATCTATGGGGCAGGAGATGCTGTGGGGCTGATGTGGGTCAAATCAATGGGGCAGAGCTGCTCTGGGGCACATGTGGGTCAGTTCTATGGAGCAGGAGCTGCTGTGGGGCAGATTTGAATCACATCTATAGGGCAGGAGCTGCTGTGGGTCAGATCTATGGAGCAGGAGCCGCTGTGGGACACATGTGAGTTAGATCTATGGGGCAGGAGATGGTGTGGGGCAGATGTGGGTCAGATCTATGGGGCAGGAGCTGCTGTGGGGCAGATTTGAATCAGATCTATAGGGCAGGAGCTGCAGTGGGGCTGATGTGGGTCAGATCTATGTGGCAGGATCTCCTGTGGGGCTGATGTGGGTCAAATCAATGGGGCAGAGCTGCTCTGGGGCACATGTGGGTCAGATCTATGGAGCAGGAGCTGCTGTGGGGCAGATTTGAATCAGATCTATAGGGCAGGAGCTGCTCTGGGTCAGATCTATGGGCAGGAGCTGCTGTGGGGCACATGTGAGTTAGATCTATGGGGCAGGAGATGGTGTGGGGCAGATGTGGGTCAGATCTATGGGGCAGGATCTCCTGGGGGCTGATGTGGGTCAGATCTGTGGGGTAAAATCTGCTGTGGGGCAGATGTGGTTCAGATCTATGGGGCAGGAGCTTCTGTGGGGTTGATGTGGGTCAGTTCTATGGGGCAAGAGCTGCTGTGGTGCAGATGTGGGTCAGATCTATGGGGCAGGAGCTGCTGTGGTGCAGATGTGGGTCAGTTCTATGGGGCAGGAACTGCTGTGGGGCAGATGTGGGTCAGATCTATGGGGCAGGGGCTGCTGTGGGGCAGATGTGGGTCTGATCTATAAGGCAGGAGCTGCTGTGGGTCAGTTGTGGGTCAGATCTATAGGTCAGGAGCTGCTGTGGCTGCTGTGGGTCAGTTCTATGGGGCAGGAGATGCTGTGGGGTTGATGTGGGTCAAATCAATGGGGCAGAGCTGCTCTGGGGCACATGTGGGTCAGATCTATGGAGCAGGAGCTGCTGTGGGGCAGATTTGAATCAGATCTATAGGGCAGGAGCTGCTGTGGGTCAGATCTATGGAGCAGGAGCTGCTGTGGGGCACATGTGAGTTAGATCTATGGGGCAGGAGATGGTGTGGGGCAGATGTGGGTCAGATCTATGGGGCAGGAGCTGCTGTGTGGCTGATTAGGGTGAGATCTATGGGGCATGGGCTGCTGTGGGTCAGATCTACGGGACTGGAGCTGCAGTGGAGCACATTTGGGTCAGATCTATGAGGTAGAAGCTGCTGAGGGGCTGATACGGTTAAGATCTATGGAGCGGGAGATGCTATGGGGCTGATGAGGGTCAGATCTATGGGGCAGGAGCTGATGTGGGGCTGATGTTCGTCAGATCTATAGGGCAGGAGCTGCAGTGGGGCTGATGTGGGTCAGATCTATGGGGCAGGATCTCCTGTGGGGCTGATGTGGGTCAAATCAATGGGGCAGAGCTGCTCTGGGGCACATGTGGGTCAGATCTATGGAGCAGGAGCTGCTGTGGGGCAGATTTGAATCAGATCTATAGGGCAGGAGCTGCTGTGGGTCAGATCTATGGAGCAGGAGCTGCTGTGGGGCACATGTGAGTTAGATCTATAGGGCAGGAGATGGTGTGGGGCAGATGTGGGTCAGATCTATGGGGCAGGAGCTGCTGTGGGGCAGATTTGAATCAGATCTATAGGGCAGGTGCTGCTGTGGGTCAGATCTATGGAGCAGGAACTGCTGTGGGGCAGATGTGGGTCAGATCTATAGGTCAGGAGCTGCTGTGGCTGCTTTGGGTCAGTTCTATGGGGCAGGAGATGCTGTGGGGCTGATGTGGTTCAGATCTATGGGTCAGGAGCTGCTGTGGGGTTGATGTGGGTCAGATCTATGGGTCAGGAGCTGCTGTGGGGCAGATATGGGTCAGTTCTATGAAGCAGGAGCTGCTGTGGGGCTGATACGGTTAAGATCTATGGAGCGGGAGATGCTATGGGGCTGATGAGGGTCAGTTCTATGGGGCAGGAGCTGATGTGGGGCTGATGTTGGTCAGATCTATAGGGCGGGAGCTGCAGTGGGGCTGATGTGGGTCAGATCTATGGGGCAGGATCTCCTGTGGGGCTGATGTGGGTCAAATCAATGGGGCAGAGCTGCTCTGGGGCACATGTGGGTCAGATCTATGGAGCAGGAGCTGCTGTGGGGCAGATTTGAATCAGATCTATAGGGCAGGAGCTGCTGTGGGTCAGATCTATGGGCAGGAGCTGCTGTGGGGGACATGTGAGTTAGATCTATGGGGCAGGAGATGGTGTGGGGAAGATGTGGGTCAGATCTATGGGGCAGGATCTTCTGGGGGCTGATGTGGGTCAGATCTGTGGGGTAAAATCTGCTGTGGGGCAGATGTGGTTCAGATCTATGGGGCAGGAGCTTCTGTGGGGTTGATGTGGGTCAGATCTATGGGTCAGGAGCTGCTGTGGGGCAGATGTGGGTCAGTTCTATGGGGCAAGAGCTGCTGTGGTGCAGATGTGGGTCAGATCTATGGAGCAGGAGCTGCTGTGGGGCACATGTGAGTTAGATCTATGGGGCAGGAGATGGTGTGGGGCAGATGTGGGTCAGATCTATAGGCAGGAGCTGCTGTGGGGCAGATTTGAATCAGATCTATAGGGCAGGTGCTGCTGTGGGTCAGATCTATGGAGCAGGAGCTGCTGTGGGTCAGATGTGTGTCAGATCTATAGGTCAGGAGCTGCTGTGGCTGTTGTGGGTCAGTTCTATGAGGCAAGAGCTGCTGTGGGCTGATGTGGGTCAAATCAATGGGGCAGAGCTGCACTGGGGCACATGTGGGTCATATCTATGGAGCAGGAGCTGCTGTGGGGCAGATTTGAATCAGATCTATAGGGCAGGAGCTGCTGTGGGACAGATCTATGGAGCAGGAGCTGCTGTGGGGCAGATTTGAATCAGATCTATAGGGCAGGAGCTGCTGTGGGACAGATCTATGGAGCAGGAGCTGCTGTGGGGCAGATTTGAATCAGATCTATAGGGCAGGAGCTGCTGTGGGTCAGATCTATGGGCAGGAGCTGCTGTGGGGCACATGTGAGTTAGATCTATGGGGAAGGAGATGGTGTGGGTCAGATTTGGGTCAGATCTATGGGGCAGGATCTCCTGGGGGCTGATGTGGGTCAGATCTGTGGGGTAAAATCTGCTGTGGGGCAGATGTGGTTCAGATCTATGGGGCAGGAGCTTCTGTGGGGTTGATGTGGGTCAGATCTATGGGTCAGGAGCTGCTGTGGGGCAGATGTGGGTCAGTTCTATGGGGCAAGAGCTGCTGTGGTGCAGATGTGGGTCAGATCTATGGGGCAGGAGCTGCTGTGGGGCAGATGTGGGTCAGATCTATGGAGCGGGAGATGCTATGGGGCTGATGAGGGTCAGATCTATGGGTAGGAGCTGATGTGGGGCTGATGTTGGTCAGATCTATAGGGCTGGAGCTGCTGTGTGGCTGATGTGGGTCAGATCTATGGGGAGGATCTCCTGTCGGGCTTATGTGGGTCAAATCAATGAGGCAGAGCTGCTCTGGGGCACATGTGGGTCAGATCTATGGAGCAGGAGCTGCTGTGGGGCAGATTTGAATCAGATCTATAGGGCAGGAGCTGCTGTGGGTCAGATCTATGGAGCAGGAGCTGCTGTGGGGCAGATTTGAATCAGATCTATAGGGCAGGAGCTGCTGTGGGTCAGATCTATGGAGCAGGAGCTGCTGTGGGGTTGATGTGGGTCAGATCTATGGGTCAGGAGCTGCTGTGGGGCAGATGTGGGTCAGTTCTATGGGGCAACAGCTGCTGTGGTGCAGATGTGGGTCAGATCTATGAGGCAGGAGCTGGTGTGGGGCAGATGTGGTTGAGATCTATGGAGCGGGAAATGCTATGGGGCTGATGAGGGTCAGATCTATGGGGCAGGAGCTGCTGTGGGGCAGATGTGGGTCAGTTCTATGGGGCAAGAGCCGCTGTGGTGCAGATGTGGGTCAGATCTATGGGGCAAGATCTCCTGGGGGCTGATGTGGGTCAGATCTGTGGGGTAAAATCTGCTGTGGGGCAGATGTGGTTCAGATCTATGGGGCAGGAGCTTCTGTGGGGTTGATGTGGGTCAGATCTATGGGTCAGGAGCTGCTGTGGGGCAGATGTGGGTCAGTTCTATGGGGCAAGAGCTGCTGTGGTGCAGATGTGGGTCAGATCTATGGGGCAGGAGCTGCTGTGGGGCTGTTACGGTTAAGATCTATGGAGCGGGAGATGCTATGGGGCTGATGAGGTTCAGATCTATGGGGCAGGAGCTGATGTGGGGCTGATGTTGGTCAGATCTATAGGGCAGGAGCTGCAGTGGGGCTGATGTGGGTCAGATCTATGGGGCAGGATCTCCTGTGGGGCTGATGTGGGTCAAATCAATGGGGCAGAGCTGCTCTGGGGCACATGTGGGTCAGATCTATGGAGCAGGAGCTGCTGTGGGGCAGATTTGAATCAGATCTATAGGGCAGGAGCTGCTGTGGGTCAGATCTATGGGGCAGGAGCTGCTGTGGGGCACATGTGAGTTAGATCTATGGGGCAGGAGATGGTGTGGGGCAGATGTGGGTCAGATCTATGGGGCAGGATCTCCTGGGGGCTGATGTGGGTCAGATCTGTGGGGTAAAATCTGCTGTGGGGCAGATGTGGTTCAGAACTATGGGGCAGGAGCTTCTGTGGGGTTGATGTGGGTCAGATCTATGGGTCAGGAGCTGCTGTGGGGCAGATGTGGGTCAGTTCTATGGGGCAAGAGCTGCTGTGGTGCAGATGTGGGTCAGATCTATGGGGCAGGAGCTGCTGTGGGTTTGATGTGGGTCAGATCTATGGGGCAGGACCTCCAGGGGGCTGATGTGGGTCAGATCTGTGGGGTAAAATCTGCTGTGGGGTAGATGTGGTTCAGATCTATGGGGCAGGAGCTTCTGTGGGGTTGATGTGGGTCAGATCTATGGGTCAGGAGCTGCTGTGGTGCAGATGTGGGTCAGTCCTATGGAGCAAGAGCCGCTGTGGTGCACATGTGGGTCAGATCTATGGGGCAAGATCTCCTGGGGGCTGATGTGGGTCAGATCTGTGGGGTAAAATCTGCTGTGGGGCAGATGTGGTTCAGATCTATGGGGCAGGAGCTTCTGTGGGGTTGATGTGGGTCAGATCTATGGGTCAGGAGCTGCTGTGGGGCAGATGTGGGTCAGTTCTATGGGGCAAGAGCTGCTGTGGTGCAGATGTGGGTCAGATCTATGGGGCAGGAGCTGCTGTGGGGCTGATACGGTTAAGATCTATGGAGCGGGAGATGCTATGGGGCTGATGAGGGTCAGATCTATGGAGCGGGAGATGCTATGGGGCTGATGAGGGTCAGATCTATGGGGCAGGAGCTGATGTGGGGCTGATGTGGGTCAGATCTATAGGGCAGGAGCTGCAGTGGGGCTGATGTGGGTCAGTTCTATGGGGCAGGATCTCCTGTGGGGCTGATGTGGGTCAAAACAATGAGGCAGAGCTGCTCTGGGGCACATGTGGGTGAGATCTATGGAGCAGGAGCTGCTGTGGGGCAGATTTGAATGAGATCTATAGGGCAGGAGCTGCTGTGGGTCAGATCTATGGAGCAGGATCTGCTGTGGGGCACATGTGAGTTAGATCTATGGGGCAGGAGATGGTGTGGGGCAGATGTGGGTCAGATCTATGGGGCAGGATCTCCTGGGGGCTGATGTGGGTCAGATCTGTGGGGTAAAATCTGCTGTGGGGCAGATGTGGTTCAGATCTATGGGGCAGGAGCTTCTGTGGGGTTGATGTGGGTTAGATCTATGGGTCAGGAGCTGCTGTGGGGCAGATGTGGGTCAGTTCTATGGGGCAAGAGCTGCTGTGGTGCAGATGTGGGTCAGATCTATGGGGCAGGAGCTGCTGTGGGGCTGATACGGTTAAGATCTATGGAGCGGGAGATGCTATGGGGCTGATGAGGTTCAGATCTATGGGGCAGGAGCTGATGTGGGGCTGATGTTGGTCAGATCTATAGGGCAGGAGCTGCAGTGGGGCTGATGTGGGTCAGATCTATGGGGCAGGATCTCCTGTGGGGCTGATGTGGGTCAAATCAATGGGGCAGAGCTGCTCTGGGGCACATGTGGGTCAGATCTATGGAGCAGGAGCTGCTGTGGGGCAGATTTGAATCAGATCTATAGGGCAGAAGCTGCTGTGGGTCAGATCTATGGGCAGGAGCTTCTGTGGGGCACATGTGAGTTAGATCTATGGGGCAGGAGATGGTGTGGGGCAGATGTGGGTCAGATCTATGGGGCAGGATCTCCTGGGGGCTGATGTGGGTCAGATCTGTGGGGTAAAATCTGCTGTGGGGCAGATGTGGTTCAGATCTATGGGGCAGGAGCTTCTGTGGGGTTGATGTGGGTCAGATCTATGGGTCAGGAGCTGCTGTGGGGCAGATGTGGGTCAGTTCTATGGGGCAAGAGCCGCTGTGGTGCAGACGTGGGTCAGATCTATGGGGCAAGATCTCCTGGGGGCTGATGTGGGTCAGATCTGTGGGGTAAAATCTGCTGTGGGGCAGATGTGGTTCAGATCTATGGGGCAGGACCTTCTGTGGGGTTGATGTGGGTCAGATCTATGGGTCAGGAGCTGCTTTGGGGCAGATGTGGGTCAGTTCTATGGGGCAAGAGCTGCTGTGGTGCAGATGTGGGTCAGATCTATGGGGCAGGAGCTGCTGTGGGGCTGATACGGTTAAGATCTATGGAGCGGGAGATGCTATGGGGCTGATGAGGGTCAGATCTATGGGGCAGGAGCTGATGTGGGGCTGATGTTGGTCAGATCTATAGGGCAGGAGCTGCAGTGGGGCTGATGTGGGTCAGTTCTATGGGGCAAGAGCTCCTGTGGGGCTGATGTGGGTCAAATCAATGAGGCAGAGCTGCTCTGGGGCACATGTGGGTCAGATCTATGGAGCAGGAGCTGCTGTGGGGCAGATTTGAATCAGATCTATAGGGCAGGAGCTGCTGTGGGTCAGATCTATGGAGCAGGAGCTGCTGTGGGGTTGATGTGGGTCAGATCTATGGATCAGCAGCTGCTGTGGGGCAGATGTGGGTCACTTCTATGGGGCAAGAGCTGCTGTGGTGCAGATGTGGGTCAGATCTATGGGGCAGGAGCTGCTGTGGGGCTGATACGGTTAAGATCTATGGAGCGGGAGATGCTATGGGGCTGATGAGGGTCAGATCTATGGGGCAGGAGCTGATGTGGGGCTGATGTTGGTCAGATCTATAGGGCAGGAGCTGCAGTGGGGCTGATGTGGGTCAGATCTATGGGGCAGGATCTCCTGTGGGGCTGATGTGGGTCAAATCAATGGGGCAGAGCTGCTCTGGGGCACATGTGGGTCAGATCTATGGGGCAGGAGCTGCTGTGGGGCAGATTTGAATGAGATCTATAGGGCAGGAGCTGCTGTGGGTCAGATCTATGGGCAGGAGCTGCTGTGGGGCACATGTGAGTTAGATCTATGGGGCAGGAGATGCTGTGGGGCAGATGTGGGTCAGATCTATGGGGCAGGATCTCCTGGGGGCTGATGTGGGTCAGATCTGTGGGGTAAAATCTGCTGTGGGGCAGATGTGGTTCAGATCTATGGGGCAGGAGATTCTGTGGGGTTGATGTGGGTCAGATCTATGGGTCAGGAGCTGCTGTGGGGCAGATGTGGGTCAGTTCTATGGGGCAAGAGCCGCTGTGGTGCAGATGTGGGTCAGATCTATGGGGCAAGATCTCCTGGGGGCTGATGTGGGTCAGATCTGTGGGGTAAAATCTGCTGTGGGGCAGATGTGGTTCAGATCTATGGGGCAGGAGATTCTGTGGGGTTGATGTGGGTCAGATCTATGGGTCAGGAGCTGCTGTGGGGCAGATGTGGGTCAGTTCTATGGGGCAAGAGCTGCTGTGGTGCAGATGTGGGTCAGATCTATGGGGCAGGAGCTGCTGTGGGGCTGATACGGTTAAGATCTATGGAGCGGGAGATGCTATGGGGCTGATGAGGTTCAGATCTATGGGGCAGGAGCTGATGTGGGGCTGATGTTGGTCAGATCTATAGGGCAGGAACTGCAGTGGGGCTGATGTGGGTCAGATCTATGGGGCAGGATCTCCTGTGGGGCTGATGTGGGTCAAATCAATGGGGCAGAGCTGCTCTGGGGCACATGTGGGTCAGATCTATGGAGCAGGAGCTGCTGTGGGGCAGATTTGAATCAGATCTATAGAGCAGAAGCTGCTGTGTGTCAGATCTATGGGCAGGAGCTTCTGTGGGGCACATGTGAGTTAGATCTATGGGGCAGGAGATGGTGTGGGGCAGATGTGGGTCAGATCTATGGGGCAGGATCTCCTGGGGGCTGATGTGGGTCAGATCAGTGGGGTAAAATCTGCTGTGGGGCAGATGTGGTTCAGATCTATGGGGCAGGGGCATCTGTGGGGTTGATGTGGGTCAGATCTATGGGTCAGGAGCTGCTGTGGGGCAGATGTGGGTCAGTTCTATGGGGCAAGAGCTGCTGTGGTGCAGATGTGGGTCAGATCTATGGGGCAGGAGCTGCTGTGGGGCAGATGTGGGTCAGATCTATGGGGCAGGACCTCCTGGGGGCTGATGTGGGTCAGATCTGTGGGGTAAAATCTGCTGTGGGGCAGATGTGGTTCAGATCTATGGGGCAGGAGCTTCTGTGGGGTTGATGTGGGTCAGATCTATGGGTAAGGAGCTGCTGTGGGGCAGATGTGGGTCAGTTCTATGGGGCAAGAGCTGCTGTGGTGCAGATGTGGGTCAGATCTATGGGGCAGGAGCTGCTGTGGGGCTGATACGGTTAAGATCTATGGAGCGGGAGATGCTATGGGGCTGATGAGGGTCAGATCTATGGGGCAGGAGCTGATGTGGGGCTGATGTTGGTCAGATCTATAGGGCAGGAGCTGCAGTGGGGCTGATGTGGGTCAGATCTATGGGGCAGGATCTCCTGTGGGGCTGATGTGGGTCAAATCAATGGGGCAGAGCTGCTCTGGGGAACATGTGGGTCAGATCTATGGGGCAGGAGCTGCTGTGGGGCAGATTTGAATCAGATCTATAGGGCAGGAGCTGCTGTGGGTCAGATCTATGGGCAGGAGCTGCTGTGGGGCACATGTGAGTTAGATCTATGGGGCAGGAGATGGTGTGGGGCAGATGTGGGTCAGATCTATGGGGCAGGAGCTGCTAAGGGCTGATGTGGGTCAGATCTGTGGGGTAAAATCTGCTGTGGGGCAGATGTGGTTCAGATCTATGGGGCAGGAGCTTCTGTGGGGTTGATGTGGGTCAGATCTATGGGTCAGGAGCTGCTGTGGGGCAGATGTGGGTCAGATCTATGGGGCAGGATCTCCTGGGGGCTGATGTGGGTCAGATCTGTGGGGTAAAATCTGCTGTGGGGCAGATGTGGTTCAGATCTATGGGGCAGGAGCTTCTGTGGGGTTGATGTGGGTCAGATCTATGGGTCAGGAGCTGCTGTGGGGCAGATGTGGGTAAGTTCTATGGGGCAAGAGCTGCTGTGGTGCAGATGTGGGTCAGATCTATGGGGCAGGAGCTGCTGTGGGGCTGATACGGTTAAGATCTATGGAGCGGGAGATGCTATGGGGCTGATGAGGTTCAGATCTATGGGGCAGGAGCTGATGTGGGGCTGATGTTGGTCAGATCTATAGGGCAGGAGCTGCAGTGGGGCTGATGTGGGTCAGATCTATGGGGCAGGATCTCCTGTGGGGCTGATGTGGGTCAAATCAATTGGGCAGAGCTGCTCTGGGGCACATGTGGGTCAGATCTATGGAGCAGGAGCTGCTGTGGGGCAGATTTGAATCAGATCTATAGGGCAGGAGCTGCTGTGGGTCAGATCTATGGAGCAGGAGCTGCTGTGGGGTTGATGTGGGTCAGATCTATGGGTCAGGAGCTGCTGTGGGGTAGATGTGGGTCAGTTCTATGGGGCAAGAGCTGCTGTGGTGCAGATGTGGGTCAGATCTATAGGGCAGGAGCTGCTGTGGGGCACATGTGGTTGAGATCTATGGAGCGGGAAATGCTATGGGGCTGATGAGGGTCAGATCTATGGGGCAGGAGCTGATGTGGGGCTGATGTTGGTCAGATCTATAGGGCAGGAGCTGCAGTGGGGCTGATGTGGGTCAGATCTATGGGGAAGGATCTCCTGTGGGGCTGATGTGGGTCAAATCAATGGGGCAGATCTGCTCTGGGGCACATGTGGGTCAGATCTATGGGGCAGGAGCTGCTGTGGGGCAGATTTGAATCAGATCTATAGGGCAGGAGCTGCTGTGTGTCAGATCTATGGGCAGGAGATGCTGTGGGGCACATGTGAGTTAGATCTATGGGGCAGGAGATGGTGTGGGGCAGATGTGGGTCAGATCTATGGGGCAGGATCTCCTGGGGGCTGATGTGGGTCAGATCTGTGGGGTAAAATCTGCTGTGGGGCAGATGTGGTTAAGATCTATGGGGCAGGAGCTTCTGTGGGGTTGATGTGGGTCAGATCTATGGGTCAGGAGCTGCTGTGGGGCAGATGTGGGTCAGATCAATGGGGCAGGATCTCCTGGGGGCTGATGTGGGTCAGATCTATGGGGCAAGATCTCCTGGGGGCTGATGTGGGTCAGATCTGTGGGGTAAAATCTGCTGTGGGGCAGATGTGGTTCAGATCTATGGGGCAGGAGCTTCTGTGGGGTTGATGTGGGTCAGATCTATGGGTCAGGAGCTGCTGTGGGGCAGATGTGGGTCAGTTCTATGGGGCAAGAGCTGCTGTGGTGCAGATGTGGGTCAGATCTATGGGGCAGGAGCTGCTGTGGGGCTGATACGGTTAAGATCTATGGAGCGGGAGATGCTATGGGGCTGATGAGGGTCAGATCTATGGGGCAGGAGCTGATGTGGGGCTGATGTTGGTCAGATCTATAGGGCAGGAGCTGCAGTGGGGCTGATGTGGGTCAGATCTATGGGGCAGGATCTCCTGTGGGGCTGATGTGGGTCAAATCAATGAGGCAGAGCTGCTCTGGGGCACATGAGGGTCAGATCTATGGAGCAGGAGCTGCTGTGGGGCAGATTTGAATCAGATCTATAGGGCAGGAGCTGCTGTGGGTCAGATCTATGGGCAGGAGCTGCTGTGGGGTTGATGTGGGTCAGATCTATGGGTCAGGAGCTGCTGTGGGGCAGATGTGGGTCAGTTCTATGGGGCAAGAGCCGCTGTGGTGCAGATGTGGGTCAGATCTTTGGGCAAGATCTCCTGGGGGCTGATGTGAATCAGATCTGTGGGGTAAAATCTGCTGTGGGGCAGATGTGGTTCAGATCTATGGGGCAGGAGCTTCTGTGGGGTTGATGTGGGTCAGATCTATGGGTCAGGAGCTGCTGTGGGGCAGATGTGGGTCAGATCTATGGGTCAGGAGCTGCTGTGGGGCAGATGTGGGTCAGTTCTATGGGGCAAGAGCTGCTGTGGTGTAGATGTGGGTCAGATCTATAGGGCAGGAGCTGCTGTGGGGCAGATGTGGTTGAGATCTATGGAGCGGGAAATGCTATGGGGCTGATGAGGGTCAGATCTATGGGGCAGGAGCTGATGTGGGGCTGATGTTGGTCAGATCTATAGGGCAGGAGCTGCAGTGGGGCTGATGTGGGTCAGTTCTATGGGGCAGGATCTCCTGTGGGGCTGATGTGGGTCAAATCAATGAGGCAGAGCTGCTCTGGGGCACATGTGGGTTAGATCTATGGAGCAGGAGCTGCTGTGGGGCAGATTTGAATCAGATCTATAGGGCAGGAGCTGCTGTGGGTCAGATCTATGGGCAGGAGATGCTGTGGGGCACATGTGAGTTAGATCTATGGGGCAGGAGATGGTGTGGGGCAGATGTGGGTCAGATCTATGGGGCAGGATCTCCTGGGGGCTGAGGTGGGTCAGATCTGTGGGGTAAAATCTGCTGTGGGGCAGATGTGGTTCAGATCTATGGGGCAGGAGCTTCTGTGGGGTTGATGTGGGTCAGATCTATGGGTCAGGAGCTGCTGTGGGGCAGATGTGGGTCAGATCTATGGGGCAGGATCTCCTGGGGGCTGATGTGGGTCAGATCTGTGGGGTAAAATCTGCTGTGGGGCAGATGTGGTTCAGATCTATGGGGCAGGAGCTTCTGTGGGGTTGATGTGGGTCAGATCTATGGGTCAGGAGCTGCTGTGGGGCAGATGTGGGTCAGTTCTATGGGGCAAGAGCTGCTGTGGTGCAGATGTGGGTCAGATCTATGGGGCAGGAGCTGCTGTGGGGCTGATACGGTTAAGATCTATGGAGCGGGAGATGCTATGGGGCTGATGAGGGTCAGATCTATGGGGCAGGATCTCCTGGGGGCTGAGGTGGGTCAGATCTGTGGGGTAAAATCTGCTGTGGGGCAGATGTGGTTCAGATCTATGGGGCAGGAGCTTCTGTGGGGTTGATGTGGGTCAGATCTATGGGTCAGGAGCTGCTGTGGGGCAGATGTGGGTCAGATCTATGGGGCAGGATCTCCTGGGGGCTGATGTGGGTCAGATCTGTGGAGTAAAATCTGCTGTGGGGCAGATGTGGTTCAGATCTATGGGGAAGGAGCTTCTGTGGGGTTGATGTGGGTCAGATCTATGGGTCAGGAGCTGCTGTGGGGCAGATGTGGGTCAGTTCTATGGGCAAGAGCTGCTGTGGTGCAGATGTGGGTCAGATCTATGGGCAGGAGCTGCTCTGGGGCACATGTGGGTCAGATCTATGGAGCAGGAGCTGCTGTGGGGCAGATTTGAATCAGATCTATAGGGCAGGAGCTGCTGTGGGTCAGATCTATGGAGCAGGAGCTGCTGTGGGGCAGATTTGAATCAGATCTATAGGGCAGGAGCTGCTGTGGGTCAGATCTATGGAGCAGGAGCTGCTGTGGGGTTGATGTGGGTCAGATCTATGGGTCAGGAGCTGCTGTGGGGCAGATGTGGGTCAGTTCTATGGGGCAACAGCTGCTGTGGTGCAGATGTGGGTCAGATCTATGGGGCAGGAGCTGGTGTGGGGCAGATGTGGTTGAGATCTATGGAGCGGGAAATGCTATGGGGCTGATGAGGGTCAGATCTATGGGGCAGGAGCTGCTGTGGGGCAGATGTGGGTCAGTTCTATGGGGCAAGAGCCGCTGTGGTGCAGATGTGGGTCAGATCTATGGGGCAAGATCTCCTGGGGGCTGATGTGGGTCAGATCTGTGGGGTAAAATCTGCTGTGGGGCAGATGTGGTTCAGATCTATGGGGCAGGAGCTTCTGTGGGGTTGATGTGGGTCAGATCTATGGGTCAGGAGCTGCTGTGGGGCAGATGTGGGTCAGTTCTATGGGGCAAGAGCTGCTGTGGTGCAGATGTGGGTCAGATCTATGGGGCAGGAGCTGCTGTGGGGCTGTTACGGTTAAGATCTATGGAGCGGGAGATGCTATGGGGCTGATGAGGTTCAGATCTATGGGGCAGGAGCTGATGTGGGGCTGATGTTGGTCAGATCTATAGGGCAGGAGCTGCAGTGGGGCTGATGTGGGTCAGATCTATGGGGCAGGATCTCCTGTGGGGCTGATGTGGGTCAAATCAATGGGGCAGAGCTGCTCTGGGGCACATGTGGGTCAGATCTATGGGGCAGGAGCTGCTGTGGGGCAGATTTGAATCAGATCTATAGGGCAGGAGCTGCTGTGGGTCAGATCTATGGGGCAGGAGCTGCTGTGGGGCACATGTGAGTTAGATCTATGGGGCAGGAGATGGTGTGGGGCAGATGTGGGTCAGATCTATGGGGCAGGATCTCCTGGGGGCTGATGTGGGTCAGATCTGTGGGGTAAAATCTGCTGTGGGGCAGATGTGGTTCAGAACTATGGGGCAGGAGCTTCTGTGGGGTTGATGTGGGTCAGATCTATGGGTCAGGAGCTGCTGTGGGGCAGATGTGGGTCAGTTCTATGGGGCAAGAGCTGCTGTGGTGCAGATGTGGGTCAGATCTATGGGGCAGGAGCTGCTGTGGGGCAGATGTGGGTCAGATCTATGTGGCAGGATCTCCTGGGGGCTGATGTGGGTCAGATCTGTGGGGTAAAATCTGCTGTGGGGCAGATGTGGGTCAGATCTATGGGGCAGGATCTCCTGGGGGCTGATGTGGGTCAGATCTGTGGGGTAAAATCTGCTGTGGGGCAGATGTGGTTCAGATCTATGGGGCAGGAGCTTCTGTGGGGTTGATGTGGGTCAGATCTATGGGTCAGGAGCTGCTGTGGGGCAGATGTGGGTCAGTTCTATGGGGCAAGAGCCGCTGTGGTGCAGACGTGGGTCAGATCTATGGGGCAAGATCTCCTGGGGGCTGATGTGGGTCAGATCTGTGGGGTAAAATCTGCTGTGGGGCAGATGTGGTTCAGATCTATGGGGCAGGAGCTTCTGTGGGGTTGATGTGGGTCAGATCTATGGGTCAGGAGCTGCTGTGGGGCAGATGTGGGTCAGTTCTATGGGGCAAGAGCTGCTGTGGTGCAGATGTGGGTCAGATCTATGGGGCAGGAGCTGCTGTGGGGCTGATACGGTTAAGATCTATGGAGCGGGAGATGCTATGGGGCTGATGAGGGTCAGATCTATGGAGCGGGAGATGCTATGGGGCTGATGAGGGTCAGATCTATGGGGCAGGAGCTGATGTGGGGCTGATGTGGGTCAGATCTATAGGGCAGGAGCTGCAGTGGGGCTGATGTGGGTCAGTTCTATGGGGCAGGATCTCCTGTGGGGCTGATGTGGGTCAAATCAATGAGGCAGAGCTGCTCTGGGGCACATGTGGGTGAGATCTATGGAGCAGGAGCTGCTGTGGGGCAGATTTGAATGAGATCTATAGGGCAGGAGCTGCTGTGGGTCAGATCTATGGAGCAGGATCTGCTGTGGGGCACATGTGAGTTAGATCTATGGGGCAGGAGATGGTGTGGGGCAGATGTGGGTCAGATCTATGGGGCAGGATCTCCTGGGGGCTGATGTGGGTCAGATCTGTGGGGTAAAATCTGCTGTGGGGCAGATGTGGTTCAGATCTATGGGGCAGGAGCTTCTGTGGGGTTGATGTAAGTCAGATCTATGGGTCAGGAGCTGCTGTGGGGCAGATGTGGGTCAGATCTATGGGGCAGGATCTCCTGGGGGCTGATGTGGGTCAGATCTGTGGGGTAAAATCTGCTGTGGGGCAGATGTGGTTCAGATCTATGGGGCAGGAGCTTCTGTGGGGTTGATGTGGGTCAGATCTATGGGTCAGGAGCTGCTGTGGGGCAGATGTGGGTCAGTTCTATGGGGCAAGAGCCGCTGTGGTGCAGATGTGGGTCAGATCTATGGGGCAAGATCTCCTGGGGGCTGATGTGGGTCAGATCTGTGGGGTAAAATCTGCTGTGGGGCAGATGTGGTTCAGATCTATGGGGCAGGAGCTTCTGTGGGGTTGATGTGGGTCAGATCTATGGGTCAGGAGCTGCTGTGGGGCAGATGTGGGTCAGTTCTATGGGGCAAGAGCTGCTGTGGTGCAGATGTGGGTCAGATCTATGGGGCAGGAGCTGCTGTGGGGCTGATACGGTTAAGATCTATGGAGCGGGAGATGCTATGGGGCTGATGAGGTTCAGATCTATGGGGCAGGAGCTGATGTGGGGCTGATGTTGGTCAGATCTATAGGGCAGGAGCTGCAGTGGGGCTGATGTGGGTCAGATCTATGGGGCAGGATCTCCTGTGGGGCTGATGTGGGTCAAATCAATGGGGCAGAGCTGCTCTGGGGCACATGTGGGTCAGATCTATGGAGCAGGAGCTGCTGTGGGGCAGATTTGAATCAGATCTATAGGGCAGAAGCTGCTGTGGGTCAGATCTATGGGCAGGAGCTTCTGTGGGGCACATGTGAGTTAGATCTATGGGGCAGGAGATGGTGTGGGGCAGATGTGGGTCAGATCTATGGGGCAGGATCTCCTGGGGGCTGATGTGGGTCAGATCTGTGGGGTAAAATCTGCTGTGGGGCAGATGTGGTTCAGATCTATGGGGCAGGAGCTTCTGTGGGGTTGATGTGGGTCAGATCTATGGGTCAGGAGCTGCTGTGGGGCAGATGTGGGTCAGTTCTATGGGGCAAGAGCCGCTGTGGTGCAGACGTGGGTCAGATCTATGGGGCAAGATCTCCTGGGTGCTGATGTGGGTCAGATCTGTGGGGTAAAATCTGCTGTGGGGCAGATGTGGTTCAGATCTATGGGGCAGGAGCTTCTGTGGGGTTGATGTGGGTCAGATCTATGGGTCAGGAGCTGCTTTGGGGCAGATGTGGGTCAGTTCTATGGGGCAAGAGCTGCTGTGGTGCAGATGTGGGTCAGATCTATGGGGCAGGAGCTGCTGTGGGGCTGATACGGTTAAGATCTATGGAGCGGGAGATGCTATGGGGCTGATGAGGGTCAGATCTATGGGGCAGGAGCTGATGTGGGGCTGATGTTGGTCAGATCTATAGGGCAGGAGCTGCAGTGGGGCTGATGTGGGTCAGTTCTATGGGGCAAGAGCTCCTGTGGGGCTGATGTGGGTCAAATCAATGAGGCAGAGCTGCTCTGGGGCACATGTGGGTCAGATCTATGGAGCAGGAGCTGCTGTGGGGTTGATGTGGGTCAGATCTATGGATCAGCAGCTGCTGTGGGGCAGATGTGGGTCACTTCTATGGGGCAAGAGCTGCTGTGGTGCAGATGTGGGTCAGATCTATGGGGCAGGAGCTGCTGTGGGGCTGATACGGTTAAGATCTATGGAGCGGGAGATGCTATGGGGCTGATGAGGGTCAGATCTATGGGGCAGGATCTCCTGTGGGGCTGATGTGGGTCAAATCAATGGGGCAGAGCTGCTCTGGGGCACATGTGGGTCAGATCTATGGAGCAGGAGCTGCTGTGGGGCAGATTTGAATCAGATCTATAGAGCAGAAGCTGCTGTGGGTCAGATCTATGGGCAGGAGCTTCTGTGGGGCACATGTGAGTTAGATCTATGGGGCAGGAGATGGTGTGGGGCAGATGTGGGTCAGATCTATGGGGCAGGATCTCCTGGGGGCTGATGTGGGTCAGATCAGTGGGGTAAAATCTGCTGTGGGGCAGATGTGGTTCAGATCTATGGGGCAGGGGCATCTGTGGGGTTGATGTGGGTCAGATCTATGGGTCAGGAGCTGCTGTGGGGCAGATGTGGGTCAGTTCTATGGGGCAAGAGCTGCTGTGGTGCAGATGTGGGTCAGATCTATGGGGCAGGAGCTGCTGTGGGGCAGATGTGGGTCAGATCTATGGGGCAGGACCTCCTGGGGGCTGATGTGGGTCAGATCTGTGGGGTAAAATCTGCTGTGGGGCAGATGTGGTTCAGATCTATGGGGCAGGAGCTTCTGTGGGGTTGATGTGGGTCAGATCTATGGGTAAGGAGCTGCTGTGGGGCAGATGTGGGTCAGTTCTATGGGGCAAGAGCTGCTGTGGTGCAGATGTGGGTCAGATCTATGGGGCAGGAGCTGCTGTGGGGCTGATACGGTTAAGATCTATGGAGCGGGAGATGCTATGGGGCTGATGAGGGTCAGATCTATGGGGCAGGAGCTGATGTGGGGCTGATGTTGGTCAGATCTATAGGGCAGGAGCTGCAGTGGGGCTGATGTGGGTCAGATCTATGGGGCAGGATCTCCTGTGGGGCTGATGTGGGTCAAATCAATGGGGCAGAGCTGCTCTGGGGAACATGTGGGTCAGATCTATGGGGCAGGAGCTGCTGTGGGGCAGATTTGAATCAGATCTATAGGGCAGGAGCTGCTGTGGGTCAGATCTATGGGCAGGAGCTGCTGTGGGGCACATGTGAGTTAGATCTATGGGGCAGGAGATGGTGTGGGGCAGATGTGGGTCAGATCTATGGGGCAGGAGCTGCTAAGGGCTGATGTGGGTCAGATCTGTGGGGTAAAATCTGCTGTGGGGCACATGTGGTTCAGATCTATGGGGCAGGAGCTTCTGTGGGGTTGATGTGGGTCAGATCTATGGGTCAGGAGCTGCTGTGGGGCAGATGTGGGTCAGATCTATGGGGCAGGATCTCCTGGGGGCTGATGTGGGTCAGATCTGTGGGGTAAAATCTGCTGTGGGGCAGATGTGGTTCAGATCTATGGGGCAGGAGCTTCTGTGGGGTTGATGTGGGTCAGATCTATGGGTCAGGAGCTGCTGTGGGGCAGATGTGGGTAAGTTCTATGGGGCAAGAGCTGCTGTGGTGCAGATGTGGGTCAGATCTATGGGGCAGGAGCTGCTGTGGGGCTGATACGGTTAAGATCTATGGAGCGGGAGATGCTATGGGGCTGATGAGGTTCAGATCTATGGGGCAGGAGCTGATGTGGGGCTGATGTTGGTCAGATCTATAGGGCAGGAGCTGCAGTGGGGCTGATGTGGGTCAGATCTATGGGGCAGGATCTCCTGTGGGGCTGATGTGGGTCAAATCAATTGGGCAGAGCTGCTCTGGGGCACATGTGGGTCAGATCTATGGAGCAGGAGCTGCTGTGGGGCAGATTTGAATCAGATCTATAGGGCAGGAGCTGCTGTGGGTCAGATCTATGGAGCAGGAGCTGCTGTGGGGTTGATGTGGGTCAGATCTATGGGTCAGGAGCTGCTGTGGGGCAGATGTGGGTCAGTTCTATGGGGCAAGAGCTGCTGTGGTGCAGATGTGGGTCAGATCTATAGGGCAGGAGCTGCTGTGGGGCACATGTGGTTGAGATCTATGGAGCGGGAAATGCTATGGGGCTGATGAGGGTCAGATCTATGGGGCAGGAGCTGATGTGGGGCTGATGTTGGTCAGATCTATAGGGCAGGAGCTGCAGTGGGGCTGATGTGGGTCAGATCTATGGGGAAGGATCTCCTGTGGGGCTGATGTGGGTCAAATCAATGGGGCAGAGCTGCTCTGGGGCACATGTGGGTCAGATCTATGGGGCAGGAGCTGCTGTGGGGCAGATTTGAATCAGATCTATAGGGCAGGAGCTGCTGTGTGTCAGATCTATGGGCAGGAGATGCTGTGGGGCACATGTGAGTTAGATCTATGGGGCAGGAGATGGTGTGGGGCAGATGTGGGTCAGATCTATGGGGCAGGATCTCCTGGGGGCTGATGTGGGTCAGATCTGTGGGGTAAAATCTGCTGTGGGGCAGATGTGGTTAAGATCTATGGGGCAGGAGCTTCTGTGGGGTTGATGTGGGTCAGATCTATGGGTCAGGAGCTGCTGTGGGGCAGATGTGGGTCAGATCAATGGGGCAGGATCTCCTGGGGGCTGATGTGGGTCAGATCTATGGGGCAAGATCTCCTGGGGGCTGATGTGGGTCAGATCTGTGGGGTAAAATCTGCTGTGGGGCAGATGTGGTTCAGATCTATGGGGCAGGAGCTTCTGTGGGGTTGATGTGGGTCAGATCTATGGGTCAGGAGCTGCTGTGGGGCAGATGTGGGTCAGTTCTATGGGGCAAGAGCTGCTGTGGTGCAGATGTGGGTCAGATCTATGGGGCAGGAGCTGCTGTGGGGCTGATACGGTTAAGATCTATGGAGCGGGAGATGCTATGGGGCTGATGAGGGTCAGATCTATGGGGCAGGAGCTGATGTGGGGCTGATGTTGGTCAGATCTATAGGGCAGGAGCTGCAGTGGGGCTGATGTGGGTCAGATCTATGGGGCAGGATCTCCTGTGGGGCTGATGTGGGTCAAATCAATGAGGCAGAGCTGCTCTGGGGCACATGAGGGTCAGATCTATGGAGCAGGAGCTGCTGTGGGGCAGATTTGAATCAGATCTATAGGGCAGGAGCTGCTGTGGGTCAGATCTATGGGCAGGAGCTGCTGTGGGGTTTATGTGGGTCAGATCTATGGGTCAGGAGCTGCTGTGGGGCAGATGTGGGTCAGTTCTATGGGGCAAGAGCCGCTGTGGTGCAGATGTGGGTCAGATCTATGGGGCAAGATCTCCTGGGGGCTGATGTGAATCAGATCTGTGGGGTAAAATCTGCTGTGGGGCAGATGTGGTTCAGATCTATGGGGCAGGAGCTTCTGTGGGGTTGATGTGGGTCAGATCTATGGGTCAGGAGCTGCTGTGGGGCAGATGTGGGTCAGATCTATGGGTCAGGAGCTGCTGTGGGGCAGATGTGGGTCAGTTCTATGGGGCAAGAGCTGCTGTGGTGCAGATGTGGGTCAGATCTATAGGGCAGGAGCTGCTGTGGGGCAGATGTGGTTGAGATCTATGGAGCGGGAAATGCTATGGGGCTGATGAGGGTCAGATCTATGGGGCAGGAGCTGATGTGGGGCTGATGTTGGTCAGATCTATAGGGCAGGAGCTGCAGTGGGGCTGATGTGGGTCAGTTCTATGGGGCAGGATCTCCTGTGGGGCTGATGTGGGTCAAATCAATGAGGCAGAGCTGCTCTGGGGCACATGTGGGTTAGATCTATGGAGCAGGAGCTGCTGTGGGGCAGATTTGAATCAGATCTATAGGGCAGGAGCTGCTGTGGGTCAGATCTATGGGCAGGAGATGCTGTGGGGCACATGTGAGTTAGATCTATGGGGCAGGAGATGGTGTGGGGCAGATGTGGGTCAGATCTATGGGGCAGGATCTCCTGTGGGGCTGATGTGGGTCAAATCAATGGGGCAGAGCTGCTCTGGGGCACATGTGGGTCAGATCTATGGAGCAGGAGCTGCTGTGGGGCAGATTTGAATCAGATCTATAGGGCAGGAGCTGCTGTGGGTCAGATCTATGGGCAGGAGCTGCTGTGGGGCACATGTGAGTTAGATCTATGGGGCAGGAGATGGTGTGGGGCAGATGTGGGTCAGATCTATGGGGCAGGATCTCCTGGGGGCTGATGTGGGTCAGATCTGTGGGGTAAAATCTGCTGTGGGGCAGATGTGGTTCAGATCTATGGGGCAGGAGCTTCTGTGGGGTTGATGTGGGTCAGATCTATGGGTCAGGAGCTGCTGTGGGGCAGATGTGGGTCAGATCTATGGGGCAGGATCTCCTGGGGGCTGATGTGGGTCAGATCTGTGGGGTAAAATCTGCTGTGGGGCAGATGTGGTTCAGATCTATGGGGCAGGAGCTTCTGTGGGGTTGATGTGGGTCAGATATATGGGTCAGGAGCTGCTGTGGGGCAGATGTGGGTCAGTTCTATGGGGCAAGAGCTGCTGTGGTGCAGATGTGGGTCAGATCTATGGGGCAGGAGCTGCTGTGGGGCTGATACGGTTAAGATCTATGGAGCGGGAGATGCTATGGGGCTGATGAGGGTCAGATCTATGGGGCAGGAGCTGATGTGGGGCTGATGTTGGTCAGATCTATAGGGCAGGAGCTGCAGTGGGGCTGATGTGGGTCAGATCTATGGGGCAGGATCTCCTGTGGGGCAGATGTGGGTCAGATCTATGGGGCAGGATCTCCTGGGGGCTGATGTGGGTCAGATCTGTGGAGTAAAATCTGCTGTGGGGCAGATGTGGTTCAGATCTATGGGGCAGGAGCTTCTGTGGGGTTGATGTGGGTCAGATCTATGGGTCAGGAGCTGCTGTGGGGCAGATGTGGGTCAGTTCTATGGGGCAAGAGCTGCTGTGGTGCAGATGTGGGTCAGATCTATGGGGCAGGAGCTGCTGTGGGGCTGATACGGTTAAGATCTATGGAGCGGGAGATGCTATGGGGCTGATGAGGTTCAGATCTATGGGGCAGGAGCTGATGTGGGGCTGATGTTGGTCAGATCTATAGGGCAGGAGCTGCAGTGGGGCTGATGTGGGTCAGATCTATGGGGCAGGATCTCCTGTGGGGATGATGTGGGTCAAATCAATTGGGCAGAGCTGCTCTGGGGCACATGTGGGTCAGATCTATGGAGCAGGAGCTGCTGTGGGGCAGATTTGAATCAGATCTATAGGGCAGGAGCTGCTGTGGGTCAGATCTATGGAGCAGGAGCTGCTGTGGGGTTGATGTGGGTCAGATCTATGGGTCAGGAGCTGCTGTGGGGCAGATGTGGGTCAGTTCTATGGGGCAAGAGCTGCTGTGGTGCAGATGTGGGTCAGATCTATAGGGCAGGAGCTGCTGTGGGGCACATGTGGTTGAGATCTATGGAGCGGGAAATGCTATGGGGCTGATGAGGGTCAGATCTATGGGGCAGGAGCTGATGTGGGGCTGATGTTGGTCAGATCTATAGGGCAGGAGCTGCAGTGGGGCTGATGTGGGTCAGATCTATGGGGAAGGATCTCCTGTGGGGCTGATGTGGGTCAAATCAATGGGGCAGATCTGCTCTGGGGCACATGTGGGTCAGATCTATGGGGCAGGAGCTGCTGTGGGGCAGATTTGAATCAGATCTATAGGGCAGGAGCTGCTGTGGGTCAGATCTATGGGCAGGAGATGCTGTGGGGCACATGTGAGTTAGATCTATGGGGCAGGAGATGGTGTGGGGCAGATGTGGGTCAGATCTATGGGGCAGGATCTCCTGGGGGCTGATGTGGGTCAGATCTGTGGGGTAAAATCTGCTGTGGGGCAGATGTGGTTCAGATCTATGGGGCAGGAGCTTCTGTGGGGTTGATGTGGGTCAGATCTATGGGTCAGGAGCTACTGTGGGGCAGATGTGGGTCAGTTCTATGGGTCAAGAGCCGCTGTGGTGCAGATGTGGGTCAGATCTATGGGGCAAGATCTCCTGGGGGCTGATGTGGGTCAGATCTGTGGGGTAAAATCTGCTGTGGGGCAGATGTGGTTCAGATCTATGGGGCAGGAGCTTCTGTGGGGTTGATGTGGGTCAGATCTATGGGTCAGGAGCTGCTGTGGGGCAGATGTGGGTCAGTTCTATGGGGCAAGAGCTGCTGTGGTGCAGATGTGGGTCAGATCTATGGGGCAGGAGCTGATGTGGGGCTGATGTTGGTCAGATCTATAGGGCAGGAGCTGCAGTGGGGCTGATGTGGGTCAGATCTATGGGGCAGGATCTCCTGTGGGGCTGATGTGGGTCAAATCAATGAGGCAGAGCTGCTCTGGGGCACATGTGGGTCAGATCTATGGAGCAGGAGCTGCTGTGGGGCAGATTTGAATGAGATCTATAGGGCAGGAGCTGCTGTGGGTGAGATCTATGGAGCAGGAGCTGCTGTGGGGTTGATGTGGGTCAGATCTATGGGTCAGGAGCTGCTGTGGGGCAGATGTGGGTCAGTTCTATGGGGCAAGAGCTGCTGTGGTGCAGATGTGGGTCAGATCTATGGGGCAGGAGCTGCTGTGGGGCTGATACGGTTAAGATCTATGGAGCGGGAGATGCTATGGGGCTGATGAGGGTCAGATCTATGGGGCAGGAGCTGATGTGGGGCTGATGTTGGTCAGATCTATAGGGCAGGAGCTGCAGTCGGGCTGATGTGGGTCAGATCTATGGGGCAGGATCTCCTGTGGGGCTGATGTGGGTCAAATCAATGAGGCAGAGCTGCTCTGGGGCACATGTGGGTCAGATCTATGGAGCAGGAGCTGCTGTGGGGCACATGTGAGTTAGATCTATGGGGCAGGAGATGGTGTGGGGCAGATGTGGGTCAGATCTATGGGGCAGGATATCCTGGGGGCTGATGTGGGTCAGATCTGTGGGGTAAAATCTGCTGTGGGGCAGATGTGGTTCAGATCTATGGGGCAGGAGCTTCTGTGGGGTTGATGTGGGTCAGATCTATGGGTCAGGAGCTGCTGTGGGGCAGATGTGGGTCAGTTCTATGGGGCAAGAGCCGCTGTGGTGCAGATGTGGGTCAGATCTATGGGGCAAGATCTCCTGGGGGCTGATGTGGGTCAGATCTGTGGGGTAAAATCTGCTGTGGGGCAGATGTGGTTCAGATCTATGGGGCAGGAGCTTCTGTGGGGTTGATGTGGGTCAGATCTATGGGTCAGGAGATGCTGTGGGGCAGATGTGGGTCAGATCTATGGGGCAGGATATCCTGGGGGCTGATGTGGGTCAGATCTGTGGGGTAAAATCTGCTGTGGGGCAGATGTGGTTCAGATCTATGGGGCAGGAGCTTCTGTGGGGTTGATGTGGGTCAGATCTATGGGTCAGGAGCTGCTGTGGGGCAGATGTGGGTCAGTTCTATGGGGCAAGAGCTGCTGTGGTGCAGATGTGGGTCAGATCTATGGGGCAGGAGCTGCTGTGGGGCTGATACGGTTAAGATCTATGGAGCGGGAGATGCTATGGGGCTGATGAGGGTCAGATCTATGGGGCAGGAGCTGATGTGGGGCTGATGTTGGTCAGATCTATAGGGCAGGAGCTGCAGTGGGGCTGATGTGGGTCAGATCTATGGGGCAGGATCTCCTGTGGGGCTGATGTGGGTCAAATCAATGAGGCAGAGCTGCTCTGGGGCACATGTGGGTCAGATCTATGGAGCAGGAGCTGCTGTGGGGCAGATTTGAATGAGATCTATAGGGCAGGAGCTGCTGTGGGTCAGATCTATGGAGCAGGAGCTGCTGTGAGGTTGATGTGGGTCAGATCTATGGGTCAGGAGCTGCTGTGGGGCAGATGTGGGTCAGTTCTATGGGGCAAGAGCTGCTGTGGTGCAGATGTGGGTCAGATCTATGGGGCAGGAGCTGCTGTGGGGCTGATACTGTTAAGATCTATGGAGCGGGAGATGCTATGGGGCTGATGAGGGTCAGATCTATGGGGCAGGAGCTGATGTGGGGCTGATGTTGGTCAGATCTATAGGGCAGGAGCTGCAGTGGGGCTGATGTGGGTCAGATCTATGGGGCAGGATCTCCTGTGGGGCTGATGTGGGTCAAATCAATGAGGCAGAGCTGCTCTGGGGCACATGTGGGTCAGATCTATGGAGCAGGAGCTGCTGTGGGGCACATGTGAGTTAGATCTATGGGGCAGGAGATGGTGTGGGGCAGATGTGGGTCAGATCTATGGGGCAGGATCTCCTGGGGGCTGATTTGGTCAGATCTGTGGGGTAAAATCTGCTGTGGGGCAGATGTGGTTCAGATCTATGGGGCAGGAGCTTCTGTGGGGTTGATGTGGGTCAGATCTATGGGTCAGGAGCTGCTGTGGGGCAGATGTGGGTCAGTTCTATGGGGCAAGAGCCGCTGTGGTGCAGATGTGGGTCAGATCTATGGGGCAAGATCTCCTGGGGGCTGATGTGGGTCAGATCTGTGGGGTAAAATCTGCTGTGGGGCAGATGTGGTTCAGATCTATGCGGCAGGAGCTTCTGTGGGGTTGATGTGGGTCAGATCTATGGGTCAGGAGCTGCTGTGGGGCAGATGTGGGTCAGATCTATAGGGCAGGAGCTGCTGTGGGTCAGATCTATGGAGCAGGAGCTGCTGTGGGGCAGATTTGAATGAGATCTATAGGGCAGGAGCTGCAGTGGGGCTGATGTGGGTCAGATCTATGGGGCAGGATCTCCTGTGGGGCTGATGTGGGTCAAATCAATGGGGCAGAGCTGCTCTGAAGCACATGTGGGTCAGATCTATGGAGCAGGAGCTGCTGTGGGGCAGATTTGAATCAGATCTATAGGGCAGGAGCTGCTGTGGGTGAGATCTATGGAGCAGGAGCTGCTGTGGGGTTGATGTGGGTCAGATCTATGGGTCAGGAGCTGCTGTGGGGCAGATGTGGGTCAGTTCTATGGGGCAAGAGCTGCTGTGGTGCAGATGTGGGTCAGATCTATGGGGCAGGAGCTGCTGTGGGGCTGATACGGTTAAGATCTATGGAGCGGGAGATGCTATGGGGCTGATGAGGGTCAGATCTATGGGGCAGGAGCTGATGTGGGGCTGATGTTGGTCAGATCTATAGGGCAGGAGCTGCAGTCGGGCTGATGTGGGTCAGATCTATGGGGCAGGATCTCCTGTGGGGCTGATGTGGGTCAAATCAATGAGGCAGAGCTGCTCTGGGGCACATGTGGGTCAGATCTATGGAGCAGGAGCTGCTGTGGGGCACATGTGAGTTAGATCTATGGGGCAGGAGATGGTGTGGGGCAGATGTGGGTCAGATCTATGGGGCAGGATATCCTGGGGGCTGATGTGGGTCAGATCTGTGGGGTAAAATCTGCTGTGGGGCAGATGTGGTTCAGATCTATGGGGCAGGAGCTTCTGTGGGGTTGATGTGGGTCAGATCTATGGGTCAGGAGCTGCTGTGGGGCAGATGTGGGTCAGTTCTATGGGGCAAGAGCCGCTGTGGTGCAGATGTGGGTCAGATCTATGGGGCAAGATCTCCTGGGGGCTGATGTGGGTCAGATCTGTGGGGTAAAATCTGCTGTGGGGCAGATGTGGTTCAGATCTATGGGGCAGGAGCTTCTGTGGGGTTGATGTGGGTCAGATCTATGGGTCAGGAGATGCTGTGGGGCAGATGTGGGTCAGATCTATGGGGCAGGATATCCTGGGGGCTGATGTGGGTCAGATCTGTGGGGTAAAATCTGCTGTGGGGCAGATGTGGTTCAGATCTATGGGGCAGGAGCTTCTGTGGGGTTGATGTGGGTCAGATCTATGGGTCAGGAGCTGCTGTGGGGCAGATGTGGGTCAGTTCTATGGGGCAAGAGCTGCTGTGGTGCAGATGTGGGTCAGATCTATGGGGCAGGAGCTGCTGTGGGGCTGATACGGTTAAGATCTATGGAGCGGGAGATGCTATGGGGCTGATGAGGGTCAGATCTATGGGGCAGGAGCTGATGTGGGGCTGATGTTGGTCAGATCTATAGGGCAGGAGCTGCAGTGGGGCTGATGTGGGTCAGATCTATGGGGCAGGATCTCCTGTGGGGCTGATGTGGGTCAAATCAATGAGGCAGAGCTGCTCTGGGGCACATGTGGGTCAGATCTATGGAGCAGGAGCTGCTGTGGGGCAGATTTGAATGAGATCTATAGGGCAGGAGCTGCTGTGGGTCAGATCTATGGAGCAGGAGCTGCTGTGAGGTTGATGTGGGTCAGATCTATGGGTCAGGAGCTGCTGTGGGGCAGATGTGGGTCAGTTCTATGGGGCAAGAGCTGCTGTGGTGCAGATGTGGGTCAGATCTATGGGGCAGGAGCTGCTGTGGGGCTGATACTGTTAAGATCTATGGAGCGGGAGATGCTATGGGGCTGATGAGGGTCAGATCTATGGGGCAGGAGCTGATGTGGGGCTGATGTTGGTCAGATCTATAGGGCAGGAGCTGCAGTGGGGCTGATGTGGGTCAGATCTATGGGGCAGGATCTCCTGTGGGGCTGATGTGGGTCAAATCAATGAGGCAGAGCTGCTCTGGGGCACATGTGGGTCAGATCTATGGAGCAGGAGCTGCTGTGGGGCACATGTGAGTTAGATCTATGGGGCAGGAGATGGTGTGGGGCAGATGTGGGTCAGATCTATGGGGCAGGATCTCCTGGGGGCTGATTTGGTCAGATCTGTGGGGTAAAATCTGCTGTGGGGCAGATGTGGTTCAGATCTATGGGGCAGGAGCTTCTGTGGGGTTGATGTGGGTCAGATCTATGGGTCAGGAGCTGCTGTGGGGCAGATGTGGGTCAGTTCTATGGGGCAAGAGCCGCTGTGGTGCAGATGTGGGTCAGATCTATGGGGCAAGATCTCCTGGGGGCTGATGTGGGTCAGATCTGTGGGGTAAAATCTGCTGTGGGGCAGATGTGGTTCAGATCTATGCGGCAGGAGCTTCTGTGGGGTTGATGTGGGTCAGATCTATGGGTCAGGAGCTGCTGTGGGGCAGATGTGGGTCAGATCTATAGGGCAGGAGCTGCTGTGGGTCAGATCTATGGAGCAGGAGCTGCTGTGGGGCAGATTTGAATGAGATCTATAGGGCAGGAGCTGCAGTGGGGCTGATGTGGGTCAGATCTATGGGGCAGGATCTCCTGTGGGGCTGATGTGGGTCAAATCAATGGGGCAGAGCTGCTCTGAAGCACATGTGGGTCAGATCTATGGAGCAGGAGCTGCTGTGGGGCAGATTTGAATCAGATCTATAGGGCAGGAGCTGCTGTGGGTCAGATCTATGGGCAGGAGCTGCTGTGGGGCACATGTGAGTTAGATCTATGGGGCAGGAGATGGTGTGGGGCAGATGTGGGTCAGATCTATGGGGCAGGATCTCCTGGGGGCTGATGTGGGTCAGATCTGTGGGGTAAAATCTGCTGTGGGGCAGATGTGGTTCAGATATATGGGGCAGAAGCGTCTGTGGGGTTGATGTGGGTCAGATCTATGGGTCAGGAGCTGCTGTGGGGCAGATGTGGGTCAGTTCTATGGGGCAAGAGCTGCTGTGGTGCAGATGTGGGTCAGATCTATGGGGCAGGAGCTGCTGTGGGGCTGATACGGTTAAGATCTATGGAGCGGGAGATGCTATGGGGCTGATGAGGGTCAGATCTATGGGGCAGGAGCTGATGTGGGGCTGATGTGGGTCAGATCTATGGGGCAGGATCTCCTGTGGGGCTGATGTGGGTCAAATCAATGAGGCAGAGCTGCTCTGGGGCACATGTGGGTCAGATCTATGGAGCAGGAGGTGCTGTGGGGCAGATTTGAATCAGATCTATAGGGCAGGAGCTGCTGTGGGTCAGATCTATGGGCAGGAGCTGCTATGGGGCACATGTGAGTTAGATCTATGGGGCAGGAGATGGTGTGGGGCAGATGTGGGTCAGATCTATGGGGCAGGATCTCCTGGGGGCTGATGTGGGTCAGATCTGTGGGGTAACATCTGCTGTGGGGCAGATGTGGGTCAGTTCTATGGGGCAAGAGCCGCTGTGGTGCAGATGTGGGTCAGATCTATGGGTCAGGAGCTGCTGTGGGGCAGATGTGGGTCAGTTCTATGGGGCAAGAGCTGCTGTGGTGCAGATGTGGGTCAGATCTATGGGGCAGGAGCTGCTGTGGGGCTGATACGGTTAAGATCTATGGAGCGGGAGATGCTATGGGGCTGATGAGGGTCAGATCTATGGGGCAGGAGCTGATGTGGGGCTGATGTTGGCCAGATCTATAGGGCAGGAGCTGCAGTGGGGCTGATGTGGGTCAGTTCTATGGGGCAGGATCTCCTGTGGGGCTGATGTGGGTCAAATCAATGAGGCAGAGCTGCTCTGGGGCACATGTGGGTCAGATCTATGGAGCAGGAGCTGCTGTGGGGCAGATTTGAATGAGATCTATAGGGCAGGAGCTGCTGTGGGTCAGATCTATGGAGCAGGAGCTGCTGTGGGGTTGATGTGGGTCAGATCTATGGGTCAGGAGCTGCTGTGGGGCAGATGTGGGTCAGTTCTATGGGGCAAGAGCTGCTGTGGTGCAGATGTGGGTCAGATCTATGGGGCAGGAGCTGCTGTGGGGCTGATACGGTTAAGATCTATGGAGCGGGAGATGCTATGGGGCTGATGAGGGTCAGATCTATGGGGCAGGAGCTGATGTGGGGCTGATGTTGGTCAGATCTATAGGGCAGGAGCTGCAGTGGGGCTGATGTGGGTCAGATCTATGGGGCAGGATCTCCTGTGGGGCTGATGTGGGTCAAATCAATGGGGCAGAGCTGCTCTGGGGCACATGTGGGTCAGATCTATGGAGCAGGAGCTGCTGTGGGGCAGATTTGAATCAGATCTATAGGGCAGGAGCTGCTGTGGGTCAGATCTATGGGCAGGAGCTGCTGTGGGGCACATGTGAGTTAGATCTATGGGGCAGGAGATGGTGTGGGGCAGATGTGGGTCAGATCTATGGGGCAGGATCTCCTGGGGGCTGATGTGGGTCAGATCTGTGGGGTAAAATCTGCTGTGGGGCAGATGTGATTCAGATCAATGGGGCAGGAGCTTCTGTGGGGTTGATGTGGGTCAGATCTATGGGTCAGGAGCTGCTGTGGGGCAGATGTGGGTCAGTTCTATGGGGCAAGAGCTGCTGTGGTGCAGATGTGGGTCAGATCTATGGGGCAAGATCTCCTGGGGGCTGATGTGGGTCAGATCTGTGGTGTAAAATCTGCTGTGGGGCAGATGTGGTTCAGATCTATGGGGCAGGAGCTTCTGTGGGGTTGATGTGGGTCAGATCTATGGGTCAGGAGCTGCTGTGGGGCAGATGTGGGGCAGTTCTATGGGGCAAGAGCTGCTGTGGTGCAGATGTGGGTCAGATCTATGGGGCAGGAGCTGCTGTGGGGCTGATACGGTTAAGATCTATGGAGCGGGAGATGCTATGGGGCTGATGAGGGTCAGATCTATGGGGCAGGAGCTGCTGTGGGGCTGATGTTGGTCAGATCTATAGGGCAGGAGCTGCAGTGGGGCTGATGTGGGTCAGTTCTATGGGGCAGGATCTCCTGTGGGGCTGATGTGGGTCAAATCAATGAGGCAGAGCTGCTCTGGGGCACATGTGGGTCAGATCTATGGAGCAGGAGCTGCTGTGGGGCAGATTTGAATCAGATCTATAGGGCAGGAGCTGCTGTGGGTCAGATCTATGGAGGAGGAGCTGCTGTGGGGTTGATGTGGGTCAGATCTATGGGTCAGGAGCTGCTGTGGGGCAGATGTGGGTCAGTTCTATGGGGCAAGAGCTGCTGTGGTGCAGATGTGGGTCAGATCTATGGGGCAGGAGCTGCTGTGGGGCTGATACGGTTAAGATCTATGGAGCGGGAGATGCTATGGGGCTGATGAGGGTCAGATCTATGAGGCAGGAGCTGATGTGGGGCTGATGTTGGTCAGATCAATAGGGCAGGAGCTGCAGTGGGGCTGATGTGGGTCAGATCTATGGGGCAGGATCTCCTGTGGGGCTGATGTGGGTCAAATCAATGGGGCAGAGCTGCTCTGGGGCACATGTGGGTCAGATCTATGGGGCAGGAGCTGCTGTGGGGCAGATTTGAATCAGATCTATAGGTCAGGAGCTGCTGTGGGTCAGATCTATGGGCAGGAGCTGCTGTGGGGCACATGTGAGTTAGATCTATGGGGCAGGAGATGGTGTGGGGCAGATGTGGGTCAGATCTATGGGGCAGGATCTCCTGGGGGCTGATGTGGGTCAGATCTGTGGGGTAAAATCTGCTGTGGGGCAGATGTGGTTCAGATCAATGGGGCAGGAGCTTCTGTGGGGTTGATGTGGGTCAGATCTATGGGTCAGGAGCTGCTGTGGGGCAGATGTGGGTCAGTTCTATGGGGCAAGAGCTGCTGTGGTGCAGATGTGGGTCAGATCTATGGGGCAAGATCTCCTGGGGGCTGATGTGGGTCAGATCTGTGGTGTAAAATCTGCTGTGGGGCAGATGTGGTTCAGATCTATGGGGCAGGAGCTTCTGTGGGGTTGATGTGGGTCAGATCTATTGGTCAGGAGCTGCTGTGGGGCAGATGTGGGGCAGTTCTATGGGGCAAGAGCTGCTGTGGTGCAGATGTGGGTCAGATCTATGGGGCAGGAGCTGCTGTGGGGCTGATACGGTTAAGATCTATGGAGCGGGAGATGCTATGGGGCTGATGAGGGTCAGATCTATGGGGCAGGAGCTGCTGTGGGGCTGATGTTGGTCAGATCTATAGGGCAGGAGCTGCAGTGGGGCTGATGTGGGTCAGTTCTATGGGGCAGGATCTCCTGTGGGGCTGATGTGGGTCAAATCAATGAGGCAGAGCTGCTCTGGGGCACATGTGGGTCAGATCTATGGAGCAGGAGCTGCTGTGGGGCAGATTTGAATCAGATCTATAGGGCAGGAGCTGCTGTGGGTCAGATCTATGGAGGAGGAGCTGCTGTGGGGTTGATGTGGGTCAGATCTATGGGTCAGGAGCTGCTGTGGGGCAGATGTGGGTCAGTTCTATGGGGCAAGAGCTGCTGTGGTGCAGATGTGGGTCAGATCTATGGGGCAGGAGCTGCTGTGGGGCTGATACGGTTAAGATCTATGGAGCGGGAGATGCTATGGGGCTGATGAGGGTCAGATCTATGAGGCAGGAGCTGATGTGGGGCTGATGTTGGTCAGATCAATAGGGCAGGAGCTGCAGTGGGGCTGATGTGGGTCAGATCTATGGGGCAGGATCTCCTGTGGGGCTGATGTGGGTCAAATCAATGGGGCAGAGCTGCTCTGGGGCACATGTGGGTCAGATCTATGGGGCAGGAGCTGCTGTGGGGCAGATTTGAATCAGATCTATAGGTCAGGAGCTGCTGTGGGTCAGATCTATGGGCAGGAGCTGCTGTGGGGCACATGTGAGTTAGATCTATGAGGCAGGAGATGGTGTGGGGCAGATGTGGGTCAGATCTATGGGGCAGGATCTCCTGGGGGCTGATGTGGGTCAGATCTGTGGGGTAAAATCTGCTGTGGGGCAGATGTGGTTCAGATCTATGGGGCAGGAGCTTCTGTGGGGTTGATGTGGGTCAGATCTATGGGTCAGGAGCTGCTGTGGGGCAGATGTGGGTCAGTTCTATGGGGCAAGAGCCGCTGTGGTGCAGATGTGGGTCAGATCTATGGGGCAAGATCTCCTGGGGGCTGATGTGGGTCAGATCTGTGGGGTAAAATCTGCTGTGGGGCAGATGTGGTTCAGATCTATGGGGCAGGAGCTTCTGTGGGGTTGATGTGGGTCAGATCTATGGGTCAGGAGCTGCTGTGGGGCAGATGTGGGTCAGTTCTATGGGGCAAGAGCTGCTGTGGTGCAGATGTGGTTCAGATCTATGGGGCAGGAGCTGCTGTGGGGCTGATACGGTTAAGATCTATGGAGCGGGAGATGCTATGGGGCTGATGAGGGTCAGATCTATGGGGCAGGAGCTGATGTGGGGCTGATGTTGGTCAGATCTATAGGGCAGGAGCTGAAGTGGGGCTGATGTGGGTCAGTTCTATGGGTCAGGATCTCCTGTGGGGCTGATGTGGGTCAAATCAATGAGGCAGAGCTGCTCTGGGGCACATGTGGTTCAGATCTATTGAGCAGGAGCTGCTGTGCGGCAGATTTGAATGAGATCTATAGGGCAGGATCTGCTGTGGGTCAGATCTATGGAGCAGGAGCTGCTGTGGGGCACATGTGAGTTAGATCTATGGGGCAGGAGATGGTGTGGGGCAGATGTGGGTCAGATCTATGGGGCAGGATCTCCTGGGGGCTGATGTGGGTCAGATCTGTGGGGTAAAATCTGCTGTGGGGCAGATGTGGTTCAGATCTATGGGGCAGGAGCTGCTGTGGGGTTGATGTGGGTCAGATCTATGGGTCAGGAGCTGCTGTGGGGCAGATGTGGGTCAGTTCTATGGGTCAAGAGCTGCTGTGGTGCAGATGTGGGTCAGATCTATGGGGCAGGAGCTGCTGTGGGGCTGATACGGTTCAGATCTATTGAGCGGGAGATGCTATTGGGCTGATGAGGGTCAGATCTATGGGGCAGGAGCTGATGTGGGGCTGATGTTGGTCAGATCTATAGGGCAGGAGCTGCAGTGGGGCTGATGTGGGTCAGTTCTATGGGGCAAGAGCCGCTGTGGTGCAGATGTGGGTCAGATCTATGGGGCAAGATCTCCTGGGGGCTGATGTGGGTCAGATCTGTGGGGTAAAATCTGCTGTGGGGCAGATGTGGTTCAGATCTATGGGGCAGGAGCTTCTGTGGGGTTGATGTGGGTCAGATCTATGGGTCAGGAGCTGCTGTGGGGCAGATGTGGGTCAGTTCTATGGGGCAAGAGCTGCTGTGGTGCAGATGTGGGTCAGATCTATGGGGCAGGAGCTGCTGTGGGGCTGATACGGTTAAGATCTATGGAGCGGGAGATGCTATGGGGCTGATGAGGGTCAGATCTATGGGGCAGGAGCTGATGTGGGGCTGATGTTGGTCAGATCTATAGGGCAGGAGCTGCAGTGGGTCTGATGTGGGTCAGTTCTATGGGGCAGGATCTCCTGTGGGGCTGATGTGGGTCAAATCAATGAGGCAGAGCTGCTCTGGGGCACATGTGGGTCAGATCTATGGAGCAGGAGCTGCTGTGGGGCAGATTTGAATGAGATCTATAGGGCAGGAGCTGCTGTGGGTCAGATCTATGGGCAGGAGCTGCTGTGGGGCACATGTGAGTTAGATCTATGGGGCAGGAGATGGTGTGGGGCAGATGTGGGTCAGATCTATGGGGCAGGATCTCCTGGGGGCTGATGTGGGTCAGATCTGTGGGGTAAAATCTGCTGTGGGGCAGATGTGGTTCAGATCTATGGGGCAGTGTCATGGTTTAATAATTTTGTAATTTTTGCTATCAGTATTCCACATCATAACATCATTTAATGCATGAATAATTTTACTGAATCTGCAACTTACAGAAGAAGACTACATCTCCCAGGGAACAACACGATGGGTCACGGGACCTGGACTCTATATTAACTCTGTCGCAGAACAGACTGACGTCTTTCGAGTTCTGGCGTTCAGGGGAGTGTGTGGGAGCCTTCACCGTCTCGCCTAAATTTCACAGTAGGCCTCTCGGTTACGGGACTCATTCTCTCTCCTATTTTGCTTGATTCGTTAGCCCAATTTTCAATTTTCAATTATATTGTATTATATTGTGTTATCCGGTATTTCGATATAGTATTTAGTAAATAAGTGTGCCTCCTTAGATCGTTGCCGCTGTTTTCTTTTCCTAATTAACTTTTTCCTTTCGGCCCAGGGCCCCTCCGGGGCCCACGGCCCCTGTCACGAACGCAGGTGGATTTTTAGTTCAAACCGTGACAGATTTTGGTGGAGAATGCGGGCATATTGAGTTGCTGTTTTTCTGTGTTTTCTTCTGTTGCTCTTTTAGCTTTTAACAGAGCTACAAGTTGTTTTTCTTTGTTAAGGAGCTATCTTAGGTTTGCGATTCTGCGCCTGCGAGCTTGACCTTGAAAGTCCAGGCGGACTGCCAATACTCCGGTATATTTTATAAACACTGCTGAGCTTTGTTTTCTTTTAGTTTTTTTCTCTCTATTGAAGAAAAAAGAAAGAAAAAAAATGTTCCCTCTAGTAAGTTTGTTCTACCAGGGACTGCATTTCATTAGTTCCTCTTTTGTGATGCTCCAAACATATTGGAGCATGTTTAAGCTAGCCACTTTTTCCTATGGAATTGTAAACATGTATAATGATTTGAAAGCATGGTTATCAACGCTTACTTGGTATCTGCATGCAGCTCCAGAGGGAGCAACTAATGCAACTAATGCAACTAATGCAACTAATAGTACGGAAATGGTGGTTTTTGAGCGTGCTCTTCCTTTTTTCTTTGCATCCTTTAAGCAGTCTTCGACTGACCAGTTGTCCCAGTGGACCACACTGTCAATCTTATTAATCTCCCTGAATTTACTGTTGGTTATTGTAGTGATCTCACTCAGTATCTGGATTTATAACCTCAGGAGGAAGTCTTCCCTAGAATTAGAGAATACTGAGTGGCAGGGAGTGTGGAGAGACTTTGGAGAGACTTTTAGAAGACAGACATCTTTAGTGTCATGGAGCTTTACTCCTGAACACTTAAAGAATCCCAAGAGTTTGACCGCATATTTGAGACAGGAATGTTGTGGCTCAGGCAGATCTCAGGAGGCACAAATGACTTGGGGCCTAGCTAATGCTTATCGGGCCTTATTTAATACCATTTCTGAGAGGGAAGTTTTTGATGCTGAGAGAGGGAGTCTCAGGGCTGAGAATGAGAGTCTCCTTGATGAGAGAAATAACCTCCTACAACAACGAGACTCATTCTGGTATGAGAAAGAGAGTCTCAGAGCTGAGAGAGAAGACCTCCTACATCAACGAGACACATATTGGTATGAGAAAGAATCCCTGCAATCCAAACTCAACACTCTTCAGTCCGAGCACAACGCTCTCCAGTCCGGGCACGGCACCCTCCAGTCCGAGCACAATGCTCTCCAGTCCGAGCACAACGCTCTCCGGTCCAAGCACAACGCTCTCCAGTCCGAGCACAACGCTCTCCAGTCCGAGCACAACGCTCTCCGGTCCAAGCACAACGCTCTCCAGTCCGAGCACAACGCTCTCCAGTCCGAGCACAACGCTCTCCGGTCCGAGCACAATGCTCTCCAGTCCGAGCACGGCACTCTCCAGTCCGAGCACAACGCCCTCCAGACTGAGAATAGCTGCCCCCAGTCTGAGCGCGACATTCTCCCGTCGGAGCGTGACACCCTCCAGACTGATTACAACACCCTCCAGTCTGAGCACAACATCCTTCAGTCCGAATGTAACACCCTCCGATCTGAGCGAGATGTCCTCCGGTCCATGTACAGCGACCTCAAGGTTCAGTTCGATGCTATCAAGATCGATCGTAACAACCTCCAGACCATGTACGATGCCGTCCAATCTGAGCGCAACACTCTCCAGTTCAAACACGACGCGCTCGAGTCCGGGTTCGACACAATTCAGTCCAAGTACAACGCCCTCAGGGCTGAGTTCGACACCCTGGAGTTCGAGCGCGATCTCCTCCGATCCAAGCTATGCACCCTCCAGTCCAAGGAGAACATCCCCAAGTCTGAACCGTATGTACCACACCTTGACCAACTACCAGGGGCACCAGATACAATGTTGGTTGCCCCTGTAAGAGGGCGAAAAGTAAAACAATTTTCAACTCAGTTAGAGAAAATGCAGAAGGAGTTAGAAGAGCGGAGGGAGTTAGGAGAGCAGGACTCAGGAGAGCAGGGGGACTCAGGAGAGCAGGGGGACTCAGGAGAGCAGGGGGAGTCAGAAGACCAGAAGAAGTTGGAGGAGCAGAGGATGTTAGAGGGGTATAAGAAGATGATAGAGGAGCAGAAGTATGAGGAGCAGAGGAAGTTAGGAGAGAGGAAAAAGAAGGAGGGTTACCTAGAGGAAATAATACAAGAGTCAGAGTCAGATGAAGAGGAGCCAAAAGTTAGATTTTCTTTACGAGAATTTCTCGAGTCCAAACTTATAGATGGGGCAGCCTCATCAACAGTTACCACCATCAACACCTGGGACTCTTGATAGAGCAAAAGGTGAGCAAAGTATTACGACCATTATTGATAGATCTTTAAAACTGAGTGAAATTCGGGATCTAAGAAAGGATTACACACGTCAACCAAAAGAACATATGGTCACTTGGTTACTTCGATGCTGGGACAATGGTGCCAGCAGTGTGTGGCTTGATGGCAATGAAGCTCGCCAACTGGGTAGCATTTCCAGAGATGCACGTGTGGACAGAGGTATTGGCACATGCCAAGATCAGTCCTACACCCTCTGGAAGCGGATGTTGATAGCGGTAAGAGATAGATTCCCCTTTAAACGGGACTTGGAGCCTGAGAAAAGGAAATGGACTGATATAGAGAAAGGCATCCAAACTTTGAGAGAAAATGCTCTGGTGGAAATGCTATACAGCTCCCACTTCAACCGCAATGACCCGAACCAATTACATGATCCTGAGATAGTCCGTGTACCACGACAAATGTGGCGTGACTTTACAAGGGCTGCTCCAGAAAAGCATGCCAGTGCACTTGCATTAGTATATGGCCAAGGGGAAAGGAAACCCCTTGTTAATGAACTAATTGCTAAACTTCAGGAGCTTGAATTATTTATAAGCACTACAGAAGTTAATCGTTATACTTCAGCCATTGTCAAAATAGCTGAAAGGTTAAACAGAATGGAGGGAACACAAAATGAAATTATTGACATGTTGACTAACATGCCTGATGTAGATGGATCCATGGTGGTACCAGATGATGGGGACCAGGATTCCCACGATTGCCTATTGAAAAAGCTAAACAACATGAGTTCCTCTCGACCCGTATCATCGAAAATCTCAACCATAAAAAAGAGAGGTCCTCATATTCAAGCAAATGACAACGATAAGACCATACGTTTTGCTTTGTTGTATTTCTTGAGTAATCATGGGGAGGATATAAAGAGGTGGTATAATTCATCCACTTCTGCACTTCAGGCACGAGTGAAAGAATTACAGTACAAAACAACCACCAAGGCGAACTCTTCCAAAAGGGGGAAAGTTCCAGTTGCTGCAAGCCACCGAGGTAAACAATAGAGGGGCCCTGCCCCCAGCCAGGGGGGGGAAAGGGACAACAGAGTATACTGGACTGTGTGGATTAAGTGGCCTGGCACATCTCAACCACAGAAATATAAAGCCTTGGTGGACACTGGTGCACAGTGCACCCTAATGCCCTCAAGTCACCAAGGGACACAACCAATATATATCCATGGAGTGACTGGGGGTTCTCAAGAATTGACTATGTTGGAGGCCGAAATAAGCCTCACTGGTAAAAACTGGCAAAAACACCCTATTGTGACTGGTCCAGAGGCTCCATGTATACTGGGAATCGATTACCTTAGGATGGGACATTTTAAGGATCCCAAGGGGTATCGATGGGCCTTTGGGATAGCTGCTGTTAACACAAACGGTGTTAAGCAGCTGTCAACTTTACCTGGTCTGTCAGATGATCCTTCTGCTGTGGGGTTGCTCCAGGTAAAAGACCAAGTGGTACCAATTGCCACCAAAGTGGTTCACAGACGGCAGTACCGCACCAATAGGGACTCATTGCTCCCCATTCACAAGCTAATTCGCCAATTAGAAAATCAGGGAGTGATTAGCAAAACTCACTCGCCTTTTAACAGCCCCATATGGCCAGTGCGTAAAACCAGTGGGGAATGGAGGCTGACGGTAGATTACCGTGGCCTGAATGAAGTCACACCTCCATTAAGTGCTGCTGTACCAGACATGCTAGAACTCCAGTATGAATTGGAGTCAAAAGAAGCTAGGTGGTATGCCACCATTGACATTGCTAATGCCTTCTTTTCCATCCCATTGGCTGCAAAATGTAGGCCACAGTTTGCTTTTACCTGGAGAGGTATTCAGTATACCTGGAACCGTTTACCCCAGGGGTGGAAGCACAGCCCAACAATTTGCCATGGATTGATCCAAGCTGTTTTGGAACAGGGTAATGCTCCTGAGCACTTGCAGTATATTGATGATATTGTAGTGTGGGGCCATACAGCAGCAGAGGTTTTCCAGAAAGGAAAACAGATAATCCAAATTCTTTTGCAAGCTGGTTTTGCCATTAAGAGCAGCAAGGTGAAGGGACCTGCCCAGGAAATCCAGTTCTTAGGTATAAAATGGCAAGATGGACGTCGTCACATCCCAGCAGTCTGATTGACAAAATCACTGCTATGTCTCCGCCCACCGACAAGACAGAGACCCAATCTTTTCTGGGAGTAGTGGGCTTTTGGAGAATGCATGTCCCAAACTACAGCCACATAGTGAGCCCCCTCTATCAGGTAACACGGAAGAAGAATAATTTCTCATGGGGTCCTGAGCAGCAGCAGGCTTTTGAGCAGGTAAAACAAGAAATAGCCCGTGCCGTGGCCTTGGGGCCAGTACGGACGGGACAGGATGTGAAGAACATCCTCTACACTGCTGCTGGAGAGAAAGGTCCCACTTGGAGTTTGTGGCAAAGAGCCTCAGGAGAGACCCGAGGCCGACCCCTAGGATTCTGGAGTCGAGCATATAAAGGGTCTGAGGAGCGCTACACTCCGACTGAGAAGGAGATCTTAGCCGTGTATGAGGGGGTTCGGGCTGCTTCTGAAGTAGTTGGGACAGAGGTTCAGCTTCTTCTAGCACCTCGCTTGCCAGTAATAAACTGGATGTTTAAAGGACAGGTTCCCTCCACCCATCATGCTACTGATGCCACTTGGAGTAAGTGGATTTCATTAATTACTCAACGAGCTCGAATGGGAAAACTCAGCCGTCCTGGAATTCTAGAAGTGATCATGGACTGGCCTGAGAGTAAAAAAATTGAAAAACCACCTACAGAAGAGGTATCACGTGCTAAAGAGGCACCACCATACAATGAGCTACCAGAAAACGAAAAGTAATTTGCCCTATTCACAGACGGATCATGTCGTATTGTAGGGAAGCATCGCAGATGGAAAGCTGCTGTATGGAGCCCCACACGACAAGTTGCAGAGGCCACTGAAGGTAAAGGAGAATCAAGTCAATTCGCAGAGGTAAAGGCTGTTCAGCTGGCTTTAGATGTGGCTGAACGGGAGAAATGGCCAATGCTTCATCTTTATACTGATTCATGGATGGTGGCAAATGCCTTATGGGGGTGGTTGCAACAGTGGGAAGATGATAATTGGCAACGAAAGGGTAAACCTGTTTGGGCTGCTGAACTGTGGAAAGACATTGCTGCCCGAATAAGGAACATTGTTGTAAAGGTGCGCCATGTAGATGCTCATGTGCCTAAAAGTAAGGCTACTGAAGAACATAAAAATAACCATCAGGTTGATCGAGCTGCCAAAATTGAGGTGGCTCAAATAGACTTGGACTGGCAGAACAAGGGTGAATTATTCCTAGCTCGGTGGGCCCACGAGACTTCAGGTCATCAAGGAAGGGATGCGACATACAAGTGGGCCAGAGACCGAGGGGTGGACTTAACTATGGACACTATTGCTCAAGTTATTCATGACTGTGAAACATGCGCCATAATTAAACAAGCCAAGAGGATGAAACCTTTTTGGGGGGAAGGGCGATGGCAAAAGTATAAATATGGAGAGGCATGGCAGGTTGATTATATCACCTTGCCACGATCTCGCAATGGTAAGCGTTATGTACTCACCATGGTGGAAGCAACCACTGGGTGGCTTGAAACATACGCAGTACCCCATGCTACCGCCCGAAGCACCATATTAGGGTTGGAAAAGCAAATCCTGTGGCGGCATGGCACTCCAGAAAAATTGAATCAGATAATGGGACTCATTTCAAAAATTCTCTTGTAACCACTTGGGCCAAAAATCATGGCATTGAGTGGATTTACCATATTCCCTATCATGCACCAGCTTCTGGTAAGATTGAACGATTCAATGGGTTGTTGAAAACTATGTTGAAAGCAATGGGTGGTGGAACGTACAAAAACTGGGAGAACCATTTAGCAGAAGCCACCTGGTTGGTCAACACTCGAGGATCTAGTAATCGTAATGGTCCTAACCAATCCAGCTCCCTACGTACCGTGGAGGGAGATAAGGTTCCTGTAGTACACATAAAAAGTGTGTTGGGAAAAACAGTTTGGGTCCTTCCAGCGTCTGGAAAGGGCAAACCTCTCCGGGGTACTGTCTTTGCCCAGGGACCTGGGTGCACGTGGTGGGTGATGGACAAAAATGGGAATGTCCAATGTGTACCACAAGGGAATTTGATGTTGGGGGAGTGCAGCCAATGATTTTTCCTGTAGATATATAGGTAGAGTCTCAGAAAATATTTCAATTAGGTACAGAATAGTTCAATTAGGTATAGGACTTAAGATAGAGTGGATTAATGTTAAGGAAACACTTTTCTCTATATACCTTAATTAGGCATTCTGTAAGCAAGTTTTCCATCTGGACTCTATATCCTGCACTGGCCATGCATGTGTAGAGCACACATGGAAAGAAGTATAAGTCAAAAGGGAATCTGCTGTGGTGGCTGGGAAAGGATGAGTGCACCTTGATGTGGGGGACGCCCTACTAGCACTGCCTTTCCCCACTACCGCTGACGTGTTTTCCTTTTCTGGCAGTTTTGCCATTTTCTCAAAATTAATAAATAGTAGGTTAGGTTATAGAGTTTTGATCTCAACTTAGGGATTTGTATGGAATAAATATATATTGTTGAGAAAACTAAGGTTGCTGATTATTCACAATTATACATATGAGTGTGTATGTATGTATAAACATAATGTAATGATGTAGAATAAGGGGTGGAATGTCATGGTTTAATAATTTTGTAATTTTTGCTATCAGTATTCCACATCATAACATCATTTAATGCATGAATAATTTTACTGAATCTGCAACTTACAGAAGAAGACTACATCTCCCAGGGAACAACACGATGGGTCACGGGACCTGGACTCTATATTAACTCTGTCGCAGAACAGACTGACGTCTTTCGAGTTCTGGCGTTCAGGGGAGTGTGTGGGAGCCTTCACCGTCTCGCCTAAATTTCACAGTAGGCCTCTCGGTTACGGGACTCATTCTCTCTCCTATTTTGCTTGATTCGTTAGCCCAATTTTCAATTTTCAATTATATTGTATTATATTGTGTTATCCGGTATTTCGATATAGTATTTAGTAAATAAGTGTGCCTCCTTAGATCGTTGCCGCTGTTTTCTTTTCCTAATTAACTTTTTCCTTTCGGCCCAGGGCCCCTCCGGGGCCCACGGCCCCTGTCACGAACGCAGGTGGATTTTTAGTTCAAACCGTGACAGATTTTGGTGGAGAATGCGGGCATATTGAGTTGCTGTTTTTCTGTGTTTTCTTCTGTTGCTCTTTTAGCTTTTAACAGAGCTACAAGTTGTTTTTCTTTGTTAAGGAGCTATCTTAGGTTTGCGATTCTGCGCCTGCGAGCTTGACCTTGAAAGTCCAGGCGGACTGCCAATACTCCGGTATATTTTATAAACACTGCTGAGCTTTGTTTTCTTTTAGTTTTTTTCTCTCTATTGAAGAAAAAAGAAAGAAAAAAAATGTTCCCTCTAGTAAGTTTGTTCTACCAGGGACTGCATTTCATTAGTTCCTCTTTTGTGATGCTCCAAACATATTGGAGCATGTTTAAGCTAGCCACTTTTTCCTATGGAATTGTAAACATGTATAATGATTTGAAAGCATGGTTATCAACGCTTACTTGGTATCTGCATGCAGCTCCAGAGGGAGCAACTAATGCAACTAATGCAACTAATGCAACTAATAGTACGGAAATGGTGGTTTTTGAGCGTGCTCTTCCTTTTTTCTTTGCATCCTTTAAGCAGTCTTCGACTGACCAGTTGTCCCAGTGGACCACACTGTCAATCTTATTAATCTCCCTGAATTTACTGTTGGTTATTGTAGTGATCTCACTCAGTATCTGGATTTATAACCTCAGGAGGAAGTCTTCCCTAGAATTAGAGAATACTGAGTGGCAGGGAGTGTGGAGAGACTTTGGAGAGACTTTTAGAAGACAGACATCTTTAGTGTCATGGAGCTTTACTCCTGAACACTTAAAGAATCCCAAGAGTTTGACCGCATATTTGAGACAGGAATGTTGTGGCTCAGGCAGATCTCAGGAGGCACAAATGACTTGGGGCCTAGCTAATGCTTATCGGGCCTTATTTAATACCATTTCTGAGAGGGAAGTTTTTGATGCTGAGAGAGGGAGTCTCAGGGCTGAGAATGAGAGTCTCCTTGATGAGAGAAATAACCTCCTACAACAACGAGACTCATTCTGGTATGAGAAAGAGAGTCTCAGAGCTGAGAGAGAAGACCTCCTACATCAACGAGACACATATTGGTATGAGAAAGAATCCCTGCAATCCAAACTCAACACTCTTCAGTCCGAGCACAACGCTCTCCAGTCCGGGCACGGCACCCTCCAGTCCGAGCACAATGCTCTCCAGTCCGAGCACAACGCTCTCCGGTCCAAGCACAACGCTCTCCAGTCCGAGCACAACGCTCTCCAGTCCGAGCACAACGCTCTCCGGTCCAAGCACAACGCTCTCCAGTCCGAGCACAACGCTCTCCAGTCCGAGCACAACGCTCTCCGGTCCGAGCACAATGCTCTCCAGTCCGAGCACGGCACTCTCCAGTCCGAGCACAACGCCCTCCAGACTGAGAATAGCTGCCCCCAGTCTGAGCGCGACATTCTCCCGTCGGAGCGTGACACCCTCCAGACTGATTACAACACCCTCCAGTCTGAGCACAACATCCTTCAGTCCGAATGTAACACCCTCCGATCTGAGCGAGATGTCCTCCGGTCCATGTACAGCGACCTCAAGGTTCAGTTCGATGCTATCAAGATCGATCGTAACAACCTCCAGACCATGTACGATGCCGTCCAATCTGAGCGCAACACTCTCCAGTTCAAACACGACGCGCTCGAGTCCGGGTTCGACACAATTCAGTCCAAGTACAACGCCCTCAGGGCTGAGTTCGACACCCTGGAGTTCGAGCGCGATCTCCTCCGATCCAAGCTATGCACCCTCCAGTCCAAGGGGAACATCCCCAAGTCTGAACCGTATGTACCACACCTTGACCAACTACCAGGGGCACCAGATACAATGTTGGTTGCCCCTGTAAGAGGGCGAAAAGTAAAACAATTTTCAACTCAGTTAGAGAAAATGCAGAAGGAGTTAGAAGAGCGGAGGGAGTTAGGAGAGCAGGACTCAGGAGAGCAGGGGGACTCAGGAGAGCAGGGGGACTCAGGAGAGCAGGGGGAGTCAGAAGACCAGAAGAAGTTGGAGGAGCAGAGGATGTTAGAGGGGTATAAGAAGATGATAGAGGAGCAGAAGTATGAGGAGCAGAGGAAGTTAGGAGAGAGGAAAAAGAAGGAGGGTTACCTAGAGGAAATAATACAAGAGTCAGAGTCAGATGAAGAGGAGCCAAAAGTTAGATTTTCTTTACGAGAATTTCTCGAGTCCAAACTTATAGATGGGGCAGCCTCATCAACAGTTACCACCATCAACACCTGGGACTCTTGATAGAGCAAAAGGTGAGCAAAGTATTACGACCATTATTGATAGATCTTTAAAACTGAGTGAAATTCGGGATCTAAGAAAGGATTACACACGTCAACCAAAAGAACATATGGTCACTTGGTTACTTCGATGCTGGGACAATGGTGCCAGCAGTGTGTGGCTTGATGGCAATGAAGCTCGCCAACTGGGTAGCATTTCCAGAGATGCACGTGTGGACAGAGGTATTGGCACATGCCAAGATCAGTCCTACACCCTCTGGAAGCGGATGTTGATAGCGGTAAGAGATAGATTCCCCTTTAAACGGGACTTGGAGCCTGAGAAAAGGAAATGGACTGATATAGAGAAAGGCATCCAAACTTTGAGAGAAAATGCTCTGGTGGAAATGCTATACAGCTCCCACTTCAACCGCAATGACCCGAACCAATTACATGATCCTGAGATAGTCCGTGTACCACGACAAATGTGGCGTGACTTTACAAGGGCTGCTCCAGAAAAGCATGCCAGTGCACTTGCATTAGTATATGGCCAAGGGGAAAGGAAACCCCTTGTTAATGAACTAATTGCTAAACTTCAGGAGCTTGAATTATTTATAAGCACTACAGAAGTTAATCGTTATACTTCAGCCATTGTCAAAATAGCTGAAAGGTTAAACAGAATGGAGGGAACACAAAATGAAATTATTGACATGTTGACTAACATGCCTGATGTAGATGGATCCATGGTGGTACCAGATGATGGGGACCAGGATTCCCACGATTGCCTATTGAAAAAGCTAAACAACATGAGTTCCTCTCGACCCGTATCATCGAAAATCTCAACCATAAAAAAGAGAGGTCCTCATATTCAAGCAAATGACAATGATAAGACCATACGTTTTGCTTTGTTGTATTTCTTGAGTAATCATGGGGAGGATATAAAGAGGTGGTATAATTCATCCACTTCTGCACTTCAGGCACGAGTGAAAGAATTACAGTACAAAACAACCACCAAGGCGAACTCTTCCAAAAGGGGGAAAGTTCCAGTTGCTGCAAGCCACCGAGGTAAACAATAGAGGGGCCCTGCCCCCAGCCAGGGGGGGGAAAGGGACAACAGAGTATACTGGACTGTGTGGATTAAGTGGCCTGGCACATCTCAACCACAGAAATATAAAGCCTTGGTGGACACTGGTGCACAGTGCACCCTAATGCCCTCAAGTCACCAAGGGACACAACCAATATATATCCATGGAGTGACTGGGGGTTCTCAAGAATTGACTATGTTGGAGGCCGAAATAAGCCTCACTGGTAAAAACTGGCAAAAACACCCTATTGTGACTGGTCCAGAGGCTCCATGTATACTGGGAATCGATTACCTTAGGATGGGACATTTTAAGGATCCCAAGGGGTATCGATGGGCCTTTGGGATAGCTGCTGTTAACACAAACGGTGTTAAGCAGCTGTCAACTTTACCTGGTCTGTCAGATGATCCTTCTGCTGTGGGGTTGCTCCAGGTAAAAGACCAAGTGGTACCAATTGCCACCAAAGTGGTTCACAGACGGCAGTACCGCACCAATAGGGACTCATTGCTCCCCATTCACAAGCTAATTCGCCAATTAGAAAATCAGGGAGTGATTAGCAAAACTCACTCGCCTTTTAACAGCCCCATATGGCCAGTGCGTAAAACCAGTGGGGAATGGAGGCTGACGGTAGATTACCGTGGCCTGAATGAAGTCACACCTCCATTAAGTGCTGCTGTACCAGACATGCTAGAACTCCAGTATGAATTGGAGTCAAAAGAAGCTAGGTGGTATGCCACCATTGACATTGCTAATGCCTTCTTTTCCATCCCATTGGCTGCAAAATGTAGGCCACAGTTTGCTTTTACCTGGAGAGGTATTCAGTATACCTGGAACCGTTTACCCCAGGGGTGGAAGCACAGCCCAACAATTTGCCATGGATTGATCCAAGCTGTTTTGGAACAGGGTAATGCTCCTGAGCACTTGCAGTATATTGATGATATTGTAGTGTGGGGCCATACAGCAGCAGAGGTTTTCCAGAAAGGAAAACAGATAATCCAAATTCTTTTGCAAGCTGGTTTTGCCATTAAGAGCAGCAAGGTGAAGGGACCTGCCCAGGAAATCCAGTTCTTAGGTATAAAATGGCAAGATGGACGTCGTCACATCCCAGCAGTCTGATTGACAAAATCACTGCTATGTCTCCGCCCACCGACAAGACAGAGACCCAATCTTTTCTGGGAGTAGTGGGCTTTTGGAGAATGCATGTCCCAAACTACAGCCACATAGTGAGCCCCCTCTATCAGGTAACACGGAAGAAGAATAATTTCTCATGGGGTCCTGAGCAGCAGCAGGCTTTTGAGCAGGTAAAACAAGAAATAGCCCGTGCCGTGGCCTTGGGGCCAGTACGGACGGGACAGGATGTGAAGAACATCCTCTACACTGCTGCTGGAGAGAAAGGTCCCACTTGGAGTTTGTGGCAAAGAGCCTCAGGAGAGACCCGAGGCCGACCCCTAGGATTCTGGAGTCGAGCATATAAAGGGTCTGAGGAGCGCTACACTCCGACTGAGAAGGAGATCTTAGCCGTGTATGAGGGGGTTCGGGCTGCTTCTGAAGTAGTTGGGACAGAGGTTCAGCTTCTTCTAGCACCTCGCTTGCCAGTAATAAACTAGATGTTTAAAGGACAGGTTCCCTCCACCCATCATGCTACTGATGCCACATGGAGTAAGTGGATTTCATTAATTACTCAACGAGCTCGAATGGGAAAACTCAGCCGTCCTGGAATTCTAGAAGTGATCATGGACTGGCCTGAGAGTAAAAAAATTGAAAAACCACCTACAGAAGAGGTATCACGTGCTAAAGAGGCACCACCATACAATGAGCTACCAGAAAACGAAAAGTAATTTGCCCTATTCACAGACGGATCATGTCGTATTGTAGGGAAGCATCGCAGATGGAAAGCTGCTGTATGGAGCCCCACACGACAAGTTGCAGAGGCCACTGAAGGTAAAGGAGAATCAAGTCAATTCGCAGAGGTAAAGGCTGTTCAGCTGGCTTTAGATGTGGCTGAACGGGAGAAATGGCCAATGCTTCATCTTTATACTGATTCATGGATGGTGGCAAATGCCTTATGGGGGTGGTTGCAACAGTGGGAAGATGATAATTGGCAACGAAAGGGTAAACCTGTTTGGGCTGCTGAACTGTGGAAAGACATTGCTGCCCGAATAAGGAACATTGTTGTAAAGGTGCGCCATGTAGATGCTCATGTGCCTAAAAGTAAGGCTACTGAAGAACATAAAAATAACCATCAGGTTGATCGAGCTGCCAAAATTGAGGTGGCTCAAATAGACTTGGACTGGCAGAACAAGGGTGAATTATTCCTAGCTCGGTGGGCCCACGAGACTTCAGGTCATCAAGGAAGGGATGCGACATACAAGTGGGCCAGAGACCGAGGGGTGGACTTAACTATGGACACTATTGCTCAAGTTATTCATGACTGTGAAACATGCGCCATAATTAAACAAGCCAAGAGGATGAAACCTTTTTGGGGGGAAGGGCGATGGCAAAAGTATAAATATGGAGAGGCATGGCAGGTTGATTATATCACCTTGCCACGATCTCGCAATGGTAAGCGTTATGTACTCACCATGGTGGAAGCAACCACTGGGTGGCTTGAAACATACGCAGTACCCCATGCTACCGCCCGAAGCACCATATTAGGGTTGGAAAAGCAAATCCTGTGGCGGCATGGCACTCCAGAAAAATTGAATCAGATAATGGGACTCATTTCAAAAATTCTCTTGTAACCACTTGGGCCAAAAATCATGGCATTGAGTGGATTTACCATATTCCCTATCATGCACCAGCTTCTGGTAAGATTGAACGATTCAATGGGTTGTTGAAAACTATGTTGAAAGCAATGGGTGGTGGAACGTACAAAAACTGGGAGAACCATTTAGCAGAAGCCACCTGGTTGGTCAACACTCGAGGATCTAGTAATCGTAATGGTCCTAACCAATCCAGCTCCCTACGTACCGTGGAGGGAGATAAGGTTCCTGTAGTACACATAAAAAGTGTGTTGGGAAAAACAGTTTGGGTCCTTCCAGCGTCTGGAAAGGGCAAACCTCTCCGGGGTACTGTCTTTGCCCAGGGACCTGGGTGCACGTGGTGGGTGATGGACAAAAATGGGAATGTCCAATGTGTACCACAAGGGAATTTGATGTTGGGGGAGTGCAGCCAATGATTTTTCCTGTAGATATATAGGTAGAGTCTCAGAAAATATTTCAATTAGGTACAGAATAGTTCAATTAGGTATAGGACTTAAGATAGAGTGGATTAATGTTAAGGAAACACTTTTCTCTATATACCTTAATTAGGCATTCTGTAAGCAAGTTTTCCATCTGGACTCTATATCCTGCACTGGCCATGCATGTGTAGAGCACACATGGAAAGAAGTATAAGTCAAAAGGGAATCTGCTGTGGTGGCTGGGAAAGGATGAGTGCACCTTGATGTGGGGGACGCCCTACTAGCACTGCCTTTCCCCACTACCGCTGACGTGTTTTCCTTTTCTGGCAGTTTTGCCATTTTCTCAAAATTAATAAATAGTAGGTTAGGTTATAGAGTTTTGATCTCAACTTAGGGATTTGTATGGAATAAATATATATTGTTGAGAAAACTAAGGTTGCTGATTATTCACAATTATACATATGAGTGTGTATGTATGTATAAACATAATGTAATGATGTAGAATAAGGGGTGGAATGTCATGGTTTAATAATTTTGTAATTTTTGCTATCAGTATTCCACATCATAACATCATTTAATGCATGAATAATTTTACTGAATCTGCAACTTACAGAAGAAGACTACATCTCCCAGGGAACAACACGATGGGTCACGGGACCTGGACTCTATATTAACTCTGTCGCAGAACAGACTGACGTCTTTCGAGTTCTGGCGTTCAGGGGAGTGTGTGGGAGCCTTCACCGTCTCGCCTAAATTTCACAGTAGGCCTCTCGGTTACGGGACTCATTCTCTCTCCTATTTTGCTTGATTCGTTAGCCCAATTTTCAATTTTCAATTATATTGTATTATATTGTGTTATCCGGTATTTCGATATAGTATTTAGTAAATAAGTGTGCCTCCTTAGATCGTTGCCGCTGTTTTCTTTTCCTAATTAACTTTTTCCTTTCGGCCCAGGGCCCCTCCGGGGCCCACGGCCCCTGTCACGAACGCAGGTGGATTTTTAGTTCAAACCGTGACAGATTTTGGTGGAGAATGCGGGCATATTGAGTTGCTGTTTTTCTGTGTTTTCTTCTGTTGCTCTTTTAGCTTTTAACAGAGCTACAAGTTGTTTTTCTTTGTTAAGGAGCTATCTTAGGTTTGCGATTCTGCGCCTGCGAGCTTGACCTTGAAAGTCCAGGCGGACTGCCAATACTCCGGTATATTTTATAAACACTGCTGAGCTTTGTTTTCTTTTAGTTTTTTTCTCTCTATTGAAGAAAAAAGAAAGAAAAAAAATGTTCCCTCTAGTAAGTTTGTTCTACCAGGGACTGCATTTCATTAGTTCCTCTTTTGTGATGCTCCAAACATATTGGAGCATGTTTAAGCTAGCCACTTTTTCCTATGGAATTGTAAACATGTATAATGATTTGAAAGCATGGTTATCAACGCTTACTTGGTATCTGCATGCAGCTCCAGAGGGAGCAACTAATGCAACTAATGCAACTAATGCAACTAATAGTACGGAAATGGTGGTTTTTGAGCGTGCTCTTCCTTTTTTCTTTGCATCCTTTAAGCAGTCTTCGACTGACCAGTTGTCCCAGTGGACCACACTGTCAATCTTATTAATCTCCCTGAATTTACTGTTGGTTATTGTAGTGATCTCACTCAGTATCTGGATTTATAACCTCAGGAGGAAGTCTTCCCTAGAATTAGAGAATACTGAGTGGCAGGGAGTGTGGAGAGACTTTGGAGAGACTTTTAGAAGACAGACATCTTTAGTGTCATGGAGCTTTACTCCTGAACACTTAAAGAATCCCAAGAGTTTGACCGCATATTTGAGACAGGAATGTTGTGGCTCAGGCAGATCTCAGGAGGCACAAATGACTTGGGGCCTAGCTAATGCTTATCGGGCCTTATTTAATACCATTTCTGAGAGGGAAGTTTTTGATGCTGAGAGAGGGAGTCTCAGGGCTGAGAATGAGAGTCTCCTTGATGAGAGAAATAACCTCCTACAACAACGAGACTCATTCTGGTATGAGAAAGAGAGTCTCAGAGCTGAGAGAGAAGACCTCCTACATCAACGAGACACATATTGGTATGAGAAAGAATCCCTGCAATCCAAACTCAACACTCTTCAGTCCGAGCACAACGCTCTCCAGTCCGGGCACGGCACCCTCCAGTCCGAGCACAATGCTCTCCAGTCCGAGCACAACGCTCTCCGGTCCAAGCACAACGCTCTCCAGTCCGAGCACAACGCTCTCCAGTCCGAGCACAACGCTCTCCGGTCCAAGCACAACGCTCTCCAGTCCGAGCACAACGCTCTCCAGTCCGAGCACAACGCTCTCCGGTCCGAGCACAATGCTCTCCAGTCCGAGCACGGCACTCTCCAGTCCGAGCACAACGCCCTCCAGACTGAGAATAGCTGCCCCCAGTCTGAGCGCGACATTCTCCCGTCGGAGCGTGACACCCTCCAGACTGATTACAACACCCTCCAGTCTGAGCACAACATCCTTCAGTCCGAATGTAACACCCTCCGATCTGAGCGAGATGTCCTCCGGTCCATGTACAGCGACCTCAAGGTTCAGTTCGATGCTATCAAGATCGATCGTAACAACCTCCAGACCATGTACGATGCCGTCCAATCTGAGCGCAACACTCTCCAGTTCAAACACGACGCGCTCGAGTCCGGGTTCGACACAATTCAGTCCAAGTACAACGCCCTCAGGGCTGAGTTCGACACCCTGGAGTTCGAGCGCGATCTCCTCCGATCCAAGCTATGCACCCTCCAGTCCAAGGGGAACATCCCCAAGTCTGAACCGTATGTACCACACCTTGACCAACTACCAGGGGCACCAGATACAATGTTGGTTGCCCCTGTAAGAGGGCGAAAAGTAAAACAATTTTCAACTCAGTTAGAGAAAATGCAGAAGGAGTTAGAAGAGCGGAGGGAGTTAGGAGAGCAGGACTCAGGAGAGCAGGGGGACTCAGGAGAGCAGGGGGACTCAGGAGAGCAGGGGGAGTCAGAAGACCAGAAGAAGTTGGAGGAGCAGAGGATGTTAGAGGGGTATAAGAAGATGATAGAGGAGCAGAAGTATGAGGAGCAGAGGAAGTTAGGAGAGAGGAAAAAGAAGGAGGGTTACCTAGAGGAAATAATACAAGAGTCAGAGTCAGATGAAGAGGAGCCAAAAGTTAGATTTTCTTTACGAGAATTTCTCGAGTCCAAACTTATAGATGGGGCAGCCTCATCAACAGTTACCACCATCAACACCTGGGACTCTTGATAGAGCAAAAGGTGAGCAAAGTATTACGACCATTATTGATAGATCTTTAAAACTGAGTGAAATTCGGGATCTAAGAAAGGATTACACACGTCAACCAAAAGAACATATGGTCACTTGGTTACTTCGATGCTGGGACAATGGTGCCAGCAGTGTGTGGCTTGATGGCAATGAAGCTCGCCAACTGGGTAGCATTTCCAGAGATGCACGTGTGGACAGAGGTATTGGCACATGCCAAGATCAGTCCTACACCCTCTGGAAGCGGATGTTGATAGCGGTAAGAGATAGATTCCCCTTTAAACGGGACTTGGAGCCTGAGAAAAGGAAATGGACTGATATAGAGAAAGGCATCCAAACTTTGAGAGAAAATGCTCTGGTGGAAATGCTATACAGCTCCCACTTCAACCGCAATGACCCGAACCAATTACATGATCCTGAGATAGTCCGTGTACCACGACAAATGTGGCGTGACTTTACAAGGGCTGCTCCAGAAAAGCATGCCAGTGCACTTGCATTAGTATATGGCCAAGGGGAAAGGAAACCCCTTGTTAATGAACTAATTGCTAAACTTCAGGAGCTTGAATTATTTATAAGCACTACAGAAGTTAATCGTTATACTTCAGCCATTGTCAAAATAGCTGAAAGGTTAAACAGAATGGAGGGAACACAAAATGAAATTATTGACATGTTGACTAACATGCCTGATGTAGATGGATCCATGGTGGTACCAGATGATGGGGACCAGGATTCCCACGATTGCCTATTGAAAAAGCTAAACAACATGAGTTCCTCTCGACCCGTATCATCGAAAATCTCAACCATAAAAAAGAGAGGTCCTCATATTCAAGCAAATGACAACGATAAGACCATACGTTTTGCTTTGTTGTATTTCTTGAGTAATCATGGGGAGGATATAAAGAGGTGGTATAATTCATCCACTTCTGCACTTCAGGCACGAGTGAAAGAATTACAGTACAAAACAACCACCAAGGCGAACTCTTCCAAAAGGGGGAAAGTTCCAGTTGCTGCAAGCCACCGAGGTAAACAATAGAGGGGCCCTGCCCCCAGCCAGGGGGGGGAAAGGGACAACAGAGTATACTGGACTGTGTGGATTAAGTGGCCTGGCACATCTCAACCACAGAAATATAAAGCCTTGGTGGACACTGGTGCACAGTGCACCCTAATGCCCTCAAGTCACCAAGGGACACAACCAATATATATCCATGGAGTGACTGGGGGTTCTCAAGAATTGACTATGTTGGAGGCCGAAATAAGCCTCACTGGTAAAAACTGGCAAAAACACCCTATTGTGACTGGTCCAGAGGCTCCATGTATACTGGGAATCGATTACCTTAGGATGGGACATTTTAAGGATCCCAAGGGGTATCGATGGGCCTTTGGGATAGCTGCTGTTAACACAAACGGTGTTAAGCAGCTGTCAACTTTACCTGGTCTGTCAGATGATCCTTCTGCTGTGGGGTTGCTCCAGGTAAAAGACCAAGTGGTACCAATTGCCACCAAAGTGGTTCACAGACGGCAGTACCGCACCAATAGGGACTCATTGCTCCCCATTCACAAGCTAATTCGCCAATTAGAAAATCAGGGAGTGATTAGCAAAACTCACTCGCCTTTTAACAGCCCCATATGGCCAGTGCGTAAAACCAGTGGGGAATGGAGGCTGACGGTAGATTACCGTGGCCTGAATGAAGTCACACCTCCATTAAGTGCTGCTGTACCAGACATGCTAGAACTCCAGTATGAATTGGAGTCAAAAGAAGCTAGGTGGTATGCCACCATTGACATTGCTAATGCCTTCTTTTCCATCCCATTGGCTGCAAAATGTAGGCCACAGTTTGCTTTTACCTGGAGAGGTATTCAGTATACCTGGAACCGTTTACCCCAGGGGTGGAAGCACAGCCCAACAATTTGCCATGGATTGATCCAAGCTGTTTTGGAACAGGGTAATGCTCCTGAGCACTTGCAGTATATTGATGATATTGTAGTGTGGGGCCATACAGCAGCAGAGGTTTTCCAGAAAGGAAAACAGATAATCCAAATTCTTTTGCAAGCTGGTTTTGCCATTAAGAGCAGCAAGGTGAAGGGACCTGCCCAGGAAATCCAGTTCTTAGGTATAAAATGGCAAGATGGACGTCGTCACATCCCAGCAGTCTGATTGACAAAATCACTGCTATGTCTCCGCCCACCGACAAGACAGAGACCCAATCTTTTCTGGGAGTAGTGGGCTTTTGGAGAATGCATGTCCCAAACTACAGCCACATAGTGAGCCCCCTCTATCAGGTAACACGGAAGAAGAATAATTTCTCATGGGGTCCTGAGCAGCAGCAGGCTTTTGAGCAGGTAAAACAAGAAATAGCCCGTGCCGTGGCCTTGGGGCCAGTACGGACGGGACAGGATGTGAAGAACATCCTCTACACTGCTGCTGGAGAGAAAGGTCCCACTTGGAGTTTGTGGCAAAGAGCCTCAGGAGAGACCCGAGGCCGACCCCTAGGATTCTGGAGTCGAGCATATAAAGGGTCTGAGGAGCGCTACACTCCGACTGAGAAGGAGATCTTAGCCGTGTATGAGGGGGTTCGGGCTGCTTCTGAAGTAGTTGGGACAGAGGTTCAGCTTCTTCTAGCACCTCGCTTGCCAGTAATAAACTGGATGTTTAAAGGACAGGTTCCCTCCACCCATCATGCTACTGATGCCACTTGGAGTAAGTGGATTTCATTAATTACTCAACGAGCTCGAATGGGAAAACTCAGCCGTCCTGGAATTCTAGAAGTGATCATGGACTGGCCTGAGAGTAAAAAAATTGAAAAACCACCTACAGAAGAGGTATCACGTGCTAAAGAGGCACCACCATACAATGAGCTACCAGAAAACGAAAAGAAATTTGCCCTATTCACAGATGGATCATGTCGTATTGTAGGGAAGCATCGCAGATGGAAAGCTGCTGTATGGAGCCCCACACGACAAGTTGCAGAGGCCACTGAAGGTAAAGGAGAATCAAGTCAATTCGCAGAGGTAAAGGCTGTTCAGCTGGCTTTAGATGTGGCTGAACGGGAGAAATGGCCAATGCTTCATCTTTATACTGATTCATGGATGGTGGCAAATGCCTTATGGGGGTGGTTGCAACAGTGGGAAGATGATAATTGGCAACGAAAGGGTAAACCTGTTTGGGCTGCTGAACTGTGGAAAGACATTGCTGCCCGAATAAGGAACATTGTTGTAAAGGTGCGCCATGTAGATGCTCATGTGCCTAAAAGTAAGGCTACTGAAGAACATAAAAATAACCATCAGGTTGATCGAGCTGCCAAAATTGAGGTGGCTCAAATAGACTTGGACTGGCAGAACAAGGGTGAATTATTCCTAGCTCGGTGGGCCCACGAGACTTCAGGTCATCAAGGAAGGGATGCGACATACAAGTGGGCCAGAGACCGAGGGGTGGACTTAACTATGGACACTATTGCTCAAGTTATTCATGACTGTGAAACATGCGCCATAATTAAACAAGCCAAGAGGATGAAACCTTTTTGGGGGGAAGGGCGATGGCAAAAGTATAAATATGGAGAGGCATGGCAGGTTGATTATATCACCTTGCCACGATCTCGCAATGGTAAGCGTTATGTACTCACCATGGTGGAAGCAACCACTGGGTGGCTTGAAACATACGCAGTACCCCATGCTACCGCCCGAAGCACCATATTAGGGTTGGAAAAGCAAATCCTGTGGCGGCATGGCACTCCAGAAAAATTGAATCAGATAATGGGACTCATTTCAAAAATTCTCTTGTAACCACTTGGGCCAAAAATCATGGCATTGAGTGGATTTACCATATTCCCTATCATGCACCAGCTTCTGGTAAGATTGAACGATTCAATGGGTTGTTGAAAACTATGTTGAAAGCAATGGGTGGTGGAACGTACAAAAACTGGGAGAACCATTTAGCAGAAGCCACCTGGTTGGTCAACACTCGAGGATCTAGTAATCGTAATGGTCCTAACCAATCCAGCTCCCTACGTACCGTGGAGGGAGATAAGGTTCCTGTAGTACACATAAAAAGTGTGTTGGGAAAAACAGTTTGGGTCCTTCCAGCGTCTGGAAAGGGCAAACCTCTCCGGGGTACTGTCTTTGCCCAGGGACCTGGGTGCACGTGGTGGGTGATGGACAAAAATGGGAATGTCCAATGTGTACCACAAGGGAATTTGATGTTGGGGGAGTGCAGCCAATGATTTTTCCTGTAGATATATAGGTAGAGTCTCAGAAAATATTTCAATTAGGTACAGAATAGTTCAATTAGGTATAGGACTTAAGATAGAGTGGATTAATGTTAAGGAAACACTTTTCTCTATATACCTTAATTAGGCATTCTGTAAGCAAGTTTTCCATCTGGACTCTATATCCTGCACTGGCCATGCATGTGTAGAGCACACATGGAAAGAAGTATAAGTCAAAAGGGAATCTGCTGTGGTGGCTGGGAAAGGATGAGTGCACCTTGATGTGGGGGACGCCCTACTAGCACTGCCTTTCCCCACTACCGCTGACGTGTTTTCCTTTTCTGGCAGTTTTGCCATTTTCTCAAAATTAATAAATAGTAGGTTAGGTTATAGAGTTTTGATCTCAACTTAGGGATTTGTATGGAATAAATATATATTGTTGAGAAAACTAAGGTTGCTGATTATTCACAATTATACATATGAGTGTGTATGTATGTATAAACATAATGTAATGATGTAGAATAAGGGGTGGAATGTCATGGTTTAATAATTTTGTAATTTTTGCTATCAGTATTCCACATCATAACATCATTTAATGCATGAATAATTTTACTGAATCTGCAACTTACAGAAGAAGACTACATCTCCCAGGGAACAACACGATGGGTCACGGGACCTGGACTCTATATTAACTCTGTCGCAGAACAGACTGACGTCTTTCGAGTTCTGGCGTTCAGGGGAGTGTGTGGGAGCCTTCACCGTCTCGCCTAAATTTCACAGTAGGCCTCTCGGTTACGGGACTCATTCTCTCTCCTATTTTGCTTGATTCGTTAGCCCAATTTTCAATTTTCAATTATATTGTATTATATTGTGTTATCCGGTATTTCGATATAGTATTTAGTAAATAAGTGTGCCTCCTTAGATCGTTGCCGCTGTTTTCTTTTCCTAATTAACTTTTTCCTTTCGGCCCAGGGCCCCTCCTGGGCCCACGGCCCCTGTCACGAACGCAGGTGGATTTTTAGTTCAAACCGTGACAGGCAGGAGCTTCTGTGGGTTTGATGTGGGTCAGATCTATGGGTCAGGAGCTGCTGTGGGGCAGATGTGGGTCAGTTCTATGGGGCAAGAGCTGCTGTGGTGCAGATGTGGGTCAGATCTATGGGGCAGGAGCTGCTGTGGGGCTGATACGGTTAAGATCTATGGAGCGGGAGATGCTATGGGGCTGATGAGGGTCAGATCTATGGGGCAGGAGCTGATGTGGGGCTGATGTTGGTCAGATCTATAGGGCAGGAGCTGCAGTGGGGCTGATGTGGGTCAGTTCTATGGGGCAGGATCTCCTGTGGGGCTGATGTGGGTCAAATCAATGAGGCAGAGCTGCTCTGGGGCACATGTGGGTCAGATCTATGGGGCAGGAGCTGCTGTGGGGCAGATTTGAATGAGATCTATAGGGCAGGAGCTGCTGTGGGTCAGATCTATGGAGCAGGAGCTGCTGTGGGGCACATGTGAGTTAGATCTATGGGGCAGGAGATGGTGTGGGGCAGATGTGGGTCAGATCTATGGGGCAGGATCTCCTGGGGGCTGATGTGGGTCAGATCTGTGGGGTAAAATCTGCTGTGGGGCAGATGTGGTTCAGATCTATGGGGCAGGAGCTTCTGTGGGGTTGATGTGGGTCAGATCTATGGGTCAGGAGCTGCTGTGGGGCAGATGTGGGTCAGATCTATGGGGCAGGATCTCCTGGGGGCTGATGTGGGTCAGATCTGTGGGGTAAAATCTGCTGTGGGGCAGATGTGGTTCAGATCTATGGGGCAGGAGCTTCTGTGGGGTTGATGTGGGTCAGATCTATGGGTCAGGAGCTGCTGTGGGGCAGATGTGGGTCAGTTCTATGGGGCAAGAGCTGCTGTGGTGCAGATGTGGGTCAGATCTATGGGGCAGGAGCTGCTGTGGGGCTGATACGGTTAAGATCTATGGAGCGGGAGATGCTATGGGGCTGATGAGGGTCAGATCTATGGGGCAGGAGCTGATGTGGGGCTGATGTTGGTCAGATCTATAGGGCAGGAGCTGCAGTGGGGCTGATGTGGGTCAGATCTATGGGGCAGGATCTCCTGTGGGGCTGATGTGGGTCAAATCAATGGGGCAGAGCTGCTCTGGGGCACATGTGGGTCAGATCTATGGGGCAGGAGCTGCTGTGGGGCAGATTTGAATCAGATCTATAGGGCAGAAGCTGCTGTGGGTCAGATCTATAGGGCAGGAGCTGCTGTGGGGCACATGTGAGTTAGATCTATGGGGCAGGAGATGGTGTGGGGCAGATGTGGGTCAGATCTATGGGGCAGGATCTCCTGGGGGCTGATGTGGGTCAGATCTGTGGGGTAAAATCTGCTGTGGGGCAGATGTGGTTCAGATCTATGGGGCAGGAGCTTCTGTGGGGTTGATGTGGGTCAGATCTATGGGTCAGGAGCTGCTGTGGGGCAGATGTGGGTCAGTTCTATGGGGCAAGAGCCACTGTGGTGCAGATGTGGGTCAGATCTATGGGGCAAGATCTCCTGGGGGCTGATGTGGGTCAGATCTGTGGGGTAAAATCTGCTGTGGGGCAGATGTGGTTCAGATCTATGGGGCAGGAGCTTCTGTGGGGTTGATGTGGGTCAGATCTATGGGTCAGGAGCTGCTGTGGGGCAGATGTGGGTCAGTTCTATGGGGCAAGAGCTGCTGTGGTGCAGATGTGGGTCAGATCTATGGGGCAGGAGCTGCTGTGGGGCAGATTTGAATCAGATCTATAGGGCAGGAGCTGCTGTGGGTCAGATCTATGGGCAGGAGCTGCTGTGGGGCACATGTGAGTTAGATCTATGGGGCAGGAGATGGTGTGGGGCAGATGTGGGTCAGATCTATGGGGCAGGATCTCCTGGGGGCTGATGTGGGTCAGATCTGTGGGGTAAAATCTGCTGTGGGGCAGATGTGGTTCAGATCTATGGGGCAGGAGCTTCTGTGGGGTTGATGTGGGTCAGATCTATGGGTCAGGAGCTGCTGTGGGGCAGATGTGGGTCAGTTCTATGGGGCAAGAGCCGCTGTGGTGCAGATGCGGGTCAGATCTATGGGGCAAGATCTCCTGGGGGCTGATGTGGGTCAGATCTGTGGGGTAAAATCTGCTGTGGGGCAGATGTGGTTCAGATCTATGGGGCAGGAGCTTCTGTGGGGTTGATGTGGGTCAGATCTATGGGTCAGGAGCTGCTGTGGGGCAGATGTGGGTCAGTTCTATGGGGCAAGAGCTGCTGTGGTGCAGATGTGGGTCAGATCTATGGGGCAGGAGCTGCTGTGGGGCTGATACGGTTAAGATCTATGGAGCGGGAGATGCTATGGGGCTGATGAGGGTCAGATCTATGGGGCAGGAGCTGATGTGGGGCTGATGTTGGTCAGATCTATAGGGCAGGAGCTGCAGTGGGGCTGATGTGGGTCAGATCTATGGGGCAGGATCTCCTGTGGGGCTGATGTGGGTCAAATCAATGGGGCAGAGCTGCTCTGGGGAACATGTGGGTCAGATCTATGGAGCAGGAGCTGCTGTGGGGCAGATTTGAATCAGATCTATAGGGCAGAAGCTGCTGTGGGTCAGATCTATAGGGCAGGAGCTGCTGTGGGGCACATGTGAGTTAGATCTATGGGGCAGGAGATGGTGTGGGGCAGATGTGGGTCAGATCTATGGGGCAGGATCTCCTGGGGGCTGATGTGGGTCAGATCTGTGGGGTAAAATCTGCTGTGGGGCAGATGTGGTTCAGATCTATGGGGCAGGAGCTTCTGTGGGGTTGATGTGGGTCAGATCTATGGGTCAGGAGCTGCTGTGGGGCAGATGTGGGTCAGTTCTATGGGGCAAGAGCTGCTGTGGTGCAGATGTGGGTCAGATCTATGGGGCAGGAGCTGCTGTGGGGCTGATACGGTTAAGATCTATGGAGCGGGAGATGCTATGGGGCTGATGAGGGTCAGATCTATGGGGCAGGAGCTGATGTGGGGCTGATGTTGGTCAGATCTATAGGGCAGGAGCTGCAGTGGGGCTGATGTGGGTCAGATCTATGGGGCAGGATCTCCTGTGGGGCTGATGTGGGTCAAATCAATGAGGCAGAGCTGCTCTGGGGCACATGTGGGTCAGATCTATGGAGCAGGAGCTGCTGTGGGGCAGATTTGAATGAGATCTATAGGGCAGGAGCTGCTGTGGGTCAGATCTATGGAGCAGGAGCTGCTGTGAGGTTGATGTGGGTCAGATCTATGGGTCAGGAGCTGCTGTGGGGCAGATGTGGGTCAGTTCTATGGGGCAAGAGCTGCTGTGGTGCAGATGTGGGTCAGATCTATGGGGCAGGAGCTGCTGTGGGGCTGATACGGTTAAGATCTATGGAGCGGGAGATGCTATGGGGCTGATGAGGGTCAGATCTATGGGGCAGGAGCTGATGTGGGGCTGATGTTGGTCAGATCTATAGGGCAGGAGCTGCAGTGGGGCTGATGTGGGTCAGATCTATGGGGCAGGATCTCCTGTGGGGCTGATGTGGGTCAAATCAATGGGGCAGAGCTGCTCTGGGGCACATGTGGGTCAGATCTATGGGGCAGGAGCTGCTGTGGGGCAGATTTGAATCAGATCTATAGGGCAGGAGCTGCTGTGGGTCAGATCTATGGGCAGGAGCTGCTGTGGGGCACATGTGAGTTAGATCTATGGGGCAGGAGATGGTGTGGGGCAGATGTGGGTCAGATCTATGGGGCAGGATCTCCTGGGGGCTGATGTGTGTCAGATCTGTGGGGTAAAATCTGCTGTGGGGCAGATGTGGTTCAGATCTATGGGGCAGGAGCTTCTGTGCGGTTGATGTGGGTCAGATCTATGGGTCAGGAGCTGCTGTGGGGCAGATGTGGGTCAGTTCTATGGGGCAAGAGCCGCTGTGGTGCAGATGAGGGTCAGATATATGGTGCAAGATCTCCTGGGGGCTGATGTGGGTCAGATCTGTGGGGTAAAATCTGCTGTGGGGCAGATGTGGTTCAGATCTATGGGGCAGGAGCTTCTGTGGGGTTGATGTGGGTCAGATCTATGGGTCAGGAGCTGCTGTGGGGCAGATGTGGGTCAGTTCTATGGGGCAAGAGCCGCTGTGGTGCAGATGTGGGTCAGATCTATGGGGCAAGATCTCCTGGGGGCTGATGTGGGTCAGATCTGTGGGGTAAAATCTGCTGTGGGGCAGATGTGGTTCAGATCTATGGGGCAGGAGCTTCTGTAGGGTTGATGTGGGTCAGATCTATGGGTCAGGAGCTGCTGTGGGGCAGATGTGGGTCAGTTCTATGGGGCAAGAGCTGCTGTGGTGCAGATGTGGGTCAGATCTATGGGGCAGGAGCTGCTGTGGGGCTGATACGGTTAAGATCTATGGAGCGGGAGATGCTATGGGGCTGATGAGGTTCAGATCTATGGGGCAGGAGCTGATGTGGGGCTGATGTTGGTCAGATCTATAGGGCAGGAGCTGCAGTGGGGCTGATGTGGGTCAGATCTATGGGGCAGGATCTCCTGTGGGGCTGATGTGGGTCAGTTCTATGGGGCAAGAGCTGCTCTGGGGCACATGTGGGTCAGATCTATGGAGCAGGAGCTGCTGTGGGGCAGATTTGAATGAGATCTATAGGGCAGGAGCTGCTGTGGGTCAGATCTATGGAGCAGGAGCTGCTGTGGGGCACATGTGAGTTAGATCTATGGGGCAGGAGATGGTGTGGGGCAGATGTGGGTCAGATCTATGGGGCAGGATCTCCTGGGGGCTGATGTGGGTCAGATCTGTGGGGTAAAATCTGCTGTGGGGCAGATGTGGTTCAGATCTATGGGGCAGGAGCCTCTGTGGGGATGATGTGGGTCAGATCTATGGGTCAGGAGCTGCTGTGGGGCAGATGTGGGTCAGATATATGGGGCAAGAGCCGCTGTGGTGCAGATGCGGGTCAGATCTATGGGGCAAGATCTCCTGGGGGCTGATGTGGGTCAGATCTGTGGGGTAAAATCTGCTGTGGGGCAGATGTGGTTCAGATCTATGGGGCAGGAGCTTCTGTGGGGTTGATGTGGGTCAGATCTATGGGTCAGGAGCTTCTGTGGGGCAGATTTGGGTCAGTTCTATGGGGCAAGAGCTGCTGTGGTGCAGATGTGGGTCAGATCTATGGGGCAGGAGCTGCTGTGGGGCTGATACGGTTAAGATCTATGGAGCGGGAGATGCTATGGGGCTGATGAGGGTCAGATCTATGGGGCAGGAGCTGATGTGGGGCTGATGTTGGTCAGATCTATAGGGCAGGAGCTGCAGTGGGGCTGATGTGGGTCAGATCTATGGGGCAGGATCTCCTGTGGGGCTGATGTGGGTCAAATCAATGAGGCAGAGCTGCTCTGGGGCACATGTGGGTCAGATCTATGGAGCAGGAGCTGCTGTGGGGCAGATTTGAATCAGATCTATAGGGCAGGAGCTGCTGTGGGTCAGATCTATGGAGCAGGAGCTGCTGTGGGGCACATGTGAGTTAGATCTAGGGGGCAGGAGATGGTGTGGGGCAGATGTGGGTCAGATCTATGGGGCAGGATCTCCTGGGGGCTGATGTGGGTCAGATCTGTGGGGTAAAATCTGCTGTGGGGCAGATGTGGTTCAGATCTATGGGGCAGGAGCTTCTGTGGGGTTGATGTGGGTCAGATCTATGGGTCAGGAGCTGCTGTGGGGCAGATGTGGGTCAGTTCTATGGGGCAAGAGCCGCTGTGGTGCAGATGTGGGTCAGATCTATGGGGCAAGATCTCCTGGGGGCTGATGTGGGTCAGATCTGTGGGGTAAAATCTGCTGTGGGGCAGATGTGGTTCAGATCTATGGGGCAGGAGCTTCTGTGGGGTTGATGTGGGTCAGATCTATGGGTCAGGAGCTGCTGTGGGGCAGATGTGGGTCAGTTCTATGGGGCAAGAGCCGCTGTGGTGCAGATGTGGGTCAGATCTATGGGGCAAGATCTCCTGGGGGCTGATGTGGGTCAGATCTGTGGGGTAAAATCTGCTGTGGGGCAGATGTGGTTCAGATCTATGGGGCAGGAGCTGCTGTGGGGCTGATACGGTTAAGATCTATGGAGCGGGAGATGCTATGGGGCTGATGAGGGTCAGATCTATGGGGCAGGAGCTGATGTGGGGCTGATGTTGGTCAGATCTATAGGGCAGGAGCTGCAGTGGGGCTGATATGGGTCAGATCTATGGGGCAGGATCTCCTGTGGGGCTGATGTGGGTCAAATCAATGGGGCAGAGCTGCTCTGGGGAACATGTGGGTCAGATCTATGGAGCAGGAGCTGCTGTGGGGCAGATTTGAATCAGATCTATAGGGCAGAAGCTGCTGTGGGTCAGATCTATAGGGCAGGAGCTGCTGTGGGGCACATGTGAGTTAGATCTATGGGGCAGGAGATGGTGTGGGGCAGATGTGGGTCAGATCTATGGGGCAGGATCTCCTGGGGGCTGATGTGGGTCAGATCTGTGGGGTAAAATCTGCTGTGGGGCAGATGTGGTTCAGATCTATGGGGCAGGAGCTTCTGTGGGGTTGATGTGGGTCAGATCTATGGGTCAGGAGCTGCTGTGGGGCAGATGTGGGTCAGTTCTATGGGGCAAGAGCTGCTGTGGTGCAGATGTGGGTCAGATCTATGGGGCAGGAGCTGCTGTGGGGCTGATACGGTTAAGATCTATGGAGCGGGAGATGCTATGGGGCTGATGAGGGTCAGATCTATGGGGCAGGAGCTGATGTGGGGCTGATGTTGGTCAGATCTATAGGGCAGGAGCTGCAGTGGGGCTGATGTGGGTCAGATCTATGGGGCAGGATCTCCTGTGGGGCTGATGTGGGTCAAATCAATGAGGCAGAGCTGCTCTGGGGCACATGTGGGTCAGATCTATGGAGCAGGAGCTGCTGTGGGGCAGATTTGAATCAGATCTATAGGGCAGGAGCTGCTGTGGGTCAGATCTATGGAGCAGGAGCTGCTGTGGGGCACATGTGAGTTAGATCTAGGGGGCAGGAGATGGTGTGGGGCAGATGTGGGTCAGATCTATGGGGCAAGAGCTGCTGTGGTGCAGATGTGGGTCAGATCTATGGGGCAGGAGCTGCTGTGGGGCTGATACGGTTAAGATCTATGGAGCGGGAGATGCTATGGGGCTGATGAGGGTCAGATCTATGGGGCAGGAGCTGATGTGGGGCTGATGTTGGTCAGATCTATAGGGCAGGAGCTGCAGTGGGGCTGATGTGGGTCAGATCTATGGGGCAGGATCTCCTGTGGGGCTGATGTGGGTCAAATCAATGGGGCAGAGCTGCTCTGGGGCACATGTGGGTCAGATCTATGGGGCAGGAGCTGCTGTGGGGCAGATTTGAATCAGATCTATAGGGCAGGAGCTGCTGTGGGTCAGATCTATGGGCAGGAGCTGCTGTGGGGCACATGTGAGTTAGATCTATGGGGCAGGAGATGGTGTGGGGCAGATGTGGGTCAGATCTATGGGGCAGGATCTCCTGGGGGCTGATGTGTGTCAGATCTGTGGGGTAAAATCTGCTGTGGGGCAGATGTGGTTCAGATCTATGGGGCAGGAGCTTCTGTGCGGTTGATGTGGGTCAGATCTATGGGTCAGGAGCTGCTGTGGGGCAGATGTGGGTCAGTTCTATGGGGCAAGAGCCGCTGTGGTGCAGATGAGGGTCAGATATATGGTGCAAGATCTCCTGGGGGCTGATGTGGGTCAGATCTGTGGGGTAAAATCTGCTGTGGGGCAGATGTGGTTCAGATCTATGGGGCAGGAGCTTCTGTGGGGTTGATGTGGGTCAGATCTATGGGTCAGGAGCTGCTGTGGGGCAGATGTGGGTCAGTTCTATGGGGCAAGAGCCGCTGTGGTGCAGATGTGGGTCAGATCTATGGGGCAAGATCTCCTGGGGGCTGATGTGGGTCAGATCTGTGGGGTAAAATCTGCTGTGGGGCAGATGTGGTTCAGATCTATGGGGCAGGAGCTTCTGTGGGGTTGATGTGGGTCAGATCTATGGGTCAGGAGCTGCTGTGGGGCAGATGTGGGTCAGTTCTATGGGGCAAGAGCTGCTGTGGTGCAGATGTGGGTCAGATCTATGGGGCAGGAGCTGCTGTGGGGCTGATACGGTTAAGATCTATGGAGCGGGAGATGCTATGGGGCTGATGAGGTTCAGATCTATGGGGCAGGAGCTGATGTGGGGCTGATGTTGGTCAGATCTATAGGGCAGGAGCTGCAGTGGGGCTGATGTGGGTCAGATCTATGGGGCAGGATCTCCTGTGGGGCTGATGTGGGTCAGTTCTATGGGGCAAGAGCTGCTCTGGGGCACATGTGGGTCAGATCTATGGAGCAGTAGCTGCTGTGGGGCAGATTTGAATGAGATCTATAGGGCAGGAGCTGCTGTGGGTCAGATCTATGGAGCAGGAGCTGCTGTGGGGCACATGTGAGTTAGATCTATGGGGCAGGAGATGGTGTGGGGCAGATGTGGGTCAGATCTATGGGGCAGGATCTCCTGGGGGCTGATGTGGGTCAGATCTGTGGGGTAAAATCTGCTGTGGGGCAGATGTGGTTCAGATCTATGGGGCAGGAGCCTCTGTGGGGTTGATGTGGGTCAGATCTATGGGTCAGGAGCTGCTGTGGGGCAGATGTGGGTCAGATATATGGGGCAAGAGCCGCTGTGGTGCAGATGCGGGTCAGATCTATGGGGCAAGATCTCCTGGGGGCTGATGTGGGTCAGATCTGTGGGGTAAAATCTGCTGTGGGGCAGATGTGGTTCAGATCTATGGGGCAGGAGCTTCTGTGGGGTTGATGTGGGTCAGATCTATGGGTCAGGAGCTGCTGTGGGGCAGATTTGGGTCAGTTCTATGGGGCAAGAGCTGCTGTGGTGCAGATGTGGGTCAGATCTATGGGGCAGGAGCTGCTGTGGGGCTGATACGGTTAAGATCTATGGAGCGGGAGATGCTATGGGGCTGATGAGGGTCAGATCTATGGGGCAGGAGCTGATGTGGGGCTGATGTTGGTCAGATCTATAGGGCAGGAGCTGCAGTGGGGCTGATGTGGGTCAGATCTATGGGGCAGGATCTCCTGTGGGGCTGATGTGGGTCAAATCAATGAGGCAGAGCTGCTCTGGGGCACATGTGGGTCAGATCTATGGAGCAGGAGCTGCTGTGGGGCAGATTTGAATCAGATCTATAGGGCAGGAGCTGCTGTGGGTCAGATCTATGGAGCAGGAGCTGCTGTGGGGCACATGTGAGTTAGATCTAGGGGGCAGGAGATGGTGTGGGGCAGATGTGGGTCAGATCTATGGGGCAGGATCTCCTGGGGGCTGATGTGGGTCAGATCTGTGGGGTAAAATCTGCTGTGGGGCAGATGTGGTTCAGATCTATGGGGCAGGAGCTTCTGTGGGGTTGATGTGGGTCAGATCTATGGGTCAGGAGCTGCTGTGGGGCAGATGTGGGTCAGTTCTATGGGGCAAGAGCCGCTGTGGTGCAGATGTGGGTCAGATCTATGGGGCAAGATCTCCTGGGGGCTGATGTGGGTCAGATCTGTGGGGTAAAATCTGCTGTGGGGCAGATGTGGTTCAGATCTATGGGGCAGGAGCTTCTGTGGGGTTGATGTGGGTCAGATCTATGGGTCAGGAGCTGCTGTGGGGCAGATGTGGGTCAGTTCTATGGGGCAAGAGCCGCTGTGGTGCAGATGTGGGTCAGATCTATGGGGCAGGAGCTGCTGTGGGGCTGATACGGTTAAGATCTATGGAGCGGGAGATGCTATGGGGCTGATGAGGGTCAGATCTGTGGGGCAGGAGCAGATGTGGGGCTGATGTTGGTCAGATCTAAAGGCCGGAGCTGCAGTGGGGCAGATGTGGGTCAGATCTATGGGGCAGGATCTCCTGTGGGGCTGATGTGGGTCAAATCAATGAGGCAGAGCTGCTCTGGGGCACATGTGGGTCTGATCTATGGAGCAGGAGCTGCTGTGGGGCAGATTTGAATCAGATCTATAGGGCAGGAGCTGCTGTGGGTCAGATCTATGGGCAGGAGCTGCTGTGGGGCACATGTGAGTTAGATCTATGGGGCAGGAGATGGTGTGGGGCAGATGTGGGTCAGATCTATGGGGCAGGATCTCCTGGGGGCTGATGTGGGTCAGATCTGTGGGGTAAAATCTGCTGTGGGGCAGATGTGGTTCAGATCTATGGGGCAGGAGCTTCTGTGGGGTTGATGTGGGTCAGATCTATGGGTCAGGAGCTGCTGTGGGGCAGATGTGGGTCAGTTCTATGGGGCAAGAGCCGCTGTGGTGCAGATGCGGGTCAGATCTATGGGGCAAGATCTCCTGGGGGCTGATGTGGGTCAGATCTGTGGGGTAAAATCTGCTGTGGGGCAGATGTGGTTCAGATCTATGGGGCAGGAGCTTCTGTGGGGTTGATGTGGGTCAGATCTATGGGTCAGGAGCTGCTGTGGGGCAGATGTGGGTCAGTTCTATGGGGCAAGAGCCGCTGTGGTGCAGATGTGGGTCAGATCTATGGGGCAAGATCTCCTGGGGGCTGATGTGGGTCAGATCTGTGGGGTAAAATCTGCTGTGGGGCAGATGTGGTTCAGATCTATGGGGCAGGAGCTTCTGTGGGGTTGATGTGGGTCAGATCTATGGGTCAGGAGCTGCTGTGGGGCAGATGTGGGTCAGTTCTATGGGGCAAGAGCCGCTGTGGTGCAGATGTGGGTCAGATCTATGGGGCAAGATCTCCTGGGGGCTGATGTGGGTCAGATCTGTGGGGTAAAATCTGCTGTGGGGCAGATGTGGTTCAGATCTATGGGGCAGGAGCTTCTGTGGGGTTGATGTGGGTCAGATCTATGGGTCAGGAGCTGCTGTGGGGCAGATGTGGGTCAGTTCTATGGGGCAAGAGCCGCTGTGGTGCAGATGTGGGTCAGATCTATGGGGCAAGATCTCCTGGGGGCTGATGTGGGTCAGATCTGTGGGGTAAAATCTGCTGTGGGGCAGATGTGGTTCAGATCTATGGGGCAGGAGCTTCTGTGGGGTTGATGTGGGTCAGATCTATGGGTCAGGAGCTGCTGTGGGGCAGATGTGGGTCAGTTCTATGGGGCAAGAGCTGCTGTGGTGCAGATGTGGGTCAGATCTATGGGGCAGGAGCTGCTGTGGGGCTGATACGGTTAAGATCTATGGAGCGGGAGATGCTATGGGGCTGATGAGGTTCAGATCTATGGGGCAGGAGCTGATGTGGGGCTGATGTTGGTCAGATCTATAGGGCAGGAGCTGCAGTGGGGCTGATGTGGGTCAGATCTATGGGGCAGGATCTCCTGTGGGGCTGATGTGGGTCAGTTCTATGGGGCAAGAGCTGCTCTGGGGCACATGTGGGTCAGATCTATGGAGCAGGAGCTGCTGTGGGGCAGATTTGAATGAGATCTATAGGGCAGGAGCTGCTGTGGGTCAGATCTATGGAGCAGGAGCTGCTGTGGGGCACATGTGAGTTAGATCTATGGGGCAGGAGATGGTGTGGGGCAGATGTGGGTCAGATCTATGGGGCAGGATCTCCTGGGGGCTGATGTGGGTCAGATCTGTGGGGTAAAATCTGCTGTGGGGCAGATGTGGTTCAGATCTATGGGGCAGGAGCCTCTGTGGGGTTGATGTGGGTCAGATCTATGGGTCAGGAGCTGCTGTGGGGCAGATGTGGGTCAGATATATGGGGCAAGAGCCGCTGTGGTGCAGATGCGGGTCAGATCTATGGGGCAAGATCTCCTGGGGGCTGATGTGGGTCAGATCTGTGGGGTAAAATCTGCTGTGGGGCAGATGTGGTTCAGATCTATGGGGCAGGAGCTTCTGTGGGGTTGATGTGGGTCAGATCTATGGGTCAGGAGCTGCTGTGGGGCAGATTTGGGTCAGTTCTATGGGGCAAGAGCTGCTGTGGTGCAGATGTGGGTCAGATCTATGGGGCAGGAGCTGCTGTGGGGCTGATACGGTTAAGATCTATGGAGCGGGAGATGCTATGGGGCTGATGAGGGTCAGATCTATGGGGCAGGAGCTGATGTGGGGCTGATGTTGGTCAGATCTATAGGGCAGGAGCTGCAGTGGGGCTGATGTGGGTCAGATCTATGGGGCAGGATCTCCTGTGGGGCTGATGTGGGTCAAATCAATGAGGCAGAGCTGCTCTGGGGCACATGTGGGTCAGATCTATGGAGCAGGAGCTGCTGTGGGGCAGATTTGAATCAGATCTATAGGGCAGGAGCTGCTGTGGGTCAGATCTATGGAGCAGGAGCTGCTGTGGGGCACATGTGAGTTAGATCTAGGGGGCAGGAGATGGTGTGGGGCAGATGTGGGTCAGATCTATGGGGCAGGATCTCCTGGGGGCTGATGTGGGTCAGATCTGTGGGGTAAAATCTGCTGTGGGGCAGATGTGGTTCAGATCTATGGGGCAGGAGCTTCTGTGGGGTTGATGTGGGTCAGATCTATGGGTCAGGAGCTGCTGTGGGGCAGATGTGGGTCAGTTCTATGGGGCAAGAGCCGCTGTGGTGCAGATGTGGGTCAGATCTATGGGGCAAGATCTCCTGGGGGCTGATGTGGGTCAGATCTGTGGGGTAAAATCTGCTGTGGGGCAGATGTGGTTCAGATCTATGGGGCAGGAGCTTCTGTGGGGTTGATGTGGGTCAGATCTATGGGTCAGGAGCTGCTGTGGGGCAGATGTGGGTCAGTTCTATGGGGCAAGAGCCGCTGTGGTGCAGATGTGGGTCAGATCTATGGGGCAGGAGCTGCTGTGGGGCTGATACGGTTAAGATCTATGGAGCGGGAGATGCTATGGGGCTGATGAGGGTCAGATCTGTGGGGCAGGAGCAGATGTGGGGCTGATGTTGGTCAGATCTAAAGGCCGGAGCTGCAGTGGGGCAGATGTGGGTCAGATCTATGGGGCAGGATCTCCTGTGGGGCTGATGTGGGTCAAATCAATGAGGCAGAGCTGCTCTGGGGCACATGTGGGTCTGATCTATGGAGCAGGAGCTGCTATGGGGCAGATTTGAATCAGATCTATAGGGCAGGAGCTGCTGTGGGTCAGATCTATGGGCAGGAGCTGCTGTGGGGCACATGTGAGTTAGATCTATGGGGCAGGAGATGGTGTGGGGCAGATGTGGGTCAGATCTATGGGGCAGGATCTCCTGGGGGCTGATGTGGGTCAGATCTGTGGGGTAAAATCTGCTGTGGGGCAGATGTGGTTCAGATCTATGGGGCAGGAGCTTCTGTGGGGTTGATGTGGGTCAGATCTATGGGTCAGGAGCTGCTGTGGGGCAGATGTGGGTCAGATCTATGGGGCAAGAGCCGCTGTGGTGCAGATGCGGGTCAGATCTATGGGGCAGGAGCTGCTGTGGGGCTGATACGGTTAAGATCTATGGAGCGGGAGATGCTATGGGTTGATGAGGGTCAGATCTATGGGGCAGGAGCTGATGTGGGGCTGATGTTGGTCAGATCTATAGGGCAGGAGCTGCAGTGGGGCTGATGTGGGTCAGTTCTATGGGGCAGGATCTCCTGTGGGGCTGATGTGGGTCAAATCAATGAGGCAGAGCTGCTCTGGGGCACATGTCGGTCAGATCTATGGAGCAGGAGCTGCTGTGGGGCAGATTTGAATCAGATCTATAGGGCAGAAGCTGCTGTGGGTCAGATCTATAGGGCAGGAGCTGCTGTGGGGCACATGTGAGTTAGATCTATGGGGCAGGAGATGGTGTGGGGCACATGTGGGTCAGATCTATGGGGCAGGAGCTGCTGTGGGGCAGATTTGAATCAGATCTATAGGGCAGGAGCTGCTCTGGGTCAGATCTATGGGCAGGAGCTGCTGTGGGGCACATGTGAGTTAGATCTATGGGGCAGGAGATGGTGTGGGGCAGATGTGGGTCAGATCTATGGGGCAGGATCTCCTGGGGGCTGATGTGGGTCAGATCTGTGGGGTAAAATCTGCTGTGGGGCAGATGTGGTTCAGATCTATGGGTCAGGAGCTGCTGTGGGGCAGATGTGGGTCAGTTCTATGGGGCAAGAGCCGCTGTGGTGCAGATGTGGGTCAGATCTATGGGGCAAGATCTCCTGGGGGCTGATGTGGGTCAGATCTGTGGGGTAAAATCTGCTGTGGGGCAGATGTGGTTCAGATCTATGGGGCAGGAGCTGCTGTGGGGCAGATGTGGGTCAGTTCTATGGGGCAAGAGCTGCTGTGGTGCAGATGTGGGTCAGATCTATGGGGCAGGAGCTGCTGTGGGGCTGATACGGTTAAGATCTATGGAGCGGGAGATGCTATGGGGCTGATGAGGTTCAGATCTATGGGGCAGGAGCTGATGTGGGGCTGATGTTGGTCAGATATATAGGGCAGGAGCTGCAGTGGGGCTGATGTGGGTCAGATCTATGGGGCAGGATCTCCTGTGGGGCTGATGTGGGTCAGTTCTATGGGGCAAGAGCTGCTCTGGGGCACATGTGGGTCAGATCTATGGAGCAGGAGCTGCTGTGGGGCAGATTTGAATGAGATCTATAAGGCAGGAGCTGCTGTGGGTCAGATCTATGGAGCAGGAGCTGCTGTGGGGCACATGTGAGTTAGATCTATGGGGCAGGAGATGGTGTGGGGCAGATGTGGGTCAGATCTATGGGGCAGGATCTCCTGGGGGCTGATGTGGGTCAGATCTGTGGGGTAAAATCTGCTGTGGGGCAGATGTGGTTCAGATCTATGGGGCAGGAGCTTCTGTGGGGTTGATTTGGGTCAGATCTATGGGTCAGGAGCTGCTGTGGGGCAGATGTGGGTCAGATATATGGGGCAAGAGCCGCTGTGGTGCAGATGCGGGTCAGATCTATGGGGCAAGATCTCCTGGGGGCTGATGTGGGTCAGATCTGTGGGGTAAAATCTGCTGTGGGGCAGATGTGGTTCAGATCTATGGGGCAGGAGCTTCTGTGGGGTTGATGTGGGTCAGATCTATGGGTCAGGAGCTGCTGTGGGGCAGATTTGGGTAAGTTCTATGGGGCAAGAGCTGCTTTGGTGCAGATGTGGGTCAGATCTATGGGGCAGGAGCTGCTGTGGGGCTGATACGGTTAAGATCTATGGAGCGGGAGATGCTATGGGGCTGATGAGGGTCAGATCTATGGGGCAGGAGCTGATGTGGGGCTGATGTTGGTCAGATCTATAGGGCAGGAGCTGCAGTGGGGCTGATGTGGGTCAGATCTATGGGGCAGGATCTCCTGTGGGGCTGATGTGGGTCAAATCAATGAGGCAGAGCTGCTCTGGGGCACATGTGGGTCTGATCTATGGAGCAGGAGCTGCTGTGGGGCAGATTTGAATGAGATCTATAGGGCAGGAGCTGCTGTGGGTCAGATCTATGGGCAGGAGCTGCTGTGGGGCACATGTGAGTTAGATCTATGGGGCAGGAGATGGTGTGGGGCAGATGTGGGTCAGATCTATGGGGCAGGATCTCCTGGGGGCTGATGTGGGTCAGATCTGTGGGGTAAAATCTGCTGTGGGGCAGATGTGGTTCAGATCTATAGGGCAGAAGCTGCTGTGGGTCAGATCTATAGGGCAGGAGCTGCTGTGGGGCACATGTGAGTTAGATCTATGGGGCAGGAGATGGTGTGGGGCACATGTGGGTCAGATCTATGGGGCAGGAGCTGCTGTGGGGCAGATTTGAATCAGATCTATAGGGCAGGAGCTGCTGTGGGTCAGATCTATGGGCAGGAGCTGCTGTGGGGCACATGTGAGTTAGATCTATGGGGCAGGAGATGGTGTGGGGCAGATGTGGGTCAGATCTATGGGGCAGGATCTCCTGGGGGCTGATGTGGGTCAGATCTGTGGGGTAAAATCTGCTGTGGGGCAGATGTGGTTCAGATCTATGGGGCAGGAGCTTCTGTGCGGTTGATGTGGGTCAGATCTATGGGTCAGGAGCTGCTGTGGGGCAGATGTGGGTCAGTTCTATGGGGCAAGAGCCGCTGTGGTGCAGATGAGGGTCAGATCTATGGGGCAAGATCTCCTGGGGGCTGATGTGGGTCAGATCTGTGGGGTAAAATCTGCTGTGGGGCAGATGTGGTTCAGATCTATGGGGCAGGAGCTTCTGTGGGGTTGATGTGGGTCAGATCTATGGGTCAGGAGCTGCTGTGGGGCAGATGTGGGTCAGTTCTATGGGGCAAGAGCCGCTGTGGTGCAGATGTGGGTCAGATTTTTTGGGCAAGATCTCCTGGGGGCTGATGTGGGTCAGATCTGTGGGGTAAAATCTGCTGTGGGGCAGATGTGGTTCAGATCTATGGGGCAGGAGCTTCTGTGGGGTTGATGTGGGTCAGATCTATGGGTCAGGAGCTGCTGTGGGGCAGATGTGGGTCAGTTCTATGGGGCAAGAGCTGCTGTGGTGCAGATGTGGGTCAGATCTATGGGGCAGGAGCTGCTGTGGGGCTGATACGGTTAAGATCTATGGAGCGGGAGATGCTATGGGGCTGATGAGGTTCAGATCTATGGGGCAGGAGCTGATGTGGGGCTGATGTTGGTCAGATATATAGGGCAGGAGCTGCAGTGGGGCTGATGTGGGTCAGATCTATGGGGCAGGATCTCCTGTGGGGCTGATGTGGGTCAGTTCTATGGGGCAAGAGCTGCTCTGGGGCACATGTGGGTCAGATCTATGGAGCAGGAGCTGCTGTGGGGCAGATTTGAATGAGATCTATAAGGCAGGAGCTGCTGTGGGTCAGATCTATGGAGCAGGAGCTGCTGTGGGGCACATGTGAGTTAGATCTATGGGGCAGGAGATGGTGTGGGGCAGATGTGGGTCAGATCTATGGGGCAGGATCTCCTGGGGGCTGATGTGGGTCAGATCTGTGGGGTAAAATCTGCTGTGGGGCAGATGTGGTTCAGATCTATGGGGCAGGAGCTTCTGTGGGGTTGATGTGGGTCAGATCTATGGGTCAGGAGCTGCTGTGGGGCAGATGTGGGTCAGATATATGGGGCAAGAGCAGCTGTGGTGCAGATGCGGGTCAGATCTATGGGGCAAGATCTCCTGGGGGCTGATGTGGGTCAGATCTGTGGGGTAAAATCTGCTGTGGGGCAGATGTGGTTCAGATCTATGGGGCAGGAGCTTCTGTGGGGTTGATGTGGGTCAGATCTATGGGTCAGGAGCTGCTGTGGGGCAGATGTGGGTCAGTTCTATGGGGCAAGAGCTGCTGTGGTGCAGATGTGGGTCAGATCTATGGGGCAGGAGCTGCTGTGGGGCTGATACGGTTAAGATCTATGGAGCGGGAGATGCTATGGGGCTGATGAGGGTCAGATCTATGGGGCAGGAGCTGATGTGGGGCTGATGTTGGTCAGATCTATAGGGCAGGAGCTGCAGTGGGGCTGATGTGGGTCAGTTCTATGGGGCAGGATCTCCTGTGGGGCTGATGTGGGTCAAATCAATGAGGCAGAGCTGCTCTGGGGCACATGTGGGTCAGATCTATGGAGCAGGAGCTGCTGTGGGGCAGATTTGAATCAGATCTATAGGGCAGGAGCTGCTGTGGGTCAGATCTATGGAGCAGGAGCTGCTGTGGGGCAGATTTGAATGAGATCTATAGGGCAGAAGCTGCTGTGGGTCAGATCTATGGGGCAGGAGCTGCTGTGGGGCAGATTTGAATGAGATCTATAGGGCAGGAGCTGCTGTGGGTCAGATCTATGGAGCAGGAGCTGCTGTGGGGCACATGTGAGTTAGATCTATGGGGCAGGAGATGGTGTGGGGCAGATGTGGGTCAGTTCTACGGGGCAAGAGCCGCTGTGGTGCAGATGTGGGTCAGATCTATGGGGTAAGATCTCCTGGGGGCTGATGTGGGTCAGATCTGTGGGGTAAAATCTGCTGTGGGGCAGATGTGGTTCAGATCTATGGGGCAGGAGCTTCTGTGGGGTTGATGTGGGTCAGATCTATGGGTCAGGAGCTGCTGTGGGGCAGATGTGGGTCAGTTCTATGGGGCAAGAGCTGCTGTGGTGCAGATGTGGGTCAGATCTATGGGGCAGGAGCTGCTGTGGGGCTGATACGGTTAAGATCTATGGAGCGGGAGATGCTATGGGGCTGATGAGGGTCAGATCTATGGGGCAGGAGCTGATGTGGGGCTGATGTTGGTCAGATCTATAGGGCAGGAGCTGCAGTGGGGCTGATGTGGGTCAGATCTATGGGGCAGGATCTCCTGTGGGGCTGATGTGGGTCAAATCAATGAGGCAGAGCTGCTCTGGGGCACATGTGGGTCAGATCTATGGAGCAGGAGCTGCTGTGGGGCAGATTTGAATCAGATCTATAGGGCAGAAGCTGCTGTGGGTCAGATCTATAGGGCAGGAGCTGCTGTGGGGCACATGTGAGTTAGATCTATGGGGCAGGAGATGGTGTGGGGCAGATGTGGGTCAGATCTATGGGGCAGGATCTCCTGGGGGCTGATGTGGGTCAGATCTGTGGGGTAAAATCTGCTGTGGGGCAGATGTGGTTCAGATCTATGGGGCAGGAGCTTCTGTGGGGTTGATGTGGGTCAGATCTATGGGTCAGGATCTGCTGTGGGGCAGATGTGGGTCAGTTCTATGGGGCAAGAGCCGCTGTGGTGCAGATGTGGGTCAGATCTATGGGGCAAGATCTCCTGGGGGCTGATGTGGGTCAGATCTGTGGGGTAAAATCTGCTGTGGGGCAGATGTGGTTCAGATCTATGGGGCAGGGGCTTCTGTGGGGTTGATGTGGATCAGATCTATGGGTCAGGATCTGCTGTGGGGCAGATGTGGGTCAGATCTATGGGGCAAGAGCCGCTGTGGTGCAGATGCGGGTCAGATCTATGGGGCAGGAGCTGCTGTGGGGCTGATACGGTTAAGATCTATGGAGCGGGAGATGCTATGGGGCTGATGAGGGTCAGATCTATGGGGCAGGAGCTGATGTGGGGCTGATGTTGGTCAGATCTATAGGGCAGGAGCTGCAGTGGGGCTGATGTGGGTCAGATCTATGGGGCAGGATCTCCTGTGGGGCTGATGTGGGTCAAATCAATGAGGCAGAGCTGCTCTGGGGCACATGTGGGTCAGATCTATGGAGCAGGAGCTGCTGTGGGGCAGATTTGAATCAGATCTATAGGGCAGGAGCTGCTGTGGGTCAGATCTATGGAGCAGGAGCTGCTGTGGGGCACATGTGAGTTAGATCTAGGGGGCAGGAGATGGTGTGGGGCAGATGTGGGTCAGATCTATGGGGCAGGATCTCCTGGGGGCTGATGTGGGTCAGATCTGTGGGGTAAAATCTGCTGTGGGGCAGATGTGGTTCAGATCTATGGGGCAGGAGCTTCTGTGGGGTTGATGTGGGTCAGATCTATGGGTCAGGAGCTGCTGTGGGGCAGATGTGGGTCAGTTCTATGGGGCAAGAGCCGCTGTGGTGCAGATGTGGGTCAGATCTATGGGGCAAGATCTCCTGGGGGCTGATGTGGGTCAGATCTGTGGGGTAAAATCTGCTGTGGGGCAGATGTGGTTCAGATCTATGGGGCAGGAGCTTCTGTGGGGTTGATGTGGGTCAGATCTATGGGTCAGGAGCTGCTGTGGGGCAGATGTGGGTCAGTTCTATGGGGCAAGAGCCGCTGTGGTGCAGATGTGGGTCAGATCTATGGGGCAGGAGCTGCTGTGGGGCTGATACGGTTAAGATCTATGGAGCGGGAGATGCTATGGGGCTGATGAGGGTCAGATCTGTGGGGCAGGAGCAGATGTGGGGCTGATGTTGGTCAGATCTAAAGGCCGGAGCTGCAGTGGGGCAGATGTGGGTCAGATCTATGGGGCAGGATCTCCTGTGGGGCTGATGTGGGTCAAATCAATGAGGCAGAGCTGCTCTGGGGCACATGTGGGTCTGATCTATGGAGCAGGAGCTGCTGTGGGGCAGATTTGAATCAGATCTATAGGGCAGGAGCTGCTGTGGGTCAGATCTATGGGCAGGAGCTGCTGTGGGGCACATGTGAGTTAGATCTATGGGGCAGGAGATGGTGTGGGGCAGATGTGGGTCAGATCTATGGGGCAGGATCTCCTGGGGGCTGATGTGGGTCAGATCTGTGGGGTAAAATCTGCTGTGGGGCAGATGTGGTTCAGATCTATGGGGCAGGAGCTTCTGTGGGGTTGATGTGGGTCAGATCTATGGGTCAGGAGCTGCTGTGGGGCAGATGTGGGTCAGTTCTATGGGGCAAGAGCCGCTGTGGTGCAGATGCGGGTCAGATCTATGGGGCAAGATCTCCTGGGGGCTGATGTGGGTCAGATCTGTGGGGTAAAATCTGCTGTGGGGCAGATGTGGTTCAGATCTATGGGGCAGGAGCTTCTGTGGGGTTGATGTGGGTCAGATCTATGGGTCAGGAGCTGCTGTGGGGCAGATGTGGGTCAGTTCTATGGGGCAAGAGCCGCTGTGGTGCAGATGTGGGTCAGATCTATGGGGCAAGATCTCCTGGGGGCTGATGTGGGTCAGATCTGTGGGGTAAAATCTGCTGTGGGGCAGATGTGGTTCAGATCTATGGGGCAGGAGCTTCTGTGGGGTTGATGTGGGTCAGATCTATGGGTCAGGAGCTGCTGTGGGGCAGATGTGGGTCAGTTCTATGGGGCAAGAGCCGCTGTGGTGCAGATGTGGGTCAGATCTATGGGGCAAGATCTCCTGGGGGCTGATGTGGGTCAGATCTGTGGGGTAAAATCTGCTGTGGGGCAGATGTGGTTCAGATCTATGGGGCAGGAGCTTCTGTGGGGTTGATGTGGGTCAGATCTATGGGTCAGGAGCTGCTGTGGGGCAGATGTGGGTCAGTTCTATGGGGCAAGAGCCGCTGTGGTGCAGATGTGGGTCAGATCTATGGGGCAAGATCTCCTGGGGGCTGATGTGGGTCAGATCTGTGGGGTAAAATCTGCTGTGGGGCAGATGTGGTTCAGATCTATGGGGCAGGAGCTTCTGTGGGGTTGATGTGGGTCAGATCTATGGGTCAGGAGCTGCTGTGGGGCAGATGTGGGTCAGTTCTATGGGGCAAGAGCTGCTGTGGTGCAGATGTGGGTCAGATCTATGGGGCAGGAGCTGCTGTGGGGCTGATACGGTTAAGATCTATGGAGCGGGAGATGCTATGGGGCTGATGAGGTTCAGATCTATGGGGCAGGAGCTGATGTGGGGCTGATGTTGGTCAGATCTATAGGGCAGGAGCTGCAGTGGGGCTGATGTGGGTCAGATCTATGGGGCAGGATCTCCTGTGGGGCTGATGTGGGTCAGTTCTATGGGGCAAGAGCTGCTCTGGGGCACATGTGGGTCAGATCTATGGAGCAGGAGCTGCTGTGGGGCAGATTTGAATGAGATCTATAGGGCAGGAGCTGCTGTGGGTCAGATCTATGGAGCAGGAGCTGCTGTGGGGCACATGTGAGTTAGATCTATGGGGCAGGAGATGGTGTGGGGCAGATGTGGGTCAGATCTATGGGGCAGGATCTCCTGGGGGCTGATGTGGGTCAGATCTGTGGGGTAAAATCTGCTGTGGGGCAGATGTGGTTCAGATCTATGGGGCAGGAGCCTCTGTGGGGTTGATGTGGGTCAGATCTATGGGTCAGGAGCTGCTGTGGGGCAGATGTGGGTCAGATATATGGGGCAAGAGCCGCTGTGGTGCAGATGCGGGTCAGATCTATGGGGCAAGATCTCCTGGGGGCTGATGTGGGTCAGATCTGTGGGGTAAAATCTGCTGTGGGGCAGATGTGGTTCAGATCTATGGGGCAGGAGCTTCTGTGGGGTTGATGTGGGTCAGATCTATGGGTCAGGAGCTGCTGTGGGGCAGATTTGGGTCAGTTCTATGGGGCAAGAGCTGCTGTGGTGCAGATGTGGGTCAGATCTATGGGGCAGGAGCTGCTGTGGGGCTGATACGGTTAAGATCTATGGAGCGGGAGATGCTATGGGGCTGATGAGGGTCAGATCTATGGGGCAGGAGCTGATGTGGGGCTGATGTTGGTCAGATCTATAGGGCAGGAGCTGCAGTGGGGCTGATGTGGGTCAGATCTATGGGGCAGGATCTCCTGTGGGGCTGATGTGGGTCAAATCAATGAGGCAGAGCTGCTCTGGGGCACATGTGGGTCAGATCTATGGAGCAGGAGCTGCTGTGGGGCAGATTTGAATCAGATCTATAGGGCAGGAGCTGCTGTGGGTCAGATCTATGGAGCAGGAGCTGCTGTGGGGCACATGTGAGTTAGATCTAGGGGGCAGGAGATGGTGTGGGGCAGATGTGGGTCAGATCTATGGGGCAGGATCTCCTGGGGGCTGATGTGGGTCAGATCTGTGGGGTAAAATCTGCTGTGGGGCAGATGTGGTTCAGATCTATGGGGCAGGAGCTTCTGTGGGGTTGATGTGGGTCAGATCTATGGGTCAGGAGCTGCTGTGGGGCAGATGTGGGTCAGTTCTATGGGGCAAGAGCCGCTGTGGTGCAGATGTGGGTCAGATCTATGGGGCAAGATCTCCTGGGGGCTGATGTGGGTCAGATCTGTGGGGTAAAATCTGCTGTGGGGCAGATGTGGTTCAGATCTATGGGGCAGGAGCTTCTGTGGGGTTGATGTGGGTCAGATCTATGGGTCAGGAGCTGCTGTGGGGCAGATGTGGGTCAGTTCTATGGGGCAAGAGCCGCTGTGGTGCAGATGTGGGTCAGATCTATGGGGCAGGAGCTGCTGTGGGGCTGATACGGTTAAGATCTATGGAGCGGGAGATGCTATGGGGCTGATGAGGGTCAGATCTGTGGGGCAGGAGCAGATGTGGGGCTGATGTTGGTCAGATCTAAAGGCCGGAGCTGCAGTGGGGCAGATGTGGGTCAGATCTATGGGGCAGGATCTCCTGTGGGGCTGATGTGGGTCAAATCAATGAGGCAGAGCTGCTCTGGGGCACATGTGGGTCTGATCTATGGAGCAGGAGCTGCTGTGGGGCAGATTTGAATCAGATCTATAGGGCAGGAGCTGCTGTGGGTCAGATCTATGGGCAGGAGCTGCTGTGGGGCACATGTGAGTTAGATCTATGGGGCAGGAGATGGTGTGGGGCAGATGTGGGTCAGATCTATGGGGCAGGATCTCCTGGGGGCTGATGTGGGTCAGATCTGTGGGGTAAAATCTGCTGTGGGGCAGATGTGGTTCAGATCTATGGGGCAGGAGCTTCTGTGGGGTTGATGTGGGTCAGATCTATGGGTCAGGAGCTGCTGTGGGGCAGATGTGGGTCAGATCTATGGGGCAAGAGCCGCTGTGGTGCAGATGCGGGTCAGATCTATGGGGCAGGAGCTGCTGTGGGGCTGATACGGTTAAGATCTATGGAGCGGGAGATGCTATGGGTTGATGAGGGTCAGATCTATGGGGCAGGAGCTGATGTGGGGCTGATGTTGGTCAGATCTATAGGGCAGGAGCTGCAGTGGGGCTGATGTGGGTCAGTTCTATGGGGCAGGATCTCCTGTGGGGCTGATGTGGGTGTAATCAATGAGGCAGAGCTGCTCTGGGGCACATGTCGGTCAGATCTATGGAGCAGGAGCTGCTGTGGGGCAGATTTGAATCAGATCTATAGGGCAGAAGCTGCTGTGGGTCAGATCTATAGGGCAGGAGCTGCTGTGGGGCACATGTGAGTTAGATCTATGGGGCAGGAGATGGTGTGGGGCACATGTGGGTCAGATCTATGGGGCAGGAGCTGCTGTGGGGCAGATTTGAATCAGATCTATAGGGCAGGAGCTGCTGTGGGTCAGATCTATGGGCAGGAGCTGCTGTGGGGCACATGTGAGTTAGATCTATGGGGCAGGAGATGGTGTGGGGCAGATGTGGGTCAGATCTATGGGGCAGGATCTCCTGGGGGCTGATGTGGGTCAGATCTGTGGGGTAAAATCTGCTGTGGGGCAGATGTGGTTCAGATCTATGGGTCAGGAGCTGCTGTGGGGCAGATGTGGGTCAGTTCTATGGGGCAAGAGCCGCTGTGGTGCAGATGTGGGTCAGATCTATGGGGCAAGATCTCCTGGGGGCTGATGTGGGTCAGATCTGTGGGGTAAAATCTGCTGTGGGGCAGATGTGGTTCAGATCTATGGGGCAGGAGCTGCTGTGGGGCAGATGTGGGTCAGTTCTATGGGGCAAGAGCTGCTGTGGTGCAGATGTGGGTCAGATCTATGGGGCAGGAGCTGCTGTGGGGCTGATACGGTTAAGATCTATGGAGCGGGAGATGCTATGGGGCTGATGAGGTTCAGATCTATGGGGCAGGAGCTGATGTGGGGCTGATGTTGGTCAGATATATAGGGCAGGAGCTGCAGTGGGGCTGATGTGGGTCAGATCTATGGGGCAGGATCTCCTGTGGGGCTGATGTGGGTCAGTTCTATGGGGCAAGAGCTGCTCTGGGGCACATGTGGGTCAGATCTATGGAGCAGGAGCTGCTGTGGGGCAGATTTGAATGAGATCTATAAGGCAGGAGCTGCTGTGGGTCAGATCTATGGAGCAGGAGCTGCTGTGGGGCACATGTGAGTTAGATCTATGGGGCAGGAGATGGTGTGGGGCAGATGTGGGTCAGATCTATGGGGCAGGATCTCCTGGGGGCTGATGTGGGTCAGATCTGTGGGGTAAAATCTGCTGTGGGGCAGATGTGGTTCAGATCTATGGGGCAGGAGCTTCTGTGGGGTTGATTTGGGTCAGATCTATGGGTCAGGAGCTGCTGTGGGGCAGATGTGGGTCAGATATATGGGGCAAGAGCCGCTGTGGTGCAGATGCGGGTCAGATCTATGGGGCAAGATCTCCTGGGGGCTGATGTGGGTCAGATCTGTGGGGTAAAATCTGCTGTGGGGCAGATGTGGTTCAGATCTATGGGGCAGGAGCTTCTGTGGGGTTGATGTGGGTCAGATCTATGGGTCAGGAGCTGCTGTGGGGCAGATTTGGGTAAGTTCTATGGGGCAAGAGCTGCTTTGGTGCAGATGTGGGTCAGATCTATGGGGCAGGAGCTGCTGTGGGGCTGATACGGTTAAGATCTATGGAGCGGGAGATGCTATGGGGCTGATGAGGGTCAGATCTATGGGGCAGGAGCTGATGTGGGGCTGATGTTGGTCAGATCTATAGGGCAGGAGCTGCAGTGGGGCTGATGTGGGTCAGATCTATGGGGCAGGATCTCCTGTGGGGCTGATGTGGGTCAAATCAATGAGGCAGAGCTGCTCTGGGGCACATGTGGGTCTGATCTATGGAGCAGGAGCTGCTGTGGGGCAGATTTGAATGAGATCTATAGGGCAGGAGCTGCTGTGGGTCAGATCTATGGGCAGGAGCTGCTGTGGGGCACATGTGAGTTAGATCTATGGGGCAGGAGATGGTGTGGGGCAGATGTGGGTCAGATCTATGGGGCAGGATCTCCTGGGGGCTGATGTGGGTCAGATCTGTGGGGTAAAATCTGCTGTGGGGCAGATGTGGTTCAGATCTATAGGGCAGAAGCTGCTGTGGGTCAGATCTATAGGGCAGGAGCTGCTGTGGGGCACATGTGAGTTAGATCTATGGGGCAGGAGATGGTGTGGGGCACATGTGGGTCAGATCTATGGGGCAGGAGCTGCTGTGGGGCAGATTTGAATCAGATCTATAGGGCAGGAGCTGCTGTGGGTCAGATCTATGGGCAGGAGCTGCTGTGGGGCACATGTGAGTTAGATCTATGGGGCAGGAGATGGTGTGGGGCAGATGTGGGTCAGATCTATGGGGCAGGATCTCCTGGGGGCTGATGTGGGTCAGATCTGTGGGGTAAAATCTGCTGTGGGGCAGATGTGGTTCAGATCTATGGGGCAGGAGCTTCTGTGCGGTTGATGTGGGTCAGATCTATGGGTCAGGAGCTGCTGTGGGGCAGATGTGGGTCAGTTCTATGGGGCAAGAGCCGCTGTGGTGCAGATGAGGGTCAGATCTATGGGGCAAGATCTCCTGGGGGCTGATGTGGGTCAGATCTGTGGGGTAAAATCTGCTGTGGGGCAGATGTGGTTCAGATCTATGGGGCAGGAGCTTCTGTGGGGTTGATGTGGGTCAGATCTATGGGTCAGGAGCTGCTGTGGGGCAGATGTGGGTCAGTTCTATGGGGCAAGAGCCGCTGTGGTGCAGATGTGGGTCAGATTTTTTGGGCAAGATCTCCTGGGGGCTGATGTGGGTCAGATCTGTGGGGTAAAATCTGCTGTGGGGCAGATGTGGTTCAGATCTATGGGGCAGGAGCTTCTGTGGGGTTGATGTGGGTCAGATCTATGGGTCAGGAGCTGCTGTGGGGCAGATGTGGGTCAGTTCTATGGGGCAAGAGCTGCTGTGGTGCAGATGTGGGTCAGATCTATGGGGCAGGAGCTGCTGTGGGGCTGATACGGTTAAGATCTATGGAGCGGGAGATGCTATGGGGCTGATGAGGTTCAGATCTATGGGGCAGGAGCTGATGTGGGGCTGATGTTGGTCAGATATATAGGGCAGGAGCTGCAGTGGGGCTGATGTGGGTCAGATCTATGGGGCAGGATCTCCTGTGGGGCTGATGTGGGTCAGTTCTATGGGGCAAGAGCTGCTCTGGGGCACATGTGGGTCAGATCTATGGAGCAGGAGCTGCTGTGGGGCAGATTTGAATGAGATCTATAAGGCAGGAGCTGCTGTGGGTCAGATCTATGGAGCAGGAGCTGCTGTGGGGCACATGTGAGTTAGATCTATGGGGCAGGAGATGGTGTGGGGCAGATGTGGGTCAGATCTATGGGGCAGGATCTCCTGGGGGCTGATGTGGGTCAGATCTGTGGGGTAAAATCTGCTGTGGGGCAGATGTGGTTCAGATCTATGGGGCAGGAGCTTCTGTGGGGTTGATGTGGGTCAGATCTATGGGTCAGGAGCTGCTGTGGGGCAGATGTGGGTCAGATATATGGGGCAAGAGCAGCTGTGGTGCAGATGCGGGTCAGATCTATGGGGCAAGATCTCCTGGGGGCTGATGTGGGTCAGATCTGTGGGGTAAAATCTGCTGTGGGGCAGATGTGGTTCAGATCTATGGGGCAGGAGCTTCTGTGGGGTTGATGTGGGTCAGATCTATGGGTCAGGAGCTGCTGTGGGGCAGATGTGGGTCAGTTCTATGGGGCAAGAGCTGCTGTGGTGCAGATGTGGGTCAGATCTATGGGGCAGGAGCTGCTGTGGGGCTGATACGGTTAAGATCTATGGAGCGGGAGATGCTATGGGGCTGATGAGGGTCAGATCTATGGGGCAGGAGCTGATGTGGGGCTGATGTTGGTCAGATCTATAGGGCAGGAGCTGCAGTGGGGCTGATGTGGGTCAGTTCTATGGGGCAGGATCTCCTGTGGGGCTGATGTGGGTCAAATCAATGAGGCAGAGCTGCTCTGGGGCACATGTGGGTCAGATCTATGGAGCAGGAGCTGCTGTGGGGCAGATTTGAATCAGATCTATAGGGCAGGAGCTGCTGTGGGTCAGATCTATGGAGCAGGAGCTGCTGTGGGGCAGATTTGAATGAGATCTATAGGGCAGAAGCTGCTGTGGGTCAGATCTATGGGGCAGGAGCTGCTGTGGGGCAGATTTGAATGAGATCTATAGGGCAGGAGCTGCTGTGGGTCAGATCTATGGAGCAGGAGCTGCTGTGGGGCACATGTGAGTTAGATTAATGGGGCAGGAGATGGTGTGGGGCAGATGTGGGTCAGTTCTACGGGGCAAGAGCCGCTGTGGTGCAGATGTGGGTCAGATCTATGGGGTAAGATCTCCTGGGGGCTGATGTGGGTCAGATCTGTGGGGTAAAATCTGCTGTGGGGCAGATGTGGTTCAGATCTATGGGGCAGGAGCTTCTGTGGGGTTGATGTGGGTCAGATCTATGGGTCAGGAGCTGCTGTGGGGCAGATGTGGGTCAGTTCTATGGGGCAAGAGCTGCTGTGGTGCAGATGTGGGTCAGATCTATGGGGCAGGAGCTGCTGTGGGGCTGATACGGTTAAGATCTATGGAGCGGGAGATGCTATGGGGCTGATGAGGGTCAGATCTATGGGGCAGGAGCTGATGTGGGGCTGATGTTGGTCAGATCTATAGGGCAGGAGCTGCAGTGGGGCTGATGTGGGTCAGATCTATGGGGCAGGATCTCCTGTGGGGCTGATGTGGGTCAAATCAATGAGGCAGAGCTGCTCTGGGGCACATGTGGGTCAGATCTATGGAGCAGGAGCTGCTGTGGGGCAGATTTGAATCAGATCTATAGGGCAGAAGCTGCTGTGGGTCAGATCTATAGGGCAGGAGCTGCTGTGGGGCACATGTGAGTTAGATCTATGGGGCAGGAGATGGTGTGGGGCAGATGTGGGTCAGATCTATGGGGCAGGATCTCCTGGGGGCTGATGTGGGTCAGATCTGTGGGGTAAAATCTGCTGTGGGGCAGATGTGGTTCAGATCTATGGGGCAGGAGCTTCTGTGGGGTTGATGTGGGTCAGATCTATGGGTCAGGAGCTGCTGTGGGGCAGATGTGGGTCAGTTCTATGGGGCAAGAGCTGCTGTGGTGCAGATGTGGGTCAGATCTATGGGGCAGGAGCTGATGTGGGGCTGATGTTGGTCAGATCTATAGGGCAGGAGCTGCAGTGGGGCTGATGAGGGTCAGTTCTATGGGGCAGGATCTCCTGTGGGGCTGATGTGGGTCAAATAAATGAGGCAGAGCTGCTCTGGGGCACATGTGGGTCAGATCTATGGAGCAGGAGCTGCTGTGGGGTAGATTTGAATCAGATCTATAGGGCAGGAGCTGCTGTGGGGCAGATTTGAATCAGATCTATAGGGCAGGAGCTGCTGTGGGCCAGATCTATGGAGCAGGAGCTGCTGTGGGGTTGATGTGGGTCAGATCTATGGGGCAGGAGATGGTGTGGGGCAGATGTGGGTCAGATCTATGGGGCAGGATCTCCTGGGGGCTGATGTGGGTCAGATCTGTGGGGTAAAATCTGCTGTGGGGCAGATGTGGTTCAGATCTATGGGGCAGGAGCTTCTGTGGGGTTGATGTGGGTCAGATCTATGGGTCAGGAGCTGCTGTGGGGCAGATGTGGGTCAGTTCTATGGGGCAAGAGCTGCTGTGGTGCAGATGTGGGTCAGATCTATGGGGCAGGAGCTGCTGTGGGGCTGATACGGTTAAGATCTATGGAGCGGGAGATGCTATGGGGCTGATGAGGGTCAGATCTATGGGGCAGGAGCTGATGTGGGGCTGATGTTGGTCAGATCTATAGGGCAGGAGCTGCAGTGGGGCTGATGTGGGTCAGTTCTATGGGGCAGGATCTCCTGTGGGGCTGATGTGGGTCAAATCAATGAGGCAGAGCTGCTCTGGGGCACATGTGGGTCAGATCTATGGAGCAGGAGCTGCTGTGGGGCAGATTTGAATCAGATCTATAGGGCAGGAGCTGCTGTGGGTCAGATCTATGGAGCAGGAGCTGCTGTGGGGCAGATTTGAATGAGATCTATAGGGCAGAAGCTGCTGTGGGTCAGATCTATGGGGCAGGAGCTGCTGTGGGGCAGATTTGAATGAGATCTATAGGGCAGGAGCTGCTGTGGGTCAGATCTATGGAGCAGGAGCTGCTGTGGGGCACATGTGAGTTAGATCTATGGGGCAGGAGATGGTGTGGGGCAGATGTGGGTCAGTTCTATGGGGCAAGAGCCGCTGTGGTGCAGATGTGGGTCAGATCTATGGGGCAAGATCTCCTGGGGGCTGATGTGGGTCAGATCTGTGGGGTAAAATCTGCTGTGGGGCAGATGTGGTTCAGATCTATGGGGCAGGAGCTTCTGTGGGGTTGATGTGGGTCAGATCTATGGGTCAGGAGCTGCTGTGGGGCAGATGTGGGTCAGTTCTATGGGGCAAGAGCTGCTGTGGTGCAGATGTGGGTCAGATCTATGGGGCAGGAGCTGCTGTGGGGCTGATACGGTTAAGATCTATGGAGCAGGAGATGCTATGGGGCTGATGAGGGTCAGATCTATGGGGCAGGAGCGGATGTGGGGCTGATGTTGGTCAGATCTAAAGGCCGGAGCTGCAGTGGGGCTGATGTGGGTCAGTTCTATGGGGCAGGATCTCCTGTGGGGCTGATGTGGGTCAAATCAATGAGGCAGAGCTGCTCTGGGGCACATGTGGGTCAGATCTATGGAGCAGGAGCTGCTGTGGGGCAGATTTGAATCAGATCTATAGGGCAGGAGCTGCTGTGGGTCAGATCTATGGGCAGGAGCTGCTGTGGGGCACATGTGAGTTAGATCTATGGGGCAGGAGATGGTGTGGGGCAGATGTGGGTCAGATCTATGGGGCAGGATCTCCTGGGGGCTGATGTGGGTCAGATCTGTGGGGTAAAATCTGCTGTGGGGCAGATGTGGTTCAGATCTATGGGGCAGGGGCTTCTGTGGGGTTGATGTGGGTCAGATCTATGGGTCAGGATCTGCTGTGGGGCAGATGTGGGTCAGTTCTATGGGGCAAGAGCCGCTGTGGTGCAGATGTGGGTCAGATCTATGGGGCAAGATCTCCTGGGGGCTGATGTGGGTCAGATCTGTGGGGTAAAATCTGCTGTGGGGCAGATGTGGTTCAGATCTATGGGGCAGGGGCTTCTGTGGGGTTGATGTGGATCAGATCTATGGGTCAGGATCTGCTGTGGGGCAGATGTGGGTCAGATCTATGGGGCAAGAGCCGCTGTGGTGCAGATGCGGGTCAGATCTATGGGGCAGGAGCTGCTGTGGGGCTGATACGGTTAAGATCTATGGAGCGGGAGATGCTATGGGTTGATGAGGGTCAGATCTATGGGGCAGGAGCTGATGTGGGGCTGATGTTGGTCAGATCTATAGGGCAGGAGCTGCAGTGGGGCTGATGTGGGTCAGTTCTATGGGGCAGGATCTCCTGTGGGGCTGATGTGGGTCAAATCAATGAGGCAGAGCTGCTCTGGGGCACATGTGGGTCAGATCTATGGAGCAGGAGCTGCTGTGGGGCAGATTTGAATCAGATCTATAGGGCAGAAGCTGCTGTGGGTCAGATCTATAGGGCAGGAGCTGCTGTGGGGCACATGTGAGTTAGATCTATGGGGCAGGAGATGGTGTGGGGCAGATGTGGTTCAGATCTATGGGGCAGGAGCTTCTGTGGGGTTTATGTGGGTCAGATCTATGGGTCAGGAGCTGCTGTGGGGCAGATGTGGGTCAGTTCTATGGGGCAAGAGCTGCTGTGGTGCAGATGTGGGTCAGATCTATGGGGCAGGAGCTGATGTGGGGCTGATGAGGTTCAGATCTATAGGGCAGGAGCTGCAGTGGGGCTGATGTGGGTCAGTTCTATGGGGCAGGATCTCCTGTGGGGCTGATGTGGGTCAAATAAATGAGGCAGAGCTGCTCTGGGGCACATGTGGGTCAGATCTATGGAGCAGGAGCTGCTGTGGGGCAGATTTGAATCAGATCTATAGGGCAGGAGCTGCTGTGGGGCAGATTTGAATCAGATCTATAGGGCAGGAGCTGCTGTGGGCCAGATCTATGGAGCAGGAGCTGCTGTGGGGTTGATGTGGGTCAGATCTATGGGGCAGGAGATGGTGTGGGGCAGATGTGGGTCAGATCTATGGGGCAGGATCTCCTGGGGGCTGATGTGGGTCAGATCTGTGGGGTAAAATCTGCTGTGGGGCAGATGTGGTTCAGATCTATGGGGCAGGAGCTTCTGTGGGGTTGATGTGGGTCAGATCTATGGGTCAGGAGCTGCTGTGGGGCAGATGTGGGTCAGATCTATGGGGCAGGATCTCCTGGGGGCTGATGTGGGTCAGATCTGTGGGGTAAAATCTGCTGTGGGGCAGATGTGGTTCAGATCTATGGGGCAGGAGCTTCTGTGGGGTTGATGTGGGTCAGATCTATGGGTCAGGAGCTGCTGTGGGGCAGATGTGGGTCAGTTCTATGGGGCTAGAGCCGCTGTGGTGCAGATGTGGGTCAGATCTATGGGGCAAGATCTCCTGGGGGCTGATGTGGGTCAGATCTGTGGGGTAAAATCTGCTGTGGGGCAGATGTGGTTCAGATCTATGGGGCAGGAGCTTCTGTGGGGTTGATGTGGGTCAGATCTATGGGTCAGGAGCTGCTGTGGGGCAGATGTGGGTCAGTTCTATGGGGCAAGAGCTGCTGTGGTGCAGATGTGGGTCAGATCTATGGGGCAGGAGCTGCTGTGGGGCTGATACGGTTAAGATCTATGGAGCGGGAGATGCTATGGGGCTGATGAGGGTCAGATCTATGGGGCAGGAGCTGATGTGGGGCTGATGTTGGTCAGATCTATAGGGCAGGAGCTGCAGTGGGGCTGATGTGGGTCAGTTCTATGGGGCAGGATCTCCTGTGGGGCTGATGTGGGTCAAATCAATGAGGCAGAGCTGCTCTGGGGCACATGTGGGTCATATCTATGGAGCAGGAGCTGCTGTGGGGCAGATTTGAATCAGATCTATAGGGCAGGAGCTGCTGTGGGTCAGATCTATGGGCAGGAGCTGCTGTGGGGCACATGTAAGTTAGATCTATGGGGCAGGAGATGGTGTGGGGCAGATGTGGGTCAGATCTATGGGGCAGGATATCCTGGGGGCTGATGTGGGTCAGATCTGTGGGGTAAAATCTGCTGTGGGGCAGATGTGGTTCAGATCTATGGGGCAGGAGCTTCTGTGGGGTTGATGTGGGTCAGATCTATGGGTCAGGAGCTGCTGTGGGGCAGATTTGGTTCAGTTCTATGGGGCAAGAGCTGCTGTGGTGCAGATGTGGGTCAGATCTATGGGGCAGGAGCTGCTGTGGGGCTGATACGGTTAAGATCTATGGAGCGGGAGATGCTATGGGGCTGATGAGGGTCAGATCTATGGGGCAGGAGCTGATGTGGGGCTGATGTTGGTCAGATCTATAGGGCAGGAGCTGCAGTGGGGCTGATGTGGGTCAGATCTATGGGGCAGGATTTCCTGTGGGGCTGATGTGGGTCAAATCAATGGGGCAGAGCTGCTCTGGGGCACATGTGGGTCAGATCTATGGAGCAGGAGCTGCTGTGGGGCAGATTTGAATCAGATTTTTAGGGCAGGAGCTGCTGTGGGTCAGATCTATGGAGCAGGAGCTGCTGTGGGGCACATGTGAGTTAGATCTATGGGGCAGGAGATGGTGTGGGGCAGATGTGGGTCAGATCTATGGGGCAGGATCTCCTGGGGGCTGATGTGGGTCAGATCTGTGGGGTAAAATCTGCTGTGGGGCAGATGTGGTTCAGATCTATGGGGCAGGAGCTTCTGTGGGGTTGATGTGGGTCAGATCTATGGGTCAGGAGCTGCTGTGGGGCAGATGTGGGTCAGTTCTATGGGGCAAGAGCTGCTGTGGTGCAGATTTGGGTCAGATCTATGGGGCAGGAGCTGCTGTGGGGCAGATTTGAATCAGATCTATAGGGCAGGAGCTGCTGTGGGGCAGATTTGAATCAGATCTATAGGGCAGGAGCTGCTGTGGGTCAGATCTATGGGCAGGAGCTGCTGTGGGGCACATGTGAGTTAGATCTAGGGGGCAGGAGATGGTGTGGGGCAGATGTGGGTCAGATCTATGGGGCAGGATCTCCTGGGGGCTGATGTGGGTCAGATCTGTGGGGTAAAATCTGCTGTGGGGCAGATGTGGTTCAGATCTATGGGGCAGGAGCTTCTGTGGGGTTGATGTGGGTCAGATCTATGGGTCAGGAGCTGCTGTGGGGCAGATGTGGGTCAGATCTATGGGGCAAGAGCCGCTGTGGTGCAGATGCGGGTCAGATCTATGGGGCAAGATATCCTGGGGGCTGATGTGGGTCAGATCTGTGGGGTAAAATCTGCTGTGGGGCAGATGTGGTTCAGATCTATGGGGCAGGAGCTTCTGTGGGGTTGATGTGGGTCAGATCTATGGGTCAGGAGCTGCTGTGGGGCAGATTTGGTTCAGTTCTATGGGGCAAGAGCTGCTGTGGTGCAGATGTGGGTCAGATCTATGGGGCAGGAGCTGCTGTGGGGCTGATACGGTTAAGATCTATGGAGCGGGAGATGCTATGGGGCTGATGAGGGTCAGATCTATGGGGCAGGAGCTGATGTGGGGCTGATGTTGGTCAGATCTATAGGGCAGGAGCTGCAGTGGGGCTGATGTGGGTCAGATCTATGGGGCAGGATCTCCTGTGGGGCTGATGTGGGTCAAATCAATGAGGCAGAGCTGCTCTGGGGCACATGTGGGTCAGATCTATGGGGCAGGAGCTGCTGTGGGGCAGATTTGAATCAGATCTATAGGGCAGGAGCTGCTGTGGGGCAGATTTGAATCAGATCTATAGGGCAGGAGCTGCTGTGGGTCAGATCTATGGGCAGGAGCTGCTGTGGGGCACATGTGATTTAGATCTATGGGGCAGGAGATGGTGTGGGGCAGATGTGGGTCAGATCTATGGGGCAGGATCTCCTGGGGGCTGATGTGGGTCAGATCTGTGGGGTAAAATCTGCTGTGGGGCAGATGTGGTTCAGATCTATGGGGCAGGAGCTTCTGTGGGGTTGATGTGGGTCAGATCTATGGGTCAGGAGCTGCTGTGGGGCAGATGTGGGTCAGATCTATGGGGCAGGATCTCCTGGGGGCTGATGTGGGTCAGTTCTATGGGGCAAGAGCTGCTGTGGTGCAGATGTGGGTCAGATCTATGGGGCAGGAGCTGCTGTGGGGCTGATACGGTTAAGATCTATGGAGCGGGAGATGCTATGGGGCTGATGAGGGTCAGATCTATGGGGCAGGAGCTGATGTGGGGCTGATGTTGGTCAGATCTATAGGGCAGGAGCTGCAGTGGGGCTGATGTGGGTCAGTTCTATGGGGCAGGATCTCCTGTGGGGCTGATGAGGGTCAAATCAATGAGGCAGAGCTGCTCTGGGGCACATGTGGGTCATATCTATGGAGCAGGAGCTGCTGTGGGGCAGATTTGAATCAGATATATAGGGCAGGAGCTGCTGTGGGTCAGATCTATGGAGCAGGAGCTGCTGTGGGGTTGATGTGGGTCAGATCTATGGGTCAGGAGCTGCTGTGGGGCAGATGTGGGTCAGTTCTATGGGGCAAGAGCTGCTGTGGTGCAGATGTGGTTCAGATCTATGGGGCAGGAGCTGATGTGGGGCTGATGTTGGTCAGATCTATAGGGCAGGAGCTGCAGTGGGGCTGATGTGGGTCAGTTCTATGGGTCAGGATCTCCTGTGGGGCTGATGTGGGTCAAATCAATGAGGCAGAGCTGCTCTGGGGCACATGTGGGTCAGATCTATGGAGCAGGAGCTGCTGTGGGGCAGATTTGAATCAGATCTATAGGGCAGGAGCTGCTGTGGGTCAGATCTATGGAGCAGGAGCTGCTGTGGGGTTGATGTGGGTTAGATCTATGGGTCAGGAGCTGCTGTGGGGCAGATGTGGGTCAGTTCTATGGGGCAAGAGCTGCTGTGGTGCAGATGTGGGTCAGATCTATGGGGCAGGAGCTGCTGTGGGGCTGATACGGTTAAGATCTATGGAGCGGGAGATGCTATGGGGCTGATGAGGGTCAGATCTATGGGGCAGGAGCTGATGTGGGGCTGATGTTGGTCAGATCTATAGGGCAGGAGCTGCAGTGGGGCTGATGTGGGTCAGATCTATGGGGCAGGATCTCCTGTGGGGCTGATGTGGGTCAAATCAATGGGGCAGAGCTGCTCTGGGGCACATGTGGGTCAGATCTATGGGGCAGGAGCTGCTGTGGGGCAGATTTGAATCAGATCTATAGGGCAGGAGCTGCTGTGGGTCAGATCTATGGGCAGGAGCTGCTGTGGGGCACATGTGAGTTAGATCTATGGGGCAGGAGATGGTGTGGGGCAGATGTGGGTCAGATCTATGGGGCAGGATCTCCTGGGGGCTGATGTGGGTCAGATCTGTGGGGTAAAATCTGCTGTGGGGCAGATGTGGTTCAGATCTATGGGGCAGGAGCTTCTGTGGGGTTGATGTGGGTCAGATCTATGGGTCAGGAGCTGCTGTGGTGCAGATGTGGGTCAGATCTATGGGGCAGGATCTGCTGGGGGCTGATGTGGGTCAGATCTGTGGGGTAAAATCTGCTGTGGGGCAGATGTGGTTCAGATCTATGGGGCAGGAGCTTCTGTGGGGTTGATGTGGGTCAGATCTATGGGTCAGGAGCTGCTGTGGGGCAGATGTGGGTCAGTTCTATGGGGCAAGAGCCGCTGTGGTGCAGATGTGGGTCAGATCTATGGGGCAAGATTTCCTGGGGGCTGATGTGGGTCAGATCTGTGGGGTAAAATCTGCTGTGGGGCAGATGTATTTCAGATCTATGGGGCAGGAGCTTCTGTGGGGTTGATGTGGGTCAGATCTATGGGTCAGGAGCTGCTGTGGGGCAGATGTGGGTCAGTTCTATGGGGCAAGAGCTGCTGTGGTGCAGATGTGGGTCAGATCTATGGGGCAGGAGCTGCTGTGGGGCTGATACGGTTAAGATCTATGGAGCGGGAGATGCAATGGGGCTGATGAGGGTCAGATCTATGGGGCAGGAGCTGATGTGGGGCTGATGTTGGTCAGATCTATAGGCCAGGAGCTGCAGTGGGGCTGATGTGGGTCAGTTCTATGGGGCACGATCTCCTGTGGGGCTGATGTGGGTCAAATCAATGAGGCAGAGCTGCTCTGGGGCACATGTGGGTCAGATCTATGGGGCAGGAGCTGCTGTGGGGCAGATTTGAATCAGATCTATAGGGCAGGAGCTGCTGTGGGTCAGATCTATGGGCAGGAGCTGCTGTCGGGCACATGTGAGTTAGATCTATGGGGCAGGAGATGGTGTGGGGCAGATGTGGGTCAGATCTATGGGGCAGGATCTCCTGGGGGCTGATGTGGGTCAGATCTGTGGGGTAAAATCTGCTGTGGGGCAGATGTGGTTCAGATCTATGGGGCAGGAGCTTCTGTGGGGTTGATGTGGGTCAGATCTATGGGTCAGGAGCTGCTGTGGGGCAGATGTGGGTCAGATCTATGGGGCAGGATCTCCTGTGGGGCTGATGTGGGTCAAATCAATGAGGCAGAGCTGCTCTGGGGCACATGTGGGTCAGATCTATGGAGCAGGAGCTGCTGTGGGGCAAATTTGAATCAGATCTATAGGGCAGGAGCTGCTGTGGGTCAGATCTATGGAGCAGGAGCTACTGTGGGGTTGATGTGGGTCAGATCTATGGGTCAGGAGCTGCTGTGGGGCAGATGTGGGTCAGTTCTATGGGGCAAGAGCTGCTGTGGTGCAGATGTGGGTCAGATCTATGGGGCAGGAGCTGCTGTGGGGCTGATACGGTTAAGATCTATGGAGCGGGAGATGCTATGGGGCTGATGAGGGTCAGATCTATGGGGCAGGAGCTGATGTGGGGCTGATGTCGGTCAGATCTATAGGGCAGGAGCTGCAGTGGGGCTGATGTGGGTCAGATCTATGGGGCAGGATCTCCTGTGGGGCTGATGTGGGTCAAATCAATGGGGCAGAGCTGCTCTGGGGCACATGTGGGTCAGATCTATGGAGCAGGAGCTGCTGTGGGGCAGATTTGAATGAGATCTATAGGGCAGGAGCTGCTGTGGGTCAGATCTATGGAGCAGGAGCTGCTGTGGGGCACATGTGAGTTAGATCTATGGGGCAGGAGATGGTGTGGGGCAGATGTGGGTCAGATCTATGGGGCAGGATCTCCTGGGGGCTGATGTGGGTCAGATCTGTGGGGTAAAATCTGCTGTGGGGCAGATGTGGTTCAGATCTATGGGGCAGGAGCTTCTGTGGGGTTGATGTGGGTCAGATCTATGGGTCAGGAGCTGCTGTGGGGCAGATGTGGGTCAGATCTATGGGGCAGGAGCTGCTGTGGTGCAGATGTGGGTCAGATCTATGGGGCAGGAGCTGCTGTGGGGCTGATACGGTTAAAATCTATGGAGCAGGAGATGCTATGGGGCTGATGAGGGACAGATCTATGGGGCAGGAGCTGATGTGGGGCTGATGTTGGTCAGATCTATAGGGCAGGAGCTGCAGTGGGGCTGATGTGGGTCAGTTCTATGGGGCAGGATCTCCTGTGGGGCTGATGTGGGACAAATCAATGAGGCAGAGCTGCTCTGGGGCACATGTGGGTCAGATCTATGGAGCAGGAGCTGCTGTGGGGCAGATTTGAATCAGATCTATAGGGCAGGAGCTGCTGTGGGTCAGATCTATGGAGGAGGAGCTGCTGTGGGGTTGATGTGGGTTAGATCTATGGGTCAGGAGCTGTTGTGGGGCAGATGTGGGTCAGTTCTATGGGGCAAGAGCTGCTGTGGTGCAGATGTGGGTCAGATCTATGGGGCAGGAGCTGCTGTGGGGCTGATACGGTTAAGATCTATGGAGCGGGAGATGCTATGGGGCTGATGAGGGTCAGATCTATGGGGCAGGAGCTGATGTGGGGCTGATGTTGGTCAGATCTATAGGGCAGGAGCTGCAGTGGGGCTGATGTGGGTCAGATCTATGAGGCAGGATTTCCTGTGGGGCTGATGTGGGTCAAATCAATGGGGCAGAGCTGCTCTGGGGCACATGTGGGTCAGATCTATGAAGCAGGAGCTGCTGTGGGGCAGATTTGAATCAGATCTATAGGGCAGGAGCTGCTGTGGGTCAGATCTATGGAGCAGGAGCTGCTGTGGGGCACATGTGAGTTAGATCTATGGGGCAGGAGATGGTGTGGGGCAGATGTGGGTCAGATCTATGGGGCAGGATCTCCTGGGGGCTGATGTGGGTCAGATCTGTGGGGTAAAATCTGCTGTGGGGCAGATGTGGTTCAGATCTATGGGGCAGGAGCTTCTGTGGGGTTGATGTGGGTCAGATCTATGGGTCAGGAGCTGCTGTGGGGCAGATGTGGGTCAGTTCTATGGGGCAAGAGCTGCTGTGGTGCAGATGTGGGTCAGATCTATGGGGCAAGATCTCCTGGGGGCTGATGTGGGTCAGATCTGTGGGGTAAAATCTGCTGTGGGGCAGATGTGGTTCAGATCTATGGGGCAGGAGCTTCTGTGGGGTTGATGTGGGTCAGATCTATGGGTCAGGAGCTGCTGTGGGGCAGATGTGGGTCAGTTCTATGGGGCAAGAGCTGCTGTGGTGCAGATGTGGGTCAGATCTATGGGGCAGGAGCTGCTGTGGGGCTGATACGGTTAAGATCTATGGAGCGGGAGATGCTATGGGGCTGATGAGGGTCAGATCTATGGGGCTGGAGCTGATGTGGGGCTGATGTTGGTCAGATCTATAGGGCAGGAGCTGCAGTGGGGCTGATGTGGGTCAGATCTATGGGGCAGGATCTCCTGTGGGGCTGATGTGGTTCAAATCAATGAGGCAGAGCTGCTCTGGGGCACATGTGGGTCAGATCTATGGAGCAGGAGCTGCTGTGGGGCAGATTTGAATGAGATCTATAGGGCAGGAGCTGCTGTGGGTCAGATCTATGGAGCAGGAGCTGCTGTGGGGCACATGTGAGTTAGATCTATGGGGCAGGAGATGGTGTGGGGCAGATGTGTGTCAGATCTATGGGGCAGGATTTCCTGGGGGCTGATGTGGGTCAGATCTGTGGGGTAAAATCTGCTGTGGGGCAGATGTGGTTCAGATCTATGGGGCAGGAGCTTCTGTGGGGTTGATGTGGGTCAGATCTATGGGTCAGGAGCTGCTGTGGGGCAGATGTGGGTCAGATCTATGGGGCAGGATCTCCTGGGGGCTGATGTGGGTCAGATCTGTGGGGTAAAATCTGCTGTGGGGCAGATGTTGTTCAGATCTATGGGGCAGGAGCTTCTGTGGGGTTGATGTGGGTCAGATCTATGGGTCAGGAGCTGCTGTGGGGCAGATGTGGGTCAGTTCTATGGGGCAAGAGCCGCTGTGGTGCAGATGTGGGTCAGATCTATGGGGCAAGATCTCCTGGGGGCTGATGTGGGTCAGATCTGTGGGGTAAAATCTGCTGTGGGGCAGATGTGGTTCAGATCTATGGGGCAGGAGCTTCTGTGGGGTTGATGTGGGTCAGATCTATGGGTCAGGAGCTGCTGTGGGGCAGATGTGGGTCAGTTCTATGGGGCAAGAGCTGCTGTGGTGCAGATGTGGGTCAGATCTATGGGGCAGGAGCTGCTGTGGGGCTGATGCGGTTAAGATCTATGGAGCGGGAGATGCTATGGGGCTGATGAGGGTCAGATCTATGGGGCAGGAGCTGATGTGGGGCTGATGTTGGTCAGATCTATAGGGCAGGAGCTGCAGTGGGGCTGATGTGGGTCAGATGTATGGGGCAGGATCTCCTGTGGGGCTGATGTGGGTCAAATCAATGGGGCAGAGCTGCTCTGGGGCACATGTGGGTCAGATCTATGGGGCAGGAGCTGCTGTGGGGCAGATTTGAATCAGATCTATAGGGCAGGAGCTGCTGTGGGTCAGATCTATGGAGCAGGAGCTGCTGTGGGGCACATGTGAGTTAGATCTATGGGGCAGGAGATGGTGTGGGGCAGATGTGGGTCAGATCTATGGGGCAGGATCTCCTGGGGGCTGATGTGGGTCAGATCTGTGGGGTAAAATCTGCTGAGGGGCAGATGTGGTTCAGATCTATGGGGCAGGAGATTCTGTGGGGTTGATGTGGGTCAGATCTATGGGTCAGGAGCTGCTTTGGGCAGATGTGGGTCAGTTCTATGGGGCAAGAGCCGCTGTGGTGCAGATGTGGGTCAGATCTATGGGGCAAGATCTCCTGGGGGCTGATGTGGGTCAGATCTGTGGGGTAAAATCTGCTGTGGGACAGATGTGGTTCAGATCTATGGGGCAGGAGCTTCTGTGGGGTTGATGTGGGTCAGATCTATGGGTCAGGAGTTGCTGTGGGGCAGATTTGAATCAGATCTATAGGGCAGAAGCTGCTGTGGGTCAGATCTATGGGCAGGAGCTGCTGTGGGGCACATGTGAGTTAGATCTATGGGGCAGGAGATGGTGTGGGGCAGATGTGGGTCAGATCTATGGGGCAGGATCTCCTGGGGGCTGATGTGGGTCAGATCTGTGGGGTAAAATCTGCTGTGGGGCAGATGTGGTTCAGATCTATGGGGCAGGAGCTTCTGTGGGGTTGATGTGGGTCAGATCTATGGGTCAGGAGCTGCTGTGGGGCAGATGTGGGTCAGTTCTATGGGGCAAGAGCCGCTGTGGTGCAGATGCGGGTCAGATCTATGGGGCAAGATCTCCTGGGGGCTGATGTGGGTCAGGTCTGTGGGGTAAAATCTGCTGTGGGGCAGATGTGGTTCAGATCTATGAGGCAGGAGCTTCTGTGGGGTTGATGTGGGTCAGATCTATGGGTCAGGAGCTGCTGTGGGGCAGATGTGGGTCAGTTCTATGGGGCAAGAGCCGCTGTGGTGCAGATGTGGGTCAGATCTATGGGGCAAGATCTCCTGGGGGCTGATGTGGGTCAGATCTGTGGGGTAAAATCTGCTGTGGGGCAGATGTGGTTCAGATCTATGGGGCAGGAGCTTCTGTGGGGTTGATGTGGGTCAGATCTATGGGTCAGGAGCTGCTGTGGGGCAGATGTGGGTCAGTTCTATGGGGCAAGAGCTGCTGTGGTGCAGATGTGGGTCAGATCTATGGGGCAGGAGCTGCTGTGGGGCTGATACGGTTAAGATCTATGGAGCGGGAGATGCTATGGGTCTGATGAGGGTCAGATCTATGGGGCAGGAGCTGATGTGGGGCTGATGTTGGTCAGATCTATAGGGCAGGAGCTGCAGTGGGGCTGATGTGGGTCAGTTCTATGGGGCAGGATCTCCTGTGGGGCTGATGTGGGTCAAATCAATGAGGCAGAGCTGCTCTGGGGCACATGTGGGTCAGATCTATGGAGCAGGAGCTGCTGTGGGGCAGATTTGAATCAGATCTATAGGGCAGGAGCTGCTGTGGGTCAGATCTATGGGTCAGGAGCTGCTGTGGGGCAGATGTGGGTCAGATCTATGGGGCAAGAGCTGCTGTGGTGCAGATGTGGGTCAGATCTATAGGGGAGGAGCTTCTGTGGGGCTGATACGGTTAAGATCTATGGAGCGGGAGATGCTATGGGGCTGATGAGGGTCAGATCTATGGGGCAGGAGCTGATGTGGGGCTGATGTTGGTCAGATCTATAGGGCAGGAGCTGCAGTGGGGCTGATGTGGGTCAGATCTATGGGGCAGGATCTCCTGTGGGGCTGATGTGGGTCAAATCAATGAGGCAGAGCTGCTCTGGGGCACATGTGGGTCAGATCTATGGGGCAGGAGCTGCTGTGGGGCAGATTTGAATGAGATCTATAGGGCAGGAGCTGCTGTGGGTCAGATCTATGGGCAGGAGCTGCTGTGGGGCACATGTGAGTTAGATCTATGGGGCAGGAGATGGTGTGGGGCAGATGTGGGTCAGATCTATGGGGCAGGATCTCCTGGGGGCTGATGTGGGTCAGATCTGTGGGGTAAAATCTGCTGTGGGGCAGATGTGGTTCTGATCTATGGGGCAGGAGCTTCTGTGGGGTTGATGTGAGTTAGATCTATGGGGCAGGAGATGGTGTGGGGCAGATGTGGGTCAGATCTATGGGGCAGGATCTCCTGGGGGCTGATGTGGGTCAGATCTGTGGGGTAAAATCTGCTGTGGGGCAGATGTGGTTCAGATCTATGGGGCAGGAGCTTCTGTGGGGTTGATGTGGGTCAGATCTGTGGGGTAAAATCTGCTGTGGGGCAGATGTGGTTCAGATCTATGGGGCAGGAGCTTCTGTGGGGTTGATGTGGGTCAGATCTATGGGTCAGGAGCTGCTGTGGGGCAGATGTGGGTCAGTTCTATGGGGCAAGAGCTGCTGTGGTGCAGATGTGGGTCAGATCTATGGGGCAAGATCTCCTGGGGGCTGATGTGGGTCAGATCTGTGGGGTAAAATCTGCTGTGGGGCAGATGTGGTTCAGATCTATGGGGCAGGAGCTTCTGTGGGGTTGATGTGGGTCAGATCTATGGGTCAGGAGCTGCTGTGGGGCAGATGTGGGTCAGTTCTATGGGGCAAGAGCTGCTGTGGTGCAGATGTGGGTCAGATCTATGGGGCAGGAGCTGCTGTGGGGCTGATACGGTTAAGATCTATGGAGCGGGAGATGCTATGGGGCTGATGAGGGTCAGATCTATGGGGCTGGAGCTGATGTGGGGCTGATGTTGGTCAGATCTATAGGGCAGGAGCTGCAGTGGGGCTGATGTGGGTCAGATCTATGGGGCAGGATCTCCTGTGGGGCTGATGTGGGTCAAATCAATGAGGCAGAGCTGCTCTGGGGCACATGTGGGTCAGATCTATGGAGCAGGAGCTGCTGTGGGGCAGATTTGAAGGAGATCTATAGGGCAGGAGCTGCTGTGGGTCAGATCTATGGAGCAGGAGCTGCTGTGGGGCACATGTGAGTTAGATCTATGGGGCAGGAGATGGTGTGGGGCAGATGTGTGTCAGATCTATGGGGCAGGATTTCCTGGGGGCTGATGTGGGTCAGATCTGTGGGGTAAAATCTGCTGTGGGGCAGATGTGGTTCAGATCTATGGGGCAGGAGCTTCTGTGGGGTTGATGTGGGTCAGATCTATGGGTCAGGAGCTGCTGTGGGGCAGATGTGGGTCAGATCTATGGGGCAGGATCTCCTGGGGGCTGATGTGGGTCAGATCTGTGGGGTAAAATCTGCTGTGGGGCAGATGTTGTTCAGATCTATGGGGCAGGAGCTTCTGTGGGGTTGATGTGGGTCAGATCTATGGGTCAGGAGCTGCTGTGGGGCAGATGTGGGTCAGTTCTATGGGGCAAGAGCCGCTGTGGTGCAGATGTGGGTCAGATCTATGGGGCAAGATCTCCTGGGGGCTGATGTGGGTCAGATCTGTTGGGTAAAATCTGCTGTGGGGCAGATGTGGTTCAGATCTATGGGGCAGGAGCTTCTGTGGGGTTGATGTGGGTCAGATCTATGGGTCAGGAGCTGCTGTGGGGCAGATGTGGGTCAGTTCTATGGGGCAAGAGCTGCTGTGGTGCAGATGTGGGTCAGATCTATGGGGCAGGAGCTGCTGTGGGGCTGATGCGGTTAAGATCTATGGAGCGGGAGATGCTATGGGGCTGATGAGGGTCAGATCTATGGGGCAGGAGCTGATGTGGGGCTGATGTTGGTCAGATCTATAGGGCAGGAGCTGCAGTGGGGCTGATGTGGGTCAGATCTATGGGGCAGGATCTCCTGTGGGGCTGATGTGGGTCAAATCAATGGGGCAGAGCTGCTCTGGGGCACATGTGGGTCAGATCTATGGGGCAGGAGCTGCTGTGGGGCAGATTTGAATCAGATCTATAGGGCAGGAGCTGCTGTGGGTCAGATCTATGGAGCAGGAGCTGCTGTGGGGCACATGTGAGTTAGATCTATGGGGCAGGAGATGGTGTGGGGCAGATGTGGGTCAGATCTATGGGGCAGGATCTCCTGGGGGCTGATGTGGGTCAGATCTGTGGGGTAAAATCTGCTGTGGGGCAGATGTGGTTCAGATCTATGGGGCAGGAGCTTCTGTGGGGTTGATGTGGGTCAGATCTATGGGTCAGGAGCTGCTGTGGGGCAGATGTGGGTCAGATCTATGGGGCAGGATCTCCTGGGGGTTGATGTGGGTCAGATCTATGGGTCAGGAGCTGCTGTGGGGCAGATGTGGGTCAGTTCTATGGGGCAAGAGCCGCTGTGGTGCAGATGTGGGTCAGATCTATGGGGCAAGATCTCCTGGGGGCTGATGTGGGTCAGATCTGTGGGGTAAAATCTGCTGTGGGACAGATGTGGTTCAGATCTATGGGGCAGGAGCTTCTGTGGGGTTGATGTGGGTCAGATCTATGGGTCAGGAGTTGCTGTGGGGCAGATTTGAATCAGATCTATAGGGCAGAAGCTGCTGTGGGTCAGATCTATGGGCAGGAGCTGCTGTGGGGCACATGTGAGTTAGATCTATGGGGCAGGAGATGGTGTGGGGCAGATGTGGGTCAGATCTATGGGGCAGGATCTCCTGGGGGCTGATGTGGGTCAGATCTGTGGGGTAAAATCTGCTGTGGGGCAGATGTGGTTCAGATCTATGGGGCAGGAGCTTCTGTGGGGTTGATGTGGGTCAGATCTATGGGTCAGGAGCTGCTGTGGGGCAGATGTGGGTCAGTTCTATGGGTCAAGAGCCGCTGTGGTGCAGATGCGGGTCAGATCTATGGGGCAAGATCTCCTGGGGGCTGATGTGGGTCAGGTCTGTGGGGTAAAATCTGCTGTGGGGCAGATGTGGTTCAGATCTATGGGGCAGGAGCTTCTGTGGGGTTGATGTGGGTCAGATCTATGGGTCAGGAGCTGCTGTGGGGCAGATGTGGGTCAGTTCTATGGGGCAAGAGCCGCTGTGGTGCAGATGTGGGTCAGATCTATGGGGCAAGATCTCCTGGGGGCTGATGTGGGTCAGATCTGTGGGGTAAAATCTGCTGTGGGGCAGATGTGGTTCAGATCTATGGGGCAGGAGCTTCTGTGGGGTTGATGTAAGTCAGATCTATGGGTCAGGAGCTGCTGTGGGGCAGATGTGGGTCAGTTCTATGGGGCAAGAGCTGCTGTGGTGCAGATGTGGGTCAGATCTATGGGGCAGGAGCTGCTGTGGGGCTGATACGGTTAAGATCTATGGAGCGGGAGATGCTATGGGGCTGATGAGGGTCAGATCTATGGGGCAGGAGCTGATGTGGGGCTGATGTTGGTCAGATCTATAGGGCAGGAGCTGCAGTGGGGCTGATGTGGGTCAGTTCTATGGGGCAGGATCTCCTGTGGGGCTGATGTGGGTCAAATCAATGAGGCAGAGCTGCTCTGGGGCACATGTGGGTCAGATCTATGGAGCAGGAGCTGCTGTGGGGCAGATTTGAATGAGATCTATAGGGCAGGAGCTGCTGTGGGTCAGATCTATGGGTCAGGAGCTGGTGTGGGGCAGATGTGGGTCAGATCTATGGGGCAAGAGCTGCTGTGGTGCAGATGTGGGTCAGATCTATAGGGGAGGAGCTTCTGTGGGGCTGATACGGTTAAGATCTATGGAGCGGGAGATGCTATGGGGCTGATGAGGGTCAGATCTATGGGGCAGGAGCTGATGTGGGGCTGATGTTGGTCAGATCTATAGGGCAGGAGCTGCAGTGGGGCTGATGTGGGTCAGATCTATGGGGCAGGATCTCCTGTGGGGCTGATGTGGGTCAAATCAATGAGGCAGAGCTGCTCTGGGGCACATGTGGGTCAGATCTATGTGGCAGGAGCTGCTGTGGGGCAGATTTGAATGAGATCTATAGGGCAGGAGCTGCTGTGGGTCAGATCTATGGGCAGGAGCTGCTGTGGGGCACATGTGAGTTAGATCTATGGGGCAGGAGATGGTGTGGGGCAGATGTGGGTCAGATCTATGGGGCAGGATCTCCTGGGGGCTGATGTGGGTCAGATCTGTGGGGTAAAATCTGCTGTGGGGCAGATGTGGTTCTGATCTATGGGGCAGGAGCTTCTGTGGGGTTGATGTGAGTTAGATCTATGGGGCAGGAGATGGTGTGGGGCAGATGTGGGTCAGATCTATGGGGCAGGATCTCCTGGGGTCTGATGTGGGTCAGATCTGTGGGGTAAAATCTGCTGTGGGGCAGATGTGGTTCAGATCTATGGGGCAGGAGCTTCTGTGGGGTTTATGTGGGTCAGATCTATGGGTCAGGAGCAGCTGTGGGGCAGATGTGGGTCAGTTCTATGGGGCAGGAGCTGCTGTGGGGCTGATGTGGGTCAGTTCTATGGGGCAAGAGCCGCTGTGGTGCAGATGTGGGTCAGATCTATGGGGCAAGATCTCCTGGGGGCTGATGTGGGTCAGATCTGTGGGGTAAAATCTGCTGTGGGGCAGATGTGGTTCAGATCTATGGGGCAGGAGCTTCTGTGGGGTTGATGTGGGTCAGATCTATGGGTCAGGAGCTGCTGTGGGGCAGATGTGGGTCAGTTCTATGGGGCAAGAGCTGCTGTGGTGCAGATGTGGGTCAGATCTATGGGGCAGGAGCTGCTGTGGGGCTGATACGGTTAAGATCTATGGAGCGGGAGATGCTATGGGGCTGATGAGGGTCAGATCTATGGGGCAGGAGCTGATGTGGGGCTGATGTTGGTCAGATCTATAGGGCAGGAGCTGCAGTGGGGCTGATGTGGGTCAGATCTATGGGGCAGGATCTCCTGTGGGGCTGATGTGGGTCAAATCAATGAGGCAGAGCTGCTCTGGGGCACATGTGGGTCAGATCTATGGAGCAGGAGCTGCTGTGGGGCAGATTTGAATCAGATCTATAGGGCAGGAGCTGCTGTGAGTCAGATCTATGGAGCAGGAGCTGCTGTGGGGTTGATGTGGGTCAGATCTATGGGTCAGGAGCTGCTGTGGGGCAGATGTGGGTCAGTTCTATGGGTCAAGAGCTGCTGTGGTGCAGATGTGGGTCAGATCTATGGGGCAGGAGCTGCTGTGGGGCAGATGTGGTTAAGATCTATTGATTGGGAGATGCTATGGGGCTGATGAGGGTCAGATCTATGGGGCAGGAGCTGATGTGGGGCTGATGTTGGTCAGATCTATAGGGCAGGAGCTGCAGTGGGGCTGATGTGGGTCAGATCTATGGGGCAGGATCTCCTGTGGGGCTGATGTGGGTCAAATCAATGGGGCAGAGCTGCTCTGGGGCACATGTGGGTCAGATCTATAGGGCAGGAGCTGCTGTGGGTCAGATCTATTGGCAGGAGCTGCTGTGGGGCACATGTGAGTTTGATCTATGGGGCAGGAAATGGTGTGGGGCAGATGTGGGTCAGATCTATGGGGCAGGATCTCCTGGGGGCTGATGTGGGTCAGATCTGTGGTGTAAAATCTGCTGTGGGGCAGATGTGGTTCAGATCTATGGGGCAGGAGCTTCTGTGGGGTTGATGTGGGTCAGATCTATGGGTCAGGAGCTGCTGTGGTGCAGATGTGGGTCAGATCTATGGGGCAGGATCTCCTGGGGGCTGATGTGGGTCAGATCTGTGGGGTAAAATCTGCTGTGGGGCAGATGTGGTTCAGATCTATGGGGCAGGAGCTTCTGTGGATTGATGTGGGTCAGATCTATGGGTCAGGAGCTGCTGTGGGGCAGATTTGGGTCAGTTCTATGGGGCAAGAGCCGCTGTGGTGCAGATGTGGGTCAGATCTATGGGGCAAGATCTCCTGGGGGCTGATGTGGGTCAGATCTGTGGGGTAAAATCTGCTGTGGGGCAGATGTGGTTCAGATCTATGGGGCAGGAGCTTCTGTGTGGCTGATGTGGGTCAGATCTATGGGTCAGGAGCTGCTGTGGGGCAGATGTGGGTCAGTTCTATGGGGCAAGAGCTGCTGTGGTGCAGATGTGGGTCAGATCTATGGGGCAGGAGCTGCTGTGGGGCTGATACGGTTAAGATCTATGGAGCTGGAGATGCTATGGGGCTGATGAGGTTCAGATCTATGTGGCAGGAGCTGATGTGGGGCTGATGTTGGTCAGATCTATAGGGCAGGAGCTGCAGTGGGGCTGATGTGGGTCAGATCTATGGGGCAGGATCTCCTGTGGGGCTGATGTGGGTCAAATCAATGGGGCAGAGCTGCTCTGGGGCACATGTGGGTCAGATCAATGGAGCAGGAGCTGCTGTGGGGCAGATTTGAATCAGATCTATAGGGCAGAAGCTGCTGTGGGTCAGATCTATGGGCAGGAGCTGCTGTGGGGCACATGTGAGTTAGATCTATGGGGCAGGAGATGGTGTGGGGCAGATGTGGGTCAGATCTATGGGGCAGGATCTCCTGGGGGCTGATGTGGGTCAGATCTGTGGGGTAAAATCTGCTGTGCGGCAGATGTGGTTCAGATCTATGGGGCAGGAGCTTCTGTGGGGTTGATGTGGGTCAGATCTATGGGTCAGGAGCTGCTGTGGGGCAGATGTGGGTCAGATCTATGGGGCAGGATCTCCTGGGGGCTGATGTGGGTCAGATCTGTGGGGTAAAATCTGCTGTGGGGCAGATGTGGTTCAGATCTATGGGGCAGGATCTTCTGTGGGGTTGATGTGGGTCAGATCTATGGGTCAGGACCTGCTGTGGGGCAGATGTGGGTCAGTTCTATGGGGCAAGAGCCACTGTGGTGCAGATGTGGGTCAGATCTATGGGGCAAGATCTCCTGGGGGCTGATGTGGGTCAGATCTGTGGGGTAAAATCTGCTGTGGGGCAGATGTGGTTCAGACCTAAGGGGCAGGAGCTTCTGTGGAGTTGATGTGGGTCAGATCTATGGGTCAGGAGCTGCTGTGGGGCAGATGTGGGTCAGATCTATGGGGCAGGATCCCCTGTGGGGCTGATGTGGGTCAAATCAATGAGGCAGAGCTGCTCTGGGGCACATGTGGGTCAGATCTATGGAGCAGGAGCTGCTGTGGGGCAGATTTGAATCAGATCTATGGGGCTGGAGCTGCTGTGGGTCACATCTATGGAGCAGGAGCTGCTGTGGGGTTGATGTGGGTCAGATCTATGGGTCAGGAGCTGCTGTGGGGCAGATGTGGGTCAGTTCTATGGGGCAAGAGCTGCTGTGGTGCAGATGTGTGTCAGATCTATGGAGCAGGAGCTGCTGTGGGGCAGATTTGAATCAGATCAATGGGCAGGAGCTGCTGTGGGGCACATGTGAGTTAGATCTATTGGGCAGAAGATGGTGTGGGTCAGATCTATGGAGCAGGAGCTGCTGTGGTGTTGATGTGGGTCAGTTCTATGGGGCAGGATCTCCTGGGGGCTGATGTGGGTCAAATCAATGAGGCAGAGATGCTCTGGGGCACATGTGGGTCAGATCTATGGAGCAGGAGCTGCTGTGGGGCAGATTTGAATGAGATCTATAGGTCAGTAGCTGCTGTGGGTCAGATCTATGGGGCAGGAGCTGCTGTGGGGCACATGTGAGTTAGATCTATGGGGCAGGAGATGGTGTGGGTCAGATCTATGGAGCAGGAGCTGCTGTGGTGTTGATGTGGGTCAGATCTATGGGTCAGGAGCTGCTTTGGGGCAGATGTGGGTCAGTTCTATGGGGCAAGAGCTGCTGTGGTGCAGATGTGGTTCAGATCTATGGGGCAGGATCTTCTGTGGGGTTGATGTGGGTCAGATCTATGGGTCAGGAGCTGCTGTGGTGCAGATGTGGGTCAGATCTATGGGGCAGGATCTCCTGTGGGGCTGATGTGGGTCAAATCAATGAGGCAGAGCTGCTCTGGGGCACATGTGGGTCAGATCTATGGAGCAGGAGCTGCTGTGGGGCAGATTTGAATGAGATCTATAGGGCAGGAGCTGCTGTGGGTCAGATCTATGGAGCAGGAGCTGCTGTGGTGTTGATGTGGGTCAGATCTATGGGTCAGGAGCTGCTTTGGGGCAGATGTGGGTCAGTTCTATGGGGCAAGAGCTGCTGTGGTGCAGATGTGGGTCAGATCTATGGGGCAGGAGCTGCTGTGGGGCTGATACGGTTAAGATCTATGGAGCGGGAGATGCTATGGGGCTGATGAGGGTCAGATCTATGGGGCAGGAGCTGATGTGGGGCTGATGTTGGTCAGATCTATAGGGCAGGAGCTGCAGTGGGGCTGATGTGGGTCAGTTCTATGGGGCAGGATCTCCTGTGGGGCTTATGTGGGACAAATCAATGAGGCAGAGCTGCTCTGGGGCACATGTGGGTCAGATCTATGGAGCAGGAGCTGCTGTGGGGCAGATTTGAATCAGATCTATAGGGCAGGAGCTGCTGTGGGTCAGATCTATGGAACAGGAGCTGCTGTTGGGCACATGTGAGATAGATCTATGGAGCAGGAGCTGCTGTGGGGCAGATTTGAATCAGATCTATAGGGGAGGAGGTGCTGTTGGTCAGATCTATGGGTCAGGAGCTGCTGTGGGGCAGATGTGGGTCAGATCTATGAGGCAGGATCTCCTGGGGGCTGATGTGGGTCAGATCTGTGGGGTAAAATCTGCTGTGGGGCAGATGTGGTTCAGATCTATCGGGCAGGAGCTTCTGTGGGGTTGATGTGGGTCAGATCTATGGGTCAGGAGCTGCTGTGGGGCAGATGTGGGTCAGTTCTATGGGGCAAGAGCCGCTGTGGTGCAGATGTGGGTCAGATCTATGGGGCAAGATCTCCTGGGGGCTGATGTGGGTCAGATCTGTGGGGTAAAATCTGCTGTGGGGCAGATGTGGTTCAGATCTAAGGGGCAGGAGCTTCTGTGGGGTTGATGTGGGTCAGATCTATGGGTCAGGAGCTGCTGTGGGGCTGATGTGGGTCAGTTCTATGGGGCAAGAGCTGCTGTGGTGCAGATGTGGGTCAGATCTATGGGGCAGGAGCTGCTGTGGGGCTGATACGGTTAAGATCTATGGAGCGGGAGATGCTATGGGGCTGATGAGGGTCAGATCTATGGGGCAGGAGCTGATGTGGGGCTGATGTTGGTCAGATCTATAGGGCAGGAGCTGCAGTGGGGCTGATGTGGGTCAGTTCTATGGGGCAGGATCTCCTGTGGGGCTGATGTGGGTCAAATCAATGAGGCAGAGCTGCTCTGGGGCACATGTGGGTCAGATCTATGGAGCAGGAGCTGCTGTGGGGCAAATTTGAATGAGATCTATAGGGCAAGAGCTGCTGTGGGTCAGATCTATGGAGCAGGAGCTGCTGTGGGGTTGATGTGGGTCAGATCTATGGGTCAGGAGCTGCTGTGGGGCAGATGTGGGTCAGTTCTATGGGGCAAGAGCTGCTGTGGTGCAGATGTGGGTCAGATCTATGGGGCAGGAGCTGCTGTGGGGCTGATACGGTTAAGATCTATGGAGCGGGAGATGCTATGGGGCTGATGAGGGTCAGATCTATGGGGCAGGAGCTGATGTGGGGCTGATGTTGGTCAGATCTATAGGGCAGGAGCTGCAGTGGGGCTGATGTGGGTCAGTTCTATGGGGCAGGATCTCCTGTGGGGCTGATGTGGGTCAAATCAATGAGGCAGAGCTGCTCTGGGGCACATGTGGGTCAGATCTATGGAGCAGGAGCTGCTGTGGGGCAGATTTGAATCAGATCTATAGGGCAGGAGCTGCTGTGGGTCAGATCTATGGAGCAGGAGCTGCTGTGGGGTTGATGTGGGTCAGATCTATGGGTCAGGAGCTGCTGTGGGGCAGATGTGGGTCAGTTCTATGGGGCAAGAGCTGCTGTGGTGCAGATGTGGGTCAGATCTATGGGGCAGGAGCTGCTGTGGGGCTGATACGGTTAAGATCTATGGAGCGGGAGATGCTATGGGGCTGATGAGGGTCAGATCTATGGGGCAGGAGCTGATGTGGGGCTGATGTTGGTCAGATCTATAGGGCAGGAGCTGCAGTGGGGCTGATGTGGGTCAGTTCTATGGGGCAGGATCTCCTGTGGGGCTGATGTGGGTCAAATCAATGAGGCAGAGCTGCTCTGGGGCACCTGTGGGTCAGATCTATAGAGCAGGAGCTGCTGTGGGGCAGATTTGAATCAGATCTATAGGGCAGGAGCTGCTGTGGGTCAGATCTATGGAGTAGGAGCTGCTGTGGGGCACATGTGAGTTAGATCTATGGGGCAGGAGATGGTGTGGGGCAGATGTGGGTCAGATCTATGGGGCAGGATCTCCTGGGGGCTGTTGTGGGTCAGATCTGTGGGGTAAAATCTGCTGTGGGGCAGATGTGGTTCAGATCTATGGGGCAGGAGCTTCTGTGGGGTTGATGTGGGTCAGATCTATGGGTCAGGAGCTGCTGTGGGGCAGATGTGGGTCAGTTCTATGGGGCAAGAGCCGCTGTGGTGCAGATGTGGGTCAGATCTATGGGGCAAGATCTCCTGGGGGCTGATGTGGGTCAGATCTGTGGGGTAAAATCTGCTGTGGGGCAGATGTGGTTCAGATCTATGGGGCAGGAGCTTCTGTGGGGGTGATGTGGGTCAGATCTATGGGTCAGGAGCTGCTGTGGGGCTGATGTGGGTCAGTTCTATGGGGCAAGAGCTGCTGTGGTGCAGATGTGGGTCAGATCTATGGGGCAGGAGCTGCTGTAGGGCTGATACGGTTAAGATCTATGGAGCGGGAGATGCTATGGGGCTGATGAGGGTCAGATCTATGGGGCAGGAGCTGATGTGGGGCTGATGTTGGTCAGATCTATAGGGCAGGAGCTGCAGTGGGGCTGATGTGGGTCAGATCTATGGGGCAGGATCTCCTGTGGGGCTGATGTGGGTCAAATCAATGTGGCAGAGCTGCTCTGGGGCACATGTGGGTCAGATCTATGGGGCAGGAGCTGCTGTGGGGCAGATTTGAATCAGATCTATAGGGCAGGAGCTGCTGTGGGTCAGATCTATGGGCAGGAGCTGCTGTGGGGCACATGTGAGTTAGATCTATGGGGCAGGAGATGGTGTGGGGCAGATGTGGGTCAGATCTATGGGGCAGGATCTCCTGGGGGCTGATGTGGGTCAGATCTGTGGGGTAAAATCTGCTGTGGGGCAGATGTGGTTCAGATCTATGGGGCAGGAGCTTCTGTGGGGTTGATGTGGGTCAGATCTATGGGTCAGGAGCTGCTGTGGGGCAGATGTGGGTCAGATCTATGGGGCAGGACCTCCTGGGGGCTGATGTGGGTCAGATCTGTGGGGTAAAATCTGCTGTGGGGCAGATGTGGTTCAGAACTATGGGGCAGGAGCTTCTGTGGGGTTGATGTGGGTCAGATCTATGGGTCAGGAGCTGCTGTGGGGCAGATGTGGGTCAGTTCTATGGGGCAAGAGCCGCTGTGGTGCAGATGTGGGTCAGATCTATGGGGCAAGATCTCCTGGGGGCTGATGTGGGTCAGATCTGTGGGGTAAAATCTGCTGTGGGGCAGATGTGGTTCAGATCTATAGGGCAGGAGCTTCTGTGGGGTTGATGTGGGTCAGATCTATGGGTCAGGAGCTGCTGTGGGGCAGATGTGGGGCAGTTCTATGGGGCAAGAGCTGCTGTGGTGCAGATGTGGGTCAGATCTATGGGGCAGGAGCTGCTGTGGGGCTGATACGGTTAAGATCTATGGAGCGGGAGATGCTATGGGGCTGATGAGGGTCAGATCTATGGGGCAGGAGCTGATGTGGGGCTGATGTTGGTCAGATCTATAGGGCAGGAGCTGCAGTGGGGCTGATGTGGGTCAGTTCTATGGGGCAGGATCTCCTGTGGGGCTGATGTGGGTCAAATCAATGAGGCAGAGCTGCTCTGGGGCACATGTGGGTCAGATCTATGGAGCAGGAGCTGGTGTGGGGCAGATTTGAATCAGATCTATAGGGCAGGAGCTGCTGTGGGTCAGATCTATGGAGCAGGAGCTGCTGTGGGGCACATGTGAGTTAGATCTATGGGGCAGGAGATGGTGTGGGGCAGATGTGGGTCAGATCTATGGGGCAGGATCTCCTGGGGGCTGATGTGGGTCAGATCTGTGGGGTAAAATCTGCTGTGGGGCAGATGTGGTTCAGATCTATGGGGCAGGAGCTTCTGTGGGGTTGATGTGGGTCAGATCTATGGGTCAGGAGCTGCTGTGGGGCAAATTTGAATGAGATCTATAGGGCAGGAGCTGCTGTGGGTCAGATCTATGGAGCAGGAGCTGCTGTGGGGTTGATGTGGGTCAGATCTATGGGTCAGGAGCTGCTGTGGGGCAGATGTGGGTCAGTTCTATGGGGCAAGAGCTGCTGTGGTGCAGATGTGGGTCAGATCTATGGGGCAGGAGCTGCTGTGGGGCTGATACGGTTAAGATCTATGGAGCGGGAGATGCTATGGGGCTGATGAGGGTCAGATCTATGGGGCAGGAGCTGATGTGGGGCTGATGTTGGTCAGATCTATAGGGCAGGAGCTGCAGTGGGGCTGATGTGGGTCAGTTCTATGGGGCAGGATCTCCTGTGGGGCTGATGTGGGTCAAATCAATGAGGCAGAGCTGCTCTGGGGCACATGTGGGTCAGATCTATGGAGCAGGAGCTGCTGTGGGGCAGATTTGAATCAGATCTATAGGGCAGGAGCTGCTGTGGGTCAGATCTATGGAGCAGGAGCTGCTGTGGGGTTGATGTGGGTCAGATCTATGGGTCAGGAGCTGCTGTGGGGCAGATGTGGGTCAGTTCTATGGGGCAAGAGCTGCTGTGGTGCAGATGTGGGTCAGATCTATGGGGCAGGAGCTGCTGTGGGGCTGATACGGTTAAGATCTATGGAGCGGGAGATGCTATGGGGCTGATGAGGGTCAGATCTATGGGGCAGGAGCTGATGTGGGGCTGATGTTGGTCAGATCTATAGGGCAGGAGCTGCAGTGGGGCTGATGTGGGTCAGTTCTATGGGGCAGGATCTCCTGTGGGGCTGATGTGGGTCAAATCAATGAGGCAGAGCTGCTCTGGGGCACCTGTGGGTCAGATCTATAGAGCAGGAGCTGCTGTGGGGCAGATTTGAATCAGATCTATAGGGCAGGAGCTGCTGTGGGTCAGATCTATGGAGTAGGAGCTGCTGTGGGGCACATGTGAGTTAGATCTATGGGGCAGGAGATGGTGTGGGGCAGATGTGGGTCAGATCTATGGGGCAGGATCTCCTGGGGGCTGTTGTGGGTCAGATCTGTGGGGTAAAATCTGCTGTGGGGCAGATGTGGTTCAGATCTATGGGGCAGGAGCTTCTGTGGGGTTGATGTGGGTCAGATCTATGGGTCAGGAGCTGCTGTGGGGCAGATGTGGGTCAGTTCTATGGGGCAAGAGCCGCTGTGGTGCAGATGTGGGTCAGATCTATGGGGCAAGATCTCCTGGGGGCTGATGTGGGTCAGATCTGTGGGGTAAAATCTGCTGTGGGGCAGATGTGGTTCAGATCTATGGGGCAGGAGCTTCTGTGGGGGTGATGTGGGTCAGATCTATGGGTCAGGAGCTGCTGTGGGGCTGATGTGGGTCAGTTCTATGGGGCAAGAGCTGCTGTGGTGCAGATGTGGGTCAGATCTATGGGGCAGGAGCTGCTGTAGGGCTGATACGGTTAAGATCTATGGAGCGGGAGATGCTATGGGGCTGATGAGGGTCAGATCTATGGGGCAGGAGCTGATGTGGGGCTGATGTTGGTCAGATCTATAGGGCAGGAGCTGCAGTGGGGCTGATGTGGGTCAGATCTATGGGGCAGGATCTCCTGTGGGGCTGATGTGGGTCAAATCAATGGGGCAGAGCTGCTCTGGGGCACATGTGGGTCAGATCTATGGGGCAGGAGCTGCTGTGGGGCAGATTTGAATCAGATCTATAGGGCAGGAGCTGCTGTGGGTCAGATCTATGGGCAGGAGCTGCTGTGGGGCACATGTGAGTTAGATCTATGGGGCAGGAGATGGTGTGGGGCAGATGTGGGTCAGATCTATGGGGCAGGATCTCCTGGGGGCTGATGTGGGTCAGATCTGTGGGGTAAAATCTGCTGTGGGGCAGATGTGGTTCAGATCTATGGGGCAGGAGCTTCTGTGGGGTTGATGTGGGTCAGATCTATGGGTCAGGAGCTGCTGTGGGGCAGATGTGGGTCAGATCTATGGGGCAGGACCTCCTGGGGGCTGATGTGGGTCAGATCTGTGGGGTAAAATCTGCTGTGGGGCAGATGTGGTTCAGAACTATGGGGCAGGAGCTTCTGTGGGGTTGATGTGGGTCAGATCTATGGGTCAGGAGCTGCTGTGGGGCAGATGTGGGTCAGTTCTATGGGGCAAGAGCCGCTGTGGTGCAGATGTGGGTCAGATCTATGGGGCAAGATCTCCTGGGGGCTGATGTGGGTCAGATCTGTGGGGTAAAATCTGCTGTGGGGCAGATGTGGTTCAGATCTATAGGGCAGGAGCTTCTGTGGGGTTGATGTGGGTCAGATCTATGGGTCAGGAGCTGCTGTGGGGCAGATGTGGGTCAGTTCTATGGGGCAAGAGCTGCTGTGGTGCAGATGTGGGTCAGATCTATGGGGCAGGAGCTGCTGTGGGGCTGATACGGTTAAGATCTATGGAGCGGGAGATGCTATGGGGCTGATGAGGGTCAGATCTATGGGGCAGGAGCTGATGTGGGGCTGATGTTGGTCAGATCTATAGGGCAGGAGCTGCAGTGGGGCTGATGTGGGTCAGTTCTATGGGGCAGGATCTCCTGTGGGGCTGATGTGGGTCAAATCAATGAGGCAGAGCTGCTCTGGGGCACATGTGGGTCAGATCTATGGAGCAGGAGCTGGTGTGGGGCAGATTTGAATCAGATCTATAGGGCAGGAGCTGCTGTGGGTCAGATCTATGGAGCAGGAGCTGCTGTGGGGCACATGTGAGTTAGATCTATGGGGCAGGAGATGGTGTGGGGCAGATGTGGGTCAGATCTATGGGGCAGGATCTCCTGGGGGCTGATGTGGGTCAGATCTGTGGGGTAAAATCTGCTGTGGGGCAGATGTGGTTCAGATCTATGGGGCAGGAGCTTCTGTGGGGTTGATGTGGGTCAGATCTATGGGTCAGGAGCTGCTGTGGGGCAGATGTGGGTCAGATCTATGGGGCAGGACCTCCTGGGGGCTGATGTGGGTCAGATCTGTGGGGTAAAATCTGCTGTGGGGCAGATGTGGTTCAGATCTATGGGGCAGGAGCTTCTGTGGGGTTGATGTGGGTCAGATCTATGGGTCAGGAGCTGCTGTGGGGCAGATGTGGGTCAGTTCTATGGGGCAAGAGCCGCTGTGGTGCAGATGTGGGTCAGATCTATGGGGCAAGATCTCCTGGGGGCTGATGTGGGTCAGATCTGTGGGGTAAAATCTGCTGTGGGGCAGATGTGGTTCAGATCTATGGGTCAAAAGCTTCTGTGGGGTTGATGTGGGTCAGATCTATGGGTCAGGAGCTGCTGTGGGGCAGATGTGGGTCACTTCTATGGGGCAAGAGCCGCTGTGGTTCAGATGTGGGTCAGATCTATGGGGCAGGAGCTGCTGTGGGGCTGATACGGTTAAGATCTATGGAGCGGGAGATGCTATGGGGCTGATGAGGGTCAGATCTATGGGGCAGGAGCTGATGTGGGGCTGATGTTGGTCAGATCTATAGGGCAGGAGCTGCAGTGGGGCTGATGTGGGTCAGATCTATGGGGCAGGATCTCCTGTGGGGCTGATGTGGGTCAAATCAATGGGGCAGAGCTGCTCTGGGGAACATGTAGGTCAGATCTATGGGACAGGAGCTGCTGTGGGGCAGATTTGAATCAGATCTATAGGGCAGGAGCTGCTGTGGGTCAGATCTATGGGCAGGAGCTGCTGTGGGGCACATGTGAGTTAGATATAGGGGGCAGGAGATGGTGTGGGGCAGATGTGGGTCAGATCTATGGGGCAGGATCTCCTGGGGGCTGATGTGGGTCAGATCTGTGGGGTAAAATCTGCTGTGGGGCAGATGTGGTTCAGATCTATGGGGCAGGAGCTTCTGTGGGGTTGATGTGGGTCAGATCTATGGGTCAGGAGCTGCTGTGGGGCAGATGTGGGTCAGTTCTATGGGGCAAGAGCTGCTGCGGTGCAGATGTGGGTCAGATCTATGGGGCAGGAGCTGCTGTGGGGCTGATACGGTTAAGATCTATGGAGCGGGAGATGCTATGGGGCTGATGAGGTTCAGATCTATGGGGCAGGAGCTGATGTGGGGCTGATGTTGGTCAGATCTATAGGGCAGGAGCTGCAGTGGGGCTGATGTGGGTCAGATCTATGGGGCAGGATCTCCTGTGGGGCTGATGTGGGTCAAATCAATGGGGCAGAGCTGCTCTGGGGCACATGTGGGTCAGATCTATGGGGCAGGAGCTGCTGTGGGGCAGATTTGAATCAGATCTATAGGGCAGGAGCTGCTGTGGGTCAGATCTATGGGCAGGAGCTGCTGTGGGGCACATGTGAGTTAGATCTATGGGGCAGGAGATGGTGTGGGGCAGATGTGGGTCAGATCTATGGGGCAGGATCTCCTGGGGGCTGAGGTGGGTCAGATCTGTGGGGTAAAATCTGCTGTGGGGCAGATGTGGTTCAGATCTATGGGGCAGGATCTCCTGTGGGGCTGATGTGGGTCAAATCAATGGGGCAGAGCTGCTCTGGGGCACATGTGGGTCAGATCTATGGAGCAGGAGCTGCTGTGGGGCAGATTTGAATCAGATCTATAGGGCAGAAGCTGCTGTGGGTCAGATCTATAGGGCAGGAGCTGCTGTGGGGCACATGTGAGTTAGATCTATGGGGCAGGAGATGGTGTGGGGCAGATGTGGGTCAGATCTATGGGGCAGGATCTCCTGGGGGCTGATGTGGGTCAGATCTGTGGGGTAAAATCTGCTGTGGGGCAGATGTGGTTCAGATCTATGGGGCAGGAGCTTCTGTGGGGTTGATGTGGGTCAGATCTATGGGTCAGGAGCTGCTGTGGGGCAGATGTGGGTCAGTTCTATGGGGCAAGAGCTGCTGTGGTGCAGATGTGGGTCAGATCTATGGGGCAGGAGCTGCTGTGGGGCTGATACGGTTAAGATCTATGGAGCGGGAGATGCTATGGGGCTGATGAGGGTCAGATCTATGGGGCAGGAGCTGATGTGGGGCTGATGTTGGTCAGATCTATAGGGCAGGAGCTGCAGTGGGGCTGATGTGGGTCAGTTCTATGGGGCAGGATCTCCTGTGGGGCTGATGTGGGTCAAATCAATGGGGCAGAGCTGCTCTGGGGCACATGTGGGTCAGATCTATGGAGCAGGAGCTGCTGTGGGGCAGATTTGAATCAGATCTATAGGGCAGGAGCTGCTGTGGGTCAGATCTATGGAGCAGGAGCTGCTGTGGGGCAGATTTGAATCAGATATATAGGGCAGGAGCTGCTGTGGGTCAGATCTATGGAGCAGGAGCTGCTGTGGGGTTGATGTGGGTCAGATCTATGGGTCAGGAGCTGCTGTGGGGCAGATGTGGGTCAGTTCTATGGGGCAAGAGCTGCTGTGGTGCAGATGTGGTTCAGATCTATGGGGCAGGAGCTGATGTGGGGCTGATGTTGGTCAGATCTATAGGGCAGGAGCTGCAGTGGGGCTGATGTGGGTCAGATCTATGGGGCAGGATCTCCTGTGGGGCTGATGTGGGTCAAATCAATGGGGCAGAGCTGCTCTGGGGCACATGTGGGTCAGATCGATGGGGCAGGAGATGGTGTGAGGCAGATGTGGGTCAGATCTATGGGGCAGGATCTCCTGGGGGCTGATGTGGGTCAGATCTGTGGGGTAAAATCTGCTGTGGGGCAGATGTGGTTCAGATCTATGGGGCAGGAGCTTCCTTGGGGTTGATGTGGGTCAGATCTATGGGTCAGGAGCTGCTGTGGGGCAGATGTGGGTCAGTTCTATGGGGCAAGAGCCGCTGTGGTGCAGATGTGGGTCAGATCTATGGGCAAGATCTCCTGGGGGCTGATGTGGGTCAGATCTGTGGGGTAAAATCTGCTGTGGGGCAGATATGGTTCAGATCTATGGGGCAGGAGCTTCTGTGGGGTTGATGTGGGTCAGATCTATGGGTCAGGAGCTGCTGTGGGGCAGATGTGGGTCAGTTCTATGGGGCAAGAGCTGCTGTGGTGCAGATGTGGGTCAGATCTATGGGGCAGGAGCTGCTGTGGGGCTGATACGGTTAAGATCTATGGAGCGGGAGATGCTATGGGGCTGATGAGGGTCAGATCTATGGGGCAGGAGCTGATGTGGGGCTGATGTTGGTCAGATCTATAGGGCAGGAGCTGCAGTGGGGCTGATGTGGGTCAGTTCTATGGGGCAGGATCTCCTGTGGGGCTGATGTGGGTCAAATCAATGAGGCAGAGCTGCTCTGGGGCACATGTGGGTCAGATCTATGGAGCAGGAGCTGCTGTGGGGCAGATTTGAATCAGATCTATAGGGCAGGAGCTGCTGTGGGTCAGATCTATTAAGCAGGAGCTGCTGTGGGGTTGATGTGGGTCAGATCTATGGGGCAGGAGATGGTGTGGGGCAGATGTGGGTCAGATCTATGGGGCAGGATCTCCTGGGGGCTGATGTGGGTCAGATCTATGGGTCAGGAGCTGCTGTGGGGCAGATGTGGGTCAGTTCTATGGGGCAAGAGCCGCTGTGGTGCAGATGAGGGTCAGATCAATGGGGCAAGATCTCCTGGGGGCTGATGTGGGTCAGATCTGTGGGGTAAAATCTGCTGTGGGGCAGATGTGGTTCAGATCTATGGGGCAGGAGCTTCTGTGGGGTTGATGTGGGTCAGATCTATGGGTCAGGAGCTGCTGTGGGGCAGATGTGGGTCAGATCTATGGGGCAGGAGCTGCAGTGGGGTTGATGTGGGTCAGTTCTATGGGGCAGGATCTCCTGTGGGGCTGATGTAGGTCAAATAAATGAGGCAGAGCTGCTCTGGGGCACATGTGGGTCAGATCTATGGAGCAGGAGCTGCTGTGGGGCAGATGTGAATCAGATCTATAGGGCAGAAGCTGCTGTGGGTCAGATCTATGGGCAGGAGCTGCTGTGGGGCACATGTGAGTTAGATCTATGGGGCAGGAGATGGTGTGGGGCAGATGTGGGTCAGATCTATGGGGCAGGATCTCCTGGGGGCTGATGTGGGTAAGATCTGTGGGGTAAAATCTGCTGTGGGGCAGATGTGGTTCCGATCTATGGGGCAGGAGCTTCTGTGGGGTTGATGTGGGTCAGATCTATGGGTCAGGAGCTGCTGTGGGGCAGATGTGGGTCAGATCTATGGGGCAGGATCTCCTGGGGTCTGATGTGGGTCAGATCTGTGGGGTAAAATCTGCTGTGGGGCAGATGTGGTTCAGATCTATGGGGCAGGAGCTTCTGTGGGGTTGATGAGGGTCAGATCTATGGGTCAGGAGCTGCTGTGGGGCAGATGTGGGTAAGTTCTATGGGGCAAGAGCCGCTGTGGTGCAGATGTGGGTCAGATCTATGGGGCAAGATCTCCTGGGGGCTGATGTGGGTCAGATCTGTGGGGTAAAATCTGCTGTGGGGCAGATGTGGTTCAGATCTATGGGGCAGGAGCTTCTGTGGGGTTGATGTGGGTCAGATCTATGGGTCAGGAGCTGCTGTGGGGCAGATGTGGGTCAGTTCTATGGGGCAAGAGCTGCTGTGGTGCAGATGTGGGTCAGATCTATGGGGCAGGAGCTGCTGTGGGGCTGATACGGTTAAGATCTATGGAGAGGGAGATGCTATGGGGCTGATGAGGGTCAGATCTATGGGGCAGGAGCTGATGTGGGGCTGATGTTGGTCAGATCTATAGGGCAGGAGCTGCAGTGGGGCTGATGTGGGTCAGTTCTATGGGGCAGGATCTCCTGTGGGGCTGATGTGGGTCAAATCAATGAGGCAGAGCTGCTGTGGGGCACATGTGGGTCAGATCTATGGAGCAGGAGCTGCTGTGGGGCAGATTTGAATCAGATCTATAGGGCAGGAGCTGCTGTGGGTCAGATCTATGGAGCAGGAGCTGCTGTGGGGTTGATGTGGGTCAGATCTATGGGTCAGGAGCTGCTGTGGGGCACATGTGAGTTAGATCTATGGGGCAGGAGATGGTGTGGGGCAGATGTGGGTCAGATCTATGGGGCAGGATCTCCTGGGGGCTGATGTGGGTCAGATCTGTGGGGTAAAATCTGCTGTGGGGCAGATGTGGTTCAGATCTATGGGGCTGGAGCTTCTGTGGGGTTGATGTGGGTCAGATCTATGGGTCAGGAGCTGCTGTGGGGCAGATGTGGGTCAGATCTATGGGGCAGGATCTCCTGGGGGCTGATGTGGGTCAGATCTGTGGGGTAAAATCTGCTGTGGGGCAGATGTGGTTCAGATCTATGGGGCAGGAGCTTCTGTGGGGTTGATGTGGGTCAGATCTATGGGTCAGGAGCTGCTGTGGGGCAGATGTGGGTAAGTTCTATGGGGCAGGAGCCGCTGTGGTGCAGATGTGGGTCAGATCTATGGGGCAAGATCTCCTGGGGGCTGATGTGGTCAGTTCTATGGGTCAGGAGCTGCTGTGCGGCAGATGTGGGTCAGTTCTATGGGGCAAGAGCCGCTGTGGTGCAGATGAGGGTCAGATCTATGGGGCAAGATCTCCTGGGGGCTGATGTGGGTCAGATCTGTGGGGTAAAATCTGCTGTGGGGCAGATGTGGTTCAGATCTATGGGGCAGGAGCTTCTGTGGGGTTGATGTGGGTCAGATCTATGGGTCAGGAGCTGCTGTGGGGCAGATGTGGGTCATTTCTATGGGGCAAGAGCTGCTGTGGTGCAGATGTGGGTCAGATCTATGGGGCAGGAGCTGCTGTGGGGCTGATACGGTTAAGATCTATGGAGCGGGAGATGCTATGGGGCTGATGAGGTTCAGATCTATGGGGCAGGAGCTGATGTGGGGCTGATGTTGGTCAGATCTATAGGGCAGGAGCTGCAGTGGGGCTGATGTGGGTCAGATCTATGGGGCAGGATCTCCTGTGGGGCTGATGTGGGTCAAATCAATGGGGCAGAGCTGCTCTGGGGCACATGTGGGTCAGATCTATGGAGCAGGAGCTGCTGTGGGTCAGATCTATGGGTCAGGAGATGCTGTGGGGCAGATGTGGGTCAGATCTATGGGGCAGGATCTCCTGGGGGCTGATGTGGGTCAGATCTGTGGGGTAAAATCTGCTGTGGGGCAGATGTGGTTCAGATCTATGGGGCAGGATCTTCTGTGGGGTTGATGTGGGTCAGATCTATGGGTCAGGAGCTGCTGTGGGGCAGATGTGGGTCAGTTCTATGGGGCAGGAGCTGCTGTGGGGCTGATACGGTTAAGATCTATGGAGCGGGAGATGCTATGGGGCTGATGAGGGTCAGATCTATGGGGCAGGAGCTGATGTGGGGCTGATGTTGGTCAGATCTATAGGGCAGGAGCTGCAGTGGGGCTGATGTGGGTCATTTCTATGGGGCAGGATCTCCTGTGGGGCTGATGTGGGTCAAATCAATGAGTCAGAGCTGCTCTGGGGCACATGTGGGTCAGATCTATGGAGCAGGAGCTGCTGTGGGGCAGATTTGAATGAGATCTATAGGGCAGGAGCTGCTGTGGGTCAGATCTATGGAGCAGGAGCTGCTGTGGGGCAGATTTGAATCAGATCTATAGGGCAGGAGCTGCTGTGGGTCAGATCTATGGAGCAGGAGCTGCTGTGGGGTTGATGTGGGTCAGATCTATGGGTCAGGAGCTGCTGTGGGGCAGATGTGGGTCAGTTCTATGGGGCAAGAGCTGCTGTGGTGCAGATGTGGGTCAGATCTATGGGGCAGGAGCTGCTGTGGGGCTGATACGGTTAAGATCTATGGAGCGGGAGATGCTATGGGGCTGATGAGGGTCAGATCTATGGGGCAGGAGCTGATGTGGGGCTGATGTTGGTCAGATCTATAGGGCAGGAGCTGCAGTGGGGCTGATGTGGGTCAGATCTATGGGGCAGGATCTCCTGTGTGGCTGATGTGGGTCAAATCAATGGGGCAGAGCTGCTCTGGGGCACATGTGGGTCAGATCTATGGAGCAGGAGCTGCTGTGGGGCAGATTTGAATCAGATCTATAGGGCAGAAGCTGCTGTGGGTCAGATCTATGGGCAGGAGCTGCTGTGGGGCACATGTGAGTTAGATCTATGGGGCAGGAGATGGTGTGGGGCAGATGTGGGTCAGATCTATGGGGCAGGATCTCCTGGGGGCTGATGTGGGTCAGATCTGTGGGGTAAAATCTGCTGTGGGGCAGATGTGGTTCAGATCTATGGGGCAGGAGCTTCTGTGGGGTTGATGTGGGTCAGATCTATGGGTCAGCAGCTGCTGTGGGGCAGATGTGGGTCAGATCTATGGGGCAGGATCTCCTGGGGGCTGATGTGGGTCAGATCTGTGGGGTAAAATCTGCTGTGGGGCAGATGTGGTTCAGATCTATGGGGCAGGAGCTTCTGTGGGGTTGATGTGGGTCAGATCTATGGGTCAGGAGCTGCTGTGGGGCAGATGTGGGTAAGTTCTATGGGGCAAGAGCCGCTGTGGTGCAGATGTGGGTCAGATCTATGGGGCAAGATCTCCTGGGGGCTGATGTGGGTCAGATCTGTGGGGTAAAATCTGCTGTGGGGCAGATGTTGTTCAGATCTATGGGGCAGGAGCTTCTGTGGGGCAGATTTGAATCAGATCTATAGGGCAGGAGCTGCTGTGGGTCAGATCTATGGAGCAGGAGCTGCTGTGGGGTTGATGTGGGTCAGATCTATGGGTCAGGAGCTGCTGTGGGGCAGATGTGGGTCAGTTCGATGGGGCAAGAGCTGCTGTGGTGCAGATGTGGGTCAGATCTATGGGGCAGGAGCTGCTGTGGGGCTGATACGGTTAAGATCTATGGAGCGGGAGATGCTATGGGGCTGATGAGGGTCAGATCTATGGGGCAGGAGCTGATGTGGGGCTGATGTTGGTCAGATCTATAGGGCAGAAGCTGCAGTGGGGCTGATGTGGGTCAGATCTATGGGGCAGGATCTCCTGTGGGGCTGATGTGGGTCAAATCAATGGGGCAGAGCTGCTCTGGGGCACATGTGGGTCAGATCTGTGGAGCAGGAGCTGCTGTGGGGCAGATTTGAATCAGATCTATAGTGCAGGAGCTGCTGTGGGTCAGATCTATGGGTCAGGAGCTGCTGTGGGGCAGATGTGGGTCAGTTCTATGGGGCAAGAGCTGCTGTGGTGCAGATGTGGGTCAGATCTATGGGGCAGGAGCTGCTGTGGGGCTGATACGGTTAAGATCTATGGAGCGGGAGATGCTATGGGGCTGATGAGGGTCAGATCTATGGGGCAGGAGCTGCAGTGGGGCTGATGTGGGTCAGTTCTATGGGGCAGGATCTCCTGTGGGGCTGATGTGGGTCAAATCAATGAGGCAGAGCTGCTCTGGGGCACATGTGGGTCAGATCTATGGAGAAGGAGCTGCTGTGGGGCAGATTTGAATGAGATCTATAGGGCAGGAGCTGCTGTGGGTCAGATCTATGGAGCAGGAGCTGCTGTGGGGCACATGTGAGTTAGATCTATGGGGCAGGAGATGGTGTGGGGCAGATGTGGGTCAGATCTATGGGGCAGGATCTCCTGGGGGCTGATGTGGGTCAGATCTGTGGGGTAAAATCTGCTGTGGGGCAGATGTGGTTCAGATCTATGGGGCAGGAGCTTCTGTGGGTCAGATCTATGGAGCAGGAGCTGCTGTGGGGTTGATGTGGGTCAGATCTATGGGTCAGGAGCTGCTGTGGGGCAGATGTGGGTCAGTTCTATGGGGCAAGAGCCGCTGTGGTGCAGATGTGGGTCAGATCTATGGGGCAAGATATCCTGGGGGCCGATGTGGGTCAGATCTGTGGGGTAAAATCTGCTGTGGGGCAGATGTGGTTCAGATCTATGGGACAGGAGCTTCTGTGGGGTTGATGTGGGTCAGATCTATGGGTCAGGAGCTGCTGTGGGGCAGATGTGGGTCAGTTCTATGGGGCAAGAGCTGCTGTGGTGCAGATGTGGGTCAGATCTATGGGGCAGGAGCTGCTGTGGGGCTGATACGGTTAAGATCTATGGAGCGGGAGATGCTATGGGGCTGAGGAGGGTCAGATCTATGGGGCAGGAGCTGATGTGGGGCTGATGTTGGTCAGATCTATAGGGCAGGAGCTGCAGTGGGGCTGATGTGGGTCAGATCTATGGGGCAGGATCTCCTGTGGGGCTGATGTGGGTCAAATCAATGTGGCAGAGCTGCTCTGGGGCACATGTGGGTCAGATCTATGGGGCAGGAGCTGCTGTGGGGCAGATTTGAATCAGATCTATAGGGCAGGAGCTGCTGTGGGTCAGATCTATGGGCAGGAGCTGCTGTGGGGCACATGTGAGTTAGATCTATGGGGCAGGAGATGGTGTGGGGCAGATGTGGGTCAGATCTATGGGTCAGGAGCTGCTGTGGGGCAGATGTGGGTCAGTTCTATGGGGCAAGAGCCGCTGTGGTGCAGATGTGGATCAGATCTATGGGGCAAGATCTCCTGGGGGCATATGTGGGTCAGATCTGTGGGGTAAAATCTGCTGTGGGGCAGATGTGGTTCAGATCTATGGGGCAGGAGCTTCTGTGGGGTTGATGTGGGTCAAATCAATGAGGCAGAGCTGCTCTGGGGCACATTTGGTTCAGATCTATGGAGAAGGAGCTGCTGTGGGGCAGATTTGAATGAGATCTATAGGGCAGGAGCTGCTGTGGGTCAGATCTATGGAGCAGGAGCTGCTGTGGGGTTGATGTGGGTCAGATCTATGGGTCAGGAGCTGCTGTGGGGCAGATGTGGGTCAGTTCTATGGGGCAAGAGCTGCTGTGGTGCAGATGTGGGTCAGATCTATGGGTCAGGAGCTGCTGTGGGGGAGATGTGGGTCAGATCTATGGGGCAAGAGCTGCTGTGGTTCAGATGTGGGTCAGATCTATGGGGCAGGAGCTGCTGTGGGGCTGATACGGTTAAGATCTATGGAGCGGGAGATGCTATGGGGCTGATGAGGGTCAGATCTATGGGCAGGAGCTGCTGTGGGGCACATGTGAGTTAGATCTATGGGGCAGGAGATGGTGTGGGGCTGATGAGGGTCAGATCTATGGGGCAGGAGCTGATGTGGGGCTGATGTTGGTCAGATCTATAGGGCAGGAGCTGCAGTGGGGCTGATGTGGGTCAGATCTATGGGGCAGGATCTCCTGTGGGGCTGATGTGGGTCAAATCAATGGGGCAGAGCTGCTCTGGGGCACATGTGGGTCAGATCTATGGAGCAGGAGCTGCTGTGGGGCAGATTTGAATCAGATCTATAGGGCAGGAGCTGCTGTGGGTCAGATCTATGGGCAGGAGCTGCTGTGGGGCACATGTGAGTTAGATCTATGGGGCAGGAGATGGTGTGGGGCAGATGTGGGTCAGATCTATGGGGCAGGATCTCCTGGGGGCTGATGTGGGTCAGATCTGTGGGGTAAAATCTGCTGTGGGGCAGATGTGGTTCAGATCTATGGGGCAGGAGCTTCTGTGGGGTTGATGTGGGTCAGATCTATGGGTCAGGAGCTGCTGTGGGGCAGATGTGGGTCTGTTCTATGGGGCAAGAGCCGCTGTGGTGCAGATGTGGGTCAGATCTATGGGGCAAGATCTCCTGGGGGCTGATGTGGGTCAGATCTGTGGGGTAAAATCTGCTGTGGGGCAGATGTGGTTCAGATCTATGGGGCAGGAGTTTCTGTGGGGTTGATGTGGGTCAGATCTATGGGTCAGGAGCTGCTGTGGGGCAGATGTGGGTCAGTTCTATGGGGCAAGAGCTGCTGTGGTGCAGATGTGGGTCAGATCTATGGGGCAGGAGCTGCTGTGGGGCTGATAAGGTTAAGATCTATGGAGCGGGAGATGCTATGGGGCTGATGAGGGTCAGATCTATGGGGCAGGAGCTGATGTGGGGCTGATGTTGGTCAGATCTATAGGGCAGGAGCTGCAGTGGGGCTGATGTGGGTCAGTTCTATGGGACAGGATCTCCTGTGGGGCTGATGTGGGTCAAATCAATGAGGCAAAGCTGCTCTGGGGCACATGTGGGTCAGATCTATAAAGCAGGAGCTGCTGTGGGAAAGATTTGAATCAGATCTATAGGGCAGGAGCTGCTGTGGGTCAGATCTATGGGCAGGAGCTGCTGTGGGGCACATGTGAGTTAGATCTATGGGGCAGGAGATGGTGTGGGGCAGATGTGGGTCAGATCTATGGGGCAGGATCTCCTGAGGGCTGATGTGGGTCAGATCTGTGGGGTAAAATCTGCTGTGGGGCAGATGTGGTTCAGATCTATGGGGCAGGAGCTTCTGTGGGGTTGATGTGGGTCAGATCTATGGGTCAGGAGCTGCTGTGGGGCAGATGTGGGTCAGTTCTATGGGGCAAGAGCTGCTGTGGTGCAGATGTGGGTCAGATCAATGGGGCAGGAGCTGCTGTGGGGCTGATACGGTTAAGATCTATGGAGCGGGAGATGCTATGGGGCTGATGAGGGTCAGATCTATGGGGCAGGAGCTGATGTGGGGCTGATGTTGGTCAGATCTATAGGGCAGGAGCTGCAGTGGGGCTGATGTGGGTCAGTTCTATGGGGCAGGATCTCCTGTGGGGCTGATGTGGGTCAAATCAATGAGGCAGAGCTGCTCTGGGGCACATGTGGGTCAGATCTATGGAGCAGGAGCTGCTGTGGGGCAGATTTGAATGAGATCTATAGGGCAGGAGCTGCTGTGGGTCAGATCTATGGAGCAGGAGCTGCTGTGGGGTTGATGTGGGTCAGATCGATGGGTCAGGAGCTGCTGTGGGGCAGATGTGGGTCAGATCTATGGGGCAGGATCTCCTGGGGGCTGATGTGGGTCAGATCTGTGGGGTAAAATCTGCTGTGGGGCAGATGTGGTTCAGATCTATGGGGCAGGAGCTTCTGTGGGGTTGATGTGGGTCAGATCTATGGGTCAGGAGCTGCTGTGGGGCAGATGTGGGTCAGTTCTATGGGGCAAGAGCCGCTGTGGTGCAGATGTGGGTCAGATCTATGGGGCAAGATCTCCTGGGGGCTGATGTGGGTCAGATCTGTGGGGTAAAATCTGCTGTGGGGCAGATGTGGTTCAGATCTATGGAGCAGGAGCTGCTGTGGGGTTGATGTGGGTCAGATCTATGGGTCAGGAGCTGCTGTGGGGCAGATGTGGGTCAGTTCTATGGGGCAAGAGCTGCTGTGGTGCAGATGTGGGTCAGATCTATGGGGCAGGAGCTGCTGTGGGGCTGATACGGTTAAGATCTATGGAGCGGGAGATGCTATGGGGCTGATGAGGGTCAGATCTATGGGGCAGGAGCTGATGTGGGGCTGATGTTGGTCAGATATATAGGGCAGGAGCTGCAGTGGGGCTGATGTGGGTCAGTTCTATGGGGCAGGATCTCCTGTGGGGCTGATGTGGGTCAAATCAATGAGGCAGAGCTGCTCTGGGGCACATGTGGGTCAGATCTATGGAGCATGAGCTGCTGTGGGTCAGATTTGAATGAGATCTATAGGGCAGGACCTGCAGTGGGGCTGATGTGGGTCAGATCTATGGGGCAGGATCTCCTGTGTGGCTGATGTGGGTCAAATCAATGGGGCAGAGCTGCTCTGAAGCACATGTGGGTCAGATCTATGGAGCAGGAGCTGCTGTGGGGCAGATTTGAATCAGATCTATAGGGCAGGAGCTGCTGTGGGTCAGATCTATGGGCAGGAGCTGCTGTGGGGCACATGTGAGTTAGATCTATGGGGCAGGAGATGGTGTGGGGCAGATGTGGGTCAGATCTATGGGGCAGGATCTCCTGGGGGCTGATGTGGGTCAGATCTGTGGGGTAAAATCTGCTGTGGGGCAGATGTGGTTCAGATCTATGGGGCAGGAGCGTCTGTGGGGTTGATGTGGGTCAGATCTATGGGTCAGGAGCTGCTGTGGGGCAGATGTGGGTCAGTTCTATGGGGCAAGAGCTGCTGTGGTGCAGATGTGGGTCAGATCTATGGGGCAGGAGCTGCTGTGGGGCTGATACGGTTAAGATCTATGGAGCGGGAGATGCTATGGGGCTGATGAGGGTCAGATCTATGGGGCAGGAGCTGATGTGGGGCTGATGTGGGTCAGATCTATGGGGCAGGATCTCCTGTGGGGCTGATGTGGGTCAAATCAATGAGGCAGATCTGCTCTGGGGCACATGTGGGTCAGATCTATGGAGCAGGAGGTGCTGTGGGGCAGATTTGAATCAGATCTATAGGGCAGGAGCTGCTGTGGGTCAGATCTATGGGCAGGAGCTGCTATGGGGCACATGTGAGTTAGATCTATGGGGCAGGAGATGGTGTGGGGCAGATGTGGGTCAGATCTATGGGGCAGGATCTCCTGGGGGCTGATGTGGGTCAGATCTGTGGGGTAAAATATACTGTGGGGCAGATGTGGTTCAGATCTATGGGGCAGGAGCTTCTGTGGGGTTGATGTGGGTCAGATCTATGGGTCAGGAGCTGCTGTGGGGCAGATGTGGGTCAGTTCTATGGGGCAAGAGCCGCTGTGGTGCAGATGTGGGTCAGATCTATGGGGCAAGATCTCCTGGGGGCTGATGTGGGTCAGATCTGTGGTGTAAAATCTGCTGTGGGGCAGATGTGGTTCAGATCTATGGGGCAGGAGCTTCTGTGGGGTTGATGTGGGTCAGATCTATGGGTCAGGAGCTGCTGTGGGGCAGATGTGGGTCAGTTCTATGGGGCAAGAGCTGCTGTGGTGCAGATGTGGGTCAGATCTATGGGGCAGGAGCTGCTGTGGGGCTGATACGGTTAAGATCTATGGAGCGGGAGATGCTATGGGGCTGATGAGGGTCAGATCTATGGGGCAGGAGCTGATGTGGGGCTGATGTTGGCCAGATCTATAGGGCAGGAGCTGCAGTGGGGCTGATGTGGGTCAGTTCTATGGGGCAGGATCTCCTGTGGGGCTGATGTGGGTCAAATCAATGAGGCAGAGCTGCTCTGGGGCACATGTGGGTCAGATCTATGGAGCAGGAGCTGCTGTGGGGCAGATTTGAATCAGATCTATAGGGCAGGAGCTGCTGTGGGTCAGATCTATGGGCAGGAGCTGCTGTGGGGCACATGTGAGTTAGATCTATGGGGCAGGAGATGGTGTGGGGCAGATGTGGGTCAGATCTATGGGGCAGGATCTCCTGGGGGCTGATGTGGGTCAGATCTGTGGGGTAAAATCTGCCTTGGGGCAGATGTGATTCAGATCAATGGGGCAGGAGCTTCTGTGGGGTTGATGTGGGTCAGATCTATGGGTCAGGAGCTGCTGTGGGGCAGATGTGGGTCAGTTGTATGGGGCAAGAGCTGCTGTGGTGCAGATGTGGGTCAGATCTATGGGGCAAGATCTCCTGGGGGCTGATGTGGGTCAGATCTGTGGTGTAAAATCTGCTGTGGGGCAGATGTGGTTCAGATCTATGGGGCAGGAGCTTCTGTGGGGTTGATGTGGGTCAGATCTATGGGTCAGGAGCTGCTGTGGGGCAGATGTGGGGCAGTTCTATGGGGCAAGAGCTGCTGTGGTGCAGATGTGGGTCAGATCTATGGGGCAGGAGCTGCTGTGGGGCTGATACGGTTAAGATCTATGGAGCGGGAGATGCTATGGGGCTGATGAGGGTCAGATCTATGGGGCAGGAGCTGATGTGGGGCTGATGTTGGTCAGATCTATAGGGCAGGAGCTGCAGTGGGGCTGATGTGGGTCAGTTCTATGGGGCAGGATCTCCTGTGGGGCTGATGTGGGTCAAATCAATGAGGCAGAGCTGCTCTGGGGCACATGTGGGTCAGATCTATGGAGCAGGAGCTGCTGTGGGGCAGATTTGAATCAGATCTATAGGGCAGGAGCTGCTGTGGGTCAGATCTATGGAGGAGGAGCTGCTGTGGGGTTGATGTGGGTCAGATCTATGGGTCAGGAGCTGCTGTGGGGCAGATGTGGGTCAGTTCTATGGGGCAAGAGCTGCTGTGGTGCAGATGTGGGTCAGATCTATGGGGCAGGAGCTGCTGTGGGGCTGATACGGTTAAGATCTATGGAGCGGGAGATGCTATGGGGCTGATGAGGGTCAGATCTATGAGGCAGGAGCTGATGTGGGGCTGATGTTGGTCAGATCAATAGGGCAGGAGCTGCAGTGGGGCTGATGTGGGTCAGATCTATGGGGCAGGATCTCCTGTGGGGCTGATGTGGGTCAAATCAATGGGGCAGAGCTGCTCTGGGGCACATGTGGGTCAGATCTATGGGGCAGGAGCTGCTGTGGGGCAGATTTGAATCAGATCTATAGGTCAGGAGCTGCTGTGGGTCAGATCTATGGGCAGGAGCTGCTGTGGGGCACATGTGAGTTAGATCTATGGGGCTGGAGATGGTGTGGGGCAGATGTGGGTCAGATCTATGGGGCAGGATCTCCTGGGGGCTGATGTGGGTCAGATCTGTGGGGTAAAATCTGCTGTGGGGCAGATGTGGTTCAGATCTATGGGGCAGGAGCTTCTGTGGGGTTGATGTGGGTCAGATCTATGGGTCAGGAGCTGCTGTGGGGCAGATGTGGGTCAGTTCTATGGGGCAAGAGCCGCTGTGGTGCAGATGTGGGTCAGATCTATGGGGCAAGATCTCCTGGGGGCTGATGTGGGTCAGATCTGTGGGGTAAAATCTGCTGTGGGGCAGATGTGGTTCAGATCTATGGGGCAGGAGCTTCTGTGGGGTTGATGTGGGTCAGATCTATGGGTCAGGAGCTGCTGTGGGGCAGATGTGGGTCAGTTCTATGGGGCAAGAGCTGCTGTGGTGCAGATGTGGGTCAGATCTATGGGGCAGGAGCTGCTGTGGGGCTGATACGGTTAAGATCTATGGAGCGGGAGATGCTATGGGGCTGATGAGGGTCAGATCTATGGGGCAGGAGCTGATGTGGGGCTGATGTTGGTCAGATCTATAGGGCAGGAGCTGCAGTGGGGCTGATGTGGGTCAGTTCTATGGGGCAGGATCTCCTGTGGGGCTGATGTGGGTCAAATCAATGAGGCAGAGCTGCTCTGGGGCACATGTGGGTCAGATCTATGGAGCAGGAGCTGCTGTGGGGCAGATTTGAATGAGATCTATAGGGCAGGAGCTGCTGTGGGTCAGATCTATGGGCAGGAGCTGCTGTGGGGCACATGTGAGTTAGATCTATGGGGCAGGAGATGGTGTGGGGCAGATGTGGGTCAGATCTATGGGGCAGGATCTCCTGGGGGCTGATGTGGGTCAGATCTGTGGGGTAAAATCTGCTGTGGGGCAGATGTGGTTCAGATCTATGGGGCAGTGTCATGGTTTAATAATTTTGTAATTTTTGCTATCAGTATTCCACATCATAACATCATTTAATGCATGAATAATTTTACTGAATCTGCAACTTACAGAAGAAGACTACATCTCCCAGGGAACAACACGATGGGTCACGGGACCTGGACTCTATATTAACTCTGTCGCAGAACAGACTGACGTCTTTCGAGTTCTGGCGTTCAGGGGAGTGTGTGGGAGCCTTCACCGTCTCGCCTAAATTTCACAGTAGGCCTCTCGGTTACGGGACTCATTCTCTCTCCTATTTTGCTTGATTCGTTAGCCCAATTTTCAATTTTCAATTATATTGTATTATATTGTGTTATCCGGTATTTCGATATAGTATTTAGTAAATAAGTGTGCCTCCTTAGATCGTTGCCGCTGTTTTCTTTTCCTAATTAACTTTTTCCTTTCGGCCCAGGGCCCCTCCGGGGCCCACGGCCCCTGTCACGAACGCAGGTGGATTTTTAGTTCAAACCGTGACAGATTTTGGTGGAGAATGCGGGCATATTGAGTTGCTGTTTTTCTGTGTTTTCTTCTGTTGCTCTTTTAGCTTTTAACAGAGCTACAAGTTGTTTTTCTTTGTTAAGGAGCTATCTTAGGTTTGCGATTCTGCGCCTGCGAGCTTGACCTTGAAAGTCCAGGCGGACTGCCAATACTCCGGTATATTTTATAAACACTGCTGAGCTTTGTTTTCTTTTAGTTTTTTTCTCTCTATTGAAGAAAAAAGAAAGAAAAAAAATGTTCCCTCTAGTAAGTTTGTTCTACCAGGGACTGCATTTCATTAGTTCCTCTTTTGTGATGCTCCAAACATATTGGAGCATGTTTAAGCTAGCCACTTTTTCCTATGGAATTGTAAACATGTATAATGATTTGAAAGCATGGTTATCAACGCTTACTTGGTATCTGCATGCAGCTCCAGAGGGAGCAACTAATGCAACTAATGCAACTAGTGCAACTAATAGTACGGAAATGGTGGTTTTTGAGCGTGCTCTTCCTTTTTTCTTTGCATCCTTTAAGCAGTCTTCGACTGACCAGTTGTCCCAGTGGACCACACTGTCAATCTTATTAATCTCCCTGAATTTACTGTTGGTTATTGTAGTGATCTCACTCAGTATCTGGATTTATAACCTCAGGAGGAAGTCTTCCCTAGAATTAGAGAATACTGAGTGGCAGGGAGTGTGGAGAGACTTTGGAGAGACTTTTAGAAGACAGACATCTTTAGTGTCATGGAGCTTTACTCCTGAACACTTAAAGAATCCCAAGAGTTTGACCGCATATTTGAGACAGGAATGTTGTGGCTCAGGCAGATCTCAGGAGGCACAAATGACTTGGGGCCTAGCTAATGCTTATCGGGCCTTATTTAATACCATTTCTGAGAGGGAAGTTTTTGATGCTGAGAGAGGGAGTCTCAGGGCTGAGAATGAGAGTCTCCTTGATGAGAGAAATAACCTCCTACAACAACGAGACTCATTCTGGTATGAGAAAGAGAGTCTCAGAGCTGAGAGAGAAGACCTCCTACATCAACGAGACACATATTGGTATGAGAAAGAATCCCTGCAATCCAAACTCAACACTCTTCAGTCCGAGCACAACGCTCTCCAGTCCGGGCACGGCACCCTCCAGTCCGAGCACAATGCTCTCCAGTCCGAGCACAACGCTCTCCGGTCCAAGCACAACGCTCTCCAGTCCGAGCACAACGCTCTCCAGTCCGAGCACAACGCTCTCCGGTCCAAGCACAACGCTCTCCAGTCCGAGCACAACGCTCTCCAGTCCGAGCACAACGCTCTCCGGTCCGAGCACAATGCTCTCCAGTCCGAGCACGGCACTCTCCAGTCCGAGCACAACGCCCTCCAGACTGAGAATAGCTGCCCCCAGTCTGAGCGCGACATTCTCCCGTCGGAGCGTGACACCCTCCAGACTGATTACAACACCCTCCAGTCTGAGCACAACATCCTTCAGTCCGAATGTAACACCCTCCGATCTGAGCGAGATGTCCTCCGGTCCATGTACAGCGACCTCAAGGTTCAGTTCGATGCTATCAAGATCGATCGTAACAACCTCCAGACCATGTACGATGCCGTCCAATCTGAGCGCAACACTCTCCAGTTCAAACACGACGCGCTCGAGTCCGGGTTCGACACAATTCAGTCCAAGTACAACGCCCTCAGGGCTGAGTTCGACACCCTGGAGTTCGAGCGCGATCTCCTCCGATCCAAGCTATGCACCCTCCAGTCCAAGGGGAACATCCCCAAGTCTGAACCGTATGTACCACACCTTGACCAACTACCAGGGGCACCAGATACAATGTTGGTTGCCCCTGTAAGAGGGCGAAAAGTAAAACAATTTTCAACTCAGTTAGAGAAAATGCAGAAGGAGTTAGAAGAGCGGAGGGAGTTAGGAGAGCAGGACTCAGGAGAGCAGGGGGACTCAGGAGAGCAGGGGGACTCAGGAGAGCAGGGGGAGTCAGAAGACCAGAAGAAGTTGGAGGAGCAGAGGATGTTAGAGGGGTATAAGAAGATGATAGAGGAGCAGAAGTATGAGGAGCAGAGGAAGTTAGGAGAGAGGAAAAAGAAGGAGGGTTACCTAGAGGAAATAATACAAGAGTCAGAGTCAGATGAAGAGGAGCCAAAAGTTAGATTTTCTTTACGAGAATTTCTCGAGTCCAAACTTATAGATGGGGCAGCCTCATCAACAGTTACCACCATCAACACCTGGGACTCTTGATAGAGCAAAAGGTGAGCAAAGTATTACGACCATTATTGATAGATCTTTAAAACTGAGTGAAATTCGGGATCTAAGAAAGGATTACACACGTCAACCAAAAGAACATATGGTCACTTGGTTACTTCGATGCTGGGACAATGGTGCCAGCAGTGTGTGGCTTGATGGCAATGAAGCTCGCCAACTGGGTAGCATTTCCAGAGATGCACGTGTGGACAGAGGTATTGGCACATGCCAAGATCAGTCCTACACCCTCTGGAAGCGGATGTTGATAGCGGTAAGAGATAGATTCCCCTTTAAACGGGACTTGGAGCCTGAGAAAAGGAAATGGACTGATATAGAGAAAGGCATCCAAACTTTGAGAGAAAATGCTCTGGTGGAAATGCTATACAGCTCCCACTTCAACCGCAATGACCCGAACCAATTACATGATCCTGAGATAGTCCGTGTACCACGACAAATGTGGCGTGACTTTACAAGGGCTGCTCCAGAAAAGCATGCCAGTGCACTTGCATTAGTATATGGCCAAGGGGAAAGGAAACCCCTTGTTAATGAACTAATTGCTAAACTTCAGGAGCTTGAATTATTTATAAGCACTACAGAAGTTAATCGTTATACTTCAGCCATTGTCAAAATAGCTGAAAGGTTAAACAGAATGGAGGGAACACAAAATGAAATTATTGACATGTTGACTAACATGCCTGATGTAGATGGATCCATGGTGGTACCAGATGATGGGGACCAGGATTCCCACGATTGCCTATTGAAAAAGCTAAACAACATGAGTTCCTCTCGACCCGTATCATCGAAAATCTCAACCATAAAAAAGAGAGGTCCTCATATTCAAGCAAATGACAACGATAAGACCATACGTTTTGCTTTGTTGTATTTCTTGAGTAATCATGGGGAGGATATAAAGAGGTGGTATAATTCATCCACTTCTGCACTTCAGGCACGAGTGAAAGAATTACAGTACAAAACAACCACCAAGGCGAACTCTTCCAAAAGGGGGAAAGTTCCAGTTGCTGCAAGCCACCGAGGTAAACAATAGAGGGGCCCTGCCCCCAGCCAGGGGGGGGAAAGGGACAACAGAGTATACTGGACTGTGTGGATTAAGTGGCCTGGCACATCTCAACCACAGAAATATAAAGCCTTGGTGGACACTGGTGCACAGTGCACCCTAATGCCCTCAAGTCACCAAGGGACACAACCAATATATATCCATGGAGTGACTGGGGGTTCTCAAGAATTGACTATGTTGGAGGCCGAAATAAGCCTCACTGGTAAAAACTGGCAAAAACACCCTATTGTGACTGGTCCAGAGGCTCCATGTATACTGGGAATCGATTACCTTAGGATGGGACATTTTAAGGATCCCAAGGGGTATCGATGGGCCTTTGGGATAGCTGCTGTTAACACAAACGGTGTTAAGCAGCTGTCAACTTTACCTGGTCTGTCAGATGATCCTTCTGCTGTGGGGTTGCTCCAGGTAAAAGACCAAGTGGTACCAATTGCCACCAAAGTGGTTCACAGACGGCAGTACCGCACCAATAGGGACTCATTGCTCCCCATTCACAAGCTAATTCGCCAATTAGAAAATCAGGGAGTGATTAGCAAAACTCACTCGCCTTTTAACAGCCCCATATGGCCAGTGCGTAAAACCAGTGGGGAATGGAGGCTGACGGTAGATTACCGTGGCCTGAATGAAGTCACACCTCCATTAAGTGCTGCTGTACCAGACATGCTAGAACTCCAGTATGAATTGGAGTCAAAAGAAGCTAGGTGGTATGCCACCATTGACATTGCTAATGCCTTCTTTTCCATCCCATTGGCTGCAAAATGTAGGCCACAGTTTGCTTTTACCTGGAGAGGTATTCAGTATACCTGGAACCGTTTACCCCAGGGGTGGAAGCACAGCCCAACAATTTGCCATGGATTGATCCAAGCTGTTTTGGAACAGGGTAATGCTCCTGAGCACTTGCAGTATATTGATGATATTGTAGTGTGGGGCCATACAGCAGCAGAGGTTTTCCAGAAAGGAAAACAGATAATCCAAATTCTTTTGCAAGCTGGTTTTGCCATTAAGAGCAGCAAGGTGAAGGGACCTGCCCAGGAAATCCAGTTCTTAGGTATAAAATGGCAAGATGGACGTCGTCACATCCCAGCAGTCTGATTGACAAAATCACTGCTATGTCTCCGCCCACCGACAAGACAGAGACCCAATCTTTTCTGGGAGTAGTGGGCTTTTGGAGAATGCATGTCCCAAACTACAGCCACATAGTGAGCCCCCTCTATCAGGTAACACGGAAGAAGAATAATTTCTCATGGGGTCCTGAGCAGCAGCAGGCTTTTGAGCAGGTAAAACAAGAAATAGCCCGTGCCGTGGCCTTGGGGCCAGTACGGACGGGACAGGATGTGAAGAACATCCTCTACACTGCTGCTGGAGAGAAAGGTCCCACTTGGAGTTTGTGGCAAAGAGCCTCAGGAGAGACCCGAGGCCGACCCCTAGGATTCTGGAGTCGAGCATATAAAGGGTCTGAGGAGCGCTACACTCCGACTAAGAAGGAGATCTTAGCCGTGTATGAGGGGGTTCGGGCTGCTTCTGAAGTAGTTGGGACAGAGGTTCAGCTTCTTCTAGCACCTCGCTTGCCAGTAATAAACTGGATGTTTAAAGGACAGGTTCCCTCCACCCATCATGCTACTGATGCCACTTGGAGTAAGTGGATTTCATTAATTACTCAACGAGCTCGAATGGGAAAACTCAGCCGTCCTGGAATTCTAGAAGTGATCATGGACTGGCCTGAGAGTAAAAAAATTGAAAAACCACCTACAGAAGAGGTATCACGTGCTAAAGAGGCACCACCATACAATGAGCTACCAGAAAACGAAAAGTAATTTGCCCTATTCACAGACGGATCATGTCGTATTGTAGGGAAGCATCGCAGATGGAAAGCTGCTGTATGGAGCCCCACACGACAAGTTGCAGAGGCCACTGAAGGTAAAGGAGAATCAAGTCAATTCGCAGAGGTAAAGGCTGTTCAGCTGGCTTTAGATGTGGCTGAACGGGAGAAATGGCCAATGCTTCATCTTTATACTGATTCATGGATGGTGGCAAATGCCTTATGGGGGTGGTTGCAACAGTGGGAAGATGATAATTGGCAACGAAAGGGTAAACCTGTTTGGGCTGCTGAACTGTGGAAAGACATTGCTGCCCGAATAAGGAACATTGTTGTAAAGGTGCGCCATGTAGATGCTCATGTGCCTAAAAGTAAGGCTACTGAAGAACATAAAAATAACCATCAGGTTGATCGAGCTGCCAAAATTGAGGTGGCTCAAATAGACTTGGACTGGCAGAACAAGGGTGAATTATTCCTAGCTCGGTGGGCCCACGAGACTTCAGGTCATCAAGGAAGGGATGCGACATACAAGTGGGCCAGAGACCGAGGGGTGGACTTAACTATGGACACTATTGCTCAAGTTATTCATGACTGTGAAACATGCGCCATAATTAAACAAGCCAAGAGGATGAAACCTTTTTGGGGGGAAGGGCGATGGCAAAAGTATAAATATGGAGAGGCATGGCAGGTTGATTATATCACCTTGCCACGATCTCGCAATGGTAAGCGTTATGTACTCACCATGGTGGAAGCAACCACTGGGTGGCTTGAAACATACGCAGTACCCCATGCTACCGCCCGAAGCACCATATTAGGGTTGGAAAAGCAAATCCTGTGGCGGCATGGCACTCCAGAAAAATTGAATCAGATAATGGGACTCATTTCAAAAATTCTCTTGTAACCACTTGGGCCAAAAATCATGGCATTGAGTGGATTTACCATATTCCCTATCATGCACCAGCTTCTGGTAAGATTGAACGATTCAATGGGTTGTTGAAAACTATGTTGAAAGCAATGGGTGGTGGAACGTACAAAAACTGGGAGAACCATTTAGCAGAAGCCACCTGGTTGGTCAACACTCGAGGATCTAGTAATCGTAATGGTCCTAACCAATCCAGCTCCCTACGTACCGTGGAGGGAGATAAGGTTCCTGTAGTACACATAAAAAGTGTGTTGGGAAAAACAGTTTGGGTCCTTCCAGCGTCTGGAAAGGGCAAACCTCTCCGGGGTACTGTCTTTGCCCAGGGACCTGGGTGCACGTGGTGGGTGATGGACAAAAATGGGAATGTCCAATGTGTACCACAAGGGAATTTGATGTTGGGGGAGTGCAGCCAATGATTTTTCCTGTAGATATATAGGTAGAGTCTCAGAAAATATTTCAATTAGGTACAGAATAGTTCAATTAGGTATAGGACTTAAGATAGAGTGGATTAATGTTAAGGAAACACTTTTCTCTATATACCTTAATTAGGCATTCTGTAAGCAAGTTTTCCATCTGGACTCTATATCCTGCACTGGCCATGCATGTGTAGAGCACACATGGAAAGAAGTATAAGTCAAAAGGGAATCTGCTGTGGTGGCTGGGAAAGGATGAGTGCACCTTGATGTGGGGGACGCCCTACTAGCACTGCCTTTCCCCACTACCGCTGACGTGTTTTCCTTTTCTGGCAGTTTTGCCATTTTCTCAAAATTAATAAATAGTAGGTTAGGTTATAGAGTTTTGATCTCAACTTAGGGATTTGTATGGAATAAATATATATTGTTGAGAAAACTAAGGTTGCTGATTATTCACAATTATACATATGAGTGTGTATGTATGTATAAACATAATGTAATGATGTAGAATAAGGGGTGGAATGTCATGGTTTAATAATTTTGTAATTTTTGCTATCAGTATTCCACATCATAACATCATTTAATGCATGAATAATTTTACTGAATCTGCAACTTACAGAAGAAGACTACATCTCCCAGGGAACAACACGATGGGTCACGGGACCTGGACTCTATATTAACTCTGTCGCAGAACAGACTGACGTCTTTCGAGTTCTGGCGTTCAGGGGAGTGTGTGGGAGCCTTCACCGTCTCGCCTAAATTTCACAGTAGGCCTCTCGGTTACGGGACTCATTCTCTCTCCTATTTTGCTTGATTCGTTAGCCCAATTTTCAATTTTCAATTATATTGTATTATATTGTGTTATCCGGTATTTCGATATAGTATTTAGTAAATAAGTGTGCCTCCTTAGATCGTTGCCGCTGTTTTCTTTTCCTAATTAACTTTTTCCTTTCGGCCCAGGGCCCCTCCGGGGCCCACGGCCCCTGTCACGAACGCAGGTGGATTTTTAGTTCAAACCGTGACAGATTTTGGTGGAGAATGCGGGCATATTGAGTTGCTGTTTTTCTGTGTTTTCTTCTGTTGCTCTTTTAGCTTTTAACAGAGCTACAAGTTGTTTTTCTTTGTTAAGGAGCTATCTTAGGTTTGCGATTCTGCGCCTGCGAGCTTGACCTTGAAAGTCCAGGCGGACTGCCAATACTCCGGTATATTTTATAAACACTGCTGAGCTTTGTTTTCTTTTAGTTTTTTTCTCTCTATTGAAGAAAAAAGAAAGAAAAAAAATGTTCCCTCTAGTAAGTTTGTTCTACCAGGGACTGCATTTCATTAGTTCCTCTTTTGTGATGCTCCAAACATATTGGAGCATGTTTAAGCTAGCCACTTTTTCCTATGGAATTGTAAACATGTATAATGATTTGAAAGCATGGTTATCAACGCTTACTTGGTATCTGCATGCAGCTCCAGAGGGAGCAACTAATGCAACTAATGCAACTAATGCAACTAATAGTACGGAAATGGTGGTTTTTGAGCGTGCTCTTCCTTTTTTCTTTGCATCCTTTAAGCAGTCTTCGACTGACCAGTTGTCCCAGTGGACCACACTGTCAATCTTATTAATCTCCCTGAATTTACTGTTGGTTATTGTAGTGATCTCACTCAGTATCTGGATTTATAACCTCAGGAGGAAGTCTTCCCTAGAATTAGAGAATACTGAGTGGCAGGGAGTGTGGAGAGACTTTGGAGAGACTTTTAGAAGACAGACATCTTTAGTGTCATGGAGCTTTACTCCTGAACACTTAAAGAATCCCAAGAGTTTGACCGCATATTTGAGACAGGAATGTTGTGGCTCAGGCAGATCTCAGGAGGCACAAATGACTTGGGGCCTAGCTAATGCTTATCGGGCCTTATTTAATACCATTTCTGAGAGGGAAGTTTTTGATGCTGAGAGAGGGAGTCTCAGGGCTGAGAATGAGAGTCTCCTTGATGAGAGAAATAACCTCCTACAACAACGAGACTCATTCTGGTATGAGAAAGAGAGTCTCAGAGCTGAGAGAGAAGACCTCCTACATCAACGAGACACATATTGGTATGAGAAAGAATCCCTGCAATCCAAACTCAACACTCTTCAGTCCGAGCACAACGCTCTCCAGTCCGGGCACGGCACCCTCCAGTCCGAGCACAATGCTCTCCAGTCCGAGCACAACGCTCTCCGGTCCAAGCACAACGCTCTCCAGTCCGAGCACAACGCTCTCCAGTCCGAGCACAACGCTCTCCGGTCCAAGCACAACGCTCTCCAGTCCGAGCACAACGCTCTCCAGTCCGAGCACAACGCTCTCCGGTCCGAGCACAATGCTCTCCAGTCCGAGCACGGCACTCTCCAGTCCGAGCACAACGCCCTCCAGACTGAGAATAGCTGCCCCCAGTCTGAGCGCGACATTCTCCCGTCGGAGCGTGACACCCTCCAGACTGATTACAACACCCTCCAGTCTGAGCACAACATCCTTCAGTCCGAATGTAACACCCTCCGATCTGAGCGAGATGTCCTCCGGTCCATGTACAGCGACCTCAAGGTTCAGTTCGATGCTATCAAGATCGATCGTAACAACCTCCAGACCATGTACGATGCCGTCCAATCTGAGCGCAACACTCTCCAGTTCAAACACGACGCGCTCGAGTCCGGGTTCGACACAATTCAGTCCAAGTACAACGCCCTCAGGGCTGAGTTCGACACCCTGGAGTTCGAGCGCGATCTCCTCCGATCCAAGCTATGCACCCTCCAGTCCAAGGGGAACATCCCCAAGTCTGAACCGTATGTACCACACCTTGACCAACTACCAGGGGCACCAGATACAATGTTGGTTGCCCCTGTAAGAGGGCGAAAAGTAAAACAATTTTCAACTCAGTTAGAGAAAATGCAGAAGGAGTTAGAAGAGCGGAGGGAGTTAGGAGAGCAGGACTCAGGAGAGCAGGGGGACTCAGGAGAGCAGGGGGACTCAGGAGAGCAGGGGGAGTCAGAAGACCAGAAGAAGTTGGAGGAGCAGAGGATGTTAGAGGGGTATAAGAAGATGATAGAGGAGCAGAAGTATGAGGAGCAGAGGAAGTTAGGAGAGAGGAAAAAGAAGGAGGGTTACCTAGAGGAAATAATACAAGAGTCAGAGTCAGATGAAGAGGAGCCAAAAGTTAGATTTTCTTTACGAGAATTTCTCGAGTCCAAACTTATAGATGGGGCAGCCTCATCAACAGTTACCACCATCAACACCTGGGACTCTTGATAGAGCAAAAGGTGAGCAAAGTATTACGACCATTATTGATAGATCTTTAAAACTGAGTGAAATTCGGGATCTAAGAAAGGATTACACACGTCAACCAAAAGAACATATGGTCACTTGGTTACTTCGATGCTGGGACAATGGTGCCAGCAGTGTGTGGCTTGATGGCAATGAAGCTCGCCAACTGGGTAGCATTTCCAGAGATGCACGTGTGGACAGAGGTATTGGCACATGCCAAGATCAGTCCTACACCCTCTGGAAGCGGATGTTGATAGCGGTAAGAGATAGATTCCCCTTTAAACGGGACTTGGAGCCTGAGAAAAGGAAATGGACTGATATAGAGAAAGGCATCCAAACTTTGAGAGAAAATGCTCTGGTGGAAATGCTATACAGCTCCCACTTCAACCGCAATGACCCGAACCAATTACATGATCCTGAGATAGTCCGTGTACCACGACAAATGTGGCGTGACTTTACAAGGGCTGCTCCAGAAAAGCATGCCAGTGCACTTGCATTAGTATATGGCCAAGGGGAAAGGAAACCCCTTGTTAATGAACTAATTGCTAAACTTCAGGAGCTTGAATTATTTATAAGCACTACAGAAGTTAATCGTTATACTTCAGCCATTGTCAAAATAGCTGAAAGGTTAAACAGAATGGAGGGAACACAAAATGAAATTATTGACATGTTGACTAACATGCCTGATGTAGATGGATCCATGGTGGTACCAGATGATGGGGACCAGGATTCCCACGATTGCCTATTGAAAAAGCTAAACAACATGAGTTCCTCTCGACCCGTATCATCGAAAATCTCAACCATAAAAAAGAGAGGTCCTCATATTCAAGCAAATGACAACGATAAGACCATACGTTTTGCTTTGTTGTATTTCTTGAGTAATCATGGGGAGGATATAAAGAGGTGGTATAATTCATCCACTTCTGCACTTCAGGCACGAGTGAAAGAATTACAGTACAAAACAACCACCAAGGCGAACTCTTCCAAAAGGGGGAAAGTTCCAGTTGCTGCAAGCCACCGAGGTAAACAATAGAGGGGCCCTGCCCCCAGCCAGGGGGGGGAAAGGGACAACAGAGTATACTGGACTGTGTGGATTAAGTGGCCTGGCACATCTCAACCACAGAAATATAAAGCCTTGGTGGACACTGGTGCACAGTGCACCCTAATGCCCTCAAGTCACCAAGGGACACAACCAATATATATCCATGGAGTGACTGGGGGTTCTCAAGAATTGACTATGTTGGAGGCCGAAATAAGCCTCACTGGTAAAAACTGGCAAAAACACCCTATTGTGACTGGTCCAGAGGCTCCATGTATACTGGGAATCGATTACCTTAGGATGGGACATTTTAAGGATCCCAAGGGGTATCGATGGGCCTTTGGGATAGCTGCTGTTAACACAAACGGTGTTAAGCAGCTGTCAACTTTACCTGGTCTGTCAGATGATCCTTCTGCTGTGGGGTTGCTCCAGGTAAAAGACCAAGTGGTACCAATTGCCACCAAAGTGGTTCACAGACGGCAGTACCGCACCAATAGGGACTCATTGCTCCCCATTCACAAGCTAATTCGCCAATTAGAAAATCAGGGAGTGATTAGCAAAACTCACTCGCCTTTTAACAGCCCCATATGGCCAGTGCGTAAAACCAGTGGGGAATGGAGGCTGACGGTAGATTACCGTGGCCTGAATGAAGTCACACCTCCATTAAGTGCTGCTGTACCAGACATGCTAGAACTCCAGTATGAATTGGAGTCAAAAGAAGCTAGGTGGTATGCCACCATTGACATTGCTAATGCCTTCTTTTCCATCCCATTGGCTGCAAAATGTAGGCCACAGTTTGCTTTTACCTGGAGAGGTATTCAGTATACCTGGAACCGTTTACCCCAGGGGTGGAAGCACAGCCCAACAATTTGCCATGGATTGATCCAAGCTGTTTTGGAACAGGGTAATGCTCCTGAGCACTTGCAGTATATTGATGATATTGTAGTGTGGGGCCATACAGCAGCAGAGGTTTTCCAGAAAGGAAAACAGATAATCCAAATTCTTTTGCAAGCTGGTTTTGCCATTAAGAGCAGCAAGGTGAAGGGACCTGCCCAGGAAATCCAGTTCTTAGGTATAAAATGGCAAGATGGACGTCGTCACATCCCAGCAGTCTGATTGACAAAATCACTGCTATGTCTCCGCCCACCGACAAGACAGAGACCCAATCTTTTCTGGGAGTAGTGGGCTTTTGGAGAATGCATGTCCCAAACTACAGCCACATAGTGAGCCCCCTCTATCAGGTAACACGGAAGAAGAATAATTTCTCATGGGGTCCTGAGCAGCAGCAGGCTTTTGAGCAGGTAAAACAAGAAATAGCCCGTGCCGTGGCCTTGGGGCCAGTACGGACGGGACAGGATGTGAAGAACATCCTCTACACTGCTGCTGGAGAGAAAGGTCCCACTTGGAGTTTGTGGCAAAGAGCCTCAGGAGAGACCCGAGGCCGACCCCTAGGATTCTGGAGTCGAGCATATAAAGGGTCTGAGGAGCGCTACACTCCGACTGAGAAGGAGATCTTAGCCGTGTATGAGGGGGTTCGGGCTGCTTCTGAAGTAGTTGGGACAGAGGTTCAGCTTCTTCTAGCACCTCGCTTGCCAGTAATAAACTGGATGTTTAAAGGACAGGTTCCCTCCACCCATCATGCTACTGATGCCACTTGGAGTAAGTGGATTTCATTAATTACTCAACGAGCTCGAATGGGAAAACTCAGCCGTCCTGGAATTCTAGAAGTGATCATGGACTGGCCTGAGAGTAAAAAAATTGAAAAACCACCTACAGAAGAGGTATCACGTGCTAAAGAGGCACCACCATACAATGAGCTACCAGAAAACGAAAAGAAATTTGCCCTATTCACAGATGGATCATGTCGTATTGTAGGGAAGCATCGCAGATGGAAAGCTGCTGTATGGAGCCCCACACGACAAGTTGCAGAGGCCACTGAAGGTAAAGGAGAATCAAGTCAATTCGCAGAGGTAAAGGCTGTTCAGCTGGCTTTAGATGTGGCTGAACGGGAGAAATGGCCAATGCTTCATCTTTATACTGATTCATGGATGGTGGCAAATGCCTTATGGGGGTGGTTGCAACAGTGGGAAGATGATAATTGGCAACGAAAGGGTAAACCTGTTTGGGCTGCTGAACTGTGGAAAGACATTGCTGCCCGAATAAGGAACATTGTTGTAAAGGTGCGCCATGTAGATGCTCATGTGCCTAAAAGTAAGGCTACTGAAGAACATAAAAATAACCATCAGGTTGATCGAGCTGCCAAAATTGAGGTGGCTCAAATAGACTTGGACTGGCAGAACAAGGGTGAATTATTCCTAGCTCGGTGGGCCCACGAGACTTCAGGTCATCAAGGAAGGGATGCGACATACAAGTGGGCCAGAGACCGAGGGGTGGACTTAACTATGGACACTATTGCTCAAGTTATTCATGACTGTGAAACATGCGCCATAATTAAACAAGCCAAGAGGATGAAACCTTTTTGGGGGGAAGGGCGATGGCAAAAGTATAAATATGGAGAGGCATGGCAGGTTGATTATATCACCTTGCCACGATCTCGCAATGGTAAGCGTTATGTACTCACCATGGTGGAAGCAACCACTGGGTGGCTTGAAACATACGCAGTACCCCATGCTACCGCCCGAAGCACCATATTAGGGTTGGAAAAGCAAATCCTGTGGCGGCATGGCACTCCAGAAAAATTGAATCAGATAATGGGACTCATTTCAAAAATTCTCTTGTAACCACTTGGGCCAAAAATCATGGCATTGAGTGGATTTACCATATTCCCTATCATGCACCAGCTTCTGGTAAGATTGAACGATTCAATGGGTTGTTGAAAACTATGTTGAAAGCAATGGGTGGTGGAACGTACAAAAACTGGGAGAACCATTTAGCAGAAGCCACCTGGTTGGTCAACACTCGAGGATCTAGTAATCGTAATGGTCCTAACCAATCCAGCTCCCTACGTACCGTGGAGGGAGATAAGGTTCCTGTAGTACACATAAAAAGTGTGTTGGGAAAAACAGTTTGGGTCCTTCCAGCGTCTGGAAAGGGCAAACCTCTCCGGGGTACTGTCTTTGCCCAGGGACCTGGGTGCACGTGGTGGGTGATGGACAAAAATGGGAATGTCCAATGTGTACCACAAGGGAATTTGATGTTGGGGGAGTGCAGCCAATGATTTTTCCTGTAGATATATAGGTAGAGTCTCAGAAAATATTTCAATTAGGTACAGAATAGTTCAATTAGGTATAGGACTTAAGATAGAGTGGATTAATGTTAAGGAAACACTTTTCTCTATATACCTTAATTAGGCATTCTGTAAGCAAGTTTTCCATCTGGACTCTATATCCTGCACTGGCCATGCATGTGTAGAGCACACATGGAAAGAAGTATAAGTCAAAAGGGAATCTGCTGTGGTGGCTGGGAAAGGATGAGTGCACCTTGATGTGGGGGACGCCCTACTAGCACTGCCTTTCCCCACTACCGCTGACGTGTTTTCCTTTTCTGGCAGTTTTGCCATTTTCTCAAAATTAATAAATAGTAGGTTAGGTTATAGAGTTTTGATCTCAACTTAGGGATTTGTATGGAATAAATATATATTGTTGAGAAAACTAAGGTTGCTGATTATTCACAATTATACATATGAGTGTGTATGTATGTATAAACATAATGTAATGATGTAGAATAAGGGGTGGAATGTCATGGTTTAATAATTTTGTAATTTTTGCTATCAGTATTCCACATCATAACATCATTTAATGCATGAATAATTTTACTGAATCTGCAACTTACAGAAGAAGACTACATCTCCCAGGGAACAACACGATGGGTCACGGGACCTGGACTCTATATTAACTCTGTCGCAGAACAGACTGACGTCTTTCGAGTTCTGGCGTTCAGGGGAGTGTGTGGGAGCCTTCACCGTCTCGCCTAAATTTCACAGTAGGCCTCTCGGTTACGGGACTCATTCTCTCTCCTATTTTGCTTGATTCGTTAGCCCAATTTTCAATTTTCAATTATATTGTATTATATTGTGTTATCCGGTATTTCGATATAGTATTTAGTAAATAAGTGTGCCTCCTTAGATCGTTGCCGCTGTTTTCTTTTCCTAATTAACTTTTTCCTTTCGGCCCAGGGCCCCTCCTGGGCCCACGGCCCCTGTCACGAACGCAGGTGGATTTTTAGTTCAAACCGTGACAGGCAGGAGCTTCTGTGGGTTTGATGTGGGTCAGATCTATGGGTCAGGAGCTGCTGTGGGGCAGATGTGGGTCAGTTCTATGGGGCAAGAGCTGCTGTGGTGCAGATGTGGGTCAGATCTATGGGGCAGGAGCTGCTGTGGGGCTGATACGGTTAAGATCTATGGAGCGGGAGATGCTATGGGGCTGATGAGGGTCAGATCTATGGGGCAGGAGCTGATGTGGGGCTGATGTTGGTCAGATCTATAGGGCAGGAGCTGCAGTGGGGCTGATGTGGGTCAGTTCTATGGGGCAGGATCTCCTGTGGGGCTGATGTGGGTCAAATCAATGAGGCAGAGCTGCTCTGGGGCACATGTGGGTCAGATCTATGGGGCAGGAGCTGCTGTGGGGCAGATTTGAATCAGATCTATAGGGCAGGAGCTGCTGTGGGTCAGATCTATGGAGCAGGAGCTGCTGTGGGGCACATGTGAGTTAGATCTATGGGGCAGGAGATGGTGTGGGGCAGATGTGGGTCAGATCTATGGGGCAGGATCTCCTGGGGGCTGATGTGGGTCAGATCTGTGGGGTAAAATCTGCTGTGGGGCAGATGTGGTTCAGATCTATGGGGCAGGAGCTTCTGTGGGGTTGATGTGGGTCAGATCTATGGGTCAGGAGCTGCTGTGGGGCAGATGTGGGTCAGATCTATGGGGCAGGATCTCCTGGGGGCTGATGTGGGTCAGATCTGTGGGGTAAAATCTGCTGTGGGGCAGATGTGGTTCAGATCTATGGGGCAGGAGCTTCTGTGGGGTTGATGTGGGTCAGATCTATGGGTCAGGAGCTGCTGTGGGGCAGATGTGGGTCAGTTCTATGGGGCAAGAGCTGCTGTGGTGCAGATGTGGGTCAGATCTATGGGGCAGGAGCTGCTGTGGGGCTGATACGGTTAAGATCTATGGAGCGGGAGATGCTATGGGGCTGATGAGGGTCAGATCTATGGGGCAGGAGCTGATGTGGGGCTGATGTTGGTCAGATCTATAGGGCAGGAGCTGCAGTGGGGCTGATGTGGGTCAGATCTATGGGGCAGGATCTCCTGTGGGGCTGATGTGGGTCAAATCAATGGGGCAGAGCTGCTCTGGGGCACATGTGGGTCAGATCTATGGGGCAGGAGCTGCTGTGGGGCAGATTTGAATCAGATCTATAGGGCAGAAGCTGCTGTGGGTCAGATCTATAGGGCAGGAGCTGCTGTGGGGCACATGTGAGTTAGATCTATGGGGCAGGAGATGGTGTGGGGCAGATGTGGGTCAGATCTATGGGGCAGGATCTCCTGGGGGCTGATGTGGGTCAGATCTGTGGGGTAAAATCTGCTGTGGGGCAGATGTGGTTCAGATCTATGGGGCAGGAGCTTCTGTGGGGTTGATGTGGGTCAGATCTATGGGTCAGGAGCTGCTGTGGGGCAGATGTGGGTCAGTTCTATGGGGCAAGAGCCACTGTGGTGCAGATGTGGGTCAGATCTATGGGGCAAGATCTCCTGGGGGCTGATGTGGGTCAGATCTGTGGGGTAAAATCTGCTGTGGGGCAGATGTGGTTCAGATCTATGGGGCAGGAGCTTCTGTGGGGTTGATGTGGGTCAGATCTATGGGTCAGGAGCTGCTGTGGGGCAGATGTGGGTCAGTTCTATGGGGCAAGAGCTGCTGTGGTGCAGATGTGGGTCAGATCTATGGGGCAGGAGCTGCTGTGGGGCAGATTTGAATCAGATCTATAGGGCAGGAGCTGCTGTGGGTCAGATCTATGGGCAGGAGCTGCTGTGGGGCACATGTGAGTTAGATCTATGGGGCAGGAGATGGTGTGGGGCAGATGTGGGTCAGATCTATGGGGCAGGATCTCCTGGGGGCTGATGTGGGTCAGATCTGTGGGGTAAAATCTGCTGTGGGGCAGATGTGGTTCAGATCTATGGGGCAGGAGCTTCTGTGGGGTTGATGTGGGTCAGATCTATGGGTCAGGAGCTGCTGTGGGGCAGATGTGGGTCAGATCTATGGGGCAAGAGCCGCTGTGGTGCAGATGTGGGTCAGATCTATGGGGCAAGATCTCCTGGGGGCTGATGTGGGTCAGATCTGTGGGGTAAAATCTGCTGTGGGGCAGATGTGGTTCAGATCTATGGGGCAGGAGCTTCTGTGGGGTTGATGTGGGTCAGATCTATGGGTCAGGAGCTGCTGTGGGGCAGATGTGGGTCAGTTCTATGGGGCAAGAGCCGCTGTGGTGCAGATGTGGGTCAGATCTATGGGGCAGGAGCTGCTGTGGGGCTGATACGGTTAAGATCTATGGAGCGGGAGATGCTATGGGGCTGATGAGGGTCAGATCTGTGGGGCAGGAGCGGATGTGGGGCTGATGTTGGTCAGATCTAAAGGCCGGAGCTGCAGTGGGGCAGATGTGGGTCAGATCTATGGGGCAGGATCTCCTGTGGGGCTGATGTGGGTCAAATCAATGAGGCAGAGCTGCTCTGGGGCACATGTGGGTCTGATCTATGGAGCAGGAGCTGCTGTGGGGCAGATTTGAATCAGATCTATAGGGCAGGAGCTGCTGTGGGTCAGATCTATGGGCAGGAGCTGCTGTGGGGCACATGTGAGTTAGATCTATGGGGCAGGAGATGGTGTGGGGCAGATGTGGGTCAGATCTATGGGGCAGGATCTCCTGGGGGCTGATGTGGGTCAGATCTGTGGGGTAAAATCTGCTGTGGGGCAGATGTGGTTCAGATCTATGGGGCAGGAGCTTCTGTGGGGTTGATGTGGGTCAGATCTATGGGTCAGGAGCTGCTGTGGGGCAGATGTGGGTCAGTTCTATGGGGCAAGAGCCGCTGTGGTGCAGATGCGGGTCAGATCTATGGGGCAAGATCTCCTGGGGGCTGATGTGGGTCAGATCTGTGGGGTAAAATCTGCTGTGGGGCAGATGTGGTTCAGATCTATGGGGCAGGAGCTTCTGTGGGGTTGATGTGGGTCAGATCTATGGGTCAGGAGCTGCTGTGGGGCAGATGTGGGTCAGTTCTATGGGGCAAGAGCTGCTGTGGTGCAGATGTGGGTCAGATCTATGGGGCAGGAGCTGCTGTGGGGCTGATACGGTTAAGATCTATGGAGCGGGAGATGCTATGGGGCTGATGAGGGTCAGATCTATGGGGCAGGAGCTGATGTGGGGCTGATGTTGGTCAGATCTATAGGGCAGGAGCTGCAGTGGGGCTGATGTGGGTCAGATCTATGGGGCAGGATCTCCTGTGGGGCTGATGTGGGTCAAATCAATGAGGCAGAGCTGCTCTGGGGCACATGTGGGTCAGATCTATGGAGCAGGAGCTGCTGTGGGGCAGATTTGAATCAGATCTATAGGGCAGGAGCTGCTCTGGGTCAGATCTATGGAGCAGGAGCTGCTGTGGGGTTGATGTGGGTCAGATCTATGGGTCAGGAGCTGCTGTGGGGCAGATGTGGGTCAGTTCTATGGGGCAAGAGCTGCTGTGGTGCAGATGTGGGTCAGATCTATGGGGCAGGAGCTGCTGTGGGGCTGATACGGTTAAGATCTATGGAGCGGGAGCTTCTGTGGGGCTGATGAGGGTCAGATCTATGGGGCAGGAGCTGATGTGGGGCTGATGTTGGTCAGATCTATAGGGCAGGAGCTGCAGTGGGGCTGATGTGGGTCAGATCTATGGGGCAGGATCTCCTGTGGGGCTGATGTGGGTCAAATCAATGGGGCAGAGCTGCTCTGGGGCACATGTGGGTCAGATCTATGGGGCAGGAGCTGCTGTGGGGCAGATTTGAATCAGATCTATAGGGCAGGAGCTGCTGTGGGTCAGATCTATGGGCAGGAGCTGCTGTGGGGCACATGTGAGTTAGATCTATGGGGCAGGAGATGGTGTGGGGCAGATGTGGGTCAGATCTATGGGGCAGGATCTCCTGGGGGCTGATGTGGGTCAGATCTGTGGTGGAAAATCTGCTGTGGGGCAGATGTGGTTCAGATCTATGGGGCAGGAGCTTCTGTGCGGTTGATGTGGGTCAGATCTATGGGTCAGGAGCTGCTGTGGGGCAGATGTGGGTCAGTTCTATGGGGCAAGAGCTGCTGTGGTGCAGATGTGGGTCAGATCTATGGGGCAGGAGCTGCTGTGGGGCTGATACGGTTAAGATCTATGGAGCGGGAGATGCTATGGGGCTGATGAGGGTCAGATCTATGGGGCAGGAGCTGTTGTGGGGCTGATGTTGGTCAGATCTATAGGGCAGGAGCTGCAGTGGGGCTGATGTGGGTCAGTTCTATGGGGCAGGATCTCCTGTGGGGCTGATGTGGGTCAAATCAATGAGGCAGAGCTGCTCTGGGGCACATGTGGGTCAGATCTATGGAGCAGGAGCTGCTGTGGGGCAGATTTGAATCAGATCTATAGGGCAGGAGCTGCTCTGGGTCAGATCTATGGAGCAGGAGCTGCTGTGGGGTTGATGTGGGTCAGATCTATGGGTCAGGAGCTGCTGTGGGGCAGATGTGGGTCAGTTCTATGGGGCAAGAGCTGCTGTGGTGCAGATGTGGGTCAGATCTATGGGGCAGGAGCTGCTGTGGGGCTGATACGGTTAAGATCTATGGAGCGGGAGATGCTATGGGGCTGATGAGGGTCAGATCTATGGGGCAGGAGCTGATGTGGGGCTGATGTTGGTCAGATCTATAGGGCAGGAGCTGCAGTGGGGCTGATGTGGGTCAGATCTATGGGGCAGGATCTCCTGTGGGGCTGATGTGGGTCAAATCAATGGGGCAGAGCTGCTCTGGGGCACATGTGGGTCAGATCTATGGGGCAGGAGCTGCTGTGGGGCAGATTTGAATCAGATCTATAGGGCAGGAGCTGCTGTGGGTCAGATCTATGGGCAGGAGCTGCTGTGGGGCACATGTGAGTTAGATCTATGGGGCAGGAGATGGTGTGGGGCAGATGTGGGTCAGATCTATGGGGCAGGATCTCCTGGGGGCTGATGTGGGTCAGATCTGTGGGGTAAAATCTGCTGTGGGGCAGATGTGGTTCAGATCTATGGGGCAGGAGCTTCTGTGCGGTTGATGTGGGTCAGATCTATGGGTCAGGAGCTGCTGTGGGGCAGATGTGGGTCAGTTCTATGGGGCAAGAGCCGCTGTGGTGCAGATGAGGGTCAGATCTATGGCGCAAGATCTCCTGGGGGCTGATGTGGGTCAGATCTGTGGGGTAAAATCTGCTGTGGGGCAGATGTGGTTCAGATCTATGGGGCAGGAGCTTCTGTGGGGTTGATGTGGGTCAGATCTATGGGGCAGGATCTCCTGTGGGGCAGATGTGGGTCAGTTCTATGGGGCAGAGCTGCTCTGGGGCACATGTGGGTCAGATCTATGGAGCAGGAGCTGCTGTGGGGCAGATTTGAATCAGATCTATAGGGCAGGAGCTGCTCTGGGTCAGATCTATGGAGCAGGAGCTGCTGTGGGGTTGATGTGGGTCAGATCTATGGGTCAGGAGCTGCTGTGGGGCAGATGTGGGTCAGTTCTATGGGGCAAGAGCTGCTGTGGTGCAGATGTGGGTCAGATCTATGGGGCAGGAGCTGCTGTGGGGCTGATACGGTTAAGATCTATGGAGCGGGAGATGCTATGGGGCTGATGAGGGTCAGATCTATGGGGCAGGAGCTGATGTGGGGCTGATGTTGGTCAGATCTATAGGGCAGGAGCTGCAGTGGGGCTGATGTGGGTCAGATCTATGGGGCAGGATCTCCTGTGGGGCTGATGTGGGTCAAATCAATGGGGCAGAGCTGCTCTGGGGCACATGTGGGTCAGATCTATGGGGCAGGAGCTGCTGTGGGGCAGATTTGAATCAGATCTATAGGGCAGGAGCTGCTGTGGGTCAGATCTATGGGCAGGAGCTGCTGTGGGGCACATGTGAGTTAGATCTATGGGGCAGGAGATGGTGTGGGGCAGATGTGGGTCAGATCTATGGGGCAGGATCTCCTGGGGGCTGATGTGGGTCAGATCTGTGGGGTAAAATCTGCTGTGGGGCAGATGTGGTTCAGATCTATGGGGCAGGAGCTTCTGTGCGGTTGATGTGGGTCAGATCTATGGGGCAGGAGCTTCTGTGGGGCAGATGTGGGTCAGTTCTATGGGGCAAGAGCCGCTGTGGTGCAGATGAGGGTCAGATCTATGGCGCAAGATCTCCTGGGGGCTGATGTGGGTCAGATCTGTGGGGTAAAATCTGCTGTGGGGCAGATGTGGTTCAGATCTATGGGGCAGGAGCTTCTGTGGGGTTGATGTGGGTCAGATCTATGGGTCAGGAGCTGCTGTGGGGCAGATGTGGGTCAGTTCTATGGGGCAAGAGCCGCTGTGGTGCAGATGTGGCTCAGATCTATGGGGCAAGATCTCCTGGGGGCTGATGTGGGTCAGATCTGTGGGGTAAAATCTGCTGTGGGGCAGATGTGGTTCAGATCTATGGGGCAGGAGCTTCTGTGGGGTTGATGTGGGTCAGATCTATGGGTCAGGAGCTGCTGTGGGGCAGATGTGGGTCAGTTCTATGGGGCAAGAGCTGCTGTGGTGCAGATGTGGGTCAGATCTATGGGGCAGGAGCTGCTGTGGGGCTGATACGGTTAAGATCTATGGAGCGGGAGATGCTATGGGGCTGATGAGGTTCAGATCTATGGGGCAGGAGCTGATGTGGGGCTGATGTTGGTCAGATATATAGGGCAGGAGCTGCAGTGGGGCTGATGTGGGTCAGATCTATGGGGCAGGATCTCCTGTGGGGCTGATGTGGGTCAGTTCTATGGGGCAAGAGCTGCTCTGGGGCACATGTGGGTCAGATCTATGGAGCAGGAGCTGCTGTGGGGCAGATTTGAATGAGATCTATAGGGCAGGAGCTGCTGTGGGTCAGATCTATGGAGCAGGAGCTGCTGTGGGGCACATGTGAGTTAGATCTATGGGGCAGGAGATGGTGTGGGGCAGATGTGGGTCAGATCTATTGGGCAGGATCTCCTGGGGGCTGATGTGGGTCAGATCTGTGGGGTAAAATCTGCTGTGGGGCAGATGTGGTTCAGATCTATGGGGCAGGAGCCTCTGTGGGGTTGATGTGGGTCAGATCTATGGGTCAGGAGCTGCTGTGGGGCAGATGTGGGTCAGATATATGGGGCAAGAGCCGCTGTGGTGCAGATGCGGGTCAGATCTATGGGGCAAGATCTCCTGGGGGCTGATGTGGGTCAGATCTGTGGGGTAAAATCTGCTGTGGGGCAGATGTTGTTCAGATCTATGGGGCAGGAGCTTCTGTGGGGTTGATGTGGGTCAGATCTATGGGTCAGGAGCTGCTGTGGGGCAGATTTGGGTCAGTTCTATGGGGCAAGAGCTGCTGTGGTGCAGATGTGGGTCAGATCTATGGGGCAGGAGCTGCTGTGGGGCTGATACGGTTAAGATCTATGGAGCGGGAGATGCTATGGGGCTGATGAGGGTCAGATCTATGGGGCAGGAGCTGATGTGGGGCTGATGTTGGTCAGATCTATAGGGCAGGAGCTGCAGTGGGGCTGATGTGGGTCAGATCTATGGGGCAGGATCTCCTGTGGGGCTGATGTGGGTCAAATCAATGAGGCAGAGCTGCTCTGGGGCACATGTGGGTCAGATCTATGGAGCAGGAGCTGCTGTGGGGCAGATTTGAATCAGATCTATAGGGCAGGAGCTGCTGTGGGTCAGATCTATGGAGCAGGAGCTGCTGTGGGGCACATGTGAGTTAGATCTATGGGGCAGGAGATGGTGTGGGGCAGATGTGGGTCAGATCTATGGGGCAGGATCTCCTGGGGGCTGATGTGGGTCAGATCTGTGGGGTAAAATCTGCTGTGGGGCAGATGTGGTTCAGATCTATGGGGCAGGAGCTTCTGTGGGGTTGATGTGGGTCAGATCTATGGGTCAGGAGCTGCTGTGGGGCAGATGTGGGTCAGTTCTATGGGGCAAGAGCCGCTGTGGTGCAGATGTGGGTCAGATCTATGGGGCAAGATCTCCTGGGGGCTGATGTGGGTCAGATCTGTGGGGTAAAATCTGCTGTGGGGCAGATGTGGTTCAGATCTATGGGGCAGGAGCTTCTGTGGGGTTGATGTGGGTCAGATCTATGGGTCAGGAGCTGCTGTGGGGCAGATGTGGGTCAGTTCTATGGGGCAAGAGCCGCTGTGGTGCAGATGTGGGTCAGATCTATGGGGCAGGAGCTGCTGTGGGGCTGATACGGTTAAGATCTATGGAGCGGGAGATGCTATGGGGCTGATGAGGGTCAGATCTGTGGGGCAGGAGCGGATGTGGGGCTGATGTTGGTCAGATCTAAAGGCCGGAGCTGCAGTGGGGCAGATGTGGGTCAGATCTATGGGGCAGGATCTCCTGTGGGGCTGATGTGGGTCAAATCAATGAGGCAGAGCTTCTCTGGGGCACATGTGGGTCTGATCTATGGAGCAGGAGCTGCTGTGGGGCAGATTTGAATCAGATCTATAGGGCAGGAGCTGCTGTGGGTCAGATCTATGGGCAGGAGCTGCTGTGGGGCACATGTGAGTTAGATCTATGGGGCAGGAGATGGTGTGGGGCAGATGTGGGTCAGATCTATGGGGCAGGATCTCCTGGGGGCTGATGTGGGTCAGATCTGTGGGGTAAAATCTGCTGTGGGGCAGATGTGGTTCAGATCTATGGGGCAGGAGCTTCTGTGGGGTTGATGTGGGTCAGATCTATGGGTCAGGAGCTGCTGTGGGGCAGATGTGGGTCAGATCTATGGGGCAAGAGCCGCTGTGGTGCAGATGCGGGTCAGATCTATGGGGCAGGAGCTGCTGTGGGGCTGATACGGTTAAGATCTATGGAGCGGGAGATGCTATGGGTTGATGAGGGTCAGATCTATGGGGCAGGAGCTGATGTGGGGCTGATGTTGGTCAGATCTATAGGGCAGGAGCTGCAGTGGGGCTGATGTGGGTCAGTTCTATGGGGCAGGATCTCCTGTGGGGCTGATGTGGGTCAAATCAATGAGGCAGAGCTGCTCTGGGGCACATGTCGGTCAGATCTATGGAGCAGGAGATGCTGTGGGGCAGATTTGAATCAGATCTATAGGGCAGAAGCTGCTGTGGGTCAGATCTATAGGGCAGGAGCTGCTGTGGGGCACATGTGAGTTAGATCTATGGGGCAGGAGATGGTGTGGGGCACATGTGGGTCAGATCTATGGGGCAGGAGCTGCTGTGGGGCAGATTTGAATCAGATCTATAGGGCAGGAGCTGCTGTGGGTCAGATCTATGGGCAGGAGCTGCTGTGGGGCACATGTGAGTTAGATCTATGGGGCAGGAGATGGTGTGGGGCAGATGTGGGTCAGATCTATGGGGCAGGATCTCCTGGGGGCTGATGTGGGTCAGATCAGTGGGGTAAAATCTGCTGTGGGGCAGATGTGGTTCAGATCTATGGGGCAGGAGCTTCTGTGCGGTTGATGTGGGTCAGATCTATGGGGCAGGAGCTGCTGTGGGGCAGATGTGGGTCAGTTCTATGGGGCAAGAGCCGCTGTGGTGCAGATGAGGGTCAGATCTGTGGGGCAAGATCTCCTGGGGGCTGATGTGGGTCAGATCTGTGGGGTAAAATCTGCTGTGGGGCAGATGTGGTTCAGATCTATGGGGCAGGAGCTTCTGTGGGGTTGATGTGGGTCAGATCTATGGGTCAGGAGCTGCTGTGGGGCAGATGTGGGTCAGTTCTATGGGGCAAGAGCCGCTGTGGTGCAGATGTGGGTCAGATCTATGGGGCAAGATCTCCTGGGGGCTGATGTGGGTCAGATCTGTGGGGTAAAATCTGCTGTGGGGCAGATGTGGTTCAGATCTATGGGGCAGGAGCTGCTGTGGGGCAGATGTGGGTCAGTTCTATGGGGCAAGAGCTGCTGTGGTGCAGATGTGGGTCAGATCTATGGGGCAGGAGCTGCTGTGGGGCTGATACGGTTAAGATCTATGGAGCGGGAGATGCTATGGGGCTGATGAGGTTCAGATCTATGGGGCAGGAGCTGATGTGGGGCTGATGTTGGTCAGATATATAGGGCAGGAGCTGCAGTGGGGCTGATGTGGGTCAGATCTATGGGGCAGGATCTCCTGTGGGGCTGATGTGGGTCAGTTCTATGGGGCAAGAGCTGCTCTGGGGCACATGTGGGTCAGATCTATGGAGCAGGAGCTGCTGTGGGGCAGATTTGAATGAGATCTATAAGGCAGGAGCTGCTGTGGGTCAGATCTATGGAGCAGGAGCTGCTGTGGGGCACATGTGAGTTAGATCTATGGGGCAGGAGATGGTGTGGGGCAGATGTGGGTCAGATCTATGGGGCAGGATCTCCTGGGGGCTGATGTGGGTCAGATCTGTGGGGTAAAATCTGCTGTGGGGCAGATGTGGTTCAGATCTATGGGGCAGGAGCTTCTGTGGGGTTGATGTGGGTCAGATCTATGGGTCAGGAGCTGCTGTGGGGCAGATTTGGGTAAGTTCTATGGGGCAAGAGCTGCTTTGGTGCAGATGTGGGTCAGATCTATGGGGCAGGAGCTGCTGTGGGGCTGATACGGTTAAGATCTATGGAGCGGGAGATGCTATGGGGCTGATGAGGGTCAGATCTATGGGGCAGGAGCTGATGTGGGGCTGATGTTGGTCAGATCTATAGGGCAGGAGCTGCAGTGGGGCTGATGTGGGTCAGATCTATGGGGCAGGATCTCCTGTGGGGCTGATGTGGGTCAAATCAATGAGGCAGAGCTGCTCTGGGGCACATGTGGGTCTGATCTATGGAGCAGGAGCTGCTGTGGGGCAGATTTGAATGAGATCTATAGGGCAGGAGCTGCTGTGGGTCAGATCTATGGGCAGGAGCTGCTGTGGGGCACATGTGAGTTAGATCTATGGGGCAGGAGATGGTGTGGGGCAGATGTGGGTCAGATCTATGGGGCAGGATCTCCTGGGGGCTGATGTGGGTCAGATCTGTGGGGTAAAATCTGCTGTGGGGCAGATGTGGTTCAGATCTATAGGGCAGAAGCTGCTGTGGGTCAGATCTATAGGGCAGGAGCTGCTGTGGGGCACATGTGAGTTAGATCTATGGGGCAGGAGATGGTGTGGGGCACATGTGGGTCAGATCTATGGGGCAGGAGCTGCTGTGGGGCAGATTTGAATCAGATCTATAGGGCAGGAGCTGCTGTGGGTCAGATCTATGGGCAGGAGCTGCTGTGGGGCACATGTGAGTTAGATCTATGGGGCAGGAGATGGTGTGGGGCAGATGTGGGTCAGATCTATGGGGCAGGATCTCCTGGGGGCTGATGTGGGTCAGATCTGTGGGGTAAAATCTGCTGTGGGGCAGATGTGGTTCAGATCTATGGGGCAGGAGCTTCTGTGGGGTTGATGTGGGTCAGATCTATGGGTCAGGAGCTGCTGTGGGGCAGATGTGGGTCAGTTCTATGGGGCAAGAGCCGCTGTGGTGCAGATGCGGGTCAGATCTATGGGGCAAGATCTCCTGGGGGCTGATGTGGGTCAGATCTGTGGGGTAAAATCTGCTGTGGGGCAGATGTGGTTCAGATCTATGGGGCAGGAGCTTCTGTGGGGTTGATGTGGGTCAGATCTATGGGGCAGGATCTCCTGGGGGCTGATGTGGGTCAGATCTGTGGGGTAAAATCTGCTGTGGGGCAGATGTGGTTCAGATCTATGGGGCAGGAGCTTCTGTGGGGTTGATGTGGGTCAGATCTATGGGTCAGGAGCTGCTGTGGGGCAGATGTGGGTCAGTTCTATGGGGCAAGAGCCGCTGTGGTGCAGATGTGGGTCAGATTTTTTGGGCAAGATCTCCTGGGGGCTGATGTGGGTCAGATCTGTGGGGTAAAATCTGCTGTGGGGCAGATGTGGTTCAGATCTATGGGGCAGGAGCTTCTGTGGGGTTGATGTGGGTCAGATCTATGGGTCAGGAGCTGCTGTGGGGCAGATGTGGGTCAGTTCTATGGGGCAAGAGCTGCTGTGGTGCAGATGTGGGTCAGATCTATGGGGCAGGAGCTGCTGTGGGGCTGATACGGTTAAGATCTATGGAGCGGGAGATGCTATGGGGCTGATGAGGTTCAGATCTATGGGGCAGGAGCTGATGTGGGGCTGATGTTGGTCAGATATATAGGGCAGGAGCTGCAGTGGGGCTGATGTGGGTCAGATCTATGGGGCAGGATCTCCTGTGGGGCTGATGTGGGTCAGTTCTATGGGGCAAGAGCTGCTCTGGGGCACATGTGGGTCAGATCTATGGAGCAGGAGCTGCTGTGGGGCAGATTTGAATGAGATCTATAAGGCAGGAGCTGCTGTGGGTCAGATCTATGGAGCAGGAGCTGCTGTGGGGCACATGTGAGTTAGATCTATGGGGCAGGAGATGGTGTGGGGCAGATGTGGGTCAGATCTATGGGGCAGGATCTCCTGGGGGCTGATGTGGGTCAGATCTGTGGGGTAAAATCTGCTGTGGGGCAGATGTGGTTCAGATCTATGGGGCAGGAGCTTCTGTGGGGTTGATGTGGGTCAGATCTATGGGTCAGGAGCTGCTGTGGGGCAGATGTGGGTCAGATATATGGGGCAAGAGCCGCTGTGGTGCAGATGCGGGTCAGATCTATGGGGCAAGATCTCCTGGGGGCTGATGTGGGTCAGATCTGTGGGGTAAAATCTGCTATGGGGCAGATGTGGTTCAGATCTATGGGGCAGGAGCTTCTGTGGGGTTGATGTGGGTCAGATCTATGGGTCAGGAGCTGCTGTGGGGCAGATTTGGGTAAGTTCTATGGGGCAAGAGCTGCTGTGGTGCAGATGTGGGTCAGATCTATGGGGCAGGAGCTGCTGTGGGGCTGATACGGTTAAGATCTATGGAGCGGGAGATGCTATGGGGCTGATGAGGGTCAGATCTATGGGGCAGGAGCTGATGTGGGGCTGATGTTGGTCAGATCTATAGGGCAGGAGCTGCAGTGGGGCTGATGTGGGTCAGATCTATGGGGCAGGATCTCCTGTGGGGCTGATGTGGGTCAAATCAATGAGGCAGAGCTGCTCTGGGGCACATGTGGGTCTGATCTATGGAGCACGAGCTGCTGTGGGGCAGATTTGAATGAGATCTATAGGGCAGGAGCTGCTGTGGGTCAGATCTATGGGCAGGAGCTGCTGTGGGGCACATGTGAGTTAGATCTATGGAGCAGGAGATGGTGTGGGGCAGATGTGGGTCAGATCTATGGGGCAGGATCTCCTGGGGGCTGATGTGGGTCAGATCTGTGGGGTAAAATCTGCTGTGGGGCAGATGTGGTTCAGATCTATGGGGCAGGAGCTTCTGTGGGGTTGATGTGGGTCAGATCTATGGGTCAGGAGCTGCTGTGGGGCAGATGTGGGTCAGATCTATGGGGCAAGAGCCGCTGTGGTGCAGATGCGGGTCAGATCTATGGGGCAGGAGCTGCTGTGGGGCTGATACGGTTAAGATCTATGGAGCGGGAGATGCTATGGGTTGATGAGGGTCAGATCTATGGGGCAGGAGCTGATGTGGGGCTGATGTTGGTCAGATCTATAGGGCAGGAGCTGCAGTGGGGCTGATGTGGGTCAGTTCTATGGGGCAGGATCTCCTGTGGGGCTGATGTGGGTCAAATCAATGAGGCAGAGCTGCTCTGGGGCACATGTGGGTCAGATCTATGGAGCAGGAGCTGCTGTGGGGCAGATTTGAATCAGATCTATAGGGCAGAAGCTGCTGTGAGTCAGATCTATAGGGCAGGAGCTGCTGTGGGGCACATGTGAGTTAGATCTATGGGGCAGGAGATGGTGTGGGGCAGATGTGGTTCAGATCTATGGGGCAGGAGCTTCTGTGGGGTTTATGTGGGTCAGATCTATGGGTCAGGAGCTGCTGTGGGGCAGATGTGGGTCAGTTCTATGGGGCAAGAGCTGCTGTGGTGCAGATGTGGGTCAGATCTATGGGGCAGGAGCTGCTGTGGGGCTGATACGGTTAAGATCTATGGAGCGGGAGATGCTATGGGGCTGATGAGGGTCAGATCTATGGGGCAGGAGCTGATGTGGGGCTGATGTTGGTCAGATCTATAGGGCAGGAGCTGCAGTGGGGCTGATGTGGGTCAGTTCTATGGGGCAGGATCTCCTGTGGGGCTGATGTGGGTCAAATCAATGAGGCAGAGCTGCTCTGGGGCACATGTGGGTCAGATCTATGGAGCAGGAGCTGCTGTGGGGCAGATTTGAATCAGATCTATAGGGCAGGAGCTGCTGTGGGTCAGATCTATGGAGCAGGAGCTGCTGTGGGGCAGATTTGAATGAGATCTATAGGGCAGGAGCTGCTGTGGGTCAGATCTATGGAGCAGGAGCTGCTGTGGGGCACATGTGAGTTAGATCTATGGGGCAGGGGCTGCTGTGGGGCAGATTTGAATCAGATCTATAGGGCAGGAGCTGCTGTGGGTCAGATCTATGGAGCAGGAGCTGCTGTGGGGCACATGTGAGTTAGATCTATGGGGCAGGAGATGGTGTGGGGCAGATGTGGGTCAGATCTATGGGGCAGGATCTCCTGGGGGCTGATGTGGGTCAGATCTGTGGGGTAAAATCTGCTGTGGGGCAGATGTGGTTCAGATCTATGGGGCAGGAGCTTCTGTGGGGTTGATGTGGGTCAGATCTATGGGTCAGGAGCTGCTGTGGGGCAGATGTGGGTCAGATCTATAGGTCAGGAGCTGCTGTGGCTGCTGTGGGTCAGTTCTATGAAGCAGGAGATGCTGTGGGGCTGATGTGGGTCAAATCAATGGGGCAGAGCTGCTCTGGGGCACATGTGGGTCAGATCTATGGAGCAGGAGCTGCTGTGGGGCTGATGTTGGTGAGATCTATAGGGCAGGAGCTGCAGTGGGGCTGATGTGGGTCAGATCTATAGGGCAGGAGCTGCAGTGGGGCTTATGTGGGTCAAATCAATGGGGCAGAGCTGCTCTGGGGCACATGTGGGTCAGATCTATGGAGCAGGAGCTGCTGTGGGGCAGATTTGAATCAGATCTATAGGGCAGGAGCTGCTGTGGGTCAGATCTATGGAGCAGGAGCTGCTGTGGGGCACATGTGAGTTAGATCTATGGGGCAGGAGATGGTGTGGGGCAGATTTGGGTCAGATGTATGGGGCAGGAGCTGATGTGGGGCTGATGTTGGTGAGATCTATAGGGCAGGAGCTGCAGTGGGGCTGATGTGGGCCAGATCTATGGGGCAGGAGCTGCTGTGGGTCAGATGTGTGTCAGATCTATAGGTCAGGAGCTGCTGTGGCTGCTGTGGGTCAGTTCTATGGGGCAGGAGATGGTGTGGGGCAGATGTGGGTCAGATCTATGGGGCAGGGGCTGCTGTGGGGCAGATTTGAATCAGATCTATAGGGCAGGCGCTGCTGTGGGTCAGATCTTAGAGCAGGAGCTGCTGTGGGGCACATGTGAGTTAGATCTATGGGGCAGGAGATGGTGTGGGGCAGATGTGGGTCAGATCTATGGGGCAGGGGCTGCTGTGGGGCAGATTTGAATCAGATCTATAGGGCAGGAGCTGCTGTGGGTCAGATCTATGGAGCAGGAGCTGCTGTGGGGCACATGTGAGTTAGATCTATGGGGCAGGAGATGGTGTGGGGCAGATGTGGGTCAGATCTATGGGGCAGGATCTCCTGGGGGCTGATGTGGGTCAGATCTGTGGGGTAAAATCTGCTGTGGGGCAGATGTGGTTCAGATCTATGGGGCAGGAGCTTCTGTGGGGTTGATGTGGGTCAGATCTATGGGTCAGGAGCTGCTGTGGGGCAGATGTGGGTCAGTTCTATGGGGCAGGATCTGCTGTGGGGCAGATGTGGTTCAGATCTATGGGGCAGGTGTTGCTGTGGGGCAGATGTGGGTCAGATCTATGGGGCAGGAGCTGCTGTGGGTCAGATCTATGGAGCAGGAGCTGCTGTGGGGCACATGTGAGTTAGATCTATGGGGCAGGATCTGCTGTGGGGCAGATGTGGTTCAGATCTATGGGGCAGGTGTTGCTGTGGGGCAGATGTGGGTCAGATCTATGGGGCAGGAGCTGCTGTGGGTCAGATGTGTGTCAGATCTATAGGTCAGGAGCTGCTGTGGCTGCTGTGGGTCAGTTCTATGGGGCAGGAGATGCTGTGGGGCAGATGTGGGTCAGATCTATGGGGCAGGGGCTGCTGTGGGGCAGATGTGGGTCAGATCTATAGGTCAGGAGCTGCTGTGGGGCAGATGTGGGTCAGATCTATGGGGCAGGGGCTGCTGTGGGTCAGATGTGGGTCAGATCTATAGGTCATGAGCTGCTGTGGCTGCTGTGGGTCAGTTCTATGAAGCAGGAGATGCTGTGGGGCTGATGTGGGTCAAATCAATGGAGCAGAGCTGCTCTGGGGCACATGTGGGTCAGATCTATGGAGCAGGAGCTGCTGTGGGGCAGATTTGAATCAGATCTATAGGGCAGGAGCTGCTGTGGGTCAGATCTATGGAGCAGGAGCTGCTGTGGGGCACATGTGAGTTAGATGTATGGGGCAGGAGATGGTGTGGGGCAGATTTGGGTCAGATGTATGGGGCAGGAGCTGATGTGGGGCTGATGTTGGTGAGATCTATAGGGCAGGAGCTGCAGTGGGGCTGATGTGGGCCAGATCTATGGGGCAGGAGCTGCTGTGGGTCAGATGTGTGTCAGATCTATAGGTCAGGAGCTGCTGTGGCTGCTGTGGGTCAGTTCTATGGGGCAGGAGATGGTGTGGGGCAGATGTGGGTCAGATCTATGGGGCAGGGGCTGCTGTGGGGCAGATTTGAATCAGATCTATAGGGCAGGCGCTGCTGTGGGTCAGATCTTAGAGCAGGAGCTGCTGTGGGGCACATGTGAGTTAGATCTATGGGGCAGGAGATGGTGTGGGGCAGATGTGGGTCAGATCTATGGGGCAGGGGCTGCTGTGGGGCAGATTTGAATCAGATCTATAGGGCAGGAGCTGCTGTGGGTCAGATCTATGGAGCAGGAGCTGCTGTGGGGCACATGTGAGTTAGATCTATGGGGCAGGGGATGGTGTGGGGCAGATGTGGGTCAGATCTATGGGGCAGGATCTCCTGGGGGCTGATGTGGGTCAGATCTGTGGGGTAAAATCTGCTGTGGGGCAGATGTGGTTCAGATCTATGGGGCAGGAGCTTCTGTGGGGTTGATGTGGGTCAGATCTATGGGTCAGGAGCTGCTGTGGGGCAGATGTGGGTCAGTTCTATGGGGCAGGATCTGCTGTGGGGCAGATGTGGTTCAGTTCTATGAAGCAGGTGTTGCTGTGGGGCAGATGTGGGTCAGATCTATGGGGCAGGAGCTGCTGTGGGTCAGATCTATAGGTCAGGAGCTGCTGTGGGGCACATGTGAGTTAGATCTATGGGGCAGGATCTGCTGTGGGGCAGATGTGGTTCAGATCTATGGGGCAGGTGTTGCTGTGGGGCAGATGTGGGTCAGATCTATGGGGCAGGAGCTGCTGTGGGTCAGATGTGTGTCAGATCTATAGGTCAGGAGCTGCTGTGGCTGCTGTGGGTCAGTTCTATGGGGCAGGAGATGCTGTGGGGCAGATGTGGGTCAGATCTATGGGGCAGGGGCTGCTGTGGGGCAGATGTGGGTCAGATCTATAGGTCAGGAGCTGCTGTGGGGCAGATGTGGGTCAGATCTATGGGGCAGGGGCTGCTGTGGGTCAGATGTGGGTCAGATCTATAGGTCAGGAGCTGCTGTGGCTGCTGTGGGTCAGTTCTATGAAGCAGGAGATGCTGTGGGGCTGATGTGGGTCAAATCAATGGAGCAGAGCTGCTCTGGGGCACATGTGGGTCAGATCTATGGAGCAGGAGCTGCTGTGGGGCAGATTTCAATCAGATCTATAGGGCAGGAGCTGCTGTGGGTCAGATCTATGGAGCAGGAGCTGCTGTGGGGCACATGTGAGTTAGATGTATGGGGCAGGAGATGGTGTGGGGCAGATTTGGGTCAGATGTATGGGGCAGGAGCTGATGTGGGGCTGATGTTGGTGAGATCTATAGGGCAGGAGCTGCAGTGGGGCTGATGTGGGTCAGATCTATGGGGCAGGGGCTGCTGTGGGGCGGATTTGAATCAGATCTATAGGGCAGGCGCTGCTGTGGGTCAGATCTTAGGGCAGGAGCTGCTGTGGGGCACATGTGAGTTAGATCTATGGGGCAGGAGATGGTGTGGGGCAGATGTGGGTCAGATCTATGGGGCAGGGGCTGCTGTGGGGCAGATTTGAATCAGATCTATAGGGCAGGAGCTGCTGTGGGTCAGATCTATGGGCAGGAGCTGCTGTGGGGCACATGTGAGTTAGATCTATGGGGCAGGAGATGGTGTGGGGCAGATGTGGGTCAGATCTATGGGGCAGGATCTCCAGGGGGCTGATGTGGGTCAGATCTGTGGGGTAAAATCTGCTGTGGGGCAGATGTGGTTCAGATCTATGGGGCAGGAGCTTCTGTGGGGTTGATGTGGGTCAGATCTATGGGTCAGGAGCTGCTGTGGGGCAGATGTGGGTCAGTTCTATGGGGCAGGATCTGCTGTGGGGCAGATGTGGTTCAGATCTATGGGGCAGGTGTTGCTGTGGGGCAGATGTGGGTCAGATCTATGGGGCAGGAGCTGCTGTGGGTCAGATGTGTGTCAGATCTATAGGTCAGGAGCTGCTGTGGCTGCTGTGGGTCAGTTCTATGGGGCAGGAGATGCTGTGGGGCAGATGTGGGTCAGATCTATGGGGCAGGGGCTGCTGTGGGGCAGATGTGGGTCAGATCTATGGGGCAGGAGCTGCTGTGGGACAGATGTGGGTCAGATATATAGGTCAGGAGCTGCTGTGGGGCAGATGTGGGTCAGATCTATGGGGCAGGGGCTGCTGTGGGTCAGATGTGGGTCAGATCTATAGGTCAGGAGCTGCTGTGGCTGCTGTGGGTCAGTTCTATGAAGCAGGAGATGCTGTGGGGCTGATGTGGGTCAAATCAATGGAGCAGAGCTGCTCTGGGGCACATGTGGGTCAGATCTATGGAGCAGGAGCTGCTGTGGGGCAGATTTGAATCAGATCTATAGGGCAGGAGCTGCTGTGGGTCAGATCTATGGAGCAGGAGCTGCTGTGGGGCACATGTGAGTTAGATCTATGGGGCAGGAGATGGTGTGGGGCAGATTTGGGTCAGATGTATGGGGCAGGAGCTGATGTGGGGCTGATGTTGGTGAGATCTATAGGGCAGGAGCTGCAGTGGGGCTGATGTGGGTCAGATCTATGTGGCAGGAGCTGCTGTGGGTCAGATGTGTGTCAGATCTATAGGTCAGGAGCTGCTGTGGCTGCTGTGGGTCAGTTCTATGGGGCAGGAGATGCTGTGGGGCAGATGTGGGTCAGATCTATGGGGCAGGGGCTGCTGTGGGGCAGATTTGAATCAGATCTATAGGGCAGGCGCTGCTGTGGGTCAGATCTTAGGGCAGGAGCTGCTGTGGGGCACATGTGAGTTAGATCTATGGGGCAGGAGATGGTGTGGGGCAGATGTGGGTCAGATCTATGGGGCAGGATCTCCTGGGGGCTGATGTGGGTCAGATCTGTGGGGTAAAATCTGCTGTGGGGCAGATGTGGTTCAGATCTATGGGGCAGGAGCTTCTGTGGGGTTGATGTGGGTCAGATCTATGGGTCAGGAGCTGCTGTGGGGCAGATGTGGGTCAGTTCTATGGGGCAGGATCTGCTGTGGGGCAGATGTGGTTCAGATCTATGGGGCAGGTGTTGCTGTGGGGCAGATGTGGGTCAGATCCATGGGGCAGGAGCTGCTGTGGGTCAGATGTGGGTCAGATCTATAGGTCAGGAGCTGCTGTGGCTGCTGTGGGTCAGTTCTATGAAGCAGGAGATGCTGTGGGGCTGATGTGGGTCAAATCAATGGGGCAGAGCTGCTCTGGGGCACATGTGGGTCAGATCTATGGAGCAGGAGCTGCTGTGGGGCGGATTTGAATCAGATCTATAGGGCAGGAGCTGCTGTGGGTCAGATCTATGGAGCAGGAGCTGCTGTGGGGCACATGTGAGATAGATCTATGGGGCAGGAGATGGTGTGGGGCAGATTTGGGTCAGATGTATGGGGCAGGAGCTGATGTGGGGCTGATGTTGGTGAGATCTATAGGGCAGGAGTTGCAGTGGGGCTGATGTGGGTCAGATCTATAGGGCAGGAGCTGCAGTGGGGCTTATGTGGGTCAAATCAATGGGGCAGAGCTGCTCTGGGGCACATGTGGGTCAGATCTATGGAGCAGGAGCTGCTGTGGGGCAGATTTGAATCAGATCTATAGGGCAGGAGCTGCTGTGGGTCAGATCTATGTAGCAGGAGAGGCTGTGGGGCACATGTGAGTTAGATCTATGGGGCAGGGGCTGCTGTGGGGCAGATGTGAGTTAGATCTATGGGGCAGGAGATGGTGTGGGGCAGATTTGGGTCAGATGTATGGGTCAGGAGCTGATGTGGGGCTGATGTTGGTGAGATCTATAGGGCAGGAGCTGCAGTGGGGCTGATGTGGGTCAGATCTATGGGGCAGGAGCTGCTGTGGGTCAGATGTGTATCAGATCTATAGGTCAGGAGCTGCTGTGGCTGCTGTGGGTCAGTTCTATGGGGCAGGAGATGCTGTGGGGCAGATTTGAATCAGATCTATAGGGCAGGCGCTGCTGTGGGTCAGATCTTAGGGCAGGAGCTGCTGTGGGGCACATGTGAGTTAGATCTATGGGGCAGGAGATGGTGTGGGGCAGATGTGGGTCAGATCTATGGGGCAGGATCTCCTGGGGGCTGATGTGGGTCAGATCTGTGGGGTAAAATCTGCTGTGGGGCAGATGTGGTTCAGATCTATGGGGCAGGAGCTTCTGTGGGGTTGATGTGGGTCAGATCTATGGGTCAGGAGCTGCTGTGGGGCAGATGTGGGTCAGTTCTATGGGGCAGGATCTGCTGTGGGGCAGATGTGGTTCAGATCTATGGGGCAGGTGTTGCTGTGGGGCAGATGTGGGTCAGATCTATGGGGCAGGAGCTGCTGTGGGTCAGATGTGTGTCAGATCTATAGGTCAGGAGCTGCTGTGGCTGCTGTGGGTCAGTTCTATGGGGCAGGAGATGCTGTGGGGCAGATGTGGGTCAGATCTATGGGGCAGGGGCTGCTGTGGGGCAGATGTGGGTCAGATCTATGTGGCAGGAGCTGCTGTGGGTCAGATGTGGGTCAGATCTATAGGTCAGGAGCTGCTGTGGGGCAGATGTGGGTCAGATCTATGGGGCAGGGGCTGCTGTGGGTCAGATGTGGGTCAGATCTATAGGTCAGGAGCTGCTGTGGCTGCTGTGGGTCAGTTCTATGAAGCAGGAGATGCTGTGGGGCTGATGTGGGTCAAATCAATGGGGCAGAGCTGCTCTGGGGTACATGTGGGTCAGATCTATGGAGCAGGAGCTGCTGTGGGGCAGATTTGAATCAGATCTATAGGGCAGGAGCTGCTGTGGGTCAGATCTATGGAGCAGGAGCTGCTGTGGGGCACATGTGAGTTAGATCTATGGGGCAGGAGATGGTGTGGGGCAGATTTGGGTCAGATGTATGGGGCAGGATCTCCTGGGGGCTGCTGTGGGTCAGATGTGTGTCAGATCTATAGGTCAGGAGCTGCTGTGGCTGCTGTGGGTCAGTTCTATGGGGCAGGAGATGCTGTGGGGCAGATGTGGGTCAGATCTATGGGGCAGGGGCTGCTGTGGGGCAGATTTGAATCAGATCTATAGGGCAGGCGCTGCTGTGGGTCAGATCTTAGGGCAGGAGCTGCTGTGGGGCACATGTGAGTTAGATCTATGGGGCAGGAGATGGTGTGGGGCAGATGTGGGTCAGATCTATGGGGCAGGGGCTGCTGTGGGGCAGATTTGAATCAGATCTATAGGGCAGGAGCTGCTGTGGGTCAGATCTATGGAGCAGGAGCTGCTGTGGGGCACATGTGAGTTAGATCTATGGGGCAGGAGATGGTGTGGGGCAGATGTGGGTCAGATCTATGGGGCAGGAGCTGCTGTGGGGCAGATGTGGGTCAGTTCTATGGGACAGGATCTGCTGTGGGGCAGATGTGGTTCAGATCTATGGGGCAGGTGTTGCTGTGGGGCAGATGTGGGTCAGATCTATGGGGCAGGAGCTGCTGTGGGTCAGATGTGTGTCAGATCTATAGGTCAGGAGCTGCTGTGGCTGCTGTGGGTCAGTTCTATGGGGCAGGAGATGCTGTGGGGCAGATGTGGGTCAGATCTATGGGGCAGGGGCTGCTGTGGGGCAGATGTGGGTCAGATCTATGTGGCAGGAGCTGCTGTGGGTCAGATGTGGGTCAGATCTATAGGTCAGGAGCTGCTGTGGGGCAGATGTGGGTCAGATCTATGGGGCAGGGGCTGCTGTGGGTCAGATGTGGGTCAGATCTATAGGTCAGGAGCTGCTGTGGCTGCTGTGGGTCAGTTCTATGGGGCAGGAGATGCTGTGGGGCAGATTTGGGTCAGATCTATGGGGCAGGGGCTGCTGTGGGGCAGATGTGGGTCAGATCTATGGGGCAGGAGCTGCTGTGGGTCAGATGTGGGTCAGATCTATAGGTCAGGAGCTGCTGTGGGGCAGATGTGGGTCAGATCTATGGGGCAGGGGCTGCTGTGGGGCAGATGTGGGTCAGATCTATGGGGCAGGGGCTGCTGTGGGTCAGATGTGGGTCAGATCTATAGGTCAGGAGCTGCTGTGGCTGCTGTGGGTCAGTTCTATGAAGCCGGAGATGCTGTGGGGCTGATGTGGGTCAAATCAATGGGGCAGAGCTGCTCTGGGGCACATGTGGGTCAGATCTATGGAGCAGGTGCTGCTGTGGGGCAGATTTGAATCAGATCTATAGGGCAGGAGCTGCTGTGGGTCAGATCTATGGAGCAGGAGCTGCTGTGGGGCACATGTGAGTTAGATCTATGGGGCAGGAGATGGTGTGGGGCAGATTTGGGTCAGATGTATGGGTCAGGAGCTGATGTGGGGCTGATGTTGGTGAGATCTATAGGGCAGGAGCTGCAGTGGGGCTGATGTGGGTCAGATCTATGGAGCAGGAGCTGCTGTGGGTCAGATGTGTGTCAGATCTATAGGTCAGGAGCTGCTGTGGCTGCTGTGGGTCAGTTCTATGGGGCAGGAGATGCTGTGGGGCAGATGTGGGTCAGATCTATGGGGCAGGGGCTGCTGTGGGGCAGATTTGAATCAGATCTATAGGGCAGGCGCTGCTGTGGGTCAGATCTTAGGGCAGGAGCTGCTGTGGGGCACATGTGAGTTAGATCTATGGGGCAGGAGATGGTGTGGGGCAGATGTGGGTCAGATCTATGGGGCAGGGGCTGCTGTGGGGCAGATTTGAATCAGATCTATAGGGCAGGAGCTGCTGTGGGTCAGATCTATGGAGCAGGAGCTGCTGTGGGGCACATGTGAGTTAGATCTATGGGGCAGGAGATGGTGTGGGGCAGATGTGGGTCAGATCTATGGGGCAGGAGATGCTGTGGGGCAGATGTGGGTCAGTTCTATGGGGCAGGATCTGCTGGTGGGCAGATGTGGTTCAGATCTATGGGGCAGGTGTTGCTGTGGGGCAGATGTGGGTCAGATCTATGGGGCAGGAGCTGCTGTGGGTCAGATGTGTGTCAGATCTATAGGTCAGGAGCTGCTGTGGCTGCTGTGGGTCAGTTCTATGGGGCACGAGATGCTGTGGGGCAGATGTGGGTCAGATCTATGGGGCAGGGGCTGCTGTGGGGCAGATGTGGGTCAGATCTATGGGGCAGGAGCTGCTGTGGGGCAGATGTGGGTCAGATCTATAGGTCAGGAGCTGCTGTGGGGCAGATGTGGGTCAGATCTATGGGGCAGGGGCTGCTGTGGGTCAGATGTGGGTCAGATCTATAGGTCAGGAGCTGCTGTGGCTGCTGTGGGTCAGTTCTATGGGGCAGGAGATGCTGTGGGGCAGATTTGGGTCAGATCTATGGGGCAGGGGCTGCTGTGGGGCAGATGTGGGTAAGATCTATGGGGCAGGAGCTGCTGTGGGTCAGATGTGGGTCAGATCTATAGGTCAGGAGCTGCTGAGGGGCAGATGTGGGTCAGATCTATGGGGCAGGGGCTGCTGTGGGGCAGATGTGGGTCAGATCTATGGGGCAGGGGCTGCTGTGGGTCAGATGTGGGTCAGATCTATAGGTCAGGAGCTGCTGTGGCTGCTGTGGGTCAGTTCTATGAAGCAGGAGATGCTGTGGGGCTGATGTGGGTCAAATCAATGGGGCAGAGCTGCTCTGGGGCACATGTGGGTCAGATCTATGGAGCAGGAGCTGCTGTGGGGCAGATTTGAATCAGATCTATAGGGCAGGAGCAACTGTGGGTCAGATCTATGGAGCAGGAGCTGCTGTGGGGCACATGTGAGTTAGATCTATGGGGCAGGAGATGGTGTGGGGCAGATTTGGGTCAGATGTATGGGTCAGGAGCTGATGTGGGGCTGATGTTGGTGAGATCTATAAGGCAGGAGCTGCAGTGGGGCTGATGTGGGTCAGATCTATGGAGCAGGAGCTGCTGTGGGTCAGATGTGTGTCAGATCTATAGGTCAGGAGCTGCTGTGGCTGCTGTGGGTCAGTTCTATGGGGCAGGAGATGCTGTGGGGCAGATGTGGGTCAGATCTATGGGGCAGGGGCTGCTGTGGGGCAGATTTGAATCAGATCTATAGGGCAGGCGCTGCTGTGGGTCAGATCTTAGGGCAGGAGCTGCTGTGGGGCACATGTGAGTTAGATCTATGGGGCAGGAGATGGTGTGGGGCAGATGTGGGTCAGATCTATGGGGCAGGGGCTGCTGTGGGGCAGATCTATGGAGCAGGAGCTGCTGTGGGGCACATGTGAGTTAGATCTATGGGGCAGGAGATGGTGTGGGGCAGATGTGGGTCAGATCTATGGGGCAGGAGCTGCTGTGGGGCAGATGTGGGTCAGTTCTATGGGGCAGGATCTGCTGGTGGGCAGATGTGGTTCAGATCTATGGGGCAGGTGTTGCTGTGGGGCAGATGTGGGTCAGATCTATGGGGCATGAGCTGCTGTGGGTCAGATGTGTGTCAGATCTATAGGTCAGGAGCTGCTGTGGCTGCTGTGGGTCAGTTCTATGGGGCAGGAGATGCTGTGGGGCAGATGTGGGTCAGATCTATGGGGCAGGGGCTGCTGTGGGGCAGATGTGGGTCAGATCTATGGGGCAGGAGCTGCTGTGGGGCAGATGTGGGTCAGATCTATAGGTCAGGAGCTGCTGTGGGGCAGATGTGGGTCAGATCTATGGGGCAGGGGCTGCTGTGGGTCAGATGTGGGTCAGATCTATAGGTCAGGAGCTGCTGTGGCTGCTGTGGGTCAGTTCTATGAAGCAGGAGATGCTGTGGGGCTGATGTGGGTCAAATCAATGGGGCAGAGCTGCTCTGGGGCACATGTGGGTCAGATCTATGGAGCAGGAGCTGCTGTGGGGCAGATTTGAATCAGATCTATAGGGCAGGAGCTGCTGTGGGTCAGATCTATGTAGCAGGAGCTGCTGTGGGGCACATGTGAGTTAGATCTATGGGGCAGGAGATGGTGTGGGGCAGATTTGGGTCAGATGTATGGGTCAGGAGCTGCTGTGTGGCTGATGAGGGTCAGATCTATGGGGCATGAACTGCTGTGGGTCAGATCTATGGGGCAGGGGCTGCTGTGGGGCAGATGTGGGTCAGATCTATGGGTCAGGAGCTGCTGTGGGTCAGATGTGGTTCAGATCTATAGGTCAGGAGCTGCTGTGGGGCAGATGTGGGTCAGATCTATGGGGCAGGGGCTGCTGTGGGTCAGATGTGGGTCAGATCTATAGGTCAGGAGCTGCTGTGGCTGCTGTGGGTCAGTTCTATGAAGCAGGAGATGCTGTGGGGCTGATGTGGGTCAAATCAATGGGGCAGAGCTGCTCTGGGGCACATGTGGGTCAGATCTATGGAGCAGGAGCTGCTCTGGGGCAGATTTGAATCAGATCTATAGGGCAGGAGCTGCTGTGGGTCAGATCTATGGAGCAGGAGCTGCTGTGGGGCACATGTGAGTTAGATCTATGGGGCAGGAGATGGTGTGGGGCAGATTTGGGTCAGATGTATGGGGCAGGAGCTGATGTGGGGCTGATGTTGGTGAGATCTATAGGGCAGGAGCTGCAGTGGGGCTGATGTGGGTCAGATCTATGGGGCAGGAGCTGCTGTGGGTCAGATGTGTGTCAGATCTATAGGTCAGGAGCTGCTGTGGCTGCTGTGGGTCAGTTCTATGGGGCAGGAGATGCTGTGGGGCAGATGTGGGTCAGATCTATGGGGCAGGGGCTGCTGTGGGGCAGATTTGAATCAGATCTATAGGGCAGGCGCTGCTGTGGGTCAGATCTTAGGGCAGGAGCTGCTGTGGGGCACATGTGAGTTAGATCTATGGGGCAGGAGATGGTGTGGGGCAGATGTGGGTCAGATCTATAGGGCAGGGGCTGCTGTGGGGCAGATTTGAATCAGATCTATAGGGCAGGAGCTGCTGTGGGTCAGATCTATGGAGCAGGAGCTGCTGTGGGGCACATGTGAGTTAGATCTATTTGGCAGGAGATGGTGTGGGGCAGATGTGGGTCAGATCTATGGGGAAGGATCTCCTGGGGGCTGATGTGGGTCAGATCTGTGGGGTAAAATCTGCTGTGGGGCAGATGTGGTTCAGATCTATGGGGCAGGAGCTTTTGTGGGGTTGATGTGGGTCAGATCTATGGGTCAGGAGCTGCTGTGGGGCAGATGTGGGTCAGTTCTATGGGGCAGGATCTGCTGTGGGGCAGATGTGGTTCAGATCTATGGGGCAGGTGTTGCTGTGGGGCAGATGTGGGTCAGATCTATGGGTCAGGAGCTGCTGTGGGGCAGATGTGGGTCAGTTCTATGGGGCAGGATCTGCTGTGGGGCAGATGTGGTTCAGATCTATGGGGCAGGTGTTGCTGTGGGGCAGATGTGGGTCAGATCTATGGGGCAGGAGCTGCTGTGGGTCAGATGTGTGTCAGATCTATAGGTCAGGAGCTGCTGTGGCTGCTGTGGGTCAGTTCTATGGGGCAGGAGATGCTGTGGGGCAGATGTGGGTCAGATCTATGGGGCAGGGGCTGCTGTGGGTCAGATGTGGGTCAGATCTATAGGTCAAGAGCTGCTGTGGGGCAGATGTGGGTCAGATCTATGGGGCAGGGGCTGCTGTGGGTCAGATGTGGGTCAGATCTATAGGTCAGGAGCTGCTGTGGCTGCTGTGGGTCAGTTCTATGAAGCAGGAGATTCTGTGGGGCTGATGTGGGTCAAATCAATGGGGCAGAGCTGCTCTGGGGCACATGTGGGTCAGATCTATGGAGCAGGAGCTGCTGTGGGGCAGATTTGAATCAGATCTATAGGGCAGGAGCTGCTGTGGGTCAGATCTATGGAGCAGGAGCTGCTGTGGGGCACATGTGAGTTAGATCTATGGGGCAGGAGATGGTGTGGGGCAGATTTGGGTCAGATGTATGGGGCAGGAGCTGATGTGGGGCTGATGTTGGTGAGATCTATAGGGCAGGAGCTGCAGTGGGGCTGATGTGGGTCAAATCAATGGGGCAGAGCTGCTCTGGGGCACATGTGGGTCAGATCTATGGAGCAGGAGCTGCTGTGGGGCAGATTTGAATCAGATCTATAGGGCAGGAGCTGCTGTGGGTCAGATCTATGGAGCAGGAGCTGCTGTGGGGCACATGTGAGTTAGATCTATGGGGCAGGAGATGGTGTGGGGCAGATTTGGGTCAGATGTATGGGTCAGGAGCTGAGGTGGGGTTGATGTTGGTGAGATCTATAGGGCAGGAGCTGCAGTGGGGCTGATGTGGGTCAGATCTATAGGGCAGGAGCTGCAGTGGGGCTTATGTGGGTCAAATCAATGGGGCAGAGCTGCTCTGGGGCACATGTGGGTCAGATCTATGGAGCAGGAGCTGCTGTGGGGCAGATTTGAATCAGATCTATAGGGCAGGAGCTGCTGTGGGTCAGATCTATGTAGCAGGAGCTGCTGTGGGGCACATGTGAGTTAGATCTATGGGGCAGGAGATGGTGTGGGGCAGATTTGGGTCAGATGTATGGGTCAGGAGCTGCTGTGTGGCTGATGAGGGTCAGATCTATGGGGCATGAACTGCTGTGGGTCAGATCTATGGAGCAGGAGCTGCTGTGGGGCACTTGTGAGTTAGATCTATGGGGCAGGAGATGGTGTGGGGCAGATGTGGGTCAGATCTATGGGGCAGGATCTCCTGGGGGCTGATGTGGGTCAGATCTGTGGGGTAAAATCTGCTGTGGGGCAGATGTGGTTCAGATCTATGGGGCAGGAGCTTCTGTGGGGTTGATGTGGGTCAGATCTATGGGTCAGGAGCTGCTGTGGGGCAGATGTGGGTCAGTTCTATGGGGCATGATCTGCTGTGGGGCAGATGTGGTTCAGATCTATGGGGCAGGTGTTGCTGTGGGGCAGATGTGGGTCAGATCTATGGGGCAGGAGCTGCTGTGGGTCAGATGTGTGTCAGATCTATAGGTCAGGAGCTGCTGTGGCTGCTGTGGGTCAGTTCTATGGGGCAGGAGATGCTGTGGGGCAGATGTGGGTCAGATCTATGGGGCAGGGGCTGCTGTGGGGCAGATTTGAATCAGATCTATAGGGCAGGCGCTGCTGTGGGTCAGATCTTAGGGCAGGAGCTGCTTTGGGGCACATGTGAGTTAGATCTATGGGGCAGGAGATGGTGTGGGGCAGATGTGGGTCAGATCTATGGGGCAGGGGCTGCTGTGGGGCAGATTTGAATCAGATCTATAGGGCAGGAGCTGCTGTGGGTCAGATCTATGGAGCAGGAGCTGCTGTGGGGCACATGTGAGTTAGATCTATGGGGCAGGAGATGGTGTGGGGCAGATGTGGGTCAGATCTATGGGGCAGGATCTCCTGGGGGCTGATGTGGGTCAGATCTGTGGGGTAAAATCTGCTGTGGGGCAGATGTGTGTCAGATCTATGGGGCAGGAGCTTCTGTGGGGTTGATGTGGGTCAGATCTATGGGTCAGGAGCTGCTGTGGGGCAGATGTGGGTCAGTTCTATGGGGCAGGATCTGCTGTGGGGCAGATGTGGTTCAGATCTATGGGGCAGGTGTTGCTGTGGGGCAGATGTGGGTCAGATCTATGGGGCAGGAGCTGCTGTGGGTCAGATGTGTGTCAGATCTATAGGTCAGGAGCTGCTGTGGCTGCTGTGGGTCAGTTCTATGGGGCAGGAGATGGTGTGGGGCAGATGTGGGTCAGATCTATGGGGCAGGGGCTGCTGTGGGGCAGATGTGGGTCAGTTCTATGGGGCAGGAGCTGCTGTGGGGCAGATGTGGGTCAGATCTATGGGGCAGGGGCTGCTGTGGGTCAGATGTGGGTCAGATCTATAGGTCAGGAGCTGCTGTGGCTGCTGTGGGTCAGTTCTATGAAGCAGGAGATGCTGTGGGGCTGATGTGGGTCAAATCAATGGGGCAGAGCTGCTCTGGGGCACATGTGGGTCAGATCTATGGAGCAGGAGCTGCTGTGGGGCACATGTGAGTTAGATCTATGGGGCAGGAGATGGTGTGGGGCAGATGTGGGTCAGATGTATGGGGCAGGAGCTGATGTGGGGCTGATGTTGGTGAGATCTATAGGGCAGGAGCTGCTGTGGGGCAGATGTGGGTCAGATCTATGGGGCAGAGCTGCTCTGGGGCACATGTGGGTCAGATCTATGGATAAGGAGCTGCTGTGGGGCAGATTTGAATCAGATCTATAGGGCAGGCGCTGCTGTGGGTCAGATCTTAGGGCAGGAGCTGCTGTGGGGCACATGTGAGTTAGATCTATGGGGCAGGAGATGGTGTGGGGTAGATTTGGGACAGATCTATGGGGCAGGGGCTGCTGTGGGGCAGATGTGGGTCAGTTCTATGGGGCAGGAGCTGCTGTGGGGCAGATGTGGGTCAGATCTATGGGGCAGGGGCTGCTGTGGGGCAGATGTGGGTCAGATCTATGGGGCAGGGGCTGCTGTGGGTCAGATGTGGGTCAGATCTATAGGTCAGGAGCTGCTGTGGCTGCTGTGGGTCAGTTCTATGAAGCAGGAGATGCTGTGGGGCTGATGTGGGTCAAATCAATGGGGCAGAGCTGCTCTGGGGCACATGTGGGTTAGATCTATGGAGCAGGAGCTGCTGTGGGGCAGATTTGAATCAGATCTATAGGGCAGGAGCTGCAGTGGGTCAGATCTATGGAGCAGGAGCTGCTGTGGGGCACATGTGAGTTAGATCTATGGGGCAGGAGATGGTGTGGGGCAGATTTGGGTCACATGTATGGGGCAGGAGCTGATGTGGGGCTGATGTTGGTGAGATCTATAGGGCAGGAGCTGCTGTGGGGCAGATGTGGGTCAGATCTATGGGGCAGGGGCTGCTGTGGGGCAGATGTGGGTCAGATCTATGGGGCAGGAGATGGTGTGGGGCAGATGTGGGTCAAATCTATGGGGCAGGGGCTGCTGTGGGGCAGATGTGGGTCAGTTCTATGGGGCAGGAGCTGCTGTGGGGCAGATGTGGGTCAAATCTATGGGGCAGGAGCTGCAGTGGGGCTGATGTGGGTCAGTTCTATGGGGCAGGAGCTGCTGTGGGGCAGATGTGGGTCAGATCTATGGGGCAGGGGCTGCTGTGGGGCAGATGTGGGTCAGATCTATGGGGCAGGGGCTGCTGTGGGTCAGATGTGGGTCAGATCTATAGGTCAGGAGCTGCTGTGGCTGCTGTGGGTCAGTTCTATGAAGCAGGAGCTGCAGTGGGGCTGATGTGGGTCAAATCAATGGGGCAGAGCTGCTCTGGGGCACATGTGGGTCAGATCTATGGAGCAGGAGATGGTGTGGGGCAGATTTGGGTCAGTTCTATGGGGCAGGAGCTGCTGTGGGGCAGATGTGGGTCAGATCTATGGGGCAGGGGCTGCTGTGGGGCAGATGTGGGTCAGTTCTATGGGGCAGGAGCTGCTGTGGGGCAGATGTGGGTCAGATCTATGGGGCAGGGGCTGCTGTGGGGCAGATGTGGGTCAGTTCTATGGGGCAGGAGCTGCTGTGGGGCAGATGTGGGTCAGATCTATGGGGCAGGGGCTGCTGTGGGGCAGATGTGGGTCAGATCTATGGGGCAGGGGCTGCTGTGGGTCAGATGTGGGTCAGATCTATAGGTCAGGAGCTGCTGTGGCTGCTCTGGGTCAGTTCTATGGGGCAGGAGATGCTGTGGGGCAGATGTGGGTCAGATCTATGGGGCAGGGGCTGCTGTGGGGCAGATGTGGGTAAGATCTATGGGGCAGGAGCTGCTGTGGGGCAGATGTGGGTCAGATCTATAGGTCAGGAGCTGCTTTGGTTGCTGTGGGTCAGTTCTATGGGGCAGGAGAAGCTGTGGGGCTGATGTGGGTCAAATCAATGGAGCAACGCTGCTCTGGGGCACATGTGGGTCAGATCTATGGAGCAGGAGCTGCTGTGGGGCAGATTTGAATCAGATCTATAGGGCAGGAGCTGCTGTGGGTCAGATCTATGGAGCAGGAGCTGCTGTGGGGCACATGTGAGTTAGATCTATGGGGCAGGAGATGGTGTGGGGCAGATGTGGGTCAGATCTATGGGGCAGGATCTCCTGGGGTCTGAGTTGGGTCAGATCTGTGGGGTAAAATCTGCTGTGGGGCAGATGTGGTTCAGATCTATGGGGCAGGAGCTTCTGTGGGGTTGATGTGGGTCAGATCTATGGGTCAGGAGCTGCTGTGGGGCAGATGTGGGTCAGTTCTATGGGGCAAGAGCTGCTGTGGTGCTAATATGTGGGTCAGATATAAGGGGCAGGAGCTTCTGTGGGGCTGATACGGTTAAGATCTATGGAGCGGGAGATGCTATGGGGCTGAGGAGGGTCAGATCTATGGGGCAGGAGCTGATGTGGGGCTGATGTTGGTCAGATCTATAGGGCAGGAGCTGAAGTGGGGCTGATGTGGGTCAGATCTATAGGGCAGGAGCTGCAGTGGGGCTGATGTGGGTCAGATCTAAGCGGAAGGATCTCCTGTGGGGCTGATGTGGGTCAAATCAATGGGGCAGAGCTGCTCTGGGGCACATGTGGGTCAGATCTATGGAGCAGGAGCTGCTGTGGGGCAGATTTGAATCATATCTATAGGGCAGGCGCTGCTGTGGGTCAGATCTTAGGGCAGGAGCTGCTGTGGGGCACATGTGAGTTAGATCTATGGGGCAGGAGATGGTGTGGGGCAGATTTGGGTCAGTTCTATGGGGCAGGAGCTGCTGTGTGGCAGATGTGGGTCAGATCTATGGGGCAGGGGCTGCTGTGGGGCAGATGTGGGTCAGTTCTATGGGGCAGGAGCTGCTGTGGGGCAGATGTGGGTCAGTTCTATGGGGCAGGAGCTGCTGTGGGGCAGATGTGGGTCAGATCTATGGGGCAGGGGCTGCTGTGGGGCAGATGTGGGTCAGATCTATGGGGCAGGGGCTGCTGTGGGTCAGATGTGGGTCAGATCTATAGGTCAGGAGCTGCTTTGGTTGCTGTGGGTCAGTTCTATGGGGCAGGAGATGCTGTGGGGCTGATGTGGGTCAAATCAATGGAGCAACGCTGCTCTGGGGCACATGTGGGTCAGATCTATGGAGCAGGAGCTGCTGTGGGGCAGATTTGAATCAGATCTATAGGGCAGGAGCTGCTGTGGGTCAGATCTATGGGCAGGAGCTGCTGTGGGGCACATGTGAGTTAGATCTATGGGGCAGGAGATGGTGTGGTGCAGATGTGGGTCAGATCTATGGGGCAGGATCTCCTGGGGGCTGATGTGGGTCAGATCTGTGGGGTAAAATCTGCTGTGGGGCAGATGTGGTTCAGATCTATGGGGCAGGAGCTTCTGTGGGGTTGATGTGGGTCAGATCTATGGGTCAGGAGCTGCTGTGGGGCAGATGTGGGTCAGATCTATGGGGCAGGGGCTGCTGTGGTGCAGATGTGGGTCAGATCTATGGGGCAGGAGCTGCTGTGGGGCTGATACGGTTAAGATCTATGGAGCGGGAGATGCTATGGGGCTGAGGAGGGTCAGATCTATGGGGCAGGAGCTGATGTGAGGCTGATGTTGGTCAGATCTATAGGGCAGGAGCTGCAGTGGGGCTGATGTGGGTCAGATCTATGGAGCAGGAGCTGCTGTGGGGCAAATTTGAATCAGATCTATAGGGCAGGAGCTGCTGTGGGTCAGATCTATGGAGCAGGAGCTGCTGTGGGGCACATGTGAGTTAGATCTATGGGGCAGGAGATGGTGTGGGGCAGATGTGGGTCAGATCTATGGGGCAGGATCTCCTGGGGGCTGATGTGGGTCAGATCTGTGGGGTAAAATCTGCTGTGGGGCAGATGTGGTTCAGATCTATGAGGCAGGAGCTTCTGAGGGGTTGATGTGGGTCAGATATATGGGTCAGGAGCTGCTGTGGGGCACATGTGAGTTAGATCTATGGGGCAGGAGATGGTGTGGGGCAGATTTGGGTCAGTTCTATGGGGCAGGAGCTGCTGTGGGGCAGATGTGGGTCAGATCTATGGCGCAGGGGCTGCTGTGGGGCAGATGTGGGTCAGTTCTATGGGGCAGGAGCTGCTGTGGGGCAGATGTGGGTCAGATCTATGGGGCAGGGGCTGCTGTGGGGCAGATCTATGGAGCAGGAGCTGCTGTGGGGCACATGTGAGTTAGATCTATGGGGCAGGAGATGGTGTGGGGCAGATTTGGGTCAGATGTATGGGGCAAGAGCTGATGTGGGGCTGATGTTGGTGAGATCTATAGGGCAGGAGCTGCATTGGGGCTGATGTGGGTCAGATCTATAGGGCAGGAGCTGCAGTGGGGCTGATGTGGGTCAAATCAATGGGGCAGAGCTGCTCTGGGGCACATGTGGGTCAGATCTATGGAGCAGGAGCTGCTGTGGGGCAGATTTGAATCAGATCTATAGGGCAGGAGCTGCTGTGGGTCAGATCTATGGAGCAGGAGCTGTAGTGGGGCACATGTGAGTTAGATCTATGGGGCAGGAGATGGTGTGGGGCAGATGTGGGTCAGATCTATGGGGCAGGATCTCCTGGGGGCTGATGTGGGTCAGATCTGTGGGGTAAAATCTGCTGTGGGGCAGATGTGGTTCAGATCTATGGGGCAGGAGCTTCTGTGGGGTTGATGTGGGTCAGATCTATGGGTCAGGAGCTGCTGTGGGGCAGATGTGGGTCAGTTCTATGGGGCAGGATCTGCAGTGGGGCTGATGTGGGTCAGATCTATGGAGCAGGAGCTGCTGTGGGGCAGATTTGAATCAGATCTACAGGGCAGGCGCTGCTGTGGGTCAGATCTTAGGGCAGGAGCTGCTGTGGGGCACATATGAGTTAGATCTATGGGGCAGGAGATGGTGTGGGGCAGATTTAAGTCAGTTCTATTGGGCAGGAGCTGCTGTGGGGCAGATGTGGGTCAGATCTATGGGGCAGGGGCTGCTGTGGGGCAGATATGGGTCAGTTCTATGGGGCAGGAGCTGCTGTGGGGCAGATGTGGGTCAGATCTATGGGGCGGGGGCTGCTGTGGGGCAGATGTGGATCAGATCTATGGGGCAGGGGCTGCTGTGGGTCAGATGTGGGTCAGATCTATAGGTCAGGAGCTGCTGTGGCTGCTGTGGGTCAGTTCTATGAAGCAGGAGATGCTGTGGGGCTGATGTGGGTCAAATCAATGGGGCAGAGCTGCTCTGGGGCAAATGTGGGTCAGATCTATGGAGCAGGAGCTGCTGTGGGGCAGATTTGAATCAGATCTATGGGGCATGAACTGCTGTGGGTCAGATCTATGGAGCAGGAGCTGCTGTGGGGCACATGTGAGTTAGATCTATGGGGCAGGAGATGGTGTGGGGCAGATGTGGGTCAGATCTATGGGGCAGGATCTCCTGGGGGCTGATGTGGGTCAGATCTGTGGGGTAAAATCTGCTGTGGGGCAGATGTGGTTCAGATCTATGGGGCAGGAGCTTCTGTGGGGTTGATGTGGGTCAGATCTATAGGTCAGGAGCTGCTGTGGGGCAGATGTGGGTCAGTTCTATGGGGCAGGATCTGCTGTGGGGCAGATGTGGTTCAGATCTATGGGGCAGGTGTTGCTGTGGGGCAGATGTGTGTCAGATCTATGGGGCAGGCGCTGCTGTGGGTCAGATGTGGGTCAGATCTATAGGTCAGGAGCTGCTGTGGCTGCTGTGGGTCAGTTCTATGGGGCAGAAGATGCTGTGGGGCAGATGTTGGTCAGACCTATGGGGCAGGGGCTGCTGTGGGGCAGATGTGGGTCAGATCTATGGGGCAGGAGCTGCTGTGGGTCAGATGTGGGTCAGATCTATAGGTCAGGAGCTGCTTTGGTTGCTGTGGGTCAGTTCTATGGGGCAGGAGATGCTGTGGGGCTGATGTGGGTCAAATCAATGGTGCAACGCTGCTCTGGGGCACATGTGGGTCAGATCTATGGAGCAGGAGCTGCTGTGGGGCAGATTTGAATCAGATCTATAGGGCAGGAGCTGCTGTGGGTCAGATCTATGGAGCAGGAGCTGCTGTGGGGCACATGTGAGTTAGATCTATGGGGCAGGAGATGGTGTGGGTCAGATGTGGTTCAGATCTATGGGGCAGGATCTCCTGTGGGGCTGATGTGGGTCAAATCAATGGGGCAGAGCTGCTCTGGGGCACATGTGGGTCAGATCTATAGAGCAGGAGCTGCTGTGGGGCAGATTTGAATCAGATCTATAGGGCTGGAGCTGCTGTGGGTCAGATCTATGGGCAGGAGCTGCTGTGGGGCACATGTGAGTTAGATCTATGGGGCAGAAGATGGTGTGGGGCAGATGTGGGTCAGATCTATGGGGCAGGATCTCTTGGGGGCTGATGTGGGTCAGATCTGTGGGGTAAAATCTGCTGTGGGGCAGATGTGGTTCAGATCTATGGGGCAGGAGCTTCTGTGGGGTTGATGTGGGTCAGATCTATGGGTCAGGAGCTGCTGTGGGGCAGATGTGGGTCAGTTCTATGGGGCAAGAGCTGCTGTGGTGCAGATGTGGGTCAGATCTAAGGGGCAGGAGCTGCTGTGGGGCTGATACGGTTAAGATCTATGGAGCGGGAGATGCTATGGGGCTGAGGAGGGTCAGATCTATGGGGCAGGAGCTGATGTGGGGCTGATGTTGGTCAGATCTATAGGGCAGGAGCTGCAGTGGGGCTGATGTGGGTCAGATCTAAGCGGCAGGATCTCCTGTGGGGCTGATGTGGGTCAAATCAATGGGGCAGAGCTGCTCTGGGGCACATGTGGGTCAGATCTATGGAGCAGGAGCTGCTGTGGGGCAGATTTGAATCAGATCTATAGGGCAGGCGCTGCTGTGGGTCAGATCTTAGGGCAGGAGCTGCTGTGGGGCACATGTGAGTTAGATCTATGGGGCAGGAGATGGTTTGGGGCAGATTTGGGTCAGTTCTATGGGGCAGGAGCTGCTGTGGGGCAGATGTGGGTCAGATCTATGGGGCAGGGGCTGCTGTGGGGCAGATGTGGGTCAGTTCTATGGGGCAGGAGCTGCTGTGGGGCAGATGTGGGTCAGATCTATGGGGTAGGGGCTGCTGTGGGGCAGATGTGGGTCAGATATATGGGGCAGGGGCTGCTGTGGGGCAGATGTGGGTCAGATCTATGGGGCAGGGGCTGCTGTGCGTCAGATGTGGGTCAGATCTCTAGGTCAGGAGCTGCTGTGGCTGCGGTGGGTCAGTTCTATGAAGCAGGAGATGCTGTGGGGCTGATGTGGGTCAAATCAATGGGGCAGAGCTGCTCTGGGGCACATGTGGGTCAGATCTATGGAGCAGGAGCTGCTGTGGGGCACATGTGAGTTAGATCTATGGGGCAGGAGATGGTGTGGGGCAGATGTGGGTCAGATCTATGGGGCAGGATCTCCTGGGGGCTGATGTGGGTCAGATCTGTGGGGTAAAATCTGCTGTGGGGCAGATGTGGTTCAGATCTATGGGGCAGGAGCTTCTGTGGGGTTGATGTGGGTCAGATCTATGGGTCAGGAGCTGCTGTGGGGCAGATTTGGGTCAGTTCTATGGGGCAGGATCTGCTGTGGGGCAGATGTGGTTCAGATCTATGGGGCAGGTGTTGCTGTGGGGCAGATGTGGGTCAGATCTATGGGGCAGGAGCTGCTGTGGGTCAGATGTGTGTCAAATCTATAGGTCAGGAGCTGCTGTGGCTGCTGTGGGTCAGTTCTATGGGGCAGGAGATGCTGTGGGGCAGATGTGGGTCAGATCTATGGGGCAGGGGCTGCTGTGGGGCAGATGTGGGTCAGATCTATGGGGCAGGAGCTGCTGTGGGTCAGATGTGGGTCAGATCTATAGGTCAGGAGCTGCTTTGGTTGCTGTGGGTCAGTTCTATGGGGCAGGAGATGCTGTGGGGCTGATGTGGGTCAAATCAATGGAGCAACGCTGCTCTGGGGCACATGTGGGTCAGATCTATGGAGCAGGAGCTGCTGTGGGGCAGATTTGAATCAGATCTATAGGGCAGGAGCTGCTGTGGGTCAGATCTATGGAGCAGGAGCTGCTGTGGGGCACATGTGAGTTAGATCTATGGGGCAGGAGATGGTGTGGGGCAGATGTGGTTCAGATCTATGGGGCAGGATCTCCTGTGGGGCTGATGTGGGTCAAATCAATGGGGCAGAGCTGCTCTGGGGCACATGTGGGTCAGATCTATAGGACAGGAGCTGCTGTGGGGCAGATTTGAATCAGATCTATAGGGCAGGAGCTGCTGTGAGTCAGATCTATGGAGCAGGAGGTGCTGTGGGGCACATGTGAGTTAGATCTATGGGGCAGGAGATGGTGTGGGGCAGATGTGGGTCAGATCTATGGGGCAAGATCTCCTGGGGGCTGATGTGGGTCAGATCTGTGGGGTAAAATCTGCTGTGGGGCAGATGTGGTTCAGATCTATGGGGCAGGAGCTTCTGTGGGGTTGATGTGGGTCAGATCTATGGGTCAGGAGCTGCTGTGGGGCAGATGTGGGTCAGTTCTATGGGGCAAGAGCTGCTGTGGTGCAGATGTGGGTCAGATCTAAGGGGCAGGAGCTGATGTGGGGCTGATACGGTTAAGATCTATTTGCGGGAGATGCTATGGGGCTGATGAGGGTCAGATCTATGGGGCAGGAGCTGATGTGGGGCTGATGTTGGTCAGATCTATAGGGCAGGAGCTGCAGTGGGGCTGATGTGGGTCAGATCTACAGGGCAGGAGCTGCAGTGGGGCTGATGTGGGTCAGATCTAAGCGGCAGGAACTCCTGTGGGGCTGATGTGGGTCAAATCAATGGGGCAGAGCTGCTCTGGGGCACATGTGAGTTAGATCTATGGGGCAGGAGCTGCTGTGGGGCAGATGTGGGTCAGATCTATGGGGCAGGGGCTGCTGTGGGGCAGATGTGGGTCAGTTCTATGGGGCAGGAGCTGCTGTTGGGCAGATGTGGGTCAGATCTATGGGGCAGGGGCTGCTGTGGGGCAGATGTGGGTCAGATCTATGGGGCAGGGGCTGCTGTGGGGCAGATGTGGGTCAGATCTATGGGGCAGGGGCTGCTGTGGGTCAGATGTGGGTCAGATCTATAGGTCAGGAGCTGCTGTGGCTGCTGTGGGTCAGTTCTATGAAGCAGGAGATGCTGTGGGGCTGATGTGGGTCAAATCAATGGGGCAGAGCTGCTCTGGGGCACATGAGGGTCAGATCTATGGAGCAGGAGCTGCTGTGGGGCACATGTGAGTTAGATCTATGGGGCAGGAGATGGTGTGGGGCAGATGTGGGTCAGATCTATGGGGCAGGATCTCCTGGGGACTGATGTGGGTCAGATCTGTGGGGTAAAATCTGCTGTGGGGCAGATGTGGTTCAGATCTATGGGGCAGGAGCTTCTGTGGGGTTGATGTGGGTCAGATCTATGGGTCAGGAGCTGCTGTGGGGCAGATGTGGGTCAGTTCTATGGGTCAGGAGCTGCTGTGGGGCAGATGTGGGTCAGATCTATGGGGCAGGAGCTGCTGTGGGTCAGATGTGTGTCAGATCTATGGAGCAGGGGCTGCTGTGGGGCAGATGTGGGTCAGTTCTATGGGGCAAGAGCTGCTGTGGTGCAGATGTGGGATAGATCTATGGGGCAGCAGCTGCTGTGGGGCTGATGTGGGTCAGATCTATAAGGGAGGAGCTGCAGTGGGGCTGATGTGGGTCAGATCTAAGCGGCAGGATCTCCTGTGGGGCTGATGTGATCAAATCAATGGGGCAGAGCTGCTCTGGGGCACATGTGGGTCAGATCTATGGAGCAGGAGCTGCTGTGGGGCAGATTTGAATCAGATCTATAGGGCAGGCGCTGCTGTGGGTCAGATCTTAGGGCAGGAGCTTCTGTGGGGCACATGTGAGTTAGATCTATGGGGCAGGAGATGGTGTGGGGCAGATTTGGGTCAGATCTATGAGGCAGGGGCTGCTGTGGGGCAGATGTGGGTCAGTTCTATGGGGCAGGAGCTGCTGTGGGGCAGATGTGGGTCAGTTCTATGGGGCAGGAGCTGCTGTGGGGCAGATGTGGGTCAGATCTATGGGGCAGGAGCTGCTGTGGGGCAGATGTGGGTCAGATCTATGGGGCAGGGGCTGCTGTGGTTCAGATGTGGGTCAGATCTATGGGGCAGGAGATGGTGTGGGGCAGATGTGGGTCAGATCTATGGGGCAGGATCTCCTGGGGGCTGATGTGGGTCAGATCTGTGGGGTAAAATCTGCTGTGGGGCAGATGTGGTTCAGATCTATGGGGCAGGAGCTTCTGTGGGGTTGATGTGGGTCAGATCTATGGGTCAGGAGCTGCTGTGGGGCAGATGTGGGTCAGTTCTATAGGGCAAGAACTGCTGTGGTGCAGATGTGGGTCAGATCTATGGGGCAGGAGCTGCTGTGGGGCTGATACGGTTAAGATCTATGGAGCGGGAGATGCTATGGGGCTGATGAGGGTCAGATCTATGGGGCAGGAGCTGATGTGGTGCTGATGTTGGTCAGATCTATAGGGCAGGAGCTGCAGTGGGGCTGATGTGGGTCAGATCTATGGAGCAGGAGCTGCTGTGGGGCAGATTTGAATCAGATCTATAGGGCAGGAGCTGCTGTGGGTCAGTTCTATGGAGCAGGAGCTGCTGTGGGGCACATGTGAGTTAGATCTATGGGGCAGGAGATGGTGTGGGGCAGATGTGGTTCAGATCTATGGGGCAGGATCTCCTGTGGGGCTGATGTGGGTCAAATCAATGGGGCAGAGCTGCTCTGGGGCACATGTGGGTCAGATCTATGGAGCAGGATCTGCTGTGGGGCAGATTTGAATGAGATCTATAGGGCAGGAGCTGCTGTGGGTCAGATCTATGGAGCAGGAGCTGCTGTGGGGCACATGTGAGTTAGATCTATGGGGCAGGAGATGGTGTGGGGCAGATGTGGGTCAGATCTATGGGGCAGGATCTCCTGGGGGCTGATGTGGGTCAGATCTGTGGGGTAAAATCTGCTGTGGGGCAGATGTGGTTCAGATCTATGGGGCAGGAGCTTCTGTGGGGTTGATGTGGGTCAGATCTATGGGTCAGGAGCTGCTGTGGGGCAGATGTGGGTCAGTTCTATGGGGCAAGAGCTGCTGTGGTGCATATGTGGGTCAGATCTAAGGGGCAGGAGCTGCTGTGGGGCTGATACGGTTAAGATCTATGGAGCGGGAGATGCTATGGGGCTGAGGAGGGTCAGATCTATGGGGCAGGAGCTGATGTGGGGCTGATGTTGGTCAGATCTATAGGGCAGGAGCTGCAGTGGGGCTGATGTGGGTCAGATCTATAGGGCAGGAGCTGCAGTGGGGCTGATGTGGGTCAGATCTAAGCGGCAGGATCTCCTGTGGGGCTGATGTGGGTCAAATCAATGCGGCAGAGCTGCTCTGGGGCACATGTGGGTCAGATCTATGGAGCAGGAGCTGCTGTGGGGCAGATTTGAATCAGATCTATAGGGCAGGAGCTGCTGTGGTTCAGATCTATGGGGCAGGAGCTGCTGTGGGGCACATGTGAGTTAGATCTATGGGGCAGGAGATGGTGTGGGGCAGATGTGGTTCAGATCTATGGGGCAGGATCTCCTGGGGGCTGATGTGGGTCAGATCTGTGGGGTAAAATCTGCTGTGGGGCAGATGTGGTTCAGATCTATGGGGCAGGAGCTTCTGTGGGGTTGATGTGGGTCAGATCTGTGGGGTAAAATCTGCTGTGGGGCAGATGTGGTTCAGATCTATGGGGCAGGAGCTTCTGTGGGGTTGATGTGGGTCAGATCTATGGGTCAGGAGCTGCTGTGGGGCAGATGTGGGTCAGATCTATAGGTCAGGAGCTGCTGTGGCTGCTGTGGGTCAGATCTATGGGGCAGGGGCTGCTGTGGGTCAGATGTGGGTCAGATCTATAGGTCAGGAGCTGCTGTGGCTGCTGTGGGTCAGTTCTATGAAGCAGGAGATGCTGTGGGGCTGATGTGGGTCAAATCAATGGGGCAGAGCTGCTCTGGGGCACATGTGGGTGAGATCTATGGAGCAGGAGCTGCTGTGGGGCACATGTGAGTTAGATCTATGGGGCAGGAGATGGTGTGGGGCAGATGTGGGTCAGATCTATGGGGCAGGATCTGCTGTGGGGCAGATGTGGGTCAGATCTGTGGGGTAAAATCTGCTGTGGGGCAGATGTGGTTCAGATCTATGGGGCAGGAGCTTCTGTGGGGTTGATGTGGGTCAGATCTATGGGTCAGGAGCTGCTGTGGGGCAGATGTGGGTCAGTTCTATGGGGCAGGATCTGCTGTGGGGCAGATGTGTGTCAGATCTATAGGTCAGGAGCTGCTGTGGCTGCTGTGGGTCAGTTTTATGGGGCAGGAGATGCTGTGGGGCAGATGTGGGTCAGATCTATGGGGCAGGGGCTGCTGTGGGGCAGATGTGGGTCAGATCTATGGGGCAGGAGCTGCTGTGGGTCAGATGTGGGTCAGCTCTATAGGTCAGGAGCTGCTTTGGTTGCTGTGGATCAGTTCTATGGGGCAGGAGATGCTGTGGGGCTGATGTGGGTCAAATCAATGGAGCAACGCTGCTCTGGGGCACATGTGGGTCAGATCTATGGGGCAGGAGCTGCTGTGGGGCAGATTTGAATCAGATCTATAGGGCAGGAGCTGCTGTGGGTCAGATCTATGGAGCAGGAGCTGCTGTGGGGCAGATTTGAATCAGATCTATAGGTCAGGAGCTGCTGTGGGTCAGATCTATGGGCAGGAGCTGCTGTGGGGCACATGTGAGTTAGATCTATGGGGCAGGAGATGGTGTGGGGCAGATTTGGGTCAGATGTATGGGGCAGGAGCTGATGTGGGGCAGATGTGGGTCAGATCTATAGGGCAGGGGCTGCTGTGGGGCAGATGTGGGTCAGATCTATGGGGCAGGAGATGGTGTGGGGCAGATGTGGGTCAGATCTATGGGGCAGGATCTCCTGGGGGCTGATGTGGGTCAGATCTGTGGGGTAAAATCTGCTGTGGGGCAGATGTGGTTCAGATCTATGGGGCAGGAGCTTCTGTGGGGTTGATGTGGGTCAGATCTATGGGTCAGGAGCTGCTGTGGGGCAGATGTGGGTCAGTTCTATGGGGCAAGAGCTGCTGTGGGGCAGATGTGGGTCAGTTCTATGGGGCAGGAGCTGCTGTGGGGCTGATACGGTTAAGATCTATGGAGCGGGAGATGCTATGGGGCTGATGAGGGTCAGATCTATGGGGCAGGAGCTGATGTGGGGCTGATGTTGGTCAGATCTATAGGGCAGGAGCTGCAGTGGGGCTGATGTGGGTAGATCTATAGGGCAGGTGCTGCAGTGGGGCTGATGTGGGTCAGATCTAAGCGCCAGGATATCCTGTGGGGATGATGTGGGTCAAATCAATGGGGCAGAGCTGCTCTGGGGCACATGTGGGTCAGATCTATGGAGCAGGAGCTGCTGTGGGGCAGATTTGAATCAGATCTATAGGGCAGGATCTGCTGTGGGTCAGATCTATGGGCAGGAGCTGCTGCGGGGCACATGTGAGTTAGATCTATGGAGCAGGAGATGGTGTGGGGCAGATTTGGGTCAGATGTATGGGTCAGGAGCTGCTGTGTGGCTGATGAGGGTCAGATCTATGGGGCATGGGCTGCTGTGGGTCAGATCTACGGGACTGCAGCTGCAGTGGAGCACATGTGGGTCAGATCTATGGGGTAGAAGCTGCTGTGGGGCTGATGGGGGTCATATCTATAAGGCAGGAGCTGCTGTGGGGCAGATGTGGGTCAGATCTATGGGGCAGGGGCTGCTGTGGTGCAGATGTGGGTCAGATCTATGGGGCAGGAGCTGCGGTGGGTCAGGTGTGGGTCAGATCTATGGGGCAGGGGCTGCTGTGGGTCAGATGTGGGTCAGATCTATAGGTCAGGAGCTGCTGTGGTTGCTGTGGGTCAGTTCTATGGGGCAGGAGATGCTGTGGGGCTGATGTGGGTCTAATCAATGGGGCAGAGCTGCTGTGGGGCACATGTGGGTCAGATCTATGGAGCAGGAGCTGCTGTGGGGCAGATTTGAATCAGATCTATAAAGCAGGAGCTGCTGTGGGTCAGATCTATGGAGCAGGAGCTGCAGTGGAGATGATGCACATGTGAGTTAGATCTATGGGGCAGGAGATGGTGTGGGGCAGATGTGGGTCAGATCTATGGGGCAGGAGCTGCTGTGGGGCTGATACGGTTAAGATCTATGGAGCGGGAGATGCTATGGGGCTGATGAGGGTCAGATCTATGGGGCAGGAGCTGATGTGGGGCTGATGTTGGTCAGATCTATAGGGCAGGAGATGCTGTGGGGCTGATGTGGGTCAAATCAATGGGGCAGAGCTGCTCTGGGGCACATGTGGGTCAGATCTATGGAGCAGGAGATGGTGTGGGGCACTTGTGAGTTAGATCTATGGGGCAGGAGATGGTGTGGGGCAGATGTGGGTAAGATCTATGGGGCAGGATCTCCTGGCGGCTGATGTGGGTCAGATCTGTGGGGCAGGAGCTGCTGTGGGGCAGATGTGGGTCAGATCTATGGGGCAGGAGCTGCTGTGGGGCAGATGTGGGTCAGATCTATGGGGCAGGGGCTGCTGTGGGGCAGATGTGGGTCAGATCTATGGAGCAGGAGCTGCTGTGGGGCAGATTTGAATCAGATCTATAGGGCAGGAGCTGCTGTGGGTCAGATCTATGGGCAGGAGCTGCTGTGGGGCACATGTGAGTTAGATCTATGGGGCAGGAGATGGTGTGGGGCAGATTTGGGTCAGATGTATGTGGCAGGAGCTGATGTGGGGCTGATGTTGGTCAGATCTATAGGGCAGGAGCTGCAGTGGGGCTGATGTGGGTCAGATCTATAGGGCAGGAGCTGCAGTGGGGCTGATGTGGGTCAGATCTATGGGGCAGGAGCTGCTGTGGGTCAGATGTGGGTCCGATCTATAGGTCAGGAGCTGCTGTGGTTGCTGTGGGTCAGTTCTATGGGGCAGGAGCTGCTGTGGAGCAGATGTGGGTCAGTTCTATGGGGCAAGAGCTGCTGTGGTGCAGATGTGGGTCAGATCTATGGGGCAGGATCTCCTGGGGGCTGATGTGGGTCAGATCTGTGGGGTAAAATCTGCTGTGGGGCAGATGTGGTTCAGATCTATGGGGCGGGAGCTTCTGTGGGGTTGATGTGGGTCAGATCTATGGGTCAGGAGCTGCTGTGGGTCAGATGTGGGTCAGATCTATGGGGCAAGAGCTGCTGTGGTGCAGATGTGGGTCAGATCTATGGGGCAGGAGCTGCTGTGGGGCTGATACGGTTAAGATCTATGGAGCGGGAGATGCTCTGGGGCTGATGAGGGTCAGATCTATGGGGCAGGAGCTGATGTGGGGCTGATGTGGGTCAGTTCTATGGGGCAAGAGCTGCTGAGGTGCAGATGTGGGTCAGATCTATGGGGCAGGATCTCCTGGGGGCTGATGTGGGTCAGATCTGTGGGGTAAAATCTGCTGTGGGGCAGATGTGGTTCAGATCTATGGGGCAGGAGCTTCTGTGGGGTTGATGTGGGTCAGATCTATGGGTCAGGAGCTGCTGTGGGGCAGATGTGGGTCAGTTCTATGGGGCAAGATCTGCTGTGGTGCAGATGTGGGTCAGATCTATGGGGCAGGAGCTACTGTGGGGCTGATACAGTTAAGATCTATAAAGCGGGAGATGCTATGGGGCTGATGAGGGTCAGATCTATGGGGCAGGAGCTGATGTGGGGCTGATGTTGGTCAGATCTATAGGGCAGGAGATGGTGTGGGGCAGATGTGGTTCAGATCTATGGGGCAGGATCTCCTGTGGGGCTGATGTGGGTCAAATCAATGGAGCAACGCTGCTCTGGGGCACATGTGGGTCAGATCTATAGGTCAGGAGCTGCTGTGGGGCAGATTTGATTCAGATCTATAGGGCAGGAGCTGCTGTGGGTCAGATCAATGGGCAGGAGCTGCTGTGGGGCACATGTGAGTTAGATCTATGGGGCTGGATATGGTGTGGGGCAGATGTGGGTCAGATCTTTGGGGCAGGATCTCCTGGGGGCTGATGTGGGTCAGATCTGTGGGGTAAAATCTGCTGTGGGGCAGATGTGGTTCATATCTATGGGGCAGGAGCTTCTGTGGGGTTGATGTGGGTCAGATCTATGGGTCAGGAGCTGCTGTGGGGCAGATGTGGGTCAGTTCTATGGGGCAAGAGCTGCTGTGGTGCAGATGTGGGTCAGATCTATGGGGCAGGAGCTGCTGTGGGGCTGATACGGTTAAGATCTATGGAGCGGGAGATGCTATGGGGCTGAGGAGGGTCAGATCTATGGGGCAGGAGCTGATGTGGGGCTGATGTTGGTCAGATCTATAGGGCAGGAGCTGCTGTGGGGCTGATGTGGGTCAGATCTATAGGGCAGGAGCTGCAGTGGGGCTGATGTGGGTCAGATCTAAGCGGCAGGATCTCCTGTGGGGCTGATGTGGGTCAAATCAATGGGGCAGAGCTGCTCTGGGGCACATGTGGGTCAGATCTATGGGGTAGAAGCTGCTGTGGGGCTGATGGGGGTCATATCTATAAGGCAGGAGCTGCTGTGGGGCTGACGTGGGTCAGATCTATGAGGCAGGAGCTGCTGTGGGGCAGATTTGGGTCAGATCTATGGGGCAGAGCTGCTGTGGGGCAGATTTGGGTCAGATGTATAGGGCAGGAGCTGCAGTGGGGCTGATGTGGGTCAGATCTATGGGCAGGATCTCCTGTGGGGCTGATGTGGGTCAAATCAATGGGGCAGAGCTGCTCTGGGGCACATGTGGGTCAGATCTATGGAGCAGGAGCTGCTGTGGGGCAGATTTGAATCAGATCTATAGGGCAGGATCTGCTGTGGGTCAGATCTATGCGCAGGAGCTGCTGTGGGGCACATGTGAGTTAGATCTATGGTGCAGGAGCTGATGTGGGGCTGATGTTGGTCAGATCTATTGGGCAGGAGCTGCTGTGGGGCTGATGTGGGTCAGATCTATGGGGCAGGCGCTGCTGTGGGGCTGGTGTGGGTCAGATCTATGGGGCAGGGGATGCTGTGGGTCAGATCTATGGGGCAGGAGCTGCTGTGGGTAACATGTGGGTCAGGTCTATGGGGCAGGAGCTACTGTGGGGCAGATGTGGGTCAGATGTATGGGGCAGGAGCTGCTGTGGGGAACATGTTGGTCAGATCTATGGGGAAGAGCTGCTGTTGGTCTGATCAATGGGGCAGGAGCAGCAGTGGGGCAGATTTGGGTAAGATCTATAAGGCAGGAGCGGCTGTGGGGCTGATGTGGGTCAGATCTATGGTGCAGGAGCTGCTGTGGGGCAGATGTAGGGCATATCTATGGGGCAGGAGCTGCTGTGAGGCTGATGGGTGTTAGATCTATGGGGAGGATCTGCTGTGGTGCAGATGTGGGTCAGATCTATGGGGCAGGAGCTGCTGTGGGGCAGAAGTGGGTAAGATCTATGGGGTAGGAGATGGTGTGTGGCAGATGTGGGTCAGATCTATGGTGTAGGAGTTGCTGTGGGGCTGATGTGGGTCAGATCTATGGGGCAGGAGCTGCTGTGGTTAAGATCAATCTGGCAGGATCTGCTGTGGGGCAGATTTGGGTCAGATCTATGGGGCAGGAGCAGCAGTGGGGCAGATGTGGTCAGATCTATGGGTCAGGAGCTGCAGTGGAGATGATGTACGTCAGATCTATGGGGCAGGAGCTGCTGTGGGGCTGCTGTGGGTCAGATCAATGGGGCTGAAGCTGCTGTGGGTCATATCTATTGGGCAGCAGCTGCTTTACATATGATGTGTGTCAGATCTATGGGGCAGGAGCTGCTGTGGGGCTGCTGTGGGTCAGATCTATGGGGCAGGAGCTGCTGTGGGTCATATCTATTGGGCAGCAGCTGCTTTACATATGATGTGTGTCAGATCTATGGGGCAGGAGATGCTGTGGGGCTGATGTGGGTCAAATCAATGGGGCAGAGCTGCTCTGGGGCACATGTGGGTCAGATCTATGGAGCAGGAGCTGCTGTGGGGCAGATTTGAATCAGATCTATAGGGCAGGAGCTGCTGTGGGTCAGATCTATGGGCAGGAGCTGCTGTGGGGCACATGTGAGTTAGATCTATTGGGCAGGAGATGGTGTGGGGCAGATGTGGGTCAGATCTATGGGGCAGGAGCTGCTGTGTGGCTGAGGAGGGTCAGATCTATGGGGCATGGGCTGCTGTGGGTCAGATCTACGGGACTGGAGCTGCAGTGGAGCACATGTGGGTCAGATCTATGGGGTAGAAGCTGCTGTGGGGCTGATACGGTTAAGATCTATGGAGCGGGAGATGCTATGGGGCTGATGAGGGTCAGATCTATGGGGCAGGAGCTGATGTGGGGCTGATGTTGGTCAGATCTATAGGGCAGGAGCTGCAGTGGGGCTGATGTGGGTCAGATCTATGGGGCAGGATCTCCTGTGGGGCTGATGTGGGTCAAATCAATGGGGCAGAGCTGCTCTGGGGCACATGTGGGTCAGATCTATGCAGCAGGAGCTGCTGTGGGGCAGATTTGAATCAGATCTATAGGGCAGGAGCTGCTGTGGGTCAGATCTATGGGCAGGAGCTGCTGTGGGGCACATGTGAGTTAGATCTATGGGGCAGGAGATGGTGTGGGGCAGATGTGGGTCAGATCTATGGGGCAGGATCTCCTGGGGGCTGATGTGGGTCAGATCTGTGGGGTAAAATCTGCTGTGGGGCAGATGTGGTTCAGATCTATGGGCCAGGAGCTTCTGTGGGGTTGATGTGGGTCAGATCTATGGGTCAGGAGCTGCTGTGGGGCAGATGTGGGTCAGTTCTATGGGGCAAGAGCTGCTGTGGTGCAGATGTGCGTCAGATCTATGGGGCAGGAGCTGCTGTGGGGCTGATACGGTTAAGATCTATGGAGCGGGAGATGCTATGGGGCTGATGAGGGTCAGATCTATGGGGCAGGAGCTGATGTGGGGCTGATGTTGGTCAGATCTATAGGGCAGGAGCTGCAGTGGGGCTGATGTGGGTCAGATCTATGGGGCAGGATCTCCTGTGGGGCTGATGTGGGTCAAATCAATGGGGCAGAGCTGCTCTGGGGCACATGTGGGTCAGATCTATGGAGCAGGAGCTGCTGTGGGGCAGATTTGAATCAGATCTATAGGGCAGGAGCTGCTGTGGGTCAGATCTATGGGCAGGAGCTGCTGTGGGGCACATGTGAGTTAGATCTATGGGGCAGGAGATGGTGTGGGGCAGATTTGGGTCAGATGTATGTGTCAGGAGCTCCTGTGTGGCTGATGAGGGTCAGATCTATGGGGCATGGGCTGCTGTGGGTCAGATCTACGGGACTGGAGCTGCAGTGGAGCACATGTGGGTCAGATCTATGGGGTAGAAGCTGCTGTGGGGCTGATGGGGGTCATATCTATAAGGCAGGAGCTACTGTGGGGCTGATGTGGGTCAGATCTATGGGGCAGGAGCTGCTGTGGGGCAGATGTGGGTCAGATCTATGGGGCAGGATCTCCTGGGGGCTGATGTGGGTCAGATCTGTGGGGTAAAATCTGCTGTGGGGCAGATGTGGATCAGATCTATGGGGCAGGAGCTTCTGTGGGGTTGATGTGGGTCAGATCTATGGGTCAGGAGCTGCTGTGGGGCTGATGTGGGTCAGTTCTATGGGGCAAGAGCCGCTGTGGTGCAGATGTGGGTCAGATCTATGGGGCAAGATCTCCTGGGGGCTGATGTGGGTCAGATCTGTGGGGTAAAATCTGCTGTGGGGCAGATGTGGTTCAGATCTATGGGGCAGGAGCTTCTGTGGGGTTGATGTGGGTCAGATCTATGGGTCAGGAGCTGCTGTGGGGCAGATGTGGGTCAGTTCTATGGGGCAAGAGCTGCTGTGGTGCAGATGTGGGTCAGATCTATGGGGCAGGAGCTGCTGTGGGGCTGATACGGTTAAGATCTATGGAGCGGAAGATGCTATGGGGCTGATGAGGGTCAGATCTATGGGGCAGGAGCTGATGTGGGGCTGATGTTGGTCAGATCTATAGGGCAGGAGCTGCAGTGGGGCTGATGTGGGTCAGTTCTATGGGGCAGGATCTCCTGTGGGGCTGATGTGGGTCAAATCAATGAGGCAGAGCTGCTCTGGGGCACATGTGGGTCAGATCTATGGAGCAGGAGCTGCTGTGGGGCAGATTTGAATCAGATCTATAGGGCAGGAGCTGCTGTGGGTCAGATCTATGGAGCAGGAGCTGCTGTGGGGTTGATGTGGGTCAGATCTATGGGTCAGGAGCTGCTGTGGGGCAGATGTGGGTCAGTTCTATGGGGCAAGAGCTGCTGTGGTGCAGATATGGGTCAGATCTATGGGGCAGGAGCTGCTGTGGTGCTGATACGGTTAAGATCTATGGAGCGGGAGATGCTATGGGGCTGATGAGGGTCAGATCTATAGGTCAGGAGCTGATGTGGGGCTGATGTTGGTCAGATCTATAGGGCAGGAGCTGCAGTGGGGCTGATGTGGGTCAGATCTATGGGGCAGGATCTCCTGTGGGGCTGATGTGGGTCAAATCAATGGGGAAGAGCTGCTCTGGGGCACATGTGGGTCAGATCTATGGAGCAGGAGCTGCTGTGGGGCACATGTGAGTTAGATCTATGGGGCAGGAGATGGTGTGGGGCAGATGTGGGTCAGATCTATGGGGCAGGATCTCCTGGGGGCTGATGTGGGTCAGATCTGTGGGGTAAAATCTGCTGTGGGGCAGATGTGGTTCAGATCTATGGGGCAGGAGCTTCTGTGGGGTTGATGTGGGTCAGATCTATGGGTCAGGAGCTGCTGTGGGGTAGATGTGGGTCAGTTCTATAAGGCAAGAGCCGCTGTGGTGCAGATGTGGGTCAGATCTATGGGGCAAGATCTCCTGGGGGCTGATGTGGGTCAGATCTGTGGGGTAAAATCTGCTGTGGGGCAGATGTGGTTCAGATCTATGGGGCAGGAGCTTCTGTGGGGTTGATGTGGGTCAGATCTATGGGTCAGGAGCTGCTGTGGGGTAGATGTGGGTCAGTTCTATGGGGCAAGAGCTGCTGTGGTGCAGATGTGGGTCAGATCTATGGGGCAGGAGCTGCTGTGGGGCTGATACGGTTAAGATCTATGGAGCGGCAGATGCTATGGGGCTGATGAGGGTCAGATCTATGGGGCAGGAGCTGATGTGGGGCTGATGTTGGTCAGATCTATAGGGCAGGAGCTGCAGTGGGGCTGATGTGGGTCAGATCTATGGGGCAGGATCTCCTGTGGGGCTGATGTGGGTCAAATCAATGAGGCAGAGCTGCTCTGTGGCACATGTGGGTCAGATCTATGGGGCAGGAGCTGCTGTGGGGCAGATTTGAATCAGATCTATAGGGCAGGAGCTGCTGTGGGTCAGATCTATGGGCAGGAGCTGCTGTGGGGCACATTTGAGTTAGATCTATGGGGCAGGAGATGGTGTGGGGCAGATGAGGGTCAGATCTATGGGGCAGGATCTCCTGGGGGCTGATGTGGTTCAGATCTGTGGGGTAAAATCTGCTGTGGGGCAGATGTGGTTCTGATCTATGGGGCAGGAGCTTCTGTGGGGTTGATGTGGGTCAGATCTATGGGTCAGGAGCTGCTGTGGGGCAGATGTGGGTCAGTTCTATGGGGCAAGAGCCGCTGTGGTGCAGATGTGGGTCAGATCTATGGGGCAGGATCTCCTGGGGGCTGATGTGGGTCAGATCTGTGGGGTAAAATCTGCTGTGGGGCAGATGTGGTTCAGATCTATGGGGCAGGAGCTTCTGTGGGGTTGATGTGGGTCAGATCTATGGGTCAGGAGCTGCTGTGGGGCAGATGTGGGTCAGTTCTATGGGGCAAGAGCCGCTGTGGTGCAGATGTGGGTCAGATCTATGGGGCAGGATCTCCTGGGGGCTGATGTGGGTCAGATCTGTGGGGTAAAATCTGCTGTGGGGCAGATGTGGTTCAGATCTATGGGGCAGGAGCTTCTGTGGGGTTGATGTGGGTCAGATCTATGGGTCAGGAGCTGCTGTGGGGCAGATGTGGGTCAGTTCTATGGGGCAGGAGCTGCTGTGGGGCTGATGTGGGTCAGTTCTATGGGGCAAGAGCCGCTGTGGTGCAGATGTGGGTCAGATCTATGGGGCAAGATCTCCTGGGGGCTGATGTGGGTCAGATCTGTGGGGTAAAATCTGCTGTGGGGCAGATGTGGTTCAGATCTATGGGGCAGGAGCTTCTGTGGGGTTGATGTGGGTCAGATCTATGGGTCAGGAGCTGGTGTGGGGCAGATGTGGGTCAGATCTATGGAACAGGATCTCCTGGGGGCTGATGTGGGTCAGATCTGTGGGGTAAAATCTGCAGTGGGGCAGATGTGGTTCAGATCTATGGGGCAGGAGCTTCTGTGGGGTTGATGTGGGTCAGATATATGGGTCAGGACCTGCTGTGGGGCAGATGTGGGTCAGTTCTATGGGGCAAGAGCCGCTGTGGTGCAGATCTGGGTCAGATCTATGGGGCAATATCTCCTGGGGGCTGATGTGGGTCAGATCTGTGGGGTAAAATCTGCTGTGGGGCAGATGTTGTTCAGATCTATGGGGCAGGAGCTGATGTGGGGCTGATGTTGGTCAGATCTATAGGGCAGGAGCTGCAGTGGGGCTGATGTGGGTCAGTTCTATGGGGCAGGATCTCCTGTGGGGCTGATGTGGGTCAAATCAATGAGGCAGAGCTGCTCTGGGGCACATGTGGGTCAGATCTATGGAGCAGGTGCTGCTGTGGGGCAGATTTGAATCAGATCTATAGGGCAGAAGCTGCTGTGGGTCAGATCTATGGAGCAGGAGCTGCAGTGGGGTTGATGTGGGTCAGATCTATGGGTCAGGAGCTGCTGTGGGGCAGATGTGGGTCAGTTCTATGGGGCAAGAGCTGCTGTGGTGCAGATGTGGGTCAGATCTATGGGGCAGGAGCTGCTGTGGGGCTGATACGGTTAAGATCTATGGAGCAGGAGATGCTATGGGGCTGATGAGGGTCAGATCTATGGGGCAGGAGCTGCTGTGGGGCTGATGTTGGTCAGATCTATAGGGCAGGAGCTGCAGTGGGGCTGATGTGGGTCAGATCTATGGGGCAGGATCTCCTGTGTGGCTGATGTTGGTCAAATCAAGGGGCAGAGCTGCTCTGGGGCACATGTGGGTCAGATCTATGGAGCAGGAGATGCAGTGGGGCTGATGTGGGTCAGATCTATGGGGCAGGATCTCCTGTGGGGCTGATGTGGGTCAAATCAATGGGGCAGAGCTGCTCTGGGGCACATGTGGGTCAGATCTATGGAGCAGGAGCTGCTGTGGGGCAGATTTGAATCAGATCTATAGGGCAGGAGCTGCTGTGGGTCAGATCTATGGGCAGGAGCTGCTGTGGGGCACATGTGAGTTAGATCTATGGGGCAGGAGATGGTGTGGGGCAGATTTGGGTCAGATGTATGTGTCAGGAGCTCCTGTGTGGCTGATGAGGGTCAGATCTATGGGGCATGGGCTGCTGTGGGTCAGATCTACGGGACTGGAGCTGCAGTGGAGCACATGTGGGTCAGATCTATGGGGTAGAAGCTGCTGTGGGGCTGATGGGGGTCATATCTATAAGGCAGGAGCTACTGTGGGGCTGATGTGGGTCAGATCTATGGGGCAGGAGCTGCTGTGGGGCAGATGTGGGTCAGATCTATGGGGCAGGATCTCCTGGGGGCTGATGTGGGTCAGATCTGTGGGGTAAAATCTGCTGTGGGGCAGATGTGGTTCAGATCTATGGGGCAGGAGCTTCTGTGGGGTTGATGTGGGTCAGATCTATGGGTCAGGAGCTGCTGTGGGGCTGATGTGGGTCAGTTCTATGGGGCAAGAGCCGCTGTGGTGCAGATGTGGGTCAGATCTATGGGGCAAGATCTCCTGGGGGCTGATGTGGGTCAGATCTGTGGGGTAAAATCTGCTGTGGGGCAGATGTGGTTCAGATCTATGGGGCAGGAGCTTCTGTGGGGTTGATGTGGGTCAGATCTATGGGTCAGGAGCTGCTGTGGGGCAGATGTGGGTCAGTTCTATGGGGCAAGAGCTGCTGTGGTGCAGATGTGGGTCAGATCTATGGGGCAGGAGCTGCTGTGGGGCTGATACGGTTAAGATCTATGGAGCGGAAGATGCTATGGGGCTGATGAGGGTCAGATCTATGGGGCAGGAGCTGATGTGGGGCTGATGTTGGTCAGATCTATAGGGCAGGAGCTGCAGTGGGGCTGATGTGGGTCAGTTCTATGGGGCAGGATCTCCTGTGGGGCTGATGTGGGTCAAATCAATGGGGAAGAGCTGCTCTGGGGCACATGTGGGTCAGATCTATGGAGCAGGAGCTGCTGTGGGGCACATGTGAGTTAGATCTATGGGGCAGGAGATGGTGTGGGGCAGATGTGGGTCAGATCTATGGGGCAGGATCTCCTGGGGGCTGATGTGGGTCAGATCTGTGGGGTAAAATCTGCTGTGGGGCAGATGTGGTTCAGATCGATGGGGCAGGAGCTTCTGTGGGGTTGATGTGGGTCAGATCTATGGGTCAGGAGCTGCTGTGGGGCAGATGTGGGTCAGTTCTATAAGGCAAGAGCCGCTGTGGTGCAGATGTGGGTCAGATCTATGGGGCAAGATCTCCTGGGGGCTGATGTGGGTCAGATCTGTGGGGTAAAATCTGCTGTGGGGCAGATGTGGTTCAGATCTATGGGGCAGGAGCTTCTGTGGGGTTGATGTGGGTCAGATCTATGGGTCAGGAGCTGCTGTGGGGTAGATGTGGGTCAGTTCTATGGGGCAAGAGCTGCTGTGGTGCAGATGTGGGTCAGATCTATGGGGCAGGAGCTGCTGTGGGGCTGATACGGTTAAGATCTATGGAGCGGCAGATGCTATGGGGCTGATGAGGGTCAGATCTATGGGGCAGGAGCTGATGTGGGGCTGATGTTGGTCAGATCTATAGGGCAGGAGCTGCAGTGGGGCTGATGTGGGTCAGATCTATGGGGCAGGATCTCCTGTGGGGCTGATGTGGGTCAAATCAATGAGGCAGAGCTGCTCTGTGGCACATGTGGGTCAGATCTATGGGGCAGGAGCTGCTGTGGGGCAGATTTGAATCAGATCTATAGGGCAGGAGCTGCTGTGGGTCAGATCTATGGGCAGGAGCTGCTGTGGGGCACATTTGAGTTAGATCTATGGGGCAGGAGATGGTGTGGGGCAGATGAGGGTCAGATCTATGGGGCAGGATCTCCTGGGGGCTGATGTGGTTCAGATCTGTGGGGTAAAATCTGCTGTGGGGCAGATGTGGTTCTGATCTATGGGGCAGGAGCTTCTGTGGGGTTGATGTGGGTCAGATCTATGGGTCAGGAGCTGCTGTGGGGCAGATGTGGGTCAGTTCTATGGGGCAAGAGCCACTGTGGTGCAGATGTGGGTCAGATCTATGGGGCAAGATCTCCTGGGGGCTGATGTGGGTCAGATCTGTGGGGTAAAATCTGCTGTGGGGCAGATGTGGTTCAGATCTATGGGGCAGGAGCTTCTGTGGGGTTGATGTGGGTCAGATCTATGGGTCAGGAGCTGCTGTGGGGCAGATGTGGGTCAGTTCTATGGGGCAAGAGCTGCTGTGGTGCAGATGTGGGTCAGATCTATGGGGCAAGATCTCCTGGGTGCTGATGTGGGTCAGATCTGTGGGGTAAAATCTGCTGTGGGGCAGATGTGGTTCAGATCTATGGGGCAGGAGCTTCTGTGGGGTTGATGTGGGTCAGATCTATGGGTCAGGAGCTGGTGTGGGGCAGATGTGGGTCAGATCTATGGGGCAGGATCTCCTGGGGGCTGATGTGGGTCAGATCTGTGGGGAAAAATCTGCAGTGGGGCAGATGTGGTTCAGATCTATGGGGCAGGAGCTTCTGTGGGGTTGATGTGGGTCAGATATATGGGTCAGGACCTGCTGTGGGGCAGATGTGGGTCAGTTCTATGGGGCAAGAGCCGCTGTGGTGCAGATGTGGGTCAGATCTATGGGGCAAGATCTCCTGGGGGCTGATGTGGGTCAGATCTGTGGGGTAAAATCTGCTGTGGGGCAGATGTGGTTCAGATCTATGGGGCAGGAGCTGATGTGGGGCTGATGTTGGTCAGATCTATAGGGCAGGAGCTGCAGTGGGGCTGATGTGGGTCAGTTCTATGGGGCAGGATCTCCTGTGGGGCTGATGTGGGTCAAATCAATGAGGCAGAGCTGCTCTGGGGCACATGTGGGTCAGATCTATGGAGCAGGAGCTGCTGTGGGGCAGATTTGAATCAGATCTATAGGGCAGAAGCTGCTGTGGGTCAGATCTATGGAGCAGGAGCTGCAGTGGGGTTGATGTGGGTCAGATCTATGGGTCAGGAGCTGCTGTGGGGCAGATGTGGGTCAGTTCTATGGGGCAAGAGCTGCTGTGGTGCAGATGTGGGTCAGATCTATGGGGCAGGAGCTGCTGTGGGGCTGATACGGTTAAGATCTATGGAGCAGGAGATGCTATGGGGCTGATGAGGGTCAGATCTATGGAGCAGGAGCTGCTGTGGGGCAGATTTGAATCAGATCTATGGGGCAGGAGCTGCTGTGGGTCAGATCTATGGAGCAGGAGCTGCTGTGGGGTTGATGTGGGTCAGATCTATGGGTCAGGAGCTGCTGTGGGGCAGATGTGGGTCAGTTCTTTGGGGCAAGAGCTGCTGTGGTGCAGATGTGGGTCAGATCTATGGGGCAGGAGCTGCTGTGGGGCTGATACGGTTAAGATCTATGGAGCGGGAGATGCTATGGGGCTGATGAGGGTCAGATCTATGGGGCAGGAGCTGATGTGGGGCTGATGTTGGTCAGATCTATAGGGCAGGAGCTGCAGTGGGGCTGATGTGGGTCAGTTCTATGGGGCAGGATCTCCTGTGGGGCTGATGTGGGTCAAATCAATGGGGCAGACCTGCTCTGGGGCACATGTGGGTCAGATCTATGGAGCAGGAGCTGCTGTGGGGCAGATTTGAATCAGATCTATAGGGCAGGAGCTGCTGTGGGTCAGATCTATGGGCAGGAGCTGCTGTGGGGCACATGTGAGTTAGATCTATGGGGCAGGAGATGGTGTGGGGCAGATGTGGGTCAGATCTATGGGGCAGGATCTCCTGGGGGCTGATGAGGGTCAGATCTGTGGGGTAATATCTGCTGTGGGGCAGATGTGGTTCAGATCTATGGGGCAGGAGCTTCTGTGGGGTTGATGTGGGTCAGATCTATGGGTCAGGAGCTGCTGTGGGGCAGATGTGGGTCAGATCTATGGGGCAGGATCTCCTGGGGGCTGATGTGGGTCAGATCTGTGGGGTAAAATCTGCTGTGGGGCAGATGTGGTTCAGATCTATGGGGCAGGAGCTTCTGTGGGGTTGATGTGGGTCAGATCTATGGGTCAGGAGCTGCTGTGGGGAAGATGTGGGTCAGTTCTACGGGGCAAGTGCTGCTGTGGTGCAGATGTGGGTCAGATCTATGGGGCAAGATCTCCTGGGGGCTGATGTGGGTCAGATCTGTGGGGTAAAATCTGCTGTGGGGCAGATGTGGTTCAGATCTATGGGGCAGGAGCTGATGTGGGGCTGATGTTGGTCAGATCTATAGGGCAGGAGCTGCAGTGGGGCTGATGTGGGTCAGTTCTATGGGGCAGGATCTCCTGTGGGGCTGATGTGGGTCAAATCAATGAGGCAGAGCTGCTCTGGGGCACATGTGGGTCAGATCTATGGAGCAGGTGCTGCTGTGGGGCAGATTTGAATCAGATCTATAGGGCAGAAGCTGCTGTGGGTCAGATCTATGGAGCAGGAGCTGCAGTGGGGTTGATGTGGGTCAGATCTATGGGTCAGGAGCTGCTGTGGGGCAGATGTGGGTCAGTTCTATGGGGCAAGAGCTGCTGTGGTGCAGATGTGGGTCAGATCTATGGGGCAGGAGCTGCTGTGGGGCTGATACGGTTAAGATCTATGGAGCAGGAGATGCTATGGGGCTGATGAGGGTCAGATCTATGGAGCAGGAGCTGCTGTGGGGCAGATTTGAATCAGATCTATGGGGCAGGAGCTGCTGTGGGTCAGATCTATGGAGCAGGAGCTGCTGTGGGGTTGATGTGGGTCAGATCTATGGGTCAGGAGCTGCTGTGGGGCAGATGTGGGTCAGTTCTTTGGGGCAAGAGCTGCTGTGGTGCAGATGTGGGTCAGATCTATGGGGCAGGAGCTGCTGTGGGGCTGATACGGTTAAGATCTATGGAGCGGGAGATGCTATGGGGCTGATGAGGGTCAGATCTATGGGGCAGGAGCTGATGTGGGGCTGATGTTGGTCAGATCTATAGGGCAGGAGCTGCAGTGGGGCTGATGTGGGTCAGTTCTATGGGGCAGGATCTCCTGTGGGGCTGATGTGGGTCAAATCAATGGGGCAGACCTGCTCTGGGGCACATGTGGGTCAGATCTATGGAGCAGGAGCTGCTGTGGGGCAGATTTGAATCAGATCTATAGGGCAGGAGCTGCTGTGGGTCAGATCTATGGGCAGGAGCTGCTGTGGGGCACATGTGAGTTAGATCTATGGGGCAGGAGATGGTGTGGGGCAGATGTGGGTCAGATCTATGGGGCAGGATCTCCTGGGGGCTGATGAGGGTCAGATCTGTGGGGTAATATCTGCTGTGGGGCAGATGTGGTTCAGATCTATGGGGCAGGAGCTTCTGTGGGGTTGATGTGGGTCAGATCTATGGGTCAGGAGCTGCTGTGGGGCAGATGTGGGTCAGATCTATGGGGCAGGATCTCCTGGGGGCTGATGTGGGTCAGATCTGTGGGGTAAAATCTGCTGTGGGGCAGATGTGGTTCAGATCTATGGGGCAGGAGCTTCTGTGGGGTTGATGTGGGTCAGATCTATGGGTCAGGAGCTGCTGTGGGGAAGATGTGGGTCAGTTCTACGGGGCAAGTGCTGCTGTGGTGCAGATGTGGGTCAGATCTATGGGGCAGGAGCTGCTGTGGGGCTGATACGGTTAAGATCTATGGAGCGGGAGATGCTATGGGGCTGATGAGGGTCAGATCTATGGGGCAGGAGCTGATGTGGGGCTGATGTTGGTCAGATCTATAGGGCAGGAGCTGCAGTGGGGCTGATGTGGGTCAGTTCTATGGGGCAGGATCTCCTGTGGGGCTGATGTGGGTCAAATCAATGAGGCAGAGCTGCTCTGGGGCACATGTGGGTCAGATCTATGGAGCAGGAGCTGCTGTGGGGCAGATTTGAATGAGATCTATAGGGCAGGAGCTGCTGTGGGTCAGATCTATGGAGCAGGAGCTGCTGTGGGGTTGATGTGGGTCAGATCTATGGGTCAGGAGCTGCTGTGGGGCAGATTTGAATCAGATCTATAGGGCAGGAGCTGCTGTGGGTCAGATCTATGGGCAGGAGCTGCTGTGGGGCACATGTGAGTTAGATCTATGGGGCAGGAGATGCTGTGGGGCAGATGTGGGTCAGATCTATGGGGCAGGATCTTCTGGGGGCTGATGTGGGTCAGATCTGTGGGGTAAAATCTGCTGTGGGGCAGATGTGGTTCAGATCTATGGGGCAGGAGCTTCTGTGGGGCTGATGTGGGTCAGATCTATGGGTCAGGAGCTGCTGTGGGGCAGATGTGGGTCAGATCTATGGGGCAGGATCTCCTGGGGGCTGATGTGGGTCAGATCTGTGGGGTAAAATCTGCTGTGGGGCAGATGTGGTTCAGATCTATGGGGCAGGAGCCTCTGTGTTGTTGATGTGGGTCAGATCTATGGGTCAGGAGCTGCTGTGGGGCAGATGTGGGTCAGTTCTATGGGGCAAGAGCTGCTGTGGGGCAGATGTGGGTCAGATCTATGGGGCAGGAGCTGCTGTGGGGCAGATGTGGGTCAGATCTATGGGGCAGGACCTCCTGGGGGCTGATGTGGGTCAGATCTGTGGGGTAAAATCTGCTGTGGGTCAGATGTGGTTCAGATCTATGGGGCAGGAGCTTCTGTGGGGTTGATGTGGGTCAGATCTATGGGTCAGGAGCTGCTGTGGGGCAGATGTGGGTCAGTTCTATGGGGCAAGAGCCGCTGTGGTGCAGATGTGGGTCAGATCTATGGGGCAAGATCTCCTGGGGGCTGATGTGGGTCAGATCTGTGGGGTAAAATCTGCTGTGGGGCAGATGTGGTTCAGATCTATGGGGCAGGAGCTTCTGTGGGGTTGTTGTGGGTCAGATCTATGGGTCAGGAGCTGCTGTGGGGCAGATGTGGGTCAGTTCTATGGGGCAAGAGCTGCTGTGGTGCAGATGTGGGTCAGATCTATGGGGCAGGAGCTGCTGTGGGGCTGATACGGTTAAGATCTATGGAGCGGGAGATGCTATGGGGCTGATGAGGGTCAGATCTATGGGGCAGGAGCTGATGTGGGGCTGATGTTGGTCAGATCTATAGGGCAGGAGCTGCAGTGGGGCTGATGTGGGTCAGATCTATGGGCAGGAGCTGCTGTGGGGCTGATGTGGGTCAAATCAATGGGGCAGAGCTGCTCTGGGGAACATGTGGGTCAGATCTATGGGGCAGGAGCTGCTGTGGGGCAGATTTGAATCAGATCTATAGGGCAGGAGCTGCTGTGGGTCAGATCTATGGGCAGGAGCTGCTGTGGGGCAGATGTGGGTCAGATCTATGGGGCAGGAGATGGTGTGGGGCAGATGTGGGTCAGATCTATGGGGCAGGATCTCCTGGGGGCTGATGTGGGTCAGATCTGTGGGGTAAAATCTGCTGTGGGGCAGATGTGGTTCAGATCTATGGGGCAGGAGCTTCTGTGGGGTTGATGTGGGTCAGATCTATGGGTCAGGAGCTGCTGTGGGGCAGATGTGGGTCAGTTCTATGGGGCAAGAGCTGCTGTGGTGCAGATGTGGGTCAGATCTATGGGGCAAGATCTCCTGGGTGCTGATGTGGGTCAGATCTATGGGGCAGGAGCTTCTGTGGGGTTGATGTGGGTCAGATCTATGGGTCAGGAGCTGCTGTGGGGCAGATGTGGGTCAGTTCTATGTGGCAAGAGCCGCTGTGGTGCAGATGTGGGTCAGATCTATGGGGCAAGATCTCCTGGGGGCTGATGTGGGTCAGATCTGTGGGGTAAAATCTGCTGTGGGGCAGATGTGGTTCAGATCTATGGGGCAGGAGCTTCTGTGGGGTTGATGTGGGTCAGATCTATGGGTCAGGAGCTGCTGTGGGGAAGATGTGGGTCAGTTCTACGGGGCAAGTGCTGCTGTGGTGCAGATGTGGGTCAGATCTATGGGGCAGGAGCTGCTGTGGGGCTGATACGGTTAAGATCTATGGAGCGGGAGATGCTATGGGGCTGATGAGGGTCAGATCTATGGGGCAGGAGCTGATGTGGGGCTGATGTTGGTCAGATCTATAGGGCAGGAGCTGCAGTGGGGCTGATGTGGGTCAGTTCTATGGGGCAGGATCTCCTGTGGGGCTGATGTGGGTCAAATCAATGAGGCAGAGCTGCTCTGGGGCACATGTGGGTCAGATCTATGGAGCAGGAGCTGCTGTGGGGCAGATTTGAATGAGATCTATAGGGCAGGAGCTGCTGTGGGTCAGATCTATGGAGCAGGAGCTGCTGTGGGGCACATGTGAGTTAGATCTATGGGGCAGGAGATGGTGTGGGGCAGATTTGGGTCAGATCTATGGGGCAGGATCTCCTGGGGGCTGATGTGGGTCAGATCTGTGGGGTAAAATCTGCTGTGGGGCAGATGTGGTTCAGATCTATGGGGCAGGAGCTTCTGTGGGGTTGATGTGGGTCAGATCTATGGGTCAGGAGCTGCTGTGGGGCAGATGTGGGTCAGTTCTATGGGGCAAGAGCTGCTGTGGTGCAGATGTGGGTCAGATCTATGGGGTAAAATCTGCTGTGGGGCAGATGTGGTTCAGATCTATGGGGCAGGATCTCCTGGGGGCTGATGTGGGTCAGATCTGTGGGGTAAAATCTGCTGTGGGGAAGATGTGGGTCAGATCTATGGGGCAAGATCTCCTGGGGGCTGATGTGGGTCAGATCTATGGGGCAGGAGCTTCTGTGGGGTTGATGTGGGTCAGATCTATGGGTCAGGAGCTGCTGTGGGGCAGATGTGGGTCAGTTCTATGGGGCAAGAGCTGCTGTGGTGCAGATGTGGGTCAGATCTATGGGGCAGGAGCTGCTGTGGGGCAGATTTGAATCAGATATATAGGGCAGGAGCTGCTGTGGGTCAGATCTATGGAGCAGGAGCTGCTGTGGGGTTGATGTGGGTCAGATCTATGGGTCAGGAGCTGCTGTGGGGCAGATGTGGGTCATTTCTATGAGGCAAGAGCTGCTGTGGTGCAGATGTGGGTCAGATCTATGGGGCAGGAGCTGCTGTGGGGCTGATACGGTTAAGATCTATGGAGCGGGAGATGCTATGGGGCTGATGAGGGTCAGATCTATGGGGCAGGAGCTGATGTGGGGCTGATGTTGGTCAGATCTATAGGGCAGGAGCTGCAGTGGGGCTGATGTGGGTCAGTTCTATGGGGCAGGATCTCCTGTGGGGCTGATGTGGGTCAAATCAATGAGGCAGAGCTGCTCTGGGGCACATGTGGGTCAGATCTATGGAGCAGGAGCTGCTGTGGGGCAGATTTGAATGAGATCTATAGGGCAGGAGCTGCTGTGGGTCAGATCTATGGAGCAGGAGCTGCTGTGGGGCACATGTGAGTTAGATCTATGGGGCAGGAGATGGTGTGGGGCAGATGTGGGTCAGATCTATGGGGCAGGATCTCCTGGGGGCTGATGTGGGTCAGATCTGTGGGGTAAAATCTGCTGTGGGGCAGATGTGGTTCAGATCTATGGGGCAGGAGCTTCTGTGGGGTTGATGTGGGTCAGATCTATGGGTCAGGAGCTGTTGTGGGGCAGATGTGGGTCAGATCTATGGGGCAGGATCTCCTGGGGGCTGATGTGGGTCAGATCTGTGGGGTAAAATCTGCTGTGGGGCAGATGTGGTTCAGATCTATGGGGCAGGAGCTTCTGTGGGGTTGATGTGGGTCAGATCTCTGGGTCAGGAGCTGCTGTGGGGCAGATGTGGGTCAGTTCTATGGGGCAAGAGCCGCTGTGGTGCAGATGTGGGTCAGATCTATGGGGCAAGATCTCCTGGGGGCTGATGTGGGTCAGATCTGTGGGGTAAAATCTGCTGTGGGGCAGATGTGGTTCAGATCTATGGGGCAGGAGCTTCTGTGGGGTTGATGTGGGTCAGATCTATGGGTCAGGAGCTGCTGTGGGGCAGATGTGGGTCAGATATATAGGGCAGGAGCTGCTGTGGGTCAGATCTATGGAGCAGGAGCTGCTGTGGGGTTGATGTGGGTCAGATCTATGGGTCAGGAGCTGATGTGGGGCTGATGTTGGTCAGATCTATAGGGCAGGAGCTGCAGTGGGGCTGATGTGGGTCAGTTCTATGGGGCAGGATCTCCTGTGGGGCTGATGTGGGTCAAATCAATGAGGCAGAGCTGCTCTGGGGCACATGTGGGTCAGATCTATGGAGCAGAAGCTGCTGTGGGGCAGATTTGAATGAGATCTATAGGGCAGGAGCTGCTGTGGGTCAGATCTATGGAGCAGGAGCTGCTGTGGGGTTGATGTGGGTCAGATCTATGGGTCAGGAGCTGCTGTGGGGCTGATGTGGGTCAGTTCTATGGGGCAAGAGCTGCTGTGGTGCAGATGTGGGTCAGATCTATGGGGCAGGAGCTGCTGTGGGGCTGATACGGTTAAGATCTATGGAGCGGGAGATGCTATGGGGCTGATGAGGGTCAGATCTATGGGGCAGGAGCTGATGTGGGGCTGATGTGGGTCAGATCTATGGGGCAAGATCTCCTGGGGGCTGATGTGGGTCAGATCTGTGGGGTAAAATCTGCTGTGGGGCAGATGTGGTTCAGATCTATGGGGCAGGAGCTTCTGTGGGGTTGATGTTGGTCAGATCTATGGGTCAGGAGCTGCTGTGGGGCAGATGTGCGTCAGTTCTATGGGGCAAGAGCCGCTGTGGTGCAGATGTGGGTCAGATCTATGGGGCAAGATCTCCTGGGGGCTGATGTGGGTCAGATCTGTGGGGTAAAATCTGCTGTGGGGCAGATGTGGTTCAGATCTATGGGGCAGGAGCTTCTGTGGGGTTGATGTGGGTCAGATCTATGGGTCAGGAGCTGCTGTGGGGCAGATGTGGGTCAGTTCTATGGGGCAAGAGCTGCTGTGGGTCAGATCTATGGGGTAGGAGCTGCTGTGGGGCTGATACGGTTAAGATCTATGGAGCAGGAGATGCTATGGGGCTGATGAGGGTCAGATCTATGGGGCAGGAGCTGATGTGGGGCTGATGTTGGTCAGATATATAGGGCAGGAGCTGCAGTGGGGCTGATGTGGGTCAGTTCTATGGGGCAGGATCTCCAGTGGGGCTGATATGGGTCAAATCAATGAGGCAGAGCTGCTCTGGGGCACATGTGGGTCAGATCTATGGAGCAGGAGCTGCTGTGGGGTTGATGTGCGTCAGATCTATGGGTCAGGAGCTGCTGTGGGGCAGATGTGGGTGAGTTCTATGGGGCAAGAGCTGCTGTGGTGCAGATGTGGGTCAGATCTATGGGGCAGGAGCTGCTGTGGGGCTGATACGGTTAAGATCTATGGAGCGGGAGATGCTATGGGGCTGATGAGGGTCAGATCTATAGGGCAGGAGCTGCAGTGGGGCTGATGTGGGTCAGTTCTATGGGGCAGGATCTCCTGTGGGGCTGATGTGGGTCAAATCAATGAGGCAGAGCTGCTCTGGGGCACATGTGGGTCAGATCTATGGAGCAGGAGCTGCTGTGGGGCAGATTTGAATGAGATCTATAGGGCAGGAGCTGCAGTGGGGCTGATGTGGGTCAGATCTATGGGGCAGGATCTCCTGTGGGGCTGATGTGGGTCAAATCAATGGGGCAGAGCTGCTCTGAAGCACATGTGGGTCACATCTATGGAGCAGGAGCTGCTGTGGGGCAGATTTGAATCAGATCTATAGGGCAGGAGCTGCTGTGGGTCAGATCTATGAAGCAGGAGCTGCTGTGGGGCACATGTGAGTTAGATCTATGGGGCAGGAGATGGTGTGGGGCAGATGTGGGTCAGATCTATGGGGCAGGATCTCCTGGGGGCTGATGTGGGTCAGATCTGTGGGGTAAAATCTGCTGTGGGCCAGATGTGGTTCAGATCTATGGGGCAGGAGCTTCTGTGGGGTTGATGTGGGTCAGATCTATGGGTCAGGAGCTGCTGTGGGGCAGATGTGGGTCAGTTCTATGGGGCAAGAGCCGCTGTGGTGCAGATGTGGGTCAGATCTATGGGGCAAGATCTCCTGGGGGCTGATGTGGGTCAGATCTGTGGGGTAAAATCTGCTGTGGGGCAGATGTGGTTCAGATCTATGGGGCAGGAGCTTCTGTGGGGTTGATGTGGGTCAGATCTATGGGTCAGGAGCTGCTGTGGGGCAGATGTGGGTAAGTTCTACGGGGCAAGAGCTGCTGTGGTGCAGATGTGGGTCAGATCTATGGGGCAGGATCTCCTGTGGGGCTGATGTGGGTCAAATCAATGGGGCAGAGCTACTCTGGGGCACATGAGGGTCAGATCTATGGAGCAGGAGCTGCTGTGGGGCAGATTTGAATGAGATCTATAGGGCAGGAGCTGCTGTGGGTCAGATCTATGTAGCAGGAGCTGCTGTGGGGCACATGTGAGTTAGATCTATGGGGCAGGAGATGGTGTGGGGCAGATGTGGGTCAGTTCTATGGGGCAAGAGCTGCTGTGGTGCAGATGTGGGTCAGATCTATGGGGCAGGAGCTGCTGTGTGGCTGATACGGTTAAGATCTATGGAGCGGGAGATGCTATGGGGCTGATGAGGGTCAGATCTATGGGGCAGGAGCTGCAGTGGGGCTGATGGGGGTCAGTTCTATGGGGCAGGATCTCCTGTGGGGCTGATGTGGGTCAAATCAATGAGGCAGAGCTGCTCTGGGGCACATGTGGGTCAGATCTATGGAGCAGGAGCTGCTGTGGGGCAGATTTGAATGAGATCTATAGGGCAGGAGCTGCTGTGGGTCAGATCTATTGAGGAGGAGCTGCTGTGGGGCACATGTGAGTTAGATCTATGGGGCAGGAGATGGTGTGGGGCAGATGTGGGTCAGATCTATGGGGCAGGATCTCCTGGGGGCTGATGTGGGTCAGATCTGTGGGGTAAAATCTGCTGTGGGGCAGATGTGGTTCAGATCTATGGGGCAGGAGCTTCTGTGGGGTTGATGTGGGTCAGATCTATGGGTCAGGAGCTGCTGTGGGGCAGATGTGGGTCAGTTCTATGGGGCAAGATCTCCTGGGGGCTGATGTGGGTCAGATCTGTGGGGTAAAATCTGCTGTGGGGCAGATGTGGTTCAGATCTATGGGGCAGGAGCTTCTGTGGGGTGGATGTGGGTCAGATCTATGGGTCAGGAGCTGCTGTGGGGCAGATGTGGGTCAGTTCTATGGGGCAAGAGCTGCTGTGGTGCAGATGTGGGTCAGATCTATGGGGCAGGAGCTGCTGTGGGGCTTATACGGTTAAGATCTATGGAGCGGGAGATGCTATGGGGCTGATGAGGGTCAGATCTATGGGGCAGGAGCTGATGTGGGGCTGATGTTGGTCAGATCTATAGGGCAGGAGCTGCAGTGGGGCTGATGTGGGTCAGATCTATGGGGCAGGATCTCCTGTGGGGCTGATGTGGGTCCAATCAATGGGGCAGAGCTGCTCTGTGGCACATGTGGGTCAGATCTATGGGGCAGGAGCTGCTGTGGGGCAGATTTGAATCAGATCTATAGGGCAGGAGCTGCTGTGGGTCAGATCTATGGGCAGGAGCTGCTGTGGGGCACATTTGAGTTAGATCTATAGGGCAGGAGATGGTGTGGGGCAGATGTGGGTCAGATCTATGGGGCAGGATCTCCTGGGGGCTGATGTGGGTCAGATCTGTGGGGTAAAATCTGCTGTGGGGCAGATGTGGTTCTGATCTATGGGGCAGGAGCTTCTGTGGGGTTGATGTGGGTCAGATCTATGGGTCAGGAGCTGCTGTGGGGCAGATGTGGGTCAGATCTATGGGGCAGGATCTCCTGGGGGCTGATGTGGGTCAGATCTGTAGGGTAAAATCTGCTGTGGGGCAGATGTGGTTCAGATCTATGGGGCAGGAGCTTCTGTGGGGTTTATGTGGGTCAGATCTATGGGTCAGGAGCTGCTGTGGGGCAGATGTGGGTCAGTTCTATGGGGCAAGAGCCGCTGTGGTGCAGATGTGGGTCAGATCTATGGGGCAGGAGCTGCTGTAGGGCTGATACGGTTAAGATCTATGGAGCGGGAGATGCTATGGGGCTGATGAGGTTCAGATCTATGGGGCAGGAGCTGATGTGGGGCTGATGTTGGTCAGATCTATAGGGCAGGAGCTGCAGTGAGGCTGATGTGGGTCAGATCTATGGGGCAGGATCTCCTGTGGGGCTGATGTGGGTCAAATCAATGGGGCAGAGCTGCTCTGGGGCACATGTGGGTCAGATCTATGGAGCAGGAGCTGCTGTGGGGCAGATTTGAATCAGATCTATAGGGCAGAAGCTGCTGTGGGTCAGATCTATGGGCAGGAGCTGCTGTGGGGCACATGTGAGTTAGATCTATGGGGCAGGAGATGGTGTGGGGCAGATGTGGGTCAGATCTATGGGGCAGGAGCTGCTGTGGGGCTGATACGGTTAAGATCTATGGAGCGGGAGATGCTATGGGGCTGATGAGGGTCAGATCTATGGGGCAGGAGCTGATGTGGGGCTGATGTTGGTCAGATCTATAGGGCAGGAGCTGCAGTGGGGCTGATGTGGGTCAGATCTATGGGGCAGGATCTCCTGTGGGGCTGATGTGGGTCAAATCAATGGGGCAGAGCTGCTCTGGGGCACATGTGGGTCAGATCTATGGGGCAGGAGCTGCTGTGGGGCAGATTTGAATCAGATCTATAGGGCAGGAGCTGCTGTGGGTCAGATCTATGGGCAGGAGCTGCTGTGGGGCACATGTGAGTTAGATCTATGGGGCAGGAGATGGTGTGGGGCAGATGTGGGTCAGATCTATGGGGCAGGAGCTGCTGTGGGGCTGATACGGTTAAGATCTATGGAGCGGGAGATGCTATGGGTCTGATGAGGGTCAGATCTATGGGGCAGGAGCTGATGTGGGGCTGATGTTGGTCAGATCTATAGGGCAGGAGCTGCAGTGGGGCTGATGTGGGTCAGATCTATGGGGCAGGATCTCCTGTGGGGCTGATGTGGGTCAAATCAATGGGGCAGAGCTGCTCTGGGGCACATGTGCGTCAGATCTATGGGGCAGGAGCTGCTGTGGGGCAGATTTGAATCAGATCTATAGGGCAGGAGCTGCTGTGGGTCAGATCTATGGGCAGGAGCTGCTGTGGGGCACATGTGAGTTAGATCTATGGGGCAGGAGATGGTGTGGGGCAGATGTGGGTCAGATCTATGGGGCAGGATCTCCTGGGGGCTGATGTGGGTCAGATCTGTGGGGTAAAATCTGCTGTGGGGCAGATGTGGTTCAGATCTATGGGGCAGGAGCTTCTGTGGGGTTGATGTGGGTCAGATCTATGGGTCAGGAGCTGCTGTGGGGCAGATGTGGGTCAGTTCTATGGGGCAAGAGCCGCTGTGGTGCAGATGTGGGTCAGATCTATGGGGCAAGATCTCCTGGGGGCTGATGTGGGTCAGATCTGTGGGGTAAAATCTGCTGTGGGGCAGATGTGGTTCAGATCTATGGGGCTGGAGCTTCTGTGGGTTTGATGTGGGTCAGATCTATGGGTCAGGAGCTGCTGTGGGGCAGATGTGGGTCAGTTCTATGGGGCAAGAGCTGCTGTGGTGCAGATGTGGGTCAGATCTATGGGGCAGGAGCAGCTGTGGGGCTGATACGGTTAAGATCTATGGAGCGGGAGATGCTATGGGGCTGATGAGGGTCAGATCTATGGGGCAGGAGCTGATGTGGGGCTGATGTTGGTCAGATCTATAGGGCAGGAGCTGCAGTGGGGCTGATGTGGGTCAGTTCTATGGGGCAGGATCTCCTTTGGGGCTGATGTGGGTCAAATCAATGAGGCAGAGCTGCTCTGGGGCACATGTGGGTCAGATCTATGGAGCAGGTGCTGCTGTGGGGCAGATTTGAATCAGATCTATAGGGCAGAAGCTGCTGTGGGTCAGATCTATGGAGCAGGAGCTGCAGTGGGGTTGATGTGGGTCAGATCTATGGGTCAGGAGCTGCTGTGGGGCAGATGTGGGTCAGTTCTATGGGGCAAGAGCTGCTGTGGTGCAGATGTGGGTCAGATCTATGGGGCAGGAGCTGCTGTGGGGCTGATACGGTTAAGATCTATGGAGCAGGAGATGCTATGGGGCTGATGAGGGTCAGATCTATGGGGCAGGAGCTGATGTGGGGCTGATGTTGGTCAGATCTTTAGGGCAGGAGCTGCAGTGGGGCTGATGTGGGTCAGTTCTATGGGGCAGGATCTCCTGTGGGGCTGATGTGGGTCAAATCAATGGGGCAGAGCTGCTCTGGGGCACATGTGGGTCAGATCTATGGAGCAGGAGCTGCTGTGGGGCAGATTTGAATCAGATCTATAGGGCAGGAGCTGCTGTGGGTCAGATCTATGGAGCAGGAGCTGCTGTGGGGCACATGTGAGTTAGATCTATGAGGCAGGAGATGGTGTGGGGCAGATGTGGGTCAGATCTATGGGGCAGGATCTCCTGGGGGCTGATGTGGGTCAGATCTGTGGGGTAAAATCTGCTGTGGGGCAGATGTGGTTCAGATCTATGGGGCAGGAGCTTCTGTGGGGTTGATGTGGGTCAGATCTATGGGTCAGGAGCTGCTGTGGGGCAGATGTGGGTCAGTTCTATGGGGCAAGAGCCGCTGTGGTGCAGACGTGGGTCAGATCTATGGGGCAAGATCTCCTGGGGGCTGATGTGGGTCAGATCTGTGGGGTAAAATCTGCTGTGGGGCAGATGTGGTTCAGATCTATGGGGCAGGAGCTTCTGTGGGGTTGATGTGGGTCAGATCTATGGGTCAGGAGCTGCTGTGGGGCAGATGTGGGTCAGTTCTATGGGGCAAGAGCTGCTGTGGTGCAGATGTGGGTCAGATCTATGGGGCAGGAGCTGCTGTGGGGCTGATACGGTTAAGATCTATGGAGCGGGAGATGCTATGGGGCTGATGAGGGTCAGATCTATGGGGCAGGAGCTGATGTGGGGCTGATGTTGGTCAGATCTATAGGGCAGGATCTCCTGTGGGGCTGATGTGGGTCAGATCTATGGGGCAGGATCTCCTGTGGGGCTGATGTGGGTCAAATCAATGGTGCAGAGCTGCTCTGGGGCACATGTGGGTCAGATCTATGGGGCAGGAGCTGCTGTGGGGCAGATTTGAATCAGATCTATAGGGCAGGAGCTGCTGTGGGTCAGATCTATGGGCAGGAGCTGCTGTGGGGCACATGTGAGTTAGATCTATGGGGCAGGAGATGCTGTGGGGCAGATGTGGGTCAGATCTATGGGGCAGGATCTCCTGGGGGCTGATGTGGGTCAGATCTGTGGGGTAAAATCTGCTGTGGGGCAGATGTGGTTCAGATCTATGGGGCAGGAGCTTCTGTGGGGTTGATGTGGGTCAGATCTATGGGTCAGGAGCTGCTGTGGGGCAGATGTTTGTTAGATCTATGGGGCAGGATCTCCTGGGGGCTGATGTGGGTCAGATCTGTGGGGTAAAATCTGCTGTAGGGCAGATGTCGTTCAGATCTATGGGGCAGGAGCTTCTGTGGGGTAGATGTGGGTCAGATCTATGGGTCAGGAGCTGCTGTGGGGCAGATGTGGGTCAGTTCTATGGGGCAAGAGCTGCTGTGGTGCAGATGTGGGTCAGATCTATGGGGCAGGAGCTGCTGTGGGGCTGATACGGTTAAGATCTATGGAGCGGGAGATGCTATGGGGCTGATGAGGGTCAGATCTATGGGGCAGGAGCTGATGTGGGGCTGATGTTGGTCAGATCTATAGGGCAGGATCTGCAGTGGGGCTGATGTGGGTCAGTTCTATGGGGCAGGATCTCCTGTGGGGCTGATGTGGGTCAAATCAATGAGGCAGAGCTGCTCTGGGGCACATGTGGGTCAGATCTATGGAGCAGGAGCTGCTGTGGGGCAGATTTGAATGAGATCTATAGGGCAGGAGCTGCTGTGGGTCAGATCTATGGAGCAGGAGCTGCTGTGGGGCACATGTGAGTTAGATCTATGGGGCAGGAGATGGTGTGGGGCAGATGTGGGTCAGATCTATGGGGCAGGATCTCCTGGGGGCTGATGTGGGTCAGATCTGTAGGGTAAAATCTGCTGTGGGGCAGATGTGGTTCAGATCTATGGGGCAGGAGCTTCTGTGGGGTTGATGTGGGTCAGATCTATGGGTCAGGAGCTTCTGTGGGGCAGATGTGGGTCAGATCTATGGGGCAGGATCTCCTGGGGGCTGATGTGGGTCAGATCTGTGGGGTAAAATCTGCTGTGGGGCAGATGTGGTTCAGATCTATGGGGCAGGAGCTTCTGTGGGGTTGATGTGGGTCAGATCTATGGGTCAGGAGCTGCTGTGGGGCAGATGTGCGTCAGTTCTATGGGGCAAGAGCCGCTGTGGTGCAGATGTGGGTCAGATCTATGGGGCAAGATCTCCTGGGGGCTGATGTGGGTCAGATCTGTGGGGTAAAATCTGCTGTGGGGCAGATGTGGTTCAGATCTATGGGGCTGGAGCTTCTGTGGGGTTGATGTGGGTCAGATCTATGGGTCAGGAGCTGCTGTGGGGCAGATGTGGGTCAGTTCTATGGGGCAAGAGCTGCTGTGGTGCAGATGTGGGTCAGATCTATGGGGCAGGAGCTGCTGTGGGGCTGATACGGTTAAGATCTATGGAGCGGGAGATGCTATGGGGCTGATGAGGGTCAGATCTATGGGGCAGGAGCTGATGTGGGGCTGATGTTGGTCAGATCTATAGGGCAGGAGCTGCAGTGGGGCTGATGTGGGTCAGTTCTATGGGGCAGGATCTCCTGTGGGGCTGATGTGGGTCAAATCAATGAGGCAGAGCTGCTCTGGGGCACATGTGGGTCAGATCTATGGAGCAGGAGCTGCTGTGGGGCAGATTTGAATGAGATCTATAGGGCAGGAGCTGCTGTGGGTCAGATCTATGGAGCAGGAGCTGCTGTGGGGCAGATTTGAATCAGATCTATAGGGCAGGAGCTGCTGTGGGTCAGATCTATGGAGGAGGAGCTGCTGTGGGGTTGATGTGGGTCAGATCTATGGGTCAGGAGCTGCTGTGGGGCAGATGTGGGTCAGTTCTATGGGGCAAGAGCAGCTGTGGTGCAGATGTGGGTCAGATCTATGGGGCAAGATCTCCTGGGGGCTGATGTGGGTCAGATCTGTGGGGAAAAATCTGCTGTGGGGCAGATGTGGTTCAGATCTATGGGGCAGGAGCTTCTGTGGGGTTGATGTGGGTCAGATCTATGGGTCAGGAGCTGCTGTGGGGCAGATGTGGGTCAGTTCTATGGGGCAAGAGCTGCTGTGGTGCAGATGTGGGTCAGATCTATGGGGCAGGAGCTGCTGTGGGGCTGATACGGTTAAGATCTTTGGAGCGGGAGATGCTATGGGGCTGATGAGGGTCAGATCTATGGGGCAGGAGCTGATGTGGGGCTGATGTTGGTCAGATCTATAGGGCAGGAGCTGCAGTGGGGCTGATGTGGGTCAGATCTATGGGGCAGGATCTCCTGTGAAGCTGATGTGGGTCAAATCAATGGGGCAGAGCTGCTCTGGGGCACATGTGGGTCAGATCTATTGAGCAGGAGCTGCTGTGGGGCAGATTTGAATCAGATCTATAGGGCAGGAGCTGCTGTGGGTCAGATCTATGGGCAGGAGCTGCTGTGGGGCACATGTGAGTTAGATCTATGGGGCAGGAGATGCTGTGGGGCAGATTTGAATCAGATCTATAGGGCAGGAGCTGCTGTGGGTCAGATCTATGGGGCAGGAGCTGCTGTGGGGCACATGTGAGTTAGATCTATGGGGCAGGAGATGGTGTGGGGCAGATGTGGGTCAGATCTATGGGGCAGGATCTCCTGGGGGCTGATGTGGGTCAGATCTGTGGGGTAATATCTGCTGTGGGGCAGATGTGGTTCAGATCTATGGGGCAGGAGCTTCTGTGGGGTTGATGTGGGTCAGATCTATGGGTCAGGAGCTGCTGTGGGGCAGATGTGGGTCAGATCTATGGGGCAGGATCTCCTGTGGGGCTGATGTGGGTCAAATCAATGAGGCAGAGCTGCTCTGGGGCACATGTGGGTCAGATCTATGGAGCAGGAGCTGCTGTGGGGCAGATTTGAATCAGATCTATAGGGCAGGAGCTGCTGTGGGTCACATCTATGGAGCAGGAGCTGCTGTGGGGTTGATGTGGGTCAGATCTATGGGTCAGGAGCTGCTGTGGGGCAGATGTGGGTCAGATCTATGGGGCTGGATCTCCTGGGGGCTGATTTGGGTCAGATCTGTGGGGTAAAATCTGCTGTGGTGCAGATGTGGATCAGATCTATGGGGCAGGAGCTTCTGTGGGGTTGATGTGGGTCAGATCTATGGGTCAGGAGCTGCTGTGGGGCAGATGTGGGTCAGTTCTATTGGGCAAGAGCCGCTGTGGTGCAGACGTGGGTCAGATCTATGGGGCAAGATCTCCTGGGGGCTAATGTGGGTCAGATCTGTGGGGTAAAATCTGCTGTGGGGCAGATGTGGTTCAGATCTATGGGGCAGGAGCTTCTGTGGGGTTGATGTGGGTCAGATCTATGGGTCAGGAGCTGCTGTGGGGCAGATGTGGGTCTGATCTATGGGGCAGGATCTCCTGGGGGCTGATGTGGGTCAGTTCTGTGGGGTAAAATATGCTGTGGGGCAGATGTGGTTCAGATCTATGGGGCAGGAGCTTCTGTGGGGTTGATGTGGGTCAGATCTATGGGTCAGGAGCTGCTGTGGGGCAGATGTGGGTCAGTTCTATGGGGCAAGAGCTGCTGTGGTGCAGATGTGGGTCAGATCTATGGGGCAGGAGCTGCTGTGGGGCTGATACGGTTAAGATCTATGGAGCAGGAGATGCTATGGGGCTGATGAGGGTCAGATCTATGGGGCAGGTGCTGATGTGGGGCTGATGTTGGTCAGATCTATAGGGCAGGAGCTGCAGTGGGGCTGATGTGGGTCAGTTCTATGGGGCAGGATCTCCTGTGGGGCTGATGTGGGTCAAATCAATGGGGCAGAGCTGCTCTGGGGCACATGTGGGTCAGATCTATGGAGCAGGAGCTGCTGAGGGGCAGATTTGAATGAGATCTATAGGGCAGGAGCTGCTGTGGGTCAGATCTATGGAGCAGGAGCTGCTGTGGGGTTGATGTGGGTCAGATCTATGGGTCAGGAGCTGCTGTGGGGCAGATGTGGGTCAGTTCTATGGGGCAAGACCTGCTGTGGTGCAGATGTGGGTCAGATCTATGGGGCAGGAGCTGCTGTGGGGCTGATACGGTTAAGATCTATGGAGCGGGAGATGCTATGGGGCTGATGAGGGTCAGATCTATGGGGCAGGAGCTGATGTGGGGCTGATGTTGGTCAGATCTATTGGGCAGGATCTCCTGTGGGGCTGATGTGGGTCAAATCAATGAGGCAGAGCTGCTCTGGGGCACATGTGGGTCTGATCTATGGAGCAGGAGCTGCTGTGGGGCAGATTTGAATGAGATCTATAGGGCAGGAGCTGCTGTGGGTCAGATCTATGGAGCAGGAGCTGCTGTGGGGCACATGTGAGTTAGATCTATGAGGCAGGAGATGGTGTGGGGCAGATGTGGGTCAGATCTATGGGGCAGGATCTCCTGGGGGCTGATGTGGGTCAGATCTGTGGGGTAAAATCTGCTGTGGGGCAGATGTGGTTCAGATCTATGGGGCAGGAGCTTCTGTGGGGTTGATGTGGGTCAGATCTATGGGTCAGGAGCTGCTGTGGGGCAGATGTGGGTCAGATCTATGGGGCAGGATCTCCTGGGGGCTGATGTGGGTCAGTTCTGTGGGGTAAAATCTGCTGTGGGGCAGATGTGGTTCAGATCTATGGGGCAGGAGCTTCTGTGGGGTTTATGTGGGTCAGATCTATGGGTCAGGAGCTGCTGTGGGGCAGATGTGGGTCAGTTCTATGGGGCAAGAGCCGCTGTGGTGCAGATGTGGGTCAGATCTATGGGGCAGGATCTCCTGTGTGGCTGATGTGGGTCAAATCAATGAGGCAGAGCTGCTCTGGGGCACATGTGGGTCAGATCTATGGGGCAGGAGCTGCTGTGGGGCAGATTTGAATCAGATCTATAGGGCAGGAGCTGCTGTGGGTCAGATCTATGGAGCAGGAGCTGCTGTGGGGTTGATGTGGGTCAGATCTATGGGTCAGGAGCTGCTGTGGGGCAGATGTGGGTCAGTTCTATGGGGCAAGAGCTGCTGTGGTGCAGATGTGTGTCGGATCTATGGGGCAGGATCTCCTGGGGGCTGATGTGGGTCAGATCTGTGGGGTAAAATCTGCTGTGGGGCAGATGTGGTTCAGATCTATGGGGCAGGAGCTTCTGTGGGGTTGATGTGGGTCAGATCTATGGGTCAGGAGCTGCTGTGGGGCAGATGTGGGTCAGATCTATGGGGCAGGATCTCCTGTAGGGCTTATGTGGGTCAAATCAATGAGGCAGAGCTGCTCTGGGGCACATGCGGGTCAGATCTATGGAGCAGGAGCTGCTGTGGGGCAGATTTGAATCAGATCAATAGGGCAGGAGCTGCTGTGGGTCACATCTATGGAGCAGGAGCTGCTGTGGGGTTGATGTGGGTCAGATCTATGGGTCAGGAGCTGCTGTGGGGCAGATGTGGGTCAGATCTATGGGGCAGGATCTCCTGGGGGCTGATGTGGGTCAGATCTGTGGGGTAAAATCTGCTGTGGTGCAGATGTGGATCAGATCTATGGGGCAGGAGCTTCTGTGGGGTTGATGTGGGTCAGATCTATGGGTCAGGAGCTGCTGTGGGGCAGATGTGGGTCAGATCTATGGGGCAGGATCTCCTGGGGGCTGATGTGGGTCAGTTCTGTGGGGTAAAATCTGCTGTGGGGCAGATGTGGTTCAGATCTATGGGGCAGGAGCTTCTGTGGGGTTGATGTGGGTCAGATCTATGGGTCAGGAGCTGCTGTGGGGCAGATGTGGGTCAGTTCTATGGGGCAAGAGCTGCTGTGGTGCAGATGTGGGTCAGATCTATGGGGCAGGAGCTGCTGTGGGGCTGATACGGTTAAGATCTATGGAGCAGGAGATGCTATGGGGCTGATGAGGGTCAGATCTATGGGGCAGGAGCTGATGTGGGGCTGATGTTGGTCAGATCTATAGGGCAGGATCTCCTGTGGGGCTGATGTGGGTCAAATCAAAGGGGCAGAGCTGCTCTGGGGCACATGTGGGTCAGATCTATGGAGCAGGAGCTGCTGTGGGGCAGATTTGAATGAGATCTATAGGGCAGGAGCTGCTGTGGGTCAGATCTATGGGGCAGGAGCTGCTGTGGGGCTGATACGGTTAAGATCTATGGAGCAGGAGATGCTATGGGGCTGATGAGGGTCAGATCTATGGGGCAGGAGCTGATGTGGGGCTGATGTTGGTCAGATCTATGGGGCAGGATCTCCTGTGGGGCTGATGTGGGTCAAATCAATGAGGCAGAGCTGCTCTGGGGCCCATGTGGGTCTGATCTATGGAGCAGGAGCTGCTGTGGGGCAGATTTGAATGAGATCTATAGGGCAGGAGCTGCTGTGGGTCAGATCTATGGAGCAGGAGCTGCTGTGGGGCACATGTGAGTTAGATCTATGAGGCAGGAGATGGTGTGGGGCAGATGTGGGTCAGATCTATGGGGCAGGATCTCCTGGGGGCTGATGTGGGTCAGATCTGTAAGGTAAAATCTGCTGTGGGGCAGATGTGGTTCAGATCTATGGGGCAGGAGCTTCTGTGGGGTTGATGTGGGTCAGATCTATGGGTCAGGAGCTGCTGTGGGGCAGATGTGGGTCAGATCTATGGGGCAGGATCTCCTGGGGGCTGATGTGGGTCAGTTCTGTGGGGTAAAATCTGCTGTGGGGCAGATGTGGTTCAGATCTATGGGGCAGGAGCTTCTGTGGGGTTTATGTGGGTCAGATCTATGGGTCAGGAGCTGCTGTGGGGCAGATGTGGGTCAGTTCTATGGGGCAAGAGCCGCTGTGGTGCAGATGTGGGTCAGATCTATGGGGCAGGATCTCCTGTGTGGCTGATGTGGGTCAAATCAATGAGGCAGAGCTGCTCTGGGGCACATGTGGGTCAGATCTATGGAGCAGGAGCTGCTGTGGGGCAGATTTGAATCAGATCTATAGGGCAGGAGCTGCTGTGGGTCAGATCTATGGAGCAGGAGCTGCTGTGGGGTTGATGTGGGTCAGATCTATGGGTCAGGAGCTGCTGTGGGGCAGATGTGGGTCAGTTCTATGGGGCAAGAGCTGCTGTGGTGCAGATGTGTGTCAGATCTATGGGGCAGGATCTCCTGGGGGCTGATGTGGGTCAGATCTGTGGGGTAAAATCTGCTGTGGGGCAGATGTGGTTCAGATCTATGGGGCAGGAGCTTCTGTGGGGTTGATGTGGGTCAGATCTATGGGTCAGGAGCTGCTGTGGGGCAGATGTGGGTCAGATCTATGGGGCAGGATCTCCTGTGGGGCTGATGTGGGTCAAATCAATGAGGCAGAGCTGCTCTGGGGCACATGTGGGTCAGATCTATGGAGCAGGAGCTGCTGTGGGGCAGATTTGAATCAGATCTATAGGGCAGGAGCTGCTGTGGGTCACATCTATGGAGCAGGAGCTGCTGTGGGGTTGATGTGGGTCAGATCTATGGGTCAGGAGCTGCTGTGGGGCAGATGTGGGTCAGATCTATGGGGCAGGATCTCCTGGGGGCTGATGTGGGTCAGATCTGTGGGGTAAAATCTGCTGTGGTGCAGATGTGGATCAGATCTATGGGGCAGGAGCTTCTGTGGGGTTGATGTGGGTCAGATCTATGGGTCAGGAGCTGCTGTGGGGCAGATGTGGGTCAGTTCTATTGGGCAAGAGCCGCTGTGGTGCAGACGTGGGTCAGATCTATGGGGCAAGATCTCCTGGGGGCTGATGTGGGTCAGATCTGTGGGGTAAAATCTGCTGTGGGGCAGATGTGGTTCAGATCTATGGGGCAGGAGCTTCTGTGGGGTTGATGTGGGTCAGATCTATGGGTCAGGAGCTGCTGTGGGGCAGATGTGGGTCAGATCTATGGGGCAGGATCTCCTGGGGGCTGATGTGGGTCAGTTCTGTGGGGTAAAATCTGCTGTGGGGCAGATGTGGTTCAGATCTATGGGGCAGGAGCTTCTGTGGGGTTGATGTGGGTCAGATCTATGGGTCAGGAGCTGCTGTGGGGCAGATGTGGGTCAGTTCTATGGGGCAAGAGCCGCTGTGGTGCAGATGTGGGGCAGATCTATGGGGCAGGATCTCCTGTGTGGCTGATGTGGGTCAAACCAATGAGGCAGAGCTGCTCTGGGGCACATGTGGGTCAGATCTATGGAGCAGGAGCTGCTGTGGGGCAGATTTGAATCAGATCTATAGGGCAGGAGCTGCTGTGGGTCAGATCTATGGAGCAGGAGCTGCTGTGGGGTTGATGTGGGTCAGATCTATGGGTCAGGAGCTGCTGTGGGGCAGATGTGGGTCAGATCTATGGGGCAGGATCTCCTGTGGGGCTGATGTGGGTCAAATCAATGGGGCAGAGCTGCTGTTGGGAACATGTGGGTCAGATCTATGGGGCAGGAGCTGCTGTGCGACAGATGTGGGTCAGATCTATAGGGCAGGAGCTGCTGTGGGGCTGATACGGTTAAGATCTATGGGGCAGGAGCTGCTGTGGGGCTGATGTGGGTCAGATCCTTAAGGCTGAATCTGCTGTGGGTCATATCTATTGGGCAGCAGCTGCTTTACATATGATGTGTGTCAGATCTATGGGGCAGGAGCTGCTGTGGGGCTGATGTGGGTTAGATCTATGGGGCAGGAGCTGTTGTGGTTAAGATCTATTTGGTAGGATCTGCTGTGGGGCAGATTTGGGTCAGATCTATGGGGCAGGAGCTGCAGTGGAGATGATGTAGGTCAGATCTATGGGGCAGGAGCTGCTGTGGGGCTGCTGTGGGTTAGATCTATGGGGCAGGAGCTGTTGTGGGTCATATCTATTGGGCAGCAGCTGCTTTACATATGATTTGTGTCAGAACTATGGGGCCGGAGCTGCAGTGGGGCTGATGGGGGTCAGATCTATGGGGCAGGAGCTACTGTGGGGCTGATGTGGGTCAAATCAATGGGGCAGAGCTGCTCTTGGGAACATGTGGGTCAGATCTATGGGGCAGGAGCTGCTGTGGGGCTGATGTGGGTCAGATCCTTGGGGCTGAAGCTGCTGTGGGTCATATCTACTGGGCAGCAGCTGCTTTACATATGATGTGTGTCAGATCTATGGGGCAGGAGCTGCTGTGGGGCAGATTTGAATCAGATCTATAGGGCAGGAGCTGTTGTGGGGCTGATGGGTTTCAGATCTATGGGGCAGGAGCTACTGTGGGGCTGATGGGGGTCAGATCTATGGGGCAGGAGCTACTGTGGGGCTGATGTTGGTCTGATCTATGGGGCAGGAGCTGCTGTGCGACAGATGTGGGTCAGATCTATGGGGCAGGTGCTGCTGTGCGACCTATGTGGGTCAGGTCTATGGGGCAGGATCTGCTGTGGGGCTGATGTGGGTCAGATCTATGGGGCAGGAGTTGCTGTGGGGCTGATGTGGGTCAAATCCTTGGGGCTGATGCTGCTGTGGGTCATATCTATTGGGCAGCAGCTGCTTTACATATGATGTGTGTCAGATCTATGGGGCAGGAGCTGCTGTGGGGCTGATGGGGGTCAGATCTATGGGGCAGGAGCTACTGTGGGGCTGATGTGGGTCAGATCCTTAGGGAAGGAGCTACTGTGGGGCTGATGTTGGTCTGATCTATGGGGCAGGAGCTGCTGCGGGGCTGATTTGGGTCAGATCTATGGGGCAGGAGCTGCTGTGGGGCTGATGTGGGTCAGATCTATGGGGCAGGAGCTGCTGTGGGTCAGGTCTATGGGGCAGGAGCTGCTGTGGGGAACATGTGTGTCAGCTCTATGGGTCAGCAGCTGCTGCGGGGCTGATGTTGGTCTGTTCTATGGGGCAGGAGCTGCTGTGGGGCAGATGTGGGTCAGATCTATGGGTCAGCAGCTGCTGTGGGTCTGATGTGGGTCAGATCTATGGGTCAGCAGCTGCTGTGGTTCTGATGTGGGTCAGATCTATGGGGCAGGAGCTGCTGTGGGTCAGATCTATGGGGCAGGAACAGATGTGGGCCTGATGTTGGTCAGATTTATGGAGCAGGAGCTGCTGTGTTGCAGATGTGGGTCAGATCTATGTTGCAGGAGCTGATGTGGGGCAGATGTAGGGCTTATCTATGGGGCATGAGCTGCTGTGAGGCTGATGGGTGTTAGATCTATGGGGAGGAGCTGCTGTGGTGCAGATGTGGGTCAGAGCTATGGGGCAGGAGCTGCTGTGGGGCAGAAGTGGGTAAGATCTATGGGGTAGGAGATGGTGTGTGGCAGATGTGGGTCAGATCTATGGTGTAGGAGCTGCTGTGGGGCTGATGTGGGTCAGATCTATGGGGCAGGAGCTGCTGTGGTTAAGATCTATTTGGCAGGATCTGCTGTGGGGCAGATTTGGGTCAGATCTATGGGGCAGGAGCTGCAGTGAGATGATGTAGGTCAGATCTATGGGGCAGGAGCTGCTGTGGGGCTGCTGTGGGTTAGATCTATGGGGCAGGAGCTGTTGTGGGTCATATCTATTGGGCAGCAGCTGCTTTACATATGATGTGTGTCAGATCTATGGGGCCGGAGCTGCAGTGGGGCTGATGGGGGTCAGATCTAAGGGGCAGGAGCTACTGTGGGGCTGATGTGGGTCAAATCAATGGGGCAGAGCTGCTGTTGGGAACATGTGGGTCAGATCTATGGGGCAGGAGCTGCTGTGGGGCTGATGTGGGTCAGATCTATAGGGCAGGAGCTGCTGTGCGACAGATGTGGGTCAGATCTATGGGGCAGGAGCTGCTGTGGGGCTGATGTGGGTCAGATCTATGGGGCAGGAGCTGCTGTGGGGCTGCTGTGGGTTAGATCTATGGGGCAGGAGCTGTTGTGGGTCATATCTATTGGGCAGCAGCTGCTTTACATATGATGTGTGTCAGATCTATGGGGCAGGAGCTGCTGTGGGGCTGATGTGGGTTAGATCTATGGGGCAGGAGCTGTTGTGGTTAAGATCTATTTGGCAGGATCTGCTGTGGGGCAGATTTGGGTCAGATCTATGGGGCAGGAGCTGCAGTGGAGATGATGTAGGTCAGATCTATGGGGCAGGAGCTGCTGTGGGGCTGCTGTGGGTTAGATCTATGGGGCAGGAGCTGTTGTGGGTCATATCTATTGGGCAGCAGCTGCTTTACATATGATGTGTGTCAGATCTATGGGGCCGGATCTGCAGTGGGGCTGATGGGGGTCAGATCTATGGGGCAGGAGCTACTGTGGGGCTGATGTGGGTCAAATCAATGGGGCAAAGCTGCTCTTGGGAACATGTGGGTCAGATCTATGGGGCAGGAGTTGCTGTGTGGTTGATGTGGGTCAGATCTATAGGGCAGGAGCTGCTGTGCGAAAGATGGGGGTCAGATCTATGGGGCAGGAGATGCTGTGGGTCAGATCTATGGGGCAGGAGATGCTGTGGGGAACATGTGTGTCAGGTCTATGGGGCAGGAGCTGCTGTGGGGCAGATGTGGGTCATATTAATGGGGCAGGAGCTGCTGTGGGGCTGATGGGGGTCAGATCTATGATGCAGGAGCTACTGTGGGGCTGATGTGGGTCAGATCCTTGGGGCGGAAGCTGCTGTGGGTCATATCTATTGGGCAGCAGCTGCTTTACATATGATGTGTGTCAGATCTAAGGGGCAGGAGCTGTTGTGGGGCTGATGGGGTTCAGATCTATGGGGCAGGAGCTACTGTGGGGCTGATGGGGGTCAGATCTATGGGGCAGGAGCTACTGTGGGGCTGATGTTGGTCTGATCTATGGGGCAGGAGCTGCTGTGCGACAGATGTGGGTCAGATCTATGGGGCAGGATCTGCTGTGGGTCAAATCTATGGGGCAGGAACAGATGGGGGCCTGATGTTGGTCAGATTTATGGAGCAGGAGCTGCTGTGTTGCAGATGTGGGTCAGAGCTATGGGGCAGGAGCTGCTGTGTGGCAGATGTGGGTCAGATCTATGGTGTAGGAGCTGCTGTGGGGCTGATGTTGGTCAGATCTATGGGGCAGGAGCTGCTGTGGTTAAGATCTATTTCTCAGGATCTGCTGTGGGGCAGATTTGGGTCAGATCTATGGGGCAGGAGCTGCAGTGGAGATGATGTACGTCAGATCTATGGGGCAGGAGCTGCTGTGGGGCTGCTGTGGGTTAGATCTATGGGGCAGGAGCTGTTGTGGGTCATATCTATTGGGCAGCAGCTGCTTTACATATGATGTGTGTCAGATCTATGGGGCCGGATCTGCAGTGGGGCTGATGGGGGTCAGATCTATGGGGCAGGAGCTACTGTGGGGCTGATGTGGGTCAGATCCTTAGGGAAGGAGCTACTGTGGGGGTGATGTTGGTCTGATCTATGGGGCAGGAGCTGCTGCGGGGCTGATTTGGGTCAGATCTATGGGGCAGGAGCTGCTGTGGGGCTGATGTGGGTCAGATCTATGGGGCAGGAGCTGCTGTGGGTCAGGTCTATGGGGCAGGAGCTGCTGTGGGGAACATGTGTGTCAGCTCTATGGGTCAGCAGCTGCTGCAGGGCTGATGTTGGTCTGATCTATGGGGCAGGAGCTGCTGTGGGGCAGATGTGGGTCAGATCTATGGGTCAGCAGCTGCTGTGGGTCTGATGTGGGTCAGATCTATGGGGCAGGAGCTGCTGTGGGTCAGATCTATGGGGCAGGAACAAATGTGGGCCTGATGTTGGTCAGATTTATGGAGCAGGAGCTGCTGTGTTGCAGATGTGGGTCAGATCTATGTTGCAGGAGCTGATGTGGGGCAGATGTAGGGCATATCTATGGGGCAGGAGCTGCTGTGAGGCTGATGGGTGTTAGATCTACGGGGAGGGGCTGCTGTGGTGCAGATGTGGGTCAGAGCTATGGGGCAGGAGCTGCTGTGGGGCAGAAGTGGGTAAGATCTATGGGGTAGGAGATGGTGTGTGGCAGATGTGGGTCAGATCTATGGTGTAGGAGCTGCTGTGGGGCTGATGTGGGTCAGATCTATGGGGCAGATCCTGCTGTGGTTAAGATCTATTTGGCAGGATCTGCTGTGGGGCAGATTTGGGTCAGATCTATGGGGCAGGATCTGCAGTGGAGATGATGTAGGTCAGATCTATGGGGCAGGAGCTGCTGTGGGGCTGCTGTGGGTTAGATCTATGGGGCAGGAGCTGTTGTGGGTCATATCTATTGGGCAGCAGCTGCTTTACATATGATGTGTGTCAGATCTATGGGGCCGGAGCTGCAGTGGGGCTGATGGGGGTCAGATCTAAGGGGCAGGAGCTACTGTGGGGCTGATGTGGGTCAAATCAATGGGGCAGAGCTGCTGTTGGGAACATGTGGGTCAGATCTATGGGGCAGGAGCTGCTGTGGGGCTGATGTGGGTCAGATCTATAGGGCAGGAGCTGCTGTGCGACAGATGTGTGTCAGATCTATGGGGCAGGAGCTGCTGTGGGGCTGATGTGGGTCAAATCAATGGGGCAGGAGCTACTGTGGGGCTGATGGGGGTCAGATCTATGGGGCAGGATCTACTGTGGGGCTGATGTTGGTCTGATCTATGGGGCAGGAGCTGCTGTGCGACATATGTGGGTCAGATCTATGGGGCAGGATCTGCTGTGGGGCTGATGTGGGAAAGATCTATGGGGCAGGAGATGCTTTGGTGCAGATGTGGGTCAGATCTATGGGGCAGGAGTTGCTGTGGGGCTGATGTGGGTCAAATCCTTGGGGCTGATGCTGCTGTGGGTCATATCTATTGGGCAGCAGCTGCTTTACATATGATGTGTGTCATATCTATGGGGCAGGAGCTGCCGTGGGGCTGATGTGGGTTAGATCTATGGGGCAGGAGCTGTTGTGGGGCTGATGGGGGTCAGATCTATGGGGCAGGAGCTACTGTGGGGCTGATGTTGGTCTGATCTATGGGGCAGGAGCTGCTGTGGGGCTGATGTGGGTCAGATCTATGGGGCAGGAGATGCTGTGGGTCAGATCTATGGGCAGGAGCTGCTTTGGGGCACATGTGAGTTAGATCTATGGTGCAGGAGCTGATGTGGGGCTGATGTTGGTCAGATCTATAGGGCAGGAGCTGCTGTGGGGGAGAGTTGGGTCAGATCTATTGGGCAGGAGCTGCTGTGGGGCTGATGTGGGTCAGATCTATGGGGCAGGCGCTGCTGTGGGGCTGATGTGGGTCAGATCTATGGGGCAGGAGATGCTGTGGGTCAGATCTATGGGGCAGGAGCTGCTGTGGGGCTGCTGTGGGTCAGTTCTATGGGGCAGGATCTCCTGTGGGGCTGATGTGGGTCAAATCAATGAGGCAGAGCTGCTCTGGGGCACATGTGGGTCAGATCTATGGAGCAGGAGCTGCTGTGGGGCAGATTTGAATCAGATCTATAGGGCAGGAGCTGCTGTGGGTCAGATCTATGGAGCAGGAGCTGCTGTGGGGTTGATGTGGGTCAGATCTATGGGTCAGGAGCTGCTGTGGGGCAGATGTGGGTCAGTTCTATGGGGCAAGAGCTGCTGTGGTTCAGATGTGGGTCAGATCTATGGGGCAGGAGCTGCTGTGGGGCTGATACGGTTAAGATCTATGGAGCGGGAGATGCTATGGGGCTGATGAGGGTCAGATCTATGGGGCAGGAGCTGATGTGGGGCTGATGTTGGTCAGATCTATAGGGCAGGAGCTGCAGTGGGGCTGATGTGGGTCAGATCTATGGGGCAGGATCTCCTCTGGGGCTGATGTGGGTCAAATCAATGGGGCAGAGCTGCTCTGGGGCACATGTGGGTCAGATCTATGGAGCAGGAGCTGCTGTGGGGCAGATTTGAATCAGATCTATAGGGCAGGAGCTGCTGTGGGTCAGATCTATGGGCAGGAGCTGCTGTGGGGCACATGTGAGTTAGATCTATGGGGCAGGAGATGGTGTGGGGCAGATGTGGGTCAGATCTATGGGGCAGGAGCTGCTGTGGGGCAGATGTGGGTCAGATCTATGGGGCAGGATCTCCTGGGGGCTGATGTGGGTCAGATCTGTGGGGTAAAATCTGCTGTGGGGCAGATGTGGTTCAGATCTATGGGGCAGGAGCTTCTGTGGGGTTGATGTGGGTCAGATCTATGGGTCAGGAGCTGCTGTGGGGCAGATGTGGGTCAGTTCTATGGGGCAAGAGCCGCTGTGGTGCAGATGTGGGTCAGATCTATGGGGCAAGATCTCCTGGGGGCTGATGTGGGTCAGATCTGTGGGGTAAAATCTGCTGTGGGGCAGATGTGGTTCAGATCTATGGGGCAGGAGCTTCTGTGGGGTTGATGTGGGTCAGATCTATGGGTCAGGAGCTGCTGTGGGGCAGATGTGGGTCAGTTCTATGGGGCAAGAGCTGCTGTGGTGCAGATGTGGGTCAGATCTATGGGGCAGGAGCTGCTGTGGGGCTGATACGGTTAAGATCTATGGAGCGGGAGATGCTATGGGGCTGATGAGGGTCAGATCTATGGGGCAGGAGCTGATGTGGGGCTGATGTTGGTCAGATCTATAGGGCAGGAGCTGCAGTGGGGCTGATGTGGGTCAGATCTATGGGGCAGGATCTCCTGTGGGGCTGATGTGGGTCAAATCAATGGGGCAGAGCTGCTCTGGGGCACATGTGGGTCAGATCTATGGAGCAGGAGCTGCTGTGGGGCAGATTTGAATGAGATCTATAGGGCAGGAGCTGCTGTGGGTCAGATCTATGGAGCAGGAGCTGCTGTGGGGCACATGTGAGTTAGATCTATGGGGCAGGAGATGGTGTGGGGCAGATGTGGGTCAGATCTATGGGGCAGGAGCTTCTGTGGGGTTGATGTGGGTCAGATCTATGGGTCAGGAGCTGCTGTGGGGCAGATGTGGTTCAGATCTATGGGGCAGGAGCTTCTGTGGGGTTGATGTGGGTCAGATCTATGGGTCAGGAGCTGCTGTGGGGCAGATGTGGGTCATTTCTATGGGGCAAGAGCTGCTGTGGTGCAGATGTGGGTCAGATCTATGGGGCAGGAGCTGCTGTGGGGCTGATACGGTTAAGATCTATGGAGCGGGAGATGCTATGGGGCTGATGAGGGTGAGATCTATGGGGCAGGAGCTGATGTGGGGCTGATGTTGGTCAGATCTATAGGGCAGGAGCTGCAGTGGGGCTGATGTGGGTCAGATCTATGGGGCAGGATCTCCTGTGGGGCTGATGTGGGTCAAATCAATGAGGCAGAGCTGCTCTGGGGCACATGTGGGTCAGATCTATGGAGCAGGAGCTGCTGTGGGGCAGATTTGAATCAGATCTATAGGGCAGGAGCTGCTGTGGGTCAGATCTATGGAGCAGGAGCTGCTGTGGGGTTGATGTGGGTCAGATCTATGGGTCAGGAGCTGCTGTGGGGCAGATGTGGGTCAGTTCTATGGGGCAAGAGCTGCTGTGGTTCAGATGTGGGTCAGATCTATGGGGCAGGAGCTGCTGTGGGGCTGATACGGTTAAGATCTATGGAGCGGGAGATGCTATGGGGCTGATGAGGGTCAGATCTATGGGGCAGGAGCTGATGTGGGGCTGATGTTGGTCAGATCTATAGGGCAGGAGCTGCAGTGGAGCTGATGTGGGTCAGATCTATGGGGCAGGATCTCCTGTGGGGCTGATGTGGGTCAAATCAATGGGGCAGAGCTGCTCTGGGGCACATGTGGCTCAGATCTATGGGGCAGGAGCTGCTGTGGGGCAGATTTGAATCAGATCTATAGGGCAGGAGCTGCTGTTGGTCAGATCTATGGGCAGGAGCTGCTGTGGGGCACATGTGAGTTAGATCTATGGGGCAGGAGATGCTGTGGGGCAGATGTGGGTCAGATCTATGGGGCAGGAGCTGCTGTGGGGCAGATGTGGGTCAGATCTATGGGGCAGGATCTCCTGGGGGCTGATGTGGGTCAGATCTGTGGGGTAAAATCTGCTGTGGGGCAGATGTGGTTCAGATCTATGGGGAGGAGCTTCTGTGGGGTTGATGTGGGTCAGATCTATGGGTCAGGACCTGCTGTGGGGCAGATGTGGGTCAGTTCTATGGGGCAAGAGCCGCTGTGGTGCAGATGTGGGTCAGATCTATGGGTCAGGAGCTGCTGTGGGGGAGATGTGGTTCAGATCTATGGGGCAAGAGCTGCTGTGGTTCAGATGTGGGTCAGATATATGGGGCAGGAGCTGCTTTGGGGCTGATACGGTTAAGATCTATGGAGCGGGAGATGCTATGGAGCTGATGAGGGTCAGATCTATGGGGCAGGAGCTGATGTGGGGCTGATGTTGGTCAGATCTATAGGGCAGGAGCTGCAGTGGGGCTGATGTGGGTCAGATATATGGGGCAGGATCTCCTGTGGGGCTGATGTGGGTCAAATCAATGGGGTAGAGCTGCTCTGGGGCACATGTGGGTCAGATCTATGGAGCAGGAGCTGCTGTGGGGCAGATTTGAATCAGATCTATAGGGCAGGAGCTGCTGTGGGTCAGATCTATGGAGCAGGAGCTGCTGTGGGGCACATGTGAGTTAGATCTATGGGGCAGGAGATGGTGTGGGGCAGATGTGGGTCAGATCTATGGGGCAGGATTTCCTGGGGGCTGATGTGGGTCAGATCTGTGGGGTAAAATCTGCTGTGGGGAGATTTGGTTCAGATCTATGGGGCAGGAGCTTCTGTGGGGTTGATGTGGGTCAGATCTATGGGTCAGGAGCTGCTGTGGGGCAGATGTGGGTCAGTTCTATGGGGCAAGAGCTGCTGTGGTGCAGATGTGGGTCAGATCTATGGGGCAGGAGCTGCTGTGGGGCTGATACGGTTAAGATCTATGGAGCGGGAGATGCTCTGGGGCTGATGAGGTTCAGATCTATGGGGCAGGAGCTGATGTGGGGCTGATGTTGGTCAGATCTATAGGGCAGGAGCTGCAGTGGGGCTGATGTGGGTCAGTTCTATGGGGCAGGATCTCCTGTGGGGCTGATGTGGGTCAAATCAATGAGGCAGAGCTGCTCTGGGGCACATGTGGGTCAGATCTATGGAGCAGGAGCTGCAGTGGGGCAGATTTGAATCAGATCTATAGGGCAGAAGCTGCTGTGGGTCAGATCTATGGGCAGGAGCTGCTGTGGGGCACATGTGAGTTAGATCTATGGGGCAGGAGATGGTGTGGGTCAGATCTATGGAGCAGGAGCTGCTGTGGGGTTGATGTGGGTCAGATCTATGGGTCAGGAGCTGCTGTGGGGCAGATGTGGGTCAGTTCTATGGGGCAAGAGCTGCTGTGGTGCAGATGTGGGTCAGATCTATGGGGCAGGAGCTGCTGTGGGGCTGATACGGTTAAGATCTATGGAGCGGGAGATGCTATGGGGCTGATGAGGGTCAGATCTATGGGGCAGGAGCTGATGTGGGGCTGATGTTGGTCAGATCTATAGGGCAGGAGCTGCACTGGGGCTGATGTGGGTCAGATCTATGGGGCAGGATCTCCTGTGGGGCTGATGTGGGTCAAATCAATGGGGCAGAGCTGCTCTGGGGCACATGTGGGTCAGATCTATGGGGCAGGAGCTGCTGTGGGGCAGATTTGAATCAGATCTATAGGGTAGTAGCTGCTGTGGGTCAGATCTATGGGCAGGAGCTGCTGTGGGGCACATGTGAGTTAGATCTATGGGGCAGGAGATGGTGTGGGGCAGATGTGGGTCAGATCTATGGGGCAGGATCTCCTGGGGGCTGATGTGGGTCAGATCTGTGGGGTAAAATCTGCTGTGGGGCAGATGTGGTTCAGATCTATGGGGCAGGAGCTTCTGTGGGGTTGATGTGGGTCAGATCTATGGGTCAGGAGCTGCTGTGGGGCAGATGTGGGTCAGATCTATGGGGCAGGAGCTGCTGTGGGGCAGATTTGAATGAGATCTATAGGGCAGGAGTTGCTGTGGGTCAGATCTATGGAGCAGGAGCTGCTGTGGGGCACATGTGAGTTAGATCTATGGGGCAGGAGATGGTGTGGGGCAGATGTGGGTCAGATCTATGGGGCAGGATCTCCTGGGGGCTGATGTGGGTCACATCTATGGGTCAGGAGCTGCTGTGGGGCAGATGTGGTTCAGATCTATGGGGCAGGAGCTTCTGTGGGGTTGATGTGGGTCAGATCTATGGGTCAGGAGCTGCTGTGGGGCAGATGTGGGTCAGTTCTATGGGGCAAGAGCTGCTGTGGTGCAGATGTGGGTCAGATCTATGGGGCAGGAGCTGCTGTGGGGCTGATACGGTTAAGATCTATGGAGCGGGAGATGCTATGGGGCTGATGAGGGTCAGATCTATGGGGCAGGAGCTGATGTGGGGCTGATGTTGGTCAGATCTATAGGGCAGGAGCTGCAGTGGGGCTGATGTGGGTCAGATCTATGGGGCAGGATCTCCTGTGGGGCTGATGTGGGTCAAATCAATGGGGCAGAGCTGCTCTGGGGCACATGTGGGTCAGATCTATGGAGCAGGAGCTGCTGTGGGGCAGATTTGAATCAGATCGATAGGGCAGGAGCTGCTGTGGGTCAGATCTATGGAGCAGGAGCTGCTGTGGGGCAGATTTGAATCAGATTTATAGAACAGGAGCTGCTGTGGGTCAGATCTATGGAGCAGGAGCTGCTGTGGGGTTGATGTGGGTCAGATCTATGGGTCAGGAGCTGCTGTGGGGCAGATGTGGGTCAGTTCTATGGGGCAGGAGCTGCTGTGGGGCTGATACGGTTAAGATCTATTGAGCGGGAGATGCTATGGGACTGATGAGGGTCAGATCTATGGGGCAGGAGCTGATGTGGGGCGGATTTGAATCAGATCTATAGGGCAGAAGCTGCTGTGGGTCAGATCTATGGGCTGGAGCTGCTGTGGGGCACATGTGAGTTAGATCTATGGGGCAGGAGATGGTGTGGGGCACATGTGGGTCAGATCTATGGGGCAGGATCTCCTGGGGGCTGATGTGGGTCAGATCTGTGGGGTAAAATCTGCTGTGGGGCAGATGTGGTTCAGATCTATGGGGCAGGAGCTTCTGTGGGGTTGATGTGGGTCAGATCTATGGGTCAGGAGCTGCTGTGGGGCAGATGTGGGTCAGTTCTATGGGGCAAGAGCTGCTGTGGTGCAGATGTGGGTCAGATCTATGGGGCAGGAGCTGATGTGGGGCTGATGTGGGTCAGATCTATGGGGCAAGATCTTTTGGGGGCTGATGTGGGCCAGATCTGTGGGGTAAAATCTGCTGTGGGGCAGATGTGGTTCAGATCTATGGTGCAGGAGCTTCTGTGGGGTTGATGTGGGTCAGATCTATGGGTCAGGAGCTGCTGTGGGGCAGATGTGCGTCAGTTCTATGGGGCAAGAGCCGCTGTGGTGCAGATGTGGGTCAGATCTATGGGGCAAGATCTCCTGGGGGCTGATGTGGGTCAGATCTGTGGGGTAAAATCTGCTGTGGGGCAGATGTGGTTCAGATCTATGGGGCAGGAGCTTCTGTGGGGTTGATGTGGGTCAGATCTATGGGTCAGGAGCTGCTGTGGGGCAGATGTGGGTCAGATCTATGGGGCAGGAGCTGCTGTGGGGCTGATACAGTTAAGATCTATGGAGCGGGAGATGCTATGGGGCTGATGAGGGTCAGATCTATGGGGCAGGAGCTGCTGTGGGGCTGATGTTGGTCAGATCTATAGGGCAGGAGCTGCAGTGGGGCTGATGTGTGTCAGTTCTAAGGGGCAGGATCTCCTGTGGGGCTGATGTGGGTCAAATCAATGAGGCAGAGCTGCTCTGGGGCACATGTGGGTCAGATCTATGGAGCAGGAGCTGCTGTGGGGCAGATTTGAATGAGATCTATAGGGCAGGAGCTGCTGTGGGTCAGATCTATGGAGCAGGAGCTGCTGTGGGGCACATGTGAGTTAGATCTATGGGGCAGGAGATTGTGTGGGGCAGATGTGGGTCAGATCTATGGGGCAGGATCTCCTGGGGGCTGATGTGGGTCAGATCTGTGGGGTAAAATCTGCTGTGGGGCAGATGTGGTTCAGATCTATGGGGCAGGAGCTTCTGTGGGGTTGATGTGGGTCAGATCTATGGGTCAGGAGCTGCTGTGGGGCAGATGTGGGTCAGATCTATGGGGCAGGATCTCCTGGGGGCTGATGTGGGTCAGATCTGTGGGGTAAAATCTGCTGTGGGGCAGATGTGGTTCAGATCTATGGGGCAGGAGCTTCTGTGGGGTTGATGTGGGTCAGATCTATGGGTCAGGAGCTGCTGTGGGGCAGATGTGGGTCAGTTCTATGGGGCAAGAGCCGCTGTGGTGCAGATGTGGGTCAGATCTATGGGGCATGATCTCCTGGGGGCTGATGTGGGTCAGATCTGTGGGGTAAAATCTGCTGTGGGGCAGATGTGGTTCAGATCTATGGGGCAGGAGCTTCTGTGGGGTTGATGTGGGTCAGATCTATGGGTCAGGAGCTGCTGTGGGGCAGATGTGGGTCAGATATATAGGGCAGGAGCTGCTGTGGGTCAGATCTATGGAGCAGGAGCTGCTGTGGGGTTGATGTGGGTCAGATCTATGGGTCAGGAGCTGATGTGGGGCTGATGTTGGTCAGATCTATAGGGCAGGAGCTGCAGTGGGGCTGATGTGGGTCAGTTCTATGGGGCAGGATCTCCTGTGGGGCTGATGTGGGTCAAATCAATGAGGCAGAGCTGCTCTGGGGCACATGTGGGTCAGATCTATGGAGCAGAAGCTGCTGTGGGGCAGATTTGAATGAGATCTATAGGGCAGGAGCTGCTGTGGGTCAGATCTATGGAGCAGGAGCTGCTGTGGGGTTGATGTGGGTCAGATCTATGGGTCAGGAGCTGCTGTGGGGCAGATGTGGGTCAGTTCTATGGGGCAAGAGCTGCTGTGGTGGAGATGTGGGTCAGATCTATGGGGCAGGAGCTGCTGTGGGGCTGATACGGTTAAGATCTATGGAGCGGGAGATGCTATGGTGCAGATGTGGGTCAGATCTATGGGGCAGGATCTCCTGGGGGCTGATGTGGGTCAGATCTGTGGGGTAAAATCCGCTGTGGGGCAGATGTGGTTCAGATCTATGGGGCAGGAGCTTCTGTGGGGTTGATGTGGGTCAGATCTATGGGTCAGGAGCTGCTGTGGGGCAGATGTGGGTCAGATCTATGGGGCAGGATCTCCTGGGGGCTGATGTGGGTCAGATCTGTGGGGTAAAATCTGCTGTGGGGCAGATGTGGTTCAGATCTATGGGGCAGGAGCTTCTGTGGGGTTGATGTGGGTCAGATCTATGGGTCAGGAGCTGCTGTGGGGCATATGTGGGTCAGTTCTATGGGGCAAGAGCTGCTGTGGTGCAGATGTGGGTCAGATCTATGGGGCAGGAGCTGCTGTGGGGCTGATAAGGTTAAGATCTATGGAGTGGGAGATGCTATGGGGCTGATGAGGGTCAGATCTATGGGGCAGGAGCTGATGTGGGGCTGATGTGGGTCAGATCTATGGGGCAAGATCTCCTGGGGGCTGATGTGGGTCAGATCTGTGGGGTAAAATCTGCTGTGGGGCAGATGTGGTTCAGATCTATGGGGCAGGAGCTTCTTTGGGGTTGATGTGGGTCAGATCTATGGGTCAGGAGCTGCTGTGGGGCAGATGTGCGTCAGTTCTATGGGGCAAGAGCCGCTGTGGTGCAGATGTGGGTCAGATCTATGGGGCAAGATCTCCTGGGGGCTGATGTGGGTCAGATCTGTGGGGTAAAATCTGCTGTGGGGCAGATGTGGTTCAGATCTATGGGGCAGGAGCTTCTGTGGGGTTGATGTGGGTCAGATCTATGGGTCATGAGCTGCTGTGGGGCAGATGTGGGTCAGTTCTATGGGGCAAGAGCTGCTGTGGTGCAGATGTGGGTCAGATCTATGGGGCAGGAGCTGCTGTGGGGCTGATACGGTTAAGATCTATGGAGCGGGAGATGCTATGGGGCTGATGAGGGTCAGATCTATGGGGCAGGAGCTGATGTGGGGCTGATGTTGGTCAGATCTATAGGGCAAGAGCTGCAGTGGGGCTGATGTGGGTCAGTTCTATGGGGCAGGATCTCCTGTGGGGCTGATGTGGGTCAAATCAATGGGGCAGAGCTGCTCTGGGGCACATGTGGGTCAGATCTATGGAGCAGGAGCTGCTGTGGGGCAGATTTGAATGAGATCTATGGGGCAGGAGCTGCTGTGGGTCAGATCTATGGAGCAGGAGCTGCTGTGGGGCACATGTGAGTACGATCTATGGGGCAGGAGATGGTGTGGGGCAGATGTGGGTCAGATCTATGGGGCAGGATCTCCTGGGGGCCGATGTGGGTCAGATCTGTGGGGTAAAATCTGCTGTGGGGCAGATGTGGTTCAGATCTATGGGGCAGGAGCTTCTGTGGGGTTGATGTGGGTCAGATCTATGGGTCAGGAGCTGCTGTGGGGCAGATGTGGGTCAGATCTATGGGGCAGGATCTCCTGGGGGCTGATGTGGGTCAGATCTGTGGGGTAAAATCTGCTGTGGGGCAGATGTGGTTCAGATCTATGGGGCAGGAGCTTCTGTGGGGTTGATGTGGGTCAGATCTATGGGTCAGGAGCTGATGTGGGGCTGATGTTGGTCAGATCTATAGGGCAGGAGCTGCAGTGGGGCTGATGTGGGTCAGTTCTATGGGGCAGGATCTCCTGTGGGGCTGATGTGGGTCAAATCAATGAGGCAGAGCTGCTCTGGGGCACATGTGGGTCAGATCTATGGAGCAGGAGCTGTTGTGGGGCAGATTTGAATGAGATCTATAGGGCAGGAGCTGCTGTGGGTCAGATCTATGGAGCAGGAGCTGCTGTGGGGTTGATGTGCGTCAGATCTATGGGTCAGGAGCTGCTGTGGGGCAGATGTGGGTCAGTTCTATGGGGCAAGAGCTGCTGTGTTGCAGATGTGGGTCAGATCTATGGGGCAGGAGCTGCTGTGGGGCTGATACGGTTAAGATCTATGGAGCGGGAGATGCTATGTGGCTGATGAGGGTCAGATCTACGGGGCAGGAGCTGATGTGGGGCTGATGTTGGTCAGATCTATAGGGCAGGAGCTGCAGTGGGGCTGATGTGGGTCAGATCTATGGGGCAGGATCTCCTGTGGGGCTGATGTGGGTCAAATCAATGGGGCAGAGCTGCTCTGGGGCACATGTGGGTCAGATCTATGGAGCAGGAGCTGCTGTGGGGCAGATTTGAATCAGATCTATAGGGCAGGAGCTGCTGTGGGTCAGATCTATGGGCAGGAGCTGCTGTGGGGCACATGTGAGTTAGATCTATGGGGCAGGAGATGGTGTGGTGCAGATGTGGGTCAGATCTATGGGGCAAGATCTCCTGGGGGCTGATGTGGGTCAGATCTGTGGGGTAAAATCTGCTGTGGGGCAGATGTGGTTCAGATCTATGGGGCAGGAGCTTCTGTGGGGTTGATGTGGGTCAGATCTATGGGTCAGGAGCTGCTGTGGGGCAGATGTGGGTCAGGTCTATGGGGCAAGAGCTGCTGTGGTGCAGATGTGGGTCAGATCTATGGGGCAGGAGCTGCTGTGGGGCTGATGTGGGTTAGATCTATGGGGCAGGAGCTTCTGTGGGGCTGATGTTGGTCTGATCTATGGGGCAGGAGCTGCTGTGCGACAGATGTGGGTCAGATCTATGGGGCAGGAGCTGCTGTGCGACATATGTGGGTCAGATCTATGGGGCAGGATCTGCTGTGGGGCTGAAGTGGGGAAGATCTATGGGGCAGGAGATGCTTTGGGGCTGATGTGGGTCAGATCTATGGGGCAGGAGTTGCTGTGGGGCTGATGTGGGTCAGTTCTATGGGGCAGGAGCTGTTGTGGGGCTGATGGGGGTCAGATCCTTAGGGCAGGAGCTACTGTGGGGCTGATGTTGGTCTGATCCATGGGGCAGGAGCTGCTGCGGGGCTGATTTGGTCAGATCTATGGGGCAGGAGTTTCTGTGGGGCAGATGTAGGGCTTATCTATGGGGAGGAGCTGCTGTGGTGCAGATGTGGGTCAGAGCTATGGGGCAGGAGCTGCTGTGTTGGAAGATGTGGGTCAGATCTATGGGTCAGCAGCTGCTGTGGGGCTGATGTGGGTCAGATCTATGGGGCAGGAGCTGCTGTGGGGCTGATGTGGGTTATATCTATGGGGCAGGAGCTGTTGTGGGGCTGATGGGGGTCAGATGCTTAGGGCAGGAGCTACTGTGGGGCTGATGTTGGTCTGATCTATGGGGCAGGAGCTGCTGCGGGTCTGATTTGGGTTAGATCTATGGGGCAGGAGCTGCTGTGGGGCTGATGTGGGTTAGATCTATGGGGCAGGATCTGTTGTGGGGCTGATGGCTTTCAGATCTATGGGGCAGGAGATGCTGTGGGTCAGATCTATGGGGCAGGAGCTGCTGTGGGGAACATGCGGGTCAGGTCTATGGGGCAGGAGCTGCTGTGGGGCAGATGTGGGTCAGATCTATGGGTCAGCAGCTGCTGTGGGTCTGATGTAGGTCAGATCTATGGGGCAGGAGCTGCTGTGGGGCTGATGTGTGTCAGAGCTATGGGGCAGGAGCTGCTGTGGGGCAGAAGTGGGTAAGATCTATGGGGTAGGAGATGGTGTGTGGCAGATGTGGGTCAGATCTATGGTGTAGGAGCTGCTGTGGGGCTGATATGGGTCAGATCTATGGGGCAGGAGCTGCTGTGCTTAAGATCTATTTGGCAGGATCTGCTGTGGGGCAGATTTGGGTCAGATCTATGGGGCAGGAGCTGCTGTGTGGCAAATGTGGGTCAGATCTATGGGGCAGGAGCTGCTGTGGGGCTGATGTGGGTCAAATCAATGGGGCAGGAGCTCCTGTGCGACAGATGTGGGTAAGATCTATGGGGCAGGAGCTGCTGTGGGGCTGATGTGAGTCAGATCCTTGGGGCTGAAGATGCTGTGGGTCATATCTAGTGGGCAGCAGCTGCTTTACATATGATGTGTGTCAGATCTATGGGGCAGGAGCTGCTGTGGTGCTGATGTGGGTTAGATCTATGGGGCAGGAGCTGTTGTGGGGCTGATGGGGTCAGATCTATGGGGCAGGAGTTGCTGTGGGGCTGATGTGGGTCAGATCCTTGGGGCTGAAGCTGCTGTGGGTCATATCTATTGGGCAGCAGCTGCTTTACATATGATGTGTGTCAGATCTATGGGGCAGGAGCTGCTGTGGTGCTGATGTGGGTTAGATCTATGGGGCAGGAGCTGTTGTGGGGCTGATGGGGTCAGATCTATGGGGCAGGAGCTACTGTGGGGCTGATGTTGGTCTGATCTATGGGGCAGGAGCTGCTGCGGGGCTGATTTGGGTCAGATCTATGGGGCAGGAGCTGCTGTGGGGCTTATATGGGTTAGATCTATGGGGCAGGAGCTGTTGTGGGGCTGATGGGGGTCAGATCTATGGGGCAGGAGATGCTGTGGGTCAGATCTATGGGGCAGGAGATGATGTGGGGAACATGTGTGTCAGGTCTATGGGGCAGGAGATGCTGTGGGGCAGATGTGGGTCAGATCTATGGGTCAGCAGCTGCTGTGGGTCTGATGTGGGTCAGATCTATGGGGCAGGATCTGCTGTGGGTCAGATCTATGGGGCAGGAACAGATGTGGGCCTGATGTTTGTCAGATTTATGGAGCAGGAGCTGCTGTGTTGCAGATGTGGGTCAGATCTATGGGGAGGAGCTGCTGTGGGGCTGATGTGGGTTAGATATATGGGGCAGGAGCTGTTGTGGGGCAGATGTGGGTCAGATCTATGGGGCAGGTGCTGCTGTGTGACATATGTGGGTCAGATCAGTGGGGCAGGATCTGCTGTGGGGCTGATGTGGGAAAGATCTATGGGGCAGGAGATGCTTTGGGGCTGATGTGTGTCAGATCTATGGAGCAGGAGCTGCTGTGTGGCACATGTGAGTTAGATCTATGGGGCAGGAGATGCTTTGGGGCTGATGTGGGTCAGATCTATGGGGCAGGAGCTGCTGTGGGGCATATGTGGGTCAGATCTATATGGCAGGAGCTGCTGTGGGGCACATGTGGGTCAGACCTATGGGGCAGGAGTTGCTGTGGGGCAGATGAGGGACATATCTATGGTGCAAAATCTGCTGTTGGACTGATGTGGGTCAGATGTATGAGTTTGGAGTTGCTGTGGGGCACATGTGGGTCAGATCAATGGGCCAGGAGCTGCTGTGGGTCTGATGTGGGACAGATCTATGGGGCAGGAGCTGCTGTGGGGCTGCTGTGGGTTAGATCTATGGGGCAGGAGCTGTTGTGGGTCATATCTATTGGGCAGCAGCTGCTTTACATATGATGTGTGTCAGATCTATGGGGCAGGAGCTGCTGTGGGGCTGATGTGGGTCAAATCAATGGGGCAGAGCTACTCTTGGGAACATGTGGGTCAGATCTATGGGGCAGGAGATGCTGTGGGTCAGATCTATGGGGCAGGAGCTGCTGTGGGGAACATGTGGGTCAGATCTATGGGTCAGCAACTGCTGTGGGTCTGCTGTGGGTCAGATCTATGGGGCAGGAACAGATGTGGGCCTGATGTTGGTCAGATTTATGGAGCAGGAGCTGCTGTGTTGCAGATGTGGGTCAGATCTATGGTGCAGGAGCTGCTGTGGGGCAGATGTAGGGCTTATCTATAGGGCAGGTGCTGATGTGAGGCTGATGGGTGTTAGATCTATGGGGAGGAGCTGCTGTGGTGCAGATGTGGGTCAGAGCTATGGGGCAGGAGCTGCTGTGTGGCAGATGTGGGTCATATCTATGGTGTAGGAGCTGCTGTGGGGCGGATGTGTGTCATATCCTTGGGGCTGAAGCTGCTGTGGGTCATATCTATTGGGCAGCAGCTGCTTTACATATGATGTGTGTCAGATCTACGGGGCAGGAGCTACTGTGGGGCTGTTGGGGGTCAGATCTATGGGGCAGGAGCTACTGTTGCGCTGATGTTGGTCTCATCTATGGGGCAGGAGCTGCTGTGCGACAGATGTGGGTCAGATCTATGCGGCAGGAGCTGCTGTGCGACATATGTGGATCAGATCTATGGGGCAGGATCTTCTGTGCGGCTGATGTGGGTTAGATCTATGGGGCAGGAGATGCTTTGGGGCAGATGTGGGTCAGATCTATGGGGCAGGAGTTGCTGTGGGGCTGATGTGGGTCAGATCTATGGGGCAGGAGCTGCTGTGGGGCTGATGTGGGTTAGATCTATGGGGCAGGAGCTGTTGTGGGGCAGATGGGGTCAGATCTAAGAGGGCAGGAGCTACTGTGGGGCTGATGTTGGTCTGATCTATAAGGCAGGAGCTGCTGCGGGGCTGATTTGGGTCAGATCTATGGGGCAGGAGCTGCTGTGGGGCTGATTTGGGTTAGATCTAGGGGGCAGGAGCTATTGTGGGGCTGATGGGGGTCAGATCTATGGGGCAGGAGATGCTGTGGGTCAGATCTATGGGGCCGGAGCTGCTGTGGGGAAAATGTGAGTCAGGTCTATGGGGCAGGAGCTGCTGTGGGGCAGATGTGGGTCAGATCTATGGGTCAGCAGCTGCTGTGGGTCTGATGTGGGTCAGATCTATGGGGCAGGAGCTGCTGCGGTTAAGATCTATTTGGCAGGATCTGCTGTGGGGCAGATTTGGGTCAGATCTATGGGGCAGGAGCTGCAGTGGAGATGATGTACATCAGATCTATGGGGTAGGAGCTGCTGTGGGGCTGCTGTGGGTTAGATCTATGGGGCAGGAGCTGTTGTGGGTCATATCTATTGGGCAGCAGCTGCTTTACATATGATGTGTGTCAGATCTATGGGGCCGGAGCTGCAGTGGGGCTGATGGGGGTCAGATCTCTGGGGCAGGAGCTACTGTGGGGCTGATGTGGGTCAAATCAATGGGGCAGAGCTGCTCTTGGGAACATGTGGGTCAGATCTATGGGGCAGGAGCTGCTGTGGGGCTGATGTGGGTCAGATCTATGGTGTAGGAGCTGCTGTGGGGCGGATGTGTGTCAGATCCTTGGGGCTGAAGCTGCTGTGGGTCATATCTATTGGGCAGCAGCTGCTTTACATATGATGTGTGTCAGATCTATGGGGCAGGAGCTGCTGTGGGGCTGATGTGGGTCAGATCTATAGGGCAGGAGCTGTTGTGGGGCTGATGGGGGTCAGATCTACGGGGCAGGAGCTACTGTGGGGCTGTTGGGGGTCAGATCTATGGGGCAGGAGCTACTGTTGCGCTGATGTTGGTCTCATCTATGGGGCAGGAGCTGCTGTGCGACAGATGTGGGTCAGATCTATGCGGCAGGAGCTGCTGTGCGACATATGTGGGTCAGATCTATGGGGCAGGATCTTCTGTGCGGCTGATGTGGGTTAGATCTATGGGGCAGGAGATGCTTTGGGGCAGATGTGGGTCAGATCTATGGGGCAGGAGTTGCTGTGGGGCTGATGTGGGTCAGATCTATGGGGCAGGAGCTGCTGTGGGGCTGATGTGGGTTAGATCTATGGGGCAGGAGCTGTTGTGGGGCAGATGGGGTCAGATCTAAGAGGGCAGGAGCTACTGTGGGGCTGATGTTGGTCTGATCTATAAGGCAGGAGCTGCTGCGGGGCTGATTTGGGTCAGATCTATGGGGCAGGAGCTGCTGTGGGGCTGATTTGGGTTAGATCTAGGGGGCAGGAGCTGTTGTGGGGCTGATGGGGGTCAGATCTATGGGGCAGGAGATGCTGTGGGTCAGATCTATGGGGCCGGAGCTGCTGTGGGGAACATGTGAGTCAGGTCTATGGGGCAGGAGCTGCTGTGGGGCAGATGTGGGTCAGATCTATGGGTCAGCAGCTGCTGTGGGTCTGATGTGGGTCAGATCTATGGGGCAGGAGCTGCTGCGGTTAAGATCTATTTGGCAGGATCTGCTGTGGGGCAGATTTGGGTCAGATCTATGGGGCAGGAGCTGCAGTGGAGATGATGTACATCAGATCTATGGGGTAGGAGCTGCTGTGGGGCTGCTGTGGGTTAGATCTATGGGGCAGGAGCTGTTGTGGGTCATATCTATTGGGCAGCAGCTGCTTTACATATGATGTGTGTCAGATCTATGGGGCCGGAGCTGCAGTGGGGCTGATGGGGGTCAGATCTCTGGGGCAGGAGCTACTGTGGGGCTGATGTGGGTCAAATCAATGGGGCAGAGCTGCTCATGGGAACATGTGGGTCAGATCTATGGGGCAGGAGCTGCTGTGGGGCTGATGTGGGTTAGATCTATGGGGCAGGAGCTGTTGTGGGGATGATGGGGGTCAGATCTATGGGGCAGGAGCTACTGTGGGGCTGATGATGGTCTGATCTATGGGGCAGGATCTGCTGTGGGGCTGATGTGGGTTAGATCTATGGGGCAGGAGCTGTTGTGGGGCTGATGGGGGTCAGATCTATGGGGCAGGAGCTACTGTGGGTCAGATTTATGAGTCAGGAGCTGCTGTGTGGCTGATGTGGGTCAGATCTATGGAGCAGGAGCTGCTGTGGGGAACATGTGTGTCAGATCTATGGGGCAGGAGCTGCTGTGGGACTGATGTTGGTCAGATCTATTAGGCAGGAGCTGCTGTGTGGCAAATGTGGGTCAGATCTATGGGGCAGGAGCTGCTGTGGGTCAGATCTATGGGGCAGGAACAGATGTGGGCCTGATGTTGGTCAGATTTATGGAGCAGGAGCTGCTGTGTTGCAGATGTGGGTCAGATCTATGGTGCAGGAGCTGCTGTGGGGCAGATGTAGGGCTTATCTATGGGGCAGGAGCTGCTGTGAGGCTGATGGGTGTTAGATCTATGGGGAGGAGCTGCTGTAGTGCAGATGTGGGTCAGAGCTATGGGGCAGGAGCAGCTGTGTGGGAGATGTGGGTCAGATCTATGGTGTAGGAGCTGCTGTGGGGCTGATGTGGGTCAGATCTATGGGGCAGGTGCTGCTGTGCGACATATGTGGGTCAGATCTATGGTGCAGGAGCTGCTGTGGGGCATATGTAGGGCTTATCTATGGGGCAGGAGCTGCTCTGAGGCTGATGGGTGTTAGATCTATGGGGAGGAGCTGCTGTGGTGCAGATGTGGGTCAGAGCTATGGGGCAGGAGCTGCTGTGTGGCAGATGTGGGTCAGATCTATGGTGTAGGAGCTGCTGTGGGGCTGATGTGGGTCAGATCCTTGGGGCTGAAGCTGCTGTGGGTCATATCTATTGGGCAGCAGCTGCTTTACATATGATGTGTGACAGATCTATGGGGCAGGAGCTGCTGTGGGGCTGATGTGGGTTAGATCTATGGGGCAGGAGCTGTTGTTGGGCTGATGGGGGTCAGAACTATGGGGCAGGAGCTACTGTGGGGCACATGTGGGTCAGACCTATGGGGCAGAAGCTGCAGAGGGGATGATGTAAGTCAGATCTATGGGGCAGGAGTTGCTGTGGAGCAGATGAGGGACATATCTATGGTGCAAAATCTGCTGTTGGAATGATGTGGGTCAGATCTATGAGTTTGGAGCTGCTGTGGGGGACATGTGGGTCAGATCTATGGGCCAGGAGCCGCTGCGGGGCTGATTTGGGTCAGATCTATGGGTCAGCAGCTGCTGTGGGGCACATGTGGGTCAGACCTATGGGGCAGAAGCTGCAGAGGGGATGATGTAGGTCATATCTATGGGGCAGGAGTTGCTGTGGAGCAGATGAGGGACATATCTATGGGGCAGGAGCTGCTGTGAGGCAGAAGTGGGTAAGATCTATGGGGTAGGAGATGGTGTGTGGCAGATGTGGGTCAGATCTATGGTATAGGAGCTGCTGTGGGGCTGATGTGGTCGAGATGTATGGTGTAGGAGCTGCTGTGCAGCTGATGTGGGTCAGATCTATGGGCAGGAGCTGATGTAGGGAAGATTTGGGTCTGATCTATGGGTTAGGAACTGCTGTGGTTCAGATCTATGGGGCAGGAGCAGCTGTGGGGCACATGTGGGTCAGATCTATGGGTTAGGTGCTGCTTTGGGGAAACTGTGGGTCAGATCTATGGGGCAGGAGCTGCTGTGGGTCAGATTTGGGTCAGATCTATGGGGCAGGAGCTGCTGTGGGTCAGATTTATGAGTCAGGAGCTGCTGTGTGGCTGATGTGGGTCAGATCTATGGGGCAGGAGCTGCTGTGGGGCATATGTGGGTAAGATCTATGGGGCAGGTGCTGCTGTGCGACATATGTGGGTCAGATCTATGGGGCAGGATCTGCTGTGGGGCTGTTGTGGGAAAGATCTATGGGGCAGGAGATGGTTTGGGGCAGATGTGGGTCAGATCTATGGGGCAGGAGTTGCTGTGGGGCTGATGTGTGTCAGATCCTTGGGGCTGAAGCTGCTGTGGGTCATATCTATTGGGCAGCAGCTGCTTTACATATGATGTGTGTCAGATCTATGGGGCAGGAGCTGCTGTGGGGCTGATGTGGGTCAGATCTATGGGGCAAGAGCTGTTGTGGGGCTGATGGGGGTCAGATCTATGGGGCAGGAGCTACTGTGGGGCTGATTTGGGTCAGATCTATGGGGCAGGAGCTGCTGTGGGGCTGATGTGGGTTAGATCTATGGGGCAAGAGCTGTTGTGGGGCTGATGGGGGTCAGATCTATGGGAAAGGAGCTACTGTGGGGCTGATGGGGTTCAGGTCTATGGGGCAGGAGCTACTGTGGGGCTGATGTTGGTCTGATCTATGGGGCAGGAGCTGCTGTGCGACAGATGTGGGTCAGATCTATGGGGCAGGTGCTGCTGTGCGACATATGTGGGTCAGATCTATGGGGCAGGATCTGCTGTGGGGCTGATGTGGGAAAGATCTATGGGGCAGGAGATGTTTTGGGGCAGATGTGGGTCAGATCTATGGTGCAGGAGCTGCTGTGGGGCAGATGTAGGGCATATCTATGGGGCAGGAGCTGCTGTGAGGCTGATGGGTGTTAGATCTATGGGGAGGAGCTGCTGTGGTGCAGATGTGGGTCAGAGCTATGGGGCAGGAGCTGCTGTGGGGCAGAAGTGGGTAAGATCTATGGTGTAGGAGATGGTGTGTATCAGATGTGGGTCAGATCTATGGTGTAGGAGCTGCTGTGGGGCTGATGTGGGTGAGATCTATGGTGTAGCAGCTGCTGTGGGGCAGATTTGGGTCAGATCTATGGGCAGGAGCTGATGTAGGGAAGATTTGGGTCTGATCTATGGGTTAGGAACTGCTGTGGTTCAGATCTATGGGTTAGGTGCTGCTGTGGGGCTGATGTGGGTCAGATCTATGGGGCAGGAGCTGCTATGGGGCATATGTGGGTCAGATCTATGGGGCAGGTGCTGCTGTGCGACATGTGGGTCAGATCTATGGGGCAGGATCTGCTGTGGGGCTGATGTGGGAAAGATCTATGGGGCAGGAGATGGTTTGGGGCAGATGTGGGTCAGATCTATGGGGCAGGAGTTGCTGTGGGGCTGATGTGGGTCAGATCCTTGGGGCTGAAGCTGCTGTTTGTCATATCTATTGGGCAGCAGCTGCTTTACATATGATGTGTGTCAGATCTATGGGGCAGGAGATACTGTGGGGCTGATTTTGGTCTGATCTATGGGGCAGGAGCTGCTGTGGGGCTGATGTGGGTTAGATCTATGGGGCAGGAGCTGTTGTGGGGCTGATTTGTGTCAGATCTATGGGGCAGGAGCTGCTGTGGGGCTGATGTGGGTTAGATCTATGGGGCAGGAGCTGTTGTGGGGCTGATGTGGTCGAGATCTATGGTGTAGGAGCTGCTGTGCAGCTGATGTGGGTCAGATCTATGGGCAGGAGCTGATATAGGGAAGATTTGGGTCTGATCTATGGGTTAGAAACTGCTGTGGTTCAGATCTATGGGGCAGGAGCAGCTGTGGGGCACATGTGGGTCAGATCTATGGGTTAGGTGCTGCTTTGGGGAAAATGTGGGTCAGATCTATGGGGCAGGAGCTGCTGTGGGTCAGATTTGGGTCAGATCTATGGGGCAGGAGCTGCTGTGGGTCAGATTTATGAGTCAGGAGCTGCTGTGTGGCTGATGTGGGTCAGATCTATGGGGCAGGAGCTGCTGTGGGGCATATGTGGGTCAGACCTATGGGGCAGAAGCTGCAGAGGGGATGATGTAGGTCAGATCTATGGGGCAGGAGTTGCTGTGGGGCAGATGAGGGACATATCTATGGTGCAAAATCTGCTGTTGGACTGATGTGGGTCAGATCTATGAGTTTGGAGCTGCTGTGGGGCACATGTGGGTCAGATCTATGGGCCAGGAGCTGCTGCGGGGCTGATTTGGGTCAGATCTATGGGGCAGGAGCTGCTGTGGGTCAGATCTATGGGGCAGGAACAGATGTGGGCCTGATGTTGGTCAGATTTATGGTGCAGGAGCTGCTGTGGGGCAGATATAGGGCATATCTATGGGGCAGGAGCTGCTGTGAGGCTGATGGGTGTTAGATCTATGGGGAGGAGCTGCTGTGGTACAGATGTGGGTCAGAGCTATGGGGCAGGAGCTGCTGTGGTTAAGATCTATTTGGAAGGATCTGCTGTGGGGCAGATTTGGGTCAGATCTATGGGGCAGGAGCTGCAGTGTGGCAAATGTGGGTCAGATCTATGGGGCAGGAGCTGCTGTGGGTCAGATCTATGGGGCAGGAACAGATGTGGGCCTGATGTTGGTCAGATTTATGGAGCAGGAGCTGCTGTGTTGCAGATGAGGGTCAGATCTATGGTGCAGGAGCTGCTGTGGGGCAGATGTAGGGCTTATCTATGGGGCAGGAGCTGCTGTGAGGCTGATGGGTGTTAGATCTATGGGGAGGAGCTGCTGTGGTGCAGATGTGGGTCAGAGCTATGGGGCAGGAGCTGCTGTGTGGCAGATGTGGGTCAGATCTATGTTGTAGGAGCTGCTGTGGGGCTGATGTGGGTCAGATCTATGGGGCAGGAGATGCTTTGGGGCAGATTTTAGTCAGATCTATGGGGCAGGAGTTGCTGTGGGTCTGATGTGGGTCAGATCCTTGGGGCTGAAGCTGCTGTGGGTCATATCTATTGGGCAGCAGCTGCTTTACATATGATGTGTTTCAGATCTATGGGGCAGGAGCTGCTGTGGTTAAGATCTATTTGGCAGGATCTGTTGTGGGGCATATGTGGGTCAGATCTATGGGGCAGGAGCTGCTGTGTGGCAAATGTGGGTCCGATCTATGGGGCAGGAGCTGCTGTGGGTCAGATCTATGGGGCAGGAACAGATGTGGGCCTGATGTTGGTCAGATTTATGGAGCAGGAGCTGTTGTGTTGCAGATGTGGGTCAGATCTATGGTGCAGGAGCTGCTGTGGGGCAGATGTAGGGCTTATCTATGGGGCAGGAGCTGCTGTGAGGCTGATGGGTGTTAGATCTATGGGGAGGAGCTGCTGTGGTACAGATGTGGGTCAGAGCTATGGGGCAGGAGCTGCTGTGTGGCAGATGTGGGTCAGATCTATGGTGTAGGAGCTGCTGTGGGGCTGATGTGGGTCAGATCTATGGGGCAGGTGCTGCTGTGCGACATATGTGGGTCAGATCAATGGGGCAGGATCTGCTGTGGGGCAGATGAGGGACATATCTATGGTGCAAAATCTGCTGTTGGACTGATGTGGGTCAGATCTATGAGTTTGGAGCTGCTGTGGGGCACATGTGGGTCAGATATATGGGCAGGAGCTGCTGCGGGGCTGATTTGGGTCAGATCTATGGGTCAGCAGCTGCTGTGGGGCACATGTGGGTCAGATCTATGGGGCAGAAGCTGCAGAGGGGATGATGTAGGTCAGATCTATGGGGCAGGAGTTGCTGTGGGGCAGATGAGGGACATATCTATGGTGCAAAATCTGCTGTTGGACTGATGTGGGTCAGATCTATGAGTTTGGAGCTGCTGTGGGGCACATGTGGGTCAGATCTATGGGCCAGGAGCTGCTGCGGGGCTGACTTGGGTCAGATCTATGGGGCAGGAGCTGCTGTGGGTCAGATCTATGGGGCAGGAACAGATGTGGGCCTGATGTTGGTCAGATTTATGGAGCAGGAGCTGCTGTGTTGCAGATGTGGGTCAGATCTATGGTGCAGGAGCTGCTGTGGGGCAGATATAGGGCATATCTATGGGGCAGGAGCTGCTGTGAGGCTGATGGGTGTTAGATCTATGGGGAGGAGCTGCTGTGGCGCAGATGTGGGTCAGAGCTATGGGGCAGGAGCTGCTGTGGGGCAGAAGTGGGTAAGATCTATGGGGTAGGAGATGGTGTGTGACAGATATGGGTCAGATCTATGGTGTAGGAGCTGCTGTGGGGCTGATGTGGTCGAGATGTATGGTGTAGGAGCTGCTGTGCAGCTGATGTGGGTCAGATCTATGGGCAGGAGCTGATGTAGGGAAGATTTGGGTCTGATCTATGGGTTAGGAACTGCTGTGGTTCAGATCTATGGGGCAGGAGCAGCTGTGGGGCACATGTGGGTCAGATCTATGGGTTAGGTGCTGCTTTGGGGAAACTGTGGGTCAGATCTATGGGGCAGGAGCTGCTGTGGGTCAGATTTGGGTCAGATCTATGGGGCAGGAGCTGCTGTCGGTCAGATTTATGAGTCAGGAGCTGCTGTGTGGCTGATGTGGGTCAGATCTATGGGGCAGGAGCTGCTGTGGGGCATATGTGGGTAAGATCTATGGGGCAGGTGCTGCTGTGCGACATATGTGGGTCAGATCTATGGGGCAGGATCTGCTGTGGGGCTGATGTGGGAAAGATCTATGGGGCAGGAGATGCTTTGGGGCAGATGTGGGTCAGATCTATGGGGCAGGAGTTGCTGTGGGGCTGATGTGTGTCAGATCCTTGGGGCTGAAGCTGCTGTGGGTCATATCTATTGGGCAGCAGCTGCTTTACATATGATGTGTGTCAGATCTATGGGGCAGGAGATACTGTGGGGCTGATGTTGGTCTGATCTATGGGGCAGGAGCTGCTGCGGGGCTGATTTGGGTCAGATCTATGGGGCAGGAGCTGCTGTGGGGCTGATGTGGGTTAGATCTATGGGGCAAGAGCTGTTGTGGGGCTGATGTGGGTCAGATCTATGGGGCAGGAGCTACTGTGGGGCTGATCGGGTTCAGGTCTATGGGGCAGGAGCTACTGTGGGGCTGATGTTGGTCTGATCTATGGGGCAGGAGCTGCTGTGCGACAGATGTGGGTCAGATCTATGGGGCAGGTGCTGCTGTGCGACATAAGTGAGTCAGATCTATGGGGCAGGATCTGCTGTGGGGCTGATGTGGGAAAGATCTATGGGGCAGGAGCTGTTGTGGGGCTGATGGGGTCAGATCTATGGGGCAGGAGCTACTGTGGGGCACATGTGGGTCAGACCTATGGGGCAGAAGCTGCAGAGGGGATGATGTGGGTCAGATCTATGGGGCAGGAGTTGCTGTGGGGCAGATGAGGGACATATCTATGGTGCAAAATCTGCTGTTGGACTGATGTGGGTCAGATCTATGAGTTCGGAGCTGCTGTGGGGCACATGTGGGTCAGATCTATGGGCCAGGAGCTGCTGCGGGGCTGATTTGGGTCAGATCTATGAGGCAGGAGCTGCTGTGGGGCTGATGTGGGTCATATCTATGGGGCAGGAACAGATGTGGGCCTGATGTTGGTCAGATTTATGGAGCAGTAGCTGCTGTGTTGCAGATGTGGGTCAGATCTATGGTGCAGGAGCTGCTGTGGGGCAGATATAGGGCATATCTATGTGGCAGGAGCTGCTGTGAGGCTGATGGGTGTTAGATCTATGGGGAGGAGCTGCTGTGGTGCAGATGTGGGTCAGAGCTATGAGGCAGGAGCTGCTGTGGGGCTGATGTGTGTCAGATCCTTGGGGCTGAAGCTGCTGTGGGTCATATCTATTGGGCAGCAGCTGCTTTACATATGATGTGTGTCAGATCTATGGGGCAGGAAATACTGTGGGGCTGATGTTGGTCTGATCTATGGGGCAGGAGCTGCTGCGGGGCTGATTTGGGTCAGATCTATGAGGCAGGAACTGCTGTGGGGCTGATGTGGGTCAGATCTATGGGGCAGGAGCTGCTGTGGGTCAGATCTATGGGGCAGGAACAGATGTGGGCCTGATGTTGGTAAGATTTATCGAGCAGGAGCTGCTGTGTTGCAGATGTGGGTCAGATCTATGGTGCAGGAGCTGCTGTGGGGCAGATATAGGGCATATCTATGGGGCAGGAGCTGCTGTGAGGCTGATGGGTGTTAGATCTATGAGGAGGAGCTGCTGTGGTGCAGATGTGGGTCAGAGCTATGGGGCAGGAGCTGCTGTGGGGCAGAAGTGGGTAAGATCTATGGTGTAGGAGATGGTGTGTGGCAGATGTGGGTCAGATCTATGGTGTAGGAGCTGCTGTGGGGCTGATGTGGGTCAGATCTATGGGGCAGGAGCTGCTGTGGTTAAGATCTATTTGGCAGGATCTGCTGTGGGGCATATTTGGGTCAGATCTATGGGGCAAGAGCTGCTGTGTGGCAAATGTGGGTCAGATCTATGGGGCAGGAGCTGCTGTCGGTCAGATCTATGGGGCAGGAACAGATGTGGGCCTGATGTTGGTCAGATCTATGGGGCAGGAGCTGCTGTGTTGCAGATGAGGGTCAGATCTATGGTGCAGGAGCTGCTGTGGGGCAGATGTAGGGCATATCTATGGGGCAGGAGCTGCTGTGAGGCTGATGGGTGTTAGATCTATGGGGAGGAGCTGCTGTGGTGCAGATGTGGGTCAGAGCTATGGGGCAGGAGCTGCTGTGTGGCAGATGTGGGTCATATCTATGGTGTAGGAGCTGCTGTGGGGCTGATGTGGGTCAGATCTATGGTGTAGGAGCTGCTGTGGGGCTGATGTGGGTGAGATCTATGGGGCAGGATCTGCTGTGGGGCTGATGTGGGAAAGATCTATGGGGCAGAAGATGTTTTGGGGCAGATGTGGGTCAGATCTATGGTGCAGGAGCTGCTGTGGGGCAGATATAGGGCATATCTATGGGGCAGGAGCTGCTGTGAGGCTGAGGGGTGTTAGATCTATGGGGAGGAGCTGCTGTGGTGCAGATGTGGGTCAGAGCTATGGGGCAGGAGCTGCTGTGGGGCAGAAGTGGGTAAGATCTATGTTGTAGGAGATGGTGTGTGGCAGATGTGGGTCAGATCTATGGTGTAGGAGCTGCTGTGGGGCTGATGTGGGTGAGATCTATGGTGTAGCAGCTGCTGTGGGGCAGATTTGGGTCAGATCTATGGGCAGGAGCTGATGTAGGGAAGATTTGGGTCTGATCTATGGGTTAGGAACTGCTGTGGTTCAGATCTATGGGGCAGGAGCAGCTGTGGGGCACATGTGGGTCAGATCTATGGGGCAGGAGCTGCTGTCGGTCAGATTTATGAGTCAGGATCTGCTGTGTGGCTGATGTGGGTCAGATCTATGGGGCAGGTGCTGCTGTGCGACATGTGGGTCAGATCTATAGGGCAGGATCTGCTGTGGGGCTGATGTGGGAAAGATCTATGGGGCAGGAGATGGTTTGGGGCAGATGTGGGTCAGATCTATGGGGCAGGAGTATCTGTGGGGCTGATGTGGGTCAGATCCTTGGGGCTGAAGCTGCTGTTTGTCATATCTATTGGGCAGCAGCTGCTTTACATATGATGTGTGTCAGATCTATGGGGCAGGAGATACTGTGGGGCTGATGTTGGTCTGATCTATGGGGCAGGAGCTGTTGTGGGGCTGATGTGGGTTAGATCTATGGGGCAAGAGCTGTTGTGGGGCTGATGGGGGTCAGATCTATGGGGAAGGAGCTACTGTGGGGCTGATGGGGTTCAGGTCTATGGGGCAGGAGCTACTGTGGGGTTGATGTTGGTCTGATCTATGGGGCAGGAGCTGCTGTGCGACAGATGTGGGTCAGATCTATGGGGCAGGATCTGCTGTGGGGCTGATGTGGGAAAGATCTATGGGGCAGGAGCTGTTGTGGGGCTGATGGGGGTCAGATCTATGGGGCAGGAGCTACTGTGGGGCACATGTGGGTCAGACCTATGGGGCAGAAGCTGCAGAGGGGATGATGTAGGTCAGATCTATGGGGCAGGAGTGGTTGTGGGGCAGATGAGGGACATATCTATGGTGCAAAATCTGCTGTTGGACTGATGTAGGTCAGATCTATGAGTATGTAGCTGCTGTGGGGCACATGTGGGTGAGATCTATGGGCCAGGATCTGCTGCGGGGCTGATTTGGGTCAGATCTATGTATGGGTCGGCAGCTGCTGTGGCGCACATGTGGGTCAGACCTATGGGGCAGAATCTGCAGAGGTTATGATGTGGGTCAGATCTGTGGGGCAGGAGTTTCTGTGGGGCAGATAAGGGACATATCTATGGTGCAAAATATGCTGTTGGACTGATGTGGGTCAGATCTATGAGTTTGGAGCTGCTGTGGGGCACATGTGGGTCAGATCTATGGGCCAGGAGCTGCTGCGGGGCTGATTTGGGTCAGATCTATGGGTCAGGAGCTGCTGTGGGGCTGATGTGGGTCAGATCTATGGGGCAGGAGCTGCTGTGGGTCAGATCTATGGGGCAGGAACAGATGTGGGCCTGATGTTGGTCAGATTTATGGAGCAGGAGCTGCTGTGTTGCAGATGTGGGTCAGATCTATGGTGCAGGAGCTGCTGTGGGGCAGATGTAGGGCTTATCTATGGGGCAGGAGCTGCTGTGAGGCTGATGGGTGTTAGATCTATGGGGAGGAGCGGCTGTGGTGCAGATGTGGGTCAGAGCTATGGGGCAGGAGCTGCTGTGTGGCAGATGTGGGTCAGATCTATGGTGTAGGAGCTGCTGTGGGGCTGATGTGGGTCAGATCTACGGGGCAGGAGCTGCTGCGGGGCTGATTTGGGTCAGATCTATGTATGGGTCAGCAGCTGCTGTTGCGCACATGTGGGTCAGACCTATTGGGCAGAATCTGCAGAGGGGATGATGTGGGTCAGATCTATGGGGCAGGAGTTTCTGTGGGGCAGATAAGGGACATATCTATGGTGCAAAATATGCTGTTGGACTGATGTGGGTCAGATCTATGAGTTTGGAGCTGCTGTGGGGCACATGTGGGTCAGATCTATGGGCCAGGAGCTGCTGCGGGGCTGATTTGGGTCAGATCTATGGGGCAGGAGCTGCTGTGGGGCTGATGTGGGTCAGATCTATGGGGCAGGAGCTGCTGTGTGTCAGATCTATGGGGCAGGAACAGATGTGGGCCTGATGTTGGTCAGATTTATGGAGCAGGAGCTGCTGTGTTGCAGATGTGGGTCAGATCTATGGTGCAGGAGCTGCTGTGGGGCAGATGTAGGGCTTATCTATGGGGCAGGAGCTGCTGTGAGGCTGATGGGTGTTAGATCTATGGGGAGGAGCGGCTGTGGTGCAGATGTGGGTCAGAGCTATGGAGCAGGAGCTGCTGTGTGGCAGATGTGGGTCAGATCTATGGTGTAGGAGCTGCTGTGGGGCTGATGTGGGTCAGATCTAAGGGGCAGGAGATGCTTTGGGGCAGATTTTAGTCAGTTCTATGGGGCAGGATTTGCTGTGGGTCTGATGTGGGTCAGATCCTTGGGGCTGATGCTGCTGTGGGTCATATCTATTGGGCAGCAGCTGCTTTACATATGATGTGTGTCAGATCTATGGGGCAGGAGCTGCTCGGCGGCGGCTGCTAGAGGTCGCTGCCTATGCGGCTCGACTAGGTCGGCACAGTCTACCCGGCTCAGGGCAGGCTGTGGTGCTCGGCGGCGGCTGCTAGAGGTCGCTGCCTATGCGGCTCGACTAGGTCGGCACGGTCTACCCGGCTCCGAGCGGGCCGTGGTGCTTGGCGGCGGCTGCAAGAGGTCGCTTCCTATGCGGTTCGACCAGGTCGGCACGGTCTACCCGGCTCCGAGCGGGCCGTGGTGCTCGGCGGCGGCTGCTAGAGGTCGCTGCCTATGCGGCTCGACTAGGTCGGCACGGTCTACCCGGCTCCGAGCGGACCGTGGTGCTCGGCGGCTGCGGCTAGGGGTCGCTGCCCGTGCTGCTTGCGTGTAGCTGCCAGGTCTACCCGCTTTCGGCTAGGCTTTGCAGCCCTGTGAGATGGGGGGCGCTAAAGCTCCGGAGCTTGCTGGGGGGTCGCTGTAGTTTCTTACCTACCGCTATGTCGACGTAGAGCGCCGCTTACCCTCGGCGCCGCTGCCGGTAGTCGGCGCCGTTCTTTTCCGAAGCAGTTTTTTCTTACGCCTTCCGTTTTCGTCTGCAGGAGCGAGCGCGTGCTCGTCTCCAGAGGCGGCAACGAGCGGGCGCAGGCGAGCGCGGTTGAGCGCCGGGCTGTGGATTTTTTCGGTTGCGGCTTCCCGCCGCTCTTTCGCCATCCCTCGCTACGCGGCCTGCCCGCAGTCCGGATTTCCGGCTCGAACGGACCCCGCTCAAGTGCGCCGGCACGGTCCAACCGCTCCCGGCGGGCACCGCTCGGCTCGGACGTTCCTCGGAATCAGCCAAATGTCGCTCCCGTGGCGTCTCCGCAGGCAAAAAGGCATAGCCGGCGCCGCAAAGCTCGCGAGCCGCACCGAGCCGGGGAAACCGTGCCGTGGAGCAGCTGTGGGGCTGATGTGGGTGAGATCTATGGGGTAGGAGCTGCTGTGCGGCTGATGTGGGTCAGATCTATGGGCAGGAGCTGATGTAGGGAAGATTTGGGTCTGATCTATGGGTTAGGAACTGCTGTGGTTCAGATGTATGGGGCAGGAGCAGCTGTGGGGCACATGTGGGTCAGATCTATGGGTTAGGTGCTGCTTTGGGGAAAATGTGGGTCAGATCTATGGGGCAGGAGCTGCTGTGGGTCAGATTTGGGTCAGATCTATGGGGCAGGAGCTGCTGTGGGTCAGATTTATGAGTCAGGAGCTGCTGTGTGGCTGATGTGGGTCAGATCTATGGGGCAGGAGCTGCTGTGGGGCATATGTGGGTCAGATCTATATGGCAGGAGCTGCTGTGGGTCACATGTGGGTCAGACCTATGGGGCAGAAGCTGAAGAGGGGATGATGTAGGTCAGATCTATGGGCCAGGAGCTGCTGCGGGGCTGATTTGGGTCAGATCTATGGGTCAGGAGCTGCTGTGGGGCAGATGTGGGTCAGATCTATGGGGCAGGAGCTGCTGTGGGTCAGATCTATGGGGCAGGAACAGATGTGGGCCTGATGTTGGTCAGATTTATGGAGCAGGAGCTGCTGTGTTGCAGATGTGGGTCAGATCTATGGTGCAGGAGCTGCTGTGGGGCAGATGTAGGGCTTATCTATGGGGCAGGAGCTGCCGTGAGGCTGATGGGTGTTAGATCTATGGGGAGGAGCTGCTGTGGTGCAGATGTGGGTCAGAGCTATGGGGCAGGAGCTGCTGTGTGGCAGATGTCGGGCTTATCTATGGGGCAGGAGCTGCAGTGGGGCTGATGTGGGTTAGATCTATGGGGCAGGAGCTGTTGTGGGGCTGATGGGGGTCAGATCTATGGGGCAGGAGCTACTGTGGGGCTGATGGGGGTCTGATCTATGGGGCAGGAGCTGCTGTGCGACTGATGTGGGTCAGATCTATGGGGCAGGTGCTGCTGTGCGACATATGTGGGTCAGATCTATGGGGCAGGATCTGCTGTGGGGCTGATGTGGGAAAGATCTATGGGGCAGGAGATGCTTTGGGGCAGATGTGGGTCAGATCTATGGGGCAGGAGTTGCTGTGGGGCTGATGTGTGTCAGATCCTTGGGGCTGAAGCTGCTGTGGGTCGTATCTATTGGGCAGCAGCTGCTTTACATATGATGTGTGTCTGATCTATGGGGCAGGAGCTGCTGTGGGGCTGATGTGGGTTAGATCTATGGGGCAGGAGCTGTTGTGGGGCTGATGGGGGTCAGATCTATGGGGCAGGAGCTACTGTGGGGCACATGTGGGTCAGACCTATGGGGCAGAAGCTGCAGAGGGGATGATGTAGGTCAGATCTATGGGGCCGGAGTGGTTGTGGGGCAGATGAGGGACATATCTATGGTGCAAAATCTGCTGTTGGACTGATGTGGGTCAGATCTATGAGTTTGTATCTGCTGTGGGGCACATGTGGGTCAGATCTATGGGCCAGGAGCTGCTGCGGGGCAGATGTGGGTCAGATCTATGGGTCAGGAGCTGCTGTGGGGCTGATGTGGGTCAGATCTATGGGGCAGGAGCTGCTGTGGGTCAGATCTATGGGGCAGGAACAGATGTGGGCCTGATGTTGGTCAGATTTATGGAGCAGGAGCTGCTGTGTTGCAGATGTGGGTCAGATCTATGGTGCAGGAGCTGCTGTGGGGCAGATGTAGGGCTTATCTATGGGGCAGGAGCTGCTGTGAGGCTGATGGGTGTTAGATCTATGGGGAGGAGCTGCTGTGGTGCAGATGTGGGTCAGAGCTATGGGGCAGGAGCTGCTGTGGGGCAGAAGTGGGTAAGATCTATGGGGTAGGAGATGGTGTGTGGCAGATGTGGGTCAGATCGATGGTGTAGGAGCTGCTGTGGGGCTGATGTGGGTCAGATCTATGGGGCAGGAGCTGCTGTGGGTCAGATCTATGGGGCAGGAACAGATGTGGGCCTGATGTTGGTCAGATTTATGGAGCAGGAGCTGCTGTGTTGCAGATGAGGGTCAGATCTATGGTGCAGGAGCTGCTGTGGGGCGGATGTAGGGCTTATCTATGGGGCAGTAGCTGCTGTGAGGCTGATGGGTGTTAGATCTATGGGGAGGAGCTGCTGTGGTGCAGATGTGGGTCAGAGCTATGGGGCAGGAGCTGCTGTGTGGCAGATGTGGGTCAGATCTATGGTGTAGGAGCTGCTGTGGGGCTGATGTGGGTCAGATCTATGGGGCAGGTGCTGCTGTGCGACATATGTGGGTCAGATCTATGGGGCAGGATCTGCTGTGGGGCTGATGTGGGAAAGATCTATGGGGCAGGAGATGTTTTGGGGCAGATGTGGGTCAGATCTATGGTGCAGGAGCTGCTGTGGGGCACATGTGGGTCAGTCCTATGGGGCAGAAGCTGCAGAGGGGATGATGTAGGTCAGATCTATGGGGCAGGAGTTGCTGTGGGGCAGATGAGGGACATATCTATGGTGCAAAATCTGCTGTTGGACTGATGTGGGTCAGATCTATGAGTTTGGAGCTGCTGTGGGGCACATGTGGGTCAGAGCTATGGGGCAGGAGCTGCTGTGGGGCAGAAGTGGGTAAGATCTATGGGGTAGGAGATGGTGTGTGGCAGATGTGGGTCAGATCTATGGTGTAGGAGCTGCTGTAGGGCTGATGTGGGTCAGATTTATGGGGCAGGAGCTTCTGTGGTTAAGATCTATTTGGCAGGATCTGCTGTGGGGCAGATTTGGGTCAGATCTATGGGGCAGGAGCTGCTGTGTGGCAAATGTGGGTCAGATCTATGGGGCAGGAGCTGCTGTGGGTCAGATCTATGGGGCAGGAACAGATGTGGGCCTGATGTTGGTCAGATTTATGGAGCAGGAGCTGCTGTGTTGCAGATGTGGGTCAGATCTATGGTGCAGGAGCTGCTGTGGGGCAGATGTAGGGCTTATCTATGGGGCATGAGCTGCTGTGAGGCTGATGGGTGTTAGATCTATGGGGAGGAGCTGCTGTGGTGCAGATGTGGGTCAGAGCTATGGGGCAGGAGCTGCTGTGTGGCAGATGTGGGTCAGATCTATGGTGTAGGAGCTGCTGTGGGGCTGATGTGGGTCAGATCCTAGGGGCTGAAGCTGCTGTGGGTCATATCTATTGGGCAGCAGCTGCTTTACATATGATGTGTGACAGATCTATGGGGCAGGAGCTGCTGTGGGGCTGATGTGGGTTAGATCTATGGGGCAGGAGCTGTTGTTGGGCTGATGGGGGTCAGATCTATGGGGCAGGAGCTGCTGTGGGTCAGATTTGTGTCAGATCTATGGGGCAGGAGCCTCTGTGGGTCAGATTTATGAGTCAGGAGCTGCTGTGTGGCTGATGTGGGTCAGATCTATGGGGCAGGAGCTGCTGTGGGGCATATGTGGGTCAGATCTATATGGCAGGAGCTACTGTGGGGCACATGTGGGTCAGACCTATGGGGCAGAAGCTGCAGAGGGGATGATGTAGGTCAGATCTATGGGGCAGGAGTTGCTGTGGGGCAGATGGGGGACATATCTATGGTGCAAAATCTGCTGCTGCGCACATGTGGGTCAGATCTATGAGTTTGGAGCTGCTGTGGGGCACATGTGGGTCAGAGCTATGGGGCAGGAGCTGCTGTGGGGCAGAAGTGGGTAAGATCTATGGGGTAGGATCTGCTGTGGGGCAGATTTGGGTCAGATCTATGGGGCAGGAGCTGCTGTGTGGCAAATGTGGGTCCGATCTATGGGCCAGGAGCGGCTGCGGGGCTGATTTGGGTCAGATCTATGGGTCAGCAGCTGCTGTGGGGCACATGTGGGTCAGACCTATGGGTCAGAAGCTGCAGAGGGGATGATATAGGTCAGATCTATGGGGCAGGAGTTGCTGTGGGGCAGATGAGGGACATATCTATGGTGCAAAATCTGCTGTTGGACTGATGTGGGTCAGATCTATGAGTTTGGAGCTGCTGTGGGGCACATGTGGGTCAGATCTATGGGCCAGGAGCTGCTGCGTGGCTGATTTGGGTCAGATCTATGGGGCAGGAGCTTCTGTGGGGCTGATGTGGGTCAGATCTATGGGGCAGGAGCTGCTGTGGGTCAGATCTATGGGGCAGGAACAGATGTGGGCCTGATGTTGGTCAGATTTATGGAGCAGGAGCTGCTGTGTTGCAGATGTGGGTCAGATCTATGGTGCAGGAGCTGCTGTGGGGCAGATATAGGGCATATCTATGGGGCAGGAGCTGCTGTGAGGCTGATGGGTGTTAGATCTATGGGGAGGAGCTGCTGTGGTGCAGATGTGGGTCAGAGCTATGGGGCAGGAGCTGCTGTGGGGCAGAAGTGGGTAAGATCTATCGGGTAGGAGATGGTGTGTGGCAGATGTGGGTCAGATCTATGGTGTAGGAGCTGCTGTGGGGCTGATGTGGTCGAGATCTATGGTGTAGGAGATGCTGTGCAGCTGATGTGGGTCAGATCTATGGGCAGGAGCTGATGTAGGGAAGATTTGGGTCTGATCTATGGGTTAGGAACTGCTGTGGTTCAGATCTATGGGGCAGGAGCAGCTGTGGGGCACATGTGGGTCAGATCTATGGGTTAGGTGCTGCTTTGGGGAAAATGTGGGTCAGATCTATGGGGCAGGAGCTGCTGTGGGTCAGATTTGGGTCAGATCTATGAGGCTGGAGCTGCTGTGGGTCAGATTTATGAGTCAGGAGCTGCTGTGTGGCTGATGTGGGTCAGATCTATGGGGCAGGAGCTGCTGTGGGGCATATGTGGGTAAGATCTATGGGGCAGGTGCTGCTGTGCGACATATGTGGGTCAGATCTATGGGGCAGGATCTGCTGTGGGGCTGATGTGGGAAAGATCTATGCGGCAGGAGATGGTTTGGGGCAGATGTGGATCAGATCTATGGGGCAGGAGTTGCTGTGGGGCTGATGTGTGTCAGATCCTTGGGGCTGAAGCTGCTGTGGGTCATATCTATTGGGCAGCAGCTGCTTTACATATGATGTGTGTCAGATCTATGGGGCAGGAGATACTGTGGGGCTGATGTTGGTCTGATCTATGGGGCAGGAGCTGCTGCGGGGCTGATTTGGGTCAGATCTATGGGGCAGGAGCTGCTGTGGGGCTGATGTGGGTTAGATCTATGGGGCAAGAGCTGTTGTGGGGCTGATGGGGGTCAGATCTATGGGGAAGGAGCTACTTTGGGGCTGATGGGGTTCAGGTCTATGGGGCAGGAGCTACTGTGGGGCTGATGTTGGTCTGATCTATGGGGCAGGAGCTGCTGTGCGACAGATGTGGGTCAGATCTATGGGGCAGGTGCTGCTGTGCGACATATGTGGGTCAGATCTATGGGGCAGGATCTGCTGTGGGGCTGATGTGGGAAAGATCTATGGGGCAGGAGCTGTTGTGGGGCTGATGGGGGTCAGATCTATGGGGCAGGAGCTACTGTGGGGCACATGTGGGTCAGACCTATGGGGCAGAAGCTGCAGAGGGGAATATTTGGGTCAGATCTATGGGGCAGGAGCTGCTGTGTGGCAAATTTGGGTCAGATCTATGGGGCAGGAGCTGCTGTGGGTCAGATCTATGGGGCAGGAACAGATGTGGGCCTGATGTTGGTCAGATTTATGGAGCAGGAGCTGCTGTGTTGCAGATGTGGGTCAGATCTATGGTGCAGGAGCTGCTGTGGGGCAGATATATGGCATATCTTTGGGGCAGGAGGATCTGTGAAGCTGATGGGTGTTAGATCTATGGGGAGGAGCTGCTGTGGTGCAGATGTGGGTCAGAGCTATGGGGCAGGAGCTGCTGTGGGGCAGAAGTGGGTAAGATCTATGGGGTAGGAGATGGTGTGTGGCAGATGTGGGTCAGATCTATGGTGTAGGAGCTGCTGTGGGGCTGATGTGGTCGAGATGTATGGTGTAGGAGCTGCTGTGCAGCTGATGTGGGTCAGATCTATGGGCAGGAGCTGATGTAGGGAAGATTTGGGTCTGATCTATGGGTTAAGAACTGCTGTGGTTCAGATCTATGGGGCAGGAGCAGCTGTGGGGCACATGTGGGTCAGATCTATGGGTTAGGTGCTGCTTTGGGGAAAATGTGGGTCAGATCTATGGGGCAGGAGCTGCTGTGGGTCAGATTTGGGTCAGATCTATGGGGCAGGAGCTGCTGTCGGTCAGATTTATGAGTCAGGAGCTGCTGTGTGGCTGATGTGGGTCAGATCTATGGGGCAGGATCTGCTGTGGGGCATATGTGGGTCAGATCTATGGGGCAGGTGCTGCTGTGCGACATGTGGGTCAGATCTATGGGGCAGGATCTGCTGTGGGGCTGATGTGGGAAAGATCTATGGGGCAGGAGATGGTTTGGGGCAGATGTGGGTCAGATCTATGGGGCAGGAGTTGCTGTGGGGCTGATGTGGGTCAGATCCTTGGGGCTGTAGCCGCTGTGGGTCATATCTATTGGGCAGCAGCTGCTTTACATATGATGTGTGTCAGATCTATGGGGCAGAGCTGCTGTGGGGCTGATGTGGGTTAGATCTATGGGGCAGGAGCTGTTGTGGGGCTGATAGGGGTCAGATCTATGGTGTAGGAGCTGCTGTGGGGCTGATGTGGGTCAGATCTATGGGGCAGGAGATGCTTTGGGGCAGATTTTAGTCAGATCTATGGGGCAGGAGTTGCTGTGGGTCTGATGTGGGTCAGATCCTTGGGGCTGAAGCTGCTGTGGGTCATATCTATTGGGCAGCAGCTGCTTTACATATGATGTGTGTCAGATCTATGGGGCAGGAGCTGCTCGGCGGCGGCTGCTAGAGGTCGCTGCCTATGCGGCTCGTTTAGGTCGGCACGGTCTACCCGGCTCCGAGCGGGCCGTGGTGCTCGGCGGCGGCTGCTAGAGGTCGCTGCCTATGCGGCTTGACTAGGTCGGCACGGTCTACTCGGTTCCGAGCGGGCCGTGGTGCTCGGCGGCGGCTGCTAGAGGTCGCTGCCTATGCCGCTCGCCTAGGTCGGCACGGTCTACCCGGCTCCGAGCGGGCCGTGGTGCTCAGCGGCGGCTACTAGAGGTTGGTGCCTATGCGGCTCGACTAGGTCGGCATGGTCTACCCGGCTTTGAGCGAGCCGTGGTGCTCGGCGGCGGCTGCTAGAGGTCGCTGCCTATGCGTCTCGCCTAGGTCGGCACGGTCTACCCGGCTCCGAGCGAGCCATGGTGCTCGGCGGCAAATGCTAGAGGTCGCTGCCTATGCGGCTCGACTAGGTCGGCACGGTCTACCCGGCTCCGAGCGGGCCGTGGAGCTCGGCGGCGGCTGCTAGAGGTCGCTGCCTATGCGGCTCGCCTAGGTCGGAACGGTCTACCCGGCTCAGGGCGTGCCGTGCTGCTCGGCAGCGGCTGCTAGAGGTCGTTGCCTATGCGGCTCGCCTAGGTCGGCAAGGTCTACCCGGCTCCGAGCGGGCCGTGGTGCTCGGCGGCGGCTGCTAGAGGTCGCTGCCTATGCAGCTCGCCTAGGTCGGCAAGGTCTACCCGGCTCCAGGCGGGCCGTGGTGCTCGGCGGCGGCTGCTAGAGGTCGCTGCCTATGCGGCTCGACCAGGTCGGCACGGTCTACCCGGCTCCAAGCGGGCCGTGGTGCTCGGCGGCGGCGTCTAGGGGTCGCTGCCCGTGCCGCTTGCTTGTAGCTGCCAGGTCTACCCGCTTTCGGCTAGGCTTTGCCGCCCTGTGAGATGGGGGGGCGCTAAAGCTTCGGAGCTTGCTGGGGGGTCGCTGTAGTTTCTTACCTACCGCTACGTCAACGTAGAGCGCCGCTTACCCTCGGCGCCGCTGCCGGTAGTCGGCGCCGTTCTTTTCCGAAGCCGTTTTTTCTTACGCCTTCCATTTTCGTCTGCAGGAGCGAGCGCGTGCTCGTCTCCAGAGGCGGCAACGAGCGGGCGCAGGCGAGCGCGGTTGAGCGCCGGGCTGTGGATTTTTTCGGTTGCGGCTTCCCGCCGCTCTTTCGCCATCCCTCGCTACGCGGCCTGCCCGCAGTCCGGATTTCCGGCTCGAACGGACCCCGCTCAAGTGCGCCGGCACGGTCCAACCGCTCCCGGCGGGCACCGCTCGGCTCGGACGTTCCTCGGAATCAGCCAAATGTCGCTCCCGTGGCGTCTCCGCAGGCAAAAACGCATAGCCGGCGCCGCAAAGCTCGCGAGCCGCACCGAGCCGGGGAAACCGTGCCGTGGAGCAGCTGTGGGGCTGATGTGGGTGAGATCTATGGGGTAGGAGCTGCTGTGCGGCTGATGTGGGTCAGATCTATGGGCAGGAGCTGATGTAGGGAAGATTTGGGTCTGATCTATGGGTTAGGAACTGCTGTGGTTCAGATCTATGGGGCAGGAGCAGCTGTGGGGCACATGTGTGTCAGATCTATGGGTTAGGTGCTGCTTTGGGGAAAATGTGGGTCAGATCTATGGGGCAGGAGCTGCTGTGGGTCAGATTTGGGTCAGATCTATGGGGCAGGAGCTGCTGTGGTGCAGATTTATGAGTCAGGAGCTGCTGTGTGGCTGATGTGGGTCAGATCTATTAGGCAGGAGCTGCTGTGGGGCATATGTGGGTCAGATCTATATGGCAGGTGCTGCTGTGGGGCACATGTGGGTCAGACCTATGGGGCAGAAGCTGCAGAGGGGATGATGTAAGTCAGATCTATGGGGCAGGAGTTGCTGTGGGGCAGATGAGGGACATATCTATGGTGCAAAATCTGCTGTTGGACTGATGTGGGTCAGATCTATGAGTTTGGAGCTGCTGTGGGGCACATGTGGGTCAGAGCTATGGGGCAGGAGCTGCTGTGGGGCAGAAGTGGGTAAGATCTATGGGGTAAGAGATGGTGTGTGGCAGATGTGGGTCAGATCTATGGTGTAGGAGCTGCTGTGGGGCTGATGTGGGTCAGATCTATGGGGCAGGAGCTGTTGTGGGTCATATCTAATGGGCAGCATCTGCTTTACATATGATGTGTGTCAGATCTATGGGGCAGGAGCTGCTGTGGGGCTGATGTTGGTCAGATCTATGGGGCAGGAGCTGTTGTGGGGCTGATGGGGTCAGATCTATGGGGCAGGAGCTACTGTGGGGCTGATGTTGGTCTGATCTATGGGGCAGGAGCTGCTGTGGGGAACATGTGGGTCAGGTCTATGGGGCAAGAGCTGCTGTGGGGCAGATGTGGGTACGATCTATGGGTCAGCAGCTGCCGTGGGTCTGATGTGGGTCAGAACTATGGGGCAGGAGCTGCTGTGGGGCTGATGTGGGTCAGATCTATGGGGCAGGAGCTGCTGTGGGTCAGATCTATGGGGCAGGAACAGATGTGGGCCTGATGTTGGTCAGATTTATGGAGCAGGAGATGCTGTGTTGCAGATGTCGGTCAGATCTATGGTGCAGGAGCTGCTGTGGGGCAGATGTAGGGCATATCTGTGGGGCAGGAGCTGCTGTGAGGCTGATGGGTGTTAGATCTATGGGGAGGAACTGCTGTGGTGCAGATGTGGGTCAGAGCTATGGGGCAGGAGCTGCTGTGGGGCAGAAGTGGGGAAGATCTATATGGTAGGAGATGGTGTGTGGCAGATGTGGGTCAGATCTATGGTGTAGGAGCTGCTGTGGGGCTGATGTGCGTCATATCTATGGGGCAGGAGCTACTGTGGGACTGATGGGGGTCAGATCTATGGGGCAGGAGCTACTGTGGGGCTGATGTTGGTCTCATCTATGGGGCAGGAGCTGCTGTGCGACAGATGTGGGTCAGATCTATGGGGCGGTTGCTGCTGTGCGACATATGTGGGTCAGATCTATGGGGCAGGATCTGCTGTGGGGCTGATGTGGGTTAGATCTATGGGGTAGAAGCTGCTGTGGGGCTGATGGGGGTCAGATCTATGGGGCAGGAGCTGCTGTGGGGCTGATGTGGGTTAGATCTATGGGGTAGAAGCTGCTGTGGTGCTGATGGGGGTCAGATCTATGGGGCAGGAGATGGTTTGTGTCAGATCTATGGGGCTGGAGCTGCTGTGGGGAACATGTGGGTCAGGTCTATGGGGCAGGAGCTGCTGTGGGTCAGATGTGGGTCAGATCTATGGGTCAGGAGCTGCTGTGATGCAGATGTGGGTCAGATCTATTGTGCAGGAGTTGCTGTGGGGCAGATGTAGGGCATATCTATGGGGCAGGAGCTGCTGTGAGGCTCATGGGTGTTAGATCTATGGGGAGGAGCTGCTGTGGTGCAGATGTGGGTCAGAGCTATAGGGCTGGAGCTGCTGTGGGGCAGAAGTGGGTAAGATCTATGGGGTAGGAGATGGTGTGTGGCAGATGTGGGTCAGATCTATGGTGTAGGAGCTGCTGTGGGGCTGATGTTGGTCAGATCTATGGGGCAGGAGCTCCTGTGGTTAAGATCTATTTGGCAGGATCTGCTGTGGGGCTGATGTGGGTCAGATCCTTGGGGCGGAAGCTGCTGTGGGTCATATCTATTAAGCAGCAGCTGCTTTACATATGATGTGTGTCAGATCTATGGGGCAGGAGCTGTTGTGGGTCATATCTATTGGGCAGCAGCTGCTTTACATATGATGTGTGTCAGATCTATGGGGCAGGAGCTGCTGTAGGGCTGATGTGGGTTAGATCTATGTGGCAGGAGCTGTTGTGGGGCTGATGGGGTCAGATCTATGGGGCAGGAGCTACTGTGGGGCTGATGTTGGTCTGTTCTATGGGGCAGGAGCTGCTGCGGGGCTGATGTGCGTTAGATCTAAGGGGCAGGAGCTGTTGTGGGGCTGATGGGGGTCAGATCTATGGGGCAGGAGATGCTGTGGGTCAGATCTATGGGGCAGGAGCTGCTGTGGGGAACATGTGGGTCAGGTCTATGGGGCAGGTGCTGCTGTTGGTCAGATGTGGGTCAGATCTATGCGTCACCAGCTGCTGTGGGTCTGATGTGGGTGAGATCTATGGGGCAGGAGCTGCTGTGGGGCTGATGTGGGTAATATCTATGGGGCAGGAACAGATGTGGGCCTGATGTTGGTCAGATTTATGGAGCAGGAGTTGCTTTGTTGCAGATGTGGGTCATATCTATGGTGTAGGAGCTGCTGTGGGGCTGATGTGGGTCAGATCTATGGGGCAGGAGCTGCTGTGGTTAAGATCTATTTGGCAGGATCTGCTGTGGGGAATATTTGGGTCAGATCTATGGGGCAGGAGCTGCTGTGTGGCAAATGTGGGTCAGATCTATGGGGCAGGAGCTGCTGTGGGTCAGATCTATGGGGCAGGAACAGATGTGGGCCTGATGTTGGTCAGATTTATGGAGCAGGAGCTGCTGTGTTGCAGATGTGGGTCAGATCTATGGTGCAGGAGCTGCTGTGGGGCAGATGTAGGGCTTATCTATTGGGCAGGAGCTGCTGTGAGGCTGATGGGTGTTAGATCTATGGGGAGGAGCTGCTGTGGTGCAGATGTGGGTCAGAGCTATGGGGCAGGAGCTGCAGTGCGGCCGATGGGGGTCAGATCTATGGGGCAGGAGCTGCTGTGGGGCAGATGTAGGGCTTATCTGTGGTTCAGGAGCTGCTGTGCGACAGATGTCGGTCAGATCTATGGGGCAGGTGCTGCTGTGCGACATATGTGGGTCAGATCTATGGGGCAGGATCTGCTGTGGGGCTGATGTTGGTCTGATCTATGGGGCAGGAGATGCTTTGGGGCAGATGTGTGTCAGATCTATGGGGCAGGAGCTGCTGTGGGGCAGATGTGGGTTAGATCTATGGGGCAGGAGATGTTGTGGGGCTGATGGTGTCAGATCTATGGGGCAGGAGCTACTGTGGGGCTGATGTTGGTGTGATCTATGGGGCAGGAGCTGCTGTGGGGCAGATGTGGGTTAGATCTATGGGGCAGGAGCTGTTGTGGGGCTGATGGGGGTCAGATCTATGGGGCAGGAGCTGCTGTGGGGAACATGTGGGTCAGGTCTATGGGGCAGGAGCTGCTGTGGGGCAGATGTGGGTCAGTTCTATGGGGCAGCAGCTTCTGTTGGTCTGATGTGGGTCAGATCTATGGGGCAGGAGCTGCTGTGGGTCTGTTGTGGGTCAGATCTATTGGGCAGGAGCTGCTGTGGGGCTGATGTGGGTCAGATCTATGGGTCAGCAGCTGCTGTGGGGCAGATGTGGGACAGATCTATGGGTCCGCAGCTGCTGCGGGTCTGATGTGGTTCAGATCCATGGGGCAGGAGCTGCTGTGGGGCTGCTGTTGGTCATATCTATGGGGCAGGAACAGATGTGGGCCTGATGTTGGTCAGATTTATGGAGCAGGAGCTGCTGTGTTGCAGATGTGGGTCAGATCTATGGGGCCGGAGCTGCAGTGGGGCTGATGGGGGTCAGATCTATGGGGCAGGAGCTACTCTGGGGCTGATGTGGGTAAAATCAATGGGGCAGAGCTGCTCTTGGGAACATGTGGGTCAGATCTATGGGGCAGGAGCTGCTGTGCGACAGATGTCGGTCAGATCTATGGGGCAGGAGCTGCTGTGCGACATATGTGGGTCAGATCTATGGGGCAGGATCTGCTGTGGGGCTGATGTGGGAAAGATCTATGGGGCAGGAGATGCTTTGGGGCAGATGTGGGTCAGATCTATGGGGCAGGAGCTGCTGTGGGGCTGATGTGGGTCAGATCCTTGGGGCTGAAGCTGCTGTGGGTCATATCTAATGGGCAGCAGCTGCTTTACATATGATGTGTGTCAGATCTATGGGGCAGGAGCTGCTGTGGGGCTGACGTTGGACTGATCTATGGGGCAGGAGCTGCTGCGGGGCTGATGGGGGTCAGATCTATGGGGCAGGAGCTGCTGTGGGGCTGATGTGGGTCAGATCTATGGGGCAGGAGCTGTTGTGGGGCTGATGGAAGTCAGATCTATGGGGCAGGAGATGCTGTGGGTCAGATCTATGGGGCAGGAGCTGCTGTGGGGCAGATGTGGGTCAGATCTATGGGGCAGGAGCTGCTGTGGGTCAGATCTATGGGGCAGGAACAGATGTGGGCCTGATGTTGGTCAGATTTATGGAGCAGGACCTGCTGTGTTGCAGATGTGGGTCAGATCTATGGTGCAGGAGCTGCTGTGGGGCAGATGTAGGGCATATCTATGGGGCAGGAACTGCTGTGAGGCTGATGGGTGTTAGATCTATGGGGAGGAGCTGCTGTGGTGCAGATGTGGGTCAGAGCTATGGGGCACGAGCAGCTGTGGGTCAGAAGTGGGTAAGATCTATGGGGTAGGAGATGGTGTGTGGCAGATGTGGGTCAGATCTATGGTGTAGGAGCTGCTGTGGGGCTGACGTGGGTCAGATCTATGGGGCAGGAGCTGCAGTGGGGCTTATGGGGGTCAGATCTATGGGGCAGGAGCTGATGTGGGGCTGCTGTGTGTTAGATCTATGGGGAAGGAGCTGCTGTGGCTGCTGTGGGTCAGTTCTATGAAGCAGGAGATGCTGTGGGGCTGATGTGGGTCAAATCAATGGGGCAGAGCTGCTCTGGGGCACATGTGGGTCAGATCTATGGAGCAGGAGGTGCTGTGGGGCAGATTTGGGTCAGTTCTATGGGGCAGGAGCTGCTGTGGGGCAGATGTGGGTCAGATCTATGGGGCAGGGGCTGCTGTGGGGCAGATGTGGGTCAGTTCTATGGGGCAGGAGCTGCTGTGGGGCAGATGTGGGTCAGATCTATGGGTCAGGGGCTGCTGTGGGGCAGATGTGGGTCAGTTCTATGGGGCAGGAGCTGCTGTGGGGCAGATGTGGGTCAGATCTATGGGGTAGGGGCTGCTGTGGGGCAGATGTGGGTCAGATCTACGGGGCAGGGGCTGCTGTGGGTCAGATGTGGGTCAGATCTATATGTCAGGAGCTGCTGTGGCTGCTGTGGGTCAGTTCTATGAAGCAGGAGATGCTGTGGGGCTGATGTGGGTCAAATCAATGGGGCAGAGCTGCTCTGGGACACATGTGGGTCAGATCTACGGAGCAGGAGCTGCTTTGGGGCAGATTTGAATCAGATCTATAGGACAGGAGCTGCTGTGGGTCAGATCTATGGAGCAGGAGCTGCTGTGGGGCACATGTGAGTTAGATCTATGGGGCAGGAGATGGTGTGGGGCAGATGTGGGTCAGATCTATGGGGCAAGATCTCCTGGGGGCTGATGTGGGTCAGATCTGTGGGGTAAAATCTGCTGTGGGGCAGATGTGGTTCAGATCTATGGGGCAGGAGCTTCTGTGGGGTTGATGTGGGTCAGATCTATGGGTCAGGAGCTGCTGTGGGGCAGATGTGGGTCAGTTCTATGGGGCAAGAGCTGCTGTGGTGCAGATGTTGGTCAGATCTATGGGGCAGGAGCTGCTGTGGGGCTGATACGGTTAAGATCTATGGAGCGGGAGATGCTATGGGGCTGATGAGGGTCAGATCTATGGGGCAGGAGCTGATGTGGGGCTGATGTTGCTCAGATCTATAGGGCAGGAGCTGCAGTGGGGCTGATGTGGGTCAGATCTATGGAGCAGGAGCTGCTGTGGGGCAGATTTGAATCAGATCTATAGGGCAGGAGCTGCTGTGGGTCAGATCTATGGAGCAGGAGCTGCTGTGGGGCACATATGAGTTAGATCTATGGGGCAGGAGATGGTGTGGGGCAGATGTGGTTCAGATCTATGGGGCAGGATCTCCTGTGGGGCTGATGTGGGTCAAATCAATGGGGCAGAGCTGCTCTGGGGCACATGTGGGTCAGATCTATAGGGCAGGCGCTGCTGTGGGTCAGATCTTAGGGCAGGAGCTGCTGTGGGGCACATGTGAGTTAGATCTATGGGGCAGGAGATGGTGTGGGGCATATTTGGGTCAGTTCTATGGGGCAGGAGATGCTGTGGGGCAGATGTGGGTCAGATCTATGGGGCAGGGGCTGCTGTGGGGCAGATGTGGGTCAGTTCTATGGGGCAGGAGCTGCTGTGGGGCAGATGTGGGTCAGATCTATGGGGCAGGGGCTGCTGTGGGGCTGATGTGGGTCAGATCTATAGGTCAGGAGCTGCTGTGGCTGCTGTGGGTCAGTTCTATGAAGCAGGAGATGCTGTGGGGCTGATGTGGGTCAAATCAATGGGGCAGAGCTGCTCTGGGGCACATGTCGGTCAGATCTATGGAGCAGGAGCTGCTGTGGGGCAGATTTGAATCAGATCTATAGGGCAGGAGCTGCTGTGGGTCAGATCTATGGAGCAGGAGCTGCTGTGGGGCACATGTGAGTTAGATCTATGGGGCAGGAGATGGTGTGGGGCAGATTTGGGTCAGATGTATGGGGCAGGAGCTGCTGTGGGGCAGATGTGGGTCAGATCTATGGGGCAGGGGCTGCTGTGGGGCAGATGTGGGTCAGTTCTATGGGGCAGGAGCTGCTGTGGGGCAGATGTGGGTCAGATCTATGGGGCAGGGGCTGCTGTGGGGCAGATGTGGGTCAGATCTATGGAGCAGGAGCTGCTGTGGGGCAGATGTGGGTCAGATCTATGGGGCAGGGGCTGCTGTGGGGCAGATGTGGGTCAGATCTATGGGGCAGGGGCTGCTGTGGGGCAGATGTGGGTCAGATCTATGGGGCAGGGGCTGCTGTGGGTCAGATGTGGGTCAGATCTATAGGTCAGGAGCTGCTGTGGCTGCTGTGGGTTAGTTCTATGAAGCAGGAGATGCTGTGGGGCTGATGTGGGTCAAATCAATGGAGCAACGCTGCTCTGGGGCACATGTGGGTCAGATCTATGGAGCAGGAGCTGCTGTGGGGCAGATTTGAATCAGATCTATAGGGCAGGAGCTGCTGTGGGTCAGATCTATGGAGCAGGATCTGCTGTGGGGCACATGTGAGTTAGATCTATGGGGCAGGAGATGGTGTGGGGCAGATGTGGTTCAGATCTATGGGGCAGGATCTCCTGTGGGGCTGATGTGGGTCAAATCAATGGGGCAGAGCTGCTCTGGGGCACATGTGGGTCAGATCTATAGAGCAGGAGCTGCTGTGGGGCAGATTTGAATCAGATCTATAGGGCAGGAGCTGCTGTGGGTCAGATCTATGGGCAGGAGCTGCTGTGGGGCACATGTGAGTTAGATCTATGGGGCAGGAGATGGTGTGTGGCAGATGTGGTTCAGATCTATGGGGCAGGATCTCCTGGGGGCTGATGTGGGTCAGATCTGTGGGGTAAAATCTGCTGTGGGGCAGATGTGGTTCAGATCTATGGGGCAGGATCTCCTGGGGGCTGATGTGGGTCAGATCTGTGGGGTAAAATCTGCTGTGGGGCAGATGTGGTTCAGTTCTATGGGGCAGGAGCTTCTGTGGGGTTGATGTGGGTCAGATCTATGGGTCAGGAGCTGCTGTGGGGCAGATATGGGTCAGTTCTATGGGGCAAGAGCTGCTGTGGTGCAGATGTGGGTCAGATCTAAGGGGCAGGAGCTGCTGTGTGGCTGATACGGTTAAGATCTATGGAGCGGGAGATGCTATGGTGCTGAGGAGGGTCAGATCTATGGGGCAGGACCTGATGTGGGGCTGATGTTGGTCAGATCTATAGGGCAGGAGCTGCAGTGGGGCTGATGTGGGTCAGATCTATGGGGCAGGGGCTGCTGTGGGGCAGATGTGAGTCAGTTCTATGGGGCAGGAGCTGCTGTGGGGCAGATGTGTGTCAGATTTATGGGGCAGGGGCTGCTGTGGGGCAGATGTGGGTCAGATCTATGGGGCAGGGGCTGCTGTGGGGCAGATGTGGGTCAGATCTATGGGGCAGGGGCTGCTGTGGGTCAGATGTGGGTCAGATCTATAGGTCAGGAGCTGCTGTGGCTGCTGTGGGTCAGTTCTATGAAGCAGGAGATGCTGTGGGGCTGATGTGGGTCAAATCAATGGGGCAGAGCTGCTCTGGGGCACATGTGGGTCAGATCTATGGAGCAGGAGATGGTGTGGGGCAGATTTGGGTCAGTTCTATGGGGCAGGAGCTGCTGTGGGGCAGATGTGGGTCAGATCTATGGGGCAGGAGCTGCTGTGGGGCAGATGTGGGTCAGATCTATGGGGCAGGGGCTGCTGTGGGGCAGATGTGGGTCAGTTCTATGGGGCAGGAGCTGCTGTGGGGCAGATGTGGGTCAGATCTATGGGGCAGGAGCTGCTGTGGGGCAGATGTGGGTCAGTTCTATGGGACAGGAGCTGCTGTGGGGCAGATGTGGGTCAGATCTATGGGGCAGGGGCTGCTGTGGGGCAGATGTGGGTCAGTTCTATTTTGGCAGGAGCTGCTGTGGGGCAGATATGGGTCAGATCTATGGGGCAGGGGCTGCTGTGGGGCAGATGTGGGTCAAATCAATGGGGCAGGAGCTGCTGTGGGGCAGATGTGGGTCAGATCTATGGAGCAGGAGCTGCTGTGGGGCAGATTTGAATCAGATCTATAGGGCAGGAGCTGCTGTGGGTCAGATCTATGGAGCAGGAGCTGCTGTGGGGCACATGTGAGTTAGATCTATGGGGCAGGAGATGGTGTGGGGCAGATGTGGGTCAGATCTATGGGGCAGGATCTCCTGGGGGCTGATGTGGGTCAGATCTGTGGGGTAAAATCTGCTGTGGGGCAGATGTGGTTCAGATCTATGGGGCAGGAGCTTCTGTGGGGTTGATGTGGGTCAGATCTATGGGTCAGGAGCTGCTGTGGGGCAGATGTGGGTCAGTTCTATGGGGCAGGATCTGCTGTGGGGCAGATGTGGTTCAGATCTATGGGGCAGGTGTTGCTGTGGGGCAGATGTGGGTCAGATCTATGGGGCAGGAGCTGCTGTGGGTCAGATGTGTGTCAGATCTATAGGTCAGGAGCTGCTGTGGCTGCTGTGGGTCATTTCTATGGGGCAGGAGATGCTGTGGGGCAGATGTGGGTCAGATCTATGGGGCAGGGGCTGCTGTGGGGCAGATGTGGGTCAGATCTATGGGGCAGGAGCTGCTGTGGGTCAGATGTGGGTCAGATCTATAGGTCAGGAGCTGCTTTGGTTGCTGTGGGTCAGTTCTATGGGGCAGGAGATGCTGTGGGGCTGATGTGGGTCAAATCAATGGAGCAACGCTGCTCTGGGGCACACGTGGGTCAGATCTATGGAGCAGGAGCTGCTGTGGGGCAGATTTGAATCAGATCTATAGGGCAGGAGCTGCTGTGGGTCAGATCTATGGAGCAGGAGCTGCTGTGGGGCACATGTGAGTTAGATCTATGGGGCAGGAGATGGTGTGGGGCAGATGTGGTTCAGATCTATGGGGCAGGATCTCCTGTGGGGCTGATGTGGGTCAAATCAATGGGGCAGAGCTGCTCTGGGGCACATGTGGGTCAGATCTATGGAGCAGGAGCTGCTGTGGGGCAGATTTGAATCAGATCTATAGGGCAGGAGCTGCTGTGGGTCAGATCTATGGGCAGGAGCTGCTGTGGGGCACATGTGAGTTAGATCTATGGGGCAGGAGATGGTGTGGGGCAGATGTGGGTCAGATCTATGGGGCAGGATCTCCTGGGGGCTGATGTGGGTCAGATCTGTGGGGTAAAATCTGCTGTGGGGCAGATGTGGTTCAGATCTATGGGGCAGGATCTCCTGGGGGCTGATGTGGGTCAGATCTGTGGGGTAAAATCTGCTGTGGGGCAGATGTGGTTCAGATCTATGGGGCAAGAGCTGCTGTGGTGCAGATGTGGGTCAGATCTAAGGGGCAGGAGCTGCTGTGGGGCTGATACGGTTAAGATCTATGGAGCGGGAGATGCTATGGGGCTGAGGAGGGTCAGATCTATGGGGCAGGACCTGATGTGGGGCTGATGTTGGTCAGATCTATAGGGCAGGAGATGCAGTGGGGCTGATGTGGGTCAGATCTATGGGGCAGGGGCTGCTGTGGGGCAGATGTGGGTCAGTTCTATGGGGCAGGAGCTGCTGTGGGTAAGATGTGGGTCAGATCTATAGGTCAGGAGCTGCTTTGGTTGCTGTGGGTCAGTTCTATGGGGCAGGAGATGCTGTGGGGCTGATGTGGGTCAAATCAATGGAGCAACGCTGCTCTGGGGCACATGTGGGTCAGATCTATGGAGCAGGAGCTGCTGTGGGGCAGATTTGAATCAGATCTATAGGGCAGGAGCTGCTGTGGGTCAGATCTATGGAGCAGGAGCTGCTGTGGGGCACATGTGAGTTAGATCTATGGGGCAGGAGATGGTGTGGGGCAGATGTGGCTCAGATCTATGGGGCAGGATCTCCGGGGGCTGATGTGGGTCAGATCTGTGGGGTAAAATCTGCTGTGGGGCAGATGTGGGTCAGATCTATGGGGCAGGAGCTGCTGTGGGTCAGATGTGGGTCAGATCTATAGGTCAGGAGCTGCTTTGGTTGCTGTGGGTCAGATCTATGGGGCAGGAGCTGCTGTGGGGCTGATACGGTTAAGATCTATGGAGCGGGAGATGCTATGGGGCTGATGAGGGTCAGATCTATGGGGCAGGAGCTGATGTGGGGCTGATGTTGGTCAGATCTATAGGGCAGGAGCTGCAGTGGGGCTGATGTGGGTCAGATCTATGGAGCAGGAGCTGCTGTGGGGCAGATTTGAATCAGATCTATAGGGCAGGAGCTGCTGTGGGTCAGATCTATGGAGCAGGAGCTGCTGTGGGGCACATGTGAGTTAGATCTATGGGGCAGGAGATGGTGTGGGGCAGATGTGGCTCAGATCTATGGGGCAGGATCTCCGGGGGCTGATGTGGGTCAGATCTGTGGGGTAAAATCTGCTGTGGGGCAGATGTGGGTCAGATCTATGGGGCAGGGGCTGCTGTGGGGCAGATGTGGGTCAGATCTATGGGGCAGGAGCTGCTGTGGGTCAGATGTGGGTCAGATCTATAGGTCAGGAGCTGCTTTGGTTGCTGTGGGTCAGATCTATGGGGCAGGAGCTGCTGTGGGGCTGATACGGTTAAGATCTATGGAGCGGGAGATGCTATGGGGCTGATGAGGGTCAGATCTATGGGGCAGGAGCTGATGTGGGGCTGATGTTGGTCAGATCTATAGGGCAGGAGCTGCAGTGGGGCTGATGTGGGTCAGATCTATGGAGCAGGAGCTGCTGTGGGGCAGATTTGAATCAGATCTATAGGGCAGGGGCATCTGTGGGTCAGATCTATGGAGCAGGAGCTGCTGTGGGGCACATGTGAGTTAGATCTATGGGGCAGGAGATGGTGTGGGGCAGATGTGGTTCAGTTCTATGGGGCAGGATCTCCTGTGGGGCTGATGTGGGTCAAATCAATGGGGCAGAGCTGCTCTGGGGCACATGTGGGTCAGATCTATGGAGCAGGAGCTGCTGTGGGGCAGATTTCAATTAGATCTATAGGGCAGGAGCTGCTGTGGGTCAGATCTATGGGCAGGAGCTGCTGTGGGGCACATGTGAGTTAGATCTATGGGGCAGGAGATGGTGTGGGGCAGATGTGGGTCAGATCTATGGGGCAGGATCTCCTGGGGGCTGATGTGGGTCAGATCTGTGGGGTAAAATCTGCTGTGGGGCAGATGTGGTTCAGATCTATGGGGCAGGAGCTTCTGTGGGGTTGATGTGGGTCAGATCTATGGGTCAGGAGCGGCTGTGGGGCAGATGTGGGTCAGTTCTATGGGGCAAGAGCTGCTGTGGTGCAGCTGTGGGTCAGATCTAAGGGGCAGGAGCTGCTGTGGGGCTGATACGGTTAAGATCTATGGAGCGGGAGATGCTATGGGGCTGAGGAGGGTCAGATCTATGGGGCAGGAGCTGATGTGGGCCTGATGTTGGTCAGATCTATAGGGCAGGAGCTGCAGTGGGGCTGATGTGGGTCAGATCTATGGGGCAGGATCTCCTGTGGGGCTGATGTGGGTCAAATCAATGGGGCAGAGCTGCTCTGGGGCACATGTGGGTCAGATCTATGGAGCAGGAGCTGCTGTGGGGCAGATTTGAATCAGATCTATAGGGCAGGAGCTGCTGTGGGTCAGATCTATGGAGCAGGAGCTGCTGTGGGTCAGATTTGAATCAGATCTATAGGGCAGGCGCTGCTGTGGGTCAGATCTATGGAGCAGGAGCTGCTGTGGGGCACATGTGAGTTAGATCTATGGGGCAGGAGATGGTGTGGGGCAGATTTGGGTCAGTTCTATGGGGCAGGAGCTGCTGTGGGGCAGATTTGGGTCAGATCTATGGGGCAGGGGCTGCTGTGGGCAGATGTGGGTCAGTTCTATGGGGCACGAGCTGCTGTGGGGCAGATGTGGGTCAGATCTATGGGGCAGGGGCTGCTGTGGGGCAGATGTGGGTCAGATCTATGGGGCAGGGGCTGCTGTGGGTCAGATGTGGGTCAGATCTATAGGTCAGGAGCTGCTGTGGCTGCTGTGGGTCAGTTCTATGAAGCAGGAGATGCTGTGGGGCTGATGTGGGTCAAATCAATGGGGCAGAGCTGCTCTGGGGCACATGTCGGTCAGATCTATGGAGCAGGAGCTGCTGTGGGGCAGATTTGAATCAGATCTATAGGGCAGGAGCTGCTGTGGGTCAGATCTATGGAGCAGGAGCTGCTGTGGGGCACATGTGAGTTAGATCTATGGAGAAGGAGATGGTGTGGGGCAGATGTGGGTCAGATCTATGGGGCAGGGGCTGCTGTGGGTCAGATGTGGGTCAGATCTATAGGTCAGGAGCTGCTGTGGCTGCTGTGGGTCAGTTCTATGAAGCAGGAGATGCTGTGGGGCTGATGTGGGTCAAATCAATGGGGCAGAGCTGCTGTGGGGCAGATGTTGGTCAGATCTATGGGTCAGGAGCTGCTGTGGGGCAGATGTGGGTCAGTTCTATGGGGCAAGAGCTGCTGTGGTGCAGATGTGGGTCAGATCTATGGGGCAGGAGCTGCTGTGGGGCTGATACGGTTAAGATCTATGGAGCGGGAGATGCTATGGGGCTGATGAGGGTCAGATCTATGGGGCAGGAGCTGATGTGGGGCTGATGTTGGTCAGATCTATAGGGCAGGAGCTGCAGTGGGGCTGATGTGGGTCAGATCTATGGAGCAGGAGCTGCTGTGGGGCAGATTTGAATCAGATCTATAGGGCAGGAGCTGCTGTGGGTCAGATCTATGGAGCAGGAGCTGCTGTGGGGCACATGTGAGTTAGATCTATGGGGCAGGAGATGGTGTGGGGCAGATGTGGTTCAGATCTATGGGGCAGGATCTCCTGTGGGGCTGATGTGGGTCAAATCAATGGGGCAGAGCTGCTCTGGGGCACATGTGGGTCAGATCTATAGAGCAGGAGCTGCTGTGGGGCAGATTTGAATCAGATCTATAGGGCAGGAGTTGCTGTGGGTCAGATCTATGGGCAGGAGCTGCTGTGGGGCACATGTGAGTTAGATCTATGGGGCAGGAGATGGTGTGGGGCAGATGTGGGTCAGATCTATGGGGCAGGATCTCCTGGGGGCTGATGTGGGTCAGATCTGTGGGGTAAAATCTGCTGTGGGGCAGATGTGGTTCAGATCTATGGGGCAGGAGCTTCTGTGGGGTTGATGTGGGTCAGATCTATGGGTCAGGAGCTGCTGTGGGGCAGATGTGGGTCAGTTCTATGGGGCAAGAGCTGCTGTGGTGCAGATGTGGGTCAGATCTAAGGGGCAGGAGCTGCTGTGGGGCTGATACGGTTAAGATCTATGGAGCGGGAGAAGCTATGGGGCTGATGAGGGTCAGATCTATGGGGCAGGAGCTGATGTGGGGCTGATGTTGGTCAGATCTATAGGGCAGGAGCTGCAGTGGGGCTGATGTGGGTCAGATCTATAGGGCAGGAGCTGCAGTGGGGCTGATGTGGGTCAGATCTATGGGGCAGGATCACCTGTGGGGCTGATGTGGGTCAAATCAATGGGGCAGAGCTGCTCTGGGGCACATGTGGGTCAGATCTATGGAGCAGGAGCTGCTGTGGGGCAGATTTGAATCAGATCTATAGGGCAGGCGCTGCTGTGGGTCAGATCTTAGGGCAGGAGCTGCTGTGGGGCACATGTGAGTTAGATCTATGGGGCAGGAGATGGTGTGGGGCAGATTTGGGTCAGTTCTATTTGGCAGGAGCTGCTGTGGGGCAGATGTGGGTCAGATCTATGGGGCAGGGGCTGCTGTGGGGCAGATGTGGGTCAGATCTATGGGGCAGGGGCTGCTGTGGGTCAGATGTGGGTCAGATCTATAGGTCAGGAGCTGCTGTGGCTGCTGTGGGTCAGTTCTATGAAGCAGGAGATGCTGTGGGGCTGATGTGGGTCAAATCAATGGGGCAGAGCTGCTCGGGGGCACATGTGGGTCAGATCTATGGAGCAGGAGCTGCTGTGGGGCAGATTTGAATCAGATCTATAGGGCAGGAGCTGCTGTGGGTCAGATCTATGGAGCAGGAGCTGCTGTGGGGCACATGTGAGTTAGATCTATGGGGCAGGAGATGGTGTGGGGCAGATGTGGGTCAGATCTATGGGGCAGGATCTCCTGGGGGCTGATGTGGGTCAGATCTGTGGGGTAAAATCTGCTGTGGGGCAGATGTGGTTCAGATCTATGGGGCAGGAGCTTCTGTGGGGTTGATGTGGGTCAGATCTATGGGTCAGGAGCTGCTGTGGGGCAGATGTGGGTCAGTTCTATGGGGCAGGATCTGCTGTGGGGCAGATGTGGTTCAGATCTATGGGGCAGGTGTTGCTGTGGGGCAGATGTGGGTCAGATCTATGGGGCAGGAGCTGCTGTGGGTCAGATGTGTGTCAGATCTATAGGTCAGGAGCTGCTGTGGCTGCTGTGGGTCAGTTCTATGGGGCAGGAGATGCTGTGGGGCAGATGTGGGTCAGATCTATGGGGCAGGGGCTGCTGTGGGGCAGATGTGGGTCAGATCTATGGGCCAGGAGCTGCTGTGGGTCAGATGTGGGTCAGATCTATAGGTCAGGAGCTGCTTTGGTTGCTGTGGGTCAGTTCTATGGGGCAGGAGATGCTGTGGGGCTGATGTGGGTCAAATCAATGGGGCAGAGCTGCTCTGGGGCACATGTGGGTCAGATCTATGGAGCAGGAGCTGCTGTGGGGCAGATTTGAATCAGATCTATAGGGCAGGAGCTGCTGTGGGTCAGATCTATGGAGCAGGAGCTGCTGTGGGGCACATGTGAGTTAGATCTATGGGGCAGGAGATGGTGTGGGGCAGATTTGGGTCAGATGTGTGGGGCAGGAGCTGCTGTGGGGCAGATGTGGGTCAGATCTATGGGGCAGGGGCTGCTGTGGGGCAGATGTGGGTCCGATCTATGGGGCAGGGGCTGCTGTGGGTCAGATGTGGGTCAGATCTATAGGTCAGGAGCTGCTGTGGCTGCTGTGGGTCAGTTCTATGAAGGAGATGCTGTGGGGCTGATGTGGGTCAAATCAATGGGGCAGAGCTGCTCTGGGGCACATGTGGGTCAGATCTATCGAGCAGGAGCTGCTGTGGGGCAGATTTGAATCAGATCTATAGGGCAGGAGCTGCTGTGGGTCAGATCTATGGAGCAGGAGCTGCTGTGAGGCACATGTGAGTTAGATCTATGGGGCAGGAGATGGTGTGGGGCAGATTTGGGTCAGATCTATGGGGCAGGAGCTGATGCGGGGCTGATGTTGGTGAGATCTATAGGGCAGGAGCTGCAGTGGGGCTGATGTGGGTCAGATCTATAGGGCAGGAGCTGCAGTGGGGCTTATGTGGGTCAAATCAATGGGGCAGAGCGTCTCTGGGGCACATGTGGGTCAGATCTATGGAGCAGGAGCTGCTGTGGGGCAGATTTGAATCAGATCTATAGGGCAGGAGCCGCTGTGGGTCAGATCTATGTAGCAGGAGCTGCTGTGGGGCACATGTGAGTTAGATCTATGGGGCAGGAGATGCTATGGGGCTGATGAGGGTCAGATCTATGGGGCAGGAGCTGATGTGGGGCTGATGTTGGTGAGATCTATAGGGCAGGAGCTGCAGTGGGGCTGATGTGGGTCAGATCTGTGGGGTAAAATCTGCTGTGGGGCAGATGTGGTTCAGATCTATGGGGCAGGAGCTTCTGTGGGGTTGATGTGGGTCAGATCTATGGGTCAGGAGCTGCTGTGGGGCAGATGTGGGTCAGTTCTATGGGGCAAGAGCTGCTGTGGTGCAGATGTGGGTCAGATCTAAGGGGCAGGAGCTGCTGTGGGGATGATACGGTTAAGATCTATGGAGCGGGAGATGCTATGGGGCTGATGAGGGTCAGATATATGGGGCAGGAGCTGATGTGGGGCTGATGTTGGTCAGATCTATAGGGCAGGAGCTGCAGTGGGGCTGATGTGGGTCAGATCTATGGAGCAGGAGCTGCTGTGGGGCAGATTTGAATCAGATCTATAGGGCAGGAGCTGCTGTGGGTCAGATCTATGTAGCAGGAGCTGCTGTGGGGCACATGTGAGTTAGATCTATGGGGCAGGAGATGGTGTGGGGCAGATGTGGTTCAGATCTATGGGGCAGGATCTCCTGTGGGGCTGATGTGGGTCAAATCAATGGGGCAGAGCTGCTCTGGGGCACATGTGGGTCAGATCTATAGAGCAGGAGCTGCTGTGGGGCAGATTTGAATCAGATCTATAGGGCAGGAGCTGCTGTGGGTCAGATCTATGGGCAGGAGCTGCTGTGGGGCACATGTGAGTTAGATCTATGGGGCAGGAGATGGTGTGGGGCAGATGTGGGTCAGATCTATGGGGCAGGATCTCCTGGGGGCTGCTGTGGGTCAGATCTGTGGGGTAAAATCTGCTGTGGGGCAGATGTGGTTCAGATCTATGGGGCAGGAGCTTCTGTGGGGTTGATGTGGGTCAGATCTATGGGTCAGGAGCTGCTGTGGGGCAGATGTGGGTCAGTTCTATGGGGCAGGAGCTGCTGTGGGGCAGATGTGGTTCAGATCTATGGGGCAGGTGTTGCTGTGGGGCAGATGTGGGTCAGATCTATGGGGCAGGAGCTGCTGTGGGTCAGATGTGTGTCAGATCTATAGGTCAGGAGCTGCTGTGGCTGCTGTGGGTCAGTTCTATGGGGCAGGAGATGCTGTGGGGCAGATGTGGGTCAGATCTATGGGGCAGGGGCTGCTGTGGGGCAGATGTGGGTCAGATCTATGGGGCAGGAGCTGCTGTGGGTCAGATGTGGGTCAGATCTATAGGTCAGGAGCTGCTTTGGTTGCTGTGGGTCAGTTCTATGGGGCAGGAGATGCTGTGGGGCTGATGTGGGTCAAATCAATGGAGCAACGCTGCTCTGGGGCACATGTGGGTCACATCTATGGAGCAGGAGCTGCTGTGGGGCAGATTTGAATCAGATCTATAGGGCAGGAGCTGCTGTGGGTCAGATCTATGGAGCAGGAGCTGCTGTGGGGCACATGTGAGTTAGATCTATGGGGCAGGAGATGGTGTGGGGCAGATGTGGGTCAGATCTATGGGGCATGATCTCCTGGGGGCTGATGTGGGTCAGATCTGTGGGGTAAAATCTTCTGTGGGGCAGATGTGGTTCAGATCTATGGGGCAGGATCTTCTGTGGGGTTGATGTGGGTCAGATCTATGGGTCAGGAGCTGCTGTGGGGCAGATGTGGGTCAGTTCTGTGGGGCAAGAGCTGCTGTGGTGCAGATGTGGGTCAGATCTATGGGGCAGGAGCTGCTGTGGGGATGATACGGTTAAGATCTATGGAGCGGGAGATGCTATGGGGCTGATGAGGGTCAGATCTATGGGGCAGGAGCTGATGTGGGGCTGATGTTGGTCAGATCTATAGGGCAGGAGCTGCAGTGGGGCTGATGTGGGTCAGATCTATGGAGCAGGAGCTGCTGTGGGGCAGATTTGAATCAGATCTATAGGGCAGGAGCTGCTGTGGGTCAGATCTATGTAGCAGGAGCTGCTGTGGGGCACATGTGAGTTAGATCTATGGGGCAGGAGATGGTGTGGGGCAGATGTGGTTCAGATCTATGGGGCAGGATCTCCTGTGGGGCTGATGTGGGTCAAATCAATGGGGCAGAGCTGCTCTGGGGCACATGTGGGTCAGATCTATAGAGCAGGAGCTGCTGTGGGGCAGATTTGAATCAGATCTATAGGGCAGGAGCTGCTGTGGGTCAGATCTATGGGCAGGAGCTGCTGTGGGGCACATGTGAGTTAGATCTATGGGGCAGGAGATGGTGTGGGGCAGATGTGGGTCAGATCTATGGGGCAGGATCTCCTGGGGGCTGATGTGGGTCAGATCTGTGGGGTAAAATCTGCTGTGGGGCAGATGTGGTTCAGATCTATGGGGCAGGAGCTTCTGTGGGGTTGATGTGGGTCAGATCTATGGGTCAGGAGCTGCTGTGGGGCAGATGTGGGTCAGTTCTATGGGGCAGGATCTGCTGTGGGGCAGATGTGGTTCAGATCTATGGGGCAGGTGTTGCTGTGGGGCAGATGTGGGTCAGATCTATGGGGCAGGAGCTGCTGTGGGTCAGATGTGTGTCAGATCTATAGGTCAGGAGCTGCTGTGGCTGCTGTGGGTCAGTTCTATGGGGCAGGAGATGCTGTGGGGCAGATGTGGGTCAGATCTATGGGGCAGGGGCTGCTGTGGGTCAGATGTGGGTCAGATCTATGGGGCAGGAGCTGCTGTGGGTCAGATGTGGTTCAGATCTATAGGTCAGGAGCTGCTTTGGTTGCTGTGGGTCAGTTCTATGGGGCAGGAGATGCTGTGGGGCTGATGTGGGTCAAATCAATGGAGCAACGCTGCTCTGGGGCACATGTGGGTCACATCTATGGAGCAGGAGCTGCTGTGGGGCAGATTTGAATCAGATCTATAGGGCAGGAGCTGCTGTGGGTCAGATCTATGGAGCAGGAGCTGCTGTGGGGCACATGTGAGTTAGATCTATGGGGCAGGAGATGGTGTTGGGCAGATGTGGGTCAGATCTATGGGGCAGGATCTCCTGGGGGCTGATGTGGGTCAGATCTGTGGGGTAAAATCTGCTGTGGGGCAGATGTGGTTCAGATCTATGGGGCAGGAGCTTCTGTGGGGTTGATGTGGGTCAGATCTATGGGTCAGGAGCTGCTGTGGTGCAGATGTGGGTCAGTTCTATGGGGCAAGAGCTGCTGTGGTGCAGATGTGGGTCAGATCTATGGGGCAGGAGCTGCTGTGGGGCTGATACGGTTAAGATCTATGGAGCGGGAGATGCTATGGGGCTGATGAGGGTCAGATCTATGGGGCAGGAGCTGATGTGGGGCTGATGTTAGTCAAATCTATAGGGCAGGAGCTGCAGTGGGGCTGATGTGGGTCAGATCTATGGAGCAGGAGCTGCTGTGGGGCAGATTTGAATCAGATCTATAGGGCAGGAGCTGCTGTGGGTCAGATCTATGGAGCAGGAGCTGCTGTGGGGCACATGTGAGTTAGATCTATGGGGCAGGAGATGGTGTGGGGCAGATGTGGTTCAGATCTATGGGGCAGGATCTCCTGTGGGGCTGATGTGGGTCAAATCAATGGGGCAGAGCTGCTCTGGGGCACATGTGGGTCAGATCTATGGAGCAGGAGCTGCTGTGGGGCAGATTTGAATCAGATCTATAGGGCAGGAGCTGCTGTGGGTCAGATCTATTGGCAGGAGCTGCTGTGGGGCACATGTGAGTTAGATCTATGGGGCAGGAGATGGTGTGGGGCAGATGTGGGTCAGATCTATGGGGCAGGATCTCCTGGGGGCTGATGTGGGTCAGATCTGTGGGGTAAAATCTGCTGTGGGGCAGATGTGGTTCAGATCTATGGGGCAGGAGCTTCTGTGGGGTTGATGTGGGTCAGATCTATGGGTCAGGAGCTGCTGTGGGGCAGATGTGGGTCAGTTCTATGGGGCAAGAGCTGCTGTGGTGCAGATGTGGGTCAGATCTAAGGGGCAGGAGCTGCTGTGGGGCTGATACGGTTAAGATCTATAGAGCGGGAGATGCTATGGGGCTGAGGAGGGTCAGATCTATGGGGCAGGAGCTGATGTGGGGCTGATGTTGGTCAGATCTATAGGGCAGGAGCTGCAGTGGGGCTGATGTGGGTCAGATCTATAGGGCAGGAGCTGCAGTGGGGCTGATGTGGGTCAGATCTAAGCGGCAGGATCTCCTGTGGGGCTGATGTGGGTCAAATCAATGGGGCAGAGCTGCTCTGGGGCACATGTTGGTCAGATCTATGGAGCAGGAGCTGCTGTGGGGCACATGTGAGTTAGATCTATGGGGCAGGAGATGGTGTGGGGCAGATTTGGGTCAGTTCTATTTGGCAGGAGCTGCTGTGGGGCAGATGTGGGTCAGATCTATGGGGCTGGGGCTGCTGTGGGGCAGATGTGGGTCAGATCTATGGGGCAGGGGCTGCTGTGGGTCAGATGTGGGTCAGATCTATAGGTCAGGAGCTGCTGTGGGTCAGATCTATGGAGCAGGAGCTGCTGTGGGGCTGATGTGGGTCAGATCTATGGAGCAGGAGCTGCTGTGGGGCAGATTTGAATCAGATCTATAGGGCAGGAGCTGCTGTGGGTCAGATCTATGGAGCAGGAGCTGCTGTGGGGCACATGTGAGTTAGATCTATGGGGCAGGAGATGGTGTGGGGCAGATTTGGGTCAGATGTATGGGGCAGGAGCTGATGTGGGGCTGATGTTGGTGAGATCTATAGGGCAGGAGCTGCAGTGGGGCTGATGTGGGTCAGATCTATAGGGCAGGAGCTGCAGTGGGGCTTATGTGGGTCAAATCAATGGGGCAGAGCTGCTCTGGGGCACATGTGGGTCAGATCTATGGAGCAGGAGCTGCTGTGGGGCAGATTTGAATCAGATCTATAGGGCAGGAGCTGCTGTGGGTCAGATCTATGTAGCAGGAGCTGCTGTGGGGCACATGTGAGTTAGATCTATGGGGCAGGAGATGGTGTGAGGCAGATTTGGGTCAGATCTATGGGGCAGGATCTCCTGGGGGCTGATGTGGGTCAGATCTGTGGGGTAAAATCTGCTGTGGGGCAGATGTGGTTCAGATCTATGGGGCAGGAGCTTCTGTGGGGTTGATGTGGGTCAGATCTATGGGTCAGGAGCTGCTGTGGGGCAGATGTGGGTCAGTTCTATGGGGCAGGATCTGCTGTGGGGCAGATGTGGTTCAGATCTATGGGGCAGGTGTTGCTGTGGGGCAGATGTGGGTCAGATCTATGGGGCAGGAGCTGCTGTGGGGCAGATGTGGGTCAGATCTATAGGTCAGGAGCTGCTGTGGGGCAGATTTGAATCAGATCTATAGGGCAGGAGCTGCTGTGGGTCAGATCTATGGAGCAGGAGCTGCTGTGGGGCACATGTGAGTTAGATCTATGAGGCAGGAGATGGTGTGGGGCAGATGCGGGTCAGCTCTATGGGGCAGGATCTCCTGGGGGCTGATGTGGGTCAGATCTGTGGGGTAAAATCTTCTGTGGGGCAGATGTGGTTCAGATCACTGGGGCAGGAGCTTCTGTGGGGTTGATGTGGGTCAGATCTATGGAGCAGGAGCTGCTGTGGGGCAGATGTGGGTCAGTTCTATGGGGCAAGAGCTGCTGTGGTGCAGATGTGGGTCAGATCTATGGGGCAGGAGCTGCTGTGGGGATGATACGGTTAAGATCTATGGAGCGGGAGATGCTATGGGGCTGATGAGGGTCAGATCTATGGGGCAGGAGCTGATGTGGGGCTGATGTTGGTCAGATCTATAGGGCAGGAGCTGCAGTGGGGCTGATGTGGGTCAGATCTATGGAGCAGGAGCTGTTGTGGGGCAGATTTGAATCAGATCTATAGGGCAGGAGCTGCTGTGGGTCAGATCTATGGAGCAGGAGCTGCTGTGGGGCACATGTGAGTTAGATCTATGGGGCAGGAGATGGTGTGGGGCAGATGTGGTTCAGATCTATGGGGCAGGATCTCCTGTGGGGCTGATGTGGGTCAAATCAATGGGGCAGAGCTGCTCTGGGGCACATGTGGGTCAGATCTATAGAGCAGGAGCTGCTGTGGGGCAGATTTGAATCAGATCTATAGGGCAGGAGCTGCTGTGGGTCAGATCTATGGGCAGGAGCTGCTGTGGGGCACATGTGAGTTAGATCTATGGGGCAGGAGATGGTGTGGGGCAGATGTGGTTCAGATCTATGGGGCAGGAGCTTCTGTGGGGTTGATGTGGGTCAGATCTATGGGTCAGGAGCTGCTGTGGGGCAGATGTGGGTCAGTTCTATGGGGCAAGAGCTGCTGTGGTGCAGATGTGGGTCAGATCTAAGGGGCAGGAGCTGCTGTGGGGCTGATACGGTTAAGATCTATGGAGCGGGAGATGCTATGGGGCTGAGGAGGGTCAGATCTATGGGGCAGGAGCTGATGTGGGGCTGATGTTGGTCAGATCTATAGGGCAGGAGCTGCAGTGGGGCTGATGTGGGTCAGATCTATAGGGCAGGAGCTGCAGTGGGGCTGATGTGGGTCAGATCTAAGCGGCAGGATCTCCTGTGGGGCTGATGTGGGTCAAATCAATGGGGCAGAGCTGCTCTGGGGCACATGTGGGTCAGATCTATGGAGCAGGAGCTGCTGTGGGGCAGATTTGAATCAGATCTATAGAGCAGGCGCTGCTGTGGGTCAGATCTTAGGGCAGGAGCTGCTGTGGGGCACATGTGAGTTAGATCTATGGGGAAGATGGTGTGGGGCAGATTTGGGTCAGTTCTATGAGGCAGGAGCTGCTGTGGGGCAGATGTGGGTCAGATCTATGTGGCAGGAGATGGTGTGGGGCAGATTTGGGTCAGATCTATGGGGCAGGGGCTGCTGTGGGTCAGATGTGGGTCAGATCTATAGGTCAGGAGCTGCTGTGGCTGCTGTGGGTCAGTTCTATGAAGCAGGAGATGCTGTGGGGCTGATGTAGGTCAAATAAATGGGGCAGAGCTGCTCTGGGGCACATGTGGGTCAGATCTATGGAGCAGGAGATGGTGTGGGGCAGATTTGGGTCAGTTCTATGGGGCAGGAGCTGCTGTGGGGCAGATGTGGGTCAGTTCTATGGGGCAGGAGCTGCTGTGGGGCAGATGTGGGTCAGATCTATTGAGCAGGGGCTGCTGTGGGGCAGATGTGGGTCAGATCTATGGGGCAGCGGCTGCTGTGGGTCAGATGTGGGTCAGATCTATAGGTCAGGAGCTGCTGTGGCTGCTGTGGGTCAGTTCTATGAAGCAGGAGATGCTGTGGGGCTGATGTGGGTCAAATTAATGGGGCAGAGCTGCTCTGGGGCACATGTGGGTCAGATCTATGGAGCAGGAGCTGCTGTGGGGCAGATTTGAATCAGATCTATAGGGCAGGAGCTGCTGTGGGTCAGATCTATGGAGCAGGAGCTGCTGTGGGGCACATGTGAGTTAGATCTATGGGGCAGGAGATGGTGTGGGGCAGATTTGGGTCAGATGTATGGGGCAGGAGCTGATGTGGGGCTGATGTTGGTGAGATCTATAGGGCAGGAGCTGCAGTGGGGCTGATGTGGGTCAGATCTATAGGGCAGGAGCTGCAGTGGGGCTTATGTGGGTCAAATCAATGGGGCAGAGCTGCTCTGGGCACATGTGGGTCAGATCTATGGAGCAGGAGCTGCTGTGGGGCAGATTTGAATCAGATCTATAGGGCAGGAGCTGCTGTGGGTCAGATCTATGGAGCAGGAGCTGCTGTGGGGCACATGTGAGTTAGATCTATGGGGCAGGAGATGGTGTGGGACAGATTTGGGTCAGATGTATGGGTCAGGAGCTGCTGTGGGGCTGATGAGGGTCATATCTATGGGGCATGAACTGCTGTGGGTCAGATCTATGGAGCAGGAGCTGCTGTGGGGCACATGTGAGTTAGATCTATGGGGCAGGAGATGGTGTGGGGCAGATGTGGGTCAGATCTATGGGGCAGGATCTCCTGGGGGCTGATATGGGTCAGATCTGTGGGGTAAAATCTGCTGTGGGGCAGATGTGGTTCAGATCTATAGGGCAGGAGCTTCTGTGGGGTTGATGTGGGTCAGATCTATGGGTCAGGATCTGCTGTGGGGCAGATGTGGGTCAGTTCTATGGGGCAGGATCTGCTGTGGGGCAGATGTGGTTCAGATCTATGGGGCAGGTGTTGCTGTGGGGCAGATGTGGGTCAGATCTATGGGGCAGGAGCTGCTGTGGGTCAGATGTGTGTCAGATCTATAGGTCAGGAGCTGCTGTGGCTGCTGTGGGTCAGTTCTATGGGGCAGGAGATGCTGTGGGGCAGATGTGGGTCAGATCTATGGGGCAGGAGCTGCTGTGGGTCAGATGTGGGTCAGATCTATAGGTCAGGAGCTGCTTTGGTTTCTGTGGTTCAGTTTTATGGGGCAGGAGATGCTGTGGGGCTGATGTGGGTCAAATCAATGGAGCAACGCTGCTCTGGGACACATGTGGGTCAGATCTATGGAGCAGGAGCTGCTGTGGGGCACATGTGAGTTAGATCTATGGGGCAGGAGATGGTGTGGGGCAGATGTGGGTCAGATCTATGGGGCAGGATCTCCTGGGGGCTGATGTGGGTCAGATCTGTGGGGTAAAATCTGCTGTGGGGCAGATGTGGTTCAGATCTATGGGGCAGGAGCTTCTGTGGGGTTGATGTGGGTCAGATCTATGGGTCAGGAGCTGCTGTGGGGCAGATGTGGGTCAGTTCTATGGGGCAAGAGCTGCTGTGGTGCAGATGTGGGTCAGATCTATGGGGCAGGAGCTGCTCTGGGGCACATGTGGGTCAGATCTATGGAGCAGGAGCTACTGTGGGGCAGATTTGAATCAGATCTATGGAGCAGGCGCTCCTGTGGGTCAGATCTATGGGCAGGAGCTGCTGTGGGGCACATGTGAGTTAGATCTATGGGGCAGGAGATGGTGTGGGGCAGATTTGGGTCAGTTCTATGGGGCAGGAGCTGCTGTGGGGCAGATGTGTGTCAGATCTATGGGGCTGGGGCTGCTGTGGGGCAGATGTGGGTCAGTTCTATGGGGCAGGAGCTGCTGTGGGGCAGATGTGGGTCAGATCTATGGGGCAGGGGCTGCTGTGGGGCAGATGTGGGTCAGATCTATGGGGCAGGGGCTACTGTGGGTCAGATGTGGGTCAGATCTATAGGTCAGGAGCTGCTGTGGCTTATGTGGGTCAGTTCTATGAAGCAGGAGATGCTGTGGGGCTGATGTGGGTCAAATCAATGGGGCAGAGATGCTCTGGGGCACATGTGGGTCAGATCTATGGAGCAGGAGCTGCTGTGGGGCAGATTTGAATCAGATCTATAGGGCAGGAGCTGCTGTGGGTCAGATCTATGGAGCAGGAGCTGCTGTGGGGCACATGTGAGTTAGATCTATGGGGCAGGAGATGGTGTGGGGCAGATTTGGGTCAGATGTATGGGGCAGGAGCTGATGTGGGGCTGATGTTGGTGAGATCTATAGGGCAGGAGCTGCAGTGGGGCTGATGTGGGTCAGATCTATAGGGCAGGAGCTGCAGTGGGGCTTATGTGGGTCAAATCAATGGGGCAGAGCTGCTCTGGGGCACATGTGGGTCAGATCTATGGAGCAGGAGCTGCTGTGGGGCAGATTTGAATCAGATCTATAGGGCAGGAGCTGCTGTGGGTCAGATCTATGTAGCAGGAGCTGCTGTGGGGCACATGTGAGTTAGATCTATGGGGCAGGAGATGGTGTGGGGCAGATTTGGGTCAGATGTATGGGGCAGGAGCTGCTGTGTGGCTGATGAGGGTCAGATCTATGGGGCATGAACTGCTGTGGGTCAGATCTATGTAGCAGGAGCTGCTGTGGGGCACATGTGAGTTAGATCTATGGGGCAGGAGATGGTGTGGGGCAGATGTGGGTCAGATCTATGGGGCAGGATCTCCTGGGGGCTGATGTGGGTCAGATCTGTGGGGTAAAATCTGCTGTGGGGCAGATGTGGTTCAGATCTATGGGGCAGGAGCTTCTGTGCGGTTGATGTGGGTCAGATCTATGGGGTAAAATCTGCTGTGGGGCAGATGTGGGTCAGTTCTATGGGGCAGGATCTGCTGTGGGGCAGATGTGGTTCAGATCTAAGGGGCAGGTGTTGCTGTGGGGCAGATGTGGGTCAGATCTATGGGGCAGGAGCTTCTGTGGGGTTGATGTGGGTCAGATCTATGGGTCAGGAGCTGCTGTGGGGCAGATGTGGGTCAGTTCTATGGGGCAGGAGCTGCTGTGGGGCAGATGTGGTTCAGATCTATGGGGCAGGTGTTGCTGTGGGGCAGATGTGGGTCAGATCTATGGGGCAGGAGCTGCTGTGGGTCAGATGTGTGTCAGATCTATAGGTCAGGAGCTGCTGTGGCTGCTGTAGGTCAGTTCTATGGGGCAGGAGATGCTGTGGGGCAGATGTGGGTCAGATCTATGGGGCAGGGGCTGCTGTGGGGCAGATGTGGGTCAGATCTAAGGGGCAGGAGCTGCTGTGGGTCAGATGTGGGTCAGATCTATAGGTCAGGAGCTGCTTTGGTTGCTGTGGGTCAGTTCTATGGGGCAGGAGATGCTGTGGGGCTGATGTTGGTCAGATCTATAGGGCAGGAGCTGCAGTGGGGCTGATGTGGGTCAGATCTATGGAGCAGGAGCTGCTGTGGGGCAGATTTGAATCAGATCTATAGGGCAGGAGCTGCTGTGGGTCAGATCTATGTAGCAGGAGCTGCTGTGGGGCACATGTGAGTTAGATCTATGGGGCAGGAGATGGTGTGGGGCAGATGTGGGTCAGATCTATGGGGCAGGATCTCCTGGGGGCTGATGTGGGTCAGATCTGTGGGGTAAAATCTGCTGTGGGGCAGATGTGGTTCAGATCTATGGGGCACGAGCTTCTGTGGGGTTGATGTGGGTCAGATCTATGGGTCAGGAGCTGCTGTGGGGCAGATGTGGGTCAGTTCTATGGGGCAAGAGCTGCTGTGGTGCAGATGTGGGTCAGATCTAAGGGGCAGGAGCTGCTGTGGGGCTGATACGGTTAAGATGTATGGAGCGGGAGATGCTATGGGGCTGAGGAGGGTCAGATCTATGGGGCAGGAGCTGATGTGGGGCTGATGTTGGTCAGATCTATAGGGCAGGAGCTGCAGTGGGGCTGATGTGGGTCAGATCTATAGGGCAGGAGCAGCAGTGGGGCTGATGTGGGTCAGATCTAAGCGGCAGGATCTCCTGTGGGGCTGATGTGGGTCAAATCAATGGGGCAGAGCTGCTCTGGGGCACATGTGGGTCAGATCTATGGAGCAGGAGCTGCTGTGGGGCAAATTTGAATCAGATCTATAGGGCAGGAGCTGCTGTGGGTCAGATCTATGGGAAGGAGCTGCTGTGGGGCACATGTGAGTTAGATCTATGGGGCAGGAGATGGTGCGGGGCAGATTTGGGTCAGTTCTATGGGGCAGGAGCTGCTGTGGGGCAGATGTGGGTCAGATCTATGGGGCAGGGGCTGCTGTGGGGCAGATGTGGGTCAGTTCTATGGGGCAGGAGCTGCTGTGGGGCAGATGTGGGTCAGATCTATGGGGCAGGGGCTGCTGTGGGGCAGATGTGGGTCAGATCTATGGGGCAGGGGCTGCTGTGGGTCAGATGTGGGTCAGATCTATAGGTCAGGAGCTGCTGTGGCTGCTGTGGGTCAGTTCTATGAAGCAGGAGATGCTGTGGGGCTGATGTGGGTCAAATCAATGGGGCAGAGCTGCTCTGGGGAACATGTGGGTCAGATCTATGGAGCAGGAGCTGCTGTGGGGCAGATTTGAATCAGATCTATAGGGCAGGAGCTGCTGTGGGTCAGATCTATGGAGCAGGAGCTGCTGTGGGGCACATGTGAGTTAGATCTATGGGGCAGGAGATGGTGTGGGGCAGATTTGGGTCAGATGTATGGGGCAGGAGCTGCTGTGTGGCTGATGAGGGTCAGATCTATGGGGCATGAACTGCTGTGGGTCAGATCTATGGAGCAGGAGCTGCTGTGGGGCACATGTGAGTTAGATCTATGGGGCAGGAGATGGTGTGGGGCTGATGTGGTTCAGATCTATGGGGCAGGAGCTTCTGTGGGGTTGATGTGGGTCAGATCTATGGGTCAGGAGCTGCTGTGGGGCAGATGTGGGTCAGTTCTATGGGGCAGGAGCTGCTGTGGGGCAGATGTGGGTCAGATCTATGGGGCAGGGGCTGCTGTGGGGCAGATGTTGGTCAGATCTATGAGGCAGGGGCTGCTGTGGGTCAGATGTGGGTCAGATCTATAGGTCAGGAGCTGCTGTGGCTGCTGTGGGTCAGTTCTATGGGGCAGGAGATGCTGTGGGGCTGATGTGGGTCAAATCAATGGGGCAGAGCTGCTCTGGGGCACATGTGGGTCAGATCTATGGAGCAGGAGATGGTGTGGGGCAGATTTGGGTCAGTTCTATGGGGCAGGAGCTGCTGTGGGGCAGATGTGGGTCAGATCTATGGGGCAGGGGCTGCTGTGGGGCAGATGTGGGTCAGTTCTATGGGGCAGGAGCTGCTGTGGGGCAGATGTGGGTCAGATCTATGGGGCAGGGGCTGCTGTGGGGCAGATGTGGGTCAGATCTATGGGGCAGGGGCTGCTGTGGGTCAGATGTGGGTCAGATCTATAGGTCAGGAGCTGCTGTGGCTGCTGTGGGTCAGTTCTATGAAGCAGGAGATGCTGTGGGGCTGATGTGGGTCAAATCAATGGGGCAGAGCTGCTGTGGGACAGATGTGGGTCAGATCTATGGAGCAGGAGCTGCTGTGGGGCAGATTTGAATCAGATCTATAGGGCAGGAGCTGCTGTGGGTCAGATCTATGGAGCAGGAGCTGCTGTGGGGCACATGTGAGTTAGATCTATGGGGCAGGAGATGGTGTGGGGCAGATGTGAGTCAGATCTATGGGGCAGGATCTCCTGGGGGCTGATGTGGGTCAGATCTGTGGGGTAAAATCTGCTGTGGGGCAGATGTGTTTTAGATCTATGGGGCAGGAGCTTCTGTGGGGTTGATGTGGGTCAGATCTATGGGTCAGGAGCTGCTGTGGGGCAGATGTGGGTCAGTTCTATGGGGCAAGAGCTGCTGTGGTGCAGATGTGGGACAGATCTATGGGGCAGGAGCTGCTGTGGGGCTGATACGGTTAAGATCTATGGAGCGGGAGATGCTATGGGGCTGATGATGGTCAGATCTATGGGGCAGGAGCTGATGTGGGGCTGATGTTGGTCAGATCTATAGGGCAGGAGCTGCAGTGGGGCTGATGTGGGTCAGATCTATGGAGCAGGAGCTGCTGTGGGGCAGATTTGAATCAGATCTATAGGGCAGGAGCTGCTGTGGGTCAGATCTATGGAGCAGAAGCTGCTGTGGGGCACATGTGAGTTAGATCTATGGGGCAGGAGATGGTGTGGGGCAGATGTGGGTCAGATCTATGGGGCAGGATCTCCTGTGGGGCTGATGTGGGTCAAATCAATGGGGCAGAGCTGCTCTGGGGCACATGTGGGTCAGATCTATAGAGCAGGAGCTGCTGTGGGGCAGATTTGAATCAGATCTATAGGGCAGGAGCTGCTGTGGGTCAGATCTATGGGCAGGAGCTGCTGTGGGGCACATGTGAGTTAGATCTATGGGGCAGGAGATGGTGTGGGGCAGATGTGGGTCAGATCTATGGGGCAGGATCTCCTGGGGGCTGATGTGGGTCAGATCTGTGGGGTAAAATCTGCTGTGGGGCAGATGTGGTTCAGATCTATGGGGCAGGAGCTTCTGTGGGGTTGATGTGGGTCAGATCTATGGGTCAGGAGCTGCTGTGGGGCAGATGTGGGTCAGTTCTATGGGGCAAGAGCTGCTGTGGTGCAGATGTGGGTCAGATCTAAGGGGCAGGAGCTGCTGTGGGGCTGATACGGTTAAGATCTATGGAGCGGGAGATGCTATGGGGCTGAGGAGGGTCAGATCTATGGGGCAGGAGCTGATGTGGGGCTGATGTTGGTCAGATCTATAGGGCAGGAGCTGCAGTGGGGCTGATGTGAGTCAGATCTATAGGGCAGGAGCTGCAGTGGGGCTGATGTGGGTCAGATCTAAGCGGCAGGATCTCCTGTGGGGCTGATGTGGGTCAAATCAATGGGGCAGAGCTGCTCTGGGGCACATGTTGGTCAGATCTATGGAGCAGGAGCTGCTGTGGGGCAGATTTGAATCAGATCTATAGGGCAGGAGCTGCTGTGGGTCAGATCTATGGGCAGGAGCTGCTGTGGGGCACATGTGAGTTAGATCTATGGGGCAGGAGATGGTGGGGGGCAGATTTGGGTCAGTTCTATGGGGCAGGAGCTGCTGTGGGGCAGATGTGGGTCAGATCTATGGGGCAGGGGCTGCTGTGGGGCAGATGTGGGTCAGTTCTATGGGGCAGGAGCTGCTGTGGGGCAGATGTGGGTCAGATCTATGGGGCAGGGGCTGCTGTGGGGCAGATGTGGGTCAGATCTATGGGGCAGGGGCTGCTGTGGGTCAGATGTGGGTCAGATCTATAGGTCAGGAGCTGCTGTGGCTGCTGTGGGTCAGTTCTATTAAGCAGGACATGCTGTGGGGCTGATGTGGGTCAAATCAATGGGGCAGAGCTGCTCTGGGGCACATGTGGGTCAGATCTATGGAGCAGGAGCTGCTGTGGGGCAGATTTGAATCAGATCTATAGGGCAGGAGCTGCTGTGGGTCAGATCTATGGAGCAGGAGCTGCTGTGGGGCACATGTGAGTTAGATCTATGGGGCAGGAGATGGTGTGGGGCTGATGTGGTTCAGATCTATGGGGCAGGAGCTTCTGTGGGGTTGATGTGGGTCAGATCTATGGGTCAGGAGCTGCTGTGGGGCAGATGTGGGTCAGTTCTATGGGGCAGGAGCTGCTGTGGGCAGATGTGGGTCAGATCTATGGGGCAGGGGCTGCTGTGGGGCAGATGTGGGTCAGATCTATGGGGCAGGGGCTGCTGTGGGTCAGATGTGGGTCAGATCTATAGGTCAGGAGCTGCTGTGGCTGCTGTGGGTCAGTTCTATGGGGCAGGAGATGCTGTGGGGCTGATGTGGGTCAAATCAATGGGGCAGAGCTGCTCTGGGGCACATGTGGGACAGATCCATGGAGCAGGAGATGGTGTGGGGCAGATTTGGGTCAGTTCTATGGGGCAGGAGCTGCTGTGGGGCAGATGTGGGTCAGATCTATGGGGCAGGGGCTGCTGTGGGGCAGATGTGGGTCAGTTCTATGGGGCAGGAGCTGCTGTGGGGCAGATGTGGTTCAGATCTATGGGGCAGGGGCTGCTGTGGGGCAGATGTGGGTCAGATCTATGGGGCAGGGGCTGCTGTGGGTCAGATGTGGGTCAGATCTATAGGTCAGGAGCTGCTGTGGCTGCTGTGGGTCAGTTCTATGAAGCAGGAGATGCTGTGGGGCTGATGTGGGTCAAATCAATGGGGCAGAGCTGCTGTGGGACAGATGTGGGTCAGATCTATGGAGCAGGAGCTGCTGTGGGGCAGATTTGAATCAGATCTATAGGGCAGGAGCTGCTGTGGGTCAGATCTATGGAGCAGGAGCTGCTGTGGGGCACATGTGAGTTAGATCTATGGGGCAGGAGATGGTGTGGGGCAGATGTGGGTCAGATCTATGGGGCAGGAGCTGCTGTGGGGCTGATACGGTTAAGATCTATAGAGCGGGAGATGCTATGGGGCTGATGATGGTCAGATCTATGGGGCAGGAGCTGATGTGGGGCTGATGTTGGTCAGATCTATAGGGCAGGAGCTGCAGTGGGGCTGATGTGGGTCAGATCTATGGAGCAGGAGCTGCTGTGGGGAAGATTTGAATCAGATCTATAGGACAGGAGCTGCTGTGGGTCAGATCTATGGAGCAGAAGCTGCTGTGGGGCACATGTGAGTTAGATCTATGGGGCAGGAGATGGTGTGGGGCAGATGTGGGTCAGATCTATGGGGCTGGATCTCCTGTGGGGCTGATGTGGGTCAAATCAATGGGGCAGAGCTGCTCTGATGCACATGTGGGTCAGATCTATGGAGCAGGAGCTGCTGTGGGGCAGATTTGAATCAGATCTATAGGGCAGGAGCTGCTGTGGATCAGATCTATGGGCAGGAGCTGCTGTGGGGCACATGTGAGTTAGATCTATGGGGCAGGAGATGGTGTGGGGCAGATGTGGGTCAGATCTATGGGGCAGGATCTCCTGGGGGCTGATGTGGGTCAGATCTGTGGGGTAAAATCTGCTGTGGGGCAGATGTGGTTCAGATCTATGGGGCAGGAGCTTCTGTGGGGTTGATGTGGGTCAGATCTATGGGTCAGGAGCTGCTGTGGGGCAGATGTGGGTCAGTTCTATGGGGCAAGAGCTGCTGTGGTGCAGATGTGGGTCAGATCTATGGGGCAGGAGCTGCTGTGGGGCTGATACGGTTAAGATCTATGGAGCGGGAGATGCTATGGGGCTGAGGAGGGTCAGATCTATGGGGCAGGAGCTGATGTGGGGCTGATGTTGGTCAGATCTATAGGGCAGGAGCTGCAGTGGGGCTGATGTGGGTCAGATCTATAGGGCAGGAGCTGCAGTGGGGCTGATGTGGGTCAGATCTAAGCGGCAGGATCTCCTGTGCGGCTGATGTGGGTCAAATCAATGGGGCAGAGCTGCTCTGGGGCACATGTGGGTCAGATCTATGGAGCAGGAGCTGCCGTGGGGCAGATTTGAATCAGATCTATAGGGCAGGCGCTGCTGTGGGTCAGATCTTAGGGCAGGAGCTGCTGTGGGGCACATGTGAGTTAGATCTATGGGGCAGGAGATGGTGTGGGGCAGATTTGGGTCAGTTCTATGGGGCAGGAGCTGCTGTGGGGCAGATGTGGGGCAGATCTATGGGGCAGGGGCTGCTGTGGGGCAGATGTGGGTCAGTTCTATGGGGCAGGAGCTGCTGTGGGGCAGATGTGGGTCAGATCTATGGGGCAGGGGCTGCTGTGGGGCAGATGTGGGTCAGATCTATGGGGCAGGGGCTGCTGTGGGTCAGATGTGGGTCAGATCTATAGGTCAGGAGCTGCTGTGGCTGCTGTGGGTCAGTTCTATGAAGCAGGACATGCTGTGGGGCTGATGTGGGTCAAATCAATGGGGCAGAGCTGCTCTGGGGCACATGTGGGTCAGATCTATGGAGCAGGAGCTGCTGTGGGGCAGATTTGAATCAGATCTATAGGGCAGGAGCTGCTGTGGGTCAGATCTATGGAGCAGGAGCTGCTGTGGGGCACATGTGAGTTAGATCTATGGGGCAGGAGATGGTGTGGGGCAGATTTGGGTCAGATGTATGGGGCAGGAGCTGATGTGGGGCTGATGTTGGTGAGATCTATAGGGCAGGAGCTGCAGTGGGGCTGATGTGGGTCAGATCTGTGGGGTAAAATCTGCTGTGGGGCAGATGTGGTTCAGATCTATGGGGCAGGAGCTTCTGTGGGGTTGATGTGGGTCAGATCTATGGGTCAGGAGCTGCTGTGGGGAAGATGTGGGTCAGTTCTATGGGGCAGGATCTACTGTGGGGCAGATGTGGTTCAGATCTATGGGGCAGGTGTTGCTGTGGGGCAGATGTGGGTCAGATCTATGGGGCAGGAGCTGCTGTGGGGCAGATGTGGGTCAGTTCTATGGGGCAAGAGCTGCTGTGGTGCAGATGTGGGTCAGATCTAAGGGGCAGGAGCTGCTGTGGGGCTGATACGGTTAAGATCTATGGAGCGGGAGATGCTATGGGGCTGAGGAGGGTCAGATCTATGGGGCAGGAGCTGATGTGGGGCTGATGTTGGTCAGATCTATAGGGCAGGAGCTGAAGTGGGGCTGATGTGGGTCAGATCTATAGGGCAGGAGCTGCATTGGGGCTGATGTGGGTCAGATCTAAGCGGCAGGATCTCCTGTGGGGCTGATGTGGGTCAAATCAATGGGGCAGAGCTGCTCTGGGGCACATGTGGGTCAGATCTATGGGCCAGGAGCTTCTGTGGCGTTGATGTGGGTCAGATCTATGGGTCAGGAGCTGCTGTGGGGCAGATGTGGGTCAGTTCTATGGGGCAGGATCTGCTGTGGGGCAGATGTGGTTCAGATCTATGGGGCAGGTGTTGCTGTGGGGCAGATGTGGGTCAGATCTATGGGGCAGGAGCTGCTGTGGGTCAGATGTGTGTCAGATCTATAGGTCAGGAGCTGCTGTGGCTGCTGTGGGTCAGTTCTATGGGGCAGGAGATGCTGTGGGGCAGATGTGGGTCAGATCTATGGGGCAGGGGCTGCTGTGGGGCAGATGTGGGTCAGATCTATGGGGCAGGAGCTGCTGTGGGTCAGATGTGGGTCAGATCTATAGGTCAGGAGCTGCTTTGGTTGCTGTGGGTCAGTTCTATGGGGCAGGAGATGCTGTGGGGCTGATGTGGGTCAAATCAATGGAGCAACGCTGCTCTGGGGCACATGTGGGTCAGATCTATGGAGCAGGAGCTGCTGTGGGGCAGATTTGAATCAGATCTATAGGGCAGGAGCTGCTGTGGGTCAGATCTATGGAGCAGGAGCTGCTGTGGGGCACATGTGAGTTAGATCTATGGGTCAGGAGCTGCTGTGGGGCAGATGTGGGTCAGTTTATGGGGCAAGAGCTGCTGTGGTGCAGATGTGGGTCAGATCTAAGGGGCAGGAGCTGCTGTGGGGCTGATACGGTTAAGATCTATGGAGCGGGAGATGCTATGGGGCTGAGGAGGGTCAGATCTATGGGTCAGGAGCTGATGTGGGGCTGATGTTGGTCAGATCTATAGGGCAGGAGCTGCAGTGGGGCTGATGTGGGTCAGATCTATAGGGCAGGAGCTGCATTGGGGCTGATGTGGGTCAGATCTAAGCGGCAGGATCTCCTGTGGGGCTGATGTGGGTCAAATCAATGGGGCAGAGCTGCTCTGGGGCACATGTGGGTCAGATCTATGGAGCAGGAGCTGCTGTGGGGCAGATTTGAATCAGATCTATAGGGCAGGCGCTGCTGTGGGTCAGATCTTAGGGCAGGAGCTGCTGTGGGGCACATGTGAGTTAGATCTATGGGGCAGGAGATGGTGTGGGGCAGATTTGGGTCAGTTCTATGGGGCAGGAGCTGCTGTGGGGCAGATGTGGGTCAGTTCTATGGGGCAGGAGCTGCTGTGGGGCAGATGTGGGTCAGATCTATGGGGCAGGGGCTGCTGTGGGGCAGATGTGGGTCAGATCTATGGGGCAGGGGCTGCTGTGGGTCAGATGTGGGTCAGATCTATAGGTCAGGAGCTGCTGTGACTGCTGTGGGTCAGTTCTATGAAGCAGGAGATGCTGTGGGGCTGATGTGGGTCAAATCAATGGGGCAGAGCTGCTCTGGGGCACATGTGGGTCAGATCTATGGAGCAGGAGATGGTGTGGGGCAGATTTGGGTCAGTTCTATGGGGCAGGAGCTGCTGTGGGGCAGATGTGGGTCAGATCTATGGGGCAGGGGCTGCTGTGGGGCAGATGTGGGTCAGTTCTATGGGGCAGGAGCTGCTGTGGGGCAGATGTGGGTCAGATCTATGGGGCAGGGGCTGCTGTGGGGCAGATGTGGGTCAGATCTATGGGGCAGGGGCTGCTGTGGGTCAGATGTGGGTCAGATCTATAGGTCAGGAGCTGCTGTGGCTGCTGTGGGTCAGTTCTATGAAGCAGGAGATGCTGTGGGGCTGATGTGGGTCAAATCAATGGGGCAGAGCTGCTCTGGGGCACATGTGGGTCAGATCTATGGAGCAGGAGCTGCTGTGGGGCAGATTTGAATCAGATCTATAGGGCAGGAGCTGCTGTGGGTCAGATCTATGGAGCAGGAGCTGCTGTGGGGCACATGTGAGTTAGATCTATGGGGCAGGAGATGGTGTGGGGCAGATTTGGGTCAGATGTATGGGGCAGGAGCTGATGTGGGGCTGATGTTGGTGAGATCTATAGGGCAGGAGCTGCAGTGGGGCTGATGTGGGTCAGATCTAAGCGGCAGGATCTCCTGTGCGGCTGATGTGGGTCAAATCAATGGGGCAGAGCTGCTCTGGGGCACATGTGGGTCAGATCTATGGAGCAGGAGCTGCCGTGGGGCAGATTTGAATCAGATCTATAGGGCAGGCGCTGCTGTGGGTCAGATCTATGGGCAGGAGCTGCTGTGGGGCACATGTGAGTTAGATCTATGGGGCAGGAGATGGTGTGGGGCATATTTGGGTCAGTTCTATGGGGCAGGAGCTGCTGTGGGGCAGATGTGGGTCAGATCTATGGGGCAGGGGCTGCTGTGGGGCAGATGTGGGTCAGTTCTATGGGGCAGGAGCTGCTGTGGGGCAGATGTGGGTCAGATCTATGGGGCAGGGGCTGCTGTGGGGCAGATGTGGGTCAGATCTATGGGGCAGGGGCTGCTGTGGGTCAGATGTGGGTCAGATCTATAGGTCAGGAGCTGCTGTGGCTGCTGTGGGTCAGTTCTATGAAGCAGGAGATGCTGTGGGGCTGATGTGGGTCAAATCAATGGGGCAGAGCTGCTCTGGGGCACATGTGGGTCAGATCTATGGAGCAGGAGCTGCTGTGGGGCAGATTTGAATCAGATCTATAGGGCAGGAGCTGCTGTGGGTCAGATCTATGGAGCAGGAGCTGCTGTGGGGCACATGTGAGTTAGATCTATGGGGCAGGAGATGGTGTGGGGCAGATTTGGGTCAGATGTATGGGGCAGGAGCTGATGTGGGGCTGATGTTGGTGAGATCTATAGGGCAGGAGCTGCAGTGGGGCTGATGTGGGTCAGATCTGTGGGGTAAAATCTGCTGTGGGGCAGATGTGGTTCAGATCTATGGGGCAGGAGCTTCTGTGGGGTTGATGTGGGTCAGATCTATGGGTCAGGAGCTGCTGTGGGGAAGATGTGGGTCAGTTCTATGGGGCAGGATCTGCTGTGGGGCAGATGTGGTTCAGATCTATGGGGCAGGTGTTGCTGTGGGGCAGATGTGGGTCAGATCTATGGGGCAGGAGCTGCTGTGGGGCAGATGTGGGTCAGTTCTATGGGGCAAGAGCTGCTGTGGTGCAGATGTGGGTCAGATCTAAGGGGCAGGAGCTGCTGTGGGGCTGATACGGTTAAGATCTATGGAGCGGGAGATGCTATGGGGCTGAGGAGGGTCAGATCTATGGGGCAGGAGCTGATGTGGGGCTGATGTTGGTCAGATCTATAGGGCAGGAGCTGAAGTGGGGCTGATGTGGGTCAGATCTATAGGGCAGGAGCTGCATTGGGGCTGATGTGGGTCAGATCTAAGCGGCAGGATCTCCTGTGGGGCTGATGTGGGTCAAATCAATGGGGCAGAGCTGCTCTGGGGCACATGTGGGTCAGATCTATGGGGCAGGAGCTTCTGTGGCGTTGATGTGGGTCAGATCTATGGGTCAGGAGCTGCTGTGGGGCAGATGTGGGTCAGTTCTATGGGGCAGGATCTGCTGTGGGGCAGATGTGGTTCAGATCTATGGGGCAGGTGTTGCTGTGGGGCAGATGTGGGTCAGATCTATGGGGCAGGAGCTGCTGTGGGTCAGATGTGTGTCAGATCTATAGGTCAGGAGCTGCTGTGGCTGCTGTGGGTCAGTTCTATGGGGCAGGAGATGCTGTGGGGCAGATGTGGGTCAGATCTATGGGGCAGGGGCTGCTGTGGGGCAGATGTGGGTCAGATCTATGGGGCAGGAGCTGCTGTGGGTCAGATGTGGGTCAGATCTATAGGTCAGGAGCTGCTTTGGTTGCTGTGGGTCAGTTCTATGGGGCAGGAGATGCTGTGGGGCTGATGTGGGTCAAATCAATGGAGCAACGCTGCTCTGGGGCACATGTGGGTCAGATCTATGGAGCAGGAGCTGCTGTGGGGCAGATTTGAATCAGATCTATAGGGCAGGAGCTGCTGTGGGTCAGATCTATGGAGCAGGAGCTGCTGTGGGGCACATGTGAGTTAGATCTATGGGGCAGGAGATGGTGTGGGGCAGATGTGGGTCAGATGTATGGGGCAGGATCTCCTGGGGGCTGATGTGGGTCAGATCTGTGGGGTAAAATCTGCTGTGGGGCAGATGTGGTTCAGATCTATGGGGCAGGAGCTTCTGTGGGGTTGATGTGGGTCAGATCTATGGGTCAGGAGCTGCTGTGGGGCAGATGTGGGTCAGTTCTATGGGGCAAGAGCTGCTGTGGTGCAGATGTGGGTCAGATCTATGGGGCAGGAGCTGCTGTGGGGCTGATACGGTTAAGATCTATGGAGCGGGAGATGCTATGGGGCTGAGGAGGGTCAGATCTATGGGGCAGGAGCTGATGTGGGGCTGATGTTGGTCAGATCTATAGGGCAGGAGCTGCAGTGGGGCTGATGTGGGTCAGATCTATGGAGCAGGAGCTGCTGTGGGGCAGATTTGAATCAGATCTATAGGGCAGGAGCTGCTGTGGGTCAGATCTATGGAGCAGGAGCTGCTGTGGGGCACATGTGAGTTAGATCTATGGGTCAGGAGCTGCTGTGGGGCAGATGTGGGTCAGTTTATGGGGCAAGAGCTGCTGTGGTGCAGATGTGGGTCAGATCTAAGGGGCAGGAGCTGCTGTGGGGCTGATACGGTTAAGATCTATGGAGCGGGAGATGCTATGGGGCTGAGGAGGGTCAGATCTATGGGTCAGGAGCTGATGTGGGGCTGATGTTGGTCAGATCTATAGGGCAGGAGCTGCAGTGGGGCTGATGTGGGTCAGATCTATAGGGCAGGAGCTGCATTGGGGCTGATGTGGGTCAGATCTAAGCGGCAGGATCTCCTGTGGGGCTGATGTGGGTCAAATCAATGGGGCAGAGCTGCTCTGGGGCACATGTGGGTCAGATCTATGGAGCAGGAGCTGCTGTGGGGCAGATTTGAATCAGATCTATAGGGCAGGCGCTGCTGTGGGTCAGATCTTAGGGCAGGAGCTGCTGTGGGGCACATGTGAGTTAGATCTATGGGGCAGGAGATGGTGTGGGGCAGATTTGGGTCAGTTCTATGGGGCAGGAGCTGCTGTGGGGCAGATGTGGGTCAGTTCTATGGGGCAGGAGCTGCTGTGGGGCAGATGTGGGTCAGATCTATGGGGCAGGGGCTGCTGTGGGGCAGATGTGGGTCAGATCTATGGGGCAGGGGCTGCTGTGGGTCAGATGTGGGTCAGATCTATAGGTCAGGAGCTGCTGTGACTGCTGTGGGTCAGTTCTATGAAGCAGGAGATGCTGTGGGGCTGATGTGGGTCAAATCAATGGGGCAGAGCTGCTCTGGGGCACATGTGGGTCAGATCTATGGAGCAGGAGATGGTGTGGGGCAGATTTGGGTCAGTTCTATGGGGCAGGAGCTGCTGTGGGGCAGATGTGGGTCAGATCTATGGGGCAGGGGCTGCTGTGGGGCAGATGTGGGTCAGTTCTATGGGGCAGGAGCTGCTGTGGGGCAGATGTGGGTCAGATCTATGGGGCAGGGGCTGCTGTGGGGCAGATGTGGGTCAGATCTATGGGGCAGGGGCTGCTGTGGGTCAGATGTGGGTCAGATCTATAGGTCAGGAGCTGCTGTGGCTGCCGTGGGTCAGTTCTATGAAGCAGGAGATGCTGTGGGGCTGATGTGGGTCAAATCAATGGGGCAGAGCTGCTCTGGGGCACATGTGGGTCAGATCTATGGAGCAGGAGCTGCTGTGGGGCAGATTTGAATCAGATCTATAGGGCAGGAGCTGCTATGGGTCAGATCTATGGAGCAGGAGCTGCTGTGGGGCACATGTGAGTTAGATCTATGGGGCAGGAGATGGTGTGGGGCAGATTTGGGTCAGATGTATGGGGCAGGAGCTGATGTGGGGCTGATGTTGGTGAGATCTATAGGGCAGGAGCTGCAGTGGGGCTGATGTGGGTCAGATCTATAGGGCAGGAGCTGCAGTGGGGCTTATGTGGGTCAAATCAATGGGGCAGAGCTGCTCTGGGGCACATGTGGGTCAGATCTATGGAGCAGGAGCTGCTGTGGGGCAGATTTGAATCAGATCTATAGGGCAGGAGCTGCTGTGGGTCAGATCTATGGTGCAGGAGCTGCTGTGGGGCACATGTGAGTTAGATCTATGGGGCAGGAGATGGTGTGGGGCAGATTTGGGTCAGATGTATGGGGCAGGAGCTGATGTGGGGCTGATGTTGGTGAGATCTATAGGGCAGGAGCTGCAGTGGGGCTGATGTGGGTCAGATCTGTGGGGTAAAATCTGCTCTGGGGCAGATGTGGTTCAGATCTATGGGGCAGGAGCTTCTGTGGGGTTGATGTGGGTCAGATCTATGGGTCAGGAGCTGCTGTGGGGCAGATGTGGGTCAGTTCTATGGGGCAGGATCTGCTGTGGGGCAGATGTGGTTCAGATCTATGGGGCAGGTGTTGCTGTGGGGCTGATGTGGGTCAGATCTATGGGGCAGGAGCTGCTGTTGGGCAGATGTGTGTCAGATCTATAGGTCAGGAGCTGCTGTGGCTGCTGTGGGTCAGTTCTATGGGGCAGGAGATGCTGTGGGGCAGATGTGGGTCAGATCTATGGGGCAGGGGCTGCTGTGGGGCAGATGTGGGTCAGATCTATGGGGCGGGAGCTGCTGTGGGTCAGATGTGGGTCAGATCTATAGGTCAGGAGCTGCTTTGGTTTCTGTGGGTCAGTTCTATGGGGCAGGAGATGCTGTGGGGCTGATGTGGGTCAAATCAATGGAGCAACGCTGCTCTGGGGCACATGTGGGTCAGATCTATGGAGCAGGAGCTGCTGTGGGGCAGATTTGAATCAGATCTATAGGGCAGGAGCTGATGTGGGTCAGATCTATGGAGCAGGAGCTGCTGTGGGGCTGATACGGTTAAGATCTATGGAGCGGGAGATGCTATGGGGCTGATGAGGGTCAGATCTATGGGGCAGGAGCTGATGTGGGGCTGATGTTGGTCAGATCGATAGGGCAGGAGCTGCAGTGGGGCTGATGTGGGTCAGATCTATGGAGCAGGAGCTGCTGTGGGGCTAATTTGAATCAGATCTATAGGGCAGGAGCTGCTGTGGGTCAGATCTATGGAGCAGGAGCTGCTGTGGGGCACATGTGAGTTAGATCTATGGGGCAGGAGATGGTGTGGGGCAGATGTGGGTCAGATCTATGGGGCAGGATCTCCTGGGGGCTGATGTGGGTCAGATCTGTGGGGTAAAATCTGCTGTGGGGCAGATGTGGTTCAGATCTATGGGTCAGGAGCTGCTGTGGGGCAGATGTGGGTCAGTTCTATGGGGCAAGAGCTGCTGTGGTGCAGATGTGGGTCAGATCTAAGGGGCAGGAGCTGCTGTGGGGCTGATACGGTTAAGATCTATGGAGCGGGAGATGCTATGGGGCTGATGAGGGTCAGATCTATGGGGCAGGAGCTGATGTGGGGCTGATGTTGGTCAGATCTATAGGGCAGGAGCTGAAGTGGGGCTGATGTGGGTCAGATCTATAGGGCAGGAGCTGCAGTGGGGCTGATGTGGGTCAGATCTAAGCGGCAGGATCTCCTGTGGGGCTGATGTGGGTCAAATCAATGGGGCAGAGCTGCTCTGGGGCACATGTGGGTCAGATCTATGGAGCAGGTGCTGCTGTGGGGCAGATTTGAATCAGATCTATAAAGCAGGCGCTGCTGTGGGTCAGATCTTAGGGCAGGAGCTGCTGTGGGGCACATGTGAGTTAGATCTATGGGGCAGGAGATGGTGTGGGGCAGATTTGGGTCAGTTCTATGGGGCAGGAGCTGCTGTGGGGCAGATGTGGGTCAGATCTATGGGGCAGGGGCTGCTGTGGGGCAGATGTGGGTCAGTTCTATGGGGCAGGAGCTGCTGTGGGGCAGATGTGGGTCAGATCTATGGGGCAGGGGCTGCTGTGGGGCAGATGTGGGTCAGATCTATGGGGCAGGGGCTGCTGTGGGTCAGATGTGGGTCAGATCTATAGGTCAGGAGCTGCTGTGGCTGCTGTGGGTCAGTTCTATGAAGCAGGAGATGCTGTGGGGCTGATGTGGGTCAAATCAATGGGGCAGAGCTGCTCTGGGGCACATGTGGGTCAGATCTATGGAGCAGGAGGTGCTGTGGGGCAGATTTGAATCAGATCTATAGGGCAGGAGCTGCTGTGGGTCAGATCTATGGAGCAGGAGCTGCTGTGGGGCACATGTGAGTTAGATCTATGGGGCAGGAGATGGTGTGGGGCAGATTTGGGTCAGATCTATGGGGCAGGAGCTTATGCGGGGCTGATGTTGGTGAGATCTATAGGGCAGGAGCTGCAGTGGGGCTGATGTGGGTCAGATCTATAGGGCAGGAGCTGCAGTGGGGCTGATGTGGGTCAAATCAATGGGGCAGAGCTGCTCTGGGGCACATGTGGGTCAGATCTATGGAGCAGGAGATGCTGTGGGGCAGATTTGAATCAGATCTATAGGGCAGGAGCTGCTGTGGGGCAGATCTATGGAGCAGGAGCTGCTGTGGGGCACATGTGAGTTAGATCTATGGGGCAGGAGATGGTGTGGGGCAGATTTGGGTCAGATGTATGGGTCAGGAGCTGCTGTGTGGCTGATGAGGGTCAGATCTATGGGGCATGAACTGCTGTGGGTCAGATCTATGGAGCAGGAGCTGCTGTGGGGCACATGTGAGTTAGATCTATGGGGCAGGAGATGGTGTGGGGCAGATGTGGGTCAGATCTATGGGGCAGGATCTCCTGGGGGCTGATGTGGGTCAGATCTGTGGGGTAAAATCTGCTGTGGGGCAGATGTGGTTCAGATCTATGGGGCAGGAGCTTCTGTGGGGTTGATGTGGGTCAGATCTATGGGTCAGGAGCTGCTGTGGGGCAGATGTGGGTCAGTTCTATGGGGCAGGATCTGCTGTGGGGCAGATGTGGTTCAGATCTATGGGGCAGGATCTGCTGTGGGGCAGATGTGGTTCAGATCTAAGGGGCAGGTGTTGCTGTGGGGCAGATGTGGGTCAGATCTATAGGTCAGGAGCTGCTGTGGCTGCTGTGGGTCAGTTCTATGAAGCAGGAGATGCTGTGGGGCTGATGTGGGTCAAATCAATGGGGCAGAGCTGCTCTGAGGCGCATGTGGGTCAGATCTATGGAGCAGGAGCTGCTGTGGGGCAGATTTGAATCAGATCTATAGGGCAGGAGCTGCTGTGGGTCAGATCTATGGAGCAGGAGCTGCTGTGGGGCACATGTGAGTTAGATCTATGGGGCAGGAGATGGTGTGGGGCAGATTTGGGTCAGATGTATGGGGCAGGAGCTGATGTGGGGCTGATGTTGGTGAGATCTATAGGGCAGGAGCTGCAGTGGGGCTGATGTGGGTCAGATCTGTGGGGTAAAATCTGCTGTGGGGCAGATGTGGTTCAGATCTATGGGGCAGGAGCTTCTGTGGGGTTGATGTGGGTCAGATCTATGGGTCAGGAGCTGCTGTGGGGCAGATGTGGGTCAGTTCTATGGGGCAGGATCTGCTGTGGGGCAGATGTGGTTCAGATCTATGGGGCAGGTGTTGCTGTGGGGCAGATGTGGGTCAGATCTATGGGGCAGGAGCTGCTGTGGGGCAGATGTGTGTCAGATCTATAGGTCAGGAGCTGCTGTGGCTGCTGTGGGTCAGTTCTATGGGGCAGGAGATGCTGTGGGGCAGATGTGGGTCAGATCTATGGGGCAGGGGCTGCTGTGGGGCAGATGTGGGTCAGATCTATGTGGCGGGAGCTGCTGTGGGTCAGATGTGGGTCAGATCTATAGGTCAGGAGCTGCTTTGGTTTCTGTGGGTCAGTTCTATGGGGCAGGAGATGCTGTGGGGCTGATGTGGGTCAAATCAATGGAGCAACGCTGCTCTGGGGCACATGTGGGTCAGATCTATGGAGCAGGAGCTGCTGTGGGGCAGATTTGAATCAGATCTATAGGGCAGGAGCTGATGTGGGTCAGATCTATGGAGCAGGAGCTGCTGTGGGGCTGATACGGTTAAGATCTATGGAGCGGGAGATGCTATGGGGCTGATGAGGGTCAGATCTATGGGGCAGGAGCTGATGTGGGGCTGATGTTGGTCAGATCGATAGGGCAGGAGCTGCAGTGGGGCTGATGTGGGTCAGATCTATGGAGCAGGAGCTGCTGTGGGGCTAATTTGAATCAGATCTATAGGGCAGGAGCTGCTGTGGGTCAGATCTATGGAGCAGGAGCTGCTGCGGGGCACATGTGAGTTAGATCTATGGGGCAGGAGATGGTGTGGGGCAGATGTGGGTCAGATCTATGGGGCAGGATCTCCTGGGGGCTGATGTGGGTCAGATCTGTGGGGTAAAATCTGCTGTGGGGCAGATGTGGTTCAGATCTATGGGGCAGGAGCTTCTGTGGGGTTGATGTGGGTCAGATCTATGGGTCAGGAGCTGCTGTGGGGCAGATGTGGGTCAGTTCTATGGGGCAAGAGCTGCTGTGGTGCAGATGTGGGTCAGATCTAAGGGGCAGGAGCTGCTGTGGGGCTGATACGGTTAAGATCTATGGAGCGGGAGATGCTATGGGGCTGAGGAGGGTCAGATCTATGGGGCAGGAGCTGATGTGGGGCTGATGTTGGTCAGATCTATAGGGCAGGAGCTGCAGTGGGGCTGATGTGGGTCAGATCTAAGCGGCAGGATCTCCTGTGGGGCTGATGTGGGTCAAATCAATGGGGCAGAGCTGCTCTGGGGCACATGTGGGTCAGATCTATGGAGCAGGTGCTGCTGTGGGGCAGATTTGAATCAGATCTATAGGGCAGGCGCTGCTGTGGGTCAGATCTTAGGGCAGGAGCTGCTGTGGGGCACATGTGAGTTAGATCTATGGGGCAGGAGATGGTGTGGGGCAGATTTGGGTCAGTTCTATGGGGCAGGAGCTGCTGTGGGGCAGATGTGGGTCAGATCTATGGGGCAGGGGCTGCTGTGGGGCAGATGTGGGTCAGTTCTATGGGGCAGGAGCTGCTGTGGGGCACATTTGAGTTAGATCTATGGGGCAGGAGATGGTGTGGGGCAGATTTGGGTCAGTTCTATGGGGCAGGAGCTGCTGTGGGGCAGATGTGGGGCAGATCTATGGGGCAGGGGCTGCTGTGGGGCAGATGTGGGTCAGTTCTATGGGGCAGGAGCTGCTGTGGGGCAGATGTGGGTCAGATCTATGGGGCAGGGGCTGCTGTGGGGCAGATGTGGGTCAGATCTATGGGGCAGGGGCTGCTGTGGGTCAGATGTGGGTCAGATCTATAGGTCAGGAGCTGCTGTGGCTGCTGTGGGTCAGTTCTATGAAGCAGGAGATGCTGTGGGGCTGATGTGGGTCAAATCAATGGGGCAGAGCTGCTCTGGGGCACATGTGGGTCAGATCTATGGAGCAGGAGGTGCTGTGGGGCAGATTTGAATCAGATCTATAGGGCAGGAGCTGCTGTGGGTCAGATCTATGGAGCAGGAGCTGCTGTGGGGCACATGTGAGTTAGATCTATGGGGCAGGAGATGGTGTGGGGCAGATTTGGGTCAGATCTATGGGGCAGGAGCTGATGCGGGGCTGATGTTGGTGAGATCTATAGGGCAGGAGCTGCAGTGGGGCTGATGTGGGTCAGATCTATAGGGCAGGAGCTGCAGTGGGGCTGATGTGGGTCAAATCAATGGGGCAGAGCTGCTCTGGGGCACATGTGGGTCAGATCTATGGAGCAGGAGCTGCTGTGGGGCAGATTTGAATCAGATCTATAGGGCAGGAGCTGCTGTGGGGCAGATCTATGGAGCAGGAGCTGCTGTGGGGCACATGTGAGTTAGATCTATGGGGCAGGAGATGGTGTGGGGCAGATTTGGGTCAGATGTATGGGTCAGGAGCTGCTGTGTGGCTGATGAGGGTCAGATCTATGGGGCATGAACTGCTGTGGGTCAGATCTATGGAGCAGGAGCTGCTGTGGGGCACATGTGAGTTAGATCTATGGGGCAGGAGATGGTGTGGGGCAGATGTGGGTCAGATCTATGGGGCAGGATCTCCTGGGGGCTGATGTGGGTCAGATCTGTGGGGTAAAATCTGCTGTGGGGCAGATGTGGTTCAGATCTATGGGGCAGGAGCTTCTGTGGGGTTGATGTGGGTCAGATCTATGGGTCAGGAGCTGCTGTGGGGCAGATGTGGGTCAGTTCTATGGGGCAGGATCTGCTGTGGGGCAGATGTGGTTCAGATCTAAGGGGCAGGTGTTGCTGTGGGGCAGATGTGGGTCAGATCTATAGGTCAGGAGCTGCTGTGGCTGCTGTGGGTCAGTTCTATGAAGCAGGAGATGCTGTGGGGCTGATGTGGGTCAAATCAATGGGGCAGAGCTGCTCTGAGGCGCATGTGGGTCAGATCTATGGAGCAGGAGCTGCTGTGGGGCAGATTTGAATCAGATCTATAGGGCAGGAGCTGCTGTGGGTCAGATCTATGGAGCAGGAGCTGCTGTGGGGCACATGTGAGTTAGATCTATGGGGCAGGAGATGGTGTGGGGCAGATTTGGGTCAGATGTATGGGGCAGGAGCTGATGTGGGGCTGATGTTGGTGAGATCTATAGGGCAGGAGCTGCAGTGGGGCTGATGTGGGTCAGATCTGTGGGGTAAAATCTGCTGTGGGGCAGATGTGGTTCAGATCTATGGGGCAGGAGCTTCTGTGGGGTTGATGTGGGTCAGATCTATGGGTCAGGAGCTGCTGTGGGGCAGATGTGGGTCAGTTCTATGGGGCAGGATCTGCTGTGGGGCAGATGTGGTTCAGATCTATGGGGCAGGTGTTGCTGTGGGGCAGATGTGGGTCAGATCTATGGGGCAGGAGCTGCTGTGGGGCAGATGTGTGTCAGATCTATAGGTCAGGAGCTGCTGTGGCTGCTGTGGGTCAGTTCTATGGGGCAGGAGATGCTGTGGGGCAGATGTGGGTCAGATCTATGGGGCAGGGGCTGCTGTGGGGCAGATGTGGGTCAGATCTATGGGGCGGGAGCTGCTGTGGGTCAGATGTGGGTCAGATCTATAGGTCAGGAGCTGCTTTGGTTTCTGTGGGTCAGTTCTATGGGGCAGGAGATGCTGTGGGGCTGATGTGGGTCAAATCAATGGAGCAACGCTGCTCTGGGGCACATGTGGGTCAGATCTATGGAGCAGGAGCTGCTGTGGGGCAGATTTGAATCAGATCTATAGGGCAGGAGCTGATGTGGGTCAGATCTATGGAGCAGGAGCTGCTGTGGGGCTGATACGGTTAAGATCTATGGAGCGGGAGATGCTATGGGGCTGATGAGGGTCAGATCTATGGGGCAGGAGCTGATGTGGGGCTTATGTTGGTCAGATCGATAGGGCAGGAGCTGCAGTGGGGCTGATGTGGGTCAGATCTATGGAGCAGGAGCTGCTGTGGGGCTAATTTGAATCAGATCTATAGGGCAGGAGCTGCTGTGGGTCAGATCTATGGAGCAGGAGCTGCTGCGGGGCACATGTGAGTTAGATCTATGGGGCAGGAGATGGTGTGGGGCAGATGTGGGTCAGATCTATGGGGCAGGATCTCCTGGGGGCTGATGTGGGTCAGATCTGTGGGGTAAAATCTGCTGTGGGGCAGATGTGGTTCAGATCTATGGGGCAGGAGCTTCTGTGGGGTTGATGTGGGTCAGATCTATGGGTCAGGAGCTGCTGTGGGGCAGATGTGGGTCAGTTCTATGGGGCAAGAGCTGCTGTGGTGCAGATGTGGGTCAGATCTAAGGGGCAGGAGCTGCTGTGGGGCTGATACGGTTAAGATCTATGGAGCGGGAGATGCTATGGGGCTGAGGAGGGTCAGATCTATGGGGCAGGAGCTGATGTGGGGCTGATGTTGGTCAGATCTATAGGGCAGGAGCTGCAGTGGGGCTGATGTGGGTCAGATCTAAGCGACAGGATCTCCTGTGGGGCTGATGTGGGTCAAATCAATGGGGCAGAGCTGCTCTGGGGCACATGTGGGTCAGATCTATGGAGCAGGTGCTGCTGTGGGGCAGATTTGAATCAGATCTATAGGGCAGGCGCTGCTGTGGGTCAGATCTTAGGGCAGGAGCTGCTGTGGGGCACATGTGAGTTAGATCTATGGGGCAGGAGATGGTGTGGGGCAGATTTGGGTCAGTTCTATGGGGCAGGAGCTGCTGTGGGGCAGATGTGGGTCAGATCTATGGGGCAGGGGCTGCTGTGGGGCAGATGTGGGTCAGTTCTATGGGGCAGGAGCTGCTGTGGGGCACATTTGAGTTAGATCTATGGGGCAGGAGATGGTGTGGGGCAGATTTGGGTCAGTTCTATGGGGCAGGAGCTGCTGTGGGGCAGATGTGGGTCAGATCTATGGGGCAGGGGCTGCTGTGGGGCAGATGTGGGTCAGTTCTATGGGGCAGGAGCTGCTGTGGGGCAGATGTGGGTCAGATCTATGGGGCAGGGGCTGCTGTGGGGCAGATGTGGGTCAGATCTATGGGGCAGGGGCTGCTGTGGGTCAGATGTGGGTCAGATCTATAGGTCAGGAGCTGCTGTGGCTGCTGTGGGTCAGTTCTATGAAGCAGGAGATGCTGTGGGGCTGATGTGGGTCAAATCAATGGGGCAGAGCTGCTCTGGGGCACATGTGGGTCAGATCTATGGAGCAGGAGGTGCTGTGGGGCAGATTTGAATCAGATCTATAGGGCAGGAGCTGCTGTGGGTCAGATCTATGGAGCAGGAGCTGCTGTGGGGCACATGTGAGTTAGATCTATGGGGCAGGAGATGGTGTGGGGCAGATTTGGGTCAGATCTATGGGGCAGGAGCTGATGCGGGGCTGATGTTGGTGAGATCTATAGGGCAGGAGCTGCAGTGGGGCTGATGTGGGTCAGATCTATAGGGCAGGAGCTGCAGTGGGGCTGATGTGGGTCAAATCAATGGGGCAGAGCTGCTCTGGGGCACATGTGGGTCAGATCTATGGAGCAGGAGCTGCTGTGGGGCAGATTTGAATCAGATCTATAGGGCAGGAGCTGCTGTGGGGCAGATCTATGGAGCAGGAGCTGCTGTGGGGCACATGTGAGTTAGATCTATGGGGCAGGAGATGGTGTGGGGCAGATTTGGGTCAGATGTATGGGTCAGGAGCTGCTGTGTGGCTGATGAGGGTCAGATCTATGGGGCATGAACTGCTGTGGGTCAGATCTATGGAGCAGGAGCTGCTGTGGGGCACATGTGAGTTAGATCTATGGGGCAGGAGATGGTGTGGGGCAGATGTGGGTCAGATCTATGGGGCAGGATCTCCTGGGGGCTGATGTGGGTCAGATCTGTGGGGTAAAATCTGCTGTGGGGCAGATGTGGTACAGATCTATGGGGCAGGAGCTTCTGTGGGGTTGATGTGGGTCAGATCTATGGGTCAGGAGCTGCTGTGGGGCAGATGTGGGTCAGTTCTATGGGGCAGGATCTGCTGTGGGGCAGATGTGGTTCAGATCTAAGGGGCAGGTGTTGCTGTGGGGCAGATGTGGGTCAGATCTATAGGTCAGGAGCTGCTGTGGCTGCTGTGGGTCAGTTCTATGAAGCAGGAGATGCTGTGGGGCTGATGTGGGTCAGATCTATAGGGCAGGAGCTGCAGTGGGGCTGATGTGGGTCAAATCAATGGGGCAGAGCTGCTCTGGGGCACATGTGGGTCAGATCTATGGAGCAGGAGCTGCTGTGGGGCAGATTTGAATCAGATCTATAGGGCAGGAGCTGCTGTGGGTCAGATCTATGGAGCAGGAGCTGCTGTGGGGCACATGTGAGTTAGATCTATGGGGCAGGAGATGGTGTGGGGCAGATTTGGGTCAGATGTATGGGGCAGGAGCTGATGTGGGGCTGATGTTGGTGAGATCTATAGGGCAGGAGCTGCTGTGGGGCAGATGTGGGTCAGATCTATGGGGCAGGGGCTGCTGTGGGGCAGAGGAGGGTCAGATCTATGGGGCAGGGGCTGCTGTGGGTCAGATGTGGGTCAGATCTATAGGTCAGGAGCTGCTGTGGCTGCTGTGGGTGAGTTCTATGGGGCAGGAGATGCTGTGGGGCAGATGTGGGTCAGATCTATGGGGCAGGGGCTGCTGTGGGGCAGATGTGGGTCAGATCTATGGGGCGGGAGCTGCTGTGGGTCAGATGTGGGTCAGATCTATAGGTCAGGAGCTGCTTTGGTTTCTGTGGGTCAGTTCTATGGGGCAGGAGATGCTGTGGGGCTGATGTGGGTCAAATCAATGGAGCAACGCTGCTCTGGGGCACATGTGGGTCAGATCTATGGAGCAGGAGCTGCTGTGGGGCAGATTTGAATCAGATCTATAGGGCAGGAGCTGATGTGGGTCAGATCTATGGAGCAGGAGCTGCTGTGGGGCTGATACGGTTAAGATCTATGGAGCGGGAGATGCTATGGGGCTGATGAGGGTCAGATCTATGGGGCAGGAGCTGATGTGGGGCTGATGTTGGTCAGATCGATAGGGCAGGAGCTGCAGTGGGGCTGATGTGGGTCAGATCTATGGAGCAGGAGCTGCTGTGGGGCTAATTTGAATCAGATCTATAGGGCAGGAGCTGCTGTGGGTCAGATCTATGGAGCAGGAGCTGCTGCGGGGCACATGTGAGTTAGATCTATGGGGCAGGAGATGGTGTGGGGCAGATGTGGGTCAGATCTATGGGGCAGGATCTCCTGGGGGCTGATGTGGGTCAGATCTGTGGGGTAAAATCTGCTGTGGGGCAGATGTGGTTCAGATCTATGGGGCAGGAGCTTCTGTGGGGTTGATGTGGGTCAGATCTATGGGTCAGGAGCTGCTGTGGGGCAGATGTGGGTCAGTTCTATGGGGCAAGAGCTGCTGTGGTGCAGATGTGGGTCAGATCTAAGGGGCAGGAGCTGCTGTGGGGCTGATACGGTTAAGATCTATGGAGCGGGAGATGCTATGGGGCTGAGGAGGGTCAGATCTATGGGGCAGGAGCTGATGTGGGGCTGATGTTGGTCAGATCTATAGGGCAGGAGCTGCAGTGGGGCTGATGTGGGTCAGATCTAAGCGGCAGGATCTCCTGTGGGGCTGATGTGGGTCAAATCAATGGGGCAGAGCTGCTCTGGGGCACATGTGGGTCAGATCTATGGAGCAGGTGCTGCTGTGGGGCAGATTTGAATCAGATCTATAGGGCAGGCGCTGCTGTGGGTCAGATCTTAGGGCAGGAGCTGCTGTGGGGCACATGTGAGTTAGATCTATGGGGCAGGAGATGGTGTGGGGCAGATTTGGGTCAGTTCTATGGGGCAGGAGCTGCTGTGGGGCAGATGTGGGTCAGATCTATGGGGCAGGGGCTGCTGTGGGGCAGATGTGGGTCAGTTCTATGGGGCAGGAGCTGCTGTGGGGCACATTTGAGTTAGATCTATGGGGCAGGAGATGGTGTGGGGCAGATTTGGGTCAGTTCTATGGGGCAGGAGCTGCTGTGGGGCAGATGTGGGGCAGATCTATGGGGCAGGGGCTGCTGTGGGGCAGATGTGGGTCAGTTCTATGGGGCAGGAGCTGCTGTGGGGCAGATGTGGGTCAGATCTATGGGGCAGGGGCTGCTGTGGGGCAGATGTGGGTCAGATCTATGGGGCAGGGGCTGCTGTGGGTCAGATGTGGGTCAGATCTATAGGTCAGGAGCTGCTGTGGCTGCTGTGGGTCAGTTCTATGAAGCAGGAGATGCTGTGGGGCTGATGTGGGTCAAATCAATGGGGCAGAGCTGCTCTGGGGCACATGTGGGTCAGATCTATGGAGCAGGAGGTGCTGTGGGGCAGATTTGAATCAGATCTATAGGGCAGGAGCTGCTGTGGGTCAGATCTATGGAGCAGGAGCTGCTGTGGGGCACATGTGAGTTAGATCTATGGGGCAGGAGATGGTGTGGGGCAGATTTGGGTCAGATCTATGGGGCAGGAGCTGATGCGGGGCTGATGTTGGTGAGATCTATAGGGCAGGAGCTGCAGTGGGGCTGATGTGGGTCAGATCTATAGGGCAGGAGCTGCAGTGGGGCTGATGTGGGTCAAATCAATGGGGCAGAGCTGCTCTGGGGCACATGTGGGTCAGATCTATGGAGCAGGAGCTGCTGTGGGGCAGATTTGAATCAGATCTATAGGGCAGGAGCTGCTGTGGGGCAGATCTATGGAGCAGGAGCTGCTGTGGGGCACATGTGAGTTAGATCTATGGGGCAGGAGATGGTGTGGGGCAGATTTGGGTCAGATGTATGGGTCAGGAGCTGCTGTGTGGCTGATGAGGGTCAGATCTATGGGGCATGAACTGCTGTGGGTCAGATCTATGGAGCAGGAGCTGCTGTGGGGCACATGTGAGTTAGATCTATGGGGCAGGAGATGGTGTGGGGCAGATGTGGGTCAGATCTATGGGGCAGGATCTCCTGGGGGCTGATGTGGGTCAGATCTGTGGGGTAAAATCTGCTGTGGGGCAGATGTGGTACAGATCTATGGGGCAGGAGCTTCTGTGGGGTTGATGTGGGTCAGATCTATGGGTCAGGAGCTGCTGTGGGGCAGATGTGGGTCAGTTCTATGGGGCAGGATCTGCTGTGGGGCAGATGTGGTTCAGATCTAAGGGGCAGGTGTTGCTGTGGGGCAGATGTGGGTCAGATCTATAGGTCAGGAGCTGCTGTGGCTGCTGTGGGTCAGTTCTATGAAGCAGGAGATGCTGTGGGGCTGATGTGGGTCAAATCAATGGGGCAGAGCTGCTCTGGGGCGCATGTGGGTCAGATCTATGGAGCAGGAGCTGCTGTGGGGCAGATTTGAATCAGATCTATAGGGCAGGAGCTGCTGTGGGTCAGATCTATGGAGCAGGAGCTGCTGTGGGGCACATGTGAGTTAGATCTATGGGGCAGGAGATGGTGTGGGGCAGATTTGGGTCAGATCTATGGGGCAGGAGCTGATGCGGGGCTGATGTTGGTGAGATCTATAGGGCAGGAGCTGCAGTGGGGCTGATGTGGGTCAGATCTATAGGGCAGGAGCTGCAGTGGGGCTGATGTGGGTCAAATCAATGGGGCAGAGCTGCTCTGGGGCACATGTGGGTCAGATCTATGGAGCAGGAGCTGCTGTGGGGCAGATTTGAATCAGATCTATAGGGCAGGAGCTGCTGTGGGTCAGATCTATGGAGCAGGAGCTGCTGTGGGGCACATGTGAGTTAGATCTATGGGGCAGGAGATGGTGTGGGGCAGATTTGGGTCAGATGTATGGGGCAGGAGCTGATGTGGGGCTGATGTTGGTGAGATCTATAGGGCAGGAGCTGCTGTGGGGCAGATGTGGGTCAGATCTATGGGGCAGGGGCTGCTGTGGGGCAGAGGAGGGTCAGATCTATGGGGCAGGGGCTGCTGTGGGTCAGATGTGGGTCAGATCTATAGGTCAGGAGCTGCTGTGGCTGCTGTGGGTCAGTTCTATGAAGCAGGAGATGCTGTGGGGCTGATGTGGGTCAAGTCAATGGGGCAGAGCTGCTCTGGGGCACATGTGGGTCAGATCTATGGAGCAGGAGATGGTGTGGGGCAGATTTGGGTCAGTTCTATGGGGCAGGAGCTGCTGTGGGGCAGATGTGGGTCAGATCTATGGGGCAGGGGCTGCTGTGGGGCAGATGTGGGTCAGATCTATGGGGCAGGGGCTGCTGTGGGGCAAATGTGGGTCAGATCTATGGGGCAGGGGCTGCTGTGGGTCAGATGTGGGTCAGATCTATAGGTCAGGAGCTGCTGTGGCTGCTGTGGGTCAGTTCTATGAAGCAGGAGATGCTGTGGGGCTGATGTGGGTCAAATCAATGGGGCAGAGCTGCTCTGGGGCACATGTGGGTCAGATCTATGGAGCAGGAGCTGCTGTGGGGCAGATTTGAATCAGATCTATAGGGCAGGAGCTGCTGTGGGTCAGATCTATGGGCAGGAGCTGCTGTGGGGCACATGTGAGTTAGATCTATGGGGCAGGAGATGGTGTGGGGCAGATGTGGGTCAGATCTATGGGGCAGGATCTCCTGGGGGCTGATGTGGGTCAGATCTGTGGGGTAAAATCTGCTGTGGGACAGATATGGTTAAGATCTATGGGGCAGGAGCTTCTGTGGGGTTGATGTGGGTCAGATCTATGGGTCAGGAGCTGCTGTGGGGCAGATGTGGGTCAGTTCTATGGGGCAAGAGCTGCTGTGGTGCAGATGTGGGTCAGATCTATGGGGCAGGATCTCCTGTGGGGCTGATGTGGGTCAAATCAATGGAGCAACGCTGCTCTGGGGCACATGTGGGTCAGATCTATGGAGCAGGAGCTGCTGTGGGGCAGATTTGAATCAGATCTATAGGGCAGGCGCTGCTGTGGGTCAGATCTTAGGGCAGGAGCTGCTGTGGGGCACATGTGAGTTAGATCTATGGGGCAGGAGATGGTGTGGGGCAGATTTGGGTCAGATGTATGGGTCAGGAGCTGATGTGGGGCTGATGTTGGTGAGATCTATAGGGCAGGAGCTGCTGTGGGGCAGATGTGGGTCAGATCTATGGGGCAGGGGCTGCTGTGGGGCACATGTCGGTCAGATCTATGGGGCAGGAGCTGCTGTGGGGCTGATACGGTTAAGATCTATGGAGCGGGAGATGCTATGGGGCTGAGGAGGGTCAGATCTATGGGGCAGGAGCTGATGTGGGGCTGATGTTGGTCAGATCTATAGGGCAGGATCTCCTGGGGGCTGATGTGTGTCAGATCTATAGGGCAGGAGCTGCAGTGGATCTGATTTGGGTCAGATCTAAGCGGCAGGATCTCCTGTGGGGCTGATGTGGGTCAAATCAATGGGGCAGAGCTGCTCTGGGGCACATGTGGGTCAGATCTATGGAGCAGGAGCTGCTGTGGGGCAGATGTAGGTCAGATCTATGGGGCAGGGGCTGCTGTGGGTCAGATGTGGGTCAGATCTATAGGTCAGGAGCTGCTGCGGCTGCTGTGGGTCAGTTCTATGAAGCAGGAGATGCTGTGGGGCTGATGTGGGTCAAATCAATGGGGCAGAGCTGCTCTGGGACACATGTGGGTCAGATCTATGGAGCAGGAGCTGCTGTGGGGCAGATTTGAATCAGATCTATAGGGCAGGAGCTGCTGTGGGTCAGATCTATGGAGCAGGAGCTGCTGTGGGGCACATGTGAGTTAGATCTATGGGGCAGGAGATGGTGTGGGGCAGATGTGGGTCAGATCTATGGGGCAGGATCTCCTGGGGGCTGATGTGGGTCAGATCTGTGGGGTAAAATCTGCTGTGGGGCAGATGTGGTTCAGATCTATGGGGCAGGAGCTTCTGTGGGGTTGATGTGGGTCAGATCTATGGGTCAGGAGCTGCTGTGGGGCAGATGTGGTTCAGATCTATGGGGCAGGAGCTGCTGTGGGTCAGATGTGTGTCAGATCTATAGGTCAGGAGCTGCTGTGGCTGCTGTGGGTCAGTTCTATGGGGCAGGAGATGCTGTGGGGCAGATGTGGGTCAGATCTATGGGGCAGGGCCTGCTGTGGGGCAGATGTGGGTCAGATCTATGGGCCAGGAGCTGCTGTGGGTCAGATGTGGGTCAGATCTATAGGTCAGGAGCTGCTTTGGTTGCTGTGGGTCAGTTCTATGGGGCAGGAGATGCTGTGGGGCTGATGTGGGTCAAATCAATGGAGCAACGCTGCTCTGGGGCACATGTGGGTCAGATCTATGGAGCTGGAGCTGCTGTGGGGCAGATTTGAATCAGATCTATAGGGCAGGCGCTGCTGTGGGTCAGATCTATGGAGCAGGAGCTGCTGTGGGTCAGATCTTAGGGCAGGAGCTGCGGTGGGGCACATGTGAGTTAGATCTATGGGGCAGGAGATGGTGTGGGGCAGATTTGGGTCAGTTCTATGGGGCAGGAGCTTCTGTGGGGTTGATGTGGGTCAGATCTATGGGTCAGGAGCTGCTGTGGGGCAGATGTGGGTCAGATCTATGGGGCAGGGGCTGCTGTGGGGCACATGTCGGTCAGATCTATGGGGCAGGAGCTGCTGTGGGGCTGATACGGTTAAGATCTATGGAGCGGGAGATGCTATGGGGCTGAGGAGGGTCAGATCTATGGGGCAGGAGCTGATGTGGGGCTGATGTGGGTCAGATCTAAGCGGCAGGATCTCCTGTGGGGCTGATGTGGGTCAAATCAATGGGGCAGAGCTTTCTGGGGCACATGTGGGTCAGATCTATGGAGCAGGAGCTGCTGTGGGGCAGATGTGGGTCATTTCTATGGGGCAGGAGCTGCTGTGGGGCAGATGTGGGTCAGATCTATGGGGCAGGGTCTGCTGTGGGGCAGATGTAGGTCAGATCTATGGGGCAGGGGCTGCTGTGGGTCAGATGTGGGTCAGATATATAGGTCAGGAGCTGCTGTGGCTGCTGTGGGTCAGTTCTATGAAGCAGGAGATGCTGTGGGGCTGATGTGGGTCAAATCAATGGGGCAGAGCTGCTCTGGGACACATGTGGGTCAGATCTATGGAGCAGGAGCTGCTGTGGGGCAGATTTGAATCAGATCTATAGGGCAGGAGCTGCTGTGGGTCAGATCTATGGAGCAGGAGCTGCTGTGGGGCACATGTGAGTTAGATCTATGGGGCAGGAGATGGTGTGGGGCAGATTTGGGTCAGATGTATGGGTCAGGAGCTGCTGTGTGGCTGATGAGGGTCAGATCTATGTGGCATGAACTGCTGTGGGTCAGATCTTTGGAGCAGGAGCTGCTGTGGGGCACATGTGAGTTAGATCTATGGGGCAGGAGATGGTGTGGGGCAGATGTGGGTCAGTTCTATGGGGCAGGAGATGCTGTGGGGCAGATGTGGGTCAGATCTATGGGGCAGGGGCTGCTGTGGGGCAGATTTGAATCAGATCTATAGGGCAGGAGCTGCTGTGGGTCAGATCTATGGAGCAGGAGCTGCTGTGGGGCACATGTGAGTTAGATCTATGGGGCAGGAGATGGTGTGGGGCAGATGTGGGTCAGATCTATGGGGCAGGATCTCCTGGGGGCTGATGTGGGTCAGATCTGTGGGGTAAAATCTGCTGTGGGGCAGATGTGTGTCAGATCTATGGGGCAGGGGCTGCTGTGGGGCAGATGTGGGTCAGATCTATGGGGCAGGAGCTGCTGTGGGTCAGATGTGGGTCAGATCTATAGGTCAGGAGCTGCTTTGGTTGCTGTGGGTCAGTTCTATGGGGCAGGAGATGCTGTGGGGCTGATGTGGGTCAAATCAATTGAGCAACGCTGCTCTGGGGCACATGTGGGTCAGATCTATGGAGCAGGAGCTGCTGTGGGGCAGATTTGAATCAGATCTATAGGGCAGGAGCTGCTGTGGGTCAGATCTATGGAGCAGGAGCTGCTGTGGGGCACATGTGAGTTAGATCTATGGGGCAGGAGATGGTGTGGGGCAGATGTGGGTCAGATGTATGGGGCAGGATCTCCTGGGGGCTGATGTGGGTCAGATCTGTGGGGTAAAATCTGCTGTGGGGCAGATGTGGTTCAGATCTATGGGGCAGGAGCTTCTGTGGGGTTGATGTGGGTCAGATCTATGGGTCAGGAGCTGCTGTGGGGCAGATGTGGGTCAGTTCTATGGGGCAAGAGCTGCTGTGGTGCAGATGTGGGTCAGATCTAAGGGGCAGGAGCTGCTGTGGGGCTGATACGGTTAAGATCTATGGAGCGGGAGATGCTATGGGGCTGAGGAGGGTCAGATCTATGGGGTAGGAGCTGATGTGGGGCTGATGTTGGTCAGATCTATAGGGCAGGAGCTGCAGTGGGGCAGATTTGAATCAGATCTATAGGGCAGGCGCTGCTGTGGGTCAGATCTTAGGGCAGGAGCTGCTGTGGGGCACATGTGAGTTAGATCTATGGGGCAGGAGATGGTGTGGGGCAGATTTGGGTCAGTTCTATGGGGCAGGAGCTGCTGTGGGGCAGATGTGGGTCAGATCTATGGGGCAGGGGCTGCTGTGGGGCAGATGTGGGTCAGTTCTATGGGGCAGGAGCTGCTGTGGGGCAGATGTGGGTCAGATCTATGGGGCAGGGGCTGCTGTGGGGCAGATGTGTGGCAGTTCTATGGGGCAGGGGCTGCTGTGGGTCAGATGTGGGTCAGATCTATAGGTCAGGAGCTGCTGTGGCTGCTGTGGGTCAGTTCTATGAAGCAGGAGATGCTGTGGGGCTGATGTGGGTCAAATCAATAGGGCAGAGCTGCTCTGGGGCACATGTGGGTCAGATCTATGGAGCAGGAGCTGCTGTGGGGCAGATTTGAATCAGATCTATAGGGCAGGAGCTGCTGTGGGTCAGATCTATGGAGCAGGAGCTGCTGTGGGGCACATGTGAGTTAGATCTATGGGGCAGGAGATGGTGTGGGGCAGATGTGGTTCAGATCTATGGGGCAGGATCTCCTGTGGGGCACATGTGAGTTAGATCTATGGGGCAGGAGATGGTGTGGGGCAGATGTGGTTCAGATCTATGGGTCAGGAGCTGCTGTGGGGCAGATGTGGGTCAGATCTATGGAGCAGGAGCTGCTGTGGGGCAGATTTGAATCAGATCTATAGGGCAGGAGCTGCTGTGGGTCAGATCTATGGGCTGGAGCTGCTGTGGGGCACATGTGAGTTAGATCTATGGGGCAGGAGATGGTGTGGGGCAGATGTGGGTCAGATCTATGGGGCAGGATCTCCTGGGGGCTGATGTGGGTCAGATCTGTGGGGTAAAATCTGCTGTGGGGCAGATGTGGTTCAGATCTATGGGGCAGGAGCTTCTGTGGGGTTGATGTGGGTCAGATCTATGGGTCAGGAGCTGCTGTGGGGCAGATGTGGGTCAGTTCTATGGGGCAAGAGCTGCTGTGGTGCAGATGTGGGTCAGATCTAAGGGGCAGGAGCTGCTGTGGGGCTGATACGGTTAAGATCTATGGAGCGGGAGATGCTATGGGGCTGAGGAGGGTCAGATCTATGGGGCAGGAGCTGATGTGGGGCTGATGTTGGTCAGATCTATAGGGCAGGAGCTGCAGTGGGGCTGATGTGGGTCAGATCTATAGGGCAGGAGCTGCAGTGGGGCTGATGTGGGTCAGATCTAAGCGGCAGGATCTCCTGTGGGGCTTATGTGGGTCAAATCAATGGGGCAGAGCTGCTCTGGGGCACATGTGGGTCAGATCTATGGAGCAGGAGCTGCTGTGGGGCAGATTTGAATCAGATCTATAGGGCAGGCGCTGCTGTGGGTCAGATCTTAGGGCAGGAGCTGCTGTGGGGCACATGTGAGTTAGATCTATGGGGCAGGAGATGGTGTGGGGCAGATTTGGGTCAGTTCTATGGGGCAGGAGCTGCTGTGGGGCAGATGTGGGTCAGATCTATGGGGCAGGGGCTGCTGTGGGGCAGATGTGGGTCAGTTCTATGGGGCAGGAGCTGCTGTGGGGCAGATGTGGGTCAGATCTATGGGGCAGGGGCTGCTGTGGGGCAGATGTGGGTCAGATCTATGGGGCAGGGGCTGCTGTGGGTCAGATGTGGGTCAGATCTATAGGTCAGGAGCTGCTGTGGCTGCTGTGGGTCAGTTCTATGAAGCAGGAGATGCTGTGGGGCTGATGTGGGTCAATTCAATGGGGCAGAGCTGCTCTGGGGCACATGTGGGTCAGATCTATGGAGCAGGAGCTGCTGTGGGGCAGATTTGAATCAGATCTATAGGGCAGGAGCTGCTGTGGGTCAGATCTATGGAGCAGGAGCTGCTGTGGTGCACATGTGAGTTAGATCTATGGGGCAGGAGATGGTGTGGGGCAGATGTGGGTCAGATCTACGGGGCAGGATCTCCTGGGGGCTGATGTGGGTCAGATCTGTGGGGTAAAATCTGCTGTGGGGCAGATGTGGTTCAGATCTATGGGGCAGGAGCTTCTGTGGGGTTGATGTGGGTCAGATCTATGGAGCAGGAGATGGTGTGGGGCAGATTTGGGTCAGTTCTATGGGGCAGGAGCTGCTGTGGGGCAGATGTGGGTCAGATCTATGGGGCAGGGGCTGCTGTGGGGCAGATGTGGGTAAGTTCTATGGGGCAGGAGCTGCTGTGGGGCAGATGTGGGTCAGATCTATGGGGCAGGGGCTGCTGTGGGGCAGATGTGGGTCAGATCTATGGGGCAGGGACTGCTGTGTGTCAGATGTGGGTCAGTTCTATGGGGCAGGAGATGCTGTGGGGCAGATGTGGGTCAGATCTATGGGGCAGGGGCTGCTGTGGGGCAGATGTGGGTCAGATCTATGGGGCAGGAGCTGCTGTGGGTCAGATTTGGGTCAGATCTATAGGTCAGGAGCTGCTTTGGTTGCTGTGGGTCAGTTCTATGGGGCAGGAGATGCTGTGGGGCTGATGTGGGTCAAATCAATGGAGCAGAGCTGCTGTGGGACAGATGTGGGTCAGATCTATGGAGCAGGAGCTGCTGTGGGGCAGATTTGAATCAGATCGATATGGCAGGAGCTGCTGTGGGTCAGATCTATGGAGCAGGAGCTGCTGTGGGGCACATGTGAGTTAGATCTATGGGGCAGGAGATGGTGTGGGGCAGATGTGGGTCAGATCTATGGGGCAGGATCTCCTGGGGGCTGATGTGGGTCAAATCTGTGGGGTAAAATCTGCTGTGGGGCAGATGTGGTTCAGATCTATGGGGCAGGAGCTTCTGTGGGGTTGATGTGGGTCAGATCTATGGGTCAGGAGCTGCTGTGGGGCAGATGTGGGTCAGTTCTATGGGGCAAGAGCTGCTGTGGTGCAGATGTGGGTCAGATCTATGGGGCAGGAGCTGCTGTGGGGCTGATACGGTTAAGATCTATGGAGCGGGAGATGCTATGGGGCTGATGAGGGTCAGATCTATTGGGCAGGAGCTGATGTGGGGCTGATGTTGGTCAGATCTATAAGGCAGGAGCTGCAGTGGGGCAGATGTGGGTCAGATCTATGGGGCAGGAGCTGCTGTGGGGCTGATACGGTTAAGATCTATGGAGCGGGAGATGCTATGGGGCTGATGAGGGTCAGATCTATTGGGCAGGAGCTGATGTGGGGCTGATGTTGGTCAGATCTATAAGGCAGGAGCTGCAGTGGGGCTGATGTGGGTCAGATCTATGGAGCAGGAGCTGCTGTGGGGCAGATTTGAATCAGATCTATAGGGCAGGAGCTGCTGTGGGTCAGATCTATGGAGCAGGAGCTGCTGTGGGGCACATGTGAGTTAGATCTATGGGGCAGGAGATGGTGTGGGGCAGATGTGGGTCAGATCTATGGGGCAGGATCTCCTGTGGGGCTGATGTGGGTCAAATCAATGGGGCAGAGCTGCTCTGGGGCACATGTGGGTCAGATCTATAGAGCAGGAGCTGCTGTGGGGCAGATTTGAATCAGATCTATAGGGCAGGAGCTGCTGTGGGTCAGATCTATGGGCAGGAGCTGCTGTGGGGCACATGTGAGTTAGATCTATGGGGCAGGAGATGGTGTGGGGCAGATGTGGGTCAGATCTATGTGGCAGGATCTCCTGGGGGCTGATGTGGGTCAGATCTGTGGGGTAAAATCTGCTGTGGGGCAGATGTGGTTCAGATCTATGGGGCATGAGCTTCTGTGGGGTTGATGTGGGTCAGATCTATGGGTCAGGAGCTGCTGTGGGGCAGATGTGGGTCAGTTCTATGGGGCAAGAGCTGCTGTGGTGCAGATGTGGGTCAGATCTAAGGGGCAGGAGCTGCTGTGGGGCTGATACGGTTAAGATCTATGGAGCGGGAGATGCTATGGGGCTGAGGAGGGTCAGATCTATGGGGCAGGAGCTGATGTGGGGCTGATGTTGGTCAGATCTATAGGGCAGGAGCTGCAGTGGGGCTGATATGGGTCAGATCTAAGCGGCAGGATCTCCTGTGGGGCTTATGTGGGTCAAATCAATGGGGCAGAGCTGCTCTGGGGCACATGTGGGTCAGATCTATGGAGCAGGAGCTGCTGTGGGGCAGATTTGAATCAGATCTATAGGGCAGGAGCTGCTGTGGATCAGATCTATGGGCAGGAGCTGCTGTGGGGCACATGTGAGTTAGATCTATGGGGCAGGAGATGGTGTGGGGCAGATGTGGGTCCGATCTATGGGGCAGGATCTCCTGGGGGCTGATGTGGGTCAGATCTGTGGGGTAAAATCTGCTGTGGGGCAGATGTGGTTCAGATCTATGGGGCAGGAGCTTCTGTGGGGTTGATGTGGGTCAGATCTATGGGTCAGGAGCTGCTGTGGGGCAGATGTGGGTCAGTTCTATGGGGCAAGAGCTGCTGTGGTGCAGATGTGGGTCAGATCTATGGGGCAGGATCTCCTGTGGGGCTGATGTGGGTCAAATCAATGGGGCAGAGCTGCTCTGGGGCACATGTGGGTCAGATCTATGGAGCAGGAGCTGCTGTGGGGCATATTTGAATCAGATCTATAGGGCAGGAGCCGCTGTGGGTCAGATCTATGTAGCAGGAGCTGCTGTGGGGCACATGTGAGTTAGATCTATGGGGCAGGAGATGGTGTGGGGCAGATTTGGGTCAGATGTGTATGGGTCAGGAGCTGCTGTGTGGCTGAGGAGGGTCAGATCTATGGGGCATGGGCTGCTGTGGGTCAGATCTACGGGACTGGAGCTGCAGTGGAGCACATGTGGGTCAGATCTATGGGGTAGAAGCTGCTGTGGGGCTGATGGGGGTCATATCTATAAGGCAGGAGCTGCTGTGTGGCTGACGTGGGTCAGATCTATGAGGCAGGAGCTGCTGTGGGGCAGAATTGGGTCAGATCTATGGGGCAGGTGCTGCTGTGGGGCTGATGTGAATCAGATCTATGGGGCAGAGCTGCTCTGGGGCAGATGTGGGTCAGATCTATGGAGCAGGAGCTGCTGTGTGGCAGATTTGAATCAGATCTATAGGGCAGGAGCTGCTGTGGGTCAGATCTATGGAGCAGGAGCTGCTGTGGGGCACATGTGAGTTAGATCTATGGGGCAGGAGATGGTGTGGGGCAGATGTGGGTCAGATCTATTGGGCAGGAGCTGCAGTGGGGCTGATGTGGGTCAGATCTATAGGGCAGGAGCTGCAGTGGGGCTGATGTGGGTCAGATCTATGGGGCGGGATCTCCTGTGGGGCTGATGTGGGTCAAATCAATGGGGCAGAGCTGCTCTGGGGCACATGTGGGTCAGATCTATGGAGCAGGAGCTGCTGTGGGGCAGATTTGAATCAGATCTATAGGGCAGGAGCTGCTGTGGGTCAGATCTATGGGCAGGAGCTGCTGTGGGGCACATGTGAGTTAGATCTATGGGGCAGGAGATGGTGTGGGGCAGATGTGGGTCAGATCTATGGGGCAGGATCTCCTGGGGGCTGATGTGGGTCAGATCTGTGGGGTAAAATCTGCTGTGGGGCAGATGTGGTTCAGATCTATGGGGCACGAGCTTCTGTGGGGTTGATGTGGGTCAGATCTATGGGTCAGGAGCTGCTGTGGGGCAGATGTGGGTCAGTTCTATGGGGCAAGAGCTGCTGTGGTGCAGATGTGGGTCAGATCTATGGGGCAGGAGCTGCTGTGGGGCTGATACGGTTAAGATCTATGGAGCGGGAGATGCTATGGGGCTGATGAGGGTCAGATCTATGGGGCAGGAGCTGATGTGGGGCTGATGTTGGTCAGATCTATAGGGCAGGAGCTGCTGTGTGGCTGATGTGGGTCAGATCTATGGGGCAGGATCTCCTGTGGGGCTGATGTGGGTCAAATCAATGGGGCAGAGCTGCTCTGGGGCACATGTGGGTCAGATCTATGGAGCAGGAGCTGCTGTGGGGCAGATTTGAATCAGATCTATAGGGCAGGAGCTGCTGTGGGTCAGATCTATGGGCAGGAGCTGCTGTGGGGCACATGTGGGTCAGATCTATGTGGCAGGAGATGGTGTGGGGCAGATGTGGGTCAGATCAATGCGGCAGGAGCTGCTGTGGGTCAGATCTATGGAGCAGGAGCTGCTGTGGGGCACATGTGAGTTAGATGTATGGGGCAGGAGATGGTGTGGGGCAGCTGTGGGTCAGATCTATGGGGCAGGAGCTGCTGTGTTGCTGATGAGGGTCAGATCTATGGGGCATGGGCTGCTGTGGGTCAGATCTACGGGACTGGAGCTGCAGTGGAGCACATGTGGGTCAGATCTCTGGGGTAGAAGCTGCTTTGGGGCTGATGGGGGTCATATCTATAAGTCAGGAGCTGCTGTGGGGCTGACGTGGGTCAGATCTATGAGGCAGGAGCTGCTGTGGGGCAGATTTGGGTCAGATCTATGGGGTAGGAGCTGCTGTGGGGCCGATGTGGGTCAGATCTATGGGGCAGAGCTGCTCTGCGGCAGATGTGGGTCAGATCTATGGGGCAGGATCTCCTGGGGGCTGATGTGGGTCAGATCTGTGGGGTAAAATCTGCTGTGGGGCAGATGTGGGTCAGATCTATGGGGCAGGAGCTGCTGTGGGGTGATACGGTTAAGATCTATGGAGCGGGAGATGCTATGGGGCTGATGAGGGTCAGATCTATGGGGCAGGAGCTGCTGTGGGGCAGATTTGAATCAGATCTATAGGGCAGGAGCTGCTGTGGGTCAGATCTATGGGCAGGAGCTGCTGTGGGGCACATGTGAGTTAGATCTATGGGGCAGGAAATGGTGTGGGGCAGATGTGGGTCAGATCTATGGGGCAGGATCTCCTGGGGGCTTATGTGGGTCAGATCTGTGGGGTAAAATCTGCTGTGGGGCAGATGTGGTTCAGATCTATGGGGCAGGAGCTGATGTGGGGATGATGTTGGTCAGATCTATAGGGCAGGAGCTGCAGTGGGGCTGATGAGGGTCAGATCTATGGGGCATGGGATGCTGTGGGTCAGATCTATGGGGTAGAAGCTGCTGTGGGGCTGATGGGGGTCATATCTATAAGGCAGGAGCTGCTGTGGGGCTGACGTGGGTCAGATCTATGAGGCAGGAGCTGCTGTGGGGCAGAATTGGGTCAGATCTAAGGGGCAGGTGCTGCTGTGGGGTTGACGTGGGTCAGATCTATGGGGCAGAGCTGCTCTGGGGCACATGTGGGTCAGATCTATGGAGCAGGAGCTGCTGTGGGTCAGATTTGAATCAGATCTATAGGGCAGGAGCTGCTGTGGGTCAGATCTATGGAGCAGGAGCTGCTGTGGGGCACATGTGAGTTAGATCTATGGGGCAGGAGATGGTGTGGGGCAGATGTGGGTCAGTTCTATGGGGCAAGAGCTGCTGTGGTGCAGATGTGGGTCAGATCTATGGGGCAGGAGCTGCTGTGGGGCAGATGTGGGTCAGTTCTATGGGGCAAGAGCTGCTGTGGTGCAGATGTGGTTCAGATCTATGGGGCAGGAGCTGATGTGGGGCTGATGTTGGTCAGATCTATAGGGCAGGAGCTGCAGTGGGGCTGATGAGGGTCAGATCTATGGGGCATGGGCTGCTGTGGGTCAGATCTACGGGACTGGAGCTGCAGGGGAGCACATGTGGGTCAGATCTATGGGGTAGAAGCTGCTGTGGGGCTGATGGGGGTCATATCTATAAGACAGGAGCTGCTGTGGGGCTGACGTGGGTCAGATCTATGAGGCAGGAGCTGCTGTGGGGCAGATTTGGGTCAGATCTATGGAGCAGGAGCTGCTGTGGGGCTGATATGGGTCAGATCTATGGGGCAGAGCTGCTCTGGGGCACATGTGGGTCAGATCTATGGAGCAGGAGCTGCTGTGGGGCAGATTTGAATCAGATCTATAGGGCAGGAGCTGCTGTGGGTCAGATCTATGGAGCAGGAGCTGCTGTGGGGCACATGTGAGTTAGATCTATGGGGCAGGAGATGGTGTCGGGCAGATGTGGGTCAGATCTATGGGGCAGGAGCTGCTGTGGGTCAGATCTATGGAGCAGGAGCTGCTGTGTGGCTGATGTGGGTCAGATCTATGGGGCAGGAGCTGCTGTGGGGCTGATGTGGGTCAGATCTATAGGGCAGGAGCTGCTGTGCGACATATGTGGGTCAGATCTATGGGGCAGGAGCTGCTGTGGGGCTGATGTGGGTCAGATCTATGGGGCAGGAGCTGCTGTGGGTCTGATGTGGGTCATATCTATTGGGCAGCAGCTGCTTTACATATGATGTGTGTCAGATCTATGGGGCAGGAGCTGCTGTGGGGCTGATGTGGGTCAGATCTATGGGGCAGGAGATGCTGTGGGGCTGATATGGGTCAGATCTATGGGGCAGGAGATGCTGTGGGTCAGATCTATGGGGCAGGAGCTGCTGTGGGGAACATGTGGGTCAGATCTATGGGGCAGGAGCTGCTGTGGGGCTGATGTGGGTCAGATCTATGGGGCAGGAGATGCTGTGGGGCTGATATGGGTCAGATCTATGGGGCAGGAGATGCTGTGGGTCAGATCTATGGGGCAGGAGCTGCTGTGGGGAACATGTGGGTCAGGTCTGTGGGGCAGGAGCTGCTGTGGGGCAGATGTGGGTCAGATCTATGGGTCAGCAGCTGCTGTGGGTCTGATGTGGGTCAGATCTATGGGGCAGGAGATGCTGTGGGGCTGATGTGGGTCAGATCTATGGGGCAGGAGCTGCTGTGGGTCAGATCTATGGGGCAGGAACAGATGTGGGCCTGATGTTGGTCAGATTTATGGAGCAGGAGCTGCTGTGTTGCAGATGTGGGTCAGATCTATGGTGTAGGAGCTGCTGTGGGGCTGATTTCGGTCAGATCTATGGAGCAGGAGCTGCTGTGGTTAAAATCTATTTGGCAGGACCTGCTGTGGGGCAGATTTGGGTCAGATCTATGGGGCAGGAGCTGCTGTGGGGCAGATGTGGGTCAGATCTATGGGTCAGCAGCTGCTGTGTGTCTGATGTGGGTCAGATCTATGGGGCAGGAGCTGCTGTGGGGCAGATGTGGGTCAGATCTATGGGGCAGGAGATGCTGTGGGTCAAATCAAATGGGCAGAGCTGCTCTTGGGAACATGTGGGTCAGATCTATGGGGCAGGAGATGGTGTGTGGCAGATGTGGGTCAGATCCATGGGGCAGGAGCTGCTGTGGGGCTGATGAGGGTCAGATCTATAGGGCAGGAGCTGCTGTGGGTCAGATGTGGGTCAGATCTATGGGGCAGGAGCTGCTGTGGGGCTGATGTGGGTCAGATCTATGGGGCAGGAGCTGCTGTGGGGAACATGTGTGTCAGGTCTATGGGGCAGGAGCTGCTGTGGGGCTGATGTGGGTCAGATCTATGGGGCAGGAGCTGCTGTGGGGCTGATTTGGGTAAGATCTATGGGGCAGGAGCTGCTGTGGGGCTGATGTGGGTCAGATCTATGGGGCAGGAGCTGCTGTGGGGCTGATGTGGGTCAGATCTATGGGGCAGGAGATGCTGTGGGTCAGATCTATGGGGCAGGAGCTGCTGTGGGGAACATGTGGGTCAGGTCTATGGGGCAGGAGCTGCTGTGGGGCAGATGTGGGTCAGATCTATGGGTCAGCAGCTGCTGTGGGTCTGATGTGGGTCATATCTATTGGGCAGCAGCTGCATTACATATGATGTGTGTCAGATCTATGGGGCAGGAGCTGCTGTGGGGAACATGTGGGTCAGATCTATGGGGAAGGAGCTGCTGTGGGTCTGATGTGGGTCAGATCTATGGGGCAGGAGCTGCTGTGGGGCTGATGTGGGTCAGATCTATAGGGCAGAAGCTGCTGTGCGACAGATGTGGGTCAGATCTATGGGGTAGGAGCTGCTGTGGGGCTGATGTGGGTCAGATCTATGGGGCACCAGCTGCTGTGGGTCTGATGTGGGTCAGATCTATGGGGCAGGAGCTGCTGTGGGGAACATGTGGGTCAGATCTATGGGGCAGGAGCTGCTGTGGGGCTGATGTGGGTCAGATCTATGGGGCAGGAGATGCTGTGGGTCAGATCTATGGGGCAGGAGCTGCTGTGGGGAACATGTGGGTCAGGTCTATGGGGCAGGAGCTGCTGTGGGGCAGATGTGGGTCAGATCTATGGGTCAGCAGCTGCTGTGGGTCTGATGTGGGTCACATCTATGGGGCAGGAGCTGCTGTGGGGCTGATGTTGGTCAGATCTATGGGGCAGGAGCTGCTGTGGTTAAAATCTATTTTGCAGGACCTGCTGTGGGGCAGATTTGGGTCAGATCCATGGGGCAGGAGCTGCAGTTTAGATGATGTACGTCAGATCTATGGGGCAGGAGCTGTTGTGGGTCATCTCTATTGGGCAGCAGCTGCTTTACATATGATGTGTGTCAGATCTATGGGGCCGGAGCTGCAGTGGGGCTGATGGGGGTCAGATCTATGGGGCAGGAGCTACTGTGGGGTTGATGTGGGTCAAATCAATGGGGCAGAGCTGCTCTGGGGCACATGTGGGTCAGATCTATGGAGCAGGAGCTGCTGTGGGGCTGATGTGGGTGAGATCTATGGGGCAGCAGATGCTGTGGGTCTGATGTGGGTCAGATCTATGGGGCAGGAGCTGCTGTGGGTCTGATGTGGGTCAGATCTATGGGGCAGGAGCTGCTGTGGGGCTGATGTGGGTCTGATCTATGGGGCAGGAGTTGCTGTGGCTCAGATCTATGGGGCAGGAACAGATGTGGGCCTGATGTTGGTCAGATTTATGGAGCAGGAGCTGCTGTGTTGCAGATGTGGGTCAGATCTATGGTGCAGGAGCTGCTGTGGGGCAGATGTAGGGCTTATCTATGGGGCAGGAGCTGCTGTGAGGCTGATGGGTGTTAGATCTATGGGGAGGAGCTGCTGTGGTGTAGATGTGGGTCAGAGCTATGGGGCAGGAGCTGCTGTGTGGCAGATGTGGGTCAGATCTATGGTGTAGGAGCTGCTGTGGGGCTGATGTGGGTCAGATCTATGGGGCAGGAGCTGCTGTGGTTAAGATCTATTTGGCAGGATCTGCTGTGGGGCAGATTTGGGTCAGATCTATGGGGCAGGAGCTGCAGTGGAGATGATGTACGTCAGATCTATGGGGCAGGAGCTGCTGTGGGGCTGCTGTGGGTTAGATCTATGGGGCAGGAGCTGTTGTGGGTAATATCTATTGGGCAGCAGCTGCTTTACATATGATGTGTGTCAGATCTATGGGGCCGTAGCTGCAGTGGGGCTGATGGGGGTTAGATCTATTGGGCAGGAGCAACTGTGGGGCTGATGTGGGTCAAATCAATGGGGCAGAGCTGCTCTTGGGAACATGTGGGTCAGATCTATAAGGCAGGAGCTGCTGTGGGGCTGATGTGGGTCAGATCTATAGGGCAGGAGATGCTTTGGGGAAGATGTGGGTCAGATCTATGGGGCAGAAGCTGCTGTGGGGCTGATGTGGGAAAGATCTATGGGGCAGGAGATGCTTTGGGGCAGATGTGGGTCAGATCTATGGGGCAGGAGTTGCTGTGGGGCTGATGTGGGTCTGATCCTTGGGGCTGAAGCTGCTGTGGGTCATATCTATTGGGCAGCAGCTGCTTTACATATGATGTGTGTCAGATGTATGGGGCAGGAGCTGCTGTGGGGCTGATGTGGGTTAGATCTATGGGGCAGGATCTGTTGTGGGGCTGATGGGGGTCAGATCTATGGGGCAGGAGATGCTGTGTGTCAGATCTATGGGGCAGGAGCTGCTGTGGGGAACACGTGGGTCAGGTCTATGGGGCAGGAGCTGCTGTGGGGCAGATGTGGGTCAGATCTATGGGTCAGCAGCTGCTGTGGGTCTGATTTGGGTCAGATCTATGGGGCAGGAGCTGCTGTGGGGCTGATGTGGGTCAGATCTATAAGGCAGGAGCTTCTGTGGGTCAGATCTATGGGGCAGGAACAGATGTGGGCCTGATGTTGGTCAGATTTATGGAGCAGGAGCTGCTGTGTTGCAGATGTGGGTCAGATCTATGGTGCAGGAGCTGCTGTGGGGCAGATGTAGGGCATATCTATAGGGCAGGAGCTGCTGTGAGGCTGATAGGTGTTAGATCTATGGGGAGGAGCTGCTGTGGTGCAGATGTGGGTCAGAGCTATGGGGCAGGAGCTGCTGTGGGGCAGAAGTGGGTAAAATCTATGGGGTAGGAGATGGTGTGTGGCAGATGTGGGTCAGATCTATGGTGTAGGAGCTGCTGTGGGGCTGATGTGGGTCAGATCTATGGGGCAGGAGCTGCTGTGGTTAAGATCTATTTGGCAGGATCTGCTGTGGGGCAGATTTGGGTCAGATCTATGGGGCAGGATCTGCTGTGTGGCAAATGTGTGTCAGATCTATGGGGCAGGACCTGCTGTGGGTCAGATCTATGAAGCAGGAACAGATGTGGGCCTGATGTTGGTCAGATTTATGGAGCAGGAGCTGCTGTGTTGAAGATGTGGGTCAGATCTATGGTGCAGGAGCTGCTGTGGGGCAGATGTAGGGCATATATATGGGGCAGGAGCTGCTGTGAGGCTGATGGGTGTTAGATCTATGGGGAGGAGCTGCTGTGGTGCAGATGTGGGTCAGAGCTATGGGGCAGGAGCTGCTGTGTGGCAGATGTGGGTCAGATCTATGGTGTAGGAGCTGCTGTGGGGCTGATGTGGGTCAGATCTATGGGGCAGGAGCTGCTGTGGTTAAGATCTATGGGGCAGGAGCTGTTGTGGATCATATCTATTGGGCAGCAGCTGCTTTACATATGATGTGTGTCAGATCTATGGGGCCGGAGCTGCAGTGGGGCTGATGGGAGTCAGATCTATGGGGCAGGAGCTACTGTGGAGCTGATGTGGGTCAAATCAATGGGGCAGAGCTGCTCTTGGGAACATGTGGGTCAGATCTATGGGGCAGGAGCTGCTGTGGGGCTGATGTGGGTCAGATCTATAGGGCAGGATCTGCTGTGCGACAGATGTGGGTCAGATCTATGGGGCAGGAGCTGCTGTGGGGCTGATGTGGGTCAGATCCTTGGGGCTGAAGCTGCTGTGGGTCATATCTACTGGGCAGCAGCTGCTTTACATATGATGTGTGTCAGATCTATGGGGCAGGAGCTGCTGTGGGGCTGATGTGGGTTAGATCTATGGGGCAGGAGCTGTTGTGGGGCTGATGGGGGTCAGATCTATGGGGCAGGAGCTACTGTGAGGCTGATGGGGGTCAGATCTATGGGGCAGGAGCTACTGTGGGGCTGATGTTGGTCTGATCTATGGGGCAGGAGCTGCTGTGCGACAGATGTGGGTCAGATCTATGGGGCAGGTGCTGCTGTGCGACATATGTGGGTCAGATCTATGGGGCAGGATCTGCTGTGGGGCTGATGTGGGAAAGATCTATGGGGCAGGAGATGCTTTGGGGCAGATGTGGGTCAGATCTATGGTGCAGGAGCTGCTGTGGGGCTGATGTGGGTCAGATCCTTGGGGCTGAAGCTGCTGTGGGTCATATCTATTGGGCAGCAGCTGCTTTACATATGATGTGTGTCAGATCTATGGGGCAGGAGCTGCTGTGGGGCTGATGTGGGTTAGATCTATGGGGCAGGAGCTGTTGTGGGGCTGATGGGGGTCAGATCGTTAGGGCAGGAGCTACTGTGGGGCTGATGTTGGTCTGATCTATGGGGCAGGAGCTGCTGCGGGGCTGATTTGGGTCAGATCTATGGGGCAGGAGCTGCTGTGGGGCTGATGTGGGTTAGATCTATGGGGCAGGAGCTGTTGTGGGGCTGATGGGGGTCAGATCTATGGGGCAGGAGATGCTGTGGGTCAGATCTATGGGGCAGGAGATGCTGTGGGTCAGATCTATGGGGCAGGAGATGCTGTGGGGAACATGTGTGTCAGGTCTATGGGGCAGGAGCTGCTGTGGGGCAGATGTGGGTCAGATCTATGGGTCAGCAGCTGCTGTGGGTCTGATGTGGGTCAGATCTATGGGTCAGCAGCTGCTGTGGGTCTGATGTGGGTCAGATCTATGGGGCAGTAACTGCTGTGGGTCAGATCTATGGGGCAGGAACAGATGTGGGCCTGATGTTGGTCAGATTTATGGAGCAGGAGCTGCTGTGTTGCAGATGTGGGTCAGATCTATGGGGAGGAGCTGCTGTGGTGCAGATGTGGGTCAGATCTATGGGGCAGGAGCTGCTGTGGGGCAGATGTGGGTCAGATCTATGGGCAGGAGCTGCTGTGCTGCACATGTTGGTAGGGTCTATGGGGCAGGAGCTGCTGTGGGGCAGATGTGGGTCAGATCTATGGGGCAGGAGCTGCTGTGGGGCTGATGTTGGTCAGATCTTTGGGGCAGCAGCTGCTGTGGAGCAGATCTGGGTAAGATCTATGTCGCAGGAGCTGCTGTGGGGCAAATGTGGCACATATCAATGGGGCAAATTGTGCTGTGAGGCTGATGTGGGTCAGATCTATGGGGCAGGAGCTGCTGTGGGGCTGATGTGGGTCAAATCAATGGGGCAGAGCTGCTCTGGGGCACGTGTGGGTCAGATCTATGGAGCAGGAGCTGCTGTGGGGCAGATTTGAATCAGATCTATAGGGCAGGAGCTGCTGTGGGTCAGATCTATGGGCAGGAGCTGCTGCGGGGCACATGTGAGTTAGATCTATGGGGCAGGAGATGGTGTGGGGCAGATTTGGGTCAGATGTATGGGTCAGGAGCTGCTGTGTTGCTGATGAGTGTCAGATCTATGGGGCATGGGCTGCTGTGGTTCAGATCTACGGGACTGGAGCTGCAGTGGAGCACATGTGGGTCAGATCTATGGGGTAGAAGCTGTTGTGGGGCTGATGGGGGTCATATCTATAAGGCAGGAGCTGCTGTGGGGCTGACTTGGGTCAGATCTATGGGGCAGGAGCTGCTGTGGGGCTGATGGTTGTTAGATCTATATGGCAGGATCTCCTGTGGGGCACATGTGGGTCAGACCTATGGGGCAGGAGCTGCAGAGGGGATGATGTAGGTCAGATCTATGGGGCAGGAGCTGCTGTTGGGAATATGAGGGACATATCTATGGTGCAAAATCTGCTGTTGGACTGATGTGAGTCAGATCTATGAGTTTGGAGCTGCTGTGGGGCACATGTGGGTCAGATCTATGGGGCAGGAGATGCTGTGGGGCTGATTTGGGTCAGATCTATGTGGCAGGAGATGCTGTGGGTCAGATCTATGGGGCAGGAGCTGCTGTGGGGAACATGTGGGTCAGGTCTATGGGGCAGGAGCTGCTGTGGGCACATGTGGGTCACACTGGGACCCATATGGGGACAAAGGGAGACATCATAGAGACTCATAGGGACCTATTGGGACCAATAGGGACCCAAAGAGAGACATAGAGACCCCATAGAAAACCATGGAGACCCCATAGAGGCACAAAGTGACACATAGAGGGACACCAAGACCCATAGAAACCAGATAGAGACTCCATATAGACACATAGGAACACATAGAGACCCACTGGGACAGTGAGACCACATATAGACTCATAGGGACACATTAGGAGCCATTAAGACCCATTGGGACACATAGGACGACTTTGAAACTTATAGATACCCAAAGGAAGACATTTGGGCCCAGAGATAACCATAAGAGACCCCATAGAGACCCCATAGGGGCACATAGCAACCCATAGGGGGGACATTGGGACACATAGGTACACATTGTGACCCGTAGGAAGACACTGGGACCCATAGGGGGACATTGGGACACATAGGGACCCAATGAATTACAGTGGGGGACAGTGAGACCCATAGAGATACATAAGGACCCCGCTGAGACCCATAAGAGACCCCATAGAGGCACCTAGGGACCACATTGAAACTCATAGATACTTGTAGGAAGACATTTGGGCCCAGAGATATCCATAAGAGACCCCACAGAGACCCCATAGAGGCACATAGCAACCCATAGGGGGGACATTGGGACACGTAGGGAAACATTCTGACCCATAGGGAGACACTGGGACCCATATGGGGACATTGGGACACATAGGGACCCCTTGGACTACAGTGGGGGACAGCCAGACCCATAGAGACACATAGAAACCCCGCTGAGACCCATAAGAGACCCCATAGAGGCACATAGGGACCACACTGAAACCCATAGATAGCTATAGGAAGATATTTGGGCCCAGAGATACCCATAAGAAACCACATACAAGCACATGGCAACCCATAGGGGGGACATTGGGACACATAGTGACCCATAGGGGGACATTGGGACACATAGGTACACATAGGGAGACACTGGGACCCATAGGGGGACATTGGGACACATAGTGACCCCATGGATTAAAGTGGGGGACAGTCAGATCCATCGAGACACATAGGGACCCTGCTGAGACCCATAAGAGACCCCATAGAGGAACATAGCAACCCATAGGGGGGGCATAGGGACACATAGGGACACACCGTGACCCATGAGGAGACACTGGATCCCATAGGGGGACAATGGGACACATAAGGACCCCATGGATTACAGTGGGGGACAGTGAGACCCATAGAGACACATAGGGACCCCGATGAGACCCATAAGAGACCCCATAGAGGCACATAGGGACCTAATGTAACCCATAGATACCCACAGGGAGACATTTGGGCCCAGAGCTATCCATAAGAGAGCCCATTGAGGCACATAGCAACCCATAGGGGGGACATTGGGACACATAGGGACACATAGTGACCCATAGGGAGACACTGGGACCCATATGGGGATATTGGGACACATAGGGACCACATGGATTACAGTGGTGGACAGTGAGACCCATAGAGACACATAGGGACTTCGTTGAGACCCATAAGAGACCCCATAGAGGCACATAGGGACCACATTGAAACCCATAGATACCCTTAGGAATACATTTGGGACGATAGTTACCCATAAAAGACCCCATAGAGACCCTATAGAGGCACATAGCAAACCATAGTGGGGACATTGGGACACATAGGGACCCCATAGAGAGACATAGAGACATATAGGGACCCATTTAGAGGCATAATAACCCCATAGAGTCCTATAGGGACACCCAGAGATCCATAGGGAAACATTGGGACCCACAGGGGCTGTGTGGGAGATTGGTAATCACAGCCTGAACCTCTGATTAATCAGCTGAGGCAAGTGTGGGGTCAGCTGCGGGAGCACAGGTGAGAGTAATGGAGCTGTGCTCCCGGGAGGGCTGGAGCTCGACTCCACCTCCTCTGAGACCTCATTTAAGGGCTGACCCTCACTCGAGCCGCTTTCCATTATCTTTCCGAGCTCCCTGTTACCGGGTGAGGTCCCAGAAGACTGGAGGCTTGCCAACGTGACTCCCATTTCCAAGCAAGGTTGTCAGGAGGATCCGGGAAACTCCAGGCCTGTTAGCCTGACCTCGGTGCCAGGGAAGGGAATGGAACGAATTGTCTTGAGGGAGATGACAGATGCGGCAGGTGTGGGATGAGCAGGAGATCAGACCTAGCCAGCATGGGTTCGTGAAGGGCAGCTCCTGCTTGACCAATCTGATCTCCTTCTACGATCCTGTGACCCATCTGATGGATGAAGGAAAGAAAGAAAGGCTGTTGATGTGCTCTACTTGGACTTCAGCAAAGCCTTCACAACTGTCTCCCATGCTATTCTCCTACAAAAGCTGGCAGCCCTTTTCCAACCTTGAGAATTCTGTGATTCTGTGAGGCAGCATCTCTTGGACATCGCTCTGCAGTGAAGACCGCCCCAGCTTCCTCAGCGAAGGCATCACCACTGGTGAGTTTCTCTCTCGCTTAGAACCTCTGTACATTTGTTACCATCTTTGTTACCATCTGTAGATGGTAACATCTAGACAGGGGGACATAGAGAGACACTGGGACCCCTAGGGACCCATAGAGATCCAGAGGAAGACATTGGGACCCATAGAGAGACACTGGGACCCATAGGGACACATAGAGAGACACTGGGACCCATAGGGACACATAGAGACCCATAGACAGTCATTGGGAGCCATAAGGATAAATTGAGACCCATAGAGACCCCATTGAGACCCATAGTGCCTCAAAGAAACCCATAGCGACCCCATAGTCACCCATAGCGCCCCATAGGAACACAAAGATACCCCATAGAGCCCCATAGTGACCCATAGGGGCCCAAAGAGACCCCATAGCACCCCATAGCTACTCCATAGTGCCCCATAGCAGCCCATGGAGCCTCATAGACACTCCATTGTGCCCCAGAGCACCCCATTGCACCCCATAGGGACCCATAGACACAGCATACTGCTCCATAGAGCCCCATAGACACCCCATAGTTCCCCACAGCACCCCATAGCAGCCCACAGTGCCCCATAGACACCACATAAGGCCCTACAGCCACACCATAGAGCCCAATTGAACCCCATAGACACCCCATATCGCCCCATACTGCCTGTAGACACCCCATAGAGCCCCATAGAAACTCACTGAACCCCATACAGACCCCATGCAGACCCCATAGAGCCCCACAGACAACCCATAGATCCCCAAAGACACCCCATAGACTCCCCATAGAGCCCCATAGGGACCTCATAACGCCCCATAGAAACCCCATTCTTCCGCATAGAGCCCCATAGCAAACCATAGCACCCCATAGTCACCCATAGCGCCCCATAGGAACCCAAGGATACCCCAAAGAACCCCATAGCCACCCTACAGCACCGCATAGCCACCCCATAGAGCCCCATAGACACCACATAGTGACCCATAGTGACCCATAGGGGCACAAAGAGACCCCATAGCACCCCATAGCTACTCCATAGTGCCCCATAGCAGCCCATGGAGCCTCATAGACACTCTCTTGTGCCCCACAGCGCCCCATTGCACCCCATAGAGACCCATAGACACCCTATACTGCTCCATAGAGCCCCATAGCACCCCATAGTGCCTCACAGCACCCCATAGCACAACATAGCGCCACATAGACACCACATAAGGACATATAGCCGCGCCATAGAGCCCCACAGACATCCCATAGAGCCCCGTAGGCAACCCATTGTGCCCCATAGAGCTCCCATAGCCACCCATACAAACTAATTTACAAAATAGACACACTATAGCGTTCCATAGACACCCCATAGAAACCTCAGAACGCCCCATAGAGCTCCATAGGCACCCCATAGAGCCCCATAGAGAACCCATAGAGGCACATAGCAACCCATAGGGGGGACATTGGGACACATAGTGACCCATAGGGAGACACTGGGACCCATAGGGTGACATTGGGACACATAGGGACACCATGGATTACATGGTTGATACAACCCATGTTGTATGTTTTCATGTTTATCAACATGGTTGATGTGGGTCAGATCTATGGGGCAGGAGCTGCTGTGGGGCACATGTGGGTCAGATCTATTGGGCCGGAGGTGCTGTGGGGCTGATGTAGGAAAGATCTATGGGGCAGGAGATGCTTTGGGGCAGATGTGGGTCAGGTCTATTGGGCTGGAGCTGCTGTGGGGCACTTGTGGGTCAGATCTATGAGGCAGGGGCTGCTGTGGGTCAGATCTATGGGGCAGGAACAAATGTGGGCCTGATGTTGGTCAGATTTATGGAGCAGGAGCTGCTGTGTTGCAGATGTGGGTCCTGCTATGTTGCAGGAGCTGATGTGGGGCAGATGTAGGGCATATCTATGGGGCAGGAGCTGCTGTGAGGCTGATGGGTGTTAGATCTATGGGGAGGAGCTGCTGTGGTGCAGATGTGGGTCACATCTATGGGGCGGGAGATGCTGTGTGGCTGATGTGGGTCAAATCTATGGGGCAGGAGCTGCTTTGGGGCTGATGGTGGTTAGATCTATGGGGCAGGAGCTGCTGTGAGGCGCATGTGAGTCAGACCTATGTGGCAGGAGCTGCTGTGGGGCACATGTGAGTTAGATCTATGGGGCAGGAGATGGGGTGGGGCAGATTTGGGTCAGATGTATGGGGCAGGAGCTGATGTGGGGCTGATGTGGGTCAGATCTATGGGGCAGGATCCCCTGTGGGGCTGATGCGGGTCAGATCTATGGGGCATGAGCTGCTATGGGTCAGATCTATGGGGCAGGAGCTGCTGTGGGTTAGATGTGGGTCAGATCTATAGGTCAGGAGCTGCTGTGGGGCTGATGTGGGTCAAATCAATGGGGCAGAGCTGCTCTGGGGCACATGTGGGTCAGATCTATGGAGCAGAAGCTGCTGTGGGGCAGATTTGAATCAGATCTATGGAGCAGGAGCTGCTGTGGGGCACATGTGAGTTAGATCTATGGGGCAGGAGATGGTGTGGGGCAGATTTGGGTCATATGAATGCGGCAGGAGCTGATGGTGGGGCTGATGTTGGTCAGATGTATGGGGCATGGGCTGCTGTGGGTCAGATCTACGGGACTGGAGCTGCAGTGGAGCACATGTGGGTCAGATCTCTGGGGTAGAAGCTGCTGTGGGGCTTATGGGGGTCATATCTATAAGGCAAGAGCTGCTGTGGGGCTGACTTGGGTCAGATCTATGGGGCAGGACCTGCTGTGGGGCAGAGTTGGGTCAGATCTATGGGGCAGGAGCTGCTGTGGGGCTGAGGTGGGTCAGATTTATGGGGCAGGAGCTGCTTTGAGGCTGATGGTGGTTAGATCTATATGGCAGGAGCTGCTGTGGGGCACATGTGGGTCAGACCTATGGGGCAGGAGCTGCAGAGGGGATGATGTAGGTCAGATCTATGGGGCAGGAGCTGCTGTGGGGCAGAGTTGGGTCAGATCTATGGGGCAGGATCTGCTGTGGGGCTGATGTGGGTCAGATTTATGGGGCAGGAGCTGCTTTGGGGCTGATGGTGGTTAGATCTATATGGCAGGAGCTGCTGTGGGGCACATGTGGGTCAGACCTATGGGGCAGGAGCTGCAGAGGGGATGATGTAGGTCAGATCTATGGGGCAGGAGTTGCTGTGGGGCAGATGAGGGACATATCTATGGTGCAAAATCTGCTGTTGGACTGATGTGGGTCAGATCTATGAGTTTGGAGCGGCTGTGGGGCACATGTGGGTCAGATCTATGGTGCAGGAGATGCTGCGGGGCTGATTTGGGTCAGATCTATGTGGCAGGAGATGCTGTGGGGCTGATGTGGGTCAGATCTATGGGGCAGGAGCTGCTGTGGGGCACATGTGGGTCAGATCTATGGTGCAGGAGATGCTGCGGGGCTGATTTGGGTCACATCTATGGGTCAGCAGCTGCTGTGGGTCTGATGTGGGTCAGATGTATGGGGCAGGAGCTGCTGTGGGTCTGATGTGGGTCAGATCTATGGGGCAGGAGCTGCTGTGGCGCTGACTTGGGTCAGATCTATGGGGCAGGAGCTGCTGTAGGGCTGATTTAGGTCAGATCTATGGGGCAGGAGATGCTGTGAGTCAGATCTATGAGGCAGGAGCTGCTGTGGGGCTGATGTGTGTCAGGTCTATGGGGCAGGACCTCCTGTGTGGCTGATGTGGGTCAGATCTATGGGGCATGATCTGCTATGGGTCAGATCTATGGGGCAGGAGCTGCAGTGGAGATGATGTAGGTCAGATCTGTGGTGTAGGAGCAGCAGTGGGCAGATGTGTGTCAGATCTTTGGGGAGGATCTGCTGTGGGGCTGCTGTGGGTCAGAACTATGGGGCAGGATCTCCTGGGGTCTGATGTGGGACAGATCTGTGGGGTAAAATCTGCTGTGGGGCAGATGTGGTTCAGATATATGGGTCAGGAGCTGCTGTGGGGCAGATGTGGGTCAGATCCATGGGGCAAGAGCTGCTGTGGTGCAGATGTGGGTCAGATCTATGGGGCAGGAGCTGCTGTGGGGCTGATACGGTTAAGATCTATGGAGCGGGAGATGCTATGAGGCTGATGAGGGTCAGATCTATGGGGCAGGAGCTGATGTGGGGCTGATGTTGGTTAGATCTATAGGGCAGGAGCTGCAGTGGGGCTGATGTGGGTCAGATCTATGGGGCAGGATCTGCTGTGGGGCTGATGTGGGAAAGATCTATGGGGCAGGAGATGCTTTGGGGCAGATGTGGGTCAGATCTATGGGGCAGGAGTTGCTGTGGGGCTGATGTGGGTCTGATCCTTGGGGCTGAAGCTGCTGTGGGTCATATCTATTGGGCAGCAGCTGCTTTACATATGATGTGTGTCAGATCTATGGGGCAGGAGCTGCTGTGGGTCTGATGTGGGTTAGATCTATGGGGCAGGAGCTGTTGTGGGGATGATGGGGTTCAGATCTATGGGGCAGGAGCTACTGTGGGGCTGATGGGGGTCAGATCTATGGGGCAGGAGCTACTGTGGGGCTGATGTTGGTCTGATCTATGGGGCAGGAGCTGCTGTGCGACAGATGTGGGTCAGATCTATGAAGCAGGTGATGCTGTGCGAAATATGTGGGTCAGATCTATGGGGCAGGATCTGCTGTGGGGCTGATGTGGGAAAGATCTATGGGGCAGGAGATGCTTTGGGGCAGATGTGGGTCAGATCTATGGGGCAGGAGTTGCTCTGGGGCTGATGTGGGTCAGATCCTTGGGGCTGATGCTGCTGTGGGTCATATCTATTGGGCAGCAGCTGCTTTACATATGATGTGTGTCAGAGCTATGGGGCAGGAGCTGCTGTGGGGCTGATGTGGGTTAGATCTATGGGGCAGGCGCTGTTGTGGGTCATATCTATTGGGCAGCAGCTGCTTTACATATGCTGTGTGTCAGATCTATGGGGCCGGAGCTGCTGTGGTAAAGATCTATTTGGCAGGATCTGCTGTGGGGCAGATTTGGGTCAGATCTATGGGGCAGGAGCTGCAGTGGAGATGATGTAGGTCAGATCTATGGGGCAGGAGCTGCTGTGGGGCTGCTGTGGGTTAGATCTTTGGGGCAGGCGCTGTTGTGGGTCATATCTATTGGGCAGCAGCTGCTTTACATATGATGTGTGTCAGATCTATGGGGCCGGAGCTGCTGTGGTTAAGATCTATTTGGCAGGATCTGCTGTGGGGCAGATTTGGGTCAGATCTATGGGGCAGGAGCTGCAGTGGGGCTGATGGGGGTCAGACCTATGGGGCAGGAGCTACTGTGGGGCTGATGTGGGTCAAAGCAATGGGGCAGAGCTGCTCTTGGGAACATGTGGGTCAAATCTATGGGGCAGGAGCTGCTGTGGGTCTGATGTAAGTAAGATCTATAGGGCAGGAGCTGCTGTGCGACAGATGTGGGTCAGATCTATGGGGCAGGAGCTGCTGTGGGGCTGATGTGAGTCAGATCCTTGGGGCTGAAGCTGCTGTGGGTCATATCTACTGGGCAGCAGCTGCTTTACATATGATGTGTGTCAGATCTATGGGGCAGGAGCTGCTGTGGGGCTGCTGTGGGTTAGATCTATGGGGCAGGAGCTGTTGTGGGGCTGATGGGGTTCAGATCTATGGGGCAGGAGCTACTGTGGGGCTGATGGGGGTCAGATCTATGGGGCAGGAGCTACTGTGGGGCTGATGTTGGTCTGATCTATGGGGCAGGAGCTGCTGTGCGACAGATGTGGGTCAGATCTATGGGGCAGGTGCTGCTGTGCGACATATGTGGGTCAGATCTATGGGGCAGGATCTGCTGTGGGGCTGATGTGGGAAAGATCTATGGGGCAGGAGATGCTTTGGGGCAGATGTGGGTCAGATCTATGGGGCAGGAGTTGCTGTGGGGCTGATGTGGGTCAGATCCTTGGGGCTGATGCTGCTGTGGGTCATATCTATTGGGCAGCAGCTGCTTTACATATGATGTGTGTCAGATCTATGGGGCAGGAGCTGCTGTGGGGCTGATGTGGGTTAGATCTATGGGGCAGGAGCTGCTGTGGGTCAGATCTATGGGGCAGGAACAGATGGGGGCCTGATGTTGGTCAGATTTATGGAGCAGGAGCTGCTGTGTTGCAGATGTGTGTCAGATCTATGGGGAGGAGCTGCTGTGGTGCAGATGTGGGTCAGAGCTATGGGGCAGGAGCTGCTGTGTGGCAGATGTGGGTCAGATTTATGGTGTAGGAGCTGCTGTGGGGCTGATGTGGGTCAGATCTATGGGGCAGGAGATGCTGCGGGGCTGATTTGGGTCAGATCTATGGGGCAGGAGCTGCAGTGGAGATGATTTAGGTCAGATCTATGGGGCAGGAGCTGCTGTGGGGCTGCTGTGGGTTAGATCTATGGGGCAGGCGCTGTTGTGGGTCATATCTATTGGGCAGCAGCTGCTTTACATATGATGTGTGTCAGATCTATGGGGCCGGAGCTGATGTGGTAAAGATCTATTTGGCAGGATCTGCTGTGGGGCAGATTTGGGTCAGATCTATGGGGCAGGAGCTGCAGTGGAGATGATGTAGGTCAGATCTATGGGGCAGGAGCTGCTGTGGGGCTGCTGTGGGTTAGATCTATGGGGCAGGCGCTGTTGTGGGTCATATCTATTGGGCAGCAGCTGCTTTACAAATGATGTGTGTCAGATCTATGGGGCCGGAGCTGCTGTGGTTAAGATCTATTTGGCAGGATCTGCTGTGGGGCAGATTTGGGTCAGATCTATGGGGCAGGAGCTGCAGTGGAGATGATGTACGTCAGATCTATGGGGCAGGAGCTGCTGTGGGGCTGCTGTGGGTTAGATCTATGGGGCAGGAGCTGTTGTGGGTCATATCTATTGGGCAGCAGCTGCTTTACATATGATGTGTGTCAGATCTATGGGGCCGGAGCTGCAGTGGGGCTGATGGGGGTCAGATCTACGGGGCAGGAGCTACTGTGGGGCTGATGTGGGTCAAATCAATGGGGCAGAGCTGCTCTTGGGAACATGTGGGTCAAATCTATGGGGCAGGAGCTGCTGTGGGGCTGATGTGGGTAAGATCTATAGGGCAGGAGCTGCTGTGCGACAGATGTGGGTCAGATCTATGGGGCAGGAGCTGCTGTGGGGCTGATGTGGGTCAGATCCTTGGGGCTGAAGCTGCTGTGGGTCATATCTACTGGGCAGCAGCTGCTTTACATATGATGTGTGTCAGATCTATGGGGCAGGAGCTGCTGTGGGGCTGCTGTGGGTTAGATCTATGGGGCAGGAGCTGTTGTGGGGCTGATGGGGGTCAGATCTATGGGGCAGGAGCTACTGTGGGGCTGATGGGGGTCAGATCTATGGGGCAGGAGCTACTGTGGGGCTGATGTTGGTCTGATCTATGGGGCAGGAGCTGCTGTGCGACAGATGTGGGTCAGATCTATGAAGCAGGTGATGCTGTGCGACATATGTGGGTCAGATCTGTGGGGCAGGATCTGCTGTGGGGCTGATGTGGGAAAGATCTATGGGGCAGGAGATGCTTTGGGGCAGATGTGGGTCAGATCTATGGGGCAGGAGTTGCTGTGGGGCTGATGTGGGTCAGATCCTAGGGGCTGATGCTGCTGTGGGTCATATCTATTGGGCAGCAGCTGCTTTACATATGATGTGTGTCAGATCTATAGGGCAGGAGCTGCTGTGGGGCTGATGTGGGTTAGATCTATGGGGCAGGAGCTGCTGTGGGTCAGATCTATGGGGCAGGAACAGATGGGGGCCTGATGTTGGTCAGATTTATGGAGCAGGAGCTGCTGTGTTGCAGATGTGGGTCAGATCTATGGGGAGGAGCTGCTGTGGTGCAGATGTGGGTCAGAGCTATAGGGCAGGAGCTGCTGTGTGGCAGATGTGGGTCAGATCTATGGTGTAGGAGCTGCTGCGGGGCTGATTTGGGTCAGATCTATGGGGCAGGAGTTGCTGTGGGGCTGATGTGGGTTAGGTCTATGGGGCAGGAGCTGCTGTGGGGCTGATGTGGGTCAGATCCTTGGGGCTGATGCTGCTGTGGGTCATATCTATTGGGCAGCAGCTGCTTTACATATGATGTGTGTCAGATCTATGGGGCAGGAGCTCCTGTGGGGCTGATGTGTGTTAGATCTATGGGGCAGGAGCTGTTGTGGGGCTGATGGGGGTCAGATCTATGGGGCAGGAGCTACTGTGTGGCTGATGTTGGTCTGATCTATGGGGCAGGATCTGCTGCGGGGCTGATTTGGGTCAGATCTATGGGGCAGGAGCTGCTGTGGGGCTGATGTGGGTCAGATCTATGGGGCAGGAGATGCTGTGGGGAACATGTGTGTCAGGTCTATGGGGCAGGAGCTGCTGTGGGGCAGATGTGGGTCAGATCTATGGGTCAGCAGCTGCTGTGGGTCTGATGTTTGTAAGATCTATGGGTCAGCAGCTGCTGTGGGTCTGATGTGGGTCAGATCTATGGGGCAGGAGCTGCTGTGGGTCAGATCTATGGGGCAGGAACAGATGGGGGCCTGATGTTTGTCAGATTTATGGAGCAGGAGCTGCTGTGTTGCAGATGTGGGTCAGATCTATGGGGAGGAGCTGCTGTGGTGCAGATGTGGGTCAGAGCTATGGGGCAGGAGCTGCTGTGTGGCAGATGTGGGTCAGATCTATGGTGTAGGAGCTGCTGTGGGGCTGATGTGGGTTAGATCTATGGGGCAGGAGCTGTTGTGGGGCTGATGGGGGTCAGATCCTTAGGGCAGGAGCTACTGTGGGGCTGATGTTGGTCTGATCTATGGGGCAGGAGCTGCTGTGCGACAGATGTGGGTCAGATCTATGGGGCAGGTGCTGCTGTGCGACATATGTGGGTCAGATCTATGGGGCAGGATCTGCTGTGGGGCTGATTTGGGAAAGATCTATGGGGCAGGAGATGCTTTGGGGCAGATGTGGGTCAGATCTATGGGGCAGGAGCTGCTGTGGGGCTGATGTGGGTCAGATCCTTGGGGCTGATGCTGCTGTGGGTCATACCTATTGGGCAGCAGCTGCATTACATATGATGTGTGTCAGATCTATGGGGCAGGAGCTGCTGTGGGGCTGATGTGGGTTAGATCTATGGGGCAGGAGCTGCTGTGGGTCAGATCTATGGGGCAGGATCTGCTGTGGGGCTGATGTGGGAAAGATCTATGAGGCAGGAGATGCTTTGGGGCAGATGTGGGTCAGATCTATGGGGCAGGAGTTGCTGTGGGGCTGATGTGGGTCAGATCCTTGGGGCTGATGCTGCTGTGGGTCATACCTATTGGGCAGCAGCTGCTTTACATATGATGTGTGTCAGATCTATGGGGCAGGAGCTGCTGTGGGGCTGATGTGGGTTAGATCTATGGGGCAGGAGCTGCTGTGGGTCAGATCTATGGGGCAGGAACAGATGGGGGCCTGATGTTGGTCAGATTTATGGAGCAGGAGCTGCTGTGTTGCAGATGTGGGTCAGATCTATGGGGAGGAGCTGCTGTGGTGCACATGTGGGTCAGAGCTATTGGGCAGGAGCTGCTGTGTGGCAGATGTGGGTCAGATCTATGGTGTAGGAGCTGCTGTGGGGCTGATGTGGGTCAGATCTATGGGGCAGGAGCTGCTGCGGGGCTGATTTGGGTCAGATCTATGGGGCAGGAGCTGCAGTGGAGATGATGTAGGTCAGATCTATGGGGCAGGAGCTGCTGTGGGGCTGCTGTGGGTTAGATCTATGGGGCAGGAGCTGCTGTGGGGCTGATGTGGGTCAGATCTATGGGGCAGGAGCTACAGTGGAGATGATGTAGGTCAGATCTATGGGGCAGGAGCTGCTGTGGGGCTGATGTGGGTAAGATCTATAGGGCAGAAGCTGCTGTGGGGCTGATGTGGGTCAGATCCATGGGGCTATTGCTGCTGTGGGTCATATCTATTGGGCAGCAGCTGCTTTACATATGGTGTGTGTCAGATCTATGGGGCAGTAGCTGCTGTGGGGCTGATGTGGGTTAGATCTATGGGGCAGGAGCTGCTGTGGGTCAGATCTATGGGGCAGGATCTGCTGTGGGGCTGATGTGAGTCAAATCAATGGGGCAGAGCTGCTCTTGGGAACATGTGGGTCAAATCTATGGGGCAGGAGCTGCTGTGGGTCTGATGTGGGTAAGATCTATAGGGCAGGAGCTGCTGTGCGACAGATGTGGGTCAGATCTATGGGGCAGGAGCTGCTTTGGGGCTGATGTGAGTCAGATCCTTGGGGCTGAAGCTGCTGTGGGTCATATCTACTGGGCAGCAGCTGCTTTACATATGATGTGTGTCAGATCTATGGGGAGGAGCTGCTGTGGGGCTGATGTGGGTTAGATCTATGGGGCAGGAGCTGTTGTGGGGCTGATGGGGGTCAGATCCTTAGGGCAGGAGCTACTGTGGGGCTGATGTTGGTCTGATCTATGGGGCAGGAGCTGCTGCGGGGCTGATTTGGGTCAGATCTATGGGGCAGGAGCTGCTGTGGGGCTGATGTGGGTTAGATCTATGGGGCAGGAGCTGTTGTGGGGCTGATGGGGGTCAGATCTATGGGGCAGGAGATGCTGTGGGTCAGATCTATGGGGCAGGAGATGCTGTGGGGAACATGTTTGTCAGGTCTATGGGGCAGGGGCAGATGTGGGTCAGATCTATGGGTCAGCAGCTGCTGTGGGTCTGATGTGGGTAAGATCTATGGGTCAGCAGCTGCTGTGGGTCTGATGTGGGTCAGATCTATGGGGCAGGAGCTGCTGTGGGTCAGATCTATGGGGCAGGAACAGATGGGGGCCTGATGTTGGTCAGATTTATGGAGCAGGAGCTGCTGTGTTGCAGATGTGTGTCAGATCTATGGGGCAGGAGCTGCTGTGTGGCAGATGTGGGTCAGATCTATGGTGTAGGAGCTGCTGTGGGGCTGATGTGGGTTAGATCTATGGGGCAGGAGCTGTTGTGGGGCTGATGGGGGTCAGATCCTTAGGGCAGGAGCTACTGTGTTGCTGATGTTGGTCTGATCTATGGGGCAGGAGCTGCTGTGCGACAGATGTGGGTCAGATCTATGGGGCAGGTGCTGCTGTGCGACATATGTGGGTCAGATCTATGGGGCAGGATGTGCTGTGGGGCTGATTTGGGAAAGATCTATGGGGCAGGAGATGCTTTGGGGCAGATGTGGGTCAGATCTATGGGGCAGGAGCTGCTGTGGGGCTGATGTGGGTCAGATCCTTGGGGCTGATGCTGCTGTGGGTCATATCTATTGGGCAGCAGCTGCTTTACATATGATGTGTGTCAGATCTATGGGGCAGTAGCTGCTGTGGGGCTGATGTGGGTTAGATCTATGGGGCAGGAGCTGCTGTGGGTCAGATCTATGGGGCAGGATCTGCTGTGGGGCTGATGTGAGTCAAATCAATGGGGCAGAGCTGCTCTTGGGAACATGTGGGTCAAATCTATGGGGCAGGAGCTGCTGTGGGTCTGATGTGGGTAAGATCTATAGGGCAGGAGCTGCTGTGCGACAGATGTGGGTCAGATCTATGGGGCAGGAGCTGCTTTGGGGCTGATGTGAGTCAGATCCTTGGGGCTGAAGCTGCTGTGGGTCATATCTACTGGGCAGCAGCTGCTTTACATATGATGTGTGTCAGATCTATGGGGCAGGAGCTGCTGTGGGGCTGCTGTGGGTTAGATCTATGGGGCAGGAGCTGTTGTGGGGCTGATGAGGTTCAGATCTATGGGGCAGGAGCTACTGTGGGGCTGATGGGGGTTAGATCTATGGGGCAGGAGCTACTGCGTGGCTCATTTGGGTCAGATCTATAGGGCAGGAGCTGCTGTGTGACAGATGTGGGTCAGATTTATGGGGCAGGAGCTGCTGTGGGGCTGATGTGGTTCAGATCCTTGGGGCTGAAGCTGCTGTGGGTCATATCTACTGGGCAGCAGCTGCTTTACATATGATGTGTGTCAGATCTATGGGGCAGGAGCTGCTGTGGGGCTGATGTGGGGTAGATCTATGGGGCAGGAGCTGTTGTGGGGCTGATGGGGTTCAGATCTATGGGGCAGGAGCTACTGTGGGGCTGATGGGGGTCAGATCTATGGGGCAGGAGCTACTGTGGGGCTGATGTTGGTCTGATCTATGGGGCAGGAGCTGCTGTGCGACAGATGTGGGTCAGATCTATGGGGCAGGAGCTGCTTTGGGGCTGATGTGAGTCAGATCCTTGGGGCTGAAGCTGCTGTGGGTCATATCTACTGGGCAGCAGCTGCTTTACATATGATGTGTGTCAGATCTATGGGGCAGGAGCTGCTGTGGGGCTGCTGTGGGTTAGATCTATGGGGCAGGAGCTGTTGTGGGGCTGATGAGGTTCAGATCTATGGGGCAGGAGCTACTGTGGGGCTGATGGGGGTTAGATCTATGGGGCAGGAGCTACTGCGTGGCTCATTTGGGTCAGATCTATAGGGCAGGAGCTGCTGTGTGACAGATGTGGGTCAGATTTATGGGGCAGGAGCTGCTGTGGGGCTGTTGTGGTTCAGATCCTTGGGGCTGAAGCTGCTGTGGGTCATATCTACTGGGCAGCAGCTGCTTTACATATGATGTGTGTCAGATCTATGGGGCAGGAGCTGCTGTGGGGCTGATGTGGGGTAGATCTATGGGGCAGGAGCTGTTGTGGGGCTGATGGGGTTCAGATCTATGGGGCAGGAGCTACTGTGGGGCTGATGGGGGTCAGATCTATGGGGCAGGAGCTACTGTGGGGCTGATGTTGGTCTGATCTATGGGGCAGGAGCTGCTGTGCGACAGATGTGGGTCAGATCTATGGGGCAGGTGCTGCTGTGCGACATATGTGGGTCAGATCTATGGGGCACAATCTGCTGTGGGGCTGATGTAGGAAAGATCTATGGGGCAGGAGATGCTTTGGGGCAGATATGGGTCAGATCTATGAAGCAGGAGTTGCTGTGGGGCTGATGTGGGTCAGATCCTTGGAGCTGATGCTGCTGTGGGGCATATCTATTGGGCAGCAGCTGCTTTACATATGATGTGTGTCAGATCTATGGGGCAGGAGCTGCTGTGGGACTGATGTGGGTTAGATCTATGGGGCAGGAGATGTTGTGGGGCTTATGGGGGTCAGATCCTTAGGGCAGGAGCTACTGTGGGGCTGATGTTGGGCTGATCTATGAGGCAGGAGCTGCTGCGGGGCTGATTTGGGTCAGATCTATGGGGCAGGAGCTGCTGTGGGGCTGATGTGGGTCAGATGTATGGGTCAGCAGCTGCTGTGGGTCTGATGTGGGTCAGATCTATGGGGCAGGAGCTGCTGTGGGTCAGATCTATGGGGCAGGAACAAATGGGGGCCTGATGTTGGTCAGATTTATGGAGCAGGAGCTGCTGTGTTGCAGATGTGGGTCAGATCTATGGTGCAGGAGCTGCTGTGGTGCAGATGTGGGTCAGATCTGAGGGGAGGAGCTGCTGTGGTGCAGATGTGGGTCAGAGCTATGGGGCAGGAGCTGCTGTGTGGCAGATGTGGGTCAGATCTATGGTGTAGGAGCTGCTGTGGGGCTGATGTGGGTCAGATCTATGGGGCAGGAGCTGCTGTGGTTAAGATCTATTTGGCAGGATCTGCTGTGGGGCAGATTTGGGTCAGATCTATGGGGCAGGAGCTGCAGTGGAGATGATGTGGGTCAGATCTATGGGGCAGGAGCTGCTGTGGGGCTGCTGTGGGTTAGATCTATGGGGCAGGAGCTGTTGTGGGTCATATCTGTTGGGCAGCAGCTGCTTTAAATATGATGTGTGTCAGATCTATGGGGCCGGAGCTGCAGTGGGGCTGATGGGGGTCAGATCTATGGGGCAGGAGCTACTGTGGGGCTGATGTGGGTCAAATCAATGGGGCACAGCTGCTCTTGGGAACATGTGGGTCAGATCTATGGGGCAGGAGCTGCTGTGGGGCTGATGTGGGTCAGATCTATAGGGCAGGAACTGCTGTGCGACAGATGTGGGTCAGATCTATGGGGCAGGTGCTGCTGTGCGACATATGTGGGTCAGATCTATGGGGCAGGAGCTGCTGTGGGGCTGATGTGGGTCAGATCCTTGGGGCTGAAGCTGCTGTGGGTCATATCTACTGGGCAGAAGCTGCTTTACATATGATGTGTGTCAGATCTATGGGGCAGGAGCTGCTGTGGGGCTGATGTGGGTTAGATCTATGGGGCAGGAGCTGTTGTGGGGCTGATTTGGTTCAGATCTATGGGGCAGGAGCTACTGTGGGGCTGATGGTGGTCAGATCTATGGGGCAGGAGCTGCAGTGGGGCTGATGTTGGTCTGATCTATGGGGCAGGAGCTGCTGTGCGACAGATGTGGGTCAGATCTATGGGGCAGGTGCTGCTGTGCGACATATGTGGGTCAGATCTATGGGGCAGGATCTGCTGTGGGGCTGATGTGGGAAAGATCTATGGGGCAGGAGATGCTTTGGGGCAGATGTGGGTCAGATCTATGGGGCAGGAGTTGCTGTGGGGCTGATGTGGGTCAGATCCTTGGGGCTGATGCTGCTGTGGGTCATATCTATTGGGCAACAGCTGCTTCACATATCATGTGTGTCAGATCTATGGGGCAGGAGCTGCTGTGGGGCTGATGTGGGTTAGATCTATGGGGCAGGAGCTGTTGTGGGGCTGATGGGGGTCAGATCCTTAGGGCAGGAGCTACTGTGGGGCTGATGTTGGTCTGATCTATGGGGCAGGAGCTGCTGCGGGGCTGATTTGGGTCAGATCTATGGGGCAGGAGCTGCTGTGGGGCTGATGTGGGTTAGATCTATGGGGCAGGAGCTATTGTGGGGCTGATGGGGGTCAGATCTATGGGGCAGGAGATGCTGTGGCTCAGATCTATGGGGCAGGAGATGCTGTGGGGTACATGTGTGTCAGGTCTATGGGGCAGGAGCTGCTGTGGGGCAGATGTGGGTCAGATCTATGGGTCAGCAGCTGCTGTGGGTCTGATGTGGGTCAGATCTATGGGTCAGCAGCTGCTGTGGGTCTGATATGGGTCAGATCTATGGGGCAGGAGCTGCTGTGGGTCAGATCTATGGGGCAGGAACAGATGGGGGCCAGATGTTTGTCAGATTTATGGAGCAGGAGCTGCTGTGTTGCAGATGTGGGTCAGATCTATGGGGAGGAGCTGCTGTGGTGCAGATGTGGGTCAGAGCTATGGGGCAGGAGCTGCTGTGTGGCAGATGTGGGTCAGATCTATGGTGTAGGAGCTGCTGTGGGGCTGATGTGGGTCAGATCTATGGGGCAGGAGCTGCTGTGGTTAAGATCTATTTGGCAGGATCTGCTGTGGGGCAGATTTGGGTCAGATCTATGGGGCAGGAGCTGCAGTGGAGATGATGTAGGTCAGATCTATGGGGCAGGAGCTGCTGTGGGGCTGCTGTGGGTTAGATCTATGGGGCAGGAGCTGTTGTGGGTCATATCTGTTGGGCAGCAGCTGCTTTACATATGATGTGTGTCAGATCTATAAGGCCGGAGCTGCAGTGGGGCTGATGGGGGTCAGATCTATGGGGCAGGAGCTACTGTGGGGCTGATGTGGGTCAAATCAATGGGGCAGAGCTGCTCTTGGGAACATGTGGGTCAGATCTATGGGGCAGGAGCTTCTGTGGGGCTGATGTGGGTCAGATCTATAGGGCAGGAGCTGCTGTGCGACAGATGTTTGTCATATCTATGGGGCAGGAGCTGCTGTGGGGCTGATGTGGGTCAGATCCTTGGAGCTGAAGCTGCTGTGGGTCATATCTACTGGGCAGCAGCTGCTTTACATATGATGTGTGTCAGATCTATTGGGCAGGAGCTGCTGTGGGGCTGATGTGGGTTAGACCTATGGGGCAGGAGCTGTTGTGGGGCTGATGGGGGTCAGATCTATGGGGCAGGAGCTACTGTGGGGCTGATGTTGGTCAGATCTATGGGGCAGGAGCTGCTGTGCGACAGATGAGGGTCAGATCTATGGGGCAGGTGCTGCTGTGCGACATATGTGGGTCAGATCTATGGGGCAGGATCTGCTGTGGGGCTGATGTGGGAAAGATCTATGGGGCAGGAGATGCTTTGGGGCAGATGTGGGTCAGATCTATGGGGCAGGAGTTGCTGTTGGGCTGATGTGGGTCAGATCCTTGGGGCTGAAGCTGCTGTGGGTCATATCTATTGGGCAGCAGCTGCTTTACATATGATGTGTGTCAGATCTATGGGGCAGGAGCTGCTGTGGGGCTGATGTGGGTTAGATCTATGGGGCAGGAGATGCTGTGGGTCAGATCTATGGGGCAGGAGCTGCTGTGGGGAACATGTGTGTCAGGTCTATGGGGCAGGAGCTGCTGTGGTGCAGATGTGGGTCAGATCTATGGGTCAGCAGCTGCTGTGGGTCTGATGTGGGTCAGATCTATGGGGCAGGAGCTGCTGTGGGTCAGATCTATGGGGCAGGAGCAGATGTGGGCCTGATGTTGGTCAGATTTATGGAGCAGGAGCTGTTGTGTTGCAGATGTGGGTCAGATCTATGTTGTAGGAGCTCATGTGGGGCAGATGTAGGGCATATCTATGGGGCATGAGCTGCTGTGAGGCTGATGGGTGTTAGATCTATGGGGAGGAGCTGCTGTGGTGCAGATGTGGGTCTGAGCTATGGGGCAGGAGCTGCTGTGGGGCAGAAGTGGGTAAGATCTATGGGGTAGGAGATGGTGTGTGGCAGATGTGGGTCAGATCTATGGTGTAGGAGCTGCTGTGGGGCTGATGTGGGTCAGATCTATGGGGCAGGAGCTCCTGTGGTTAAGATCTATTTGGCAGGATCTGCTGTGGGGCAGATTTGGGTCATATCTACTTGGCAGCAGCTGCTTTACATATGATGTGTGTCAGATCTATGGGGCAGGATCTGCAGTGGAGATGATGTAGGTCAGATCTATGGGGCAGGAGCTGCTGTGGGGCTGCTGTGGGTAAGATCTATGGGGCAGGAGCTGTTGTGGGTGATATCTATTGGGCAGCAGCTGCTTTACATATGATGTGTGTCAGATCTATGGGGCCGGAGCTGCAGTGGGGCTTATGGGGGTCAGATCTATGGGGCAGGAGCTACTGTGGGGCTGATGTGGGTCAAATCAATGGGGCAGAGCTGCTCTTGGGAACATGTGGGTCAGATCTATGGGGCAGGAGCTGCTGTGGGGCTGATGTGGGTCAGATCTATAGGGCAGGAGATGCTGTGCGACAAATGTGTGTCAGATCTATGGGGCAGGAGCTGCTGTGGGGCTGATGTGGGTCAGATCCTTGGAGCTGAAGCTGCTGTGGGTCATATCTACTGGGCAGCAGCTGCTTTACATATGATGTGTGTCAGATCTATGGGGCAGGAGCTGCTGTGGGGCTGATGGGGGTTAGATCTATGGGGCAGGAGCTGTTGTGGGGCTGATGGGGTTCAGATCTATGGGGCAGGAGCTACTGTGGGGCTGATGGTGGTCAGATCTATGGGGCAGGAGCTACTGTGGGGCTGATGTTGGTCTGATCTATGGGGCAGGAGATGCTGTGCGACAGATGTGGGTCAGATCTATGGGGCAGGTGCTGCTGTGCGACATATGTGGGTCAGATCTATGGGGCAGGATCTGCTGTGGGGCTGATGTGGGAAAGATCTATGGGGCAGGAGATGCTTTGGGGCAGATGTGGGTCAGATCTAAGGGGCAGGAGTTGCTGTGGGGCTGATGTGGGTCAGATCCTTGGGGCTGATGCTGCTGTGGGTCATATCTATTGGGGAGCAGCTGCTTTACATATGATGTGTGTCAGATCTATGGGGCAGGAGCTGCAGTGGGGCTGATGGGGGTCAGATCTATGGGGCAGGAGATGCTGTGTGTCAGATCTATGGGGCAGGAGATGCTGTGGGGAACATGTGTGTCAGGTCTATGGGGCAGGAGCTGCTGTGGGGCAGATGTGGGTCAGATCTATGGGGCAGGAGCTGCTGTGGGGCTGATGGGGTTGAGATCTATGGGGCAGGAGCTCCTGTGGGGCTGATGGGGGTCAGATCTATGGGGCAGGAGCTACTGTGGGGCTGATGTGGGTCAGATCCTTGGGGCTGAAGCTGCTGTGGGTCATATCTATTGGGCAGCAGCTGCTTTACATATGATGTTTGTCAGATCTATGGGGCAGGAGCTGTTGTGGGGCTGATGGGGTTCAGATCTATGGGGCAGGAGCTGTTGTGGGGCTGATGGGGGTCAGATCTATGGGGCAGGAGCTACTGTGGGGCTGATGTTGGTCTCATCTATGGGGCAGGAGCTGCTGTGCGACAGATGTGGGTCAGATCTATGGGGCAGGTGCTGCTGTGCGACATATGTGGGTCAGATCTATGGGGCAGGATCTGCTGTGGGGCTGATGTGGGAAAGATCTATGGGGCAGGAGATGCTTTGGGGCAGATGTGGGTCAGATCTATGAAGCAGGAGTTGCTGTGGGGCTGACGTGGGTCAGATCCTTGGGGCTGAAGCTGCTGTGGGTCATATCTATTGGGCAGCAGCTGTGTTACATATGATGTGTGTCAGATCTATGGGGCAGGAGCTGCTGTGGGGCTGATGTGGGTTAGATCTATGGGGCAGGAGATGTTGTGGGGCTGATTGGGGTCAGATCCTTAGGGCAGGAGCTACTGTGGGGCTGATGTTGGTCTGATCTATGGGGCAGGAGCTGCTGCGGGGCTGATTTGGGTCAGATCTATGGGGCAGGAGCTGCTGTGGGGCTGATGTGGGTTAGATCTATGGGGCAGGAGTTGCTGTGGGTCAGATCTATGGGGCAGGAGCTGCTGTGGGGAACATATGTGTCAGGTCTATGGGGCAGGAGCTGTTGTGGGGCAGATGTGGGTCAGATCTATGGGTCAGCTGCTGCTGTGGGTCTGATGTGGGTCAGATCTATGGGTCAGCAGCTGCTGTGGGTCTGATGTGGGTCAGATCTATGGGGCAGGAGCTGCTGTGTGTCAGATCTATGGGGCAGGAACAGATTTGGGCCTGATGTTGGTCAGATTTATGGAGCAGGAGCTGTTGTGTTGCAGATGTGGGTCAGATCTATGTTGCAGGAGCTGATGTGGGGCAGATGTAGGGCATATCTATGGGGCATGAGCTGCTGTGAGGCTGATGGGTGTTAGATCTATGGGGAGGAGCTGCTGTGGTGCAGATGTGGGTCAGAGCTATGGGGCAGGAGCTGCTGTGGTTAAAATCTATTTGGCAGGATCTGCTGTGGGTCAGATTTGGGTAAGATCTATGGGGCAGGAGCTGCAGTGGAGATGATGTAGGTCAGATCTATGGGGCAGGAGGTGCTGTGGGGCTGATGTTAGTTAGATCTATGGGGCAGGAGCTGTTGTGGGGCTGATGGAGGTCAGATCTATGTGGCAGGAGCTACTGTGGGGCTTATGGGGGTCAGATCTATGGGGCAGGAGCTACTGTGGGGCTGATGTTGGTCTGATCTATGGGGCAGGAGCAGCTGTGGGTCAGATCTATGGGGCAGGAACAGATGTGGGCCTGATGTTGGTCAGATTTACGGGACAGGAGCTGCTGTGTTGCAGATGTGGGTCAGATCTATTGTGCAGGAGCTGCTGTGGGGCAGATGTAGGGCATATCTATGGGGCAGGAGCTGCAGTGAGGCTGATGGTTGTTAGATCTATGGGGAGGAGCTGCTGTGGTGCAGATGTGGGTCAGAGCTATCGGGCAGGAGCTGCTGTGTGGCAGATGTGGGTCAGGTCTATGGGGCAGGAGCTGCTGTGGGGCAGATGTGGGTCAGATCTATGGGTCAGCAGCTGCTGTGGGTCTGATGTGGGTCAGATCTATGGGTCAGCAGCTGCTGTGGGTCTGATGTGGGTCAGATCAATGGGGCAGGAGCTGCTGTGGGTCAGATCTATGGGGCAGGAACAGATGTGGGCCTGATGTTGGTCAGATTTATGGAGCAGGAGCTGCTGTGTTGCAGATGTGGGTCAGATCTATGTTGCAGGAGCTGATGTGGGGCAGATGTAGGGCATATCTATGGGGCATGAGCTGCTGTGAGGCTGATGGGTGTTAGATCTATGGGGAGGAGCTGCTGTGGTGCAGATGTGGGTCAGAGCTATGGGGCAGGAGCTGCTGTGTGGCAGATGTGTTTCAGATCTATGGTGTAGGAGATGGTGTGTGGCAGATGTGGGTCAGATCTTTGGTGTAGGAGCTGCTGTGGGGCTGATGTGGGTCAGATCTATGGGGCAGGAGCTGCTGTGGTTAAGATCTATTTGGCAGGATTTGCTGTGGGGCAGATTTCGGTCAGATCTATGGGGCAGGAGCTGCAGTGGAGATGATGTAGGTCAGATCTATGGGGCAGGAGCTGCTGTGGGGCTGATTTGGGTCAGATCTATGGGGCAGGAGCTGCTGTGGGGCTGATGTGGGTTAGATCTATGGGGCAGGAGTTGCTGTGGGTCAGATCTATGGGGCAGGAGCTGCTGTGGGGAACATATGTGTCAGGTCTATGGGGCAGGAGCTGTTGTGGGGCAGATGTGGGTCAGATCTATGGGTCAGCAGCTGCTGTGGGTCTGATGTGGGTCAGATCTATGGGTCAGCAGCTGCTGTGGGTCTGATGTGGGTCAGATCTATGGGGCAGGAGCTGCTGTGTGTCAGATCTATGGGGCAGGAACAGATTTGGGCCTGATGTTGGTCAGATTTATGGAGCAGGAGCTGTTGTGTTGCAGATGTGGGTCAGATCTATGTTGCAGGAGCTGATGTGGGGCAGATGTAGGGCATATCTATGGGGCATGAGCTGCTGTGAGGCTGATGGGTGTTAGATCTATGGGGAGGAGCTGCTGTGGTGCAGATGTGGGTCAGAGCTATGGGGCAGGAGCTGCTGTGGTTAAAATCTATTTGGCAGGATCTGCTGTGGGTCAGATTTGGGTAAGATCTATGGGGCAGGAGCTGCAGTGGAGATGATGTAGGTCAGATCTATGGGGCAGGAGGTGCTGTGGGGCTGATGTTAGTTAGATCTATGGGGCAGGAGCTGTTGTGGGGCTGATGGAGGTCAGATCTATGTGGCAGGAGCTACTGTGGGGCTTATGGGGGTCAGATCTATGGGGCAGGAGCTACTGTGGGGCTGATGTTGGTCTGATCTATGGGGCAGGAGCAGCTGTGGGTCAGATCTATGGGGCAGGAACAGATGTGGGCCTGATGTTGGTCAGATTTACGGGACAGGAGCTGCTGTGTTGCAGATGTGGGTCAGATCTATTGTGCAGGAGCTGCTGTGGGGCAGATGTAGGGCATATCTATGGGGCAGGAGCTGCAGTGAGGCTGATGGTTGTTAGATCTATGGGGAGGAGCTGCTGTGGTGCAGATGTGGGTCAGAGCTATCGGGCAGGAGCTGCTGTGTGGCAGATGTGGGTCAGGTCTATGGGGCAGGAGCTGCTGTGGGGCAGATGTGGGTCAGATCTATGGGTCAGCAGCTGCTGTGGGTCTGATGTGGGTCAGATCAATGGGGCAGGAGCTGCTGTGGGTCAGATCTATGGGGCAGGAACAGATGTGGGCCTGATGTTGGTCAGATTTATGGAGCAGGAGCTGCTGTGTTGCAGATGTGGGTCAGATCTATGTTGCAGGAGCTGATGTGGGGCAGATGTAGGGCATATCTATGGGGCATGAGCTGCTGTGAGGCTGATGGGTGTTAGATCTATGGGGAGGAGCTGCTGTGGTGCAGATGTGGGTCAGAGCTATCGGGCAGGAGCTGCTGTGTGGCAGATGTGTGTCAGATCTATGGTGTAGGAGATGGTGTGTGGCAGATGTGGGTCAGATCTTTGGTGTAGGAGCTGCTGTGGGGCTGATGTGGGTCAGATCTATGGGGCAGGAGCTGCTGTGGTTAAGATCTATTTGGCAGGATTTGCTGTGGGGCAGATTTCGGTCAGATCTATGGGGCAGGAGCTGCAGTGGAGATGATGTAGGTCAGATCTATGGGGCAGGAGCTGCTGTGGGGCTGCGGTGGGTTAGATCTATGGGGCAGGAGCTGTTGTGGGTCATATCTATTGGGCAGCAGCTGCTTTACATATGATGTGTGTCAGATCTATGGGGCCGGAGCTGCAGTGGGGCTGATGGGGGTCAGATCTATGGGGCAGGAGCTACTGTGGGGCTGATGTGGGTCAAATCAATGGGGCAGAGCTGCTCTTGGGAACATGTGGGTCAGATCTATGGGGCAGGAGCTGCTGTGGGGCTGATGTGGGTCAGATCTATAGGGCAGGAGCTGCTGTGCGACAAATGTGGGTCAGATCTATGGGGCAGGAGCTGCTGTGGGGCTGATGTGGGTCAGATCCTTGGGGTGAAGCTGCTGTGGGTCATATCCACTGGGCAGCAGCTGCTTTACATATGATGTGTGTCAGATCTATGGGGCAGGAGCTGCTGTGGGGCTGATGTGGGTTAGATCTATGGGGCAGGAGCTACTGTGGGGCTGATGTTGGTCTGATCTATGGGGCAGGAGCAGCTGTGGGTCAGATCTATGGGGCAGGAACAGATGTGGGCCTGATGTTGGTCAGATTTACGGGACAGGAGCTGCTGTGTTGCAGATGTGGGTCAGATCTATGGTGCAGGAGCTGCTGTGGGGCAGATGTAGGGCATATCTATGGGGCAGGAGCTGCTGTGAGGCTGATGGGTGTTAGATCTATGGAGAGGAGCTGCTGTGTTGCAGATGTGGGTCAGAGCTATGGGGCAAGAGATGCTGTGGGGCAGAAGTGGGTAAGATCTATGGGGTAGGAGATGCTGTGTGGCAGATGTGGGTCAGACCTATGGGGCAGGAGCTGCTGTGGGCTGATGTGGGTCAGATCTATGGGGCAGGAGCTGTTGTGGGCCTGATGTTGGTCAGATTTATGGAGCAGGAGCTGCTGTGTTGCAGATGTGGGTCAGATCTATGTTGCAGGAGCTGATGTGGGGCAGATGTAGGGCATATCTATGGGGCATGAGCTGCTGTGAGGCTGATGGGTGTTAGATCTATGGGGAGGAGCTGCTGTGGTGCAGATGTGGGTCAGAGCTATCGGGCAGGAGCTGCTGTGTGGCAGATGTGTGTCAGATCTATGGTGTAGGAGATGGTGTGTGGCAGATGTGGGTCAGATCTTTGGTGTAGGAGCTGCTGTGGGGCTGATGTGGGTCAGATCTATGGGGCAGGAGCTGCTGTGGTTAAGATCTATTTGGCAGGATTTGCTGTGGGGCAGATTTCGGTCAGATCTATGGGGCAGGAGCTGCAGTGGAGATGATGTAGGTCAGATCTATGGGGCAGGAGCTGCTGTGGGGCTGCGGTGGGTTAGATCTATGGGGCAGGAGCTGTTGTGGGTCATATCTATTGGGCAGCAGCTGCTTTACATATGATGTGTGTCAGATCTATGGGGCCGGAGCTGCAGTGGGGCTGATGGGGGTCAGATCTATGGGGCAGGAGCTACTGTGGGGCTGATGTGGGTCAAATCAATGGGGCAGAGCTGCTCTTGGGAACATGTGGGTCAGATCTATGGGGCAGGAGCTGCTGTGGGGCTGATGTGGGTCAGATCTATAGGGCAGGAGCTGCTGTGCGACAAATGTGGGTCAGATCTATGGGGCAGGAGCTGCTGTGGGGCTGATGTGGGTCAGATCCTTGGGGTGAAGCTGCTGTGGGTCATATCTACTGGGCAGCAGCTGCTTTACATATGATGTGTGTCAGATCTATGGGGCAGGAGCTGCTGTGGGGCTGATGTGGGTTAGATCTATGGGGCAGGAGCTACTGTGGGGCTGATGTTGGTCTGATCTATGGGGCAGGAGCAGCTGTGGGTCAGATCTATGGGGCAGGAACAGATGTGGGCCTGATGTTGGTCAGATTTACGGGACAGGAGCTGCTGTGTTGCAGATGTGGGTCAGATCTATGGTGCAGGAGCTGCTGTGGGGCAGATGTAGGGCATATCTATGGGGCAGGAGCTGCTGTGAGGCTGATGGGTGTTAGATCTATGGAGAGGAGCTGCTGTGTTGCAGATGTGGGTCAGAGCTATGGGGCAAGAGATGCTGTGGGGCAGAAGTGGGTAAGATCTATGGGGTATGAGATGCTGTGTGGCAGATGTGGGTCAGATCTATGGGGCAGGAGCTGCTGTGGGCTGATGTGGGTCAGATCTATGGGGCAGGAGCTGTTGTGGGGCTGATGGGGGTCAGATCTATGGGGCATGAGCTGTTGTGGGGCTGATGGGGGTCAGATCTATGCGGCAGGAGCTACTGTGGGGCTGATGTTGGTCTGATCTATGGGGCAGGAGCTGCTGTGCGACAGTTGTGGGTCAGATCTATGGGGCAGGTGCTGCTGTGCGACATATGTGGGTCAGATCTATGGGGCAGGATCTGCTGTGGGGCTGATGTGGGAAAGATCTATGGGGCAGGAGATGCTTTGGGGCAGATGTGGGTCAGATCTATGGGGCAGGAGTTGCTGTGGGGCTGATGTGGTTCAGATCCTTGGTGCTCAAGCTGCTGTGGGTCATATCTATTGGGCAGCAGCTGCTTTACATATGATGTGTGTCAGATCTATGGGGCAGGAGCTGCTGTGGGGCTGATGGGGGTTAGATCTATGGGGCAGGAGCTGTTGTGGGGCTGATGGGGGTCAGATCTATGGGGCAGGAGCTTCTGTGGGGCTGCTGTGGGTTAGATCTATGGGGCAGGAGCTGTTGTGGGGCTGATGGGGGTCAGATCTATGGGGAGGAGCTGCTGTGGTGCAGATGTGGGTCAGAGCTATGGGGCAGGAGCTGCTGTGTGGCAGATGTGGGTCAGATCTATGGTGTAGGAGCTGCTGTGGGGCTGATGTGGGTCAGATCTATGGGGCAGGAGCTGCTGTGGAGATGATGTACGTCAGATCTATGGGGCAGGAGCTGCTGTGGGGCTGCTGTGGGTTAGATCTATGGGGCAGGAGCTGTTGTGGGTCATATCTATTGGGCAGCAGCTGCTTTACATATGATGTGTGTCAGATCTATGGGGACGGAGCTGCAGTGGGGCTGATGGGGGTCAGATCTATGGGGCAGGAGCTACTGTGGGGCTGATGTGGGTCAAATCAATGGGGCAGAGCTGCTCTTGGGAACATGTGGGTCAGATCTATGGGGCAGGAGCTGCTGTGGGTCAGATGTGGGTCAGAGCTATGAGGCAGGAGCTGCTGTGTGGCAGATGTGGGTCAGATCTATGGTGTAGGAGGTGCTGTGGGGCTGATGGGGGTCAGATCTATGGGGCAGGAGCTACTGTGGGGCTGATGGGGGTCAGATCTATGGGGCAGGAGCTGCTGTGGGGCTGATGTTGGTCTGATCTATGGGGCAGGTGCTGCTGTGCGACATATGTGGGTCAGATCTATGGGTCAGCAGCTGCTGTGGGGCTGATGTGGGTCAGATCTATGGGGCAGGAGCTGCTGTGGGGCTGATGTGGCTCAGAACTATGGGGCAGGAGCTGCTGTGGGGCAGATGTAGGGCATATCTATGGGGCAGGAGCTGCTGTGAGGCTGATGGGTGTTAGATCTATGGGGAGGAGCTGCTGTTGTGCAGATGTGGGTCAGAGCTATGGGGCAGGAGCTGCTGTGTGGCAGATGTGGGTCAGATCTATGGTGTAGGAGCTGCTGTGGGGCTGATGTGGGTCAGATCTATGGGGCAGGAGCTGCTGTGGAGATGATGTACGTCAGATCTATGGGGCAGGAGCTGCTGTGGGGCTGATGTGGGTTAGATCTATGGGGCAGGAGATGCTGTGGGTCAGATCTATGGGGCAGGAGATGCTGTGGGGAACATGTGTGTCAGGTCTATGGGGCAGGAGCTGCTGTGGGGCAGATGTGGGTCAGATCTATGGGTCAGCAGCTGCTGTGGGTCTGATGTGGGTCAGATCTATGGGTCAGCAGCTGCTGTGGGTCTGATGTGGGTCAGATCTATGGGGCAGGAGCTGCTGTGGGTCAGATCTATGGGGCAGGAACAGATGTGGGCCTGATGTTGGTCAGATTTATGGAGCAGGAGCTGCTGTGTTGCAGATGTGGGTCAGATCTATGTTGCAGGAGCTGATGTGGGGCAGATGTAGGGCATATCTATGGAGCATGAGCTGCTGTGAGGCTGATGGGTGTTAGATCTATTGGGAGGAGCTGCTGTGGTGCAGATGTGGGTCAGAGCTATGTGGCAGGAGCTGCTGTGGGGCAGAAGTGGGTAAGATCTATGCGGTAGGAGATGGTGTGTGGCAGATGTGGGTCAGATCTTTGGTGTAGGAGCTGCTGTGGGGCTGATGTGGGTCAGAGCTATGGGGCAGGAGCTGCTGTGGTTAAGATCTATTTGGCAGGATTTGCTGTGGGGCAGATTTCGGTCAGATCTATGGGGCAGGAGCTGCAGTGGAGATGATGTAGGTCAGATCTATGGGGCAGGAGCTGCTGTGGGGCTGCGGTGGGTTAGATCTTTGGTGCAGGAGCTGTTGTGGGTCATATCTATTGGGCAGCAGCTGCTTTACATATGATGTGTGTCAGATCTATGGGGCCGGAGCTGCAGTGGGGCTGATGGGGGTCAGATCTATGGGGCAGGAGCTACTGTGGGGCTGATGTGGGTCAAATCAATGGGGCAGAGCTGCTCTTGGGAACATGTGGGTCAGATCTATGGGGCAGGAGCTGCTGTGGGGCTGATGTGGGTCAGATCTTAGGGCAGGAGCTGCTGTGCGACAAATGTGGGTCAGATCTATGGGGCAGGAGCTGCTGTGGGGCTGATGTGGGTCAGATCCTTGGGGTGAAGCTGCTGTGGGTCATATCTACTGGGCAGCAGCTGCTTTACATATGATGTGTGTCAGATCTATGGGGCAGGAGCTGCTGTGGGGCTGATGTGGGTTAGATCTATGGGGCAGGAGCTACTGTGGGGCTGATGTTGGTCTGATCTATGGGGCAGGAGCAGCTGTGGGTCAGATCTATGGGGCAGGAACAGATGTGGGCCTGATGTTGGTCAGATTTACGGGACAGGAGCTGCTGTGTTGCAGATGTGGGTCAGATCTATGGTGCAGGAGCTGCTGTGGGGCAGATGTAGGGCATATCTATGGGGCAGGAGCTGCTGTGAGGCTGATGGGTGTTAGATCTATGGGGAGGAGCTGCTGTGGTGCAGATGTGGGTCAGAGCTATCGGGCAGGAGCTGCTGTGTGGCAGATGTGTGTCAGATCTATGGTGTAGGAGCTGCTTTGGGGCTGATGTGGGTCAGATCTATGGGGCAGGAGCTGCTGTGGTTAGGATCTATTTGGCAGGATCTGCTGTGGGGCAGATTTGGGTCAGATCTATGGGGCAGGAGCTGCAGTGGAGATGATGTACGTCAGATCTATGGGGCAGGAGCTGCTGTGGGGCTGATGTGGGTTATATCTATGGGGCAGGAGCTGTTGTGGGGCTGATGGGGGTCAGATCTATGGGGCAGGAGCTACTGTGGGGCTGATGTTGGTCTGATCTATGGGGCAGGAGCTTCTGCAGGGCTGATTTGGGTCAGATCTATGGGGCAGGAGCTGCTGTGGGGCTGATGTGGGTCAGATCTATGTGGCAGGAGCTGTTGTGGGGCTGATGGGTGTCAGATCTATTGGGCAGGAGATGCTGTGGGTCAGATCTATGGGGCAGGAGCTGCTGTGGGGAACATGTGGGTCAGGTCTATGGGGCAGGAGCTGCTGTGGGGCAGATGTGGGTCAGATCTATGGGTCAGCAGCTGCTGTGGGTATGATGTGGGTCAGATCTATGGGGCACGAGCTGCTGTGGGGCTGATGTGGGTCAGATCTATGGGGCAGGAGCTGCTGAGGTGCAAATGTGGGTCAGATCTATGAGGCAGGAGCTGCTGTGTGGCAGATGTGGGTCAGATCTATGGGGCAGGGGCTGCTGTGGGTCAGATGTGGGTCAGAGCTATGAGGCAGGAGCTGCTGTGTGGCAGATGTGGGTCAGATCTATGGTGTAGGAGGTGCTGTGGGGCTGATGGGGGTCAGATCTATGGGGCAGGAGCTACTGTGGGGCTGATGGGGGTCAGATCTATGGGGCAGGAGCTGCTGTGGGGCTGATGTTGGTCTGATCTATGGGGCAGGTGCTGCTGTGCGACATATGTGGGTCAGATCTATGGGTCAGCAGCTGCTGTGGGGCTGATGTGGGTCAGATCTATGGGGCAGGAGCTGCTGTGGGGCTGATGTGGCTCAGAACTATGGGGCAGGAGATGCTGTGGGGCAGATGTAGGGCATATCTATGGGGCAGGAGCTGCTGTGAGGCTGATGGGTGTTAGATCTATGGAGAGGAGCTGCTGTGTTGCAGATGTGGGTCAGAGCTATGGGGCAGGAGATGCTGTGGGGCAGAAGTGGGTAAGATCTATGGGGTAGGAGATGCTGTGTGGCAGATGTGGGTCAGATCTATGGGGCAGGAGCTGCTGTGGGGCTGATGTGGGTCAGATCTATGGGGCAGGAGCTGCTGTGGTTAAGATCTATTTGGCAGGATCTGCTGTGGGGCAGATTTGGGTCAGATCTATGGGGCAGGAGCTGCTGTGTGGCAAATGTGGGTCAGATCTATGGGGCAGGAACAGATGTGGGCCTGATGTTGGTCAGATTTATGGAGCAGGAGCTGCTGTGTAGCAGATGTGGGTCAGATCTATGGTGCAGGAGCTGCTGTGGGGCAGATGTAGGGCATATCTATGGGGCAGGAGCTGCTGTGAGGCTGATGGGTGTTAGATCTATGGGGAGGAGCTGCTGTTGTGCAGATGTGGGTCAGAGCTATGGGGCAGGAGCTGCTGTGTGGCAGATGTGGGTCAGATCTATGGTGTAGGAGCTGCTGTGGGGCTGATGTGGGTCAGATCTATGGGGCAGGAGCTGCTGTGGAGATGATGTACGTCAGATCTATGGGGCAGGAGCTGCTGTGGGGCTGATGTGGGTTAGATCTATGGGGCAGGAGATGCTGTGGGTCAGATCTATGGGGCAGGAGATGCTGTGGGGAACATGTGTGTCAGGTCTATGGGGCAGGAGCTGCTGTGGGGCAGATGTGGGTCAGATCTATGGGTCAGCAGCTGCTGTGGGTCTGATGTGGGTCAGATCTATGGGTCAGCAGCTGCTGTGGGTCTGATGTGGGTCAGATCTATGGGGCAGGAGCTGCTGTGGGTCAGATCTATGGGGCAGGAACAGATGTGGGCCTGATGTTGGTCAGATTTATGGAGCAGGAGCTGCTGTGTTGCAGATGTGGGTCAGATCTATGTTGCAGGAGCTGATGTGGGGCAGATGTAGGGCATATCTATGGGGCATGAGCTGCTGTGAGGCTGATGGGTGTTAGATCTATTGGGAGGAGCTGCTGTGGTGCAGATGTGGGTCAGAGCTATGTGGCAGGAGCTGCTGTGGGGCAGAAGTGGGTAAGATCTATGCGGTAGGAGATGGTGTGTGGCAGATGTGGGTCAGATCTTTGGTGTAGGAGCTGCTGTGGGGCTGATGTGGGTCAGAGCTATGGGGCAGGAGCTGCTGTGGTTAAGATCTATTTGGCAGGATTTGCTGTGGGGCAGATTTCGGTCAGATCTATGGGGCAGGAGCTGCAGTGGAGATGATGTAGGTCAGATCTATGGGGCAGGAGCTGCTGTGGGGCTGCGGTGGGTTAGATCTTTGGTGCAGGAGCTGTTGTGGGTCATATCTATTGGGCAGCAGCTGCTTTACATATGATGTGTGTCAGATCTATGGGGCCGGAGCTGCAGTGGGGCTGATGGGGGTCAGATCTATGGGGCAGGAGCTACTGTGGGGCTGATGTGGGTCAAATCAATGGGGCAGAGCTGCTCTTGGGAACATGTGGGTCAGATCTATGGGGCAGGAGCTGCTGTGGGGCTGATGTGGGTCAGATCTTAGGGCAGGAGCTGCTGTGCGACAAATGTGGGTCAGATCTATGGGGCAGGAGCTGCTGTGGGGCTGATGTGGGTCAGATCCTTGGGGTGAAGCTGCTGTGGGTCATATCTACTGGGCAGCAGCTGCTTTACATATGATGTGTGTCAGATCTATGGGGCAGGAGCTGCTGTGGGGCTGATGTGGGTTAGATCTATGGGGCAGGAGCTACTGTGGGGCTGATGTTGGTCTGATCTATGGGGCAGGAGCAGCTGTGGGTCAGATCTATGGGGCAGGAACAGATGTGGGCCTGATGTTGGTCAGATTTACGGGACAGGAGCTGCTGTGTTGCAGATGTGGGTCAGATCTATGGTGCAGGAGCTGCTGTGGGGCAGATGTAGGGCATATCTATGGGGCAGGAGCTGCTGTGAGGCTGATGGGTGTTAGATCTATGGGGAGGAGCTGCTGTGGTGCAGATGTGGGTCAGAGCTATCGGGCAGGAGCTGCTGTGTGGCAGATGTGTGTCAGATCTATGGTGTAGGAGCTGCTTTGGGGCTGATGTGGGTCAGATCTATGGGGCAGGAGCTGCTGTGGTTAGGATCTATTTGGCAGGATCTGCTGTGGGGCAGATTTGGGTCAGATCTATGGGGCAGGAGCTGCAGTGGAGATGATGTACGTCAGATCTATGGGGCAGGAGCTGCTGTGGGGCTGATGTGGGTTATATCTATGGGGCAGGAGCTGTTGTGGGGCTGATGGGGGTCAGATCTATGGGGCAGGAGCTACTGTGGGGCTGATGTTGGTCTGATCTATGGGGCAGGAGCTTCTGCAGGGCTGATTTGGGTCAGATCTATGGGGCAGGAGCTGCTGTGGGGCTGATGTGGGTCAGATCTATGTGGCAGGAGCTGTTGTGGGGCTGATGGGTGTCAGATCTATTGGGCAGGAGATGCTGTGGGTCAGATCTATGGGGCAGGAGCTGCTGTGGGGAACATGTGGGTCAGGTCTATGGGGCAGGAGCTGCTGTGGGGCAGATGTGGGTCAGATCTATGGGTCAGCAGCTGCTGTGGGTATGATGTGGGTCAGATCTATGGGGCACGAGCTGCTGTGGGGCTGATGTGGGTCAGATCTATGGGGCAGGAGCTGCTGAGGTGCAAATGTGGGTCAGATCTATGAGGCAGGAGCTGCTGTGTGGCAGATGTGGGTCAGATCTATGGTGCAGGAGCTGCTTAGGTGCAAATGTGGGTCAGAGCTATGAGGCAGGAGCTGCTGTGTGGCAGATGTGGGTCAGATCTATGGCGTAGGAGGTGCTGTGGGGCTGATGTTGGTCTGATCTATGGGGCAGGTTCTGCTGTGCGACATATGTGGGTCAGATCTATGGGTCAGCAGCTGCTGTGGGGCTGATGTGGGTCAGATCTATGGGGCAGGAGCTGCTGTGGGGCTGATGTGGCTCAGATCTGTGGGGCAGGAGCTGCTGTGGTGCAGATGTAGGGCATATCTATGGGGCAGGAGCTGCTGTGAGGCTGATGGGTGTTAGATCTATGGAGAGGAGCTGCTGTGTTGCAGATGTGGGTCAGAGCTATGGGGCAAGAGATGCTGTGGGGCAGAAGTGGGTAAGATCTATGGGGTAGGAGATGCTGTGTGGCAGATGTGTGTCAGATATATAGGGCAGGAGCTGCTGTGGGCTGATGTGGGTCAGATCTATGGGGCAGGAGCTGTTGTGGGGCTGATGGGGGTCAGATCTATGGGGCAGGAGCTGTTGTGGGGCTGATGGGGGTCAGATCTATGGGGCAGGAGCTACTGTGGGGCTGATGTTGGTCTGATCTATGGGGCAAGAGCTGCTGTGCGACAGATGTGGGTCAGATCTATGGGGCAGGTGCTGCTGTGCGACATATGTGGGTCAGATCTATGGGGCAGGATCTGCTGTGGGGCTGATGTGGGAAAGATCTATGGGGCAGGAGATGCTTTGGGGCAGATGTGGGTCAGATCTATGGGGCAGGAGTTGCTGTGGGGCTGATGTGGTTCAGATCCTTGGGGCTCAAGCTGCTGTGAGTCATATCTATTGGGCAGCAGCTGCTTTACATATGATGTGTGTCAGATCTATGGGGCAGGAGCTGCTGTGGGGCTGATGGGGGTTAGATCTGTGGGGCAGGAGCTGTTGTGGGGCTGATGGGGGTCAGATCTATGGGGCAGGAGCTGCTGTGGGGCTGATGTGGGTTAGATCTATGGGGCAGGAGCTGCTGTGGGGCTGATGTGAGTTACATCTATGGGGCAGGAGCTGCTGTGAGGCTGATGGGTGTTAGATCTATGGGGAGGAGCTGCTGTGGTGCAGATGTGGGTCAGAGCTATGGGGCAGGAGCTGCTGTGTGGCAGATGTGGGTCAGATCTATGGTGTAGGAGCTGCTGTGGGGCTGATGTGGGTCAGATCTATGGGGCAGGAGCTGCTGTGGAGATGATGTACGTCAGATCTATGGGGCAGGAGCTGCTGTGGGGCTGCGGTGGGTTAGATCTATGGGGCAGGAGCTGTTGTGGGTCATATCTATTGGGCAGCAGCTGCTTTACATATGATGTGTGTCAGATCTATGGGGCCGGAGCTGCAGTGGGGCTGATGGGGGTCAGATCTATGGGGCAGGAGCTACTGTGGGGCTGATGTGGGTCAAATCAATGGGGCAGAGCTGCTCTTGGGAACATGTGGGTCAGATCTATGGGGCAGGAGCTGCTGTGGGTCAGATGTGGGTCAGATCTATAGGGCAGGAGCTGCTGTGCGACAGATGTGGGTCAGATCTATGGGGCAGGAGCTGCTGTGGGGCTGATGTGGGTCAGATCCTTGGGGCTGAAGCTGCTGTGGGTCATATCAACTGGGCAGGAGCTGCTTTACTTACGATGTGTGTCAGATCTATGGGGCAGGAGCTGCTGTGGGGCTGATGGGGGTCAGATCTATGGGGCAGGAGCTGCAGTGAGGCTGATGGGGGTCAGATCTATGGGGCAGGAGCTACTGTGGGGCTGATGTGGGTCAAATCAATGGGGCAGAGCTGCTCTTGGGAACATGTGGGTCAGATCTACGGGGCAGGAGGTGCTGTAGGGCTGATGTGGGTCAGATCTATAGGGCAGGAGCTGCTGTGCGACAGATGTGGGTAAGATCTATGGGGCAGGAGCTGCTGTGTGGCTGATGTGGGTCAGATCCTTGGGGCTGAAGCTGCTCTGGGTCATATCTATTGGGCAGCAGCTGCTTTACATATGATGTGTGTCAGATCTATGGGGCAGGAGCTGCTGTGGGGCTGATGTGGGTTAGATCTATGGGGCAGGAGCTGTTGTGGGGCTGATGGGGGTCAGATCAATGGGGCAGGAGCTACTGTGGGGCTGATGGAGGTCAGATCTATGGGGCAGGAGCTACTGTGGGGCTGATGTTGGTCTCATCTATGGGAAGGAGCTGCTGTGCGACAGATGTGGGTCAGATCTATGGGGCAGGTGCTGCTGTGCGACATATGTGGGTCAGATCTATGGGGCAGGATCTGCTGTGTGGCTGATGTGGGAAAGATCTATGGGGCAGGAGATGCTTTGGGGCAGATGTGGGTCAGATCTATGGGGCAGGAGTTGCTGTGGGGCTGATGTGGGTCAGATCCTTGGGGCTGAAGCTGCTGTGGGTCATATCTATTGGGCAGCAGCTGCTTTGCATATGATGTGTGTCAGATCTATGGGACAGGAGCTGCTGTGGGGCTGATGTGGGTTAGATCTATGGGGCAGGAGCTGTTGTGGGGCTGATGGGGTTCAGATCTATGGGGCAGGAGCTACTGTGGGGCTGATGTTGGTCTGATCTATGGGGCAGGAGCTGCTGCGGGGCTGATTTGGGTCAGATCTATAGGGCAGGAGCTGCAGTGGAGATGATGTAGGTCAGATCTATGGGGCCGGAGCTGTTGTGGGTCATATCTACTGGGCAGCAGCTTCTTTACAAATGATGTGTGTCAGATCTATGGGGCAGGAGCTACTGTGGGGCTGATGTTGGTCTGATCTATTTGGCAGGATCTGCTGTGGGGCAGATTTGGGTCAGATCTATGGGGCAGGAGCTGCAGTGGAGATGATGTACGTCAGAACTATGGGGCAGGAGCAGCTGAGGGGCTGATGTGGGTTATATCTATGGGGCAGGAGCTGTTGTGGGGCTGATGGGGGTCAGATGCTTAGGGCAGGAGCTACTGTGGGGCTGATGTTGGTCTGATCTATGGGGCAGGAGCTGTTGCGGGGCTGATTTGGGTTAGATCTATGGGGCAGGAGCTGCTGTGGGGCTGATGTGGGTAAGATCTATGGGGCAGGAGCTGTAGTGGGGCTGATGGGTGTCAGATCTATGGGGAAGGAGATGCTGTGGGTCAGATCTATGGGGCCGGATCTGCTGTGGGGTACATGTGGGTCAGGTCTATGGGGCAGGAGCTGCTGTGGGGCAGATGTGGGTCAGATGTATGGGTCAGCAGCTGCTGTGGGTCTGATGTAGGTCAGATCTATGGGGCAGGAGCTGCTGTGGGGCTGTTGTGGGTCAGATCTATGGGGCAGGAGCTGCTGTGGGTCAGATCTATGGGGCAGGAACAGATGTGGGCCTGATGTTGGTCAGATTTATGGGGCAGGAGCTGCTGTGTTGCAGATGTGGGTCAGATCTATGGTGCAGGAGCTGCTGTGGGGCAGATGTCGGGCATATCTATGGGGAAGGAGCTGCTGTGAGGCTGATGGGTGTTAGATCTATGGGGAGGAGCTGCTGTGGTGCAGATGTGGGTCAGAGCTATGGGGCAGGAGCTGCTGTGGGGCTTAAGTGGGTAAGATCTATGGGGTAGGAGATGGTGTGTGGCAGATGTGGGTCAGATCTATGGTGTAGGAGCTGCTGTGGGGCTGATATGGGTCAGATCTATGGGGCAGGAGCTGCTGTGGTTAAGATCTATTTGGCAGGATCTGCTGCGGGGCAGATTTGGGTCAGATCTATGGGGCAGGAGCTGCTGTGTGGCAAATGTGGGTCAGATCTATGGGGCAGGAGCTGCTGTGGGTCAGATCTATGGGGCAGGAACAGATGTGGGCCTGATGTTGGTCAGATTAATGGAGCAGGAGCTGCTGTGTTGCAGATGTGGGTCAGATCTATGGTGCAGGAGCTGCTGTGGGGCAGATGTAGGGCATATCTATGGGGCAGGAGCTGCTGTGAGGCTGATGGGTGTTAGATCTATGGGGAGGAGCTGCTGTGGTGCAGATGTGGGTCAGATCTATGGGGCAGGTGCTGCTGTGCGACATATGTGGGTCAGATCAGTGGGGCAGTATCTGCTGTGGGGCTGATGTGGGAAAGATCTATGGGGCAGGAGATGCTGTGGGGCAGATGTGGGTCAGATCTATGGGGCAGGAGTTGCTGTGGGGCAGATGTGGGTCAGAGCTATGGTGTAGGAGCTGCTGTGGGGCTGATGTGGGTCAGATCTATGGGGCAGGAGCTGCTGTGGGGCTGATGTGGGAAAGATCTATGGGGCAGGAGATGCTTTGGGGCTGATGTGGGTCAGATCTATGGAACAGGAGCTGCTGTGGGGCTGATGTGGGTTAGATCTATGGGGCAGGAGCTGTTGTGGGGCTGATGGGGGTCAGATCCTTAGGGCAGGAGCTACTGTGGGGCTGATGTTGGTCTGATCTATGGGGCAGGAGCTGCTGCGGGGCTGATTTGGGTCAGATCTATAGGGCAGGAGCTGCTGTGGGGCTGATGTGGGTTAGATCTATGGGGCAGGAGCTGTTGTGGGTCATATCTACTGGGCAGCAGCTTCTTTACATATGATGTGTGTCAGATCTATGGGGCAGGAGCTACTGTGGGGCTCATGTTGGTCTGATCTATGGGGCAGGAGCTGCTGCGGGGCCGATTTGGGTCAGATCTATGGGGCAGGAGCTGCTGTGGGGCTGATGGGAGTCAGATCTATGGGGCAGGAGCTGTTGTGGGGCTGATGGGGGTCAGATCTATGGGGCAGGAGCTACTGTGGGGCTGATGTTGGTCTGATCTATGGGGCAGGAGCTGCTGTGGGGCTGATGTGGGTTAGATCTATGGGGCAGGAGCTGTTGTGGGTCATATCTACTGGGCAGCAGCTTCTTTACATATGATGTGCGTCAGATCTATGGGGCAGGAGCTACTGTGGGGCTCATGTTGGTCTGATCTATGGGGCAGGAGCTGCTGCGGGGCCGATTTGGGTCAGATCTATGGGGCAGGAGCTGCTGTGGGGCTGATGGGGGTCAGATCTATGGGGCAGGAGCTGTTGTGGGGCTGATGGGGGTCAGATCTATGGGGCAGGAGCTACTGTGGGGCTGATGTTGGTCTGATCTATGGGGCAGGAGCTGCTGCGGGGCTGATTTAGGTCAGATTTATGGGGCAGGAGGTGCTGTGGGACTGATGTGGTTTAGATCTATGGTGTAGGAGCTGCTGTGGGGCTGATGTGGGTCAGATCTATGGGGCAGGAGCTGCTGTGGTTAAGATCTATTTGGCAGGATCTGCTGTGGGGCAGATTTGGGTCAGATCTATGGGGCAGGAGCTGCAGTGGAGATGATGTAGGTCAGATCTATGGGGCCGGAGCTGCAGTTGGGCAGATGGGGGTCAGATCTATGGGGCAGGAGCTACTGTGGGACTGATGTGGGTCAAATCAATGGGGCAGAGCTGCTCTTGGGAACATGTGGGTCAGATCTATGGGGCAGGAGCTGCTGTGGGGCTGATGTGGGTCAGATCTATGGTGTAGGAGCTGCTGTGGGGCTGATGTGGGTCAGATCTATGGGGCAGGAGCTGCTGTGGGGCTGCTGTGGGAAAGATCTATGGGGCAGGAGCTGCTGTGGGGCAGATTTGGGTCAGATCTATGGGGCAGGAGCTGCTGTGGGGCAGATGTAGGGCATATCTATGGGGCAGGAGCTGCTGTGAGGCTGATGGGTGTTAGATCTATGGGGAGGAGCTGCTGTGGTGCAGATGTGGGTCAGAGCTATCGGGCAGGAGCTGCTGTGTGGCAGATGTGTGTCAGATCTATGGTGTAGGAGCTGCTTTGGGGCTGATGTGGGTCAGATCTATGGGGCAGGAGCTGCTGTGGTTAGGATCTATTTGGCAGGATCTGCTGTGGGGCAGATTTGGGTCAGATCTATGGGGCAGGAGCTGCAGTGGAGATGATGTACGTCAGATCTATGGGGCAGGAGCTGCTGTGGGGCTGATGTGGGTTATATCTATGGGGCAGGAGCTGTTGTGGGGCTGATGGGGGTCAGATCTATGGGGCAGGAGCTACTGTGGGGCTGATGTTGGTCTGATCTATGGGGCAGGAGCTTCTGCAGGGCTGATTTGGGTCAGATCTATGGGGCAGGAGCTGCTGTGGGGCTGATGTGGGTCAGATCTATGTGGCAGGAGCTGTTGTGGGGCTGATGGGTGTCAGATCTATTGGGCAGGAGATGCTGTGGGTCAGATCTATGGGGCAGGAGCTGCAGTGGGGAACATGTGGGTCAGGTCTATGGGGCAGGAGCTGCTGTGGGGCAGATGTGGGTCAGATCTATGGGTCAGCAGCTGCTGTGGGTATGATGTGGGTCAGATCTATGGGGCACGAGCTGCTGTGGGGCTGATGTGGGTCAGATCTATGGGGCAGGAGCTGCTGAGGTGCAAATGTGGGTCAGATCTATGAGGCAGGAGCTGCTGTGTGGCAGATGTGGGTCAGATCTATGGTGCAGGAGCTGCTTAGGTGCAAATGTGGGTCAGAGCTATGAGGCAGGAGCTGCTGTGTGGCAGATGTGGGTCAGATCTATGGCGTAGGAGGTGCTGTGGGGCTGATGTTGGTCTGATCTATGGGGCAGGTTCTGCTGTGCGACATATGTGGGTCAGATCTATGGGTCAGCAGCTGCTGTGGGGCTGATGTGGGTCAGATCTATGGGGCAGGAGCTGCTGTGGGGCTGATGTGGCTCAGATCTGTGGGGCAGGAGCTGCTGTGGTGCAGATGTAGGGCATATCTATGGGGCAGGAGCTGCTGTGAGGCTGATGGGTGTTAGATCTATGGAGAGGAGCTGCTGTGTTGCAGATGTGGGTCAGAGCTATGGGGCAAGAGATGCTGTGGGGCAGAAGTGGGTAAGATCTATGGGGTAGGAGATGCTGTGTGGCAGATGTGTGTCAGATATATAGGGCAGGAGCTGCTGTGGGCTGATGTGGGTCAGATCTATGGGGCAGGAGCTGTTGTGGGGCTGATGGGGGTCAGATCTATGGGGCAGGAGCTGTTGTGGGGCTGATGGGGGTCAGATCTATGGGGCAGGAGCTACTGTGGGGCTGATGTTGGTCTGATCTATGGGGCAGGAGCTGCTGTGCGACAGATGTGGGTCAGATCTCTGGGGCAGGTGCTGCTGTGCGACATATGTGGGTCAGATCTATGGGGCAGGATCTGCTGTGGGGCTGATGTGGGAAAGATCTATGGGGCAGGAGATGCTTTGGGGCAGATGTGGGTCAGATCTATGGGGCAGGAGTTGCTGTGGGGCTGATGTGGTTCAGATCCTTGGGGCTCAAGCTGCTGTGAGTCATATCTATTGGGCAGCAGCTGCTTTACATATTATGTGTGTCAGATCTATGGGGCAGGAGCTGCTGTGGGGCTGATGGGGGTTAGATCTGTGGGGCAGGAGCTGTTGTGGGGCTGATGGGGGTCAGATCTATGGGGCAGGAGCTGCTGTGGGGCTGATGTGGGTTAGATCTATGGGGCAGGAGCTGCTGTGGGGCTGATGTGAGTTACATCTATGGGGCAGGAGCTGCTGTGAGGCTGATGGGTGTTAGATCTATGGGGAGGAGCTGCTGTGGTGCAGATGTGGGTCAGAGCTATGGGGCAGGAGCTGCTGTGTGGCAGATGTGGGTCAGATCTATGGTGTAGGAGCTGCTGTGGGGCTGATGTGGGTCAGATCTATGGGGCAGGAGCTGCTGTGGAGATGATGTACGTCAGATCTATGGGGCAGGAGCTGCTGTGGGGCTGCGGTGGGTTAGATCTATGGGGCAGGAGCTGTTGTGGGTCATATCTATTGGGCAGCAGCTGCTTTACATATGATGTGTGTCAGATCTATGGGGCCGGAGCTGCAGTGGGGCTGATGGGGGTCAGATCTATGGGTCAGCAGCTGCTGTGGGTCTGATGTGGGTCAGATCTATGGGTCAGCAGCTGCTGTGGGTCTGATGTGGGTCAGATCTATGGGGCAGGAGCTGCTGTGGGTCAGATCTATGGGGCAGGAACAGATGTGGGCCTGATGTTGGTCAGATTTATGGAGCAGGAGCTGCTGTGTTGCAGATGTGGGTCAGATCTATGTTGCAGGAGCTGATGTGGGGCAGATGTAGGGCATATCTATGGAGCATGAGCTGCTGTGAGGCTGATGGGTGTTAGATCTATGGGGAGGAGCTGCTGTGGTGCAGATGTGGGTCAGAGCTATGGGGCAGGAGCTGCTGTGGGGCAGAAGTGGGTAAGATCTATGCGGTAGGAGATGGTGTGTGGCAGATGTGGGTCAGATCTTTGGTGTAGGAGCTGCTGTGGGGCTGATGTGGGTCAGATCTATGGGGCAGGAGCTGCTGTGGTTAAGATCTATTTGGCAGGATTTGCTGTGGGGCAGATTTCGGTCAGATCTATGGGGCAGGAGCTGCAGTGGAGATGATGTAGGTCAGATCTATGGGGCAGGAGCTGCTGTGGGGCTGCGGTGGGTTAGATCTTTGGTGCAGGAGCTGTTGTGGGTCATATCTATTGGGCAGCAGCTGCTTTACATATGATGTGTGTCAGATCTATGGGGCCGGAGCTGCAGTGGGGCTGATGGGGGTCAGATCTATGGGGCAGGAGCTACTGTGGGGCTGATGTGGGTCAAATCAATGGGGCAGAGCTGCTCTTGGGAACATGTGGGTCAGATCTATGGGGCAGGAGCTGCTGTGGGGCTGATGTGGGTCAGATCTTAGGGCAGGAGCTGCTGTGCGACAAATGTGGGTCAGATCTATGGGGCAGGAGCTGCTGTGGGGCTGATGTGGGTCAGATCCTTGGGGTGAAGCTGCTGTGGGTCATATCTACTGGGCAGCAGCTGCTTTACATATGATGTGTGTCAGATCTATGGGGCAGGAGCTGCTGTGGGGCTGATGTGGGTTAGATCTATGGGGCAGGAGCTACTGTGGGGCTGATGTTGGTCTGATCTATGGGGCAGGAGCAGCTGTGGGTCAGATCTATGGGGCAGGAACAGATGTGGGCCTGATGTTGGTCAGATTTACGGGACAGGAGCTGCTGTGTTGCAGATGTGGGTCAGATCTATGGTGCAGGAGCTGCTGTGGGGCAGATGTAGGGCATATCTATGGGGCAGGAGCTGCTGTGAGGCTGATGGGTGTTAGATCTATGGGGAGGAGCTGCTGTGGTGCAGATGTGGGTCAGAGCTATCGGGCAGGAGCTGCTGTGTGGCAGATGTGTGTCAGATCTATGGTGTAGGAGCTGCTTTGGGGCTGATGTGGGTCAGATCTATGGGGCAGGAGCTGCTGTGGTTAGGATCTATTTGGCAGGATCTGCTGTGGGGCAGATTTGGGTCAGATCTATGGGGCAGGAGCTGCAGTGGAGATGATGTACGTCAGATCTATGGGGCAGGAGCTGCTGTGGGGCTGATGTGGGTTATATCTATGGGGCAGGAGCTGTTGTGGGGCTGATGGGGGTCAGATCTATGGGGCAGGAGCTACTGTGGGGCTGATGTTGGTCTGATCTATGGGGCAGGAGCTTCTGCAGGGCTGATTTGGGTCAGATCTATGGGGCAGGAGCTGCTGTGGGGCTGATGTGGGTCAGATCTATGTGGCAGGAGCTGTTGTGGGGCTGATGGGTGTCAGATCTATTGGGCAGGAGATGCTGTGGGTCAGATCTATGGGGCAGGAGCTGCTGTGGGGAACATGTGGGTCAGGTCTATGGGGCAGGAGCTGCTGTGGGGCAGATGTGGGTCAGATCTATGGGTCAGCAGCTGCTGTGGCTATGATGTGGGTCAGATCTATGGGGCACGAGCTGCTGTGGGGCTGATGTGGGTCAGATCTATGGGGCAGGAGCTGCTGAGGTGCAAATGTGGGTCAGATCTATGAGGCAGGAGCTGCTGTGTGGCAGATGTGGGTCAGATCTATGGTGCAGGAGCTGCTTAGGTGCAAATGTGGGTCAGAGCTATGAGGCAGGAGCTGCTGTGTGGCAGATGTGGGTCAGATCTATGGCGTAGGAGGTGCTGTGGGGCTGATGTTGGTCTGATCTATGGGGCAGGTTCTGCTGTGCGACATATGTGGGTCAGATCTATGGGTCAGCAGCTGCTGTGGGGCTGATGTGGGTCAGATCTATGGGGCAGGAGCTGCTGTGGGGCTGATGTGGCTCAGATCTGTGGGGCAGGAGCTGCTGTGGTGCAGATGTAGGGCATATCTATGGGGCAGGAGCTGCTGTGAGGCTGATGGGTGTTAGATCTATGGAGAGGAGCTGCTGTGTTGCAGATGTGGGTCAGAGCTATGGGGCAAGAGATGCTGTGGGGCAGAAGTGGGTAAGATCTATGGGGTAGGAGATGCTGTGTGGCAGATGTGTGTCAGATATATAGGGCAGGAGCTGCTGTGGGCTGATGTGGGTCAGATCTATGGGGCAGGAGCTGTTGTGGGGCTGATGGGGGTCAGATCTATGGGGCAGGAGCTGTTGTGGGGCTGATGGGGGTCAGATCTATGGGGCAGGAGCTACTGTGGGGCTGATGTTGGTCTGATCTATGGGGCAGGAGCTGCTGTGCGACAGATGTGGGTCAGATCTATGGGGCAGGTGCTGCTGTGCGACATATGTGGGTCAGATCTATGGGGCAGGATCTGCTGTGGGGCTGATGTGGGAAAGATCTATGGGGCAGGAGATGCTTTGGGGCAGATGTGGGTCAGATCTATGGGGCAGGAGTTGCTGTGGGGCTGATGTGGTTCAGATCCTTGATGCTCAAGCTGCTGTGAGTCATATCTATTGGGCAGCAGCTGCTTTACATATGATGTGTGTCAGATCTATGGGGCAGGAGCTGCTGTGGGGCTGATGGGGGTTAGATCTGTGGGGCAGGAGCTGTTGTGGGGCTGATGGGGGTCAGATCTATGGGGCAGGAGCTGCTGTGGGGCTGATGTGGGTTAGATCTATGGGGCAGGAGCTGCTGTGGGGCTGATGTGAGTTACATCTATGGGGCAGGAGCTGCTGTGAGGCTGATGGGTGTTAGATCTATGGGGAGGAGCTGCTGTGGTGCAGATGTGGGTCAGAGCTATGGGGCAGGAGCTGCTGTGTGGCAGATGTGGGTCAGATCTATGGTGTAGGAGCTGCTGTGGGGCTGATGTGGGTCAGATCTATGGGGCAGGAGCTGCTGTGGAGATGATGTACGTCAGATCTATGGGGCAGGAGCTGCTGTGGGGCTGCGGTGGGTTAGATCTATGGGGCAGGAGCTGTTGTGGGTCATATCTATTGGGCAGCAGCTGCTTTACATATGATGTGTGTCAGATCTATGGGGCCGGAGCTGCAGTGGGGCTGATGGGGGTCAGATCTATGGGTCAGCAGCTGCTGTGGGTCTGATGTGGGTCAGATCTATGGGTCAGCAGCTGCTGTGGGTCTGATGTGGGTCAGATCTATGGGGCAGGAGCTGCTGTGGGTCAGATCTATGGGGCAGGAACAGATGTGGGCCTGATGTTGGTCAGATTTATGGAGCAGGAGCTGCTGTGTTGCAGATGTGGGTCAGATCTATGTTGCAGGAGCTGATGTGGGGCAGATGTAGGGCATATCTATGGAGCATGAGCTGCTGTGAGGCTGATGGGTGTTAGATCTATGGGGAGGAGCTGCTGTGGTGCAGATGTGGGTCAGAGCTATGGGGCAGGAGCTGCTGTGGGGCAGAAGTGGGTAAGATCTATGCGGTAGGAGATGGTGTGTGGCAGATGTGGGTCAGATCTTTGGTGTAGGAGCTGCTGTGGGGCTGATGTGGGTCAGATCTATGGGGCAGGAGCTGCTGTGGTTAAGATCTATTTGGCAGGATTTGCTGTGGGGCAGATTTCGGTCAGATCTATGGGGCAGGAGCTGCAGTGGAGATGATGTAGGTCAGATCTATGGGGCAGGAGCTGCTGTGGGGCTGCGGTGGGTTAGATCTTTGGTGCAGGAGCTGTTGTGGGTCATATCTATTGGGCAGCAGCTGCTTTACATATGATGTGTGTCAGATCTATGGGGCCGGAGCTGCAGTGGGGCTGATGGGGGTCAGATCTATGGGGCAGGAGCTACTGTGGGGCTGATGTGGGTCAAATCAATGGGGCAGAGCTGCTCTTGGGAACATGTGGGTCAGATCTATGGGGCAGGAGCTGCTGTGGGGCTGATGTGGGTCAGATCTTAGGGCAGGAGCTGCTGTGCGACAAATGTGGGTCAGATCTATGGGGCAGGAGCTGCTGTGGGGCTGATGTGGGTCAGATCCTTGGGGTGAAGCTGCTGTGGGTCATATCTACTGGGCAGCAGCTGCTTTACATATGATGTGTGTCAGATCTATGGGGCAGGAGCTGCTGTGGGGCTGATGTGGGTTAGATCTATGGGGCAGGAGCTACTGTGGGGCTGATGTTGGTCTGATCTATGGGGCAGGAGCAGCTGTGGGTCAGATCTATGGGGCAGGAACAGATGTGGGCCTGATGTTGGTCAGATTTACGGGACAGGAGCTGCTGTGTTGCAGATGTGGGTCAGATCTATGGTGCAGGAGCTGCTGTGTTGCAGATGTGGGTCAGATCTATGGTGCAGGAGCTGCTGTGGGGCAGATGTAGGGCATATCTATGGGGCAGGAGCTGCTGTGAGGCTGATGGGTGTTAGATCTATGGGGAGGAGCTGCTGTGGTGCAGATGTGGGTCAGAGCTATCGGGCAGGAGCTGCTGTGTGGCAGATGTGTGTCAGATCTATGGTGTAGGAGCTGCTTTGGGGCTGATGTGGGTCAGATCTATGGGGCAGGAGCTGCTGTGGGGCTGATGTGGTTCAGATCCTTGGGGCTCAAGCTGCTGTGAGTCATATCTATTGGGCAGCAGCTGCTTTACATATGATGTGTGTCAGATCTATGGGGCAGGAGCTGCTGTGGGGCTGATGGGGGTTAGATCTGTGGGGCAGGAGCTGTTGTGGGGCTGATGGGGGTCAGATCTATGGGGCAGGAGCTGCTGTGGGGCTGATGTGGGTTAGATCTATGGGGCAGGAGCTGCTGTGGGGCTGATGTGAGTTACATCTATGGGGCAGGAGCTGCTGTGAGGCTGATGGGTGTTAGATCTATGGGGAGGAGCTGCTGTGGTGCAGATGTGGGTCAGAGCTATGGGGCAGGAGCTGCTGTGTGGCAGATGTGGGTGAGATCTATGGTGTAGGAGCTGCTGTGGGGCTGATGTGGGTCAGATCTATGGGGCAGGAGCTGCTGTGGAGATGATGTACGTCAGATCTATGGGGCAGGAGCTGCTGTGGGGCTGCGGTGGGTTAGATCTATGGGGCAGGAGCTGTTGTGGGTCATATCTATTGGGCAGCAGCTGCTTTACATATGATGTGTGTCAGATCTATGGGGCCGGAGCTGCAGTGGGGCTGATGGGGGTCAGATCTATGGGGCAGGAGCTACTGTGGGGCTGATGTGGGTCAAATCAATGGGGCAGAGCTGCTCTTGGGAACATGTGGGTCAGATCTATGGGGCAGGAGCTGCTGTGGGTCAGATGTGGGTCAGATCTATAGGGCAGGAGCTGCTGTGCGACAGATGTGGGTCAGATCTATGGGGCAGGAGCTGCTGTGGGGCTGATGTGGGTCAGATCCTTGGGGCTGAAGCTGCTGTGGGTCATATCAACTGGGCAGGAGCTGCTTTACTTACGATGTGTGTCAGATCTATGGGGCAGGAGCTGCTGTGGGGCTGATGGGGGTCAGATCTATGGGGCAGGAGCTGCAGTGAGGCTGATGGGGGTCAGATCTATGGGGCAGGAGCTACTGTGGGGCTGATGTGGGTCAAATCAATGGGGCAGAGCTGCTCTTGGGAACATGTGGGTCAGATCTACGGGGCAGGAGGTGCTGTAGGGCTGATGTGGGTCAGATCTATAGGGCAGGAGCTGCTGTGCGACAGATGTGGGTAAGATCTATGGGGCAGGAGCTGCTGTGTGGCTGATGTGGGTGAGATCCTTGGGGCTGAAGCTGCTCTGGGTCATATCTATTGGGCAGCAGCTGCTTTACATATGATGTGTGTCAGATCTATGGGGCAGGAGCTGCTGTGGGGCTGATGTGGGTTAGATCTATGGGGCAGGAGCTGTTGTGGGGCTGATGGGGGTCAGATCAATGGGGCAGGAGCTACTGTGGGGCTGATGGAGGTCAGATCTATGGGGCAGGAGCTACTGTGGGGCTGATGTTGGTCTCATCTATGGGAAGGAGCTGCTGTGCGACAGATGTGGGTCAGATCTATGGGGCAGGTGCTGCTGTGCGACATATGTGGGTCAGATCTATGGGGCAGGATCTGCTGTGTGGCTGATGTGGGAAAGATCTATGGGGCAGGAGATGCTTTGGGGCAGATGTGGGTCAGATCTATGGGGCAGGAGTTGCTGTGGGGCTGATGTGGGTCAGATCCTTGGGGCTGAAGCTGCTGTGGGTCATATCTATTGGGCAGCAGCTGCTTTACATATGATGTGTGTCAGATCTATGGGACAGGAGCTGCTGTGGGGCTGATGTGGGTTAGATCTATGGGGCAGGAGCTGTTGTGGGGCTGATGGGGGTCAGATCCTTAGGGCAGGAGCTACTATGGGGCTGATGTTGGTCTGATCTATGGGGCAGGAGCTGCTGCGGGGCTGATTTGGGTCAGATCTATAGGGCAGGAGCTGCAGTGGAGATGATGTAGGTCAGATCTATGGGGCCGGAGCTGTTGTGGGTCATATCTACTGGGCAGCAGCTTCTTTACAAATGATGTGTGTCAGATCTATGGGGCAGGAGCTACTGTGGGGCTGATGTTGGTCTGATCTATTTGGCAGGATCTGCTGTGGGGCAGATTTGGGTCAGATCTATGGGGCAGGAGCTGCAGTGGAGATGATGTACGTCAGAACTATGGGGCAGGAGCAGCTGAGGGGCTGATGTGGGTTATATCTATGGGGCAGGAGCTGTTGTGGGGCTGATGGGGGTCAGATGCTTAGGGCAGGAGCTACTGTGGGGCTGATGTTGGTCTGATCTATGGGGCAGGAGCTGTTGCGGGGCTGATTTGGGTTAGATCTATGGGGCAGGAGCTGCTGTGGGGCTGATGTGGGTAAGATCTATGGGGCAGGAGCTGTTGTGGGGCTGATGGGTGTCAGATCTATGGGGAAGGAGATGCTGTGGGTCAGATCTATGGGGCCGGATCTGCTGTGGGGTACATGTGGGTCAGGTCTATGGGGCAGGAGCTGCTGTGGGGCAGATGTGGGTCAGATCTATGGGTCAGCAGCTGCTGTGGGTCTGATGTAGGTCAGATCTATGGGGCAGGAGCTGCTGTGGGGCTGTTGTGGGTCAGATCTATGGGGCAGGAGCTGCTGTGGGTCAGATCTATGGGGCAGGAAGAGATGTGGGCCTGATGTTGGTCAGATTTATGGGGCAGGAGCTGCTGTGTTGCAGATGTGGGTCAGATCTATGGTGCAGGAGCTGCTGTGGGGCAGATGTCGGGCATATCTATGGGGAAGGAGCTGCTGTGAGGCTGATGGGTGTTAGATCTATGGGGAGGAGCTGCTGTGGTGCAGATGTGGGTCAGAGCTATGGGGCAGGAGCTGCTGTGGGGCTTAAGTGGGTAAGATCTATGGGGTAGGAGATGGTGTGTGGCAGATGTGGGTCAGATCTATGGTGTAGGAGCTGCTGTGGGGCTGATATGGGTCAGATCTATGGGGCAGGAGCTGCTGTGGTTAAGATCTATTTGGCAGGATCTGCTGCGGGGCAGATTTGGGTCAGATCTATGGGGCAGGAGCTGCTGTGTGGCAAATGTGGGTCAGATCTATGGGGCAGGAGCTGCTGTGGGTCAGATCTATGGGGCAGTAACTGCTGTGGGTCAGATCTATGGGGCAGGAACAGATGTGGGCCTGATGTTGGTCAGATTAATGGAGCAGGAGCTGCTGTGTTGCAGATGTGGGTCAGATCTATGGTGCAGGAGCTGCTGTGGGGCAGATGTAGGGCATATCTATGGGGCAGGAGCTGCTGTGAGGCTGATGGGTGTTAGATCTATGGGGAGGAGCTGCTGTGGTGCAGATGTGGGTCAGATCTATGGGGCAGGTGCTGCTGTGCGACATATGTGGGTCAGATCAGTGGGGCAGTATCTGCTCTGGGGCTGATGTGGGAAAGATCTATGGGGCAGGAGATGCTGTGGGGCAGATGTGGGTCAGATCTATGGGGCAGGAGTTGCTGTGGGGCAGATGTAGGGCTTATATATGGGGCAGGAGCTGCTGTGAGGCTGATGGGTGTTAGATCTATGGGGAGGAGCTGCTGTGGTGCAGATGTGGGTCAGAGCTATGGGGCAGGAGCTGCTGTGTGGCAGATGTGGTTCAGATCTATGGTGTAGGAGCTGCTGTGGGGCTGATGTGGGTCAGATCTATGGGGCAGGAGCTGCTGTGGGGCTGATGTGGGAAAGATCTATGGGGCAGGAGATGCTTTGGGGCTGATGTGGGTCAGATCTATGGGGCAGGAGCTGCTGTGGGGCTGATGTGGGTTAGATCTATGGGGCAGGAGCTGTTGTGGGGCTGATGGGGGTCAGATCCTTAGGGCAGGAGCTACTGTGGGGCTGATGTTGGTCTGATCTATGGGGCAGGAGCTGCTGCGGGGCTGATTTGGGTCAGATCTATAGGGCAGGAGCTGCTGTGGGGCTGATGTGGGTTAGATCTATGGGGCAGGAGCTGTTGTGGGTCATATCTACTGGGCAGCAGCTTCTTTACATATGATGTGTGTCAGATCTATGGGGCAGGAGCTACTGTGGGGCTCATGTTGGTCTGATCTATGGGGCAGGAGCTGCTGCGGGGCCGATTTGGGTCAGATCTATGGGGCAGGAGCTTCTGTGGGGCTGATGGGGGTCAGATCTATGGGGCAGGAGCTGTTGTGGGGCTGATGGGGGTCAGATCTATGGGGCAGGAGCTACTGTGGGGCTGATGTTGGTCTGATCTATGGGGCAGGAGCTGCTGTGGGGCTGATGTGGGTTAGATCTATGGGGCAGGAGCTGTTGTGGGTCATATCTACTGGGCAGCAGCTTCTTTACATATGATGTGTGTCAGATCTATGGGGCAGGAGCTACTGTGGGGCTCATGTTGGTCTGATCTATGGGGCAGGAACTGCTGCGGGGCCGATTTGGGTCAGATCTATGGGGCAGGAGCTGCTGTGGGGCTGATGGGGGTCAGATCTATGGGGCAGGAGCTGTTGTGGGGCTGATGGGGGTCAGATCTATGGGGCAGGAGCTACTGTGGGGCTGATGTTGGTCTGATCTATGGGGCAGGAGCTGCTGCGGGGCTGATTTAGGTCAGATTTATGGGGCAGGAGGTGCTGTGGGACTGATGTGGGTTAGATCTATGGTGTAGGAGCTGCTGTGGGGCTGATGTGGGTCAGATCTATGGGGCAGGAGCTGCTGTGGTTAAGATCTATTTGGCAGGATCTGCTGTGGGGCAGATTTGGGTCAGTACTATGGGGCAGGAGCTGCAGTGGAGATGATGTAGGTCAGATCTATGGGGCCGGAGCTGCAGTTGGGCAGATGGGGGTCAGATCTATGGGGCAGGAGCTACTGTGGGACTGATGTGGGTCAAATCAATGGGGCAGAGCTGCTCTTGGGAACATGTGGGTCAGATCTATGGGGCAGGAGCTGCTGTGGGGCTGATGTGGGTCAGATCTATAGGGCAGGAGCTGCTGTGCGACAGATGTGGGTCAGATCTATGGGGCAGGAGCTGCTGTGGGGCTGATGTGGGTCAGATCCTTGGGGCTGAAGCTGCTGTGGGTCATATCTACTGGGCAGCAGCTACTTTACATATGATGTGTGTCAGATCTATGGGGCAGGAGCTGCTGTGGGGCTGCTGTGGGTTAGATCTATGGGGCAGGAGCTGTTGTGGGGCTGATGGGGTTCAGATCTATGGGGCAGGAGCTACTGTGGGGCTGATGGGGGTCAGATCTATGGGGCAGGAGCTACTGTGGGGCTGATGTTGGTCTGATCTATGGGGCAGGAGCTGCTGCGGGGCTGATTTGGGTCAGATCTATGGGGCAGGAGCTGCTGTGGGGCTGATGTGTGTTAGATCTATGGGGCAGGAGCTGTTGTGGGGCTGATGGGGGTCAGATCTATGTGGCAGGAGATGCTGTGGGTCAGATCTATGGGGCAGGAGCTGCTGTGGGGAACATGTGTGTCAGGTCTATGGGGCAGGAGCTGCTGTGGGGCAGATGTGGGTCAGATCTATGGGTCAGCAGCTGCTGTGGATCTGATGTGGGTCAGATCTATGGGGCAGGAGCTGCTGTGGGTCAGATCTATGGGGCAGGAACAGATTTGGGCCTGATGTTGGTCAGATTTATGGAGCAGGAGCTGCTGTATTGCAGATATGGGTCAGATCTATGGGGAGGAGCTGCTGTGGTGCAGATGTGGGTCAGAGCTATGGGGCAGGAGCTGCTGTGGGGCTGATGTGGGTCAGATCTATGGTGTAGGAGCTGTTGTGGGGCTGATGTGGGTCAGATCTATGGGGCAGGGGCTGTGGATAAGATCTATTTGGCAGAATCTGCTGTGGGGCAGATTTGGGTCAGATCTATGGGGCAGGAGCTGCAGTGGAGATGATCTACGTCAGATCTATGGGGCAGGAGCTGCTGTGGGGCTGCTGTGGGTTAGATCTATGGGGCAGGTGCTGTTGTGGGTCATATCTATTGGGCAGCAGCTGCTTTACATATGATGTGTGTCAGATCTATGGGGCCGGAGCTGCAGTGGGGCTGATGGGGGTCAGATCTATGGGGCAGGAGCTACTGTGGGGCTGATGTGGGTCAAATCAATGGGGCAGAGCTGCTCTTGGGAACATGTGGGTCAGATCTATGGGGCAGGAGCTGCTGTGGGGCTGATGTGGGTCAGATCTATAGGGCAGGAGCTGCTGTGCGACAGATGTGGGTCAGATCTATGGCGCAGGAGTTGCTGTGGGGCTGATGTGGGTCAGATCCTTGGGTCTGAAGCTGCTGTGGGTCATATCTACTGGACAGCAGCTGCTTTACATATGATGTGTGTCAGATCTATGGGGCAGGAGCTGCTGTGGGGCTGATGTGGGTTAGATCTATGGGGCAGGAGCTGTTGTGGGGCTGATGGGGGTCAGATCTATGGGGCAGGAGCTACTGTGGGGCTGATGGGGGTCAGATCTATGGGGCAGGAGCTACTGTGTGGCTGATGTTGGTCTGATCTATGGGGCAGGAGCTGCTGCGGGGCTGATTTGGGTCAGATCTATGGGGCAGGAGCTGCTGTGGGGCTGATGTGGGTTAGATCTATGGGGCAGGAGCTGTTGTGGGGCTGATGGGGGTCAGATCTATGGGGCAGGAGATGCTGTGGGTCAGATCTATGGGGCAGGAGCTGCTGTGGGGAACATGTGGGTCAGGTCTATGGGGCAGGAGCTGCTGTGGGGCAGATGTGGGTCAGATCTATGGGTCAGCTGCTGCTGTGGGTCTGATGTGGGTCAGATCTATGGGTCAGCAGCTGCTGTGGGTCGGATGTGGGTCAGATCTATGGGGCAGGAGCTGCTGTGGGTCAGATCTATGGGGCAGGAACAGATGTGGGCCTGATGTTGGTCAGATTTATGGAGCAGGAGCTGCTGTGTTGCAGATGTGGGTCAGATCTATGTTGCAGGAGCTCATGTGGGGCAGATGTAGGGCATATCTATGGGGCATGAGCTGCTGTGAGGCTGATGGGTGTTAGATCTATGGGGAGGAGCTGCTGTGGTGCAGATGTGGGTCAGAGCTATGGGGCAGGAGCTGCTGTGGGGCAGAAGTGGGTAAGATCTATGGGGTAGGAGATGGTGTGTGGCAGATGTGGGTCAGATCTATGGTGTAGGAGCTGCTGTGGGGCTGATGTGGGTCAGATCTATGGGGCAGGAGCTGCTGTGGGGCAGATTTGGGTCAGATCTATGGGGCAGGAGCTGCAGTGGAGATGATGTAGGTCAGATTTATGGGGCAGGAGCTGCTGTGGTTAAGATCTATTTGGAAGGATCTGCTGTGGGGCAGATTTGGGTCAGATCTATGGGGCAGGAGCAGCAGTGGAGATGATGTACGTCAGATTTATGGGGCAGGAGCTGCTGTGGGGCTGATGTGGGTTATATCTATGGGGCAGGAGCTGTTGTGGGGCTGATGGGGGTCAGATGCTTAGAGCAGGAGCTACTGTGGGGCTGATGTTGGTCTGATCTATGGGGCAGGAGCTGCTGCGGGGCTGATTTGGGTCAGATCTATGGGGCAGGAGCTGCTGTGGGGAACATGTGGGTCAGGTCTATGGGGCAGGAGCTGCTGTGGGGCAGATGTGGGTCAGATCTATGGGGCAGGAGCTGCTGTGGGGCTGATGTGGGTCAGATCTATGGGGCAGGAGCTTCTGTGGGTCAGATCTATGGGGCAGGAACAGATGTGGGCATGATGTTGGTCAGATTTATGGAGCAGGAGCTGCTGTGTTGCAGATGTGGGTCAGATCTATGGTGCAGGAGCTGCTGTGGGGCAGATGTAGGGCTTATCTATGGGGCAGGAGCTGCTGTGAGGCTGATGGGTGTTAGATCTATGGGGAGGAGCTGCTGTGGTGCAGATGTGGGTCAGAGCTATGGGCAGGAGCTGCTGTGTGGCAGATGTGGGTCAGATCTATGGTGTAGGAGCTGCTGTGGGGCTGATGTGGGTCAGATCTATGGGGCAGGAGCTGCTGTGGGGCTGATGTGGGAAAGATCTATGGGGCAGGAGCTGCTGTGGGGCAGATTTGGGTCAGATCTATGGGGCAGGAGCTGCAGTGGAGATGATGTAGGTCAGATCTATAGGGCAGGAGCTGCTGTGGGTCTGCTGTGGGTTAGATCTATGGGGCAGGAGCTCTTGTGGGTCATATCTATTGGGCAGCAGCTGCTTTACATATGATGTGTGTCAGATCTATGGGGCCGGAGCTGCAGTGGGGCTGATGGGAGTCAGATCTATGGGGCAGGAGCTACTGTGGGGCTGATGTGGGTCAAATCAATGGGGCAGAGCTGCTCTTGGGAACATATGGGTCAGATCTATGGGGCAGGAGCTGCTGTGGGGCTGATGTGGGTCAGATCTATAGGGCAGGAGCTGCTGTGCGACAGATGTGGGTCAGATCTATGGGTCAGGAGCTGCTGTGGGGCTGATGTGGGTCAGATCCTTGGGGCTGAAGCTGCTGTGGGTCATATCTACTGGGCAGCAGCTGCTTTACATATGATGTGTGTCAGATCTATGGGGCAGGAGCTGCTGTGGGGCTGCTGTGGGTTAGATCTATGGGGCAGGAGCTGTTGTGGGGCTGATGGGGTTCAGATCAATGGGGCAGGAGCTACTGTGGGGCTGATGGGGGTCAGATCTATGGGGCAGGAGCTACTGTGGGGCTGATGTTGGTCTGATCTATGGGGCAGGAGCTGCTGTGCGACAGATGTGGGTCAGATCTATGGGGCAGGTGCTGCTGTGCGACATATGTGGGTCAGATCTATGGGGCAGGATCTGCTGTGGGGCTGAAGTGGGAAAGATCTATGGGGCAGGAGATGCTTTGGGGCAGATGTGGGTCAGATCTATGGGGCAGGAGTTGCTGTGGGGCTGATGTGGGTCAGATCCTTGGCTCTGAAGCTGCTGTGGGTCATATCTATTGGGCAGCAGCTGCTTTACATATGATGTGTGTCAGATCTATTGGGCAGGAGCTGCTGTGGGGCTGATGTGTGTTAGATCTATGGGGCAGGAGCTGTTGTGGGGCTGATGGGGGTCAGATCCTTAGGGCAGGAGCTACTGTGGGGCTGATGTTGGTCTGATCTATGGGGCAGGAGCTGCTGCGGGGCTGATTTGGGTCAGATCTATGGGGCAGGAGCTGCTGTGGGGCTGATGTGGGTTAGATCTATGGGGCAGGAGCTGTTGTGGGGCTGATGGGGGTCAGATCTATGGGGCAGGAGATGCTGTGTGTCAGATCTATGGGGCAGGAGCTGCAGTGGGGAACATGTGGGTCAGGTCTATGGGGCAGGAGCTGCTGTGGGGCAGATGTGGGTCAGATCTATGGGTCAGCAGCTGCTGTGGGTCTGATGTGGGTCAGATCTATGGGGCAGGAGCTGCTGTGGGGCTGATGTGGGTCAGATCTATAAGGCAGGAGCTTCTGTGGGTCAGATCTATGGGGCAGGAACAGATGTGGGCCTGATGTTGGTCAGATTTATGGAGCAGGAGCTGCTGTGTTGCAGATGTGGGTCAGATCTATGGTGCAGGAGCTGCTGTGGGGCAGATGTAGGGCATATCTATAGGGCAGGAGCTGCTGTGAGGCTGATGGTTGTTAGATCTATGGGGAGGAGCTGCTGTGGTGCAGATGTGGGTCAGAGCTATGGGGCAGGAGCTGCTGTGGTGCAGAAGTGGGTAAGATCTATGGGGTAGGAGATGGTGTGTGGCAGATGTGGGTCAGATCTATGGTGTAGGAGCTGCTGTGGGGCTGATGTGGGTCAGATCTATGGGGCAGGAGCTGCTGTGGGGCTGATGTGGGTCAGATCTATGGGGCAGGAGCTGCTGTGTGGCAAATGTGGGTCAGATCTATGGTGCAGGAGCTGCTGTGGGGCAGATGAAGGGCTTATCTATGGGGCAGGAGCTGCTGTGAGGCTGATGGGTGTTAGATCTATGGGGAGGAGCTGCTGTGGTGCAGATGTGGGTCAGAGCTATGGGGCAGGAGCTGCTGTGTGGCAGATGTGGGTCAGATCTATGGTGTAGGAGCTGCTGTGGGGCTGATGTGGGTCAGATCTATGGGGCAGGAGCTGCTGTGGGGCTGCTGTGGGAAAGATCTATGGGGCAGGAGCTGCTGTGGGGCAGATTTGGGTCAGATCTATGGGGCAGGAGCTGCAGTGGAGATGATGTAGGTCAGATCTATAGGGCAGGAGCTGCTGTGGGGCTGCTGTGGGTTAGATCTATGGGGCAGGAGCTGTTGTGGGTCATATCTATTGGGCAGCAGCTGCTTTACATATGATGTGTGTCAGATCTATGGGGCCGGAGCTGCAGTGGGGCTGATGGGGGTCAGATCTATGGGGCAGGAGCTACTGTGGGGCTGATGTGGGTCAAATCAATGGGGCAGAGCTGCTCTTGGGAACATGTGGGTCAGATCTATGGGGCAGGAGCTGCTGTGGGGCTGATGTGGGTCAGATCTATAGGGCAGGAGCTGCTGTGCGACAGATGTGGGTCAGATCTATGGGTCAGGAGCTGCTGTGGGGCTGATGTGGGTCAGATCCTTGGGGCTGAAGCTGCTGTGGGTCATATCTACTGGGCAGCAGCTGCTTTACATATGATGTGTGTCAGATCTGTGGGGCTGCTGTGGGTTAGATCTATGGGGCAGGAGCTGTTGTGGGGCTGATGGGGGTCAGATCTATGGGGCAGGAGCTACTGTGGGGCTGATGTTGGTCTGATCTATGGGGCAGGAGCTGCTGTGCGACATATGTGGGTAAGATCTATGGGGCAGGTGCTGCTGTGCGACATATGTGGGTCAGATCTATGGGGCAGGATCTGCTGTGGGGCTGATGTGGGAAAGATCTATGGGGCAGGAGATGCTTTGGGGCAGATGTGGGTCAGATCTATGGGGCAGGAGTTGCTGTGGGGCTGATGTGGGTCAGATCCTTGGCTCTGAAGCTGCTGTGGGTCATATCTATTGGGCAGCAGCTGCTTTACATATGATGTGTGTCAGATCTATTGGGCAGGAGCTGCTGTGGGGCTGATGTGGGTTAGATCTATGGGGCAGGAGCTGTTGTGGGGCTGATGGGGGTCAGATCCTTAGGGCAGGAGCTACTGTGGGGCTGATGTTGGTCTGATCTATGGGGCAGGAGCTGCTGCGGGGCTGATTTGGGTCAGATCTATGGGGCAGGAGCTGCTGTGGGGCTGATGTGGGTTAGATCTATGGGGCAGGAGCTGTTGTGGGGCTGATGGGGGTCAGATCTATGGGGCAGGAGATGCTGTGTGTCAGATCTATGGGGCAGGAGCTGCTGTGGGGAACATGTGGGTCAGGTCTATGGGGCAGGAGCTGCTGTGGGGCAGATGTGGGTCAGATCTATGGGTCAGCAGCTGCTGTGGGTCTGATGTGGGTCAGATCTATGGGGCAGGAGCTGCTGTGGGGCTGATGTGGGTCAGATCTATATGGCAGGAGCTTCTGTGGGTCAGATCTATGGGGCAGGAACAGATGTGGGCCTGATGTTGGTCAGATTTATGGAGCAGGAGCTGCTGTGTTGCAGATGTGGGTCAGATCTATGGTGCAGGAGCTGCTGTGGGGCAGATGTAGGGCATATCTATAGGGCAGGAGCTGCTGTGAGGCTGATGGGTGTTAGATCTATGGGGAGGAGCTGCTGTGGTGCAGATGTGGGTCAGAGCTATGGGGCAGGAGCTGCTGTGGGGCAGAAGTGGGTAAGATCTATGGGGTAGGAGATGGTGTGTGGCAGATGTGGGTCAGATCTATGGTGTAGGAGCTGCTGTGGGGCTGATGTGGGTCAGATCTATGGGGCAGGAGCTGCTGTGGTTAAGATCTATTTGGCAGGATCTGCTGTGGGGCAGATTTGGGTCAGATCTATGGGGCAGGATCTGCTGTGTGGCAAATGTGGGTCAGATCTATGGGGCAGGACCTGCTGTGGGTCAGATCTATGAAGCAGGAACAGATGTGGGCCTGATGTTGGTCAGATTTATGGAGCAGGAGCTGCTGTGTTGCAGATGTGGGTCAGATCTATGGTGCAGGAGCTGCTGTGGGGCAGATGTAGGGCATATCTATGGGGCAGGAGCTGCTGTGAGGCTGATGGGTGTTAGATCTATGGGGAGGAGCTGCTGTGGTGCAGATGTGGGTCAGAGCTATGGAGCAGGAGCTGCTGTGTGGCAGATGTGGGTCAGATCTATGGTGTAGGAGCTGCTGTGGGGCTGATGTGGGTCAGATCTATGGGGCAGGAGCTGCTGTGGGTCATATCTATTGGGCAGCAGCTGCTTTACATATGATGTGTGTCAGATCTATGGGGCCGGAGCTGCAGTGGGGCTGATGGGAGTCAGATCTATGGGGCAGGAGCTACTGTGGGGCTGATGTGGGTCAAATCAATGGGGCAGAGCTGCTCTTGGGAACATGTGGGTCAGATCTATGGGGCAGGAGCTGCTGTGGGGCTGATGTTGGTCAGATCTATAGGGCAGGAGCTGCTGTGCGACAGATGTGGGTCAGATCTATGGGGCAGGAGCTGCTGTGGGGCTGATGTGGGTCAGATCCTTGGGGCTGAAGCTGCTGTGGGTCATATCTACTGGGCAGCAGCTGCTTTACATATGATGTGTGTCAGATCTATGGGGCAGGAGCTGCTGTGGGGCTGATGTGGGTCAGATCTATGGGGCAGGAGCTGTTGTGGGGCTGATGGGGGTCAGATCTATGGGGCAGGAGCTTCTGTGAGGCTGATGGGGGTCAGATCTATGGGGCAGGAGCTACTGTGGGGCTGATGTTGGTCTGATCTATGGGGCAGGAGCTGCTGTGCGACATATGTGGGTCAGATCTATGGGGCAGGTGCTGCTGTGCGACATATGTGGGTCAGATCTATGGGGCAGGATCTGCTGTGGGGATGATGTGGGAAAGATCTATGGGGCAGGAGATGCTTTGGGTAGATGTGGGTCAGATCTATGGTGCAGGAGTTGCTGTGGGGCTGATGTGGGTCAGATCCTTGGGGCTGATGCTGCTGTGGGTCATATCTATTGGGCAGCAGCTGCTTTACATATGATGTGTGTCAGATCTATGGGGCAGGAGCTGCTGTGGGGCTGATGTGGGTTAGATCTATGGGGCAGGAGCTGTTGTGGGGCTGATGGGGTCAGATCCTTAGGGCAGGAGCTACTGTGGGGCTGATGTTGGTCTGATCTATGGGGCAGGAGCTGCTGCGGGGCTGATTTGGGTCAGATCTATGGGGCAGGAGCTGCTGTGGGGCTGATGTGGGTTAGATCTATGGGGCAGGAGCTGTTGTGGGGCTGATGGGGGTCAGATCTATGGGGCAGGAGATGCTGTGGGTCAGATCTATGGGGCAGGAGATGCTGTGGGGAACATGTGTGTCAGGTCTATGGGGCAGGAGCTGCTGTGGGGCAGATGTGGGTCAGATCTATGGGTCAGCAGCTGCTGTGGGTCTGATGTGGGTCAGATCTATGGGTCAGCAGCTGCTGTGGGTCTGATGTGGGTCAGATCTATGGGGCAGTAACTGCTGTGGGTCAGATCTATGGGGCAGGAACAGATGTGGGCCTGATGTTGGTCAGATTTATGGAGCAGGAGCTGCTGTGTTGCAGATGTGGGTCAGATCTATGGGGAGGAGCTGCTGTGGTGCAGATGTGGGTCAGATCTTTGGGGAGGAGCTGCTGTGGTGCAGATGTGGGTCAGATCTATGGGGCAGGAGCTGCTGTGGGGCAGATGTGGGTCAGATCTTTGGGGAGGAGCTGCTGTGGTGCAGATGTGGGTCAGATCTATGGGGCAGGAGCTGCTGTGGGGAACATGTGGGTCAGGTCTGTGGGGCAGGAGCTGCTGTGGGGCAGATGTGGGTCAGATCTATGGGTCAGCAGCTGCTGTGGGTCTGATGTGGGTCAGATCTATGGGGCAGGAGATGCTGTGGGGCTGATGTGGGTCAGATCTATGGGGCAGGAGCTGCTGTGGGTCAGATCTATGGGGCAGGAACAGATGTGGGCCTGATGTTGGTCAGATTTATGGAGCAGGAGCTGCTGTGTTGCAGATGTGGGTCAGATCTATGGTGTAGGAGCTGCTGTGGGGCTGATTTGGGTCAGATATATGGAGCAGGAGCTGCTGTGGTTAAAATCTATTTGGCAGGACCTGCTGTGGGGCAGATTTGGGTCAGATCTATGGGGCAGGAGCTGCTGTGGGGCAGATGTGGGTCAGATCTATGGGTCAGCAGCTGCTGTGTGTCTGATGTGGGTCAGATCTATGGGGCAGGAGCTGCTGTGGGGCTGATGTGGGTCAGATCTATGGGGCAGGAGATGCTGTGGGTCAAATCAAATGGGCAGAGCTGCTCTTGGAAACATGTGGGTCAGATCTATGGGGCAGGAGATGGTGTGTGGCAGATGTGGGTCAGATCCATGGGGCAGGAGCTGCTGTGGGGCTGATGAGGGTCAGATCTATAGGGCAGGAGCTGCTGTGGGTCAGATGTGGGTCAGATCTATGGGGCAGGAGCTGCTGTGGGGCTGATGTGGGTCAGATCTATGGGGCAGGAGCTGCTGTGGGGAACGTGTGTGTCAGGTCTATGGGGCAGGAGCTGCTGTGGGGCTGATGTGGGTCAGATCTATGGGGCAGGAGCTGCTGTGGGGCTGATTTGGGTAAGATCTATGGGGCAGGAGCTGCTGTGGGGCTGATGTGGGTCAGATCTATGGGGCAGGAGCTGCTGTGGGGCTGATGTGGGTCAGATCTATGGGGCAGGAGATGCTGTGGGTCAGATCTATGGGGCAGGAGCTGCTGTGGGGAACATGTGGGTTAGGTCTATGGGGCAGGAGCTGCTGTGGGGCAGATGTGGGTCAGATCTATGGGTCAGCAGCTGCTGTGGGTCTGATGTGGGTCATATCTATTGGGCAGCAGCTGCATTACATATGATGTGTGTCAGATCTATGGGGCAGGAGCTGCTGTGGGGAACATGTGGGTCAGATCTATGGGGAAGGAGCTGCTGTGGGTCTGATGTGGGTCAGATCTATGGGGCAGGAGCTGCTGTGGGGCTGATGTGGGTCAGATCTATAGGGCAGAAGCTGCTGTGCGACAGATGTGGGTCAGATCTATGGGGTAGGAGCTGCTGTGGGGCTGATGTGGGTCAGATCTATGGGGCACCAGCTGCTGTGGGTCTGATGTGGGTCAGATCTATGGGGCAGGAGCTGCTGTGGGGAACATGTGGGTCAGATCTATGGGGCAGGAGCTGCTGTGGGGCTGATGTGGGTCAGATCTATGGGGCAGGAGATGCTGTGGGTCAGATCTATGGGGCAGGAGCTGCTGTGGGGAACATGTGGGTCAGGTCTATGGGGCAGGAGCTGCTGTGGGGCAGATGTGGGTCAGATAATGGGTCAGCAGCTGCTGTGGGTCTGATGTGGGTCACATCTATGGGGCAGGAGCTGCTGTGGGGCTGATGTGGGTCAGATCTATGGGGCAGGAGCTGCTGTGGTTAAAATCTATTTTGCAGGACCTGCTGTGGGGCAGATTTGGGTCAGATCCATGGGGCAGGAGCTGCAGTTTAGATGATGTACGTCAGATCTATGGGGCAGGAGCTGTTGTGGGTCATCTCTATTGGGCAGCAGCTGCTTTACATATGATGTGTGTCAGATCTATGGGGCCGGAGCTGCAGTGGGGCTGATGGGGGTCAGATCTATGGGGCAGGAGCTACTGTGGGGTTGATGTGGGTCAAATCAATGGGGCAGAGCTGCTCTGGGGCACATGTGGGTCAGATCTATGGAGCAGGAGCTGCTGTGGGGCTGATGTGGGTGAGATCTATGGGGCAGCAGATGCTGTGGGTCTCATGTGGGTCAGATCTATGGGGCAGGAGCTGCTGTGGGTCTGATGTGGGTCAGATCTATGGGGCAGGAGCTGCTGTGGGGCTGATGTGGGTCTGATATATGGGGCAGGAGTTGCTGTGGCTCAGATCTATGGGGCAGGAACAGATGTGGGCCTGATGTTGGTCAGATTTATGGAGCAGGAGCTGCTGTGTTGCAGATGTGGGTCAGATCTATGGTGCAGGAGCTGCTGTGGGGCAGATGTAGGGCTTATCTATGGGGCAGGAGCTGCTGTGAGGCTGATGGGTGTTAGATCTATGGGGAGGAGCTGCTGTGGTGTAGATGTGGGTCAGAGCTATGGGGCAGGAGCTGCTGTGTGGCAGATGTGGGTCAGATCTATGGTGTAGGAGCTGCTGTGGGGCTGATGTGGGTCAGATCTATGGGGCAGGAGCTGCTGTGGTTAAGATCTATTTGGCAGGATCTGCTGTGGGGCAGATTTGGGTCAGATCTATGGGGCAGGAGCTGCAGTGGAGATGATGTACGTCAGATCTATGGGGCAGGAGCTGCTGTGGGGCTGCTGTGGGTTAGATCTATGGGGCAGGAGCTGTTGTGGGTAATATCTATTGGGCAGCAGCTGCTTTACATATGATGTGTGTCAGATCTATGGGGCCGTAGCTGCAGTGGGGCTGATGGGGGTTAGATCTATTGGGCAGGAGCAACTGTGGGGCTGATGTGGGTCAAATCAATGGGGCAGAGCTGCTCTTGGGAACATGTGGGTCAGATCTATAAGGCAGGAGCTGCTGTGGGGCTGATGTGGGTCAGATCTATAGGGCAGGAGATGCTTTGGGGAAGATGTGGGTCAGATCTATGGGGCAGAAGCTGCTGTGGGGCTGATGTGGGAAAGATCTATGGGGCAGGAGATGCTTTGGGGCAGATGTGGTCAGATCTATGGGGCAGGAGTTGCTGTGGGGCTGATGTGTGTCAGATCCTTGGGGCTGAAGCTGCTGTGGGTCATATCTATTGGGCAGCAGCTGCTTTACATATGATGTGTGTCAGATGTATGGGGCAGGAGCTGCTTTGGGGCTGATGTGGGTTAGATCTATGGGGCAGGAGTTGTTGTGGGGCTGATGGGGGTCAGATCCTTAGGGCAGGAGCTACTGTGGGGCTGATGTTGGTCTGATCTATGGGGCAGGAGCTGCTGCGGGGCTGATTTGGGTCAGATCTATGGGGCAGGAGCTGCTGTGGGGCTGATGTGGGTTAGATCTATGGGGCAGGATCTGTTGTGGGGCTGATGGGGGTCAGATCTATGGGGCAGGAGATGCTGTGTGTCAGATCTATGGGGCAGGAGCTGCTGTGGGGAACACGTGGGTCAGGTCTATGGGGCAGGAGCTGCTGTGGGGCAGATGTGGGTCAGATCTATGGGTCAGCAGCTGCTGTGGGTCTGATTTGGGTCAGATCTATGGGGCAGGAGCTGCTGTGGGGCTGATGTGGGTCAGATCTATAAGGCAGGAGCTTCTGTGGGTCAGATCTATGGGGCAGGAACAGATGTGGGCCTGATGTTGGTCAGATTTATGGAGCAGGAGCTGCTGTGTTGCAGATGTGGGTCAGATCTATGGTGCAGGAGCTGCTGTGGGGCAGATGTAGGGCATATCTATAGGGCAGGAGCTGCTGTGAGGCTGATGGGTGTTAGATCTATGGGGAGGAGCTGCTGTGGTGCAGATGTGGGTCAGAGCTATGGGGCAGGAGCTGCTGTGGGGCAGAAGTGGGTAAAATCTATGGGGTAGGAGATGGTGTGTGGCAGATGTGGGTCAGATCTATGGTGTAGGAGCTGCTGTGGGGCTGATGTGGGTCAGATCTATGGGGCAGGAGCTGCTGTGGTTAAGATCTATTTAGCAGGATCTGCTGTGGGGCAGATTTGGGTCAGATCTATGGGGCAGAATCTGCTGTGTGGTTAATGTGGGTCAGATCTATGGGGCAGGACCTGCTGTGGGTCAGATCTATGAAGCTGGAACAGATGTGGGCCTGATGTTGGTCAGATTTATGGAGCAGGAGCTGCTGTGTTGAAGATGTGGGTCAGATCTATGGTGCAGGAGCTGCTGTGGGGCAGATGTAGGGCATATATATGGGGCAGGAGCTGCTGTGAGGCTGATGGGTGTTAGATCTATGGGGAGGAGCTGCTGTGGTGCAGATGTGGGTCAGAGTTATGGGGCAGGAGCTGCTGTGTGGCAGATGTGGGTCAGATCTATGGTGTAGGAGCTGCTGTGGGGCTGATGTGGGTCAGATCTATGGGGCAGGAGCTGCTGTGGTTAAGATCTATGGGGCAGGAGCTGTTGTGGGTCATATCTATTGGGCAGCAGCTGCTTTACATATGATGTGTGTCAGATCTATGGGGCCGGAGCTGCAGTGGGGCTGATGGGAGTCAGATCTATGGGGCAGGAGCTACTGTGGAGCTGATGTGGGTCAAATCAATGGGGCAGAGCTGCTCTTGGGAACATGTGGGTCAGATCTATGGGGCAGGAGCTGCTGTGGGGCTGATGTGGGTCAGATCTATAGGGCAGGATCTGCTGTGCGACAGATGTGGGTCAGATCTATGGGGCAGGAGCTGCTGTGGGGCTGATGTGGGTCAGATCCTTGGGGCTGAAGCTGCTGTGGGTCATATCTACTGGGCAGCAGCTGCTTTACATATGATGTGTGTCAGATCTATGGGGCAGGAGCTGCTGTGGGGCTGATGTGGGTTAGATCTATGGGGCAGGAGCTGTTGTGGGGCTGATGGGGGTCAGATCTATGGGGCAGGAGCTACTGTGAGGCTGATGGGGGTCAGATCTATGGGGCAGGAGCTACTGTGGGGCTGATGTTGGTCTGATCTATGGGGCAGGAGCTGCTGTGCGACAGATGTGGGTCAGATCTATGGGGCAGGTGCTGCTGTGCGACATATGTGGGTCAGATCTATGGGGCAGGATCTGCTGTGGGGCTGATGTGGGAAAGATCTATGGGGCAGGAGATGCTTTGGGGCAGATGTGGGTCAGATCTATGGTGCAGGAGCTGCTGTGGGGCTGATGTGGGTCAGATCCTTGGGGCTGAAGCTGCTGTGGGTCATATCTATTGGGCAGCAGCTGCTTTACATATGATGTGTGTCAGATCTATGGGGCAGGAGCTGCTGTGGGGCTGATGTGGGTTAGATCTATGGGGCAGGAGCTGTTGTGGGGCTGATGGGGGTCAGATCGTTAGGGCAGGAGCTACTGTGGGGCTGATGTTGGTCTGATCTATGGGGCAGGAGCTGCTGCGGGGCTGATTTGGGTCAGATCTATGGGGCAGGAGCTGCTGTGGGGCTGATGTGGGTTAGATCTATGGGGCAGGAGCTGTTGTGGGGCTGATGGGGGTCAGATCTATGGGGCAGGAGATGCTGTGGGTCAGATCTATGGGGCAGGAGATGCTGTGGGTCAGATCTATGGGGCAGGAGATGCTGTGGGGAACATGTGTGTCAGGTCTATGGGGCCGGAGCTGCTGTGGGGCAGATGTGGGTCAGATCTATGGGTCAGCAGCTGCTGTGGGTCTGATGTGGGTCAGATCTATGGGTCAGCAGCTGCTGTGGGTCTGATGTGGGTCAGATCTATGGGGCAGTAACTGCTGTGGGTCAGATCTATGGGGCAGGAACAGATGTGGGCCTGATGTTGGTCAGATTTATGGAGCAGGAGCTGCTGTGTTGCAGATGTGGGTCAGATCTATGGGGAGGAGCTGCTGTGGTGCAGATGTGGGTCAGATCTATGGGGCAGGAGCTGCTGTGGGGCAGATGTGGGTCAGATCTATGGGCAGGAGCTGCTGTGCTGCACATGTTGGTAGGGTCTATGGGGCAGGAGCTGCTGTGGGGCAGATGTGGGTCAGATCTATGGGGCAGGAGCTGCTGTGGGGCTGATGTTGGTCAGATCTTTGGGGCAGCAGCTGCTGTGGAGCAGATCTGGGTAAGATCTATGTCGCAGGAGCTGCTGTGGGGCAAATGTGGCACATATCAATGGGGCAAATTGTGCTGTGAGGCTGATGTGGGTCAGATCTATGGGGCAGGAGCTGCTGTGGGGCTGATGTGGGTCAAATCAATGGGGCAGAGCTGCTCTGGGGCACGTGTGGGTCAGATCTATGGAGCAGGAGCTGCTGTGGGGCAGATTTGAATCAGATCTATAGGGCAGGAGCTGCTGTGGGTCAGATCTATGGAGCAGGAGCTGCTGCGGGGAACATGTGAGTTAGATCAATGGGGCAGGAGATGGTGTGGGGCAGATGTGGGTCAGATCTATGGGGCAGGATCTCCTGGGAGCTGATGTGGGTCAGATCTGTGGGGTAAAATCTGCTGTGGGGAAGATGTGGTTCAGATCTATGACGCAGGAGCTGCTGTGGGGCAGATGTGGGTCAGATCTATGGGTCAGGAGCTGCTGTGGGGCAGATGTGGTTCAGTTCTATGGGGCAAGAGCTGCTGTGGTGCAGATGTGGGTCAGATCTATGGGGCAGGAGCTGATGTGGGGCTGATACGATTAAGATCTATGGAGCGGGAGATGCTATGGGGCTGATGAGGGTTAGATCTATGGGGCAGGAGCTGATGTGGGGCAGATTTGAATCAGATCTATAGGGCAGGATCTCCTGTGGGTCAGATCTATGGAGCAGGAGCTGCTGTGGGGCACATGTGGGTCAGATCTATGGGGTAGAAGCTGCTGTGGGGCTGATGGGGGTCATATCTATAAGGCAGGAGCTGCTGTGGGGCTGACGTGGGTCAGATCTATGAGGCAAGAGCTGCAGTGGGGCAGAGTTGGGTCAGATCTATGGGGCAGGATATCCTGTGGGGCTGATGTGGGTCAAATCAATGGGGCAGAGCTGCTCTGGGGCACATGTGGGTCAGATCTATGGAGCAGGAGCTGCTGTGGGGCAGATTTGAATCAGATCTATAGGGCAGGAGCTGCTGTGGGTCAGATCTATGTGCAGGAGCTGCTGTGGGGCACATGTGAGTTAGATCTATGGGGCAGGAGATGGTGTGGGGCAGATGTGGGTCAGATGTATGGGGCAGGAGCTGCTGTGTGGCTGATGAGGGTCAGATCTATGGGGCATGGGCTGCTGTGGGTCAGATCTACGGGACTGGAGCTGCAGTGGAGCACATGTGGGTCAGCTCTATGGGGTAGAAGCTGCTGTGGGGCTGATGGGGGTCATATCTATAAGGCAGGAGCTGCTGTGGGGCTGACGTGGGTCAGATCTATGAGGCAGGAGCTGCTGTGGGGCAGATTTGGGTCAGATCTATGGGGCAGGAGCTGCTGTGGGGCTGCTGTGGGTCAGATCTATGGGGCAGGAGCTGCTGTAGGGAACATGTGGGTCAGGTCTATGGGGCAGGAGCTGCTGTGTGGCTGATGAGAGTCAGATCTATGGGGCATGGGCTGCTGTGGGGCTGATGGTGGTCAGATCTATGGGGCAGGAGCTACTGTGGGGCTGATGTTGGTCTGATCTATGGGGCAGGAGCTGCTGTGCGACAGATGTGGGTCAGATCTATGTGGCAGGAGCTGCTGTGCGACATATGTGGGTCAGATCTATTGGGCAGGATCTGCTGTGGGTCTGATGTGGGAAAGATATATGGGGCAGGAGATACTGTGGGCCATATGTCGGTCCGATCTATTGGGCAGGAGCTGCTGTGGGGCTGCTGTGGGTCAGATCTATGGGGCAGGAGCTGTTGTGGGGCTGATGGGGGTCAGATCTATGGGGCAGGAGCTACTGTGGGGCTGATGTTGGTCTGATCTATGGGGCAGGAGCTGCTGTGCGACAGTTGTGGGTCAGATCTATGTGGCAGGAGCTGCTGTGGGGCGCATGTGAATTAGGTCTATGGGGCAGGAGCTGCTGTGGGGCGCATGTGAATCAGGTCTATGGGGCAGGAGCTGCTGTGGGTCAGATTGTCATGGTTTAATAATGTTGTAATTTTGCTATCAGTATTCCACATCATAACATCATATAAAGCATGGATAATTTTACTGAATCTGCAACTTACAGAAGAAGACTACATCTCCCAGAGAGCAACACGATGGGTCACGGGACCTGGACTCTATATTAACTCTGTCGCAGAACAGACTGATGTCTTTCGAGTTCTGGCGTTCAGGGCAGTGTGTGGGAGCCTTCAGCCGTTCGCCCAGATTCACAGTAGGCCTCTCGGTTACGGGACTCATTCTCTCTCCTATTTTGCTTGATTCATTAGCTCAATTTTCAATTATATTGTATTCTATTGTGTTATCCTGTATTTCGATATAGTATTTAGTAAATAAGTGTGCCTCCTTACATCGTTGCCGCTGTTTTCTTTTCTTAATTAACTTTTTCTTTTCGGCTGAGGGCCCTTCAGGGGCCCACAGCCCTTGTCACAGACGCAGGTGGATTTTTCGTTCAAACCGTGACAGATTTGGTAGCAGAGGATGGTTCCACTGTTGCAGCCACCCCCATAAGGCATTTGCCACCATCCATGAATCAGTATAAAGATATGAAGCATTGGCCACCTCTCCCGTTCAGCCACATCTAAAGCCAGCTGAACAGCCTTTACCTCTGCAAATTTGACTTGATTCTCCTTTACCTTCAGTGGCCTCTGCAACTTGTTGTGTGGGGCTCCATACAGCAGCTTTCCATCTGCGATGCTTCCCTACAATACGACATGATCCGTCTGTGAATAGGGCAAATTACTTTTCGTTTTCTGGTAGCTCATTGTATGGTGGTGCCTCTTTAGCACGTGATACCTCTTCTGTAGGTGGTGTTTCAATTTTTTTACTCTCAGGCCAGTCCATGATCACTTCTAGAATTCCAGGACGGCTGAGTTTTCCCATTCAAGCTCGTTGTGTAATTAATGAAATCCACTTACTCCAAGTGGCATCAGTAGCATGATGGGTGGAGGGAACCTGTCCTTTAAACATCCAATTTATTACTGGCAAGCGAGGTGCTAGAAGAAGCTGAACCTCTGTCCCAACTACTTCAGAAGCAGCCCGAACCCCCTCATACACGGCTAAGATCTCCTTCTTAGTCGGAGTGTAGCGCTCCTCAGACCCTTTATATGCTTGACTCCAAAATCCTAGGGGTCGGCCTCGGATCCTCACATCCTGCCCCGTCCGTACTGGCCCCAAGGCCACGGCACGGGCTATTTCTTGTTTTCTCTGCTCAAAAGCCTGCTGCTGCTCAGGACCCCATGAGAAATTCTTCTTCTTCTGTGTTACCTGATAGAGGGGGCTCACTATGTGGCTGTAGTTTGGGACATGCATTCTCCAAAAGCCCACTACTCCCAGAAAAGATTGGGTCTCTGTCTTGTCGGTGGGCGGAGACATAGCAGTGATTTTGTCAATCACATCTGCTGGGATGTGACGACGTCCATCTTGCCATTTTATACCTAAGAACTGGATTTCCTGGGCAGGACCCTTCACCTTGCTGCGCTTAATGGCAAAACCAGCTTTCAAAAGAATTTGGATTATCTGTTTCCCTTTCTTGAAAACCTCTGCTGCTGTATGGCCCCACACTACAATATCATCAATATACTGCAAGTGCTCAGGAGCATCACCCTGTTCCAAAACAGCTTGGATCAATCCATGGCAAATTGTTGGGCTGTGCTTCCACCCCTGAGGTAAACGGTTCCAGGTGTACTGAATACCTCTCCAGGAAAAAGCAAACTGTGGCCTACATTTTGCAGCCAATGGGATGGAAAAGAAGGCATTAGCAATGTCAATGGTGGCATACCACCTAGCTTCTTTTGACTCCAGTTCATACTGGAGTTCTAGCATGTCTGGTACAGCAGCACTTAATGGAGGTGTGACTTCATTCAGGCCATGGTAATCCACCGTCAGCCTCCATTCCCCACTGGTTTTACACACTGGCCATATGGGGCTGTTAAAAGGCGAGTGAGTTTTGCTAATCACTCCCTGATTCTCTAATTGGCGAATTAGCTTGTGAATGGGGAGCAATGAGTCCCTATTGGTGCGGTACTGCCGTCTGTGAACCACTCTGGTGACAATTGGTACCTCTTGGTCTTTTACCTGGTGCAACCTCCCAGCACCCGCTGGGAGACCCGGCGCTCGCTGCGTTGCTTCCGTCCTCCGTTTGGGGGGTTCCGTGCGCCAGCGCCGGCGCGTGGAAAGGGGGTGTGCGGCTGGTGGCGCGCAGGCGCGTGCCAGGCCCCCTTTCGCCCAGTTTTTCCCCATCCATCCATCCATCCATCCATCCATCCATCCATCCATCCATCCATCCATCCATCCATCCATCCATCCATCCATCCATCCATCCATCCATCCATCCATCCATCCATCCATCCATCCATCCACCTTTCCGCTTCGTGGCGGCGCGGGGTAGACCTGGGCGACCATCCACCCGCTCGATCGGCGTTGCAGTTTCCCGTCCGTGCCGCGGGTAGACGTGTCGTCCGTAGCGGGGTTGACCTGTCGGCCGGTGCCGTTTCCCGTCCGTGCCGCGGGTAGACGTGTCGGCCGTAGCCGCGCGTCACGCAGCTGTGTCAAGTGGTAAGAGTACGACGAACGGCCAGCCGCCCCCCGACCCGACCCGACCAGACCCGACCAGACCCGACCCGACCCGACCCGACCCGACCCGACCCGACCCGACCACTTCCGCCGTTGACCCTCCCTCGCGCCCACCCGCATCCTCCCCTCCCATCCCTTCCCCTCCCCTCCTCTCCCTTGTGGTGTTATTTAAATTTATTAAAATAGGTAGGGTAGACCTGGGGTCCGGCATTCGAGCTCGGGCGTCCTCGCGCACGACCGTCTCCGCCGTTCGTCCTCCCTCGGGCACGCTTGCTTCCTCCATTATTGTGGTGGGTTTTTTTTGTTTTTTGTTTTTTTAAAAATATTTTTGTTTCTTTTAAATTTTTTTTTCCTTTTTTTCTCCTTTTTTCCCCATTTTTTCTTTTTTTTCCCATTTTTCCCCTTTTTAAATATTTTTTTCTTTCTTTTTTTTTTAAATTTTCTTTTCCCCATATTTCCTTATTATTTATTTAGTTATTCATGCAATTATTAATATCACTCTTCCGCTTTCCCATTTTTATTACTTTTATTTTATTTTATTTTATTATTTTATTTTACCGCGACATTTTATGATCTATCTGTACTTTTTCACACCTTCTTCCCTTCTACTTTTCTTTGACTTCTGCCTTCCCTTCCCTTCCCTTCCCTTCCCTTCCCTTCCCTTCCCTTCCCTTCCCTTCCCTTCCCTTCCCTTCCCTTCCCTTCCCTTCCCTTCCCTTCCCTTCCCTTCCCTTCCCTTCCCTTCCCTTCCCTTCTTTTCCCTTCCCTTCCCTTCCCTTCCCTTCCCTTCCCTTCCCTTCCCTTCCCTTCCCTTCCCTTCCCTTCCCTTCCCTTCCCTTCCCTTCCCTTCCCTTCCCTTCCCTTCCCTTCCCTTCCCTTCCCTTCCCTTCCCTTCCCTTCCCTTCCCTTCCCTTCTCTTCTCTTTCTCCTCGTCACCCGCGCGTGAGTAGGCCCTGCACGGCCTCTGTCACGAAGAAGGGGGTCGCTTGCGTGGCCGGGGAGGGATGGGGGGGTCCGCGACGGGGTTGCGGGTATGCGGGTAGACCTGGCTGCCGGCCGGCGCCTGATCTTCCCGGCCCCGCGTCCGTCTTCCACCTTCCCCCCCCCCAGTCCACACCGCACGAGCGGGAACCCGACCCGTACCCGACGGCGGCCTGCCTCCGCCTGCCCCCACCCCGGCCCTCACCCACAACCCGCCCTCTCCCGGACGCATTTCACCCGACCGGCCCGCGACCGTGTTTTTTTATTTGTTTGTTTGTTTTTTTTTTTTTTTTTTTTTTTTATTTTGGTCGGTCACTCGCTCGGTTATTTGTTTGGACCCGATTGGCCCGTTTGGTTTTTTTCTTTTCTTTCCTTTTTCCACCGGGGTGCTCCTGACGGCTCGGCCCAATGGCGGCTCGACTCGGCGACCGGAGCCCGCCAAAACGCCTCGCCACCCCCGAGCCCCACCGCCACCACTGCCACCACCGCCACCACCTCCTCCTCCCGCCGAAAATCCCACGTACCGTTCCACCTCATCTGCCGGCTGGGAGAGAGGCTAGGTGCGAACCCCGCGGGGGACGCGGCCGCCTCCCGCCGGCCCACCTCTCACCGCTGCCGTCTTCCCGCTGCTCTTTCGCCATCCCTCGCCACGCGGCCTGCCCGCAGTCCGGATTTCCGGCTTGAACGGACCCCGCTCAAGTGCGCCGGCACGGTCCAACCACTCCCGGCGGGCACCGCTCGGCTCGGACGTTCCTCGGAATCAGCCAAATGTCGCTCCCGTGGCGTCTCCGCAGGCAAAAACGCATAGCCGGCGCCGCAAAGCTCGCGAGCCGCACCGAGCCGGGGAAACCGTGCCGTGGAGCAGCTGTGGGGCACATGTGGGTCAGATCTATGGGTTAGGTGCTGCTTTGGGGAAAATGTGGGTCAGATCTATGGGGCAGGAGCTGCTGTGGGTCAGATTTGGGTCAGATCTATGGGGCAGGAGCTGCTGTGGGGCTGCTGTGGGTCAGATTTATGAGTCAGGAGCTGCTGTGTGGCTGATGTGGGTCAGATCTATGGGGCAGGAGCTGCTGTGGGGCACATGTGGGTCAGACCTATGGGGCAGGAGATGGTGTGGGGCAGATTTGGGTCAGATGTATGGGTCAGGAGCTGCTGTGTGGCTGATGAGGGTCAGATCTATGGGGCATGGGCTGCTGTGGGTCAGATCTACGGGACTGGAGCTGCAGTGGAGCACATGTGGGTCAGATCTATGGGGTAGAAGCTGCTGTGGGGCTGATGGGGGTCATATCTATAAGGCAGGAGCTGCTGTGGGGATGACGTGGGTCAGATCTATGAGGCAGGAGCTGCTGTGGGGCAGATTTGGGTCAGATCTATGGGGCAGGAGCAGCAGTGGGGCAGATGTGGTCAGATCTATGGGTCAGGAGCTGCAGTGGAGATGATGTACGTCAGATCTATGGGGCAGGAGCTGCTGTGGGGCTGCTGTGGGTCAGATCATTGGGGCTGAAGCTGCTGTGGGTCATATCTATTGGGCAGCAGCTGCTTTACATATGATGTGTGTCAGATCTATGGGGCAGGAGCTGCTTGGGGCTGATATGGGTCAGATCTATGGGCAGGAGCTGCTGTGGGGCACATGTGAGTTAGATCTATGGGGCAGGAGATGGTGTGGGGCAGATTTGGGTCAGATGTATGGGTCAGGAGCTGCTGTGTGGCTGATGAGGGTCAGATCTATGGGGCATGGGCTGCTGTGGGTCAGATCTACGGGACTGGAGCTGCAGTGGAGCACATGTGGGTCAGATCTATGGGGTAGAAGCTGCTGTGGGGCTGATGGGGGTCATATCTATAAGGCAGGAGCTGCTGTGGGGCTGACGTGGGTCAGATCTATGAGGCAGGAGCTGCTGTGGGGCAGATTTGGGTCAGATCTATGGGGCAGGAGCTGCTGTGGGGCTGATGTGGGTCAGTTCTATGGGGCAAGAGCTGCTGTGGTGCAGATGTTGGTCAGATCTATGGGGCAGGAGCTGCTGTGGGGCTGATATGGTTAAGTTCTATGGAGCGGGAGATGCTATGGGGCTGATGAGGGTCAGATCTATGGGGCAGGAGCTGATGTGGGGCTGATGTTGGTCAGATCTATAGGGCAGGAGCTGCAGTGGGGCTGATGTGGGTCAGATCTATGGGGCAGGATCTCCTGTGGGGCTGATGTGGGTCAAATCAATGGGGCAGAGCTGCTGTGGGGCTGATGTGGGTCAGATCTATGGTGTAGGAGCTGCTGTGGGGCTGATGTGGGTCAGATCTATGGTGCAGGAGCTGCTGTGGTTAAGATCTATTTGGCAGGATCTGCTGTGGGGCAGATTTGGGCTAGATCTATGGGGCAGGAGCAGCAGTGGGGCAGATGTGGTCAGATCTATGGGTCAGGAGGTGCAGTGGAGATGATGTACGTCAGATCTATGGGGCAGGAGCTGCTGTGGGGCTGCTGTGGGTCAGATCATTGGGGCTGAAGCTGCTGTGGGTCATATCTATTGGGCAGCAGCTGCTTTACATATGATGTGTGTCAGATCTATGGGGCAGGAGCTGCTGTGGGGCTGATATGGGTCAGATCTATGGGCAGGAGCTGCTGTGGGGCACATGTGAGTTAGATCTATGGGGCAAGAGATGGTGTGGGGCAGATTTGGGTCAGATGTATGGGTCAGGAGCTGCTGTGTGGCTGATGAGGGTCAGATCTATGGGGCATGGTCTGCTGTGGGTCAGATCTACGGGACTGGAGCTGCAGTGGAGCACATGTGGGTCAGATCTATGGGGTAGAAGCTGCTGTGGGGCTGATGGGGGTCATATCTATAAGGCAGGAGCTGCTGTGGGGCTGACTTGGGTCAGATCTATGAGGCAGGAGCTGCTGTGGGGCAGATTTGGGTCAGATCTATGGGGCAGGAGCTGCTGTGGGGCTGATGTGGGTCAGATCTATGGGGCAGGAGCTGCTGTGGGGCTGATGTGGGTCAGATCTATTGGGCGAAGGCTGCTGTGGGGTGCAAGTGAGGCAGATCTATGGGGCAGGAGCTGCTGTGTGACAAATGTAGGTCAGATCTATGGGGCAGGAGCTGCTGTGGGGCAGATCTATGGGGCAGGAACAGATGTGGGCCTGATGTTGGTCAGATCTATGGGGCAGGAGCTGCTGTGTTGCAGATGTGGGTCAGATCTATGGTGCAGGAGCTGCTGTGGGGCAGATGTAGGGCATATCTATGGGGCAGGAGCTGCTGTGAGGCTGATGGGTGTTAGATCTATGAGGAGGAGCTGCTGTGGTGCAGATGTGGGTCAGAGCTATGGGGCAGGAGCTGCTGTGGGGCAGAAGTGGGTAAGATCTATTGGGTAGGAGATGGTGTGTGGCAGAAGTGGGTCAGATCTATGGTGTGGGAGCTGCTGTGGGGCAGATATGGGTCAGATCTATGGGGCAGGATCTGCTCTGGGGCAGATTTGGGTCAGATCTATGGGGCAGGAGCAGCAGTGGGGCAGATGTGGTCAGATCTATGGGTCAGGAGGTGCAGTGGAGATGATGTACGTCAGATCTATGGGGCAGAGCTGCTGTGAGGCACATGTGGGTCAGATCTATGGAGCAAAAGCTGCTGTGGGGCAGATTTGAATCAGATCTATAGGGCAGGAGCTGCTGTGGGTCAGATCTATGGGCAGGAGCTGCTGTGGGGCACATGTGAGTTAGATCTATGGGGCAGGAGATGGTGTGGGGCAGATTTGAGTCAGATGTATGGGTCAGGAGCTGCTGTGTGGCTGATGAGGGTCAGATCTATGGGGCATGGGCTGCTGTGGGTCAGATCTACGGGACTGGAGCTGCAGTGGAGTACATGTGGGTCAGATCTATGGGGTAGAAGCTGCTGTGGGGCTAATGGGGGTCATATCTATAAGGCAGGAGCTGCTGTGGGGCTGACGTGGGTCAGATCTATGAGGACGGAGCTGCTGTGGGGGAGATGTGGGTCAAATCTATGGGGCAGGAGCTGCTGTGGGGCTGATGTGGGTCAGATCTATGGGGCAGGAGCTGCTGTGGGGCAGATGTAGGGCATATCTATGGGGAAGGAGCTGCTGTGAGGCTGATGGGTGTTAGATCTATGGGGAGGAGCTGCTGTGGTGCCGATGTGGGTCAGAGCTATGGGGCAGGATCTCCTGTGGGGCTGATGTGGGTCAAATCAATGGGGCAGAGCTGCTGTGGGGCACATGTGGGTCAGATCTATGGAGCAGGAGCTGCTGTGGGGCAGATTTGAATCAGATCTATAGGGCAGGAGCTGCTGTGGGTCAGATCTATGGGCAGGAGCTGCTGTGGGGCACATGTGAGTTAGATCTATGGGGCAGGAGATGGTGTGGGGCAGATTTGGGTCAGATGTATGGGTCAGGAGCTGCTGTGTGGCTGATGAGGGTCAGATCTATGGGGCATGGGCTGCTGTGGGTCAGATCTACGGGACTGGAGCTGCAGTGGAGCACATGTGGGTCAGATCTATGGGGTAGAAGCTGCTGTGGGGCTGATGGGGGTCATATCTAAGGCAGGAGCTGCTGTGGGGCTGACTTGGGTCAGATCTATGAGGCAGGAGCTGCTGTGGGGCAGATTTGGGTCAGATCTATGGGGCAGGAGCTGCTGTGGGGCGGATGTGGGTCAGTTCTATGGGGCAAGAGCTGCTGTGGTGCAGATGTTGGTCAGATCTATGGAGCAGGAGCTGCTGTGGGGCAGATTTGAATCAGATCTATACGGCAGGAGCTGCTGTGGGTCAGATCTATGGAGCAGGAGATGCTGTGGGGCACATGTGAGTTAGATCTATGGGGCAGGAGATGGTGTGGGGCAGATTTGGGTCAGATGTATGGGTCAGGAGCTGCTGTGTGGCTGATGAGGGTCAGATCTATGGGGCATGGGCTGCTGTGGGTCAGATCTACGGGAATGGAGCTGCAGTGGAGCACATGTGGGTCAGATCTATGGGGTAGAAGCTGCTGTGGGGCTGATACGGTTAAGATCTATGGAGTGGGAGATGCTATGGGGCTGATGAGGGTCAGATCTATGGGGCAGGAGTTGATGTGGGGCTGATGTAGTAAGATCTATAGGGCAGGAACTGCAGTGGGGCTGATGTGGGTCAGATCTATGGGGCAGGATATCCTGTGGGGCTGATGTGGGTCAAATCAATGGAGCAGAGCTGCTCTGGGGCACATGTGGGTCAGATCTATGGAGCAGGAGCTGCTGTGGGGCAGATTTGAATCAGATCTATAGGGCAGGAGCTGCTGTGGGTCAGATCTATGTGCAGGAGCTGCTGTGGGGCACATGTGAGTTAGATCTATGGGGCAGGAGATGGTGTGGGGCAGATGTGGGTCAGATCTATGGAGCAGGATCTCCTGAGTGGCTGATGTGGGTCAGATCTGTGGGGTAAAATCTGCTGTGGGGCAGATGTGGATCAGATCAACGGGGCAGGAGCTTCTGTGGTGTTGATGTGGGTCAGATCTATGGGTCAGGAGCTGCTGTGGGGCAGATGTGGGTCAGTTCTATGGGGCAAGAGCTGCTGTGGTGCAGATGTGGGTCAGATCTATGGGGCAGGAGCTGCTGTGGGGCTGATACGGTTAAGATCTATGGAGCGGGATATGCTATGGGGCTGATGAGGGTCAGATCTATTGGGCAGGAGCTGATGTGGGGCTGATGTTTGTCAGATCTATAGGGCAGGAGCTTCAGTGGGGCTGATGTGGGTCAGATCTATGGGGCAGGATCTCCTGTGGGGCTGATGTGGGTCAAATCAATGGGGCAGAGCTGCTCTGGGGCACATGTGGGTCAGATCTATGGAGCAGGAGCTGCTGTGGGGCAGATTTGAATCAGATCTATAGGGCAGGAGCTGCTGTGGGTCAGATCTATGGAGCAGGAGCTGCTGTGGGGCACATGTGAGGTAGATCTATGGGGCAGGAGATGGTGTGGGGCAGATGTGGGTCAGATCTATGGGGCTGGAGCTGCTGTGTGGCTGATGAGGGTCAGATCTATGGGGCATGGGCTGCTGTGGGTCAAATCTACGGGACTGGAGCTGCAGTGGAGCACATGTGGGTCAGATCTATGGGGTACAAGCTGCTGTGGGGCTGATACGGTTAAGATCTATGGAGCGGGAGATGCTATGGGGCTGATGAGGGTCAGATCTATGGGGCAGGAGCTGATGTGGGGCTGATGTTGGTCAGATCAATAGGGCAGGATCTGCAGTGGGGCTGATGTGGGTCAGATCTATGGGGCAGGATCTCCTGTGGGGCTGATGTGGGTCAAATCAATGGGGCAGAGCTGCTCTGGGGCACATGTGGGTCAGATCTATGGAGCAGGAGCTGCTGTGGGGCAGATTTGAATCAGATCTATAGGGCAGGAGCTGCTGTGGGTCAGATCTATGGGCAGGAGCTTCTGTGGGGCACATGTGAGTTAGATCTATGGGGCAGGAGATGGTGTGGGGCAGATTTGGGTCAGATGTATGGGTCAGGAGCTGCTGTGTGGCTGATGAGGGTCAGATCTATGGGGTAGAAGCTGCTGTGGGGCTGATACGGTTAAGATCTATGGAGCGGGAGATGCTATGGGGCTGATGAGGGTCAGATCTATGGGGCAGGAGCTGCTGTGGGGCTGATACGGTTAAGATCTATGGAGCGGGAGATGCTATGGGGCAGATGAGGGTCAGATCTATGGGGTAGAAGCTGCTGTGGGGCTGATACGGTTAAGATCTATGGAGCGGGAGATGCTATGGGGCTGATGAGGGTCAGATCTATGGGGCAGGAGCTGATGTGGGGCTGATGTTGGTCAGATCTATAGGGCAGGAGCTGCAGTGGGGCTGATGTGGGTCAGATCTATGTTTCAGGAGGTGCAGTGGAGATGATGTACGTCAGATCTATGGGGCAGAGCTGCTGTGGGGCACATGTGGGTCAGATCTATGGAGCAAAAGCTGCTGTGGGGCAGATTTGAATCAGATCTATAGGGGAGGAGCTGCTGTGGGTCAGATCTATGGGCAGGAGCTGCTGTGGGGCACATGTGATTTAGATCTATGGGGCAGGAGATGGTGTGGGGCAGATTTGGGTTAGATGTATGGGTCAGGAGCTGCTGTGTGGCTGATGAGGGTCAGATCTATGGGGCATGGGCTGCTGTGGGTCAGATCTACGGGACTGGAGCTGCAGTGGAGCACAAGTGGGTCAGATCTATGGGGTAGAAGCTGCTGTGGGGCTGCTGTGGGTCATATCTATAAGGCAGGAGCTGCTGTGGGGCTGACGTGGGTCAGATCTATGACGCAGGAGCTGCTGTGGGGCAGATGTGGGTCAGATCTATGGGGCAGGAGCTGCTGTGGGTCAGATTTGGGTCAGATCTATGGGGCAGGAGCTGCTGTGGGGCTGATGTGGGTCAGTTCTATGGGGCAAGAGCTGCTGTGGTGCAGATGTGGGTCAGATCTATGGGGCAGTAGCTGCTGTGGGGCAGATTTGGGTCAGATCTATGGGGCAGGAGCTGCTGTGGGGCTGATGTTGGTCAGTTCTATGGGGCAAGAGCTGCTGTGGTGCAGATGTGGGTCAGATCTATGGGGCAGGAGCTGCTGTGGGGCTGATACGGTTAAGATCTATGGAGCGGGAGATGCTATGTGGCTGATGAGGGTCAGATCTATGGGGCAGGAGCTGATGTGGGGCTGATGTTGGTCTGATCTATAGGGCAGGAGCTGCAGTGGGGCTGATGTGGGTCAGATCTATGGGGCAGGATCTCCTGTGGGGCTGATGTGGGTCAAATCAATGGGGCAGAGCTGCTCTGGGGCACATGTGGGTCAGATCTATGGTGTAGGAGCTGCTGTGGGGCTGATGTGGGTCAGATCTATGGGGCAGGAGCTGCTGTGGTTAAGATCTATTTGGCAGGATCTGCTGTGGGGCAGATTTGGGTCAGATCTATGGGGCAGGAGCAGCAGTGGGGCAGATGTGGTCAGATCTATGGGTCAGGAGGTGCAGTGGAGATGATGTACGTCAGATCTATGGGGCAGGAGCTGCTGTGGGGCTGCTGTGGGTCAGATCATTGGGGCTGAAGCTGCTGTGGGTCATATCTATTGGGCAGCAGCTGCTTTACATATGATGTGTGTCAGATCTATGGGGCAGGAGCTGCTGTGGGGCTGATATGGGTCAGATCTATGGGCAGGAGCTGCTGTGGGGCACATGTGAGTTAGATCTATGGGGCAGGAGATGGTGTGGGGCAGATTTGGGTCAGATGTATGGGCCAGGAGCTGCTGTGTGGCTGATGAGGGTCAGATCTATGGGGCATGGGCTGCTGTGGGTCAGATCTACGGGACTGGAGCTGCAGTGGAGCACATGTGGGTCAGATCTACGGGGTAGAAGCTGCTGTGGGGCTGATGGGGGTCATATCTATAAGGCAGGAGCTGCTGTGGGGCTGACGTGGGTCAGATCTATGAGGCAGGAGCTGCTGTGGGGCTGACGTGTGTCAGATCTAAAAGGCAGGAGCAGATGTGGTGCAGATGTGGGTCAGATCTATGGGTCAGGAGCTGCTGTGGGGCTGATACGGTTAAGATCTATGGAGCGGGAGATGCTATGGGGCTGATGAGGGTCAGATCTATGGGGCAGGAGCTGATGTGGGGCTGATGTTGGTCTGATCTATAGGGCAGGAGCTGCAGTCGGGCTGATGTGGGTCAGATCTATGGGGCAGGATCTCCTGTGGGGCTGATGTGGGTCAAATCAATGGGGCAGAGCTGCTCTGGGGCACATGTGGGTCAGATCTATGGTGTAGGAGCTGCTGTGGGGCAGAAGTGGGTAAGATCTATGGGGTAGGAGATGGTGTGTGCCAGATGTGGGTCAGATCTATTGTGTAGGAGCTGCTGTGGGGCTGATGTGGGTCAGATCTATGGGGCAGGAGCGACTGTGGTTAAGATCTATTTGGCAGGAGCTGCTGTGGGGCAGATTTGGGTCAGATCTATGGGGCAGGAGCAGCAGTAGGTCAGATGTGGTCAGATCTATGGGTCAGGAGGTGCAGTGGAGATGATGTACGTCAGATCTATGGGGCAGAGCTGCTGTGGGGCACATGTGGGTCAGATCTATGGAGCAAAAGCTGCTGTGGGGCAGATTTGAATCAGATCTATAGGGCAGGAGCTGCTGTGGGTCAGATCTATGGGCAGGAGCTGCTGTGGGGCACATGTGAGTTAGATCTATGGGGCAGGAGATGGTGTGGGGCAGATTTGGGTCAGATGTATGGGTCAGGAGCTGCTGTGTGGCTGATGAGGGTCAGATCTATGGGGCATGGGCTGCTGTGGCTCAGATCTACGGGACTGGAGCTGCAGTGGAGCACATGTGGGTCAGATCTATGGGGTAGAAGCTGCTGTGGGGCTGATGGGGGTCATATCTATAAGGCAGGAGCTGCTGTGGGGCTGACGTGGGTCAGATCTATGAGGCAGGAGCTGCTGTGGGGCTGATGTAGTCAGATCTATGGGGCAGGAGCTGCTGTGGGGCTGATGTGGGTCAGTTCTATGGGGCAAGAGCTGCTGTGGTGCAGATGTGGGTCAGATCTATGGGGCAGGAGCTGCTGTGGGGCTGATACGGTTAAGATCTATGGAGCGGGAGATGCTATGGGGCTGATGAGGGTCAGATCTATGGGGCAGGAGCTGATGTGGGGCTGATGTTTGTCAGATCTATAGGGCAGGAGCTGCAGTGGGGCTGATGTGGGTCAGATCTATGGGGCAGGATCTCCTGTGGGGCTGATGTGGGTCAAATCAATAAGGCAGAGCTGCTCTGGGGCACATGTGGGTCAGATCTATGGTGTAGGAGCTGCTGTGGGTCTGATGTGGGTCAGATCTATGGGGCAGGAGCTGCTGTGGTTAAGATCTATTTGGCAGGATCTGCTGTGGGGCAGATTTGGGTCAGATCTATGGGGCAGGAGCAGCAGTGGGGCAGATGTGGTCAGATCTATGGGTCAGGAGCTGCAGTGGAGATGATGTACGTCAGATCTTTGGGGCAGGAGCTGCTGTGGGGCTGCTGTGTGTCAGATCATTGGGGCTGAAGCTGCTGTGGGTCATATCTATTGGGCAGCAGCTGCTTTACATATGATGTGTGTCAGATCTATGGGGCAGGAGCTGCTGTGGGGCTGATATGGGTCAGATCTATGGGCAGGAGCTGCTGTGGGGCACATGTGAGTTAGATCTATGGGGCAGGAGATGGTGTGGGGCAGATTTGGGTCAGATGTATGGGTCAGGAGCTGCTGTGTGGCTGATGAGGGTCAGATCTATGGGGCATGGTCTGCTGTGGGTCAGATCTACGGGACTGGAGCTGCAGTGGAGCACATGTGGGTCAGATCTATGGGGTAGAAGCTGCTGTGGGGCTGATGGGGGTCATATCTATAAGGCAGGAGCTGCTGTGGGGCTGACTTGGGTCAGATCTATGAGGCAGGAGCTGCTGTGGGGCAGATTTGGGTCAGATCTATGGGGCAGGAGCTGCTGTGGGGCTGATGTGGGTCAGATCTATGGGGCAGGAGCTGCTGTGGGGCTGATGTGAATCAGATCTATTGGGCGAAGGCTGCTGTGGGGTGCAAGTGACGCAGATCTATGGGGCAGGAGCTGCTGTGTGACAAATGTAGGTCAGATCTATGGGGCAGGAGCTGTTGTGGGGCAGATCTATGGGGCAGGAACAGATGTGGGCCTGATGTTGGTCAGATCTATGGGGCAGGAGCTGCTGTGTTACAGATGTGGGTCAGATCTATGGTGCAGGAGCTGCTGTGGGGCAGATGTAGGGCTTATCTATGAGGCAGGAGCTGCTGTGAGGCTGATGGGTGTTAGATCTATGGGGAGGAGCTGCTGTGGTGCAGATGTGGGTCAGAGCTATGGGGCAGGAGCTGCTGTGGGGCAGAAGTGGGTAAGATCTATGGGGTAGGAGATGGTGTGTGGCAGATGTGGGTCAGATCTATGGTGTGGGAGCTGCTGTGGGGCTGATGTGGGTCAGATCTATGGGGCAGGAGCTGCTGTGGTTAAGATCTATTTGGCAGGATCTGCTGTGGGGCGGATTTGGGTCAGATCTATAGGGCAGGAGCAGCAGTGGGGCAGATGTGGTCAGATCTATGGGTCAGGATGTGCAGTGGGGCTGATACGGTTAAGATCTATGGGGCAGGAGCTGCTGTGGGGCACATGTGAGTTAGATCTATGGGGCAGGAGATGGTGTGGGGCAGATTTGAGTCAGATGTATGGGTCAGGAGCTGCTGTGTGGCTGATGAGGGTCAGATCTATGGGGCATGGGCTGCTGTGGGTCAGATCTACGGGACTGGAGCTGCAGTTGAGCACATGTGGGTCAGATCTATGGGGTAGAAGCTGCTGTGGGGCTGATGGGGGTCATATCTATAAGGCAGGAGCTGCTGTGGGGCTGACTTGGGTCAGATCTATGAGGCAGGAGCTGCAGTGGGGCAGATTTGGGTCAGATCTATGGGGCAGGAGCTGCTGTGGGGCTGATGTGGGTCAGATCTATGGGGCAGGAGCTGCTGTGGGGCTGATGTGGGTCAGATCTATTGGGCGAAGGCTGCTGTGGGGCGCAAGTGAGGCAGATCTATGGGGCAGGAGCTGCTGTGTGGCAAATGTGGGTCAGATCTATGGGGCAGGAGCTGCTGTGGGGCAGATCTATGGGGCAGGAACAGATGTGGGCCTGATGTTGGTCAGATCTATGGGTCAGGAGCTGCTGTGTTGCAGATGTGGGTCAGATCTATGGGGCATGGGCTGCTGTGGCTCAGATCTACGGGACTGGAGCTGCAGTGGAGCACATGTGGGTCAGATCTATGGGGTAGAAGCTGCTGTGGGGCTGATGGGGTTCATATCTATAAGGCAGGAGCTGCTGTGGGGCTGACGTGGGTCAGATCTATGAGGACGGAGCTGCTGTGGGGCTGATGTGGGTCAGTTCTATGGGGCAAGAGCTGCTGTGGTGCAGATGTGGGTCAGATCTATGGGGCAGGAGCTGCTGTGGGGCTGATACGGTTAAGATCTATGGAGCGGGAGATGCTATGGGGCTGATGAGGGTCAGATCTATGGGGCAGGAGCTGATGTGGGGCTGATGTTGGTCAGATCTATAGGGCAGGAGCTGCAGTGGGGCTGATGTGGGTCAGATCTATGGGGCAGGATCTCCTGTGGGGCTGATGTAGGTCAAATCAATGGGGCAGAGCTGCTCTGGGGCACATGTGGGTCAGATCTATGGAGCAGGAGCTGCTGTGGGGCAGATTTGAATCAGATCTATAGGGCAGGAGCTGCTGTGGGGCACATGTGAGTTAGATCTATGGGGCAGGAGATGGTGTGGGGAAGATGTGGGTCAGATCTATGGGGCAGGATCTCCTGGGGGCTGATGTGGGTCAGATCTGTGGGGTAAAATCTGCTGTGGGGCAGATGTGGTTCAGATCTATGGGGCAGGAGCTTCTGTGGGGTTGATGTGGGTCAGATCTATGGGTCAGGAGCTGCTGTGGGGCAGATGTGGGTCAGTTCTATGGGGCAAGAGCTGCTGTGGTGCAGATGTGGGTCAGATCTATGGGGCAGGAGCTGCTGTGGGGCTGATACGGTTAAGATCTATGGAGCGGGAGATGCTATGGGGCTGATGAGGGTCAGATCTATAGGGCAGGAGCTGATGCGGGGCTGATGTTGGTCAGATCTATAGGGCAGGAGCTGCAGTGGGGCTGATGTGGGTCAGATCAATGGGGCAGAGATGCTCTGGGGCACATGTGGGTCAGATCTATGGAGCAGGAGCTGCTGTGGGGCAGATTTGAATCAGATCTATAGGGCAGGAGCTGCTGTGGGTCAGATCTATGGAGCAGGAGATGCTGTGGGGCACATGTGAGTTAGATCTATGGGGCAGGAGATGGTGTGGGGCATATGTGGGTCAGATCTATGGGGCAGGAGCTGCTGTGTGGCTGATGAGGGTCAGATCTATGGGGCATGGGCTGCTGTGGGTCAGATCTACTGGAATGGAGCTGCAGTGGAGCACATGTGGGTCAGATCTATGGGGTAGAAGCTGCTATGGGGCTGATACGGTTAAGATCTATGGAGCGGGAGATGCTATGGGGCTGATGAGGGTCAGATCTATGGGGCAGGAGCTGATGTGGGGCTGATGTAGTCAGATCTATAGGGCAGGAACTGCAGTGGGGCTGATGTGGGTCAGATCTATGGGGCAGGAGCTGCTGTGGGGCAGATTTGAATCAGATCTATAGGGCAGGAGCTGCTGTGGGTCAGATCTATGGGCAGGAGCTGCTGTGGGGCACATGTGAGTTAGATCTATGGGGCAGGAGATGGTGTGGGGCAGATGTGGGTCAGATCTATGGAGCAGGATCTCCTGGGGGCTGATGTGGGTCAGATCTGTGGGGTAAAATCTGCTGTGGGTCAGATGTGGTTCAGATCTACCGGGCAGGAGCTTCTGTGGTGTTGATGTGGGTCAGATCTATGGGTCAGGAGCTGCTGTGGGGCAGATGTGGGTCAGTTCTATGGGGCAAGAGCTGCTGTGGTGCAGATGTGGGTCAGATCTATGGGGCAGGAGCTGCTGTGGGGCTGATACGGTTAAGATCTATGGAGCGGGATATGCTATGGGGCTGATGAGGGTCAGATCTATGGGGCAGGAGCTGATGTGGGGCTGATGTTTGTCAGATCTATAGGGCAGGAGCTGCAGTGGGGCTGATGTGGGTCAGATCTATGGGGCAGGATCTCCTGTGGGGCTGATGTGGGTCAAATCAATGGGGCAGAGCTGCTCTGGGGCACATGTGGGTCAGATCTATGGAGCAGGAACTGCTGTGGGGCAGATTTGAATCAGATCTATAGGGCAGGAGCTGCTGTGGGTCAGATCTATGGAGCAGGAGCTGCTGTGGGGCACATGTGAGGTAGATCTATTGGGCAGGAGATGGTGTGGGACAGATGTGGGTCAGATCTATGGGGCAGGAGCTGCTGTGTGGCTGATGAGGGTCAGATCTATGGGGCATGGGCTGCTGTGGGTCAAATCTACGGGACTGGAGCTGCAGTGGAGCACATGTGGGTCAGATCTATGGGGTACAAGCTGCTGTGGTGCTGATACGGTTAAAATCTATGGAGCGGGAGATGCTATGGGGCTGATGAGGGTCAGATCTATGGGGTAGAAGCTGCTGTGGGGCTGATACGGTTAAGATCTATGGAGCGGGAGATGCTATGGGGCTGATGAGGGTCAGATGTATGAGGCAGGAGCTGCTGTGGGGCTGATACGGTTAAGATCTATGGAGCGGGAGATGCTATGGGGCAGATTTGGGTCAGATGTATGAGGCAGGAGCTGATGTGGGGCTGATGTTGGTCAGATCTATAGGGCAGGAGCTGCAGTGGGGCTGATGTGGGTCAGATCTATAGGGCAGGAGCTGCAGTGGGGCTGATGTGGGTCAAATCAATGGGGCAGAGCTGCTCTGGGGCACATGTGGGTCAGATCTATGGAGCAGGAGCTGCTGTGGGGCAGATTTGAATCAGATCTATAGGGCAGGAGCTGCTGTGGGTCAGATCTATGGAGCAGGAGCTGCTGTGGGGCACATGTGAGTTAGATCTATGGGGCAGGAGATGGTGTGGGGCAGATGTGGGTCAGATCTATGGGGCAGGATCTCTTGGGGGCTGATGTGGGTCAGATCTATGGGGTAAAATCTGCTGTGGGGCAGATGTGGTTCAGATCTATGGGGCAGGAGCTTCTGTGGGGTTGATGTGGGTCAGATCTATGGGTCAGGAGCTGCTGTGGGGCAGATGTGGGTCAGATCTATGGGGCAAGAGCTGCTGTGGTGCAGATGTGTGTCAGATCTATGGGGCAGGAGCTGCTGTGGGGCTGATACGGTTAAGATCTATGGAGCGGGAGATGCTATGGGGCTGATGAGGGTCAGATCTATGGGGCAGGAGCTGATGTGGGGCAGATTTGAATCAGATCTATAGGGCAGGAGCTGCTGTGGGTCAGATCTATGGAGCAGGAGCTGCTGTGGGGCATATGCGGGTCAGATCTATGGGGTAGAAGCTGCTGTGGGGCTGATGGGGGTCATATCTATAAGGCAGGAGCTGCTGTGGGGCTGACGTGGGTCAGATCTATGAGGCAAGAGCTGCAGTGGGGCAGAGTTGGGTCAGATCTATGGGGCAGGATATCCTGTGGGGCTGATGTGGGTCAAATCAATGGGGCAGAGCTGCTCTGGGGCACATGTGGGTCAGATCTATGGAGCAGGAGCTGCTGTGGGGCAGATTTGAATCAGATCTATAGGGCAGGAGCTGCTGTGGGTCAGATCTATGTGCAGGAGCTGCTGTGGGGCACATGTGAGTTAGATCTATGGGGCAGGAGATGGTGTGGGGCAGATGTGGGTCAGATGTATGGGGCAGGAGCTGCTGTGTGGCTGATGAGGGTCATATCTATGGGGCATGGGCTGCTGTGGGTCAGATCTACGGGACTGGAGCTGCAGTGGAGCACATGTGGGTATGATCTATGGGGTAGAAGCTGCTGTGGGGCTGATGGGGGTCATATCTATATGGCAGGAGCTGCTGTGGGGCTGACTTGGGTCAGATCTATGAGGCAGGAGCTGCTGTGGGGCAGATTTGGGTCAGATCTATGGGGCAGGAGCAGCTGTGGGGCACATGTGGGTCAGATCTATGGGGCAGGAGCTGCTGTGTGGCAAATGTGGGTCAGATCTATGGGGCAGGAGCTGCTGTGGGGCAGATCTATGGGGCAGGAACAGATGTGGGCCTGATGTTGGACAGATCTATGGGTCAGGAGCTGCTGTGTTGCAGATGTGGGTCAGATCTACGGGGCATGGGCTGCTGTGGGTCAGATCTACGGGACTGGAGCTGCAGTGGAGCACATGTGGGTCAGAGCTATGGGGCAGGAGCTGCTGTGGGGCAGAAGTGGGTAAGATCTATGGGGTAGGAGATGGTGTGTGGCAGATGTGGGTCAGATCTATGGTGTAGGAGCTGCTGTGGGGCTGATGTGGGTCAGATCTATGGGGCAGGAGCTGCTGTGGTTAAGATCTATTTGGCAGGATCTGCTGTGGGGCAGATTTGGGTCAGATCTATGGGGCAGGAGCAGCAGTGGGGCAGATGTGGTCAGATCTATGGGTCAGGAGCTGCAGTGGAGATGATGTACGTCAGATCTATGGGGCAGGAGCTGCTGTGGGGCACATGTGAGTTAGATCTATGGGGCAGGAGATGGTGTGGGGCAGATTTGAGTCAGATGTATGGGTCAGGAGCTGCTGTGTGGCTGATGAGGGTCAGATCTATGGGGCATGGGCTGCTGTGGGTCAGATCTACGGGACTGGAGCTGCAGTGGAGCACATGTGGGTCAGATCTATGGGGTAGAAGCTGCTGTGGGGCTGATGGGGTTCATATCTATAAGGCAGGAGCTGCTGTGGGGCTGACTTGGGTCAGATCTATGAGGCAGGAGCTGCTGTGGGGTAGATTTGGGTCAGATGTATGGGGCAGGAGCTGCTGTGGGGCTGATGTGGGTCAGATCTATGGGGCAGGAGCTGCTGTGGGGCTGATGTGGGTCAGATCTATTGGGCGAAGGCTGCTGTGGGGCGCAAGTGAGGCAGATCTATGGGGCAGGAGCTGCTGTGTGGCAAATGTGGGTCAGATCTATGGGGCAGGAGCTGCTGTGGGGCAGATCTATGGGGCAGGAACAGATGTGGGCCTGATGTTGGTCAGATCTATGGGTCAGGAGCTGCTGTGTTGCAGATGTGGGTCAGATCTATGGGGCATGGGCTGCTGTGGGTCAGATCTATGGGACTGGAGCTGCAGTGGAGCACATGTGGGTCAGATCTATGGGGTAGAAGCTGCTGTGGGGCTGATGGGGTTCATATCTATAAGGCAGGAGCTGCTGTGGGGCTGACGTGGGTCAGATCTATGAGGACGGAGCTGCTGTGGGGCTGATGTGGGTCAGATCAATGGGGCAGAGCTGCTCTGGGGCACATGTGGGTCAGATCTATGGAGCAGGAGCTGCTGTGGGGCAGATTTGAATCAGATCTATAGGGCAGGAGCTGCTGTGGGTCAGATCTATGGAGCAGGAGATGCTGTGGGGCACATGTGAGTTAGATCTATGGGGCAGGAGATGGTGTGGGGCAGATTTGGGTCAGATGTATGGGTCAGGAGCTGCTGTGTGGCTGATGAGGGTCAGATCTATGGGGCATGGGCTGCTGTGGGTCAGATCTACTGGAATGGAGCTGCAGTGGAGCACATGTGGGTCAGATCTATGGAGTAGAAGCTGCTATGGGGCTGATACGGTTAAGATCTATGGAGCGGGAGATGCTATGGGGCTGATGAGGGTCAGATCTATGGGGCAGGAGCTGATGTGGGGCTGATGTAGTCAGATCTATAGGGCAGGAACTGCAGTGGGGCTGATGTGGGTCAGATCTATGGGGCAGGAGCTGCTGTGGGGCAGATTTGAATCAGATCTATAGGGCAGGAGCTGCTGTGGGTCAGATCTATGGGCAGGAGCTGCTGTGGGGCACATGTGAGTTAGATCTATGGGGCAGGAGATGGTGTGGGGAAGATGTGGGTCAGATCTATGGAGCAGGATCTCCTGGGGGCTGATGTGGGTCAGATCTGTGGGGTAAAATCTGCTGTGGGGCAGATGTGGTTCAGATCTACGGGGCAGGAGCTTCTGTGGTGTTGATGTGGGTCAGATCTATGGGTCAGGAGCTGCTGTGGGGCAGATGTGGGTCAGTTCTATGGGGCAAGAGCTGCTGTGGTGCAGATGTGGGTCAGATCTATGGGGCAGGAGCTGCTGTGGGGCTGATACGGTTAAGATCTATGGAGCGGGATATGCTATGGGGCTGATGAGGGTCAGATCTATGGGGCAGGAGCTGATGTGGGGCTGATGTTTGTCAGATCTATAGGGCAGGAGCTTCAGTGGGGCTGATGTGGGTCAGATCTATGGGGCAGGATCTCCTGTGGGGCTGATGTGGGTCAAATCAATGGGGCAGAGCTGCTCTGGGGCACATGTGGGTCAGATCTATGGAGCAGGAACTGCTGTGGGGCAGATTTGAATCAGATCTATAGGGCAGGAGCTGCTGTGGGTCAGATCTATGGAGCAGGAGCTGCTGTGGGGCACATGTGAGGTACATCTATTGGGCAGGAGATGGTGTGGGGCAGATGCGGGTCAGATCTATGGGGCAGGATCTCCTGGGGGCTGATGTGGGTCAGATCTGTGGGGTAAAATATGCTGTGGGGCAGATGTGGTTCAGATCTATGGGGCAGGATCTCCTGGGGGCTGATGTGGGTCAAATCAATGGGGCAGAGCTGCTCTGGGGCACATGTGGGTCAGATCTATGGAGCAGGAGCTGCTGTGGGGCAGATTTGAATCAGATCTATAGGGCAGGAGCTGCTGTGGGTCAGATCTATGGGCAGGAGCTGCTGTGGGGCACATGTGAGTTAGATCTATGGGGCAGGAGATGGTGTGGGGCAGATGCGGGTCAGATCTATGGGGCAGGATCTCCTGGGGGCTGATGTGGGTCAGATCTGTGGGGTAAAATATGCTGTGGGGCAGATGTGGTTCAGATCTATGGGGCAGGAGCTTCTGTGGGGTTGATGTGGGTCAGATCTATGGGTCAGTAGCTGCTGTGGGGCAGATGTGGGTCAGTTCTATGGGGCAAGAGCTGCTGTGGTGCAGATGTGGGTCAGATCTATGGGGCAGGAGCAGCTGTGGTGCTGATACGGTTAAGATCTATGGAGCGGGAGATGCTATGGGGCTGATGAGGGTCAGATCTATGGGGTAGAAGCTGCTGTGGGGCTGATATGGTTAAGATCTATGGAGCGGGAGATGCTATGGGGCTGATGAGGGTCAGATCTATGGGGCAGGAGCTGCTGTGGGGCTGATACGGTTAAGATCTATGGAGCGGGAGATGCTATGGGGCAGATTTGGGTCAGATGTATGAGGCAGGAGCTGATGTGGGGCTGATGTTGGTCAGATCTATAGGGCAGGAGCTGCAGTGGGGCTGATGTGGGTCAGATCTATAGGGCAGGAGCTGCAGTGGGGCTGATGTGGGTCAAATCAATGGGGCAGAGCTGCTCTGGGGCACATGTGGGTCAGATCTATGGAGCAGGAGCTGCTGTGGGGCAGATTTGAATCAGATCTATAGGGCAGGAGCTGCTGTGGGTCAGATCTATGGGCAGAAGCTGCTGTGGGGCACATGTGAGTTAGATCTATCGGGCAGGAGATGGTGTGGGGCAGATTTGGGTCAGATCTATGGGCCAGGTGCTGCTGTGGGGCAGATTTGGGTCAGATCTATGGGGCAGGAGCTGCTGTGGGGCTGATGTGGGTCAGATCTATGGGGCAGGAGCTGCTGTGGGGCTTATGTGGGTCAGATCTATGGGGCAGGAGATGCTGTGAGGCTGATGGGTGTTAGATCTATGGGGAGGAGCTGCTCTGGTGCAGATGTGGGTCAGAGCTATAGGGCAGGAGCTGCTGTGGGGCAGAAGTGGGTAAGATCTATGGGGTAGGAGATGGTGTGTGGCAGATGTGGGTCAGATCTATGGTGTAGGAGCTGCTGTGGGGCTGATGTGGTCGAGATCTATGGTGTAGGAGCTGCTGTGCAGCTGATGTGGGTCAGATCTATGGGCAGGTGCTGATGTATGGAAGATTTGGGTCTGATCTATGGGTTAGGAACTGCTGTGGTTCAGATCTATGGGGCAGGAGCAGCTGTGGGGCACATGTGGGTCAGATCTATGGGTCAGTAGCTGCTGTGGGGCAGATGTGGGTCAGTTCTATGGGGCAAGAGCTGCTGTGGTGCAGATGTGGGTCAGATCTATGGGGCAGGAGCAGCTGTGGTGCTGATACGGTTAAGATCTATGGAGCGGGAGATGCTATGGGGCTGATGAGGGTCAGATCTATGGGGTAGAAGCTGCTGTGGGGCTGATATGGTTAAGATCTATGGAGCGGGAGATGCTATGGGGCTGATGAGGGTCAGATCTATGGGGCAGGAGCTGCTGTGGGGCTGATACGGTTAAGATCTATGGAGCGGGAGATGCTATGGGGCAGATTTGGGTCAGATGTATGAGGCAGGAGCTGATGTGGGGCTGATGTTGGTCAGATCTATAGGGCAGGAGCTGCAGTGGGGCTGATGTGGGTCAGATCTATAGGGCAGGAGCTGCAGTGGGGCTGATGTGGGTCAAATCAATGGGGCAGAGCTGCTCTGGGGCACATGTGGGTCAGATCTATGGAGCAGGAGCTGCTGTGGGGCAGATTTGAATCAGATCTATAGGGCAGGAGCTGCTGTGGGTCAGATCTATGGGCAGAAGCTGCTGTGGGGCACATGTGAGTTAGATCTATCGGGCAGGAGATGGTGTGGGGCAGATTTGGGTCAGATCTATGGGCCAGGTGCTGCTGTGGGGCAGATTTGGGTCAGATCTATGGGGCAGGAGCTGCTGTGGGGCTGATGTGGGTCAGATCTATGGGGCAGGAGCTGCTGTGGGGCTTATGTGGGTCAGATCTATGGGGCAGGAGATGCTGTGAGGCTGATGGGTGTTAGATCTATGGGGAGGAGCTGCTCTGGTGCAGATGTGGGTCAGAGCTATAGGGCAGGAGCTGCTGTGGGGCAGAAGTGGGTAAGATCTATGGGGTAGGAGATGGTGTGTGGCAGATGTGGGTCAGATCTATGGTGTAGGAGCTGCTGTGGGGCTGATGTGGTCGAGATCTATGGTGTAGGAGCTGCTGTGCAGCTGATGTGGGTCAGATCTATGGGCAGGTGCTGATGTAGGGAAGATTTGGGTCTGATCTATGGGTTAGGAACTGCTGTGGTTCAGATCTATGGGGCAGGAGCAGCTGTGGGGCACATGTGGGTCAGATCTATGGGTTAGGTGCTGCTTTGGGGAAAATGTGGGTCAGATCTATGGGGCAGGAGCTGCTGTGGGTCAGATTTGGGTCAGATCTATGGGGCAGGAGCTGCTGTGGGTCAGATTTATGAGTCAGGAGCTGCTGTGTGGCTGATGTGGGTCAGATCTATGGGGCAGGAGCTGCTGTGGGGCATATGTGGGTCAGATCTATGGGGCAGGTGCTGCTGTGCGACATATGTGGGTCAGATCTATGGGGCAGGATCTGCTGTGGGGCTGATGTGGGAAAGATCTATGGGGCAGGAGATGCTTTGGGGCAGATGTGGGTCAGATCTATGGGGCAGTAGTTGCTGTGGGGCTGATGTGGGTCAGATCCTTGGGGCTGAAGCTGCTGTGGGTCTTATCTATTGGGCAGCAGCTGCTTTACATATGATGTGTGTCAGATCTATGGGGCAGGAGATACTGTGGGGCTGATGTTGGTCAGATCTATGGGGCAGGTGCTGCTGCGGGGCTGATTTGGGTCAGATCTATGGTGCAGGAGCTGCTGTGGGGCAGATGTAGGGCTTATCTATGGTGCAGGAGCTGCTGTGAGGCTGATGGGTGTTAGATCTATGGGGAGGAGCTGCTGTGGTGCAGATGTGGGTCAGAGCTATGGGGCAGTAGCTGCTGTGTGGCAGATGTGGGTCAGATCTATGGTGTAGGAGCTGCTGTGGGGCTGATGTGGGTCAGATCTATGGGGCAGGAGATGCTTTGGGTCAGATTTTAGTCAGATCTATGGGGCAGGAGTTGCTGTGGGTCTGATGTGGGTCAGATCCTTGGGGCTGAAGCTGCTGTGGGTCATATCTATTGGGCAGCAGCTGCTTTACATATGATGTGTTTCAGATCTATGGGGCAGGAGCTGCTCGGCGGCGGCTGCTAGAGGTCGCTGCCTATGCGGCTCGACTAGGTCGGCACGGTCTACCCGGCTCAGGGCAGGCCGGGGTGCTCGGTGGCGGCTGCTAGAGGTCTCTGCCTATGCGGCTTGACTAGGTCGGCACAGTCTACCCGGCTCCGAGCGGGCCGTTGTGCTCGGCGGCGGATGCTAGAGGTCGCTGCCTATGCGGCTCGACTAGGTCGGCACGGTCTACCCGGCTCAGGGCGTGCCGTGCTGCTCGGCGGCGGCTGCTAGAGGTCGCTGCCTATGCGGCTCGACTAGGTCGGCACGGTCTACCCGGCTCCGAGCGGGCCGTGGTGCTCGGTGGCGGCGACTAGGGGTCGCTGCCCGTGCCTCTTGCGTGTAGCTGCCAGGTCTACCCGCTTTCGGCTAGGCTTTGCAGCCCTGTGAGATGGGGGGGCGCTAAAGCTCCGGAGCTTGCTGGGGGATCGCTGTAGTTTCTTACCTACCGCTACGTCGACGTAGAGCGCCGCTTACCCTCGGCGCCGCTGCCGGTAGTCGGCGCCGTTCTTTTCCGAAGCCGTTTTTTCTTACGCCTTCCGTTTTCGTCTGCAGGAGCGAGCGCGTGCTCGTCTCCAGAGGCGGCAACGAGCGGGCGCAGGCGAGCGCGGTTGAGCGCCGGGCTGTGGATTTTTTCGGTTGCGGCTTCCCGCCGCTCTTTCGCCATCCCTCGCTACGCGGCCTGCCCGCAGTCCGGATTTCCGGCTCGAACGGACCCCGCTCAAGTGCGCCGGCACGGTCCAACCGCTCCCGGCGGGCACCGCTCGGCTCGGACGTTCCTCGGAATCAGCCAAATGTCGCTCCCGTGGCGTCTCCGCAGGCAAAAACGCATAGCCGGCGCCGCAAAGCTCGCGAGCGGCACCGAGCCGGGGAAACCGTGCCGTGGAGCAGCTGTGGGGCTGATGTGGGTGAGATCTATGGGGTAGGAGCTGCTGTGCGGCTGATGTGGGTCAGATCTATGGGCAGGAGCTGATGTAGGGAAGATTTGGGTCTGATCTATGGGTTAGGAACTGCTGTGGTTCAGATCTATGGGGCAGGAGCAGCTGTGGGGCACATGTGGGTCAGATCTATGGGTTAGGTGCTGCTTTGGGGAAAATGTGGGTCAGATCTATGGGGCAGGAGCTGCTGTGGGTCAGATTTGGGTCAGATCTATATGGCAGGAGCTGCTGTGGGGCACATGTGGGTCAGACCAATGGGGCAGAAGCTGCAGAGGGGATGATGTAGGTCAGATCTATGGGGCAGGAGTTGCTGTGGGGCAGATGAGGGACATATCTATGGTGCAAAATCTGCTGTTGGACTAATGTGGGTCAGATCTATGAGTTTGGAGCTGCTGTGGGGCAGATGTGGGCAGATCTATGGTGCAGGAGCTGCTGTGGGTCAGATCTATGGGGCAGGAACAGATGTGGGCCTGATGTTGGTCAGATTTATGGAGCAGGAGCTGCTGTGTTGCAGATGTGGGTCAGATCTATGGTGCAGGAGCTGCTGTGGGGCAGATGTAGGGCATAACTATGGGGCAGGAGCTGCTGTGAGGCTGATGGGTGTTAGATCTATGGGGAGGAGCTGCTGTGGTGCAGATGTGGGTCAGAGCTATGGGGCAGGAGCAGCTCTGGGTCAGAAGTGGGTAAGATCTATGGGGTAGGAGATGGTGTGTGGCAGATGTGGGTCAGATCTATGGTGTAGGAGCTGCTGTGGGGCTGATGTGGGTCAGATCTATGGGGCAGGAGCTGCTGTGGTTAAGATCTATTTGGCAGGATCTGCTGTGGGGCAGATTTGGGTCAGATCTATGGGGCAGGAGCTGCTGTGGGGCAGATGTGGGTCAGAGCTATGGGGCAGGAGCTGCTGTGGGGCAGATGTAGGGCTTATCTATGGGGCAGGAGCTGCTGTGGGGCTGATGTGGGTTAGATCTATGGGGCAGGAGCTGTTGTGGGGCTGATGGGGGTCAGATCTATGGGGCAGGAGCTACTGTGGGGCTGATGGGGGTCTGATCAATGGGGCAGGAGCTGCTGTGCGACAGATGTGGGTCAGATCTATGGGGCAGGTGCTGCTGTGCGACATATGTGGGTCAGATCTATGGGGCAGGATCTGCTGTGGGGCTGATGTGGGAAAGATCTATGCGGCAGGAGATGCTTTGGGGCAGATGTGGGTCAGATCTATGGGGCAGGAGCTGCTGTGGGGCTGATGTGTGTCAGATCCTTGGGGCTGAAGCTGCTGTGGGTCATATCTATTGGGCAGCAGCTGCTTTACATATGATGTGTGTCAGATCTATGGGGCAGGAGCTGCTGTGGGGCTGATGTGGGTTAGATCTATGGGGCAGGAGCTGTTGTGGGGCTGATGGGGGTCAGATCTATGGGGCAGGAGCTACTGTGGGGCACATGTGGGTCAGACCTATGGGGCAGAAGCTGAAGAGGGGATGATGTAGGCCAGATCTATGTGGCAGGAGTTGCTGTGGGGCAGATGAGGGACATATCTATGGTGCAAAATCTGCTGTTGGACTGATGAGTGTCAGATCTATGAGTTTGGAGCTGCTGTGGGGCACATGTGGGTCAGATCTATGGGCCAGGATCTGCTGCGGGGCTGATTTTGGTCAGATCTATAAGGCAGGAGCTGCTGTGGGGCTGATGTGGGTCAGATCTATGGGGCAGGAGCTGCTGTGGGTCAGATCTATGGGGCAGGAACAGATGTGGGCCTGATGTTGGTCAGATTTATGGAGCAGGAGCTGCTGTGTTACAGATGTGGGTCAGATCTATGGTGTAGGAGCTGCTGTGGGGCTGATGTGGGTCAGATCTATGGTGCAGGAGCTGCTGTGGTTAAGATCTATTTGGCAGGATCTGCTGTGGGGCAGATTTGGGTGAGATCTATGGGGCAGGAGCTGCAGTGGAGATGATGTACGTCAGATCTATGGGGCAGGAGCTGCTGTGGGGCTGCTGTGGGTCAAATCAATGGGGCAGAGCTGCTCTTGGGAACATGTGGGTCAGATCTATGGGGCAGGAGCTGCTGTGGGGCTGATGTGGGTCAGATCTATAGGGCAGGAGCTGCTGTGCGACAGATGCGGTTCAGATCTATGGGGCAGGAGCTGCTGTGGGGCTGATGTGGGTCAGGTCCTTGGGGCTGAAGCTGCTGTGGGTCATATCTATTGGGCAGCAGCTGCTTTACATATGATGTGTGTCAGATCTATGGGGCAGGAGCTGCTGTGGGCCTGATGTGGGTTAGATCTACGGGGCAGGAGCTGTTGTGGGGGTGATGGGGGTCAGATCTATGGGGCAGGAGCTACTGTGGGGCTGATGTTGGTCTCATCTATGGGGCAGGAGCTGCTGTGCGACAGATGTGTGTCAGATCTATGGGGCAGGAGCTGCTGTGGGGCTGATGTTGGTCTGATCTATGGGGCAGGAGCTGCTGCGGGGCTGATGGGGGTCAGATCTATGGGGCAGGAGCTGCTGTGGGGCTGATGTGGGTCAGATCTATTGGGCAGGAGCTGTTGTGGGGCTGATGGGGGTCAGATCTATGGGGCAGGAGATGCTGTGGGTCAGATCTATGGGGCAGGAGCTGCTGTGGGGCAGATGTGGGTCAGATCTATGGGGCAGGAGCTGCTGTGGGTCAGATCTATGGGGCAGGAACAGATGTGGGCCTGATGTTGGTCAGATTTATGGAGCAGGATCTGCTGTGTTGCAGATGTGGGTCAGATCTATGGTGCAGGAGCTGCTTTGGGGCAGATGTAGGGCTTATCTATGGGGCAGGAGCTGCTGTGAGGCTGATGGGTGTTAGATCTATGGGGAGGAGCTGCTGTGGTGCAGATGTGGGTCAGAGCTATGGGGCAGGAGCAGCTGTGGGTCAGAAGTGGGTAAGATCTATGGGGTAGGAGATGGTGTGTGGCAGATGTGGGTCAGATCTATGGTGTAGAAGCTGCTGTGGTTCTGATGTGTGTCAGATCTATGGGGCAGGAGCTGCTGTGGTTAAGATCTATTTGGCAGGATCTGCTGTGCGACAGATTTGGGTCAGATCTATGGGGCAGGAGCTGCAGTGGAGATGATGTACGTCAGATCTATGGGGCAGGAGCTGCTGTGGGGCTGCTGTGGGTTAGATCTATAGGGCAGGAGCTGTTGTGGGTCATATCTATTGGGCAGCAGCTGCTTTACATATGATGTGTGTCAGATCTATGGGGCCGGAGCTGCAGTGGGGCTGATGGGGGTCAGATCTATGGGGCAGGAGCTGCTGTGGGGAACATGTGGGTCAGGTCTATGTGGCAGGAGCTGCTGTGGGGCAGATGTGGGTCAGATCTATGGGTCAGCAGCTGCTGTGGTTCTGCTGTGGGTCAGATCTATGGGGCAGGAACAGATGTGGGCCTGATGTTGGTCAGATTTATGGAGCAGGAGCTGCTGTGGGGCAGAAGTGAGTAAGATCTATGGGGTAGGAGATGGTGTGTGGCAGATGTAGGTCAGATCTATGGTGTAGGAGCTGCTGTGGGGCTGATGTGGGTCAGATCTATGGGGCAGGAGCTGCTGTGGTTAAGATCTATTTGGCAGGATCTGCTGTGGGGCAGATTTGAGTCAGATCTATGGGGCAGGAGCTGCTGTGGGGCATATGTGGGTCATATCTATATGGCAGGAGCTGCTGTGGGGTACATGTGTGTAAGACCTATGGGGCAGGAGCTGCTCTTGGGAACATGTGGGTCAGATCTATGGGGCAGGAGCTGCTGTGGGGCTGATGTGGGTCAGATCCTTGGGGCTGAAGCTGCTGTGGGTCATATCTATTGGGCAGCAGCTGCTTTACATATGATGTGTGTCAGATCTATGGGGCAGGAGCTGCTGTGGAGCTGATGTGGGTCAGATCTATGGGGCAGGAGCTGTTGTGGGGCTGATGGGGGTCAGATCTATGGGGCAGGAGCTACTGTGGGGCTGTTGGGGGTCAGATCTATGGGGCAGGAGCTACTGTTGCGCTGATGTTGGTCTCATCTATGGGGCAGGAGCTGCTGTGCGACAGATGTGGGTCAGATCTATGAGGCAGGAGCTGCTGTGCGACATATGTGGGTCAGATCTATGGGGCAGGATCTGCTGTGGGGCTGATGTGGGTTAGATCTATGGGGCAGGATCTGCTGTGGGGCTGATGTGGGTCAGATCTATGGGGCAGGAGTTGCTGTGGGGCTGATGTGGGTCAGATCTATGGGGCAGGAGCTGCTGTGGGGCTGATGTGGGTTAGATCTATGGGGCAGGAGCTGTTGTGGGGCTGATGGGGTCAGATCTAAGAGGGCAGGAGCTACTGTGGGGCTGATGTTGGTCTGATCTATAAGGCAGGAGTTGCTGCGGGGCTGATTTGGGTCAGATCTATGGGGCAGGAGCTGCTGTGGGGCTGATATGGGTTAGATCTAGGGGGCAGGAGCTGTTGTGGGGCTGATGGGGGTCAGATCTATGGGGCAGGAGATGCTGTGGGTCAGATCTATGGGGCCGGAGCTGCTGTGGGGAACATGTGGGTCAGGTCTATGGGGCAGGAGCTGCTGTGGGGCAGATGTGGGTCAGATCTATGGGTCAGCAGCTGCTGTGGGTCTGATGTGGGTCAGATCTATGGGGCAGGAGCTGCTGTGGGGCTGATGTGGGTCATATCTATGGGGCAGGAACAGATGTGGGCCTGATGTTGGTCAGATTTATGGAGCAGGAGCTGCTGTGAGGCTGATGGGTGTTAGATCTATGGGGAGGAGCTGCTGTGGTGCAGATGTGGGTCAGAGCTATGGGGCAGGAGCTGCTGTGGGGCAGAAGTGGGTAAGATCTATGGGGTAAGAGATGATGTGTGGCAGATGTGGGTCAGATCTATGGTGTAGGAGCTACTGTGGGGCTGATGTGGGTCAAATCAATGGGGCAGAGCTGCTCTTGGGAACATGTGGGTCAGATCTATAGGGCAGGAGCTGCTGTGGGGCTGATGTGGGTTTGATCTATGGGGCAGGAGCTGTTGTGGGGCTGATGGGGGTCAGATCTATGGGGCAGGAGCTACTGTGGGTCAGATTTATGAGTCAGGAGCTGCTGTGTGGCTGATGTGGGTCAGATCTATGGAGCAGGAGCTGCTGTGGGGCATATGTGGGTCAGACCTATGGGGCAGAGCTGCTCTTGGGAACATGTGGGTCAGATCTATGGGGCAGGAGCTGTTGTGGGGCTGATGTGGGTCAGATCTATAGGGCAGGAGCTGCTGTGCGACAGATGTGGGTCAGATCTATGGGGCAGGAGCTGCTGTGCGACAGATGTGGGTCAAATCTATGGGGCAGGAGCTGCTGTGGGGCTGATGTGTGTCAGATCCTTGGGGCTGAAGCTGCTGTGGGTCATATCTATTGGGCAGCAGCTGCTTTACATATGATGTGTGTCAGATCTATGGGGCAGGAGCTGCTGTGGGGCTGATGTGGGTCAGATCTATGGGGCAGGAGCTGTTGTGGGGCTGATGTGGGTCAGATCTATGGGGCAGGAGCTACTGTGGGGATGATGGGAGTCAGATCTATGGGGCAGGAGCTACTGTGGGGCTGATGGGGGTCAGATCTATGGGGCAGGAGCTACTGTGGGGCTGATGTTGGTCTCATCTATGGGGCAGGAGCTGCTGTGCGACAGATGTGGGTCAGATCTATGGGGCAGGTACAGCTGTGCGACATATGTGGGTCAGATCTATGGGGCAGGATCTGCTGTGGGGCTGATGTGGGAAAGATCTATGGGGCAGGAGATGCTTTGGGGCAGATGTGGGTCAGATCTATGGGGCAGGAGCTGCTGTGGGGCTGATGTGTGTCAGATCCTTGGGGCGGAAGCTGCTGTGGGTCATATCTATTGGGCAGCAGCTGCTTTACATATGATGTGTGTCAGATCTATGGGGCAGGAGCTACTGTGGGGCTGATGTTGGTCTGTTCTATGGGGCAGGAGCTGCTGCGGGGCTGATTTGGGTAAGATCTATGGGGCAGGAGCTGCTGTGGGGCTGCTGTGCGTTAGATCTAAGGGGCAGGAGCTGTTGTGGGGCTGATGGGGGTCAGATCTATGGGGCAGGAGATGCTGTGGGTCAGATCTATGGGGCAGGAGCTGCTGTGGGGAACATGTGGGTCAGATCTATGGGGCAGGAGCTGCTGTGAGGCTGATGGGTGTCAGATCTATGCGTCAGCAGCTGCTGTGGGTCTGATGTGGGTCAGATCTATGGGGCAGGAGCTGCTGTGGGGCTGATGTGGGTAATATCTATGGGGCAGGAACAGATGTGGGCCTGATGTTGGTCAGATTTATGGAGCAGGAGCTGCTGTGTTTCAGATGTGGGTAAGATCTATGGTGCAGGAGCTGCTGTGGGGCAGATGTGGGTCAGATCTATGGTGTAGGAGCTGCTGTGGGGCTGATGTGGGTCAGATCTATGGGGCAGGAGCTGCTGTGGTTAAGATCTATTTGGCAGGATCTGCTGTGGGGAATATTTGGGTCAGATCTATGGTGCAGGAGCTTCTGTGGGGCAGATGTGGGTCAGATCTATGGTGTAGGAGCTGCTGTGTTGCAGATGTGGGTCAGATCTATGGTGCAGGAGCTGCTGTGGGGCAGATGTAGGGCTTATCTATGGGGCAGGAGCTGCTGTGAGGCTGATGGGTGTTAGATCTATGGGGAGGAGCTGCTGTGGGGCTGAGTTGGGTCAGAGCTATGGGGCCGGAGCTGCAGTGGGGCCGATGTGGGTCAAATCAATGGGGCAGAGCTGCTCTTGGGAACATGTGGGTCAGATCTATGGGGCAGGAGCTGCTGTGGGGCTGATGTGGGTCAGATCTATAGGGCAGGAGCTGCTGTGCGACAGATGTGGGTCAGATCTATGGGGCAGGAGCTGCTGTGGGGCTGATGTGGGTTAGATCAATGGGGCAGGAGCTGTTGTGGGGCTGATGGGGGTCAGATCTATGGGGCAGGAGCTACTGTGGGTCTGATGGGGGTCAGATCTATGGGGCAGGAGCTACTGTGGGGCTGATGTTGGTCTCATCTATGGGGCAGGAGATGCTTTGGGGCAGATGTGTGTGGGAATACAAGAAAAGCTGTTCAGAGCAGCAGCTGTGGAGCAAGATAAACAGCATGGGAACCAAGGACACCTCTGCAAGGAGAAGAAGAGTCTCACAGCTCTGATTGGTTATGTGCCTGCATGGACAGTTGAAAAGTGTTTTGTAGAATGCTTTGTTGACATGTAAGAGGTTTGGGAAAGTTGTAAGGGCGGATGGGAATGTTAGAAAATAACAACTTGTGAAGGTATATAAGGGATGTGAGAACTTGTAATAAACGATTTGGATCGTTCACATCTGAGTCCGTGCCGAGTCGCTGCAAATGGCGCCCACAACGTGGAGCAAATCAACCCGCGGCTGAGCGAGCCCGGTCCGGCAGCGTCGCCCGACTGAACTTCGGAGAGACTGTTTCGCGCGCACCCGCACCGTTCTGCAGGACAGAAGGTGAGCAGTCGGGAACTATGGGGAGCTCACTAACGAAGGAGCAGAAAGTAAATCTCGAAGTATTGCGGTCAGTGTTACCGTATCAGGATAAGACTGTGTCTACTAAAGCATTAGCTACTCTTCTTAAATGGATAAGCAAAAATGTCCCTGAATTTCCAAAAACTGAGTTCTCTCTCGATGGAGAACTTTGGGACAAAATCGGCTCAAAACTCTACGAGGCTTCTCTCGCTAAAGACAGAAAGGCTGCTAAGCTGTTGCCCGTTTGGAGCCGGATAATGGAAGGGATTAAGCAATCACGATGGGAAAGAATTTATTCCGACCATTCCCTGCCGCCCTCCGTCCCAACCCCGCCGCTGCCTCTCGCTGCGGGAAGCGGCCCGTGCCCGGATCCGACCGGCGGCTCCGACCCCTCCCCGATTCGGGGAGACGAGGGGCCGCGGCCGCCCCCCTTCGCGCTCCCGCCGTTCGCTCCTCCCCCGACGTTCGCCGCGTTGCCGCCCTCTACGGCGCCCTCGCCCTTCGCTCCGCCTACGACGTTCGTCGCGCCGCTTCTGCCCTCCTCCCCCCGCACGTCATGCGCTGCTGCGTCTGTGCAGCCGGCGTGTAACGTGGTTAAAGACACGGACGGATCGAAACCAGGGGATCGTTGTGACCCCGGTCCAGAAGATCCAGAAAGAGAATCGGACGCATTTCCTCCTGATGATACTTTGAAGGAAGCAGGAATGACAAATTTCCCTACAGCGTACTGTGATGTCTTAGAGCAATGCAAAAAAGAAACAATATTAAGAAGTAATGCTGACACGTTGCAGACCTTTCCTAATCAGGTCCCCCGTTTGGAATCTCTGCCTTATGAGGCACTGAAGGAGCTAAGGGAGTCAGTGAGAACATTCGGAGTTCAGTCAGCCTTTACATACAATCTTTTGGTTACAAACAGTGACAGTTACGCTATGACCCCTCACAATCGGAAAACTGTGTTAAGAATGATCCTCTCTCCTATGCAATACACCGTGTTTATGACTGAATATCAGCTACATAATTTGACTGATAGCTCTTTGCCTCAGACTCGGACAAATCCATGTGGCACAGCACCTCTTCAACTGTGTCAGACAGATGTCACTCACGTTCCTGAATTTGGCCGTCTAAAATATGCACGTGTAACAATAGATACTCATTCTTCTTACGTATTTTCCACAGCACATACAGGTGAATGCAGTCTCAAGATTTAGAGTTTAAGGCATTAGCTAGGATGTTGTGTGCTTCTTCTATTTTAGTAATAGATCAGATGTGTATTAAACAGGATTTGATCTAATCAATGCTAGAATCTACAGGAATAGCTCTTTTAATGTTTTAGTACTGTTTGGTTATGATGTTATTAGCCTATTAATTAGCTTTTCTTAATTTGCAAAGACAAAACCTGGAAAGGAATTCTAGACAAAGAGATGACCCTGTATCATAGAACGGATACCTCTTTTACATCCAATTAATTGGGATCTGAAAATATAACCATGCATCATTTTAGACAAAAGTGCACGCTAATAGAACTAAATTTGATGGTTTATTCTGTTTTCCAAGCAGGTGTTCCACTTGGGCTCTATATCACGCACTGGCCATGCGGATGTGGTGTACAACTGGAAGAAATCCTTCAGACCCTGAATGCAGGAGAGAATCTGTGATGGGTGAGAGAGGAAATGTGCACCTTGAAGCAGGGGACGCCCTGCTGGCACTACCTGTCACATCCACCACCAACATGGCTTGCTGTTTCTCAAGGGTCAATAAGTAATAATGCCCTTAGTGATACTCTAGTACATTTGTCCTCTAAAATTGGTTCTATTTGACATGCTATTTCATTAAATTGTGCGATCATTATTCAATTATTAGCCCAGATAACTCAGTTGGTAGAGCATGGTTATGAACATCTTAAAAGCATTTACTGCACAAATTTTAGTGGTCATTAAAAATCAATATATCAGAGTATATAAAAATTGAAGCCTTTTCCTGATCAGTTACGGATTAACACAATGGGACCCTCATGGATTTATTTTCAGGTTGCAGAAACTTAGGTTGCAGTACAAACATGTTTGTTCTTTTTAGTGGGTTTAACAGTAATGCTGTTATGTTGTATTTGACTTGTCTCTTTTTTCACTTTTAGAGTATTGTCAATCGAGGCTTTGATTGAGTTATAATGATTATGTTATTAATATAATTAGTGTTATTATTTTATAGTATGGTAGTAGCTTGTCAATAAACAAAAAAGGGGGAATTGTGGGAATACAAGAAAAGCTGTTCAGAGCAGCAGCTGTGGAGCAAGATAAACAGCATGGGAACCAAGGACACCTCCGCAAGGAGAAGAAGAGTCTCACAGCTCTGATTGGTTATGTGCCTGCATGGACAGTTGAAAAGTGTTTTGTAGAATGCTTTGTTGACATGTAAGATGTTTGGGAAAGTTGTAAGGGCGGATGGGAAAGTTAGAAAATAACAACTTGTGAAGGTATATCAGGGATGTGAGAACTTGTAATAAACGATTTGGATCGTTCACATCTGAGTCCGTGCCGAGTCGCTGCAGATGTGTGTCAGATCTATGGGGCAGGAGCTGCTGTGGGGCAGATGTGGGTTAGATCTATTGGGCAGGAGATGTTGTGGGGCTGATGGGGTCAGATCTATGGGGCAGGAGCTACTGTGGGGTTGATGTTGGTGTGATCTATGGGGCAGGAGCTGCTGTGGGGCAGATGTGCATTAGATCTATGGGGCAGGAGCTGTTGTGGGGCTGATGGGGGTCAGATCTATGGGGCAGGAGATGCTGTGTGACAGATCTATGGGGCAGGAGCTGCTGTGGGGAACATGTGGGTCAGGTCTATGGGGAAGGAGCTGCTGTGGGGCAGATGTGGGTCAGTTCTATGGGTCAGCAGCTTCTGTGGGTCTGATGTGTGTCAGATCTATGGGGCAGGAGCTGCTGTGGGTCTGTTGTGGGTCAGATCTATGGGGCAGGAGCTGCTGTGGGGCTGATGTGGGTCAGATCTATGGGTCAGCAGCTGCTGTGGGGCAGATGTGGGTCAGATCTATGGGGCAGGAGCTGCTGTGGGTCTGATGTGGGTCAGATCTATGGGGCAGGAGCTGCTGTGGAGCTGCTGTGGGTCATATCTATGGGTCAGGAACAGATGTGGGCCTGATGTTGGTCAGATTTATGGAGCAGGAGCTGCTGTGTTGCAGATGTGGGTCAGATCTATGGGGCCATAGCTGCAGTGGGGCTGATGGGGGTCAGATTTATGGGGCAGGAGCTACTCTGGGGCTGATGTGGGTCAAATCAATGGGGCAGAGCTGCTCTTGGGAACATGTGGGTCAGATCTATGGGGCAGGAGCTGCTGTGCAACAGATGTCGGTCAGATCTATGGGGCAGGAGCTGCTGTGCGACATATGTGGGTCAGATCTATGGGGCAGGATCTGCTGTGGGGCTGATGTGGGACAGATCTATGGGTCAGCAGCTGCTGTGGGTCTGATGTGGGTCAGATCTATGGGGCAGGAGCTGCTGTGGGGCAGATATGGGTCAGATCTATGGGGCAGGATCTGCTGTGGGGCAGATTTGGGTCAGATCTATGGGGCAGGAGCTGCTGTGGGGCTGATGTGGGTCAGATCTATGGGGCAGGAGCTGCTGTGTGGCAAATGTGGGTCAGATCTATGGGGCAGGAGCTGCTGTGGGTCAGATCTATGGGGCAGGAACAGATGTGGGCCTGATGTTGGTCAGATTTATAGAGCTGGAGCTGCTGTGTTGAAGATATGGGTCAGATCTATGGTGCAGGAGCTGCTGTGGGGCAGATGTAGGGCATATCTATGGGGCAGGAGCTGCTGTGAGGCTGATGGGTGTTAGATCTATGGGGAGGAGCTGCTGTGGTGTAGATGTGGGTCAGATCTATGGGGCAGGAGCTGCTGTGGGGCTGATGTGGGTTAGATCTATGGGGCAGGAGCTGCTGTGTGGCAGATGTGGGTCAGATCTATGGGGCAGGAGCTGCTGTGGGGCTGATGTGGGTTAGATCTATGGGGCAGGATCTGCTGTGGGGCTGATGTGGGAAAGATCTATGGGGCAGGAGCTACTGTGAGGCTGATGTGGGTCAGATCTATGGGGCAGGAGCTGTTGTGAGGCTGATGTGGGTTAGATCTATGAGGCAGGAGCTGCTGTGGGGCTGATGTGGGAAAGATCTATGGGGCAGGAGATGCTTTGGGGCAGATGTGGGTCAGATTGATGGGGCAGGAGCTGCTGTGGGGCTGTTGTGGGTCAGATCCTTGGGGCTGAAGCTGCTGTGGGTCATATCTATTGGGCAGCAGCTGCTTTACATATGATGTGTGTCAGATCTATGGGGCAGGAGCTGCTGTGGGGCTGATGTGGGTCAGATCTATGGGGCAGGAGCTACTGTGGGGCTGATGTTGGTCTGATCTATGGGGCAGGAGCTGCTGTGGGGAACATGTGGGTCAGTTCTATGAGGCAGGAGCTGCTGTGGGGCAGATGTGGGTACGATCTATGGGCCAGCCGCTGCCGTGGGTCTGATGTGGGTCAGATCTATGGGGCAGGAGCTGCTGTGGGGCTGATATGGGTCAGATCTATGGGGCAGGAGCTGCTGTGGGTCAGATCAATGGGGCAGGAGCTGCTGTGGGGCTGAAGTGGGTAAGATCTATGGGGTAGGAGATGGTGTGTGGCAGATGTGGGTCAGATCTATGGTGTAGGAGCTGCTGTGGGGCTGATGTGCGTCAGATCTATGGGGCAGGAGCTGCTGTGGTTAAGATCTATTTGGCAGGATCTGCTGTGGGGCAGATTTGGGTCAGATCTATGGGGCAGGAGCTGCAGTGGAGATGCTGTACGTCAGATCTATGGGGCAGGAGCTGCTGTGGGACTGATCGGGGTCAGATCTATGGGGCAGGAGCTACTGTGGGTCAGATCTATGGGGCAGTTGCTGCTGTGCGACATATGTGGGTCAGATCTATGGGGCAGGATCTGCTGTGGGGCTGATGTGGGAAAGATCTATGGGGCAGGAGATGCATTGGGGCAGATGTGGGTCAGATCTATGGGGCAGGAGTTGCTGTGGGGCTGATGTGAGTCAGATTCTTGGGGCTGAAGCTGCTGTGGGTCATATCTATTGGGCAGCAGCTGCTTTACATATGATGTGTGTCAGATCTATGGGGCAGGAGCTGCTGTGGGCCTGATGTGGGTCAGATCTAAGGGGGCAGGAGCTGCTGTGGGGCTGATGTGGGTCAGGTCTATGGGGCAGGAGATGGTTTGTGTCAGATCTATGGGGCAGGAGCTGCTGTGGGGAACATGTGGGTCAGGTCTATGGGGCAGGAGCTGCTGTGGGCCTGATGTAGGTCAGATCTATGGGTCAGCAGCTGCTGTGGGTCTGATGTGGGTCAGATCTATGGTGCAGGATCTGCTGTGGGGCAGATGTAGGGCTTATCTAAGGGGCAGGAGCTGCTGTGAGGCTGATGGGTGTTAGATCTATGGGGAGGAGCTGCTGTGGGGCAGATGTGGGTCAGAGCTATGGGGCAGGAGCTGCTGTGGTTAAGATCTATTTGGCAGGATCTGCTGTGGGGCAGATTTGGGTCAGATCTATGGGGCAGGAGCTGCTGTGGAGATGATGTACGTCAGATCTATGGGGCAGGAGCTGCTGTGGGGCTGCTGTGGGTTAGATCTATGGGGCAGGAGCTGTTGTGGGTCATATCTATTTGGCAGCAGCTGCTTTACATATGATGTGTGTCAGATCTATGGGGCCGGAGCTGCAGTGGGGCTGATCGGGGTCAGATCTATGGGGCAGGAGCTACTGTGGGGCTGATGTGGGTCAAATCAATGGGGCAGAGCTGCTCTTGGGAACATGTGGGTCAGATCTATGGGGCAGGAGATGCTGTGGGTCAGATCTATGGGGCAGGAGCTGCTGTGGGGCAGATGTGGGCAGATCTATGGGGCAGGAGCTGCTGTGGGTCAGATCTATGGGGCAGGAACAGATGTGGGCCTGATGTTGTTCAGATTTATGGAGCAGGAGCTGCTGTGTTGCAGATGTGGGTCAGATCTATGGTGCAGGAGCTGCTGTGGGGCAGATGTAGGGCATATCTATGGGGCAGGAGCTGCTGTGAGGCTGATGCGTGTTAGATCTATGGGGAGGAGCTGCTATGGTGCAGATGTGGGTCAGAGCTATGGGGCAGGAGCTGCTGTGGGGCAGAAGTGGGTAAGATCTATGGGGTAAGAGATGATGTGTGGCAGATGTGGGTCAGATCTATGGTGTAGGAGCTACTGTGGGGCTGATGTGGGTCAGATCTATGGGGCAGCAGCTGCTTTACATATGATGTGTGTCAGATCTATGGGGCAGGAGCAGCTGTGGGTCTGATGTGGGTCAGATCTATGGGGCAGGAGCTGCTGTGTGAAAAATGTAGGTCAGATCTATGGGGCAGGAGCTGCTGTGGGGCAGATCTATGGGGCAGGAACAGATGTGGGCCTGATGTTGGTAAGATTTTTGGAGCAGGAGCTGCTGTGTTGCAGATGTGGGTCAGATCTATGGTGCAGGAGCTGCTGTGGGGCAGATGTAGGGCATATCTATGGGGCAGGAGCTGCTGTGAGGCTGATGGGTGTTAGATCTATGGGGAGGAGCTGCTGTGGTGCAGATGTGGGTCAGAGCTATGGGGCAGGAGCTGCTGTGGGGCAGAAGTGGGTAAGATCTATGGGGTAGGAGATGGTGTGTGGCATCTGTGGGTCAGATCTATGGTGTAGGAGCTGCTGTGGGGCTGATGTGGGTCAGATCTATGCGGCAGGAGCTGCTGTGGTTAAGATCTATTTGGCAGGATCTGCTGTGGGGCAGATTTGGGTCAGATCTATGGGGCAGGAGCAGCAGTGGGGCAGATGTGGTCAGATCTATGGGTCAGGAGGTGCAGTGGAGATGATGTACGTCAGATCTATGGGGCAGAGCTGCTGTGGGGCACATGTGGGTCAGATCTATGGAGCAAAAGCTGCTGTGGGGCAGATTTGAATCAGATCTATAGGGCAGGAGCTGCTGTGGGTCAGATCTATGGGCAGGAGCTGCTGTGGGGCACATGTGAGTTAGATCTATGGGGCAGGAGATGGTGTGGGGCAGATTTGGGTCAGATGTATGGGTCAGGAGCTGCTGTGTGGCTGATGAGGGTCAGATCTATGGGGCATGGGCTGCTGTGGGTCAGATCTACGGGACTGGAGCTGCAGTGGAGCACATGTGGGTCAGATCTATGGGGTAGAAGCTGCTGTGGGGCTGATGGGGGTCATAACTATAAGGCAGGAGCTGCTGTGGGGCTGACGTGGGTCAGATCTATGAGGCAGGAGCTGCTGTGGGGCAGATGTGGGTCAGATCTACGGGGCAGGAGCTGCTGTGGGGTGATGTGGGTCAGATCTATGGGGCAGGAGCTGCTGTGGGGCAGATGTAGGGCATATCTATGGGGAAGGAGCTGCTGTGAGGCTGATGGGTGTTAGATCTATGGGGAGGAGCTGCTGTGGTGCCGATGTGGGTCAGAGCTATGGGGCAGGAGCTGCTGTGGGGCAGAAGTGGGTAAGATCTATGGGGTAGGAGATGGTGTGTGGCAGATGTGGGTCAGATCTATGGTGTAGGAGCTGCTGTGGGGCTGATGTGGGTCAGATCTATGGGGCAGGAGCTGCTGTGGTTAAGATCTATTTGGCAGGATCTGCTGTGGGGCAGATTTGGGTTAGATCTATGGGGCAGGAGCAGCAGTGGGGCAGATGTGGTCAGATCTATGGGTCAGGAGCTGCAGTGGAGATGATGTACGTCAGATCTATGGGGCAGGAGCTGCTGTGGGGCACATGTGAGTTAGATCTATGGGGCAGGAGATGGTGTGGGGCAGATTTGAGTCAGATGTATGGGTCAGGAGCTGCTGTGTGGCTGATGAGGGTCAGATCTATGGGGCATGGGCTGCTGTGGGTCAGATCTACGGGACTGGAGCTGCAGTGGAGCACATGTGGGTCAGATCTATGGGGTAGAATCTGCTGTGGGGCTGATGGGGGTCATATCTATAAGGCAGGAGCTGCTGTGGGGCTGACTTGGGTCAGATCTATGAGGCAGGAGCTGCAGTGGGGCAGATTTGGGTCAGATCTATGGGGCAGGAGCTGCTGTGGGGCTGATGTGGGTCAGATCTATGGGGCAGGAGCTGCTGTGGGGCTGATGTGGGTCAGATCTATTGGGCGAAGGCTGCTGTGGGGCGCAAGTGAGGCAGATCTATGGGGCAGGAGCTGCTGTGTGGCAAATGTGGGTCAGATCTATGGGGCAGGAGCTGCTGTGGGGCAGATCTATGGGGCAGGAACAGATGTGGGCCTGATGTTGGTCAGATCTATGGGTCAGGAGCTGCTGTGTTGCAGATGTGGGTCAGATCTATGGGGCATGGGCTGCTGTGGCTCAGATCTACGGGACTGGAGCTGCAGTGGAGCACATGTGGGTCAGATCTATGGGGTAGAAGCTGCTGTGGGGCTGATGGGGTTCATATCTATAAGGCAGGAGCTGCTGTGGGGCTGACGTGGGTCAGATCTATGAGGACGGAGCTGCTGTGGGGCTGATGTGGGTCAGTTCTATGGGGCAAGAGCTGCTGTGGTGCAGATGTGGGTCAGATCTATGGGGCAGGAGCTGCTGTGGGGCTGATACGGTTAAGATCTATGGAGCGGGAGATGCTATGGGGCTGATGAGGGTCAGATCTATGGGGCAGGAGCTGATGTGGGGCTGATGTTGGTCAGATCTATAGGGCAGGAGCTGCAGTGGGGCTGATGTGGGTCAGATCTATGGGGCAGGATCTCCTGTGGGGCTGATGTAGGTCAAATCAATGGGGCAGAGCTGCTCTGGGGCACATGTGGGTCAGATCTATGGAGCAGGAGCTGCTGTGGGGCAGATTTGAATCAGATCTATAGGGCAGGAGCTGCTGTGGGGCATATGTGAGTTAGATCTATGGGGCAGGAGATGGTGTGGGGAAGATGTGGGTCAGATCTATGGGGCAGGATCTCCTGGGGGCTGATGTGGGTCAGATCTGTGGGGTAAAATCTGCTGTGGGGCAGATGTGGTTCAGATCTATGGGGCAGGAGCTTCTGTGGGGTTGATGTGGGTCAGATCTATGGGTCAGGAGCTGCTGTGGGGCAGATGTGGGTCAGTTCTATGGGGCAAGAGCTGCTGTGGTGCAGATGTGGGTCAGATCTATGGGGCAGGAGCTGCTGTGGGGCTGATACGGTTAAGATCTATGGAGCGGGAGATGCTATGGGGCTGATGAGGGTCAGATCTATAGGGCAGGAGCTGATGCGGGGCTGATGTTGGTCAGATCTATAGGGCAGGAGCTGCAGTGGGGCTGATGTGGGTCAGATCAATGGGGCAGAGCTGCTCTGGGGCACATGTGGGTCAGATCTATGGAGCAGGAGCTGCTGTGGGGCAGATTTGAATCAGATCTATAGGGCAGGAGCTGCTGTGGGTCAGATCTATGGAGCAGGAGATGCTGTGGGGCACATGTGAGTTAGATCTATGGGGCAGGAGATGGTGTGGGGCAGATGTGGGTCAGATCTATGGGGCAGGAGCTGCTGTGTGGCTGATGAGGGTCAGATCTATGGGGCATGGGCTGCTGTGGGTCAGATCTACTGGAATGGAGCTGCAGTGGAGCACATGTGGGTCAGATCTATGGGGTAGAAGCTGCTATGGGGCTGATACGGTTAAGATCTATGGAGCGGGAGATGCTATGGGGCTGATGAGGGTCAGATCTATGGGGCAGGAGCTGATGTGGGGCTGATGTAGTCAGATCTATAGGGCAGGAACTGCAGTGGGGCTGATGTGGGTCAGATCTATGGGGCAGGAGCTGCTGTGGGGCAGATTTGAATCAGATCTATAGGGCAGGAGCTGCTGTGGGTCAGATCTATGGGCAGGAGCTGCTGTGGGGCACATGTGAGTTAGATCTATGGGGCAGGAGATGGTGTGGGGCAGATGTGGGTCAGATCTATGGAGCAGGATCTCCTGGGGGCTGATGTGGGTCAGATCTGTGGGGTAAAATCTGCTGTGGGGCAGATGTGGTTCAGATCTATGGGGCAGGAGCTTCTGTGGTGTTGATGTGGGTCAGATCTATGGGTCAGGAGCTGCTGTGGGGCAGATGTGGGTCAGTTCTATGGGGCAAGAGCTGCTGTGGTGCAGATGTGGGTCAGATCTATGGGGCAGGAGCTGCTGTGGGGCTGATACGGTTAAGATCTATGGAGCGGGATATGCTATGGGGCTGATGAGGGTCAGATCTATGGGGCAGGAGCTGATGTGGGGCTGATGTTTGTCAGATCTATAGGGCAGGAGCTTCAGTGGGGCTGATGTGGGTCAGATCTATGGGGCAGGATCTCCTGTGGGGCTGATGTGGGTCAAATCAATGGGGCAGAGCTGCTCTGGGGCACATGTGGGTCAGATCTATGGAGCAGGAACTGCTGTGGGGCAGATTTGAATCAGATCTATAGGGCAGGAGCTGCTGTGGGTCAGATCTATGGAGCAGGAGCTGCTGTGGGGCACATGTGAGGTAGATCTATTGGGCAGGAGATGGTGTGGGGCAGATGTGGGTCAGATCTATGGGGCAGGAGCTGCTGTGTGGCTGATGAGGGTCAGATCTATGGGGCATGGGCTGCTGTGGGTCAAATCTACGGGACTGGAGCTGCAGTGGAGCACATGTGGGTCAGATCTATGGGGTACAAGCTGCTGTGGTGCTGATACGGTTAAAATCTATGGAGCGGGAGAAGCTATGGGGCTGATGAGGGTCAGATCTATGGGGTAGAAGCTGCTGTGGGGCTGATACGGTTAAGATCTATGGAGCGGGAGATGCTATGGGGCTGATGATGGTCAGATGTATGAGGCAGGAGCTGCTGTGGGGCTGATACGGTTAAGATCTATGGAGCGGGAGATGCTATGGGGCAGATTTGGGTCAGATGTATGAGGCAGGAGCTGATGTGGGGCTGATGTTGGTCAGATCTATAGGGCAGGAGCTGCAGTGGGGCTGATGTTGGTCAGATCTATAGGGCAGGAGCTGCAGTGGGGCTGATGTGGGTCAAATCAATGGGGCAGAGCTGCTCTGGGGCACATGTGGGTCAGATCTATGGAGCAGGAGCTGCTGTGGGGCAGATTTGAATCAGATCTATAGGGCAGGAGCTGCTGTGGGTCAGATCTATGGAGCAGGAGCTGCTGTGGGGCACATGTGAGTTAGATCTATGGGGCAGGAGATGGTGTGGGGCAGATGTGGGTCAGATCTATGGGGCAGGATCTCTTGGGGGCTGATGTGGGTCAGATCTATGGGGTAAAATCTGCTGTGGGGCATATGTGGTTCAGATCTATGGGGCAGGAGCTTCTGTGGGGTTGATGTGGGTCAGATCTATGGGTCAGGAGCTGCTGTGGGGCAGATGTGGGTCAGATCTATGGGGCAAGAGCTGCTGTGGTGCAGATGTGGGTCAGATCTATGGGGCAGGAGCTGCTGTGGGGCTGATACGGTTAAGATCTATGGAGCGGGAGATGCTATGGGGCTGATGAGGGTCAGATCTATGGGGCAGGAGCTGATGTGGGGCAGATTTGAATCAGATCTATAGGGCAGGAGCTGCTGTGGGTCAGATCTATGGAGCAGGAGCTGCTGTGGGGCATATGCGGGTCAGATCTATGGGGTAGAAGCTGCTGTGGGGCTGATGGGGGTCATATCTATAAGGCAGGAGCTGCTGTGGGGCTGACGTGGGTCAGATCTATGAGGCGAGAGCTGCAGTGGGGCAGAGTTGGGTCAGATCTATGGGGCAGGATATCCTGTGGGGCTGATGTGGGTCAAATCAATGGGGCAGAGCTGCTCTGGGGCACATGTGGGTCAGATCTATGGAGCAGGAGCTGCTGTGGGACAGATTTGAATCAGATCTATAGGGCAGGAGCTGCTGTGGGTCAGATCTATGTGCAGGAGCTGCTGTGGGGCACATGTGAGTTAGATCTATGGGGCAGGAGATGGTGTGGGGCAGATGTGGGTCAGATGTAAAGGGCAGGAGCTGCTGTGTGGCTGATGAGGGTCAGATCTATGGGGCATGGGCTGCTGTGGGTCAGATCTACGGGACTGGAGCTGCAGTGGAGCACATGTGGGTATGATCTATGGGGTAGAAGCTGCTGTGGGGCTGATGGGGGTCATATCTATAAGGCAGGAGCTGCTGTGGGGCTGACTTGGGTCAGATCTATGAGGCAGGAGCTGCTGTGGGGCAGATTTGGGTCAGATCTATGGGGCAGGAGCAGCTGTGGGGCACATGTGGGTCAGATCTATGGGGCAGGAGCTGCTGTGTGGCAAATGTGGGTCAGATCTATGGGGCAGGAGCTGCTGTGGGGCAGATCTATGGGGCAGGAACAGATGTGGGCCTGATGTTGGACAGATCTATGGGTCAGGAGCTGCTGTGTTGCAGATGTGGGTCAGATCTACGGGGCATGGGCTGCTGTGGGTCAGATCTACGGGACTGGAGCTGCAGTGGAGCACATGTGGGTCAGAGCTATGGGGCAGGAGCTGCTGTGGGGCAGAAGTGGGTAAGATCTATGGGGTAGGAGATGGTGTGTGGCAGATGTGGGTCAGATCTATGGTGTAGGAGCTGCTGTGGGGCTGATGTGGGTCAGATCTATGGGGCAGGAGCTGCTGTGGTTAAGATCTATTTGGCAGGATCTGCTGTGGGGCAGATTTGGGTCAGATCTATGGGGCAGGAGCAGCAGTGGGGCAGATGTGGTCAGATCTATGGGTCAGGAGCTGCAGTGGAGATGATGTACGTCAGATCTATGGGGCAGGAGCTGCTGTGGGGCACATGTGAGTTAGATCTATGGGGCAGGAGATGGTGTGGGGCAGATTTGAGTCAGATGTATGGGTCAGGAGCTGCTGTGTGGCTGATGAGGGTCAGATCTATGGGGCATGGGCTGCTGTGGGTCAGATCTACGGGACTGGAGCTGCAGTGGAGCACATGTGGGTCAGATCTATGGGGTAGAAGCTGCTGTGGGGCTGATGGGGTTCATATCTATAAGGCAGGAGCTGCTGTGGGGCTGACTTGGGTCAGATCTATGAGGCAGGAGCTGCTGTGGGGTAGATTTGGGTCAGATGTATGGGGCAGGAGCTGCTGTGGGGCTGATGTGGGTCAGATCTATGGGGCAGGAGCTGCTGTGGGGCTGATGTGGGTCAGATCTATTGGGCGAAGGCTGCTGTGGGGCGCAAGTGAGGCAGATCTATGGGGCAGGAGCTGCTGTGTGGCAAATGTGGGTCAGATCTATGGGGCAGGAGCTGCTGTGGGGCAGATCTATGGGGCAGGAACAGATGTGGGCCTGATGTTGGTCAGATCTATGGGTCAGGAGCTGCTGTGTTGCAGATGTGGGTCAGATCTATGGGGCATGGGCTGCTGTGGGTCAGATCTATGGGACTGGAGCTGCAGTGGAGCACATGTGGGTCAGATCTATGGGGTAGAAGCTGCTGTGGGGCTGATGGGGTTCATATCTATAAGGCAGGAGCTGCTGTGGGGCTGACGTGGGTCAGATCTATGAGGACGGAGCTGCTGTGGGGCTGATGTGGGTCAGATCAATGGGGCAGAGCTGCTCTGGGGCACATGTGGGTCAGATCTATGGAGCAGGAGATGCTGTGGGGCACATGTGAGTTAGATCTATGGGGCAGGAGATGGTGTGGGGCAGATGTGGGTCAGATCTATGGGGCAGGAGCTGCTGTGTGGCTGATGAGGGTCAGATCAATGGAGCATGGGCTGCTGTGGGTCAGATCTACTGGAATGGAGCTGCAGTGGAGCACATGTGGGTCAGATCTATGGAGTAGAAGCTGCTATGGGGCTGATACGGTTAAGATCTATGGAGCGGGAGATGCTATGGGGCTGATGAGGGTCAGATCTATGGGGCAGGAGCTGATGTGGGGCTGATGTAGTCAGATCTATAGGGCAGGAACTGCAGTGGGGCTGATGTGGGTCAGATCTATGGGGCAGGAGCTGCTGTGGGGCAGATTTGAATCAGATCTATAGGGCAGGAGCTGCTGTGGGTCAGATCTATGGGCAGGAGCTGCTGTGGGGCACATGTGAGTTAGATCTATGGGGCAGGAGATGGTGTGGGGCAGATGTGGGTCAGATCTATGGAGCAGGATCTCCTGGGGGCTGATGTGGGTCAGATCTGTGGGGTAAAATCTGCTGTGGGGCAGATGTGGTACAGATCTACGGGGCAGGAGCTTCTGTGGTGTTGATGTGGGTCAGATCTATGGGTCAGGAGCTGCTGTGGGGCAGATGTGGGTCAGTTCTATGGGGCAAGAGCTGCTGTGGTGCAGATGTGGGTCAGATCTATGGGGCAGGAGCTGCTGTGGGGCTGATACGGTTAAGATCTATGGAGCGGGATATGCTATGGGGCTGATGAGGGTCAGATCTATGGGGCAGGAGCTGATGTGGGGCTGATGTTTGTCAGATCTATAGGGCAGGAGCTTCAGTGGGGCTGATGTGGGTCAGATCTATGGGGCAGGATCTCCTGTGGGGCTGATGTGGGTCAAATCAATGGGGCAGAGCTGCTCTGGGGCACATGTGGGTCAGATCTATGGAGCAGGAACTGCTGTGGGGCAGATTTGAATCAGATCTATAGGGCAGGAGCTGCTGTGGGTCAGATCTATGGAGCAGGAGCTGCTGTGGGGCACATGTGAGGTAGATCTATTGGGCAGGAGATGGTGTGGGGCAGATGTGGGTCAGATCTATGGGGCAGGAGCTGCTGTGTGGCTGATGAGGGTCAGATCTATGGGGCGTGGGCTGCTGTGGGTCAAATCTACGGGACTGGAGCTGCAGTGGAGCACATGTGGGTCAAATCTATGGGGTACAAGCTGCTGTGGGGCTGATACGGTTAAAATCTATGGAGCGGGAGATGCTATGGGGCTGATGAGGGTCAGATCTATGGGGCAGGTGCTGATGTGGGGCTGATGTTGGTCAGATCTATAGGGCAGGATCTGCAGTGGGGCTGATGTGGGTCAGATCTATGGGGCAGGATCTCCTGTGGGGCTGATGTGGGTCAAATCAATGGGGCAGAGCTGCTCTGGGGCACATGTGGGTCAGATCTATGGAGCAGGAGCTGCTGTGGGGCAGATTTGAATCAGATCTATAGGGCAGGAGCTGCTGTGGGTCAGATCTATGGGCAGGAGCTGCTGTGGGGCACATGTGAGTTAGATCTATGGGGCAGGAGATGGTGTGGGGCAGATGCGGGTCAGATCTATGGGGCAGGATCTCCTGGGGGCTGATGTGGGTCAGATCTGTGGGGTAAAATATGCTGTGGGGCAGATGTGGTTCAGATCTATGGGGCAGGAGCTTCTGTGGGGTTGATGTGGGTCAGATCTATGGGTCAGTAGCTGCTGTGGGGCAGATGTGGGTCAGTTCTATGGGGCAAGAGCTGCTGTGGTGCAGATGTGGGTCAGATCTATGGGGCAGGAGCAGCTGTGGTGCTGATACGGTTAAGATCTATGGAGCGGGAGATGCTATGGGGCTGATGAGGGTCAGATCTATGGGGTAGAAGCTGCTGTGGGGCTGATATGGTTAAGATCTATGGAGCGGGAGATGCTATGGGGCTGATGAGGGTCAGATCTATGGGGCAGGAGCTGCTGTGGGGCTGATACGGTTAAGATCTATGGAGCGGGAGATGCTATGGGGCAGATTTGGGTCAGATGTATGAGGCAGGAGCTGATGTGGGGCTGATGTTGGTCAGATCTATAGGGCAGGAGCTGCAGTGGGGCTGATGTGGGTCAGATCTATAGGGCAGGAGCTGCAGTGGGGCTGATGTGGGTCAAATCAATGGGGCAGAGCTGCTCTGGGGCACATGTGGGTCAGATCTATGGAGCAGGAGCTGCTGTGGGGCAGATTTGAATCAGATCTATAGGGCAGGAGCTGCTGTGGGTCAGATCTATGGGCAGAAGCTGCTGTGGGGCACATGTGAGTTAGATCTATCGGGCAGGAGATGGTGTGGGGCAGATTTGGGTCAGATCTATGGGCCAGGTGCTGCTGTGGGGCAGATTTGGGTCAGATCTATGGGGCAGGAGCTGCTGTGGGGCTGATGTGGGTCAGATCTATGGGGCAGGAGCTGCTGTGGGGCTTATGTGGGTCAGATCTATGGGGCAGGAGATGCTGTGAGGCTGATGGGTGTTAGATCTATGGGGAGGAGCTGCTCTGGTGCAGATGTGGGTCAGAGCTATAGGGCAGGAGCTGCTGTGGGGCAGAAGTGGGTAAGATCTATGGGGTAGGAGATGGTGTGTGGCAGATGTGGGTCAGATCTATGGTGTAGGAGCTGCTGTGGGGCTGATGTGGTCGAGATCTATGGTGTAGGAGCTGCTGTGCAGCTGATGTGGGTCAGATCTATGGGCAGGTGCTGATGTAGGGAAGATTTGGGTCTGATCTATGGGTTAGGAACTGCTGTGGTTCAGATCTATGGGGCAGGAGCAGCTGTGGGGCACATGTGGGTCAGATCTATGGGTTAGGTGCTGCTTTGGGGAAAATGTGGGTCAGATCTATGGGGCAGGAGCTGCTGTGGGTCAGATTTGGGTCAGATCTATGGGGCAGGAGCTGCTGTGGGTCAGATTTATGAGTCAGGAGCTGCTGTGTGGCTGATGTGGGTCAGATCTATGGGGCAGGAGCTGCTGTGGGGCATATGTGGGTCAGATCTATGGGGCAGGTGCTGCTGTGCGAGATATGTGGGTCAGATCTATGGGGCAGGATCTGCTGTGGGGCTGATGTGGGAAAGATCTATGGGGCAGGAGATGCTTTGGGGCAGATGTGGGTCAGATCTATGGGGCAGTAGTTGCTGTGGGGCTGATGTGGGTCAGATCCTTGGGGCTGAAGCTGCTGTGGGTCTTATCTATTGGGCAGCAGCTGCTTTACATATGATGTGTGTCAGATCTATGGGGCAGGAGATACTGTGGGGCTGATGTTGGTCAGATCTATGGGGCAGGTGCTGCTGCGGGGCTGATTTGGGTCAGATCTATGGTGCAGGAGCTGCTGTGGGGCAGATGTAGGGCTTATCTATGGGGCAGGAGCTGCTGTGAGGCTGATGGGTGTTAGATCTATGGGGAGGAGCTGCTGTGGTGCAGATGTGGGTCAGAGCTATGGGGCAGGAGCTGCTGTGTGGCAGATGTGGGTCAGATCTATGGTGTAGGAGCTGCTGTGGGGCTGATGTGGGTCAGATCTATGGGGCAGGAGATGCTTTGGGGCAGATTTTAGTCAGATCTATGGGGCAGGAGTTGCTGTGGGTCTGATGTGGGTCAGATCCTTGGGGCTGAAGCTGCTGTGGGTCATATCTATTGGGCAGCAGCTGCTTTACATATGATGTGTTTCAGATCTATGGGGCAGGAGCTGCTCGTCGGCGGCTGCTAGAGGTCGCTGCCTATGCGGCTCGACTAGGTCGGCACGGTCTACCCGGCTCCGAGCGGGCCGTGGTGCTCGGCGGCGTCTGCTAGAGGTCGCTGCCTATGCGGCTCGACTAGGTCGGCATGGTCTACCCGACTCCGAGCGGGCCGTGGTGCTCGGCGTCGGCTGCTAGAGGTCTCTGCCTATGCGGCTCGACTAGGTCGGCACGGTCTACCTGGCTCCTAGCGGGCCGTGGTGCTCGGCGGCGGCTGCTAGAGGTCGCTGCCTATGCGGCTCGACTAGGTCGGCACGGTCTACCCGGCTCCGAGCGGGCCGTGGTGCTCGGCGGCGGCTGCTAGAGGTCGCTGCCTATGCGGCTCGACTAGGTCGGCATGGTCTACCCGGCTCCGAGCGGGCCGTGGTGCTCGGCAGCGGATGCTAGAGGTCGCTGCCTATGCGGCTCGACTAGGTCGGCACGGTCTACCCGGCTCAGGGCAGGCCGTGGTGCTCGGTGGCGGCTGCTAGAGGTCGCTGCCTATGCGGCTCGAGTAGGTCGACACAGTCTACCCGGCTCCGAGCGGGCCGTGGTGCTCGGTGGCGGCGGCTAGGGGTCGCTGCCCGTGCCTCTTGCGTGTAGCTGCCAGGTCTACCCGCTTTCGGCTAGGCTTTGCAGCCCTGTGAGATGGGGGGGCGCTAAAGCTCCGGAGCTTGCTGGGGGATCGCTGTAGTTTCTTACCTACCGCTACGTCGACGTAGAGCGCCGCTTACCCTCGGCGCCGCTGCCGGTAGTCGGCGCCGTTCTTTTCCGAAGCCGTTTTTTCTTACGCCTTCCGTTTTCGTCTGCAGGAGCGAGCGCGTGCTCGTCTCCAGAGGCGGCAACGAGCGGGCGCAGGCGAGCGCGGTTGAGCGCCGGGCTGTGGATTTTTTCGGTTGCGGCTTCCCGCCGCTCTTTCGCCATCCCTCGCTACGCGGCCTGCCCGCAGTCCGGATTTCCGGCTCGAACGGACCCCGCTCAAGTGCGCCGGCACGGTCCAACCGCTCCCGGCGGGCACCGCTCGGCTCGGACGTTCCTCGGAATCAGCCAAATGTCGCTCCCGTGGCGTCTCCGCAGGCAAAAACGCATAGCCGGCGCCGCAAAGCTCGCGAGCCGCACCGAGCCGGGGAAACCGTGCCGTGGAGCAGCTGTGGGGCTGATGTGGGTGAGATCTATGGTGTAGGAGCTGCTGTGCGGCTGATGTGGGTCAGATCTATGGGCAGGAGCTGATGTAGGGAAGATTTGGGTCTGATCTATGGGTTAGGAACTGCTGTGGTTCAGATCTATGGGGCAGGAGCAGCTGTGGGGCACATGTGGGTCAGATCTATGGGTTAGGTGCTGCTTTGGGGAAAATGTGGGTCAGATCTATGGGGCAGGAGCTGCTGTGGGTCAGATTTGGGTCAGATCTATATGGCAGGAGCTGCTGTGGGGCACATGTGGGTCAGACCAATGGGGCAGAAGCTGCAGAGGGGATGATGTAGGTCAGATCTATGGGGCAGGAGTTGCTGTGGGGCAGATGAGGGACATATCTATGGTGCAAAATCTGCTGTTGGACTGATGTGGGTCAGATCTATGAGTTTGGAGCTGCTGTGGGGCAGATGTGGGCAGATCTACGGTGCAGGAGCTGCTGTGGGTAAGATCTATGGGGCAGGAACAGATGTGGGCCTGATGTTGGTCAGATTTATGGAGCAGGAGCTGCTGTGTTGCAGATGTGGGTCAGATCTATGGTGCAGGAGCTGCTGTGGGGCAGATGTAGGGCATATCTATGGGGCAGGAGCTGCTGTGAGGCTGATGGGTGTTAGATCTATGGGGAGGAGCTGCTGTGGTGCAGATGTGGGTCAGAGCTATGGGGCAGGAGCTGCTGTGGGGCAGAAGTGGGTAAGATCTATGGGGTAAGAGATGGTGTGTGGCAGATGTGGGTCAGATCTATGGTGTAGGAGCTGCTGTGGGGCTGATGTGGGTCAGATCTATGGGGCAGGAGCTGCTGTGGTTAAGATCTATTTGGCAGGATCTGCTGTGGGGCAGATTTGGGTCAGATCTATGGGGCAGGAGCTGCTGTGGGGCAGATGTGGGTCAGAGCTATGGGGCAGGAGCTGCTGTGGGGCAGATGTAGGGCTTATCTATGGGGCAGGAGCTGCTGTGGGGCTGATGTGGGTTAGATCTATGGGGCAGGAGCTGTTGTGGGGCTGATGGGGGTCAGATCTATGGGGCAGGAACTACTGTGGGGCTGATGGGTGTCTGATCTATGGGGCAGGAGCTGCTGTGCGACAGATGTGGGTCAGATCTATGGGGCAGGTGCTGCTGTGCGACATATGTGGGTCAGATCTATGGGGCAGGATCTGCTGTGGGGCTGATGTGGGAAAGATCTATGGGGCAGGAGATGCTTTGGGGCAGATGTGGGTCAGATCTATGGGGCAGGAGTTGCTGTGGGGCTGATGTGTGTCAGATCCTTGGGGCTGAAGCTGCTGTGGGTCATATCTATTGGGCAGCAGCTGCTTTACATATGATGTGTGTCAGATCTATGGGGCAGGAGCTGCTGTGGGGCTGATGTGGGTTAGATCTATGGGGCAGGAGCTGGTGTGGGGCATATGGGGGTCAGATCTATGGGGCAGGAGCTACTGTGGGGCACATGTGGGTCAGACCTATGGGGCAGAAGCTGAAGAGGGGATGATGTAGGTCAGATCTATGGGGCAGGAGTTGCTGTGGGGCAGATGAGGGACATATCTATGGTGCAAAATCTGCTGTTGGACTGATGAGTGTCAGATCTATGAGTTTGGAGCTGCTGTGGGGCACATGTGGGTCAGATCTATGGGCCAGGATCTGCTGCGGGGCTGATTTTGGTCGGATCTATAAGGCAGGAGCTGCTGTGGGGCTGATGTGGGTCAGATCTATGGGGCAGGAGCTGCTGTGGGTCAGATCTATGGGGCAGGAACAGATGTGGGCCTGATGTTGGTCAGATTTATGGAGCAGGAGCTGCTGTGTTGCAGATGTGGGTCAGATCTATGGTGTAGGAGCTGCTGTGGGGCTGATGTGGGTCAGATCTATGGTGCAGGAGCTGCTGTGGTTAAGATCTATTTGGCAGGATCTGCTGTGGGGCAGATTTGGGTGAGATCTATGGGGCAGGAGCTGCAGTGGAGATGATGTACGTCAGATCTATGGGGCAGGAGCTGCTGTGGGGCTGCTGTGGGTCAAATCAATGGGGCAGAGCTGCTCTTGGGAACATGTGGGTCAGATCTATGGGGCAGGAGCTGCAGTGGGGCTGATGTGGGTCAGATCTATAGGGCAGGAGCTGCTGTGCGACAGATGTGGTTCAGATCTATGGGGCAGGAGCTGCTGTGGGGCTGATGTGGGTCAGGTCCTTGGGGCTGAAGCAGCTGTGGGTCATATCTATTGGGCAGCAGCTGCTTTACATATGATGTGTGTCAGATCTATGGGGCAGGAGCTGCTGTGGGCCTGATGTGGGTTAGATCTACGGGGCAGGAGCTGTTGTGGGGCTGATGGGGGTCAGATCTATGGGGCAGGAGCTACTGTGGGGCTGATGGGGGTCAGATCTATGGGGCAGGAGCTACTGTGGGGCTGATGTTGGTCTCATCTATGGGGCAGGAGCTGCTGTGCGACAGATGTGTGTCAGATCTATGGGGCAGGAGCTGCTGTGTTGCAGATGTGGGTCAGATCTATGGTGTAGGAGCTGCTGTGGGGCTGATGTGGGTCAGATCTATGGTGCAGGAGCTGCTGTGGTTAAGATCTATTTGGCAGGATCTGCTGTGGGGCAGATTTGGGTGAGATCTATGGGGCAGGAGCTGCAGTGGAGATGATGTACGTCAGATCTATGGGGCAGGAGCTGCTGTGGGGCTGCTGTGGGTCAAATCAATGGGGCAGAGCTGCTCTTGGGAACATGTGGGTCAGATCTATGGGGCAGGAGCTGCTGTGGGGCTGATGTGGGTCAGATCTATAGGGCAGGAGCTGCTGTGCGACAGATGTGGTTCAGATCTATGGGGCAGGAGCTGCTGTGGGGCTGATGTGGGTCATGTCCTTTGGGCTGAAGCTGCTGTGGGTCATATCTATTGGGCAGCAGCTGCTTTACATATGATGTGTGTCAGATCTATGGGGCAGGAGCTGCTGTGGGCCTGATGTGGGTTAGATCTACGGGGCAGGAGCTGTTGTGGGGCTGATGGGGGTCAGATCTATGGGGCAGGAGCTACTGTGGGGCTGATGGGGGTCAGATCTATGGGGCAGGAGCTACTGTGGGGCTGATGTTGGTCTCATCTATGGGGCAGGAGCTGCTGTGCGACAGATGTGTGTCAGATCTATGGGGCAGGAGCTGCTGTGGGGCTGATGTTGGTCTGATCTATGGGGCAGGAGCTGCTGCGGGGCTGATGGGGGTCAGATCTATGGGGCAGGAGCTGCTGTGGGGCTGATGTGGGTCAGATCTATGGGGCAGGAGCTGTTGTGGGGCTGATGGGGGTCAGATCTATGGGGCAGGAGATGCTGTGGGTCAGATCTATGGGGCAGGAGCTGCTGTGTTGCAGATGTGGGTCAGATCTATGGGGCAGGAGCTGCTGTGGGTCAGATCTATGGGGCAGGAACAGATGTGGGCCTGATGTTGGTCAGATTTATGGAGCAGGAGCTGCTGTGGGGCAGAAGTGGGTAAGATCTATGGGGTAGGAGATGGTGTGTGGCAGATGTAGGTCAGATCTATGGTGTAGGAGCTGCTGTGGGGCTGATGTGGGTCAGATCTATGGTGCAGGAGCTGCTCTGGTTAAGATCTATTTGGCAGGATCTGCTGTGGGGCAGATTTGAGTCAGATCTATGGGGCAGGAGCTGCTGTGGGGCATATGTGGGTCATATCTATATGGCAGGAGCTGCTGTGGGGCACATGTGGGTCAGACCTATGGGGCAGGAGCTGCTCTTGGGAACATGTGGGTCAGATCTATGGGGCAGGAGCTGCTGTGGGGCTGATGTGGGTCAGATCCTTGGGGCTGAAGCTGCTGTGGGTCATATCTATTGGGCAGCAGCTGCTTTACATATGATGTGTGTCAGATCTATGGGGCAGGAGCTGCTGTGGGGCTGATGTGGGTCAGATCTATGGGGCAGGAGCTGTTGTGGGGCTGATGGGGGTCAGATCTATGGGGCAGGAGATACTGTGGGGCTGTTGGGGGTCAGATCTATGGGGCAGGAGCTACTGTTGCGCTGATGTTGGTCTCATCTATGGGGCAGGAGCTGCTGTGCGACAGATGTGGGTCAGATCTATGAGGCAGGAGCTGCTGTGCGACATATGTGGGTCAGATCTATGGGGCAGGATCTGCTGTGGGGCTGATGTGGGTTAGATCTATGGGGCAGGATCTGCTGTGGGGCTGATGTGGGTCAGATCTATGGGGCAGGAGTTGCTGTGGGGCTGATGTGGGTCAGATCTATGGGGCAGGAGCTGCTGTGGGGCTGATGTGGGTTAGATCTATGGGGCAGGAGCTGTTGTGGGGCTGATGGGGTCAGATCTAAGAGGGCAGGAGCTACTGTGGGGCTGATGTTGGTCTGATCTATAAGGCAGGAGTTGCTGCGGGGCTGATTTGGGTCAGATCTATGGGGCAGGAGCTGCTGTGGGGCTGATATGGGTTAGATCTAGGGGGCAGGAGCTGTTGTGGGGCTGATGGGAGTCAGATCTATGGGGCAGGAGATGCTGTGGGTCAGATCTATGGGGCCGGAGCTGCTGTGGGGAACATGTGGGTCAGGTCTATGGGGCAGGAGCTGCTGTGGGGCAGATGTGGGTCAGATCTATGGGTCAGCAGCTGCTGTGGGTCTGATGTGGGTCAGATCTATGGGGCAGGAGCTGCTGTGGGGCTGATGTGGGTCATATCTATGGGGCAGGAACAGATGTGGGCCTGATGTTGGTCAGATTTACGGAGCAGGAGCTGCTGTGTTGCAGATGTGGGTCAGATCTATGGTGCAGGAGCTGCTGTGGGGCAGATGTAGGGCATATCTATGGGGCAGGAGCTGCTGTGAGGCTGATGGGTGTTAGATCTATGGGGAGGAGCTGCTGTGGTGCAGATGTGGGTCAAAGCTATGGGGCAGGAGCTGCTGTGGGGCAGAAGTGGGTAAGATCTATGGGGTAAGAGATGATGTGTGGCAGATGTGGGTCAGATCTATGGTGTATGAGCTATTGTGGGGCTGATGTGGGTCAAATCAATGGGGCAGAGCTGCTCTTGGGAACATGTGGGTCAGATCTATGGGGCAGGAGCTGCTGTGGGGCTGATGTGGGTTAGATCTATGGGGCAGGAGCTGTTGTGGGGCTGATGGGGGTCAGATCTATGGGGCAGGAGCTACTGTGGGTCAGATTTATGAGTCAGGAGCTGCTGTGTGGCTGATGTGGGCCAGATCTATGGAGCAGGAGCTGCTGTGGGGCATATGTGGGTCAGACCTATGGGGCAGAGCTGCTCTTTTGAACATGTGGGTCAGATCTATGGGGCAGGAGCTGTTGTGGGGCTGATGTGGGTCAGATCTATAGGGCAGGAGCTGCTGTGCGACAGATGTGGGTCAGATCTATGGGGCAGGAGCTGCTGTGCGACAGATGTGGGTCAGATCTATGGGGCAGGAGCTGCTGTGGGGCTGATGTGTGTCAGATCCTTGGGGCTGAAGCTGCTGTGGGTCATATCTATTGGGCAGCAGCTGCTTTACATATGATGTGTGTCAGATCTATGGGGCAGGAGCTGCTGTGGGGCTGATGTGGGTCAGATCTATGGGGCAGGAGCTGTTGTGGGGCTGATGTGGGTCAGATCTATGGGGCAGGAGCTACTGTGGGGCTGATGGGAGTCAGATCTATGGGGCAGGAGCTACTGTGGGGCTGATGGGGGTCAGATCTATGGGGCAGGAGCTACTGTGGGGCTGATGTTGGTCTCATCTATGGGTCAGGAGCTGCTGTGCGACAGATGTGGGTCAGATCTATGGGGCAGGTACAGCTGTGCGACATATGTTGGTCAGATCTATGGGGCAGGATCTGCTGTGGGGCTGATGTGGGAAAGATCTATGGGGCAGGAGATGCTTTGGGGCAGATGTGGGTCAGATCTATGGGGCAGGAGCTGCTGTGGGGCTGATGTGTGTCAGATCCTTGGGGCGGAAGCTGCTGTGGGTCATATCTATTGGGCAGCAGCTGCTTTACATATGATGTGTGTCAGATCTATGGGGCAGGAGCTACTGTGGGGCTGATGTTGGTCTGTTCTATGGGGCAGGAGCTGCTGCGGGGCTGATTTGGGTAAGATCTATGGGGCAGGAGCTGCTGTGGGGCTGCTGTGCGTTAGATCTAAGGGGCAGGAGCTGTTGTGGGGCTGATGGGGGTCAGATCTATGGGGCAGGAGATGCTGTGGGTCAGATCTATGGGGCAGGAGCTGCTGTGGGGAACATGTGGGTCAGATCTATGGGGCAGGAGCTGCTGTGAGGCTGATGGGTGTCAGATCTATGCGTCAGCAGCTGCTGTGGGTCTGATGTGGGTCAGATCTATGGGGCAGGAGCTGCTGTGGGGCTGATGTGGGTAATATCTATGGGGCAGGAACAGATGTGGGCCTGATGTTGGTCAGATTTATGGAGCAGGAGCTGCTGTGTTTCAGATGTGGGTAAGATCTATGGTGGAGGAGCTGCTGTGGGGCAGATGTGGGTCAGATCTATGGTGTAGGAGCTGCTGTGGGGCTTATGTGGGTCAGATCTATGGGGCAGGAGCTGCTGTGGTTAAGATCTATTTGGCAGGATCTGCTGTGGGGAATATTTGGGTCAGATCTATGGTGCAGGAGCTTCTGTGGGGCAGATGTGGGTCAGATCTATGGTGTAGGAGCTGCTGTGTTGCAGATGTGGGTCAGATCTATGGTGCAGGAGCTGCTGTGGGGCAGATGTAGGGCTTATCTATGGGGCAGGAGCTGCTGTGAGGCTGATGGGTGTTAGATCTATGGGGAGGAGCTGCTGTGGGGCTGAGTTGGGTCAGAGCTATGGGGCCGGAGCTGCAGTGGGGCCGATGGGGGTCAGATCTATGGGGCAGGAGCTACTGTGGGGCTGATGTGGGTCAAATCAATGGGGCAGAGCTGCTCTTGGGAACATGTGGGTCAGATCTATGGGGCAGGAGCTGCTGTGGGGCTGATGTGGGTCAGATCTATAGGGCAGGAGCTGCTGTGCGACAGATGTGGGTCAGATCTATGGGGCAGGAGCTGCTGTGGGGCTGATGTGGGTCAGATCCTTGGGGCTGAAGCTGCTGCGGGTCATATCTATTGGGCAGCAGCTGCTTTACATATGATGTGTGTCAGATCTATGGGGCAGGAGCTGCTGTGGGGCTGATGTGGGTTAGATCAATGGGGCAGGAGCTGTTGTGGGGCTGATGGGGGTCAGATCTATGGGGCAGGAGCTACTGTGGGTCTGATGGGGGTCAGATCTATGGGGCAGGAGCTACTGTGGGGCTGATGTTGGTCTCATCTATGGGGCAGGAGATGCTTTGGGGCAGATGTGTGTGGGAATACAAGAAAAGCTGTTCAGAGCAGCAGCTGTGGAGCAAGATAAACAGCATGGGAACCAAGGACACCTCTGCAAGGAGAAGAAGAGTCTCACAGCTCTGATTGGTTATGTGCCTGCATGGACAGTTGAAAAGTGTTTTGTAGAATGCTTTGTTGACATGTAAGATGTTTGGGAAAGTTGTAAGGGCGGATGGGAAAGTTAGAAAATAACAACTTGTGAAGGTATATAAGGGATGTGAGAACTTGTAATAAACGATTTGGATCGTTCACATCTGAGTCCGTGCCGAGTCGCTGCAAATGGCGCCCACAACGTGGAGCAAATCAACCCGCGGCTGAGCGAGCCCGGTCCGGCAGCGTCGCCCGACTGAACTTCGGAGAGACTGTTTCGCGCGCACCCGCACCGTTCTGCAGGACAGAAGGTGAGCAGTCGGGAACTATGGGGAGCTCACTAACGAAGGAGCAGAAAGTAAATCTCGAAGTATTGCGGTCAGTGTTACCGTATCAGGATAAGACTGTGTCTACTAAAGCATTAGCTACTCTTCTTAAATGGATAAGCAAAAATGTCCCTGAATTTCCAAAAACTGAGTTCTCTCTCGATGGAGAACTTTGGGACAAAATCGGCTCAAAACTCTACGAGGCTTCTCTCGCTAAAGACAGAAAGGCTGCTAAGCTGTTGCCCGTTTGGAGCCGGATAATGGAAGGGATTAAGCAATCACGACGGGAAAGAATTTATTCCGACCATTCCCTGCCGCCCTCCGTCCCAACCTCGCCGCTGCCTCTCGCTGCGGGAAGCGGCCCGTGCCCGGATCCGACCGGCGGCTCCGACCCCTCCCCGATTCGGGGAGACGAGGGGCCGCGGCCGCCCCCCTTCGCGCTCCCGCCGTTCGCTCCTCCCCCGACGTTCGCCGCGTTGCCGCCCTCTACGGCGCCCTCGCCCTTCGCTCCGCCTACGACGTTCGTCGCGCCGCTTCTGCCCTCCTCCCCCCGCACGTCATGCGCTGCTGCGTCTGTGCAGCCGGCGTGTAACGTGGTTAAAGACACGGACGGATCGAAACCAGGGGATCGTTGTGACCCCGGTCCAGAAGATCCAGAAAGAGAATCGGACGCATTTCCTCCTGATGATACTTTGAAGGAAGCAGGAATGACAAATTTCCCTACAGCGTACTGTGATGTCTTAGAGCAATGCAAAAAAGAAACAATATTAAGAAGTAATGCTGACACGTTGCAGACCTTTCCTAATCAGGTCCCCCGTTTGGAATCTCTGCCTTATGAGGCACTGAAGGAGCTAAGGGAGTCAGTGAGAACATTCGGAGTTCAGTCAGCCTTTACATACAATCTTTTGGTTACAAACAGTGACAGTTACGCTATGACCCCTCACGATTGGAAAACTGTGTTAAGAATGATCCTCTCTCCTATGCAATACACCGTGTTTATGACTGAATATCAGCTACATAATTTGACTGATAGCTCTTTGCCTCAGACTCGGACAAATCCATGTGGCACAGCACCTCTTCAACTGTGTCAGACAGATGTCACTCACGTTCCTGAATTTGGCCGTCTAAAATATGCACGTGTAACAATAGATACTCATTCTTCTTACGTATTTTCCACAGCACATACAGGTGAATGCAGTCTCAAGATTTAGAGTTTAAGGCATTAGCTAGGATGTTGTGTGCTTCTTCTATTTTAGTAATAGATCAGATGTGTATTAAACAGGATTTGATCTAATCAATGCTAGAATCTACAGGAATAGCTCTTTTAATGTTTTAGTACTGTTTGGTTATGATGTTATTAGCCTATTAATTAGCTTTTCTTAATTTGCAAAGACAAAACCTGGAAAGGAATTCTAGACAAAGAGATGACCCTGTATCATAGAACGGATACCTCTTTTACATCCAATTAATTGGGATCTGAAAATATAACCATGCATCATTTTAGACAAAAGTGCACGCTAATAGAACTAAATTTGATGGTTTATTCTGTTTTCCAAGCAGGTGTTCCACTTGGGCTCTATATCACGCACTGGCCATGCGGATGTGGTGTACAACTGGAAGAAATCCTTCAGACCCTGAATGCAGGAGAGAATCTGTGATGGGTGAGAGAGGAAATGTGCACCTTGAAGCAGGGGACGCCCTGCTGGCACTACCTGTCACATCCACCACCAACATGGCTTGCTGTTTCTCAAGGGTCAATAAGTAATAATGCCCTTAGTGATACTCTAGTACATTTGTCCTCTAAAATTGGTTCTATTTGACGTGCTATTTCATTAAATTGTGCGATCATTATTCAATTATTAGCCCAGATAACTCAGTTGGTAGAGCATGGTTATGAACATCTTAAAAGCATTTACTGCACAAATTTTAGTGGTCATTAAAAATCAATATATCAGAGTATATAAAAATTGAAGCCTTTTCCTGATCAGTTACGGATTAACACAATGGGACCCTCATGGATTTATTTTCAGGTTGCAGAAACTTAGGTTGCAGTACAAACATGTTTGTTCTTTTTAGTGGGTTTAACAGTAATGCTGTTATGTTGTATTTGACTTGTCTCTTTTTTCACTTTTAGAGTATTGTCAATCGAGGCTTTGATTGAGTTATAATGATTATGTTATTAATATAATTAGTGTTATTATTTTATAGTATGGTAGTAGCTTGTCAATAAACAAAAAAGGGGGAATTGTGGGAATACAAGAAAAGCTGTTCAGAGCAGCAGCTGTGGAGCAAGATAAACAGCATGGGAACCAAGGACACCTCTGCAAGGAGAAGAAGAGTCTCACAGCTCTGATTGGTTATGTGCCTGCATGGACAGTTGAAAAGTGTTTTGTAGAATGCTTTGTTGACATGTAAGATGTTTGGGAAAGTTGTAAGGGCGGATGGGAAAGTTAGAAAATAACAACTTGTGAAGGTATATCAGGGATGTGAGAACTTGTAATAAACGATTTGGATCGTTCACATCTGAGTCCGTGCCGAGTCGCTGCAGATGTGTGTCAGATCTATGGGGCAGGAGCTACTGTGGGTCTGATGGGGGTCAGATCTATGGGGCAGGAGCTACTGTGGGGCTGATGTTGGTCTCATCTATGGGGCAGGAGATGCTTTGGGGCAGATGTGTGTGGGAATACAAGAAAAGCTGTTCAGAGCAGCAGCTGTGGAGCAAGATAAACAGCATGGGAACCAAGGACACCTCTGCAAGGAGAAGAAGAGTCTCACAGCTCTGATTGGTTATGTGCCTGCATGGACAGTTGAAAAGTGTTTTGTAGAATGCTTTGTTGACATGTAAGAGGTTTGGGAAAGTTGTAAGGGCGGATGGGAAAGTTAGAAAATAACAACTTGTGAAGGTATATAAGGGATGTGAGAACTTGTAATAAACGATTTGGATCGTTCACATCTGAGTCCGTGCCGAGTCGCTGCAAATGGCGCCCACAACGTGGAGCAAATCAACCCGCGGCTGAGCGAGCCCGGTCCGGCAGCGTCGCCCGACTGAACTTCGGAGAGACTGTTTCGCGCGCACCCGCACCGTTCTGCAGGACAGAAGGTGAGCAGTCGGGAACTATGGGGAGCTCACTAACGAAGGAGCAGAAAGTAAATCTCGAAGTATTGCGGTCAGTGTTACCGTATCAGGATAAGACTGTGTCTACTAAAGCATTAGCTACTCTTCTTAAATGGATAAGCAAAAATGTCCCTGAATTTCCAAAAACTGAGTTCTCTCTCGATGGAGAACTTTGGGACAAAATCGGCTCAAAACTCTACGAGGCTTCTCTCGCTAAAGACAGAAAGGCTGCTAAGCTGTTGCCCGTTTGGAGCCGGATAATGGAAGGGATTAAGCAATCACGACGGGAAAGAATTTATTCCGACCATTCCCTGCCGCCCTCCGTCCCAACCCCGCCGCTGCCTCTCGCTGCGGGAAGCGGCCCGTGCCCGGATCCGACCGGCGGCTCCGACCCCTCCCCGATTCGGGGAGACGAGGGGCCGCGGCCGCCCCCCTTCGCGCTCCCGCCGTTCGCTCCTCCCCCGACGTTCGCCGCGTTGCCGCCCTCTACGGCGCCCTCGCCCTTCGCTCCGCCTACGACGTTCGTCGCGCCGCTTCTGCCCTCCTCCCCCCGCACGTCATGCGCTGCTGCGTCTGTGCAGCCGGCGTGTAACGTGGTTAAAGACACGGACGGATCGAAACCAGGGGATCGTTGTGACCCCGGTCCAGAAGATCCAGAAAGAGAATCGGACGCATTTCCTCCTGATGATACTTTGAAGGAAGCAGGAATGACAAATTTCCCTACAGCGTACTGTGATGTCTTAGAGCAATGCAAAAAAGAAACAATATTAAGAAGTAATGCTGACACGTTGCAGACCTTTCCTAATCAGGTCCCCCGTTTGGAATCTCTGCCTTATGAGGCACTGAAGGAGCTAAGGGAGTCAGTGAGAACATTCGGAGTTCAGTCAGCCTTTACATACAATCTTTTGGTTACAAACAGTGACAGTTACGCTATGACCCCTCACGATTGGAAAACTGTGTTAAGAATGATCCTCTCTCCTATGCAATACACCGTGTTTATGACTGAATATCAGCTACATAATTTGACTGATAGCTCTTTGCCTCAGACTCGGACAAATCCATGTGGCACAGCACCTCTTCAACTGTGTCAGACAGATGTCACTCACGTTCCTGAATTTGGCCGTCTAAAATATGCACGTGTAACAATAGATACTCATTCTTCTTACGTATTTTCCACAGCACATACAGGTGAATGCAGTCTCAAGATTTAGAGTTTAAGGCATTAGCTAGGATGTTGTGTGCTTCTTCTATTTTAGTAATAGATCAGATGTGTATTAAACAGGATTTGATCTAATCAATGCTAGAATCTACAGGAATAGCTCTTTTAATGTTTTAGTACTGTTTGGTTATGATGTTATTAGCCTATTAATTAGCTTTTCTTAATTTGCAAAGACAAAACCTGGAAAGGAATTCTAGACAAAGAGATGACCCTGTATCATAGAACGGATACCTCTTTTACATCCAATTAATTGGGATCTGAAAATATAACCATGCATCATTTTAGACAAAAGTGCACGCTAATAGAACTAAATTTGATGGTTTATTCTGTTTTCCAAGCAGGTGTTCCACTTGGGCTCTATATCACGCACTGGCCATGCGGATGTGGTGTACAACTGGAAGAAATCCTTCAGACCCTGAATGCAGGAGAGAATCTGTGATGGGTGAGAGAGGAAATGTGCACCTTGAAGCAGGGGACGCCCTGCTGGCACTACCTGTCACATCCACCACCAACATGGCTTGCTGTTTCTCAAGGGTCAATAAGTAATAATGCCCTTAGTGATACTCTAGTACATTTGTCCTCTAAAATTGGTTCTATTTGACATGCTATTTCATTAAATTGTGCGATCATTATTCAATTATTAGCCCAGATAACTCAGTTGGTAGAGCATGGTTATGAACATCTTAAAAGCATTTACTGCACAAATTTTAGTGGTCATTAAAAATCAATATATCAGAGTATATAAAAATTGAAGCCTTTTCCTGATCAGTTACGGATTAACACAATGGGACCCTCATGGATTTATTTTCAGGTTGCAGAAACTTAGGTTGCAGTACAAACATGTTTGTTCTTTTTAGTGGGTTTAACAGTAATGCTGTTATGTTGTATTTGACTTGTCTCTTTTTTCACTTTTAGAGTATTGTCAATCGAGGCTTTGATTGAGTTATAATGATTATGTTATTAATATAATTAGTGTTATTATTTTATAGTATGGTAGTAGCTTGTCAATAAACAAAAAAGGGGGAATTGTGGGAATACAAGAAAAGCTGTTCAGAGCAGCAGCTGTGGAGCAAGATAAACAGCATGGGAACCAAGGACACCTCTGCAAGGAGAAGAAGAGTCTCACAGCTCTGATTGGTTATGTGCCTGCATGGACAGTTGAAAAGTGTTTTGTAGAATGCTTTGTTGACATGTAAGATGTTTGGGAAAGTTGTAAGGGCGGATGGGAAAGTTAGAAAATAACAACTTGTGAAGGTATATCAGGGATGTGAGAACTTGTAATAAACGATTTGGATCGTTCACATCTGAGTCCGTGCCGAGTCGCTGCAGATGTGTGTCAGATCTATGGGGCAGGAGCTACTGTGGGTCTGATGGGGGTCAGATCTATGGGGCAGGAGCTACTGTGGGGCTGATGTTGGTCTCATCTATGGGGCAGGAGATGCTTTGGGGCAGATGTGTGTGGGAATACAAGAAAAGCTGTTCAGAGCAGCAGCTGTGGAGCAAGATAAACAGCATGGGAACCAAGGACACCTCTGCAAGGAGAAGAAGAGTCTCACAGCTCTGATTGGTTATGTGCCTGCATGGACAGTTGAAAAGTGTTTTGTAGAATGCTTTGTTGACATGTAAGAGGTTTGGGAAAGTTGTAAGGGCGGATGGGAAAGTTAGAAAATAACAACTTGTGAAGGTATATAAGGGATGTGAGAACTTGTAATAAACGATTTGGATCGTTCACATCTGAGTCCGTGCCGAGTCGCTGCAAATGGCGCCCACAACGTGGAGCAAATCAACCCGCGGCTGAGCGAGCCCGGTCCGGCAGCGTCGCCCGACTGAACTTCGGAGAGACTGTTTCGCGCGCACCCGCACCGTTCTGCAGGACAGAAGGTGAGCAGTCGGGAACTATGGGGAGCTCACTAACGAAGGAGCAGAAAGTAAATCTCGAAGTATTGCGGTCAGTGTTACCGTATCAGGATAAGACTGTGTCTACTAAAGCATTAGCTACTCTTCTTAAATGGATAAGCAAAAATGTCCCTGAATTTCCAAAAACTGAGTTCTCTCTCGATGGAGAACTTTGGGACAAAATCGGCTCAAAACTCTACGAGGCTTCTCTCGCTAAAGACAGAAAGGCTGCTAAGCTGTTGCCCGTTTGGAGCCGGATAATGGAAGGGATTAAGCAATCACGACGGGAAAGAATTTATTCCGACCATTCCCTGCCGCCCTCCGTCCCAACCCCGCCGCTGCCTCTCGCTGCGGGAAGCGGCCCGTGCCCGGATCCGACCGGCGGCTCCGACCCCTCCCCGATTCGGGGAGACGAGGGGCCGCGGCCGCCCCCCTTCGCGCTCCCGCCGTTCGCTCCTCCCCCGACGTTCGCCGCGTTGCCGCCCTCTACGGCGCCCTCGCCCTTCGCTCCGCCTACGACGTTCGTCGCGCCGCTTCTGCCCTCCTCCCCCCGCACGTCATGCGCTGCTGCGTCTGTGCAGCCGGCGTGTAACGTGGTTAAAGACACGGACGGATCGAAACCAGGGGATCGTTGTGACCCCGGTCCAGAAGATCCAGAAAGAGAATCGGACGCATTTCCTCCTGATGATACTTTGAAGGAAGCAGGAATGACAAATTTCCCTACAGCGTACTGTGATGTCTTAGAGCAATGCAAAAAAGAAACAATATTAAGAAGTAATGCTGACACGTTGCAGACCTTTCCTAATCAGGTCCCCCGTTTGGAATCTCTGCCTTATGAGGCACTGAAGGAGCTAAGGGAGTCAGTGAGAACATTCGGAGTTCAGTCAGCCTTTACATACAATCTTTTGGTTACAAACAGTGACAGTTACGCTATGACCCCTCACGATTGGAAAACTGTGTTAAGAATGATCCTCTCTCCTATGCAATACACCGTGTTTATGACTGAATATCAGCTACATAATTTGACTGATAGCTCTTTGCCTCAGACTCGGACAAATCCATGTGGCACAGCACCTCTTCAACTGTGTCAGACAGATGTCACTCACGTTCCTGAATTTGGCCGTCTAAAATATGCACGTGTAACAATAGATACTCATTCTTCTTACGTATTTTCCACAGCACATACAGGTGAATGCAGTCTCAAGATTTAGAGTTTAAGGCATTAGCTAGGATGTTGTGTGCTTCTTCTATTTTAGTAATAGATCAGATGTGTATTAAACAGGATTTGATCTAATCAATGCTAGAATCTACAGGAATAGCTCTTTTAATGTTTTAGTACTGTTTGGTTATGATGTTATTAGCCTATTAATTAGCTTTTCTTAATTTGCAAAGACAAAACCTGGAAAGGAATTCTAGACAAAGAGATGACCCTGTATCATAGAACGGATACCTCTTTTACATCCAATTAATTGGGATCTGAAAATATAACCATGCATCATTTTAGACAAAAGTGCACGCTAATAGAACTAAATTTGATGGTTTATTCTGTTTTCCAAGCAGGTGTTCCACTTGGGCTCTATATCACGCACTGGCCATGCGGATGTGGTGTACAACTGGAAGAAATCCTTCAGACCCTGAATGCAGGAGAGAATCTGTGATGGGTGAGAGAGGAAATGTGCACCTTGAAGCAGGGGACGCCCTGCTGGCACTACCTGTCACATCCACCACCAACATGGCTTGCTGTTTCTCAAGGGTCAATAAGTAATAATGCCCTTAGTGATACTCTAGTACATTTGTCCTCTAAAATTGGTTCTATTTGACATGCTATTTCATTAAATTGTGCGATCATTATTCAATTATTAGCCCAGATAACTCAGTTGGTAGAGCATGGTTATGAACATCTTAAAAGCATTTACTGCACAAATTTTAGTGGTCATTAAAAATCAATATATCAGAGTATATAAAAATTGAAGCCTTTTCCTGATCAGTTACGGATTAACACAATGGGACCCTCATGGATTTATTTTCAGGTTGCAGAAACTTAGGTTGCAGTACAAACATGTTTGTTCTTTTTAGTGGGTTTAACAGTAATGCTGTTATGTTGTATTTGACTTGTCTCTTTTTTCACTTTTAGAGTATTGTCAATCGAGGCTTTGATTGAGTTATAATGATTATGTTATTAATATAATTAGTGTTATTATTTTATAGTATGGTAGTAGCTTGTCAATAAACAAAAAAGGGGGAATTGTGGGAATACAAGAAAAGCTGTTCAGAGCAGCAGCTGTGGAGCAAGATAAACAGCATGGGAACCAAGGACACCTCCGCAAGGAGAAGAAGAGTCTCACAGCTCTGATTGGTTATGTGCCTGCATGGACAGTTGAAAAGTGTTTTGTAGAATGCTTTGTTGACATGTAAGATGTTTGGGAAAGTTGTAAGGGCGGATGGGAAAGTTAGAAAATAACAACTTGTGAAGGTATATCAGGGATGTGAGAACTTGTAATAAACGATTTGGATCGTTCACATCTGAGTCCGTGCCGAGTCGCTGCAGATGTGTGTCAGATCTATGGGGCAGGAGCTGCTGTGGGGCAGATGTGGGTTAGATCTATTGGGCAGGAGATGTTGTGGGGCTGATGGGGTCAGATCTATGGGGCAGGAGCTACTGTGGGGTTGATGTTGGTGTGATCTATGGGGCAGGAGCTGCTGTGGGGCAGATGTGGGTTAGATCTATGGGGCAGGAGCTGTTGTGGGGCTGATGGGGGTCAGATCTATGGGGCAGGAGATGCTGTGTGTCAGATCTATGGGGCAGGAGCTGCTGTGGGGAACATGTGGGTCAGGTCTATGGGGCAGGAGCTGCTGTGGGGCAGATGTGGGTCAGTTCTATGGGTCAGCAGCTTCTGTGGGTCTGATGTGTGTCAGATATATGGGGCAGGAGCTGCTGTGGGTCTGTTGTGGGTCAGATCTATGGGGCAGGAGCTGCTGTGGGGCTGATGTGGGTCAGATCTATGGGTCAGCAGCTGCTGTGGGGCAGATGTGGGTCAGATCTATGGGTCAGCAGCTGCTGTGGGTCTGATGTGGGTCAGATATATGGGGCAGGAGCTGCTGTGGGGCTGCTGTGGGTCATATCTATGGGGCAGGAACAGATGTGGGCCTGATGTTGGTCAGATTTATGGAGCAGGAGCTGCTGTGTTGCAGATGTGGGTCAGATCTATGGGGCCGGAGCTGCAGTAAGGCTGATGGGGGTCAGATTTATGGGGCAGGAGCTACTCTGGGGCTGATGTGGGTCAAATCAATGGGGCAGAGCTGCTCTTGAGAACATGTGGGTCAGATCTATGGGGCAGGAGCTGCTGTGCGACAGATGTCGGTCAGATCTATGGGGCAGGAGCTGCTGTGCGACATATGTGGGTCAGATCTATGGGGCAGGATCTGCTGTGGGGCTGATGTGGGACAGATCTATGGGTCAGCAGCTGCTGTGGGTCTGATGTGGGTCAGATCTATGGGGCAGGAGCTGCTGTGGGGCAGATATGGGTCAGATCTATGGGGCAGGATCTGCTGTGGGGCAGATTTGGGTCAGATCTATGGGGCAGGAGCTGCTGTGGGGCTGATGTGGGTCAGATCTATGGGGCAGGAGCTGCTGTGTTGCAAATGTGGGTCAGATCTATGGGGCAGGAGCTGCTGTGGGTCAGATCTATGGGGCAGGAACAGATGTGGGCCTGATGTTGGTCAGATTTATAGAGCAGGAGCTGCTGTGTTGCAGATATGGGTCAGATCTATGGTGCAGGAGCTGCTGTGGGGCAGATGTAGGGCTTATCTATGGGGCAAGAGCTGCTGTGAGGCTGATGAGTGTTAGATCTATGGGGAGGAGCTGCTGTGGTGTAGATGTGGGTCAGATCTATGGGGCAGGAGCTGCTGTGGGGCTGATGTGGGTTAGATCTATGGGGCAGGAGCTGCTGTGTGGCAGATGTGGGTCAGATCTATGGGGCAGGAGCTGCTGTGGGGCTGATGTGGGTTAGATCTATGGGGCAGGATCTGCTGTGGGGCTGATGTGGGAAAGATCTATGGGGCAGGAGCTACTGTGAGGCTGATGTGGGTCAGATCTATGGGGCAGGAGCTGTTGTGAGGCTGATGTGGGTTAGATCTATGAGGCAGGAGCTGCTGTGGGGCTGATGTGGGAAAGATCTATGGGGCAGGAGATGCTTTGGGGCAGATGTGGGTCAGATTGATGGGGCAGGAGCTGCTGTGGGGCTGATGTGGGTCAGATCCTTGGGGCTGAAGCTGCTGTGGGTCATATCTATTGGGCAGCAGCTGCTTTACATATGATGTGTGTCAGATATATGGGGCAGGAGCTGCTGTGGGGCTGATGTGGGTTAGATCTATAGGGCAGGAGATGCTGTTGGTCAGATCTATAGGGCAGGAGCTGCTGTGGGGAACATGTGGGTCAGGTCTATGGGGCAGGAGCTGCTGTTGGGCAGATGTGGGTCAGATCAATGCGTCAGCAGCTGCTGTGGGTCTGATGTGGGTCAGATCTATGGGGCAGGAGCTGCTGTGGGGCTGATGTGGGTCATATCTATGGGGCAGGAACAGATGTGGGCCTGATGTTGGTCAGATTTATGGAGCAGGAGCTGCTGTGTTGCAGATGTGGGTCAGATCTATGGTGCAGGAGCTGCTGTGGGGCAGATGTAGGGCATATCTATGGGGCAGGAGCTGCTGTGAGGCTGATGGGTGTTAGATCTATGGGGAGGAGCTGCTGTGGTGCAGATGTGGGTCAGAGCTATGGGGCAGGAGCTGCTGTGCGACATATGTGGGTCAGATCTATGGGGTAGGAGATGGTGTGTGGCAGATGTGGGTCAGATCTATGGTGTAGGAGCTGCTGTGGGGCTGATGTGGGTCAGATCTATGGGGCAGGATCTGCTGTGGTTAAGATCTATTTGGCAGGATCTGCTGTGGGGAATATTTGGGTCAGATCTATGGGGCAGGAGCTGCTGTGTGGCAAATGTGGGTCAGATCGTTGGGGCAGGAGCTGCTGTGGGGCTGATCTATGGGGCAGGAACAGATTTGGGCCTGATGTTGGTCAGATTTATAAAGCAGGAGCTGCTGTGTTGCAGATGTGGGTCAGATCTATGGTGCAGGAGCTGCTGTGGGGCAGATGTAGGGCATATCTATGGGGCAAGAGCTGCTGTGAGGCTGATGGGTGTTAGATCTATGGGGAGGAGCTGCTGTGGTGCAGATGTGGGTCAGAGCTATGGGGCAGGAGCTGCTGTGTGGCAGATGTGGGTCAGATCTATGGTGTAGGAGCTGCTGTGGGGCTGATGTGGGTCAGATCTATGGGGCAGGAGATGCTTTGGGGCAGATTTTAGTCAGATCTATGGGGCAGGAGTTGCTGTGGGTCTGATGTGGGTCAGATCTATGGGGCTGAAGCTGCTGTGGGGCTGATGTGGGTCAGATCTATGGGGCAGGAGCTGCTGTGGGTCAGATTTGGGTCAGATCTATGGGGCAGGAGCCTCTGTGGGTCAGATTTATGAGTCAGGAGCTGCTGTGTGGCTGATGTGGGTCAGATCTATGGGGCAGGAGCTGCTGTGTGGCAAATGTGGGTCAGATCTATGGGGCAGGAGCTGCTGTCGGTCAGATCTATGGGGCAGGAACAGATGTGGGCCTGATGTTGGTCAGATTTATGCAGCAGGAGCTGCTGTGTTGCAGATGAGGGTCAGATCTATGGTGCAGGAGCTGCTGTGGGGTAGATGTAGGGCTTATCTATGGGGCAGGAGCTGCTGTGAGGCTGATGGGTGTTAGATCTATGGGGAGGAGCTGCTGTGGTGCAGATGTGGGTCAGAGCTATGGGGCAGGAGCTGCTGTGTGGCAGATGTGGGTCAGATCTATGGTGCAGGAGCTGCTGTGGGGCAGATGTAGGGCTTATCTATGGGGCAGGAGCTGCTGTGAGGCTGATGGGTGTTAGATCTATGGGGAGGAGCTGCTGTGGTGCAGATGTGGGTCAGAGCTATGGGGCAGGAGCTGCTGTGTGGTAGATGTGGGTCAGATCTATGGTGTAGGAGCTGCTGTGGGGCTGATGTGGGTCAGATCTATGGGGCAGGAGATGCTTTGGGGCAGATTTTAGTCAGATCTATGGGGCAGGAGTTGCTGTGGGTCTGATGTGGGTCAGATCCTTGGGGCTGAAGCTGCTGTGGGTCATATCTATTGGGCAGCAGCTGCTTTACATATGATGTGTGACAGATCTATGGGGCAGGAGCTGTTGTGGGGCTGATGGGGGTCAGATCTATGGGGCAGGAGCTACTGTGGGGCACATGTGGGTCAGACCTATGGGGCAGAAGCTGAAGAGGGGATGATGTAGGTCAGATCTATGGGGCAGGAGTTGCTGTGGGGCAGATATAGGGCATATCTATGTGGCAGGAGCTGCTGTGAGGCTGATGGGTGTTAGATCTATGGGGAGGAGCTGCTGTGGTGCAGATGTTCGTCAGAGCTATGGGGCAGGAGCTGCTGTGGGGCAGAAGTGGGTAAGATCTATCGGGTAGGAGATGGTGTGTGGCAGATGTGGGTCAGATCTATGGTGTAGGAGCTGCTGTGGGGCTGATGTGGGTCAGATCTATGGGGCAGGAGCTGCTGTGGTTAAGATCTATGGTGCAGGATCTGCTGTGGGGCAGATTTGGGTCAGATCTATGGGGCAGGAGCTGCTGTGTGGCAAATGTGGGTCAGATCTATGGGGCAGGAGCTGCTGTGGGGCAGATGTAGGGCTTATCTATGGGGCAGGAGCTGCTGTGAGGCTGATGGGTGTTAGATCTATGGGGAGGAGCTGCTGTGGTGCAGATGTGGGTCAGAGCTATGGGGCAGGAGCTGCAGTGTGGCAGATGTGGGTCAGATCTATGGTGTAGGAGCTGCTGTGGGGCTGATGTGGGTCAGATCTATGGTGCAGGAGCTGCTGTGGTTAAGATCTATTTGGCAGGATCTTCTGTGGGGCAGATTTGGGTGAGATCTATGGGGCAGGAGCTGCAGTGGAGATGATGTACGTCAGATCTATGGGGCAGGAGCTGCTGTGGGGCTGCTGTGGGTCAAATCAATGGGGCAGAGCTGCTCTTGGGAACATGTGGGTCAGATCTATGGGGCAGGAGCTGCTGTGGGGCTGATGTGGGTCAGATCTATAGGGCAGGAGCTGCTGTGCGACAGATGTGGTTCAGATCTATGGGGCAGGAGCTGCTGTGGGGCTGATGTGGGTCAGGTCCTTGGGGCTGAAGCTGCTGTGGGTCATATCTATTGGGCAGCAGCTGCTTTACATATGATGTGTGTCAGATCTATGGGGCAGGAGCTGCTGTGGGGCTGATGGGGGTCAGAACTATGGGGCAGGAGCTACTGTGGGGCTGATGGGGGTCAGATCTATGGGGCAGGAGCTACTGTTGCGCTGATGTTGGTCTCATCTATGGGGCAGGAGCTGCTGTGCGACAGATGTGTGTCAGATCTATGGGGCAGGTGCTGCTGTGCGACATATGTGTGTCAGATCTATGGGGCAGGATCTGCTGTGGGGCTGATGTGGGAAAGATCTGTGGGGCAGGAGATGCTTTGGGGCAGATGTGTGTCAGATCTATGGGGCAGGATCTGCTGTGGGGCTGATGTTGGTCTGATCTATGGGGCAGGAGCTGCTGCGGGGCTGATGGGGGTCAGATCTATTAGGCAGGAGCTACTGTGGGTCTGAAGTGGGTCAAATCAATGGGGCAGAGCTGCTCTTGGGAACATGTGGGTCAGATCTAAGGGGCAGGATCTGCTGTGGGTCTGATGTGGGTCAGATCTATGGGGCAGGAGCTACTGTGGGGCTGATGTTGGTCTGATCTATGGGGCAGGAGCTGCTGCGGGGCTGATTTGGGTCAGATCTATGGGGCAGGAGCTGCTGTGGGGCTGATGTGGGTTAGATCTATGGGGCAGGAGCTGTTGTGGGGCTGATGGGGGTCAGATCTATGGGGCAGGAGCTACTGTGGGTCAGATTTATGAGTCAGGAGCTGCTGTGTGGCTGATGTGGGTCATATCTATGGGGCAGGAGCTGCTGTGGGGCATATGTGGGTCAGATCTATATGGCAGCAGCTGCTGTGGGGCACATGTGGGTCAGACCTAAGGGGCAGGAGTTGCTGTGGGGCAGATGAGGGACATATCTATGGTGCAAAATCTGCTGTTGGACTGATGTGGGTCAGATCTATGAGTTTGGAGCTGCTGTGGGGCACATGTTGGTCAGATCAATGGGCCAGGAGCTGCTGTGGGTCTGATGTGGGACAGATCTATGGGGCAGGAGCTGCTGTGGAGATGATGTACATCAGATCTATGGGGCAGGAGCTGCTGTGGGGCTGCTGTGGGTTAGATCTATGGGGCAGGAGCTGTTGTGGGTCATATCTATTGGGCAGCAGCTGCTTTACATATGATGTGTATCAGATCTATGGGGCCGGAGCTGCAGTGGGGCCGATGAGGGTCAGATCTATGGGGCAGGAGCTACTCTGGGGCTGATGTGGGTCAAATAAATGGGGCAGAGCTGCTCTTGGGAACATGTGGGTCAGATCTATGGGGCAGGAGATGCTGTGGGTAAGATCTATGGGGCAGGAGCTGCTGTGGGGAACATGTGGGTCAGGTCTATGTGGCAGGAGCTGCTGCGGGGCTGATTTGGGTCAGATCTATGGGGCAGGAACAGATGTGGGCCTGATGTTGTTCAGATTTATGGAGCAGGAGCTGCTGTGTTGCAGATGTGGGTCAGATCTATGGTGATGGAGCTGCTGTGGGCCAGATGTAGGGCTTATCTATGGGGCAGGAGCTGATGTGAGGCTGATGGGTATTAGATCTATGGGGAGGAGCTGCTGTGGGGCAGAAGTGGGTAAGATCTATGGGGTAGGAGATGGTGTGTGGCAGATGTGGGTCAGATCCATGGTGTAGGAGCTGATGTGGGGCATATGTGGGTCAGATCTATGGAGCAGGAGCTGCTGTGGGGCACATGTGGGTCAGACCTATGGGGCAGGAGCTGCTCTTGGGAACATGTGGGTCAGATCTATGGGGCAGGAGCTGCTGTGGGGCTGATGTGGGTCAGATCCTTGGGGCTGAAGCTGCTGTGGGTCATATCTATTGGGCAGCAGCTGCTTTACATATGATGTGTGTCAGATCTATGGGGCAGGAGATGCTGTGGGGCTGATGTGGGTCAGATCTATGTAGCAGGAGCTACTGTGGGGCTGTTGGGGGTCAGATCTATGGGGCAGGAGCTGCTGTGGGGCTGATGTGGGTTAGATCTATGGGGCAGGAGATGCTTTGGGGCAGATGTGGGTCAGATCTATGGGGCAGGAGTTGCTGTGGGGCTGATGTGGGTCTGATCTATGGGGCAGGAGCTGCTGTGGGGCTGATGTGGGTTAGATCTATGGGGCAGGAGCTGTTGTGGGGCTGATGGGGTCAGATCTAAGAGGGCAGGAGCTGTTGTGGGGCTGATGTTGGTCTGATCTATAAGGCAGGAGCTGCTGCGGGGCTGATTTGGGTCAGATCTATGGGGCAGGAGCTGCTGTGGGGCTGATATGGGTTAGATCTAGGGGGGAGGAGCTGTTGTGGGGCTGATGGGGGTCAGATCTATGGGGCAGGAGCTGCTGTGGTGCAGATGTAGGGCTTATCTATGGGGCAGGAGCTGCTGTGAGGCTGATGGGTGTTAGATCTATGGGGAGGAGCTGCTGTGGTGCAGATGTGGGTCAGAGCTATGGGGCAGGAGCTGCTGTGGGGCAGAAGTGGGTAATATCTATGGGGTAGGAGATGGTGTGTGGCAGATGTGGGTCAGATCTATGGTGTAGGAGCTGCTGTGGGGCTGATGTGCGTCAGATCTATGGTGCAGGAGCTGCTGTGGGGCAGATGTAGGGCATATCTATGGGGCAGGAGCTGCTGTGAGGCTGATGGGTGTTAGATCTATGGGGAGGAGCTGCTGTGGTGCAGATGTGGGTCAGAGCTATGGGGCCGGAGCTGCAGTGGGGCCGATGGGGGTCAGATCTATGGGGCAGGAGCTACTGTGGGGCTGATTTGGGTCAAATCAATGGGGCAGAGCTGCTCTTGGGAACATGTGGGTCAGATCTATGGGGCAGGAGCTGCTGTGGGGCTGATGTGGGTCAGATCTATAGGGCAGGAGCTGCTGTGCGACAGATGTGGGTCAGAGCTATGGGGCAGGAGCTGCTGTGGGGCAGATGTAGGGCTTATCTATGGGGCAGGAGCTGCTGTGGGGCTGATGTGGGTTAGATCTATGGGGCAGGAGCTGTTGTGGGGCTGATGGGGGTCAGATCTATGGGGCAGGAGCTACTGTGGGTCAGATTTATGAGTCAGGAGCTGCTGTGTGGCTGATGTGGGTCATATCTATGGTGCAGGAGCTGCTGTGGGGCATATGTGGGTCAGATCTATATGGCAGCAGCTGCTGTGGGGCACATGTGGGTCAGACCTATGGGGCAGGAGTTGCTGTGGGGCAGATGAGGGACATATCTATGGTGCAAAATCTGCTGTTGGACTGATGTGGGTCAGATCTATGAGTTTGGAGCTGCTGTGGGGCACATGTGGGTCAGATCAATGGGCCAGGAGCTGCTGTGGGTCTGATGTGGGACAGATCTATGGGGCAGGAGCTGCAGTGGAGATGATGTACGTCAGATCTTTGGGGCAGGAGCTGCTGTGGGGCTGCTGTGGGTTAGATCTATGGGGCAGGAGCTGTTGTGCGTCATATCTATTTGGCAGCAGCTGCTTTACATATGATGTGTGTCAGATCTATGGGGCCGGAGCTGCAGTGGGGCCGATGGGGGTCAGATCTATGGGGCAGGAGCTACTCTGGGGCTGATGTGGGTCAAATCAATGAAGCAGAGCTGCTCTTGGGAACATGTGGGTCAGATCTATGGGGCAGGAGATGCTGTGGGTCAGATCTATGGGGCAGGAGCTGCTGTGGGGAACATGTGGGTCAGGTCTATGTGGCAGGAGCTGCTGTGGGGCAGATGTGGGTCAGTTCTATGGGCCAGGAGCTGCTGTGGGGCTGATGTGGGTCAGATCTATGGGGCAGGAGCTGCTGTGGTTAAGATCTATTTGGCAGGATCTGCTGTGGGGCAGATTTAAGTCAGATCTATGGGGCAGGAGCTGCTGTGTGGCAAATGTGGGTCAGATCTATGGGGCAGGAGCTGCTGTGGGTCAGATCTATGGGGCAGGAACAGATGTGGGCCTGATGTTGGTCAGATTTATGGAGCAGGAGCTGCTGTATTGCAGATGTGGGTCAGATCTATGGTGCAGGAGCTGCTGTGGGGCAAATGTAGGGCTTATCTATGGGGCAGGAGCTGATGTGAGGCTGATGGGTGTTAGATCTATGGGGAGGAGCTGCTGTGGTGCAGATGTGGGTCAGAGCTATGGGGCAGGAGCTGCTGTGGGGCAGAAGTGGGTAAGATCTATGGGGTAGGAGATGGTTTGTGGCAGATGTGGGTCAGATCTATGGTGTAGGAGCTGCTGTGGGGCTGATGTGGGTCAGATCTATGGGGCAGGAGCTGCTGTGGTTAAGATCTATTTGGCAGGATCTGCTGTGGGGCAGATTTGAGTCAGATCTATGGGGCAGGAGCTGCTGTGGGGCATATGTGGGTCAGATCTATGGAGCAGGAGCTGCTGTGGGGCACATGTGGGTCAGACCTATGGGGCAGGAGCTGCTCTTGGGAACATGTGGGTCAGATCTATGGGGCAGGAGCTGCTGTGGGGCTGATGTGGGTCAGATCCTTGGGGCTGAAGCTGCTGTGGGTCATATCTATTGGGCAGCAGCTGCTTTACATATGATGTGTGTCAGATCTATGGGGCAGGAGCTGCTGTGGGGCTGATGTGGGTCAGATCTATGGGGCAGGAGCTACTGTGGGGCTGTTGGGGGTCAGATCTATGGGGCAGGAGCTACTGTTGCGCTGATGTTGGTCTCATCTATGGGGCAGGAGCTGCTGTGCGACAGATGTGGGTCAGATCTATTGGGCAGGATCTGCTGTGGGGCTGATGTGGGAAAGATCTATGGGGCAGGAGATGCTTTGGGGCAGATGTGGGTCAGATCTATGGGGCAGGAGTTGCTGTGAGGCTGATGTGGGTCAGATCTATGGGGCAGGAGCTGCTGTGGGGCTGATGTGGGTTAGATCTATGGGGCAGGAGCTGTTGTGGGGCAGATGGGGTCAGATCTAAGAGGGCAGGAGCTACTGTGGGGCTGATGTGGGTCATATCTATGGGGCAGGAACAGATGTGGGCCTGATGTTGGTCAGATTTATGGAGCAGGAGCTGCTGTGGTGCAGATGTGGGTCAGAGCTATGGGGCAGGAGCTGCTGTGGGGCAGAAGTGGGTAAGATCTATGGGGTAGGAGATGGTGTGTGGCAGATGTGGGTCAGATCTATGGTGTAGGAGCTGCTTTGGGGCTGATGTGGGTCAGATCTATGGGGCAGGAGCTGCTGTGGTTAAGATCTATTTTGCAGGATCTGCTGTGGGGCAGATTTGAGTCAGATCTATGGGGCAGGAGCTGCTGTGGGGCATATGTGGGTCAGATCTATGGAGCAGGAGCTGCTGTGGGGCACATGTGGGTCAGACCTATGGGGCAGGAGCTGCTCTTGGGAACATGTGGGTCAGATCTATGGGGCAGGAGCTGCTGTGGGGCTGATGTGGGAAAGATCCTTGGGGCTGAAGCTGCTGTGGGTCATATCTATTGGGCAGCAGCTGCTTTACATTTGATGTGTGTCAGATCTATGGGGCAGGAGCTGCTGTGGGGCTGATGTGGGTTAGATCTATGGGGCAGGAGCTACTGTGGGGCTGATGGGGTCAGATCTATGGGGCAGGAGCTACTGTGGGGCTGATGTTGGTCTGTTCTATGGGGCAGGAGCTGCTGCGGGGCTGATTTGGGTAAGATCTACGGGGCAGGAGCTGCTGTGGGGCTGATGTGCGTTAGATCTAAGGGGCAGGAGCTGTTGTGGGGCTGATGGGGGTCAGATCTATGGGGCAGGAGATGCTGTGGGTCAGATCTATGGGGCAGGAGCTGCTGTGGGGAACATGTGGGTCAGGTCTATGGGGCAGGAGCTGCTGTTGGGCAGATGTGTGTCAGATCTATGCGTCAGCAGCTGCTGTGGGTCTGATGTGGGTCAGATCTATGGGGCAGGAGCTGCTGTGGGGCTGATGTGGGTAATATCTATGGGGCAGGAACAGATGTGGGCCTGATGTTGGTCAGATTTATGGAGCAGGAGCTGCTGTGTTGCAGATGTGGGTCAGATCTATGGTGCAGGAGCTGCTGTGGGGCAGATGTAGGGCTTATCTATGGGGCAGGAGCTGCTGTGAGGCTGATGGGTGTTAGATCTATGGGGAGGAGCTGCTGTGGGGCTGATGTGGGTCAGAGCTATGGGGCCGGAGCTGCAGTGGGGCCGATGGGGGTCAGATCTATGGGGCAGGAGCTACTGTTTGGCTGATGTGGGTCAAATCAATGGGGCAGAGCTGCTCTTGGGAACATGTGGGTCAGATCTATGGGGCAGGAGCTGCTGTGGCGCTGATGTGGGTCAGATCTATAGGGCAGGAGCTGCTGTGCGACAGATGTGGGTCAGATCTATGGGGCAGGAGCTGCTGTGGGGCTGATGTGGGTCAGATCCTTGGGGCTGAAGCTGCTGTGGGTCATATCTATTGGGCAGCAGCTGCTTTACATTTGATGTGTGTCAGATCTATGGGGCAGGAGCTGCTGTGGGGCTGATGTGGGTTAGATCAATGGGGCAGGAGCTGTTGTGGGGCTGATGGGGGTCAGATCTATGGGGCAGGAGCTACTGTGGGTCTGATGAGTGTCAGATCTATGGGGCAGGAGCTACTGTGGGGCTGATGTTGGTCTCATCTATGGGGCAGGAGATGCTTTGGGGCAGATCTGTGTCAGATCTATGGGGCAGGAGCTGCTGTGGGGCAGATGTGGGTTAGATCTATGGGGCAGGAGATGTTGTGGGGCTGATGGGGTCAGATCTATGAGGCAGGAGCTACTGTGGGGCTGATGTTGGTGTGATCTATGGGGCAGGAGCTGCTGTGGGGCAGATGTGGGTTAGATCTATGGGGCAGGAGCTGTTGTGGGGCTGATGGGGGTCAGATCTATGGGGCAGGAGATGCTGTGTTTCAGATCTATGGGGCAGGAGCTGCTGTGGGGAACATGTGGGTCAGGTCTATGGGGCAGGAGCTGCTGTGGGGCAGATGTGGGTCAGTTCTATGGGTCAGCAGCTTCTGTGGGTCTGATGTGGGTCAGATCTATGGGGCAGGAGCTGCTGTGGGGTAGATGATGGTCTGATCTATGGGGCAGGAGCTGCTGTGGGGCTGATGTGGGTCAGATCTATGGGTCAGCAGCTGCTGTGGGGCAGATGTGGGTCAGATCTATGGGGCAGGAGCTACTGTGGGTCAGATTTATGAGTCAGGAGCTGCTGTGTGGCTGATGTGGGTCAGATCTATGGAGCAGGAGCTGCTGTGGGGCATATGTGGGTCAGACCTACGGGGCAGAGCAGCTCTTGGGAATATGTGGGAAAGATCTATGGGGCAGGAGCTGCTGTGGGGCTGATGTGGGTCAGATCTATAGGGCAGGAGCTGCTGTGCGACAGATGTGGGTCAGATCTATGGGGCAGGAGCTGCTGTGCGACAGATGTGGGTCAGATCTATGGGGCAGGAGCTGCTGTGGGGCTGATGTGTGTCAGATACTTGGGGCTGAAGCTGCTGTGGGTCATATCTATTGGGCAGCAGCTGCTTTACATATGATGTGTGTCAGATCTATGGGGCAGGAGCTGCTGTGGGGCTGCTGTGGGTGAGATCTATGGGGCAGGAGCTGTTGTGGGTCATATCTATTGGGCAGCAGCTGCTTTACATATGATGTGTGTCAGATCTATGGGGCTGGAGCTGCTGTGGGGCTGATGTGGGTTAGATCTATGGGGCAGGAGCTACTGTGGGGCTGATGGGGTCAGATCTATGGGGCAGGAGCTACTGTGGGGCTGATGTTGGTCTGTTCTATGGGGCAGGAGCTGCTGCGGGGCTGATTTGGGTAAGATCTATGGGGCAGGAGCTGCTGTGGGGCTGATGTGCGTTAGATCTAAGGGGCAGGAGCTGTTGTGGGGCTGATGGGGGTCAGATCTATGGGGCAGGAGATGCTGTGGGTCAGATCTATGGGGCAGGAGCTGCTGTGGGGAACATGTGGGTCAGGTCTATGGGGCAGGAGCTGCTGTTGGGCAGATGTGGGTCAGATCTATGCGTCAGCAGCTGCTGTGGGTCTGATGTGGGTCAGATCTATGGGGCAGGAGCTGCTGTGGGGCTGATGTGGGTAATATCTATGGGGCAGGAACAGATGTGGGCCTGATGTTGGTCAGATTTATGGAGCAGGAGCTGCTGTGTTGCAGATGTGGGTCAGATCTATGGTGCAGGAGCTGCTGTGGGGCAGATGTAGGGCTTATCTATGGGGCAGGAGCTGCTGTGAGGCTGATGGGTGTTAGATCTACGGGGAGGAGCTGCTGTGGGGCTGATGTGGGTCAGAGCTATGGGGCCGGAGCTGCAGTGGGGCCGTTGGGGGTCAGATCTATGGGGCAGGAGCTACTGTTTGGCTGATGTGGGTCAAATCAATGGGGCAGTGCTGCTCTTAGGAACATGTGGGTCAGATCTATGGGGCAGGAGCTGCTGTGGCGCTGATGTGGGTCAGATCTATAGGGCAGGAGCTGCTGTGCGACAGATGTGGGTCAGATCTATGGGGCAGGAGCTGCTGTGGGGCTGATGTGGGTCAGATCCTTGGGGCTGAAGCTGCTGTGGGTCATATCTATTGGGCAGCAGCTGCTTTACATTTGATGTGTGTCAGATCTATGGGGCAGGAGCTGCTGTGGGGCTGATGTGGGTTAGATCAATGGAGCAGGAGCTGTTGTGGGGCTGATGGGGGTCAGATCTATGGGGCAGGAGCTACTGTGGGTCTGATGAGGGTCAGATCTATGGGGCAGGAGCTACTGTGGGGCTGATGTTGGTCTCATCTATGGGGCAGGAGATGCTTTGGGGCAGATCTGTGTCAGATCTATGGGGCAGGAGCTGCTGTGGGGCAGATGTGGGTTAGATCTATGGGGCAGGAGATGTTGTGGGGCTGATGGGGTCAGATCTATGGGGCAGGAGCTACTGTGGGGCTGATGTTGGTGTGATCTATGGGGCAGGAGCTGCTGTGGGGCAGATGTGGGTTAGATCTATGGGGCAGGAGCTGTTGTGGGGCTGATGGGGGTCAGATCTATGGGGCAGGAGATGCTGTGTGTCAGATCTATGGGGCAGGAGCTGCTGTGGGGAACATGTGGGTCAGGTCTATGGGGCAGGAGATGCTGTGGGGCAGATGTGGGTCAGTTCTATGGGTCAGCAGCTTCTGTGGGTCTGATGTGGGTCAGATCTATGGGGCAGGAGCTGCTGTGGGTCTGTTGTGGGTCAGATCTATGGGGCAGGAGCTGCTGTGGGGCTGATGTGGGTCAGATCTATGGGTCAGCAGCTGCTGTGGGTCTGATGTGGGTCAGATCTATGGGGCAGGAGCTGCTGTGGGGCTGCTGTGGGTCATATCTATGGGGCAGGAACAGATGTGGGCCTGATGTTTGTCAGATTTATGGAGCAGGAGCTGCTGTGTTGCAGATGTGGGTCAGATCTATGGGGCCGGAGCTGCAGTGGGGCTGATGGGGGTCAGATCTATGGGGCAGGAGCTACTCTGGGGCTGATGTGGGTCAAATCAATGGGGCAGAGCTGCTCTTGGGAACATGTGGGTCAGATCTATGGGGCAGGAGCTGCTGTGCGACAGATGTCGGTCAGATCTATGGGGCAGGAGCTGCTGTGCGACATATGTGGGTCAGATCTATGGGGCAGGATCTGCTGTGGGGCTGATGTGGGACAGATCTATGGGTCAGCAGCTGCTGTGGGTCTGATGTGGGTCAGATCTATGGGGCAGGAGCTGCTGTGGGGCAGATATGGGTCAGATCTATGGGGCAGGATCTGCTGTGGGGCAGATTTGGGTAAGATCTATGGGGCAGGAGCTGCTGTGGGGCTGATGTGGGTCAGATCTATGGGGCAGGAGCTGCTGTGTGGCAAATGTGGGTCAGATCTATGGGGCAGGAGCTGCTGTGGGTCAGATCTATGGGGCAGGAACAGATGTGGGCCTGATGTTGGTCAGATTTATAGAGCAGGAGCTGCTGTGTTGCAGATGTGGGTCAGATCTATGGTGCAGGAGCTGCTGTGGGGCAGATGTAGGGCATATCTATGGGGCAGGAGCTGCTGTGAGGCTGATGGGTGTTAGATCTATGGGGAGGAGCTGCTGTGGTGTAGATGTGGGTCAGATCTATGGGGCAGGAGCTGCTGTGGGGCTGATGTGTGTTAGATCTATGGGGCAGGAGCTGTTGTGGGGCTGATTGGCGTCAGATCTATGGGGCAGGAGCTACTGTGGGGCACATGTGGGTCAGACCTATGGGGCAGAAGCTGCAGAGGGGATGATGTGTGTCAGATCTATGGGGCAGGAGCTGCTGTGGGGCTGATGTGGGTCAGATCTATGGGGCAGGAGATGCTTTGGGGCAGATTTTAGTCAGATCTATGGGGCAGGAGTTGCTGTGGGTCTGATGTGGGTCAGATCCTTGGGGCTGAAGCTGCTGTGGGTCATATCTATTGGGCAGCAGCTGCTTTACATATGATGTGTTTCAGATCTATGGGGCAGGAGCTGCTCGGCGGCGGCTGCTAGAGGTCGCTGCCTATGCGGCTCGACTAGGTCGGCACGGTCTACCCGGCTCCGAGCGGATTGTGGTGCTCGGCGGCGGCGGCTAGGGGTCGCTGCCCGTGCCTCTTGCGTGTAGCTGCCAGGTCTACCCGCTTTCGGCTAGGCTTTGCAGCCCTGTGAGATGGGGGGGCGCTAAAGCTCCGGAGCTTGCTGGGGGATCGCTGTAGTTTCTTACCTACCGCTACGTTGACGTAGAGCGCCGCTTACCCTCGGCGCCGCTGCCGGTAGTCGGCGCCGTTCTTTTCCGAAGCCGTTTTTTCTTACGCCTTCCGTTTTCGTCTGCAGGAGCGAGCGCGTGCTCGTCTCCAGAGGCGGCAACGAGCGGGCGCAGGCGAGCGCGGTTGAGCGCCGGGCTGTGGATTTTTTCGGTTGCGGCTTCCCGCCGCTCTTTCGCCATCCCTCGCTACGCGGCCTGCCCGCAGTCCGGATTTCCGGCTCGAACGGACCCCGCTCAAGTGCGCCGGCACGGTCCAACCGCTCCCGGCGAGCACCGCTCGGCTCGGACGTTCCTCGGAATCAGCCAAATGTCGCTCCCGTGGCGTCTCCGCAGGCAAAAACGCATAGCCGGCGCCGCAAAGCTCGCGAGCCGCACCGAGCCGGGGAAACCGTGCCGTGGAGCAGCTGTGGGGCTGATGTGGGTGAGATCTATGGGGTAGGAGCTGCTGTGCGGCTGATGTGGGTCAGATCTATGGGCAGGAGCTGATGTAGGGAAGATTTGGGTCTGATCTATGGGTTAGGAACTGCTGTGGTTCAGATCTATGGGGCAGGAGCAGCTGTGGGGCACATGTGGGTCAGATCTATGGGTTAGGTGCTGCTTTGGGGAAAATGTGGGTCAGATCTATGGGGCAGGAGCTGCTGTGGGTCAGATTTATGAGTCAGGAGCTGCTGTGTGGCTGATGTGGGTCAGATCTATGGGGCAGGAGCTGCTGTGGGGCATATGTGGGTCAGATCTATATGGCAGGAGCTGCTGTGGGGCACATGTGGGTCAGACCTATGGGGCAGAAGCTGCAGAGGGGATGATGTAGGTCAGATCTATGGGGCAGGAGTTGCTGTGGGGCAGATGAGGGACATATCTATGGTGCAAAATCTGCTGTTGGACTGATGTGGGTCAGATCTATGAGTTTGGAGCTGCTGTGGGGCACATGTGTGTCAGATCTATGGGGCAGGAGCTGCTGCGGGGCTGATTTGGGTCAGATCTATGGGGCAGGAGCTGCTGTGGGGCTTATGTGGGTCAGATCTATGGGGCAGGAGTTGCTGTGGGTCAGATCTATGGGGCAGGAACAGATGTGGGCCTGATGTTGGTCAGATTTATGGAGCAGGAGCTGCTGTGTTGCAGATGTGGGTCAGATCTATGGTGCAGGAGCTGCTGTGGGGCAGATGTAGGGCATATATATGGGGCAGGAGCTGCTGTGAGGCTGATGGGTGTTAGATCTATTGGGAGGAGCTGCTGTGGTGCAGATGTGGGTCAGAGCTATGGGGCAGGAGCTGCTGTGGGGCAGAAGTGGGTAATATCTATGGGGTAGGAGATGGTGTGTGGCAGATGTGGGTCAGATCTATGGTGTAGGAGCTGCTGTGGGGCTGATGTGGGTCAGATCTATGGGGCAGGAGCTGCTGTGGTTAAGATCTATTTGGCAGGATCTGCTGTGGTGCAGATTTGGGTCAGATCTGTGGGGCAGGAGCTGCTGTGTGGCAAATGTGGGTCAGATCTATGGGGCAGGAGCTGCTGTGGGTCAGATCTATGGGGCAGGAACAGATGTGGGCCTGATGTTGGTCAGATTTATGGAGCAGGAGCTGCTGTGTTGCAGATGTGGGTCAGATCTATGGTGCAGGAGCTGCTGTGGGGCAGATGTAGGGCTTATCTATGGGGCAGGAGCTGCTGTGAGGCTAATGGGTGTTAGATCTATGGGGAGGAGCTGCTGTGGTGCAGATGTTGGTCAGAGCTATGGGGCAGGAGCTGCTGTGGGGCAGAAGTGGGTAAGATCTATGGGGTAGGAGATGGTGTGTGGCAGATGTGGGTCAGATCTATGGGGTAGAAGCTGCTGTGGGGCTGATGGGGGTCATATCTATAAGGCAGGAGCTGCTGTGGGGCTGACGTGGGTCAGATCTATGAGGCAGGAGCTGCTGTGGGGCTGATGTGGGTCAGATCTATGGGGCAGGAGTTGCTGTGAGGCTGACGTGGGTCAGATCTATGGGCCAGGAGCTGCTGTGGGGCAGATTTGGGTCAGATCTATGGGGCAGGAGCTGCTGTGGGGCTGATGTGGGTCAGTTCTATAGGGCAGGAGCTGCTGTGGGGCTTATGTGGGTCAGATCTATGGGGCAGGAGATGCTGTGAGGCTGATGGGTATTAGATCTATGGGGAGGAGCTGCTGTGGTGCAGATGTGGGTCAGAGCTATGGGGCAGGAGCTGCTGTGGGGCAGAAGTGGGTAAGGTCTATGGGGTAGGAGATGGTGTGTGGCAGATGTGGGTCAGATCTATGGTGTAGGAGCTGCTGTGGGGCTGATGTGGTCGAGATCTATGGTGTAGGAGCTGCTGTGCAGCTGATGTGGGTCAGATCTATGGGCAGGAGCTGATGTAGGGAAGATTTGGGTCTGATCTATGGGTTAGGAACTGCTGTGGTTCAGATCTATGGGGCAGGAGCAGCTGTGGGGCACATGTGGGTCAGATCTAAGGGTTAGGTGCTGCTTTGGGGAAAATGTGGGTCAGATCTATGGGGCAGGAGCTGCTGTGGGTCAGATTTGGGTCAGATCTATGGGGCAGGAGCTGCTGTGGGTCAGATTTATGAGTCAGGAGCTGCTGTGTGGCTGATGTGGGTCAGATCTATGGGGCAGGAGCTGCTGTGGGGCATATGTGGGTCAGATCTATGGGGCAGGTGCTGCTGTGCGACATATGTGGGTCAGATCTATGGGGCAGGATCTGCTGTGGGGCTGATGTGGGAAAGATCTATGGGGCAGGAGATGGTTTGGGGCAGATGTGGGTCAGATCTATGGGGCAGTAGTTGCTGTGGGGCTGATGTGGGTCAGATCCTTGGGGCTGAAGCTGCTGTGGGTCATATCTATTGGGCAGCAGCTGCTTTACATATGATGTGTGTCAGATCTATGGGGCAGGAGATACTGTGGGGCTGATGTTGGTCTGATCAATGGGGCAGGAGCTGCTGAGGGGCTGATTTGGGTCAGATCTATGGGGCAGGAGCTGCTGTGAGGCTGATGTGGGTTAGATCTATGGGGCAAGAGCTGTTGTGGGGCTGATGGGGGTCAGATCTATGGGGAAGGAGCTACTGTGGGGCTGATGGGGTTCAGGTCTATGGGGCAGGAGCTACTGTGGGGTTGATGTTGGTCTGATCTATGGGGCAGGAGCTGCTGTGCGACATATGTGGGTCAGATCTATGGGGCAGGTGCTGCTGTGCGACATATGTGGCTCAGATCTATGGGGCAGGATCTGCTGTGGGGCTGATGTGGGAAAGATCTATGGGGCAGGAGCTGTTGTGGGGCTGATGGGGGTCAGATCTATGGGGCAGGAGCTACTGTGGGGCACATGTGGGTCAGACCTATGAGGCAGAAGCTGCAGAGGGGATGATGTAGGTCAGATCTATGGGGCAGGAGTTGTTGTGGGGCAGATGAGGGACATATCTATGGTGCAAAATCTGCTGTTGGACTGATGTGGGTTAGATCTATGGGGCAGGAGCTGTTGTGGGGCTGATGGGGGTCAGATCTATGGGCCAGGAGCTGCTGCGGGGCTGATTTGTGTCAGATCTATGGGTCAGCAGCTGCTGTGGGGCACATGTGGGTCAGACCTATGGGGCAGAAGCTGCAGAGGGGATGATGTGTGTCAGATCTATGGGGCAGGAGTTGCTGTGGGGCAGATGAGGGACATATCTATGGTGCAAAATCTGCTGTTGGACTGATGTGGGTCAGATCTATGAGTTTGGAGCTGCTGTGGGGCACATGTGGGTCAGATCTATGGGCCAGGAGCAGCTGCGGGGCTGATTTGGGTCAGATCTATGAGGCAGGAGCTGCTGTGGGGCTGATGTGGGTCAGATCTATGGGGCAGGATCTGCTGTGGGTCAGATCTATGGGGCAGGAACAGATGTGGGCCTGATGTTGGTAAGATTTTTGGAGCAGGAGCTGCTTTGTTGCAGATGTGGGTCAGATCTATGGTGCAGGAGCTGCTGTGGGGCAGATATTGGGCATATCTATGGGGCAGGAGCTGCTGTGAGGCTGATGGGTGTTAGATCTATGGGGAGGAGCTGCTGTGGTGCAGATGTGGGTCAGAGCTATGGGGCAGGAGCTGCTGTGGGGCAGAAGTGGGTAAGATCTATGGGGTAGGAGATGGTGTGTGGCAGATGTGGGTCAGATCTATGGTGTAGGAGCTGCTGTGGGTCAGATTTGGGTCAGATCTATGGGGCAGGAGCTGCTGTGGTTAAGATCAATTTGGCAGGATCTGCTGTGGGGCAGATTTGGGTCAGATCAATGGGGCAGGAGCTGCTGTGTGGCAAATGTGGGTCAGATCTATGGGGCAGGAGCTGCTGTGGGTCAGATCTATGGGGCAGGAACAGATGTGGGCCTGATGTTGGTCAGATTTATTGAGAAGGAGCTGCTGTGTTGCAGATGAGGGTCAGATCTATGGTGCAGGAGCTGCTGTGGGCAGATGTAGGGCTTATCTATGGGGCAGGAGCTGCTGTGAGGCTGATGGGTGTTAGATCTATGGGGAGGAGCTGCTGTGGTGCAGATGTGGGTCAGAGCTATGGGGCAGGAGCTGCTGTGTGGCAGATGTGGGTCAGATCTATGGTGTAGGAGCTGCTGTGGGGCTGATGTGGGTCAGATCTATGGGGCAGGAGATGCTTTGGGGCAGATTTTAGTCAGATCTATGGGGCAGGAGTTGCTGTGGGTCTGATGTGGATCAGATCCTTGGGGCTGAAGCTGCTGTGGGTCATATCTATTGGGCAGCAGCTGCTTTACATATGATGTGTTTCAGATCTATGGGGCAGGAGCTGCTCGGCGGCGGCTGCTAGAGGTCGCTGCCTATGCGGCTCGACTAGGTCGGCACGGTCTACCCGGCTCCGAGCGGATTGTGGTGCTCGGCGGCTGCGGCTAGGGGTCGCTGCCCGTGCCTCTTGCGTGTAGCTGCCAGGTCTACCCGCTTTCGGCTTCTTTGCAGCCCTGTGAGATGGGGGGGCGCTAAAGCTTCGGAGCTTGCTGGGGGGTCGCTGTAGTTTCTTACCTACCGCTACGTCGACGTAGAGCGCCGCTTACCCTCGGCGCCGCTGCCGGTAGTCGGCGCCGTTCTTTTCCGAAGCCGTTTTTTCTTACGCCTTCCGTTTTCGTCTGCAGGAGCGAGCGCGTGCTCGTCTCCAGAGGCGGCAACGAGCGGGCGCAGGCGAGCGCGGTTGAGCGCCGGGCTGTGGATTTTTTCGGTTGCGGCTTCCCGCCGCTCTTTCGCCATCCCTCGCTACGCGGCCTGCCCGCAGTCCGGATTTCCGGCTCGAACGGACCCCGCTCAAGTGCGCCGGCACGGTCCAACCGCTCCCGGCGAGCACCGCTCGGCTCGGACGTTCCTCGGAATCAGCCAAATGTCGCTCCCGTGGCGTCTCCGCAGGCAAAAACGCATAGCCGGCGCCGCAAAGCTCGCGAGCCGCACCGAGCCGGGGAAACCGTGCCGTGGAGCAGCTGTGGGGCTGATGTGGGTGAGATCTATGGGGTAGGAGCTGCTGTGCGGCTGATGTGGGTCAGATCTATGGGCAGGAGCTGATGTAGGGAAGATTTGGGTCTGATCTATGGGTTAGGAACTGCTGTGGTTCAGATCTATGGGGCAGGAGAAGCTGTGGGGCACATGTGGGTCAGATCTATGGGTTAGGTGCTGCTTTGGGGAAAATGTGGGTCAGATCTATGGGGCAGGAGCTGCTGTGGGTCAGATTTGAATCAGATCTATGGGGCAGGAGCTGCTGTGGGTCAGATTTATGAGTCAGGAGCTGCTGTGTGGCTGATGTGGGTCAGATCTATGGGGCAGGAGCTGCTGTGGGGCATATGTGGGTCAGATCTATATGGCAGGAGCTGCTGTGGGGCACATGTGGGTCAGACCTATGGGGCAGAAGCTGCAGAGGGGATGATGTAGGTCTGATCTATGGGGCAGGAGTTGCTGTGGGGCAGATGAGGGACATATCTATGGTGCAAAATCTGCTGTTGGACTGATGTGGGTCAGATCTGTGAGTTTGGAGCTGCTGTGGGGCACATGTGGGTCAGTTCTATGGGCCAGGAGCTGCTGTGGGGCTGATGTGGGTCAGATCTATGGGGCAGGAGCTGCTGTGGTTAAGATCTATTTGGCAGGATCTGCTGTGGGGCAGATTTAAGTCAGATCTATGGGGCAGGAGCTGCTGTGTGGCAAATGTGGGTCAGATCTATGGGGCAGGAGCTGCTGTGGGTCAGATCTATGGGGCAGGAACAGATGTGGGCCTGATGTTGGTCAGATTTATGGAGCAGGAGCTGCTGTGTTGCAGATGTGGGTCAGATCTATGGTGCAGGAGCTGCTGTGGGGCAGATGTAGGGCTTATCTATGGGGCAGGAGCTGCTGTGAGGCTGATGGGTGTTAGATCTATGGGGAGGAGCTGCTGTGGTGCAGATGTGGGTCAGAGCTATGGGGCAGGAGCTGCTGTGTGGCAGATGTGGGTCAGATCTATGGTGTAGGAGCTACTGTGGGGCTGATGTGGGTCAGATCTATGGGGCAGGTGCTGCTGTGCGACATATGTGGGTCAGATCTATGGGGCAGGATCTGCTGTGGGGCTGATGTGGGAAAGATCTATGGGGCAGGAGATGCTTTGGGTCAGATGTGGGTCAGATCTATGGGGCAGGAGTTGCTGTGGGGCTGATGTGTGTCAGATCCTTGGGGCTGAAGCTGCTGTGGGTCATATCTATTGGGCAGCAGCTGCTTTACATATGATGTGTGACAGATCAATGGGGCAGGAGCTGCTGTGGGGCACATGTGGGTCAGACCTATGGGGCAGAAGCTGAAGAGGGGATGATGTAGGTCAGATCTATGGGGCAGGAGTTGCTGTGGGGCTAATGAGGGACATATCTATGGTGCAAAATCTGCTGTTGGACTGATGAGGGTCAGATCTATGAGTTTGGAGCTGCTGTGGGGCACATGTGGGTCAGATCTATGGGCCAGGATCTGCTGCGGGGCTGATTTGGGTCAGATCTATAAGGCAGGAGCTGCTGTGGGGCTGATGTGGGTCAGATCTATGGGGCAGGAGCTGCTGTGGGTCAGATCTATGGGGCAGGAACAGATGTGGGCCTGATGTTGGTCAGATTTATGGAGCAGGAGCTGCTGTGTTGCAGATGTGGGTCAGATCTATGGTGCAGGAGCTGCTGTGGGGCAGATATAGGGCATATCTATGGGGCAGGAGCTGCTGTGAGGCTGATGGGTGTTAGATCTATGGGGAGGAGCTGCTGTGGTGCAGATGTGGGTCAGAGCTATGGGGCAGGAGCTGCTGTGGGGCTGATTTGGGTCAGATCTATAAGGCAGGAGCTGCTGTGGGGCTGATGTGGGTCAGATCTATGGGGCAGGAGCTGCTGTGGGTCAGATCTATGGGGCAGGAACAGATGTGGGCCTGATGTTGGTCAGATTTATGGAGCAGGAGCTGCTGTGTTGCAGATGTGGGTCAGATCTATGGTGCAGGAGCTGCTGTGGGGCAGATATAGGGCATATCTATGGGGCAGGAGCTGCTGTGAGGCTGATGGGTGTTAGATCTATGGGGAGGAGCTGCTGTGGTGCAGATGTGGGTCAGAGCTATGGGGCAGGAGCTGCTGTGGGGCAGAAGTGGGTAAGATCTATCGGGTAGGAGATGGTGTGTGGCAGATGTGGGTCAGATCTATGGTGTAGGAGCTGCTGTGGGGCTGATGTGGGTCAGATCTATGGGGCAGGAGCTGCTGTGGTTAAGATCTATGGTGCAGGATCTGCTGTGGGGCAGATTTGGGTCAGATCTATGGGGCAGGAGCTGCTGTGTGGCAAATGTGGGTCAGATCTATGGGGCAGGAGCTGCTGTGGGGCAGATGTAGGGCTTATCTATGGGGCAGGAGCTGCTGTGAGGCTGATGGGTGTTAGATCTATGGGGAGGAGCTGCTGTGGTGCAGATGTGGGTCAGAGCTATTGGGCAGGAGCTGCTGTGTGGCAGATGTGGGTCAGATCTATGGTGTAGGAGCTGCTGTGGGGCTGATGTGGGTCAGATCAATGGTGCAGGAGCTGCTGTGGTTAAGATCTATTTGGCAGGATCTGCTGTGGGGCAGATTTGGGTGAGATCTATGGGGCAGGAGCTGCAGTGGAGATGATGTACGTCAGATCTATGGGGCAGGATCTGCTGTGGGGCTGATGTGGGAAAGATCTATGGGGCAGGAGATGCTTTGGGGCAGATGTGGGTCAGATCTATGGGGCAGGAGCTGCTGTGGGGCTGATGTGGGTCAGATCCTTGGGGCTGAAGCTGCTGTGGGTCATATCTAATGGGCAGCAGCTGCTTTACATATGATGTGTGTCAGATCTATGGGGCAGGAGCTGCTGTGGGGCTGATGTGGGTTAGATCTATGGGGCAGGAGCTGTTGTGGGGCTGATGGGGGTCAGATCTATGGGGCAGGAGCTACTGTGGGTCAGATTTATGAGTCAGGAGCTGCTGTGTGGCTGATGTGTGTCATATCTATGGGGCAGGAGCTGCTGTGGGGCATATGTGGGTCAGATCTATATGGCAGCAGCTGCTGTGGGGCACATGTGGGTCAGACCTATGGGGCAGGAGTTGCTGTGGGGCAGACGAGGGACATATCTATGGTGCAAAATCTGCTGTTGGACTGATGTGGGTCAGATCTATGAGTTTGGAGCTGCTGTGGGGCACATGTGGGTCAGATCAATGGGCCAGGAGCTGCTGTGGGTCTGATGTGGGACAGATCTATGGGGCAGGAGCTGCTGTGGGGCTGCTGTGGGTTAGATCTATGGGGCAGGAGCTGTTGTGGGTCATATCTATTGGGCAGCAGCTGCTTTACATATGATGTGTGTCAGATCTATGGGGCCGGAGCTGCAGTGGGGCCGATGGGGGTCAGATCTATGGGGCAGGAGCTACTCTGGGGCTGATGTGGGTCAAATCAATGGGGCAGAGCTGCTCTTGGGAACATGTGGGTCAGATCTATGGGCCAGGAGCTGCTGCGGGTAAGATCTATGGGGCAGGAGCTGCTGTGGGGAACATGTGGGTCAGATCTATGGAACAGGAACAGATGTGGGCCTGATGTTGGTCAGATTTATGGAGCAGGAGCTGCTGTGTTGCAGATGTGGGTCAGATCTATGGTGCAGGAGCTGCTGTGGGGCAGATGTAGGGCTTATCTATGGGGCAGGACCTGATGTGAGGCTGATGGGTGTTAGATCTATGGGGAGGAGCTGCTGTGGTGCAGATGTTGGTCAGAGCTATGGGGCAGGAGCTGCTGTGGGGCAGAAGTGGGTAAGATCTATGGGGTAGGAGATGGTGTGTGGCAGATGTGGGTCAGATCTATGGTGTAGGAGCTGCTGTGGGGCAGATGTAGGGCTTATCTATGGGGCAGGAGCTGATGTGAGGCTGATGGGTGTTAGATCTATGGGGAGGAGCTGCTGTGGTGCAGATGTGGGTCAGAGCTATGGGGCAGGAGCTGCTGTGGGGCAGAAGTGGGTAAGATCTATGGGGTAGGAGATGGTGTGTGGCAGATGTGGGTCAGATCTATGGTGTAGGAGCTGCTGTGGGGCAGATGTAGGGCTTATCTATGGGGCAGGAGCTGATGTGAGGCTGATGGGTGTTAGATCTATGGGGAGGAGCTGCTGTGGTGCAGATGTGGGTCAGAGCTATGGGGCAGGAGCTGCTGTGGGGCAGAAGTGGGTAAGATCTATGGGGTAGGAGATGGTGTGTGGCAGATGTGGGTCAGATCTATGGTGTAGGAGCTGCTGTGGGGCTGATGTGCGTCAGATCTATGGTGCAGGAGCTGCTGTGGGGCAGATGTAGGGCATATCTATGGGGCAGGAGCTGCTGTGAGGCTGATGGGTGTTAGATCTATGGGGAGGAGCTGCTGTGGTGCAGATGTGGGTCAGAGCTATGGGGCCGGAGCTGCAGTGGGGCCGATGGGGGTCAGATCTATGGGGCAGGAGCTACTGTGGGGCTGATTTGGGTCAAATCAATGGGGCAGAGCTGCTCTTGGGAACATGTGGGTCAGATCTATGGGGCAGGAGCTGCTGTGGGGCTGATGTGGGTCAGATCTATAGGGCAGGAGCTGCTGTGCGACAGATGTGGGTCAGAGCTATGGGGCAGGAGCTGCTGTGGGGCAGATGTAGGGCTTATCTATGGGGCAGGAGCTGCTGTGGGGCTGATGTGGGTTAGATCTATGGGGCAGGAGCTGTTGTGGGGCTGATGGGGGTCAGATCTATGGGGCAGGAGCTACTGTGGGTCAGATTTATGAGTCAGGAGCTGCTGTGTGGCTGATGTGTGTCATATCTATGGGGCAGGAGCTGCTGTGGGGCATATGTGGGTCAGATCTATATGGCAGCAGCTGCTGTGGGGCACATGTGGGTCAGACCTATGGGGCAGGAGTTGCTGTGGGGCAGATGAGGGACATATCTATGGTGCAAAATCTGCTGTTGGACTGATGTGGGTCAGATCTATGAGTTTGGAGATGCTGTGGGGCACATGTGGGTCAGATCAATGGGCCAGGAGCTGCTGTGGGTCTGATGTGGGACAGATCTATGGGGCAGGAGCTGCTGTGGGGCTGCTGTGGGTTAGATCTATGGGGCAGGAGCTGTTGTGCGTCATATCTATTGGGCAGCAGCTGCTTTACATATGATGTGTGTCAGATCTATGGGGCCGGAGCTGCAGTCGGGCCGATGGGGGTCAGATCTATGGGGCAGGAGCTACTCTGGGGCTGATGTGGGTCAAATCAATGAAGCAGAGCTGCTCTTGGGAACATGTGGGTCAGATCTATGGGGCAGGAGATGCTGTGGGTCAGATCTATGGGGCAGGAGCTGCTGTGGGGAACATGTGGGTCAGGTCTATGTGGCAGGAGCTGCTGTGGGGCAGATGTGGGTCAGATCTATGGGTCAGCAGCTGCTGTGGGTCTGCTGTGGGTCAGATCTATGGGGCAGGAACAAATGTGGGCCTGATGTTGGTCAGATTTATGGAGCAGGAGCTGCTGTGTTGCAGATGTGGGTCAGATCTATGGTGCAGGAGCTGCTGTGGGGCAAATGTAGGGCTTATCTATGGGGCAGGAGCTGATGTGAGGCTGATGGGTGTTAGATCTATGGGGAGGAGCTGCTGTGGTGCAGATGTGGGTCAGAGCTATGGGGCAGGAGCTGCTGTGGGGCAGAAGTGGGTAAGATCTATGGGGTAGGAGATGGTGTGTGGCAGATGTGGATCAGATCTATGGTGTAGGAGCTGCTGTGGGGCTGATGTGGGTCAGATCTATGGGGCAGGAGCTGCTGTGGTTAAGATCTATTTGGCAGGATCTGCTGTGGGGCAGATTTGAGTCAGATCTATGGGGCAGGAGCTGCTGTGGGGCATATGTGGGTCAGATCTATGGAGCAGGAGCTGCTGTGGGGCACATGTGGGTCAGACCTATGGGGCAGGAGCTGCTCTTGGGAACATGTGGGTCAGATCTATGGGGCAGGAGCTGCTGTGGGGCTGATGTGGGTCAGATCCTTGGGGCTGAAGCTGCTGTGGGTCATATCTATTGGGCAGCAGCTGCTTTACATATGATGTGTGTCAGATCTATGGGGCAGGAGCTGCTGTGGGGCTGATGTGGGTCAGATCTATGGGGCAGGAGCTACTGTGGGGCTGTTGGGGGTCAGATCTATGGGGCAGGAGCTACTGTTGCGCTGATGTTGGTCTCATCTATGGGGCAGGAGCTGCTGTGCGACAGATGTGGGTCAGATCTATGCAGCAGGAGCTGCTGTGCGACATATGTGGGTCAGATCTATTGGGCAGGATCTGCTGTGGGGCTGATGTGGGAAAGATCTATGGGGCAGGAGATGCTTTGGGGCAGATGTGGGTCAGATCTATGGGGCAGGAGTTGCTGTGGGGCTGATGTGGGTCAGATCTATGGGGCAGGAGCTGCTGTGGGGCTGATGTGGGTTAGATCTATGGGGCACGAGCTGTTGTGGGGCAGATGGGGTCAGATCTAAGAGGGCAGGAGCTACTGTGGGGCTGATGTGGGTCATATCTATGGGGCAGGAACAGATGTGGGCCTGATGTTGGTCAGATTTATGGAGCAGGAGCTGCTGTGGTGCAGATGTGGGTCAGAGCTATGGGGCAGGAGCTGCTGTGGGGCAGAAGTGGGTAAGATCTATGGGGTAGGAGATGGTGTGTGGCAGATGTGGGTCAGATCTATGGTGTAGGAGCTGCTGTGGGGCTGCTGTGGGTCAGATCTATGGGGCAGGAGCTGCTGTGGTTAAGATCTATTTGGCAGGATCTGCTGTGGGGCAGATTTGAGTCAGATCTATGGGGCAGGAGCTGCTGTGGGGCATATGTGGGTCAGATCTATGGAGCAGGAGCTGCTGTGGGGCACATGTGGGTCAGACCTATGGGGCAGGAGCTGCTCTTGGGAACATGTGGGTCAGATCTATGGGGCAGGAGCTGCTGTGGGGCTGATGTGGGAAAGATCCTTGGGGCTGAAGCTGCTGTGGGTCATATCTATTGGGCAGCAGCTGCTTTACATTTGATGTGTGTCAGATCTATGGGGCAGGAGCTGCTGTGGGGCTGATGTGGGTCAGATCTATGGGGCAGGAGCTACTGTGGGGCTGTTGGGGGTCAGATCTATGGGGCAGGAGCTACTGTTGCGCTGATGTTGGTCTCATCTATGGGGCAGGAGCTGCTGTGCGACAGATGTGGGTCAGATCTATGCAGCAGGAGCTGCTGTGCGACATATGTGGGTCAGATCTATTGGGCAGGATCTGCTGTGGGGCTGATGTGGGAAAGATCTATGGGGCAGGAGATGCTTTGGGGCAGATGTGGGTCAGATCTATGGGGCAGGAGTTGCTGTGGGGCTGATGTGGGTCAGATCTATGGGGCAGGAGCTGCTGTGGGGCTGATGTGGGTTAGATCTATGGGGCAGGAGCTGTTGTGGGGCAGATGGGGTCAGATCTAAGAGGGCAGGAGCTACTGTGGGGCTGATGTGGGTCATATCTATGGGGCAGGAACAGATGTGGGCCTGATGTTGGTCAGATTTATGGAGCAGAAGCTGCTGTGGTGCAGATGTGGGTCAGAGCTATGGGGCAGGAGCTGCTGTGGGGCAGAAGTGGGTAAGATCTATGGGGTAGGAGATGGTGTGTGGCAGATGTGGGTCAGATCTATGGTGTAGGAGCTGCTGTGGGGCTGATGTGGGTCAGATCTATGGGGCAGGAGCTGCTGTGGTTAAGATCTATTTGGCAGGATCTGCTGTGGGGCAGATTTGAGTCAGATCTATGGGGCAGGAGCTGCTGTGGGGCATATGTGGGTCAGATCTATGGAGCAGGAGCTGCTGTGGGGCACATGTGGGTCAGACCTATGGGGCAGGAGCTGCTCTTGGGAACATGTGGGTCAGATCTATGGGGCAGGAGCTGCTGTGGGGCTGATGTGGGAAAGATCCTTGGGGCTGAAGCTGCTGTGGGTCATATCTATTGGGCAGCAGCTGCTTTACATTTGATGTGTGTCAGATCTATGGGGCAGGAGCTGCTGTGGGGCTGATGTGGGTTAGATCTATGGGGCAGGAGCTACTGTGGGGCTGATGGGGTCAGATCTATGGGGCAGGAGCTACTGTGGGGCTGATGTTGGTCTGTTCTATGGGGCAGGAGCTGCTGCGGGGCTGATTTGGGTAAGATCTATGGGGCAGGAGCTGCTGTGGGGCTGATGTGCGTTAGATCTAAGGGGCAGGAGCTGTTGTGGGGCCGATGGGGGTCAGATCTATGGGGCAGGAGCTACTGTTTGGCTGATGTGGGTCAAATCAATGGGGCAGAGCTGCTCTTGGGAACATGTGGGTCAGATCTATGGGGCAGGAGCTGCTGTGGCGCTGATGTGGGTCAGATCTATAGGGCAGGAGCTGCTGTGCGACAGATGTGGGTCAGATCTATGGGGCAGGAGCTGCTGTGGGGCTGATGTGGGTCAGATCCTTGGGGCTGAAGCTGCTGTGGGTCATATCTATTGGGCAGCAGCTGCTTTACATTTGATGTGTGTCAGATCTATGGGGCAGGAGCTGCTGTGGGGCTGATGTGGGTTAGATCAATGGGGCAGGAGCTGTTGTGGGGCTGATGGGGGTCAGATCTATGGGGCAGGAGCTACTGTGGGTCTGATGAGTGTCAGATCTATGGGGCAGGAGCTACTGTGGGGCTGATGTTGGTCTCATCTATGGGGCAGGAGATGCTTTGGGGCAGATCTGTGTCAGATCTATGGGGCAGGAGCTGCTGTGGGGCAGATGTGGGTTAGATCTATGGGGCAGGAGATGTTGTGGGGCTGATGGGGTCAGATCTATGGGGCAGGAGCTACTGTGGGGCTGATGTTGGTGTGATCTATGGGGCAGGAGCTGCTGTGGGGCAGATGTGGGTTAGATCTATGGGGCAGGAGCTGTTGTGGGGCTGATGGGGGTCAGATCTATGGGGCAGGAGATGCTGTGTTTCAGATCTATGGGGCAGGAGCTGCTGTGGGGAACATGTGGGTCAGGTCTATGGGGCAGGAGCTGCTGTGGGGCAGATGTGGGTCAGTTCTATGGGTCAGCAGCTTCTGTGGGTCTGATGTGGGTCAGATCTATGGGGCAGGAGCTGCTGTGGGGTAGATGATGGTCTGATCTATGGGGCAGGAGCTGCTGTGGGGCTGATGTGGGTCAGATCTATGGGTCAGCAGCTGCTGTGGGGCAGATGTGGGTCAGATCTATGGGGCAGGAGCTACTGTGGGTCAGATTTATGAGTCAGGAGCTGCTGTGTGGCTGATGTGGGTCAGATCTATGGAGCAGGAGCTGCTGTGGGGCATATGTGGGTCAGACCTATGGGGCAGAGCAGCTCTTGGGAATATGTGGGAAAGATCTATGGGGCAGGAGCTGCTGTGGGGCTGATGTGGGTCAGATCTATAGGGCAGGAGCTGCTGTGCGACAGATGTGGGTCAGATCTATGGGGCAGGAGCTGCTGTGCGACAGATGTGGGTCAGATCTATGGGGCAGGAGCTGCTGTGGGGCTGATGTGTGTCAGATCCTTGGGGCTGAAGCTGCTGTGGGTCATATCTATTGGGCAGCAGCTGCTTTACATATGATGTGTGTCAGATCTATGGGGCAGGAGCTGCTGTGGGGCTGCTGTGGGTGAGATCTATGGGGCAGGAGCTGTTGTGGGTCATATCTATTGGGCAGCAGCTGCTTTACATATGATGTGTGTCAGATCTATGGGGCTGGAGCTGCTGTGGGGCTGATGTAGGTTAGATGTATGGGGCAGGAGCTACTGTGGGGCTGATGGGGTCAGATCTATGGGGCAGGAGCTACTGTGGGGCTGATGTTGGTCTGTTCTATGGGGCAGGAGCTGCTGCGGGGCTGATTTGGGTAAGATCTATGGGGCAGGAGCTGCTGTGGGGCTGATGTGCGTTAGATCTAAGGGGCAGGAGCTGTTGTGGGGCTGATGGGGGTCAGATCTATGGGGCAGGAGATGCTGTGGGTCAGATCTATGGGGCAGGAGCTGCTGTGGGGAACATGTGGGTCAGGTCTATGGGGCAGGAGCTGCTGTTGGGCAGATGTGGGTCAGATCTATGCGTCAGCAGCTGCTGTGGGTCTGATGTGGGTCAGATCTATGGGGCAGGAGCTGCTGTGGGGCTGATGTGGGTAATATCTATGGGGCAGGAACAGATGTGGGCCTGATGTTGGTCAGATTTATGGAGCAGGAGCTGCTGTGTTGCAGATGTGGGTCAGATCTATGGTGCAGGAGCTGCTGTGGGGCAGATGTAGGGCTTATCTATGGGGCAGGAGCTGCTGTGAGGCTGATGGGTGTTAGATCTACGGGGAGGAGCTGCTGTGGGGCTGATGTGGGTCAGAGCTATGGGGCAGGAGCTGCAGTGGGGCCGATGGGGGTCAGATCTATGGGGCAGGAGCTACTGTTTGGCTGATGTGGGTCAAATCAATGGGGCAGTGCTGCTCTTAGGAACATGTGGGTCAGATCTATGGGGCAGGAGCTGCTGTGGCGCTGATGTGGGTCAGATCTATAGGGCAGGAGCTGCTGTGCGACAGATGTGGGTCAGATCTATGGGGCAGGAGCTGCTGTGGGGCTGATGTGGGTCAGATCCTTGGGGCTGAAGCTGCTGTGGGTCATATCTATTGGGCAGCAGCTGCTTTACATTTGATGTGTGTCAGATCTATGGGGCAGGAGCTGCTGTGGGGCTGATGTGGGTTAGATCAATGGAGCAAGAGCTGTTGTGGGGCTGATGGGGGTCAGATCTATGGGGCAGGAGCTACTGTGGGTCTGATGAGGGTCAGATCTATGGGGCAGGAGCTACTGTGGGGCTGATGTTGGTCTCAACTATGGGGCAGGAGATGCTTTGGGGCAGATCTGTGTCAGATCTATGGGGCAGGAGCTGCTGTGGGGCAGATGTGGGTTAGATCTATGGGGCAGGAGATGTTGTGGGGCTGATGGGGTCAGATCTATGGGGCAGGAGCTACTGTGGGGCTGATGTTGGTGTGATCTATGGGGCAGGAGCTGCTGTGGGGAATATGTGGGTTAGATCTATGGGGCAGGAGCTGTTGTGGGGCTGATGGGGGTCAGATCTATGGGGCAGGAGATGCTGTGTGTCAGATCTATGGGGCAGGAGCTGCTGTGGGGAACATGTGGGTCAGGTCTATGGGGCAGGAGCTGCTGTGGGGCAGATGTGGGTCAGTTCTATGGGTCAGCAGCTTCTGTGGGTCTGATGTGGGTCAGATCTATGGGGCAGGAGCTGCTGTGGGTCTGTTGTGGGTCAGATCTATGGGGCAGGAGCTGCTGTGGGGCTGATGTGGGTCAGATCTATGGGTCAGCAGCTGCTGTGGGGCAGATGTGGGTCAGATCTATGGGTCAGCAGCTGCTGTGGGTCTGATGTGGGTCAGATCTATGGGGCAGGAGCTGCTGTGGGGCTGCTGTGGGTCATATCTATGGGGCAGGAACAGATGTGGGCCTGATGTTGGTCAGATTTATGGAGCAGGAGCTGCTGTGTTGCAGATGTGGGTCAGATCTATGGGGCCGGAGCTGCAGTGGGGCTGATGGGGGTCAGATCTATGGGGCAGGAGCTACTCTGGGGCTGATGTGGGTCAAATCAATGGGGCAGAGCTGCTCTTGGGAACATGTGGGTCAGATCTATGGGGCAGGAGCTGCTGTGCGACAGATGTCGGTCAGATCTATGGGGCAGGAGCTGCTGTGCGACATATGTGGGTCAGATCTATGGGGCAGGATCTGCTGTGGGGCTGATGTGGGACAGATCTATGGGTCAGCAGCTGCTGTGGGTCTGATGTGGGTCAGATCTATGGGGCAGGAGCTGCTGTGGGGCAGATATGGGTCAGATCTATGGGGCAGGATCTGCTGTGGGGCAGATTTGGGTAAGATCTATGGGGCAGGAGCTGCTGTGGGGCTGATGTGGGTCAGATCTATGGGGCAGGAGCTGCTGTGTGGCAAATGTGGGTCAGATCTATGGGGCAGGAGCTGCTGTGGGTCAGATCTATGGGGCAGGAACAGATGTGGGCCTGATGTTGGTCAGATTTATAGAGCAGGAGCTGCTGTGTTGCAGATGTGGGTCAGATCTATGGTGCAGGAGCTGCTGTGGGGCAGATGTAGGGCATATCTATGGGGCAGGAGCTGCTGTGAGGCTGATGGGTGTTAGATCTATGGGGAGGAGCTGCTGTGGTGTAGATGTGGGTCAGATCTATGGGGCAGGATCTGCTGTGGGGCTGATGTGTGTTAGATCTATGGGGCAGGAGCTGTTGTGGGGCTGATTGGCGTCAGATCTATGGGGCAGGAGCTACTGTGGGGCACATGTGGGTCAGACCTATGGGGCAGAAGCTGCAGAGGGGATGATGTTTGTCAGATCTATGGGGCAGGAGCTGCTGTGGGGCTGATGTGGGTCAGATCTATGGGGCAGGAGATGCTTTGGGGCAGATTTTAGTCAGATCTATGGGGCAGGAGTTGCTGTGGGTCTGATGTGGGTCAGATCCTTGGGGCTGAAGCTGCTGTGGGTCATATCTATTGGGCAGCAGCTGCTTTACATATGATGTGTTTCAGATCTATGGGGCAGGAGCTGCTCGGCGGCGGCTGCTAGATGTCGCTGCCTATGCGGCTCGACTAGGTCGGCACGGTCTACCCGGCTCCGAGCGGGCCGTGGTGCTCGGCGGCGGCTGCTAGAGGTCGCTGCCTATGCGGCTTGACTAGGTCGGCACAGTCTACCCGGCTCCGAGCGGGCCGTGGTGGTCCGCGGCGGCTGCTAGAGGTCTCTGCCTATGCGGCTCGACTAGGTCGGCACGGTCTTCCCGGCTCCGAGCGGGCCGTGGTGCTCGGCGGCGGCTGCTAGAGGTCGCTGCCTATGCGGCTCGCCTAGGTCGGCACGGTCTACCCGTCTCAGGGCGTGCCGTGCTGCTCGGCGGCGGCTGCTAGAGGTCGCTGCCTATGCGGCTCGACTAGGTCGGCACGGTCTACCCGGCTCCGAGCGGATTGTGGTGCTCGGCGGCGGCGGCTAGGGGTCGCTGCCCGTGCCTCTTGCGTGTAGCTGCCAGGTCTACCCGCTTTCGGCTAGGCTTTGCAGCCCTGTGAGATGGGGGGGCGCTAAAGCTCCGGAGCTTGCTGGGGGATCGCTGTAGTTTCTTACCTACCGCTACGTCGACGTAGAGCGCCGCTTACCCTCGGCGCCGCTGCCGGTAGTCGGCGCCGTTCTTTTCCGAAGCCGTTTTTTCTTACGCCTTCCGTTTTCGTCTGCAGGAGCGAGCGCGTGCTCGTCTCCAGAGGCGGCAACGAGCGGGCGCAGGCGAGCGCGGTTGAGCGCCGGGCTGTGGATTTTTTCGGTTGCGGCTTCCCGCCGCTCTTTCGCCATCCCTCGCTACGCGGCCTGCCCGCAGTCCGGATTTCCGGCTCGAACGGACCCCGCTCAAGTGCGCCGGCACGGTCCAACCGCTCCCGGCGAGCACCGCTCGGCTCGGACGTTCCTCGGAATCAGCCAAATGTCGCTCCCGTGGCGTCTCCGCAGGCAAAAACGCATAGCCGGCGCCGCAAAGCTCGCGAGCCGCACCGAGCCGGGGAAACCGTGCCGTGGAGCAGCTGTGGGGCTGATGTGGGTGAGATCTATGGGGTAGGAGCTGCTGTGCGGCTGATGTGGGTCAGATCTATGGGCAGGAGCTGATGTAGGGAAGATTTGGGTCTGATCTATGGGTTAGGAACTGCTGTGGTTCAGATCTATGGGGCAGGAGCAGCTGTGGGGCACATGTGGGTCAGATCTATGGGTTAGGTGCTGCTTTGGGGAAAATGTGGGTCAGATCTATGGGGCAGGAGCTGCTGTGGGTCAGATTTATGAGTCAGGAGCTGCTGTGTGGCTGATGTGGGTCAGATCTATGGGGCAGGAGCTGCTGTGGGGCATATGTGGGTCAGATCTATATGGCAGGAGCTGCTGTGGGGCACATGTGGGTCAGACCTATGGGGCAGAAGCTGCAGAGGGGATGATGTAGGTCAGATCTATGGGGCAGGAGTTGCTGTGGGGCAGATGAGGGACATATCTATGGTGCAAAATCTGCTGTTGGACTGATGTGGGTCAGATCTATGAGTTTGGAGCTGCTGTGGGGCACATGTGTGTCAGATCTATGGGGCAGGAGCTGCTGCGGGGCTGATTTGGGTCAGATCTATGGGGCAGGAGCTGCTGTGGGGCTTATGTGGGTCAGATCTATGGGGCAGGAGTTGCTGTGGGTCAGATCTATGGGGCAGGAACAGATGTGGGCCTGATGTTGGTCAGATTTATGGAGCAGGAGCTGCTGTGTTGCAGATGTGGGTCAGATCTATGGTGCAGGAGCTGCTGTGGGGCAGATGTAGGGCATATATATGGGGCAGGAGCTGCTGTGAGGCTGATGGGTGTTAGATCTATTGGGAGGAGCTGCTGTGGTGCAGATGTGGGTCAGAGCTATGGGGCAGGAGCTGCTGTGGGGCAGAAGTGGGTAATATCTATGGGGTAGGAGATGGTGTGTGGCAGATGTGGGTCAGATCTATGGTGTAGGAGCTGCTGGGGGGCTGATGTGGGTCAGATCTATGGGGCAGGAGCTGCTGTGGTTAAGATCTATTTGGCAGGATCTGCTGTGGTGCAGATTTGGGTCAGATCTATGGGGCAGGAGCTGCTGTGTGGCAAATGTGGGTCAGATCTATGGGGCAGGAGCTGCTGTGGGTCAGATCTATGGGGCAGGAACAGATGTGGGCCTGATGTTGGTCAGATTTATGGAGCAGGAGCTGCTGTGTTGCAGATGTGGGTCAGATCTATGGTGCAGGAGCTGCTGTGGGGCAGATGTAGGGCTTATCTATGGGGCAGGAGCTGCTGTGAGGCTAATGGGTGTTAGATCTATGGGGAGGAGCTGCTGTGGTGCAGATGTTGGTCAGAGCTATGGGGCAGGAGCTGCTGTGGGGCAGAAGTGGGTAAGATCTATGGGGTAGGAGATGGTGTGTGGCAGATGTGGGTCAGATCTATGGGGTAGAAGCTGCTGTGGGGCTGATGGGGGTCATATCTATAAGGCAGGAGCTGCTGTGGGGCTGACGTGGGTCAGATCTATGAGGCAGGAGCTGCTGTGGGGCTGATGTGGGTCAGATCTATGGGGCAGGAGTTGCTGTGGGGCTGACGTGGGTCAGATCTATGGGCCAGGAGCTGCTGTGGGGCAGATTTGGGTCAGATCTATGGGGCAGGAGCTGCTGTGGGGCTGATGTGGGTCAGTTCTATGGGGCAGGAGCTGCTGTGGGGCTTATGTGGGTCAGATCTATGGGGCAGGAGATGCTGTGAGGCTGATGGGTGTTAGATCTATGGGGAGGAGCTGCTGTGGTGCAGATGTGGGTCAGAGCTATGGGGCAGGAGCTGCTGTGGGGCAGAAGTGGGTAAGGTCTATGGGGTAGGAGATGGTGTGTGGCAGATGTGGGTCAGATCTATGGTGTAGGAGCTGCTGTGGGGCTGATGTGGTCGAGATCTATGGTGTAGGAGCTGATGTAGGGAAGATTTGGGTCTGATCTATGGGTTAGGAACTGCTGTGGTTCAGATCTATGGGGCAGGAGCAGCTGTGGGGCACATGTGGGTCAGATCTAAGGGTTAGGTGCTGCTTTGGGGAAAATGTGGGTCAGATCTATGGGGCAGGAGCTGCTGTGGGTCAGATTTGGGTCAGATCTATGGGGCAGGAGCTGCTGTGGGTCAGATTTATGAGTCAGGAGCTGCTGTGTGGCTGATGTGGGTCAGATCGATGGGGCAGTAGTTGCTGTGGGGCTGATGTGGGTCAGATCCTTGGGGCTGAAGCTGCTGTGGGTCATATCTATTGGGCAGCAGCTGCTTTACATATGATGTGTGTCAGATCTATGGGGCAGGAGATACTGTGGGGCTGATGTTGGTCTGATCTATGGGGCAGGAGCTGCTGAGGGGCTGATTTGGGTCAGATCTATGGGGCAGGAGCTGCTGTGAGGCTGATGTGGGTTAGATCTATGGGGCAAGAGCTGTTGTGGGGCTGATGGGGGTCAGATCTATGGGGAAGGAGCTACTGTGGGGCTGATGGGGTTCAGGTCTATGGGGCAGGAGCTACTGTGGGGTTGATGTTGGTCTGATCTATGGGGCAGGAGCTGCTGTGCGACATATGTGGGTCAGATCTATGGGGCAGGTGCTGCTGTGCGACATATGTGGCTCAGATCTATGGGGCAGGATCTGCTGTGGGGCTGATGTGGGAAAGATCTATGGGGCAGGAGCTGTTGTGGGGCTGATGGGGGTCAGATCTATGGGGCAGGAGCTACTGTGGGGCACATGTGGGTCAGACCTATGAGGCAGAAGCTGCAGAGGGGATGATGTAGGTCAGATCTATGGGGCAGGAGTTGTTGTGGGGCAGATGAGGGACATATCTATGGTGCAAAATCTGCTGTTGGACTGATGTGGGTTAGATCTATGGGGCAGGAGCTGTTGTGGGGCTGATGGGGGTCAGATCTATGGGCCAGGAGCTGCTGCGGGGCTGATTTGTGTCAGATCTATGGGTCAGCAGCTGCTGTGGGGCACATGTGGGTCAGACCTATGGGGCAGAAGCTGCAGAGGGGATGATGTGTGTCAGATCTATGGGGCAGGAGTTGCTGTGGGGCAGATGAGGGACATATCTATGGTGCAAAATCTGCTGTTGGACTGATGTGGGTCAGATCTATGAGTTTGGAGCTGCTGTGGGGCACATGTGGGTCAGATCTATGGGCCAGGAGCAGCTGCGGGGCTGATTTGGGTCAGATCTATGAGGCAGGAGCTGCTGTGGGGCTGATGTGGGTCAGATCTATGGGGCAGGATCTGCTGTGGGTCAGATCTATGGGGCAGGAACAGATGTGGGCCTGATGTGGGTAAGATTTTTGGAGCAGGAGCTGCTGTGTTGCAGATGTGGGTCAGATCTATGGTGCAGGAGCTGCTGTGGGGCAGATATAGGGCATATCTATGGGGCAGGAGCTGCTGTGAGGCTGATGGGTGTTAGATCTATGGGGAGGAGCTGCTGTGGTGCAGATGTGGGTCAGAGCTATGGGGCAGGAGCTGCTGTGGGGCAGAAGTGGGTAAGATCTATGGGGTAGGAGATGGTGTGTGGCAGATGTGGGTCAGATCTATGGTGTAGGAGCTGCTGTGGGTCAGATTTGGGTCAGATCTATGGGGCAGGAGCTGCTGTGGTTAAGATCAATTTGGCAGGATCTGCTGTGGGGCAGATTTGGGTCAGATCAATGGGGCAGGAGCTGCTGTGTGGCAAATGTGGGTCAGATCTATGGGGCAGGAGCTGCTGTGGGTCAGATCTATGGGGCAGGAACAGATGTGGGCCTGATGTGGGTCAGATTTATTGAGAAGGAGCTGCTGTGTTGCAGATGAGGGTCAGATCTATGGTGCAGGAGCTGCTGTGGGCAGATGTAGGGCTTATCTATGGGGCAGGAGCTGCTGTGAGGCTGATGGGTGTTAGATCTATGGGGAGGAGCTGCTGTGGTGCAGATGTGGGTCAGAGCTATGGGGCAGGAGCTGCTGTGTGGCAGATGTGGGTCAGATCTATGGTGTAGGAGCTGCTGTGGGGCTGATGTGGGTCAGATCTATGGGGCAGGAGATGCTTTGGGGCAGATTTTAGTCAGATCTATGGGGCAGGAGTTGCTGTGGGTCTGATGTGGGTCAGATCCTTGGGGCTGAAGCTGCTGTGGGTCATATCTATTGGGCAGCAGCTGCTTTACATATGATGTGTTTCAGATCTATGGGGCAGGAGCTGCTCGGCGGCGGCTGCTAGAGGTCGCTGCCTATGTGGCTCGACTAGGTCGGCACGGTCTACCCGGCTCCGAGCGGATTGTGGTGCTCGGCGGCTGCGGCTAGGGGTCGCTGCCCGTGCCTCTTGCGTGTAGCTGCCAGGTCTACCCGCTTTCGGCTAGGCTTTGCCGCCCTGTGAGATGGGGGGGCGCTAAAGCTTCGGAGCTTGCTGGGGGGTCGCTGTAGTTTCTTACCTACCGCTACGTCGACGTAGAGCGCCGCTTACCCTCGGCGCCGCTGCCGGTAGTCGGCGCCGTTCTTTTCCGAAGCCGTTTTTTCTTACGCCTTCCGTTTTCGTCTGCAGGAGCGAGCGCGTGCTCGTCTCCAGAGGCGGCAACGAGCGGGCGCAGGCGAGCGCGGTTGAGCGCCGGGCTGTGGATTTTTTCGGTTGCGGCTTCCCGCCGCTCTTTCGCCATCCCTCGCTACGCGGCCTGCCCGCAGTCCGGATTTCCGGCTCGAACGGACCCCGCTCAAGTGCGCCGGCACGGTCCAACCGCTCCCGGCGAGCACCGCTCGGCTCGGACGTTCCTCGGAATCAGCCAAATGTCGCTCCCGTGGCGTCTCCGCAGGCAAAAACGCATAGCCGGCGCCGCAAAGCTCGCGAGCCGCACCGAGCCGGGGAAACCGTGCCGTGGAGCAGCTGTGGGGCTGATGTGGGTGAGATCTATGGGGTAGGAGCTGCTGTGCGGCTGATGTGGGTCAGATCTATGGGCAGGAGCTGATGTAGGGAAGATTTGGGTCTGATCTATGGGTTAGGAACTGCTGTGGTTCAGATCTATGGGGCAGGAGAAGCTGTGGGGCACATGTGGGTCAGATCTATGGGTTAGGTGCTGCTTTGGGGAAAATGTGGGTCAGATCTATGGGGCAGGAGCTGCTGTGGGTCAGATTTGAATCAGATCTATGGGGCAGGAGCTGCTGTGGGTCAGATTTATGAGTCAGGAGCTGCTGTGTGGCTGATGTGGGTCAGATCTATGGGGCAGGAGCTGCTGTGGGGCATATGTGGGTCAGATCTATATGGCAGGAGCTGCTGTGGGGCACATGTGGGTCAGACCTATGGGGCAGAAGCTGCAGAGGGGATGATGTAGGTCTGATCTATGGGGCAGGAGTTGCTGTGGGGCAGATGAGGGACATATCTATGGTGCAAAATCTGCTGTTGGACTGATGTGGGTCAGATCTGTGAGTTTGGAGCTGCTGTGGAGCACATGTGGGTCAGTTCTATGGGCCAGGAGCTGCTGTGGGGCTGATGTGGGTCAGATCTATGGGGCAGGAGCTGCTGTGGTTAAGATCTATTTGGCAGGATCTGCTGTGGGGCAGATTTAAGTCAGATCTATGGGGCAGGAGCTGCTGTGTGGCAAATGTGGGTCAGATCTATGGGTCAGGAGCTGCTGTGGGTCAGATCTATGGGGCAGGAACAGATGTGGGCCTGATGTTGGTCAGATTTATGGAGCAGGAGCTGCTGTGTTGCAGATGTGGGTCAGATCTATGGTGCAGGAGCTGCTGTGGGGCAGATGTAGGGCTTATCTATGGGGCAGGAGCTGCTGTGAGGCTAATGGGTGTTAGATCTATGGGGAGGAGCTGCTGTGGTGCAGATGTGGGTCAGAGCTATGGGGCAGGAGCTGCTGTGTGGCAGATGTGGGTCAGATCTATGGTGTAGGAGCTACTGTGGGGCTGATGTGGGTCAGATCTATGGGGCAGGTGCTGCTGTGCGACATATGTGGGTCAGATCTATGGGGCAGGATCTGCTGTGGGGCTGATGTGGGAAAGATCTATGGGGCAGGAGATGCTTTGGGTCAGATGTGGGTCAGATCTATGGGGCAGGAGTTGCTGTGGGGCTGATGTGTGTCAGATCCTTGGGGCTGAAGCTGCTGTGGGTCATATCTATTGGGCAGCAGCTGCTTTACATATGATGTGTGACAGATCTATGGGGCAGGAGCTGCTGTGGGGCACATGTGGGTCAGACCTATGGGGCAGAAGCTGAAGAGGGGATGATGTAGGTCAGATCTATGGGGCAGGAGTTGCTGTGGGGCTAATGAGGGACATATCTATGGTGCAAAATCTGCTGTTGGACTGATGAGGGTCAGATCTATGAGTTTGGAGCTGCTGTGGGGCACATGTGGGTCAGATCTATGGGCCAGGATCTGCTGCAGGGCTGATTTGGGTCAGATCTATAAGGCAGGAGCTGCTGTGGGGCTGATGTGGGTCAGATCTATGGGGCAGGAGCTGCTGTGGGTCAGATCTATGGGGCAGGAACAGATGTGGGCCTGATGTTGGTCAGATTTATGGAGCAGGAGCTGCTGTGTTGCAGATGTGGGTCAGATCTATGGTGCAGGAGCTGCTGTGGGGCAGATACAGGGCATATCTATGGGGCAGGAGCTGCTGTGAGGCTGATGGGTGTTAGATCTATGGGGAGGAGCTGCTGTGGTGCAGATGTGGGTCAGAGCTATGGGGCAGGAGCTGCTGTGGGGCTGATTTGGGTCAGATCTATAAGGCAGGAGCTGCTGTGGGGCTGATGTGGGTCAGATCTATGGGGCAGGAGCTGCTGTGGGTCAGATCTATGGGGCAGGAACAGATGTGGGCCTGATGTTGGTCAGATTTATGGAGCAGGAGCTGCTGTGTTGCAGATGTGGGTCAGATCTATGGTGCAGGAGCTGCTGTGGGGCAGATATAGGGCATATCTATGGGGCAGGAGCTGCTGTGAGGCTGATGGGTGTTAGATCTATGGGGAGGAGCTGCTGTGGTGCAGATGTGGGTCAGAGCTATGGGGCAGGAGCTGCTGTGGGGCAGAAGTGGGTAAGATCTATGGGGTAGGAGATGGTGTGTGGCAGATGTGGGTCAGATCTATGGTGTAGGAGCTGCTGTGGGGCTGATGTGGGTCAGATCTATGGGGCAGGAGCTGCTGTGGTTAAGATCTATGGTGCAGGATCTGCTGTGGGGCAGATTTGGGTCAGATTTATGGAGCAGGAGCTGCTGTGTGGCAAATGTGGGTCAGATCTATGGGGCAGGAGCTGCTGTGGGGCAGATGTAGGGCTTATCTATGGGGCAGGAGCTGCTGTGAGGCTGATGGGTGTTAGATCTATGGGGAGGAGCTGCTGTGGTGCAGATGTGTGTCAGAGCTATTGGGCAGGAGCTGCTGTGTGGCAGATGTGGGTCAGATCTATGGTGTAGGAGCTGCTGTGGGGCTGATGTGGGTCAGATCAATGGTGCAGGAGCTGCTGTGGTTAAGATCTATTTGGCAGGATCTGCTGTGGGGCAGATTTGGGTGAGATCTATGGGGCAGGAGCTGCAGTGGAGATGATGTACGTCAGATCTATGGGGCAGGATCTGCTGTGGGGCTGATGTGGGAAAGATCTATGGGGCAGGAGATGCTTTGGGGCAGATGTGGGTCAGATCTATGGGGCAGGAGCTGCTGTGGGGCTGATGTGGGTCAGATCCTTGGGGCTGAAGCTGCTGTGGGTCATATCTAATGGGCAGCAGCTGCTTTACATATGATGTGTGTCAGATCTATGGGGCAGGAGCTGCTGTGGGGCTGATGTGGGTTAGATCTATGGGGCAGGAGCTGTTGTGGGGCTGATGGGGGTCAGATCTATGGGGCAGGAGCTACTGTGGGTCAGATTTATGAGTCAGGAGCTGCTGTGTGGCTGATGTGTGTCATATCTATGGGGCAGGAGCTGCTGTGGGGCATATGTGGGTCAGATCTATATGGCAGCAGCTGCTGTGGGGCACATGTGGGTCAGACCTATGGGGCAGGAGTTGCTGTGGGGCAGACGAGGGACATATCTATGGTGCAAAATCTGCTGTTGGACTGATGTGGGTCAGATCTATGAGTTTGGAGCTGCTGTGGGGCACATGTGGGTCAGATCAATGGGCCAGGAGCTGCTGTGGGTCTGATGTGGGACAGATCTATGGAACAGGAGCTGCTGTGGGGCTGCTGTGGGTTAGATCTATGGGGCAGGAGCTGTTGTGGGTCATATCTATTGGGCAGCAGCTGCTTTACATATGATGTGTGTCAGATCTATGGGGCCGGAGCTGCAGTGGGGCCGATGGGGGTCAGATCTATGGGGCAGGAGCTACTCTGGGGCTGATGTGGGTCAAATCAATGGGGCAGAGCTGCTCTTGGGAACATGTGGGTCAGATCTATGGGCCAGGAGCTGCTGCGGGTAAGATCTATGGGGCAGGAACTGCTGTGGGGAACATGTGGGTCAGGTCTATGTGGCAGGAGCTGCTGTGGGGCAGATGTGGGTCAGATCTATGGAACAGGAACAGATGTGGGCCTGATGTTGGTCAGATTTATGGAGCAGGAGCTGCTGTGTTGCAGATGTTGGTCAGAGCTATGGGGCAGGAGCTGCTGTGGGGCAGAAGTGGGTAAGATCTATGGGGTAGGAGATGGTGTGTGGCAGATGTGGGTCAGATCTATGGTGTAGGAGCTGCTGTGGGGCAGATGTAGGGCTTATCTATGGGGCAGGAGCTGATGTGAGGCTGATGGGTGTTAGATCTATGGGGAGGAGCTGCTGTGGTGCAGATGTTGGTCAGAGCTATGGGGCAGGAGCTGCTGTGGGGCAGAAGTGGGTAAGATCTATGGGGTAGGAGATGGTGTGTGGCAGATGTGGGTCAGATCTATGGAGCAGGAGCTGCTGTGGGGCACATGTGGGTCAGACCTATGGGGCAGGAGCTGCTCTTGGGAACATGTGGGTCAGATCTATGGGGCAGGAGCTGCTGTGGGGCTGATGTGGGTCAGATCCTTGGGGCTGAAGCTGCTGTGGGTCATATCTATTGGGCAGCAGCTGCTTTACATATGATGTGTGTCAGATCTATGGGGCAGGAGCTGCTGTGGGGCTGATGTGGGTCAGATCTATGGGGCAGGAGCTACTGTGGGGCTGTTGGGGGTCAGATCTATGGGGCAGGAGCTGCTGTGGGGCTGATGTGGGTTAGATCTATGGGGCAGGAGATGCTTTGGGGCAGATGTGGGTCAGATCTATGGGGCAGGAGTTGCTGTGGGGCTGATGTGGGTCAGATCTATGGGGCAGGAGCTGCTGTGGGGCTGATGTGGGTTAGATCAATGGGGCAGGAGCTGTTGTGGGGCTGATGTTGGTCTGATCTATAAGGCAGGAGCTGCTGCGGGGCTGATTTGGGTCAGATCTATGGGGCAGGAGCTGCTGTGGGGCTGATATGGGTTAGATCTAGGGGGAAGGAGCTGTTGTGGGGCTGATGGGGGTCAGATCTGTGGGGCAGGAGATGCTGTGGGTCAGATCTATGGGGCCGGAGCTGCTGTGGGGAACATGTGGGTCAGGTCTATGGGGCAGGAGCTGCTGTGGGGCAGATGTGGGTCAGATCTATGGGTCAGCAGCTGCTGTGGGTCTGATGTGGGTCAGATCTATGGAACAGGAACAGATGTGGACCTGATGTTGGTCAAATTTATGGAGCAGGAGCTGCTGTGTTGCAGATGTGGGTCAGATCTATGGTGCAGGAGCTGCGGTGGGGCAGATGTAGGGCATATCTATGGGGAGGAGCTGCAGTGGAGATGATGTACATCAGATCTATGGGGCAGGTGCTGTTGTGGGTCATATCTATTGGGCAGCAGCTGCTTTACATATGATGTGTGTCAGATCTATGGGGCCAGAGCTGCAGTGGCTCTGATGGGGGTCAGATCTCTGGGGCAGGAGCTACTGTGGGGCTGATGTGGGTCAAATCAATGGGGCAGAGGTGCTCTTGGGAACATGTGGGTCAGATCTATGGGGCAGGAGCTGCTGTGGGGCTGATGTGGGTCAGATCTATGGGGCAGGAGCTGTTGTGGGGATGATGGGGGTCAGATCTATGGGGCAGGAGCTACTGTGGGGCTGATGTTGGTCTGATCTATGGGGCAGGATCTGCTGTGGGGCTGATGTGGGTTAGATCTATGGGGCAGGAGCTGTTGTGGGGCTGATGGGGGTCAGATCTATGGGGCAGGAGCTACTGTGGGTCAGATTTATGAGTCAGGAGCTGCTGTGTGGCTGATGTGGGTCAGATCTATGGAGCAGGAGCTGCTGTGGGGCATATGTGGGTCAGACCTATGGGGCAGAGCTGCTCTTGGGAACATGTGGGTCAGATCTATGGGGCAGGAGCTGCTGTGCGACAGATGTGGGTCAGATCTATGGGGCAGGTACTGCTGTGCGACATATGTGGGTCAGATCTATGGGGCAGGAGCTACTGTGGGGCACATGTGGGTCAGACCTATGGGGCAGAAGCTGCAGAGGGGATGATGTAGGTCAGATCTATGGGGCAGGAGTTGCTGTGGGGCAGATGAGGGACATATCTATGTTGCAAAATCTGCTGTTGGACTGATGTGGGTCAGATCTATGAGTTTGGAGCTGCTGTGGGGCACATGTGGGTCAGATCTATGGGCCAGGAGCTGCTGTGGGGCTGATGTGGGTCAGATCTATAAGGCAGGAGCTGCTGTGGTTAAGATCTATTTGGCAGGAGCTGCTGTGGGGCAGATTTGGGTCAGATCTATGGGGCAGGAGCTGCTGTGTGGCAAATGTGGGTCAGATCTATGGGGCAGGAGCTGCTGTGGGTCAGATCTATGGAGCAGGAACAGATGTGGGCCTGATGTTGGTCAGATTTATGGAGCAGGAGCTGCTGTGTTTCAGATGTTGGTCAGATCTATGGTGCAGGAGCTGCTGTGGGGCAGATGTAGGGCATATCTATGGGGCAGGAGCTGCTGTGAGGCTGATGGGTGTTAGATCTATGGGGAGGAGCTGCTGTGGTGCAGATGTGGGTCAGAGCTATGGGGCCGAAGCTGCAGTGGGGCCGATGGGGTTCAGATCTATGGGGCAGGAGCTACTGTGGGGCTGATGTGGGTCAAATCAATGGGGCAGAGCTGCTCTTGGGAACATGTGGGTCAGATCTATGGGGCAGGAGCTGCTGTGCGACAGATGTGGGTCAGAGCTATGGTGCAGGAGCTGCTGTGGGGCAGATGTAGGGCTTATCTAGGGGGAAGGGGCTGCTGTGGGGCTGATGTGGGTTAGATCTATGGGGCAGGAGCTGTTGTGGGGCTGATGGGCGTCAGATCTATGGGGCAGGGGCTACTGTGGGTCAGATTTATGAGTCAGGAGCTGCTGTGTGGCTGATGGGGGTCAGATCTATGGCGCAGGAGCTGCTGTGGGGCATATGTGGGTCAGATCTATATGGCAGGAGCTGCTGTGGGGCACATGTGGGTCAGACCTATGGGGCAGGAGTTGCTGTGGGGCAGATGAGGGACTTATCTATGGTGCAAAATCTGCTGTTGGACTGATGTGGGTCAGATCTATGAGTTTGGAGCTGCTGTGGGGCACATGTGGGTCAGATCAATGGGCCAGGAGCTGCTGTGGGTCTGATGTGGGACAGATCTATGGGGCAGGAGCTGCTGTGGGGCTGCTGTGGGTTAGATCTATTGGGCAGGAGCTGTTGTGGGTCATATCTATTGGGCAGCAGCTGCTTTACATATGATGTGTGTCAGATCTATGGGGCCGGAGCTGCAGTGGGGCCGATGGGGGTCAGATCTATGGGGCAGGAGCTACTCTGGGGCTGATGTGGGTCAAATCAATGGGGCAGAGCTGCTCTTGGGAACATGTGGGTCAGATCTATGGGGCAGGAGATGCTGTGGGTCAGATCTATGGGGCAGGAGCTGCTGTGGGGATCATGTGGGTCAGGTCTATGTGGCAGGAGCTGCTGTGGGGCAGATGTGGGTCAGATCTATGGGTCAGCAGCTGCTGTGGGTCTGCTGTGGGTCAGATCTATGGGGCAGGAACAGATGTGGGCCTGATGTTGGTCAGATTTATGGAGCAGGAGCTGCTGTGTTGCAGATGTGGGTCAGATCTATGGGGCCGGAGCTGCAGTGGGGCTGATGGGGGTCATATTTATGGGGCAGGAGCTGCTCTGGGGCTGATGTGGGTCAAATCAATGGGGCAGAGCTGCTCTTGGGAACATGTGGGTCAGATCTATGGGGCAGGAGCTGCTGTGCGACAGATGTCGGTCAGATCTATGGGGCAGGAGCTGCTGTGCGACATATGTGGGTCAGATCTATGGGGCAGGATCTGCTGTGGGGCTGATGTGGGACAGATCTATGGGTCAGCAGCTGCTGTGGGTCTGATGTGGGTCAGATCTATGGGGCAGGAGCTGCTGTGGGGCAGATATGGGTCAGATCTATGGGGCAGGATCTGCTGTGGGGCAGATTTGGTCAGATCTATGGGGCAGGAGCTGCTGTGGGGCTGATGTGGGTCATATCTATGGGGCAGGAGCTGCTGTGTGGCAAATGTGGGTCAGATCTATGGGGCAGGATCTGCTGTGGGGCAGATTTGGGTCAGATCTATGGGGCAGGAGCTGCTGTGGGGCTGATGTGGGTCAGATCTATGGGGCAGGAGCTGCTGTGGGTCAGATCTATTGGGCAGGAACAGATGTGGGCCTGATGTTTGTCAGATTTATAGAGCAGGAGCTGCTGTGTTGCAGATGTGGGTCAGATCTATGGTGCAGGAGCTGCTGTGGGGCAGATGTAGGGCATATCTATGGGGCAGGAGCTGCTGTGAGGCTGATGGGTGTTAGATCTATGGGGAGGAGCTGCTGTGGTGTAGATGTGGGTCAGATCTATGGGGCAGGAGCTGCTGTGTGGCAGATGTGGGTCAGATCTATGGGGCAGGAGCTGCTGTGGGGCTGATGTGGGTTAGATCTATGGGGCAGGATCTGCTGTGGGGCTGATGTGGGAAAGATCTATGGGGCAGGAGCTACTGTGAGGCTGATGTGGGTCAGATCTATGGGGCAGGAGCTGCTGTGGGGCTGTTGTGGGTCAGATCCTTGGGGCTGAAGCTGCTGTGGGTCATATCTATTGGGCAGCAGCTGCTTTACATATGATGTGTGTCAGATCTATGGGGCAGGAGCTGCTGTGGGGCGTATGTGGGTCAGATCTATGGGGCAGGAGCTGTTGTGGGGCTGATGGGGTCAGATCTATGGGGCAGGAGCTACTGTGGGGCTGATGTTGGTCTGATCTATGGGGCAGGAGCTGCTGTGGGGCAGATGTGGGTCAGAGCTATGGGGCAGGAGCTGCTGTGGGGCAGATGTAAAGCTTATCTATGGGGCAGGAGCTGCTGTGGGGCTGATGTGGGTTAGATCTATGGGGCAGGAGCTGTTGTGGGGCTGATGGGGGTCAGATCTATGGGGCAGGAGCTGCTGTGGGGCTGATGGTGGTCTGATCTATGGGGCAGGAGCTGCTTTGCGACAGATGTGGGTCAGATCTATGGGGCAGGTGCTGCTGTGCGGCATATGTGGGTCAGATCTATGGGGCAGGATCTGCTGTGGGGCTGATGTGGGAAAGATCTATGGGGCAGGAGATGCATTGGGGCAGATGTGGGTCAGATCTATGGGGCAGGAGTTGCTGTGGGGCTGATGTGTGTCAGATCCTTGGGGCTGAAGCTGCTGTGGGTCATATCTATTGGGCAGCAGCTGCTTTACATATGATGTGTGTCAGATCTATGGGGCAGGAGCTGCTGTGGGGCTGATGTGGGTTAGATCTATGGGGCAGGAGCTGCTGTGGGGCTGATGGGGGTCAGATCTATGGGGCAGGAGCTACTGTGGGGCACATGTGGGTCAGACCTATGGGGCAGAAGCTGAAGAGGGGATGATATAGGTCAGATCTATGGGGCAGGAGTTGCTGTGGGGCAGATGAGGGACATATCTATGGTGCAAAATCTGCTGTTGGACTGATGAGTGTCAGATCTATGAGTTTGGAGCTGCTGTGGGGCACATGTGGGTCAGATCTATGGGCCAGGATCTGCTGCGGGACTGATTTGGGTCAGATCTATAAGGCAGGAGCTGCTGTGGGTCAGATCTATGGGGCAGGAACAGATGTGGGCCTGATGTTGGTCAGATTTATGGAGCAGGAGCTGCTGTGTTGCAGATGTGGGTCAGATCTATGGTGCAGGAGCTGCTGTGGGGCAGATATAGGGCATATCTATGGGGCAGGAGCTGCTGTGGTTAAGATCTATGGTGCAGGATCTGCTGTGGGGCAGATTTGGGTCAGATCTATGGGGCAGGAGCTGCTGTGTGGCAAATGTGGGTCAGATCTATGGGGCAGGAGCTGCTGTGGGTCAGATGTAGGGCTTATCTATGGGGCAGGAGCTGCTGTGAGGCTGATGGGTGTTAGATCTATGGGGAGGAGCTGCTGTGGTGCAGATGTGGGTCAGAGCTATGGGGCAGGAGCTGCTGTGTGGCAGATGTGGGTCAGATCTATGGTGTAGGAGCTGCTGTGGGGCTGATGTGGGTCAGATCTATGGTGCAGGAGCTGCTGTGGTTAAGATCTATTTGGCAGGATCTGCTGTGGGGCAGATTTGGGTGAGATCTATGGGGCAGGAGCTGCAGTGGAGATGATGTACGTCAGATCTATGGGGCAGGAGCTGCTGTGGGGCTGCTGTGGGTCAAATCAATGGGGCAGAGCTGCTCTTGGGAACATGTGGGTCAGATCTATGGGGCAGGAGCTGCTGTGGGGCTGATGTGGGTCAGATCTATAGGGCAGGAGCTGCTGTGCGACAGATGTGGTTCAGATCTATGGGGCAGGAGCTGCTGTGGGGCTGATGTGGGTCAGATCTATGGGGCAGGAGCTGCTGTGCGACAGATGTGTGTCAGATCTATGGGGCAGGAGCTTCTGTGGGGCTGATGTTGGTCTGATCTATGGGGCAGGAGCTGCTGCGGGGCTGATGGGGGTAAGATCTATGGGGCAGGAGCTGCTGTGGGTCTGATGTGGGTCAGGTCCTTGGGGCTGAAGCTGCTGTGGGTCATATCTATTGGGCAGCAGCTGCTTTACATATGATGTGTGTCAGATCTATGGGGCAGGAGCTGCTGTGGGCCTGATGTGGGTTAGATCTACGGGGCAGGAGCTGTTGTGGGGCTGATGGGGGGCAGATCTATATGGCAGGAGCTACTGTGGGGCTGATGGGGGTCAGATCTATGGGGCAGGAGCTACTGTGGGGCTGATGTTGGTCTCATCTATGGGGCAGGAGCTGCTGTGCGACAGATGTGTGTCAGATCTATGGGGCAGGAGCTTCTGTGGGGCTGATGTTGGTCTGATCTATGGGGCAGGAGCTGCTGCGGGGCTGATGGGGGTAAGATCTATGGGGCAGGAGCTGCTGTGGGTCTGATGTGGGTCAAATCTATGGGGCAGGAGCTGTTGTGGGGCTGATGGGGGTCAGATCTATGGGGCAGGAGATGCTGTGGGTCAGATCTATGGGGCAGGAGCTGCTGTGGGGCAGATGTGGGTCAGATCTATGGGGCAGGAGCTGCTGTGGGTCAGATCTATGGGGCAGGAACAGATGTGGGCCTGATGTTGGTCAGATTTATGGAGCAGGATCTGCTGTGTTGCAGATGTGGGTCAGATCTATGGTGCAGGAGCTGCTGTGGGGCAGATGTAGGGCATATCTATGGGGCAGGAGCTGCTGTGAGGCTGATGGGTGTTAGATCTATGGGGAGGAGCTGCTGTGGTGCAGATGTGGGTCAGAGCTATGGGGCAGGAGCAGCTGTGGGTCAGAAGTGGGTAAGATCTATGGGGTAGGAGATGGTGTGTGGCAGATGTGGGTCAGAGCTATGGGGCAGGAGCTGCTGTGGGGCAGAAGTGGTTAACATCTATGGGGTAGGAGATGGTGTGTGGCAGATGTGGGTCAGATCTATGGTGTAGGAGCTGCTGTGGGGCTGATGTGGGTCAGATCTATGGGGCAGGATCTGCTGTGGTTAAGATCTATTTGGCAGGATCTGCTGTGGGGAATATTTCGGTCAGATCTATGGGGCAGGAGCTGCTGTGGGGCAGATATGGGTCAGATCTATGGGGCAGGATCTGCTGTGGGGCAGATTTGGGTCAGATCTATGGGGCAGGAGCTGCTGTGGGGCTGATGTGGGTCAGATCTATGGGGCAGGAGCTGCTGTGTGGCAAATGTGGGTCAGATCTATGGGGCAGGAGCTGCTGTGGGTCAGATCTATGGGGCAGGAACAGATGTGGGCCTGATGTTGGTCAGATTTATAGAGCAGGAGCTGCTGTGTTGCAGATGTGGGTCAGATCTATGGTGCAGGAGCTGCTGTGGGGCAGATGTAGGGCTTATCTATGGGGCAGGAGCTGCTGTGAGGCTGATGGGTGTTAGATCTATGGGGAGGAGCTGCTGTGGTGCAGATGTGGGTCAGAGCTATGGGGCAGGAGCTGCTGTGTGGCAGATGTGGGTCAGATCTATGGTGTAGGAGCTGCTGTGGGGCTGATGTGGGTCAGATCTATGGGGCAGGAGATGCTTTGGGGCAGATTTTAGTCAGATCTATGGGGCAGGAGTTGCTGTGGGTCTGATGTGGGTCAGATCTATGGGGCTGAAGCTGCTGTGGGGCTGATGTGGGTCAGATCTATGGGGCAGGAGCTGCTGTGGGTCAGATTTGGGTCAGATCTATGGGGCAGGAGCTGCTGTGGGTCAGATTTATGAGTCAGGAGCTGCTGTGTGGCTGATGTGGGTCAGATCTATGGGGCAGGAGCTGCTGTGGGGCATATGTGGGTCAGATCTATATGGCAGGAGCTGCTGTGGGGCACATGTGGGTCAGACCTATGGGGCAGAAGCTGCAGAGGGGATGATGTAGGTCAGATCTATGGGGCAGGAGTTGCTGTGGGGCAGATGAGGGACATATCTATGGTGCAAAATCTGCTGTTGGACTGATGTGGGTCAGATCTATGAGTTTGGAGCTGCTGTGGGGCACATGTGGGTCAGATCAATGGGGCAGGAGCTGCTGTGGTTAAGATCTATTTGGCAGGATCTGCTGTGGGGCAGATTTGGGTCAGATCTATGGGGCAGGAGCTGCTGTGTGGCAAATGTGGGTCAGATCTATGGGGCAGGAGCTGCTGTGGGTCAGATCTATGGGGCAGGAACAGATGTGGGCCTGATGTTGGTCAGATTTATGGAGCAGGAGCTGCTGTGTTGCAGATGTGGGTCAGATCTATGGTGCAGGAGCTGCTGTGGGGCAGATATAGGGCATATCTATGGGGCAGGAGCTGCTGTGGGGCTGATGGGTGTTAGATCTATGGGGAGGAGCTGCTGTGGTGCAGATGTGGGTCAGAGCTATGGGGCAGGAGCTGCTGTGGGGCAGAAGTGTGTAAGATCTATGGGGCAGGAGCTGCTGTGTGGCAGATGTGGGTCAGATCTATGGGGCAGGAGCTGCTGTGGGTCAGATTTGGGTCAGATCTATGGGGCAGGAGCTGCTGTGGGGCTGATGTGGGTTAGATCTAGGGGGCAGGAGCTGTTGTGGGGCTGATGGGGGTCAGATCTATGGGGCAGGATCTGCTGTGGGGCTGATGTGGGAAAGATCTATGGGGCAGGAGATGGTTTGGGGCAGATGTGGGTCAGATCTATAAGGCAGGAGTTGCTGTGGGGCTGATGTGGGTCAGATCCTTGGGGCTGAAGCTGCTGTGGGTCATATCTATTGGGCAGCAGCTGCTTTACATATGATGTGTATCAGATCTATGGGGCAGGAGCTGCTGTGGGGGTGATGTGGGTCTGATCTATGGGGCAGGAGCTGCTGCGGGGCTGATTTGGGTCAGATCTATGGGGAAGGAGCTACTGTGGGGCAGATGGGGTTCAGGTCTATGGGGCAGGAGCTACTGTGGGGCTGATGTTGGTCTGATCTATGGGGCAGGATCTGCTGTGCGACAGATGTGGGTCAGATCTATGGGGCAGGTGCTGCTGTGCGACATATGTGGGTCAGATCTATGGGGCAGGATCTGCTGTGGGGCTGATGTGGGAAAGATCTATGGGGCAGGAGATGCTTTGGGGCAGATGTGGGTCAGATCTATGGGGCAGGAGTTGCTGTGGGGCTGATGTGTGTCAGATCCTTGGGGCTGAAACTGCTGTGGGTCATATCTATTGGGCAGCAGCTGCTTTACATATGATGTGTGACAGATCTATGGGGCAGGAGCTGCTGTGGGGCTGATGTGGGATAGATCTACGGGGCAGGAGCTGTTGTGGGGCTGATAAGGGTCAGATCTATGGGGCAGGAGCTACTGTGGGGCACATGTGGGTCAGACCTATGGGGCAGAAGCTGAAGAGGGGATGATGTAGGTCAGATCTATTGGGCAGGAGTTGCTGTGGGGCAGATGAGGGACATATCTATGGTGCAAAATCTGCTGTTGGACTGATGAGGGTCAGATCTATGAGTTTGGAGCTGCTGTGGGGCACATGTGGGTCAGATCTATGGGCCAGGATCTGCTGCTGGGCTGATTTGGGTCAGATCTATAAGGCAGGAGCTGCTGTGGGGCTGATGTGGGTCAGATCTATGGGGCAGGAGCTGCTGTGGGTCAGATCTATGGGGCAGGAACAGATGTGGGCCTGATGTTGGTCAGATTTATGGAGCAGGAGATGCTGTGTTGCAGATGTGGGTCAGATCTATGGTGCAGGAGCTGCTGTGGGGCAGATGTAGGGCATATCTATGGGGCAGGAGCTGCTGTGAGGCTGATGGTTGTTAGATCTATGGGGAGGAGCTGCTGTGGTGCAGATGTGGGTCAGAGCTATGGGGCAGGAGCTGCTGTGTGTCAGATGTGGGTCAGATCTATGGTGTAGGAGCTGCTGTGGGGCTGATGTGGGTCAGATCTATGGGGCAGGAGCTGCTGTGGTTAAGATCTATTTGGCAGGATCTGCTGTGGGGCAGATTTGGGTGAGATCTATGGGGCAGGAGCTGCAGTGGAGATGATGTACGTCAGATCTATGGGACAGGAGCTGCTGTGGGGCTGCTGTGGGTCAAATCAATGGGGCAGAGCTGCTCTTGGGAACATGTGGGTCAGATCTATGGGGCAGGAGCTGCTGTGGGGCTGATGTGGGTCAGATCTATAGGGCAGGAGCTGCTGTGCGACAGATGTGGTTCAGATCTATGGGGCAGGAGCTGCTGTGGGGCTGATGTGGGTCAGGTCCTTGGGGCAGAAGCTGCTGTGGGTCATATCTATTGGGCAGCAGCTGCTTTACATATGATGTGTGTCAGATCTATGGGGCAGGAGCTGCTGTGGGCCTGATGTGGGTTAGATCTACGGGGCAGGAGCTGTTGTGGGGCTGATGGGGGTCAGATCTATGGGGCAGGAGCTACTGTGGGGCACATGTGGGTCAGATCTATGGGGCAGGAGCTGCTGTGCGACAGATGTGTGTCAGATCTATGGGGCAGGTGCTGCTGTGCGACATAAGTGTGTCAGATCTATGGGGCAGGATCTGCTGTGGGGCTGATGTGGGAAAGATCTATGGGGCAGGAGATGCTTTGGGGCAGATGTGGGTCAGATCTATGGGGCAGGAGCTGCTGTGGGGCTGATGTGGGTCAGATCCATGGGGCTGAAGCTGCTGTGGGTCATATCTAATGGGCAGCAGCTGCTTTATATATGATGTGTGTCAGATCTATGGGGCAGGAGCTGCTGTGGGGCTGATGTGGGTCAGATCTATGGGGCAGGAGCTGTTGTGGGGCTGATGGGGGTCAGATCTATGGGGCAGGAGATGCTGTGGGTCAGATCTATGGGGCAGGAGCTGCTGTGGGTCAGATGTGGGTCAGATCTATGGGGCAGGAGCTGCTGTGGGTCAGATCTATGGGGCAGGAACAGATGTGGGCCTGATGTTGGTCAGATTTATGGAGCAGGATCTGCTGTGCTGCAGATGTGGGTCAGATCTATGGTGCAGGAGCTGCTGTGGGGCAGATGTAGGGCTTATCTATGGGGCAGGAGCTGCTGTGAGGCTGATGGGTGTTAGATCTATGGGGAGGAGCTGCTGTGGTGCAGATGTGGGTCAGAGCTATGGGGCAGGAGCAGCTGTGGGTCAGAAGTGGGTAAGATCTATGGGGTAGGAGATGGTGTCTGGCAGATGTGGGTCAGACCTATGGGGCAGGAGCTACTGTGGGTCTGAAGTGGGTCAAATCAATGGGGCAGACCTGCTCTTGGGAACATGTGGGTCAGATCTATGGGGCAGGAGCTGCTGCGGGGCTGATTTGGGTCAGATCTATGGGGCAGGAGCTGCTGTGGGGCTGATGTGGGTTAGATCTATGGGACAGGAGGTGTTGTGGGGCTGATGGGGGTCAGATCTATGGGGCAGGAGCTACTGTGGGTCAGATTTATGAGTCAGGAGCTGCTGTGTGGCTGATGTGGGTCAGATCTATGGGGCAGGAGCTGCTGTGGGGCATATGTGGGTCAGATCTATATGGCAGGAGCTGCTGTGGGGCACATGTGGGTCAGACCTATGGGGCAGGAGTTGCTGTGGGGCAGATGAGGGACATATCTATGGTGCAAAATCTGCTGTTGGACTAATGTGGGTCAGATCTATGAGTTTGGAGCTGCTGTGGGGCACATGTGGGTCAGATCTATGGGCCAGGAGCTGCTGCGGGGCTGATTTGGGTCAGATCTATGAGGCAGGAGCTGCTGTGGGGCTGATGTGGGTCAGATCTATGGGGCAGGAGCTGTTGTGGGTCATATCTATTGGGCAGCAGCTGCTTTACATATGATGTGTGTCAGATCTATGGGGCCGGAGCTGCAGTGGGGCCGATGGGGGTCAGATCTATGGGGCAGGAGCTGCTGCGGGGCTAATGGGGGTAAGATCTATGGGGCAGGAGCTGCTGTGGGTCTGATGTGGGTCAGATCTATGGGGCAGGAGCTGTTGTGGGGCTGATGGGTGTCAGATCTATGGGGCAGGAGATGCTGTGGGTCAGATCTATGGGGCAGGAGCTGCTGTGGGGCAGATGTGGGTCAGATCTATGGGGCAGGAGCTGCAGTGGGTCAGATCTATGGGGCAGGAACAGATGTGGGCCTGATGTTGGTCAGATTTATGGAGCAGGATCTGCTGTGTTGCAGATGTGGGTCAGATCTATGGTGCAGGAGCTGCTTTGGGGCAGATGTAGGGCATATCTATGGGGCAGGAGCTGCTGTGAGGCTGATGGGTGTTAGATCTATGGGGAGGAGCTGCTGTGGTGCAGATGTGGGTCAGAGCTATGGGGCAGGAGCAGCTCTGGGTCAGAAGTGGGTAAGATCTATGGGGTAGGAGATGGTGTGTGGCAGATGTGGGTCAGATCTATGGTGTAGGAGCTGCTGTGGGGCTGACGTGTGTCAGATCTATGGGGCAGGAGCTGCTGTGGTTAAGATCTATTTGGCAGGATCTGCTGTGCGACAGATTTGGGTCAGATCTATGGGGCAGGAGCTGCTGTGGGGCAGATGTGGGTTAGATCTATAGGGCAGGAGCTGTTGTGGGTCATATCTATTGGGCAGCAGCTGCTTTACATATGATGTGTGTCAGATCTATGGGGCCGGAGCTGCAGTGGGGCTTGATGGGGGTCAGATCTATGGGGCAGGAGCTGCTGTGGGGAACATGTGGGTCAGGTCTCTGTGGCAGGAGCTGCTGTGGGGCAGATGTGGGTCAGATCTATGGGTCAGCAGCTGCTGTGGGTCTGCTGTGGGTCAGATCTATGGGGCAGGAACAGATGTGGGCCTGATGTTGGTCAGATTTATGGAGCAGGAGCTGCTGTGTTGCAGATGTGGGTCAGATCTATGGTGCAGGAGCTGCTGTTGGGCAGATGTAGGGCTTATCTATGGGGCAGGAGCTGATGTGAGGCTGATGGGTGTTAGATCTATGGGGAGGAGCTGCTGTGGTGCAGATGTGGGTCAGAGCTATGGGGCAGGAGCTGCTGTGGGGCTGATGTGGGTCAGATCTATGGGGCAGGAGCTGTTGTGGGCTGATGGGGGTCAGATCTATGGGGCAGGAGCTACTGTGGGGCTGTTGGGGGTCAGATCTATGGGGCAGGAGCTGTTGTGGGGCTGATGGGGGTCAGATCTATGGGGCAGGAGCTACTGTGGGGCTGTTGGGGGTCAGATCTATGGGGCAGGAGCTACTGTTGCGCTGATGTTGGTCTCATATATGGGGCAGGAGCTGCTGTGCGACAGATGTGGGTCAGATCTATGAGGCAGGAGCTGCTGTGCGACATATGTGGGTCAGATCTATGGGGCAGGATCTGCTGTGGGGCTGATGTGGGTTAGATCTATGGGGCAGGAGTTGCTGTGGGGCTGATGTGGGTCAGATCTATGGGGCAGGAGCTGCTGTGGGGCTGATGTGGGTTAGATCTATGGGGCAGGAGCTGTTGTGGGGCTGATGGGGTCAGATCTAAGAGGGCAGGAGCTACTGTGGGGCTGATGTTGGTCTGATCTATAAGGCAGGAGCTGCTGCGGGGCTGATTTGGGTCAGATCTATGGGGCAGGAGCTGCTGTGGGGCTGATATGGGTTAGATCTAGGGGGCAGGAGCTGTTGTGGGGCTGATGGGGGTCAGATCTATGGGGCAGGAGATGCTGTGGGTCAGATCTATGGGGCCGGAGCTGCTGTGGGGAACATGTGGGTCAGGTCTATGGGGCAGGAGATGGTGTGGGGCAGATGTGGGTCAGATCTATGGGTCAGCATCTGCTGTGGGTCTGATGTGGGTCAGATCTATGGGGCAGGAGCTGCTGTGGGGCAGATTTAGGGCATATCTATGGGGCAGGAGCTGCTGTGAGGCTGATGGGTGTTAGATCTATGGGGAGGAGCTGCTGTGGTGCAGATGTGGGTCAGAGCTATGGGGCAGGAGCTGCTGTGGGGCAGAAGTGGGTAAGATCTATGGGGCAGGAGATGGTGTGTGGCAGATGTGGGTCAGATCTATGGGACAGGAGCTGCTGTGGTTAAGATCTATTTGGCAGGATCTGCTGTGGGGCAGATTTGGGTAAGATCTATGGGGCAGGAGCTACTGTGGGGCATATGTGGGTCAGATCTATGGGTCAGGAGCTGCAGTGGAGATGATGTACATCAGATCTATGGGGCAGGAGCTGCTGTGGGGCTGCTGTGGGTCAGATCAATGGGTCAGAAGCTGCTGTGTGTCATATCTATTGGGCAGCAGCTACTTTACATATGATGTGTGTCAGATCTATGGGGCAGGAGCTGCTGTGGTGCTGATATTGGTCAGATCTATGGGCAGGAGCTGCTGTGGGGCACATCTGAGTTAGATCTATGGGGCAGGAGATGGTGTGGGGCAGATTTGGGTCAGATGTATGGGTCAGGAGCTGCTGTGTGGCTGATGAGGGTCAGATCTATGGGGCATGGGCTGCTGTGTTGCAGATGTGGGTCAGATCTATGGTGTAGGAGCTGCTGTGGGGCTGATGTGGGTCAGATCTATGGGGCAGGAGCTGCTGTGGTTAAGTTCTATTTGGCAGGATCTGCTGTGGGGCAGATTTGGGTCAGATCTATGGGGCAGGAGCTGCAGTGGAGATGATGTACGTCAGATCTATGGGGCAGGAGCTGCTGTGGGGCTGCTGTGGGTTAGATCTATGGGGCAGGAGCTGTTGTGGGTCATATCTATTGGGCAGCAGCTGCTTTACATATGATGTGTGTCAGATCTATGGGGCAGGAGCTGCTGTGGGGCTGATATGGGTCAGATCTATGGGCAGGAGCAGCTGTGGGGCACATGTGAGTTAGATCTATGGGGCAGGAGATGATGTGGGGCAGATTTGGGTCAGATGTATGGGTCAGGAGCTGCTGTGTGGCTGATGAGGGTCAGATCTATGGGGCATGGGCTGCTCTGGGTCAGATCTACGGGACTGGAGCTGCAGTGGAGCACATGTGGGTCTGATCTATGGGGTAGAAGCTGCTGTGGGGCTGCTGTGGGTCATATCTATAAGGCAGGAGCTGCTGTGGGGCTGACGTGGGTCAGATGTATGGGGCAGGAGCTGCTGTGCGACAGATGTGGGTCAGATCTATGGGGCAGGATCTGCTGTGGGGCTGATGTGGGAAAGATCTATGGGGCAGGAGTTGCTTTGGGGCAGATGTGGGTCAGATCTATGGCGCAGGAGTTGCTGTGGGGCTGATGTGGGTCAGATCCTTGGGGCTGAAGCTGCTGTGGGTCATATCTATTGGGCAGCAGCTGTTTACATATGATGTGTGTCAGATCTATGGGGCAGGAGCTGCTGTGGGGCTGATGTGGGTTAGATCTATGGGTCAGGAGCTGTTGTGGGGCTGATGGGGTCAGATCTATGGGGCAGGAGCTACTGTGGGGCTGATGTTGGTCTGATCTATGGGACAGGAGCTGCAGTGGAGCATATGTGGGTCAGATCTATGGGGCAGGAGCTGCTGTGGGGCTGATGTGGGTTAGATCTATGGGGCAGGAGCTGTTGTGGGGCTGATGTGGGTCAGATCTATGGGGCAGGAGCTGTTGTGGGGCTGATGGGGGTCAGATCTATGGGGCAGGAGATGCTGTGTGTCAGATCTATGGGGCAGGAGCTGCTGTGGGGCAGATGTGGGTCAGATCTATGGGTCAGCAGCAGCTGTGGGTCTGATGTGCGTCAGATCTATGGGTCAGGAGCTGCTGTGGGGCAGATGTGGGTCAGATCTATGGGGCAGGAGCTGCTGTGGGTCAGATCTATGGGGCAGGAACAGATGTGGGCCTGATGTTGGTCAGATTTATGGAGCAGGAGCTGCTGTGTTGCAGATGTGGGTCAGATCTATGGTGCAGGAGCTGCTGTGGGGCAGATGTAGGGCATATCTATGGGGCAGGAGCTGCTGTGAGGCTGATGGGTGTTAGATCTTTGGGGAGGAGCTGCTGTGGTGCAGATGTGGGTCAGAGCTATGGGGCAGGAGCTGCTGTGGGGCAGAAGTGGGTAAGATCTATGTGGTAGGAGATGGTGTGTGGCAGATGTGGGTCAGATCTATGGGACAGGAGCTGCTGTGGTTAAGATCTATTTGGCAGGATCTGCTGTGGGGCAGATTTGGGTCAGATCTATGGGGCAGGAGCTACTGTGGGGCATATGTGGGTCAGATCTATGGGTAAGGAGCTGCAGTGGAGATGATGTACATCAGATCTATGGGGCAGGAGCTGCTGTGCGGCTGATGAGGGTCAGATCTATGGGGCATTGGCTGCTGTGGGTCAAATCTACGGGACTGGACCTGCAGTGGAGCACATGTGGGTCAGATCTATGGGGTACAAGCTGCTGTGGGGCTGATACGGTTAAGATCTATGGAGTGGGAGATGCTATGGGGCTGATGAGGGTCAGATCTATGGGGCAGGAGCTGCTGCGGGGCTGATGTTGGTCAGATCTATAGGGCAGGATCTGCAGTGGAGCTGATGTGGGTCAAATCTATGGGGCAGGATCTCCTGTGGGGCTGATGTGGGTCAAATCAATGGGGCAGAGCTGCTCTGGGGCACATGTGGGTCAGATCTATGGAGCAGGAGCTGCTGTGGGGCAGATTTGAATCAGATCTATAGGGCAGGAGCTGCTGTGGGTCAGATCTATGGGCAGGAGCTGCTGTGGGGCACATGTGAGTTAGATCTATGGGGCAGGAGATGGTGTGGGGCAGATGCGGGTCAGATCTATGGGGCAGGATCTCCTGGGGGCTGATGTGGGTCAGATCTGTGGGGTAAAATCTGCTTTGGGGCAGATGTGGTTCAGATCTATGGGGCAGGAGCTTCTGTGGAGTTGATGTGGGTCAGATCTATGGGTCAGGAGCTGCTGTGGGGCAGATGTGGGTCAGTTCTATGGGGCAAGAGCTGCTGTGGTGCAGATGTGGGTCAGATCTATGGGGCAGGAGCTGCTGTGGGGCTGATACGGTTAAGATCTATGGAGCGGGAGATGCTATGGGGCTGATGAGGGTCAGATCTATGGGGTAGAAGCTGCTGTGGGGCTGATACGGTTAAGATCTATGGAGCGGGAGATGCTATGGGGCTGATGAGGGTCAGATCTATGGGTCAGGAGCTGCTGTGGGGCTGATACGGTTAAGATCTATGCAGCGGGAGATGCGATGGGACAGATTTGGGTCAGATGTATGAGGCAGGAGCTGATGTGGGGCTGATGTTGGTCAGATCTATAGGGCAGGAGCTGCAGTGGGGCTGATGTGGGTCAGATCTATAGGGCAGGAGCTGCAGTGGGGCTGATGTGGGTCAAATCAATGGGGCAGAGCTGCTCTGGGGCACATGTGGGTCAGATCTATGGAGCAGGAGCTGCTGTGGGGCAGATTTGAATCAGATCTATAGGGCAGGAGCTGCTGTGGGTCAGATCTATGGGCAGGAGCTGCTGTGGGGCACATGTGAGTTAGATCTATGGGGCAGGAGATGGTGTGGGGCAGATGTGGGTCAGATGTATGGGGCAGGATCTCCTGGGGGCTGATGTGGGTCAGATCTGTGGGGTAAAATCTGCTGTGGGGCAGATGTGGTTCAGATCTATGGGGCAGGAGCTTTTGTGGGGTTGATGTGGGTCAGATCTATGGGTCAGGAGCTGCTGTGGGGCAGATGTGGGTCAGTTCTATGGGGCAAGAGCTGCTGTGGTGCAGATGTGGGTCAGATCTATGGGGCAGGAGCTGCTGTGGGGCTGATACGGTTAAGATCTATGGAGAGGGAGATGCTATGTGGATGATGAGGGTCAGATCTATGGGGCAGGAGCTGATGTGGGGCTGATGTTGGTCAGATCTATAGGGCAGGAGCTGCAGTGGGGCTTATGTGGGTCAGATCTATGGGGCAGGATCTCCTGTGGGGCTGATGTGGGTCAAATCAATGGGGCAGAGCTGCTCTGGGGCACATGTGGGTCAGATCTATGGACCAGGAGCTGCTGTGGGGCACATGTGAATTAGATCTATGGGGCAGGAGATGGTGTGGGGCAGATTTGGGTCAGATGTATGGGGCAGGAGCTGATGTGGGGCTGATGTTGGTCAGATCTATAGGGCAGGAGCTGCAGTGGGGCTGATGTGGGTCAGATCTATAGGGCAGGAGCTGCAGTGGGGCTGATGTGGGTCAAATCAATGGGGCAGAGCTGCTCTGGGGCACATGTGGGTCAGATCTATGGAGCAGGAGCTGCTGTGGGGCAGATTTGAATCAGATCTATAGGGCAGGAGCTGCTGTGGGTCAGATCTATGGAGCAGGAGCTGCTGCGGGGAACATGTGAGTTAGATCAATGGGGCAGGAGATGGTGTGGGGCAGATGTGGGTCAGATCTATGGGGCAGGATCTCCTGGGAGCTGATGTGGGTCAGATCTGTGGGGTAAAATCTGCTGTGGGGAAGATGTGGTTCAGATCTATGACGCAGGAGCTGCTGTGGGGCAGATGTGGGTCAGATCTATGGGTCAGGAGCTGCTGTGGGGCAGATGTGGGTCAGTTCTATGGGGCAAGAGCTGCTGTGGTGCAGATGTGGGTCAGATCTATGGGGCAGGAGCTGATGTGGGGCTGATACGATTAAGATCTATGGAGCGGGAGATGCTATGGGGCTGATGAGGGTTAGATCTATGGGGCAGGAGCTGATGTGGGGCAGATTTGAATCAGATCTATAGGGCAGGATCTCCTGTGGGTCAGATCTATGGAGCAGGAGCTGCTGTGGGGCACATGTGGGTCAGATCTATGGGGTAGAAGCTGCTGTGGGGCTGATGGGGGTCATATCTATAAGGCAGGAGCTGCTGTGGGGCTGACGTGGGTCAGATCTATGAGGCAAGAGCTGCAGTGGGGCAGAGTTGGGTCAGATCTATGGGGCAGGATATCCTGTGGGGCTGATGTGGGTCAAATCAATGGGGCAGAGCTGCTCTGGGGCACATGTGGGTCAGATCTATGGAGCAGGAGCTGCTGTGGGGCAGATTTGAATCAGATCTATAGGGCAGGAGCTGCTGTGGGTCAGATCTATGTGCAGGAGCTGCTGTGGGGCACATGTGAGTTAGATCTATGGGGCAGGAGATGGTGTGGGGCAGATGTGGGTCAGATGTATGGGGCAGGAGCTGCTGTGTGGCTGATGAGGGTCAGATCTATGGGGCATGGGCTGCTGTGGGTCAGATCTACGGGACTGGAGCTGCAGTGGAGCACATGTGGGTCAGCTCTATGGGGTAGAAGCTGCTGTGGGGCTGATGGGGGTCATATCTATAAGGCAGGAGCTGCTGTGGGGCTGACGTGGGTCAGATCTATGGTTCAGGAGCTGCTGTGGGGCAGATTTGGGTCAGATCTATGGGGCAGGAGCTGCTGTGGGGCTGCTGTGGGTCAGATCTATGGGGCAGGAGCTGCTGTAGGGAACATGTGGGTCAGGTCTATGGGGCAGGAGCTGCTGTGTGGCTGATGAGAGTCAGATCTATGGGGCATGGGCTGCTGTGGGGCTGATGGTGGTCAGATCTATGGGGCAGGAGCTACTGTGGGGCTGATGTTGGTCTGATCTATGGGGCAGGAGCTGCTGTGCGACAGATGTGGGTCAGATCTATGTGGCAGGAGCTGCTGTGCGACATATGTGGGTCAGATCTATTGGGCAGGATCTGCTGTGGGTCTGATGTGGGAAAGATATATGGGGCAGGAGATACTGTGGGCCATATGTCGGTCCGATCTATTGGGCAGGAGCTGCTGTGGGGCTGCTGTGGGTCAGATCTATGGGGCAGGAGCTGTTGTGGGGCTGATGGGGGTCAGATCTATGGGGCAGGAGCTACTGTGGGGCTGATGTTGGTCTGATCTATGGGGCAGGAGCTGCTGTGCGACAGTTGTGGGTCAGATCTATGTGGCAGGAGCTGCTGTGGGGCGCATGTGAATTAGGTCTATGGGGCAGGAGCTGCTGTGGGGCGCATGTGAATCAGGTCTATGGGGCAGGAGCTGCTGTGGGTCAGATTGTCATGGTTTAATAATGTTGTAATTTTGCTATCAGTATTCCACATCATAACATCATATAAAGCATGGATAATTTTACTGAATCTGCAACTTACAGAAGAAGACTACATCTCCCAGAGAGCAACACGATGGGTCACGGGACCTGGACTCTATATTAACTCTGTCGCAGAACAGACTGACGTCTTTCGAGTTCTGGCGTTCAGGGCAGTGTGTGGGAGCCTTCAGCCGTTCGCCCAGATTCACAGTAGGCCTCTCGGTTACGGGACTCATTCTCTCTCCTATTTTGCTTGATTCATTAGCTCAATTTTCAATTATATTGTATTCTATTGTGTTATCCTGTATTTCGATATAGTATTTAGTAAATAAGTGTGCCTCCTTACATCGTTGCCGCTGTTTTCTTTTCTTAATTAACTTTTTCTTTTCGGCTGAGGGCCCTTCAGGGGCCCACAGCCCTTGTCACAGACGCAGGTGGATTTTTCGTTCAAACCGTGACAGATTTGGTAGCAGAGGATGGTTCCACTGTTGCAGCCACCCCCATAAGGCATTTGCCACCATCCATGAATCAGTATAAAGATATGAAGCATTGGCCACCTCTCCCGTTCAGCCACATCTAAAGCCAGCTGAACAGCCTTTACCTCTGCAAATTTGACTTGATTCTCCTTTACCTTCAGTGGCCTCTGCAACTTGTTGTGTGGGGCTCCATACAGCAGCTTTCCATCTGCGATGCTTCCCTACAATACGACATGATCCGTCTGTGAATAGGGCAAATTACTTTTCGTTTTCTGGTAGCTCATTGTATGGTGGTGCCTCTTTAGCACGTGATACCTCTTCTGTAGGTGGTGTTTCAATTTTTTTACTCTCAGGCCAGTCCATGATCACTTCTAGAATTCCAGGACGGCTGAGTTTTCCCATTCAAGCTCGTTGTGTAATTAATGAAATCCACTTACTCCAAGTGGCATCAGTAGCATGATGGGTGGAGGGAACCTGTCCTTTAAACATCCAATTTATTACTGGCAAGCGAGGTGCTAGAAGAAGCTGAACCTCTGTCCCAACTACTTCAGAAGCAGCCCGAACCCCCTCATACACGGCTAAGATCTCCTTCTTAGTCGGAGTGTAGCGCTCCTCAGACCCTTTATATGCTTGACTCCAAAATCCTAGGGGTCGGCCTCGGATCCTCACATCCTGCCCCGTCCGTACTGGCCCCAAGGCCACGGCACGGGCTATTTCTTGTTTTCTCTGCTCAAAAGCCTGCTGCTGCTCAGGACCCCATGAGAAATTCTTCTTCTTCTGTGTTACCTGATAGAGGGGGCTCACTATGTGGCTGTAGTTTGGGACATGCATTCTCCAAAAGCCCACTACTCCCAGAAAAGATTGGGTCTCTGTCTTGTCGGTGGGCGGAGACATAGCAGTGATTTTGTCAATCACATCTGCTGGGATGTGACGACGTCCATCTTGCCATTTTATACCTAAGAACTGGATTTCCTGGGCAGGACCCTTCACCTTGCTGCGCTTAATGGCAAAACCAGCTTTCAAAAGAATTTGGATTATCTGTTTCCCTTTCTTGAAAACCTCTGCTGCTGTATGGCCCCACACTACAATATCATCAATATACTGCAAGTGCTCAGGAGCATCACCCTGTTCCAAAACAGCTTGGATCAATCCATGGCAAATTGTTGGGCTGTGCTTCCACCCCTGAGGTAAACGGTTCCAGGTGTACTGAATACCTCTCCAGGAAAAAGCAAACTGTGGCCTACATTTTGCAGCCAATGGGATGGAAAAGAAGGCATTAGCAATGTCAATGGTGGCATACCACCTAGCTTCTTTTGACTCCAGTTCATACTGGAGTTCTAGCATGTCTGGTACAGCAGCACTTAATGGAGGTGTGACTTCATTCAGGCCATGGTAATCCACCGTCAGCCTCCATTCCCCACTGGTTTTACACACTGGCCATATGGGGCTGTTAAAAGGCGAGTGAGTTTTGCTAATCACTCCCTGATTCTCTAATTGGCGAATTAGCTTGTGAATGGGGAGCAATGAGTCCCTATTGGTGCGGTACTGCCGTCTGTGAACCACTCTGGTGACAATTGGTACCTCTTGGTCTTTTACCTGGTGCAACCTCCCAGCACCCGCTGGGAGACCCGGCGCTCGCTGCGTTGCTTCCGTCCTCCGTTCGGGGGGTTCCGTGCGCCAGCGCCGGCGCGTGGAAAGGGGGTGTGCGGCTGGTGGCGCGCAGGCGCGTGCCAGGCCCCCTTTCGCCCGGTTTTTCCCCATCCATCCATCCATCCATCCATCCATCCATCCATCCATCCATCCATCCATCCATCCATCCATCCATCCATCCATCCATCCATCCACCTTTCCGCTTCGTGGCGGCGCGGGGTAGACCTGGGCGACCATCCACCCGCTCGATCGGCGTTGCAGTTTCCCGTCCGTGCCGCGGGTAGACGTGTCGTCCGTAGCGGGGTTGACCTGTCGGCCGGTGCCGTTTCCCGTCCGTGCCGCGGGTAGACGTGTCGGCCGTAGCCGCGCGTCACGCAGCTGTGTCAAGTGGTAAGAGTACGACGAACGGCCAGCCGCCCCCCGACCCGACCCGACCAGACCCGACCAGACCCGACCCGACCCGACCCGACCCGACCCGACCACTTCCGCCGTTGACCCTCCCTCGCGCCCACCCGCATCCTCCCCTCCCATCCCTTCCCCTCCCCTCCTCTCCCTTGTGGTGTTATTTAAATTTATTAAAATAGGTAGGGTAGACCTGGGGTCCGGCATTCGAGCTCGGGCGTCCTCGCGCACGACCGTCTCCGCCGTTCGTCCTCCCTCGGGCACGCTTGCTTCCTCCATTATTGTGGTGGGTTTTTTTTGTTTTTTGTTTTTTTAAAAATATTTTTGTTTCTTTTAAATTTTTTTTTCCTTTTTTTCTCCTTTTTTCCCCATTTTTTCTTTTTTTTCCCATTTTTCCCCTTTTTAAATATTTTTTTCTTTCTTTTTTTTTTTAAATTTTCTTTTCCCCATATTTCCTTATTATTTATTTAGTTATTCATGCAATTATTAATATCACTCTTCCGCTTTCCCATTTTTATTACTTTTATTTTATTTTATTTTATTATTTTATTTTACCGCGACATTTTATGATCTATCTGTACTTTTTCACACCTTCTTCCCTTCTACTTTTCTTTGACTTCTGCCTTCCCTTCCCTTCCCTTCCCTTCCCTTCCCTTCCCTTCCCTTCCCTTCCCTTCCCTTCCCTTCCCTTCCCTTCCCTTCCCTTCCCTTCCCTTCCCTTCCCTTCCCTTCCCTTCCCTTCCCTTCCCTTCCCTTCCCTTCCCTTCCCTTCCCTTCCCTTCTCTTCTCTTTCTCCTCGTCACCCGCGCGTGAGTAGGCCCTGCACGGCCTCTGTCACGAAGAAGGGGGTCGCTTGCGTGGCCGGGGAGGGATGGGGGGGTCCGCGACGGGGTTGCGGGTATGCGGGTAGACCTGGCTGCCGGCCAGCGCCTGATCTTCCCGGCCCCGCGTCCGTCTTCCACCTTCCCCCCCCCCAGTCCACACCGCACGAGCGGGAACCCGACCCGTACCCGACGGCGGCCTGCCTCCGCCTGCCCCCACCCCGGCCCTCACCCACAACCCGCCCTCTCCCGGACGCATTTCACCCGACCGGCCCGCGACCGTGTTTTTTTATTTGTTTGTTTGTTTTTTTTTTTTTTTTTTTTTTTTTTATTTTGGTCGGTCACTCGCTCGGTTATTTGTTTGGACCCGATTGGCCCGTTTGGTTTTTTTCTTTTCTTTCCTTTTTCCACCGGGGTGCTCCTGACGGCTCGGCCCAATGGCGGCTCGACTCGGCGACCGGAGCCCGCCAAAACGCCTCGCCACCCCCGAGCCCCACCGCCACCACTGCCACCACCGCCACCACCTCCTCCTCCCGCCGAAAATCCCACGTACCGTTCCACCTCATCTGCCGGCTGGGAGAGAGGCTAGGTGCGAACCCCGCGGGGGACGCGGCCGCCTCCCGCCGGCCCACCTCTCACCGCTGCCGTCTTCCCGCTGCTCTTTCGCCATCCCTCGCTACGCGGCCTGCCCGCAGTCCGGATTTCCGGCTTGAACGGACCCCGCTCAAGTGCGCCGGCACGGTCCAACCACTCCCGGCGGGCACCGCTCGGCTCGGACGGTCCTCGGAATCAGCCAAATGTCGCTCCCGTGGCGTCTCCGCAGGCAAAAACGCATAGCCGGCGCCGCAAAGCTCGCGAGCCGCACCGAGCCGGGGAAACCGTGCCGTGGAGCAGCTGTGGGGCACATGTGGGTCAGATCTATGGGTTAGGTGCTGCTTTGGGGAAAATGTGGGTCAGATCTATGGGGCAGGAGCTGCTGTGGGTCAGATTTGGGTCAGATCTATGGGGCAGGAGCTGCTGTGGGGCTGCTGTGGGTCAGATTTATGAGTCAGGAGCTGCTGTGTGGCTGATGTGGGTCAGATCTATGGGGCAGGAGCTGCTGTGGGGCACATGTGGGTCAGACTTATGGGGCAGGAGATGGTGTGGGGCAGATTTGGGTCAGATGTATGGGTCAGGAGCTGCTGTGTGGCTGATGAGGGTCAGATCTATGGGGCATGGGCTGCTGTGGGTCAGATCTACGGGACTGGAGCTGCAGTGGAGCACATGTGGGTCAGATCTATGGGGTAGAAGCTGCTGTGGGGCTGATGGGGGTCACATCTATAAGGCAGGAGCTGCTGTGGGGCTGACGTGGGTCAGATCTATGAGGCAGGAGCTGCTGTGGGGCAGATTTGGGTCAGATCTATGGGGCAGGAGCAGCAGTGGGGCAGATGTGGTCAGATCTATGGGTCAGGAGCTGCAGTGGAGATGATGTACGTCAGATCGTTGGGGCAGGAGCTGCTGTGGGGCTGCTGTGGGTCAGATCATTGGGGCTGAAGCTGCTGTGGGTCATATCTATTGGGCAGCAGCTGCTTTACATATGATGTGTGTCAGATCTATGGGGCAGGAGCTGCTTGGGGCTGATATGGGTCAGATCTATGGGCAGGAGCTGCTGTGGGGCACATGTGAGTTAGATCTATGGGGCAGGAGATGGTGTGGGGCAGATTTGGGTCAGATGTATGGGTCAGGAGCTGCTGTGTGGCTGATGAGGGTCAGATCTATGGGGCATGGGCTGCTGTGGGTCAGATCTATGGGACTGGAGCTGCAGTGGAGCACATGTGGGTCAGATCTATGGGGTAGAAGCTGCTGTGGGGCTGATGGGGGTCATATCTATAAGGCAGGAGCTGCTGTGGGGCTGACGTGGGTCAGATCTATGAGGCAGGAGCTGCTGTGGGGCAGATTTGGGTCAGATCTATGGGGCAGGAGCTGCTGTGGGGCTGATGTGGGTCAGTTCTATGGGGCAAGAGGTGCTGTGGTGCAGATGTTGGTCAGATCTATGGGGCAGGAGCTGCTGTGGGGCTGATATGGTTAAGTTCTATGGAGCGGGAGATGCTATGGGGCTGATGAGGGTCAGATCTATGGGGCAGGAGCTGATGTGGGGCTGATGTTGGTCAGATCTATAGGGCAGGAGCTGCAGTGGGGCTGATGTGGGTCAGATCTATGGGGCAGGATCTCCTGTGGGGCTGATGTGGGTCAAATCAATGGGGCAGAGCTGCTGTGGGGCTGATGTGAGTCAGATCTATGGTGTAGGAGCTGCTGTGGGGCTGATGTGGGTCAGATCTATGGTGCAGGAGCTGCTGTGGTTAAGATCTATTTGGCAGGATCTGCTGTGGGGCAGATTTGGGTCAGATCTATGGGGCAGGAGCAGCAGTGGGGCAGATGTGGTCAGATCTATGGGTCAGGAGGTGCAGTGGAGATGATGTACGTCAGATCTATGGGGCAGGAGCTGCTGTGGGGCTGCTGTGGGTCAGATCATTGGGGCTGAAGCTGCTGTGGGTCATATCTATTGGGCAGCAGCTGCTTTACATATGATGTGTGTCAGATCTATTGGGCAGGAGCTGCTGTGGGGCTGATATGGGTCAGATCTATGGGCAGGAGCTGCTGTGGGGCACATGTGAGTTAGATCTATGGGGCAAGAGATGGTGTGGGGCAGATTTGGGTCAGATGTATGGGTCAGGAGCTGCTGTGTGGCTGATGAGGGTCAGATCTATGGGGCATGGTCTGCTGTGGGTCAGATCTACGGGACTGGAGCTGCAGTGGAGCACATGTGGGTCAGATCTATGGGGTAGAAGCTGCTGTGGGGCTGATGGGGGTCATATCTATAAGGCAGGAGCTGCTGTGGGGCTGACTTGGGTCAGATCTATGAGGCAGGAGCTGCTGTGGGGCAGATTTGGGTCAGATCTATGGGGCAGGAGCTGCTGTGGGGCTGATGTGGGTCAGATCTATGGGGCAGGAGCTGCTGTGGGGCTGATGTGGGTCAGATCTATTGGGCGAAGGCTGCTGTGGGGTGCAAGTGAGGCAGATCTATGGGGCAGGAGCTGCTGTGTGACAAATGTAGGTCAGATCTATGGGGCAGGAGCTGCTGTGGGGCAGATCTATGGGGCAGGAACAGATGTGGGCCTGATGTTGGTCAGATCTATGGGGCAGGAGCTGCTGTGTTGCAGATGTGGGTCAGATCTATGGTGCAGGAGCTGCTGTGGGGCAGATGTAGGGCATATCTATGGGGCAGGAGCTGCTGTAAGGCTGATGGGTGTTAGATCTATGAGGAGGAGCTGCTGTGGTGCAGATGTGGGTCAGAGCTATGGGGCAGGAGCTGCTGTGGGGCAGAAGTGGGTAAGATCTATGGGGTAGGAGATGGTGTGTGGCAGAAGTGGGTCAGATCTATGGTGTGGGAGCTGCTGTGGGGCAGATATGGGTCAGATCTATGGGGCAGGATCTGCTGTGGGGCAGATTTGGGTCAGATCTATGGGGCAGGAGCAGCAGTGGGGCAGATGTGGTCAGATCTATGGGTCAGGAGGTGCAGTGGAGATGATGTACGTCAGATCTATGGGGCAGAGCTGCTGTGGGGCACATGTGGGTCAGATCTATGGAGCAAAAGCTGCTGTGGGGCAGATTTGAATCAGATCTATAGGGCAGGAGCTGCTGTGGGTCAGATCTATGGGCAGGAGCTGCTGTGGGGCACATGTGAGTTAGATCTATGGGGCAGGAGATGGTGTGGGGCAGATTTGAGTCAGATGTATGGGTCAGGAGCTGCTGTGTGGCTGATGAGGGTCAGATCTATGGGGCATGGGCTGCTGTGGGTCAGATCTACGGGACTGGAGCTGCAGTGGAGCACATGTGGGTCAGATCTATGGGGTAGAAGCTGCTGTGGGGCTAATGGGGGTCATATCTATAAGGCAGGAGCTGCTGTGGGGCTGACGTGGGTCAGATCTATGAGGACGCAGCTGCTGTGGGGGAGATGTGGGTCAAATCTATGGGGCAGGAGCTGCTGTGGGGCTGATGTGGGTCAGATCTATGGGGCAGGAGCTGCTGTGGGGCAGATGTAGGGCATATCTATGGGGAAGGAGCTGCTGTGAGGCTGATGGGTGTTAGATCTATGGGGAGGAGCTGCTGTGGTGCAGATGTGGGTCAGAGCTATGGGGCAGGAGCTGCTGTGGGGCTGCTGTGGGTTAGATCTATGGGGCAGGAGCTGTTGTGGGTCATATCTATTGGGCAGCAGCTGCTTTACATATGATGTGTGTCAGATCTATGGGGCCGGAGCTGCAGTGGGGCTGATGGGGGTCAGATCTATGGGGCAGGAGCTACTGTGGGGCTGATGTGGGTCAAATCAATGGGGCAGAGCTGCTCTTGGGAACATGTGGGTCAGATCTATGGGGCAGGAGCTGCTGTGGGGCTGATGTGGGTCAGATCTATAGGGCAGGAGCTGCTGTGCGACAGATGTGGGTCAGATCTATGGGGCAGGAGCTGCTGTGGGGCTGATGTGGGTCAGATCCTTGGGGCTGAAGCTGCTGTGGGTCATATCTACTGGGCAGCAGCTGCTTTACATATGATGTATGTCAGATCTATGGGGCAGGAGCTGCTGTGGGGCTGATGTGGGTTAAATCTATGGGGCAGGAGCTGTTGTGGGGCTGATGGGGTTCAGATCTATGGGGCAGGAGCTACTGTGGGGCTGATGGGGGTCAGATCTATGGGGCAGGAGCTGCTGTGCGACAGATGTGGGTCAGATCTATGGGGCAGGATCTGCTGTGGGTCAGATCTATGGGGCAGGAACAGATGTGGGCCTGATGTTGGTCAGATTTATGGAGCAGGAGCTGCTGTGTTGCAGATGTGGGTCAGATCTATGGGGAGGAGCTGCTGTGGTGCAGATGTGGGTCAGATCTATGGGGCAGGAGCTGCTGTGGGGCTGATGTGGGTCAGATCTATAGGGCAGGAGCTGCTGTGCGACAGATGTGGGTCAGATCTATGGGGCAGGAGCTGCTGTGGGGCTGATGTGGGTCAGATCCTTGGGGCTGAAGCTGCTGTGGGTCATATCTACTGGGCAGCAGCTGCTTTACATATGATGTATATCAGATCTATGGGGCAGGAGCTGCTGTGGGGCTGATGTGGGTTAAATCTATGGGGCAGGAGCTGTTGTGGGGCTGATGGGGTTCAGATCTATGGGGCAGGAGCTACTGTGGGGCTGATGGGGGTCAGATCTATGGGGCAGGAGCTGCTGTGCGACAGATGTGGGTCAGATCTATGGGGCAGGATCTGCTGTGGGTCAGATCTATGGGGCAGGAACAGATGTGGGCCTGATGTTGGTCAGATTTATGGAGCAGGAGCTGCTGTGTTGCAGATGTGGGTCAGATCTATGGGGAGGAGCTGCTGTGGTGCAGATGTGGGTCAGAGCTATGGGGCAGGAGCTGCTGTGTGGCAGATGTGGGTCAGATCTATGGTGTAGGAGCTGCTGTGGGGCTGATGTTGGTCAGATCTATGGGGCAGGAGCTGCTGTGGTTAAGATCTATTTGGCAGGATCTGCTGTGGGGCAGATTTGGGTCAGATCTATGGGGCAGGAGCTGCAGTGGAGATGATGTAGGTCAGATCTATGGGGCAGGAGCTGCTGTGGGGCTGCTGTGGGTTAGATCTATGGGGCAGGAGCTGTTGTGGGTCATATCTATTGGGCAGCAGCTGCTTTACATATGATGTGTGTCAGATCTATGGGGCCGGATCTGCAGTGGGGCTGATGGGGGTCAGATCTATGGGGCAGGAGATGCTGTGGGGAACATGTGTGTCAGGTCTATGGGGCAGGAGCTGTTGTGGGGCAGATGTGGGTCATATTAATGGGGCAGGAGCTGCTGCGGGGCTGATTTGGGTCAGATCTATGGGGCAGGAGCTGCTGTGGGGCTGATGTGGGTCAGATCTATGGGGCAGGAGCTGCTGTGGGTCAGGTCTATGGGGCAGGAGCTGCTGTGGGGAACATGTGTGTCAGCTCTATGGGTCAGCAGCTGCTGCGGGGCTGATGTTGGTCTGATCTATGGGGCAGGAGCTGCTGTGGGGCAGATGTGGGTCAGATCTATGGGTCAGCAGCTGCTGTGGGTCTGATGTGGGTCAGATCTATGGGTCAGCAGCTGCTGTGGGTCTGATGTGGGTTAGATCTATGGGGCATGAGCTGCTGTGAGGCTGATGGGTGTTAGATCTATGGGGAGGAGCTGCTGTGGTGCAGATGTGGGTCAGAGCTATGGGGCAGGAGCTGCTGTGGGGCAGAAGTGGGTAAGATCTATGGGGTAGGAGATGGTGTGTGGCAGATGTGGGTCAGATCTATGGGGAGGAGCTGCTGTGGTGCAGATGTGGGTCAGAGCTATGGGGCAGGAGCTGCTGTGTGGCAGATGTGGGTCAGATCTATGGTGTAGGAGCTGCTGTGGGGCTGATGTTGGTCAGATCTATGGGGCAGGAGCTGCTGTGGTTAAGATCTATTTGGCAGGATCTGCTGTGGGGCAGATTTGGGTCAGATCTATGGGGCAGGAGCTGCAGTGGAGATGATGTAGGTCAGATCTATGGGGCAGGAGCTGCTGTGGGGCTGCTGTGGGTTAGATCTATGGGGCAGGAGCTGTTGTGGGTCATATCTATTGGGCAGCAGCTGCTTTACATATGATGTGTGTCAGATCTATGGGGCCGGAGCTGCAGTGGGGCTGATGGGGGTCAGATCTAAGGGGCAAGAGCTACTGTGGGGCTGATGTGGGTCAAATCAATGGGGCAGAGCTGCTGTTGGGAACATGTGGGTCAGATCTATGGGGCAGGAGCTGCTGTGGGGCTGATGTGGGTCAGATCTATAGGGCAGGAGCTGCTGTGCGACAGATGTGGGTCAGATCTATGGGGCAGGAGCTGCTGTGGGGCTGATGTGGGTCAGATCCTTGGGGCTGAATCTGCTGTGGGTCATATCTATTGGACAGCAGCTGCTTTACATATGATGTGTGTCAGATCTATGGGGCAGGAGCTGCTGTGGGGCTGATGTGGGTTAGATCTATGGGGCAGGAGCTGCTGTGGTTAAGATCTATTTGGCAGGATCTGCTGTGGGGCAGATTTGGGTCAGATCTATGGGGCAGGAGCTGCAGTGGAGATGATGTAGGTCAGATCTATGGGGCAGGAGCTACTGTGGGGCTGCTGTGGGTTAGATCTATGGGGCAGGAGCTGTTGTGGGTCATATCTATTGGGCAGCAGCTGCTTTACATATGATGTGTGTAATATCTATGGGGCAGGAGCTGCCGTGGGGCTGATGTGGGTTAGATCTATGGGGCAGGAGCTGATGTGGGGCTGATGTGGGTTAGATCTATGGGGCAGGAGCTGTTGTGGGGCTGATGGGGGTCAGATCTATGGGGCAGGAGATGCTGTGGGTCAGATCTATGGGGCAGGAGATGCTGTGGGGAACGTGTGTCTGGTCTATGGGGCAGGAGCTGTTGTGGGGCAGATGTGGGTCATATTAATGGGGCAGGAGCTGCTGTGGGTCTGATGGGGTTCAGATCTATGGGGTAGGAGCTACTGTGGGGCTGATGGGGGTCAGATCTATGGGGCAGGAGCTACTGTGGGGCTGATGTGGGTCAGATCCTTGGGGCTGAAGCTGCTGTGGGTCATATCTATTGGGCAGCAGCTGCTTTACATATGATGTGTGTCAGATCTATGGGGCAGGAGCTGTTGTGGGGCTGATGGGGTTCAGATCTATGGGGCAGGAGCTACTGTGGGGCTGATGGGGGTCAGATCTATGGGGCAGGAGCTACTGTGGGGCTGATGTTGGTCTGATCTATGGGGCAGGAGCTGCTGTGCGACAGATGTGGGTCAGATCTATGGGGCAGGATCTGCTGTGGGTCAGATCTATGGGGCAGGAACAGATGGGGGCCTGATGTTGGTCAGATTTATGGAGCAGGAGCTGCTGTGTTGCAGATGAGGGTCAGATCTATGGGGAGGAGCTGCTGTGGTGCAGATGTGGGTCAGAGCTATGGGGCAGGAGCTGCTGTGTGGCAGATGTGGGTCAGATCTATGGTGTAGGAGCTGCTGTGGGGCTGATGTTGGTCAGATCTATGGGGCAGGAGCTGCTGTGGTTAAGATCTATTTGGCAGGATCTGCTGTGGGGCAGATTTGGGTCAGATCTATGGGGCAGGAGCTGCAGTGGAGATGATGTAGGTCAGATCTATGGGGCAGGAGCTGCTGTGGGGCTGCTGTGGGTTAGATCTATGGGGCAGGAGCTGTTGTGGGTCATATCTATTGGGCAGCAGCTGCTTTACATATGATTTGTGTCAGATCTATGGGGCCGGAGCTGCAGTGGGGCTGATGGGGGTCAGATCTATGGGGCAGGAGCTACTGTGGGGCTGATGTGGGTCAGATCCTTAGGGAAGGAGCTACTGTGGGGCTGATGTTGGTCTGATCTATGGGGCAGGAGCTGTTGTGGGGCTGATGGGGTTCAGAACTATGGGGCAGGAGATACTGTGGGGCTGATGGGGGTCAGATCTATGGGGCAGGAGCTGCTGTGGGGCTGATGTTGGTCTGATCTATGGGGCAGGAGCTGCTGTGCGACAGATGTGGGTCAGATCGATGGGGCAGGTGCTGCTGTGCGACATATGTGGGTCAGATCTATGGGGCAGGATCTGCTGTGGGGCTGATGTGGGTTAGATCTATGGGGCAGGAGCTGTTGTGGGGCTGATTGGGGTCAGATCCTTAGGGCAGGAGCTACTGTGGGGCTGATGTTGGTCTGATCTATGGGGCAGGAGCTGCTGCGGGGCTGATTTGGGTCTGATCTATGGGGCAGGAGCTGCTGTGGGGCTGATGTGGGTCAGATCGATGGGGCAGGAGCTGCTGTGCGACATATGTGGGTCAGATCTATGGGGCAGGATCTGCTGTGGGGCTGATGTGGGAAAGATATATGGGGCAGGAGATGCTTTGGTGCAGATGTGGGTCAGATCTATGGGGCAGGAGTTGCTGTGGGGCTGATGTGGGTCAAATCCTTGGGGCTGATGCTGCTGTGGGTCATATCTATTGGGCAGCAGCTGCTTTACATATGATGTGTGTAATATCTATGGGGCAGGAGCTGCCGTGGGGCTGATGTGGGTTAGATCTATGGGGCAGGAGCTGTTGTGGGGCTGATGGGGGTCAGATCCTTAGGGCAGGAGCTACTGTGGGGCTGATGTTGGTCTGATCTATGGGGCAGGAGCTGCTGCGGGGCTGATTTGGGTCAGATCTATGGGGCAGGAGCTGCTGTGGGGCTGATGTGGGTTAGATCTATGGGGCAGGAGCTGTTGTGGGGCTGATGGGGGTCAGATCTATGGGGCAGGAGATGCTGTGGGGAACATGTGTGTCAGGTCTATGGGGCAGGAGCTGCTGTGGAGCAGATGTGGGTCATATTAAAGGGGCAGGAGCTGCTGTGGGTCTGATGGGGTTCAGATATATGGGGTAGGAGCTACTGTGGGGCTGATGGGGGTCAGATCTATGGGGCAGGAGCTACTGTGGGGCTGATGTGGGTCAGATCCTTGGGGCTGAAGCTGCTGTGAGTCATATCTATTGGGCAGCAGCTGCTTTACATATGATGTGTGTCATATCAATGGGGCAGGAGCTGCCGTGGGGCTGATGTGGGTTAGATCTATGGGGCAGGAGCTGTTGTGGGGCTGATTGGGGTCAGATCCTTAGGGCAGGAGCTACTGTGGGGCTGATGTTGGTCTGATCTATGGGGCAGGAGCTGCTGCGGGGCTGATTTGGGTCAGATCTATGGGGCAGGAGCTGCTGTGGGGCTGATGTGGGTCAGATCGATGGGGCAGGAGCTGCTGTGCGACATATGTGGGTCAGATCTATGGGGCAGGATCTGCTGTGGGGCTGATGTGGGAAAGATATATGGGGCAGGAGATGCTTTGGTGCAGATGTGGGTCAGATCTATGGGGCAGGAGTTGCTGTGGGGCTGATGTGGGTCAAATCCTTGGGGCTGATGCTGCTGTGGGTCATATCTATTGGGCAGCAGCTGCTTTACATATGATGTGTGTAATATCTATGGGGCAGGAGCTGCCGTGGGGCTGATGTGGGTTAGATCTATGGGGCAGGAGCTGTTGTGGGGCTGATGGGGGTCAGATCCTTAGGGCAGGAGCTACTGTGGGGCTGATGTTGGTCTGATCTATGGGGCAGGAGCTGCTGCGGGGCTGATTTGGGTCAGATCTATGGGGCAGGAGCTGCTGTGGGGCTGATGTGGGTTAGATCTATGGGGCAGGAGCTGTTGTGGGGCTGATGGGGGTCAGATCTATGGGGCAGGAGATGCTGTGGGTCAGATCTATGGGGCAGGAGATGCTGTGGGGAACATGTGTGTCAGGTCTATGGGGCAGGAGCTGTTGTGGGGCAGATGTGGGTCATATTAATGGGGCAGGAGCTGCTGTGGGTCTGATGGGGTTCAGATCTATGGGGTAGGAGCTACTGTGGGGCTGATGGGGGTCAGATCTATGGGGCAGGAGCTACTGTGGGGCTGATGTGGGTCAGATCTATGGGGCAGGAGATGCTGTGGGTCAGATCTATGGGGCAGGAGATGCTGTGGGGAACATGTGTGTCAGGTCTATGGGGCAGGAGCTGTTGTGGGGCAGATGTGGGTCATATTAATGGGGCAGGAGCTGCTGTGGGGCTGATTGGGGTCAGATCCTTAGGGCAGGAGCTACTGTGGGGCTGATGTTGGTCTGATCTATGGGGCAGGAGCTGCTGCGGGGCTGATGTGGGTTTGATCTATGGGGCAGGAGCTGTTGTGGGGCTGATTGGGGTCAGATCCTTAGGGCAGGAGCTACTGTGGGGCTGATGTTGGTCTGATCTATGGGGCAGGAGCTGCTGCGGGGCTGATTTGGGTCAGATCTATGGGGCAGGAGCTGCTGTGGGGCTGATGTGGGTCAGATCGATGGGGCAGGAGCTGCTGTGCGACATATGTGGGTCAGATCTATGGGGCAGGATCTGCTGTGGGGCTGATGTGGGAAAGATATATGGGGCAGGAGATGCTTTGGTGCAGATGTGGGTCAGATCTATGGGGCAGGAGTTGCTGTGGGGCTGATGTGGGTCAAATCCTTGGGGCTGATGCTGCTGTGGGTCATATCTATTGGGCAGCAGCTGCTTTACATATGATGTGTGTAATATCTATGGGGCAGGAGCTGCCGTGGGGCTGATGTGGGTTAGATCTATGGGGCAGGAGCTGTTGTGGGGCTGATGGGGGTCAGATCCTTAGGGCAGGAGCTACTGTGGGGCTGATGTTGGTCTGATCTATGGGGCAGGAGCTGCTGCGGGGCTGATTTGGGTCAGATCTATGGGGCAGGAGCTGCTGTGGGGCTGATGTGGGTTAGATCTATGGGGCAGGAGCTGTTGTGGGGCTGATGGGGGTCAGATCTATGGGGCAGGAGATGCTGTGGGTCAGATCTATGGGGCAGGAGATGCTGTGGGGAACATGTGTGTCAGGTCTATGGGGCAGGAGCTGTTGTGGGGCAGATGTGGGTCATATTAATGGGGCAGGAGCTGCTGTGGGTCTGATGGGGTTCAGATCTATGGGGTAGGAGCTACTGTGGGGCTGATGGGGGTCAGATCTATGGGGCAGGAGCTACTGTGGGGCTGATGTGGGTCAGATCTATGGGGCAGGAGATGCTGTGGGTCAGATCTATGGGGCAGGAGATGCTGTGGGGAACATGTGTGTCAGGTCTATGGGGCAGGAGCTGTTGTGGGGCAGATGTGGGTCATATTAATGGGGCAGGAGCTGCTGTGGGGCTGATTGGGGTCAGATCCTTAGGGCAGGAGCTACTGTGGGGCTGATGTTGGTCTGATCTATGGGGCAGGAGCTGCTGCGGGGCTGATTTGGGTCAGATCTATGGGGCAGGAGCTGCTGTGGGGCTGATGTGGGTCAGATCGATGGGGCAGGAGCTGCTGTGCGACATATGTGGGTCAGATCTATGGGGCAGGATCTGCTGTGGGGCTGATGTGGGAAAGATATATGGGGCAGGAGATGCTTTGGTGCAGATGTGGGTCAGATCTATGGGGCAGGAGTTGCTGTGGGGCTGATGTGGGTCAAATCCTTGGGGCTGATGCTGCTGTGGGTCATATCTATTGGGCAGCAGCTGCTTTACATATGATGTGTGTAATATCTATGGGGCAGGAGTTGCCGTGGGGCTGATGTGGGTTAGATCTATGGGGCAGGAGCTGTTGTGGGGCTGATGGGGGTCAGATCCTTAGGGCAGGAGCTACTGTGGGGCTGATGTTGGTCTGATCTATGGGGCAGGAGCTGCTGCGGGGCTGATTTGGGTCAGATCTATGGGGCAGGAGCTGCTGTGGGGCTGATGTGGGTTAGATCTATGGGGCAGGAGCTGTTGTGGGGCTGATGGGGGTCAGATCTATGGGGCAGGAGATGCTGTGGGTCAGATCTATGGGGCAGGAGATGCTGTGGGGAACATGTGTGTCAGGTCTATGGGGCAGGAGCTGTTGTGGGGCAGATGTGGGTCATATTAATGGGGCAGGAGCTGCTGTGGGTCTGATGGGGTTCAGATCTATGGGGTAGGAGCTACTGTGGGGCTGATGGGGGTCAGATCTATGGGGCAGGAGCTACTGTGGGGCTGATGTGGGTCAGATCTATGGGGCAGGAGATGCTGTGGGTCAGATCTATGGGGCAGGAGATGCTGTGGGGAACATGTGTGTCAGGTCTATGGGGCAGGAGCTGTTGTGGGGCAGATGTGGGTCATATTAATGGGGCAGGAGCTGCTGTGGGTCTGATGGGGGTCAGATCTATGGGGCAGGAGCTACTGTGGGGCTGATGTGGGTCAGATCCTTGGGGCTGAAGCTGCTGTGGGTCATATCTATTGGGCAGCAGCTGCTTTACATATGATGTGTGTCAGATCTATGGGGCAGGAGCTGTTGTTGGGCTGATGGGGGTCAGATCTATGGGGCAGGAGCTACTGTGGGGCTGATGTTGGTCTGATCTATGGGGCAGGAGCTGCTGTGCGACAGATGTGGGTCAGATCTATGGGGCAGGATCTGCTGTGGGTCAGATCTATGGGGCAGGAACAGATGTGGGCCTGATGTTGGTCAGATTTATGGAGCAGGAGCTGCTGTGTTGCAGATGTGGGTCAGATCTATGGGGAGGAGCTGCTGTGGTGCAGATGTGGGTCAGAGCTATGGGGCAGGAGCTGCTGTGTGGCAGATGTGGGTCAGATCTATGGTGTAGGAGCTGCTGAGGGGCTGATGTTGGTCAGATCTATGGGGCAGGAGCTGCTGTGGTTAAGATCTATTTGGCAGGATCTGCTGTGGGGCAGATTTGGGTCAGATCTATGGGGCAGGAGCTGCAGTGGAGATGATGTAGGTCAGATCTATGGGGCAGGAGCTGCTGTGGGGCTGCTGTGGGTTAGATCTATGGGGCAGGAGCTGTTGTGGGTCATATCTATTGGGCAGCAGCTGCTTTACATATGATGTGTGTCAGATCTATGGGGCCGGATCTGCAGTGGGGCTGATGGGGGTCAGATCTATGGGGCTGGAGATGCTGTGGGGAACATGTGTGTCAGGTCTATGGGGCAGGAGCTGTTGTGGGGCAGATGTGGGTCATATTAATGGGGCAGGAGCTGCTGCGGGGCTGATTTGGGTCAGATCTATGGGGCAGGAGCTGCTGTGGGGCTGATGTGGGTCAGATCTATGGGGCAGGAGCTGCTGTGGGTCAGGTCTATGGGGCAGGAGCTGCTGTGGGGAACATGTGTGTCAGCTCTATGGGTCAGCAGCTGCTGCGGGGCTGATGTTGGTCTGATCTATGGGGCAGGAGCTGCTGTGGGGCTGATGTGGGTCAGATCTATGGGTCAGCAGCTGCTGTGGGTCTGATGTGGGTCAGATCTATGGGTCAGCAGCTGCTGTGGGTCTGATGTGGGTTAGATCTATGGGGCATGAGCTGCTGTGAGGCTGATGGGTGTTAGATCTATGGGGAGGAGCTGCTGTGGTGCAGATGTGGGTCAGAGCTATGGGGCAGGAGCTGCTGTGGGGCAGAAGTGGGTAAGATCTATGGGGTAGGAGATGGTGTGTGGCAGATGTGGGTCAGATCTATGGTGTAGGAGCTGCTGTGGGGCTGATGTTGGTCAGATCTATGGGGCAGGAGCTGCTGTGGTTAAGATCTATTTGGCAGGATCTGCTGTGGGGCAGATTTGGGTCAGATCTATGGGGCAGGAGCTGCAGTGGAGATGATGTAGGTCAGATCTATGGGGCAGGAGCTGCTGTGGGGCTGCTGTGGGTCATATCTATTGGGCAGCAGCTGCTTTACATATGATGTGTGTCATATCTATGGGGCAGGAGCTGCCGTGGGGCTGATGTGGGTTAGATCTATGGGGCAGGAGCTGTTGTGGGGCTGATGGGGGTCAGATCTATGGGGCAGGAGCTACTGTGGGGCTGATGTGGGTCAGATCTATGGGGCAGGAGATGCTGTGGGTCAGATCTATGGGGCAGGAGATGCTGTGGGGAACATGTGTGTCAGGTCTATGGGGCAGGAGCTGCTGTGGAGCAGATGTGGGTCATATTAAAGGGGCAGGAGCTGCTGTGGGTCTGATGGGGTTCAGATATATGGGGTAGGAGCTACTGTGGGGCTGATGGGGGTCAGATCTATGGGGCAGGAGCTACTGTGGGGCTGATGTGGGTCAGATCCTTGGGGCTGAAGCTGCTGTGAGTCATATCTATTGGGCAGCAGCTGCTTTACATATGATGTGTGTCATATCAATGGGGCAGGAGCTGCCGTGGGGCTGATGTGGGTTAGATCTATGGGGCAGGAGCTGTTGTGGGGCTGATTGGGGTCAGATCCTTAGGGCAGGAGCTACTGTGGGGCTGATGTTGGTCTGATCTATGGGGCAGGAGCTGCTGCGGGGCTGATTTGGGTCAGATCTATGGGGCAGGAGCTGCTGTGGGGCTGATGTGGGTCAGATCGATGGGGCAGGAGCTGCTGTGCGACATATGTGGGTCAGATCTATGGGGCAGGATCTGCTGTGGGGCTGATGTGGGAAAGATATATGGGGCAGGAGATGCTTTGGTGCAGATGTGGGTCAGATCTATGGGGCAGGAGTTGCTGTGGGGCTGATGTGGGTCAAATCCTTGGGGCTGATGCTGCTGTGGGTCATATCTATTGGGCAGCAGCTGCTTTACATATGATGTGTGTAATATCTATGGGGCAGGAGCTGCCGTGGGGCTGATGTGGGTTAGATCTATGGGGCAGGAGCTGTTGTGGGGCTGATGGGGGTCAGATCCTTAGGGCAGGAGCTACTGTGGGGCTGATGTTGGTCTGATCTATGGGGCAGGAGCTGCTGCGGGGCTGATTTGGGTCAGATCTATGGGGCAGGAGCTGCTGTGGGGCTGATGTGGGTTAGATCTATGGGGCAGGAGCTGTTGTGGGGCTGATGGGGGTCAGATCTATGGGGCAGGAGATGCTGTGGGTCAGATCTATGGGGCAGGAGATGCTGTGGGGAACATGTGTGTCAGGTCTATGGGGCAGGAGCTGTTGTGGGGCAGATGTGGGTCATATTAATGGGGCAGGAGCTGCTGTGGGTCTGATGGGGTTCAGATCTATGGGGTAGGAGCTACTGTGGGGCTGATGGGGGTCAGATCTATGGGGCAGGAGCTACTGTGGGGCTGATGTGGGTCAGATCTATGGGGCAGGAGATGCTGTGGGTCAGATCTATGGGGCAGGAGATGCTGTGGGGAACATGTGTGTCAGGTCTATGGGGCAGGAGCTGTTGTGGGGCAGATGTGGGTCATATTAATGGGGCAGGAGCTGCTGTGGGTCTGATGGGGGTCAGATCTATGGGGCAGGAGCTACTGTGGGGCTGATGTGGGTCAGATCCTTGGGGCTGAAGCTGCTGTGGGTCATATCTATTGGGCAGCAGCTGCTTTACATATGATGTGTGTCAGATCTATGGGGCAGGAGCTGTTGTTGGGCTGATGGGGGTCAGATCTATGGGGCAGGAGCTACTGTGGGGCTGATGTTGGTCTGATCTATGGGGCAGGAGCTGCTGTGCGACAGATGTGGGTCAGATCTATGGGGCAGGATCTGCTGTGGGTCAGATCTATGGGGCAGGAACAGATGTGGGCCTGATGTTGGTCAGATTTATGGAGCAGGAGCTGCTGTGTTGCAGATGTGGGTCAGATCTATGGGGAGGAGCTGCTGTGGTGCAGATGTGGGTCAGAGCTATGGGGCAGGAGCTGCTGTGTGGCAGATGTGGGTCAGATCTATGGTGTAGGAGCTGCTGAGGGGCTGATGTTGGTCAGATCTATGGGGCAGGAGCTGCTGTGGTTAAGATCTATTTGGCAGGATCTGCTGTGGGGCAGATTTGGGTCAGATCTATGGGGCAGGAGCTGCAGTGGAGATGATGTAGGTCAGATCTATGGGGCAGGAGCTGCTGTGGGGCTGCTGTGGGTTAGATCTATGGGGCAGGAGCTGTTGTGGGTCATATCTATTGGGCAGCAGCTGCTTTACATATGATGTGTGTCAGATCTATGGGGCCGGATCTGCAGTGGGGCTGATGGGGGTCAGATCTATGGGGCTGGAGATGCTGTGGGGAACATGTGTGTCAGGTCTATGGGGCAGGAGCTGTTGTGGGGCAGATGTGGGTCATATTAATGGGGCAGGAGCTGCTGCGGGGCTGATTTGGGTCAGATCTATGGGGCAGGAGCTGCTGTGGGGCTGATGTGGGTCAGATCTATGGGGCAGGAGCTGCTGTGGGTCAGGTCTATGGGGCAGGAGCTGCTGTGGGGAACATGTGTGTCAGCTCTATGGGTCAGCAGCTGCTGCGGGGCTGATGTTGGTCTGATCTATGGGGCAGGAGCTGCTGTGGGGCTGATGTGGGTCAGATCTATGGGTCAGCAGCTGCTGTGGGTCTGATGTGGGTCAGATCTATGGGTCAGCAGCTGCTGTGGGTCTGATGTGGGTTAGATCTATGGGGCATGAGCTGCTGTGAGGCTGATGGGTGTTAGATCTATGGGGAGGAGCTGCTGTGGTGCAGATGTGGGTCAGAGCTATGGGGCAGGAGCTGCTGTGGGGCAGAAGTGGGTAAGATCTATGGGGTAGGAGATGGTGTGTGGCAGATGTGGGTCAGATCTATGGTGTAGGAGCTGCTGTGGGGCTGATGTTGGTCAGATCTATGGGGCAGGAGCTGCTGTGGTTAAGATCTATTTGGCAGGATCTGCTGTGGGGCAGATTTGGGTCAGATCTATGGGGCAGGAGCTGCAGTGGAGATGATGTAGGTCAGATCTATGGGGCAGGAGCTGCTGTGGGGCTGCTGTGGGTTAGATCTATGGGGCAGGAGCTGTTGTGGGTCATATCTATTGGGCAGCAGCTGCTTTACATATGATGTGTGTCAGATCTATGGGGCCGGAGCTGCAGTGGGGCTGATGGGGGTCAGATCTAAGGGGCAGGAGCTACTGTGGGGCTGATGTGGGTCAAATCAATGGGGCTGAGCTGCTGTTGGGAACATGTGGGTCAGATCTATGGGGCAGGAGCTGCTGTGGGGCTGATGTGGGTCAGATCTATAGGGCAGGAGCTGCTGTGCGACAGATGTGGGTCAGATCTATGGGGCAGGAGCTGCTGTGGGGCTGATGTGGGTCAGATCCTTGGGGCTGAATCTGCTGTGGGTCATATCTATTGGACAGCAGCTGCTTTACATATGATGTGTGTCAGATCTATGGGGCAGGAGCTGCTGTGGGGCTGATGTGGGTTAGATCTATGGGGCAGGAGCTGCTGTGGTTAAGATCTATTTGGCAGGATCTGCTGTGGGGCAGATTTGGGTCAGATCTATGGGGCAGGAGCTGCAGTGGAGATGATGTAGGTCAGATCTATGGGGCAGGAGCTGCTGTGGGGCTGCTGTGGGTTAGATCTATGGGGCAGGAGCTGTTTGGGTCATATCTATTGGGCAGCAGCTGCTTTACATATGATTTGTGTCAGATCTATGGGGCCGGAGCTGCAGTGGGGCTGATGGGGGTCAGATCTATGGGGCAGGAGCTACTGTGGGGCTGATGTGGGTCAAATCAATGGGGCAGAGCTGCTCTTGGGAACATGTGGGTCAGATCTATGGGGCAGGAGCTGCTGTGGGGCTGATGTGGGTCAGATCTATAGGGCAGGAGCTGCTGTGCGACAGATGTGGGTCAGATCTATGGGGCAGGAGCTGCTGTGGGGCTGATGTGGGTCAGATCCTTGGGGCTGAAGCTGCTGTGGGTCATATCTACTGGGCAGCAGCTGCTTTACATATGATGTGTGTCAGATCTATGGGGCAGGAGCTGCTGTGGGGCTGATGTGGGTTAGATCTATGGGGCAGGAGCTGTTGTGGGGCTGATGGGGGTCAGATCTATGGGGCAGGAGCTGTTGTGGGGCTGATGGGGTTCAGATCTATGGGGCAGGAGCTACTGTGGGTCTGATGTGGGTCAGATCTTTGGGGGGCAGGAGCTACTGTGGGGCTGATGTTGGTCTGATCTATGGGGCAGGAGCTGCTGTGCGACAGATGTGGGTCAGATCGATGGGGCAGGTGCTGCGCTGCGACATATGTGGGTCAGATCTATGGGGCAGGATCTGCTGTGGGGCTGATGTGGGAAAGATCTATGGGGCAGGAGATGCTTTGGTGCAGATGTGGGTCAGATCTATGGGGCAGGAGTTGCTGTGGGGCTGATGTGGGTCAAATCCTTGGGGCTGATGCTGCTGTGGGTCATATCTATTGGGCAGCAGCTGCTTTACATATGATGTGTGTCATATCTATGGGGCAGGAGCTGCCGTGGGGCTGATGTGGGTTAGATCTATGGGGCAGGAGCTGTTGTGGGGCTGATGGGGGTCAGATCTATGGGGCAGGAGCTACTGTGGGGCTGATGTGGGTCAGATCTATGGGGCAGGAGATGCTGTGGGTCAGATCTATGGGGCAGGAGATGCTGTGGGGAACATGTGTGTCAGGTCTATGGGGCAGGAGCTGCTGTGGAGCAGATGTGGGTCATATTAAAGGGGCAGGAGCTGCTGTGGGTCTGATGGGGTTCAGATATATGGGGTAGGAGCTACTGTGGGGCTGATGGGGGTCAGATCTATGGGGCAGGAGCTACTGTGGGGCTGATGTGGGTCAGATCCTTGGGGCTGAAGCTGCTGTGAGTCATATCTATTGGGCAGCAGCTGCTTTACATATGATGTGTGTCATATCAATGGGGCAGGAGCTGCCGTGGGGCTGATGTGGGTTAGATCTATGGGGCAGGAGCTGTTGTGGGGCTGATTGGGGTCAGATCCTTAGGGCAGGAGCTACTGTGGGGCTGATGTTGGTCTGATCTATGGGGCAGGAGCTGCTGCGGGGCTGATTTGGGTCAGATCTATGGGGCAGGAGCTGCTGTGGGGCTGATGTGGGTCAGATCGATGGGGCAGGAGCTGCTGTGCGACATATGTGGGTCAGATCTATGGGGCAGGATCTGCTGTGGGGCTGATGTGGGAAAGATATATGGGGCAGGAGATGCTTTGGTGCAGATGTGGGTCAGATCTATGGGGCAGGAGTTGCTGTGGGGCTGATGTGGGTCAAATCCTTGGGGCTGATGCTGCTGTGGGTCATATCTATTGGGCAGCAGCTGCTTTACATATGATGTGTGTCAGATCTATAAGGCAGGAGCTGTTGTGGGGCTGATGGGGTTCAGATCTATGGGGCAGGAGCTACTGTGGGGCTGATGGGGGTCAGATCTATGGGGCAGGAGCTACTGTGGGGCTGATGTTGGTCTGATCTATGGGGCAGGATCTGCTGTGGGGCTGATGTGGGAAAGATCTATGGGGCAGGAGATGCTTTGGGGCAGATGTGGGTCAGATCTATGGGGCAGGAGTTGCTGTGGGGCTGATGTGGGTCAAATCCTTGGGGCTGATGCTGCTGTGGGTCATATCTATTGGGCAGCAGCTGCTTTACATATGATGTGTGTAATATCTATGGGGCAGGAGCTGCCGTGGGGCTGATGTGGGTTAGATCTATGGGGCAGGAGCTGTTGTGGGGCTGATGGGGGTCAGATCCTTAGGGCAGGAGCTACTGTGGGGCTGATGTTGGTCTGATCTATGGGGCAGGAGCTGCTGCGGGGCTGATTTGGGTCAGATCTATGGGGCAGGAGCTGCTGTGGGGCTGATGTGGGTTAGATCTATGGGGCAGGAGCTGTTGTGGGGCTGATGGGGGTCAGATCTATGGGGCAGGTGATGCTGTGGGTCAGATCTATGGGGCAGGAGATGCTGTGGGGAACATGTGTGTCAGGTCTATGGGGCAGGAGTTGTTGTGGGGCAGATGTGGGTCATATTAATGGGGCAGGAGCTGCTGTGGGTCTGATGGGGTTCAGATCTATGGGGTAGGAGCTACTGTGGGGCTGATGTGGGTCAGAGCTATGGGGCAGGTGCTGCTGTGTGGCAGATGTGGGTCAGATCTATGGTGTAGGAGCTGCTGTGGGGCTGATGTTGGTCAGATCTATGGGGCAGGAGCTGCTGTGGTTAAGATCTATTTGGCAGGATCTGCTGTGGGGCAGATTTGGGTCAGATCTATGGGGCAGGAGCTGCAGTGGAGATGATGTAGGTCAGATCTATGGGGCAGGAGCTGCTGTGGGGCTGCTGTGGGTTAGATCTATGGGGCAGGAGCTGTTGTGGGTCATATCTATTGGGCAGCAGCTGCTTTACATATGATTTGTGTCAGATCTATGGGGCCGGAGCTGCAGTGGGGCTGATGGGGGTCAGATCTATGGGGCAGGAGCTACTGTGGGGCTGATGTGGGTCAGATCCTTAGGGAAGGAGCTACTGTGGGGCTGATGTTGGTCTTATCTATGGGGCAGGAGCTGTTGTGGGGCTGATGGGGTTCAGAACTATGGGGCAGGAGATGCTGTGGGGCTGATGGGGGTCAGATCTATGGGGCAGGAGCTGCTGTGGGGCTGATGTTGGTCTGATCTATGGGGCAGGAGCTGCTGTGCGACAGATGTGGGTCAGATCGATGGGGCAGGTGCTGCTGTGCGACATATGTGGGACAGATCTATGGGGCAGGATCTGCTGTGGGGCTGATGTGGGAAAGATCTATGGGGCAGGAGATGCTTTGGGGCAGATGTGGGTCAGATCTATGGGGCAGGAGTTGCTGTGGGGCTGATGTGGGTCAAATCCTTGGGGCTGATGCTGCTGTGGGTCATATCTATTGGGCAGCAGCTGCTTTACATATGATGTGTGTAATATCTATGGGGCAGGAGCTGCCGTGGGGCTGATGTGGGTTAGATCTATGGGGCAGGAGCTGTTGTGGGGCTGATGGGGGTCAGATCCTTAGGGCAGGAGCTACTGTGGGGCTGATGTTGGTCTGATCTATGGGGCAGGAGCTGCTGCGGGGCTGATTTGGGTCAGATCTATGGGGCAGGAGCTGCTGTGGGGCTGATGTGGGTTAGATCTATGGGGCAGGAGATGCTGTGGGTCAGATCTATGGGGCAGGAGATGCTGTGGGGAACATGTGTGTCAGGTCTATGGGGCAGGAGCTGTTGTGGGGCAGATTTGGGTCATATTAATGGGGCAGGAGCTGCTGTGGGTCTGATGGGGTTCAGATCTATGGGGTAGGAGCTACTGTGGGGCTGATGGGGGTCAGATCTATGGGGCAGGAGCTACTGTGGGGCTGATGTGGGTCAGATCTATGGGGCAGGAGATGCTGTGGGTCAGATCTATGGGGCAGGAGATGCTGTGGGGAACATGTGTGTCAGGTCTATGGGGCAGGAGCTGTTGTGGGGCAGATGTGGGTCATATTAATGGGGCAGGAGCTGCTGTGGGACTGATGGGGTTCAGATCTATGGGGTAGGAGCTACTGTGGGGCTGATGGGGGTCAGATCTATGGGGCAGGAGCTACTGTGGGGCTTATGTGGGTCAGATCCTTGGGGCTGAAGCTGCTGTGGGTCATATCTATTGGGCAGCAGCTGCTTTACATATGATGTGTGTCAGATCTATGGGGCAGGAGCTGTTGTTGGGCTGATGGGGGTCAGATCTATGGGGCAGGAGCTACTGTGGGGCTGCTGTTGGTCTGATCTATGGGGCAGGAGCTGCTGTGCGACAGATGTGGGTCAGATCTATGGGGCAGGATCTGCTGTGGGTCAGATCTATGGGGCAGGAACAGATGTGGGCCTGATGTTGGTCAGATTTATGGAGCAGGAGCTGCTGTGTTGCAGATGTGGGTCAGATCTATGGGGAGGAGCTGCTGTGGTGCAGATGTGGGTCAGAGCTATGGGGCAGGAGCTGCTGTGTGGCAGATGTGGGTCAGATCTATGGTGTAGGAGCTGCTGTGGGGCTGATGTTGGTCAGATCTATGGGGCAGGAGCTGCTGTGGTTAAGATCTATTTGGCAGGATCTGCTGTGGGGCAGATTTGGGTCAGATCTATGGGGCAGGAGCTGCAGTGGAGATGATGTAGGTCAGATCTATGGGGCAGGAGCTGCTGTGGGGCTGCTGTGGGTTAGATCTATGGGGCAGGAGCTGTTGTGGGTCATATCTATTGGGCAGCAGCTGCTTTACATATGATGTGTGTCAGATCTATGGGGCCGGAGCTGCAGTGGGGCTGATGGGGGTCAGATCTAAGGGGCAAGAGCTACTGTGGGGCTGATGTGGGTCAAATCAATGGGGCAGAGCTGCTGTTGGGAACATGTGGGTCAGATCTATGGGGCAGGAGCTGCTGTGGGGCTGATGTGGGTCAGATCTATAGGGCAGGAGCTGCTGTGCGACAGATGTGGGTCAGATCTATGGGGCAGGAGCTGCTGTGGGGCTGATGTGGGTCAGATCCTTGGGGCTGAATCTGCTGTGGGTCATATCTATTGGACAGCAGCTGCTTTACATATGATGTGTGTCAGATCTATGGGGCAGGAGCTGCTGTGGGGCTGATGTGGGTTAGATCTATGGGGCAGGAGCTGCTGTGGTTAAGATCTATTTGGCAGGATCTGCTGTGGGGCAGATTTGGGTCAGATCTATGGGGCAGGAGCTGCAGTGGAGATGATGTAGGTCAGATCTATGGGGCAGGAGCTACTGTGGGGCTGCTGTGGGTTAGATCTATGGGGCAGGAGCTGTTGTGGGTCATATCTATTGGGCAGCAGCTGCTTTACATATGATGTGTGTAATATCTATGGGGCAGGAGCTGCCGTGGGGCTGATGTGGGTTAGATCTATGGGGCAGGAGCTGATGTGGGGCTGATGTGGGTTAGATCTATGGGGCAGGAGCTGTTGTGGGGCTGATGGGGGTCAGATCTATGGGGCAGGAGATGCTGTGGGTCAGATCTATGGGGCAGGAGATGCTGTGGGGAACGTGTGTCTGGTCTATGGGGCAGGAGCTGTTGTGGGGCAGATGTGGGTCATATTAATGGGGCAGGAGCTGCTGTGGGTCTGATGGGGTTCAGATCTATGGGGTAGGAGCTACTGTGGGGCTGATGGGGGTCAGATCTATGGGGCAGGAGCTACTGTGGGGCTGATGTGGGTCAGATCCTTGGGGCTGAAGCTGCTGTGGGTCATATCTATTGGGCAGCAGCTGCTTTACATATGATGTGTGTCAGATCTATGGGGCAGGAGCTGTTGTGGGGCTGATGGGGTTCAGATCTATGGGGCAGGAGCTACTGTGGGGCTGATGGGGGTCAGATCTATGGGGCAGGAGCTACTGTGGGGCTGATGTTGGTCTGATCTATGGGGCAGGAGCTGCTGTGCGACAGATGTGGGTCAGATCTATGGGGCAGGATCTGCTGTGGGTCAGATCTATGGGGCAGGAACAGATGGGGGCCTGATGTTGGTCAGATTTATGGAGCAGGAGCTGCTGTGTTGCAGATGAGGGTCAGATCTATGGGGAGGAGCTGCTGTGGTGCAGATGTGGGTCAGAGCTATGGGGCAGGAGCTGCTGTGTGGCAGATGTGGGTCAGATCTATGGTGTAGGAGCTGCTGTGGGGCTGATGTTGGTCAGATCTATGGGGCAGGAGCTGCTGTGGTTAAGATCTATTTGGCAGGATCTGCTGTGGGGCAGATTTGGGTCAGATCTATGGGGCAGGAGCTGCAGTGGAGATGATGTAGGTCAGATCTATGGGGCAGGAGCTGCTGTGGGGCTGCTGTGGGTTAGATCTATGGGGCAGGAGCTGTTGTGGGTCATATCTATTGGGCAGCAGCTGCTTTACATATGATTTGTGTCAGATCTATGGGGCCGGAGCTGCAGTGGGGCTGATGGGGGTCAGATCTATGGGGCAGGAGCTACTGTGGGGCTGATGTGGGTCAGATCCTTAGGGAAGGAGCTACTGTGGGGCTGATGTTGGTCTGATCTATGGGGCAGGAGCTGTTGTGGGGCTGATGGGGTTCAGAACTATGGGGCAGGAGATACTGTGGGGCTGATGGGGGTCAGATCTATGGGGCAGGAGCTGCTGTGGGGCTGATGTTGGTCTGATCTATGGGGCAGGAGCTGCTGTGCGACAGATGTGGGTCAGATCGATGGGGCAGGTGCTGCTGTGCGACATATGTGGGTCAGATCTATGGGGCAGGATCTGCTGTGGGGCTGATGTGGGAAAGATCTATGGGGCAGGAGATGCTTTGTGGCAGATGTGGGTCAGATCTATGGGGCAGGAGTTGCTGTGGGGCTGATGTGGGTCAAATCCTTGGGGCTGATGCTGCTGTGGGTCATATCTATTGGGCAGCAGCTGCTTTACATATGATGTGTGTAATATCTATGGGGCAGGAGCTGCCGTGGGGCTGATGTGGGTTAGATCTATGGGGCAGGAGCTGTTGTGGGGCTGATGGGGGTCAGATCCTTAGGGCAGGAGCTACTGTGGGGCTGATGTTGGTCTGATCTATGGGGCAGGAGCTGCTGCGGGGCTGATTTGGGTCAGATCTATGGGGCAGGAGCTGCTGTGGGGCTGATGTGGGTTAGATCTATGGGGCAGGAGCTGTTGTGGGGCTGATGGGGGTCAGATCTATGGGGCAGGAGATGCTGTGGGTCAGATCTATGGGGCAGGAGATGCTGTGGGGAACATGTGTGTCAGGTCTATGGGGCAGGAGCTGTTGTGGGGCAGATGTGGGTCATATTAATGGGGCAGGAGCTGCTGTGGGTCTGATGGGGTTCAGATCTATGGGGTAGGAGCTACTGTGGGGCTGATGGGGGTCAGATCTATGGGGCAGGAGCTACTGTGGGGCTGATGTGGGTCAGATCTATGGGGCAGGAGATGCTGTGGGTCAGATCTATGGGGCAGGAGATGCTGTGGGGAACATGTGTGTCAGGTCTATGGGGCAGGAGCTGTTGTGGGGCAGATGTGGGTCATATTAATGGGGCAGGAGCTGCTGTGGGTCTGATGGGGGTCAGATCTATGGGGCAGGAGCTACTGTGGGGCTGATGTGGGTCAGATCCTTGGGGCTGAAGCTGCTGTGGGTCATATCTATTGGGCAGCAGCTGCTTTACATATGATGTGTGTCAGATCTATGGGGCAGGAGCTGTTGTTGGGCTGATGGGTGTCAGATCTATGGGGCAGGAGCTACTGTGGGGCTGATGTTGGTCTGATCTATGGGGCAGGAGCTGCTGTGCGACAGATGTGGGTCAGATCTATGGGGCAGGATCTGCTGTGGGTCAGATCTATGGGGCAGGAACAGATGTGGGCCTGATGTTGGTCAGATTTATGGAGCAGGAGCTGCTGTGTTGCAGATGTGGGTCAGATCTATGGGGAGGAGCTGCTGTGGTGCAGATGTGGGTCAGAGCTATGGGGCAGGAGCTGCTGTGTGGCAGATGTGGGTCAGATCTATGGTGTAGGAGCTGCTGAGGGGCTGATGTTGGTCAGATCTATGGGGCAGGAGCTGCTGTGGTTAAGATCTATTTGGCAGGATCTGCTGTGGGGCAGATTTGGGTCAGATCTATGGGGCAGGAGCTGCAGTGGAGATGATGTAGGTCAGATCTATGGGGCAGGAGCTGCTGTGGGGCTGCTGTGGGTTAGATCTATGGGGCAGGAGCTGTTGTGGGTCATATCTATTGGGCAGCAGCTGCTTTACATATGATGTGTGTCAGATCTATGGGGCCGGATCTGCAGTGGGGCTGATGGGGGTCAGATCTATGGGGCTGGAGATGCTGTGGGGAACATGTGTGTCAGGTCTATGGGGCAGGAGCTGTTGTGGGGCAGATGTGGGTCATATTAATGGGGCAGGAGCTGCTGCGGGGCTGATTTGGGTCAGATCTATGGGGCAGGAGCTGCTGTGGGGCTGATGTGGGTCAGATCTATGGGGCAGGAGCTGCTGTGGGTCAGGTCTATGGGGCAGGAGCTGCTGTGGGGAACATTTGTGTCAGCTCTATGGGTCAGCAGCTGCTGCGGGGCTGATGTTGGTCTGATCTATGGGGCAGGAGCTGCTGTGGGGCTGATGTGGGTCAGATCTATGGGTCAGCAGCTGCTGTGGGTCTGATGTGGGTCAGATCTATGGGTCAGCAGCTGCTGTGGGTCTGATGTGGGTTAGATCTATGGGGCATGAGCTGCTGTGAGGCTGATGGGTGTTAGATCTATGGGGAGGAGCTGCTGTGGTGCAGATGTGGGTCAGAGCTATGGGGCAGGAGCTGCTGTGGGGCAGAAGTGGGTAAGATCTATGGGGTAGGAGATGGTGTGTGGCAGATGTGGGTCAGATCTATGGTGTAGGAGCTGCTGTGGGGCTGATGTGGGTCAGATCTATGGGGCAGGAGCTGCTGTGGTTAAGATCTATTTGGCAGGATCTGCTGTGGGGCAGATTTGGGTCAGATCTATGGGGCAGGAGCTGCAGTGGAGATGATGTAGGTCAGATCTATGGGGCAGGAGCTGCTGTGGGGCTGCTGTGGGTTAGATCTATGGGGCAGGAGCTGTTTGGGTCATATCTATTGGGCAGCAGCTGCTTTACATATGATTTGTGTCAGATCTATGGGGCCGGAGCTGCAGTGGGGCTGATGGGGGTCAGATCTATGGGGCAGGAGCTACTGTGGGGCTGATGTGGGTCAAATCAATGGGGCAGAGCTGCTCTTGGGAACATGTGGGTCAGATCTATGGGGCAGGAGCTGCTGTGGGGCTGATGTGGGTCAGATCTATAGGGCAGGAGCTGCTGTGCGACAGATGTGGGTCAGATCTATGGGGCAGGAGCTGCTGTGGGGCTGATGTGGGTCAGATCCTTGGGGCTGAATCTGCTGTGGGTCATATCTACTGGGCAGCAGCTGCTTTACATATGATGTGTGTCAGATCTATGGGGCAGGAGCTGCTGTGGGGCTGATGTGGGTTAGATCTATGGGGCAGGAGCTGTTGTGGGGCTGATGGGGGTCAGATCTATGGGGCAGGAGCTGTTGTGGGGCTGATGGGGTTCAGATCTATGGGGCAGGAGCTACTGTGGGTCTGATGTGGGTCAGATCTTTGGGGGGCAGGAGCTACTGTGGGGCTGATGTTGGTCTGATCTATGGGGCAGGAGCTGCTGTGCGACAGATGTGGGTCAGATCGATGGGGCAGGTGCTGCGCTGCGACATATGTGGGTCAGATCTATGGGGCAGGATCTGCTGTGGGGCTGATGTGGGAAAGATCTATGGGGCAGGAGATGCTTTGGTGCAGATGTGGGTCAGATCTATGGGGCAGGAGTTGCTGTGGGGCTGATGTGGGTCAAATCCTTGGGGCTGATGCTGCTGTGGGTCATATCTATTGGGCAGCAGCTGCTTTACATATGATGTGTGTCATATCTATGGGGCAGGAGCTGCCGTGGGGCTGATGTGGGTTAGATCTATGGGGCAGGAGCTGTTGTGGGGCTGATGGGGGTCAGATCTATGGGGCAGGAGCTACTGTGGGGCTGATGTGGGTCAGATCTATGGGGCAGGAGATGCTGTGGGTCAGATCTATGGGGCAGGAGATGCTGTGGGGAACATGTGTGTCAGGTCTATGGGGCAGGAGCTGCTGTGGAGCAGATGTGGGTCATATTAAAGGGGCAGGAGCTGCTGTGGGTCTGATGGGGTTCAGATATATGGGGTAGGAGCTACTGTGGGGCTGATGGGGGTCAGATCTATGGGGCAGGAGCTACTGTGGGGCTGATGTGGGTCAGATCCTTGGGGCTGAAGCTGCTGTGAGTCATATCTATTGGGCAGCAGCTGCTTTACATATGATGTGTGTCATATCAATGGGGCAGGAGCTGCCGTGGGGCTGATGTGGGTTAGATCTATGGGGCAGGAGCTGTTGTGGGGCTGATTGGGGTCAGATCCTTAGGGCAGGAGCTACTGTGGGGCTGATGTTGGTCTGATCTATGGGGCAGGAGCTGCTGCGGGGCTGATTTGGGTCAGATCTATGGGGCAGGAGCTGCTGTGGGGCTGATGTGGGTCAGATCGATGGGGCAGGAGCTGCTGTGCGACATATGTGGGTCAGATCTATGGGGCAGGATCTGCTGTGGGGCTGATGTGGGAAAGATATATGGGGCAGGAGATGCTTTGGTGCAGATGTGGGTCAGATCTATGGGGCAGGAGTTGCTGTGGGGCTGATGTGGGTCAAATCCTTGGGGCTGATGCTGCTGTGGGTCATATCTATTGGGCAGCAGCTGCTTTACATATGATGTGTGTCAGATCTATAAGGCAGGAGCTGTTGTGGGGCTGATGGGGTTCAGATCTATGGGGCAGGAGCTACTGTGGGGCTGATGGGGGTCAGATCTATGGGGCAGGAGCTACTGTGGGGCTGATGTTGGTCTGATCTATGGGGCAGGAGCTGCTGTGCGACAGATGTGGGTCAGATCTATGGGGCAGGATCTGCTGTGGGTCAGATCTATGGGGCAGGAACAGATGGGGGCCTGATGTTGGTCAGATTTATGGAGCAGGAGCTGCTGTGTTGCAGATGAGGGTCAGATCTATGGGGAGGAGCTGCTGTGGTGCAGATGTGGGTCAGAGCTATGGGGCAGGAGCTGCTGTGTGGCAGATGTGGGTCAGATCTATGGTGTAGGAGCTGCTGTGGGGCTGATGTTGGTCAGATCTATGGGGCAGGAGCTGCTGTGGTTAAGATCTATTTGGCAGGATCTGCTGTGGGGCAGATTTGGGTCAGATCTATGGGGCAGGAGCTGCAGTGGAGATGATGTAGGTCAGATCTATGGGGCAGGAGCTGCTGTGGGGCTGCTGTGGGTTAGATCTATGGGGCAGGAGCTGTTGTGGGTCATATCTATTGGGCAGCAGCTGCTTTACATATGATTTGTGTCAGATCTATGGGGCCGGAGCTGCAGTGGGGCTGATGGGGGTCAGATCTATGGGGCAGGAGCTACTGTGGGGCTGATGTGGGTCAGATCCTTAGGGAAGGAGCTACTGTGGGGCTGATGTTGGTTTGATCTATGGGGCAGGAGCTGTTGTGGGGCTGATGGGGTTCAGAACTATGGGGCAGGAGATACTGTGGGGCTGATGGGGGTCAGATCTATGGGGCAGGAGCTGCTGTGGGGCTGATGTTGGTCTGATCTATGGGACAGGAGCTGCTGTGCGACAGATGTGGGTCAGATCGATGGGGCAGGTGCTGCTGTGCGACATATGTGGGTCAGATCTATGGGGCAGGATCTGCTGTGGGGCTGATGTGGGAAAGATCTATGGGGCAGGAGATGCTTTGGGGCAGATGTGGGTCAGATCTATGGGGCAGGAGTTGCTGTGGGGCTGATGTGGGTCAAATCCTTGGGGCTGATGCTGCTGTGGGTCATATCTATTGGGCAGCAGCTGCTTTACATATGATGTGTGTAATATCTATGGGGCAGGAGCTGCCGTGGGGCTGATGTGGGTTAGATCTATGGGGCAGGAGCTGTTGTGGGGCTGATGGGGGTCAGATCCTTAGGGCAGGAGCTACTGTGGGGCTGATGTTGGTCTGATCTATGGGGCAGGAGCTGCTGCGGGGCTGATTTGGGTCAGATCTATGGGGCAGGAGCTGCTGTGGGGCTGATGTGGGTTAGATCTATGGGGCAGGAGCTGTTGTGGGGCTGATGGGGGTCAGATCTATGGGGCAGGTGATGCTGTGGGTCAGATCTATGGGGCAGGAGATGCTGTGGGGAACATGTGTGTCAGGTCTATGGGGCAGGAGTTGTTGTGGGGCAGATGTGGGTCATATTAATGGGGCAGGAGCTGCTGTGGGTCTGATGGGGTTCAGATCTATGGGGTAGGAGCTACTGTGGGGCTGATGTGGGTCAGAGCTATGGGGCAGGTGCTGCTGTGTGGCAGATGTGGGTCAGATCTATGGTGTAGGAGCTGCTGTGGGGCTGATGTTGGTCAGATCTATGGGGCAGGAGCTGCTGTGGTTAAGATCTATTTGGCAGGATCTGCTGTGGGGCAGATTTGGGTCAGATCTATGGGGCAGGAGCTGCAGTGGAGATGATGTAGGTCAGATCTATGGGGCAGGAGCTGCTGTGGGGCTGCTGTGGGTTAGATCTATGGGGCAGGAGCTGTTGTGGGTCATATCTATTGGGCAGCAGCTGCTTTACATATGATTTGTGTCAGATCTATGGGGCCGGAGCTGCAGTGGGGCTGATGGGGGTCAGATCTATGGGGCAGGAGCTACTGTGGGGCTGATGTGGGTCAGATCCTTAGGGAAGGAGCTACTGTGGGGCTGATGTTGGTCTTATCTATGGGGCAGGAGCTGTTGTGGGGCTGATGGGGTTCAGAACTATGGGGCAGGAGATGCTGTGGGGCTGATGGGGGTCAGATCTATGGGGCAGGAGCTGCTGTGGGGCTGATGTTGGTCTGATCTATGGGGCAGGAGCTGCTGTGCGACAGATGTGGGTCAGATCGATGGGGCAGGTGCTGCTGTGCGACATATGTGGGACAGATCTATGGGGCAGGATCTGCTGTGGGGCTGATGTGGGAAAGATCTATGGGGCAGGAGATGCTTTGGGGCAGATGTGGGTCAGATCTATGGGGCAGGAGTTGCTGTGGGGCTGATGTGGGTCAAATCCTTGGGGCTGATGCTGCTGTGGGTCATATCTATTGGGCAGCAGCTGCTTTACATATGATGTGTGTAATATCTATGGGGCAGGAGCTGCCGTGGGGCTGATGTGGGTTAGATCTATGGGGCAGGAGCTGTTGTGGGGCTGATGGGGGTCAGATCCTTAGGGCAGGAGCTACTGTGGGGCTGATGTTGGTCTGATCTATGGGGCAGGAGCTGCTGCGGGGCTGATTTGGGTCAGATCTATGGGGCAGGAGCTGCTGTGGGGCTGATGTGGGTTAGATCTATGGGGCAGGAGCTGTTGTGGGGCTGATGGGGGTCAGATCTATGGGGCAGGATATGCTGTGGGTCAGATCTATGGGGCAGGAGATGCTGTGGGGAACATGTGTGTCAGGTCTATGGGGCAGGAGCTGTTGTGGGGCAGATTTGGGTCATATTAATGGGGCAGGAGCTGCTGTGGGTCTGATGGGGTTCAGATCTATGGGGTAGGAGCTACTGTGGGGCTGATGGGGGTCAGATCTATGGGGCAGGAGCTACTGTGGGGCTGATGTGGGTCAGATCTATGGGGCAGGAGATGCTGTGGGTCAGATCTATGGGGCAGGAGATGCTGTGGGGAACATGTGTGTCAGGTCTATGGGGCAGGAGCTGTTGTGGGGCAGATGTGGGTCATATTAATGGGGCAGGAGCTGCTGTGGGACTGATGGGGTTCAGATCTATGGGGTAGGAGCTACTGTGGGGCTGATGGGGGTCAGATCTATGGGGCAGGAGCTACTGTGGGGCTGATGTGGGTCAGATCCTTGGGGCTGAAGCTGCTGTGGGTCATATCTATTGGGCAGCAGCTGCTTTACATATGATGTGTGTCAGATCTATGGGGCAGGAGCTGTTGTTGGGCTGATGGGGGTCAGATCTATGGGGCAGGAGCTACTGTGGGGCTGCTGTTGGTCTGATCTATGGGGCAGGAGCTGCTGTGCGACAGATGTGGGTCAGATCTATGGGGCAGGATCTGCTGTGGGTCAGATCTATGGGGCAGGAACAGATGTGGGCCTGATGTTGGTCAGATTTATGGAGCAGGAGCTGCTGTGTTGCAGATGTGGGTCAGATCTATGGGGAGGAGCTGCTGTGGTGCAGATGTGGGTCAGAGCTATGGGGCAGGAGCTGCTGTGTGGCAGATGTGGGTCAGATCTATGGTGTAGGAGCTGCTGTGGGGCTGATGTTGGTCAGATCTATGGGGCAGGAGCTGCTGTGGTTAAGATCTATTTGGCAGGATCTGCTGTGGGGCAGATTTGGGTCAGATCTATGGGGCAGGAGCTGCAGTGGAGATGATGTAGGTCAGATCTATGGGGCAGGAGCTGCTGTGGGGCTGCTGTGGGTTAGATCTATGGGGCAGGAGCTGTTGTGGGTCATATCTATTGGGCAGCAGCTGCTTTACATATGATGTGTGTCAGATCTATGGGGCCGGAGCTGCAGTGGGGCTGATGGGGGTCAGATCTATGGGGCAGGAGCTACTGTGGGGCTGATGTGGGTCAGATCCTTAGGGAAGGAACTACTGTGGGGCTGATGTTGGTCTGATCTATGGGGCAGGAGCTGTTGTGGGGCTGATGGGGTTCAGATCTATGGGGCAGGATTTACTGTGGGGCTGATGGGGGTCAGATCTATGGGGCAGGAGCTGCTTTGGGGCTGATGTTGGTCTGATCTATGGGGCAGGAGCTGCTGTGCGACAGATGTGGGTCAGATCTATGGGGCAGGTGCTGCTGTGCGACATATGTGGGTCAGATCTATGGGGCAGGATCTGCTGTGGGGCTGATGTGGGAAAGATCTATGGGGCAGGAGATGCTTTGGGGCAGATGTGGGTCAGATCTATGGGGCAGGAGTTGCTGTGGGGCTGATGTGGGTCAAATCCTTGGGGCTGATGCTGCTGTGGGTCATATCTATTGGGCAGCAGCTGCTTTACATATGATGTGTGTAATATCTATGGGGCAGGAGCTGCCATGGGGCTGATGTGGGTTAGATCTATGGGGCAGGAGCTGTTGTGGGGCTGATGGGGGTCAGATCCTTAGGGCAGGAGCTACTGTGGGGCTGATGTTGGTCTGATCTATGGGGCAGGAGCTGCTGCGGGGCTGATTTGGGTCAGATCTATGGGGCAGGAGCTGCTGTGGGGCTGATGTGGGTTAGATCTATGGGGCAGGAGCTGTTGTGGGGCTGATGGGGGTCAGATCTATGGGGCAGGAGATGCTGTGGGTCAGATCTATGGGGCAGGAGATGCTGTGGGGAACATGTGTGTCAGGTCTATGGGGCAGGAGCTGTTGTGGGGCAGATGTGGGTCATATTAATGGGGCAGGAGCTGCTGTGGGTCTGATGGGGTTCAGATCTATGGGGTAGGAGCTACTGTGGGGCTGATGGGGGTCAGATCTATGGGGCAGGAGCTACTGTGGGGCTGATGTGGGTCAGATCCTTGGGGCTGAAGCTGCTGTGGGTCATATCTATTGGGCAGCAGCTGCTTTACATATGATGTGTGTCAGATCTATGGGGCAGGAGCTGTTGTTGGGCTGATGGGGGTCAGATCTATGGGGCAGGAGCTACTGTGGGGCTGATGTTGGTCTGATCTATGGGGCAGGAGCTGCTGTGCGACAGATGTGGGTCAGATCTATGGGGCAGGATCTGCTGTGGGTCAGATCTATGGGGCAGGAACAGATGTGGGCCTGATGTTGGTCAGATTTATGGAGCAGGAGCTGCTGTGTTGCAGATGTGGGTCAGATCTATGGTGCAGGAGCTGCTGTGGGGCAGATGTAGGGCTTATCTATGGGGCAGGAGCTGCTGTGTGGCAGATGTGGGTCAGATCTATGGTGTAGGAGCTGCTGTGGGGCTGATGTTGGTCAGATCTATGGGGCAGGAGCTGCTGTGGTTAAGATCTATTTGGCAGGATCTGCTGTGGGGCAGATTTGGGTCAGATCTATGGGGCAGGAGCTGCAGTGGAGATGATGTAGGTCAGATCTATGGGGCAGGAGCTGCTGTGGGGCTGCTGTGGGTTAGATCTATGGGGCAGGAGCTGTTGTGGGTCATATCTATTGGGCAGCAGCTGCTTTACATATGATGTGTGTCAGATCTATGGGGCCGGATCTGCAGTGGGGCTGATGGGGGTCAGATCTATGGGGCAGGAGCTACTGTGGGGCTGATGTGGGTCAGATCCTTAGGGAAGGAGCTACTGTGGGGCTGATGTTGGTCTGATCTATGGGGCAGGAGCTGCTGCGGGGCTGATTTGGGTCAGATCTATGGGGCAGGAGCTGCTGTGGGGCTGATGTGGGTCAGATCTATGTGGCAGGAGCTGCTGTGGGTCAGGTCTATGGGGCAGGAGCTGCTGTGGGGAACATGTGTGTCAGCTCTATGGGTCAGCAGCTGCTGCGGGGCTGATGTTGGTCTGATCTATGGGGCAGGAGCTGCTGTGGGGCAGATGTGGGTCAGATCTATGGGTCAGCAGCTGCTGTGGGTCTGATGTGGGTCAGATCTATGGGTCAGCAGCTGCTGTGGGTCTGATGTGGGTCAGATCTATGGGGCATGAGCTGCTGTGAGGCTGATGGGTGTTAGATCTATGGGGAGGAGCTGCTGTGGTGCAGATGTGGGTCAGAGCTATGGGGCAGGAGCTGCTGTGGGGCAGAAGTGGGTAAGATCTATGGGGTAGGAGATGGTGTGTGGCAGATGTGGGTCAGATCTATGGTGTAGGAGCTGCTGTGGGGCTGATGTGGGTCAGATCTATGGGGCAGGAGCTGCTGTGGTTAAGATCTATTTGGCAGGATCTGCTGTGGGGCAGATTTAGGTCAGATCTATGGGGCAGGAGCTGCAGTGGAGATGATGTAGGTCAGATCTATGGGGCAGGAGCTGCTGTGGGGCTGCTGTGGGTTAGATCTATGGGGCAGGAGCTGTTGTGGGTCATATCTATTGGGCAGCAGCTGCTTTACATATGATGTGTGTCAGATCTATGGGGCCGGAGCTGCAGTGGGGCTGATGGGGGTCAGATCTAAGGGGCAGGAGCTACTGTGGGGCTGATGTGGGTCAAATCAATGGGGCAGAGCTGCTGTTGGGAACATGTGGGTCAGATCTATGGGGCAGGAGCTGCTGTGGGGCTGATGTGGGTCAGATCTATAGGGCAGGAGCTGCTGTGCGACAGATGTGGGTCAGATCTATGGGGCAGGAGCTGCTGTGGGGCTGATGTGGGTCAGATCCTTGGGGCTGAATCTGCTGTGGGTCATATCTATTGGGCAGCAGCTGCTTTACATATGATGTGTGTCAGATCTATGGGGCAGGAGCTGCTGTGGGGCTGATGTGGGTTAGATCTATGGGGCAGGAGCTGCTGTGGTTAAGATCTATTTGGCAGGATCTGCTGTGGGGCAGATTTGGGTCAGATCTATGGGGCAGGAGCTGCAGTGGAGATGATGTAGGTCAGATCTATGGGGCAGGAGCTGCTGTGGGGCTGCTGTGGGTTAGATCTATGGGGCAGGAACTGTTGTGGGTCATATCTATTGGGCAGCAGCTGCTTTACATATGATTTGTGTCAGATCTATGGGGCCGGAGCTGCAGTGGGGCTGATGGGGGTCAGATCTATGGGGCAGGAGCTACTGTGGGGCTGATGTGGGTCAAATCAATGGGGCAGAGCTGCTCTTGGGAACATGTGGGTCAGATCTATGGGGCAGGAGCTGCTGTGGGGCTGATGTGGGTCAGATCTATAGGGCAGGAGCTGCTGTGCGACAGATGTGGGTCAGATCTATGGGGCAGGAGCTGCTGTGGGGCTGATGTGGGTCAGATCCTTGGGGCTGAAGCTGCTGTGGGTCATATCTACTGGGCAGCAGCTGCTTTACATATGATGTGTGTCAGATCTATGGGGCAGGAGCTGCTGTGGGGCTGATGTGGGTTAGATCTATGGGGCAGGAGCTGTTGTGGGGCTGATGGGGTTCAGATCTATGGGGCAGGAGCTACTGTGGGTCTGATGTGGGTCAGATCTATGGGGCAGGAGCTACTGTGGGGCTGATGTTGGTCTGATCTATGGGGCAGGAGCTGCTGTGCGACAGATGTGGGTCAGATCGATGGGGCAGGTGCTGCGGTGCGACATATGTGGGTCAGATCTATGGGGCAGGATCTGCTGTGGGGCTGATGTGGGAAAGATCTATGGGGCAGGAGATGCTTTGGTGCAGATGTGGGTCAGATCTATGGGGCAGGAGTTGCTGTGGGGCTGATGTGGGTCAAATCCTTGGGGCTGATGCTGCTGTGGGTCATATCTATTGGGCAGCAGCTGCTTTACATATGATGTGTGTCAGATCTATGGGGCAGGAGCTGCCGTGGGGCTGATGTGGGTTAGATCTATGGGGCAGGAGCTGTTGTGGGGCTGATGGGGGTCAGATCTATGGGGCAGGAGCTACTGTGGGGCTGATGTGGGTCAGATCTATGGGGCAGGAGATGCTGTGGGTCAGATCTATGGGGCAGGAGATGCTGTGGGGAACATGTGTGTCAGGTCTATGGGGCAGGAGCTGTTGTGGGGCAGATGTGGGTCATATTAAAGGGGCAGGAGCTGCTGTGGGTCTGATGGGGTTCAGATCTATGGGGTAGGAGCTACTGTGGGGCTGATGGGGGTCAGATCTATGGGGCAGGAGCTACTGTGGGGCTGATGTGGGTCAGATCCTTGGGGCTGAAGCTGCTGTGGGTCATATCTATTGGGCAGCAGCTGCTTTACATATGATGTGTGTCAGATCTATGGGGCAGGAGCTGTTGTTGGGCTGATGGGGGTCAGATCTATGGGGCAGGAGCTACTGTGGGGCTGATGTTGGTCTGATCTATGGGGCAGGAGCTGCTGTGCGACAGATGTGGGTCAGATCTATGGGGCAGGATCTGCTGTGGGTCAGATCTATGGGGCAGGAACAGATGTGGGCCTGATGTTGGTCAGATTTATGGAGCAGGAGCTGCTGTGTTGCAGATGTGGGTCAGATCTATGGTGCAGGAGCTGCTGTGGGGCAGATGTAGGGCTTATCTATGGGGCAGGAGCTGCTGTGTGGCAGATGTGGGTCAGATCTATGGTGTAGGAGCTGCTGTGGGGCTGATGTTGGTCAGATCTATGGGGCAGGAGCTGCTGTGGTTAAGATCTATTTGGCAGGATCTGCTGTGGGGCAGATTTGGGTCAGATCTATGGGGCAGGAGCTGCAGTGGAGATGATGTAGGTCAGATCTATGGGGCAGGAGCTGCTGTGGGGCTGCTGTGGGTTAGATCTATGGGGCAGGAGCTGTTGTGGGTCATATCTATTGGGCAGCAGCTGCTTTACATATGATGTGTGTCAGATCTATGGGGCCGGATCTGCAGTGGGGCTGATGGGGGTCAGATCTATGGGGCAGGAGCTACTGTGGGGCTGATGTGGGTCAGATCCTTAGGGAAGGAGCTACTGTGGCGCTGATGTTGGTCTGATCTATGGGGCAGGAGCTGCTGCGGGGCTGATTTGGGTCAGATCTATGGGGCAGGAGCTGCTGTGGGGCTGATGTGGGTCAGATCTATGGGGCAGGAGCTGCTGTGGGTCAGGTCTATGGGACAGGAGCTGCTGTGGGGAACATGTGTGTCAGCTCTATGGGTCAGCAGCTGCTGCGGGGCTGATGTTGGTCTGATCTATGGGGCAGGAGCTGCTGTGGGGCAGATGTGGGTCAGATCTATGGGTCAGCAGCTGCTGTGGGTCTGATGTGGGTCAGATCTATGGGTCAGCAGCTGCTGTGGGTCTGATGTGGGTCAGATCTATGGGGCATGAGCTGCTGTGAGGCTGATGTGTGTTAGATCTATGGGGAGGAGCTGCTGTGGTGCAGATGTGGGTCAGAGCTATGGGGCAGGAGCTGCTGTGGGGCAGAAGTGGGTAAGATCTATGGGGTAGGAGATGGTGTGTGGCAGATGTGGGTCAGATCTATGGTGTAGGAGCTGCTGTGGGGCTGATGTGGGTCAGATCTATGGGGCAGGAGCTGCTGTGGTTAAGATCTATTTGGCAGGATCTGCTGTGGGGCAGATTTGGGTCAGATCTATGGGGCAGGAGCTGCAGTGGAGATGGTGTAGGTCAGATCTATGGGGCAGGAGCTGCTGTGGGGCTGCTGTGGGTTAGATCTATGGGGCAGGAGCTGTTGTGGGTCATATCTATTGGGCAGCAGCTGCTTTACATATGATGTGTGTCAGATCTATGGGGCCGGAGCTGCAGTGGGGCTGATGGGGGTCAGATCTAAGGGGCAGGAGCTACTGTGGGGCTGATGTGGGTCAAATCAATGGGGCAGAGCTGCTGTTGGGAACATGTGGGTCAGATCTATGGGGCAGGAGCTGCTGTGGGGCTGATGTGGGTCAGATCTATAGGGCAGGAGCTGCTGTGCGACAGATGTGGGTCAGATCTATGGGGCAGGAGCTGCTGTGGGGCTGATGTGGGTCAGATCCTTGGGGCTGAATCTGCTGTGGGTCATATCTATTGGGCAGCAGCTGCTTTACATATGATGTGTGTCAGATCTATGGGGCAGGAGCTGCTGTGGGGCTGATGTGGGTTAGATCTATGGGGCAGGAGCTGCTGTGGTTAAGATCTATTTGGCAGGATCTGCTGTGGGGCAGATTTGGGTCAGATCTATGGGGCAGGAGCTGCAGTGGAGATGATGTAGGTCAGATCTATGGGGCAGGAGCTGCTGTGGGGCTGCTGTGGGTTAGATCTATGGGGCAGGAACTGTTGTGGGTCATATCTATTGGGCAGCAGCTGCTTTACATATGATTTGTGTCAGATCTATGGGGCCGGAGCTGCAGTGGGGCTGATGGGGGTCAGATCTATGGGGCAGGAGCTACTGTGGGGCTGATGTGGGTCAAATCAATGGGGCAGAGCTGCTCTTGGGAACATGTGGGTCAGATCTATGGGGCAGGAGCTGCTGTGGGGCTGATGTGGGTCAGATCTATAGGGCAGGAGCTGCTGTGCGACAGATGTGGGTCAGATCTATGGGGCAGGAGCTGCTGTGGGGCTGATGTGGGTCAGATCCTTGGGGCTGAAGCTGCTGTGGGTCATATCTACTGGGCAGCAGCTGCTTTACATATGATGTGTGTCAGATCTATGGGGCAGGAGCTGCTGTGGGGCTGATGTGGGTTAGATCTATGGGGCAGGAGCTGTTGTGGGGCTGATGGGGTTCAGATCTATGGGGCAGGAGCTACTGTGGGTCTGATGTGGGTCAGATCTATGGGGCAGGAGCTACTGTGGGGCTGATGTTGGTCTGATCTATGGGGCAGGAGCTGCTGTGCGACAGATGTGGGTCAGATCGATGGGGCAGGTGCTGCGGTGCGACATATGTGGGTCAGATCTATGGGGCAGGATCTGCTGTGGGGCTGATGTGGGAAAGATCTATGGGGCAGGAGATGCTTTGGTGCAGATGTGGGTCAGATCTATGGGGCAGGAGTTGCTGTGGGGCTGATGTGGGTCAAATCCTTGGGGCTGATGCTGCTGTGGGTCATATCTATTGGGCAGCAGCTGCTTTACATATGATGTGTGTCAGATCTATGGGGCAGGAGCTGCCGTGGGGCTGATGTGGGTTAGATCTATGGGGCAGGAGCTGTTGTGGGGCTGATGGGGGTCAGATCTATGGGGCAGGAGCTACTGTGGGGCTGATGTGGGTCAGATCTATGGGGCAGGAGATGCTGTGGGTCAGATCTATGGGGCAGGAGATGCTGTGGGGAACATGTGTGTCAGGTCTATGGGGCAGGAGCTGCTGTGGAGCAGATGTGGGTCATATTAATGGGGCAGGAGCTGCTGTGGGTCTGATGGGGTTCAGATATATGGGGTAGGAGCTACTGTGGGGCTGATGGGGGTCAGATCTATGGGGCAGGAGCTACTGTGGGGCTGATGTGGGTCAGATCCTTGGGGCTGAAGCTGCTGTGGGTCATATCTATTGGGCAGCAGCTGCTTTACATATGATGTGTGTCATATCTATGGGGCAGGAGCTGCCGTGGGGCTGATGTGGGTTAGATCTATGGGGCAGGAGCTGTTGTGGGGCTGATGGGGGTCAGATCCTTAGGGCAGGAGCTACTGTGGGGCTGATGTTGGTCTGATCTATGGGGCAGGAGCTGCTGTGCGACAGATGTGGGTCAGATCTATGGGGCAGGATCTGCTGTGGGTCAGATCTATGGGGCAGGAACAGATGTGGGCCTGATGTTGGTCAGATTTATGGAGCAGGAGCTGCTGTGTTGCAGATGTGGGTCAGATCTATGGGGAGGAGCTGCTGTGGTGCAGATGTGGGTCAGATCTATGGGGCAGGAGCTGCTGTGGGTCTGATGTGGGTCAGATCTATGGGTCAGCAGCTGCTGTGGGTCTGATGTGGGTCAGATCTATGGGGCATGAGCTGCTGTGAGGCTGATGGGTGTTAGATCTATGGGGAGGAGCTGCTGTGGTGCAGATGTGGGTCAGAGCTATGGGGCAGGAGCTGCTGTGGGGCAGAAGTGGGTAAGATCTATGGGGTAGGAGATGGTGTGTGGCAGATGTGGGTCAGATCTATGGTGTAGGAGCTGCTGTGGGGCTGATGTGGGTCAGATCTATGGGGCAGGAGCTGCTGTGGTTAAGATCTATTTGGCAGGATCTGCTGTGGGGCAGATTTGGGTCAGATCTATGGGGCAGGAGCTGCAGTGGAGATGATGTAGGTCAGATCTATGGGGCAGGAGCTGCTGTGGGGCTGCTGTGGGTTAGATCTATGGGGCAGGAGCTGTTGTGGGTCATATCTATTGGGCAGCAGCTGCTTTACATATGATGTGTGTCAGATCTATGGGGCCGGAGCTGCAGTGGGGCTGATGGGGGTCAGATCTAAGGGGCAGGAGCTACTGTGGGGCTGATGTGGGTCAAATCAATGGGGCAGAGCTGCTGTTGGGAACATGTGGGTCAGATCTATGGGGCAGGAGCTGCTGTGGGGCTGATGTGGGTCAGATCTATAGGGCAGGAGCTGCTGTGCGACAGATCTGGGTCAGATCTATGGGGCAGGAGCTGCTGTGGGGCTGATGTGGGTCAGATCCTTGGGGCTGAAGCTGCTGTGGGTCATATCTACTGGGCAGCAGCTGCTTTACATATGATGTGTGTCAGATCTATGGGGCAGGAGCTGCTGTGGGGCTGATGTGGGTTAGATCTATGGGGCAGGAGCTGTTGTGGGGCTGATGGGGTTCAGATCTATGGGGCAGGAGCTACTGTGGGTCTGATGTGGGTCAGATCTATGGGGCAGGAGCTACTGTGGGGCTGATGTTGGTCTGATCTATGGGGCAGGAGCTGCTGTGCGACAGATGTGGGTCAGATCGATGGGGCAGGTGCTGCGGTGCGACATATGTGGGTCAGATCTATGGGGCAGGATCTGCTGTGGGGCTGATGTGGGAAAGATCTATGGGGCAGGAGATGCTTTGGTGCAGATGTGGGTCAGATCTATGGGGAAGGAGTTGCTGTGGGGCTGATGTGGGTCAAATCCTTGGGGCTGATGCTGCTGTGGGTCATATCTATTGGGCAGCAGCTGCTTTACATATGATGTGTGTCAGATCTATGGGGCAGGAGCTGCCGTGGGGCTGATGTGGGTTAGATCTATGGGGCAGGAGCTGTTGTGGGGCTGATGGGGGTCAGATCTATGGGGCAGGAGCTACTGTGGGGCTGATGTGGGTCAGATCTATGGGGCAGGAGATGCTGTGGGTCAGATCTATGGGGCAGGAGATGCTGTGGGGAACATGTGTGTCAGGTCTATGGGGCAGGAGCTGCTGTGGAGCAGATGTGGGTCATATTAAAGGGGCAGGAGCTGCTGTGGGTCTGATGGGGTTCAGATATATGGGGTAGGAGCTACTGTGGGGCTGATGGGGGTCAGATCTATGGGGCAGGAGCTACTGTGGGGCTGATGTGGGTCAGATCCTTGGGGCTGAAGCTGCTGTGGGTCATATCTATTGGGCAGCAGCTGCTTTACATATGATGTGTGTCATATCTATGGGGCAGGAGCTGCCGTGGGGCTGATGTGGGTTAGATCTATGGGGCAGGAGCTGTTGTGGGGCTGATGGGGGTCAGATCCTTAGGGCAGGAGCTACTGTGGGGCTGATGTTGGTCTGATCTATGGGGCAGGAGCTGCTGTGCGACAGATGTGGGTCAGATCTATGGGGCAGGATCTGCTGTGGGTCAGATCTATGGGGCAGGAACAGATGTGGGCCTGATGTTGGTCAGATTTATGGAGCAGGAGCAGCTGTGTTGCAGATGTGGGTCAGATCTATGGGGAGGAGCTGCTGTGGTGCAGATGTGGGTCAGAGCTATGGGGCAGGAGCTGCTGTGGGGCTGCTGTGGGTTAGATCTATAGGGCAGGAGCTGTTGTGGGTCATATCTATTGGGCAGCAGCTGCTTTACATATGATGTGTGTCAGATCTATGGGGCCGGATCTGCAGTGGGGCTGATGGGGGTCAGATCTATGGGGCAGGAGCTACTGTGGGGCTGATGTGGGTCAGATCCTTAGGGAAGGAGCTACTGTGGGGCTGATGTTGGTCTGATCTATGGGGCAGGAGCTGCTGCGGGGCTGATTTGGGTCAGAACTATGGGGCAGGAGCTGCTGTGGGGCTGATGTGGGTCAGATCGATGGGGCAGGTGCTGCTGTGCGACATATGTGGGTCAGATCTATGGGGCAGGATCTGCTGTGGGGCTGATGTGGGAAAGATATATGGGGCAGGAGATGCTTTGGTGCAGATGTGGGTCAGATCTATGGGGCAGGAGTTGCTGTGGGGCTGATGTGGGTCAAATCCTTGGGGCTGATGCTGCTGTGGGTCATATCTATTGGGCAGCAGCTGCTTTACATATGATGTGTGTCATATCTATGGGGCAGGAGCTGCCGTGGGGCTGATGTGGGTTAGATCTATGGGGCAGGAGCTGTTGTGGGGCTGATGGGGGTCAGATCTATGGGGCAGGAGCTGCTGTGGGGCTGATGTGGGTCAGATCTATGGGGCAGGAGATGCTGTGGGTCAGATCTATGGGGCAGGAGATGCTGTGGGGAACATGTGTGTCAGGTCTATGGGGCAGGAGCTGCTGTGGGGCAGATGTGGGTCATTTTAAAGGGGCAGGAGCTGCTGTGGGTCTGATGGGGTTCAGATCTATGGGGTAGGAGCTACTGTGGGGCTGATGGGGGTCAGATCTATGGGGCAGGAGCTACTGTGGGGCTGATGTTGGTCTGATCTATGGGGCAGGAGCTGCTGTGCGACAGATGTGGGTCAGATCTATGGGGCAGGATCTGCTGTGGGTCAGATCTATGGGGCAGGAACAGATGTGGGCCTGATGTTGGTCAGATTTATGGAGCAGGAGCTGCTGTGTTGCAGATGTGGGTCAGATCTATGGGGAGGAGCTGCTGTGGTGCAGATGTGGGTCAGAGCTATGGGGCAGGAGCTGCTGTGTGGCAGATGTGGGTCAGATCTATGGGGCAGGAGCTGCTGTGGGTCTGATGTGGGTCAGATCTATGGGGCAGGAGCTGCTGTGGGGCTGCTGTGGGTTAGATCTATGGGGCAGGAGCTGTTGTGGGTCATATCTATTGGGCAGCAGCTGCTTTACATATGATGTGTGTCAGATCTATGGGGCCGGATCTGCAGTGGGGCTGATGGGGGTCAGATCTATTGGGCAGGAGCTACTGTGGGGCTGATGTGGGTCAGATCCTTAGGGAAGGAGCTACTGTGGGGCTGATGTTGGTCTGATCTATGGGGCAGGAGCTGCTGCGGGGCTGATTTGGGTCAGATCTATGGGGCAGGAGCTGCTGTGGGGCTGATGTGGGTCAGATCTATGGGGCAGGAGCTGCTGTGGGTCAGGTCTATGGGGCAGGAGCTGCTGTGGGGAACATGTGTGTCAATTCTATGGGTCAGCAGCTGCTGCGGGGCTGATGTTGGTCTGATCTATGGGGCAGGAGCAGCTGTGGGGCAGATGTGGGTCAGATCTATGGGTCAGCAGCTGCTGTGGGTCTGATGTGGGTCAGATCTATGGGTCAGCAGCTGCTGTGGGTCTGATGTGGGTCAGATCTATGGGTCAGCAGCTGCTGTTGGTCAGATCTATGGGGCAGGAACAGATGTGGGCCTGATGTTGGTCAGATTTATGGAGCAGGAGCTGCTGTGTTGCAGATGTGGGTCAGATCTATGTTGCAGGAGCTGATGTGGGGCAGATGTAGGGCATATCTATGGGGCATGAGCTGCTGTGAGGCTGATGGGTGTTAGATCTATGGGGAGGAGCTGCTGTGGTGCAGATGTGGGTCAGAGCTATGGGGCAGGAGCTGCTGTGGGGCAGAAGTGGGTAAGATCTATGGGGTAGGAGATGGTGTGTGGCAGATGTGGGTCAGATCTATGGTGTAGGAGCTGCTGAGGGGCTGATGTGGGTCAGATCTATGGGGCAGGAGCTGCTGTGGTTAAGATCTATTTGGCAGGATCTGCTGTGGGGCAGATTTGGGTCAGATCTATGGGGCAGGAGCTGCAGTGGAGATGATGTAGGTCAGATCTATGGGGCAGGAGCTGCTGTGGGGCTGCTGTGGGTTAGATCTATAGGGCAGGAGCTGTTGTGGGTCATATCTATTGGGCAGCAGCTGCTTTACATATGATGTGTTTCAGATCTATGGGGCCGGAGCTGCAGTGGGGCTGATGGGGGTCAGATCTAAGGGGCAGGAGCTACTGTGGGGCTGATGTGGGTCAAATCAATGGGGCAGAGCTGCTGTTGGGAACATGTGGGTCAGATCTATGGGGCAGGAGCTGCTGTGGGGCTGCTGTGGGTCAGATCTATAGGGCAGGAGCTGCTGTGCGACAGATGTGGGTCAGATCTATGGGGCAGGAGCTGCTGTGGGGCTGATGTGGGTCAGATCCTTGGGGCTGAATCTGCTGTGGGTCATATCTATTGGGCAGCAGCTGCTTTACATATGATGTGTGTCAGATCTATGGGGCAGGAGCTGCTGTGGGGCTGATGTGGGTTAGATCTATGGGGCAGGAGCTGTTGTGGTTAAGATCTATTTGGCAGGATCTGCTGCGGGGCAGATTTGGGTCAGATCTATGGGGCAGGAGCTGCAGTGGAGATGATGTAGGTCAGATCTATGGGGCAGGAGCTGCTGTGGGGCTGCTGTGGGTTAGATCTATGGGGCAGGAGCTGTTGTGGGTCATATCTATTGGGCAGCAGCTGCTTTACATATGATTTGTGTCAGATCTATGGGGCCGGAGCTGCAGTGGGGCTGATGGGGGTCAGATCTATGGGGCAGGAGCTACTGTGGGGCTGATGTGGGTCAAATCAATGGGGCAGAGCTGCTCTTGGGAACATGTGGGTCAGATCTATGGGGCAGGAGCTGCTGTGGGGCTGATGTGGGTCAGATCTATAGGGCAGGAGCTGTTGTGGGGCTGATGGGGTTCAGATCTATGGGTAGGATATACTGTGGGGCTGATGGGGCTCAGATCTATGGGGCAGGAGCTGCTGTGGGGCTGATGTTGGTCTGATCTATGGGGCAGGAGCTGCTGTGCGACAGATGTGGGTCAGATCTATGGGGCAGGTGCTGCTGTGCGACATATGTGGGTCAGATCTATGGGGCCGGATCTGCTGTGGGGCTGATGTGGGAAAGATCTATGGGGCAGGAGATGCTTTGGGGCAGATGTGGGTCAGATCTATGGGGCAGGAGTTCCGGTGGGGCTGATGTGGGTCAAATCCTTGGGGCTGATGCTGCTGTGGGTCATATCTATTGGGCAGCAGCTGCTTTACATATGATGTGTGTCAGATCTATGGGGCAGGAGCTGCTGTGGGGCTGATGTGGGTTAGATCTATAGGGCAGGAGATGCTGTGGGTCAGATCTATGGGGCAGGAGATGCTGTGGGGAACATGTGTGTCAGGTCTATGGGGCAGGAGCTGCTGTGGGTCTGATGGGGTTCAGATCTATGGGGTAGGAGCTACTGTGGGGCTGATGGGGGTCAGATCTATGGGGCAGGAGCTACTGTGGGGCTGATGTGGGTCAGATCCTTGGGGCTGAAGCTGCTGTGGGTCATATCTATTGGGCAGCAGCTGCTTTACATATGATGTGTGTCAGATCTATGGGGCAGGAGCTACTGTGGGGCTGATGTTGGTCTGATCTATGGGGCAGGAGCTGCTGTGGAGATGATGTAGGTCAGATCTATGGGGCAGGAGCTGCTGTGGGGCTGCTGTGGGTTAGATCTATGGGGCAGGAGCTGTTGTGGGTCATATCTATTGGGCAGCAGCTGCTTTACATATGATTTGTGTCAGATCTATGGGGCCGGAGCTGCAGTGGGGCTGATGGGGGTCAGATCTATGGGGGAGGAGCTACTGTGGGGCTGATGTGGGTCAAATCAATGGGGCAGAGCTGCTCTTGGGAACATGTGGGTCAGATCTGTGGGGCAGGAGTTGCTGTGGGGCTGATGTGGGTCAAATCCTTGGGGCTGATGCTGCTGTGGGTCATATCTATTGGGCAGCAGCTGCTTTACATATGATGTGTGTCAGATCTATGGGGCAGGAGCTGCCGTGGGGCTGATGTGGGTTAGATCTATGGGGCAGGAGCTGTTGTGGGGCTGATGGGGGTCAGATCTATGGGGCAGGAGCTACTGTGGGGCTGATGTGGGTCAGATCTATGGGGCAGGAGATGCTGTGGGTCAGATCTATGGGGCAGGTGATGCTGTGGGGAACATGTGTGTCAGGTCTATGGGGCAGGAGCTGCTGTGGGGCAGATGTGGGTCATATTAAAGGGGCAGGAGCTGCTGTGGGTCTGATGGGGTTCAGATCTATGGGGTAGGAGCTGCCGTGGGGCTGATGTGGGTTAGATCTATGGGGCAGGAGCTGTTGTGGGGCTGATGGGGGTCAGATCTATGGGGCAGGAGCTACTGTGGGGCTGATGTTGGTCTGATCTATGGGGCAGGAGATGCTGTGGGTCAGATCTATGGAGCAGGAGCTGCTGTGGGTCAGGTCTATGGGGCAGGAGCTGCTGTGGGGAACATGTGTGTCAGCTCTATGGGTCAGCAGCTGCTGCGGGGCTGATGTTGGTCTGATCTATGGGGCAGGAGCTGCTGTGGAGATGATGTAGGTCAGATCTATGGGGCAGGAGCTGCTGTGGGGCTGCTGTGGGTTAGATCTATGGGGCAGGAGCTGTTGTGGGTCATATCTATTGGGCAGCAGCTGCTTTACATATGATGTGTGTCAGATCTATGGGGCCGGAGCTGCAGTGGGGCTGATGGGGGTCAGATCTATGGGGCAGGAGCTACTGTGGGGCTGATGTGGGTCAAATCAATGGGGCAGAGCTGCTCTTGGGAACATGTGGGTCAGATCTATGGGGCAGGAGCTGCTGTGGGGCTGATGTGGGTCAGATCTATAGGGCAGGAGCTGCTGTGCGACAGATGTGGGTCAGATCTATGGGGCAGGAGCTGCTGTGGGGCTGATGTTGGTCTGATCTATGGGGCAGGAGCTGCTGTGCGACAGATGTGGGTCAGATCTATGGGGCAGGTGCTGCTGTGCGACATATGTGGGTCAGATCTATGGGGCAGGATCTGCTGTGGGGCTGATGTGGGAATGATCTATTGGGCAGGAGATGCTTTGGGGCAGATGTGGGTCAGATCTATGGGGCAGGAGTTGCTGTGTGGCTGATGTGGGTCAGATCCTTGGGGCTGATGCTGCTGTGGGTAATATCTATTGGGCAGCAGCTGCTTTACATATGATGTGTGTCAGATCTATGGGGCAGGAGCTGCTGTGGGGCTGATGTGGGTTAGATCTATGGGGCAGGAGCTGTTGTGGGGCTGATGTGGGAAAGATCCTTAGGGCAGGAGCTACTGTGCGGCTGATGTTGGTCTGATCTATGGGGCAGGAGCTGCTGCGGGGCTGATTTGGGTCAGATCTATGGGGCAGGAGCAGCTGTGGGGCTGATGTGGGTTAGATCTATGGGGCAGGAGCTGCTGTGGGTCAGATTTGGGTCAGATCTATGGGGCAGGAGCTGTTGTGGTTAAGATCTATTTGGCAGGATCTGCTGTGGGGGAGATTTGGGTCAGATCTATGGGGCAGGAGCTGCAGTGGAGATGATGTAGGTCAGATCTATGGGGCAGGAGCTGTTGTGGGGCTGATGGGGGTCAGATCTATGGGGCAGGAGATGCTGTGGGTCAGATCTATGGGGCAGGAGATGCTGTGGGTCAGGTTTATGGGGCAGGAGCTGCTGTGGGGCAGATGTGGGTCATATTAATGGGGCAGGAGCTGCTGTGGGTCTGATGGGGTTCAGATCTATGGGGTAGGAGCTACTGTGGGGCTGATGGGGGTCAGATCTATGGGGCAGGAGCTACTGTGGGGCTGATGTGGGTCAGATCCTTGGGGCTGAAGCTGCTGTGGGTCATATCTATTGGGCAGCAGCTGCTTTACATATGATGTGTGTCAGATCTATGGGGCAGGAGCTGCCGTGGGGCTGATGTGGGTTAGATCTATGGGGCAGGAGCTGCTGTGGTTAAGATCTATTTGGCAGGATCTGCTGTGGGGCAGATTTGGGTCAGATCTATGGGGCAGGAGCTGCAGTGGAGATGATGTAGGTCAGATCTATGGGGCAGGAGCTACTGTGGGGCTGCTGTGGGTTAGATCTATGGGGCAGGAGCTGTTGTGGGTCATATCTATTGGGCAGCAGCTGCTTTACATATGATGTGTGTCAGATCTATGGGGCCGGATCTGCAGTGGGGCTGATGGGGGTCAGATCTATGGGGCAGGAGCTACTGTGGGGATGATGTGGGTCAGATCCTTAGGGAAGGAGCTACTGTGGGGCTGATATTGGTCTGATCTATGGGGCAGGAGTTGCTGCGGGGCTGATTTGGGTCAGATCAATGGGGCAGGAGCTGCTGTGGTTAAGATCTATTTGGCAGGATCTGCTGTGGGGCAGATTTGGGTCAGATCTATGGGGCAGGAGCTGCAGTGGAGATGATGTAGGTCAGATCTATGGGGCAGGAGCTGCTGTGGGGCTGCTGTGGGTTAGATCTATGGGGCAGGAGCTGTTGTGGGTCATATCTATTGGGCAGCAGCTGCTTTACATATGATTTGTGTCAGATCTATGGGGCCGGAGCTGCAGTGGGGCTGATGGGGGTCAGATCTATGGGGCAGGAGGTACTGTGGGGCTGATGTGGGTCAAATCAATGGGGCAGAGCTGCTCTTGGGAACATGTGGGTCAGATCTATGGGGCAGGAGCTGCTGTGGGGCTGATGTGGGTCAGATCTATAGGGCAGGAGCTGCTGTGCGACAGATGTGGGTCAGATCTATGGGGCAGGAGCTGCTGTGGGGCTGATGTGGGTCAGATCCTTGGGGCTGAAGCTGCTGCGGGTCATATCTACTGGGCAGCAGCTGCTTTACATATGATGTGTGTCAGATCTATGGGGCAGGAGCTGCTGTGGGGCTGATGTGGGTTAGATCTATGGGGCAGGAGCTGTTGTGGGGCTGATGGGGTTCAGATCTATGGGGCAGGAGCTACTGTGGGGCTGATGGGGGTCAGATCTATGGGGCAGGAGCTACTGTGGGGCTGATGTTGGTCTGATCTATGGGGCAGGAGCTGCTGTGCGACAGATGTGGGTCAGATCGATGGGGCAGGTGCTGCGGTGCGACATATGTGGGTCAGATCTATGGGGCAGGAGCTGCTGTGGGGCTGATGTGGGAAAGATCTATGGGGCAGGAGATGCTTTGGTGCAGATGTAGGTCAGATCTATGGGGCAGGAGTTGCTGTGGGGCTGATGTGGGTTAGATCTATGGGGCAGGAGCTGTTGTGGGGCTGATGGGGGTCAGATCCTTAGGGCAGGAGCTACTGTGGGGCTGATGTTGGTCTGATCTATGGGGCAGGAGCTGCTGTGCGACAGATGTGGGTCAGATCTATGGGGCAGGATATGCTGTGGGTCAGATCTATGGGGCAGGAACAGATGTGGGCCTGATGTTGGTCAGATTTATGGAGCAGGAGCTGCTGTGTTGCAGATGTGGGTCAGATCTATGGGGAGGAGCTGCTGTGGTGCAGATGTGGGTCAGAGCTATGGGGCAGGAGCTGCTGTGGTTAAGATCTATTTGGCAGGATCTGCTGTGGGGCAGATTTGGGTCAGATCTATGGGGCAGGAGCTGCAGTGGAGATGATGTAGGTCAGATCTATGGGGCAGGAGCTGCTGTGGGGCTGCTGTGGGTTAGATCTATGGGGCAGGAGCTGTTGTGGGTCATATCTATTGGGCAGCAGCTGCTTTACATATGATGTGTGTCAGATCTATGGGGCCGGATCTGCAGTGGGGCTGATGGGGGTCAGATCTATGGGGCAGGAGCTACTGTGGGGCTGATGTGGGTCAGATCCTTAGGTAAGGAGCTACTGTGGGGCTGATGTTGGTCTGATCTATGGGGCAGGAGCTGCTGCGGGGCTGATTTGGGTCAGATCTATGGGGCAGGAGCTGCTGTGGGGCTGATGTGGGTCAGATCGATGGGGCAGGTGCTGCTGTGCGACAGATGTGGGTCAGATCTATGGGGCAGGATCTGCTGTGGGGCTGATGTGGGAAAGATATATGGGGCAGGAGATGCTTTGGTGCAGATGTGGGTCAGATCTATGGGGAAGGAGTTGCTGTGGGGCTGATGTGGGTCAAATCCTTGGGGCTGATGCTGCTGTGGGTCATATCTATTGGGCAGCAGCTGCTTTACATATGATGTGTGTCATATCTATGGGGCAGGAGCTGCCGTGGGGCTGATGTGGGTTAGATCTATGGGGCAGGAGCTGTTGTGGGGCTGATGGGGGTCAGATCTATGGATCAGGAGCTACTGTGGGGCTGATGTGGGTCAGATCTATGGGGCAGGAGATGCTGTGGGTCAGATCTATGGGGCAGGAGATGCTGTGGGGAACATGTGTGTCAGGTCTATGGGGCAGGAGCTGCTGTGGGGCAGATGTGGGTCATATTAAAGGGGCAGGAGCTGCTGTGGGTCTGATGGGGTTCAGATCTATTGGGTAGGAGCTACTGTGGGGCTGATGGGGGTCAGATCTATGGGGCAGGAGCTACTGTGGGGCTGATGTTGGTCTGATCTATGGGGCAGGAGCTGCTGTGCGACAGATGTGGGTCAGATCTATGGGGCAGGAACAGATGTGGGCCTGATGTTGGTCAGATTTATGGAGCAGGAGCTGCTGTGTTGCAGATGTGGGTCAGATCTATGGGGAGGAGCTGCTGTGGTGCAGATGTGGGTCAGAGCTATGGGGCAGGAGCTGCTGTGTGGCAGATGTGGGTCAGATCTATGGGGCAGGAGCTGCAGTGGAGATGATGTAGGTCAGATCTATGGGGCAGGAGCTGCTGTGGGGCTGCTGTGGGTTAGATCTATGGGGCAGGAGCTGTTGTGGGTCATATCTATTGGGCAGCAGCTGCTTTACATATGATGTGTGTCAGATCTATGGGGCCGGATCTGCAGTGGGGCTGATGGGGGTCAGATCTATGGGGCAGGAGCTACTGTGGGGCTGATGTGGGTCAGATCCTTAGGGAAGGAGCTACTGTGGGGCTGATGTTTGTCTGATCTATGGGGCAGGAGCTGCTGCGGGGCTGATTTGGGTCAGATCTATGGGGCAGGAGCTGCTGTGGGGCTGATGTGGGTCAGATCTATGGGGCAGGAGCTGCTGTGGGTCAGGTCTATGGGGCAGGAGCTGCTGTGGGGAACATGTGTGTCAATTCTATGGGTCAGCAGCTGCTGCGGGGCTGATGTTGGTCTGATCTATGGGGCAGGAGCTGCTGTGGGGCAGATGTGGGTCAGATCTATGGGTCAGCAGCTGCTGTGGGTCTGATGTGGGTCAGATCTATGGGTCAGCAGCTGCTGTGGGTCTGATGTGGGTCAGATCTATGGGTCAGCAGCTGCTGTTGGTCAGATCTATGGGGCAGGAACAGATGTGGGCCTGATGTTGGTCAGATTTATGGAGCAGGAGCTGCTGTGTTGCAGATGTGGGTCAGATCTATGTTGCAGGAGCTGATGTGGGGCAGATGTAGGGCATATCTATGGGGCATGAGCTGCTGTGAGGCTGATGGGTGTTAGATCTATGGGGAGGAGCTGCTGTGGTGCAGATGTGGGTCAGAGCTATGGGGCAGGAGCTGCTGTGGGGCAGAAGTGGGTAAGATCTATGGGGTAGGAGATGGTGTGTGGCAGATGTGGGTCAGATCTATGGTGTAGGAGCTGCTGTGGGGCTGATGTGGGTCAGATCTATGGGGCAGGAGCTGCTGTGGTTAAGATCTATTTGGCAGGATCTGCTGTGGGGCAGATTTGGGTCAGATCTATGGGGCAGGAGCTGCAGTGGAGATGATGTAGGTCAGATCTATGGGGCAGGAGCTGCTGTGGGGCTGCTGTGGGTTAGATCTATGGGGCAGGAGCTGTTGTGGGTCATATCTATTGGGCAGCAGCTGCTTTACATATGATGTGTGTCAGATCTATGGGGCCGGAGCTGCAGTGGGGCTGTTGGGGGTCAGATCTAAGGGGCAGGAGCTACTGTGGGGCTGATGTGGGTCAAATCAATGGGGCAGAGCTGCTGTTGGGAACATGTGGGTCAGATCTATGGGGCAGGAGCTGCTGTGGGGCTGCTGTGGGTCAGATCTATAGGGCAGGAGCTGCTGTGCGACAGATGTGGGTCAGATCTATGGGGCAGGAGCTGCTGTGGGGCTGATGTGGGTCAGATCCTTGGGGCTGAATCTGCTGTGGGTCATATCTATTGGGCAGCAGCTGCTTTACATATGATGTGTGTCAGATCTATGGGGCAGGAGCTGCTGTGGGGCTGATGTGGGTTAGATCTATGGGGCAGGAGCTGTTGTGGTTAATATCTATTTGGCAGGATCTGCTGCGGGGCAGATTTGGGTCAGATCTATGGGGCAGGAGCTGCAGTGGAGATGATGTAGGTCAGATCTATGGGGCAGGAGCTGCTGTGGGGCTGCTGTGGTTTAGATCTATGGGGCAGGAGCTGTTGTGGGTCATATCTATTGGGCAGCAGCTGCTTTACATATGATTTGTGTCAGATCTATGGGGCCGGAGCTGCAGTGGGGCTGATGGGGGTCAGATCTATGGGGCAGGAGCTACTGTGGGGCTGATGTGGGTCAAATCAATGGGGCAGAGCTGCTCTTGGGAACATGTGGGTCAGATCTATGGGGCAGGAGCTGCTGTGGGGCTGATGTGGGTCAGATCTATAGGGCAGGAGCTGCTGTGCGACAGATGTGGGTCAGATCTATGGGGCAGGAGCTGCTGTGGGGCTGATGTGGGTCAGATCCTTGGGGCTGAAGCTGCTGTGGGTCATATCTACTGGGCAGCAGCTGCTTTACATATGATGTGTGTCAGATCTATGGGGCAGGAGCTGCTGTGGGGCTGATGTGGGTTAGATCTATGGGGCAGGAGCTGTTGAGGGGCTGATGGGGTTCAGATCTATGGGTAGGATATACTGTGGGGCTGATGGGGCTCAGATCTATGGGGCAGGAGCTGCTGTGGGGCTGATGTTGGTCTGATCTATGGGGCAGGAGCTGCTGTGCGACAGATGTGGGTCAGATCTATGGGGCAGGTGCTGCTGTGCGACATGTGTGGGTCAGATCTATGGGGCAGGATCTGCTGTGGGGCTGATGTGGGAAAGATCTATGGGGCAGGAGATGCTTTGGGGCAGATGTGGGTCAGATCTATGGGGCAGGAGTTGCTGTGGGGCTGATGTGGGTCAAATCCTTGATGCTGATGCTGCTGTGGGTCATATCTATTGGGCAGCAGCTGCTTTACATATGATGTGTGTCAGATCTATGGGGCAGGAGCTGCTGTGGGGCTGATGTGGGTTAGATCTATGGGGCAGGAGATGCTGTGGGTCAGATCTATGGGGCCGGAGATGCTGTGGGGAACATGTGTGTCAGGTCTATGGGGCAGGAGCTGCTGTGGGTCTGATGGGGTTCAGATCTATGGGGTAGGAGCTACTGTGGGACTGATGGGGGTCAGATCTATGGGGCAGGAGCTACTGTGGGGCTGATGTGGGTCAGATCCTTGGGGCTGAAGCTGCTGTGGGTCATATCTATTGGGCAGCAGCTGCTTTACATATGATGTGTGTCAGATCTATGGGGCAGGAGCTACTGTGGGGCTGATGTTGGTCTGATCTATGGGGCAGGAGCTGCTGTGGAGATGATGTAGGTCAGATCTATGGGGCAGGAGCTGCTGTGGGGCTGCTGTGGGTTAGATCTATGGGGCAGGAGCTGTTGTGGGTCATATCTATTGGGCAGCAGCTGCTTTACATATGATTTGTGTCAGATCTATGGGGCCGGAGCTGCAGTGGGGCTGATGGGGGTCAGATCTATGGGGCAGGAGCTACTGTGGGGCTGATGTGGGTCAAATCAATGGGGCAGAGCTGCTCTTGGGAACATGTGGGTCAGATCTATGGGGCAGGAGCTGCTGTGGGGCTGATGTGGGTCAGATCTATAGGGCAGGAGCTGCTGTGCGACAGATGTGGGTCAGATCTATGGGGCAGGAGCTGCTGTGGGGCTGATGTTGGTCTGATCTATGGGGCAGGAGCTGCTGTGCGACAGATGTGGGTCAGATCTATGGGGCAGGTGCTGCTGTGCGACATATGTGGGTCAGATCTATGGGGCAGGATCTGCTGTGGGGCTGATGTGGGAATGATCTATGGGGCAGGAGATGCTTTGGGGCAGATGTGGGTCAGATCTATGGGGCAGGAGTTGCTGTGTGGCTGATGTGGGTCAGATCCTTGGGGCTGAAGCTGCTGTGGGTCATATCTATTGGGCAGCAGCTGCTTTACATATGATGTGTGTCAGATCTATGGGGCAGGAGCTGCTGTGGGGCTGATGTGGGTAAGATCTATGGGGCAGGAGCTGTTGTGGGGCTGACGTGGGAAAGATCCTTAGGGCAGGAGCTACTGTGCGGCTGATGTTGGTCTGATCTATGGGGCAGGAGCTGCTGCGGGGCTGATTTGGGTCAGATCTATGGGGCAGGAGCTGCTGTGGGGCTGATGTGGGTTAGATCTATGGGGCAGGAGCTGCTGTGGGTCAGATTTGGTTCAGATCTATGGGGCAGGAGCTGTTGTGGTTAAGATCTATTTGGCAGGATCTGCTGTGGGGGAGATTTGGGTCAGATCTATGGGCCAGGAGCTGCAGTGGAGATGATGTAGGTCAGATCTATGGGGCAGGAGCTGTTGTGGGGCTGATGGGGGTCAGATCTATGGGGCAGGAGCTGCTGTGGGGCTGATGTGGGTTAGATCTATGGGGCAGGAGCTGTTGTGGGGCTGATGGGGGTCAGATCTATGGGGCAGGAGCTACTGTGGGGCTGATGTGGGTCAGATCTATGGGGCAGGAGATGCTGTGGGTCAGATCTATGGGGCAGGAGATGCTGTGGGGAACATGTGTGTCAGGTCTATGGGGCAGGAGCTGCTGTGGGGCAGATGTGGGTCATATTAAAGGGGCAGGAGCTGCTGTGGGTCTGATGGGGTTCAGATCTATGGGGTAGGAGCTGCCGTGGGGCTGATGTGGGTTAGATCTATGGGGCAGGAGCTGTTGTGGGGCTGATGGGGGTCAGATCTATGGGGCAGGAGCTACTTTGGGGCTGATGTTGGTCTGATCTATGGGGCAGGAGATGCTGTGGGTCAGATCTATGGGGCATGAGCTGCTGTGGGTCAGGTCTATGGGGCAGGAGCTGCTGTGGGGAACATGTGTGTCAGCTCTATGGGTCAGCAGCTGCTGCGGGGCTGATGTTGGTCTGATCTATGGGGCAGGAGCTGCTGTGGAGATGATGTAGGTCAGATCTATGGGGCAGGAGCTGCTGTGGGGCTGCTGTGGGTTAGATCTATGGGGCAGGAGCTGTTGTGGGTCATATCTATTGGGCAGCAGCTGCTTTTCATATGATGTGTGTCAGATCTATGGGGCCGGAGCTGCAGTGGGGCTGATGGGGGTCAGATCTATGGGGCAGGAGCTACTGTGGGGCTGATGTGGGTCAAATCAATGGGGCAGAGCTGCTCTTGGGAACATGTGGGTCAGATCTATGGGGCAGGAGCTGCTGTGGGGCTGATGTGGGTCAGATCTATAGGGCAGGAGCTGCTGTGCGACAGATGTGGGTCAGATCTATGGGGCAGGAGCTGCTGTGGGGCTGATGTGGGTCAGATCCTTGGGGCTGAATCTGCTGTGGGTCATATCTATTGGGCAGCAGCTGCTTTACATATGATGTGTGTCAGATCTATGGGGCAGGAGCTGCTGTGGGGCTGATGTGGGTTAGATCTATGGGGCAGGAGCTGTTGTGGGGCTGATGGGGTTCAGATCTATGGGCAGGAGCTACTGTGGGGCTGATGGGGGTCAGATCTATGGGGCAGGAGCTACTGTGGGGCTGATGTTGGTCTGATCTATGGGGCAGGAGCTGCTGTGCGACAGATGTGGGTCAGATCTATGGGGCAGGTGCTGCTGTGGGGCTGATGTGGGAAAGATCTATGGGGCAGGAGATGCTTTGGTGCAGATGTGGGTCAGATCTGTGGGGCAGGAGTTGCTGTGGGGCTGATGTGGGTCAAATCCTTGGGGCTGATGCTGCTGTGGGTCATATCTATTGGGCAGCAGCTGCTTTACATATGATGTGTGTCAGATCTATGGGGCAGGAGCTGCCGTGGGGCTGATGTGGGTTAGATCTATGGGGCAGGAGCTGTTGTGGGGCTGATGGGGGTCAGATCTATGGGGCAGGAGCTACTGTGGGGCTGATGTGGGTCAGATCTATGGGGCAGGAGATGCTGTGGGTCAGATCTATGGGGCAGGAGATGCTGTGGGGAACATGTGTGTCAGGTCTATGGGGCAGGAGCTGCTGTGGGGCAGATGTGGGTCATATTAAAGGGGCAGGAGCTGCTGTGGGTCTGATGGGGTTCAGAACTATGGGGTAGGAGCAGCCGTGGGGCTGATGTGGGTTAGATCTATGGGGCAGGAGCTGTTGTGGGGCTGATGGGGGTCAGATCTATGGGGCAGGAGCTACTGTGGGGCTGATGTTGGTCTGATCTATGGGGCAGGAGATGCTGTGGGTCAGATCTATGGGGCAGGAGCTGCTGTGGGTCAGGTCTATGGGGCAGGAGCTGCTGTGGGGAACATGTGTGTCAGCTCTATGGGTCAGCAGCTGCTGCGGGGCTGATGTTGGTCTGATCTATGGGGCAGGAGCTGCTGTGGAGATGATGTAGGTCAGATCTATGGGGCAGGAGCTGCTGTGGGGCTGCTGTGGGTTAGATCTATGGGGCAGGGGCTGTTGTGGGTCAAATCTATTGGGCAGCAGCTGCTTTACATATGATGTGTGTCAGATCTATGGGGCCGGAGCTGCAGTGGGGCTGATGGGGGTCAGATCTATGGGGCAGGAGCTACTGTGGGGCTGATGTGGGTCAAATCAATGGGGCAGAGCTGCTCTTGGGAACATGTGGGTCAGATCTATGGGGCAGGAGCTGCTGTGGGGCTGATGTGGGTCAGATCTATAGGGCAGGAGCTGCTGTGCGACAGATGTGGGTCAGATCTATGGGGCAGGAGCTGCTGTGGGGCTGATGTTGGTCTGATCTATGGGGCAGGAGCTGCTGTGCGACAGATGTGGGTCAGATCTATAGGGCAGGTGCTGCTGTGCGACATATGTGGGTCAGATCTATGGGGCAGGATCTGCTGTGGGGCTGATGTGGGAATGATCTATGGGGCAGGAGATGCTTTGGGGCAGATGTGGGTCAGATCTATGGGGCAGGAGTTGCTGTGTGGCTGATGTGGGTCAGATCCTTGGGGCTGAAGCTGCTGTGGGTCATATCTATTGGGCAGCAGCTGCTTTACATATGATGTGTGTCAGATCTATGGGGCAGGAGCTGCTGTGGGGCTGATGTGGGTAAGATCTATGGGGCAGGAGCTGTTGTGGGGCTGACGTGGGAAAGATCCTTAGGGCAGGAGCTACTGTGCGGCTGATGTTGGTCTGATCTATGGGGCAGGAGCTGCTGCGGGGCTGATTTGGGTCAGATCTATGGGGCAGGAGCTGCTGTGGGGCTGATGGGGGTCAGATCTATGGGGCAGGAGATGCTGTGGGTCAGATCTATGGGGCAGGAGATGCTGTGGGTCAGGTCTATGGGGCAGGAGCTGCTGTGGGGCAGATGTGGGTCATATTAATGGGGCAGGAGCTGCTGTGGGTCTGATGGGGTTCAGATCTATGGGGTAGGAGCTACTGTGGGGCTGATGGGGGTCAGATCTATGGGGCAGGAGCTACTGTGGGGCTGATGTGGGTCAGATCCTTGGGGCTGAAGCTGCTGTGGGTCATATCTATTGGGCAGCAGCTGCTTTACATATGATGTGTGTCAGATCTATGGGGCAGGAGCTGCCGTGGGGCTGATGTGGGTTAGATCTATGGGGCAGGAGCTGCTGTGGTTAAGATCTATTTGGCAGGATCTGCTGTGGGGCAGATTTGGGTCAGATCTATGGGGCAGGAGCTGCAGTGGAGATGATGTAGGTCAGATCTATGGGGCAGGAGCTGCTGTGGGGCTGCTGTGGGTTAGATCTATGGGGCAGGAGCTGTTGTGGGTCATATCTATTGGGCAGCAGCTGCTTTACATATGATGTGTGTCAGATCTATGGGGCCGGATCTGCAGTGGGGCTGATGGGGGTCAGATCTATGGGGCAGGAGCTACTGTGGGGCTGATGTGGGTCAGATCCTTAGGGAAGGAGCAACTGTGGGGCTGATGTTGTTCTGATCTATGGGGCAGGAGCTGCTGCGGGGCTGATTTGGGTCAGATCTATGGGGCAGGAGCTGCTGTGGGGCTGATGTGGGTCAGATCTATGGGGCAGGAGCTGCTGTGGGTCAGGTCTATGGGGCAGGAGCTGCTGTGGGGAACATGTGTGTCAGCTCTATGGGTCAGCAGCTGCTGCGGGGCTGATGTTGGTCTGATCTATGGGGCAGGAGCTGCTGTGGAGATGATGTAGGTCAGATCTATGGGGCAGGAGCTGCTGTGGGTCATATCTATTGGGCAGCAGCTGCTTTACATATGATGTGTGTCAGATCTATGGGGCCGGAGCTGCAGTGGGGCTGATGGGGGTCAGATCTATGGGGCAGGAGCTACTGTGGGGCTGATGTGGGTCAAATCAATGGGGCAGAGCTGCTCTTGGGAACATGTGGGTCAGATCTATGGGGCAGGAGCTGCTGTGGGGCTGATGTGGGTCAGATCTATAGGGCAGGAGCTGCTGTGCGACAGATGTGGGTCAGATCTATGGGGCAGGAGCTGCTGTGGGGCTGATGTGGGTCAGATCCTTGGGGCTGAAGCTGCTGTGGGTCATATCTACTGGGCAGCAGCTGCTTTACATATGATGTGTGTCATATCTATGGGGCAGGAGCTGCTGTGGGGCTGATGTGGGTTAGATCTATGGGGCAGGAGCTGTTGTGGGGCTGATGGGGTTCAGATCTATGGGGCAGGAGCTACTGTGGGGCTGATGGGGGTCAGATCTTTGGGGCAGGAGCTACTGTGGGGCTGATGTTGGTCTGATCTATGGGGCAGGAGCTGCTGTGCGACAGATGTGGGTCAGATCTATGGGGCAGGAGTTGCTGTGGGGCTGATGTGGGTCAGATCCTTGGGGCTGATGCTGCTGTGGGTCATATCTATTGGGCAGCAGCTGCTTTACATATGATGTGTGTCAGATCTATGGGGCAGGAGCTGCCGTGGGGCTGATGTGGGTTAGATCTATGGGGCAGGAGCTGTTGTGGGGCTGATGGGGGTCAGATCTATGGGGCAGGAGCTACTGTGGGGCTGATGTGGGTCAGATCTATGGGGCAGGAGATGCTGTGGGTCAGATCTATGGGGCAGGAGCTGCTGTGGGGCTGATGTGGGTTAGATCTATGGAGCAGGAGCTGCTGTGGGTCAGGTCTATGGGGCAGGAGCTGCTGTGGGGAACATGTGTCAGCTCTACGGGTCAGCAGCTGCTGTGGGTCTGATGTGGGTCAGATCTATGGGTCAGCAGCTGCTGTGGGTCTGATGTGGGTCAGATCTATGGGGCAGGAACAGATGTGGGCCTGATGTTGGTCAGATTTATGGAGCAGGAGCTGCTGTGTTGCAGATGTGGGTCAGATCTATGTTGCGGGAGCTGATGTGGGGCAGATGTAGGGCATATCTATGGGGCATGAGCTGCTGTGAGGCTGATGGGTGTTAGATCTATGGGGAGGAGCTGCTGTGGTGCAGATGTGGGTCAGAGCTATGGGGCAGGAGCTGCTGTGGGGCAGAAGTCGGTAAGATCTATGGGGTAGGAGATGGTGTGTGGCAGATGTGGGATAGATCTATGGTGTAGGAGCTGCTGTGGGGCTGATGTGGGTCAGATCTATGGGGCAGGAGCTGTTGTGGTTAAGATCTATTTGGCAGGATCTGCTGTGGGGCAGATTTGGGTCAGATCTATGGGGCAGGAGCTGCAGTGGAGATGATGTAGGTCAGATCTATGGGGCAGGAGCTGCTGTGGGGCTGCTGTGGGTTAGATCTATGGGGCAGGAGCTGTTGTGGGTCATATCTATTGGGCAGCAGCTGCTTTACATATGATTTGTGTCAGATCTATGGGGCCGGAGCTGCAGTGGGGCTGATGGGGGTCAGATCTATGGGGCAGGAGCTACTGTGGGGCTGATGTGGGTCAAATCAATGGGGCAGAGCTGCTCTTGGGAACATGTGGGTCAGATCTATGGGGCAGGAGCTGCTGTGGGGCTGATGTGGGTCAGATCTATAGGGCAGGAGCTGCTGTGCGACAGATGTGGGTCAGATCTATGGGGCAGGAGCTGCTGTGGGGCTGATGTGGGTCAGATCCTTGGGGCTGAAGCTGCTGTGGGTCATATCTACTGGGCAGCAGCTGCTTTACATATGATGTGTGTCAGATCTATGGGGCAGGAGCTGCTGTGGGGCTGATGTGGGTTAGATCTATGGGGCAGGAGCTACTGTGGGGCTGATGGGGGTCAGATCTATGGGGCAGGAGCTACTGTGGGGCTGATGTTGGTCTGATCTATGGGGCAGGAGCTGCTGTGCGACAGATGTGGGTCAGATCTATGGGGCAGGTGCTGCGGTGCGACATATGTGGGTCAGATCTATGGGGCAGGATCTGCTGTGGGGCTGATGTGGGAAAGATCTATGGGGCAGGAGATGCTTTGGTGCAGATGTGGGTCAGATCTATGGGGCAGGAGTTGCTGTGGGGCTGATGTGGGTCAAATCCTTGGGGCTGATGCTGCTGTGGGTCATATCTATTGGGCAGCAGCTGCTTTACATATGATGTGTGTCATATCTATGGGGCAGGAGCTGCCGTGGGGCTGATGTGGGTTAGATCTATGGGGCAGGAGCTGTTGTGGGGCTGATGGGGGTCAGATCTATGGGGCAGGAGCTACTGTGGGGCTGATGTGGGTCAGATCTATGGGGCAGGAGATGCTGTGTGTCAGGTCTATGGGGCAGGAGCTGCTGTGGGGCAGATGTGGGTCATATTAAAGGGGCAGGAGCTGCTGTGGGTCTGATGGGGTTCAGATATATGGGGTAGGAGCTACTGTGGGGCTGATGGGGGTCAGATCTATGGTGTAGGAGCTGCTGTGGGGCTGATGTTGGTCAGATCTATGGGGCAGGAGCTGCTGTGTTGCATATGTGGGTCAGAGCTATGGGGCAGGAGCTGCTGTGTGGCAGATGTGGGTCAGATCTATGGTGTAGGAGCTGCTGTGGGGCTGATGTTGGTCAGATCTATGGGGCAGGAGCTGCTGTGGTTAAGATCTATTTGGCAGGATCTGCTGTGGGGCAGATTTGGGTCAGATCTATGGGGCAGGAGCTGCAGTGGAGATGATGTAGGTCAGATCTATGGGGCAGGAGCTGCTGTGGGGCTGCTGTGGGTTAGATCTATGGGGCAGGAGCTGTTGTGGGTCATATCTATTGGGCAGCAGCTGCTTTACATATGATGTGTGTCAGATCTATGGGTCCGGATCTGCAGTGGGGCTGATGGGGGTCAGATCTATGGGGCAGGAGCTACTGTGGGGCTGATGTGGGTCAGATCCTTAGGGAAGGAGCTACTGTGGGGCTGATGTTGGTCTGATCTATGGGGCAGGAGCTGCTGCGGGGCTGATTTGGGTCAGATCTATAAGGCAGGAGCTGCTGTGGGGCTGATGTGGGTCAGATCTATGGGGCAGGAGCTGCCGTGGGGCTGATGTGGGTTAGATCTATGGGGCAGGAGCTGTTGTGGGGCTGATGGGGGTCAGATCTATGGGGCAGGAGCTACTGTGGGGCTGATGTGGGTCAGATCTATGGGGCAGGAGATGCTGTGGGTCAGATCTATGGGGCAGGAGATGCTGTGGGGAACATGTGTGTCAGGTCTATGGGGCAGGAGCTGCTGTGGGGCAGATGTGGGTCATATTAAAGGGGCAGGAGCTGCTGTGGGTCTGATGGGGTTCAGATCTATGGGGTAGGAGCTACTGTGGGGCTGATGGGGGTCAGATCTATGGGGCAGGAGCTACTGTGGGGCTGATGTGGGTCAGATCCTTGGGGCTGAATCTGCTGTGGGTCATATCTATTGGGCAGCAGCTGCTTTACATATGATGTGTGTCATATCTATGGGGCAGGAGCTGCCGTGGGGCTGATGTGGGTTAGATCTATGGGGCAGGAGCTGTTGTGGGGCTGATCGGGGTCAGATCCTTAGGGCAGGAGCTGCTGTGCGACAGATGTGGGTCAGATCTATGGGGCAGGAGCTGCTGTGGGGCTGATGTGGGTCAGATCCTTGGGGCTGAAGCTGCTGTGGGTCATATCTATTGGGCAGCAGCTGCTTTACATATGATGTGTGTCAGATCTATGGGGCAGGAGCTGTTGTGGGGCTGATGGGGTTCAGATCTATGGGGCAGGAGCTACTGTGGGGCTGATGGGGGTCAGATCTATGGGGCAGGAGCTACTGTGGGGCTGATGTTGGTCTGATCTATGGGGCAGGAGCTGCTGTGGAGATGATGTAGGTCAGATCTATGGGGCAGGAGCTGCTGTGGGGCTGCTGTGGGTTAGATCTATGGGGCAGGAGCTGTTGTGGGTCATATCTATAGGGCAGCAGCTGCTTTACATATGATGTGTGTCAGATCTATGGGGCCGGAGCTGCAGTGGGGCTGATGGGGGTCAGATCTATGGGGCAGGAGCTACTGTGGGGCTGATGTGGGTCAAATCAATGGGGCAGAGCTGCTGTTGGGAACATGTGGGTCAGATCTATGGGGCAGGAGCTGCTGTGGGGCTGATGTGGGTCAGATCTATAGGGCAGGAGCTGCTGTGCGACAGATGTGGGTCAGATCTATGGGGCAGGAGCTGCTGTGGGGCTGATGTGGGTCAGATCCTTGGGGCTGAATCTGCTGTGGGTCATATCTATTGGGCAGCAGCTGCTTTACATATGATGTGTGTCAGATCTATGGGGCAGGAGCTGCTGTGGGGCTGATGTGGGTTAGATCTATGGGGCAGGAGCTGTTGTGGTTAAGATCTATTTGGCAGGATCTGCTGTGGGGCAGATTTGGGTCAGATCTATGGGGCAGGAGCTGCAGTGGAGATGATGTAGGTCAGATCTATGGGGCAGGAGCTGCTGTGGGGCTGCTGTGGGTTAGATCTATGGGGCAGGAGCTGTTGTGGGTCATATCTATTGGGCAGCAGCTGCTTTACATATGATTTGTGTCAGATCTACGGGGCCGGAGCTGCAGTGGGGCTGATGGGGGTCAGATCTATGGGGCAGGAGCTACTGTGGGGCTGATGTGGGTCAAATCAATGGGGCAGAGCTGCTCTTGGGAACATGTGGGTCAGATCTATGGGGCAGGAGCTGCTGTGCGACAGATGTGGGTCAGATCTATGGGGCAGGAGCAGCTGTGGGGCTGATGTGGGTCAGATCCTTGGGGCTGAAGCTGCTGTGGGTCATATCTACTGGGCAGCAGCTGCTTTACATATGATGTGTGTCAGATCTATGGGGCAGGAGCTGCTGTGGGGCTGATGTGGGTTAGATCTATGGGGCAGGAGCTGTTGTGGGGCTGATGGGGTTCAGATCTATGGGGCAGGAGCTACTGTGGGGCTGATGGGGGTCAGATCTATGGGGCAGGAGCTACTGTGGGGCTGATGTTGGTCTGATCTATGGGGCAGGAGCTGCTGTGCGACAGATGTGGGTCAGATCTATGGGGCAGGTGCTGCTGTGCGACATATGTGGGTCAGATCTATGGGGCAGGAGATGCTGTGGGTCAGATCTATGGGGCAGGAGATGCTGTGGGGAACATGTGTGTCAGGTCTATGGGGCAGGAGCTGCTGTGGGGCAGATGTGGGTCATATTAAAGGGGCAGGAGCTGCTGTGGGTCTGATGGGGTTCAGATCTATGGGGTAGGAGCTGCCGTGGGGCTGATGTGGGTTAGATCTATGGGGCAGGAGCTGTTGTGGGGCTGATGGGGGTCAGATCTATGGGGCAGGAGCTACTGTGGGGCTGATGTTGGTCTGATCTATGGGGCAGGAGATGCTGTGGGTCAGATCTATGGGGCAGGAGCTGCTGTGGGTCAGGTCTATGGGGCAGGAGCTGCTGTGGGGAACATGTGTGTCAGCTCTATGGGTCAGCAGCTGCTGCGGGGCTGATGTTGGTCTGATCTATGGGGCAGGAGCTGCTGTGGAGATTATGTAGGTCAGATCTATGGGGCAGGAGCTGCTGTGGGGCTGCTGTGGGTTAGATCTATGTGGCAGGAGCTGTTGTGGGTCATATCTATTGGGCAGCAGCTGCTTTACATATGATGTGTGTCAGATCTATGGGGCCGGAGCTGCAGTGGGGCTGATGGGGGTCAGATCTATGGGGCAGGAGCTACTGTGGGGCTGATGTGGGTCAAATCAATGGGGCAGAGCTGCTCTTGGGAACATGTGGGTCAGATCTATGGGGCAGGAGCTGCTGTGGGGCTGATGTTGGTCTGATATATGGGGCAGGAGCTGCTGTGCGACAGATGTGGGTCAGATCTATGGGGCAGGTGCTGCTGTGCGACATATGTGGGTCAGATCTATGGGGCAGGATCTGCTGTGGGGCTGATGTGGGAATGATCTATGGGGCAGGAGATGCTTTGGGGCAGATGTGGGTCAGATCTATGGGGCAGGAGTTGCTGTGTGGCTGATGTGGGTCAGATCCTTGGGGCTGATGCTGCTGTGGGTCATATCTATTGGGCAGCAGCTGCTTTACATATGATGTGTGTCAGATCTATGGGGCAGGAGCTGTTGTGGGGCTGATGTGGGAAAGATCCTTAGGGCAGGAGCTACTGTGGGGCTGATGTTGGTCTGATCTATGGGGCAGGAGCTGCTGCGGGGCTGATTTGGGTCAGATCTATGGGGCAGGAGCTGCTGTGGGGCTGATGTGGGTTAGATCTATGGGGCAGGAGCTGCTGTGGGTCAGATTTGGGTCAGATCTATGGGGCAGGAGCTGTTGTGGTTAAGATCTATTTGGCAGGATCTGCTGTGGGGGAGATTTGGGTCAGATCTATGGGGCAGGAGCTGCAGTGGAGATGATGTAGGTCAGATCTATGGGGCAGGAGCTGTTGTGGGGCTGATGGGGGTCAGATCTATGGGGCAGGAGATGCTGTGGGTCAGGTCTATGGGGCAGGAGCTGCTGTGGGGCAGATGTGGGTCATATTAATGGGGCAGGAGCTGCTGTGGGTCTGATGGGGTTCAGATCTATGGGGTAGGAGCTACTGTGGGGCTGATGGGGGTCAGATCTATGGGGCAGGAGCTACTGTGGGGCTGATGTGGGTCAGATCCTTGGGGCTGAAGCTGCTGTGGGTCATATCTATTGGGCAGCAGCTGCTTTACATATGATGTGTGTCAGATCTATGGGGCAGGAGCTGTTGTGGGGCTGATGGGGTTCAGATCTATGGGGCAGGAGCTACTGTGGGGCTGATGGGGGTCAGATCTATGGGGCAGGAGCTACTGTGGGGCTGATGTTGGTCTGATCTATGGGGCAGGAGCTGCTGTGCGACAGATGTGGGTCAGATCTATGGGGCAGGATCTGCTGTGGGTCAGATCTATGGGGCAGGAACAGATAGGGGCCTGATGTTGGTCAGATTTATGGAGCAGGAGCTGCTGTGTTGCAGATGTGGGTCAGATCTATGGGGAGGAGCTGCTGTGGTGCAGATGTGGGTCAGAGCTATGGGGCAGGAGCTGCTGTGTGGCAGATGTGGGTCAGATCTATGGTGTAGGAGCTGCTGTGGGGCTGATGTTGGTCAGATCTATGGGGCAGGAGCTGCTGTGGTTAAGATCTATTTGGCAGGATCTGCTGTGGGGCAGATTTGGGTCAGATCTATGGGGCAGGAGCTGCAGTGGAGATGATGTAGGTCAGATCTATGGGGCAGGAGCTGCTGTGGGGCTGCTGTGGGTTAGATCTATGGGGCAGGAGCTGTTGTGGGTCATATCTATTGGGCAGCAGCTGCTTTACATATGATGTGTGTCAGATCTATGGGGCCGGATCTGCAGTGGGGCTGATGGGGGTCAGATCTATGGGGCAGGAGCTGTTGTGGGGCTGATGTGGGTCAGATCCTTAGGGAAGGAGCTACTGTGGGGCTGATGTTGGTCTCATCTATGGGGCAGGAGCTGCTGCGGGGCTGATTTGGGTCAGATCTATGGGGCAGGAGCTGCTGTGGGGCTGATGTGGGTCAGATCTATGGGGCAGGAGCTGCTGTGGGTCAGGTCTATGGGGCAGGAGCTGCTGTGGGGAACATGTGTGTCAGCTCTATGGGTCAGCAGCTGCTGCGGGGCTGATGTTGGTCTGATCTATGGGGCAGGAGCTGCTGTGGAGATGATGTAGGTCAGATCTATGGGGCAGGAGCTGCTGTGGGGCTGCTGTGGGTTAGATCTATGGGGCAGGAGCTGTTGTGGGTCATATCTATTGGGCAGCAGCTGCTTTACATATGATGTGTGTCAGATCTATGGGGCCGGAGCTGCAGTGGGGCTGATGGGGGTCAGATCTATGGGGCAGGAGCTACTGTGGGGCTGATGTGGGTCAAATCAATGGGGCAGAGCTGCTCTTGGGAACATGTGGGTCAGATCTATGGGGCTGGAGCTGCTGTGGGGCTGATGTGGGTCAGATCTATAGGGCAGGAGCTGCTGTGCGACAGATGTGGGTCAGATCTATGGGGCAGGAGCTGCTGTGGGGCTGATGTGGGTCAGATCCTTGGGGCTGAAGCTGCTGTGGGTCATATCTACTGGGCAGCAGCTGCTTTACATATGATGTGTGTCAGATCTATGGGGCAGGAGCTGCTGTGGGGCTGATGTGGGTTAGATCTATGGGGCAGGAGCTGTTGTGGGGCTGATGGGGTTCAGATCTATGGGGCAGGAGCTACTGTGGGGCTGATGGGGGTCAGATCTATGGGGCAGGAGCTACTGTGGGGCTGATGTTGGTCTGATCTATGGGGCAGGAGCTGCTGTGCGACAGATGTGGGTCAGATCTATGGGGCAGGTGCTGCTGTGCGTCATATGTGGGTCATATCTATTGGGCAGCAGCTGCTTTACATATGATGTGTGTCAGATCTATGGGGCAGGAGATGCTTTGGGGCAGATGTGGGTCAGATCTATGGGGCAGGAGTTGCTGTGGGGCTGATGTGGGTCAGATCCTTGGGGCTGATGCTGCTGTGGGTCATATCTATTGGGCAGCAGCTGCTTTACATATGATTTGTGTCAGATCTATGGGGCCGGAGCTGCAGTGGGGCTGATGGGGGTCAGATCTATGGGGCAGGAGCTACTGTGGGGCTGATGGTGGTCAAATCAATGGGGCAGAGCTGCTCTTGGGAACATGTGGGTCAGATCTATGGGGCAGGAGCTGCTGTGGGGTTGATGTGGGTCAGATCTATAGGGCAGGAGCTGCTGTGCGACAGATGTGGGTCAGATCTATGGGGCAGGAGCTGCTGTGGGGCTGATGTGGGTCAGATCCTTGGGGCTGAAGCTGCTGTGGGTCATATCTACTGGGCAGCAGCTGCTTTACATATGATGTGTGTCAGATCTATGGGGCAGGAGCTACTGTGGGGCTGATGTGGGTTAGATCTATGGGGCAGGAGCTGTTGTGGGGCTGATGGGGTTCAGATCTATGGGGCAGGAGCTGCTGTGGGGCTGATGGGGGTTAGATCTATGGGGCAGGAGCTGTTGTGGGGCTGATGGGGGTCAGATCTATGGGGCAGGAGCTGCTGTGGGGCTGATGTTGGTCTGATCTATGGGGCAGGAGCTGCTGTGCGACAGATGTGGGTCAGATCTATGGGGCAGGTGCTGCTGTGCGACATATGTGGGTCAGATCTATGGGGCAGGATCTGCTGTGGGGCTGATGTGGGAAAGATCTATGGGGCAGGAGATGCTTTGGGGCAGATGTGGGTCAGATCTATGGGGCAGGAGTTGCTGTGGGGCTGATGTGGGTCAAATCCTTGGGGCTGGTGCTGCTGTGGGTCATATCTATTGGGCAGCAGCTGCTTTACATATGATGTGTGTCATATCTATGGGCAGGAGCTGCCGTGGGGATGATGTGGGTTAGATCTATGGGGCAGGAGCTGTTGTGGGGCTGATGGGGGTCAGATCCTTAGGGCAGGAGCTACTGTGGGGCTGATGTTGGTCTGATCTATGGGGCAGGAGCTGCTGCGGGGCTGATTTGGGTCAGATCTATGGGGCAGGAGCTGCTGTGGGGCTGATGTGGGTTAGATCTATGGGGCAGGAGCTGTTGTGGGGCTGATGGGGGTCAGATCTATGGAGCAGGAGATGCTGTGGGTCAGATCTATGGGGCAGGAGATGCTGTGGGGAACATGTGTGTCAGGTCTATGGGGCAGGAGCTGTTGTGGGGCAGATGTGGGTCATATTAATGGGGCAGGAGCTGCTGTGGGTCTGATGGGGTTCAGATCTATGGGGTAGGAGCTACTGTGGGGCTGATGGGGGTCAGATCTATGGGGCAGGAGCTACTGTGGGGCTGATGTGGGTCAGATCCTTGGGGCTGAAGCTGCTGTGGGTCATATCTATTGGGCAGCAGCTGCTTTACATATGATGTGTGTCAGATCTATGGGGCCGGATCTGCAGTGGGGCTGATGGGGGTCAGATCTATGGGGCAGGAGCTACTGTGGGGCTGATGTGGGTCAGATCCTTAGGGAAGGAGCTACTGTGGGGCTGATGTTGGTCTGATCTATGGGGCAGGAGCTGCTGCGGGGCTGATTTGGGTCAGATCTATGGGGCAGGAGCTGCTGTGGGGCTGATGTGGTTCAGATCTATGGGGCAGGAGCTGCTGTGGGTCAGGTCTATGGGGCAGGAGCTGCTGTGGGGAACATGTGTGTCAGCTCTATGGGTCAGCAGCTGCTGCGGGGCTGATGTTGGTCTGATCTATGGGGCAGGAGCTGCTGTGGGGCAGATGTGGGTCAGATCTATGGGTCAGCAGCTGCTGTGGGTCTGATGTGGGTCAGATCTATGGGTCAGCAGCTGCTGTGGGTCTGATGTGGGTCAGATCTATGGGGCAGGAGCTGCTGTGGGTCAGATCTATGGAGCAGGAACAGATGTGGGCCTGATGTTGGTCAGATTTATGGAGCAGGAGCTGCTGTGTTGCAGATGTGGGTCAGATCTATGTTGCAGGAGCTGATGTGGAGCAGATGTAGGGCATATCTATGGGGCATGAGCTGCTGTGAGGCTGATGGGTGTTAGATCTATGGGGAGGAGCTGCTGTGGTGCAGATGTGGGTCAGAGCTATGGGGCAGGAGCTGCTGTGGGGCAGAAGTGGGTAAGATCTATGGGGTAGAAGATGGTGTGTGGCAGATGTGGGTCAGATCTATGGTGTAGGAGCTGCTGTGGGGCTGATGTGGGTCAGATCTATGGGGCAGGAGCTGCTGTGGTTAAGATCTATTTGGCAGGATCTGCTGTGGGGCAGATTTGGGTCAGATCTATGGGGCAGGAGCTGCAGTGGAGATGATGTAGGTCAGATCTATGGGGCAGGAGCTGCTGTGGGGCTGCTGTGGGTTAGATCTATGGGGCAGGAGCTGTTGTGGGTCATATCTATTGGGCAGCAGCTGCTTTACATATGATGTGTGTCAGATCTATGGGGCCGGAGCTGCAGTGGGGCTGATGGGGGTCAAATCAATGGGGCAGAGCTGCTGTTGGGAACATGTGGGTCAGATCTATGGGGCAGGAGCTGCTGTGGGGCTGATGTGGGTCAGATCTATAGGGCAGGAGCTGCTGTGCGACAGATGTGGGTCAGATCTATGGGGCAGGAGCTGCTGTGTGGCTGATGTAGGTCAGATCTATGGGGCAGGAGCTGCTGTGGGGCTGCTGTGGGTTAGATCTATGGGGCAGGAGCTGTTGTGGGTCATATCTATTGGGCAGCAGCTGCTTTATATATGATTTGTGTCAGATCTATGGGGCAGGAGCTGCTGTGGGGCTTATGTGGGTTAGATCTATGGGGCAGGATCTGTTGTGGGGCTGATGGGTGTCAGATCTATGGGGCAGGAGATGCTGTGGGTCAGATCTATGGGGCAGGAGCTGCTGTGGGGAACATGTGGGTCAGGTCTATGGGGCAGGAGCTGCTGTGGGGCTGATGTGGGTCAGATCTATGGGGCAGGAGCTGCTGTGGGGCTGATGTGGGTCAGATCCTTGGGGCGAAAGCTGCTGTGGGTCATATCTATTGGGCAGCAGCTGCTTTACATATGATGTCTGTCAGATCTATGGGGCAGGAGCTGCTGTGGGGCTGATGTGGGTCAGATCGATGGGGCAGGAGCTGCTGTGGGTCAGATCTATGGGGCAGGAACAGATGTGGGCCTGATGGTCAGATTTATGGAGCAGGAGCTGCTGTGTTGCAGATGTGGGTCAGATCTATGGTGCAGGAGCTGCTGTGGGGCAGATGTAGGGCATATCTATGGGGCAGGAGCTGCTGTGAGGCTGATGGGTGTTAGATCTATGGGGAGGAGCTGCTGTGGTGCAGATGAGGGTCAGAGCTATGGTGTAGGAGCTGCTGTGGGGCTGATGTGTGTCAGATCTATGGGGCAGGAGCTGCTGTGGTTAAGATCTATTTGGCAGGATCTGCTGTGGGGCAGATTTGGGTCAGATATATGGGGCAGGAGCTGCAGTGGAGATGATGTACATCAGATCTATGGGGCAGGAGCTGCCGTGGGGCTGATGTGGGTTAGATCTATGGGGCAGGAGCTGTTGTGGGTCATATCTATTGGGCAGCAGCTGCTTTACATATGATGTGTGTCAGATCTATGGGGCCGGAGCTGCAGTGGGGCTGATGGGGGTCCGATCTATGGAGTAGGAGCTACTGTGGGGCTGATGTGGGTCAAATCAATGGGGCAGAGCTGCTCTTGGGAACATGTGGGTAAGATCTATGGGGCAGGAGCTGCTGTGGGGCTGATGTGGGTCAGATCTATAGGGCAGGAGCTCTTGTGCGACAGATGTGGGTCAGATCTATGGGGCAGGAGCTGCTGTGGGGCTGATGTGGGTCAGATCCTTGCGGCTGAAGCTGCTGTGGGTCATATCTACTGGGCAGCAGCTGCTTTACATATGATGTGTGTCAGATCTATGGGGCAGGAGCTGTTGTGGGGCTGATGGGGGTCAGATCTATGGGGCAGGAGCTACTGTGGGGCTGATGTTGGTCTGATCTATGGGGCAGGAGCTGCTGTGCGACAGATGTGGGTCAGATCTATGGGGCAGGATCTGCTATGGGGCTGATGTGGGAAAGATCTATGGGGCAGGAGATGCTTTGGGGCAGATATGGGTCAGATCTATGGGGCAGGAGTTGCTGTGGGGCTGATGTGGGTCAGATCCTTGGGGCTGATGCTGCTGTGGGTCATATCTATTGGGCAGCAGCTGCTTTACATATGATGTGTGTCAGATCTATGGTGCAGGAGCTGCTGTGGGGCTGATGTGGGTTAGATCTATGGGGCAGGAGCTGTTGTGGGGCTGATGTGGGTCAGATCCTTAGGGCAGGAGCTACTGTGGGGCTGATGTTGGTCTGATCTATGGGGCAGGAGCTGCTGTGTGACAGATGTGGGTCAGATCTATGGGGCAGGAGCTGCTGTGGATCTGATGTGGGTCAGATCTATGGGGCAGGAGCTGCTGTGGCTCAGATCTATGGGGCAGGAACAGATGTGGGCCTGATGTTGGTCAGATTTATGGAGCAGGAGCTGCTGTGTTGCAGATGTGGGTCAGATCTATGAGGAGGAGCTGCTGTGGTGCAGATGTGGGTCAGAGCTATGGGGCAGGAGCTGCTGTGTGGCAGATGTGGGTCAGATCTATGGTGTAGGAGCTGTTGTGGGGCTGATGTGGGTCAGATCTATGGGGAGGGGCTGTGGATAAGATCTATTTGGCAGAATCTGCTGTGGGGCAGATTTGGGTCAGATCTATGGGGCAGGAGCTGCAGTGGAGATGATGTACGTCAGATCTATGGGGCAGGAGCTGCTGTGGGGCTGCTGTGGGTTAGATCTATGGGGCAGGAGCTGTTGTGGGTCATATCTATTGGGCAGCAGCTGCTTTACATATGATGTGTGTCAGATCTATGGGGCCGGAGCTGCAGTGGGGCTGATGGGGGTCAGATCTATGGGGCAGGAGCTACTGTGGGGCTGATGTGGGTCAAATCAATGGGGCAGAGCTGCTCTTGGGAACATGTGGGTCAGATCTATAGGGCAGGAGGTGCTGTAGGGCTGATGTGGGTCAGATCTATAGGGCAGGAGCTGCTGTGCGACAGATGTGGGTCAGATCTCTAGGGCAGGAGCTGCTGTGAGGCTGATGGGTGTTAGATCTATGGGGAGGAGCTGCTGTGGTGCAGATATGGGTCAGAGCTATGGGGCAGGAGCTGCTGTGTGGCAGATGTGGGTCAGATCTATGGTGTAGGAGCTACTGTGGGGCTGATGTGGGTCAGATCTATGGGGAGGAGCTGCTGTGGTGCAGATGTGGGTCAGAGCTATGGGGCAGGAGCTGCTGTGGGGCAGAAGTGGGTAAGATCTATGGGGTAGGAGATGGTGTGTGGCAGATGTGGGTCAGATCTATGGTGTAGGAGCTGCTGTGGGGCTGATGTGGGTCAGATCTATGGGGCAGGAGCTGCTGTGGTTAAGATCTATTTGGCAGGATCTGCTGTGGGGCAGATTTGGGTCAGATCTATGGGGCAGGAGCTGCAGTGGAGATGATGTAGGTCAGATCTATGGGGCAGGAGCTGCTGTGGGGCTGCTGTGGGTTAGATCTATGGGGCAGGAGCTGTTGTGGGTCATATCTATTGGGCAGCAGCTGCTTTACATATGATGTGTGTCAGATCTATGGGGCCGGAGCTGCAGTGGGGCTAATGGGGGTCAGATCTATGGGGCAGGAGCTACTGTGGGGCTGATGTGGGTCAAATCAATGGGGCAGAGCTGCTCTTGGGAACATGTGGGTCAGATCTATGGGGCAGGAGCTGCTGTGGGGCTGATGTGGGTCAGATCTATAGGGCAGGAGATGCTTTGGGGCAGATGTGGGTCAGATCTATGGGGCAGGAGCTGCTGTGGGGCTGATGTGGGTCAGATCCTTGGGGCTGAAGCTGCTGTGGGTCATATCTACTGGGCAGCATCTGCTTTACATATGATGTGTGTCAGATCTATGGGGCAGGAGCTGCTGTGGGGCTGATGTGGGTTAGATCTATGGGGCAGGAGCTGTTGTGGGGCTGATGGGGGTCGGATCTATGGGGCAGGGGCTACTGTGGGGCTGATGTTGGTTTGATGTATGGGGCAGGAGCTGCTGCGGGGCTGATTTGGGTCAGATCTATGGGGCAGGAGCTGCTGTGGGGCTGATGTGGGTTAGATCTATGGGGCAGGAGCTGTTGTGGGGCTGATGGGGGTCAGATCTATGGGGCAGGAGATGCTGTGTGTCAGATCTATGGGGCAGGAGCTGCTGTGGGGAACATGTGGGTCAGGTCTAAGGGGCAGGAGCTGCTGTGGGGCAGATGTGGGTCAGATCTATGGGTCAGCAGCTGCTGTGGGTCTGATGTGGGTCAGATCTATGGGGCAGGAGCTGCTGTGGGGCTGATGTGGGTTAGATCTATGGGGCAGGAGCTGTTGTGGGTCATATCTATTGGGCAGCAGCTGCTTTACATATGATGTGTGTCAGATCTATGGGGCAGGAGCTGCCGTGGGGCTGATGTGGGTTAGATCTATGGGGCAGGAGCTGTTGTGGGGCTGATGGGGGTCAGATCTATGGGGCAGGAGCTACTGTGGGGCTGATGTGGGTCAGATCTATGGGGCAGGAGATGCTGTGGGTCAGATCTATGGGGCAGGAGATGCTGTGGGGAACATGTGTGTCAGGTCTATGGGGCAGGAGCTGCTGTGGGGCAGATGTGGGTCATATTAAAGGGGCAGGAGCTGCTGTGGGTCTGATGGGGTTCAGAACTATGGGGTAGGAGCAGCCGTGGGGCTGATGTGGGTTAGATCTATGGGGCAGGAGCTGTTGTGGGGCTGATGGGGGTCAGATCTATGGGGCAGGAGCTACTGTGGGGCTGATGTTGGTCTGATCTATGGGGCAGGAGATGCTGTGGGTCAGATCTATGGGGCCGGAGCTGCAGTGGGGCTGATGGGGGTCAGATCTATGGGGCAGGAGCTACTGTGGGGCTGATGTGGGTCAAATCAATGGGGCAGAGCTGCTCTTGGGAACATGTGGGTAAGATCTATGGGGCAGGAGCTGCTGTGGGGCTGATGTGGGTTAGATCTATGGGGCAGGAGCTGTTGTGGGTCATATCTACTGGGCAGCAGCTGCTTTACATATGATGTGTGTCAGATCTATGGGGCAGGTGCTGCTGTGGGGCTGATGTGGGTTAGATCTATGGGGCAGGAGCTGTTGTGGGGCTGATGGGGGTCAGATCTATGGGGCAGGAGCAACTGTGGGGATGATGTTGGTCTGATCTATGGGGCAGGAGCTACTGTGGGGCTGATGTTGGTCTGATCTATGGGGCAGGAGCTGCTGTGCGACATATGTGGGTCAGATCTATGGGGCAGGATCTGCTGTGGGGCTGATGTGGGAAAGATCTATGGGGCAGGAGATGCTTTGGGGCAGATGTGGGTCAGATCTATGGGGCAGGAGTTGCTGCGGGGCTGATGTGGGTCATATCCTTGGGGCTGAAGCTGCTGTGGGTCATATCTATTGGGCAGCAGCTGCTTTACATATGATGTGTGTCAGATCTATGGGACAGGAGCTGCTGTGGGGCTGATGTGGGTTAGATCTATGGGGCAGGAGCTGTTGTGGGGCTGATGGGGGTCAGATCTATGGGGCAGGAGCTACTGTGCGGCTGATGTTGGTCTGATCTATGGGGCAGGAGCTGCTGCGGGGCTGATTTGGGTCAGATCTATGGGGCAGGAGCTGCTGTGGGGCTGATGTGGGTTAGATCTATGGGGCAGGATCTGTTGTGGGGCTGATGGGTGTCAGATCTATGGGGCAGGCGATGCTGTGGGTCAGATCTATGGGGCAGGAGCTGGTGTAGGGAACATGTGGGTCAGGTCTATGGGGCAGGAGATGCTGTGGGGCAGATGTGGGTCAGATCTATGGGTCAGCAGCTGCTGAGGGTCTGATGTGGGTCAGATCTATGGGGCAGGAGCTGCTGTGGGGCTGATGTGGGTCAGATCCTTGGGGCTAAAACTGCTGTGGGTCATATCTATTGGGCAGCAGGTGCTTTACATATGATGTGTGTCAGATCTATGGGGCAGGAGCTGCTGTGGGGCTGATGTGGGTCAGATCTATGGGGCAGGAGCTGCTTTGGGTCAGATCTATGGGGCAGGAACAGATGTGGGCCTGATGGTCAGATTTATGGAGCAGGAGCTGCTGTGTTGCAGATGTGGGTCAGATCTATGGTGCAGGAGATGCTGTGGGGCAGATGTAGGGCATATCTATGGGGCAGGAGCTGCTGTGAGGCTGATGGGTGTTAGATCTATGGGGAGGAGCTGCTGTGGTGCAGATGTGGGTCAGAGCTATGGGGCAGGAGCTGCTGTGTGGCAGATGTGGGTCAGATCTATGGTGTAGGAGCTGCTGTGGGGCTGATGTTGGTCAGATCTTTGGGGCAGGAGCTGCTGTGGTTAAGATCTATTTGGCAGGATCTGCTGTGGGGCAGATTTGGGTCAGATCTATGGGGCAGGAGCTGCAGTGGGTCTGATGTGAGTTAGATCTGTGGGGCAGGAGCTGTTGTGGGGCTGATGGGGGTCAGATCTATGGGGCAGGAGCTACTGTGCGGCTGATGTTGGTCTGATCTATGGGGCAGGAGCTGCTGCGGGGCTGATTTGGGTCAGATCTATGGGGCAGGAGCTGCTGTGGGGCTGATGTGGGTTAGATCTATGGGGCAGGATCTGTTGTGGGGCTGATGGGTGTCAGATCTATGGGGCAGGCGATGCTGTGGGTCAGATCTATGGGGCAGGAGCTGGTGTAGGGAACATGTGGGTCAGGTCTATGGGGCAGGAGATGCTGTGGGGCAGATGTGGGTCAGATCTATGGGTCAGCAGCTGCTGAGGGTCTGATGTGGGTCAGATCTATGGGGCAGGAGCTGCTGTGGGGCTGATGTGGGTCAGATCCTTGGGGCTAAAACTGCTGTGGGTCATATCTATTGGGCAGCAGGTGCTTTACATATGATGTGTGTCAGATCTATGGGGCAGGAGCTGCTGTGGGGCTGATGTGGGTCAGATCTATGGGGCAGGAGCTGCTTTGGGTCAGATCTATGGGGCAGGAACAGATGTGGGCCTGATGGTCAGATTTATGGAGCAGGAGCTGCTGTGTTGCAGATGTGGGTCAGATCTATGGTGCAGGAGATGCTGTGGGGCAGATGTAGGGCATATCTATGGGGCAGGAGCTGCTGTGAGGCTGATGGGTGTTAGATCTATGGGGAGGAGCTGCTGTGGTGCAGATGTGGGTCAGAGCTATGGGGCAGGAGCTGCTGTGTGGCAGATGTGGGTCAGATCTATGGTGTAGGAGCTGCTGTGGGGCTGATGTTGGTCAGATCTTTGGGGCAGGAGCTGCTGTGGTTAAGATCTATTTGGCAGGATCTGCTGTGGGGCAGATTTGGGTCAGATCTATGGGGCAGGAGCTGCAGTGGGTCTGATGTGAGTTAGATCTGTGGGGCAGGAGCTGTTGTGGGGCTGATGGGGGTCAGATCTATGGTGCAGGAGCTACTGTGGGGCTGATGGGGGTCAGATCTATGGGGCAGGAGCTACTGTGGGGCTGATGTTGGTCTGATCTATGGGGCAGGAGCTGCTGTGCGACAGATGTGGGTCAGATCTATGGGGCAGGTGCTGCTGTGCGACATATGTGGGTCAGATCTATGGGGCAGGATCTGCTGTGGGGCTGATGTGGGAAAGATCTATGGGGCAGGAGATGCTTTGGGGCAGATGTGGGTCAGATCTATGGGGCAGGAGTTTCTGTGGGGCTGATGTGGGTCAGATCCTTGGGGCTGATGCTGCTGTGGGTCATATCTATTGGGCAGCAGCTGCTTTACATATGATGTGTGTCAGATCTATGGGGCAGGAGCTGCTGTGGGGCTGATGTGGGTCATATCTATTGGGCAGGAGCTGTTGTGGGGCTGATGTGGGTCAGATCCTTAGGGCAGGAGCTACTGTGGGGCTGATGTTGGTCTGATCTATGGGGCAGGAGCTGCTGCGGGGCTGATTTGGGTCAGATCTATGGGGCAGGAGCTGCTGTGGGGCTGATGTGGGTTAGATCTATGGGGCAGGAGCTGTTGTGGGGCTGATGGGGGTCAGATCTATGCGGCAGGAGATGCTGTGGGTCAGATCTATGGGGCAGGAGATGCTGTGGGGAACATGTGTGTCAGGTTTATGGGGCAGGAGCTGCTGTGGGTCTGATGTGGGTCAGATCTATGGGTCAGCAGATGCTGTGTTGCAGATGTGGGTCAGATCTATGGTGTAGGAGCTGTTGTGGGGCTGATGTGGGTCAGATCTATGGGGCAGGAGCTGCTGTGGGTCAGATCTATGAGGCAGGAACAGATGGGGGCCTGATGTTGGTCAGATTTATGGAGCAGGAGCTGCTGTGTTGCAGATGTGGGTCAGATCTATGGGGAGGAGCTGCTGTGGTGCAGATGTGGGTCAGAGCTATGGGGCAGGAGCTGCTGTGTGGCAGATGTGGGTCAGATCTATGGTGTAGGAGCTGCTGTGGGGCTGATGTGGGTCAGATCTATGGGGCAGGAGCTGCTGTGGGTCAGATCTATGGGGCAGGAACTGATGTGGGCCTTATGTTGGTCAGATTTATGGAGCAGGAGCTGCTGTGTTGCAGATCTGGGTCTGATCTATGGGGAGGAGCTGCTGTGGTGCAGATGTGGGTCAGAGCTATGGGGCAGGAGCTGCTGTGTGGCAGATGTGGGTCAGATCTATGGTGTAGGAGCTGCTGTGGGGCTGATGTGTGTCAGATCTATGGGGCAGGAGCTGCTGTGGGGCTGATATGGGTTAGATATATGGGGCAGGATCTGTTGTGGGGCTGATGGGGGACAGATCTATGGGGCAGGAGCTACTGTGGGGCTTATGGGGGTCAGATCTATGGGGCAGGAGCTACTATGGGGCTGATGTTGGTCTGATCTATGGGGCAGGAGCTGCTGTGCGACAGATGTGGGTCAGATCTATGGGGCAGGTACTGCTGTGCGAAATATGTGGGTCAGATCTATGGGGCAGGAGCTGCTGTGGGGCAGATGTGGGTCAGATCTATGGGGCAGGAGTTGCTGTGGGGCTGATGTGGGTCAGATCCTTGGGTCTAAAGCTGCTGTGGGTCATATCTATTGGGCAGCAGCTGCTTTACATATGATGTGTGTCAGATCTATGGGGCAGGAGCTGCTGTGGGGCTGATGTGGGTCAGATCTATGGGGCAGGAGCTGCTGTGGGTCAGATCTATGGGGCAGGAACAGATGTGGGCCTAATTGTCAGATTTATGGAGCAGGAGCTGCTGTGTTGCAGATGTGGGTCAGATCTATGGTGCAGGAGCTGCTGTGGGGCAGATGTAGGGCATATCTATGGGGCAGGAGCTGCTGTGAGGCTGATGGGTGTTAGATCTATGGGGAGGAGCTGCTGTGGTGCAGATGTGGGTCAGATCTATGGGGCAGGTGCTGCAGTGCGACATATGTGGGTCAGATCTATGGGGCAGGGTCTGCTGTGGGGCTGATGTGGGAAAGATCTATGGGGCAGGAGATGCTTTGGGGCAGATGTGGGTCAGATCTATGGTGCAGGAGCTGCTGTGGGGCAGATGTAGGGCTTATCTATTGGGCAGGAGCTGCTGTGAGGCTGATGGGTGTTAGATCTATGGGGAGGAGCTGCTGTGGTGCAGATGTGGGTCAGAGCTATGGGGCAGGAGCTGCTGTATGGCAGATGTGGGTCAGATCTATGGTGTAGGAGCTGCTGTGGGGCTAATGTGGGTCAGATCAATGGGGCAGGAGCTGCTGTGGGGCTGATGTGGGAAAGATCTATGGGGCAGGAGATGCTTTGGGGCAGATGTGGGTCAGATCTATGGGGCAGGAGTTGCTGTGGGGCTGATGTGGGTCAGATCCCTGGGGCTGAAGCTGCTGTGGGTCATATCTATTGGGCAGCAGCTGCTTTACATATGATGTGTGTCAGATCTATGAGGCAGGAGCTGCTGTGGGGCTGATGTGGGTTAGACCTATGGGGCAGGAGCTGCTGCGGGGCTGATTTGGGTCAGATCTATGGGGCAGGAGATGCTGTGGGGCTGATGTGGGTCAGATCCTTGGGGCTGAAGCTGCTGTGGGTAATATCTACTGGGCAGCAGCTGCTTTACATATGATGTGTGTCAGATCTATGGGGCAGGAGCTGCTGTGGGGCTGATGTGGGTTAGATCTATGCGGCAGGAGCTGTTGTGGGGCTGATGGGGGTCAGATCTATGGGGCAGGAGCTACTGTGGGGCTGATGTTGGTCTGATCTATGGGGCAGGAGCTGCTGCGTGGCTGATTTGGGTCAGATCTATGGGGCAGGAGCTGCTGTGGGGCTGATGTGGGTTAGATCTATGGGGCAGGAGCTGTTGTGGGGTTGATGGGGGTCAGATCTATGGGGCAGGAGATGCTGTGGGTCAGATCTATGGGGCAGGAGATGCTGTGGGTCAGATCTATGGGGCAGGGGATGCTGTGGGGAACATGTGTGTCAGGTCTATGGGGCAGGAGCTGCTGTGGGGCAGATGTGGGTCAGATCTATGGGTCAGCAGCTGTTGTGGGTCTGATGTGGGTCAGATCTATGGATCAGCAGCTGCTGTGGGTCTGATGTGGGTCAGATCTATGGGGCAGGAGCTGCTGTGGGTCAGATCTATGGGACAGGAACAGTTGTGGGCCTGATGTTGGTCAGATTTATGGAGCAGGAGCTGCTGTGTTGCAGATGTGGGTCAGATCTATGGGGAGGAGCTGCTGTGGTGCAGATGTGGGTCAGAGCTATGGGGCAGGAGCTGCTGTGTGGCAGATGTGGGTCAGATCTATGGGGCACGAGCTGCTGCGGTTAAGATCTCTTTGGCTGGATCTGCTGTGGGGCAGATTTGGGTCAGATCTATGGGGCAGGAGCTGCAGTGGAGATGATGTAGGTCAGATCTATGGGGCCGGAGCTGCAGTGGGGCTGATGGGGGTCAGATCTATGGGGCAGGAGCTACTGTGGGGCTGATGTGGGTCAAATCAATGGGGCAGAGCTGCTCTTGGGAACATGTGGGTCAGATCTATGGGGCAGGAGCTGCTGTGGGGCTGATGTGGGTCAGATCTCTAGGGCTGGAGCTGCTGTGCGACAGATGTGGGTCAGATCTATGGAACAGGAGCTGCTGTGGGGCTGATGTGGGTCAGATCCTTGGGGCTGAAGCTGCTGTGGGTCATATCTACTGGGCAGCAGCTGCTTTACATATGATGTGTGTCAGTTCTATGGGGCAGTAGCTGCTGTGGGGCTGATGGGGGTCAGATCTATGGGGCAGGAGCTACTGTGGGGCTGATGGGGGTCAGATCTATGGGGCAGGAGCTACTGTGGGGCTGATGTTGGTCTGATCTATGGGGCAGGAGTTGCTGTGGGACAGATGTGGGACAGATCTATGGGGCAGGTGCTGCTGTGCGACATATGTGGGTCAGATCTTTGGGGCAGGATCTGCTGTGGGGCTGATGTGGGAAAGATCTATGGGGCAGGAGCTGCTGTGGGGCTGATGTGAGTCTGATCCTTGGGGCTGAAGCTGCTGTGGGTCATATCTATTGGGCAGCAGCTGCTTTACATATGCTGTGTGTCAGATCTATGGGGCAGGAGCTGGTGTGGGGCTGATGTGGGTTAGATCTATGGGGCAGGAGCTGTTGTGGGGCTGATGGGGGTCAGATCTATGGGGCAGGAGCTACTGTGGGGCTGATGTGGGTCTGATCTATCGGGCAGGAGCTGCTGCGGGGCTGATTTGGGTCAGATCTATGGTGTAGGAGCTGCTGTGGGGCTGATGTGTGTTAGATCTATGGTGCAGGAGCTGCTGTGGGGCAGATGTAGGGCTTATCTATGGGTCAGGAGCTGCTGTGAGGCTGATGGGTGTTAGATCTATGGGGAGGAGCTGCTGTGGTGCAGATGTGGGTCAGAGCTATGGGGCAGGAGCTGCTGTGTGGCAGATGTGGGTCAGATCTATGGTGTAGGAGCTGCTGTGGGGCTGATGTGGGTCAGATCTATGGGGCAGGAGCTGCTGTGTTTAAGATCTATTTGGCAGGATCTGCTGTGGGGCAGATTTGGGTCAGATCTATGGGGCAGGAGCTGCAGTGGAGATGATGTAGGTCAGATCTATGGGGCAGGAGCTGCTGTGGGGCTGCTGTGGGTTAGATCTATGGGGAAGGAGCTGTTGTGGGTCATATCTATTGGGCAGCAGCTGCTTTACATATGATGTGTGTCAGATCTATGGGGCCGGAGCTGCAGTGGGGCTGATGGGGGTCAGATCTATGGGGCAAGAGCTGTTGTGGGGCTGATGTGGGTCAGATCTATGGGGAAGGAGCTACTGTGGGGCTGATGTTGGTCTGATCTATGGGGCAGGAGCTGCGGCGGGGCTGATTTGGGTCAGATCTATAAGGCAGGAGCTGCTGTGGGGCTGATGTGGGTCAGATCTATGGGGCAGGAGCTGTTGTGGGGCTGATGGGGGTCAGATCTATGGGGCAGGAGCTGCTGTGGGGAACATGTGTGTCAGGTCTATGGGGCAGGAGCTGCTGTGGAGCAGATGTGGGTCAGATCTATGGGTCAGCAGCTGCTGTGGGTCTGATGTGGGTCAGATCTATGGGGCAGGAGCTGCTGTGGGTCAGATCTATGGGGAACGAACAGATGTGGGCCTGATGTTGGTCAGATTTATGGAGCAGGAGCTGCTGTGTTGCAGATGTTGGTCAGATCTATGGGGAGGAGCTGCTGTGGTGCAGATGTGGGTCAGAGCTATGGGGCAGGAGCTGCTGTGTGGCAGATGTAGGTCAGATCTATGGTGTAGGAGCTGTTGTGGGGCTGATGTGGGTCAGATCTATGTGGAGGGGCTGTGGATAAGATCTATTTGGCAGAATCTGCTGTGTGGCTGATTTGGGTCAGATCTATGGGGCAGGAGCTGCAGTGGAGATGATGTACGTCAGATCTATGGGGCAGGAGCTGCTGTGGGGCTGCTGTGGGTTATATCTATGGGGCAGGTGCTGTTGTGGGTCATATCTATTGGGCAGCAGCTGCTTTACATATGATGTGTGTCAGATCTATGGGGCCGGAGCTGCAGTGGGGCTGATGGGGGTCAGATCTATGGGGCAGGAGCTACTGTGGGGCTGATGTGGGTCAAATCAATGGGGCAGAGCTGCTCTTGGGAACATGTGGGTCAGATCTATGGGGCAGGAGCTGCTGTGGGGCTGATGTGGGTCAGATCTATAGGGCAGGAGCTGCTGTGCGACAGATGTGGGTCAGATCTATGGGGCAGGAGCTGCTGTGGGGCTGATGTGGGTCAGATCCTTGGGGCTGAAGCTGCTGTGGGTCATATCTACTGGGCAGCAGCTGCTTTACATATGATGTGTTTCAGATCTATGGGGCAGGAGCTGCTGTGGGGCTGATGTGGGTTAGATCTATGGGGCAGGAGCTGTTGTGGGGCTGATGGGGGTCAGATCTATGGAGCAGGAGCTACTGTGGGGCTGATGTGGGTTAGATCTATGGGGCAGGAGCTACTGTGGGGCTGATGGGGGTCAGATCTATGGGGCAGGAGCTACTGTGGGGCTGATGTTGGTCTGATCTATGGGGCAGGAGCTGCTGTGCGACAGATGTGGGTCAGATCTATGGGGCAGGTGCTGCTGTGCGACATATGTGGGTCAGATCAATGGTGCAGGATCTGCTGTGGGGCTGATGTGGGAAAGATCTATGGGGCAGGAGATGCTTTGGGGCAGATGTGGGTCAGATCTATGGGGCAGGAGTTGCTGTGGGGCTGATGTGGGTCAGATCATTGGGGCTGAAGTTGCTGTGGGTCATATCTATTGGGCAGCAGCTGCTTTACATATGATTTGTGTCAGATCTATGGGGCAGGAGCTGCTGTGGGGCTGATGTGGGTTAGATCTATGGGGCAGGAGCTGTTATGGGGATGATGGGGGTCAGATCCTTAGGGCAGGAGCTACTGTGGGGCTGATGTTGGTCTGATCTATGGGGCAGGAGCTGCTGCGGGGCTGATTTGGGTCAGATCTATGGGGCAGGAGCTGCTGTGGGGCTGATGTGGGTTAGATCTATGGGGCAGGAGCTGTTGTGGGGCTGATGGGGGTCAGATCTATGGGGCAGGAGATGCTGTGGGTCAGATCTATGGGGCAGGAGCTGCTGTGGGGAACATGTGGGTCAGGTCTATGGGGCAGGAGCTGCTGTGGGGCAGATGTGGGTCAGATCTATGGGTCAGCAGCTGCTGTGGGGCAGATGTAGGGCTTATCTATGGGGCAGGAGCTGCTGTGAGGCTGATGGGTGTTAGATCTATGGGGAGGAGCTGCTGTGGTGCAGATGTGGGTCAGAGCTATGGGGCAGGAGCTGCTGTGGGGCTGATGTGGGTCAGATCTATGGGGCAGGAGCTGCTGTGGTTAAGATCTATGGGGCAGGAGCTGTTGTGGGTCATATCTATTGGGCAGCAGCTGCTTTACATATGATGTGTGTCAGATCTATGGGGCCGGAGCTGCAGTGGGGCTGATGGGATTCAGATCTATGGGGCAGGAGCTACTGTGGGGCTGATGTGGATCAAATCAATGGGGCAGAGCTGCTCTTGGGAACATGTGGGTCAGATCTATGGGGCAGGAGCTGCTGTGGCGCTGATGTGGGTCAGATCTATAGGGCAGGAGCTGCTGTGCGACAGATGTGGGTCAGATCTATGGGGCAGGAGCTGCTGTGGGGCTGATGTGGGTCAGATCCTTGGGGCTGAAGCTGCTGTGGGTCATATCTACTGGGCAGCAGCTGCTTTACATATGATGTGTGTCAGATCTATGGGGCAGGAGCTGCTGTGGGGCTGATGTGGGTTAGATCTATGGGGCAGGAGCTGTTGTGGGGCTGATGGGGGTCAGATCTATGGGGCAGGAGCTGCTGTGGGGCTGATGGGGGTCAGATCTATGGGGCAGGAGCTACTGTGGGGCTGATGTTGGTCTGATCTATGGGGCAGGAGCTGCTGTGCGACAGATGTGGGTCAGATCTATGGGGCAGGTGCTGCTGTGCGACATATGTGGGTCAGATCTATGGGGCAGGATCTGCTGTGGGGCTGATGTGGGAAAGATCTATGGGGCAGGAGATGCTTTGGGGCAGATGTGGGTCAGATCTATGGGGCAGGAGTTGCTGTGGGGCTGATGTGGGTCAGATCCTTGGGACTGAAGCTGCTGTGGGTCATATCTATTGGGCAGCAGCTGCTTTACATATGATGTGTGTCATATCTATGGGGCAGGAGCTGCTGTGGGGCTGATGTGGATTAGATCTATGGGGCAGGAGCTGTTGTGGGGCTGATGGGGGTCAGATCCCTAGGGCAGGAGCTACTGTGGGGCTGATGTTGGTCTGATCTATGGGGCAGGAGCTGCTGCGGGGCTGATTTGGGTCAGATCTATGGGGCAGGAGCTGCTGTGGGGCTGATGTGGGTTAGATCTATGGGGCAGGAGCTGTTGTGGGGCTGATGGGGGTCAGATCTATGGGGCAGGAGATGCTGTGGGCCAGATCTATGGGGCAGGAGATGCTGTGGGGAACATGTGTGTCAGGTCTATGGGGCAGGAGCTTCTGTGGGGCAGATGTGGGTCAGATCTATGGGTCAGCAGCTGCTGTGGGTCTGATGTGGGTCAGATCTATGGTTCAGCAGCTGCTGTGGGTCTGATGTGGGTCAGATCTATGGGGCAGGAACTGCTGTGGGTCAGATCTATGGGGCAGGAACAGATGTGGGCCTGATGTTGGTCAGATTTATGGAGCAGGAGCTGCTGTGTTGCAGATGTGGGTCAGATCTATGGGGAGGAGCTGCTGTGGTGCAGATGTTGGTAGGGTCTATTGGGCAGGAGTTGCTGTGGGGCAGATGTGGGTCAGATCTATGGGGCAGGAGCTGCTGTGGGGCTGATGTTGGTCAGATCTTTGGGGCAGCAGCTGCTGTGGAGCAGATCTGGGTAAGATCTATGTCGCAGGAGCTGCTGTGGGGCAGACGTGGCACATATCAATGGGGCAAAATGTGCTGTGGGGCTGATGTGGGTCAGATCTATGGGGCAGGATCTCCTGTGGGGCTGATGTGGGTCAAATCAATGGGGCAGAGCTGCTCTGGGGCACATGTGGGTCAGATCTATGGAGCAGGAGCTGCTGTGGGGCAGATTTGAATCAGATCTATAGGGCAGGAGCTGCTGTGGGTCAGATCTATGGGTAGGAGCTGCTGCGGGGCACATGTGAGTTAGATCTATGGGGCAGGAGATGGTGTGGGGCAGATGTGGGTCAGATGTATGGGTCAGGAGCTGCTGTGTTGCTGATGAGGGTCAGATCTATGGGGCATGGGCTGCTGTGGTTCAGATCTACGGGACTGGAGCTGCAGTGGAGCACATGTGGGTCAGATCTATGGGGTAGAAGCTGTTGTGGGGCTGATGGGGGTCATATCTATAAGGCAGGAGCTGCTGTGGGGCTGACTTGGGTCAGATCTATGGGGCAGGAGCTGCTTTGGGGCTGATGGTGGTTAGATCTATATGGCAGGATCTCCTGTGGGGCACATGTGGGTCAGACCTATGGGGCAGGAGCTGCAGAGGGGATGATGTAGGTCAGATCTATGGGGCAGGAGTTGCTGTGGGGAATATGAGGGACATATCTATGGTGCAAAATCTGCTGTTGGACTGATGTGAGTCAGATCTATGAGTTTGGAGCTGCTGTGGGGCACATGTGGGTCAGATCTATGTGGCAGGAGATGCTGTGGGTCAGATCTATGGGGCAGGAGCTGCTGTGGGGAACATGTGGGTCAGGTCTATGGGGCAGGAGCTGCTGTGGGCACATGTGGGTCACACTGGGACCCATATGGGGACAAAGGGAGACATCATAGAGACTCATAGGGACCTATTGGGACCAATAGGGACCCAAAGAGAGACATAGAGACCCCATAGAAAACCATGGAGACCCCATAGAGGCACAAAGTGACACATAGAGGGACACCAAGACCCATAGAAACCAGATAGAGACTCCATATAGACACATAGGAACACATAGAGACCCACTGGGACAGTGCGACCACATATAGACTCATAGGGACACATTAGGAGCCATTAAGACCCATAGGGACACATAGGACGACTTTGAAACTTATAGATACCCAAAGGAAGACATTTGGGCACAGAGATAACCATAAGAGACCCCATAGAGACCCCATAGGGGCACATAGCAACCCATAGGGGGGACATTGGGACACATAGGTACACATTGTGACCCGTAGGAAGACACTGGGACCCATAGGGGGACATTGGGACACATAGGGACCCAATGAATTACAGTGGGGGACAGTGAGACCCATAGAGATACATAAGGACCCCGCTGAGACCCATAAGAGACCCCATAGAGGCACCTAGGGACCACATTGAAACTCATAGATACTTGTAGGAAGACATTTGGGCCCAGAGATATCCATAAGAGACCCCACAGAGACCCCATAGAGGCACATAGCAACCCATAGGGGGGACATTGGGACACGTAGGGAAACATTCTGACCCATAGGGAGACACTGGGACCCATATGGGGACATTGGGACACATAGGGACCCCTTGGACTACAGTGGGGGACAGCCAGACCCATAGAGACACATAGAAACCCCGCTGAGACCCATAAGAGACCCCATAGAGGCACATAGGGACCACATTGAAACCCATAGATAGCTATAGGAAGATATTTGGGCCCAGAGATACCCATAAGAAACCACATACAAGCACATGGCAACCCATAGGGGGGACATTGGGACACATAGTGACCCATAGGGGGACATTGGGACACATAGGTACACATAGGGAGACACTGGGACCCATAGGGGGACATTGGGACACATAGTGACCCCATGGATTAAAGTGGGGGACAGTCAGATCCATCGAGACACATAGGGACCCTGCTGAGACCCATAAGAGACCCCATAGAGGAACATAGCAACCCATAGGGGGGGCATAGGGACACATAGGGACACACCGTGACCCATGAGGAGACACTGGATCCCATAGGGGGACAATGGGACACATAAGGACCCCATGGATTACAGTGGGGGACAGTGAGACCCATAGAGACACATAGGGAACCCGCTGAGACCCATAAGAGACTCCATAGAGGCACATAGGGACCTAATGTAACCCATAGATACCCACAGGGAGACATTTGGGCCCAGAGCTATCCATAAGAGAGCCCATTGAGGCACATAGCAACCCATAGGGGGGACATTGGGACACATAGGGACACATAGTGACCCATAGGGAGACACTGGGACCCATATGGGGATATTGGGACACATAGGGACCACATGGATTACAGTGGTGGACAGTGAGACCCATAGAGACACATAGGGACTTCGTTGAGACCCATAAGAGACCCCATAGAGGCACATAGGGACCACATTGAAACCCATAGATACCCTTAGGAATACATTTGGGACGATAGTTACCCATAAAAGACCCCATAGAGACCCCATAGAGGCACATAGCAAACCATAGTGGGGACATTGGGACACATAGGGACCCCATAGAGAGACATAGAGACATATAGGGACCCATTTAGAGGCATAATAACCCCATAGAGTCCTATAGGGACACCCAGAGATCCATAGGGAAACATTGGGACCCACAGGGGCTGTGTGGGAGATTGGTAATCACAGCCTGAACCTCTGATTAATCAGCTGAGGCAAGTGTGGGGTCAGCTGCGGGAGCACAGGTGAGAGTAATGGAGCTGTGCTCCCGGGAGGGCTGGAGCTCGACTCCACCTCCTCTGAGACCTCATTTAAGGGCTGACCCTCACTCGAGCCGCTTTCCATTATCTTTCCGAGCTCCCTGTTACCGGGTGAGGTCCCAGAAGACTGGAGGCTTGCCAACGTGACTCCCATTTCCAAGCAAGGTTGTCAGGAGGATCCGGGCAACTCCAGGCCTGTTAGCCTGACCTCGGTGCCAGGGAAGGGAATGGAACGAATTGTCTTGAGGGAGATGACAGATGCGGCAGGTGTGGGATGAGCAGGAGATCAGACCTAGCCAGCATGGGTTCGTGAAGGGCAGCTCCTGCTTGACCAATCTGATCTCCTTCTACGATCCTGTGACCCATCTGATGGATGAAGGAAAGAAAGAAAGGCTGTTGATGTGCTCTACTTGGACTTCAGCAAAGCCTTCACAACTGTCTCCCATGCTATTCTCCTACAAAAGCTGGCAGCCCTTTTCCAACCTTGAGAATTCTGTGATTCTGTGAGGCAGCATCTCTTGGACATCGCTCTGCAGTGAAGACTGCCCCAGCTTCCTCAGCGAAGGCATCACCACTGGTGAGTTTCTCTCTCGCTTAGAACCTCTGTACATTTGTTACCATCTTTGTTACCATCTGTAGATGGTAACATCTAGACAGGGGGACATAGAGAGACACTGGGACCCCTAGGGACCCATAGAGATCCAGAGGAAGACATTGGGACCCATAGAGAGACACTGGGACCCATAGGGACACATAGAGAGACACTGGGACCCATAGGGACACATAGAGACCCATAGACAGTCATTGGGAGCCATAACGATAAATTGAGACCCATAGAGACCCCATTGAGACCCATAGTGCCTCAAAGAAACCCATAGCGACCCCATAGTCACCCATAGCGCCCCATAGGAACACAAAGATACCCCATAGAGCCCCATAGTGACCCATAGGGGCCCAAAGAGAACCCATAGCACCCCATAGCTACTCCATAGTGCCCCATAGCAGCCCATGGAGCCTCATAGACACTCCATTGTGCCCCAGAGCACCCCATTGCACCCCATAGGGACCCATAGACACAGCATACTGCTCCATAGAGCCCCATAGACACCCCATAGTTCCCCACAGCACCCCATAGCAGCCCACAGTGCCCCATAGACACCACATAAGGCCCTACAGCCACACCATAGAGCCCAATTGAACCCCATAGACACCCCATATCGCCCCATACTGCCTGTAGACACCCCATAGAGCCCCATAGAAACTCACTGAACCCCATACAGACCCCATGCAGACCCCATAGAGCCCCACAGACAACCCATAGATCCCCAAAGACACCCCATAGACTCCCCATAGAGCCCCATAGGGACCACATAACGCCCCATAGAAACCCCATTCTTCCGCATAGAGCCCCGTAGCAAACCATAGCACCCCATAGTCACCCATAGCGCCCCATAGGAACCCAAGGATACCCCAAAGAACCCCATAGCCACCCTACAGCACCGCATAGCCACCCCATAGAGCCCCATAGACACCACATAGTGACCCATAGTGACCCATAGGGGCACAAAGAGACCCCATAGCACCCCATAGCTACTCCATAGTGCCCCATAGCAGCCCATGGAGCCTCATAGACACTCTCTTGTGCCCCACAGCGCCCCATTGCACCCCATAGAGACCCATAGACACCCTATACTGCTCCATAGAGCCCCATAGCACCCCATAGTGCCTCACAGCACCCCATAGCACAACATAGTGCCACATAGACACCACATAAGGACATATAGCCGCGCCATAGAGCCCCACAGACATCCCATAGAGCCCCGTAGGCAACCCATTGTGCCCCATAGAGCTCCCATAGCCACCCATAGAAACTAATTTACAAAATAGACACACTATAGCGTTCCATAGACACCCCATAGAAACCTCAGAACGCCCCATAGAGCTCCATAGGCACCCCATAGAGCCCCATAGAGAACCCATAGAGGCACATAGCAACCCATAGGGGGGACATTGGGACACATAGTGACCCATAGGGAGACACTGGGACCCATAGGGTGACATTGGGACACATAGGGACACCATGGATTACATGGTTGATACAACCCATGTTGTATGTTTTCATGTTTATCAACATGGTTGATGTGGGTCAGATCTATGGGGCAGGAGCTGCTGTGGGGCACATGTGGGTCAGATCTATTGGGCCGGAGGTGCTGTGGGGCTGATGTAGGAAAGATCTATGGGGCAGGAGATGCTTTGGGGCAGATGTGGGTCAGGTCTATTGGGCTGGAGCTGCTGTGGGGCACTTGTGGGTCAGATCTATGAGGCAGGGGCTGCTGTGGGTCAGATCTATGGGGCAGGAACAAATGTGGGCCTGATGTTGGTCAGATTTATGGAGCAGGAGCTGCTGTGTTGCAGATGTGGGTCCTGCTATGTTGCAGGAGCTGATGTGGGGCAGATGTAGGGCATATCTATGGGGCAGGAGCTGCTGTGAGGCTGATGGGTGTTAGATCTATGGGGAGGAGCTGCTGTGGTGCAGATGTGGGTCACATCTATGGGGCGGGAGATGCTGTGTGGCTGATGTGGGTCAAATCTATGGGGCAGGAGCTGCTTTGGGGCTGATGGTGGTTAGATCTATGGGGCAGGAGCTGCTGTGAGGCGCATGTGAGTCAGACCTATGGGGCAGGAGCTGCTGTGGGGCGCATGTGGGTCAGATCTATGGGGCAGGAGTTGCTGTTGGGCAGATGTGGGACATAACTATGGGGCAAAATCTGCTGTGGGGCTGATGTGGGTAAGATCTATGAGACAGGAGCTGCTGTGGTTCAGATCTATGGGGCAGGAGCAGCTCTGGGGCACATGTGGGTCAGATCTATGTGTTAGGAGCTGCTGTGGGGCACATGTGGGTCAGATCTATGGGGCAGGAGCTGCTGTCGAGATGATGTGGGTCAGATCTTTGGGTAGGAGCTGCTGTGGGGCAGATCTGGGTAAGATGTATGGGGCAGGAGCTGCTGTGGGTCAGATGTGGGTCAGATCTATGGGGCAGGAGCTGCTGTGGGGCAGATGTGGGTCAGATCTATGGGGCAGGAGATGCTGTGGGGCAGATGTGGGTCAGATCTATGGGGCAAAGGCTGCTGTGTGGCAGATGTGGGTCAGATCTATGGGGCAGGAGCTGCTGTGGAGCAGATGTGGGTCAGATCTATAGGTCAGGAGCTGCTGTGGCTGATGTGGGCCAGTTCTATGGGGCAGGAGCTGCTGTGTTGCAGATGTGGGTCAGATCTATGGGGCAGGAGATGCTGTGGAGCAGATGTGGGTCAGATCTATGGGGCAGGAGCTGCTGTGGGGCAGATGTGGGTCAGATCTATGGGCAGGAGCTGCTGTGCTGCACATGTTGGTAGGGTCTATGGAGCAGGAGCTGCTGTGGGGCAGATGTGGGTCAGATCTATGGGGCAGGAGCTGCTGTGGGGCTGATGTTGGTCAGATCTTTGGGGCAGCAGCTGCTGTGGAGCAGATCTGGGTAAGATCTATGTCGCAGGAGCTGCTGTGGGGCAGACGTGGCACATATCTATAGGGCAAAATCTGCTGCGGTGCTGATGTGGGTCACATCTATGGGGCAGGATCTCCTGTGGGGCTGATGTGGGTCAAATCAATGGGGCAGAGCTGCTCTGGGGCACATGTGGGTCAGATCTATGGAGCAGGAGCTGCTGTGGGGCAGATTTGAATCAGATCTATAGGGCAGGAGCTGCTGTGGGTCAGATCTATGGGCAGGAGCTGCTGCGGGGCACATGTGAGTTAGATCTATGGGGCAGGAGATGGTGTGGGGCAGATTTGGGTCAGATGTATGGGTCAGGAGCTGCTGTGTTGCTGATGAGGGTCAGATCTATGGGGCATGGGCTGCTGTGGTTCAGATCTACGGGACTGGAGCTGCAGTGGAGCACATGTGGGTCAGATCTATGGGGTAGAAGCTGTTGTGGGGCTGATGGGGGTCATATCTATAAGGCAGGAGCTGCATTGGGGCTGATGGTGGTTAGATCTATATGGCAGGATCTCCTGTGGGGCACATGTGGGTCAGACCTATGGGGCAGGAGCTGCAGAGGGGATGATGTAGGTCAGATCTATGGGGCAGGAGTTGCTGTGGGGAATATGAGGGACATATCTATGGTGCAAAATCTGCTGTTGGACTGATGTGAGTAAGATCTATGAGTTTGGAGCTGCTGTGGGGCACATGTGGGTCAGATCTATGGGGCAGGAGATGCTGTGGGGCTGATTAGGGTCAGATCTATGGGGCAGGAGATGCTGTGGGTCAGATGTATGGGGCAGGAGGTGCTGTGGGGAACATGTGGGTCAGGTCTATGGGGCAGGAGCTGCTGTGGGCACATGTGGGTCAGATCTATGGGGCAGGAGCAGCTCTGGGGCACATGTGGGTCAGATCTATGTGTTAGGAGCTGCTGTGGGGCAGATGTGGGTCAGATCTATGGGGCAAAGGCTGCTGTGTGGCAGATGTGGGTCAGATCTATGGGGCAGGAGCTGCTGTGGGTCAGATGTGGGTCAGATCTATAGGTCAGGAGCTGCTGTGGCTGATGTGGGCCAGTTCTATGGGGCAGGAGATGCTGTGAGTCAGATGTATGAGGCAGGAGCTGCTGTGGGGCAGATGGGGGTCAGATCTATGGGCAGGAGCTGCTGTGCTGCACATGTTGGTAGGGTCTATGGAGCAGGAGCTGCTGTGGGGCAGATGTGGGTCAGATCTATGGGCAGGAGCTGCTGTGGCTGATGTGGGCCAGTTCTATGGGGCAGGAGATGCTGTGAGTCAGATGTATGAGGCAGGAGCTGCTGTGGGGCAGATGGGGGTCAGATCTATGGGGCAGGAGATGCTGTGGAGCAGATGTGGGTCAGATCTATGGGGCTGGAGCTGCTGTGGGGGAGATGTGGTTCAGATCTATGGGCAGGAGCTGCTGTGCTGCACATGTTGGTAGGGTCTATGGGGCAGGAGCTGCTGTGGGGCAGATGTGGGTCAGATCTATGGGGCAGGAGCTGCTGTGGGGCTGATGTTGGTAAGATCTTTGGGGCAGCAGCTGCTGTGGAGCAGATCTGGGTAAGATCTATGTCGCAGGAGCTGCTGTGGGGCAGACGTGGCACATATCTATGGGGCAAAATCTGCTGTGGGGCTGATGTGGGTCAGATCTATGAGTTTGGAGCTGCTGTGGGGCACATCTGGGTCAGATCTATGGGCCAGGAGCTGCTGTGGGGCTGATTTGGGTCAGATCTATGGGGAAGGGGCTGCTGTGGGGCAGATGTGGGTCAGATCTATGGGGAAGGGGCTGCTGTGGGGCAGATGTGGGTCAGATCTATGGGGAAGGAGCTGCTGTGGGGCTGATGTGGGTCAGATCTATAGGGCAGGAGCTGCAGTGAGGCTGATGTGGGTCACTTCTATGGGGCAGGAGATGCTGTGGGGCTGATGTGGGTCAAATCAATGGGGCAGGAGCTGCTGTTGGTCAGATCTATGGAGCAGGAGCTGCTGTGGGGCACATGTGAGTTAGATCTATGGGGCAGGAGATGGTGTGGGGCAGATTTAAGTCAGATGTATGGGGCAGGAGCTGATGGTGGGGCTGATGTTGGTCAGATCTATAGGGCAGGAGCTGCAGTTGGGCTGATGTGGGTCAGATCTATGGGGCAGGAGTTGCTGTGGGGCAGATGTGGGTCAGATCTATGGGGAGGAGCTGCTGTGGTGCAGATGTGGGTCAGATCTATGGGGCAGGAGCTGCTGTTGGTCAGATCTATGGAGCAGGAGCTGCTGTGGGGCACATGTGAGTTAGATCTATGGGGCAGGAGATGGTGTGGGGCAGATTTAAGTCAGATGTATGGGGCAGGAGCTGATGTGGGGCTGATGTTGGTCAGATCTATGGGGCAGGAGCTGCAGTGGGGCTGATGTGGGTCAGATCTATGGGGCAGGATCTCCTGTGGGGCTGATGTGGGTCAAATCAATGGGACAGAGCTGCTCTGGGGCACATGTGGGTCAGATCTATGGAGCAGGAGCTGCTGTGGGTCAGATCTATGGGCAGGAGATGCTGTGGGTCAGATCTATGGGGCAGGAGCTGCTGTGTGGCTGTTGTGGGTCAGATCTATGGGGCAGGAGCTGCTTTGGGGCTTATGGTGGTTAGATCTATATGGCAGGAGCTGCTGTGGGGAACATGTGGGTCAGACCTATGGGGCAGGAGCTGCAGAGGGGATGATGTAGGTCAGATCTATGGGGCAGGAGTTGCTGTGGGGCAGATGAGGGACATATCTATGGTGCAAAATCTGCTGTTGGACTGATGTGGGTCAGATCTATGAGTTTGGAGCTGCTGTGTGGCACATGTGGGTCAGATCTATGGTGCAGGAGATGCTGCGGGGCTGATTTGGGTCACATCTATGGGTCAGCAGCTGCTGTGGGTCTGATGTGGGTCAGATGTATGAGGCAGGAGCTGCTGTAGGGCTGATGTGGGTCAGATCTATGGGGCAGGAGCTGCTGTGGCGCTGACTTGGGTCAGATCTATGGGGCAGGAGCTGCTGTAGGGCTGATTTGGGTCAGATCTATGGGGCAGGAGATGCTGTGAGTCAGATCTATGAGGCAGGAGCTGCTGTGGGGCTGATGTGTGTCAGGTCTATGGGGCAGGACCTGCTGTGTGGCTGATGCGGGTCAGATCTATGGGGCATGATCTGCTATGGGTCAGATCTATGGGGCAGGAGCTGCAGTGGAGATGATGTAGGTCAGATCTGTGGTGTAGGAGCAGCAGTGGGGCAGATGTGTGTCAGATCTTTGGGGAGGATCTGCTGTGGGGCTGCTGTGGGTCAGATCTATGGGGCAGGATCTCCTGTGGGGCTGATGTGGGTCAGATCTGTGGGGTAAAATCTGCTGTGGGGCAGATGTGGTTCAGATCTATGGGTCAGGAGCTGCTGTGGGGCAGATGTGGGTCAGATCCATGGGGCAAGAGCTGCTGTGGTGCAGATGTGGGTCAGATCTATGGGGCAGGAGCTGCTGTGGGGCTGATACGGTTAAGATCTATGGAGCGGGAGATGCTATGAGGCTGATGAGGGTCAGATCTATGGGGCAGGAGCTGATGTGGGGCTGATGTTGGTTAGATCTATAGGGCAGGAGCTGCAGTGGGGCTGATGTGGGTCAGATCTATGGGGCAGGATCGCATGTGGGGTTGATGTGGGTCAAATCAATGGGGCAGAGCTGCTCTGGGGTACATGTGGATCAGATCTATGGAGCAGGAGCTGCTGTGGGTCAGATCTATGGGCGGGAGCTGCTGTGGGGCACATGTGAGTTAGATCTATGGGGCAGGAGATGGGGTGGGGCAGATTTGGGTCAGATGTATGGGGCAGGAGCTGATGTGGGGCTGATGTGGGTCAGATCTATGGGGCAGGATCCCCTGTGGGGCTGATGCGGGTCAGATCTATGGGGCATGAGCTGCTATGGGTCAGATCTATGGGGCAGGAGCTGCTGTGGGTTAGATGTGGGTCAGATCTATAGGTCAGGAGCTGCTGTGGGGCTGATGTGGGTCAAATCAATGGGGCAGAGCTGCTCTGGGGCACATGTGGGTCAGATCTATGGAGCAGAAGCTGCTGTGGGGCAGATTTGAATCAGATCTATGGAGCAGGAGCTGCTGTGGGGCACATGTGAGTTAGATCTATGGGGCAGGAGATGGTGTGGGGCAGATTTGGGTCATATGTATGCGGCAGGAGCTGATGGTGGGGCTGATGTTGGTCAGATCTATGGGGCATGGGCTGCTGTGGGTCAGATCTACGGGACTGGAGCTGCAGTGGAGCACATGTAGGTCAGATCTCTGGGGTAGAAGCTGCTGTGGGGCTTATGGGGACATATCTATAAGGCAAGAGCTGCTGTGGGGCTGACTTGGGTCAGATCTATGGGGCAGGAGCTGCTGTGGGGCAGAGTTGGGTCAGATCTATGGGGCAGGAGCTGCTGTGGGGCTGATGTGGGTCAGATTTATGGGGCAGGAGCTGCTTTGGGGCTGATGGTGGTTAGATCTATATGGCAGGAGCTGCTGTGGGGCACATGTGGGTCAGACCTATGGGGCAGGAGCTGCAGAGGGGATGATGTAGGTCAGATCTATGGGGCAGGAGCTGCTGTGGGGCAGAGTTGGGTCAGATCTATGGGGCAGGAGCTGCTGTGGGGCTGATGTGGGTCAGATTTATGGGGCAGGAGCTGCTTTGGGGCTGATGCTGGTTAGATCTATATGGCAGGAGCTGCTGTGGGGCAAATGTGGGTCAGACCTATGGGGCAGGAGCTGCAGAGGGGATGATGTAGGTCAGATCTATGGGGCAGGAGTTGCTGTGGGGCAGATGAGGGACATATCTATGGTGCAAAATCTGCTGTTGGACTGATGTGGGTCAGATCTATGAGTTTGGAGCTGCTGTGGGGCACATGTGGGTCAGATCTATGGTGCAGGAGATGCTGCGGGGCTGATTTGGGTCAGATCTATGTGGCAGGAGCTGCTGTGGGGCTGATGTGGGTCAGATCTATGGGGCAGGAGCTGCTGTGGGGCACATGTGGGTCAGATCTATGGTGCAGGAGATGCTGCGGGGCTGATTTGGGTCACATCTATGGGTCAGCAGCTGCTGTGGGTCTGATGTGGGTCAGATGTATGGGGCAGGAGCTGCTGTAGGGCTGATGTGGGTCAGATCTATGGGGCAGGAGCTGCTGTGGCGCTGACTTGGGTCAGATCTATGGGGCAGGAGCTGCTCTAGGGCTGATTTGGGTCAGATCTATGGGGCAGGAGATGCTGTGAGTCAGATCTATGAGGCAGGAGCTGCTGTGGGGCTGATGTGTGTCAGGTCTTTGGGGCAGGACCTGCTGTGTGGCTGATGTGGGTCAGATCTATGGGGCATGATCTGCTATGGGTCAGATCTATGGGGCAGGAGCTGCAGTGGAGATGATGTAGGTCAGATCTGTGGTGTAGGAGCAGCAGTGGGGCAGATGTGTGTCAGATCTTTGGGGAGGATCTGCTGTGGGGCTGCTGTGGGTCAGATCTATGGGGCAGGATCTCCTGGGGTCTGATGTGGGACAGATCTGTGGGGTAAAATCTGCTGTGGGGCAGATGTGGTTCAGATCTATGGGTCAGGAGCTGCTGTGGGGCAGATGTGGGTCAGATCCATGGGGCAGGAGCTGCTGTGGGGCTGATACGGTTAAGATCTATGGAGCGGGAGATGCTATGAGGCTGATGAGGGTCAGATCTATGGGGCAGGAGCTGATGTGGGGCTGATGTTGGTTAGATCTATAGGGCAGGAGCTGCAGTGGGGCTGATGTGGGTCAGATCTATGGGGCAGGATCTGCTGTGGGGCTGATGTTGGAAAGATCTATGGGGCAGGAGATGCTTTGGGGCAGATGTGGGTCAGATCTATGGGGCAGGAGTTGCTGTGGGGCTGATGTGGGTCTGATCCTTGGGGCTGAAGCTGCTGTGGGTCATATCTATTGGGCAGCAGCTGCTTTACATATGATGTGTGTCAGATCTATGGGGCAGGAGCTGCTGTGGGTCTGATGTGGGTTAGATCTATGAGGCAGGAGCTGTTGTGGGGCTGATGGGGTTCAGATCTATGGGGCAGGAGCTACTGTGGGGCTGATGGGGGTCAGATCTATGGGGCCGGAGCTACTGTGGGGCTGATGTTGGTCTGATCTATGGGGCAGGAGCTGCTGTGCGACAGATGTGGGTCAAATCTATGGGGCAGGTGCTGCTGTGCGACATATGTGGGTCAGATCTATGGGGCAGGATCTGCTGTGGGGCTGATGTGGGAAAGATCTATGGGGCAGGAGATGCTTTGGGGCAGATGTGGGTCAGATCTATGGGGCAGGAGTTGCTGTGGGGCTGATGTGGGTCAGATCCTTGGGGCTAAAGCTGCTGTGGGTCATATCTATTGGGCAGCAGCTGCTTTACATATGATGTGTGTCAGATCTATGGGGCAGGAGCTGCTGTGGGGCTGATGTGGGTTAGATCTATGGGGCAGGAGCTGTTGTGGGGCTGATGGGGGTCAGATCTATGGGGCAGGAGCTGCTGTGGGGCTGATGGGAGTCAGATCTATGGGGCAGGAGCTACTGTGGGGCTGATGTTGGTCTGATCTATGGGGCAGGAGCTGCTGCGGGGCTGATTTGGTCAGATCTATGGGGCAGGAGCTGCTGTGGGGCTGATGTGGGTCAGATCTATGGGGCAGGAGCTGTTGTGGGGCTGATGGGAGTCAGATCTATGGGGCAGGAGATGCTGTGGGTCAGATCTATGGGGCAGAAACAGTTGTGGGCCTGATGTTGGTCAGATTTATGGAGCAGGAGCTGCTGTGTTGCAGATGTGGGTCAGATCTATGGTGCAGGAGCTGCTGTGGGGCAGATGTAGGGCTAATCTATGGGGCAGGAGCTGCTATGAGGCTGATGGGTGTTAGATCTATGGGGAGGAGCTGCTGTGGTGCAGATGTGGGTCAGATCTATGGGGCAGGAGCTGCTGTGGGGCTTATGTGGGAAAGATCTATGGGGCAGGAGATGCTTTGGGGCAGATGTGGGTCATATCTATGGGGCAGGAGCTGCTATGGGGCTGATGTGGGTCAGATCCTTGGGACTGAAGCTGTGTGTCATATCTACTGGGCAGCAGCTGCTTTACATATGATGTGTGTCAGATCTATGGGGCAGGAGCTGCTGTGGGGCTGATGTGGGTTAGATCTATGGGGCAGGAGCTGTTGTGGGGCTGATGGGGGTCAGATCTATGGGGCAGGAGATGCTGTGGGTCAGATCTATGGGGCAGGAGCTGCTGTGGGGAACATGTGTGTCAGTTCTATGGGGCAGGAGCTGCTGTGGGGCAGATGTGGGTCAGATCTATGGGTCAGCAGCTGCTGTGGGTCTGATGTGGGTCAGATCTATGGGTCAGCAGATGCTGTGGGTCTGATGTGTGTCAGATCTATGGGGCAGGAGCTGCTGTGGGGCTGATGTGGGTTAGATCTATGGGGCAGGTGCTGTTGTGGGGCTGATGGGGGTCAGATCCTTAGGGCAGGAGCTACTGTGGGGCTGATGTTGGTCTGATCTATGGGGCAGGAGCTGCTGCGGGGCTGATTTGGGTCAGATCTATGGGGCAGGAGCTGCTGTGGGGCTGATGTGGGTTAGATCTATGGGGCAGGATCTGTTGTGGGGCTGATGGGGGTCAGATCTATGGGGCAGGAGATGCTGTGGGTCAGATCTATGGGGCAGGAGCTGCTGTGGGGAACATGTGTGTCAGGTCTATGGGGCAGGAGCTGCTGTGGGGCAGATGTGGGTCAGATCTATGGGTCAGCAGCTGCTGTGTGTCTGATGTGTGTCCGATCTATGGGGCAGGAGCTGCTGTGGGTCTGATGTGGGTCCGTTCTATTGGGCAGGAGCTGCTGTGGGTCAGATCTATGGGGCAGGAACAGATGTGGACCTGATGTTGGTCAGATTTATGGAGCAGGAGCTGCTGTGTTGCCGATGTGGGTCAGATCTATGGTGCAGGAGCTGCTGTTGGGCAGATGTAGGGCTTATCTATGGGGCAGGTGCTGCTGTGAGGCTGATGGGTGTTAGATCTATGGGGAGGAGCTGCTGTGGTGCAGATGTGGGTCAGAGCTATCGGGGAGGAGCTGCTCTGTGGCAGATGTGGATCAGATCTATGGTGTAGGAGCTGCTGTGGGGCTGATGTGGGTCAGATCTATGGGGCAGGAGCTGCTGTGGGTCAGATCTATGGGGCAGGAACAGATGTGGGCCTGATGTTGGTCAGATTTATGGAGCAGGATCTGCTGTGTTGCTGATGTGGGTCAGATCTATAGTGCAGGAGCTGCTGTGGGGCAGATGTAGGGCATATCTATGGGGCAGGAGCTGCTGTGAGGCTGATGGGTGTTAGATCTATGGGGAGGAGCTGCTGTGGTGCAGATGTGGGTCAGAGCTATGGGGCAGGAGCTGCTGTGGGGCAGAAGTGGGTCAGATCTATGGTGTAGGAGCTGCTGTGGGGCTGATGTGGGTCAGATCTATGGGGCAGGAGCTGCTGTGGTTAAGATCTATTTGGCAGGATCTGCTGTGGGGCAGATTTGGGTCAGATCTATGGGGCAGGAGCTGCTTTGTGGCAAATGTGGGTCAGATCTATAAGGCAGGAGCTGCTGTGGCTCAGATCTATGGGGCAGGAACAGATGTGGGCCTGATGTTGGTCAGATTTATGGTGTAGGAGCTGCTGTGTTGCAGATGTGGGTCGGATCTATGGTGCAGGAGCTGCTGTGGGGCAGATGTAGGGCATATCTATGGGGCAGGAGCTGCTGTGAGGCTGATGGGTGTTAGATTTATGGGGAGGAGCTGCTGTGGTGCAGATGTGGGTCAGAGCTATGGGGCAGGAGCTACTGTGGGGCTGATGTGGGTTTGATCTGTGGGGCAGGAGCTGTTGTGGGGCTGATGTTGGTCAGATCTATGGGGCAGGAGCTACTGTGGGGCTGATGGGGGTCAGATCTATGGGGCAGGAGCTACTGTGGGGCTGATGTTGGTCTGATCTATGGGGCAGGAGCTGCTGTGCCACAGATGTGGGTCAGATCTATGGGGCAGGTGCTGCTGTGCGACATATGGGGGTCAGATCTATGGGGCAGGATCTGCTCTGGGGCTGATGTGGGAAAGATCTATGGGGCAGGAGATGCTTTGGGGCAGATGTGGGTCAGATCTATGGGGCAGGAGTTGCTGTGGGGCTGATGTGGGTCAGATCCTTGGTGCTGAAGCTGCTGTGGGTCATATCTATTGGGCAGCAGCTGCTTTACATATGATGTGTGTCATATCTATGAAGCAGGAGCTGCTGTGGTGCTGATGTGGGTTAGATCTATGGGGCAGGAGCTGTTGTGGGGCTGATGGGGTCAGATCTATGGGGCAGGAGCTACTGTGGGGCTGATGTTGGTCTGATCTATGGGGCAGGAGCTGCTGCGGGGCTGATTTGGGTCAGATCTATGGGGCAGGAGCTGCTGTGGGGCTGATGTGGGTTAGATCTATGGGGCAGGAGCTGTTGTGGGGCTGAGGGGGGTCAGATCTATGGGGCAGGAGATGCTGTGGGTCAGATCTATGGGGCAGGAGCTGCTGTGGGGAACATGTGGGTCAGGTCTATGGGGCAGGAGCTGCTGTGGGGCAGATGTGGGTCAGATCTATGGGTCAGCAGCTGCTGTGGGTCTGATGTGGGTCAGATCTATGGGGCAGGAGCTGCTGTGGGGCTGATGTGGGTCAGAGCTATGGGGCAGGAGCTGCTGTGGGGCAGAAGTGGGTAAGATCTATGGGGTAGGAGATGGTGTGTGGCAGATGTGGGTCAGATCTATGGTGTAGGAGCTGCTGTGGGGCTGATGTGGGTCAGATCTATGGGGCAGGAGGTGCTGTGGTTAAGATCTATTTGGCAGGATCTGCTGTGGGGCAGATTTGGGTCAGATCTATGGGGCAGGAGCTGCTGTGTGGCAAATGTGGGTCAGATCTATGGGGCAGGAGCTGCTGTGGCTCAGATCTATGGGGCAGGAACAGATGTGGGCCTGATGTTGGTCAGATTTATGGAGCAGGAGCTGCTGTGTTGCAGATGTGGGTCAGATCTATGGTGCAGGAGCTGCTGTGGGGCAGATGTAGGGCATATCTATGGGGCAGGAGCTGCTGTGAGGCTGATGGGTGTTAGATTTATGGGGAGGAGCTGCTGTGGTGCAGATGTGGGTCACATCTATGGGGCAGGAGCTACTGTGGGGCTGATGTGGGTCAAATCAATGAGGCAGAGCTGCTCTTGGGAACATGTGGGTCAGATCTATGGGGCAGGAGCTGCTGTGGGGCTGATGTGGGTCAGATCTATAGGGCAGGAGCTCCTGTGCGACAGATGTGGGTCAGATCTATGGGGCAGGAGCTGCTGTGGGGCTGATGTGGGTCAGATCCTTGGGGCTGAAGATGCTGTGGGTCATATCTACGGGGCAGCAGCTGCTTTACATATGATGTGTGTCAGATCTATGGGGCAGGAGCTGCTGTGGGGCTGATGTGGGTTAGATCTGTGGGGCAGGAGCTGTTGTGGGGCTGATGGGGGTCAGATCTATGGGGCAGGAGCTACTGTGGGGCTGATGTTGGTCTGATCTATGGGGCAGGAGCTGCTGTGCGACAGATGTGGGTCAGATCTATGGGGCAGGTGCTGCTGTGCGACATATGGGGGTCAGATCTATGGGGCAGGATCTGCTCTGGGGCTGATGTGGGAAAGATCTATGGGGCAGGAGATGCTTTGGGGCAGATGTGGGTCAGATCTATGGGGCAGGAGTTGCTGTGGGGCTGATGTGGGTCAGATCCTTGGGGCTGAAGCTGCTGTGGGTCATATCTATTGGGCAGCAGCTGCTTTACATGTGATGTGTGTCAGATCTATGGGGCAGGAGCTGCTGTGGGGCTGATGTGGGTTAGATCTATGGGTCAGGAGCTGTTGTGGGGCTGATGGGGTCAGATCTATGGAGCAGGAGCTACTGTGGGGCTGATGTTGGTCTGATCTATGGGGCAGGAGCTGCTGTGGGGCTGATGTGGGTTAGATCTATGGGGCAGGAGCTGTTGTGGGGCTGATGGGGGTCAGATCTATGGGGCAGGAGATGCTGTGGGTCAGATCTATGGGGCAGGAGATGATGTTGGGAACATGTGTGTCAGGTCTATGGGGCAGGAGCTGCTGTGGGGCAGATGTGGGTCAGATCTATGGGTCAGCAGCTGCTGTGGGTCTGATGTGGGTCAGATCTATGGGGCAGGAGCTGCTGTGGGTGTGATGTGGGTCAGATCTATGGGGCAGGATCTGCTGTGGGTCAGATCTATGGGGCAGGAACAGATGTGGGCCTGATGTTGGTCAGATTTATGGGGCAGGAGCTGCTGTGTGGCAGATGTGTGTCAGATCTATGGGGCAGGAGCTGCTGTGGGGCTGATGTGGGTCAGATCTATGGGGCAGGAGATGATGTTGGGAACATGTGTGTCAGGTCTATGGGGCAGGAGCTGCTGTGGGGCAGATGTGGGTCAGATGTATGGGTCAGCAGCTGCTGTGGGTCTGATGTGGGTCAGATCTATGGGTCAGCAGCTGCTGTGGGTCTGATGTGGGTCAGATCTATGGGGCAGGATCTGCTGTGGGTCAGATCTATGGGGCAGGAACAGATGTGGGCCTGATGTTGGTCAGATTTATGGAGCAGGAGATGCTGTGTTGCAGATGTGGGTCAGATCTATGGGGAGGAGCTGCTGTGGTGCAGATGTGGGTCAGAGCTATGGGGCAGGAGCTGCTGTGTGGCAGATGTGGGTCAGATCTATGGTGTAGGAGCTGCTGTGGGGCTGATGTGGGTCAGATCTATGGGGCAGGAGCTGCTGTGGTTAAGATCTATTTGGTAGGATCTGCTGTGGGGCAGATTTGGGTCAGATCTATGGGGCAGGAGCTGTTGTGGGGCTGATGGGGGTCAGATCTATGGGGCAGGAGCTACTGTGGGGCTTATGGGGGTCAGATCTATGGGGCAGGAGCTACTCTGGGGCTGATGTTGGTCTGATCTATGGGGCAGGAGCTGCTGTGCGACAGATGTGGGTCAGATCTATGGGGCAGGTGCTGCTGTGCGACATATGTGGGTCAGATCTATGGGGCAGGATCTGCTGTGGGGCTGATGTGGGAAAGATCTATGGGGCAGGAGATGCTTTGGGGCAGATGTGGGTCAGATCTATGGGGCAGGAGTTGCTGTGGGGCTGATGTGGGTCAGATCCTTGGGGCTAAAGCTGCTGTGGGTCATATCTATTGGGCAGCAGCTGCTTTACATATGATGTGTGTCAGATCTATGGGGCAGGAGCTGCTGTGGGGCTGATGTGGGTCAGATCTATGGGGCAGGATCTGCTGTGGGTCAGATCTATGGGGCAGGAACAGATGTGGGCCTGATGTTGGTCAGATTTATGGAGCAGGAGCTGCTGTGTTGCAGATGTGGGTCAGATCTATGGTGCAGGAGCTGCTGTGGGGCAGATGTAGGGCATATCTATGGGGCAGGAGCTGCTGTGGTGCAGATGTTGGTCAGATCTATGGGGCAGGTGCTGCTGTGCGACATATGTGGGTCAGATCAGTGGGGCAGGATCTGCTGTGGGGCTGATGTGGGAAAGATCTATGGGGCAGGAGATGCTTTGGGGCTGATGTGGGTCAGATCTATCGGGCAGGAGCTGCTGTGGGGCAGATGTAGGGCTTATCTATGGGGCAGGAGCTGCTGTGAGGCTGATGGGTGTTAGATCTATGGGGAGGAGCTGCTGTGGTGCAGATGTGGGTCAGAGCTATGGGGCAGGAGCTTCTGTGTGGCAGATGTGGGTCAGATCTATGGTGTAGGAACTGCTGTGGGGCTGATGTGGGTCAGATCTATGGGGCAGGAGCTGCTGTGGGGCTGATGTGGGAAAGATCTATGGGGCAGGAGATGCTTTGGGGCAGATGTGGGTCAGATCTATGGGGCAGGAGTTGCTGTGGGGCTGATGTGGGTCAGATCCTTGGGGCTGAAGCTGCTGTGGGTCATATCTATTGGGCAGCAGCTGCTTTAAATATGTGTGTAATATCTATGGAACAGGAGCTGCCGTGGGGCTGATGTGGGTTAGATCTATGGGGCAGGAGCTGTTGTGGGGCTGACGGGGGTCAGATCCTTAGGGCAGGAGCTACTGTGGGGCTGATGTTGGTCTGATCTATGGGGCAGGAGCTGCTGCGGGGCTGATTTGGGTCAGATCTATATGGCAGGAGCTGCTGTGGGGCTGATGTGTGTTAGATCTATGGGGCAGGAGCTGTTGTGTGTCATATCTACTGGGCAGCAGCTTCTTTACATATGATGTGTGTCAGATCTATGGGGCAGGAGCTACTGTGGGGCTGATGTTGGTCTGATCTATAGGGCAGGAGCTGCTGCGGGGCTGATTTGGGTCAGATCTATGGGGCAGGAGCTGCTGTGGGGCTGATGGGTGTCAGATCAATGGGGCAGGAGATGCTGTGGGTCAGATCTATGGGGCAGGAGCTGCTGTGGGGCTGATGTGGGTTATATCTATGGGGCAGGAGCTGTTGTGGGGCTGATGGGGGTCAGATCCTTAGGGCAGGAGCTACTGTGGGGCTGATGTTGGTCTGATCTATGGGGCAGGAGCTGCTGCGGGGCTGATTTGGGTCAGATCTATGGGGCAGGAGCTGCTGTGGGGCTGATGTGGGTTAGATCTATGGGGCAGGATCTGTTGTGGGGCTGATGGGTGTCAGATCTATGGGGCAGGAGATGCTGTGGGTCAGATCTATGGGGCAGGAGCTGCTGTGGGGAACATGTGGGTCAGGTCTATGGGGCAGGAGCTGCTGTGGGGCAGATGTGGGTCAGATCTATGGGTCAGCAGCTGCTGTGGGTCTGATGTGGGTCAGATCTATGGGGCAGGAGCTGCTGTGGGGCTGATGTGGGTAAGATCTATGGGGTAGGAGATGGTGTGTGGCAGATGTGGGTCAGATCTATGGTGTAGGAGCTGCTGTGGGGCTGATGGGGGTCAGATCTATGGGGCAGGAGCTGCTGTGGTTAAGATCTATTTGGCAGGATCTGCTGTGGGGCAGATTTGGGTCAGATCTATGGGGCAGGAGCTGCTGTGTGGCAAATGTGGGTCAGATCTATGGGGCAGGAGCTGCTGTGGGTCAGATCTATGGGGCAGGAACAGATGTGGGCCTGATGTTGGTCAGATTTATGGAGCAGGAGCTGCTGTGTTGCAGATGTGGGTCAGATCTATGGTGCAGGAGCTGCTGTGGGGCAGATTTAGGGCATATCTATGGGGCAGGAGCTGCTGTGAGGCTGATGGGTGTTAGATCTATGGGGAGGAGCTGCTGTGGTGCAGATGTGGGTCAGAGCTATGGGGCAGGAGCTGCTGTGGGGCAGAAGTGGGTAAGATCTATGGGGTAGGAGATGGTGTGTGGCAGATGTGGGTCAGATCTATGGTGCAGGAGCTGCTGTGGGGCAGATGTAGGGCATATCTATGGGGCAGGAGCTGCTGTGAGGCTGATGGGTGTTAGATTTATGGGGAGGAGCTGCTGTGGTGCAGATGTGGGTCAGATCTATGGGGCAGGAGCTACTGTGGGGCTGATGTGGGTCAAATCAATGGGGCAGAGCTGCTCTTGGGAACATGTGGGTCAGATCTATGGGGCAGGAGCTGCTGTGGGGCTGATGTGGGTCAGATCTATAGGGCAGGAGCTCCTGTGCGACAGATGGGGGTCAGATCTATGGGGCAGGAGCTGCTGTGGGGCTGATGTGGGTCAGATCCTTGGGGCTGAAGATGCTGTGGGTCATATCTACGGGGCAGCAGCTGCTTTACATATGATGTGTGTCAGATCTATGGGGCAGGAGCTGCTGTGGGGCTGATGTGGGTTAGATCTGTGGGGCAGCAGCTGTTGTGGGGCTGATGGGGGTCAGATCTATGGGGCAGGAGCTACTGTGGGGCTGATGGGGGTCAGATCTATGGGGCAGGAGCTACTGTGGGGCTGATGTTGGTCTGCTCTATGGGGCAGGAGCTGCTGTGCGACAGATGTGGGTCAGATCTATGGGGCAGGTGCTGCTGTGCGACATATGGGGGTCAGATCTATGGGGCAGGATCTGCTCTGGGGCTGATGTGGGAAAGATCTATGGGGCAGGAGATGCTTTGGGGCAGATGTGGGTCAGATCTATGGGGCAGGAGTTGCTGTGGGGCTGATGTGGGTCAGATCCTTGGGGCTGAATCTGCTGTGGGTCATATCTATTGGGCAGCAGCTGCTTTACATATGATGTGTGTCAGATCTATGAAGCAGGAGCTGCTGTGTTGCTGATGTGGGTTAGATCTATGGGGCAGGAGCTGTTGTGGGGCTGATGGGGTCAGATCTATGGAGCAGGAGCTACTGTGGGGCTGATGTTGGTCTGATCTATGGGGCAGGAGCTGCTGCGGGGCTGATTTGGGTCAGATCTATGGGGCAGGAGCTGCTGTGGGGCTGATGTGGGTTAGATCTATGGGGCAGGAGCTGTTGTGGGGCTGATGGGGGTCAGATCTATGGGGCAGGAGATGCTGTGGGTCAGATCTATGGGGCAGGAGATGATGTTGGGAACATGTGTGTCAGGTCTATGGGGCAGGAGCTGCTGTGGGGCAGATGTGGGTCAGATCTATGGGTCAGCAGCTGCTGTGGGTCTGATGTGGGTCAGATCTATGTGTCAGCAGCTGCTGTGGGTGTGATGTGGGTCAGATCTATGGGGCAGGATCTGCTGTGGGTCAGATCTATGGGGCAGGAACAGATGTGGGCCTGATGTTGGTCAGATTTATGGGGCAGGAGCTGCTGTGTGGCAGATGTGTGTCAGATCTATGGGGCAGGAGCTGCTGTGGGGCTGATGTGGGTCAGATCTATGGGGCAGGATCTGCTGTGGGTCAGATCTATGGGGCAGGAACAGATGTGGGCCTGATGTTGGTCAGATTTATGGAGCAGGAGCTGCTGTGTTGCAGATGTGGGTCAGATCTATGGTGCAGGAGCTGCTGTGGGGCAGATGTAGGGCATATCTATGGGGCAGGAGCTGCTGTGGTGCAGATGTTGGTCAGATCTATGGGGCAGGTGCTGCTGTGCGACATATGTGGGTCAGATCAGTGGGGCAGGATCTGCTGTGGGGCTGATGTGGGAAAGATCTATGGGGCAGGAGATGCTTTGGGGCTGATGTGGGTCAGATCTATCGGGCAGGAGCTGCTGTGGGGCAGATGTAGGGCTTATCTATGGGGCAGGAGCTGCTGTGAGGCTGATGGGTGTTAGATCTATGGGGAGGAGCTGCTGTGGTGCAGATGTGGGTCAGAGCTATGGGGCAGGAGCTTCTGTGTGGAAGATGTGGGTCAGATCTATGGTGTAGGAACTGCTGTGGGGCTGATGTGGGTCAGATCTATGGGGCAGGAGCTGCTGTGGGGCTGATGTGGGAAAGATCTATGGGGCAGGAGATGCTTTGGGGCAGATGTGGGTCAGATCTATGGGGCAGGAGTTGCTGTGGGGCTGATGTGGGTCAGATCCTTGGGGCTGAAGCTGCTGTGGGTCATATCTATTGGGCAGCAGCTGCTTTAAATATGATGTGTGTCAGATCTATGGGGCAGGAGATGCTGTGGGGCTGATGTGGGTTAGATCTATGGGGCAGGAGCTGTTGTGGGGCTGATGGGGGTCAGATCCTAAGGGCAGGAGCTACTGTGGGGCTGATGTTGGTCTGATCTATGGGGCAGGAGCTGCTGCGGGGCTGATTTGGGTCAGATCTATAGGGCAGGAGCTGCTGTGGGGCTGATGTGGGTTAGATCTATGGGGCAGGAGCTGTTGTGTGTCATATCTACTGGGCAGCAGCTTCTTTACATATAATGTGTGTCAGATCTATGGGGCAGGAGCTACTGTGGGGCTGATGTTGGTCTGATCTATAGGGCAGGAGCTGCTGCGGGGCTGATTTGGGTCAGATCTATGGGGCAGGAGCTGCTGTGGGGCTGATGGGTGTCAGATCTATGGGGCAGGAGATGCTGTGGGTCAGATCTATGGGGCAGGAGCTGCTGTGGGGAACATGTGTGTCAGATCTATGGGGCAGGAGTTGCTGTGGGGCTGATGGTCAGATCCTTGGGGCTGATGCTGCTGTGGGTCATATCTATTGGGCAGCAGCTGCTTTACATATGATGTGTGTCAGATCTATGGGGCAGGAGCTGCTGTGGGGCTGATGTGGGTTAGATCTATGGGGCAGGAGCTGTTGTGGGGCTGATGGGGGTCAGATCTATGGGGAAGGAGCTACTGTGGTGCAGATGTTGGTCTGATCTATGGGGCAGGAGCTGCTGCGGGGCTCATTTGGGTCAGATTTATGGGGCAGGAGCTGCTGTGGTGCTGATGTGGGTCAGATCTTTGGGGCAGGAGCTGCTGTGGGTCAGATCTGTGGGGCAGGAGATGCTGTGGGTCAGATCTATGGGGCAGGAGCTGCTGTGGGGAACATGTGTGTCAGTTCTATGGCGCAGGAGCTGCTGTGGGGCAGATGTGGGTCAGATCTATGGGTCAGCAGCTGCTGTGGGTCTGATGTGGGTCAGATCTATGGGGCAGGATCTGCTGTGGGTCTGATGTGGGTCAGAACTATGGGGCAGGAACAGATGTGGGCCTGATGTTGGTCAGATTTATGGAGCAGGAGCTGCTGTGTTGCAGATGTGGGTCAGATCTATGGTGCAGGAGCTGCTGTGGGGCAGATGTAGGGCTTATATATGGGGCAGGAGCTGCTGTGGGGCTGATGTGGGTTAGATCTATGGGGCAGGAGCTGCTGTGGGGCTGATGTGGGTCAGATCCTTGGGGCTGAAGCTGCTGTGGGTCATATCTACTGGGCAGCAGCTGCTTTACATATGATGTGTGTCAGATCTATGCGGCAGGAGCTGCTGTGCGACATATGTGGGTCGGATCTATGGGGCAGGATCTGCTGTGGGGCTGATGTGGGAAAGATCTATGGGGCAGGAGATGCTTTGGGGCAGATGTGGGTCAGATCTATGGGGCAGGAGTTGCTGTGGGGCTGATGTGGGTCTGATCCTTGGGGCTGAAGCTGCTGTGGGTCATATCTACTGGGCAGCAGCTGCTTTACATATGATGTGTGTCAGATCTATGGGGCAGGAGCTGCTGTGGGGCTGATGTGGGTTAGATCTATGGGGCAGGAGCTGTTGTGGGTCTGATGGGGGTCAGATCCTTAGGGCAGGAGCTACTGTGGGGCTGATGTGGGTCAGAGCTATGGGGCAGGAGCTCCTGTGTGGCAGATGTGGGTCAGATCTATGGTGTAGGAGCTGCTGAGGGGCTGATGTTGGTCAGATCTATGGGGCAGGAGCTGCTGTGGTTAAGATCTATTTGGCAGGATCTGCTGTGGGGCAGATTTGGGTCAGATCTATGGGGCAGGAGCTGCAGTGGAGATGATGTAGGTCAGATCTATGGGGCAGGAGCTGCTGTGGGGCTGCTGTGGGTTAGATCTATGGGGCAGGAGCTGTTGTGGGTCATATCTATTGGGCAGCAGCTGCTTTACATATGATGTGTGTCAGATCTATGGGGCCGGATCTGCAGTGGGGCTGATGGGGGTCAGATCTATGGGGCTGGAGATGCTGTGGGGAACATGTGTGTCAGGTCTATGGGGCAGGAGCTGTTGTGGGGCAGATGTGGGTCATATTAATGGGGCAGGAGCAGCTGCGGGGCTGATTTGGGTCAGATCTATGGGGCAGGAGCTGCTGTGGGGCTGATGTGGGTCAGATCTATGGGGCAGGAGCTGCTGTGGGTCAGGTCTATGGGGCAGGAGCTGCTGTGGGGAACATGTGTGTCAGCTCTATGGGTCAGCAGCTGCTGCGGGGCTGATGTTGGTCTGATCTATGGGGCAGGAGCTGCTGTGGGGCTGATGTGGGTCAGATCTATGGGTCAGCAGCTGCTGTGGGTCTGATGTGGGTCAGATCTATGGGTCAGCAGCTGCTGTGGGTCTGATGTGGGTTAGATCTATGGGGCATGAGCTGCTGTGAGGCTGATGGGTGTTAGATCTATGGGGAGGAGCTGCTGTGGTGCAGATGTGGGTCAGAGCTATGGGGCAGGAGCTGCTGTGGGGCAGAAGTGGGTAAGATCTATGGGGTAGGAGATGGTGTGTGGCAGATGTGGGTCAGATCTATGGTGTAGGAGCTGCTGTGGGGCTGATGTTGGTCAGATCTATGGGGCAGGAGCTGCTGTGGTTAAGATCTATTTGGCAGGATCTGCTGTGGGGCAGATTTGGGTCAGATCTATGGGGCAGGAGCTGCAGTGGAGATGATGTAGGTCAGATCTATGGGGCAGGAGCTGCTGTGGGGCTGCTGTGGGTTAGATCTATGGGGCAGGAGCTGTTGTGGGTCATATCTATTGGGCAGCAGCTGCTTTACATATGATGTGTGTCAGATCTATGGGGCCGGAGCTGCAGTGGGGCTGATGGGGGTCAGATCTAAGGGGCAGGAGCTACTGTGGGGCTGATGTGGGTCAAATCAATGGGGCTGAGCTGCTGTTGGGAACATGTGGGTCAGATCTATGGGGCAGGAGCTGCTGTGGGTCTGATGTGGGTCAGATCTATAGGGCAGGAGCTGCTGTGCGACAGATGTGGGTCAGATCTATGGGGCAGGAGCTGCTGTGGGGCTGATGTGGGTCAGATCCTTGGGGCTGAATCTGCTGTGGGTCATATCTATTGGACAGCAGCTGCTTTACATATGATGTGTGTCAGATCTATGGGGCAGGAGCTGCTGTGGGGCTGATGTGGGTTAGATCTATGGGGCAGGAGCTGCTGTGGTTAAGATCTATTTGGCAGGATCTGCTGTGGGGCAGATTTGGGTCAGATCTATGGGGCAGGAGCTGCAGTGGAGATGATGTAGGTCAGATCTATGGGGCAGGAGCTGCTGTGGGGCTGCTGTGGGTTAGATCTATGGGGCAGGAGCTGTTGTGGGTCATATCTATTGGGCAGCAGCTGCTTTACATATGATTTGTGTCAGATCTATGGGGCCGGAGCTGCAGTGGGGCTGATGGGGGTCAGATCTATGGGGCAGGAGCTACTGTGGGGCTGATGTGGGTCAAATCAATGGGGCAGAGCTGCTCTTGGGAACATGTGGGTCAGATCTATGGGGCAGGAGCTGCTGTGGGGCTGATGTGGGTCAGATCTATAGGGCAGGAGCTGCTGTGCGACAGATGTGGGTCAGATCTATGGGGCAGGAGCTGCTGTGGGGCTGATGTGGGTCAGATCCTTGGGGCTGAATCTGCTGTGGGTCATATCTACTGGGCAGCAGCTGCTTTACATATGATGTGTGTCAGATCTATGGGGCAGGAGCTGCTGTGGGGCTGATGTGGGTTAGATCTATGGGGCAGGAGCTGTTGTGGGGCTGATGGGGGTCAGATCTATGGGGCAGGAGCTGTTGTGGGGCTGATGGGGTTCAGATCTATGGGGCAGGAGCTACTGTGGGTCTGATGTGGGTCAGATCTTTGGGGGGCAGGAGCTACTGTGGGGCTGATGTTGGTCTGATCTATGGGGCAGGAGCTGCTGTGCGACAGATGTGGGTCAGATCGATGGGGCAGGTGCTGCGGTGCGACATATGTGGGTCAGATCTATGGGGCAGGATCTGCTGTGGGGCTGATGTGGGAAAGATCTATGGGGCAGGAGATGCTTTGGTGCAGATGTGGGTCAGATCTATGGGGCAGGAGTTGCTGTGGGGCTGATGTGGGTCAAATCCTTGGGGCTGATGCTGCTGTGGGTCTTATCTATTGGGCAGCAGCTGCTTTACATATGATGTGTGTCATATCTATGGGGCAGGAGCTGCCGTGGGGCTGATGTGGGTTAGATCTATGGGGCAGGAGCTGTTGTGGGGCTGATGGGGGTCAGATCTATGGGGCAGGAGCTACTGTGGGGCTGATGTGGGTCAGATCTATGGGGCAGGAGATGCTGTGGGTCAGATCTATGGGGCAGGAGATGCTGTGGGGAACATGTGTGTCAGGTCTATGGGGCAGGAGCTGCTGTGGAGCAGATGTGGGTCATATTAAAGGGGCAGGAGCTGCTGTGGGTCTGATGGGGTTCAGATATATGGGGTAGGAGCTACTGTGGGGCTGATGGGGGTCAGATCTATGGGGCAGGAGCTACTGTGGGGCTGATGTGGGTCAGATCCTTGGGGCTGAAGCTGCTGTGAGTCATATCTATTGGGCAGCAGCTGCTTTACATATGATGTGTGTCATATCAATGGGGCAGGAGCTGCCGTGGGGCTGATGTGGGTTAGATCTATGGGGCAGGAGCTGTTGTGGGGCTGATTGGGGTCAGATCCTTAGGGCAGGAGCTACTGTGGGGCTGATGTTGGTCTGATCTATGGGGCAGGAGCTGCTGCGGGGCTGATTTGGGTCAGATCTATGGGGCAGGAGCTGCTGTGGGGCTGATGTGGGTCAGATCGATGGGGCAGGAGCTGCTGTGCGACATATGTGGGTCAGATCTATGGGGCAGGATCTGCTGTGGGGCTGATGTGGGAAAGATATATGGGGCAGGAGATGCTTTGGTGCAGATGTGGGTCAGATCTATGGGGCAGGAGTTGCTGTGGGGCTGATGTGGGTCAAATCCTTGGGGCTGATGCTGCTGTGGGTCATATCTATTGGGCAGCAGCTGCTTTACATATGATGTGTGTCAGATCTATAAGGCAGGAGCTGTTGTGGGGCTGATGGGGTTCAGATCTATGGGGCAGGAGCTACTGTGTGGCAGATGTGGGTCAGATCTATGGTGTAGGAGCTGCTGAGGGGCTGATGTTGGTCAGATCTATGGGGCAGGAGCTGCTGTGGTTAAGATCTATTTGGCAGGATCTGCTGTGGGGCAGATTTGGGTCAGATCTATGGGGCAGGAGCTGCAGTGGAGATGATGTAGGTCAGATCTATGGGGCAGGAGCTGCTGTGGGGCTGCTGTGGGTTAGATCTATGGGGCAGGAGCTGTTGTGGGTCATATCTATTGGGCAGCAGCTGCTTTACATATGATGTGTGTCAGATCTATGGGGCCGGATCTGCAGTGGGGCTGATGGGGGTCAGATCTATGGGGCTGGAGATGCTGTGGGGAACATGTGTGTCAGGTCTATGGGGCAGGAGCTGTTGTGGGGCAGATGTGGGTCATATTAATGGGGCAGGAGCTGCTGCGGGGCTGATTTGGGTCAGATCTATGGGGCAGGAGCTGCTGTGGGGCTGATGTGGGTCAGATCTATGGGGCAGGAGCTGCTGTGGGTCAGGTCTATGGGGCAGGAGCTGCTGTGGGGAACATGTGTGTCAGCTCTATGGGTCAGCAGCTGCTGCGGGGCTGATGTTGGTCTGATCTATGGGGCAGGAGCTGCTGTGGGGCTGATGTGGGTCAGATCTATGGGTCAGCAGCTGCTGTGGGTCTGATGTGGGTCAGATCTATGGGTCAGCAGCTGCTGTGGGTCTGATGTGGGTTAGATCTATGGGGCATGAGCTGCTGTGAGGCTGATGGGTGTTAGATCTATGGGGAGGAGCTGCTGTGGTGCAGATGTGGGTCAGAGCTATGGGGCAGGAGCTGCTGTGGGGCAGAAGTGGGTAAGATCTATGGGGTAGGAGATGGTGTGTGGCAGATGTGGGTCAGATCTATGGTGTAGGAGCTGCTGTGGGGCTGATGTTGGTCAGATCTATGGGGCAGGAGCTGCTGTGGTTAAGATCTATTTGGCAGGATCTGCTGTGGGGCAGATTTGGGTCAGATCTATGGGGCAGGAGCTGCAGTGGAGATGATGTAGGTCAGATCTATGGGGCAGGAGCTGCTGTGGGGCTGCTGTGGGTTAGATCTATGGGGCAGGAGCTGTTGTGGGTCATATCTATTGGGCAGCAGCTGCTTTACATATGATGTGTGTCAGATCTATGGGGCCGGAGCTGCAGTGGGGCTGATGGGGGTCAGATCTAAGGGGCAGGAGCTACTGTGGGGCTGATGTGGGTCAAATCAATGGGGCTGAGCTGCTGTTGGGAACATGTGGGTCAGATCTATGGGGCAGGAGCTGCTGTGGGTCTGATGTGGGTCAGATCTATAGGGCAGGAGCTGCTGTGCGACAGATGTGGGTCAGATCTATGGGGCAGGAGCTGCTGTGGGGCTGATGTGGGTCAGATCCTTGGGGCTGAATCTGCTGTGGGTCATATCTATTGGACAGCAGCTGCTTTACATATGATGTGTGTCAGATCTATGGGGCAGGAGCTGCTGTGGGGCTGATGTGGGTTAGATCTATGGGGCAGGAGCTGCTGTGGTTAAGATCTATTTGGCAGGATCTGCTGTGGGGCAGATTTGGGTCAGATCTATGGGGCAGGAGCTGCAGTGGAGATGATGTAGGTCAGATCTATGGGGCAGGAGCTGCTGTGGGGCTGCTGTGGGTTAGATCTATGGGGCAGGAGCTGTTGTGGGTCATATCTATTGGGCAGCAGCTGCTTTACATATGATTTGTGTCAGATCTATGGGGCCGGAGCTGCAGTGGGGCTGATGGGGGTCAGATCTATGGGGCAGGAGCTACTGTGGGGCTGATGTGGGTCAAATCAATGGGGCAGAGCTGCTCTTGGGAACATGTGGGTCAGATCTATGGGGCAGGAGCTGCTGTGGGGCTGATGTGGGTCAGATCTATAGGGCAGGAGCTGCTGTGCGACAGATGTGGGTCAGATCTATGGGGCAGGAGCTGCTGTGGGGCTGATGTGGGTCAGATCCTTGGGGCTGAATCTGCTGTGGGTCATATCTACTGGGCAGCAGCTGCTTTACATATGATGTGTGTCAGATCTATGGGGCAGGAGCTGCTGTGGGGCTGATGTGGGTTAGATCTATGGGGCAGGAGCTGTTGTGGGGCTGATGGGGGTCAGATCTATGGGGCAGGAGCTGTTGTGGGGCTGATGGGGTTCAGATCTATGGGGCAGGAGCTACTGTGGGTCTGATGTGGGTCAGATCTTTGGGGGGCAGGAGCTACTGTGGGGCTGATGTTGGTCTGATCTATGGGGCAGGAGCTGCTGTGCGACAGATGTGGGTCAGATCGATGGGGCAGGTGCTGCGGTGCGACATATGTGGGTCAGATCTATGGGGCAGGATCTGCTGTGGGGCTGATGTGGGAAAGATCTATGGGGCAGGAGATGCTTTGGTGCAGATGTGGGTCAGATCTATGGGGCAGGAGTTGCTGTGGGGCTGATGTGGGTCAAATCCTTGGGGCTGATGCTGCTGTGGGTCATATCTATTGGGCAGCAGCTGCTTTACATATGATGTGTGTCATATCTATGGGGCAGGAGCTGCCGTGGGGCTGATGTGGGTTAGATCTATGGGGCAGGAGCTGTTGTGGGGCTGATGGGGGTCAGATCTATGGGGCAGGAGCTACTGTGGGGCTGATGTGGGTCAGATCTATGGGGCAGGAGATGCTGTGGGTCAGATCTATGGGGCAGGAGATGCTGTGGGGAACATGTGTGTCAGGTCTATGGGGCAGGAGCTGCTGTGGAGCAGATGTGGGTCATATTAAAGGGGCAGGAGCTGCTGTGGGTCTGATGGGGTTCAGATATATGGGGTAGGAGCTACTGTGGGGCTGATGGGGGTCAGATCTATGGGGCAGGAGCTACTGTGGGGCTGATGTGGGTCAGATCCTTGGGGCTGAAGCTGCTGTGAGTCATATCTATTGGGCAGCAGCTGCTTTACATATGATGTGTGTCATATCAATGGGGCAGGAGCTGCCGTGGGGCTGATGTGGGTTAGATCTATGGGGCAGGAGCTGTTGTGGGGCTGATTGGGGTCAGATCCTTAGGGCAGGAGCTACTGTGGGGCTGATGTTGGTCTGATCTATTGGGCAGGAGCTGCTGCGGGGCTGATTTGGGTCAGATCTATGGGGCAGGAGCTGCTGTGGGGCTGATGTGGGTCAGATCGATGGGGCAGGAGCTGCTGTGCGACATATGTGGGTCAGATCTATGGGGCAGGATCTGCTGTGGGGCTGATGTGGGAAAGATATATGGGGCAGGAGATGCTTTGGTGCAGATGTGGGTCAGATCTATGGGGCAGGAGTTGCTGTGGGGCTGATGTGGGTCAAATCCTTGGGGCTGATGCTGCTGTGGGTCATATCTATTGGGCAGCAGCTGCTTTACATATGATGTGTGTCAGATCTATAAGGCAGGAGCTGTTGTGGGGCTGATGGGGTTCAGATCTATGGGGCAGGAGCTACTGTGGGGCTGATGGGGGTCAGATCTATGGGGCAGGAGCTACTGTGGGGCTGATGTTGGTCTGATCTATGGGGCAGGAGCTGCTGTGGTGCAGATGTGGGTCAGAGCTATGGGGCAGGAGCTGCTGTGTGGCAGATGTGGGTCAGATCTATGGTGTAGGAGCTGCTGTGGGGCTGATGTTGGTCAGATCTATGGGGCAGGAGCTGCTGTGGTTAAGATCTATTTGGCAGGATCTGCTGTGGGGCAGATTTGGGTCAGATCTATGGGGCAGGAGCTGCAGTGGAGATGATGTAGGTCAGATCTATGGGGCAGGAGCTGCTGTGGGGCTGCTGTGGGTTAGATCTATGGGGCAGGAGCTGTTGTGGGTCATATCTATTGGGCAGCAGCTGCTTTACATATGATTTGTGTCAGATCTATGGGGCCGGAGCTGCAGTGGGGCTGATGGGGGTCAGATCTATGGGGCAGGAGCTACTGTGGGGCTGATGTGGGTCAGATCCTTAGGGAAGGAGCTACTGTGGGGCTGATGTTGGTCTGATCTATGGGGCAGGAGCTGTTGTGGGGCTGATGGGGTTCAGAACTATGGGGCAGGAGATACTGTGGGGCTGATGGGGGTCAGATCTATGGGGCAGGAGCTGCTGTGGGGCTGATGTTGGTCTGATCTATGGGACAGGAGCTGCTGTGCGACAGATGTGGGTCAGATCGATGGGGCAGGTGCTGCTGTGCGACATATGTGGGTCAGATCTATGGGGCAGGATCTGCTGTGGGGCTGATGTGGGAAAGATCTATGGGGCAGGAGATGCTTTGGGGCAGATGTGGGTCAGATCTATGGGGCAGGAGTTGCTGTGGGGCTGATGTGGGTCAAATCCTTGGGGCTGATGCTGCTGTGGGTCATATCTATTGGGCAGCAGCTGCTTTACATATGATGTGTGTAATATCTATGGGGCAGGAGCTGCCGTGGGGCTGATGTGGGTTAGATCTATGGGGCAGGAGCTGTTGTGGGGCTGATGGGGGTCAGATCCTTAGGGCAGGAGCTACTGTGGGGCTGAGGTTGGTCTGATCTATGGGGCAGGAGCTGCTGCGGGGCTGATTTGGGTCAGATCTATGGGGCAGGAGCTGCTGTGGGGCTGATGTGGGTTAGATCTATGGGGCAGGAGCTGTTGTGGGGCTGATGGGGGTCAGATCTATGGGGCAGGTGATGCTGTGGGTCAGATCTATGGGGCAGGAGATGCTGTGGGGAACATGTGTGTCAGGTCTATGGGGCAGGAGTTGTTGTGGGGCAGATGTGGGTCATATTAATGGGGCAGGAGCTGCTGTGGGTCTGATGGGGTTCAGATCTATGGGGTAGGAGCTACTGTGGGGCTGATGTGGGTCAGAGCTATGGGGCAGGTGCTGCTGTGTGGCAGATGTGGGTCAGATCTATGGTGTAGGAGCTGCTGTGGGGCTGATGTTGGTCAGATCTATGGGGCAGGAGCTGCTGTGGTTAAGATCTATTTGGCAGGATCTGCTGTGGGGCAGATTTGGGTCAGATCTATGGGGCAGGAGCTGCAGTGGAGATGATGTAGGTCAGATCTATGGGGCAGGAGCTGCTGTGGGGCTGCTGTGGGTTAGATCTATGGGGCAGGAGCTGTTGTGGGTCATATCTATTGGGCAGCAGCTGCTTTACATATGATTTGTGTCAGATCTATGGGGCCGGAGCTGCAGTGGGGCTGATGGGGGTCAGATCTATGGGGCAGGAGCTACTGTGGGGCTGATGTGGGTCAGATCCTTAGGGAAGGAGCTACTGTGGGGCTGATGTTGGTCTTATCTATGGGGCAGGAGCTGTTGTGGGGCTGATGGGGTTCAGAACTATGGGGCAGGAGATACTGTGGGGCTGATGGGGGTCAGATCTATGGGGCAGGAGCTGCTGTGGGGCTGATGTTGGTCTGATCTATGGGGCAGGAGCTGCTGTGCGACAGATGTGGGTCAGATCGATGGGGCAGGTGCTGCTGTGCGACATATGTGGGACAGATCTATGGGGCAGGATCTGCTGTGGGGCTGATGTGGGAAAGATCTATGGGGCAGGAGATGCTTTGGGGCAGATGTGGGTCAGATCTATGGGGCAGGAGTTGCTGTGGGGCTGATGTGGGTCAAATCCTTGGGGCTGATGCTGCTGTGGGTCATATCTATTGGGCAGCAGCTGCTTTACATATGATGTGTGTAATATCTATGGGGCAGGAGCTGCCGTGGGGCTGATGTGGGTTAGATCTATGGGGCAGGAGCTGTTGTGGGGCTGATGGGGGTCAGATCCTTAGGGCAGGAGCTACTGTGGGGCTGATGTTGGTCTGATCTATGGGGCAGGAGCTGCTGCGGGGCTGATTTGGGTCAGATCTATGGGGCAGGAGCTGCTGTGGGGCTGATGTGGGTTAGATCTATGGGGCAGGAGCTGTTGTGGGGCTGATGGGGGTCAGATCTATGGGGCAGGAGATGCTGTGGGTCAGATCTATGGGGCAGGAGATGCTGTGGGGAACATGTGTGTCAGGTCTATGGGGCAGGAGCTGTTGTGGGGCAGATTTGGGTCATATTAATGGGGCAGGAGCTGCTGTGGGTCTGATGGGGTTCAGATCTATGGGGTAGGAGCTACTGTGGGGCTGATGGGGGTCAGATCTATGGGGCAGGAGCTACTGTGGGGCTGATGTGGGTCAGATCCTTGGGGCTGAAGCTGCTGTGGGTCATATCTATTGGGCAGCAGCTGCTTTACATATGATGTGTGTCAGATCTATGGGGCAGGAGCTGTTGTTGGGCTGATGGGGGTCAGATCTATGGGGCAGGAGCTACTGTGGGGCTGATGTGGGTCTGATCTATGGGGCAGAGCTGCTGTGCGACAGATGTGGGTCAGATCTATGGGGCAGGATCTGCTGTGGGTCAGATCTATGGGGCAGGAACAGATGTGGGCCTGATGTTGGTCAGATTTATGGAGCAGGAGCTGCTGTGTTGCAGATGTGGGTCAGATCTATGGGGAGGAGCTGCTGTGGTGCAGATGTGGGTCAGAGCTATGGGGCAGGAGCTGCTGTGTGGCAGATGTGGGTCAGATCTATGGTGTAGGAGCTGCTGTGGGGCTGATGTTGGTCAGATCTATGGGGCAGGAGCTGCTGTGGTTAAGATCTATTTGGCAGGATCTGCTGTGGGGCAGATTTGGGTCAGATCTATGGGGCAGGAGCTGCAGTGGAGATGATGTAGGTCAGATCTATGGGGCAGGAGCTGCTGTGGGGCTGCTGTGGGTTAGATCTATGGGGCAGGAGCTGTTGTGGGTCATATCTATTGGGCAGCAGCTGCTTTACATATGATGTGTGTCAGATCTATGGGGCCGGATCTGCAGTGGGGCTGATGGGGGTCAGATCTATGGGGCAGGAGATGCTGTGGGGAACATGTGTGTCAGGTCTATGGGGCAGGAGCTGTTGTGGGGCAGATGTGGGTCATATTAATGGGGCAGGAGCTGCTGCGGGGCTGATTTGGGTCAGATCTATGGGGCAGGAGCTGCTGTGGGGCTGATGTGGGTCAGATCTATGGGGCAGGAGCTGCTGTGGGTCAGGTCTATGGGGCAGGAGCTGCTGTGGGGAACATGTGTGTCAGCTCTATGGGTCAGCAGCTGCTGCGGGGCTGATGTTGGTCTGATCTATGGGGCAGGAGCTGCTGTGGGGCAGATGTGGGTCAGATCTATGGGTCAGCAGCTGCTGTGGGTCTGATGTGGGTCAGATCTATGGGTCAGCAGCTGCTGTGGGTCTGATGTGGGTTAGATCTATGGGGCATGAGCTGCTGTGAGGCTGATGGGTGTTAGATCTATGGGGAGGAGCTGCTGTGGTGCAGATGTGGGTCAGAGCTATGGGGCAGGAGCTGCTGTGGGGCAGAAGTGGGTAAGATCTATGGGGTAGGAGATGGTGTGTGGCAGATGTGGGTCAGATCTATGGTGTAGGAGCTGCTGTGGGGCTGATGTTGGTCAGATCTATGGGGCAGGAGCTGCTGTGGTTAAGATCTATTTGGCAGGATCTGCTGTGGGGCAGATTTGGGTCAGATCTATGGGGCAGGAGCTGCAGTGGAGATGATGTAGGTCAGATCTATGGGGCAGGAGCTGCTGTGGGGCTGCTGTGGGTTAGATCTATGGGGCAGGAGCTGTTGTGGGTCATATCTATTGGGCAGCAGCTGCTTTACATATGATGTGTGTCAGATCTATGGGGCCGGAGCTGCAGTGGGGTTGATGGGGGTCAGATCTAAGGGGCAGGAGCTACTGTGGGGCTGATGTGGGTCAAATCAATGGGGCAGAGCTGCTCTTGGGAACATGTGGGTCAGATCTATGGGGCAGGAGCTGCTGTGGGGCTGATGTGGGTCAGATCTATAGGGCAGGAGCTGCTGTGCGACAGATGTGGGTCAGATCTATGGGGCAGGAGCTGCTGTGGGGCTGATGTGGGTCAGATCCTTGGGGCTGAATCTGCTGTGGGTCATATCTATTGGACAGCAGCTGCTTTACATATGATGTGTGTCAGATCTATGGGGCAGGAGCTGCTGTGGGGCTGATGTGGGTTAGATCTATGGGGCAGGAGCTGCTGTGGTTAAGATCTATTTGGCAGGATCTGCTGTGGGGCAGATTTGGGTCAGATCTATGGGGCAGGAGCTGCAGTGGAGATGATGTAGGTCAGATCTATGGGGCAGGAGCTGCTGTGGGGCTGCTGTGGGTTAGATCTATGGGGCAGGAGCTGTTGTGGGTCATATCTATTGGGCAGCAGCTGCTTTACATATGATTTGTGTCAGATCTATGGGGCCGGAGCTGCAGTGGGGCTGATGGGGGTCAGATCTATGGGGCAGGAGCTACTGTGGGGCTGATGTGGGTCAAATCAATGGGGCAGAGCTGCTCTTGGGAACATGTGGGTCAGATCTATGGGTCAGGAGCTGCTGTGGGGCTGATGTGGGTCAGATCTATAGGGCAGGAGCTGCTGTGCGACAGATGTGGGTCAGATCTATGGGGCAGGAGCTGCTGTGGGGCTGATGTGGGTCAGATCCTTGGGGCTGAAGCTGCTGTGGGTCATATCTACTGGGCAGCAGCTGCTTTACATATGATGTGTGTCAGATCTATGGGGCAGGAGCTGCTGTGGGGCTGATGTGGGTTAGATCTATGGGGCAGGAGCTGTTGTGGGGCTGATGGGGTTCAGATCTATGGGGCAGGAGCTACTGTGGGTCTGATGTGGGTCAGATCTGTGGGGCAGGAGCTACTGTGGGGCTGATGTTGGTCTGATCTATGGGGCAGGAGCTGCTGTGCGACAGATGTGGGTCAGATCGATGGGGCAGGTGCTGCGGTGCGACATATGTGGGTCAGATCTATGGGGCAGGATCTGCTGTGGGGCTGATGTGGGAAAGATCTATGGGGCAGGAGATGCTTTGGTGCAGATGTGGGTCAGATCTATGGGGCAGGAGTTGCTGTGGGGCTGATGTGGGTCAAATCCTTGGGGCTGATGCTGCTGTGGGTCATATCTATTGGGCAGCAGCTGCTTTACATATGATGTGTGTCATATCTATGGGGCAGGAGCTGCCGTGGGGCTGATGTGGGTTAGATCTATGGGGCAGGAGCTGTTGTGGGGCTGATGGGGGTCAGATCTATGGGGCAGGAGCTACTGTGGGGCTGATGTGGGTCAGATCTATGGGGCAGGAGATGCTGTCGGTCAGATCTATGGGGCAGGAGATGCTGTGGGGAACATGTGTGTCAGGTCTATGGGGCAGGAGCTGCTGTGGAGCAGATGTGGGTCATATTAAAGGGGCAGGAGCTGCTGTGGGTCTGATGGGGTTCAGATATATAAGGTAGGAGCTACTGTGGGGCTGATGGGGGTCAGATCTATGGGGCAGGAGCTACTGTGGGGCTGATGTGGGTCAGATCCTTGGGGCTGAAGCTGCTGTGGGTCATATCTATTGGGCAGCAGCTGCTTTACATATGATGTGTGTCATATCTATGGGGCAGGAGCTGCCGTGGGGCTGATGTGGGTTAGATCTATGGGGCAGGAGCTGTTGTGGGGCTGATGGGGGTCAGATCCTTAGGGCAGGAGCTACTGTGGGGCTGATGTTGGTCTGATCTATGGGGCAGGAGCTGCTGTGCGACAGATGTGGGTCAGATCTATGGGGCAGGAGCTGCTGTGGGTCAGATCTATGGGGCAGGAACAGATGTGGGCCTGATGTTGGTCAGATTTATGGAGCAGGAGCTGCTGTGTTGCAGATGTGGGTCAGATCTATGGGGAGGAGCTGCTGTGGTGCAGATGTGGGTCAGAGCTATGGGGCAGGAGCTGCTGTGTGGCAGATGTGGGTCAGATCTATGGTGTAGGAGCTGCTGTGGGGCTGATGTTGGTCAGATCTATGGGGCAGTAGCTGCTGTGGTTAAGATCTATTTGGCAGGATCTGCTGTGGGGCAGATTTGGGTCAGATCTATGGGGCAGGAGCTGCAGTGGAGATGATGTAGGTCAGATCTATGGGGCAGGAGCTGCTGTGGGGCTGCTGTGGGTTAGATCTATGGGGCAGGAGCTGTTGTGGGTCATATCTATTGGGCAGCAGCTGCTTTACATATGATGTGTGTCAGATCTATGGGGCCGGATCTGCAGTGGGGCTGATGGGGGTCAGATCTATGGGGCAGGAGCTACTGTGGGGCTGATGTGGGTCAGATCCTTAGGGAAGGAGCTACTGTGGGGCTGATGTTGGTCTGATCTATGGGGCAGGAGCTGCTGCGGGGCTGATTTGGGTCAGATCTATGGGGCAGGAGCTGCTGTGGGGCTGATGTGGGTCAGATCGATGGGGCAGGAGCTGCTGTGCGACATATGTGGGTCAGATCTATGGGGCAGGATCTGCTGTGGGGCTGATGTGGGAAAGATATATGGGGCAGGAGATGCTTTGGTGCAGATGTGGGTCAGATCTATGGGGCAGGAGTTGCTGTGGGGCTGATGTGGGTCAAATCCTTGGGGCTGATGCTGCTGTGGGTCATATCTATTGGGCAGCAGCTGCTTTACATATGATGTGTGTCATATCTATGGGGCAGGAGCTGCCGTGGGGCTGATGTGGGTTAGATCTATGGGGCAGGAGCTGTTGTGGGGCTGATGGGGGTCAGATCTATGGGGCAGGAGCTACTGTGGGGCTGATGTGGGTCAGATCTATGGGGCAGGAGATGCTGTGGGTCAGATCTATGGGGCAGGAGATGCTGTGGGGAACATGTGTGTCAGGTCTATGGGGCAGGAGCTGCTGTGGGGCAGATGTGGGTCATATTAAAGGGGCAGGAGCTGCTGTGGGTCTGATGGGGTTCAGATCTATGGGGTAGGAGCTACTGTGGGGCTGATGGGGGTCAGATCTATGGGGCAGGAGCTACTGTGGGGCTGATGTTGGTCTGATCTATGGGGCAGGATCTGCTGTGGGTCAGATCTATGGGGCAGGAACAGATGTGGGCCTGATGTTGGTCAGATTTATGGAGCAGGAGCTGCTGTGTTGCAGATGTGGGTCAGATCTATGGGGAGGAGCTGCTGTGGTGCAGATGTGGGTCAGATCTATGGGGCAGGAGCTGCTGTGGGGCTGATGTGGGTCAGATCTATAGGGCAGGAGCTGCTGTGCGACAGATGTGGGTCAGATCTATGGGGCAGGAGCTGCTGTGGGGCAGAAGTGGGTAAGATCTATGGGGTAGGAAATGGTGTGTGGCAGATGCGGGTCAGATCTATGGTGTAGGAGCTACTGTGGGGCTGATGTTGGTCTGATCTATGGGGCAGGAGCTGCTGTGCGACAGATGTGGGTCAGATCTATGGGGCAGGATCTGCTGTGGGTCAGATCTATGGGGCAGGAACAGATGGGGGCCTGATGTTGGTCAGATTTATGGAGCAGGAGCTGCTGTGTTGCAGATGTGGGTCAGATCTATGGGGAGGAGCTGCTGTGGTGCAGATGTGGGTCAGAGCTATGGGGCAGGAGCTGCTGTGTGGCAGATGTGGGTCAGATCTATGGTGTAGGAGCTGCTGTGGGGCTGATGTTGGTCAGATCTATGGGGCAGGAGCTGCTGTGGTTAAGATCTATTTGGCAGGATCTGCTGTGGGGCAGATTTGGGTCAGATCTATGGGGCAGGAGCTGCAGTGGAGATGATGTAGGTCAGATCTATGGGGCAGGAGCTGCTGTGGGGCTGCTGTGGGTTAGATCTATGGGGCAGGAGCTGTTGTGGGTCATATCTATTGGGCAGCAGCTGCTTTACATATGATGTGTGTCAGATCTATGGGGCCGGAGCTGCAGTGGGGCTGATGGGGGTCAGATCTATGGGGCAGGAGCTCCTGTGGGGCTGATGTGGGTCAGATCCTTAGGGAAGGAACTACTGTGGGGCTGATGTTGGTCTGATCTATGGGGCAGGAGCTGTTGTGGGGCTGATGGGGTTCAGATCTATGGGGCAGGATTTACTGTGGGGCTGATGGGGGTCAGATCTATTGGGCAGGAGCTGCTTTGGGGCTGATGTTGGTCTGATCTATGGGGCAGGAGCTGCTGTGCGACAGATGTGGGTCAGATCTATGGGGCAGGTGCTGCTGTGCGACATATGTGGGTCAGATCTATGGGGCAGGATCTGCTGTGGGGCTGATGTGGGAAAGATCTATGGGGCAGGAGATGCTTTGGGGCAGATGTGGGTCAGATCTATGGGGCAGGAGTTGCTGTGGGGCTGATGTGGGTCAAATCCTTGGGGCTGATGCTGCTGTGGGTCATATCTATTGGGCAGCAGCTGCTTTACATATGATGTGTGTAATATCTATGGGGCAGGAGCTGCCATGGGGCTGATGTGGGTTAGATCTATGGGGCAGGAGCTGTTGTGGGGCTGATGGGGGTCAGATCCTTAGGGCAGGAGCTACTGTGGGGCTGATGTTGGTCTGATCTATGGGGCAGGAGCTGCTGCGGGGCTGATTTGGGTCAGATCTATGGGGCAGGAGCTGCTGTGGGGCTGATGTGGGTTAGATCTATGGGGCAGGAGCTGTTGTGGGGCTGATGGGGGTCAGATCTATGGGGCAGGAGATGCTGTGGGTCAGATCTATGGGGCAGGAGATGCTGTGGGGAACATGTGTGTCAGGTCTATGGGGCAGGAGCTGTTGTGGGGCAGATGTGGGTCATATTAATGGGGCAGGAGCTGCTGTGGGTCTGATGGGGTTCAGATCTATGGGGTAGGAGCTACTGTGGGGCTGATGGGGGTCAGATCTATGGGGCAGGAGCTACTGTGGGGCTGATGTGGGTCAGATCCTTGGGGCTGAAGCTGCTGTGGGTCATATCTATTGGGCAGCAGCTGCTTTACATATGATGTGTGTCAGATCTATGGGGCAGGAGCTGTTGTTGGGCTGATGGGGGTCAGATCTATGGGGCAGGAGCTACTGTGGGGCTGATGTTGGTCTGATCTATGGGGCAGGAGCTGCTGTGCGACAGATGTGGGTCAGATCTATGGGGCAGGATCTGCTGTGGGTCAGATCTATGGGGCAGGAACAGATGTGGGCCTGATGTTGGTCAGATTTATGGAGCAGGAGCTGCTGTGTTGCAGATGTGGGTCAGATCTATGGTGCAGGAGCTGCTGTGGGGCAGATGTAGGGCTTATCTATGGGGCAGGAGCTGCTGTGTGGCAGATGTGGGTCAGATCTATGGTGTAGGAGCTGCTGTGGGGCTGATGTTGGTCAGATCTATGGGGCAGGAGCTGCTGTGGTTAAGATCTATTTGGCAGGATCTGCTGTGGGGCAGATTTGGGTCAGATCTATGGGGCAGGAGCTGCAGTGGAGATGATGTAGGTCAGATCTATGGGGCAGGAGCTGCTGTGGGGCTGCTGTGGGTTAGATCTATGGGGCAGGAGCTGTTGTGGGTCATATCTATTGGGCAGCAGCTGCTTTACATATGATGTGTGTCAGATCTATGGGGCCGGATCTGCAGTGGGGCTGATGGGGGTCAGATCTATGGGGCAGGAGCTACTGTGGGGCTGATGTGGGTCAGATCCTTAGGGAAGGAGCTACTGTGGGGCTGATGTTGGTCTGATCTATGGGGCAGGAGCTGCTGCGGGGCTGATTTGGGTCAGATCTATGGGGCAGGAGCTGCTGTGGGGCTGATGTGGGTCAGATCTATGTGGCAGGAGCTGCTGTGGGTCAGGTCTATGGGGCAGGAGCTGCTGTGGGGAACATGTGTGTCAGCTCTATGGGTCAGCAGCTGCTGCGGGGCTGATGTTGGTCTGATCTATGGGGCAGGAGCTGCTGTGGGGCAGATGTGGGTCAGATCTATGGGTCAGCAGCTGCTGTGGGTCTGATGTGGGTCAGATCTATGGGTCAGCAGCTGCTGTGGGTCTGATGTGGGTCAGATCTATGGGGCATGAGCTGCTGTGAGGCTGATGGGTGTTAGATCTATGGGGAGGAGCTGCTGTGGTGCAGATGTGGGTCAGAGCTATGGGGCAGGAGCTGCTGTGGGGCAGAAGTGGGTAAGATCTATGGGGTAGGAGATGGTGTGTGGCAGATGTGGGTCAGATCTATGGTGTAGGAGCTGCTGTGGGGCTGATGTGGGTCAGATCTATGGGGCAGGAGCTGCTGTGGTTAAGATCTATTTGGCAGGATCTGCTGTGGGGCAGATTTGGGTCAGATCTATGGGGCAGGAGCTGCAGTGGAGATGATGTAGGTCAGATCTATGGGGCAGGAGCTGCTGTGGGGCTGCTGTGGGTTAGATCTATGGGGCAGGAGCTGTTGTGGGTCATATCTATTGGGCAGCAGCTGCTTTACATATGATGTGTGTCAGATCTATGGGGCCGGAGCTGCAGTGGGGCTGATGGTGGTCAGATCTAAGGGGCAGGAGCTACTGTGGGGCTGATGTGGGTCAAATCAATGGGGCAGAGCTGTTGTTGGGAACATGTGGGTCAGATCTATGGGGCAGGAGCTGCTGTGGGGCTGATGTGGGTCAGATCTATAGGGCAGGAGCTGCTGTGCGACAGATGTGGGTCAGATCTATGGGGCAGGAGCTGCTGTGGGGCTGATGTGGGTCAGATCCTTGGGGCTGAATCTGCTGTGGGTCATATCTATTGGGCAGCAGCTGCTTTACATATGATGTGTGTCAGATCTATGGGGCAGGAGCTGCTGTGGGGCTGATGTGGGTTAGATCTATGGGGCAGGAGCTGCTGTGGTTAAGATCTATTTGGCAGGATCTGCTGTGGGGCAGATTTGGGTCAGATCTATGGGGCAGGAGCTGCAGTGGAGATGATGTAGGTCAGATCTATGGGGCAGGAGCTGCTGTGGGGCTGCTGTGGGTTAGATCTATGGGGCAGGAACTGTTGTGGGTCATATCTATTGGGCAGCAGCTGCTTTACATATGATTTGTGTCAGATCTATGGGGCCGGAGCTGCAGTGGGGCTGATGGGGGTCAGATCTATGGGGCAGGAGCTACTGTGGGGCTGATGTGGGTCAAATCAATGGGGCAGAGCTGCTCTTGGGAACATGTGGGTCAGATCTATGGGGCAGGAGCTGCTGTGGGGCTGATGTGGGTCAGATCTATAGGGCAGGAGCTGCTGTGCGACAGATGTGGGTCAGATGTATGGGGCAGGAGCTGCTGTGGGGCTGATGTGGGTCAGATCCTTGGGGCTGAAGCTGCTGTGGGTCATATCTACTGGGCAGCAGCTGCTTTACATATGATGTGTGTCAGATCTATGGGGCAGGAGCTGCTGTGGGGCTGATGTGGGTTAGATCTATGGGGCAGGAGCTGTTGTGGGGCTGATGGGGTTCAGATCTATGGGGCAGGAGCTACTGTGGGTCTGATGTGGGTCAGATCTATGGGGCAGGAGCTACTGTGGGGCTGATGTTGGTCTGATCTATGGGGCAGGAGCTGCTGTGCGACAGATGTGGGTCAGATCGATGGGGCAGGTGCTGCGGTGCGACATATGTGGGTCAGATCTATGGGGCAGGATCTGCTGTGGGGCTGATGTGGGAAAGATCTATGGGGCAGGAGATGCTTTGGTGCAGATGTGGGTCAGATCTATGGGGCAGGAGTTGCTGTGGGGCTGATGTGGGTCAAATCCTTGGGGCTGATGCTGCTGTGGGTCATATCTATTGGGCAGCAGCTGCTTTACATATGATGTGTGTCAGATCTATGGGGCAGGAGCTGCCGTGGGGCTGATGTGGGTTAGATCTATGGGGCAGGAGCTGTTGTGGGGCTGATGGGGGTCAGATCTATGGGGCAGGAGCTACTGTGGGGCTGATGTGGGTCAGATCTATGGGGCAGGAGATGCTGTGGGTCAGATCTATGGGGCAGGAGATGCTGTGGGGAACATGTGTGTCAGGTCTATGGGGCAGGAGCTGCTGTGGAGCAGATGTGGGTCATATTAATGGGGCAGGAGCTGCTGTGGGTCTGATGGGGTTCAGATATATGGGGTAGGAGCTACTGTGGGGCTGATGGGGGTCAGATCTATGGGGCAGGAGCTACTGTGGGGCTGATGTGGGTCAGATCCTTGGGGCTGAAGCTGCTGTGGGTCATATCTATTGGGCAGCAGCTGCTTTACATATGATGTGTGTCATATCTATGGGGCAGGAGCTGCCGTGGGGCTGATGTGGGTTAGATCTATGGGGCAGGAGCTGTTGTGGGGCTGATGGGGGTCAGATCCTTAGGGCAGGAGCTACTGTGGGGCTGATGTTGGTCTGATCTATGGGGCAGGAGCTGCTGTGCGACAGATGTGGGTCAGATCTATGGGGCAGGATCTGCTGTGGGTCAGATCTATGGGGCAGGAACAGATGTGGGCCTGATGTTGGTCAGATTTATGGAGCAGGAGCTGCTGTGTTGCAGATGTGGGTCAGATCTATGGGGAGGAGCTGCTGTGGTGCAGATGTGGGTCAGATCTATGGGGCAGGAGCTGCTGTGGGTCTGATGTGGGTCAGATCTATGGGTCAGCAGCTGCTGTGGGTCTGATGTGGGTCAGATCTATGGGGCATGAGCTGCTGTGAGGCTGATGGGTGTTAGATCTATGGGGAGGAGCTGCTGTGGTGCAGATGTGGGTCAGAGCTATGGGGCAGGAGCTGCTGTGGGGCAGAAGTGGGTAAGATCTATGGGGTAGGAGATGGTGTGTGGCAGATGTGGGTCAGATCTATGGTGTAGGAGCTGCTGTGGGGCTGATGTGGGTCAGATCTATGGGGCAGGAGCTGCTGTGGTTAAGATCTATTTGGCAGGATCTGCTGTGGGGCAGATTTGGGTCAGATCTATGGGGCAGGAGCTGCAGTGGAGATGATGTAGGTCAGATCTATGGGGCAGGAGCTGCTGTGGGGCTGCTGTGGGTTAGATCTATGGGGCAGGAGCTGTTGTGGGTCATATCTATTGGGCAGCAGCTGCTTTACATATGATGTGTGTCAGATCTATGGGGCCGGAGCTGCAGTGGGGCTGATGGGGGTCAGATCTAAGGGGCAGGAGCTACTGTGGGGCTGATGTGGGTCAAATCAATGGGGCAGAGCTGCTGTTGGGAACATGTGGGTCAGATCTATGGGGCAGGAGCTGCTGTGGGGCTGATGTGGGTCAGATCTATAGGGCAGGAGCTGCTGTGCGACAGATCTGGGTCAGATCTATGGGGCAGGAGCTGCTGTGGGGCTGATGTGGGTCAGATCCTTGGGGCTGAAGCTGCTGTGGGTCATATCTACTGGGCAGCAGCTGCTTTACATATGATGTGTGTCAGATCTATGGGGCAGGAGCTGCTGTGGGGCTGATGTGGGTTAGATCTATGGGGCAGGAGCTGTTGTGGGGCTGATGGGGTTCAGATCTATGGGGCAGGAGCTACTGTGGGTCTGATGTGGGTCAGATCTATGGGGCAGGAGCTACTGTGGGGCTGATGTTGGTCTGATCTATGGGGCAGGAGCTGCTGTGCGACAGATGTGGGTCAGATCGATGGGGCAGGTGCTGCGGTGCGACATATGTGGGTCAGATCTATGGGGCAGGATCTGCTGTGGGGCTGATGTGGGAAAGATCTATGGGGCAGGAGATGCTTTGGTGCAGATGTGGGTCAGATCTATGGGGAAGGAGTTGCTGTGGGGCTGATGTGGGTCAAATCCTTGGGGCTGATGCTGCTGTGGGTCATATCTATTGGGCAGCAGCTGCTTTACATATGATGTGTGTCAGATCTATGGGGCAGGAGCTGCCGTGGGGCTGATGTGGGTTAGATCTATGGGGCAGGAGCTGTTGTGGGGCTGATGGGGGTCAGATCTATGGGGCAGGAGCTACTGTGGGGCTGATGTGGGTCAGATCTATGGGGCAGGAGATGCTGTGGGTCAGATCTATGGGGCAGGAGATGCTGTGGGGAACATGTGTGTCAGGTCTATGGGGCAGGAGCTGCTGTGGAGCAGATGTGGGTCATATTAAAGGGGCAGGAGCTGCTGTGGGTCTGATGGGGTTCAGATATATGGGGTAGGAGCTACTGTGGGGCTGATGGGGGTCAGATCTATGGGGCAGGAGCTACTGTGGGGCTGATGTGGGTCAGATCCTTGGGGCTGAAGCTGCTGTGGGTCATATCTATTGGGCAGCAGCTGCTTTACATATGATGTGTGTCATATCTATGGGGCAGGAGCTGCCGTGGGGCTGATGTGGGTTAGATCTATGGGGCAGGAGCTGTTGTGGGGCTGATGGGGGTCAGATCCTTAGGGCAGGAGCTACTGTGGGGCTGATGTTGGTCTGATCTATGGGGCAGGAGCTGCTGTGCGACAGATGTGGGTCAGATCTATGGGGCAGGATCTGCTGTGGGTCAGATCTATGGGGCAGGAACAGATGTGGGCCTGATGTTGGTCAGATTTATGGAGCAGGAGCTGCTGTGTTGCAGATGTGGGTCAGATCTATGGGGAGGAGCTGCTGTGGTGCAGATGTGGGTCAGAGCTATGGGGCAGGAGCTGCTGTGTGGCAGATGTGGGTCAGATCTATGGTGTAGGAGCTGCTGAGGGGCTGATGTTGGTCAGATCTATGGGGCAGGAGCTGCTGTGGTTAAGATCTATTTGGCAGGATCTGCTGTGGGGCAGATTTGGGTCAGATCTATGGGGCAGGAGCTGCAGTGGAGATGATGTAGGTCAGATCTATGGGGCAGGAGCTGCTGTGGGGCTGCTGTGGGTTAGATCTATGGGGCAGGAGCTGTTGTGGGTCATATCTATTGGGCAGCAGCTGCTTTACATATGATGTGTGTCAGATCTATGGGGCCGGATCTGCAGTGGGGCTGATGGGGGTCAGATCTATGGGGCAGGAGCTACTGTGGGGCTGATGTGGGTCAGATCCTTAGGGAAGGAGCTACTGTGGGGCTGATGTTGGTCTGATCTATGGGGCAGGAGCTGCTGCGGGGCTGATTTGGGTCAGAACTATGGGGCAGGAGCTGCTGTGGGGCTGATGTGGGTCAGATCGATGGGGCAGGTGCTGCTGTGCGACATATGTGGGTCAGATCTATGGGGCAGGATCTGCTGTGGGGCTGATGTGGGAAAGATATATGGGGCAGGAGATGCTTTGGTGCAGATGTGGGTCAGATCTATGGGGCAGGAGTTGCTGTGGGGCTGATGTGGGTCAAATCCTTGGGGCTGATGCTGCTGTGGGTCATATCTATTGGGCAGCAGCTGCTTTACATATGATGTGTGTCATATCTATGGGGCAGGAGCTGCCGTGGGGCTGATGTGGGTTAGATCTATGGGGCAGGAGCTGTTGTGGGGCTGATGGGGGTCAGATCTATGGGGCAGGAGCTACTGTGGGGCTGATGTGGGTCAGATCTATGGGGCAGGAGATGCTGTGGGTCAGATCTATGGGGCAGGAGATGCTGTGGGGAACATGTGTGTCAGGTCTATGGGGCAGGAGCTGCTGTGGGGCAGATGTGGGTCATTTTAAAGGGGCAGGAGCTGCTGTGGGTCTGATGGGGTTCAGATCTATGGGGTAGGAGCTACTGTGGGGCTGATGGGGGTCAGATCTATGGGGCAGGAGCTACTGTGGGGCTGATGTTGGTCTGATCTATGGGGCAGGAGCTGCTGTGCGACAGATGTGGGTCAGATCTATGGGGCAGGATCTGCTGTGGGTCAGATCTATGGGGCAGGAACAGATGTGGGCCTGATGTTGGTCAGATTTATGGAGCAGGAGCTGCTGTGTTGCAGATGTGGGTCAGATCTATGGGGAGGAGCTGCTGTGGTGCAGATGTGGGTCAGAGCTATGGGGCAGGAGCTGCTGTGTGGCAGATGTGGGTCAGATCTATGGGGCAGGAGCTGCAGTGGAGATGATGTAGGTCAGATCTATGGGGCAGGAGCTGCTGTGGGGCTGCTGTGGGTTAGATCTATGGGGCAGGAGCTGTTGTGGGTCATATCTATTGGGCAGCAGCTGCTTTACATATGATGTGTGTCAGATCTATGGGGCCGGATCTGCAGTGGGGCTGATGGGGGTCAGATCTATTGGGCAGGAGCTACTGTGGGGCTGATGTGGGTCAGATCCTTAGGGAAGGAGCTACTGTGGGGCTGATGTTGGTCTGATCTATGGGGCAGGAGCTGCTGCGGGGCTGATTTGGGTCAGATCTATGGGGCAGGAGCTGCTGTGGGGCTGATGTGGGTCAGATCTATGGGGCAGGAGCTGCTGTGGGTCAGGTCTATGGGGCAGGAGCTGCTGTGGGGAACATGTGTGTCAATTCTATGGGTCAGCAGCTGCTGCGGGGCTGATGTTGGTCTGATCTATGGGGCAGGAGCAGCTGTGGGGCAGATGTGGGTCAGATCTATGGGTCAGCAGCTGCTGTGGGTCTGATGTGGGTCAGATCTATGGGTCAGCAGCTGCTGTGGTTAAGATCTATTTGGCAGGATCTGCTGTGGGGCAGATTTGGGTCAGATCTATGGGGCAGGAGCTGCAGTGGAGATGATGTAGGTCAGATCTATGGGGCAGGAGCTGCTGTGGGGCTGCTGTGGGTTAGATCTATGGGGCAGGAGCTGTTGTGGGTCATATCTATTGGGCAGCAGCTGCTTTACATATGATGTGTGTCAGATCTATGGGGCCGGATCTGCAGTGGGGCTGATGGGGGTCAGATCTATGGGGCAGGAGCTACTGTGGGGCTGATGTTGGTCTGATCTATGGGGCAGGAGCTGCTGTGCGACAGATGTGGGTCAGATCTATGGGGCAGGATCTGCTGTGGGTCAGATCTATGGGGCAGGAACAGATGTGGGCCTGATGTTGGTCAGATTTATGGAGCAGGAGCTGCTGTGTTGCAGATGTGGGTCAGATCTATGGGGAGGAGCTGCTGTGGTGCAGATGTGGGTCAGAGCTATGGGGCAGGAGCTGCTGTGTGGCAGATGTGGGTCAGATCTATGGGGCAGGAGCTGCAGTGGAGATGATGTAGGTCAGATCTATGGGGCAGGAGCTGCTGTGGGGCTGCTGTGGGTTAGATCTATGGGGCAGGAGCTGTTGTGGGTCATATCTATTGGGCAGCAGCTGCTTTACATATGATGTGTGTCAGATCTATGGGGCCGGATCTGCAGTGGGGCTGATGGGGGTCAGATCTATTGGGCAGGAGCTACTGTGGGGCTGATGTGGGTCAGATCCTTAGGGAAGGAGCTACTGTGGGGCTGATGTTGGTCTGATCTATGGGGCAGGAGCTGCTGCGGGGCTGATTTGGGTCAGATCTATGGGGCAGGAGCTGCTGTGGGGCTGATGTGGGTCAGATCTATGGGGCAGGAGCTGCTGTGGGTCAGGTCTATGGGGCAGGAGCTGCTGTGGGGAACATGTGTGTCAATTCTATGGGTCAGCAGCTGCTGCGGGGCTGATGTTGGTCTGATCTATGGGGCAGGAGCAGCTGTGGGGCAGATGTGGGTCAGATCTATGGGTCAGCAGCTGCTGTGGGTCTGATGTGGGTCAGATCTATGGGTCAGCAGCTGCTGTGTGTCTGATGTGGGTCAGATCTATGGGTCAGCAGCTGCTGTTGGTCAGATCTATGGGGCAGGAACAGATGTGCCTGATGTTGGTCAGATTTATGGAGCAGGAGCTGCTGTGTTGCAGATGTGGGTCAGATCTATGTTGCAGGAGCTGATGTGGGGCAGATGTAGGGCTTATCTATGGGGCAGGAGCTGCTGTGAGGCTGATGGGTGTTAGATCTATGGGGAGGAGCTGCTGTGGTGCAGATGTGGGTCAGAGCTATGGGGCAGGAGCTGCTGTGGGGCAGAAGTGGGTAAGATCTATGGGGTAGGAGATGGTGTGTGGCAGATGTGGGTCAGATCTATGGTGTAGGAGCTGCTGAGGGGCTGATGTGGGTCAGATCTATGGGGCAGGAGCTGCTGTGGTTAAGATCTATTTGGCAGGATCTGCTGTGGGGCAGATTTGGGTCAGATCTATGGGGCAGGAGCTGCAGTGGAGATGATGTAGGTCAGATCTATGGGGCAGGAGCTGCTGTGGGGCTGCTGTGGGTTAGATCTATGGGGCAGGAGCTGTTGTGGGTCATATCTATTGGGCAGCAGCTGCTTTACATATGATGTGTTTCAGATCTATGGGGCCGGAGCTGCAGTGGGGCTGTTGGGGGTCAGATCTAAGGGGCAGGAGCTACTGTGGGGCTGATGTGGGTCAAATCAATGGGGCAGAGCTGCTGTTGGGAACATGTGGGTCAGATCTATGGGGCAGGAGCTGCTGTGGGGCTGCTGTGGGTCAGATCTATAGGGCAGGAGCTGCTGTGCGACAGATGTGGGTCAGATCTATGGGGCAGGAGCTGCTGTGGGGCTGATGTGGGTCAGATCCTTGGGGCTGAATCTGCTGTGGGTCATATCTATTGGGCAGCAGCTGCTTTACATATGATGTTGGTCAGATCTATGGGGCAGGAGCTGTTGTGGTTAAGATCTATTTGGCAGGATCTGCTGCGGGGCAGATTTGGGTCAGATCTATGGGGCAGGAGCTGCAGTGGAGATGATGTAGGTCAGATCTATGGGGCAGGAGCTGCTGTGGGGCTGCTGTGGGTTAGATCTATGGGGCAGGAGCTGTTGTGGGTCATATCTATTGGGCAGCAGCTGCTTTACATATGATTTGTGTAAGATCTATGGGGCCGGAGCTGCAGTGGGGCTGATGGGGGTCAGATCTATGGGGCAGGAGCTACTGTGGGGCTGATGTGGGTCAAATCAATGGGGCAGAGCTGCTCTTGGGAACATGTGGGTCAGATCTATGGGGCAGGAGCTGCTGTGGGGCTGATGTGGGTCAGATCTATAGGGCAGGAGCTGTTGTGGGGCTGATGGGGTTCAGATCTATGGGTAGGATATACTGTGGGGCTGATGGGGCTCAGATCTATGGGGCAGGAGCTGCTGTGGGGCTGATGTTGGTCTGATCTATGGGGCAGGAGCTGCTGTGCGACAGATGTGGGTCAGATCTATGGGGCAGGTGCTGCTGTGCGACATATGTGGGTCAGATCTATGGGGCAGGATCTGCTGTGGGGCTGATGTGGGAAAGATCTATGGGGCAGGAGATGCTTTGGGGCAGATGTGGGTCAGATCTATGGGGCAGGAGTTCCGGTGGGGCTGATGTGGGTCAAATCCTTGGGGCTGATGCTGCTGTGGGTCATATCTATTGGGCAGCAGCTGCTTTACATATGATGTGTGTCAGATCTATGGGGCAGGAGCTGCTGTGGGGCTGATGTGGGTTAGATCTATAGGGCAGGAGATGCTGTGGGTCAGATCTATGGGGCAGGAGATGCTGTGGGGAACATGTGTGTCAGGTCTATGGGGCAGGAGCTGCTGTGGGTCTGATGGGGTTCAGATCTATGGGGTAGGAGCTACTGTGGGGCTGATGGGGGTCAGATCTATGGGGCAGGAGCTACTGTGGGGCTGATGTGGGTCAGATCCTTGGGGCTGAAGCTGCTGTGGGTCATATCTATTGGGCAGCAGCTGCTTTACATATGATGTGTGTCAGATCTATGGGGCAGGAGCTACTGTGGGGCTGATGTTGGTCTGATCTATGGGGCAGGAGCTGCTGTGGAGATGATGTAGGTCAGATCTATGGGGCAGGAGCTGCTGTGGGGCTGCTGTGGGTTAGATCTATGGGGCAGGAGCTGTTGTGGGTCATATCTATTGGGCAGCAGCTGCTTTACATATGATTTGTGTCAGATCTATGGGGCCGGAGCTGCAGTGGGGCTGATGGGGGTCAGATCTATGGGGGAGGAGCTACTGTGGGGCTGATGTGGGTCAAATCAATGGGGCAGAGCTGCTCTTGGGAACATGTGGGTCAGATCTGTGGGGCAGGAGTTGCTGTGGGGCTGATGTGGGTCAAATCCTTGTGGCTGATGCTGCTGTGGGTCATATCTATTGGGCAGCAGCTGCTTTACATATGATGTGTGTCAGATCTATGGGGCAGGAGCTGCCGTGGGGCTGATGTGGGTTAGATCTATGGGGCAGGAGCTGTTGTGGGGCTGATGGGGGTCAGATCTATGGGGCAGGAGCTACTGTGGGGCTGATGTGGGTCAGATCTATGGGGCAGGAGATGCTGTGGGTCAGATCTATGGGGCAGGTGATGCTGTGGGGTACATGTGTGTCAGGTCTATGGGGCAGGAGCTGCTGTGGGGCAGATGTGGGTCATATTAAAGGGGCAGGAGCTGCTGTGGGTCTGATGGGGTTCAGATCTATGGGGTAGGAGCTGCCGTGGGGCTGATGTGGGTTAGATCTATGGGGCAGGAGCTGTTGTGGGGCTGATGGGGGTCAGATCTATGGGGCAGGAGCTACTGTGGGGCTGATGTTGGTCTGATCTATGGGGCAGGAGATGCTGTGGGTCAGGTCTATGGGGCAGGAGCTGCTGTGGGGAACATGTGTGTCAGCTCTATGGGTCAGCAGCTGCTGCGGGGCTGATGTTGGTCTGATCTATGGGGCAGGAGCTGCTGTGGAGATGATGTAGGTCAGATCTATGGGGCAGGAGCTGCTGTGGGGCTGCTGTGGGTTAGATCTATGGGGCAGGAGCTGTTGTGGGTCATATCTATTGGGCAGCAGCTGCTTTACATATGATGTGTGTCAGATCTATGGGGCCGGAGCTGCAGTGGGGCTGATGGGGGTCAGATCTATGGGGCAGGAGCTACTGTGGGGCTGATGTGGGTCAAATCAATGGGGCAGAGCTGCTCTTGGGAACATGTGGGTCAGATCTATGGGGCAGGAGCTGCTGTGGGGCTGATGTGGGTCAGATCTATAGGGCAGGAGCTGCTGTGCGACAGATGTGGGTCAGATCTATGGGGCAGGAGCTGCTGTGGGGCTGATGTTGGTCTGATCTATGGGGCAGGAGCTGCTGTGCGACAGATGTGGGTCAGATCTATGGGGCAGGTGCTGCTGTGCGACATATGTGGGTCAGATCTATGGGGCAGGATCTGCTGTGGGGCTGATGTGGGAATGATCTATTGGGCAGGAGATGCTTTGGGGCAGATGTGGGTCAGATCTATGGGGCAGGAGTTGCTGTGTGGCTGATGTGGGTCAGATCCTTGGGGCTGATGCTGCTGTGGGTCATATCTATTGGGCAGCAGCTGCTTTACATATGATGTGTGTCAGATCTATGGGGCAGGAGCTGCTGTGGGGCTGATGTGGGTTAGATCTATGGGGCAGGAGCTGTTGTGGGGCTGATGTGGGAAAGATCCTTAGGGCAGGAGCTACTGTGCGGCTGATGTTGGTCTGATCTATGGGGCAGGAGCTGCTGCGGGGCTGATTTGGGTCAGATCTATGGGGCAGGAGCAGCTGTGGGGCTGATGTGGGTTAGATCTATGGGGCAGGAGCTGCTGTGGGTCAGATTTGGGTCAGATCTATGGGGCAGGAGCTGTTGTGGTTAAGATCTATTTGGCAGGATCTGCTGTGGGGGAGATTTGGGTCAGATCTATGGGGCAGGAGCTGCAGTGGAGATGATGTAGGTCAGATCTATGGGGCAGGAGCTACTGTGGGGCTGCTGTGGGTTAGATCTATGGGGCAGGAGCTGTTGTGGGTCATATCTATTGGGCAGCAGCTGCTTTACATATGATGTGTGTCAGATCTATGGGGCCGGATCTGCAGTGGGGCTGATGGGGGTCAGATCTATGGGGCAGGAGCTACTGTGGGGATGATGTGGGTCAGATCCTTAGGGAAGGAGCTACTGTGGGGCTGATATTGGTCTGATCTATGGGGCAGGAGCTGCTGCGGGGCTGATTTGGGTCAGATCAATGGGGCAGGAGCTGCTGTGGTTAAGATCTATTTGGCAGGATCTGCTGTGGGGCAGATTTGGGTCAGATCTATGGGGCAGGAGCTGCAGTGGAGATGATGTAGGTCAGATCTATGGGGCAGGAGCTGCTGTGGGGCTGCTGTGGGTTAGATCTATGGGGCAGGAGCTGTTGTGGGTCATATCTATTGGGCAGCAGCTGCTTTACATATGATTTGTGTCAGATCTATGGGGCCGGAGCTGCAGTGGGGCTGATGGGGGTCAGATCTATGGGGCAGGAGGTACTGTGGGGCTGATGTGGGTCAAATCAATGGGGCAGAGCTGCTCTTGGGAACATGTGGGTCAGATCTATGGGGCAGGAGCTGCTGTGGGGCTGATGTGGGTCAGATCTATAGGGCAGGAGCTGCTGTGCGACAGATGTGGGTCAGATCTATGGGGCAGGAGCTGCTGTGGGGCTGATGTGGGTCAGATCCTTGGGGCTGAAGCTGCTGCGGGTCATATCTACTGGGCAGCAGCTGCTTTACATATGATGTGTGTCAGATCTATGGGGCAGGAGCTGCTGTGGGGCTGATGTGGGTTAGATCTATGGGGCAGGAGCTGTTGTGGGGCTGATGGGGTTCAGATCTATGGGGCAGGAGCTACTGTGGGGCTGATGGGGGTCAGATCTATGGGGCAGGAGCTACTGTGGGGCTGATGTTGGTCTGATCTATGGGGCAGGAGCTGCTGTGCGACAGATGTGGGTCAGATCGATGGGGCAGGTGCTGCGGTGCGACATATGTGGGTCAGATCTATGGGGCAGGAGCTGCTGTGGGGCTGATGTGGGAAAGATCTATGGGGCAGGAGATGCTTTGGTGCAGATGTAGGTCAGATCTATGGGGCAGGAGTTGCTGTGGGGCTGATGTGGGTTAGATCTATGGGGCAGGAGCTGTTGTGGGGCTGATGGGGGTCAGATCCTTAGGGCAGGAGCTACTGTGGGGCTGATGTTGGTCTGATCTATGGGGCAGGAGCTGCTGTGCGACAGATGTGGGTCAGATCTATGGGGCAGGATCTGCTGTGGGTCAGATCTATGGGGCAGGAACAGATGTGGGCCTGATGTTGGTCAGATTTATGGAGCAGGAGCTGCTGTGTTGCAGATGTGGGTCAGATCTATGGGGAGGAGCTGCTGTGGTGCAGATGTGGGTCAGAGCTATGGGGCAGGAGCTGCTGTGGTTAAGATCTATTTGGCAGGATCTGCTGTGGGGCAGATTTGGGTCAGATCTATGGGGCAGGAGCTGCAGTGGAGATGATGTAGGTCAGATCTATGGGGCAGGAGCTGCTGTGGGGCTGCTGTGGGTTAGATCTATGGGGCAGGAGCTGTTGTGGGTCATATCTATTGGGCAGCAGCTGCTTTACATATGATGTGTGTCAGATCTATGGGGCCGGATCTGCAGTGGGGCTGATGGGGGTCAGATCTATGGGGCAGGAGCTACTGTGGGGCTGATGTGGGTCAGATCCTTAGGGAAGGAGCTACTGTGGGGCTGTTGTTGGTCTGATCTATGGGGCAGGAGCTGCTGCGGGGCTGATTTGGGTCAGATCTATGGGGCAGGTGCTGCTGTGGGGCTGATGTGGGTCAGATCGATGGGGCAGGTGCTGCTGTGCGACATATGTGGGTCAGATCTATGGGGCAGGATCTGCTGTGGGGCTGATGTGGGAAAGATATATGGGGCAGGAGATGCTTTGGTGCAGATGTGGGTCAGATCTATGGGGAAGGAGTTGCTGTGGGGCTGATGTGGGTCAAATCCTTGGGGCTGATGCTGCTGTGGGTCATATCTATTGGGCAGCAGCTGCTTTACATATGATGTGTGTCATATCTATGGGGCAGGAGCTGCCGTGGGGCTGATGTGGGTTAGATCTATGGGGCAGGAGCTGTTGTGGGGCTGATGGGGGTCAGATCTATGGATCAGGAGCTACTGTGGGGCTGATGTGGGTCAGATCTATGGGGCAGGAGATGCTGTGGGTCAGATCTATGGGGCAGGAGATGCTGTGGGGAACATGTGTGTCAGGTCTATGGGGCAGGAGCTGCTGTGGGGCAGATGTGGGTCATATTAAAGGGGCAGGAGCTGCTGTGGGTCTGATGGGGTTCAGATCTATTGGGTAGGAGCTACTGTGGGGCTGATGGGGGTCAGATCTATGGGGCAGGAGCTACTGTGGGGCTGATGTTGGTCTGATCTATGGGGCAGGAGCTGCTGTGCGACAGATGTGGGTCAGATCTATGGGGCAGGAACAGATGTGGGCCTGATGTTGGTCAGATTTATGGAGCAGGAGCTGCTGTGTTGCAGATGTGGGTCAGATCTATGGGGAGGAGCTGCTGTGGTGCAGATGTGGGTCAGAGCTATGGGGCAGGAGCTGCTGTGTGGCAGATGTGGGTCAGATCTATGGGGCAGGAGCTGCAGTGGAGATGATGTAGGTCAGATCTATGGGGCAGGAGCTGCTGTGGGGCTGCTGTGGGTTAGATCTATGGGGCAGGAGCTGTTGTGGGTCATATCTATTGGGCAGCAGCTGCTTTACATATGATGTGTGTCAGATCTATGGGGCCGGATCTGCAGTGGGGCTGATGGGGGTCAGATCTATGGGGCAGGAGCTACTGTGGGGCTGATGTGGGTCAGATCCTTAGGGAAGGAGCTACTGTGGGGCTGATGTTGGTCTGATCTATGGGGCAGGAGCTGCTGCGGGGCTGATTTGGGTCAGATCTATGGGGCAGGAGCTGCTGTGGGGCTGATGTGGGTCAGATCTATGGGGCAGGAGCTGCTGTGGGTCAGGTCTATGGGGCAGGAGCTGCTGTGGGGAACATGTGTGTCAATTCCATGGGTCAGCAGCTGCTGCGGGGCTGATGTTGGTCTGATCTATGGGGCAGGAGCTGCTGTGGGGCAGATGTGGGTCAGATCTATGGGTCAGCAGCTGCTGTGGGTCTGATGTGGGTCAGATCTATGGGGCAGGAGCTGCTGTGGGTCTGATGTGGGTCAGATCTATGGGTCAGCAGCTGCTGTGGGTCTGATGTGGGTCAGATCTATGGGTCAGCAGCTGCTGTGGGTCTGATGTGGGTCAGATCTATGGGTCAGCAGCTGCTGTGGGTCAGATCTATGGGGCAGGAACAGATGTGGGCCTGATGTTGGTCAGATTTATGGAGCAGGAGCTGCTGTGTTGCAGATGTGGGTCAGATCTATGTTGCAGGAGCTGATGTGGGGCAGATGTAGGGCATATCTATGGGGCATGAGCTGCTGTGAGGCTGATGGGTGTTAGATCTATGGGGAGGAGCTGCTGTGGTGCAGATGTGGGTCAGAGCTATGGGGCAGGAGCTGCTGTGGGGCAGAAGTGGGTAAGATCTATGGGGTAGGAGATGGTGTGTGGCAGATGTGGGTCAGATCTATGGTGTAGGAGCTGCTGTGGGGCTGATGTGGGTCAGATCTATGGGGCAGGAGCTGCTGTGGTTAAGATCTATTTGGCAGGATCTGCTGTGGGGCAGATTTGGGTCAGATCTATGGGGCAGGAGCTGCAGTGGAGATGATGTAGGTCAGATCTATGGGGCAGGAGCTGCTGTGGGGCTGCTGTGGGTTAGATCTATGGGGCAGGAGCTGTTGTGGGTCATATCTATTGGGCAGCAGCTGCTTTACATATGATGTGTGTCAGATCTATGGGGCCGGAGCTGCAGTGGGGCTGTTGGGGGTCAGATCTAAGGGGCAGGAGCTACTGTGGGGCTGATGTGGGTCAAATCAATGGGGCAGAGCTGCTGTTGGGAACATGTGGGTCAGATCTATGGGGCAGGAGCTGCTGTGGGGCTGCTGTGGGTCAGATCTATAGGGCAGGAGCTGCTGTGCGACAGATGTGGGTCAGATCTATGGGGCAGGAGCTGCTGTGGGGCTGATGTGGGTCAGATCCTTGGGGCTGAATCTGCTGTGGGTCATATCTATTGGGCAGCAGCTGCTTTACATATGATGTGTGTCAGATCTATGGGGCAGGAGCTGCTGTGGGGCTGATGTGGGTTAGATCTATGGGGCAGGAGCTGTTGTGGTTAATATCTATTTGGCAGGATCTGCTGCGGGGCAGATTTGGGTCAGATCTATGGGGCAGGAGCTGCAGTGGAGATGATGTAGGTCAGATCTATGGGGCAGGAGCTGCTGTGGGGCTGCTGTGGTTTAGATCTATGGGGCAGGAGCTGTTGTGGGTCATATCTATTGGGCAGCAGCTGCTTTACATATGATTTGTGTCAGATCTATGGGGCCGGAGCTGCAGTGGGGCTGATGGGGGTCAGATCTATGGGGCAGGAGCTACTGTGGGGCTGATGTGGGTCAAATCAATGGGGCAGAGCTGCTCTTGGGAACATGTGGGTCAGATCTATGGGGCAGGAGCTGCTGTGGGGCTGATGTGGGTCAGATCTATAGGGCAGGAGCTGCTGTGCGACAGATGTGGGTCAGATCTATGGGGCAGGAGCTGCTGTGGGGCTGATGTGGGTCAGATCCTTGGGGCTGAAGCTGCTGTGGGTCATATCTACTGGGCAGCAGCTGCTTTACATATGATGTGTGTCAGATCTATGGGGCAGGAGCTGCTGTGGGGCTGATGTGGGTTAGATCTATGGGGCAGGAGCTGTTGAGGGGCTGATGGGGTTCAGATCTATGGGTAGGATATACTGTGGGGCTGATGGGGCTCAGATCTATGGGGCAGGAGCTGCTGTGGGGCTGATGTTGGTCTGATCTATGGGGCAGGAGCTGCTGTGCGACAGATGTGGGTCAGATCTATGGGGCAGGTGCTGCTGTGCGACATATGTGGGTCAGATCTATGGGGCAGGATCTGCTGTGGGGCTGATGTGGGAAAGATCTATGGGGCAGGAGATGCTTTGGGGCAGATGTGGGTCAGATCTATGGGGCAGGAGTTGCTGTGGGGCTGATGTGGGTCAAATCCTTGATGCTGATGCTGCTGTGGGTCATATCTATTGGGCAGCAGCTGCTTTACATATGATGTGTGTCAGATCTATGGGGCAGGAGCTGCTGTGGGGCTGATGTGGGTTAGATCTATGGGGCAGGAGATGCTGTGGGTCAGATCTATGGGGCAGGAGATGCTGTGGGGAACATGTGTGTCAGGTCTATGGGGCAGGAGCTGCTGTGGGTCTGATGGGGTTCAGATCTATGGGGTAGGAGCTACTGTGGGGCTGATGGGGGTCAGATCTATGGGGCAGGAGCTACTGTGGGGCTGATGTGGGTCAGATCCTTGGGGCTGAAGCTGCTGTGGGTCATATCTATTGGGCAGCAGCTGCTTTACATATGATGTGTGTCAGATCTATGGGGCAGGAGCTACTGTGGGGCTGATGTTGGTCTGATCTATGGGGCAGGAGCTGCTGTGGAGATGATGTAGGTCAGATCTATGGGGCAGGAGCTGCTGTGGGGCTGCTGTGGGTTAGATCTATGGGGCAGGAGCTGTTGTGGGTCATATCTATTGGGCAGCAGCTGCTTTACATATGATTTGTGTCAGATCTATGGGGCCGGAGCTGCAGTGGGGCTGATGGGGGTCAGATCTATGGGGCAGGAGCTACTGTGGGGCTGATGTGGGTCAAATCAATGGGGCAGAGCTGCTCTTGGGAACATGTGGGTCAGATCTATGGGGCAGGAGCTGCTGTGGGGCTGATGTGGGTCAGATCTATAGGGCAGGAGCTGCTGTGCGACAGATGTGGGTCAGATCTATGGGGCAGGAGCTGCTGTGGGGCTGATGTGGGTCAGATCCTTGGGGCTGAAGCTGCTGTGGGTCATATCTACTGGGCAGCAGCTGCTTTACATATGATGTGTGTCAGATCTATGGGGCAGGAGCTGCTGTGGGGCTGATGTGGGTTAGATCTATGGGGCAGGAGCTGTTGTGGGGCTGATGGGGTTCAGATCTATGGGGCAGGAGCTACTGTGGGGCTGATGGGGGTCAGATCTATGGGGCAGGAGCTACTGTGGGGCTGATGTTGGTCTGATCTATGGGGCAGGAGCTGCTGTGCGACAGATGTGGGTCAGATCGATGGGGCAGGTGCTGCTGTGCGACATATGTGAGTCAGATCTATGGGGCAGGATCTGCTGTGGGGCTGATGTGGGAAAGATCTATGGGGCAGGAGATGCTTTGGTGCAGATGTGGGTCAGATCTGTGAGGCAGGAGTTGCTGTGGGGCTGATGTGGGTCAGATCTATGGGGCAGGAGATGCTGTGGGTCAGATCTATGGGGCAGGAGATGCTGTGGGGAACATGTGTGTCAGGTCTATGGGGCAGGAGCTGCTGTGGGGCAGATGTGGGTCATATTAAAGGGGCAGGAGCTGCTGTGGGTCTGATGGGGTTCAGATCTATGGGGTAGGAGCTGCCGTGGGGCTGATGTGGGTTAGATCTATGGGGCAGGAGCTGTTGTGGGGCTGATGGGGGTCAGATCTATGGGGCAGGAGCTACTTTGGGGCTGATGTTGGTCTGATCTATGGGGCAGGAGATGCTGTGGGTCAGATCTATGGGGCATGAGCTGCTGTGGGTCAGGTCTATGGGGCAGGAGCTGCTGTGGGGAACATGTGTGTCAGCTCTATGGGTCAGCAGCTGCTGCGGGGCTGATGTTGGTCTGATCTATGGGGCAGGAGCTGCTGTGGAGATGATGTAGGTCAGATCTATGGGGCAGGAGCTGCTGTGGGGCTGCTGTGGGTTAGATCTATGGGGCAGGAGCTGTTGTGGGTCATATCTATTGGGCAGCAGCTGCTTTACATATGATGTGTGTCAGATCTATGGGGCCGGAGCTGCAGTGGGGCTGATGGGGGTCAGATCTATGGGGCAGGAGCTACTGTGGGGCTGATGTGGGTCAAATCAATGGGGCAGAGCTGCTCTTGGGAACATGTGGGTCAGATCTATGGGGCAGGAGCTGCTGTGGGGCTGATGTGGGTCAGATCTATAGGGCAGGAGCTGCTGTGCGACAGATGTGGGTCAGATCTATGGGGCAGGAGCTGCTGTGGGGCTGATGTGGGTCAGATCCTTGGGGCTGAATCTGCTGTGGGTCATATCTATTGGGCAGCAGCTGCTTTACATATGATGTGTGTCAGATCTATGGGGCAGGAGCTGCTGTGGGGCTGATGTGGGTTAGATCTATGGGGCAGGAGCTGTTGTGGGGCTGATGGGGTTCAGATCTATGGGCAGGAGCTACTGTGGGGCTGATGGGGGTCAGATCTATGGGGCAGGAGCTACTGTGGGGCTGATGTTGGTCTGATCTATGGGGCAGGAGCTGCTGTGCGACAGATGTGGGTCAGATCTATGGGGCAGGTGCTGCTGTGGGGCTGATGTGGGAAAGATCTATGGGGCAGGAGATGCTTTGGTGCAGATGTGGGTCAGATCTGTGGGGCAGGAGTTGCTGTGGGGCTGATGTGGGTCAAATCCTTGGGGCTGATGCTGCTGTGGGTCATATCTATTGGGCAGCAGCTGCTTTACATATGATGTGTGTCAGATCTATGGGGCAGGAGCTGCCGTGGGGCTGATGTGGGTTAGATCTATGGGGCAGGAGCTGTTGTGGGGCTGATGGGGGTCAGATCTATGGGGCAGGAGCTACTGTGGGGCTGATGTGGGTCAGATCTATGGGGCAGGAGATGCTGTGGGTCAGATCTATGGGGCAGGAGATGCTGTGGTGAACATGTGTGTCAGGTCTATGGGGCAGGAGCTGCTGTGGGGCAGATGTGGGTCATATTAAAGGGGCAGGAGCTGCTGTGGGTCTGATGGGGTTCAGAACTATGGGGTAGGAGCAGCCGTGGGGCTGATGTGGGTTAGATCTATGGGGCAGGAGCTGTTGTGGGGCTGATGGGGGTCAGATCTATGGGGCAGGAGCTACTGTGGGGCTGATGTTGGTCTGATCTATGGGGCAGGAGATGCTGTGGGTCAGATCTATGGGGCAGGAGCTGCTGTGGGTCAGGTCTATGGGGCAGGAGCTGCTGTGGGGAACATGTGTGTCAGCTCTATGGGTCAGCAGCTGCTGCGGGGCTGATGTTGGTCTGATCTATGGGGCAGGAGCTGCTGTGGAGATGATGTAGGTCAGATCTATGGGGCAGGAGCTGCTGTGGGGCTGCTGTGGGTTAGATCTATGGGGCAGGGGCTGTTGTGGGTCAAATCTATTGGGCAGCAGCTGCTTTACATATGATGTGTGTCAGATCTATGGGGCCGGAGCTGCAGTGGGGCTGATGGGGGTCAGATCTATGGGGCAGGAGCTACTGTGGGGCTGATGTGGGTCAAATCAATGGGGCAGAGCTGCTCTTGGGAACATGTGGGTCAGATCTATGGGGCAGGAGCTGCTGTGGGGCTGATGTGGGTCAGATCTATAGGGTAGGAGCTGCTGTGCGACAGATGTGGGTCAGATCTATGGGGCAGGAGCTGCTGTGGGGCTGATGTTGGTCTGATCTATGGGGCAGGAGCTGCTGTGCGACAGATGTGGGTCAGATCTATAGGGCAGGTGCTGCTGTGCGACATATGTGGGTCAGATCTATGGGGCAGGATCTGCTGTGGGGCTGATGTGGGAATGATCTATGGGGCAGGAGATGCTTTGGGGCAGATGTGGGTCAGATCTATGGGGCAGGAGTTGCTGTGTGGCTGATGTGGGTCAGATCCTTGGGGCTGAAGCTGCTGTGGGTCATATCTATTGGGCAGCAGCTGCTTTACATATGATGTGTGTCAGATCTATGGGGCAGGAGCTGCTGTGGGGCTGATGTGGGTAAGATCTATGGGGCAGGAGCTGTTGTGGGGCTGACGTGGGAAAGATCCTTAGGGCAGGAGCTACTGTGCGGCTGATGTTGGTCTGATCTATGGGGCAGGAGCTGCTGCGGGGCTGATTTGGGTCAGATCTATGGGGCAGGAGCTGCTGTGGGGCTGATGTGGGTTAGATCTATGGGGCAGGAGCTGCTGTGGGTCAGATTTGGTTCAGATCTATGGGGCAGGAGCTGTTGTGGTTAAGATCTATTTGGCAGGATCTGCTGTGGGGGAGATTTGGGTCAGATCTATGGGCCAGGAGCTGCAGTGGAGATGATGTAGGTCAGATCTATGGGGCAGGAGCTGTTGTGGGGCTGATGGGGGTCAGATCTATGGGGCAGGAGCTGCTGTGGGGCTGATGTGGGTTAGATCTATGGGGCAGGAGCTGTTGTGGGGCTGATGGGGGTCAGATCTATGGGGCAGGAGCTACTGTGGGGCTGATGTGGGTCAGATCTATGGGGCAGGAGATGCTGTGGGTCAGATCTATGGGGCAGGAGATGCTGTGGGGAACATGTGTGTCAGGTCTATGGGGCAGGAGCTGCTGTGGGGCAGATGTGGGTCATATTAAAGGGGCAGGAGCTGCTGTGGGTCTGATGGGGTTCAGATCTATGGGGTAGGAGCTGCCGTGGGGCTGATGTGGGTTAGATCTATGGGGCAGGAGCTGTTGTGGGGCTGATGGGGGTCAGATCTATGGGGCAGGAGCTACTTTGGGGCTGATGTTGGTCTGATCTATGGGGCAGGAGATGCTGTGGGTCAGATCTATGGGGCATGAGCTGCTGTGGGTCAGGTCTATGGGGCAGGAGCTGCTGTGGGGAACATGTGTGTCAGCTCTATGGGTCAGCAGCTGCTGCGGGGCTGATGTTGGTCTGATCTATGGGGCAGGAGCTGCTGTGGAGATGATGTAGGTCAGATCTATGGGGCAGGAGCTGCTGTGGGGCTGCTGTGGGTTAGATCTATGGGGCAGGAGCTGTTGTGGGTCATATCTATTGGGCAGCAGCTGCTTTACATATGATGTGTGTCAGATCTATGGGGCCGGAGCTGCAGTGGGGCTGATGGGGGTCAGATCTATGGGGCAGGAGCTACTGTGGGGCTGATGTGGGTCAAATCAATGGGGCAGAGCTGCTCTTGGGAACATGTGGGTCAGATCTATGGGGCAGGAGCTGCTGTGGGGCTGATGTGGGTCAGATCTATAGGGCAGGAGCTGCTGTGCGACAGATGTGGGTCAGATCTATGGGGCAGGAGCTGCTGTGGGGCTGATGTGGGTCAGATCCTTGGGGCTGAATCTGCTGTGGGTCATATCTATTGGGCAGCAGCTGCTTTACATATGATGTGTGTCAGATCTATGGGGCAGGAGCTGCTGTGGGGCTGATGTGGGTTAGATCTATGGGGCAGGAGCTGTTGTGGGGCTGATGGGGTTCAGATCTATGGGCAGGAGCTACTGTGGGGCTGATGGGGGTCAGATCTATGGGGCAGGAGCTACTGTGGGGCTGATGTTGGTCTGATCTATGGGGCAGGAGCTGCTGTGCGACAGATGTGGGTCAGATCTATGGGGCAGGTGCTGCTGTGGGGCTGATGTGGGAAAGATCTATGGGGCAGGAGATGCTTTGGTGCAGATGTGGGTCAGATCTGTGGGGCAGGAGTTGCTGTGGGGCTGATGTGGGTCAAATCCTTGGGGCTGATGCTGCTGTGGGTCATATCTATTGGGCAGCAGCTGCTTTACATATGATGTGTGTCAGATCTATGGGGCAGGAGCTGCCGTGGGGCTGATGTGGGTTAGATCTATGGGGCAGGAGCTGTTGTGGGGCTGATGGGGGTCAGATCTATGGGGCAGGAGCTACTGTGGGGCTGATGTGGGTCAGATCTATGGGGCAGGAGATGCTGTGGGTCAGATCTATGGGGCAGGAGATGCTGTGGGGAACATGTGTGTCAGGTCTATGGGGCAGGAGCTGCTGTGGGGCAGATGTGGGTCATATTAAAGGGGCAGGAGCTGCTGTGGGTCTGATGGGGTTCAGAACTATGGGGTAGGAGCAGCCGTGGGGCTGATGTGGGTTAGATCTATGGGGCAGGAGCTGTTGTGGGGCTGATGGGGGTCAGATCTATGGGGCAGGAGCTACTGTGGGGCTGATGTTGGTCTGATCTATGGGGCAGGAGATGCTGTGGGTCAGATCTATGGGGCAGGAGCTGCTGTGGGTCAGGTCTATGGGGCAGGAGCTGCTGTGGGGAACATGTGTGTCAGCTCTATGGGTCAGCAGCTGCTGCGGGGCTGATGTTGGTCTGATCTATGGGGCAGGAGCTGCTGTGGAGATGATGTAGGTCAGATCTATGGGGCAGGAGCTGCTGTGGGGCTGCTGTGGGTTAGATCTATGGGGCAGGGGCTGTTGTGGGTCAAATCTATTGGGCAGCAGCTGCTTTACATATGATGTGTGTCAGATCTATGGGGCCGGAGCTGCAGTGGGGCTGATGGGGGTCAGATCTATGGGGCAGGAGCTACTGTGGGGCTGATGTGGGTCAAATCAATGGGGCAGAGCTGCTCTTGGGAACATGTGGGTCAGATCTATGGGGCAGGAGCTGCTGTGGGGCTGATGTGGGTCAGATCTATAGGGCAGGAGCTGCTGTGCGACAGATGTGGGTCAGATCTATGGGGCAGGAGCTGCTGTGGGGCTGATGTTGGTCTGATCTATGGGGCAGGAGCTGCTGTGCGACAGATGTGGGTCAGATCTATAGGGCAGGTGCTGCTGTGCGACATATGTGGGTCAGATCTATGGGGCAGGATCTGCTGTGGGGCTGATGTGGGAATGATCTATGGGGCAGGAGATGCTTTGGGGCAGATGTGGGTCAGATCTATGGGGCAGGAGTTGCTGTGTGGCTGATGTGGGTCAAATCCTTGGGGCTGATGCTGCTGTGGGTCATATCTATTGGGCAGCAGCTGCTTTACATATGATGTGTGTCAGATCTATGGGGCAGGAGCTGCTGCGGGGCTGATTTGGGTCAGATCTATGGGGCAGGAGCTGCTGTGGGGCTGATGGGGGTCAGATCTATGGGGCAGGAGATGCTGTGGGTCAGATCTATGGGGCAGGAGATGCTGTGGGTCAGGTCTATGGGGCAGGAGCTGCTGTGGGGCAGATGTGGGTCATATTAATGGGGCAGGAGCTGCTGTGGGTCTGATGGGGTTCAGATCTATGGGGTAGGAGCTACTGTGGGGCTGATGGGGGTCAGATCTATGGGGCAGGAGCTACTGTGGGGCTGATGTGGGTCAGATCCTTGGGGCTGAAGCTGCTGTGGGTCATATCTATTGGGCAGCAGCTGCTTTACATATGATGTGTGTCAGATCTATGGGGCAGGAGCTGCCGTGGGGCTGATGTGGGTTAGATCTATGGGGCAGGAGCTGCTGTGGTTAAGATCTATTTGGCAGGATCTGCTGTGGGGCAGATTTGGGTCAGATCTATGGGGCAGGAGCTGCAGTGGAGATGATGTAGGTCAGATCTATGGGGCAGGAGCTGCTGTGGGGCTGCTGTGGGTTAGATCTATGGGGCAGGAGCTGTTGTGGGTCATATCTATTGGGCAGCAGCTGCTTTACATATGATGTGTGTCAGATCTATGGGGCCGGATCTGCAGTGGGGCTGATGGGGGTCAGATCTATGGGGCAGGAGCTACTGTGGGGCTGATGTGGGTCAGATCCTTAGGGAAGGAGCAACTGTGGGGCTGATGTTGTTCTGATCTATGGGGCAGGAGCTGCTGCGGGGCTGATTTGGGTCAGATCTATGGGGCAGGAGCTGCTGTGGGGCTGATGTGGGTCAGATCTATGGGGCAGGAGCTGCTGTGGGTCAGGTCTATGGGGCAGGAGCTGCTGTGGGGAACATGTGTGTCAGCTCTATGGGTCAGCAGCTGCTGCGGGGCTGATGTTGGTCTGATCTATGGGGCAGGAGCTGCTGTGGAGATGATGTAGGTCAGATCTATGGGGCAGGAGCTGCTGTGGGTCATATCTATTGGGCAGCAGCTGCTTTACATATGATGTGTGTCAGATCTATGGGGCCGGAGCTGCAGTGGGGCTGATGGGGGTCAGATCTATGGGGCAGGAGCTACTGTGGGGCTGATGTGGGTCAAATCAATGGGGCAGAGCTGCTCTTGGGAACATGTGGGTCAGATCTATGGGGCAGGAGCTGCTGTGGGGCTGATGTGGGTCAGATCTATAGGGCAGGAGCTGCTGTGCGACAGATGTGGGTCAGATCTATGGGGCAGGAGCTGCTGTGGGGCTGATGTGGGTCAGATCCTTGGGGCTGAAGCTGCTGTGGGTCATATCTACTGGGCAGCAGCTGCTTTACATATGATGTGTGTCATATCTATGGGGCAGGAGCTGCTGTGGGGCTGATGTGGGTTAGATCTATGGGGCAGGAGCTGTTGTGGGGCTGATGGGGTTCAGATCTATGGGGCAGGAGCTACTGTGGGGCTGATGGGGGTCAGATCTATGGGGCAGGAGCTACTGTGGGGCTGATGTTGGTCTGATCTATGGGGCAGGAGCTGCTGTGCGACAGATGTGGGTCAGATCTATGGGGCAGGAGTTGCTGTGGGGCTGATGTGGGTCAGATCCTTGGGGCTGATGCTGCTGTGGGTCATATCTATTGGGCAGCAGCTGCTTTACATATGATGTGTGTCAGATCTATGGGGCAGGAGCTGCCGTGGGGCTGATGTGGGTTAGATCTATGGGGCAGGAGCTGTTGTGGGGCTGATGGGGGTCAGATCTATGGGGCAGGAGCTACTGTGGGGCTGATGTGGGTCAGATCTATGGGGCAGGAGATGCTGTGGGTCAGATCTATGGGGCAGGAGCTGCTGTGGGGCTGATGTGGGTTAGATCTATGGGGCAGGAGCTGCTGTGGGTCAGGTCTATGGGGCAGGAGCTGCTGTGGGGAACATGTGTCAGCTCTACGGGTCAGCAGCTGCTGTGGGTCTGATGTGGGTCAGATCTATGGGTCAGCAGCTGCTGTGGGTCTGATGTGGGTCAGATCTATGGGGCAGGAACAGATGTGGGCCTGATGTTGGTCAGATTTATGGAGCAGGAGCTGCTGTGTTGCAGATGTGGGTCAGATCTATGTTGCAGGAGCTGATGTGGGGCAGATGTAGGGCATATCTATGGGGCATGAGCTGCTGTGAGGCTGATGGGTGTTAGATCTATGGGGAGGAGCTGCTGTGGTGCAGATGTGGGTCAGATCTATAGGGCAGGAGCTGCTGTGCGACAGATGTGGGTCAGATCTATGGGGCAGGAGCTGCTGTGGGGCTGATGTGGGTCAGATCCTTGGGGCTGAAGCTGCTGTGGGTCATATCTACTGGGCAGCAGCTGCTTTACATATGATGTGTGTCATATCTATGGGGCAGGAGCTGCTGTGGGGCTGATGTGGGTTAGATCTATGGGGCAGGAGCTGTTGTGGGGCTGATGGGGTTCAGATCTATGGGGCAGGAGCTACTGTGGGGCTGATGGGGGTCAGATCTATGGGGCAGGAGCTACTGTGGGGCTGATGTTGGTCTGATCTATGGGGCAGGAGCTGCTGTGCGACAGATGTGGGTCAGATCTATGGGGCAGGAGTTGCTGTGGGGCTGATGTGGGTCAGATCCTTGGGGCTGATGCTGCTGTGGGTCATATCTATTGGGCAGCAGCTGCTTTACATATGATGTGTGTCAGATCTATGGGGCAGGAGCTGCCGTGGGGCTGATGTGGGTTAGATCTATGGGGCAGGAGCTGTTGTGGGGCTGATGGGGGTCAGATCTATGGGGCAGGAGCTACTGTGGGGCTGATGTGGGTCAGATCTATGGGGCAGGAGATGCTGTGGGTCAGATCTATGGGGCAGGAGCTGCTGTGGGGCTGATGTGGGTTAGATCTATGGGGCAGGAGCTGCTGTGGGTCAGGTCTATGGGGCAGGAGCTGCTGTGGGGAACATGTGTCAGCTCTACGGGTCAGCAGCTGCTGTGGGTCTGATGTGGGTCAGATCTATGGGTCAGCAGCTGCTGTGGGTCTGATGTGGGTCAGATCTATGGGGCAGGAACAGATGTGGGCCTGATGTTGGTCAGATTTATGGAGCAGGAGCTGCTGTGTTGCAGATGTGGGTCAGATCTATGTTGCAGGAGCTGATGTGGGGCAGATGTAGGGCATATCTATGGGGCATGAGCTGCTGTGAGGCTGATGGGTGTTAGATCTATGGGGAGGAGCTGCTGTGGTGCAGATGTGGGTCAGAGCTATGGGGCAGGAGCTGCTGTGGGGCAGAAGTCGGTAAGATCTATGGGGTAGGAGATGGTGTGTGGCAGATGTGGGATAGATCTATGGTGTAGGAGCTGCTGTGGGGCTGATGTGGGTCAGATCTATGGGGCAGGAGCTGTTGTGGTTAAGATCTATTTGGCAGGATCTGCTGTGGGGCAGATTTGGGTCAGATCTATGGGGCAGGAGCTGCAGTGGAGATGATGTAGGTCAGATCTATGGGGCAGGAGCTGCTGTGGGGCTGCTGTGGGTTAGATCTATGGGGCAGGAGCTGTTGTGGGTCATATCTATTGGGCAGCAGCTGCTTTACATATGATTTGTGTCAGATCTATGGGGCCGGAGCTGCAGTGGGGCTGATGGGGGTCAGATCTATGGGGCAGGAGCTACTGTGGGGCTGATGTGGGTCAAATCAATGGGGCAGAGCTGCTCTTGGGAACATGTGGGTCAGATCTATGGGGCAGGAGCTGCTGTGGGGCTGATGTGGGTCAGATCTATAGGGCAGGAGCTGCTGTGCGACAGATGTGGGTCAGATCTATGGGGCAGGAGCTGCTGTGGGGCTGATGTGGGTCAGATCCTTGGGGCTGAAGCTGCTGTGGGTCATATCTACTGGGCAGCAGCTGCTTTACATATGATGTGTGTCAGATCTATGGGGCAGGAGCTGCTGTGGGGCTGATGTGGGTTAGATCTATGGGGCAGGAGCTGTTGTGGGACTGATGGGGTTCAGATCTATGGGGCAGGAGCTACTGTGGGGCTGATGGGGGTCAGATCTATGGGGCAGGAGCTACTGTGGGGCTGATGTTGGTCTGATCTATGGGGCAGGAGCTGCTGTGCGACAGATGTGGGTCAGATCTATGGGGCAGGTGCTGCGGTGCGACATATGTGGGTCAGATCTATGGGGCAGGATCTGCTGTGGGGCTGATGTGGGAAAGATCTATGGGGCAGGAGATGCTTTGGTGCAGATGTGGGTCAGATCTATGGGGCAGGAGTTGCTGTGGGGCTGATGTGGGTCAAATCCTTGGGGCTGATGCTGCTGTGGGTCATATCTATTGGGCAGCAGCTGCTTTACATATGATGTGTGTCATATCTATGGGGCAGGAGCTGCCGTGGGGCTGATGTGGGTTAGATCTATGGGGCAGGAGCTACTGTGGGGCTGATGGGGGTCAGATCTATGGGGCAGGAGCTACTGTGGGGCTGATGTGGGTCAGATCTATGGGGCAGGAGATGCTGTGGGTCAGGTCTATGGGGCAGGAGCTGCTGTGGGGCAGATGTGGGTCATATTAAAGGGGCAGGAGCTGCTGTGGGTCTGATGGGGTTCAGATATATGGGGTAGGAGCTACTGTGGGGCTGATGGGGGTCAGATCTATGGTGTAGGAGCTGCTGTGGGGCTGATGTTGGTCAGATCTATGGGGCAGGAGCTGCTGTGTTGCATATGTGGGTCAGAGCTATGGGGCAGGAGCTGCTGTGTGGCAGATGTGGGTCAGATCTATGGTGTAGGAGCTGCTGTGGGGCTGATGTTGGTCAGATCTATGGGGCAGGAGCTGCTGTGGTTAAGATCTATTTGGCAGGATCTGCTGTGGGGCAGATTTGGGTCAGATCTATGGGGCAGGAGCTGCAGTGGAGATGATGTAGGTCAGATCTATGGGGCAGGAGCTGCTGTGGGGCTGCTGTGGGTTAGATCTATGGGGCAGGAGCTGTTGTGGGTCATATCTATTGGGCAGCAGCTGCTTTACATATGATGTGTGTCAGATCTATGGGTCCGGATCTGCAGTGGGGCTGATGGGGGTCAGATCTATGGGGCAGGAGCTACTGTGGGGCTGATGTGGGTCAGATCCTTAGGGAAGGAGCTACTGTGGGGCTGATGTTGGTCTGATCTATGGGGCAGGAGCTGCTGCGGGGCTGATTTGGGTCAGATCTATAAGGCAGGAGCTGCTGTGGGGCTGATGTGGGTCAGATCTATGGGGCAGGAGCTGCCGTGGGGCTGATGTGGGTTAGATCTATGGGGCAGGAGCTGTTGTGGGGCTGATGGGGGTCAGATCTATGGGGCAGGAGCTACTGTGGGGCTGATGTGGGTCAGATCTATGAGGCTGGAGATGCTGTGGGTCAGATCTATGGGGCAGGAGATGCTGTGGGGAACATGTGTGTCAGGTCTATGGGGCAGGAGCTGCTGTGGGGCAGATGTGGGTCATATTAAAGGGGCAGGAGCTGCTGTGGGTCTGATGGGGTTCAGATCTATGGGGTAGGAGCTACTGTGGGGCTGATGGGGGTCAGATCTATGGGGCAGGAGCTACTGTGGGGCTGATGTGGGTCAGATCCTTGGGGCTGAATCTGCTGTGGGTCATATCTATTGGGCAGCAGCTGCTTTACATATGATGTGTGTCATATCTATGGGGCAGGAGCTGCCGTGGGGCTGATGTGGGTTAGATCTATGGGGCAGGAGCTGTTGTGGGGCTGATCGGGGTCAGATCCTTAGGGCAGGAGCTACTGTGGGGCTGATGTTGGTCTGATCTATGGGGCAGGAGCTGCTGCGGGGCTGATTTGGGTCAGATCTATGGGGCAGGAGCTGCTGTGGGGCTGATGTGGGTTAGATCTATGGTGCAGGAGCTGTTGTGGGGCTGATGGGGGTCAGATCTATGGGGCAGGAGATGCTGTGGGTCAGATCTATGGGGCAGGAGATGCTGTGGGGAACATGTGTGTCAGGTCTATGGGGCAGGAGCTGTTGTGGGGCAGATGTGGGTCATATTAATGGGGCAGGAGCTGCTGTGGGTCTGATGGGGTTCAGATCTATGGGGTAGGAGCTACTGTGGGGCTGATGGGGGTCAGATCTATGGGGCAGAAGCTACTGTGGGGCTGATGTGGGTCAGATCCTTGGGGCTGAAGCTGCTGTGGGTCATATCTATTGGGCAGCAGCTGCTTTACATATGATGTGTGTCAGATCTATGGGGCCGGAGCTGCAGTGGGGCTGTTGGGGGTCAGATCTAAGGGGCAGGAGCTACTGTGGGGCTGATGTGGGTCAAATCAATGGGGCAGAGCTGCTCTTGGGAACATGTGGGTCAGATCTATGGGGCAGGAGCTGCTGTGGGGCTGATGTGGGTTAGATCTATGGGGCAGGAGCTGTTGTGGTTAAGATCTATTTGGCAGGATCTGCTGTGGGGCAGATTTGGGTCAGATCTATGGGGCAGGAGCTGCAGTGGAGATGATGTAGGTCAGATCTATGGGGCAGGAGCTGCTGTGAGGCTGCTGTGGGTTAGATCTATGGGGCAGGAGCTGTTGTGGGTCATATCTATTGGGCAGCAGCTGCTTTACATATGATTTGTGTCAGATCTACGGGGCCGGAGCTGCAGTGGGGCTGATGGGGGTCAGATCTATGGGGCAGGAGCTACTGTGGGGCTGATGTGGGTCAAATCAATGGGGCAGAGCTGCTCTTGGGAACATGTGGGTCAGATCTATGGGGCAGGAGCTGCTGTGCGACAGATGTGGGTCAGATCTATGGGGCAGGAGCAGCTGTGGGGCTGATGTGGGTCAGATCCTTGGGGCTGAAGCTGCTGTGGGTCATATCTACTGGGCAGCAGCTGCTTTACATATGATGTGTGTCAGATCTATGGGGCAGGAGCTGCTGTGGGGCTGATGTGGGTTAGATCTATGGGGCAGGAGCTGTTGTGGGGCTGATGGGGTTCAGATCTATGGGGCAGGAGCTACTGTGGGGCTGATGGGGGTCAGATCTATGGGGCAGGAGCTACTGTGGGGCTGATGTTGGTCTGATCTATGGGGCAGGAGCTGCTGTGCGACAGATGTGGGTCAGATCTATGGGGCAGGTGCTGCTGTGCGACATATGTGGGTCAGATCTATGGGGCAGGAGATGCTGTGGGTCAGATCTATGGGGCAGGAGATGCTGTGGGGAACATGTGTGTCAGGTCTATGGGGCAGGAGCTGCTGTGGGGCAGATGTGGGTCATATCAAAGGGGCAGGAGCTGCTGTGGATCTGATGGGGTTCAGATCTATGGGGTAGGAGCTGCCGTGGGGCTGATGTGGGTTAGATCTATGGGGCAGGAGCTGTTGTGGGGCTGATGGGGGTCAGATCTATGGGGCAGGAGCTACTGTGGGGCTGATGTTGGTCTGATCTATGGGGCAGGAGATGCTGTGGGTCAGATCTATGGGGCAGGAGCTGCTGTGGGTCAGGTCTATGGGGCAGGAGCTGCTGTGGGGAACATGTGTGTCAGCTCTATGGGTCAGCAGCTGCTGCGGGGCTGATGTTGGTCTGATCTATGGGGCAGGAGCTGCTGTGGAGATGATGTAGGTCAGATCTATGGGGCAGGAGCTGCTGTGGGGCTGCTGTGGGTTAGATCTATGGGGCAGGAGCTGTTGTGGGTCATATCTATTGGGCAGCAGCTGCTTTACATATGATGTGTGTCAGATCTATGGGGCCGGAGCTGCAGTGGGGCTGATGGGGGTCAGATCTATGGGGCAGGAGCTACTGTGGGGCTGATGTGGGTCAAATCAATGGGGCAGAGCTGCTCTTGGGAACATGTGGGTCAGATCTATGGGGCAGGAGCTGCTGTGGGGCTGATGTTGGTCTGATATATGGGGCAGGAGCTGCTGTGCGACAGATGTGGGTCAGATCTATGGGGCAGGTGCTGCTGTGCGACATATGTGGGTCAGATCTATGGGGCAGGATCTGCTGTGGGGCTGATGTGGGAATGATCTATGGGGCAGGAGATGCTTTGGGGCAGATGTGGGTCAGATCTATGGGGCAGGAGTTGCTGTGTGGCTGATGTGGGTCAGATCCTTGGGGCTGATGCTGCTGTGGGTCATATCTATTGGGCAGCAGCTGCTTTACATATGATGTGTGTCAGATCTATGGGGCAGGAGCTGTTGTGGGGCTGATGTGGGAAAGATCCTTAGGGCAGGAGCTACTGTGGGGCTGATGTTGGTCTGATCTATGGGGCAGGAGCTGCTGCGGGGCTGATTTGGGTCAGATCTATGGGGCAGGAGCTGCTGTGGGGCTGATGTGGGTTAGATCTATGGGGCAGGAGCTGCTGTGGGTCAGATTTGGGTCAGATCTATGGGGCAGGAGCTGTTGTGGTTAAGATCTATTTGGCAGGATCTGCTGTGGGGGAGATTTGGGTCAGATCTATGGGGCAGGAGCTGCAGTGGAGATGATGTAGGTCAGATCTATGGGGCAGGAGCTGTTGTGGGGCTGATGGGGGTCAGATCTATGGGGCAGGAGATGCTGTGGGTCAGGTCTATGGGGCAGGAGCTGCTGTGGGGCAGATGTGGGTCATATTAATGGGGCAGGAGCTGCTGTGGGTCTGATGGGGTTCAGATCTATGGGGTAGGAGCTACTGTGGGGCTGATGGGGGTCAGATCTATGGGGCAGGAGCTACTGTGGGGCTGATGTGGGTCAGATCCTTGGGGCTGAAGCTGCTGTGGGTCATATCTATTGGGCAGCAGCTGCTTTACATATGATGTGTGTCAGATCTATGGGGCAGGAGCTGTTGTGGGGCTGATGGGGTTCAGATCTATGGGGCAGGAGCTACTGTGGGGCTGATGGGGGTCAGATCTATGGGGCAGGAGCTACTGTGGGGCTGATCTATGGGGCAGGAACAGATAGGGGCCTGATGTTGGTCAGATTTATGGAGCAGGAGCTGCTGTGTTGCAGATGTGGGTCAGATCTATGGGGAGGAGCTGCTGTGGTGCAGATGTGGGTCAGAGCTATGGGGCAGGAGCTGCTGTGTGGCAGATGTGGGTCAGATCTATGGTGTAGGAGCTGCTGTGGGGCTGATGTTGGTCAGATCTATGGGGCAGGAGCTGCTGTGGTTAAGATCTATTTGGCAGGATCTGCTGTGGGGCAGATTTGGGTCAGATCTATGGGGCAGGAGCTGCAGTGGAGATGATGTAGGTCAGATCTATGGGGCAGGAGCTGCTGTGGGGCTGCTGTGGGTTAGATCTATGGGGCAGGAGCTGTTGTGGGTCATATCTATTGGGCAGCAGCTGCTTTACATATGATGTGTGTCAGATCTATGGGGCCGGATCTGCAGTGGGGCTGATGGGGGTCAGATCTATGGGGCAGGAGCTGTTGTGGGGCTGATGTGGGTCAGATCCTTAGGGAAGGAGCTACTGTGGGGCTGATGTTGGTCTCATCTATGGGGCAGGAGCTGCTGCGGGGCTGATTTGGGTCAGATCTATGGGGCAGGAGCTGCTGTGGGGCTGATGTGGGTCAGATCTATGGGGCAGGAGCTGCTGTGGGTCAGGTCTATGGGGCAGGAGCTGCTGTGGGGAACATGTGTGTCAGCTCTATGGGTCAGCAGCTGCTGCGGGGCTGATGTTGGTCTGATCTATGGGGCAGGAGCTGCTGTGGAGATGATGTAGGTCAGATCTATGGGGCAGGAGCTGCTGTGGGGCTGCTGTGGGTTAGATCTATGGGGCAGGAGCTGTTGTGGGTCATATCTATTGGGCAGCAGCTGCTTTACATATGATGTGTGTCAGATCTATGGGGCCGGAGCTGCAGTGGGGCTGATGGGGGTCAGATCTATGGGGCAGGAGCTACTGTGGGGCTGATGTGGGTCAAATCAATGGGGCAGAGCTGCTCTTGGGAACATGTGGGTCAGATCTATGGGGCTGGAGCTGCTGTGGGGCTGATGTGGGTCAGATCTATAGGGCAGGAGCTGCTGTGCGACAGATGTGGGTCAGATCTATGGGGCAGGAGCTGCTGTGGGGCTGATGTGGGTCAGATCCTTGGGGCTGAAGCTGCTGTGGGTCATATCTACTGGGCAGCAGCTGCTTTACATATGATGTGTGTCAGATCTATGGGGCAGGAGCTGCTGTGGGGCTGATGTGGGTTAGATCTATGGGGCAGGAGCTGTTGTGGGGCTGATGGGGTTCAGATCTATGGGGCAGGAGCTACTGTGGGGCTGATGGGGGTCAGATCTATGGGGCAGGAGCAACTGTGGGGCTGATGTTGGTCTGATCTATGGGGCAGGAGCTGCTGTGCGACAGATGTGGGTCAGATCTATGGGGCAGGTGCTGCTGTGCGTCATATGTGGGTCATATCTATTGGGCAGCAGCTGCTTTACATATGATGTGTGTCAGATCTATGGGGCAGGAGATGCTTTGGGGCAGATGTGGGTCAGATCTATGGGGCAGGAGTTGCTGTGGGGCTGATGTGGGTCAGATCCTTGGGGCTGATGCTGCTGTGGGTCATATCTATTGGGCAGCAGCTGCTTTACATATGATTTGTGTCAGATCTATGGGGCCGGAGCTGCAGTGGGGCTGATGGGGGTCAGATCTATGGGGCAGGAGCTACTGTGGGGCTGATGGTGGTCAAATCAATGGGGCAGAGCTGCTCTTGGGAACATGTGGGTCAGATCTATGGGGCAGGAGCTGCTGTGGGGTTGATGTGGGTCAGATCTATAGGGCAGGAGCTGCTGTGCGACAGATGTGGGTCAGATCTATGGGGCAGGAGCTGCTGTGGGGCTGATGTGGGTCAGATCCTTGGGGCTGAAGCTGCTGTGGGTCATATCTACTGGGCAGCAGCTGCTTTACATATGATGTGTGTCAGATCTATGGGGCAGGAGCTACTGTGGGGCTGATGTGGGTTAGATCTATGGGGCAGGAGCTGTTGTGGGGCTGATGGGGTTCAGATCTATGGGGCAGGAGCTGCTGTGGGGCTGATGGGGGTTAGATCTATGGGGCAGGAGCTGTTGTGGGGCTGATGGGGGTCAGATCTATGGGGCAGGAGCTGCTGTGGGGCTGATGTTGGTCTGATCTATGGGGCAGGAGCTGCTGTGCGACAGATGTGGGTCAGATCTATGGGGCAGGTGCTGCTGTGCGACATATGTGGGTCAGATCTATGGGGCAGGATCTGCTGTGGGGCTGATGTGGGAAAGATCTATGGGGCAGGAGATGCTTTGGGGCAGATGTGGGTCAGATCTATGGGGCAGGAGTTGCTGTGGGGCTGATGTGGGTCAAATCCTTGGGGCTGGTGCTGCTGTGGGTCATATCTATTGGGCAGCAGCTGCTTTACATATGATGTGTGTCATATCTATGGGCAGGAGCTGCCGTGGGGATGATGTGGGTTAGATCTATGGGGCAGGAGCTGTTGTGGGGCTGATGGGGGTCAGATCCTTAGGGCAGGAGCTACTGTGGGGCTGATGTTGGTCTGATCTATGGGGCAGGAGCTGCTGCGGGGCTGATTTGGGTCAGATCTATGGGGCAGGAGCTGCTGTGGGGCTGATGTGGGAATGATCTATGGGGCAGGAGATGCTTTGGGGCAGATGTGGGTCAGATCTATGGGGCAGGAGTTGCTGTGTGGCTGATGTGGGTCAGATCCTTGGGGCTGATGCTGCTGTGGGTCATATCTATTGGGCAGCAGCTGCTTTACATATGATGTGTGTCAGATCTATGGGGCAGGAGCTGTTGTGGGGCTGATGTGGGAAAGATCCTTAGGGCAGGAGCTACTGTGGGGCTGATGTTGGTCTGATCTATGGGGCAGGAGCTGCTGCGGGGCTGATTTGGGTCAGATCTATGGGGCAGGAGCTGCTGTGGGGCTGATGTGGGTTAGATCTATGGGGCAGGAGCTGCTGTGGGTCAGATTTGGGTCAGATCTATGGGGCAGGAGCTGTTGTGGTTAAGATCTATTTGGCAGGATCTGCTGTGGGGGAGATTTGGGTCAGATCTATGGGGCAGGAGCTGCAGTGGAGATGATGTAGGTCAGATCTATGGGGCAGGAGCTGTTGTGGGGCTGATGGGGGTCAGATCTATGGGGCAGGAGATGCTGTGGGTCAGGTCTATGGGGCAGGAGCTGCTGTGGGGCAGATGTGGGTCATATTAATGGGGCAGGAGCTGCTGTGGGTCTGATGGGGTTCAGATCTATGGGGTAGGAGCTACTGTGGGGCTGATGGGGGTCAGATCTATGGGGCAGGAGCTACTGTGGGGCTGATGTGGGTCAGATCCTTGGGGCTGAAGCTGCTGTGGGTCATATCTATTGGGCAGCAGCTGCTTTACATATGATGTGTGTCAGATCTATGGGGCAGGAGCTGTTGTGGGGCTGATGGGGTTCAGATCTATGGGGCAGGAGCTACTGTGGGGCTGATGGGGGTCAGATCTATGGGGCAGGAGCTACTGTGGGGCTGATGTTGGTCTGATCTATGGGGCAGGAGCTGCTGTGCGACAGATGTGGGTCAGATCTATGGGGCAGGATCTGCTGTGGGTCAGATCTATGGGGCAGGAACAGATAGGGGCCTGTTGTTGGTCAGATTTATGGAGCAGGAGCTGCTGTGTTGCAGATGTGGGTCAGATCTATGGGGAGGAGCTGCTGTGGTGCAGATGTGGGTCAGAGCTATGGGGCAGGAGCTGCTGTGTGGCAGATGTGGGTCAGATCTATGGTGTAGGAGCTGCTGTGGGGCTGATGTTGGTCAGATCTATGGGGCAGGAGCTGCTGTGGTTAAGATCTATTTGGCAGGATCTGCTGTGGGGCAGATTTGGGTCAGATCTATGGGGCAGGAGCTGCAGTGGAGATGATGTAGGTCAGATCTATGGGGCAGGAGCTGCTGTGGGGCTGCTGTGGGTTAGATCTATGGGGCAGGAGCTGTTGTGGGTCATATCTATTGGGCAGCAGCTGCTTTACATATGATGTGTGTCAGATCTATGGGGCCGGATCTGCAGTGGGGCTGATGGGGGTCAGATCTATGGGGCAGGAGCTGTTGTGGGGCTGATGTGGGTCAGATCCTTAGGGAAGGAGCTACTGTGGGGCTGATGTTGGTCTCATCTATGGGGCAGGAGCTGCTGCGGGGCTGATTTGGGTCAGATCTATGGGGCAGGAGCTGCTGTGGGGCTGATGTGGGTCAGATCTATGGGGCAGGAGCTGCTGTGGGTCAGGTCTATGGGGCAGGAGCTGCTGTGGGGAACATGTGTGTCAGCTCTATGGGTCAGCAGCTGCTGCGGGGCTGATGTTGGTCTGATCTATGGGGCAGGAGCTGCTGTGGAGATGATGTAGGTCAGATCTATGGGGCAGGAGCTGCTGTGGGGCTGCTGTGGGTTAGATCTATGGGGCAGGAGCTGTTGTGGGTCATATCTATTGGGCAGCAGCTGCTTTACATATGATGTGTGTCAGATCTATGGGGCCGGAGCTGCAGTGGGGCTGATGGGGGTCAGATCTATGGGGCAGGAGCTACTGTGGGGCTGATGTGGGTCAAATCAATGGGGCAGAGCTGCTCTTGGGAACATGTGGGTCAGATCTATGGGGCTGGAGCTGCTGTGGGGCTGATGTGGGTCAGATCTATAGGGCAGGAGCTGCTGTGCGACAGATGTGGGTCAGATCTATGGGGCAGGAGCTGCTGTGGGGCTGATGTGGGTCAGATCCTTGGGGCTGAAGCTGCTGTGGGTCATATCTACTGGGCAGCAGCTGCTTTACATATGATGTGTGTCAGATCTATGGGGCAGGAGCTGCTGTGGGGCTGATGTGGGTTAGATCTATGGGGCAGGAGCTGTTGTGGGGCTGATGGGGTTCAGATCTATGGGGCAGGAGCTACTGTGGGGCTGATGGGGGTCAGATCTATGGGGCAGGAGCAACTGTGGGGCTGATGTTGGTCTGATCTATGGGGCAGGAGCTGCTGTGCGACAGATGTGGGTCAGATCTATGGGGCAGGTGCTGCTGTGCGTCATATGTGGGTCATATCTATTGGGCAGCAGCTGCTTTACATATGATGTGTGTCAGATCTATGGGGCAGGAGATGCTTTGGGGCAGATGTGGGTCAGATCTATGGGGCAGGAGTTGCTGTGGGGCTGATGTGGGTCAGATCCTTGGGGCTGATGCTGCTGTGGGTCATATCTATTGGGCAGCAGCTGCTTTACATATGATTTGTGTCAGATCTATGGGGCCGGAGCTGCAGTGGGGCTGATGGGGGTCAGATCTATGGGGCAGGAGCTACTGTGGGGCTGATGGTGGTCAAATCAATGGGGCAGAGCTGCTCTTGGGAACATGTGGGTCAGATCTATGGGGCAGGAGCTGCTGTGGGGTTGATGTGGGTCAGATCTATAGGGCAGGAGCTGCTGTGCGACAGATGTGGGTCAGATCTATGGGGCAGGAGCTGCTGTGGGGCTGATGTGGGTCAGATCCTTGGGGCTGAAGCTGCTGTGGGTCATATCTACTGGGCAGCAGCTGCTTTACATATGATGTGTGTCAGATCTATGGGGCAGGAGCTACTGTGGGGCTGATGTGGGTTAGATCTATGGGGCAGGAGCTGTTGTGGGGCTGATGGGGTTCAGATCTATGGGGCAGGAGCTGCTGTGGGGCTGATGGGGGTTAGATCTATGGGGCAGGAGCTGTTGTGGGGCTGATGGGGGTCAGATCTATGGGGCAGGAGCTGCTGTGGGGCTGATGTTGGTCTGATCTATGGGGCAGGAGCTGCTGTGCGACAGATGTGGGTCAGATCTATGGGGCAGGTGCTGCTGTGCGACATATGTGGGTCAGATCTATGGGGCAGGATCTGCTGTGGGGCTGATGTGGGAAAGATCTATGGGGCAGGAGATGCTTTGGGGCAGATGTGGGTCAGATCTATGGGGCAGGAGTTGCTGTGGGGCTGATGTGGGTCAAATCCTTGGGGCTGGTGCTGCTGTGGGTCATATCTATTGGGCAGCAGCTGCTTTACATATGATGTGTGTCATATCTATGGGCAGGAGCTGCCGTGGGGATGATGTGGGTTAGATCTATGGGGCAGGAGCTGTTGTGGGGCTGATGGGGGTCAGATCCTTAGGGCAGGAGCTACTGTGGGGCTGATGTTGGTCTGATCTATGGGGCAGGAGCTGCTGCGGGGCTGATTTGGGTCAGATCTATGGGGCAGGAGCTGCTGTGGGGCTGATGTGGGTTAGATCTATGGGGCAGGAGCTGTTGTGGGGCTGATGGGGGTCAGATCTATGGAGCAGGAGATGCTGTGGGTCAGATCTATGGGGCAGGAGATGCTGTGGGGAACATGTGTGTCAGGTCTATGGGGCAGGAGCTGTTGTGGGGCAGATGTGGGTCATATTAATGGGGCAGGAGCTGCTGTGGGTCTGATGGGGTTCAGATCTATGGGGTAGGAGCTACTGTGGGGCTGATGGGGGTCAGATCTATGGGGCAGGAGCTACTGTGGGGCTGATGTGGGTCAGATCCTTGGGGCTGAAGCTGCTGTGGGTCATATCTATTGGGCAGCAGCTGCTTTACATATGATGTGTGTCAGATCTATGGGGCCGGATCTGCAGTGGGGCTGATGGGGGTCAGATCTATGGGGCAGGAGCTACTGTGGGGCTGATGTGGGTCAGATCCTTAGGGAAGGAGCTACTGTGGGGCTGATGTTGGTCTGATCTATGGGGCAGGAGCTGCTGCGGGGCTGATTTGGGTCAGATCTATGGGGCAGGAGCTGCTGTGGGGCTGATGTGGGTCAGATCTATGGGGCAGGACCTGCTGTGGGTCAGGTCTATGGGGCAGGAGCTGCTGTGGGGAACATGTGTGTCAGCTCTATGGGTCAGCAGCTGCTGCGGGGCTGATGTTGGTCTGATCTATGGGGCAGGAGCTGCTGTGGGGCAGATGTGGGTCAGATCTATGGGTCAGCAGCTGCTGTGGGTCTGATGTGGGTCAGATCTATGGATCAGCAGCTGCTGTGGGTCTGATGTGGGTCAGATCTATGGGGCAGGAGCTGCTGTGGGTCAGATCTATGGGGCAGGAACAGATGTGGGCCTGATGTTGGTCAGATTTATGGAGCAGGAGCTGCTGTGTTGCAGATGTGGGTCAGATCTATGTTGCAGGAGCTGATGTGGAGCAGATGTAGGGCATATCTATGGGGCATGAGCTGCTGTGAGGCTGATGGGTGTTAGATCTATGGGGAGGAGCTGCTGTGGTGCAGATGTGGGTCAGAGCTATGGGGCAGGAGCTGCTGTGGGGCAGAAGTGGGTAAGATCTATGGGGTAGAAGATGGTGTGTGGCAGATGTGGGTCAGATCTATGGTGTAGGAGCTGCTGTGGGGCTGATGTGGGTCAGATCTATGGGGCAGGAGCTGCTGTGGTTAAGATCTATTTGGCAGGATCTGCTGTGGGGCAGATTTGGGTCAGATCTATGGGGCAGGAGCTGCAGTGGAGATGATGTAGGTCAGATCTATGGGGCAGGAGCTGCTGTGGGGCTGCTGTGGGTTAGATCTATGGGGCAGGAGCTGTTGTGGGTCATATCTATTGGGCAGCAGCTGCTTTACATATGATGTGTGTCAGATCTATGGGGCCGGAGCTGCAGTGGGGCTGATGGGGGTCAAATCAATGGGGCAGAGCTGCTGTTGGGAACATGTGGGTCAGATCTATGGGGCAGGAGCTGCTGTGGGGCTGATGTGGGTCAGATCTATAGGGCAGGAGCTGCTGTGCGACAGATGTGGGTCAGATCTATGGGGCAGGAGCTGCTGTGTGGCTGATGTAGGTCAGATCTATGGGGCAGGAGCTGCTGTGGGGCTGCTGTGGGTTAGATCTATGGGGCAGGAGCTGTTGTGGGTCATATCTATTGGGCAGCAGCTGCTTTATATATGATTTGTGTCAGATCTATGGGGCAGGAGCTGCTGTGGGGCTTATGTGGGTTAGATCTATGGGGCAGGATCTGTTGTGGGGCTGATGGGTGTCAGATCTATGGGGCAGGAGATGCTGTGGGTCAGATCTATGGGGCAGGAGCTGCTGTGGGGAACATGTGGGTCAGGTCTATGGGGCAGGAGCTGCTGTGGGGCTGATGTGGGTCAGATCTATGGGGCAGGAGCTGCTGTGGGGCTGATGTGGGTCAGATCCTTGGGGCGAAAGCTGCTGTGGGTCATATCTATTGGGCAGCAGCTGCTTTACATATGATGTCTGTCAGATCTATGGGGCAGGAGCTGCTGTGGGGCTGATGTGGGTCAGATCGATGGGGCAGGAGCTGCTGTGGGTCAGATCTATGGGGCAGGAACAGATGTGGGCCTGATGGTCAGATTTATGGAGCAGGAGCTGCTGTTTTGCAGTTGTGGGTCAGATCTATGGTGCAGGAGCTGCTGTGGGGCAGATGTAGGGCATATCTATGGGGCAGGAGCTGCTGTGAGGCTGATGGGTGTTAGATCTATGGGGAGGAGCTGCTGTGGTGCAGATGTGGGTCAGAGCTATGGTGTAGGAGCTGCTGTGGGGCTGATGTGTGTCAGATCTATGGGGCAGGAGCTGCTGTGGTTAAGATCTATTTGGCAGGATCTGCTGTGGGGCAGATTTGGGTCAGATATATGGGGCAGGAGCTGCAGTGGAGATGATGTAGGTCAGATCTATGGGGCAGGAGCTGCAGTGGAGATGATGTAGGTCAGATCTATGGGGCAGGAGCTGCCGTGGGGCTGATGTGGGTTAGATCTATGGGGCAGGAGCTGTTGTGGGTCATATCTATTGGGCAGCAGCTGCTTTACATATGATGTGTGTCAGATCTATGGGGCCGGAGCTGCAGTGGGGCTGATGGGGGTCCGATCTATGGAGTAGGAGCTACTGTGGGGCTGATGTGGGTCAAATCAATGGGGCAGAGCTGCTCTTGGGAACATGTGGGTAAGATCTATGGGGCAGGAGCTGCTGTGGGGCTGATGTGGGTCAGATCTATAGGGCAGGAGCTCTTGTGCGACAGATGTGGGTCAGATCTATGGGGCAGGAGCTGCTGTGGGGCTGATGTGGGTCAGATCCTTGCGGCTGAAGCTGCTGTGGGTCATATCTACTGGGCAGCAGCTGCTTTACATATGATGTGTGTCAGATCTATGGGGCAGGAGCTGTTGTGGGGCTGATGGGGGTCAGATCTATGGGGCAAAAGCTACTGTGGGGCTGATGGGGGTCAGATCTATGGGGCAGGAGCTACTGTGGGGCTGATGTTGGTCTGATCTATGGGGCAGGAGCTGCTGTGCGACAGATGTGGGTCAGATCTATGGGGCAGGATCTGCTGTGGGGCTGATGTGGGAAAGATCTATGGGGCAGGAGATGCTTTGGGGCAGATATGGGTCAGATCTATGGGGCAGGAGTTGCTGTGGGGCTGATGTGGGTCAGATCCTTGGGGCTGATGCTGCTGTGGGTCATATCTATTGGGCAGCAGCTGCTTTACATATGATGTGTGTCAGATCTATGGTGCAGGAGCTGCTGTGGGGCTGATGTGGGTTAGATCTATGGGGCAGGAGCTGTTGTGGGGCTGATGTGGGTCAGATCCTTAGGGCAGGAGCTACTGTGGGGCTGATGTTGGTCTGATCTATGGGGCAGGAGCTGCTGTGTGACAGATGTGGGTCAGATCTATGGGGCAGGAGCTGCTGTGGATCTGATGTGGGTCAGATCTATGGGGCAGGAGCTGCTGTGGCTCAGATCTATGGGGCAGGAACAGATGTGGGCCTGATGTTGGTCAGATTTATGGAGCAGGAGCTGCTGTGTTGCAGATGTGGGTCAGATCTATGAGGAGGAGCTGCTGTGGTGCAGATGTGGGTCAGAGCTATGGGGCAGGAGCTGCTGTGTGGCAGATGTGGGTCAGATCTATGGTGTAGGAGCTGTTGTGGGGCTGATGTGGGTCAGATCTATGGGGAGGGGCTGTGGATAAGATCTATTTGGCAGAATCTGCTGTGGGGCAGATTTGGGTCAGATCTATGGGGCAGGAGCTGCAGTGGAGATGATGTACGTCAGATCTATGGGGCAGGAGCTGCTGTGGGGCTGCTGTGGGTTAGATCTATGGGGCAGGAGCTGTTGTGGGTCATATCTATTGGGCAGCAGCTGCTTTACATATGATGTGTGTCAGATCTATGGGGCCGGAGCTGCAGTGGGGCTGATGGGGGTCAGATCTATGGGGCAGGAGCTACTGTGGGGCTGATGTGGGTCAAATCAATGGGGCAGAGCTGCTCTTGGGAACATGTGGGTCAGATCTATAGGGCAGGAGCTGCTGTAGGGCTGATGTGGGTCAGATCTATAGGGCAGGAGCTGCTGTGCGACAGATGTGGGTCAGATCTCTAGGGCAGGAGCTGCTGTGAGGCTGATGGGTGTTAGATCTATGGGGAGGAGCTGCTGTGGTGCAGATATGGGTCAGAGCTATGGGGCAGGAGCTGCTGTGTGGCAGATGTGGGTAAGATCTATGGTGTAGGAGCTACTGTGGGGCTGATGTGGGTCAGATCTATGGGGAGGAGCTGCTGTGGTGCAGATGTGGGTCAGAGCTATGGGGCAGGAGCTGCTGTGGGGCAGAAGTGGGTAAGATCTATGGGGTAGGAGATGGTGTGTGGCAGATGTGGGTCAGATCTATGGCGTAGGAGCTGCTGTGGGGCTGATGTGGGTCAGATCTATGGGGCAGGAGCTGCTGTGGTTAAGATCTATTTGGCAGGATCTGCTGTGGGGCAGATTTGGGTCAGATCTATGGGGCAGGAGCTGCAGTGGAGATGATGTAGGTCAGATCTATGGGGCAGGAGCTGCTGTGGGGCTGCTGTGGGTTAGATCTATGGGGCAGGAGCTGTTGTGGGTCATATCTATTGGGCAGCAGCTGCTTTACATATGATGTGTGTCAGATCTATGGGGCCGGAGCTGCAGTGGGGCTAATGGGGGTCAGATCTATGGGGCAGGAGCTACTGTGGGGCTGATGTGGGTCAAATCAATGGGGCAGAGCTGCTCTTGGGAACATGTGGGTCAGATCTATGGGGCAGGAGCTGCTGTGGGGCTGATGTGGGTCAGATCTATAGGGCAGGAGATGCTTTGGGGCAGATGTGGGTCAGATCTATGGGGCAGGAGCTGCTGTGGGGCTGATGTGGGTCAGATCCTTGGGGCTGAAGCTGCTGTGGGTCATATCTACTGGGCAGCATCTGCTTTACATATGATGTGTGTCAGATCTATGGGGCAGGAGCTGCTGTGGGGCTGATGTGGGTTAGATCTATGGGGCAGGAGCTGTTGTGGGGCTGATGGGGGTCAGATCTATGGGGCAGGGGCTACTGTGGGGCTGATGTTGGTTTGATGTATGGGGCAGGAGCTGCTGCGGGGCTGATTTGGGTCAGATCTATGGGGCAGGAGCTGCTGTGGGGCTGATGTGGGTTAGATCTATGGGGCAGGAGCTGTTGTGGGGCTGATGGGGGTCAGATCTATGGGGCAGGAGATGCTGTGTGTCAGATCTATGGGGCAGGAGCTGCTGTGGGGAACATTTGGGTCAGGTCTAAGGGGCAGGAGCTGCTGTGGGGCAGATGTGGGTCAGATCTATGGGTCAGCAGCTGCTGTGGGTCTGATGTGGGTCAGATCTATGGGGCAGGAGCTGCTGTGGGGCTGATGTGGGTTAGATCTATGGGGCAGGAGCTGTTGTGGGGCTGATGTGGGTTAGATCTATGGGGCAGGAGCTGTTGTGGGGCTGATGGGGGTCAGATCTATGGGGCAGGAGCTACTGTGGGGCTGATGTGGGTCAGATCTATGGGGCAGGAGATGCTGTGGGTCAGATCTATGGGGCAGGAGATGCTGTGGGGAACATGTGTGTCAGGTCTATGGGGCAGGAGCTGCTGTGGGGCAGATGTGGGTCATATTAAAGGGGCAGGAGCTGCTGTGGGTCTGATGGGGTTCAGAACTATGGGGTAGGAGCAGCCGTGGGGCTGATGTGGGTTAGATCTATGGGGCAGGAGCTGTTGTGGGGCTGATGTTGGTCTGATCTATGGGGCAGGAGATGCTGTGGGTCAGATCTATGGGGCCGGAGCTGCAGTGGGGCTGATGGGGGTCAGATCTATGGGGCAGGAGCTACTGTGGGGCTGATGTGGGTCAAATCAATGGGGCAGAGCTGCTCTTGGGAACATGTGGGTAAGATCTATGGGGCAGGAGCTGCTGTGGGGCTGATGTGGGTTAGATCTATGGGGCAGGAGCTGTTGTGGGTCATATCTACTGGGCAGCAGCTGCTTTACATATGATGTGTGTCAGATCTATGGGGCAGGTGCTGCTGTGGGGCTGATGTGGGTTAGATCTATGGGGCAGGAGCTGTTGTGGGGCTGATGGGGGTCAGATCTATGGGGCAGGAGCAACTGTGGGGATGATGTTGGTCTGATCTATGGGGCAGGAGCTACTGTGGGGCTGATGTTGGTCTGATCTATGGGGCAGGAGCTGCTGTGCGACATATGTGGGTCAGATCTATGGGGCAGGATCTGCTGTGGGGCTGATGTGGGAAAGATCTATGGGGCAGGAGATGCTTTGGGGCAGATGTGGGTCAGATCTATGGGGCAGGAGTTGCTGCGGGGCTGATGTGGGTCAGATCCTTGGGGCTGAAGCTGCTGTGGGTCATATCTATTGGGCAGCAGCTGCTTTACATATGATGTGTGTCAGATCTATGGGACAGGAGCTGCTGTGGGGCTGATGTGGGTTAGATCTATGGGGCAGGAGCTGTTGTGGGGCTGATGGGGGTCAGATCTATGGGGCAGGAGCTACTGTGCGGCTGATGTTGGTCTGATCTATGGGGCAGGAGCTGCTGCGGGGCTGATTTGGGTCAGATCTATGGGGCAGGAGCTGCTGTGGGGCTGATGTGGGTTAGATCTATGGGGCAGGATCTGTTGTGGGGCTGATGGGTGTCAGATCTATGGGGCAGGCGATGCTGTGGGTCAGATCTATGGGGCAGGAGCTGGTGTAGGGAACATGTGGGTCAGGTCTATGGGGCAGGAGATGCTGTGGGGCAGATGTGGGTCAGATCTATGGGTCAGCAGCTGCTGAGGGTCTGATGTGGGTCAGATCTATGGGGCAGGAGCTGCTGTGGGGCTGATGTGGGTCAGATCCTTGGGGCTAAAACTGCTGTGGGTCATATCTATTGGGCAGCAGGTGCTTTACATATGATGTGTGTCAGATCTATGGGGCAGGAGCTGCTGTGGGGCTGATATGGGTCAGATCTATGGGGCAGGAGCTGCTTTGGGTCAGATCTATGGGGCAGGAACAGATGTGGGCCTGATGGTCAGATTTATGGAGCAGGAGCTGCTGTGTTGCAGATGTGGGTCAGATCTATGGTGCAGGAGATGCTGTGGGGCAGATGTAGGGCATATCTATGGGGCAGGAGCTGCTGTGAGGCTGATGGGTGTTAGATCTATGGGGAGGAGCTGCTGTGGTGCAGATGTGGGTCAGAGCTATGGGGCAGGAGCTGCTGTGTGGCAGATGTGGGTCAGATCTATGGTGTAGGAGCTGCTGTGGGGCTGATGTTGGTCAGATCTTTGGGGCAGGAGCTGCTGTGGTTAAGATCTATTTGGCAGGATCTGCTGTGGGGCAGATTTGGGTCAGATCTATGGGGCAGGAGCTGCAGTGGGTCTGATGTGAGTTAGATCTGTGGGGCAGGAGCTGTTGTGGGGCTGATGGGGGTCAGATCTATGGTGCAGGAGCTACTGTGGGGCTGATGGGGGTCAGATCTATGGGGCAGGAGCTACTGTGGGGCTGATGTTGGTCTGATCTATGGGGCAGGAGCTGCTGTGCGACAGATGTGGGTCAGATCTATGGGGCAGGTGCTGCTGTGCGACATATGTGGGTCAGATCTATGGGGCAGGATCTGCTGTGGGGCTGATGTGGGAAAGATCTATGGGGCAGGAGATGCTTTGGGGCAGATGTGGGTCAGATCTATGGGGCAGGAGTTGCTGTGGGGCTGATGTTGGTCTGATCTATGGGGCAGGAGCTGCTGCGGGGCTGATTTGGGTCAGATCTATGGGGCAGGAGCTGCTGTGGGGCTGATGTGGGTTAGATCTATGGGGCAGGAGCTGTTGTGGGGCTGATGGGGGTCAGATCTATGCGGCAGGAGATGCTGTGGGTCAGATCTATGGGGCAGGAGATGCTGTGGGGAACATGTGTGTCATGTTTATGGGGCAGGAGCTGCTGTGGGTCTGATGTGGGTCAGATCTATGGGTCAGCAGATGCTGTGTTGCAGATGTGGGTCAGATCTATGGTGTAGGAGCTGTTGTGGGGCTGATGTGGGTCAGATCTATGGGGCAGGAGCTGCTGTGGGTCAGATCTATGAGGCAGGAACAGATGGGGGCCTGATGTTGGTCAGATTTATGGAGCAGGAGCTGCTGTGTTGCAGATGTGGGTCAGATCTATGGGGAGGAGCTGCTGTGGTGCAGATGTGGGTCAGAGCTATGGGGCAGGAGCTGCTGTGTGGCAGATGTGGGTCAGATCTATGGTGTAGGAGCTGCTGTGGGGCTGATGTGGGTCAGATCTATGGGGCAGGAGCTGCTGTGGGTCAGATCTATGGGGCAGGAACTGATGTGGGCCTTATGTTGGTCAGATTTATGGAGCAGGAGCTGCTGTGTTGCAGATCTGGGTCTGATCTATGGGGAGGAGCTGCTGTGGTGCAGATGTGGGTCAGAGCTATGGGGCAGGAGCTGCTGTGTGGCAGATGTGGGTCAGATCTATGGTGTAGGAGCTGCTGTGGGGCTGATGTGTGTCAGATCTATCGGGCAGGAGCTGCTGTGGGGCTGATATGGGTTAGATATATGGGGCAGGAGCTGTTGTGGGGCTGATGGGGGACAGATCTATGGGGCAGGAGCTACTGTGGGGCTTATGGGGGTCAGATCTATGGGGCAGGAGCTACTATGGGGCTGATGTTGGTCTGATCTATGGGGCAGGAGCTGCTGTGCGACAGATGTGGGTCAGATCTATGGGGCAGGTACTGCTGTGCGAAATATGTGGGTCAGATCTATGGGGCAGGAGCTGCTGTGGGGCAGATGTGGGTCAGATCTATGGGGCAGGAGTTGCTGTGGGGCTGATGTGGGTCAGATCCTTGGGTCTAAAGCTGCTGTGGGTCATATCTATTGGGCAGCAGCTGCTTTACATATGATGTGTGTCAGATCTATGGGGCAGGAGCTGCTGTGGGGCTGATGTGGGTCAGATCTATGGGGCAGGAGCTGCTGTGGGTCAGATCTATGGGGCAGGAACAGATGTGGGCCTAATTGTCAGATTTATGGAGCAGGAGCTGCTGTGTTGCAGATGTGGGTCAGATCTATGGTGCAGGAGCTGCTGTGGGGCAGATGTAGGGCATATCTATGGGGCAGGAGCTGCTGTGAGGCTGATGGGTGTTAGATCTATGGGGAGGAGCTGCTGTGGTGCAGATGTGGGTCAGATCTATGGGGCAGGTGCTGCAGTGCGACATATGTGGGTCAGATCTATGGGGCAGGATCTGCTGTGGGGCTGATGTGGGAAAGATCTATGGGGCAGGAGATGCTTTGGGGCAGATGTGGGTCAGATCTATGGGGCAGGAGTTGCTGTGGGGCAGATGTAGGGCTTATCTATTGGGCAGGAGCTGCTGTGAGGCTGATGGGTGTTAGATCTATGGGGAGGAGCTGCTGTGGTGCAGATGTGGGTCAGAGCTATGGGGCAGGAGCTGCTGTATGGCAGATGTGGGTCAGATCTATGGTGTAGGAGCTGCTGTGGGGCTAATGTGGGTCAGATCTATGGGGCAGGAGCTGCTGTGGGGCTGATGTGGGAAAGATCTATGGGGCAGGAGATGCTTTGGGGCAGATGTGGGTCAGATCTATGGGGCAGGAGTTGCTGTGGGGCTGATGTGGGTCAGATCCCTGGGGCTGAAGCTGCTGTGGGTCATATCTATTGGGCAGCAGCTGCTTTACATATGATGTGTGTCAGATCTATGGGGCAGGAGCTGCTGTGGGGCTGATGTGGGTTAGACCTATGGGGCAGGAGCTGCTGCGGGGCTGATTTGGGTCAGATCTATGGGGCAGGAGATGCTGTGGGGCTGATGTGGGTCAGATCCTTGGGGCTGAAGCTGCTGTGGGTCATATCTACTGGGCAGCAGCTGCTTTACATATGATGTGTGTCAGATCTATGGGGCAGGAGCTGCTGTGGGGCTGATGTGGGTTAGATCTATGCGGCAGGAGCTGTTGTGGGGCTGATGGGGGTCAGATCTATGGGGCAGGAGCTACTGTGGGGCTGATGTTGGTCTGATCTATGGGGCAGGAGCTGCTGCGTGGCTGATTTGGGTCAGATCTATGGGGCAGGAGCTGCTGTGGGGCTGATGTGGGTTAGATCTATGGGGCAGGAGCTGTTGTGGGGTTGATGGGGGTCAGATCTATGGGGCAGGAGATGCTGTGGGTCAGATCTATGGGGCAGGAGATGCTGTGGGTCAGATCTATGGGGCAGGGGATGCTGTGGGGAACATGTGTGTCAGGTCTATGGGGCAGGAGCTGCTGTGGGGCAGATGTGGGTCAGATCTATGGGTCAGCAGCTGTTGTGGGTCTGATGTGGGTCAGATCTATGGATCAGCAGCTGCTGTGGGTCTGATGTGGGTCAGATCTATGGGGCAGGAGCTGCTGTGGGTCAGATCTATGGGACAGGAACAGATGTGGGCCTGATGTTGGTCAGATTTATGGAGCAGGAGCTGCTGTGTTGCAGATGTGGGTCAGATCTATGGGGAGGAGCTGCTGTGGTGCAGATGTGGGTCAGAGCTATGGGGCAGGAGCTGCTGTGTGGCAGATGTGGGTCAGATCTATGGTGTAGGAGCTGCTGTGGGGCTGATGTGGGTCAGATCTATGGGGCACGAGCTGCTGCGGTTAAGATCTCTTTGGCTGGATCTGCTGTGGGGCAGATTTGGGTCAGATCTATGGGGCAGGAGCTGCAGTGGAGATGATGTAGGTCAGATCTATGGGGCCGGAGCTGCAGTGGGGCTGATGGGGGTCAGATCTATGGGGCAGGAGCTACTGTGGGGCTGATGTGGGTCAAATCAATGGGGCAGAGCTGCTCTTGGGAACATGTGGGTCAGATCTATGGGGCAGGAGCTGCTGTGGGGCTGATGTGGGTCAGATCTATAGGGCTGGAGCTGCTGTGCGACAGATGTGGGTCAGATCTATGGGGCAGGAGCTGCTGTGGGGCTGATGTGGGTCAGATCCTTGGGGCTGAAGCTGCTGTGGGTCATATCTACTGGGCAGCAGCTGCTTTACATATGATGTGTGTCAGTTCTATGGGGCAGTAGCTGCTGTGGGGCTGATGGGGGTCAGATCTATGGGGCAGGAGCTACTGTGGGGCTGATGGGGGTCAGATCTATGGGGCAGGAGCTACTGTGGGGCTGATGTTGGTCTGATCTATGGGGCAGGAGTTGCTGTGGGACAGATGTGGGACAGATCTATGGGGCAGGTGCTGCTGTGCGACATATGTGGGTCAGATCTTTGGGGCAGGATCTGCTGTGGGGCTGATGCGGGAAAGATCTATGGGGCAGGAGCTGCTGTGGGGCTGATGTGAGTCTGATCCTTGGGGCTGAAGCTGCTGTGGGTCATATCTATTGGGCAGCAGCTGCTTTACATATGCTGTGTGTCAGATCTATGGGGCAGGAGCTGGTGTGGGGCTGATGTGGGTTAGATCTATGGGGCAGGAGCTGTTGTGGGGCTGATGGGGGTCAGATCTATGGGGCAGGAGCTACTGTGGGGCTGATGTGGGTCTGATCTATCGGGCAGGAGCTGCTGCGGGGCTGATTTGGGTCAGATCTATGGTGTAGGAGCTGCTGTGGGGCTGATGTGTGTTAGATCTATGGTGCAGGAGCTGCTGTGGGGCAGATGTAGGGCTTATCTATGGGTCAGGAGCTGCTGTGAGGCTGATGGGTGTTAGATCTATGGGGAGGAGCTGCTGTGGTGCAGATGTGGGTCAGAGCTATGGGGCAGGAGCTGCTGTGTGGCAGATGTGGGTCAGATCTATGGTGTAGGAGCTGCTGTGGGGCTGATGTGGGTCAGATCTATGGGGCAGGAGCTGCTGTGTTTAAGATCTATTTGGCAGGATCTGCTGTGGGGCAGATTTGGGTCAGATCTATGGGGCAGGAGCTGCAGTGGAGATGATGTAGGTCAGATCTATGGGGCAGGAGCTGCTGTGGGGCTGCTGTGGGTTAGATCTATGGGGAAGGAGCTGTTGTGGGTCATATCTATTGGGCAGCAGCTGCTTTACATATGATGTGTGTCAGATCTATGGGGCCGGAGCTGCAGTGGGGCTGATGGGGGTCAGATCTATAGGGCAAGAGCTGTTGTGGGGCTGATGTGGGTCAGATCTATGGGGAAGGAGCTACTGTGGGGCTGATGTTGGTCTGATCTATGGGGCAGGAGCTGCGGCGGGGCTGATTTGGGTCAGATCTATAAGGCAGGAGCTGCTGTGGGGCTGATGTGGGTCAGATCTATGGGGCAGGAGCAGTTGTGGGGCTGATGGGGGTCAGATCTATGGGGCAGGAGCTGCTGTGGGGAACATGTGTGTCAGGTCTATGGGGCAGGAGCTGCTGTGGAGCAGATGTGGGTCAGATCTATGGGTCAGCAGCTGCTGTGGGTCTGATGTGGGTCAGATCTATGGGGCAGGAGCTGCTGTGGGTCAGATCTATGGGGAACGAACAGATGTGGGCCTGATGTTGGTCAGATTTATGGAGCAGGAGCTGCTGTGTTGCAGATGTTGGTCAGATCTATGGGGAGGAGCTGCTGTGGTGCAGATGTGGGTCAGAGCTATGGGGCAGGAGCTGCTGTGTGGCAGATGTGGGTCAGATCTATGGTGTAGGAGCTGTTGTGGGGCTGATGTGGGTCAGATCTATGGGGAGGGGCTGTGGATAAGATCTATTTGGCAGAATCTGCTGTGGGGCAGATTTGGGTCAGATCTATGGGGCAGGAGCTGCAGTGGAGATGATGTACGTCAGATCTATGGGGCAGGAGCTGCTGTGGGGCTGCTGTGGGTTATATCTATGGGGCAGGTGCTGTTGTGGGTCATATCTATTGGGCAGCAGCTGCTTTACATATGATGTGTGTCAGATCTATGGGGCCGGAGCTGCAGTGGGGCTGATGGGGGTCAGATCTATGGGGCAGGAGCTACTGTGGGGCTGATGTGGGTCAAATCAATGGGGCAGAGCTGCTCTTGGGAACATGTGGGTCAGATCTATGGGGCAGGAGCTGCTGTGGGGCTGATGTGGGTCAGATCTATAGGGCAGGAGCTGCTGTGCGACAGATGTGGGTCAGATCTATGGGGCAGGAGCTGCTGTGGGGCTGATGTGGGTCAGATCCTTGGGGCTGAAGCTGCTGTGGGTCATATCTACTGGGCAGCAGCTGCTTTACATATGATGTGTTTCAGATCTATGGGGCAGGAGCTGCTGTGGGGCTGATGTGGGTTAGATCTATGGGGCAGGAGCTGTTGTGGGGCTGATGGGGGTCAGATCTATGGAGCAGGAGCTACTGTGGGGCTGATGTGGGTTAGATCTATGGGGCAGGAGCTACTGTGGGGCTGATGGGGGTCAGATCTATGGGGCAGGAGCTACTGTGGGGCTGATGTTGGTCTGATCTATGGGGCAGGAGCTGCTGTGCGACAGATGTGGGTCAGATCTATGGGGCAGGTGCTGCTGTGCGACATATGTGGGTCAGATCAATGGTGCAGGATCTGCTGTGGGGCTGATGTGGGAAAGATCTATGGGGCAGGAGATGCTTTGGGGCAGATGTGGGTCAGATCTATGGGGCAGGAGTTGCTGTGGGGCTGATGTGGGTCAGATCCTTGGGGCTGAAGTTGCTGTGGGTCATATCTATTGGGCAGCAGCTGCTTTACATATGATTTGTGTCAGATCTATGGGGCAGGAGCTGCTGTGGGGCTGATGTGGGTTAGATCTATGGGGCAGGAGCTGTTATGGGGATGATGGGGGTCAGATCCTTAGGGCAGGAGCTACTGTGGGGCTGATGTTGGTCTGATCTATGGGGCAGGAGCTGCTGCGGGGCTGATTTGGGTCAGATCTATGGGGCAGGAGCTGCTGTGGGGCTGATGTGGGTTAGATCTATGGGGCAGGAGCTGTTGTGGGGCTGATGGGGGTCAGATCTATGGGGCAGGAGATGCTGTGGGTCAGATCTATGGGGCAGGAGCTGCTGTGGGGAACATGTGGGTCAGGTCTATGGGGCAGGAGCTGCTGTGGGGCAGATGTGGGTCAGATCTATGGGTCAGCAGCTGCTGTGGGGCAGATGTAGGGCTTATCTATGGGGCAGGAGCTGCTGTGAGGCTGATGGGTGTTAGATCTATGGGGAGGAGCTGCTGTGGTGCAGATGTGGGTCAGAGCTATGGGGCAGGAGCTGCTGTGGGGCTGATGTGGGTCAGATCTATGGGGCAGGAGCTGCTGTGGTTAAGATCTATGGGGCAGGAGCTGTTGTGGGTCATATCTATTGGGCAGCAGCTGCTTTACATATGATGTGTGTCAGATCTATGGGGCCGGAGCTGCAGTGGGGCTGATGGGATTCAGATCTATGGGGCAGGAGCTACTGTGGGGCTGATGTGGATCAAATCAATGGGGCAGAGCTGCTCTTGGGAACATGTGGGTCAGATCTATGGGGCAGGAGCTGCTGTGGCGCTGATGTGGGTCAGATCTATAGGGCAGGAGCTGCTGTGCGACAGATGTGGGTCAGATCTATGGGGCAGGAGCTGCTGTGGGGCTGATGTGGGTCAGATCCTTGGGGCTGAAGCTGCTGTGGGTCATATCTACTGGGCAGCAGCTGCTTTACATATGATGTGTGTCAGATCTATGGGGCAGGAGCTGCTGTGGGGCTGATGTGGGTTAGATCTATGGGGCAGGAGCTGTTGTGGGGCTGATGGGGGTCAGATCTATGGGGCAGGAGCTGCTGTGGGGCTGATGGGGGTCAGATCTATGGGGCAGGAGCTACTGTGGGGCTGATGTTGGTCTGATCTATGGGGCAGGAGCTGCTGTGCGACAGATGTGGGTCAGATCTATGGGGCAGGTGCTGCTGTGCGACATATGTGGGTCAGATCTATGGGGCAGGATCTGCTGTGGGGCTGATGTGGGAAAGATCTATGGGGCAGGAGATGCTTTGGGGCAGATGTGGGTCAGATCTATGGGGCAGGAGTTGCTGTGGGGCTGATGTGGGTCAGATCCTTGGGACTGAAGCTGCTGTGGGTCATATCTATTGGGCAGCAGCTGCTTTACATATGATGTGTGTCATATCTATGGGGCAGGAGCTGCTGTGGGGCTGATGTGGATTAGATCTATGGGGCAGGAGCTGTTGTGGGGCTGATGGGGGTCAGATCCCTAGGGCAGGAGCTACTGTGGGGCTGATGTTGGTCTGATCTATGGGGCAGGAGCTGCTGCGGGGCTGATTTGGGTCAGATCTATGGGGCAGGAGCTGCTGTGGGGCTGATGTGGGTTAGATCTATGGGGCAGGAGCTGTTGTGGGGCTGATGGGGGTCAGATCTATGGGGCAGGAGATGCTGTGGGCCAGATCTATGGGGCAGGAGATGCTGTGGGGAACATGTGTGTCAGGTCTATGGGGCAGGAGCTTCTGTGGGGCAGATGTGGGTCAGATCTATGGGTCAGCAGCTGCTGTGGGTCTGATGTGGGTCAGATCTATGGTTCAGCAGCTGCTGTGGGTCTGATGTGGGTCAGATCTATGGGGCAGGAACTGCTGTGGGTCAGATCTATGGGGCAGGAACAGATGTGGGCCTGATGTTGGTCAGATTTATGGAGCAGGAGCTGCTGTGTTGCAGATGTGGGTCAGATCTATGGGGAGGAGCTGCTGTGGTGCAGATGTTGGTAGGGTCTATTGGGCAGGAGTTGCTGTGGGGCAGATGTGGGTCAGATCTATGGGGCAGGAGCTGCTGTGGGGCTGATGTTGGTCAGATCTTTGGGGCAGCAGCTGCTGTGGAGCAGATCTGGGTAAGATCTATGTCGCAGGAGCTGCTGTGGGGCAGACGTGGCACATATCAATGGGGCAAAATGTGCTGTGGGGCTGATGTGGGTCAGATCTATGGGGCAGGATCTCCTGTGGGGCTGATGTGGGTCAAATCAATGGGGCAGAGCTGCTCTGGGGCACATGTGGGTCAGATCTATGGAGCAGGAGCTGCTGTGGGGCAGATTTGAATCAGATCTATAGGGCAGGAGCTGCTGTGGGTCAGATCTATGGGTAGGAGCTGCTGCGGGGCACATGTGAGTTAGATCTATGGGGCAGGAGATGGTGTGGGGCAGATGTGGGTCAGATGTATGGGTCAGGAGCTGCTGTGTTGCTGATGAGGGTCAGATCTATGGGGCATGGGCTGCTGTGGTTCAGATCTACGGGACTGGAGCTGCAGTGGAGCACATGTGGGTCAGATCTATGGGGTAGAAGCTGTTGTGGGGCTGATGGGGGTCATATCTATAAGGCAGGAGCTGCTGTGGGGCTGACTTGGGTCAGATCTATGGGGCAGGAGCTGCTTTGGGGCTGATGGTGGTTAGATCTATATGGCAGGATCTCCTGTGGGGCACATGTGGGTCAGACCTATGGGGCAGGAGCTGCAGAGGGGATGATGTAGGTCAGATCTATGGGGCAGGAGTTGCTGTGGGGAATATGAGGGACATATCTATGGTGCAAAATCTGCTGTTGGACTGATGTGAGTCAGATCTATGAGTTTGGAGCTGCTGTGGGGCACATGTGGGTCAGATCTATGTGGCAGGAGATGCTGTGGGTCAGATCTATGGGGCAGGAGCTGCTGTGGGGAACATGTGGGTCAGGTCTATGGGGCAGGAGCTGCTGTGGGCACATGTGGGTCACACTGGGACCCATATGGGGACAAAGGGAGACATCATAGAGACTCATAGGGACCTATTGGGACCAATAGGGACCCAAAGAGAGACATAGAGACCCCATAGAAAACCATGGAGACCCCATAGAGGCACAAAGTGACACATAGAGGGACACCAAGACCCATAGAAACCAGATAGAGACTCCATATAGACACATAGGAACACATAGAGACCCACTGGGACAGTGCGACCACATATAGACTCATAGGGACACATTAGGAGCCATTAAGACCCATAGGGACACATAGGACGACTTTGAAACTTATAGATACCCAAAGGAAGACATTTGGGCACAGAGATAACCATAAGAGACCCCATAGAGACCCCATAGGGGCACATAGCAACCCATAGGGGGGACATTGGGACACATAGGTACACATTGTGACCCGTAGGAAGACACTGGGACCCATAGGGGGACATTGGGACACATAGGGACCCAATGAATTACAGTGGGGGACAGTGAGACCCATAGAGATACATAAGGACCCCGCTGAGACCCATAAGAGACCCCATAGAGGCACCTAGGGACCACATTGAAACTCATAGATACTTGTAGGAAGACATTTGGGCCCAGAGATATCCATAAGAGACCCCACAGAGACCCCATAGAGGCACATAGCAACCCATAGGGGGGACATTGGGACACGTAGGGAAACATTCTGACCCATAGGGAGACACTGGGACCCATATGGGGACATTGGGACACATAGGGACCCCTTGGACTACAGTGGGGGACAGCCAGACCCATAGAGACACATAGAAACCCCGCTGAGACCCATAAGAGACCCCATAGAGGCACATAGGGACCACATTGAAACCCATAGATAGCTATAGGAAGATATTTGGGCCCAGAGATACCCATAAGAAACCACATACAAGCACATGGCAACCCATAGGGGGGACATTGGGACACATAGTGACCCATAGGGGGACATTGGGACACATAGGTACACATAGGGAGACACTGGGACCCATAGGGGGACATTGGGACACATAGTGACCCCATGGATTAAAGTGGGGGACAGTCAGATCCATCGAGACACATAGGGACCCTGCTGAGACCCATAAGAGACCCCATAGAGGAACATAGCAACCCATAGGGGGGGCATAGGGACACATAGGGACACACCGTGACCCATGAGGAGACACTGGATCCCATAGGGGGACAATGGGACACATAAGGACCCCATGGATTACAGTGGGGGACAGTGAGACCCATAGAGACACATAGGGAACCCGCTGAGACCCATAAGAGACTCCATAGAGGCACATAGGGACCTAATGTAACCCATAGATACCCACAGGGAGACATTTGGGCCCAGAGCTATCCATAAGAGAGCCCATTGAGGCACATAGCAACCCATAGGGGGGACATTGGGACACATAGGGACACATAGTGACCCATAGGGAGACACTGGGACCCATATGGGGATATTGGGACACATAGGGACCACATGGATTACAGTGGTGGACAGTGAGACCCATAGAGACACATAGGGACTTCGTTGAGACCCATAAGAGACCCCATAGAGGCACATAGGGACCACATTGAAACCCATAGATACCCTTAGGAATACATTTGGGACGATAGTTACCCATAAAAGACCCCATAGAGACCCCATAGAGGCACATAGCAAACCATAGTGGGGACATTGGGACACATAGGGACCCCATAGAGAGACATAGAGACATATAGGGACCCATTTAGAGGCATAATAACCCCATAGAGTCCTATAGGGACACCCAGAGATCCATAGGGAAACATTGGGACCCACAGGGGCTGTGTGGGAGATTGGTAATCACAGCCTGAACCTCTGATTAATCAGCTGAGGCAAGTGTGGGGTCAGCTGCGGGAGCACAGGTGAGAGTAATGGAGCTGTGCTCCCGGGAGGGCTGGAGCTCGACTCCACCTCCTCTGAGACCTCATTTAAGGGCTGACCCTCACTCGAGCCGCTTTCCATTATCTTTCCGAGCTCCCTGTTACCGGGTGAGGTCCCAGAAGACTGGAGGCTTGCCAACGTGACTCCCATTTCCAAGCAAGGTTGTCAGGAGGATCCGGGCAACTCCAGGCCTGTTAGCCTGACCTCGGTGCCAGGGAAGGGAATGGAACGAATTGTCTTGAGGGAGATGACAGATGCGGCAGGTGTGGGATGAGCAGGAGATCAGACCTAGCCAGCATGGGTTCGTGAAGGGCAGCTCCTGCTTGACCAATCTGATCTCCTTCTACGATCCTGTGACCCATCTGATGGATGAAGGAAAGAAAGAAAGGCTGTTGATGTGCTCTACTTGGACTTCAGCAAAGCCTTCACAACTGTCTCCCATGCTATTCTCCTACAAAAGCTGGCAGCCCTTTTCCAACCTTGAGAATTCTGTGATTCTGTGAGGCAGCATCTCTTGGACATCGCTCTGCAGTGAAGACCGCCCCAGCTTCCTCAGCGAAGGCATCACCACTGGTGAGTTTCTCTCTCGCTTAGAACCTCTGTACATTTGTTACCATCTTTGTTACCATCTGTAGATGGTAACATCTAGACAGGGGGACATAGAGAGACACTGGGACCCCTAGGGACCCATAGAGATCCAGAGGAAGACATTGGGACCCATAGAGAGACACTGGGACCCATAGGGACACATAGAGAGACACTGGGACCCATAGGGACACATAGAGACCCATAGACAGTCATTGGGAGCCATAACGATAAATTGAGACCCATAGAGACCCCATTGAGACCCATAGTGCCTCAAAGAAACCCATAGCGACCCCATAGTCACCCATAGCGCCCCATAGGAACACAAAGATACCCCATAGAGCCCCATAGTGACCCATAGGGGCCCAAAGAGAACCCATAGCACCCCATAGCTACTCCATAGTGCCCCATAGCAGCCCATGGAGCCTCATAGACACTCCATTGTGCCCCAGAGCACCCCATTGCACCCCATAGGGACCCATAGACACAGCATACTGCTCCATAGAGCCCCATAGACACCCCATAGTTCCCCACAGCACCCCATAGCAGCCCACAGTGCCCCATAGACACCACATAAGGCCCTACAGCCACACCATAGAGCCCAATTGAACCCCATAGACACCCCATATCGCCCCATACTGCCTGTAGACACCCCATAGAGCCCCATAGAAACTCACTGAACCCCATACAGACCCCATGCAGACCCCATAGAGCCCCACAGACAACCCATAGATCCCCAAAGACACCCCATAGACTCCCCATAGAGCCCCATAGGGACCACATAACGCCCCATAGAAACCCCATTCTTCCGCATAGAGCCCCGTAGCAAACCATAGCACCCCATAGTCACCCATAGCGCCCCATAGGAACCCAAGGATACCCCAAAGAACCCCATAGCCACCCTACAGCACCGCATAGCCACCCCATAGAGCCCCATAGACACCACATAGTGACCCATAGTGACCCATAGGGGCACAAAGAGACCCCATAGCACCCCATAGCTACTCCATAGTGCCCCATAGCAGCCCATGGAGCCTCATAGACACTCTCTTGTGCCCCACAGCGCCCCATTGCACCCCATAGAGACCCATAGACACCCTATACTGCTCCATAGAGCCCCATAGCACCCCATAGTGCCTCACAGCACCCCATAGCACAACATAGTGCCACATAGACACCACATAAGGACATATAGCCGCGCCATAGAGCCCCACAGACATCCCATAGAGCCCCGTAGGCAACCCATTGTGCCCCATAGAGCTCCCATAGCCACCCATAGAAACTAATTTACAAAATAGACACACTATAGCGTTCCATAGACACCCCATAGAAACCTCAGAACGCCCCATAGAGCTCCATAGGCACCCCATAGAGCCCCATAGAGAACCCATAGAGGCACATAGCAACCCATAGGGGGGACATTGGGACACATAGTGACCCATAGGGAGACACTGGGACCCATAGGGTGACATTGGGACACATAGGGACACCATGGATTACATGGTTGATACAACCCATGTTGTATGTTTTCATGTTTATCAACATGGTTGATGTGGGTCAGATCTATGGGGCAGGAGCTGCTGTGGGGCACATGTGGGTCAGATCTATTGGGCCGGAGGTGCTGTGGGGCTGATGTAGGAAAGATCTATGGGGCAGGAGATGCTTTGGGGCAGATGTGGGTCAGGTCTATTGGGCTGGAGCTGCTGTGGGGCACTTGTGGGTCAGATCTATGAGGCAGGGGCTGCTGTGGGTCAGATCTATGGGGCAGGAACAAATGTGGGCCTGATGTTGGTCAGATTTATGGAGCAGGAGCTGCTGTGTTGCAGATGTGGGTCCTGCTATGTTGCAGGAGCTGATGTGGGGCAGATGTAGGGCATATCTATGGGGCAGGAGCTGCTGTGAGGCTGATGGGTGTTAGATCTATGGGGAGGAGCTGCTGTGGTGCAGATGTGGGTCACATCTATGGGGCGGGAGATGCTGTGTGGCTGATGTGGGTCAAATCTATGGGGCAGGAGCTGCTTTGGGGCTGATGGTGGTTAGATCTATGGGGCAGGAGCTGCTGTGAGGCGCATGTGAGTCAGACCTATGGGGCAGGAGCTGCTGTGGGGCGCATGTGGGTCAGATCTATGGGGCAGGAGTTGCTGTTGGGCAGATGTGGGACATAACTATGGGGCAAAATCTGCTGTGGGGCTGATGTGGGTAAGATCTATGAGACAGGAGCTGCTGTGGTTCAGATCTATGGGGCAGGAGCAGCTCTGGGGCACATGTGGGTCAGATCTATGTGTTAGGAGCTGCTGTGGGGCACATGTGGGTCAGATCTATGGGGCAGGAGCTGCTGTCGAGATGATGTGGGTCAGATCTTTGGGTAGGAGCTGCTGTGGGGCAGATCTGGGTAAGATGTATGGGGCAGGAGCTGCTGTGGGTCAGATGTGGGTCAGATCTATGGGGCAGGAGCTGCTGTGGGGCAGATGTGGGTCAGATCTATGGGGCAGGAGATGCTGTGGGGCAGATGTGGGTCAGATCTATGGGGCAAAGGCTGCTGTGTGGCAGATGTGGGTCAGATCTATGGGGCAGGAGCTGCTGTGGAGCAGATGTGGGTCAGATCTATAGGTCAGGAGCTGCTGTGGCTGATGTGGGCCAGTTCTATGGGGCAGGAGATGCTGTGAGTCAGATGTATGAGGCAGGAGCTGCTGTGTTGCAGATGTGGGTCAGATCTATGGGGCAGGAGATGCTGTGGAGCAGATGTGGGTCAGATCTATGGGGCAGGAGCTGCTGTGGGGCAGATGTGGGTCAGATCTATGGGCAGGAGCTGCTGTGCTGCACATGTTGGTAGGGTCTATGGAGCAGGAGCTGCTGTGGGGCAGATGTGGGTCAGATCTATGGGGCAGGAGCTGCTGTGGGGCTGATGTTGGTCAGATCTTTGGGGCAGCAGCTGCTGCGGAGCAGATCTGGGTAAGATCTATGTCGCAGGAGCTGCTGTGGGGCAGACGTGGCACATATCTATAGGGCAAAATCTGCTGCGGTGCTGATGTGGGTCACATCTATGGGGCAGGATCTCCTGTGGGGCTGATGTGGGTCAAATCAATGGGGCAGAGCTGCTCTGGGGCACATGTGGGTCAGATCTATGGAGCAGGAGCTGCTGTGGGGCAGATTTGAATCAGATCTATAGGGCAGGAGCTGCTGTGGGTCAGATCTATGGGCAGGAGCTGCTGCGGGGCACATGTGAGTTAGATCTATGGGGCAGGAGATGGTGTGGGGCAGATTTGGGTCAGATGTATGGGTCAGGAGCTGCTGTGTTGCTGATGAGGGTCAGATCTATGGGGCATGGGCTGCTGTGGTTCAGATCTACGGGACTGGAGCTGCAGTGGAGCACATGTGGGTCAGATCTATGGGGTAGAAGCTGTTGTGGGGCTGATGGGGGTCATATCTATAAGGCAGGAGCTGCATTGGGGCTGATGGTGGTTAGATCTATATGGCAGGATCTCCTGTGGGGCACATGTGGGTCAGACCTATGGGGCAGGAGCTGCAGAGGGGATGATGTAGGTCAGATCTATGGGGCAGGAGTTGCTGTGGGGAATATGAGGGACATATCTATGGTGCAAAATCTGCTGTTGGACTGATGTGAGTAAGATCTATGAGTTTGGAGCTGCTGTGGGGCACATGTGGGTCAGATCTATGGGGCAGGAGATGCTGTGGGGCTGATTAGGGTCAGATCTATGGGGCAGGAGATGCTGTGGGTCAGATGTATGGGGCAGGAGGTGCTGTGGGGAACATGTGGGTCAGGTCTATGGGGCAGGAGCTGCTGTGGGCACATGTGGGTCAGATCTATGGGGCAGGAGCAGCTCTGGGGCACATGTGGGTCAGATCTATGTGTTAGGAGCTGCTGTGGGGCAGATGTGGGTCAGATCTATGGGGCAAAGGCTGCTGTGTGGCAGATGTGGGTCAGATCTATGGGGCAGGAGCTGCTGTGGGTCAGATGTGGGTCAGATCTATAGGTCAGGAGCTGCTGTGGCTGATGTGGGCCAGTTCTATGGGGCAGGAGATGCTGTGAGTCAGATGTATGAGGCAGGAGCTGCTGTGGGGCAGATGGGGGTCAGATCTATGGGCAGGAGCTGCTGTGCTGCACATGTTGGTAGGGTCTATGGAGCAGGAGCTGCTGTGGGGCAGATGTGGGTCAGATCTATGGGCAGGAGCTGCTGTGGCTGATGTGGGCCAGTTCTATGGGGCAGGAGATGCTGTGAGTCAGATGTATGAGGCAGGAGCTGCTGTGGGGCAGATGGGGGTCAGATCTATGGGGCAGGAGATGCTGTGGAGCAGATGTGGGTCAGATCTATGGGGCTGGAGCTGCTGTGGGGGAGATGTGGTTCAGATCTATGGGCAGGAGCTGCTGTGCTGCACATGTTGGTAGGGTCTATGGGGCAGGAGCTGCTGTGGGGCAGATGTGGGTCAGATCTATGGGGCAGGAGCTGCTGTGGGGCTGATGTTGGTCAGATCTTTGGGGCAGCAGCTGCTGTGGAGCAGATCTGGGTAAGATCTATGTCGCAGGAGCTGCTGTGGGGCAGACGTGGCACATATCTATGGGGCAAAATCTGCTGTGGGGCTGATGTGGGTCAGATCTATGAGTTTGGAGCTGCTGTGGGGCACATCTGGGTCAGATCTATGGGCCAGGAGCTGCTGTGGGGCTGATTTGGGTCAGATCTATGGGGAAGGGGCTGCTGTGGGGCAGATGTGGGTCAGATCTATGGGGAAGGGGCTGCTGTGGGGCAGATGTGGGTCAGATCTATGGGGAAGGAGCTGCTGTGGGGCTGATGTGGGTCAGATCTATAGGGCAGGAGCTGCAGTGAGGCTGATGTGGGTCACTTCTATGGGGCAGGAGATGCTGTGGGGCTGATGTGGGTCAAATCAATGGGGCAGGAGCTGCTGTTGGTCAGATCTATGGAGCAGGAGCTGCTGTGGGGCACATGTGAGTTAGATCTATGGGGCAGGAGATGGTGTGGGGCAGATTTAAGTCAGATGTATGGGGCAGGAGCTGATGGTGGGGCTGATGTTGGTCAGATCTATAGGGCAGGAGCTGCAGTTGGGCTGATGTGGGTCAGATCTATGGGGCAGGAGTTGCTGTGGGGCAGATGTGGGTCAGATCTATGGGGAGGAGCTGCTGTGGTGCAGATGTGGGTCAGATCTATGGGGCAGGAGCTGCTGTTGGTCAGATCTATGGAGCAGGAGCTGCTGTGGGGCACATGTGAGTTAGATCTATGGGGCAGGAGATGGTGTGGGGCAGATTTAAGTCAGATGTATGGGGCAGGAGCTGATGTGGGGCTGATGTTGGTCAGATCTATGGGGCAGGAGCTGCAGTGGGGCTGATGTGGGTCAGATCTATGGGGCAGGATCTCCTGTGGGGCTGATGTGGGTCAAATCAATGGGACAGAGCTGCTCTGGGGCACATGTGGGTCAGATCTATGGAGCAGGAGCTGCTGTGGGTCAGATCTATGGGCAGGAGATGCTGTGGGTCAGATCTATGGGGCAGGAGCTGCTGTGTGGCTGTTGTGGGTCAGATCTATGGGGCAGGAGCTGCTTTGGGGCTTATGGTGGTTAGATCTATATGGCAGGAGCTGCTGTGGGGAACATGTGGGTCAGACCTATGGGGCAGGAGCTGCAGAGGGGATGATGTAGGTCAGATCTATGGGGCAGGAGTTGCTGTGGGGCAGATGAGGGACATATCTATGGTGCAAAATCTGCTGTTGGACTGATGTGGGTCAGATCTATGAGTTTGGAGCTGCTGTGTGGCACATGTGGGTCAGATCTATGGTGCAGGAGATGCTGCGGGGCTGATTTGGGTCACATCTATGGGTCAGCAGCTGCTGTGGGTCTGATGTGGGTCAGATGTATGAGGCAGGAGCTGCTGTAGGGCTGATGTGGGTCAGATCTATGGGGCAGGAGCTGCTGTGGCGCTGACTTGGGTCAGATCTATGGGGCAGGAGCTGCTGTAGGGCTGATTTGGGTCAGATCTATGGGGCAGGAGATGCTGTGAGTCAGATCTATGAGGCAGGAGCTGCTGTGGGGCTGATGTGTGTCAGGTCTATGGGGCAGGACCTGCTGTGTGGCTGATGCGGGTCAGATCTATGGGGCATGATCTGCTATGGGTCAGATCTATGGGGCAGGAGCTGCAGTGGAGATGATGTAGGTCAGATCTGTGGTGTAGGAGCAGCAGTGGGGCAGATGTGTGTCAGATCTTTGGGGAGGATCTGCTGTGGGGCTGCTGTGGGTCAGATCTATGGGGCAGGATCTCCTGGGGTCTGATGTGGGTCAGATCTGTGGGTTAAAATCTGCTGTGGGGCAGATGTGGTTCAGATCTATGGGTCAGGAGCTGCTGTGGGGCAGATGTGGGTCAGATCCATGGGGCAAGAGCTGCTGTGGTGCAGATGTGGGTCAGATCTATGGGGCAGGAGCTGCTGTGGGGCTGATACGGTTAAGATCTATGGAGCGGGAGATGCTATGAGGCTGATGAGGGTCAGATCTATGGGGCAGGAGCTGATGTGGGGCTGATGTTGGTTAGATCTATAGGGCAGGAGCTGCAGTGGGGCTGATGTGGGTCAGATCTATGGGGCAGGATCGCATGTGGGGTTGATGTGGTTCAAATCAATGGGGCAGAGCTGCTCTGGGGTACATGTGGATCAGATCTATGGAGCAGGAGCTGCTGTGGGTCAGATCTATGGGCGGGAGCTGCTGTGGGGCACATGTGAGTTAGATCTATGGGGCAGGAGATGGGGTGGGGCAGATTTGGGTCAGATGTATGGGGCAGGAGCTGATGTGGGGCTGATGTGGGTCAGATCTATGGGGCAGGATCCCCTGTGGGGCTGATGCGGGTCAGATCTATGGGGCATGAGCTGCTATGGGTCAGATCTATGGGGCAGGAGCTGCTGTGGGTTAGATGTGGGTCAGATCTATAGGTCAGGAGCTGCTGTGGGGCTGATGTGGGTCAAATCAATGGGGCAGAGCTGCTCTGGGGCACATGTGGGTCAGATCTATGGAGCAGAAGCTGCTGTGGGGCAGATTTGAATCAGATCTATGGAGCAGGAGCTGCTGTGGGGCACATGTGAGTTAGATCTATGGGGCAGGAGATGGTGTGGGGCAGATTTGGGTCATATGTATGCGGCAGGAGCTGATGGTGGGGCTGATGTTGGTCAGATCTATGGGGCATGGGCTGCTGTGGGTCAGATCTACGGGACTGGAGCTGCAGTGGAGCACATGTAGGTCAGATCTCTGGGGTAGAAGCTGCTGTGGGGCTTATGGGGGTCATATCTATAAGGCAGGAGTTGCTGTGGGGCTGATGTGGGTCAGATTTATGGGGCAGGAGCTGCTTTGGGGCTGATGGTGGTTAGATCTATATGGCAGGAGCTGCTGTGGGGCACATGTGGGTCAGACCTATGGGGCAGGAGCTGCAGAGGGGATGATGTAGGTCAGATCTATGGGGCAGGAGCTGCTGTGGGGCAGAGTTGGGTCAGATCTATGGGGCAGGAGCTGCTGTGGGGCTGATGTGGGTCAGATTTATGGGGCAGGAGCTGCTTTGGGGCTGATGCTGGTTAGATCTATATGGCAGGAGCTGCTGTGGGGCAAATGTGGGTCAGACCTATGGGGCAGGAGCTGCAGAGGGGATGATGTAGGTCAGATCTATGGGGCAGGAGTTGCTGTGGGGCAGATGAGGGACATATCTATGGTGCAAAATCTGCTGTTGGACTGATGTGGGTCAGATCTATGAGTTTGGAGCTGCTGTGGGGCACATGTGGGTCAGATCTATGGTGCAGGAGATGCTGCGGGGCTGATTTGGGTCAGATCTATGTGGCAGGAGCTGCTGTGGGGCTGATGTGGGTCAGATCTATGGGGCAGGAGCTGCTGTGGGGCACATGTGGGTCAGATCTATGGTGCAGGAGATGCTGCGGGGCTGATTTGGGTCACATCTATGGGTCAGCAGCTGCTGTGGGTCTGATGTGGGTCAGATGTATGGGGCAGGAGCTGCTGTAGGGCTGATGTGGGTCAGATCTATGGGGCAGGAGCTGCTGTGGCGCTGACTTGGGTCAGATCTATGGGCCAGGAGCTGCTGTGGGGCTGATTTGGGTCAGATCTATGGGGAAGGGGCTGCTGTGGGGCAGATGTGGGTCAGATCTATGGGGAAGGGGCTGCTGTGGGGCAGATGTGGGTCAGATCTATAGGGCAGGAGCTGCAGTGAGGCTGATGTGGGTCACTTCTATGGGGCAGGAGATGCTGTGGGGCTGATGTGGGTCAAATCAATGGGGCAGGAGCTGCTGTTGGTCAGATCTATGGAGCAGGAGCTGCTGTGGGGCACATGTGAGTTAGATCTATGGGGCAGGAGATGGTGTGGGGCAGATTTAAGTCAGATGTATGGGGCAGGAGCTGATGGTGGGGCTGATGTTGGTCAGATCTATAGGGCAGGAGCTGCAGTTGGGCTGATGTGGGTCAGATCTATGGGGCAGGAGTTGCTGTGGGGCAGATGTGGGTCAGATCTATGGGGAGGAGCTGCTGTGGTGCAGATGTGGGTCAGATCTATGGGGCAGGAGCTGCTGTTGGTCAGATCTATGGAGCAGGAGCTGCTGTGGGGCACATGTGAGTTAGATCTATGGGGCAGGAGATGGTGTGGGGCAGATTTAAGTCAGATGTATGGGGCAGGAGCTGATGTGGGGCTGATGTTGGTCAGATCTATGGGGCAGGAGCTGCAGTGGGGCTGATGTGGGTCAGATCTATGGGGCAGGATCTCCTGTGGGGCTGATGTGGGTCAAATCAATGGGACAGAGCTGCTCTGGGGCACATGTGGGTCAGATCTATGGAGCAGGAGCTGCTGTGGGTCAGATCTATGGGCAGGAGATGCTGTGGGTCAGATCTATGGGGCAGGAGCTGCTGTGTGGCTGTTGTGGGTCAGATCTATGGGGCAGGAGCTGCTTTGGGGCTTATGGTGGTTAGATCTATATGGCAGGAGCTGCTGTGGGGAACATGTGGGTCAGACCTATGGGGCAGGAGCTGCAGAGGGGATGATGTAGGTCAGATCTATGGGGCAGGAGTTGCTGTGGGGCAGATGAGGGACATATCTATGGTGCAAAATCTGCTGTTGGACTGATGTGGGTCAGATCTATGAGTTTGGAGCTGCTGTGTGGCACATGTGGGTCAGATCTATGGTGCAGGAGATGCTGCGGGGCTGATTTGGGTCACATCTATGGGTCAGCAGCTGCTGTGGGTCTGATGTGGGTCAGATGTATGAGGCAGGAGCTGCTGTAGGGCTGATGTGGGTCAGATCTATGGGGCAGGAGCTGCTGTGGCGCTGACTTGGGTCAGATCTATGGGGCAGGAGCTGCTGTAGGGCTGATTTGGGTCAGATCTATGGGGCAGGAGATGCTGTGAGTCAGATCTATGAGGCAGGAGCTGCTGTGGGGCTGATGTGTGTCAGGTCTATGGGGCAGGACCTGCTGTGTGGCTGATGCGGGTCAGATCTATGGGGCATGATCTGCTATGGGTCAGATCTATGGGGCAGGAGCTGCAGTGGAGATGATGTAGGTCAGATCTGTGGTGTAGGAGCAGCAGTGGGGCAGATGTGTGTCAGATCTTTGGGGAGGATCTGCTGTGGGGCTGCTGTGGGTCAGATCTATGGGGCAGGATCTCCTGGGGTCTGATGTGGGTCAGATCTGTGGGTTAAAATCTGCTGTGGGGCAGATGTGGTTCAGATCTATGGGTCAGGAGCTGCTGTGGGGCAGATGTGGGTCAGATCCATGGGGCAAGAGCTGCTGTGGTGCAGATGTGGGTCAGATCTATGGGGCAGGAGCTGCTGTGGGGCTGATACGGTTAAGATCTATGGAGCGGGAGATGCTATGAGGCTGATGAGGGTCAGATCTATGGGGCAGGAGCTGATGTGGGGCTGATGTTGGTTAGATCTATAGGGCAGGAGCTGCAGTGGGGCTGATGTGGGTCAGATCTATGGGGCAGGATCGCATGTGGGGTTGATGTGGTTCAAATCAATGGGGCAGAGCTGCTCTGGGGTACATGTGGATCAGATCTATGGAGCAGGAGCTGCTGTGGGTCAGATCTATGGGCGGGAGCTGCTGTGGGGCACATGTGAGTTAGATCTATGGGGCAGGAGATGGGGTGGGGCAGATTTGGGTCAGATGTATGGGGCAGGAGCTGATGTGGGGCTGATGTGGGTCAGATCTATGGGGCAGGATCCCCTGTGGGGCTGATGCGGGTCAGATCTATGGGGCATGAGCTGCTATGGGTCAGATCTATGGGGCAGGAGCTGCTGTGGGTTAGATGTGGGTCAGATCTATAGGTCAGGAGCTGCTGTGGGGCTGATGTGGGTCAAATCAATGGGGCAGAGCTGCTCTGGGGCACATGTGGGTCAGATCTATGGAGCAGAAGCTGCTGTGGGGCAGATTTGAATCAGATCTATGGAGCAGGAGCTGCTGTGGGGCACATGTGAGTTAGATCTATGGGGCAGGAGATGGTGTGGGGCAGATTTGGGTCATATGTATGCGGCAGGAGCTGATGGTGGGGCTGATGTTGGTCAGATCTATGGGGCATGGGCTGCTGTGGGTCAGATCTACGGGACTGGAGCTGCAGTGGAGCACATGTAGGTCAGATCTCTGGGGTAGAAGCTGCTGTGGGGCTTATGGGGGTCATATCTATAAGGCAGGAGTTGCTGTGGGGCTGATGTGGGTCAGATTTATGGGGCAGGAGCTGCTTTGGGGCTGATGGTGGTTAGATCTATATGGCAGGAGCTGCTGTGGGGCACATGTGGGTCAGACCTATGGGGCAGGAGCTGCAGAGGGGATGATGTAGGTCAGATCTATGGGGCAGGAGCTGCTGTGGGGCAGAGTTGGGTCAGATCTATGGGGCAGGAGCTGCTGTGGGGCTGATGTGGGTCAGATTTATGGGGCAGGAGCTGCTTTGGGGCTGATGCTGGTTAGATCTATATGGCAGGAGCTGCTGTGGGGCAAATGTGGGTCAGACCTATGGGGCAGGAGCTGCAGAGGGGATGATGTAGGTCAGATCTATGGGGCAGGAGTTGCTGTGGGGCAGATGAGGGACATATCTATGGTGCAAAATCTGCTGTTGGACTGATGTGGGTCAGATCTATGAGTTTGGAGCTGCTGTGGGGCACATGTGGGTCAGATCTATGGTGCAGGAGATGCTGCGGGGCTGATTTGGGTCAGATCTATGTGGCAGGAGCTGCTGTGGGGCTGATGTGGGTCAGATCTATGGGGCAGGAGCTGCTGTGGGGCACATGTGGGTCAGATCTATGGTGCAGGAGATGCTGCGGGGCTGATTTGGGTCACATCTATGGGTCAGCAGCTGCTGTGGGTCTGATGTGGGTCAGATGTATGGGGCAGGAGCTGCTGTAGGGCTGATGTGGGTCAGATCTATGGGGCAGGAGCTGCTGTGGCGCTGACTTGGGTCAGATCTATGGGGCAGGAGCTGCTCTAAGGCTGATTTGGGTCAGATCTATGGGGCAGGAGATGCTGTGAGTCAGATCTATGAGGCAGGAGCTGCTGTGGGGCTGATGTGTGTCAGGTCTATGGGGCAGGACCTGCTGTGTGGCTGATGTGGGTCAGATCTATGGGGCATGATCTGCTATGGGTCAGATCTATGGGGCAGGAGCTGCAGTGGAGATGATGTAGGTCAGATCTGTGGTGTAGGAGCAGCAGTGGGGCAGATGTGTGTCAGATCTTTGGGGAGGATCTGCTGTGGGGCTGCTGTGGGTCAGATCTATGGGGCAGGATCTCCTGGGGTCTGATGTGGGACAGATCTGTGGGGTAAAATCTGCTGTGGGGCAGATGTGGTTCAGATCTATGGGTCAGGAGCTGCTGTGGGGCAGATGTGGGTCAGATCCATGGGGCAGGAGCTGCTGTGGGGCTGATACGGTTAAGATCTATGGAGCGGGAGATGCTATGAGGCTGATGAGGGTCAGATCTATGGGGCAGGAGCTGATGTGGGGCTGATGTTGGTTAGATCTATAGGGCAGGAGCTGCAGTGGGGCTGATGTGGGTCAGATCTATGGGGCAGGATCTGCTGTGGGGCTGATGTTGGAAAGATCTATGGGGCAGGAGATGCTTTGGGGCAGATGTGGGTCAGATCTATGGGGCAGGAGTTGCTGTGGGGCTGATGTGGGTCTGATCCTTGGGGCTGAAGCTGCTGTGGGTCATATCTATTGGGCAGCAGCTGCTTTACATATGATGTGTGTCAGATCTATGGGGCAGGAGCTGCTGTGGGTCTGATGTGGGTTAGATCTATGAGGCAGGAGCTGTTGTGGGGCTGATGGGGTTCAGATCTATGGGGCAGGAGCTACTGTGGGGCTGATGGGGGTCAGATCTATGGGGCCGGAGCTACTGTGGGGCTGATGTTGGTCTGATCTATGGGGCAGGAGCTGCTGTGCGACAGATGTGGGTCAAATCTATGGGGCAGGTGCTGCTGTGCGACATATGTGGGTCAGATCTATGGGGCAGGATCTGCTGTGGGGCTGATGTGGGAAAGATCTATGGGGCAGGAGATGCTTTGGGGCAGATGTGGGTCAGATCTATGGGGCAGGAGTTGCTGTGGGGCTGATGTGGGTCAGATCCTTGGGGCTAAAGCTGCTGTGGGTCATATCTATTGGGCAGCAGCTGCTTTACATATGATGTGTGTCAGATCTATGGGGCAGGAGCTGCTGTGGGGCTGATGTGGGTTAGATCTATGGGGCAGGAGCTGTTGTGGGGCTGATGGGGGTCAGATCTATGGGGCAGGAGCTGCTGTGGGGCTGATGGGAGTCAGATCTATGGGGCAGGAGCTACTGTGGGGCTGATGTGTGTCAGATCTATGGGGCAGGAGATGCTGTGGGTCAGATCTATGGGGCAGAAACAGTTGTGGGCCTGATGTTGGTCAGATTTATGGAGCAGGAGCTGCTGTGTTGCAGATGTGGGTCAGATCTATGGTGCAGGAGCTGCTGTGGGGCAGATGTAGGGCTAATCTATGGGGCAGGAGCTGCTATGAGGCTGATGGGTGTTAGATCTATGGGGAGGAGCTGCTGTGGTGCAGATGTGGGTCAGATCTATGGGGCAGGAGCTGCTGTGGGGCTGATGTGGGAAAGATCTATGGGGCAGGAGATGCTTTGGGGCAGATGTGGGTCATATCTATGGGGCAGGAGCTGCTATGGGGCTGATGTGGGTCAGATCCTTGGGACTGAAGCTGTGTGTCATATCTACTGGGCAGCAGCTGCTTTACATATGATGTGTGTCAGATCTATGGGGCAGGAGCTGCTGTGGGGCTGATGTGGGTTAGATCTATGGGGCAGGAGCTGTTGTGGGGCTGATGGGGGTCAGATCTATGGGGCAGGAGATGCTGTGGGTCAGATCTATGGGGCAGGAGCTGCTGTGGGGAACATGTGTGTCAGTTCTATGGGGCAGGAGCTGCTGTGGGGCAGATGTGGGTCAGATCTATGGGTCAGCAGCTGCTGTGGGTCTGATGTGGGTCAGATCTATGGGTCAGCAGATGCTGTGGGTCTGATGTGTGTCAGATCTATGGGGCAGGAGCTGCTGTGGGGCTGATGTGGGTTAGATCTATGGGGCAGGTGCTGTTGTGGGGCTGATGGGGGTCAGATCCTTAGGGCAGGAGCTACTGTGGGGCTGATGTTGGTCTGATCTATGGGGCAGGAGCTGCTGCGGGGCTGATTTGGGTCAGATCTATGGGGCAGGAGCTGCTGTGGGGCTGATGTGGGTTAGATCTATGGGGCAGGATCTGTTGTGGGGCTGATGGGGGTCAGATCTATGGGGCAGGAGATGCTGTGGGTCAGATCTATGGGGCAGGAGCTGCTGTGGGGAACATGTGTGTCAGGTCTATGGGGCAGGAGCTGCTGTGGGGCAGATGTGGGTCAGATCTATGGGTCAGCAGCTGCTGTGTGTCTGATGTGTGTCCGATCTATGGGGCAGGAGCTGCTGTGGGTCTGATGTGGGTCCGTTCTATTGGGCAGGAGCTGCTGTGGGTCAGATCTATGGGGCAGGAACAGATGTGGACCTGATGTTGGTCAGATTTATGGAGCAGGAGCTGCTGTGTTGCTGATGTGGGTCAGATCTATGGTGCAGGAGCTGCTGTTGGGCAGATGTAGGGCTTATCTATGGGGCAGGTGCTGCTGTGAGGCTGATGGGTGTTAGATCTATGGGGAGGAGCTGCTGTGGTGCAGATGTGGGTCAGAGCTATCGGGGAGGAGCTGCTCTGTGGCAGATGTGGATCAGATCTATGGTGTAGGAGCTGCTGTGGGGCTGATGTGGGTCAGATCTATGGGGCAGGAGCTGCTGTGGTTAAGATGTATTTGGCAGGATCTGCTGTGGGGCAGATTTGGGTCAGATCTATGGGGCAGGAGCTGCAGTGGAGATGATGTACGTCAGATCTATGGGGCAGGAGCTGCTGTGGGGCTGATGTGGGTTATATCTATGGGGCAGGAGCTGCTGTGGGGCAGAAGTGGGTCAGATCTATGGTGTAGGAGCTGCTGTGGGGCTGATGTGGGTCAGATCTATGGGGCAGGAGCTGCTGTGGTTAAGATCTATTTGGCAGGATCTGCTGTGGGGCAGATTTGGGTCAGATCTATGGGGCAGGAGCTGCTTTGTGGCAAATGTGGGTCAGATCTATAAGGCAGGAGCTGCTGTGGCTCAGATCTATGGGGCAGGAACAGATGTGGGCCTGATGTTGGTCAGATTTATGGTGTAGGAGCTGCTGTGTTGCAGATGTGGGTCGGATCTATGGTGCAGGAGCTGCTGTGGGGCAGATGTAGGGCATATCTATGGGGCAGGAGCTGCTGTGAGGCTGATGGGTGTTAGATTTATGGGGAGGAGCTGCTGTGGTGCAGATGTGGGTCAGAGCTATGGGGCAGGAGCTACTGTGGGGCTGATGTGGGTTTGATCTGTGGGGCAGGAGCTGTTGTGGGGCTGATGGGGGTCAGATCTATGGGGCAGGAGCTACTGTGGGGCTGATGGGGGTCAGATCTATGGGGCAGGAGCTACTGTGGGGCTGATGTTGGTCTGATCTATGGGGCAGGAGCTGCTGTGCCACAGATGTGGGTCAGATCTATGGGGCAGGTGCTGCTGTGCGACATATGGGGGTCAGATCTATGGGGCAGGATCTGCTCTGGGGCTGATGTGGGAAAGATCTATGGGGCAGGAGATGCTTTGGGGCAGATGTGGGTCAGATCTATGGGGCAGGAGTTGCTGTGGGGCTGATGTGGGTCAGATCCTTGGTGCTGAAGCTGCTGTGGGTCATATCTATTGGGCAGCAGCTGCTTTACATATGATGTGTGTCATATCTATGAAGCAGGAGCTGCTGTGGTGCTGATGTGGGTTAGATCTATGGGGCAGGAGCTGTTGTGGGGCTGATGGGGTCAGATCTATGGGGCAGGAGCTACTGTGGGGCTGATGTTGGTCTGATCTATGGGGCAGGAGCTGCTGCGGGGCTGATTTGGGTCAGATCTATGGGGCAGGAGCTGCTGTGGGGCTGATGTGGGTTAGATCTATGGGGCAGGAGCTGTTGTGGGGCTGATGGGGGTCAGATCTATGGGGCAGGAGATGCTGTGGGTCAGATCTATGGGGCAGGAGCTGCTGTGGGGAACATGTGGGTCAGGTCTATGGGGCAGGAGCTGCTGTGGGGCAGATGTGGGTCAGATCTATGGGTCAGCAGCTGCTGTGGGTCTGATGTGGGTCAGATCTATGGGGCAGGAGCTGCTGTGGGGCTGATGTGGGTCAGAGCTATGGGGCAGGAGCTGCTGTGGGGCAGAAGTGGGTAAGATCTATGGGGTAGGAGATGGTGTGTGGCAGATGTGGGTCAGATCTATGGTGTAGGAGCTGCTGTGGGGCTGATGTGGGTCAGATCTATGGGGCAGGAGGTGCTGTGGTTAAGATCTATTTGGCAGGATCTGCTGTGGGGCAGATTTGGGTCAGATCTATGGGGCAGGAGCTGCTGTGTGGCAAATGTGGGTCAGATCTATGGGGCAGGAGCTGCTGTGGCTCAGATCTATGGGGCAGGAACAGATGTGGGCCTGATGTTGGTCAGATTTATGGAGCAGGAGCTGCTGTGTTGCAGATGTGGGTCAGATCTATGGTGCAGGAGCTGCTGTGGGGCAGATGTAGGGCATATCTATGGGGCAGGAGCTGCTGTGAGGCTGATGGGTGTTAGATTTATGGGGAGGAGCTGCTGTGGTGCAGATGTGGGTCACATCTATGGGGCAGGAGCTACTGTGGGGCTGATGTGGGTCAAATCAATGAGGCAGAGCTGCTCTTGGGAACATGTGGGTCAGATCTATGGGGCAGGAGCTGCTGTGGGGCTGATGTGGGTCAGATCTATAGGGCAGGAGCTCCTGTGCGACAGATGTGGGTCAGATCTATGGGGCAGGAGCTGCTGTGGGGCTGATGTGGGTCAGATCCTTGGGGCTGAAGATGCTGTGGGTCATATCTACGGGGCAGCAGCTGCTTTACATATGATGTGTGTCAGATCTATGGGGCAGGAGCTGCTGTGGGGCTGATGTGGGTTAGATCTGTGGGGCAGGAGCTGTTGTGGGGCTGATGGGGGTCAGATCTATGGGGCAGGAGCTACTGTGGGGCTGATGTTGGTCTGATCTATGGGGCAGGAGCTGCTGTGCGACAGATGTGGGTCAGATCTATGGGGCAGGTGCTGCTGTGCGACATATGGGGGTCAGATCTATGGGGCAGGATCTGCTCTGGGGCTGATGTGGGAAAGATCTATGGGGCAGGAGATGCTTTGGGGCAGATGTGGGTCAGATCTATGGGGCAGGAGTTGCTGTGGGGCTGATGTGGGTCAGATCCTTGGGGCTGAAGCTGCTGTGGGTCATATCTATTGGGCAGCAGCTGCTTTACATATGATGTGTGTCAGATCTATGGGGCAGGAGCTGCTGTGGGGCTGATGTGGGTTAGATCTATGGGTCAGGAGCTGTTGTGGGGCTGATGGGGTCAGATCTATGGAGCAGGAGCTACTGTGGGGCTGATGTTGGTCTGATCTATGGGGCAGGAGCTGCTGTGGGGCTGATGTGGGTTAGATCTATGGGGCAGGAGCTGTTGTGGGGCTGATGGGGGTCAGATCTATGGGGCAGGAGATGCTGTGGGTCAGATCTATGGGGCAGGAGATGATGTTGGGAACATGTGTGTCAGGTCTATGGGGCAGGAGCTGCTGTGGGGCAGATGTGGGTCAGATCTATGGGTCAGCAGCTGCTGTGGGTCTGATGTGGGTCAGATCTATGGGGCAGGAGCTGCTGTGGGTGTGATGTGGGTCAGATCTATGGGGCAGGATCTGCTGTGGGTCAGATCTATGGGGCAGGAACAGATGTGGGCCTGATGTTGGTCAGATTTATGGGGCAGGAGCTGCTGTGTGGCAGATGTGTGTCAGATCTATGGGGCAGGAGCTGCTGTGGGGCTGATGTGGGTCAGATCTATGGGGCAGGAGATGATGTTGGGAACATGTGTGTCAGGTCTATGGGGCAGGAGCTGCTGTGGGGCAGATGTGGGTCAGATCTATGGGTCAGCAGCTGCTGTGGGTCTGATGTGGGTCAGATCTATGGGTCAGCAGCTGCTGTGGGTCTGATGTGGGTCAGATCTATGGGGCAGGATCTGCTGTGGGTCAGATCTATGGGGCAGGAACAGATGTGGGCCTGATGTTGGTCAGATTTATGGAGCAGGAGATGCTGTGTTGCAGATGTGGGTCAGATCTATGGGGAGGAGCTGCTGTGGTGCAGATGTGGGTCAGAGCTATGGGGCAGGAGCTGCTGTGTGGCAGATGTGGGTCAGATCTATGGTGTAGGAGCTGCTGTGGGGCTGATGTGGGTCAGATCTATGGGGCAGGAGCTGCTGTGGTTAAGATCTATTTGGTAGGATCTGCTGTGGGGCAGATTTGGGTCAGATCTATGGGGCAGGAGCTGTTGTGGGGCTGATGGGGGTCAGATCTATGGGGCAGGAGCTACTGTGGGGCTTATGGGGGTCAGATCTATGGGGCAGGAGCTACTCTGGGGCTGATGTTGGTCTGATCTATGGGGCAGGAGCTGCTGTGCGACAGATGTGGGTCAGATCTATGGGGCAGGTGCTGCTGTGCGACATATGTGGGTCAGATCTATGGGGCAGGATCTGCTGTGGGGCTGATGTGGGAAAGATCTATCGGGCAGGAGATGCTTTGGGGCAGATGTGGGTCAGATCTATGGGGCAGGAGTTGCTGTGGGGCTGATGTGGGTCAGATCCTTGGGGCTAAAGCTGCTGTGGGTCATATCTATTGGGCAGCAGCTGCTTTACATATGATGTGTGTCAGATCTATGGGGCAGGAGCTGCTGTGGGGCTGATGTGGGTCAGATCTATGGGGCAGGATCTGCTGTGGGTCAGATCTATGGGGCAGGAACAGATGTGGGCCTGATGTTGGTCAGATTTATGGAGCAGGAGCTGCTGTGTTGCAGATGTGGGTCAGATCTATGGTGCAGGAGCTGCTGTGGGGCAGATGTAGGGCATATCTATGGGGCAGGAGCTGCTGTGGTGCAGATGTTGGTCAGATCTATGGGGCAGGTGCTGCTGTGCGACATATGTGGGTCAGATCAGTGGGGCAGGATTTGCTGTGGGGCTGATGTGGGAAAGATCTATGGGGCAGGAGATGCTTTGGGGCTGATGTGGGTCAGATCTATCGGGCAGGAGCTGCTGTGGGGCAGATGTAGGGCTTATCTATGGGGCAGGAGCTGCTGTGAGGCTGATGGGTGTTAGATCTATGGGGAGGAGCTGCTGTGGTGCAGATGTGGGTCAGAGCTATGGGGCAGGAGCTTCTGTGTGGCAGATGTGGGTCAGATCTATGGTGTAGGAACTGCTGTGGGGCTGATGTGGGTCAGATCTATGGGGCAGGAGCTGCTGTGGGGCTGATGTGGGAAAGATCTATGGGGAAGGAGATGCTTTGGGGCAGATGTGGGTCAGATCTATGGGGCAGGAGTTGCTGTGGGGCTGATGTGGGTCAGATCCTTGGGGCTGAAGCTGCTGTGGGTCATATCTATTGGGCAGCAGCTGCTTTAAATATGTGTGTAATATCTATGGAACAGGAGCTGCCGTGGGGCTGATGTGGGTTAGATCTATGGGGCAGGAGCTGTTGTGGGGCTGACGGGGGTCAGATCCTTAGGGCAGGAGCTACTGTGGGGCTGATGTTGGTCTGATCTATGGGGCAGGAGCTGCTGCGGGGCTGATTTGGGTCAGATCTATATGGCAGGAGCTGCTGTGGGGCTGATGTGTGTTAGATCTATGGGGCAGGAGCTGTTGTGTGTCATATCTACTGGGCAGCAGCTTCTTTACATATGATGTGTGTCAGATCTATGGGGCAGGAGCTACTGTGGGGCTGATGTTGGTCTGATCTATAGGGCAGGAGCTGCTGCGGGGCTGATTTGGGTCAGATCTATGGGGCAGGAGCTGCTGTGGGGCTGATGGGTGTCAGATCAATGGGGCAGGAGATGCTGTGGGTCAGATCTATGGGGCAGGAGCTGCTGTGGGGCTGATGTGGGTTATATCTATGGGGCAGGAGCTGTTGTGGGGCTGATGGGGGTCAGATCCTTAGGGCAGGAGCTACTGTGGGGCTGATGTTGGTCTGATCTATGGGGCAGGAGCTGCTGCGGGGCTGATTTGGGTCAGATCTATGGGGCAGGAGCTGCTGTGGGGCTGATGTGGGTTAGATCTATGGGGCAGGATCTGTTGTGGGGCTGATGGGTGTCAGATCTATGGGGCAGGAGATGCTGTGGGTCAGATCTATGGGGCAGGAGCTGCTGTGGGGAACATGTGGGTCAGGTCTATGGGGCAGGAGCTGCTGTGGGGCTGATGTGGGTCAGATCTATGGGTCAGCAGCTGCTGTGGGTCTGATGTGGGTCAGATCTATGGGGCAGGAGCTGCTGTGGGGCTGATGTGGGTAAGATCTATGGGGTAGGAGATGGTGTGTGGCAGATGTGGGTCAGATCTATGGTGTAGGAGCTGCTGTGGGGCTGATGTGGGTCAGATCTATGGGGCAGGAGCTGCTGTGGTTAAGATCTATTTGGCAGGATCTGCTGTGGGGCAGATTTGGGTCAGATCTATGGGGCAGGAGCTGCTGTGTGGCAAATGTGGGTCAGATCTATGGGGCAGGAGCTGCTGTGGGTCAGATCTATGGGGCAGGAACAGATGTGGGCCTGATGTTGGTCAGATTTATGGAGCAGGAGCTGCTGTGTTGCAGATGTGGGTCAGATCTATGGTGCAGGAGCTGCTGTGGGGCAGATTTAGGGCATATCTATGGGGCAGGAGCTGCTGTGAGGCTGATGGGTGTTAGATCTATGGGGAGGAGCTGCTGTGGTGCAGATGTGGGTCAGAGCTATGGGGCAGGAGCTGCTGTGGGGCAGAAGTGGGTAAGATCTATGGGGTAGGAGATGGTGTGTGGCAGATGTGGGTCAGATCTATGGTGCAGGAGCTGCTGTGGGGCAGATGTAGGGCATATCTATGGGGCAGGAGCTGCTGTGAGGCTGATGGGTGTTAGATTTATGGGGAGGAGCTGCTGTGGTGCAGATGTGGGTCAGATCTATGGGGCAGGAGCTACTGTGGGGCTGATGTGGGTCAAATCAATGGGGCAGAGCTGCTCTTGGGAACATGTGGGTCAGATCTATGGGGCAGGAGCTGCTGTGGGGCTGATGTGGGTCAGATCTATAGGGCAGGAGCTCCTGTGCGACAGATGGGGGTCAGATCTATGGGGCAGGAGCTGCTGTGGGGCTGATGTGGGTCAGATCCTTGGGGCTGAAGATGCTGTGGGTCATATATACGGGGCAGCAGCTGCTTTACATATGATGTGTGTCAGATCTATGGGGCAGGAGCTGCTGTGGGGCTGATGTGGGTTAGATCTGTGGGGCAGCAGCTGTTGTGGGGCTGATGGGGGTCAGATCTATGGGGCAGGAGCTACTGTGGGGCTGATGGGGGTCAGATCTATGGGGCAGGAGCTACTGTGGGGCTGATGTTGGTCTGCTCTATGGGGCAGGAGCTGCTGTGCGACAGATGTGGGTCAGATCTATGGGGCAGGTGCTGCTGTGCGACATATGGGGGTCAGATCTATGGGGCAGGATCTGCTCTGGGGCTGATGTGGGAAAGATCTATGGGGCAGGAGATGCTTTGGGGCAGATGTGGGTCAGATCTATGGGGCAGGAGTTGCTGTGGGGCTGATGTGGGTCAGATCCTTGGGGCTGAATCTGCTGTGGGTCATATCTATTGGGCAGCAGCTGCTTTACATATGATGTGTGTCAGATCTATGAAGCAGGAGCTGCTGTGTTGCTGATGTGGGTTAGATCTATGGGGCAGGAGCTGTTGTGGGGCTGATGGGGTCAGATCTATGGAGCAGGAGCTACTGTGGGGCTGATGTTGGTCTGATCTATGGGGCAGGAGCTGCTGCGGGGCTGATTTGGGTCAGATCTATGGGGCAGGAGCTGCTGTGGGGCTGATGTGGGTTAGATCTATGGGGCAGGAGCTGTTGTGGGGCTGATGGGGGTCAGATCTATGGGGCAGGAGATGCTGTGGGTCAGATCTATGGGGCAGGAGATGATGTTGGGAACATGTTTGTCAGGTCTATGGGGCAGGAGCTGCTGTGGGGCAGATGTGGGTCAGATCTATGGGTCAGCAGCTGCTGTGGGTCTGATGTGGGTCAGATCTATGGGTCAGCAGCTGCTGTGGGTGTGATGTGGGTCAGATCTATGGGGCAGGATCTGCTGTGGGTCAGATCTATGGGGCAGGAACAGATGTGGGCCTGATGTTGGTCAGATTTATGGGGCAGGAGCTGCTGTGTGGCAGATGTGTGTCAGATCTATGGGGCAGGAGCTGCTGTGGGGCTGATGTGGGTCAGATCTATGGGGCAGGATCTGCTGTGGGTCAGATCTATGGGGCAGGAACAGATGTGGGCCTGATGTTGGTCAGATTTATGGAGCAGGAGCTGCTGTGTTGCAGATGTGGGTCAGATCTATGGTGCAGGAGCTGCTGTGGGGCAGATGTAGGGCATATCTATGGGGCAGGAGCTGCTGTGGTGCAGATGTTGGTCAGATCTATGGGGCAGGTGCTGCTGTGCGACATATGTGGGTCAGATCAGTGGGGCAGGATCTGCTGTGGGGCTGATGTGGGAAAGATCTATGGGGCAGGAGATGCTTTGGGGCTGATGTGGGTCAGATCTATCGGGCAGGAGCTGCTGTGGGGCAGATGTAGGGCTTATCTATGGGGCAGGAGCTGCTGTGAGGCTGATGGGTGTTAGATCTATGGGGAGGAGCTGCTGTGGTGCAGATGTGGGTCAGAGCTATGGGGCAGGAGCTTCTGTGTGGAAGATGTGGGTCAGATCTATGGTGTAGGAACTGCTGTGGGGCTGATGTGGGTCAGATCTATGGGGCAGGAGCTGCTGTGGGGCTGATGTGGGAAAGATCTATGGGGCAGGAGATGCTTTGGGGCAGATGTGGGTCAGATCTATGGGGCAGGAGTTGCTGTGGGGCTGATGTGGGTCAGATCCTTGGGGCTGAAGCTGCTGTGGGTCATATCTATTGGGCAGCAGCTGCTTTAAATATGATGTGTGTCAGATCTATGGGGCAGGAGATGCTGTGGGGCTGATGTGGGTTAGATCTATGGGGCAGGAGCTGTTGTGGGGCTGATGGGGGTCAGATCCTAAGGGCAGGAGCTACTGTGGGGCTGATGTTGGTCTGATCTATGGGGCAGGAGCTGCTGCGGGGCTGATTTGGGTCAGATCTATAGGGCAGGAGCTGCTGTGGGGCTGATGTGGGTTAGATCTATGGGGCAGGAGCTGTTGTGTGTCATATCTACTGGGCAGCAGCTTCTTTACATATAATGTGTGTCAGATCTATGGGGCAGGAGCTACTGTGGGGCTGATGTTGGTCTGATCTATAGGGCAGGAGCTGCTGCGGGGCTGATTTGGGTCAGATCTATGGGGCAGGAGCTGCTGTGGGGCTGATGGGTGTCAGATCTATGGGGCAGGAGATGCTGTGGGTCAGATCTATGGGGCAGGAGCTGCTGTGGGGAACATGTGTGTCAGATCTATGGGGCAGGAGTTGCTGTGGGGCTGATGGTCAGATCCTTGGGGCTGATGCTGCTGTGGGTCATATCTATTGGGCAGCAGCTGCTTTACATATGATGTGTGTCAGATCTATGGGGCAGGAGCTGCTGTGGGGCTGATGTGGGTTAGATCTATGGGGCAGGAGCTGTTGTGGGGCTGATGGGGGTCAGATCTATGGGGAAGGAGCTACTGTGGTGCAGATGTTGGTCTGATCTATGGGGCAGGAGCTGCTGCGTGGCTCATTTGGGTCAGATTTATGGGGCAGGAGCTGCTGTGGTGCTGATGTGGGTCAGATCTTTGGGGCAGGAGCTGCTGTGGGTCAGATCTGTGGGGCAGGAGATGCTGTGGGTCAGATCTATGGGGCAGGAGCTGCTGTGGGGAACATGTGTGTCAGTTCTATGGCGCAGGAGCTGCTGTGGGGCAGATGTGGGTCAGATCTATGGGTCAGCAGCTGCTGTGGGTCTGATGTGGGTCAGATCTATGGGGCAGGATCTGCTGTGGGTCTGATGTGGGTCAGATCTATGGGGCAGGAACAGATGTGGGCCTGATGTTGGTCAGATTTATGGAGCAGGAGCTGCTGTGTTGCAGATGTGGGTCAGATCTATGGTGCAGGAGCTGCTGTGGGGCAGATGTAGGGCTTATATATGGGGCAGGAGCTGCTGTGGGGCTGATGTGGGTTAGATCTATGGGGCAGGAGCTGCTGTGGGGCTGATGTGGGTCAGATCCTTGGGGCTGAAGCTGCTGTGGGTCATATCTACTGGGCAGCAGCTGCTTTACATATGATGTGTGTCAGATCTATGGGGCAGGAGCTGCTGTGCGACATATGTGGGTCGGATCTATGGGGCAGGATCTGCTGTGGGGCTGATGTGGGAAAGATCTATGGGGCAGGAGATGCTTTGGGGCAGATGTGGGTCAGATCTATGGGGCAGGAGTTGCTGTGGGGCTGATGTGGGTCTGATCCTTGGGGCTGAAGCTGCTGTGGGTCATATCTACTGGGCAGCAGCTGCTTTACATATGATGTGTGTCAGATCTATGGGGCAGGAGCTGCTGTGGGGCTGATGTGGGTTAGATCTATGGGGCAGGAGCTGTTGTGGGTCTGATGGGGGTCAGATCCTTAGGGCAGGAGCTACTGTGGGGCTGATGTTGGTCTGATCTATGGGGCAGGAGCTGCTGCGGGGCTGATTTGGGTCAGATCTATGGGGCAGGAGCTGCTGTGGGGCTGATGTGGGTTAGATCTATGGGGCAGGAGCTGTTGTGGGGCTGATGGGTGTCAGATCTATGGGGCAGGAGATGCTGTGGGTCAGATCTATGGGGCAGGAGCTGCTGTGGGGAAAATGTGGGTCAGGTCTATGGGGCAGGAGCTGCTGTGGGGCAGATGTGGGTCAGATCTATGAGTCAGCAGCTGCTGTGGGTCTGATGTGGGTCAGATCTATGGGGCAGGAGCTGCTGTGGGGCTGATGTGGGTCAGATCTATGGGGCAGGAGCTGCTGTGGGTCAGATCTATGGGGCAGGAACAGATGTGGGCCTGATGTTGGTCAGATTTATGGAGCAGGAGCTGCTGTGTTGCAGATGTGGGTCAGATCTATGGTGCAGGAGCTGCTGTGGGGCAGATGTGGGTCAGATCTATGGGGCAGGAGCTGCTGTGGTTAAGATGTATTTGGCAGGATCTGCTGTGGGGCAGATTTGGGTCAGATCTATGGGGCAGGAGCTGCAGTGGAGATGATGTACGTCAGATCTATGGGGCAGGAGCTGCTGTGGGGCTGATGTGGGTTATATCTATGGGGCAGGAGCTGTTGTGGGGCTGATGGGGGTCAGATGCTTAGGGCAGGAGCTACTGTGGGGCTGATGTTGGTCTGATCTATGGGGCAGGAGCTGCTGTGGGGCAGATGTGGGTCAGATCTATGGGGCAGGAGCTGCTGTGGGGCTGATGTGGGTTAGATCTATGGGGCAGGAGCTGTTGTGGGTCTGATGGGGGTCAGATCCTTAGGGCAGGAGCTACTGTGGGGCTGATGTTGGTCTGATCTATGGGGCAGGAGCTGCTGCGGTGCTGATTTGGGTCAGATCTATGGGGCAGGAGCTGCTGTGGGGCTGATGTGGGTTAGATCTATGGGGCAGGAGCTGTTGTGGGGCTGATGGGTGTCAGATCTATGGGGCAGGAGATGCTGTGGGTCAGATCTATGGGGCAGGAGCTGCTGTGGGGAAAATGTGGGTCAGGTCTATGGGGCAGGAGCTGCTGTGGGGCAGATGTGGGTCAGATCTATGAGTCAGCAGCTGCTGTGGGTCTGATGTGGGTCAGATCTATGGGGCAGGAGCTGCTGTGGGGCTGATGTGGGTCAGATCTATGGGGCAGGAGCTGCTGTGGGTCAGATCTATGGGGCAGGAACAGATGTGGGCCTGATGTTGGTCAGATTTATGGAGCAGGATCTGCTGTGTTGCAGATGTGGGTCAGATCTATGGTGCAGGAGCTGCTGTGGGGCAGATGTGGGTCAGATCTATGGGGCAGGAGCTGCTGTGGTTAAGATGTATTTGGCAGGATCTGCTGTGGGGCAGATTTGGGTCAGATCTATGGGGCAGGAGCTGCAGTGGAGATGATGTACGTCAGATCTATGGGGCAGGAGCTGCTGTGGGGCTGATGTGGGTTATATCTATGGGGCAGGAGCTGTTGTGGGGCTGATGGGGGTCAGATGCTTAGGGCAGGAGCTACTGTGGGGCTGATGTTGGTCTGATCTATGGGGCAGGAGCTGCTGTGGGGCAGATGTGGGTCAGATCTATGGGGCAGGAGCTGCTGTGGGGCTGATGTGGGTTAGATCTATGGGGCAGGAGATACTGTGGGTCAGATCTATGGGTCAGGATCTGCTGTGGGGAACATGTGGGTCAGGTCTATGGGGCAGGAGCTGCTGTGGGGCAGATGTGGGTCAGATCTATGGGTCAGCAGCTGCTGTGGGTCTGATGTGGGTCAGATCTATGGGGCAGGAGCTGCTGTGGGGCTGATGTGGGTCAGAGCTATGGGGCAGGAGCTGCTGTGGGGCAGAAGTGGGTAAGATCTATGGGGTAGGAGATGGTGTGTGGCAGATGTGGGTCAGATCTATGGTGTAGGAGCTGCTGTGGGGCTGATGTGGGTCAGATCTATGGGGCAGGAGCTGCTGTGGTTAAGATCTATTTGGCAGGATCTGCTGTGGGGCAGATTTGGGTCAGATCTATGGGGCAGGAGCTGCTGTGTGGCAAATGTGGGTCAGATCTATGGGGCAGGACCTGCTGTGGGTCAGATCTATGGAGCAGGAACAGATGTGGGCCTGATGTTGGTCAGATTTATGGAGCAGGAGCTGCTGTGTTGCAGATGTGGGTCAGATCTATGGTGCAGGAGCTGCTGTGGGGCAGATGTAGGGCTTATCTATGGGGCAGGAGCTGCTGTGAGGCTGATGGGTGTTAGATCTATGGGGAGGAGCTGCTGTGGTGCAGATGTGGGTCAGATCTATGGGGCAGGAGCTACTGTAGGGCTGATGTGGGTCAAATCAATTGGGCAGTGCTGCTCTTGGGAACATGTGGGTCAGATCTATGGGGCAGGAGCTGCTGTGGGGCTGATGTGGGTCAGATCTATAGGGCAGGAGCTCCTGTGCGACAGATGTGGGTCAGATCTATGGGGCAGGAGCTGCTGTGGGGCTGATGTGGGTTAGATCTGTGGGGCAGCAGCTGTTGTGGGGCTGATGGGGGTCAGATCTATGGGGCAGGAGCTACTGTGGGGCTGATGGGGGTCAGATCTATGGGGCAGGAGCTACTGTGGGGCTGATGTTGGTCTGCTCTATGGGGCAGGAGCTGCTGTGCGACAGATGTGGGTCAGATCTATGGGGCAGGTGCTGCTGTGCGACATATGGGGGTCAGATCTATGGGGCAGGATCTGCTCTGGGGCTGATGTGGGAAAGATCTATGGGGCAGGAGATGCTTTGGGGCAGATGTGGGTCAGATCTATGGGGCAGGAGTTGCTGTGGGGCTGATGTGGGTCAGATCCTTGGGGCTGAATCTGCTGTGGGTCATATCTATTGGGCAGCAGCTGCTTTACATATGATGTGTGTCAGATCTATGAAGCAGGAGCTGCTGTGTTGCTGATGTGGGTTAGATCTATGGGGCAGGAGCTGTTGTGGGGCTGATGGGGTCAGATCTATGGAGCAGGAGCTACTGTGGGGCTGATGTTGGTCTGATCTATGGGGCAGGAGCTGCTGCGGGGCTGATTTGGGTCAGATCTATGGGGCAGGAGCTGCTGTGGGGCTGATGTGGGTTAGATCTATGGGGCAGGAGCTGTTGTGGGGCTGATGGGGGTCAGATCTATGGGGCAGGAGATGCTGTGGGTCAGATCTATGGGGCAGGAGATGATGTTGGGAACATGTTTGTCAGGTCTATGGGGCAGGAGCTGCTGTGGGGCAGATGTGGGTCAGATCTATGGGTCAGCAGCTGCTGTGGGTCTGATGTGGGTCAGATCTATGGGTCAGCAGCTGCTGTGGGTGTGATGTGGGTCAGATCTATGGGGCAGGATCTGCTGTGGGTCAGATCTATGGGGCAGGAACAGATGTGGGCCTGATGTTGGTCAGATTTATGGGGCAGGAGCTGCTGTGTGGCAGATGTGTGTCAGATCTATGGGGCAGGAGCTGCTGTGGGGCTGATGTGGGTCAGATCTATGGGGCAGGATCTGCTGTGGGTCAGATCTATGGGGCAGGAACAGATGTGGGCCTGATGTTGGTCAGATTTATGGAGCAGGAGCTGCTGTGTTGCAGATGTGGGTCAGATCTATGGTGCAGGAGCTGCTGTGGGGCAGATGTAGGGCATATCTATGGGGCAGGAGCTGCTGTGGTGCAGATGTTGGTCAGATCTATGGGGCAGGTGCTGCTGTGCGACATATGTGGGTCAGATCAGTGGGGCAGGATCTGCTGTGGGGCTGATGTGGGAAAGATCTATGGGGCAGGAGATGCTTTGGGGCTGATGTGGGTCAGATCTATCGGGCAGGAGCTGCTGTGGGGCAGATGTAGGGCTTATCTATGGGGCAGGAGCTGCTGTGAGGCTGATGGGTGTTAGATCTATGGGGAGGAGCTGCTGTGGTGCAGATGTGGGTCAGAGCTATGGGGCAGGAGCTTCTGTGTGGAAGATGTGGGTCAGATCTATGGTGTAGGAACTGCTGTGGGGCTGATGTGGGTCAGATCTATGGGGCAGGAGCTGCTGTGGGGCTGATGTGGGAAAGATCTATGGGGCAGGAGATGCTTTGGGGCAGATGTGGGTCAGATCTATGGGGCAGGAGTTGCTGTGGGGCTGATGTGGGTCAGATCCTTGGGGCTGAAGCTGCTGTGGGTCATATCTATTGGGCAGCAGCTGCTTTAAATATGATGTGTGTCAGATCTATGGGGCAGGAGATGCTGTGGGGCTGATGTGGGTTAGATCTATGGGGCAGGAGCTGTTGTGGGGCTGATGGGGGTCAGATCCTAAGGGCAGGAGCTACTGTGGGGCTGATGTTGGTCTGATCTATGGGGCAGGAGCTGCTGCGGGGCTGATTTGGGTCAGATCTATAGGGCAGGAGCTGCTGTGGGGCTGATGTGGGTTAGATCTATGGGGCAGGAGCTGTTGTGTGTCATATCTACTGGGCAGCAGCTTCTTTACATATAATGTGTGTCAGATCTATGGGGCAGGAGCTACTGTGGGGCTGATGTTGGTCTGATCTATAGGGCAGGAGCTGCTGCGGGGCTGATTTGGGTCAGATCTATGGGGCAGGAGCTGCTGTGGGGCTGATGGGTGTCAGATCTATGGGGCAGGAGATGCTGTGGGTCAGATCTATGGGGCAGGAGCTGCTGTGGGGAACATGTGTGTCAGATCTATGGGGCAGGAGTTGCTGTGGGGCTGATGGTCAGATCCTTGGGGCTGATGCTGCTGTGGGTCATATCTATTGGGCAGCAGCTGCTTTACATATGATGTGTGTCAGATCTATGGGGCAGGAGCTGCTGTGGGGCTGATGTGGGTTAGATCTATGGGGCAGGAGCTGTTGTGGGGCTGATGGGGGTCAGATCTATGGGGAAGGAGCTACTGTGGTGCAGATGTTGGTCTGATCTATGGGGCAGGAGCTGCTGCGTGGCTCATTTGGGTCAGATTTATGGGGCAGGAGCTGCTGTGGTGCTGATGTGGGTCAGATCTTTGGGGCAGGAGCTGCTGTGGGTCAGATCTGTGGGGCAGGAGATGCTGTGGGTCAGATCTATGGGGCAGGAGCTGCTGTGGGGAACATGTGTGTCAGTTCTATGGCGCAGGAGCTGCTGTGGGGCAGATGTGGGTCAGATCTATGGGTCAGCAGCTGCTGTGGGTCTGATGTGGGTCAGATCTATGGGGCAGGATCTGCTGTGGGTCTGATGTGGGTCAGATCTATGGGGCAGGAACAGATGTGGGCCTGATGTTGGTCAGATTTATGGAGCAGGAGCTGCTGTGTTGCAGATGTGGGTCAGATCTATGGTGCAGGAGCTGCTGTGGGGCAGATGTAGGGCTTATATATGGGGCAGGAGCTGCTGTGGGGCTGATGTGGGTTAGATCTATGGGGCAGGAGCTGCTGTGGGGCTGATGTGGGTCAGATCCTTGGGGCTGAAGCTGCTGTGGGTCATATCTACTGGGCAGCAGCTGCTTTACATATGATGTGTGTCAGATCTATGGGGCAGGAGCTGCTGTGCGACATATGTGGGTCGGATCTATGGGGCAGGATCTGCTGTGGGGCTGATGTGGGAAAGATCTATGGGGCAGGAGATGCTTTGGGGCAGATGTGGGTCAGATCTATGGGGCAGGAGTTGCTGTGGGGCTGATGTGGGTCTGATCCTTGGGGCTGAAGCTGCTGTGGGTCATATCTACTGGGCAGCAGCTGCTTTACATATGATGTGTGTCAGATCTATGGGGCAGGAGCTGCTGTGGGGCTGATGTGGGTTAGATCTATGGGGCAGGAGCTGTTGTGGGTCTGATGGGGGTCAGATCCTTAGGGCAGGAGCTACTGTGGGGCTGATGTTGGTCTGATCTATGGGGCAGGAGCTGCTGCGGGGCTGATTTGGGTCAGATCTATGGGGCAGGAGCTGCTGTGGGGCTGATGTGGGTTAGATCTATGGGGCAGGAGCTGTTGTGGGGCTGATGGGTGTCAGATCTATGGGGCAGGAGATGCTGTGGGTCAGATCTATGGGGCAGGAGCTGCTGTGGGGAAAATGTGGGTCAGGTCTATGGGGCAGGAGCTGCTGTGGGGCAGATGTGGGTCAGATCTATGAGTCAGCAGCTGCTGTGGGTCTGATGTGGGTCAGATCTATGGGGCAGGAGCTGCTGTGGGGCTGATGTGGGTCAGATCTATGGGGCAGGAGCTGCTGTGGGTCAGATCTATGGGGCAGGAACAGATGTGGGCCTGATGTTGGTCAGATTTATGGAGCAGGAGCTGCTGTGTTGCAGATGTGGGTCAGATCTATGGTGCAGGAGCTGCTGTGGGGCAGATGTGGGTCAGATCTATGGGGCAGGAGCTGCTGTGGTTAAGATGTATTTGGCAGGATCTGCTGTGGGGCAGATTTGGGTCAGATCTATGGGGCAGGAGCTGCAGTGGAGATGATGTACGTCAGATCTATGGGGCAGGAGCTGCTGTGGGGCTGATGTGGGTTATATCTATGGGGCAGGAGCTGTTGTGGGGCTGATGGGGGTCAGATGCTTAGGGCAGGAGCTACTGTGGGGCTGATGTTGGTCTGATCTATGGGGCAGGAGCTGCTGTGGGGCAGATGTGGGTCAGATCTATGGGGCAGGAGCTGCTGTGGGGCTGATGTGGGTTAGATCTATGGGGCAGGAGCTGTTGTGGGTCTGATGGGGGTCAGATCCTTAGGGCAGGAGCTACTGTGGGGCTGATGTTGGTCTGATCTATGGGGCAGGAGCTGCTGCGGTGCTGATTTGGGTCAGATCTATGGGGCAGGAGCTGCTGTGGGGCTGATGTGGGTTAGATCTATGGGGCAGGAGCTGTTGTGGGGCTGATGGGTGTCAGATCTATGGGGCAGGAGATGCTGTGGGTCAGATCTATGGGGCAGGAGCTGCTGTGGGGAAAATGTGGGTCAGGTCTATGGGGCAGGAGCTGCTGTGGGGCAGATGTGGGTCAGATCTATGAGTCAGCAGCTGCTGTGGGTCTGATGTGGGTCAGATCTATGGGGCAGGAGCTGCTGTGGGGCTGATGTGGGTCAGATCTATGGGGCAGGAGCTGCTGTGGGTCAGATCTATGGGGCAGGAACAGATGTGGGCCTGATGTTGGTCAGATTTATGGAGCAGGATCTGCTGTGTTGCAGATGTGGGTCAGATCTATGGTGCAGGAGCTGCTGTGGGGCAGATGTGGGTCAGATCTATGGGGCAGGAGCTGCTGTGGTTAAGATGTATTTGGCAGGATCTGCTGTGGGGCAGATTTGGGTCAGATCTATGGGGCAGGAGCTGCAGTGGAGATGATGTACGTCAGATCTATGGGGCAGGAGCTGCTGTGGGGCTGATGTGGGTTATATCTATGGGGCAGGAGCTGTTGTGGGGCTGATGGGGGTCAGATGCTTAGGGCAGGAGCTACTGTGGGGCTGATGTTGGTCTGATCTATGGGGCAGGAGCTGCTGTGGGGCAGATGTGGGTCAGATCTATGGGGCAGGAGCTGCTGTGGGGCTGATGTGGGTTAGATCTATGGGGCAGGAGATACTGTGGGTCAGATCTATGGGTCAGGATCTGCTGTGGGGAACATGTGGGTCAGGTCTATGGGGCAGGAGCTGCTGTGGGGCAGATGTGGGTCAGATCTATGGGTCAGCAGCTGCTGTGGGTCTGATGTGGGTCAGATCTATGGGGCAGGAGCTGCTGTGGGGCTGATGTGGGTCAGAGCTATGGGGCAGGAGCTGCTGTGGGGCAGAAGTGGGTAAGATCTATGGGGTAGGAGATGGTGTGTGGCAGATGTGGGTCAGATCTATGGTGTAGGAGCTGCTGTGGGGCTGATGTGGGTCAGATCTATGGGGCAGGAGCTGCTGTGGTTAAGATCTATTTGGCAGGATCTGCTGTGGGGCAGATTTGGGTCAGATCTATGGGGCAGGAGCTGCTGTGTGGCAAATGTGGGTCAGATCTATGGGGCAGGACCTGCTGTGGGTCAGATCTATGGAGCAGGAACAGATGTGGGCCTGATGTTGGTCAGATTTATGGAGCAGGAGCTGCTGTGTTGCAGATGTGGGTCAGATCTATGGTGCAGGAGCTGCTGTGGGGCAGATGTAGGGCTTATCTATGGGGCAGGAGCTGCTGTGAGGCTGATGGGTGTTAGATCTATGGGGAGGAGCTGCTGTGGTGCAGATGTGGGTCAGATCTATGGGGCAGGAGCTACTGTAGGGCTGATGTGGGTCAAATCAATGGGGCAGTGCTGCTCTTGGGAACATGTGGGTCAGATCTATGGGGCAGGAGCTGCTGTGGGGCTGATGTGGGTCAGATCTATAGGGCAGGAGCTCCTGTGCGACAGATGTGGGTCAGATCTATGGGGCAGGAGCTGCTGTGGGGCTGATGTGGGTCAGATCCTTGGGGCTGAAGATGCTGTGGGTCATATCTACGGGGCAGCAGCTGCTTTACATATGATGTGTGTCAGATCTATGGGGCAGGAGCTGCTGTGGGGCTGATGTGGGTTAGATCTGTGGGGCAGGAGCTGTTGTGGGGCTGATGGAGGTCAGATCTATGGGGCAGGAGCTACTGTGGGGCTGATGGGGGTCAGATCTATGGGGCAGGAGCTACTGTGGGGCTGATGTTGGTCTGATCTATGGGGCAGGAGCTGCTGTGCGACAGATGTGGGTCAGATCTATGGGGCAGGTGCTGCTGTGCGACATATGGGGGTCAGATCTATGGGGCAGGATCTGCTGTGGGGCTGATGTGGGAAAGATCTATGGGGCAGGACATGATTTGGGGCAGATGTGTGTCAGATCTGTGGGGCAGGAGTTGCTGTTGGGCTGATGTGGGTCAGATCCTTGGGGCTGAAGCTGCTGTGGGTCATATCTATTGGGCAGCAGCTGCTTTACATATGATGTGTGTCAGATCTATGGGGCAGGAGCTGCTGTGGTGCTGATGTGGGTTAGATGTATGGGGCAGGAGCTGTTGTGGGGCTAATGGGGTCAGATCTATGGGGCAGGAGCTACTGTGGGGCTGATGTTGGTCTGATCTATGGGGCAGGAGCTGCTGCGGGGCTGATGGGTGTTAGATCCATGGGGAGGAGCTGCTGTGGTGCAGATGTGGGTCAGAGCAATGGGGCAGGAGCTGCTGTGTTGGCAGATGTGGGTCAGATCTATGGTGTAGGAGCTGCTGTGGGGCTGATGTGGGTCAGATCTATGGGGCAGGAGCTCCTGTGGTTAAGATCTATTTGGCAGGATCTGCTGTGGGGCAGATTTGGGTCAGATCTATGGGGCAGGAGCTGCTGTGGGGAACATGTGTGTCAGTTCTATGGGGCAGGAGCTGCTGTGGGGCAGATGTGGGTCAGATCTATGGGTCAGCAGCTGCTGTGGGTCTGATGTGTGTCAGATCTATGTGTCAGCAGATGCTGTGGGTCTGATGAGGGTCAGATCTATCAGGCAGGAGCTGCTGTGGGTCAGATCTATGGTGCAGGAACAGATGTGGGCCTGATGTTGGTCAGATTTATGGAGCAGGAGCTGCTGTGTTGCAGATGTGTGTCAGATCTATGGTGCAGGAGCTGCTGTGGGGCAGATGTAGGGCTTATCTATGGGGCAGGAGCTGCTGTGGGGCTGATGTGGGTTAGATCTATGGGGCAGGAGCTGCTGTGGGGCTGATGTGGGTCAGATCCTTGGGGCTGAAGCTGCTGTGGGTCATATCTACTGGGCAGCAGCTGCTTTACATATGATGTGTGTCAGATCTATGGGGCAGGAGCTGCTGTGGGGCTGATGTGGGTTAGATCTATGGGGCAGGAGCTGTTGTGGGGCTGATGGGGGTCAGATCTATGGGGCAGAAGCTACTGTGGGGCTGATGGGGGTCAGATCTATGGAGCAGGAGCTACTGTGGGGCTGATGTTGGTCTGATCTATGGGGCAGGAGCTGCTGTGCGACAGATGTGGGTCAGATCTATGGGGCAGGTGCTGCTGTGCGACATATGTGGGTCAGATCTATGGGGCAGGATCTGCTGTGGGGCTGATGTGGGAAAGATCTATAAGGCAGGAGATGCTTTGGGGCAGATGTGGGTCAGATCTATGGGGCAGGAGCTGCTGTGGGGCTGATGTGGGTTAGATCTATGGGGCAGGTGCTGTTGTGGGGCTGATGGGGGTCAGATCCTTAGGGCAGGAGCTACTGTGGGGCTGATGTTGGTCTGATCCGTGGGGCAGGTGCTGCTGCGGGGCTGATTTGGTCAGATCTATGGGGCAGGAGTTGCTGTGGGGCAGATGTAGGGCTTATCTATGGGGCAGGAGCTGCTGTGAGGCTGATGGGTGTTAGATCTATAGGGAGGAGCTGCTGTGGTGCAGATGTGGGTCAGAGCTATGGGGCAGGAGCTGCTGTGTGGCAGATGTGGGTCAGATCTATAGTGTAGGAGCTGCTGTGGGGCTGATGTGGGTCAGATCTATGGGGCAGGAGCTGCTGTGGTTAAGATCTATTTGGCAGGATCTGCTGTGGGGCAGATTTGGGTCAGAACTATGGGGCAGGAGCTGCAGTCGAGATGATGTACGTCAGATCTATGGGGCAGGAGCTGCTGTGGGGCTGATGTGGGTTATATCTATGGGGCAGGAGCTGTTGTGGGGCTGATGGGGGTCAGATGCTTAGGGCAGGAGCTACTGTGGGGCTGATGTTGGTCTGATCTATGGGGCAGGAGCTGCTGCGGGGCTGATTTGGGTTAGATCTATGGGGCAGGAGCTGCTGTGGGGCTGATGTGGGTTAGATCTATGTGGCAGGATCTGTTGTGGGGCTGATGGGTGTCAGATCTATGGGGCAGGAGATGCTGTGGGTCAGATCTATGGGGCAGGAGTTGCTGGGGGGAACATGTGGGTCAGGTCTATGGGGCAGGAGCTGCTGTGGGGCTGATGTGGGTTAGATCTATGTGGCAGGATCTGTTGTGGGGCTGATGGGTGTCAGATCTATGGGGCAGGAGATGCTGTGGGTCAGATCTATGGGGCAGGAGTTGCTGGGGGGAACATGTGGGTCAGGTCTATGGGGAGGAGCTGCTGTGGTGCAGATGTGGGTCAGAGCTATGGGGCAGGAGCTTCTGTGTGGAAGATGTGGGTCAGATCTATGGTGTAGGAACTGCTGTGGGGCTGATGTGGGTCAGATCTATGGGGCAGGAGCTGCTGTGGGGCTGATGTGGGAAAGATCTATGGGGCAGGAGATGCTTTGGGGCAGATGTGGGTCAGATCTATGGGGCAGGAGTTGCTGTGGGGCTGATGTGGGTCAGATCCTTGGGGCTGAAGCTGCTGTGGGTCATATCTATTGGGCAGCAGCTGCTTTAAATATGATGTGTGTCAGATCTATGGGGCAGGAGATGCTGTGGGGCTGATGTGGGTTAGATCTATGGGGCAGGAGCTGTTGTGGGGCTGATGGGGGTCAGATCCTAAGGGCAGGAGCTACTGTGGGGCTGATGTTGGTCTGATCTATGGGGCAGGAGCTGCTGCGGGGCTGATTTGGGTCAGATCTATAGGGCAGGAGCTGCTGTGGGGCTGATGTGGGTTAGATCTATGGGGCAGGAGCTGTTGTGTGTCATATCTACTGGGCAGCAGCTTCTTTACATATAATGTGTGTCAGATCTATGGGGCAGGAGCTACTGTGGGGCTGATGTTGGTCTGATCTATAGGGCAGGAGCTGCTGCGGGGCTGATTTGGGTCAGATCTATGGGGCAGGAGCTGCTGTGGGGCTGATGGGTGTCAGATCTATGGGGCAGGAGATGCTGTGGGTCAGATCTATGGGGCAGGAGCTGCTGTGGGGAACATGTGTGTCAGATCTATGGGGCAGGAGTTGCTGTGGGGCTGATGGTCAGATCCTTGGGGCTGATGCTGCTGTGGGTCATATCTATTGGGCAGCAGCTGCTTTACATATGATGTGTGTCAGATCTATGGGGCAGGAGCTGCTGTGGGGCTGATGTGGGTTAGATCTATGGGGCAGGAGCTGTTGTGGGGCTGATGGGGGTCAGATCTATGGGGAAGGAGCTACTGTGGTGCAGATGTTGGTCTGATCTATGGGGCAGGAGCTGCTGCGTGGCTCATTTGGGTCAGATTTATGGGGCAGGAGCTGCTGTGGTGCTGATGTGGGTCAGATCTTTGGGGCAGGAGCTGCTGTGGGTCAGATCTGTGGGGCAGGAGATGCTGTGGGTCAGATCTATGGGGCAGGAGCTGCTGTGGGGAACATGTGTGTCAGTTCTATGGCGCAGGAGCTGCTGTGGGGCAGATGTGGGTCAGATCTATGGGTCAGCAGCTGCTGTGGGTCTGATGTGGGTCAGATCTATGGGGCAGGATCTGCTGTGGGTCTGATGTGGGTCAGATCTATGGTGCAGGAGCTGCTGTGGGGCAGATGTAGGGCTTATATATGGGGCAGGAGCTGCTGTGGGGCTGATGTGGGTTAGATCTATGGGGCAGGAGCTGCTGTGGGGCTGATGTGGGTCAGATCCTTGGGGCTGAAGCTGCTGTGGGTCATATCTACTGGGCAGCAGCTGCTTTACATATGATGTGTGTCAGATCTATGGGGCAGGAGCTGCTGTGCGACATATGTGGGTCGGATCTATGGGGCAGGATCTGCTGTGGGGCTGATGTGGGAAAGATCTATGGGGCAGGAGATGCTTTGGGGCAGATGTGGGTCAGATCTATGGGGCAGGAGTTGCTGTGGGGCTGATGTGGGTCTGATCCTTGGGGCTGAAGCTGCTGTGGGTCATATCTACTGGGCAGCAGCTGCTTTACATATGATGTGTGTCAGATCTATGGGGCAGGAGCTGCTGTGGGGCTGATGTGGGTTAGATCTATGGGGCAGGAGCTGTTGTGGGTCTGATGGGGGTCAGATCCTTAGGGCAGGAGCTACTGTGGGGCTGATGTTGGTCTGATCTATGGGGCAGGAGCTGCTGCGGGGCTGATTTGGGTCAGATCTATGGGGCAGGAGCTGCTGTGGGGCTGATGTGGGTTAGATCTATGGGGCAGGAGCTGTTGTGGGGCTGATGGGTGTCAGATCTATGGGGCAGGAGATGCTGTGGGTCAGATCTATGGGGCAGGAGCTGCTGTGGGGAAAATGTGGGTCAGGTCTATGGGGCAGGAGCTGCTGTGGGGCAGATGTGGGTCAGATCTATGAGTCAGCAGCTGCTGTGGGTCTGATGTGGGTCAGATCTATGGGGCAGGAGCTGCTGTGGGGCTGATGTGGGTCAGATCTATGGGGCAGGAGCTGCTGTGGGTCAGATCTATGGGGCAGGAACAGATGTGGGCCTGATGTTGGTCAGATTTATGGAGCAGGAGCTGCTGTGTTGCAGATGTGGGTCAGATCTATGGTGCAGGAGCTGCTGTGGGGCAGATGTGGGTCAGATCTATGGGGCAGGAGCTGCTGTGGTTAAGATGTATTTGGCAGGATCTGCTGTGGGGCAGATTTGGGTCAGATCTATGGGGCAGGAGCTGCAGTGGAGATGATGTACGTCAGATCTATGGGGCAGGAGCTGCTGTGGGGCTGATGTGGGTTATATCTATGGGGCAGGAGCTGTTGTGGGGCTGATGGGGGTCAGATGCTTAGGGCAGGAGCTACTGTGGGGCTGATGTTGGTCTGATCTATGGGGCAGGAGCTGCTGTGGGGCAGATGTGGGTCAGATCTATGGGGCAGGAGCTGCTGTGGGGCTGATGTGGGTTAGATCTATGGGGCAGGAGATACTGTGGGTCAGATCTATGGGTCAGGATCTGCTGTGGGGAACATGTGGGTCAGGTCTATGGGGCAGGAGCTGCTGTGGGGCAGATGTGGGTCAGATCTATGGGTCAGCAGCTGCTGTGGGTCTGATGTGGGTCAGATCTATGGGGCAGGAGCTGCTGTGGGGCTGATGTGGGTCAGAGCTATGGGGCAGGAGCTGCTGTGGGGCAGAAGTGGGTAAGATCTATGGGGTAGGAGATGGTGTGTGGCAGATGTGGGTCAGATCTATGGTGTAGGAGCTGCTGTGGGGCTGATGTGGGTCAGATCTATGGGGCAGGAGCTGCTGTGGTTAAGATCTATTTGGCAGGATCTGCTGTGGGGCAGATTTGGGTCAGATCTATGGGGCAGGAGCTGCTGTGTGGCAAATGTGGGTCAGATCTATGGGGCAGGACCTGCTGTGGGTCAGATCTATGGAGCAGGAACAGATGTGGGCCTGATGTTGGTCAGATTTATGGAGCAGGAGCTGCTGTGTTGCAGATGTGGGTCAGATCTATGGTGCAGGAGCTGCTGTGGGGCAGATGTAGGGCTTATCTATGGGGCAGGAGCTGCTGTGAGGCTGATGGGTGTTAGATCTATGGGGAGGAGCTGCTGTGGTGCAGATGTGGGTCAGATCTATGGGGCAGGAGCTACTGTAGGGCTGATGTGGGTCAAATCAATGGGGCAGTGCTGCTCTTGGGAACATGTGGGTCAGATCTATGGGGCAGGAGCTGCTGTGGGGCTGATGTGGGTCAGATCTATAGGGCAGGAGCTCCTGTGCGACAGATGTGGGTCAGATCTATGGGGCAGGAGCTGCTGTGGGGCTGATGTGGGTCAGATCCTTGGGGCTGAAGATGCTGTGGGTCATATCTACGGGGCAGCAGCTGCTTTACATATGATGTGTGTCAGATCTATGGGGCAGGAGCTGCTGTGGGGCTGATGTGGGTTAGATCTGTGGGGCAGGAGCTGTTGTGGGGCTGATGGAGGTCAGATCTATGGGGCAGGAGCTACTGTGGGGCTGATGGGGGTCAGATCTATGGGGCAGGAGCTACTGTGGGGCTGATGTTGGTCTGATCTATGGGGCAGGAGCTGCTGTGCGACAGATGTGGGTCAGATCTATGGGGCAGGTGCTGCTGTGCGACATATGGGGGTCAGATCTATGGGGCAGGATCTGCTCTGGGGCTGATGTGGGAAAGATCTATGGGGCAGGACATGATTTGGGGCAGATGTGTGTCAGATCTGTGGGGCAGGAGTTGCTGTTGGGCTGATGTGGGTCAGATCCTTGGGGCTGAAGCTGCTGTGGGTCATATCTATTGGGCAGCAGCTGCTTTACATATGATGTGTGTCAGATCTATGGGGCAGGAGCTGCTGTGGTGCTGATGTGGGTTAGATGTATGGGGCAGGAGCTGTTGTGGGGCTAATGGGGTCAGATCTATGGGGCAGGAGCTACTGTGGGGCTGATGTTGGTCTGATCTATGGGGCAGGAGCTGCTGCGGGGCTGATGGGTGTTAGATCCATGGGGAGGAGCTGCTGTGGTGCAGATGTGGGTCAGAGCAATGGGGCAGGAGCTGCTGTGTTGGCAGATGTGGGTCAGATCTATGGTGTAGGAGCTGCTGTGGGGCTGATGTGGGTCAGATCTATGGGGCAGGAGCTCCTGTGGTTAAGATCTATTTGGCAGGATCTGCTGTGGGGCAGATTTGGGTCAGATCTATGGGGCAGGAGCTGCTGTGGGGAACATGTGTGTCAGTTCTATGGGGCAGGAGCTGCTGTGGGGCAGATGTGGGTCAGATCTATGGGTCAGCAGCTGCTGTGGGTCTGATGTGTGTCAGATCTATGTGTCAGCAGATGCTGTGGGTCTGATGAGGGTCAGATCTATCAGGCAGGAGCTGCTGTGGGTCAGATTTATGGTGCAGGAACAGATGTGGGCCTGATGTTGGTCAGATTTATGGAGCAGGAGCTGCTGTGTTGCAGATGTGGGTCAGATCTATGGTGCAGGAGCTGCTGTGGGGCAGATGTAGGGCATATCTATGGGGCAGGAGCTGCTGTGAGGCTGATGGGTGTTAGATTTATGGGGAGGAGCTGCTGTGGGGCTGATGTGGGTCAGATCCTTGGGGCTGAAGCTGCTGTGGGTCATATCTACTGGGCAGCAGCTGCTTTACATATGATGTGTGTCAGATCTATGGGGCAGGAGCTGCTGTGGGGCTGATGTGGCTTAGATCTATGGGGCAGGAGCTGTTGTGGGGCTGATGGGGGTCAGATCTATGGGGCAGAAGCTACTGTGGGGCTGATGGGGGTCAGATCTATGGAGCAGGAGCTACTGTGGGGCTGATGTTGGTCTGATCTATGGGGCAGGAGCTGCTGTGCGACAGATGTGGGTCAGATCTATGGGGCAGGTGCTGCTGTGCGACATATGTGGGTCAGATCTATGGGGCAGGATCTGCTGTGGGGCTGATGTGGGAAAGATCTATAAGGCAGGAGATGCTTTGGGGCAGATGTGGGTCAGATCTATGGGGCAGGAGCTGCTGTGGGGCTGATGTGGGTTAGATCTATGGGGCAGGTGCTGTTGTGGGGCTGATGGGGGTCAGATCCTTAGGGCAGGAGCTACTGTGGGGCTGATGTTGGTCTGATCCGTGGGGCAGGTGCTGCTGCGGGGCTGATTTGGTCAGATCTATGGGGCAGGAGTTGCTGTGGGGCAGATGTAGGGCTTATCTATGGGGCAGGAGCTGCTGTGAGGCTGATGGGTGTTAGATCTATGGGGAGGAGCTGCTGTGGTGCAGATGTGGGTCAGAGCTATGGGGCAGGAGCTGCTGTGTGGCAGATGTGGGTCAGATCTATAGTGTAGGAGCTGCTGTGGGGCTGATGTGGGTCAGATCTATGGGGCAGGAGCTGCTGTGGTTAAGATCTATTTGGCAGGATCTGCTGTGGGGCAGATTTGGGTCAGAACTATGGGGCAGGAGCTGCAGTGGAGATGATGTACGTCAGATCTATGGGGCAGGAGCTGCTGTGGGGCTGATGTGGGTTAGATCTATGGGGCAGGAGCTGTTGTGGGGCTGATGGGGGTCAGATGCTTAGGGCAGGAGCTACTGTGGGGCTGATGTTGGTCTGATCTATGGGGCAGGAGCTGCTGCGGGGCTGATTTGGGTTAGATCTATGGGGCAGGAGCTGCTGTGGGGCTGATGTGGGTTAGATCTATGTGGCAGGATCTGTTGTGGGGCTGATGGGTGTCAGATCTATGGGGCAGGAGATGCTGTGGGTCAGATCTATGGGGCAGGAGTTGCTGGGGGGAACATGTGGGTCAGGTCTATGGGGCAGGAGCTGCTGTGGGGCAGATGTGGGTCAGATCTATGGGTCAGCAGCTGCTGTGGGTCTGATGTGGGTCAGATCTATGGGGCAGGAGCTGCGGTGGGGATGATGTGGGTCAGAGCTATGGGGCAGGAGCTGCTGTGGGGCAGAAGTGGGTAAGATCTATGGGGTAGGAGATGGTGTGTGGCAGATGTGGGTCAGATCTACGGTGTAGGAGCTGCTGTGGGGCTGATGTGGGTCAGATCTATGGGGCAAGAGCTGCTGTGGGTCAGATCTATTTGGCAGGATCTGCTGTGGGGCAGATTTGGGTCAGATCTATGGGGCAGGAGCTGCTGTGTGGTAAATGTGGGTCAGATCTATGGGGCAGGAGCTACTGTGGGTCAGATCTATGGGGCAGGAACAGATGTGGGCCTGATGTTGGTCAGATTTATGGAGCAGGAGCTGCTGTGTTGCAGATGTGGGTCAGATCTATGGTGCAGGAGCTGCTGTGGGGCAGATGTAGGGCATATCTATGGGGCAGGAGCTGCTGTGAGGCTGATGGGTGTTAGATTTATGGGGAGGAGCTGCTGTGGGGCTGATGTGGGTTAGATCTATGGGGCAGGAGCTGTTGTGGGGCTGATGGGGGTCAGATCCTTAGGGCAGGAGCTACTGTGGGGCTGATGTTGGTCTGATCTATGGGGCAGGAGCTGCTGCGGTGCTGATTTTGGTCAGATCTATAGGGCAGGAGCTGCTGTGGGGCTGATGAGGGTTAGATCTATGGGGCAGGAGCTGTTGTGGGTCATATTTACTAGGCAGCAGCTTCTTTACATATGATGTGTGTCAGATCTATGGGGCAGGAGCTACTGTGGGGCTCATGTTGGTCTGATCTATGGGGCAGGAGCTGCTGCGGGGCCAATTTGGGTCAGATCTATGGGGCAGGAGCTGCTGTGGGGCTGATGTGGGTCAGATCCTTGGGGCTGAAGCTGCTGTGGGTCATATCTATTGGGCAGCAGCTGCTTTACATATGATGTGTGTCAGATCTATGGGGCAGGAGCGACTGTGGGGCTGATGTGGGTTAGATCTATGGGGCAGGAGCTGTTGTGGGGCTGATGGGGGTCAGATCTATGGGGCAGGAGCTACTGTGGGGCTGATGTTGGTCTGATCTATGGGGCAGGAGCTGCTGCGTGGCTGATTTGGGTCAGATCTATGGGGCAGGAGCAGCTGTGGGACTGATGTGGGTTAGATCTATGGTGTAGGAGCTGCTGTGGGGCTGATGTGGGTCAGATCTATGGGGCAGGAGCTGCTGTGGTTAAGATCTATTTGGCAGGATCTGCTGTGGGGCAGATTTGGGTCAGATCTATGGGGCAGGAGCTGCAGTGGAGATGATGTAGGTCAGATCTATGGGGCCGGAGCTGCAGTGGGGCTGATGGGGGTCAGATCTATGGGGCAGGAGCTACTGTGGGGCTGATGTGGGTCAAATCAATGGGGCACAACTGCTCTTGGGAACATGTGGGTCAGATCTATGGGGCAGGAGCAGCTGTGGGGCTGATGTGGGTCAGATCTATAGGGCAGGAGCTGCTGTGCGACAGATGTGGGTCAGATCTATGGGGCAGGAGCTGCTGTGGGGCTGATGTGGGTCAGATCCTTGGGGCTGAAGCTGCTGTGGGTCATATCTACTGGGCAGCAGCTGCTTAACATATGATGTGTGTCAGATCTATGGGGCAGGAGCTACTGTGGGGCTGATGTTGGTCTGATCTATGGGGCAGGAGCTGCTGCGGGGCTGATTTGGGTCAGATCTATGGGGCAGGAGCTGCTGTGGGGCTGATGTGGGTTAGATCTATGGGGCAGGAGCTGTTGTGGGGCTGATGGGGGTCAGATCTATGTGGCAGGAGATGCTGTTGGTCAGATCTATGGGGCAGGAGCTGCTGTGGGGAACATGTGTGTCAGGTCTATGGGGCAGGAGCTGCTGTGGGGCAGATGTGGGTCAGATATATGTGTCAGCAGCTGCTGTGGGTCTGATGTGGGTCAGGTCTATGGGTCAGCAGCTGCTGTGGATCTGATGTGGGTCAGATCTATGGGGCAGGAGCTGCTGTGGGTCAGATCTATGGGGCAGGAACAGATGTGGGCCTGATGTTGGTCAGATTTATGGAGCAGGAGCTGCTGTATTGCAGATGTGGGTCAGATCTATGGGGAGGAGCTGATGTGGTGCCGATGTGGGTCAGAGCTATGGGGCAGGAGCTGCTGTGTGGCAGATGTGGGTCAGATCTATGGTGTAGGAGCTGCTGTGGGGCTGATGTGTGTCAGATCTATGGGGCCGGAGCTGCTGTGGTTAAGATCTATTTGGCAGAATCTGCTGTGGGGCAGATTTGGGTCAGATCTATGGGGCAGGAGCTGCAGTGGAGATGATGTACGTCAGATCTATAGGGCAGGAGCTGCTGTGGGGCTGCTGTGGGTTAGATCTATGGGGCAGGTGCTGTTGTGGGTCATATCTATTGGGCAGCAGCTGCTTTACATATGATGTGTGTCAGATCTATGGGGCCGGAGCTGCAGTGGGGCTGATGGGGGTCAGATCTATGGGGCAGGAGCTACTGTGGGGCTGATGTGGGTCAAATCAATGGGGCAGAGCTGCTCTTGGGAACATGTGGGTCAGATCTATGGGGCAGGAGCTGCTGTGGGGCTGATGTGGGTCAGATCTATAGGGCAGGAGCTGCTGTGCGACAGATGTGGGTCAGATCTATGGGGCAGGAGCTGCTGTGGGGCTGATGTGGGTCAGATCCTTGGGGCTGAAGCTGCTGTGGGTCATATCTACTGGGCAGCAGCTGCTTTACATATGATGTGTGTCAGATCTATGGGGCAGGAGCTGCTGTGGGGCTGATGTGGGTTAGATCTATGGGGCAGGAGCTGTTGTGGGGCTGATGGGGGTCAGATCTATGGGGCAGGAGCTACTGTGGGGCTGATGGGGGTCAGATCTATAGGGCAGGAGCTGCTGTGCGACAGATGTGGGTCAGATCTATGGGGCAGGAGCTGCTGTGGGGCTGATGTGGGTCAGATCCTTGGGGCTGAAGCTGCTGTGGGTCATATCTACTGGGCAGCAGCTGCTTTACATATGATGTGTGTCAGATCTATGGGGCAGGAGCTGCTGTGGGGCTGATGTGGGTTATATCTATGGGAAAGGAGCTGTTGTTGGGCTGATGGGGGTCAGATGCTTAGGGCAGGAGCTACTGTGGGGCTGATGTTGGTCTGATCTATGGGGCAGGAGCTGCTGCGGGGCTGATTTGGGTTAGATCTATGGGGCAGGAGCTGCTGTGGGGCTGATGTGGGTTAGATCTATGTGGCAGGATCTGTTGTGGGGCTGATGGGTGTCAGATCTATGGGGCAGGAGATGCTGTGGGTCAGATCTATGGGGCAGGAGTTGCTGGGGGGAACATGTGGGTCAGGTCTATGGGGCAGGAGCTGCTGTGGGGCAGATGTGGGTCAGATCTATGGGTCAGCAGCTGCTGTGGGTCTGATGTGGGTCAGATCTATGGGGCAGGAGCTGCGGTGGGGATGATGTGGGTCAGAGCTATGGGGCAGGAGCTGCTGTGGGGCAGAAGTGGGTAAGATCTATGGGGTAGGAGATGGTGTGTGGCAGATGTGGGTCAGATCTACGGTGTAGGAGCTGCTGTGGGGCTGATGTGGGTCAGATCTATGGGGCAAGAGCTGCTGTGGGTCAGATCTATTTGGCAGGATCTGCTGTGGGGCAGATTTGGGTCAGATCTATGGGGCAGGAGCTGCTGTGTGGTAAATGTGGGTCAGATCTATGGGGCAGGAGTTACTGTGGGTCAGATCTATGGGGCAGGAACAGCTGTGGGCCTGATGTTGGTCAGATTTATGGAGCAGGAGCTGCTGTGTTGCAGATGTGGGTCAGATCTATGGTGCAGGAGCTGCTGTGGGGCAGATGTAGGGCATATCTATGGGGCAGGAGCTGCTGTGAGGCTGATGGGTATTAGATTTATGGGGAGGAGCTGCTGTGGGGCTGATGTGGGTTAGATCTATGGGGCAGGAGCTGTTGTGGGGCTGATGGGGGTCAGATCCTTAGGGCAGGAGCTACTGTGGGGCTGATGTTGGTCTGATCTATGGGGCAGGAGCTGCTGCGGTGCTGATTTTGGTCAGATCTATAGGGCAGGAGCTGCTGTGGGGCTGATGAGGGTTAGATCTATGGGGCAGGAGCTGTTGTGGGTCATATCTACTAGGCAGCAGCTTCTTTACATATGATGTGTGTCAGATCTATGGGGCAGGAGCTACTGTGGGGCTCATGTTGGTCTGATCTATGGGGCAGGAGCTGCTGCGGGGCCAATTTGGGTCAGATCTATGGGGCAGGAGCTGCTGTGGGGCTGATGTGGGTCAGATCCTTGGGGCTGAAGCTGCTGTGGGTCATATTTTCTGGGCAGCAGCTGCTTTACATATGATGTGTGTCAGATCTATGGGGCAGGAGCGACTGTGGGGCTGATGTGGGTTAGATCTATGGGGCAGGAGCTGTTGTGGGGCTGATGGGGGTCAGATCTATGGGGCAGGAGCTACTGTGGGGCTGATGTTGGTCTGATCTATGGGGCAGGAGCTGCTGCGTGGCTGATTTGGGTCAGATCTATGGGGCAGGAGCAGCTGTGGGACTGATGTGGGTTAGATCTATGGTGTAGGAGCTGCTGTGGGGCTGATGTGGGTCAGATCTATGGGGCAGGAGCTGCTGTGGTTAAGATCTATTTGGCAGGATCTGCTGTGGGGCAGATTTGGGTCAGATCTATGGGGCAGGAGCTGCAGTGGAGATGATGTAGGTCAGATCTATGGGGCCGGAGCTGCAGTGGGGCTGATGGGGGTCAGATGCTTAGGGCAGGAGCTACTGTGGGGCTGATGTGGGTCAAATCAATGGGGCACAACTGCTCTTGGGAACATGTGGGTCAGATCTATGGGGCAGGAGCAGCTGTGGGGCTGATGTGGGTCAGATCTATAGGGCAGGAGCTGCTGTGCGACAGATGTGGGTCAGATCTATGGGGCAGGAGCTGCTGTGGGGCTGATGTGGGTCAGATCCTTGGGGCTGAAGCTGCTGTGGGTCATATCTACTGGGCAGCAGCTGCTTAACATATGATGTGTGTCAGATCTATGGGGCAGGAGCTACTGTGGGGCTGATGTTGGTCTGATCTATGGGGCAGGAGCTGCTGCGGGGCTGATTTGGGTCAGATCTATGGGGCAGGAGCTGCTGTGGGGCTGATGTGGGTTAGATCTATGGGGCAGGAGCTGTTGTGGGGCTGATGGGGGTCAGATCTATGTGGCAGGAGATGCTGTTGGTCAGATCTATGGGGCAGGAGCTGCTGTGGGGCAGATGTGGGTCAGATATATGTGTCAGCAGCTGCTGTGGGTCTGATGTGGGTCAGGTCTATGGGTCAGCAGCTGCTGTGGATCTGATGTGGGTCAGATCTATGGGGCAGGAGCTGCTGTGGGTCAGATCTATGGGGCAGGAACAGATGTGGGCCTGATGTTGGTCAGATTTATGGAGCAGGAGCTGCTGTATTGCAGAAGTGGGTCAGATCTATGGGGAGGAGCTGATGTGGTGCCGATGTGGGTCAGAGCTATGGGGCAGGAGCTGCTGTGAGGCTGATGTGGGTCAGATCTATGGTGTAGGAGCTGCTGTGGGGCTGATGTGTGTCAGATCTATGGGGCCGGAGCTGCTGTGGTTAAGATCTATTTGGCAGAATCTGCTGTGGGGCAGATTTGGGTCAGATCTATGGGGCAGGAGCTGCAGTGGAGATGATGTACGTCAGATCTATAGGGCAGGAGCTGCTGTGGGGCTGCTGTGGGTTAGATCTATGGGGCAGGTGCTGTTGTGGGTCATATCTATTGGGCAGCAGCTGCTTTACATATGATGTGTGTCAGATCTATGGGGCCGGAGCTGCAGTGGGGCTGATGGGGGTCAGATCTATGGGGCAGGAGCTACTGTGGGGCTGATGTGGGTCAAATCAATGGGGCAGAGCTGCTCTTGGGAACATGTGGGTCAGATCTATGGGGCAGGAGCTGCTGTGGGGCTGATGTGGGTCAGATCTATAGGGCAGGAGCTGCTGTGCGACAGATGTGGGTCAGATCTATGGGGCAGGAGCTGCTGTGGGGCTGATGTGGGTCAGATCCTTGGGGCTGAAGCTGCTGTGGGTCATATCTACTGGGCAGCAGCTGCTTTACATATGATGTGTGTCAGATCTATGGGGCAGGAGCTGCTGTGGGGCTGATGTGGGTTAGATCTATGGGGCAGGAGCTGTTGTGGGGCTGATGGGGGTCAGATCTATGGGGCAGGAGCTACTGTGGGGCTGATGGGGGTCAGATCTATAGGGCAGGAGCTGCTGTGCGACAGATGTGGGTCAGATCTATGGGGCAGGAGCTGCTGTGGGGCTGATGTGGGTCAGATCCTTGGGGCTGAAGCTGCTGTGGGTCATATCTACTGGGCAGCAGCTGCTTTACATATGATGTGTGTCAGATCTATGGGGCAGGAGCTGCTGTGGGGCTGATGTGGGTTATATCTATGGGGCAGGAGCTGTTGTGGGGCTGATGGGGGTCAGATGCTTAGGGCAGGAGCTACTGTGGGGCTGATGTTGGTCTGATCTATGGGGCAGGAGCTGCTGCGGGGCTGATTTGGGTTAGATCTATAGGGCAGGAGCTGCTGTGGGGCTGATGTGGGTTAGATCTATGGGGCAGGAGCTACTGTGGGGCTGATGTGGGTCAAATCAATGGGGCAGAGCTGCTCATGGGAACATGTGGGTCAGATCTATGGGGCAGGAGCTGCTGTGGGGCTGATGTGGGTCAGATCTATAGGGCAGGAGCTGCTGTGCGACAGATGTGGGTCAGATCTATAGGGCAGGAGCTGCTGTGCGACAGATGTGGGTCAGATCTATGGGGCAGGAGCTGCTGTGGGGCTGATGTGGGTCAGATCCTTGGGGCTGAAGCTGCTGTGGGTCATATCTACTGGGCAGCAGCTGCTTTACATATGATGTGTGTCAGATCTATGGGGCAGGAGCTGCTGTGGGGCTGATGTGGGTTATATCTATGGGGCAGGAGCTGTTGTGGGGCTGATGGGGGTCAGATGCTTAGGGCAGGAGCTACTGTGGGGCTGATGTTGGTCTGATCTATGGGGCAGGAGCTGCTGCGGGGCTGATTTGGGTTAGATCTATGGGGCAGGAGCTGCTGTGGGGCTGATGTGGGTTAGATCTATGTGGCAGGATCTGTTGTGGGGCTGATGGGTGTCAGATCTATGGGGCAGGAGATGCTGTGGGTCAGATCTATGGGGCAGGAGTTGCTGTGGGGCTGATGTGGGTTAGATCTATGGGGCAGGAGCTGTTGTGGGGCTGATGGGGGTCAGATCTATGGGGCAGGAGCTACTGTGGGGCTGATGGGGGTCAGATCTATGGGGCAGGAGCTACTGTGGGGCTGATGTTGGTCTTATCTATGGGGCAGGAGCTGCTGCGGGGCTGATTTGGGTCAGATCTATGGGGCAGGAGCTGCTGTGGGGCTGATGTGGGTTAGATCTATGGGGCAGGAGCTGTTGTGGGGCTGATGGGGGTAAGATCTATGGGGCAGGAGATGCTGTGGTTCAGATCTATGGGACAGGAGCTGCTGTGGGGAACATGTGGGTCAGGTCTATGGGGCAGGAGCTGCTGTGGGGCAGCTGTGTGTCAGATCTATGGGTCAGCAGCTGCTGTGGGTCTGATGTGGGTCAGATCTATGGGGCAGGAGCTGCTGTGGGGCTGATGTGGGTCAGATCTATGGGGCAGGAGCTGCTGTGGGTCAGATCTATGGGGCAGGAACAGATGTGGGCCTGATGTTGGTCAGATTTATGGAGCAGGAGCTGCTGTGTTGCAGATGTGTGTCAGATCTATGGTGCAGGAGCTGCTGTGGGGCAGATGTAGGGCTTATCTATCGGGCAGGAGCTGCTGTGAGGCTGATGGGTGTTAGATCTATGGGGAGGAGCTACTGTGGTGCAGATGTGGGTCAGAGCTATGGGTCAGGAGCTGCTGTGTGGCAGATGTGGGTCAGATCTATGGTGTAGGAGCTGCTGTGGTGCAGATGTGGGTCAGAGCTATGGGGCAGGAGCTGCTGTGGTTAAGATCTATTTGGCAGGATCTGCTGTGGGGCAGATTTGGGTCAGATCTATGGGGCAGGAGCTGCAGTGGAGGTGATGTACGTCAGATCTATGGGGCAGGAGCTGCTGTGGGGCTGATGTAGGTTATATCTATGGGGCAGGAGCTGTTGTGGGGCTAATGGGGGTCAGATGCTTAGAGCAGGAGCTACTGTGGGGCTGATGTTGGTCTGACCTATGGGGCAGGAGCTGCTGCGGGGCTGATTTGGGTTAGATCTGTGGGGAAGGAGCTGCTGTGGGGCTGATGTGGGTTAGATCTATGGGGCTGGAGCTGTTGTGGGGCTGACGGGGGTCAGATCTATGAGGCAGGAGATGCTGTGGGTCAGATCTATGGGGCAGGAGCTGCTGTGGGGAACATGTGTGTCAGGTCTATGGGGCAGGAGCTGCTGTGGGGCAGATGTGGGTCAGATCTATGGGGCAGGAGCTGCTGTGGGGCTGATATGGGTCAGATCTATGGGGCAGGAGCTTCTGTGGGTCAGATCTATGGTGCAGGAGCTGCTGTGGGGCAGATGTAGGGCTTATCTATGGGGCAGGAGCTGCTGTGAGGCTGATGGGTGTTAGATCTATGGGGAGGAGCTGCTGTGGTGCAGATGTGGGTCAGAGCTATGGGGCAGGAGCTGCTGTGATGCAGATGTGGGTCAGATCTATGGTGTAGGAGCTGCTGTGGGGCTGATGTGGGTCAGATCTATGGGGCAGGAGCTGCTGTGGTTAAGATCTATTTGGCAGGATCTCCTGTGGGGCAGATTTGGGTCAGATCTATGGGGCAGGAGCTGCACTGGAGATGATGTACGTCAGATCTATGGGGCAGGAGCTGCTGTGGGGCTGATGTAGGTTATATCTATGGGGCAGGAGCTGTTGTGGGGCTGATGGGGGTCAGATGCTTAGAGCAGGAGCTACTGTGGGGCTGATGTTGGTCTGATCTATGGGGCAGGAGCTGCTGCGGAGCTAATTTGGGTTAGATCTGTGGGGCAGGAGCTGCTGTGGGGCTGATGTGGGTTAGATCTATGGGGCTGGAGCTGTTGTGGGGCTGATGGGGGTCAGATCTATGAGGCAGGAGATGCTGTGGGTCAGATCTATGGGGCAGGAGCTGCTGTGGGGAACATGTGGGTCAGGTCTATGGGGCAGGAGCTGCTGTGGGGCAGATGTGGGTCAGATCTATGGGGCAGGAGCTGCTGTGGGGCTGATATGGGTCAGATCTATGGGGCAGGAGCTTCTGTGGGTCAGATCTATGGGGCAGGAACAGATGTGGGCCTGATGTTGGTAAGATTTATGGAGCAGGAGCTGCTGTGTTGCAGATGTCGGTCAGATCTATGGTGCAGGAGCTGCTGTGGGGCAGAAGTGGGTAAGATCTATGGGGTAGGAGATGGTGTTTGGCAGATGTGGGTCAGATCTATGGTGTAGGAGCTGCTGTGGGGCAGATTTGGGTCAGATCTATGGGGCAGGAGCTGCTGTGTGGCAAATGTGGGTCAGATCTATGGGGCAGGAGATGCTGTGGGTCAGATCTATGGGGCAGGAACAGATGTGGGCCTGATGTTGGTAAGATTTATGGAGCAGGAGCTGCTGTGTTGCAGATGTGGGTCAGATCTATGGTGCAGGAGCTGCTGTGGGGCAGATGTGGGTCAGATCTATGGGGCAGGAGATGCTGTGGGTCAGATCTATGGGGCAGGAACAGATGTGGGCCTGATGTTGGTAAGATTTATGGAGCAGGAGCTGCTGTGTTGCAGATGTGGGTCAGATCTATGGTGCAGGAGCTGCTGTGGGGCAGATGTAGGGCTTATCTATGGGGCAGGAGCTGCTGTGAGGCTGATGGGTGTTAGATCTATGGGGAGGAGATGCTGTGGTGCAGATGTGGGTCAGAGCTATGGGGCAGGAGCTGCTGTGTGGCAGATGTGTGTCAGATCTATGGTGTAGGAGCTGCTGTGGGGCTGATGTGGGTCAGATCTATGGGGCAGGAGCTGTTGTGGGTCATATCTATTGGGCAGCAGCTGCTTTACATATGATGTGTGTCAGATCTATGGGGCCGGAGCTGCTGTGGGGCTGATGGGAGTCAGATCTATGGGGCAGGAGCTACTGTGGGGCTGATGTGGGTCAAATCAATGGGGCAGAGCTGCTCTTGGGAACATGTGTGTCAGATCTATGGGGCAGGAGCTGCTGTGGGGCTGATGTGGGTTAGATCTATAGGGCAGGAGCTACTGTGCGACAGATGTGTGTCAGATCTATGGGGCAGGAGCTGCTGTGGGGCTGATGTGGGTTAGATCTATGGGGCAGGAGCTGCTGTGCGACATATGTGGGTCAGATCTATGGGGCAGGTGCTGCTGTGCGACATATGTGGGTCAGATCTATGGGGCAGGATCTGCTGTGGGGCTGATGTGGGAAAGATCTATGGGGCAGGAGATGCTTTGGGGCAGATGTGGGTCAGATCTATGGGGCAGGAGTTGCTGTGGGGCTGATGTGGGTCAGATCCTTGGGGCTGAAGCTGCTGTGGGTCATATCTATTGGGCAGCAGCTGCTTTACATATGATGTGTGTCAGATCTATGGGGCAGGAGCTGCTGTGGGGCTGATGTGGGTTAGATCTATGGGGCAGGAGCTGTTGTGGGGCTGATGGGGGTCAGATCCTTAGGGCAGGAGCTACTGTGGGGCTGATGTTGGTCTGATCTATGGGGCAGGAGCTGCTGCGGGGATGATTTGGGTCAGATCTATGGTGCAGGAGCTGCTGTGGGGCTGATGTGGGTTAGATCTATGGGGCAGGAGCTGTTGTGGGGCTGATGGGGGTCAGATCTATGGGGCAGGAGCTGCTGTGGGGAACATGTGGGTCAGGTCTATGGGGCAGGAGCTGCTGTGGGGCAGATGTGGGTCAGATCTATGGGTCAGCAGCTGCTGTGGGTCTGATGTGGGTCAGATCTATGGGTCAGCAGCTGCTGTGGGTCTGATGTGGGTCAGATCTATGGGGCAGGAGCTGCTGTGGGTCAGATCTATGGAGCAGGAACAGATGTGGGCCTGATGTTGGTCAGATTTATGGAGCAGGAGCTGCTGTGTTGCAGATGTGGGTCCTGCTATGTTGCAGGAGCTGATGTGGGGCAGATGTAAGGCATATCTATGGGGCAGGAGCTGCTGTGAGGCTGATGGGTGTTAGATCTATGGGGAGGAGCTGCTGTGGTGCAGATGTGGGTCACATCTATGGGGCGGGAGATGCTGTGTGGCTGATGTGGGTCAAATCTATGGGGCAGGAGCTGCTTTGGGGCTGATGGTGGTTAGATCTATGGGGCAGGAGCTGCTGTGAGGCGCATGTGAGTCAGACCTATGGGGCAGGAGCTGCTGTGGGGCGCATGTGGGTCAGATCTATGGGGCAGGAGTTGCTGTTGGGCAGATGTGGGACATAACTATGGGGCAAAATCTGCTGTGGGGCTGATGTGGGTAAGATCTATGAGACAGGAGCTGCTGTGGTTCAGATCTATGGGGCAGGAGCAGCTCTGGGGCACATGTGGGTCAGATCTATGTGTTAGGAGCTGCTGTGGGGCACATGTGGGTCAGATCTATGGGGCAGGAGCTGCTGTCGAGATGATGTGGGTCAGATCTTTGGGTAGGAGCTGCTGTGGGGCAGATCTGGGTAAGATGTATGGGGCAGGAGCTGCTGTGGGTCAGATGTGGGTCAGATCTATGGGGCAGGAGATGCTGTGGGGCAGATGTGGGTCAGATCTATGGGGCAAAGGCTGCTGTGTGGCAGATGTGGGTCAGATCTATGGGGCAGGAGCTGCTGTGGGTCAGATGTGGGTCAGATCAATAGGTCAAGAGCTGCTGTGGCTGATGTGGGCCAGTTCTATGGGGCAGGAGATGCTGTGAGTCAGATGTATGAGGCAGGAGCTGCTGTGGGGCAGATGGGGGTCAGATCTATGGGGCAGGAGATGCTGTGGAGCAGATGTGGGTCAGATCTATAGGTCAGGAGCTGCTGTGGCTGATGTGGGCCAGTTCTATGGGGCAGGAGATGCTGTGAGTCAGATGTATGAGGCAGGAGCTGCTGTGTTGCAGATGTGGGTCAGATCTATGGGGCAGGAGATGCTGTGGAGCAGATGTGGGTCAGATCTATGGGGCAGGAGCTGCTGTGTGGCAGATGTGGGTCAGATCTATGGGCAGGAGCTGCTGTGCTGCACATGTTGGTAGGGTCTATGGGGCAGGAGCTGCTGTGGGGCAGATGTGGGTCAGATCTATGGGGCAGGAGCTGCTGTGGGGCTGATGTTGGTCAGATCTTTGGGGCAGCAGCTGCTGTGCAGCAGATCTGGGTAAGATCTATGTCGCAGGAGCTGCTGTGGGGCAGACGTGGCACATATCTATGGGGCAAAATCTGCTGTGGTGCTGATGTGGGTCAGATCTATGGGGCAGGATCTCCTGTGGGGCTGATGTGGGTCAAATCAATGGGGCAGAGCTGCTCTGGGGCACATGTGGGTCAGATCTATGGAGCAGGAGCTGCTGTGGGGCAGATTTGAATCAGATCTATAGGGCAGGAGCTGCTGTGGGTCAGATCTATGGGCAGGAGCTGCTGCGGGGCACATGTGAGTTAGATCTATGGGGCAGGAGATGGTGTGGGGCAGATTTGGGTCAGATGTATGGGGCAGGAGCTGCTGTGTTGCTGATGAGGGTCAGATCTATGGGGCATGGGCTGCTGTGGTTCAGATCTACGGGACTGGAGCTGCAGTGGAGCACATGTGGGTCAGATCTATGGGGTAGAAGCTGTTGTGGGGCTGATGGGGGTCATATCTATAAGGCAGGAGCTGCATTGGGGCTGATGGTGGTTAGATCTATATGGCAGGATCTCCTGTGGGGCACATGTGGGTCAGACCTATGGGGCAGGAGATGCAGAGGGGATGATGTAGGTCAGATCTATGGGGCAGGAGTTGCTGTGGGGAATATGAGGGACATATCTATGGTGCAAAATCTGCTGTTGGACTGATGTGAGTCAGATCTATGAGTTTGGAGCTGCTGTGGGGCACATGTGGGTCAGATCTATGGGGCAGGAGATGCTGTGGGGCTGATTTGGGTCAGATCTATGGGGCAGGAGATGCTGTGGGTCAGATGTATGGGGCAGGAGCTGCTGTGGGGAACATGTGGGTCAGGTCTATGGGGCAGGAGCTGCTGTGGGCACATGTGGGTCAGATCTATGGGGCAGGAGCAGCTCTGGGGCACATGTGGGTCAGATCTATGTGTTAGGAGCTGCTGTGGGGCAGATGTGGGTCAGATCTATGGGGCAAAGGCTGCTGTGTGGCAGATGTGGGTCAGATCTATGGGGCAGGAGCAGCTGTGGGTCAGATGTGGGTCAGATCTATAGGTCAGGAGCTGCTGTGGCTGATGTGGGCCAGTTCTATGGGGCAGGAGATGCTGTGAGTCAGATGTATGAGGCAGGAGCTGCTGTGGGGCAGATGGGGGTCAGATCTATGGGGCAGGAGATGCTGTGGAGCAGATGTGGGTCAGATCTATAGGTCAGGAGCTGCTGTGGCTGATGTGGGCCAGTTCTATGGAGCAGGAGATGCTGTGAGTCAGATGTATGAGGCAGGAGCTGCTGTGGGGCAGATGGGGGTCAGATCTATGGGGCAGGAGATGCTGTGGAGCAGATGTGGGTCAGATCTATGGGGCAGGAACTGCTGTGGGGCAGATGTGGGTCAGATCTATGGGCAGGAGCTGCTGTGGCTGATGTGGGCCAGTTCTATGGGGCAGGAGATGCTGTGAGTCAGATGTATGAGGCAGGAGCTGCTGTGGGGCAGATTTGGGTCAGATCTATGGGGAAGGGGCTGCTGTGGGGCAGATGTGGGTCAGATCTATGGGGAAGGAGCTGCTGTGGGGCTGATGTGGGTCAGATCTATAGGGCAGGAACTGCAGTGAGGCTGATGTGGGTCACTTCTATGGGGCAGGATCTCCTGTGGGGCTGATGTGGGTCAAATCAATGGGGCAGGAGCTGCTGTTGGTCAGATCTATGGAGCAGGAGCTGCTGTGGGGCACATGTGAGTTAGATCTATGGGGCAGGAGATGGTGTGGGGCAGATTTAAGTCAGATGTTTGGGGCAGGAGCTGATGGTGGGGCTGATGTTGGTCAGATCTATAGGGCAGGAGCTGCAGTGGGGCTGATGTGGGTCAGATCTATGGGGCAGGAGTTGCTGTGGGGCAGATGTGGGTCAGATCTATGGGGAGGAGCTGCTGTGGTGCAGATGTGGGTCAGATCTATGGGGCAGGAGCTGCTGTTGGTCAGATCTATGGAGCAGGAGCTGCTGTGGGGCACATGTGAGTTAGATCTATGGGGCAGGAGATGGTGTGGGGCAGACTTAAGTCAGATGTATGGGGCAGGAGCTGATGTGGGGCTGATGTTGGTCAGATCTATAGGGCAGGAGCTGCAGTGGGGCTGATGTGGGTCAGATCTATGGGGCAGGATCTCCTGGGGGCTGATGTGGGTCAAATCAATGGGACAGAGCTGCTCTGGGGCACATGTGGGTCAGATCTATGGAGCAGGAGCTGCTGTGGGTCAGATCTATGGGCAGGAGCTGCTGTGGGTCAGATCTATGGGGCAGGAGCTGCTGTGTGGCTGATGTGGGTCAGATCTATGGGGCAGGAGCTGCTTTGGGGCTTATGGTGGTTAGATCTATATGGCAGGAGCTGCTGTGGGGCACATGTGGGTCAGACCTATGGGGCAGGAGCTGCAGAGGGGATGATGTAGGTCAGATCTATGGGGCAGGAGTTGCTGCGGGGCAGATGAGGGACATATCTATGGTGCAAAATCTGCTGTTGGACTGATGTGGGTCAGATCTATGAGTTTGGAGCTGCTGTGGGGCACATGTGGGTCAGATCTATGGTGCAGGAGATGCTGCGGGGCTGATTTGGGTCACATCTATGGGTCAGCAGCTGCTGTGGGTCTGATGTGGGTCAGATGTATGGGGCAGGAGCTGCTGTAGGGCTGATGTGGGTCAGATCTATGGGGCAGGAGCTGCTGTGGCGCTGACTTGGGTCAGATCTATGGGGCAGGAGCTGCTGTAGGGCTGATTTGGGTCAGATCTATGGGGCAGGAGATGCTGTGAGTCAGATCTATGAGGCAGGAGCTGCTGTGGGGTTGATGTGTGTCAGGTCTATGGGGCAGGACCTGCTGTGTGGCTGATGCGGGTCAGATCTATGGGGCATGATCTGCTATGGTTCAGATCTATGGGGCAGGAGCTGCAGTGGAGATGATGTAGGTCAGATCTGTGGTGTAGGAGCAGCAGTGGGGCAGATGTGTGTCAGATCTTTGGGGAGGATCTGCTGTGGGGCTGCTGTGGGTCAGATCTATGGGGCAGGATCTCCTGGGGTCTGATGTGGGTCAGATCTGTGGGGTAAAATCTGCTGTGGGGCAGATGTGGTTAAGATCTATGGGTCAGGAGCTGCTGTGGGGCAGATGTGGGTCAGATCCATGGGGCAAGAGCTGCTGTGGTGCAGATGTGGGTCAGATCTATGGGGCAGGAGCTGCTGTGGGGCTGATACGGTTAAGATCTATGGAGCGGGAGATGCTATGAGGCTGATGAGGGTCAGATCTATGGGGCAGGAGCTGATGTGGGGCTGATGTTGGTCAGATCTATAGGGCAGGAGCTGCAGTGGGGCTGATGTGGGTCAGATCTATGGGGCAGGATCTCCTGTGGGGCTGATGTGGGTCAAATCAATGGGGCAGAGCTGCTCTGGGGTACATGTGGGTCAGATCTATGGAGCAGGAGCTGCTGTGGGGCAGATTTGAATCAGATCTATAGGGCAGGAGCTGCTGTGGGTCAGATCTATGGGCGGGAGCTGCTGTGGGGCACATGTGAGTTAGATCTATGGGGCAGGAGATGGGGTGGGGCAGATTTGGGTCAGATGTATGGGGCAGGAGCTGATGTGGGGCTGATGTGGGTCAGATCTATGGGGCAGGATCCCCTGTGGGGCTGATGCGGGTCAGATCTATGGGGCATGAGCTGCTATGGGTCAGATCTATGGGGCAGGAGCTGCTGTGGGTTAGATGTGGGTCAGATCTATAGGTCAGGAGCTGCTGTGGGGCTGATGTGGGTCAAATCAATGGGGCAGAGCTGCTCTGGGGCACATGTGGGTCAGATCTATGGAGCAGAAGCTGCTGTGGGGCAGATTTGAATCAGATCTATGGAGCAGGAGCTGCTGTGGGGCACATGTGAGTTAGATCTATGGGGCAGGAGATGGTGTGGGGCAGATTTGGGTCATATGTATGCGGCAGGAGCTGATGGTGGGGCTGATGTTGGTCAGATCTATGGGGCATGGGCTGCTGTGGGTCAGATCTACGGGACTGGAGCTGCAGTGGAGCACATGTGGGTCAGATCTCTGGGGTAGAAGCTGCTGTGGGGCTTATGGGGGTCATATCTATAAGGCAAGAGCTGCTGTGGGGCTGACTTGGGTCAGATCTATGGGGCAGGAGCTGCTGTGGGGCAGAGTTGGGTCAGATCTATGGGGCAGGAGCTGCTGTGGGGCTGAGGTGGGTCAGATTTATGGGGCAGGAGCTGCTTTGGGGCTGATGGTGGTTAGGTCTATATGGCAGGAGCTGCTGTGGGGCACATGTGGGTCAGACCTATGGGGCAGGAGCTGCAGAGGGGATGATGTAGGTCAGATCTATGGGGCAGGAGATGCTGTGGGGCAGATGAGGGACATATCTATGGTGCAAAATCTGCTGTTGGACTGATGTGGGTCAGATCTATGAGTTTGGAGCTGCTGTGGGGCACATGTGTGTCAGATCTATGGTGGAGGAGATGCTGCGGGGCTGATTTGGGTCAGATCTATGTGGCAGGAGATGCTGTGGGGCTGATGTGGGTCAGATCTATGGGGCAGGAGCTGCTGTGGGGCACATGTGGGTCAGATCTATGGTGCAGGAGATGCTGCGGGGCTGATTTGGGTCACATCTATGGGTCAGCAGCTGCTGTGGGTCTGATGTGGGTCAGATGTATGGGGCAGGAGCTGCTGTAGGGCTGATGTGGGTCAGATCTATGGGGCAGGAGCTGCTGTTGCGCTGACTTGGGTCAGATCTATGGGGCAGGAGCTGCTGTAGGGCTGATTTGGGTCAGATCTATGGGGCAGGAGATGCTGTGAGTCAGATCTATGAGGCAGGAGCTGCTGTGGGGCTGATGTGTGTCAGGTCTATGGGGCAGGACCTGCTGTGTGGCTGATGTGGGTCAGATGTATGGGGCATGATCTGCTATGGGTCAGATCTATGGGGCAGGAGCTGCAGTGGAGATGATGTAGGTCAGATCTTTGGTGTAGGAGCAGCAGTGGGGCAGATGTGTGTCAGATCTTTGGGGAGGATCTGCTGTGGGGCTGCTGTGGGTCAGATCTATGGGGCAGGATCTCCTGGGGTCTGATGTGGGACAGATCTGTGGGGTAAAATCTGCTGTGGGGCAGATGTGGTTCAGATCTATGGGTCAGGAGCTGCTGTGGGGCAGATGTGGGTCAGATCCATGGGGCAAGAGCTGCTGTGGTGCAGATGTGGGTCAGATCTATGGGGCAGGAGCTGCTGTGGGGCTGATACGGTTAAGATCTATGGAGCGGGAGATGCTATGAGGCTGATGAGGGTCAGATCTATGGGGCAGGAGCTGATGTGGGGCTGATGTTGGTCAGATCTATAGGGCAGGAGCTGCAGTGGGGCTGATGTGGGTCAGATCTATGGGGCAGGATCTCCTGTGGGGCTGATGTGGGTCAAATCAATGGGGCAGAGCTGCTCTGGGGTACATGTGGGTCAGATCTATGGAGCAGGAGCTGCTGTGGGGCAGATTTGAATCAGATCTATAGGGCAGGAGCTGCTGTGGGTCAGATCTATGGGCGGGAGCTGCTGTGGGGCACATGTGAGTTAGATCTATGGGGCAGGAGATGGGGTGGGGCAGATTTGGGTCAGATGTATGGGGCAGGAGCCGATGTGGGGCTGATTTGGGTCAGATCTATGGGGCAGGATCCCCTGTGGGGCTGATGCGGGTCAGATCTATGGGGCATGAGCTGCTGTGGGGCTGATGTGGGTCAGATCTATGGGGCAGGATCTGCTGTGGGGCTGATGTGGGAAAGATCTATGGGGCAGGAGATGCTTTGGGGCAGATGTGGGTCAGATCTATGGGGCAGGAGTTGCTGTGGGGCTGATGTGGGTCTGATCCTTGGGGCTGAAGCTGCTGTGGGTCATATCTATTGGGCAGCAGCTGCTTTGCATATGATGTGTGTCAGATCTATGGGGCAGGAGCTGCTGTGGGGCTGATGTGGGTTAGATCTATGAGGCAGGAGCTGTTGTGGGGCTGATGGGGGTCAGATCTATGGGGCAGGAGCTACTGTGGGGCTTATGGGGGTCAGATCTATGGGGCAGGAGCTACTGTGGGGCTGATGTTGGTCTGATCTATGGGGCAGGAGCTGCTGTGCGACAGATGTGGGTCAAATCTATGGGGCAGGTGCTGCTGTGCGACATATGTGGGTCAGATCTATGGGGCAGGATCTGCTGTGGGGCTGATGTGGGAAAGATCTATGGGGCAGGAGATGCTTTGGGGCAGATGTGGGTCAGATCTATGGGGCAGGAGTTGCTGTGGGGCTGATGTGGGTCAGATCCTTGGGGCTAAAGCTGCTGTGGGTCATATCTATTGGGCAGCAGCTGCTTTACATATGATGTGTGTCAGATCTATGGGGCAGGAGCTACTGTGGGGCTGATGTTGGTCTGATCTATGGGGCAGGAGCTGCTGCGGGGCTGATTTGGTCAGATCTATGGGGCAGGAGCTGCTGTGGGGCTGATGTGGGTTAGATCTATGGGGCAGGAGCTGTTGTGGGGCTGATGGGTGTCAGATCTATGGGGCAGGAGATGCTGTGGGTCAGATCTATGGGGCAAGAGCTGCTGTGGGGAACATGTGGGTCAGGTCTATGGGCAGGAGCTGCTGTGGGGCAGATGTGGGTCAGATCTATGGGTCAGCAGCTGCTGTGGGTCTGATGTGGGTCAGATCTATGGGTCAGCAGCTGCTGTGGGGCTGATGTGGGTCAGATCTAAGGGGCAGGAGCTGCTGTGGGGCTGGTGTGGGTCAGATCTATCGGGCAGGAGCTGCTGTGGGTCAGATCTATGGGGCAGAAACAGATGTGGGCCTGATGTTGGTCAGATTTATGGAGCAGGAGCTGCTGTGTTGCAGATGTGGGTCAGATCTATGGTGCAGGAGCTGCTGTGGGGCAGATGTAGGGCTAATCTATGGGGCAGGAGCTGCTGTGAGGCTGGTGGGTGTTAGATCTATGGGGAGGAGCTGCTGTGGTGCAGATGTGGGTCAGATCTATGGGGCAGGTGCTGCTGTGCGACATATGTGGGTCAGATCTATGGGGCAGGATCTGCTGTGGGGCTGATGTGGGAAAGATCTATGGGGCAGGAGATGCTTTGGGGCAGATGTGGGTCAGAACTATGGGGCAGGAGTTGCTGTGGGGCTGATGTGGGTCTGATCCATGGGGCTGAAGCTGCTGTGGGTCATATCTATTGGGCAGCAGCTGCTTTACATATTGATGTGTGTCAGATCTATGGGGCAGGAGCTGCTGTGGGGCTGATGTGGGTTAGATCTATGGGGCAGGAGCTGTTGTGGGGCTGATGGGGGTCAGATCCTTAGGGCAGGAGCTACTGTGGGGCAGATGTTGGTCTGATCTATGGGGCAGGAGCTGCTGCGGGGCTGATTTGGGTCAGATCTATGGGGCAGGAGCTGCTGTGGGGCTGATGTGGGTTAGATCTATGGGGCAGGAGCTGTTGTGGGTCATATCTACTGGGCAGCAGCTTCTTTACATATGATGTGTGTCAGATCTATGGGGCAGGAGCTACTGTGGGGCTGATGTTGGTCTGATCTATGGGGCAGGAGCTGCTGTGGGTCAGATCTATGGGGCAGGAACAGATGTGGGCCTGATGTTGGTCAGATTTATGGAGCAGGAGCTGCTGTGTTGCAGATGTGGGTCAGATCTATGGTGCAGGAGCTGCTGTGGGGCAGATGTAGGGCTTATCTATGGGGCAGGAGCTGCTGTGGGGCTGATGTGGGTTAGATCTATGGGGCAGGAGCTGCTGTGGAGCTGATGTGGGTCAGATCCTTGGGGCTGAAGCTGCTGTGGGTCATATCTACTGGGCAGCAGCTGCTTTACATATGATGTGTGTCAGATCTATGGGGCAGGAGCTGCTGTGGGGCTGATGTGGGTTAGATCTATGGGGCAGGAGCTGTTGTGGGGCTGATGGGGGTCAGATCTATGGGGCAGGAGCTACTGTGGGGCTGATGGGGGTCAGATCTATGGGGCAGGAGCTACTGTGGGGCTGATGTTGGTCTGATCTATGGGACAGGAGCTGCTGTGCGACAGATGTGGGTCAGATCTATGGGGCAGGTGCTGCTGTGCGACATATGTGGGTCTGATCCATGGGGCAGGAGCTGCTGTGGGGCTGATTTGGTCAGATCTATGGGGCAGGAGTTGCTGTGGGGCAGATGTAGGGTTATCTATGGGGCAGGAGCTGCTGTGAGGCTGATGGGTGTTAGATCTATGGGGAGGAGCTGCTGTGGTGCAGATGTGGGTCAGAGCTATGGGGCAGGAGCTGCTGTGTGGCAGATGTGGGTCAGATCTATGGTGTAGGAGCTGCTGTGGGGCTGATGTGGGTCAGATCTATTGGGCAGGAGCTGCTGTGGTTAAGATCTATTTGGCAGGATCTGCTGTGGGGCAGATTTGGGTCAGATCTATGGGGCAGGAGCTGCAGTGGAGATGATGTACGTTAGATCTATGGGGCAGGAGCTGCTGTGGGGCTGCTGTGGGTTAGATCTATGGGGCAGGAGCTGTTGTGGGTCATATCTATTGGGCAGCAGCTGCTTTACATATGATGTGTGTCAGATCTATGGGGCCGGAGCTGCAGTGGGGCCGATGGGGGTTAGATCTATGGGGCAGGAGCTACTGTGGGGCTGATGTGGGTCAAATCAATAGGGCAGAGCTGCTCTTGGGAACATGTGGGTCAGATCTATAAGGCAGGAGCTGCTGTGGGGCTGATGTGGGTCAGATCTATAGGGCAGGAGATGCTTTGGGGCAGATGTGGGTCAGATCTATGGGGCAGGAGCTGCTGTGGGGCTGATGTGGGAAAGATCTATGGGGCAGGAGATGCTTTGGGGCAGATGTGGGTCAGATCTATGGGGCAGGAGTTGCTGTGGGGCTGATGTGGGTCAGATCCTTGGGGCTGAAGCTGCTGTGGGTCATATCTACTGGGCAGCAGCTGCTTTACATATGATGTGTGTCAGATCTATGGGGCAGGAGCTGCTGTGGGGCTGATGTGGGTTAGATCTATGGGGCAGGAGCTGTTGTGGGGCTGATGGGGGTCAGATCCTTAGGGCAGGAGCTACTGTGGGGCTGATGTTGGTCTGACCTATGGGGCAGGAGCTGCTGCGGGGCTGATTTGGGTCAGATCTATGGGGCAGGAGCTGCTGTGGGGCTGATGTGGGTTAGATCTATGGGGCAGGAGCTGTTGTGGGGCTGATGGGTGTCAGATCTATGGGGCAGGAGATGCTGTGGGTCAGATCTATGGGGCAGGAGCTGCTGTGGGGAACATGTGTGTCAGGTCTATGGGGCAGGAGCTGCTGTGGGGCAGATGTGGGTCAGATCTATGGGTCAGCAGCTGCTGTGGGTCTGATGTGGGTCAGATCTATGGAACAGGAGCTGCTGTGGGTCTGATGTGGGTCAGTTCTATTGGGCAGGAGTAGCTGTGGGTCAGATCTATGGGGCAGGAACAGATGTGGGCCTGATGTTGGTCAGATTTATGGAGCAGGAGCTGCTGTGTTGCAGATGTGGGTCAGATCTATGGTGCAGGAGCTGCTGTGTGGCAGATGTAGGGCTTATCTATGGGGCAGGAGCTGCTGTGAGGCTGATGGGTGTTAGATCTATGGGGAGGAGCTGCTGTGGTGCAGATGTGGGTCAGAGCTATCGGGCAGGAGCTGCTCTGTGGCAGATGTGGATCAGATCTATGGTGTAGGAGCTGCTGTGAGGCTGATGTGGGTCAGATCTATGGGGCAGGAGCTGCTGTGGTTAAGATCTATTTGGCAGGATCTGCTGTGGGGCAGATTTGGGTCAGATCTATGGGGCAGGAGCTGCAGTGGAGATGATGTAGGTCAGATCTATGGGGCAGGAGCTGCTGTGGGGCTGATGTGGGTTATATCTATGGGGCAGGAGCTGTTGTGGGGCTGATGGGGGTCAGTTGCTTAGGGCAGGAGCTACTGTGGGGCTGATGTTGGTCTGATCTATGGGGCAGGAGCTGCTGCGGGGCTGATTTGGGTTAGATCTATGGGGCAGGAGCTGCTGTGGGGCTGATGTGGGTTAGATCTATGGGGCAGGAGCTGTTGTGGGGCTGATGGGTGTCAGATCTATGGGGAAGGAGATGCTGTGGGTCAGATCTATGGGGCAGGTGCTGCTGTGGGGAACATGTGGGTCAGGTCTATGGGGCAGGAGCTGCTGTGGGGCAGATGTGGGTCAGATCTATGGGTCAGCAGCTGCTGTGGGTCTGATGTGGGTCAGATCTATGGGACAGGAGCTGCTGTGGGGCTGATGTGGGTCAGATCTATGGGGCAGGAGCTGCTGTGGGTCAGATCTATGGGGCAGGAACAGATGTGGGCCTGATGTTGATCAGATTTATGGAGCAGGAGCTGCTGTGTTGCTGATGTGGGTCAGATCTATGGTGCAGGAGCTGCTGTGGGGCAGATGTAGGGCATATCTATGGGGCAGGAGCTGCTGTGAGGCTGATGGGTGTTAGATCTATGGGGAGGAGCTGCTGTGGGGCTGATGTGGGTCAGATCTATGGGGCAGGAGCTGCTGTGGGTTAAGATCTATTTAGCAGGATCTGCTGTGGGGCAGATTTGGGTCAGATCTATGGGGCAGGAGCTGCTGTGTGGCAAATGTGGGTCAGATCTATGGGGCAGGAGCTGCTGTGGCTCAGATCTATGGGGCAGGAACAGATGTGGGCCTGATGTTGGTCAGATTTATGGAGCAGGAGCTGCTGTGTTGCAGATGTGGGTCAGATCTATGGTGCAGGAGCTGCTGTGGGGCAGATGTAGGGCATATCTATGGGGCAGGAGCTGCTGTGAGGCTGATGGGTGTTAGATTTATGGGGAGGAGCTGCTGTGGTGCAGATGTGGGTCAGATCTATGGGGCAGGAGCTACTGTGGGGCTGATATGGGTCAAATCAATGGGGCAGAGCTGCTCTTGGGAACATGTGGGTCAGATCTATGGGGCAGGAGCTGCTGTGGGGCTGATATGGGTCAGATCTATAGGGCAGGAGCTCCTGTGCGACAGATGTGGGTCAGATCTATGGGGCAGGAGCTGCTGTGGGGCTGATGTGGGTCAGATCCTTGGGGCTGAAGATGCTGTGGGTCATATCTACTGGGCAGCAGCTGCTTTACATATGATGTGTGTCTGATCTATGGGGCAGGAGCTGCTGTGGGGCTGATGTGGGTTAAATCTGTGGGGCAGGAGCTGTTGTGGGGCTGATGGGGGTCAGATCTATGGGGCAGGAGCTACTGTGGGGCTGATGGGGGTCAGATCTATGGGGCAGGAGCTACTGTGGGGCTGATGTTGGTCTGATCTATGGGGCAGGAGCTGCTGTGCGACAGATGTGGGTCAGATCTATGGGGCAGGTGCTGCTGTGCGACATATGGGGGTCAGATCTATGGGGCAGGATCTGCTCTGGGGCTGATGTGGGAAAGATCTATGGGGCAGGAGATGCTTTGGGGCAGATGTGGGTCAGATCTATGGGGCAGGAGTTGCTGTGGGGCTGATGTGGGTCAGATCCTTGGGGCTGATGCTGCTGTGGGTCATATCTACTGGGCAGCAGCTGCTTTACATATGATGTGTGTCAGATCTATGGGGCAGGAGCTGCTGTGGTGCTGATGTGGGTCTGATCTATGGGGCAGGAGCTGTTGTGGGGCTGATGGGGTCAGATCTATGGGGCAGGAGCTGCTGTGGGGCTGATGTTGGTCTGATCTATGGGGCAGGAGCTGCTGTGCGACAGATGTGGGTCAGATCTATGGGGCAGGTGCTGCTGTGCGACATATGGGGGTCAGATCTATGGGGCAGGATCTGCTCTGGGGCTGATGTGGGAAAGATCTATGGGGCAGGAGATGCTTTGGGGCAGATGTGGGTCAGATCTATGGGGCAGGAGTTTCTGTGGGGCTGATGTGGGTCAGATCCTTGGGGCTGATGCTGCTGTGGGTCATATCTACTGGGCAGCAGCTGCTTTACATATGATGTGTGTCAGATCTATGGGGCAGGAGCTGCTGTGGTGCTGATGTGGGTCTGATCTATGGGGCAGGAGCTGTTGTGGGGCTGATGGGGTCAGATCTATGGGGCAGGAGCTGCTGTGGGGCTGATGTGGGTTAGATCTATGGGGCAGGAGCTGTTGTGGGGCTGATGGGTGTCAGATCTATGGTGCAGGAGATGCTGTGGTTCAGATCTATGGGGCAGGAGCTGCTGTGGGGCAGATGTGGGTCAGATCTATGGGTCAGCAGCTGCTGTGGATCAGATGTGGGTCAGATCTATGGGTCAGCAGCTGCTGTGGGTCTGATGTGGGTGAGATCTATGGGGCAGGATCTGCTGTGGGTCAGATCTATGGGGCAGGAACAGATGTGGGCCTGATGTTGGTCAGATTTATGGAGCAGGAGCTGCTGTGTTGAAGATGTGGGTCAGATCTATGGGGAGGAGCTGCTGTGGTGCAGATGTGGGTCAGAGCTATGGGGCAGGAGCTGCTGTGTGGCAGATGTGGGTCAGATCTATGGTGTAGGAGCTGCTGTGGGGCTGATGTGGGTCAGATCTATGGGGCAGGAGCTGCTGTGGTTAAGATCTATTTGGTAGGATCTGCTGTGGGGCAGATTTGGGTCAGATCTATGGGCAGGAGCTGCTGTGTGGCAAATGTGGGTCAGATCTATGGGGCAGGAGCTGCTGTGGGTCAGATCTATGGGGCAGGAACAGATGTGGGCCTGATGTTGGTCAGATTTATGGAGCAGGAGCTGCTGTGTTGCAGATGTGGGTCAGATCTATGTGCAGGAGCTGCTGTGGGGCAGATGTAGGGCTTATCTATGGGGCAGGTGCTGCTGTGAGGCTGATGGGTGTTAGATCTATGGAGAGGAGCTGCTGTGGGGCTGATGTGGGTCAGAGCTATGGGGCCGGAGCTGCAGTGGGGCCGATGGGGGTCAGATCTATGGGGCAGGAGCTACTGTGGGGCTGATGTGGGTCAAATCAATGGGGCAGAGCTGCTCTTGGGAACATGTGGGTCAGATCTATGGGGCAGGAGCTGCTGTGGGGCTGATGTGGGTCAGATCTATGGGGCAGGTGCTGCTGTGCGACATATGTGGGTCAGATCTATGGGGCAGGATCTGCTGTGGGGCTGATGTGGGAAAGATCTATGGGGCAGGAGATGCTTTGGGGCAGATGTGGGTCAGATCTATGGGGCAGGAGCTGCTGTGGGGCTGATGTGGGTCAGATCCTTGGGGCTAAAGCTGCTGTGGGTCATATCTATTGGGCAGCAGCTGCTTTACATATGATGTGTGTCAGATCTATTTGGCAGGAGCTGCTGTGCGACAGATGTGGGTCAGATCTATGGGGCAGGATCTGCTGTGGGTCAGATCTATGGGGCAGGAACAGATGTGGGCCTGATGTTGGTCAGATTTATGGAGCAGGAGCTGCTGTGTGGCAGATGTGTGTCAGATCTATGGTGCAGGAGCTGCTGTGAGGCTGATGGGTGTTAGATCTATGGGGAGGAGCTGCAGTGGTGCAGATGTGGGTCAGATCTATGGGGCAGGTGCTGCTGTGCGACATATGTGGGTCAGATCAGTGGGGCAGGATCTGCTGTGGGGCTGATGTGGGAAAGATCTATGGGGCAGGAGATGCTTTGGGGCTGATGTGGGTCAGATCTATGGGGCAGGAGATGCTGTGCAACAGATGTGGGTCAGATCTATGGGGCAGGTGCTGCTGTGCGACATATGTGGGTCAGATCAGTGGGGCAGGATCTGCTGTGGGGCTGATGTGGGAAAGATCTATCGGGCAGGAGCTGCTGTGGGGCAGATGTAGGGCTTATCTATGGGGCAGGAGCTGCTGTGAGGCTGATGGGTGTTAGATCTATGGGGAGGAGCTGCTGTGGTGCAGATGTGGGTCATATCTATTGGGCAGCAGCTCCTTTACATATGATGTGTGTCAGATCTATGGGGCAGGAGATGCTGTGGGGCTGATGTGGGTTAGATCTATGGGGCAGGAGCTGTTGTGGGGCTGATGGGGGTCAGATCTATGGGGCAGGAGCTACTGTGGGGCTGATGTTGGTCTGATCTATGGGGCAGGAGCTGCTGCGGGGCTGATTTGGGTCAGATCTATAGGGCAGGAGCTGCTGTGGGGCTGATGTGGGTTAGATCTATGGGGCAGGAGCTGTTGTGGGTCATATCTACTGGGCAGCAGGTTCTTTACATATGATGTGTGTCAGATCTATGGGGCAGGAGCTACTGTGGGGCTGATGTTGGTCTGATCTATGGGGCAGGAGCTGCTGCGGGGCTGATTTGGGTCAGATCTATGGGGCAGGAGCTGCTGTGGGGCTGATGGGTGTCAGATCTATGGGGCAGGAGATGCTGTGGGTCAGATCTATGGGGTAGGAGCTGCTGTGGGGAACATGTGTGTCAGATCTATGGGGCAGGAGTTGCTGTGGGGCTGATGTGGGTCAGATCCTTGGGGCTGATGCTGCTGTGGGTCATATCTATTGGGCAGCAGCTGCTTTACATATGATGTGTGTCAGATCTATGGGGCAGGAGCTGCTGTGGGGCTGATGTGGGTTAGATCTATGGGGCAGGAGCTGTTATGGGGCTGATGGGGGTGAGATCTATGGGGCAGGAGCTACTGTGGGGCTGATGTTGGTCTGATCTATGGGGTAGGAGCTGCTGTGCGACAGATGTGGGTCAGATCTATGGGGCAGGTGCTGCTGTGCGACATATGTGGGTCAGATCTATGGGGCAGGATCTGCTGTGGGGCTGATGTGGGAAAGATCTATGGGGCAGGAGATGCTTTGGGGCAGATGTGGGTCAGATCTATGGGGCAGGAGTTGCTGTGGGGCTGATGTGGGTCTGATCCTTGGGGCTGAAGCTGCTGTGGGTCATATCTATTGGGCAGCAGCTGCTTTACATATGATGTGTGTCACATCTATGGGGCAGGAGCTGCTGTGGGGCTGTTGTGGGTTAGATCTATGGGGCAGGTGCTGTTGTGGGGCTGATGGGGGTCAGATCCTTAGGGCAGGAGCTACTGTGGGGCTGATGTTGGTCTGATCCATGGGGCAGGAGCTGCTGCGGGGCTGATTTGGTCAGATCTATGCGGCAGGAGTTGCTGTGGGGCAGATGTAGGGCTTATATATGGGGCCGGAGCTGCAGTGGAGCTGATGGCGGTTAGATCTATGGGGCAGGAGCTGCTGTGGGGCTGATGTGGGTCAGATCTATAGGGCAGGAGATCCTGTGGGGAACATGTGGGTCAGGTCTATGGGGCAGGAGCTGCTGTGGGGCAGATGTGGGTCAGATCTATGGGTCAGCAGCTGCTGTGGGTCTGATGTGGGTCAGATCTATGGGGCAGTAGCTGCTGTGGGGCTGATGTGGGAAAGATCTATGGGGCAGGAGTTGCTGTGGGGCTGATGTGGGTCAGATCCTTGGGGCTGAAGCTGCTGTGGGTCATATCTACTGGGCAGCAGCGGCTTTACATATGATGTGTGTCAGATCTATGCGGCAGGAGCTGCTGTGGGGCTAATGTGGGTTAGATCTATGGGGCAGGAGCTGTTGTGGGGCTGATGGGGGTCAGATCCATAGGGCAGGAGCTACTGTGGGGCTGATGTTGGTCTGATCTATGGGGCAGGAGCTGCTGCGGGGCTGATTTGGGTCAGATCTATGGGGCAGGAGCTGCTGTGGGGCTGATGTGGGTTAGATCTATGGGGCAGGATCTGTTGTGGGGATGATGGGTGTCAGATCTATGGGGCAGGAGATGCTGTGGGTCAGATCTATGGGGCAGGAGCTGCTGTGGGGAACATGTGTGTCAGGTCTATGGGGCAGGAGCTGCTGTGGGGCAGATGTGGGTCAGATCTATGGGTCAGCAGCTGCTGTGTGTCTGATGTGGGTCAGATCTATGGGGCAGGAGCTGCTGTGGGTCTGATGTGGGTCAGATCTATGGGGCAGGAGCTGCAGTGGGTCAGATCTATGGGGCAGGAACAGATGTGGGCCTGATGTTGGTCAGACTTATGGAGCAGGAGCTGCTGTGTTGCAGATGTGGGTCAGATCTATGGTGCAGGAGCTGCTGTGGGGCAGATGTAGGGATTATCTATGGGGCAGGAGCTGCTGTGAGGCTGATGGGTGTTAGATCTATGGTGTAGGAGCTGCTGTGGGGCTGATGTGGGTCACATCTATGGGGCAGGAGCTGCTGTGGTTAAGATCTATTTGGCAGGATCTGCTGTGGGGCAGATTTGGGTCAGATCTATGGGGCAGGAGCTGCAGTGGAGATGATGTACGTCAGATCTATGGGGCAGGAGCTGCTGTGGGGCTGATGTGGGTTATATCTATGGGGCAGGAGCTGTTGTGGGGCTTATGGGGGTCAGATGTTTAGGGCAGGAGCTACTGTGGGGCTGATGTTGGTCTGATCTATGGGGCAGGAGCTGCTGCGGGGCTGATTTGGGTTAGATCTATGGGGCAGGAGCTGCTGTGGGGCTGATGTGGGTTAGATCTATGGGGCAGGAGCTGTTGTGGGGCTGATGGGTGTCAGATCTATGGGGCAGGAGCTACTGTGGGGCTTATGGGGGTCAGATCTATGGGGCAGGAGCTACTGTGGGGCTGATGTTGGTCTGATCTATGGGGCAGGAGCTGCTGTGCGACAGATGTGGGTCAGATCTATGGGGCAGGTGCTGCTGTGCGACATATGGGGGTCAGATCTATGGGGCAGGATCTGCTCTGGGGCTGATGTGGGAAAGATCTTTGGGGCAGGAGATGCTTTGGGGCAGATGTGGGTCAGATCTATGGGGCAGGAGCTGCTGTGGGGCTGATGTGGGTCAGATCCTTGGGGCTGAAGCTGCTGTGGGTCATACCTATTGGGCAGCAGCTGCTTTACATATGATGTGTGTCAGATCTATGGGGCAGGAGCTGCTGTGGGGCTGATGTGGGTTAGATCTATGGGGCAGGAGCTGTTGTGGGGCTGATGGGGGTCAGATCTATGGGGCAGGAGATGCTGTGGGTCAGATCTATAGGGCAGGAGATGCTGTGGGGAACATGTGTGTCAGGTCTATGGGGCAGGAGCTGCTGTGGGGCAGATGTGGGTCAGATCTATGGGTCAGCAGCTGCTGTGGGTCTGATGTGGCTCAGATCTATGGGTCAGCAGCTGCTGTGGGTCTGATGTGGGTCAGATCTATGGGGCAGGATCTGCTGTTGGTCAGATCTATGGGGCAGGAACAGATGTGGGCCTGATGTTGGTCAGACTTATGGAGCAGGAGCTGCTGTGTTGCAGATGTGGGTCAGATCTATGGGGAGGAGCTGCTGTGGTGCAGATGTGGGTCAGAGCTATGGGGCAGGAGCTGCTGTGTGGCAGATGTGGGTCAGATCTATGGTGTAGGAGCTGCTGTGGGGCTGATGTGGGTCAGATCTATGGGGCAGGAGCTGCTGTGGTTAAGATCTATTTGGCAGGATCTGCTGTGGGGCAGATTTGGGTCAGATCTATGGGGCAGGAGCTGCTGTGTGGCAAATGTGGGTCAGATCTATGGGGCAGGAGCTGCTGTGGGTCAGATCTATGGGGCAGGAACAGATGTGGGCCTGATGTTGGTCAGATTTATGGAGCAGGAGCTGCTGTGTTGCAGATGTGGGTCAGATCTATGGGGAGGAGCTGCTGTGGTGCAGATGTGGGTCAGAGCTATGGGGCAGGAGCTGCTGTGGAGCTGATGTGGTTCAGATCTATGTTGTAGGAGCTGCTGTGGGGATGATGTGTGTCAGATCTATGGGGCAGGAGCTGCTGTGGGGCTGGTGTGGGTTAGATATATGGGGCAGGAGCTGTTGTGGGGCTGATGGGTGTCAGATCTATGGGGCAGGAGCTACTGTGGGGCTTATGGGGGTCAGATCTATGGGGCAGGAGCTACTGTGGGGCTGATGTTGGTCTGATCTATGGGGCAGGAGCTGCTGTGCGACAGATGTGGGTCAGATCTATGGGGCAGGTGCTGCTGTGCGACATATGTGGGTCAGATCTATGGGGAAGGATCTGCTGTGGGGCTGATGTGGCAAAGATCTATGGGGCAGAAGATGCTTTGGGGCAGATGTGGGTCAGATCTATGGGGCAGGAGTTGCTGTGGGGCTGATGTGGGTCAGATCCTTGGGGCTAAAGCTGCTGTGGGTCATATCTATTGGGCAGCAGCTGCTTTACATATGATGTGTGTCAGATCTATGGGGTAGGAGCTGCTGTGGGGCTGATGTGGGTCAGATCTATGGGGCAGGATCTGCTGTGGGTCAGATCTATGGGGCAGGAACAGATGTGGGCCTGATGTTGGTCAGATTTATGGAGCAGGAGCTGCTGTGTTGCAGATGTGGGTCAGATCTATGGTGCAGGAGCTGCTGTGGGGCAGATGTTGGGCATATCTATGAGGCAGGAGCTGCTGTGAGGCTGATGGGTGTTAGATCTATGGGGAGGAGCTGCTGTGGTGCAGATGTGGGTCAGATCTATGGGGCAGGTGCTGCTGTGCGACATATGTGGGTCAGATCAGTGGGGCAGGATCTACTGTGGGGCTGATGTGGGAAAGATCTATGGGGCAGGAGATGCTTTGGGGCAGATGTGGGTCAGATCTATCGGGCAGGAGTTGCTGTGGGGCAGATGTAGGGCTTATATATGGGGCAGGAGCTGCTGTGAGGCTGATGTGTGTTAGATCTATGGGGAGGAGCTGCTGTGGTGCAGATGTGGGTCAGATCTATGGGGCAGGAGCTGCTGTGTGGCAGATGTGGGTCAGATCTATGGTGTAGGAGCTGCTGTGGGGCTGATGTGGGTCAGATCTATGGGGCAGGAGCTGCTGTGGGGCTGATGTGGGAAAGATCTATGGGGCAGGAGATGCTTTGGGGCAGATGTGGGTCAGATCTATGGGGCAGGAGTTGCTGTGGGGCTGATGTGGGTCAGATCCTTGGGGCTGAAGCTGCTGTGGGTCATATCTATTGGGCAGCAGCTGCTTTACATATGATGTGTGTCAGATCTATGGGGCAGGAGCTGCTGTGGGGCTGATGTGGGTTAGATCTATGGGGCAGGAGCTGTTGTGGGGCTGATGGGGGTCAGATCCTTAGGGCAGGAGCTACTGTGGGGCTGATGTTGGTCTGATCTATGGGGCAGGAGCTGCTGCGGTGCTGATTTTGGTCAGATCTATAGGGCAGGAGCTGCTGTGGGGCTGATGAGGGTTAGATCTATGGGGCAGGAGCTGTTGTGGGTCATATCTACTGGGCAGCAGCTTCTTTACATATGATGTGTGTCAGATCTATGGGGCAGGAGCTACTGTGGGGCTCATGTTGGTCTGATCTATGGGGCAGGAGCTGCTGCGGGGCCGATTTGGGTCAGATCTATGGGGCAGGAGCTGCTGTGGGGCTGATGTGGGTCAGATCCTTGGGGCTGAAGCTGCTGTGGGTCAAATTTTCTGGGCAGCAGCTGCTTTACATATGATGTGTGTCAGATCTATGGGGCAGGAGCTGCTGTGGGGCTGATGTGGGTTAGATCTATGGGGCAGGAGCTGTTGTGGGGCTGATGTTGGTCTGATCTATGGGGCAGGAGCTGCTGCGTGGCTGATTTGGGTCAGATCTATGGGGCAGGAGCTGCTGTGGGACTAATGTGGGTTAGATCTATGGTGTAGGAGCTGCTGTGGGGCTGATGTGGGTCAGATCTATTTGGCAGGATCTGCTGTGGGGCAGATTTGGGTCAGATCTATGGGGCAGGAGCTGTAGTGGAGATGATGTAGGTCAGATCTATGGGGCCGGAGCTGCAGTGTGGCTGATGGGGGTCAGATCTATGGGGCAGGAGCTACTGTGGGGCTGATGTGGGTCAAATCAATGGGGCAGAGCTGCTCTTGGGAACATGTGGGTCAGATCTATGGGGCAGGAGCTGCTGTGGGGCTGATGTGGGTCAGATCTATAGGGCAGGAGCTGCTGTGCGACAGATGTGGGTCAGATCTACGGGGCAGGAGCTGCTGTGGGGCTTATGTGGGTCAGATCCTTGGGGCTGAAGCTGCTGTGGGTCATATCTACTGGGCAGCAGCTGCTTTACATATGATGTGTGTCAGATCTATGGGGCAGGAGCTACTGTGGGGCTGATGTTGGTCTGATCTATGGGGCAGGAGCTGCTGCGGGGCTGATTTGGGTCAGATCTATGGGGCAGGAGCTGCTGTGGGGCTGATGTGGGTTAGATCTATGGGGCAGGAGCTACTGTGGGGCTGATGTGGGTTAGATCTATGGGGCAGGAGCTGCTGTGGGGCTGATGTGGGTTAGATCTATGGGGCAGGAGCTGTTGTGGGGCTGATGGGGGTCAGATCTATGGGGCAGGAGATGCTGTGGGTCAGATCTATGGGGCAGGAGCTGCTGTGGGGAACATGTGTGTCAGGTCTATGGGGCAGGAGCTGCTGTGGGGCAGATGTGGGTCAGATCTATGGGTCAGCAGCTGCTGTGGGTCTGATGTTGGTCAGGTCTATGGGTCAGCAGCTGCTGTGGATCTGATGTGGGTCAGATCTATGTGGCAGGAGCTGCTGTGGGTCAGATCTATGGGGCAGGAACAGATGTGGGCCTGATGTTGGTCAGATTTATGGAGCAGGAGCTGCTGTGTTGCAGATGTGGGTCAGATCTATGGGGAGGAGCTGCTGTGGTGCAGATGTTGGTCAGAGCTATGGGGCAGGAGCTGCTGTGTGGCAGATGTGGGTCAGATCTATGGTGTAGGAGCTGTTGTGGGGCTGATGTGGGTCAGATCTATGGGGCAGGGGCTGTGGATAAGATCTATTTGGCAGAATCTGCTGTGGGGCAGATTTGGGTCAGATCTATGGGGCAGGAGCTGCAGTGGAGATGATGTACGTCAGATCTATAGGGCAGGAGCTGCTGTGGGGCTGCTATGGGTTAGATCTATTGGGCAGGTGCTGTTGTGGGTCATATCTATTGGGCAGCAGCTGCTTTACATATGATGTGTGTCAGATCTATGGGGCCGGAGCTGCAGTGGGGCTGATGGGGGTCAGATCTATGGGGCAGGAGCTACTGTGGGGCTGATGTGGGTCAAATCAATGGGGCAGAGCTGCTCTTGGGAACATATGGGTCAGATCTATGGGGCAGGAGCTGCTGTGGGGCTGATGTGGGTCAGATCTATAGGGCAGGAGATGCTGTGCGACAGATGTGGGTCAGATCTATGGGGCAGGAGCTGCTGTGGGGCTGATGTGGGTCAGATCCTTGGGGCTGAAGCTGCTGTGGGTCATATCTACTGGGCAGCAGCTGCTTTACATATGATGTGTGTCAGATCTATGGGGCAGGAGCTGCTGTGGGGCTGATGTGGGTTAGATCTATGGGGCAGGAGCTGCTGTGGGGCTGATGGGGGTCAGATCCATGGGGCAGGAGCTACTGTGGGGCTGATGGGGGTCAGATCTATGGGGCAGGAGCTACTGTGGGGCTGATGTTGGTCTTATCTATGGGGCAGGAGCTGCTGCGGAGCTGATTTGGGTCAGATCTATGGGGCAGGAGCTGCTGTGGGGCTGATGTGGGTTAGATCTATGGGGCAGGAGCTGTTGTGGGGCTGATGGGGTTCAGATCTATGGGGCAGGAGATGCTGTGGGTCAGATCTATGGGGCAGGAGCTGCTGTGGGGAACATGTGGGTCAGATCTATGGGGCAGGAGCTGCTGTGGGGCAGATGTGGGTCAGATCTATGGGTCAGCAGCTGCTGTGGGTCTGATGTGGGTCAGATCTATGGGGCAGGAGCTGCTGTGGGGCTGATGTGGGTCAGATCTATGGGGCAGGAGCTGCTCTGGGTCAGATCTATGGGGCAGGAACAGATGTGGGCCTGATGTTGGTCAGATTTATGGAGCAGGAGCTGCTGTATTGCAGATGTGGGTCAGATCTATGGTGCAGGAGCTGCTGTGGGGCAGATGTAGGGCTTATCTATGGGGCAGGAGCTCCTGTGAGGCTGATGGGTGTTAGATCTATGGGGAGGAGCTGCTGTGGTGCAGATGTGGGTCAGAGCTATGGGGCAGGAGCTGCTGTGTGGCAGATGTGGGTCAGATCTATGGTGTAGGAGCTGCTGTGGGGCTGATGTGGGTCAGACCTATGGGGCAGGAGCTGCGGTGGTTAAGATCTATTTGGCAGGATCTGCTGTGGGGCAGATTTAGTTCAGATCTATGGGGCAGGAGCTGCAGTGGAGATGATGTACGTCAGATCTATGGGGCAGGAGCTGCTGTGGGGCTGATGTGGGTTATATCTATGGGGCAGGAGCTGTTGTGGGGCTGATGGGGGTCAGATGCTTAGAGCAGGAGCTACTGTGGGGCTGATGTTGGTCTGATCTATGGGGCAGGAGCTGCTGCGGGGCTGATTTGGGTTAGATCTATGGCGCAGGAGCTGCTGTGGGGCTGATGTGGGTTAGATCTATGGGGCTGGAGCTGTTGTGGGGCTGATGGGGGTCAGATCTATGAGGCAGGAGATGCTGTGGGTCAGATCTATGGGGCAGGAGCTGCTGTGGGGAACATGTGGGTCAGGTCTATGGGGCAGGAGCTGCTGTGGGGCAGATGTGGGTCAGATCTATGGGGCAGGAGCTGCTGTGGTGCTGATATGAATCAGATCTATGGGGCAGGAGCTTCTGTGGGTCAGATCTATGGGGCAGGAACAGATGTGGGCCTGATGTTGGTCAGATTTATGGAGCAGGAGCTGCTGTGTTGCAGATGTGGGTCAGATCTATGGGGAGGAGCTGCTGTGGTGCAGATGTGGGTCAGAGCTATGGGGCAGGAGCTGCTGTGGGGCTGATGTGGGTCAGATCTATGGGGCAGGAGCTACTGTGGGGCTGATGTGGGTCAAATCAATGGGGCAGAGCTGCTCTTGGGAACATGTGGGTCAGATCTATGGGGCAGGAGCTGCTGTGGGGCTGATGTGGGTCAGATCTATAGGGCAGGAGCTGCTGTGTGACAGATGTGGGTCAGATCTATGGGGCAGGAGCTGCTGTGGGGCTGATGTGGGTCAGATCCTTGGGGCTGAAGCTGCTGTGGGTCATATCTACTGGGCAGCAGCTGCTTTACATATGATGTGTGTCAGATCTATGGGGCAGGAGCTGCTGTGAGACATATGTGGGTCAGATCTATGGGGCAGGTGCTGCTGTGCGACATATGTGGGTCAGATCTATGGGGCAGGATCTGCTGTGGGGCTGATGTGGGAAAGATCTATGGGGCAGGAGATGCTTTGGGGCAGATGTGGGTCAGATCTATGGGGCAGGAGTTGCTGTGGGGCTGATGTGGGTCAGATCCTTGGGGCTGAAGCTGCTGTGGGTCATATCTATTGGGCAGCAGCTGCTTTACATATGATGTGTGTCAGATCTATGGGGCAGGAGCTGCTGTGGGGCTGATGTGGGTTAGATCTATGGGGCAGGAGCTGTTGTGGGGCTGATGGGGGTCAGATCCTTAGGGCAGGAGCTACTGTGGGGCTGATGTTGGTCTGATCTATGGGGCAGGAGCTGCTGCGGGGCTGATGTGGGTTAGATCTATGGGGCAGGAGCTGTTGTGGGGCTGATGGGGGTCAGATCTATGGGGCAGGAGATGCTGTGTGTCAGATCTATGGGGCAGGAGCTGCTGTGGGGAACATGTGGGTCAGGTCTATGGGGCAGGAGCTGCTGTGGGGCAGATGTGGGTCAGATCTATGGGTCAGCAGCTGCTGTGGGTCTGATGTGGGTCAGATCTATGGGGCAGGAGCTGCTGTGGGGCTGATGTGGGTCAGATGTATAAGGCAGGAGCTTCTGTGGGTCAGATCTATGGGGCAGGAACAGATGTGGGCCTGATGTTGGTCAGATTTATGGAGCAGGAGCTGCTGTGTTGCAGATGTGGGTCAGATCTATGGTGCAGGAGCTGCTGTGGGGCAGATGTAGGGCATATCTATAGGGCAGGAGCTGCTGTGAGGCTGATGGTTGTTAGATCTATGGGGAGGAGCTGCTGTGGTGCAGATGTGGGTCAGAGCTATGGGGCAGGAGCTGCTGTGGGGCAGAAGTGGGTAAGATCTATGGGGTAGGAGATGGTGTGTGGCAGATGTGGGTCAGATCTGTGGTGTAGGAGCTGCTGTGGGGCCAATGTGGGTCAGATCTATGGGGCAGGAGATGCTGTGGTTAAGATCTATTTGGCAGGATCTGCTGTGGGGCAGATTTGGGTCAGATCTATGGGGCAGGATCTGCTGTGTGGCAAATGTGGGTCAGATCTATGGGGCAGGACCTGCTGTGGGTCAGATCTATGAAGCAGGAACAGATGTGGGCCTGTTGTTGGTCAGATTTATGGAGCAGGAGCTGCTGTGTTGCAGATGTGGGTCAGATCTATGGTGCAGGAGCTGCTGTGGGGCAGATGTAGGGCATATCTATGGGGCAGGAGCTGCTGTGAGGCTGATGGGTGTTAGATCTATGGGGAGGAGCTACTGTGGTGCAGATGTTGGTCAGAGCTATGGGGCAGGAGTTGCTGTGGGGCAGAAGTGGGTCAGAGCTATGGGGCAGGAGCTGCGGTGTGGCAGATGTGGGTCAGATCTATGGTGTAGGAGCTGCTGTGGGGCTGATGTGGGTCAGATCTATGGGGCAGGAGCTGCTGTTGTTAAGATCTATGGGGCAGGAGCTGTTGTGGGTCATATCTATTGGGCAGCAGCTGCTTTACATATGATGTGTGTCAGATCTATGGGGCCGGAGCTGCAGTGGGGCTGATGGGGGTCAGATCTATGGGGCAGGAGCTACTGTGGGGCTGATGTGGGTCAAATCAATGGGGCAGAGCTGCTCTTGGAAACATGTGGGTCAGATCTATGGGGCAGGAGCTGCTGTGGGGCTGATGTGGGTCAGATCTATAGGGCAGGAGCTGCTATGCGATAGATGTGGGTCAGATCTATGGGGCAGGAGCTGCTGTGGGGCTGATGTGGGTCAGATCCTTGGGGCTGAAGCTGCTGTGGGTCATATCTACTGGGCAGCAGCTGCTTTACATATGATGTGTGTCAGATCTATGGGGCAGGAGCTGCTGTGGGGCTGATGTGGGTTAGATCTATGGGGCAGGAGCTGTTGTGGGGCTGATGGGGGTCAGATCTATGGGGCAGGAGCTACTGTGGGGCTGATGGGGGTCAGATCTATGGGGCAGGAGCTACTGTGGGGCTGATGTTGGTCTGATCTATGGGGCAGGAGCTGCTGTGCGACATATGAGGGTCAGATCTATGGGGCAGGTGCTGCTGTGCGACATATGTGGGTCAGATCTATGGGGCAGGATCTGCTGTGGGGCTGATGTGGGAAAGATCTATGGGGCAGGAGATGCTTTGGGGCAGATGTGGGTCAGATCTATGGTGCAGGAGTTGCTGTGGGGCTGATGTGGGTCAGATCCTTGGGGCTGAAGCTGCTGTGGGTCATATCTATTGGGCAGCAGCTGCTTTACATATGATGTGTGTCAGATCTATGGAACAGGAGCTGCTGTGGGGCTGATGTGGGTTAGATCTATGGGGCAGGAGCTGTTGTGGGGCTGATGGGGGTCAGATGCTTAGGGCAGGAGCTACTGTGGGGCTGATGTTGGTCTGATCTATGGGGCAGGAGCTGCTGCGGGGCTGATTTGGGTCAGATCTATGGGGCAGGAGCTGCTGTGGGGCTGATGTGGGTTAGATCTATGGGGCAGGAGCTGTTGTGGGGCTGATGGGGGTCAGATCTATGGGGCAGGAGATGCTGTGGGTCAGATCTATGGGGCAGGAGATGCTGTGGGGAACATGTGTGTCAGGTCTATGGGGCAGGAGCTGCTGTGGGGCAGATGTGGGTCAGATCTATGGGTCAGCAGCTGCTGTGGATCTGATGTGGGTCAGATCTATGGGTCAGCAGCTGCTGTGGGTCTGATGTGGGTCAGATCTATGGGGCAGTAACTGCTGTGGGTCAGATCTATGGGGCAGGAACAGATGTGGGCCTGATGTTTGTCAGATTTATGGAGCAGGAGCTGCTGTGTTGCAGATGTGGGTCAGATCTATGGGGAGGAGCTGCTGTGGTGCAGATGTGGGTCAGATCTATGGGGCAGGAGCTGCTGTGGGGCAGATGTGGGTCAGATCTATGGGCAGGAGCTGCTGTGCTGCACATGTTGGTAGGGTCTATGGGGCAGGAGCTGCTGTGGGGCAGATGTGGGTCAGATCTATGGGGCAGGAGCTGCTGTGGGGCTGATGTTGGTCAGATCTTTGGGGCAGCAGCTGCTGTGGAGCAGATCTGGGTAAGATCTATGTCGCAGGAGCTGCTGTGGGGCAAATGTGGCACATATCAATGGGGCAAATTGTGCTGCGAGGCTGATGTGGGTCAGATCTATGGGGCAGGATCTCCTGTGGGGCTGATGTGGGTCAAATCAATGGGGCAGAGCTGCTCTGGTGCACATGTGGGTCAGATCTATGGAGCAGGATCTGCTGTGGGGCAGATTTGAATCAGATCTATAGGGCAGGAGCTGCTGTGGGTCAGATCTATGGGCAGGAGCTGCTGCGGGGCACATGTGAGTTAGATCTATGGGGCAGGAGATGGTGTGGGGCAGATTTGGGTCAGATGTATGGGTCAGGAGCTGCTGTGTTGCTGATGAGTGTCAGATCTATGGGGCATGGGCTGCTGTGGTTCAGATCTACGGGACTGGAGCTGCAGTGGAGCACATGTGGGTCAGATCTATGGGGTAGAAGCTGTTGTGGGGCTGATGGGGGTCATATCTATAAGGCAGGAGCTGCTGTGGGGCTGACTTGGGTCAGATCTATGGGGCAGGAGCTGCTTTGGGGCTGATGGTGGTTAGATCTATATGGCAGGATCTCCTGTGGGGCACATGTGGGTCAGACCTATGGGGCAGGAGCTGCAGAGGGGATGATGTAGGTCAGATCTATGGGGAAGGAGTTGCTGTTGGGAATATGAGGGACATATCTATGGTGCAAAATCTGCTGTTGGACTGATGTGAGTCAGATCTATGAGTTTGGAGCTGCTGTGGGGCACATGTGGGTCAGATCTATGGGGCAGGAGATGCTGTGGGGCTGATTTGGGTCAGATCTATGTGGCAGGAGATGCTGTGGGTCAGATCTATGGGGCAGGAGCTGCTGTGGGGAACATGTGGGTCAGGTCTATGGGGCAGGAGCTGCTGTGGGCACATGTGGGTCACACTGGGACCCATATGGGGACAAAGGGAGACATCATAGAGACTCATAGGGACCTATTGGGACCAATAGGGACCCAAAGAGAGACATAGAGACCCCATAGAAAACCATGGAGACCCCATAGAGGCACAAAGTGACACATAGAGGGACACCAAGACCCATAGAAACCAGATAGAGACTCCATATAGACACATATGAACACATAGAGACCCACTGGGACAGTGAGACCACATATAGACTCATAGGGACACATTAGGAGCCATTAAGACCCATAGGGACACATAGGACGACTTTGAAACTTATAGATACCCAAAGGAAGACATTTGGGCCCAGAGATAACCATAAGAGACCCCATAGAGACCCCATAGGGGCACATAGCAACCCATAGGGGGGACATTGGGACACATAGGTACATATTGTGACCCGTAGGAAGACACTGGGACCCATAGGGGGACATTGGGACACATAGGGACCCAATGAATTACAGTGGGGGACAGTGAGACCCATAGAGATACATAAGGACCCCGCTGAGACCCATAAGAGACCCCATAGAGGCACCTAGGGACCACATTGAAACTCATAGATACTTGTAGGAAGACATTTGGGCCCAGAGATATCCATAAGAGACCCCACAGAGACCCCATAGAGGCACATAGCAACCCATAGGGGGGACATTGGGACACGTAGGGAAACATTCTGACCCATAGGGAGACACTGGGACCCATATGGGGACATTGGGACACATAGGGACCCCTTGGACTACAGTGGGGGACAGCCAGACCCATAGAGACACATAGAAACCCCGCTGAGACCCATAAGAGACCCCATAGAGGCACATAGGGACCACACTGAAACCCATAGATAGCTATAGGAAGATATTTGGGCCCAGAGATACCCATAAGAAACCACATACAAGCACATGGCAACCCATAGGGGGGACATTGGGACACATAGTGACCCATAGGGGGACATTGGGACACATAGGTACACATAGGGAGACACTGGGACCCATAGGGGGACATTGGGACACATAGTGACCCCATGGATTAAAGTGGGGGACAGTCAGATCCATCGAGACACATAGGGACCCTGCTGAGACCCATAAGAGACCCCATAGAGGAACATAGCAACCCATAGGGGGGGCATAGGGACACATAGGGACACACCGTGACCCATGAGGAGACACTGGATCCCATAGGGGGACAATGGGACACATAAGGACCCCATGGATTACAGTGGGGGACAGTGAGACCCATAGAGACACATAGGGAACCCGCTGAGACCCATAAGAGACCCCATAGAGGCACATAGGGACCTAATGTAACCCATAGATACCCACAGGGAGACATTTGGGCCCAGAGCTATCCATAAGAGAGCCCATTGAGGCACATAGCAACCCATAGGGGGGACACTGGGAAACATAGGGACACATAGTGACCCATAGGGAGACACTGGGACCCATATGGGGATATTGGGACACATAGGGACCACATGGATTACAGTGGTGGACAGTGAGACCCATAGAGACACATAGGGACTTCGTTGAGACCCATAAGAGACCCCATAGAGGCACATAGGGACCACATTGAAACCCATAGATACCCTTAGGAATACATTTGGGACGATAGTTACCCATAAAAGACCCCATAGAGACCCTATAGAGGCACATAGCAAACCATAGTGGGGACATTGGGACACATAGGGACCCCATAGAGAGACATAGAGACATATAGGGACCCATTTAGAGGCATAATAACCCCATAGAGTCCTATAGGGACACCCAGAGATCCATAGGGAAACATTGGGACCCACAGGGGCTGTGTGGGAGATTGGTAATCACAGCCTGAACCTCTGATTAATCAGCTGAGGCAAGTGTGGGGTCAGCTGCGGGAGCACAGGTAAGAGTAATGGAGCTGTGCTCCCGGGAGGGCTGGAGCTCGACTCCACCTCCTCTGAGACCTCATTTAAGGGCTGACCCTCACTCGAGCCGCTTTCCATTATCTTTCCGAGCTCCCTGTTACCGGGTGAGGTCCCAGAAGACTGGAGGCTTGCCAACGTGACTCCCATTTCCAAGCAAGGTTGTCAGGAGGATCCGGGCAACTCCAGGCCTGTTAGCCTGACCTCGGTGCCAGGGAAGGGAATGGAACGAATTGTCTTGAGGGAGATGACAGATGCGGCAGGTGTGGGATGAGCAGGAGATCAGACCTAGCCAGCATGGGTTCGTGAAGGGCAGCTCCTGCTTGACCAATCTGATCTCCTTCTACGATCCTGTGACCCATCTGATGGATGAAGGAAAGAAAGAAAGGCTGTTGATGTGCTCTACTTGGACTTCAGCAAAGCCTTCACAACTGTCTCCCATGCTATTCTCCTACAAAAGCTGGCAGCCCTTTTCCAACCTTGAGAATTCTGTGATTCTGTGAGGCAGCATCTCTTGGACATCGCTCTGCAGTGAAGACCGCCCCAGCTTCCTCAGCGAAGGCATCACCACTGGTGAGTTTCTCTCTCGCTTAGAACCTCTGTACATTTGTTACCATCTTTGTTACCATCTGTATAGTTACCACCTAGACAGGGGGACATAGAGAGACACTGGGACCCCTAGGGACCCATAGAGATCCAGAGGAAGACATTGGGACCCATAGAGAGACACTGGGACCCATAGGGACACATAGAGAGACACTGGGACCCATAGGGACACATAGAGACCCATAGACAGTCATTGGGAGCCATAAGGATAAATTGAGACCCATAGAGACCCCATTGAGACCCATAGTGCCTCAAAGAAACCCATAGCGACCCCATAGTCACCCATAGCGCCCCATAGGAACACAAAGATACCCCATAGAGCCCCATAGTGATCCATAGGGGCCCAAAGAGACCCCAGAGCACCCCATAGCTACTCCATAGTGCCCCATAGCAGCCCATGGAGCCTCATAGACACTCCATTGTGCCCCAGAGCACCCCATTGCACCCCATAGGGACCCATAGACACAGCATACTGCTCCATAGAGCCCCATAGACACCCCATAGTTCCCCACAGCACCCCATAGCAGCCCACAGTGCCCCATAGACACCACATAAGGCCCTACAGCCACACCATAGAGCCCAATTGAACCCCATAGACACCCCATATCGCCCCATACTGCCTGTAGACACCCCATAGAGCCCCATAGAAACTCACTGAACCCCATACAGAACCCATGCAGACCCCATAGAGCCCCACAGACAACCCATAGATCCCCAAAGACACCCCATAGACTCCCCATAGAGCCCCATAGGGACCTCATAACGCCCCATAGAAACCCCATTCTTCCGCATAGAGCCCCGTAGCAAACCATAGCACCCCATAGTCACCCATAGCGCCCCATAGGAACCCAAGGATACCCCAAAGAACCCCATAGCCACCCTACAGCACCGCATAGCCACCCCATAGAGCCCCATAGACACCACATAGTGACCCATAGTGACCCATAGGGGCACAAAGAGACCCCATAGCACCCCATAGCTACTCCATAGTGCCCCATAGCAGCCCATGGAGCCTCATAGACACTCTCTTGTGCCCCACAGCGCCCCATTGCACCCCATAGAGACCCATAGACACCCTATACTGCTCCATAGAGCCCCATAGCACCCCATAGTGCCTCACAGCACCCCATAGCACAACATAGTGCCACATAGACACCACATAAGGACATATAGCCGCGCCATAGAGCCCCACAGACATCCCATAGAGCCCCGTAGGCAACCCATTGTGCCCCATAGAGCTCCCATAGCCACCCATAGAAACTAATTTACAAAATAGACACACTATAGCGTTCCATAGACACCCCATAGAAACCTCAGAACGCCCCATAGAGCTCCATAGGCACCCCATAGAGCCCCATAGAGAACCCATAGAGGCACATAGCAACCCATAGGGGGGACATTGGGACACATAGTGACCCATAGGGAGACACTGGGACCCATAGGGTGACATTGGGACACATAGGGACACCATGGATTACATGGTTGATACAACCCATGTTGTATGTTTTCATGTTTATCAACATGGTTGATGTGGGTCAGATCTATGGGGCAGGAGCTGCTGTGGGGAACATGTGGGTCAGATCTATTGGGCCGGAGGTGCTGTGGGGCTGATGTAGGAAAGATCTATGGGGCAGGAGATGCTTTGGGGCAGATGTGGGTCAGGTCTATTGGGCTGGAGCTGCTGTGGGGCACTTGTGGGTCAGATCTATGAGGCAGGGGCTGCTGTGGGTCAAATCTATGGGGCAGGAACAAATGTGGGCCTGATGTTGGTCAGATTTATGGAGCAGGAGCTGCTGTGTTGCAGATGTGGGTCCTGCTATGTTGCAGGAGCTGATGTGGGGCAGATGTAGGGCATATCTATGGGGCAGGAGCTGCTGTGAGGCTGATGGGTGTTAGATCTATGGGGAGGAGCTGCTGTGGTGCAGATGTGGGTCACATCTATGGGGCGGGAGATGCTGTGTGGCTGATGTGGGTCAAATCTATGGGGCAGGAGCTGCTTTGGGGCTGATGGTGGTTAGATCTATGGGGCAGGAGCTGCTGTGAGGCGCATGTGAGTCAGACCTATGTGGCAGGAGCTGCTGTGGGGCGCATGTGGGTCAGATCTATGGGGCAGGAGTTGCTGTTGGGCAGATGTGGGACATAACTATGGGGCAAAATCTGCTGTGGGGCTGATGTGGGTAAGATCTATGAGACAGGAGCTGCTGTGGTTCAGATCTATGGGGCAGGAGCAGCTCTGGGGCACATGTGGGTCAGATCTATGTGTTAGGAGCTGCTGTGGGGCACATGTGGGTCAGATCTATGGGGCAGGAGCTGCTGTCGAGATGATGTGGGTCAGATCATTGGGTAGGAGCTGCTGTGGGGCAGATCTGGGTAAGATGTATGGGGCAGGAGCTGCTGTGGGTCAGATGTGGGTCAGATCTATGGGGCAGGAGCTGCTGTGGGGCAGATGTGGGTCAGATCTATGGGGCAGGAGATGCTGTGGGGCAGATGTGGGTCAGATCTATGGGGCAGGAGCTGCTGTGGGGCAGATGTGGGTCATATCTATGGGGCAGGAGATGCTGTGGGGCAGATGTGGGTCAGATCTATGGGGCAGGAGATGCTGTGGGGCAGATGTGGGTCAGATCTATGGGGCAAAGGCTGCTGTGTGGCAGATGTGGGTCAGATCAATAGGTCAAGAGCTGCTGTGGCTGATGTGGGCCACTTCTATGGGGCAGGAGATGCTGTGAGTCAGATGTATGAGGCAGGAGCTGCTGTGGGGCAGATGGGGGTCAGATCTATGGGGCAGGAGATGCTGTGGAGCAGATGTGGGTCAGATCTATAGGTCAGGAGCTGCTGTGGCTGATGTGGGCCAGTTCTATGGGGCAGGAGATGCTGTGAGTCAGATGTATGAGGCAGGAGCTGCTGTGGGGCAGATGTGGGTCAGATCTATGGGGCAGGAGATGCTGTGGAGCAGATGTGGGTCAGATCTATGGGCAGGAGCTGCTGTGCTGCACATGTTGGTAGGGTCTATGGGGCAGGATCTGCTGTGGGGCAGATGTGGGTCAGATATATGGGGCAGGAGCTGCTGTGGGGCTGATGTTGGTCAGATCTTTGGGGCAGCAGCTGCTGTGGAGCAGATCTGGGTAAGATCTATGTCGCAGGAGCTGCTGTGGGGCAGACGTGGCACATATCTATGGGGCAAAATCTGCTGTGGTGCTGATGTGGGTCAGATCTATGGGGCAGGATCTCCTGTGGGGCTGATGTGGGTCAAATCAATGGGGCAGAGCTGCTCTGGGGCACATGTGGGTCAGATCTATGGAGCAGGAGCTGCTGTGGGGCAGATTTGAATCAGATCTATAGGGCAGGAGCTGCTGTGGGTCAGATCTATGGGCAGGAGCTGCTGCGGGGCACATGTGAGTTAGATCTATGGGGCAGGAGATGGTGTGGGGCAGATTTGGGTCAGATGTATGGGTCAGGAGCTGCTGTGTTGCTGATGAGGGTCAGATCTATGGGGCATAGGCTGCTGTGGTTCAGATCTACGGGACTGGAGCTGCAGTGGAGCACATGTGGGTCAGATCTATGGGGTAGAAGCTGTTGTGGGGCTGATGGGGGTCATATCTATAAGGCAGGAGCTGCATTGGGGCTGATGGTGGTTAGATCTATATGGCAGGATCTCCTGTGGGGCACATGTGGGTAAGACCTATGGGCAGGAGCTGCAGAGGGGATGATGTAGGTCAGATCTATGGGGCAGGAGTTGCTGTGGGGAATCTGAGGGACATATCTATGGTGCAAAATCTGCTGTTGGACTGATGTGAGTCAGATCTATGAGTTTGGAGCTGCTGTGGGGCACATGTGGGTCAGATCTATGGGGCAGGAGATGCTGTGGGGCTGATTTGGGTCAGATCTATGTGGCAGGAGATGCTGTGGGTCAGATGTATGGGGCAGGAGCTGCTGTGGGGAACATGTGGGTCAGGTCTATGGGGCAGGAGCTGCTGTGGGCACATGTGGGTCAGATCTATGGGGCAGGAGCAGCTCTGGGGCACATGTGGGTCAGATCTATGTGTTAGGAGCTGCTGTGGGGCAGATGTGGGTCAGATCTATGGGGCAAAGGCTGCTGTGTGGCAGATGTGGGTCAGATCTATGGGGCAGGAGCTGCTGTGGGTCAGATGTGGGTCAGATCTATAGGTCAGGAGCTGCTGTGGCTGATGTGGGCCAGTTCTATGGGGCAGGAGATGCTGTGAGTCAGATGTATGAGGCAGGAGCTGCTGTGGGGCAGATGGGGGTAAGATCTATGGGGCAGGAGATGCTGTGGAGCAGATGTGGGTCAGATCTATAGGTCAGGAGCTGCTGTGGCTGATGTGGGCCAGTTCTATGGGGCAGGAGATGCTGTGAGTCAGATGTATGAGGCAGGAGCTGCTGTGGGGCAGATGGGGGTCAGATCTATGGGGCAGGAGATGCTGTGGAGCAGATGTGGGTCAGATCTATGGGGCAGGAGCTGCTGTGGGGCAGATGTGGGTCAGATCTATGGGCAGGAGCTGCTGTGCTGCACATGTTGGTAGGGTCTATGGGGCAGGAGCTGCTGTGGGGCAGATGTGGGTCAGATCTATGGGGCAGGAGCTGCTGTGGGGCTGATGTTGGTCAGATCTTTGGGGCAGCAGCTGCTGTGGAGCAGATCTGGGTAAGATCTATGTCGCAGGAGCTGCTGTGGGGCAGACGTGGCACATATCTATGGGGCAAAATCTGCTGTGGGGCTGATGTGGGTCAGATCTATGAGTTTGGAGCTGCTGTGGGGCACATCTGGGTCAGATCTATGGTGCAGGATCTGATGTGGGGCAGATTTGGGTCAGATCTATGGGGAAGGGGCTGCTGTGGGGCAGATGTGGGTCAGATCTATGGGGAAGGAGCTGCTGTGGGGCTGATGTGGGTCAGATCTATAGGGCAGGAGCTGCAGTGAGGCTGATGTGGGTCACTTCTATGGGGCAGGAGATGCTGTGGGGCTGATGTGGGTCAAATCAATGGGGCAGGAGCTGCTGTTGGTCAGATCTATGGAGCAGGAGCTGCTGTGGGGCACATGTGAGTTAGATCTATGGGGCAGGAGATGGTGTGGGGCAGATTTAAGTCAGATGTATGGGGTAGGAGCTGATGGTGGGGCTGATGTTGGTCAGATCTATAGGGCAGGAGCTGCAGTGGGGCTGATGTGGGTCAGATCTATGGGGCAGGAGTTGCTGTGGGGCAGATGTGGGTCAGATCTATGGGGAGGAGCTGCTGTGGTGCAGATGTGGGTCAGATCTATGGGGCAGGAGCTGCTGTTGGTCAGATCTATGGAGCAGGAGCTGCTGTGGGGCACATGTGAGTTAGATCTATGGGGCAGGAGATGGTGTGGGGCAGATTTAAGTCAGATGTATGGGGCAGGAGCTGATGTGGGGCTGATGTTGGTCAGATCTATAGGGCAGGAGCTGCAGTGGGGCTGATGTGGGTCAGATCTATGGGGCAGGATCTCCTGTGGGGCTGATATGGGTCAAATCAATGGGACAGAGCTGCTCTGGGGCACATGTGGGTCAGATCTATGGAGCAGGAGCTGCTGTGGGTCAGATCTATGGGCAGGAGCTGCTGTGGGTCAGATCTATGGGGCAGGAGCTGCTGTGTGGCTGATGTGGGTCAGATCTATGGGGCAGGAGCTGCTTTGGGGCTTATGGTTGTTAGATCTATATGGCAGGAGCTGCTGTGGGGCACATGTGGGTCAGACCTATGGGGCAGGAGCTGCAGAGGGGATGATGTAGGTCAGATCTATGGGGCAGGAGTTGCTGTGGGGCAGATGAGGGACATATCTATGGTGCAAAATCTGCTGTTGGACTGATGTGGGTCAGATCTATGAGTTTGGAGCTGCTGTGGGGCACATGTGGGTCAGATCTATGGTGCAGGAGATGCTGCGGGGCTGATTTGGGTCAGATCTATGGGTCAGCAGCTGCTGTGGGTCTGATGTGGGTCAGATGTATGGGGCAGGAGCTGCTGTAGGGCTGATGTGGGTCAGATCTATGGGGCAGGAGCTGCTGTGGCGCTGACTTGGGTCAGATCTATGGGGCAGGAGCTGCTGTAGGGCTGATTTGAGTCAGATCTATGGGGCAGGAGATGCTGTGAGTCAGATCTATGAGGCTGGAGCTGCTGTGGGGCTGATGTGTGTCAGGTCTATGGGGCAGGACCTGCTGTGTGGCTGATGTGGGTCAGATCTATGGGGCATGATCTGCTATGGGTCAGATCTATGGGGCAGGAGCTGCAGTGGAGATGATGTAGGTCAGATCTGTGGTGTAGGAGCAGCAGTGGGGCAGATGTGTGTCAGATCTTTGGGGAGGATCTGCTGTGGGGCTGCTGTGGGTCAGTTCTATGGGGCAGGATCTCCTGGGGTCTGATGTGGGACAGATCTGTGGGGTAAAATCTGCTGTGGGGCAGATGTGGTTCAGATCTATGGGTCAGGAGCTGCTGTGGGGCAGATGTGGGTCAGATCCATGGGGCAAGAGCTTCTGTGGTGCAGATGTGGGTCAGATCTATGGGGCAGGAGCTGCTGTGGGGCTGATACGGTTAAGATCTATGGAGCGGGAGATGCTATGAGGCTGATGAGGGTCAGATCTATGGGGCAGGAGCTGATGTGGGGCTGATGTTGGTTAGATCTATAGGGCAGGAGCTGCAGTGGGGCTGATGTGGGTCAGATCTATGGGGCAGGATCTCCTGTGGGGCTGATGTGGGTCAAATCAATGGGGCAGAGCTGCTCTGGGGTACATGTGGGTCAGATCTATGGAGCAGGAGCTGCTGTGGGGCAGATTTGAATCAGATCTATAGGGCAGGAGCTGCTGTGGGTCAGATCTATGGGCGGGAGCTGCTGTGGGGCACATGTGAGTTAGATCTCTGGGGCAGGAGATGGGGTGGGGCAGATTTGGGTCAGATGTATGGGGCAAGAGCTGATGTGGGGCTGATGTGTGTCAGATCTATGGGGCAGGAGCTGCTGTGGGTTAGATGTGGGTCAGATCTATAGGTCAGGAGCTGCTCTGGGGCACATGTGGGTCAGATCTATGGAGCAGAAGCTGCTGTGGGGCAGATTTGAATCAGATCTATAGGGCAGGAGCTGCTGTGGGTCAGATCTATGGAGCAGGAGCTGCTGTGGGGCACATGTGAGTTAGATCTATGGGGCAGGAGATGGTGTGGGGCAGATTTGGGTCATATGTATGCGGCAGGAGCTGATGGTGGGGCTGATGTTGCTCAGATCTATGGGGCATGGGCTGCTGTGGGTCAGATCTACGGGACTGGAGCTGCAGTGGAGCACATGTGGGTCAGATCTCTGGGGTAGAAGCTGCTGTGGGGCTTATGGGGGTCATATCTATAAGGCAAGAGCTGCTGTGGGGCTGACTTGGGTCAGATCTATGGGGCAGGAGCTGCTGTGGGGCAGAGTTGGGTCAGATCTATGGTGCAGGAGCTGCTGTGGGGCTGACTTGGGTCAGATCTATGAGGCAGGAGCTGCTGTGGGGCTGACTTGGGTCAGATCTATGGGGCAGGAGCTGCTGTGGGGCTGATGTGGGTCAGATTTATGAGTCAGGAGCTGCTGTGTGGCTGATGTGGGTCAGATCTATGGGGCAGGAGCTGCTTTGGGGCTGATGGTGGTTAGATCTATATGGCAGGAGCTGCTGTGGGGCACATGTGGGTCAGACCTATGGGGCAGGAGCTGCGGAGGGGATGATGTAGGTCAGATCTATGGGGCAGGAGTTGCTGTGGGGCAGATGAGGGACATATCTATGGTGCAAAATCTGCTGTTGGACTGATGTGGGTCAGATCTATGAGTTTGGAGCTGCTGTGGGGCACATGTGGGTCAGATCTATGGGCCAGGAGCTGATGCGGGGCTGATTTGGGTCAGATCTATGGGGGAGGAGCTGCTGTGGGGCTGATGTGGGTCAGATTTATGAGTCAGGAGCTGCTGTGAGGGAAATGTGGGTCAGATCTATGGGGCAGGAGATGCTGAGGGTCAGATCTATGGGGCAGGAGCTGCTGTGGGGAACATGTTGGTCAGATCTATGGGGAAGAGCTGCTGTTGGTCTGATCAATGTGGCAGGAGCAGCAGTGGGGCAGATTTTGGTAATATATATAAGGCAGGAGCGGCTGTGGGGCTGATGTGGGTCAGATCTATGAGGTAGTAGCTGCTGTGGGCACATGTGTGTCAGATCTAGTTGGCGAAAGCTGCTGTGGGGCGCAAGTGAGGCAGATCTACGGGGCAGGAGCTGCTGTGTGGCAAATGTTGTCAGATCTAAGGGGCAGGAGCTGCTGTGGGGCAGATCTATGGGGCAGGAACAGATGTGGGCCTGATGTTGGTCAGATTTATGGAGCAGGAGCTGCTGTGTGGCAGATGTGGGTCAGATCTATGTTGCAGGAGCTGATGTGGGGCAGATGTAGGGCATATCTATGGGGCAGGAGCTGCTGTGAGGCTGATGGGTGTTAGATCTATGGGGCTGGAGCTACTGTGGGGCACATGTGGGTCAAATCAATGGGGCAGAGCTGCTCTGGGGCACATGAGGGTCAGATCTATGGAGCAGGATCTGCTGTGGGGCAGATTTGAATCAGATCTATAGGGCAGGAGCTGCTGTGGGTCAGATCTATGGGCAGGAGCTGCTGTGGGGCACATGTGAGTTAGATCTATGGGGCAGGAGATGGTGTGGGGCAGATTTGGGTCAGATGTATGGGTCAGGAGCTGCTGTGTGGCTGATGAGGGTCAGATCTATGGGGCAGGAGTTGCTGTGGGGCTGATGTGGGTCAGATCCTTGGGGCTGATGCTGCTGTGGGTAATATCTGTTGGGCAGCAGCTGCTTTACATATGATGTGTGTCAGATCTATGGGGCAGGAGCTGCTGTGGGGCTGATGTGGGTTAGATCTATGGGGCAGGAGCTGTTGTGGGGCTGATGGGGGTCAGATCTATGGGGCAGGAGCTACTGTGGGGCTGATGTTGGTCTGATCTATGGGGCAGGAGCTGCTGCGGGGCTGATTAGGGTCAGATCTATGGGGCAGGAGCTGCTGTGGGGCTGATGTGGGTTAGATCTATGGGGCAGGAGCTGTTGTGGGGCTGATGGGGGTCAGATCTATGGGGCAGGAGATGCTGTGGGTCAGATCTATGGGGCAGGAGATGCTGTGGGGAACATGTGTGTCAGGTCTATGGGGCAGGAGCTGCTGTGGGGCAGATGTGGGTCAGATCTATGGGTCAGCAGCTGCTGTGGGTCTGATGTGGGTAAGATCTATGGGGCAGCAGCTGCTGTGGGTCTGATGTGGGTCAGATCTATGGGGCAGGAGCTGCTGTGGGTCAGATCTATGGGGCAGGAACAGATGGGGGCCTGATGTTGGTCAGATTTATGGAGCAGGAGCTGCTGTGTTGCAGATGTGGGTCAGATCTATGGGGCAGGAGCTGCTGTGAGGCAGATGTGGGTCAGATCTATGGTGTAGGAGCTGCTGTGGGGCTGATGTGGGTCAGATCTATGGGGCAGGAGCTGCTGTGGTTAAGATCTATTTGGCAGGATCTGCTGTGGGGCAGATTTGAGTCAGATCTATGGGGCAGGAGCTGCAGTGGAGATGATGTAGGTCAAATCTATGGGGCAGGAGCTGCTGTGGGGCTGCTGTGGGTTAGATCTATGGGGCAAGAGCTGTTGTGGGTCAGATCTATTGGGCAGCAGCTGCTTTACATATGATGTGTGTCAGATCTATGGGGCCGGAGCTGCTGTGGTTAAGATCTATTTGGCAGGATCTGCTGTGGGGCAGATTTGGGTCAGATCTATGGGGCAGGAGCTGCAGTGGAGATGATGTAGGTCAGATCTATGGGGCAGGAGCTGCTGTGGGGCTGCTGTGGGTTAGATCTATGGGGTAGGAGCTGTTGTGGGTCATATCTATTGGGCAGCAGCTGCTTTACATATGATGTGTGTCAGATCTATGGGGCCGGAGCTGCAGTGGGGCTGATGGGGGTCAGATCTATGGGGCAGGAGCTACTGTGGGGCTGATGTGGGTCAAATCAATGGGGCACAGCTGCTCTTGGGAACATGTGGGTCAGATCTATGGGGCGGGGGCTGCTGTGGGGCTGATGTGGGTCAGATCTATAGGGCAGGAGCTGCTGTGCGACAGATGTGGGTCAGATCTATGGGGCAGGAGCTGCTGTGGGGCTGATGTGGGTCAGATCCTTGGGGCTGAAGCTGCTGTGGGTCATATCTACTGGGCAGCAGCTGCTTTACATATGATGTGTGTCAGATCTATGGGGCAGGAGCTGCTGTGGGGCTGCTGTGGGTTAGATCTATGGGGCAGGAGCTGTTGTGGGGATGATGGGGTTCAGATCTATGGGGCAGGAGCTACTGTGGGGATGATGGGGGTCAGATCTATGGGCAGGAGCTACTGTGGGGGTGATGTTGGTCTGATCTATGGGGCAGGAGCTGCTGTGCGACAGATGTGGGTCAGATCTATGGGGCAGGTGCTGCTGTGCGACATATGTGGGTCAGATCTATGGGGCAGGATCTGCTGTGGGGTTGATGTGGGAAAGATCTATGGGGCAGGAGATGCTTTGGGGCAGATGTGGGTCAGATCTATGGGGCAGGAGTTGCTGTGGGGCTGATGTGGGTCAGATCCCTGGGGCTGATGCTGCTGTGGGTCATATCTATTGGGCAGCAGCTGCTTTACATATGATGTGTGTCAGATCTATAGGGCAGGAGCTGCTGTGGGGCTGATGTGGGTTAGATCTATGGGGCAGGAGCTGCTGTGGGTCAGATCTATGGGGCAGGAACAGATGGGGGCCTGATGTTGGTCAGATTTATGGAGCAGGAGCTGCTGTGTTGCAGATGTGGGTCAGATCTATGGGGAGGAGCTGCTGTGGTGCAGATGTGTGTCAGAGCTATTAGGCAGGAGCTGCTGTGTGGCAGATGTGGGTCAGATCTATGGTGTAGGAGCTGCTGTGGGGCTGATGTGGGTCAGATCTATGGGGCAGGAGCTGCTGCGGGGCTGATTTGGGTCAGATCTATGGGGCAGGAGTTGCTGTGGGGCTGATGTGGGTCAGATCCTTGGGGCTGATGCTGCTGTGGGTCATATCTGTTGGGCAGCAGCTGCTTTACATATGATGTGTGTCAGATCTATGGGGCAGGAGCTGCTGTGGGGCTGATGTGGGTTAGATCTATGGGGCAGGAGCTGTTGTGGGGCTGATGGGGGTCAGATCCTTAGGGTAGGAGCTACTGTGGGGCTGATGTTGGTCTGATCTATGGGGCAGGAGCTGCTGCGGGGCTGATTTGGGTCAGATCTATGGGGCAGGAGCTGCTGTGGGGCTGATGTGGGTTAGATCTATGGGGCAGGAGCTGTTGTGGGGCTGATGGGGGTCAGATCTATGGGGCAGGAGATGCTGTGGGTCAGATCTATGGGGCAGGAGATGCTGTGGGGAACATGTGTGTCAGATCTATGGGGCAGGAGCTGCTGTGGGTCAGATCTATGGGGCAGGAACAGATGGGGGCCTGATGTTGGTCAGATTTATGGAGCAGGAGCTGCTGTGTTGCAGATGTGGGTCAGATCTATGGGGAGGAGCTGCTGTGGTGCAGATGTGGGTCAGAGCTATGGGGCAGGAGCTGCTGTGTGGCAGATGTGGGTCAGATCTATGGTGTAGGAGCTGCTGTGGGGCTGATGTGGGTCAGATCTATGGGGCAGGAGCTGCTGTGGTTAAGATCTATTTGGCAGGATCTGCTGTGGGGCAGATTTGGGTCAGATCTATGGGGCAGGAGCTGCAGTGGAGATGATGTAGGTCAGATGTATGGGGCAGGAGCTGCTGTGGGGCTGCTGTGGGTTAGATCTATGGGGTAGGAGCTGTTGTGGGTCAGTTCTATTGGGCAGCAGCTGCTTTACATATGATGTGTGTCAGATCTATGGGGCCGGAGCTGCTGTGGTTAAGATCTATTTGGCAGGATCTGCTGTGGGGCAGATTTGGGTCAGATCTATGGGGCAGGAGCTGCAGTGGAGATGATGTAGGTCAGATCTATGGGGCAGGAGCTGCTGTGGGGCTGCTGTGGGTTAGATCCAGGGGGCAGGAGCTGTTGTGGGTCATATCTATTGGGCAGCAGCTGCTTTACATATGATGTGTGTCAGATCTATGGGGCCGGAGCTGCTGTGGTTAAGATCTATTTGGCAGGATCTGCTGTGGGGCAGATTTGGGTCAGATCTATGGGGCAGGAGCTGCAGTGGAGATGATGTAGGTCAGATCTATGGGGCAGGAGCTGCTGTGGGGCTGCTGTGGGTTAGATCTATGGGGCAGGAGCTGTTGTGGGTCATATCTATTGGGCAGCAGCTGCTTTACATATGATGTGTGTCAGATCTATGGGGCCGGAGCTGCAGTGGGGCTGATGAGGGTCAGATCTATGGGGGAGGAGCTACTGTGGGGCTGATGTGGGTCAAATCAATGGGGCACAGCTGCTCTTGGGAACATGTGGGTCAGATCTATGGGGCGGGGGCTGCTGTGGGGCTGATGTGGGTCAGATCTATAGGGCAGGAGCTGCTGTGCGACAGATGTGGGTCAGATCTATGGGGCAGGAGCTGCTGTGGGGCTGATGTGGGTCAGATCCTTGGGGCTGAAGCTGCTGTGGGTCATATCTACTGGGCAGCAGCTGCTTTACATATGATGTGTGTCAGATCTATGGGGCAGGAGCTGCTGTGGGGCTGCTGTGGGTTAGATCTATGGGGCAGGAGCTGCTGTGGGTCAGATCTATGGGGCAGGAACAGATGGGGGCCTGATGTTGGTCAGATTTATGGAGCAGGAGCTGCTGTGTTGCAGATGTGGGTCAGATCTATGGGGAGGAGCTGCTGTGGTGCAGATGTGGGTCAGAGCTATGGGGCAGGAGCTGCTGTGTGGCAGATGTGGGTCAGATCTATGGTGTAGGAGCTGCTGTGGGGCTGATGTGGGTCAGATCTATGGGGCAGGAGCTGCTGCGGGGCTGATTTGGGTCAGATCTATGGGGCAGGAGTTGCTGTGGGGCTGATGTGGGTCAGATCCTTGGGGCTGATGCTGCTGTGGGTCATATCTATTGGGCAGCAGCTGCTTTACATATGATGTGTGTCAGATCTATGGGGCCGGAGCTGCTGTGGTTAAGATCTATTTGGCAGGATCTGCTGTGGGGCAGATTTGGGTCAGATCTATGGGGCAGGAGCTGCAGTGGAGATGATGTAGGTCAGATCTATGGGGCAGGAGCTGCTGTGGGGCTGCTGTGGGTTAGATCTATGGGGCAGGAGCTGTTGTGGGTCATATCTATTGGGCAGCAGCTGCTTTACATATGATGTGTGTCAGATCTATGGGGCCGGAGCTGCAGTGGGGCTGATGAGGGTCAGATCTATGGGGGAGGAGCTACTGTGGGGCTGATGTGGGTCAAATCAATGGGGCACAGCTGCTCTTGGGAACATGTGGGTCAGATCTATGGGGCGGGGGCTGCTGTGGGGCTGATGTGGGTCAGATCTATAGGGCAGGAGCTGCTGTGCGACAGATGTGGGTCAGATCTATGGGGCAGGAGCTGCTGTGGGGCTGATGTGGGTCAGATCCTTGGGGCTGAAGCTGCTGTGGGTCATATCTACTGGGCAGCAGCTGCTTTACATATGATGTGTGTCAGATCTATAAGGCAGGAGCTGCTGTGGGGCTGCTGTGGGTTAGATCTATGGGGCAGGAGCTGCTGTGGGTCAGATCTATGGGGCAGGAACAGATGGGGGCCTGATGTTGGTCAGATTTATGGAGCAGGAGCTGCTGTGTTGCAGATGTGGGTCAGATCTATGGGGAGGAGCTGCTGTGGTGCAGATGTGGGTCAGAGCTATGGGGCAGGAGCTGCTGTGTGGCAGATGTGGGTCAGATCTATGGTGTAGGAGCTGCTGTGGGGCTGATGTGGGTCAGATCTATGGGGCAGGAGCTGCTGCGGGGCTGATTTGGGTCAGATCTATGGGGCAGGAGTTGCTGTGGGGCTGATGTGGGTCAGATCCTTGGGGCTGATGCTGCTGTGGGTCATATCTATTGGGCAGCAGCTGCTTTACATATGATGTGTGTCAGATCTATGGGGCAGGAGCTGCTGTGGGGCTGATGTGGGTTAGATCTATGGGGCAGGAGCTGCTGCGGGGCTGATTTGGGTCAGATCTATGGGTCAGGAGCTGCTGTGGGGCTGATGTGGGTTAGATCTATGGGGCAGGAGCTGTTGTGGGGCTGATGGGGGTCAGATCTATGGGGCAGGAGATGCTGTGGGTCAGATCTATGGGGCAGGAGATGCTGTGGGGAACATGTGTGTCAGATCTATGGGGCAGGAGCTGCTGTGTGTCAGATCTATGGGGCAGGAACAGATGGGGGCCTGATGTTGGTCAGATTTATGGAGCAGGAGCTGCTGTGTTGCAGATGTGGGTCAGATCTATGGGGAGGAGCTGCTGTGGTGCAGATGTGGGTCAGAGCTATGGGGCAGGAGCTGCTGTGTGGCAGATGTGGGTCAGATCTATGGTGTAGGAGCTGCTGTGGGGCTGATGTGGGTCAGATCTATGGGGCAGGAGCTGCTGTGGTTAAGATCTATTTGGCAGGATCTGCTGTGGGGCAGATTTGGGTCAGATCTATGGGGCAGGAGCTGCAGTGGAGATGATGTAGGTCAGATCTATGGGGCAGGAGCTGCTGTGGGGCTGCTGTGGGTTAGATCTATGGGGCAGGAGCTGTTGTGGGTCATATCTATTGGGCAGCAGCTGCTTTACATATGATGTGTGTCAGATCTATGGGGCCGGAGCTGCTGTGGTTAAGATCTATTTGGCAGGATCTGCTGTGGGGCAGATTTGGGTCAGATCTATGGGGCAGGAGCTGCAGTGGAGATGATGTAGGTCAGATCTATGGGGCAGGAGCTGCTGTGGGGCTGCTGTGGGTTAGATCTATGGGGCAGGAGCTGTTGTGGGTCATATCTATTGGGCAGCAGCTGCTTTACATATGATGTGTGTCAGATCTATGGGGCCGGAGCTGCAGTGGGGCTGATGAGGGTCAGATCTATGGGGGAGGAGCTACTGTGGGGCTGATGTGGGTCAAATCAATGGGGCACAGCTGCTCTTGGGAACATGTGGGTCAGATCTATGGGGCGGGGGCTGCTGTGGGGCTGATGTGGGTCAGATCTATAGGGCAGGAGCTGCTGTGCGACAGATGTGGGTCAGATCTATGGGGCAGGAGCTGCTGTGGGGCTGATGTGGGTCAGATCCTTGGGGCTGAAGCTGCTGTGGGTCATATCTACTGGGCAGCAGCTGCTTTACATATGATGTGTGTCAGATCTATGGGGCAGGAGCTGCTGTGGGGCTGCTGTGGGTTAGATCTATGGGGCAGGAGCTGCTGTGGGTCAGATCTATGGGGCAGGAACAGATGGGGGCCTGATGTTGGTCAGATTTATGGAGCAGGAGCTGCTGTGTTGCAGATGTGGGTCAGATCTATGGGGAGGAGCTGCTGTGGTGCAGATGTGGGTCAGAGCTATGGGGCAGGAGCTGCTGTGTGGTAGATGTGGGTCAGATCTATGGTGTAGGAGCTGCTGTGGGGCTGATTTGGGTCAGATCTATGGGGCAGGAGCTGCTGCGGGGCTGATTTGGGTCAGATCTATGGGGCAGGAGCTGCTGCGGGGCTGATTTGGGTCAGAGCTATGGGGCAGGAGCTGCTGTGGGGCTGATGTGGGTCAGATCTATGGGGCAGGAGCTGCTGCGGGGCTGATTTGGGTCAGATCTATGGGGCAGGAGTTGCTGTGGGGCTGATGTGGGTCAGATCCTTGGGGCTGATGCTGCTGTGGGTCATATCTATTGGGCAGCAGCTGCTTTACATATGATGTGTGTCAGATCTATGGGGCAGGAGCTGCTGTGGGGCTGATGTGGGTTAGATCTATGGGGCAGGAGCTGTTGTGGGGCTGATGGGGGTCAGATCTATGGGGCAGGAGCTACTGTGGGGCTGATGTTGGTCTGATCTATGGGGCAGGAGCTGCTGCGGGGCTGATTTGGGTCAGATCTATGGGGCAGGAGCTGCTGTGGGGCTGATGTGGGTTAGATCTATGGGGCAGGAGCTGTTGTGGGGCTGATGGGGGTCAGAACTATGGGGCAGGAGATGCTGTGGGTCAGATCTATGGGGCAGGAGATGCTGTGGGGAACATGTGTGTCAGATCTATGGGGCAGGAGCTGCTGTGGGTCAGATCTATGGAGCAGGAACAGATGGGGGCCTGATGTTGGTCAGATTTATGGAGCAGGAGCTGCTGTGTTGCAGATGTGGGTCAGATCTATGGGGAGGAGCTGCTGTGGTGCAGATGTGGGTCAGAGCTATTAGGCAGGAGCTGCTGTGTGGCAGATGTGGGTCAGATCTATGGTGTAGGAGCTGCTGTGGGGCTGATGTGGGTCAGATCTATGGGGCAGGAGCTGCTGCGGGGCTGATTTGGGTCAGATCAATGGGGCAGGAGTTGCTGTGGGGCTGATGTGGGTCAGATCCTTGGGGCTGATGCTGCTGTGGGTCATATCTATTGGGCAGCAGCTGCTTTACATATGATGTGTGTCAGATCTATGGGGCAGGAGCTGCTGTGGGGCTGATGTGGGTTAGATCTATGGGGCAGGAGCTGTTGTGGGGCTAATGGGGGTCAGATCCTTAGGGCAGGAGCTACTGTGGGGCTGATGTTGGTCTGATCTATGGGGCAGGAGCTGCTGCGGGGCTGATTTGGGTCAGATCTATGGGGCAGGAGCTGCTGTGGGGCTGATGTGGGTTAGATCTATGGGGCAGGAGCTGTTGTGGGGCTGATGGGGGTCAGATCTATGGGGCAGGAGATGCTGTGGGTCAGATCTATGGGGCAGGAGATGCTGTGGGGAACATGTGTGTCAGATCTATGGGGCAGGAGCTGCTGTGGGTCAGATCTATGGGGCAGGAACAGATGGGGGCCTGATGTTGGTCAGATTTATGGAGCAGGAGCTGCTGTGTTGCAGATGTGGGTCAGATCTATGGGGAGGAGCTGCTGTGGTGCAGATGTGGGTCAGAGCTATGGGGCAGGAGCTGCTGTGTGGCAGATGTGGGTCAGATCTATGGTGTAGGAGCTGCTGTGGGGCTGATGTGGGTCAGATCTATGGGGCAGGAGCTGCTGTGGTTAAGATCTATTTGGCAGGATCTGCTGTGGGGCAGATTTGGGTCAGATCTATGGGGCAGGAGCTGCAGTGGAGATGATGTAGGTCAGATCTATGGGGCAGGAGCTGCTGTGGGGCTGCTGTGGGTTAGATCTATGGGGCAGGAGCTGTTGTGGGTCAGTTCTATTGGGCAGCAGCTGCTTTACATATGATGTGTGTCAGATCTATGGGGCCGGAGCTGCTGTGGTTAAGATCTATTTGGCAGGATCTGCTGTGGGGCAGATTTGGGTCAGATCTATGGGGCAGGAGCTGCAGTGGAGATGATGTAGGTCAGATCTATGGGGCAGGAGCTGCTGTGGGGCTGCTGTGGGTTAGATCCAGGGGGCAGGAGCTGTTGTGGGTCATATCTATTGGGCAGCAGCTGCTTTACATATGATGTGTGTCAGATCTATGGGGCCGGAGCTGCTGTGGTTAAGATCTATTTGGCAGGATCTGCTGTGGGGCAGATTTGGGTCAGATCTATGGGGCAGGAGCTGCAGTGGAGATGATGTAGGTCAGATCTATGGGGCAGGAGCTGCTGTGGGGCTGCTGTGGGTTAGATCTATGGGGCAGGAGCTGTTGTGGGTCATATCTATTGGGCAGCAGCTGCTTTACATATGATGTGTGTCAGATCTATGGGGCCGGAGCTGCAGTGGGGCTGATGAGGGTCAGATCTATGGGGGAGGAGCTACTGTGGGGCTGATGTGGGTCAAATCAATGGGGCACAGCTGCTCTTGGGAACATGTGGGTCAGATCTATGGGGCGGGGGCTGCTGTGGGGCTGATGTGGGTCAGATCTATAGGGCAGGAGCTGCTGTGCGACAGATGTGGGTCAGATCTATGGGGCAGGAGCTGCTGTGGGGCTGATGTGGGTCAGATCCTTGGGGCTGAAGCTGCTGTGGGTCATATCTACTGGGCAGCAGCTGCTTTACATATGATGTGTGTCAGATCTATGGGGCAGGAGCTGCTGTGGGGCTGCTGTGGGTTAGATCTATGGGGCAGGAGCTGCTGTGGGTCAGATCTATGGGGCAGGAACAGATGGGGGCCTGATGTTGGTCAGATTTATGGAGCAGGAGCTGCTGTGTTGCAGATGTGGGTCAGATCTATGGGGAGGAGCTGCTGTGGTGCAGATGTGGGTCAGAGCTATGGGGCAGGAGCTGCTGTGTGGCAGATGTGGGTCAGATCTATGGTGTAGGAGCTGCTGTGGGGCTGATGTGGGTCAGATCTATGGGGCAGGAGCTGCTGCGGGGCTGATTTGGGTCAGATCTATGGGGCAGGAGTTGCTGTGGGGCTGATGTGGGTCAGATCCTTGGGGCTGATGCTGCTGTGGGTCATATCTATTGGGCAGCAGCTGCTTTACATATGATGTGTGTCAGATCTATGGGGCAGGAGCTGCTGTGGGGCTGATGTGGGTTAGATCTATGGGGCAGGAGCTGTTGTGGGGCTGATGGGGGTCAGATCTATGGGGCAGGAGCTACTGTGGGGCTGATGTTGGTCTGATCTATGGGGCAGGAGCTGCTGCGGGGCTGATTTGGGTCAGATCTATGGGGCAGGAGCTGCTGTGGGGCTGATGTGTGTTAGATCTATGGGGCAGGAGCTGTTGTGGGGCTGATGGGGGTCAGATCTATGGGGCAGGAGATGCTGTGGGTCAGATCTATGGGGCAGGAGATGCTGTGGGGAACATGTGTGTCAGATCTATGGGGCAGGAGCTGCTGTGGGTCAGATCTATGGAGCAGGAACAGATGGGGGCCTGATGTTGGTCAGATTTATGGAGCAGGAGCTGCTGTGTTGCAGATGTGGGTCAGATCTATGGGGAGGAGCTGCTGTGGTGCAGATGTGGGTCAGAGCTATGGGGCAGGAGCTGCTGTGTGGCAGATGTGGGTCAGATCTATGGTGTAGGAGCTGCTGTGGGGCTGATGTGGGTCAGATCTATGGGGCAGGAGCTGCTGTGGTTAAGATCTATTTGGCAGGATCTGCTGTGGGGCAGATTTGGGTCAGATCTATGGGGCAGGAGCTGCAGTGGAGATGATGTAGGTCAGATCTATGGGGCAGGAGCTGCTGTGGGGCTGCTGTGGGTTAGATCTATGGGGCAGGAGCTGTTGTGGGTCAGTTCTATTGGGCAGCAGCTGCTTTACATATGATTTGTGTCAGATCTATGGGGCCGGAGCTGCTGTGGTTAAGATCTATTTGGCAGGATCTGCTGTGGGGCAGATTTGGGTCAGATCTATGGGGCAGGAGCTGCAGTGGAGATGATGTAGGTCAGATCTATGGGGCAGGAGCTGCTGTGGGGCTGCTGTGGGTTAGATCTATGGGGCAGGAGCTGTTGTGGGTCATATCTATTGGGCAGCAGCTGCTTTACATATGATGTGTGTCAGATCTATGGGGCCGGAGCTGCAGTGGGGCTGATGAGGGTCAGATCTATGGGGGAGGAGCTACTGTGGGGCTGATGTGGGTCAAATCAATGGGGCACAGCTGCTCTTGGGAACATGTGGGTCAGATCTATGGGGCGGGGGCTGCTGTGGGGCTGATGTGGGTCAGATCTATAGGGCAGGAGCTGCTGTGCGACAGATGTGGGTCAGATCTATGGGGCAGGAGCTGCTGTGGGGCTGATGTGGGTCAGATCCTTGGGGCTGAAGCTGCTGTGGGTCATATCTACTGGGCAGCAGCTGCTTTACATATGATGTGTGTCAGATCTATGGGGCAGGAGCTGCTGTGGGGCTGCTGTGGGTTAGATCTATGGGGCAGGAGCTGCTGTGGGTCAGATCTATGGGGCAGGAACAGATGGGGGCCTGATGTTGGTCAGATTTATGGAGCAGGAGCTGCTGTGTTGCAGATGTGGGTCAGATCTATGGGGAGGAGCTGCTGTGGTGCAGATGTGGGTCAGAGCTATGGGGCAGGAGCTGCTGTGTGGCAGATGTGGGTCAGATCTATGGTGTAGGAGCTGCTGTGGGGCTGATGTGGGTCAGATCTATGGGGCAGGAGCTGCTGCGGGGCTGATTTGGGTCAGATCTATGGGGCAGGAGTTGCTGTGGGGCTGATGTGGGTCAGATCCTTGGGGCTGATGCTGCTGTGGGTCATATCTATTGGGCAGCAGCTGCTTTACATATGATGTGTGTCAGATCTATGGGGCAGGAGCTGCTGTGGGGCTGATGTGGGTTAGATCTATGGGGCAGGAGCTGTTGTGGGGCTGATGGGGGTCAGATCCTTAGGGCAGGAGCTACTGTGGGGCTGATGTTGGTCTGATCTATGGGGCAGGAGCTGCTGCGGGGCTGATTTGGGTCAGATCTATGGGGCAGGAGCTGCTGTGGGGCTGATGTGGGTTAGATCTATGGGGCAGGAGCTGTTGTGGGGCTGATGGGGGTCAGATCTATGGGGCAGGAGATGCTGTGGGGCTGATGTTGGTCTGATCTATGGGGCAGGAGCTGCTGTGGGGCTGATGTGGGTTAGATCTATGGGGCAGGAGCTGCTGTGGGGCTGATGTGGGTTAGATCTATGGGGCAGGAGCTGTTGTGGGGCTGATGGGGGTCAGATCCTTAGGGCAGGAGCTACTGTGGGGCTGATGTTGGTCTGATCTATGGGGCAGGAGCTGCTGTGGGGCTGATGTGGGTTAGATCTATGGGGCAGGAGCTGTTGTGGGGCTGATGGGGGTCAGATCTATGGGACAGGAGATGCTGTGGGTCAGATCTATGGGGCAGGAGATGCTGTGGGGAACATGTGTGTCAGATCTATGGGGCAGGAGCTGCTGTGGGTCAGATCTATGGGGCAGGAACAGATGGGGGCCTGATGTTGGTCAGATTTATGGAGCAGGAGCTGCTGTGTTGCAGATGTGGTTCAGATCTATGGGGAGGAGCTGCTGTGGTGCAGATGTGGGTCAGAGCTATGGGGCAGGAGCTGCTGTGTGGCAGATATTGGTCAGATCTATGGTGTAGGAGCTGCTGTGGGGCTGATGTGGGTCAGATCTATGGGGCAGGAGCTGCTGTGGTTAAGATCTATTTGGCAGGATCTGCTGTGGGGCAGATTTGGGTCAGATCTATGGGGCAGGAGCTGCAGTGGAGATGATGTAGGTCAGATCTATGGGGCAGGAGCTGCTGTGGGGCTGCTGTGGGTTAGATCTATGGGGCAGGAGCTGTTGTGGGTCAGTTCTATTGGGCAGCAGCTGCTTTACATATGATGTGTGTCAGATCTATGGGGCCGGAGCTGCTGTGGTTAAGATCTATTTGGCAGGATCTGCTGTGGGGCAGATTTGGGTCAGATCTATGGGGCAGGAGCTGCAGTGGAGATGATGTAGGTCAGATCTATGGGGCAGGAGCTGCTGTGGGGCTGCTGTGGGTTAGATCTATGGGGCAGGAGCTGTTGTGGGTCATATCTATTGGGCAGCAGCTGCTTTACATATGATGTGTGTCAGATCTATGGGGCCGGAGCTGCTGTGGTTAAGATCTACTTGGCAGGATCTGCTGTGGGGCAGATTTGGGTCAGATCTATGGGGCAGGAGCTGCAGTGGAGATGATGTAGGTCAGATCTATGGGGCAGGAGCTGCTGTGGGGCTGCTGTGGGTTAGATCTATGGGGCAGGAGCTGTTGTGGGTCATATCTATTGGGCAGCAGCTGCTTTACATATGATGTGTGTCAGATCTATGGGGCCGGAGCTGCAGTGGGGCTGATGAGGGTCAGATCTATGGGGGAGGAGCTACTGTGGGGCTGATGTGGGTCAAATCAATGGGGCACAGCTGCTCTTGGGAACATGTGGGTCAGATCTATGGGGCAGGGGCTGCTGTGGGGCTGATGTGGGTCAGATCTATAGGGCAGGAGCTGCTGTGCGACAGATGTGGGTCAGATCTATGGGGCAGGAGCTGCTGTGGGGCTGATGTGGGTCAGATCCTTGGGGCTGAAGCTGCTGTGGGTCATATCTACTGGGCAGCAGCTGCTTTACATATGATGTGTGTCAGATCTATGGGGCAGGAGCTGCTGTGGGGCTGCTGTGGGTTAGATCTATGGGGCAGGAGCTGTTGTGGGGCTGATGGGGTTCAGATCTATGGGGCAGGAGCTACTGTGGGGATGATGGGGGTCAGATCTATGGGGCTGGAGCTGCTGCGGGGCTGATTTGGGTCAGATCTATGGGGCAGGAGTTGCTGTGGGGCTGATGTGGGTCAGATCCTTGGGGCTGATGCTGCTGTGGGTCATATCTATTGGGCAGCAGCTGCTTTACATATGATGTGTGTCAGATCTATGGGGCAGGAGCTGCTGTGGGGCTGATGTGGGTTAGATCTATGGGGCAGGAGCTGTTGTGGGGCTGATGGGGGTCAGATCCTTAGGGCAGGAGCTACTGTGGGGCTGATGTTGGTCTGATCTATGGGGCAGGAGCTGCTGCGGGGCTGATTTGGGTCAGATCTATGGGGCAGGAGCTGCTGTGGGGCTGATGTGGGTTAGATCTATGGAGCAGGAGCTGTTGTGGGGCTGATGGGGGTCAGATCTATGGGGCAGGAGATGCTGTGGGTCAGATCTATGGGGCAGGAGATGCTGTGGGGAACATGTGTGTCAGATTTATGGGGCAGGAGCTGCTGTGGGTCAGAATTATGGGGCAGGAACAGATGGGGGCCTGATGTTGGTCAGATTTATGGAGCAGGAGCTGCTGTGTTGCAGATGTGGGTCAGATCTATAGGGAGGAGCTGCTGTGGTGCAGATGTGGGTCAGAGCTATGAGGCAGGAGCTGCTGTGTGGCAGATGTGGGTCAGATCTATGGTGTAGGAGCTGCTGTGGGGCTGATGTGGGTCAGATGTATGGGGCAGGAGCTGCTGTGGTTAAGATCTATTTGGCAGGATCTGCTGTGGGGCAGATTTGGGTCAGATCTATGGGGCAGGAGCTGCAGTGGAGATGATGTAGGTCAGATCTATGGGGCAGGAGCTGCTGTGGGGCTGCTGTGGGTTAGATCTATGGGGCAGGAGCTGTTGTGGGTCATATCTATTGGGCAGCAGCTGCTTTACATATGATGTGTGTCAGATCTATGGGGCCGGAGCTGCAGTGGGGCTGATGAGGGTCAGATCTATGGGGGAGGAGCTACTGTGGGGCTGATGTGGGTCAAATCAATGGGGCACAGCTGCTCATGGGAACATGTGGGTCAGATCTATGGGGCGGGGGCTGCTGTGGGGCTGATGTGGGTCAGATCTATAGGGCAGGAGCTGCTGTGCGACAGATGTGGGTCAGATCTATGGGGCAGGAGCTGCTGTGGGGCTGATGTGGGTCAGATCCTTGGGGCTGAAGCTGCTGTGGGTCATATCTACTGGGCAGCAGCTGCTTTACATATGATGTGTGTCAGATCTATGGGGCAGGAGCTGCTGTGGGGCTGCTGTGGGTTAGATCTATGGGGCAGGAGCTGCTGTGGGTCAGATCTATGGGGCAGGAACAGATGGGGGCCTGATGTTGGTCAGATTTATGGAGCAGGAGCTGCTGTGTTGCAGATGTGGGTCAGATCTATGGGGAGGAGCTGCTGTGGTGCAGATGTGGGTCAGAGCTATGGGGCAGGAGCTGCTGTGTGGCAGATGTGGGTCAGATCTATGGTGTAGGAGCTGCTGTGGGGCTGATGTGGGTCAGATCTATGGGGCAGGAGCTGCTGCGGGGCTGATTTGGGTCAGATCTATGGGGCAGGAGTTGCTGTGGGGCTGATGTGGGTCAGATCCTTGGGGCTGATGCTGCTGTGGGTCATATCTATTGGGCAGCAGCTGCTTTACATATGATGTGTGTCAGATCTATGGGGCAGGAGCTGCTGTGGGGCTGATGTGGGTTAGATCTATGGGGCAGGAGCTGTTGTGGGGCTGATGGGGGTCAGATCCTTAGGGCAGGAGCTACTGTGGGGCTGATGTTGGTCTGATCTATGGGGCAGGAGCTGCTGCGGGGCTGATTTGGGTCAGATCTATGGGGCAGGAGCTGCTGTGGGGCTGATGTGGGTTAGATCTATGGGGCAGGAGCTGTTGTGGGGCTGATGGGGGTCAGATCTATGGGGCAGGAGATGCTGTGGGTCAGATCTATGGGGCAGGAGATGCTGTGGGGAACATGTGTGTCAGATCTATGGGGCAGGAGCTGCTGTGGGTCAGATCTATGGGGCAGGAACACATGGGGGCCTGATGTTGGTCAGATTTATGGAGCAGGAGCTGCTGTGTTGCAGATGTGGGTCAGATCTATGGGGAGGAGCTGCTGTGGTGCAGATGTGGGTCAGAGCTATGGGGCAGGAGCTGCTGTGTGGCAGATGTGGGTCAGATCTATGGTGTAGGAGCTGCTGTGGGGCTGATGTGGGTCAGATCTATGGGGCAGGAGCTGCTGTGGTTAAGATCTATTTGGCAGGATCTGCTGTGGGGCAGATTTGGGTCAGATCTATGGGGCAGGAGCTGCAGTGGAGATGATGTAGGTCAGATCTATGGGGCAGGAGCTGCTGTGGGGCTGCTGTGGGTTAGATCTATGGGGCAGGAGCTGTTGTGGGTCAGTTCTATTGGGCAGCAGCTGCTTTACATATGATGTGTGTCAGATCTATGGGGCCGGAGCTGCTGTGGTTAAGATCTATTTGGCAGGATCTGCTGTGGGGCAGATTTGGGTCAGATCTATGGGGCAGGAGCTGCAGTGGAGATGATGTAGGTTAGATCTATGGGGCAGGAGCTGCTGTGGGGCTGCTGTGGGTTAGATCTATGGGGCAGGAGCTGTTGTGGGTCATATCTATTGGGCAGCAGCTGCTTTACATATGATGTGTGTCAGATCTATAGGGCCGGAGCTGCTGTGGTTAAGATCTATCTGGCAGGATCTGCTGTGGGGCAGATTTGGGTCAGATCTATGGGGCAGGAGCTGCAGTGGAGATGATGTAGGTCAGATCTATGGGGCAGGAGCTGCTGTGGGGCTGCTGTGGGTTAGATCTATGGGGCAGGAGCTGTTGTGGGTCATATCTATTGGGCAGCAGCTGCTTTACATATGATGTGTGTCAGATCTATGGGGCCGGAGCTGCAGTGGGGCTGATGAGGGTCAGATCTATGGGGGAGGAGCTACTGTGGGGCTGATGTGGGTCAAATCAATGGGGCACAGCTGCTCTTGGGAACATGTGGGTCAGATCTATGGGGCGGGGGCTGCTGTGGGGCTGATGTGGGTCAGATCTATAGGGCAGGAGCTGCTGTGCGACAGATGTGGGTCAGATCTATGGGGCGGGGGCTGCTGTGGTGCTGATGTGGGTCAGATCTATAGGGCAGGAGCTGCTGTGCGACAGATGTGGGTCAGATCTATGGGGCAGGAGCTGCTGTGGGGCTGATGTGGGTCAGATCCTTTTGGCTGAAGCTAATGTGGGTCATATCTACTGGGCAGCAGCTGCTTTACATATGATGTGTGTCAGATCTATGGGGCAGGAGCTGCTGTGGGGCTGCTGTGGGTTAGATCTATGGGGCAGGAGCTGCTGTGGGTCAGATCTATGGGGCAAGAACAGATGGGGGCCTGATGTTGGTCAGATTTATGGAGCAGGAGCTGCTGTGTTGCAGATGTGGGTCAGATCTATGGGGAGGAGCTGCTGTGGTGCAAATGTGGGTCAGAGCTATGGGGCAGGAGCTGCTGTGTGGCAGATGTGGGTCAGATCTATGGTGTAGGAGCTGCTGTGGGGCTGATGTGGGTCAGATCTATGGGGCAGGAGCTGCTGCGGGGCTGATTTGGGTCAGATCTATGGGGCAGTGGTTGCTGTGGGGCTGATGTGGGTCAGATCCTTGGGGCTGATGCTGCTGTGGGTCATATCTATTGGGCAGCAGCTGCTTTACATGTGATGTGTGTCAGATCTATGGGGCAGGAGCTGCTGTGGGGCTGATGTGGGTTAGATCTATGGGGCAGGAGCTGTTGTGGGGCTGATGGGGGTCAGATCCTTAGGGCAGGAGCTACTGTGCGGCTGATGTTGGTCAGATCTATGAGGCATGAGCTGCTGTGGTTAAGATCTATTTGGCAGGATCTGCTGTGGGGCAGATTTGGGTCAGATCTATGGGGCAGGAGCTGCAGTGGAGATGATGTAGGTCAGATCTATGGGGCAGGAGCTGCTGTGGGGCTGCTGTGGGTTAGATCTATGGGGCAGGAGCTGTTGTGGGTCAGTTCTATTGGGCAGCAGCTGCTTTACATATGATGTGTGTCAGATCTATTGGGCCGGAGCTGCAGTGGGGCTGATGAGGGTCAGATCTATGGGGGAGGAGCTACTGTGGGGCTGATGTGGGTCAAATCAATGGGGCACAGCTGCTCTTGGGAACATGTGGGTCAGATCTATGGGGCGGGGGCTGCTGTGGGGCAGATGTGGGTCAGATCTATAGGGCAGGAGCTGCTGTGCGACAGATGTGGGTCAGATCTATGGGGCAGGAGCTGCTGTGGGGCTGATGTGGGTCAGATCCTTGGGGCTGAAGCTGCTGTGGGTCATATCTACTGGGCAGCAGCTGCTTTACATATGATGTGTGTCAGATCTATGGGGCAGGAGCTGCTGTGGGGCTGCTGTGGGTTAGATCTATGGGGCAGGAGCTGTTGTGGGACTGATGGGGTTCAGATCTATGGGGCAGGAGCTACTGTGGGGATGATGGGGGTCAGATCTATGGGGCAGGAGCTACTGTGGGGATGATGGGGGTCAGATCTATGGGGCTGGAGCTGCTGCGGGGCTGATTTGGGTCAGATCTATGGGGCAGGAGTTGCTGTGGGGCTGATGTGGGTTAGATCCTTGGGGCTGATGCTGCTGTGGGTCATATCTATTGGGCAGCAGCTGCTTTACATATGATGTGTGTCAGATCTATGGGGCAGGAGCTGTTGTGGGGCTGATGTGGGAAAGATCCTTAGGGCAGGAGCTACTGTGGGGCTGATGTTGGTCTGATCTATGGGGCAGGAGCTGCTGCGGGGCTGATTTGGGTCAGATCTATGGGGCAGGAGCTGCTGTGGGGCTGATGTGGGTTAGATCTATGGGGCAGGAGCTGTTGTGGGGCTGATGGGGGTCAGATCTATGGGGCAGGAGATGCTGTGGGTCAGATCTATGGGGCAGGAGATGCTGTGGGGAACATGTGTGTCAGATCTATGGGGCAGGAGCTGCTGTGGGTCAGATCTATGGGGCAGGAACAGATGGGGGCCTGATGTTGGTCAGATTTATGGAGCAGGAGCTGCTGTGTTGCGGATGTGGGTCAAATCTATGGGGAGGAGCTGCTGTGGTGCAGATGTGGGTCAGAGCTATGGGGCAGGAGCTGCTGTGTGGCAGATGTGGGTCAGATCTATGGTGTAGGAGCTGCTGTGGGGCTGATGTGGGTCAGATCTATGGGGCAGGAGCTGCTGTGGTTAAGATCTATTTGGCAGGATCTGCTGTGGGGCAGATTTGGGTCAGATCTATGGGGCAGGAGCTGCAGTGGAGATGATGTAGGTCAGATCTATGGGGCAGGAGCTGCTGTGGGGCTGCTGTGGGTTAGATCTATGGGGCAGGAGCTGTTGTGGGTCATATCTATTGGGCAGCAGCTGCTTTACATATGATGTGTGTCAGATCTATTGGGCCGGAGCTGCTGTGGTTAAGATCTATTTGGCAGGATCTGCTGTGGGGCAGATTTGGGTCAGATCTATGGGGCAGGAGCTGCAGTGGAGATGATGTAGGTCAGATCTATGGGGCAGGAGCTGCTGTGGGGCTGCTGTGGGTTAGATCTATGGGGCAGGAGCTGTTGTGGGTCATATCTATTGGGCAGCAGCTGCTTTACATATGATGTGTGTCAGATCTATGGGGCCGGAGCTGCAGTGGGGCTGATGAGGGTCAGATCTATGGGGGAGGAGCTACTGTGGGGCTGATGTGGGTCAAATCAATGGGGCACAGCTGCTCTTGGGAACATGTGGGTCAGATCTATGGGGCAGGAGCTGCTGTGGGGCTGATGTGGGTCAGATCTATAGGGCAGGAGCTGCTGTGCGACAGATGTGGGTCAGATCTATGGGGCAGGAGCTGCTGTGGGGCTGATGTGGGTCAGATCCTTGGGGCTGAAGCTGCTGTGGGTCATATCTACTGGGCAGCAGCTGCTTTACATATGATGTGTGTCAGATCTATGGGGCAGGAGCTGCTGTGGGGCTGCTGTGGGTTAGATCTATGGGGCAGGAGCTGTTGTGGGGCTGATGGGGTTCAGATCTATGGGGCAGGAGCTACTGTGGGGATGATGGGGGTCAGATCTATGGGGCTGGAGCTGCTGCGGGGCTGATTTGGGTCAGATCTATGGGGCAGGAGTTGCTGTGGGGCTGATGTGGGTCAGATCCTTGGGGCTGATGCTGCTGTGGGTCAAATCTATTGGGCAGCAGCTGCTTTACATATGATGTGTGTCAGATCTATGGGGCAGGAGCTGCTGTGGGGCTGATGTGGGTTAGATCTATGGGGCAGGAGCTGCTGTGGGGCTGATGTGGGTTAGATCTATGGGGCAGGAGCTGTTGTGGGGCTGATGGGGGTCAGATCCTTAGGGCAGGAGCTACTGTGGGGCTGATGTTGGTCTGATCTATGGGGCAGGAGCTGCTGTGGGGCTGATGTGGGTTAGATCTATGGGGCAGGAGCTGTTGTGGGGCTGATGGGGGTCAGATCTATGGGGCAGGAGATGCTGTGGGTCAGATCTATGGGGCAGGAGATGCTGTGGGGAACATGTGTGTCAGATCTATGGGGCAGGAGCTGCTGTGGGTCAGATCTATGGGGCAGGAACAGATGGGGGCCTGATGTTGGTCAGATTTATGGAGCAGGAGCTGCTGTGTTGCAGATGTGGGTCAGATCTATGGGGAGGAGCTGCTGTGGTGCAGATGTGGGTCAGATCTATGGGGAGGAGCTGCTGTGGTGCAGATGTGGGTCAGAGCTATGGGGCAGGAGCTGCTGTGTGGCAGATGTGGGTCAGATCTATGGTGTAGGAGCTGCTGTGGGGCTGATGTGGGTCAGATCTATGGGGCAGGAGCTGCTGTGGTTAAGATCTATTTGGCAGGATCTGCTGTGGGGCAGATTTGGGTCAGATCTATGGGGCAGGAGCTGCAGTGGAGATGATGTAGGTCAGATCTATGGGGCAGGAGCTGCTGTGGGGCTGCTGTGGGTTAGATCTATGGGGCAGGAGCTGTTGTGGGTCATATCTATTGGGCAGCAGCTGCTTTACATATGATGTGTGTCAGATCTATGGGGCCGGAGCTGCTGTGGTTAAGATCTATTTGGCAGGATCTGCTGTGGGGCAGATTTGGGTCAGATCTATGGGGCAGGAGCTGCAGTGGAGATGATGTAGGTCAGATCTATGGGGCAGGAGCTTCTGTGGGGCTGCTGTGGGTTAGATCTATGGGGCAGGAGCTGTTGTGGGTCATATCTATTGTGCAGCAGCTGCTTTACATATGATGTGTGTCAGATCTATGGGGCCGGAGCTGCAGTGGGGCTGATGAGGGTCAGATCTATGGGGGAGGAGCTACTGTGGGGCTGATGTGGGTCAAATCAATGGGGCACAGCTGCTCTTGGGAACATGTGGGTCAGATCTATGGGGCGGGGGCTGCTGTGGGGCTGATGTGGGTCAGATCTATAGGGCAGGAGCTCCTGTGCGACAGATGTGGGTCAGATCTATGGGGCAGGAGCTGCTGTGGGGCTGATGTGGGTCAGATCCTTGGGGCTGAAGCTGCTGTGGGTCATATCTACTGGGCAGCAGCTGCTTTACATATGATGTGTGTCAGATCTATGGGGCAGGAGCTGCTGTGGGGCTGCTGTGGGTTAGATCTATGGGGCAGGAGCTGTTGTGGGGCTGATGGGGTTCAGATCTATGGGGCAGGAGCTACTGTGGGGATGATGGGGGTCAGATCTATGGGGCTGGAGCTGCTGCGGGGCTGATTTGGGTCAGATCTATGGGGCAGGAGTTGCTGTGGGGCTGATGTGGGTCAGATCCTTGGGGCTGATGCTGCTGTGGGTCAAATCTATTGGGCAGCAGCTGCTTTACATATGATGTGTGTCAGATCTATGGGGCAGGAGCTGCTGTGGGGCTGATGTGGGTTAGATCTATGGGGCAGGAGCTGCTGTGGGGCTGATGTGGGTTAGATCTATGGGGCAGGAGCTGTTGTGGGGCTGATGGGGGTCAGATCCTTAGGGCAGGAGCTACTGTGGGGCTGATGTTGGTCTGATCTATGGGGCAGGAGCTGCTGTGGGGCTGATGTGGGTTAGATCTATGGGGCAGGAGCTGTTGTGGGGCTGATGGGGGTCAGATCTATGGGGCAGGAGATGCTGTGGGTCAGATCTATGGGGCAGGAGATGCTGTGGGGAACATGTGTGTCAGATCTATGGGGCAGGAGCTGCTGTGGGTCAGATCTATGGGGCAGGAACAGATGGGGGCCTGATGTTGGTCAGATTTATGGAGCAGGAGCTGCTGTGTTGCAGATGTGGGTCAGATCTATGGGGAGGAGCTGCTGTGGTGCAGATGTGGGTCAGATCTATGGGGCAGGAGCTGCTGTGTGGCAGATGTGGGTCAGATCTATGGTGTAGGAGCTGCTGTGGGGCTGATGTGGGTCAGATCTATGGGGCAGGAGCTGCTGTGGTTAAGATCTATTTGGCAGGATCTGCTGTGGGGCAGATTTGGGTCAGATCTATGGGGCAGGAGCTGCAGTGGAGATGATGTAGGTCAGATCTATGGGGCAGGAGCTGCTGTGGGGCTGCTGTGGGTTAGATCTATGGGGCAGGAGCTGTTGTGGGTCATATCTATTGGGCAGCAGCTGCTTTACATATGATGTGTGTCAGATCTATGGGGCCGGAGCTGCAGTGGGGCTGATGAGGGTCAGATCTATGGGGGAGGAGCTACTGTGGGGCTGATGTGGGTCAAATCAATGGAGCACAGCTGCTCTTGGGAACATGTGGGTCAGATCTATGGGGCGGGGGCTGCTGTGGGGCAGATGTGGGTCAGATCTATAGGGCAGGAGCTGCTGTGCGACAGATGTGGGTCAGATCTATGGGGCAGGAGCTGCTGTGGGGCTGATGTGGGTCAGATCCTTGGGGCTGAAGCTGCTGTGGGTCATATCTACTGGGCAGCAGCTGCTTTACATATGATGTGTGTCAGATCTATGGGGCAGGAGCTGCTGTGGGGCTGCTGTGGGTTAGATCTATGGGGCAGGAGCTGTTGTGGGGCTGATGGGGTTCAGATCTATGGGGCAGGAGCTGTTGTGGGGATGATGGGGGTCAGATCTATGGGGCAGGAGCTACTGTGGGGATGATGGGGGTCAGATCTATGGGGCTGGAGCTGCTGCGGGGCTGATTTGGGTCAGATCTATGGGGCAGATGCTGCTGTGGGTCATATCTATTGGGCAGCTGCTGCTTTACATATGATGTGTGTCAGATCTATGGGGCAGGAGCTGCTGTGGGGCTGATGTGGGTTAGATCTATGGGGCAGGAGCTGTTGTGGGGCTGATGGGGGTCAGATCCTTAGGGCAGGAGCTACTGTGGGGCTGATGTTGGTCTGATCTATGGGGCAGGAGCTGCTGCGGGGCTGATTTGGGTCAGATCTATGGGGCAGGAGCTGCTGTGGGGCTGATGTGGGTTAGATCTATGGGGCAGGAGCTGTTGTGGGGCTGATGGGGGTCAGATCTATGGGGCAGGAGATGCTGTGGGTCAGATCTATGGGGCAGGAGATGCTGTGGGGAACATGTGTGTCAGATCTATGGGGCAGGAGCTGCTGTGGGTCAGATCTATGGGGCAGGAACAGATGGGGGCCTGATGTTGGTCAGATTTATGGAGCAGGAGCTGCTGTGTTGCAGATGTGGGTCAGATCTATGGGGAGGAGCTGCTGTGGTGCAGATGTGGGTCAGAGCTATGGGGCAGGAGCTGCTGTGTGGCAGATGTGGGTCAGATCTATGGTGTAGGAGCTGCTGTGGGGCTGATGTGGGTCAGATCTATGGGGCAGGAGCTGCTGTGGTTAAGATCTATTTGGCAGGATCTGCTGTGGGGCAGATTTGGGTCAGATCTATGGGGCAGGAGCTGCAGTGGAGATGATGTAGGTCAGATCTATGGGGCAGGAGCTGCTGTGGGGCTGCTGTGGGTTAGATCTATGGGGCAGGAGCTGTTGTGGTTCAGTTCTATTGGGCAGCAGCTGCTTTACATATGATGTGTGTCAGATCTATGGGGCCGGAGCTGCTGTGGTTAAGATCTATTTGGCAGGATCTGCTGTGGGGCAGATTTGGGTCAGATCTATGGGGCAGGAGCTGCAGTGGAGATGATGTAGGTCAGATCTATGGGGCAGGAGCTGCTGTGGGGCTGCTGTGGGTTAGATCTATGGGGCAGGAGCTGTTGTGGGTCATATCTATTGGGCAGCAGCTGCTTTACATATGATGTGTGTCAGATCTATGGGGCCGGAGCTGCAGTGGGGCTGATGAGGGTCAGATCTATGGGGGAGGAGCTACTGTGGGGCTGATGTGGGTCAAATCAATGGGGCACAGCTGCTCTTGGGAACATGTGGGTCAGATCTATGGGGCGGGGGCTGCTGTGGGGCTGATGTGGGTCAGATCTATAGGGCAGGAGCTGCTGTGCGACAGATGTGGGTCAGATCTATGGGGCAGGAGCTGCTGTGGGGCTGATGTGGGTCAGATCCTTGGGGCTGAAGCTGCTGTGGGTCATATCTACTGGGCAGCAGCTGCTTTACATATGATGTGTGTCAGATCTATGGGGCAGGAGCTGCTGTGGGGCTGCTGTGGGTTAGATCTATGGGGCAGGAGCTGTTGTGGGGCTGATGGGGTTCAGATCTATGGGGCAGGAGCTACTGTGGGGATGATGGGGGTCAGATCTATGGGGCTGGAGCTGCTGCGGGGCTGATTTGGGTCAGATCTATGGGGCAGGAGTTGCTGTGGGGCTGATGTGGGTCAGATCCTTGGGGCTGATGCTGCTGTGGGTCAAATCTATTGGGCAGCAGCTGCTTTACATATGATGTGTGTCAGATCTATGGGGCAGGAGCTGCTGTGGGGCTGATGTGGGTTCGATCTATGGGGCAGGAGCTGCTGTGGGGCTGATGGGGGTCAGATCCTTAGGGCAGGAGCTACTGTGGGGCTGATGTTGGTCTGATCTATGGGGCAGGAGCTGCTGTGGGGCTGATGTGGGTTAGATCTATGGGGCAGGAGCTGTTGTGGGGCTGATGGGGGTCAGATCTATGGGGCAGGAGATGCTGTGGGTCAGATCTATGGGGCAGGAGATGCTGTGGGGAACATGTGTGTCAGATCTATGGGGCAGGAGCTGCTGTGGGTCAGATCTATGGGGCAGGAACAGATGGGGGCCTGATGTTGGTCAGATTTATGGAGCAGGAGCTGCTGTGTTGCAGATGTGGGTCAGATCTATGGGGAGGAGCTGCTGTGGTGCAGATGTGGGTCAGATCTATGGGGCAGGAGCTGCTGTGTGGCAGATGTGGGTCAGATCTATGGTGTAGGAGCTGCTGTGGGGCTGATGTGGGTCAGATCTATGGGGCAGGAGCTGCTGTGGTTAAGATCTATTTGGCAGGATCTGCTGTGGGGCAGATTTGGGTCAGATCTATGGGGCAGGAGCTGCAGTGGAGATGATGTAGGTCAGATCTATGGGGCAGGAGCTGCTGTGGGGCTGCTGTGGGTTAGATCTATGGGGCAGGAGCTGTTGTGGGTCATATCTATTGGGCAGCAGCTGCTTTACATATGATGTGTGTCAGATCTATGGGGCCGGAGCTGCAGTGGGGCTGATGAGGGTCAGATCTATGGGGGAGGAGCTACTGTGGGGCTGATGTGGGTCAAATCAATGGGGCACAGCTGCTCTTGGGAACATGTGGGTCAGATCTATGGGGCGGGGGCTGCTGTGGGGCAGATGTGGGTCAGATCTATAGGGCAGGAGCTGCTGTGCGACAGATGTGGGTCAGATCTATGGGGCAGGAGCTGCTGTGGGGCTGATGTGGGTCAGATCCTTGGGGCTGAAGCTGCTGTGGGTCATATCTACTGGGCAGCAGCTGCTTTACATATGATGTGTGTCAGATCTATGGGGCAGGAGCTGCTGTGGGGCTGCTGTGGGTTAGATCTATGGGGCAGGAGCTGTTGTGGGGCTGATGGGGTTCAGATCTATGGGGCAGGAGCTACTGTGGGGCTGATGGGGGTCAGATCTATGGGGCAGGAGCTACTGTGGGGATGATGGGGGTCAGATCTATGGGGCTGGAGCTGCTGCGGGGCTGATTTGGGTCAGATCTATGGGGCAGGAGTTGCTGTGGGGCTGATGTGGGTCAGATCCTTGGGGCTGATGCTGCTGTGGGTCATATCTATTGGGCAGCAGCTGCTTTACATATGATGTGTGTCAGATCTATGGGGCAGGAGCTGCTGTGGGGCTGATGTGGGTTAGATCTATGGGGCAGGAGCTGTTGTGGGGCTGATGGGGGTCAGATACTTAGGGCAGGAGCTACTGTGGGGCTGATGTTGGTCTGATCTATGGGGCAGGAGCTGCTGCGGGGCTGATTTGGGTCAGATCTATGGGGCAGGAGCTGCTGTGGGGCTGATGTGGGTTAGATCTATGGGGCAGGAGCTGTTGTGGGGCTGATGGGGGTCAGATCTATGGGGCAGGAGATGCTGTGGGTCAGATCTATGGGGCAGGAGATGCTGTGGGGAACATGTGTGTCAGATCTATGGGGCAGGAGCTGCTGTGGGTCAGATCTATGGGGCAGGAACAGATGGGGGCCTGATGTTGGTCAGATTTATGGAGCAGGAGCTGCTGTGTTGCAGATGTGGGTCAGATCTATGGGGAGGAGCTGCTGTGGTGCAGATGTGGGTCAGAGCTATGGGGCAGGAGCTGCTGTGTGGCAGATGTGGGTCAGATCTATGGTGTAGGAGCTGCTGTGGGGCTGATGTGGGTCAGATCTATGGGGCAGGAGCTGCTGTGGTTAAGATCTATTTGGCAGGATCTGCTGTGGGGCAGATTTGGGTCAGATCTATGGGGCAGGAGCTGCAGTGGAGATGATGTAGGTCAGATCTATGGGGTAGGAGCTGCTGTGGGGCTGCTGTGGGTTAGATCTATGGGGCAGGAGCTGTTGTGGGTCAGTTCTATTGGGCAGCAGCTGCTTTACATATGATGTGTGTCAGATCTATGGGGCAGGAGCTGCTGTGGTTAAGATCTATTTGGCAGGATATGCTGTGGGGCAGATTTGGGTCAGATCTATGGGGCAGGAGCTGCAGTGGAGATGATGTAGGTCAGATCTATGGGGCAGGAGCTGCTGTGGGGCTGCTGTGGGTTAGATCTATGGGGCAGGAGCTGTTGTGGGTCATATCTATTGGGCAGCAGCTGCTTTACATATGATGTGTGTCAGATCTATGGGGCCGGAGCTGCAGTGGGGCTGATGAGGGTCAGATCTATGGGGGAGGAGCTACTGTGGGGCTGATGTGGGTCAAATCAATGGGGCACAGCTGCTCTTGGGAACATGTGGGTCAGATCTATGGGGCGGGGGCTGCTGTGGGGCAGATGTGGGTCAGATCTATAGGGCAGGAGCTGCTGTGCGACAGATGTGGGTCAGATCTATGGGGCAGGAGCTGCTGTGGGGCTGATGTGGGTCAGATCCTTGGGGCTGAAGCTGCTGTGGGTCATATCTACTGGGCAGCAGCTGCTTTACATATGATGTGTGTCAGATCTATGGGGCAGGAGCTGCTGTGGGGCTGCTGTGGGTTAGATCTATGGGGCAGGAGCTGTTGTGGGGCTGATGGGGTTCAGATCTATGGGGCAGGAGCTACTGTGGGGATGATGGGGGTCAGATCTATGGGGCAGTAGCTACTGTGGGGCTGATGTTGGTCTTATCTATGGGGCAGGAGCTGCTGTGCGACAGATGTGGGTCAGATCTATGGGGCAGGAGCTGCTGTGGCTCAGATCTATGGGGCAGGAACAGATGGGGGCCTGATGTTGGTCAGATTTATGGAGCAGGAGCTGCTGTGTTGCAGATGTGGGTCAGATCTATGGGGAGGAGCTGCTGTGGTGCAGATGTGGGTCAGATCTATGGGGCAGGAGCTGCTGTGTGGCAGATGTGGGTCAGATCTATGGTGTAGGAGCTGCTGTGGGGCTGATGTGGGTCAGATCTATGGGGCAGGAGCTGCTGTGGTTAAGATCTATTTGGCAGGATCTGCTGTGGGGCAGATTTGGGTCAGATCTATGGGGCAGGAGCTGCTGTGGTTAAGATCTATTTGGCAGGATCTGCTGTGGGGCAGATTTGGGTCAGATCTATGGGGCAGGAGCTGCAGTGGAGATGATGTAGGTCAGATCTATGGGGCAGGAGCTGCTGTGGGGCTGCTGTGGGTTAGATCTATGGGGCAGGAGCTGTTGTGGGTCATATCTATTGGGCAGCAGCTGCTTTACATATGATGTGTGTCAGATCTATGGGGCCGGAGCTGCAGTGGGGCTGATGAGGGTCAGATCTATGGGGGAGGAGCTACTGTGGGGCTGATGTGGGTCAAATCAATGGGGCACAGCTGCTCTTGGGAACATGTGGGTCAGATCTATGGGGCGGGGGCTGCTGTGGGGCAGATGTGGGTCAGATCTATAGGGCAGGAGCTGCTGTGCGACAGATGTGGGTCAGATCTATGGGGCAGGAGCTGCTGTGGGGCTGATGTGGGTCAGATCCTTGGGGCTGAAGCTGCTGTGGGTCATATCTACTGGGCAGCAGCTGCTTTACATATGATGTGTGTCAGATCTATGGGGCAGGAGCTGCTGTGGGGCTGCTGTGGGTTAGATCTATGGGGCAGGAGCTGTTGTGGGGCTGATGGGGTTCAGATCTATGGGGCAGGAGCTACTGTGGGGATGATGGGGGTCAGATCTATGGGGCAGTAGCTACTGTGGGGCTGATGTTGGTCTTATCTATGGGGCAGGAGCTGCTGTGCGACAGATGTGGGTCAGATCTATGGGGCAGGTGCTGCTGTACGACATATGTGGGTCAGATCTATGGGGCAGGATCTGCTGTGGGGCTGATGTGGGAAAGATCTATGGGGCAGGAGCTGCTGTGGGTCAGATCTATGGGGCAGGAACAGATGGGGGCCTGATGTTGGTCAGATTTATGGAGCAGGAGCTGCTGTGTTGCAGATGTGGGTCAGATCTATGGGGAGGAGCTGCTGTGGTGCAGATGTGGGTCAGAGCTATGGGGCAGGAGCTGCTGTGTGGCAGATGTGGGTCAGATCTTTGGTGTAGGAGCTGCTGTGGGGCTGATGTGGGTCAGAGCTATGGGGCAGGAGCTGCTGCGGGGCTGATTTGGGTCAGATCTATGGGGCAGGAGTTGCTGTGGGGCTGATGTGGGTCAGATCCTTGGGGCTGATGCTGCTGTGGGTCATATCTATTGGGCAGCAGCTGCTTTACATATGATGTGTGTCAGATCTATGGGGCAGGAGCTGCTGTGGGGCTGATGTGGGTTAGATCTATGGGGCAGGAGCTGTTGTGGGGCTGATGGGGTTCAGATCTATGGGGCAGGAGCTACTGTGGGGATGATGGGGGTCAGATCTATGGGGCTGGAGCTGCTGCGGGGCTGATTTGGGTCAGATCTATGGGGCAGGAGTTGCTGTGGGGCTGATGTGGGTCAGATCCTTGGGGCTGATGCTGCTGTGGGTCAAATCTATTGGGCAGCAGCTGCTTTACATATGATGTGTGTCAGATCTATGGGGCAGGAGCTGCTGTGGGGCTGATGTGGGTTAGATCTATGGGGCAGGAGCTGCTGTGGGGCTGATGTGGGTTAGATCTATGGGGCAGGAGCTGTTGTGGGGCTGATGGGGGTCAGATCCTTAGGGCAGGAGCTACTGTGGGGCTGATGTTGGTCTGATCTATGGGGCAGGAGCTGCTGTGGGGCTGATGTGGGTTAGATCTATGGGGCAGGAGCTGTTGTGGGGCTGATGGGGGTCAGATCTATGGGGCAGGAGATGCTGTGGGTCAGATCTATGGGGCAGGAGATGCTGTGGGGAACATGTGTGTCAGATCTATGGGGCAGGAGCTGCTGTGGCTCAGATCTATGGGGCAGGAACAGATGGGGGCCTGATGTTGGTCAGATTTATGGAGCAGGAGCTGCTGTGTTGCAGATGTGGGTCAGATCTATGGGGAGGAGCTGCTGTGGTGCAGATGTGGGTCAGATCTATGGGGCAGGAGCTGCTGTGGGGCAGATGTGGGTCAGATCTATGGTGTAGGAGCTGCTGTGGGGCTGATGTGGGTCAGATCTATGGGGCAGGAGCTGCTGTGGTTAAGATCTATTTGGCAGGATCTGCTGTGGGGCAGATTTGGGTCAGATCTATGGGGCAGGAGCTGCAGTGGAGATGATGTAGGTCAGATCTATGGGGCAGGAGCTGCTGTGGGGCTGCTGTGGGTTAGATCTATGGGGCAGGAGCTGTTGTGGGTCATATCTATTGGGCAGCAGCTGCTTTACATATGATGTGTGTCAGATCTATGGGGCCGGAGCTGCAGTGGGGCTGATGAGGGTCAGATCTATGGGGGAGGAGCTACTGTGGGGCTGATGTGGGTCAAATCAATGGGGCACAGCTGCTCTTGGGAACATGTGGGTCAGATCTATGGGGCGGGGGCTGCTGTGGGGCAGATGTGGGTCAGATCTATAGGGCAGGAGCTGCTGTGCGACAGATGTGGGTCAGATCTATGGGGCAGGAGCTGCTGTGGGGCTGATGTGGGTCAGATCCTTGGGGCTGAAGCTGCTGTGGGTCATATCTACTGGGCAGCAGCTGCTTTACATATGATGTGTGTCAGATCTATGGGGCAGGAGCTGCTGTGGGGCTGCTGTGGGTTAGATCTATGGGGCAGGAGCTGTTGTGGGGCTGATGGGGTTCAGATCTATGGGGCAGGAGCTACTGTGGGGCTGATGGGGGTCAGATCTATGGGGCAGGAGCTACTGTGGGGATGATGGGGGTCAGATCTATGGGGCTGGAGCTGCTGCGGGGCTGATTTGGGTCAGATCTATGGGGCAGGAGTTGCTGTGGGGCTGATGTGGGTCAGATCCTTGGGGCTGATGCTGCTGTGGGTCATATCTATTGGGCAGCAGCTGCTTTACATATGATGTGTGTCAGATCTATGGGGCAGGAGCTGCTGTGGGGCTGATGTGGGTTAGATCTATGGGGCAGGAGCTGTTGTGGGGCTGATGGGGGTCAGATCCTTTGGGCAGGAGCTACTGTGGGGCTGATGTTGGTCTGATCTATGGGGCAGGAGCTGCTGCGGGGCTGATTTGGGTCAGATCTATGGGGCAGGAGCTGCTGTGGGGCTGATGTGGGTTAGATCTATGGGGCAGGAGCTGTTGTGGGGCTGATGGGGGTCAGATCTATGGGGCAGGAGATGCTGTGGGTCAGATCTATGGGGCAGGAGATGCTGTGGGGAACATGTGTGTCAGATCTATGGGGCAGGAGCTGCTGTGGGTCAGATCTATGGGGCAGGAACAGATGGGGGCCTGATGTTGGTCAGATTTATGGAGCAGGAGCTGCTGTGTTGCAGATGTGGGTCAGATCTATGGGGAGGAGCTGCTGTGGTGCAGATGTGGGTCAGAGCTATGGGGCAGGAGCTGCAGTGTTGCAGATGTGGGTCAGATCTATGGTGTAGGAGCTGCTGTGGGGCTGATGTGGGTCAGATCTATGGGGCAGGAGCTGCTGTGGTTAAGATCTATTTGGCAGGATCTGCTGTGGGGCAGATTTGGGTCAGATCTATGGGGCAGGAGCTGCAGTGGAGATGATGTAGGTCAGATCTATGGGGCAGGAGCTGCTGTGGGGCTGCTGTGGGTTAGATCTATGGGGCAGGAGCTGTTGTGGGTCAGTTCTATTGGGCAGCAGCTGCTTTACATATGATGTGTGTCAGATCTATGGGGCAGGAGCTGCTGTGGTTAAGATCTATTTGGCAGGATCTGCTGTGGGGCAGATTTGGGTCAGATCTCTGGGGCAGGAGCTGCTGTGGAGATGATGTAGGTCAGATCTATGGGGCAGGAGCTGCTGTGGGGCTGCTGTGGGTTAGATCTATGGGGCAGGAGCTGTTGTGGGTCATATCTATTGGGCAGCAGCTGCTTTACATATGATGTGTGTCAGATCTATGGGGCCGGAGCTGCTGTGGTTAAGATCTATTTGGCAGGATCTGCTGTGGGGCAGATTTGGGTCAGATCTATGGGGCAGGAGCTGCAGTGGAGATGATGTAGGTCAGATCTATGGGGCAGGAGCTGCTGTGGGGCTGCTGTGGGTTAGATCTATGGGGCAGGAGCTGTTGTGGGTCATATCTATTGGGCAGCAGCTGCTTTACATATGATGTGTGTCAGATCTATGGGGCCGGAGCTGCAGTGGGGCTGATGAGGGTCAGATCTATGGGGGAGGAGCTACTGTGGGGCTGATGTGGGTCAAATCAATGGGGCACAGCTGCTCTTGGGAACATGTGGGTCAGATCTATGGGGCGGGGGCTGCTGTGGGGCAGATGTGGGTCAGATCTATAGGGCAGGAGCTGCTGTGCGACAGATGTGGGTCAGATCTATGGGGCAGGAGCTGCTGTGGGGCTGATGTGGGTCAGATCCTTGGGGCTGAAGCTGCTGTGGGTCATATCTACTGGGCAGCAGCTGCTTTACATATGATGTGTGTCAGATCTATGGGGCAGGAGCTGCTGTGGGGCTGCTGTGGGTTAGATCTATGGGGCAGGAGCTGTTGTGGGGCTGATGGGGTTCAGATCTATGGGGCAGGAGCTACTGTGGGGATGATGGGGGTCAGATCTATGGGGCAGTAGCTACTGTGGGGCTGATGTTGGTCTTATCTATGGGGCAGGAGCTGCTGTGCGACAGATGTGGGTCAGATCTATGGGGCAGGTGCTGCTGTACGACATATGTGGGTCAGATCTATGGGGCAGGATCTGCTGTGGGGCTGATGTGGGAAAGATCTATGGGGCAGGAGCTGCTGTGGGTCAGATCTATGGGGCAGGAACAGATGGGGGCCTGATGTTTGTCAGATTTATGGAGCAGGAGCTGCTGTGTTGCAGATGTGGGTCAGATCTATGGGGAGGAGCTGCTGTGGTGCAGATGTGGGTCAGAGCTATGGGGCAGGAGCTGCTGTGTGGCAGATGTGGGTCAGATCTTTGGTGTAGGAGCTGCTGTGGGGCTGATGTGGGTCAGAGCTATGGGGCAGGAGCTGCTGCGGGGCTGATTTGGGTCAGATCTATGGGGCAGGAGTTGCTGTGGGGCTGATGTGGGTCAGATCCTTGGGGCTGATGCTGCTGTGGGTCATATCTATTGGGCAGCAGCTGCTTTACATATGATGTGTGTCAGATCTATGGGGCAGGAGCTGCTGTGGGGCTGATGTGGGTTAGATCTATGGGGCAGGAGCTGTTGTGGGGCTGATGGTGGTCAGATCCTTAGGGCAGGAGCTACTGTGGGGCTGATGTTGGTCTGATCTATGGGGCAGGAGCTGCTGCGGGGCTGATTTGGGTCAGATCTATGGGGCAGGAGCTGCTGTGGGGCTGATGGGGGTCAGATCTATGGGGCAGGAGATGCTGTGGGGAACATGTGTGTCAGGTCTATGGGGCAGGAGCTGCTGTGGGTCTGATGTTGGTAAGATCTATGGGTCAGCAGCTGCTGTGGGTATGATATGGGTCAGATCTATGGGGCAGGAGCTGTTGTGGGTCAGATCTATGGGGCAGGAACAGATGGGGGCCTGATGTTGGTCAGATTTATGGAGCAGGAGCTGCTGTGTTGCAGATGTGGGTCAGATCTATGGGGAGGAGCTGCTGTGGTGCAGATGTGGGTCAGATCTATGGGGCAGGAGCTGCTGTGGGGCTGCTGTGGGTTAGATCTATGGGGCAGGAGCTGTTGTGGGTCAGTTCTATTGGGCAGCAGCTGCTTTACATATGATGTGTTTCAGATCTATGGGGCCGGAGCTGCTGTGGTTAAGATCTATTTGGCAGGATCTGCTGTGGGGCAGATTTGGGTCAGATCTATGGGGCAGGAGCTGCAGTGGAGATGATGTAGGTCAGATCTATGGGGCAGGAGCTGCTGTGGGGCTGCTGTGGGTTAGATCTATGGGGCAGGAGCTGTTGTGGTTCATATCTATTGGGCAGCAGCTGCTTTACATATGATGTGTGTCAGATCTATGGGGCCGGAGCTGCAGTGAAGCTGATGGGGGTCAGATCTATGGGGGAGGAGCTACTGTGGGGCTGATGTGGATCAAATCAATGGGGCACAGCTGCTCTTGGGAACATGTGGGTCAGATCTATGGGGCAGGGGCTTCTGTGGGGCTGATGTGGGTCAGATCTATAGGGCAGGAGCTGCTGTGCGACAGATGTGGGTCAGATCTATGGGGCAGGAGCTGCTGTGGGGCTGATGTGGGTCAGATCCTTGGGGCTGAAGCTGCTGTGGGTCATATCTACTGGGCAGCAGCTGCTTTACATATGATGTGTGTCAGATCTATGGGGCAGGAGCTGCTGTGGGGCTGCTGTGGGTTAGATCTATTGGGCAGGAGCTGTTGTGGGGCTGATGGGGTTCAGATCTATGGGGCAGGAGCTACTGTGGGGCTGATGTTGGTCTGTTCTATGGGGCAGGAGCTGCTGTGCGACAGATGTGGGTCAGATCTATGGGGCAGGTGCTGCTGTGCGACATATGTGGGTCAGATCTATGGGGCAGGATCTGCTGTGGGGCTGATGTGGGAAAGATCTATGGGGCAGGAGATGCTTTGGGGCAGATGTGGGTCAGATCTATGGGGCAGGAGTTGCTGTGGGGCTGATGTGGGTCAGATCCTTGGGGCTGATGCTGCTGTGGGTCATACCTGTTGGGCAGCAGCTGCTTTACATATGATGTGTGTCACATCTATGGGGCAGGAGCTGCTGTGGGGCTGATGTGGGTTAGATCTATGGGGCAGGAGCTGCTGTGGGTCAGATCTATGGGGCAGGATCTGCTGTGGGGCTGATGTGGGAAAGATCTATAGGGCAGGAGATGCTTTGGGGCAGATGTGGGTCAGATCTATGGGGCAGGAGTTGCTGTGGGGCAGATGTGGGTCAGATCCTTGGGGCTGATGCTGCTGTGGGTCATACCTATTGGGCAGCAGCTGCTTTACATATGATGTGTGTCAGATCTATGGGGCAGGAGCTGCTGTGGGGCTGATGTGGGTTAGATCTATGGGGCAGGAGCTGCTGTGGGTCAGATCTATGGGGCAGGAACAGATGGGGGCCTGATGTTGGTCAGATTTATGGAGCAGGAGCTGCTGTGTTGCAGATGTGGGTCAGATCTATGGGGAGGAGCTGCTATGGTGCACATGTGGGTCAGAGCTATGGGGCAGGAGCTGCTGTGTGGCAGATGTGGGTCAGATCTATGGTGTAGGAGCTGCTGTGGGGCTGATGTGGGTCAGATCTATGGGGCAGGAGCTGCTGCGGGGCTGATTTGGGTCAGATCTATGGGGCAGGAGCTGCAGTGGAGATGATGTAGGTCAGATCTATGGGGCAGGAGCTGCTGTGGGGCTGCTGTGGGTTAGATCTATGGGGCAGGCGCTGTTGTGGGTCATATCTATTGGGCAGCAGCTGCTTTACATATGATGTGTGTCAGATCTATGGGGCCGGAGCTGCTGTGGTTAAGATCTATTTGGCAGGATCTGCTGTGGGGCAGATTTTGGTCAGATCTATGGGGCAGGAGCTGCAGTGGAGATGATGTAGGTCAGATCTATGGGGCAGGAGCTGCTGTGGGGCTGCTGTGGGTTAGATCTATGGGGCAGGAGCTGTTGTGGGTCATATCTATTGGGCAGCAGCTGCTTTACATATGATGTGTGTCAGATCTATGGGGTCGGAGCTGCAGTGGGGCTGATGGGGGTCAGATCTATGGGGCAGGAGCTACTGTGGGGCTGATGTGGGTCAAATCAATGGGGCAGAGCTGCTCTTGGGAACATGTGGGTCAAATCTATGGGGCAGGAGCTGCTGTGGGTCTGATGTGGGTAAGATCTATAGGGCAGGAGCTGCTGTGCGACAGATGTGGGTCAGATCTATGGGGCAGGAGCTGCTGTGGGGCTGATGTGAGTCAGATCCTTGGGGCTGAAGCTGCTGTGGGTCATATCTACTGGGCAGCAGCTGCTTTACATATGATGTGTGTCAGATCTATGGGGCAGGAGCTGCTGTGGGGCTGCTGTGGGTTAGATCTATGGGGCAGGAGCTGTTGTGGGGCTGATGGGGTTCAGATCTATGGGGCAGGAGCTACTGTGGGGCTGATGGGGGTCAGATCTATGGGGCAGGAGCTACTGTGGGGCTGATGTTGGTCTGATCTATGGGGCAGGAGCTGCTGTGCGACAGATGTGGGTCAGATCTATGGGGCAGGTGCTGCTAAGCGACATATGTGGGTCAGATCTATGGGGCAGGATCTGCTGTGGGGCTGATGTGGGAAAGATCTATGGGGCAGGAGATGCTTTGGGGCAGATGTGGGTCAGATCTATGGGGCAGGAGCTGCTGTGGGGCTGATGTGGGTCAGATCTATGGGGCAGGAGGTGCTTTGGGGCAGATGTGGGTCAGATCTATGGGGCAGGAGCTGCTGTGGGGCTGATGTGGGAAAGATCTATGGGGCAGGAGATGCTTTGGGGCAGATGTGGGTCAGATCTATGGGGCAGGTGCTGCTGTGCGACATATGTGGGTCAGATCTATGGGGCAGGATCTGCTGTGGGGCTGATGTGGGAAAGATCTATGGTGCAGGAGATGCTTTGGGCAGATGTGGGTCAGATCTATGGGGCAGGAGTTGCTGTGGGGCTGATGTGGGTCAGATCCCTGGGGCTGATGCTGCTGTGGGTCATATCTATTGGGCAGCAGCTGCTTTATATATGATGTGTGTCAGATCTATAGGGCAGGAGCTGCTGTGGGGCTGATGTGGGTTAGATCTATGGGGCAGGAACAGATGGGGGCCTGATGTTGGTCAGAGCTATGGGGCAGGAGCTGCTGTGTGGCAGATGTGGGTCAGATCTATGGTGTAGGAGCTGCTGTGGGGCTGATGTGGGTCAGATCTATGGGGCAGGAGATGCTGCGGGGCTGATTTGGGTCAGATCTATGGGGCAGGAGTTGCTGTGGGGCTGATGTGGGTCAGATCCTTGGGGCTGATGCTGCTGTGGGTCATATCTATTGGGCAGCAGCTGCTTTACATATGATGTGTGTCAGATCTATGGGGCAGGAGCTGCTGTGGGGCTGATGTGGGTTAGATCTATGGGGCAGGAGCTGTTGTGGGGCTGATGGGGGTCAGCTCCTTAGGGCAGGAGCTACTGTGGGGCTGATGTTGGTCTGATCTATGGGGCAGGAGCTGCTGCGGGGCTGATTTGGGTCAGATCTATGGGGCAGGAGCTGCTGTGGGGCTGATGTGGGTTAGATCTATGGGGCAGGAGCTGTTGTGGGGCTGATGGGGGTCAGATCTATGGGGCAGGAGATGCTGTGGGTCAGATCTATGGGGCAGGAGATGCTGTGGGGAACATGTGTGTCAGATCTATGGGGCAGGAGCTGCTGTGGGTCAGATCTATGGGGCAGGAACAGATGGGGGCCTGATGTTGGTCAGATTTATGGAGCAGGAGCTGCTGTGTTGCAGATGTGGGTCAGATCTATGGGGAGGAGCTGCTGTGGTGCAGATGTGGGTCAGATCTATGGGGAGGAGCTGCTGTGGTGCAGATGTGGGTCAGAGCTATGGGGCAGGAGCTGCTGTGTGGCAGATGTGGGTCAGATCTATGGTGTAGGAGCTGCTGTGGGGCTGATGTGGGTCAGATCTATGGGGCAGGAGCTGCTGTGGTTAAGATCTACTTGGCAGGATCTGCTGTGGGGCAGATTTGGGTCAGATCTATGGGGCAGGAGCTGCAGTGGAGATGATGTAGGTCAGATCTATGGGGCAGGAGCTGCTGTGGGGCTGCTGTGGGTTAGATCTATGGGGCAGGAGCTGTTGTGGGTCAGTTCTATTGGGCAGCAGCTGCTTTACATATGATGTGTGTCAGATCTATGGGGCCGGAGCTGCTGTGGTTAAGATCTATTTGGCAGGATCTGCTGTGGGGCAGATTTGGGTCAGATCTATGGGGCAGGAGCTGCAGTGGAGATGATGTAGGTCAGATCTATGGGGCAGGAGCTGCTGTGGGGCTGCTGTGGGTTAGATCTATGGGGCAGGAGCTGTTGTGGGTCATATCTATTGGGCAGCAGCTGCTTTACATATGATGTGTGTCAGATCTATGGGGCCGGAGCTGCTGTGGTTAAGATCTATTTGGCAGGATCTGCTGTGGGGCAGATTTGGGTCAGATCTATGGGGCAGGAGCTGCAGTGGAGATGATGTAGGTCAGATCTATGGGGCAGGAGCTGCTGTGGGGCTGCTGTGGGTTAGATCTATGGGGCAGGAGCTGTTGTGGGTCATATCTATTGGGCAGCAGCTGCTTTACATATGATGTGTGTCAGATCTATGGGGCCGGAGCTGCAGTGGGGCTGATGAGGGTCAGATCTATGGGGGAGGAGCTACTGTGGGGCTGATGTGGGTCAAATCAATGGGGCACAGCTGCTCTTGGGAACATGTGGGTCAGATCTATGGGGCGGGGGCTGCTGTGGGGCTGATGTGGGTCAGATCTATAGGGCAGGAGCTGCTGTGCGACAGATGTGGGTCAGATCTATGGGGCAGGAGCTGCTGTGGGGCTGATGTGGGTCAGATCCTTGGGGCTGAAGCTGCTGTGGGTCATATCTACTGGGCAGCAGCTGCTTTACATATGATGTGTGTCAGATCTATGGGGCAGGAGCTGCTGTGGGGCTGCTGTGGGTTAGATCTATGGGGCAGGAGCTGTTGTGGGGCTGTTGGGGTTCAGATCTATGGGGCAGGAGCTACTGTGGGGCTGATGGGGGTCAGATCTATGGGGCAGGAGCTACTGTGGGGCTGATGTTGGTCTGATCTATGGGGCAGGAGCTGCTGTGCGACAGATGTGGGTCAGATCTATGGGGCAGGTGCTGCTGTGCGACATATGTGGGTCAGATCTATGGGGCAGGATCTGCTGTGGGGCTGATGAGGGAAAGATCTATGGGGCAGGAGATGCTTTGGAGCAGATGTGGGTCAGATCTATGGGGCAGGAGCTGCTGTGGGGCTGATGTGGGTCAGATCTATGGGGCAGGAGATGCTTTGGGGCAGATGTGGGTCAGATCTATGGGGCAGGAGCTGCTGTGGGGCTGATGTGGGAAAGATCTATGGTGTAGGAGCTGCTGTGGGGCTGATGTGGGTCAGATCTATGGGGAAGGAGCTGCTGTGGTTAAGATCTATTTGGCAGGATCTGCTGTGGGGCAGATTTGGGTCAGATCTATGGGGCAGGAGCTGCAGTGGAGATGATGTAGGTCAGATCTATGGGGCAGGAGCTGCTGTGGGGCTGCTGTGGGTTAGATCTATGGGGCAGGAGCTGTTGTGGGTCATATCTATTGGGCAGCAGCTGCTTTACATATGATGTGTGTCAGATCTATGGGGACGGAGCTGCTGTGGTTAAGATCTATTTGGCAGGATCTGCTGTGGGGCAGATTTGGGTCAGATCTATGGGGCAGGAGCTGCAGTGGAGATGATGTAGGTCAGATCTATGGGGCAGGAGCTGCTGTGGGGCTGCTGTGGGTTAGATCTATGGGGCAGGAGCTGTTGTGGGTCATATCTATTGGGCAGCAGCTGCTTTACATATGATGTGTGTCAGATCTATGGGGCCGGAGCTGCAGTGGGGCTGATGAGGGTCAGATCTATGGGGGAGGAGCTACTGTGGGGCTGATGTGGGTCAAATCAATGGGGCACAGCTGCTCTTGGGAACATGTGGGTCAGATCTATGGTGTAGGAGCTGCTGTGGGGCTGATGTGGGTCAGATCTATAGGGCAGGAGCTGCTGTGCGACAGATGTGGGTCAGATCTATGGGGCAGGAGCTGCTGTGGGGCTGATGTGGGTCAGATCCTTGGGGCTGAAGCTGCTGTGGGTCATATCTACTGGGCAGCAGCTGCTTTACATATGATGTGTGTCAGATCTATGGGGCAGGAGCTGCTGTGGGGCTGCTGTGGGTTAGATCTATGGGGCAGGAGCTGTTGTGGGGCTGATGGGGTTCAGATCTATGGGGCAGGAGCTACTGTGGGGCTGATGGGGGTCAGATCTATGGGGCTGGAGCTGCTGCGGGGCTGATTTGGGTCAGATCTATGGGGCAGGAGTTGCTGTGGGGCTGATGTGGGTCAGATCCTTGGGGCTGATGCTGCTGTGGGTCATATCTATTGGGCAGCAGCTGCTTTACATATGATGTGTGTCAGATCTATGGGGCAGGAGCTGCTGTGGGGCTGATGTGGGTTAGATCTATGGGGCAGGAGCTGTTGTGGGGCTGATGGGGGTCAGATCCTTAGGGCAGGAGCTACTGTGGGGCTGATGTTGGTCTGATCTATGGGGCAGGAGCTGCTGCGGGGCTGATTTGGGTCAGATCTATGGGGCAGGAGCTGCTGTGGGGCTGATGTGGGTTAGATCTATGGGGCAGGAGCTGTTGTGGGGCTGATGGGGGTCAGATCTATGGGGCAGGAGATGCTGTGGGTCAGATCTATGGGGCAGGAGATGCTGTGGGGAACATGTGTGTCAGATCTATGGGGCAGGAGCTGCTGTGGGTCAGATCTATGGGGCAGGAACAGATGGGGGCCTGATGTTGGTCAGATTTATGGAGCAGGAGCTGCTGTGTTGCAGATGTGGGTCAGAGCTATGGGGCAGGAGCTGCTGTGTGGCAGATGTGGGTCAGATCTATGGTGTAGGAGCTGCTGTGGGGCTGATGTGGGTCAGATCTATGGGGAAGGAGCTGCTGTGGTTAAGATCTATTTGGCAGGATCTGCTGTGGGGCAGATTTGGGTCAGATCTATGGGGCAGGAGCTGCAGTGGAGATGATGTAGGTCAGATCTATGGGGCAGGAGCTGCTGTGGGGCTGCTGTGGGTTAGATCTATGGGGCAGGAGCTGTTGTGGGTCATATCTATTGGGCAGCAGCTGCTTTACATATGATGTGTGTCAGATCTATGGGGCCGGAGCTGCAGTGGGGCTGATGAGGGTCAGATCTATGGGGGAGGAGCTACTGTGGGGCTGATGTGGGTCAAATCAATGGGGCACAGCTGCTCTTGGGAACATGTGGGTCAGATCTATGGTGTAGGAGCTGCTGTGGGGCTGATGTGGGTCAGATCTATAGGGCAGGAGCTGCTGTGCGACAGATGTGGGTCAGATCTATGGGGCAGGAGCTGCTGTGGGGCTGATGTGGGTCAGATCCTTGGGGCTGAAGCTGCTGTGGGTCATATCTACTGGGCAGCAGCTGCTTTACATATGATGTGTGTCAGATCTATGGGGCAGGAGCTGCTGTGGGGCTGCTGTGGGTTAGATCTATGGGGCAGGAGCTGTTGTGGGGCTGATGGGGTTCAGATCTATGGGGCAGGAGCTACTGTGGGGATGATGGGGGTCAGATCTATGGGGCTGGAGCTGCTGCGGGGCTGATTTGGGTCAGATCTATGGGGCAGGAGTTGCTGTGGGGCTGATGTGGGTCAGATCCTTGGGGCTGATGCTGCTGTGGGTCATATCTATTGGGCAGCAGCTGCTTTACATATGATGTGTGTCAGATCTATGGGGCAGGAGCTGCTGTGGGGCTGATGTGGGTTAGATCTATGGGGCAGGAGCTGTTGTGGGGCTGATGGGGGTCAGATCCTTAGGGCAGGAGCTACTGTGGGGCTGATGTTGGTCTGATCTATGGGGCAGGAGCCGCTGCGGGGCTAATTTGGGTCAGATCTATGGGGCAGGAGCTGCTGTGGGGCTGATGTGGGTTAGATCTATGGGGCAGGAGCTGTTGTGGGGCTGATGGGGGTCAGATCTATGGGGCAGGAGATGCTGTGGGTCAGATCTATGGGGCAGGAGATGCTGTGGGGAACATGTGTGTCAGATCTATGGGGCAGGAGCTGCTGTGGGTCAGATCTATGGGGCAGGAACAGATGGAGGCCTGATGTTGGTCAGATTTATGGAGCAGGAGCTGCTGTGTTGCAGATGTGGGTCAGATCTATGGGGAGGAGCTGCTGTGGTGCAGACGTGGGTCAGAGCTATGGGGCAGGAGCTGCTGTGTGGCAGATGTGGGTCAGATCTATGGGGCAGGAGCTGCTGTGGTTAAGATCTATTTGGCAGGATCTGCTGTGGGGCAGATTTGGGTCAGATCTATGGGGCAGGAGCTGCAGTGGAGATGATGTAGGTCAGATCTATGTGGCAGGAGCTGCTGTGGGGCTGCTGTGGGTTAGATCTATGGGGCAGGAGCTGCTGTGGGGCTGATGTGGGTTAGATCTATGGGGCAGGAGCTGTTGTGGGGCTGATGGGGGTCAGATCTATGGGGCAGGAGATGCTGTGGGTCAGATCTATGGGGCAGGAGATGCTGTGGGGAACATGTGTGTCAGATCTATGGGGCAGGAGCTGCTGTGGGTCAGATCTATGGGGCAGGAACAGATGGGGGCCTGATGTTGGTCAGATTTATGGAGCAGGAGCTGCTGTGTTGCAGATGTGGGTCAGATCTATGGGGAGGAGCTGCTGTGGTGCAGATGTGGGTCAGAGCTATGGGGCAGGAGCTGCTGTGTGGCAGATGTGGGTCAGATCTATGGTGTAGGAGCTGCTGTGGGGCTGATGTGGGTCAGATCTATGGGGCAGGAGCTGCTGCGGGGCTGATTTGGGTCAGATCTATGGGGCAGGAGTTGCTGTGGGGCTGATGTGGGTCAGATCCTTGGGGCTGATGCTGCTGTGGGTCATATCTATTGGGCAGCAGCTGCTTTACATATGATGTGTGTCAGATCTATGGGGCAGGAGCTGCTGTGGGGCTGATGTGGGTTAGATCTATGGGGCAGGAGCTGTTGTGGGGCTGATGGGGGTCAGATCCTTAGGGCAGGAGCTACTGTGGGGCTGATGTTGGTCTGATCTATGGGGCAGGAGCTGCTGCGGGGCTGATTTGGGTCAGATCTATGGGGCAGGAGCTGCTGTGGGGCTGATGTGGGTTAGATCTATGGGGCAGGAGCTGTTGTGGGGCTGATGGGGGTCAGATCTATGGGGCAGGAGATGCTGTGGGTCAGATCTATGGGGCAGGAGATGCTGTGGGGAACATGTGTGTCAGGTCTATGGGGCAGGAGCTGCTGTGGGGCAGATGTGGGTTAGATCTATGGGTCAGCAGCTGCTGTGGGTCTGATGTTGGTAAGATCTATGGGTCAGCAGCTGCTGTGGGTCTGATATGGGTCAGATCTATGGGGCACGAGCTGCTGTGGGTCAGATCTATGGGGCAGGAACAGATGGGGGCCTGATGTTGGTCAGATTTATGGAGCAGGAGCTGCTGTGTTGCAGATGTGGGTCAGATCTATGGGGAGGAGCTGCTGTGGTTAAGATCTATTTGGCAGGATCTGCTGTGGGGCTGATGTGGGTCAGATCTATGGGGCAGGAGCTGCAGTGGAGATGATGTAGGTCAGATCTATGGGGCAGGAGCTGCTGTGGGGCTGCTGTGGGTTAGATCTATGGGGCAGGAGCTGTTGTGGGTCATATCTATTGGGCAGCAGCTGCTTTACATATGATGTGTGTCAGATCTATGGGGCCGGAGCTGCAGTGGGGCTGATGGGGGTCAGATCTATGGGGGAGGAGCTACTGTGGGGCTGATGTGGGTCAAATCAATGGGGCACAGCTGCTCTTGGGAACATGTGGGTCAGATCTATGGGGCAGGGGCTGCTGTGGGGATGATGTGGGTCAGATCTATAGGGCAGGAGCTGCTGTGCGACAGATGTGGGTCAGATCTATGGGGCAGGAGCTGCAGTGGAGATGATGTAGGTCAGATCTATGTGGCAGGAGCTGCTGTGGGGCTGCTGTGGGTTAGATCTATGGGGCAGGAGCTGCTGTGGGGCTGATGTGGGTTAGATCTATGGGGCAGGAGCTGTTGTGGGGCTGATGGGGGTCAGATCTATGGGGCAGGAGATGCTGTGGGTCAGATCTATGGGGCAGGAGATGCTGTGGGGAACATGTGTGTCAGATCTATGGGGCAGGAGCTGCTGTGGGTCAGATCTATGGGGCAGGAACAGATGGGGGCCTGATGTTGGTCAGATTTATGGAGCAGGAGCTGCTGTGTTGCAGATGTGGGTCAGATCTATGGGGAGGAGCTGCTGTGGTGCAGATATGGGTCAGAGCTATGGGGCAGGAGCTGCTGTGTGGCAGATGTGGGTCAGATCTATGGTGTAGGAGCTGCTGTGGGGCTGATGTGGGTCAGATCTATGGGGCAGGAGCTGCTGTGGTTAAGATCTATTTGGCAGGATCTGCTGTGGGGCAGATTTGGGTCAGATCTATGGGGCAGGAGCTGCAGTGGAGATGATGTAGGTCAGATCTATGGGGCAGGAGCTGCTGTGGGGCTGCTGTGGGTTAGATCTATGGGGCAGGAGCTGTTGTGGGTCAGATCTATTTGGCAGGATCTGCTGTGGGGCAGATTTGGGTCAGATCTATGGGGCAGGAGCTGCAGTGGAGATGATGTAGGTCAGATCTATGGGGCAGGAGCTGCTGTGGGGCTGCTGTGGGTTAGATCTATGGGGCAGGAGCTGTTGTGGGTCATATCTATTGGGCAGCAGCTGCTTTACATATGATGTGTGTCAGATCTATGGGGCCGGAGCTGCAGTGGGGCTGATGAGGGTCAGATCTATGGGGGAGGAGCTACTGTGGGGCTGATGTGGGTCAAATCAATGGGGCACAGCTGCTCTTGGGAACATGTGGGTCAGATCTATGGGGCGGGGGCTGCTGTGGGGCAGATGTGGGTCAGATCTATAGGGCAGGAGCTGCTGTGCGACAGATGTGGGTCAGAACTATGGGGCAGGAGCTGCTGTGGGGCTGATGTGGGTCAGATCCTTGGGTCTGAAGCTGCTGTGGGTCATATCTACTGGGCAGCAGCTGCTTTACATATGATGTGTGTCAGATCTATGGGGCAGGAGCTGCTGTGGGGCTGATGTGGGTTAGATCTATGGGGCAGGAGCTGTTGTGGGGCTGATGGGGTTCAGATCTATGGGGCAGGAGCTACTGTGGGGATGATGGGGGTTAAGATCTATGGGGCAGGAGCTACTGTGGGGCTGATGTTGGTCTTATCTATGGGGCAGGAGCTGCTGTGCGACAGATGTGGGTCAGATCTATGGGGCAGGTGCTGCTGTGCGACATATGTGGGTCAGATCTATGGGGCAGGATCTGCTGTGGGGCTGATGTGGGAAAGATCTATGGGGCAGGAGCTGCTGTGGGTCAGATCTATGGGGCAGGAACAGATGGGGGCCTGATGTTGGTCAGATTTATGGAGCAGGAGCTGCTGTGTTGCAGATGTGGGTCAGATCTATGGGGAGGAGCTGCTGTGGTGCAGATGTGGGTCAGAGCTATGGGGCAGGAGCTGCTGTGTGGCAGATGTGGGTCAGATCTATGGTGTAGGAGCTGCTGTGGGGCTGATGTGGGTCAGATCTATGGGGCAGGAGCTGCTGCGGGGCTGATTTGGGTCAGATCTATGGGGCAGGAGTTGCTGTGGGGCTGATGTGGGTCAGATCCTTGGGGCTGATGCTGCTGTGGGTCATATCTATTGGGCAGCAGCTGCTTTACATATGATGTGTGTCAGATCTATGGGGCAGGAGCTGCTGTGGGGCTGATGTGGGTTAGATCTATGGGGCAGGAGCTGTTGTGGGGCTGATGGGGGTCAGATCCTTAGGGCAGGAGCTACTGTGGGGCTGATGTTGGTCTGATCTATGGGGCAGGAGCTGCTGCGGGGCTGATTTGGGTCAGATCTATGGGGCAGGAGCTGCTGTGGGGCTGATGTGGGTTAGATCTATGGGGCAGGAGCTGTTGTGGGGCTGATGGGGGTCAGATCTATGGGGCAGGAGATGCTGTGGGTCAGATCTATGGGGCAGGAGATGCTGTGGGGAACATGTGTGTCAGGTCTATGGGGCAGGAGCTGCTGTGGGGCAGATGTGGGTTAGATCTATGGGTCAGCAGCTGCTGTGGGTCTGATGTTGGTAAGATCTATGGGTCAGCAGCTGCTGTGGGTCTGATATGGGTCAGATCTATGGGGCACGAGCTGCTGTGGGTCAGATCTATGGGGCAGGAACAGATGGGGGCCTGATGTTGGTCAGATTTATGGAGCAGGAGCTGCTGTGTTGCAGATGTGGGTCAGATCTATGGGGAGGAGCTGCTGTGGTTAAGATCTATTTGGCAGGATCTGCTGTGGGGCTGATGTGGGTCAGATCTATGGGGCAGGAGCTGCAGTGGAGATGATGTAGGTCAGATCTATGGGGCAGGAGCTGCTGTGGGGCTGCTGTGGGTTAGATCTATGGGGCAGGAGCTGTTGTGGGTCATATCTATTGGGCAGCAGCTGCTTTACATATGATGTGTGTCAGATCTATGGGGCCGGAGCTGCAGTGGGGCTGATGGGGGTCAGATCTATGGGGGAGGAGCTACTGTGGGGCTGATGTGGGTCAAATCAATGGGGCACAGCTGCTCTTGGGAACATGTGGGTCAGATCTATGGGGCAGGGGCTGCTGTGGGGATGATGTGGGTCAGATCTATAGGGCAGGAGCTGCTGTGCGACAGATGTGGGTCAGATCTATGGGGCAGGAGCTGCTGTGGGTCAGATCTATGGGGCAGGAACAGATGGGGGCCTGATGTTGGTCAGATTTATGGAGCAGGAGCTGCTGTGTTGCAGATGTGGGTCAGATCTATGGGGAGGAGCTGCTGTGGTTAAGATCTATTTGGCAGGATCTGCTGTGGGGCAGATTTGGGTCAGATCTATGGGGCAGGAGCTGCAGTGGAGATGATGTAGGTCAGATCTATGGGGCAGGAGCTGCTGTGGGGCTGCTGTGGGTTAGATCTATGGGGCAGGAGCTGTTGTGGGTCATATCTATTGGGCAGCAGCTGCTTTACATATGATGTGTGTCAGATCTATGGGGCCGGAGCTGCAGTGGGGCTGATGGGGGTCAGATCTATGGGGGAGGAGCTACTGTGGGGCTGATGTGGGTCAAATCAATGGGGCACAGCTGCTCTTGGGAACATGTGGGTCAGATCTATGGGGCAGGGGCTGCTGTGGGGATGATGTGGGTCAGATCTATAGGGCAGGAGCTGCTGTGCGACAGATGTGGGTCAGATCTATGGGGCAGGAGCTGCTGTGGGGCTGATGTGGGTCAGATCCTTGGGGCTGAAGCTGCTGTGGGTCATATCTACTGGGCAGCAGCTGCTTTACATATGATGTGTGTCAGATCTATGGGGCAGGAGCTGCTGTGGGGCTGCTGTGGGTTAGATCTATGGGGCAGGAGCTGTTGTGGGGCTGATGTTGGTCTGATCTATGGGGCAGGAGCTGCTGTGCGACAGATGTGGGTCAGATCTATGGGGCAGGTGCTGCTGTGCGACACATGTGGGTCAGATCTATGGGGCAGGATCTGCTGTGGGGCTGATGTGGGAAAGATCTATGTGGCAGGAGATGCTTTGGGGCAGATGTGGGTCAGATCTATGGGGCAGGAGTTGCTGTGGGGCTGATGAGGGTCAGATCCTTGGGGCTGATGCTGCTGTGGGTCATACCTATTGGGCAGCAGCTGCTTTACATATGATGTGTGTCAGATCTATGGGGCAGGAGCTGCTGTGGGGCTGATGTGGTTTAGATCTATGGGGCAGGAGCTGCTGTGGGTCAGATCTATGGGGCAGGAGCTGCTGTGTGGCAGATGTGGGTCAGATCTATGGTGTAGGAGCTGCTGTGGGGCTGATGTGGGTCAGATCTATGGGGCAGGAGCTGCTGTGGTTAAGATCTATTTGGCAGGATCTGCTGTGGGGCAGATTTGGGTCAGATCTATGGGGCAATGGAGCTGCAGTGGAGATGATGTAGGTCAGATCTATGGGGCAGGAGCTGCTGTGGGGCTGCTGTGGGTTAGATCTATGGGGTAGGAGCTGTTGTGGGTCATATCTATTGGGCAGCAGCTGCTTTACATATGATGTGTGTCAGATCTATGGGGCCGGAGCTGCAGTGGGGCTGATGGGGGTCAGATCTATGGGGCAGGAGCTACTGTGGGGCTGATGTGGGTCAAATCAATGGGGCACAGCTGCTCTTGGGAACATGTGGGTCAGATCTATGGGGCGGGGGCTGCTGTGGGGCTGATGTGGGTCAGATCTATAGGGCAGGAGCTGCTGTGCGACAGATGTGGGTCAGATCTATGGGGCAGGAGCTGCTGTGGGGCTGATGTGGGTCAGATCCTTGGGGCTGAAGCTGCTGTGGGTCATATCTACTGGGCAGCAGCTGCTTTACATATGATGTGTGTCAGATCTATGGGGCAGGAGCTGCTGTGGGGCTGCTGTGGGTTAGATCTATGGGGCAGGAGCTGTTGTGGGGCTGATGGGGTTCAGATCTATGGGGCAGGAGCTACTGTGGGGATGATGGGGGTCAGATCTATGGGGCAGGAGCTACTGTGGGGGTGATGTTGGTCTGATCTATGGGGCAGGAGCTGCTGTGCGACAGATGTGGGTCAGATCTATGGGGCAGGTGCTGCTGTGCGACATATGTGGGTCAGATCTATGGGGCAGGATCTGCTGTGGGGTTGATGTGGGAAAGATCTATGGGGCAGGAGATGCTTTGGGGCAGATGTGGGTCAGATCTATGGGGCAGGAGTTGCTGTGGGGCTGATGTGGGTCAGATCCCTGGGGCTGATGCTGCTGTGGGTCATATCTATTGGGCAGCAGCTGCTTTACATATGATGTGTGTCAGATCTATAGGGCAGGAGCTGCTGTGGGGCTGATGTGGGTTAGATCTATGGGGCAGGAGCTGCTGTGGGTCAGATCTATGGGGCAGGAACAGATGGGGGCCTGATGTTGGTCAGATTTATGGAGCAGGAGCTGCTGTGTTGCAGATGTGGGTCAGATCTATGGGGAGGAGCTGCTGTGGTGCAGATGTGGGTCAGAGCTATTAGGCAGGAGCTGCTGTGTGGCAGATGTGGGTCAGATCTATGGTGTAGGAGCTGCAGTGGGGCTGATGTGGGTCAGATCTATGGGGCAGGAGCTGCTGCGGGGCTGATTTGGGTCAGATCTATGGGGCAGGAGTTGCTGTGGGGCTGATGTGGGTCAGATCCTTGGGGCTGATGCTGCTGTGGGTCATATCTATTGGGCAGCAGCTGCTTTACATATGATGTGTGTCAGATCTATGGGGCAGGAGCTGCTGTGGGGCTGATGTGGGTTAGATCTATGGGGCAGGAGCTGTTGTGGGGCTGATGGGGGTCAGATCCTTAGGGCAGGAGCTACTGTGGGGCTGATGTTGGACTGATCTATGGGGCAGGAGCTGCTGCGGGGCTGATTTGGGTCAGATCTATGGGGCAGGAGCTGCTGTGGGGCTGATGTGGGTTAGATCTATGGGGCAGGAGCTGTTGTGGGGCTGATGGGGGTCAGATCTATGGGGCAGGAGATGCTGTGGGTCAGATCTATGGGGCAGGAGATGCTGTGGGGAACATGTGTGTCAGATCTTTGGGGCAGGAGCTGCTGTGGGTCAGATCTATGGGGCAGGAACAGATGGGGGCCTGATGTTGGTCAGATTTATGGAGCAGGAGCTGCTGTGTTGCAGATGTGGGTCAGATCTATGGGGAGGAGCTGCTGTGGTGCAGATGTGGGTCAGAGCTATGGGGCAGGAGCTGCTGTGTGGCAGATGTGGGTCAGATCTATGGTGTAGGAGCTGCTGTGGGGCTGATGTGGGTCAGATCTATGGGGCAGGAGCTGCTGTGGTTAAGATCTATTTGGCAGGATCTGCTGTGGGGCAGATTTGGGTCAGATCTATGGGGCAGGAGCTGCAGTGGAGATGATGTAGGTCAGATCTATGGGGCAGGAGCTGCTGTGGGGCTGCTGTGGGTTAGATCTATGGGGCAGGCGCTGTTGTGGGTCAGTTCTATTGGGCAGCAGCTGCTTTACATATGATGTGTGTCAGATCTATGGGGCCGGAGCTGCTGTGGTTAAGATCTATTTGGCAGGATCTGCTGTGGGGCAGATTTGGGTCAGATCTATGGGGCAGGAGCTGCAGTGGAGATGATGTAGGTCAGATCTATGGGGCAGGAGCTGCTGTGGGGCTGCTGTGGGTTAGATCTATGGGGGAGGAGCTACTGTGGGGCTGATGTGGGTCAAATCAATGGGGCACAGCTGCTCTTGGGAACATGTGGGTCAGATCTATGGGGCGGGGGCTGCTGTGGGGCTGATGTGGGTCAGATCTATAGGGCAGGAGCTGCTGTGCGACAGATGTGGGTCAGATCTATGGGGCAGGAGCTGCTGTGGGGCTGATGTGGGTCAGATCCTTGGGGCTGAAGCTGCTGTGGGTCATATCTACTGGGCAGCAGCTGCTTTACATATGATGTGTGTCAGATCTATGGGGCAGGAGCTGCTGTGGGGCTGCTGTGGGTTAGATCTATGGGGCAGGAGCTGCTGTGGGTCAGATCTATGGGGCAGGAACAGATGGGGGCCTGATGTTGGTCAGATTTATGGAGCAGGAGCTGCTGTGTTGCAGATGTGGGTCAGATCTATGGGGAGGAGCTGCTGTGGTGCAGATGTGGGTCAGAGCTATGGGGCAGGAGCTGCTGTGTGGCAGATGTGGGTCAGATCTATGGTGTAGGAGCTGCTGTGGGGCTGATGTGGGTCAGATCTATGGGGCAGGAGCTGCTGCGGGGCTGATTTGGGTCAGATCTATGGGGCAGGAGTTGCTGTGGGGCTGATGTGGGTCAGATCCTTGGGGCTGATGCTGCTGTGGGTCATATCTATTGGGCAGCAGCTCCTTTACATATGATGTGTGTCAGATCTATGGGGCAGGAGCTGCTGTGGGGCTGATGTGGGTTAGATCTATGGGGCAGGAGCTGTTGTGGGGCTGATGGGGGTCAGATCCTTAGGGCAGGAGCTACTGTGGGGCTGATGTTGGTCTGATCTATGGGGCAGGAGCTGCTGCGGGGCTGATTTGAGTCAGATCTATGGGGCAGGAGCTGCTGTGGGGCTGATGTGGGTTAGATCTATGGGGCAGGAGCTGTTGTGGGGCTGATGGGGGTCAGATCTATGGGGCAGGAGATGCTGTGGGTCAGATCTATGGGGCAGGAGATGCTGTGGGGAACATGTGTGTCAGACCTATGGGGCAGGAGCTGCTGTGGGTCAGATCTATGGGGCAGGAACAGATGGGGGCCTGATGTTGGTCAGATTTATGGAGCAGGAGCTGCTGTGTTGCAGATGTGGGTCAGATCTATGGGGAGGAGCTGCTGTGGTGCAGATGTGGGTCAGAGCTATGGGGCAGGAGCTGCTGTGTGGCAGATGTGGGTCAGATCTATGGTGTAGGAGCTGCTGTGGGGCTGATGTGGGTCAGATCTATGGGGCAGGAGCTGCTGTGGTTAAGATCTATTTGGCAGGATCTGCTGTGGGGCAGATTTGGGTCAGATCTATGGGGCAGGAGCTGCAGTGGAGATGATGTAGGTCAGATCTATGGGGCAGGAGCTGCTGTGGGGCTGCTGTGGGTTAGATCTATGGGGCAGGAGCTGTTGTGGTTCAGTTCTATTGGGCAGCAGCTGCTTTACATATGATGTGTGTCAGATCTATGGGGCCGGAGCTGCTGTGGTTAAGATCTATTTGGCAGGATCTGCTGTGGGGCAGATTTGGGTCAGATCTATGGGGCAGGAGCTGCAGTGGAGATGATGTAGGTCAGATCTATGGGGCAGGAGCTACTGTGGGGCTGCTGTGGGTTAGATCTATGGGGCAGGAGCTGTTGTGGGTCATATCTATTGGGCAGCAGCTGCTTTGCATATGATGTGTGTCAGATCTATGGGGCCGGAGCTGCAGTGGGGCTGATGAGGGTCAGATCTATGGGGGAGGAGCTACTGTGGGGCTGATGTGGGTCAAATCAATGGGGCACAGCTGCTCTTGGGAACATGTGGGTCAGATCTATGGGGCGGGGGCTGCTGTGGGGCTGATGTGGGTCAGATCTATAGGGCAGGAGCTGCTGTGCGACAGATGTGGGTCAGATCTATGGGGCAGGAGCTGCTGTGGGGCTGATGTGGGTCAGATCCTTGGGGCTGAAGCTGCTGTGGGTCATATCTACTGGGCAGCAGCTGCTTTACATATGATGTGTGTCAGATCTATGGGGCAGGAGCTGCTGTGGGGCTGCTGTGGGTTAGATCTATGGGGCAGGAGCTGTTGTGGGGCTGATGGGGTTCAGATCTATGGGGCAGGAGCTACTGTGGGGATGATGGGGGTCAGATCTATGGGGCAGGAGCTACTGTGGGGGTGATGTTGGTCTGATCTATGGGGCAGGAGCTGCTGTGCGACAGATGTGGGTCAGATCTATGGGGCAGGTGCTGCTGTGCGACATATGTGGGTCAGATCTATGGGGCAGGATCTGCTGTGGGGTTGATGTGGGAAAGATCTATGGGGCAGGAGATGCTTTGGGGCAGATGTGGGTCAGATCTATGGGGCAGGAGTTGCTGTGGGGCTGATGTGGGTCAGATCCCTGGGGCTGATGCTGCTGTGGGTCATATCTATTGGGCAGCAGCTGCTTTACATATGATGTGTGTCAGATCTATAGGGCAGGAGCTGCTGTGGGGCTGATGTGGGTTAGATCTATGGGGCAGGAGCTGCTGTGGGTCAGATCTATGGGGCAGGAACAGATGGGGGCCTGATGTTGGTCAGATTTATGGAGCAGGAGCTGCTGTGTTGCAGATGTGGGTCAGATCTATGGGGAGGAGCTGCTGTGGTGCAGATGTGGGTCAGAGCTATTAGGCAGGAGCTGCTGTGTGGCAGATGTGGGTCAGATCTATGGTGTAGGAGCTGCAGTGGGGCTGATGTGGGTCAGATCTATGGGGCAGGAGCTGCTGCGGGGCTGATTTGGGTCAGATCTATGGGGCAGGAGTTGCTGTGGGGCTGATGTGGGTCAGATCCTTGGGGCTGATGCTGCTGTGGGTCATATCTATTGGGCAGCAGCTGCTTTACATATGATGTGTGTCAGATCTATGGGGCAGGAGCTGCTGTGGGGCTGATGTGGGTTAGATCTATGGGGCAGGAGCTGTTGTGGGGCTGATGGGGGTCAGATCCTTAGGGCAGGAGCTACTGTGGGGCTGATGTTGGACTGATCTATGGGGCAGGAGCTGCTGCGGGGCTGATTTGGGTCAGATCTATGGGGCAGGAGCTGCTGTGGGGCTGATGTGGGTTAGATCTATGGGGCAGGAGCTGTTGTGGGGCTGATGGGGGTCAGATCTATGGGGCAGGAGATGCTGTGGGTCAGATCTATGGGGCAGGAGATGCTGTGGGGAACATGTGTGTCAGATCTTTGGGGCAGGAGCTGCTGTGGGTCAGATCTATGGGGCAGGAACAGATGGGGGCCTGATGTTGGTCAGATTTATGGAGCAGGAGCTGCTGTGTTGCAGATGTGGGTCAGATCTATGGGGAGGAGCTGCTGTGGTGCAGATGTGGGTCAGAGCTATGGGGCAGGAGCTGCTGTGTGGCAGATGTGGGTCAGATCTATGGTGTAGGAGCTGCTGTGGGGCTGATGTGGGTCAGATCTATGGGGCAGGAGCTGCTGTGGTTAAGATCTATTTGGCAGGATCTGCTGTGGGGCAGATTTGGGTCAGATCTATGGGGCAGGAGCTGCAGTGGAGATGATGTAGGTCAGATCTATGGGGCAGGAGCTGCTGTGGGGCTGCTGTGGGTTAGATCTATGGGGCAGGCGCTGTTGTGGGTCAGTTCTATTGGGCAGCAGCTGCTTTACATATGATGTGTGTCAGATCTATGGGGCCGGAGCTGCTGTGGTTAAGATCTATTTGGCAGGATCTGCTGTGGGGCAGATTTGGGTCAGATCTATGGGGCAGGAGCTGCAGTGGAGATGATGTAGGTCAGATCTATGGGGCAGGAGCTGCTGTGGGGCTGCTGTGGGTTAGATCTATGGGGGAGGAGCTACTGTGGGGCTGATGTGGGTCAAATCAATGGGGCACAGCTGCTCTTGGGAACATGTGGGTCAGATCTATGGGGCGGGGGCTGCTGTGGGGCTGATGTGGGTCAGATCTATAGGGCAGGAGCTGCTGTGCGACAGATGTGGGTCAGATCTATGGGGCAGGAGCTGCTGTGGGGCTGATGTGGGTCAGATCCTTGGGGCTGAAGCTGCTGTGGGTCATATCTACTGGGCAGCAGCTGCTTTACATATGATGTGTGTCAGATCTATGGGGCAGGAGCTGCTGTGGGGCTGCTGTGGGTTAGATCTATGGGGCAGGAGCTGCTGTGGGTCAGATCTATGGGGCAGGAACAGATGGGGGCCTGATGTTGGTCAGATTTATGGAGCAGGAGCTGCTGTGTTGCAGATGTGGGTCAGATCTATGGGGAGGAGCTGCTGTGGTGCAGATGTGGGTCAGAGCTATGGGGCAGGAGCTGCTGTGTGGCAGATGTGGGTCAGATCTATGGTGTAGGAGCTGCTGTGGGGCTGATGTGGGTCAGATCTATGGGGCAGGAGCTGCTGCGGGGCTGATTTGGGTCAGATCTATGGGGCAGGAGTTGCTGTGGGGCTGATGTGGGTCAGATCCTTGGGGCTGATGCTGCTGTGGGTCATATCTATTGGGCAGCAGCTCCTTTACATATGATGTGTGTCAGATCTATGGGGCAGGAGCTGCTGTGGGGCTGATGTGGGTTAGATCTATGGGGCAGGAGCTGTTGTGGGGCTGATGGGGGTCAGATCCTTAGGGCAGGAGCTACTGTGGGGCTGATGTTGGTCTGATCTATGGGGCAGGAGCTGCTGCGGGGCTGATTTGAGTCAGATCTATGGGGCAGGAGCTGCTGTGGGGCTGATGTGGGTTAGATCTATGGGGCAGGAGCTGTTGTGGGGCTGATGGGGGTCAGATCTATGGGGCAGGAGATGCTGTGGGTCAGATCTATGGGGCAGGAGATGCTGTGGGGAACATGTGTGTCAGACCTATGGGGCAGGAGCTGCTGTGGGTCAGATCTATGGGGCAGGAACAGATGGGGGCCTGATGTTGGTCAGATTTATGGAGCAGGAGCTGCTGTGTTGCAGATGTGGGTCAGATCTATGGGGAGGAGCTGCTGTGGTGCAGATGTGGGTCAGAGCTATGGGGCAGGAGCTGCTGTGTGGCAGATGTGGGTCAGATCTATGGTGTAGGAGCTGCTGTGGGGCTGATGTGGGTCAGATCTATGGGGCAGGAGCTGCTGTGGTTAAGATCTATTTGGCAGGATCTGCTGTGGGGCAGATTTGGGTCAGATCTATGGGGCAGGAGCTGCAGTGGAGATGATGTAGGTCAGATCTATGGGGCAGGAGCTGCTGTGGGGCTGCTGTGGGTTAGATCTATGGGGCAGGAGCTGTTGTGGTTCAGTTCTATTGGGCAGCAGCTGCTTTACATATGATGTGTGTCAGATCTATGGGGCCGGAGCTGCTGTGGTTAAGATCTATTTGGCAGGATCTGCTGTGGGGCAGATTTGGGTCAGATCTATGGGGCAGGAGCTGCAGTGGAGATGATGTAGGTCAGATCTATGGGGCAGGAGCTACTGTGGGGCTGCTGTGGGTTAGATCTATGGGGCAGGAGCTGTTGTGGGTCATATCTATTGGGCAGCAGCTGCTTTGCATATGATGTGTGTCAGATCTATGGGGCCGGAGCTGCAGTGGGGCTGATGAGGGTCAGATCTATGGGGGAGGAGCTACTGTGGGGCTGATGTGGGTCAAATCAATGGGGCACAGCTGCTCTTGGGAACATGTGGGTCAGATCTATGGGGCGGGGGCTGCTGTGGGGCTGATGTGGGTCAGATCTATAGGGCAGGAGCTGCTGTGCGACAGATGTGGGTCAGATCTATGGGGCAGGAGCTGCTGTGGGGCTGATGTGGGTCAGATCCTTGGGGCTGAAGCTGCTGTGGGTCATATCTACTGGGCAGCAGCTGCTTTACATATGATGTGTGTCAGATCTATGGGGCAGGAGCTGCTGTGGGGCTGCTGTGGGTTAGATCTATGGGGCAGGAGCTGCTGTGGGTCAGATCTATGGGGCAGGAACAGATGGGGGCCTGATGTTGGTCAGATTTATGGAGCAGGAGCTGCTGTGTTGCAGATGTGGGTCAGATCTATGGGGAGGAGCTGCTGTGGTGCAGATGTGGGTCAGAGCTATGGGGCAGGAGCTGCTGTGTGGCAGATGTGGGTCAGATCTATGGTGTAGGAGCTGCTGTGGGGCTGATGTGGGTCAGATCTATGGGGCAGGAGCTGCTGCGGGGCTGATTTGGGTCAGATCTATGGGGCAGGAGTTGCTGTGGGGCTGATGTGGGTCAGATCCTTGGGGCTGATGCTGCTGTGGGTCATATCTATTGGGCAGCAGCTGCTTTACATATGATGTGTGTCAGATCTATGGGGCAGGAGCTGCTGTGGGGCTGATGTGGGTTAGATCTATGGGGCAGGAGCTGTTGTGGGGCTGATGGGGGTCAGATCCTTAGGGCAGGAGCTACTGTGGGGCTGATGTTGGTCTGATCTATGGGGCAGGAGCTGCTGCGGGGCTGATTTGGGTCAGATCTATGGGGCAGGAGCTGCTGTGGGGCTGATGTGGGTAAGATCTATGGGGCAGGAGCTGTTGTGGGGCTGATGGGGGTCAGATCTATGGGGCAGGAGATGCTGTGGGTCAGATCTATGGGGCAGGAGATGCTGTGGGGAACATGTGTGTCAGATCTATGGGGCAGGAGCTGCTGTGGGTCAGATCTATGGGGCAGGAACAGATGGGGGCCTGATGTTGGTCAGATTTATGGAGCAGGAGCTGCTGTGTTGCAGATGTGGGTCAGATCTATGGGGAGGAGCTGCTGTGGTGCAGATGTGGGTCAGAGCTATGGGGCAGGAGCTGCTGTGGGGCTGATGTGGGTCAGATCTATGGTGTAGGAGCTGCTGTGGGGCTGATGTGGGTCAGATCTATGGGGCAGGAGCTGCTGTGGTTAAGATCTATTTGGCAGGATCTGCTGTGGGGCAGATTTGGGTCAGATCTATGGGGCAGGAGCTGCAGTGGAGATGATGTAGGTCAGATCTATGGGGCAGGAGCTGCTGTGGGGCTGCTGTGGGTTAGATCTATGGGGCAGGAGCTGTTGTGGGTCATATCTATTGGGCAGCAGCTGCTTTACATATGATGTGTGTCAGATCTATGGGGCCGGAGCTGCTGTGGTTAAGATCTATTTGGCAGGATCTGCTGTGGGGCAGATTTGGGTCAGATCTATGGGGCAGGAGCTGCAGTGGAGATGATGTAGGTCAGATCTATGGGGCAGGAGCTGCTGTGGGGCTGCTGTGGGTTAGATCTATGGGGCAGGAGCTGTTGTGGGTCATATCTATTGGGCAGCAGCTGCTTTACATATGATGTGTGTCAGATCTATGGGGCCGGAGCTGCAGTGGGGCTGATGAGGGTCAGATCTATGGGGGAGGAGCTACTGTGGGGCTGATGTGGGTCAAATCAATGGGGCACAGCTGCTCTTGGGAACATGTGGGTCAGATCTATGGGGCGGGGGCTGCTGTGGGGCTGATGTGGGTCAGATCTATAGGGCAGGAGCTGCTGTGCGACAGATGTGGGTCAGATCTATGGGGCAGGAGCTGCTGTGGGGCTGATGTGGGTCAGATCCTTGGGGCTGAAGCTGCTGTGGGTCATATCTACTGGGCAGCAGCTGCTTTACATATGATGTGTGTCAGATCTATGGGGCAGGAGCTGCTGTGGGGCTGCTGTGGGTTAGATCTATGGGGCAGGAGCTGTTGTGGGGCTGATGAGGTTCAGATCTATGGGGCAGGAGCTACTGTGGTGATGATGGGGGTCAGATCTATGGGGCGGGGGCTGCTGCGGGGCTGATTTGGGTCAGATCTATGGGGCAGGAGTTGTTGTGGGGCTGATGTGGGTCAGATCCTTGGGGCTGATGCTGCTGTGGGTCATATCTATTGGGCAGCAGCTGCTTTACATATGATGTGTGTCAGATCTATGGGGCAGGAGCTGCTGTGGGGCTGATGTGGGTTAGATCTATGGGGCAGGAGCTGTTGTGGGGCTGATTGGGGTCAGATCCTTAGGGCAGGAGCTACTGTGGGGCTGATGTTGGTCTGATCTATGGGGCAGGAGCTGCTGCGGGGCTGATGTTGGTCTGATCTATGGGGCAGGAGCTGCTGTGGGGCTGATGTGGGTCAGATCTATGGGGCAGGAGCTGCTGTGGTTAAGATCTATTTGGCAGGATCTGCTGTGGGGCAGATTTGGGTCAGATCTATGGGGCAGGAGCTGCAGTGGAGATGATGTAGGTCAGATCTATGGGGCAGGAGCTGCTGTGGGGCTGCTGTGGGTTAGATCTATGGGGCAGGAGCTGTTGTGGGTCAGTTCTATTGGGCAGCAGCTGCTTTACATATGATGTGTGTCAGATCTATGGGGCCGGAGCTGCTGTGGTTAAGATCTATTTGGCAGGATCTGCTGTGGGGCAGATTTGGGTCAGATCTATGGGGCAGGAGCTGCAGTGGAGATGATGTAGGTCAGATCTATGGGGCAGGAGCTGCTGTGGGGCTGCTGTGGGTTAGATCTATGGGGCAGGAGCTGTTGTGGGTCATATCTATTGGGCAGCAGCTGCTTTACATATGATGTGTGTCAGATCTATGGGGCCGGAGCTGCAGTGGGGCTGATGAGGGTCAGATCTATGGGGGAGGAGCTACTGTGGGGCTGATGTGGGTCAAATCAATGGGGCACAGCTGCTCATGGGAACATGTGGGTCAGATCTATGGGGCGGGGGCTGCTGTGGGGCTGATGTGGGTCAGATCTATAGGGCAGGAGCTGCTGTGCGACAGATGTGGGTCAGATCTATGGGGCAGGAGCTGCTGTGGGGCTGATGTGGGTCAGATCCTTGGGGCTGAAGCTGCTGTGGGTCATATCTACTGGGCAGCAGCTGCTTTACATATGATGTGTGTCAGATCTATGGGGCAGGAGCTGCTGTGGGGCTGCTGTGGGTTAGATCTATGGGGCAGGTGCTGCTGTGGGTCAGATCTATGGGGCAGGAACAGATGGGGGCCTGATGTTGGTCAGATTTATGGAGCAGGAGCTGCTGTGTTGCAGATGTGGGTCAGATCTATGGGGAGGAGCTGCTGTGGTGCAGATGTGGGTCAGAGCTATGGGGCAGGAGCTGCTGTGTGGCAGATGTGGGTCAGATCTATGGTTTAGGAGCTGCTGTGGGGCTGATGTGGGTCAGATCTATGGGGCAGGAGCTGCTGCGGGGCTGATTTGGGTCAGATCTATGGGGCAGGAGTTGCTGTGGGGCTGATGTGGGTCAGATCCTTGGGGCTGATGCGGCTGTGGGTCATATCTATTGGGCAGCAGCTGCTTTACATATGATGTGTGTCAGATCTATGGGGCAGGAGCTGCTGTGGGGCTGATGTGGGTTAGATCTATGGGGCAGGAGCTGTTGTGGGGCTGATGGGGGTCAGATCCTTAGGGCAGGAGCTACTGTGGGGCTGATGTTGGTCTGATCTATGGGGCAGGAGCTGCTGCGGGGCTGATTTGGGTCAGATCTATGGGGCAGGAGCTGCTGTGGGGCTGATGTGGGTTAGATCTATGGGGCAGGAGCTGTTGTGGGGCTGATGGGGGTCAGATCTATGGGGCAGGAGATGCTGTGGGTCAGATCTATGGGGCAGGAGATGCTGTGGGGAACATGTGTGTCAGATCTATGGGGCAGGAGCTGCTGTGGGTCAGATCTATGGGCAGGAACAGATGGGGGCCTGATGTTGGTCAGATTTATGGAGCAGGAGCTGCTGTGTTGCAGATGTGGGTCAGATCTATGGGGAGGAGCTGCTGTGGTGCAGATGTGGGTCAGAGCTATGGGGCAGGAGCTGCTGTGTGGCAGATGTGGGTCAGATCTATGGTGTAGGAGCTGCTGTGGGGCTGATGTGGGTCAGATCTATGGGGCAGGAGCTGCTGTGGTTAAGATCTATTTGGCAGGATCTGCTGTGGGGCAGATTTGGGTCAGATCTATGGGGCAGGAGCTGCAGTGGAGATGATGTAGGTCAGATCTATGGGGCAGGAGCTGCTGTGGGGCTGCTGTGGGTTAGATCTATGGGGCAGGAGCTGTTGTGGGTCATATCTATTGGGCAGCAGCTGCTTTACATATGATGTGTGTCAGATCTATGGGGCCGGAGCTGCTGTGGTTAAGATCTATTTGGCAGGATCTGCTGTGGGGCAGATTTGGGTCAGATCTATGGGGCAGGAGCTGCAGTGGAGATGATGTAGGTCAGATCTATGGGGCAGGAGCTGCTGTGGGGCTGCTGTGGGTTAGATCTATATGGCAGGAGCTGTTGTGGGTCATATCTATTGGGCAGCAGCTGCTTTACATATGATGTGTGTCAGATCTATGGGGCCGGAGCTGCAGTGGGGCTGATGAGGGTCAGATCTATGGGGGAGGAGCTACTGTGGGGCTGATGTGGGTCAAATCAATGGGGCACAGCTGCTCTTGGGAACATGTGGGTCAGATCTATGGGGCAGGGCCTGCTGTGGGGCTGATGTGGGTCAGATCTATAGGGCAGGAGCTGCTGTGCGACAGATGTGGGTCAGATCTATGGGGCAGGAGCTGCTGTGGGGCTGATGTGGGTCAGATCCTTGGGGCTGAAGCTGCAGTGGGTCATATCTACTGGGCAGCAGATGCTTTACATATGATGTGTGTCAGATCTATGGGGCAGGAGCTGCTGTGGGGCTGCTGTGGGTTAGATCTATGGGGCAGGAGCTGTTGTGGGGCTGATGGGGTTCAGATCTATGGGGCAGGAGCTACTGTGGGGATGATGGGGGTCAGATCTATGGGGCTGGAGCTGCTGCGGGGCTGATTTGGGTCAGATCTATGGGGCAGGAGTTGCTGTGGGGCTGATGTGGGTCAGATCCTTGGGGCTGATGCTGCTGTGGGTCATATCTATTGGGCAGCAGCTGCTTTACATATGATGTGTGTCAGATCTATGGGGCAGGAGCTGCTGTGGGGCTGATGTGGGTTAGATCTATGGGGCAGGAGCTGTTGTGGGGCTGATGGGGGTCAGATCCTTAGGGCAGGAGCTACTGTGGGGCTGATGTTGGTCTGATCTATGGGGCAGGAGCTGCTGCGGGGCTGATTTGGGTCAGATCTATGGGGCAGGAGCTGCTGTGGGGCTGATGTGGGTTAGATCTATGGGGCAGGAGCTGTTGTGGGGCTGATGGGGGTCAGATCTATGGGGAAGGAGATGCTGTGGGTCAGATCTATGGGGCAGGAGATGCTGTGGGGAACATGTGTGTCAGATCTATGGGGCAGGAGCTGCTGTGGGTCAGATCTATGAAGCAGGAACAGATGGGGGCCTGATGTTGGTCAGATTTATGGAGCAGGAGCTGCTGTGTTGCAGATGTGGGTCAGATCTATGGGGAGGAGCTGCTGTGGTGCAGATGTGGGTCAGAGCTATGGGGCAGGAGCTGCTGTGTGGCAGATGTGGGTCAGATCTATGGTGTAGGAGCTGCTGTGGGGCTGATGTGGGTCAGATCTATGGGGCAGGAGCTGCTGTGGTTAAGATCTATTTGGCAGGATCTGCTGTGGGGCAGATTTGGGTCAGATCTATGGGGCAGGAGCTGCAGTGGAGATGATGTAGGTCAGATCTATGGGGCAGGAGCTGCTGTGGGGCTGCTGTGGGTTAGATCTATGGGGCAGGAGCTGTTGTGGGTCATATCTATTGGGCAGCAGCTGCTTTACATATGATGTGTGTCAGATCTATGGGGCCGGAGCTGCAGTGGGGCTGATGAGGGTCAGATCTATGGGGCAGGAGCTACTGTGGGGCTGATGTGGGTCAAATCAATAAGGCACAGCTGCTCTTGGGAACATGTGGGTCAGATCTATGGGGCGGGGGCTGCTGTGGGGCTGATGTGGGTCAGATCTATAGGGCAGGAGCTGCTGTGCGACAGATGTGGGTCAGATCTATGGGGCAGGAGCTGCTGTGGGGCTGATGTGGGTCAGATCCTTGGGGCTGAAGCTGCTGTGGGTCATATCTACTGGGCAGCAGCTGCTTTACATATGATGTGTGTCAGATCTATGGGGCAGGAGCTGCTGTGGGGCTGCTGTGGGTTAGATCTATGGGGCAGGAGCTGTTGTGGGGCTGATGGGGTTCAGATCTTTGGGGCAGGAGCTACTGTGGGGATGATGGGGGTCAGATCTATGGGGCTGGAGCTGCTGCGGGGCTGATTTGGGTCAGATCTATGGGGCAGGAGTTGCTGTGGGGCTGATGTGGGTCAGATCCTTGGGGCTGATGCTGCTGTGGGTCATATCTATTGGGCAGCAGCTGCTTTACATATGATGTGTGTCAGATCTATGGGGCAGGAGCTGTTGTGGGGCTGATGGGGGTCAGATCCTTAGGGCAGGAGCTACTGTGGGGCTGATGTTGGTCTGATCTATGGGGCAGGAGCTGCTGCGGGGCTGATTTGGGTCAGATCTATGGGCCAGGAGCTGCTGTGGGGCTGATGTGGGTTAGATCTATGGGGCAGGAGCTGTTGTGGGGCTGATGGGGGTCAGATCTATGGGGCAGGAGATGCTGTGGGTCAGATCTATGGGGCAGGAGATGCTGTGGGGAACATGTGTGTCAGATCTATGGGGCAGGAGCTGCTGTGGGTCAGATCTATGGGGCAGGAACAGATGTGGGCCTGATGTTGGTCAGATGTATGGAGCAGGAGCTGCTGTGTTGCAGATGTGGGTCAGATCTATGGGGAGGAGCTGCTGTGGTGCAGATGTGGGTCAGAGCTATGGGGCAGGAGCTGCTGTGTGGCAGATGTGGGTCAGATCTATGGTGTAGGAGCTGCTGTGGGGCTGATGTGGGTCAGATGTATGGGGCAGGAGCTGCTGTGGTTAAGATCTATTTGGCAGGATCTGCTGTGGGGCAGATTTGGGTCAGATCTATGGGGCAGGAGCTGCAGTGGAGATGATGTAGGTCAGATCTATGGGGCAGGAGCTGCTGTGGGGCTGCTGTGGGTTAGATCTATGGGGCAGGAGCTGTTGTGGGTCATATCTATTGGGCAGCAGCTGCTTTACATATGATGTGTGTCAGATCTATGGGGCCGGAGCTGCAGTGGGGCTGATGGGGGTCAGATCTATGGGGGAGGAGCTACTGTGGGGCTGATGTGGGTCAAATCAGTGGGGCACAGCTGCTCTTGGGAACATGTGGGTCAGATCTATGGGGCGGGGGCTGCTGTGGGGCAGATGTGGGTCAGATCTATAGGGCAGGAGCTGCTGTGCGACAGATGTGGGTCAGATCTATGGGGCAGGAGCTGCTGTGGGGCTGATGTGGGTCAGATCCTTGGGGCTGAAGCTGCTGTGGGTCATATCTACTGGGCAGCAGCTGCTTTACATATGATGTGTGTCAGATCTATGGGGCAGGAGCTGCTGTAGGGCTGCTGTGGGTTAGATCTATGGGGCAGGAGCTGTTGTGGGGCTGATGGGGTTCAGATCTATGGGGCAGGAGCTACTGTGGGGATGATGGGGGTCAGATCTATGGGGCAGGAGCTACTGTGGGGATGATGGGGGTCAGATCTATGGGGCTGGAGCTGCTGCGGGGCTGATTTGCGTCAGATCTATGGGGCAGGAGCTGCTGTGGGGCTGATGTGGGTCAGATCCTTGGGGCTGATGCTGCTGTGGGTCATATCTATTGGGCAGCCACTGCTTTACATATGATGTGTGTCAGATCTATGGGGCAGGAGCTGCTGTGGGGCTGATGTGGGTTAGATCTATGGGGCAGGAGCTGTTGTGGGGCTGATGGGGGTCAGATCCTTAGGGCAGGAGCTACTGTGGGGCTGATGTTGGTCTGATCTATGGGGCAGGAGCTGCTGCGGGGCTGATTTGGGTCAGATCTATGGGGCAGGAGCTGCTGTGGGGCTGATGTGGGTTAGATCTATGGGGCAGGAGCTGTTGTGGGGCTGATGGGGGTCAGATCTATGGGGAAGGAGATGCTGTGGGTCAGATCTATGGGGCAGGAGATGCTGTGGGGAAAATGTGTGTCAGATCTATGGGGCAGGAGCTGCTGTGGGTCAGATCTATGGGGCAGGAACAGATGGGGGCCTGATGTTGGTCAGATTTATGGAGCAGGAGCTGCTGTGTTGCAGATGTGGGTCAGATCTATGGGGAGGAGCTGCTGTGGTGCAGATGTGGGTCAGAGCTATGGGGCAGGAGCTGCTGTGCGGCAGATGTGGGTCAGATCTATGGTGTAGGAGCTGCTGTGGGGCTGATGTGGGTCAGATCTATGGGGCAGGAGCTGCTGTGGTTAAGATCTATTTGGCAGGATCTGCTGTGGGGCAGATTTGGGTCAGATCTATGGGGCAGGAGCTGCAGTGGAGATGATGTACGTCAGATCTATGGGGCAGGAGCTGCTGTGGGGCTGCTGTGGGTTAGATCTATGGGGCAGGAGCTGTTGTGGGTCATATCTATTGGGCAGCAGCTGCTTTACATATGATGTGTGTCAGATCTATGGGGCCGGAGCTGCTGTGGTTAAGATCTATTTGGCAGGATCTGCTGTGGGGCAGATTTGGGTCAGATCTATGGGGCAGGAGCTGCAGTGGAGATGATGTAGGTCAGATCTATGGGGCAGGAGCTGCTGTGGGGCTGCTGTGGGTTAGACCTATGGGGCAGGAGCTGCTGTGGGTCATATCTATTGGGCAGCAGCTGCTTTACATATGATGTGTGTCAGATCTATGGGGCCGGAGCTGCAGTGGGGCTGATGGGGGTCAGATCTATGGGGCAGGAGCTACTGTGGGGCTGATGTGGGTCAAATCAATGGGGCACAGCTGCTCTTGGGAACATGTGGGTCAGATCTATGGGGCAGGATCTGCTGTGGGGCTGATGTGGGAAAGATCTATGGGGCAGGAGATGCTTTGGGGCTGATGTGGGTCAGATCCTTGGGGCTGAAGCTGCTGTGGGTCATATCTACTTGGCAGCAGCTGCTTTACATATGATGTGTGTCAGATCTATGGGGCCGGAGCTGCTGTGGGGCTAATGTGGGTTAGATCTATGGGGCAGGAGCTGTTGTGGGGCTGATGGGGTTCAGATCTATGGGGCAGGAGCTGCTGCGGGGCTGATTTGGGTCAGATCTATGGGGCAGGAGTTGCTGTGGGGCTGATGTGGGTCAGATCCTTGGGGCTGATGCTGCTGTGGGTCATATCTATTGGGCAGCAGCTGCTTTACATATGATGTGTGTCATATCTATGGGGCCGGAGCTGCAGTGGGGCTGATGGGGGTCAGATCTATGGGGCAGGAGCTACTGTGGGGCTGATGTGGGTCAAATCAATGGGGCACAGCTGCTCTTGGGAACATGTGGGTCAGATCTATGGGGCAGGAGCTGCTGTGGGGCTGATGTGTGTAAGATCTATAGGGCAGGAGCTGCTGTGGGGCTGATGTGGGTCAGATCCTTGGGGCTGAAGCTGCTGTGGGTCATATCTACTTGGCAGCAGCTGCTTTACATATGATGTGTGTCAGATCTATGGGGCCGGAGCTGCTGTGGGGCTAATGTGGGTTAGATCTATGGGGCAGGAGCTGTTGTGGGGCTGATGGGGTTCAGATCTATGGGGCAGGAGCTGCTGCGGGGCTGATTTGGGTCAGATCTATGGGGCAGGAGTTGCTGTGGGGCTGATGTGGGTCAGATCCTTGGGGCTGATGCTGCTGTGGGTCATATCTATTGGGCAGCAGCTGCTTTACATATGATGTGTGTCAGATCTATGGGGCAGGAGCTGCTGTGGGGCTGATGTGGGTTAGATCTATGGGGCAGGAGCTGTTGTGGGGCTGATGGGGGTCAGATCCTTAGGGCAGGAGCTACTGTGGGGCTGATGTTGGTCTGATCTATGGGGCAGGAGCTGCTGCGGGGCTGATTTGGGTCAGATCTATGGGGCAGGAGCTGCTGTGGGGCTGATGTGGGTTAGATCTATGGGGCAGGAGCTGTTGTGGGGCTGATGGGGGTCAGATCTATGGGGCAGGAGATGCTGTGGGTCAGATCTATGGGGCAGGAGATGCTGTGGGGAACATGTGTGTCAGGTCTATGGGGCAGGAGCTGCTGTGGGGCAGATGTGGGTCAGATCTATGGGTCAGCAGCTGCTCTGGGTCTGATGTGGGTAAGATTTATGGGTCAGCAGCTGCTGTGGGTCTGATGTGGGTCAGATCTATGGGGCAGGAGCTGCTGTGGGTCAGATCTATGGGGCAGGAACAGATGGGGGCCTGATGTTTGTCAGATTTATGGAGCAGGAGCTGCTGTGTTGCAGATGTGGGTCAGATCTATGGGGAGGAGCTGCTGTGGTGCACATGTGCGTCAGAGCTATGGGGCAGGAGCTGCTGTGTGGCAGATGTGGGTCAGATCTATGGTGTAGGAGCTGCTGTGGGGCTGATGTGGGGTAGATCTATGGGGCAGGAGCTGTTGTGGGGCTGATGGGGGTCAGATCCTTAGGGCAGGAGCTACTGTGGGGCTGATGTTGGTCTGATCTATGGGGCAGGACCTGCTGTGCGACAGATGTGGGTCAGATCTATGGGGCAGGTGCTGCTGTGCGACATATGTGGGTCAGATCTATGGGGCAGGATCTGCTGTGGGGCTGATGTGGGAAAGATCTATGGGGCAGGAGATGCTTTGGGGCAGATGGGGGTCAGATCTATGGGGCAGGAGCTGCTGTGGGGCTGATGTGGGTCAGATCCTTGGGGCTGATGCTGCTGTGGGTCATACCTATTGGGCAGCAGCTGCTTTACATATGATGTGTGTCAGATCTATGGGGCAGGAGCTGCTGTGGGGCTGATGTGGGTTAGATCTATGGGGCAGGAGCTTCTGTGGATCAGATCTATGGGGCAGGATCTGCTGTAGGGCTGATGTGGGAAAGATCTATGGGGCAGGAGATGCTTTGGGGCAGATGTGGGTCAGATCTATGGGGCAGGAGTTGCTGTGGGGCTGATGTGGGTCAGATCCTTGGGGCTGATGCTGCTGTGGGTCATACCTATTGGGCAGCAGCTGCTTTACATATGATGTGTGTCAGATCTATGGGGCAGGAGCTGCTGTGGGGCTGATGTGGGTTAGATCTATGGGGCAGGAGCTGCTGTGGGGCTGATGTGGGTCAGATCTATGGGGCAGGAACAGATGGGGGCCTGATGTTGTCAGATTTATGGAGCAGGAGCTGCTGTGTTGCAGATGTGGGTCAGATCTATGGGGAGGAGCTGCTGTGGTGCACATGTGGGTCAGAGCTATGGGGCAGGAGCTGCTGTGTGGCAGATGTGGGTCAGATCTATGGTGTAGGAGCTGCTGTGGGGCTGATGTGGGTCAGATCTATGGGGCAGGAACTGCTGCGGGGCTGATTTGGGTCAGATCTATGGGGCAGGAGCTGCAGTGGAGATGATGTAGGTCAGATCTATGGGGCAGGAGCTGCTGTGGGGCTGATGTGGGTTAGATCTATGGGGCAGGAGCTGCTGTGGGTCATATCTATTGGGCAGCAGCTGCTTTACATATGATGTGTGTCAGATCTATGGGGCCGGAGATGCTGTGGTTAAGATCTATTTGGCAGGATCTGCTGTGGGGCAGATTTGGGTCAGATCTATGGGGCAGGAGCTGCAGTGGAGATGATGTAGGTCAGATCTATGGGGCAGGAGCTGCTGTGGGGCTGCTGTGGGTTAGATCTATGGGGCAGGAGCTGTTGTGGGTCATATCTATTGGGCAGCAGCTGCTTTACATATGATGTGTGTCAGATCTATGGGGCCGGAGCTGCAGTGGGGCTGATGGGGGTCAGATCTATGGGGCAGGAGCTACTGTGGGGCTGATGTGGGTCAAATCAATGGGGCAGAGCTGCTCTTGGGAACATGTGGGTCAAATCTATGGGGCAGGAGCTGCTGTGGGTCTGATGTGGGTAAGATCTATAGGGCAGGATCTGCTGTGCGACAGATGTGGGTCAGATCTATGGGGCAGGAGCTGCTGTGGGGCTGATGTGAGTCAGATCCTTGGGGCTGAAGCTGCTGTGGGTCATATCTACTGGGCAGCAGCTGCTTTACATATGATGTGTGTCAGATCTATGGGGCAGGAGCTGCTGTGGGGCTGCTGTGGGTTAGATCTATGGGGCAGGAGCTGTTGTGGGGCTGATGGGGTTCAGATCTATGGGGCAGGAGCTACTGTGGGGCTGATGGGGGTCAGATCTATGGGGCAGGAGCTACTGTGGGGCTGATGTTGGTCTGATCTATGGGGCAGGAGCTGCTGTGCGACAGATGTGGGTCAGATCTATGGGGCAGGTGCTGCTGTGCGACATATGTGGGTCAGATCTATGGGGCAGGATCTGCTGTGGGGCTGATGTGGGAAAGATCTATGGGGCAGGAGATGCTTTGGGGCAGATGTGGGTCAGATCTACGGGGCAGGAGTTGCTGTGGGGCTGATGTGGGTCAGATCCTTGGGGCTGATGCTGCTGTGGGTCATACCTATTGGGCAGCAGCTGCTTTACATATGATGTGTGTCAGATCTATAGGGCAGGAGCTGCTGTGGGGCTGATGTGGGTTAGATCTATGGGGCAGGAGCTGCTGTGGGTCAGATCTATGGGGCAGGAACTGATGGGGGCCTGATGTTGGTCAGATTTATGGAGCAGGAGCTGCTGTGTTGCAGATGTGGGTCAGATCTATGGTGCAGGAGCTGCTGTGGTGCAGATGTGGGTCAGATCTATGGGGAGTACCTGCTGTGGTGCAGATGTGGGTAAGAGCTATGGGGCAGGAGCTGCTGTGTGGCAGATGTGGGTCAGATCTATGGTGTAGGAGCTGCTGCGGGGCTGATGTGGGTCAGATCTATGGGGCAGGAGCTGCTGCAGGGCTGATTTGGGTCAGATCTATGGGGCAGGAGCTGCAGTGGAGATGATGTAGGTCAGATCTATGGGGCAGGAGCTGCTGTGGGGCTGCTGTGGGTTAGATCTATGGGGCAGGCGCTGTTGTGGGTCATATCTATTGGGCAGCAGCTGCTTTACATATGATGTGTGTCAGATCTATGGGGCCGGAGCTGCTGTGGTTAAGATCTATTTGGCAGGATCTGCTGTGGGGCAGATTTGGGTCAGATCTATGGGGCAGGAGCTGCAGTGGAGATGATGTAGGTCAGATCTATGGGGCAGGAGCTGCTGTGGGGCTGCTGTGGGTTAGATCTATGGGGCAGGAGCTGTTGTGGGTCATATCTATTGGGCAGCAGCTGCTTTACATATGATGTGTGTCAGATCTATGGGGCCGGAGCTGCTGTGGTTAAGATCTATTTGGCAGGATCTGCTGTGGGGCAGATTTGGGTCAGATCTATGGGGCAGGAGCTGCAGTGGAGATGATGTAGGTCAGATCTATGGGGCAGGAGCTGCTGTGGGGCTGCTGTAGGTTAGATCTATGGAGCAGGAGCTGTTGTGGGTCATATCTATTGGGCAGCAGCTGCTTTACATATGATGTGTGTCAGATCTATGGGGCCGGAGCTGCAGTGGGGCTGATGGGGGTCAGATCTATGGGGCAGGAGCTACTGTGGGGCTGATGTGGGTCAAATCAATGGGGCACAGCTGCTCATGGGAACATGTGGGTCAGATCTATGGGGCAGGAGCTGCTGTGGGGCTGATGTGGGTTAGATCTATAGGGCAGGAGCTGCTGTGGTGCTGATGTGGGTCAGATCCTTGGGGCTGAAGCTGCTGTGGGTCATATCTACTTGGCAGTAGCTGCTTTACATATGATGTGTGTCAGATCTATGGGGCCGGAGCTGCTGTGGGTCTAATGTGGGTTAGATCTATTGGGCAGGAGCTGTTGTGGGGCTGATGGGGTTCAGATCTATGGGGCAGGAGCTACTGTGGTGCTGATGGGGGTCAGATCTATGGGGCAGGAGCTACTGTGGGGCTGATGTTGGTCTGATCTATGGGGCAGGAGCTGCTGTGCGACAGATGTGGGTCAGATCTATGGGGCAGGTGCTGCTGTGCGACACATGTGGGTCAGATCTATGGGGCAGGATCTGCTGTGGGGCTGATGTGGGAAAGATCTATGGGGCAGGAGATGCTTTGGGGCAGATGTTGGTCAGATCTATGGGGCAGGAGTTGCTGTGGGGCTGATGTGGGTCAGATCCTTGAGGCTGATGCTGCTGTGGGTCATATCTATTGGGCAGCAGCTGCTTTACATATGATGTGTGTCAGATCTATGGGGCAGGAGCTGCTGTGGGGCTGATGTGGGTTAGATCTATGGGGCAGGAGCTGTTGTGGGGCTGATGGGGGTCAGATCTATGGGGCAGGAGATGCTGTGGGTCAGATCTATGGGGCAGGAAATGCTGTGGGGAACATGTGTGTCAGGTCTATGGGGCAGGAGCTGCTGTGGGGCAGATGTGGGTCAGATCTATGGGTCAGCAGCTGCTGTGGGTCTGATGTGGGTCAGATCTATGGGTCAGCAGCTGCTGTGGGTCTGATGTGGGTCACATCTATGGGGCAGGAGCTGCTGTGGGTCAGATCTATGGGGCAGGAACAGATGTTGTCCTGATGTTGGTCAGATGTATGGAGCAGGAGCTGCTGTGTTGCAGATGTGGGTCAGATCTATGGGGAGGAGCTGCTGTGGTGCAGATGTGGGTCAGAGCTATGGGGCAGGAGCTGCTGTGTGGCAGATGTGGGTCAGATCTATGGTGTAGGAGCTGCTGTGGGGCTGATGTGGGTCAGATCTATGGGGCAGGAGCTGCTGTGGTTAAGATCTATTTGGCAGGATCTGCTGTGGGGCAGATTTGGGTCAGATCTATGGGGCAGGAGCTGCAGTGGAGATGATGTAGGTCAGATCTATGGGGCAGGAGCTGCTGTGGGGCTGATGGGGGTCAGATCTATGGGGCAGGAGCTACTGTGGGGCTGATGTGGGTCAAATCAATGGGGCAGAGCTGCTCATGGGAACATGTGGGTCAGATCTATGGGGCAGGAGCTGCTGTGGGGCTGATGTGGGTCAGATCTATAGGGCAGGAGCTGCTGTGTGACAGATGTGGGTCAGATCTATGGGGCACGAGCTGCTGTGGGGCTGATGTGGGTCAGATCCTTGGGGCTGAAGCTGCTGTGGGTCATATCTACTGGGCAGCAGCTGCTTTACATATGATGTGTGTCAGATCTATGGGGCAGGAGCTGCTGTGGGGCTGCTGTGGGTTAGATCTATGGGGCAGGAGCTGTTGTGGGGCTGATGGGGGTCAGATCTATGGGGCAGGAGATGCTGTTGGTCAGATCTATGGGGCAGGAAATGCTGTGGGGAACATGTGTGTCAGGTCTATGGGGCAGGAGCTGCTGTGGGGCAGATGTGGGTCAGATCTATGGGTCAGCAGCTGCTGTGGGTCTGATGTGGGTCAGATCTATGGGTCAGCAGCTGCTGTGTGTCTGATGTGGGTCAGATCTATGGGGCAGGAGCTGCTGTGGGTCAGATCTATGGGGCAGGAACAGATGTGGTCCTGATGTTGGTCAGATGTATGGAGCAGGAGCTGCTGTGTTGCAGAGTTGGGTCAGATCTATGGGGAGGAGCTGCTGTGGTGCAGATGTGGGTCAGAGCTATGGGGCAGGAGCTGCTGTGTGGCAGATGTGGGTCAGATCTATGGTGTAGGAGCTGCTGTGGGGCTGATGTGGGTCAGATCTATGGGGCAGGAGCTGCTGTGGTTAAGATCTATTTGGCAGGATCTGCTGTGGGGCAGATTTGGGTCAGATCTATGGGGCAGGAGCTGCAGTGGAGATGATGTAGGTCAGATCTATGGGGCAGGAGCTGCTGTGGGGCTGATGGGGGTCAGATCTATGGGGCAGGAGCTACTGTGGGGCTGATGTGGGTCAAATCAATGGGGCAGAGCTGCTCTTGGGAACATGTGGGTCAGATCTATGGGGCAGGAGCTGCTGTGGGGCTGATGTGGGTCAGATCTATAGGGCAGGAGCTGCTGTGTGACAGATGTGGGTCAGATCTATGGGGCACGAGCTGCTGTGGGGCTGATGTGGGTCAGATCCTTGGGGCTGAAGCTGCTGTGGGTCATATCTACTGGGCAGCAGCTGCTTTACATATGATGTGTGTCAGATCTATGGGGCAGGAGCTGCTGTGGGGCTGATGTGGGTTAGATTTATGGGGCAGGAGCTGTTGTGGGGCTGATGGGGTTCAGATCTATGGGGCAGGAGCTACTGTGGGGCTGATGGGGGTCAGATCTATGGGGCAGGAGCTACTGTGGGGCTGATGTTGGTCTGATCTATGGGGCAGGAGCTGCTGTGCGACAGATGTGGGTCAGATCTATGGGGCAGGTGCTGCTGTGCGACATATGTGGGTCAGATCTATGGGGCAGGAGCTGCTGTGGGGCTGATGTGGGTTAGATCTATGGGGCAGGAGCTGTTGTGGGGCTGATGGGGGTCACATCTGTGGGGCAGGAGCTACTGTGGGGCTGATGTTGGTCTGATCTGTGGGGCAGGAGATGCTGTGCGACAGATGAGGGTCAGATCTATGGGGCAGGAGCTGCTGTGGGGCTGATGTGGGTTAGATCTATGGGGCAGGAGCTGTTGTGGGGCTGATGGGGGTCAGATCTATGGGGCAGGAGATGCTGTGGGTCAGATCTATGGGGCAGGAAATGCTGTGGGGAACATGTGTGTCAGGTCTATGGGGCAGGAGCTGCTGTGGGGCAGATGTGGGTCAGATCTATGGGTCAGCAGCTGCTGTGGGTCTGATGTGGGTCAGATCTATGGGTCAGCAGCTGCTGTGGGTCTGATGTGGGTCAGATCTATGGGGCAGGAGCTGCTGTGGGTCAGATCTATGGGGCAGGAACAGATGTGGGCCTGATGTTGGTCAGATGTATGGAGCAGGAGCTGCTGTGTTGCAGATGTGGGTCAGATCTATGGGGAGGAGCTGCTGTGGTGCAGATGTGGGTCAGAGCTATGGGGCAGGAGCTGCTGTGTGGCAGATGTGGGTCAGATCTATGGTGTAGGAGCTGCTGTGGGGCTGATGTGGGTCAGATCTATGGGGCAGGAGCTGCTGTGGTTAAGATCTATTTGGCAGGATCTGCTGTGGGGCAGATTTGGGTCAGATCTATGGGGCAGGAGCTGCAGTGGAGATGATGTAGGTCAGATCTATGGGGCAGGAGCTGCTGTGGGGCTGATGGGGGTCAGATCTATGGGGCAGGAGCTACTGTGGGGCTGATGTGGGTCAAATCAATGGGGCAGAGCTGATCTTGGGAACATGTGGGTCAGATCTATGGGGCAGGAGCTGCTGTGGGGCTGATGTGGGTCAGATCTATAGGGCAGGAGCTGCTGTGTGACAGATGTGGGTCAGATCTATGGGGCACGAGCTGCTGTGGGGCTGATGTGGGTCAGATCCTTGGGGCTGAAGCTGCTGTGGGTCATATCTACTGGGCAGCAGCTGCTTTACATATGATGTGTGTCAGATCTATGGGGCAGGAGCTGCTGTGGGGCTGATTTGGGTTAGATTTATGGGGCAGGAGCTGTTGTGGGGCTGATGGGGTTCAGATCTATGGGGCAGGAGCTACTGTGGGGCTGATGGGGGTCAGATCTATGGGGCAGGAGCTACTGTGGGGCAGATGTTGGTCTGATCTATGGGGCAGGAGCTGCTGTGCGACAGATGTGGGTCAGATCTATGGGGCAGGTGCTGCTGTGCGACATATGTGGGTCAGATCTATGGGGCAGGATCTGCTGTGGGGCTGATGTAGGAAAGATCTATGGGGCAGGAGATGCTTTGGGGCAGACGAGGGTCAGATCTATGAAGCAGGAGTTGCTGTGGGGCTGATGTGGGTCAGATCCTTGGGGCTGAAGATGCTGTGGGTCATATCTATTGGGCAGCAGCTGCTTTACATATGATGTAGGTCAGATCTATGGGGCAGGAGCTGCTGTGGGGCTGATGTGGGTTAGATCTATGGGGCAGGAGCTGTTGTGGGGCTGATGGGGGTCAGATCCGTAGGGCAGGAGCTACTGTGGGGCTGATGTTGGTCTGATCTATGGGGCAGGAGCTGCTGCGGGGCTGATTTGGGTCAGATCTATGGGGCAGGAGCTGCTGTGGGGCTGATGTGGGTTAGATCTATGGGGCAGGAGATGCTGTGGGTCAGATCTATGGGGCAGGCGCTGCTGTGGGGAACATGTGTGTCAGGTCTATGGGGCAGGAGCTGCTGTGGGGCAGAAGTGGGTAATATCTATGGGGCAGGATCTGCTGTGGGGCTGCTGTGGGTTAGATCTATGGGGCAGGAGCTGTTGTGGGTCATATCTATTGGGCAGCACCTGCTTTACATATGATGTGTGTCAGATCTATGGGGCCGGAGCTGCAGTGGGGCTGATGGGGGTCAGATCTATGGGGCAGGAGCAACTGTGGGGCTGATGTGGGTCAAATCAATGGGGCACAGCTGCTCTTGGGAACATGTGGGTCAGATCTATGGGGCAGGAGCTGCTGTGGGGCTGATGTGGGTCAGATCTATAGGGCAGGAGCTGCTGTGCGACAGATGTGGGTCAGATCTATGGGGCAGGAGCTGCTGTGGGGCTGATGTGGGTCAGATCCTTGGGGCTGAAGCTGCTGTGGGTCATATCTACTGGGCAGCAGCTGCTTTACATATGATGTGTGTCAGATCTATGGGGCAGGAGCTGCTGTGGGGCTGATGTGGGTTAGATCTATGGGGCAGGAGCTGTTGTGGGGCTGATGGGGGTCAGATCTATGGGGCAGGAGCTACTGTGGGGCTGATGTTGGTCTGATCTATGGGGCAGGAGCTGCTGTGCGACAGATGTGGGTCAGATCTATGGGGCAGGATCTGCTGTGGGGCTGAGGTGGGAAAGATCTATGGGGCAGGAGATGCTTTGGGGCAGATGTGGGTCAGATCTATGGGGCAGGAGTTGCTGTGGGGCTGATGTGGGTCAGATCCTTGGGGCTGATGCTGCTGTGGGTCATATCTATTGGGCAGCAGCTGCTTTACATATGATGTGTGTCAGATCTATGGGGCAGGAGCTGCTGTGGGGCTGATGTGGGTTAGATCTATGGGACAGGAGCTGTTGTGGGGCTGATGGGGGTCAGATCCTTAGGGCAGGAGCTACTGTGGGGCTGATGTTGGTCTGATCTATGGGGCAGGAGCTGCTGCGGGGCTGATTTGGGTCATATCTATGGGGCAGGTGCTGCTGTGGTGCAGATGTGGGTCAGAGCTATGGGGCAGGAGCTGCTGTGTGGCAGATGTGGGTCAGATCTATGGTGTAGCAGCTGCTGTGGGGCTGATGTGGGTCAGATCTATGGTGTAGGAGCTGCTGTGGTTAAGATCTATTTGGCAGGATCAGCTGTGGGGCAGATTTGGGTCAGATCTATGGGGCAGGAGCTGCAGTGGAGATGATGTAGGTCAGATCTATGGGGCAGGAGCTGTTGTGGGGCTGATGGGGTTCAGATCTATGGGGCAGGAGCTACTGTGGGGCTGATGTTGGTCTGATCTATGGGGCAGGAGCTGCTGTGTGACAGATGTGGGTCAGATCTATGGGGCAGGTGCTGCTGTGCGACATATGTGGGTCAGATCTATGGGGTAGGATCTGCTGTGGGGCTGATGTGGGAAAGATCTATGGGGCAGGACATGCTTTGGAGCAGATGTGGGTCAGATCTATGGGGCAGGAGTTGCTGTGGGGCTGATGTGGGTCAGATTCTTGGGGCTGATGCTGCTGTGGGTCATATCTATTGGGCAGCAGCTGCTTTACATATGATGTGTGTCAGATCTATGGGGCAGGAGCTGCTGTGGGGCTGCTGTGGGTTAGATCTATGGGGCAGGAGCTGTTGTGGGGCTGATGGGGGTCAGATCCTTAGGGCAGGAGCTACTGTGGGGCTGATGTTGGTCTGATCTGTGGGGCAGGAGCTGCTGCGGGGCTGATTTGGGTCAGATCTATGGGGCAGGAGCTGCTGTGGGGCTGATGTGGGTTAGATCTATGGGGCAGGAGCTGTTGTGGGGCTGATGGGGGTCAGATCTATGGGCAGGAGATGCTGTGGGTCAGATCTATGGGGCAGGAGATGCTGTGGGGAACATGTTTGTCAGGTCTATGGGGCAGGAGCTGCTGTGGGGCAGATGTGGGTCAGATCTATGGGTCAGCAGCTGCTGTGGGTCTGATGTGGGTAAGATCTATGGTTCAGCAGCTGCTGTGGGTCTGATGTGGGTCAGATCTATGGGTCAGCAGCTGCTGTGGCTCTGATCTATGGGGCAGGAACAGATGGGGGCCTGATGTTGGTCAGATTTATGGAGCAGGAGCTGCTGTGTTGCAGATGTGGGTCAGATCTATGGGGAGGAGATGCTGTGGTGCAGATGTGGGTCAGAGCTAAGGGGCAGGAGCTGCTGTGTGGCAGATGTGGGTCAGATCTATGGTGTAGGAGCTGCTGTGGGGCTGATGTGGGTCAGATCTATGGGGCAGGAGCTGCTGTGGTTAAGATCTATTTGGCAGGATCTGCTGTGGGGCAGATTTGGGTCAGATCTATGGGGCAGGAGCTGCAGTGGAGATGATGTAGGTCAGATCTATGGGGCAGGAGCTGCTGTGGGGCTGCTGTGGGTTTGATCTATGGGGCAGGAGCTGTTGTGGGTCATATCTATTGGGCAGCAGCTGTTTTACATATGATGTGTGTCAGATCTATGGGGCCGGAGCTGCTGTGGTTAAGATCTATTTGGCAGGATCTGCTGTGGGGCAGATTTGGGTCAGATCTATGGGGCAGGAGCTGCAGTGGAGATGATGTAGGTCAGATCTATGGGGCAGGAGCTGCTGTGGGGCTGCTGTGGGTTAGATCTATGGGGCAGGAGCTGTTGTGGGTCATATCTATTGGGCAGCAGCTGCTTTACATATGATGTGTGTCAGATCTATGGGGCCGGAGCTGCAGTGGGGCTGATGGGGGTCAGATCTATGGGGGAGGAGCTACTGTGGGGCTGATGTGGGTCAAATCAATGGGGCACAGCTGCTCTTGGGAACATGTGGGTCAGATCTATGGGGCAGGGGCTGCTGTGGGGCTGATGTGGGTCAGATCTATAGGGCAGGAGCTGCTGTGCGACAGATGTGGGTCAGATCTATGGGGCAGGAGCTGCTGTGGGGCTGATGTGGGTCAGATCCTTGGGGCTGAAGCTGCTGTGGGTCATATCTACTGGGCAGCAGCTGCTTTACATATGATGTGTGTCAGATCTATGGGGCAGGAGCTGCTGTGGGGCTGCTGTGGGTTACATCTATGGGGCAGGAGCTGTTGTGGGGCTGATGGGGTTCAGATCTATGGGGCAGGAGCTACTGTGGGGCTGATGTTGGTCTGATCTATGGGGCAGGAGCTGCTGTGCGACAGATGTGGGTCAGACTATGGGGCAGGTGCTGCTGTGCGACGTATGTGGGTCAGATCTATGGGGCAGGATCTTTTGTGGGTCTGATGTGGGATAGATCTATGGGGCAGGAGATGCTTTGGGGCAGATGTGGGTCAGATCTATGGGGCAGGAGTTGCTGTGGGGCTGATGTGGGTCAGATCCTTGGGGCTGATGCTGCTGTGGGTCATATCTATTGGGCAGCAGCTGCTTTACATATGATGTGTGTCAGATCTATGGGGCAGGAGCTGCTGTGGGGCTGATGTGGGTTAGATCTATGGGGCAGGAGCTGCTGTGGGTCAGATCTATGGGGCAGGATCTGCTGTGGGGCTGATGTGGGAAAGATCTATGGGGCAGGAGATGCTTTGGGGCAGATGTGGGTCAGATCTATAGGGCAGGAGTTGCTGTGGGGCTGATGTGGGTCAGATCCTTGGGGCTGATGCTGCTGTGGGTCATACCTATCGGGCAGCAGGTGCTTTACATATGATGTGTGTCAGATCTATGGGGCAGGAGCTGCTGTGGGGCTGATGTGCGTTAGATCTATGGGGCAGGAGCTGCTGTGGGTCAGATCTATGGGGCAGGAAAAGATGGGGGCCTGATGTTGGTCAGATTTATGGAGCAGGAGCTGCTGTGTTGCAGATGTGGGTCAGATCTATGGGGAGGAGCTGCTGTGGTGCAGATGTGGGTCAGAGCTATGGGGCAGGAGCTGCTGTGTGGCAGATGTGGGTCAGATCTATGGTGTAGGAGCTGCTGTGGGGCTGATGTGGGTCAGATCTATGGGGCAGGAGCTGCTGCGGGGCTGATTTGGGTCAGATCTATGGGGCAGGAGCTGCAGTGGAGATGATGTAGGTCAGATCTATGGGGCAGGAGCTGCTGTGGGGCTGCTGTGGGTTAGATCTATGGGGCAGGCGCTGTTGTGGGTCATATCTATTGGGCAGCAGCTGCTTTACATATGATGTGTGTCAGATCTATGGGGCCGGAGCTGCTATGGTTAAGATCTATTTGGCAGGATCTGCTGTGGGGCAGATTTGGGTCAGATCTATGGGGCAGGAGCTGCAGTGGAGATGATGTAGGTCAGATCTATGGGGCAGGAGCTGCTGTGGGGCTGCTGTGGGTTAGATCTATGGGGCAGGAGCTGTTGTGGGTCATATCTATTGGGCAGCAGCTGCTTTACATATGATGTGTGTCAGATCTATGGGGTCGGAGCTGCAGTGGGGCTGATGGGGGTCAGATCTATGGGGCAGGAGCTACTGTGGGGCTGATGTGGGTCAAATCAATGGGGCAGAGCTGCTCTTGGGAACATGTGGGTCAAATCTATGGGGCAGGAGCTGCTGTGGGTCTGATGTGGGTAAGATCTATAGGGCAGGAGCTGCTGTGCGACAGATGTGGGTCAGATCTATGGGGCAGGAGCTGCTGTGGGGCTGATGTGGGTCAGATCCTTGGGGCTGAAGCTGCTGTGGGTCATATCTACTGGGCAGCAGCTGCTTTACATATGATGTGTGTCAGATCTATGGGGCAGGAGCTGCTGTGGGGCTGCTGTGGGTTAGATCTATGGGGCAGGAGCTGTTGTGGGGCTGATGGGGTTCAGATCTATGGGGCAGGAGCTACTGTGGGGCTGATGGGGGTCAGATCTATGGGGCAGGAGCTACTGTGGGGCTGATGTTGGTCTGATCTATGGGGCAGGAGCTGCTGTGCGACAGATGTGGGTCAGATCTATGGGGCAGGTGCTGCTGTGCGACATATGTGGGTCAGATCTATGGGGCAGGATCTGCTGTGGGGCTGATGTTGGAAAGATCTATGGGGCAGGAGATGCTTTGGGGCAGATGTGGGTCAGATCTATGGGGCAGGAGTTGCTGTGGGGCTGATGTGGGTCAGATCCCTGGGGCTGATGCTGCTGTGGGTCTTATCTATTGGGCAGCAGCTGCTTTACATATGATGTGTGACAGATCTATGGGGCAGGAGCTGCTGTGGGGCTGATGTGGGTTAGATCTATGGGGCAGGAGCTGCTGTGGGTCAGATCTATGGGGCAGGAACAGATGGGGGCCTGATGTTGGTCAGATTTATGGCGCAGGAGCTGCTGTGTTGCAGATGTGGGTCAGATCTAGGGGGTGGAGCTGCTGTGGTGCAGATGTGGGTCAGAGCTATGGGGCAGGAGCTGCTGTGTGGCAGATGTGGGTCAGATCTATGGTGTAGGAGCTGCTGTGGGGCTGATGTGGGTCAGATCTATGGGGCAGGAGCTGCTGCGGGGCTGATTTGGGTCAGATCTATGGGGCAGGAGCTGCAGTGGAGATGATGTAGGTCAGATCTATGGGGCAGGAGCTGCTGTGGGGCTGCTGTGGGTTAGATCTATGGGGCAGGCGCTGTTGTGGGTCATATCTATTGGGCAGCAGCTGCTTTACATATGATGTGTGTCAGATCTATGGGGCCGGAGCTGCTGTGGTTAAGATCTATTTGGCAGGATCTGCTGTGGGGCAGATTTGGGTCAGATCTATGGGGCAGGAGTTGCTGTGGGGCTGATGTGGGTCAGATCCATGGGGCTGATGCTGCTGTGGGTCATATCTATTGGGCAGCAGCTGCTTTACATATGATGTGTGTCAGATCTATGGGGCAGGAGCTGCTGTGGGGCTGATGTGGGTTAGATCTATGGGGCAGGAGCTGTTGTGGGGCTGATGGGGGTCAGATCCTTAGGGCAGGAGCTACTGTGGGGCTGATGTTGGTCTGATCTATTGGGCAGGAGCTGCTGCGGGGCTGATTTGGGTCAGATCTATGGGGCAGGAGCTGCTGTGAGGCTGATGTGGGTTAGATCTATGGGGCAGGAGCTGTTGTGGGGCTGATGGGGGTCAGATCTATGGGGCAGGAGATGCTGTGGGTCAGGTCTATGGGGCAGGAGATGCTGTGGGGAACATGTGTGTCAGGTCTATGGGGCAGGAGCTGCTGTGGGGCAGATGTGGGTCAGATCTATGGGTCAGCAGCTGCTGTGGGTCTGATGTGGGTAAGATCTATGGGTCAGCAGCTGCTGTGGGTCTGATGTGGGTCAGATCTATGGGGCAGGAGCTGCTGTGGGTCAGATCTATGGGGCAGGAACAGATGGGGGCCTGATGTTGGTCAGATTTATGGAGCAGGAGCTGCTGTGTTGCAGATGTGGGTCAGATCTATGGGGAGGAGCTGCTGTGGTGCAGATGTGGGTCAGAGCTATGGGGCAGGAGCTGCTGTGTGGCAGATGTGGGTCAGATCTATGGTGTAGGAGCTGCTGTGGGGCTGATGTGGGTCAGATCTATGGGGCAGGAGCTGCTGTGGTTAAGATCTATTTGGCAGGATCTGCTGTGGGGCAGATTTGGGTCAGATCTATGTGGCAGGAGCTGCAGTGGAGATGATGTAGGTCAGATCTATGGGGCAGGAGCTGCTGTGGGGCTGCTGTGGGTTAGATCTATGGGGCAGGAGCTGTTGTGGGTCATATCTATTGGGCAGCAGCTGCTTTACATATGATGTGTGTCAGATCTATGGGGAGGAGCTGCTGTGGTGCAGATGTGGGTCAGAGCTATGGGGCAGGAGCTGCTGTGTGGCAGATGTGGGTCAGATTTATGGTGTAGGAGCTGCTGTGGGGCTGATGTGGATCAGATCTATGGGGCAGGAGCTGCTGCGGGGCTGATTTGGGTCAGATCTATGGGGCAGGAGCTGCAGTGGAGATGATGTAGGTCAGATCTATGGGGCAGGAGCTGCTGTGGGGCTGCTGTGGGTTAGATCTATGGGGCAGGCGCTGTTGTGGGTCATATCTATTGGGCAGCAGCTGCTTTACATATGATGTGTGTCAGATCTATGGGGCCGGAGCTGCAGTGGGGCTGATGGGGGTCAGATCTATGGGGCAGGAGCTACTGTGGGGCTGATGTGGGTAAAATCAATGGGGCAGAGCTGCGCTTGGGAAAATGTGGGTCAGATCTATGGGGCAGGAGCTGCTGTGGGGCTGATGTGGGTCAGATCTATAGGGCAGGTGCTGCTGTGCGACAGATGTGGGTCAGATCTATGGGGCAGGAGCTGCTGTGGGGCTGATGTGGGTCAGATCCTTGGGGCTGAAGCTGCTGTGGGTCATATCTACTGGGCAGCAGCTGCTTTAAATATGATGTGTGTCAGATCTATGTGGCAGGAGCTGCTGTGGGGCTGATGTGGGTTAGATCTATGGGGCAGGAGCTGTTGTGGGGCTGATGGGGTTCAGATCTATGGGGCAGGAGCTACTGTGGGGCTGATGTTGGTCTGATCTATGGGGCAGGAGCTGCTGTGCGACAGATGTGGGTCAGATCTATGGGGCAGGTGCTGCTGTGCGACATATGTGGGTCAGATCTATGGGGCAGGATCTGCTGTGGGGCTGATGTGGGAAAGATCTATGGGGCAGGAGATGCTTTGGGGCAGATGTGGGTCAGATCTATGGGGCAGGAGTTGCTGTGGGGCTGATGTGGGTCAGATCCTTGGGGCTGATGCTGCTGTGGTTCCTATCTATTGGGCAGCAGCTGCTTTACATATGATGTGTGTCAGATCTATGGGGCAGGAGCTGCTGTGGGGCTGATGTGGGTTAGATCTATGGGGCAGGAGCTGCTGTGGGTCAGATATATGGGGCAGGAACAGATGGGGGCCTGATGTTGGTCAGATTTATGGAGCAGGAGCTGCTGTGTTGCAGATGTGGGTCAGATCTATGGGGAGGAGCTGCTGTGGTGCAGATGTGGGTCAGAGCTATGGGGCAGCAGCTGCTGTGTGGCAGATGTGGGTCAGATCTATGGGGCAGGAGCTGCTGTGGGGCTGATGTGGGTCAGATCTATGGGGCAGGAGCTGCTGTGGGGCTGATGTGGGTCAGATCCTTGGGGCTGAACCTGCTGTGGGTCATATCTACTTGGCAGCAGCTGCTTTACATATGATGTGTGTCAGATCTATGGGGCCGGAGCTGCTGTGGGGCTAATGTGGGTTAGATCTATGGGGCAGGAGCTGTTGTGGGGCTGATGGGGTTCAGATCTATGGGGCAGGAGCTACTGTGGGGCTGATGGGGGTCAGATCTATGGGGCAGGAGCTACTGTGGGGCTGATGTTGGTCTGATCTATGGGGCAGGAGCTGCTGTGCGACAGATGTGGGTCAGATCTATGGGGCAGGTGCTGCTGTGCGACATATGTGGGTTAGATCTATGGGGCAGGATCTGCTCTGGGGCTGATGTGGGAAAGATCTATGGGGCAGGAGACGCTTTGGGGCAGATGTGGGTCAGATCTATGGGGCAGGAGTTCCTGTGGGGCTGATGTGGGTCAGATCCTTGGGGCTGATGCTGCTGTGGGTCATATCTATTGGGCAGCAGCTTCATTACATATGATGTGTGTCAGATCTATGGGGCAGGAGCTGCTGTGGGGCTGATGTGGGTTAGATCTATGGGGCAGGAGCTGTTGTGGGGCTGATGGGGGTCAGATCCTTAGGGCAGGAGCTACTGTGGGGCTGATGTTGGTCTGATCTATGGGGCAGGAGCTGCTGCGGAGCTGATTTGGGTCATATCTATGGGGCAGGAGCTGCTGTGGGGCTGCTGTGGGTTAGATCTATGGGGCAGGAGCTGTTGTGGGGCTGATGGGGGTCAGATCTATGGGGCAGGAGATGCTGTGGGTCAGATCTATGGGGCACGAGATGCTGTGGGGAACATGTGTGTAAGGTCTATGGGGCAGGAGCTGCTGTGGGGCAGATGTGGGTCAGATCTATGGGTCAGCAGCTGCTGTGGGTCTGATGTGGGTCAGATCTATGGGTCAGCAGCTGCTGTGGGTCTGATGTGGGTCAGATCTATGGGGCAGGAGCTGCTGTGGGTCAGATCTATGGGGCAGGAACAGATGGGGGCCTGATGTTGGTCAGATTTATGGAGCAGGAGCTGCTGTGTTGCAGATGTGGGTCAGATCTATGGGGAGGAGCTGCTGTGGTGCAGATGTGGGTCAGAGCTATGGGGCAGGAGCTGCTGTGTGGCAGATGTGGGTCAGATCTATGGTGTAGGAGCTGCTGTGGGGCTGATGTGGGTCAGATCTATGGGGCAGGAGCTGCTGTGGTTAAGATCTATTTGGCAGGATCTGCTGTGGGGCAGATTTGGGTCAGATCTATGTGGCAGGAGCTGCAGTGGAGATGATGTAGGTCAGATCTATGGGGCAGGAGCTGCTGTGGGGCTGCTGTGGGTTAGATCTATGGGGCAGGAGCTGTTGTGGGTCAGATCTATTGGGCAGCAGCTGCTTTACATATGATGTGTGTCAGATCTATGGGGCCGGAGCTGCTGTGGTTAAGATCTATTTGGCAGGATCTGCTGTGGGGCAGATTTGGGTCAGATCTATGGGGCAGGAGCTGCAGTGGAGATGATGTAGGTCAGATCTATGGGGCAGGAGCTGCTGTGGGGCTGCTGTGGGTTAGATCTATGGGGCAGGAGCTGTTGTGGATCATATCTATTGGGCAGCAGCTGCTTTACATATGATGTGTGTCAGATCTATGGGGCCGGAGCTGCAGTGGGGCTGATGGGGGTCAGATCTATGGGGCAGGAGCTACTGTGGGGCTGATGTGGGTCAAATCAATGGGGCAGAGCTGCTCTTGGGAACATGTGGGTCAGATCTATGGGGCAGGAGCTGCTGTGGGGCTGATGTGGGTCAGATCTATAGGGCAGGAGCTGCTGTGCGACAGATGTGGGTCAGATCTATGGGGCAGGAGCTGCTGTGGGGCTGATGTGGGTCAGATCCTTGGGGCTGAAGCTGCTGTGGGTCATATCTACTGGGCAGCAGCTGCTTTACATATGATGTGTGTCAGATCTATGGGGCAGGAGCTGCTGTGGGGCTGATGTGGGTTAGATCTATGGGGCAGGAGCTGTTGTGGGGCTGATGGGGTTCAGATCTATGGGGCAGGAGCTACTGTGGGGCTGATGGGGGTCAGATCTATGGGGCAGGAGCTACTGTGGGGCTGATGTTGGTCTGATCTATGGGGCAGGAGCTGCTGTGCGACAGATGTGGGTCAGATCTATGGGGCAGGTGCTGCTGTGCGACATATGTGGGTCAGATCTATGGGGCAGGATCTGCTGTGGGGCTGATGTAGGAAAGATCTGCGTAGCAGGAGATGCTTTGGGGCAGATGTGGGTCAGATCTATGAAGCAGGAGTTGCTGTGGGGCTGATGTGGGTCAGATCCTTGGGGCTGAAGCTGCTGTGGGTCATATCTACTGGGCAGCAGCTGCTTTACATATGATGTGTGTCAGATCTATGGGGCAGGAGCTGCTGTGGGGCTGATGTGGGTTAGATCTATGGGGCAGGAGCTGTTGTGGGGCTTATGGTGGTCAGATCCTTAGGGCAGGAGCTACTGTGGGGCTGATGTTGGTCTGATCTATGAGGCAGGAGCTGCTGCGGGGCTGATTTGGGTCAGATCTATGGGGCAGGAGCTGCTGTGGGGCTGATGTGGGTTAGAACTATGGGGCAGGAGCTGTTGTGGGGCTGATGGGTGTTAGATCTATGGGGCCGGAGATGCTGTGGGTCAGATCTATGGGGCAGGAGATGCTGTGGGGAACGTGTGTGTCAGGTCTATGGGGCAGGAGCTTCTGTGGGGCAGATGTGGGTCAGATCTATGGGTCATCAGCTGCTGTGGGTCTGATGTGGGTCAGATCTATGGGGCAGGATCTGCTGTGGGTCAGATCTATGGGGCAGGAACAGATGGGGGCCTGATGTTGGTCAGATTTATGGAGCAGGAGCTGCTGTGTTGCAGATGTGGGTCAGATCTATGGGGAGGAGCTGCTGTGGTGCAGATGTGGGTCAGAGCTATGGGGCAGGAGTTGCTGTGTGGCAGATGTGGGTCAGATCTATGGTGTAGGAGCTGCTGTGGGGCTGATGGGGGTCAGATCTATGGGGCAGGAGCTGCTGTGGTTAAGATCTATTTGGCAGGATCTGCTGTGGGGCAGATTTGGGTCAGATCTATGGGTCAGGAGCTGCAGTGGAGATGATGTAGGTCAGATCTATGGGGCAGGAGCTGCTGTGGGGCTGCTGTGGGTTAGATCTATGGGGCAGGAGCTGTTGTGGGTCAGATCTATTGGGCAGCAGCTGCTTTACATATGATGTGTGTCAGATCTATGAAGCCGGAGCTGCAGTGGGGCTGATGGGGGTCAGATCTATGGGGCAGGAGCTACTGTGGGGCTGATGTGGGTCAAATCAATGGGGCAGAGCTGCTCTTGGGAACATGTGGGTCAGATCTATGGGGCAGGAGCTGCTGTGGGGCTGATGTGGGTCAGATCTATAGGGCAGGAGCTGCTGTGCGACAGATGTGGGTCAGATCTATGGGGCAGGAGCTGCTGTGGGGCTGATGTAGGTCAGATCATTGGGGCTGAAGCTGCTGTGGGTCATAACTACTGGGCAGCAGCTGCTTTACATATGATGTGTGTCAGATCTATGGGGCAGGAGCTGCTGTGTGGCTGATGTGGGTTAGATCTATGGGGCAGGAGCTGTTGTGGGGCTGATGGGGTTCAGATCTATGGGGCAGGAGCTACTGTGGGGCTGATGGGGGTCAGATCTATGGGGCAGGAGCTACTGTGGGGCTGATGTTGGTCTGATCTATGGGGCAGGAGCTGCTGTGCGACAGATGTGGGTCAGATCTATGGGGCAGGTGCTGCTGTGCGACATATGTGGGTCAGATCTATGGGGCAGAATCTGCTGTGGGGCTGATGTAGGAAAGATCTATGGGGCAGGAGATGCTTTGGGGCAGATGTGGGTCAGATCTATGAAGCAGGAGTTGCTGTGGGGCTGATGTGGGTCAGATCCTTGGGGCTGAAGCTGCTGTGGGTCATATCTACTGGGCAGCAGCTGCTTTACATATGATGTGTGTCAGATCTATGGGGCAGGAGCTGCTGTGGGGCTGATGTGGGTTAGATCTATGGGGCAGGAGCTGTTGTGGGGCTTATGGGGGTCAGATCCTTAGGGCAGGAGCTACTGTGGGGCTGATGTTGGTCTGATCTATGAGGCAGGAGCTGCTGCGGGGCTGATTTGGGTCAGATCTATGGGGCAGGAGCTGCTGTGGGGCTGATGTGGGTTAGATCTATGGGGCAGGAGCTGTTGTGGGGCTGATGGGTGTTAGATCTATGGGGCAGGAGATGCTGTGGGTCAGATCTATGGGGCAGGAGATGCTGTGGGGAACATGTGTGTCAGGTCTATGGGGCAGGAGCTGCTGTGGGGCAGATGTGGGTCAGATCTATGGGTCAGCAGCTGCTGTGGGTCTGATGTGGGTCAGATCTATGGGTCAGCAGCTGCTGTGGGTCTGATGTGGGTCAGATCTATGGGGCAGGAGCTGCTGTGGGTCAGATCTATGGGGCAGGAACAGATGGGGGCCTGATGTTGGTCAGATTTATGGAGCAGGAGCTGCTGTGTTGCAGATGTGGGTCAGATCTATGGGGAGGAGCTGCTGTGGTGCAGATGTGGGTCAGAGCTATGGGGCAGGAGCTGCTGTGTGGCAGATGTGGGTCAGATCTATGGGGCAGGAGCTGCTGTGGTTAAGATCTATTTGGCAGGATCTGCTGTGGGGCAGATTTGGGTCAGATCTATGGGGCAGGAGCTGCAGTGGAGATGATGTAGGTCAGATCTATGGGGCAGGAGCTGCTGTGGGGCTGCTGTGGGTTAGATCTATGGGGCAGGAGCTGTTGTGGGTCATATCTATTGGGCAGCAGCTGCTTTACATATGATGTGTGTCAGATCTATGGGGCCGGAGCTGCAGTGGGGCTGATGGGGGTCAGATCTATGGGGCAGGAGCTACTGTGGGGCTGATGTGGGTCAAATCAATGGGGCAGAGCTGCTCTTGGGAACATGTGGGTCAGATCTATGGGGCAGGAGCTGCTGTGGGGCTGATGTGGGTCAGATCTATAGGGCAGGAGCTGCTGTGCGACAGATGTGGGTCAGATCTATGGGGCAGGAGCTGCTGTGGGGCTGATGTGGGTCAGATCCTTGGGGCTGAAGCTGCTGTGGGTCATATCTACTGGGCAGCAGCTGCTTTACATATGATGTGTGTCAGATCTATGGGGCAGGAGCTGCTGTGGGGCTGCTGTGGGTTAGATCTATGGGGCAGGAGCTGTTGTGGGGCTGATGGGGTTCAGATCTATGGGGCAGGAGCTACTGTGGGGCTGATGTTGGTCTGATCTATGGGGCAGGAGCTGCTGTGCGACAGATGTGGGTCAGATCTATGGGGCAGGTGCTGCTGTGCGACATATGTGGGTCAGATCTATGGGGCAGGATCTGCTGTGGGGCTGATGTGGGAAAGATCTATGGGGCAGGAGATGCTTTGGGGCAGATGTGAGTCAGATCTATGGGGCAGGAGTTGCTGTGGGGCTGATGTGGGTCAGATCCTTGGGGCTGATGCTGCTGTGGGTCATATCTATTGGGCAACAGCTGCTTTACATATGATGTGTGTCAGATCTATGGGGCAGGAGCTGCTGTGGGGCTGATGTGGGTTAGATCTATGGGGCAGGAGCTGTTGTGGGGCTTATGGGGGTCAGATCTATGGGGCAGGAGATGCTGTGGGTCAGATCTATGGGGCAGGAGATGCTGTGGGGTACATGTGTGTCAGGTCTATGGGGCAGGAGCTGCGGTGGGGCAGATGTGGGTCAGATCTACGGGTCAGCAGCTGCTGTGGGTCTGATGTGGGTCAGATCTATGGGTCAGCAGCTGCTGTGGGTCTGATGTGGGTCAGATCTATGGGGCAGGATCTGCTGTGGGTCAGATCTATGGGGCAGGAACAGATGGGGGCCTGATGTTTGTCAGATTTATGGAGCAGGAGCTGCTGTGTTGCAGATGTGGGTCAGATCTATGCGGAGGAGCTGCTGTGGTGCAGATGTGGGTCAGAGCTATGGGGCAGGAGCTGCTGTGTGGCAGATGTGGGTCAGATCTATGGTGTAGGAGCTGCTGTGGGGCTGATGTGGGTCAGATCTATGGGGCAGGAGCTGCTGTGGTTAAGATCTATTTGGCAGGATCTGCTGTGGGGCAGATTTGGGTCAGATCTATGTTGTAGGAGCTGCTGTGGGGCTGATGTGGGTCAGATCTATGGGGCAGGAGCTGCTGTGGTTAAGATCTATTTGGCAGGATCTGCTGTGGGGCAGATTTGGGTCAGATCTATGTGGCAGGAGCTGCAGTGGAGATGATGTAGGTCAGATCTATGGGGCAGGAGCTGCTGTGGGGCTGCTGTGGGTTAGATCTATGGGGCAGGAGCTGTTGTGGGTCATATCTATTGGGCAGCAGCTGCTTTACATATGATGTGAGTCAGATCTATGGGGTAGGAGCTGCAGTGGGGCTGATGGGGGTCAGATCTATGGGGCAGGAGGTGCTGTGTGTCAGATCTATGGGGCAGGAGATGCTGTGGGGAACATGTGTGTCAGGTCTATGGGGCAGGAGCTGCTGTGGGGCAGATGTCGGTCAGATCTATGGGGCAGGAGCTGCTGTGGGGCTCATGGGGTTCAGATCTATGGGGCAGGAGCTGCTGTGGGGCTGATGGGGGTCAGATCTATGGGGCAGGAGCTACTGTGGGTCTGATGTGGGTCAGATCCTTGGGGCTGAAGCTGCTGTGGGTCATATCTATTGGGCAGCAGCTGCTTTACATATGATGTGTGTCAGATCTATGGGGGAGGAGCTGTTGTGGGGCTGATGGGGTTCAGATCTATGGGTCAGGAGCTACTGTGGGGCTGATGGGGGTCAGATCTATGGGGCAGGAGCTACTGTGGGGCTGATGTTGGTCTCATCTATGGGGCAGGAGCTGCTGTGCGACAGATGTGGGTCCGATCTATGGGGCAGGTGCTGCTGTGCGACATATGTGGGTCAGATCTATGGGGCAGGATCTGCTGTGGGGCTGATGTAGGAAAGATCTATGGGGCAGGAGATGCTTTGGGGCAGATGTGGGTCAGATCTATGAAGCAGGAGTTGCTGTGGGGCTGATGTGGGTCAGATCCTTGGGGCTGAAGCTGCTGTGGGTCATATCTATTGGGCAGCAGCTGCTTTACATATGATGTGTGTCAGATCGATGGGGCAGGAGCTGCTGTGGGGCTGATGTGGGTTAGATCTATGGGGCAGGAGCTGTTGTGGGGCTGATGGGGGTCAGATCCTTAGGGCAGGAGCTACTGTGGGGCTGATGGGGGTCAGATATATAGGGCAGGAGCTGCTGCGGGGCTGATTTGGGTCAGATCTATGGGGCAGGAGCTGCTGTGGGGCTGATGTGGGTTAGATCTATGGGGCAGGAGATGCTGTGGGTCAGATCTATGGGGCAGGAGATGCTTTGGGGCAGATGTGAGTCAGATCTATGGGGCAGGAGTTGCTGTGGGGCTGATGTGGGTCAGATCCTTGGGGCTGATGCTGCTGTGGGTCATATCTATTGGGCAACAGCTGCTTTACATATGATGTGTGTCAGATCTATGGGGCAGGAGCTGCTGTGGGGCTGATGTGGGTTAGATCTATGGGGCAGGAGCTGTTGTGGGGCTGATGGGGGTCAGATCTATGGGGCAGGAGATGCTGTGGGTCAGATCTATGGGGCAGGAGATGCTGTGGGGTACATGTGTGTCAGGTCTATGGGGCAGGAGCTGCGGTGGGGCAGATGTGGGTCAGATCTACGGGTCAGCAGCTGCTGTGGGTCTGATGTGGGTCAGATCTATGGGTCAGCAGCTGCTGTGGGTCTGATGTGGGTCAGATCTATGGGGCAGGATCTGCTGTGGGTCAGATCTATGGGGCAGGAACAGATGGGGGCCTGATGTTTGTCAGATTTATGGAGCAGGAGCTGCTGTGTTGCAGATGTGGGTCAGATCTATGCGGAGGAGCTGCTGTGGTGCAGATGTGGGTCAGAGCTATGGGGCAGGAGCTGCTGTGTGGCAGATGTGGGTCAGATCTATGGTGTAGGAGCTGCTGTGGGGCTGATGTGGGTCAGATCTATGGGGCAGGAGCTGCTGTGGTTAAGATCTATTTGGCAGGATCTGCTGTGGGGCAGATTTGGGTCAGATCTATGTGGCAGGAGCTGCAGTGGAGATGATGTAGGTCAGATCTATGGGGCAGGAGCTGCTGTGGGGCTGCTGTGGGTTAGATCTATGGGGCAGGAGCTGTTGTGGGTCATATCTATTGGGCAGCAGCTGCTTTACATATGATGTGTGTCAGATCTATGGGGTAGGAGCTGCAGTGGGGCTGATGGGGGTCAGATCTATGGGGCAGGAGATGCTGTGTGTCAGATCTATGGGGCAGGAGATGCTGTGGGGAACATGTGTGTCAGGTCTATGGGGCAGGAGCTGCTGTGGGGCAGATGTCGGTCAGATCTATGGGGCAGGAGCTGCTGTGGGGCTCATGGGGTTCAGATCTATGGGGCAGGAGCTGCTGTGGGGCTGATGGGGGTCAGATCTATGGGGCAGGAGCTACTGTGGGGCTGATGTGGGTCAGATCCTTGGGGCTGAAGCTGCTGTGGGTCATATCTATTGGGCAGCAGCTGCTTTACATATGATGTGTGTCAGATCTATGGGGGAGGAGCTGTTGTGGGGCTGATGGGGTTCAGATCTATGGGTCAGGAGCTACTGTGGGGCTGATGGGGGTCAGATCTATGGGGCAGGAGCTACTGTGGGGCTGATGTTGGTCTCATCTATGGGGCAGGAGCTGCTGTGCGACAGATGTGGGTCCGATCTATGGGGCAGGTGCTGCTGTGCGACATATGTGGGTCAGATCTATGGGGCAGGATCTGCTGTGGGGCTGATGTAGGAAAGATCTATGGGGCAGGAGATGCTTTGGGGCAGATGTGGGTCAGATCTATGAAGCAGGAGTTGCTGTGGGGCTGATGTGGGTCAGATCCTTGGGGCTGAAGCTGCTGTGGGTCATATCTATTGGGCAGCAGCTGCTTTACATATGATGTGTGTCAGATCGATGGGGCAGGAGCTGCTGTGGGGCTGATGTGGGTTAGATCTATGGGACAGGAGCTGTTGTGGGGCTGATGGGGGTCAGATCCTTAGGGCAGGAGCTACTGTGGGGCTGATGGGGGTCAGATATATAGGGCAGGAGCTGCTGCGGGGCTGATTTGGGTCAGATCTATGGGGCAGGAGCTGCTGTGGGGCTGATGTGGGTTAGATCTATGGGGCAGGAGATGCTGTGGGTCAGATCTATGGGGCAGGAGATGCTGTGGGGAACATTTGTGTCAGGTCTATGGGGCAGGAGCTGCTGTGGGGCAGATGTGGGTCAGATCTATGGGTCAGCAGCTGCTGTGGGTCTGATGTGGGTCAGATCTATGGGTCAGCAGCTGCTGTGGGTCTGATGTGGGTCAGATCTATGGGGCAGGAGCTGCTGTGGGTCAGATCTATGGGGCAGGAACAGAAGTGCGCCTGATGTTGGTCAGATTTATGGAGCAGGAGCTGCTGTGTTGCAGATGTGGGTCAGATCTATGTTGCAGGAGCTGATGTGGGGCAGATGTAGGGCATATCTATGGGGCATGAGCTGCTGTGAGGCTGATGCGTGTTAGATCTATGGGGAGGAGCTGCTGTGGTGCAGATGTGGGTCAGAGCTATGAAGCAGGAGCTGCTGTGGGGCAGAAGTGGGTAAGATCTATGCGGTAGGAGATGGTTTGTGGCAGATGTGGGTCAGATCTTTGGTGTAGGAGCTGCTGTGGGGCTGATGTGGGTCAGATCTATGGGGCAGGAGCTGCTGTGGTTAAGATCTATTTGGCAGGATCTGCTGTGGGGCAGATTTGGGTCAGATCTATGGGGCAGGAGCTGCAGTGGAGATGATGTAGGTCAGATCTATGGGGCAGGAGCTGCTGTGGGGCTGCGGTGGGTTAGATCTATGGGGCAGGAGCTGTTGTGGGTCATATCTATTGGGCAGCAGCTGCTTTACATATGATGTGTGTCAGATCTATGGGGCCGGAGCTGCAGTGGGGCTGATGGGGGTCAGATCTATGGGGCAGGAGCTACTGTGGGGCTGATGTGGGTCAAATCAATGGGGCAGAGCTGCTCTTGGGAACATGTGGGTCAGATATATGAAGCAGCAGCTGCTGTGGGGCTGATGTGGGTCAGATCTATAGGGCAGGAGCTGCTGTGCGACAGATGTGGGTCAGATCTATGGGGCAGGAGCTGCTGTGGGGCTGATGTGGGTCAGATCCTTGGGCTGAAGCTGCTGTGGGTCATATCTACTGGGCAGCAGCTGCTTTACATTTGATGTGTGTCAGATCTATGGGGCCGGAGCTGCTGTGGGGCTGATGTGGGTTAGATCTATGGGGCAGGAGCTGTTGTGGGGCTGATGGTGGTCAGATCCTTAGGGCAGGAGATACTGTGGGGCTGATGTTGGTCTGATCTATGGGGCAGGAGCTGCTGCGGGGCTGATTTGGGTCAGATCTATGGGGCAGGAGCTGCTGTGGGGCTGATGTGGGTTAGATCTATGGGGCAGGAGATGCTGTGGGTCAGATCTATGGGGCAGGAGCTGCTGTGGGGAACATGTGTGTCAGGTCTATGGGGCAGGAGCTGCTGTGGGGCAGATGTGGGTCAGATCTATGGGTCAGCAGCTGCTGTGGGTCTGATGTGGGTCAGATCTATGGGGCAGGAGCTGCTGTGGGTCAGATCTATGGGGCAGGAACAGATGTGGGCCTGATATTGGTCAGATTTATGGAGCAGGAGCTGCTGTGTTGCAGATGTGGGTCAGATCTATGTTGCAGGAGCTGATGTGGGGCAGATATAGGGCATATCTATGGGGCATGAGCTGCTGTGAGGCTGATGGGTGTTAGATCTATGGGGAGGAGCTGCTGTGGTGCAGATGTGGGTCAGAGCTATGGGGCAGGAGCTGCTGTGGGGCAGAAGTGGGTAAGATCTATGGGGTAGGAGATGGTGTGTGGCAGATGTGGGTCAGATCTATGGTGTAGGAGCTGCTGTGGGGCTGATGTGGGTCAGATCTATGGGGCAGGAGCTGCTGTGGTTAAGATCTATTTGGCAGGATCTGCTGTGGGGCAGATTTGGGTCAGATCTATGGGGCAGGAGCTGCAGAGGAGATGATGTACGTCAGATCTATGGGGCAGGAGCTGCTGTGGGGCTGCTGTGGGTTAGATCTATGGGGCAGGAGCTGTTGTGGGTCATATCTATTGGGCAGCAGCTGCTTTACATATGATGTGTGTCAGATCTATGGGGCCGGAGATGCAGTGGGGCTGATGGGGGTCAGATCTATGGGGCAGGAGCTACTGTGGGGCTGATGTGGGTCAAATCAATGGGGCACAGCTGCTCTTGGGAACATGTGGGTCAGATCTATGGGGCAGGAGCTGCTGTGGGGCTGATGTGGGTCAGATCTATAGGGCAGGAGCTGCTGTGCGACAGATGTGGGTCAGATCTATGGGGCAGGAGCTGCTGTGGGGCTGATGTGGGTCAGATCCTTGGGGCTGAAGCTGCTGTGGGTCATATCTATTGGGCAGCAGCTGCTTTACATATGATGTGTGTCAGATCTATGGGGCAGGAGCTGCTGTGGGGCTGATGTGGGTTACATCTATGGGGCAGGAGCTGTTGTGGGGCTGATGGGGGTCAGATCCTTAGGGCAGGAGCTACTGTGGGGCTGATGTTGGTCTGATCTATGGGGCAGGAGCTGCTGCGGGGCTGATTTGGGTCAGATCTATGGGGCAGGAGCTGCTGTGGGGCTGATGTGGTTTAGATCTATGGGGCAGGAGATGATGTGGGTCAGATCTATGGGGCAGGAGCTGCTGTGGGGAACATGTGTGTCAGGTCTATGGGGCAGAAGCTGCTGTGGGGCAGATGTGGGTCAGATCTATGGGTCAGCAGCTGCTGTGGGTCTGATGTGGGTCAGATCTATGGGTCAGCAGCTGCTGTGGGTCTGATGTGGGTCAGATCTATGGGGCAGGATCTGCTGTGGGTCAGATCTATGGGGCAGGAACAGATGTGGGCCTGATGTTGGTCAGATTTATGGAGCAGGAGCTGCTGTGTTGCAGATGTGGGACAGATCTATGGGGAGGAGCTGCTGTGGTGCAGATGTGGGTCAGAGCTATGGGGCAGGAGCTGCTGTGTGGCAGATGTGGGTCAGATCTATGGTGTAGGAGCTGCTGTGAGGCTGATGTGGGTCAGAGCTATGGGGCAGGAGCTGCTGTGGGGCAGAAGTGGGTAAGATCTATGGGGTAGGAGATGGTGTGTGGCAGATGTGGGTCAGATCTATGGTGTAGGAGCTGCTGTGGGGCTGATGTGGGTCAGATCTATGGGGCAGGAGCTGCTGTGGTTAAGATCTATCTGGCAGGATCTGCTGTGGGGCAGATTTGGGTCAGATCTATGGGTCAGGAGCTGCAGTGGAGATGATGTAGGTCAGATCTATGGGGCAGGAGCTGCTGTGGGGCTGCTGTGTTTTAGATCTATGTGGCAGGAGCTGTTGTGGGTCATATCTATTAGGCAGCAGCTGCTTTACATATGATGTGTGTCAGATCTATGGGGCCGGAGCTGCAGTGGGGCTGATGGGGGTCAGATCTATGGGGCAGGAGCTACTGTGGGGCTGATGTGGGTCAAATCAATGGGGCAGAGCTGCTCTTGGGAACATGTGGGTCAGATATATGAAGCAGCAGCTGCTGTGGGGCTGATGTGGGTCAGATCTATAGGGCAGGAGCTGCTGTGCGACAGATGTGGGTCAGATCTATGGGGCAGGAGCTGCTGTGGGGCTGATGTGGGTAAGATCTATGGGGCTGAAGCTGCTGTGGGTCATATCTACTGGGCAGCAGCTGCTTTACATACGATGTGTGTCAGATCTATGGGGCAGGAGCTGCTGTGGGGCTGATGGGGGTTAGATCTATGGGGCAGGAGCTGTTGTGGGGCTGATGGAGGTCAGATCTATGGGGCAGGAGCTACTGTGGGGCTGATGGGGGTCAGATCTATGGGGCAGGAGCTACTGTGGGGCTGATGTTGGTCTGATCTATGGGGCAGGAGCAGCTGTGGGTCAGATCTATGGGGCAGGAACAGATGTGGGCCTGATATTGGTCAGATTTATGGAGCAGGAGCTGCTGTGTTGCAGATGTGTGTCAGGTCTATGGGGCAGGAGCTGCTGTGGGGCAGATGTGGGTCAGATCTATGGGTCAGCAGCTGCTGTGGGTCTGATGTGGGTCAGATCTATGGGGCAGGAGCTGCTGTGGGTCAGATCTATGGGGCAGGAACAGATGTGGGCCTGATATTGGTCAGATTTATGGAGCAGGAGCTGCTGTGTTGCAGATGTGGGTCAGATCTATGTTGCAGGAGCTGATGTGGGGCAGATATAGGGCATATCTATGGGGCATGAGCTGCTGTGAGGCTGATGGGTGTTAGATCTATGGGGAGGAGCTGCTGTGGTGCAGATGTGGGTCAGAGCTATGGGGCAGGAGCTGCTGTGGGGCAGAAGTGGGTAAGATCTATGGGGTAGGAGATGGTGTGTGGCAGATGTGGGTCAGATCTATGGTGTAGGAGCTGCTGTGGGGCTGATGTGGGTCAGATCTATGGGGCAGGAGCTGCTGTGGTTAAGATCTATTTGGCAGGATCTGCTGTGGGGCAGATTTGGGTCAGATCTATGGGGCAGGAGCTGCAGTGGAGATGATGTACGTCAGATCTATGGGGCAGGAGCTGCTGTGGGGCTGCTGTGGGTTAGATCTATGGGGCAGGAGCTGTTGTGGGTCATATCTATTGGGCAGCAGCTGCTTTACATATGATGTGTGTCAGATCTATGGGGCCGGAGATACAGTGGGGCTGATGGGGGTCAGATCTATGTGGCAGGAGCTACTGTGGGGCTGATGTCGGTCAAATCAATGGGGCACAGCTGCTCTTGGGAACATGTGGGTCAGATCTATGGGGCAGGAGCTGCTGTGGGGCTGATGTGGGTCAGATCTATAGGGCAGGAGCTGCTGTGCGACAGATGTGGGTCAGATCTATTAGGCAGGAGCTGCTGTGGGTCTGATGTGGGTCAGATCCTTGGGGCTGAAGCTGCTGTGGGTCATATCTATTGGGCAGCAGCTGCTTTACATATGATGTGTGTCAGATCTATGGGGCAGGAGCTGCTGTGGGGCTGATGTGGGTTAGATCTATGGGGCAGGAGCTGTTGTGGGGCTGATGGGGGTCAGATCCTTAGGGCAGGAGCTACTGTGGGGCTGATGTTGGTCTGATCTATGGGGCAGGAGCTGCTGCGGGGCTGATTTGGGTCAGATCTATGGGGCAGGAGCTGCTGTGGGGCTGATGTGGTTTAGATCTATGGGGCAGGAGATGATGTGGGTCAGATCTATGGGGCAGGAGCTGATGTGGGGAACATGTGTGTCAGGTCTATGGGGCAGAAGCTGCTGTGGGGCAGATGTGGGTCAGATCTATGGTCAGCAGCTGCTGTGGGTCTGATGTGGGTCAGATCTATGGGTCAGCATCTGCTGTGGTTCTGATGTGGGTCAGATCTATGGGGCAGGATCTGCTGTGGGTCAGATCTATGGGGCAGGAACAGATGTGGGCCTGATGTTGGTCAGATTTATGGAGCAGGAGCTGCTGTGTTGCAGATGTGGGACAGATCTATGGGGAGGAGCTGCTGTGGTGCAGATGTGGGTCAGAGCTATGGGGCAGGAGCTGCTGTGGTGCAGATGTGGGTCAGATCTATGGTGTAGGAGCTGCTGTGAGGCTGATGTGGGTCAGAGCTATGGGCAGGAGCTACTGTGGGGCTGATGTGGGTCAAATCAATGGGGCAGAGCTGCTCTTGGGAACATGTGTGTCAGATCTACGGGGCAGGAGCTGCTGTAGGGCTGATGTGGGTCAGATCTATAGGGCAGGAGCTGCTGTGCGACAGATGTGGGTCAGATCTATGGGGCAGGAGCTGCTGTGGGGCTGATGTGGGTAAGATCTATGGGGCTGAAGCTGCTGTGGGTCATATCTACTGGGCAGCAGCTGCTTTACATACGATGTGTGTCAGATCTATGGGGCAGGAGCTGCTGTGGGGCTGATGTGGGTTAGATCTATGGGGCAGGAGCTGTTGTGGGGCTGATGGAGGTCAGATCTATGGGGCAGGAGCTACTGTGGGGCTGATGGGGGTCAGATCTATGGGGCAGGAGCTACTGTGGGGCTGATGTTGGTCTGATCTATGGGGCAGGAGCAGCTGTGGGTCAGATCTATGGGGCAGGAACAGATGTGGGCCTGATGTTGGTCAGATTTACGGGACAGGAGCTGCTGTGTTGCAGATGTGGGTCAGATCTATGGTGCAGGAGCTGCTGTGGGGCAGATGTAGGGCATATCTATGGGGCAGGAGCTGCTGTGAGGCTGATGGGTGTTAGATCTATGGGGAGGAGCTGCTGTGGTGCAGATGTGGGTCAGAGCTATCGGGCAGGAGCTGCTGTGTGGCAGATGTGTGTCAGATCTATGGTGTAGGAGCTGCTTTGGGGCTGATGTGGGTCAGATCTATGGGGCAGGAGCTGCTGTGGTTAGGATCTATTTGGCAGGATCTGCTGTGGGGCAGATTTGGGTCAGATCTATGGGGCAGGAGCTGCAGTGGAGATGATGTACGTCAGATCTATGGGGCAGGAGCTGCTGTGGGGCTGATGTGGGTTATATCTATGGGGCAGGAGCTGTTGTGGGGCTGATGGGGGTCAGATCTATGGGGCAGGAGCTACTGTGGGGCTGATGTTGGTCTGATCTATGGGGCAGGAGCATCTGCGGGGCTGATTTGGGTCAGATCTATGGGGCAGGAGCTGCTGTGGGGCTGATGTGGGTTATATCTATGGGGCAGGAGCTGTTGTGGGGCTGATGGGTGTCAGATCTATTGGGCAGGAGATGCTGTGGGTCAGATCTATGGGGCAGGAGCTGCTGTGGGGAACATGTGGGTCAGGTCTATGGGGCAGGAGCTGCTGTGGGGCAGATGTGGGTCAGATCTATGGGTCAGCAGCTGCTGTGGGTCTGATGTGGGTCAGATCTATGGGGCAGGAGCTGCTGTGGGGCTAATGTGGGTCAGATCTATGGGGCAGGAGCTGCTGTGTTGCAGATGTGGGTCAGATCTATGGTGCAGGAGCTGCTGAGGTGCAGATGTGGGTCAGAGCTATGAGGCAGGAGCTGCTGTGTGGCAGATGTGGGTCAGATCTATGGTGTAGGAGGTGCTGTGGGGCTGATGGGGGTAAGATCTATGGGGCAGGAGCTGCGGTGGGGCTGATGTTGGTCTGATCTATGGGGCAGGTTCTGCTGTGCGACATATGTGGGTCAGATCTATGGGTCAGCAGCTGCTGTGGGGCTGATGTGGGTCAGATCTATGGGGCAGGAGCTGCTGTGGGGCTGATGTGGCTCAGATCTATGGGGCAGGAGCTGCTGTGGTGCAGATGTAGGGCATATCTATGGGGCAGGAGCTGCTGTGAGGCTGATGGGTGTTAGATCTATGGAGAGGAGCTGCTGTGTTGCAGATGTGGGTCAGAGCTATGGGGCAGGAGATGCTGTGGGGCAGAAGTGGGTAAGATCTATGGGGTAGGAGATGCTGTGTGGCAGATGTGTGTCAGATCTATGGAGCAGGAGCTGTTGTGGGGCTGATGGGGGTCAGATCTATGGGGCAGGAGCTACTGTGGGGCTGATGTTGGTCTCATCTATGGGGCAGGAGCTGCTGTGCGACAGATGTGGGTCAGATCTATGGGGCAGGTGCTGCTGTGCGACATATGTGGGTCAGATCTATGGGGCAGGATCTGCTGTGGGGCTGATGTGGGAACGATCTATGGGGCAGGAGATGCTTTGGGGCAGATGTGGGTCAGATCTATGGGGCAGGAGTTGCTGTGGGGCTGATGTGGTTCAGATCCTTGGGGCTGAAGCTGCTGTGGGTCATATCTATTGGGCAGCAGCTGCTTTACATATGATGTGTGTCAGATCTATGGGGCAGGAGCTGTTGTGGGGCTGATGGGGGTCAGATCTATGGGGCAGGAGCTGCTGTGGGGCTGATGTGGGTTAGATCTATGGGGCAGGAGCTGCTGTGGGGCTGATGTGAGTTACATCTATGGGGCAGGAGCTGCTGTGAGGCTGATGGGTGTTAGATCTATGGGGAGGAGCTGCTGTGGTGCAGATGTGGGTCAGAGCTATGGGTCAGGAGCTGCTGTGTGGCAGATGTGGGTCAGATCTATGGTGTAGGAGCTGCTGTGGGGCTGATGTGGATCAGATCTATGGGGCAGGAGCTGCTGTGGAGATGATGTACGTCAGATCTATGGGGCAGGAGCTGCTGTGGGGCTGCTGTGGGTTAGATCTATGGGGCAGGAGCTGTTGTGGGTCAGATCTATTGGGCAGCAGCTGCTTTACATATGATGTGTGTCAGATCTATGGGGCCGGAGCTGCAGTGGGGCTGATGGGGGTCAGATCTATGGGGCAGGAGCTACTGTGGGGCTGATGTGGGTCAAATCAATGGGGCAGAGCTGCTCTTGGGAACATGTGGGTCAGATCTATGGGGCAGGAGCTGCTGTGGGGCTGATGTGGGTCAGATCTATAGGGCAGGATCTCCTGTGCGACAGATGTGGGTCAGATCTATGGGGCAGGAGCTGCTGTGGGGCTGATGTGAGTCAGATCCTTGGGGCTGAAGCTGCTGTGGGTCATATCTACTGGGCAGCAGCTGCTTTACATACGATGAGTGTCAGATCTATGGGGCAGGAGCTGCTGTGGGGCTGATGTGGGTTAGATCTATGGGGCAGGAGCTGTTGTGGGGCTGATGGGGGTCAGATCTATGGGGAAGGAGCTACTGTGGGGCTGATGGGGGTCAGATCTATGGGGCAGGAGGTACTGTGGGGCTGATGTTGGTCTGATATATGGGGCAGGAGCTGCTGTGGGTCAGATCTATGGGGCAGGAACAGATGTGGGCCTGATGTTGGTCAGATTTACGGGGCAGGAGCTGCTGTGTTCCAGATGTGGGTCAGATCTATGGTGCAGGAGCTGCTGTGGGGCAGATGTAGGGCATATCTATGGGGCAGGAGCTGCTGTGAGGCTGATGGGTGTTAGATCTATGGAGAGGAGCTGCTGTGGTGCAGATGTGGGTCAGAGCTATCGGGCAGGAGCTGCTGTGTGGCAGATGTGGGTCAGATCTATGGTGTAGGAGCTGCTTTGGGGCTGATGTGGGTCAGATCTATGGGGCAGGAGCTGCTGTGGTTAGGATCTATTTGGCAGGATCTGCTGTGGGGCAGATTTGGGTCAGATCTATGGGGCAGGAGCTGCAGTGGAAATGATGTACGTCAGATCTATGGGGCAGGAGCTGCTGTGGGGCTGATGTGGGTTATATCTATGGGGCAGGAGCTGTTGTGGGGCTGATGGGTGTCAGATCTATTGGGCAGGAGATGCTGTGGGTCAGATCTATGGGGCAGGAGCTGCTGTGGGGAACATGTGGGTCAGGTCTATGGGGCAGGAGCTGCTGTGGGGCAGATGTGGGTCAGATCTATTGGTCAGCAGCTGCTGTGGGTCTGATGTGGGTCAGATCTATGGGGCAGGAGCTGCTGTGGGGCTGATGTGGATCAGATCTATGGGGCAGGAGCTGCTGTGTGTCAGATCCTTGGGGCAGGAAAAGATGTGGGCCTGATGTTGGTCAGATTTATGGAGCAGGAGCTGCTGTGTTTCAGATGTGGGTCAGATCTATGGTGTAGGAGCTGCTGTGGGGCTGATGTGGGTCAGATCTATGGGGCAGGAGCTGCTGTGGAGATGATGTAGGTCAGATCTATGGGGCAGGAGCTGCTGTGGGGCTGCTGTGGGTTATATCTATGGGGCAGGAGCTGTTGTGGGTCATATCTATTGGGCAGCAGCTGCTTTACATATGATGTGTGTCAGTTCTATGGGGCAGGAGCTGCAGTGGGGCTGATGGGGGTCAGATCTATGGGGCAGGAGCTACTGTGGGGCTGATGTGGGTCAAATCAATGGGGCAGAGCTGCTCTTGGGAACATGTGGGTCAGATCTATGGGGCAGGAGCTGTTGTGGGTCTGATGTGGGTCAGATCTATAGGGCAGGAGCTGCTGTGCGACATATGTGGGTCAGATCTATGGGGCAGGAGCTGCTGTGGGGCTGATGTGGGTCAGATCCTTGGGGCTGAAGCTGCTGTGGGTCATATCAACTGGGCAGGAGCTGCTTTACTTACGATGTGTGTCAGATCTATGGGGCAGGAGCTGCTGTGGTGCTGATGTGGGTTAGATCTATGGGGCAGGAGCTGTTGTGGGGCTGATGGGGGTCAGATCTATGGGGCAGGAGCTACTGTGGGGCTGATGGGGGTCAGATCTATCGGGCAGGAGCTACTGTGGGGCTGATGTTGGTCTGATCTATGGGGCAGGAGCTGCTGTGGGTCAGATCTATGGGGCAGGAACAGATGTGGGCCTGATGTTGGTCAGATTTACGGGGCAGGAGCTGCTGTGTTGCAGATGTGGGTCAGATCTATGGTGCAGGAGCTGCTGTGGGGCAGATGTAGGGCATATCTATGGGGCAGGAGCTGCTGTGAGGCTGATGGGTGTTAGATCTATGGGGAGGAGCTGCTGTGTTGCAGATGTGGGTCAGAGCTATCGGGCATGAGCTGCTGTGTGGCAGATGTGGGTCAGATCTATGGTGTAGGAGCTGCTTTGGGGCTGATGTGGGTCAGATCTATGGGGCAGGAGCTTCTGTGGTTAGGATCTATTTGGCAGGATCTGCTGTGGGGCATATTTGGGTCAGATCTATGGGGCAGGAGCTGCAGTGGAGATGATGTACGTCATATCTATGGGGCAGGAACTACTTTGGGGCTGATGTGGGTTATATCTATGGGGCAGGAGCTGTTGTGGGGCTGATGGGGGTCAGATCTATGGGGCAGGAGCTACTGTGGGGCTGATGTTGGTCTGATCTATCGGGCAGGAGCTGCTGCGGGGCTGATTTGGGTCAGATCTATGGGGCAGGAGCTGCTGTGGGGCTGATGTGGGTTAGATCTATGTGGCAGGAGCTGTTGTGGGGCTGATGGGTGTCAGATCTATTGGGCAGGAGATGCTGTGGGTCAGATCTATGGGGCAGGAGCTGCTGTGGGGAACATGTGGGTCAGGTCTATGGGGCAGGAGCTGCTGTGGGGCAGATGTGGGTCAGATCTATGGGTCAGCAACTGCTGTGGGTCTGATGTGGGTCAGATCTATGGGGCAGGAGCTGCTGTGGGTCTGATGTGGGTCAGATCTATGGGGCAGGAGCTGCTGTGGGGCTGATGTGGGTCAGATTTATGGGGCAGGAGCTGCTGTGTGTCAGATCCTTGGGGCAGGAAAAGATGTGGGCCTGATGTTGGTCAGATTTATGGAGCAGGAGCTGCTGTGTTGCAGATGTGGGTCAGATCTATGGTGCAGGAGCTGCTGTGTGGCAGATGTGGGTCAGAGCTATGGGGCAGGAGCTGCTGTGTGGCAGATGTGGGTCAGATCTATGGTGTAGGAGGTGCTGTGGGGCTGATGGGGGTCAGATCTATGGGGCAGAAGCTACTGTGGGGCTGATGGGGGTCAGATCTATGGGGCAGGAGCTGCTGTGGGGCTGATGTTGGTCTGATCTATGGGGCAGGTGCTGCTGTGCGACATATGTGGGTCAGATCTATGGGTCAGCAGCTGCTGTGGGTCTGATGTGGGTCAGATCTATGGGGCAGGAGCTTCTGTGGGGCTGATGTGGCTCAGATCTATGGGGCAGGAGCTGCTGTGGTGCAGATGTAGGGCATATCTATGGGGCAGGAGCTGCTGTGAGGCTGATGGGTGTTAGATCTATGGAGAGGAGCTGCTGTGGTGCAGATGTGGGTCAGAGCTATGGGGCAGGAGATGCTGTGGGGCAGAAGTGGGTAAGATCTATGGGGTAGGAGATGGTGTGTGGCAGATGTGGGTCAGATCTATGGGGCAGGAGCTGCTGTGGGGCTGATGTGGGTCAGATCTATGGGGCAGGAGCGTCTGTGGTTAAGATCTATTTGGCAGGATCTGCTGTGGGGCAGATTTGGGTCAGATCTATGGGGCAGGAGCTGCAGTGTGGCAAATGTGGGTCAGATCTATGGGGCAGGAACAGATGTGGGCCTGATGTTGGTCAGATTTATGGAGCAGGAGCTTCTGTGTTGCAGATGTGGGTCAGATCTATGGTGCAGGAGCTGCTGTGGGGCAGATGTAGGGCATATCTATGGGGCAGGACCTGCTGTGAGGCTGATGGGTGTTAGATCTATGGGGAGGAGCTGCTGTGGTGCAGATGTGGGTCAGAGCTATGGGGCAGGAGCTGCTGTGTGGCAGATGTGGGTCAGATCTATGGTGTAGGAGCTGCTGTGGGGCTGATGTGGGTCAGATCTATGGGGCAGGAGCTGCTGTGGAGATGATGTACGTCAGATCTATGGGGCAGGAGCTGCTGTGGGGCTGCTGTGGGTTAGATCTATGGGGCAGGAGCTGTTGTGGGTCATATCTATTGGACAGCAGCTGCTTTACATATGATGTGTGTCAGATCTATGGGGCCGGAGTTGCAGTGGGGATGATGGGGGTCAGATCTATGGGGCAGGAGCTGCTGTGCGACAGATGTGGGTAAGATCTATGGGGCAGGAGCTGCTGTGGGGCTGATGTGGGTCAAATCAATGGGGCAGAGCTGCTCTTGGGAACATGTGTGTCAGATCTACGGGGCAGGAGCTGCTGTAGGGCTGACGTGGGTCAGATCTATAGGGCAGGAGCTGCTGTGCGACAGATGTGGGTAAGATCTATGGGGCAGGAGCTGCTGTGGGGCTGATGTGGGTCAGATCCTTGGGGCTGAAGCTGCTGTGGGTCATATCTATTGGGCAGCAGCTGCTTTACATATGATGTGTGTCAGATCTATGGGGCAGGAGCTACTGTGGGGCTGATGTGGGTTAGATCTATGGGGCAGGAGCTGTTGTGGGGCTGATGGGGGTCAGATCTATGGGGCAGGAGCTGCTGTGGGGCTGATGTGGGTTAGCTCTATGGGGCAGGAGCTGCTGCGGGGCTGATTTGGGTCAGATCTATGGGGCAGGAGCTGCTGTGGGGCTGATGTGGGTTACATCTATGGGGCAGGAGCTGCTGTGAGACTGATGGGTGTTAGATCTATGGGGAGGGGCTGCTGTGGTGCAGATGTGGGTCAGAGCTATGGGGCAGGAGCTGCTGTGGGGCTGATGTGGGTCAGATCTATGGGGCAGGAGCTGCTGTGGAGATGATGTACGTCAGATCTATGGGGCAGGAGCTGCTGTGGGGCTGCTGTGGGTTAGATCTATGGGGCAGGAGCTGTTGTGGGTCAGATCTATGGTGTAGCAGCTGCTTTACATATGATGTGTGTCAGATCTATGGGGCCGGAGCTGCAGTGGGGCTGATGGGGGTCAGATCTATGGGGCAGGAGCTACTGTGGAGCCGATGTGGGTAAGATCTATGGGGCAGGAGCTGTTGTGGGTCATATCTATTGGACAGCAGCTGCTTTACATATGATGTGTGTCAGATCTATGGGGCCGGAGCTGCAGTGGGGCTGATGGGGGTCAGATCTATGGGGCAGGAGCTGCTGTGCGACAGATGTGGGTAAGATCTATGAGGCAGGAGCTGCTGTGGGGCTGATGTGGGTCAAATCAATGGGGCAGAGCTGCTCTTGGGAACATGTGTGTCAGATCTACGGGGCAGGAGCTGCTGTAGAGCTGATGTGGGTCAGATCTATAGGGCAGGAGCTGCTGTGCGACAGATGTGGGTAAGATCTATGGGGCAGGAGCTGCTGTGGGGCTGATGTGGGTCAGATCCTTGGGGCGGAAGCTGCTCTGGGTCATATCTATTGGGCAGCAGCTGCTTTACATATGATGTGTGTCAGATCTATGGGGCAGGAGCTGCTGTGGGGCTGATGTGGGTTAGATCTATGGGGCAGGAGCTGTTGTGGGGCTGATGGGGGTCAGATCAATGGGGCAGGAGCTACTGTGGGGCTGATGGGGGTCAGATCTATGGGGCAGGAGCTACTGTGGGGCTGATGTTGGTCTCATCTATGGGAAGGAGCTGCTGTGCGACACATGTGGGTCAGATCTATGGGGCAGGTGCTGCTGTGCGACATATGTGGGTCAGATCTATGGGGCAGGATCTGCTGTGGGGCTGATGTGGGAAAGATCTATGGGGCAGGAGATGCTTTGGGGCAGATGTGGGTCAGATCTATGGGGCAGGAGTTGCTGTGGGGCTGATGTGGTTCAGATCCTTGGGGCTGAATCTGCTGTGGGTCATACCTATTGGGCAGCAGCTGCTTTACATATGATGTGTGTCAGATCTATGGGGCAGGAGCTGCTGTGGGGCTGATGTGGGTTAGATCTATGGGGCAGGAGCTGCTGTGGGGCTGATGTGGGTCAAATCAATGGGGCAGAGCTGCTCTTGGGAACATGTGTGTCAGATCTACGGGGCAGGAGCTGCTGTAGAGCTGATGTGGGTCAGATCTATAGGGCAGGAGCTGCTGTGCGACAGATGTGGGTAAGATCTATGGGGCAGGAGCTGCTGTGGGGCTGATGTGGGTCAGATCCTTGGGGCTGAAGCTGCTCTGGGTCATATCTATTGGGCAGCAGCTGCTTTACATATGATGTGTGTCAGATCTATGGGGCAGGAGCTGCTGTGGGGCTGATGTGGGTTAGATCTATGGGGCAGGAGCTGTTGTGGGGCTGATGGGGGTCAGATCAATGGGGCAGGAGCTACTGTGGGGCTGATGGGGGTCAGATCTATGGGGCAGGAGCTACTGTGGGGCTGATGTTGGTCTCATCTATGGGAAGGAGCTGCTGTGCGACAGATGTGGGTCAGATCTATGGGGCAGGTGCTGCTGTGCGACATATGTGGGTCAGATCTATGGGGCAGGATCTGCTGTGGGGCTGATGTGGGAAAGATCTATGGGGCAGGAGATGCTTTGGGGCAGATGTGGGTCAGATCTATGGGGCAGGAGTTGCTGTGGGGCTGATGTGGTTCAGATCCTTGGGGCTGAAGCTGCTGTGGGTCATACCTATTGGGCAGCAGCTGCTTTACATATGATGTGTGTCAGATCTATGGGGCAGGAGCTGCTGTGGGGCTGATGTGGGTTAGATCTATGGGGCAGGAGCTGTTGTGGGGCTGATGGGGGTCAGATCTATGGGGCAGGATCTGCTGTGGGGCTGATGTGGGTTAGATCTATGGGGCAGGAGCTGCTGCGGGGCTGATTTGGGTCAGATCTATGGGACAGGAGCTGCTGTGGGGCTGATGTGGGTTACATCTATGGGGCAGGAGCTGCTGTGAGGCTGATGGGTGTTAGATCTATGGGGAGGAGCTGCTCTGGTGCAGATGTGGGTCAGAGCTATGGGGCAAGAGCTGCTGTGGGGCAGAAGTGGGTAAGATCTATGGGGTAGGAGATGGTGTGTGGCAGATGTGGGTCAGATCTATGGTGTAGGAGCTGCTATGGGGCTGATGTGGGTCAGATCTATGGGGCAGGAGCTGCTGTGGTTAAGATCTATTTGGCAGGATCTGCTGTGGGGCAGATTTGGGTCAGATCTATGGGGCAGGAGCTGCTGTGTGGCAAATGTGGGTCAGATCGAAGGGGCAGGAGCTGCTGTGGGTCAGATCTATGGGGCAGGAACAGATGTGGGCCTGATGTTGGTCAGATTTATGGAGCAGGAGCTGCTGTGTTTCAGATGTGAGTCAGATCTATGGTGCAGGAGCTGCTGTGGGGCAGATGTAGGGCTTATCTATGGGGCAGGAGCTGCTGTGAGGCTGATTGGTGTTAGATCTATGGGGAGGAGCTGCTGTGGTGCAGATGTGGGTCAGAGCTATGGGGCAGGAGCTGCTGTGTGGCAGATGTGGGTCAGATCTATGGTGTAGGAGGTGCTGTGGGGCTGATGGGGGTCAGATCTATGGGGCAGGAGCTACTGTGGGGCTGATGTATGTCTGATCTATGGGGCAGGTGCTGCTGTGCGACATATGTGGGTCAGATCTATGGGTCAGCAGCTGCTGTGGGTCTGATGTGGGTCAGATCTATGGGGCAGGAGCTGCTGTGGGGCTGATGTGGCTCAGATCTATAAGGCAGGAGCTGCTGTGGTGCAGATGTAGGGCATATCTATGGGGCAGGAGCTGCTGTGAGGCTGATGGGTGTTAGATCTATGGGGAGGAGCTGCCGTGGTGCAGATGTGGGTCAGAGCTATGGGGCAGGAGATGCTGTGGGGTAGAAGTGGGTAAGATCTATGGGGTAGGAGATGGTGTGTGGCAGATGTGGGTCAGATCTATGGGGCAGGAGCTGCTGTGGGGCTGATGCGGGTCAGATCTATGGGGCAGGAGCTGCTGTGGTTAAGATCTATTTTGGCAGGATCTGCTGTGGGGCAGATTTGGGTCAGAGCTATGGGGCAGGAGCTGCTGTGTGGCAAATGTGGGTCAGATCTATGGAGCAGGAACAGATGTGGGCCTGATGTTGGTCAGATTTATGGAGCAGGAGCTGCTGTGTTGCAGATGTGGGTCTGATCTATGGTGCAGGAGCTGCTGTGGGGCAGATGTAGGGCATATCTATGGGGCAGGAGCTGCTGTGAGGCTGATGGGTGTTAGATCTATGGGGAGGAGCTGCTGTGGTGCAGATGTGGGTCAGAGCTATGGGGCAGGAGCTGCTGTGGGGCAGAAGTGGGTCAGATCTATGGGGTAGGAGATGGTGTGTGGCAGATGTGGGTCAGATCAATGGTGTAGGAGCTGCTGTGGGGCTGATGTGGGTCAGCTCTATGGGGCAGGAGCTGCTGTGGTTAAGATCTATTTGGCAGGATCTGCTGTGGGGCAGATTTGGGTCAGATCTATGGGGCAGGAGCTGCTGTGTGGCAAATGTGAGTCAGATCTATGGGGCAGGAGCTGCTGTGGGTCAGATCTATGGGGCAGGAACAGATGTGGGCCTGATGTTGGTCAGATTTATGGAGCAGGAGCTGCTGTGTTCCAGATGTGGGTCAGTTCTATGGTGCAGGAGCTTCTGTGGGGCAGATGTAGGTCATATCTTTGGGGCAGGAGCTGCTGTGAGGCTGATGGGTGTTAGATCTATGGGGAGGAGCTGCTGTGGGGCTGATGTGGGTCCGATCCTTGTGGCTGAAGCTGCTGTGGGTCATATCTACTGGGGCGCAGCTGCTTAACATATGATGTGTGTCAGATCTATGGGGCAGGAGCTGCTGTGGGGCTGATGTGGGTTAGATCTATGGGGCAGGAGCTGTTGTGGGGCTGATGGGGGTCAGATCTATGGGGCAGGAGCTACTGTGGGGCTGATGGGGGTCAGATCTATGGGGCAGGAGCTACTGTGGGGCTGATGTTGGTCTGATCTATGGGGCAGGAGCTGCTGTGCGACAGATGTGGGTCAGATCTATGGCGCAGGTGCTGCTGTGGGGCTGATGTGTGTTAGATCTATGTGGCAGGAGCTGTTGTGGGGCTGATGGGGTTCAGATCTATGGGGCAGGAGATGCTGTGGGTCAAATCTATGGGGCAGGAGATGCTCTGGGTCAGATCTATGGGGCAGGAGCTGCTGTGGGGAACATGTGGGTCAGGTCTATGGGGCAGGAGCTGCTGTGGGGCAGATGTGGGTCAGATCTATGGGTCAGCAGCTGCTGTGGGTCTGATGTGGGTCAGATCTATGGGGCAGGAGCTGCAGTGGGGCTGATGTGGGTCAGATCTATGGGGCAGGAGCTGCTGTGGGTCAGATCTATGGGGCAGGAACAGATGTGGGCCTGATGTTGGTCAGATTTATGGAGCAGGAGCTGCTGTGTTGCAGATGTGGGTCAGACCTATTGTGCAGGAGCTGCTGTGGGGCAGATGTAGTGCTTATCTATGGGGCAGGAGCTGCTGTGAGGCTGATGGGTGTTAGATCTATGGGGAGGAGCTGCTGTGGTGCAGATGTGGGTCAGAGCTATGGGTCAGGAGCTGCTGTGTGGCAGATGTGGGTCAGATCTATGGTGTAGGAGCTGCTGTGGGGCTGATGTGGGTCAGATCTATGGGGCAGGAGCCGCTGTGGTTAAGATCTATTTGGCAGGATCTGCTGTGGGGCAGATTTGGGTCAGATCTATGGGGCAGGAGCTGCAGTGGAGATGATGTACGTCAGATCTATGGGGCAGGAGCTGCTGTGGGGCTGCTGTGGGTTAGATCTATGGGGCAGGAGCTGATGTGGGTCATATCTATTGGGCAGCAGCTGCTTTACATATGATGTGTGTCAGATCTATGAGGCCAGAGCTGCAGTGGGGCTGATGGGGGTCAGATCTATGGGGCAGGAGCTACTGTGGGGCTGATGGGTGTCAGATCTATTGGGCAGGAGATGCTGTGGGTCAGATCTATGGGGCAGGAGCTGCTGTGGGGAACATGTGGGTCAGGTCTATGGGGCAGGAGCTGCTGTGGGGCAGATGTGGGTCAGATCTATGGGTCAGCAACTGCTGTGGGTCTGATGTGGGTCAGATCTATGGGGCAGGAGCTGCTGTGGGTCTAATGTGGGTCAGATCTATGGGGCAGGAGCTGCTGTGGGGCTGATGTGGGTCAGATTTATGGGGCAGGAGCTGCTGTGTGTCAGATCCTTGGGGCAGGAAAAGATGTGGGCCTGATGTTGGTCAGATTTATGGAGCAGGAGCTGCTGTGTTGCAGATGTGGGTCAGATCTATGGTGCAGGAGCTGCTGTGGTGCAGATGTGGGTCAGAGCTATGGGGCAGGAGCTGCTGTGTGGCAGATGTGGGTCAGATCTATGGTGTAGGAGGTGCTGTGGGGCTGATGTGGGTCAGATCTATGGGGCTGGAGCTGCTGTGGAGGTGATGTTGGTCTGATCTATGGGGCAGGTGCTGCTGTGCGACATATGTGGGTCAGATCTATGGGTCAGCAGCTGCTGTGGGTCTGATGTGGGTCAGATCTATGGGGCAGGAGCTGCTGTGGGGCTGATGGGGGTCAGATCTATGGGGCAGAAGCTACTGTGGGGCTGATGGGGGTCAGATCTATGGGGCAGGAGCTGCTGTGGGGCTGATGTTGGTCTGATCTATGGGGCAGGTGCTGCTGTGCGACATATGTGGGTCAGATCTATGGGTCAGCAGCTGCTGTGGGTCTGATGTGGGTCAGATCTATGGGGCAGGAGCTGCTGTGGGGCTGATGTGGCTCAGATCTATGGGGCAGGAGCTGCTGTGGTGCAGATGTAGGGCATATCTATGGGGCAGGAGCTGCTGTGAGGCTGATGGGTGTTAGATCTATGGAGAGGAGCTGCTGTGGTGCAGATGTGGGTCAGAGCTATGGGGCAGGAGATGCTGTGGGGCAGAAGTGGGTAAGATCTATGGGGTAGGAGATGGTGTGTGGCAGATGTGGGTCAGATCTATGGGGCAGGAGCTGCTGTGGGGCTGATGTGGGTCAGATCTATGGGGCAGGAGCTGCTGTGGTTAAGATCTATTTGGCAGGATCTGCTGTGGGGCAGATTTGGGTCAGATCTATGGGGCAGGAGCTGCTGTGTGGCAAATGTGGGTCAGATCTATGGGGCAGGAACAGATGTGGGCCTGATGTTGGTCAGATTTATGGAGCAGGAGCTTCTGTGTTGCAGATGTGGGTCAGATCTATGGTGCAGGAGCTGCTGTGGGGCAGATGTAGGGCTTATCTATGGGGCAGGACCTGCTGTGAGGCTGATGGGTGTTAGATCTATGGGGAGGAGCTGCTGTGGTGCAGATGTGGGTCAGAGCTATGGGGCAGGAGCTGCTGTGTGGCAGATGTGGGTCAGATCTATGGTGTAGGAGCTGCTGTGGGGCTGATGTGGGTCAGATCTATGGGGCTGGAGCTGCTGTGGAGATGATGTACGTCAGATCTATGGGGCAGGAGCTGCTGTGGGGCTGCTGTGGGTTAGATCTATGGGGCAGGAGCTGTTGTGGGTCATATCTATTGGACAGCAGCTGCTTTACATATGATGTGTGTCAGATCTATGGGGCCGGAGCTGCAGTGGGGATGATGGGGGTCAGATCTATGGGGCAGGAGCTGCTGTGCGACAGATGTGGGTAAGATCTATGGGGCAGGAGCTGCTGTGGGGCTGATGTGGGACAAATCAATGGGGCAGAGCTGCTCTTGGGAACATGTGTGTCAGATCTACGGGGCAGGAGCTGCTGTAGGGCTGACGTGGGTCAGATCTATAGGGCAGGAGCTGCTGTGCGACAGATGTGGGTAAGATCTATGGGGCAGGAGCTGCTGTGGGGCTGATGTGGGTCAGATCCTTGGGGCTGAAGCTGCTGTGGGTCATATCTATTGGGCAGCAGCTGCTTTACATATGATGTGTGTCAGATCTATGGGGCAGGAGCTACTGTGGGGCTGATGTGGGTTAGATCTATGGGGCAGGAGCTGTTGTGGGGCTGATGGGGGTCAGATATATGGGGCAGGAGCTGCTGTGGGGCTGATGTGGGTTAGCTCTATGAGGCAGGAGCTGCTGCGGGGCTGATTTGGGTCAGATCTATGGGGCAGGAGCTGCTGTGGGGCTGATGTGGGTTACATCTATGGGGCAGGAGCTGCTGTGAGACTGATGGGTGTTAGATCTATGGGGAGGGGCTGCTGTGGTGCAGATGTGGGTCAGAGCTATGGGGCAGGAGCTGCTGTGGGGCAGATGTGGTTCAGATCTATGGTGTAGGAGCTGCTGTGGGGCTGATGTGGGTCAGATCTATGGGGCAGGAGCTGCTGTGGAGATGATGTACGTCAGATCTATGGGGCAGGAGCTGCTGTGGGGCTGCTGTGGGTTAGATCTATGGGGCAGGAGCTGTTGTGGGTCAGATCTATGGTGTAGCAGCTGCTTTACATATGATGTGTGTCAGATCTATGGGGCCGGAGCTGCAGTGGGGCTGATGGGGGTCAGATCTATGGGGCAGGAGCTACTGTGGGGCCGATGTGGGTAAGATCTATGGGGCAGGAGCTGTTGTGGGTCATATCTATTGGACAGCAGCTGCTTTACATATGATGTGTGTCAGATCTATGGGGCCGGAGCTGCAGTGGGGCTGATGGGGTCAGATCTATGGGGCAGGAGCTGCTGTGCGACAGATGTGGGTAAGATCTATGAGGCAGGAGCTGCTGTGGGGCTGATGTGGGTCAAATCAATGGGGCAGAGCTGCTCTTGGGAACATGTGTGTCAGATCTACGGGGCAGGAGCTGCTGTAGAGCTGATGTGGGTCAGATCTATAGGGCAGGAGCTGCTGTGCGACAGATGTGGGTAAGATCTATGGGGCAGGAGCTGCTGTGGGGCTGATGTGGGTCAGATCCTTGGGGCTGAAGCTGCTCTGGGTCATATCTATTGGGCAGCAGCTGCTTTACATATGATGTGTGTCAGATCTATGGGGCAGGAGCTGCTGTGGGGCTGATGTGGGTTAGACCTATGGGGCAGGAGCTGTTGTGGGGCTGATGGGGGTCAGATCAATGGGGCAGGAGCTACTGTGGGGCTGATGGGGGTCAGATCTATGGGGCAGGAGCTACTGTGGGGCTGATGTTGGTCTCATCTATGGGAAGGAGCTGCTGTGCGACAGATGTGGGTCAGATCTATGGGGCAGGTGCTGCTGTGCGACATATGTGGGTCAGATCTATGGGGCAGGATCTGCTGTGGGGCTGATGTGGGAAAGATCTATGGGGCAGGAGATGCTTTGGGGCAGATGTGGGTCAGATCTATGGGGCAGGAGTTGCTGTGGGGCTGATGTGGTTCAGATCCTTGGGGCTGAAGCTGCTGTGGGTCATACCTATTGGGCAGCAGCTGCTTTACATATGATGTGTGTCAGATCTATGGGGCAGGAGCTGCTGTGGGGCTGATGTGGGTTAGATCTATGGGGCAGGAGCTGTTGTGGGGCTGATGGGGGTCAGATCTATGGGGCAGGATCTGCTGTGGGGCTGATGTGGGTTAGATCTATGGGGCAGGAGCTGCTGCGGGGCTGATTTGGGTCAGATCTATGGGACAGGAGCTGCTGTGGGGCTGATGTGGGTTACATCTATGGGGCAGGAGCTGCTGTGAGGCTGATGGGTGTTAGATCTATGGGGAGGAGCTGCTGTGGTGCAGATGTGGGTCAGAGCTATGGGGCAAGAGCTGCTGTGGGGCAGAAGTGGGTAAGATCTATGGGGTAGGAGATGGTGTGTGGCAGATGTGGGTCAGATCTATGGTGTAGGAGCTGCTATGGGGCTGATGTGGGTCAGATCTATGGGGCAGGAGCTGCTGTGGTTAAGATCTATTTGGCAGGATCTGCTGTGGGGCAGATTTGGGTCAGATCTATGGGGCAGGAGCTGCTGTGTGGCAAATGTGGGTCAGATCTGTGGGGCAGGAGCTGCTGTGGGTCAGATCTATGGGGCAGGAACAGATGTGGGCCTGATGTTGGTCAGATTTATGGAGCAGGAGCTCCTGTGTTTCAGATGTGAGTCAGATCTATGGTGCAGGAGCTGCTGTGGGGCAGATGTAGGGCTTATCTATGGGGCAGGAGCTGCTGTGAGGCTGATTGGTGTTAGATCTATGGGGAGGAGCTGCTGTGGTGCAGATGTGGGTCAGAGCTATGGGGCAGGAGCTGCTGTGTGGCAGATGTGGGTCAGATCTATGGTGTAGGAGGTGCTGTGGGGCTGATGGGGGTCAGATCTATGGGGCAGGAGCTACTGTGGGGCTGATGTATGTCTGATCTATGGGGCAGGTGCTGCTCTGTGACATATGTGGGTCAGATCTATGGGTCAGCAGCTGCTGTGGGTCTGATGTGGGTCAGATCTATGGGGCAGGAGCTGCTGTGGGGCTGATGTGGCTCAGATCTATAAGGCAGTAGCTGCTGTGGTGCAGATGTAGGGCATATCTATGGGGCAGGAGCTGCTGTGAGGCTGATGTGTGTTAGATCTATGGGGAGGAGCTGCCGTGGTGCAGATGTGGGTCAGAGCTATGGGGCAGGAGATGCTGTGGGGCAGAAGTGGGTAAGATCTATGGGGTAGGAGATGGTGTGTGGCAGATGTGGGTCAGATCTATGGGGCAGGAGCTGCTGTGGGGCTGATGCGGGTCAGATCTATGGGGCAGGAGCTGCTGTGGTTAAGATCTATTTGGCAGGATCTGCTGTGGGGCAGATTTGGGTCAGAGCTATGGGGCAGGAGCTGCTGTGTGGCAAATGTGGGTCAGATCTATGGAGCAGGAACAGATGTGGGCCTGATGTTGGTCAGATTTATGGAGCAGGAGCTGCTGTGTTGCAGATGTGGGTCTGATCTATGGTGCAGGAGCTGCTGTGGGGCAGATGTAGGGCATATCTATGGGGCAGGAGCTGCTGTGAGGCTGATGGGTGTTAGATCTATGGGGAGGAGCTGCTGTGGTGCAGATGTGGGTCAGAGCTATGGGGCAGGAGCTGCTGTGGGGCAGAAGTGGGTCAGATCTATGGGGTAGGAGATGGTGTGTGGCAGATGTGGGTCAGATCAATGGTGTAGGAGCTGCTGTGGGGCTGATGTGGGTCAGCTCTATGGGGCAGGAGCTGCTGTGGTTAAGATCTATTTGGCAGGATCTGCTGTGGGGGAGATTTGGGTCAGATCTATGGGGCAGGAGCTGCTGTGTGGCAAATGTGAGTCAGATCTATGGGGCAGGAGCTGCTGTGGGTCAGATCTATGGGGCAGGAACAGATGTGGGCCTGATGTTGGTCAGATTTATGGAGCAGGAGCTGCTGTGTTCCAGATGTGGGTCAGTTCTATGGTGCAGGAGCTTCTGTGGGGCAGATGTAGGGCATATCTATGGGGCAGGAGCTGCTGTGAGGCTCATGGGTGTTAGATCTATGGGGAGGAGCTGCTGTGGGGCTGATGTGGGTCCGATCCTTGTGGCTGAAGCTGCTGTGGGTCATATCTACTGGGCAGCAGCTGCTTTACATATGATGTGTGTCAGATCTATGGGGCAGGAGCTGCTGTGGGGCTGATGTGGGTTAGATCTATGGGGCAGGAGCTGTTGTGGGGCTGATGGGGGTCAGATCTATGGGGCAGGAGCTACTGTGGGGCTGATGGGGGTCAGATCTATGGGGCAGGAGCTACTGTGGGGCTGATGTTGGTCTGATCTATGGGGCAGGAGCTGCTGTGCGACAGATGTGGGTCAGATCTATGGCGCAGGTGCTGCTGTGGGGCTGATGTGGGTTAGATCTATGTGGCAGGAGCTGTTGTGGGGCTGATGGGGTTCAGATCTATGGGGCAGGAGATGCTGTGGGTCAAATCTATGGGGCAGGAGATGCTCTGGGTCAGATCTATGGGGCAGGAGCTGCTGTGGGGAACATGTGGGTCAGGTCTATGGGGCAGGAGCTGCTGTGGGGCAGATGTGGGTCAGATCTATGGGTCAGCAGCTGCTGTGGGTCTGATGTGGGTCAGATCTATGGGGCAGGAGCTGCAGTGGGGCTGATGTGGGTCAGATCTATGGGGCAGGAGCTGCTGTGGGTCAGATCTATGGGGCAGGAACAGATGTGGGCCTGATGTTGGTCAGATTTATGGAGCAGGAGCTGCTGTGTTGCAGATGTGGGTCAGATCTATGGGGAGGAGCTGCTGTGGGGCAGATGTAGTGCTTATCTATGGGGCAGGAGCTGCTGTGAGGCTGATGGGTGTTAGATCTATGGGGAGGAGCTGCTGTGGTGCAGATGTGGGTCAGAGCTATGGGTCAGGAGCTGCTGTGTGGCAGATGTGGGTCAGATCTATGGTGTAGGAGCTGCTGTGGGGCTGATGTGGGTCAGATCTATGGGGCAGGAGCCGCTGTGGTTAAGATCTATTTGGCAGGATCTGCTGTGGGGCAGATTTGGGTCAGATCTATGGGGCAGGAGCTGCAGTGGAGATGATGTACGTCAGATCTATGGGGCAGGAGCTGCTGTGGGGCTGCTGTGTGTTAGATCTATGGGGCAGGAGCTGATGTGGGTCATATCTATTGGGCAGCAGCTGCTTAACATATGATGTGTGTCAGATCTATGAGGCCAGAGCTGCAGTGGGGCTGATGGGGGTCAGATCTATGGGGCAGGAGCTACTGTGGGGCTGATGTGGGTCAAATAAATGGGGCAGTGCTGCCCTTGGGAACATGTGGGTCAGATCTATGGGGCAGGAGCTGCTGTGGGGCTGATGTGGGTCAGATCTATGGGGCAGGAGCTGTTGTGGGCCTGATGGGGGTCAGATCTATGGGGCAGGAGATACTGTGGGGATGATGGGGGTCAGATCTATGGGGCAGGAGCTACTGTGGGGCTGATGTTGGTCTGATCTATGGGGCAGGAGCTGCTGTGCGACAGATGTGGGTCAGACCTATGGGGCAGGATCTGTTGTGGGGCTGATGTGGGAAAGATCTATGGGGCAGGAGATGCATTGGGGCAGCTGTGGGTCAGATCTATGGGGCAGGAGCTGCTGTGGGGCTGATGAGATTCAGATCCTTGTGGCTGAAGCTGCTGTGAGTCATATCTATGGGGCAGCAGCTGCTTTACATATGATGTGTGTCAGATCTATGGGGCAGGAGCTGCTGTGGGGCTGATGTGGGTTAGATCTATGGGGCAGGAGCTGTTGTGGGGCTGATGGGGTCAGATCTATGGGGCAGGAGCTACTGTGGGGCTGATGTTGGTCTGATCTATGGGGCAGGAGCTGCTGCAGGGCTGACTTGGGTCAGATCTATGGGGCAGGAGCTGCTCTGGGGCTGATGTGGGTTAGATCTATGGGGCAGGAGCTGCTGTGGGGCTGATGTGGGTCAGATCTATGGGGCAGTAGCTGCTGTGGTTCAGATATATTTGGCAGGATCTGCTGTGGGGCAGATTTGGGTCAGATCTATGGGGCAGGAGCTGCTGTGTGGTAAATGTGGGTCAGATCTATGGGGCAGGAGCTGCTGTGGGTCAGATCTATGGGGCAGGAACAGATGTGGGCCTGATGTTGTTCTGATTTATGGAGCAGGAGCTGCTGTGTTGCAGATGTGGGTCAGATCTATGGTGCAGGAGCTACTGTGGGGCAGATGTAGGGCATATCTATGGGGCAGGAGCTGCTGTGAGGCTGATGGGTGTTAGATCTATGGGGCAGGAGCTGCTGTGGGGCTGATGTGGGTCAGATCCTTGGGGCTGAAGCTGCTGTGGGTCATATCTACTGGGCAGCAGCTGCTTTAAATATGATGTGTGTCAGATCTATGGGGCAGGAGCTGCTGTGGGGCTGATGTGGGTTAGATCTATGGGGCAGGAGCTGTTGTGGGGCTGATGGGGTTCAGATCTATGGGGCAGGAGCTACTGTGGGGCTGATGGGGGTCAGATCTATGGGGCAGGAGCTACTGTGGGGCTGATGTTGGTCTGATCTATGGGGCAGGAGCTGCTGTGCGACAGATGTGGTTCAGATCTATGGGGCAGGTGAGGCTGTGCGACATATGTGGGTCAGATCTATGGGGCAGGATCTGCTGTGGGGCTGATGTGGGAAAGATCTATGGGGCAGGAGATGCTTTGGGGCAGATGTGGGTCAGATCTATGGGGCAGGAGCTGCTGTGGGGCTGATGTGGTTCAGATCCTTGGGGCTGAAGCTGCTGTGGGTCATATCTATTGGGCAGCAGCTGCTTTACATATGATGTGTGTCAGATCTATGGGGCAGGAGCTGCTGTGGGGCTGATGTGGGTTAGATCTATGGGGCAGGAGCTGTTGTGGGGCTGATGGGGGTCAGATCTATAGGGCAGGAGCTACTGTGGGGCTGATGTTGGTCTGATCTATGGGGCAGGAGCTGCTGCGGGGCTGATTTGGGTCAGATCTATGGGGCAGGAGCTGCTGTGGAACTGATGTGGGTTAGATCTATGGGGCAGGAGCTGTTGTGGGGCTGATAACGGTCAGATCTATGGGGCAGGAGCTGCTGTGGGGCTGATGTGGGTCAGATCTATGGGGCAGGAGCTGCTGTGGGTCAGATCTATGGGGCAGGAGCTGCTGTGGGGAACATGTCGGTCAGGTCTATGGGGCAGGAGGTGCTGTGGGGCAGATCTATGGGGCAGGAGCTGCTGTGAAGCTGATGTGGGTCAGGTCTATGGGGCAGGAGCTGCTGTGGGGCAGATGTGGGTCAGATCTATGGGTCAGCAGCTGCTGTGGGTCTGATGTGGGTCTGATCTATGGAGCAGGAGCTGCTGTGGGGCTGATGTGGGTCAGATCTATGGGGCAGGAGCTGCTGTGGGTCAGATCTATGGGGCAGGAACAGATGTGGGCCTGATGTTGGTCAGATTAATGGAGCAGGAGCTGCTGTGTTGCAGATGTGGGTCAGGTCTATGGGGCAGGAGCTGCTGTGGGGCAGATGTGGGTCAGATCTATGGGTCAGCAGCTGCTGTGGGTCTGATGTGGGTCAGATCTATGGGGCAGGAGCTGCTGTGGGGCTGATGTGGGTCAGATCTATCGGGCAGGAGCTGCTGTGGGTCAGATCTATTGGGCAGGAACAGATGTGGGCCTGATGTTGGTCAGATTTATGGAGCAGGAGCTGCTGTGTTGCAGATGTGGGTCAGATCTATGGTGCAGGAGCTGCTGTGGGGCAGATGTAGGGCTTATCTATGGGGCAGGAGCTGCTGTGAGGCTGATGGGTGTTAGATCTATGGGGAGGAGCTGCTATGGTGCAGATGTGGGTCAGAGCTATGGGGCAGGAGCTGCTGTGGGGCAGATGTGGGTCAGATCTATGGTGTAGGAGCTGCTGTGGGGCTGATGTGGGTCAGATCTATGGGGCAGGTGCTGCTGTGGTTAAGATCTATTTGGCAGGATCTGCTGTGGGGCAGATTTGGGTCAGATCTATGGGGCAGGAGCTGCAGTGGAGATGATGTAGGTCAGATCTATGGGGCAGGAAATGCTGTGGGTCAGATCTATGGGGCAGGAGCTGCTGTGGGGAACATGTGGGTCAGGTCTATGGGGCAGGAGCTGCTGTGGGGCAGATGTGGGTCAGATGTATGGGTCAGCAGCTGCTGTGGGTGTGATGTGGGTCAGATCTATGGGGCAGGAGCTGCTGTGGGGCTGCTGTGGGTTAGATCTATGGGGCAGGAGCTGCTGTGTGTCAGATCTATGGGGCAGGAACAGATGTGGGCCTGATGTTGGTCAGATTTATGGAGCAGGAGCTGCTGTGTTGCAGATGTGGGTCAGATCTATGGTGCAGGAGCTGCTGTGGGGCAGATGTAGGGCTTATCTATGGGGCAGGACCTGCTGTGAGGCTGATGGGTGTTAGATCTATGGGGAGGAGCTGCTGTGGTGCAGATGTGGGTCAGAGCTATGGGGCAGGAGCTGCTGTGTGGCAGATGTGGGTCAGATCTATGGTGTAGGAGCTGCTGTGGGGCTGATGTGGGTCAGATCTATGGGGCTGGAGCTGCTGTGGAGATGATGTACGTCAGATCTATGGGGCAGGAGCTGCTGTGGGGCTGCTGTGGGTTAGATCTATGGGGCAGGAGCTGTTGTGGGTCATATCTATTGGACAGCAGCTGCTTTACATATGATGTGTGTCAGATCTATGGGGCCGGAGCTGCAGTGGGGATGATGGGGGTCAGATCTATGGGGCAGGAGCTGCTGTGCGACAGATGTGGGTAAGATCTATGGGGCAGGAGCTGCTGTGGGGCTGATGTGGGACAAATCAATGGGGCAGAGCTGCTCTTGGGAACATGTGTGTCAGATCTACGGGGCAGGAGCTGCTGTAGGGCTGACGTGGGTCAGATCTATAGGGCAGGAGCTGCTGTGCGACAGATGTGGGTAAGATCTATGGGGCAGGAGCTGCTGTGGGGCTGATGTGGGTCAGATCCTTGGGGCTGAAGCTGCTGTGGGTCATATCTATTGGGCAGCAGCTGCTTTACATATGATGTGTGTCAGATCTATGGGGCAGGAGCTACTGTGGGGCTGATGTGGGTTAGATCTATGGGGCAGGAGCTGTTGTGGGGCTGATGGGGGTCAGATATATGGGGCAGGAGCTGCTGTGGGGCTGATGTGGGTTAGCTCTATGAGGCAGGAGCTGCTGCGGGGCTGATTTGGGTCAGATCTATGGGGCAGGAGCTGCTGTGGGGCTGATGTGGGTTACATCTATGGGGCAGGAGCTGCTGTGAGACTGATGGGTGTTAGATCTATGGGGAGGGGCTGCTGTGGTGCAGATGTGGGTCAGAGCTATGGGGCAGGAGCTGCTGTGGGGCAGATGTGGTTCAGATCTATGGTGTAGGAGCTGCTGTGGGGCTGATGTGGGTCAGATCTATGGGGCAGGAGCTGCTGTGGAGATGATGTACGTCAGATCTATGGGGCAGGAGCTGCTGTGGGGCTGCTGTGGGTTAGATCTATGGGGCAGGAGCTGTTGTGGGTCAGATCTATGGTGTAGCAGCTGCTTTACATATGATGTGTGTCAGATCTATGGGGCCGGAGCTGCAGTGGGGCTGATGGGGGTCAGATCTATGGGGCAGGAGCTACTGTGGGGCCGATGTGGGTAAGATCTATGGGGCAGGAGCTGTTGTGGGTCATATCTATTGGACAGCAGCTGCTTTACATATGATGTGTGTCAGATCTATGGGGCCGGAGCTGCAGTGGGGCTGATGGGGTCAGATCTATGGGGCAGGAGCTGCTGTGCGACAGATGTGGGTAAGATCTATGAGGCAGGAGCTGCTGTGGGGCTGATGTGGGTCAAATCAATGGGGCAGAGCTGCTCTTGGGAACATGTGTGTCAGATCTACGGGGCAGGAGCTGCTGTAGAGCTGATGTGGGTCAGATCTATAGGGCAGGAGCTGCTGTGCGACAGATGTGGGTAAGATCTATGGGGCAGGAGCTGCTGTGGGGCTGATGTGGGTCAGATCCTTGGGGCTGAAGCTGCTCTGGGTCATATCTATTGGGCAGCAGCTGCTTTACATATGATGTGTGTCAGATCTATGGGGCAGGAGCTGCTGTGGGGCTGATGTGGGTTAGACCTATGGGGCAGGAGCTGTTGTGGGGCTGATGGGGGTCAGATCAATGGGGCAGGAGCTACTGTGGGGCTGATGGGGGTCAGATCTATGGGGCAGGAGCTACTGTGGGGCTGATGTTGGTCTCATCTATGGGAAGGAGCTGCTGTGCGACAGATGTGGGTCAGATCTATGGGGCAGGTGCTGCTGTGCGACATATGTGGGTCAGATCTATGGGGCAGGATCTGCTGTGGGGCTGATGTGGGAAAGATCTATGGGGCAGGAGATGCTTTGGGGCAGATGTGGGTCAGATCTATGGGGCAGGAGTTGCTGTGGGGCTGATGTGGTTCAGATCCTTGGGGCTGAAGCTGCTGTGGGTCATACCTATTGGGCAGCAGCTGCTTTACATATGATGTGTGTCAGATCTATGGGGCAGGAGCTGCTGTGGGGCTGATGTGGGTTAGATCTATGGGGCAGGAGCTGTTGTGGGGCTGATGGGGGTCAGATCTATGGGGCAGGATCTGCTGTGGGGCTGATGTGGGTTAGATCTATGGGGCAGGAGCTGCTGCGGGGCTGATTTGGGTCAGATCTATGGGACAGGAGCTGCTGTGGGGCTGATGTGGGTTACATCTATGGGGCAGGAGCTGCTGTGAGGCTGATGGGTGTTAGATCTATGGGGAGGAGCTGCTGTGGTGCAGATGTGGGTCAGAGCTATGGGGCAAGAGCTGCTGTGGGGCAGAAGTGGGTAAGATCTATGGGGTAGGAGATGGTGTGTGGCAGATGTGGGTCAGATCTATGGTGTAGGAGCTGCTATGGGGCTGATGTGGGTCAGATCTATGGGGCAGGAGCTGCTGTGGTTAAGATCTATTTGGCAGGATCTGCTGTGGGGCAGATTTGGGTCAGATCTATGGGGCAGGAGCTGCTGTGTGGCAAATGTGGGTCAGATCTGTGGGGCAGGAGCTGCTGTGGGTCAGATCTATGGGGCAGGAACAGATGTGGGCCTGATGTTGGTCAGATTTATGGAGCAGGAGCTCCTGTGTTTCAGATGTGAGTCAGATCTATGGTGCAGGAGCTGCTGTGGGGCAGATGTAGGGCTTATCTATGGGGCAGGAGCTGCTGTGAGGCTGATTGGTGTTAGATCTATGGGGAGGAGCTGCTGTGGTGCAGATGTGGGTCAGAGCTATGGGGCAGGAGCTGCTGTGTGGCAGATGTGGGTCAGATCTATGGTGTAGGAGGTGCTGTGGGGCTGATGGGGGTCAGATCTATGGGGCAGGAGCTACTGTGGGGCTGATGTATGTCTGATCTATGGGACAGGTGCTGCTCTGTGACATATGTGGGTCAGATCTATGGGTCAGCAGCTGCTGTGGGTCTGATGTGGGTCAGATCTATGGGGCAGGAGCTGCTGTGGGGCTGATGTGGCTCAGATCTATAAGGCAGTAGCTGCTGTGGTGCAGATGTAGGGCATATCTATGGGGCAGGAGCTGCTGTGAGGCTGATGGGTGTTAGATCTATGGGGAGGAGCTGCCGTGGTGCAGATGTGGGTCAGAGCTATGGGGCAGGAGATGCTGTGGGGCAGAAGTGGGTAAGATCTATGGGGTAGGAGATGGTGTGTGGCAGATGTGGGTCAGATCTATGGGGCAGGAGCTGCTGTGGGGCTGATGCGGGTCAGATCTATGGGGCAGGAGCTGCTGTGGTTAAGATCTATTTTGGCAGGATCTGCTGTGGGGCAGATTTGGGTCAGAGCTATGGGGCAGGAGCTGCTGTGTGGCAAATGTGGGTCAGATCTATGGAGCAGGAACAGATGTGGGCCTGATGTTGGTCAGATTTATGGAGCAGGAGCTGCTGTGTTGCAGATGTGGGTCTGATCTATGGTGCAGGAGCTGCTGTGGGGCAGATGTAGGGCATATCTATGGGGCAGGAGCTGCTGTGAGGCTGATGGGTGTTAGATCTATGGGGAGGAGCTGCTGTGGTGCAGATGTGGGTCAGAGCTATGGGGCAGGAGCTGCTGTGGGGCAGAAGTGGGTCAGATCTATGGGGTAGGAGATGGTGTGTGGCAGATGTGGGTCAGATCAATGGTGTAGGAGCTGCTGTGGGGCTGATGTGGGTCAGCTCTATGGGGCAGGAGCTGCTGTGGTTAAGATCTATTTGGCAGGATCTGCTGTGGGGGAGATTTGGGTCAGATCTATGGGGCAGGAGCTGCTGTGTGGCAAATGTGAGTCAGATCTATGGGGCAGGAGCTGCTGTGGGTCAGATCTATGGGGCAGGAACAGATGTGGGCCTGATGTTGGTCAGATTTATGGAGCAGGAGCTGCTGTGTTCCAGATGTGGGTCAGTTCTATGGTGCAGGAGCTTCTGTGGGGCAGATGTAGGGCATATCTATGGGGCAGGAGCTGCTGTGAGGCTCATGGGTGTTAGATCTATGGGGAGGAGCTGCTGTGGGGCTGATGTGGGTCCGATCCTTGTGGCTGAAGCTGCTGTGGGTCATATCTACTGGGCAGCAGCTGCTTTACATATGATGTGTGTCAGATCTATGGGGCAGGAGCTGCTGTGGGGCTGATGTGGGTTAGATCTATGGGGCAGGAGCTGTTGTGGGGCTGATGGGGGTCAGATCTATGGGGCAGGAGCTACTGTGGGGCTGATGGGGGTCAGATCTATGGGGCAGGAGCTACTGTGGGGCTGATGTTGGTCTGATCTATGGGGCAGGAGCTGCTGTGCGACAGATGTGGGTCAGATCTATGGCGCAGGTGCTGCTGTGGGGCTGATGTGGGTTAGATCTATGTGGCAGGAGCTGTTGTGGGGCTGATGGGGTTCAGATCTATGGGGCAGGAGATGCTGTGGGTCAAATCTATGGGGCAGGAGATGCTCTGGGTCAGATCTATGGGGCAGGAGCTGCTGTGGGGAACATGTGGGTCAGGTCTATGGGGCAGGAGCTGCTGTGGGGCAGATGTGGGTCAGATCTATGGGTCAGCAGCTGCTGTGGGTCTGATGTGGGTCAGATCTATGGGGCAGGAGCTGCAGTGGGGCTGATGTGGGTCAGATCTATGGGGCAGGAGCTGCTGTGGGTCAGATCTATGGGGCAGGAACAGATGTGGGCCTGATGTTGGTCAGATTTATGGAGCAGGAGCTGCTGTGTTGCAGATGTGGGTCAGATCTATGGGGAGGAGCTGCTGTGGGGCAGATGTAGTGCTTATCTATGGGGCAGGAGCTGCTGTGAGGCTGATGGGTGTTAGATCTATGGGGAGGAGCTGCTGTGGTGCAGATGTGGGTCAGAGCTATGGGTCAGGAGCTGCTGTGTGGCAGATGTGGGTCAGATCTATGGTGTAGGAGCTGCTGTGGGGCTGATGTGGGTCAGATCTATGGGGCAGGAGCCGCTGTGGTTAAGATCTATTTGGCAGGATCTGCTGTGGGGCAGATTTGGGTCAGATCTATGGGGCAGGAGCTGCAGTGGAGATGATGTACGTCAGATCTATGGGGCAGGAGCTGCTGTGGGGCTGCTGTGTGTTAGATCTATGGGGCAGGAGCTGATGTGGGTCATATCTATTGGGCAGCAGCTGCTTAACATATGATGTGTGTCAGATCTATGAGGCCAGAGCTGCAGTGGGGCTGATGGGGGTCAGATCTATGGGGCAGGAGCTACTGTGGGGCTGATGTGGGTCAAATAAATGGGGCAGTGCTGCCCTTGGGAACATGTGGGTCAGATCTATGGGGCAGGAGCTGCTGTGGGGCTGATGTGGGTCAGATCTATGGGGCAGGAGCTGTTGTGGGCCTGATGGGGGTCAGATCTATGGGGCAGGAGATACTGTGGGGATGATGGGGGTCAGATCTATGGGGCAGGAGCTACTGTGGGGCTGATGTTGGTCTGATCTATGGGGCAGGAGCTGCTGTGCGACAGATGTGGGTCAGACCTATGGGGCAGGATCTGTTGTGGGGCTGATGTGGGAAAGATCTATGGGGCAGGAGATGCATTGGGGCAGCTGTGGGTCAGATCTATGGGGCAGGAGCTGCTGTGGGGCTGATGAGATTCAGATCCTTGTGGCTGAAGCTGCTGTGAGTCATATCTATGGGGCAGCAGCTGCTTTACATATGATGTGTGTCAGATCTATGGGGCAGGAGCTGCTGTGGGGCTGATGTGGGTTAGATCTATGGGGCAGGAGCTGTTGTGGGGCTGATGGGGTCAGATCTATGGGGCAGGAGCTACTGTGGGGCTGATGTTGGTCTGATCTATGGGGCAGGAGCTGCTGCAGGGCTGACTTGGGTCAGATCTATGGGGCAGGAGCTGCTCTGGGGCTGATGTGGGTTAGATCTATGGGGCAGGAGCTGCTGTGGGGCTGATGTGGGTCAGATCTATGGGGCAGTAGCTGCTGTGGTTCAGATATATTTGGCAGGATCTGCTGTGGGGCAGATTTGGGTCAGATCTATGGGGCAGGAGCTGCTGTGTGGTAAATGTGGGTCAGATCTATGGGGCAGGAGCTGCTGTGGGTCAGATCTATGGGGCAGGAACAGATGTGGGCCTGATGTTGTTCTGATTTATGGAGCAGGAGCTGCTGTGTTGCAGATGTGGGTCAGATCTATGGTGCAGGAGCTACTGTGGGGCAGATGTAGGGCATATCTATGGGGCAGGAGCTGCTGTGAGGCTGATGGGTGTTAGATCTATGGGGCAGGAGCTGCTGTGGGGCTGATGTGGGTCAGATCCTTGGGGCTGAAGCTGCTGTGGGTCATATCTACTGGGCAGCAGCTGCTTTAAATATGATGTGTGTCAGATCTATGGGGCAGGAGCTGCTGTGGGGCTGATGTGGGTTAGATCTATGGGGCAGGAGCTGTTGTGGGGCTGATGGGGTTCAGATCTATGGGGCAGGAGCTACTGTGGGGCTGATGGGGGTCAGATCTATGGGGCAGGAGCTACTGTGGGGCTGATGTTGGTCTGATCTATGGGGCAGGAGCTGCTGTGCGACAGATGTGGTTCAGATCTATGGGGCAGGTGAGGCTGTGCGACATATGTGGGTCAGATCTATGGGGCAGGATCTGCTGTGGGGCTGATGTGGGAAAGATCTATGGGGCAGGAGATGCTTTGGGGCAGATGTGGGTCAGATCTATGGGGCAGGAGCTGCTGTGGGGCTGATGTGGTTCAGATCCTTGGGGCTGAAGCTGCTGTGGGTCATATCTATTGGGCAGCAGCTGCTTTACATATGATGTGTGTCAGATCTATGGGGCAGGAGCTGCTGTGGGGCTGATGTGGGTTAGATCTATGGGGCAGGAGCTGTTGTGGGGCTGATGGGGGTCAGATCTATAGGGCAGGAGCTACTGTGGGGCTGATGTTGGTCTGATCTATGGGGCAGGAGCTGCTGCGGGGCTGATTTGGGTCAGATCTATGGGGCAGGAGCTGCTGTGGAACTGATGTGGGTTAGATCTATGGGGCAGGAGCTGTTGTGGGGCTGATAACGGTCAGATCTATGGGGCAGGAGCTGCTGTGGGGCTGATGTGGGTCAGATCTATGGGGCAGGAGCTGCTGTGGGTCAGATCTATGGGGCAGGAGCTGCTGTGGGGAACATGTCGGTCAGGTCTATGGGGCAGGAGGTGCTGTGGGGCAGATCTATGGGGCAGGAGCTGCTGTGAAGCTGATGTGGGTCAGGTCTATGGGGCAGGAGCTGCTGTGGGGCAGATGTGGGTCAGATCTATGGGTCAGCAGCTGCTGTGGGTCTGATGTGGGTCTGATCTATGGAGCAGGAGCTGCTGTGGGGCTGATGTGGGTCAGATCTATGGGGCAGGAGCTGCTGTGGGTCAGATCTATGGGGCAGGAACAGATGTGGGCCTGATGTTGGTCAGATTAATGGAGCAGGAGCTGCTGTGTTGCAGATGTGGGTCAGGTCTATGGGGCAGGAGCTGCTGTGGGGCAGATGTGGGTCAGATCTATGGGTCAGCAGCTGCTGTGGGTCTGATGTGGGTCAGATCTATGGGGCAGGAGCTGCTGTGGGGCTGATGTGGGTCAGATCTATCGGGCAGGAGCTGCTGTGGGTCAGATCTATTGGGCAGGAACAGATGTGGGCCTGATGTTGGTCAGATTTATGGAGCAGGAGCTGCTGTGTTGCAGATGTGGGTCAGATCTATGGTGCAGGAGCTGCTGTGGGGCAGATGTAGGGCTTATCTATGGGGCAGGAGCTGCTGTGAGGCTGATGGGTGTTAGATCTATGGGGAGGAGCTGCTATGGTGCAGATGTGGGTCAGAGCTATGGGGCAGGAGCTGCTGTGGGGCAGATGTGGGTCAGATCTATGGTGTAGGAGCTGCTGTGGGGCTGATGTGGGTCAGATCTATGGGGCAGGTGCTGCTGTGGTTAAGATCTATTTGGCAGGATCTGCTGTGGGGCAGATTTGGGTCAGATCTATGGGGCAGGAGCTGCAGTGGAGATGATGTAGGTCAGATCTATGGGGCAGGAAATGCTGTGGGTCAGATCTATGGGGCAGGAGCTGCTGTGGGGAACATGTGGGTCAGGTCTATGGGGCAGGAGCTGCTGTGGGGCAGATGTGGGTCAGATGTATGGGTCAGCAGCTGCTGTGGGTGTGATGTGGGTCAGATCTATGGGGCAGGAGCTGCTGTGGGGCTGCTGTGGGTTAGATCTATGGGGCAGGAGCTGCTGTGTGTCAGATCTATGGGGCAGGAACAGATGTGGGCCTGATGTTGGTCAGATTTATGGAGCAGGAGCTGCTGTGTTGCAGATGTGGGTCAGATCTATGGTGCAGGAGCTGCTGTGGGGCAGATGTAGGGCATATCTATGGGGCAGGAGCTGCTGTGAGGCTGATGGGTGTTAGATCTATGGGGAGGAGCTGCTGTGGTGCAGATGTGGGTCAGAGCTATGGGGCAGGAGCTGCTTTGTGGCAGATGTGGGTCAGATCTATGGTGTAGGAGCTGCTGTGGGGCTGATGTGAGTCAGATCTATGGGGCAGGAGCTGCTGTGGTTAAGATCTATTTGGCAGGATCTGCTGTGGGGCAGATTTGGGTCAGATCTATGGGGCAGGAGCTGCAGTGGAGATGATGTACGTCAGATCTATGGGGCAGGAGCTGCTGTGGGGCTGATGTGGGTCAGATCTATGGGGCAGGAGATGCTGTGGGCCAGATCTATGGGGCAGGAGCTGCTGTGGGGCTGATGTGGGTCAGATCAATGGGGCAGGAGATGCTGTGGGCCAGATCTATGGGGCAGGAGCTGCTGTGTTTAAGATCTATTTGGCAGGATCTGCTGTGGGGCAGATTTTGTTCAGATCTATGGGGCAGGAGCTGCAGTGGAGATGATGTACGTCAGATCTATGGGGCAGGAGCTGCTGTGGGGCTGATGTGGGTTAGATCTATGGAACAGGAGCTGTTGTGGGGCTGATGGGGGTCAGATCTATGGGGCAGGAGCTACTATGGGGCTGATGGGGGTCAGATCAATGGGGCAGGAGCTACTGTGGGGCTGATGTTGGTCTGATCTATGGGGCAGGAGCTGCTGTGCGACAGATGTGGGTCAGATCTATGGGGCAGGTGCTGCTGTGTGACATATGTGGGTCAGATCTATAGGGCAGGATCTGCTGTGGGGCTGATGTGGGAAAGATCTATGGGGCAGGAAATGCTTTGGGGCAGATGTGGGTCAGATCTATGGGGCAGGAGCTGCTGCGGGGCTGATGTGGGTTATATCTATGGGGCAGGAGCTGTTGTGGGGCTGATGGGGGTCAGATCTACGGGGCAGGAGCTACTGTGGGGCTGATGTTGGTCTTATCTATGGGGCAGGAGCTGCTGCAGGGCTGATTTGGGTCAGATCTATGGGGCAGGAGATGCTGTGGGGCTGATGTGGGTTAGATCTATGGGGCAGGAGCTGTTGTGGGGCTGATGGGGGTCAGATCTATGGGGCAGGAGATGCTGTGGGTCAGATCTATGGGGCAGGAGCTGCTGTGGGGAACATGCGGGTCAGGTCTATGGGGCAGGAGCTGCTGTGGGGCAGATGTGGGTCAGATCTATGGTGTAGGAGCTGCTGTGGTGCAGATGTGGGTCAGAGCTATGGGGCAGGAGCTGCTGTGTGGCAGATGTGGGTCAGATCTATGGGGCAGGAGCTGCTGTGGTTAAGATCTATTTGGCAGGATCTGCTGTGGGGCAGATTTGGGTCAGATCTATGGGGCAGGAGCTGCAGTGGAGATGATGTAGGTCAGATCTATGGGGCAGGAGCTGCTGTGGGGCTGCTGTGGGTTAGATCTATGGGGCAGGAGCTGTTGTGGGTCATATCTATTGGGCAGCAGCTGCTTTACATATGATGTGTGTCAGATCTATGGGGCAGGAGCTGCAGTGGGGCTGATGGGAGTCAGATCTATGGGGCAGGAGCTACTGTGGGGCTGATGTGGGTCAAATCAATGGGGCAGAGCTGCTCTTGGGAACATGTGGGTCAGATCTATGGGGCAGGAGCTGCTGTGGGTCTGATGTGGGTCAGATCTATAGGGCAGGAGCTGCTGTGCGACAGATGTGGGTCAGATCTATGGGGCAGGAGCTGCTGTGGGTCTGATGTGGGTCAGATCTATGGGGCAGGAGCTGCTGTGGGGCTGATGTGGGTCAGATCTATGGGGCAGGAGCTGCTGTGAGGCTGATGGGTGTTAGATCTATGGGGAGGAGCTGCTGTGGTGCAGATGTGAGTCAGAGCTATGTGGCAGGAGCTGCTGTGGGGCAGAAGTGGGTAAGATCTATGGGGTAGGAGATGGTGTGTGGCAGATGTGGGTCAGATCTATGGTGTAGGAGCTGCTGTGGGGCTGATGTGGGTCAGATCTATGGGGCAGGAGCTACTGTGGGGCTGATGTGGGTCAAATCTATGGGTCAGCAGCTGCTGTGTGTCTGATGTGAGTCAGATCTATGGGGCAGGAGCTGCTGTGAGGCTGATGTGGGTCAGATCTATGGGGCAGGAGATGCTGTGGGTCAGATCTATGGGGCAGGAGCTGCTGTGGGGCAGATGTAGGGCATATCTATGGGGCAGGAGCTGCTGTGAGGCTGATGGGTGTCAGAGCTATGGGGCAGGAGCTGCTTTGGGGCAGAAGTGTGTAAGATCTACGGGGTAGGAGATGGTGTTTGGCAGATGTGGGTCAGATCTATGGTGTAGGAGCTGCTGTGGGGCTGATGTGGGTCAGATCTATGGGGCAGGAGCTGCTGTGGGGCTGATGTGGGTCAGATCTATGGGGCAGGAGCTGCTGTGAGGCTGATGGGTGTTAGATCTATGGGGAGGAGCTGCTGTGGTGCAGATGTGAGTCAGAGCTATGTGGCAGGAGCTGCTGTGGGGCAGAAGTGGGTAAGATCTATGGGGTAGGAGATGGTGTGTGGCAGATGTGGGTCAGATGTATGGGTCAGGAGCTGCTGTGGTTAAGATCTATTTGGCAGGATCTGCTGTGGGGCAGATTTGGGTCAGATTTATGGGGCAGGAGCTGCAGTGGAGATGATGTACGTCAGATCTATGGGGCAGGAGCTGCTGTGGGGCTGCTGTGGGTTAGATCTATGGGGCAGGAGCTGTTGTGGGTCATATCTATTGGGCAGCAGCTGCTTTACATATGATGTGTGTCAGATCTATGGGGCAGGAGCTGCAGTGGGGCTGATGGGGGTCAGATCTATGGGGCAGGAGCTGCTGTGGGGCTGATGTGGCTCAGATCTATAGGGCAGGAGCTGCTGTGCGACAGATGTGGGTCAGATCTATGGGGCAGGAGCTGCTGTGGGTCTGATGTGGGTCAGATCTATGGGGCAGGAGCTGCTGTGGGGCTGATGTGGGTCAGATCTATGGGGCAGGAGCTGCTGTGGGTCAGATCTATGGGGCAGGAACAGATGTGGGCCTGATGTTGGTCAGATTTATGGAGCAGGAGCTGCTGTGTTGCAGATGTGGGTCAGATCTATGGTGCAGGAGCTGCTGTGGGGCAGATGTAGGTCATATCTATGGGGCAGGAGCTGCTGTGAGGCTGATGGATGTCAGATCTATGGGGCAGGAGCTGCAGTGGGGCTTATGGGGGTCAGATTTATGGGGCAGGAGCTACTGTGGGGCTGATGTGGGTCAGATCTATGGGGCAGGAGATGCTGTGGGTCAGATCTATGGGGCAGGAGCTGCTGTGGGGCAGATGTAGGGCATATCTATGGGGCAGGAGCTGCTGTGAGGCTAATGGGTGTCAGAGCTATGGGGCAGGAGCTGCTTTGGGGCAGAAGTGGGTAAGATCTACGGGGTAGGAGATGGTGTTTGGCAGATGTGGGTCAGATCTATGGTGTAGGAGCTGCTGTGGGGCTGATGTGGGTCAGATCTATGGGGCAGGAGCTGCTGTGGTTAAGATCTATTTGGCAGGATCTGCTGTGGGGCAGATTTGGGTCAGATCTATGGGGCAGGAGCTGCAGTGGAGATGATGTACGTCAGATCTATGGGGCAGGAGCTGCTGTGGGGCTGCTGTGGGTTAGATCTATGGGGCAGGAGCTGCTGTGGGTCATATCTATTGGGCAGCAGCTGCTTTACATATGATGTGTGTCAGATCTATAAGGCAGGAGCTGCAGTGGGGCTGATGGGGGTCAGATCTATGGGGCAGGAGCTACTGTGGGGCTGATGTGGGTCAAATCAATGGAGCAGAGCTGCTCTTGGGAACATGTGGGTCAGCTCTATGGGGCAGGAGCTGCTGTGGAGATGATGTACGTCAGATCTATGGGGCAGGAGCTGCTGTGGGGCTGCTGTGGGTTAGATCTATGGGGCAGGAGCTGTTGTGGGTCATATCTATTGGGCAGCAGCTGCTTTACATATGATGTGTGTCAGATCTATGGGGCAGGAGCTGCAGTGGGGCTGATGGGGGTCAGATCTATGGGGCAGGAGCTACTGTGGGGCTGATGTGGGTCAAATCAATGGGGCAGAGCTGCTCTTGGGAACATGTGGGTCAGATCTATGGGGCAGGAGCTGCTGTGGGTCTGATGTGGGTCAGATCTATAGGGCAGGAGCTGCTGTGCGACAGATGTGGGTCGGATCTATGGGGCAGGAGCTGCTGTGAGTCTGATGTGGGTCAGATCTATGGGGCAGGAGCTGCTGTGGGTCTGATGTGGGTCAGATCTATGGGGCAGGAGCTGCTGTGAGGCTGATGGGTGTTAGATCTATGGGGAGGAGGTGCTGTGGTGCAGATGTGAGTCAGAGCTATGTGGCAGGAGCTGCTGTGGGGCAGAAGTGGGTAAGATCTATGGGGTAGGAGATGGTGTGTGGCAGATGTGGGTCAGATCTATGGTGTAGGAGCTGCTGTGGGGCTGATGTGGGTCAGATCTATGGGGCAGGAGCTTCTGTGGTTAAGATCTATTTGGCAGGATCTGCTGTGGGGCAGATTTGGGTCAGATTTATGGGGCAGGAGCTGCAGTGGAGATGATGTACGTCAGATCTATGGGGCAGGAGCTGCTGTGGGGCTGCTGTGGGTTAGATCTATGGGGCAGGAGCTGTTGTGGGTCATATCTATTGGGCAGCAGCTGCTTTACATATGATGTGTGTCAGATCTATGGGGCAGGAGCTGCTGTGGGGCTGATTTGGGTCAGATCTATAGGGCAGGAGCTGCTGTGCGACAGATGTGGGTCAGATCTATGGGGCAGGAGCTGCTGTGGGTCTGATGTGGGTCAGATCTATGGGGCAGGAGCTGCTGTGGGGCTGATGTGGGTCAGATCTATGGGGCAGGAGCTGCTGTGAGGCTGATGGGTGTTAGATCTATGGGGAGGAGCTGCTGTGGTGCAGATGTGAGTCAGAGCTACGTGGCAGGAGCTGCTGTGGGGCAGAAGTGGGTAAGATCTATGGGGTAGGAGATGGTGTGTGGCAGATGTGGGTCAGATCTATGGGGCAGGAGCTGCTGTGGGGCTGATGTGGGTCAGATCTATGGGGCAGGAGCTGCTGTGAGGCTGATGGATGTTAGATCTATGGGGAGGAGCTGCTGTGGTGCAGATGTGAGTCAGAGCTATGTGGCAGGAGCTGCTGTGGGGCAGAAGTGGGTAAGATCTATGGGGTAGGAGATGGTGTGTGGCAGATGTGGGTCAGATCTATGGTGTAGGAGCTGCTGTGGGGCTGATGTGGGTCAGATCTATGGGGCAGGAGCTACTGTGGGGCTGATGTGCGTCAAATCTATGGGTCAGCAGCTGCTGTGGGTCTGATGTGAGTCAGATCTATGGGGCAGGAGCTGCTGTGAGGCTGATGTGGGTCAGATCTATGGGGCAGGAGATGCTGTGGGTCAGATCTATGGGGCAGGAGCTGCTGTGGGGCAGATGTAGGGCATATCTATGGGGCAGGAGCTGCTGTGAGGCTGATGGGTGTCAGAGCTATGGGGCAGGAGCTGCTTTGGGGCAGAAGTGTGTAAGATCTACGGGGTAGGAGATGGTGTTTGGCAGATGTGGGTCAGATCTATGGTGTAGGAGCTGCTGTGGGGCTGATGTGGGTCAGATCTATGGGGCAGGAGCTGCTGTGGGGCTGATGTGGGTCAGATCTATGGGGCAGGAGCTGCTGTGAGGCTGATGGGTGTTAGATCTATGGGGAGGAGCTGCTGTGGTGCAGATGTGGGTCAGAGCTATGTGGCAGGAGCTGCTGTGGGGCAGAAGTGGGTAAGATCTATGGGGTAGGAGATGGTGTGTGGCAGATGTGGGTCAGATCTATGGGGCAGGAGCTGCTGTGGTTAAGATCTATTTGGCAGGATCAGCTGTGGGGCAGATTTGGGTCAGATTTATGGGGCAGAAGCTGCAGTGGAGATGATGTACGTCAGATCTATGGCGCAGGAGCTGCTGTGGGGCTGCTGTGGGTTAGATCTATTCGGCAGGAGCTGTTGTGGGTCATATCTATTGGGCAGCAGCTGCTTTACATATGATGTGTGTCAGATCAATGGGGCAGGAGCTGCAGTGGGGCTGATGGGGGTCAGATCTATGGGGCAGGAGCTGCTGTGGGGCTGATTTGGGTCAGATCTATAGGGCAGGAGCTGCTGTGCGACAAATGTGGGTCAGATCTATGGGGCAGGAGCTGCTGTGGGTCTGATGTGGGTCAGATCTATGGGGCAGGAGCTGCTGTGGGGCTGATGTGGGTCAGATCTATGGGGCAGGAGCTGCTGTGGGTCAGATCTATGGGGCAGGAACAGATGTGGGCCTGATGTTGGTCAGATTTATGGAGCAGGAGGTGCTGTGTTGCAGATGTGGGTCAGATCTATGGTGCAGGAGCTGCTGTGGGGCAGATGTAGGTCATATCTATGGGGCAGGAGCTGCTGTGAGGCTGATGGGTGTCAGATCTATGGGGCAGGAGCTGCAGTGGGGCTTATGGGGGTCAGATTTATGGGGCAGGAGCTACTGTGGGGCTGATGTGGGTCAGATCTATGGGGCAGGAGATGCTGTGGGTCAGATCTATGGGGCAGGAGCTGCTGTGGGGCAGATGTAGGGCATATCTATGGGGCAGGAGCTGCTGTGAGGCTGATGGGTGTCAGAGCTATGGGGCAGGAGCTGCTTTGGGGCAGAAGTGGGTAAGATCTACGGGGTAGGAGATGGTGTTTGGCAGATGTGGGTCAGATCTATGGTGTAGGAGCTGCTGTGGGGCTGATGTGGGTCAGATCTATGGGGCAGGAGCTGCTGTGGTTAAGATCTATTTGGCAGGATCTGCTGTGGGGCAGATTTGGGTCAGATCTATGGGGCAGGAGCTGCAGTGGAGATGATGTACGTCAGATCTATGGGGCAGGAGCTGCTGTGGGGCTGCTGTGGGTTAGATCTATGGGGCAGGAGCTGCTGTGGGTCATATCTATTGGGCAGCAGCTGCTTTACATATGATGTGTGTCAGATCTATAAGGCAGGAGCTGCAGTGGGGCTGATGGGGGTCAGTTCTATGGGGCAGGAGCTACTGTGGGGCTGATGTGGGTCAAATCAATGGGGCAGAGCTGCTCTTGGGAACATGTGGGTCAGCTCTATGGGGCAGGAGCTGCTGTGGAGATGATGTACGTCAGATCTATGGGGCAGGAGCTGCTGTGGGGCTGCTGTGGGTTAGATCTATGGGGCAGGAGCTGTTGTGGGTCATATCTATTGGGCAGCAGCTGCTTTACATATGATGTGTGTCAGATCTATGGGGCAGGAGCTGCAGTGGGGCTGATGGGGGTCAGATCTATGGGGCAGGAGCTACTGTGGGGCTGATGTGGGTCAAATCAATCGGGCAGAGCTGCTCTTGGGAACATGTGGGTCAGATCTACGGGGCAGGAGCTGCTGTGGGGCTGATGTGGGTCAGATCTATAGGGCAGGAGCTGCTGTGCGACAGATGTGGGTCAGATCTATGGGGCAGGAGCTGCTGTGGGTCTGATGTGGGTCAGATCTATGGGGCAGGAGCTGCTGTGGGGCTGATGTGGGTCAGATCTATGGGGCAGGAGCTGCTGTGAGGCTGATGGGTGTTAGATCTATGGGGAGGAGCTGCTGTGGTGCAGATGTGGGTCAGAGCTATGGGCAGGAGCTGCTGTGGGGCACATGTGAGTTAGATCTATGGGGCAGGAGATGGTGTGGGGCAGATGTGGGTCAGATGTATGGGTCAGGAGCTGCTGTGGGGCTGATGTGGGTCAGATCTATGGGGTAGGAGCTGCTGTGGTTAAGATCTATTTGGCGGGATCTGCTGTGGGGCAGATTTGGGTCAGATCTATGGGGCAGGAGCTGCAGTGGAGATGATGTAGGTCAGATCTATGGGGCAGGAGCTGCTGTGGGGCTGCTGTGGGTTAGATCTATGGGGCAGGAGCTGTTGTGGGTCATATCTATTGGGCAGCAGCTGCTTTACATATGATGTGTGTCAGATCTATGGGGCAGGAGCTGCAGTGGGGCTGATGGGGGTCAGATCTATGGGGCAGGAGCTACTGTGGGGCTGATGTGGGTCAAATCAATGGGGCAGAGCTGCTCTTGGGAACATGTGGGTCAGATCTATGGGGCAGGAGCTGCTATAGGGCTGATGTGGGTCAGATCTATAGGGCAGGAGCTGCTGTGCGACAGATGTGGGTCAGATCTATGGGGCAGGAGCTGCTGTGGTTCTGATGTGGGTCAGATCTATGGGGCAGGAGCTGCTGTGGGGCTGATGTGGGTCAGATCTATGGGGCAGGAGCTGCTGTGAGGCTGATTTGTGTTAGATCTATGGGGAGGAGCTGCTGTGGTGCAGATGTGGGTCAGAGCTATGGGGCAGGAGATGCTGTGGGGCATAAGTGGGTAAGATCTATGGGGTAGGAGATGGTGTGTGGCAGATGTGGGTCAGATCTATGGTGTAGGAGCTGCTGTGGGGCTGATGTGGGTCAGATCTATGGGGCAGGAGCTGCTGTGGTTAAGATCTATTTGGCAGGATCTGCTGTGGGGCAGATTTGGGTCAGATCTATGGGGCAGGAGCTGCAGTGGAGATGATGTACGTCAGATCTATGGGGCAGGAGCTGCTGTGGGGCTGCTGTGGGTTAGATCTATGGGGCAGGAGCTGTTGTGGGTCATATCTATTGGGCAGCAGCTGCTTTACATATGATGTGTGTCAGATCTATGGGGCAGGAGCTGCAGTGGGGCTGATGGGGGTCAGATCTATGGGGCAGGAGCTACTGTGGGGCTGATGTGGGTCAAATCAATGGGGCAGAGCTGCTCTTGGGAACATGTGGGTCAGATCTATGGGGCAGGAGCTGCTGTGGGGCTGATGTGGCTCAGATCTATAGGGCAGGAGCTGCTGTGCGACAGATGTGGGTCGGATCTATGGGGCAGGAGCTGCTGTGGGTCTGATGTGGGTCAGATCTATGGGGCAGGAGCTGCTGTGGGTCTGATGTGGGTCAGATCTATGGGGCAGGAGCTGCTGTGAGGCTGATGGGTGTTAGATCTATGGGGAGGAGGTGCTGTGGTGCAGATGTGAGTCAGAGCTATGTGGCAGGAGCTGCTGTGGGGCAGAAGTGGGTAAGATCTATGGGGTAGGAGATGGTGTGTGGCAGATGTGGGTCAGATCTATGGTGTAGGAGCTGCTGTGGGGCTGATGTGGGTCAGATCTATGGGGCAGGAGCTTCTGTGGTTAAGATCTATTTGGCAGGATCTGCTGTGGGGCAGATTTGGGTCAGATTTATGGGGCAGGAGCTGCAGTGGAGATGATGTACGTCAGATCTATGGGGCAGGAGCTGCTGTGGGGCTGCTGTGGGCTAGATCTATGGGGCAGGAGCTGTTGTGGGTCATATCTATTGTGCAGCAGCTGCTTTACATATGATGTGTGTCAGATCTATGGGGCAGGAGCTGCTGTGGGGCTGATTTGGGTCAGATCTATAGGGCAGGAGCTGCTGTGCGACAGATGTGGGTCAGATCTATGGGGCAGGAGCTGCTGTGGGTCTGATGTGGGTCAGATCTATGGGGCAGGAGCTGCTGTGGGGCTGATGTGGGTCAGATCTATGGGGCAGGAGCTGCTGTGAGGCTGATGGGTGTTAGATCTATGGGGAGGAGCTGCTGTGGTGCAGATGTGAGTCAGAGCTATGTGGCAGGAGCTGCTGTGGGGCAGAAGTGGGTAAGATCTATGGGGTAGGAGATGGTGTGTGGCATATGTGGGTCAGATCTATGGGGCAGGAGCTGCTGTGGTTAAGATCTATTTGGCAGGATCAGCTGTGGGGCAGATTTGGGTCAGATTTATAGGGCAGGAGCTGCAGTGGAGATGATGTAGGTCAGATCTATGGGGCAGCAGCTGCTGTGGGGCTGCTGTGGGTTAGATCTATGGGGCAGGAGCTGTTGTGGGTCATATCTATTGGGCAGCAGCTGCTTTACATATGATGTGTGTCAGATCTATGGGGCAGGAGCTGCAGTGGGGCTGATGGGGGTCAGATCTATGGGGCAGGAGCTGCTGTGGGGCTGATTTGGGTCAGATCTATAGGGCAGGAGCTGCTGTGCGACAGATGTGGGTCAGATCTATGGGGCAGGAGCTGCTGTGGGTCTGATGTGGGTCAGATCTATGGGGCAGGAGCTGCTGTGGGTCAGATCTATGGGGCAGGAACAGATGTGGGCCTGATGTTGGTCAGATTTATGGAGCAGGAGCTGCTGTGTTGCAGATGTGGGTCAGATCTATGGTGCAGGAGCTGCTGTGGGGCAGATGTAGGTCATATCTTTGGGGCAGGAGCTGCTGTGAGGCTGATGGGTGTCAGATCTATGGGGCAGGAGCTACTGTGGGGCTGATGTGGGTCAAATCTATGGGTCAGCAGCTGCTGTGGGTCTGATGTGAGTCAGATCTATGGGGCAGGAGCTGCTGTGAGGCTGATTTGGGTCAGATCTATGGGGCAGGAGATGCTGTGGGTCAGATCTATGGGGCAGGAGCTGCTGTGGGGAACATGTGGGTCAGGTCTATGGGGCAGGAGCTGCTGTGGGGCTGATGTGGGTCAGATCTATGGGGCAGGAGATGCTGTGGTTCAGATCTATGGGGCAGGAGCTGCTGTGGGGAACATGTGGGTCAGGTCTATGGGGCAGGAGCTGCTGTGGGTTTGATGTGGGTCAGATCTATGGGGCAGGAGCTGCTGTGGGTCAGATCTATGGGGTAGGAACAGATGTGGGCCTGATGTATGTCAGATTTATGGAGCAGGAGCTGCTGTGTTGCAGATGTGGGTCAGATCTATGGTGCAGGAGCTGCTGTGGGGCAGATGTAGGGCATATATATGGGGCAGGAGCTGCTGTGAGGCTGATGGGTGTTAGATCTATGGGGAGGAGCTGCTGTGGTGCAGATGTGGGTCAGAGCTATGGGGCAGGAGATGCTGTGGGGCATAAGTGGGTAAGATCTATGGGGTAGGAGATGGTGTGTGGCAGATGTGGGTCAGATCTATGGTGTAGGAGCTGCTGTGGGGCTGATGTGGGTCAGATGTATGGGGCAGGAGCTGCTGTGGTTAAGATCTATTTGGCAGGATCTGCTGTGGGGCAGATTTGGGTCAGATCTATGGGGCAGGAGCTGCAGTGGAGATGATGTACGTCAGATCTATGGGGCAGGAGCTGCTGTGGGGCTGCTGTGGGTTAGATCTATGGGGCAGGAGCTGTTGTGGGTCATATCTATTGGGCAGCAGCTGCTTTACATATGATGTGTGTCAGATCTATGGGGCAGGAGCTGCAGTGGGGCTGATGGGGGTCAGATCTATGGGGCAGGAGCTACTGTGGAACTGATGTGGGTCAAATCAATGGGGCAGAGCTGCTCTTGGGAACATGTGGGTCAGATCTATGGGGCAGGAGCTGCTGTGGGGCTGATGTGGGTCAGATCTATAGGGCAGGAGCTGCTGTGCGACAGATGTGGGTCAGATCTATGGGGCAGGAGCTGCTGTGGGTCTGATGTGGGTCAGATCTATGGGGCAGGAGCTGCTGTGGGGCTGTTGTGGGTCAGATCTATGGGGCAGGAGCTGCTGTGAGGCTGATGGGTGTTAGATCTATGGGGAGGAGCTGCTGTGGTGCAGATGTGGGTCAGAGCTATGGGGCAGGAGCTGCTGTGGGGCAGAAGTGGGTAAGATCTATGGGGTAGGAGATGGTGTGTGGCAGATGTGGGTCAGATCTATGGTGTAGGAGCTGCTGTGGGGCTGATGTGGGTCAGATCTATGGGGCAGGGGCTGCTCTGGTTAAGATCTATTAGGCAGGATCTGCTGTGGGGCAGATTTGGGTCAGATCTATGGGGCAGGAGCTGCAGTGGAGATGATGTAGGTCAGATCTATGGGGCAGGAGCTGCTGTGGGGCTGCTGTGGGTTAGATCTATGGGGCAGGAGCTGCTGTGGGTCATATCTATTGGGCAGCTGCTTTACATATGATGTGTGTCAGATCTATGGGGCAGGAGCTGCAGTGGGGCTGATGGGGGTCAGATCTATGGGGCAGGAGCTACTGTGGGGCTGATGTGGGTCAAATCAATGGGGCAGAGCTGCTCTTGGGAACATGTGGGTCAGATCTATGGGGCAGGAGCTGCTGTGGGGCTGATGTGGGTCAGATCTATAGGGCAGGAGCTGCTGTGCGACAGATGTGGGTCAGATCTATGGGGCAGGAGATGGTGTGGGGCAGATGTGGGTCAGATGTATGGGTCAGGAGCTGCTGTGGGGCTGATGTGGGTCAGATCTATGGGGCAGGAGCTGCTGTGGTTAAGATCTATTTGGCAGGATCTGCTGTGGGGCAGATTTGGGTCAGATCTATGGGGCAGGAGCTGCAGTGGAGATGATGTACGTCAGATCTATGGGGCAGGAGCTGCTATGGGGCTGCTGTGGGTTAGATCTATGGGGCAGGAGCTGTTGTGGGTCATATCTATTGGGCAGCAGCTGCTTTACATATGATGTGTGTCAGATCTATGGGGCAGGAGCTGCAGTGGGGCTGATGGGGGTCAGATCTATGGGGCAGGAGCTACTGTGGGGCTGATGTGGGTCAAATCAATGGGGCAGAGCTGCTCTTGGGAACATGTGGGTCAGATCTATGGGGCAGGAGCTGCTATGGGGCTGATGTGGGTCAGATCTATAGGGCAGGAGCTGCTGTGCGACAGATGTGGGTCAGATCTATGGGGCAGGAGCTGCTGTGGTTCTGATGTGGGTCAGATCTATGGGGCAGGAGCTGCTGTGGGGCTGATGTGGGTCAGATCTATGGGGCAGGAGCTGCTGTGAGGCTGATGGGTGTTAGATCTATGGGGAGGAGCTGCTGTGGTGCAGATGTGAGTCAGAGCTATGTGGCAGGAGCTGCTGTGGGGCAGAAGTGGGTAAGATCTATGGGGTAGGAGATGGTGTGTGGCAGATGTGGGTCAGATCTATGGGGCAGGAGCTGCTGTGGTTAAGATCTATTTGGCAGGATCTGCTGTGGGGCAGATTTGGGTCAGATCTATGGGGCAGGAGCTGCAGTGGAGATGATGTAGGTCAGATCTATGGGGCAGGAGCTGCTGTGGGGCTGCTGTGGGTTAGATCTATGGGGCAGGAGCTGTTGTGGGTCATATCTATTGGGCAGCAGCTGCTTTACATATGATGTGTGTCAGATCTATGGGGCCGGAGCTGCAGTGGGGCTGATGGGGGTCAGATCTATGGGGCAGGAGCTGCTGTGGGGCTGATTTGGGTCAGATCTATAGGGCAGGAGCTGCTGTGCGACAGATGTGGGTCAGATCTATGGGGCAGGAGCTGCTGTGGGTCTGATGTGGGTCAGATCTATGGGGCAGGAGCTGCTGTGGGGCTGATGTGGGTCAGATCTATGGGGCAGGAGCTGCTGTGGGTCAGATCTATGGGGCAGGAACAGATGTGGGCCTGATGTTGGTCAGATTTATGGAGCAGGAGCTGCTGTGTTGCAGATGTGGGTCAGATCTATGGTGCAGGAGCTGCTGTGGGGCAGATGTAGGTCATATCTTTGGGGCAGGAGCTGCTGTGAGGCTGATGGGTGTCAGATCTATGGGGCAGGAGCTGCAGTGGGGCTTATGGGGGTCAGATCTATGGGGCAGGAGCTACTGTGGGGCTGATGTGGGTCAAATCTATGGGTCAGCAGCTGCTGTGGGTCTGATGTGAGTCAGATCTATGGGGCAGGAGCTGCTGTGGGGAACATGTGGGTCAGGTCTATGGGGCAGGAGCTGCTGTGGGGCTGATGTGGGTCAGATCTATGGGGCAGGAGATGCTGTGGTTCAGATCTATGGGGCAGGAGCTGCTGTGGGGAACATGTGGGTCAGGTCTATGAGGCAGGAGCTGCTATGGGGCAGATGTGGGTCAGATCTATGGGTCAGCAGCTGCTGTGGGTTTGATGTGGGTCAGATCTATGGGGCAGGAGCTGCTGTGGGTCAGATCTATGGGGTAGGAACAGATGTGGGCCTGATGTATGTCAGATTTATGGAGCAGGAGCTGCTGTGTTGCAGATGTGGGTCAGACCTATGGTGCAGGAGCTGCTGTGGGGCAGATGTAGGGCATATCTATGGGGAGGAGCTGCTGTGAGGCTGATGGGTGTCAGAGCTATGGGGCAGGAGCTGCTGTGGGGCAGAAGTGTGTAAGATCTACGGGGTAGGAGATGGTGTTTGGCAGATGTGGGTCAGATCTATGGTGTAGGAGCTGCTGTGGGGCTGATGTGGGTCAGATCTATGGGGCAGGAGCTGCTGTGGTTAAGATCTATTTGGCAGGATCTGCTGTGGGGCAGATTTGGGTCAGATCTATGGGGCAGGAGCTGCAGTGGAGATGATGTACGTCAGATCTATGGGGCAGGAGCTGCTGTGGGGCTGCTGTGGGTTAGATCTATGGGGCAGGAGCTGTTGTGGGTCATATCTATTGGGCAGCAGCTACTTTACATATGATGTGTGTCAGATCTATGGTGCAGGAGCTGCAGTGGGGCTGATGGGGGTCAGATCTATGGGACAGGAGCTACTGTGGGGCTGATGTGGGTCAAATCAATGGGGCAGAGCTGCTCTTGGGAACATGTGGGTCAGATCTATGGGGCAGGAGCTGCTGTGGGGCTGATGAGGGTCAGATCTATAGGGCAGGAGCTGCTGTGCGACAGATGTGGGTCAGATCTATGGGGCAGGAGCTGCTGTGGGTCTGATGTGGGTCAGATCTATGGGGCAGGAGCTGCTGTGGGGCTGATGTGGGTCAGATCTATGGGGCAGGAGCTGCTGTGAGGCTGATGGGTGTTAGATCTATGGGGAGGAGCTGCTGTGGTGCAGATGTGGGTCAGAGCTATGGGGCAGGAGCTGCTGTGGGGCAGAAGTGGGTAAGATCTATGGGGTAGGAGATGGTGTGTGGCAGATGTGGGTCAGATCTATGGTGTAGGAGCTGCTGTGGGGCTGATGTGGGTCAGATCTATGGGGCAGGGGCTGCTGTGGTTAAGATCTATTAGGCAGGATCTGCTGTGGGGCAGATTTGGGTCAGATCTATGGGGCAGGAGCTGCTGTGAGGCTGATGGGTGTTAGATCTATGGGGAGGAGCTGCTGTGGTGCAGATGTGGGTCAGAGCTATGGGGCAGGAGCTGCTGTGGGGCAGAAGTGGGTAAGATCTATGGGGTAGGAGATGGTGTGTGGCAGATGTGGGTCAGATCTATGGGGCAGGAGCTGCTGTGGGTCTGATGTGGGTCAGATCTATGGGGCAGGAGCTGCTGTGGGGCTGATGTGGGTCAGATCTATGGGGCAGGAACAGATGTGGGCCTGATGTTGGTCAGATTTATGGAGCAGGAGCTGCTGTGTTGCAGATGTGGTTCAGATCTATGGTGCAGGACCTGCTGTGGGGCAGATATAGGGCATATCTATGGGGCAGGAGCTGCTGTGAGGCTGATGGATGTCAGATCTATGGGGCAGGAGCTGCAGTGGGGCTGATGGGGGTCAGATCTATGGGGCAGGAGCTACTGTGGGGCTGATGTGGGTCAAATCAATGGGGCAGGAGCTGCAGTGGAGATGATGTACGTCAGATCTATTTGGCAGGAGCTGCTGTGGGGCTGCTGTGGGTTAGATCTATGGGGCAGGAGCTGCTGTGGGTCATATCTATTGGGCAGCAGCTGCTTTACATATGATGTGTGTCAGATCTATGGTGCAGGAGCTGCAGTGGGGCTGATGGGGGTCAGATCTATGGGGCAGGAGCTACTGTGGGACTGATGTGGGTCAAATCAATGGGGCAGAGCTGCTCTTGGGAACATGTGGGTCAGATCTATGGGGCAGGAGCTGCTGTGGGGCTGATGTGGGTCAGATCTATAGGGCAGGAGCTGCTGTGCGACAGATGTGGGTCAGATCTATGGGGCAGGAGCTGCTGTGGGTCTGATGTGGGTCAGATCTATGGGGCAGGAACTGCTGTGGGTCTGATGTGGGTCAGATCTATGGGGCAGGAACAGATGTGGGCCTGATGTTGGTCAGATTTATGGAGTAAGAGCTGCTGTGTTGCAGATGTGGGTTAGATGTATGGTGCAGGAGCTGCTGTGCGACAGATGTGGGTCAGATCTATGGGGCAGGAGCTGCTGTGGGGCTGATGTGGGTCAGATCCTTGGGGCTGAAGCTGCTGTGGGGCTGATGGGGGTCCGATCTATGGGGCAGGAGCTACTGTGGGGCTGATGTGGGTCAGATCCTTGGGGCTGAAGCTGCTGTGGGTCATATCTATTGGGCAGCTGCTGCTTTACATATGATGTGTGTCAGATCTATGGGGCAGGAACAGATGTGGGCCTGATGTTGGTCAGATTTATGGAGCAGGAGCTGCTGTGTTGCAGATGTGGGTCAGATCTATGGGGCAGAAGCTGCGGTGGGGCAGATGTAGGGCATATCTATGGGGCAGGAGCTGCTGTGAGGCTGATGGGTGTTAGATCTTTGGGGAGGAGCTGCTGTGGTGCAGATGTGGGTCAGAGCTATGGGGCAAGAGCTGCTGTGGGGCAGAAGTGGGTAAGATCTATGGGGTAGGAGATGGTGTGTGGCAGATGTGGGTCACATCTATGGTGTAGGAGCTGCTGTGGGGCTGCTGTGGGTCAAATCTATGGGGCAGGAGCTGCTGTGGTTAAGATCTATTTGGCAGGATCTGCTGTGGGGCAGATTTGGGTCAGATCTATGGGGCAAGAGCAGCAATGGGGCAGATGTGGTCAGATCTATGGGTCAGGAGCTGCAGTGGAGATGATATACGTCAGATCTATGGGGCAGGAGCTGCTGTGGGGCTGCTGTGGGTCAGATCAATGGGGCTGAAGCTGCTGTGGGTCATATCTATTGGGCAGCAGCTGCTTTACATATGATGTGTGTCAGATCTATGGGGCAGGAGCTGCAGTGTGGCTGATGGGGGTCAGATCTATGGGGCTGGAGCTGCTGTGGGGCTGCTGTGGGTCAGATCAATGGGGCTGAAGCTGCTGTGGGTCATATCTATTGGGCAGCAGCTGCTTTACATATGATGTGTGTCAGATCTATGGGGCAGGAGCTGCAGTGGGGCTGATGTGGGTCAGATCTATGGGGCAGGAGCTGCTGTGGGGCATATGTGGGTCAGATCTATGGGGCAGGAGTTGCTGTGGGGCTGATGTGGGTCAGATCCTTGGGGCTGAAGCTGCTGTGGGTCATATCTATTGGGCAGCAGCTGCTTTACATATGATGTGTGTCAGATCTATGGGGCAGGAGCTGCGGTGGGGCTGATGTGGGTTAGATCTATGGGGCAGGAGCTGTTGTGGGGCTGATGGGGGTCAGATCTATGGGGCAGGAGCTACTGTGGGGCTGATGTTGGTCTGACCTATGGGGCAGGAGCTGCTGTGCGACAGATGTGGGTCAGATCTATGAGGCAGGTGCTGCTGTACGACATATGTGGGTCAGATCTATGGGGCAGGATCTGCTGTGGGGCTGATGGTGGGAAAGATCTATGGGGCAGGAGATGCTTTGGGGCAGATGTGGGTCAGATCTATGGGGCAGGAGTTGCTGTGGGCAATATGTTGGTCCGATCTATTGGGCAGGAGCTGCTGTGGGGCGCATGTGAATCAGGTCTATGGGGCAGGAGCTGCTGTGGGTCAGATTGTCATGGTTTAATAATGTTGTAATTTTGCTATCAGTATTCCACATCATAACATCATATAAAGCATGAATAATTTTACTGAATCTGCAACTTACAGAAGAAGACTCCATCTCCCAGAGAGCAACACGATGGGTCACGGGACCTGGACTCTATATTAACTCTGTCGCAGAACAGACAGACGTCTTTCGAGTTCTGGCGTTCAGGGCAGTGTGTGGGAGCCTTCAGCCGTTCGCCCAGATTCACAGTAGGCCTCTCGGTTACGGGACTCATTCTCTCTCCTATTTTGCTTGATTCATTAGCTCAATTTTCAATTATATTGTATTCTATTGTGTTATCCTGTATTTCGATATAGTATTTAGTAAATAACTGTGCCTCCTTACATCGTTGCCGCTGTTTTCTTAATTAACTTTTTCTTTTCGGCTGAGGGCCCTTCAGGGGCCCACGGCCCTTGTCACGGACGCAGGTGGATTTTTCGTTCAAACCGTGACAGATTTGGTAGCAGAGGATTGTTCCACTGTTGCAGCCACCCCCATAAGGCATTTGCCACCATCCATGAATCAGTATAAAGATGAAGCATTGGCCACCTCTCCCGTTCAGCCACATCTAAAGCCAGCTGAACAGCCTTTACCTCTGCAAATTGACTTGATTCTCCTTTACCTTCAGTGGCCTCTGCAACTTGTCGTGTGGGGCTCCATACAGCAGCTTTCCATCTGCGATGCTTCCCTACAATACGACATGATCCGTCTGTGAATAGGGCAAATTACTTTTCGTTTTCTGGTAGCTCATTGTATGGTGGTGCCTCTTTAGCACGTGATACCTCTTCTGTAGGTGGTGTTTCAATTTTTTTACTCTCAGGCCAGTCCATGATCACTTCTAGAATTCCAGGACGGCTGAGTTTTCCCATTCAAGCTCATTGAGTAATTAATGAAATCCACTTACTCCAAGTGGCATCAGTAGCATGATGGGTGGAGGGAACCTGTCCTTTAAACATCCAGTTTATTACTGGCAAGCGAGGTGCTAGAAGAAGCTGAACCTCTGTCCCAACTACTTCAGAAGCAGCCCGAACCCCCTCATACACGGCTAAGATCTCCTTCTTAGTCGGAGTGTAGCGCTCCTCAGACCCTTTATATGCTTGACTCCAAAATCCTAGGGGTCGGCCTCGGATCCTCACATCCTGCCCCGTCCGTACTGGCCCCAAGGCCACGGCATGGGCTATTTCTTGTTTTATCTGCTCAAAAGCCTGCTGCTGCTCAGGACCCCATGAGAAATTATTCTTCTTCTGTGTTACCTGATAGAGGGGGCTCACTATGTGGCTGTAGTTTGGGACATGCATTCTCCAAAAGCCCACTACTCCCAGAAAAGATTGGGTCTCTGTCTTGTCGGTGGGCGGAGACATAGCAGTGATTTTGTCAATCACATCTGCTGGGATGTGACGACGTCCATCTTGCCATTTTATACCTAAGAACTGGATTTCCTGGGCAGGCCCCTTCACCTTGCTGCGCTTAATGGCAAAACCAGCTTTCAAAAGAATTTGGATTATCTGTTTCCCTTTCTTGAAAACCTCTGCTGCTGTATGGCCCCACACTACAATATCATCAATATACTGCAAGTGCTCAGGAGCATCACCCTGTTCCAAAACAGCTTGGATCAATCCATGGCAAATTGTTGGGCTGTGCTTCCACCCCTGAGGTAAACGGTTCCAGGTGTACTGAATACCTCTCCAGGTAAAAGCAAACTGTGGCCTACATTTTGCAGCCAATGGGATGGAAAAGAAGGCATTAGCAATGTCAATGGTGGCATACCACCTAGCTTCTTTTGACTCCAGTTCATACTGGAGTTCTAGCATGTCTGGTACAGCAGCACTTAATGGAGGTGTGACTTCATTCAGGCCATGGTAATCCACCGTCAGCCTCCATTCCCCACTGGTTTTACACACTGGCCATATGGGGCTGTTAAAAGGCGAGTGAGTTTTGCTAATCACTCCCTGATTCTCTAATTGGCGAATTAGCTTGTGAATGGGGAGCAATGAGTCCCTATTGGTGCGGTACTGCCGTCTGAACCACTCTGGTGACAATTGGTACCTCTTGGTCTTTTACCTGGTGCAACCTCCCAGCACCCGCTGGGAGACCCGGCGCTTGCTGCGTTGCTTCCGTCCTCCGTTCGGGGGGTTCCGTGCGCCGGCGCGTGGAAAAGGGGGTGTGCGGCTGGTCGCGCGCGAGCGCGTGCCAGGCCCCCTTTCGCCCGGTTTTTCCCCATCCATCCATCCATCCATGCATCCACCTTCCCGCTTCGTGGCGGCGCGGGGTAGACCTGGGCGACCATCCACCCGCTCGATGGGTGGGTGCAGTTTCCCGTCCGTGCCGCGGGTAGACGTGTCGGCCGTAGCGGGGTTGACCTGTCGGCCGGTGCCGTTTCCCGTCCGTGCCGCGGGTAGACGTGTCGGCCGTAGCGGGGTTGACCTGTCGGCTGGTGCCGTTTCCCTTCCGTGCCGCGGGTAGACGTGTCGGCAGTAGCCGCGCGTCACGCAGCTGTGTCAAGCGGTAAGGGTACGACGAACGGCCAGCCGCCCCCCGACCCGACCCGACCCGACCCGACCCGACCCGACCCGACCCGACCGCTTCCGCCCTTGACCCACCCCCATCTTTTTATTACTTTTATTTTATTTTATTATTTTATTTTACCGCGACATTTTACGATCTATCTGTACTTTTTCACACCTTCTTCTCTTCTACTTTTCTTTGACTTCTGCCTTCCCTTCCCTTCCCTTCCCTTCCCTTCCCTTCCCTTCCCTTCTCTTCTCTTCTCTTCTCTTCTCTTCTTTCTCTTCTCTTCTTTCTCTTCTCTTCTCTTCTCTTCTCTTCTCTTCTCTTCTCTTCTCTTCTCTTCTCTTCTCTTCTCTTCTCTTCTCTTCTCTTCTCTTCTCTTTCTCCTCGTCGCCCGCGCGTGAGTAGGCCCGGCCCGGCCTGGACCGGCACGGCCTCTGTCACGAAGAAGGGGGTCGCTTGCGTGGCCGGGGGTCCGCGGCGGGGTTGCGGGTATGCGGGTAGACCTGGCTGCCGGCGCCTGATCTTCCCGGCCCCGCGTCCGTCTTCCACCTTCCCCCCCCCCAGTCCACACCGCACGAGCGGGAACCCGACCCGTACCCGACGGCGACCCGCCTCCGCCTGTCCCCACCCCGGCCCTCGCCCACAACCCGCCCTCTCCCGGACGCATCTCGCCCGACCGGCCCGCGACCGTGTTTTTTTATTTGTTTGTTTGTCTTTGTTTTTGTTTTTTTTTTTTTGTTTGGTCGGTCGGTCGGTCACTCGCTCGGTTATTTGTTTGGACCCGATTGGCCCGTTTGTTTTTTTTCTTTTCTTTCCTTTTTCCGCCGGGGTGCTCCTGACGGCTCAGCCCAATGGCGGCTCAACTCGGCGACCGGAGCCCGCCAAAACGCCTCGCCACCCCCCAGCCCCGCCGCCACCACCGCCACCACCGCCACCACCTCCTCCTCCCGCCGAAAATCCCACGTACCGTTCCACCTCATCTGCCGGCTGGGAGAGAGGCTAGGCGCGAACCCCGCGGGGGACGCGGCCACCCTCCGCCGGCCCACCTCTCGCCGCTGCCGTCTTCCCGCCACTCTTTCGCCATCCCTCGCCACGCGGCCTGCCCGCAGTCCGGATATCCGGCCCGAACGGACCTTGGTGGGCGGGGCCCGCGCACGCACCCACGCTCTTCCTGCAGAGCTGGGGAGGCGGGGGGGGTGGGGCGGCTTTTTCAAAATCTAAAAAAGGGGAAAATAAAGAAGAACCCACGAGAAAAACAAACAAACAAACAAACAAACAAACAAACGGAAAATAATAAAACCGAGAGGGCGCGTGGGGGCATGGACAAACAATCGAACGGACCAAAGTACGAACGAACGGATGAACAAACAAACACGCAGACAAAAGGGCAAAACCGCGGTGGCGGTGGCGGGACGGCCAGCTTCAAGCAAGGCCGAACCGAGAAGCCCGGGTGCGCCCCGACCCGGCGAACAGCGGCCGGCTCATACGTGCACCCTGGTCGTTCCGCGGCTGCGGCCAAGTGGCGTCTCCGTGGCGCCTCCGGTGCTCCGGCACGGTCAACACGGCTCGACCCCTGGCCATCGCGGCTCGAGTGTGCCGGCACGGTCCAGCCTCTCCTGGCGGGCTCCGCTCGGCTCGGACGTTCCGCGGAAGTGGCCAAGTGTCGCTCTCGTGGCGGCTCCTCTGCGCTGGAACTGTCTACCCGGCTCCGAGCGTCTCCGGAGGGTGGGGGGAGGGGGGGGGGGGCACGGCGTCGGCGGCAAGGCGTCGTTTCCCATGCGTCTCGACTAGGTCGGCACGGTCTACCCGGCTCCAAGCGGGCCGTGGTGCTCGGCGGCGGCAGCTAGAGGTCGCTGCCTATGCGGCTCGACTAGGTCGGCACGGTCTACCTGGCTCCGAGCGGGCCGTGGTGCTCGGCGGCGGCTGCTAGAGGGCGATGCATATGCGGCTCGACTAGGTCGGCACGGTCTACCCTGCTCCGTGCGTGCGCGAGGGCTCGGCGGCGGACGCTAGGTGTAGTTGCACGTCTGCCATCCCGTCCGTCAGCGACCTCTAGCGTCCTCGGCGGAGCAGGGTAGACCATGCCGACGTGAGCCGGCCGCCGCTCAGCGACCCCTGGCCGCCGCCGCATGAGCTTCGGTCCGCTCGGAGCCGGGTAGACCGTGCCGACCAACTCGAGCCGGACGTGCAGCGACCGCTGGCCAACGCGGAGGCTCGTGTGCGCCGGCACGGTCCAGCCTCTCCCGGCGGGCTCCGTTCGGTTCGGACGTTCCTCGGTGGTGTCCGGGGGGTCTCAGCCGCGGCGGCTCGAGTGCGCCGGCACTGCACAGCCCCTCCCTGCGGGCTCCGCTCGGCACGGACTTTCCTCGTCGGCGTCCGGCGATCTGAGCCGCGGCGGCTCGAGTGCGCCGGCACGGTCCAACCGCTCCCGGCGGGTTCCGCTCGGCTTGGACGCTCCTGGGCGGAGTCGGGCGATCTGAGCCGCGGCGGCTCGACTGCGCCGGCACGGTCCAACCGCTCTCGGCGGGCTCGGCTCGGCTCGGACGTTCCGCGGCGGCGTCCGGGGGGTTTCAGCCGCGGTGGCTGGGATGCGCAGGCACGGTCCAGCCTCTCCCGGCGGGCTCCACTCGGCTCGGACGTTCCTCAGCGGCGTCCCGCGATCTGAGCCGCGGCGGCTCGACTGCGCCGGCACGGTCCAACCGCTCTCGGCGGGCTCGGCTCGGCTCGGACGTTCCGCGGCGGTGTCCGGGGGGTTTCAGCCGCGGTGGCTCGGATGCGCCGGCACGGTCCAGCCTCTCCCGGCGGGCTCCACTCGGCTCGGACGTTCCTCAGCGGCGTCCCGCGATCTGAGCCGCGGCGGCTCGAGTGCGCCGGCACGGTCCAACCGCTCCCGGCGGGTTCCGCTCGGCTCGGACGCTCCTCGGCGGAGTCGGGCGATCTGAGCCGCGGCGGCACGGTCCAGCCTCTCCAGGCGGACTCAGCTCGGCTCGGACGTTCCGCGGAAGTGGCCAAGTGCCGCTCTTGTTGGGGGGGGGGAAAGGGGGGGGGGTGGGGGGGGAGTAAGGGGGGGGGGGGCACGGCGTCGGCGGCTAGGCGTCGCTGCCCATGCGGCTCGACTAGGTCGGCACCGTCTACCCGGCTCCGAGCGGGCCGTGGTGCTCGGCGGCGGCTGCTACAGGTCGCTGCCTATGCGGCTCGACTCGGTCGGCACGGTCTACCCGGCTCCGAGCGGGCCGTGGTGCTCGGCGGCGGATGCTAGAGGTCGCTGCCTATGCGGCTCGACTAGGTCGGCACGGTCTACCCGGCTCCGAGCGGGCCGTGGTGCTCGGCGGCGGCTGCTAGAGGTCGCTGCCTATGCGTCTCGACTAGGTCGGCACGGTCTACCCGGCTCCGAGTGGGCCGTGGTGCTCGGCGGCGGCTGCTAGGGGTCGCTGCCTATGCAGCTCGACTAGGTCGGCACGGTCTACCCGGCTCCGAGCGGGCTAGGGTGCTCGGCGGCGGCTGCTGAAGGTCGCTGCCTATGCGGCTCGACTAGGTCGGCACGGTCTACCCTGCTCCGTGCGTGCGCGAGGGCTCGGCGGCGGTCACTAGGTGTCGCTGCACGTCTGCCAGCCCGTCCGTCAGCGACCTCTAGCGTCCGCGGCGGAGCAGGGTAGACCGTGCCGACGTGAGACGGCCGCCGCTCAGCGACCCCTGGCCGCCGCCGCATGAGCTTCGGTCCGCTCGGAGCCGGGTAGACCGTGCCGACCAACTCGAGCCGGACGTGCAGCGACCGCTGGCCAGCGCGGAGGCTCGTGTGCGCCGGCACGGTCCAGCCTCTCCCGGCGGGTTCCGCTCGGCTCGGACGCTCCTCGGCGGAGTCGGGCGATCTGAGCCGCGGCGGCTCGAGTGCGCCGGCACTGCACAGCCTCTCCCGGCGGGCTCCGCTCGGCACGGACGTTCCTCGGTGGCGTCCGGCGATCTGAGCCGCAGCGGCACGAGTGCGCCGGCACGGTCCAACCGCTCTTGGCGGGCTTGGCTCGGCTCGGACGTTCCGCGGCGGCGTCCGGGGGGTCTCAGCCGCGGAGGCTCGGGTGCGCCCGCATGGTCCAACCGCTCCCGGCGGGTTCCGCTCGGCTCGGACGCTCCTCGGCGGAGTCGGGCGATCTGAGCCGCGGCGACACGGTCCAGTCTCTCCAGGCAGACTCAGCTCGGCTCGGACGTTCCGCGGAAGTGGCCAAGTGCCGCTCTTGTGGCTGCTCCGCTGCGCCGGCACTGTGTACCCAGCTCCGAGCGTCTCCGGGGGGGGGGGGGGGGGGGGGGGGGAGTAAGGGGGGGGGCGGCACGGAATCGGCGGCCAGGGGTCGCTGCCCATGCGGCTCGACTAGGTCGGCACGGTCTACCCGGCTCCGAGCGGGCCGTGGTGCTCGGCGGCGGCGGCTAGGGGTCGCTGCCTATGCGGCTCGGCTAGGTCGGCACGGTCTACCCGGCTTTGAGCGGGCCGTGGTGCTCGGCGGCGGGGGCTAGGGGTCGCTGCCTAAGCGGCTCAACTAGGTCGGCACGGTCTACCCGGCTCCGAGCGGGCCGTGGTGCTCGGCGGCGGTGGCTAGGGGTCGCTGCCCGTGCGACTTGCGTGTAACTGCCAGGTCTACCCGCTTTCGGCTAGGCTTTGCCGCCCTGTGAGATGGGGGGTCGCTAAAGCTCCGGAGCTTGCTGGGGGGTCGCTGTAGTTTCTTACCTACCGCTACGTCGACGTAGAGCGCCGCTTACCCTCGGCGCCGCTGCCGGTAGTCGGCGCCGTTCTTTTCCGAAGCAGTTTTTTCTTACGCCTTCCGTTTTTGTCTGCAGGAGCGAGCGCGTGCTCGTCTCCAGAGGTGGCAACTAGCGGGCGCAGGCGAGCGCGGTTGAGCGCCGGGCTGTGGAGTTTTTCAGTTGCGGCTTCCCGCCACTCTTTCGCCATCCCTCGCCACGCGGCCTGCCCGCAGTCCGGATTTCCGGCTCGAACGGACCCCGCTCAAGTGCGCCGGCACGGTCCAATCGCTCCCGGCGGGCACCGCTCGGCTCGGACGTTCCTCGGAATCAGCCAAATGTCGCTCCCGTGGCGTCTCCGCAGGCAAAAACGCATAGCCGGCGCCGCAAAGCTCGCGAGCCGCACCGAGCCGGGGAAACCGTGCCGTGAAGCAGCTGTGGGGCACATGTGGGTCAGATCTATAGTGCAGGAGCTGCTGTGGGGCAGATGTGGGTCAGATCTATGGGCAGGAGCTGATGTAGGGAAGATTTGGGTCTGATCTATGGGTTAGGAACTGCTGTGGTTCAGATCTATGGGGCAGGAGCAGCTGTGGGGCACATGTGGGTCAGATCTATGGGTTAGGTGCTGCTTTGGGGAAAATGTGGGTCAGATCTATGGGGCAGGAGCTGCTGTGGGTCAGATTTGGGTCAGATCTATGGAGCAGGAGCTGCTGTGGGGCTGCTGTGGGTCAGATTTATGAGTCAGGAGCTGCTGTGTGGCTGATGTGGGTCAGATCTATGGGGCAGGAGCTGCTGTGGGGCATATGTGGGTCAGATCTATATGGCAGGAGCTGCTGTGGGGCACATGTGGGTCAGACCTATGGGGCAGGAGCTGCAGAGGGGATGATGTAGGAAAGATCTAGGGGGCAGGAGTTGCTGTGGGTCAGATGAGGGACATATCTATGGTGCAAAATCTGCTGTTGGACTGATGTGGGTCAGATCTATGAGTTTGGAGCTGCTGTGGGGCACATGTGGGTCAGATCTATGGGCCAGGAGCTGCTGCGGGGCTGATTTGGGTCAGATCTATGGGTCAGCAGCTGCTGTGGGTCTGATGTGGGTCAGATCTATGGGGCAGGAGCTGCTGTGGGGCAGATGTGGGTCAGATCTATGGGGCAGGGGCTGCTGTGGGGCACATGTGGGTCAGATCTATGGGCCAGGAGCTGCTGCGGGGCTGATTTGGGTCAGATCTATGGGTCAGCAGCTGCTGTGGGTCTGATGTGGGTCAGATCTATGGGGCAGGAGCTGCTGTGGGGCAGATGTGGGTCAGATCTATGGGGCAGGAGCTGCTGTGGGTCAGATGTGGGTCAGATCTACAGGTCAGGAGCTGCTGTGGCTGCTGTGGCTCAGTTCTATGGGGCAGGAGATGCTGTGGGGCTGATGTGGGTCAAATCAATGGGGCAGAGCTGCTCTGGGGCACATGTGGGTCAGATCTATGGAGCAGGAGCTGCTGTGGGGCAGATTTGAATCAGATCTATAGGGCAGGAGCTGCTGTGGGTCAGATCTATGGAGCAGGAGCTGCTGTGGGGCACATGTGAGTTAGATCAATGGGGCAGGAGATGGTGTGGAAAAGATGTGGGTCAGATCTATGGGGCAGGATCTCCTGGGGGCTGATGTGGGTCAGATCTGTGGGGTAAAATCTGCTATGGGGCTGATGAGGGTCAGATCTATGTGGCAGGAGCTGCTGTGGGGCAGATTTGAATCAGATCTATAGGGCAGGAGCTGCTGTGGGTCAGATCTATGGGCAGGAGCTGCTGTGGGGCACATGTGAGTTAGATCTATGGGGCAGGAGATGGTGTGGGGCAGATTTGGGTCAGATGTATGGGTCAGGAGCTGCTGTGTGGCTGATGAGGTTCAGATCTATGGGGCATGGGCTGCTGTGGGTCAGATCTACGGGACTGGAGCTGCAGTGGAGCACATGTGGGTCAGATCTATGGGGTAGAAGCTGCTGTGGGGCTGATGGGGGTCATATCTATAAGGCAGGAGCTGCTGTGGGGCTGACGTGGGTCAGATCTATGAGGCAGGAGCTGCTGTGGGGCAGATTTGGGTAAGATCTATAAGGCAGGAGCGGCTGTGGGGCTGATGTGTGTCAGATCTATGAGGTAGTAGCTGCTGTGGGCACATGTGGGTCAGATCTATTGGGCGAAGGCTGCTGTGGGGCGCAAGTGAGGCAGATCTACGGGGCAGGAGCTGCTGTGTGGCAAATGTGGGTCAGATCTATGGGGCAGGAGCTGCTGTGGGTCAGATCTATGGGGCAGGAACAGATGTGGGCCTGATGTTGGTCAGATTTATGGAGCAGGAGCTGTTGTGTTGCAGATGTGGGTCAGATCTATGGTGCAGGAGCTGCTGTGGGGCAGATGTAGGGCATATCTATGGGGCAGGAGCTGCTGTGAGGCTGATGGGTGTTAGATCTATGGGGAGGAGCTGCTGTGGTGCAGATGTGGGTCAGAGCTATGGGGCAGGAGCTGCTGTGGGGCAGAAGTGGGTAAGATCTATGGGGTAGGAGATGGTGTGTGGCAGATGTGGGTCAGATCTATGGTGTAGGAGCTGCTGTGGGGCTGATGTGGGTCAGATCTATGGGGCAGGAGCTGCTGTGGTTAAGATCTATTTGGCAGGATCGGCTGTGGGGCAGATTTGGGTCAGATCTATGGGGCAAGAGCAGCAGTGGGGCAGATGTGGTCAGATCTATGGGTCAGGAGCTGCAGTGGAGATGATGTACGTCAGATCTATGGGGCAGGAGCTGCTGTGGGGCTGCTGTGGGTCAGATCAATGGGGCTGAAGCTGCTGTGGGTCATATCTATTGGGCAGCAGCTGCTTTACATATGATGTGTGATGATCTATGAGGCAGGAGCTACTGTGTGGCTGATATGGGTCAGATCTATGGGCAGGAGCTGCTGTGGGGCACATGTGAGTTAGATCTATGGGGCAGGAGATGGTGTGGGGCAGATTTGGGTCAGTTGTATGGGTCAGGAGCTGCTGTGTGGCTGATGTGGGAAAGATCTCTGGTGCAGGAGATGCTGTGGGGCTGATGGGGGTCATATCTATAAGGCAGGAGCTACTGTGGGGCTGACGTGGGTCAGATCTATGGGGCAGGAGCTGCTGTGGGGCAGATGTGGGTCAGATCTATGGGGCAGGAGATGCTGTGGGTCAGATCTATGGGGAAGAGCTGCTGTTGGTCTGATCAATGGGGCAGGAGCAGCAGTGGGGCAGATTTGGGTAAGATCTATAAGGCAGGAGCGGCTGTGGGGCTGATGTGGGTCAGATCTATGGTGCAGGAGCTGCTGTGGGGCAGATCTATGGGTCAGGAACAGTTGTGGGCCTGATGTGGGTCAGATTTATGGAGCAGGAGCTGTTGTGTTGCAGATGTGGGTCAGATCTATGGTTCAGGAGCTGCTGTGGGGCAGATGTAGGGCATATCTATGGGGCAGGAGCTGCTGTGAGGCTGATGGGTGTTAGATCTATGGGGAGGAGCTGCTGTGGTGCAGATGTGGGTCAGAGCTATGGGGCAGGAGCTGCTGTGGGGCAGAAGTGGGTAAGATCTATGGGGTAGGAGATGGTGTGTGGCAGATGTGGGTCAGATCTATGGTGTAGGAGCTGCTGTGGGGCTGATGTGGGTCAGATCTATGGGGCAGGAGCTGCTGTGGTTAAGATCTATTTGGCAGGATCTGCTGTGTTGCAGATTTGGGTCAGATCTACGGGGCAGGAGCTGCTGTGTGGCAAATGTGGGTCAGATCTATGGGGCAGGAGCTGCTGTGGGTCAGATCTATGGGGCAGGAACAGATGTGGGCCTGATGTTGGTCAGATTTATGGAGCAGGAGCTCCTGTGTTGCAGATGTGGGTCAGATCTATGGGGCAGAAGCTGCTGTGGGGCAGATGTAGGGCATATCTATGGGGCAGGAGCTGCTGTGAGGCTGATGGGTGTTAGATCTATGGGGAGGAGCTGCTGTGGTGCAGATGTGGGTCAGAGCTATGGGGCAGGAGCTGCTGTGGGGCAGAAGTGGGTAAGATCTATGGGGTAGGAGATGGTGTGTGGCAGATGTGGGTCAGATCTATGGTGTAGGAGCTGCTGTGGGGCTGATGTGGGTCAGATCTATGGGGCAGGAGCTGCTGTTGTTAAGATCTATTTGGCAGGATCTGCTGTGGGGCAGATTTGGGTCAGATCTATGGGGCAGGAGCAGCAGTGGGGCAGATGTGGTCAGATCTATGGGTCAGGAGCTTAACCCTTAAGAGACCCCATAGAGGCACATAGGGACCTATGGATACCAATAGGTAGATATTTTGACCCAGAGATACTCATAAGAGACCCCATGGAGACACTTAGCAACACATAGGAGGGACATTGGGACACATAGGGACACATTGTGACCCATAGGCTTACACTGGGACCAATAGGGGGACATTGGGACACATAGGGACCCCATGGATTACCGTGGGGGACAGTGAGACCCATAGAGACACATAGGGACCTCGCTGAGACCCATAAGAGATTCCATAGAGGCACATAGGGACTGCATTGAAACCCATAGATACCATAGACATTTGGGCCCAGAGATATCCATGAGACCCCATAGAGTCCTCATAGAGACCCCATAGTGGCACATAGCAACACATAGGGGGGACATTGGGACACATAGGGACCCCATAGAGAGACATAGAGACACATAGGGACCCATTTAGAGGCATAATAACCCCATAGAGACCTATAGGGACAGCTAGAGACCCATAGGGAAACATTGGGACCCATAGGGGCTGTATGGGAGATTGGTAATCACAGCCTGAGCCTCTGATTAATCAGCTGAGGCAAGTGTGGGGTCAGCTGCGGGAGCACAGGTGAGAGTAATGGAGCTGTGCTCCCGGGAGGGCTGGAGCTCGACTCCACCTCCTCTGACACCTCATTTAAGGGCTGACCCTCACTCGAGCCGCTTTCCATTATCTTTCCGAGCTCCCTGTTACCGGGTGAGGTCCCAGAAGACTGGAGGCTTGCCAACGTGACTCCCATTTTCAAGCAAGGTTGTCAGGAGGATCCGGGCAACTCCAGGCCTGTTAGCCTGACCTCGGTGCCAGGGAAGGGAATGGAACGAATTGTCTTGAGGGAGATGACGGATGCGGCAGGTGTGGGATGAGCAGGAGATCAGACCTAGCCAGCATGGGTTCGTGAAGGGCAGCTCCTGCTTGACCAATCTGATCTCCTTCTACGATCCTGTGACCCATCTGATGGATGAAGGAAAGAAAGAAAGGCTGTTGATGTGCTCTACTTGGACTTCAGCAAAGCCTTCACAACTGTCTCCCATGCTATTCTCCTATGTGTCTCTATGGGTCTCACTGTCCCCCACTGTAATCCATGGGGTCCCTATGTGTCCCAATGTCCCCTATGGGTCCCAGTGTCTCCCTATGGGTCACTATGTGTCCCAATGTCCCCCCTGTGGGTTGCTATGTGGCTCTATGGGGTCTCTATGGGGTATCTTATGGGTATATCTGGGCCCAAATGTCTTCCTATGGGTATCTATGGGTTTCAATGTGGTCCCTATGCGCCTCTATGAGGTCTTTAATTGGTCTCAGCGGGGTCCCTATGTGTCTCTATGGGTTTCACTGTCCCCCTTGTAATCCATATGGTCCCTATGTGTCCCATTGTCCCCCTATGGGTCCCAGTGTATCCCTATGGGTCACTATGTGTCCCTATGTGTCCCAATGTCCCCGCTATGGGGTGCTATGTGCCTCTATAGGGTCTCTATGGGGTCTCTTATGCGTATCTCTGGGCCGAAAATTCTCCCTCTGTGTATCTATGGGTTTCAGTGTCGTCCGTATGTGCCTCTATGGGGTCTCTTATGGGTCTCAACCGGGTCCCTGTGTGTCTCTAGGGGTCTCACTGTCCCCCAATGTAATGCATGTGGTCCCTGTGTGTGCCAATGTCTCCCTATGGGTCCCAGTGTCTCCCTATGGGCCACTATTTGTCCCTATGTTTCCCAATGTCCCCCCTATGGGTTGCTATTTGCCTCTATGGGGTCTCTATGGGGTATCTTATGGGTATCTCTTCGTCCAAATGTCTTCCTATGGGTATCTATGGGTCTCAGCAAGGTCCCTATGTGTCTCTATGGGTCTCACTGTCCCCCTTGTAATCCATGGGGTCCCTATTTGTCCCATTGTCCCTATGGTTCCCAGTGTCTCCCTATGAGTCAGTATGTGTCCCTATTTGTCCCAGTGTCCCCCGTATGGATTGCTATGTGCCTCTTTGGGGACTCTATGGTTTCTCTTATGGGTATCTCTGGGCCCATATGTCTTCTTATTTATGGGTTTCAATGTGTTACCTATGTGCCTCTATGGGGTCTCTTATGGGTCTCAGCGAGGTCCCTATGTGTCTCTATTGGTCTCACTGTCCCCCACTGTAATCCATGGGGTCCCTATGTGTCCCATTGTTCCGCTGTGGGTTCCAGTGTCTACCTATGGGTCTCTGTGTGTCTCTATGTTTCCCAATGTCCCGCCTATGGGATGCTATGTGCCTCTATAGGGTTTCTATGGGGTCTGTTATGCGTATCTCTGTGCCCAAATGTCTTCCTATGGGTATCTATGGGTTTCAATGTGGTCCCTATGTGCCCCTAAATTATTGGGTTTCATCTCGAAAAGAAGACACATTCTCTTTAAAATGATGCTTTGTAACAAATTATGACTCATTGATTCCAGAATATCTGTCTTCCCCTACAAAATAATGACATTAACATAAGAATTATCCATTTCAGACAAATTTCCGATGTATTTCACACTAATATCAAGACTTACACCAGAAAAAAAATGTTTTCTCTCTTAGGTATCACTCTTGAATCTTGCAAAAAATTCATTTTCTTACCAACAGAAAAACATCTCTAACCCCGCTATTCTGGGTTTTCCGCCACTTTAACCCCGCTTTTCTTGGTTTTCCTCCGCTCTAACTTCGCTTTTCTTGGTTTTCCTCTGCTCTAGCTCCGCTTTTCTTGGTTTTCCTCTTCTCTAACCCCGCTTTTCTTGGTTTTCCTTTGCTCTAACTTGGCATTTCCTAGTTTTCCTGCGCACAAACCCCGTTTTTCTTGGTTTTCCTTAGCTCTAACCCCGCTTTTTTTTGGTTTTCCTTAGCTCTAACCCCGCTTTCTTTTGGTTTACCTCCGCTCTAGCCCTGTTTTTCTTGATTTTCCTCTTCTCTAACCTTGTTTTCACAGTTTTCCTCCGCTCTAACCCCGCTTTTCATGGTTTTGCTATGCTCTAACCCCGCCTTTCTTGGTTTTCCTCTGCTCTAACCCTGGTTTTCTTGGTTTTCCTCCGCACTAACCCCGTTTTCTTGGTTTTCCTCCACTCTAACCCCGATTTTCTTGCTTTTCCTCCTCTCTAACCCTGCTTTTCTTGATTTTCCTCCGCTATAATCCCGCTTTCTTGGTTTTCTACTGCTCTAACCCCTCTTCTCATGGTTTTCCTCCGCTCTAACTTCGCTTTTCTTGATTTTCCTCTGCTCTAAGTTCGCTTCTCTTGGTTTTCCTCCGATCTACCCCCACTTCTCTTGGTTTTCATCCGCACTAACTTCACTTTTCTTGGATTTCCTCTGCTGTACCCCCGCTTTTCTTGGTTTTCCTTTGCTCTAACTTTGCTTTTCTTGGTATACTGCGCACAAACCCCGCTTTTCCTGTTTTTCCTCCGCTCTAACTTTTCCTTTCTCGGTTTCCCTCCGCTCTAACACCGGTTTTCTTCGTTTTCCTCCACTCTAACCCAGTTTTCTTTGTTTTCCTCCGCTCTAACTTCGCTTTTCTAGTATTTCCTGCGCTCTAACCCCGCTTCTCTTCGATTTCCTCTGCTCTAACTCCGGTTTTCTTTGTTTTCCTTCGCTCTAACCTTGCTTTTCTTGGTTTTCCAACGCTCTAACCCCGTTTTCTTGATTTCTTATGCTCTAACCCCTCTTTTCTTAGTTTTCCTCTGCTCTAACCCCGCTTTTCTTGGTTTTCCTCTGCTCTAACCCTGGTTTTCTTGGTTTTCCTCCGCACTAACCCCGTTTTCTTGGTTTTCCTCCACTCTAACCCCGATTTTCTTGCTTTTCCTCCTCTCTAACCCTGCTTTTCTTGATTTTCCTCCGCTATAATCCCGCTTTCTTGGTTTTCTACTGCTCTAACCCCTCTTCTCATGGTTTTCCTCCGCTCTAACTTCGCTTTTCTTGATTTTCCTCTGCTCTAAGTTCGCTTCTCTTGGTTTTCCTCCGATCTACCCCCACTTCTCTTGGTTTTCATCCGCACTAACTTCACTTTTCTTGGATTTCCTCTGCTGTACCCCCGCTTTTCTTGGTTTTCCTTTGCTCTAACTTTGCTTTTCTTGGTATACTGCGCACAAACCCCGCTTTTCCTGTTTTTCCTCCGCTCTAACTTTTCCTTTCTCGGTTTCCCTCCGCTCTAACACCGGTTTTCTTCGTTTTCCTCCACTCTAACCCAGTTTTCTTTGTTTTCCTCCGCTCTAACTTCGCTTTTCTAGTATTTCCTGCGCTCTAACCCCGCTTCTCTTCGATTTCCTCTGCTCTAACTCCGGTTTTCTTTGTTTTCCTTCGCTCTAACCTTGCTTTTCTTGGTTTTCCAACACTCTAACCCCGTTTTCTTGATTTCTTCCGCTCTAACTCCGCTTTTCTTGGTTTTCCTCCTTTCTGACCGCCTTTTCAGAGTATTCCTCCCCTCTAACCCCTCTTTTCTTAGTTTTCCTCTGCTCTAACCCCTCTTTTCTTGGTTTTCCTTTGCTCTAACCCCGATTTTCTTGGTTTTCCTCCGCTGGGGAGCGATTGGGACATCAAGTCGATTTGTCTCCGACGGCGTATATCCCAGAGCTACTCAGCTAGCTAGTCAGATATGTAAGAAGGATATATTCGTTTCTTTCCTCTGTCGACAGAGAAACTAAAAGTGTAGTACCGAAAAAAAATGAAAGAAACGAAATCTTTCCCCATTTGAAAGGTAACACCATAAAAATAGTTCTAGAAGTTGTGCTTTCAGGGAGAAAAGAAGATGAGCACAAAAGTACTCCTTTCCGGGCTACAGAGAGAAACCCCGCTCAGAGAAAGAAAACGGCCGACTAAAGTCGCTCTTTTTCGTCTACCGATTTGTCCGCAAACGCTCTTTTCTCTCACAAGCGGCAGACGCTGGGAACCGTGATTCCAACATCTCCGTTGCATTCGGGAGTGCGTCTTTAGCCGGCTTCTTTCTTCAGAGGAAAAAGCTTATCCCTGCAGCCAAGAAAGGAGCGAAGAGGACATCAAGTCGATTTCTCTCCGACGGCGTATATCCCAGAGCTACTCAGCTAGCTAGTCAGATATATAAGAAGGAGATATTCTTATCTTTCCTATGTCGACAGAGAAACTAAAAGTGTAGTACCGAAAAAAAATGAAAGAAACGAAATCTTTCCCCATTTGAAAGGTAACACCTCGAAACAGTTCCGGGAGTTGTGCATTCAGCGAGAAAAGAAGTTGAGCACAAAAGTACTCCTTTCCGGGCTACAGAGAGAACCCCCCCTCAGCGGAAGAAAACAGCCGGCTATTGTCGCTCTTTTTCGTCTACCGATTTGTCCGCAACCACTCTTTTCTCTCACAAGCGGCAGTCGCTGGGAACCGTGATTCCAACATCTCCGTTGCATTCGGGAGTGCGTCTTTCGCGATGAGGACATAAGTCGATTACTCTCCGACGGCGTATATCCCAGAGCTACTCAGCTAGCTAGTCAGATATGTAAGAAGGGGATATTCGTTTCTTTCCTCTGTCGACAGAGAAACTAAAAGTGTAGTACCGAAAAAAATGAAAGAAACGAAAACTTTTCCCATTTGAAAGGTAACACCCCGACAGAGTTCTAGGACTTGTGCTTTTAGCGAGAAAAGAAATTGAGCACAAAATTGCTTTTTTCCGGGCTACAGAGAGAAACCCTCCTCAACGGAAGAAAGCAGCCTGCTAAAGTCGCTCTTTTTCGTCTACCGTTTTGTCCGCAACCGCTCATTTCTCTCACAAGCGGCAGTCGCTGGGAACCGTGATTCCAACATCTCCGTTGCATTCGGGAGTGCGTCTTTCGCGATGAGGACATAAGTCGATTACTATCCGACGGCGTATATCCCAGAGCTACTCAGCTAGCTAGTCAGATATGTAAGAAGGGGATATTCGTTTCTTTCCTCTGTCGACAGAGAAACTAAAAGTGTAGTACCGAAAAAAATGAAAGAAACGAAATTTTCCAGCGAGAAAAGAAATGGAGCACAAAAATGCTTTTTTCCGGGCTACAGAGAGAAACCCCCCTCAGCGGAAGAAAGCAGCCGGCTAATGTCGCTCTTTCTCGGCTACCGATTTGTCCGCAACCGCTCTTTTCTCTCACAAGCGGCAGTCGCTGGGAACCGTGATTCCAACATCTCCGTTGCATTCGGGAGTGCGTCTTTAGCCGGCTTATTTCTTCAGAGGAAAAAGCTTGTCCCTGCAGCCCAGAAAGGAGCGATGGGGACATCAAGTCGATTTCTCTCCGACGGCGTATATCCCAGAGCTACTCAGCTAGCTAGTCAGATATGTAAGAAGGAGATATTCGTTTCTTTCCTCTGTCGACAGAGAAACTAAAAGTGTAGTACCGAAAAAAAATGAAAGAAACGAAATCTTTCCCCATTTGAAAGGTAACACCTCGAAAGAGTTCTAGGACTTCTGCTTTTAGCGAGAAAAGAAGTTGAGCACAAAATTGCTTTTTTCCGGGCTACAGAGAGAACCCCCCCTCAGCGGAAGAAAACGGCCGGCTAAAGTCGCTCTTTTTCGGCTACCGATTTGTCCGCAACCGATCTTTTCTCTCACAAGCGGCAGTCGCTGGGAACCGTGATTCCAACATCTCCGTTGCATTCGGGAGTGCGTCTTTCGCGATGAGGACATAAGTCGATTTCTCTCCGACGGCGTATATCCCAGAGCTACTCAGCTAGCTAGTCAGATATGTAAGAAGGAGGTATTCGTTTCTTTCCTCTGTCGACAGAGAAACTAAAAGTGCAATACCGAAAAAAAATGAAAGAAACGAAATCTTTCCCCATTTGAAAGGTAACACTATAAAAATAGTTCTAGAAGTTGTGCTTTCAGCGAGAAAAGAAAATGAGCACAAAAGTACTCCTTTCCGGGCTACAGAGGGAAACCACCCTCAGAGGAAGAAAACGGCCGGCTAAAGTCGCTCTTTTTCGTCTACCGATTTGTCCGCAAACGCTCTTTTCTCTCACAAGCGGCAGACGCTGGGAACCGTTATTCCAACATCTCCGCAGCATTCGGGAGTGCGTCATTAGCCGGCTTATTTCTTCAGAGGAAAAAGCTTGTCCCTGCAGCCCAGAAAGGAGCGATGGGGACATCAAGTCGATTTCAATCTGACGGCGTATATCCCAGAGCTACTCAGCTAGCTAGTCAGATATGTAAGAAGGAGATATTCGTTTCTTTCCTCTGTCGACAGAGAAACTAAAAGTGTAGTACCGAAAAATAATGAAAGAAACGAAAACTTTACCCATTTGAAAGGTAACACCTCGAAAGAGTTCTAGGACTTCTGCTTTTAGCGAGAAAGGAAGTTGAGCACAAAATTGCTTTTTTCCGGGCTACAGAGAGAAACTCCCCTCAACGGAAGAAAACGTTCGGCTAAAGTCGCTCTTTTTCGGCTACCGATTTGTCCGCAACCGCTCTTTTCTCTCACAAGCGGCAGTCGCTGGGAACCGTGATTCCAACATCTCCGTTGCATTCGGGAGTGCGTCTTTCGCGATGAGGACATAAGTCGATTTCTCTCCGACGGCGTATATCCCAGAGCTACTCAGCTAGCTAGTCAGATATGTAAGAAGGAGGTATTCGTTTCTTTCCTCTGTCGACAGAGAAACTAAAAGTGCAATACCGAAAAAAAATGAAAGAAACGAAATCTTTCCCCATTTGAAAGGTAACACTATAAAAATAGTTCTAGAAGTTGTGCTTTCAGCGAGAAAAGAAAATGAGCACAAAAGTACTCCTTTCCGGGCTACAGAGGGAAACCACCCTCAGAGGAAGAAAACGGCCGGCTAAAGTCGCTCTTTTTCGTCTACCGATTTGTCCGCAAACGCTCTTTTCTCTCACAAGCGGCAGACGCTGGGAACCGTTATTCCAACATCTCCGCAGCATTCGGGAGTGCGTCATTAGCCGGCTTATTTCTTCAGAGGAAAAAGCTTGTCCCTGCAGCCCAGAAAGGAGCGATGGGGACATCAAGTCGATTTCTCTCCGACGGCGTATATCCCAGAGCTACTCAGCTAGCTAGTCAGATACGTAAGAAGGAGATATTCGTTTCTTTCCTCTGTCGACAGAGAAACTAAAAGTGTAGTACCGAAAAATAATGAAAGAAACGAAAACTTTACCCATTTGAAAGGTAACACCTCGAAAGAGTTCTAGGACTTCTGCTTTTAGCGAGAAAGGAAGTTGAGCACAAAATTGCTTTTTTCCGGGCTACAGAGAGAAACTCCCCTCAACGGAAGAAAACGTTCGGCTAAAGTCGCTCTTTTTCGGCTACCGATTTGTCCGCAACCGCTCTTTTCTCTCACAAGCGGCAGTCGCTGGGAACCGTGATTCCAACATCTCCGTTGCATTCGGGAGTGCGTCTTTCGCGATGAGGACATAAGTCGATTACTCTCCGACGGCGTATATCCCAGAGCTACTCAGCTAGCTCGTCAGATATGTAAGAAGGGGATATTCGTTTCTTTCCTCTGTCGACAGAGAAACTAAAAGTGTAGTACCGAAAAAAATGAAAGAAACGAAATCTTTCCCCATTTTCAAATGTAGCACCTCGAAACAGTTCTAGGAGTTCTGCCATCAGCGAATAAAGAAATTGAGCACAAAATTGCTTTTTTCCGGGCTACAGAGAGAAACCCCCCTCAGCGGAAGAAAGCAGCCGGCTAATGTCGCTCTTTTTCGGCTACCGATTTGTCCGCAACCGCTCTTTTCTCTCACAAGCGGCAGTCGCTGGGAACCGTGATTCCAACATCTCCGTTTCATTCGGGAGTGCGTCTTTCGCGATGAGGACATAAGTCGATTACTCTCCGACGGCGTATATCCCAGAGCTACTCAGCTAGCTCGTCAGATATGTAAGAAGGGGATATTCGTTTCTTTCCTCTGTCGACAGAGAAACTAAAAGTGTAGTACCGAAAAAAATGAAAGAAACGAAATCTTTCCCCATTTTCAAATGTAGCACTTCGAAACAGTTCTAGGAGTTCTGCCATCAGCGAGAAAAGAAATTGAGCACAAAATTGCTTTTTTCCGGGCTACAGAGAGAAACCCCCCTCAGCGGAAGAAAGCAGCCGGCTAATGTCGCTCTTTTTCGGCTACCGATTTGTCCGCAACCGCTCTTTTCTCTCACAAGCGGCAGTCGCTGGGAACCGTGATTCCAACATCTCCGTTGCATTCGGGAGTGCGTCTTTCGCGATGAGGACATAAGTCGATTACTCTCCGACGGCGTATATCCCAGAGCTACTCAGCTAGCTCGTCAGATATGTAAGAAGGGGATATTCGTTTCTTTCCTCTGTCGACAGAGAAACTAAAAGTGTAGTACCGAAAAAAATGAAAGAAACGAAATCTTTCCAGCGAGAAAAGAAATGGAGCACAAAAATGCTTTTTTCCGGGCTACAAATAGAAACCCCCCTCAGCGGAAGAAAGCAGCCGGCTAATGTCGCTCTTTCTCGGCTACCGATTTGTCCGCAACCGCTCTTTTCTCTCACAAGCGGCAGTCGCTGGGAACCGTGATTCCAACATCTCCGTTGCATTCGGGAGTGCGTCTTTAGCCGGCTTATTTCTTCAGAGGAAAAAGCTTGTCCCTGCAGCCCAGAAAGGAGAGATGGGGACATCAAGTCGATTTCTCTCCGACGGCGTATATCCCAGAGCTACTCAGCTAGCTAGTCAGATATGTAAGAAGGAGATATTCGTTTCTTTCCTCTGTCGACAGAGAAACTAAAAGTGTAGTACCGAAAAAAAATGAAAGAAACGAAATCTTTCCCCATTTGAAAGGTAACACCTCGAAACAGTTCCGGGAGTTGTGCATTCAGCGAGAAAAGAAGTTGAGCACAAAAGTACTCCTTTCCGGGCTACAGAGAGAACCCCCCCTCAGCGGAAGAAAACAGCCGGCTATTGTCGCTCTTTTTCGTCTACCGATTTGTCCGCAACCACTCTTTTCTCTCACAAGCGGCAGTCGCTGGGAACCGTGATTCCAACATCTCCGTTGCATTCGGGAGTGCGTCTTTCGCGATGAGGACATAAGTCGATTACTCTCCGACGGCGTATATCCCAGAGCTACTCAGCTAGCTAGTCAGATATGTAAGAAGGGGATATTCGTTTCTTTCCTCTGTCGACAGAGAAACTAAAAGTGTAGTACCGAAAAAAATGAAAGAAACGAAAACTTTTCCCATTTGAAAGGTAACACCCCGACAGAGTTCTAGGACTTGTGCTTTTAGCGAGAAAAGAAATTGAGCACAAAATTGCTTTTTTCCGGGCTACAGAGAGAAACCCTCCTCAACGGAAGAAAGCAGCCTGCTAAAGTCGCTCTTTTTCGTCTACCGTTTTGTCCGCAACCGCTCATTTCTCTCACAAGCGGCAGTCGCTGGGAACCGTGATTCCAACATCTCCGTTGCATTCGGGAGTGCGTCTTTCGCGATGAGGACATAAGTCGATTACTATCCGACGGCGTATATCCCAGAGCTACTCAGCTAGCTAGTCAGATATGTAAGAAGGGGATATTCGTTTCTTTCCTCTGTCGACAGAGAAACTAAAAGTGTAGTACCGAAAAAAATGAAAGAAACGAAATTTTCCAGCGAGAAAAGAAATGGAGCACAAAAATGCTTTTTTCCGGGCTACAGAGAGAAACCCCCCTCAGCGGAAGAAAGCAGCCGGCTAATGTCGCTCTTTCTCGGCTACCGATTTGTCCGCAACCGCTCTTTTCTCTCACAAGCGGCAGTCGCTGGGAACCGTGATTCCAACATCTCCGTTGCATTCGGGAGTGCGTCTTTAGCCGGCTTATTTCTTCAGAGGAAAAAGCTTGTCCCTGCAGCCCAGAAAGGAGCGATGGGGACATCAAGTCGATTTCTCTCCGACGGCGTATATCCCAGAGCTACTCAGCTAGCTAGTCAGATATGTAAGAAGGAGATATTCGTTTCTTTCCTCTGTCGACAGAGAAACTAAAAGTGTAGTACCGAAAAAAAATGAAAGAAACGAAATCTTTCCCCATTTGAAAGGTAACACCTCGAAAGAGTTCTAGGACTTCTGCTTTTAGCGAGAAAAGAAGTTGAGCACAAAATTGCTTTTTTCCGGGCTACAGAGAGAACCCCCCCTCAGCGGAAGAAAACGGCCGGCTAAAGTCGCTCTTTTTCGGCTACCGATTTGTCCGCAACCGATCTTTTCTCTCACAAGCGGCAGTCGCTGGGAACCGTGATTCCAACATCTCCGTTGCATTCGGGAGTGCGTCTTTCGCGATGAGGACATAAGTCGATTTCTCTCCGACGGCGTATATCCCAGAGCTACTCAGCTAGCTAGTCAGATATGTAAGAAGGAGGTATTCGTTTCTTTCCTCTGTCGACAGAGAAACTAAAAGTGCAATACCGAAAAAAAATGAAAGAAACGAAATCTTTCCCCATTTGAAAGGTAACACTATAAAAATAGTTCTAGAAGTTGTGCTTTCAGCGAGAAAAGAAAATGAGCACAAAAGTACTCCTTTCCGGGCTACAGAGGGAAACCACCCTCAGAGGAAGAAAACGGCCGGCTAAAGTCGCTCTTTTTCGTCTACCGATTTGTCCGCAAACGCTCTTTTCTCTCACAAGCGGCAGACGCTGGGAACCGTTATTCCAACATCTCCGCAGCATTCGGGAGTGCGTCATTAGCCGGCTTATTTCTTCAGAGGAAAAAGCTTGTCCCTGCAGCCCAGAAAGGAGCGATGGGGACATCAAGTCGATTTCAATCTGACGGCGTATATCCCAGAGCTACTCAGCTAGCTAGTCAGATATGTAAGAAGGAGATATTCGTTTCTTTCCTCTGTCGACAGAGAAACTAAAAGTGTAGTACCGAAAAATAATGAAAGAAACGAAAACTTTACCCATTTGAAAGGTAACACCTCGAAAGAGTTCTAGGACTTCTGCTTTTAGCGAGAAAGGAAGTTGAGCACAAAATTGCTTTTTTCCGGGCTACAGAGAGAAACTCCCCTCAACGGAAGAAAACGTTCGGCTAAAGTCGCTCTTTTTCGGCTACCGATTTGTCCGCAACCGCTCTTTTCTCTCACAAGCGGCAGTCGCTGGGAACCGTGATTCCAACATCTCCGTTGCATTCGGGAGTGCGTCTTTCGCGATGAGGACATAAGTCGATTTCTCTCCGACGGCGTATATCCCAGAGCTACTCAGCTAGCTAGTCAGATATGTAAGAAGGAGGTATTCGTTTCTTTCCTCTGTCGACAGAGAAACTAAAAGTGCAATACCGAAAAAAAATGAAAGAAACGAAATCTTTCCCCATTTGAAAGGTAACACTATAAAAATAGTTCTAGAAGTTGTGCTTTCAGCGAGAAAAGAAAATGAGCACAAAAGTACTCCTTTCCGGGCTACAGAGGGAAACCACCCTCAGAGGAAGAAAACGGCCGGCTAAAGTCGCTCTTTTTCGTCTACCGATTTGTCCGCAAACGCTCTTTTCTCTCACAAGCGGCAGACGCTGGGAACCGTTATTCCAACATCTCCGCAGCATTCGGGAGTGCGTCATTAGCCGGCTTATTTCTTCAGAGGAAAAAGCTTGTCCCTGCAGCCCAGAAAGGAGCGATGGGGACATCAAGTCGATTTCTCTCCGACGGCGTATATCCCAGAGCTACTCAGCTAGCTAGTCAGATACGTAAGAAGGAGATATTCGTTTCTTTCCTCTGTCGACAGAGAAACTAAAAGTGTAGTACCGAAAAATAATGAAAGAAACGAAAACTTTACCCATTTGAAAGGTAACACCTCGAAAGAGTTCTAGGACTTCTGCTTTTAGCGAGAAAGGAAGTTGAGCACAAAATTGCTTTTTTCCGGGCTACAGAGAGAAACTCCCCTCAACGGAAGAAAACGTTCGGCTAAAGTCGCTCTTTTTCGGCTACCGATTTGTCCGCAACCGCTCTTTTCTCTCACAAGCGGCAGTCGCTGGGAACCGTGATTCCAACATCTCCGTTGCATTCGGGAGTGCGTCTTTCGCGATGAGGACATAAGTCGATTACTCTCCGACGGCGTATATCCCAGAGCTACTCAGCTAGCTCGTCAGATATGTAAGAAGGGGATATTCGTTTCTTTCCTCTGTCGACAGAGAAACTAAAAGTGTAGTACCGAAAAAAATGAAAGAAACGAAATCTTTCCCCATTTTCAAATGTAGCACCTCGAAACAGTTCTAGGAGTTCTGCCATCAGCGAATAAAGAAATTGAGCACAAAATTGCTTTTTTCCGGGCTACAGAGAGAAACCCCCCTCAGCGGAAGAAAGCAGCCGGCTAATGTCGCTCTTTTTCGGCTACCGATTTGTCCGCAACCGCTCTTTTCTCTCACAAGCGGCAGTCGCTGGGAACCGTGATTCCAACATCTCCGTTTCATTCGGGAGTGCGTCTTTCGCGATGAGGACATAAGTCGATTACTCTCCGACGGCGTATATCCCAGAGCTACTCAGCTAGCTCGTCAGATATGTAAGAAGGGGATATTCGTTTCTTTCCTCTGTCGACAGAGAAACTAAAAGTGTAGTACCGAAAAAAATGAAAGAAACGAAATCTTTCCCCATTTTCAAATGTAGCACTTCGAAACAGTTCTAGGAGTTCTGCCATCAGCGAGAAAAGAAATTGAGCACAAAATTGCTTTTTTCCGGGCTACAGAGAGAAACCCCCCTCAGCGGAAGAAAGCAGCCGGCTAATGTCGCTCTTTTTCGGCTACCGATTTGTCCGCAACCGCTCTTTTCTCTCACAAGCGGCAGTCGCTGGGAACCGTGATTCCAACATCTCCGTTGCATTCGGGAGTGCGTCTTTCGCGATGAGGACATAAGTCGATTACTCTCCGACGGCGTATATCCCAGAGCTACTCAGCTAGCTCGTCAGATATGTAAGAAGGGGATATTCGTTTCTTTCCTCTGTCGACAGAGAAACTAAAAGTGTAGTACCGAAAAAAATGAAAGAAACGAAATCTTTCCAGCGAGAAAAGAAATGGAGCACAAAAATGCTTTTTTCCGGGCTACAAATAGAAACCCCCCTCAGCGGAAGAAAGCAGCCGGCTAATGTCGCTCTTTCTCGGCTACCGATTTGTCCGCAACCGCTCTTTTCTCTCACAAGCGGCAGTCGCTGGGAACCGTGATTCCAACATCTCCGTTGCATTCGGGAGTGCGTCTTTAGCCGGCTTATTTCTTCAGAGGAAAAAGCTTGTCCCTGCAGCCCAGAAAGGAGAGATGGGGACATCAAGTCGATTTCTCTCCGACGGCGTATATCCCAGAGCTACTCAGCTAGCTAGTCAGATATGTAAGAAGGAGATATTCGTTTCTTTCCTCTGTCGACAGAGAAACTAAAAGTGTAGTACCGAAAAAAAATGAAAGAAACGAAATCTTTCCCCATTTGAAAGGTAACACCTCGAAAGAGTTCTAGGACTTCTGCTTTTAGCGAGAAAAGAAGTTGAGCACAAAATTGCTTTTTTCCGGGCTACAGAGAGAACCCCCCCTCAGCGGAAGAAAACGGCCGGCTAAAGTCGCTCTTTTTCGGCTACCGATTTGTCCGCAACCGATCTTTTCTCTCACAAGCGGCAGTCGCTGGGAACCGTGATTCCAACATCTCCGTTGCATTCGGGAGTGCGTCTTTCGCGATGAGGACATAAGTCGATTTCTCTCCGACGGCGTATATCCCAGAGCTACTCAGCTAGCTAGTCAGATATGTAAGAAGGAGGTATTCGTTTCTTTCCTCTGTCGACAGAGAAACTAAAAGTGCAATACCGAAAAAAAATGAAAGAAACGAAATCTTTCCCCATTTGAAAGGTAACACTATAAAAATAGTTCTAGAAGTTGTGCTTTCAGCGAGAAAAGAAAATGAGCACAAAAGTACTCCTTTCCGGGCTACAGAGGGAAACCACCCTCAGAGGAAGAAAACGGCCGGCTAAAGTCGCTCTTTTTCGTCTACCGATTTGTCCGCAAACGCTCTTTTCTCTCACAAGCGGCAGACGCTGGGAACCGTTATTCCAACATCTCCGCAGCATTCGGGAGTGCGTCATTAGCCGGCTTATTTCTTCAGAGGAAAAAGCTTGTCCCTGCAGCCCAGAAAGGAGCGATGGGGACATCAAGTCGATTTCAATCTGACGGCGTATATCCCAGAGCTACTCAGCTAGCTAGTCAGATATGTAAGAAGGAGATATTCGTTTCTTTCCTCTGTCGACAGAGAAACTAAAAGTGTAGTACCGAAAAATAATGAAAGAAACGAAAACTTTACCCATTTGAAAGGTAACACCTCGAAAGAGTTCTAGGACTTCTGCTTTTAGCGAGAAAGGAAGTTGAGCACAAAATTGCTTTTTTCCGGGCTACAGAGAGAAACTCCCCTCAACGGAAGAAAACGTTCGGCTAAAGTCGCTCTTTTTCGGCTACCGATTTGTCCGCAACCGCTCTTTTCTCTCACAAGCGGCAGTCGCTGGGAACCGTGATTCCAACATCTCCGTTGCATTCGGGAGTGCGTCTTTCTCGATGAGGACATAAGTCGATTACTCTCCGACGGCGTATATCCCAGAGCTACTCAGCTAGCTCGTCAGATATGTAAGAAGGGGATATTCGTTTCTTTTCTCTGTCGACAGAGAAACTAAAAGTGCAATACTGAAAAAAAATGAAAGAAACGAAATCTTTCCCCATTTGAAAGGTAACACTATAAAAATAGTTCTAGAAGTTGTGCTTTCAGCGAGAAAAGAAAATGAGCACAAAAGTACTCCTTTCCGGGCTACAGAGGGAAAACACCCTCAGAGGAAGAAAACGGCCGGCTAAAGTCGCTATTTTTCGTCTACCGATTTGTCCGCAAACGCTCTTTTCTCTCACAAGCGGCAGACGCTGGGAACCGTGATTCCAACATCTCCGTTGCATTCGGGAGTGCGTCTTTCGCGATGAGGACATAAGTCGATTACTCTCCGACGGCGTATATCCCAGAGCTACTCAGCTAGCTAGTCAGATATGTAAGAAGGGGATATTCGTTTCTTTCCTCTGTCGACAGAGAAACTAAAAGTGTAGTACCGAAAAAAATGAAAGAAACGAAATCTTTCCCCATTTTCAAATGTAGCACCTCGAAACAGTTCTAGGAGTTCTGCCATCAGCGAATAAAGAAATTGAGCACAAAATTGCTTTTTTCCGGGCTACAGAGAGAAACCCCCCTCAGCGGAAGAAAGCAGCCGGCTAATGTCGCTCTTTTTCGGCTACCGATTTGTCCGCAACCGCTCTTTTCTCTCACAAGCGGCAGTCGCTGGGAACCGTGATTCCAACATCTCCGTTTCATTCGGGAGTGCGTCTTTCGCGATGAGGACATAAGTCGATTACTCTCCGACGGCGTATATCCCAGAGCTACTCAGCTAGCTCGTCAGATATGTAAGAAGGGGATATTCGTTTCTTTCCTCTGTCGACAGAGAAACTAAAAGTGTAGTACCGAAAAAAATGAAAGAAACGAAATCTTTCCCCATTTTCAAATGTAGCACTTCGAAACAGTTCTAGGAGTTCTGCCATCAGCGAGAAAAGAAATTGAGCACAAAATTGCTTTTTTCCGGGCTACAGAGAGAAACCCCCCTCAGCGGAAGAAAGCAGCCGGCTAATGTCGCTCTTTTTCGGCTACCGATTTGTCCGCAACCGCTCTTTTCTCTCACAAGCGGCAGTCGCTGGGAACCGTGATTCCAACATCTCCGTTGCATTCGGGAGTGCGTCTTTCGCGATGAGGACATAAGTCGATTACTCTCCGACGGCGTATATCCCAGAGCTACTCAGCTAGCTCGTCAGATATGTAAGAAGGGGATATTCGTTTCTTTCCTCTGTCGACAGAGAAACTAAAAGTGTAGTACCGAAAAAAATGAAAGAAACGAAATCTTTCCAGCGAGAAAAGAAATGGAGCACAAAAATGCTTTTTTCCGGGCTACAAATAGAAACCCCCCTCAGCGGAAGAAAGCAGCCGGCTAATGTCGCTCTTTTTCGGCTACCGATTTGTCCGCAACCGCTCTTTTCTCTCACAAGCGGCAGTCGCTGGGAACCGTGATTCCAACATCTCCGTTGCATTCGGGAGTAGGTCTTTAGCCGGCTTCTTTCTTCAGAGGAAAAAGCTTATCCCTGCAGCCCAGAAAGGAGCGAAGAGTACATCAAGTCGTTTTCTCTCCGACGGCGTATATCCCAGAGCTACTCAGCTAGCTAGTCAGATATGTAAGAAGGAGATATTCGTTTCTTTCCTCTGTCGACAGAGAAACTAAAAGTGTAGTACCGAAAAATAATGAAAGAAACGAAAACTTTACCCATTTGAAAGGTAACACCTCGAAAGAGTTCTAGTGTTTCTGCTTTTAGCGAGAAAGGAAGTTGAGCACAAAATTGCTTTTTTCCGGGCTACAGAGAGAGTCCCCCCTCAACGGAAGAAAACGGCCGGCTAAAGTCGCTCTTTTTCGGCTACCGATTTGTCCGCAACCGCTCTTTTCTCTCACAAGCGGCAGTCGCTGGGAACCGTGATTCCAACATCTCCGTTGCATTCGGGAGTGCGTCTTTCGCGATGAGGACATAAGTCGATTTCTCTCCGACGGCGTATATCCCAGAGCTGCTCAGCTAGCTAGTCAGATATGTAAAAAGGGAATATTCGTTTCTTTCCTCTGTCGACAGAGAAACTAAAAGTGTAGTACCGAAAAAAAAGAAAGAAACGAAAAATTTTCCCATTTGAAAGGTAACACCTCGAAAGAGTTCTAGGACTTGTGCTTTTAGCGAGAAAAGAAATTGAGCACAAAATTGCTTTTTTCCGGGCTACAGAGAGAAACCCCCCTCAACGGAAGAAAGCAGCCTGCTAATGTCGCTCTTTTTCGGCTACCGTTTTGTCCGCAACCGCTCATTTCTCTCACAAGCGGCAGTCGCTGGGATCCGTGATTCCAACATCTCCGTTGCATTCGGGAGTGCGTCTTTAGCCGGCTTATTTCTTCAGAGGAAAAAGCTTGTCCCTGCAGCCCAGAAAGGAGCGATGGGGACATCAAGTCGATTTCTCTCCGACGGCGTATATCCCAGAGCTACTCAGCTAGCTAGTCAGATACGTAAGAAGGAGATATTCGTTTCTTTCCTCTGTCGACAGAGAAACTAAAAGTGTAGTACCGAAAAATAATGAAAGAAACGAAAACTTTACACATTTGAAAGGTAACACCTCGAAAGAGTTCTAGGACTTCTGCTTTTAGCGAGAAAAGAAGTTGAGCACAAAATTGCTTTTTTCCGGGCTACAGAGAGAAACCCCCCTCAACGGAAGAAAACGGCCGGCTAAAGTCGCTCTTTTTCGGCTACCGATTTGTCCGCAACCGCTCTTTTCTCTCACAAGCGGCAGTCGCTGGGAACCGTGATTCCAACATCTCCGTTGCATTCGGGAGTGCGTCTTTCGCGATGAGGACATAAGTCGATTTCTCTCCGACGGCGTATATCCCAGAGCTACTCAGCTAGCTAGTCAGATATGTAAGAAGGAGGTATTCGTTTCTTTCCTCTGTCGACAGAGAAACTAAAAGTGCAATACTGAAAAAAAATGAAAGAAACGAAATCTTTCCCCATTTGAAAGGTAACACTATAAAAATAGTTCTAGAAGTTGTGCTTTCAGCGAGAAAAGAAAATGAGCACAAAAGTACTCCTTTCCGGGCTACAGAGGGAAAACACCCTCAGAGGAAGAAAACGGCCGGCTAAAGTCGCTATTTTTCGTCTACCGATTTGTCCGCAAACGCTCTTTTCTCTCACAAGCGGCAGACGCTGGGAACCGTGATTCCAACATCTCCGTTGCATTCGGGAGTAGGTCTTTAGCCGGCTTCTTTCTTCAGAGGAAAAAGCTTATCCCTGCAGCCCAGAAAGGAGCGAAGAGTACATCAAGTCGATTACTCTCCGACGGCGTATATCCCAGAGCTACTCAGCTAGCTAGTCAGATATGTAAGAAGGGGATATTCGTTTCTTTCCTCTGTCGACAGAGAAACTAAAAGTGTAGTACCGAAAAAAATGAAAGAAACGAAATCTTTCCCCATTTGAAAGGTAGCACCTCGAAACAGTTCTAGGAGTTCTGCCATCAGCGAGAAAAGAAATTGAGCACAAAATTGCTTTTTTCCGAGCTACAGAGAGAAACCCCCCTCAGCGGAAGAAAGCAGCCGGCTAATGTCGCTCTTTTTCGGCTACCGATTTGTCCGCAACCGCTCTTTTCTCCCACAAGCGGCAGTCGCTGGGAACCGTGATTCCAACATCTCCGTTGCATTCGGGAGTGCGTCTTTAGCCGGCTTATTTCTTCAGAGGAAAAAGCTTGTCCCTGCAGCCCAGAAAGGAGCGATGGGGACATCAAGTCGATTTCTCTCCGACGGCGTATATCCCAGAGATACTCAGCTAGCTAGTCAGATATGTAAGAAGGAGATATTCGTTTCTTTCCTCTGTCGACAGAGAAACTAAAAGTGTAGTACTTAAAAAAAATGAAAGAAACGAAATCTTTCCCCATTTGAAAGGTAACACTATAAAAATAGTTCTAGAAGTTGTGCTTTCAGCGAGAAAAGAAAATGAGCACAAAAGTACTCCTTTTCGGGCTACAGAGGGAAACCCCCCTCAGAGGAAGAAAACGGCCGGCTAAAGTCGCTCTTTTTCGTCTACCGATTTGTCCGTTGCATTCTGGAGTACGTCTTTAGCCGGCTTATTTCTTCAGAGGAAAAAGCTTATCCCTGCAGCCCAGAAAGGAGCGATGGGGACGTCAAGTCGATTTCTCTCCGACGGCGTATATCCCAGAGCTACTCAGCTAGCTAGTCAGATATGTAAGAAGGAGATACTCGTTTCTTTCCTCTGTCGACAGAGAAACTAAAAGTGTAGTACCGAAAAAATGAAAGAAACGAAATCTTTCCCCATTTGAAAGGTAACACCTCGATACAGTTCTAGGAGTTGTGCTTTTAGCGAGAAAAGAAGTTGAGCACAAAATTGCTTCTTTCCGGGCTACAGAGAGAAACCCCCCTCAGCGGAGGAAAGCAGCCGGCTAATGTCGCTCTTTTTCGGCAACCGATTTGTCCGCAACCGCTCTTTTCTCTCACAAGCCGTAGACGCTGGGAACCGTGATTCCAACATCTCCGTTGCATTCGGGGAGTGTGTTTTTAACCGGCTTCTTTCTTCCGAGGATAAAGCAATGGTGGTGTATGGAATTTGTTTTTAAGGACAAAAAATAAAATTGAACTTTTAAAAATGAGTAAAAAAAAGGAAGGCAGGAATGCTCATTCTTGTATTCCTTTCCTTCAGGAAGGAACAAGAATAGTCTCTGTTTTTCTAGCCCATTCAGGAAGTCATACATAGCAAAAATAGCCCTGTTATCTAATGGTCAATGTTTATTTAGGTTGTTGAAGCAGGTTCCCTACACCAGGTCGCACAGGTAGGCATCCCAGCGGGTCTTGAATATCTCCAGAGAAGGAGACTCCACAACCCCCCTGGGCAGCCTGTTCCAGTGCTCTGTCACCCTCACTGTAAAGAAGTTCCTGCAAACATTCGTGTGGAACTTCCTATGTTCCAGCTTATGTCCATTTCCCCTTGTCCTGTCTCCACGTACCACTGGAAGGAGACTAGCCTCCCCACTATGGCCCCCACACCTCAGATATTTATAAACCTGTAATGTTTCATTTTCTTCTAGGTTCTGAGAACAGTTGCTAGAAGTCTGACAATAGTTGCTGCTCTGACCTGAATTTCTTCCCCTTTTCATTGCTAAGCCAGGTGATGTTTTTAGGTTCAAATTATACAGAAAGCACATTAACTATCACAGCTGAGAAAAACAGTAAACATGCTGTAAACAAACCAACTATTCATATTAAAAAAACAACATTTTTTTTGTTTGTTTGTTTTGCTTAGCGCATGATGAGTCCATCAAAAAGCTACTTGGGAGATGGAATGTATGCCTGCCTAGTTTGCTTCCTGTTTGGTTATTAACACTTACTGCAACTATGACTGCTGGTTATTGAAGGAGGGGCTTAGCTTTCTATCAGAACCCTGGGACTAATAAAAACATTGCTATTAATGTTTAAAGAGCAAGTTGTTACTTTCACCAGTAAATAGAAAGGAAAAACCAAAAAAAACTTTTTTTAAAAGGAAAAACCAAGAAAAGCAGGGTCAGAGCGGAGGAAATCCAAGAAAAGCGAAGTTAGATCGGAGGAAAACCAAGAGAAGCGGGGTTAGAGCGGAGGAAAACCAAGAAAAGAGGGGTCAGAGCGAAGGCAAAACCAAAAAAAGCGAAGTTAGAGCGGAGAAAAACCATGAAAAATAGTTTCGAGAAGAGGAAAATCAAAAAAAGCAGGTCTGGAGCTGAGGAAAACCAAGCAAAGCATGGATAGAGCGGAGGAAAACAAAAAAAAAGCGGAGTTAGAGCGGTGGAAAACCAAGAAAAACGAAGTTAGTGCAAAGGAAAACCAAGAAAAGCGGGGGTAGAGCAGAAGAAATCCAAAAAAAGTGAAGTTAGTGCGGATGAAAAACAAAAAAAGCAAGGTTAGAGCGAAGGAAATCCAAGAAAAGCGAAGTTAGAGCAAAGGAAAACCAAGAAAACCGGGGTTAGAGCAGAGGAAATCCAAGAGAAGCGGGGTTAGAGCGCAGGAAATAATAGAAAAGCGAAGTTAGAGAGGAGGAAAGCAAAGTAAATGGGGTTAGAGTGGAGGAAAAGGAAGAAAAGCGAGGTTAGAGCAGAGGGAAACCAAGAAAAGCAAGGTTAGAGCGAAGGAAAACCAAGAAAAGAGGAGTTAGAGCGGAGGAAATCCAAGAAAAGCAAAGTTAGAGCAAAGGAAAACCAAGAAAACCAGGGTTAGAGCAGAGGAAATCCAAGAGAAGCGGGGATAGAGCGGAGGAAAAGCAAGAAAAGCAAAGTTAGAGCGGAGGAACACTAAAAAAAAGCGGGGTTAGAGTGGAGGAAAACCAAGAAAAGCAGGGTTTCTGCGCAAAAAACTAGGAAATGCCAAGTTAGAGCAAAGGAAAACCAAGAAAAGCGGGGTTAGAGCGGAAGAAAACCAAGAAAACGGGGTTAGAGAGGAGGAAAACTATAAAAAGCGAACTTAGAGCAGAGGAAAACCAAGAAAAGCGAAGTTAGAGCGGAGGAAAACCAAGAAAAGCGGAGTTAGAGCGAAGGAAAACCATGAGAAGCGGGGTTAGAGCAGAAGAAAACCAAGAAAACGGGGTTATAGCGGAGGAAAATCAAGAAAAGCAAGGTTAGAGCGGAGGAAAACCAAGAAAAGTAGGGTTAGAGCAGAGGAAAACCAAGAAAAGCGGGGTTAGAGCAGAGAAAAACCAAGAAAAGCGGGGTTAGAGTGGAGGAAATCCAAGAAAAGCGAAGTTACAGCGGAGGAAAACCGTGAAAAGCGGGGTTAGAGCGGAGGAAAACAAAGAAAAGGAAAGTTAGATCGGAGGAAAACCAAGAAAAGCGAGGTTAGAGTGGAGGAAGAGAGAAAAAAGTGAAGTTAGCGCGGAGGAAAACGAAGAAAAACGAAGTTAGAGCGGAGGAAAACCAAGAAAAGCGGGGTTAGAGTGGAGGAAAACCATGAAAACAAGGTTAGAGAAGAGGAAAATCAAGAAAAGCAGGGCTAGAGCGGAGGAAAAGCAAGAAAAGCAAAGTTAGAGCGGAGGAAAACCAAAAAAAAGCGGGGTTAGAGCTAAGGAAAACCAAGAAAAGCGGGGTTAGAGTGGAGGAAATCCAAGAAAAGCGAAGTTAGATCGGAGGAAAACCAAGAATAGCGGGGTTAGAGCGGAGGAAAACCAAGAAAAGCAGGGTTAGAGCAGTGGAAAACTCTCTTGGGAAACATAGAGACACACAGTGACCCATAGGTAGACACTGGGACCCACAGCGGAACAATGGGACACATAGGGACCCCATGGATTACAGTGGGGGACATTGAGACCCATAGAGACACATAGGGACCCCGCTGAGACCCATAAGAGACCCCACAGAGGCACATAGGTAACACATTGAAACCCATAAATACCAATAAGAAGACATATGGGCCCAGAGATACCCATAAGAGACCCCATAGAGTCCCCAAAGAGGCACATAGTAATCCATACGGGGGACACTGGGACAAATAGGGACACATACTGACTCATAGGGAGACACTGGGAACCATAGGGACAATGGGGCAAATAGGGACCCCATGGATTACAAGGGGGACAGTGAGACCCATAGAGACACATAGGGACCTTGCTGAGACCCATAGATACTCATAGGAAGACATTTGGACGAAGAGATACCCATAAGATACCCCATAGAGACCCCATAGAGGCAAATAGCAACCCATAGGGGGGACACTGGGAAACATAGGGACACATAGTGGCCCATAGGGAGACACTGGGACCCATAGGGAGACATTGGCACACATAGGGACCACATGCATTACATTGGGGGACAGTGAGACCCCTAGAGACACACAGGGACCCGGTTGAGACCCATAAGAGACCCCATAGAGGCACATACGGACGACACTGAAACCCATAGATACACAGAGGGAGAATTTTCGGCCCAGAGATACGCATAAGAGACCCCATAGAGACCTTATAGAGGCACATGGCAACCCATAGGGGGGACATTGGGACACATAGGGACACATAGTGACCCATAGGGATACACTGGGACCCATAGGGGGACAATGGGACACATAGGGACCATATGGATTACAAGGGGGACAGTGAAACCCATAGAGACACATAGGGACCCCGCTGAGACCAATTAAAGACCTCATAGAGGCGCATAGGGACCACATTGAAACCCATAGATACCCATAGGAAAATATTTGGGCCCAGAGATACCCATAGGAGACCCTATAGAGACCCCATAGAGGCACATAGCAACCCATAGGGGGGACATTGGGAAACATAGGGACACATAGTGGCCCATAGGGAGACACTGGGACCCATAGGCGGACAATGGGACACATAGGGACCCCACGGATTACAGTGGGGGACAGTGAGACCCCTAGAGACACACAGGGACCTGGTTGAGACCCATAAGAGACCCCATAGAGGCACATACGGACGACACTGAAACCCATAGATACACAGAGGGAGAATTTTCGGCCCAGAGATACGCATAAGAGACCCCATAGAGACCCTATAGAGGCACATAGCAACCCATAGGGGGGACATTGGGACACATAGGGACACATAGTGACCCATAGGGATACACTGGGACCCATAGGGGGACAATGGGACACATAGGGACCATATGGATTACAAGGGGGACAGTGAAACCCATAGAGACACATAGGGACCCCACTGAGACCAATTAAAGACCTCATAGAGGCGCATAGGGACCACATTGAAACCCATAGATACCCATAGGAAGACATTTGGGCCCAGAGATACCCATAAGAGACCCCATAGAGACCCCATAGAGGCACATAGCAACCCACAGGGGGGACACTGGGACCCATAGGGACGCATAGTGATCCATAGGGAGACACTGGGACACATAGGGGGACACTGGGAAACATAGGGACCCCATGGATTACAGTGGGGGACAGTGAGAGCCATAGAGACACATAGGGACCCCGCTGAGACCCATAAGAGACCCCATAGAGGCACATAGGTAACACATTGAAACCCATAAATACCAATAAGAAGACATATGGGCCCAGAGATACCCATAAGAGACCCCATAGAGTCCCCAAAGAGGCACATAGCAATCCATACGGGGGACACTGGGACAAATAGGGACACATACTGACTCATAGGGAGACACTGGGAACCATAGGGACAATGGGACAAATAGGGACCCCATGGATTACAAGGGGGACAGTGAGACCCATAGAGACACATAGGGACCTTGCTGAGACCCATAGATACTCATAGGAAGACATTTGGACGAAGAGATACCCATAAGATACCCCATAGAGACCCCATAGAGGCAAATAGCAACCCATAGGGGGGACATTGGGAAACATAGGGACACATAGTGGCCCATAGGGAGACACTGGGACCCATAGGGAGACATTGGCACACATAGGGACCACATGCATTACATTGGGGGACAGTGAGACCCCTAGAGACACACAGGGACCCGGTTGAGACCCATAAGAGACCCCATAGAGGCACATACGGACGACACTGAAACCCATAGATACACAGAAGGAGAATTTTCGACCCAGAGATACGCATAAGAGACCCCATAGAGACCCTATAGAGGCACATAGCAACCCATAGGGGGGACATTGGGACACATAGGGACACATAGTGACCCATAGGGATACACTGGGACCCATAGGGGGACAATGGGACACATAGGGACCATATGGATTACAAGAGAGACAGTGAAACCCATAGAGTGTTACCTCGATCTGGTAACCTGGAAAGTCAAGTCCCTTTGTGAATGTGTATCGACGGCCCCGACCAAGTCACAGCTGTTTGTTACACCATTATGGTGAGCTGTAAAATGGCGTTTATTGGAATGTGAGGGTCCCTTATATAGGTATCCAGTTTCATCCTTATCTTTTTTACATATGCATGACCCAGCAGGGGAGGGCCTATCACGTTACATCCCGAGGGTCCGATTTCGCCTAATACAACATAGAGACACATAGGGACCCCACTGAGACCAATTAAAGACCTCATAGAGGCGCATAGGGACCACACTGAAACCCATAGATACCCATAGGAAGACATTTGGGCCCAGAGATACCCATAAGAGACCTCATAGAGACCCCATAGATGCACATAGCAACCCACATGGGGGACACTGGGACCCATAGGGACGCATAGTGATCCATAGGGAGACACTGGGACACATAGGGGGACACTGGGAAACATAGGGACCCCATGGATTACAGTGGGGGACAGTGAGACCCATAGAGACACATAGGGACCCCGCTGAGACCCATAAGAGACCCCATAGAGGCACATAGGTAACACATTGAAACCCATAAATACCAATAAGAAGACATATGGGCCCAGAGATACCCATAAGAGACCCCATAGAGTCCCCAAAGAGGCACATAGCAATCCATACGGGGGACACTGGGACAAATAGGGACACATACTGACTCATAGGGAGACACTGGGAACCATAGGGACAATGGGACAAATAGGGACCCCATGGATTACAAGGGGGACAGTGAGACCCATAGAGACACATAGGGACCTTGCTGAGACCCATTAAAGACCTCATAGAGGCGCATAGGGACCACACTGAAACCCATAGATACCCATAGGAAGACATTTGGACCAAGAGATACCCATAAGATACCCCATAGAGACCCCATAGAGGCAAATAGCAACCCATAGGGGGGACATTGGGAAACATAGGGACAAATAGTGGCCCATAGGGAGACACTGGGACCCATAGGGAGACATTGGCACACATAGGGACCACATGCATTACATTGGGGGACAGTGAAACCCCTAGAGACACACAGGGACCCGGTTGAGACCCATAAGAGACCCCATAGAGGCACATACGGACGACACTGAAACCCATAGATACACAGAGGGAGAATTTTCGGCCCAGAGATACGCATAAGAGACCCCATAGAGACCTTATAGAGGCACATGGCAACCCATAGGGGGGACATTGGGACACATAGGGACACATAGTGACCCATAGGGATACACTGGGACCCATAGGGGGACAATGGGACACATAGGGACCATATGGATTACAAGGGGGACAGTGAAACCCATAGAGACACATAGGGACCCCGCTGAGACCAATTAAAGACCTCATAGAGGCGCATAGGGACCACATTGAAACCCATAGATACCCATAGGAAAATATTTGGGCCCAGAGATACCCATAGGAGACCCTATAGAGACCCCATAGAGGCACATAGCAACCCATAGGGGGGACATTGGGAAACATAGGGACACATAGTGGCCCATAGGGAGACACTGGGACCCATAGGCGGACAATGGGACACATAGGGACCCCACGGATTACAGTGGGGGACAGTGAGACCCCTAGAGACACACAGGGACCTGGTTGAGACCCATAAGAGACCCCATAGAGGCACATACGGACGACACTGAAACCCATAGATACACAGAGGGAGAATTTTCGGCCCAGAGATACGCATAAGAGACCCCATAGAGACCCTATAGAGGCACATAGCAACCCATAGGGGGGACATTGGGACACATAGGGACACATAGTGACCCATAGGGATACACTGGGACCCATAGGGGGACAATGGGACACATAGGGACCATATGGATTACAAGGGGGACAGTGAAACCCATAGAGACACATAGGGACCCCACTGAGACCAATTAAAGACCTCATAGAGGCGCATAGGGACCACATTGAAACCCATAGATACCCATAGGAAGACATTTGGGCCCAGAGATACCCATAAGAGACCCCATAGAGACCCCATAGAGGCACATAGCAACCCACAGGGGGGACACTGGGACCCATAGGGACGCATAGTGATCCATAGGGAGACACTGGGACACATAGGGGGACACTGGGAAACATAGGGACCCCATGGATTACAGTGGGGGACAGTGAGAGCCATAGAGACACATAGGGACCCCGCTGAGACCCATAAGAGACCCCATAGAGGCACATAGGTAACACATTGAAACCCATAAATACCAATAAGAAGACATATGGGCCCAGAGATACCCATAAGAGACCCCATAGAGTCCCCAAAGAGGCACATAGCAATCCATACGGGGGACACTGGGACAAATAGGGACACATACTGACTCATAGGGAGACACTGGGAACCATAGGGACAATGGGACAAATAGGGACCCCATGGATTACAAGGGGGACAGTGAGACCCATAGAGACACATAGGGACCTTGCTGAGACCCATAGATACTCATAGGAAGACATTTGGACGAAGAGATACCCATAAGATACCCCATAGAGACCCCATAGAGGCAAATAGCAACCCATAGGGGGGACATTGGGAAACATAGGGACACATAGTGGCCCATAGGGAGACACTGGGACCCATAGGGAGACATTGGCACACATAGGGACCACATGCATTACATTGGGGGACAGTGAGACCCCTAGAGACACACAGGGACCCGGTTGAGACCCATAAGAGACCCCATAGAGGCACATACGGACGACACTGAAACCCATAGATACACAGAAGGAGAATTTTCGACCCAGAGATACGCATAAGAGACCCCATAGAGACCCTATAGAGGCACATAGCAACCCATAGGGGGGACATTGGGACACATAGGGACACATAGTGACCCATAGGGATACACTGGGACCCATAGGGGGACAATGGGACACATAGGGACCATATGGATTACAAGAGAGACAGTGAAACCCATAGAGTGTTACCTCGATCTGGTAACCTGGAAAGTCAAGTCCCTTTGTGAATGTGTATCGACGGCCCCGACCAAGTCACAGCTGTTTGTTACACCATTATGGTGAGCTGTAAAATGGCGTTTATTGGAATGTGAGGGTCCCTTATATAGGTATCCAGTTTCATCCTTATCTTTTTTACATATGCATGACCCAGCAGGGGAGGGCCTATCACGTTACATCCCGAGGGTCCGATTTCGCCTAATACAACATAGAGACACATAGGGACCCCACTGAGACCAATTAAAGACCTCATAGAGGCGCATAGGGACCACACTGAAACCCATAGATACCCATAGGAAGACATTTGGGCCCAGAGATACCCATAAGAGACCTCATAGAGACCCCATAGATGCACATAGCAACCCACATGGGGGACACTGGGACCCATAGGGACGCATAGTGATCCATAGGGAGACACTGGGACACATAGGGGGACACTGGGAAACATAGGGACCCCATGGATTACAGTGGGGGACAGTGAGACCCATAGAGACACATAGGGACCCCGCTGAGACCCATAAGAGACCCCATAGAGGCACATAGGTAACACATTGAAACCCATAAATACCAATAAGAAGACATATGGGCCCAGAGATACCCATAAGAGACCCCATAGAGTCCCCAAAGAGGCACATAGCAATCCATACGGGGGACACTGGGACAAATAGGGACACATACTGACTCATAGGGAGACACTGGGAACCATAGGGACAATGGGACAAATAGGGACCCCATGGATTACAAGGGGGACAGTGAGACCCATAGAGACACATAGGGACCTTGCTGAGACCCATTAAAGACCTCATAGAGGCGCATAGGGACCACACTGAAACCCATAGATACCCATAGGAAGACATTTGGACCAAGAGATACCCATAAGATACCCCATAGAGACCCCATAGAGGCAAATAGCAACCCATAGGGGGGACATTGGGAAACATAGGGACAAATAGTGGCCCATAGGGAGACACTGGGACCCATAGGGAGACATTGGCACACATAGGGACCACATGCATTACATTGGGGGACAGTGAAACCCCTAGAGACACACAGGGACCCGGTTGAGACCCATAAGAGACCCCATAGAGGCACATACGGACGACACTGAAACCCATAGATACACAGAGGGAGAATTTTCGGCCCAGAGATACGCATAAGAGACCCCATAGAGACCTTATAGAGGCACATGGCAACCCATAGGGGGGACATTGGGACACATAGGGACACATAGTGACCCATAGGGATACACTGGGACCCATAGGGGGACAATGGGACACATAGGGACCATATGGATTACAAGGGGGACAGTGAAACCCATAGAGACACATAGGGACCCCGCTGAGACCAATTAAAGACCTCATAGAGGCGCATAGGGACCACATTGAAACCCATAGATACCCATAGGAAAATATTTGGGCCCAGAGATACCCATAGGAGACCCTATAGAGACCCCATAGAGGCACATAGCAACCCATAGGGGGGACATTGGGAAACATAGGGACACATAGTGGCCCATAGGGAGACACTGGGACCCATAGGCGGACAATGGGACACATAGGGACCCCACGGATTACAGTGGGGGACAGTGAGACCCCTAGAGACACACAGGGACCTGGTTGAGACCCATAAGAGACCCCATAGAGGCACATACGGACGACACTGAAACCCATAGATACACAGAGGGAGAATTTTCGGCCCAGAGATACGCATAAGAGACCCCATAGAGACCCTATAGAGGCACATAGCAACCCATAGGGGGGACATTGGGACACATAGGGACACATAGTGACCCATAGGGATACACTGGGACCCATAGGGGGACAATGGGACACATAGGGACCATATGGATTACAAGGGGGACAGTGAAACCCATAGAGACACATAGGGACCCCACTGAGACCAATTAAAGACCTCATAGAGGCGCATAGGGACCACATTGAAACCCATAGATACCCATAGGAAGACATTTGGGCCCAGAGATACCCATAAGAGACCCCATAGAGACCCCATAGAGGCACATAGCAACCCACAGGGGGGACACTGGGACCCATAGGGACGCATAGTGATCCATAGGGAGACACTGGGACACATAGGGGGACACTGGGAAACATAGGGACCCCATGGATTACAGTGGGGGACAGTGAGAGCCATAGAGACACATAGGGACCCCGCTGAGACCCATAAGAGACCCCATAGAGGCACATAGGTAACACATTGAAACCCATAAATACCAATAAGAAGACATATGGGCCCAGAGATACCCATAAGAGACCCCATAGAGTCCCCAAAGAGGCACATAGCAATCCATACGGGGGACACTGGGACAAATAGGGACACATACTGACTCATAGGGAGACACTGGGAACCATAGGGACAATGGGACAAATAGGGACCCCATGGATTACAAGGGGGACAGTGAGACCCATAGAGACACATAGGGACCTTGCTGAGACCCATTAAAGACCTCATAGAGGCGCATAGGGACCACACTGAAACCCATAGATACCCATAGGAAGACATTTGGACCAAGAGATACCCATAAGATACCCCATAGAGACCCCATAGAGGCAAATAGCAACCCATAGGGGGGACATTGGGAAACATAGGGACAAATAGTGGCCCATAGGGAGACACTGGGACCCATAGGGAGACATTGGCACACATAGGGACCACATGCATTACATTGGGGGACAGTGAGACCCCTAGAGACACACAGGGACCCGGTTGAGACCCATAAGAGACCCCATAGAGGCACATACGGACGACACTGAAACCCATAGATACACAGAGGGAGAATTTTCGGCCCAGAGATACGCATAAGAGACCCCATAGAGACCCTATAGAGGCACATAGCAACCCATAGGGGGGACACATAGGGACACATAGTGACCCATAGGGATACACTGGGACCCATAGGGGGACAATGGGACACATAGGGACCATATGGATTACAAGGGGGACAGTGAAACCCATAGAGACACATAGGGACCCCGCTGAGACCAATTAAAGACCTCATAGAGGCGCATAGGGACCACATTGAAACCCATAGATACCCATAGGAAAATATTTGGGCCCAGAGATACCCATAGGAGACCCTATAGAGACCCCATAGAGGCACATAGCCACCCATAGTGGGGACATTGGGAAACATAGGGACACATAGTGACTCATAGGGAGACACTGGGACCCATAGGCGGACAATGGGACACATAGGGACCCCACGGATTACAGTGGGGGACAGTGAGACCCATGGAGACACATAGGGACCCCGCTGAATGTCATAAGAGAGTCCATAGAGACACATAGGGACCACACTGAATCCCACAAATCCCCATAGGAAGACATTTGGGCCCAGAGATACCCATAAGAGACCCCATAGAGACCCCATAGAGGCACATAGCAACCCACAGGGGGGACACTGGGACCCATAGGGACACATAGTGATCCATAGGGAGGCACTGGGACACATAGGGGGACATTGGGAAACATAGGGACCCCATGGATTACAGTGGGGGACAGTGAGAGCCATAGAGACACATAGGGACCCCGCTGTGACCCATAAGAGACCCCATAGAGGCACATAGGGACCACACTGAAACCCATAGATAACCATAGGAAGAAATTTGGGCCCAGAGATACCCATGAGAGACCACATAGAGGCACATAGCAACCCACAGGGGGGACATTGGGACACATAGGGACACATAGTGACCCATAGGGAGACACTGGGACCCATAGGGGGACATTGGGACACATAGGGACCCCATGGATTACAGTGGGGGACAGTGAGACCCATAGAGACACATAGAGACTCAGCTGAGACCCATAAGAGACCCCATAGAGGCAGATACGGAGACACTGGGACCCATGGGGGGACATAGATATCCATAGGAGGACATTGGGACACATTGGAACCCCATAGAGTGACATAGAGACACATAGGGACACATTTAGAAGGTTTCTATGGGGTCTCTTATGGGCATCTCTGGACCCAAGTGTATTCCTATGGGTATCTATGGGTTTCAATGTGGTCCCTATGTGACTCTATGGGTTCTTTTATGGGTCTCAGCAGGGTCCCTCTGTGTCTCTATTGGTCTCACTGTCCCCCAGTGTAATGCATGGTGTCCATATGTGTCCCAGTGTCCCCCTATGGGTCTCAGTGTCTCCCTATGGGTCACTATGTGTCCCTATATGTCCCAATGTCCCACCTATGAGTTTCTTGTGCCTCTATGTAGTCTTTATTGGGTCTCTTATGGGTATCTCTGGGCCCAAATGTCTTCCTATGGGTATCTATGGGTTTCAGTGCGGTTCCTATGTGTCTGTATGGGTCTCACTGTCCCCCACTGTAATCCATGGGGTCCCTATGTGTCCCAATGTCCACCTATTGGTCCCAGTGTCTCCCTATGGGTCACTATATGTCTCTATATGTCCCAATGTCACCCCTGTGGGTTGCTATGTGCCTCTATGGGTTCTCTATGGGGTCTCTTATGGGTATCTCTGGGCCCGAATATCTTCCTATTGGTCTCTATGTGTTTCAAAGTTGTCCTATGTGTCCCTATTGGTCTTAATGGCTCCTAATGTGTCCCTATGAGTTTATATGGGGTCTCTATAGGTCCCAATGTGTCTCTTTGTGTTCCTATGTGTCTATATGGAGTCTCTATGTGGTTTCTATGGGTCCCAACTTCTCTCAATGTGTCACTATGTGCCTCTATGGGGTCTCCATGGGTTTCTATGGGGTCTCTCTATGGGTCCCTATTGGTCCCAATGGGTCCCTATGAGTCTCTATGATGTCTCCCTTTGTCCCCATATGGGTCCCAGTGTCTTTCTATGGGTCTCTATGGTACTCACTGTGTCACTATTAGGTTTCAATGGGTCCCTATGGAATTTCTATGGGTCCCAGTGTTCCCCTATGGGGTCTCTATTGGTCTCTATGTGGTCCATATGTCTGTCTATAAGTCTCTATGGGTCCCAGTGTCCCCCTATGTGTCCCAATGTCTCCCTATGGGTGTCTATGTGCGTCTATGGGGTCTCTATGGGGTGTCTATGGGGTGCTATGTGTCTTTATGGGTCCCTATGTGTTTCTATGGGATGCTATGGGTGTCTATGGTGCTCTATGGGGTAGAATGGGGTGCTGTGGAGTGGCTATGGGGCACTGTAGGGTGCCTATGGGGCTCTATGGAGTAGTATAGGGTGTCTATGGGGCTCTATGAGGTATGTATGGGGTTCAATCGGGCACTGTGTGTCGATGTGGGGCACTATGGGGCTATATGTGATGTCTGTGGAGCACTATGGGGTGGCTATTGGGTGCCTATTGGGCTCTGTGGTGTTCTGTGGGTAGCTATTGGGCTCTATGGGGTGCCTATGGAGCTCTATGGGGTTCTATGGGGTGTTCTGAGGTTTCTATGGGGTGTCTATGGAACGCTATGGTGTGTCTATGTGGCAAAATGAGTTTCTATGGGTGGCTATGGGAGCTCTATGGGGCACAATGGGTTGCCTACGGGGCTCTAAGGGATGTCTATGGGCACTATGGGGTCTCTATGGGGCGGCTATAGGTCCTTATGTGGTGTCTATGTGGCACTATGTTGTGCTATGGGGTGCTGTGAGGCACTATGGGGTGCTATGGGGCACTGTGGAGCAGTATAGGGTGTCTGTGGGACCTTATGGGGTGCAATGGGGTGCTGTGGGGCACAAGGGTGTGTCTATGAGGCTCCTTGGGCTGCTATGGGGCACTGTAAAGTAGCTATGGGATGATTTGGGGTCTCTTTGTGCCTCTATGGGGCGCTATGGGTCACTATGTGGTGTCTATGGGGCTCTATGGGGTGGCTATGCGGTGCTGTAGGGTGGCTATGGGGTGCTTTGGGGTATCCTTGGGTTCCTATGGGGCGCTATGGGTGACTATGGGGTGCTATGGTTTGCTATGGGGCTCTATGCAGAAGAATGGGGTCTCTATGCGGCGCTATGGGTTCTCTATGGGACTCTATGGGGAGTCCATGGGGTGTCTTTGGGGATCTATGGGTTGTCTGTGGGGCTCTATGGGGTCTGCATGGGGTCTGTATGGGGTTCAGTGGGTCTCTATGGGGCTCTATGGGGTGTCTACAGGCACTATGAGGCGATACGCAGTGTCTATGTGGATCAATTGGGCTCTATGGTGTGGCTGTAGGGCCTTATGTGGTGTCTATGGGTCCCTATGGGGTGCAATGGGGTGCTGTGGGGCACAATGGAGTGTCTATGAGGCTCCATGGGCTGCTATGGGGCACTATGGAGTAGCTATGTGGTGCTATGTGGTCTCTTTGGGCCCCTATGGGTCACTATGGGGTGTCTATGGGGCTCTATAGGGTATCTTTGTGTTCCTATGGGGCGCTATGGGTGACTATGGGGTCGCTATGGGTTTCTTTGAGGCACTATGGGTCTCAATGGGGTCTCTATGGGTCTCAATTTATCCTTATGGCTCCCAATGACAGCCTATGGGTCTCTATGTGTCCCTATGGGTCCCGGTGTCTCTCTATGTGTCCCGATGGGTCCCAGTGTCTCTCTATGGGTCCCAATGTCTTCCTCTGGATCTCTATGTGTCCCTATGGGTCCCAGTGTCTCTCTATGTCCCCCTGTCTAGGTAGTAACTATACAGATGGTAACAAAGATTTGGGGAACTATGGGGTGTTTATGGGGCTCTATGGAGCAGTATGTTGTGTCTATGGGTCCCTATGGGGTGCAATGGGGTGTCGTGGGGCTCCATGGAGTGTCTAGGAGGCTCCATGGGCTGCTATGGGGCACTATGGAGTAGCTATGGGGTGCTATGGGGTCTCTTTGGGCCCCTATGGGTCACTATGGGGTGTCTATGGGGTATCTTTGTGTTCCTATGGAGCGCTATGGGTGACTATGGGGTCGCTATGGGTTTCTTTGGGGCACTATGGGGCACTATGGGTCTCAATGGGGTCTCTATGGGTCTCAGTTTATCCTTATGGCTCCCAATGACTGTCTATGGGTCTCTACATGTCCCTATGGGTCCCAGTGTCTCTCTATGTGTCCCTATGGGTCCCAGTGTCTCTCTATGGGTCCCAATGTCTTCCTCTGGATCTCTATGGGTCCCTATGGGTCCCAGTGTCTCTCTATGTCCCCCTGTCTAGGTGGTAACTATACAGATGGTAGCAAAGATGGTAACAAATGTACAGAGGTTCTAAGCGAGAGAGAAACTCACCAGTGGTGATGCCTTCGCTGAGGAAGCTGGGGCGGTCTTCACTGCAGAGCGATGTCCAAGAGATGCTGCCTCACAGAATCACAGAATTCTCAAGGTTGGAAAAGGGCTGCCAGCTTTTGTAGGAGAATAGCATGGGAGACAGTTGTGAAGGCTTTGCTGAAGTCCAAGTAGAGCACATCAACAGCCTTTCTTTCTTTCCTTCATCCATCAGATGGGTCACAGGATCGTAGAAGGAGATCAGATTGGTCAAGCAGGAGCTGCCCTTCACGAACCCATGCTGGCTAGGTCTGATCTCCTGCTCATCCCACACCTGCCGCATCTGTCATCTCCCTCAAGACAATTCGTTCCATTCCCTTCCCTGGCACCGAGGTCAGGCTAACAGGCCTGGAGTTGCCCGGATCCTCCTGACAACCTTGCTTGGAAATGGGAGTCACGTTGGCAAGCCTCCAGTCTTCTGGGACCTCACCCGGTAACAGGGAGCTCGGAAAGATAATGGAAAGCGGCTCGAGTGAGGGTCAGCCCTTAAATGAGGTCTCAGAGGAGGTGGAGTCGAGCTCCAGCCCTCCCGGGAGCACAGCTCCATTACTCTCACCTGTGCTCCCGCAGCTGACCCCACACTTGCCTCAGCTGATTAATCAGAGGTTCAGGCTGTGATTACCAATCTCCCATACAGCCCCTATGGGTCCCAATGTTTCCCTATGGGTCTCTAGCTGTCCCTATAGGTCTCTATGGGGTTATTATGCCTCTAAATGGGTCCCTATGTGTCTCTATGTCTCTCTATGGGGTCCCTATGTGTCCCAATGTCCCCCTATGGATCTCTATGTATCCATATGGGTCCCAGTGACTCCCTTTGGGTCACTAATGAGTCACTATGTGTCCCAACGTCTTCCCTATGGGTTGCTATGTGCCTCTGTGGGGTCTCATATGGGTATCTCTGGACCCAAATGTATTCCTATGGGTACCTATGGGTTTCAATGTGGTCCCTATGTGCCTCTATGGGGTCTCTATGGGTCTCAGCAGTGTCCCTATGTGTCTCTATGGGTCTCACTGTCCCTCACTGTAATCAATGGGATCCCTATGTGTCCCAATGTCCCCCTATGGGTCACTATGTGTCCCTATGTGTCCCAATGTCCCCCCTATGTGTTGCTATGTGCCACTATGGGGTCTCTATGAGGACTCTATGGGGTCTCATGGATATCTCTGGGCCCAAATGTCTTCCTATGGGTATCTATGGGTTTCAATGCAGTCCCTATGTGCCTCTATGGAGTCTCTTATGGGTCTCAGCGAGGTCCCTATGTGTCTCTATGGGTCTCACTGTCCCCCACTGAAATCCATGAGGTCCCTATGTGTCCCAATGTCCCCCTATTGGTCCCAGTGTCAGCCTATGGGTCACAATGTGTCCCTATGTGTCCCAGTGTCCCTCCTATGTGTTGCTAAGTGTCTCCATGGGGTCTCTTATGTGTATCTCTGGGCCAAAATATCTACCTATTGGTATCCATAGGTTACATTAGGTCCCTATGTGCCTCTATGGGGTCTCTTAAGGGTTACAGCGGAGTCCCTATGTGTCTCTATGGGTCTCACTGTCCCCCACTATGTTCCATGGGGTCCCTATGTGTCCCAATATACCCCTATGGGTCCAGGTGTCTCCCTATGGGTCACTATGTGTTCCTAAGTGCCGAATGTCCCCCCTATGTGTCCCAATGGCCCCCTTTGGGGTTTCTATGGGGACTCTTATTGGTATCTCTGGGCCCAAATGTCTTCCTATGGGTACCTATGGGTTTCAATGAGGTCCCTATGTGCCTCTATGGGGTCTCTTATGGGTATCAGTGGAGCCCCTATGTGTCTCTATGGGTCTCTCTCTTCCCCACTGTAATCCATGGGGTCCCTCTGTGTCCCAATGTCCACACTATGGGTTGCAATGTACCTCTATGGGGTCTCTATGTGGTCTCTTATGGGTATCTCTGGGCCCAAATGTATTCCTATGGGTATCTATGGGTTTCAATGTGGTCCCTATGTGCCTCTATGGGTCTCACTGTCCCCCACCTTAATCCATGGGGTCTCTAAGGGTCCTAATGTCCCCCTATGGGTCCCAGTGTCTCCCTATGGGTCACTATGTGTCCCTATGTGTCCCAATATCCCCCCTATGGGTAGCTATGTGCCTCTATGGGGTCTCTTATTTGTATCTATGGGCTTAAATGTCCTCCTATGGGTATCTATGGGTTTCAGTGTGGTCCCTATGTGCCACTATGGGGTCTCTTATGGGTCTCAGCAGAATCTCTATGTGTCTCTACGGGTATCACTGTCCCCCACTGTAATCCATGGAGTCCCTATGTGTCCCAATGTCACCCTATGGGTCCCAGTGTCTCCCTATGGGTCACTATGTGTCCCTATGTGTCCCAATGTCCCCCCTATGGGTTGCTATGTGCCTCTATGGGTTCTCTATGGGGCTCTATGTGGTGCCTATGGAGCTCTATGGGGTTCTATGGGGCGTACTGAGGTTTCTATGGGGTGTCTATGGAACGCTATGGTGTGTCTATGTGGCAAAATGAGTTTCTATGGGTGGCTATGGGAGCTCTATGGGGCACAATGGGTTGCCTACGGGGCTCTATGGGATGTCTATGGGGCTCTATGGCGCGGCTATATGTCCTTATGTGGTGTCTATGTGGCACTATGTTGTGCTATGGGGTGCTGTGAGGCACTATGGGGTGCTATGGGGCTCTATGGAGCATTATAGTGTGTCTATGGGTCCCTATGGGGTGCAATGGGGCGCTGTTGGGCACAAGGGTGTGTCTATGAGGCTCCATGGTCTGCTATGGGGCACTGTAAAGTAGCTATGGGATGATTTGGGGTCTCTTTGTGCCTCTATGGGGCGCTATGGGTCACTATGTGGTGTCTATGGGGCTCTATGGGGTGGCTATGCGGTGCTGTAGGGTGGCTATGGGGTGCTTTGGGGTATCCTTGGGTTCCTATGGGGCGCTATGGGTGACTATGGGGTGCTATGGTTTGCTATGGGGCTCTATGCAGAAGAATGGGGTCTCTATGGGGCGCTATGGGTTCTCTATGGGGCTCTATGGGGAGTCTATGGGGCTCTATGGCGCGGCTATATGTCCTTATGTGGTGTCTATGTGGCACTATGTTGTGCTATGGGGTGCTGTGAGGCACTATGGGGTGCTATGGGGCTCTATGGAGAATTATAGTGTGTCTATGGGTCCCTATGGGGTGCAATGGGGCGCTGTGGGGAACAAGGGTGTGTCTATGAGGCTCCATGGTCTGCTATGGGGCACTGTAAAGTAGCTATGGGATGATTTGGGGTCTCTTTGTGCCTCTATGGGGCGCTATGGGTCAGTATGTGGTGTCTATGGGGCTCTATGGGGTGGCTATGCAGTGCTGTAGGGTGGCTATGTGGTGCTTTGGGGTATCCTTGGGTTCCTATGGGGCGCTATGGGTGACTATGGGGTGCTATGGTTTGCTATGGGGCTCTATGCAGAAGAATGGGGTCTCTATGGGGCGCTATGGGTTCTCTATGGGGCTCTATGGGGAGTCTATGGGGCTCTATGGCGTGGCTATATGTCCTTATGTGGTGTCTATGTGGCACTATTTTGTGCTATGGGGTGCTGTGAGGCACTATGGGGTGCTATGGGGCTCTATGGAGCATTATAGTGTGTCTATGGTTCCCTATGGGGTGCAATGGGGCGCTGTGGGGCACAAGGGTGTGTCTATGAGGCTCCATGGTCTGCAATGGGGCACTGTAAAGTAGCTATGGGATGATTTGGGGTCTCTTTGTGCCTCTATGGGGCGCTATGTGTCACTATGTTGTGTCTATGGAGCTCTATGTGGTGGCTATGCGGTGCTGTAGGGTGGCTATGGGGTGCTTTGGGGTATCCTTGGGTTCCTATGGGGCGCTATGGGTGACTATGGGGTGCTATGGTTTGCTATGCGGCTCTATGCAGAAGAATGGGGTCTCTATGTGGCGCTATGGGTTCTCTATAGGGCTCTATGGGGAGTCTATGGGGTGTCTTTGGGGCTCTATGGAGCAGTATGCTGTGTCTATGGGTCCCTATGGGGTGCAATGGGGTGCTGTGGGGCACAATGGAGTGTCTATGAGGCTCCATGGGCTGCTATTGGGCACTGTGGAGTAGCTATGGGATGATTTGTGGTCTCTTTGTGCCCCTATGGGGTGCTATGGGTCACTATGTGGTGTCTATGGGGCTCTATGGGGTGGCTATGCGGTGCGGTAGGGTGGCTATGGGGTGCTTTGAGGTATCCTTGGGTTCCTATGGGGCGCTATAGGTGACTATGTGGTGCTATGGTTTGCTATGGGGCTCTATGCGGAAAAATGGGGTCTCTATGGGGCGCTATGAGGTCGCTATGGGGCTCTATGTGGAGTCTTTGGGGTGTCTTTCGGGATCTATGGGTTGTCTGTGGGGCTCTATGGGGTCTGCATGGGGTCTGTATGGGGTTCAGTGGGTCTCTATGGGGCTCTATGGGGTGTCTACAGGCACTATGGGCGATATGGGGTGTCTATGTGGTTCAATTGGGCTCTATGGTGTGGCTGTAGGGCCTTATGTGGTGTCTATGGGGCACTGTGGGCTGCTATGGGGTGCTGTGGGGAACTATGGGATGTCTATGGGGCTCTATTGTACAGTATGCTGTGTCTATGGGTCCCTATGGGGTGCAATGGGGTGCTGTGGGGCACAATGGAGTGTCTATGAGGCTCCATGGGCTGCTATGGGGCACTATGGAGTAGCTATGGGGTGCTATGGGGTCTCTTTGGGCCCCTATGGGTCACTATGGGGTGTCTGTAGGGCTTTATGGGGTATCTTTGTGTTCCTATGGGTCCCTATGGGGCGCTATGTGTCACTATGTGGTGTCTATGGGGCTCTATGGGGTGGCAATGCGGTGCTGTAGGGTGGCTATGTGGGTGCTTTGGGGTATCCTTGGGTTCCTATGGGGCGCTATGGGTGACTATGGGGTGCTATGGTTTGCTATGGGGCTCTATGCGGAAGAATGGGGTCTCTATGGGGCGCTATGAGGTCCCTATGGTGCTCTATGGGGAGTCTATGGGGTGTCTTTGGGGATCTATGGGTTGTCTGTGGGGCTCTATGGGGTCTGCATGGGGTCTGTATGGGGTTCAGTGGGTCTCTATGGGGCTCTATGGGGTGTCTACAGGCACTATGGGGCGATATGGGGTGTCTATGTGGTTCAATTGGGCTCTATGGTGTGGCTGTAGGGCCTTATGTGGTGTCTATGGGGCACTGTGGGCTGCTATGGGGTGCTGTGGGGCACAATGGAGTGTCTATGAGGCTCCATGGGCTGCTATGGGGCACTATGGAGTAGCTATGGGGTGCTATGGGGTCTCTTTGGGCCCCTATGGGTCACTATGGGGTGTCTATGGGGCTCTATTGGGTATCTCAGTGTTCCTATGGGTCCCTATGGGGCGCTATGTGTCACTATGTGGTGTCTATGGGGCTCTATGGGGTGGCTATGCGGTGCTGTAGGGTGGCTATGTGGGTGCTTTGGGGTATCCTTGGGTTCCTATGGGGCGCTATGGGTGACTATGGGGTGCTATTGTTTGCTATGGGGCTCTATGCGGAAGAATGGGGTCTCTATGGGGCGCTATGAGGTCTCTATGGGGCTCTATGGGGAGTCTATGGGGTGTCTTTGGGGATCTATGGGTTGTCTGTGGGGCTCTATGGGGTCTGCATGGGGTCTGTATGGGGTTCAGTGGGTCTCTATGGGGCTCTATGGGGTGTCTACAGGCACTATGGGGCGATATGGGGTGTCTATGTGGTTCAATTGGGCTCTATGGTGTGGCTGTAGGGCCTTATGTGGTGTCTATGGGGAACTGTGGGCTGCTATGGAGAACTATGGGGTGTCTATGGGGCTCTATTGTACAGTATGCTGTGTCTATGGTTCCCTATGGGGTGCAATGGGGTGCTGTGGGGCACAATGGAGTGTCTATGAGGCTCCATGGGCTGCTATGGGGCACTATGGAGTAGCTATGGGGTGCTCTGGGGTCTCTTTGGGCCCCTATGGGTCACTATGGGTCACTATGTGGTGTCTATGGGGCTCTATGGGGTGGCTATGCGGTGCTGTAGGGTGGCTATGGGGTGCTTTGGGGTATCCTTGGGTTCCTATGGGGCGCTATGGGTGACTATGTGGTGCTATTGTTTGCTATGGGGCTCTATGCAGAAGAATGGGGTCTCTATGGGGCGCTATGAGGTCTCTATGGGGCTCTATAGGGAGTCTATGGGGTGTGTTTGGGGATCTATGGGTTGTCTGTGGGGCTCTATGGGGTCTGCATGGGGTCTGTATGGGGTTCAGTGGGTCTCTATGGGGCTCTATGGGGTGTCTACAGGCACTATGGGGCGATATGGGGTGTCTATGTGGTTCAATTGGGCTCTATGGTGTGGCTGTAGGGCCTTATGTGGTGTCTATGGGGCACTGTGGGCTGCTATGGGGTGCTGTGGGGAACTATGGGGTGTCTATGGGGCTCTATGGAGCAGTATGCTGTGTCTATGGGTCCCTATGGGGTGCAATGGGGTGCTGTGGGGCACAATGGAGTGTCTATGAGGCTCCATGGGCTGCTATCGGGCACTGAGGAGTAGCTATGGGATGATTTGGGGTCTCTTTGTGCCCCTATGGGGCGCTATGGGTCACTATGTGGTGTCTATGGGGCTCTATGGGTGGCTATGCGGTGCTGTAGGGTGGCTATGGGGTGCTTTGAGGTATCCTTGGGTTCCTATGGGGCGCTATAGGTGACTATGTGGTGCTATGGTTTGCTATGGGGCTCTATGCGGAAAAATGGGGTCTCTATGGGGCGCTATGAGGTCGCTATGGGGCTCTATGTGGAGTCTTTGGGGTGTCTTTCGGGATCTATGGGTTGTCTGTGGGGCTCTATGGGGTCTGCATGGGGTCTGTATGGGGTTCAGTGGGTCTCTATGGGGCTCTATGGGGTGTCTACAGGCACTATGGGCGATATGGGGTGTCTATGTGGTTCAATTGGGCTCTATGGTGTGGCTGTAGGGCCTTATGTGGTGTCTATGGGGCACTGTGGGCTGCTATGGGGTGCTGTGGGGAACTATGGGATGTCTATGGGGCTCTATTGTACAGTATGCTGTGTCTATGGGTCCCTATGGGGTGCAATGGGGTGCTGTGGGGCACAATGGAGTGTCTATGAGGCTCCATGGGCTGCTATGGGGCACTATGGAGTAGCTATGGGGTGCTATGGGGTCTCTTTGGGCCCCTATGGGTCACTATGGGGTGTCTGTAGGGCTTTATGGGGTATCTTTGTGTTCCTATGGGTCCCTATGGGGCGCTATGTGTCACTATGTGGTGTCTATGGGGCTCTATGGGGTGGCAATGCGGTGCTGTAGGGTGGCTATGTGGGTGCTTTGGGGTATCCTTGGGTTCCTATGGGGCGCTATGGGTGACTATGGGGTGCTATGGTTTGCTATGGGGCTCTATGCGGAAGAATGGGGTCTCTATGAGGCGCTATGAGGTCCCTATGGTGCTCTATGGGGAGTCTATGGGGTGTCTTTGGGGATCTATGGGTTGTCTGTGGGGCTCTATGGGGTCTGCATGGGGTCTGTATGGGGTTCAGTGGGTCTCTATGGGGCTCTATGGGGTGTCTACAGGCACTATGGGGCGATATGGGGTGTCTATGTGGTTCAATTGGGCTCTATGGTGTGGCTGTAGGGCCTTATGTGGTGTCTATGGGGCACTGTGGGCTGCTATGGGGTGCTGTGGGGCACAATGGAGTGTCTATGAGGCTCCATGGGCTGCTATGGGGCACTATGGAGTAGCTATGGGGTGCTATGGGGTCTCTTTGGGCCCCTATGGGTCACTATGGGGTGTCTATGGGGCTCTATTGGGTATCTCAGTGTTCCTATGGGTCCCTATGGGGTGCTATGTGTCACTATGTGGTGTCTATGGGGCTCTATGGGGTGGCTATGCGGTGCTGTAGGGTGGCTATGTGGGTGCTTTGGGGTATCCTTGGGTTCCTATGGGGCGCTATGGGTGACTATGGGGTGCTATGGTTTGCTATGGGGCTCTATGCGGAAGAATGGGGTCTCTATGGGGCGCTATGAGGTCTCTATGGGGCTCTATGGGGAGTCTATGGGGTGTCTTTGGGGATCTATGGGTTGTCTGTGGGGCTCTATGGGGTCTGCATGGGGTCTGTATGGGGTTCAGTGGGTCTCTATGGGGCTCTATGGGGTGTCTACAGGCACTATGGGGCGATATGGGGTGTCTATGTGGTTCAATTGGGCTCTATGGTGTGGCTGTAGGGCCTTATGTGGTGTCTATGGGGAACTGTGGGCTGCTATGGAGAACTATGGGGTGTCTATGGGGCTCTATTGTACAGTATGCTGTGTCTATGGTTCCCTATGGGGTGCAATGGGGTGCTGTGGGGCACAATGGAGTGTCTATGAGGCTCCATGGGCTGCTATGGGGCACTATGGAGTAGCTATGGGGTGCTCTGGGGTCTCTTTGGGCCCCTATGGGTCACTATGGGTCACTATGTGGTGTCTATGGGGCTCTATGGGGTGGCTATGCGGTGCTGTAGGGTGGCTATGGGGTGCTTTGGGGTATCCTTGGGTTCCTATGGGGCGCTATGGGTGACTATGTGGTGCTATTGTTTGCTATGGGGCTCTATGCAGAAGAATGGGGTCTCTATGGGGCGCTATGAGGTCTCTATGGGGCTCTATAGGGAGTCTATGGGGTGTCTTTGGGGATCTATGGGTTGTCTGTGGGGCTCTATGGGGTCTGCATGGGGTCTGTATGGGGTTCAGTGGGTCTCTATGGGGCTCTATGGGGTGTCTACAGGCACTATGGGGCGATATGGGGTGTCTATGTGGTTCAATTGGGCTCTATGGTGTGGCTGTAGGGCCTTATGTGGTGTCTATGGGGCACTGTGGGCTGCTATGGGGTGCTGTGGGGAACTATGGGGTGTCTATGGGGCTCTATGGAGCAGTATGCTGTGTCTATGGGTCCCTATGGGGTGCAATGGGGTGCTGTGGGGCACAATGGAGTGTCTATGAGGCTCCATGGGCTGCTATCGGGCACTGAGGAGTAGCTATGGGATGATTTGGGGTCTCTTTGTGCCCCTATGGGGCGCTATGGGTCACTATGTGGTGTCTATGGGGCTCTATGGGTGGCTATGCGGTGCTGTAGGGTGGCTATGGGGTGCTTTGAGGTATCCTTGGGTTCCTATGGGGCGCTATAGATGACTATGTGGTGCTATGGTTTGCTATGGGGCTCTATGCGGAAAAATGGGGTCTCTATGGGGCGCTATGAGGTCGCTATGGGGCTCTATGGGGAGTCTATGGGGTGTCTTTCGGGATCTATGGGTTGTCTGTGGGGCTCTATGGGGTCTGCATGGGGTCTGTATGGGGTTCAGTGGGTCTCTATGGGGCTCTATGGGGTGTCTACAGGCACTATGGGCGATATGGGGTGTCTATGTGGTTCAGTTGGGCTCTATGTTGTGGCTGTAGGGCCTTATGTGGTGTCTATGGGGCACTGTGGGCTGCTATGGGGTGCTGTGGGGAACTATGGGGTGTCTATGGGGCTCTATTGTACAGTATGCTGTGTCTATGGGTCCCTATGGGGTGCAATGGGGTGCTGTGGGGCACAATGGAGTGTCTATGAGGCTCCATGGGCTGCTATGGGGCACTATGGAGTAGCTATGGGGTGCTATGGGGTCTCTTTGGGCCCCTATGGGTCACTATGGGGTGTCTATAGGGCTCTATGGGGTATCTTTGTGTTCCTATGGGTCCCTATGGGGCGCTATGTGTCACTATGTGGTGTCTATGGGGCTCTATGGGGTGGCAATGCGGTGCTGTAGGGTGGCTATGTGGGTGCTTTGGGGTATCCTTGGGTTCCTATGGGGCGCTATGGGTGACTATGGGGTGCTATGTTTTGCTATGGGGCTCTATGCGGAAGAATGGGGTCTCTATGGGGCGCTATGAGGTCCCTATGGTGCTCTATGGGGAGTCTATGGGGTGTCTTTGGGGATCTATGGGTTGTCTGTGGGGCTCTATGGGGTCTGCATGGGGTCTGTATGGGGTTCAGTGGGTCTCTATGGGGCTCTATGGGGTGTCTACAGGCACTATGGGGCGATATGGGGTGTCTATGTGGTTCAATTGGGCTCTATGGTGTGGCTGTAGGGCCTTATGTGGTGTCTATGGGGAACTGTGGGCTGCTATGGAGAACTATGGGGTGTCTATGGGGCTCTATTGTACAGTATGCTGTGTCTATGGTTCCCTATGGGGTGCAATGGGGTGCTGTGGGGCACAATGGAGTGTCTATGAGGCTCCATGGGCTGCTATGGGGCACTATGGTGTAGCTATGGGGTGCTCTGGGGTCTCTTTGGGCCCCTATGGGTCACTATGGGTCACTATGTGGTGTCTATGGGGCTCTATGGGGTGGCTATGCGGTGCTGTAGGGTGGCTATGGGGTGCTTTGGGGTATCCTTGGGTTCCTATGGGGCGCTATGGGTGACTATGTGGTGCTATTGTTTGCTATGGGGCTCTATGCAGAAGAATGGGGTCTCTATGGGGCGCTATGAGGTCCCTATGGGGCTCTATAGGGAGTTTATGGGGTGTCTTTGGGGATCTATGGGTTGTCTGTGGGGCTCTATGGGGTCTGCATGGGGTCTGTATGGGGTTCAGTGGGTCTCTATGGGGCTCTATGGGGTGTCTACAGGCACTATGGGGCGATATGGGGTGTCTATGTGGTTCAATTGGGCTCTATGGTGTGGCTGTAGGGCATTATGTGGTGTCTATGGGGCACTGTGGGCTGCTATGGGGTGCTGTGGGGAACTATGGGGTGTCTATGGGGCTCTATGGAGCAGTATGCTGTGTCTATGGGTCCCTATGGGGTGCAATAGGGTGCTGTGGGGCACAATGGAGTGTCTATGAGGCTCCATGGGCTGCTATCGGGCACTGAGGAGTAGCTATGGGATGATTTGGGGTCTCTTTGTGCCTCTATGGGGCGCTATGGGTCACTATGTGGTGTCTATGGGGCTCTATGGGGTGGCTATGCGGTGCTGTAGGGTGGCTATGGGGTGCTTTGGGGTATCCTTGGGTTCCTATGGGGCGCTATAGGTGACTATGTGGTGCTATGGTTTGCTATGGGGCTCTATGCGGAAAAATGGGGTCTCTATGGGGCGCTATGAGGTCCCTATGGTGCTCTATGGGGAGTCTATGGGGTGTCTTTGGGGATCTATGGGTTGTCTGTGGGGCTCTATGGGGTCTGCATGGGGTCTGTATGGGGTTCAGTGGGTCTCTATGGGGCTCTATGCAGTGTCTACAGGCACTATGGGCGATATGGGGTGTCTATGTGGTTCAATTGGGCTCTATGGTGTGGCTGTAGGGCCTTATGTGGTGTCTATGGGGCACTGTGGGCTGCTATGGGGTGCTGTGGGGCACAATGGAGTGTCTATGAGGCTCCATGGGCTGCTATGGGGCACTATGGAGTAGCTATGGGGTGCTATGGGGTCTCTTTGGGCCCCTATGGGTCACTATGGGGTGTCTATGGGGCTCTATTGGGTATCTCAGTGTTCCTATGGGTCCCTATGGGGCGCTATGTGTCACTATGTGGTGTCTATGGGGCTCTATGGGGTGGCTATGCGGTGCTGTAGGGTGGCTATGTGGGTGCTTTGGGGTATCCTTGGGTTCCTATGGGGCGCTATGGGTGACTATGGGGTGCTATGGTTTGTTATGGGGCTCTATGCGGAAGAATGGGGTCTCTATGGGGCGCTATGAGGTCTCTATGGGGCTCTATGGGGAGTCTATGGTGTGTCTTTGGGGATCTATGGGTTGTCTGTGAGGCTCTATGGGGTCTGCATGGGGTCTGTATGGGGTTCAGTGGGTCTCTATGGGGCTCTATGGGGTGTCTACAGGCACTATGGGGCGATATGGGGTGTCTATGTGGTTCAATTGGGCTCTATGGTGTGGCTGTAGGGCCTTATGTGGTGTCTATGGGGAACTGTGGGCTGCTATGGAGAACTATGGGGTGTCTATGGGGCTCTATTGTACAGTATGCTGTGTCTATGGTTCCCTATGGGGTGCAATGGGGTGCTGTGGGGCACAATGGAGTGTCTATGAGGCTCCATGGGCTGCTATGGGGCACTATGGAGTAGCTATGGGGTGCTCTGGGGTCTCTTTGGGCCCCTATGGGTCACTATGGGTCACTATGTGGTGTCTATGGGGTTCTATGGGGTGGCTATGCGGTGCTGTAGGGTGGCTATGGGGTGCTTTGGGGTATCCTTGGGTTCCTATGGGGCACTATGGGTGACTATGTGGTGCTATTGTTTGCTATGGGGCTCTATGCAGAAGAATGGGGTCTCTATGGGGCGCTATGAGGTCCCTATGGGGCTCTATAGGGAGTCTATGGGGTGTCTTTGGGGATCTATGGGTTGTCTGTGGGGCTCTATGGGGTCTGCATGGGGTCTGTATGGGGTTCAGTGGGTCTCTATGGGGCTCTATGGGGTGTCTACAGGCACTATGGGGCGATATGGGGTGTCTATGTGGTTCAATTGGGCTCTATGGTGTGGCTGTAGGGCCTTATGTGGTGTCTATGGGGCACTGTGGGCTGCTATTGGATGCTGTGGGGAACTATGGGGTGTCTATGGGGCTCTATGGAGCAGTATGCTGTGCCTATGGGTCCCTATGGGGTGCAATGGGGTGCTGTGGGGCACAATGGAGTGTCTATGAGGCTCCATGGGCTGCTATCGGGCACTGAGGAGTAGCTATGGGATGATTTGGGGTCTCTTTGTGCCCCTATGGGGCGCTATGGGTCACTATGTGGTGTCTATGGGGCTCTATAGGGTGGCTATGCGGTGCTGTAGGGTGGCTATGGGGTGCTTTGGGGTATCCTCGGGTTCCTATGGGGCGCTATAGGTGACTATGTGGTGCTATGGTTTGCTATGGGGCTCTATGCGGAAAAATGGGGTCTCTATGGGGCGCTATGAGGTCCCTATGGGGCTCTATGGGGAGTCTATGGGGTGTCTTTGGGGATCTATGGGTTGTCTGTGGGGCTCTATGGGGTCTGCATGGGGTCTGTATGGGGTTCAGTGGGTCTCTATGGGGCTCTATGCAGTGTCTACAGGCACTATGGGCGATATGGGGTGTCTATGTGGTTCAATTGGGCTCTATGGTGTGGCTGTAGGGCCTTATTTGGTGTCTATGGGGCACTGTGGGCTGCTATGGGGTGCTGTGGGGAACTATGGGGTGTCTATGGGGCTCTATTGTACAGTATGCTGTGTCTATGGGTCCCTATGGGGTGCAATGGGGTGCTGTGGGGCACAATGGAGTGTCTATGAGGCTCCATGGGCTGCTATGGGGCACTATGGAGTAGCTATGGGGTGCTATGGGGTCTCTTTGGGCCCCTATGGGTCACTATGGGGTGTCTATGGGGCTCTATTGGGTATCTCAGTGTTCCTATGGGTCCCTATGGGGCGCTATGTGTCACTATGTGGTGTCTATGGGGCTCTATGGGGTGGCTATGCGGTGCTGTAGGGTGGCTATGTGGGTGCTTTGGGGTATCCTTGGGTTCCTATGGGGCGCTATGGGTGACTATGGGGTGCTATGGTTTGCTATGGGGCTCTATGCGGAAGAATGGGGTCTCTATGGGGCTCTATGGGGAGTCTATGGGGTGTCTTTGGGGATCTATGGGTTGTCTGTGGGGCTCTATGGGGTCTGCATGGGGTCTGTATGGGGTTCAGTGGGTCTCTATGGGGCTCTATGGGGTGTCTACAGGCACTATGGGGCGATATGGGGTGTCTATGTGGTTCAATTGGGCTCTATGGTGTGGCTGTAGGGCCTTATGTGGTGTCTATGGGGAACTGTGGGCTGCTATGGAGAACTATGGGGTGTCTATGGGGCTCTATTGTACAGTATGCTGTGTCTATGGTTCCCTATGGGGTGCAATGGGGTGCTGTGGGGCACAATGGAGTGTCTATGAGGCTCCATGGGCTGCTATGGGGCACTATGGAGTAGCTATGGGGTGCTCTGGGGTCTCTTTGGGCCCCTATGGGTCACTATGGGTCACTATGTGGTGTCTATGGGGCTCTATGGGGTGGCTATGCGGTGCTGTAGGGTGGCTATGGGGTGCTTTGGGGTATCCTTGGGTTCCTATGGGGCGCTATGGGTGACTATGTGGTGCTATTGTTTGCTATGGGGCTCTATGCAGAAGAATGGGGTCTCTATGGGGCGCTATGAGGTCCCTATGGGGCTCTATAGGGAGTCTATGGGGTGTCTTTGGAGATCTATGGGTTGTCTGTGGGGCTCTATGGGGTCTGCATGGGGTCTGTATGGGGTTCAGTGGGTCTCTATGGGGCTCTATGGGGTGTCTACAGGCACTATGGGGTGATATGGGGTGTCTATGTGGTTCAATTGGGCTCTATGGTGTGGCTGTAGGGCCTTATGTGGTGTCTATGGGGCACTGTGGGCTGCTATGGGGTGCTGTGGGGAACTATGGGGTGTCTATGGGGCTCTATTGTACAGTATGCTGTGTCTATGGGTCCCTATGGGGTGCAATGGGGTGCTGTGGGGCACAATGGAGTGTCTATGAGGCTCCATGGGCTGCTATGGGGCACTATGGAGTAGCTATGGGGTGCTATGGGGTCTCTTTGGGCCCCTATGGGACACTATGGGGTGTCTATAGGGCTCTATGGGGTATCTTTGTGTTCCTATGGGTCCCTATGGGGCGCTATGTGTCACTATGTGGTGTCTATGGGGCTCTATGGGGTGGCAATGCGGTGCTGTAGGGTGGCTATGTGGGTGCTTTGGGGTATCCTTGGGTTCCTATGGGGCGCTATGGGTGACTATGGGGTGCTATGGTTTGCTATGGGGCTCTATGCGGAAGAATGGGGTCTCTATGGGGCGCTATGAGGTCCCTATGGTGCTCTATTGGGAGTCTATGGTGTGTCTTTGGGGATCTATGGGTTGTCTGTGGGGCTCTATGGGGTCTGCATGGGGTCTGTATGGGGTTCAGTGGGTCTCTATGGGGCTCTATGGGGTGTCTACAGGCACTATGGGGCGATATGGGGTGTCTATGTGGTTCAATTGGGCTCTATGGTGTGGCTGTAGGGCCTTATGTGGTGTCTATGGGGAACTGTGGGCTGCTATGGAGAACTATGGGGTGTCTATGGGGCTCTATTGTACAGTATGCTGTGTCTATGGTTCCCTATGGGGTGCAATGGGGTGCTGTGGGGCACAATGGAGTGTCTATGAGGCTCCATGGGCTGCTATGGGGCACTATGGTGTAGCTATGGGGTGCTCTGGGGTCTCTTTGGGCCCCTATGGGTCACTATGGGTCACTATGTGGTGTCTATGGGGCTCTATGGGGTGGCTATGCGGTGCTGTAGGGTGGCTATGGGGTGCTTTGGGGTATCCTTGGGTTCCTATGGGGCGCTATGGGTGACTATGTGGTGCTATTGTTTGCTATGGGGCTCTATGCAGAAGAATGGGGTCTCTATGGGGCGCTATGAGGTCCCTATGGGGCTCTATAGGGAGTTTATGGGGTGTCTTTGGGGATCTATGGGTTGTCTGTGGGGCTCTATGGGGTCTGCATGGGGTCTGTATGGGGTTCAGTGGGTCTCTATGGGGCTCTATGGGGTGTCTACAGGCACTATGGGGCGATATGGGGTGTCTATGTGGTTCAATTGGGCTCTATGGTGTGGCTGTAGGGCCTTATGTGGTGTCTATGGGGCACTGAGGGCTGCTATGGGGTGCTGTGGGGAACTATGGGGTGTCTATGGGGCTCTATGGAGCAGTATGCTGTGTCTATGGGTCCCTATGGGGTGCAATGGGGTGCTGTGGGGCACAATGGAGTGTCTATGAGGCTCCATGGGCTGCTATCGGGCACTGAGGAGTAGCTATGGGATGATTTGGGGTCTCTTTGTGCCCCTATGGGGCGCTATGGGTCACTATGTGGTGTCTATGGGGCTCTATGGGGTGGCTATGCGGTGCTGTAGGGTGGCTATGGGGTGCTTTGGGGTATCCTTGGGTTCCTATGGGGCGCTATGGGTGACTATGTGGTGCTATGGTTTGCTATGGGGCTCTATGCGGAAAAATGGGGTCTCTATGGGGCGCTATGAGGTCCCTATGGTGCTCTATGGGGAGTCTATGGGGTGTCTTTGGGGATCTATGGGTTGTCTGTGGGGCTCTATGGGGTCTGCATGGGGTCTGTATGGGGTTCAGTGGGTCTCTATGGGGCTCTATGCAGTGTCTACAGGCACTATGGGCGATATGGGGTGTCTATGTGGTTCAATTGGGCTCTATGGTGTGGCTGTAGGGCCTTATGTGGTGTCTATGGGGCACTGTGGGCTGCTATGGGGTGCTGTGGGGCACAATGGAGTGTCTATGAGGCTCCATGGGCTGCTATGGGGCACTATGGAGTAGCTATGGGGTGCTCTGGGGTCTCTTTGGGCCCCTATGGGTCACTATGGGGTGTCTATGGGGCTCTATGGGGTATCTCAGTGTTCCTATGGGTCCCTATGGGGCGCTATGTGTCACTATGTGGTGTCTATGGGGCTCTATGGGGTGGCTATGCGGTGCTGTAGGGTGGCTATGTGGGTGCTTTGGGGTATCCTTGGGTTCCTATGGGGCGCTATGGGTGACTATGGGGTGCTATGGTTTGCTATGGGGCTCTATGCGGAAGAATGGGGTCTCTATGGGGCGCTATGAGGTCTCTATGGGGCTCTATGGGGAGTCTATGGTGTGTCTTTGGGGATCTATGGGTTGTCTGTGAGGCTCTATGGGGTCTGCATGGGGTCTGTATGGGGTTCAGTGGGTTTCTATGGGGCTCTATGGGGTGTCTACAGGCACTATGGGGCGATATGGGGTGTCTATGTGGTTCAATTGGGCTCTATGGTGTGGCTGTAGGGCCTTATGTGGTGTCTATGGGGAACTGTGGGCTGCTATGGAGAACTATGGGGTGTCTATGGGGCTCTATTGTACAGTATGCTGTGTCTATGGTTCCCTATGGGGTGCAATGGGGTGCTGTGGGGCACAATGGAGTGTCTATGAGGCTCCATGGGCTGCTATGGGGCACTATGGAGTAGCTATGGGGTGCTCTGGGGTCTCTTTGGGCCCCTATGGGTCACTATGGGTCACTATGTGGTGTCTATGGGGCTCTATGGGGTGGCTATGCGGTGCTGTAGGGTGGCTATGGGGTGCTTTGGGGTATCCTTGGGTTCCTATGGGGCGCTATGGGTGACTATGGGGTGCTATTGTTTGCTATGGGGCTCTATGCAGAAGAATGGGGTCTCTATGGGGCGCTATGAGGTCCCTATGGGGCTCTATAGGGAGTCTATGGGGTGTCTTTGGGGATCTATGGGTTGTCTGTGGGGCTCTATGGGGTCTGCATGGGGTCTGTATGGGGTTCAGTGGGTCACTATGGAGCTCTATGGGGTGTCTACAGGCACTATGGGGCGATATGGGGTGTCTATGTGGTTCAATTGGGCTCTATGGTGTGGCTGTAGGGCCTTATGTGGTGTCTATGGGGCACTGTGGGCTGCTATGGGGTGCTGTGGGGAACTATGGGGTGTCTATGGGGCTCTATGGAGCAGTATGCTGTGTCTATGGGTCCCTATGGGGTGCAATGGGGTGCTGTGGGGCACAATGGAGTGTCTATGAGGCTCCATGGGCTGCTATCGGGCACTGAGGAGTAGCTATGGGATGATTTGGGGTCTCTTTGTGCCCCTATGGGGCGCTATGGGTCACTATGTGGTGTCTATGGGGCTCTATGGGGTGGCTATGCGGTGATGTAGGGTGGCTATGGGGTGCTTTGGGGTATCCTTGGGTTCCTATGGGGCGCTATAGGTGACTATGTGGTGCTATGGTTTGCTATGGGGCTCTATGCGGAAAAATGGGGTCTCTATGGGGCGCTATGAGGTCCCTATGGGGCTCTATGGGGAGTCTATGGGGTGTCTTTGGGGATCTATGGGTTGTCTGTGGGGCTCTATGGGGTCTGCATGGGGTCTGTATGGGGTTCAGTGGGTCTCTATGGGGCTCTATGGGGTGTCTACAGGCACTATGGGCGATATGGGGTGTCTATGTGGTTCAATTGGGCTCTATGGTGTGGCTGTAGGGCCTTATGTGGTGTCTATGGGGCACTGTGGGCTGCTATGGGGTGCTGTGGGGAACTATGGGGTGTCTATGGGGCTCTATGGAGCAGTATGCTGTGTCTATGGGTCCCTATGGGGTGCAATGGGGTGCTGTGGGGCACAATGGAGTGTCTATGAGGCTCCATGGGCTGCTCTGGGGCACTATGGAGTAGCTATGGGGTGCTATGGGGTCTCTTTGGGCCCCTATGGGTCACTATGTGGTGTCTATAGGGCTCTATGGGGTATCTTTGTGTTCCTATGGGTCCCTATGGGGCGCTATGTGTCACTATGTGGTGTCTATGGGGCTCTATGGGGTGGCAATGCGGTGCTGTAGGGTGGCTATGTGGGTGCTTTGGGGTATCCTTGGGTTCCTATGGGGCGCTATGGGTGACTATGGGGTGCTATGGTTTGCTATGGGGCTCTATGCGGAAGAATGGGGTCTCTATGGGGCGCTATGAGGTCCCTATGGTGCTCTATGGGGAGTCTATGGGGTGTCTTTGGGGATCTATGTGTTGTCTGTGGGGCTCTATGGGGTCTGCATGGGGTCTGTATGGGGTTCAGTGGGTCTCTATGGGGCTCTATGGGGTGTCTACAGGCACTATGGGGCGATATGGGGTGTCTATGTGGTTCAATTGGGCTCTATGGTGTGGCTGTATGGCCTTATGTGGTGTCTATGGGGAACTGTGGGCTGCTATGGAGAACTATGGGGTGTCTATGGGGCTCTATTGTACAGTATGCTGTGTCTATGGTTCCCTATGGGGTGCAATGGGGTGCTGTGGGGCACAATGGAGTGTCTATGAGGCTCCATGGGCTGCTATGGGGCACTATGGAGTAGCTATGGGGTGCTCTGGGGTCTCTTTGGGCCCCTATGGGTCACTATGGGTCACTATGTGGTGTCTATGGGGCTCTATGGGGTGGCTATGCGGTGCTGTAGGGTGGCTATGGGGTGCTTTGGGGTATCCTTGGGTTCCTATGGGGCGCTATGGGAGACTATGTGGTGCTATGGTTTGCTATGGGGCTCTATGCAGAAGAATGGGGTCTCTATGGGGCGCTATGAGGTCCCTATGGGGCTCTATAGGGAGTCTATGGGGTGTCTTTGGGGATCTATGGGTTGTCTGTGGGGCTCTATGGGGTCTGCATGGGGTCTGTATGGGGTTCAGTGGGTCTCTATGGGGCTCTATGGGGTGTCTACAGGCACTATGGGCGATATGGGGTGTATATGTGGTTCAATTGGGCTCTATGGTGTGGCTGTAGGGCCTTATGTGGTGTCTATGGGGCACTGTGGGCTGCTATGGGGTGCTGTGGGGAACTATGGGGTGTCTATGGGGCTCTATTGTACAGTATGCTGTGTCTATGGGTCCCTATGGGGTGCAATGGGGTGCTGTGGGGCACAATGGAGTGTCTATGAGGCTCCATGGGCAGCTATGGGGCACTATGGAGTAGCTATGGGGTGCTATGGGGTCTCTTTGGGCCCCTATGGGTCACTATGGGGTGTCTATGGGGCTCTATTGGGTATCTCAGTGTTCCTATGGGTCCCTATGGGGCGCTATGTGTCACTATGTGGTGTCTATGGGGCTCTATGGGGTGGCTATGCGGTGCTGTAGGGTGGCTATGTGGGTGCTTTGGGGTATCCTTGGGTTCCTATGGGGCGCTATGGGTGACTATGGGGTGCTATGGTTTGCTATGGGGCTCTATGCGGAAGAATGGGGTCTCTATGGGGCGCTATGAGGTCTCTATGGGGCTCTATGGGGAGTCTATGGGGTGTCTTTGGGGATCTATGGGTTGTCTGTGGGGCTCTATGGGGTCTGCATGGGGTCTGTATGGGGTTCAGTGGGTCTCTATGGGGCTCTATGGGGTGTCTACAGGCACTATGGGGCGATATGGGGTGTCTATGTGGTTCAATTGGGCTCTATGGTGTGGCTGTAGGGCCTTATGTGGTGTCTATGGGGAACTGTGGGCTGCTATGGAGAACTATGGGGTGTCTTTGGGCTCTATTGTACAGTATGCTGTGTCTATGGTTCCCTATGGGGTGCAATGGGGTGCTGTGGGGCACAATGGAGTGTCTATGAGGCTCCATGGGCTGCTATGGGGCACTATGGAGTAGCTATGGGGTGCTCTGGGGTCTCTTTGGGCCCCTATGGGTCACTATGGGTCACTATGTGGTGTCTATGGGGCTCTATGGGGTGGCTATGCGGTGCTGTAGGGTGGCTATGGGGTGCTTTGGGGTATCCTTGGGTTCCTATGGGGCGCTATGGGTGACTATGTGGTGCTATTGTTTGCTATGGGGCTCTATGCAGAAGAATGGGGTCTCTATGGGGCGCTATGAGGTCCCTATGGGGCTCTATAGGGAGTCTATGGGGTGTCTTTGGAGATCTATGGGTTGTCTGTGGGGCTCTATGGGGTCTGCATGGGGTCTGTATGGGGTTCAGTGGGTCTCTATGGGGCTCTATGGGGTGTCTACAGGCACTATGGGGTGATATGGGGTGTCTATGTGGTTCAATTGGGCTCTATGGTGTGGCTGTAGGGCCTTATGTGGTGTCTATGGGGCACTGTGGGCTGCTATGGGGTGCTGTGGGGAACTATGGGGTGTCTATGGGGCTCTATGGAGCAGTATGCTGTGTCTATGGGTCCCTATGGGGTGCAATGGGGTGCTGTGGGGCACAATGGAGTGTCTATGAGGCTCCATGGGCTGCTATCGGGCACTGAGGAGTAGCTATGGGATGATTTGGGGTCTCTTTGTGCCCCTATGGGGCGCTATGGGTCACTATGTGGTGTCTATGGGGCTCTATGGGGTGGCTATGGGGTGCTTTGAGGTATCCTTGGGTTCCTATGGGGCGCTATAGGTGACTATGTGGTGCTATGGTTTGCTATGGGGCTCTATGCGGAAAAATGGGGTCTCTATGGGGCGCTATGAGGTCCCTATGGGGCTCTATGGGGAGTCTATGGGGTGTCTTTGGGGATCTATGGGTTGTCTGTGGGGCTCTATGGGGTCTGCATGGGGTCTGTATGGGGTTCAGTGGGTCTCTATGGGGCTCTATGGGGTGTCTACAGGCACTATGGGCGATATGGTGTGTCTATGTGGTTCAATTGGGCTCTATGGTGTGGCTGTAGGGCCTTATGTGGTGTCTATGGGGCACTGTGGGCTGCTATGGGGTGCTGTGGGGAACTATGGGGTTTCTATGGGGCTCTATTGTACAGTATGCTGTGTCTATGGGTCCCTATGGGGTGCAATGGGGTGCTCTGGGGCACAATGGAGTGTCTATGAGGCTCCATGGGCTGCTATGGGGCACTATGGAGTAGCTATGGGGTGCTATGGGGTCTCTTTGGGCCCCTATGGGTCACTATGGGGTGTCTATAGGGCTCTATGGGGTATCTTTGTGTTCCTATGGGTCCCTATGGGGCGCTATGGGTGACTATGGGGTGCTATGGTTTGCTATGGGGCTCTATGCGGAAGAATGTGGTCTCTATGGGGCGCTATGAGGTCCCTATGGGGCTCTATGGGGAGTCTATGGGGTGTCTTTGGGGATCTATGTGTTGTCTGTGGGGCTCTATGGGGTCTGCATGGGGTCTGTATGGGGTTCAGTGGGTCTCTATGGGGCTCTATGGGGTGTCTACAGGCACTATGGGGCGATATGGGGTGTCTATGTGGTTCAATTGGGCTCTATGGTGTGGCTGTAGGGCCTTATGTGGTGTCTATGGGGCACTGTGGGCTGCTATGGGGTGCTGTGGGGAACTATGGGGTGTCTATGGGCCTCTATGGGCTGCTATGGGGCACTATGGAGTAGCTATGGGGTTCTATGGGGTCTCTTTTGGCCCCTATGGGTCACTATGGGGTGTCTATGGGGCTCTATGGGGTATCTCATTGTTCCTATGGGTCCCTATGGGGCGCTATGAGTCACTATGTGGTGTCTATGGGGCTCTATGGGGTGGCTATGCGGTGCTGTAGGGTGGCTATGTGGGTGCTTTGGGGTATCCTTGGGTTCCTATGGGGCGCTATGGTTTGCTATGGGGCTCTATGCGGAAGAATGGGGTCTCTATGGGGCGCTATGAGGTCCCTATGGGGCTCTATGGGGAGTCAATGGGGTGTCTTTGGGGATCTATGGGTTGTCTGTGGGGCTCTATGGGGTCTGCATGGGGTCTGTATGGGGTTCAGTGGGTCTCTATGGGGTGTCTACAGGCACTATGGGGCGATATGGGGTGTCTATGTGGTTCAATTGGGCTCTATGGTGTGGCTGTAGGGCCTTATGTGGTGTCGATGGGGCACTGTGGGCTGCTATGGGGTGCTGTGGGGAACTATGGGGTGTCTATGGGGCTCAATGGAGCAATATGCTGTGTCTATGGGTCCCTATGGGGTGCAATGGGGTGCTGTGGGGCACAATGGAGTGTCTATGAGGCTCCATGGGCTGCTATGGGGCACTATGGAGTAGCTATGGGGTGCTCTGGGGTCTCTTTGGGCCCCTATGGGTCACTATGTGATGTCTATGGGGCTCTATGGGGTGGCTATGCGGTGCTGTAGGGTGGCTATGGGGTGCTTTGAGGTATCCTTGGGTTCCTATGGGGCGCTATGGGTGACTATGTGGTGCTATTGTTTGCTATGGGGCTCTATGCGGAAGAATGGGGTCTCTATGGGGCGCTATGAGGTCCCTATGGGGCTCTATAGGGAGTCTATGGGGTGTCTTTGGGGATCTATGGGTTGTCTGTGGGGCTCTATGGGGTCTGCATGGGGTCTGTATGGGGTTCAGTGGGTCTCTATGGGGCTCTATGGGGTGTCTACAGGCACTATGGGGCGATATGGGGTGTCTATGTGGTTCAATTGGGCTCTATGGTGTGGCTGTAGGGCCTTATGTGGTGTCTATGGGGCACTGTGGGCTGCTATGGGGTGCTGTGGGGAACTATGGGGTGTCTATGGGGCTCTATGGAGCAGTATGCTGTGTCTATGGGTCCCTATGGGGTGCAATGGGGTGCTTTGGGGCACAATGGAGTGTCTATGAGGCTCCATGGGCTGCTATCGGGCACTGAGGAGTAGCTATGGGATGATTTGGGGTCTCTTTGTGCCCCTATGGAGCGCTATGGGTCACTATGTGGTGTCTATGGGGCTCTATGGGGTGGCTATGCGGTGCTGTAGGGTGGCTATGGGGTGCTTTGGGGTATCCTTGGGTTCCTATGGGGCGCTATAGGTGACTATGTGGTGCTATGGTTTGCTATGGGGCTCTATGCGGAAAAATGGGGTCTCTATGGGGCGCTATGAGGTCCCTATGGGGCTCTATGGGGAGTCTATGGGGTGCCTTTGGGGATCTATGGGTTGTCTGTGGGGCTCTATGGGGTCTGCATGGGGTCTGTATGGGGTTCAGTGGGTCTCTATGGGGCTCTATGCGGTGTCTACAGGCACTATGGGCGATATGGGGTGTCTATGTGGTTCAATTGGGGTCTATGGTGTGGCTGTAGGGCCTTATGTGGTGTCTATGGGGCACTGTGGGCTGCTATGGGGTGCTGTGGGGCACAACGGAGTGTCTATGAGGCTCCATGGGCTGCTATGGGGCACTATGGAGTAGCTATGGGGTGCTATGGGGTCTCTTTGGGCCCCTATGGGTCACTATGGGGTGTCTATGGGGCTCTATGTGGTATCTCAGTGTTCCTATGGGTCCCTATGGGGCGCTATGTGTCACTATGTGGTGTCTATGGGGCTCTATGGGGTGGCTATGTGGTGCTGTAGGGTGGCTATGTGGGTGCTTTGGGGTATCCTTGGGTTCCTATGGGGCGCTATGGGTGACTATGGGGTGCTATGGTTTGCTATGGGGCTCTATGCGGAAGAATGGGGTCTCTATGGGGCGCTATGAGGTCTCTATGGGGCTCTGGGGAGTCTATGGGGTGTCTTTGGGGATCTATGGGTTGTCTGTGGGGCTCTATGGGGTCTGCATGGGGTCTGTATGGGGTTCAGTGGGTCTCTATGGGGCTCTATGGGGTGTCTACAGGCACTATGGGGCGATATGGGGTGTCTATGTGGTTCAATTGGGCTCTATGGTGTGGCTGTAGGGCCTTATGTGGTGTCTATGGGGAACTGTGGGCTGCTATGGAGAACTATGGGGTGTCTATGGGGCTCTATTGTACAGTATGCTGTGTCTATGGTTCCCTATGGGGTGCAATGGGGTGCTGTGGGGCACAATGGAGTGTCTATGAGGCTCCATGGGCTGCTATGGGGCACTATGGAGTAGCTATGGGGTGCTCTGGGGTCTCTTTGGGCCCCTATGGGTCACTATGGGTCACTATGTGGTGTCTATGGGGCTCTATGGGGTGGCTATGCGGTGCTGTAGGGTGGCTATGGGGTGCTTTGGGGTATCCTTGGGTTCCTATGGGGCGCTATGGGTGACTATGTGGTGCTATGGTTTGCTATGGGGCTCTATGCAGAAGAATGGGGTCTCTATGGGGCGCTATGAGGTCCCTATGGGGCTCTATAGGGAGTCTATGGGGTGTGTTTGGGGATCTATGGGTTGTCTGTGGGGCTCTATGGGGTCTGCATGGGGTCTGTATGGGGTTCAGTGGGTCTCTATGGGGCTCTATGGGGTGTCTACAGGCACTATGGGGCGATATGGGGTGTCTATGTGGTTCAATTGGGCTCTATGGTGTGGCTGTAGGGCCTTATGTGGTGTCTATGGGGCACTGTGGGCTGCTATGGGGTGCTGTGGGGAACTATGGGGTGTCTATGGGGCTCTATGGAGCAGTATGCTGTGTCTATGGGTCCCTATGGGGTGCAATGGGGTGCTGTGGGGCACAATGGAGTGTCTATGAGGCTCCATGGGCTGCTATCGGGCACTGAGGAGTAGCTATGGGATGATTTGGGGTCTCTTTGTGCCCCTATGGAGCGCTACGGGTCACTATGTGGTGTCTATGGGGCTCTATGGGGTGGCTATGCGGTGCTGTAGGGTGGCTATGGGGTGCTTTGGGGTATCCTTGGGTTCCTATGGGGCGCTATAGGTGACTATGTGGTGCTATGGTTTGCTATGGGGCTCTATGCGGAAAAATGGGGTCTCTATGGGGCGCTATGAGGTCCCTATGGGGCTCTATGGGGAGTCTATGGGGTGTCTTTGGGGATCTATGGGTTGTCTGTGGGGCTCTATGGGGTCTGCATGGGGTCTGTATGGGGTTCAGTGGGTCTTTATGGGGCTCTATGCGGTGTCTACAGGCACTATGGGCGATATGGGGTGTCTATGTGGTTCAATTGGGGTCTATGGTGTGGCTGTAGGGCCTTATGTGGTGTCTATGGGGCACTGTGGGCTGCTATGGGGTGCTGTGGGGCACAATGGAGTGTCTATGAGGCTCCATGGGCTGCTATGGGGCACTATGGAGTAGCTATGGGGTGCTATGGGGTCTCTTTGGGCCCCTATGGGTCACTATGGGGTGTCTATGGGGCTCTATGGGGTATCTCAGTGTTCCTATGGGTCCCTATGGGGCGCTATGTGTCACTATGTGGTGTCTATGGGGCTCTATGGGGTGGCAATGCGGTGCTGTAGGGTGGCTATGTGGGTGCTTTGGGGTATCCTTGGGTTCCTATGGGGCGCTATGGGTGACTATGGGGTGCTATGGTTTGCTATGGGGCTCTATGCGGAAGAATGGGGTCTCTATGGGGCGCTATGAGGTCTCTATGGGGCTCTGGGGAGTCTATGGGGTGTCTTTGGGGATCTATGGGTTGTCTGTGGGGCTCTATGGGGTCTGCATGGGGTCTGTATGGGGTTCAGTGGGTCTCTATGGGGCTCTATGGGGTGTCTACAGGCACTATGGGGCGATATGGGGTGTCTATGTGGTTCAATTGGGCTCTATGGTGTGGCTGTAGGGCCTTATGTGGTGTCTATGGGGAACTGTGGGCTGCTATGGAGAACTATGGGGTGTCTATGGGGCTCTATTGTACAGTATGCTGTGTCTATGGTTCCCTATGGGGTGCAATGGGGTGCTGTGGGGCACAATGGAGTGTCTATGAGGCTCCATGGGCTGCTATGGGGCACTATGGAGTAGCTATGGGGTGCTCTGGGGTCTCTTTGGGCCCCTATGGGTCACTATGGGTCACTATGTGGTGTCTATGGGGCTCTATGGGGTGGCTATGCGGTGCTGTAGGGTGGCTATGGGGTGCTTTGGGGTATCCTTGGGTTCCTATGGGGTGCTATGGGTGACTATGTGGTGCTATGGTTTGCTATGGGGCTCTATGCAGAAGAATGGGGTCTCTATGGGGCGCTATGAGGTCCCTATGGGGCTCTATAGGGAGTCTATGGGGTGTGTTTGGGGATCTATGGGTTGTCTGTGGGGCTCTATGGGGTCTGCATGGGGTCTGTATGGGGTTCAGTGGGTCTCTATGGGGCTCTATGGGGTGTCTACAGGCACTATGGGCGATATGGGGTGTATATGTGGTTCAATTGGGCTCTATGGTGTGGCTGTAGGGCCTTATGTGGTGTCTATGGGGCACTGTGGGCTGCTATGGGGTGCTGTGGGGAACTATGGGGTGTCTATGGGGCTCTATTGTACAGTATGCTGTGTCTATGGGTCCCTATGGGGTGCAATGGGGTGCTGTGGGGCACAATGGAGTGTCTATGAGGCTCCATGGGCAGCTATGGGGCACTATGGAGTAGCTATGGGGTGCTATGGGGTCTCTTTGGGCCCCTATGGGTCACTATGGGGTGTCTATGGGGCTCTATTGGGTATCTCAGTGTTCCTATGGGTCCCTATGGGGCGCTATGTGTCACTATGTGGTGTCTATGGGGCTCTATGGGGTGGCTATGCGGTGCTGTAGGGTGGCTATGTGGGTGCTTTGGGGTATCCTTGGGTTCCTATGGGGCGCTATGGGTGACTATGGGGTGCTATGGTTTGCTATGGGGCTCTATGCGGAAGAATGGGGTCTCTATGGGGCGCTATGAGGTCTCTATGGGGCTCTATGGGGAGTCTATGGGGTGTCTTTGGGGATCTATGGGTTGTCTGTGGGGCTCTATGGGGTCTGCATTGGGTCTGTATGGGGTTCAGTGGGTCTCTATGGGGCTCTATGGGGTGTCTACAGGCACTATGGGGTGATATGGGGTGTCTATGTGGTTCAATTGGGCTCTATGGTGTGGCTGTAGGGCCTTATGTGGTGTCTATGGGGCACTGTGGGCTGCTATGGGGTGCTGTGGGGAACTATGGGTTGTCTATGGGGCTCTATGGAGCAGTATGCTGTGTCTATGGGTCCCTATGGGGTGCAATGGGGTGCTGTGGGGCACAATGGAGTGTCTATGAGGCTCCATGGGCTGCTATCGGGCACTGAGGAGTAGCTATGGGATGATTTGGGGTCTCTTTGTGCCCCTATGGGGCGCTATGGGTCACTATGTGGTGTCTATGGGGCTCTATGGGGTGGCTATGCGGTGCTGTAGGGTGGCTATGGGGTGCTTTGAGGTATCCTTGGGTTCCTATGGGGCGCTATAGGTGACTATGTGGTGCTATGGTTTGCTATGGGGCTCTATGCGGAAAAATGGGGTCTCTATGGGGCGCTATGAGGTCCCTATGGGGCTCTATGGGGAGTCTATGGGGTGTCTTTGGGGATCTATGGGTTGTCTGTGGGGCTCTATGGGGTCTGCATGGGGTCTGTATGGGGTTCAGTGGGTCTCTATGGGGCTCTATGGGGTGTCTACAGGCACTATGGGCGATATGGTGTGTCTATGTGGTTCAATTGGGCTCTATGGTGTGGCTGTAGGGCCTTATGTGGTGTCTATGGGGCACTGTGGGCTGCTATGGGGTGCTGTGGGGAACTATGGGGTGTCTATGGGGCTCTATTGTACAGTATGCTGTGTCTATGGGTCCCTATGGGGTGCAATGGGGTGCTGTGGGGCACAATGGAGTGTCTATGAGGCTCCATGGGCTGCTATGGGGCACTATGGAGTAGCTATGGGGTGCTCTGGGGTCTCTTTGGGCCCCTATGGGTCACTATGGGGTGTCTATAGGGCTCTATGGGGTATCTTTGTGTTCCTATGGGTCCCTATGGGGCGCTATGTGTCACTATGTGGTGTCTATGGGGCTCTATGGGGTGGCAATGCGGTGCTGTAGGGTGGCTATGTGGGTGCTTTGGGGTATCCTTGGGTTCCTATGGGGCGCTATGGGTGACTATGGGGTGCTATGGTTTGCTATGGGGCTCTATGCGGAAGAATGGGGTCTCTATGGGGCGCTATGAGGTCCCTATGGTGCTCTATGGGGAGTCTATGGGGTGTCTTTGGGGATCTATGTGTTGTCTGTGGGGCTCTATGGGGTCTGCATGGGGTCTGTATGGGGTTCAGTGGGTCTCTATGGGGCTCTATGGGGTGTCTACAGGCACTATGGGGCGATATGGGGTGTCTATGTGGTTCAATTGGGCTCTATGGTGTGGCTGTAGGGCCTTATGTGGTGTCTATGGGGAACTGTGGGCTGCTATGGAGAACTATGGGGTGTCTATGGGGCTCTATTGTACAGTATGCTGTGTCTATGGTTCCCTATGGGGTGCAATGGGGTGCTGTGGGGCACAATGGAGTGTCTATGAGGCTCCATGGGCTGCTATGGGGCACTATGGAGTAGCTATGGGGTGCTCTGGGGTCTCTTTGGGCCCCTATGGGTCACTATGGGTCACTATGTGGTGTCTATGGGGCTCTATGGGGTGGCTATGCGGTGCTGTAGGGTGGCTATGGGGTGCTTTGGGGTATCCTTGGGTTCCTATGGGGCGCTATGGGTGACTATGTGGTGCTATGGTTTGCTATGGGGCTCTATGCAGAAGAATGGGGTCTCTATGGGGCGCTATGAGGTCCCTATGGGGCTCTATAGGGAGTCTATGGGGTGTCTTTGGGGATCTATGGGTTGTCTGTGGGGCTCTATGGGGTCTGCATGGGGTCTGTATGGGGTTCAGTGGGTCTCTATGGGGCTCTATGGGGTGTCTACAGGCACTATGGGGCGATATGGGGTGTCTATGTGGTTCAATTGGGCTCTATGGTGTGGCTGTAGGGCCTTATGTGGTGTCTATGGGGCACTGTGGGCTGCTATGGGGTGCTGTGGGGAACTATGGGGTGTCTATGGGGCTCTATGGGCTGCTATGGGGCACTATGGAGTAGCTATGGGGTTCTATGGGGTCTCTTTTGGCCCCTATGGGTCACTATGGGGTGTCTATGGGGCTCTATGGGGTATCTCAGTGTTCCTATGGGTCCCTATGGGGCGCTATGTTTCACTATGTGGTGTCTATGGGGCTCTATGGGGTGGCTATGCGGTGCTGTAGGGTGGCTATGTGGGTGCTTTGGGGTATCCTTGGGTTCCTATGGGGCGCTATGGTTTGCTATGGGGCTCTATGCGGAAGAATGGGGTCTCTATGGGGCGCTATGAGGTCCCTATGGGGCTCTATGGGGAGTCTATGGGGTGTCTTTGGGGATCTATGGGTTGTCTGTGGGGCTCTATGGGGTCTGCATGGGGTCTGTATGGGGTTCAGTGGGTCTCTATGGGGTGTCTACAGGCACTATGGGGCGATATGGGGTGTCTATGTGGTTCAATTGGGCTCTATGGTGTGGCTGTAGGGCCTTATGTGGTGTCTATGGGGCACTGTGGGCTGCTATGGGGTGCTGTGGGGAACTATGGGGTGTCTATGGGGCTCAATGGAGCAATATGCTGTGTCTATGGGTCCCTATGGGGTGCAATGGGGTGCTGTGGGGCACAATGGAGTGTCTATGAGGCTCCATGGGCTGCTATGGGGCACTATGGAGTAGCTATGGGGTGCTCTGGGGTATCTTTGGGCCCCTATGGGTCACTATGGGTCACTATGTGGTGTCTATGGGGCTCTATGGGGTGGCTATGCGGTGCTGTAGGGTGGCTATGGGGTGCTTTGAGGTATCCTTGGGTTCCTATGGGGCGCTATGGGTGACTATGTGGTGCTATTGTTTGCTATGGGGCTCTATGCGGAAGAATGGGGTCACTATGGGGCGCTATGAGGTCCCTATGGGGCTCTATAGGGAGTCTATGGGGTGTCTTTGGGGATCTATGGGTTGTCTGTGGGGCTCTATGGGGTCTGCATGGGGTCTGTATGGGGTTCAGTGGGTCTCTATGGGGCTCTATGGGGTGTCTACAGGCACTATGGGGCGATATGGGGTGTCTATGTGGTTCAATTGGGCTCTATGGTGTGGCTGTAGGGCCTTATGTGGTGTCTATGGGGCACTGTGGGCAGCTATGGGGTGCTGTGGGGAACTATGGGGTGTCTATGGGGCTCTATGGAGCAGTATGCTGTGTCTATGGGTCCCTATGGGGTGCAATGGGGTGCTGTGGGGCACAATGGAGTGTCTATGAGGCTCCATGGGCTGCTATCAGGCACTGAGGAGTAGCTATGGGATGATTTGGGGTCTCTTTGTGCCCCTATGGAGCGCTATGGGTCACTATGTGGTGTCTATGGGGCTCTATGGGGTGGCTATGCGGTGCTGTAGGGTGGCTATGGGGTGCTTTGGGGTATCCTTGGGTTCCTATGGGGCGCTATAGGTGACTATGTGGTGCTACGGTTTGCTATGGGTCTCTATGCGGAAGAATGGGGTCTCTATGGGGCGATATGGGGTCCCTATGGGGCTCTATGGGGAGTCTATGGGGTGTCTTTGGGGATCTATGGGTTGTCTGTGGGGCTCTATGGGGTCTGCATGGGGTCTGTATGGGGTTCAGTGGGTCTCTATGGGGCTCTATGCGGTGTCTACAGGCACTATGGGCGATATGGGGTGTCTATGTGGTTCAATTGGGGTCTATGGTGTGGCTGTAGGGCCTTATGTGGTGTCTATGGGGCACTGTGGGCTGCTATGGGGTGCTGTGGGGCACAATGGAGTGTCTATGAGGCTCCATGGGCTGCTATGGGGCACTATGGAGTAGCTATGGGGTGCTCTGGGGTCTCTTTGGGCCCCTATGGGTCACTATGGGGTGTCTATGGGGCTCTATGGGGTATCTCAGTGTTCCTATGGGTCCCTATGGGGCGCTATGTGTCACTATGTGGTGTCTATGGGGCTCTATGGGGTGGCTATGCGGTGCTGTAGGGTGGCTATGTGGGTGCTTTGGGGTATCCTTGGGTTCCTATGGGGCGCTATGGGTGACTATGGGGTGCTATGGTTTGCTATGGGGCTCTATGCGGAAGAATGGGGTCTCTATGGGGCGCTATGAGGTCTCTATGGGGCTCTGGGGAGTCTATGGGGTGTCTTTGGGGATCTATGGGTTGTCTGTGGGGCTCTATGGGGTCTGCATGGGGTCTGTATGGGGTTCAGTGGGTCTCTATGGGGCTCTATGGGGTGTCTACAGGCACTATGGGCGATATGGGGTGTCTATGTGGTTCAATTGGGCTCTATGGTGTGGCTGTAGGGCCTTATGTGGTGTCTATGGGGCACTGTGGGCTGCTATGGGGTGCTGTGGGGAACTATGGGGTGTCTATGGGGCTCTATTGTACAGTATGCTGTGTCTATGGGTCCCTATGGGGTGCAATGGGGTGCTGTGGGGCACAATGGAGTGTCTATGAGGCTCCATGGGCTGCTATGGGGCACTACGGAGTTGCTATGGGATGATTTGGGGTCTCTTTGTGCCCCTATGGGGCGCTATGGGTCACTATGTGGTGTCTATGGGGCTCTATGGGGTGGCTATGCGGTGCTGTAGGGTGGCTATGGGGTGCTTTGAGGTATCCTTGGGTTCCTATGGGGCGCTATAGGTGACTATGTGGTGCTATGGTTTGTTATGGTGCTCTATGCGGAAAAATGGGGTCTCTATGGGGCGCTATGAGGTCCCTATGGGGCTCTATGGGGAGTCTATGGGGTGTCTTTGGGGATCTATGGGTTGTCTGTGGGGCTCTATGGGGTCTGCATGGGGTCTGTATGGGGTGCAGTGGGTCTCTATGGGGCTCTATGGGGTGTCTACAGGCACTATGGGCGATATGGGGTGTCTATGTGGTTCAATTGGGCTCTATGGTGTGGCTGTAGGGACTTATGTGGTGTCTATGGGGCACTGTGGGCTGCTATGGGGTGCTGTGGGGAACTATGGGGTGTCTATGGGGCTCTATGGAGCAGTATGCTGTGTCTATGGGTCCCTATGGGGTGCAATGGGGTGCTGTGGGGCACAATGGAGTGTCTATGAGGCTCCATGGGCTGCTATGGGGCACTATGGAGTAGCTATGGGGTGCTCTGGGGTCTCTTTGGGCCCCTATGGGTCACTATGGGGTGTCTATAGGGCTCTATGGGGTATCTTTGTGTTCCTATGGGTCCCTATGGGGCGCTATGTGTCACTATGTGGTGTCTATGGGGCTCTATGGGGTGGCAATGCGGTGCTGTAGGGTGGCTATGTGGGTGCTTTGGGGTATCCTTGGGTTCCTATGGGGCGCTATGGGTGACTATGGGGTGCTATGGTTTGCTATGGGGCTCTATGCGGAAGAATGGGGTCTCTATGGGGCGCTATGAGGTCCCTATGGTGCTCTATGGGGAGTCTATGGGGTGTCTTTGGGGATCTATGTGTTGTCTGTGGGGCTCTATGGGGTCTGCATGGGGTCTGTATGGGGTTCAGTGGGTCTCTATGGGGCTCTATGGGGTGTCTACAGGCACTATGGGGCGATATGGGGTGTCTATGTGGTTCAATTGGGCTCTATGGTGTGGCTGTAGGGCCTTATGTGGTGTCTATGGGGAACTGTGGGCTGCTATGGAGAACTATGGGGTGTCTATGGGGCTCTATTGTACAGTATGCTGTGTCTATGGTTCCCTATGGGGTGCAATGAGGTGCTGTGGGGCACAATGGAGTGTCTATGAGGCTCCATGGGCTGCTATGGGGCACTATGGAGTAGCTATGGGGTGCTCTGGGGTCTCTTTGGGCCCCTATGGGTCACTATGGGTCACTATGTGGTGTCTATGGGGCTCTATGGGGTGGCTATGCGGTGCTGTAGGGTGGCTATGGGGTGCTTTGGGGTATCCTTGGGTTCCTATGGGGCGCTATGGGTGACTATGTGGTGCTATGGTTTGCTATGGGGCTCTATGCAGAAGAATGGGGTCTCTATGGGGCGCTATGAGGTCCCTATGGGGCTCTATAGGGAGTCTATGGGGTGTCTTTGGGGATCTATGGGTTGTCTGTGGGGCTCTATGGGGTCTGCATGGGGTCTGTATGGGGTTCAGTGGGTCTCTATGGGGCTCTATGGGGTGTCTACAGGCACTATGGGGCGATATGGGGTGTCTATGTGGTTCAATTGGGCTCTATGGTGTGGCTGTAGGGCCTTATGTGGTGTCTATGGGGCACTGTGGGCTGCTATGGGGTGCTGTGGGGAACTATGGGGTGTCTATGGGGCTCTATGGGCTGCTATGGGGCACTATGGAGTAGCTATGGGGTTCTATGGGGTCTCTTTTGGCCCCTATGGGTCACTATGGGGTGTCTATGGGGCTCTATGGGGTATCTCAGTGTTCCTATGGGTCCCTATGGGGCGCTATGTGTCACTATGTGGTGTCTATGGGGCTCTATGGGGTGGCTATGCGGTGCTGTAGGGTGGCTATGTGGGTGCTTTGGGGTATCCTTGGGTTCCTATGGGGCGCTATGGGTGACTATGGGGTGCTATGGTTTGCTATGGGGCTCTATGCGGAAGAATGGGGTCTCTATGGGGCACTATGAGGTCCCTATGGGGCTCTATGGGGAGTCAATGGGGTGTCTTTCGGGATCTATGGGTTGTCTGTGGGGCTCTATGGGGTCTGCATGGGGTCTGTATGGGGTTCAGTGGGTCTCTATGGGGCTCTATGGGGTGTCTACAGGCACTATGGGCGATATGGGGTGTCTATGTGGTTCAATTGGGCTCTATGGTGTGGCTGTAGGGCCTTATGTGGTGTCTATGGGGCACTGTGGGCTGCTATGGGGTGCTGTGGGGAACTATGGGGTGTCTATGGGGCTCTATGGAGCAATATGCTGTGTCTATGGGTCCCTATGGGGTGCAATGGGGTGCTGTGGGGCCCAATGGAGTGTCTATGAGGGTCCATGGGCTGCTATGGGGCACTATGGAGTAGCTATGGGGTGCTCTGGGGTCTCTTTGGGCCCCTATGGGTCACTATGTGGTGTCTATGGGGCTCTATGGGGTGGCTATGCGGTGCTGGAGGGTGGCTATGGGGTGCTTTGGGGTATCCTTGGGTTCCTATGGGGCGCTATGGGTGACTATGTGGTGCTATGGTTTGCTATGGGCCTCTATGCGGAAGAATGGGGTCTCTATGGGGCGCTATGAGGTCCCTATGGGGCTCTATGGGGAGTCTATGGGGTGTCTTTGGGGATCTATGGGTTGTCTGTGGGGCTCTATGGGGTCTGCATGGGGTCTCTATGGGGCGCTATGAGGTCCCTATGGGGCTCTATGGGGAGTCTATGTGGTGTCTTTGGGGATCTATGGGTTGTCTGTGGGGCTCTATGGGGTCTGCATGGGGTCTGTATGGGGTTCAGTGGGTCACTATGGGGCTCTATGGGGTGTCTACAGGCACTATGGGGCGATATGGGGTGTCTATGTGGTTCAATTGGGCTCTATGGTGTGGCTGTAGGGCCTTATGTGGTGTCTATGGGGCACTGTGGGCTGCTATGGGGAACTATGGGGTGTCTATGAGGCTCTATTGTACAGTATGCTGTGTCTATGGGTCCCTATGGGGTGCAATGGGGTGCTGTGGGGCACAATGGAGTGTCTATGAGGCTCCATGGGCTGCTATGGGGCACTATGGAGTAGCTATGGGGTGCTATGGGGTCTCTTTTGGGCCCCTATGGGTCACTATGGGTCACTATGTGGTGTCTATGGGGCTCTATGGGGTGGCTATGCGGTGCTGTAGGGTGGCGATGGGGTGCTTTGGGGTATCCTTGGGTTCCTATGGGGCGCTATGGGTGACTATGTGGTGCTATGGTTTGCTATGGGGCTCTATGTGGAAGAATGGGGTCTCTATGGGGCGCTATGAGGTCCCTATGGGGCTCTATGGGGAGTCTTTGGGGTGTCTTTCGGGATCTATTGGTTGTCTGTGGGGCTCTATGGGGTCTGCATGGGGTCTGTATGGGGTTCAGTGGGTCTCTATGGGGTGTCTACAGGCACTATGGGGCGATATGGGGTGTGCATGTGGTTCAATTGGGCTCTATGGAGTGGCTGTAGGGCCTTATGTGGTGTCTATGGGGCACTGTGGGCTGCTATGGGGTGCTGTGGGGAACTATGGGGTGTCTATGGGGCTCTATTGTACAGTATGCTGTATATATGGGTCCCTATGCGGTGCAATGGGGTGCTGTGGGGCACAATGGAGTGTCTATGAGGCTCCATGGGCTGCTATGGGGCACTATGGAGTAGTTATGGGGTGCTATGGGGTCTCTTTGGGCCCGTATGGGTCACTATGGGGTGTCTATGGGGCTTTATGGGGTATCTTTGTGTTCCTATGGGGCGCTATGGGTGACTATGGGGTCGCTATGGGTTTCTTTGAGGCACTATGGGTCTCAATGGGGTCTCTATGGGTCTCAATTTATCCTTATGGCTCCCAATGACTGTCTATGGGTCTCTATGTGTCCCTATGGGTCCCAGTGTCTCTCTATGTGTCCCTATGGGTCCCAGTGTCTCTCTATGTGTCCCAGTGTCTCTCTGTGGGTCCCAATGTCTTCCTCTGGATCTCTATGTGTCCCTATGGGTCCCAGTGTCTCTCTATGTGCCCTATGGGTCTCAGTGTCTCTCTATGTCCCCCTGTCTAGGTGGTAACTATACAGATGGTAACAAAGATGGTAACAAATGTACAGAGGTTCTAAGCGAGAGAGAAACTCACCAGTGGTGATGCCTTCGCTGAGGAAGCTGGGGCGGTCTTCACTGCAGAGCGATGTCCAAGAGATGCTGCCTCACAGAATCACAGAATTCTCAAGGTTGGAAAAGGGCTGCCAGCTTTTGTAGGAGAATAGCATGGGAGACAGTTGTGAAGGCTTTGCTGAAGTCCAAGTAGAGCACATCAACAGCCTTTCTTTCTTTCCTTCATCCATCAGATGGGTCACAGGATCGTAGAAGGAGATCAGATTGGTCAAGCAGGAGCTGCCCTTCACGAACCCATGCTGGCTAGGTCTGATCTCCTGCTCATCCCACACCTGCCGCATCTGTCATCTCCCTCAAGACAATTCGTTCCATTCCCTTCCCTGGCACCGAGGTCAGGCTAACAGGCCTGGAGTTGCCCGGATCCTCCTGACAACCTTGCTTGGAAATGGGAGTCACGTTGGCAAGCCTCCAGTCTTCTGGGACCTCACCCGGTAACAGGGAGCTCGGAAAGATAATGGAAAGCGGCTCGAGTGAGGGTCAGCCCTTAAATGAGGTCTCAGAGGAGGTGGAGTCGAGCTCCAGCCCTCCCGGGAGCACAGCTCCATTACTCTCACCTGTGCTCCCGCAGCTGACCCCACACTTGCCTCAGCTGATTAATCAGAGGTTCAGGCTGTGATTACCAATCTCCCACACAGCCCCTATGGGTCCCAATGTTTCCCTATGGGTCTCTAGCTGTCCCTATAGGTCTCTACGGGGTTATTATGCCTCTAAATGGGTCCCTATGTGTCTCTATGTCTCTCTATGGGGTCCCTATGTGTCCCAATGTCCCCCTATGGATCTCTATGTATCCATATGGGTTCAAGTGACTCCCTTTGGGTCACTAATGAGTCACTATGTGTCCCAACGTCTCCCCTATGGGTTGCTATGTGCCTCTGTGGGGTCTCTTATGGCTATCTCTGGACCCAAATGTATTCCTATGGGTACCTATGGGTTTCAATGTGGTCCCTATGTGCCTCTATGGGTCTCACTGTCCCCCACGTTAATCCATGGGGTCTCTATGTGTCCCAATGTCCCCCTATGGGTCCCAGTGTCTCCCTATGGGTCACTATGTGTCCCTATGTGTCCCAATATCCCCCCTATGGGTAGCTATGTGCCTCTATGGGGTCTCTTATTTGTATCTATGGGCTTAAATGTCCTCCTATGGGTATCTATGGGTTTCAATGTGGTCCCTATGTGCCTCTATGGGGTCTCTTATGGGTCTCAGCAGAGTCTCTATGTGTCTCTACGGGTATCACTGTCCCCCACTGTAATCCATGGTGTCCCTATGTGTCCCAATGTCACCCTATGTGTCCCAGTGTCTCCCTATGGGTCACTATGTGTCCCTATGTGTCCCAATGTTTTGCCTATGGGTTGTTATGTGCCTCTATGGGTTCTCTATGGGGTTCTATGGGGTGCCTATGGAGCTCTATGGGGTTCTATGGGGCGTTCTGAGGTTTCTATGGGGTGTCTATGGAACGCTATGGTGTGTCTATGTGGCAAAATGAGTTTCTATGGGTGGCTATGGGAGCTCTATGGGGCACAATGGGTTGCCTACGGGGCTCTATGGGATGTCTATGGGGCTCTATGGCGCGGCTATATGTCCTTATGTGGTGTCTATGTGGCACTATGTTGTGCTATGGGGTGCTGTGAGGCACTATGGGGTGCTATGGGGCTCTATGGAGCAGTATAGGGTGTCTATGGGTCCCTATGGGGTGCAATGGGGCGCTGTGGGGCACAAGGGAGTGTCTATGAGGCTCCATGGGCTGCTATGGGGCACTGTGGAGTAGCTATGGGATGATTTGGGGTCTCTTTGTGCCCCTATGGGGCGCTATGGGTCACTATGCGGTGTCTAGGGGGCTCTATGGGTTGGCTACGCGGTGCTGTAAGGGGGCTATGGGGTGCTTTGGGGTATCCTTGGGTTCCTATGAAGCGCTATGGGTGACTATGGGGTGCTATGGTTTGCTATGGGGCTCTATGCGGAAGAATGGGGTCTCTATGGGGCGCTATGAGGTCCCTATGGGGCTCTATGGGGAGTCTATGGGGTGTCTTTGGTGATCTATGGGTTGTCTGTGGGGCTCTATGGGGTCTGCATGGGGTCTGTATGGAGTTCAGTGGGTTTCTATGGGGCTCTATGCGGTGTCTACAGGCACTATGGGGCGATATGGGGTGTCTATGTGGTTCAATTGGGCTCTATGGTGTGGCTGTAGGGCCTTACGTGGTGTCTATGGGGCACTGTGGTCTGCTATGGGGTGCTGTGGGGAACTATGGGGTGTCTATGGGGCTCTATGGAACAGTATGCTGTGTCTATGGGTCCCTATGTGGTGCAATGGGGCACAATGGAGTGTCTATGAGGCTCCATGGGCTGCTATGGGGCACTATGGAGTAGCTATGGGGTCTCTTTGGGCCCCTATGGGTCACTATGGGGTGTCTCTGGGGCTCTATGGGGTATCTTGGTGTTCCTATGGGGCGCTATGGGTGACTATGGGGTCGCTATGGGTTTCTTTGAGGCACTATGGGTCTCAATTTATCCTTATGGCTCCCAGTGACTGTCTATGGGTCTCTATGTGTCCCTATGGGTCCCAGTGTCTCTCTCTGTGTCCCTATGGGTCCCAGTGTCTCTCTGTGGGTCCCAATGTCTTCCTCTGGATCTCTATGGGTCCCTATGGGTCCCAGTGTATCTCTATGTCCCCCTGTCTAGGTGGTAACTATACAGATGGTAACAAAGATGGTAACAAATGTACAGAGGTTCTAAGCGAGAGAGAAACTCACCAGTGTTGATGCCTTCGCTGAGGAAGCTGGGGCGGTCTTCACTGCAGAGCGATGTCCAAGAGATGCTGCCTCACAGAATCACAGAATTCTCAAGGTTGGAAAAGGGCTGCCAGCTTTTGTAGGAGAATAGCATGGGAGACAGTTGTGAAGGCTTTGCTGAAGTCCAAGTAGAGCACATCAACAGCCTTTCTTTCTTTCCTTCATCCATCAGATGGGTCACAGGATCGTAGAAGGAGATCAGATTGGTCAAGCAGGAGCTGCCCTTCACGAACCCATGCTGGCTAGGTCTGATCACCTGTTCATCCCACACCTGCCGCATCTGTCATCTCCCTCAAGACAATTCGTTCCATTCCCTTCCCTGGCACCGAGGTCAGGCTAACAGGCCTGGAGTTGCCCGGATCCTCCTGACAACCTTGCTTGGAAATGGGAGTCACGTTGGCAAGCCTCCAGTCTTCTGGGACCTCACCCGGTAACAGGGAGCTCGGAAAGATAATGGAAAGCGGCTCGAGTGAGGGTCAGCCCTTAAATGAGGTCTCAGAGGAGGTGGAGTCGAGCTCCAGCCCTCCCGGGAGCACAGCTCCATGACTCTCACCTGTGCTCCCGCAGCTGACCCCACACTTGCCTCAGCTGATTAATCAGAGGTTCAGGCTGTGATTACCAATCTCCCATACAGCCCCTGTGTGTCCCAATGTTTCCCTATGGGTCTCTAGCTGTCCCTATAGGTCTCTATGGGGTTATTATGCCTCTAAATGGGTCCCTATGTGTCTCTATGTCTCTCTATGGGGTCCCTATGTGTCCCAATGTCCCCCTATGGATCTCTATGTATCCATATGGGTTCAAGTGACTCCCTTTGGGTCACTAATGAGCCACTATGTGTCCCAACGTCTCCCCTATGGGTTGCTATGTGCCTCTGTGGGGTCTCTTATGGGTATCTCTGGACCCAAATGTATTCCTATGGGTACCTATGGGTTTCAATGTGGTCCCTATGTGCCTCTATGGGGTCTCTTATGGGTCTCAGCAGTGTCCCTATGTGTCTCTATGGGTCTCACTGTCCCCCACTGTAATCCATGGGATCCCTATGTATCCCAATGTCCCCCTATGGGTCCCAGTGTCTCCCTATGGGTCACTATGTGTCCCTATGTGTCCCAATATCCCCCCTATGGGTAGCTATGTGCCTCTATGGGGTCTCTTATTTGTATCTATGGGCTTAAATGTCCTCCTATGGGTATCTATGGGTTTCAATGTGGTCCCTATGTGCCTCTATGGGGTCTCTTATGGGTCTCAGCAGAGTCTCTATGTGTCTCTACGGGTATCACTGTCCCCCACTGTAATCCATGGTGTCCCTATGTGTCCCAATATCACCCTATGGGTCCCAGTGTCTCCCTATGGGTCACTATGTGTCCCTATGTGTCCCAATGTCCCCCCTATGGGTTGCTATGTGCCTCTATGGGTTCTCTATGGGGCTCTATGGGGTGCCTATGGAGCTCTATGGGGTTCTATGGGGCGTTCTGAGGTTTCTATGGGGTGTCTATGGAACGCTATGGTGTGTCTATGTGGCAAATTGAGTTTCTGTGGGTGGCTATGGGAGCTCCATGGGGAAAAATGGGTTGCCTACGGGGCTCTATGGGATGTCTATGGGGCTCTATGGCGCGGCTATAGGTCCTCATGTGGTGTCTATGAGGCACTATGTTGTGCTATGGGATGCTGTGAGGCACTATGGGGTGCTATGGGGCTCTATGGAGCAGTATAGGGTGTCTATGGGTCCCTATGGGGTGCAATGGGGCGCTGTGGGGCACAAGGGAATGTCTATGAGGCTCCATGGGCTGCTATGGGGCACTGTGGAGTAGCTATGGGATGATTTGGGGTCTCTTTGTGCCCTTATGGGGCGCTATGGGTCAGTATGTGGTGTCTATGGGGCTCTATGGGGTGGCTATGCGGTGCTGTAGGGTGGCTATGTGGTGCTTTGGGGTATCCTTGGGTTCCTATGGGGCGCTATGGGTGACTATGGGGTGCTATGGTTTGCTATGGGGCTCTATGCGGAAGAATGGGTTCTCTATGGGGCGCTATGAGGTCCCTATGGGGCTCTATGGGGAGTCTATGGGGTGTCTTTGGTGATCTATGCGTTGCCTGTGGGGCTCTATGGGGTCTGCATGGGGTCTGTATGGGGTTCAGTGGGTCTCTATGGGGCTCTATGGGGTGTCTACAGGCACTATGGGGCAATATGGGGTGTCTATTTGGTTCAATTGGGCTCTATGGTGTGGCTGTAGGGCCTTATGTGGTGTCTATGGGGCACTGTGGGCTGCTATGTGGTGCTGTGGGGAACTATGGGGTGTCTATGGGGCTCTATGGAACAGTATGCTGTGTCTATGGGTCCCTATGGGGTGCAATGGGGCACAATGGAGTGTCTATGAGGCTCCATGGGCTGCTATGGGGCACTATGGAGTAGCTATGGGGTGCTATGGGGTCTCTTTGGGCCCCTATGGGTCACTATGGGGTGTCTATGGGGCTCTATGGGGTATCTTTGTGTTCCTATGGGGCGCTATGGGTGACTATGGGGTCGCTATGGGTTTCTTTGAGGCACTATGGGTCTCAATGGGGTCTCTATGGGTCTCAATTTATCCTTATGGCTCCCAATGACTGTCTATGGGTCTCTATGTGTCCCTATGGGTCCCAGTGTCTCTCTATGGGTCCCTATGGGTCCCAGTGTCTCTCTATGGGTCCCAATGTCTTCCTCTGGATCTCTATGGGTCCCTATGGGTCCCAGTGTCTCTCTATGTCCCCCTGTCTAGGTGGTAACTATACGGATGGTAACAAAGATGGTAACAAATGTACAGAGGTTCTAAGCGAGAGAGAAACTCACCAGTGGTGATGCCTTCGCTGAGGAAGCTGGGGCGGTCTTCACTGCAGAGCGATGTCCAAGAGATGCTGCCTCACAGAATCACAGAATTCTCAAGGTTGGAAAAGGGCTGCCAGCTTTTGTAGGAGAATAGCATGGGAGACAGTTGTGAAGGCTTTGCTGAAGTCCAAGTAGAGCACATCAACAGCCTTTCTTTCTTTCCTTCATCCATCAGATGGGTCACAGGATCGTAGAAGGAGATCAGATTGGTCAAGCAGGAGCTGCCCTTCACGAACCCATGCTGGCTAGGTCTGATCTCCTGCTCATCCCACACCTGCCGCATCTGTCATCTCCCTCAAGACAATTCGTTCCATTCCCTTCCCTGGCACCGAGGTCAGGCTAACAGGCCTGGAGTTGCCCGGATCCTCCTGACAACCTTGCTTGGAAATGGGAGTCACGTTGGCAAGCCTCCAGTCTTCTGGGACCTCACCCGGTAACAGGGAGCTCGGAAAGATAATGGAAAGCGGCTCGAGTGAGGGTCAGCCCTTAAATGAGGTCTCAGAGGAGGTGGAGTCGAGCTCCAGCCCTCCCGGGAGCACAGCTCCATTACTCTCACCTGTGCTCCCGCAGCTGACCCCACACTTGCCTCAGCTGATTAATCAGAGGTTCAGGCTGTGATTACCAATCTCCCACACAGCCCCTATGGGTCCCAATGTTTCCCTATGGGTCTCTAGCTGTCCCTATAGGTCTCTATGGGGTTATTATGCCTCTAAATGGGTCCCTATGTGCCTCTATGGGGTCTCTTATGGGTATCAGTGGAGCCCCTATGTTTGTCTACGGGTCTCACTGTTCCCCACTGTAATCCATGGGGTCCCTCTGTGTCCCAATGTCCACACTATGGGTTGCTATGTACCTCTATGGGGTCTCTATGTGGTCTCTTATGGGTATCTCTGGGCCCAAATTTCTTCCTATGGGTATCTATGGGTTTCAATGTGGTCCGTATGTGCCTCTATGGGTCTCACTGTCCCCCACCTTAATCCATGGGGTCTCTATGTGTCCCAATGTCCCCCTATGGGTCACTATGTGTCCCTATGTGTCCCAATATCCCCCCTATGGGTACCTATCTGCCTCTATGGGGTCTCTTATGGGTCTCAGCGGGGTCCCTATCTGTCTCTATGGTTCTCACTGTCCCGCACTGTAATCCATGGGGTCCCTATGTGTCCTAATGTCCTCATTTGCGTCCCAGTGTCTCCCTATGGATAAATAAGTGTCTCTGTGTATCACAATGTCCCCCCTATGGGTTGCTATGTGCCTCTATGGGGTCTTTATGGGGTCTCTTATAGGTATCTCTGGGCCCGAATGTCTTTCTATTCGTCTCTATGTGTTTCAAAGTCGTCCTATGTGTCCCTATGGGTCTTAATGGCTCCTAATGTGTCCCTAGGATTCTGTATGAGGACTCTGTAGGTCCTAATGGGTCTCTATGTGTTCCTATGTGTATATATGGAGTCTCTATGTGGTTTCTATGGGTCTTGGTGTCCTTCTATGTGTCACTTTGTGCCTCTATGGGGTCTCCATGGGTTTCTATGGGGTCTCTATGTCTCTCTTTGGGTCCCTATTGGTCCCAATGGGTCCCTATGAGTCTCTATGATGTCTCCCTTTGTCCCCATATGGATCCCAGTGTCTTTCTATGAGTCTCTATGGTACTCAGTGTGTCCCTATGATGTTTCAATGGGTGTGTATGGAATTTCTATGGGTCCCAGTGTTCCCCTATGGGGTCTCTATGGGGTCCATAGGTCTGTCTATGGGTCTCTGTGTGTCCCAGTGTCCCCCTATGTGTCCCAATGTCTCCCTATGGGTGTCTATGTGCATCTATGGGGTCTCTATGTTGTGTCTATGGGGTGCTATGGGTCTTTATGGGTCCCTATGGGTTTCTATGGGATGCTGTGGGTGTCTATGGTGCTCTATGGGGTAGTATGGGGTGTTGTGGACTGGCTATGGGGAACTGTAGGGTGCCTATGGGTCTCTATGGAGCACTATGGGGTGTCTATGGGGCTCTATGAGGTCTGTATGGGGATCAATGGGGCACTGTGTGTCGATGTGGGGCACTATGGGGCTCTATGTGATGACTGTGGGGCACCATGGGGTGGCTATTGGGTGCCTATTGGGCTCTGTGGTGTTCTGAGGGTGGCTATGGGTTCTCTATGGGGCTCTATGGGGTTCTATCGGGCGTTCTGAGGTTTCTATGGAGTTTCTATGGGGCGCTATGGTGTGTCTATGGGGATCTAAGGGGCACTATGCATGGCTATTGTGTGTCTATGGGGCAAAATGAGTTTCTATGGGTGGCTATGGGATCTCTATGGGGCACAATGGGTTGCCTATGGGGTTCTATGGGATGTCTATGGGCACTATGGGGTGTCGATACGGCTCTATGGCGTTCTATGGGGTCTCTATGGGGCGGCTATAGGTCCTCATGCGGTGTCTATGAGGCACTATGTTGTGCTATCGAGTGCTCTGAGGCACTATTGCGTGCTATGGGCCTCTATGGAGCAGTAAAGAGTGTCTATGGGTCCCTATGGGGTGCAATGAGGTGCTGTGGGGCACAAGGAATTGTCTATGAGGCTCCATGGGCTGCTATGGGGCACTGTGGAGTAGCTATGGGATGATTTGGGGTCTCTTTGTGCCCTTATGGGGCGCTATGGGTCACTATGTGGTGTCTATGGGGCTCAATGGGGTGGCTATGGAGTGCTGTAGGGTGGCTATGCGGTGCTTTGAGGTATCCTTGGGTTCCTATGCGGCGCTATGGGTGACCATGGGGTGCTATAGGGCTCTATGCGGAAGAATGGGTTCCTATGGGGCACTATGGGGGGTCTATGGTGTGGTATGTGGTGCCTATTGGGCTCTATGGTGTTCAGTGGGTGGCTATGGGTTCTTTATGGGGATCTATGGGGTGTCTATGGAGCACTATGGGTTCCTATGGGGCTCTATGGGGCACTATGGGATGTCTATGGGGATCTATGGGTTGTCTGTGGGGCTCTATGGGGTCTGCATGGGGTCTGTATGGGGTTTAGTGGGTCTCTATGGGGCTCTATGGGGTGTCTACAGGCACTATGGGGCGATATGTGGTGTCTATGTGGTTCAATTTGGCTCTATGGTGTGGCTGTAGGGCCTTATGTGGTGTCTATGGGGCACTGTGGGCTGCTATGGGGTGCTGTGGGGAACTATGGGGTGTCTATGGGGCTCTATGGAGCAGTATGCTGTGTCTATGGGTCCCTATGGGGTGCAATGGGGTGCTGTGGGGCACAATAGAGTGTCTATGAGGTTCCATGGGCTGCTATGGGGCACTATGGAGTAGCTATGGGGTGCTATGGGGTCCCTTTGGGCCCCTATGGGTCACTATGGGGTGTCTATGGGGCTCTATGGGGTATCTTTGTGTTCCTATGGGGCACTATGGGTGACTATGGGGTCGCTATGGGATTCTTTGAGGCAATATGGGTCTCAATGGGGTCTCTATGGGTCTCAATTTATCCTTATGGCTCCCAATGACTGTCTATGGGTCTCTATGTGTCCCTATGGGTCCCAGTGTCTCTCTATGGGTCCCAATGTCTTCCTCTGGATCTCTATGGGTCCCTATGGTCCCAGTGTCTCTCTATGTCCCCCTGTCTAGGTGGTAACTATACAGATGGTAACAAAGATGGTAACAAATGTACAGAGGTTCTAAGCGAGAGAGAAACTCACCAGTGGTGATGCCTTCGCTGAGGAAGCTGGGGCGGTCTTCACTGCAGAGCGATGTCCAAGAGATGCTGCCTCACAGAATCACAGAATTCTCAAGGTTGGAAAAGGGCTGCCAGCTTTTGTAGGAGAATAGCATGGGAGAGAGTTGTGAAGGCTTTGCTGAAGTCCAAGTAGAGCACATCAACAGCCTTTCTTTCTTTCCTTCATCCATCAGATGGGTCACAGGATCGTAGAAGGAGATCAGATTGGTCAAGCAGGAGCTGCCCTTCACGAACCCATGCTGGCTAGGTCTGATCTCCTGCTCATCCCACACCTGCCGCATCTGTCATCTCCCTCAAGACAATTCGTTCCATTCCCTTCCCTGGCACCGAGGTCAGGCTAACAAGCCTGGAGTTGCCCGGATCCTCCTGACAACCTTGCTTGGAAATGGGAGTCACGTTGGCAAGCCTCCAGTCTTCTGGGACCTCACCCGGTAACAGGGAGCTCGGAAAGATAATGGAAAGCGGCTCGAGTGAGGGTCAGCCCTTAAATGAGGTCTCAGAGGAGGTGGAGTCGAGCTCCAGCCCTCCCGGGAGCACAGCTCCATGACTCTCACCTGTGCTCCCGCAGCTGACCCCACACTTGCCTCAGCTGATTAATCAGAGGTTCAGGCTGTGATTACCAATCTCCCATACAGCCCCTATGGGTCCCAATGTTTCCCTATGGGTCTCTAGCTGTCCCTATAGGTCTCTATGGGGTTATTATGCCTCTAAATGGGTCCCTATGTGTCTCTATGTCTCTCTGTGGGGTCCCTATGTGTCCCAATGTCCCCCTATGGATCTCTATGTATCCATATGGGTCCCAGTGACTCCCTTTGGGTCACTAATGAGTCACTATGTGTCCCAACGTCTCCCCTACGGGTTGCTATGTGCCTCTGTGGGGTCTCTTATGGCTATCTCTGGACCCAAATGTATTCCTATGGGTACCTATGGGTTTCAATGCGGTCCCTATGTGCCTCTATGGGGTCTCTATGGGTCTCAGCAGTGTCCCTATGTGTCTCTATGGGTCTCACTGTCCCCCACTGTAATCCATGGGATCCCTATGTGTCCCAATGTCCCCCTATGGGTCCCAGTGACGCCCTATGGGTCACTATGTGTCCCTATGTGTCCCAATATCCCCCCTATGGGTAGCTATGTGCCTCTATGGGGTCTCTTATTTGTATCTATGGGCTTAAATGCCCTCCTATGTGTATCTATGGGTTTCAATGTGGTCCCTATGTGCCTCTATGGGGTCTCTATGGGTCTCAGCAGTGTCCCTATGTGTCTCTATGGTTCTCACTGTCCCCCACTGTAATCCATGGGATCCCTATGTGACCCAATGTCCCCCTATAGGTCACTATGTGTCCCTATGTGTCCCAATGTCCCCCCTATGGGTTGCTATGTGCCACTATGGGGTCTCTATGGGGTCTCTATGGGGTCTCATGGATATCTCTGGGCCCAAATGTCTTCCTATGGGTATCTATGGGTTTCAATGCAGTCCCTATGTGCCTCTATGGGGTCTCTTATGGGTCTCAGCGAGGTCCCTATGTGTCTCTATGGGTCTCACTGTCCCCCACTGAAATCCATGAGGTCCCTATGTGTCCCAATGTCCCCCTATTGGTCCCAGTGTCAGCCTATGGGTCACAATGTGTTCCTATGTGTCCCAGTGTCCCTCCTATGTGTTGCTAAGTGTCTCCATGGGGTCTCTTATGTGTATCTCTGGGCCAAAATATCTACCTATTGGTATCCATAGGTTACATTAGGTCCCTATGTGCCTCTATGGGGTCTCTTAAGGGTTACAGCAGAGTCCCTATGTGTCTCTATGGGTCTCACTGTCCCCCACTATGTTCCATGGGGTCCCTATGTGTCCCAATATACCCCTATGGGTCCCAGTGTCTCCCTATGGGTAACTATGTGTTCCTAAGTGCCGAATGTCCCCCCTATGTGTCCCAATGGCCCCCTTTGGGGTTTCTATGGGGACTCTTATTGGTATCTCTGGGCCCAAATGTCTTCCTATGGGTATCTATGGGTTTCAATGAGGTCCCTATGTGCCTCTATGGGGTCTCTTATGGGTATCAGTGGAGCCCCTATGTGTCTCTACGGGTCTCACTGTTCCCCACTGTAATCCATGGGGCCCCTCTGTGTCCCAATGTCCACACTATGGGTTGCTATGTACCTTTATGGGGTCTCTATGTGGTCTCTTATGGGTATCTCTGGGCCCAAATGTCATCCTATGGGTATCTATGGGTTTCAATGTGGTCCCTATGTGCCTCTATGGGTCTCACTGTCCCCCACCTTAATCCATGGGGTCTCTATGTGTCCCAATGTCCCCCTATGGGTCCCAGTGTCTCCCTATGGGCCACTATGTGTCCCTATGTGTCCCAATATCCCCCCTATGGGTAGCTATGTGCCTCTATGGGGTCTCTTATTTGTATCTATGGGCTTAAATGTCCTCCTATGGGTATCTATGGGTTTCAATGTGGTCCATATGTGCCTCTATGGGGTCTCTTATGGGTCTCAGCAGAGTCTCTATGTGTCTCTACGGGTATCACTGTCCCCCACTGTAATCCATGGTGTCCCTATGTGTCCCAGTGTCACCCTATGGATCCCAGTGTCTCCCTATGGGTCACTATGTGTCCTTATGTGTCCCAATATCCCCCCTATGGGTTGCTATGTGCCTCTATGGGTTCTCTATGGGGCTCTATGGGGTGCCTATGGAGCTCTATGGGGTTCTATGGGGCGTTCTGAGGTTTCTATGGGATGTCTATGGAACGCTATGGTGTGTCTATGTGGCAAAATGAGTTTCTATGGGTGGCTATGGGAGCTCTATGGGGCACAATGGGTTGCCTACGGGGCTCTATGGGATGTCTATGGGGCTCTATGGCGCGGCTATATGTCCTTATGTGGTGTCTATGTGGCACTATGTTGTGCTATGGGATGCTGTGAGGCACTATGGGGTGCTATGGGGCTCTATGGAGCAGTATAGGGTGTCTATGGGTCCCTATGGGGTGCAATGGGGCGCTGTGGGGCACAAGGGTGTGTCTATGAGGCTCCATGGGCTGCTATGGGGCACTGTGGAGTAGCTATGGGATGATTTGGGGTCTCTTTGTGCCCCTATGGGGCGCTATGGGTCACTATGTGGTGTCTATGGGGCTCTATGGGGTGGCTATGCGGTGCTGTAGGGTGGTATGGGGTGCTTTGGGGTATCCTTGGGTTCCTATGGGGCGCTATGGGTGACTATGGGGTGCTATGGTTTGCTATGGGGCTCTATGCGGAAGAATGGGGTCTCTATGGGGCGATATGGGGTCCCTATGGGGCTCTATGGGGAGTCTATGGGGTGTCTTTGGGGATCTATGGGTTGTCTGTGGGGCTCTATGGGGTCTGCATGGGGTTCAGTGGGTCTCTATGGGGCTCTATGGGGTGTCTACAGGCACTATGGGGCGATATGGGGTGTCTATGTGGTTCAATTGGGCTCTATGGTGTGGCTGTATGGCCTTATGTGGTGTCTATGGGGCACTGTGGGCTGCTATGGGGTGCTGTGGGGAACTATGGGGTGTCTATGGGGCTCTATGGAACAGTATGCTGTGTGTATGGGTCCCTATGGGGTGCAATGGGGCACAATGGAGTGTCTATGAGGCTCCATGGGCTGCTATGGGGCACTATGGAGTAGCTATGGGGTGCTATGGGGTCTCTTTAGGCCATTATGGGTCACTATGGGGTGTCTATGGGGCTCTATGGGGTATCTTTGTGTTCCTATGGGGCGCTATGGGTGACTATGGGGTCGCTATGGGTTTCTTTGAGGCACTATGGGTCTCAATGGGGTCTCTATGGGTCTCAATTTATCCTTATGGCTCCCAATGACTGTCTATGAATCTCTATGTGTCCCTATGGGTCCCAGTGTCTCTCTATGGGTCCCAATGACTTCCTCTGGATCTCTATGGGTCCCTATGGGTCCCAGTGTCTCTCTATGTCCCCCTGTCTAGGTGGTAACTATACAGATGGTAACAAAGATGGTAACAAATGTACAGAGGTTCTAAGCGAGAGAGAAACTCACCAGTGGTGATGCCTTCGCTGAGGAAGCTGGGGCGGTCTTCACTGCAGAGCGATGTCCAAGAGATGCTGCCTCACAGAATCACAGAATTCTCAAGGTTGGAAAAGGGCTGCCAGCTTTTGTAGGAGAATAGCATGGGAGAGAGTTGTGAAGGCTTTGCTGAAGTCCAAGTAGAGCACATCAACAGCCTTTCTTTCCTTCATCCATCAGATGGGTCACAGGATCGTAGAAGGAGATCAGATTGGTCAAGCAGGAGCTGCCCTTCACGAACCCATGCTGGCTAGGTCTGATCTCCTGCTCATCCCACACCTGCCGCATCTGTCATCTCCCTCAAGACAATTTGTTCCATTCCCTTCCCTGGCACCGAGGTCAGGCTAACAGGCCTGGAGTTGCCCGGATCCTCCTGACAACCTTGCTTGGAAATGGGAGTCACGTTGGCAAGCCTCCAGTCTTCTGGGACCTCACCCGGTAACAGGGAGCTCGGAAAGATAATGGAAAGCGGCTCGAGTGAGGGTCAGCCCTTAAATGTGGTCTCAGAGGAGGTGGAGTCGAGCTCCAGCCCTCCCGGGAGCACAGCTCCATGACTCTCACCTGTGCTCCCGCAGCTGACCCCACACTTGCCTCAGCTGATTAATCAGAGGTTCAGGCTGTGATTACCAATCTCCCATACAGCCCCTATGGGTCCCAATGTTTCCCTATGGGTCTCTAGCTGTCCCTATAAGTCTCTATGGGGTTATTATGCCTCTAAATGGGTCCCTATGTGTCTCTATGTTTCTCTATGGGGTCCCTATGTGTCCCAATGTCCCCCTATGGATCTCTATGTATCCATATGGGTCCCAGTGACTCCCTTTGGGTCACTAATGAGTCACTATGTGTCCCAACGTCTCCCCTATGGGTTGCTATGTGCCTCTGTGGGGTCTCTTATGGGTATCTCTGGACCCAAATGTATTCCTATGGGTACCTATGGGTTTCAATGTGGTCCCTATGTGCCTCTATGGGGTCTCTTATGGGTCTCAGCAGTGTCCCTATGTGTCTCTATGGGTCTCACTGTCCCCCACTGTAATCCATGGGATCCCTATGTGTCCCAATGTCCCCGTATGGGTCACTATGTGTCCCTATGTGTCCCAATGTCCCCCCTATGGGTTGCTATGTGCCACTATGGGGTCTCTATGGGGACTCTATGGGGTCTCTATGGGGTCTCATGGATATCTCTGGGCCCAAATGTCTTCCTATGGGTATCTATGGGTTTCAATGCAGTCCCTATGTGCCTCTATGGGGTCTCTTATGGGTCTCAGCGAGGTCCCTATGTGTCTCTATAGGTCTCACTGTCCCCCACTGTAATCCATGGTGTCCCTATGTGTCCCAATGTCCCCCTATGGGTCCCAGTGTCTCCCTATCTGTCCCTAAGTGTCCCAATGTCCCTCCTATGATTTGCTATGTGCTTCTATTGGGTCTCTATGGGGTCTCCTATGGGTATCTCTGGGCCCAAATGTCCTCCTATGGGTATCTATGGGTTTCAATGTGGTCCCTATGTGTCTCTATAGGGTCTCTTATGGGTCTCAGCGGGTTCCCTATGTGTCTCTATGGGTCTCACTGTCCCCCACTGTAATCCATGTGGTCCCTATGTGTCCCATTGTCCCACTATGGTATCCAATGTCTCCTCATGGGTCACGGTGTTTCTCTATGTGTCTCTATGTCCCCCCTATGGGTTGCTATGTTCCTCTATGGGGTCTCTTATGGGTCTCAGCAGGGTCCCTATGTGTCTCGATGGATCTGACTGTCCCCCACTTTAATCCATGTGGTCACTATGTGTCCCAATGTCCCCTAATGGGTCCCAGTGTCTCCCTATTTGTACCTTTGTGTCCCAATGTCCCCCTATGGGTCGCAGTGTCTCCCTATGGGTCACTATGTGTCCCAATGTCCCCCCTATGGGTTGCTATGTGCTTGTATGTGGTTTCTTATTAGTATCTCTGGGCCCAAATATCTTCTTATAGCTATCTATGGGTTTCTATGTGGTCCCTATGTTCCTCTATGGGGTCTCTTATGGGTCTCAGCAAGGTTTCTATGTGTCTCTATGGGTCTGGCTGTCCCCCACTGTAATCCAAGGGGTCCCTATGTGTCCCAATGTCCCCATATGGGTCCCAGTGTCTCCCTATGGGTCACTATGTTTCCCTACGTGTCCCAATGTCCCCCCTATGGGTTGCTATGTGCCTCTATGGGGTCTCTGTGGGGTCTCTTATGGATATCTCTGCGCCCAAATGTCTTCCTACAAGTATCTATGGGTTTCAATGTGGTCCCTAGGTGCCTCTATGGGGTCTCTTATGGGTCTCAGCGGGGTCCTTATGTATCTCTATGGGTCTCACTGTCCCCCACTGTAATTCATTGGGTCCCTATGTGTCCCAATGTCCCCCTATGGGTCCCAGTGTCTTCCTATGGGTCACAATGTGTACCTATGTGTCCCAATGTCCCCCCTATGGGTTGCTATGTGCCCCTATGGGGTCTCTATGGGGTCTCTTATGGTTATCTCTGGGCCCAAATGTCTTCCTTTGGGTATCTATAAGTTTCAAAGTCGTCCTATGTGTCCCTATGGGTCTTAATGGCTCCTAATGTGTCCCTATGAGTCTATATGTGGTCTCACTGTCCCAGTGGGTCTCTATGTGTTCCTATGTGTCTATATGGAGTCTCTATCTGGTTTCTATGGGTCTTGGTGTCCCTCTATGTGTCACTTTGTGCCTCTATGGGGTCTCCATGGGTTTCTATGGGGTCTCTATGGGTCCCTATTGGTCCCAATGGGTCCCTATGAGTCTCTATGATGTCTCCCTTTGTCCCCATATGGGTCCCAGTGTCTTTCTATGGGTCTCTATGGTACTCAGTGTGTCACTATGAGGTTTCAGTGGGTCTCTATGGAATTTCTATGGGTCCCAGTGTTCCCCTATGGGGTCTCTATTGGTCTCTATGTGGTCCATATGTCTGTCTATGGGTCTCTTTGGGTACTAGTGTCCCCCTAAGTGTCCCAATGTCTCCCTATAGGTGTCTATGTCTAAGGGGTCTCTATGGGGTGTCTATGAGGTGCTATGGGTCTTTATGGGTCCCTATGGGTTTCTATGGGATGCTGTGGGTGTCTATGGTGCTCTATGGGGTAGTATGGGGTGCTTTTGACTGGCTATGGGGCACTGTAGGGTGCCTATGGGGCTCTATGGAGTAGTATGGGGTGTCTATGGGGCTCTATGAGGTCTGTTTGGGGTTCAATTGGGCACTGTGTGTCGATGTGGGGCACTATGGGGGTCTATGTGATGTCTGTGGGGCACTTTGGGGTGGCTATTGGGTGCCTATTGGGCTCTGTGGTGTTCTGTGGGTAGCTATTGGGCTCTATGGGGTGCCTATTGAGTTCTATGGGGTGTCTATGGGGCGCTATGGTGTGTCTATGGGGCTCTAAGGGGCACTATGCATGGCTATTGTGTGTCTATGGGGCAAAATGAGTTTCTATGGGTGGCTGTGGGATCTCTATGGGGCACAATGGGTTGCCTATGGGGCTCTATGGGATGTGTATGGGGTTCTATGGGGTGTCTATGGGGCTCTATGGTGTTCTATGGGGTCTCTATGGGGCGGCTATAGGTTCTTATGTGGTGTCTATGTGGCACTATGGTGTGCTATGGGGTGCTGTGAGGCACTATGGGATGCTATGGGGCTCTAAAAAGCAGTATAGGGTGTCTGTGGGACCCTATAGGGTGCAATGGGTTGCTGTGGGGCACAAGGGTGTGTCTATGAGGCTCCTTGGGCTGCTATGGGGTACTGTGGAGTAGCTATGGGATGATTTGGGGTCTCTTTGTGCCCCTTTTGGGAGCTATGGGTCACTATGTGGTGTCTATGGGGCTCTATGGGGTGGCTATGCGGTGCTGTAGGGTGGCTATGCGGTGCTTTGAGGTATCCTTGGGTTCCTATGCGGCGCTTTGGGGCTCTATGCGGAAGAATGGGGTCTCTATGAAGCACTATGGGGTGTCTATGGTGTGCTATGGGGTGTCTATTGTGTGCTATGTGGTGACTATTGGGCTCTATGGTGTTCTGTGGGTGGCTATGGGTTCTCTATGGGGATCTATGGGGTGTCTATGGAGCGCTATTGGGTCCCTATGAGGCTCTATTGGGCACTATGGGGTGTCTATTGGGATCTATGGGTTGTCTGTGGGGCTCTATGGGGTCTGCATAGGGTCTGTATGGGGTTCAGTGGGTCTTTATGGGGCTCTATGGAGGAGTATGTTGTGTCTATGGGTCCCTATGGGGTGCAATGGGGTGCCGTGGGGCACAATGGAGTGTCTATGAGGCTCCATGGGCTGCTATGGGGCACTATGGAGTAGCTATGAAGTGCTCTGGGGTCTCTTTGGGCCCCTATGGGTCAATATGGGGTGTCTATGTGGCTTTATGGGGTATCTTTGTGTTCCTATGGAGCGCTATGGGTGACTATGGGGTTGCTATGGGTTTCTTTGGGGCACTATGGGGCACTATGTTTCTCAGTGGGGTCTCTATGGGTCTCAATTTATCCTTATGGCTCCCAATCACTGTCTATGGGTCTCCATGGGTCCCTATGGGTCCCAGTGTCTCTCTATGTCCCCCTGTCTAGGTGGTAACTATACAGATGGTAACAAAGATGGTAACAAATGTACAGAGGTTCTAAGCGAGAGAGAAACTCACCAGTGGTGATGCCTTCGCTGAGGAAGCTGGGGCGGTCTTCACTGCAGAGCGATGTCCAAGAGATGCTGCCTCACAGAATCACAGAATTCTCAAGGTTGGAAAAGGGCTGCCAGCTTTTGTAGGAGAATAGCATGGGAGACAGTTGTGAAGGCTTTGCTGAAGTCCAAGTAGAGCACATCAACAGCCTTTCTTTCCTTCATCCATCAGATGGGTCACAGGATCGTAGAAGGAGATCAGATTGGTCAAGCAGGAGCTGCCCTTCACGAACCCATGCTGGCTAGGTCTGATCTCCTGCTCATCCCACACCTGCCGCATCTGTCATCTCCCTCAAGACAATTTGTTCCATTCCCTTCCCTGGCACCGAGGTCAGGCTAACAGGCCTGGAGTTGCCCGGATCCTCCTGACAACCTTGCTTGGAAATGGGAGTCACGTTGGCAAGCCTCCAGTCTTCTGGGACCTCACCCGGTAACAGGGAGCTCGGAAAGATAATGGAAAGCGGCTCGAGTGAGGGTCAGCCCTTAAATGAGGTCTCAGAGGAGGTGGAGTCGAGCTCCAGCCCTCCCGGGAGCACAGCTCCATGACTCTCACCTGTGCTCCCGCAGCTGACCCCACACTTGCCTCAGCTGATTAATCAGAGGTTCAGGCTGTGATTACCAATCTCCCACACAGCCCCTTTGGGTCCCAATGTTTCTCTTTGGGTCTCCAACTGTCCCTATAGGTCTCTATGGGGTTATTATGCCTCTAAATGGGTCCCTATGTGTCTCTATGTCTCTCTATGGGGTCCCTATGTGTCCCAATGTCCCCCTATGGATCTCTATGTATCCATATGGTTCTCAGTGACTCCCTTTGTGTCACTAATGAGTCACTATGTGTCCCAACGTCTCCCCTATGGGTTGCTATGTGCCTCTGTGGGGTCTCTTATGGGTATCTCTGGACCCAAATGTATTCCTATGGGTACCTATGGGTTTCAATGTGGTCCCTATGTGCCTCTATGGGGTCTCTTATGGGTCTCAGCAGTGTCCCTATGTGTCTCTATGGGTCTCACTGTCCCCCACTGTAATCCATGGGATCCCTATGTGTCCCAATGTCCCCCTATGGGTCCCAGTGTCTCCCTATGGGTCACTATGTGTCCCTATGTGTCCTAATATCCCCCCTATGGGTAGCTATGTGCCTCTATGGGGTCTCTTATTTGTATCTATGGGCTTAAATGTCCTCCTATGGGTATCTATGGGTTTCAATGTGGTCCCTATGTGCCTCTATGGGGTCTCTTATGGGTCTCAGCAGAGTCTCTATGTGTCTCTACGGGTATCACTGTCTCCCACTGTAATCCATGGTGTCCCTATGTGTCCCAATGTCACCCTATGTGTCCCAATGTCTCCCTAAGGGTCACTATGTGTCCATATGTGTCCCAATGTCCCCCCTATGGGTTGCTATGTACCTCTATGTGTTCTCTATGGGGCTCTATGGGGTGCCTATGGAGCTCTATGCGATTCTATGGGGCGTTCTGAGGTTTCTATGGGGTGTCTATGGAACGCTATGGTGTGTCTATGTGGCAAAATGAGTTTCTATGGGTGGCTATGGGAGCTCTATGGGGCACAATGGGTTGCCTACGGGGCTCTATGGGATGTCTATGGGGCTCTATGGTGCGGCTATATGTCCTTATGTGGTGTCTATGTGGTACTATGTTGTGCTGCTATGGGGTGCTGTGAGGCACTATGGGGTGCTATGGGGCTCTATGGAGCAGTATAGGGTGTCTATGGGTCCCTATGTGGTGCAATGGGGCGCTGTGGGGCAGAAGGGAGTGACTGCTCCACAAGTGCCAGCTCCTGCCCCACATGTTCCACCTACCATCCCACAAATTCCACCTCATGCCCCACAAGTTCCACCTCCTGCCCTAAAAGCTCCATTTCCTGCCCCAGAAGTGCCACCTCCCGCCCCACAAGTGCCACCTCCTGCCCTACAACTGCCAAACCCTGCCCCAAAACTTCCACCTCCTGCCCAACAATTTCCAACTCGTGCCCCACAATTGCCACCTCCTGCCACACAAATGCCACCTTCTGCCTCAAAATGCCACCTCCTGCCCAACAACTCCAACCTCCCGCCCCACAAGTGCCACCTCCTGCTCCACAAGTTCCACCTCCTGCCCCATAAGTTCCACCTTACGCCCCACAAGTGCCATCTCCTGCCCCAAAAGCTCAATTTCCTGCCCCATCAGTGCCACCTCCCGCACCACAAGAGCCACCTCCTGCCCCATAAGTGCCAATTTCTGCCCCACAAGTGCCACTTCCCGCCTTACAAATGCCACCTCCTGCCCCACAACTTTCACCTCCTGCCCCACAAGTGCAACCTCCCTGCCCACGAGTGACACAATCTGCCCAAGTGCCACCTCCTGCCTCACAACTTCCACCTCCCGCCCCACAAGTGCCACCTCCCGCCCCACAAGTGCAACCTCCCGCCCCACAACTTCCACAACCTGCCCCACAAGTGCCACCTCCCGTCACTCAACTTCCAACTCCCGCCCCACAAGTGCCACCTCCCGCCCTACAACTTCCACCTCCCGCACCACAACTTCCACCTCCTGCCTCACAAGTTCCACATCCCGCCCCACAACTTCCAACTCCTGGCCCACAAGTGCGACCTCCTGCCCCACCATTACCACCTCCTGCCCCACCATTACCACCTCCTGCCCCACAAGTGCCACAACCTGCTCCACAATTTCAACGTCCTGCCTTACAAGTGCCACATTCTGCCCCACAAGTGTAGGCTCCTGCTCCACAAGTGCCACCTCCCGAACCACAACCTCAACCTCTGGCCCCACAAGTCCCACCTCCCGCCCCACAAGTGCCACCACCCGCCCCACAAGTGCCACCTTCTGTTCCACAACTTCCAGCTCCTGCCCCACAAGTTATAACTCCTGCCCCACAAGTGTTGCATTTTGCCCCACAAGTGCCACCTCCCGCCTCACAAGTGCCACCTCCCGACCCACAAGTGCCAACTCCTGCCCCACATCATTCACCTCCTGCCCCACAAGTGCCACCTCCCGACCCACAAGTGCCAACTCCTGCCCCGCAACTTCCACCTCCTGCTCCACAAGTGCCACCTCGAACCGCACAATTGCCACCTCCTTCCCCATATCAACCACCTCCCATCCAACAAGTGCCACCTCCTGCCCCACAAGTGCCAATTCCTGCCCCACAAGTGCCAGCTCACGCTCCACAAGTACCAGCTCCTGCACCACATCATCCACTTCCTGCCCCACAAGTGCCACCTCCTGACCCACAACATCAATCTCTAGCCCCACAAGTGCCGCCTCCTGCCCGACAAGTTACACCTGCTACAAGTTCCACAAGTGCCACCTCCCTGCTCACGAGTGCCACATCCCGCCCCACATGTACCACCTCCTGCATCACAACTTCCACCTCCCGCCCCACATGTACCACCTCCTGCATCACAACTTCCACCTCCCGCCCCACATGTACCACATCCTGCATCACAACTTCCACCTCCCGCCCCACATGTACCACCTCCTGCATCACAACTTCCACCTCCTGCCCCACAAATGCCACCTCCTGCCCTACAAGTGCCACCTCAGGCCCCACAAGTGCCCCCTCCCGCTCCACAAGTGCCACGTCCTGCCCCACAAGTGCCATCTCCCGCCCCACAAGGGCCAAATCCTGCCACGCAACATCCACCTCCTGCCCCACATCATCCACCTCCCACCCCACAAGTGCCACCTCCTGTGGCACAAGTGCCAATTCCAGCCCTAAAATTGCCAGCTCATGCTTCACAATTGCCAGCTCCTTCCCCACATCATCCACCTCCTGCCCCACAAGTGCCACCTCCTATCCCACATGTGCCAACTCCTGCCCCACAAGTGCCATTTCCTGCACCACATTTGCCACCTCCTGCCCCACATTTGCCACCTCCCACCCCACAAGTTTAACCTCCAGACACACAAGTGCCATCTCCCTCCCCACAAGTGCCAGCTCCTGCCCCACAAGAGCCACTTCCTGCCCCACAAGTACCTCTTCCCTCCCAACAAGTTCCAATTTCCGCCCAACAAGTACCACCTCCCGCCCCACAAGTTCCACCTCCTGCCCTAAAAGCTCCATTTCCTGCCCCAGAAGTGCCACCTCCCGCCCCACAAGTGCCACCTCCTGCCCTACAACTTACACCTCCTGGCCCACAAGTGCCACCTCCCGCCCTACAACTGCCAAACCCTGCCCCAAAACTTCCACCTCCTGCCCAACAATTTCCAACTCATGCCCCACAATTGCCACCTCCTGCCACACAAATGCCACCTTCTGCCTCAAAATGCCACCTCCTGTCCAACAACTCCAACCTCCCGCCCCACAAGTGCCACCTCCTTCTCCACAAGTTCCACCTCCTGCCACATAAGTTCCACCTTACGCCCCACAAGTGCCATCTCCTGCCCCAAAAGCTCAATTTCCTGCCCCATCAGTGCCACCTCCCGCACCACAAGTGCCACCTCCTGCCGCATAAGTGCCAATTTCTGCCCCACAAGTGCCACTTCCCGCCTTACAAATGGCACCTCCTGCCCCACAACTTTCACCTCCTGCCCCACAAGTGGAACCTCCCTGCCCACGAGTGACACAATCTGCCCAAGTGCCACCTCCTGCCTCACAACTTCCACCTCCCGCCCCACAAGTGCCACCTCCTGTCTCACAAGTGCAACCTCTTGCCCCACACCTTCCACAACCTGCCCCACAAGTGCCACCTCCCGTCACTCAACTTCCAACTCCCGCCCCACAAGTGCCACCTCCCGCCCTACAACTTCCACCTCCCGCACCACAACTTCCACCTCCTGCCTCACAAGTTCCACATCCCGCCCCACAACTTCCAACTCTTGGCCCACAAGTGCGACCTCCTGCCCCACCATTACCACCTTCTGCCCCACAATTTCCACTTCCTGCCCCACAAGTGCCACAACCTGCTCCACAATTTCAACGTCCTTCCTTACAAGTGCCACATTCTGCCCCACAAGTGTAGGCTCCTGCTCCACAAGTGCCACCTCCCGAACCACAACCTCAACCTCTGGCCCCACAAGTCCCACCTCCCGCCCCACAACTGCCACATCCCGCCCCACAAGTGCCACCACCCGCCCCACAAGTGCCACCTTCTGTTCCACAACTTCCACCTCCTGCCCCACAAGTTATAACTCCTGCCCCACAAGTGTTGCATTTTGCCCCACAAGTGCCACCTCCCACCTCACAAGTGCCACCTCCCGACCCACAAGTGCCAACTCCTGCCCCGCAACTTCCATCTCCTGCTCCACAAGTGCCACCTCGAACCGCACAATTGCCACCTCCTTCCCCATATCAACCACCTCCCATCCAACAAGTGCCACCTCCTGCCCAAAAAGTGCCAGCTCCTGCCCCACAAGAGCCACTTCCTGCCCCACAAGTACCTCTTCCCTCCCAACAAGTTCCAATTTCCACCCCACAAGTACCACCTCCTTCTGCACAAGTTCCACCTCCTGCCCTAAAAGCTCCATTTCCTGCCCCAGAAGTGCCACCTCCCACCCCACAAGTGCCACCTCCTGCCCTACAACTTCCACCTCCTGGCCCAGAAGTGCCACCTCCCGCCCTACAACTGCCAAACCCTGCCCCAAAACTTCCACCTCCTGCCCAACAATTTCCAACTCGTACCCCACAATTGCCACCTCCTGGCACACAAATGCCACCTTCTGCCTCAAAATGCCACCTCCTGCCCAACAACTCCAACCTCCCACCCCATACGTTCCACCTCCTGCCCAACAACTCCAACCTCCCGCCCCACAAGTGCCACCTCCTGCTCCACAAGTTCCACCTCCTGCCACATAAGTTCCACCTTACGCCCCACAAGTGCCATCTCCTGCCCCAAAAGCTCAATTTCCTGCCCCATCAGTGCCACCTCCCGCACCACAAGTGCCACCTCCTGCCCCATAAGTGCCAATTTCTGCCCCACAAGTGCCACTTCCCGCCTTACAAATGGCACCTCCTGCCCCACAACTTTCACCTCCTGCCCCACAAGTGGAACCTCCCTGCCCACGAGTGACACAATCTGCCCAAGTGCCACCTCCTGCCTCACAACTTCCACCTCCCGCCCCACAAGTGCCACCTCCTGTCTCACAAGTGCAACCTCTTGCCCCACACCTTCCACAACCTGCCCCACAAGTGCCACCTCCCGTCACTCAACTTCCACCTCCCGCCCCACATGTACCACCTCCTGCATCACAACTTACACCTCCCGCCCCACATGTACCACCTCCTGCATCACAACTTCCACCTCCTGCCCCACATGTACCACCTCCTGCCCCACAACTTCCACCTCCCGCCCCACATGTACCACCTCCTGCATCACAACTTCCACCTCCCGCCCCACAAGTTCCACCTCCTCCCCACAATTTCCACCTCCTGCCCCACAAGTGCCACCTCCCGCCTTACAAATGCCACCTCCTGCCCCACAACTTTCACCTCCTGCCCCATAAGTGCCACCTCGAACCGCACAATTGCCACCTCCTTCCCCATATCAACCACCTCCCGTCCAACAAGTGCCACCTCCCGCCCCACATGTACCACCTCCTGCATCACAACTTCCACCTCCCGCCCCACATGTACCACCTCCTGCATCACAACTTCCACCTCCCGCCCCACATGTACCACCTCCTGCATCACAACTTACACCTCCCGCCCCACAAGTTCCACCTCCTGCATCACAACATCCACCTCCCGCCCCACAAGTTCTACCTCCTCCCCACAAGTGCCTCCTCCCGCCCCACAAGCGCCACCTCCCTCTCCACAAACTCCACCTCCCACGCACAAGTGCCACATCCTGCCCCACAAGTGCCACCTCATGCCTCACAAGTGCCACCCCCCCCAAGTGCCACCTCCCACGCACAAGTGCCACATCATGCCCCACAAGTGCCACATCCTGCCCCACAAGTGCCACCTCACGCCCCACAACTTCCACATCCCGCCCCACAAGTGCCACCTCCTGCCCTACAATTGCCACCTCAGGCCCCACAAGTGCCCCCTCCCGCTCCACAAGTGCCACGTCCTGCCCCACAAGTGCCATCTCCCGCCCCACAAGGGCCAAATCCTGACACGCAACTTCCACCTCCTGCCCCACATCATCATCCTCCCACCCCACAAGTGCCAACTCCTGCCGCACAAGTGCCAATTCCAGCCCTAAAAGTGCCAGCTCATGCTTCACAATTGCCAGCTCCTGCCCCACATCATCCACCTCCTGCCCCACAAGTGCCACCTCCTATCCCACATCTGCCTACTCCTGCCCCACAAGTGCCATTTCCTGCACCACATTTGCCACCTCCTGCCCCACAAGTGCCACCTCCTTCCCCACAAGTGCCACCCCCCACCCCACAAGTTTAACCTCCAGACACACAAGTGCCATCTCCCGCCCCACAAGTGCCAAATCCTGACGTGCAACTTCCACCTCCTGCTCCACAATTGCCATCTCCTGCCCCACAAGTGCCACCTCCCGCCACACAAGTGCCACCTCCTGCCCCTCTATAGCCACCTCTAGCCCCACAAGTTACACCTCTTGCCCCACAACGTCGACCCCCGCCCCACATGTGCCACCACCTGACCCACAAGTGCCAACTCCTGCCCCACAAGTGCCATTTCCTGCACCACATTTGCCGCGTCCTGCCCCCCAAATGCCGGCTCCTGCCCCACAAGTGCTACCTCTCGCCCCACAACCTCAACCTCCAGCCACACAAGTGCCACCTCCCGCCCCACAAGTGCCACCTCCCGCCCCACTACTTCCACGTCACACCCCAAATCTTCTTACCTTTCACCCCACAAGTGCCACCTCCTGCCCCAAACCTTCAACCTACTGCCCCACAACTGCCACTTCCCACCCAGCAATTGCCACCCCCCGCCCCACAAGTGCCTCCTCCCACCCCACAAGTGCCAACCCTTACCCCACAAGTGCCAACTCCTGCCCCACATCATCCACCAACCGCCCCACAAGTGTCACCTCCTGCCCCACAACTTCCATCTCCCACTCCACAAGTGCCACCTACTGCACAACAAATACCATCTCCTGCCCCATAAGTGCCACCTCCTGCCCCACAACCGCTACCTCCTGCCTCATATCATTCACCTCCCGCCCCACAATTTCCACCTCCTGCTCAACTAGTGCCACGTGCTGCCCCACAAGTTCCATTTCCCGCCCCACAAGTGCCACCTCCCACCCCACAAGTGCCGCCTCCAGCCACACAAGTGCTAAATCGTGCCGCACAACTTCCACCTCCCGCCCCACAACTGCCACCTCCCGCCTTAAAAGTGCCACCTCCCGACCCACAAGTGCCTCCTCCTGTCCCACAGTTGTCACCTCCCGCTCCACAAGTTACACCTCACCCCCCACAAGTTCTACCACCCACCCCACAAGTGCCACCTGCAGCCCCAGAAGTGTCAAATCCTGCCACACAACTTCCGCATCCAGCCCCACAAGTGCCACCTCCCACCCCACAACTTCCACTTCCCGCCCGACAACAGCCTCCTCCTGCCCCACAAGTGCCTCCTCCTGCCCCACAAGTGCCACCTCCCGCCTCACAAGTGCAACCTCCATTCTCACAAGTGCCACCTCCAGTTCCAGAAGAATTAACTCCTGCCCCACAAGTGCCACCTCCTGCCCTTCAAGAGCCACTTCTTGCCCCACAAGTAACATTTCCTGCCCCCCAAGTGCCAACCCATGCCCAACAAGTGCTATGACCCAGCCCACAAGTGCCAACTCCTGCCCCACTAGTGCCACCTCCCGCCCCACAAGTGCCAGCACCCTCCCCACAACTTCAACCTCCTTCCCCAAAACATCCACATCCCGCCCCACAGGTGCCATCATCTGCCCCACAACTGCCACATCCCGCCCCACAAGTGCCACCTCCTGCCCCACAAGTGCCACCTCCCGCCCCTCAAGTGCCACACACTGCCCCACAAGTGCCGCCCCCAGCCCCGCAACTGCCACCCCTTGCCCCACAATTTCCACCTCACACCCCACAATTTTTACCTCCCGCCCCACAAGTGCCATCTCCTGCCCCACAGGTGCCACCTACTGTTCCACATCATCCAACTCCTTCCCCACATCATCCACCTCCTGTTCCACAAATGTCACCTCCTGACCCACAACTTCCACATCCTGCCCCACAAGTGCCACCTCCTGCCCCACATAATCCACGTCCTGCTCCAAAATTGCCACCTCCTGCCCCACAAGTGCCACCTCCCACCCCACAAGTGCCACCTCCCACCCCACAAGTGCCACCTCCAGCCCCACCAGTTCCACCGCCCGCCCCACAAGTACCACCTCCTGACCCAGAAGTGCCACTACGTGACCCACAATTGCCACCTCCCGTCTCACAATTGCAACTCTCGCCCAACAAGTGCCACCTCCTGCCCCACAATTGCCACCACCCCCCCAACAAGTGCCACCTCCCGCCCCACAAGTACCACATCCCACCCCACAAGTGCAACCTCCTGCCCCACAAGTGCCAACTCTCGCCCCACAAGTGCCAACTCCTGCCCCACAACATCCACCTCACGCTCCAAAAGTGCCACCTCCTGCCCCACAAGTGCTACTTCCTGCCTTACAAGTGCCACTTCCCGCTGCACAAGTGACACCTCCAGCCCCACAGCTGCCACAACCCGCCCCACAACTTCCACATCCCGCCTCACAACTGCAAGCTCCTGCCCCACAATTGCCACCTCCTACCACACAAGTGCCAACTCCTGCCCCACAAGTGCCACCTCATGTCCCTCAATTTTCACCTTATGCCCCAAAAGTGCCACCTCCCGCCCAACAAGTGCAACATCTCGCCCCACCAGTGCCACGTCCCGGCCCAAAATTGCTACCTCCTGCCCCACATCATCCACCTCCTGTTCCACAAATGTCACCTCCTGACCCACAATTTCCACCTCCTGCCCCACAAGTGCCACCTTCTGCCTCACAAGTGCCACCCCTTGCCCCACAAGTGCCACATCCCACCGCACAATTTCCACCTCTTGTTACACAAGTCCCACCTCCCGCCCAACAACAGCCTCCTCCTGCCCCACAAGTGCCACCTCCTGCCCCACAAGTGCCACCTCCCACCCCACAAGTGCCACGACCTTCCCAATTGCCACGTCCTGTCCCACAAGTGCCACCTCCTGCCGTACAAGTGCCACCCTCTGCCCCACAATTGCCACTTCTTGCCCCAAAATTGCCAATTCTTGCCCCACAACTTCCACCTCCCACCCCATAACTTCCACCTCCCGTCCCACAGCTTCCACATCCTGCCCCACAAGTGCCCGATCCTGCCCCAGAAGTACCACCACCTGACCCACAAGTGCCACCTCCTGCCCCACAAGTGCCACCTCCCACCCCACAAGTGCCATGTCCTTCCCAATTGCCACGTCCTGTCCCACAAGTGCCACCTCCTGCCGTACAAGTGCCACCCTCTGCCCCACAATTGCCACTTCTTGCCCAACAATTGCCAATCCTTGCCCCACAACTTCCACCTCCCACCCCATAACTTCCACCTCCCGTCCCACAGCTTCCACATCCTGCCACACAAGTGCCCGATCCTGCCCCAGAAGTACCACCACCTGACCCACAAGTGCCAACTCCTGCCCCACAAGTGCCACATCCCGCCCCACAAGTTCCACCTCCTGCCTTACAAGTGCCCATTCCTGCTTCACAAATGCCAGCTCATGTTTCAAAAATGCCAGCTCCTGCCCCACATCATCAACTTCCTGCCCCACAAGTGTCACCTCCAACCCCACAAACACAGCCTCCTGCCCCACATCATCCACCTCCTGCCCCACAAGTGCCAATTCCTGCCCCACAAGTGCCAGCTCATGCCCCACAAGTGCCAGCTCCTGCCCCACAAGTGCCACCTCCTGCCCCACAGGTGCCACCTCCTGCCCCACAAATGCCAACTCCTGCACTGCAACTTCCACCTCCTGCCGCACAAGTGATACCTCCAGCCCCACAACTGCCACCTCCAGCTCCACATCATCCACCTCCTGCACCACAAATGCCAGCTCATTCCCCTGAAGTGCCAGCTCTTGCCCCACAAGTGCCAGCTCCTGCCCAACAAGAGCCACTTCCTGCCCCACAAGTACCTCTTCCCTCCCAAAAAGTTACAATTTCCGCCCCACAAGTGCCACCTCCTGCCCCACAAGTGCAACCTCTTGCCCCACAAATGCCACCTTTCTCCCCACAAGTGCCACCTCCTGCCCCACATGTGCAACCTCCTGCCCCACAAATGCCACCTTTTGCCCCACAAATGCCACCTCCCGCTCCACAACTTCCACCTCCTGCCCCACAAGTGCCACCTCCTGACCCACAAGTGCCACCTCACGCCCAACATCTACCACCTCCCACCCCACAAGTGCCACCTCCCGCCCTACAACTTCCATCTCCCGGCCCACAAGTGCCACCTCCTGCCTCAAAAGAGCCACCTCCCGCCCCACAACTTCCACGTAACGCCCCATAAGTTCCACCTCCTGCCCCACAAGTGCCACCTCCTGCCCCACAAGTGTCAACTCATGCTCCACAAATGCCACCTCCTGCTCCACATGTTCCACCTCTTGCCCCACAAGTGCCAAATACTTCCCCACAACTTCCACCTTCTGCCCCACAAGTGCCAACTCCAATTCCACAAGTGCCACCTCCAGCCCTACAACTGCCACTTCCCGCCCCACAAGTGCCACCTCCCGCCCAACAACTTCAACATCCCACCACACAAGTGCCAACTCCTGCCTGTGTGCCACATCCTGCCCCACAAGTGCCAACTCCTGCCGCACAACTGACAATTCCTGCCCCAAATGTGACAGCTCATGCTTCACAATTGCCAGCTCCTGCCCCACATCATCCACCTTCTGCCCCACAAGTGCCACCTCCTGCCCCACAAGTGCCACCTCCCGCCCAACAATTGTGGCCACATGACAAACAAGTTCCACTTCCGCCCCACACGTGCCACCTCCTGCCCAACAAGTGCCATTTCTTACCCCACAGGTTCCAAATCCTACCCCACTGGTGCCATTTCCTGCCCCACAAGTGCCAGTTCCTGCCCCACAAGTGCCAGTTCATGCCCCAAAAGTGCCACATTATTCCACACCACTGCCTCCTCCCCCCCAAATAATCCACCTCCTGCCCCACAAGTGTCACTGACTGACCAACTTCCTCCTCCTGACCCACAAGTGCCACCTCCTGCCCCACAAGTGCCACCTCCTGACCGACAAAGACATCCCCCTGCCTCATAAGTGCCAATTTCTGCCCCACAAGTGCCAGCTCATTCCCCTGAAGTGCCACATTTGTCCACACCACTGCCTCCTCCCCCCCAAATAATCTCCTGCCCCACAAGCGTCACTGACTGACCAACTTCCTCCTCCTGACCCACAAGTGCCAGCTCCTGCCCCACAAGTGCCAGCTCCTGCCCCACAAGAGCCACTTCCTGCCCCACAAGTACCTCTTCCCTCCCAACAAGTTCCAATTTCCGCCCAACAAGTACCACCTCCTTCTGCACAAGTTCCACCTCCTGCCCTAAAAGCTCCATTTCCTGCCCCAGAAGTGCCACCTCCCGCCCCGCAAGTGCCACCTCCTGCCCTACAACTTCCACCTCCTGGCCCACAAGTGCCATCTCCCGCCCCACAAGGGCCAAATCCTGCCACGCAACATCCACCTCCCACCCCACAAGTGCCACCTCCTGCCGCACAACTGCCAATTCCAGCCCTAAAAGTGCCAGCTCATGCTTCACAATTGCCAGCTCCTGCCCCACATCATCCACCTTCTGCCCCACAAGTGCCACCTCCTATCCCACATGTGCCAACTCCTGCCCCACAAGTGCCATTTCCCGCCCCACAAGTGCCACCTCCTGCCCCACAAGTGCCACCACCTTCCCCACAAGTGCCACCTCCCACCCCACAAGTTTAACCTCCAGACACACAAGTTCCATCTCCCGCCCCACAAGTGCCATCTCCCGCCCCACAAGTGCCAAATCCTGACGTGCAACTTCCACCTCCTGCTCCACAATTGCCATCTCCTGCCCCACAAGTGCCACCTCCCGCCACACAAGTGCCACCTCCCGCCCCTCTATAGCCACCTCATGCCCCACAAGTTACACCTCATGCCCCACAAGTTACACCTCTTGCCCCACAACGTCGACCCCCGCCCCACATGTGCCACCACCTGACCCACAAGTGCCAACTCCTGCCCCACAAGTGCCATTTCCTGCACCACATTCGCCGCGTCCTGTCCCACAAGTGCTACCTCTCGCCCCACAACTTCAACCTCCAGCCCCACAACCTCAACCTCCAGCCACACAAGTGCCACCTCCCGCCCCACAAGTGCCACCTCCCGCCCCACTACTTCCACGTCACACCCCAAATCTTCTTACCTTCCACCCCACAAGTGCCACCTCCTGCCCCAAACCTTCAACCTACTGCCCCACAACTGCCACTTCCCACCCAGCAATTGCCACCCCCCGCCCCACAAGTGCCTCCTCCCACCCCACAAGTGCCAACCCTTACCCCACAAGTGCTAACTCCTGCCCCACATCATCCACCAACCGCCCCACAAGTGTCACCTCCTGCCCCACAACTTCCATCTCCCACTCCACAAGTGCCACCTACTGCACAACAAATACCATCTCCTGCCCCATAAGTGCCACCTCCTGCCCCACAACCGCTACCTCCTGCCCCATATCATTCACCTCCCGCCCCACAATTTCCACCTCCTGCTCAACTAGTGCCACGTGCTGCCCCACAAGTTCCATTTCCCACCCCACAAGTGCCACCTCCCACCCCACAAGTGCCGCCTCCAGCCACACAAGTGCTAAATCGTGCCGCACAACTTCCACCTCCCGCCCCACAACTGCCACCTCCCGCCTTAAAAGTGCCACCTCCCGACCCACAAGTGCCTCCTCCTGTCCCACAGTTGTCACCTCCCGCTCCACAAGTTACACCTCACCCCCCACAAGTTCTACCACCCACCCCACAAGTGCCACCTGCAGCCCCAGAAGTGTCAAATCCTGCCACACAACTTCCACATCCAGCCCCACAAGTGCCACCTCCCACCCCACAACTGCCACTTCCCGCCCGACAACAGCCTCCTCCTGCCCCACAAGCGCCTCCTCCTGCCCCACAAGTGCCACCTCCTGCCACACAAGTGCCTCCTCCTGCCACACAAGTGCCTCCTCCTGCCACACAAGTGCCTCCTCCTGCCCCACAAGTGCCACCTCCTGCCCCACAAGTGCCATCTCCTGCCACACAAGTGCCACTTCCTGCCCCACAAGTGCTACCTACTTCCCCACAAGTGCCACCTCCTGCCCCACATCATCCACCTCCTGCCTCACAAATGCCTCCTCCTGACCCACAATTGCCACCTGCCGCCCCACAACTTCCACCTCACGCCCCACAAGTGCCACCTCCCGCCCCACAAGTGCCACAACCCGCCCCACAAATCCAACTCCTGACCCACAAGTGCCACCTCCCGCCCCACAAGTTCCACCTCCCGCCCCACAAGTTCCAACTCCCGCACCACAAGTGCCACCTCCCGACCCACATGTGCCAACTTCTGCCCCACAAGTGCCAGCTCCTGCCCCTCAAGTGTCACCTCTTCCTCACAAGTGCCACCCTCTGCTCCACAAGTGCCACTTCCTGCCGCACAAGTGATACCTCCAGCCCCACAACTGCCACCACCCGCCCCACAACTTCCACCTCCCGCCTCACAAGTGCAACCTCCAGGCCCACAAGTGCCACCACCAGATCCACAAGAATTAACTCCTGCCCCACAAGTGCCACCTCCTGCCCTTCAAGAGCCACTTCTTGCCCCACAAGTAACATTTCCTGCCCCACAAGTGCCAACCCCTGCCCAACAAGTGCTATGACCCAGCCCACAAGTGCCAACTCCTGCCCCACTAGTGCCACCTCCCGCCCCACAAGTGCCACCACCCTCCCCACAACTTCAACCTCCTTCCCCAAAACATCCACCTCCCGCCCCACAGGTGTCATCATCTGTCCCACAACTGCCACATCCCGCCCCACAAGTGCCACCCCTTGCCCCACAAGTGCCACATCCCACCGCACAATTTCCACCTCTTGTTACACAAGTCCCACCTCCCGCCCAACAACAGCCTCCTCCTGCCCCACAAGTGCCACCTCCTGCCCCACAATTGCCACCTCGCATCCCACAAGTGCCACATCCCACCCCACAAGTTCCACCTCCTGCCTTACAAGTGCCAATTCCTGCCCTACAAGTGCCAGCTCATTCCCCTGAAGTGCCAGCTCCTGCCCCACAAGTGCCACATTTTGCCACACCACTGCCACCTCCCTTCCCAAATAATCCACCTCCTGACCCACAAGTGTCACTGACCGCCCAACTTCATCCTCCTGACCCACAAGTGCAACCTCCTGCCCCACAAGTGCCAGCTCCTGCCCGACAAGAGCCACTTCCTGCCCCACAAGTACCTCTTCCCTCCCAACAAGTTCCAATTTCCGCCCCACAAGTGCCACCTCCTGCCCCACAAGTGCAACCTCCTTCCCCACAAATGCCACCTTTCGCCCCACAAGTGCCACCTCCCGCTCCACAACTTCCACCTCCCACTCCACAACTTCCACCTCCTGCCCCATTAGTGCCACCTCCCGACCCACAAGTGCCACCTCCCGCCCCACAAGAGCCACCTCCCGCCCTACAACTTCCATCTCCTGGCTCACAAGTTCCACCTCCTGCCTCAAAAGAGCCACCTCCCGCCCCACAACTTCCACGTAACGCCCCATAAGTTCAACCTCCTGCTCAACAAGTGCCACCTCTCGTCCCTCAAGGACCACCTCCTGCCCCACAAGTGCCACCTCCTGCCCCACAACTGCCACCTCCTGCCCAACAGGAGCCACTACCCTCCCCAAAATGCCAACGTCCGCCCCACAAGTGCCACGTCCAGCCCCACAACTTCCACCTCCTGCCCCAAAAGTGTCAACTCCTGCCCCATAAGTTCCATATCCCGCCCTACAAGTGCCACTACCTGCCCCACTAGTGCCATCTCCATTTCCACAGGTGCCACCTCCCGCCCCACAACTTCCACGTAACGCCCCATAAGTTCCACCTCCTGCCCAACAAGTGCCACCTCTCGTCCCACAAGGACCACCTCCTGCCCCACAAGTGCCACCTCTTGCCCCACAAGTGCCAAATACTTCCCCACAACTTCCACCTTCTGCCGCACTAGTGCCAACTGCAATTCCACAAGTGCCACCTCCCACACCACAAGTGCCACCACCTGACCCACAAGTGCCAACTCCTGCCCCACAAGTGCCATTTCTTGCCCCACAAGTGCCACCTCCTGCCCCACAAGAGCCAGTTCCAGCCCCACAAATGCCACCTCCTGCCCCACAACTTCAACATCCCGCCATACAAGTGCCACCTCCTGCCCAACGTGTGCCACATCCTGCCCCACAAGTGCCAAATCCTGCCCCGCAACTTTTACCTCCTGCTCCACAAGTGCCAACTCCTGCTCCACATCATCCACTTCCTGCCCCACTAGTGCCACCTCCAGCCCCACAAGTGCCACATCCCTCCCCACAAGTGCCACCTCCTGCCCCACAAGTGCCACCTCCCGCCCCACAACTTCCACCCCCTCCCCTCAAGTTACATCTCCTGCCCCACAAGTGCCAACACCTGACCCACAAGTGCCACCTCCTGCCCCACAACTTTACATTCCGCCCCACAATTTCCACCTCCTGTCTTACAAGTTCCACTTCCTGCCCCACAAGTGCCAGCTCAGGCTTCACAAGTGCCAGCTCCTGCACCACATCATCCACTTCCCGCCCCACAAGTGCCACCTCCTGCCCAACAATTGCCATTTCTTACCCCACAGGTTCCAACTCCTGCCCCACAGGTGCCATTTCCTCCCCCACAAGTGCCACCTCCTGTCCCACATGTGCCAACTCCTGCCCCACAAGTGCCATTTCCTGCCCCACAACTTCCACCTCCCGCCCCAGAAGTGCCAGTTCCTGTTCCACAAGTGCCACCTACCACGCCACAAATTCCACCTCCTGCCCCACATCATCCACCACCTGCCCCACATCATCCACCTCCTGCCCCACAAGTGCCAATTCCTGCCCTACAAGTGCCAGCTCATTCCCCTGAAGTGCCAGCTCCTGCCCCACAAGTGCCACATTTTGCCACACCACTGCCACCTCCCCCCCCAAATAATCCACCTCCTGCCCCACAAGTGTCACTGACCGCAACTTCCTCCTCCTGACCCACAAGTGCAACCTCCTGCCCCACAACTTCAACATCCCGCCACACAAGTGCCAATTCCTGCCCCACATGTGCCAGCTCATGCCCCACAAGTGCCAGGTCCTGTCCCACATCATCCACCTTCTGCCCCACAAGTGCCACCTCCTGCCCCACAACGACCACCTCCTGCCCCGCATCATCCACCCCCTGCACCACAAGTGCCAATTCATGCCCTACAAGTGCCAGCTCACTCCCCTGAAGTGACAGCTCCTGCCCCACAAGTGCCACCTCCTGTCCCACAAGTGCCACCTCCTGCCCCACAAGTGCCATTTTCTGCCCCACAACTTCTACCTCACGGCCCACAAGAGCCAGTTCCAGCCCCGCAAATGCCACCTCCCGCCCCACAACTTCAACATCCCGCCACACAAGTGCCACCTCCTGCCCCACATGATCCACCTCCCGCCCCACAATTGCCACCTCCTGCCCCATAAGTGCCACCTCCCGCCCAACAATTGTGGCCACATGACAAACAAGTTCCACTTCCGCCCCACAAGTGCCACCTCCTGCCCAAGAAGTGCCATTTCTTACCCCACAGGTTCCAAATCCTACCCCATTGGTGCCATTTCCTGCCCCACAAGTGCCATTTCCCCCCCCACATGTGCCAACTCCGGCCTTACATGTTTCACCTACCACCCCACAAATTCCACCTCCCATCCCACAAGTTCCACCTCCTGCCCCAAAAGTGCCAATTCCTGCTTCACAAGTGCCAGCTCATGCTTCACAAATGCCAGCTCATGCCCCACATCATCAACTTCCTGCCCCACAAGTGCCACCTCTAACCCCACAAAGACAGCCTCCTGCCCCACATCATCCACCTCCTGCCCAACAAGTGCCAATTCCTGCCCCACAAGTGCCAGCTCATGCTTCACAAATGCCACCTCTTGCCCCACATCATCCACCTCCTCCCCCATAAGTGACAATACCTGTTCCACAAGTGCCACCTCCCGCCCCACAACTTCAACATCCCGCCACACAAGTGCCGACTCCTGGCAACGTGTGCCACATCCTGCCCCACAAGTGCCAGCTCCTGCCCCACATGTTCCACCTACCATCCCACAAATTCCACCTCATGCCCCACAAGTGCCAACTCCCAACCCACAAATGCCAAATCCTGCAATGCAACTTCCACCTCCTGCTCCACAAGTGCCACCTCCTGCCCCACATCGTCCACCTCCCAACCAACAAGTGCCACCACCTGCCCCACAAGTGCCAATTCCTGCCCCACATGTGCCAGCTCATGCTTCACAAGTGCCAGCTCCTGCACTACATCATCCACTTCCTGCTCACAAGTGCCACCTCCTGACCGACAAAGACATCCTCCTGCCCCATAAGTGCCAATTTCTGCCCCACAAGTGACAGCTCATTCCCCTGAAGTGCCACATTTGTCCACACCACTGCCTCCTCCCCCCCAAATAATCCACCTCCTGCCCCACAAGTGTCACTGACTGTCCAACTTCCTCCTCCTGACCCACAAGTGCCACCTCCTGACCCACAAGTGCCAGCTCCTGCCCCACAAGAGCCACTTCCTGCCCCACAAGTACCTCTTCCCTCCCAACAAGTTCCAATTTCCACCAGACAAGTACCACCTCCTTCTGCACAAGTTCCACCTCCTGCCCTAAAAGCTCCATTTCCTGCCCCAGAAGTGCCACCTCCCGCCCCACAAGTGCCACCTCCTGCCCTACAACTTCCACCTCCTGGCCCACAAGTGCCACCTCCCGCCCTACAACTGCCAAACCCTGCCCCAAAACTTCCACCTCCTGCCCAACAATTTCCAACTCGTGCCCCACAATTGCCACCTCCTGCCACACAAATGCCACCTTCTGCCTCAAAATGCCACCTCCTGCCCAACAACTCCAACCTCCCGCCCCACAAGTACCACCTCCTGCTCCACAAGTTCCACCTCCTGCCCCATAAGTTCCACCTTACGCCCCACAAGTGCCATCTCCTGCCCCAAAAGCTCAATTTCCTGCCCCATCAGTGCCACCTCCCGCACCACAAGTGCCACCTCCTGCCCCAAAAGTGCCAATTCCTGCTTCACAAGTGCCAGCTCATGCTTCACAAATGCCAGCTCATGCCCCACATCATCAACTTCCTGCCCCACAAGTGCCACCACTAACCCCACAAAGACAGCCTCCTGCCCCACATCATCCACCTCCTGCCCCACAAGTGCCAATTCCTGCCCCACAAGTGCCAGCTCATGCCCCACAAGTGCCACCTCCTACCGCACAAAGACCACCTCCTGCCCCATGTCATCCACCTCCTCCCCCACAAGTGACAATACCTGTTAGACAAGTGCAACCTCCAGCCCCACAACTTCAACATCCCGCCACACAAGTGCCGACTCCTGGCAACGTGTGCCACATCCTGCCCCACAAGTGTCAACTCCTGCCCCACATCGTCCACCTCCCATCCAACAAGTGCCACCTCCTGCCCCACAAGTGCCAATTCCTGCCCCACAAGTGCCAGCTCATGCTGCACAAGTACCAGCTCCTGCACCACATCATCCACCTCCTGCCCCACAAGTGCCACCTCCTGACCCACAACATCAATCTCCAGCCCCACAAGAGCCGCCTCCTGCCCGACAAGTTACACCTGCTACAAGTTCCACAAGTGCCACCTCCCTGCTCACGAGTGCCACATGCCGCCCCACATGTACCACCTCCTGCATCACAACTTCCACCTCCCGCCCCACATGTACCACCTCCTGCATCACAACTTCCACCTCCCGCCCCACATGTACCACATCCTGCATCACAACTTCCACCTCCCGCCCCACATGTACCACCTCCTGCATCACAACTTACACCTCCCGCCCCACACGTACCAACTCCTGCATCACAACTTACACCTCCCGCCCCACATGTACCACCTCCTGCATCACAACTTCCACCTCCCGCCCCACATGTACCACCTCCTGCATCACAACTTCCACCTCCCGCCCCACAAATGCCACCTCCTGCCCTACAAGTGCCACCTCAGGCCCCACAAGTGCCCCCTCCCGCTCCACAAGTGCCACGTCCTGCCCCACAATGCCATCTCCCGCCCCACAAGTGCCAAATCCTGACGTGCAACTTCCACCTCCTGCTCCACAAGTGCCATCTCCTGCCCCACAAGTGCCACCTCCCGCCACACAAGTGCCACCTCCTGCCCCACAAGTTACACCTCTTGCCCCACAACGTCGACCCCCGCCCCACATGTGCCACCACCTGACCCACAAGTGCCAACTCCTGCCCCACAAGTGCCATTTCCTGCACCACATTTGTCGTGTCCTGCCCCACAAGTGCCGGCTCCTGCCCCACAAGTGCTACCTCTCGCCCCACAACCTCAACCTCCAGCCACACAAGTGCCACCTCCCGCCCCACAAGTGCCACCTCCCGCCCCACTACTTCCACGTCACACCCCAAATCTTCTTACCTTCCACCCCACACGTGCCACCTCCTGCCCCAAACCTTCAACCTACTGCCCCACAACTGCCACTTCCCACCCAGCAATTGCCACCCCCCGCCCCACAAGTGCCTCCTCCCACCCCACAAGTGCCAACCCTTACCCCACAAGTGCCAACTCCTGCCCCACATCATCCACCAACCGCCCCACAAGTGTCACCTCCTGCCCCACAACTTCCATCTCCCACTCCACAAGTGCCACCTACTGCACAACAAATACCATCTCCTGCCCCATAAGTGCCACCTCCTGCCCCACAACCGCTACCTCCTGCTTCATATCATTCACCTCCCGCCCCACAATTTCCACCTCCTGCTCAACTAGTGCCACGTGCTGCCCCACAAGTTCCATTTCCCGCCCCACAAGTGCCACCTCCCGCCCCACAACTGCCACCTCCCGCCTTAAAAGTGCCACCTCCCGACCCACAAGTGCCTCCTCCTGTCCCACAGTTGTCACCTCCCGCTCCACAAGTTACACCTCACCCCCCACAAGTTCTACCACCCACCCCACAAGTGCCACCTGCAGCCCCAGAAGTGTCAAATCCTGCCACACAACTTCCACATCCAGCCCCATAAGTGCCACCTCCCACCCCACAACTTCCACTCCCCGCCCGACAACAGCCTCCTCCTGCCCCACAAGCGCCTCCTCCTGCCCCACAAGTGCCTCCTCCTGCCCCACAAGTGCCACTTCCTGCCCCACAAGTGCCTCCTCCTGCCCCACAAGTGCCACTTCCTGCCCCACAAGTGCCTCCTCCTGCCCCACAAGTGCCTCCTCCTGCCCCACAAGTGCCACCTCCTGCCGCACAAGTGCCACCTCCTGCCCCACATCATCCACCTCCTGCCTCACAAATGCCTCCTCCTGACCTACAATTGCCACCTGCCGCCCCACAACTTCCACCTCACACCCCACAAGTGCCACCTCCCGCCCCAGAAGTGCCACAACCCGCCCCACAAATCCAACTCCTGACCCACAATTGCCACCTCCCGCCCCACAAGTTCCACCTTCCGCACCACAAGTGCCACCTCCTGCCCCACAAGTGCCTCCTCCTGCCCCACAAGTGCCTCCTCCTGCCCCACAAGTGCTACCTACTTCCCCACAAGTGCCTCCTCCTGCCCCACAAGTGCCTCCTCCTGCCCCACAAGTGCCTCCTCCTGCCCCACAAGTGCCACCTCCTGCCCCACAAGTGCCACCTCCTGCCCCACAATTGCTACCTACTTCCCCACAAGTGCTACCTACTTCCCCACAAGTGCCTCCTCCTGCCCCACAAGTGCCTCCTCCTGCCCTACAAGTGCCTCCTCCTGCCCCACAAGTGCCACCTCTTGCCACACAAGTGCCACCTCCTGCCCCACAAGTGCCTCCTCCTGCCCCACAAGTGCCTCCTTCTGCCCCACAAGTGCCTCCTCCTGCCCCACAAGTGCCACCTCCTGCCACACAAGTGCCACTTCCTGCCCCACAAGTGCTACCTACTTCCCCACAAGTGCCACCTCCTGCCCCACATCATCCACCTCCTGCCTCACAAATGCCTTCTCCTGACCCACAATTGCCACCTGCCGCCCCACAACTTCCACCTCACGCCCCACAAGTGCCACCTCTCGCCCCACAAGTTCCACCTCCCGCACCACAAGTGCCACCTCCTGCCCCACAAGTGCCACCTCCCGACCCACATGTACCAACTTCTGCCCCACAAGTGCCAGCTCCTGCCCCTCAAGTGTCACCTCCTCCCCACAAGTGCCACTTCCTGCCGCACAAGTGATACCTCCAGCCCCACAACTGCCACCACCCGCCCCACAACTTCCACCTCCCGCCTCACAAGTGCAAACTCCAGGCCCACAAGTGCCACCTCCAGATCCACAAGAATTAACTCCTGCCCCACAAGTGCCACCTCCTGCCCTTCAAGAGCCACTTCTTGCCCCACAAGTAACATTTCCTGCCCCACAAGTGCCAACTCCTGCCCCACTAGTGCCACCACCCTCCCCACAACTTCAACCTCCTTCCCCAAAACATCCACCTCCCGCCCCACAGGTGTCATCATCTGCCCCACAACTGCCACATCCCGCCCCACAAGTGCCACCTCCTGCCCCACAAGTGCCACCTCCCGCCCCTCAAGTGCCACACACTGCCCCACAAGTGCCGCCCCCAGCCCCGCAACTGCCACCCCTTGCCCCACAAGTGCCACATCCCACCGCACAATTTCCACCTCTTGTTACACAAGTCCCACCTCCCGCAAAACAACAGCCTCGTCCTGCCCCACAAGTGTCACATCCCGCCCCACAAGTTCCACCTCCTGCCTTACAAGTGCCAATTCCTGCCCTACAAGTGCCAGCTCATTCCCCTGAAGTGCCAGCTCCTGCCCCACAAGTGCCACATTTGTCCACACCACTGCCACCTTCCCCCCAAATAATCCACCTCCTGCCCCACAAGTGTCACTGACCGCCCAACTTCATCCTCCTGACACACAAGTGCCACCTCCCGCTCCACAACTTCCACCTCCCACTCCACAACTTCCACCTCCTGCCCCAGTAGTGCCACCTCCCGACCCACAACTGCCACCTCCCGCCCCACAAGAGCCACCTCCCGCCCTACAACTTCCATCTCCTGGCTCACAAGTTCCACCTCCTGCCTCAAAAGAGCCACCTCCCGCCCCACAACTTCCACGTAACGCCCCATAAGTTCCACCTCCTGCCCAACAAGTGCCACCTCTCGTCCCACAAGGACCACCTCCTGCCCCACAAGTGCCACCTCTTGCCCCACAAGTGCCAAATACTTCCCCACAACTTCCACCTTCTGCCGCACTAGTGCCAACTTCAATTCCACAAGTGCCACCTCCCACACCACAAGTGCCACCACCTGACCCACAAGTGCCAACTCCTGCCCCACAAGTGCCATTTCTTGCCCCACAAGTGCCACCTCCTGCCCCACAATTGCCATTTCCAGCCCTACAACTTCCACCTCCTGCCCCACAAGAGCCAGTTCCAACCCCACAAATGCCACCTCCCGCCCAACAACTTCAACATCCCGCCATACAAGTGCCACCTCCTGCCCAACGTGTGCCACATCCTGCCCCACAAGTGCCAACTCCTGCCCCACATCATCCACCTCCTGCCCCACAAGTGCCACCTCCAGCCCCACAAGTGCCAACTCCTGCCCCACAAGTGCCACATCCCTCCCCACAAGTGCCAGCTCCTGCCCCACAAGTGCCACCTACCACGTCAATAGTGCCACCTCCTGCCCCACAAGTTCCACCTCCTGCCCCACAAGTGCCAAATCCTGCCACGCAACTTCCACCTCCTGCTCCACAAGTGCCACCTCCTGCCCCACATCATCCACCTCCCATCCAACAAGTGCCACCACCTGCCGCACAACTGCCAATTCCTGCCCCACAAGTGCCAGCTCATGCTTCACAAGTGCCAGCTCCTGCCCCTCATCATCCACCTCCTGCCCCACAAGTGCCACCTCCCGCCCAACAATTGTGGCCACATGACTAACAAGTGAAAAATCCCACCCCACAAGTGCCACTACATGCCCAACAGGTGCCACCTCCCACCCCACAACTTCAGCCTCCCGCCACAGAAGTGCCAACTCCTGCCCAACGTGTGATATCTCCTGCACCACAAGTTCCAAGTCTTGCCCCACAAGTTCCACCTACCATCCAACAAGTGCCACCTCCAGCCCCACAAGTGCCATCTCCCACCCCACAAGTTCCACCTCCTGCCCCACAAGTGCCAATTCCTGCTTCACAAGTGCCAGCTCATGCTTCACAAATGCCAGCTCATGCCCCACATCATCAACTTCCTGCCCCACAAGTGCCAGCTCATGCCCCACAAGTGCCACCACTTGCCCCACAGGTGTCACCTCCTGCCCCACATCATCCACCTCCTCCCCCACAAGTGACAATACCTTTTCCACAAGTGCCACCTCCCGCCCCACAACTTCAACATCCCGCCACACAAGTGCCGACTCCTGGCAACGTGTGCCACATCCTGCCCCACAAGTGCCAGCTCCTGCCCCACATGTTCCACCTACCATCCCACAAATTCCCCCTCATGCCCCACAAGTGCCAACTCCCAACCCACAAATGCCAAATCCTGCAATGCAACTTCCACCTCCTGCTCCACAAGTGCCACCTCCTGCCCCACATCGTCCACCTCCCACCCAACAAGTGCCACCACCTGCCCCACAAGTGCCAATTCCTGCCCCACATGTGCCAGCTCATGCTTCACAAGTGCCAGCTCCTGCACTACATCATCCACTTCCTGCCCCACAAGTGCCACCTCCTGACCGACAAAGACATCCTCCTGCCCCATAAGTGCCAATTTCTGCCCCACAAGTGCCAGCTCATTCCCCTGAAGTGCCACATTTGTCCACACCACAGACTCCTCCCCCCCAAATAATCCACCTCCCGCCCCACAAGTGTCACTGACTGACCAACTTCCTCCTCCTGACCCACAAGTGCAACCTCCTGCCCCACAAGTGCGAGCTCCTGCCCCACAAGAGCCACTTCCTGCCCCACAAGTACCTCTTCCCTCCCAACAAGTTCCAATTTCCGCCCAACAAGTACCACCTCCTTCTGCACAAGTTCCACCTCCTGCCCTAAAAGCTCCATTTCCTGCCCCAGAAGTGCCACCTCCCGCCCCACAAGTGCCACCTCCTGCCCTACAACTGCCAAACCCTGCCCCAAAACTTCCACCTCCTGCCCAACAATTTCCAACTCGTGCCCCACAATTGCCACCTCCTGCCACACAAATGCCACCTTCTGCCTCAAAATGCCACCTCCTGCCCAACAACTCCAACCTCCCACCCCACAAGTACCACCTCCTGCCCCATAAGCTCAATTTCCTGCCCCATCAGTGCCACCTCCCGCACCACAAGTGCCACCTCCTGCCCCAAAAGTGCCAATTTCTGCCCCACAAGTGCCACTTCCCGCCTTACAAATGCCACCTCCTGCCCCACAAGTGCAACCTCCCTGCCCACGAGTGACACAATCTGCCTAAGTGCCACCTCCTGCCTCACAACTTCCATCTCCCGCCCCACAAGTGCCACCTCCTGCCCCATAAGTGCCAATTTCTGCCCCACAAGTGCCACTTCCCTCCTTACAAATTCCACCCCCCACCCCACAAGTTCCACCTCCTGCCCCAAAAGTGCCAATTCCTGCCCCACAAGTGCCAGTTCATGCCCCACAAATGCCAGCTCATGTCCCACATCAACTTCCTGCCCCACAAGTGCCACCTCTAACCCCACAAAGACAGCCTCCTGCCCCACATCATCCACCTCCTCCTCCACAAGTGACAATACCTGTTAGACAAGTGCAACCTCCAGCCCCACAACTTCAACATCCCGCCACACAAGTGCCGACTCCTGGCAACGTGTGCCACTTCCTGCCCCACAAGTGCCAATTCCTGCCCCACAAGTGCCAGCTCATGCTCCACAAGTGCCAGCTCCTGCCCCTCATCATCCACCTCCTGCCCCACAAGTGCCACCTCCTGACCCACAACATCAATCTCCAGCCCCACAAGAGCCGCCTCCTGCCCGACAAGTTACACCTGCTACAAGTTCCACAAGTGCCACCTCCCTGCTCACGAGTGCCACATCCCGCCCCACATGTACCACCTCCTGCATCACAACTTCCACCTCCCGCCCCACATGTACCACCTCCTGCATCACAACTTCCACCTCCCGCCCCACATGTACCACCTCCTGCATCACAACTTCCACCTCCCGCCCCACATGTACCACCTCCTGCATCACAACTTCCACCTCCCGCCCCACATGTACCACCTCCTGCATCACAACTTCCACCTCCCGCCCCACATGTACCACCTCCTGCATCACAACTTCCACCTCCCGCCCCACATGTACCACCTCCTGCATCACAACTTCCACCTCCCGCCCCACATGTACCACCTCCTGCATCACAACTTACACCTCCCGCCCCACATGTACCACCTCCTGCATCACAACTTACACCTCCCGCCCCACATGTACCACCTCCTGCATCACAACTTACACCTCCCGCCCCAGGAATGCCACATCTTGCCCCACAAGTGCCACCTCGTGCCTCACAAGTGCCACCCCCCCCCACAAGTGCCACCTCCCGCCCCAAAAGTGCCACCTCCCACGCACAAGTGCCACATCCTGCCCCACAAGTGTCACCTCCTGCCCACAAGTGCCACCTTCCGCCCCACAAGTGCCACCTCACACCCCAACAGTGTCAACTTCCGCCCCACAAGTGCCACCTCACGCCCCACAACTTCCACATCCCGCCCCACGAGTGCCACCACCTGACCCACAAGTGCCACCACCTGGCCCACTAATGCAACTACGTGCCCCACAAGTGCCAACTCGTGCCCCACAAGTGCCAACTCCTGCCCCACAAGTTCTACCTCCTGCCTTACAAGTGCCACCCCCTGCCTCACAACTTCCACCTCCCGCCCCACAAATGCCACCTCCTGCCCCACAAATGCCACCTCCTGCTATACAAGTGCCACCTCAGGCCCCACAAGTGCCCCCTCCCGCTCCACAAGTGCCACGTCCTGCCCCACAAGTGCCACCTCCCGCCCCACAAGGGCCAAATCCTGCCACGCAACATCCACCTCCTGCCCCACATCATCCACCTCCCACCCCACAAGTGCCAATTCCAGCCCTAAAAGTTCCAGCTCATGCTTCACAATTGCCAGCTCCTGCCCCACATCATCCACCTCCTGCCCCACAAGTGCCACCTCCTATCCCACATGTGCCAACTCCTGCCCCACAAGTGCCATTTCCTGCACCACATTTGCCACCTCCTGCCCCACAAGTGCCACCTCCTTCCCCACAAGTGCCACCTCCCACCCCACAAGTTTAACCTCCAGACACACAAGTGCCATCTCCCGCCCCACAAGTGCCATCTCCCGCCCCACAAGTGCCAAATCCTGACGTGCAACTTCCACCTCCTGCTCCACAAGTGCCATCTCCTGCCCCACAAGTTCCACCTCCCGCCACACAAGTGCCACCTCCCGCCCCTCTATAGCCACCTCCTGCCCCACAAGTTACACCTCTTGCCCCACAATTTACACCTCTTGCCCCACAACGTCGACCCCCGCCCCACATGTGCCACCACCTGACCCACAAGTGCCAACTCCTGCCCCACAAGTGCCGGCTCCTGCCCCACAAGTGCTACCTCTCGCCCCACAACTTCAACCTCCAGCCACACAAGTGCCAACTCCTGCCCAACAAGTGCCACCTCCCGCCCCATAACTTCCACCTCCCGTCCCACAGCTTCCACTTCCTGCCCCACAAGTGCCCGATCCTGCCCCAGAAGTACCACCACCTGACCCACAAGTGCCAACTCCTGCCCCACAAGTGCCACCTCACATCCCACAGGTGCCACATCCCGCCCCACAAGTTCCACCTCCTGCCTTACAAGTGCCCATTCCTGCTTCACAATTGCCAGCTCATGTTTCACAAATGCCAGCTCCTGCCCCACATCATCAACTTCCTGCCCCACAAGTGTCACCTCCAACCCCACAAAGACAGCCTCCTGCCCCACATCATCCACCTCCTGCCCCACAAGTGCCAATTCCTGCCCCACAAGTGCCAGCTCATGCCCCACAAGTGCCAGCTCCTGCCCCACAAGTGCCAGCTCTTGCCTCACAGGTGCCACCTCCTGCCCCACAAGTGCCACCTCCCGCCAAACAACTGACACCACCTGCCCCACAAGTGCCACCTCCCACCAAACAACTGACACCTCCTGCCCCACAAGTGTCACCTCCTGCCCAACAAGTTCCACCTCTTGACCTACAAGTGTCACCTCCTGCCCCATAAGTTTCACCTCTCGCCCAACAAATGCCACCACCTCCCCCAAAAGCGCCACCTCCTGCCCCACAGGTGCCATTTCCTGCCCCACAACATCCACCTCCCACGCACAAGTGCAACCTACTGCCCCACAACTTCCACCTCCTGCCCCACAAGTGCCAACACCTGCCCCACAAGTGCCACCTCCCGCCCCACAAGTGCCACCTGTCACCCTGCAAGTCCAGCTCCTCTCGCCCCACAAGTGCCAGCTCATGCTTCACAAGTGCCAGCTCCTGCTCCACATCATCATCTTCCTGCCCCACAAGTGCCACCTCCAACCCCACAAAGACAGCCTCCTTCCCCACAAGTGCCACCTCCTGCCCCACAAGTGCCAATTCCTGCCCCACAATTGCCAGCTCATGCCCCACAAGTGCCAGCACCTGCCCCACAAGTGCCACCTCTTGCCCAACATGTGCCACCTCCTGCCCCACAAATGCCAAATCCTGCCCTGCAACTTCCACCTCCTGCCCCACAACTTCCAGCTCCTGCCCCACATCATCCACCAACCGCCCCACAAGTGTCACCTCCTGCCCCACAACTTCCATCTCCCACTCCACAAGTGCCACCTACTGCACAACAAATACCATCTCCTGCCCCATAAGTGCCACCTCCTGCCCCACAACCGCTACCTCCTGCCTCATATCATTCACCTCCCGCCCCACAATTTCCACCTCCTGCTCAACTAGTGCCACGTGCTGCCCCACAAGTTCCATTTCCCGCCCCACAAGTGCCACCTCCCGCCCCACAAGTGCCGCCTCCAGCCACACAAGTGCTAAATCGTGCCGCACAACTTCCACCTCCCGCCCCACAACTGCCACCTCCCGCCTTAAAAGTGCCACCTCCCGACCCACAAGTGCCTCCTCCTGTCCCACAGTTGTCACCTCCCGCTCCACAAGTTACACCTCACCCCCCACAAGTTCTACCACCCACCCCACAAGTGCCACCTTCAGCCCCAGAAGTGTCAAATCCTGCCACACAACTTCCACTTCCCGCCCAACAACAGCCTCCTCCTGCCGCACATGTGCCTCCTCCTGCCACACAAGTGCCACCTCCTGCCCCACAAGTGCTACCTACTTCCCCACAAGTGCCACCTCCTGCCGCACAAGTGCCACCTCCTGCCCAACATCATCCACCTCCTGCCTCACAAATGCCTCCTCCTGACCCACAAGTGTCACCTCCTGCACCACAACTTCCAACTCCTGCCCCACAAGTGCCACCTCCCGACCCACATGTGCCAACTTCCGCCCCACAAGTGCCAGCTCCTGCCCCTCAAGTGTCACCTCTTCCCCACAAGTGCCACCTTCTGCTCCACAAGTGCCACTTCCTGCCGCACAAGTGATACCTCCAGCCCCACAACTGCCACCACCCGCCCCACAACTTCCACCTCCCGCCTCACGAGTGCAACCTCCAGGCCCACAAGTGCCACCTCCAGATCCACAAGAATTAACTCCTGCCCCACAAGTGCCACCTCCTGCCCATCAAGAGCCACTTCTTGCCCCACAAGTAACAGTTCCTGCCCCACAAGTGCCAACCCCTGCCCAACAAGTGCTATGACCCAGCCCAAAAGTGCCAACTCCTGCCCCACTAGTGCCACCTCCCGCCCCACAAGTGCCACCACCCTCCCCACAACTTCAACCTCCTTCCCCAAAACATCCACCTCCCGCCCCACAGGTGTCATCATCTGCCCCACAACTGCCACATCCCGCCCCACAAGTGCCACCTCCTGCCCCACAAGTGCCACCTCCCGCCCCTCAAGTGCCACACACTGCCCCACAAGTGCCGCCCCCAGCCCCGCAAGTGCCACCCCTTGCCCCACAAGTGCCACATCCCACCGCACAATTTCCACCTCTTGTTACACAAGTCCCACCTCCCGCCCAACAACAGCCACCTCCTGCCCCACAAGTGCCACCTCGCATCCCACAAGTGCCACCTCCCACCCCACAAGTGCCAACTCCTGCCTTACAAGTGCCAATTCCTGCCCTACAAGTGCCAGCTCATTCCCCTGAAGTGCCAGCTCCTGCCCCACAAGTTCCACATTTGTCCACACCACAGCCTCCTCCCTCCCAAATAATCCACCTCCTGCCCCACAAGTGTCACTGACCGCCCAACTTCCTCCTCCTGACCCACAAGTGCAACCTCCTGCCCTACAAGTGCCAGCTCCTGCCCAACAAGAGCCACTTCCTGCCCCACAAGTACCTCTTCCCTCCCAACAAGTTCCAATTTCCGCCCCACAAGTGCCACCTCCTGCCCCACAAGTGCAACCTCCTGCCCCACAAATGCCACCTTTCGCCCCACAAGTGCCACCTCCCGCTCCACAACTTCCACCTCCCACTCCACAACTTCCACCTCCTTCCCCAGTAGTGCCACCTCCCGACCCACAAGTGCCACCTCCCGACCCACAAGAGCCACCTCCTGGCTCACAAGTTCCACCTCCTGCCTCAAAAGAGCCACCTCCCGCCCCACAACTTCCACGTAACGCCCCATAATTTCCACCTCCTGCCCAACAAGTGCCACCTCTCGTCCCACAAGGACCACCTCCTGCCCCACAAGTGCCAACTCCTGCCCCACAAGTGCCACCTCCTGCCCAACAAGTGCCACCACCCTCCCCAAAATGCCAACTCCCGCCCCACAAGTGCCACATCCAGCCCCACAACTTCCACCTCCTGCCCCAAAAGTGTCAACTCCTGCCCCATAAGTTCCATATCCCGCCCCACAAGTGCCACTACCTGCCCCACTAGTGCCATCTCCATTTCCACAGGTGCCACCTCCCGCCCCACAACTTCCACGTAACGCCCCATAAGTTCCACCTCCTGCCCAACAAGTGCCACCTCTCGTCCCACAAGGACCACCTCCTGCCCCACAAGTGCCACCTCTTGCCCAACAAGTGCCAAATACTTCCCCACAACTTCCACCTTCTGCCGCACTAGTGCCAACTCCAATTCCACAAGTGCCACCTCCCACACCACAAGTGCCACCACCTGACCCACAAGTGCCAACTCCTGCCCCACAAGTGCCATTTCTTGCCCCACAAGTGCCACCTCCTGCCCCACAAGTGCCATTTCCTGCCGTTCAACTTCCACCTCCTGCCCCACAAGAGCCAGTTCCAGCCCCACAAATGCCACCTCCTGCCCCACAACTTCAACATCCCGCCATAAAATTGCCACCTCCTGCCCAACGTGTGCCACATCCTGCCCCACAAGTGCCAACTCCTGCCCCACATCATCCACCTCCTGCCCCACAAGTGCCACCTCCAGCCCCACAAGTGCCACATCCCTCCCCACAAGTGCCACCTCCTGCCCCACAAGTGCCACCTCCCGCCCCACAAGTGCCACCCCCTCCCCTCAAGTTACATCTCCTGCCCCACAAGTGCCAACACCTGACCCACAAGTGCCACCTCCTGCCCCACAACTTTACATTCCGCCCCACAATTTCCACCTCCTGTCTTACAAGTTCCACTTCCTGCCCCACAAGTGCCAGCTCAGGCTTCACAAGTGCCAGCTCCTGCACCACATCATCCACTTCCCGCCCCACAAGTGCCACCTCCTGCCCAACAATTGCCATTTCTTACGCCACAGGTTCCAACTCCTGCCCCACAGGAGCCATTTCCTCCCCCACAAGTGCCACCTCCTGTCCCACATGTGCCAACTCCTGCCCCACATCTGCCATTTCCTGCCCCACATCTTCCACCTCCCGCCCAAAAGTGCCAGTTCCTGTCCCACAAGTGCCACCTACCACGCCACAAATTCCACCTCCTGCCCCACAAGTTCCACCTCCTGCCCACAATGACCACCTCCTGCCCCACATCATCCACCTCCTGCCCCACAAGTGCCAATTCCTGCCCTACAAGTGCCAGCTCATTCCCCTGAAGTGCCAGCTCCTGCCCCACAAGTGCCACATTTTGCCACACCACTGCCACCTCCCCCCCCAAATAATCCACCTCCTGCCCCACAAGTGTCACTGACCACCCAACTTCATCCTCCTGACCCACAAATGCAACCTCCTGCCCCACTACTTCAACATCCCGCCACACAAGTGCCGACTCCTGCCCAACGTGTGCCACATCCTGCCCCACAAGTGCCAACTCCTGCCCCACATCGTCCACCTCCCACCCAACAAGTGCCACCTCCTGCCCCACAAGTGCCAAATCCTGCCCTACATGTGCCAGCTCATGCCCCACAAGTGCCAGGTCCTGTCCCACATCATCCACCTTCTGCCCTACAAGTGCCACCTCCTGCCCAGCATCATCCACCTCCTGCCTCACAAATGCCTCCTCCTGACCCACAAGTGTCACCTCCTGCACCACAACTTCCAACTCCTGCCCCACAAGTGCCACCTCCCGACCCACATGTGCCAACTTCTGCCCCACAAGTGCCAGCTCCTGCCCCTCAAGTGTCACCTCTTCCCCACAAGTGCCACCTTCTGCTCCACAAGTGCCACTTCCTGCCGCACAAGTGATACCTCCAGCCCCACAACTGCCACCACCCGCCCCACAACTTCCACCTCCCGCCTCACGAGTGCAACCTCCAGGCCCACAAGTGCCACCTCCAGATCCACAAGAATTAACTCCTGCCCCACAAGTGCCACCTCCTGCCCTTCAAGAGCCACTTCTTGCCCCACAAGTAACAGTTCCTGCCCCACAAGTGCCAACCCCTGCCCAACAAGTGCTATGACCCAGCCCAAAAGTGCCAACTCCTGCCCCACTAGTGCCACCTCCCGCCCCACAAGTGCCACCACCCTCCCCACAACTTCAACCTCCTTCCCCAAAACATCCACCTCCCGCCCCACAGGTGTCATCATCTGCCCCACAACTGCCACATCCCGCCCCACAAGTGCCACCTCCTGCCCCACAAGTGCCACCTCCCGCCCCTCAAGTGCCACACACTGCCCCACAAGTGCCGCCCCCAGCCCCGCAAGTGCCACCCCTTGCCCCACAAGTGCCACATCCCACCGCACAATTTCCACCTCTTGTTACACAAGTCCCACCTCCCGCCCAACAACAGCCACCTCCTGCCCCACAAGTGCCACCTCGCATCCCACAAGTGCCACCTCCCACCCCACAAGTGCCAACTCCTGCCTTACAAGTGCCAATTCCTGCCCTACAAGTGCCAGCTCATTCCCCTGAAGTGCCAGCTCCTGCCCCACAAGTTCCACATTTGTCCACACCACAGCCTCCTCCCTCCCAAATAATCCACCTCCTGCCCCACAAGTGTCACTGACCGCCCAACTTCCTCCTCCTGACCCACAAGTGCAACCTCCTGCCCTACAAGTGCCAGCTCCTGCCCGACAAGAGCCACTTCCTGCCCCACAAGTACCTCTTCCCTCCCAACAAGTTCCAATTTCCGCCCCACAAGTGCCACCTCCTGCCCCACAAGTGCAACCTCCTGCCCCACAAATGCCACCTTTCGCCCCACAAGTGCCACCTCCCGCTCCACAACTTCCACCTCCCACTCCACAACTTCCACCTCCTTCCCCAGTAGTGCCACCTCCCGACCCACAAGTGCCACCTCCCGACCCACAAGAGCCACCTCCTGGCTCACAAGTTCCACCTCCTGCCTCAAAAGAGCCACCTCCCGCCCCACAACTTCCACGTAACGCCCCATAATTTCCACCTCCTGCCCAACAAGTGCCACCTCTCGTCCCACAAGGACCACCTCCTGCCCCACAAGTGCCAACTCCTGCCCCACAAGTGCCACCTCCTGCCCAACAAGTGCCACCACCCTCCCCAAAATGCCAACTCCCGCCCCACAAGTGCCACATCCAGCCCCACAACTTCCACCTCCTGCCCCAAAAGTGTCAACTCCTGCCCCATAAGTTCCATATCCCGCCCCACAAGTGCCACTACCTGCCCCACTAGTGCCATCTCCATTTCCACAGGTGCCACCTCCCGCCCCACAACTTCCACGTAACGCCCCATAAGTTCCACCTCCTGCCCAACAAGTGCCACCTCTCGTCCCACAAGGACCACCTCCTGCCCCACAAGTGCCACCTCTTGCCCAACAAGTGCCAAATACTTCCCCACAACTTCCACCTTCTGCCGCACTAGTGCCAACTCCAATTCCACAAGTGCCACCTCCCACACCACAAGTGCCACCACCTGACCCACAAGTGCCAACTCCTGCCCCACAAGTGCCATTTCTTGCCCCACAAGTGCCACCTCCTGCCCCACAAGTGCCATTTCCTGCCGTTCAACTTCCACCTCCTGCCCCACAAGAGCCAGTTCCAGCCCCACAAATGCCACCTCCTGCCCCACAACTTCAACATCCCGCCATAAAATTGCCACCTCCTGCCCAACGTGTGCCACATCCTGCCCCACAAGTGCCAACTCCTGCCCCACATCATCCACCTCCTGCCCCACAAGTGCCACCTCCAGCCCCACAAGTGCCACATCCCTCCCCATAAGTGCCACCTCCTGCCCCACAAGTGCCACCTCCCGCCCCACAAGTGCCACCCCCTCCCCTCAAGTTACATCTCCTGCCCCACAAGTGCCAACACCTGACCCACAAGTGCCACCTCCTGCCCCACAACTTTACATTCCGCCCCACAATTTCCACCTCCTGTCTTACAAGTTCCACTTCCTGCCCCACAAGTGCCAGCTCAGGCTTCACAAGTGCCAGCTCCTGCACCACATCATCCACTTCCCGCCCCACAAGTGCCACCTCCTGCCCAACAATTGCCATTTCTTACCCCACAGGTTCCAACTCCTGCCCCACAGGAGCCATTTCCTCCCCCACAAGTGCCACCTCCTGTCCCACATGTGCCAACTCCTGCCCCACATCTGCCATTTCCTGCCCCACATCTTCCACCTCCCGCCCAAAAGTGCCAGTTCCTGTCCCACAAGTGCCACCTACCACGCCACAAATTCCACCTCCTGCCCCACAAGTTCCACCTCCTGCCCCACAATGACCACCTCCTGCCCCACATCATCCACCTCCTGCCCCACAAGTGCCAATTCCTGCCCTACAAGTGCCAGCTCATTCCCCTGAAGTGCCAGCTCCTGCCCCACAAGTGCCACATTTTGCCACACCACTGCCACCTCCCCCCCCAAATAATCCACCTCCTGCCCCACAAGTGTCACTGACCACCCAACTTCATCCTCCTGACCCACAAATGCAACCTCCTGCCCCACTACTTCAACATCCCGCCACACAAGTGCCGACTCCTGCCCAACGTGTGCCACATCCTGCCCCACAAGTGCCAACTCCTGCCCCACATCGTCCACCTCCCACCCAACAAGTGCCACCTCCTGCCCCACAAGTGCCAAATCCTGCCCTACATGTGCCAGCTCATGCCCCACAAGTGCCAGGTCCTGTCCCACATCATCCACCTTCTGCCCTACAAGTGCCACCTCCTGCCCCACAAGTGCCACCTCCTGTCTTACATGTGCTAACTCCTGCCCCACAAGTGCCATTTTCAGCCACACAACTTCTACCTCACGGCCCACAAGAGCCAGTTCCAGCCCCACAAATGCCACCTCCCGCCCCACAACTTCAACATCCCGCCACACAAGTGCCACCTCCTGCCCCACAAGTGCCAAATCCTGTTCTGCAACTTCCAACTCCTGCTCCACAAGTGCCACCTCCTGCCCCACATCATCTACCTCCCACCCCACAAGCGCCACCTCCTGCCCCACAAGTTACATCTCCCGCCCCACAAGTGCCACCTCCTGCCTCACAACTTCCAACTCCCACCACAACAATTTCCACCTCCTGTCTTACAAGTTCCACTTCCGCCCCACAAGTGCCACCTCCAGCCCCATAAGTGCCTAATCATGCCCCACAACATCCACCTGTGCCCTACAAATTTCCCACAAGCGCCACCTCCTGCACAAAAAGATCCACCTCAAGCCCCACTGGTGCCACCTCCCGCCCCACAATTTCCACCTCCCGCCCCACAATTGCCACCTCCTGCCCCATAAGTGCCACCTCCCGCCCAACAATTGTGGCCACATGACAAACAAGTTCCACTTCCGCCCCACAAGTGCCACCTCCTGCCCAACAAGTGCCATTTCTTACCCCACAGGTTCCAAATCCTACCCCACTGGTGCCATTTCCTGCCCCACAAGTGCCATTTCCCCCCCCAAATGTGCCAACTCCTGCCTTACAAGTTTCACCTCCCACCCCACAAATTCCACCTCCCACCACACAAGTTCCACCTCCTGCCCCAAAAGTGCCAATTCCTGCTTCACAAGTGCCAGCTCATGCTTCACAAATGCCAGCTCATGCCCCACATCATCAACTTCCTGCCCCACAAGTGCCACCTCTAACCCCACAAAGACAGCCTCCTGCCCCACATCATCCACCTCCTGCCCCACAAGTGCCAATTCCTGCCCCACAAGTGCCAGCTCATGCCCCACAAGTGCCAGCTCATACCCCACAGGTGCCACCTCCTGCCCCACATCATCCACCTCCTCCCCCAAAAGTGACAATACCTGTTCCACAAGTGCCACCTCCCGCCCCACAACTTCAACATCCCGCCACACAAGTGCCGACTCCTGGCAACGTGTGCCACATCCTGCCCCACAAGTGCCAGCTCCTGCCCCACATGTTCCACCTACCACCCCACAAATTCCACCTCATGCCCCACAAGTGCCAACTCCCAACCCACAAATGCCAAATCCTGCAATGCAACTTCCACCTCCTGCTCCACAAGTGCCACCTCCTGCCCCACATCGTCCACCTCCCACCCAACAAGTGCCACCACCTGTCCCACAAGTGCCAATTCCTGCCCCACATGTGCCAGCTCATGCTTCACAAGTGCCAGCTCCTGCACTACATCATCCACTTCCTGCTCACAAGTGCCACCTCCTGACCGACAAAGACATCCTCCTGCCCCATAAGTGCCAATTTCTGCCCCACAAGTGCCAGCTCATTCCCCTGAAGTGCCACATTTGTCCACACCACAGACTCCTCCCCCCCAAATAATCCACCTCCTGCCCCACAAGTGTCACTGACTGACCAACTTCCTCCTCCTGACCCACAAGTGCAAATTCCTGCCCCACAAGTGCCAGCTCCTGCCCCACAAGAGCCACTTCCTGCCCCACAAGTACCTCTTCCCTCCCAACAAGTTCCAAATTCCACCCCACAAGTACCACCTCCTTCTGCACAAGTTCCACCTCCTGCCCTAAAAGCTCCATTTCCTGCCCCAGAAGTGCCACCTCCCGCCCCACAACTGCCACCTCCTGCCCTACAACTTCCACCTCCTGGCCCACAAGTGCCACCTCCCGCCCTACAACTGCCAAACCCTGCCCCAAAACTTCCACCTCCTGCCCAACAATTTCCAACTCGTGCCCCACAATTGCCACCTCCTGCCACACAAATGCCACCTTCTGCCTCAAAATGCCACCTCCTGCCCAACAACTCCAACCTCCCGCCCCACAAGTACCACCTCCTGCTCCACAAGTTCCACCTCCTGCCCCATAAGTTCCACTTTACGCCCCACAAGTGCCATCTCCTGCCCCAAAAGCTCAATTTCCTGCCCCATCAGTGCCACCTCCCGCAACACAAGTGCCATCTCCTGCCCCAAAAGCTCAATTTCCTGCCCAATGTATTCCTATGGGTACCTATGGGTTTCAATGTGGTCCCTATGTGCCTCTATGGGGTCTCTTATGGGTCTCAGCGAGGTCCCTATGTGTCTCTATGGGTCTCACAGTCCCCCACTGAAATCCATGGGGTCCCTATGTGTCCCAATGTCCCCCTATGGGTCCCAGTGTCTCCCTATGGGTCACTATGTGTCCCTATGTGTCCCAATATCCCCCCTATGGGTAGCTATGTGCCTCTATGGGGTCTCTTATTTGTATCTATGGGCTTAAATGTCCTCCTATGGGTATCTATGGGTTTCAATGTGGTCCCTATGTGCCTGTATGGGGTCTCTTATGGGTCTCAGCAGAGTCTCTATGTGTCTCTATGGGTATCACTGTCCCCCACTGTAATCCATGGTGTCCCTATGTGTCCCAATGTCACCCTATGGGTCCCAGTGTCTCCCTATGGGTCACTATGTGTCCCTATGTGTCCCAATGTCCCCCCTATGGGTTGCTATGTGCCTCTGTGGGGTCTCTTATTGCTATCTCTGGACCCAAATGTATTCCTATGGGTACCTATGGGTTTCAATGTGGTCCCTATGTGCCTCTATGGGGTCTCTATGGGTCTCAGCAGTGTCCCTATGTGTCTCTATGGGTCTCACTGTCCCCCACTGTAATCCATGGGATCCCTATGTGTCCCAGTGTCACCCTATGGGTCCCAGTGTCTCCCTATGGGTCACTATGTGTCCCTATGTGTCCCAATGTCCCCCCTATGGGTTGCTATGTGCCTCTATGGGGCTCTGTGGGGTGCCTATGGAGCTCTATGGGGTTCTATGGGGCGTTCTGAGGTTTCTATGGGGTGTCTATGGAACGCTATGGTGTGTCTATGTGGCAAAATGAGTTTCTATGGGTGGCTATGGGAGCTCTATGGGGCACAATGGGTTGCCTACGGGGCTCTATGGGATGTCTATGGGGCTCTATGGTGCGGCTATATGTCCTTATGTGGTGTCTATGTGGCACTATGTTGTGCTATGGGGTGCTGTGAGGCACTATGGGGTGCTATGGGGCTCTATGGAGCAGTATAGGGTGTCTATGGGTCCCTATGGGGTGCAATGGGGCGCTGTGGGGCACAAGGGAGTGTCTATGAGGCTCCATGGGCTGCTATGGGGCACTGTGGAGTAGCTATGGGATGATTTGGGGTCTCTTTGTGCCCCTATGGGGCGCTATGTGTCACTATGTGGTGTCTATGGGGCTCTATGGGGTGGCTATGCGGTGCTGTAGGGTGGCTATGGGGTGCTTTGGGGTATCCTTGGGTTCCTATGGGGCGCTATGGGTGACTATGGGGTGCTATGGTTTGCTATGGGGCTCTATGCGGAAGAATGGGGTCTCTATGGGGCGCTATGGGGTCCCTATGGGGCTCTATGGGGAGTCTATGGGGTGTCTTTGGGGATCTATGGGTTGTCTGTGGGGCTCTATGGGGTCTGCATGGGGTCTGTATGGGGTTCAGTGGGTCTCTATGGGGCTCTATGGGGTGTCTACAGGCACTATGGGGCGATATGGGGTGTCTATGTGGTTCAATTGGGCTCTATGGTGTGGCTGTATGGCCTTATGTGGTGTCTATGGGGCACTGTGGGCTGCTATGGGGTGCTGTGGGGAACTATGGGGTGTCTATGGGGCTCTATGGAGCAGTATGCTGTGTCTATGGGTCCCTATGGGGTGCAATGGGGTGCTGTGGGGCACAATGGAGTGTCTATGAGGCTCCATGGGCTGCTATGGGGCACTATGGAGTAGCTATTGGTTGCTATGGGGTCTCTTTGGGCCCCTATGGGTCACTATGGGGTGTCTATGGGGCTCCATGGGGTATCTTTGTGTTCCTATGGGGCGCTATGGGTGACTATGGGGTCGCTATGGGTTTCTTTGAGGAAGTGCCAACTCGTGCCCAACGTGTGATATCTCCTGCACCACAAGTTCCAAGTCTTGCCCCACAAGTTCCACCTACCATCCCACAAGTGCCACCTCCTGCCCCACAAGTGCCATTTCCCAACCCACAAGTGCCACCTCCTGCCGTGCAAGTGCCAGCTCCTGCCCCGAAAGTGCCAGCTCCTGCTCCACATGTGCCACCTCTCGCCCCACAAGTTCCAGCTCCCGCCCCATAAGGGCCACATCCCTCTCCACAAATTCCACCTCCCGCCCACAAGTGCCACATCGCTCCCCACAAGTGCCACCTCCTGCCCCACTAGTGCCACCTCCCGCCCCACAAGTGCCAACTCCAGCCCCACAAGTGCAACCTCCCACCCCACAAGTACCAAATCCTGCCCCACAACTTCCACCTCCTGCCCCAGAAGTGCCATCTCCTGCCCCACATGTGTCACCTCCTGCCCCACATCATCCACCTCCAAACCCATAAGTTCCACCTCCTGCACAACAAGTGCCATTTCCTGCCCCACAAGTGCCATTTCCCCCCCCACATGTGCCAACTCCTGCCTTACAAGTTTCACCTCCCACCCCACAAATTCGACCTCCCACCCCACAAGTTCCACCTCCTGCACCAAAAGTGCCAATTCCTGCTTCACAAGTGCCAGCTCATGATTCACAAATGCCAGCTCATGCCCCACATCATCAACTTCCTGCCCCACAAGTGCCACCTCTTGCCCCACAGGTTCCACCTCCTGCCCCACATCATCCACCTCCTCCCTCAAAAGTGACAATACCTGTTCCACAAGTGCCACCTCCCGCCCCACAACTTCAACATCCCACCACACAAGTGCCGACTCCTGGCAACGTGTGCCACATCCTGCCCCACAAGTGCCAGCTCCTGCCCCACATGTTCCACCTACCATCCCACAAATTCCACCTCATGCCCCACAAGTGCCAACTCCCAACCCACAAATGCCAAATCCTGCAATGCAACTTCCACCTCCTGCTCCACAAGTGCCACCTCCTGCCCCACATCGTCCACCTCCCACCCAACAAGTGCCACCACCTGCCCCACAAGTGCCAATTCCTGCCCCACATGTGCCAGCTCATGCTTCACAAGTGCCAGCTCCTGCACTACATCATCCACTTCCTGCTCACAAGTGCCACCTCCTGACCGACAAAGACATCCTACTGCCCCACAAGTGACAATTCCTGCCCCACAAGTGCCAGTTCATGCCCCACAAGTGCCACATTATTCCACACCACTGCCTCCTCCCCCCCAAATAATCCACCTCCTGCCCCACAAGTGTCACTGACTGACCAACTTCCTCCTCCTGACCCACAAGTGCCACCTCCTGACCCACAAGTGCCAGCTCCTGCCCGACAAGAGCCACTTCCTGCCCCACAAGTACCTCTTCCCTCCCAACAATTTCCAATTTCCACCAAACAAGTACCACCTCCTTCTGCACAAGTTCCACCTCCCGCCCCACAAGTTCCACCTCCTGCCCTAAAAGCTCCATTTCCTGCCCCAGAAGTGCCACCTCCTGCCCCACAAGTGCCACCTCCCGCCCTACAACTGCCAAACCCTGCCCCAAAACTTCCACCTCCTGCCCAACAATTTCCAACTCGTGCCCCACAATTGCCACCTCCTGGCACACAAATGCCACCTTCTGCCTCAAAATGCCACCTCCTGCCATCAACTCCAACCTCCCGCCCCACAAGTACCACCTCCTGCTCCACAAGTTCCACCTCCTGCCCCATAAGTTCCACCTTACGCCCCACAAGTGCCATCTCCTGCCCCAAAAGCTCAATTTCCTGCCCCATCAGTGCCACCTCCCGCACCACAAGTGCCACCTCCTGCCCCAAAAGTGCCAATTCCTGCTTAACAAGTGCCAGCTCATGCTTCACAAATGCCAGCTCATGCCCCACATCATCAACTTCCTGCCCCACAAGTGCCACCACTAACCCCACAAAGACAGCCTCCTGCCCCACATCATCCACCTCCTGCCTCACAAGTGCCAATTCCTGCCCCACAAGTGCCAGCTCATGCCCCACAAGTGCCACCTCCTACCCCACAAAGACCACCTCCTGCCCCACATCATCCACCTCCTCCCCCACAAGTGACAATACCTGTTAGACAAGTGCAACCTCCAGCCCCACAACTTCAACATCCCGCCACACAAGTGCCGACTCCTGGCAACGTGTGCCACATCCTGCCCCACAAGTGCCAGCTCCTGCCCCACATGTTCCACCTACCATCCCACAAATTCCACCTCCTGCCCCACAAGTGCCAATTCCTGCCCCACAAGTGCCAGCTCATGCTTCACAAGTGCCAGCTCCTGCCCCTCATCATCCACCTCCTGCCCCACAAGTGCCACCTCCTGACCCACAATATCAATCTCCAGCCCCACAAGAGCCGCCTCCTGCCCGACAAGTTACACCTGCTACAAGTTCCACAAGTGCCACCTCCCTGCTCACGAGTGCCACATCCCGCCCCACATGTACCACCTCCTGCATCACAACTTCCACCTCCCGCCCCACATGTACCACCTCCTGCATCACAACTTCCACCTCCCGCCCCACATGTACCACCTCCTGCATCACAACTTCCACCTCCCGCCCCACATGTACCACCTCCTGCATCACAACTTACACCTCCCGCCCCACATGTACCACCTCCTGCATCACAGCTTCCACCTCCTGCCCCACAAATGCCACCTCCTGCCCTACAAGTGCCACCTCAGGCCCCACAAGTGCCCCCTCCCGCTCCACAAGTGCCACGTCCTGCCCCACAAGTGCCACCTCCCGCCCCTCTATGGCCACCTCCTGCCCCACAAGTTACACCTCTTGCCCCACAACGTCGACCCCCGCCCCACATGTGCCACCACCTGACCCACAAGTGCCACCTCCCGCCCCACAAGTGCCACCTCCCGCCCCACTACTTCCACGTCACACCCCAAATCTTCTTACCTTCCACCCCACAAGTGCCACCTCCCACCCCACAACTTCCACTTCCCGCCCAACAACAGCCTCCTCCTGCCCCACAAGCGCCTCCTCCTGCCACACAAGTGCCACCTCCTGCCCCACAAGTGCCACTTCCTGCCCCACAAGTGCCACCTACTTCCCCACAAGTGCCACCTCCTTCCCCACATCATCCACCTCCTGCCTCACAAATGCCTCCTCCTGACCCTCAATTGCCACCTGCCGCCCCACAACTTCCACCTCACGCCCCACAAGTGCCACCTCCCGCCCCACAAGTGCCACAACCCGCCCCACAAATCCAACTCCTGACCCACAAGTTCCACCTCCCGCCCCACAAGTGCCACCTCCCGACCCACATAATCCACGTCCTGCTCCAAAATTGCCACCTCCTGCCCCACAAGTGCCACCTCCAGCCCCACCAGTTCCACCGCCCGCCCCACAAGTACCACCTCCTGACCCACAAGTGCCACTACGTGACCCACAATTGCCACCTCCCGTCTCACAATTGCAACTCTCGCCCAACAAGTGCCACCTCCTGCCCCACAATTGCCACAGTTTGCCACACTACTGCCACCTCCCCCCCAAAATAATCCACCTCCTGCCCCACAAGTGTCACTGACCGCCCAACTTCCTCCTCCTGACACACAAGTGCAACCTCCTGCCCTACAAGAGCCACTTCCTGCCCCACAAGTGCTACCTCCTGCCTTACAAGTGCCAATTCCTGCTTCACAAGTGCCAGCTCATGCTTCACAAATGCCAGCTCCTGCCCCACAGGTGCCACCTACTGTTCCACATCATCCACCTCCTTCCCCACATCATCCACCTCCTGTTCCACAAATGTCACCTCCTGACCCACAACTTCCACATCCTGCCCCACAAGTGCCACCTCCTGCCCCACATAATCCACGTCCTGCTCCAAAATTGCCACCTCCTGCCCCACAAGTGCCACCTCCCACCCCACAAGTGCCACCTCCAGCCCCACCAGTTCCACCGCCCGCCCCACAAGTACCACCTCCTGACCCACAATTGCCACCACCCCCACAACAAGTGCCACCTCCCGCCCCACAAGTACCACATCCCACCCCACAAGTGCAACCTCCTGCCCCACAAGTGCCAACTCTCGCCCCACAAGTGCCAACTCCTGCCCCACAACATCCACCTCACGCTCCAAAAGTGCCACCTCCTGCCCCACAAGTGCTACTTCCTGCCTTACAAGTGCCACTTCCCGCTGCACAAGTGACACCTCCAGCCCCACAGCTGCCACAACCCGCCCCACAACTTCCACATCCCGCCTCACAACTGCAAGCTCCTGCCCCACAATTGCCACCTCCTACCACACAAGTGCCAACTCCTGCCCCACAAGTGCCACCTCATGTCCCTCAATTTTCACCTTATGCCCCAAAAGTGCCACCTCCCGCCCAACAAGTGCAACATCTCGCCCCACTAGTGCCACGTCCCGGCCCAAAATTGCTACCTCCTGCCCCACATCATCCACCTCCTGTTCCACAAATGTCACCTCCTGACCCACAACTTCCACCTCCTGCCCCACAAGTGCCACCTTCTGCCTCACAAGTGCCACCCCTTGCCCCACAAGTGCCACATCCCACCGCACAATTTCCACCTCTTGTTACACAAGTCCCACCTCCCGCCCAACAACAGCCTCCTCCTGCCCCACAAGTGCCACCTCCTGCCCCACAAGTGCCACCTCCTGCCTTACAAGTGCCACGTCCTTCCCAATTGCCACGTCCTGTCCCACAAGTGCCACCTCCTGCCGTACAAGTGCCACCCTCTGCCCCACAATTGCCACTTCTTGCCCCACAATTGCCAATTCTTGCCCCACAACTTCCACCTCCCACCCCATAACTTCCACCTCCCGTCCCACAGCTTCCACATCCTGCCCCACAAGTGCCCGATCCTGCCCCAGAAGTACCACCACCTGACCCACAAGTGCCAACTCCTGCCCCACAAGTGCCACATCCCGCCCCACAAGTGCTACCTCCTGCCTTACAAGTGCCAATTCCTGCTTCACAAGTGCCAGCTCATGCTTCACAAATGCCAGCTCCTGCCCCACATCATCCACTTCCTGCCCCACAAGTGCAAGGTCCTGTCCTTCAACTTCCACCTCCTGCCCCACAAGTGCCACCTCCTGTCCGACAAAGACCACCTCCTGCCCCACATCATCCACCCCCTGCACCACAAGTGCCAATTCCTGCCCTACAAGTGCCAGCTCATTCCCCTGAAGTGCCAGCTCCTGCCCCACAAGTGCCACAGTTTGCCACACTACTGCCACCTCCCCCCCAAAATAATCCACCTCCTGCCCCACAAGTGTCACTGACCGCCCAACTTCCTCCTCCTGACACACAAGTGCAACCTCCTGCCCTACAAGAGCCACTTCCTGCCCCACAAGTGCTACCTCCTGCCTTACAAGTGCCAATTCCTGCTTCACAAGTGCCAGCTCATGCTTCACAAATGCCAGCTCCTGCCCCACATCAACTTCCTGCCCCACAATTGCCAGCTCATGCCCCACAAGTGCCAGCACCTGCCCCACAAGTGCCACCTCCTGCCCAACAGGTGGCACCTCCTGCCCCAGAAATGCCAAATCCTGCCCCACAAGTGCCATCTCCCGCCCCACAAGGGCCAAATCCTGCCCCACATCATCCACCAACCGCCCCACAAGTGTCACCTCCTGCCCCACAACTTCCATCTCCCACTCCACAAGTGCCACCTACTGCACAACAAATACCATCTCCTGCCCCATAAGTGCCACCTCCTGCCCCACAACCGCTACCTCCTGCCTCATATCATTCACCTCCCGCCCCACAATTTCCACCTCCTGCTCAACTAGTGCCACGTGCTGCTCCACAAGTTCCATTTCCCGCCCCACAAGTGCCACCTCCCGCCCCACAAGTGCCGCCTCCAGCCACACAAGTGCTAAATCGTGCCGCATAACTTCCACCTCCCGCCCCACAACTGCCACCTCCCGCCTTAAAAGTGCCACCTCCCGACCCACAAGTGCCTCCTCCTGTCCCACAGTTGTCACCTCCCGCTCCACAAGTTACACCTCACCCCCCACAAGTTCTACCACCCACCCCACAAGTGCCACCTGCAGCCCCAGAAGTGTCAAATCCTGCCACACAACTTCCACATCCAGCCCCACAAGTGCCACCTCCCGCCCCACAACTTCCACTTCCCGCCCAACAACAGCCTCCTCCTGCCCCACAAGTGCCTCCTCCTGCCCCACAAGTGCCACCTCCTGCCCCACAAGTGCCACCTACTTCCCCACAATTGCCACCTCCTGCCCCACATCATCCACCTCCTGCCTCAAAAATGCCTCCTCCTGACCCACAATTGCCACCTGCCGCCCCACAACTTCCACCTCACGCCCCACAAGTGCCACCTCCCGCCCCACAAGTGCCACAACCCGCCCCACAAATCCAACTCCTGACCCACAAGTTCCACCTCCCGCCCAACAAGTGCCACCTCCTGCCCCACAAGTGCCACCTCCCGACCCACATGTGCCAACTTCTGCCCCACAAGTGCCAGCTCCTGCCCCTCAAGTGTCACCTCTTCCCCACAAGTGCCACCTTCTGCTTCACAAGTGCCACTTCCTGCCGCACAAGTGATACCTCCAGCCCCACAACTGCTACCACCCGCCCCACAACTTCCACCTCCCGCCTCACAAGTGCAACCTCCAGGCCCACAAGTGCCACCTCCAGATCCACAAGAATTAACTCCTGCCCCACAAGTGCCACCTCCTGCCCTTCAAGAGCCACTTCTTGCCCCACAAGTAACATTTCCTGCCCCACAAGTGCCACCTCCTGCCCTACAAGTGCCACCTCCTTCCAAACTAGTGCAACCTCCTGCCCCACAAGTGCCATATCTCGCCAGACAATTTACAGCTCCTGCCCCACAAGTGCTACATCCTGAACCACAACTTCAACCTCCTGCCCCACAAGTGCCAATTCCTGCCCCACATGTGCCAGCTCATGCTTCACAAGTGCCAGCTCCTGCACCACATCATCCACTTCCTGCCCACAAGTGCCAGTTCATGCCCCACAAGTGCCAGTTCATGCCCCACAAGTGCCACCTCCTGCCCCACAGGTGCCATTTCCTGCCCCACAACATCTACCTCCCACGCACAAGTGCAACCTACCGCCCCACAACTTCCACCTCCTGCCCCACAAGTGCCAACACCTGCCCTACAAGTGCCACCTCCCACCAAACAACTGACACCTCCTGCCCAATAGTGTCACCTCCTGCCCAACAAGTTCCACCTCTTGACCTACAAGTGCCACCTCCTGCCCCATAAGTTTCACCTCTCGCCCAACAAATGCCACCACCTCCCCCAAATGCGCCACCTCTTGCCCCACAGGTGCCATTTCCTGCCCCACAACATCCACCTCCCACGCACAAGTGCAACCTACCGCCCCACAACTTCCACCTCCTGCCCCACAAGTGCCAACACCTGCCCCACAAGTGGCAACACCTGCCCCACAAGTGCCACCTCCTGCCACGCCAGTTCCACCTGTCACCCTGCAAGTTCAGCTCCTGCCCCACAAGTGCCAGCTCATGCTTCACAAGTGCCAGCTCCTGCCCCACAAAGACAGCCTCCTGCCCCACATCATCCACCTCCTGCCCCACAAAGACAGCCTCCTGCCCCACATCATCCACCTCCTGCCCCACAAAGACCACCTCCTGCCCCACATCATCCACCTCCTCCCCCACAAGTGACAATACTTGCTCCACAAGTGCCACCTCCCGCCCCACAAATGCCAAATCCTGCCCTGCAACTTCCACCTCCTGCCCCACAAGTGCCAATTCCTGCCCCACAAGTTCCAGCTCATGCTTCACAAGTGCCATCTCCTGCCCCACATCATCCACTTCCTGCTCAGATGTGCCACCTCCTGTCCGACAAAGACCACCTCCTGCCCCACATCATCCACCCCCTGCCCCACAAGTGCCACCTCCTGCCCCACATCATCCACCCCCTGCCCCACAAGTGCCACCTCCTGCCCCACAACGACCACCCCCTGCACCATAAGTGCCAATTCCTGCCCTACAAGTGCCACCTCATTCCCCTGAAGTGCCAGCTCCTGCACCACAAGTGCCACAGTTTGACACACCACTGCCACCTCCCCCCCAAATAATCCACCTCCTGCCCCACAAGTGTCATTGACTGTCCAACTTCCTCCTCCTGACCCACAACTGCAACCTCCTGCCCCACAAGTGCCAGCTCCTGCCCGACAAGAGCCACTTCCTGCCCCACAAGTACCTCTTCCCTCCCAACAAGTTCCAATTTCCACCCCACAAGTGCCACCTCCTGCCCCACAAGTGCAACCTCCTGCCCCACATCGTCCACCTCCCACCCAACATGTGCCACCACCTGCCCCACAAGTGCCAGTTCATGCCCCACAAGTGCCAGCTCCTGCCCCACAAGTGCCAGCTCCTTCACCACAGGTACCCCATCCCACCCCACAAGTTTCAATTCCTGCCATACAAGTGCCACCTCCTTCCCCACAAGTGCCACCTCCTGCCCCACAAGTGCCACCTCCTGCCCCACAAGTGCCACCTCCCACCAAACAAATGACACCTCCTGCCCCACAAGTGTCACCTCCTGCCCAACAAGTTCCACCTCTTGACCTACAAGTGCCACCTCCTGCCCCATAAGTTTCACCTCTCGCCCAACAAATGCCACCACCTCCCCCAAAAGCGCCACCTCCTGCCCCACAGGTGCCATTTCCTGCCCCACAACATCCACCTCCCACGCACAAGTGCAACCTACCGCCCCACAACTTCCACCTCCTGCCCCACAAGTGCCATCACCTGCCCCACAAGTGCCAACACCTGCCCCACATCATCCACCTCCTCCTCCACAAGTGACAATACTTGCTCCACAAGTGCCACCTCCCGCCCCACAAATGCCAAATCCTGCCCTGCAACTTCCACCTCCTGCCCCACAAGTGCCAATTTCTGCCCCACAAGTACCTCTTCCCTCCCAACAAGTTCCAATTTCCGCCCTACAAGTGCCACCTCCTGCCCCAAAAGTGCAACCTCCTGCCCCACATCATCCACCTCCCACCCAACAAGTGCCACCACCTGCCCCACAAGTGCCAATTCCTGCCCCACAAGTGCCACATTTGTCCACACCACTGCCACTTCCCCCCCCAAATAATCCACCTCCTGCCCCACAAGTGTCACTGACTGACCAACTTCCTCCTCCTGACCCACAAGTGCCAGCTCCTGCCCCACAAGAGCCACTTCCTGCCCCACAAGTACCTCTTCCCACCCAACAAGTTCCAATTTCCGCCCCACAAGTGCCACCTCCTGCCCCACATCATCCACCTCCCGCCCCACAATTGCCACCTCCTGCCCCACAAGTGCCACCTCCCGCCCAACAATTGTGGCCACATGACAAACAAGTTCCACTTCCGCCCCACAAGTGCCACCTCCTGCCCAACAAGTGCCATTTCTTACCCCACAGGTTCCAAATCCTACCCCACTGGTGCCATTTCCTGCCCCACAAGTGCCATTTCCCCCCCCACATGTGCCAACCCCTGCCTTACAAGTTTCACCTACCACCCCACAAATTCCACCTCCCACCCCACAAGTTCCACCTCCTGCCCCAAAAGTGCCAATTCCTGCTTCACAAGTGCCAGCTCATGCTTCACAAATGCCAGCTCATGCCCCACATCATCAACTTCCTGCCCCACAAGTGCCACCTCTAACCCCACAAAGACAGCCTCCTGCCCCACATCATCCACCTCCTGCCCCACAAGTGCCAATTCCTGCCCCACAAGTGCCAGCTCATGCCCCACAAGTGCCACCTCTTGCCCCACAGGTGCCACCTCCTGCCCCACATCATCCACCTCCTCCCCCACAAGTGACAATACCTTTTCCACAAGTGCCACCTCCCGCCCCACAACTTCAACATCCCGCCACACAAGTGCCGACTCCTGGCAACGTGTGCCACATCCTGCCCCACAAGTGTCAACTCCTGCCCCACATCGTCCACCTCCCATCCAACAAGTGCCACCTCATGCCCCACAAGTGCCAATTCCTGCCCCCCAAGTGCCAGCTCATGCTCCACAAGTGCCAGCTCCTGCCCCTCATCATCCACCTCCCGCCCCACATGTACCACCTCCTGCATCACAACTTACACCTCCCGCCCCACATGTACCACCTCCTGCATCACAACTTACACCTCCCGCCCCACATGTACCACCTCCTGCATCACAACTTACACCTCCCGCCCCACATGTACCACCCCCTGCCTCACAACTTCCACCTCCCGCCCCACAAATGCCACCTCCTGCCCTACAAGTGCCACCTCAGGCCCCACAAGTGCCCCCTCCCGCTCCACAAGTGCCACGTCCTGCCCCACAAGTGCCATCTCCCGCCCCACAAGGGCCAAATCCTGCCCCACATCATCCACCAACCGCCCCACAAGTGTCACCTCCTGCCCCACAACTTCCATCTCCCACTCCACAAGTGCCACCTACTGCACAACAAATACCATCTCCTGCCCCATAAGTGCCATCTCCTGCCCCACAACCGCTACCTCCTGCCTCATATCATTCACCTCCCGCCCCACAATTTCCACCTCCTGCTCAACTAGTGCCACGTGCTGCCCCACAAGTTCCATTTCCCGCCCCACAATTGCCACCTCCCGCCCCACAAGTGCCGCCTCCAGCCACACAAGTGCTAAATCGTGCCGCACAACTTCCACCTCCCGCCCCACAACTGCCACCTCCTGCCTTAAAAGTGCCACCTCCCGACCCACAAGTGCCTCCTCCTGTCCCACAGTTGTCACCTCCCGCTCCACAAGTTACACTTCACCCCCCACAAGTTCTACCACCCACCCCACAAGTGCCACCTGCAGCCCCATAAGTGTCAAATCCTGCCACACAACTTCCACATCCAGCCCCACAAGTGCCACCTCCCGCCCCACAACTTCCACCTCCCGCCCCACAAGTGCCACCTCCCACCCCACAACTTCCACTTCCCGCCCGACAACAGCCTCCTCCTGCCCCACAAGTGCCTCCTCCTGCCCCACAAGTGCCACCTCCTGCCGTACAAGTGCCACCTCCTGCCCCACATCATCCACCTCCTGCCTCACAAATGCCTCCTCCTGACCCACAAGTTCCACCTTCCGCACCACAAGTGCCACCTCCCGCCCCTCTATAGCCACCTCCTGCCCCACAAGTTACACCTCTTGCCCCACAAGTTACACCTCTTGCCCCACAACGTCGACCCTTGCCCCACATGTGTCACCACCTGACCAACAAGTGCCAACTCCTGCCCCACAAGTGCCATTTCCTGCACCACATTCGCCGCGTCCTGCCCCACAAGTGCTGGCTCCTGCCCCACAAGTGCTACCTCTCGCCCCACAACTTCAACCTCCAGCCACACAAGTGCCAACTCCTGCCCAACAAGTGCCACCTCCCGCCCCACAAGTGCCACCTCCCGCCCCACTACTTCCACGTCACACCCCAAATCTTCTTACCTTCCACCCCACAAGTGCCACCTCCTGCCCCAAACCTTCAACCTACTGCCCCACAACTGCCGCTTCCCACCCAGCAATTGCCAACCCCGCCCCACAAGTGCCTCCTCCCGCCCCACAAGTGCCAACCCTCACCCCACAAGTGCTAACTCCTGCCCCACATCATCCACCAACCGCCCCACAAGTGTCACCTCCTGCCCCACAACTTCCATCTCCCGCCCCACAAGTGCCACCTCCCACCCCACAACTTCCACTTCCCGCCCAACAACGGCCTCCTCCAGCCCTACAAGTGCCTCCTCCTGCCCCACAAGTGCCTCCTCCTGCCCCACAAGTGCCACTTCCTGCCCCACAACTGCTACCTACTTCCCCACAAGTGCCACCTACTTCCCCACAAGTGCCACCTCCTGCCCCACATCATCCACCTCCTGCCTCACAAATGCCTCCTCCTGACCCACAATTGCCACCTGCCGCCCCACAACTTCCACCTCACGCCCCACAAGTGCCACCTCCCGACCCACATGTGCCACAACCCGCCTCACAAATCCAACTCCTGACCCACAAGTGCCACCTCCCGACCCACATGTGCCAACTTCTGCCCCACAAGTGCCAGCTCCTGCCCCTCAAGTGTCACCTCTTCCCCACAAGTGCCACCTCCTGCCCCACAAGTGCCACCTCCCGCACCACAAGTGTCAACTCATGCTCCACAAATGCCACCTCCTGCTCCACAAGTTCCACCTCTTGCCCCACAAGTGCCAAATACATCCCCAAAACTTCCACCTTCTGCCCCACAAGTGCCAACTCCAATTCCAAAAGTGTCACCTCCAGCCCCACAACTGCCACCTCCCGCCTCACAAGTGCAACCTCCAGGCCCACAAGTGCCACCTCCAGATCCACAAGAATTAACTCCTGCCCCACAAGTGCCACCTCCTGCCCTTCAAGAGCCACTTCTTGCCCCACAAGTAACAGTTCCTGCCCCACAAGTGCCAACCCCTGCCCAACAAGTGCTATGACCCAGCCCAAAAGTGCCAACTCCTGCCCCACTAGTGCCACCTCCCGCCCCACAAGTGCCACCACCCTCCCCACAACTTCAACCTCCTTCCCCAAAACATCCACCTCCCGCCCCACAGGTGTCATCATCTGCCCCACAACTGCCACATCCCGCCCCACAAGTGCCACCTCCTGCCCCACAAGTGCCACCTCCTGCCCCTCAAGTGCCACACACTGCCCCACAAGTGCCGCCCCCAGCCCCACAACTGCCACCCCTTGCCCCACAATTTCCACCTCCCACCCCACAATTTTTACCTCTCGCCCCACAAGTGCCATCTCCTGCCCCACAGGTGCCACCTACTGTTCCACATCATCCACCTCCTTCCCCACATCATCCACCTCCTGTTCCACAAATGTCACCTCCTGACCCACAACTTCCACATCCTGCCCCACAAGTGCCACCTCCTGCCCCACATAATCCACGTCCTGCTCCAGAATTGCCACCTCCTGCCCCACAAGTGCCACCTCCCACCCCACAAGTGCCACCTCCAGCCCCACCAGTTCCACCGCCCGCCCCACAAGTACCACCTCCTGACCCACAAGTGCCACTACGTGACCCACAATTGCCACCTCCCGTCTCACAATTGCAACTCTCGCCCAACAAGTGCCACCTCCTGCCCCACAATTGCCACCACCCCCACAACAAGTGCCACCTCCCGCCCCACAAGTACCACATCCCACCCCACAAGTGCAACCTCCTGCCCCACAAGTGCCAACTCTCGCCCCACAAGTGCCAACTCCTGCCCCACAACATCCACCGCACGCTCCAAAAGTGCCACCTCCTGCCCCACAAGTGCTACTTCCTGCCTTACAAGTGCCACTTCCCGCTGCACAAGTGACACCTCCAGCCCCACAGCTGCCACAACCCGCCCCACAACTTCCACATCCCGCCTCACAACTGCAAGCTCCTGCCCCACAATTGCCACCTCCTACCACACAAGTGCCAACTCCTGCCCCACAAGTGCCACCTCATGTCCCTCAATTTTCACCTTATGCCCCAAAAGTGCCACCTCCCGCCCAACAAGTGCAACATCTCGCCCCACTAGTGCCACGTCCCGGCCCAAAATTGCTACCTCCTGCCCCACATCATCCACCTCCTGTTCCACAAATGTCACCTCCTGACCCACAACTTCCACCTCCTGCCCCACAAGTGCCACCTTCTGCCTCACAAGTGCCACCCCTTGCCCCACAAGTGCCACATCCCACCGCACAATTTCCACCTCTTGTTACACAAGTCCCACCTCCCGCCCAACAACAGCCTCCTCCTGCCCCACAAGTGCCACCTCCTGCCCCACAAGTGCCACCTCCTGCCTTACAAGTGCCACGTCCTTCCCAATTGCCACGTCCTGTCCCACAAGTGCCACCTCCTGCCGTACAAGTGCCACCCTCTGCCCCACAATTGCCACTTCTTGCCCCACAATTGCCAATTCTTGCCCCACAACTTCCACCTCCCACCCCATAACTTCCACCTCCCGTCCCACAGCTTCCACATCCTGCCCCACAAGTGCCCGATCCTGCCCCAGAAGTACCACCACCTGACCCACAAGTGCCAACTCCTGCCCCACAAGTGCCACCTCGCATCCCGCAAGTGCCACATCCCGCCCCACAAGTTCCACCTCCTGCCTTACAAGTGCCCATTCCTGCTTCACAAGTGCCAGCTCATGCTTCACAAGTGCCAGCTCCTGCCCCACATCATCAACTTCCTGCCCCACAAGTGCCACCTCCAACCCCACAAAGACAGCCTCCTGCCCCACATCATCCACCTCCTGCCCCACAAGTGCCAATTCCTGCCCCACAAGTGCCAGCTCATGCCCCACAAGTGCCAGCTCCTGCCCCACAACAGCCTCCTCCTGCCCCACAAGTGCCACCTCGCATCCCACAAGTGCCACATCCCGCCCCACAAGTTCCACCTCCTGCCTTACAAGTGCCAATTCCTGCCCTACAAGTGCCAGCTCATTCCCCTGAAGTGCCAGCTCCTGCCCCACAAGTGCCACATTTTGCCACACCACTGCAACCTCCCCCCCAAATAATCCACCTCCTGCCCCACAAGTGTCACTGACCGCCCAACTTCCTCCCCCTGACACAAAAGTGCAACCTCCTGCCCCACAAGTGCCAGCTCCTGCCCGACAAGAGCCACATCCTGCCCCACAAGTACCTCTTCCCTCCCAACAAGTTCCAATTTCTGCCCCACAAGTGCAACCTCCTGCCCCACAAGTGCAACCTTTCGCCCCACAAGTGCCACCTCCCGCTCCACAACTTCCACCTCCCACTCCACAACTTCCACCTCCTGCCCTACAAGTGCCACCTCCCGACCCACAAGTGCCACCTCCCGCCCTACAACTTCCATCTCCTGGCTCACAAGTTCCACCTCCTGCCTCAAAAGAGCCACCTCCCGCCCCACAACTTCCACGTAACGCCCCATAAGTTCCACCTCCTGCCCAACAAGTGCCACCTCTCGTCCCACAAGGACCACCTCCTGCCCCACAAGTGCCAACTCCTGCCCCACAAGTGCCACCTCCTGCCTTACAAGTGCCACCTCCTGCCCAACAAGTGCCACCTCCTGCCCCACAAGTGCCACCTCTCGTCCCAAAAGTGCCACCTCCTGCCCAACAAGTGCCACCACCCTCCTCAAAATGCCAACTCCCGCCCCACAAGTGCCACGTCCAGCCCCACAACTTCCACCTCCTGCCCCAAAAATGTCAACTCCTGCCCCATAAGTTCCATATCCCGCCCCACAAGTGCCACTACCTGCCCCACTAGTGCCATCTCCATTTCCACAGGTGCCACCTCCCGCCCCACAACTTCCACGTAACGCCCCATAAGTTCCACCTCTTGCCCAACAAGTGCCACCTCTCGTCCCACAAGGACCAGCTCCTGCCCCACAAGTGCCAAATACTTCCCGACAACTTCCACCTTCTGCCGCACTAGTGCCAACTCCAATTCCACAAGTGCCACCTCCCACACCACAAGTGCCATTTCCTGCCGTTCAACTTCCACCTCCTGCCCCACAAGAGCCATTTCTTGCCCCACAAATGCCACCTCCTGCCCCACAACTTCAACATCCCGCCATACAAGTGCCACCTCCTGCCCAACGTGTGCCACATCCTGCCCCACAAGTGCCAAATCCTGCCCCGCAACTTTTACCTCCTGCTCCACAAGTGCCAACTCCTGCCCCACATCATCCACCTCCTGCCCCACAAGTGCCACCTCCAGCCCCACAAGTGCCACCTGCAGCCCCACAAGTGCCACATCCCTCCCCACAAGTGCCAGCTCCTGCCCCACAAGTGCCACCTACCACGCCACAAGTGCCACCTCCTGCCCCACAAGTTCCACCTCCCACCCCACAAGTGCCAAATCCTGCCACGCAACGTCCACATCCTGCTCCAGAAGTGCCACCTCCTGCCCCACATCATCCACCTCCCATCCAACAAGTGCCACCACTTGCCGCACAACTGCCAATTCCTGCCCCACAAGTGCCAGCTCATGCTTCACAAGTGCCAGCTCCTGCCCCTCATCATCCACCTCCTGCCCCACAAGTGCCACCTCCCGCCCAACAATTGTGGCCACATGACAAACAAGTGAAAAATCCCACCCCACAAGTACCACTACATGCCCAACAGGTGCCACCTCCCACCCCACAACTTCAGCCTCCCGCCACAGAAGTGCCAACTCCTGCCCAACGTATGATATCTCCTGCACCACAAGTTCCAAGTCTTGCCCCACAAGTTCCACCTACCATCCCACAAGTGCCAACTCCAGCCCCACAAGTGCCATCTCCCACCCCACAAGTACCAAATCCTGCCCCACAACTTCCACCTCCTGCCCCAGAAGTGTCATCTCCTGCCCCACATGTGTCACCTCCTGCCGCACATCATCCACCTCCAAACCCATAAGTGCCACCTCCTGCACAACAAGTGCCAATTCCTGCCCCACAAGTGCCAGCACATGCTTCACAAGCGCCAGCTCCAGCCTAACATCATCCACCTCCTGCCCCACAAGTGTCACATCCCGCCCCACAAGAGCCACTTCCTTCCCCACAAGTACCTCATCCCACACCACAAGTTCCAATTCCTGCCATACAAGTGCCTCCTCCTACCCCACAAGTGCCACCTCCTGCTTCACAACTTCCACCTCCCGACCCACAAGTGCCACCTCCTGCTTCACAACTTCCACCTCCCACTCCACAACTTCCACCTCCTGCCCTACAAGTGCCACCTCCCGACCCACAAGTGCCACCTCCTGCCCTACAACTTCCATCTCCTGGCTCACAAGTTCCACCTCCTGCCTCAAAAGAGCCACCTCCCGCCCCACAACTTCCACGTAACGCCCCATAAGTTCCACCTCCTGCCCAACAAGTGCCACCTCTTGTCCCACAAGGACCACCTCCTGCCCCACAAGTGCCAACTCCTGCCCCACAAGTGCCACCTCCTGCCTTACAAGTGCCACCTCCTGCCCAACAAGTGCCACCTCCTGCCCCACAAGTGCCACCTCTCGTCCCAAAAGTGCCACCTCCTGCCCAACAAGTGCCACCACCCTCCTCAAAATGCCAACTCCCGCCCCACAAGTGCCACGTCCAGCCCCACAACTTCCACCTCCTGCCCCAAAAATGTCAACTCCTGCCCCATAAGTTCCATATCCCGCCCCACAAGTGCCACTACCTGCCCCACTAGTGCCATCTCCATTTCCACAGGTGCCACCTCCCGCCCCACAACTTCCACGTAACGCCCCATAAGTTCCACCTCCTGCCCAACAAGTGCCACCTCTCGTCCCACAAGGACCACCTCCTGCCCCACAAGTGCCACCTCTTGCCCCACAAGTGCCAAATACTTCCCCACAACTTCCACCTTCTGCCGCACTAGTGCCAACTCCAATTCCACAAGTACCACCTCCCACACCACAAGTGCCACCACCTGACCCACAAGTGCCAACTCCTGCCTCACAAGTGCCATTTCTTGCCCCACAAATGCCACCTCCTGCCCCACAACTTCAACATCCCGCCATACAAGTGCCACCTCCTGCCCAACGTGTGCCACATCCTGCCCCACAAGTGCCAAATCCTGCCCCACAACTTTTACCTCCTGCTCCACAAGTGCCAACTCCTGCCCCACATCATCCACCTCCTGCCCCACAAGTGCCACCTCCAGCCCCACAAGTGCCAACTCCTGCCCCACAAGTGCCACATCCCTCCCCACAAGTGCCAGCTCCTGCCCCACAAGTGCCACCTACCACGCCACAAGTGCCACCTCCTGCCCCACAAGTTCCACCTCCCACCCCACAAGTGCCAAATCCTGCCACGCAACGTCCACATCCTGCTCCAGAAGTGCCACCTCCTGCCCCACATCATCCACCTCCCATCCAACAAGTGCCACCACTTGCCGCACAACTGCCAATTCCTGCCCCACAAGTGCCAGCTCATGCTTCACAAGTGCCAGCTCCTGCCCCTCATCATCCACCTCCTGCCCCACAAGTGCCACCTCCCGCCCAACAATTGTGGCCACATGACAAACAAGTGAAAAATCCCACCCCACAAGTACCACTACATGCCCAACAGGTGCCACCTCCCACCCCACAACTTCAGCCTCCCGCCACAGAAGTGCCAACTCCTGCCCAACGTATGATATCTCCTGCACCACAAGTTCCAAGTCTTGCCCCACAAGTTCCACCTACCATCCCACAAGTGCCACCTCCAGCCCCACAAGTGCCACCTCCCACCCCACAAGTACCAAATCCTGCCCCACAACTTCCACCTCCTGCCCCAGAAGTGTCATCTCCTGCCCCACATGTGTCACCTCCTGCCGCACATCATCCACCTCCAAACCCATAAGTGCCACCTCCTGCACAACAAGTGCCAATTCCTGCCCCACAAGTGCCAGCACATGCTTCACAAGCGCCAGCTCCAGCCTAACATCATCCACCTCCTGCCCCACAAGTGCCACATCCTGCCCCACAAGAGCCACTTCCTTCCCCACAAGTACCCCATCCCACACCACAAGTTCCAATTCCTGCCATACAAGTGCCTCCTCCTACCCCACAAGTGCCACCTCCTGCTTCACAACTTCCACCTCCCGACCCACAAGTGCCACCTCCTGCCCCACAACTTCCACCTTGCGACCCACAAGTGCGAACTCCCGCCAAACAACTGACACCTCCTGCCTCACAAGTGCCAACTCCTGCCCAACAAGTGCCACCTCCTGCCCCACTAGTGCCACCTCCCGACCCACAAGTGCCACCTCCTGCCCTGCCAGTTCCATCTCCTGCCGTGCAAGTGCCAGCTCCTGCCTCACATGTGCCACCTCCTGCCCCACTAGTGCCACCTCCCGACCCACAAGTGCCACCTCCCTCTCCACAAATTCAGCCTCCCGCCCACAAGTGCCACATCGCTCCCCACAAGTGCCACCTCCCGCCCCACAAGTTCTAACTCCCGCCCCACAAGTGCCAACTCCCGCCCCACAAGTGCCAACTCCCGCCCCACAAGTGCCAACTCCCGCCCCACAAGTGCCAACTCCCGCCCCACAAGTGCCAACTCCCGCCCCACAAGTGCCAACTCCCGCCCCACAAGTGCCAGCTCATGCTTCACAAGTGCCAGCTCCTGCCCCTCATCATCCACCTCCTGCCCCACAAGTGCCACCTCCTGCCCAAAACCTGCCACCTCCCTCCCCACAATGCCACCTCCTGCCATATTAGTGCAGCCTCCTCCCCCACAAGTGCCAACTCCCGCCCCAAAAGTCCCACCTCCTTCCAAACAAGTGCCACATCCCGCCCCAAAAGCGCCACTTCCTGCCCCTCTATCGCCACCTCCTGCCCCAGAAGTTCCACTTCCTGCACCACAAGTTACACATACAGCCCCACAATTTCCAACTCCTGTTTTACAAGTTCCACTTCCGCCCCACAAGTGCCAATTCCTGCCCAACAAGTGACAGTTCATGCCCCACAAGTGCAAGGTCCTGTCCTTCAACTTCCACCTCCTGCCCCACAAGTGCCACCTCCTGCCCCACAGCGACCACCTCCTGCCCCACATCATCCACCTCCTTCCCCACAAGTTCCAATTCCTGCCCTACAAGTGCCAGCTCATTCCTCTGAAGTGCCAGCTCCTGCCCCACAAGTGCCACATTTTGCCACACCACTGCCACCTCCCTTCCCAAATAATCCACCTCCTGCCCCACAAGTGTCACTGACCGCCCAACTTCATCCTCCTGACCCACAAGTGCAACCTCCTGCCCCACAAATGCCAGCTCCTGCTCGACAAGAGCCACTTCCTGCCCCACTAGTACCTCTTCCCTCCCAACAAGTTCCAATTTCCGCCCCACAAGTGCCACCTCCAGCCCCACAAGTGCCACCTCCAGCCCCACAAGTGCCACCTCCTGCCCCACAAGTGCCACCTCCTGCCCCACAACTTCCACCTCCCGCCCCACAAGTGCCACCTCCCGCCCCACAAGTGCCACCTCCCGCCCAACAATTGTGGCCACATGACAAACAAGTTCCACTTCCGCCCCACAAGTGCCACCTCCTGCCCAACAAGTGCCATTTCTTACCCCACAGGTTCCAAATCCTACCCCACTGGTGCCATTTCCTGCCCCACAAGTGCCATTTCCCCCCCCTCATGTGCCAACTCCTGCCTTACAAGTTTCACCTACCACCCCTCAAATTCCACCTCCCACCCCACAAGTTCCACCTCCTGCCCCAAAAGTGCCAATTCCTGCTTCACAAGTGCCAGCTCATGCTACACAAATGCCAGCTCATGCCCCACATCATCAACTTCCTGCCCCACAAGTGCCAGCTCATGCCCCACAAGTGCCACCTCTTGCCCCACAGGTGCCACCTCCTGCCCCACATCATCCACCTCCTCCCCCACAAGTGACAATACCTTTTCCACAAGTGCCACCTCCCGCCCCACAACTTCAACATCCCGCCACACAAGTGCCAACTCCTGGCAACGTGTGCCACATCCTGCCCCACAAGTGCCAGCTCCTGCCGCACAACTGACAATTCCTGCCACAAAAGTGCCAGTTCATGCTTCACAACTTCCAGCTCCTGCCCCACAACTTCCACATCCCGCCCCACAAGTGCCACCACCTGACCCACAAGTGCCAACTCCTGCCCCACTAATGCAACTACCTGCCCCACAAGTGCCAACTCGCGCCCCACAAGTGCCAACTCCTGCCCAACAAGTTCTACCTCCTGCCTTACAAGTGCCACCCCCTGCCTCACAACTTCCACCTCCCGCCCCACAAATGCCACCTCCTGCCCTACAAGTGCCACCTCAGGCCCCACAAGTGCCCCCTCCCGCTCCACAAGTGCCACGTCCTGCCCCACAAGTGACACCTCCCGCCCCTCTATGGCCACCTCCTGCCCCACAAGTTACACCTCTTGCCCCACAACGTCGACCCCCGCCTCACATGTGCCACCACCTGACCCACAAGTGCCAACTCCTGCCCCACAAGTGCCATTTCCTGTACCACATTTGTCGCGTCCTGCCCCACAAGTGCCGGCTCCTGCCCCACAAGTGCCAACTCCTGCCCCACAAGTGCCGGCTCCTGCCCCACAAGTGTTACCTCTCACCCCACAGCTTCAATCTCCAGCCACACAAGTGCCAACTCCTGCCCAACGTGTACCACCTCCTGCCCCACAAGTGCCACCTCCCGCCCCACTACTTCCACGTCACACCCCAAATCTTCTTACCTTCCACCCCACAAGTGCCACCTCCTGCCCCAAACCTTCAACCTACTGCCCCACAACTGCCACTTCCCACCCAGCAATTGCCAACCCCCGCCACACAAGTGCCTCCTCCCAACCCACAAGTGCCAACCCTTACCCCACAAGTGCCAACTCCTGCCCCACATCATCCACCAACCGCCCCACAAGTGCCACCTCCTGCACCACAAGTGCCACCTCCCGATCCACAGCTTCCAGCTCCCGGCCCACAATTGCCACCTCCTGCCCCACAACTTCCATCTCCCACTCCACAAGTGCCACCTACTGCACAACAAATACCATCTCCTGCCCCATCAGTGCCATCTCCTGCCCCACAGGTGCCACCTACTGTTCCACATCATCCACCTCCTTCCCCACATCATCCACCTCTTGTTCCACAAATGTCACCTCCTGACCCACAACTTCCACATCCTGCCCCACAAGTGCCACCTCATGCCCCACAAGTGCCACCTCCAGCCCCACCAGTTCCACCGCCCGCCCCACAAGTACCACCTCCTGACCCACAAGTGCCACTACGTGACCCACAATTGCCACCTCCCGTCTCACAATTGCAACTCTCGCCCAACAAGTGCCACCTCCCGCCCCACAAGTACCACATCCCACCCCACAAGTGCAACCTCCTGCCCCACAAGTGCCAACTCCTGCCCCACAACATCCACCTCACGCTCCAAAAGTGCCACCTCCTGCCCCACAAGTGCTACTTCCTGCCTTACAAGTGCCACTTCCTGCTGCACAAGTGACACCTCCAGCCCCACAGCTGCCACAACCCGCCCCACAACTTCCACATCCCGCCTCACAACTGCAAGCTCCTGCCCCACAATTGCCACCTCCTACCACACAAGTGCCAACTCCTGCCCCACAAGTGCCACCTCATGTCCCTCAATTTTCACCTTATGCCCCAAAAGTGCCACCTCCCGCCCAACAAGTGCAACATCTCGCCCCACTAGTGCCACGTCCCGGCCCAAAATTGCTACCTCCTGCCCCACATCATCCACCTCCTGTTCCACAAATGTCACCTCCTGACCCACAACTTCCACCTCCTGCCACACAAGTGCCACCTTCTGCCTCACAAGTGCCACCCCTTGCCCCACAAGTGCCACATCCCACCGCACAATTTCCACCTCTTGTTACACAAGTCCCACCTCCCGCCCAACAACAGCCTCCTCCTGCCCCACAAGTGCCACCTCCTGCCCCACAAGTGCCACCTCCTGCCTTACAAGTGCCACGTCCTTCCCAATTGCCACGTCCTGTCCCACAAGTGCCACCTCCTGCCGTACAAGTGCCACCCTCTGCCCCACAATTGCCACTTCTTGCCCCACAATTGCCAATTCTTGCCCCACAACTTCCACCTCCCACCCCATAACTTCCACCTCCCGTCCCACAGCTTCCACATCCTGCCCCACAAGTGCCCGATCCTGCCCCAGAAGTACCACCACCTGACCCACAAGTGCCAACTCCTGCCCAACAAGTGCCACCTCGCATCCCGCAAGTGCCACATCCCGCCCCACAAGTTCCACCTCCTGCCTTACAAGTGCCAATTCCTGCCCTACAAGTGCCAGCTCATTCCCCTGAAGTGCCAGCTCCTGCCCCACAAGTGCCACATTTTGCCACACCACTGCCACCTCCCCCCCAAAATAATCCACCTCCTGCCCTACAAGTGCCAGCTCCTGCCCGACAAGAGCCACTTCCTGCCCCACAAGTTCCACCTCCTGCCTTACAAGTGCCAATTCCTGCTTCACAATTGCCAGCTCATGCTTCACAAATGCCAGCTCCTGCCCCACATCATCCACCTCCTGCCCCACAAGTGCCAACTCCTGCCCCACAAGTGCCACCTCCCGCCAAACAACTGACACCTCCTGCCCCACAAGTGTCACCTCCTGCCCAACAAGTTCCACCTCTTGACCTACAAGTGCCACCTCCTGCCCCATAAGTTTCACCTCTCGCCCAAAAAATGCCACCACCTCCCCCAAAAGCGCCACCTCCTGCCCCACAGGTGCCATTTCCTGCCCCACAACATCCACCTCCCACGCACAAGTGCAACCTACCGCCCCACAACTTCCACCTCCTGCCCCACAAGTGCCAACACCTGCCCCACAAGTGCCACCTCCTGCCCCGCCAGTTCCACCTGTCACCCTGCAAGTCCAGCTCCTGCCCCACAAGTGCCAGCTCATGCCCCACAAGTGCCAGTTCATGCCACACATCATCCACCTTCTGCCCCACAAGTGCCACCTCCTGCCCCACAACGACCACCTCCTGCCCCACAACGACCACCTCCTGCCCTACAAGTGCCAGCTCATTCCCCTGAAGTGCCAGCTCCTGCCCCACAAGTGCCACATTTTGCCACACCACTGCCACCTCCTCCCCAAAATAATCCACCTCCTGCCCCACAAGTGTCACTGACCGCCCAACTTCCTCCTCCTGACACACAACTGCAACCTCCTGCCCTACAAGTGCCAGCTCCTGCTCGACAAGAGCCACTTCCTGCCCCACAAGTACCTCTTCCCTCCCAACAAGTTCCAATTTCCGCCCCACAAGTGCAACCTCCTGCCCCACAAATGCCACCTTTCGCCCCACAAGTGCGACCTCCCGCTCCACAACTTCCATCTCCTGGCCCACAAGTGCCACCTCCTGCCTCAAAAGTGCCACCTCCCGCCCCACAACTTCCACGTAACGCCCCATAAGTTCCACCTCCCGCCCAACAAATGCCACCTCTCGTCCCACAAGGACCACCTCCTTCCCCACAAGTGCCACCTCCTGCCCCACAAGTGCCACCTCCCGCCACACAAGTGTCAACTCATGCTCCACAAATGCCCCCTCCTGCCCCACAAGTTCCACCTCCTGCCCCACAAGTGCCAAATACTTCCCCACAATTTCCACCTTCTGCCCCACTAGTGCCAACTCCAATTCCACAAGTGCCACCTCCAGCCCTACAACTGCCACTTCCAGCCCCAGAAGTGCCACCTCCCGCCCAACAACTTCAACATCCCACCACACAAGTGCCAACTCCTGTCCGTGTGCCACATCCTGTCCCACAAGTGCCAACTCCTGCCGCACAACTGACAATTCCTGCCCCAAAAGTGACAGCTCATGCTTCACAATTGCCAGCTCCTGCCCCACATCATCCACCTTCTGCCCCACAAGTGCCACCTCTCGCCCCACAAGAGCCACATCCCGCCCCACAAGAGCCACCTCCTGCCAAACTAGTGCAACCTCCAGCCCCACAAGTGCCATATCTCGCCAGACAATTTACAGCTCCTGCCCCACAAGTGCTACATCCTGCAGCACAACTTCAACCTCCTGCCCCACAAGTGCCACGTTCTGCCCCACAAGTGTAGGCTCCTGCCCCACAACTGCCAATTCCTGCCTCACATGTGCCAGCTCATGCTTCACAACTGCCAGCTCCTGCACCACATCATCCACTTCCTGCCCACAAGTGCCAATTCCTGCCCCACAAGTGCCAATTCCTGCCCCACAAGTGCCAGCTCCTGCCCCACAAGTGCCAGCTCCTTCACCACAGGTACCCCATCCCACCCCAGAAGTTTCAATTCCTGCCATACAAGTGACACCTCCTTCCCCACAAGTGCCACCTCCTGCCCCACAAGTGCCACCTCCTGCCCCACAAGTGCCACCTCCTGCCCTACAAGTGCCACCTCCCACCAAACAACTGACACCTCCTGCCCCACAAGTGTCACCTCCTGCCCAACAAGTTCCACCTCTTGACCTACAAGTGCCACCTCCTGCCCCATAAGTTTCACCTGTCGCCCAACAAATGCCACCACCTCCCCCAAAAGCGCCACCTCCTGCCCCACAGGTGCCATTTCCTGCCCCACAACATCCACCTCCCACGCACAAGTGCAACCTACCGCCCCACAACTTCCACCTCCTGCCCCACAAGTGCCAACACCTGCCCCACAAGCGCCACATCCTGCCCCACAAGTGCCACCTCCTGCCCCACAGGTACCCCATCCCACCCCACAAGTTTCAATTCCTGCCATACAAGTGCCACCTCCTTCCCCACAAGTGCCACCTCCTGCCCCACAAGTGCCACCTCTTGCCCCACAAGTGCCACCTCCTGCCCCACATCATCAACTTCCTGCCCCACAAGTGCCACCTCCAACCCCACAAAGACAGCCTCCTGCCCCACATCATCTACCTCCTGCCCCAAGTGCCAATTCCTGCCCCACAAGTGACAGCACCTGCCCCACAAGTGCCACCTCTTGCCCAACAGGTGCCACCTCCTGCCCCACAAATGCCAAATCCAGCCCTGCAACTTCCACCTCCTGCCCCACAAGTGCCAATTCCTGCTTCACAAGTTCCAGCTCATGCTTCACAAGTGCCAGCTCCTGCCCCACATCATCCACTTCCTGCTCACATGTGCCACCTCTTGTCCGACAAAGACCACCTCCTGCCCCACATCATCCACCCCCTGCCTTACAAGTGCCAATTCCTGCCCTACAAGTGCCAGCTCATTCCCCTGAAGTGCCAGCTCCTGCCCCACAAGTGCCACAGTTTGCCACACCACTGCCACCTTCCCCCCAAATAATCCACCTCCTGCCCCACAAGTGTCACTGACCGCCCAACTTCCTCCTACTGACCCACAAGTGTAACCTCCTGCCCTACAAGTGCCAGCTCTTGCCCGACAAGAGCCACTTCCTGCCCCACAAGTACCTCTTCCCTCCCAACAAGTTCCAATTTCCGCCCCACAAGTGCCACCTCCTGCCCCACAAGTGCAACCTCCTGCCCCACAAGTGCCACATTTCACCCCAAAATGCCACCTCCCGCTCCACAACTTCCACCTCCTGCCCCACAAGTGCAACCTCCTGCCCCACAAGTGCCACATTTCACCCCAAAATGCCACCTCCCGCTCCACAACTTCCACCTCCTGCCCCACAAGTGCCACCTCCTACCCCACAAGTGCCACCTCCTGCCCAACATCTACCACCTCCCACCCCACAAGTGCCAGCTGCTGCTCCACATCATCCAACTCCCGCCCCACAAGTGCCACTTCCTGCCTCAAAAGAGCCACCTCCCGCCCCACAACTTCCACGTAACGTCCCATAAGTTCCACCTCCTTCCCCACAAGTGCCACCTCCTTCCCCACAAGTGCCAGCTGCTGCTCCACATCATCCAACTCCCGCCCCACAAGTGCCATGTCCAGCCCCACAACTTCCGCCTCCTGCCCCAATAGTGTCAACTCCTGCCCCATAAGTTCCATATCCCGCCCCACAAGTGCCAATACCTGACCCACAAGTTCCAACTCTCGTCTAACAAGTGCCACCTCCCGCCCAACATTTACCACCTCCCGCTCCACAAGTGTCACCTCCTGCCCCACAACTTCAACCTCCCGTCAAACAAGTGCCAACTCCTGCCCAATGTGTGCCACATCCTGCCCCACAAGTGCCAACTCCTGCCCCACAAGTTCTACCTACCACCCAACAAATTCCACTTCCTGCCCCACAAGTGCCACCTCCCACCCCACAACTGCCATCTCCCGCTTCACAACTTCCACATCCTGCCCCAGAAGTGCCACCTCCCGCCCCACAAGTGCCAATTCCTGCCCCAAAAGTGCCAGCTCATGCTTCACAATTGCCAGCTCACGTTTCACAACTGCCACCTCCTGCCCCACAAGTGCCACCTCCCGCCCCACAAGTGCCACCACCTGCCCAACAAGTGCCATTTCTTACCCCACAGTTTCCAACTCCTTCCCCACAGGTGCCATTTCCTGCCCCATAAGTGCCACCTCCTGTGCCACATGTGCCAATTCCTGCCCCACAAGTGCCATTTCCTGCCCCACATTAGCCACCTACCACCCCACAAATTCAACCTCTTGCCCCACAAGTGCCAAACCCTGACCCGCAACATCCACCTCCTGCTCCACAATTGCCACCTCCTGCCCCACATCATCCACCTCCTGCCCCACAAGTGCCAATTTCTGCCCCACAAGTGCCAGTTCATGCCCCACAAGTGCCACATTTTTCCACACAACTGCCACCTCCCGCCCCAAATCATCCACCTCCCGCCCCACAAGTGTCATTAACTGCCCAACATCCTCCTCATGACCCACAAGTGCAACCTCCTGCCCCACAAGTGCCACCTCCTGCCCCACAAGTGCCACCTCCTGCCCCACAAGTGCCACCTCCTCCCATCCACCCCCCACAAGTTCCACCTCCTGCCCCACAAGTGCAACCTCCTGTTTTACAAATGCCACCTCCCGACCCACAACTTCAACCTCTAGCCCCACAAGTGCCACAACCAGCCCCACATCATCCACATCCTGCTCCACAAGTGCCACCTCCCACCCCACTAGTACCAGCTCCCACCCCACAAGTGCCACCTCCTGCCCCACATCATCCACCTCCCGGCCCACAAGTGCCACCTCCCGCTCCACAAGTGCCACCACCAGCCCCACAAGTGCCATCTCCTCCCCCACCAGTTCCACATCCCGCACTGCAATGCCAATTCCTGCCCCACATCTTCCACCTCCTGCCCCTCAAGTGCCATTTCCTGCCCCACAAGTGCCACCTCCCTCCACACAAGTGTCCCACCTCCTGCCACACAAGTGCCGCCTCCCACCCCACAAGTGCTATTTCCCGCCTTACAACTTCCACCTCCCGCCCCACAACTTCCACCTCCCGCCCCACACGTGCCTCCTCCTTCCCCCAACTTTTACCTCCCACCTCACAACTTCCACCTCCTGACCCACAAATGCCACCTCCTGTTCCACAACTGCCATTTCCTGCTCAAGAACTTCCACATCCTACCCCACAAGTGCCACCTCCTGCTTCACAAGTGCCACCCCCTGCCCCACAATCGCCACCCCCTGCCCCACAACTTCCATTTTCCTCCCCACAAGTGCCACCTTGACCTGCTGTCCATGCTCTTTGTAATACACCCCAGTATTCCATCGGCTTTTTTGGCTACAAGGGCACACTGCTGGCTCATGGTCAATCTGTCGTCCACCAGGACACCCAGGTTCCTCTCTTCAGAGCTCCTCTCCAGCAGCTCTTCCCCCAGCCTGTACTGGTGCATGCAATTACTGCTCCCTAGGTGCAAGACTCTACACTTGCTTTTGTTAAACCTCATCCGGTTTCTTACTGCCCAGCTCTCCAGCCTGTCCAGGTCTTGCTGAATGGCAGCACAGCCTTCAGGCGTGTCAGCCAGTCCTCCCAACTTCGTGTCATCACAAACTTGCTGAGGGTGGTCACTATCTCCTCATCAAGGTCGTTGATGAATATATTGAACAAGACCGGACCCAGCACTGACCCCTGGGGGACGCCGCTAGTTACAGGTCTCCACCTGGATTCTGCACTGCCAACAACGTCTCTCTGTGCTCTGCCAGTCAGCCACTTCTCAACCCACCTCTCTGTCCACTCATCTATCCCACGCTTGCTCAGCTTGTTATAAGGATGTTCTGGGAGACAGTACCAGATGCCTTGCTGAAATCATGGTAAACTACATCCACCGCCCTATCCAAAACTATCTTGCAGGTTCTTAGTTCTTTACCACTGTTTCCTTTCCCATGCCTTACAACTACAAGCAGCTAGAACAATGTTCTCTGAAGATATCCAGGACAGAAGAGTCCCGGTAGATCACGGGATCTACCAGCTCACGGGAGGCCAATGCCCACTGTTTCCTGCCTGATAAACGCAGATCTCTGGCAGCATTCAATTGTCTTCCCTGTACAACCACCCAGCCCCCCTCGTCGTCATCAAAACCAGTATCATTTTAAAGTCAATGAATCTTGCCTGTAAAAGCACATCTAGCCTCCTACAGAAATTCATTGCTTTGGGGGACTGAAATTGAGAACACATCTGTAGGCAAACACTCACATCAACTTCCATATGTCTGAATGTGCAGCCCCTCCTCATGCAGTGACCCTCCTTCCACAATTGCAGACGGTTTCATTCCCCACAGCAACTTCACAGTGGCAGAAGGGACAGACAGCTCCCTGTAACCAGAAGGAAACAACAAAGGAAAATAAAGGGACGCCCGCAACCTCTCCAGCCTGTCCCGGTCCCTCTGGTTGGCTTCCCTCCCCTACAATATATTGACTGCACTGCTCAGTTTGTATCGTCTGCAAACCTGCCATCATCTATGTCACTGACGAAGGAAGATGCTGAAGAGCAACGGTTTATATGGGTTAATACCTTGGGAGCCCCTCTCTTCAAGGAGCTAGTTCTGCAAGTCTGAGTCCCACAAAGGGTGGTCTCCATAGACGTTCAAATTCGTGCTGCACAACCCTACTTAATTTTCTGTATTCATTTCTGTATTGATCTCATGTGGATCAAAATAACACAGTCAGTATCTGCAACGAGTCTAGGCCGAGCAAAACTTTTGATGGAGGGAGCAAAGAGATCAAGACAAGATGATGTAGTGCAATGCAGTCAAAGCAGCTGGCCAAGCAAAAGCTATGTGCATGCATTTCCAAGCTGAGCACGCACCTGGAGCTGGGACTGTATCACTCATTGTCAGAAGAATTCCTGAGTACCCTCATAAAGAAAGCTATACACCAGTGTGACTGGAGTCCATTTACACCAATTAGACCTCTTTACATTTTAATAAGCACCATTTACTACTCCAAAGTTGCACTTCCCTTTGCCTTTCCATCTGAAGGGCTTTGAAAAAGTCTCTGAAATAGAAATTCTGTGATTGCTGTAATACACTTGGGTAGGTATCTGGACTTCCATCTTGAGACATCCAGCGCCTTTTACAGAAATAAAGAATACTCAAGGACTTAGGCCACCAAATTCCAACTCAGTTTTACACCACTGGTTTTTGATCTGATAGGCAGGAGACAGCGAAAGGCAGCTGCTCAGCAATCCCAGGAAGACAGCTGGGCTCTAGGGAGACAAGAAGGGCAGTAAGGTGACAAACAAAGTGATTATAAGGTTTTATTTAACAGCTCTGTATGGGACGATTCAACTACTTCAAGCTCCAGCAAGCTGCTAGAGACTGATAAAGCAAGACACCTCAGCGACCTCAAAAGCTGACAGCCTTTCAAAAGATAAACTGAACATACCATCTCAAAAAGCATACAATCAATCCATAGAAATTAATCCAGCAAGCAGTCCTATGGTCAAATTGTGTGCTGCCAGTAAAGCCTTTTCATGAGCATTAAGAACATTTCTGGTTAGAGAGTTATCACAACATGGGCAGAAAATACCTAGGAGAATAGGAAAAAGAAAAAAGCAACCTACCCTTACCCTTACCCTACCCTTATCCAACTCCTCTCCCACATTTAGAATTGAAACAAGTTCAAATGCCATAAAAAATTGGGGGAATAAAACCATCTGGTATTTCCCAGGCAAACCACCAAGACCACAGAACCACAGAATAGCCCAAGTTGTAAAGGAACCACGAGGATTATCAAGTCCAACCCGATGCTCCAGGAAGGACAACCTAAACTCAAACGGCCTTTAAGCTGCAGCAGCTCAGGGCCAGGCCCACAGCCTCAGGGAGCATGTTCCATGACCGCTGGTATCAGACACAGCAAGCACAGGGAGCAGGCAGGTAGGCACAGCAAAGCAGCAAGCAAAGCCCAATTTCTCAGAGGGGGCCTGCTAACAGGAAGACCAGACACTGTCCTCCCAAAAAAACTCCACCATTTTGACAGCCAAAACAGAAACTACATTTTCGGTTCTCATGACTCTTCCCTGTGCTCCCAAATAAATAGTTTCGTGACATCCTCTATCACACTGCAACTGCTCAGAAGTAATAATCAAAATTATATCACTCATAAGAAACTCACTTTTGCATGGTGGTAACGAGAGTCCATTCCCATTGTGTCCCTCCGTGTTATGAACACTGCAATTGGCCTTCTGACAGCCTCCTGAATGAATCCACCAAAAGCAAGGAAGCACCCTGCCCTTACTCTGAAGAGAGAAAGAAAGCAAGGTTCATGGAAACAGGCACACAAGGCTCGCAACCAGACACGGTGCTCCAGGCTCCTGATCATGCCAGAGATAGGACTACCACAGTGCCAGAACATGATTTACCACTAAAGGAAACATCTGGGAGCACAATCACAACTTCAGCACAAGCTGTAACGGCTCAGCATATTTAGCTTTCGTATCATACAGCTGGAGAACGAGATACTCCCAAGCATCAGTCAGCAAGCACTCGGATGAGCCAGCCCTTTGGTTTTAATGATGACTGCCACCTTTGACACCTTACCAGAAGATACTTCCATTTATTAGCCTGGACTTCGTTTCTTCCATCAGCAGCTGCTCCTAAACTGCCCTTGATTCATACAGCGATACCATCGACTTCTAGCACGAGCTGACCTGCAAGACAGAGAAAAGAAAGCAGGATGACAACAAACACAGACGTAGCATCCTTTAATTATCTTGAACAACAGCAACAACAAAAACAGGAGATAAGTGCTGCTGTGGATGCACCCCAGTTTATAAAGAAATGGAAAACCAGCCCGGCCTCAGCAGCCCTTATGTATTTCTTACGCATCTGATTAAGCTGACTGCAGTTCGAACCAGGAGAATTTACAGTCTCTTGCAAATGACACCCATGAAGCAGATCATGATGCAGCAAAAGAAAAAAGCAAAACAAAGAAAAATAAAGAAAGAAAAAAAAAAAAGCAAGCCAAAGACCAGGGAATCAAAGTTAAAAAACAACAACAATACAAACAACAAAAAACAAGCACACAAAACAGATTAAAAAAAAAAAAAAAAAAAAGGAAATCCATAACATACGTAACAGCAGAAAGATAGGCGCAACAGGAATATATCACAAAAGTAAAAAAAAGAAAGAATGGCTCACCCACCACTGAGGATGGAAGTGCACAGAACAAACTCCACAGAGGAGAAATCATCAGAAAGAGATCCCACCCAGAGGCAGACTGGGACAGTCAACCTACTGCCCCACAACTGCCACTTCCCACCCAGCAATTGCCACCCCCCGCCCCACAAGTGCCTCCTCCCACCCCACAAGTGCCAACCCTTACCCCACAAGTGCCAACTCCTGCCCCACATAATCCACCAACCGCCCCACAAGTGTCACCTCTCGACCCACAAGTGCCACATCCCGCCCCACAAGTGCCACCTCCTGCCAAACTAGTGCAACCTCCTGCCCCACAAGTTCCTTATCTCACCAGACAATTTACAGCTCCTGCCCCACAAGTGCTACATCCTGCACCACAACTTCAACCTCCTGCCCCACAAGTGCCACGTTCTGCCCCACAAGTGTAGGCTCCTGCCCCACAACTGCCAATTCCTGCCCCACATGTGCCAGCTCATGCTTCACAAGTGCCAGCTCCTGCACCACATCATCCACTTCCTACCCACAAGTGCCAATTCCTGCCCCACAAGTGCCAGTTCATGCCCCACAAGTGCCAGCTCCTGCCCCACAAGTGCCACATCCTGCCCCACAAGAGCCACTTCCTTCACCACAGGTACCCCATCCCACCCCACAAGTTTCAATTCCTGCCATACAAGTGCCACCTCCTTCCCCACAGGTGCCACCTCCTGCCCCACAAGTGCCACCTCCTGCCCCACAAGTGCCACCTCCCGCCAAACAACTGACACCTCCTGCCCCACAAGTCCCACCTCCCGCCAAACAACTGACACCACCTGCCCCACAAGTGCCACCTCCCGCCAAACAACTGACACCTCCTGCCCCACAAGAGCCACCTCCTGCCCAACAAGTTCCACCTCTTGACCTACAAGTGCCACCTCCTGCCCCATAAGTTTCACCTCTCGCCCAACAAATGCCACCACCTCCCCCAAAAGCGCCACCTCCTGCCCCACAGGTGCCATTTCCTGCCCCACAACATCCACCTCCCACGCACAAGTGCAACCTACCGCCCCACAACTTCCACCTCCTGCCCCACAAGTGCCAACACCTGCCCCACAAGTGCCACCTCCTGCCCCACAAGTGCCACCTCCTGCCCCGCCAGTTCCACCTGTCACCCTCCAAGTCCAGCTCCTGCCCCACAAGTGCCAATTTCTGCCCCACAAGTGCCAGCTCATGCCCCACATCATCAACTTCCTGCCCCACAAGTGCCACCTCCAACCCCACAAAGACAGCCTCCTGCCCCACATCATCCACCTCCTGCCCCACAAGTGCCAATTCCTACCCCACTATTGCCAGCTCATGCCCCACAAGTGCCAGCTCCTGCCCCACAAGTGCCACCTCTTGCCCAACAGGTACCACCTCCTGCCCCACATCATCCACCTCCTCCCCCACAAGTGACAATACTTATTCCACAAGTGCCACCTCCCGCCCCACAAATGCCAAATCCTGCCCTGCAACTTCCACCTCCTGCTCCACAAGTGCCAATTCCTGCCCCACAAGTGCCAATTCCTGCCCCACAAGTGCCAGCTCATGCTTCACAAGTGCCAGCTCCTGCCCCACATCATCCACTTCCTGCTCACATTTGCCACCTCCTGTCCGACAAAGACCACCTCCTGCCCCACATCATCCACCCCCTGCCCCACAAGTTCCACCTCCTGCCCCACAACGACCACCTCCTGCCCCACATCATCCAACCCCTGCACCACAAGTGCCACATTTGTCCACACCACTGCCACCTCCCCCCACAAAATAATCCACCTCCTGCCCAACAAGTGTCACTGACCGCCCAACTACCTCCTCCTGACACACAAGTGCCACCTCCTGCCCCACAAGTGCCAGCTCCTGCCCCAGAAGTGTCAACTCATGCTCCACAAATGCCACCTCCTGCTCCACAAGTTCCACCTCTTGCCCCACAAGTGCCAAATACTTCCCCACAACTTCCACCTTCTGCCCCACTAGTGCCAACTCCAATTCCACAAGTGCCACCTCCAGCCCTACAACTGCCACTTCCAGCCCCACAAGTGCCACCTCCCGCCCAACAACTTCAACATCCCACCACACAAGTGCCAACTCCTGCCCGTGTGCCACATCCTGCCCCACAAGTGCCAACTCCTGCCGCACAACTGACAATTCCAGCCCCAAAAGTGACAGCTCATACTTCACAATTGCCAGCTCCTGCCCCACATCATCCACCTTCTGCCCAACAAGTGCCACCTTCTGCCCCACAAGTGCCACCTCCCGCCCCACAAGTTCCACATCCCGCCCAACAATTGTGGCCACATGACAAACAAGTTCCACTTCCGCCCCACAAGTGCCACCTCCTGCCCAACAAGTGCCATTTCTTACCCCACAGGTTCCAAATCCTACCCCACTGGTGCCATTTCCTGCCCCACAAGTGCCATTTCCCCCCCCACATGTGCCAACTCCTGCCTTACAAGTTTCACCTCCCACCCCACAAATTCCACCTCCCACCCCACAAGTTCCACCTCCTGCCCCACAAGTGCCAATTCCTGCTTCACAAGTGCCAGCTCATGCTTCACAAATGCCAGCTCATGCCCCACATCATCAACTTCCTGCCCCACAAGTGCCACCTCTAACCCCACAAAGACAGCCTCCTGCCCCACATCATCCACCTCCTGCCCCACATCATCCACCTCCTCCCCCACAAGTGACAATACCTGTTAGACAAGTGCAACCTCAAGCCCCACAACTTCAACATCCCGCCACACAAGTGCCGACTCCTGGCAACGTGTGCCACATCCTGCCCCACAAGTGCCAACTCCTGCCCCACATCGTCCACCTCCCATCCAACAAGTGCCACCTCCTGCCCCACAAGTGCCAATTCCTGCCCCACATGTGCCACCTCCTGCTCCACAAGTGCCAGCTCCTGCCCCTCATCATCCACCTCCTGCCTCACAAGTGCCACCTCCTGACCCACAACATCAATCTCCAGCCCCACAAGAGCCGCCTCCTGCCCGACAAGTTACACCTGCTACAAGTTCCACAAGTGCCACCTCCCTGCTCACGAGTGCCACATCCCGCCCCACATGTACCACCTCCTGCATCACAACTTCCACCTCCCGCCCCACATGTACCACCTCCTGCATCACAACTTCCACCTCCCGCCCCACATGTACCACCTCCTGCATCACAACTTCCACCTCCTGCCCCACATGTACCACCTCCTGCATCACAACTTCCACCTCCCGCCCCACATGTACCACCTCCTGCATCACAACTTCCACCTCCCGCCCCACAAGTTCCACCTCCTCCCCACAAGTGCCACCTCCCGCCACACATGTACCACCTCCTGCATCACAACTTACACCTCCCGCCCCCAGAATGCCACATCCTGCCCCACAAGTGCCACCTCATGCCTCACCAGTGCCACACCCCCCCACAAGTGCCACCTCCCGCCCCACAAGTGCCACCTCCCACGCACAAGTGCCACATCCTGCCCCACAAGTGCCACCTCCAACGCACAAGTGCCACATCCTGCCCCACAAGTGCCACCTCCCACGCACAAGTGCCACTCCCTGCCCCACAAGTGCCAACTCGTGCCCCACAAGTGCTAACTCCTGCCCCACAAGTTCTATGTGCCTCTGTGGGGTCTCTTATGGGTATCTCTGGACCCAAATGTATTCCTATGGGTACCTATGGGTTTCAATGTGGTCCCTATGTGCCTCTATGGGGTCTCTTATGGGTCTCAGCAGTGTCCCTATGTGTCTCTATGGGTCTCACTGTCCCCCACTGTAATCCATGGGATCCCTATGTGTCCCAATGTCCCCCTATGGGTCACTATGTGTCCCTATGTGTCCCAATGTCCCCCCTATGGGTTGCTATGTGCCACTATGGGGTCTCTATGGGGTCTCTATGGGGTCTCATGGATATCTCTGGGCCCAAATGTCTTCTTATGGGTGACTATGGGTTTCAATGCAGTCCCTATGTGCCTCTATGGGGTCTCTTATGGGTCTCAGCGAGGTCCCTATATGTCTCTTTGGGTCTCACTGTCCCCCACTGAAATCCATGGGGTCCCTATGTGTCCCAATGTCCCCCTATTGGACACTATGTCCCCACTATGGGTTGCTATGTGCCTCTATGGGTTCTCTATGGGGCGCTATGGGGTGGCTATGGAGCTCTATGGGGTTCTATGGGGCGTACTGAGGTTTCTATGGGGTGTCTATGGAACGCTATGGTGTGTCTATGTGGCAAAATGAGTTTCTATGGGTGGCTATGGGAGCTCTATGGGGCACAATGGGTTGCCTACGGGGCTCTATGGCGCGGCTATATGTCCTTCTGTGGTGTCTATGTGGCACTATGTTGTGCTATGGTATGCTGTGAGGCACTATGGGGTGCTATGAGGCTCTATGGAGCAGTATAGTGTGTCTATGGGTCCCTATGGGGTGCAATGGGGCGCTGTGGGGCACAAGGGAGTGTCTATGAGGCTCCATGGGCTGCTATGTTGCACTATGGAGTAGCTATGGGGTGCTATGGGGTCTCTTTGGGCCCCTATGAGTCACTATGGGGTGTCTATGGGGCTCTATGGGGTATCTTTGTGTTCCTATGGGGCGCTATGGGTGACTATGGGGTCGCTATGGGTTTCTTTGAGGCACTATGGGGCACTATGGGGTCTCTATGGGTCTCAATTTATCCTTATGGCTCCCAATGACTGTCTATGGGTCTCTATGTGTCCCTATGGGTCCCAGTGTCTCTCTATGTGTTCCTATGGGTCCCAGTGTCTCTCTATGGGTCCCAATGTCTTCCTCTGGATCTCTATGGGTCCCTATGGATCGCAGTGTCTCTCTATGTCCCCCTGTCTAGGTGGTAACTATACAGATGGTAACAAAGATGGTAACAAATGTACAGAGGTTCTAAGCGAGAGAGAAACTCACCAGTGGTGATGCCTTCGCTGAGGAAGCTGGGGCGGTCTTCACTGCAGAGCGATGTCCAAGAGATGCTGCCTCACAGAATCACAGAATTCTCAAGGTTGGAAAAGGGCTGCCAGCTTTTGTAGGAGAATAGCATGGGAGACAGTTGTGAAGGCTTTGCTGAAGTCCAAGTAGAGCACATCAACAGCCTTTCTTTCTTTCCTTCATCCATCAGATGGGTCACAGGATCGTAGAAGGAGATCAGATTGGTCAAGCAGGAGCTGCCCTTCACGAACCCATGCTGGCTAGGTCTGATCTCCTGCTCATCCCACACCTGCCGCATCTGTCATCTCCCTCAAGACAATTCGTTCCATTCCCTTCCCTGGCACCGAGGTCAGGCTAACAGGCCTGGAGTTGCCCGGATCCTCCTGACAACCTTGCTTGGAAATGGGAGTCACGTTGGCAAGCCTCCAGTCTTCTGGGACCTCACCCGGTAACAGGGAGCTCGGAAAGATAATGGAAAGCGGCTCGAGTGAGGGTCAGCCCTTAAATGAGGTCTCAGAGGAGGTGGAGTCGAGCTCCAGCCCTCCCGGGAGCACAGCTCCATTACTCTCACCTGTGCTCCCGCAGCTGACCCCACACTTGCCTCAGCTGATTAATCAGAGGTTCAGGCTGTGATTACCAATCTCCCATACAGCCCCTATGGGTCCCAATGTTTCCCTATGGGTCTCTAGATGTCCCTATAGGTCTCTATGGGGTTATTATGCCTCTAAATGGGTCCCTATGTGTCTCTATGTCTCTCTATGGGGTCCCTATGTGTCCCAATGTCCCCCTATGGATCTCTATGTATCCATATGGGTCCCAGTGACTCCCTTTGGGTCACTAATGAGTCACTATGTGTCCCAACGTCTCCCCTATGGGTTGCTATGTGCCTCTGTGGGGTCTCTTATTGCTATCTCTGGACCCAAATGTATTCCTATGGGTACCTATGGGTTTCAATGTGGTCCCTATGTGCCTCTATGGGGTCTCTATGGGTCTCAGCAGTGTCCCTATGTGTCTCTATGGGTCTCACTGTCCCCCACTGAAATCCATGGGATCCCTATGTGTCCCTTTGTGTCCCAATGTCCCCCCTATGGGTTGCTATGTGCCACTATGGGGTCTCTATGGGGTCTCATGGATATCTCTGGGCCCAAATGTCTTCCTATGGGTATCTATGGGTTTCAATGCAGTCCCTATGTGCCTTTATGTGGTCTCTTATGGGTCTCAGCGAGGTCCCTATGTGTCTCTCTGGGTCACACTGTCCCCCACTGAAATCCATGGGGTCCCTCTGTGTCCCAATGTCCCCCTATTGGTCCCAATGTCAGCCTATGGGTCACAATGTGTCCCTATGTTTCCCAGTGTCCCTCTTATGTGTTGCTAAGTGTCTCCATGTGGTCTCTTATGAGTATCTCTGGGCCAAAATATCTACCTATTGGTATCCATAGGTTACATTAGGTCCCTATGTGCCTCTATGGGGTCTCTTAAGGGTTACAGCGGAGTCCCTATGTGTCTCTATGGGTCTCACTGTTCCCCACTGTAATCCATGGGGACCCTCTGTGTCCCAATGTCCACACTATGGGTTGCTATGTACCTCTATGGGGTCTCTATGTGGTATCTTATGGGTATCTCTGGGCCCAAATGTCCTCATATGGGTATCTATGGGTTTCAATGTGGTCCCTATGTGCCTCTATGGGTCCCACTGTCCCCCACCATAATCCATGGGGTCTCTATGTGTCCCAATGTCCCCCTATGGGTCCCAGTGTCTCCCTATGTGTCACTATGTGTCCCTATGTGTCCCAATATCCCCCCTATGGGTAGCTATGTGCCTCTATGGGGTCTCTTATTTGTATCTATGGGCTTAAATGTCCTCCTATGGGTATCTATGGGTTTCAATGTGGTCCCTATGTGCCTCTATGGGGTCTCTTATGGGTCTCAGCAGAGTCTCTATGTGTCTCTATGGGTATCACTGTCCCCCACTGTAATCCATGGTGTCCCTATGTGTCCCAATGTCACCCTATGGGTCCCAGTTTCTCCCTAAGGGTCACTATGTGTCCATATGTGTCCCAATGTCCCCCCTATGGGTTGCTATGTGCCTCTATGGGTCTCCTATGGGGCGCTATGGGGTGGCTATGGAGCTCTATGGGGTTCTATGGGGCGTTCTGAGGTTTCTATGGGGTGTCTATGGAACGCTATGGTGTGTCTATGTGGCAAAATGAGTTTCTATGGGTGGCTATGGGAGCTCTATGGGGCACAATGGGTTGCCTACGGGGCTCTATGGGATGTCTATGGGGCTCTATGGCGCGGCTATATGTCCTTATGTGGTGTCTATGTGGCACTATGTTGTGCTATGGGGTGCTGTGAGGCACTATGGGGTGCTATGGGGCTCTATGGAGCAGTATAGGGTGTCTATGGGTCCCTATGGGGTGCAATGGGGCGCTGTGGGGCACAAGGGAGTGTCTATGAGGCTCCATGGGCTGCTATGGGGCACTGTGGAGTAGCTATAGGATGATTTGGGGTCTCTTTGTGCCCCTATGGGGCGCTATGGGTCACTATGTGGTGTCTATGGGGCTCTATGGGGTGGCTATGCGGTGCTGTAGGGTGGCTATGGGGTGCTTTGGGGTATCCTTGGGTTCCAATGGGGCGCTATGGGTGACTATGGGGTGCTATGGTTTGCTATGGGGCTCTATGCGGAAGAATGGGGTCTCTCTGGGGCGCTATGGGGTGCCTATGGGGCTCTATGGGGAGTCTATGGGGTGTCTTTGGGGATCTATGGGTTGTCTGTGGGGCTCTATGGGGTGTGCATGGGGTCTGTATGGGGTTCAGTGGGTCTCTATGGGGCTCTATGGGGTGTCTACAGGCACTATGGGGCGATATGGGGTGTCTATGTGTTTCAATTGGGCTCTATGGTGTGGCTGTAGGGCTTTATGTGGTGTCTATGGGGCACTGTGGGCTGCTATGGGGTGCTGTGGGGCACAATGGAGTGTCTATGAGGCTCCATGGGCTGCTCAGGGGCAATATGGAGTAGCTATGGGGTGCTATGGGGTCTCTCTGGGCCCCTATGGGTCACTATGTGGTGTCTATGGGGCTCTATGGGGTATCTTTGTGTTCCTATGGGGCGCTATGGGTGACTATGGGGTCGCTATGGGTTTCTTTGAGGCACTATGGGGCACTATGGGGTCTCTATGGGTCTCAATTTATCCTTATGGCTCCCAATGACTGTCTATTCGTCTCTATGTGTCCCTATGGGTCCCAGTGTCTCTCTATGTGTCCCAATGTCTTCCTCTGGATCTCTGTGGGTCCCTATGGATCCCAGTGTCTCTCTATTTCCCCCTGTCTAGGTGGTAACTATACAGATGGTAACAAAGATGGTAACAAATGTACAGAGGTTCTAAGCGAGAGAGAAACTCACCAGTGGTGATGCCTTCGCTGAGGAAGCTGGGGCGGTCTTCACTGCAGAGCGATGTCCAAGAGATGCTGCCTCACAGAATCACAGAATTCTCAAGGTTGGAAAAGGGCTGCCAGCTTTTGTAGGAGAATAGCATGGGAGACAGTTGTGAAGGCTTTGCTGAAGTCCAAGTAGAGCACATCAACAGCCTTTCTTTCCTTCATCCATCAGATGGGTCACAGGATCGTAGAAGGAGATCAGATTGGTCAAGCAGGAGCTGCCCTTCACGAACCCATGCTGGCTAGGTCTGACCTCCTGCTCATCCCACACCTGCCGCATCTGTCATCTCCCTCAAGACAATTCGTTCCATTCCCTTCCCTGGCACCGAGGTCAGGCTAACAGGCCTGGAGTTGCCCGGATCCTCCTGACAACCTTGCTTGGAATTCGGAGTCACGTTGGCAAGCCTCCAGTCTTCTGGGACCTCATCCGGTAACAGGGAGCTCGGAAAGATAATGGAAAGCGGCTCGAGTGAGGGTCAGCCCTTAAATGAGGTCTCAGAGGAGGTGGAGTCGAGCTCCAGCCCTCCCGGGAGCACAGCTCCATTACTCTCACCTGTGCTCCCACAGCTGACCCCACACTTGCCTCAGCTGATTAATCAGAGGTTCAGGCTGTGATTACCAATCTTCCACACAGCCCCTATGGGTCCCAATGTTTCCCTATGGGTCTCTAGATGTCCCTATAGGTCTCTATGGGGTTATTATGCCTCTAAATGGGTCCCTATGTGTCTCTATGTCTCTCTATGGGGTCCCTATGTGTCCCACTGTCCCCCTATGGATCTCTATGTATCCATATGGGTCCCAGTGACTCCCTTTGGGTCACTAATGAGTCACTATGTGTCCCAACGTCTCCCCTATGGGTTGCTATGTGCCTCTGTGGGGTCTCTTATGGGTATCTCTGGACCAAAATGTATTCCTATGGGTACCTATGGGTTTCAATGTGGTCCCTATGTGCCTCTATGGGGTCTCTATGGGTCTCAGCAGTGTCCCTATGTGTCTCTATGGGTCTCACTGTCCCCCACTGTAATCCATGGTGTCCCTATGTGTCCCAATGTCACCCTATGGGTCCCAGTGTCCCCCTATGGGTCACTATGTGTCCCTATGTGTCCCAATGTCCCCCCTATGGGTTGCTATGTGCCACTATGGGGTCTCTATGGGGTCTCTATGGGGTCTCATGGATATCTCTGGGCCCAAATGTCTTCCTATGGGTATCTATGTGTTTCAATGCAGTCCCTTTGTGCCTCTATGGGGTCTCTTATGGGTCTCAGCGAGGTCCCTATGTGTCTCTCTGGGTCACACTGTCCCCCACTGAAATCCATGGGGTCCCTCTGTGTCCCAATGTCCCCCTATTGGTCCCAATGTCAGCCTATGGGTCACAATGTGTCCCTATGTTTCCCAGTGTCCCTCTTATGTGTTGCTAAGTGTCTCCATGTGGTCTCTTATGAGTATCTCTGGGCCAAAATATCTACCTATTGGTATCCATAGGTTACGTTAGGTCCCTATGTGCCTCTATGGGGTCTCTTAAGGGTTACAGCGGAGTCCCTATGTGTCTCTATGGGTCTCACTGTCCCCCACTATGTTCCATGGGGTCCCTATGTGTCCCAATATACCCCTATGGGTCCCAGTGTCTCCCTATGGGTCACTATGTGTCCCTATGTGTCCCAATATCCCCCCTATGGGTAGCTATGTGCCTCTATGGGGTCTCTTATTCGTATCTATGGGCATAAATGTTCTCCTATGGGTATCTATGGGTTTCAGTGTGGTCCCTTTGTGCCTCTATGGGGTCTCTTATGGGTCTCAGCAGAGTCTCTGTGTGTCTCTACGGGTATCACTGTCCCCCACTGTAATCCATGGTGTCCCTATGTGTCCCAATGTCACCCTATGGGTCCCAGTGTCTCCCTAAGGGTCACTATGTGTCCATATGTGTCCCAATGTCCCCCCTATGGGTTGCTATGTGCCTCTATGGGTTCTCTATGGGGCTCTATGTGGTGCCTATGGAGCTCTATGGGGTTCTATGGGGCGTTCTGAGGTTTCTATGGGGTGTCTATGGAACGCTATGGTGTGTCTATGTGGCAAAATGAGTTTCTATGGGTGGCTATGGGAGCTCTATGGGGCACAATGGGTTGCCTACGGGGCTCTATGGGATGTCTATGGGGCTCTATGGCGCGGCTATATGTCCTTATGTGGTGTCTATGTGGCACTATGTTGTGCTATGGTATGCTGTGAGGCACTCTGGGGTGCTATGGGGCTCTATGGAGCAGTATAGGGTGTCTATGGGTCCCTATGTGGTGCAATGGGGCGCTGTGGGGCACAAGGGAGTGTCTATGAGGCTCCATGGGCTGCTATGGGGCACTGTGGAGTAGCTATGGGATGATTTGGGGTCTCTTTGTGCCCCTATGGGGCGCTATGTGTCACTATGTGGTGTCTATGGGGCTCTATGGGGTGGCTATTTGGTGCTGTAGGGTGGCTATGGGGTGCTTTGGGGTATCCTTGGGTTCCTATGGGGCGCTATGGGTGACTATGGGGTGCTATGGTTTGCTATGGGGCTCTATGCGGAAGAATGGGGTCTCTATGGGGCGCTATGGGGTCCCTATGGGGCTCTATGGGGAGTCTATGGGGTGTCTTTGGGGATCTATGGGTTGTCTGTGGGGCTCTATGGGGTCTGCATGGGGTCTGTATGGGGTTCAGTGGGTCTCTATGGGGCTCTATGGGGTGTCTACAGGCACTATGGGGCGATATGGGGTGTCTATGTGGTTCAATTGGGCTCTATGGTGTGGCTGTAGGGCCTTATGTGGTGTCTATGGGGCACTGTGGGCTGCTATGGGGTGCTGTGGGGAACTATGGGGTGTCTATGGGGCTCTATGGAGCAGTATGCTGTGTCTATGGGTCCCTATGGGGTGCAATGGGGTGCTGTGGGGCACAATGCAGTGTCTATGAGGCTCCATGGTCTGCTATGGGGCACTATGGAGTAGCTTTGGGGTGCTATGGGGTCTCTTTGGGCCCCTAAGGGTCACTATGGGGTGTCTATGGGGCTCCTTGGGGTATCTTTGTGTTCCTATGGGGTGCTATGGGTGACTATGGGGTCGCTATGGGTTTCTTTGAGGAAGTGCCAACTCCTGCCCAACGTGTGATATCTCCTGCACCACAAGTTCCAAGTCTTGCCCCACAAGTTCCACCTACCATCCCACAAGTGCCACCTCCTGCCCCACAAGTGCCACCTCCTGCCCCACAAGTGCCACCTCCCGACGCACAAGTGCCACCTCCTGCCGTGCAAGTGCCAGCTCCTGCCCCAAAAGTGCCAGCTCCTGCTCCACAAATTCCACCTCCCGCCCACAAGTGCCACATCGCTCCCCACAAGTGCCACCTCCTGCCCCACTAGTGCCACCTCCCGCCCCACAAGTGCCAACTCCAGCCCCACAAGTGCAACCTCCCACCCCACAAGTACCAAATCCTGCCCCACAACTTCCACCTCCTGCCCCAGAAGTGCCATCTCCTGCCCCACATGTGTCACCTCCTGCCCCACATCATCCACCTCCAAATACATAAGTGCCACCTCCTGCACAACAAGTGCCATTTCCTGCCCCACAAGTGCCATTTCCCCCCCCCACATGTGCCAACTCCTGCCTTACAAGTTTCACCTCCCACCCCACAAATTCCACCCCCCACCCCACAAGTTCCACCTCCTGCCCCAAAAGTGCCAATTCCTGCTTCACAAGTGCCAGCTCATGCTTCACAAATGCCAGCTCATGCCCCACATCATCAACTTCCTGCCCCACAAGTGCCAGCTCATGCCCCACAAGTGCCACCTCTTGCCCCACAGGTGCCACCTCCTACCCCACAAAGACCACCTCCTGCCCCACATCATCCACCTCCTCCCCCACAAGTGACAATACCTGTTCCACAAGTGCCACCTCCCGCCCCACAAATTCAACATCCCGCCACACAAGTGCCGACTCCTGGCAACGTGTGCCACATCCTGCCCCACAAGTGCCAGCTCCTGCCCCACATGTTCCACGTACCATCCCACAAATTCCACCTCATGCCCCACAAGTACCAACTCCCAACCCACAAATGCCAAATCCTGCAATGCAACTTCCACCTCCTGCTCCACAAGTGCCACCTCCTGCCCCACATCGTCCACCTCCCACCCAACAAGTGCCACCTCCTGCCCCACAAGTGCCAATTCCTGCCCCACATGTGCCAGCTCATGCTTCACAAGTGCCACATTTGTCCACACCACTGCCTCCTCCCCCCCAAATAATCCACCTCCTGCCCCACAAGTGTCACTGACTGACCAACTTCCTCCTCCTGACCCACAAGTGCCACCTCCTGACCCACAAGTGCCAGCTCCTGCCCGACAAGAGCCACTTCCTGCCCCACAAGTACCTCTTCCCTCCCAACATGTTCCAATTTCCACCAAACAAGTACCACCTCCTTCTGCACAAGTTCCACCTCCCGCCCCACAAGTTCCACCTCCTGCCCTAAAAGCTCCATTTCCTGCCCCAGAAGTGCCACCTCCCGCCCCACAAGTGCCACCTCCCGCCCTACAACTGCCAAACCCTGCCCCAAAACTTCCACCTCCTGCCCAACAATTTCCAACTCGTGCCCCACAATTGCCACCTCCTGCCACACAAATGCCACCTTCTGCCTCAAAATGCCACCTCCTGCCCAACAACTCCAACCTCCCGCCCCACAAGTACCACCTCCTGCTCCACAAGTTCCACCTCCTGCCCCATAAGTGCCATTTTCTGCCCCACAAGTGCCACTTCCCGCCTTACAAATGCCACCTCCTGCCCTACAACTTTCACCTCCTGCCCCACAAGTGCAACCTCCCTGCCCACGAGTGACACAATCTGCCCAAGTGCCACCTCCTGCCTCACAACTTCCACCTCCCGCCCCACAAGTGCCACCTCCTGTCCCACAAGTGCAACCTCCCGCCCCACAACTTCCACAACCTGCCCCACAAGTGCCACCTCCCGTCACTCAACTTCCAACTCCCGCCCCACAAGTGCCACCTCCCGCCCTACAACTTCCACCTCCCGCACCACAACTTCCACCTCCTGCCTCACAAGTTCCACATCCCGCCCCACAACTTCCAACTCCTGGCCCACAAGTGCGACCTCCTGCCCCACCATTACCACCTCCTGCCCCACAATTTCTACCTCCTGCCCCACAAGTGCCACAACCTGCTCCACAATTTCAACGTCCTGCCTTACAAGTGCCACATTCTGCCCCACAAGTGTAGGTTCCTGCTCCACAAGTGCCACCTCCCGAACCACAACCTCAACCTCTGGCCCCACAAGTCCCACCTCCCGCCCCACAAGTGCCACATCCCGCCCCACAAGTGCCACCACCCGCCCCACAAGTGCCACCTTCTGTTCCACAACTTCCACCTCCTGTCCCACAAGTTATAACTCCTGCCCCACAAGTGTTGCATTTTGCCCCACAAGTGCCACCTCCCGCCTCACAAGTGCCACCTCCCGACCCACAAGTGCCAACTCCTGCCCCACATCATTCACCTCCTGCCCCACAAGTGCCACCTCCCACCCCACAAGTGCCAACTCCTGCCCCGCAACTTCCACCTCCTGCTCCACAAGTGCCACCTCGAACCGCACAATTGCCACCTCCTTCCCCATATCAACCACCTCCCATCCAACAAGTGCCACCTCCTGCCCCACAAGTGCCAATTCCTGCCCCACAAGTGCCAGATCATGCTCCACAAGTACCAGCTCCTGCACCACATCATCCACCTCCTGCCCCACAAGTGCCACCTCCTGACCCACAACATCAATCTCCAGCCCCACAAGAGCCGCCTCCTGCCCGACAAGTTACACCTGCTACAAGTTCCACAAGTGCCACCTCCCTGCTCACGAGTGCCACATCCCGCCCCACATGTACCACCTCCTGCATCACAACTTCCACCTCCCGCCCCACATGTACCACCTCCTGCATCACAACTTCCACCTCCCGCCCCACATGTACCACCTCCTGCATCACAACTTCCACCTCCCGCCCCACATGTACCACCTCCTGCATCACAACTTCCACCTCCCGCCCCACATGTACCACCTCCTGCATCACAACTTCCACCTCCCGCCCCACATGAACCACCTCCTGCATCACAACTTCCACCTCCCGCCCCACAAATGCCACCTCCTGTCCTACAAGTGCAACCTCAGGCCCCACAAGTACCCCCTCCCGCTCCACAAGTGCCACGTCCTGCCCCACAAGTGCCATCTCCCGCCCCACAAGGGCCAAATCCTACCCCGCAACATCCACCTCCTGCCCCACATCATCCACCTCCCACCCCACAAGTGCCACCTCCTGTGGCACAAGTGCCAATTCCAGCCCTAAAAGTGCCAGCTCATGCTTCACAATTGCCAGCTCCTGCCCCACATCATCCACCTCCTGCCCCACAAGTGCCACCTCCTATCCCACATGTGCCAACTCCTGCCCCACAAGTGCCATTTCCTGCCCCACATGTGCCACCTCCCACCCCACAAGTTTAACCTCCAGACACACAAGTGCCACCTCCCGCCCCACAAGAGCCACTTACTGCCCCACAAGTACCTCTTCCCTCCCAACAAGTTCCACCTCCCACCCAACAAGTGCCACCACCTGCCCCACAAGTGCCAATTCCTGCCCCACAAGTGCTAGTTCATGCCCCACAAGTGCCACATTATTCCACACCACTGCCTCCTCCCCCCCAAATAATCCACCTCCTGCCCCACAAGTGTCACTGACTGACCAACTTCCTCCTCCTGACCCACAAGTGCCACCTCCTGACCCACAAGTGCCAGCTCCTGCCCGACAAGAGCCACTTCCTGCCCCACAAGTACCTCTTCCCTCCCAACAAGTTCCAATTTCCGCCCCACAAGTTCCACCTCCTGCCCAACAACTCCAACTTCCCACCCCATACGTTCCACCTCCTGCCCAACAACTCCAACCTCCCGCCCCACAAGTACCACCTCCTGCTCCACAAGTTCCACCTTACGCCCCACAAGTTCCACCTCCTGCCCCAAAAGTGCCAATTCCTGCCCCAAAAGTGCCAATTCCTGCTTCACAAGTGCCAGCTCATGCTTCACAAATGCCAGCTCATGCCCCACATCATCAACTTCCTGCCCCACAAGTGCCACCTCTAACCCCACAAAGACAGCCTCCTGCACCACATCATCCACCTCCTGCCCCACAAGTGCCAATTCCTGCCCCACAAGTGCCAGCTCATGCCCCACAAGTGCCACCTCTTGCCCCACAAGTGCCACCTCCTGCCCCACATCATCCACCTCCTCCCCCACAAGTGACAATACCTGTTCCACAAGTGCCACCTCCCGCCCCACAACTTCAACATCCCGCCACACAAGTGCCGACTCCTGGCAACGTGTGCCACATCCTGCCCCACAAGTGCCAGCTCCTGCCCCACATGTTCCACCTACCACCCCACAAATTCCACCTCATGCCCCACAAGTGCCAACTCCCAACCCACAAATGCCAAATCCTGCAATGCAACTTCCACCTCCTGCTCCACAAGTGCCACCTCCTGCCCCACATGGTTCACCTCCCACCCAACAAGTGCCACCACCTGCCCCACAAGTGCCAATTCCTGCCCCACATGTGCCAGCTCATGCTTCACAAGTGCCAGCTCCTGCACTACGTCATCCACTTCCTGCCCCACAAGTGCCACCTCCTGACCGACAAAGACATCCTGCCCCACAAGTGCCAATTCCTGCCCCACAAGTGCCAGTTCATGCCCCACAAGTGCCACATTTGTCCACACCACTGCCATCTCCCCCCCAAATAATCCACCTCCTGCACCACAAGTGTCACTGACTGACCAACTTCCTCCTCCTGACCCACAAGTGCAACCTCCTGCCCCGCAAGTGCCAGCTCCTGCCCGACAAGAGCCACTTCCTGCCCCACAAGTACCTCTTCCCTCCCAACAAGTTCCAATTTCCGCCCAACAAGTACCACCTCCTTCTGCACAAGTTCCACCTCCTGCCCTAAAAGCTCCATTTCCTGCCCCAGAAGTGCCACCTCCCGCCCCACAAGTGCCACCTCCCGCCCTACAACTGCCAAACCCTGCCCCAAAACTTCCACCTCCTGCCCAACAATTTCCAACTCGTGCCCCACAATTGCCACCTCCTGCCACACAAATGCCACCTTCTGCCTCAAAATGCCACCTCCTGCCCAACAACTCCAACCTCCCGCCCCACAAGTACCACCTCCTGCTCCACAAGTTCCACCTCCTGCCCCATAAGTTCCACCTTACGCCCCACAAGTGCCATCTCCTGCCCCAAAAGCTCAATTTCCTGCCCCATCAGTGCCACCTCCCGCACCACAAGAGCCACCTCCTGCCCCATAAGTGCCAATTTCTGCCCCACAAGTGCCACTTCCCGCCTTACAAATGCCACCTCCTGCCCCACAACTTTCACCTCCTGCCCCACAAGTGCAACCTCCCTGCCCACGAGTGACACAATCTGCCCAAGTGCCACCTCCTGCCTCACAACTTCCACCTCCCGCCCCACAAGTGCCACCTCCTGTCTCACAAGTGCAACCTCCCGCCCCACAACTTCCACAACCTGCCCCACAAGTGCCACCTCCCGTCACTCAACTTCCAACTCCTGGCCCACAAGTGCGACCTCCTGCCTCACCATTACCACCTCCTGCCCCACAATTTCCACCTCCTGCCCCACAAGTGCCACAACCTGCTCCACAATTTCAACGTCCTGCCTTACAAGTGCCACATTCTGCCCCACATGTGTAGGCTCCTGCTCCACAAGTGCCACGTCCCGCCCCATAAGTGCCACCTCCCGCCACTCTATAGCCACCTCCTGCCCCACAAGTTACACCTCTTGCCCCACAAGTTACAACTCTTGCCCCACAACGTCGACCCCCGCCCCACATGTGCCACCACCTGACCCACAAGTGCCAACTCCTGCCCCACAAGTGCCATTTCCTGCACCACATTTGTCGCGTCCTGCCCCACAAGTGCCGGCTCCTGCCCCACAAGTGCCAACTCCTGCCCCACAAGTGCCACTTCCCGCCCCACAAGTGCCACCTCCCGCCCCACAAGTGCCACCTCCCGCCCCACAAGTGCCACCTCCCGCCCCACTACTTCCACGTCACACCCCAAATCTTCTTACCTTCCACCCCACAAGTGTCACCTCCTGCCCAAACCTTCAACCTACTGACCCACAACTGCCACTTCCCACCCAGCAATTGCCACCCCCTCCCCACAAGTGCCACCTCCCGCCCCACTACTTCCACGTCACACCCCAAATCTTCTTACCTTCCACCCCACAAGTGCCACCTCCTGCCCCAAACCTTCAACCTACTGCCCCACAACTGCCACTTCCCACCCAGCATTTGCCACCCCCCGCCCCACAAGTGCCTCCTCCCACCCCACAAGTGCCAACCCTTACCCCACAAGTGCTAACTCCTGCCCCACATCATCCACCAACCGCCCCACAAGTGTCACCTCCTGCCCCACAACTTCCATCTCCCACTCCACAAGTGCCACCTACTGCACAACAAATACCATCTCCTGCCCCATAAGTGCCACCTCCTGCCCCACAACCGCTACCTCCTGCCTCATATCAATCACCTCCCGCCCCACAATTTCCACCTCCTGCTCAACTAGTGCCACGTGCTGCCCCAAAAGTTCCATTTCCCGCCCCACAAGTGCCACCTCCCGCCCCACAAGTGCCGCCTCCAGCCACACAAGTGCTAAATCGTGCCGCACAACTTCCACCTCCCGCCCCACAACTGCCATCTCCCGCCTTAAAAGTGCCACCTCCCGACCCACAAGTGCCTCCTCCTGTCCCACAGTTGTCACCTCCCGCTCCACAAGTTACACCTCACCCCCCACAAGTTCTACCACCCACCCCACAAGTGCCACCTGCAGCCCCAGAAGTGTCAAATCCTGCCACACAACTTCCACATCCAGCCCCACAAGTGCCACCTCCCACCCCATAACATCCACTTCCCGCCCAACAACGGCCTCCTCCTGCCCCACAAGTGCCTCCTCCTGCCCCACAAGTGCTACTTCCTGCCCCACAAGTGCTACCTACTTCCCCACAAGTGCCACCTCCTGCCGCACAAGTGCCACCTCCTGCCCCACATCATCCACCTCCTGCCTCACAAATGCCTCCTCCTGACCCACAAGTGCCACCTGCCGCCCCACAACTTCCACCTCACGCCCCACAAGTGCCACCTCCCGCCCCAGAAGTGCCACAACCCGCCCCACAAATCCAACTCCTGCCCCACAAGTGCCACTTCCCGCCCCACAAGTTCCACCATCCGCACCACAAGTGCCACCTCCTGCCCCACAAGTGCCACAACCCGCCCCACAAATCCAACTCCTGCCCCACAAGTGCCACCTGCCGCACCACAAGTGCCACCTCCCGCCCCACAAGTGCCACAACCCGCCCCACAAGTTCCACCTCCCGCACCACAAGTGCCACCTCCTGCCCCACAAGTGCCACCTCCAGACCCACATGTGCCAACTTCTGCCCCACAAGTGCCAGCTCCTGCCCCTCAAGTGTCACCTCTTCCCCACAAGTGCCACCTTCTGCTCCACAAGTGCCACTTCCTGCCGCACAAGTGATACCTCCAGCCCCACAACTGCCACCACCCGCCCCACAACTTCCACCTCCCGCCTCACAAGTGCAACCTCCAGGCCCACAAGTGCCACCTCCTGTTCCACAAGAATTAACTCCTGCCCCACAAGTGCCAACTCCTGCCCTTCAATAGCCACTTCTTGCCCCACAAGTAACATTTCCTGCCCCACAAGTGCCAACCTCTGCCCAACAAGTGCTATGACCCAGCCCAAAAGTGCCAACTCCTGCCCCACTAGTGCCACCTCCCGCCACACAAGTGCCACCACCCTCCCCACAACTTCAACCTCCTTCCCCAAAACATCCACCTCCCGCCCCACAGGTGTCATCATCTGCCCCAAAACTGCCACATCCCGCCCGACAAGTGCCACCCCTTGCCCTACAAGTGCCACATCCCACCGCACAATTTCCACCTCTTGTTACACAAGTCCCACCTCCCGCCCAACAACAGCCTCATCCTGACCCACAAGTGCCACCTCCTGCCCCACAAGTGCCACCTCGCATCCCACAAGTGCCACATCCCTCCCCACAAGTTTCACCTCCTGCCTTACAAGTGCCAATTCCTGCCCTACAAGTGCCAGCTCCTGCCCCACAAGTGCCACATTTTGCCACACCACTGCCACCTCCCCCCCCAAATAATCCACCTCCTGCCCCACAAGTGTCACTGACCGCCCAGCTTCCTCCTCCTGACCCACAAGTGCAACCTCCTGCCCCACAAGTGCCAGCTTCTGCCCGACAAGAGCCATTTCCCGCCCCACAAGTACCTCTTCCCTCCCAACAAGTTCCAATTTCCGCCCCACAAGTGCCACCTCCTGCCCCACAAGTGCAACCTCCTGCCCCACAAGTGCCACTTTCGCCCCACAAGTGCCACCTCCAGCTCCACAACTTCCACCTCCCGCTCCACAACTTCCACCTCCTGCCCCAGTAGTGCCACCTCCTGACCCACAGGTGCCACCTCCCGCCCCACAAGAGCCACCTCCCGCCCTACAACTTCCATCTCCTGGCTCACAAGTTCCACCTCCTGCCTCAATAGAGCCACCTCCCGCCCCACAACTTCCACGTAACGCCCCATAAGTTCCACCTCCTGCCCAACAAGTGCCACCTCCAGCCCTACAACTGCCACTTCCAGCCCAACAAGTTCCACCTCTTGCCCCACAAGTGCCAAATACTACCCCACAACTTCCACCTTCTGCCGCACTAGTGCCAACTCCAATTCCACAAGTGCCACCTCCCGCACCACAAGTGCCACCACTTGAACCACAAGTGCCAATTCCTGCCCCACAAGTGCCATTTCTTGCCCCTCAAGTGCCACCTCCTGCCCCTCAAGTGCCATTTCCTGCCCTACAACTTCCACCTCCTGCCCCACAAGAGCCAGTTCCAGCCCCACAAATGCCACCTCCTGCCCCACAACTTCAACATCCCGCCATACAAGTGCCACCTCCTGCCCAACGTGTGCCACATCCTGCCCCACAAGTGCCAAATCCTGCCCCGCAACTTTTACCTCCTGCTCCACAAGTGCCAACTCCTGCCCCACATCATCCACCTCCTGCCCCACAAGTGCCACCTCCAGCCCCACAAGTGCCACATCCCTCCCCACAAGTGCCACCTCCTGCCCCACAAGTGCCACCTCCCGCCCCACAACTTCCACCCCCTCCCCTCAAGTTACATCTCCTGCCCCACAAGTGCCAACACCTGACCCACAAGTGCCACCTCCTGCCCCACATCATCCACCTCCCATCCAACAAGTGCCACCACCTGCCGCACAACTGCCAATTCCTGCCCCACAAGTGCCAGCTCATGCTTCACAAGTGCCAGCTCATGCCCCACAAGTGCCACCTCTTGCCCCACAGGTGTCACCTCCTGCCCCACATCATCCACCTCCTCCCCCAAAAGTGACAATACCTGTTCCACAAGTGCCACCTCCCGCCCCACAACTTCAACATCCCGCCACACAAGTGCCGACTCCTGGCAACGTGTGCCACATCCTGCCCCACAAGTGCCAGCTCCTCCCCACATGTTCCACCTACCACCCCACAAATTCCACCACCTGCCCCACAAGTGCCAACTCCCAACCCACAAATGCCAAATCCTGCAATGCAACTTCCACCTCCTGCTCCACAAGTGCCACCTCCTGCCCCACATCGTCCACCTCCCACCCAACAAGTGCCACCACCTGCCCCACAAGTGCCAATTCCTGCCCCACATGTGCCAGCTCATGCTTCACAAGTGCCAGCTCCTGCACTACGTCATCCACATCCTGCCCCACAAGTGCCACCTCCTGACCGACAAAGACATCCTGCCCCACAAGTGCCAATTCCTGCCCCACAAGTGCCAGTTCATGCCCCACAAGTGCCACATTTGTCCACACCACTGCCATCTCCCCCCCAAATAATCCACCTCCTGCACCACAAGTGTCACTGACTGACCAACTTCCTCCTCCTGACCCACAAGTGCAACCTCCTGCCCCGCAAGTGCCAGCTCCTGCCCGACAAGAGCCACTTCCTGCCCCACAAGTACCTCTTCCCTCCCAACAAGTTCCAATTTCCGCCCAACAAGTACCACCTCCTTCTGCACAAGTTCCACCTCCTGCCCTAAAAGCTCCATTTCCTGCCCCAGAAGTGCCACCTCCCGCCCCACAAGTGCCACCTCCTGCCCTACAACTTCCACCTCCTGGCCCACAAGTGCCACCTCCCGCCCTACAACTGCCAAACCCTGCCCCAAAACTTCCACCTCCTGCCCAACAATTTCCAACTCGTGCCCCACAATTGCCACCTCCTGCCACACAAATGCCACCTTCTGCCTCAAAATGCCACCTCCTGCCCAACAACTCCAACCTCCCGCCCCACAAGTACCACCTCCTGCTCCACAAGTTCCACCTCCTGCCCCATAAGTTCCACCTTACGCCCCACAAGTGCCATCTCCTGCCCCAAAAGCTCAATTTCCTGCCCCATCAGTGCCACCTCCCGCACCACAAGAGCCACCTCCTGCCCCATAAGTGCCAATTTCTGCCCCACAAGTGCCACTTCCCGCCTTACAAATGCCACCTCCTGCCCCACAACTTTCACCTCCTGCCCCACAAGTGCAACCTCCCTGCCCACGAGTGACACAATCTGCCCAAGTGCCACCTCCTGCCTCACAACTTCCACCTCCCGCCCCACAAGTGCCACCTCCCGCCCCACAAGTGCAACCTCCCGCCCCACAACTTCCACAACCTGCCCCACAAGTGCCACCTCCCTTCATTCAACTTCCAACTCCCGCCCCACAAGTGCCACCTCCCGCCCTACAACTTCCACCTCCCGCACCACAACTTCCACCTCCTGCCTCACAAGTTCCACATCCCGCCCCACAACTTCATTCTCCCGCCCCACAACTTCCAACTCCTGGCCCACAATTGCGACCTCCTGCCCCACCAGTACCACCTCCTGCCCCACAATTTCCACCTCCTGCCCCACAAGTGCCACAACCTGCTCCACAATTTCAAAGTCCTGCCTTACAAGTGCCACATTCTGCCCCACAAGTGTAGGCTCCTGCTCCACAAGTGCCACCTCCGAAACCACAACCTCAACCTCTGGCCCCACAAGTGCCGGCTCCTGCCCCACAAGTGCCAACTCCTGCCCCACAAGTGCCACTTCCCGCCCCACAAGTGCCACCTTCTGTTCCACAACTTCCACCTCCTGCCCCACAAGTTATAACTCCTGCCCCACAAGTGTTGCATTTTGCCCCACAAGTGCCACCTCCCGCCTCACAAGTGCCACCTCCCGACCCACAAGTGCCAACTCCTGCCCCGCAACTTCCACCTCCTGCTCCACAAGTGCCACCTCGAACCGCACAATTGCCACCTCCTTCCCCATATCAACCACCTCCCATCCAACAAGTGCCACCTCCTGCCCCACAAGTGCCAATTCCTGCCCCACAAGTGCCAGCTCATGCTTCACAAGTGCCAGCTCCTGCCCCTCATCATCCACCTCCTGCCCCACAAGTGCCACCTCCTGACCCACAACATCAATCTCCAGCCCCACAAGAGCCGCCTCCTGCCCGACAAGTTACACCTGCTACAAGTTCCACAAGTGCCACCTCCCTGCTCACGAGTGCCACATCCCGCCCCACATGTACCACCTCCTGCATCACAACTTCCACCTCCCGCCCCACATGTACCACCTCCTGCATCACAACTTCCACCTCCCGCCCCACATGTACCACCTCCTGCATCACAACTTCCACCTCCCGCCCTACAAGTTCCACCTCCTCTTCACAAGTGCCACCTCCCGCCCCACAAGTGCCACCTCCCACCCCACAAGTGCCACCTCCCACGCACAAGTGCCACATCCTGCCCCACAAGTGTCACCTCCTGCCCACAAGTGCCACCTTCCGCCCCACAAGTGCCACATCACACCCCAACAGTGTCAACTTCCGCCCCACAAGTGCCACCTCACGCCCCACAACTTCCACATCCCGCCCCACAAGTGCCACCACCTGACCTACAAGTGCCACCACCTGACCCACTAATGCAACTACCTGCCCCACAAGTGCCAACTCGTGCCCCACAAGTGCCAACTCCTGCCCACAAGTTCTACCTCCTGCCTTACAAGTGCCACCCCCTGCCTCACAGCTTCCACCTCCCGCCCCACAAATGTCACCTCCTGCCCTACAAGTGCCACCTCAGGCCCCACAAGTGCCCCCTACCGCTCCACAAGTGCCACGTCCTGCTCCACAAGTGCCATCTCCCGCCCCACAAGGGCCAAATCCTGCAACGCAACATCCACCTCCTGCCCCACATCATCCACCTCCCACCCCACAAATGCCACCTGCTGTGGCACAAGTGCCAATTCCAGCCCTAAAAGTGCCAGCTCATGCTTCACAATTGCCAGCTCCTGCCCCACATCATCCACCTCCTGCCCCACAAGTGCCACCTCCTATCCCACATGTGCCAACTCCTGCCCCACAAGTGACATTTCCTGCACCACATTTGCCACCTCCTGCCCCACAAGTGCCAACTCCCGCCCCACAAACTCCACCTCCCGCCCCACAAGTTTAACCTCCAGACACACAAGTGCCATCTCCCGCCCCACAAGTGCCAAATCCTGACGCGCAACTTCCACCTCCTGCTCCACAGTTGCCATCTCCTGCCCCACAAGTGCCACCTCCCGGCACAAAAGTGCCACCTCCCGCCCCTCTATAGCCACCTCCTGCCCCACAAGTTACACCTCTTGCCCCACAAGTTACACCTCTTGCCCCACAACGTCGACCCCCGCCCCACATGTGCCACCACCTGACCCACAAGTGCCAACTCCTGCCCCACAAGTGCCGGCTCCTGCCCCACAAGTGTTACCTCTCGCCCCACAACCTCAACCTCCAGCCACACAAGTGCCACCTCCTGCCCAACAAGTGCCACCTCCCGCCCCACAACTTCCAGCTCCCGCCCCAATAGTGCCAGCTCCCGGCCCACAATTGCCACCTCCTGCCCCACAACTTCCATCTCCCACTCCACAAGTGCCACCAACTGCACAACAAATACCATCTCCTGCCCCATAAGTGCCACCTCCTGCCCCACAACCGCTACCTCCTGCCCCACATCATCCACCAACCGCACCACAATTTCCACCTCCTGCTCAACTAGTGCCACGTGCTGCCCCACAAGTTCCATTTCCCGCCCCACAAGTGCCACCTCCCGCCCCACAAGTGCCGCCTCCAGCCACACAAGTGCTAAATCGTGCCGCACAACTTCCACCTCCCGCCCCACAACTGCCACCTCCCGCCTTAAAAGTGCCACCTCCCGACCCACAAGTGCCTCCTCCTGTCCCACAGTTGTCACCTCCCGCTCCACAAGTTACACCTCACCCCCCACAAGTTCTACCACCCACCCCACAAGTGCCACCTGCAGCCCCAGAAGTGTCAAATCCTGCCACACAACTTCCACATCCAGACCCACAAGTGCCACCTCCCGCCCCACAACTTCCACTTCCCGCCCAACAACAGCCTCCTCCTGCCCCACAAGTGCCTCCTCCTGCCCCACAAGTGCCTCCTCCTGCCCCACAAGTGCCACTTCCTGCCCCACAAGTGCTACCTACTTCCCCACAAGTGCCACCTCCTGCCCCACATCATCCACCTCCTGCCTCACAAATGCCTCCTCCTGACCCACAACTGCCACCTGCCGCCCCACCACTTCCACCTCACGCCCCAGAAGTGCCACCTCCCGCCCCAGAAGTGCCACAACCCGCCCCACAAATCCAACTCCTGACCCACAAGTGCCACCTCCCGCCCCACAAGTTCCACCTCCCGCACCACAAGTGCCACCTCCTGCCCCACAAGTGCCACCTCCAGACCCACATGTGCCAACTTCTGCCCCACAAGTGCCAGCTCCTGCCCCTCAAGTGTCACCTCCTCCCCACAAGTGCCACCTTCTGTTCCACAAGTGCCACTTCCTGCCGCACAAGTGATACCTCCAGCCCCACAACTGCCACCACCCGCCCCACAACTTCCACCTCCCGCCTCACAAGTGCAACCTCCAGGCCCACAATTGCCACCTCCAGATCCACAAGAATTAACTCCTGCCCAACAAGTGCCACCTCCTGCCCTTCAAGAGCCACTTCTTGCCCCACAATTAACATTTCCTGCCCCACAAGTGCCAACTCCTGCCCCACTAGTGCCACCTCCCGCCCCACAAGTGCCACCAACCTCCCCACAACTTCAACCTCCTTCCCCAAAACATCCACCTCCCGCCCCACAGGTGTCATCATCTGTCCCACAACTGCCACATCCCGCCCCACAAGTGCCACCCCTTGCCCCACAAGTGCCACATCCCACCGCACAATTTCCACCTCTTGTTACACAAGTCCCACCTCCCGCCCAACAACAGCCTCCTCCTGCCCCACAAGTGCAACCTCCTGCCCCACAAGTGCCACCTCGCATCCCACAAGTGCCACATCCCGCCCCACAATTTCCACCTCCTGCCTTACAAGTGCCAATTCCTGCCCTACAAGTGCCAGCTCATTTCCCTGAAGTGCCAGCTCCTGCCCCACAAGTGCCACATTTGTCCACACCACTGCCACCTTCCCCCCAGATAATCCACCTCCTGCACCACAAATGTCACTGACCGCCCAACTTCATCCTCCTGACACACAAGTGCAACCTCCCGCTCCACAACTTCCACCTCCCACTCCACAACTTCCAGCTCCTGCCCCAGTAGTGCCACCTCCCGCCCCACAAGAGCCACCTCCCGCCCTACAACTTCCATCTCCTGGCTCACAAGTGCCACCTCCTGGCTCAAAAGAGCCACTTCCCGCCCCACAACTTCCACGTAACGCCCCATAAGTTCCACCTCCTGCCCAACAAGTGCCACCTCTCGTCCCACCAGGACCACCTCCTGCCCCACAAGTGCCACCTCCTGCCCCGCAAGTGCCACCTCCTGCCCAACAAGTGCCACCACCCTCCCCAAAATGCCAACTCCCGCTTCACAAGTGCCACGTCCAGCCCCACTAGTGCCATCTCCATTTCCACAGGTGCCACCTCCCGCCCCACAACTTCCACGTAACGCCCCATAAGTTCCACCTCCTGCCCAACAAGTGCCACCTCTCGTCCCACAAGGACCAACTCCTGCCCCACAAGTGCCATTTCCTGCCCTACAACTTCCACCTCCTGCCCCACAAGAGCCAGTTCCAGCCCCACAAATGCCACCTCCCGCCCCACAACTTCAACATCCCGCCATACAAGTGCCACCTCCTGCCCAACGTGTGCCACATCCTGCCCCACAAGTGCCAAATCCTGCCCCGCAACTTTTACCTCCTGCTCCACAAGTGCCAACTCCTGCCCCACATCATCCACCTCCTGCCCCACAAGTGCCACCTCCAGCCCCACAAGTGCAAACTCCTGCCCCACAAGTGCCAGCTCCTGCCCCACATGTTCCACCTACCATCCCACAAATTCCACCTCATGCCCCACAAGTGCCAACTCCCAACCCACAAATGCCAAATCCTGCAATGCAACTTCCACCTCCTGCCCCACAAGTGCCAATTCCTGCCCCACATGTGCCAGCTCATGCTTCACAAGTGCCAGCTCCTGCACTACTTCATCCACTTCCCTCCCCACAAGTGCCACCTCCTGACCGACAAAGACATCCTCCTGCCCCATAAGTGCCAATTTCTGCCCCACAAGTGCCAGCTCATTCCCCTGAAGTGCCACATTTGTCCACACCACTGCCTCCTCCCCCCCAAATAATCCACCTCCCGCCCCACAAGTGTCACTGACTGACCAACTTCCTCCTCCGGCCCCACAAGTGCCAGCTCCTGCCCCACAAGTGCCAGCTCCTGCCCCACAAGAGCCACTTCCTGCCCCACAAGTACCTCTTCCCTCCCAACAAGTTCCAATTTCCGCCCAACAAGTACCACCTCCTTCTGCACAAGTTCCACCTCCTGCCCTAAAGCTCCATTTCCTGCCCCAGAAGTGCCACCTTCCGCCCCACAAGTGCCACCTCCCGCCCCACAAGTGCCACCTCCTGCCACACAAATGCCACCTTCTGCCTCAAAATGCCACCTCCTGCCCAACAACTCCAACCTCCCGCCCCACAAGTACCACCTCCTGCCCCAGAAGTGCCAATTTCTGCCCCACAAGTGCCATCTCCTGCCCCAAAAGCTCAATTTCCTGCCCCATCAGTGCCACCTCCCACACCACAAGTGCCACCTCCTGCCCCAGAAGTGCCAATTTCTGCCCCACAAGTGCCACTTCCCGCCTTACAAATCCCAGCTCCTGCCCCACAACTTTCACCTCCTGCCCCACAAGTGCAACCTCCCTGCCCACGAGTGACACAATCTGCCCAAGTGCCACCTCCTGCCTCACAACTTCCATCTCCCGCCCCACAAGTGCCACCTCGTGCCCCATAAGTGCCAATTTCTGCCCCACAAGTGCCAGCTCATGCTTCACAAATGCCAGCTCATGCCCCACATCAACTTCCTGCCCCACAAGTGCCACCTCTAACCCCACAAAGAGAGCCTCCTGCCCCACATCATCCACCTCCTGCCACACAAGTGCCACTTACTGCCCCACAAGTGCTACCTACTTCCCCACAAGTGCCACCTCCTACCCCACAAAGACCACCTCCTGCCCCACATCATCCACCTCCTCCCCCACAAGTGACAATACCTGTTAGACAAGTGCAACCTCCAGCCCCACAACTTCAACATCCCGCAACACAAGTGCCGACTCCTGGCATCGTGTGCCACATCCTGCCCCACAAGTGTCAACTCCTGCCCCACATCGTCCACCTCCCATCCAACAAGTGCCACCTCCTCCCCTACAAGTGCCAATTCCTGCCCCACATGTGCCACCTCCTGCTCCACAAGTGCCAGCTCCTGCCCCTCATCATCCACCTCCTGCCCCACAAGTGCCACCTACTGACCCACAACATCAATCTCCAGCCCCACAAGAGCCGCCTCCTGCCCGACAAGTTACACCTGCTACAAGTTCCACAAGTGCCACCTCCCTGCTCACGAGTGCCACATCCCGCCCCACATGTACCACCTCCTGCATCACAACTTCCACCTCCCGCCCCACATGTACCACCTCCTGCATCACAACTTACACCTCCCGCCCCACATGTACCACCTCCTGCATCACAACTTCCACCTCCCGCCCCAAGAATGCCACATCCTGCCCCACAAGTGCCACCTCGTGTCTCACAAGTGCCACACCCCTGCACAAGTGCCACCTCCCGCCCCACAAGTGCCACCTCCCACGCACAAGTGCCACATCCTGCCCCACAAGTGTCACCTCCTGCCCACAAGTGCCACCTTCCGCCCCACAAGTGCAACATCACACCCCAACAGTGTCAACTTCCGCCCCACAAGTGCCACCTCACGCCCCACAACTTCCACATCCCGCCCCACAAGTGCCACCACCTGACCCACAATTGCCACCACCTGACCCACTAGTGCAACTACCTGCCCCACAAGTGCCAACTCGTGCCCCACAAGTGCCAACTCCTGCCCCACAAGTTCTACCTCCTGCCTTACAAGTGCCACCCCCTGCCTCACAACTTCCACCTCCCGCCCCACAAATGCCACCTCCTGCCCCACAAATGCCACCTCCTGCTATACAAGTGCCACCTCAGGCCCCACAAGTGCCCCCTCCCGCTCCACAAGTGCCACGTCCTGCCCCACAAGGGCCAAATCCTGCCACGCAACATCCACCTCCTGCCCCACATCATCCACCTCCCACCTCACAAGTGCCAATTCCAGCCCTAAAAGTGCCAGCTCATGCTTCATAATTGCCAGCTCCTGCCCCACATCATCCACCTCCTGCCCCACAAGTGCCACCTCCTAACCCACATGTGCCACCTCCTGCCCCACAAGTGCCACCTCCTTCCCCACAAGTGCCACCTCCCACCCCACAAGTTTAACATCCAGACACACAAGTGCCATCTCCCGCCCCACAAGTGCCATCTCCCGCCCCACAAGTGCCAAATCCTGACGTGCACCTTCCACCTCCAGCCCCACCAGTTCCACCGCCCGCCCCACAAGTGCCACCTCCCGCCACACAAGTGCCACCTCCCGCCCCTCTATAGCCACCTCCTTCCACACAAGTTACACCTCTTGCCCCACAAGTTCCACCTCTTGCCCCACAACGTCGACCCCCGCCCCACATGTGCCACCACCTGACCCACAATTGCCAACTCCTGCCCCACAAGTGCCGGCTCCTGCCCCACAAGTGCTACCTCTCGCCCCACAACCTCAACCTCCAACCACACAAGTGCCAACTCCTGCCCCACAAGTGCCACCTCCCGCCCCACAAGTGCCACCTCCCGCCCCACTACTTCCACGTCACACCCCAAATCTTCTTACCTTCCACCCCACAAGTGCCACCTCCTGCCCCAAACCTTCAACCTACTTCCCCACAACTGCCACTTCCCACCCAGCAATTGCCAACCCCCGCCACACAAGTGCCTCCTCCCAACCCACAAGTGCCAACCCTTACCCCACAAGTGCCAACTCCTGCCCCACATCATCCACCAACCGCCCCACAAGTGCCACCTCCTGCACCACAAGTGCCACCTCCCGATCCACAGCTTCCAGCTCCCGGCCCACAATTGCCACCTCCTGCCCCACAACTTCCATCTCCCACTCCACAAGTGCCACCTACTGCACAACAAATACCATCTCCTGCCCCATCAGTGCCATCTCCTGCCCCACAGGTGCCACCTACTGTTCCACATCATCCACCTCCTTCCCCACATCATCCACCTCTTGTTCCACAAATGTCACCTCCTGACCCACAACTTCCACATCCTGCCCCACAAGTGCCACCTCATGCCCCACAAGTGCCACCTCCAGCCCCACCAGTTCCACCGCCCGCCCCACAAGTACCACCTCCTGACCCACAAGTGCCACTACGTGACCCACAATTGCCACCTCCCGTCTCACAATTGCAACTCTCGCCCAACAAGTGCCACCTCCTGCCCCACAATTGCCACCACCCCCCCAACAAGTGCCACCTCCCGCCCCACAAGTACCACATCCCACCCCACAAGTGCAACCTCCTGCCCCACAAGTGCCAACTCTCGCCCCACAAGTGCCAACTCCTGCCCCACAACATCCACCTCACGCTCCAAAAGTGCCACCTCCTGCCCCACAAGTGCTACTTCCTGCCTTACAAGTGCCACTTCCCGCTGCACAAGTGACACCTCCAGCCCCACAGCTGCCACAACCCGCCCCACAACTTCCACATCCCGCCTCACAACTGCAAGCTCCTGCCCCACAATTGCCACCTCCTACCACACAAGTGCCAACTCCTGCCCCACAAGTGCCACCTCATGTCCCTCAATTTTCACCTTATGCCCCAAAAGTGCCACCTCCCGCCCAACAAGTGCAACATCTCGCCCCACTAGTGCCACGTCCCGGCCCAAAATTGCTACCTCCTGCCCCACATCATCCACCTCCTGTTCCACAAATGTCACCTCCTGACCCACAACTTCCACCTCCTGCCCCACAAGTGCCACCTTCTGCCTCACAAGTGCCACCCCTTGCCCCACAAGTGCCACATCCCACCGCACAATTTCCACCTCTTGTTACACAAGTCCCACCTCCCGCCCAACAACAGCCTCCTCCTGCCCAACAAGTGCCACCTCCTGCCCCACAAGTGCCACCTCCCACCCCACAAGTGCCACGTCCTTCCCAATTGCCACGTCCTGTCCCACAAGTGCCACCTCCTGCCGTACAAGTGCCACCCTCTGCCCCACAATTGCCACTTCTTGCCCCACAATTGCCAATTCTTGCCCCACAACTTCCACCTCCCACCCCATAACTTCCACCTCCCGTCCCACAGCTTCCACATCCTGCCCCACAAGTGCCTGATCCTGCCCCAGAAGTACCACCACCTGACCCACAAGTGCCAACTCCTGCCCCACAAGTGCCACCTCGCATCCCGCAAGTGCCACATCCCGTCCCACAAGTTCCACCTCCTGCCTTACAAGTGCCAATTCCTGCTTCACAAGTGCCAGCTCATGCTTCACAAGTGCCAGCTCCTCCCCCACATCATCAACTTCCTGCCCCACAAGTGCCACCTCCAACCCCACAAAGACAGCCTCCTGCCCCACATCATCCACCTCCTGCCCCACAAGTGCCAGCTCATGCCCCACAAGTGCCAGCTCATGCCCCACAAGTGCCAGCTCCTGTCCCACAAGTGCCAGCTCTTGCCTCACAGGTGCCACCTCCTGCCCCACAAAGACCAACTCCTGCCCCACAAGTGCCAACTCCTGCCCCACATTTTCCACCTACCACCCCACAAATTCCAACTCCTGCCCCACAAGTGCCACCTCCCACCCCACAAATGCCAAATCCTGCAATGCAACTTCCACCTCCTGCTCAACAAGTGCCATCTCCTGCCCCACATCGTCCACCTCCCACCCAACAAGTGCCACCTCCTGCCCCACAAGTGCCAATTCCTGCCCCACAAGTGCCAGCTCATGCTTCACAAGTGCCAGCTCCTGCCCCACATCATCCACTTCCTGCTCACATGTGCCACCTCCTGTCCGACAAAGACCACCTCCTGCCCCACATCATCCACCTCCTGCCCCACAAGTTCCAATTCCTGCCCTACAAGTGCCAGCTCATTCCCCTGAAGTGCCAACTCCTGCCCCACAAGTGCCACATTTTGCCACACCACTGCCACCTCCCCCCCAAATAATCCACCTCCTGCCCCACAAGTGTCACTGACCGCCCAACTTCCTCCTCCTGACACACAAGTGCCACCTCCTGCCCCACAAGTGCCAGCTCCTGCCCGACAAGAGCCACTTCCTGCCCCACAAGTACCTCTTCCCTCCCAACAAGTTCCAATTTCCACCCCACAAGTGCCACTCCCTGACCCACAAGTGCAACCTCCTGCCCCACATCGTCCACCTCCCACCCAACAAGTGCCACCACCTGCCCCACAAGTGCCAATTCCTGCCCCACAAGTTCCAGTTCATGCCCCACAAGTGCCACATTTGTCCACACCACTGCCACCTCCCCCCCAAATAATCCACCTCCTGCCCCACAAGTGTCACTGACTGATCAACTTCCTCCTCCTGACCCACAAGTGCAACCTCCTGCCCCACAAGTGCCAGCTCCTGCCCCGCAAGAGCCACTTCCTGCCCCACAAGTACCTCTTCCCTCCCAACAAGTTCCAATTTCCTCCCAACAAGTACCACCTCCTTCTGCACAAGTTCCACCTCCTGCCCTAAAAGCTCCATTTCCTGCCCCACAAGTGCCACCTCCCGCCCTACAACTGCCAAACCCTGCCCCAAAACTTCCACCTCCTGCCCAACAATTTCCAACTCATGCCCCACAATTGCCACCTCCTGCCACACAAATGCCACCTTCTGCCTCAAAATGCCACCTCCTGCCCAACAAGTTCCACCTCTTGACCTACAAGTGCCACCTCCTGCCCCATAAGTTTCACCTCTCGCCCAACAAATGCCACCACCTCCCCCAAAAGCGCCACCTCCTGCCCCACAGGTGCCATTTCCTGCCCCACAACATCCACCTCCCACGAACAAGTGCAACCTACTGCCCCACAACTTCCACCTCCTGCCCCACAAGTGCCAACTCCTGCCCCACAAGTGCCACCTCCTGCCCCACAACTTCCACCTCCTGCCCCACAACTGCCACATCCCGCCCGACAAGTGCCACCCCTTGCCCCACAAGTGCCACATCCCACCGCACAATTTCCACCTCTTGTTACACAAGTCCCACCTCCCGCCCAACAACAGCCTCCTCCTGCCCAACAAGTGCCACCTCCTGCCCCACAAGTGCCACCTCCTGCCTTACAAGTGCCACGTCCTTCCCAATTGCCACGTCCTGTCCCACAAGTGCCACCTCCTGCCGTACAAGTGCCACCCTCTGCCTTACAATTGCCACTTCTTGCCCCACAATTGCCAATTCTTGCCCCACAACTTCCACCTCCCACCCCATAACTTCCACCTCCCGTCCCACAGCTTCCACATCCTGCCCCACAAGTGCCCGATCCTGCCCCAGAAGTACCACCACCTGACCCACAAGTGCCAACTCCTGCCCCACAAGTGCCACCTCGCATCCCGCAAGTGCCACATCCCGCCCCACAAGTTCCACCTCCTGCCTTACAAGTGCCAATTCCTGCTTCACAAGTGCCAGCTCATGCTTCACAAGTGCCAGCTCCTGCCCCACATCATCAACTTCCTGCCCCACAAGTGCACATTCCAACCCCACAAAGACAGCCTCCTGCCCCACATCATCCACCTCCTGCCCCACAAGTGCCAGCTCATGCCCCACAAGTGCCAGCTCATGCCCCACAAGTGCCAGCTCCTGTCCCACAAGTGCCAGCTCTTGCCTCACAGGTGCCACCTCCTGCCCCACAAAGACCACCTCCTGCCCCTCAAGTGCCAACTCCTGCCCCACATTTTCCAGCTACCACCCCACAAATTCCAACTCCTGCCCCACAAGTGCCACCTCCCACCCCACAAATGCCAAATCCTGCAATGCAACTTCCACCTCCTGCTCAACAAGTGCCATCTCCTGCCCCACATCGTCCACCTCCCACCCAACAAGTGCCACCTCCTGCCCCACAAGTGACAATTCCTGCCCCACAAGTGCCAGCTCATGCTTCACAAGTGCCAGCTCCTGCCCCACATCATCCACTTCCTGCTCACATGTGCCACCTCCTGTCCGACAAAGACCACCTCCTGCCCCATATCATCCACCTCCTGCCCCACAAGTTCCAATTCCTGCCCTACAAGTGCCAGCTCATTCCCCTGAAGTGCCAACTCCTGCCCCACAAGAGCCACATTTTGCCACACCACTGCCACCTCCCCCCCAAATAATCCACCTCTTGCCCCACAAGTGTCACTGACCGCCCAACTTCCTCCTCCTGACACACAAGTGCCACCTCCTGCCCCACAAGTGCCAGCTCCTGCCCGACAAGAGCCACTTCCTGCCCCACAAGTACCTCTTCCCTCCCAACAAGTTCCAATTTCCACCCCACAAGTGCCACTACCTGACCCAAAAGTGCAACCTCCTGCCCCACATCGTCCACCTCCCACCCAACAAGTGCCACCACCTGCCCCACAAGTGCCAATTCCTGCCCCACAAGTGCCAGTTCATGCCCCACAAGTGCCACATTTGTCCACACCACTGCCACCACCCCCCCAAATAATCCACCTCCTGCCCCACAAGTGTCACTGACTGACCAACTTCCTCCTCCTGACCCACAAGTGCAACCTCCTGCCCCACAAGTGCCAGCTCCTGCCCCGCAAGAGCCACTTCCTGCCCCACAAGTACCTCTTCCCTCCCAACAAGTTCCAATTTCCGCCCAACAAGTACCACCTCCTTCTGCACAAGTTCCACCTCCTGCCCTAAAAGCTCCATTTCCTGCCCCAGAAGTGCCACCTCCCGCCCCACAAGTGCCACCTCCCGCCCTACAACTTCCACCTCCTGGCCCACAAGTGCCACCTCCCGCCCTACAACTGCCAAACCCTGCCCCAAAACTTCCACCTCCTGCCCAACAATTTCCAACTCGTGCCCCACAATTGCCACCTCCTGCCACACAAATGCCACCTTCTGCCTCATAATGCCACCTCCTGCCCAACAACTCCAACCTCCCGCCCCACAAGTACCACCTCTCGCCCACAAGTTCCACCTCCTGCCCCATAAGTTCCACCTTACGCCCCACAAGTGCCATCTCCTGCCCCAAAAGCTCAATTTCCTGCCCCAACAGTGTCACCTCCCGCACCACAAGTTCCACCTCCTGCCCCACAAGTGCCACCTCCCACCAAACAACTGACACCTCCTGCCCCACAAGTGTCACCTCCTGCCCAACAAGTTCCACCTCTTGACCTACAAGTGCCACCTCCTGCCCCATAAGTTTCACCTCTCGCCCAACAAATGCCACCACCTCCCCCAAAAGCGCCACCTCCTGCCCCACAGGTGCCATTTCCTGCCCCACAACATCCACCTCCCACGCACAAGTGCAACCTACTGCCCCACAACTTCCACATCCCGCCCCACATGTACCACCTCCTGCATCACAACTTCCACCTCCCGCCCCACATGTACCACCTCCTGCATCACAACTTCCACCTCCCGCCCCACATGTACCACCTCCTGCATCACAACTTCCACCTCCCGCCCCACATGTACCACCTCCTGCATCACAACTTCCACCTCCCGCCCCAAGAATGCCACATCCTGCCCCACAAGTGCCACCTCGTGTCTCACAAGTGCCACACCCCTGCACAAGTGCCACCTTCCGCCCCACAAGTGCAACATCACACCCCAACAGTGTCAACTTCCGCCCCACAAGTGCCACCTCACGCCCCACAACTTCCACATCCCGCCCCACAAGTGCCACCACCTGACCCACAATTGCCACCACCTGACCCACTAGTGCAACTACCTGCCCCACAAGTGCCAACTCGTGCCCCACAAGTGCCAACTCCTGCCCCACAAGTTCTACCTCCTGCCTTACAAGTGCCACCCCCTGCCTCACAACTTCCACCTCCCGCCCCACAAATGCCACCTCCTGCCCCACAAATGCCACCTCCTGCTATACAAGTGCCACCTCAGGCCCCACAAGTGCCCCCTCCCGCTCCACAAGTGCCACGTCCTGCCCCACAAGGGCCAAATCCTGCCACGCAACATCCACCTCCTGCCCCACATCATCCACCTCCCACCCCACAAGTGCCAATTCCAGCCCTAAAAGTGCCAGCTCATGCTTCACAATTGCCAGCTCCTGCCCCACATCATCCACCTCCTGCCCCACAAGTGCCACCTCCTAACCCACATGTGCCACCTCCTGCCCCACAAGTGCCACCTCCTTCCCCACAAGTGCCACCTCCCACCCCAAAAGTTTAACATCCAGACACACAAGTGCCATCTCCCGCCCCACAAGTGCCATCTCCCGCCCCACAAGTGCCAAATCCTGACGTGCACCTTCCACCTCCAGCCCCACCAGTTCCACCGCCCGCCCCACAAGTGCCACCTCCCGCCACACAAGTGCCACCTCCCGCCCCTCTATAGCCACCTCCTTCCACACAAGTTACACCTCTTGCCCCACAAGTTCCACCTCTTGCCCCACAACGTCGACCCCCGCCCCACATGTGCCACCACCTGACCCACAATTGCCAACTCCTGCCCCACAAGTGCCGGCTCCTGCCCCACAAGTGCTACCTCTCGCCCCACAACCTCAACCTCCAACCACACAAGTGCCAACTCCTGCCCCACAAGTGCCACCTCCCGCCCCACAAGTGCCACCTCCCGCCCCACTACTTCCACGTCACACCCCAAATCTTCTTACCTTCCACCCCACAAGTGCCACCTCCTGCCCCAAACCTTCAACCTACTTCCCCACAACTGCCACTTCCCACCCAGCAATTGCCAACCCCCGCCACACAAGTGCCTCCTCCCAACCCACAAGTGCCAACCCTTACCCCACAAGTGCCAACTCCTGCCCCACATCATCCACCAACCGCCCCACAAGTGCCACCTCCTGCACCACAAGTGCCACCTCCCGATCCACAGCTTCCAGCTCCCGGCCCACAATTGCCACCTCCTGCCCCACAACTTCCATCTCCCACTCCACAAGTGCCACCTACTGCACAACAAATACCATCTCCTGCCCCATCAGTGCCATCTCCTGCCCCACAGGTGCCACCTACTGTTCCACATCATCCACCTCCTTCCCCACATCATCCACCTCTTGTTCCACAAATGTCACCTCCTGACCCACAACTTCCACATCCTGCCCCACAAGTGCCACCTCATGCCCCACAAGTGCCACCTCCAGCCCCACCAGTTCCACCGCCCGCCCCACAAGTACCACCTCCTGACCCACAAGTGCCACTACGTGACCCACAATTGCCACCTCCCGTCTCACAATTGCAACTCTCGCCCAACAAGTGCCACCTCCTGCCCCACAATTGCCACCACCCCCCCAACAAGTGCCACCTCCCGCCCCACAAGTACCACATCCCACCCCACAAGTGCAACCTCCTGCCCCACAAGTGCCAACTCTCGCCCCACAAGTGCCAACTCCTGCCCCACAACATCCACCTCACGCTCCAAAAGTGCCACCTCCTGCCCCACAAGTGCTACTTCCTGCCTTACAAGTGCCACTTCCCGCTGCACAAGTGACACCTCCAGCCCCACAGCTGCCACAACCCGCCCCACAACTTCCACATCCCGCCTCACAACTGCAAGCTCCTGCCCCACAATTGCCACCTCCTACCACACAAGTGCCAACTCCTGCCCCACAAGTGCCACCTCATGTCCCTCAATTTTCACCTTATGCCCCAAAAGTGCCACCTCCCGCCCAACAAGTGCAACATCTCGCCCCACTAGTGCCACGTCCCGGCCCAAAATTGCTACCTCCTGCCCCACATCATCCACCTCCTGTTCCACAAATGTCACCTCCTGACCCACAACTTCCACCTCCTGCCCCACAAGTGCCACCTTCTGCCTCACAAGTGCCACCCCTTGCCCCACAAGTGCCACATCCCACCGCACAATTTCCACCTCTTGTTACACAAGTCCCACCTCCCGCCCAACAACAGCCTCCTCCTGCCCCACAAGTGCCACCTCCTGCCCCACAAGTGCCACCTCCTGCCTTACAAGTGCCACGTCCTTCCCAATTGCCACGTCCTGTCCCACAAGTGCCACCTCCTGCCGTACAAGTGCCACCCTCTGCCCCACAATTGCCACTTCTTGCCCCACAATTGCCAATTCTTGCCCCACAACTTCCACCTCCCACCCCATAACTTCCACCTCCCGTCCCACAGCTTCCACATCCTGCCCCACAAGTGCCTGATCCTGCCCCAGAAGTACCACCACCTGACCCACAAGTGCCAACTCCTGCCCCACAAGTGCCACCTCGCATCCCGCAAGTGCCACATCCCGCCCCACAAGTTCCACCTCCTGCCTTACAAGTGCCAATTCCTGCTTCACAAGTGCCAGCTCATGCTTCACAAGTGCCAGCTCCTCCCCCACATCATCAACTTCCTGCCCCACAAGTGCCACCTCCAACCCCACAAAGACAGCCTCCTGCCCCACATCATCCACCTCCTGCCCCACAAGTGCCAGCTCATGCCCCACAAGTGCCAGCTCCTGTCCCACAAGTGCCAGCTCTTGCCTCACAGGTGCCACCTCCTGCCCCACAAAGACCACCTCCTGCCCCACAAGTGCCAACTCCTGCCCCACATTTTCCACCTACCACCCCACAAATTCCAACTCCTGCCCCACAAGTGCCACCTCCCACCCCACAAATGCCAAATCCTGCAATGCAACTTCCACCTCCTGCTCAACAAGTGCCATCTCCTGCCCCACATCGTCCACCTCCCACCCAACAAGTGCCACCTCCTGCCCCACAAGTGCCAATTCCTGCCCCACAAGTGCCAGCTCATGCTTCACAAGTGCCAGCTCCTGCCCCACATCATCCACTTCCTGCTCACATGTGCCACCTCCTGTCCGACAAAGACCACCTCCTGCCCCACATCATCCACCTCCTGCCCCACAAGTTCCAATTCCTGCCCTACAAGTGCCAGCTCATTCCCCTGAAGTGCCAACTCCTGCCCCACAAGTGCCACATTTTGCCACACCACTGCCACCTCCCCCCCAAATAATCCACCTCCTGCCCCACAAGTGTCACTGACCGCCCAACTTCCTCCTCCTGACACACAAGTGCCACCTCCTGCCCCACAAGTGCCAGCTCCTGCCCGACAAGAGCCACTTCCTGCCCCACAAGTACCTCTTCCCTCCCAACAAGTTCCAATTTCCACCCCACAAGTGCCACTCCCTGACCCACAAGTGCAACCTCCTGCCCCACATCGTCCACCTCCCACCCAACAAGTGCCACCACCTGCCCCACAAGTGCCAATTCCTGCCCCACAAGTGCCAGTTCATGCCCCACAAGTGCCACATTTGTCCACACCACTGCCTCCTCCCCCCCAAATAATCCACCTCCTGCCCCACAAGTGTCACTGACTGACCAACTTCCTCCTCCTGACCCACAAGTGCAACCTCCTGCCCCACAAGTGCCAGCTCCTGCCCCGCAAGAGCCACTTCCTGCCCCACAAGTACCTCTTCCCTCCCAACAAGTTCCAATTTCCGCCCAACAAGTACCACCTCCTTCTGCACAAGTTCCACCTCCTGCCCTAAAAGCTCCATTTCCTGCCCCACAAGTGCCACCTCCCGCCCTACAACTGCCAAACCCTGCCCCAAAACTTCCACCTCCTGCCCAACAATTTCCAACTCATGCCCCACAATTGCCACCTCCTGCCACACAAATGCCACCTTCTGCCTCAAAATGCCACCTCCTGCCCAACAAGTTCCACCTCTTGACCTACAAGTGCCACCTCCTGCCCCATAAGTTTCACCTCTCGCCCAACAAATGCCACCACCTCCCCCAAAAGCGCCACCTCCTGCCCCACAGGTGCCATTTCCTGCCCCACAACATCCACCTCCCACGAACAAGTGCAACCTACTGCCCCACAACTTCCACCTCCTGCCCCACAAGTGCCAACTCCTGCCCCACAAGTGCCACCTCCTGCCCCACAACTTCCACCTCCTGCCCCACAACTGCCACATCCCGCCCGACAAGTGCCACCCCTTGCCCCACAAGTGCCACATCCCACCGCACAATTTCCACCTCTTGTTACACAAGTCCCACCTCCCGCCCAACAACAGCCTCCTCCTGCCCAACAAGTGCCACCTCCTGCCCCACAAGTGCCACCTCCTGCCTTACAAGTGCCACGTCCTTCCCAATTGCCACGTCCTGTCCCACAAGTGCCACCTCCTGCCGTACAAGTGCCACCCTCTGCCTTACAATTGCCACTTCTTGCCCCACAATTGCCAATTCTTGCCCCACAACTTCCACCTCCCACCCCATAACTTCCACCTCCCGTCCCACAGCTTCCACATCCTGCCCCACAAGTGCCCGATCCTGCCCCAGAAGTACCACCACCTGACCCACAAGTGCAAACTCCTGCCCCACAAGTGCCACCTCGCATCCCGCAAGTGCCACATCCCGCCCCACAAGTTCCACCTCCTGCCTTACAAGTGCCAATTCCTGCTTCACAAGTGCCAGCTCATGCTTCACAAGTGCCAGCTCCTGCCCCACATCATCAACTTCCTGCCCCACAAGTGCACCTTCCAACCCCACAAAGACAGCCTCCTGCCCCACATCATCCACCTCCTGCCCCACAAGTGCCAGCTCATGCCCCACAAGTGCCAGCTCATGCCCCACAAGTGCCAGCTCCTGTCCCACAAGTGCCAGCTCTTGCCTCACAGGTGCCACCTCCTGCCCCACAAAGACCAACTCCTGCCCCACAAGTGCCAACTCCTGCCCCACATTTTCCACCTACCACCCCACAAATTCCAACTCCTGCCCCACAAGTGCCACCTCCCACCCCACAAATGCCAAATCCTGCAATGCAACTTCCACCTCCTGCTCAACAAGTGCCATCTCCTGCCCCACATCGTCCACCTCCCACCCAACAAGTGCCACCTCCTGCCCCACAAGTGCCAATTCCTGCCCCACAAGTGCCAGCTCATGCTTCACAAGTGCCAGCTCCTGCCCCACATCATCCACTTCCTGCTCACATGTGCCACCTCCTGTCCGACAAAGACCACCTCCTGCCCCACATCATCCACCTCCTGCCCCACAAGTTCCAATTCCTGCCCTACAAGTGCCAGCTCATTCCCCTGAAGTGCCAACTCCTGCCCCACAAGTGCCACATTTTGCCACACCACTGCCACCTCCCCCCCAAATAATCCACCTCTTGCCCCACAAGTGTCACTGACCGCCCAACTTCCTCCTCCTGACACACAAGTGCCACCTCCTGCCCCACAAGTGCCAGCTCCTGCCCGACAAGAGCCACTTCCTGCCCCACAAGTACCTCTTCCCTCCCAACAAGTTCCAATTTCCACCCCACAAATGCCACTCCCTGACCCACAAGTGCAACCTCCTGCCCCACATCGTCCACCTCCCACCCAACAAGTGCCACCACCTGCCCCACAAGTGCCAATTCCTGCCCCACAAGTGCCAGTTCATGCCCCACAAGCGCCAACTCCCAACCCACAAATGCCAAATCCTGCAATGCAACTTCCACCTCCTGCTCCACAAGTGCCACCTCCTGCCCCACATCGTCCACCTCCCGCCCAACAAGTGCCACCACCTGCCCCACAAGTGCCAATTCCTGCCCCACATGTGCCAGCTCATGCTTCACAAGTGCCAGCTCCTGCACTACATCATCTACTTCCTGCTCACAAGTGCCACCTCCTGACCGACAAAGACATCCTCCTGCCCCATAAGTGCCAATTCCTGCCCCACAAGTGCCAGTTCATGCCCCACAAGTGCCACATTTGTCCACACCACTGCCTCCTCCCCCCCAAATAATCCACCTCCTGCCCCACAAGTGTCACTGACTGACCAACTTCCTCCTCCTGACCCACAAGTGCCAGCTCCTACCCCACAAGTGCCAGCTCCTGCCCGACAAGAGCCACTTCCTGCCTCACAAGTACCTCTTCCCTCCCAACAAGTTCCAATTTCCACCCCACAAGTGCCACTACCTGACCCACAAGTGCAACCTCCTGCCCCACATCATCCACCTCCTCCCCCACAAGTGACAATACCTGTTCCACAAGTGCCACCTCCCGCCCCACAACTTCAACATCCCGCCACGCAAGTGCCGACTCCTGGCAACGTGTGCCACATCCTGCCCCACAAGTGCCAGCTCCTGCCCCACATGTTCCACCTACCATCCCACAAATTCCACCTCATGCCCCACAAGTGCCAACTCCCAACCCACAAATGCCAAATCCTGCAATGCAACTTCCACCTCCTGCCCCACAAGTGCCAATTCCTGCCCCACATGTGCCAGCTCATGCTTCACAAGTGCCAGCTCCTGCACTACTTCATCCACTTCCCTCCCCACAAGTGCCACCTCCTGACCGACAAAGACATCCTCCTGCCCCATAAGTGCCAATTTCTGCCCCACAAGTGCCAGCTCATTCCCCTGAAGTGCCACATTTGTCCACACCACTGCCTCCTCCCCCCCAAATAATCCACCTCCCGCCCCACAAGTGTCACTGACTGACCAACTTCCTCCTCCGGCCCCACAAGTGCCAGCTCCTGCCCCACAAGTGCCAGCTCCTGCCCCACAAGAGCCACTTCCTGCCCCACAAGTACCTCTTCCCTCCCAACAAGTTCCAATTTCCGCCCAACAAGTACCACCTCCTTCTGCACAAGTTCCACCTCCTGCCCTAAAGCTCCATTTCCTGCCCCAGAAGTGCCACCTTCCGCCCCACAAGTGCCACCTCCCGCCCCACAAGTGCCACCTCCTGCCACACAAATGCCACCTTCTGCCTCAAAATGCCACCTCCTGCCCAACAACTCCAACCTCCCGCCCCACAAGTACCACCTCCTGCCCCAGAAGTGCCAATTTCTGCCCCACAAGTGCCATCTCCTGCCCCAAAAGCTCAATTTCCTGCCCCATCAGTGCCACCTCCCGCACCACAAGTGCCACCTCCTGCCCCAGAAGTGCCAATTTCTGCCCCACAAGTGCCACTTCCCGCCTTACAAATCCCACCTCCTGCCCCACAAGTGCCACCTCCTGCCTCACAACTTCCATCTCCCGCCCCACAAGTGCCACCTCGTGCCCCATAAGTGCCAATTTCTGCCCCACAAGTGCCAGCTCATGCTTCACAAATGCCAGCTCATGCCCCACATCAACTTCCTGCCCCACAAGTGCCACCTCTAACCCCACAAAGAGAGCCTCCTGCCCCACATCATCCACCTCCTGCCACACAAGTGCCACTTCCTGCCCCACAAGTGCTACCTACTTCCCCACAAGTGCCACCTCCTACCCCACAAAGACCACCTCCTGCCCCACATCATCCACCTCCTCCCCCACAAGTGACAATACCTGTTAGACAAGTGCAACCTCCAGCCCCACAACTTCAACATCCCGCAACACAAGTGCCGACTCCTGGCATCGTGTGCCACATCCTGCCCCACAAGTGTCAACTCCTGCCCCACATCGTCCACCTCCCATCCAACAAGTGCCACCTCCTGCCCCACAAGTGCCAATTCCTGCCCCACATGTGCCACCTCCTGCTCCACAAGTGCCAGCTCCTGCCCCTCATCATCCACCTCCTGCCCCACAAGTGCCACCTACTGACCCACAACATCAATCTCCAGCCCCACAAGAGCCGCCTCCTGCCCGACAAGTTACACCTGCTACAAGTTCCACAAGTGCCACCTCCCTGCTCACGAGTGCCACATCCCGCCCCACATGTACCACCTCCTGCATCACAACTTCCACCTCCCGACCCACATGTACCACCTCCTGCATCACAACTTCCACCTCCCGCCCCACATGTACCACCTCCTGCATCACAACTTACACCTCCCGCCCCACATGTACCACCTCCTGCATCACAACTTCCACCTCCCGCCCCAAGAATGCCACATCCTGCCCCACAAGTGCCACCTCGTGTCTCACAAGTGCCACACCCCTGCACAAGTGCCACCTCCCGCCCCACAAGTGCCACCTCCCACGCACAAGTGCCACATCCTGCCCCACAAGTGTCACCTCCTGCCCACAAGTGCCACCTTCCGCCCCACAAGTGCAACATCACACCCCAACAGTGTCAACTTCCGCCCCACAAGTGCCACCTCACGCCCCACAACTTCCACATCCCGCCCCACAAGTGCCACCACCTGACCCACAATTGCCACCACCTGACCCACTAGTGCAACTACCTGCCCCACAAGTGCCAACTCGTGCCCCACAAGTGCCAACTCCTGCCCCACAAGTTCTACCTCCTGCCTTACAAGTGCCACCCCCTGCCTCACAACTTCCACCTCCCGCCCCACAAATGCCACCTCCTGCCCCACAAATGCCACCTCCTGCTATACAAGTGCCACCTCAGGCCCCACAAGTGCCCCCTCCCGCTCCACAAGTGCCACCTCCCGCCCTACAACTGCCAAACCCTGCCCCAAAACTTCCACCTCCTGCCCAACAATTTCCAACTCGTGCCCCACAATTGCCACCTCCTGCCACACAAATGCCACCTTCTGCCTCATAATGCCACCTCCTGCCCAACAACTCCAACCTCCCGCCCCACAAGTACCACCTCTCGCCCACAAGTTCCACCTCCTGCCCCATAAGTTCCACCTTACGCCCCACAAGTGCCATCTCCTGCCCCAAAAGCTCAATTTCCTGCCCCAACAGTGTCACCTCCCGCACCACAAGTTCCACCTCCTGCCCCACAAGTGCCACCTCCCACCAAACAACTGACACCTCCTGCCCCACAAGTGTCACCTCCTGCCCAACAAGTTCCACCTCTTGACCTACAAGTGCCACCTCCTGCCCCATAAGTTTCACCTCTCGCCCAACAAATGCCACCACCTCCCCCAAAAGCGCCACCTCCTGCCCCACAGGTGCCATTTCCTGCCCCACAACATCCACCTCCCACGCACAAGTGCAACCTACTGCCCCACAACTTCCACATCCCGCCCCACATGTACCACCTCCTGCATCACAACTTCCACCTCCCGCCCCACATGTACCACCTCCTGCATCACAACTTCCACCTCCCGCCCCACATGTACCACCTCCTGCATCACAACTTCCACCTCCCGCCCCAAGAATGCCACATCCTGCCCCACAAGTGCCACCTCGTGTCTCACAAGTGCCACACCCCTGCACAAGTGCCACCTTCCGCCCCACAAGTGCAACATCACACCCCAACAGTGTCAACTTCCGCCCCACAAGTGCCACCTCACGCCCCACAACTTCCACATCCCGCCCCACAAGTGCCACCACCTGACCCACAATTGCCACCACCTGACCCACTAGTGCAACTACCTGCCCCACAAGTGCCAACTCGTGCCCCACAAGTGCCAACTCCTGCCCCACAAGTTCTACCTCCTGCCTTACAAGTGCCACCCCCTGCCTCACAACTTCCACCTCCCGCCCCACAAATGCCACCTCCTGCCCCACAAATGCCACCTCCTGCTATACAAGTGCCACCTCAGGCCCCACAAGTGCCCCCTCCCGCTCCACAAGTGCCACGTCCTGCCCCACAAGGGCCAAATCCTGCCACGCAACATCCACCTCCTGCCCCACATCATCCACCTCCCACCTCACAAGTGCCAATTCCAGCCCTAAAAGTGCCAGCTCATGCTTCACAATTGCCAGCTCCTGCCCCACATCATCCACCTCCTGCCCCACAAGTGCCACCTCCTAACCCACATGTGCCACCTCCTGCCCCACAAGTGCCACCTCCTTCCCCACAAGTGCCACCTCCCACCCCAAAAGTTTAACATCCAGACACACAAGTGCCATCTCCCGCCCCACAAGTGCCATCTCCCGCCCCACAAGTGCCAAATCCTGACGTGCACCTTCCACCTCCAGCCCCACCAGTTCCACCGCCCGCCCCACAAGTGCCACCTCCCGCCACACAAGTGCCACCTCCCGCCCCTCTATAGCCACCTCCTTCCACACAAGTTACACCTCTTGCCCCACAAGTTCCACCTCTTGCCCCACAACGTCGACCCCCGCCCCACATGTGCCACCACCTGACCCACAATTGCCAACTCCTGCCCCACAAGTGCCGGCTCCTGCCCCACAAGTGCTACCTCTCGCCCCACAACCTCAACCTCCAACCACACAAGTGCCAACTCCTGCCCCACAAGTGCCACCTCCCGCCCCACAAGTGCCACCTCCCGCCCCACTACTTCCACGTCACACCCCAAATCTTCTTACCTTCCACCCCACAAGTGCCACCTCCTGCCCCAAACCTTCAACCTACTGCCCCACAACTGCCACTTCCCACCCAGCAATTGCCAACCCCCGCCACACAAGTGCCTCCTCCCAACCCACAAGTGCCAACCCTTACCCCACAAGTGCCAACTCCTGCCCCACATCATCCACCAACCGCCCCACAAGTGCCACCTCCTGCACCACAAGTGCCACCTCCCGATCCACAGCTTCCAGCTCCCGGCCCACAATTGCCACCTCCTGCCCCACAACTTCCATCTCCCACTCCACAAGTGCCACCTACTGCACAACAAATACCATCTCCTGCCCCATCAGTGCCATCTCCTGCCCCACAGGTGCCACCTACTGTTCCACATCATCCACCTCCTTCCCCACATCATCCACCTCTTGTTCCACAAATGTCACCTCCTGACCCACAACTTCCACATCCTGCCCCACAAGTGCCACCTCATGCCCCACAAGTGCCACCTCCAGCCCCACCAGTTCCACCGCCCGCCCCACAAGTACCACCTCCTGACCCACAAGTGCCACTACGTGACCCACAATTGCCACCTCCCGTCTCACAATTGCAACTCTCGCCCAACAAGTGCCACCTCCTGCCCCACAATTGCCACCACCCCCCCAACAAGTGCCACCTCCCGCCCCACAAGTACCACATCCCACCCCACAAGTGCAACCTCCTGCCCCACAAGTGCCAACTCTCGCCCCACAAGTGCCAACTCCTGCCCCACAACATCCACCTCACGCTCCAAAAGTGCCACCTCCTGCCCCACAAGTGCTACTTCCTGCCTTACAAGTGCCACTTCCCGCTGCACAAGTGACACCTCCAGCCCCACAGCTGCCACAACCCGCCCCACAACTTCCACATCCCGCCTCACAACTGCAAGCTCCTGCCCCACAATTGCCACCTCCTACCACACAAGTGCCAACTCCTGCCCCACAAGTGCCACCTCATGTCCCTCAATTTTCACCTTATGCCCCAAAAGTGCCACCTCCCGCCCAACAAGTGCAACATCTCGCCCCACTAGTGCCACGTCCCGGCCCAAAATTGCTACCTCCTGCCCCACATCATCCACCTCCTGTTCCACAAATGTCACCTCCTGACCCACAACTTCCACCTCCTGCCACACAAGTGCCACCTTCTGCCTCACAAGTGCCACCCCTTGCCCCACAAGTGCCACATCCCACCGCACAATTTCCACCTCTTGTTACACAAGTCCCACCTCCCGCCCAACAACAGCCTCCTCCTGCCCCACAAGTGCCACCTCCTGCCCCACAAGTGCCACCTCCTGCCTTACAAGTGCCACGTCCTTCCCAATTGCCACGTCCTGTCCCACAAGTGCCACCTCCTGCCGTACAAGTGCCACCCTCTGCCCCACAATTGCCACTTCTTGCCCCACAATTGCCAATTCTTGCCCCACAACTTCCACCTCCCACCCCATAACTTCCACCTCCCGTCCCACAGCTTCCACATCCTGCCCCACAAGTGCCTGATCCTGCCCCAGAAGTACCACCACCTGACCCACAAGTGCCAACTCCTGCCCCACAAGTGCCACCTCGCATCCCGCAAGTGCCACATCCCGCCCCACAAGTTCCACCTCCTGCCTTACAAGTGCCAATTCCTGCTTCACAAGTGCCAGCTCATGCTTCACAAGTGCCAGCTCCTCCCCCACATCATCAACTTCCTGCCCCACAAGTGCCACCTCCAACCCCACAAAGACAGCCTCCTGCCCCACATCATCCACCTCCTGCCCCACAAGTGCCAGCTCATGCCCCACAAGTGCCAGCTCCTGTCCCACAAGTGCCAGCTCTTGCCTCACAGGTGCCACCTCCTGCCCCACAAAGACCACCTCCTGCCCCACAAGTGCCAACTCCTGCCCCACATTTTCCACCTACCACCCCACAAATTCCAACTCCTGCCCCACAAGTGCCACCTCCCACCCCACAAATGCCAAATCCTGCAATGCAACTTCCACCTCCTGCTCAACAAGTGCCATCTCCTGCCCCACATCGTCCACCTCCCACCCAACAAGTGCCACCTCCTGCCCCACAAGTGCCAATTCCTGCCCCACAAGTGCCAGCTCATGCTTCACAAGTGCCAGCTCCTGCCCCACATCATCCACTTCCTGCTCACATGTGCCACCTCCTGTCCGACAAAGACCACCTCCTGCCCCACATCATCCACCTCCTGCCCCACAAGTTCCAATTCCTGCCCTACAAGTGCCAGCTCATTCCCCTGAAGTGCCAACTCCTGCCCCACAAGTGCCACATTTTGCCACACCACTGCCACCTCCCCCCCAAATAATCCACCTCCTGCCCCACAAGTGTCACTGACCGCCCAACTTCCTCCTCCTGACACACAAGTGCCACCTCCTGCCCCACAAGTGCCAGCTCCTGCCCGACAAGAGCCACTTCCTGCCCCACAAGTACCTCTTCCCTCCCAACAAGTTCCAATTTCCACCCCACAAGTGCCACTCCCTGACCCACAAGTGCAACCTCCTGCCCCACATCGTCCACCTCCCACCCAACAAGTGCCACCACCTGCCCCACAAGTGCCAATTCCTGCCCCACAAGTGCCAGTTCATGCCCCACAAGTGCCACATTTGTCCACACCACTGCCACCTCCCCCCCAAATAATCCACCTCCTGCCCCACAAGTGTCACTGACTGACCAACTTCCTCCTCCTGACCCACAAGTGCAACCTCCTGCCCCACAAGTGCCAGCTCCTGCCCCGCAAGAGCCACTTCCTGCCCCACAAGTACCTCTTCCCTCCCAACAAGTTCCAATTTCCGCCCAACAAGTACCACCTCCTTCTGCACAAGTTCCACCTCCTGCCCTAAAAGCTCCATTTCCTGCCCCACAAGTGCCACCTCCCGCCCTACAACTGCCAAACCCTGCCCCAAAACTTCCACCTCCTGCCCAACAATTTCCAACTCATGCCCCACAATTGCCACCTCCTGCCACACAAATGCCACCTTCTGCCTCAAAATGCCACCTCCTGCCCAACAAGTTCCACCTCTTGACCTACAAGTGCCACCTCCTGCCCCATAAGTTTCACCTCTCGCCCAACAAATGCCACCACCTCCCCCAAAAGCGCCACCTCCTGCCCCACAGGTGCCATTTCCTGCCCCACAACATCCACCTCCCACGAACAAGTGCAACCTACTGCCCCACAACTTCCACCTCCTGCCCCACAAGTGCCAACTCCTGCCCCACAAGTGCCACCTCCTGCCCCACAACTTCCACCTCCTGCCCCACAACTGCCACATCCCGCCCGACAAGTGCCACCCCTTGCCCCACAAGTGCCACATCCCACCGCACAATTTCCACCTCTTGTTACACAAGTCCCACCTCCCGCCCAACAACAGCCTCCTCCTGCCCAACAAGTGCCACCTCCTGCCCCACAAGTGCCACCTCCTGCCTTACAAGTGCCACGTCCTTCCCAATTGCCACGTCCTGTCCCACAAGTGCCACCTCCTGCCGTACAAGTGCCACCCTCTGCCTTACAATTGCCACTTCTTGCCCCACAATTGCCACTTCTTGCCCCACAACTTCCACCTCCCACCCCATAACTTCCACCTCCCGTCCCACAGCTTCCACATCCTGCCCCACAAGTGCCCGATCCTGCCCCAGAAGTACCACCACCTGACCCACAAGTGCAAACTCCTGCCCCACAAGTGCCACCTCGCATCCCGCAAGTGCCACATCCCGCCCCACAAGTTCCACCTCCTGCCTTACAAGTGCCAATTCCTGCTTCACAAGTGCCAGCTCATGCTTCACAAGTGCCAGCTCCTGCCCCACATCATCAACTTCCTGCCCCACAAGTGCACCTTCCAACCCCACAAAGACAGCCTCCTGCCCCACATCATCCACCTCCTGCCCCACAAGTGCCAGCTCATGCCCCACAAGTGCCAGCTCATGCCCCACAAGTGCCAGCTCCTGTCCCACAAGTGCCAGCTCTTGCCTCACAGGTGCCACCTCCTGCCCCACAAAGACCAACTCCTGCCCCACAAGTGCCAACTCCTGCCCCACATTTTCCACCTACCACCCCACAAATTCCAACTCCTGCCCCACAAGTGCCACCTCCCACCCCACAAATGCCAAATCCTGCAATGCAACTTCCACCTCCTGCTCAACAAGTGCCATCTCCTGCCCCACATCGTCCACCTCCCACCCAACAAGTGCCACCTCCTGCCCCACAAGTGCCAATTCCTGCCCCACAAGTGCCAGCTCATGCTTCACAAGTGCCAGCTCCTGCCCCACATCATCCACTTCCTGCTCACATGTGCCACCTCCTGTCCGACAAAGACCACCTCCTGCCCCACATCATCCACCTCCTGCCCCACAAGTTCCAATTCCTGCCCTACAAGTGCCAGCTCATTCCCCTGAAGTGCCAACTCCTGCCCCACAAGTGCCACATTTTGCCACACCACTGCCACCTCCCCCCCAAATAATCCACCTCTTGCCCCACAAGTGTCACTGACCGCCCAACTTCCTCCTCCTGACACACAAGTGCCACCTCCTGCCCCACAAGTGCCAGCTCCTGCCCGACAAGAGCCACTTCCTGCCCCACAAGTACCTCTTCCCTCCCAACAAGTTCCAATTTCCACCCCACAAATGCCACTCCCTGACCCACAAGTGCAACCTCCTGCCCCACATCGTCCACCTCCCACCCAACAAGTGCCACCACCTGCCCCACAAGTGCCAATTCCTGCCCCACAAGTGCCAGTTCATGCCCCACAAGCGCCAACTCCCAACCCACAAATGCCAAATCCTGCAATGCAACTTCCACCTCCTGCTCCACAAGTGCCACCTCCTGCCCCACATCGTCCACCTCCCGCCCAACAAGTGCCACCACCTGCCCCACAAGTGCCAATTCCTGCCCCACATGTGCCAGCTCATGCTTCACAAGTGCCAGCTCCTGCACTACATCATCTACTTCCTGCTCACAAGTGCCACCTCCTGACCGACAAAGACATCCTCCTGCCCCATAAGTGCCAATTCCTGCCCCACAAGTGCCAGTTCATGCCCCACAAGTGCCACATTTGTCCACACCACTGCCTCCTCCCCCCCAAATAATCCACCTCCTGCCCCACAAGTGTCACTGACTGACCAACTTCCTCCTCCGGCCCCACAAGTGCCAGCTCCTACCCCACAAGTGCCAGCTCCTGCCCGACAAGAGCCACTTCCTGCCTCACAAGTACCTCTTCCCTCCCAACAAGTTCCAATTTCCACCCCACAAGTGCCACTACCTGACCCACAAGTGCAACCTCCTGCCCCACATCATCCACCTCCTCCCCCACAAGTGACAATACCTGTTCCACAAGTGCCACCTCCCGCCCCACAACTTCAACATCCCGCCACGCAAGTGCCGACTCCTGGCAACGTGTGCCACATCCTGCCCCACAAGTGCCAGCTCCTGCCCCACATGTTCCACCTACCATCCCACAAATTCCACCTCATGCCCCACAAGTGCCAACTCCCAACCCACAAATGCCAAATCCTGCAATGCAACTTCCACCTCCTGCCCCACAAGTGCCAATTCCTGCCCCACATGTGCCAGCTCATGCTTCACAAGTGCCAGCTCCTGCACTACTTCATCCACTTCCCTCCCCACAAGTGCCACCTCCTGACCGACAAAGACATCCTCCTGCCCCATAAGTGCCAATTTCTGCCCCACAAGTGCCAGCTCATTCCCCTGAAGTGCCACATTTGTCCACACCACTGCCTCCTCCCCCCCAAATAATCCACCTCCCGCCCCACAAGTGTCACTGACTGACCAACTTCCTCCTCCGGCCCCACAAGTGCCAGCTCCTGCCCCACAAGTGCCAGCTCCTGCCCCACAAGAGCCACTTCCTGCCCCACAAGTACCTCTTCCCTCCCAACAAGTTCCAATTTCCGCCCAACAAGTACCACCTCCTTCTGCACAAGTTCCACCTCCTGCCCTAAAGCTCCATTTCCTGCCCCAGAAGTGCCACCTTCCGCCCCACAAGTGCCACCTCCCGCCCCACAAGTGCCACCTCCTGCCACACAAATGCCACCTTCTGCCTCAAAATGCCACCTCCTGCCCAACAACTCCAACCTCCCGCCCCACAAGTACCACCTCCTGCCCCAGAAGTGCCAATTTCTGCCCCACAAGTGCCATCTCCTGCCCCAAAAGCTCAATTTCCTGCCCCATCAGTGCCACCTCCCGCACCACAAGTGCCACCTCCTGCCCCAGAAGTGCCAATTTCTGCCCCACAAGTGCCACTTCCCGCCTTACAAATCCCACCTCCTGCCCCACAAGTGCCACCTCCTGCCTCACAACTTCCATCTCCCGCCCCACAAGTGCCACCTCGTGCCCCATAAGTGCCAATTTCTGCCCCACAAGTGCCAGCTCATGCTTCACAAATGCCAGCTCATGCCCCACATCAACTTCCTGCCCCACAAGTGCCACCTCTAACCCCACAAAGAGAGCCTCCTGCCCCACATCATCCACCTCCTGCCACACAAGTGCCACTTCCTGCCCCACAAGTGCTACCTACTTCCCCACAAGTGCCACCTCCTACCCCACAAAGACCACCTCCTGCCCCACATCATCCACCTCCTCCCCCACAAGTGACAATACCTGTTAGACAAGTGCAACCTGCAGCCCCACAACTTCAACATCCCGCAACACAAGTGCCGACTCCTGGCATCGTGTGCCACATCCTGCCCCACAAGTGTCAACTCCTGCCCCACATCGTCCACCTCCCATCCAACAAGTGCCACCTCCTGCCCCACAAGTGCCAATTCCTGCCCCACATGTGCCACCTCCTGCTCCACAAGTGCCAGCTCCTGCCCCTCATCATCCACCTCCTGCCCCACAAGTGCCACCTACTGACCCACAACATCAATCTCCAGCCCCACAAGAGCCGCCTCCTGCCCGACAAGTTACACCTGCTACAAGTTCCACAAGTGCCACCTCCCTGCTCACGAGTGCCACATCCCGCCCCACATGTACCACCTCCTGCATCACAACTTCCACCTCCCGACCCACATGTACCACCTCCTGCATCACAACTTCCACCTCCCGCCCCACATGTACCACCTCCTGCATCACAACTTACACCTCCCGCCCCACATGTACCACCTCCTGCATCACAACTTCCACCTCCCGCCCCAAGAATGCCACATCCTGCCCCACAAGTGCCACCTCGTGTCTCACAAGTGCCACACCCCTGCACAAGTGCCACCTCCCGCCCCACAAGTGCCACCTCCCACGCACAAGTGCCACATCCTGCCCCACAAGTGTCACCTCCTGCCCACAAGTGCCACCTTCCGCCCCACAAGTGCAACATCACACCCCAACAGTGTCAACTTCCGCCCCACAAGTGCCACCTCACGCCCCACAACTTCCACATCCCGCCCCACAAGTGCCACCACCTGACCCACAATTGCCACCACCTGACCCACTAGTGCAACTACCTGCCCCACAAGTGCCAACTCGTGCCCCACAAGTGCCAACTCCTGCCCCACAAGTTCTACCTCCTGCCTTACAAGTGCCACCCCCTGCCTCACAACTTCCACCTCCCGCCCCACAAATGCCACCTCCTGCCCCACAAATGCCACCTCCTGCTATACAAGTGCCACCTCAGGCCCCACAAGTGCCCCCTCCCGCTCCACAAGTGCCACGTCCTGCCCCACAAGGGCCAAATCCTGCCACGCAACATCCACCTCCTGCCCCACATCATCCACCTCCCACCCCACAAGTGCCAATTCCAGCCCTAAAAGTGCCAGCTCATGCTTCATAATTGCCAGCTCCTGCCCCACATCATCCACCTCCTGCCCCACAAGTGCCACCTCCTATCCCACATGTGCCACCTCCTGCCCCACAAGTGCCACCTCCTTCCCCACAAGTGCCACCTCCCACCCCACAAGTTTAACATCCAGACACACAAGTGCCATCTCCCGCCCCACAAGTGCCATCTCCCGCCCCACAAGTGCCAAATCCTGACGTGCACCTTCCACCTCCAGCCCCACCAGTTCCACCGCCCGCCCCACAAGTGCCACCTCCCGCCACACAAGTGCCACCTCCCGCCCCTCTATAGCCACCTCCTTCCACACAAGTTACACCTCTTGCCCCACAAGTTCCACCTCTTGCCCCACAACGTCGACCCCCGCCCCACATGTGCCACCACCTGACCCACAATTGCCAACTCCTGCCCCACAAGTGCCGGCTCCTGCCCCACAAGTGCTACCTCTCGCCCCACAACCTCAACCTCCAACCACACAAGTGCCAACTCCTGCCCCACAAGTGCCACCTCCCGCCCCACAAGTGCCACCTCCCGCCCCACTACTTCCACGTCACACCCCAAATCTTCTTACCTTCCACCCCACAAGTGCCACCTCCTGCCCCAAACCTTCAACCTACTGCCCCACAACTGCCACTTCCCACCCAGCAATTGCCAACCCCCACCACACAAGTGCCTCCTCCCAACCCACAAGTGCCAACCCTTACCCCACAAGTGCCAACTCCTGCCCCACATCATCCACCAACCGCCCCACAAGTGCCACCTCCTGCACCACAAGTGCCACCTCCCGATCCACAGCTTCCAGCTCCCGGCCCACAATTGCCACCTCCTGCCCCACAACTTCCATCTCCCACTCCACAAGTGCCACCTACTGCACAACAAATACCATCTCCTGCCCCATCAGTGCCATCTCCTGCCCCACAGGTGCCACCTACTGTTCCACATCATCCACCTCTTGTTCCACAAATGTCACCTCCTGACCCACAACTTCCACATCCTGCCCCACAAGTGCCACCTCATGCCCCACAAGTGCCACCTCCAGCCCCACCAGTTCCACCGCCCGCCCCACAAGTACCACCTCCTGACCCACAAGTGCCACTACGTGACCCACAATTGCCACCTCCCGTCTCACAATTGCAACTCTCGCCCAACAAGTGCCACCTCCTGCCCCACAATTGCCACCACCCCCCCAACAAGTGCCACCTCCCGCCCCACAAGTACCACATCCCACCCCACAAGTGCAACCTCCTGCCCCACAAGTGCCAACTCTCGCCCCACAAGTGCCAACTCCTGCCCCACAACATCCACCTCACGCTCCAAAAGTGCCACCTCCTGCCCCACAAGTGCTACTTCCTGCCTTACAAGTGCCACTTCCCGCTGCACAAGTGACACCTCCAGCCCCACAGCTGCCACAACCCGCCCCACAACTTCCACATCCCGCGTCACAACTGCAAGCTCCTGCCCCACAATTGCCACCTCCTACCACACAAGTGCCAACTCCTGCCCCACAAGTGCCACCTCATGTCCCTCAATTTTCACCTTATGCCCCAAAAGTGCCACCTCCCGCCCAACAAGTGCAACATCTCGCCCCACTAGTGCCACGTCCCGGCCCAAAATTGCTACCTCCTGCCCCACATCATCCACCTCCTGTTCCACAAATGTCACCTCCTGACCCACAACTTCCACCTCCTGCCCCACAAGTGCCACCTTCTGCCTCACAAGTGCCACCCCTTGCCCCACAAGTGCCACATCCCACCGCACAATTTCCACCTCTTGTTACACAAGTCCCACCTCCCGCCCAACAACAGCCTCCTCCTGCCCCACAAGTGCCACCTCCTGCCCCACAAGTGCCACCTCCTGCCTTACAAGTGCCACCTCCTGCCTTACAAGTGCCACGTCCTTCCCAATTGCCACGTCCTGTCCCACAAGTGCCACCTCCTGCCGTACAAGTGCCACCCTCTGCCCCACAATTGCCACTTCTTGCCCCACAATTGCCAATTCTTGCCCCACAACTTCCACCTCCCACCCCATAACTTCCACCTCCCGTCCCACAGCTTCCACATCCTGCCTCACAAGTGCCTGATCCTGCCCCAGAAGTACCACCACCTGACCCACAAGTGCCAACTCCTGCCCCACAAGTGCCACCTCGCATCCCGCAAGTTCCACCTCCTGCCTTACAAGTGCCAATTCCTGCTTCACAAGTGCCAGCTCATGCTTCACAAGTGCCAGCTCCTCCCCCACATCATCAACTTCCTGCCCCACAAGTGCCACCTCCAACCCCACAAAGACAGCCTCCTGCCCCACATCATCCACCTCCTGCCCCACAAGTGCCAGCTCATGCCCCACAAGTGCCAGCTCATGCCCCACAAGTGCCAGCTCCTGTCCCACAAGTGCCAGCTCTTGCCTCACAGGTGCCACCTCCTGCCCCACAAAGACCACCTCCTGCTCCTCAAGTGCCAACTCCTGCCCCACATTTTCCACCTACCACCCCACAAATTCCAACTCCTGCCCCACAAGTGCCACCTCCCACCCCACAAATGCCAAATCCTGCAATGCAACTTCCACCTCCTGCTCAACAAGTGCCATCTCCTGCCCCACATCGTCCACCTCCCACCCAACAAGTGCCACCTCCTGCCCCACAAGTGCCAATTCCTGCCCCACAAGTGCCAGCTCATGCTTCACAAGTGCCAGCTCCTGCCCCACATCATCCACTTCCTGCTCACATGTGCCACCTCCTGTCCGACAAAGACCACCTCCTGCCCCACATCATCCACCTCCTGCCCCACAAGTTCCAATTCCTGCCCTACAAGTGCCAGCTCATTCCCCTGAAGTGCCAACTCCTGCCCCACAAGTGCCACATTTTGCCACACCACTGCCACCTCCCCCCCAAATAATCCACCTCCTGCCCCACAAGTGTCACTGACCGCCCAACTTCCTCCTCCTGACACACAAGTGCCACCTCCTGCCCCACAAGTGCCAGCTCCTGCCCGACAAGAGCCACTTCCTGCCCCACAAGTACCTCTTCCCTCCCAACAAGTTCCAATTTCCACCCCACAAGTGCCACTCCCTGACCCACAAGTGCAACCTCCTGCCCCACATCGTCCACCTCCCACCCAACAAGTGCCACCACCTGCCCCACAAGTGCCAATTCCTGCCCCACAAGTGCCAGTTCATGCCCCACAAGTGCCACATTTGTCCACACCACTGCCACCTCCCCCCCAAATAATCCACCTCCTGCCCCACAAGTGTCACTGACTGACCAACTTCCTCCTCCTGACCCACAAGTGCAACCTCCTGCCCCACAAGTGCCAGCTCCTGCCCCGCAAGAGCCACTTCCTGCCCCACAAGTACCTCTTCCCTCCCAACAAGTTCCAATTTCCGCCCAACAAGTACCACCTCCTTCTGCACAAGTTCCACCTCCTGCCCTAAAAGCTCCATTTCCTGCCCCACAAGTGCCACCTCCCGCCCTACAACTGCCAAACCCTGCCCCAAAACTTCCACCTCCTGCCCAACAATTTCCAACTCATGCCCCACAATTGCCACCTCCTGCCACACAAATGCCACCTTCTGCCTCAAAATGCCACCTCCTGCCCAACAAGTTCCACCTCTTGACCTACAAGTGCCACCTCCTGCCCCATAAGTTTCACCTCTCGCCCAACAAATGCCACCACCTCCCCCAAAAGCGCCACCTCCTGCCCCACAGGTGCCATTTCCTGCCCCACAACATCCACCTCCCACGAACAAGTGCAACCTACTGCCCCACAACTTCCACCTCCTGCCCCACAAGTGCCAACTCCTGCCCCACAAGTGCCACCTCCTGCCCCACAACTTCCACCTCCCACCCCATAACTTCCACCTCCCGTCCCACAGCTTCCACATCCTGCCCCACAAGTGCCCGATCCTGCCCCAGAAGTACCACCACCTGACCCACAAGTGCCAACTCCTGCCCCACAAGTGCCACCTCGCATCCCGCAAGTGCCACATCCCGCCCCACAAGTTCCACCTCCTGCCTTACAAGTGCCAATTCCTGCTTCACAAGTGCCAGCTCATGCTTCACAAGTGCCAGCTCCTGCCCCACATCATCAACTTCCTGCCCCACAAGTGCACCTTCCAACCCCACAAAGACAGCCTCCTGCCCCACATCATCCACCTCCTGCCCCACAAGTGCCAGCTCATGCCCCACAAGTGCCAGCTCCTGTCCCACAAGTGCCAGCTCTTGCCTCACAGGTGCCACCTCCTGCCCCACAAAGACCACCTCCTGCCCCTCAAGTGCCAACTCCTGCCCCACATTTTCCACCTACCACCCCACAAATTCCAACTCCTGCCCCACAAGTGCCACCTCCCACCCCACAAATGCCAAATCCTGCATTGCAACTTCCACCTCCTGCTCAACAAGTGCCATCTCCTGCCCCACATCGTCCACCTCCCACCCAACAAGTGCCACCTCCTGCCCCACAAGTGCCAATTCCTGCCCCACAAGTGCCAGCTCATGCTTCACAAGTGCCAGCTCCTGCCCCACATCATCCACTTCCTGCTCACATGTGCCACCTCCTGTCCGACAAAGACCACCTCCTGCCCCACATCATCCACCTCCTGCCCCACAAGTTCCAATTCCTGCCCTACAAGTGCCAGCTCATTCCCCTGAAGTGCCAACTCCTGCCCCACAATTGCCACATTTTGCCACACCACTGCCACCTCCCCCCCAAATAATCCACCTCTTGCCCCACAAGTGTCACTGACCGCCCAACTTCCTCCTCCTGACACACAAGTGCCACCTCCTGCCCCACAAGTGCCAGCTCCTGCCCGACAAGAGCCACTTCCTGCCCCACAAGTACCTCTTCCCTCCCAACAAGTTCCAATTTCCACCCCACAAGTGCCACTACCTGACCCAAAAGTGCAACCTCCTGCCCCACATCGTCCACCTCCCACCCAACAAGTGCCACCACCTGCCCCACAAGTGCCAATTCCTGCCCCACAAGTGCCAGCTCATGCTTCACAAGTGCCAGCTCCTGCCCCACATCATCCACTTCCTGCTCACATGTGCCACCTCCTGTCCGACAAAGACCACCTCCTGCCCCAAATCATCCACCCCCTGCCCCACATGTGCCACCTCCTGCCCCACATCATCCACCCCCTGCCCCACAAGTGCCACCTCCTGCCCCACAACGACCACCCCCTGCACCAAAATTGCCAATTCCTGCCCCACAAGTGCCAGCTCCTGCCCAACAAGAGCCACTTCCTGCCCCACAAGTACCTCTTCCCTCACAACAAGTTCCAATTTCCGCCCCACAAGTGCCACTACCTGCCCCACAAATGCAAGCTCCTGCCCCACAAGTGCCACCTTTCGCCCCACAAATGCCACCTCCCGCTCCACAACTTCCACCTCCTGCCCCACAAGTGCCACCTCCCGACCCACAAGTGCCACCTCACGCCCAACATCTACCACCTCCCACCCCACAACTTCCATCTCCTGGCCCAAGAATGCCACATCCTACCCCAGAAGTGCCAGCTCCTGCCCCACAAGTGCCACCTCCTGCCCCACAAATGCAACCTCCTGCCCCACAAATGCAACCTCCTGCCCCACAAGTGCCACCTTTCGCCCCACAAATGCCACCTCCCGCTCCACAACTTCCACCTCCTGCCCCACAAGTGCCACCTCACGCCCAACATCTACCACCTCCCACCCCACAACTTCCATCTCCTGGCCCACAAGTGCCACTTCCTGCCTCAAAAGAGCCACCTCCCGCCTCACAACTTCCACATAACGTCCCATAAGTTCCACCTCCTGCCCCACAAGTGCCAGCTGCTGCTCCACATCATCCAACTCCCGCCCCACAAGTGCCATGTCCAGCCCCACAACATCTGCCTCCTGCCCCAAAAGTGTCAACTCCTGCCCCATAAGTTCCATATCCCGCCCCACAAGTGCCACCTCCCACCCCACAAGTGCCACCTCCTGCCCCACAAGTTCCAACTCTCGTCTAACAAGTGCCACCTCCTGCCCAACATTTACCACCTCCCGCTCCACAAGTGCCACCTCCTGCCCAACAAGTGCCATTTCTTACCCCACATGTTCCAACTCCTGCCCCACAGGTGCCATTTCCTGCCCCACAAGTACCACCACCTGTCCCACATTTACCAACTCCTGCCCCACAAGTGCCATTTCCTGCCCCACATCTGTTGCATACCACCCCACAAATTCCACCTCCCGCCACACAAGTGCCACCTCCCGCTTCACAACTTCCACATCCTGCCCCACAAGTTACACCCCCACCCCACAGGTACCACCACCTGCCCCACAAGTACCACCTCCTGCAAACAAATGCCATTTCTTAAACCACAGGTCCAAACTCCTGCCCCACAAGTGCCACCTCCTGTCTCACAAGTGCAACCTCCCGCCCCACAACTTCCACAACCTGCCCCACAAGTGCCACCTCCCGTCACTCAACTTCCAACTCCCGCCCCACAAGTGCCACCTCCCGCACCACAACTTCCACCTCCTGCCTCACAAGTTCCACATTCTCCCGCCCCACAATTTCCAACTCCTGGCCCACAAGTGCGACCTCCTGCCCCACCATTACCACCTCCTGCCCCACAATTTCCACCTCCTGCCCCACAAGTGCCACAACCTGCTCCACAATTTCAACGTCCTGCCTTACAAGTGCCACATTCTGCCCCACAAGTGTAGGCTCCTGCTCCACAAGTGCCACCTCCCAAACCACAACCTCAACCTCTGGCCCCACAAGTCCCACCTCCCGCCCCACAAGTGCCACATCCCGCCCCACAAGTGCCACCACCCGCCCCACAAGTGCCACCTTCTGTTCCACAACTTCCACCTCCTGCCCCACAAGTTATAACTCCTGCCCCACAAGTGTTGCATTTTGCCCCACAAGTGCCACCTCCCGCCTCACAAGTGCCAATTCCTGCCCCGCAACTTCCATCTCCTGCTCCACAAGTGCCACCACGAACCGCACAATTGCCACCTCCTTCCCCATATCAACCACCTCCCATCCAACAAGTGCCACCTCCTGCCCCACAAGTGCCAATTCCTGCCCCACAAGTGCCAGCTCATGCTTCACAAGTGCCAGCTCCAGCCCCTCATCATCCACCTCCTGCTCCACAAGTGCCACCTCCTGCCCCACAATGACCACCTCCTGCCCCACATCATCCACCCCCTGCGCCACAAGTGCCAAATCCTGCCCTACAAGTGCCAGCTCATTCCCCTGAAGTGCCAGCTCCTGCCCCACAAGTGTCACTGACCGCCCAACTTCCTCCTCCTGACACATAAGTGCAACCTCCTGCCCCACAAGTGCCACCTCCCGCCCTACAACTTCCACCTCCCGCTCCACAACTTCCACCTCCTGCCCCACAAGTGCCACCTCCCGCCCTACAACTTCCATCTCCTGGCTCACAAGTTCCACCTCCTGCCTAAAAAGAGCCACGTCCTGCCCCACAACTTCCACGTAACGTCCCATAAGTTCCACCTCCTGCCCCACAAGTGCCAACTCCTGCCCCACAAGTGCCACCTCCTGCCCAACAAGTGCCACCACCCTCCCCAAAATGCCAACTCCCGCCCCACAAGTGCCACGTCCAGCCCCACAACTTCAACCTCCTGCCCCAAAAACAAAAACTTATGGGGCAGGAGTGTCAACTCCTGCCCCATAAGTTCCATATCCCACCCCACAAGTGCCACTACCTGCCCCACTAGTGCCATCTCCATTTCCATAGGTGCCACCTCCCGCCCCACAACTTCCACGTAACGCCCCATAAGTTCCAGCTCCTGCCCAACAAGTGCCACCTCTTGCCCCACAAGTGCCAAATACTTCCCCACAACTTCCACCTTCTGCCGCACTAGTGCCAACTCCAATTCCACAAGTGCCACCTCCCACACCACAAGTGCCACCACCTGTCCCACAAGTGCCAACTCCTGCCCCACAAGTGCCATTTCTTGCCCCACAAGTGCCACCTCCTGCCCCACAAGAGCCAGTTCCAGCCCCACAAATGCCACCTCCTGCCCCACAACTTCAACATCCCGCCATACAAGTACCACCTCCTGCCCAACGTGTGCCACATCCTGCCCCACAAGTGCCAAATCCTGCCCCGCAACTTTTACCTCCTGCCCCACAAGTGCCACCTCCAGCCCCACAAGTGCCACATCCCTCCCCACAAGTGCCACCTCCTGCCCCACAAGTGCCACCTCCCGCCCCACAACTTCCACCCCCTCCCCTCAAGTTACATCTCCTGCCCCACAAGTGCCAACACCTGACCCACAAGTGCCACCTCCTGCCCCACAACTTTACATTCCGCCCCACAATTTCCACCTCCTGTCTTACAAGTTCCACTTCCTGCCCCACAAGTGCCACCTCCTGCCCAACAATTGCCATTTCTTACCCCACAGGTTCCAACTCCTGTCCCACATGTGCCAACTCCTGCCCCACAAGTGCCATTTCCTGCCCCACAACTTCCACCTCCCGCCCCAGAAGTGCCAGATCCTGTCCCACAAGTGCCACCTACCACGCCACAAATTCCACCTCCTGCCCCACAAGTTCCACCTCCTGCCCCACAATGACCACCTCCTGCCCCACATCATCCACCTCCTGCCCCACAATGACCACCTCCTGCCCCACATCATCCACCTCCTGCCCCACAAGTGCCAATTCCTGCCCTACAAGTGCCAGCTCATTCCCCTGAAGTGCCAGCTCCTGCCCCACAAGTGCCACATTTTGCCACACCACTGCCACCTCCCCCCCCAAATAATCCACCTCCTGCCCCACAAGTGTCACTGACCGCAACTTCCTCCTCCTGACCCACATGTGCAACCTCCTGCCCCACAACTTCAACATCCCGCCACACAAGTGCCGACTCCTGCCCAACGTGTGCCACATCCTGCTCCACAAGTGCCAACTCCTGCCCCACATCGTCCACCTCCCACCCAACAAGTGCCACCTCCTGCCCCACAAGTGCCAATTCCTGCCCCACATGTGCCAGCTCATGCCCCACAAGTGCCAGGTTCTGTCCCACATCATCCACCTTCTGCCCCACAAGTGCCACCTCCTGCCCCACAACGACAACCTCCTGCCCCACATCATCCACCCCCTGCACCACAAGTGCCAATTCATGCCCTACAAGTGCCAGCTCACTCCCCTGAAGTGCCAGCTCCTGCCCCACAATGCCACCTCCTGTCCCACATGTGCTAACTCCTGCCCCACAAGTGCCATTTTCTGCCCCACAACTTCTACCTCACGGCCCACAAGAGCCAGTTCCAGCCCCACAAATGCCACCTCCCGCCCCACAACTTCAACATCCCGCCACACAAGTGCCACCTCCTGCCCCACAAGTGCCAAATCCTGTTCTGCAACTTCCAACTCCTGCTCCACAAGTGCCACCTCCTGCCCCACATCATCTACCTCCCACCCCACAAGTGCCACCTCCTGCCCCTCAAGTTACATCTCCCGCCCCACAAGTGCCACCTCCTGCCTCACAACTTCCAACTCCCACTACAACAATTTCCACCTCCTGTCTTACAAGTTCCACTTCCGCCCCACAAGTGCCACCTCCAGCCCCATAAGTGCCTAATCATGCCCCACAACATCCACCTGTGCCCTACAAATTTCCGGCTCCACATCATATAACTCCAGCCCCACAAGCGCCACCTCCTGCACAAAAAGATCCACCTCAAGCCCCACAGGTGCCACCTCCCGCCCCACAACTTCCACCTCCCGCCCCACAATTGCCACCTCCTGCCCCACAAGTGCCACCTCCCGCCCAACAATTGTGGCCACATGACAAACAAGTTCCACTTCCGCCCCACAAGTGTCACCTCCTGCCCAACAAGTGCCATTTCTTACCCCACAGGTTCGAAATCCTACCCCACTGGTGCCATTTCCTGCCCCACAAGTGCCACCTCCTGCCCCACAACGACCACCTCCTGCCCCACAAGTGCCAATTCCTGCCCTACAAGTGCCAGCTCATTCCCCTGAAGTGCCAGCTCCTGCCCCACAAGTGCCACATTTTCCCACACCACTGCCACCTCCCCCCCAAATAATCCACCTCCTGCCCCACAAGTGTCACTGACTGACCAACTTCCTCCTCCTGACCCACAAGTGCAACCTCCTGCCCTACAAGTGCCAGCTCCTGCCCGACAAGAGCCACTTCCTGCCCCACAAGTACCTCTTCCCTCCCAACAAGTTCCAATTTCCACCCCACAAGTGCCACTACCTGCCCCACAAGTGCAACCTCCTGCCCCACATCGTCCACCTCCCACCCAACAAGTGCCACCACCTGCCCCACAAGTGCCAATTCCTGCCCCACAAGTGCCAGTTCATGCCCCACAAGTGCCACATTTGTCCACACTACTGCCACCTCCCCCCCCAAATAATCCACCTCCTGCCCCACAAGTGTCACTGACTGACCAACTTCCTCCTCCTGACCCACAAGTGCCAGCTCCTGCCCCACAAGAGCCACTTCCTGCCCCACAAGTACCTCTTCCCTCCCAACAAGTTCCAATTTCCACCCAACAAGTTCCAATTTCCGCCCCACAAGTGCCACCTCCTGCCCCACATAATCCACGTCCTGCTCCAAAATTGCCACCTCCTGCCCCACAAGTGCCACCTCCCACCCAACAAGTGCCACCTCCAGCCCCACCAGTTCCACCGCCCGCCCCACAAGTACCACCTCCTGACCCACAAGTGCCACTACGTGACCCACAATTGCCACCTCCCGTCTCACAATTGCAACTCTCGCCCAACAAGTGCCACCTCCTGCCCCACAATTGCCACCACCCCCCCAACAAGTGCCACCTCCCGCCCCACAGGTACCACATCCCACCCCACAAGTGCAACCTCCTGCCCCACAAGTGCCAACTCTCGCCCCACAAGTGCCAACTCCTGCCCCACAACATCCACCTCACGCTCCAAAAGTGCCACCTCCTGCCCCACAAGTGCTACTTCCTGCCTTACATGTGCCACTTCCCGCTGCACAAGTGACACCTCCAGCCCCACAGCTGCCACAACCCGCCCCACAACTTCCACATCCCGCCTCACAACTGCAAGCTCCTGCCCCACAATTGCCACCTCCTACCACACAAGTGCCAACTCCTGCCCCACAAGTGCCACCTCATGTCCCTCAATTTTCACCTTATGCCCCAAAAGTGCCACCTCCCGCCCAACAAGTGCAACATCTCGCCCCACTAGTGCCACGTCCCGGCCCAAAATTGCTACCTCCTGCCCCACATCATCCACCTCCTGTTCCACAAATGTCACCTCCTGACCCACAACTTCCACCTCCTGCCCCACAAGTGCCACCTTCTGCCTCACAAGTGCCACCCCTTGCCCCACAAGTGCCACATCCCACCGCACAATTTCCACCTCTTGTTACACAAGTCTCACCTCCCGCCCAACAACAGCCTCCTCCTGCCCCACAAGTGCCACCTCCTGCCCCACAAGTGCCACCTCCCACCCCACAAGTGCCACGTCCTTCCCAATTGCCACGTCCTGTCCCACAAGTGCCACCTCCTGCCGTACAAGTGCCACCCTCTGCCCCACAATTGCCACTTCTTGCCCCACAATTGCCAATTCTTGCCCCACAACTTCCACCTCCCACCCCATAACTTCCACCTCCCGTCCCACAGCTTCCACATCCTGCCCCACAAGTGCCCGATCCTGCCCCAGAAGTACCACCACCTGACCCACAAGTGCAAACTCCTGCCCCACAAGTGCCACCTCGCATCCCGCAAGTGCCACATCCCGCCCCACAAGTTCCACCTCCTGCCTTACAAGGTCCCATTCCTGCTTCACAAGTGCCAGCTCATGTTTCACAAATGCCAGCTCCTGCCCCACATCATCAACTTCCTGCCCCACAAGTGTCACCTCCAACCCCACAAAGACAGCCTCCTGCACCACATCATCCACCTCCTGCCCCACAAGTGCCAATTCCTGCCCCACAAGTGCCAGCTCATGCCCCACAAGTGCCAGCTCCTGCCCCACAACAGCCTCCTCCTGCCCCACAAGTGCCACCTCGCATCCCGCAAGTGCCACATCCCGCCCCACAAGTTCCACCTCCTGCCTTACAAGTGCCAATTCCTGCCCTACAAGTGCCAGCTCATTCCCGTGAAGTGCCAGCTCCTGCCCCACAAGTGCCACAGTTTGCCACACCACTGCCACCTCCCCCCCCAAATAATCCACCTCCTGCCCCACAAGTGTCACTGACCGCCCAGCTTCCTCCTCCTGCCCCACAAGTGCAACCTCCTGCCCGACAAGAGCCACTTCCTGCCCACAAGTTCCACCTCCTGCCCCAAAAGTGCCAATTCCTGCTTCACAAGTGCCAGCTCATGCTTCACAAATGCCAGCTCATGCCCCACATCATCAACTTCCTGCCCCACAAGTGTCACCTCCAACCACACAAAGACAGCCTCCTGCCCCACATCATCCACCTCCTGCCCCACAAGTGCCAATTCCTGCCCCACAAGTGCCAGCTCATGCCCCACAAGTGCCAGCTCCTGCCCCACAAGTGCCAGCTCTTGCCTCACAGGTGCCACCTCCTGCCCCACAAGTGCCACCTCCTGCCCCACAAGTGCCACCTCCCGCCAAACAACTGACACCACCTGCCCCACAAGTGCCACCTCCCACCAAACAACTGACACCTCCTGCCCCACAAGTGTCACCTCCTGCCCAACAAGTTCCACCTCTTGACCTACAAGTGTCACCTCCTGCCCCATTAATTTCACCTCTCGCCCAACAAATGCCACCACCTCCCCCAAAAGCGCCACCTCCTGCCCCACAGGTGCCATTTCCTGCCCCACAACATCCACCTCCCACGCACAAGTGCAACCTACCGCCCCACAACTTCCACCTCCTGCCCCACAAGTGCCAACACCTGCCCCACAAGTGCCAACACCTGCCCCACAAGTGCCACCTCCCGCCCCACAAGTGCCACCTGTCACCCTGCAAGTCCAGCTCCTCTCGCCCCACAAGTGCCAGCTCATGCTTCACAAGTGCCAGCTCCTGCCCCACATCATCAACTTCCTGCCCCACAAGTGCCACCTCCAACCCCACAAAGACAGCCTCCTTCCCCACAAGTGCCACCTCCTGCCCCACAAGTGCCAATTCCTGCCCCACAATTGCCAGCTCATGCCCCACAAGTGACAATACTTGCTCCACAAGTGCCACCTCTTGCCCAACAGGTGCCACCTCCTGCCCCACAAATGCCAAATCCTGCCCTGCAACTTCCACCTCCTACCCCACAACTTCCAGCTCCTGCCCCACATCATCCACCAACCGCCCCTCAAGTGTCACCTCCTGCCCCACAACTTCCATCTCCCACTCCACAAGTGCCACCTACTGCACAACAAATACCATCTCTTGCCCCATAAGTGCCACCTCCTGCCCCACAACCGCTACCTCCTGCCTCATATCATTCACCTCCCGCCCCACAATTTCCACCTCCTGCTCAACTAGTGCCACGTGCTGCCCCACAAGTTCCATTTCCCGCCCCACAAGTGCCACCTCCCGCCCCACAAGTGCCGCCTCCAGCCACACAAGTGCCGCCTCCAGCCACACAAGTGCTAAATCGTGCCGCTCAACTTTCACCTCCCGCCCCACAACTGCCACCTCCCGCCTTAAAAGTGCCACCTCCCGACCCACAAGTGCCTCCTCCTGTCCCACAGTTGTCACCTCCCGCTCCACAAGTTACACCTCACCCCCCACAAGTTCTACCACCCACCCCACAAGTGCCACCTGCAGCCCCAGAAGTGTCAAATCCTGCCACACAACTTCCACATCCAGCCCCACAAGTGCCACCTCCCGCCCCACAACTTCCACTTCCTGCCCAACAACAGCCTCCTCCTGCCCCACAAGTGCCTCCTCCTGCCCCACAAGTGCTACCTACTTCCCCACATGTGCCTCCTCCTGCCCCACAAGTGCCTCCTCCTGCCCCACAAGTGCCAACTCCTGCCCCACATCATCCACCAACCGCCCCACAAGTTCCACCTCCTGCACCACAAGTGCCACCTCCCGCACCACAAGTGCCACAACCCGCCCCACAAATCCAACTCCTGACCCACAAGTTCCAATACCCGCACCACAAGTGCCACCTCCCGACCCACATGTGCCAACTTCTGCCCCACAAGTGCCAGCTCCTGCCCCTCAAGTGTCACCTCTTCCCCACAAGTGCCACCTTCTGCTCCACAAGTGCCACTTCCTGCCGCACAAGTGATACCTCCAGCCCCACAACTGCCACCACCCGCCCCACAACTTCCACCTCCCGCCTCACAAGTGCAACCTCCAGGCCCACAAGTGCCACCTCCAGATCCACAAGGATTAACTCCTGCCCCACAAGTGCCACCTCCTGCCCTTCAAGAGCCACTTCTTGCCCCACAAGTAACATTTCCTGCCCCACAAGTGCCAGTTCATGCCCCACAAGTGCTATGACCCAGCCCAAAAGTGCCAACTCCTGCCCCACTAGTGCCACCTCCCGCCCCACAAGTGCCACCACCCTCCCCACAACTTCAACCTCCTTCCCCAAAACATCCAACTCCCGCCCCACAGGTGTCATCATCTGCCCCACAACTGCCACATCCCGCCCCACAAGTGCCACCTCCTGCCCCACAAGTGCCACCTCCCGCCCCTCAAGTGCCACACACTGCCCCACAAGTGCCGCCCCCAGCCCCGAAAGTGCCACCCCTTGCCCCACAAATGCCACATCCCACAGCACAATTTCCACCACTTGTTACACAAGTCCCACCTCCCGCCCAACAACAACAGCCACCTCCTGCCCCACAAGTGCCACCTCGCATCCCACAAGTGCCACCTCCCACCCCACAAGTGCCACATCCCCTCCCCCACAAGTTCCACCTCCTGCCTTACAAGTGCCAATTCCTGCCCTACAAGTGCCAGCTCATTCCCCTGAAGTGCCAACTCCTGCCCCACAAGTGCCACATTTTGCCACACCACTGCCACCTCCCCCCCAAATAATCCACCTCCTGCCCCACAAGTGTCACTGACCGCCCAACTTCCTCCTCCTGACACACAAGTGCCACCTCCTGCCCCACAAGTGCCAGCTCCTGCCCGACAAGAGCCACTTCCTGCCCCACAAGTACCTCTTCCCTCCCAACAAGTTCCAATTTCCGCCCCACAAGTGCCACCTCCTGCCCCACAAGTGCCACCTCCTGCCCCACAAGTGCAACCTCCTGCCCCACAAATGCCACCTTTCGCCCCACAAGTTCCTCCTCTTGCTCCACAACTTCCACCTCCCACTCCACAACTTCCACCTCCTGCCCCAGTAGTGCCACCTCCCGACCCACAAGTGCCACCTCCCGCCCCACAAGAGCCACCTCCTGGCTCAAAAGAGCCACCTCCCGCCCCACAACTTCCACGTAACGCCCCATAAGTTCCACCTCCTGCCCAACAAGTGCCACCTCTCGTCCCACAAGGACCACCTCCTGCCCCACAAGTGCCACCTCCTGCCCCACAAGTGCCACCTCCTGCCCAACAAGTGCCACCTCTCGTCCCACAAGGACCACCTCCTGCCTCACAAGTGCCACCTCCTGCCCCACAAGTGCCACCACCTGCCCAACAAGTGCCACCTCTCGTCCCACAAGGACCACCTCCTGCCCCACAAGTGCCAACTCCTGCCCCACAAGTGCCAACTCCTGCCCCACAAGTACCACCACCCTCCCCAAAATGCCAACTCCCGCCCCACAAGAGCCACGTCCAGCCCCACAACTTCCACCTCCTGCCCCAAAAGTGTCAACTCCTGCCCCATAAGTTCCATATCCCGCCCCACAAGTGCCACTACCTGCCCCACTAGTGCCATCTCCATTTCCACAGGTGCCACCTCCCGCCCCACAACTTCCACGTAACGCCCCATAAGTTCCACCTCCTGCCCAACAAGTGCCACCTCTCGTCCCACAAGGACCACCTCCTGCCCCACAAATGCCACCTCTTGCCCCACAAGTGCCAAATACTTCCCCACAACTTCCACCTTCTGCAGCACTAGTGCCAACTCCAATTCCACAAGTGCCACCTCCCACACCACAAGTGCCACCACCTGACCCACAAGTGCCAACTCCTGCCCCACAAGTGCCATTTCTTGCCCCACAAGTGCCACCTCCTGCCCCACAAGTGCCATTTCCTGCCCTACAACTTCCACCTCCTGCCCCACAAGAGCCAGTTCCAGCCCCACAAATGCCACCTCCCGCCCCACAACTTCAACAACCCGCCATACAAATGCCACCTTCTGCCCAACGTGTGCCACATCCTGCCCCACAAGTTCCAAATCCTGCCCCACATGTGCAACCTCCTGCCCCACAAGTGCCACCTCCCACCCCACAAGTGCCAAATCCTGCCACACAATGTCCACCTCCTGCTCCACAAGTGCCACCTCGAACCGCACAATTGCCACCTCCTTCCCCATATCAACCACCTCCCATCCAACAAGTGCCACCTCCTGCCCCACAAGTGCCACATCATAACATTATGTGCAGTGTGGATCATTAGAAGCTTCATACTCCAGTTCCATGGAATAACAACGTTCCAAATACTCATCTCTCAGAAGAAAACTACATATCCCAGAGGACTTCGCAGCCAAAGTTAGTCATGGGAGGAGGACATATGTATAATCTCCTCCCAGGCTGGAGCTCTCTTTTTTGGGCTGGGGACCCTACAGGGCAGCTGCCCCCTGTCATTCGCAAAGGTAAATCTATGTAACCTGTGACAGATTTTGGTGGAGATGGCGGGCATAAGCTGCTGCTTTTTAGCTTTTAGAACAAATCTCTCTTTGCTCTCAGAGAGCTTCGTTAGGGATGTGATATCTTTTCATAGCTGCTCACTGAGAACGTGACCTTGAAAGTCCAGGCAAACTGTCAAAATTCAGGGGTAGCTGTAAACTCTGAGCATTGTTATCTTGCTTTTGTAAAGAAAACAATGGGATTTCTTTCTCTCCCAGAGCACAGCTAGCTAGCTCTGACTTTTACAGCGCCTGCCAGCTACTGCCAGCTATGAGTCTGCTCTTTATTTTAGGAGCACTGCATAGGGGATTCAAAGCCATCATGTTCTTTGAAACTTACTGGCCCTTCTTAATTTATTGATTTCTTGTTATAGAATATATGCATTATACGACCAAGTAAGGGCCTGGTACTTCTACGCAATGTGGTATGATGTGAATTTTGACACTTGCATCCCAGATGAAATAGTTAATTTTACAATGACTAATTTCACAATTGCTAATTTCACAGCAGCTAGTTTTACAAACACCACGATGTTCAATCCGGTTTCCAGGCTGCCTTATCAGATTGCCGCACAGTGTTTGAAAACCGAGTTAGTGTTCATCCTTGTGTTCATACTCATGTTCATGTTATCAGTATCAATATATATGAATGTACTCCTCTCCATTCGTTCTATGCGGAAGTCCCCTCCAAAACCAGAAAATGCTGACTGGCAGGGAATATGGAAAGGTTTAGGAAAAATCTTAGAAGCGTGGGGACCTGCAGTGTCATGGGATTTCACTCTTGAACACCTGAGGGACCCTGAGAAATTGAGTATTTGAGTCAGAGATCTAAGGAGGTAAACCACACTTGGGGTTTGGCTTATGCTTACCGTGCTCTATATACTACTACCCTGGAGAGGGAGAGTTTCCGATCTGAGGTTCAAGCCTCAAAAAAAAAAAAAATCCCCAAGTCAACTCTGATCAGTCACAGGAGGCACCAGTAACAATATCAGTTGCCCCTGTGGAAGGAAGAAATGGAAACAGGTGTCCTTGTGTCTAGGATGAGAAGAAGGAGAAGCAGAGGAGGAGGCAGCAGAAGATCCAGGTAGGGGGTCTGGATTGGCACTGAGAAATGCAAAAATAAAAAACAAAAAAAAAAACAAAAAAAAAAACTAAGAGGCATGAAGAAGAGAGTGATGAGGAGGAAATCTCTATTACCATTCATCAATCTCTGAAGATGGATGAATTCCAAGGCTCAAGAAAGGAGTTTACATGGCATCAAAATGAAGGTCTCTTGCCTGATTGATTTGCTTCTGGGACAACGGGGCCAACAGCCTGTCTCTAGCTGGTAATGAATCTCACCAACTAGGAAGCATTGCCAGAGACCCAGCTATCGACAGAGAGATTAGCAGATGTTTGGATGGAGCTGGCACCCTCTGGACTGTTAACAGCCGTGAGGGAAATGTAACCCTTCAAGGATGCTTTGAAGCCTCAGACTATTAAGTGGGATACCATCGAAAAAGGTATCCAGTACCTGAGGGAAATGACCGTGGTGGAAATGTTGTATGACCCTGATCCACAAGACCGTGATCCTGAGAGAGTGAGGACCAAGCCTAGCATGTGGCAGAAACTCACAAGTACAGCACCAGAAAGATATGCACACACACTGGCAACAACATTTGGAAGATCTGAGGAACAAGAGAGAAGACCCCGAGTTTTTGAACTGATTATGACACTTCAAAACTATGAAGAGCAGCTCCCCCCAGTACGCACCGCAGTTTCTGCCATCTCACGAGTAGAAGACTGATAGATGAAATGCACAAGAAACTATTTCCATCGACTAATTGTGATGGTCGAGTAGTAGTATCAGAAACGACAGATGAAGGTCAGTCTCCATACGGGTCACCAGGTCTAGTGAAGGACCTGATCAAAATATTCCAATCCTACTCTTCACCTGTATCATCAAAAGTTTCAGCTATTAGACACACGTGCTTTCCAGCTCAAGCAAGGAACAACAGTAAGATTGCACAGCGTGTTTCCATGTGGTGCTACCTACGGGACCACAGAGAAGACATGAGGAAGTGGCACGACCAGCCTACTCCTGTACTGCGAGCACGGGTGAGAGAACTACAAAACAGACCAACCACCAGTGGAGTTGCTTCATTCATCACAGGTAACCCATAGAGGGGCCCTGCCCTCAGTCTTGGCGGGGAGAGGGATAATAAGAGTTTATTGGACTGTGTGGATTAAATGGTCTGGCCCAACAGAACCACAGAACCACTGCTGGATACCGGTGCAAAGTGCACTCTAATGCCCTCGAATCACAAAGGGACAGAATCAATCAAACAGAATCAATGGAGTGACTGGGGGCTCTCAAGAATTGACTGTGTTGGAGGCCGAAATAAGCCTCACTGGTAAAGACTGGCAAAAACATCCTATTGTGACTGGCCCAGTGGCTCCGTGTGTCCACAAGTGCCACCTCCCGCCCCACAAGTGCCAAATCCTGCCCTTCAACTTCCACCTCCTGCTCCACAAGTGCCACCTCCTGCCCCACAACGACCACCTCCTGCCCCACATCATCCACCCCCTGCGCCACAAGTGCCAATTCCTGCCCTACAAGTGCCAGCTCATTCCCCTGAAGTGCCAGCTCCTGCCCCACAAGTGTCACTGACCGCCCAACTTCCTCCTCCTGACACATAAGTGCAACCTCCTGCCCCACAAGTGCCACCTCCCGCCCGACAACTTCCACCTCCCGCTCCACAACTTCCACCTCCTGCCCCACAAGTGCCACCTCCCGCCCTACAACTTCCATCTCCTGGCTCACAAGTTCCACCTCCTGCCTAAAAAGAGCCACGTCCCGCCCCACAACTTCCACGTAACGTCCCATAAGTTCCACCTCCTGCCCAACAAGTGCCACCTCTCGTCCCACAAGGACCACCTCCTGCCCCACAAGTGCCACCTCCTGCCCCACAAGTGCCACCTCCTGCCCAACAAGTGCCACCACCCTCCCCAAAATGCCAACTCCCGCCCCACAAGTGCCACGTCCAGCCCCACAACTTCCACCTCCTGCCCCAAAAGTGTCAACTCCTGCCCCATAAGTTCCATATCCCACCCCACAAGTGCCACTACCTGCCCCACTAGTGCCATCTCCATTTCCTCAACTGCCACCTCCCGCCCCACAACTTCCACGTAACGCCCCATAAGTTCCACCTCCCGCCCAACAAGTGCCACCTCTCGTCCCACAAGGACCACCTCCTGCCCCACAAGTTCCACCTCTTGCCCCACAAGTGCCAAATACTTCCCCACAACTTCCACCTTCTGCCGCACTAGTGCCAACTCCAATTCCACAAGTGCCACCTCCCACACCACAAGTGCCACCACCTGACCTACAAGTGCCAACTCCTGCCCCACAAGTGCCATTTCTTGCCCCACAAGTGCCACCTCCTGCCCCACAAGTGCCATTTCCTGCCCTACAACTTCCACCTCCTGCCCCACAAGAGCCAGTTCCAGCCCCACAAATGCCACCTCCCGCCCCACAACTTCAACATCCCGCCATACAAGTGCCACCTCCTGCCCAACGTGTGCCACATCCTGCCCCACAAGTGCCAAAACCTGCCCCGCAACTTTTACCTCCTGCTCCACAAGTGCCAACTCATGCCCCACATCATCCAACTCCTGCCCCACAAGTGCCAACTCCTGCCCCACAAGTGCCAACTCCCACCCCACAAGTGCCACCTCCTGCCCCACATCATCCACCTCCCATCCAACAAGTGCCACCACCTGCCGCACAACTGCCAATTCCTGCCCCACAAGTGCCAGCTCATGCTTCACAAGTGCCAGCTCCTGCCCCTCATCATCCACCTCCTGCCCCACAAGTGCCACCTCCCGCCCAACAATTGTGGCCACATGACAAACAAGTTAAAAATCCCACCCCACAAGTACCACTACATGCCCAACAGGTGCCACCTCCCACCCCACAACTTCAGCCTCCCGCCACAGAAGTGCCAACTCCTGCCCAACGTGTGATATCTCCTGCACCACAAGTTCCAAGTCTTGCCCCACAAGTTCCACCTACCATCCCACAAGTGCCACCTCCAGCCCCACAAGTGCCATCTCCCACCCCACAAGTACCAAATCCTGCCCCACAACTTCCACCTCCTGCCCCACAAGTGCCATCTCCTGTCGCACAAGTTCCACCTTCTGCCCCACAAGTGTAACCTCCAGCCCCATAAGTGCCAAATCCTGCCCCACAACATCCACCTGTGCCCTACAAATACCATTTCCGGCTCCACATCATCCAACTCCTGCCCCACAAGTGCCACCTCCCGACCCACAAGTGCCACCTCCTGCCGTGCAAGTGCCAGCTCCTGCCCCGAAAGTGCCAGCTCCTGCTCCACATCTGCCACCTCTCGCCCCACAAGTTCCAGCTCCCGCCCCATAAGTGCCACCTCCCTCTCCACAAATTCCACCTCCCGCCCACAAGTGCCACATCGCTCCCCACAAGTGCCACCTCCTGCCCCACTAGTGCCACCTCCCGCCCCACAAGTGCAACCTCCCACCCCACAAGTACCAAATCCTGCCCCACAACTTCCACCTCCTGCCCCAGAAGTGCCATCTCCTGCCCCAGAAGTGCCATCTCCTGCCCCACATGTGTCACCTCCTGCCGCACATCATCCACCTCCAAACCCATAAGTGCCACCTCCTGCACAACAAGTGCCAATTCCTGCCCCACAAGTGCCAGCACATGCTTCACAAGCGCCAGCTCCAGCCTAACATCATCCACCTCCTGCCCCACAAGTGCAACATCCCGCCCCACAAGAGCCACTTCCTTCCCCACAAGTACCCCATCCCACACCACAAGTTCCAATTCCTGCCATACAAGTGCCTCCTCCTTCCCCACAAGTGCCACCTCCTGCTTCACAACTTCCACCTCCCGACCCACAAGTGCCACCTCCTGCCCCACAACTTCCACCTTGCGACCCACAAGTGCGAACTCCCGCCAAACAACTGACACCTCCTGCCTCACAAGTGCCACCTCCTGCCCCACAAGTGCCACCTCCCGACCCACAAGTGCCACCTCCCGACCCACAAGTGCCACCTCCTGCCGTGCAAGTGCCAGCTCCTGCCGTGCAAGTGCCACCTCTCGCCCCACAAGTTCCAGCTCCCGCCCCATAAGTGCCACCTCCCTCTCCACAAATTCAGCCTCCCACCCACAAGTGCCACATCGCTCCCCACAAGTGCCACCTCCCGCCCCACAAGTTCTAACTCCCGCCCCACAAGTGCCAACTCCCGCCCCACAAGTGCCAACTCCCGCCCCACAAGTGCCAACTCCCGCCCCACAAGTGCCAACTCCTGCCGCACAACTGCCAATTCCAGCCCCACAAGTGCAAGCTCATGCTTCACAAGTGCCAGCTCCTGCCCCTCATCATCCACCTCCTGCCCCACAAGTGCCACCTCCTGCCCAAAACCTGCCACCTCCCTCCCCACAATGCCACCTCCTGCCATATTAGTGCAGCCTCCTCCCCCACAAGTGCCAACTCCCGCCCCAAAAGTCCCACCTCCTTCCAAACAAGTGCCACATCCCGCCCCAAAAGTGCCACTTCCTGCCCCTCTATCGCCACCTCCTGCTCCAGAAGTTCCACTTCCTGCACCACAAGTTACACCTACAGCCCCACAATTTCCACCTCCTGCCCCAGAAGTTCCACTTCCGCCCCACAAGTGCCACCTCCTGCCCAACAAGTGCCAGTTCCTGCCCCACATGTGCAAGGTCCTGTCCTTCAACTTCCACCTCCTGCCCCACAACTTCCACCTCCCGCCCCACAACGACCACCTCCTGCCCCACATCATCCACCTCCTTCCCCACAAGTTCCAATTCCTGCCCTACAAGTGCCACCTCATTCCCCTGAAGTGCCAGCTCCTGCCCCACAAGTGCCACATTTTGCCACACCACTGCCACCTCCCCCCCCAAAATAATCCACCTCCTGCCCCACAAGTGTCACTGACCGCCCAACTTCATCCTCCTGACCCACAAGTGCAACCTCCTGCCCCACAAGTGCCAGCTCCTGCCCGACAAGAACCACTTTCTGCCCCACAAGTACCTCTTCCCTCCCAACAAGTTCCAATTTCCGCCCCACAAGTGCCACCTCCTGCCCCACAAGTGCAACCTCCTGCCCCACAAATGCCACCTTTCGCCCCACAAGTGCCAACTCCCGCTCCAAAACTTCCACCTCCCACTACACAACTTCCACCTCCTGCCCCAGTAGTGCCACCTCCTGCCCCACAAGTGCCACCTCCTGCCCCACAAGTGCCACCTCCCGCCCAACAATTCTGGCCACATGACAAACAAGTTCCACTTCCGCCCCACAAGTGCCACCTCCTGCCCAACAAGTGCCATTTCTTACCCCACAGGTTCCAAATCCTACCCCACTGGTGCCATTTCCTGCCCCACAAGTGCCATTTCCCCCCCCACATGTGCCAACTCCTGCCTTACAAGTTCCACCTCCTGCCCCAAAAGTGCCAATTCCTGCTTCACAAGTGCCAGCTCATGCTTCACAAATGCCAGCTCATGCCCCACATCATCAACTTCCTGCCCCACAAGTGTCACCTCTAACCCCACAAAGACAGCCTCCTGCCCCACATCATCCACCTCCTGCCCCACAAGTGCCAATTCCTGCCCCACAAGTGCCAGCTCATGCTTCACAAATGCCAGCTCATGCCCCACATCATCAACTTCCTGCCCCACAAGTGCCAGCTCATGCCCCACAGGTGCCACCTTTTGCCCCACATCATCCACCTCCTCCCCCACAAGTGACAATACCTGTTCCACAAGTGCCACCTCCCGCCCCACAACTTCAACATCCCGCCACACAAGTGCCGACTCCTGGCAACGTGTGCCACCTCCTGCCCCACATCGTCCACCTCCCACCCAACAAGTGCCACCACCTGCCCCACAAGTGCCAATTCCTGCCCCACATGTGCCAGCTCATGCTTCACAAGTGCCAGCTCCTGCACTACGTCATCCACTTCCTGCTCACAAGTGCCACCTCCTGACCGACAAAGACATCCTCCTGCCCCATAAGTGCCAATTCCTGCCCCACAAGTGCCAGTTCATGCCCCACAAGTGCCACATTTGTCCACACCCCTGCCTCCTCCCTCCCAAATAATCCACCTCCTGCCCCACAAGTGTCACTGACTGACCAGCTTCCTCCTCCTGACCCACAACTGCAACCTCCTGCCCCACAAGTGCCAGCTCCTGCCCGACAAGAGCCACATCCTGACCCACAAGTACCTCTTCCCTCCCAACAAGTTCCAATTTCCACCCCACAAGTGTCACCTCCTGCTCCACAAGTGCAACCTCCTGCCCCACATCGTCCACCTCCCACCCAACAAGTGCCACCACCTGCCCCACAAGTGCCAATTCCTGCCCCACAAGTGCCAGTTCATGCCCCACAAGTGCCACATTTGTCCACACCACTGCCACCTCCCCCCCCAAATAATCCACCTCCTGCCCCACAAGTGTCACTGACTGACCATCTTCCTCCTCCTGCCCCACAAGTGCCAGCTCCTGCCCCACAAGAGCCACTTCCTGCCCCACAGTTACCTCTTCCCTCCCTACAAGTTCCAATTTCCGCCCAACAAGTACCACCTCCTTCTGCACAAGTTCCACCTCCTGCCCTAAAAGCTCCATTTCCTGCCCCAGAAGTGCCACCTCCCGCCCCACAAATGCCAAATCCTGCCCTACAACTTCCACCTCCTGGCCCACAAGTGCCACCTCCCGCCCTACAACTGCCAAACCCTGCCCCAAAACTTCCACCTCCTGCCCAACAATTTCCAACTCGTGCCCCACAATTGCCACCTCCTGCCACACAAATGCCACCTTCTGCCTCAAAATGCCACCTCCTGCCCAACAACTCCAACCTCCCGCCCCACAAGTACCACCTCCTGCTCCACAAGTTCCACCTCCTGCCCCATAAGTTCCACCTTACGCCCCACAAGTGCCATCTCCTGCCCCAAAAGCTCAATTTCCTGCCCCATCAGTGCCACCTTCCGCACCACAAGTGCCACCTCCTGCCGCATAAGTGCCAATTTCTGCCCCACAAGTGCCACTTCCCGCCTTACAAATTTAACCTCCCACCCCACAAGTTCCACCTCCTGCCCCAAAAGTGCCAATTCCTGCTTCACAAGTGCCAGCTCATGCTTCACAAATGCCAGCTCATGCCCCACATCATCAACTTCCTGCCCCACAAGTGCCACCTCTAACCCCACAAAGACAGCCTCCTGCCCCACATCATCCACCTCCTGCCCCACAAGTGCCAATTCCTGCCCCACAAGTGCCAGCTCATGCCCCACAAGTGCCACCTCTGCCCCACATCATCCACCTCCTCTTCCACAAGTGACAATACCTGTTAGACAAGTGCAACCTCCAAGCCCACAACTTCAGCATCCCGCCACACAAGTGCCGACTCCTGGCAACGTGTGCCACATCCTGCCCCACAGGTGTCAACTCCTTCCCCATATCAACCACCTCCCATCCAACAAGTGCCCCCTCCTGCCCCACAAGTGCCAATTCCTGCCCCAGAAGTGCCACCTCAGGCCCCACAAGTGCCCCCTCCCGCTCCACAAGTGCCACGTCCTGCCCCACAAGTGCCACCTCCCGCCCCTCTATGGCCACCTCCTGCCCCACAAGTTACACCTCTTGCCACACAACGTCGACCCCCGCCCCACATGTGCCACCACCTGACCCACAAGTGCCAACTCCTGCCCCACAAGTGCCATTTCCTGCACCACATTTGTCGCGTCCTGCCCCACAAGTGCCGGCTCCTGCCCCACAAGTGCCAACTCCTGCCCCACAAGTGCCACCTCCCGCCCCACAAGTGCCCCCTCCCGCCCCACAAGTGCCCCCTCCCGCCCCACTACTTCCACGTCACACCCCAAATCTTCTTAACTTCCACCCCACAAGTGCTACCTCCTGCCCCAAACCTTCAACCTACTGCCCCACAACTGCCACTTCCCACCCAGCAATTGCCACCCCCCGCCCCACAAGTTCCTCCTCCCACCCCACAAGTGCCAACCCTTACCCCACAAGTGCCAACTCCTGCCCCACATCATCCACCAACCGCCCCACAATTGTCACCTCCTGCACCACAAGTGCCACCTCCCGACCCACAACTTCCAGCTCCCGCCCCAATAGTGCCAGCTCCCGGCCCACAATTGCCACCTCCTGCCCCACAACTTCCATCTCCCACTCCACAAGTGCCACCTACTGCACAACAAATACCATCTCCTGCCTCATAAGTGCCACCTCCTGCCCCACAACCGTTACCTCCTTCCTCATATCATTCGCCTCCCGCCCCACAATTTCCACCTCCTGCTCAACTAGTGCCACGTGCTGCCCCACAAGTTCCATTTCCCGCCCCACAAGTGCCACCTCCCGCCCCACAAGTGCTAAATCGTGCCACACAACTTCCACCACCCGCCCCACAACTGCCACCTCCCGCCTTAAAAGTGCCACCTCCCGACCCACAAGTGCCTCCTCCTGTCCCACAGTTGTCACCTCCCGCTCCACAAGTTACACCTCACCCCCCACAAGTTCTACCACCCACCCCACAAGTGCCACCTGCAGCCCCAGAAGTGTCAAATCCTGCCACACAACTTCCACATCCAGCCCCACAAGTGCCACCTCCCACCCCACAACTTCCACTTCCCGCCAAACAACGGCCTCCTCCTGCCCCACAAGTGCCTCCTCCTGCCCCACAAGTGCCACCTCCTGCCCCACAAGTGCTACCTACTTCCCCACAAGTGCCACCTCCTGCCGCACAAGTGCCACCTCCTGCCCCACATCATCCACCTCCTGCCTCACAAATGCCACATCCTGCCCCACAAGTGCCTCCTCCTGCCACACAAGTGCCACCTCCTGCCCCACAAGTGCCACCTCCTGCCGCACAAGTGCCACCTCCTGCCGCACATCATCCACCTCCTGCCTCACAAATGCCTCCTCCTGACCTCCAATTGCCACCTGCCGCCCCACAACTTCCACCTCACACCCCACAAGTGCCACCTCCTGCCGCACAAGTGCCACCTCCTGCCCCACATCATCCACCTCCTGCCTCACAAATGCCACATCCTGCCCCACAAGTGCCTCCTCCTGCCACACAAGTGCCACCTCCTGCCCCACAAGTGCCACCTCCTGCCCCACATCATCCACCTCCTGCCTCACAAATGCCTCCTCCTGACCCACAAGTGCCACCTCCCGCCCCACATGTGCCAACTTCTGCCCCACAAGTGCCAGCTCCTGCCCCTCAAGTGTCACCTCTTCCCCACAAGTGCCACCTTCTGCTCCACAAGTGCCACTTCCTGCCGCACAAGTGATACCTCCAGCCCCACAACTGCCACCACCCGCCCCACAACTTCCACCTCCCGCCTTTCAAGTGCAACCTCCAGGCCCACAAGTGCCACCTCCAGATCCACAAGAATTAACTCCTGCCCAACAAGTGCCACCTCCTGCCCTTCAAGAGCCACTTCTTGCCCCACAAGTAACATTTCCTGCCCCACAAGTGCCAGTTCATGCCCCACAAGTGCTATGACCCAGCCCAAAAGTGCCAACTCCTGCCCCACTAGTGCCACCTCCCGCCACACAAGTGCCACCACCCTCCCCACAACTTCAACCTCCTTCCCCAAAACATCCACCTCCCGCCCCACAGGTGTCATCATCTGCCCCACAACTGCCACATCCCGCCCCACAAGTGCCACCTCCTGCCCCACAAGTGCCACCTCCCGACCCTCAAGTGCCACACACTGCCCCACAAGTGCCGAGACCAGCCCCGCAAGTTCCACCCCTTGCCCCACAAGTGCCACATCCCACCGCACAATTTCCACCTCTTGTTACACAAGTCCCACCTCCCGCCCAACAACAGCCACCTCCTGCCCCACAAGTGCCACCTCGCATCCCACAAGTGCCACCTCCCACCCCACAAGTGCCACCTCCTGCCTTACAAGTGCCAATTCCTGCCCTACAAGTGCCAGCTCATTCCCCTGAAGTGCCAGCTCCTGCCCCACAAGTTCCACATTTGTCCACACCACAGCCTCCTCCCCCACAAATAATCCACCTCCTGCCCCACAAGTGTCACTGACCGCCCAACTTCCTCCTCCTGACCCACAAGTGCAACCTCCTGCCCTACAAGTGCCAGCTCCTGCCCGACAAGAGCCACTTCCTGCCCCACAAGTACCTCTTCCCTCCCAACAAGTTCCAATTTCCGCCCCACAAGTGCCACCTCCTGCCCCACAAGTGCAACCTCCTGCCCCACAAATGCCACCTTTCGCCCCACAAGTGCCATCTCCCGCTCCACAACTTCCACCTCCCACTCCACAACTTCCACCTCCTGCCCCAGTAGTGCCACCTCCCGACCCACAAGTGCCACCTCCCGACCCACAAGAGCCACCTCCTGCTCCACAAGTTCCACCTCCTGCCCCATAAGTTCCACCTTACGCCCCACAAGTGCCATCTCCAGCCCCAAAAGCTCAATTTCCTGCCCCATCAGTGCCACCTCCCGCACCACAAGTGCCACCTCCTGCCGCATAAGTGCCAATTTCTGCCCCACAAGTGCCACTTCCCGCCTTACAAATTTAACCTCCCACCCCACAAGTTCCACCTCCTGCCCCAAAAGTGCCAATTCCTGCTTCACAAGTGCCAGCTCATGCTTCACAAATGCCAGCTCATGCCCCACATCATCAACTTCCTGCCCCACAAGTGCCACCTCTAACCCCACAAAGACAGCCTCCTGCCCCACATCATCCACCTCCTGCCCCACAAGTGCCAATTCCTGCCCCACAAGTGCCAGCTCATGCCCCACAAGTGCCACCTCTGCCCCACATCATCCACCTCCTGCCCCACATCATCCACCTCCTCTTCCACAAGTGACAATACCTGTTAGACAAGTGCAACCTCCAAGCCCACAACTTCAGCATCCCGCCACACAAGTGCCGACTCCTGGCAACGTGTGCCACATCCTGCCCCACAGGTGTCAACTCCTTCCCCATATCAACCACCTCCCATCCAACAAGTGCCCCCTCCTGCCCCACAAGTGCCAATTCCTGCCCCAGAAGTGCCACCTCAGGCCCCACAAGTGCCCCCTCCCGCTCCACAAGTGCCACGTCCTGCCCCACAAGTGCCACCTCCCGCCTTTCTATGGCCACCTCCTGCCCCACAAGTTACACCTCTTGCCCCACAACGTCGACCCCCGCCCCACATGTGCCACCACCTGACCCACAAGTGCCAACTCCTGCCCCACAAGTGCCATTTCCTGCACCACATTTGTCGCGTCCTGCCCCACAAGTGCCGGCTCCTGCCCCACAAGTGCCAACTCCTGCCCCACAAGTGCCACCTCCCGCCCCACAAGTGCCCCCTCCCGCCCCACAAGTGCCCCCTCCCGCCCCACTACTTCCACGTCACACCCCAAATCTTCTTAACTTCCACCCCACAAGTGCCACCTCCTGCCCCAAACCTTCAACCTACTGCCCCACAACTGCCACTTCCCACCCAGCAATTGCCACCCCCCGCCCCACAAGTTCCTCCTCCCACCCCACAAGTGCCAACCCTTACCCCACAAGTGCCAACTCCTGCCCCACATCATCCACCAACCGCCCCACAATTGTCACCTCCTGCACCACAAGTGCCACCTCCCGACCCACAACTTCCAGCTCCCGCCCCAATAGTGCCAGCTCCCGGCCCACAATTGCCACCTCCTGCCCCACAACTTCCATCTCCCACTCCACAAGTGCCACCTACTGCACAACAAATACCATCTCCTGCCTCATAAGTGCCACCTCCTGCCCCACAACCGTTACCTCCTTCCTCATATCATTGACCTCCCGCCCCACAATTTCCACCTCCTGCTCAACTAGTGCCACGTGCTGCCCCACAAGTTCCATTTCCCGCCCCACAAGTGCCACCTCCCGCCCCACAAGTGCTAAATCGTGCCACACAACTTCCACCTCCCGCTCCACAACTGCCACCTCCCGCCTTAAAAGTGCCACCTCCCGACCCACAAGTGCCTCCTCCTGTCCCACAGTTGTCACCTCCCGCTCCACAAGTTACACCTCACCCCCCACAAGTTCTACCACCCACCCCACAAGTGCCACCTGCAGCCCCAGAAGTGTCAAATCCTGCCACACAACTTCCACATCCAGCCCCACAAGTGCCACCTCCCACCCCACAACTTCCACTTCCCGCCCAACAACAGCCTCCTCCTGCCCCACAAGTGCCTCCTCCTGCCCCACAAGTGCCACCTCCTGCCCCACAGGTGCTACCTACTTCCCCACAAGTGCCGCCTCCAGCCACACAAGTGCTAAATCGTGCCGCACAACTTCCACCTCCCGCCCCACAACTGCCACCTCCCGCCTTAAAAGTGCCACCTCCCGACCCACAAGTGCCTCCTCCTGTCCCACAGTTGTCACCTCCCGCTCCACAAGTTACACCTCACCCCCCACAATTTCTACCACCCACCCCACAAGTGCCACCTGCAGCCCCAGAAGTGTCAAATCCTGCCACACAACTTCCACATCCAGCCCCACAAGTGCCACCTCCCACCCCACAACTTCCACTTCCCGCCAAACAACGGCCTCCTCCTGCCCCACAAGTGCCTCCTCCTGCCCCACAAGTGCCACCTCCTGCCCCACAAGTGCTACCTACTTCCCCACAAGTGCCACCTCCTGCCGCACAAGTGCCACCTCCTGCCCCACATCATCCACCTCCTGCCTCACAAATGCCACATCCTGCCCCACAAGTGCCTCCTCCTGCCACACAAGTGCCACCTCCTGCCCCACAAGTGCCACCTCCTGCCGCACAAGTGCCACCTCCTGCCGCACATCATCCACCTCCTGCCTCACAAATGCCTCCTCCTGACCTCCAATTGCCACCTGCCGCCCCACAACTTCCACCTCACACCCCACAAGTGCCACCTCCTGCCGCACAAGTGCCACCTCCTGCCCCACATCATCCACCTCCTGCCTCACAAATGCCACATCCTGCCCCACAAGTGCCTCCTCCTGCCACACAAGTGCCACCTCCTGCCCCACAAGTGCCACCTCCTGCCCCACATCATCCACCTCCTGCCTCACAAATGCCTCCTCCTGACCCACAAGTGCCACCTCCCGCCCCACATGTGCCAACTTCTGCCCCACAAGTGCCAGCTCCTGCCCCTCAAGTGTCACCTCTTCCCCACAAGTGCCACCTTCTGCTCCACAAGTGCCACTTCCTGCCGCACAAGTGATACCTCCAGCCCCACAACTGCCACCACCCGCCCCACAACTTCCACCTCCCGCCTTTCAAGTGCAACCTCCAGGCCCACAAGTGCCACCTCCAGATCCACAAGAATTAACTCCTGCCCCACAAGTGCCACCTCCTGCCCTTCAAGAGCCACTTTTTGCCCCACAAGTAACATTTCCTGCCCCACAAGTGCCAACCCCTGCCCAACAAGTGCTATGACCCAGCCCAAAAGTGCCAACTCCTGCCCCACTAGTGCCACCTCCCGCCACACAAGTGCCACCACCCTCCCCACAACTTCAACCTCCTTCCCCAAAACATCCACCTCCCGCCCCACAGGTGTCATCATCTGCCCCACAACTGCCACATCCCGCCCCACAAGTGCCACCTCCTGCCCCACAAGTGCCACCTCCCGCCCCTCAAGTGCCACACACTGCCCCACAAGTGCCGAGACCAGCCCCGCAAGTTCCACCCCTTGCCCCACAAGTGCCACATCCCACCGCACAATTTCCACCTCTTGTTACACAAGTCCCACCTCCTGCCCAACAACAGCCACCTCCTGCCCCACAAGTGCCACCTCGCATCCCACAAGTGCCACCTCCCACCCCACAAGTGCCACCTCCTGCCTTACAAGTGCCAATTCCTGCCCTACAAGTGCCAGCTCATTCCCCTGAAGTGCCAGCTCCTGCCCCACAAGTTCCACATTTGTCCACACCACAGCCTCCTCCCCCACAAATAATCCACCTCCTGCCCCACAAGTGTCACTGACCGCCCAACTTCCTCCTCCTGACCCACAAGTGCAACCTCCTGCCCTACAAGTGCCAGCTCCTGCCCGACAAGAGCCACTTCCTGCCCCACAAGTACCTCTTCCCTCCCAACAAGTTCCAATTTCCGCCCCACAAGTGCCACCTCCTGCCCCACAAGTGCAACCTCCTGCCCCACAAATGCCACCTTTCGCCCCACAAGTGCCATCTCCCGCTCCACAACTTCCACCTCCCACTCCACAACTTCCACCTCCTGCCCCAGTAGTGCCACCTCCCGACCCACAAGTGCCACCTCCCGACCCACAAGAGCCACCTCCTGGCTCACAAGTTCCACCTCCTGCCTCAAAAGAGCCACCTCCCGCCCCACAACTTCCACGTAACGCCCCATAAGTTCCACCTCCTGCCCAACAAGTGCCACCTCTCGTCCCACAAGTACCACCTCCTTCCCCACAAGTGCCACCTCTTGCCCAACAAGTGCCAAATACTTCCCCACAACTTCCACCTTCTGCCTCACTAGTGCCAACTCCAATTCCACAAGTGCCACCTCCCACACCACAAGTGCCACCACCTGACCCACAAGTGCCAACTCCTGCCCCACAAGTGCCATTTCTTGCCCCACAAGTGCCACCTCCTGCCCCACAAGTGCCATTTCCTGCCGTACAACTTCCACCTCCTGCCCCACAAGAGCCAGTTCCAGCCCCACAAATGCCACCTCCTGCCCCACAACTTCAACATCCCGCCATATAAGTGCCACCTCCTGCCCAACGTGTGCCACATCCTGCCCCACAAGTGCCAACTCCTGCCCCACATCATCCACCTCCTGCCCCACAAGTGCCACCTCCAGCCCCACAAGTGCCACATCCCTCCCCACAAGTGCCACCTCCTGCCCCACAAGTGCCACCTCCCGCCCCACAACTTCCACCCCCTCCCCTCAAGTTACATCTCCTGCCCCACAAGTGCCAACACCTGACCCACAAGTGCCACCTCCTGCCCCACAACTTTACATTCCACCCCACAATTTCCACCTCCTGTCTTACAAGTTCCACTTCCTGCCCCACAAGTGCCAGCTCAGGCTTCACAAGTGCCAGCTCCTGCACCACATCATCCACTTCCCGCCCCACAAGTGCCACCTCCTGCCCAAGAATTGCCATTTCTTACCCCACAGGTTCCAACTCCTGCCCCACAGGTGCCATTTCCTGCCCCACAAGTGCCACCTCCTGTCCCACATGTGCCAACTCCTGCCCCACATATGCCATTTCCTGCCCCACATCTTCCACCTCCCGCCCAAAAGTGCCAGTTCCTGTCCCACAAGTGCCACCTACCACGCCACAAATTCCACCTCCTGCCCCACAAGTTCCACCTCCTGCCCCACAATGACCACCTCCTGCCCCACATCATCCACCTCCTGCTCCACAAGTGCCAATTCCTGCCCTACAAGTGCCAGCTCATTCCCCTGAAGTGCCAGCTCCTGCCCCACAAGTGCCACATTTTGCCACACCACTGCCACCTCCCCCCCCAAATAATCCACCTCCTGCCCCACAAGTGTCACTGACCGCCCAACTTCATCCTCCTGACCCACAAGTGCAACCTCCTGCCCCACTACTTCAACATCCCGCCACACAAGTGCCGACTCCTGCTCAACGTGTGCCACATCCTGCCCCACAAGTGCCAACTCCTGCCCCACATCGTCCAACTCCCACCCAACAAGTGCCACCTCCTGCCCCACAAGTGCCAAATCCTGCCCTACATGTGCCAGCTCATGCCCCACAAGTGCCAGGTCCTGTCCCACATCATCCACCTTCTGCCCTACAAGTGCCACCTCCTGCCCCACAAGTGCCACCTCCTGTCCCACATGTGCTAACTCCTGCCCCACAAGTGCCATTTTCAGCCGCACAACTTCTACCTCACGGCCCACAAGAGCCAGTTCCAGCCCCACAAATGCCACCTCCCGCCCCACAACTTCAACATCCCGCCACACAAGTGCCACCTCCTGCCCCACAAGTGCCAAATCCTGTTCTGCAACTTCCAACTCCTGCTCCACAAGTGCCACCTCCTGCCCCACATCATCTACCTCCCACCACACAAGTGCCATCTCCTGCCCCACAAGTTACATCTCCTGCCCCACAAGTGCCACCTCCTGCCTCACAACTTCCAACTCCCACCACAACAATTTCCACCTCCTGTCTTACAAGTTCCACTTCCGCCCCACAAGTGCCACCTCCAGCCCCATAAGTGCCTAATCATGCCCCACAACATCCACCTGTGCCCTACAAATTTCCCACAAGCGCCACCTCCTGCACAAAAAGATCCACCTCAAGCCCCACTGGTGCCACCTCCCGCCCCACAATTTCCACCTCCCGCCCCACAATTGCCACCTCCTGCCCCATAAGTGCCACCTCCCGCCCAACAATTGTGGCCACATGACAAACAAGTTCCACTTCCGCCCCACAAGTGCCACCTCCTGCCCAAGAATTGCCATTTCTTACCCCACAGGTTCCAACTCCTGCCCCACAGGTGCCATTTCCTGCCCCACAAGTGCCACCTCCTGTCCCACATGTGCCAACTCCTGCCCCACATATGCCATTTCCTGCCCCACATCTTCCACCTCCCGCCCAAAAGTGCCAGTTCCTGTCCCACAAGTGCCACCTACCACGCCACAAATTCCACCTCCTGCCCCACAAGTTCCACCTCCTGCCCCACAATGACCACCTCCTGCCCCACATCATCCACCTCCTGCTCCACAAGTGCCAATTCCTGCCCTACAAGTGCCAGCTCATTCCCCTGAAGTGCCAGCTCCTGCCCCACAAGTGCCACATTTTGCCACACCACTGCCACCTCCCCCCCCAAATAATCCACCTCCTGCCCCACAAGTGTCACTGACCGCCCAACTTCATCCTCCTGACCCACAAGTGCAACCTCCTGCCCCACTACTTCAACATCCCGCCACACAAGTGCCGACTCCTGCTCAACGTGTGCCACATCCTGCCCCACAAGTGCCAACTCCTGCCCCACATCGTCCAACTCCCACCCAACAAGTGCCACCTCCTGCCCCACAAGTGCCAAATCCTGCCCTACATGTGCCAGCTCATGCCCCACAAGTGCCAGGTCCTGTCCCACATCATCCACCTTCTGCCCCACATCATCCACCTCCTGCCCAACATCATCCACCTCCTGCCTCACAAATGCCTCCTCCTGACCCACAAGTGTCACCTCCCGCACCTCAACTTCCAACTCCTGCCCCACAAGTGCCACCTCCCGACCCACATGTGCCAACTTCTGCCCCACAAGTGCCAGCTCCTGCCCCACAACTTTACATTCCGCCCCACAATTTCCACCTCCTGTCTTACAAGTTCCACTTCCTGCCCCACAAGTGCCACCTCCTGCCCAACAATTGCCATTTCTTACCCCACAGGTTCCAACTCCTGTCCCACATGTGCCAACTCCTGCCCCACAAGTGCCATTTCCTGCCCCACAACTTCCACCTCCCGCCCCAGAAGTGCCAGTTCCTGTCCCACAAGTGCCACCTACCACGCCACAAATTCCACCTCCTGCCCCACAAGTTCCACCTCCTGCCCCACAATGACCACCTCCTGCCCCACATCATCCACCTCCTGCCCCACAATGACCACCTCCTGCCCCACATCATCCACCTCCTGCTCCACAAGTGCCAATTCCTGCCCTACAAGTGCCAGCTCATTCCCCTGAAGTGCCAGCTCCTGCCCCACAAGTGCCACATTTTGCCACACCACTGCCACCTCCCCCCCAAATAATCCACCTCCTGCCCCACAAGTGTCACTGACCGCCCAACTTCATCCTCCTGACCCACAAGTGCAACCTCCTGCCCCACTACTTCAACATCCCGCCACACAAGTGCCGACTCCTGCTCAACGTGTGCCACATCCTGCCCCACAAGTGCCAACTCCTGCCCCACATCGTCCAACTCCCACCCAACAAGTGCCACCTCCTGCCCCACAAGTGCCAAATCCTGCCCTACATGTGCCAGCTCATGCCCCACAAGTGCCAGGTCCTGTCCCACATCATCCACCTTCTGCCCTACAAGTGCCACCTCCTGCCCCACAAGTGCCACCTCCTGTCCCACATGTGCTAACTCCTGCCCCACAAGTGCCATTTTCAGCCGCACAACTTCTACCTCACGGCCCACAAGAGCCAGTTCCAGCCCCACAAATGCCACCTCCCGCCCCACAACTTCAACATCCCGCCACACAAGTGCCACCTCCTGCCCCACAAGTGCCAAATCCTGTTCTGCAACTTCCAACTCCTGCTCCACAAGTGCCACCTCCTGCCCCACATCATCTACCTCCCACCACACAAGTGCCATCTCCTGCCCCACAAGTTACATCTCCTGCCCCACAAGTGCCACCTCCTGCCTCACAACTTCCAACTCCCACCACAACAATTTCCACCTCCTGTCTTACAAGTTCCACTTCCGCCCCACAAGTGCCACCTCCAGCCCCATAAGTGCCTAATCATGCCCCACAACATCCACCTGTGCCCTACAAATTTCCCACAAGCGCCACCTCCTGCACAAAAAGATCCACCTCAAGCCCCACTGGTGCCACCTCCCGCCCCACAATTTCCACCTCCCGCCCCACAATTGCCACCTCCTGCCCCATAAGTGCCACCTCCCGCCCAACAATTGTGGCCACATGACAAACAAGTTCCACTTCCGCCCCACAAGTGCCACCTCCTGCCCAAGAATTGCCATTTCTTACCCCACAGGTTCCAACTCCTGCCCCACAGGTGCCATTTCCTGCCCCACAAGTGCCACCTCCTGTCCCACATGTGCCAACTCCTGCCCCACATATGCCATTTCCTGCCCCACATCTTCCACCTCCCGCCCAAAAGTGCCAGTTCCTGTCCCACAAGTGCCACCTACCACGCCACAAATTCCACCTCCTGCCCCACAAGTTCCACCTCCTGCCCCACAATGACCACCTCCTACCCCACATCATCCACCTCCTGCTCCACAAGTGCCAATTCCTGCCCTACAAGTGCCAGCTCATTCCCCTGAAGTGCCAGCTCCTGCCCCACAAGTGCCACATTTTGCCACACCACTGCCACCTCCCCCCCCAAATAATCCACCTCCTGCCCCACAAGTGTCACTGACCGCCCAACTTCATCCTCCTGACCCACAAGTGCAACCTCCTGCCCCACTACTTCAACATCCCGCCACACAAGTGCCGACTCCTGCTCAACGTGTGCCACATCCTGCCCCACAAGTGCCAACTCCTGCCCCACATCGTCCAACTCCCACCCAACAAGTGCCACCTCCTGCCCCACAAGTGCCAAATCCTGCCCTACATGTGCCAGCTCATGCCCCACAAGTGCCAGGTCCTGTCCCACATCATCCACCTTCTGCCCTACAAGTGCCACCTCCTGCCCCACAAGTGCCACCTCCTGTCCCACATGTGCTAACTCCTGCCCCACAAGTGCCATTTTCAGCCGCACAACTTCTACCTCACGGCCCACAAGAGCCAGTTCCAGCCCCACAAATGCCACCTCCCGCCCCACAACTTCAACATCCCGCCACACAAGTGCCACCTCCTGCCCCACAAGTGCCAAATCCTGTTCTGCAACTTCCAACTCCTGCTCCACAAGTGCCACCTCCTGCCCCACATCATCTACCTCCCACCACACAAGTGCCATCTCCTGCCCCACAAGTTACATCTCCTGCCCCACAAGTGCCACCTCCTGCCTCACAACTTCCAACTCCCACCACAACAATTTCCACCTCCTGTCTTACAAGTTCCACTTCCGCCCCACAAGTGCCACCTCCAGCCCCATAAGTGCCTAATCATGCCCCACAACATCCACCTGTGCCCTACAAATTTCCCACAAGCGCCACCTCCTGCACAAAAAGATCCACCTCAAGCCCCACTGGTGCCACCTCCCGCCCCACAATTTCCACCTCCCGCCCCACAATTGCCACCTCCTGCCCCATAAGTGCCACCTCCCGCCCAACAATTGTGGCCACATGACAAACAAGTTCCACTTCCGCCCCACAAGTGCCACCTCCTGCCCAAGAATTGCCATTTCTTACCCCACAGGTTCCAACTCCTGCCCCACAGGTGCCATTTCCTGCCCCACAAGTGCCACCTCCTGTCCCACATGTGCCAACTCCTGCCCCACATATGCCATTTCCTGCCCCACATCTTCCACCTCCCGCCCAAAAGTGCCAGTTCCTGTCCCACAAGTGCCACCTACCACGCCACAAATTCCACCTCCTGCCCCACAAGTTCCACCTCCTGCCCCACAATGACCACCTCCTGCCCCACATCATCCACCTCCTGCTCCACAAGTGCCAATTCCTGCCCTACAAGTGCCAGCTCATTCCCCTGAAGTGCCAGCTCCTGCCCCACAAGTGCCACATTTTGCCACACCACTGCCACCTCCCCCCCCAAATAATCCACCTCCTGCCCCACAAGTGTCACTGACCGCCCAACTTCATCCTCCTGACCCACAAGTGCAACCTCCTGCCCCACTACTTCAACATCCCGCCACACAAGTGCCGACTCCTGCTCAACGTGTGCCACATCCTGCCCCACAAGTGCCAACTCCTGCCCCACATCGTCCAACTCCCACCCAACAAGTGCCACCTCCTGCCCCACAAGTGCCAAATCCTGCCCTACATGTGCCAGCTCATGCCCCACAAGTGCCAGGTCCTGTCCCACATCATCCACCTTCTGCCCTACAAGTGCCACCTCCTGCCCCACAAGTGCCACCTCCTGTCCCACATGTGCTAACTCCTGCCCCACAAGTGCCATTTTCAGCCGCACAACTTCTACCTCACGGCCCACAAGAGCCAGTTCCAGCCCCACAAATGCCACCTCCCGCCCCACAACTTCAACATCCCGCCACACAAGTGCCACCTCCTGCCCCACAAGTGCCAAATCCTGTTCTGCAACTTCCAACTCCTGCTCCACAAGTGCCACCTCCTGCCCCACATCATCTACCTCCCACCACACAAGTGCCATCTCCTGCCCCACAAGTTACATCTCCTGCCCCACAAGTGCCACCTCCTGCCTCACAACTTCCAACTCCCACCACAACAATTTCCACCTCCTGTCTTACAAGTTCCACTTCCGCCCCACAAGTGCCACCTCCAGCCCCATAAGTGCCTAATCATGCCCCACAACATCCACCTGTGCCCTACAAATTTCCCACAAGCGCCACCTCCTGCACAAAAAGATCCACCTCAAGCCCCACTGGTGCCACCTCCCGCCCCACAATTTCCACCTCCCGCCCCACAATTGCCACCTCCTGCCCCATAAGTGCCACCTCCCGCCCAACAATTGTGGCCACATGACAAACAAGTTCCACTTCCGCCCCACAAGTGCCACCTCCTGCCCAAGAATTGCCATTTCTTACCCCACAGGTTCCAACTCCTGCCCCACAGGTGCCATTTCCTGCCCCACAAGTGCCACCTCCTGTCCCACATGTGCCAACTCCTGCCCCACATATGCCATTTCCTGCCCCACATCTTCCACCTCCCGCCCAAAAGTGCCAGTTCCTGTCCCACAAGTGCCACCTACCACGCCACAAATTCCACCTCCTGCCCCACAAGTTCCACCTCCTGCCCCACAATGACCACCTCCTGCCCCACATCATCCACCTCCTGCTCCACAAGTGCCAATTCCTGCCCTACAAGTGCCAGCTCATTCCCCTGAAGTGCCAGCTCCTGCCCCACAAGTGCCACATTTTGCCACACCACTGCCACCTCCCCCCCCAAATAATCCACCTCCTGCCCCACAAGTGTCACTGACCGCCCAACTTCATCCTCCTGACCCACAAGTGCAACCTCCTGCCCCACTACTTCAACATCCCGCCACACAAGTGCCGACTCCTGCTCAACGTGTGCCACATCCTGCCCCACAAGTGCCAACTCCTGCCCCACATCGTCCAACTCCCACCCAACAAGTGCCACCTCCTGCCCCACAAGTGCCAAATCCTGCCCTACATGTGCCAGCTCATGCCCCACAAGTGCCAGGTCCTGTCCCACATCATCCACCTTCTGCCCCACATCATCCACCTCCTGCCCAACATCATCCACCTCCTGCCTCACAAATGCCTCCTCCTGACCCACAAGTGTCACCTCCCGCACCTCAACTTCCAACTCCTGCCCCACAAGTGCCACCTCCCGACCCACATGTGCCAACTTCTGCCCCACAAGTGCCAGCTCCTGCCCCACAACTTTACATTCCGCCCCACAATTTCCACCTCCTGTCTTACAAGTTCCACTTCCTGCCCCACAAGTGCCACCTCCTGCCCAACAATTGCCATTTCTTACCCCACAGGTTCCAACTCCTGTCCCACATGTGCCAACTCCTGCCCCACAAGTGCCATTTCCTGCCCCACAACTTCCACCTCCCGCCCCAGAAGTGCCAGTTCCTGTCCCACAAGTGCCACCTACCACGCCACAAATTCCACCTCCTGCCCCACAAGTTCCACCTCCTGCCCCACAATGACCACCTCCTGCCCCACATCATCCACCTCCTGCCCCACAATGACCACCTCCTGCCCCACATCATCCACCTCCTGCCCCACAAGTGCCAATTCCTGCCCTACAAGTGCCAGCTCATTCCCCTGAAGTGCCAGCTCCTGCCCCACAAGTGCCACATTTTGCCACACCACTGCCACCTCCCCCCCCAAATAATCCACCTCCTGCCCCACAAGTGTCACTGACCGCCCAACTTCATCCTCCTGACCCACAAGTGCAACCTCCTGCCCCACTACTTCAACATCCCGCCACACAAGTGCCGACTCCTGCTCAACGTGTGCCACATCCTGCCCCACAAGTGCCAACTCCTGCCCCACATCGTCCAACTCCCACCCAACAAGTGCCACCTCCTGCCCCACAAGTGCCAAATCCTGCCCTACATGTGCCAGCTCATGCCCCACAAGTGCCAGGTCCTGTCCCACATCATCCACCTTCTGCCCTACAAGTGCCACCTCCTGCCCCACAAGTGCCACCTCCTGTCCCACATGTGCTAACTCCTGCCCCACAAGTGCCATTTTCAGCCGCACAACTTCTACCTCACGGCCCACAAGAGCCAGTTCCAGCCCCACAAATGCCACCTCCCGCCCCACAACTTCAACATCCCGCCACACAAGTGCCACCTCCTGCCCCACAAGTGCCAAATCCTGTTCTGCAACTTCCAACTCCTGCTCCACAAGTGCCACCTCCTGCCCCACATCATCTACCTCCCACCACACAAGTGCCATCTCCTGCCCCACAAGTTACATCTCCTGCCCCACAAGTGCCACCTCCTGCCTCACAACTTCCAACTCCCACCACAACAATTTCCACCTCCTGTCTTACAAGTTCCACTTCCGCCCCACAAGTGCCACCTCCAGCCCCATAAGTGCCTAATCATGCCCCACAACATCCACCTGTGCCCTACAAATTTCCCACAAGCGCCACCTCCTGCACAAAAAGATCCACCTCAAGCCCCACTGGTGCCACCTCCCGCCCCACAATTTCCACCTCCCGCCCCACAATTGCCACCTCCTGCCCCATAAGTGCCACCTCCCGCCCAACAATTGTGGCCACATGACAAACAAGTTCCACTTCCGCCCCACAAGTGCCACCTCCTGCCCAACAAGTGCCATTTCTTACTCCACAGGTTCCAAATCCTACACCACTGGTGCCATTTCCTGCCCCACAAGTGCCATTTCCCCCCCCACATATGCCAACTCCTGCCTTACAAGTTTCACCTCCCACCCCACAAATTCAACCTCCCACCCCACAAGTTCCACCTCCTGCCCCAAAAGTGCCAATTCCTGCCCCACAAATGCCAGCTCATGCCCCACATCATCAACTTCCTGCCCCACAGGTGCCACCTCTTGCCCCACAGGTGCCACCTCCTGCCCCACATCATCCACCTCCTCCCCCAAAAGTGACAATACCTGTTCCACAAGTGCCACCTCCCACCCCACAACTTCAACATCCCGCCACACAAGTTCCGACTCCTGGCAACGTGTGCCACATCCTGCCCCACAAGTGCCAGCTCCTGCCCCACATGTTCCACCTACCACCCCACAAATTCCACCTCAAGCCCCACAAGTGCCAACTCCCAACCCACAAATGCCAAATCCTGCAATGCAACTTCCACCTCCTGCTCCAGAAGTGCCACCTCCTGCCCCACATCGTCCACCTCCCACCCAACAAGTGCCACCACCTGCCCCACAAGTGCCAATTCCTGCCCCACATGTGCCAGCTCATGCTTCACAAGTGCCAGCTCCTGCACTACATCATCCACTTCCTGCTCACAAGTGCCACCTCCTGACCGACAAAGACATCCTCCTGCCCCATAAGTGCCAATTTCTGCCCCACAAGTGCCAGCTCATTCCCCTGAAGTGCCACATTTGTCCACACCACTGCCTCCTCCCCCCCAAATAATCCACCTCCTGCCCCACAAGTGTCACTGACTGACCAACTTCCTCCTCCTTACCCACAAGTGCCAGCTCCTGCCCCACAAACGCCACTTCCTGCCCCACAAGTACCTCTTCCCTCCCAACAAGTTCCAATTTCCGCCCAACAAGTACCACCTCCCGCCCCACAAGTTCCACCTCCTTCCCTAAAAGCTCCATTTCCTGCCCCAGAAGTGCCACCTCCCGCCCCACAAGTGCCACCTCCTGCCCTACAACTTCCACCTCCTGGCCCACAAGTGCCACCTCCCGCCCTACAACTGCCAAACCCTGCCCCAAAACTTCCACCTCCTGCCCAACGATTTCCAACTCGTGCCCCACAATTGCCACCTCCTGCCACACAAATGCCACCTTCTGCCTCAAAATGCCACCTCCTGCCCAACAACTCCAACCTCCCGCCCCACAAGTACCACCTCCTGCTCCACAAGTTCCACCTCCTGCCCCATAAGTTCCACCTTACGCCCCACAAGTGCCATCTCCTGCCCCAAAAGCTCAATTTCCTGCCCCATCAGTGCCACCTCCCGCACCACAAGTGCCATCTCCTGCCCCATAAGCTCAATTTCCTGCCCAATGTATTCCTATGGGTACCTATGGGTTTCAATGTGGTCACTATGTGCCTCTATGAGGTCTCTTATGGGTCTCAGCGAGGTCCCTATGTGTCTCTATGGGTCTCACTGTCCCCCACTGAAATCCATGAGGTCCCTATGTGTCCCAATATCCCCCTATTGGTCCCAGTGTCAGCCTATGGGTCACAATGTGTCCCTATGTGTCCCAATATCCCTCCTATGTGTTGCTAAGTGTCTCCATGGGGTCTCTTATGAGTATCTCTGGGCCAAAATATCTACCTATTGGTATCCATAGGTTACATTACGTCCCTATGTGCCTCTATGGGGTCTCTTAAGGGTTACAGCGAAGTCCCTATGTGTCTCTATGGGTCTCACTGTCCCCCACTATGTTCCATGGGGTCCCTATGTGTCCCAATATACCCCTATGGGTCCCAGTGTCTCCCTATGGGTCACTATGTGTTCCTAAGTGCCGAATGTCCCCCCTATGTTTCCCAATGGCTTCCTTTGGGGTTTCTATGGGGACTCTTATTGGTATCTCTGGGCCCAAATGTCTTCCTATGGGTATCTATGGGTTTCAATGAGGTCCCTATGTGCCTCTATGGGGTCTCTTATGGGTATCAGTGGAGCCTCTATGTGTCTCTATGGGTCTCACTGTTCCCCACTGTAATCCATGGGGTCCCTCTGTGTCCCAATGTCCTCACTATGGGTTGCTATGTTCCTCTATGGGGTCTCTATGTGGTCTCTTATGGGCATCTCTGGGCCCAAATGTCTTCCTATGGTTATCTATGGGTTTCAATGTGGTCCCTATGTGCCTCAATGGGTCTCACTGTCCCCCACCTTAATCCATGGGGTCTCTATGTGTCCCAATGTACCCCTATGGGTCCCAGTGTCTCCCTATGGGTCACTATGTGTCTCTATGTGTCCCAATATCCCCCCTATGGGTAGCTATGTGCCTCTATGGGGTCTCTTATTTGTATCTATGGGCTTAAATGTCCTCCTATGGGTATCTATGGGTTTCAATGTGGTCCCTATGTGCCTCTATGGGGTCTCTTATGGGTCTCAGCAGAGTCTCTATGTGTCTCTACGGGTATCACTGTCCCCCACTGTAATCCATGGTGTCCCTATGTGTCCCAATGTCACCCTATGGGTCCCAGTGTCTCCCTAAGGGTCACTATGTGTCCCTATGTGTCCCAATGTCCCCCCTATGTGTTGCTATGTGCCTCTATGCGTTCTCTATGGGGCTCTATGGGGTGCCTATGGAGCTCTATGGGGTTCTATGGGGCATTCTGAGGTTTCTATGGGGTGTCTATGGAACGCTATGGTGTGTTAATGTGGCAAAATGAGTTTCTATGGGTGGCTATGGGAGCTCTATGGGGCACAATGGGTTGCCTACGGGGCTCTATGGGATGTCTATGGGGCTCTATGGCGCGGCTATATGTCCTTATGTGGTGTCTATGTGGCACTATGTTGTGCTATGGGGCGCTGTGAGGCACTCTGGGGTGCTATGGGGCTCTATGGAGCAGTATAGGGTGTCTATGGGTCCCTATGGGGTGCAATGGGGCGCTGTGGGGCACAAGGGAGTGTCTATGAGGCTCCATGGGCTGCTATGGGGCACTGTGGAGTAGCTATGGGATGATTTGGGGTCTCTTTGTGCCCCTATGGGGCGCTATGTGTCACTATGTGGTGTCTATGGGGCTCTATGGGGTGGCTATGCGGTGCTGTAGGGTGGCTATGGGGTGCTTTGGGGTATCCTTGGGTTCCTATGGGGCGCTATGGGTGACTATGGGGTGCTATGGTTTGCTATGGGGCTCTATGCGGAAGAATGGGGTCTCTATGGGGCGCTATGGGGTCCCTATGGGGCTCTATGGGGAGTCTATGGGGTGTCTTTGGGGATCTATGGGTTGTCTGTGGGGCTCTATGGGGTCTGCATGGGGTCTGTATGGGGTTCAGTGGGTCTCTATGGGGCTCTATGGGGTGTCTACAGGCACTATGGGGCGATATGGGGTGTCTATGTGGTTCAATTGGGCTCTATGGTGTGGCTGTAGGGCCTTATGTGGTGTCTATGGGGCACTGTGGGCTGCTATGGGGTGCTGTGGGGCACAATGGAGTGTCTTTGAGGCTCCATGGGCTGCTCAGGGGCACTATGGAGTAGCTATGGGGTGCTATGGGGTCTCTCTGGGCCCCTATGGGTCACTATGGGGTATCTTTGTGTTCCTATGGGGCGCTATGGGTGACTATGGGGTCGCTCTGGGTTTCTTTGAGGCACTATGGGGCACTATGGGGCACTATGGGTCTCAATTTATCCTTATGGCTCCCAATGACTGTCTATGGGTCTCTATGTGTCCCTATAAGTCCTAGTGTCTCTCTATGGGTCCCTATGGGTCCCAGTGTCTCTCTATGTCCCCCTGTCTAGGTGGTAACTATACAGATGGTAACAAAGATGGTAACAAATGTACAGAGGTTCTAAGCGAGAGAGAAACTCACCAGTGGTGATGCCTTCGCTGAGGAAGCTGGGGCGGTCTTCACTGCAGAGCGATGTCCAAGAGATGCTGCCTCACAGAATCACAGAATTCTCAAGGTTGGAAAAGGGCTGCCAGCTTTTGTAGGAGAATAGCATGGGAGACAGTTGTGAAGGCTTTGCTGAAGTCCAAGTAGAGCACATCAACAGCCTTTCTTTCTTTCCTTCATCCATCAGATGGGTCACAGGATCGTAGAAGGAGATCAGATTGGTCAAGCAGGAGCTGCCCTTCACGAACCCATGCTGGCTAGGTCTGATCTCCTGCTCATCCCACACCTGCCGCATCTGTCATCTCCCTCAAGACAATTCGTTCCATTCCCTTCCCTTGCACCGAGGTCAGGCTAACAGGCCTGGAGTTGCCCGGATCCTCCTGACAACCTTGCTTGGAACTGGGAGTCACGTTGGCAAGCCTCCAGTCTTCTGGGACCTCACCCGGTAACAGGGAGCTCGGAAAGATAATGGAAAGCGGCTCGAGTGAGGGTCAGCCCTTAAATGAGGTCTCAGAGGAGGTGGAGTCGAGCTCCAGCCCTCCCAGGAGCACAGCTCCATTACTCTCACCTGTGCTCCCGCAGCTGACCCCACACTTGCCTCAGCTGATTAATCAGAGGTTCAGGCTGTGATTACCAATCTCCCACACAGCCCCTATGGGTCCCAATGTTTCCCTATGGGTCTCTAGCTGTCCCTATAGGTTTCTATGGGGTTATTATGCCTCTAAATGGGTCCCTATGTGCCTCTATGGGGTCTCTTATGGGTATCAGTGGAGCCCCTATGTGTCTCTATGGGTCTCACTGTTCCCCACTGTAATCCAAGGGGTCCCTCTTTGTCCCAATGTCCACACTATGGGTTGCTATGTACCTCTATGGGGTCTCTATGTGGTCTCTTATGGGTATCTCTGGGCCCAAATGTCTTCCTATGGGTATCTATGGGTTTCAATGTGGTCCCTATGTGCTTCTATGGATCTCACTGTCCCCCACCTTAATCCAAGGGGTCTCTATGTGTCCCAATGTCCCCCTATGGGTCCCAGTGTCTCCCTATGGGTCACTATGTGTCCCTATGTGTCCCAATATCCCCCCTATGGGTAGCTATGTGCCTCTATGGGGTCTCTTATTTGTATCTATGGGCTTAAATGTCCTCCTATGGGTATCTATGGGTTTCACTGTGGTCCCTATGTGCCTCTATGGGGTCTCTTATGGGTCTCAGCAGAGTCTCTATGTGTCTCTACGGGTATCACTGTCCCCCACTGTAATCCATGGTGTCCCTATGTGTCCCAATGTCACCCTATGGGTCACTATGTGTCCCTATGTGTCCCAATGTCCCCCCTATGGGTAGCTATGTGCCTCTATGGGGACTCTATGGGGACTCTTATGTGTATCTCTGGGCACAAATATCTTCCTATGGGTATCTATGGGTTTCAGAGTGGTCCCTGTGTGCCTCTATGGGGTCTCTTATGGGTCTCAGCGGGGTCCCTATCTGTCTCTATGGTTCTCACTGTCCCGCACTGTAATCCATGGGGTCCCTATGTGTCCTAATGTCCTCATTTGCGTCCCAGTGTCTCCCTATGGATAAATAAGTGTCTCTGTGTATCACAATGTCCCCCCTATGGGTTGCTATGTGCCTCTATGGGGTCTTTATGGGGTCTCTTATAGGTATCTCTGGGCCCGAATGTCTTCCTATTGGTCTCTGTGTGTTTCAAAGTCGTCCTATGTGTCCCTATGGGTCTTAATGGCTCCTAATGTGTCCCTAGGATTCTGTATGAGGACTCTGTAGGTCCTAATGGGTCTCTATGTGTTCCTATGTGTATATATGGAGTCTCTATGTGGTTTCTATGGGTCTTGGTGTCCTTCTATGTGTCACTTTGTGCCTCTATGGGGTCTCCATGGGTTTCTATGGGGTCTCTATGTTTCTCTTTGGGTCCCTATTGGTCCCAATGGGTCCCTATGAGTCTCTATGATGTCTCCCTTTGTCCCCATATGGGTCCCAGTGTCTTTCTATGGGTCTCTATGGTACTCAGTGTGTCCCTATGATGTTTCAATGGGTGTCTATGGAATTTCTATGGGTCCCAGTGTTCCCCTATGGGGTCTCTATGGGGTCCATATGTCTGTCTATGGGTCTCTATGGGTCCCAGTGTCCCTCTATGTGTCCCAATGTCTCCCTATGGGTGTCTATGTGCATCTATGGGGTCTCTATGTTGTGTCTATGGGGTGCTATGGGTCTTTATGGGTCCCTATGGGTTTCTACGGGATGCTAAGGGTGTCTATGGTGCTCTATGGGGTAGTATGGGGTGTTGTGGACTGGCTATGGGGAACTGTAGGGTGCCTATGGGTCTCTATGGAGCACTATGGGGTGTCTATGGGGCTCTATGAGGTCTGTATGGGGATCAATGGGGCACTGTGTGTCGATGTGGGGCACTATGGGGCTCTATGTGATGACTGTGGGGCACCATGGGGTGGCTATTGGGTGCCTATTGGGCTCTATGGTGTTCTGAGGGTGGCTATGGGTTCTCTATGGGGCTCTATGGGGTTCTATCGGGCGTTCTGAGGTTTCTATGGAGTTTCTATGGGGCGCTATGGTGTGTCTATGGGGATCTAAGGGGCACTATGCATGGCTATTGTGTGTCTATGGGGCAAAATGAGTTTCTATGGGTGGCTATGGGATCTCTATGGGGCAAAATGGGTTGCCTATGGGGTTCTATGGGATGTCTATGGGCACTATGGGGTGTCGATACGGCTCTATGGCGTTCTATGGGGTCTCTATGGGGCGGCTATAGGTCCTCATGTGGTGTCTATGACGCACTATGTTGTGCTATTGAGTGCTCTGAGGCACTATGGGGTGCTATGGGCCTCTATGGAGCAGTAAAGAGTGTCTATGGGTCCCTATGGGGTGCAATGAGGTGCTGTGGGGCACAAGGAATTGTCTATGAGGCTCCATGGGCTGCTATGGGGCACTGTGGAGTAGCTATGGGATGATTTGGGGTCTCTTTGTGCCCTTATGGGGAGCTATGGGTCACTATGTGGTGTCTATGGGGATCAATGGGGTGGCTATGGAGTGCTGTAGGGTGGCTATGCGGTGCTTTGAGGTATCCTTGGGTTCCTATGCGGCGCTATGGGTGACCATGGGGTGCTATGGGGCTCTATGCGGAAGAATGGGTTCGCTATGGGGCACTATGGGGGGTCTATGGTGTGGTATGTGGTGCCTATTGGGCTCTATGGTGTTCAGTGGGTGGCTATGGGTTCTTTATGGGGATCTATGGGGTGTCTATGGAGCACTATGGGTTCCTATGGGGCTCTATGGGGCACTATGGGGTGTCTATGGGGATCTATGGGTTGTCTGTAGGGCTCTAAGGGGTCTGCATGGGGTCTGTATGGGGTTTAGTGGGTCTCTATGGGGCTCTATGGGGTGTCTACAGGCACTATGGGGCGATATGTGGTGTCTATGTGGTTCAATTGGGCTCTATGGTGTGGCTGTAGGGCCTTATGTGGTGTCTATGGGGCACTGTGGGCTGCTATGGGGTGCTGTGGGGAACTATGGGGCTCTATGGAGCAGTATGCTGTGTCTATGGGTCCCTATGGGGTGCAATGGGGTGCTGTGGGGCACAATGGAGTGTCTATGAGGTTCCATGGGCTGCTATGGGGCACTATGGAGTAGCTATGGGGTGCTATGGGGTCTCTTTGGGCCACTATGGGTCACTATGGGGTGTCTATGGGGCTCTATGGGGTATCTTTGTGTTCCTATGGGGCGCTATGGGTGACTATGGGGTCGCTATGGGTTTCTTTGAGGCACTATGAGGCACTATGGTGTCTCTATGGGTCTCAATTTATCCTTATGGCTCCCAATGACTGTCTATGGGTCTCTATGTGTCCCTATAAGTCCCAGTGTCTCTCTATGGGTCCCTATGGGTCCCAGTGTCTCTCTATTTCCCCCTGTCTAGGTGGTAACTATACAGATGGTAACAAAGATGGTAACAAATGTACAGAGGTTCTAAGCGAGAGAGAAACTCACCAGTGGTGATGCCTTCGCTGAGGAAGCTGGGGCGGTCTTCACTGCAGAGCGATGTCCAAGAGATGCTGCCTCACAGAATCACAGAATTCTCAAGGTTGGAAAAGGGCTGCCAGCTTTTGTAGGAGAATAGCATGGGAGACAGTTGTGAAGGCTTTGCTGAAGTCCAAGTAGAGCACATCAACAGCCTTTCTTTCCTTCATCCATCAGATGGGTCACAGGATCGTAGAAGGAGATCAGATTGGTCAAGCAGGAGCTGCCCTTCACGAACCCATGCTGGCTAGGTCTGATCTCCTGCTCATCCCACACCTGCCGCATCTGTCATCTCCCTCAAGACAATTCGTTCCATTCCCTTCCCTTGCACCGAGGTCAGGCTAACAGGCCTGGAGTTGCCCGGATCCTCCTGACAACCTTGCTTGGAAATGGGAGTCACGTTGGCAAGCCTCCAGTCTTCTGGGACCTCACCCGGTAACAGGGAGCTCGGAAAGATAATGGAAAGCGGCTCGAGTGAGGGTCAGCCCTTAAATGAGGTCTCAGAGGAGGTGGAGTCGAGCTCCAGCCCTCCCGGGAGCACAGCTCCATTACTCTCACCTGTGCTCCCGCAGCTGACCCCACACTTGCCTCAGCTGATTAATCAGAGGTTCAGGCTGTGATTACCAATCTCCCATACAGCCCCTATGGGTCCCAATGTTTCCCTATGGGTCTCTAGCTGTCCCTATAGGTCTCTATGGGGTTATTATGCCTCTAAATGGGTCCCTATGTGTCTCTATGTCTCTCTATGGGGTCCCTATGTGTCCCAATGTCCCCCTATGGATCTCTATGTATCCATATGGGTCCCAGTGACTCCCTTTGGGTCACTAATGAGTCACTATGTGTCCCAACATCTCCCCTATGTGTTGCTATGTGCCTCTGTGGGGTCTCTTATGGCTATCTCTGGACCCAAATGTATTCCTATGGGTACCTATGGGTTTCAATGTGGTCCCTATGTGCCTCTATGGGGTCTCTATGGGTCTCAGCAGTGTCCCTATGTGTCTCTATGGGTCTCACTGTCCCCCACTGTAATCCATGGGATCCCTATGTGTCCCAATGTCACCCTATGGGTCCCAGTGTCTCCCTATGGGTCACTATGTGTCCCTGTGTGTCCCAATGTCCCCCCTATGGGTTGCTATGTGCCTCTATGGGTTCTCTATGGGGCTATATGGGGTGCCTATGGAGCTCTATGGGGTTCTATGGGGCGTTCTGAGGTTTCTATGGGGTGTCTATGGAACGCTATGGTGTGTCTATGTGGCAAAATGAGTTTCTATGGGTGGCTATGGGAGCTCTATGGGGCACAATGGGTTGCCTACGGGGCTCTATGGGATGTCTATGGGGCTCTATGGTGCGGCTATATGTCCTTATGTGGTGTCTATGTGGCACTATGTTGTGCTATGGGGTGCTGTGAGGCACTCTGGGGTGCTATGGGGCTCTATGGAGCAGTATAGGGTGTCTATGGGTCCCTATGTGGTGCAATGGGGCGCTGTGGGGCACAAGGGAGTGTCTATGAGGCTCCATGGGCTGCTATGTTGCACTGTGGAGTAGCTATGGGGTGCTATGGGGTCTCTTTGTGCCCCTATGGGGCGCTATGTGTCACTATGTGGTGTCTATGGGGCTCTATGGGGTGGCTATGCGGTGCTTTGGGGTATCCTTGGGTTCCTATGGGGCGCTATGGGTGACTATGTGGTGCTATGGTTTGCTATGGGGCTCTATGCGGGAGAATGGGGTCTCTATGGGGCGCTATGGGGTCCCTATGGGGCTCTATGGGGAGTCTATGGGGTGTCTTTGGGGATCTATGGGTTGTCTGTGGGGCTCTATGGGGTCTGCATGGGGTCTGTATGGGGTTCAGTGGGTCTCTATGGGGCTCTATGGGGTGTCTACAGGCACTATGGAGCGATATGGGGTGTCTATGTGGTTCAATTGGGCTCTATGGTGTGGCTGTATGGCCTTATGTGGTGTCTATGGGGCACTGTGGGCTGCTATGGGGTGCTGTGGGGAACTATGGGGTGTCTATGGGGCTCTATGGAGCAGTATGCTGTGTCTATGGGTCCCTATGGGGTGCAATGGGGTGCTGTGGGGCACAATGGAGTGTCTATGAGGCTCCATGGGCTGCTATGGGGCACTATGGAGTAGCTATGGGGTGCTATGGGGTCTCTTTGGGCCCCTATGGGTCACTATGGGGTGTCTATGGGGCTCCATGGGGTATCTTTGTGTTCCTATGGGGCGCTATGGGTGACTATGGGGTCGCTATGGGTTTCTTTGAGGAAGTGCCAACTCCTGCCCAACGTGTGATATCTCCTGCACCACAAGTTCCAAGTCTTGCCCCACAAGTTCCACCTACCATCCCACAAGTGCCACCTCCTGCCCCACAAGTGCCACCTCCCGACCCACAAGTGCCACCTCCTGCCGTGCAAGTGCCAGCTCCTGCCCCGAAAGTGCCAGCTCCTGCTCCACATGTGCCACCTCTCGCCCCACAAGTTCCAGCTCCCGCCCCATAAGTGCCACATCCCTCTCCACAAATTCCACCTCCCGCCCACAAGTGCCACATCTCTCCCCACAAGTGCCACCTCCTGCCCCACTAGTGCCACCTCCCGCCCCACAAGTGCCAGCTCCAGCCCCACAAGTGCAACCTCCCACCCCACAAGTACCAAATCCTGCCCCACAACTTCCACCTCCTGCCCCAGAAGTGCCATCTCCTGCCCCACATGTGTCACCTCCTGCCCCACATCATCCACCTCCAAACCCATAAGTGCCACCTCCTGCACAACAAGTGCCATTTCCTGCCCCACAAGTGCCATTTCCCCCCCCTCATGTGCCAACTCCTGCCTTACAAGTTTCACCTCCCACCCCACAAATTCCACCTCCCACCCCACAAGTTCCACCTCCTGCCCCAAAAGTGCCAATTCCTGCTTCACAAGTGCCAGCTCATGCTTCACAAATGCCAGCTCATGCCCCACATCATCAACTTCCTGCCCCACAAGTGCCACCTCTTGCCCCACAAAGACCACCTCCTGCCCCACATCATCCACCTCCTCCCTCAAAAGTGACAATACCTGTTCCACAAGTGCCACCTCCCGCCCCACAACTTCAACATCCCACCACACAAGTGCCGACTCCTGGCAACGTGTGCCACATCCTGCCCCACAAGTGCCAGCTCCTGCCCCACATGTTCCACCTACCATCCCACAAATTCCACCTCATGCCCCACAAGTGCCAACTCCCAACCCACAAATGCCAAATCCTGCAATGCAACTTCCACTTCCTGCTCCACAAGTGCCACCTCCTGCCCCACATCGTCCACCTCCCACCCAAAAAGTGCCACCACCTGCCCCACAAGTGCCAATTCCTGCCCCACATGTGCCAGCTCATGCTTCACAAGTGCCAGCTCTTGCACTACGTCATCCACTTCCTGCTCACAAGTGCCACCTCCTGACCGACAAAGACATCCTACTGCCCCACAAGTGCCAATTCCTGCCCCCCAAGTGCCAGTTCATGCCCCACAAGTGCCACATTATTCCACACCACTGCCTCCTCCCCCCCAAATAATCCACCTCCTGCCCCACAAGTGACACTGACTGACCAACTTCCTCCTCCTGACCCACAAGTGACACCTCCTGACCCACAAGTGCCAGCTCCTGCCCGACAAGAGCCACTTCCTGCCCCACAAGTACCTCTTCCCTCCCAACAAGTTCCAATTTCCGCCCCACAAGTGCCACCTCCTGCCCTAAAAGCTCCATTTCCTGCCCCAGAAGTGCCACCTCCTGCCCCACAAGTGCCACCTCCCGCCCTACAACTGCCAAACCCTGCCCCAAAACTTCCACCTCCTGCCCAACAATTTCCAACTCGTGCCCCACAATTGCCACCTCCTGCCACACAAATGCCACCTTCTGCCTCAAAATGCCACCTCCTGCCCAACAACTCCAACCTCCCGCCCCACAAGTACCACCTCCTGCTCCACAAGTTCCACCTCCTGCCCCATAAGTTCCACCTTACGCCCCACAAGTGCCATCTCCTGCCCCAAAAGCTCAATTTCCTGCCCCATCAGTGCCACCTCCCGCACCACAAGTGCCACCTCCTGCCCCATAAGTGCCAATTTCTGCCCCACAAGTGCCACTTCCCGCCTTACAAATGCCACCTCCTGCCCCACAACTTTCACCTCCTGCCCCACAAGTGCAACCTCCCTGCCCACCAGTGACACAATCTGCCCAAGTGCCACCTCCTGCCTCACAACTTCCACCTCCCGCCCCACAAGTGCCACCTCCTGTCTCACAAGTGCAACCTCCCGCCCCACAACTTCCACAACCTGCCCCACAAGTGCCACCTCCCGTCACTCAACTTCCAACTCCCGCCCCACAAGTGCCACCTTCCGCCCTACAACTTCCACCTCCCGCACCACAACTTCCACCTCCTGCCTCACAAGTTCCACATCCCGCCCTACAACTTCCAACTCCTGGCCCACAAGTGTGACCTCCTGCCCCACCATTACCACCTCCTGTCCCACAATTTCCACCTCCTGCCCCACAAGTGCCACAACCTGCTCCACAATTTCAACGTCCTGCCTTACAAGTGCCACATTCTGCCCCACAAGTGTAGGCTCCTGCTCCACAAGTGCCACCTCCCGAACCACAACCTCAAACTCTGGCCCCAAAAGTCCCACCTCCCGCCCCACAAGTGCCACATCCCGCCCCACAAGTGCCACCACCCGCCCCACAAGTGCCACCTTCTGTTCCACAACTTCCACCTCCTGCCCCAAAAGTTATAACTCCTGCCCCACAAGTGTTGCATTTTGCCCCACAAGTGCCACCTCCCGCCTCACAATTGCCACCTCCCGACCCACAAGTGCCAACTCCTGCCCCACATCATTCACCTCCTGCCCCACAAGCGCCACCTCGAACCACACAATTGCCACCTCCTTCCCCATATCAACCACCTCCCATCCAACAAGTGCCACCTCCTGCCCCACAAGTGCCACCTCCTGCCCTACAACTTCCACCTCCTGGCCCACAAGTGCCACCTCCTGCCCTACAACTTCCACCTCCTGGCCCACAAGTGCCACCTCCCGCCCTACAACTGCCAAACCCTGCCCCAAAACTTCCACCTCCTGCCCAACAATTTCCAACTCGTGCCCCACAATTGCCACCTCCTGCCACACAAATGCCACCTTCTGCCTCAAAATGCCACCTCCTGCCATCAACTCCAACCTCCCGCCCCAAAAGTACCACCTCCTGCTCCACAAGTTCCACCTCCTGCCCCATAAGTTCCACCTTACGCCCCACAAGTGCCATCTCCTGCCCCAAAAGCTCAATTTCCTGCCCCATCAGTGCCACCTCCCGCACCACAAGTGCAACCTCCTGCCCCATAAGTGCCAATTTCTGCCCCACAAGTGCCACTTCCCGCCTTACAAATTCCACCTCCCACCCCACATTACCACCTCCTGCCCCAAAAGTGCCAATTCCTGCTTCGCAATTGCCAGCTCATGCTTCACAAATGCCAGCTCCTGCCCCACATCATCAACTTCCTGCCCCACAAGTGCCACCACTAACCCCACAAAGACAGCCTCCTGCCCCACATCATCCACCTCCTGCCCCACAAGTGCCAATTCCTGCCCCACAAGTGCCAGCTCATGCCCCACAAGTGCCACCTCCTACCCCACAAAGACCACCTCCTGCCCCACATCATCCACCTCCTCCCCCACAAGTGACAATACCTGTTAGACAAGTGCAACCTCCAGCCCCACAACTTCAACGTCCCGCCACACAAGTGCCGACTCCTGGCAACGTGTGCCACATCCTGCCCCACAAGTGCCAGCTCCTGCCCCACATGTTCCACCTACCATCCCACAAATTCCACCTCCTGCCCCACAAGTGCCAATTCCTGCCCCACAAGTGCCAGCTCATGCTTCACAAGTGCCAGCTCCTGCCCCTCATCATCCACCTCCTGCCCCACAAGTGCCACCTCCTGACCCACAACATCAATCTCCAGCCCCACAAGAGCCGCCTCCTGCCCGACAAGTTACACCTGCTACAAGTTCCACAAGTGCCACCTCCCTGCTCACGAGTGCCACATCCCGCCCCACATGTACCACCTCCTGCATCACAACTTCCACCTCCCGCCCCACATGTACCACCTCCTGCATCACAACTTCCACCTCCCGCCCCACATGTACCACCTCCTGCATCACAACTTCCACCTCCCGCCCTACATGTACCGCCTCCTGCATCACAACTTACACCTCCTGCCCCACATGTACCACCTCCTGCATCACAGCTTCCACCTCCTGCCCCACAAATGCCACCTCCTGCCCTACAAGTGCCACCTCAAGCCCCACAAGTGCCCCCTCCCGCTCCACAAGTGCCACGTCCTGCCCCACAAGTGCCACCTCCCGCCCCTCTATGGCCACCTCCTGCCCCACAAGTTACACCTCTTGCCCCACAAAGTTGACCCCCGCCCCACATGTGCCACCACCTGACCCACAAGTGCCAACTCCTGCCCCACAAGTGCCATTTCCTGCACCACATTTGTCGCGTCCTGCCCCACAATTGCCGGCTCCTGCCCCACAAGTGCCACCACCTGCCCCACAAGTGCCACCTCCCGCCCCACAAGTGCCACTTCCCGCCCCACTACTTCCACGTCACACCCCAAATCTTCTTACCTTCCACCCCACAAGTGCCACCTCCTGCCCCAAACCTTCAACCTACTGCCCCACAACTGCCACTTCCCACCCAGCAATTGCCACCCCCCGCCCCACAAGTGCCTCCTCCCACCCCACAAGTGCCAACCCTTACCCCACAAGTGCTAACTCCTGCCCCACATCATCCACCAACCGCCCCACAAGTGCCACCTCCCGCCCCACAAGTGCCGCCTCCAGCCACACAATTGCTACATCGTGCCGCACAACTTCCACCTCCCGCCCCACAACTGCCACCTCCTGCCTTAAAAGTGCCACCTCCCGACCCACAAGTGCCTCCTCCTGTCCCACAGTTGTCACCTCCCGCTCCACAAGTTACACCTCACCCCCCACAAGTTCTACCACCCACCCCACAAGTGCCACCTGCAGCCCCAGAAGTGTCAAATCCTGCCACACAACTTCCACATCCAGCCCCACAAGTGCCACCTCCCGCCCCACAACTTCCACTTCCCGCCCAACAACAGCCTCCTCCTGCCCCACAAGTGCTACCTACTTCCCCACAAGTGCCACCTCCTGCCGCACATCATCCACCTCCTGCCTCACAAATGCCTCCTCCTGACCCACAATTGCCACCTGCCGCCCCACAACTTCCACCTCACGCCCCACAAGTGCCACCTCCCGCCCCACAAGTGCCACAACCCGCCCCACAAATCCAACTCCTGACCCACAAGTTCCACCTCCCGCCCCACAAGTTCCACCTCCCGCACCACAAGTGCCACCTCCCGACCCACATGTGCCAACTTCTGCCCCACAAGTGCCAGCTCCTGCCCCTCAAGTGTCACCTCTTCCCCACAAGTGCCACCTCCAGCCCCACAACTGCCACCACCCGCCCCACAACTTCCACCTCCCGCCTCACAAGTGCAACCTCCAGGCCCACAAGTGCCACCTCCTGTTCCACAAGAATTAACTCCTGCCCCACAAGTGCCACCTCCTGCCCTTCAAGAGCCACTTCTTGCCCCACAAGTAACATTTCCTGCCCCACAAGTGCCAACCCCTGCCCAACAAGTGCTATGACCCAGCCCACAAGTGCCAACTCCTGCCCCACAAGTGCCACCTCCCGCCCCACAAACTCCACCTCCCACGCACATGTGCCACATCCTGTCCCACAAGTGTCACCTTCTGCCCACAAGTGCCACCTTCCGCCCCACAAGTGCCACCTCATGCCCCACAACTTCCACAACCCGCCCCACAAGTGCCACCACCCGACCCACAAGTGCCACCACCTGACCCACTAATGCAACTACCTGCCCCACAAGTGCCAACTCGCGCCCCACAAGTGCCAACTCCTGCCCCACAAGTTCTACCTCCTGCCTTACAAGTGCCACCCCCTGCCTCACAGCTTCCACCTCCCGCCCCACAAATGCCACCTCCTGCCCTACAAGTGCCACCTCAGGCCCCACAAGTGCCCCTCCCGATCCACAAGTGCCACGTCCTGCCCCACAAGTGCCATCTCCCGCCCCACAAGGGCCAAATCCTGCCACGCAACATCCACCTCCTGCCCCACATCATCCACCTCCCACCCACAAGTGCCACCTCCTGTGGCACAAGTGCCAATTCCAGCCCTAAAAGTGCCAGCTCATGCTTCACAATTGCCAGCTCCTGCCCCACATCATCCATCTCCTGCCCCACAAGTGCCACCTCCTGCCCCACAAGTGTCAACTCATGCTCCACAAATGCCACCTCCTGCTCCACAAGTTCCACCTCTTGCCCCACAAGTGCCAAATACTTCCCCACAACTTTCACCTTCTGCCCCACTAGTGCCAACTCCAATTCCACAAGTGCCACCTCCAGCCCTACAACTGCCACTTCCAGCCCCACAAGTGCCACCTCCCGCCCAACAACTTCAACATCCCACCACACAAGTGCCAACTCCTGCCCGTGTGCCACATCCTGCCCCACAAGTGCCAACTCCTGCCGCACAACTGACAATTCCTGCCCCAAAAGTGACAGCTCATGCTTCACAATTGCCAGCTCCTGCCCCACATCATCCACCTTCTGCTCCACAAGTGCCATCTCCTGCCGCACAACTGACACCTCCTGCCCCACAAGTGCCACCTCCTGCCCTACAAGTGCCACCTCCTTCCAAACTAGTGCAACCTCCTGCCACACAAGTGCCATATCTCGCCAGACAATTTACAGCTCCTGCCCCACAAGTGCTACATCCTGAACCACAACTTCAACCTCCTGCCCCACAAGTGCCAATTCCTGCCCCACATGTGCCAGCTCATGCTTCACAAGTGCCAGCTCCTGCACCACATCATCCACTTCCTGCCCACAAGTGCCAGTTCATGCCCCACAAGTGCCAGTTCATGCCCCACAAGTGCCAGCTCCTGCCCCACAAGAGCCACTTCCTTCACCACAGGTACCCCATCCCACCCCACAAGTTTCAATTCCTGCCATACAAGTGCCACCTCCTTCCCCACAAGTGCCACCTCCTTCCCCACAAGTGTCACCTCCTGCCCAACAAGTTCCACCTCTTGACCTACAAGTGCCACCTCCTGCCCCATAAGTTTCACCTCTCGCCCAACAAATGCCACCACCTCCCCCAAAAGCGCCACCTCCTGCCCCACAGGTGCCATTTCCTGCCCCACAACATCCACCTCCCACGCACAAGTGCAACCTACCGCCCCACAACTTCCACCTCCTGCCCCACAAGTGCCAACACCTGCCCTACAAGTGCCACCTCCCACCAAACAACTGACACCTCCTGCCCAATAGTGTCACCTCCTGCCCAACAAGTTCCACCTCTTGACCTACAAGTGCCACCTCCTGCCCAATAAGTTTCACCTCTCGCCCAACAAATGCCACCACCTCCCCCAAATGCGCCACCTCTTGCCCCACAGGTGCCATTTCCTGCCCCACAACATCCACCTCCCACGCACAAGTGCAACCTACCGCCCCACAACTTCCACCTCCTGCCCCACAAGTGCCAACACCTGCCCCACAAGTGGCAACACCTGCCCCACAAGTGCCACCTCCTGCCACGCCAGTTCCACCTGTCACCCTGCAAGTCCAGCTCCTGCCCCACAAGTGCCAGCTCATGCTTCACAACTGCCAGCTCCTGCCCCACAAAGACAGCCTCCTGCCCCACATCATCCACCTCCTGCCCCACAAAGACAGCCTCCTGCCCCACATCATCCACCTCCTGCCCCACAAAGACCACCTCCTGCCCCACATCATCCACCTCCTCCCCCACAAGTGACAATACTTGCTCCACAAGTGCCACCTCCCGCCCCACAAATGCCAAATCCTGCCCTGCAACTTCCACCTCCTGCCCCACAAGTGCCAATTCCTGCCCCACAAGTTCCAGCTCAAGCTTCACAAGTGCCATCTCCTGCCCCACATCATCCACTTCCTGCTCAGATGTGCCACCTCCTGTCCGACAAAGACCACCTCCTGCCCCACATCATCCACCCCCTGCCCCACAAGTGCCACCTCCTGCCCCACATCATCCACCCCCTGCCCCACAAGTGCCACCTCCTGCCCCACAATGACCTGCACCATAAGTGCCAATTCCTGCCCTACAAGTGCCACCTCATTCCCCTGAAGTGCCAGCTCCTGCACCACAAGTGCCACAGTTTGACACACCACTGCCACCTCCCCCCCAAATAATCCACCTCCTGCCCCACAAGTGTCACTGACCGCCCAACTTCCTCCTCCTGACCCACAACTGCAACATCCTGCCCCACAAGTGCCAGCTCCTGCCCGACAAGAGCCACTTCCTGCCCCACAAGTACCTCTTCCCTCCCAACAAGTTCCAATTTCCACCCCACAAGTGCCACCTCCTGCCCCACAAGTGCAACCTCCTGCCCCACATCGTCCACCTCCCACCCAACATGTGCCACCACCTGCCCCACAAGTGCCAGTTCATGCCCCACAAGTGCCAGCTCCTGCCCCACAAGAGCCACTTCCTTCACCACAGGTACCCCATCCCACCCCACAAGTTTCAATTCCTGCCATACAAGTGCCACCTCCTTCCCCACAAGTGCCACCTCCTGCCCCACAAGTGCCACCTCCTGCCCCACAAGTGCCACCTCCCGCCAAACAACTGACACCTCCTGCCCCACAAGTGTCACCTCCTGCCCAACAAGTTCCACCTCTTGACCTACAAGTGCCACCTCCTGCCCCATAAGTTTCACCTCTCGCCCAACAAATGCCACCACCTCCCCCAAAAGCGCCACCTCCTGCCCCACAGGTGCCATTTCCTGCCCCACAACATCCACCTCCCACGCACAAGTGCAACCTACCGCCCCACAACTTCCACCTCCTGCCCCACAAGTGCCAACACCTGCCCCACAAGTGCCAACACCTGCCCCACATCATCCACCTCCTCCTCCACAAGTGACAATACTTGCTCCACAAGTGCCACCTCCCGCCCCACAAATGCCAAATCCTGCCCTGCAACTTCCACCTCCTGCCCCACAAGTGCCAATTTCTGCCCCACAAGTACCTCTTCCCTCCCAACTAGTTCCAATTTCCGCCCCACAAGTGCCACCTCCTGCCCCGAAAGTGCAACCTCCTGCCCCACATCATCCACCTCCCACCCAACAAGTGCCACCACCTGCCCCACAAGTGCCAATTCCTGCCCCACAAGTGCCACATTTGTCCACACCACTGCTACTTCCCCCCCCAAATAATCCACCTCCTGCCCCACAAGTGTCACTGACTGACCAACTTCCTCCTCCTGACACACAAGTGCCAGCTCCTGCCCCACAAGAGCCACTTCCTGCCCCACAAGTACCTCTTCCCTCCCAACAAGTTCCAATTACCGCCCCACAAGTGCCACCTCCTGCCCCACATCATCCACCTCCCGCCCCACAATTGCCACCTCCTGCCCCACAAGTCCCACCTCCCGCCCAACAATTGTGGCCACATGACAAACAAGTTCCACTTCCGCCCCACAAGTGCCACCTCCTGCCCAACAAGTGCCATTTCTTACCCCACAGGTTCCAAATCCTACCCCACTGGTGCCATTTCCTGCCCCACAAGTGCCATTTCCCCCCCCACATGTGCCAACTCCTGCCTTACAAGTTTCACCTACCACCCCACAAATTCCACCTCCCACCCCACAAGTTCCACCTCCAGCCCCAAAAGTGCCAATTCCTGCTTCACAAGTGCCAGCTCATGCTTCACAAATGCCAGCTCATGCCCCACATCATCAACTTCCTGCCCCACAAGTGCCACCTCTAACCCCACAAAGACAGCCTCCTGCCCCACATCATCCACCTCCTGCCCCACAAGTGCCAATTCCTGCCCTCCAAGTGCCAGCTCATGCTCCACAAGTGCCAGCTCCTGCCCCTCATCATCCACCTCCCGCCCCACATGTACCACCTCCTGCATCACAACTTACACCTCCCGCCCCACATGTACCACCTCCTGCATCACAACTTCCACCTCCCGCCCCACATGTACCACCTCCTGCATCACAACTTCCACCTCCCGCCCCACATGTACCACCTCCTGCATCACAACTTCCACCTCCCGCCCCACATGTACCACCTCCTGCATCACAACTTCCACCTCCCGCCCCAAGAATGCCACATCCTGCCCCACAAGTGCCCCCTCCCGCCCCACAAGTGCCACCTCCCGCCCCACAAATTCCACCTCCCACGCACAAGTGCCACATCCTGCTCCACAAGTGTCACCTCCCGCCCCACAAGTTCCACCTCCTCCCCACAAGTGCCACCTCCCTGCCCACAATTGCCACCTCCCGCCCCACAAGTTCCACCTCCTCCCCAGAAGTGCCACCTCCCGCCCCACAAGCGCCACCTCCCTCTCCACAAACTCCACCTCCCACGCACAAGTGCCACATCCTGCCCCACAAGTGCCACCTCATGCCTCACAAGTGCCACCCCCCCCCACAAGTGCCACCTCCCGCCCCACAAGTGCCACCTCCTGCCCCACAAGTTCCACCTCCTCCCCACAAGTGCCACCTCCTGCCCCACAAGCGTCACCTCCCTCTCCACAAACTCCACCTCCCACGCACAAGTGCCACCTCCTTCCTCACAACTTACACCTCCCGCCCCAAGAATGCCACATCCTGCCCCACAAGTGCCACCTCCCGCCCCACAAACTCCACCTCCCACGCACAAGTGCCACCTTCCGCCCCACAAGTGACACCTCACACCCCAACAGTGTCAACTTCCGCCCCACAAGTGCCACCTCACACCCCACAACTTCCACATCCCGCCCCACAAGTGCCACCACCTGACCCACAAGTGCCACCACCTGACCGACTAATGCAACTACCTGCCCCACAAGTGCCAACTCGTGCCCCACAAGTGCCAACTCCTGCCCCACAAGTTCTACCTCCTGCCTTACAAGTTCCACCCCCTGCCTCACAACTTCCACCTCCCGCCCCACAAATGCCACCTCCTGCCCTACAAGTGCCACCTCAGGCCCCACAAGTGCCCCCTCCCGCTCCACAAGTGCCACGTCCTGACCCACAAGTGCCACCTCCCGCCCCACAAGGGCCAAATCCTGCCCCACATCATCCACCAACCGCCCCACAAGTGTCACCTCCTGCCCCACAACTTCCATCTCCCACTCCACAAGTGCCACCTACTGCACAACAAATACCATCTCCTGCCCCATAAGTGCCACCTCCTGCCCCACAACCGCTACCTCCTGCCTCATATCATTCACCTCCCGCCCCACAATTTCCACCTCCTGCTCAACTAGTGCCACGTGCTGCCCCACAAGTTCCATTTCCCGCCCCACAAGTGCCACCTCCCGCCCCACAAGTGCCGCCTCCAGCCACACAAGTGCTAAATCGTGCCGCACAACTTCCACCTCCCGCCCCACAACTGCCACCTCCCGCCTTAAAAGTGCCACCTCCCGACCCACATGTGCCAAAACCCGCCCCACAAATCCAACTCCTGACCCACAAGTGCCACCTCCCGACCCACATGTGCCAACTTCTGCCCCACAAGTGCCAGCTCCTGCCCCTCAAGTGTCACCTCTTCCCCACAAGTGCCACCTCCTGCCCCACAAGTGCCACCTCCTGCCCCACAAGTGTCAACTCATGCTCCACAAATGCCACCTCCTGCTCCACAAGTTCCACCTCTTGCCCCACAAGTGCCAAATACTTCCCCACAACTTCCACCTTCTGCCCCACAAGTGCCAACTCCAATTCCACAAGTGCCACCTCCAGCCCCACAACTGCCACCTCCCGCCTCACAAGTGCAACCTCCAGGCCCACAAGTGCCACCTCCAGATCCACAAGAATTAACTCCTGCCCCACAAGTGCCACCTCCTGCCCTTCAAGAGCCACTTCTTGCCCCACAGGTAACATTTCCTGCCCCACAAGTGCCAACCCCTGCCCAACAAGTGCTATGACCAAGCCCAAAAGTGCCAACTCCTGCCCCACTAGTGCCACCTCCCGCCCCACAAGTGCCACCACCCTCCCCACAACTTCAACCTCCTTCCCCAAAACATCCACCTCCCGCCCCACAGGTGTCATCATCTGCCCCACAACTGCCACATCCCGCCCCACAAGTGCCACCTCCCGCCCCTCAAGTGCCACACACTGCCCCACAAGTGCCGCCCCCAGCCCCGCAAGTTCCACCCCTTGCCCCAAAATTTCCTCCTCCCACCCCACAATTTTTACCTCCCGCCCCACAAGTGCCATCTCCTGCCCCACAGGTGCCACATACTGTTCCACATCATCCACCTCCTTCCCCACATCATCCACCTCCTGTTCCACAAATGTCACCTCCTGACCCACAACTTCCACATCCTGCCCCACAAGTGCCACCTCCTGCCCCACAAGTGCCACCTCCAGCCCCACCAGTTCCACCGCCCGCCCCACAAGTACCACCTCCTGACCCACAAGTGCCACTACGTGACCCACAATTGCCACCTCCCGTCTCACAATTGCAACTCTCGCCCAACAAGTGCCACCTCCTGCCCCACAATTGCCACCACCCCCCCAACAAGTGCCAACTCCCGCCCCACAAGTACCACATCCCACCCCACAAGTGCAACCTCCTGCCCCACAAGTGCCAACTCTCGCCCCACAAGTGCCAACTCCTGCCCCACAACATCCACCTCACGCTCCAAAAGTGCCACCTCCTGCCCCACAAGTGCTACTTCCTGCCTTACAAGTGCCACTTCCCGCTGCACAAGTGACACCTCCAGCCCCACAGCTGCCACAACCCGCCCCACAACTTCCACATCCCGCGTCACAACTGCAAGCTCCTGCCCCACAATTGCCACCTCCTACCACACAAGTGCCAACTCCTGCCCCACAAGTGCCACCTCATGTCCCTCAATTTTCACCTTATGCCCCAAAAGTGCCACCTCCCGCCCAACAAGTGCAACATCTCGCCCCACTAGTGCCACGTCCCGGCCCAAAATTGCTACCTCCTGCCCCACATCATCCACCTCCTGTTCCACAAATGTCACCTCCTGACCCACAACTTCCACCTCCTGCCCCACAAGTGCCACCTCCTGACCCACAACTTCCACATCCTGCCCCACAAGTGCCACCTCCTGCCCCACATAATCCACGTTTTGCTCCAAAATTGCCACCTCCTGCCCCACAAGTGCCACCTCCTGCCCCACAAGTGCCAACTCCTGCCCCACATGTTCCACCTACCACCCCACAAATTCCAACTCCTGCCCCACAAGTGCCACCTCCCACCCCACAAATGCCAACTCCTACCCCACAAGTGCCACCTCCCACCCCACAAATGCCACCTCCTGCCCTGCAACTTCCACCTCCTGCTCCACAAGTGCCATCTCCTGCCCCACATCGTCCACCTCCCACCCAACAAGTGCCACGTCCTGCCCCACAACGACCACCTCCTGCCCCACAAATGCCAGTTCATGCCCCACAAGTGCCAGTTCATGCCCCACATCATCCACCTTCTGCCCCACAGGTGCCACCTCCTGCCCCACATCATCCACCCCCTGCACCACAAATGCCAGCTCATTCCCCTGAAGTGCCAGCTCTTGCCCCACAAGTGCCAGCTCCTGCCCAACAAGAGCAACTTCCTGCCCCACAAGTACCTCTTCCCTCCCAACAAGTTCCAATTTCCGCCCCACAAGTGCCACCTCCTGCCCCACAAGTGCAACCTCCTGCCCCACAAATGCCACCTTTCGCCCCACAAATGCCACCTCCCGCTCCACAACTTCCATCTCCTGCCCCACAAGTGCCACCTCCCGACCCACAAGTGCCACCTCACGCCCAACATCTACCACCTCCCACCCCACAAGTGCCACCTCCCGCACTACAACTTCCACCTCCTGCCCCACAAGTGTCAACTCATGCTCCACAAATGCCACCTCCTGCCCCACAAGTTCCACCTCTTGCCCCACAAGTGCCAAATACTTCCCCACAACTTCCACCTTCTGCCCCACTAGTGCCAACCCCAATTCCACAAGTGCCACCTCCAGCCCTACAACTGCCACTTCCAGCCCCACAAGTGCCACCTCCCGCCCAACAACTTCAACATCCCACCACACAAGTGCCAACTCCTGCCCGTGTGCCACATCCTGCCCCACAAGTGCCAACTCCTGCCGCACAACTGACAATTCCTGACCCAAAAGTGACAGCTCATGCTTCACAATTGCCAGCTCCTGCCCCACATCATCCACCTTCTGCCCCACAAGTGCCACCTCCTGCCCCACATCATCCACCTTCTGCTCCACAAGTGCCACCTCCTGCCCCACAAGTGCCACATCCCGCCCCACAAGTGCCACCTCCTTCCAAACTAGTGCAACCTCCTGCCCCACAAGTGCCATATCTCGCCAGACAATTTACAGCTCCTGCCCCACAAGTGCTACATCCTGCACCACAACTTCAACCTCCTGCCCAACAAGTGCCACGTTCTGCCCCACAAGTGTAGGCTCCTGCCCCACAAGTGCCAATTCCTGCCCCACATGTGCCAGCTCATGCTTCACAAGTGCCAGCTCCTGCACCACATCATCCACTTCCTGCCCACAAGTGCCAGTTCACGCCCCACAAGTGCCAGTTCATGCCCCACAAGTGCCAGTTCATGCCCCACAAGTGCCAGCTCTTGCCCCACAAGAGCCACTTCCTTCACCACAGGTATCCCATCCCACCCCACAAGTTTCAATTCCTGTCATACAAGTGCCACCTCCTTCCCCACAAGTGCCACCTCCTTCCCCACAAGTGCCACCTCCTGCCCCACAAGTGCCACCTCCTGCCCCACAAGTGCCACCTCCTGCCCCACAAGTGCCACCTCATGCCCACAAGTGCCAACACCTGCCCCACAAGTGCCACCTCCTGCCCCACAAGTGCCACCTGTCACCCTGCAAGACCAGCTCCTGCCCCACAAGTGCCAGCTCATGCTTCACAAGTGCCAGCTCCTGCCCCACATCATCCACCTCCTCCCCCACAAGTGACAATACTTCTTCCACACGTGCCACCTCCCGCCCCACAAATGCCAAATCCTGCCCTGCAACTTCCACCTCCTGCACCACAAGTGCCAATTCCTGCCCGACAAGAGCCACTTCCTGCCCCACAAGTACCTCTTCCCTCCCAACAAGTTCCAATTTCCACCCCACAAGTGCCACCTCCTGCCCCACAAGTGCAACCTCCTTCCCCACATCGTCCACCTCCCACCCAACAAGTGCCACCACCGGCCCCACAAGTGCCAATTCCTGACCCACAAGTGCCAGCTCCTGCCCGACAAGAGCCACTTCCTGCCCCACAAGTACCTCTTCCCTCCCAACAAGTTCCAATTTCCGCCCCGCAAGTGCCACCTCCTGCCCAACAAGTGCAACCTCCTGCCACACAAGTGTCACCTTTCGCCCCACAAATGCCACCTCCCACTCCACAACTTCCACCTCCTCCCCACAACTTCCACCTCCCGACCCACAAGTGCCACCTCACGCCCAACATCTACCACCTCCCACACCACAAGTGCCACCTCCCACCCTACAACTTCCATCTCCTGGCCCACAAGTGCCACCTCCTGCCTCAAAAGAGCCACCTCCTGCCCCACAACTTCTACATAACGCCCCATAAGTTCCACCTTCTGCCCAAAAAGTGCCACCTCTCGTCCCACAAGTGCCACCTCCTGCCCCACAAGTGCCACCTCCTGCCCCACAAGTGCCACCTCTCGTCCCACAAGTTCCACCTCCTGCCCTAAAAGCTCCATTTCCTGCCCCACAAGTGCCACCTCCCGCCCTACAACTTCCACCTCCTGCCCTACAACTTCCACCTCCCGCCCCACAAGTGCCACCTCCTGCCCTACAACTTCCACCTCCTGGCCCACAAGTGCCACCTCCCGCCCTACAACTGCCAAACCCCGCCCCAAAACTTCCACCTCCTGCCCAACAATTTCCAACTCGTTCCCCACAATTGCCACCTCCTGCCACACAAATGCCACCTTCTGCCTCAAAATGCCACCTCCTGCCAAACAACTCCAACCTCCCGCCCCACAAGTACCACCTCCTGCTCCACAAGTTCCACCTCCTGCCCCATAAGTTCCACCGTACGCCCCACAAGTGCCATCTCCTGCCCCACAAATGCCACCTTCTGCCTCAAAATGCCACCTCCTGCCCAACAACTCCAACCTCCCGCCCCACAAGTACCACCTCCTGCTCCACAAGTTCCACCTCCTGCCCCATAAGTTCCACCGTACGCCCCACAAGTGCCATCTCCTGCCCCAAAAGCTCAATTTCCTGCCCCATCAGTGCCACCTCCCGCACCACAAGTGCCACCTCCTGCCCCATAAGTGCCAATTTCTGCCCCACAAGTGCCACTTCCCGCCTTACAAATGCCACCTCCTACCCCACAACTTTCACCTCCTGCCCCACAAGTGCAACCTCCCTGCCCATGAGTGACACAATCTGCCCAAGTGCCACCTCCTGCCTCACAACTTCCACCTCCCGCCCCACAAGTGCCACCTCCTGTCTCACAAGTGCAACCTCCCGCCCCACAACTTCCACAACCTGCCCCACAAGTGCCACCTCCCGTCACTCAACTTCCAACTCCTGGCCCACAAGTGCGACCTCCTGCCCCACCATTACCACCTCCTGCCCCACAATTTCCACCTCCTGCCCCACAAGTGCCACAACCTGCTCCACAATTTCAACGTACTGCCTTACAAGTGCCACAATCTGCCCCACAAGTGTAGGCTCCTGCTCCACAAGTGCCACCTCCCGAACCACAACCTCAACCTCTGGCCCCACAAGTCCCACCTCCCACCCCACAAGTGCCACATCCCGCCCCACAAGTGTCACCACCCGCCCCACAAGTGCCACCTTCTGTTCCACAACTTCCACCTCCTGCCCCACAAGTTATAACTCCTGCCCCACAAGTGTTGCATTTTGCCCCACAAGTGCCACCTCCCGCTCCACAAGTGCCACCTCCCGACCCACAAGTGCCAATTCCTGCCCCACATCATTCACCTCCTGCCCCACAAGTGCCACCTCCCGCCCAACAAGTACCACCTCCTGCTCCACAAGTTCCACCTCCTGCCCCATAAGTTCCACCTTACGCCCCACAAGTGCCATCTCCTGCCCCAAAAGCTCAATTTCCTGCCCCATCAGTGCCACCTTACACCCCACAAGTGCCACCTCCCGCCCCATAAGTGCCAATTTCTGCCCCACAAGTGCCACTTCCCGCCTTACAAATGCCACCTCCTGCCCCACAACTTTCACCTCCTGCCCCACAAGTGCAACCTCCCTGCCCACGAGTGACACAATCTGCCCAAGTGCCACCTCCTGCCTCACAACTTCCACCTCCTGCCCCACAAGTGCCAGCTCCAGTCACTCAACTTCCACCTCCCGCCCCACAGGTTCCAACTCCTCCCCAGAAGTGCCACCTCCCGCCCCACAAGCGCCACCTCCCTCTCCACAAACTCCACCTCCCACGCACAAGTGCCACATCCTGCCCCTCAAGTGCCACCTCATGCCTCACAAGTGCCACCCCCCCCAACAAGTGCCACCTCCCGCCCCACAAGTGCCACCTCACACCCCAACAGTGTCAACTTCCGCCTCACAAGTGCCACCTCACGCCCCACAACTTCCACATCCCGCCCCACAAGTGCCACCACCTGACCCACTAATGCAACTACCTGCCCCACAAGTGCCAACTCGTGCCCCACAAGTGCCAACTCCTGCCCCACAAGTTCTACCTCCTGCCTTACAAGTGCCACCCCCTGCCTCACAACTTCCACCTCCCGCCCCACAAATGCCACCTCCTGCCCTACAAGTGCCACCTCAGGCCCCACAAGTGCCCCCTCCCGCTCCACAAGTGCCACGTCCTGACCCACAAGTGCCATCTCCCGCCCCACAAGGGCCAAATCCTGCCCCACATCATCCACCTCCCACCCCACAAGTGTCACTTCCTGCCCCACAACTTCCATCTCCCACTCCACAAGTGCCACCTACTGCACAAAAAATACCATCTCCTGCCCCATAAGTGCCACCTCCTGCCCCACAACCGCTACCTCCTGCCTCATATCATTCACCTCCCGCCCCACAATTTCCACCTCCTGCTCAACTAGTGCCACGTGCTGCCCCACAAGTTCCATTTCCCGCCCCACAAGTGCCGCCTCCAGCCCCACAAGTGCTAAATCGTGCCGCACAACTTCCACCTCCCGCCCCACAACTGCCACCTCCCGCCTTAAAAGTGCCACCTCCCGACCCACAAGTGCCACCTCCTGCCCCACAAGTGCCTCCTCCTGACCCACAAGTGCTACCTACTTCCCCACAAGTGCCACCTCCTGCCATACATCATCCACCTCCTGCCCCACAAATGCCTCCTCCTGACCCACAATTGCCACCTGCCGCCCCACAACTTCCACCTCACGCCCCAGAAGTGCCACAACCCGCCCCACATATCCAACTCCTGACCCACAAGTGCCACCTCCCGCACCACAAGTGCCACCTCCTGCCCCACAAGTGTCACCTCTTCCCCACAAGTGCCACCTTCTGCTCCACAAGTGCTACTTCCTGCCGCACAAGTGATACCTCCAGCCCCACAACTGCGACCACCCGCCCCACAACTTCCACCTCCCGCCTCACAAGTGCAAACTCCAGGCCCACAAGTGCCACCTCCAGTTCCACAAGAATTAACTCCTGCCCCACAAGTGCCACCTCCTGCCCCACAAGTGCCACCTCCCACCCCACAAGTGCCACGTCCTACCCAATTGCCACGTCCTGTCCCACAAGTGCCACCTCCTGCCGTACAAGGGCCACCCTCTGCCCCACAATTGCCAATTCTTGCCCCACAATTGCCAATTCTTGCCCCACAACTTCCACCTCCCGCCCCACAAGTGCCACCTCCTGTCTCACAAGTGCAACCTCCCGCCCCACAACTTCCACAACCTGCCCCACAAGTGCCACCTCCCGTCACTCAACTTCCAACTCCCGCCCCACAAGTGCCACCTCCCGCCCTACAACTTCCACCTCCCGCACCACAACTTCCACCTCCTGCCTCACAAGTTCCACACCCCGCCCCACAACTTCATTCTCCCGCCCCACAACTTCCAACTCCTGGCCCACAAGTGCGACCTCCTGCCCCACCATTACCACCTCCTGCCCCACAATTTCCACCTCCTGCCCCACAAGTGCCACAACCTGCTCCACAATTTCAACTTCCTGCCTTACAAGTGCCACATTCTGCCCCACAAGTGTAGGCTCCTGCTCCACAAGTGCCACCTCCCGAACCACAACCTCAACCTCTGGCCCCACAAGTCCCACCTCCCGCCACACAAGTGCCACATCCCACCCCACAAGTGCCACCACCCGCCCCACAAGTGCCACCTTCTGTTCCACAACTTCCACCTCCTGCCCCACAAGTTATAACTCCTGCCCCACAAGTGTTGCATTTTGCCCCACAAGTGCCACCTCCCGCCTCACAAGTGCCAACTCCTGCCCCACAAGTGCCAATTCCTGCCCCACAAGTGCCACCTCCCGTCACTCAACTTCCAACTCCCGCCCCACAAGTACCACCTCCCGCCCTACAACTTCCACCTCCCGCACCACAACTTCCACCTCCTGCATCACAACTTCCACCTCCCGCCCCACATGTACCACCTCCTGCATCACAACTTCCACCTCCCACCCCACATGTACCACCTCCTGCATCACAACTTCCACCTCCCGCCCCACATGTACCACCTCCTGCATCACAACTTCCACATCCCGCCCCACATGTACCACCTCCTGCATCACAACTTCCACCTCCCGCCCCACATGTACCACCTCCTGCATCACAACTTCCACCTCCCGCCCCACATGTACCACCTCCCGCATCACAACTTTCACCTCCCGCCCCACATGTACCACCTCCTGCATCACAACTTCCACCTCCCGCCCCACAAGTTCCACCTCCTCCCCACAAGTGCCACCTCCCGCCCCACAAGCGCCACCTCCCTCTCCACAAACTCCACCTCCCACGCACAGGTGCCACATCCTGCCCCACAAGTGCCACCTCATGCCTCACAAGTGCCACCCCCCCCACAAGTGCCACCTCCCACCCCACAAGTGCTACCTCCCACGCACAAGTGCCACATCCTGCCCCACAAGTGTCACCTCCTGCCCACAAGTGCCACCTTCCGCCCTACAAGTGCCACCTCACACCCAAACAGTGTCAACTTCCGCCCCACAAGTGCCACCTCACGCCCCACCACTTCCACATCCCGCCCCACAAGTGCCACCACCTGACCCACAAGTGCCACCACCAGACCCTCTAATGCAACTACCTGCCCCACAAGTGCCAACTCGTGCCCCACAAGTGCCAACTCCTGCCCCACAAGTTCTACGTCCTGCCTTACAAGTGCCACCCCCTGAAACACAACTTCCACATCCCGCCCCAAAAATGCCACCTCCTGCCCTACAAGTGCCACCTCAGGCCCCACAAGTGCCCCCTCCCGCTCCACAAATGTCACGTCCTGCCCCACAAGTGCCATCTCCCGCCCCACAAAGGCCAAATCCTGCCACGCAACATCCACCTCCTGCCCCACATCATCCACCTCCCACCCCACAAGTGCCACCTCCTGTGGCACAAGTGCCAATTCCAGCCCTAAAAGTGCCAGCTCATGCTTCACAATTGCCAGCTCCTGCCCCACATCATCCACCTCCTGCCCCACAAGTGCAACCTCCTATCCCACATGTGCCAACTCCTGCCCCACAAGTGCCATTTCCTGCACCACATTAGCCACCTCCTTCCCCACAAGTGCCACCTCCCACCCCACAAGTTTAACCTCCAGACACACAAGTACCATCTCCCGCCCCACAAGTGCCATCTCCCGCCCCACAAGTGCCATCTCCTGCCCCACAAGTGCCATCTCCTGACGTGCATCTTCCACCTCCTGCTCCACAATTGCCATCTCCTGCCCCACAAGTGCCACCTCCCGCCACACAAGTGCCACCTCCCGCCCCTCTATAGCCACCTCCTGCCCCACAAGTTACACCTCTTGCCCCACAAGTTACACCTCTTGCCCCACAACGTCGACCCCCGCCCCACATGTGCCACCACCTGACCCACAAGTGCCAACTCCTGCCCCACAAGTGCCATTTCCTGCACCACATTTGCCGCGTCCTGCCCCACTAGTGCCGGCTCCTGCCCCACAAGTAATAACTCTCGCCCCACAACCTCAACCTCCAGCCACACAAGTGCCACCTCCCGCCCCACTACTTCCACGTCACACCCCAAATCTTCTTACCTTCCACCCCACAAGTGCCACCTCCTGCCCCAAACCTTCAACCTACTGCCCCACAACTGCCACTTCCCACGCAGCAATTGCCACCCCCCGCCCCACAAGTGCCTCCTCCCACCCCACAAGGTCCAACCCTTACCCCACAACTGCCAACACCTGCCCCACATCATCCACCAACCGCCCCACAAGTGTCACCTCCTGCACCACAAGTGCCACCTCCCGACCCACAACTTCCAACTCCCACTCCACAAGTGCCACCTACTGCACAACAAATACCATTTCCTGCTCCATAAGTGCCACCTCCTGCCCCACAACCGCTACCTCCTGCCTCATATCATTCACCTCCCACCCCACAATTTCCACCTCCTGCTCAACTAGTGCCACGTGCTGCCCCACAAGTTCCATTTCCCGCCCCACAAGTTCCATTTCCCGCCCCACAAGTGCCACCTCCTGCCCCACATAATCCACGTCCTGCTCCAAAATTGCCACCTCCTGCCCCACAAGTGCCACCTCCCACCCAACAAGTGCCACCTCCAGCCCCACCAGTTCCACCGCCCGCCCCACAAGTACCACCTCCTGACCCACAAGTGCTACTACGTGACCCACAATTGCCACCTCCCGTCTCACAATTGCAACTCTCGCCCAACAAGTGCCAACTCCTGCCCCACAATTGCCACCACCCCCCCAACAAGTGCCACCTCCCGCCCCACAAGTACCACATCCCACCCCACAAGTGCAACCTCCTGCCCCACAAGTGCCACCTCCTGCCCCACAAGTGCTTCTTCCTGCCTTACAAGTGCCACTTCCCGCTGCACAAGTGACACCTCCAGCCCCACAGCTGCCACAACCCGCCCCACAACTTCCACATCCCGCCTCACAACTGCAAGCTCCTGCCCCACAATTGCCACCTCCTACTACACAAGTGCCAACTCCTGCCCCACAAGTGCCACCTCATGTCCCTCAATTTTCACCTTATGCCCCAAAAGTGCCACCTCCCGCCCAACAAGTGCAACATCTCGCCCCACTAGTGCCACGTCCCGGCCCAAAATTGCTACCTCCTGCCCCACATCATCCACCTCCTGTTCCACAAATGTCACCTCCTGACCCACAATTTCCACCTCCTGCCCCACAAGTGCCACATCCTGACCCACAACTTCCACCTCCTGCCCCACAAGTGCCACATCCTGACCCACAACTTCCACATCCTGCCCCACAAGTGCCACCTCCTGCCCCACATAATCCACGTTTTGCTCCAAAATTGCCACCTCCTGCCCCACAAGTGCCACCTCCTGCCCCACAAGTGCCAACTCCTGCCCCACATGTTCCACCTACCACCCCACAAATTCCAACTCCTACCCCACAAGTGCCACCTCCCACCCCACAAATGCCACCTCCTGCCCTGCAACTTCCACCTCCTGCTCCACAAGTGCCATCTCCTGCCCCACATCGTCCACCTCCCACCCAACAAGTGCCACCTCCTGCCCCACAACGACCACCTCCTGCCCCACAAATGCCAGTTCATGCCCCACATCATCCACCTTCTGCCCCACAGGTGCCACCTCCTGCCCCACATCATCCACCCCCTGAAGCACAAATGCCAGCTCATTCCCCTGAAGTGCCAGCTCTTGCCCCACAAGAGCCACTTCCTTCACCACAGGTACCCCATCCCACCCCACAAGTTTCAATTCCTGCCATACAAGTGCCACCTCCTTCCCCACAAGTGCCACCTCCTGCCCCACAAGTGCCACCTCCTGCCGCACAAGTGCCACCTCCCGCCAAACAACTGAAACCTCCTGCCCCACAAGTGTCACCTCCTGCCCAACTAGTTCCACCTCTTGACCTACAAGTGCCACCTCCTGCCCCATAAGTTTCACCTCTCGCCCAACATATGCCACCACCTCCCCCAAAAGCGCCACCTCCTGCCCCACAGGTGCGATTTCCTGCCCCACAACATCCACCTCCCACGCACAAGTGCAACCTACCGCCCCACAACTTCCACCTCCTGCCCCACAAGTGCCAACAGCTGCCCCACAAGTGCCACCTCCTGCCCCACAAGTGCCACCTCCTGCCCCACAAGTTCTACCTGTAACCCTGCAAGTCCAGCTCCTGCCCCACAAGTGCCAGCTCATGCTTCACAAGTGCCAGCTCCTGCCCCACAAAGACAGCCTCCTGCCCCACATCATCCACATCCTGCCCCACAAAGACCACCTCCTGCCCCACATCATCCACCTCCTCCCCCACAAGTGACAATACTTGTTCCACAAGTGCCACCTCCCGCCCCACAAATGCCAAATCCTGCCCTGCAACTTCCACCTCCTGCCCCACAAGTGCCAATTCCTGCCCCACAAGTTCCAGCTCATGCTTCACAAGTGCCAGCTCCTGCCCCACATCATCCAATTCCTGCTCACATGTGCCACCTCCTGTCCGACAAAGACCACCTCCTGCCCCACATCATCCACCCCCTGCCCCACAAGTGCCACCTCCTGCCCCACAAGTGCCAATTCCTGCCCCACAAGTGCCACCTCCTGCCCCACAACGACCACCCCCTGCACCACAAGTGCCAATTCCTGCCCTACAAGTGCCAGCTCATTCCCCTGAAGTGCCAGCTCCTGCCCCACAAGTGCCACATTTGTCCACACCACTGCCACCTCCCCCCCAAATAATCCACCTCCTGCCCCACAAGTGTCACTAACCGCCCAACTTCCTCCTCCTGACACACAAGTGCAACCTCCTGCCCCACAAGTGCCAGCTCCTGCCCAAGAGCCACTTCCTGCCCCACAAGTACCTCTTCCCTCCCAACAAGTTCCAATTTCCGCCCCACAAGTGCCACCTCCTGCCCCACAAGTGCAACCTCCTGCCCCACAATTGCCACCTTTCGCCCCACAAATGCCACCTCCCGCTCCACAACTTCCACCTCCTGCCCCACAAGTGCCACCTCCTGCCCCACAAGTGCCACCTCCTGCCCCACAATTGCCACCTCCTGCCCAACATCTACCACCTCCCACCCCACAAGTGCCACCTCCTGCCCTACAACTTCCACCTCCTGCCCCACAAGTGCCACCTCCTGCCCCACAAGTGTCAACTCATGCTCCACAAATGCCACCTCCTGCTCCACAAGTTCCATCTCTTGCCCCACAAGTGCCAAATACTTCCCCACAACTTCCACCTTCTGCCCCACTAGTGCCAACTCCAATTCCACAAGTGCCACCTCCAGCCCTACAACTGCCACTTCCAGCCCCACAAGTGCCACCTCCCGCCCAACAACTTCAACATCCCACCACACAAGTGCCAACTCCTGCCCGTGTGCCACATCCCGCCCCACAAGTGCCACCTCCTGCCAAACTAGTGCAACCTCCTGCCCCACAAGTGCCATATCTCGCCAGACAATTTACAGCTCCTGCCCCACAAGTGCTACATCCTGCACCACAACTTCAACCTCCTGCCCCACAAGTGCCACGTTCTGCCCCACAAGTGCCAATTCCTGCCCCACATGTGCCAGCTCATGCTTCACAAGTGCCAGATCCTGCACCACATCATCCACTTCCTGCCCACAAGTGCCAATTCCTGCCCCACAAGTGCCAGCTCTTGCCCCACAAGAGCCACTTCCTTCACCACAGGTATCCCATCCCACCCCACAAGTTTCAATTCCTGCCATACAAGTGCCACCTCCTTCCCCACAAGTGCCACCTCCTGCCCCACAAGTGCCACCTTCTGCCCCACAAGTGCCATATCTCGCCAGACAATTTACAGCACCTGCCCCACAAGTGCTACATCCTGCACCACAACTTCAACCTCCTGCCCAACAAGTGCCACGTTCTGCCCCACAAGTGTAGGCTCCTGCCCCACAAGTGCCAATTCCTGCCCCACATGTGCCAGCTCATGCTTCACAAGTGCCAGCTCCTGCCCCACAAGAGCCACTTCATTCACCACAGGTACCCCATCCCACCCCACAAGTTTCAATTCCTGCCATACAAGTGCCACCTCCTTCCCCACAAGTTCCACCTCCTGCCCCACAAGTGCCACCTCCTGCCCAACAAGTGCCAGTTCATGCCCCACAAGTGCAAGGTCGTGTCCCACATCATCCATCTTCTGCCCCACAAGTGCCACCTCCTGCCCCACCACGACCACCTCCTGCCCCACATCATCCACCCCCTGCCCCACAAGTGCCACCTCCTGCCCAACAAGTGCCAGTTCATGCCCCACAAGTGCAAGGTCGTGTCCCACATCATCCATCTTCTGCCCCACAAGTGCCACCTCCTGCCCCACAACGACCACATCCTGCCCCACATCATCCACCCCCTGCCCCACAAGTGCCACCTCCTGCCCCACATCATCCACCCCTGCCCCACAAGTGCCACCTCCTGCCCCACAACGACCACCCCCTGCACCACAAGTGCCAATTCCTGCCCTACAAGTGCCAGCTCATTCCCCTGAAGTGCCAGCTCCTGCCCCACAAGTGCCACATTTTGCCACACCACTGCCACCTCCCCTCCAAATAATCCACCTCCTGCCCCACAAGTGTCACTGACCGCCCAACTTCATCCTCCTGACCCACAAGTGCAACCTCCTGCCCAACAAGTGCCAGTTCATGCCCCACAAGTGCAAGGTCCTGTCCTTCAACTTCCACCTCCTGCCCCACAAATGCCACCTCCTGCCCCGCAACGACCACCTCCTGCCCCACATCATCCACCTCCTTCCCCACAAGTTCCAATTCCTGCCCTACAAGTGCCAGCTCATTCCCCTGAAGTGCCAGCTCCTGCCCCACAAGTGCCACATTTTGCCACACCACTGCCACCTCCTCCCCCAAATAATCCACCTCCTGCCCCACAAGTGTCACTGACCGCCCAACTTCCTCCTACTGACACACAAGTGCAACCTCCTGCCCCACAACTTCAACATCCCGCCACACAAGTGCCGACTCCTGCCCAACAAGTGCCACCTCCTGCCCAACAAGTGCCATTTCTTACCCCACAGGTTCCAAATCCTACCCCACTGGTGCCATTTCCTGCCCCACAAGTGCCATTTCCCCCCCCACATGTGCTAACTCCTGCTTTACAAGTTTCACCTACCACCCCACAAATTCCACCTCCCACCCCACAAGTTCCACCTCCTGCCACAAAAGTGCCAATTCCTGCTTCACAAGTGCCAGCTCATTCCCCTGAAGTGCCACATTTGTCCACACCACTGCCTCCTCCCCCCCAAATAATCCACCTCCTGCCCCACAAGTGTCACTGACTGACCAACTTCCTCCTCCTGACCCACAAGTGCCAGCTCCTGCCCCACAAGAGCCACTTCCTGCCCCACAAGTACCTCTTCCCTCCCAACAAGTTCCAATTTCCGCCCAACAAGTACCACCTCCTTCTGCACAAGTTCCACCTCCTGCCCTAAAAGCTCCATTTCCTGCCCCAGAAGTGCCACCTCCCGCCCTACAACTTTCACCTCCTGCCCCACAAGTGCAACCTCCCAGCCCACGAGTGACACAATCTGCCCATGTGCCACCTCCTGCCTCACAACTTCCACCTCCCGCCCCACAAGTGCCACCTCCTGCCCTACAACTTCCACCTCCTGGCCCACAAGTGCCACCTCCCGCCCTACAACTGCCAAACCCTGCCCCAAAACTTCCACCTCCTGCCCAACAATTTCCAACTCGTGCCCCACAATTGCCACCTCCTGCCACACAAATGCCACCTTCTGCCTCAAAATGCCACCTCCTGCCCAACAACTCCAACCTCCCGCCCCACAAGTACCACCTCCTGCTCCACAAGTTCCACCTCCTGCCCCATAAGTTCCACCTTACGCCCCACAAGTGCCATCTCCTGCCCCAAAAGCTCAATTTCCTGCCCCATCAGTGCCACCTCCCGCACCACAAGTGCCACCTCCTGCCCCATAAGTGCCAATTTCTGCCCCACAAGTGCCACTTCCCGCCTTACAAATGCCACCTCCTGCCCCACAAGTGCCACCTCCCGCCCCACAACTTCCACCCCCTCCCCTCAAGTTACATCTCCTGCCCCACAAGTGCCAACACCTGACCCACAAGTGCCACCTCCTGCCCCACAACTTTACATTCCGCCCCACAATTTCCACCTCCTGTCTTACAAGTTCCACTTCCTGCCCCACAAGTGCCAGCTCAGGCTTCACAAGTGCCAGCTCCTGCACCACATCATCCACTTCCCGCCTTACAAGTGCCACCTCCTGCCCAACAATTGCCATTTCTTACCCCACAGGTTCCAACTCCTGCCCCACAGGTGCCACATCCTGCCCCACAAGAGCCACTTCCTTCACCACATGTGCCAACTCCTGCCCCACAAGTGCCATTTCCTGCCCCACAACTTCCACCTCCCGCCCCAGAAGTGCAAGTTCCTGTCCCACAAGTGCCACCTACCACGCCACAAATTCCACCTCCTGCCCCACAATGACCACCTCCTGCCCCACAAGTGCCAATTCCTGCCCTACAAGTGCCAGCTCATTCCCCTGAAGTGCCAGCTCCTGCCCCACAAGTGCCACATTTTGCCAAACCACTGCCACCTCCCCCCCCAAATAATCCACCTCCTGCCCCACAAGTGTCACTGACCGCCCAACTTCCTCCTCCTGACACAGAAGTGCAACCTCCTGCCCCACAACTTCAACATCCCGCCACACAAGTGCCGACTCCTGCCCAACGTGTGCCACATCCTGCCCCACAAGTGCCAACTCCTGCCCCACATCGTCCACCTCCCACCCAACAAGTGCCACCTCCTGCCCCACAAGTGCCAATTCCTGCCCCACATGTGCCAGCTCATGCCCCACAAGTTCCAGGTCCTGTCCCACATCATCCACCTTCTGCCCCACAAGTGCCACCTCCTGCCCCACAACGACCACCTCCTGCCCCACATCATCCACCCCCTGCACCACAAGTGCCAATTCATGCCCTACAAGTGCCAGCTCACTCCCCTGAAGTGCCAGCTCCTGCCCCACAAGTGCCACCTCCTGTCCCACATGTGCTAACTCCTGCCCCACAAATGCCACCTCCCGCCCCACAACTTCAACATCCCGCCATACAAGTGCCACCTCCCGCCCAACAATTGTGGCCACATGACAAACAAGTTCAACTTCCGCCCCACAAGTGCCACATCCTGCCCCACAAGTGCCAGCTCCTGCCCCACATGTTCCACCTACCATCCCACAAATTCCACCTCATGCCCCACAAGTGCCAACTCCCAACCCACAAATGCCAAATCCTGCAATGCAACTTCCACCTCCTGCTCCACAAGTGCCACCTCCTGCCCCACATCGTCCACCTCCCACCCAACAAGTGCCACCACCTGCCCCACAAGTGCCAATTCCTGCCCCACATGTGCCAGCTCATGCTTCACAAGTGCCAGCTCCTGCACTACATCATCCACTTCCTGCCCCACAAGTGCCACCTCCTGACCGACAAAGACATCCTCCTGCCCCATAAGTGCCAATTTCTGCCCCACAAGCGCCAGCTCATTCCCCTGAAGTGCCACATTTGTCCACACCACTGCCTCCTCCCCCCAAATAACCCACCTCCTGCCCCACAAGTGTCACTGACTGACCAACTTCCTCCTCCTGACCCACAAGTGCCAGCTCCTGCCCCACAAGTGCCGGCTCCTGCCCCACAAGTGCCAGCTCCTGCCCGACAAGAGCCACTTCGTGCCCCACAAGTACCTCTTCCCTCCCATCAAGTTCCAATTTCCACCCCACAAGTGCCACCTCCTGCCCCACAAGTGCAACCTCCTGCCCCACATCGTCCACCTCCCACCCAACAAGTGCCACCACCTGCCCCACAAGTGCCACCACCTGCCCCACAAGTGCCACATCCCGCCCCACATGTACCACCTCCTGCATCACAACTTCCACCTCCCGCCCCACATGTACCACCTCCAGCATCACAACTTCCACCTCCCGCCCCACATGTACCACCTCCTGCATCACAACTTACACCTCCCGCCCCAAGAATGCCACACCCTGCCCCACAAGTGCCACCCCCCCCCACAAGTGCCACCTCCCGCCCCACAAGTGCCACCTCCCACGCACAAGTGCCACGTCCTGCCCCACAAGCGCCAACTCGTGCCCCACAAGTGCCAACTCCTGCCCCACAAGTTCTATGTGCCTCTGTGGGGTCTCTTATGGGTATCTCTGGACCCAAATGTATTCCTATGGGTACCTATGGGTTTCAATGTGGTCCCTATGTGCCTCTATGGGGTCTCTTATGGGTCTCAGCAGTGTCCCTATGTGTCTCTATGGGTCTCACTGTCCCCCACTGTAATCCATGGGATCCCTATGTGTCCCAATGTCCCCATATGGCTCACTATGTGTCCCTATGTGTCCCAATGTCCCCCCTATGGGTTTCTATGTGCCACTATGGGGTCTCTATGGGGTCTCTATGGGGTCTCATGGATATCTCTGGGCTCAAATGTCTTCTTATGGGTGACTATGGGTTTCAATGCAGTCCCTATGTGCCTCTATGGGGTCTCTTATGGGTCTCACCGAGGTCCCTATGTGTCTCTATGGGTCTCACTGTCCCCCACTGAAATCCATGGGGTCCCTATGTGTCCCAATGTCCCCCTATTGGTCCCAGTGTCAGCCTATGGGTCACAATGTGTCCCTATGTGTCCCAATGTCCCACCTATGTGTTGCTAAGTGTCTCCATGGGGTCTCTTATGAGTATCTCTGGGCCAAAATATCTACCTATTGGTATCCATAGGTTACATTACGTCCCTATGTGCCTCTATGGGGTCTCTTAAGGGTTACAGCGGAGTCCCTATGTGTCTCTATGGGTCTCACTGTCCCCCACTATGTTCCATGGGGTCCCTATGTGTCCCAATATACCCCTATGGGTCCCAGTGTCTCCCAATGGGTCACTATGCGTTCCTAAGTGCCGAATGTCACCCCTATGTGTCCCAATCGCCCCCTTTGGGGTTTCTATGGGGACTCTTATTGGTATCTCTGGGCCCAAATGTCTTCTTATGGGTATCTATGGGTTTCAATGAGGTCCCTATTTGCCTCTATGGGGTCTCTTATGGGTATCAGTGGAGCCCCTATGTTTGTCTACGGGTCTCACTGTTCCCCACAGTAATCCATGGGGTCCCTATGTGTCCCAATGTTCACACTATGGGTAGCTATGTACCTCTATGGGGTCTCTATGTGGTCTCTTATTTGTATCTATGGGCTTAAATGTCCTCCTATGGGTATCTATGGGTTTCAATGTGGTCCCTATGTGCCTCTATGGGGTCTCTTATGGGTCTCAGCAGAGTCTCTATGTGTCTCTACGGGTATCACTGTCCCCCACTGTAATCCATGGTGTCCCTATGTGTCCCAATGTCACCCTATGGGTCCCAGTGTCTCCCTATGGGTCACTATGTGTCCCTATGTGTCCCAATGTCCCCCCTATGGGTTGCTATGTGCCTCTATGGGTTCTCTATGGGGCTCTATGGGGGGCCTATGGAGCTCTATGGGGTTCTATGGGGCGTTCTGAGGTTTCTATGGGGTGTCTATGGAACGCTATGGTGTGTCTATGTGGCAAAATGAGTTTCTATGGGTGGCTATGGGAGCTCTATGGGGCACAATGGGTTGCCTACGGGGCTCTATGGGATGTCTATGGGGCTCTATGGCGCGGCTATATGTCCTTATGTGGTGTCTATGTGGCACTATGTTGTGCTATGGGGTGCTGTGAGGCACTATGGGGTGCTATGAGGCTCTATGGAGCAGTATAGGGTGTCTATGGGTCCCTATGTGGTGCAATGGGGCGCTGTGGGGCACAAGGGAGTGTCTATGAGGCTCCATGGGCTGCTATGTTGCACTATGGAGTAGCTATGGGGTGCTATGGGGTCTCTTTGGGCCCCTATGAGTCACTATGGGGTGTCTATGGGGCTCTATGGGGTATCTTTGTGTTCCTATGGGGCGCTATGGGTGACTATGGGGTCGCTATGGGTTTCTTTGAGGCACTATGGGTCTCAATGGGGTCTCTATGGGTCTCAATTTATCCTTATGGCTCCCAATGACTGTCTATGGGTCTCTATGTGTCCCTATGGGTCCCAGTGTCTCTCTATGGGTCCCAATGTCTTCCTCTGGATCTCTATGGGTCCCTATGGGTCCCAGTGTCTCTCTATGTCCCCCTGTCTAGGTGGTAACTATACAGATGGTAACAAAGATGGTAACAAATGTACAGAGGTTCTAAGCGAGAGAGAAACTCACCAGTGGTGATGCCTTCGCTGAGGAAGCTGGGGCGGTCTTCACTGCAGAGCGATGTCCAAGAGATGCTGCCTCACAGAATCACAGAATTCTCAAGGTTGGAAAAGGGCTGCCAGCTTTTGTAGGAGAATAGCATGGGAGACAGTTGTGAAGGCTTTGCTGAAGTCCAAGTAGAGCACATCAACAGCCTTTCTTTCTTTCCTTCATCCATCAGATGGGTCACAGGATCGTAGAAGGAGATCAGATTGGTCAAGCAGGAGCTGCCCTTCACGAACCCATGCTGGCTAGGTCTGATCTCCTGCTCATCCCACACCTGCCGCATCTGTCATCTCCCTCAAGACAATTCGTTCCATTCCCTTCCCTGGCACCGAGGTCAGGCTAACAGGCCTGGAGTTGCCCGGATCCTCCTGACAACCTTGCTTGGAAATGGGAGTCACGTTGGCAAGCCTCCAGTCTTCTGGGACCTCACCCGGTAACAGGGAGCTCGGAAAGATAATGGAAAGCGGCTCGAGTGAGGGTCAGCCCTTAAATGAGGTCTCAGAGGAGGTGGAGTCGAGCTCCAGCCCTCCCGGGAGCACAGCTCCATTACTCTCACCTGTGCTCCCGCAGCTGACCCCACACTTGCCTCAGCTGATTAATCAGAGGTTCAGGCTGTGATTACCAATCTCCCACACAGCCCCTGTGGGTCCCAGTGTCTCCCTATGGGTCACTATGTGTTCCTAAGTGCCGAATGTCCCCCCTATGTGTCCCATTGGCCCCCTTTGGGGTTTCTATGGGGACTCTTATTGGCATCTCTGGGCCCAAATGTCTTCCTATGGGTATCTATGTGTTTCAATGAGGTCCTTATGTGCCTCTATGGGGTCTCTTATGGGTATCAGTGGAGCCCCTATGTGTCTCTACGGGTCTCACTGTTCCCCACTGTAATCCATGGGGTCCCTCTGTGTCCCAATATCCACACTATGGGTTGCTATGTACCTCTATGGGGTCTCTATGTGGTCTCTTATGGGTATCTCTGGGCCCAAATGTCTTCCTATGTGCATCTATGGGTTTCAATGTGGTCCCGATGTGCCTCTATGGGGTCTCTATGGGTCTCAGCAATGTCCCTATGTGTCTCTATGGGTCTCACTGTCCCCCACTGTAATCCATGGGATCCCTATGTGTCTCAATGTCCCCCTATGGGTCCCAGTGTCTCCCTATGGGTCACTATGTGTCCCTATGTGTCCCAATGTCCCCCCTATGGGTTGCTATGTGCCACTATGGGGTCTCTATGGGGTCTCTATGGGGTCTCATGGATATCTCTGGTCCCAAATGTCTTCCTATGGGTATCTATGTGTTTCAATGCAGTCCCTATGTGCCTCTATGGGGTCTCTTATGGGTCTCACCGAGGTCCCTATGTGTCTCTATGGGTCTCACTGTCCCCCACTGAAATCCATGGGGTCCCTCTGTGTCCCAATGTCCCCCTATTTGTCCCAGTGTCAGCCTATGGGTCACAATGTGTCCCTATGTGTCCCAATGTCCCTCCTATGTGTTGCTAAGTGTCTCCATGGGGTCTCTTATGAGTATCTCTGGGCCAAAATATCTACCTATTGGTATCCATAGGTTACATTACGTCCCTATGTGCCTCTATGGGGTCTCTTAAGGGTTACAGCGGAGTCCCTATGTGTCTCTATGGGTCTCACTGTCCCCCACTATGTTCCATGGGGTCCCTATGTGTCCCAATATACCCCTATGGGTCCCAGTGTCTCCCTATGGGTCACTATGTGTCCCTATGTGTCCCAATATCCCCGCTATGCGTAGCTATGTGCCTCTATGGGGTCTCTTATTCGTATCTATGGGCTTAAATGTTCTCCTATGGGTCCCAATGTCACCTTATGGGTCCCAGTGTCTCCCTAAGGGTCACTATGTGTCCATATGTGTCCCAATGTCCCCCCTATGGGTTGCTATGTGCCTCTATGGGTTCTCTATGGGGCTCTATGGGGTGCCTATGGAGCTCTATGGGGTTCTATGGGGCGTTCTGAGGTTTCTATGGGGTGTCTATGGAACGCTATGGTGTGTCTATGTGGCAAAATGAGTTTCTATGGGTGGCTATGGGAGCTCTATGGGGCACAATGGGTTGCCTACGGGGCTCTATGGGATGTCTATGGGGCTCTATGGCACGGCTATATGTCCTTATGTGGTGTCTATGTGGCACTATGTTGTGCTATGGGGTGCTGTGAGGCACTATGGGGTGCTATGGGGCTCTATGGAGCAGTATAGGGTGTCTATGGGTCCCTATGTGGTGCAATGGGGCGCTGTGGGGCACAAGGGAGTGTCTATGAGGCTCCATGGGCTGCTATGTTGCACTGTGGAGTAGCTATGGGATGATTTGGGGTCTCTTTGTGCCCCTATGGGGCGCTATGTGTCACTATGTGGTGTCTATGGGGCTCTATGGGGTGGCTATGCGGTGCTGTAGGGTGGCTATGGGGTGCTTTGGGGTATCCTTGGGTTCCTATGAGGCGCTATGGGTGACTATGGGGTGCTATGGTTTGCTATGGGGCTCTATGCGGAAGAATGGGGTCTCTATGGGGCGCTATGGGGTCCCTATGGGGCTCTATGGGGAGTCTATGGGGTGTCTTTGGGGATCTATGCGTTGCCTGTGGGGCTCTATGAGGTCTGCATGGGGTCTGTATGGGGTTCAGTGGGTCTCTATGGGGCTCTATGGGGTGTCTACAGGCACTATGGGGCAATATGGGGTGTCTATTTGGTTCAATTGGGCTCTATGGTGTGGCTGTAGGGCCTTTTGTGGTGTCTATGTGGCACTATGTTGTGCTATGGGGTGCTGTGAGGCACTATGGGGTGCTATGAGGCTCTATGGAGCAGTATGCTGTGTCTATGGGTCCCTATGGGGTGCAATGGGGTGCTGTGGGGCACAATGGAGTGTCTATGAGGCTCCATGGGCTGCTATGGGGCACTATGGAGTAGCTATGGGGTGCTATGGGTTCTCTTTGGGCCCCTATGAGTCACTATGGGGTGTCTATGGGGCTCCATGGGGTATCTTTGTGTTCCTATGGGGCGCTATGGGTGACTATGGGGTCGCTATGGGTTTCTTTGAGGAAGTGCCAACTCCTGCCCAACGTGTGATATCTCATGCACCACAAGTTCCAAGACTTGCCCCACAAGTTCCACCTACCATCGCACAATTGCCACCTCCTGCCCCACAAGTGCCACCTCCTGCCCCACAAGTGCCACCTCCCGACCCACAAGTGCCACCTCCTGCCCCACAAGTGCCAGCTCCTGCCCCGAAAGTGCCAGCTCCTGCTCCACATGTGCCACCTCTCGCCCCACAAGTTCCAGCTCCCGCCCCATAAGTGCCACCTCCCTCTCCACAAATTCCACCTCCCGCCCACAAGTGCCACATCGCTCCCCACAAGTGCCACCTCCTGCCCCACTAGTGCCACCTCCCGCCCCACAAGTGCCAACTCCAGCCCAAAAAGTGCAACTTCCCACCCCACAAGTACCAAATCCTGCCCCACAACTTCCACCTCCTGCCCCAGAAGTGCCATCTCCTGCCCCACATGTGTCACCTCCTGCCCCACATCATCCACCTCCAAACCCATAAGTGCCACCTCCTGCACAACAAGTGCCATTTCCTGCCCCACAAGTGCCATTTCCCCCCACACATGTGCCAACTCCTGCCTTACAAGTTTCACCTCCCACCCCACAAATTCCACCTCCCACCCCACAAGTTCCACCTCCTGCCCCAAAAGTGCCAATTCCTGCTTCACAAGTGCCAGCTCATGCTTCACAAATGCCAGCTCATGACCCACATCATCAACTTCCTGCCCCACAAGTGCCACCTCTAACCCCACAAAGACAGCCTCCTGCCCCACATCATCCACCTCCTGCCCCAAAAGTGACAATTCCTGCCCCACAAGTGCCACCTCCCACCCCACAACTTCAACATCCCGCCACACAAGTGCCGACTCCTGGCAACGTGTGCCACATCCTGCCCCACAAGTTCCAGCTCCTGCCCCACATGTTCCACATACCATCCCACAAATTCCACCTCCTGCCCCACAAGTGCCAACTCCCAACCCACAAATGCCAAATCCTGCAATGCAACTTCCACCTCCTGCTCCACAAGTGCCACCTCCTGCCCCACATCGTCCACCTCCCACCCAACAAGTGCCACCACCTGCCCCACAAGTGCCAATTCCTGCCCCACAAGTGCCAGTTCATGCCCCACAAGTGCCACATTATTCCACACCACTGCCTCCTCCCCCCCAAATAATCCACCTCCTGCCCCAGAAGTGTCACTGACTGACCAACTTCCACCTCCTGACCCACAAGTGCCAGCTCCTGCCCGACAAGAGCCACTTCCTGCCCCACAAGTACCTCTTCCCTCCCAACAATTTCCAATTTCCACCAGACAAGTACCACCTCCTTCTGCACAAGTTCCACCTCCCGCCCCACAAGTTCCACCTCCTGCCCTAAAAGCTCCATTTCCTGCCCCAGAAGTGCCACCTCCCGCCCCACAAGTGCCACCTCCTGCCCTACAACTTCCACCTCCTGGCCCACAAGTGCCACCTCCCGCCCTACAACTGCCAAACCCTGCCCCAAAACTTCCACCTCCTGCCCAACAATTTCCAACTCGTGCCCCACAATTGCCACCTCCTGCCACACAAATGCCACCTTCTGCCTCAAAATGCCACCTCCTGCCCAACAACTCCAACCTCCCGCCCCACAAGTACCACCTCCTGCTCCACAAGTTCCACCTCCTGCCCCATAAGTTCCACCTTACGCCCCACAAGTGCCATCTCCTGCCCCAAAAGCTCAATTTCCTGCCCCATCAGTGCCACCTCCCGCACCACAAGTGCCACCTCCTGCCCCATAAGTGCCAATTTCTGCCCCACAAGTGCCACTTCCCGCCTTACAAATGCCACCTCCTGCCCCACAACTTTCACCTCCTGCCCCACAAGTGCAACCTCCCTGCCCACGAGTGACACAATCTGCCCAAGTGCCACCTCCTGCCTCACAACTTCCACCTCCCGCCCCACAAGTGCCACCTCCTGTCTCACAAGTGCAACCTCCCGCCCCACAACTTCCACAACCTGCCCCACAAGTGCCACCTCCCGTCACTCAACTTCCAACTCCCGCCCCACAAGTGCCACCTCCCGCCCTACAACTTCCACCTCCCGTCACACAACTTCCACCTCCTGCCTCACAAGTTCCACATTCCGCCCCACAACTTCATTCTCCCGCCCCACAACTTCCAACTCCTGGCCCACAAGTGCGACCTCCTGCCCCACCATTACCACCTCCTGCCCCACAATTTCCACCTCCTGCCCCACAAGTGCCACAACCTGCTCCACAATTTCAACGTCCTGCCTTACAAGTGCCACATTCTGCCCCACAAGTGTAGGCTCCTGCTCCACAAGTGCCACCTCCCGAACCACAACCTCAACCTCTGGCCCCACAAGTCCCACCTCCCGCCCCACAAGTGCCACATGTCGCCCCACAAGTGCCACCACCCGCCCCACAAGTGCCACCTTCTGTTCCACAACTTCCACCTCCTGCCCCACAAGTGCCACCTCCTGCCCCACAAGTGCCAATTCCTGCCCCACAAGTGCCACCTCCTGCCCTACAACTTCCACCTCCCGCACCACAACTTCCACCTCCTGCATCACAACTTCCACATCCCGCCCCACATGTACCATCTCCTGCATCAGAACTTCCACCTCCCGCCCCACATGTACCACCTCCTGCATCACAACTTCCACCTCCCGCCCCACATGTACCACCTCCTGCATCACAACTTCCACCTCCCGCCCCACATGTACCACCTCCTGCATCACAACTTCCACCTCCCGCCCCACATGTACCACCTCCTGCATCACAATTTCCACCTCCTGCCCCACAAGTGCCACAACCTGCACTACAATTTCAATGTCCTGCCTTACAAGTGCCACATTCTGCCCCACAAGTGTAGGCTCCTGCTCCACAAGTGCCACCTCCCGAACCACTACCTCAACCTCTGGCCCCACAAGTCCCACCTCCCGCCCCACAAGTGCCACATCCCGCCCCACAAGTGCCACCACCCGCCCCACAAGTGCCACCTCCCGACCCACAAGTGCCAACTCCTGCCCCGCAACTTCCATCTCCTGCTCCACAAGTGCCACCTCGAACCGCACAATTGCCACCTCCTTCCCCATATCAACCACCTCCCATCCAACAAGTGCCACCTCCTGCCCCACAAGTGCCAATTCCTGCCCCACAAGTGCCAGCTCATGCTTCACAAGTGCCACCTCCCGCCCTACAACTGCCAAACCCTGCCCCAAAACTTCCACCTCCTGCCCAACAATTTCCAACTCGTGCCCCACAATTGCCACCTCCTGCCACACAAATGCCACCTTCTGCCTCAAAATGCCACCTCCTGCCCAACAACTCCAACCTCCCGCCCCACAAGTACCACCTCCTGCTCCACAAGTTCCACCTCCTGCCCCATAAGTTCCACCTTACGCCCCACAAGTGCCATCTCCTGCCCCAAAAGCTCAATTTCCTGCCCCATCAGTGCCACCTCCCGCACCACAAGTGCCACCTCCTGCCCCATAAGTGCCAATTTCTGCCCCACAAGTGCCACTTCCCGCCTTACAAATGCCACCTCCTGCCCCACAACTTTCACCTCCTGCCCCACAAGTGCAACCTCCCTGCCCACGAGTGACACAATCTGCCCAAGTGCCACCTCCTGCCTCACAACTTCCACCTCCCGCCCCACAAGTGCCACCTCCTGTCTCACAAGTTCCACATCCCGCCCCATAACTTCATTCTCCCGCCCCACAACTTCCAACTCCTGGCCCACAAGTGCGACCTCCTGCCCCACCATTACCACCTCCTGCCCTACAATTTCCACCTCCTGCCCCACAAGTGCCACAACCTGCTCCACAATTTCAACATCCTGCCTTACAAGTGCCACATTCTGCCCCACAAGTGTAGGCTCCTGCTCCACAAGTGCCACCTCCCGAACCACAACTTCAACCTCTGGCCCCACAAGTCCCACCTCCCGCCCCACAAGTGCCACATCCCGCCCCACAAGTGTCACCACCCGCCCCACAAGTGCCACCTTCTGTTCCACAACTTCCAGCTCCTGCCCCACAATTTATAACTCCTGCCCCACAAGTGTTGCATTTTGCCCCACAAGTGCCACCTCCCGCTCCACAAGTGCCACCTCCCGACCCACAAGTGCCAATTCCTGCCCCACATCATTCACCTCCTCCCCACAAGTGCCACCTCCCGACCCACAAGTGCCAACTCCTGCCCCGCAACTTCCATCTCCTGCTCCATAAGTGCCACCTCAAACCGCACAATTGCCACCTCCTTCCCCATATCAACCACCTCCCATCCAACAAGTGCCACCTCCTGCCCCACAAGTGCCAATTCCTGCCCCACAAGTGCCAGCTCATGCTTCACAAGTGCCAGCTCCTGCCCCTCATCATCCACCTCCTTCCCCACAAGTGCCACCTCCTGACCCACAACATCAATCTCCAGCCCCACAAGAGCCGCCTCCTGCCCGACAAGTTACACCTGCTACAAGTTCCACAAGTGCCACCTCCCTGCTCACGAGTGCCACATCCCGCCCCACATGTACCACCTCCTGCATCACAACTTCCACCTCCCGCCCCACATGTACCACCTCCTGCATCACAACTTCCACCTCCCGCCCCACATGTACCACCTCCTGCATCACAACTTCCACCTCCCGCCCCACATGTACCACCTCCTGCATCACAACTTCCACCTCCCGCCCCACATGTACCACCTCCTGCATCACAACTTCCACCTCCCGCCCCACATGTACCACCTCCTGCATCACAACTTCCACCTCCCGCCCCACATGTACCACCTCCTGCATCAAAACTTCCACCTCCCGCCCCACATGTACCACCTCCTGCATCACAACTTACACCTCCCGCCCCACATGTACCATCTCCTGCATCACAACTTCCACCTCCCGCCCCACATGTACCACCTCCTGCATCACAACTTACACCTCCCGTCCCACATGTACCACCTCCTGCATCACAACTTCCACCTCACGCCACACAAATGCCACCTCCTGCCCTACAAGTGCCACCACAGGCCCCACAAGTGCCCCCTCCCGCTCCAGAAGTGCCACGCACTACCCCACAAGTGCCACCTCCCGCCCCTCTATGGCCACCTCCTGCCCCACAAGTTACACCTCTTGCCCCACAACGTCGACCCCCGCCCCACATGTGCCACCACCTGACCCACAAGTGCCATCTCCTGCCCCACAAGTGCCATTTCCTGCACCACATTTGTCGCGTCCTGCCCCACAATTGCCGGCTCCTGCCCCACAAGTGCCAACTCCTGCCCCACAAGTGCCACCTCCCGCCCTAGAACTTCCACCTCCCGCACCACAACTTCCACCTCCTGCATCACAACTTCCACCTCCCGCCCCACATGTACCACCTCCTGCCCTACAAGTGCCACCTCCTGCATTACAACTTCCACCTCCCGCCCCACAAGTGCCACCTCCCGCCCCACTACTTCCACGTCACACCCCAAATCTTCTTACCTTCCACCCCACAAGTGCCACCTCCTGCCCCAAACCTTCTACCTACTGCCCCACAACTGCCACTTCCCACCCAGCAATTGCCACCCCCCACCCCACAAGTGCCTCCTCCCACCCCACAAGTGCCAACCCTTACCCCACAAGTGCCAACTCCTGCCCCACATCATCCACCAACCGCCCCACAAGTGCCACCTCCTGCACCACAAGTGCCACCTCCCGACCCACAACTTCCAGATCCCGCCCCAATAGTGCCAGCTCCCGGCCCACAATTGCCACCTCCTGCCCCACAACTTCCATCTCCCACTCCACAAGTGCCACCTACTGCACAACAAATACCATCTCCTGCCCCATAAGTGCCACCTCCTGCCCCACAACCGCTACCTCCTGCCTCATATCATTCACCTCCTGCCCCACAATTTCCACCTCCTGCTCAACTAGTGCCACGTGCTGCCCCACAAGTTCCATTTCCCGCCCCACAAGTGCCACCTCCCTCCCCACAAGTGCCGCCTCCAGCCACACAAGTGCTAAATCGTGCCGCACAACTTCCATCTCTTGCCCCACAACTGCCACCTCCCACCTTAAAAGTGCCACCTCCCGACCCACAAGTGCCTCCTCCTGTCCCACAGTTGTCACCTCCCGCTCCACAAGTTACACCTCACCCCCCACAAGTTCTACCACCCACCCCACAAGTGCCACCAGCAGCCCCAGAAGTGTCAAATCCTGCCACACAACTTCCACATCCAGCCCCACAAGTGCCACCTCCCACCCCACAACTTCCACTTCCCGCCCAACAACAGCCTCCTCCTGCCCCACAAGTGCCTCCTCCTGCCCCACAAGTGCCACCTCCTGCCCCACAAGTGCCTCCTTCTGCCCCACATGTGCCACTTCCTGCCCCACAAGTGCCTCCTTCTGCCCGACAAGTGCCACTTCCTGCCCCACAAGTGCCTCCTCCTGCCCCCTCCCGCTCCACAAGTGCCACACAAGTGCCACTTCCTGCCCCACAAGTGCTACCTACTTCCCCACAAGTGCCACCTCCTGCCCCACGTCATCCACCTCCTGCCTCACAAATGCCGCCTCCTGACCCACAATTGCCACCTGCCGCCCCACAACTTCCACCTCACGCCCCACAAGTGCCACCTCCCGACCCACAAGTGCCACAACCCACCCCACAAATCCAACTTCTGACCCACAAGTTCCACCTCCCACCCCACATGTGCCACCTCCCGACCCACATGTGCCAACTTCTGCCCCACAAGTGCCAGCTCCTGCCCCTCAAGTGTCACCTCTTCCCCACAAGTGCCACCTTCTGCTCCACAAGGGCCACTTCCTGCCGCACAAGTGATACCTCCAGCCCCACAACTGCCACCACCCGCCCCACAACTTCCACCTCCCGCCTCACAAGTGCAACCTCCAGGCCCACAAGTGCCACCTCCTGTTCCACAAGAATTAACTCCTGCCCCACAAGTGCCACCTCCTGCCCTTCAAGAGCCACTTCTTGCCCCACAAGTAACATTTCCTGCCCCAAAAGTGCCAACCTCTGCCCAACAAGTGCTATGACCCAGCCCACAAGTGCCAACTCCTGCCCCACTAGTGCCACCTCCCGCCTCACAAGTGCCACCACCCTCCCCACAACTTCAACCTCCTTCCCCAAAACATACACCTCCCACCCCACAGGTGTCATCATCTGCCCCACAACTGCCACCTCCCGCCCCACAAGTGCCACCTCCCGCCCCACTACTTCCACGTCACACCCCAAATCTTCTTACCTTCCACCCCACAAGTGCCACCTCCTGCCCCAAACCTTCAACCTACTGCCCCACAACTGCCACTTCCCACCCAGCAATTGCCACCCCCCGCCCCACAAGTGCCTCCTCCCACCCCACAAGTGCCAACCCTTACCCCACAACTGCCAACTCCTGCCCCACATCATCCACCAACCTCCCCACAAGTGCCACCTCCTGCACCACAAGTGCCACCTCCCGACCCACAACTTCCAGCTCCAGCCCCAATAGTGCCCGCTCCCGGCCCACAATTGCCACCTCCTGCCCCACAACTTCCATCTCCCACTCCACAAGTGTCACCTACTGCACAACAAATACCATCTCCTGCCCCATAAGTGCCACCTCCTGCCCCACAACCGCTACCTCCTGCCTCATATCATTCACCTCCCGCCCCACAATTTCCACCTCCTGCTCAACTAGTGCCACGTGCTGCCCCACAAGTTCCATTTCCCGCCCCACAAGTGCCACCTCCCGCCCCACAACTGCCACAGCCCGCGTTAAAAGTGATACCTCCCGACCCACAAGTGCCTCCTCCTGCCCCACAAGTGCCTCCTCCTGCCCCACAAGTGCCTCCTCCTGCCCCACATGTGCCTCCTCCTGCCCCACATGTGCCTCCTCCTGCCACACAAGTGCCACCTCCTGCCCCACAAGTGCCACCTCCTGCCCCACAAGTGCTACCTACTTCCCCACAAGTGCCACCTCCTGCCCCATATCATCCAACTCCTGCCTCACAAATGCCTCCTCCTGACCCACAATTGCCACCTGCCGCCCCACAACTTCCACCTCACGCCCCACAAGTGCCACAACCCGCCCCACAAATCCAACTCCTGACCCACAAGTGCCACAACCCGCACCACAAGTTCCACCTCCCGCCCCACAAGTTCCACCTCCCGCACCACAAGTGCCACCTCCCGACCCACATGTGCCAACTTCTGCCCCACAAGTGCCAGCTCCTGCCCCTCAAGTGTCACCTCTTCCCTACAAGTGCCACCTTCTGCTCCACAAGTGCCACTTCCTGCCGTACAAGTGATACCTCCAGCCCCACAACTGCCACCACCCGCCCCACAACTTCCACCTCCTGCCTCACAAGTGCAACCTCCAGGCCCACAAGTGCCACCTCCTGTTCCACAAGAATTAACTCCTGCCCCACAAGTGCCACCTCCTGCCCTTCAAGAGCCACTTCTTGCCCCACAAGTAACATTTCCTGCCCCACAAGTGCCAACCCCTGCCCAAAAAGTGCTATGACCCAGCCCACAAGTGCCAACTCCTGCCCCACTAGTGCCACCTCCCGCCCCACAAGTGCCACCACCCTCCCCACAACTTCAACCTCCTTCCCCAAAACATCCACCTCCCGCCCCACAGGTGTCATCATCTGCCCCACAACTGCCACATCCCGCCCCACAAGTGCCACCCCTTGCCCCACAAGTGCCACATCCCACCGCACAATTTCCACCTCTTGTTACACAAGTCCCACCTCCCGCCCAACAACAGCCTCATCCTGACCCACAAGTGCCACCTCCTGCCCCACAAGTGCCACCTCCCACCCCACAAGTGCCACATCCCGCCCCACAAGTGCCACATCCCGCCCCACAAGTTCCACCTCCTGCCTTACAAGTGCCAATTCCTGCCCTACAAGTGCCAGCTCATTCCCCTGAAGTGCCAGCTCCTGCCCCACAAGTGCCACATTTTGCCACACCACTGCCACCTCCCCCCCAAAATAATCCACCTCCTGCCCCACAAGTGTCACTGACCGCCCAACTTCCTCCTCCTGACACACAAGTGCAACCTCCTGCCCCACAAGTGCCAGCTCCTGCCCAACAAGAGCAACTTCCTGCCCCACAAGTACCTCTTCCCTCCCAACAAGTTCCAATTTCCGCCCCACAAGTGCCACCTCCTGCCCCACAAGTGCAACCTCCTGCCCCACAAATGCCACCTTTCGCCCCACAAGTGCCACCTCCCGCTCCACAACTTCCACCTCCCACTCCACAACTTCCACCTCCTACCCCAGTAGTGCCACCTCCCGACCCACAAGTGCCACCTCCCGCCCAACAAGAGCCACCTCCCGCCCTACAACATCCATCTCCTGGCTCACAAGTTCCACCTCCTGCCTCAAAAGAGCCACCTCCCGCCCCACAACTTCCACGTAACGCCCCATAAGTTCCACCTCCTGCCCAACAAGTGCCACCTCTCGTCCCACAAGGACCACCTCCTGCCCCACAAGTGCCACCTCCTGCCTTACAAGTTCCACCTCCTGCCCAACAAGTGCCACCTCCTGCCCCACAAGTGCCACCTCCTGCCCAACAAGTGCCACCACCCTCCCCAAAATGCCAACTCCCGCCCCACAAGTGCCACGTCCAGCCCCACAACTTCCACCTCCTGCGCCAAAAGTGTCAACTCCTGCCCCATAAGTTCCATATCCCGCCCCACAAGTGCCAAATCCTGCCACGCAACGTCCACATCCTGCTCCACAAGTGCCACCTCCTGCCCCACATCATCCACCTACCATCCAACAAGTGCCACCACCTGCCGCACAACTGCCAATTCCTGCCCCACAAGTGCCAGCTCATGCTTCACAAGTGCCAGCTCCTGCCCCTCATCATCCACCTCCTGCCCCACAAGTGCCACCTCCCGCCCAACAATTGTGGCCACATGACAAACAAGTGAAAAATCCCACCCCACAAGTGCCACTACATGCCCAACAGGTGCCACCTCCCACCCCACAACTTCAGCCTCCCGCCACAGAAGTGCCAACTCCTGCCCAACGTGTGATATCTCCTGCACCACAAGTTCCAAGTCTTGCCCCACAACTTCCACCTACCATCCCACAAGTGCCACCTCCAGCCCCACAAGTACCAAATCCTGCCCCACAACTTCCACCTCCTGCCCCAGAAGTGTCATCTCCTGCCCCACATGTGTCACCTCCTGCCGCACATCATCCACCTCCAAACCCATAAGTGCCACCTCCTGCACAACAAGTGCCAATTCCTGCCCCACAAGTGCCAGCACATGCTTCACAAGCGCAAGCTCCAGCCTAACATCATCCACCTCCAGCCCCACAAGTGCCACATCCCGCCCCACAAGAGCCACTTCCTTCCCCACAAGTACCCCATCCCACACCACAAGTTCCAATTCCTGCCATACAAGTGCCTCCTCCTTCCCCACAAGTGCCACCTCCTGCTTCACAACTTCCACCTCCCGACCCACAAGTGCCACCTCCTGCCCCACAAGTGCCACCTCCCGACCCACAAGTGCCACCTCCCGACCCACAAGTGCCACCTCCTGCCTCACAAGTGCCAGCTCCTGCCCCGAAAGTGCCAGCTCCTGCCCCAAAAGTGCCACCTCTCGCCCCACAAGTTCCAGCTCCCGCCCCATAAGTGCCACCTCCCTCTCCACAAATTCCACCTCCCGCCCACAAGTGCCACATCGCTCCCCACAAGTGCCACCTCCTGCCCCACTAGTGCCACCTCCCGCCCCACAAGTGCCAACTCCAGCCCCACAAGTGCAACCTCCCACCCCACAAGTGCCAACTCTCGCCCCACAATTGCCAACTCCTGCCCCACAACATCCACCTCACGCTCCAAAAGTGCCACCTCCTGCCCCACAAGTGCTACTTCCTGCCTTACAAGTGCCACTTCCCGCTGCACAAGTGACACCTCCAGCCCCACAGCTGCCACAACCCGCCCCACAACTTCCACATCCCGCCTCACAACTGCAAGCTCCTGCCCCACAATTGCCACCTCCTACCACACAAGTGCCAACTCCTGCCCCACAAGTGCCACCTCATGTCCCTCAATTTTCACCTTATGCCCCAAAAGTGCCACCTCCCGCCCAACAAGTGCAACATCTCGCCCCACTAGTGCCACGTCCCGGCCCAAAATTGCTACCTCCTGCCCCACATCATCCACCTCCTGTTCCACAAATGTCACCTCCTGACCCACAACTTCCACCTCCTGCCCCACAAGTGCCACCTTCTGCCTCACAAGTGCCACCCCTTGCCCCACAAGTGCCACATCCCACCGCACAATTTCCACCTCTTGTTACACAAGTCCCACCTCCCGCCCAACAACAGCCTCCTCCTGCCCCACAAGTGCCACCTCCTGCCCCACAAGTGCCACCTCCCACCCCACAAGTGCCACGTCCTTCCCAATTGCCACGTCCTGTCCCACAAGTGCCACCTCCTGCCGTACAAGTGCCACCCTCTGCCCCACAATTGCCACTTCTTGCCCCACAATTGCCAATTCTTGCCCCACAACTTCCACCTCCCACCCCATAACTTCCACCTCCCGTCCCACAGCTTCCACATCCTGCCCCACAAGTGCCCGATCCTGCCCCAGAAGTACCACCACCTGACCCACAAGTGCCAACTCCTGCCCCACAAGTGCCACCTCGCATCCCACAAGTGCCACATCCCGCCCCACAAGTGCTACCTCCTACATTACAAGTGCCAATTCCTGCTTTACAAGTGCCAGCTCATGCTTCACAAATGCCAGCTCCAGCCCCACATCATCAACTTCCTGCCCCACAAGTGCCACCTCCAACCCCACAAAGACAGCCTCCTGCCCCACAAGTGCCAGCTCCTGCCCCACAAGTGCCAGCTCCTGCCCCACAAGTGCCACCTCCTGCCCCACAAAGACCACCTCCTGCCCCACAAGTGCCAACTCCTGCCCCACATGATCCACCTACCACCCCACAAATTCCAACTCCTGCCCCACAACCTCCCACCCCACAAATGCCACCTCCTGCCCTGCAACTTCCACCTCCTGCTCCACAAGGGCCATCTCCTGCCCCACATCGTCCACCTCCCACCCAACAAGTGCCAATTCCTGCCCCACAAGTGCCAGTTCATGCCCCACAAGTGCCAGTTCATGCCCCACAAGTGCCAGTTCATGCCCCACAACGACCACCTCCTGCCCCACAACGACCACCTCCTGCCCCACAACGACCACCTCCTGCCCCACAATTGCCAGCTCATTCCCCTGAAGTGCCAGCTCCTGCCCCACAAGTGCCACATTTTGCCACACCACTGCCACCTCCCCCCCAAATAATCCACCTCCTGCCCCACAAGTGTCACTGACCGCCCAACTTCCTCCTCCTGACGCACAAGTGCAACCTCCTGCCCCACAAGTGTCACCTTTCGCCCCACAAATGCCACCTCCCACTCCACAACTTCCACCTCCTGCCCAAAAGAGCCACCTCCCGCCCCACAACTTCCACGTAACGCCCCATAAGTTCCACCTCCCGCCCAACAAGTGCCACCTCTCGTCCCACAAGGACCACCTCCTGCCCCACAAGTGCCACCTCCTGCCCCACAAGTGTCAACTCATGCTCCACAAGTTCCACCTCTTGCCCCACAAGTGCCATATCTCGCCAGACAATTTACAGCTCCTGCCCCACAAGTGCTACATCCTGCACCACAACTTCAACCTCCTGCCCAACAAGTGCCACGTTCTGCCCCACAAGTGTAGGCTCCTGTCCCACAAGTGCCAATTCCTGCCCCACAAGTGCCAGCTCATGCTTCACAAGTGCCAGCTCCTGCCCCACAAGAGCCACTTCATTCACCACAGGTACCCCATCCCACCCCACAAGTTTCAATTCCTGCCCCACAAGTGCCACCTCCTGCCCCACAAAGACCACCTCCTGCCCCACAAGTGCCAACTCCTGCCCCACATGATCCACCTACCACCCCACAAATTCCAACTCCTGCCCCACAACCTCCCACCCCACAAATACCACCTCCTGCCCTGCAACTTCCACCTCCTGCTCCACAAGGGCCATCTCCTGCCCCACATCGTCCACCTCCCACCCAACAAGTGCCAATTCCTGCCCCACAAGTGCCAGCTCATGCCCCACAAGTGCCAGTTCATGCCCCACAAGTGCCAGTTCATGCCCCACAACGACCACCTCCTGCCCCACAACGACCACCTCCTGCCCCACAACGACCACCTCCTGCCCCACAAGTGCCAGCTCATTCCCCTGAAGTGCCAGCTCCTGCCCCACAAGTGCCACATTTTGCCACACCACTGCCACCTCCCCCCCAAATAATCCACCTCCTGCCCCACAAGTGTCACTGACCGCCCAACTTCCTCCTCCTGACGCACAAGTGCAACCTCCTGCCCCACAAGTGTCACCTTTCGCTCCACAAATGCCACCTCCCACTCCACAACTTCCACCTCCTGCCCAAAAGAGCCACCTCCCGCCCCACAACTTCCACGTAACGCCCCATAAGTTCCACCTCCCGCCCAACAAGTGCCACCTCTCGTCCCACAAGGACCACCTCCTGCCCCACAAGTGCCACCTCCTGCCCCACAAGTGTCAACTCATGCTCCACAAATGCCACCTCCTGCTCCACAAGTTCCACCTCTTGCCCCACAAGTGCCATATCTCGCCAGACAATTTACAGCTCCTGCCCCACAAGTGCTACATCCTGCACCACAACTTCAACCTCCTGCCCAACAAGTGCCACGTTCTGCCCCACAAGTGTAGGCTCCTGTCCCACAAGTGCCAATTCCTGCCCCACAAGTGCCAGCTCATGCTTCACAAGTGCCAGCTCCTGCCCCACAAGAGCCACTTCATTCACCACAGGTACCCCATCCCACCCCACAAGTTTCAATTCCTGCCATACAAGTGCCACCTCCTTCCCCACAAGTGCCACCTCCTGCCCCACAAGTGCCACCTCCTGCCCCACAAGTGCAAGGTCGTGTCCCACATCATCCATCTTCTGCCCCACAAGTGCCAACTCCTGCCCCACAACGACCACCTCCTGCCCCACATCATCCACCCCCTGCCCCACATCATCCACCCCTGCCCCACAAGTGCCACCTCCTGCCCCACAACGACCACCCCCTGCACCACAAGTGCCAATTCCTGCCCTACAAGTGCCAGCTCATTCCCCTGAAGTGCCAGCTCCTGCCCCACAAGTGCCACATTTTGCCACACCACTGCCACCTCCCCCCCAAATAATCCACCTCCTGCCCCACAAGTGTCACTGACCGCCCAACTTCCTCCTCCTGATACACAACTGCAACCTCCTGCCCCACAAGTGCCAGATCCTGCCCGACAAGAGCCACTTCCTGCCCCACAAGTACCTCTTCCCTCCCAACAAGTTCCAATTTCCGCCCCACAAGTGCCACCTCCTGCCCCACAAGTGCAACCTCCTGCCACACAAGTGCCACCTTTCGCCCCACAAATGCCACCTCCCACTCCACAACTTCCACCTCCTGCCCCACAACTTCCACCTCCCGACCCACAAGTGCCACCTCACGCCCAACATCTACCACCTCCCACCCCACAAGTGCCACCTCCCGCCCTACAACTTCCATCTCCTGGCCCACAAGTGCCACCTCCTGCCTCAAAAGAGCCACATCCCGCCCCACAACTTCCACGTAACGCCCCATAAGTTCCACCACCTGCCCAACAAGTGCCACCTCTCGTCCCACAAGGACCACCTCCTGCCCCACAAGTGCCACCTCTCGTCCCACAAGTGCCACCTCCTGCCCAACAAGTGCCACCACCCTCCTTAAAATGCCAACTCCCGCCCCACAAGTGCCACGTCCAGCCCCACAACTTCCACCTCCTGCCCCAAAAGTGTCAACTCCTGCCCCATAAGTTCCATATCCCGCCCCACAAGTGCCACTACCTGCCCCACTAGTGCCATCTCCATTTCCACAGGTGCCACCTCCCGCCCCACAACTTCCACGTAACGCCCCATAAGTTCCACCTCCTGCCCAACAAGTGCCACCTCTCGTCCCACAAGGACCACCTCCTGCCCCACAAGTTCCACCTCTTGCCCCACAAGTGCCAAATACTTCCCCACAACTTCCACCTTCTGCCGCACTTGTGCCAACTCCAATTCCACAAGTGCCACCTCCCACACCACAAGTGCCACCACCTGACCCACAAGTGCCAACTCCTGCCCCACAAGTACCATTTCTTGCCCTACAACTTCCACCTCCTGCCCCACAAGAGCCAGTTCCAGCCCCACAAATGCCACCTCCCGCCCCACAACTTCAACATCCCTCCATACAAGTGCCACCTCCAGCCCCACAAGTGCCACATCCCTCCCCAAAAGTGCCACCTCCTGCCCCACAAGTGCCACCTCCTGCCCAGCAAGTTCCATTTCTTACCCCACAGGTTCCAACTCCTGCCCCACAGGTGCCATTTCCTGTTCCACAAGTGCCAACTCCTGTCCCACATGTGCCAATTCCTGCCCCACAAGTGCCATTTCCTACCCCACAACTTCCACCTCCCACCCTACAAGTGCCAATTCCAGCCCCACAAGTGCCAGCTCATGCTTCACAAGTGCCAGCTCCTGCCCCTCATCATCCACCTCCTGCCCCACAAGTGCCACTTCCTGCCAAGCAAGTGTTACCTCCCGCCCCAAAAGTGCCACTTCCTGCCTTTCTACCGCCACCTCCTGCCCCAGAAGTTCCACTTCCTGCACCACAAGTTACACCTACTGCCCCACAATTTCCACCTCCTGTTTTACAAGTTCCACTTCCGCCCCACAAGTGCCACCTCCTGCCCAACAATGCCAGTTCATGCCCCACAAGTGCAAGGTCCTGTCCTTCAACTTCCACCTCCTGCCCCACAACATCCACCTCCCGCCCCACAATTGCCACCTCCTGCCCCACAAGTGCCACCTCCCGCCCAACAATAGTGGCCACATGACATACAAGTTCCACTTCCGCCCCACAAGTGCCACCTCCTGCCCAACAAGTGCCATTTCTTACCCCACAGGTTCCAAATCCTACCCCACTGGTGCCATTTCCTGCCCCACAAGTGCCATTTCCCCCCCGACATGTGCCAACTCCTGCCTTACAAGTTTCACCTCCCACCCCACAAATTCCACCTCCCACCCCACAAGTTCCACCTCCTGCCCCAAAAGTGCCAATTCCTGCTTCACAAGTGCCAGCTCATGCTTCACAAATGCCAGCTCATGCCCCACATCATCAAATTCCTGCCCCACAAGTGCCACCTCTAACCCCACAAAGACAGCCTCCTGCCCCACATCATCCACCTCCTGCCCCACAAGTGCCAGCTCATGCCCCACAAGTGCCACCTCTTGCCCCACAGGTGCCACCTCCTACCCCACAAAGACCACCTCCTGCCCCACATCATCCACCTCCTGCCCCACAAGTGCCAATTCCTGCCCCACAAGTGCCAATTCCTGCCCCACAAGTGCCAATTCCCGCCCCACATGGGCCAGCTCATGCTTCACAAGTGCCAGCTCCTGCACTACATCATCCTCTTCCTGCTCACAAGTGCCACCTCCTGACCGACAAAGACATCCTCCTGCCCCATAAGTGCCAATTTCTGCCCCACAAGTGCCAGCTCATTCCCCTGAAGTGCCACATTTGTCCACACCACTGCCTCCTCCCCCCCAAATAATCCACCTCCTGCCCCACAAGTGTCACTGACTGACCAACTTCCTCCTCCTGACCCACAAGTGCAAACTCCTGCCCCACAAGTGCCAGCTCCTGCCCCACAAGAGCCACTTCCTGCCCCACAAGTACCTCTTCCCTCCCAACAAGTTCCAATTTCCGCCCAACAAGTACCACCTCCTTCTGCACAAGTTCCACCTCCTGCCCTAAAAGCTCCATTTCCTGCCCCAGAAGTGCCACCTCCCGCGCCACAAGTGCCACCTCCTGCCCTACAACTTCCAGCTCCTGGCCCACAAGTGCCACCTCCCGCCCTACAACTGCCAAACCCTGCCCCAAAACTTCCACCTCCTGCCCAACAATTTCCAACTCGTGCCCCACAATTGCCACCTCCTGCCACACAAATGCCACCTTCTGCCTCAAAATGCCACCTCCTGCCCAACAACTCCAACCTCCCGCCCCACAAGTACCACCTCCTGCTCCACAAGTTCCACCTCCTGCCCCATAAGTTCCACCTTACGCCCCACAAGTGCCATCTCCTGCCCCAAAAGCTCAATTTCCTGCCCCATCAGTGCCACCTCCCGCACCACAAGTGCCACCTCCTGCCCCATAAGTGCCAATTTCTGCCCCACAAGTGCCACTTCCCGCCTTACAAATGCCACCTCCTGCCCCACAAGTGCCACCTCCCGTCCCACAACTTCCACCCCCTCCCCTCAAGTTACATCTCCTGCCCCACAAGTGCCAACACCTGACCCACAAGTGCCACCTCCTGCCCCACAAGTGCCACCTCCCGCCCCACAACTTCCACCCCCTCCCCTCATGTTACATCTCCTGCCCCACAAGTGCCAACACCTGACCCACAAGTGCCACCTCCTGCCCCACAACTTTACATTCCGCCCCACAATTTCCACCTCCTGTCTTACAAGTTCCACTTCCTGCCCCACAAGTGCCAGCTCAGGCTTCACAAGTGCCAGCTCCTGCACCACATCATCCACTTCCCGCCCCACAAGTGCCACTTCCTGCCCAACAATTGCCATTTCTTACCCCACAGTTTCCAACTCCTGCCCCACAGGTGCCATTTCCTGCCCCACAAGTGACACCTCCTGTCCCACATGTGCCAACTCCTGCCCCACAAGTGCCATTTCCTGCCCCACAACTTCCACCTCCCGCCCCAGAAGTGCAAGTTCCTGTCCCACAAGTGCCACCTACCACGCCACAAATTCCACCTTCTGCCCCACAATGACCACCTCCTGCCCCACAACGACTACCCCCTGCACCACAAGTGCCAATTCCTGCCCTACAAGTGCCAGCTCATTCCCCTGAAGTGCCAGCTCCTGCCCCACAAGTGCCACATTTTGCCACACCACTGCCACCTCCCCCCCCAAATAATCCACCTCCTGCCCCACAAGTGTCACTGACTGACCAACTTCCTCCTCCTGACCCACAAGTGCAACCTCCTGCCCCACAACTTCAACATCCCGCCACACAAGTGCCGACTCCTGCCCAACGTGTGCCACATCCTGCCCCACAAGTGCCAACTCCTGCCCCACATCGTCCACCTCCCACCCAAGAAGTGCCACCTCCTGCCCCACAAGTGCCAATTCCTGCCCCACATGTGCCAGCTCATGCCCTACAAGTGCCAGGTCCTGTCCCACATCATCCACCTTCTGCCCCACAAGTGCCACCTCCTGCCCCACAACGACCACCTCCTGCCCCACGTCATTCACCCCCTGCACCACAAGTGCCAATTCATGCCCTACAAGTGCCAGCTCACTCCCCTGAAGTTCCAGCTCCTGCCCCACAAGTGCCACCTCCTGTCCCACATGTGCTAACTCCTTCCCCACAAGTGCCATTTTCTGCCCCACAACTTCTACCTCACGGCCCACAAGAGCCAGTTCCAGCCCCACAAATGCCACCTCCCGCCTCACAACTTCAACATCCCGCCACACAAGTGCCACCTCCTGCCCCACAAGTGCCAAATCCTGTTCTGCAACTTCCAACTCCTGCTCCACAAGTGCCACCTCCTGCCCCACATGTTACATCTCCCGCCCCACAAGTGCCACCTCCTGCCTCACAACTTCCAACTCCCACAACAACAATTTCCACCTCCTGTCTTACAAGTTCCACTTCCGCCCCACAAGTGCCACCTCCAGCCCCATAAGTGCCTAATCATGCCCCACAACATCCACCTGTGCCCTACAAATTTCCGGCTCCACATCATCCAACTCCAGCCCCACAAGCGCCACCTCCTGCACAAAAAGATCCACCTCAAGCCCCACAGGTGCCACCTCCCGCCCCACAACTTCCACCTCCCGCCCCACAATTGCCACCTCCTGCCCCATAAGTGCCACCTCCCGCCCAACAATTGTGGCCACATGACAAACAAGTTCCACTTCCGCCCCACAAGTGTCACCTCCTGCCCAACAAGTGCCATTTCTTACCCCACAGGTTCCAAATCCTACCCCACTGGTGCCATTTCCTGCCCCACAAGTGCCATTTCCCCCCCCACAGGTGCCACCTCCTGCCCCACATCATCCACTTCCTCCCCCAAAAGTGACAATACCTGTTCCACAAATGCCACCTCCCGCCCCACAACTTCAACATCCCGCCACACAAGTGCCGACTCCTGGCAACGTGTGCCACATCCTGCCCCACAAGTGCCAGCTCCTGCCCCACATGTTCCAGCTACCACCCCACAAATTCCACCTCAAGCCCCACAAGTGCCAACTCCTAACCCACAAATGCCAAATCCTGCAATGCAACTTCCACCTCCTGCTCCACAAGTGCCACCTCCTGCCCCACATCGTCCACCTCCCACCCAACAAGTGCCACCACCTGCCCCACAAGTGCCAATCCCTGCCCCACATGTGCCAGCTCATGCTTCACAAGTGCCAGCTCCTGCACTACGTCATCCACTTCCTGCTCACAAGTGCCACCTCCTGACCGACAAAGACATCCTCCTGCCCCACAAGTGTCACTGACTGACCAACTTCCTCCTCCTGCCCCACAAGTGCCAGCTCCTGCCCCACAAGTGCCGGCTCCTGCCCCACAAGTGCCAGCTCCTGCCCCACAAGAGCCACTTCATGCCCCACAAGTACCTCTTCCCTCCCAACAAGTTCCAATTTCCACCCCACAAGTGCCACCTTTTGCCCCACAAGTGCAACCTCCTGCCCCACATCGTCCACCTCCCACCCAACAAGTGCCACCACCTGCCCCACAAGTGCGACCACCTGCCCCACAAGTGCCACATTTGTCCACACCACTGCCACCTCCCCCCCCAAATAATCCACCTCCTGACCCACAAGTGTCACTGACTGACCAACTTCCTCCTCCTGACCCACAAGTGCCAGCTCCTGCCCCACAAGAGCCACTTCCTGCCCCACAAGAGCCACTTCCCTCCCAACAAGTTCCAATTTCCACCCCACAAGTGCCACCTCCTGCCCCACAAGTGCAACCTCCTGCCCCACATCGTCCACCTCCCACCCAACAAGTGCCACCACCTGCCCCACAAGTGCCAGCTCCTGCCCCACAAGTGCCAGCTCCTGCCCCACAAGTACCTCTTCCCTCCCAACAAGTTCCAATTTCCGCCCCACAAGTGCCACCTCCTGCGCCACATCATCCACCTCCCGCCCCACAATTGCCACCTCCTGCCCCACAAGTGCCACCTCCCGCCCAACAATTGTGGCCACATGACAAACAAGTTCCACTTCCGCCCCACAAGTGCCACCTCCTGCCCAACAAGTGCCATTTCTTACCCCACAGGTTCCAAATCCTACCCCACTGGTGCCATTTCCTGCCCCACAAGTGCCATTTCCCCCCCCACATGTGCCAACTCCTGCCTTACAAGTTTCAACTCCCACCCCACAAATTCCACCTCCCACCCCACAAGTTCCACCTCCTGCCCCAAAAGTGCCAATTGCTGCTTCACAAGTGCCAGCTCATGCTTCACAAATGCCAGCTCATGCCCCACATCATCAACTTCCTGCCCCACAGGTGCCACCTCTAACCCCACAAAGACAGCCCCCTGCCCCACATCATCCACCTCCTCCCCCACAAGTGACAATACCTGTTAGACAAGTGCAACCTCCAGCCCCACAACTTCAACATCCCGCCACACAAGTGCCGACTCCTGGCAACGTGTGCCACATCCAGCCCCACAAGTGTCAACTCCTGCCCCACATCGTCCACCTCCCATCCAACAAGTGCCACCTCCTGCCCCACAAGTGCCAATTCCTGCCCCCCAAGTGCCAGCTCATGCTCCACAAGTGCCAGCTCCTGCCCCTCATCATCCACCTCCTGCCCCACAAGTGCCACCTCCTGACCCACAACATCAATCTCCAGCCCCACAAGAGCCGCCTCCTGCCCGACAAGTTACACCTGCTACAAGTTCCACAAGTGCCACCTCCCTGCTCACGAGTGCCACCTCCCGCCCCACATGTACCACCTCCTGCATCACAACTTCCACCTCCCGCCCCACATGTACCACCTCCTGCATCACAACTTCCACCTCCCGCCCCACATGTACCACCTCCTGCATCACAACTTCCACCTCCCGCCCCACATGTACCACCTCCTGCATCACAACTTCCACCTCCCGCCCCACATGTACCACCTCCTGCATCACAACTTCCACCTCCCGCCCCACATGTACCACCTCCTGCATCACAACTTCCACCTCCCGCCCCACATGTACCACCTCCTGCATCACAACTTACACCTCCCGCCCCACATGTACCACCTCCTGCATCACAACTTACACCTCCCGCCCCACATGTACCACCTCCTGCATCACAACTAACTTCCACCTCCCGCCCCAAGAATGCCACATCCTGCCCCACAAGTGCCACATCCTGCCCCACAAGTGCCACCCCCCCCCACAAGTGCCACCTCCCGCCCCACAAGTGCCACCTCCCACGCACAAGTGCCACATCCTGCCCCACAAGTGCCACCTCCCACGCACAAGTGCCACTACCTGCCCCACAAGTGCCAACTCGTGCCCCACAAGTGCCAACTCCTGCCCCACAAGTTCTATGTGCCTCTGTGGGGTCTCTTATGGGTATCTCTGGACCCAAATGTATTCCTATGGGTACCTATGTGTTTCAATGTGGTCCCTATGTGCCTCTATGGGGTCTCTTATGGGTCTCAGCAGTGTCCCTATGTGTCTCTATGGGTCTCACTGTCCCCCACTGTAATCCATGGGATCCCTATGTGTCCCAATGTCACCCTATGGGTCACTATGTGTCCCTATGTGTCCCAATGTCCCCCCTATGGGTTGCTATGTGCCACTATGGGGTCTCTATGGGGTCTCTATGGGGTCTCATGGATATCTCTGGGCTCAAATGTCTTCTTATGGGTGACTATGGGTTTCAATGCAGTCCCTATGTGCCTCTATGGGGTCTCTTATGGGTCTCACCGAGGTCCCTATGTGTCTCTATGGGTCTCACTGTCCCCCACTGAAATCCATTGGGTCCCTATGTGTCCCAATGTCCCCCTATTGGTCCCAGTGTCAGCCTATGGGTCACAATGTGTCCCTATGTGTCCCAATGTCCCTCCTATGTGTTGCTAAGTGTCTCCATGGGGTCTCTTATGAGTATCTCTGGGCCAAAATATCTACCTATTGGTATCCATGGGTTACATTAGGTCCCTATGTGCCTCTATGGGGTCTCTTAAGGGTTACAGCGGAGTCCCTATGTGTCTCTATGGGTCTCACTATCCCCCACTATGTTCCATGGGGTCCCTATGTGTCCCAATATACCCCTATGGGTCGCAGTGTCTCCCAATGGGTCACTATGTGTTCCTAAGTGCCGAATGTCCCCCCTATGTGTCCCAATCGCCCCCTTTGGGGTTTCTATGGGGACTCTTATTGGTATCTCTGGGCCCAAATGTCTTCCTATGGGTATCTATGGGTTTCAATGAGGTCCCTATGTGCCTCAACGGGGTCTCTTATGGGTATCAGTGGAGCCCCTATGTTTGTCTACGGGTCTCACTGTTCCCCACTGTAATCCATGGGGTCCCTATGTGTCCCAATGTCCACACTATGGGTTGCTATGTACCTCTATGGGGTCTCTATGTGGTCTCTTATTTGTATCTATGGGCTTAAATGTCCTCCTATGGGTATCTATGGGTTTCAATGTGGTCCCTATGTGCCTCTATGGGGTCTCTTATGGGTCTCAGCAGAGTCTCTATGTGTCTCTATGGGTATCACTGTCTTCCACTGTAATCCATGTTGTCCCTATGTGTCCCAATGTCACCCTATGGGTCACTATGTGTCCCTATGTGTCCCAATGTCCCCCCTATGGGTTGCTATGTGCCTCTATGGGTTCTCTATGGGGCTCTATGGGGTGCCTATGGAGCTCTATGGGGTTCTATGGGGCGTTCTGAGGTTTCTATGGGGTGTCTATGGAACGCTATGGTGTGTCTATGTGGCAAAATGAGTTTCTATGGGTGGCTATGGGAGCTCTATGGGGCACAATGGGTTGCCTACGGGGCTCTATGGGATGTCTATGGGGCTCTATGGCGCGGCTATATGTCCTTATGTGGTGTCTATGTGGCACTATGTTGTGCTATGGGGTGCTGTGAGGCACTATGGGGTGCTATGAGGCTCTATGGAGCAGTATAGGGTGTCTATGGGTCCCTATGTGGTGCAATGGGGCGCTGTGGGGCACAAGGGAGTGTCTATGAGGCTCCATGGGCTGCTATGTTGCACTATGGAGTAGCTATGGGGTGCTATGGGGTCTCTTTGGGCCCCTATGAGTCACTATGGGGTGTCTATGGGGCTCTATGGGGTATCTTTGTGTTCCTATGGGGCGCTATGGGTGACTATGGGGTTGCTATGGGTTTCTTTGAGGCACTATGGGTCTCAATGGGGTCTCTATGGGTCTCAGTTTATCCTTATGGCTCCCAATGACTGTCTATGGGTCTCTATGTGTCCCTATGGGTCCCAGTGTCTCTCTATGGGTCCCAATGTCTTCCTCTGGATCTCTATGGGTCCCTATGGGTCCCAGTGTCTCTCTATGTCCCCCTGTCTAGGTGGTAACTATACAGATGGTAACAAAGATGGTAACAAATGTACAGAGGTTCTAAGCGAGAGAGAAACTCACCAGTGGTGATGCCTTCGCTGAGGAAGCTGGGGCGGTCTTCACTGCAGAGCGATGTCCAAGAGATGCTGCCTCACAGAATCACAGAATTCTCAAGGTTGGAAAAGGGCTGCCAGCTTTTGTAGGAGAATAGCATGGGAGACAGTTGTGAAGGCTTTGCTGAAGTCCAAGTAGAGCACATCAACAGCCTTTCTTTCTTTCCTTCATCCATCAGATGGGTCACAGGATCGTAGAAGGAGATCAGATTGGTCAAGCAGGAGCTGCCCTTCACGAACCCATGCTGGCTAGGTCTGATCTCCTGCTCATCCCACACCTGCCGCATCTGTCATCTCCCTCAAGACAATTCGTTCCATTCCCTTCCCTGGCACCGAGGTCAGGCTAACAGGCCTGGAGTTGCCCGGATCCTCCTGACAACCTTGCTTGGAAATGGGAGTCACGTTGGCAAGCCTCCAGTCTTCTGGGACCTCACCCGGTAACAGGGAGCTCGGAAAGATAATGGAAAGCGGCTCGAGTGAGGGTCAGCCCTTAAATGAGGTCTCAGAGGAGGTGGAGTCGAGCTCCAGCCCTCCCGGGAGCACAGCTCCATTACTCTCACCTGTGCTCCCGCAGCTGACCCCACACTTGCCTCAGCTGATTAATCAGAGGTTCAGGCTGTGATTACCAATCTCCCACACAGCCCCTGTGGGTCCCAATGTTTCCCTATGGATCTCTGGGTGTCCCTATAGGACTCTATGGGGTTATTATGCCTCTAAATGGGTCCCTACATGTCTCTATGTCTCTCTATGGGGTCCCTATGTGTCCCAATGTCCCCACTATGGTTTGCTATGTGCCTCTATGGGGTCTTTTATGGGTAACTATCGTCCCAAATGTATTCCTAAGGGTATCTATGGGTTTCAATGTGGTCCCTATGTGCCTCTATGGGGTCTCTTATGGGTCTCAACGAAGTCCCTATGTGTCTCTATGGGTCTCACTGTCCACCACTGTAATCCATGTGGTCCCTATGTGTCCCAATATCCCCATATGGGTCCCAGTGTCTCCCTATGGGTCACTATGTGTCACTATGTGTCCCAGTGTCCCCCCTATGGGTTGCTATGTGCCTCAATGGGCTCTCTTATGGATAGCTCTGGGCCCAAATGTCTCCCTGTGGGTATCTATGGGTTACATTAGGTCCCTATGTGCCTCTATGGGGTCTCTTATGGGTATCAGTGGAGCCCCTATGTGTCTCTACGGGTCTCACTGTTCCCCACTGTAATCCATGGGGTCCCTCTGTGTCCCAATATCCACACTATGGGTTGCTATGTTCCTCTATGGGGTCTCTATGTGGTCTAATATGGGTATCTCTGGGCCCAAAGGTCTTCCTATGTGCATCTATTGTTTTCAATGTGGTCCCGATGTGCCTCTATGGGGTCTCTATGGGTCTCAGCAATGTCCCTATGTGTCTCTATGGGTCTCACTGTCCCTCACTGTAATCCATGGGATCCCTATGTGTCCCAATGTCCCCCTATGGGTCCCAGTGTCTCCCTATGGGTCACTATGTGTCCCTATGTGTCCTAATATCCCCCCTATGGGTAGCTATGTGCCTCTATGGGATCTCTTATTTGTATCTATGGGCTTAAATGTCCTCCTATGGGTATCTATGGGTTTCACTGAGGTCCCTATGTGCCTCTATGGGGTCTCTTATGGGTCTCAGCAGAGTCTCTATGTGTCTCTACGGGTATCACTGTCCCCCACTGTAATCCATGGTGTCCCTATGTGTCCCAATGTCACCCTATGGGTCCCAGTGTCCCCCTATGGGTCACTATGTGTCCCTATGTGTCACAATGTCCCCCCTATGGGTTGCTATGTGCCACTATGGGGTCTCTATGGGGTCTCTATGGGGTCTCATGGATATCTCTGGTCCCAAATGTCTTCCTATGGGTATCTATGTGTTTCAATGCAGTCCCTATGTGCCTCTATGGGGTCTCTTATGGGTCTCACCGAGGTCCCTATGTGTCTCTATGGGTCTCACTGTCCCCCACTGAAATCCATGGGGTCCCTCTGTGTCCCAATGTCCCCCTATTTGTCCCAGTGTCAGCCTATGGGTCACAATGTGTCCCTATGTGTCCCAATGTCCCTCCTATGTGTTGCTAAGTGTCTCCATGGGGTCTCTTATGAGTATCTCTGGGCCAAAATATCTACCTATTGGTATCCATAGGTTACATTACGTCCCTATGTGCCTCTATGGGGTCTCTTAAGGGTTACAGCGGAGTCCCTATGTGTCTCTATGGGTCTCACTGTCCCCCACTATGTTCCATGGGGTCCCTATGTGTCCCAATATACCCCTATGGGTCCCAGTGTCTCCCAATGGGTCACTATGTGTCCCTATGTGTCCCAATATCCCCCCTATGGGTAGCTATGTGCCTCTATGGGGTCTCTTATTCGTATCTAGGGGCTTAAATGTTCTCCTATGGGTATCTATGGGTTTCAGTGTGGTCCCTATGTGCCTCTATGGGGTCTCTTATGGGTCTCAGCAGAGTCTCTGTGTGTCTCTACGGGTATCACTGTCCCCCACTGTAATCCATGGTGTCCCTATGTGGCCCAATGTCACATTATGGGTCCCAGTGTCTCCCTAAGGGTCACTATGTGTCCATATGTGTCCCAATGTCCCCCCTATGGGTTGCTATGTGCCTCTATGGGTTCTCTATGGGGCTCTATGGGGTGCCTATGGAGCTCTATGGGGTTCTATGGGGCGTTCTGAGGTTTCTATGGGGTGTCTATGGAACGCTATGGTGTGTCTATGTGGCAAAATGAGTTTCTATGGGTGGCTATGGGAGCTCTATGGGGCACAATGGGTTGCCTACGGGGCTCTATGGGATGTCTATGGGGCTCTATGGTGCGGCTATATGTCCTTATGTGGTGTCTATGTGGCACTATGTTGTGCTATGGGGTGCTGTGAGGCACTATGGGGTGCTATGGGGCTCTATGGAGCAGTATAGGGTGTCTATGGGTCCCTATGTGGTGCAATGGGGCGCTGTGGGGCACAAGGGAGTGTCTATGAGGCTCCATGGGCTGCTATGGGGCACTGTGGAGTAGCTATGGGATGATTTGGGGTCTCTTTGTGCCCCTATGGGGCGCTATGTGTCACTATGTGGTGTCTATGGGGCTCTATGGGGTGGCTATGCGGTGCTGTAGGGTGGCTATGGGGTGCTTTGGGGTATCCTTGGGTTCCTATGGGGCGCTATGGGTGACTATGGGGTGCTATGGTTTTCTATGGGGCTCTATGCGGAAGAATGGGGTCTCTATGGGGCGCTATGGGGTCCCTATGGGGCTCTATGGGGAGTCTATGGGGTGTCTTTGGGGATCTATGGGTTGTCTGTGGGGCTCTATGGGGTCTGCATGGGGTCTGTATGGGGTTCAGTGGGTCTCTATGGGGCTCTATGGGGTGTCTACAGGCACTATGGGGCGATATGGGGTGTTAATGTGGTTCAATTGGGCTCTATGGTGTGGCTGTAGGGCCTTATGTGGTGTCTATGGGGCACTATGTTGTGCTATGGGGTGCTGTGGGGAACTATGGGGTGTCTATGGGGCTCTATGGAGCAGTATGCTGTGTCTATGGGTCCCTATGGGGTGCAATGGGGTGCTGTGGGGCACAATGGAGTGTCTATGAGGCTCCATGGGCTGCTATGGGGCACTATGGAGTAGCTATGGGGTGCTATGGGGTCTCTTTGGGCCCCTATGGGTCACTATGTGGTGTCTATGGGGCTCCATGGGGTATTTTTGTGTTCCTATGGGGCGCTATGGGTGACTATGGGGTCGCTATGGGTTTCTTTGAGGAAGTGCCAACTCCTGCCCAACGTGTGATATCTCCTGCACCACAAGTTCCAAGACTTGCCCCACAAGTTCCACCTACCATCCCACAAGTGCCACCTCCTGCCCCACAAGTGCCACCTCCTGCCCCACAAGTGCCACCTCCCGACCCACAAGTGCCACCTCCTGCCGTGCAAGTTCCAGCTCCCGCCCCATAAGTGCCACCTCCCTCTCCACAAATTCCACCTCCCGCCCACAAGTGCCACATCGCTCCCCACAAGTGCCACCTCCTGACCCACTAGTGCAACCTCCCGCCCCACAAGTGCCAACTCCAGCCCCACAAGTGCAACCTCCCACCCCACAAGTACCAAATCCTGCCCCACAACTTCCACCTCCTGCCCCAGAAGTGCCATCTCCTGCCCCAAATGTGTCACCTCCTGCCCCATATCATCCACCTCCAAACCCACAAGTGCCACCTCCTGCCCAACAAGTGCCATTTCTTACCCCACAGGTTCCAAATCCTTCCCCACTGGTGCCATTTCCTGCCCCACAAGTGCCATTTCCCCCCCCACATGTGCCAACTCCTGCCTTACAAGTTTCACCTCCCACCCCACAAATTCCACCTCCCACCCCACAAGTTCCACCTCCTGCCCCAAAAGTGCCAATTCCTGCTTCGCAATTGCCAGCTCATGCTTCACAAATGCCAGCTCCTGCCCCACATCATCAACTTCCTGCCCCACAAGTGCCACCACTAACCCCACAAAGACAGCCTCCTGCCCCACATCATCCACCTCCTGCCCCACAAGTGCCAATTCCTGCCCCACAAGTGCCAGCTCATGCCCCACAAGTGCCACCTCCTACCCCACAAAGACCACCTCCTGCCCCACATCATCCACCTCCTCCCCCACAAGTGACAATACCTGTTAGACAAGTGCAACCTCCAGCCCCACAACTTCAACATCCCGCCACACAAGTGCCGACTCCTGGCAACGTGTGCCACATCCTGCCCCACAAGTGTCAACTCCTGCCCCACATCGTCCACCTCCCATCCAACAAGTGCCACCTCCTGCCCCACAAGTGCCAATTCCTGCCCCACAAGTGCCAGCTCATGCTTCACAAGTGCCAGCTCCTGCCCCTCATCATCTACCTCCTGCCCCACAAGTGCCACCACCTGACCCACAACATCAATCTCCAGCCCCACAAGAGCCGCCTCCTGCCCGACAAGTTACACCTGCTACAAGTTCCACAAGTGCCACCTCCCTGCTCATGAGTGCCACATCCCGCCCCACATGTACCACCTCCTGCATCACAACTTCCACCTCCCGCCCCACATGTACCACCTCCTGCATCACAACTTCCACCTCCCGCCCCACATGTACCACCTCCTGCATCACAACTTCCACCTCCCGCCCCACAAGTTCCACCTCCTCCCCACAAGTGTTACCTCCCGCCCCACAACTTCCACTTCCTGCCCAACAACAGCCTCCTCCTGCCCCACAAGTGCCTCCTCCTGCCACACAAGTGCCACCTCCTGCCCCACAAGTGCCACTTCCTGCCCCACAAGTGCTACCTACTTCCCCACAAGTGCCACCTCCTGCCCCACATCATCCACCTTCTGCCCCACGTCATCCACCTCCTGCCTCACAAATGCCTCCTCCTGACCCATAATTGCCACCTGCCGCCCCACAACTTCCACCTCACGCCCCACAAGTGCCACCTCCCGACCCACAAGTGCCACAACCCGCCCCACAAATCCAACTCCTGACCCACAAGTTCCACCTCCCACCCCAAATGTGCCACCTCCCGACCCACATGTGCCAACTTCTGCCCCACAAGTGCCAGCTCCTGCCCCTCAAGTGTCACCTCTTCCCCACAAGTGCCACCTTCTGCTCCACAAGTGCCACTTCCTGCCACACAAGTGATACCTCCAGCCCCACAACTGCCACCACCCGCCCCACAACTTCCACCTCCCGCCTCACAAGTGCAACCTCCAGGCCCACAAGTGCCACCTCCTGTTCCACAAGAATTAACTCCTGCCCCACAAGTGCCACCTCCTGCCCTTCAAGAGCCACTTCTTGCCCCACAAGTAACATTTCCTGCCCCACAAGTGCCAACCCCTGCCCAACAAGTGCTATGACCCAGCCCACAAGTGCCAACTCCTGCCCCACTAGTGCCACCTCCCGCCACACAAGAGCCACCACCCTCCCCACAACTTCAACCTCCTTCCCCAAAACATCCACCTCCCGCCCCACAGGTGTCATCATCTGCCCCACAACTGCCACATCCCGCCCCACAAGTGCCACAACCCGCCCCACAAACCCAACTGCTGACCCACAAGTTCCACCTCCCGCCCCACAAGTTCCACCTCCCGCCCCACAAGTGCCACCTCCCGACCCACATAATCCACGTCCTGCTCCAAAATTGCCACCTCCTGCCCCACAAGTGCCACCTCCAGCCCCACCAGTTCCACCGCCCGCCCCACAAGTACCACCTCCTGACCCAGAAGTGCCACTACGTGACCCACAATTACCACCTCCCGTCTCACAATTGCAACTCTCGCCCAACAAGTGCCACCTCCTGCCCCACAATTGCCACCACCCCCCCAACAAGTGCCACCTCCCGCCCCACAAGTACCACATCCCACCCCACAAGTGCAACCTCCCACCCCACAAGTGCCAACTCTCGCCCCACAAGTGCCAACTCCTGCCCCACAACATCTACCTCACGCTCCAAAAGTGCCACCTCCTGCCCCACAAGTGCTACTTCCTGCCTTACAAGTGCCACTTCCCGCTGCACAAGTGACACCTCCAGCCCCACAGCTGCCACAACCCGCCCCACAACTTCCACATCCCGCCTCACAACTGCAAGCTCCTGCCCCACAATTGCCACTTCTTGCCCCACAATTGCCAATTCTTGCCCCACAACTTCCACCTCCCACCCCATAACTTCCACCTCCCGTCCCACAGCTTCCACATCCTGCCCCACAAGTGCCCGATCCTGCCCCAGAAGTACCACCACCTGACCCACAAGTGCCAACTCCTGCTTCACAAGTGCCAGCTCATGCTTCACAAATGCCAGCTCCTGCCCCACATCATCAATTCCTGCCCCACAAGTGCCACCTCCAACCCCACAAAGACAGCCTCCTGCCCCACATCATCCACCTCCTGCCCCACAAGTGCCAATTCCTGCCCCACAAGTGCCAGCTCATGCCCCACAAGTGCCACCTCCTGCCTCACATCATCCACCTCCTCCCCCAAAAGTGACAATACCTGTTCCACAAGGGCCACCTCCCGCCCCACAACTTCAACATCCCGCCACACAAGTGCCGACACCTGGCAACGTGTGCCACATCCTGCCCCACAAGTGCCAGCTCCTGCCCCACATGTTCCACCTACCACCCCACAAATTCCACCTCATGCCCCACAAGTGCAAACTCCCAACCCACAAATGCCATATCCTGCAATGCAACTTCCACCTCCTGCTCCACAAGTGCCACCTCCTGACCCACATCGTCCACCTCCCACCCAACAAGTGCCACCACCTGTCCCACAAGTGCCAATTCCTGCCCCACATGTGCCAGCTCATGCTTCACAAGTGCCACATTTGTCCACACCACTGTAACCTCCCCCCCCAAATAATCCACCTCCTGCCCCACAAGTGTCACTGACTGACCAACTTCCTCCTCCTGACCCACAAGTGCCAGCTCCTGCCCCACAAGAGCCACTTCCTGCCCCACAAGTACCTCTTCCCTCCCAACAAGTTCCAATTTCCGCCCCACAAGTGCCACCTCCTGCCCCACATCATCCACCTCCCGCCCCACAATTGCCACCTCCCGCCCCACAAGTGCCACCTCCTGCCCCACAAGTGCAACCTCCTGCCCCACAAGTGCAACCTCCTGCCCCACATCGTCCACCTCTCACCCAACAAGTGCCACCTCCAACCCCACAAATGCCACCTCCTGCCCTGAAACTTCCACCTCCTGCTCCTCAAGGGCCATCTCCTGCCCCACATCGTCCACCTCCCACCCAACAAGTGCCAATTCCTGCCCCACAAGTGCCAGTTCATGCCCCACAAGTACCAGTTCATGCCCCACAAGTGCCAGTTCATGCCCCACATCATCCACCTTCTGCCCCACAACGACCACCTCCTGCCCCACAACGACCACCTCCTGCCCCACAACGACCACCTCCTGCCCCACAAGTGCCAGCTCATTCCCCTGAAGTGCCAGCTCCTGCCCCACAAGTGCCACATTTTGCCACACCACTGCCACCTCCCCCCCAAATAATCCACCTCCTGCCCCACAAGTGTCACTGACCGCCCAACTTCCACCTCCTGACACACAAGTGCAACCTCCTGCCCCACAAGTGCCAGCTCCTGCCCGACAAGAGCCACTTCCTGCCCCACAAGTACCTCTTCCCTCCCAACAAGTTCCAATTTCCGCCCCACAAGTGCCACCTCCTGCCCCACAAGTGTCACCTTTCGCCCCACAAATGCCACCTCCCACTCCACAACTTCCACCTCCTGCCCAAAAGAGCCACCTCCCGCCCCACAACTTCCACGTAACGCCCCATAAGTTCCACCTCCCGCCCAACAAGTGCCACCTCTCGTCCCACAAGGACCACCTCCTGCCCCACAAGTGCCACCTCCTGCCCCACAAGTGTCAACTCATGCTCCACAAATGCCACCTCCTGCTCCACAAGTTCCACCTCTTGCCCCACAAGTGCCAAATACTTCCCCACAACTTCCACCTTCTGCCCCACTAGTGCCAACTCCAATTCCACAAGTGCCACCTCCAGCCCTACAACTGCCACTTCCAGCCCAAAAGTGCCACCTCCTGCCCAACAACTTCAACATCCCACAACACAAGTGCCAACTCCTGCCCGTGTGCCACATCCTGCCCCACAAGTGCCAACTCCTGCCGCACAACTGACAATTCCTGCCCCAAAAGTGACAGCTCATGCTTCACAATTGCCAGCTCCTGCCCCACATCATCCACCTTCTGCCCCACAAGTGCCACCTCTCGCCCCACAAGTGCCACATCCCGCCCCACAAGTGCCACCTCCTGCCAAACTAGTGCAACCTCCTGCCCCACAAGTGCCTTATTTCGCCAGACAATTTACAGCTCCTGCCCCACAAGTGCTACATCCTGCACCACAACTTCAACCTCCTGCCACACAAGTGCCACGTTCCGCCCCACAAGTGTAGGCTCCTGCCCCACAACTGCCAATTCCTGCCCCACATGTGCCAGCTCATGCTTCACAAGTGCCAGCACCTGCACCACATCATCCACTTCCTGCCCACAAGTGCCAGTTCCTGCCCCACAAGTGCCAGCTCCTGCCCCACAAGAGCCACTTCCTTCACCACAGGTACCCCATCCCACCCCACAAGTTTCAAATCCTGCCATACAAGTGCCACCTCCTTCCCCACAGGTGCCACCTCCTGCCCCACAACTGACACCTCCTGCCCCACAAGTGCCACCTCCCGCCAAACAACTGACACCTCCTGCCCCACAAGAGCCACCTCCTGCCCAACAAGTTCCACCTCTTGACCTACAAGTGCCACCTCCTGCCCCATAAGTTTCACCTCTCGCCCAACAAATGCCACCACCTCCCCCAAAAGCGCCACCTCCTGCCCCACAGGTGCCATTTCCTGCCCCACAACATCCACCTCCCACGCACAAGTGCAACCTACCGCCCCACAACTTCCACCTCCTGCCCCACAAGTGCAAACACCTGCCCCACAAGTGCCACCTCCTGCCCCACAAGTGCCACCTCCTGCCCCGCCAGTGCCACCTGTCACCCTGCAAGTCCAGCTCCTGCCCCACAAGTGCCAGCTCATGCTTCACAAGTGCCACCTTCAACCCCGCAAAGACAGCCTCCTGCCCCACATCATCCACCTCCTGCCCCACAAAGACCACCTCCTGCCCCACATCATCCACCTCCTCCACCACAAGTGACAATACTTGTTCCACAAGTGCCACCTCCCGCCCCACAAATGCCAAATCCTGCCCTGCAACTTCCACCTCCTGCCCCACAAGTGCCAATTCCTGCCCCACAAGTTCCAGCTCATGCTTCACAAGTGCCAGCTTCTGCCCCACATCATCAACTTCCTGCCCCACATGTGCCACCTCCAACCCCACAAAGACAGACTCCTGCCCCACATCATCCACCTCCTGCCCCACAAGTGCCAATTCCTGCCCCACTATTGCCAGCTCATGCCCCACAAGTGCCAGCATCTGCCCCACAAGTGCCACCTCTTGCCCAACAGGTACCACCTCCTGCCCCACATCATACACCTCCTCCCCCATAAGTGACAATACTTGTTCCACAAGTGCCACCTCCCGCCCCACAAATGCCAAATCCTGCCCTGCAACTTCCACCTCCTGCCCCACAAGTGCCAATTCCTGCCCCACAAGTGCCAATTCCTGCCCCACAAGTGCCAGCTCATGCTTCACAAGTGCCAGCTCCTGCCCCACATCATCCACTTCCTGCTCACATGTGCCACCTCCCGTCCGACAAAGACCACCTCCTGCCCCACATCATCCACCCCCTGCCCCACAAGTGCCACCTCCTGCCCCACAACGACCACCTCCTTCCCCACATCATCCAACCCCTGCACCACAAGTGCCAATTCCTGCCCCACAAGTGCCACAGTTTGCCACACCACTGCCACCTCCCCCCCAAAATAATCCACCTCCTGCCCCACAAGTGTCACTGACCGCCCAACTTCCTCCTCCTGACACACAAGTGCAACCTCCTGCCCTACAAGTGCCAGCTCCTGCCCGACAAGAGCCACTTCCTGCCCCACAAGTACCTCTTCCCTCCCAACAAGTTCCAATTTCCGCCCCACAAGTGCCACCTCCTGCCCCACAAGTGCAACCTCCTGCCCCACAAATGCCACCTTTCGCCCCACAAGTGCCACCTCCCGCTCCACAACTTCCACCTCCCGCTCCACAACTTCCACCTCCTGCCCCAGTAGTGCCACCTCACGCCCAACATCTACCACCTCCCACCCCACAAGTGCCACCTCCCACCCTACAACTTCCATCTCCTGGCCCACAAGTGCCACCTCCTGCCTCAAAAGAGCCACCTCCCGCCCCACAACTTCCACGTAACGCCCCATAAGTTCCACCTCCTGCCCAACAAGTGCCACCTCTCATCCCACAAGTGCCACCTCCTGCCCAACAAGTGCCAACTCCTGCCCCACAAGTGCCACCTCCTGCCCAACAAGTGCCACCACCCTCCCCAAAATGCCAACTTCCGCCCCACAAGTGCCACGTCCAGCCCCACAACTTCCACCTCCTGCCCCAAATGTGTCAACTCCTGCCCCATAAGTTCCATATCCCGCCCCACAAGTGCCACTACCTGCCCCACTAGTGCCATCTCCATTTCCACAGGTGCCACCTCCCGCCCCACAACTTCCACGTAACGCCCCATAAGTTCCACCTCCTGCCCAACAAGTGCCACCTCTCGTCCCACAAGGACCACCTCCTGCCCCACAAGTGCCACCTCCTGCCCCACAAGTGCCAGCTCCTGCCCAACAAGTGCCACCTCTCGTCCCACAAGGACCACCTCCTGCCCCACAAGTTCCACCTCTTGCCCCACAAGTGCCAAATACTTCCCCACAACTTCCACCTTCTGCCGCACTAGTGCCAACTCCAATTCCACAAGTGCCACATCCCGCACTTCAAGTGCCACCACCTGACCCACAAGTGCCAACTCCTGCCCCACAAGTGCCATTTCTTGCCCCACAAGTGCCACCTCCTGCCCCACAAGTGCCATTTCCTGCCGTACAACTTCCACCTCCTGCCCCACAAGAGCCAGTTCCAGCCCCACAACTTCAACATCCCTAAATACAAGTGCCACCTCCAGCCCCACAAGTGCCACATCCCTCCCCAAAAGTGCCACCTCCTGCCCCACAAGTGCCACCTCCCGCCCAACAATTGTGGCCACATGACAAACAAGTTCCACTTCCTGCCCCACAAGTTTCACCTCCTGCCCAGCAAGTGCCATTTCTTACCCCACAGGTTCCAACTCCTGCCCCACAGGTGCCATTTCCTGTTCCACAAGTGCCACCACCTGACCAACAAGTGCCAACTCCTGCCTCACAAGTGCCATTTCTTGCCCCACAAGTGCCACCTCCTGCCCCACAAGTGCCATTTCCTTCCCTACAACTTCCACCTCCTGCCCCACAAGAGCCAGTTCCAGCCCCACAAATGCCACCTCCCGCCCCACAACGTCAACATCCCTCCATACAAGTGCCAACTCCTGCCCAACGTGTGCCACATCCTGCCCCACAAGTGCCAAATCCTGCCCCGCAACTTTTACCTCCTGCTCCACAATTGCCAACTCCTGCCCCACATCATCCACCTCCTGCCCCACAAGTGCCAGCTCCTGCCCCACAAGTGCCACCTACCACGCCACAAATTCGACCTCCTGCCCCACAAGTTCCACCTCCCACCCCACAAGTGCCAAATCCTGCCACGCAACGTCCACATCCTGCTCCACAAGTGCCACCTCCTGCCCCACATCATCCACCTCCCATCCAACAAGTGCCACCACCTGCCGCACAACTGCCAATTCCTGCCCCACAAGTGCCAGCTCATGCTTCACAAGTGCGAGCTCCTGCCCCTCATCATCCACCTCCTGCCCCACAAGTGCCACCTCCCGCCCAACAATTGTGGCCACATGACAAACAAGTGAAAAATCCCACCCCACAAGTGCCACTACATGCCCAACAGGTGCCACCTCCCACCCCACAACTTCAGCCTCCCGCCACAGAAGTGCCAACTCCTGCCCAACGTGTGATATCTCCTGCACCACAAGTTCCAAGTCTTGCCCCACAAGTTCCACCTACCATCCCACAAGTGCCACCTCCAGCCCCACAAGTGCCATCTCCCACCCCACAAGTACCAAATCCTGCCCCACAACTTCCACCTCCTGCCCCACAAGTGCCATCTCCTGTCGCACAAGTTCCACCTTCTGCCCCACAAGTGTAACCTCCAGCCCCATAAATGCCAAATCCTGCCCCACAACATCCACCTGTGCCCTACAAATACCATTTCCGGCTCCACATCATCCAACTCCTGCCCCACAAGTGCCACCTCCCGACCCACAAGTGCCACCTCCTGCCGTGCAAGTGCCAGCTCCTGCCCCGAAAGTGCCAGCTCCTGCTCCACATCTGCCACCTCTCGCCCCACAAGTTCCAGCTCCCGCCCCATAAGTGCCACCTCCCTCTCCACAAATTCCACCTCCCGCCCACAAGTGCCACATCGCTCCCCACAAGTGCCACCTCCTGCCCCACTAGTGCCACCTTCTGACCCACAAGTGCCAACTCCTGCCCCGCCAGTTCCACCTCCCGCCCCACAAGTTCTAACTCCTACCCCACAAGTGCCAACTCCCGCCCCACAAGTGCCAACTCCCGCCCCACAAGTGCCAACTCCCGCCCCACAACTGCCAATTCCAGCCCCACAAGTGCAAGCTCATGCTTCACAAGTGCCAGCTCCTGCCCCTCATCATCCACCTCCTGCCCCACAAGTGCCACCTCCTGCCCAAAACCTGCCACCTCCCTCCCCACAATGCCACCTCCTGCCATATTAGTGCAGCCTCCTGCCCCACAAGTGCCAACTCCCGCCCCAAAAGTCCCACCTCCTTCCAAACAAGTGCCACATCCCGCCCCAAAAGTGCCACTTCCTGCCCCTCTACCGCCACCTCCTGCCCCAGAAGTTCCACTTCCTACACCACAAGTTACACCTACAGCCCCACAATTTCCACCTCCTGTTTTACAAGTTCCACTTCCACCCCACAAGTGCCACCTCCTGCCCAACAAGTGCCAGTTCATGCCCCACAAGTGCAAGGTCCTGTCCTTCAACTTCCACCTCCTGCCCCACAACTTCCACCTCCTGCCCCACAAGTGCCAGCTGCAGCTCCACATCATCCAACTCCCGCCCCACAAGTGCCATGTCCAGCCCCACAACATCTGCCTCCTGCCCCAATAGTGTCAACTCCTGCCCCATAAGTTCCATATCCCGCCCCACAAGTGCCACCTCCCACCCCACAAGTGCCACCTCCTGCCCCACAAGTTCCAACTCTCGTCTAACAAGTGCCACCTCTTGCCCAACAAGTGCCATTTCTTACCCCACAGGTTCCAAATCCTACCCCACTGGTGCCATTTCCTGCCCCACAAGTGCCATTTCCCCCCCCACATGTGCCAACTCCTGCCTTACAAGTTTCACCTACCACTTCACAAATTCCACCTCCCACCCCACATTACCACCTCCTGCCCCAAAAGTGCCAATTCCTGCTTCACAAGTGCCAGCTCATGCTTCACAAATGCCAGCTCATGCCCCACATCATCAACTTCCTGCCCCACAAGTGCCAGCTCATGCCCCACAAGTGCCACCTCTTGCCCCACAGGTGCCACCTCACGCCCCACAACTTCAACATCCCGCCACACAAGTGCCGACTCCTGGCAACGTTTGCCACATCCTGCCCCACAAGTGCCAGCTCCTGCCCCACATGTTCCACCTACCATCCCACAAATTCCACCTCATGCCCCACAAGTGCCAACTCCCAACCCACAAATGCCAAATCCTGCAATGCAACTTCCACCTCCTGCTCCACAAGTGCAACCTCCTGCCCAACATCGTCCACCTCCCACCCAACAAGTGCCACCACCTGCCCCACAAGTGCCAATTCCTGCCCCACATGTGCCAGCTCATGCTTCACAAGTGCCAGCTCCTGCACTACATCATCCACTTCTAACACAAGTGCCACCTCCTGACCGACAAAGACATTATCCTGCCCCACAAATGCCACCTCCTGCCCCACAAGTGCCAGCTCATGCCCCACAAGTGCCACATTTGTCCACACCACTGCCTCCTCCCCCCCAAATAATCCACCTCCTGCCCCACAAGTGTCACTGACTGACCAACTTCCTCCTCCTGACCCACATGTGCAACCTCCTGACCCACAAGTGCCAGCTCCTGCCCCACAAGAGCCACTTCCTGCCCCACAAGTACCTCTTCCCTCCCAACAAGTTCCAATTTCCGCCCAACAAGTACCACTTCCTTCTGCACAAGTTCCACCTCCTGCCCTAAAAACTCCATTTCCTGCCCCAGAAGTGCCACCTCCCGCCCCACAAGTGCCACCTCCTGCACTACAACTTCCACCTCCTCGCCCACAAGTGCCACCTCCTGCCCTACAACTTCCACCTCCCACCCCACAAGTGCCACCTCCTGCCCTACAACTTCCACCTCCTGGCCCACAAGTGCCACCTCCCGCCCTACAACTGCCAAACCCTGCCCCAAAACTTCCACCTCCTGCCCAACAATTTCCAACTCGTGCCCCACAATTGCCACCTCCTGCCACACAAATGCCACCTTCTGCCTCAAAATGCCACCTCCTGCCCAACAACTCCAACCTCCCGCCCCACAAGTACCACCTCCTGCTCCACAAGTTCCACCTCCTGCCCCATAAGTTCCACCTTACGCCCCACAAGTGCCATCTCCTGCCCCAAAAGCTCAATTTCCTGCCCCATCAGTGCCACCTCCCGCACCACAAGTGCCACCTCCTGCCCCATAAGTGCCAATTTCTGCCCCACAAGTGCCACTTCCCGCCTTACAAATGCCACCTCCTGCCCCACATCATCCACCTCCTGTTCTGCAAATGTCACCTCCTGACCCACAACTTCCACATCCTGCCCCACAAGTGCCACCTCCTGCCCCACATAATCCACGTCCTGCTCCAAAATTGCCACCTCCTGCCCCACAAGTGCCACCTCCAGCCCCACCAGTTCCACCGCCCGCCCCACAAGTACCACCTCCTGACCCACAAGTGCCACTACGTGACCCACAGTTGCCACCTCCCGTCTCACAATTGCAACTCTCGCCCAACAAGTGCCACCTCCTGCCCCACAAGTGCCACCTCATGTCCCTCAATTTTCACCTTATGCCCCAAAAGTGCCACCTCCCGCCCAACAAGTGCAACATCTCGCTCCACTAGTGCCACGTCCCGGCCCAAAATTGCTACCTCCTGCCCCACATCATCCACCTCCTGTTCCACAAATGTCACCTCCTGACCCACAACTTCCACCTCCTGCCCCACAAGTGCCACCTTCTGCCTCACAAGTGCCACCCCTTGCCCCACAAGTGCCACATCCCACTGCACAATTTCCACCTCTTGTTACACAAGTCCCACCTCCCGCCCAACAACAGCCTCCTCCTGCCCCACAAGTGCCACCTCCTGCCCCACAAGTGCCACCTCCCACCCCACAAGTGCCACGTCCTTCCCAATTGCCACGTCCTGTCCCACAAGTGCCACCTCCTGCCGTACAAGTGCCACCCTCTGCCCCACAATTGCCACTTCTTGCCCCACAATTGCCAATTCTTGCCCCACAACTTCCACCTCCCACCCCATAAATTCCACCTCCCGTCCCACAGCTTCCACATCCTGCCCCACAAGTGCCACCTTCTGCCTCACAAGTGCCACCCCTTGCCTCACAAGTGCCACATCCCACTGCACAATTTCCACCTCTTGTTACACAAGTCCCACCTCCCGCCCAACAACAGCCTCCTCCTGCCCCACAAGTGCCACCTCCTGCCCCACAAGTGCCACCTCCCACCCCACAAGTGCCACGTCCTTCCCAATTGCCACGTCCTGTCCCACAAGTGCCACCTCCTGCCGTACAAGTGCCACCCTCTGCCCCACAATTGCCACTTCTTGCCCCACAATTGCCAATTCTTGCCCCACAACTTCCACCTCCCACCCCATAACTTCCACCTCCCGTCCCACAGCTTCCACATCCTGCCCCACAAGTGCCCGATCCTGCCCCAGAAGTACCACCACCTGACCCACAAGTGCCAACTCCTGCCCCACAAGTGCCACCTCGCATCCCGCAAGTGCCACATCCCGCCCCACAAGTTCCACCTCCTGCCTTACAAGTGCACATTCCTGCTTCACAAGTGCCAGCTCATGTTTCACAAATGCCAGCTCCTGCCCCACATCATCAACTTCCTGCCCCACAAGTGTCACCTCCAACCCCACAAAGACAGCCTCCTGCCCCACATCATCCACCTCCTGCCCCACAAGTGCCACCTCCCGCCAAACAACTGACACCTCCTGCCCCACAAGAGCCACCTCCTGCCCCACAAGTTCCACCTCTTGACCTACAAGTGCCACCTCCTGCCCCATAAGTTTCACCTCTCGCCCAACAAATGCCACCACCTCCCCCAAAAGCGCCACCTCCTGCCCCACAGGTGCCATTTCCTGCCCCACAACATCCACCTCCCACGCACAAGTGCAACCTACCGCCCCACAACTTCCACCTCCTGCCCCACAAGTGCCAACACCTGCCCCACAAGTGCCACCTCCTGCCCCACAAGTGCCACCTCCTGCCCCGCCAGTGCCACCTGTCACCCTGCAAGTCCAGCTCCTGCCCCACAAGTGCCAGCTCATGCTTCACAAGTTCCAGCTCCTGCCCCACAAAGACAGCCTCCCGCCCCACATCATCCACCTCCTGCCCCACAAAGACCACCTCCTGCCCCACATCATCCACCTCCTCCCCCACAAGTGACAATACTTGTTCCACAAGTGCCACCTCCCGCCCCACAAATGCCAAATCCTGCCCTGCAAATTCCACCTCCTGCCCCACAAGTGCCAATTCCTGCCCCACAAGTTCCAGCTCATGCTTCACAAGTGCCAGCTCCTGCCCCACATCATCAACTTCCTGCCCCACAAGTGCCACCTCCAACCCCACAAAGACAGCCTCCTGCCCCACATCATCCACCTCCTGCCCCACAAGTGCCAATTCCTGCCCCACTATTGCCAGCTCATGCCCCACAAGTGCCAGCATCTGACCCACAAGTGCCACCTCTTGCCCAACAAGTACCACCTCCTGCCCCACATCATCCACCACCTCCCCCACAAGTGACAATACTTGTTCCACAAGTACCACCTCCTTCTGCACAAGTTCCACCTCCTGCCCTAAAAGCTCCATTTCCTGTCCCAGAAGTGCCACCTCCCGCCCCACAAATGCCAAATCCTGCCCTACAACTTCCACCTCCTGCTCCACAAGTGCCAATTCCTGCCCCACAAGTGCCAGCTCATGCTTCACAAGTGCCAGCTCCTGCCCCACATCATCCACTTCCTGCTCACATGTGCCACCTCCTGTCCGACAAAGACCACCTCCTGCCCCACATCATCCACCCCCTGCCCCACAAGTGCCACGTCCTGCCCCACAACGACCACCTCCTGCCCCACATCATCCAACCCCTGCACAACAAGTGCCAATTCCTTCCCCACAAGTGCCACATTTGTCCACACCACTGCCACCTCCCCCCCAAATAATCCACCTCCTGCCCCACAAGTGTCACTGACCGCCCAACTTCCTCCTCCTGACACACAAGTGCAACCTCCTGCCCTACAAGTGCCAGCTCCTGCCCGACAAGAGCCACTTCCTGCCCCACAAGTACCTCTTCACTCCCAACAAGTTCCAATTTCCGCCCCACAAGTGCCACCTCCTGCCCCACAAGTGCAACCTCCTGCCCCACAAGTGTCACCTTTCGCTCCACAAATGCCACCTCCCACTCCACAATTTCCACCTCCTGCCCCACAACTTCCACCTCCCGACCCACAAGTGCCACGTCACGCCCAACATCTACCACCTCCCACCCCACAAGTGCCACCTCCCACCCTACAACTTCCATCTCCTGGCCCACAAGTGCCACCTCCTGCCTCAAAAGAGCCACCTCCTGCCCCACAACTTCCACGTAACGCCCCATAAGTTCCACCTCCTGCCCCACAAGTGCCACCTCTCGTCCCACAAGTGCCACCTCCTGCCCAACAAGTGCCACCACCCTCCCCAAAATGCCAACTCCCGCCCCACAAGTGCCACGTCCAGCCCCACAACTTCCACCTCCTGCCCCAAATGTGTCAACTCCTGCCCCATAAGTTCCATATCCCGCCCCACAAGTGCCACTACCTGCCCCACTAGTGCCATCTCCATTTCCACAGGTGCCACCTCCCGCCCCACAACTTCCACGTAACGCCCCATAAGTTCCACCTCCTGCCCAACAAGTGCCACCTCTCGTCCCACAAGGACCACCTCCTGCCCCACAAGTGCCAAATACTTCCCCACAACTTCCACCTTCTGCCGCACTAGTGCCAACTCCAATTCCACAAGTGCCACATCCCGCACCTCAAGTGCCACCACCTGACCTACAAGTGCCAACTCCTGCCCCACAAGTGCCATTTCTTGCCCCACAAGTGCCACCTCCTGCCCCACAAGTGCCATTTCCTGCCCTACAACTTCCACCTCCTGCCCCACAAGAGCCAGTTCCAGCCCCACAAATGCCACCTCCCGCCCCACAACTTCAACATCCCTCCATACAAATGCCACCTCCAGCCCCACAAGTGCCACGTCCCTCCCCAAAAGTGCAACCTCCTGCCCCACAAGAGCCATCTCCCGCCCAACAATTGTGGCCACATGACAAACAAGTTCCACTTCCTGCCCCACAAGTTCCACCTCCTGCCCAGCAAGTGTCATTTCTTTCCCCACAGGTTCCAACTCCTGCCCCACAAGTGCCATTTCCTGTTCCACAAGTGCCAACTCCTGTCCCACATGTGCCAATTCCTGCCCCACAAGTTCCATTTCCTACCCCACAACTTCCACCTCCCACCCTACAAGTGCCAATTCCTGCCCCACAAGTGCCAGCTCATGCTTCACAAGTGCCAGCCCCTGCCCCTCATCATCCACCTCCGGCCCCACAAGTGCCACTTCCTGCCAAACAAGTGTTACCTCCCGCCCCAAAAGTGCCACTTCCTGCCCCTCTATCGCCACCTCCTGCCCCAGAAGTTCCACTTCCTGCACCACAAGTTACACCTACAGCCCCACAATTTCCACCTCCTGTTTTACAAGTTCCACTTCCGCCCCACAAGTGCCACCTCCTGCCCAACAAGTGCCAGTTCATGCCCCACAAGTGCAAGGTCCTGTCCTTCAACTTCCACCTCCTGCCCCACAACTTCCACCTCCCGCCCCACAATTGCCACCTCCTGCCCCACAAGTGCCACCTCCCGCCCAACAATTGTGGCCACATGACAAACAAGTTCCACTTCCGCCCCACAAGTGCCACCTCCTGCCCAACAAGTGCCATTTCTTACCCCACAGGTTCCAAATCCTACCCCACTGGTGCCATTTCCTGCCCCACAAGTGCCATTTCCCCCCCCACATGTGCCAACTCCTGCCTTACAAGTTTCACCTACCACCCCACAAATTCCACCTCCCACCCCACAAGTTCCACCTCCTGCCCCAAAAGTGCCAATTCCTGCTTCACAAGTGCCAGCTCATGCTTCACAAATGCCAGCTCATGCCCCACATCATCAACTTCCTGCCCCACAAGTGCCAGCTCATGCCCCACAAGTGCCACCTCTTGCCCCACAGGTGCCACCTCCTGCCCCACATCATCCACCTCCTCCCCCAAAAGTGACAATACCTGTTCCACAAGTGCCACCTCCCGCCCCACAACTTCAACATCCCGCCACACAAGTGCCGACTCCTGGCAACGTGTGCCACATCCTGCCCCACAAGTGCCAGCTCCTGCCCCACATGTTCCACCTACCATCCCACAAATTCCACCTCATGCCCCACAAGTGCCAACTCCCAACCCACAAGTGCCACCTCCTGCCCTGCAACTTCCACCTCCTGCTCCACAAGTGCCACCTCCTGCCCAACATCGTTCACCTCCCACCCAACAAGTGCCACCACCTGCCTCACAAGTGCCAATTCCTGCCCCACATGTGCCAGCTCATGCTTCACAAGTGCCAGCTCCTGCACTACGTCATCCACTTCTAACACAAGTGCCACCTCCTGACCGACAAAGACATCCTCCTGCCCCATACGTGCCAATTTCTGCCCCACAAGTGCCAGCTCATTCCCCTGAAGTGCCACATTTGTCCACACCACAGCCTCCTCCCCCCCAAATAATCCACCTCCTGCCCCACAAGTGTCACTGACTGACCAACTTCCTCCTCCTGACCCACAAGTGCAACCTCCTGCCCCACAAGTGCCAGCTCCTGCCCCACAAGAGCCACTTCCTGCCCCACAAGTACCTCTTCCCTCCCAACAAGTTCCAATTTCCGCCCAACAAGTACCACCTCTTCTGCACAAGTTTCACCTCCTGCCCTAAAAGCTCCATTTCCTGCCCCAGAAGTGCCACCTCCCACCCCACAAGTGCCACCTCCTGCCCTACAACTTCCACCTCCTGGCCCACAAGTGCCACCTCCCGCCCTACAACTGCCAAACCCTGCCCCAAAACTTCCACCTCCTGCCCAACAATTTCCAACTCGTGCCCCACAATTGCCACCTCCTGCCACACAAATGCCACCTTCTGCCTCAAAATGCCACCTCCTGCCCAACAACTCCAACCTCCCGCCCCACAAGTACCACCTCCTGCTCCACAAGTTCCACCTCCTGCCCCATAAGTTCCTCCTTACGCCCCTCAAGTGCCATCTCCTGCCCCAAAAGCTCAATTTCCTGCCCCATCAGTGCCACCTCCCGCACCACAAGTGCCACCTCCTGCCCCATAAGTGCCAATTTCTGCCCCACAAGTGCCACTTCCCGCCTTACAAATGCCACCTCCTGCCCCACAACTTTCACCTCCTGCCCCACAAGTGCAACCTCCCTGCCCACGAGTGACACAATCTGCCCAAGTGCCACCTCCTGCCTCACAACTTCCACCTCCCGCCCCACAAGTGCCACCTCCTGTCTCACAAGTGCAACCTCCCGCCCCACAACTTCCAAAACCTGCCCCACAAGTGCCACCTCCCGTCACTCAACTTCCAACTCCCGCCCCACAAGTGCCACCTCCCGCCCTACAACTTCCACCTCCCGCACCACAACTTCCACCTCCTGCATCACAACTTCCACCTCCCGCCCCACATGTACCACCTCCTGCATCACAACTTCCACCTCCCGCCCCACATGTACCACCTCCTGCATAACAACTTCCACCTCCCGCCCCACAAGTTCCACCTCCTCCCCACAAGTGCCACCTCCCGCCCCACTACTTCCACGTCACACCCCAAATCTTCTTACCTTCCACCCCACAAGTGCCACCTCCTGACCCAAACCTTCAACCTACTGCCCCACAACTGCCACTTCCCACCCAGCAATTGCCACCCCCCGCCCCACAAGTGCCTCCTCCCACCCCACAAGTGCCAACCCTTACCCCACAAGTGCCAACTCCTGCCCGACATCATCCACCAACCGCCCCACAAGTGCCACCTCCTGCACCACAAGTGCCACCTCCCGACCCACAACTTCCAGCTCCCGCCCCAATAGTGCCAGCTCCCAGCCCACAATTGCCACCTCCTGCCCCACAACTTCCATCTCCCACTCCACAAGTGCCACCTACTGCACAACAAATACCATCTCCTGCCCCACAAGTTCCATCTCCTGCCCCACAGGTGGCACCTACTGTTCCACATCATCCACCTCCTTCCCCACATCATCCACCTCCTGTTCCACAAATGTCACCTCCTGACCCACAACTTCCACATCCTGCCCCACAAGTGCCACCTCTTGCCCCACATAATCCACGTCCTGCTCCAAAATTGCCACCTCCTGCCCCACAAGTGCCACCTCCCACCCAACAAGTGCCACCTCCAGCCCCACCAGTTCCACCGCCCGCCCAACAAGTACCACCTCCTGACCCACAAGTGCCACTACGTGACCCACAATTGCCACCTCCCGTCTCACAATTGCAACTCTCGCCCAACAAGTGCCACCTCCCGCCCCACAAATACCACATCCCACCCCACAAGTGCAACCTCCTGCCCCACAATTGCCAATTCCTGCCCCACAAGTGCCAGCTCATGCCCCACAAGTGCCAGATCCTGCCCGACAAGTGCCAGCTCTTGCCTCACAGGTGCCACCTCCTGCCCCACAAGTTCCAGCTCCTGCCCCACAAGTTCCAGCTCCTGCCCCACAAGTGCCAGCTCCTGCCCCACGTTCCACCTACCACCCCACAAATTCCAACTCCTGCCCCACAAATGCCACCTCCCAACCCACAAATGCCACCTCCTGCCCTGCAACTTCCACCTCCTGCTCCACAAGTGCCATCTCCTGCCCCACATCGTCCACCTCCCACCCAACAAGTGCCAATTCCTGCCCCACAAGTGCCAATTCCTGCCCCACAAGTTCCAGTTCATGCCCCACATCATCCACCCCCTGCCCCACAAGTGCCACCTCCTGCCCCACTACGACCACCTCCTGCCCCACATCATCCACCCCCTGCACCACAAGTACCAATTCCTGCCCTACAAGTGCCAGCTCATTCCCCTGAAGTGCCAGCTCCTGCCCCACAAGTGCCACCTCCTGCCCCACAAGTGCCACCTTTCGCCCCACAAGTGCCACCTCCTGCCCCACAAGTGCAACCTCCTGCCCCACAAGTGCAACCTTTCGCCCCACAAATGCCACCTCCCGCTCCACAACTTCCACCTTCTGCCCCACAAGTGCCACCCCCCGAACCACAAGTGCCACCTCACGCCCAACATCTACCACCTCCCACCCCACAAGTGCCACCTCCCGCCCCACAAGTGTCAACTCATGCTCCACAAATGCCACCTCCTGCCCCACAAGTGCCAAATACTTCCCCACAACTTCCACCTTCTGCCCCACTAGTGCCAACTCCAATTCCACAAGTGCCACCTCCAGCCCTACAACTGCCACTTCCAGCCCCACAAGTGCCACCTCCCGCCCAACAACTTCAACATCCCACCACACAAGTGCCAACTCCTGCCCGTGTGCCACATCCTGCCCCACAAGTGCCAACTCCTGCCGCACAACTGACAATTCCTGCCCCAAAAGTGACAGCTCATGCTTCACAATTGCCAGCTCCTGACCCACATCATCCACCTTCTGCCCCACAAGTGCCACCTCTCGCCCCACAAGTGCCACATCCCGCCCCACAAGTGCCACCTCCTGCCAAACTAGTGCCACCTCCTTCCCCACAAGTGCCACCTCCTGCCCCACAAGTGCCAACTCCTGCCCCACAAGTGCCACCTCCAACCAAACAACTGACACCTCCTGCCCCACAAGTGCCACCTCCTGCCCAACAAGTTCCACCTCTTGACCTACAAGTGCCACCTCCTGCCCCACAAGTTTCACCTCTCGCCCAACAAATGCCACCACCTCCCCCAAAAGCGCCACCTCCTGCCCCACAGGTGCCATTTCCTGCCCCACAACATCCACCTCCCACGCACAAGTGCAACCTACCGCCCCACAACTTCCACCTCCTGCCCCACAAGTGCCAACACCTGCCCCACAAGTGCCAACACCTGCCCCACAAGTGCCACCTCCTGCCCCGCCAGTTCCACCTGTCACCCTGCAATTCCAGCTCCTGCCCCACAAGTGCCAGCTCATGCTTCACAAGTGCCACCTCCTGCCCCACAAAGACAGCCTCCTGCCCCACATCATCCACCTCCTGCCCCACAACAGACAATACTTGTTCCACAAGTGCCACCTCCCGCCCCACAAATGTCAAATCCTGCCCTGCAACTTCCACCTCCTGCCCCACAAGTGCCAATTCCAGCCCCACAAGTTCCAGCTCATGCTTCACAATTGCCAGCTCCTGCCCCACATCATCCACCTCCTGCCCCACAAGTGCCACCTCCTATCCCACATGTGCCAACTCCTGCCCCACAAGTGCCATTTCCCGCCCCACAAGTGCCACCTCCTGCCCCACAAGTGCCACCACCTTCCCCACAAGTGCCACCTCCCACCCCACAAGTTTAACCTCCAGACACACAAGTTCCATCTCCCGCCCCACAAGTGCCACCTCCTGCTCCACAAGTGCCATCTCCTGCCCCACAAGTGCCACCTCCCGCCACACAAGTGCCACCTCCCGCCCCTCTATAGCCACCTCCTGCCCCACAAGTTCCACCTCTTGCCCCACAACGTCGACCCCCGCCCCACATGTGCCACCACCTGACCCAGAAGTGCCAACTCCTGCCCCACAAGTGCCATTTCCTGCACCACATTCGCCGCGTCCTGCCCCACAAGTGCCGGCTCCTGCCCCACAAGTGCTACCTCTCACCCCACAACTTCAACCTCCAGCCACACAAGTGCCACCTCCCGCCCCACTACTTCCACATCACACCCCAAATCTTCTTACCTTCCACCCCACAAGTGCCACCTCCTGCGCCAAACCTTCAACCTACTGCCCCACAACTGCCACTTCCCACCCAGCAATTGCCACCCCCCGCCCCACAAGTGCCTCCTCCCACCCCACAAGTGCCAACCCTTACCCCACAAGTGCTAACTCCTGCCCCACATCATCCACCAACCGCCCCACAAGTGCCACCTACTGCACAACAAATACCATCTCCTGCCCCATAAGTGCCACCTCCTGCCCCACAACCGCTACCTCGTGCCTCATATCATTCACCTCCCGCCCCACAATTTCCACCTCCTGCTCAACTAGTGCCACGTGCTGCCCCACAAGTTCCATTTCCCGCCCCACAAGTGCCACCTCCCGCCCCACAAGTGCCACCTCCAGCCACACAAGTGCTAAATCGTACCGCACAACTTCCACCTCTTGCCCCACAAGTGCCACCTCCCGCCTTAAAAGTGCCACCTCCCGACCCACAGGTGCCTCCTCCTGTCCCACAGTTGCCACCTCCCGCTCCACAAGTTACACCTCACCCCCCACAAGTTCTACCACCCACCCCACAAGTGCCACCTGCAGCCCCAGAAGTGTCAAATCCTGCCACACAACTTCCACATCCAGCCCCACAAGTGCCACCTCCCGCCCAACAAGTGCCACCTCCCGCCCCACAAGTGCCACCTCCCACCCCACAACTTCCACTTCCCGCCCGACAACAGCCTCCTCCTGCCCCACAAGTGCCTCCTCCTGCCCCACAAGTGCCTCCTCCTGCCCCACAAGTGCTACCTACTTCCCCACAAGTGCCACCTCCTGCCGCACAAGTGCCACCTCCTGCCCCACATCATCCACCTCCTGCCTCACAAATGCCTCCTCCTTACCCACAATTGCCACCTGCCGCCCCACAAGTGCCACCTCCCGCCCCACAAGTGCCACAACCCTCCCCACAAATCCAACTCCTGACCCACAAGTGCCACCTCCCGACCCACATGTGCCAACTTCTGCCCCACAAGTGCCAGCTCCTGCCCCTCAAGTGTCACCTCTTCCCCACAAGTGCCACCTTCTGCTCCACAAGTGCCATTTCCTGCCGCACAACTGATACCTCCAGCCCCACAACTGCCACCACCCGCCCCACAACTTCCACCTCCCGCCTCACAAGTGCAACCTCCAGGCCCACAAGTGCCACCTCCAGATCCACAAGAATTAACTCCTGCCCCACAAGTGCCACCTCCTGCCCTTCAAGAGCCACTTCTTGCCCCACAAGTAACATTTCCTGCCCCACAAGTGCCAACCCCTGCCCAACAAGTGCTATGACCCAGCCCACAAGTGCCAACTCCTGCCCCACTAGTGCCACCTCCCGCCCCACAAGTGCCACCACCCTCCCCACAACTTCAACCTCCTTCCCCAAAACATCCACCTCCCGCCCCACAGGTGTCATCATCTGCCCCACAACTGCCACATCCCGCCCCACAAGTGCCACCTCCTGCCCCACAAGTGCCACCTCCCTACCCACAACTTCCACCACCCGCCCCACAAGTTCCACCTGCTCAACACAAGTGCCACCTCCTGCCCCACAAGCGCCACCTCCCACGCACAAGTGCCACATACTGCCCCACAAGTGTCACCTCTTGCCCACAAGTGCCACCTTCCGCCCCACAAGTGCCACATCACACCCCAACAGTGTCAACTTCCGCCCCACAAGTGACACCTCACGCCCCACAACTTCCACATCCCGCCCCACAAGTGCCACCACCTGACCCACAAGTGCCAACTCCTGCCCCACTAATGCAACTACCTGCCCCACAAGTGCCAACTCGCGCCCCACAAGAGCCAACTCCTGCCCCACAAGTTCTACATCCTGCCTTACAAGTGCCACCCCCTGCCTCACAGCTTCCACCTCCCGCCCCACAAATGCCACCTCCTGCCCTACAAGTGCCACCTCAGGCCCCACAAGTGCCCCCTCCCGCTCCACAAGTGCCAACTCCTGCCCCGCAACTTCCATCTCCTGCTCCACAAGTGCCACCTCGAACCGCACAATTGCCACCTCCTTCCCCATATCAACCACCTCCCATCCAACAAGTGCCACATACTGCCCCACAAGTGTCACCTCTTGCCCACAAGTGCCACCTTCCGCCCCACAAGTGCCACATCACACCCCAACAGTGTCAACTTCCGCCCCACAAGTGACACCTCACGCCCCACAACTTCCACATCCCGCCCCACAAGTGCCACCACCTGACCCACAAGTGCCAACTCCTGCCCCACTAATGCAACTACCTGCCCCACAAGTGCCAACTCGCGCCCCACAAGAGCCAACTCCTGCCCCACAAGTTCTACATCCTGCCTTACAAGTGCCACCCCCTGCCTCACAGCTTCCACCTCCCGCCCCACAAATGCCACCTCCTGCCCTACAAGTGCCACCTCAGGCCCCACAAGTGCCCCCTCCCGCTCCACAAGTGCCAACTCCTGCCCCGCAACTTCCATCTCCTGCTCCACAAGTGCCACCTCGAACCGCACAATTGCCACCTCCTTCCCCATATCAACCACCTCCCATCCAACAAGTGCCACCTCCTGCCCCACAAGTGCCAATTCCTGCCCCACAAGTGCCAGCTCATGCTTCACAAGTGCCAGCTCCTGCCCCTCATCATCCACCTCCTGCCCCACAAGTGCCACCTCCTGACCCACAACATCAATCTCCAGCCCCACAAGAGCCGCCTCCTGCCCGACAAGTTACACCTGCTACAAGTTCCACAAGTGCCACCTCCCTGCTCACGAGTGCCACATCCCGCCCCACATGTACTACCTCCTGCATCACAACTTCCACCTCCCGCCCCACATGTACCACCTCCTGCATCACAACTTCCACCTCCCGCCCCACATGTACCACCTCCTGCATCACAACTTCCACCTCCCGTCCCACATGTACCACCTCCTGCATCACAACTTCCACCTCCCGTCCCACATGTACCACCTCCTGCATCACAACTTCCACCTCCCGCCCCACATGTACCACCTCCTGCATCAAAACTTCCACCTCCCGCCCCACAAATGCCACCTCCTGCCCTACAAGTGCCACGTCCTGCCCCACAAGTGCCACCTCCCGCCCCTCTATGGCCACCTCCTGCCCCACAAGTTACACCTCTTGCCCCACAACGTCGACCCCCGCCCCACATGTGCCACCACCTGACCCACAAGTGCCAACTCCTGCCCCACAAGTGCCATTTCCTGCACCACATTCGCCGCGTCCTGCCCCACAAGTGCCGGCTCCTGCCCCACAAGTGCTACCTCTCGCCCCACAACTTCAACCTCCAGCCACACAAGTGCCAACTCCTGCCCAACAAGTGCCACCTCCCGCCCCACAAGTGCCACCTCCCGCCCCACTACTTCCACGTCACACCCCAAATCTTCTTACCTTCCACCCCACAAGTGCCACCTCCTGACCCAAACCTTCAACCTACTGCCCCACAACTGCCACTTCCCACCCAGCAATTGCCACCCCCCGCCCCACAAGTGCCTCCTCCCACCCCACAAGTGCCAACCCTTACCCCACTAGTGCCAACTCCTGCCCCACATCATCCACCAACCGCCCCACAAGTGCCACCTCCTGCACCACAAGTGCCACCTCCCGACCCACAACTTCCAGCTCCCGCCCCAATAGTGCCAGCTCCCGGCCCACAATTGCCACCTCCTGCCCCACAACTTCCATCTCCCACTCCACAAGTGCCACCTACTGCACAACAAATACCATCTCCTGCCCCATAAGTGCCATCTCCTGCCCCACAGTTGCCACCTACTGTTCCACATCATCCACCTCCTTCCCCACATCATCCACCTCCTGTTCCGCAAATGTCACCTCCTGACCCACAACTTCCACATCCTGCCCCACAAGTGCCAACTCCTGCCCCACATAATCCACGTCCTGCTCCAAAATTGCCACCTCCTGCCCCACAAGTGCCACCTCCAGCCCCACCAGTTCCACCGCCCGCCCCACAAGTACCACCTCCTGACCCACAAGTGCCACTACGTGACCCACAATTGCCACCTCCCGTCTCACAATTGCAACTGTCGCCCAACAAGTGCCACCTCCTGCCCCACAATTGCCACCACCCCCCCAACAAGTGCCACCTCCCGCCCCACAAGTACCACATCCCACCCCACAAGTGCAACCTCCTGCCCCACAAGTGCCAACTCTCGCCCCACAAGTGCCAACTCCTGCCCCACAACATCCACCTCACGCTCCAAAAGTGCCACCTCCTGCCCCACAAGTGCTACTTCCTGCCTTACAAGTGCCACGTCCCGCTGCACAAGTGACACCTCCAGCCCCACAGCTGCCACAACCCGCCCCACAACTTCCACATCCTGCGTCACAACTGCAAGCTCCTGCCCCACAATTGCCACCTCCTACCACACAAGTGCCAACTCCTGCCCCACAAGTTCCACCTTCTGCCTCACAAGTGCCACACCTTGCCCCACAAGTGCCACATCCCACCGCACAATTTCCACCTCTTGTTACACAAGTCCCACCTCCCGCCCAACAACAGCCTCCTCCTGCCCTACAAGTGCCACCTCCTGCCCCACAAGTGCCACCTCCCACCCCACAAGTGCCACGTCCTTCCCAATTGCCACGTCCTGTCCCACAAGTGCCACCTCCTGCCGTACAAGTGCCACCCTCTGCCCCACAATTGCCACTTCTTGCCCCAAAATTGCCAATTCTTGCCCCACAACTTCCACCTCCCACCCCATAACTTCCACCTCCCGTCCCACAGCTTCCACATCCTGCCCCACAAGTGCCCGATCCTGCCCCAGAAGTACCACCACCTGACCCACAAGTGCCAACTCCTGCCCCACAAGTGCCACCTCGCATCCCGCAAGTGCCACATCCCGCCCCACAAGTTACACCTCCTGCCCCACAAGTGCCAATTCCTGCCCCACAAGTGCCAGCTCATGCCCCACAAGTGCCACCTCCTGCCCCACAAGTGCCACCTCCTGCCTCACAAGTGCCAACTCCTGCCCCACATGTTCCACCTACCACCCCACAAATTCCAACTCCTGCCCCACAAGTGCCAGCTCCTGCCCGACAAGAGCCACTTCCTGCCCCACAAGTACCTCTTCCCTCCCAACAAGTTCCAATGTCCGCCCTACAAGTGCCACCTCCTGCCCCACAAATGCAACCTCCTGCCCCACAAGTGCCACATTTCACCCCACAAGTGCCACCTCCCGCTCCACAACTTCCACCTCCTGCCCCACAAGTGCCAGCTGCTGCTCCACATCATCCAACTCCCGCCCCACAAGTGCCATGTCCAGCCCCACAACATCTGCCTCCTGCCCCAAAAGTGTCAACTCCTGCCCCATAAGTTCCATATCCCGCCCCACAAGTGCCACCTCCCACCCCACAAGTGCCACCTCCTGCCCCACAAGTTCCAACTCTCGTCTAACAAGTGTTACCTCCTGCCCAACAATTACCACCTCCCGCTCCACAAGTGCCACCTCCTGCCCCACAAGTGCCACCTCCCGACCGACAAATGCCACCTCCCGCCAAACAACTGACACCTCCTGCCCCACAAGTGTCACCTCCTGCCCAACAAGTTCCACCTCTTGACCTACAAGTGCCACCTCCTGCCCCATAAGTTTCACCTCTCGCCCAACAAATGCCACCACCTCCCCCAAAAGCGCCACCTCCTGCCCCACAGGTGCCACTTCCTGCCCCACAATATCCACCTCCCACGCACAAGTGCAACCTACCGCCCGACAACTTCCACCTCCTGCCCCACAAGTGCCACCTCCTGCCCCACAAGTGCCACCTCCTGCCCGACAAGTGCCACTTCCTGCCCCACAAGTACCTCTTCCCTCCCAACAAGTTCCAATTTCCGCCCTGCAAGTGCCACCTCCTGCCCCACAAGTGCAACCTCCTGCCCCACAAATGCCACCTTTCGCCCCACAGATGCCACCTCCCGCTCCACAACTTCCACCTCCCGACCCACAAGTGCCACCTCACGCCCAACATCTACCACCTCCCACCCAACAAGTGCCACCTCCTGCCTCAAAAGAGCCACCTCCCGCCCCACAACTTCCACGTAACGCCCCATAAGTTTCACCTCCCGCCCAACAAGTGCCACCTCTCGTCCCACAAGGACCAACTCCTGCCCCACAAGTGCCAACTCCTCCCCACAAGTGCCACCTCCTGCCCCACAAGTGTCAACTCATGCTCCACAAATGCCACCTCCTGCTCCACAAGTTCCACCTCTTGCCCCACAAGTGCCAAATACTTCCCCACAACTTCCACCTTCTGCCCCACTAGTGCCAACTCCAATTCCACAAGTGCCACCTCCAGCCCTACAACTGCCACTTCCAGCCCCACAAGTGCCACCTCCTGCCCAACAACTTCAACATCCCACCACACAAGTGCCAACTCCTGCCCGTGTGCCACATGCTGCCCCACAAGTGCCAACTCCTGCCGCACAACTGACAATTCCTGCCCCAAAAGTGACAGCTCATGCTTCACAATTGCCAGCTCCTGCCCCACATCATCCACCTTCTGCCCCACAAGTGCCACCTCTCGCCCCACAAGTGCCACATCCCGCCCCACAAGTGCCACCTCCTGCCAAACTAGTGCAACCTCCTGCCCCACAAGTGCCATATCTCGCCAGACAATTTACAGCTCCTGCCCCACAAGTGCTACATCCTGAACCACAACTTCAACCTCCTGCCCCACAAGTGCCAATTCCTGCCCCACATGTGCCAGCTCATGCTTCACAAGTGCCAGCTCCTGCACCACATCATCCAATTCCTGCCCACAAGTGCCAGTTCATGCCCCACAAATGCCAGTTCATGCCCCACAAGTGCCAGCTCCTGCCCCACAAGTGCCACTTCCTTCCCCACAAATGCCACCTCCTGCCCCACAAGTGCCACCTCCCGCCAAACAACTGACACCTCCTGCCCCACAAGTCCCACCTCCCGCCAAACAACTGACACCACCTGCCCCACAAGTGCCACCTCCCGCCAAACAACTGACACCTCCTGCCCCACAAGAGCCACCTCCTGCCCAACAAGTTCCACCTCTTGACCTACAAGTGCCACCTCCTGCCCCATAAGTTTCACCTCTCGCCCAACAAATGCCACCACCTCCCCCAAAAGCGCCACCTCCTGCCCCACAGGTGCCATTTCCTGCCCCACAACATCCACCTCCCACGCACAAGTGCAACCTACCGCCCCACAACTTCCACCTCCTGCCCCACAAGTGCAAACACCTGCCCCACAAGTGCCAACACCTGCCCCACAAGTGCCACCTCCTGCCCCGCCAGTGCCACCTGTCACCCTGCAAGTCCAGCTCCTGCCCCACAAGTGCCAGCTCATGCTTCACAAGTTCCAGCTCCTGCCCCACAAAGACAGCCTCCTGCCCCACATCATCCACCTCCTGCCCCACAAAGACAGCCTCCTGCCCCACATCATCCACCTCCTCCCCCACAAGTGACAATACTTGTTCCACAAGTGCCACCTCCCGCCCCACAAATGCCAAATCCTGCCCTGCAACTTCCACCTCCTGCCCCACAATTGCCAATTCCTGCCCCACAAGTTCCAGCTAATGCTTCACAAGTGCCAGCTCCTGCCCCACATCATCCACTTCCTGCTCACATGTGCCACCTCCTGTCCGACAAAGACCACCTCCTGCCCCACATCATCCACCCCCTGCCCCACAAGTGCCACCTCCTGCCCCACATCATCCACCCCCTGCCCCACAAATGCCACCTCCTGCCCCACAACGACCACCCCCTGCACCACAAGTGCCAATTCCTGCCCTACAAGTGCCAGCTCATTCCCCTGAAGTGCCAGCTCCTGCCCCACAAGTGCCACAGTTTGCCACACCACTGCCACCTCCCCCCCAAAATAATCCACCTCCTGCCCCACAAGTGTCACTGACCGCCCAGCTTCCTCCTCCTGCCCCACAAGTGCAACCTCCTGCCCTACAAGTGCCACCTTTCGCCCCACAAATGCCACCTCCCGCTCCACAACTTCCACCTCCTGCCCCACAAGTGCCACCTCCTGACGCACTAGTGCCACCTAACGCCCAACATCTACCACCTCCCACCCCACAAGTGCCACCTCCCGCCCTAAAACTTCCACCTTCTGCCCCACAAGTGCCACCTCCTGCCCCACAAGTGCCACCTCTAACCCCACAAAGACAGCCTCCTGCCCCACATCATCCAACTCCTGCCCCACAAGTGCCAATTCCTGCCCCACAAGTGCCACCTCTTACCCCACAGGTGCCACCTCTTGCCCCACAGGTGCCAACTCCTGCCCCACATCATCCACCTCCTCCCCCAAAAGTGGCAATACCTGTTCCACAAGTGCCACCTCCCGCCCCACAACTTCAACATCCCGCCACACAAGTGCCGACTCCTGGCAACGTGTGCCACATCCTGCCCCACAATTGCCAGCTCCTGCCCCACATGTTCCACCTACCACCCCACAAATTCCACCTCATGCCCCACAAGTGCCAACTCCCAACCCACAAATGCCAAATCCTGCAATGCAACTTCCACCTCCTGCTCCACAAGTGCCACCTCCTGCCCCACATCGTCCACCTCCCACCCAACAAGTGCCACCACCTGCCCCACAAGTGCCAATTCCTGCCCCACATCTGCCAGCTCATGCTTCACAAGTGCCAGCTCCTGCACTACGTCATCCACTTCCTGCTCACAAGTGCTACCTCCTGACCGACAAAGACATCCTCCTGCCCCACAAGTGCCAATTCCTGCCCCACAAGTGCCACCACCTGCCCCACAAGTGCCACATTATTCCACACCACTGCCACCTCCCCCCCCAAATAATCCACCTCCTGCCCCACAAGTGTCACTGACTGACCAACTTCCTCCTCCTGCCCCACAAGAGCCACTTCCTGCCCCACAAGTACCTCTTCCCTCCCAACAAGTTCCAATTTCCGCCCAACAAGTACCACCTCCTTCTGCACAAGTTCCACCTCCTGCCCTAAAAGCTCCATTTCCTGCCCCAGAAGTGCCACCTCCCGCCCCACAAGTGCCACCTCCTGCCCTACAACTTCCACCTCCTGGCCCACAAGTGCCACCTCCTGCCCCACAACTTTCACCTCCTGCCCCACAAGTGCAACCTCCCAGCTCACGAGTGACACAATCTGCCCAAGTGCCACCTCCTGCCTAACAACTTCCACCTCCCGCCCCACAAGTGCCACCTCCTGTCTCACAAGTGCAACCTCCCGCCCCACAACTTCCACAACCTGCCCCACAAGTGCCACCTCCCGTCACTCAACTTCCAACTCCCGCCCCACAAGTGCCACCTCCCGCCCTACAACTTCCACCTCCCGCACCACAACTTCCACCTCCTGCATCACAACTTCCACATCCCGCCCCACATGTACCACCTCCTGCCCTACAAGTGCCACCTCCTGCATCACAACTTCCACCTCCCGCCCCACAAGTTCCACCTCCTCCCCACAAGTGCCACCTCCTGTCTCACAAGTGCAACCTCCCGCCCCACTACTTCCACAACCTGCCCCACAAGTGCCACCTCCCGTCACTCAACTTCCAACTCCTGGCCCACAAGTGCGACCTCCTGCCCCACAATTTCCACCTCCTGCCCCACAAGTGCCACAACCTGCTCCACAATTTCAACGTCCTGCCTTAAAAGTGCCACATTCTACCCCACAACTGTAGGCTCCTGCTCCACAAGTGCCACCTCCCGAACCACAACCTCAACCTCTGGCCCCACAAGTGCCACCACCCGGCCCACAAGTGCCACCACCCGCCCCACAAGTGCCACCTTCTGTTCCACAACTTCCACCTCCTGCCCCACAAGTTATAACTCCTGCCCCACAAGTGTTGCATTTTGCCCCACAAGTGCCACCTCCCGCTCCACAAGTGCCACCTCCCGACCCACAAGTGCCACATCCCGCCCCACAAGTACCACCTCCCGCCCCACAAGTTCCACCTCCTCCCCACAAGTGCCACCTCCTGCCCCACAAGCGCTACCACCCTCTCCACAAACTCCACCTCCCACGCACAAGTGCCACCTCCTGCCTCACAACTTACACCTCCCGCCCCAAGAATGCCACATCCTGCCCCACAAGTGCCACCTCCCGCCCCACAAGAGCCACCTCCCGCCCCACAAACTCCACCTCCCACGCACAAGTGCCACCTTCCGCCCCACAAGTGCCACCTCACACCCCAACAGTGTCAACTTCCGCCCCACAAGTGCCACCTCACACCCCAACAGTGTCAACTTCCGCCCCACAAGTGCCACCTCACACCCCAACAGTGTCAACTTCCGCCCCACAAGTGACACCTCACGCCCCACAACTTCCACATCCCGCCCCACAAGTGCCACCACCTGACCCACAAGTGCCACCACCTGACCCACTAATGCAACTACCTGCCCCACAAGTGCCAACTCGTGCCCCACAAGTGCCAACTCCTGCCCCACAAGTTCTACCTCCTGCCTTACAAGTGCCACCCCCTGCCTCACAACTTCCACCACCCGCCCCACAAATGCCACCTCCTGCCCTACAAGTGCCACCTCAGACCCCACAAGTGCCCCCTCCCGCTCCACAAGTGCCACGTCCTGCCCCACAAGTGCCATCTCCCGCCCCACAAGGGCCAAATCCTGCCCCACATCATCCACCAACCGCCCCACAAGTATCACCTCCTGCCCCACAACTTCCATCTCCCACTCCACAAGTGCCACCTACTGCACAAAAAATACCATCTCCTGCCCCATAAGTGCCACTCCCTTCCCCACAACCGCTACATCCTGCCTCATATCATTCACCTCCCGCCCCACAATTTCCACCTCCTGCTCAACTAGTGCCACGTGCTGCCCCACAAGTTCCATTTCCCGCCCCACAAGTGCCACCTCCCGCCCCACAAGTGCCGCCTCCAGCCACACAAGTGCTAAATCGTGCCGCACAACTTCCACCTCCCGCCCCACAACTGCCACCTCCCGCCTTAAAAGTGCCACCTCCCGACCCACAAGTGCCTCCTCCTGTCCCACAGTTGTCAACTCCCGCCCCACAAGTTACACCTCACCCCCCACAAGTTCTACCACCCACCCCACAAGTGCCACCTGCAGCCCCAGAAGTGTCACATCCTGCCACACAACTTCCACATCCAGCCCCATAAGTGCCAACTCCCGCCCCACAACTTCCACTTCCCGCCCAACAACAGCCTCCTCCTGCCCCACAAGTGCCTCCTCCTGCCCCACAAGTGCCACCTCCTGCCACACAAGTGCCACTTCCTGCCCCACAAGTGCCACTTCCCGCCCCACATCATCCACCTCCTGCCTCACAAATGCCTCCTCCTGACCCACAATTGCCACCTGCCGCCCCACAACTTCCACCTCACGCCCCACAAGTGCCACCTCCCGCCCCAGAAGTGCCACAACCCGCCCCACAAATCCAACTCCTGCCCCACAAGTGCCACCTCCCGACCCACAAGTTCCACCTCCCGCACCACAAGTGCCACCTCCTGCCCCACAAGTTCCACCTCCCGACCCACATGTGCCACAACCCGCCCCACAAATCCAACTCCTGCCCCACAAGTGCCACCTCCCGACCCACATGTGCCAACTTCTGCCCCACAAGTGCCAGCTCCTGCCCCTCAAGTGTCACCTCTTCCCCACAAGTGCCACCTTCTGCTCCACAAGTGCCACTTCCTGCCGCACAAGTGATACCTCCAGCCCCACAACTGCCACCACCCGCCCCACAACTTCCACCTCCCGCCTCACAAGTGCAACCTCCAGGCCCACAAGTGCCACCTCCTGTTCCACAAGAATTAACTCCTGCCCCACAAGTGCCACCTCCTGCCCTTCAAGAGCCACTTCTTGCCCCACAAGTGCCAACCCCTGCCCAATAAGTGCTATGACCCAGCCCACAAGTGCCAACTCCTGCCCCACTAGTGCCACCTCCCGCCCCACAAGTGCCACCACCCTCCCCACAACTTCAACCTCCTTCCCCAAAACATCCACCTCCTGCCCCACAGGTGTCATCATCTGCCCCACAACTGCCACATCCCGCCCCACAAGTGCCACCCCTTGCCCCACAAGTGCCACATCCCACCGCACAATTTCCACCTCTTGTTACACAAGTCCCACCTCCCGCCCAACAACAGCCTCATCCTGACCCACAAGTGCCACCTCCTGCCCCACAAGTGCCACCTCCCACCCCACAAGTGCCACATCCCGCCCCACAAGTTCCACCTCCTGCCTTACAAGTGCCAATTCCTGCCCTACAAGTGCCAGCTCATTCCCCTGAAGTGCCAGCTCCTGCCCCACATGTGCCACATTTTGCCACACCACTGCCACCTCCCCCCCAAAATAATCCACCTCCTGCCCCACAAGTGTCACTGACCGCCCAACTTCCTCCTCCTGACACACAAGTGCAACCTCCTGCCCCACAAGTGCCAGCTTCTGCCCAACAAGAGCAACTTCCTGCCCCACAAGTACCTCTTCCCTCCCAACAAGTTCCAATTTCCGCCCCACAAGTGCCACCTCCTGCCCCACAAGTGCAACCTCCTGCCCCACAAATGCCACCTTTCGCCCCACATGTGCCACCTCCCGCTCCACAACTTCCACCTCCCACTCCACAACTTCCACCTCCTGCCCCAGTAGTGCCACCTCCCGACCCACAAGTGCCACCTCCCGCCCCACAAGAGCCACCTCCCGCCCTACAACTTCCATCTCCTGGCTCACAAGTTCCACCTCCTGCCTCAAAAGAGCCACCTCCCGCCCCACAACTTCCACGTAACGCCCCATAAGTTCCACCTTCTGCCCAACAAGTGCCACCTCTCGTCCCACAAGGACCACCTCCTGCCCCACAAGTGCCACCTCCTGCCTTACAAGTTCCACCTCCTGCCCAACAAGTGCCACCTCCTGCCCCACAAGTGCCACCTCTCGTCCCACAAGTGCCACCTCCTGCCCAACAAGTGCCACCACCCTCCCCAAAATGCCAACTCCCGCCCCACATGTGCGACGTCCAGCCCCACAACTCCTGCCCCAAAAGTGTCAACTCCTGCCCCATAAGTTCCATATCCCGCCCCAGAAGTGCCAAATCCTGCCACGCAACGTCCACATCCTGCTCCACAAGTGCCACCTCCTGCCCCACATCATCCACCTCCCATCCAACAAGTGCCACCACCTGCCGCACAACTGCCAATTCCTGCCCCACAAGTGCCAGCTCATGCTTCACAAGTGCCAGCTCCTGCCCCTCATCATCCGCCTCCTGCCCCACAAGTGCCACCTCCCGCCCAACAATTGTGGCCACATGACAAACAAGTGAAAAATCCCACCCCACAAGTGCCACTACATGCCCAACAGGTGCCACCTCCCACCCCACAACTTCAGCCTCCCGCCACAGAAGTGCCAACTCCTGCCCAACGTGTGATATCTCCTGCACCACAAGTTCCAAGTCTTGCCCCACAACTTCCACCTACCATCCCACAAGTGCCACCTCCAGCCCCACAAGTACCAAATCCTGCCCCACAACTTCCACCTCCTGCCCCAGAATTGTCATCTCCTGCCCCACATGTGTCACCTCCTGCCGCACATCATCCACCTCCAAACCCATAAGTGCCACCTCCTGCACAACAAGTGCCAATTCCTGCCCCACAAGTGCCAGCACATGCTTCACAAGCGCCAGCTCCAGCCTAACATCATCCACCTCCTGCCCCACAAGTGCCACATCCTGCCCCACAAGAGCCACTTCCTTCCCCACAAGTACCCCATCCCACACCACAAGTTCCAATTCCTGCCATACAAGTGCCTCCTCCTTCCCCACAAGTGCCACCTCCTGCTTCACAACTTCCACCTCCCGACCCACAAGTGCCACCTCCTGCCCCACAAGTGCCACCTCCCGACCCACAAGTGCCACCTCCCGACCCACAAGTACCACCTCCTGCCCCGAAAGTGCCAGCTCCTGCCCCGAAAGTGCCACCTCTCGCCCCACAAGTTCCAGCTCCCGCCCCACAAGTGCAACCTCCCACCCCACAAGTGCCAACTCTCGCCCCACAAGTGCCAACTCCTGCCCCACAACATCCACCTCACGCTCCAAAAGTGCCACCTCCTGCCCCACAAGTGCTACTTCCTGCCTTACAAGTGCCACTTCCCACTGCACAAGTGACACCTCCAGCCCCACAGCTGCCACAACCCGCCCCACAACTTCCACATCCCGCCTCACAACTGCAAGCTCCTGCCCCACAATTGCCACCTCCTACCACACAAGTGCCAACTCCTGCCCCACAAGTGCCACCCTCATGTCCCTCAATTTTCACCTTATGCCCCAAAAGTGCCACCTCCCGCCCAACAAGTGCAACATCTCGCCCCACTAGTGCCACGTCCCGGCCCAAAATTGCTACCTCCTTCCCCCCATCATCATCCACCTCCTGTTCCACAAATGTCACCTCCTGACCCACAACTTCCACCTCCTGCCCCACAAGTGCCACCCCTTGCCCCACAAGTGCCACATCCCACCGCACAATTTCCACCTCTTGTTACACAAGTCCCACCTCCCGCCCAACAACAGCCTTCTCCTGCCCCACAAGTGCCACCCTCTGCCCCACAATTGCCAATTCTTGCCCCACAATTGCCAATTCTTGCCCCACAACTTCCACCTCCCACCCCATAACTTCCACCTCCCGTCCCACAGCTTCCACATCCTGCCCCACAAGTGCCCGATCCTGCCCCAGAAGTACCACCACCTGACCCACAAGAGCCAACTCCTGCCCCACAACGACCACCTCCTGCCCCACATCATCCACCTCCTTCCCCACAAGTTCCAATTCCTGCCCTACAAGTGCCAGCTCATTCCCCTGAAGTGCCAGCTCCTGCCCCACAAGTGCCACATTTTGCCACACCACTGCCACCTCCCCCCCAAATAATCCACATCCTGCCCCACAAGTGTCACTGACCGCCCAACTTCATCCTCCTGACACACAAGTGCAACCTCCTGCCCCACAAGTGCCAGCTCCTGCCCGACAAGAACCACTTCCTGCCCCACAAGTACCTCTTCACTCCCAACAAGTTCCAATTTCCGCCCCACAAGTGCCACCTCCTGCCCCACAAGTGCAACCTCCTGCCCCACAATTGCCACCTCCTGCCCCACAAGTGGCATTTCCTGCCCCACAAGTGCCACCTCCTGCCCCACAAGTGCCACCTCCTGCCCCACATCATCCACCTCCCGCCCCACAATTGCCACCTCCTGCCCCACAAGTGCCACCTCGCACCCAACAATTGTGGCCACATGACAAACAAGTTCCACTTCCGCCCCACAAGTGCCACCTCCTGCCCAACAAGTGCCATTTCATGCCCCACAAGTGCAAGGTCCTGTCTTCAACTTCCACCTCCTGCCCCACAAGTGCCACCTCCTGCCCCACAACGACCACCTCCTGCCCCACATCATCCACCCCCTGCAACACAAGTGCCAATTCCTGCCCTACAAGTGCCAGCTCATTCCCCTGAAGTGCCAGCTCCTGCCCCACAAGTGCCACATTTTGCCACACCACTGCCATTTCCCCCCCCAAATAATCCACCTCCTGCCACACAAGTGTCACTGACCGCCCAACTTCATCCTCATGACCCACAAGTGCAACCTCCTGCCCCACAAGTGCCAGCTCCTGCCCGACAAGAGCTACTTCCTGCCCCACAAGTACCTCTTCCCTCCCAACAAGTTCCAATTTCCGCCCCACAAGTGCCACCTCCTGCCCCACAAGTGCCAACTCCCACCCCACAATTGCCACCTCCTGCCCAACAAGTGCCATTTCTTACCCCACAGGTTCCAAATCCTACCCCACTGGTGCCATTTCCTGCCCCACAAGTGCCATTTCCCCCCCCACATGTGCCAACTCCTGCCTTACAAGTTTCACCTCCCACCCCACAAATTCCACCTCCCACCCCACAAGTTCCACCTCCTGCCCCAAAAGTGCCAATTCCTGCTTCACAAGTGCCAGCTCATGCTTCACAAATGCCAGCTCATGCCCCACATCATCAACTTCCTGCCCCACAAGTGCCACCTCTAACCCCACAAAGACAGCCTCCTGCCCCACATCATCCACCTCCTCCCCCACAAGTGACAATACTTGTTCCACAAGTGCCACCTCCCGCCCCACAAATGCCAAATCCTGCCCTGCAACTTCCACCTCCTGCCCCACAAGTGCCAATTCCTGCCCCACAAGTTCCAGCTCATGCTTCACAAGTGCCAGCTCCTGCACCACATCATCCACTTCCTGCTCACATGTGCCACCTCCTGTCCGACAAAGACATCCTCCTGCCCCACATCATGCACCCCCTGCCCCACAAGTACAACCTCCTGCCCCACAACGACCACCCCCTGCACCACAAGTGCTAATTCCTGCCCTACAAGTGCCAGCTCATTCCCATGAAGTGCCAGCTCCTGCCCCACAAGTGCCACATTTTGCCACACCACTGCCACCTCCCCCCCAAATAATCCACCTCCTGCCACACAAGTGTCACTGACCGCCCAACTTCCTCCTACTGACACACAACTGCAACCTCCTGCCCCACTAGTGCCAACTCCAATTCCACAAGTTCCACCTCCAGCCCTACAACTGCCACTTCCAGCCCCACAAGTGCCACCTCCCGCCCAACAACTTCAACATCCCACCACACAAGTGCCAACTCCTGCCCGTGTGCCACATCCTGCCCCACAAGTGCCAACTCCTGCCGCACAACTGACAATTCCTGCCCCAAAAGTGACAGCTCATGCTTCACAATTGCCAGCTCCTGCCCCACATCATCCACCTTCTGCCCCACAAGTGCCACCTCTCGCCCCACAAGTGCCACATCCCGCCCCACAAGTGCCACCTCCTGCCAAACTAGTGCAACCTCCTGCCCCACAAGTGCCTTATCTTGCCAGACAATTTACAGCTCCTGCCCCACAAGTGCTACATCCTGCACCACAACTTCAACCTCCTGCCCCACAAGTGCCACGTTCTGCCCCACAAGTGTAGGCTCCTGCCCCACAACTGCCAATTCCTGCCCCACATGTGCCAGCTCATGCTTCACAAGTGCCAGCTCCTGCACCACATCATCCACTTCCTGCCCACAAGTGCCAATTCCTGCCCCACAAGTGCCAGTTCATGCCCCACAAGTGCCAGCTCCTGCCCCACAAGTGCCAGCTCCTGCCCCACAGGTACCCCATCCCACCCCACAAGTTTCAATTCCTGCCATACAAGTGCCACCTCCTTCCCCACAAGTGCCACCTCCTGCCCCACAAGTGCCACCTCCTGCCCCACAAGTGCCACCTCCCACCAAACAACTGACACCTCCTGCCCCACAAGTGCCACCTCCTGCCCCACAAGTGCCACCTCCCACCAAACAACTGACACCTCCTGCCCCACAAGAGCCACCTCCTGCCCAACTAGTTCCACCTCTTGACCTACAAGTGCCACCTCCTGCCCCATAAGTTTCACCTCTCGCCCAACAAATGCCACCACCTCCTCCAAAAGCGCCTCCTCCTGCCCCACAGGTGCCATTTCCTGCCCCACAACATCCACCTCCCACGCACAAGTGCAACCTACCGCCCCACAACTTCCACCTCCTGCCCCACAAGTGCCAACACCTTCCCCACAAGTGCCAACACCTGCCCCACAAGTGCCAACTCCTGCCCCACAAGCGCCACATCCTTCCCCACAAGTGCCACATCCTGCCCCACAAGTGCCACCTCCCACCCCACAAGTGCCACCTCCTGCCCAACATCTACCACCTCCCACCCCAGAAGTGCCACCTCCCACCCTACAACTTCCATCTCCTGGCCCACAAGTGCCACTTCCTGCCTCAAAAGAGCCACCTGCCGCCTCACAACTTCCACGTAACGCCCCATAAGTTCCACCTCCTGCCCCACAAGTGCCACCTCCTTCCCCACAAGTGCCAGCTGCTGCTCCACATCATCCAACTCCCGCCCCACAAGTGCCATGTCCAGCCCCACAACTTCCGCCTCCTGCCCCAAAAGTGTCAACTCCTGCCCCATAAGTTCCATATCCCGCCCCACAAGTGCCACTACCTGCCCCACTAGTGCCATCTCCATTTCCACTAGTGCCACCTCCCGCCCCACAAGTGCCACCTCCTGCCCCACAAGTTCCAACTCTCGTCTAACAAGTGCCACCTCCTGCCCAACATTTACCACCTCCCGCTCCACAAGTGCCACCTCCTGCCCAACAAGTGCCATTTCTTACCCACAGGTTCCAACTCCTGCCCCACAGGTGCCATTTCCTGCCCCACAAGTACCACCTCCTGTCCCACATTTACCAACTCCTGCCCCACAAGTGCCATTTCCTGCCCCACATCTGGTGCATACCACCCCACAAATTCCACCTCCCGCCACACAAGTGCCACCTCCCGCCTCACAACTTCCACATCCTGCCCCACAAGTGCCACCTCTGGCCTTACAACTTCAACCTCCCGCCACCCAATTGCCAACTCTTGCCCAACGTGTGCCACATCCTGCCCCACAAGTTCCACCTACCACCAAACAAATTCCACCTCCCGCCACACAAGTGCCACCTCCCGCTTCACAACTTCCACATCCTGCCATACAAGTGCCACCTCCCGCCATAAAATGCCACCTCCCGTCCCTCTATCACCACCTCCTGCCCCACAAGTTACACCCCCACCCCACAGGTACCACCACCTGCCCCACAAGTACCACCTCCTGCAAACAAATGCCGTTTCTTAAACCACAGGTCCAAACTCCTGCCCCACAGGTGCCATTTCCTGCCCCACAAGTGCCACCTCCTGCCCCACAACTTCAACCTCCCGTCAAACAAGTGCCAACTCCTGCCCAATGTGTGCCACATCCTGCCCCACAAGTGCCAACTCCTGCCCCACAAGTTCTACCTACCACCCAACAAATTCCACTTCCTGCCCCACAAGTGCCACCTCCCACCCCACAACTGCCATCTCCCGCTTCACAACTTCCACATCCTGCCCCAGAAGTGCCACCTCCCGCCCCACAAGTGCCAATTCCTGCCCCAAAAGTGCCAGCTCATGCTTCACAATTGCCAGCTCACGTTTCACAACTGCCACCTCCTGCCCCACAAGTGCCACCTCCCGCCCCACAAGTGCCACCTCCCGCCCCACAAGTGCCACCTCCCGCCCCACAAGTGCCACCACCTGCCCAACAAGTGCCATTTCTTACCCCACAGGTTCCAACTCCTTCCCCACAGGTGCCATTTCCTGCCCCATAAGTGCCACCTCCTGTGCCACATGTGCCAACTCCTGCCCCACAAGTGTCATTTCCTGCCCCACATTAGCCACCTACCACTCCACAAATTCAACCTCTTGCCCCACAAGTGCCAAACCCTGACCCGCAACATCCACCTCCTGCCCCACAAGTGCAACCTCCTGCCCCACATCATCCACCTCCCACCCAAGTGCCAACTCCTGCCCCACATCATCCACCTCCTGCCCCACAAGTGCCAATTTCTGCCCCACAAGTGCCAGTTCATGCCCCACAAGTTCCAGTTCATGCCCCACAAGTGCCACATTTTGCCACACAACTGCCACCTCCCGCCCCAAATCATCCACCTCCCGCCCCACAAGTGTCATTAACTGCCCAACATCCTCCTCATGACCCACAAGTGCAACCTCCTGCCCCACAAGTGCAACCTCCTGCCCCACAAGTGCCACCTCCTCCCATCCACCCCCCACAAGTTCTACCTCCTGCCCCACAAGTGCCACCTCCAGTTTTACAAATGCCACCTCCCGACCCACAACTTCAACCTCCAGCCCCACAAGTGCCACAAGCAGCCCCACATCATCCACATCCTGCTCCACAAGTGCCACCTCCCACCCCACTAGTACCAGCTCCCACCCCACAAGTGCCACCTCCTGCCCCACATCATCCACCTCCCGGCCCACAAGTGCCAAATCCTGCCCCACAACTTCCACCTCCCGCTCCACAAGCGCCACCACCAGCCCCACAAGTGCCATCTCCTGCCCCACCAGTTCCACATCCCGCACTGCAATGCCAATTCCTGCCCCACATCTTCCACCTCCTGCCCCTCAAGTGCCACCTCCCTCCACACAAGTGTCCCACCTCCTGCCACACAAGTGCCGCCTCCCACCCCACAAGTGCTATTTCCCGCCTTACAACTTCCACCTCCCGCCCCACAACTTCCACCTCCCGCCCCACAACTTCCACCTCCCGCCCCACAACTTCCACCTCCCGCCCCACAACTTCCACCTCCTGCCCCACAACTTTTACCTCCCACCTCACAACTTCCACCTCCTGACCCACAAATGCCACCTCCTGTTCCACAAGTGCCATTTCCTGCTCAAGAACTTGCACATCCTACCCCACAAGTGCCACCTCCTGCTTCACAAGTGCCACCCCCTGCCCCACAATCGCCACCCCCTGCCCCACAACTTCCATTTTCCTCCCCACAAGTGCCACCTTGACCTGCTGTCCATGCTCTTTGTAATACACCCCAGTATTCCATCGGCTTTTTTGGCTACAAGGGCACACTGCTGGCTCATGGTCAATCTGTCGTCCACCAGGACACCCAGGTTCCTCTCTTCAGAGCTCCTCTCCAGCAGCTCTTCCCCCAGCCTGTACTGGTGCATGCAATTACTGCTCCCTAGGTGCAAGACTCTACACTCGCTTTTGTTAAACCTCATCCGGTTTCTTACTGCCCAGCTCTCCAGCCTGTCCAAGTCTCGCTGAATGGCAGCACAGCCTTCAGGCGTGTCAGCCAGTCCTCCCAACTTTGTGTCATCACAAACTTGCTGAGGGTGGTCACTATCTCCTCATCAAGGTCGTTGATGAAGATATTGAACAAGACCGGACCCAGCACTGACCCCTGGGGGACGCCGCTAGTTACAGGTCTCCACCTGGATTCTGCACTGCCAACAACGTCTCTCTGTGCTCTGCCAGTCAGCCACTTCTCAACCCACCTCTCTGTCCACTCTTCTATCCCACGCTTGCTCAGCTTGTTATAAGGATGTCCTGGGAGACAGTACCAGATGCCTTGCTGAAATCATGGTAAACTACATCCACCGCCCTATCCAAAACTATCTTGCAGGTTCTTAGTTCTTTCCCACTGTTTCCTTTCCCACGCCTTACAACTACAAGCAGCTAGAACAATGTTCTCTGAAGATATCCAGGACAGAAGAGTCCCGGTAGATCACGGGATCTACCAGCTCACGGGAGGCCAATGCCCACTGTTTCCTGCCTGATAAACGCAGATCTCTGGCAGCATTCAATTGTCTTCCCTGTACAACCACCCAGCCCCCCTCGTCGTCATCAAAACCAGTATCATTTTAAAGTCAATGAATCTTGCCTGTAAAAGCACATCTAGCCTCCTACAGAAATTCATTGCTTTGGGGGACTGAAATTGAGAACACATCTGTAGGCAAACACTCACATCAACTTCCATACGTCTGAATGTGCAGCCCCTCCTCATGCAGTGACCCTCCTTCCACAATTGCAGACGGTTTCATTCCCCACAGCAACTTCACAGTGGCAGAAGGGACGGACACCTCCCTGTAACCAGAAGGAAACAACAAAGGAAAATAAAGGGACGTCCGCAACCTCTCCAGCCTGTCCCGGTCCCTCTGGTTGGCTTCCCTCCCCTACAATATATTGACTGCACTGCTCAGTTTGTATCGTCTGCAAACCTGCCATCATCTATGTCACTGACGAAGGAAGATGCTGAAGAGCAACGGTTTATATGGGTTAATACCTTGGGAGCCCCTCTCTTCAAGGAGCTAGTTCTGCAAGTCTGAGTCCCACAAAGGGTGGTCTCCATAGACGTTCAAATTCGTGCTGCACAACCCTACTTAATTTTCTGTATTCATTTCTGTATTGATCTCATGTGGATCAAAATAACACAGTCAGTATCTGCAACGAGTCTAGGCCGAGCAAAACTTTTGATGGAGGGAGCAAAGAGATCAAGACAAGATGATGTAGTGCAATGCAGTCAAAGCAGCTGGCCAAGCAAAAGCTATGTGCATGCATTTCCAAGCTGAGCACGCACCTGGAGCTGGGACTGTATCACTCATTGTCAGAAGAATTCCTGAGTACCCTCATAAAGAAAGCTATACACCAGTGTGACTGGAGTCCATTTACACCAATTAGACCTCTTTACATTTTAATAAGCACCATTTACTACTCCAAAGTTGCACTTCCCTTTGCCTTTCCATCTGAAGGGCTTTGAAAAAGTCTCTGAAATAGAAATTCTGTGATTGCTGTAATACACTTGGGTAGGTATCTGGACTTCCATCTTGAGACATCCAGCGCCTTTTACAGAAATAAAGAATACTCAAGGACTTAGGCCACCAAATTCCAACTCAGTTTTACACCACTGGTTTTTGATCTGATAGGCAGGAGACAGCGAAAGGCAGCTGCTCAGCAATCCCAGGAAGACAGCTGGGCTCTAGGGAGACAAGAAGGGCAGTAAGGTGACAAACAAAGTGATTATAAGGTTTTATTTAACAGCTCTGTATGGGACGATTCAACTACTTCAAGCTCCAGCAAGCTGCTAGAGACTGATAAAGCAAGACACCTCAGCGACCTCAAAAGCTGACAGCCTTTCAAAAGATAAACTGAACATACCATCTCAAAAAGCATACAATCATCCATAGAAGTTAATCCAGCAAGCAGTCCTATGGTCAAATTGTGTGCTGCCAGTAAAGCCTTTTCATGAGCATTAAGAACATTTCTGGTTAGAGAGTTATCACAACATGGGCAGAAAATACCTAGGAGAATAGGAAAAAGAAAAAAGCAACCTACCCTTACCCTTACCCTACCCTTATCCAACTCCTCTCCCACATTTAGAATTGAAACAAGTTCAAATGCCATAAAAAATTGGGGGAATAAAACCATCTGGTATTTCCCAGGCAAACCACCAAGACCACAGAACCACAGAATAGCCCAAGTTGTAAAGGAACCACGAGGATTATCAAGTCCAACCCGATGCTCCAGGAAGGACAACCTAAACTCAAACGGCCTTTAAGCTGCAGCAGCTCAGGGCCAGGCCCACAGCCTCAGGGAGCATGTTCCATGACCGCTGGTATCAGACACAGCAAGCACAGGGAGCAGGCAGGTAGGCACAGCAAAGCAGCAAGCAAAGCCCAATTTCTCAGAGGGGGCCTGCTAACAGGAAGACCAGACACTGTCCTCCCAAAAAAACTCCACCATTTTGACAGCCAAAACAGAAACTACATTTTCGGTTCTCATGACTCTTCCCTGTGCTCCCAAATAAATAGTTTCGTGACATCCTCTATCACACTGCAACTGCTCAGAAGTAATAATCAAAATTATATCACTCATAAGAAACTCACTTTTGCATGGTGGTAACGAGAGTCCATTCCCATTGTGTCCCTCCGTGTTATGAACACTGCAATTGGCCTTCTGACAGCCTCCTGAATGAATCCACCAAAAGCAAGGAAGCACCCTGCCCTTACTCTGAAGAGAGAAAGAAAGCAAGGTTCATGGAAACAGGCACACAAGGCTCGCAACCAGACACGGTGCTCCAGGCTCCTGATCATGCCAGAGATAGGACTACCACAGTGCCAGAACATGATTTACCACTAAAGGAAACATCTGGGAGCACAATCACAACTTCAGCACAAGCTGTAACGGCTCAGCATATTTAGCTTTCGTATCATACAGCTGGAGAACGAGATACTCCCAAGCATCAGTCAGAAAGCACTCGGATGAGCCAGCCCTTTGGTTTTAATGATGACTGCCACCTTTGACACCTTACCAGAAGATACTTCCATTTATTAGCCTGGACTTCGTTTCTTCCATCAGCAGCTGCTCCTAAACTGCCCTTGATTCATACAGCGATACCATCGACTTCTAGCACGAGCTGACCTGCAAGACAGAGAAAAGAAAGCAGGATGACAACAAACACAGACGTAGCATCCTTTAATTATCTCGAACAACAGCAACAACAAAAACAGGAGATAAGTGCTGCTGTGGATGCACCCCAGTTTATAAAGAAATGGAAAACCAGCCCGGCCTCAGCAGCCCAACATCCCACCCCATACATTCCACCTTCCGCCCCACAAGTGCCACCTCACACCCCAACAGTGTCAACTTCCGCCCCACAAGTGACACCTCACGCCCCACAACTTCCACATCCCGCCCCACAAGTGCCACCACCTGACCCACAAGTGCCAACTCCTGCCCCACTAATGCAACTACCTGCCCCACAAGTGCCAACTCGTGCCCCACAAGTGCCAACTCCTGCCCCACAAGTTCTACCTCCTGCCTTACAAGTGCCACCCCCTGCCTCACAGTTTCCACCTCCCGCCCCACAAATGCCACCTCCTGCCCTACAAGTGCCACCTCAGGCCCCACAAGTGCCCCCTCCCGCTCCACAAGTGCCACGTCCTGCCCCACAAGTGCCACCTCCCACCCCACAAGTGCCACCTCCTGTGGCACAAGTGCCAATTCCAGCCCTAAAAGTGCCAGCTCATGCTTCACAATTGCCAGCTCCTGCCCCACAAGTGCCACCTCCTGCCCCACAAGTGCCACCTCCTATCCCACAAGTGCCACCTCCTATCCCACATGTGCCACCTCCTATCCCACATGTGTCAACTCCTGCCCCACAAGTGCCATTTCCTGCACCACATTTGCCACCTCCTGCCCCACAAGTGCCACCTCCTTCCCCACAAGTGCCACCTCCCGCCCCACAAGTTTAACCTCCAGACACACAAGTGCCACGTCCTGCCCCACAAGTGCCATCTCCCGCCGCACAAGTGCCAAATCCTGACGCGCAACTTCCACCTCCTGCTCCACAAGTGCCATCTCCTGCCCCACAAGTGCCACCTCCCGCCCCTCTATGGCCACCTCCTGCCCCACAAGTTACACCTCTTGCCCCACAAGTTACACCTCTTGCCCCACAACGTCGACCCCCACCCCACATGTGCCACCACCTGACCCACAAGTGCCAACTCCTGCCCCACAAGTGCCGGCTCCTGCCCCACAAGTGTTACCTCTCGCCCCACAGCTTCAACCTCCAGCCACACAAGTGCCAACTCCTGCCCAACAAGTGCCACCTCCAGCCACACAAGTGCCACCTCCCGCCCCACTACTTCCACGTCACACCCCAAATCTTCTTACCTTCCACCCCGCAAGTGCCACCTCCTGCCCCAAACCTTCAACCTACTGCCCCACAACTGCCACTTCCCACCCAGCAATTGCCACCCCCCGACCCACAAGTGCCTCCTCCCACCCCACAAGTGCCAACCCTTACCCTACAAGTGCCAACTCCTGCCCCACATCATCCACCAACCGCCCCACAAGCGTCACCTCCTGCACCACAAGTGCCAGTTCATGCCCCACAAGTGCCAGCTCCTGCCCCACAAGTGCCAACCCTTACCCCACATCATCCACCAACCGCCCCACAAGTGTCACCTCCTGCACCACAAGTGCCACCTCCCGACCCACAACTTCCAGCTCCTGCCCCAATAGTGCCAGCTCCCGGCCCACAATTGCCACCTCCTGCCCCACAACTTCCATCTCCCACTCCACAAGTGCCACCTACTGCACAACAAATACCATCTCCTGCCCCATAAGTGCCACCTCCTGCCCCACAACCGCTACCTCCTGCCTCATATCATTCACCTCCCGCCCCACAATTTCCACCTCCTGCTCAACTAGTGCCACGTGCTGCCCCACAAGTTCCATTTCCCGCCCCACAAGTGCCACCTCCCGCCCCACAAGTGCCGCCTCCAGCCACACAAGTGCTAAATCGTGCCGCACAACTTCCACCTCCCGCCCCACAACTTCCACATCCAGCCCCACAAGTGCCACCTCCCGCCCCACAACTTCCACTTCCCGCCCAACAACGGCCTCCTCCTGCCCCACAAGTGCCTCCTCCTGCCCCACAAGTGCCACCTCCTGCCCCACAAGTGCCACTTCCTGCCCCACAAGTGCTACCTACTTCCCCACAAGTGCCACCTCCTGCCGCACAAGTGCCACCTCCGGCCCCACATCATCCACCTCCTGCCTCACAAATGCCTCCTCCTGACCCACAATTGCCACCTGCCGCCCCACAACTTCCACCTCACGCCCCAGAAGTGCCACCTCCCGACCCACATGTGCCACAACCCGCCCCACAAATCCAACTCCTGCCCCACAAGTGCCACCTCCCGACCCACATGTGCCAACTTCTGCCCCTCAAGTGTCACCTCTTCCCCACAAGTGCCACCTTCTGCTCCACAAGTGCCACTTCCTGCCGCACAAGTGATACCTCCAGCCCCACAACTTCCACCTCCCGCCTCACAAGTGCAACTTCCAGGCCCACAAGTGCCACCTCCAGATCCACAAGAATTAACTCCTGCCCTTCAAGAGCCACTTCTTGCCCCACAAGTACCACCTCCTGCCCCACAAGTGCCAACCCCTGCCCAACAAGTGCTATGACCCAGCCCAAAAGTGCCAACTCCCGCCCCACAAGTGCCACCACCCTCCCCACAACTTCAACCTCCTTCCCCAAAACATCCACCTCCCGCCCCACAGGTGTCATCATCTGCCCCACAACTGCCACATCCCGCCCCACAAGTGCCACCTCCTGCCCCACAAGTGCCATCTCCCGCCCCTCAAGTGCCACACACTGCCCCACAAGTGCCGCCCCCAGCCCCGCAAGTTCCACCCCTTGCCCCACAATTTCCACCTCCCACCCCACAATTTTTACCTCCCGCCCCAGAAGTGCCATCTCCTGCCCCACAGGTGCCACCTACTGTTCCACATCATCCACCTCCTTCCCCACATCATCCACCTCCTGTTCCACAAATGTCACCTCCTGACCCACAACTTCCACATCCTGCCCCACAAGTGCCACCTCTTGCCCCACATCATCCACCAACCGCCCCACAAGTGCCACCTCCTGCCCCACAAGTGCAACCTCCTGCCCCACAAATGCCACCTTTCACCCCACAAATGCCACCTCCCGCTCCACAACTTCCACCTCCTGCCCCACAAGTGCCAAATACTTCCCCACAGCTTCCACCTTCTGCCCCACTAGTGCCAACTCCAATTCCACAAGTGCCACCTCCCGCCCAACAACTTCAACATCCCACCACACAAGTGCCAACTCCTGCCCGTGTGCCACATCCTGCCCCACAAGTGCCAACTCCTGCCGCACAACTGACAATTCCTGCCCCAAAAGTGACAGCTCATGCTTCACAATTGCCAGCTCCTGCCCCACATCATCCACCTTCTGCCCCACAAGTGCCACCTCCTGCCCCACAAGTGCCAGCTCCTGCCCCACAAGTGCCAGCTCCTGCCCCACAAGTTCCAGCTTCTGCCCCACAAGAGCCACTTCATTCACCACAGGTACCCCATCCCACCCCACAAGTTTCAATTCCTGCCATACAAGTGCCACCTCCTTCCCCACAAGTGCCAGTTCATGCCCCACATGTTCCACCTACCACCCCACAAATTCCAACTCCTGCCCCACAAGTGCCAGCTCCTGCCCGACAAGTGCCACCTCCTGCCCCACAAGTGCCAACTCCTGCCCCAAATGTTCCACCTACCACCCCACAAATTCCAACTCCTGCCCCACAAGTGCCAGCTCCTGCCCGACAAGTACCACATCCCACCCCACAAGTGCAACCTCCTGCCCCACAAGTGCCAACTCTCGCCCCACAAGTGCCAACTCCTGCCCCACAACATCCACCTCACGCTCCAAAAGTGCCACCTCCTGCCCCACAAGTGCTACTTCCTGCCTTACAAGTGCCACTTCCTGCTGCACAAGTGACACCTCCAGCCCCACAGCTGCCACAACCCGCCCCACAACTTCCACATCCCGCCTCACAACTGCAAGCTCCTGCCCCACAATTGCCACCTCCTACCACACAAGTGCCAACTCCTACCCCACAAGTGCCACCTCATGTCCCTCAATTTTCACCTTATGCCCCAAAAGTGCCACCTCCCGCCCAACAAGTGCAACATCTCGCCCCACTAGTGCCACGTCCCGGCCCAAAATTGCTACCTCCTGCCCCACATCATCCACCTCCTGTTCCACAAATGTCACCTCCTGACCCACAACTTCCACCTCCTGCCCCACAAGTGCCACCTCCTGACACACAACTTCCACCTCCTGCCCCACAAGTGCCACCTCCTGCCCCACAAGTGCCACCTCCTGCCCCACAAGTGCCACCTACCACCCCACAAATTCTAACTCCTGCCCCACAAGTGCCACCTCCCACCCCACAAATGCCACCTCCTGCCCTGAAACTTCCACCTCCTGCTCCACAAGTGCCATCTCCTGCCCCACATCGTCCACCTCCCACCCAACAAGTGCCACCTCCTGCCCCACAACGACCACCTCCTGCCCCACAAATGCCAGTTCATGCCCCACAAGTGCCAGTTCATGCCCCACATCATCCACCTTCTGCCCCACAAATTCCAACTCCTGCCCCACAAGTGCCACCTCCCACCACACAAATGCCACCTCCTGCCCTGCAACTTCCACCTCCTGCTCCACAAGTGCCATCTCCTGCCCCACATCGTCCACCTCCCACCCAAAAAGTGCCACCTCCTGCCCCACAAGTGCCAATTCCTGCCCCACAAATGCCAGTTCATGCCCCACAAGTGCCAGTTCATGCCCCACATCATCCACCTTCTGCCCCACAAGTGCCACCTTCTGCCCCACATCATCCACCCCCTGCCCCACAAGTGCCACCTCCTGCCCCACAACGACCACCTCCTATCCCACATCATCCACCCCCAGCAACACAAATGCCAGCTCATTCCCCTGAAGTGCCAGCTCTTGCCCCACAAGTGCCAGCTCCTGCCCGACAAGAGCCACTTCCTGCCCCACAAATACCTCTTCCCTCCCAAAATGTTCCAATTTCCGCCCCACAAGTGCCACCTCCTGCCCCACAAATGCCACCTTTCTCCCCACAAGTGCCACCTCCTGCCCCACAAGTGCAACCTCTACCCAACAAGTGCCACCTTTCGCCCCACAAATGCCACCTCCCGCTCCACAACTTCTACCTCCTGCCCCACAAGTGCCACCTCCTGCCCCACAAGTGTCAACTCATGCTCCACAAATGCCACCTCCTGCTCCACAAGTTCCACCTCTTGCCCCACAAGTGCCAAATACTTCCCCACAACTTCCACCTTCTGCCCCACTAGTGCCAACTCCAATTCCACAAGTGCCACCTCCAGCTCTACATCTGCCACTTCCAGCCCCACAAGTGCCACCTCCCGCCCAACAACTTCAACATCCCACCACACAAGTGCCAACTCCTGCCCGTGTGCCACATCCTGCCCCACAAGTGCCAACTCCTGCCGCACAACTGACAATTCCTGCCACAAAAGTGACAGCTCATGCTTCACAATTGCCAGCTCCTGCCCCACATCATCCACCTTCTGCCCCACAAGTGCCACCTCCTGCCCCACAAGTGCCACCTCCTGCCAAACTAGTGCAACCTCCTGCCCCACAAGTGCCATATCTCGGCAGACAATTTACAGTTCCTGCCCCACAAGTGCTACATCCTGCACCACAACTTCAACCTCCTGCCCAACAAGTGCCACGTTCTGCCCCACAAGTGTAGGCTCCTGCCCCACAACTGCCAATTCCTGCCCCACATGTGCCAGCTCATGCTTCACAAGTGCCAGCTCCTGCACCACATCATCCACTTCCTGCCCACAAGTGCCAGTTCATGCCCCACAAGTGCCAGTTCAAGCCCCACAAGTGCTAGCTCCTGCCCCACAAGAGCCACTTCCTTCACCACAGGTATCCCATCCCACCCCACAAGTTTCAATTCCTGCCATACAAGTGCCACCTCCTTCCCCTCAAGTGCCACCTCCTTCCCCACAATTGCCACCTCCTGCCCCACAAGTGCCACCTCCCGCCAAAAAACTGACACCTCCTGCCCCACAAGTGCCAACACCTGCCCCACAAGTGCCACCTCCTGCCCCACAAGTTGCACCTGTCACCCTGCAAATCCAGCCCCTGCCCCACAAGTGCCAGCTCATGCTTCACAAGTGCCAGCTCCTGCCCGACAAGAGCCACTTCCTGCCCCACAAGTACCTCTTCCCTCCCAACAAGTTCCAATTTCCACGCCACAAGTGCCACCTCCTGCCCCACAAGTGCCAGTTCATGCCCCACATCGTCCACCTCCCACCCAACAAGTGCCACCACCGGCCCCACAAGTGCCAATTCCCGACCCACAAGTGCCAGCTCCTGCCCGACAAGAGCCACTTCCTGCCCCACAAGTACCTCTTCCCTCCCAACAAGTTCCAATTTCCGCCCCACAAGTGCCACCTCCTGCCCCACATCATCCACCTCCCGCCCCACAATTGCCACCTCCTGCCCCACAAGTGCCACCTCCCGCCCAACAATTGTGGCCACATGACAAACAAGTTCCACTTCCGCCCCACAAGTGCCACCTCCTGCCAAACAAGTGCCATTTCTTACCCCACAGGTTCCAAATCCTACCCCACTGGTGCCATTTCCTGCCCCACAAGTGCCATTTCCCCCCCCACATGTGCCAACTCCTGCCTTACAAGTTTCACCTCCCACCCCACAAATTCCACCTCCCACCCCACAAGTTCCACCTCCTGCCCCAAAAGTGCCAATTCCTGCCCCACAAGTGTCAGCTCATGCTTCACAAATGCCAGCTCATGCCCCACATCATCAACTTCCTGCCCCACAAGTGCCAGCTCATGCCCCACAAGTGCCACCTCTTGCCCCACAAAGACCACCTCCTGCCCCACAAAGACCACCTCCTGCCCCAAAAGTGACAATACCTGTTCCACAAGTGCCACCTCCTGCCCCACAACTTCAACATCCCGCCACACAAGTGCCGACTCCTGGCAACGTGTGCCACATCCTGCCCAACAAGTGCCAGCTCCTGCCCCACATGTTCCACCTACCACCCCACAAATTCCACCTCATGCCCCACAAGTGCCAACTCCCAACCCACAAATGCCAAATCCTGCAATGCAACTTTCACCTCCTGCTCCACAAGTGCCACCTCCTGCCCCACATCGTCCACCTCCCATCCAACAAGTGCCACCTCCTGCCCCACAAGTGCCAATTCCTGCCCCACTAGTGCCACCTCCTGACCCACAACATCAATCTCCAGCCCCACAAGAGCCGCCTCCTGCCCGACAAGTTACACCTGCTACAAGTTCCACAAGTGCCACCTCCCTGCTCACGAGTGCCACATCCCGCCCCACATGTACCACCTCCTGCATCACAACTTCCACCTCCCGCCCCACATGTACCACCTCCTGCATCACAACTTCCACCTCCCGCCCCACATGTACCACCTCCTGCATCACAACTTCCACCTCCCGCCCCACATGTACCACCTCCTGCATCACAACTTCCACCTCCCGCCCCACATGTACCACCTCCTGCATCACAACTTCCACCTCCCGCCCCACATGTACCACCTCCTGCATCACAACTTCTACCTCCCGCCCCACATGTACCACCTCCTGCATCACAACTTACACCTCCCACCCCACATGTACCACCTCCTGCATCACAACTTCCACCTCCCGCCCCACATGTACCACCTCCTGCATCACAACTTCCAACTCCCGCCCCACATGTACCACCTCCTGCATCACAACTTCCACCTCCCGCCACACATGTACCACCTACTGCATCACAACTTACACCTCCCGCCCCAAGAATGCCACATCCTGCCCCACAAGTGCCACCCCCCCCCACAAGTGCCACCTCCCACGCACAAGTGCCACTACCTGCCCCACAAGTGCCAACTCGTGCCCCACAAGTGCCAACTCCTGCCCCACAAGTTCTATGTGCCTCTGTGGGGTCTCTTATGGGTATCTCTGGACCCAAATGTATTCCTATGGGTACCTATGGGTTTCAATGTGGTCCCTATGTGCCTCTATTGGGTCTCTTATGGGTCTCAGCAGTGTCCCTATGTGTCTCTATGGGTCTCACTGTCCCCCACTGTAATCCATGGGATCCCTATGTGTCCCAATGTCCCCCTATGGGTCACTATGTGTCCCTATGTGTCCCAATGTCCCCCCTATGGGTTTCTATGTGCCACTATGGGGTCTCTATGGGGTCTCATGGATATCTCTGGGCTCAAATGTCTTCTTATGGGTGACTATGGGTTTCAATGCAGTCCCTATGTGCCTCTATGGGGTCTCTTATGGGTCTCAGCGAGGTCCCTATGTGTCTCTATGGGTCTCACTGTCCCCCACTGAAATCCATGGGGTCCCTCTGTGTCCCAATGTCCCCCTATTTGTCCCAGTGTCAGCCTATGGGTCACAATGTGTCCCTATGTGTCCCAATGTCCCTCCTATGTGTTGCTAAGTGTCTCCATGGGGTCTCTTATGAGTATCTCTGGGCCAAAATATCTACCTATTGGTATCCATAGGTTAAATTACGTCCCTATGTGCCTCTATGGGGTCTCTTAAGGGTTACAGCGGAGTCCCTATGTGTCTCTATGGGTCTCACTGTCCCCCACTATGTTCCATGGGGTCCCTATGTGTCCCAATATACCCCTATGGGTCCCAGTGTCTCCCAATGGGTCACTATGTGTTCCTAAGTGCCGAATGTCACCCCTATGTGTCCCAATCGCCCACTTTGGGGTTTCTATGGGGACTCTTATTGGTATCTCTGGGCCCAAATGTCTTCCTATGGGTATCTATGGGTTTCAATGAGGTCCCTATGTGCCTCTATGGGGTCTCTTATGGGTATCAGTGGAGCCCCTATGTGTCTCTACAGGTCTCACTGTTCCCCACTGTAATCCATGGGGTCCCTCTGTGTCCCAATGACCACACTATGGGTTGCTATGTACCTCTATGGGGTCTCTATGTGGTCTCTTATGGGTATATCTGGGCCCAAATGTCTTCCTATGGGTATCTCTAGGTTTGAATGTGGTCCCTATGTGCCTCTATGGGTCTCACTGTCCCCCACCTTATTCCATGGGGTCTCTATGTGTCCCAATGTCCCCCTATGGGTCCCAGTGTCTCCCTATGGGTCACTATGTGTCCCAATATCCCCCCTATGGGTAGCTATGTGTCTCTATGGGGTCTCTTTTTTGTATCTATGGGCTTAAATGTCTTCCTATGGGTATCTATGGGTTTCATTGTGGTCCCTATGTGCCTCTATGGGGTCTCTTATGGGTCTCAGCAGAGTCTCTATGTGTCTCTACGGGTATCACTGTCCCCCACTGTAATCCATGGTGTCCCTATGTGTCCCAATGTCACCCTATGGATCCCAGTGTCTCCCTATGGGTCACTATGTGTCCCTATGTGTCCCAATATCCCCCCTATGGGTTGCTATGTGCCTCTATGGGTTCTCTATGGGGCTCTATGGGGTGCCTATGGAGCTCTATGGGGTTCTATGGGGCGTTCTGAGGTTTCTATGGGGTGTCTATGGAACGCTATGGTGTGTCTATGTGGCAAAATGAGTTTCTATGTGTGGCTATGGGAGCTCTATGGGGCACAATGGGTTGCCTACGGGGCTCTATGGGATGTCTATGGGGCTCTATGGCGCGGCTATATGTCCTTATGTGGTGTCTATGTGGCACTATGTTGTGCTATGGGGTGCTGTGAGGCACTATGGGGTGCTATGGGGCTCTATGGAGCAGTATAGGGTGTCTATGGGTCCCTATGTGGTGCAATGGGGCGCTGTGGGGCACAAGGGAGTGTCTATGAGGCTCCATGGGCTGCTATGGGGAACTGTGGAGTAGCTATGGGATGATTTGGGGTCTCTTTGTGCCCCTATGGGGCGCTATGGGTCACTATGTGGTGTCTATGGGGCTCTATGGGGTGGCTATGCGGTGCTGTAGGGTGGCTATGGGGTGCTTTGGGGTATCCTTGGGTTCCTATGGGGCGCTATGGGTGACTATGGGGTGCTATGGTTTGCTATGGTGCTCTATGCGGAAGAATGGGGTCTCTATGGGGCGCTATGAGGTCCCTATGGGGCTCTATGGGGAGTCTATGGGGTGTCTTTGGGGATCTATGAGTTGTCTGTGGGGCTCTATGGGTTCTGCATGGGGTCTGTATGGGGTTCAGTGGGTTTCTATGGGGCTCTATGGGGTGTCTACAGGCACTATGAGGCGATATGGGGTGTTAATGTGGTTCAATTGGGCTCTATGGTGTGGCTGTAGGGCCTTATGTGGTGTCTATGGGGCACTGTGGGCTGCTATGGGGTGCTGTGGAGAACTATGGGGTGTCTATGGGGCTCTATGGAGCAGTATGCTGTGTCTATGGGTCCCTATGGGGTGCAATGGGGTGCTGTGGGGCACAATGGAGTGTCTATGAGGCTCCATGGGCTGCTATGGGGCACTATGGAGTAGCTATGGGGTGCTATGGGGTCTCTTTGGGCCCCTATGGGTCACTATGGGGTGTCTATGGGGATCTATGGGGTATCTTTGTGTTCCTATGGGGCGCTATGGGTGACTATGGGGTCGCTATGAGTTTCTTTGAGGCACTATGGGTCTCAATTTATCCTTATGGCTCCCAATGACTGTCTATGGGTCTCTATGTGTCCCTATGGGTCCCAGTGTCTCTCTATGTGTCCCTATGGGTCCCAGTGTCTCTCTATGGGTCCCAATGTCTTTTTCTGGATCTCTATGGGTCCCTATGGGTCCCAGTGTCTCTCTATGTCCCCCTGTCTAGGTGGTAACTATACAGATGGTAACAAAGATGGTAACAAATGTACAGAGGTTCTAAGCGAGAGAGAAACTCACCAGTGGTGATGCCTTCGCTGAGGAAGCTGGGGCGGTCTTCACTGCAGAGCGATGTCCAAGAGATGCTGCCTCACAGAATCACAGAATTCTCAAGGTTGGAAAAGGGCTGCCAGCTTTTGTAGGAGAATAGCATGGGAGACAGTTGTGAAGGCTTTGCTGAAGTCCAAGTAGAGCACATCAACAGCCTTTCTTTCTTTCCTTCATCCATCAGATGGGTCACAGGATCGTAGAAGGAGATCAGATTGGTCAAGCAGGAGCTGCCCTTCACGAACCCATGCTGGCTAGGTCTGATCTCCTGCTCATCCCACACCTGCCGCATCTCCCTCAAGACAATTCGTTCCATTCCCTTCCCTGGCACCGAGGTCAGGCTAACAGGCCTGGAGTTGCCCGCATCCTCCTGACAACCTTGCTTGGAAATGGGAGTCACGTTGGCAAGCCTCCAGTCTTCTGGGACCTCACCCGGTAACAGGGAGCTCGGAAAGATAATGGAAAGCGGCTCGAGTGAGGGTCAGCCCTTAAATGAGGTCTCAGAGGAGGTGGAGTCGAGCTCCAGCCCTCCCGGGAGCACAGCTCCATTACTCTCACCTGTGCTCCCGCAGCTGACCCCACACTTGCCTCAGCTGATTAATCAGAGGTTCAGGCTGTGATTACCAATCTCCCACACAGCCCCTGTGGGTCCCAATGTTTCCCTATGGATCTCTGGGTGTCCCTATAGGACTCTATGGGGTTATTATGCCTCCAAATGGGTCCCTATATGTCTCTATGTCTCTCTATGGGGTCCCTATGTGTACCAATGTCCCAACTATGGTTTGCTATGTGCCTCTATGGGGTCTCTATGGGGTATTTTATGGGTAACTATCGTCCCAAATGTATTCCTAAGGGTATCTATGGGTTTCAATGTGGTCCCTATGTGCCTCTATGGGGTCTCTTATGGGTCTCAACGAACTCCCTATGTGTCTCTATGGGTCTCACTGCCCACCACTGTAATCCATGTGGTCCCTATGTGTCCCAATATCCCCATATGGGTCCCAGTGTCTCCCTATGGGTCACTATGTGTCCCTATGTGTCCCAATGTCCCCCCTATGGGTTGCTATGTGCCTCAATGGGCTCTCTTATGGATAGCTCTGGGCCCAAATGTCTCCCTGTGGGTATCTATGGGTTACATTAGGTCCCTATGTGCATCTATGGGTTTCAATGTGGTCCCGATGTGCCTCTATGGGGTCTCTATGGGTCTCAGCAATGTCCCTATGTGTCTCTATGGGTCTCACTGTCCCCCACTGTAATCCATGGGATCCCTATGTGTCCCAATGTCCCCCTATGGGTCCCAGTGTCTCCCTATGGGTCACTATGTGTCCCTATGTGTCTCAATATCCCCCCTATGGGTTGCTATGTGCCTCTATGGGGTCTCTTATTTGTATCTATGGGCTTAAATGTCCTCCTATGGGTATCTATGGGTTTCACTGTGGTCCCTATGTGCCTCTATGGGGTCTCTTATGGGTCTCAGCAGAGTCTCTATGTGTCTCTACGGGTATCACTGTCCCCCACTGTAATCCATGGTGTCCCTATGTGTCCCAATGTCACCCTATGGGTCCCAGTGTCCCCCTATGGGTCACTATGTGTCCCTATGTGTCCCAATGTCCCCCCTATGGGTTGCTATCTGCCACTATGGGGTCTCTATGGGGTCTCATGGATATCTCTGGGCCCAAATGTCTTCCTATGGGTATCTATGTGTTTCAATGTGGTCCCTATGTGCCTCTATGGGGTCTCTTATGGGTCTCACCGAGGTCCCTATGTGTCTCTATGGGTCTCACTGTCCCCCACTGAAATCCATGAGGTCCCTATGTGTCCCAATGTCCCCCTATTTGTCCCAGTGTCAGCCTATGGGTCACAATGTGTCCCTATGTGTCCCAATGTCCCTCCTATGTGTTGCTAAGTGTCTCCATGGGGTCTCTTATGAGTATCTCTGGGCCAAAATATCTACCTATTGGTATCCATAGGTTACATTACGTGCCTACGTGCCTCTATGGGGTCTCTTAAGGGTTACAGCGGAGTCCCTATGTGTCTCTATGGGTCTCACTGTCCCCCACTATGTTCCATGGGATCCCTATGTGTCCCAATGTCCCCCTATGGGTCCCAGTGTCTCCCTATGGGTCACTATGTGTCCCTATGTGTCCCAATATCCCCCCTATGGGTAGCTATGTGCCTCTATGGGGTCTCTTATTCGTATCTATGGGCTTAAATGTTCTCCTATGGGTATCTATGGGTTTCAGTGTGGTCCCTATGTGCCTCTATGGGGTCTCTTATGGGTCTCAGCAGAGTCTCTGTGTGTCTCTACGGGTATCACTGTCCCCCACTGTAATCCATGGTGTCCCTATGTGTCCCAATGTCACCTTATGGGTCCCAGTGTCTCCCTAAGGTTCACTATGTGTCCATATGTGTCCCAATGTCCCCCCTATGGGTTGCTATGTGCCTCTATGGGTTCTCTATGGGGCTCTATGTGGTGCCTATGGAGCTCTATGGGGTTCTATGGGGCGTTCTGAGGTTTCTATGGGGTGTCTATGGAACGCTATGGTGTGTCTATGTGGCAAAATGTGTTTCTATGGGTGGCTATGGGAGCTCTATGGGGCACAATGGGTTGCCTACGGGGCTCTATGGGATGTCTATGGGGCTCTATGGTGCGGCTATATGTCCTTATGTGGTGTCTATGTGGCACTATGTTGTGCTATGGGGTGCTGTGAGGCACTATGGGGTGCTATGGGGCTCTATGGAGCAGTATAGGGTGTCTATGGGTCCCTATGGGGTGCAATGGGGCGTTGTGGGGCACAAGGGAGTGTCTATGAGGCTCCATGGGCTGCTATGGGGCACTGTGGAGTAGCTATGGGATGATTTGGGGTCTCTTTGTGCCCCTATGGGGCGCTATGTGTCACTATGTGGTGTCTATGGGGCTCTATGGGGTGGCTATGCGGTGCTGTAGGGTGTCTATGGGGTGCTTTGGGGTATCCTTGGGTTCCTATGGGGCGCTATGGGTGACTATGGGGTGCTATGATTTGCTATGGGGCTCTATGCGGAAGAATGGGGTCCCTATGGGGCTCTATGGGGAGTCTATGGGGTGTCTTTGGGGATCTATGGGTTGTCTGTGGGGCTCTATGGGGTCTGCATGGGGTCTGTATGGGGTTCAGTGGGTCTCTATGGGGCTCTATGGGGTGTCTACAGGCACTATGGGGCGATATGGGGTGTCTATGTGGTTCAATTGGGCTCTATGGTGTGGCTGTATGGCCTTATGTGGTGTCTATGGGGCACTGTGGGCTGCTATGGGGTGCTGTGGGGAACTATGGGGTGTCTATGGGGCTCTATGGAGCAGTATGCTGTGTCTATGGTTCCCTATGGGGTGCAATGGGGTGCTGTGGGGCACAATGGAGTGTCTATGAGGCTCCATGGGCTGCTATGGGGCACTATGGAGTAGCTATGGGGTGCTATGGGGTCTCTTTGGGCCCCTATGGGTCACTATGGGGTGTCTATGGGGCTCCATGGGGTATCTTTGTGTTCCTATGGGGCGCTATGGGTGACTATGGGGTCGCTATGGGTTTCTTTGAGGAAGTGCCAACTCCTGCCCAACGTGTGATATCTCCTGCACCACAAGTTCCAAGACTTGCCCCACAAGTTCCACCTACCATCCCACAAGTGCCACCTCCTGCCCCACAAGTGCCACCTCCCGACCCACAAGTGCCACCTCCTGCCGTGCAAGTGCCAGCTCCTGCCCCGAAAGTGCCAGCTCCTGCTCCACATGTGCCACCTCTCGCCCCACAAGTTCCAGCTCCCGCCCCATAAGTGCCACCTCCCTCTCCACAAATTCCACCTCCCGCCCACAAGTGCCACATCGCTCCCCACAAGTTCCAACTCCTGCCCCACTAGTGCCACCTCCCGCCCCACAAGTGCCAACTCCAGCCCCACAAGTGCAACCTCCCACCCCACAAGTACCAAATCCTGCCCCACAACTTCCACCTCCTGCCCCAGAAGTGCCATCTCCTGCCCCACATGTGTCACCTCCTGCCCCACATCATCCACCTCCAAACCCATAAGTGCCACCTCCTGCACAACAAGTGCCATTTCCTGCCCCACAAGTGCCATTTCCCCCCCCCACATGTGCCAACTCCTGCCTTACAAGTTTCACCTACCACCCCACAAATTCCACCTCCCACCCCACAAGTTCCACCTCCTGCCCCAAAAGTGCCAATTCCTGCTTCACAAGTGCCAGCTCATGCTTCACAAATGCCAGCTCTTGCCCCACATCATCAACTTCCTGCCCCACAAGTGCCACCTCTAACCCCACAAAGACAGCCTCCTGCCCCACATCATCCACCTCCTGCCCCACAAGTGACAATACCTGTTCCACAAGTGCCACCTCCCGCCCCACAACTTCAACATCCCGCCACACAAGTGCCGACTCCTGGCAACGTGTGCCACATCCTGCCCCACAAGTGCCAGCTCCTGCCCCACATGTTCCACCTACCACCCCACAAATTCCACCTCATGCCCCACAAGTGCCAACTCCCAACCCACAAATGCCAAATCCTGCAATGCAACTTCCACCTCCTGCTCCACAAGTGCCACCTCCTGCCCCACATCGTCCACCTCCCACCCAACAATTGCCACCACCTGCCCCACAAGTGCCAATTCCTGCCCCACAAGTGCCAGTTCATGCCCCACAAGTGCCACATTTGTCCACACCACTGCCTCCTCCCCCCCAAATAATCCACCTCCTGCCCCACAAGTGTCACTGACTGACCAACTTCCTCCTCCTGACCCACAAGTGCCACCTCCTGACCCACAAGTGCCAGCTCCTGCCCCACAAGAGCCACTTCCTGCCCCACAAGTACCTCTTCCCTCCCAACAAGTTCCAATTTCCACCAAACAAGAACCACCTCCTTCTGCACAAGTTCCACCACCCGCCCCACAAGTTCCACCTCCTGCCCTAAAAGCTCCATTTCCTGCCCCAGAAGTGCGACCTCCCGCCCCACAAGTGCCACCTCCTGCCCTACAACTTCCACCTCCCGCCCCACAAGTGCCACCTCCCGCCCTACAACTGCCAAACCCTGCCCCAAAACTTCCACCTCCTGCCCAACAATTTCCAACTCGTGCCCCACAATTGCCACCTCCTGCCACACAAATGCCACCTTCTGCCTCAAAATGCCACCTCCTGCCCAACAACTCCAACCTCCCGCCCCACAAGTACCACCTCCTGCTCCACAAGTTCCACCTCCTGCCCCATGAGTTCCACCTTACGCCCCACAAGTGCCATCTCCTGCCCCAAAAGCTCAATTTCCTGCCCCATCAGTGCCACCTCCCGCACCACAAGTGCCACCTCCTGCCCCATAAGTGCCAATTTCTGCCCCACAAGTGCCAGCTCATGCTTCACAAGTGCCAGCTCCTGCCCCTCATCATCCACCTCCTGCCCCACAAGTGCCACCTCCTGACCCACAACATCAATCTCCAGCCCCACAAGTGCCGCCTCCTGCCCGACAAGTTACACGTGCTACAAGTTCCACAAGTGCCACCTCCCTGCTCACGAGTGCCACATCCCGCCCCACATGTACCACCTCCTGCATCACAACTTCCACCTCCCGCCCCACGAATGCCACCTCCTGCCCTACAAGTGCCACCTCAGGCCCCACAAGTGCCCCCTCCCGCTCAACAAGTGCCACGTCCTGCCCCACAAGTGCCACCTCCCGCCCCTCTATGGCCACCTCCCGCCCCACAAGTGCCACCTCCCGCCCCACTACTTCCACGTCACACCCCAAATCTTCTTACCTTCCACCCCACAAGTGCCACTTCCTGCCCCAAACCTTCAACCTACTGCCTTACAACTGCCACTTCCCACCCAGCAATTGCCACCCCTCGCCCCACAAGTGCCTCCTGCCACCGACAAGTGCCAATCCTTACCCCACAAGTGCCAACTCCTGCCCCACATCATCCACCAACCGCCCCACAAGTGTCACCTCCTGCCCCACAACTTCCATCTCCCACTTTACAAGTGCCACCTACTGCACAACAAATACCATCTCCTGCCCCATAAGTGCCACCTCCTGCCCCACAACCGCTACCTCCTGCCTCATATCATTCACCTCCCGCCCCACAATTTCCACCTCCTGCTAAACTAGTGCCACGTGCTGCCCCACAAGTTCCATTTCCCGCCCCACAAGTGCCACCTCCCGCCCCACAAGTGCCGCCTCCAGCCACACAAGTGCTAAATCGTGCCGCACAACTTCCACCTCCCGCCCCACAACTGCCACCTCCCGCCTTAAAAGTGCCACCTCCCGACCCACAAGTGCCTCCTCCTGTCCCACAGTTGTCACCTCCCGCTCCACAAGTTACACCTCACCCCCCACAAGTTCTACCACCCACCCCACAAGTGCCACCTGCAGCCCCAGAAGTGTCAAATACTGCCACAAAACTTCCACATCCAGCCCCACAACTGCCACCTCCCACCCCACAACTTCCACTTCCCGCCCAACAACAGCCTCCTCGTGCCCCACAAGTGCCACCTCCTGCCCCACAAGTGCCACCTCCTGCCCCACAAGTGCCACTTCCTGCCCCTCAAGTGCCTCCTCCTGCCCCACAAGTGCCTCCTCCTGCCCCACAAGTGCCTCCTCCTGCCACACAAGTGCCACCTCCTGCCCCACAAGTGCCACTTCCTGCCCCACAAGTGCTACCTACTTCCCCACAACTGCCACCTCCTGCCGCACAAGTGCCACCTCCTGCCCCACATCATCCACCTCCTGCCTCACAAGTGTCTCCTCCTGACCCACAATTGCCACTTGCCGCCCCACAACTTCCACCTCACCCCCCACAAGTTCTACCACCCACCCCACAAGTGCCACCTGCAGCCCCAGAAGTGTCAAATCCTGCCACACAACTTCCACATCCAGCCCCACAAGTGCCACCTCCCGCCCCACAACTTCCACTTCCCGCCCAACAACAGCCTCCTCCTGCCCCACAAGTGCCTCCTCCTGCCCCACAAGTGCCACTTCCTGCCCCACAAGTGCTACCTACTTCCCCACAAGTGCCACCTCCTGCCCCACATCATCCACCTCCTGCCTCACAAATGCCTCCTCCTGACCCACAATTGCCACCTGCCGCCCCACAACTTCCACCTCACGCCCCACAAGTGCCACCTCACGACCCACAAGTGCCACAACCCGCCCCACAAATCCAACTCCTGACCCACAAGTTCCACCTCCCACCACACATGTGCCACCTCCCGACCCACATGTGCCAACTTCTGCCCCACAAGTGCCAGCTCCTGCCCCTCAAGTGTCACCTCTTCCCCACAAGTGCCACCTTCTGCTCCACAAGTGCCACTTCCTGCCGCACAAGTGATACCTCCAGCCCCACAACTGCCACCACCCGCCCCACAACTTCCACCTCCCGCCTCACAAGTGCAACCTCCAGGCCCACAAGTGCCACCTCCTGTTCCACAAGAATTAACTCCTGCCCCACAAGTGCCACCTCCTGCCCTTCAAGAGCCACTTCTTGCCCCACAAGTAACATTTCCTGCCCCACAAGTGCCAACCCCTGCCCGACAAGTGCTATGACCCAGCCAACAAGTGCCAACTCCTGCCCCACTAGTGCCACCTCCCGCCCCACAAGTGCCACCACCCTCCCCACAACTTCAACCTCCTTCCCCAAAACATCCACCTCCCGCCCCACAGGTGTCATCATCTGCCCCACAACTGCCACATCCCGCCCCACAAGTGCCACCCCTTGCCCCACAAGTGCCACATCCCACCGCACAATTTCCACCTCTTGTTACACAAGTCCCACCTCCCGCCCAACAACAGCCTCATCCTGACCCACAAGTGCCACCTCCTGCCCCACAAGTGCCACCTCCCACCCCACAAGTGCCACATCCCGCCCCACAAGTTCCACCTCCTGCCTTAAAAGTGACAATTTTTGCCCTACAAGTGCCAGCTCATTCCCCTGAAGTGCCAACTCCTGCCCCACAAGTGCCACATTTTGCCACACCACTGCCACCTCCCCCCCAAAATAATCCACCTCCTGCCCCACAAGTGTCACTGACCACCCAACTTCATCCTCCTGACCCACAAGTGCAACCTCCTGCCCTACAAGTGCCAGCTCCTGCCCGACAAGAGCCACTTCCTGCCCCACAAGTACCTCTTCCCTCCCAACAAGTTCCAATTTCCGCCCCACAAGTGCCGTTTCCTGCCCCACAAGTGCAACCTCCTGCCCCACAAATGCCACCTTTCGCCCCACAAGTGCCACCTCCCGCTCCACAACTTCCACCTCCCACTCCACAACTTCCACCTCCTGCCCCAGTAGTGCCACCTCCCGACCCACAAGTGCCACCTCCCGCCCCACAAGAGCCACCTCCTGGCTCAAAAGAGCCACCTCCCGCCCCACAACTTCCACGTAACGCCCCATAAGTTCCACCTCCTGCCCAACAAGTGCCACCTCTCGTCCCACAAGGACCACCTCCTGCCCCACAAGTGCCACCTCCTGCCCCACAAGTGCCACCTCCTGCCCAACAAGTGCCACCACCCTCCCCAAAATGCCAACTCCCGCCCCACAAGTGCCACGTCCAGCCCCACAACTTCCACCTCCTGCCCCAAATGTGTCAACTTCTGCCCCATAAGTTCCATATCCCGCCCCACAAGTGCCACTACCTGCCCCACTAGTGCCATCTCCATTTCCACAGGTGCCACCTCCCGCCCCACAACTTCCACGTAACGCCCCATAAGTTCCACCTCCTGCCCAACAAGTGCCACCTCTCGTCCCACAAGGACCACCTCCTGCCCCACAAGTGCCACCTCCTGCCCCACAAGTGCCAGCTCCTTCCCAACAAGTGCCACCTCTCGTCCCACAAGGACCACCTCCTGCCCCACAAGTTCCACCTCTTGCCCCACAAGTGCCAAATACTTCCCCACAACTTCCACCTTCTGCCGCACTAGTGCCAACTCCAATTCCACAAGTGCCACATCCCGCACCTCAGGTGACACCACCTGACCCACAAGTGCCAACTCCTGCCCCACAAGTGCCATTTCTTGCCCCACAAGTGCCACCTCCTGCCCCACAAGTGCCATTTCCTGCCCTACAACTTCCGCCTCCTGCCCCACAAGAGCCAGTTCTAGCCCCACAAATGCCACCTCCCGCCCCACAACTTCAACATCCCTCCATACAAGTGCCAACTCCTGCCCCACAAGTGCCACATCCCTCCCCAAAAGTGCCACCTCCTGCCCCACAAGTGCCACCTCCCGCCCAACAATTGTGGCCACATGACAAACAAGTTCCACTTCCTGCCCCACAAGTTCCACCACCTGCCCAGCAAGTGCCATTTCTTTCCCCACAGGTTCCAACTCCTGCCCCACAGGTGCCATTTCCTGTTCCACAAGTGCCAACTCCTGTCCCACATGTGCCAACTCCTGCCCCACAAGTGCCATTTCCTACCCCACAACTTCCACCTCCCACCCTACAAGTGCCAATTCCTGCTTCACAAGTGCCAGCTCATGCTTCACAAATGCCAGCTCATGCCCCACATCATCAACTTCCTGCCCCACAAGTGCCAGCTCATGCCCCACAAGTGCCACCTCTTGTCCCACAGGTGCCACCTCCTACCCCACAAAGACCACCTCCTGCCCCACATCATCCACCTCCTCCCCCACAAGTGACAATACCTGTTCCACAAGTGCAACCTCCCGCCCCACAACTTCAACATCCCGCCACACAAGTGCCGACTCCTGGCAACGTGTGCCACATCCTGCCCCACAAGTGCCAGCTCCTGCCCCACATGTTCCACCTACCATCCCACAAATTCCACCTCATGCCCCACAAGTGCCAACTCCCAACCCACAAATGCCAAATCCTGCAATGCAACTTCCACCTCCTGCTCCACAAGTGCCACCTCCTGCCCCACATCGTCCACCTCCCACCCAACAAGTGCCACCACCTGCCCCACAAGTGCCAATTCCTGCCCCACATGTGCCAGCTCATGCTTCACAAGTGCCAGCTCCTGCACTACGTCATCCACTTCCTGCTCACAAGTGCCACCTCCTGACCGACAAAGACATCCACAAGTGCCAATTCCTGCCCCACAAGTGCCAGTTCATGCCCCACAAGTGCCACATTTGTCCACACCACTGCCTCCTCCCCCCCAAATAATCCACCTCCTGCCCCACAAGTGTCACTGACTGACCAACTTCCTCCTCCTGACACACAAGTGCAACCTCCTGCCCCACAAGTGCCAGCTCCTGCCCGACAAGAGCCACTTCCTGCCCCACAAGTGCCAATTCCTGCTTCACAAGTGCCAGCTCATGCTTCACAAATGCCAGCTCCAGCCCCACATCATCAACTTCCTGCCCCACAAGTGCCATCTCCAACCCCACAAAGACAGCCTCCTGCCCCACATCATCCACTTCCTGCCCCACAAGTGCCAATTCCTGCCCCACAAGTGCCACCTCCTGCCTTACAAGTGCCAATTCCTGCTTCACAAGTGCCAGCTCATGCTTCACAAATGCCAGCTCCTGCCCCACATCATCAACTTCCTGCCCCACAAGTGCCACCTCCAACCCCACAGACAGCCTCCTGCCCCACATCATCCACCTCCTGCCCCACAAGTGCCAGCTCATGCCCCACAAGTGCCACATCCTGCCCCACAAGTGCCAGCTCTTGCCTCACAGGTGCCACCTCCTGCCCCACAAAGACCACCTCCTGCCCTTCAAGTGCCAACTCCTGCCCCACAAGTGCCACCTCCCGCCACACAACTGACAACACCTGCCCCACAAGTGCCACCTCCCACCAAACAACTGACACCTCCTGCCCCACAAGTGTCACCTCCTGCCCAACAAGTTCCACCTCTTGACCTGCAAGTGTCACCTGCTGCCCCATAAGTTTCACCTCTCGCCCAACAAATGCCACCACCTCCCCCAAAAGCGCCACCTCCTGCCCCACAGGTGCCATTTCCTGCCCCACAACATCCACCTCCCACGCACAAGTGCAACCTACTGCCCCACAACTTCCACCTCCTGCCCCACAAGTGCCAACACCTGCCCCACAAGTGCCACCTCCTGCCCCACAAGTGCCACCTCCTGCCCCACAAGTGCCAACACCTGCCCCACAAGTGCCACCTCCTGCCCCACAAGTGCCACCTCCTGCCCCACAAGTGCCACCTGTCACCCTGCAAGTCCAGCTCCTCTCGCCCCACAATTGCCAGCTCATGCTTCACAAGTGCCAGCTCCTGCCCCACATCATCAACTTCCTGCCCCACAAGTGCCACCTCCAACCCCACAAAGACAGCCTCCTTCCCCACAAGTGCCACCTCCTGCCCCACAAGTGCCAATTCCTGCACCACAATTGCCAGCTCATGCCCCACAAGTGCCAGCACCTGCCCCACAAGTGCCACCTCTTGCTCAACAGGTGCCACCTCCTGCCCCACAAATGCCAAATCCTGCCCTGCAACTTCCAACTCCTGCCCCACAAGTGCCAACTCCTGCCCCACATCATCCACCAACCGCCCCACAAGTGTCACCTCCTGCCCCACAACTTCCATCTCCCACTCCACAAGTGCCACCTACTGCACAACAAATACCATCTCCTGCCCCATAAGTGCCACCTCCTGCCCCACAACCGCTACCTCGTGCCTCATATCATTCACCTCCCGCCCCACAATTTCCACCTCCTGCTCAACTAGTGCCACGTGCTGCCCCACAAGTTCCATTTCCCGCCCCACAACTTCCACCTCCCGCCCCACAACTGCCACCTCCCGCCTTAAAAGTGCCACCTCCCGACCCACAAGTGCCTCCTCCTGTCCCACAGTTGTCACCTCCCGCTCCACAAGTTACACCTCACCCCCCACAAGTTCTACCACCCACCCCACAAGTGCCACCTGCAGCCCCAGAAGTGTCAAATCCTGCCACACAACTTCCACATCCAGCCCCACAAGTGCCACCTCCCGCCCCACAACTTCCACTTCCCGCCCAACAACAGCCTCCTCCTGCCCCACAAGTGCCTCCTCCTGCCACACAAGTGCCACCTCCTGCCCCACGAGTGCCACCTCCCGCCCCACAACTTCCACTTCCCGACCAACAACAGCCTCCTCCTGCCCCACAAGTGCCACCTCCTGCCCCACAAGTGCCACTTCCTGCCCCACAAGTGCCACTTCCTGCCCCACAAGTGCTACCTACTTCCCCACAAGTGCCACCTCCTGCCCCACATCATCCACCTCCTGCCTCACAAGTGCCTCCTCCTGACCCACAATTACCACCTGCCGCCCCACAACTTCCACCACACGCCCCACAAGTGCCACCTCCCGCCCGACAAGTGCCAATTCCTGCCCCACAAGTGCCAGTTCATGCCCCACATCATCTACCTTCTGCCCCACAAGTGCCACCTCCTGCCCCACATCATCCACCCCCTGCCCCACAAGTGCCACCTCCTGCCCCACAAGTGCCACCTCCTGCCCCACAAGTGTCAACTCATGCTCCACAAATGCCACCTCCTGCTCCACAAGTTCCACCTCTTGCCCCACAAGTGCCAAATACTTCCCCACAACTTCCACCTTCTGCCCCACTAGTGCCAACTCCAATTCCACAAGTGTCACCTCCAGCCCTACAACTGCCACTTCCAGCCCCACAAGTGCCACCTCCTGCCCCACAAGTGCCACATCCCGCCCCACAAGTGCCACCTCCTGCCAAACTAGTGCAACCTCCTGCCCCACAAGTGCCATATCTCGCCAGACAATTTACAGTTCCTGCCCCACAAGTGCTACATCCTGCACCACAACTTCAACCTCCTGCTCCACAAGTGCCACGTTCTGCCCCACAAGTGTAGGCTCCTGCCCCACAACTGCCAATTCCTGCCCCACATGTGCCAGCTTATGCTTCACAAGTGCCAGCTCCTGCACCACATCATCCACTTCCTGCCCACAAGTGCCAATTCCTGCCCCACAAGTGCCAGTTCATGCCCCACAAGTGCCAGCTCCTGCCCCACAAGTGCCAACCCTTACCCCACATCATCCACCAACCGCCCCACAAGTGTCACCTCCTGCACCACAAGTGCCACCTCCCGACCCACAACTTCCAGCTCCCGCCCCAATAGTGCCAGCTCCCGGCCCACAATTGCCACCTCCTGCCCCACAACTTCCATCTCCCACTCCACAAGTGCCACCTACTGCACAACAAATACCATCTCCTGCCCCATAAGTGCCACCTCCTGCCCCACAACCGCTACCTCCTGCCTCATATCATTCACCTCCCGCCCCACAATTTCCACCTCCTGCTCAACTAGTGCCACGTGCTGCCCCACAAGTTCCATTTCCCGCCCCACAACTTCCACCTCCCGCCCCACAAGTGCTAAATCGTGCCGCACAACTTCCACCTCCCGCCCCACAAGTGCCGCCTCCAGCCACACAAGTGCTAAATCGTGCCACACAACTTCCACCTCCCGCCCCACAACTGCCACCTCCCGCCTTAAAAGTGCCACCTCCCGACCCACAAGTGCCTCCTCCTGTCCCACAGTTGTCACCTCCCGCTCCACAAGTTACACCTCACCCCCCACAAGTTCTACCACCCACCCCACAAGTGCCACCTGCAGCCCCAGAAGTGTCAAATCCTGCCACACAACTTCCACATCCAGCCCCACAAGTGCCACCTCCCACCCCACAACTTCCACTTCCCGCCCAACAACAGCCTCCTCCTGCCCCACAAGTGCCTCCTCCTGCCACACAAGTGCCACCTCCTGCCCCACAAGTGCTACCTACTTCCCCACAAGTGCCACCTCCTGCCGCAAAAGTGCCACATCCTGCCCCACATCATCGACCTCCTGCCTCACAAATGCCTCCTCCTGACCCACAATTGCCACCTGCCGCCCCACAACTTCCACCTCACGCCCCACAAGTGCCACCTCCCGCCCCACAAGTGCCACAACCCGCCCCACAAATCCAACTCCTGACCCACAAGTGCCACCTCCCGCACCACAAGTTCCACCTCCCGCCCCACATGTGCCACCTCCCGACCCACATGTGCCAACTTCTGCCCCACAAGTGCCAGCTCCTGCCCCTCAAGTGTCACCTCTTCCCCACAAGTGCCACCTTCTGCTCCACAAGTGCCACTTCCTGCCGCACAAGTGATACCTCCAGCCCCACAACTGCCACCACCCGCCCCACAACATCCACCTCCCGCCTCACAAGTGCAACCTCCAGGCCCACAAGTGCCACCTCCTGTTCCACAAGAATTAACTCCTGCCCCACAAGTGCCACCTCCTGCCCTTCAAGAGCCACTTCTTGCCCCACAAGTAACATTTCCTGCCCCACAAGTGCCAACCCCTGCCCAACAAGTGCTATGACCCAGCCAACAAGTGCCAACTCCTGCCCCACTAGTGCCACCTCCCGCCCCACAGGTGCCACCACCCTCCCCACAACTTCAACCTCCTTCCCCAAAACATCCACCTCCCGCCCCACAGGTGTCATCATCTGCCCCACATCTGCCACATCCCGCCCCACAAGTGCCACCTCCTGCCCCACAAGTGCCACCTCCCGCCCCTCAAGTGCCAGACACTGCCCCACAAGTGCCGCCCCCAGCCCCGCAACTGCCACCCCTTGCCCCACAAGTGCCACAACCCACCGCACAATTTCCACCTCTTGTTACACAAGTCCCACCTCCCGCCCAACAACAGCCACCTCCCACACCACAAGTCCCACATCCCCATTCACAAGTTCCACCTCCTGCCTTACAAGTGCCAATTCCTGCCCTACAAGTGCCAGCTCATTCCCCTGAAGTGCCAGCTCCTGCCCCACAAGTTCCACATTTGTCCGCACCACTGCCACCTCCCTGCAAAAATAATCCACCTCCTGCCCCACAAGTGTCACTGACCGCCCAACTTCCTCCTCCTGACCCACAAGTGCAACCTCCTGCCCCACAAGTGCCAGCTCCTGCCCGACAAGAGCCACTTCCTGCCCCACAAGTACCTCTTCCCTCCCAACAAGTTCCAATTTCCGCCCCACAAGTGCCACCTCCTGCCCCACAAGTGCAACCTCCTGCCCCACAAATGCCACCTTTCGGCCCACAAGTGCCACCTCCCGCTCCACAACTTCCACCTCCCACTCCACAACTTCCACCTCCTGCCCCAGTAGTGCCACCTCCCGACCCACAAGTGCCACCTCCCGCCCCACAAGAGCCACCTCCTGGCTCAAAAGAGCCACCTCCCGCCCCACAACTTCCACGTAACGCCCCATAAGTTCCACCTCCTGCCCAACAAGTGCCACCTCTCGTCCCACAAAGACCACCTCCTGCCCCACAAGTGCCACCTCCTGCCCCACAAGTGCCACCTCCTGCCCAACAAGTGCCACCTCCTGCCCAACAAGTGCCACCACCCTCCCCAAAATGCCAACTCCCGCCCCACAAGAGCCACGTCCAGCCCCACAACTTCCACCTCCTGCCCCAAATGTGTCAACTCCTGCCCCATAAGTTCCATATCCCGCCCCACAAGTGCCACTACCTGCCCCACTAGTGCCATCTCCATTTCCACAGGTGCCACCTCCCGCCCCACAACTTCCACGTAACGCCCCATAAGTTCCACCTCCTGCCCAACAAGTGCCACCTCTCGTCCCACAAGGACCACCTCCTGCCCCACAAGTGCCACCTCCTGCCCCACAAGTGTCAACTCATGCTCCACAAATGCCACCTCCTGCCCCACAAGTTCCACCTCTTGCCCCACAAGTGCCAAATACTTCCCCACAACTTCCACCTTCTTCCGCACTAGTGCCAACTCCAATTCCACAAGTGCCACCTCCCACACCACAAGTGCCACCACCTGACCCACAAGTGCCAACTCCTGCCCCACAAGTGCCATTTCTTGCCCCACAAGTGCCACCTCCTGCCCCACAAGTGCCATTTCCTGCCCTACAACTTCCGCCTCCTGCCCCACAAGAGCCAGTTCCAGCCCCACAAAGGCCACCTCCCGCCCCACAACTTCAACAGCACGCCATACAAGTGCCAACTCCTGCCCAACGTGTGCCACATCCTGCCCCACAAGTTCCAAATCCTGCCCCACAAGTGCAACCTCCTGCCCCACAAGTGCCACCTCCCACCCCACAAGTGCCAAATCCTGCCACGCAACGTCCACATCCTGCTCCACAAGTGCCACCTCGAACCGCACAATTGCCACCTCCTTCCCCATATCAACCACCTCCCATCCAACAAGTGCCACCTCCTGCCCCACAACTGCCAATTCCTGCCCCACAAGTGCCAGCTCATGCTTCACAAGTGCCAGCTCCTGCCCCTCATCATCCACCTCCTGCCGCAGAAGTGCCACATCATAACATTATGTGCAGTGTGGATCATTAGAAGCTCCATACTCCAGTTCCATGGAATAACAACGTTCCAAATACTCATCTCTCAGAAGAAAACTACATATCCCAGAGGACTTCGCGGCCAAAGGTAAGTCATGGGAGGAGGACATATGTATAATCTCCTCCCAGGCTGGAGCTCTCTTTTTTGGGCTGGGGACCCTACAGGGCAGCTGCCCCCTTTCATTCGCAAAGGTAAATCTAGGTAACCTGTGACAGATTTTGGTGGAGATGGCGGGCATAAGCTGCTGCTTTTTAGCTTTTAGAACAAATCTCTCTTTGCTCTCAGAGAGCTTCGTTAGGGATGTGATATCTTTTCATAGCTGCTCACTGAGAACGTGACCTTGAAAGTCCAGGCAAACTGTCAAAATTCAGGGGTAGCTGTAAACTCTGAGCATTGTTATCTTGCTTTTGTAAAGAAAACAAAGGGATTTCTTTCTCTCCCAGAGCACAGCTAGCTAGCTCTGACTTTTACAGTGCCTGCCAGCTACTGCCAGCTATGAGTCTGCTCTTTATTTTAGGAGCACTGCATAGGGGATTCAAAGCCATCATGTTCTTTGAAACTTACTGGCCCTTCTTAATTTATTGATTTCTTGTTATAGAATATATGCATTATACGACCAAGTAAGGGCCTGGTACTTCTACGCAATGTGGTATGATGTGAATTTTGACACTTGCATCCCAGATGAAATAGTTAATTTTAGAATGACTAATTTCACAATTGCTAATTTCACAGCAGCTAGTTTTACAAACACCACGATGTTCAATCCGGTTTCCAGGCTGCCTTATCAGATTGCCGCACAGTTTTTGAAAACTGAGTTAGTGTTCATCCTTGTGTTCATACTCATGTTCATGTTATCAGTATCAATATATATGAATGTACTCCTCTCCATTCGTTCTATGCGGAAGTCCCCTCCAAAACCAGAAAATGCTGACTGGCAGGGAATATGGAAAGGTTTAGGAAAAATCTTAGAAGCGTGGGGACCCGCAGTGTCATGGGATTTCACTCTTGAACACCTGAGGGACCCCGAGAAATTGAGTATTTGAGTCAGAGATCTAAGGAGGTAAACCACACTTGGGGTTTGGCTTATGCTTACCGTGCTCTATATACTACTACCCTGGAGAGGGAGAGTTTCCGATCTGAGGTTCAAGCCTCAAAAAAAAAATAAATCCCCAAGTCAACTCTGATCAGTCACAGGAGGCACCAGTAACAATATCAGTTGCCCCTGTGGAAGGAAGAAATGGAAACAGGTGTCCTTGTGTCTAGGATGAGAAGAAGGAGAAGCAGAGGAGGAGGCAGCAGAAGATCCAGGTAGGGGGTCTGGATTGGCACTGAGAAATGCAAAAAAAACAAACAAAAAAAAACAAAAAAAAAAAACTAAGAGGCATGAAGAAGAGAGTGATGAGGAGGAAATCTCTATTACCATTCATCAATCTCTGAAGATGGATGAATTCCAAGGCTCAAGAAAGGAGTTTACATGGCATCAAAATGAAGGTCTCTTGCCTGATTGATTTGCTGCTGGGACAATGGGGCCAACAGCCTGTCTCTAGCTGGTAATGAATCTCACCAACTAGGAAGCATTGCCAGAGACCCAGCTATCGACAGAGAGATTAGCAGATGTTTGGATGGAGCTGGCACCCTCTGGACTGTTAACAGCCGTGAGGGAAATGTAACCCTTCAAGGATGCTTTGAAGCCTCAGACTATTAAGTGGGATACCATCGAAAAAGGTATCCAGTACCTGAGGGAAATGACCGTGGTGGAAATGTTGTATGACCCTGATCCACAAGACCGTGATCCTGAGAGAGTGAGGACCAAGCCTAGCATGTGGCAGAAACTCACAAGTACAGCACCAGAAAGATATGCACACACACTGGCAACGACATTTGGAAGATCTGAGGAACAAGAGAGAAGACCCCGAGTTTTTGAACTGATTATGACACTTCAAAACTATGAAGAGCAGCTCCCCCCAGTACGCACCGCAGTTTCTGCCATCTCACGAGTAGAAGACTGATAGATGAAATGCACAAGAAACTATTTCCATCGACTAATTGTGATGGTCGAGTAGTAGTATCAGAAACGACAGATGAAGGTCAGTCTCCATACGGGTCACCAGGTCTAGTGAAGGACCTGATCAAAATATTCCAATCCTACTCTTCACCTGTATCATCAAAAGTTTCAGCTATTAGACACACGTGCTTTCCAGCTCAAGCAAGGAACAACAGTAAGATTGCACAGCGTGTTTCCATGTGGTGCTACCTACGGGACCACAGAGAAGACATGAGGAAGTGGCACGACCAGCCTACTCCTGTACTACGAGCACGGGTGAGAGAACTACAAAACAGACCAACCACCAGTGGAGTTGCTCCATTCATCACAGGTAACCCATAGAGGGGCCCTGCCCTCAGTCTTGGCGGGGAGAGGGATAATAAGAGTTTATTGGACTGTGTGGATTAAATGGTCTGGCCCAACAGAACCACAGAACCACTGCTGGATACCGGTGCAAAGTGCACTCTAATGCCCTCGAATCACAAAGGGACAGAATCAATCAAACAGAATCAATGGAGTGACTGGGGGCTCTCAAGAATTGACTGTGTTGGAGGCCGAAATAAGCCTCACTGGTAAAGACTGGCAAAAACATCCTATTGTGACTGGCCCAGTGGCTCCGTGTGTCCACAAGTGCCACCTCCCGCCCCACAAGTGCCAAATCCTGCCCTTCAACTTCCACCTCCTGCTCCACAAGTGCCACCTCCTGCCCCACAATGACCACCTCCTGCCCCACATCATCCACCCCCTGCGCCACAAGTGCCAATTCCTGCCCTACAAGTGCCAGCTCATTCCCCTGAAGTGCCAGCTCCTACCCCACAAGTGTCACTGACCGCCCAACTTCCTCCTCCTGACACATAAGTGCAACCTCCTGCCCCACAAGTGCCAGCACCCGCCCTACAACTTCCACCTCCCGCTCCACAACTTCCACCTCCTGCCCCACAAGTGCCACCTCCCGCCCTACAACTTCCATCTCCTGCCCCACAAGTGCAACCTCCTGCCCCACAAGTGCCACCTCCCGCCCTACAACTTCCACCTCCCGCTCCACAACTTCCACCTCCTGCCCCACAAGTGCCACCTCCCGCCCCACAACTTCCACCCCCTCCCCTCAAGTTACATCTCCTGCCCCACAAGTGCCAACACCTGATCCACAAGTGCCACCTCCTGCCCCACAACTTTACATTCCGCCCCACAATTTCCACCTCCTGTCTTACAAGTTCCACTTCCTGCCCCACAAGTGCCAGCTCAGGCTTCACAAGTGCCAGCTCCTGCACCACATCATCCACTTCCCGCCCCACAAGTGCCACCTCCTGCCCAACAATTGCCATTTCTTACCCCACAGGTTCCAACTCCTGCCCCACAGGTGCCATTTCCTGCCCCACAAGTGCCACCTCCTGTCCCACATGTGCCAACTCCTGCCCCACAAGAGCCATTTCCTGCCCCACAACTTCCACCTCCCGCCCCAGAAGTGCCAGTTCCTGTTCCACAAGTGCCACCTCCTGCCCCACATCATCTACCTCCCACCCCACAAGTGCCACCTCCTGCCCCACAAGTTACATCTCCCGCCCCACAAGTGCCACCTCCAGCCCCATAAGTACCTAATCATGCCCCACAACACACCCCACAAGTTTCAATTCCTGCCATACAAGTGCCACCTCCTTCCCCACAAGTGCCACCTCCTGCCCAACAAGTGCCAGTTCCCGCCCCACAATTGCAAGGTCGTGTCCCACATCATCCATCTTCTGCCCCACAAGTGCCACCTCCTGCCCCACAACGACCACCTCCTGCCCCACATCATCCACCCCCTGCCCCACAAGTGCCACCTCCTGCCCCACATCATCCACCCCTGCCCCACAAGTGCCACCTCCTGCCCCACAACGACCACCCCCTGCACCACAAGTGCCAATTCCTGCCCTACAAGTGCCAGCTCATTCCCCTGAAGTGCCAGCTCCTGCCCCACAAGTGCCACATTTTGCCAAACCACTGCCACCTCCCCCCCCAAATAATCCACCTCCTGCCCCACAAGTGTCACTGACCGCCCAACTTCCTCCTCCTGACACACAACTGCAACCTCCTGCCCCACAAGTGCCAGATCCTGCCCGAAAAGAGCCACTTCCTGCCCCACAAGTACCTCTTCCCTCCCAACAAGTTCCAATTTCCGCCCCACAAGTACCACCTCCTGCCTCACAAGTGCAACCTCCTGCCACACAAGTGTCACCTTTCGCCCCACAAATGCCACCTCCCGCTCCACAACTTCCACCTCCTGCCCCACAACTTCCACCTCCCGACCCACAAGTGCCACCTCACGCCCAACATCTACCACCTCCCACCCCACAAGTGCCAACTCCCACACTACAACTTCCATCTCCTGGCCCACAAGTGCCACCTCCTGCCTCAAAAGAGCCACCTCCCGCCCCACAACTTCCACGTAACGCCCCATAAGTTCCACCACCTGCCCAACAAGTGCCACCTCTCGTCCCACAAGGACCACCTCCTGCCCCACAAGTGCCACCTCCTGCCCCACAAGTGCCACCTCCTGCCCAACAAGTGCCACCACCCTCCCCAAAATGCAAACTCCCGCCCCACAAGTGCCACGTCCAGCCCCACAGCTTCCACCTCCTGCCCCAAAAGTGTCAACTCCTGCCCCATAAGTTCCATATCCCGCCCCACAAGTGCCACTACCTGCCCCACTAGTGCCATCTCCATTTCCACAGGTGCCACCTCCCGCCCCACAACTTCCACGTAACGCCCCACAAGTGCCAGCTCCTGCCCAACAAGTGCCACCTCTCGTCCCACAAGGACCACCTCCTGCCCCACAAGTTCCACCTCTTGCCCCACAAGTGCCAAATACTTCCCCACAACTTCCACCTTCTGCCGCACTAGTGCCAAGTCCAATTCCACAAGTGCCACCTCCCACACCACAAGTGCCACCACCTGACCCACAAGTGCCAACTCCTGCCCCACAAGTGCCATTTCTTGCCCCACAAGTGCCACCTCCTGCCCCACAAGTGCCATTTCCTGCCCTACAACTTCCACCTCCTGCCCCACAAGAGCCAGTTCCAGCCCCACAAGTGCCACCTCCCACCCCACAACTTCAACATCCCGCCATACAAGTGCCAACTCCTGCCCAACGTGTGCCACATCCTGCCCCACAAGTGCCAAATCCTGCCCCGCAACTTTTACCTCCTGCCCCACAAGTGCCACCTCCCGCCCAACAATTGTGGCCACATCACAAACAAGTTCCACTTCCGCCCCACAAGTGCCACCTCCTGCCCAACAAGTGCCATTTCTTACCCCACAGGTTCCAAATCCTACCCCACTGGTGCCATTTCCTGCCGCACAAGTGCCATTTTCCCCCCCACATGTGCCAACTCCTGCCTTACAAGTTTCACCTCCCACCCCACAAATTCCACCTCCCACCCCACAAGTTCCACCTCCTGCCCCAAAAGTGCCAATTCCTGCTTCACAAGTGCCAGCTCATGCTTCACAAATGCCAGCTCATGCCCCACATCATCAAATTCCTGCCCCACAAGTGCCAGCTCATGCCCCACATCATCAACTTCCTGCCCCACAAGTGCCACCTCTAACCCCACAAAGACAGCCCCCTGCCCCACATCATCCACCTCCTGCCCCACAAGTGCTAATTCCTGCCCCACAAGTGCCAGCTCATGCCCCAGAAGTGCCACCTCCTGCTCCACAAGTGCCACCTCCTGCCCCACATCGTCCACCTCCCACCCAACAATGCCAATTCCTGCCCCACAAGTGCCAATTCCTGCCCCACAAGTGCCAGCTCATGCTTCACAAGTGCCAGCTCCTGCACTACATCATCCTCTTCCTGCTCACAAGTGCCACCTCCTGACCGACAAAGACATCCTCCTGCCCCATAAGTGCCAATTTCTGCCCCAAAAGTGCCAGCTCATTCCCCTGAAGTGCCACATTTGTCCACACCACTGCCTCCTCCCCCCCAAATAATCCACCTCCTGCCCCACAAGTGTCACTGACTGACCAACTTCCTCCTCCTGACCCGCAAGTGCAACCTCCTGCCCCACAAGTGCCAGCTCCTGCCCCACAAGAGCCACTTCCTGCCCCACAAGTACCTCTTCCCTCCCAACAAGTTCCAATTTCCGCCCAACAAGTACCACCTCCTTCTGCACAAGTTCCACCTCCTGCCCTAAAAGCTCCATTTCCTGCCCCACAAGTGCCACCTCCTGCCCTACAACTTCCACCTCCTGGCCCACAAGTGCCACCTCCCGCCCTACAACTGCCAAACCCTGCCCCAAAACTTCCACCTCCTGCCCAACAATTTCCAACTCGTGCCCCACAATTGCCACCTCCTGCCACACAAATGCCACCTTCTGCCTCGAAATGCCACCTCCTGCCCAACAACTCCAACCTCCCGCCTCACAAGTACCACCTCCTGCTCCACAAGTTCCACCTCCTGCCCCATAAGTTCCACCTTACACCCCACAAGTGCCATCTCCTGCCCCAAAAGCTCAATTTCCTGCTCCATCAGTGCCACCTCCCGCACCACAAGTGCCACCTCCTGCCCCATAAGTGCCAATTTCTGCCCCACAAGCGCCAGCTCATTCCCCTGAAGTGCCACATTTGTCCACACCACTGCCTCCTCCCCCCCAAATAATCCACCTCCTGCCCCACAAGTGTCACTGACTGACCAACTTCCTCCTCCTGCCCCACAAGTGTCACTGACTGACCAACTTCCTCCTCCTGCCCCACAAGTGCCAGCTCCTGCCCCACAAGTGCCGGCTCCTGCCCCACAAGAGCCACTTCCTGCCCCACAAGTACCTCTTCCCTCCCAACAAGTTCCAACTTCCACCCCACAAGTGCCACCTCCTGCCCCACAAGTGCCACCACCTGCCCCACAAGTGCCAGCTCCTGCCCCACAAGTGCCAGCTCCTGCTCCACAAGAGCCACTTCCTGCCCCACAAGTACCTCTTCCCTCCCAACAAGTTCCAATTTCCGCCCCACAAGTGCCACCTCCTGCGCCACATCATCCACCTCCCGCCCCACAATTGCCACCTCCTGCCCCACAAGTGCCACCTCCCGCCCAACAATTGTGGCCACATGACAAACAAGTTACACTTCCGCCCCACAAGTGCCACCTCCTGCCCAACAAGTGCCATTTCTTACCCCACAGGTTCCAAATCCTACCCCACTGGTGCCATTTCCTGCCCCACAAGTGCCATTTCCCCCCCCACATGTGCCAACTCCTGCCTTACAAGTTTCACCTCCCACCCCACAAATTCCACCTCCCACCCCACAAGTTCCACCTCCTGCCCCAAAAGTGCCAATTCCTGCTTCACAAGTGCCAGCTCATGCTTCACAAATGCCAGCTCATGCCCCACATCATCAACTTCCTGCCCCACAAGTGCCACCTCTAACCCCACAAAGACAGCCTCCTGCCCCACATCATCCACCTCCTCCCCCACAAGTGACAATACCTGTTAGACAAGTGCAACCTACCGCCCCACAACTTCAACATCCCGCCACACAAGTGCCGACTCCTGGCAACGTGTGCCACATCCTGCCCCACAAGTGTCAACTCCTGCCCCACATCGTCCACCTCCCATCCAAAAAGTGCCACCTCCTGCCCCACAAGTGCCAATTCCTGCCCCCCAAGTGCCAGCTCATGCTCCACAAGTGCCAGCTCCTGCCCCTCATCATCCACCTCCTGCCCCACAAGTGCCACCTCCTGACCCACAACATCAATCTCCAGCCCCACAAGAGCCGCCTCCTGCCCGACAAGTTACACCTGCTACAAGTTCCACAAGTGCCACCTCCCTGCTCACGAGTGCCACATCCCGCCCCACATGTACCACCTCCTGCATCACAACTTCCACCTCCCGCCCCACATGTACCACCTCCTGCATCACAACTTCCACCTCCCGCCCCACATGTACCACCTCCTGCATCACAACTTCCACCTCCCGCCCCACATGTACCACCTCCTGCATCACAACTTCCACCTCCCGCCCCACATGTACCACCTCCTGCATCACAACTTCCACCTCCCGCCCCACATGTACCACCTCCTGCATCACAACTTCCACCTCCCGCCCCACATGTACCACCTCCTGCATCACAACTTCCACCTCCCGTCCCACATGTACCACCTCCTGCATCACAACTTCCACCTCACGCCCCACAAATGCCACCTCCTGCCCTACAAGCGCCACCTCAGGCCCCACAAGTGCCCCCTCCCGCTCCACAAGTGCCACGCACTACCCCACAAGTGCCACCTCCCGCCCCTCTATGGCCACCTCCTGCCCCACAAGTTACACCTCTTGCCCCACAACGTCGACCCCCGCCCCACATGTGCCACCACCTGACCCACAAGTGCCATCTCCTGCCCCACAAGTTCCACCTCTTGCCCCACAAGTGCCAAATACTTCCCCACAACTTCCACCTTCTGCCGCACTAGTGCCAAGTCCAATTCCACAAGTGCCACCTCCCACACCACAAGTGCCACCACCTGACCCACAAGTGCCAACTCCTGCCCCACAAGTGCCATTTCTTGCCCCACAAGTGCCACCTCCTGCCCCACAAGTGCCATTTCCTGCCCTACAACTTCCACCTCCTGCCCCACAAGAGCCAGTTCCAGCCCCACAAGTGCCACCTCCCACCCCACAACTTCAACATCCCGCCATACAAGTGCCAACTCCTGCCCAACGTGTGCCACATCCTGCCCCACAAGTGCCAAATCCTGCCCCGCAACTTTTACCTCCTGCCCCACAAGTGCCACCTCCCGCCCAACAATTGTGGCCACATCACAAACAAGTTCCACTTCCGCCCCGCAAGTGCCACCTCCTGCCCAACAAGTGCCATTTCTTACCCCACAGGTTCCAAATCCTACCCCACTGGTGCCATTTCCTGCCGCACAAGTGCCATTTTCCCCCCCACATGTGCCAACTCCTGCCTTACAAGTTTCACCTCCCACCCCACAAATTCCACATCCCACCCCACAAGTTCCACCTCCTGCCCCAAAAGTGCCAATTCCTGCTTCACAAGTGCCAGCTCATGCTTCACAAATGCCAGCTCATGCCCCACATCATCAAATTCCTGCCCCACAAGTGCCAGCTCATGCCCCACATCATCAACTTCCTGCCCCACAAGTGCCACCTCTAACCCCACAAAGACAGCCCTCTGCCCCACATCATCCACCTCCTGCCCCACAAGTGCTAATTCCTGCCCCACAAGTGCCAGCTCATGCCCCAGAAGTGCCACCTCCTGCTCCACAAGTGCCACCTCCTGCCCCACATCGTCCACCTCCCACCCAACAATGCCAATTCCTGCCCCACAAGTGCCAATTCCTGCCCCACAAGTGCCAGCTCATGCTTCACAAGTGCCAGCTCCTGCACTACATCATCCTCTTCCTGCTCACAAGTGCCACCTCCTGACCGACAAAGACATCCTCCTGCCCCATAAGTGCCAATTTCTGCCCCAAAAGTGCCAGCTCATTCCCCTGAAGTGCCACATTTGTCCACACCACTGCCTCCTCCCCCCCAAATAATCCACCTCCTGCCCCACAAGTGTCACTGACTGACCAACTTCCTCCTCCTGACCCGCAAGTGCAACCTCCTGCCCCACAAGTGCCAGCTCCTGCCCCACAAGAGCCACTTCCTGCCCCACAAGTACCTCTTCCCTCCCAACAAGTTCCAATTTCCGCCCAACAAGTACCACCTCCTTCTGCACAAGTTCCACCTCCTGCCCTAAAAGCTCCATTTCCTGCCCCACAAGTGCCACCTCCTGCCCTACAACTTCCACCTCCTGGCCCACAAGTGCCACCTCCCGCCCTACAACTGCCAAACCCTGCCCCAAAACTTCCACCTCCTGCCCAACAATTTCCAACTCGTGCCCCACAATTGCCACCTCCTGCCACACAAATGCCACCTTCTGCCTCGAAATGCCACCTCCTGCCCAACAACTCCAACCTCCCGCCCCAAAAGTACCACCTCCTGCTCCACAAGTTCCACCTCCTGCCCCATAAGTTCCACCTTACACCCCACAAGTGCCATCTCCTGCCCCAAAAGCTCAATTTCCTGCTCCATCAGTGCCACCTCCCGCACCACAAGTGCCACCTCCTGCCCCATAAGTGCCAATTTCTGCCCCACAAGCGCCAGCTCATTCCCCTGAAGTGCCACATTTGTCCACACCACTGCCTCCTCCCCCCCAAATAATCCACCTCCTGCCCCACAAGTGTCACTGACTGACCAACTTCCTCCTCCTGCCCCACAAGTGCCAGCTCCTGCCCCACAAGTGCCGGCTCCTGCCCCACAAGAGCCACTTCCTGCCCCACAAGTACCTCTTCCCTCCCAACAAGTTCCAACTTCCACCCCACAAGTGCCACCTCCTGCCCCACAAGTGCAACCTCCTGCCCCACATCGTCCACCTCCCACACAACAAGTGCCACCACCTGCCCCACAAGTGCCAGCTCCTGCCCCACAAGTGCCAGCTCCTGCTCCACAAGAGCCACTTCCTGCCCCACAAGTACCTCTTCCCTCCCAACAAGTTCCAATTTCCGCCCCACAAGTGCCACCTCCTGCGCCACATCATCCACCTCCCGCCCCACAATTGCCACCTCCTGCCCCACAAGTGCCACCTCCCGCCCAACAATTGTGGCCACATGACAAACAAGTTACACTTCCGCCCCACAAGTGCCACCTCCTGCCCAACAAGTGCCATTTCTTACCCCACAGGTTCCAAATCCTACCCCACTGGTGCCATTTCCTGCCCCACAAGTGCCATTTCCCCTCCCCACATGTGCCAACTCCTGCCTTACAAGTTTCACCTCCCACCCCACAAATTCCACCTCCCACCCCACAAGTTCCACCTCCTGCCCCAAAAGTGCCAATTCCTGCTTCACAAGTGCCAGCTCATGCTTCACAAATGCCAGCTCATGCCCCACATCATCAACTTCCTGCCCCACAAGTGCCACCTCTAACCCCACAAAGACAGCCTCCTGCCCCACATCATCCACCTCCTCCCCCACAAGTGACAATACCTGTTAGACAAGTGCAACCTACCGCCCCACAACTTCAACATCCCGCCACACAAGTGCCGACTCCTGGCAACGTGTGCCACATCCTGCCCCACAAGTGTCAACTCCTGCCCCACATCGTCCACCTCCCATCCAAAAAGTGCCACCTCCTGCCCCACAAGTGCCAATTCCTGCCCCCCAAGTGCCAGCTCATGCTCCACAAGTGCCAGCTCCTGCCCCTCATCATCCACCTCCTGCCCCACAAGTGCCACCTCCTGACCCACAACATCAATCTCCAGCCCCACAAGAGCCGCCTCCTGCCCGACAAGTTACACCTGCTACAAGTTCCACAAGTGCCACCTCCCTGCTCACGAGTGCCACATCCCGCCCCACATGTACCACCTCCTGCATCACAACTTCCACCTCCCGCCCCACATGTACCACCTCCTGCATCACAACTTCCACCTCCCGCCCCACATGTACCACCTCCTGCATCACAACTTCCACCTCCCGCCCCACATGTACCACATCCTGCATCACAACTTCCACCTCCCGTCCCACATGTACCACCTCCTGCATCACAACTTCCACCTCACGCCCCACAAATGCCACCTCCTGCCCTACAAGTGCCACCTCAGGCCCCACAAGTGCCCCCTCCCGCTCCACAAGTGCCACGCACTACCCCACAAGTGCCACCTCCCGCCCCTCTATGGCCACCTCCTGCCCCACAAGTTACACCTCTTGCCCCACAACGTCGACCCCCGCCCCACATGTGCCACCACCTGACCCACAAGTGCCATCTCCTGCCCCACAAGTGCCAACTCCTGCCCCACAAGTGCCATTTCCTGCACCACATTTGTCGCGTCCTGCCCCACAGTTGCCGGCTCCTGCCCCACAAGTGCCACCTCCTGCCCTACAACTTCCACCTCCCGCCCCACATGTACCACCTCCTGCCCTACAAGTGCCACCTCCTGCATTACAACTTCCACCTCCCGCCCCACATGTACCACCTCCTCCATAACAACTTCCACCTCCCGCCCCACAAGTTCCACCTCCTCCCCACAAGAGCCAGTTCCAGCCCCACAAGTGCCACCTCCCGCCCCACAAGTGCCACCTCCCGCCCCACTACTTCCACGTCACACCCCAAATCTTCTTACCTTCCACACCACAAGTGCCACCTCCTGCCCCAAACCTTCAACCTACTGCCCCACAACTGCCACTTCCCACCCAGCAATTGCCACCCCCCGCCCCACAAGTGCCTCCTCCCACCCCCAAGTGCCAACCCTTACCCCACAAGTGCCAACTCCTGCCCCACATCATCCACCAACCGCCCCACAAGTGTCACCTCCTGCACCACAAGTGCCACCTCCCGACCCACAACTTCCAACTCCCACTCCACAAGTGCCACCTACTGCACAACAAATACCATCTCCTGCCCCATAAGTGCCACCTCCTGCCCCACAACCGCTACCTCCTGCCTCATATCATTCACCTCCCGCCCCACAATTTCCAGCTCCTGCTCAACTAGAGCCACGTGCTGCCCCACAAGTTCCATTTCCCGCCCCACAAGTGCCACCTCCCGCCCCACAACTGCCACCTCCCGCCTTAAAAGTGCCACCTCCTGACCAACAAGTGCCTCCTCCTGCCCCACAAGTGCCTCCTCCTGCCCCACAAGTGCCTCCTCCTGCCACACAAGTGCCACCTCCTGCCCCACAAGTGCTACCTACTTCCCCACAAGTGCCACCTCCTGCCCCACATCATCCAACTCCTGCCTCACAAATGCCTCCACCTGACCCACAATTGCCACCTGCCGCCCCACAACTTCCACCTCACGCCCCACAAGTGCCACCTCCCGCCCCACAAGTGCCACAACCCGCCCCACAAATCCAACTCGTGACCCACAAGTGCCACAACCCGCACCACAAGTTCCACCTCCCGCCCCACAAGTTCCACCTCCCGCACCACAAGTGCCACCTCCCGACCCACATGTGCCAACTTCTGCCCCACAAGTGCCAGCTCCTGCCCCTCAAGTGTCACCTCTTCCCCACAAGTGCCACCTTCTGCTCCACAAGTGCCACTTCCTGCCGCACAAGTGATACCTCCAGCCCCACAACTGCCACCACCCGCCCCACAACTTCCACCTCCCGCCACACAAGTGCAACCTCCAGGCCCACAAGTGCCACCTCCAGATCCACAAGAATTAACTCCTGCCCCACAAGTGCCACCTCCTGCCCTTCAAGAGCCACTTCTTGCCCCACAAGTAACATTTCCTGCCCCACAAGTGCCAACCCCTGCCCAACAAGTGCTATGACCCAGCCCACAAGTGCCAACTCCTGCCCCACTAGTGCCACCTCCCGCCCCACAAGTGCCTCCCCACAACTTCAACCTCCTTCCCCAAAACATCCACCTCCCGCCCCACAGGTGTCATCATCTGCCCCACAACTGCCACATCCCGCCCCACAAGTGCCACCCCTTGCCCCACAAGTGCCACATCCCACCGTACAATTTCCACCTCTTGTTACACAAGTCCCACCTCCCGCCCAACAACAGCCTCATCCTGACCCACAAGTGCCACCTCCTGCCCTACAAGTGCCACCTCCCACCCCACAAGTGCCACATCCCGCCTCACAAGTTCCACCTCCTGCCTTACAAGTGCCAATTCCTGCCCTACAAGTGCCAGCTCATTCCCCTGAAGTGCCAGCTCCTGCCCCACATGTGCCACATTTTGCCACACCACTGCCACCTCCCCCCCAAAATAATCCACATCCTGCCCCACAAGTGTCACTGACCGCCCAACTTCCTCCTCCTGACACACAAGTGCAACCTCCTGCCCCACAAGTGCCAGCTCCTGCCCGACAAGAGCAACTTCCTGCCCCACAAGTACCTCTTCCCTCCCAACAAGTTCCAATTTCCGCCCCACAAGTGCCACCTCCTGCCCCACAATTGCAACCTCCTGCCCCACAAATGCCACCTTTCGCCCCACAAGTGCCACCTCCCGCTCCACAACTTCCACCTCCCACTCCACAACTTCCACCTCCTGCCCCAGTAGTGCCACCTCCCGACCCACAAGTGCCACCTCCCGCCCCACAAGAGCCACCTCCCGCCCTACAACTTCCATCTCCTGGTTCACAAGTTCCACCTCCTGCCTCAAAAGAGCCACCTCCCGCCCCACAACTTCCACGTAACGCCCCATAAGTTCCACCTCCTGCCCAACAAGTGCCACCTCTCGTCCCACAAGGACCACCTCCTGCCCCACAAGTGCCACCTCCTGCCTTACAAGTTCCACCTCCTGCCCAACAAGTGCCACCTCCTGCCCCACAAGTGCCACCTCTCGTCCCACAAGTGCCACCTCCTGCCCAACAAGTGCCACCACCCTCCCCAAAATGCCAACTCCCGCCCCACAAGTGCCACGTCCAGCCCCACAACTTCCACCTCCTGCCCCAAAAGTGTCAACTCCTGCCCCATAAGTTCCATATCCCGCCCCACAAGTGCCAAATCCTGCCACGCAACGTCCACATCCTGCTCCACAAGTGCCACCTCCTGCCCCACATCATCCACCTCCCATCCAACAAGTGCCACCACCTGCCCCACAAGTGCCAATTCCTGCCCCACAAGTGCCAGCTCATGCTTCACAAGTGCCAGCTCCTGCCCCTCATCATCCACCTCCTGCCTCACAAGTGCCACCTCCCGCCCAACAATTGTGGCCACATGACAAACAAGTGAAAAATCCCACCCCACAAGTGCCACTACATGCCCAACAGGTGCCACCTCCCACCCCACAACTTCAGCCTCCCGCCACAGAAGTGCCAACTCCTGCCCAACGTGTGATATCTCCTGTACCACAAGTTCCAAGTCTTGCCCCACAAGTTCCACCTACCATCCCACAAGTGCCACCTCCAGCCCCACAAGTACCAAATCCTGCCCCACAACTTCCACCTCCTGCCCCAGAAGTGTCATCTCCTGCCCCACATGTGTCACCTCCTGCCGCACATCATCCACCTCCAAACCCATAAGTTCCACCTCCTGCACAACAAGTGCCAATTCCTGCCCCACAAGTGCCAGCACATGCTTCACAAGCGCCAGCTCCAGCCTAACATCATCCACCTCCTGCCCCACAAGTGCCACATCCCGCCCCACAAGAGCCACTTCCTTCCCCACAAGTACCCCATCCCACACCACAAGTTCCAATTCCTGCCATACAAGTGCCTCCTCCTTCCCCACAAGTGCCACCTCCTGCTTCACAACTTCCACCTCCCGACCCACAAGTGCCACCTCCTGCCCCACAAGTGCCACCTCCTGCCCCACAAGTGCCACCTCCCGACCCACAAGTGCCACCTCCTGCCGTGCAAGTGCCAGCTCCTGCCCCGAAAGTGCCACCTCTCGCCCCACAAGTTCCAGCTCCCGCCCCATAAGTGCCACCTCCCTCTCCACAAATTCCACCTCCCGCCCACAAGTGCCACATCGCTCCCCACAAGTGCCACCTCCTGCCCCACTAGTGCCACCTCCCGCCCCTCACAAGTGCCAACTCCAGCCCCACAAGTGCCAACTCTCGCCCCACAAGTGCCAACTCCTGCCCCACAACATCCACCTCACGCTCCAAAAGTGCCACCTCCTGCCCCACAAGTGCTACTTCCTGCCTTACAAGTGCCACTTCCCGCTGCACAAGTGACACCTCCAGCCCCACAGCTGCCACAACCCGCCCCACAACTTCCACATCCCGCCTCACAACTGCAAGCTCCTGCCCCACAATTGCCACCTCCTACCACACAAGTGCCAACTCCTGCCCCACAAGTGCCACCTCATGTCCCTCAATTTTCACCTTATGCCCCAAAAGTGCCACCTCCCGCCCAACAAGTGCAACATCTCGCCCCGCTAGTGCCACGTCCCGGCCCAAAATTGCTACCTCCTGCCCCACATCATCCACCTCCTGTTCCACAAATGTCACCTCCTGACCCACAACTTCCACCTCCTGCCCCACAAGTGCCACCTTCTGCCTCACAAGTGCCACCCCTTGCCCCACAAGTGCCACATCCCACCGCACAATTTCCACCTCTTGTTACACAAGTCCCACCTCCCGCCCAACAACAGCCTCCTCCTGCCCCACAAGTGCCACCTCCCACCCCACAAATGCCACGTCCTTCCCAATTGCCACGTCCTGTCCCACAAGTGCCACCTCCTGCCGTACAAGTGCCACCCTCTGCCCCACAATTGCCACTTCTTGCCCCACAATTGCCAATTCTTGCCCCACAACTTCCACCTCCCACCCCATAACTTCCACCTCCCGTCCCACAGCTTCCACATCCTGCCCCACAAGTGCCACCTCCTGCCCCAGAAGTACCACCACCTGACCCACAAGTGCCAACTCCTGCCCCACAAGTGCCACATCCCGCCCCACAAGTTCCACCTCCTGCCTTACAAGTGCCCATTCCTGCTTCACAAGTGCCAGCTCATGTTTCACAAATGCCAGCTCCTGCCCCACATCATCAACTTCCTGCCCCACAAGTGTCACCTCCAACCCCACAAAGACAGCCTCCTGCCCCACATCATCCACCTCCTGCCCCACAAGTGCCAATTCCTGCCCCTCAAGTGCCAGCTCATGCCCCACAAGTGCCAGCTCCTGCCCCACAAGTGCCACCTCCTGCCCCACAAGTGCCACCTCCTGCCCCACAAGTGCCACCACCCCGTCAACAAGTGCCACCTCCCGCCCCAAAACTTCCACTTCTCGCCCAACAACAGCCTCCTCCTGCCACACAAGTGCCTCCTCCTGCCCCACATGTGCCTCCTCCTGCCCCACAAGTGCCACCTCCTGCCCCACAACTGCCACTTCCTGCCCCACAAGTGCTACCTACTTCCCCACAAGTGCCACCTCCTGCCCCACATCATCCACCTCCTGCCTCACAAATGCCTCCTCCTGACCCACAATTGCCACCTGCCGCCCCACAACTTCCACCTCACGCCCCAGAAGTGCCACAACCCGCCCCACAAATCCAACTCCTGACCCACAAGTGCCACCTCCCGCCCCACAAGTTCCACCTTCCGCACCATAAGTGCCACCTCCTGCCCCAAAAGTGCCACCTCCCGACCCACATGTGCCAACTTCTGCCCCACAAGTGCCAGCTCCTGCCCCTCAAGTGTCACCTCCTCCCCACAAGTGCCACCCTCTGCTCCACAAGTGCCACTTCCTGCCGCACAAGTGATACCTCCAGCCCCACAACTGCCACCACCCGCCCCACAACTTCCACCTCCCGCCTCACAAGTGCAAACTCCAGGCCCACAAGTGCCACCTCCTGTTCCACAAGAATTAACCCCTTGCCTCACAAGTGCCACCTCCTGCCCCACAAGTGCCACCTCCCACCCCACAAGTGCCACGTCCTTCCCAATTGCCACGTCCTGTCCCACAAGTGCCACATCCTGCCTTACAAGTGCCACCCTCTGCCCCACAATTGCCAATTCTTGCCCCACAATTGCCAATTCTTGCCCCACAACTTCCACCTCCCACCCCATAACTTCCACCTCCCGTCCCACAGCTTCCACATCCTGCCCCACAAGTGCCCGATCCTGCCCCAGAAGTACCACCACCTGACCCACAAGTCCCAACTCCTGCCCCACAAGTGCCACCTCGCATCCCACAAGTGCCACATCCCGCCCCACAAGTGCTACCTCCTGCCTTACAAGTGCCAATTCCTGCTTCACAAGTGCCAGCTCATGCTTCACAAATGCCAGCTCCAGCCCCACATCATCAACTTCCTGCCCCACAAGTGCCACCTCCAACCCCACAAAGACAGCCTCCTGCCGCACAAGTGCCAACTCCTGCCCCACAAGTGCCACCTCCTGCCCCACAAAGACCACCTCCTGCCCCACAAGTGCCAACTCCCGCCCCACATGTTCCACCTACCACCCCACAAATTCCAACTCCTGCCCCACAAGTGCCACCTCCCACCCCACAAATGCCACCTCCTGCCCTGCAACTTCCACCTCCTGCTCCACAAGTGCCATCTCCTGCCCCACATCGTCCACCTCCCACCCAACAAGTGCCAATTCCTGCCCCACAAGTGCCAGTTCATGCCCCACATCATCCACCTTCTGCCCCACAAGTGCCACCTCCTGCCCCACAACGACCACCTCCTGCCCCACAACGACCACCTCCTGCCCCACAAGTGCCAGCTCATTCCCATGAAGTGCCAGCTCCTGCCCCACAAGTGCCACATTTTGCCACATCACTGCCACCTCCCCCCCAAAATAATCCACCTCCTGCCCCACAAGTGTCACTGACCGCCCAACTTCCTCCTCCTGACACACAAGTGCAACCTCCTGCCCCACAAGTGCCAGATCGTGCCCGACAAGAGCCACTTCCTGCCCCACAAGTACCTCTTCCCTCCCAACAAGTTCCAATTTCCGCCCCACAAGTACCACCTCCTGCCCCAAAAGTTCTACATCCTGCCCCACAACTTCAACCTCCCACCCAACAAGTGCCACCACCTGCCCCACAACTGCCAATTCCTGCCCCACATGTGCCAGCTCATGCTTCACAAGTGCCAGCTCCTGCACCACATCATCCACTTCCTGCCCACAAGTGCCAGCTCCTGCCCCACAAGTGCCAGTTCATGCCCCACAAGAGCCACTTCCTTCACCACAGGTACCCCATCCCACCCCACAAGTTTCAATTCCTGCCATACAAGTGCCACCTCCTGCCCCACAGGTGCCATTTCCTGCCCCACAACATCCACCTCCCACACACAAGTGCAACCTACCGCCCCACAACTTCCACCTCCTGCCCCACAAGTGCCAACACCTGCCCCACAAGTGCCACCTCCTGCCCCGCCAGTGCCACCTGTCACCCTGCAAGTCCAGCTCCTGCCCCACAAGTGCCAGCTCATGCTTCACAAGTGCCATCTCCTGCCCCACAAAGACAGCCTCCTGCCCCACATCATCCACCTTCTGCCCCACAAGTGCCACCTCCTGCCCCACAAGTGCCATATCCCGCCCCACAAGTGCCACCTCCTGCCCCACAATTGCCACCTCCTGCCCCACAATTGCCACCTCCCACCCCACAAGTTCCACCTCCTGCCCCAAAAGTGCCAATTCCTGCTTCACAAGTGCCAGCTCATGCTTCACAAGTGCCAGCTCCTGCCCCACATCATCAACTTCCTGCCCCACAAGTGCCACCTCCAACCCCACAAAGACAGCCTCCTGCCCCACATCATCCACCTCCTGCCCCACAAGTGCCAATTCCTGCCCCACTATTGCAAGCTCATGCCCCACAAGTGCCAGCATCTGCCCCACAAGTGCCACCTCTTGCCCAACAGGTACCACCTCCTTCCCCACATCATCCACCCCCTGCCCCACAAGTGCCACCTCCTGCCCCACAACGACCACCTCCTGCCCCACATCATCCAACCCCTGCACCACAAGTGCCAATTCCTGCCCCACAAGTGCCACATTTTGCCACACCACTGCCACCTCCCCCCCAAATAATCCACCTCCTGCCCCACAAGTGTCACTGACCGCCCAACTTCCTCCTCCTGACACACAAGTGCAACCTCCTGCCCCACAAGTGCCAGCTCCTGCCCGACAAGAGCCACTTCCTGCCCCACAAGTACCTCTTCCCTCCCAACAAGTTCCAATTTCCGCCCCACAAGTGCCACCTCCTGCCCCACAAGTGCAACCTCCTGCCCCACAAGTGTCACCTTTCGCCCCACAAATGCCACCTCCCACTCCACAATTTCCACCTCCTGCCCCACAACTTCCACATCCCGATCCACAAGTGCCACCTCACGCCCAACATCTACGACCTCCCACCCCACAACTTCCATCTCCTGGCCCACAAGTGCCAGCTCCTGCCTCAAAAGAGCCACCTCCTGCCCCACAACTTCCACGTAACGCCCCACAAGGACCACCTCCTGCCCCACAAGTGCCACCTCCTGCCCCACAAGTGCCACCTCCTGCCCAACAAGTGCCACCACCCTCCCCAAAATGCCAACTCCCGCCCCACAAGTGCCACGTCCAGCCCCACAACTTCCACCTCCTGCCCCAAATGTGTCAACTCCTGCCCCATAAGTTCCATATCCCGCCCCACAAGTGCCACTACCTGCCCCACTAGTGCCATCTCCATTTCCACAGGTGCCACCTCCCGCCCCACAACTTCCACGTAACGCCCCATAAGTTCCACCTCCTGCCCAACAAGTGCCACCTCTCGTCCCACAAGGACCACCTCCTGCCCAACAAGTGCCACCTCCTGCCCCACAAGTGCCACCTCCTGCCCCACAAGTGCCAGCTCCTGCCCAACAAGTGCCACCTCTCGTCCTACAAGGACCACCTCCTGCCCCACAAGTTCCACCTCTTGCCCCACAAGTGCCAAATACTTCCCCACAACTTCCACCTTCTGCCGCACTAGTGCCAAGTCCAATTCCACAAGTGCCACCTCCCACACCACAAGTGCCACCACCTGACCCACAAGTGCCAACTCCTGCCCCACAAGTGCCATTTCTTGCCCCACAAGTGCCACCTCCTGCCCCACAAGTGCCATTTCCTGCCCTACAACTTCCACCTCCTGCCCCACAAGAGCCAGTTCCAGCCCCACAAATGCCACCGCCCGCCCCACAACTTCAACATCCCGCCATACAAGTGCCACCTCCAGCCCCACAAGTGCCACATCCCTCCCCAAAAGTGCCACCTCCCGCCCAACAATTGTGGCCACATGACAAACAAGTTCCACTTCCTGCCCCACAAGTTCCACCTCCTGCCCAGCAAGTGCCATTTCTTACCCCACAGGTTCCAACTCCTGCCCCACAGGTGCCATTTCCTGTTCCACAAGTGCCACCACCTGACCCACAAGTGCCAACTCCTGCCCCACAAGTGCCATTTCTTGCCCCACAAGTGCCACCTCCTGCCCCACAAGTGCCATTTCCTGCCCTACAACTTCCACCTCCTGCCCCACAAGAGCCTGTTCCAGCCCCACAAATGCCAACTCCCGCCCCACAACGTCAACATCCCTCCATACAAGTGCCAACTCCTGCCCAACGTGTGCCACATCCTGCCCCACAAGTGCCAAATCCTGCCCCGCAACTTTTACCTCCTGCTCCACAATTGCCAACTCCTGCCCCACATCATCCACCTCCTGCCCCACAAGTGCCACCTCCAGCCCCACAAGTGCCACCTCCTGCCCCACAAGTGCCACCTCCTGCCCCACAAGTGCCACCTCCTGCCCCACAAGTGCCACCTACCACGCCACAAATTCGACCTCCTGCCCCACAAGTTCCACCTCCCACCCCACAAGTGCCAAATCCTGCCACGCAACGTCCACATCCTGCTCCACAAGTGCCACCTCCTGCCCCACATCATCCACCTCCCATCCAACAAGTGCCACCACCTGCCGCACAACTGCCAATTCCTGCCCCACAAGTGCCAGCTCATGCTTCACAAGTGCCAGCTCCTGCCCCTCATCATCCACCTCCTGCCCCACAAGTGCCACCTCCCGCCCAACAATTGTGGCCACATGACAAACAAGTGAAAAATCCCACCCCACAAGTGCCACTACATGCCCAACAGGTGCCACCTCCCACCCCACAACTTCAGCCTCCCGCCACAGAAGTGCCAACTCCTGCCCAACGTGTGATATCTCCTGCACCACAAGTTCCAAGTCTTGCCCCACAAGTTCCACCTACCATCCCACAAGTGCCACCTCCAGCCCCACAAGTACCAAATCCTGCCCCACAACTTCCACCTCCTGCCCCAGAAGTGCCATCTCCTGTCGCACAAGTTCCACCTTCTGCCCCACAAGTGTAACCTCCAGCCCCATAAGTGCCAAATCCTGCCCCACAACATCCACCTGTGCCCTACAAATACCATTTCCGGCTCCACATCATCCAACTCCTGCCCCACAAGTGCAACCTCCCGACCCACAAGTTCCACCTCCTGCCATGCAAGTGCCAGCTCCTGCCCCGAAACTGCCAGCTCCTGCTCCACATCTGCCACCTCTCGCCCCACAAGTTCCAGCTCCCGCCCCATAAGTGCCACCTCCCTCTCCACAAATTCCACCTCCCGCCCACAAGTGCCACATCGCTCCCCACAAGTGCCACCTCCTGCCCCACTAGTGCCACCTCCCGCCCCACAAGTGCCAACTCCAGCCCCACAAGTGCCAACTCCAGCCTCACAAGTACCAAATCCTGCCCCACAACTTCCACCTCCTGCCCCAGAAGTGCCACCTCCCGACCCACAAGTGTCACCTCCTGCCGCACATCATCCACCTCCAAACCCATAAGTGCCACCTCCTGCACATCAAGTGCCAATTCCTGCCCCACAAGTGCCAGCACATGCTTCACAAGCGCCAGCTCCAGCCTAACATCATCCACCTCCCGCCCCAAAAGTGCCACATCCCGCCCCACAAGAGCCACTTCCTTCCCCACAAGTACCCCATCCCACACCACAAGTTCCAATTCCTGCCATACAAGTGCCACCTCCTTCCCCACAAGTGCCACCTCCTGCTTCACAACTTCCACCTCCTGACCCACAAGTGCCACCTCCTGCCCCACAACTTCCGCCTTGCGACCCACAAGTGCGAACTCCCACCAAACAACTGACACCTCCTGCCTCACAAGTGCCAACTCCTGCCCAACAAGTGCCACCTCCTGCCCCACTAGTGCCACCTCCCGACCCACAAGTGCCACCTCCTGCCTCGCCAGTTCCACCTCCAGCCGTGCAAGTGCCAGCTCCTGCCCCACATGTGCCACCTCCCGCCCCATAAGTGCCACCTCCCTCTCCACAAATTCAGCCTCCCGCCCACAAGTGCCACATCGCTCCCCACAAGTACCACCTCCCGCCCCACAAGTTCTAACTCCCGCCCCACAAGTGCCAACTCCCGCCCCACAAGTGCCAACTCCCGCCCCACAAGTGCCAACTCCTGCCGGACAACTACCAATTCCAGCCCCACAAGTGCCAGCTCATGCTTCACAAGTGCCAGCTCCTGCCCCTCATCATCTACCTCCTGCCCCACAAGTGCCACCTCCTGCCCAAAACCTGCCACCTCCCTCCCCACAATGCCACCTCCTGCCATATTAGTGCAGCCTCCTGCCCCACAAGTGCCAACTCCCGCCTCAAAAGTCCCACCTCCTTCCAAACAAGTGCCACATCCCGCCCCAAAAGTGCCACTTCCTGCCCCTCTACCGCCACCTCCTGCCCCAGAAGTTCCACTTCCTGCACCACAAGTTACACCTACAGCCCCACAATTTCCACCTCCTGTTTTACAAGTTCCACTTCCGCCCCACAAGTGCCACCTCCTGCCAACAAGTGCCAGTTCATGCCCCACAAGTGCAAGGTCCTGTCCTTCAACTTCCACCTCCTGCCCCACAACTTCCACCTCCTGCCCCACAACGACCACCTCCTGCGCCACATCATCCACCTCCTTCCCCACAAGTTCCAATTCCTGCCCTACAAGTGCCAGCTCATTCCCCTGAAGTGCCAGCTCCTGCCCCACAAGTGCCACATTTTGCCACACCACTGCCACCTCCCCCCCAAATAATCCACCTCCTGCCCCACAAGTGTCACTGACCGCCCAACTTCATCCTCCTGACACACAAGTGCAACCTCCTGCCCCACAAGTGCCAGCTCCTGCCCGACAAGAACCACTTCCTGCCCCACAAGTACCTCTTCACTCCCAACAAGTTCCAATTTCCGCCCCACAAGTGCCACCTCCTGCCCCACAAGTGCAACCTCCTGCCCCACAAGTGCCACCTCCTGCCCCACAAGTGCAACCTCCTGCCCCACAATTGCCACCTCCTGCCCCACAAGTGCCACCTCCTGCCCCACAAGTGCCACCTCCTGCCCCACAAGTGCCACCTCCTGCCCCACAAGTGCCACCTCCCGCCCCACAATTTCCACCTCCTGCCCCACAAGTGCCACCTCCCACCCAACAATTGTGGCCACATGACAAACAAGTTCCACTTCCGCCCCACAAGTGCCACCTCCTGCCCAACAAGTGCCATTTCATGCCCCACAAGTGCAAGGTCCTGTCTTCAACTTCCACCTCCTGCCCCACAAGTGCCACCTCCTGCCCCACAACGACCACCTCCTGCCCCATATCATCCACCCCCTGCACCACAAGTGCCAATTCCTGCCCTACAAGTGCCAGCTCATTCCCCTGAAGTGCCATCTCCTGCCCCACAAGTGCCACATTTTGCCACACCACTGCCACCTCCCCCCCCAAATAATCCACCTCCTGCCACACAAGTGTCACTGACCGCCCAACTTCCTCCTACTGACACACAAGTGCCAGCTCCCAACCCACAACTGCCAGCTCCTGCCCGACAAGAGCCACTTCCTGCCCCACAAGTACCTCTTCCCTCCCAACAAGTTCCAATTTCCGCCCCACAAGTGCCACCTCCTGCCCCACAACTTCCACCTCCCGCCCCACAATTGCCACCTCCTGCCCAACAAGTGCCATTTCTTACCCCACAGGTTCCAAATCCTACCCCACTGGTGCCATTTCCTGCCCCACAAGTGCCATTTCCCCCCCATGTGCCAACTCCTGCCTTACAAGTTTCACCTACCACCCCACAAATTCCACCTCCCACCCCACAAGTTCCACCTCCTGCCCCAAAAGTGCCAATTCCTGCTTCACAAGTGCCAGCTCATGCTTCACAAATGCCAGCTCATGCCCCACATCATCAACTTCCTGCCCCACAAGTGCCACCTCTAACCCCACAAAGACAGCCTCCTGCCCCACATCATCCACCTCCTGCCCCACAAGTGCCAATTCCTGCCCCACAAGTGCCAGCTCATGCCCCACAAGTGCCACCTCTTGCCCCACAGGTGCCACCTCCTGCCCCACATCATCCACCTCCCACGCACAAGTGCAACCTACCGCCCCACAACTTCCACCTCCTGCCCCACAAGTGCCAACACCTGCCCCACAACTGCCACCTCCTGCCCCACAAGTGCCACCTCCTGCCCCGCCAGTTCCACCTGTCACCCTGCAAGTCCAGCTCCTGCCCCACAAGTGCCAGCTCATGCTTCACAAGTGCCAGCTCCTGCCCCACAAAGACAGCCTCCTGCCCCACATCATCCACCTCCTCCCCCACAAGTGACAATACCTGTTAGACAAGTGCAACCTCCAGCCCCACAACTTCAACATCCCGCCACACAAGTGCCGACTCCTGGCAACGTGTGCCACATCCAGCCCCACAAGTGCCAGCTCCTGCCCCACATGTTCCACCTACCACCCCACAAATTCCACCTCATGCCCCACAAGTGCCAACTCCCAACCCACAAATGCCAAATCCTGCAATGCAACTTCCACCTCCTGCTCCACAAGTGCCACCTCCTGCCCCACATCGTCCACCTCCCACCCAACAAGTGCCACCACCTGCCCCACAAGTGCCAATTCCTGCCCCACATGTGCCAGCTCATGCTTCACAAGTGCCAGCTCCTGCCCCACAAGAGCCACTTCCTGCCCCACAAGTACCTCTTCCCTCCCAACAAGTTCCAATTTCCGCCCAACAAGTACCACCTCCTTCTGCACAAGTTCCACCTCCTGCCCTAAAAGCTCCATTTCCTGCCCCAGACGTGCCACCTCCCGCCCCACAAGTGCCACCTCCTGCCCTACAACTTCCACCTCCTGGCCCACAAGTACCACCTCCCGCCCTACAACTGCCAAACCCTGCCCCAAAACTTCCACCTCCTGCCCAACAATTTCCAACTCGTGCCCCACAATTGCCACCTCCTGCCACACAAATGCCACCTTCTGCCTCAAAATGCCACCTCCTGCCCAACAACTCCAACCTCCCGCCCCACAAGTACCACCTCCTGCTCCACAAGTTCCACCTCCTGCCCCATAAGTTCCACCTTACGCCCCACAAGTGCCATCTCCTGCCCCAAAAGCTCAATTTCCTGCCCCATCAGTGCCACCTCCCGCACCACAAGTGCCACCTCCTGCCCCATAAGTGCCAATTTCTGCCCCACAAGTGCCACTTCCCGCCTTACAAATGCCACCTCCTGCCCCACAACTTTCACCTCCTGCCCCACAAGTGCAACCTCCCACCCCACGAGTGACACAATCTGCCCAAGTGCCACCTCCTGCCTCACAACTTCCACCTCCCGCCCCACAAGTGCCACCTCCTGTCTCACAAGTGCAACCTCCCGCCCCACAACTTCCACAACCTGCCCCACAAGTTCCACATCCCGTCACTCAACTTCCAACTCCTGGCCCACAAGTGCGACCTCCTGCCCCACCATTACCACCTCCTGCCCCACAATTTCCACCTCCTGCCCCACAAGTGCCACAACCTGCTCCACAATTTCAACGTACTGCCTTACAAGTGCCACATTCTGCCCCACAAGTGTAGGCTCCTGCTCCACAAGTGCCACCTCCCGAACCACAACCTCAACCTCTGGCCCCACAAGTCCCACCTCCCGCCCCATAAGTGCCACATCCCGCCACACAAGTGCCACCACCCGCCCCACAAGTGCCACCTTCTGTTCCACAACTTCCACCTCCTGCCCCACAAGTTATAACTCCTGCCCCACAAGTGTTGCATTTTGCCCCACAAGTGCCACCTCCTGCTCCACAAGTGCCACCTCCCGACCCACAAGTGCCACATCCCGCCCCACAAGTGCCACCTCCCGCCCCACAAGTGCCACCTCCCGCCCCACAAGTTCCACCTCCTCCCCACAAGTGCCACCTCCTGCCCCACAAGCGCTACCTCCCTCTCCACAAACTCCACCTCCCACGCACAAGTGCCACCTCCTGCCTCACAACTTCAACCTCCCGCCCCAAGAATGCCACATCCTGCCCCACAAGTGCCACCTCCCGCGCCACAAGTGCCACTTCCCGCCCCACAAACTCCACCTCCCACGCACAAGTGCCAACTTCCGCCCCACAAGTGCCACCTCACACCCCAACAGTGTCAACTTCCGCCCCACAAGTGCCACCTCACGCCCCACAACTTCCACATCCCGCCCCACAAATGCCACCTCCTGCACTACAAGTGCCATTTCAGGCCCCACAAGTGCCCCCTCCCGCTCCACAAGTGCCACGTCCTGCCCCACAAGTGCCATCTCCCACCCCACAAGGGCCAAATCCTGCCACGCAACTTCCACCTCCTGCCCCACATCATCCACCTCCCACCCCACAAGTGCCACCTCCTGTGGCACAAGTGCCAATTCCAGCCCTAAAAGTGCCAGCTCATGCTTCACAATTGCCAGCTCCTGCCCCACATCATCCACCTCCTGCCCCACAAGTGCCACCTCCTGTCCCACATGTGCCAACTGCTGCCCCACAAGTGCCATTTCCTGCACCACATTTGCCACCTCCTGCCCCACAAGTGCCACCTCCCACCCCACAAGTTTAACCTCCGGACACACAAGTGCCATCTCCCGCCCCACAAGTGCCAAATCCTGACGTGCAACTTCCACCTCCTGCCCCACAAGTGCCACCTCCCGCCACACAAGTGCCACCTCCCGCCCCTCTATAGCCACCTCCTGCCCCACAAGTTACACCTCTTGCCCCACAAGTTACACCTCTTGCCCCACAACGTCGACCCCCGCCCCACATGTGCCACCACCTGACCCACAAGTACCAACTCCTGCCCCACAAGTGCCATTTCCTGCACCACATTTGCCGCGTTCTGCCCCACAAGTGCCGGCTCCTGGCCCACAAGTGCTACCTCTCGCCCCACAACCTCAACCTCCAGCCACACAAGTGCCACCTCCCGCCCCACAAGTGCCACCTCCCGCCCCACTACTTCCACGTCACACCCCAAATCTTCTTACCTTCCACACCACAAGTGCCACCTCCTGCGCCAAACCTTCAACCTACTGCCCCACAACTGCCACTTCCCACCCAGCAATTGCCACCCCCCGCCCCACAAGTGCCTCCTCCCACCCCACAAGTGCCAACTCTTACCCCACAAGTGCTAACTCCTGCCCCACATCATCCACCAACCGCCCCACAAGTGTCACCTCCTGCACCACAAGTGCCACCTTCCGACCCAAAACTTCCAGCTCCCGCCCCAGTAGTGCCAGCTCCTGGCCCACAATTGCCACCTCCTGCCCCACAACTTCCACTTCCCGCCCAACAACAGCCTCCTCCTGCCCCACATGTGCCTCCTCCTGCCACACAAGTGCCACCTCCTGCCCCACAAGTGCCACTTCCTGCCCCACAAGTGCTACCTACTTCCCCACAACTGCCACCTCCTGCCGCACAAGTGCCACCTCCTGCCCCACATCATCCACCTCCCGACCCACAAGTGCCTCCTCCTGTCCCACAGTTGTCACCTCCCGCTCCACAAGTTACACCTCACCCCCCACAAGTTCTACCACCCACCCCACAAGTGCCACCTGCAGCCCCAGAAGTGTCAAATCCTGCCATACAACTTCCACATCCAGCCCCACAAGTGCCACCTCCCGCCCCACAACTTCCACTTCCCGCCCAACAACAGCCTCCTCCTGCCCCACAAGTGCCTCCTCCTGCCACACAAGTGCCACCTCCTGCCCCACGAGTGCCACCTCCCGCCCCACAACTTCCACTTCCCGCCCAACAACAGCCTCCTCCTGCCCCACAAGTGCCAGCACCTGCCCCACAAGTGCCACCTCCTGCCCCACAAGTGCCACCTCCTGCCCCACAAAGACCACATCCTGCCCCACAAGTGCCAACTCCTGCCCCACATTTTCCACCTACCACCCCACAAATTCCAACTCCTGCCCAACAAGTGCCACCTCCCACCCCACAAATGCCATCTCCTGCCATGCAACTTCCACCTCCTGCTCCACAAGTGCCATCTCCTGCCCCACATCTTCCACCTCCCACCCAACAACTGCCAATTGTGCCCCACAAGTGCCAGTTCATGCCCCACAAGTGCCAGTTCATGCCCCACATCATCCACCTTCTGCCCCACAAGTGCCACCTCCTGCCCCACAAGTGCCACCTCCTGCCCCACAAGTGCCAGCTCATTCCCCTGAAGTGCCAGCTCCTGCCCCACAAGTGCCACAGTTTGACTCACCACTGCCACCTCCCCCCCAAATAATCCACCTCCTGCCCCACAAGTGTCACTGACCGCCCAACTTCCTCCTCCTGACACACAAGTGCAACCTCCTGCCTTACAAATGCCGCCTTTCACCCCACAAGTGCTACCTCCCGCTCCACAACTTCCACCTCCTGCCCCACAAGTGCCACCTCCTGCCCCACATGTGTCAACTCATGCTCCACAAATGCCACCTCCTGCTCCACAAGTTCCACCTCTTGCCCCACAAGTGCCAAATACTTCCCCACAACTTCCACCTTCTGCCCCACTAGTGCCAACTCCAATTCCACAAGTGCCACCTCCAGCCCTACAACTGCCACTTCCAGCCCCACAAGTGCCACCTCCCGCCCAACAACTTCAACATCCCACCACACAAGTGCCAACTCCTGCCCGTGTGCCACATCCTGCCCCACAAGTGCCAACTCCTGCCGCACAACTGACAATTCCTGCCCCAAAAGTGACAGCTCATGCTTCACAATTGCCAGCTCCTGCCCCACATCATCCACCTTCTGCCCCACAAGTGCCACCTCTCGCCCCACAAGTGCCACATCCCGCCCCACAAGTGCCACCTCCTGCCAAACTAGTGCAACCTCCTGCCCCACAAGTGCCATATCTCGCCAGACAATTTACAGCTCCTGCCCCACAAGTGCTACATCCTGCACCACAACTTCAACCTCCTGCCCCACAAGTGCCACGTTCTGCCCCACAAGTGTAGGCTCCTGCCCCACAACTGCCAATTCCTGCCTCACATGTGCCAGCTCATGCTTCACAACTGCCAGCTCCTGCACCACATCATCCACTTCCAGCCCACAAGTGCCAGTTCCTGCCCCACAAGTGCCAGTTCATGCCCCACAAGTGCCAGCTCCTGCCCCACAAGTGCCACATCCTGCCCCACAAGAGCCACTTCCTTCACCACAGGTACCCCATCCCACCCCACAAGTTTCAATTCCTGCCATACAAGTGCCACCTCCTTCCCCACAGGTGCCACCTCCTGCCCCACAAGTGCCACCTCCTGCCCCACAAGTGCCACCTCCCGCCAAACAACTGACACCTCCTGCCCCACAAGTGCCACCTCCTGCCCAACAGGTACCACCTCCTGCCCCACATCATCCACCTCCTCCCCCACAAGTGACAATACTTGTTCCACAAGTGCCACCTCCCGCCCCACAAATGCCAAATCCTGCCCTGCAACTTCCACCTCCTGCCCCACAAGTGCCAATTCCTGCCCCACAAGTTCCAGCTCATGCTTCACAAGTGCCAGCTCCTGCCCCACATCATCCACTTCCTGCTCACATGTGCCACCTCCTGTCCGATAAAGACCACCTCCTGCCCTACATCATCCACCCCCTGCCCCACAAGTGCCACCTCCTGCCCCACAACGACCACCCCCTGCACCACAAGTGCCAATTCCTGCCCTACAAGTGCCAGCTCATTCCCCTGAAGTGCCAGCTCCTGCCCCACAAGTGCCACCTCCCACCCCACAAATGCCACGTCCTTCCCAATTGCCACGTCCTGTCCCACAAGTGCCACCTCCTGCCGTACAAGTGCCACCCTCTGCCCCACAATTGCCACTTCTTGCCCCACAATTGCCAATTCTTGCCCCACAACTTCCACCTCCCACCCCATAACTTCCACCTCCCACCCCATAACTTCCACCTCCCGTCCCACAGCTTCCACATCCTGCCCCACAAGTGCCCGATCCTGCCCCAGAAGTACCACCACCTGACCCACAAGTGCCAACTCCTGCCCCACAAGTGCCACATCCCGCCCCACAAGTTCCACCTCCTGCCTTACAAGTGCCCATTCCTGCTTCACAAGTGCCAGCTCATGTTTCACAAATGCCAGCTCCTGCCCCACATCATCAACTTCCTGCCCCACAAGTGTCACCTCCAACCCCACAAAGACAGCCTCCTGCCCCACATCATCCACCTCCTGCCCCACAAGTGCCAATTCCTGCCCCACAAGTGCCAGCTCATGCCCCACAAGTGCCACCTCCTGCCCCACAAGTGCCACCTCCTGCCCCACAAGTGCCAACTCCTGCCCCACATGTTCCACCTACCACCCCACAAATTCCAACTCCTGCCCCACAAGTGCCACCTCCCACCCCACAAATGCCACCTCCTGCCCTGCAACTTCCACCTCCTGCTCCACAAGTGCCATCTCCTGCCCCACATCGTCCACCTCCCACCCAACAAGTGCCACCTCCTGCCCCACAACGACCACCTCGTGCCCCACAAATGCCAGTTCATGCCCCACAAGTGCCAGTTCATGCCCCACATCATCCACCTTCTGCCCCACAAGTACCACCTCCTGCCCCACAACGACCACCTCCTGCCCCACATCATCCACCCCCTGCACCACAAATGCCAGCTCATTCCCCTGAAGTGCCAGCTCCTGCCCCACAAGTGCCACAGTTTGACACACCACTGCCACCTCCCCCCCAAATAATCCACCTCCTGCCCCACAAGTGTCACTGACCGCCCAACTTCCTCCTCCTGACGCACAAGTGCAACCTCCAGCCCCACAAGTGCCAGCTCCTGCCCAACAAGAGCCACTTCCTGCCCCACAAGTACCTCTTCCCTCCCAACAAGTTCCAATTTCCGCCCCACAAGTGCCACCTCCTGCCCCACAAGTGCAACCTCCTGCCCCACAAATGCCACATTTCGCCCCACAAATGCCACCTCCCGCTGCACAACTTCCACCTCCTGCCCCACAAGTGCCACCTCCCGACCCACAAGTGCCACCTCACGCCCAACATCTACCACCTCCCACCCCACAAGTGCCACCTCCCGCCCTACAACTTCCATCTCGTGGCCCACAAGTGCCACCTCCCGCCCCACAACTTCCACGTAACGCCCCATAAGTTCCACCTCCTGCCCCACAAGTGCCACCTCCCGCCCCACAAGTGTCAACTCATGCTCCACAAATGCCACCTCCTGCTCCACAAGTTCCACCTCTTGCCCCACAAGTGCCAAATACTTCCCCACAACTTCCACCTTCTGCCCCACTAGTGCCAACTCCAATTCCACAAGTGCCACCTCCAGCCCTACAACTGCCACTTCCAGCCCCACAAGTGCCACCTCCCGCCCAACAACTTCAACATCCCACCACACAAGTGCCAACTCCTGCCCCACAAGTGCCATTTCCTGCACCACATTTGCCGCGTTCTGCCCCACAAGTGCCGGCTCCTGGCCCACAAGTGCTACCTCTCGCCCCACAACCTCAACCTCCAGCCACACAAGTGCCACCTCCCGCCCCACAAGTGCCACCTCCTGCCCCACTACTTCCACGTCACACCCCAAATCTTCTTACCTTCCACCCCACAAGTGCCACCTCCTGCCCCAAACCTTCAACCTACTGCCCCACAACTGCCACTTCCCACCCAGCAATTGCCACTCCCCGCCCCACAAGTGCCTCCTCCCACCCCACAAGTGCCAACCCTTACCCCACAAGTGCTAACTCCTGCCCCACATCATCCACCCACCGCCCCACAAGTGTCACCTCCTGCACCACAAGTGCCACCTCCCGACCCACAACTTCCAGCTCCTGCCCCAGTAGTGCCAGCTCCCGGCCCACAATTGCCACCTCCTGCCCCACAACTTCCACTTCCCGCCCAACAACAGCCTCCTCCTGCCCCACATGTGCCTCCTCCTGCCACACAAGTGCCACCTCCTGCCCCACAAGTGCCACTTCCTGCCCCACAAGTGCTACCTACTTCCCCACAACTGCCACCTCCTGCCACACAAGTGCCACCTCCTGCCCCACATCATCCACCTCCCGACCCACAAGTGCCTCCTCCTGACCCACAATTGCCACCTGCCGCCCCACAACTTCCACCTCACCCCCCAAAAGTTCTACCACACACCCCACAAGTGCCACCTGCAGCCCCAGAAGTGTCAAATCCTGCCACACAACTTCCACATCCAGCCCCACAAGTGCCACCTCCCGCCCCACAACTTCCACTTCCCGCCCAACAACAGCCTCCTCCTGCCCCACAAGTGCCTCCTCCTGCCACACAAGTGCCACCTCCTGCCCCACAAGTGCCACTTCCTGCCCCACAAGTGCTACCTACTTCCCCACAAGGGCCACATCCTGCCCCACATCATCCACCTCCTTCCACACAAATGCCTCCTCCTGACCCACAATTGCCACCTGCCGCCCCACAACTTCCACCTCACACCCCACAAGTGCCACCTCCTGCCCCAGAAGTGCCAACTCCTGCCCCACATGTTCCACCTACCACCCCACAAATTCCAACTCCTGCCCCACAAGTGCCACCTCCCACCCCACAAATGCCACCTCCTGCCCTGCAACTTCCACCTCCTGCTCCACAAGTGCCATCTCCTGCCCCACATCGTCCACCTCCCACCCAACAAGTGCCACCTCCTGCCCCACAACGACCACCTCCTGCCCCTCAAATGCCAGTTCATGCCCCACAAGTGCCAGTTCATGCCCCACATCATCCACCTTCTGCCCCACAAGTACCACCTCCTGCCCCACAACGACCACCTCCTGCCCCACATCATCCACCCCCTGCACCACAAATGCCAGCTCATTCCCCTGAAGTGCCAGCTCCTGCCCCACAAGTGCCACAGTTTGACACACCACTGCCACCTCCCCCCCAAATAATCCACCTCCTGCCCCACAAGTGTCACTGACCGCCCAACTTCCTCCTCCTGACGCACAAGTGCAACCTCCAGCCCCACAAGTGCCAGCTCCTGCCCAACAAGAGCCACTTCCTGCCCCACAAGTACCTCTTCCCTCCCAACAAGTTCCAATTTCCGCCCCACAAGTGCCACCTCCTGCCCCACAAGTGCAACCTCCTGCCCCACAAATGCCACATTTCGCCCCACAAATGCCACCTCCCGCTGCACAACTTCCACCTCCTGCCCCACAAGTGCCACCTCCCGACCCACAAGTGCCACCTCACGCCCAACATCTACCACCTCCCACCCCACAAGTGCCACCTCCCGCCCTACAACTTCCATCTCGTGGCCCACAAGTGCCACCTCCCGCCCCACAACTTCCACGTAACGCCCCATAAGTTCCACCTCCTGCCCCACAAGTGCCACCTCCCGCCCCACAAGTGTCAACTCATGCTCCACAAATGCCACCTCCTGCTCCACAAGTTCCACCTCTTGCCCCACAAGTGCCAAATACTTCCCCACAACTTCCACCTTCTGCCCCACTAGTGCCAACTCCAATTCCACAAGTGCCACCTCCAGCCCTACAACTGCCACTTCCAGCCCCACAAGTGCCACCTCCCGCCCAACAACTTCAACATCCCACCACACAAGTGCCAACTCCTGCCCCACAAGTGCCATTTCCTGCACCACATTTGCCGCGTTCTGCCCCACAAGTGCCGGCTCCTGGCCCACAAGTGCTACCTCTCGCCCCACAACCTCAACCTCCAGCCACACAAGTGCCACCTCCCGCCCCACAAGTGCCACCTCCCGCCCCACTACTTCCACGTCACACCCCAAATCTTCTTACCTTCCACCCCACAAGTGCCACCTCCTGCCCCAAACCTTCAACCTACTGCCCCACAACTGCCACTTCCCACCCAGCAATTGCCACTCCCCGCCCCACAAGTGCCTCCTCCCACCCCACAAGTGCCAACCCTTACCCCACAAGTGCTAACTCCTGCCCCACATCATCCACCCACCGCCCCACAAGTGTCACCTCCTGCACCACAAGTGCCACCTCCCGACCCACAACTTCCAGCTCCTGCCCCAGTAGTGCCAGCTCCCGGCCCACAATTGCCACCTCCTGCCCCACAACTTCCACTTCCCGCCCAACAACAGCCTCCTCCTGCCCCACATGTGCCTCCTCCTGCCACACAAGTGCCACCTCCTGCCCCACAAGTGCCACTTCCTGCCCCACAAGTGCTACCTACTTCCCCACAACTGCCACCTCCTGCCGCACAAGTGCCACCTCCTGCCCCACATCATCCACCTCCCGACCCACAAGTGCCTCCTCCTGACCCACAATTGCCACCTGCCGCCCCACAACTTCCACCTCACCCCCCAAAAGTTCTACCACACACCCCACAAGTGCCACCTGCAGCCCCAGAAGTGTCAAATCCTGCCACACAACTTCCACATCCAGCCCCACAAGTGCCACCTCCCGCCCCACAACTTCCACTTCCCGCCCAACAACAGCCTCCTCCTGCCCCACAAGTGCCTCCTCCTGCCACACAAGTGCCACCTCCTGCCCCACAAGTGCCACTTCCTGCCCCACAAGTGCTACCTACTTCCCCACAAGGGCCACCTCCTGCCCCACATCATCCACCCCCTGCACCACAAATGCCAGCTCATTCCCCTGAAGTGCCAGCTCCTGCCCCACAAGTGCCACAGTTTGACACACCACTGCCACCTCCCCCCCAAATAATCCACCTCCTGCCCCACAAGTGTCACTGACCGCCCAACTTCCTCCTCCTGACGCACAAGTGCAACCTCCAGCCCCACAAGTGCCAGCTCCTGCCCGACAAGAGCCACTTCCTGCCCCACAAGTACCTCTTCCCTCCCAACAAGTTCCAATTTCCGCCCCACAAGTGCCACCTCCTGCCCCACAAGTGCAACCTCCTGCCCCACAAATGCCACATTTCGCCCCACAAATGCCACCTCCCGCTGCACAACTTCCACCTCCTGCCCCACAAGTGCCACCTCCCGACCCACAAGTGCCACCTCACGCCCAACATCTACCACCTCCCACCCCACAAGTGCCACCTCCCGCCCTACAACTTCCATCTCGTGGCCCACAAGTGCCACCTCCCGCCCCACAACTTCCACGTAACGCCCCATAAGTTCCACCTCCTGCCCCACAAGTGCCACCTCCCGCCCCACAAGTGTCAACTCATGCTCCACAAATGCCACCTCCTGCTCCACAAGTTCCACCTCTTGCCCCACAAGTGCCAAATACTTCCCCACAACTTCCACCTTCTGCCCCACTAGTGCCAACTCCAATTCCACAAGTGCCACCTCCAGCCCTACAACTGCCACTTCCAGCCCCACAAGTGCCACCTCCCGCCCAACAACTTCAACATCCCACCACACAAGTGCCAACTCCTGCCCCACAAGTGCCATTTCCTGCACCACATTTGCCGCGTTCTGCCCCACAAGTGCCGGCTCCTGGCCCACAAGTGCTACCTCTCGCCCCACAACCTCAACCTCCAGCCACACAAGTGCCACCTCCCGCCCCACAAGTGCCACCTCCTGCCCCACTACTTCCACGTCACACCCCAAATCTTCTTACCTTCCACCCCACAAGTGCCACCTCCTGCCCCAAACCTTCAACCTACTGCCCCACAACTGCCACTTCCCACCCAGCAATTGCCACTCCCCGCCCCACAAGTGCCTCCTCCCACCCCACAAGTGCCAACCCTTACCCCACAAGTGCTAACTCCTGCCCCACATCATCCACCCACCGCCCCACAAGTGTCACCTCCTGCACCACAAGTGCCACCTCCCGACCCACAACTTCCAGCTCCTGCCCCAGTAGTGCCAGCTCCCGGCCCACAATTGCCACCTCCTGCCCCACAACTTCCACTTCCCGCCCAACAACAGCCTCCTCCTGCCCCACATGTGCCTCCTCCTGCCACACAAGTGCCACCTCCTGCCCCACAAGTGCCACTTCCTGCCCCACAAGTGCTACCTACTTCCCCACAACTGCCACCTCCTGCCACACAAGTGCCACCTCCTGCCCCACATCATCCACCTCCCGACCCACAAGTGCCTCCTCCTGACCCACAATTGCCACCTGCCGCCCCACAACTTCCACCTCACCCCCCAAAAGTTCTACCACACACCCCACAAGTGCCACCTGCAGCCCCAGAAGTGTCAAATCCTGCCACACAACTTCCACATCCAGCCCCACAAGTGCCACCTCCCGCCCCACAACTTCCACTTCCCGCCCAACAACAGCCTCCTCCTGCCCCACAAGTGCCTCCTCCTGCCACACAAGTGCCACCTCCTGCCCCACAAGTGCCACTTCCTGCCCCACAAGTGCTACCTACTTCCCCACAAGGGCCACATCCTGCCCCACATCATCCACCTCCTTCCACACAAATGCCTCCTCCTGACCCACAATTGCCACCTGCCGCCCCACAACTTCCACCTCACACCCCACAAGTGCCACCTCCTGCCCCAGAAGTGCCAACTCCTGCCCCACATGTTCCACCTACCACCCCACAAATTCCAACTCCTGCCCCACAAGTGCCACCTCCCACCCCACAAATGCCACCTCCTGCCCTGCAACTTCCACCTCCTGCTCCACAAGTGCCATCTCCTGCCCCACATCGTCCACCTCCCACCCAACAAGTGCCACCTCCTGCCCCACAACGACCACCTCCTGCCCCTCAAATGCCAGTTCATGCCCCACAAGTGCCAGTTCATGCCCCACATCATCCACCTTCTGCCCCACAAGTACCACCTCCTGCCCCACAACGACCACCTCCTGCCCCACATCATCCACCCCCTGCACCACAAATGCCAGCTCATTCCCCTGAAGTGCCAGCTCCTGCCCCACAAGTGCCACAGTTTGACACACCACTGCCACCTCCCCCCCAAATAATCCACCTCCTGCCCCACAAGTGTCACTGACCGCCCAACTTCCTCCTCCTGACGCACAAGTGCAACCTCCAGCCCCACAAGTGCCAGCTCCTGCCCAACAAGAGCCACTTCCTGCCCCACAAGTACCTCTTCCCTCCCAACAAGTTCCAATTTCCGCCCCACAAGTGCCACCTCCTGCCCCACAAGTGCAACCTCCTGCCCCACAAATGCCACATTTCGCCCCACAAATGCCACCTCCCGCTGCACAACTTCCACCTCCTGCCCCACAAGTGCCACCTCCCGACCCACAAGTGCCACCTCACGCCCAACATCTACCACCTCCCACCCCACAAGTGCCACCTCCCGCCCTACAACTTCCATCTCGTGGCCCACAAGTGCCACCTCCCGCCCCACAACTTCCACGTAACGCCCCATAAGTTCCACCTCCTGCCCCACAAGTGCCACCTCCCGCCCCACAAGTGTCAACTCATGCTCCACAAATGCCACCTCCTGCTCCACAAGTTCCACCTCTTGCCCCACAAGTGCCAAATACTTCCCCACAACTTCCACCTTCTGCCCCACTAGTGCCAACTCCAATTCCACAAGTGCCACCTCCAGCCCTACAACTGCCACTTCCAGCCCCACAAGTGCCACCTCCCGCCCAACAACTTCAACATCCCACCACACAAGTGCCAACTCCTGCCCCACAAGTGCCATTTCCTGCACCACATTTGCCGCGTTCTGCCCCACAAGTGCCGGCTCCTGGCCCACAAGTGCTACCTCTCGCCCCACAACCTCAACCTCCAGCCACACAAGTGCCACCTCCCGCCCCACAAGTGCCACCTCCCGCCCCACTACTTCCACGTCACACCCCAAATCTTCTTACCTTCCACCCCACAAGTGCCACCTCCTGCCCCAAACCTTCAACCTACTGCCCCACAACTGCCACTTCCCACCCAGCAATTGCCACTCCCCGCCCCACAAGTGCCTCCTCCCACCCCACAAGTGCCAACCCTTACCCCACAAGTGCTAACTCCTGCCCCACATCATCCACCCACCGCCCCACAAGTGTCACCTCCTGCACCACAAGTGCCACCTCCCGACCCACAACTTCCAGCTCCTGCCCCAGTAGTGCCAGCTCCCGGCCCACAATTGCCACCTCCTGCCCCACAACTTCCACTTCCCGCCCAACAACAGCCTCCTCCTGCCCCACATGTGCCTCCTCCTGCCACACAAGTGCCACCTCCTGCCCCACAAGTGCCACTTCCTGCCCCACAAGTGCTACCTACTTCCCCACAACTGCCACCTCCTGCCGCACAAGTGCCACCTCCTGCCCCACATCATCCACCTCCCGACCCACAAGTGCCTCCTCCTGACCCACAATTGCCACCTGCCGCCCCACAACTTCCACCTCACCCCCCAAAAGTTCTACCACACACCCCACAAGTGCCACCTGCAGCCCCAGAAGTGTCAAATCCTGCCACACAACTTCCACATCCAGCCCCACAAGTGCCACCTCCCGCCCCACAACTTCCACTTCCCGCCCAACAACAGCCTCCTCCTGCCCCACAAGTGCCTCCTCCTGCCACACAAGTGCCACCTCCTGCCCCACAAGTGCCACTTCCTGCCCCACAAGTGCTACCTACTTCCCCACAAGGGCCACCTCCTGCCCCACATCATCCACCCCCTGCACCACAAATGCCAGCTCATTCCCCTGAAGTGCCAGCTCCTGCCCCACAAGTGCCACAGTTTGACACACCACTGCCACCTCCCCCCCAAATAATCCACCTCCTGCCCCACAAGTGTCACTGACCGCCCAACTTCCTCCTCCTGACGCACAAGTGCAACCTCCAGCCCCACAAGTGCCAGCTCCTGCCCAACAAGAGCCACTTCCTGCCCCACAAGTACCTCTTCCCTCCCAACAAGTTCCAATTTCCGCCCCACAAGTGCCACCTCCTGCCCCACAAGTGCAACCTCCTGCCCCACAAATGCCACATTTCGCCCCACAAATGCCACCTCCCGCTGCACAACTTCCACCTCCTGCCCCACAAGTGCCACCTCCCGACCCACAAGTGCCACCTCACGCCCAACATCTACCACCTCCCACCCCACAAGTGCCACCTCCCGCCCTACAACTTCCATCTCGTGGCCCACAAGTGCCACCTCCCGCCCCACAACTTCCACGTAACGCCCCATAAGTTCCACCTCCTGCCCCACAAGTGCCACCTCCCGCCCCACAAGTGTCAACTCATGCTCCACAAATGCCACCTCCTGCTCCACAAGTTCCACCTCTTGCCCCACAAGTGCCAAATACTTCCCCACAACTTCCACCTTCTGCCCCACTAGTGCCAACTCCAATTCCACAAGTGCCACCTCCAGCCCTACAACTGCCACTTCCAGCCCCACAAGTGCCACCTCCCGCCCAACAACTTCAACATCCCACCACACAAGTGCCAACTCCTGCCCCACAAGTGCCATTTCCTGCACCACATTTGCCGCGTTCTGCCCCACAAGTGCCGGCTCCTGGCCCACAAGTGCTACCTCTCGCCCCACAACCTCAACCTCCAGCCACACAAGTGCCACCTCCCGCCCCACAAGTGCCACCTCCCGCCCCACTACTTCCACGTCACACCCCAAATCTTCTTACCTTCCACCCCACAAGTGCCACCTCCTGCCCCAAACCTTCAACCTACTGCCCCACAACTGCCACTTCCCACCCAGCAATTGCCACTCCCCGCCCCACAAGTGCCTCCTCCCACCCCACAAGTGCCAACCCTTACCCCACAAGTGCTAACTCCTGCCCCACATCATCCACCCACCGCCCCACAAGTGTCACCTCCTGCACCACAAGTGCCACCTCCCGACCCACAACTTCCAGCTCCTGCCCCAGTAGTGCCAGCTCCCGGCCCACAATTGCCACCTCCTGCCCCACAACTTCCACTTCCCGCCCAACAACAGCCTCCTCCTGCCCCACATGTGCCTCCTCCTGCCACACAAGTGCCACCTCCTGCCCCACAAGTGCCACTTCCTGCCCCACAAGTGCTACCTACTTCCCCACAACTGCCACCTCCTGCCGCACAAGTGCCACCTCCTGCCCCACATCATCCACCTCCCGACCCACAAGTGCCTCCTCCTGACCCACAATTGCCACCTGCCGCCCCACAACTTCCACCTCACCCCCCAAAAGTTCTACCACACACCCCACAAGTGCCACCTGCAGCCCCAGAAGTGTCAAATCCTGCCACACAACTTCCACATCCAGCCCCACAAGTGCCACCTCCCGCCCCACAACTTCCACTTCCCGCCCAACAACAGCCTCCTCCTGCCCCACAAGTGCCTCCTCCTGCCACACAAGTGCCACCTCCTGCCCCACAAGTGCCACTTCCTGCCCCACAAGTGCTACCTACTTCCCCACAAGGGCCACCTCCTGCCCCACATCATCCACCTCCTTCCACACAAATGCCTCCTCCTGACCCACAATTGCCACCTGCCGCCCCACAACTTCCACCTCACACCCCACAAGTGCCACCTCCTGCCCCAGAAGTGCCACAACCCGCCCCACAAATCCAACTCCTGACCCACAAGTGCCACCTCCCGCCCCACAAGTTCCACCTCCCGCACCACAAGTGCCACCTCCTGCCCCAAAAGTGCCACCTCCCGACCCACATGTGCCAACTTCTGCCCCACAAGTGCCAGCTCCTGCCCCTCAAGTGTCACCTCCTCCCCACAAGTGCCACCTTCTGCTCCACAAGTGCCACTTTCTGCCGCACAAGCGATACCTCCAGCCCCACAACTGCGACCACCCGCCCCACAACTTCCACCTCCCGTCTCACAAGTGCAACCTCCAGGCCCACAAGTGCCACCTCCAGTTCCACAAGAATTAACCCCTTGCCCCACAAGTGCCACCTCCTGCCCCACAAGTGCCACCTCCCACCCCACAAGTGCCACGTCCTTCCCAATTGCCACGTACTGTCCCACAAGTGCCACCTCCTGCCTTACAAGTGCCACCCTCTGCCCCACAATTGCCAATTCTTGCCCCACAATTGCCAATTCTTGCCCCACAACTTCCACCTCCCACCCCATAACTTCCACCTCCCGTCCCACAGCTTCCACATCCTGCCCCACAAGTGCCCGATCCTGCCCCAGAAGTACCACCACCTGACCCACAAGTCCCAACTCCTGCCCCACAAGTGCCACCTCGCATCCCGCAAGTGCCACATCCCGCCCCACAAGTTCCACCTCCTGCCTTACAAGTGCCAATTCCTGCTTCACAAGTGCCAGCTCATGCTTCACAAATGCCAGCTCCAGCCCTACATCATCAACCTCCTGCCCCACAAGTGCCACCTCCAACCCCACAAAGACAGCCTCCTGCCCCACATCATCCACCTCCTGCCCCACAAGTGCCAGCTCCTGCCCCACAAATGCCACCTCCTGCCCCACAAAGACCACCTCCTGCTCCACAAGGGCCATCTCCTGCCCCACATCGTCCACCTCCCACCAAACAAGTGCCAATTGTGCCCCACAAGTGCCAGTTCATGCCCCACAAGTGCCAGTTCATGCCCCACATCATCCACCTTCTGCCCCACAAGTGCCACCTCCTGCCCCACAACGACCACCTCCTGCCCCACAACGACCACCTCCTGCCCCACAAGTGCCAGCTCATTCCCCTGAAGTGCCAGCTCCTGCCCCACAAGTGCCACAGTTTGACTCACCACTGCCACCTCCCCCCCAAATAATCCACCTCCTGCCCCACAAGTGTCACTGACCGCCCAACTTCCTCCTCCTGACACACAAGTGCAACCTCCTGCCCAACATCTACCACCTCCCACCCCACAAGTGCCACCTCCTGCCCAACAACTTCCACCTCCTGCCCCACAAGTGCCACCTCCTGCCCCACAAGTGTCAACTCATGCTCCACAAATGCCACCTCCTGCTCCACAAGTTCCACCTCTTGCCCCACAAGTGCCAAATACTTCCCCACAACTTCCACCTTCTGCCCCACTAGTGCCAACTCCAATTCCACAAGTGCCACCTCCAGCCCTACAACTGCCACTTCCAGCCCCACAAGTGCCACCTCCCACCCAACAACTTCAACATCCCACCACACAAGTGCCAACTCCTGCCCGTGTGCCACATCCTGCCCCACAAGTGCCAAATCCTGCCGCACAACTGACAATTCCTGCCCCAAAAGTGACAGCTCATGCTTCACAATTGCCAGCTCCTGCCCCACATCATCCAACTTCTGCCCCACAAGTGCCAGCTCATGCCCCACATCGTCCACCTTCTGCCCCACAAGTGCCACCTCTCGCCCCACAATTGCCACATCCCGCCCCACAAGTGCCACCTCCTGCCAAACTAGTGCAACCTCCTGCCCCACAAGTGCCATATCTCGCCAGACAATTTACAGCTCCTGCCCCACAAGTGCTACATCCTGCACCACAACTTCAACCTCCTGCCCCACAAGTGCCACGTTCTGCCCCACAAGTGTAGGCTCCTGCCCCACAACTGCCAATTCCTGCCTCACATGTGCCAGCTCATGCTTCACAAGTGCCAGCTCCTGCACCACATCATCCAATTCCAGCCCACAAGTGCCAGTTCCTGCCCCACAAGTGCCAGTTCATGCCCCACAAGTGCCAGCTCCTGCCCCACAAGTGCCACATCCTGCCCCACAAGTGCCACATCCTTCACCACAGGTACCCCATCCCACCCCACAAGTTTCAATTCCTGCCATACAAGTGCCACCTCCTTCCCCACAGGTACCACCTCCTGCCCCACAAGTGCCACCTCCTGCCCCACAAGTGCCACCTCCTGCCCCACAAGTGCCACCTCCTGCCCCACAAGTGACACCTCCTGCCTCGACAGTGCCACCTGTCACCCTGCAAGTCCAGCTCCTGCCCCACAAGTGCCAGCTCATGCTTCACAAGTGCCAGCTCCTGCCCGACATCATCAACTTCCTGCCCCACAAGTGCCACCTCCAACCCCACAAAGACAGCCTCCTGACCCACATCATCCACCTCCTGCCCCACAATTGCCAATTCCTACCCCACTATTGCCAGCTCATGCCCTACAAGTGCCAGCACCTGCCCCACAAGTGCCACCTCCTGCCCAACAGGTACCACCTCCTACCCCACATCATCCACCTCCTCCCCCACAAGTGACAATACTTGTTCCACAAGTGCCACCTCCCGCCCCACAAATGCCAAATCCTGCCCTGCAACTTCCACCTCCTGCTCCACAACTGCCAATTCCTGCCCCACAAGTGCCAATTCCTGCCCCACAAGTGCCAGCTCATGCTTCACAAGTTCCAGCTCCTGCCCCACATCATCCACTTCCTGCTCACATTTGCCACCTCCTGTCCGACAAAGACCACCTCCTACCCCACATCATCCACTCCCTGCCCCACAAGTGCCACCTCCTGCCCCACAACGACCACCTCCTGCCCCACATCATCCAACCCCTGCCCCACAAGTGCCACATTTGTCCACACCACTGTCACCTCCCCCCCCAAAATAATCCACCTCCTGCCCCACAAGTGTCACTGACTGACCAACTTCCTCCTCCTGACCCACAAGTGCAACCTCCTGCCCCACAAGTGCCAGCTCGTGCCCTACAAGTGTCAACTCATGCTTCACAAATGCCACCTCCTGCCCCACAAGTTCCACGTCTTGCCCCACAAGTGCCAAATACTTCCCCACAACTTCCACCTTCTGCCCCACTAGTGCCAACTCCAATTCCACAAGTGCCACCTCCAGCCCTACAACTGCCACTTCCAGCCCCACAAGTGCCACCTCCCGCCCAACAACTTCAACATCCCACCACACAAGTGCCAACTCCTGCCCGTGTGCCACATCCTGCCCCACAAGTGCCAACTCCTGCCGCACAACTGACAATTCCTGCCCCAAAAGTGACAGCTCATGCTTCACAATTGCCAGCTCCTGCCCCACATCATCCACCTCCTGCCCCACAATTGCCACCTCCCACCCCACAAATTCCACCTCCCACCCCACAAGTTCCACCTCCTGCCCCAAAAGTGCCAATTCCTGCTTCACAAATGCCAGCTCATGCCCCACATCATCAACTTCCTGCCCCACAAGTGCCAGCTCATGCCCCACAAGTGCCACCTCTTGCCCCACAGGTGCCACCTCCTGCCCCACATCATCCACCTCCTCCCCCACAAGTGACAATACCTGTTCCACAAGTGCCACCTCCCGCCCCACAACTTCAACATCCCGCCACACAAGTGCCGACTCCTGGCAACGTGTGCCACATCCTGCCCCACAAGTGCCAGCTCCTGCCCCACATGTTCCACCTACCACCCCACAAATTCCACCTCATGCCCCACAAGTGCCAACTCCCAACCCACAAATGCCAAATCCTGCAATGCAACTTCCACCTCCTGCTCCACAAGTGCCACCTCCTGCCCCACATCGTCCACCTCCCACCCAACAAGTGCCACCTCCTGCCCCACAAGTGCCAATTCCTGCCCCACAAGTTCCAGCTCATTCCCCTGAAGTGCCACATTTGTCCACACCACTGCCACCTCCCCCCCCAAATAATCCACCTCCTGCCCCACAAGTGTCACTGACTGACCAACTTCCTCCTCCTGCCCCACAAGTGCCATCTCCCGCCCCACAAGTGCCAGCTCCTGCCCCACAAGAGCCACTTCCTGCCCCACAAGTACCTCTTCCCTCCCAACAAGTTCCAATTTCCGCCCAACAAGTACCACCTCCTTCTGCACAAGTTCCACCTCCTGCCCTAAAAGCTCCATTTCCTGCCCCAGAAGTGCCACCTCCCGCCCCACAAGTGCCACCTCCTGCCCTACAACTTCCACCTCCTGGCCCACAAGTGCCACCTCCCGCCCTACAACTGCCAAACCCTGCCCCAAAACTTCCACCTCCTGCCCAACAATTTCCAACTCGTGCCCCACAATTGCCACCTCCTGCCACACAAATGCCACCTTCTGCCTCAAAATGCCACCTCCTGCCCAACAACTCCAACCTCCCGCCCCACAAGTACCACCTCCTGCTCCACAAGTTCCACCTCCTGCCCCATAAGTTCCACCTTACGCCCCACAAGTGCCAACTCCTGCCCCAAAAGCTCAATTTCCTGCCCCATCAGTGCCACCTCCCGCACCACAAGTGCCACCTCCTGCCCCATAAGTGCCAATTTCTGCCCCACAAGTGCCACTTCCCGCCTTACAAATGCCACCTCCTGCCCCACAACATTCACCTCCTGCCCCACAAGTGCAACCTCCCTGCCCACGAGTGACACAATCTGCCCAAGTGCCACCTCCTGCTTCACAACTTCCACCTCCCGCCCCACAAGTGCCACCTCCTGTCTCACAAGTGCAACCTCCCGCCCCACAACTTCCACAACCTGCCCCACAAGTGCCACCTCCCGTCACTCAACTTCCAACTCCCGCCCCACAAGTGCCACCTCCCGCCCTACAACTTCCACCTCCCGCACCACAACTTCCACCTCCTGCCTCACAAGTTCCACATCCCACCCCACAACTTCATTCTCCCGCCCCACAACTTCCAACTCCTGGCCCACAAGTGCGACCTCCTGCCCCACCATTACCACCTCCTGCCCCACAATTTCCACCTCCTGCCCCACAAGTGCCACAACCTGCTCCACAATTTCAATGTCCTGCCTTACAAGTGCCACATTCTGCCCCACAAGTGTAGGCTCCTGCTCCACAAGTACCACCTCCCGAACCACAACCTCAACCTCTGGCCCCACAAGTCCCACCTCCCGCCCCACAAGTGCCACATCCCGCCCCACAAGTGCCACCACTCGCCCCACAAGTGCCACCTTCTGTTCCACAACTTCCACCTCCTGCCCCACAAGTTATAACTCCTGCCCCACAAGTGTTGCATTTAGCCCCACAAGTGCCACCTCCCGCTCCACAAGTGCCACCTCCCGCCTCACAAGTGCCACCTCCCGACCCACAAGTGCCAACTCCTGCCCCGCAACTTCCATCTCCTTCTCCACAAGTGCCACCTCGAACCGCACAATTGCCACCTCCTTCCCCATATCAACCACCTCCCATCCAACAAGTGCCACCTCCTGCCCCACAAGTGCCAATTCCTGCCCCCCAAGTGCCAGCTCATGCTTCAAAAGTACCAACTCCTGCCCCTCATCATCCACCTCCTGGCCCACAAGTGCCACCTCCTGACCCACAACATCAATCTCCAGCCCCACAAGAGCCGCCTCCTGCCCGACAAGTTACACCTGCTACAAGTTCCACAAGTGCCACCTCCCTGCTCACGAGTGCCACATCCCGCCCCACATGTACCACCTCCTCCATCACAACTTCCACCTCCCGCCCCACATGTACCACCTCCTGCATCACAACTTCCACCTCCCGCCCCACATGTACCACCTCCTGCATCACAACTTCCACCGCCCGCCCCGCAAGTTCCACCTCCTCCCCACAAGTGCCACCCCCCCCCACAAGTGCCACCTCCCGCCCCACAAGTTCCACCTCCCGCCCCACAAGTGCCACCTCCCGCCCCACAAGTGCCACCTCCCTCTCCACAAACTCCACCTCCCACGCACAAGTGCCACCTCCTGCCTCACAACTTACAACTCCCGCTCCAAGAATGCCACATCCCGCCCCACAAGTGCCACCTCCCACCCCACAAACTCCACCTCCCACACACAAGTGCCACCTTCCGCCCCACAAGTGCCACCTCCCACCCCAACAGTGTCAACTTCCGCCCCACAAGTGCCACCTCACGCCCCACAACTTCCACATCCCGCCCCACAAGTGCCACCACCTGACCCACAAGTGCCACCACCTGACCCACAAGTGCCACCACCTGCCCCACAAGTGCCAACTCGTGCCCCACAAGTGCCAACTCCTGCACCACAAGTTCTACCTCCTGCCTTACAAGTGCCACCCCCTGCCTCACAACTTCCACCTCCCGCCCCACAAATGCCACCTCCTGCCCTACAAGTGCCACCTCAGGCCCCACAAGTGCCCCCTCCCGCTCCACAAGTGCCACGTCCTGCCCCACAAGTGCCACCTCTCGCCCCACAAGGGCCAAATCCTGCCCCACATCATCCACCAACCGCCCCACAAGTGTCACCTCCTGCCCCACAACTTCCATCTCCCACTCCACAAGTGCCACCTACTGCACAACAAATACCATCTCCTGCCCCATAAGTGCCACCTCCTGCCCCACAACCGCTACCTCCTGCCTCATATCATTCACCTCCTGCCCCACAATTTCCACCTCCTGCTCAACTAGTGCCACGTGCTGCCCCACAAGTTCCATTTCCCGCCCCACAAGTGCCACCTCCCGCCCCACAAGTGCCGCCTCCAGCCACACAAGTGCTAAATCGTGCCGCACAACTTCCACCTCCCGCCCCACAACTGCCACCTCCCGCCTTAAAAGTGCCACCTCCCGACCCACAAGTGCCTCCTCCTGTCCCACAGTTGTCACCTCCCGCTCCACAAGTTACACCTCACCCCCCACAAGTTCCACCTGCAGCCCCAGAAGTGTCAAATCCTGCCACACAACTTCCACATCCAGCCCCACAAGTGCCACCTCCCACCCCACAACTTCCACTTCCCGCCCAACAACAGCCTCCTCCTGCCCCACAAGTGCCACCTCCTGCCCCACAAGTGCCACTTCCTGCCCCACAAGTGCCTCCTCCTGCCCCACAAGTGCTACCTACTTCCCCACAAGTGCCACCTCCTGCCCCACATCATCCACCTCCTGCCTCACAAATGCCTCCTCCTGACCCACAATTGCCACCTGCCGCCCCACAACACCACCTCACGCCCCACAATTGCCACCTCCCGCCCCACAAGTGCCACAACCCGCCCCACAAATCCAATTCCTGACCCACAAGTTCCACCTCCCGCCCCACGAGTTCCACCTCCCGCCCCACAAGTTCCACCTCCCGCCCCACAAGTGCCACCTCCCGACCCACATAATCCACGTCCTGCTCCAAAATTGCCACCTCCTGCCCCACAAGTGCCACCTCCCACCCAACAAGTGCCACCTCCAGCCCCACCAGTTCCACCGCCCGCCCCACAAGTACCACCTCCTGACCCACAAGTGCCACTACGTGACCCACAATTGCCACCTCCCGTCTCACAATTGCAACTCTTGCCCAACAAGTGCCACCTCCTGCCCCACAATTGCCACCACCCCCCCAACAAGTGCCAACTCCCGCCCCACAAGTACCACATCCCACCCCACAAGTGCAACCTCCTGCCCCACAAGTGCCAACTCCTGCCCCACAACATCCACCTCACGCTCCAAAAGTGCCACCTCCTGCCCCACAAGTGCTACTTCCTGCCTTACAAGTGCCACTTCCCGCTGCACAAGTGACACCTCCAGCCCCACAGCTGCCACAACCCGCCCCACAACTTCCACATCCCGCCTCACAACTGCAAGCTCCTGCCCCACAATTGCCACCTCCTACCACACAAGTGCCAACTCCTGCCCCACAAGTGCCACCTCATGTCCCTCAATTTTCACCTTATGCGCAAAAGTGCCACCTCCCGCCCAACAAGTGCAACATCTCGCCCCACTAGTGCCACGTCCCGGCCCAAAATTGCTACCTCCTGCCCCACATCATCCACCTCCTGTTCCACAAATGTCCCTCCTGACCCACAACTTCCACCTCCTGCCCCACAAGTGCCACCTTCTGCCTCACAAGTGCCACCCCTTGCCCCACAAGTGCCACATCCCACCGCACAATTTCCACCTCTTGTTACACAAGTGCCACCTCCCGCCCAACAACAGCCTCCTCCTGCCCCACAAGTGCCACCTCCCACCCCACAGGTGCCACGTCCTTCCCAATTGCCACGTCCTGTCCCACAAGTGCCACCTCCTGCCGTACAAGTGCCACCCTCTGCCCCACAATTGCCACTTCTTGCCCCACAATTGCCAATTCTTGCCCCACAACTTCCACCTCCCACCCCATAACTTCCACCTCCCGTCCCACAGCTTCCACATCCTGCCCCACAAGTGCCCGATCCTGCCCCAGAAGTACCACCACCTGACCCACAAGTGCCAACTCCTGCCCCACAAGTGCCACCTCGCATCCCGCAAGTGCCACATCCCGCCCCACAAGTTCCACCTCCTGCCTTACAAGTGCCCATTCCTGCTTCACAAGTGCCAGCTCATGTTTCACAAATGCCAGCTCCTGCCCCACATCATCAACTTCCTGCCCCACAAGTGTCACCTCCAACCCCACAAAGACAGCCTCCTGCCCGACATCATCCACCTCCTGCCCCACAAGTGCCAATTCCTGCCCCACAAATGCCAGTTCATGCCCCACAAGTGCCAGTTCATGCCCCACATTATCCACCTTCTGCCCCACAAGTGCCACCTCCTGCCCCACATCATCCACCCCCTGCCCCACAAGTGCCACCTCCTGCCCCACAACGACCACCTCCTGCCCCACATCATCCACCCCCTGCACCACAAATGCCAGCTCATTCCCCTGAAGTGCCAGCTCTTGCCCCACAAGTGCCAGCACCTGCCCAACAAGAGCCACTTCCTGCCCCACAAGTACCTCTTCCCTCCCAACAAGTTCCAATTTCCGCCCCACAAGTGCCACCTCCTGCCCCACAAGTGCAACCTCCTGCCCCACAAATGCCACCTCCCGCTTCACAACTTCCACCTCCTGCCCCACAAGTGCCACCTCCCGCCCTACAACTTCCATCTCCTGGTCCACAAGTGCCACCTCCCGCCCCACAACTTCCACGTAACGCCCCGTAAGTTCCACCTCCCGCCCAGCAAGTGCCACCTCCTGCCCCACAAGTGCCACCTCCTGCCCCACAAGTGTCAACTCATGCTCCACAAATGCCACCTCCTGCTCCACAAGTTCCACCTCTTGCCCCACAAGTGCCAAATACTTCCCCACAACTTCCACCTTCTGCCCCACTAGTGCCAACTCCAATTCCACAAGTGCCACCTCCAGCCCTACAACTGCCACTTCCAGCCCCACAAGTGCCACCTCCCGCCCAACAACTTCAACATCCCACCACACAAGTGCCAACTCCTGCCCGTGTGCCACATCCTGCCCCACAAGTGCCAACTCCTGCCGCACAACTGACAATTCCTTCCCCAAAAGTGACAGCTCATGCTTCACAATTGCCAGCTCCTGCACCACATCATCCACCTTCTGCCCCACAAGTGCCACCTCCTGCCCCACAAGTGCCACATCCCGCCCCACAAGTGCCACCTCCTGCCAAACTAGTGCAACCTCCTGCCCCACAAGTGCCATATCTCGCCAGACAATTTACAGCACCTGCCCCACAAGTGCTACATCCTGCACCACAACTTCAACCTCCTGCCCCACAAGTGCCACGTTCTGCCCCACAAGTGTAGGCTCCTGCCCCACAAGTGCCAACCCTTACCCCACATGTGCCAACTCTTGCCCCACATCATCCACCAACCGCCCCACAAGTGTCACCTCCTGCACCACAAGTGCCACCTCCCGACCCACAACTTCCAGCTCCCGCCCCAATAGTGCCAGCTCCCGGCCCACAGTTGCCACCTCCTGCCCCACAACTTCCATCTCCCACTCCACAAGTGCCACCTACTGCACAACAAATACCATCTCCTGCCCCATAAGTGCCACCTCCTGCCCCACAACCGCTACCCCCTGCCTCATATCATTCACCTCCCGCCCCACAATTTCCACCTCCTGCTCAACTAGTGCCACGTGCTGCCCCACAAGTTCCATTTCCCGCCCCACAAGTGCCACCTCCCGCCCCACAAGTGCTAAATCGTGCCGCACAACTTCCACCTCCCGCCCCACAACTGCCACCTCCCGCCTTAAAAGTGCCACCTCCCGACCCACAAGTGCCTCCTCCTGTCCCACAGTTGTCACCTCCCGCTCCACAAGTTACACCTCACCCCCCCCAAGTTCTACCACCCACCCCACAAGTGCCACCTGCAGCCCCAGAAGTGTCAAATCCTGCCACACAACTTCCACATCCAGCCCCACAAGTGCCACCTCCCGCCCCACAACTTCCACTTCCCGCCCAACAACAGCCTCCTCCTGCCCCACATGTGCCTCCTCCTGCCACACAAGTGCCACCTCCTGCCCCACAAGTGCCACTTCCTGCCCCACAAGTGCTACCTACTTCCCCACAAGTGCCACCTCCTGCCCCACATCATCCACCTCCTGCCTCACAAATGCCTCCTCCTGACCCACAATTGCCACCTGCCGCCCCACAACTTCCACCTCACGCCCCACAAGCGCCACCTCCACATCCACAAGAATTAACTCCTGCCCCACAAGTGCCACCTCCTGCCCTTCAAGAGCCACTTCTTGCCCCACAAGTAACATTTCCTGCCCCACAAGTGCCAACCCCTGCCCAACAAGTGCTATGACCCAGCCCAAAAGTGCCAACTCCTGCCCCACTAGTGCCACCTCCCGCCACACAAGTGCCACCACCCTCCCCACAACTTCAACCTCCTTCCCCAAAACATCCACCTCCCGCCCCACAGGTGTCATCATCTGCCCCACAACTGCCACATCCCGCCCCACAAGTGCCACCCCTTGCCCCACAAGTGCCACATCCCACCGCACAATTTCCACCTCTTGTTACACAAGTCCCACCTCCCGCCCAACAACAGCCTCATCCTGACCCACAAGTGCCACCTCCTGCCCCACAAGTGCCACCTCCCGCCCCTCAAGTGCCACACACTGCCCCACAAGTGCCGCCCCCAGCCCCGCAAGTGCCACCCCTTGCCCCACAAGTGCCACATCCCACCGCACAATTTCCACCTCTTGTTACACAAGTCCCACCTCCCGCCCAACAACAGCCACCTCCCACACCACAAGTCCCACATCCCCATTCACAAGTTCCACCTCCTGCCTTACAAGTGCCAATTCCTGCCCTACAAGTGCCAGCTCATTCCCCTGAAGTGCCAGCTCCTGCCCCACAAGTGCCACATTTGTCCGCACCACTGCCACCTCCCTGCAAAAATAATCCACCTCCTGCCCCACAAGTGTCACTGACCGCCCAACTTCCTCCTCCTGACCCACAAGTGCAACCTCCTGCCCCACAAGTGCCAGCTCCTGCCCGACAAGAGCCACTTCCTGCCCCACAAGTACCTCTTCCCTCCCAACAAGTTCCAATTTCCGCCCCACAAGTGCCACCTCCTGCCCCACAAGTGCAACCTCCTGCCCCACAAGTGCAACCTTTCGGCCCACAAGAGCCACCTCCCGCTCCACAACTTCCACCTCCCACTCCACAACTTCCACCTCCTGCCCCAGTAGTGCCACCTCCCGACCCACAAGTGCCACCTCCTGGCTCAAAAGAGCCACCTCCCGCCCCACAACTTCCACGTAACGCCCCATAAGTTCCACCTCCTGCCCAACAAGTGCCACCTCTCGTCCCACAAAGACCACCTCCTGCCCCACAAGTGCCACCTCCTGCCCCACAAGTGCCACCTCCTGCCCAACAAGTGCCACCTCCTGCCCAACAAGTGCCACCACCCTCCCCAAAATGCCAACTCCCGCCCCACAAGAGCCACGTCCAGCCCCACAACTTCCACCTCCTGCCCCAAATGTGTCAACTCCTGCCCCATAAGTTCCATATCCCGCCCCACAAGTGCCACTACCTGCCCCACTAGTGCCATCTCCATTTCCACAGGTGCCACCTCCCGCCCCACAACTTCCACGTAACGCCCCATAAGTTCCACCTCCTGCCCAACAAGTGCCACCTCTCGTCCCACAAGGACCACCTCCTGCCCCACAAGTGCCACCTCCTGCCCCACAAGTGTCAACTCATGCTCCACAAATGCCACCTCCTGCCCCACAAGTTCCACCTCTTGCCCCACAAGTGCCAAATACTTCCCCACAACTTCCACCTTCTTCCGCACTAGTGCCAACTCCAATTCCACAAGTGCCACCTCCCACACCACAAGTGCCACCACCTGACCCACAAGTGCCAACTCCTGCCCCACAAGTGCCATTTCTTGCCCCACAAGTGCCACCTCCTGCCCCACAAGTGCCATTTCCTGCCCTACAACTTCCGCCTCCTGCCCCACAAGAGCCAGTTCCAGCCCCACAAAGGCCACCTCCCGCCCCACAACTTCAACAGCCCGCCATACAAGTGCCAACTCCTGCCCAACGTGTGCCACATCCTGCCCCACAAGTTCCAAATCCTGCCCCACAAGTGCAACCTCCTGCCCCACAAGTGCCACCTCCCACCCCACAAGTGCCAAATCCTGCCACGCAACGTCCACATCCTGCTCCACAAGTGCCACCTCGAACCGCACAATTGCCACCTCCTTCCCCATATCAACCACCTCCCATCCAACAAGTGCCACCTCCTGCCCCACAACTGCCAATTCCTGCCCCACAAGTGCCAGCTCATGCTTCACAAGTGCCAGCTCCTGCCCCTCATCATCCACCTCCTGCCGCAGAAGTGCCACATCATAACATTATGTGCAGTGTGGATCATTAGAAGCTCCATACTCCAGTTCCATGGAATAACAACGTTCCAAATACTCATCTCTCAGAAGAAAACTACATATCCCAGAGGACTTCGCGGCCAAAGGTAAGTCATGGGAGGAGGACATATGTATAATCTCCTCCCAGGCTGGAGCTCTCTTTTTTGGGCTGGGGACCCTACAGGGCAGCTGCCCCCTGTCATTCGCAAAGGTAAATCTAGGTAACCTGTGACAGATTTTGGTGGAGATGGCGGGCATAAGCTGCTGCTTTTTAGCTTTTAGAACAAATCTCTCTTTGCTCTCAGAGAGCTTCGTTAGGGATGTGATATCTTTTCATAGCTGCTCACTGAGAACGTGACCTTGAAAGTCCAGGCAAACTGTCAAAATTCAGGGGTAGCTGTAAACTCTGAGCATTGTTATCTTGCTTTTGTAAAGAAAACAAAGGGATTTCTTTCTCTCCCAGAGCACAGCTAGCTAGCTCTGACTTTTACAGTGCCTGCCAGCTACTGCCAGCTATGAGTCTGCTCTTTATTTTAGGAGCACTGCATAGGGGATTCAAAGCCATCATGTTCTTTGAAACTTACTGGCCCTTCTTAATTTATTGATTTCTTGTTATAGAATATATGCATTATACGACCAAGTAAGGGCCTGGTACTTCTACGCAATGTGGTATGATGTGAATTTTGACACTTGCATCCCAGATGAAATAGTTAATTTTAGAATGACTAATTTCACAATTGCTAATTTCACAGCAGCTAGTTTTACAAACACCACGATGTTCAATCCGGTTTCCAGGCTGCCTTATCAGATTGCCGCACAGTTTTTGAAAACCGAGTTAGTGTTCATCCTTGTGTTCATACTCATGTTCATGTTATCAGTATCAATATATATGAATGTACTCCTCTCCATTCGTTCTATGCGGAAGTCCCCTCCAAAACCAGAAAATGCTGACTGGCAGGGAATATGGAAAGGTTTAGGAAAAATCTTAGAAGCGTGGGGACCCGCAGTGTCATGGGATTTCACTCTTGAACACCTGAGGGACCCCGAGAAATTGAGTATTTGAGTCAGAGATCTAAGGAGGTAAACCACACTTGGGGTTTGGCTTATGCTTACCGTGCTCTATATACTACTACCCTGGAGAGGGAGAGTTTCCGATCTGAGGTTCAAGCCTCAAAAAAAAAATAAATCCCCAAGTCAACTCTGATCAGTCACAGGAGGCACCAGTAACAATATCAGTTGCCCCTGTGGAAGGAAGAAATGGAAACAGGTGTCCTTGTGTCTAGGATGAGAAGAAGGAGAAGCAGAGGAGGAGGCAGCAGAAGATCCAGGTAGGGGGTCTGGATTGGCACTGAGAAATGCAAAAAAAACAAACAAAAAAAAACAAAAAAAAAAAACTAAGAGGCATGAAGAAGAGAGTGATGAGGAGGAAATCTCTATTACCATTCATCAATCTCTGAAGATGGATGAATTCCAAGGCTCAAGAAAGGAGTTTACATGGCATCAAAATGAAGGTCTCTTGCCTGATTGATTTGCTGCTGGGACAATGGGGCCAACAGCCTGTCTCTAGCTGGTAATGAATCTCACCAACTAGGAAGCATTGCCAGAGACCCAGCTATCGACAGAGAGATTAGCAGATGTTTGGATGGAGCTGGCACCCTCTGGACTGTTAACAGCCGTGAGGGAAATGTAACCCTTCAAGGATGCTTTGAAGCCTCAGACTATTAAGTGGGATACCATCGAAAAAGGTATCCAGTACCTGAGGGAAATGACCGTGGTGGAAATGTTGTATGACCCTGATCCACAAGACCGTGATCCTGAGAGAGTGAGGACCAAGCCTAGCATGTGGCAGAAACTCACAAGTACAGCACCAGAAAGATATGCACACACACTGGCAACGACATTTGGAAGATCTGAGGAACAAGAGAGAAGACCCCGAGTTTTTGAACTGATTATGACACTTCAAAACTATGAAGAGCAGCTCCCCCCAGTACGCACCGCAGTTTCTGCCATCTCACGAGTAGAAGACTGATAGATGAAATGCACAAGAAACTATTTCCATCGACTAATTGTGATGGTCGAGTAGTAGTATCAGAAACGACAGATGAAGGTCAGTCTCCATACGGGTCACCAGGTCTAGTGAAGGACCTGATCAAAATATTCCAATCCTACTCTTCACCTGTATCATCAAAAGTTTCAGCTATTAGACACACGTGCTTTCCAGCTCAAGCAAGGAACAACAGTAAGATTGCACAGCGTGTTTCCATGTGGTGCTACCTACGGGACCACAGAGAAGACATGAGGAAGTGGCACGACCAGCCTACTCCTGTACTACGAGCACGGGTGAGAGAACTACAAAACAGACCAACCACCAGTGGAGTTGCTCCATTCATCACAGGTAACCCATAGAGGGGCCCTGCCCTCAGTCTTGGCGGGGAGAGGGATAATAAGAGTTTATTGGACTGTGTGGATTAAATGGTCTGGCCCAACAGAACCACAGAACCACTGCTGGATACCGGTGCAAAGTGCACTCTAATGCCCTCGAATCACAAAGGGACAGAATCAATCAAACAGAATCAATGGAGTGACTGGGGGCTCTCAAGAATTGACTGTGTTGGAGGCCGAAATAAGCCTCACTGGTAAAGACTGGCAAAAACATCCTATTGTGACTGGCCCAGTGGCTCCGTGTGTCCACAAGTGCCACCTCCCGCCCCACAAGTGCCAAATCCTGCCCTTCAACTTCCACCTCCTGCTCCACAAGTGCCACCTCCTGCCCCACAACGACCACCTCCTGCCCCACATCATCCACCCCCTGCGCCACAAGTGCCAATTCCTGCCCTACAAGTGCCAGCTCATTCCCCTGAAGTGCCAGCTCCTGCCCCACAAGTGTCACTGACCGCCCAACTTCCTCCTCCTGACACATAAGTGCAACCTCCTGCCCCACAAGTGCCACCTCCCGCCCTACAACTTCCACCTCCCGCTCCACAACTTCCACCTCCTGCCCCACAAGTGCCACCTCCCGCCCTACAACTTCCATCTCCTGGCTCACAAGTTCCACCTCCTGCCCAACAAGTGCCACCTCTCGTCCCACAAGGACCACCTCCTGCCCCACAAGTGCCACCTCCTGCCCCACAAGTGTCAACTCCTGCTCCACAAATGCCACCTCCTGCCCCACAAGTGCCACCTCTTGCCCCACAAGTGCCAAACACTTCCCCACAACTTCCACCTTCTGCCGCACTAGTGCCAACTCCAATTCCACAAGTGCCACCTCCCACACCACAAGTGCCACCACCTGACCCACAAGTGCCAACTCCTGCCCCACAAGTGCCATTTCTTGCCCCACAAGTGCCATTTCCTGCCCCACAAGTGCCATTTCCTGCCCTACAACTTCCACCTCCTGCCCCACAAGAGCCAGTTCCAGCCCCACAAATGCCACCTCCTGCCCCACAACTTAAACATCCCGCCATACAAGTGCCACCTCCTGCCCAACGTGTGCCACATCCTGCCCCACAAGTGCCAAATCCTGCCCCGCAACTTTTACCTCCTGCTCCACAAGTGCCAACTCCTGCCCCACATCATCCACCTCCTGCCCCACAAGTGCCACCTCCAGCCCCACAAGTGCCACATCCCTCCCCACAAGTGCCACCTCCTGCCCCACAAGTGCCACCTCCCGCCCCACAACTTCCACCCCCTCCCCTCAAGTTACATCTCCTGCCCCACAAATGCCAACACCTGACCCACAAGTTCCACTTCCTGCCCCACAAGTGCCAGCTCAGGCTTCACAAGTGCCAGCTCCTGCACCACATCATCCACTTCCCGCCCCACAAGTGCCACCTCCTGCCCAACAATTGCCATTTCTTACCCCACAGGTTCCAACTCCTGCCCCACAGGTGCCATTTCCTGCCCCACAAGTGCCACCTCCTGTCCCACATGTGCAAACTCCTGCCCCACAAGTGCCATTTCCTGCCCCACATCTTCCACCTCCCGCCCCAGAAGTGCCAGTTCCTGTCCCACAATTGCCACCTACCATGCCACAAATTCCACCTCCTGCCCCATAATGACCACCTCCTGCCCCATAAGTTCCACCTTACGCCCCACAATTGTCATCTCCTGCCCCAAAAGCTCAATTTCCTGCCCAATGTATTCCTATGGGTACCTATGGGTTTCAATGTGGTCCCTATGTGCCTCTATGGGGTCTCTTATGGGTCTCAGCGAGGTCCCTATGTGTCTCTATGGGTCTCACTGTCCCCCACTATGTTCCATGGGGTCCCTATGTGTCCCAATGTCCCCCTATTGGTTGCTATGTACCTCTATGGGGTCTCTATGTGGTCTCTTATGGGTATTTCTGGGCCCAAATGTCTTCCTATGGGTATCTATGGGTTTCAATGTGGTTTCTATGTGCCTCTATGGGTCTCACTGTCCCCCACCTTAATCCATGGGGTCTCTATGTGTCCCAATGTCCCCCCTATGGGTTGCTATGTGCCTCTTTGGGTTCTCTATGGGGCTCTATGGGGTGCCTATGGAGCTCTATGGAGTACTATGGGGCGTCTATGGAACGCTATGGTGTGTCTATGTGGCAAAATGAGTTTCTATGGGTGGCTATGGGAGCTCTATGGGGCACAATGGGTTGCCTACGGGGCTCTATGGGATGTCTATGGGGCTCTATGGCGCGGCTATATGTCCTTATGTGGTGTCTATGTGGCACTGTGTTGTGCTATGGGGTGCTGTGAGGCACTATGGGGTGCTATGGGGCTCTATGGAGCAGTATAGGGTGTCTATGGGTCCCTATGGGGTGCAATGGGGCGCTGTGGGGCACAAGGGAGTGTCTATGAGGCTCCATGGGCTGCTATGGGGCACTGTGGAGTAGCTATGTAATGATTTGGGGTCTCTTTGTGCCCCTATGGGGCGCTATGTGTCACTATGTGGTGTCTATGGGGCTCTATGGGGTGGCTATGCGGTGCTGTAGGGTGGCTATGGGTTGCTTTGGGGTATCCTTGGGTTCCTATGGGGCACTATGGGTGACTATGGGGTGCTATGGTTTGCTATGGGGCTCTATGCGGAAGAATGGGGTCTCTATGGGGCGCTATGAGGTCCCTATGGGGCTCTATGGGGAGTCTATGGGGTGTCTTTGGGGATCTATGGGTTGTCTGTGGGGCTCTATGGGGTCTGCATGGGGTCTGTATGGGGTTCAGTGGGTCTCTATGGGGCTCTATGGGGTGTCTACAGGCACTATGGGGCGATATGGGGTGTCTATGTGGTTCAATTGGGCTCTATGGTGTGGCTGTAGGGCCTTATGTGGTGTCTATGGGGCACTGTGGGCTGCTATGGGGTGCTGTGGGGAACTATGGGGTGTCTATGGGGCTCTATGGAGCAGTATGCTGTGTCTATGGGTCCCTATGGGCTTCAATGTGGTCCCTATGTGCCTCTATGGGGTCTCTTATGGGTCTCAGCAGAGTCTCTATGTGTCTCTACGGGTATCACTGTCCCCCACTGTAATCCATGGTGTCCCTATGTGTCCCAATGTCACCCTATGGGTCCCAGTGTCTCCCTATGGGTCACTATGTGTCCCTATGTGTCCCAATGTCCCCCCTATGGGTTGCTATGTGCCTCTATGGGTTCTCTATGGGGCTCTATGGGGGGCCTATGGAGCTCTATGGGGTTCTATGGGGCGTTCTGAGGTTTCTATGGGGTGTCTATGGAACGCTATGGTGTGTCTATGTGGCAAAATGAGTTTCTATGGGTGGCTATGGGAGCTCTATGGGGCACAATGGGTTGCCTACGGGGCTCTATGGGATGTCTATGGGGCTCTATGGCGCGGCTATATGTCCTTATGTGGTGTCTATGTGGCACTATGTTGTGCTATGGGGTGCTGTGAGGCACTATGGGGTGCTATGAGGCTCTATGGAGCAGTATAGGGTGTCTATGGGTCCCTATGTGGTGCAATGGGGCGCTGTGGGGCACAAGGGAGTGTCTATGAGGCTCCATGGGCTGCTATGTTGCACTATGGAGTAGCTATGGGGTGCTATGGGGTCTCTTTGGGCCCCTATGAGTCACTATGGGGTGTCTATGGGGCTCTATGGGGTATCTTTGTGTTCCTATGGGGCGCTATGGGTGACTATGGGGTCGCTATGGGTTTCTTTGAGGCACTATGGGTCTCAATGGGGTCTCTATGGGTCTCAATTTATCCTTATGGCTCCCAATGACTGTCTATGGGTCTCTATGTGTCCCTATGGGTCCCAGTGTCTCTCTATGGGTCCCAATGTCTTCCTCTGGATCTCTATGGGTCCCTATGGGTCCCAGTGTCTCTCTCTATTTCCCCCTGTCTAGGTGGTAACTATACAGATGGTAACAAAGATGGTAACAAATGTACAGAGGTTCTAAGCGAGAGAGAAACTCACCAGTGGTGATGCCTTCGCTGAGGAAGCTGGGGCGGTCTTCACTGCAGAGCGATGTCCAAGAGATGCTGCCTCACAGAATCACAGAATTCTCAAGGTTGGAAAAGGGCTGCCAGCTTTTGTAGGAGAATAGCATGGGAGACAGTTGTGAAGGCTTTGCTGAAGTCCAAGTAGAGCACATCAACAGCCTTTCTTTCTTTCCTTCATCCATCAGATGGGTCACAGGATCGTAGAAGGAGATCAGATTGGTCAAGCAGGAGCTGCCCTTCACGAACCCATGCTGGCTAGGTCTGATCTCCTGCTCATCCCACACCTGCCGCATCTCCCTCAAGACAATTCGTTCCATTCCCTTCCCTGGCACCGAGGTCAGGCTAACAGGCCTGGAGTTGCCCGGATCCTCCTGACAACCTTGCTTGGAAATGGGAGTCACGTTGGCAAGCCTCCAGTCTTCTGGGACCTCACCCGGTAACAGGGAGCTCGGAAAGATAATGGAAAGCGGCTCGAGTGAGGGTCAGCCCTTAAATGAGGTCTCAGAGGAGGTGGAGTCGAGCTCCAGCCCTCCCGGGAGCACAGCTCCATTACTCTCACCTGTGCTCCCGCAGCTGACCCCACACTTGCCTCAGCTGATTAATCAGAGGTTCAGGCTGTGATTACCAATCTCCCATACAGCCCCTATGGGTCCCAACGTTTCCCTATGGGTCTCTAGCTGTCCCTATAGGTCTCTATGGGGTTATTATGCCTCTAAATGGGTCCCTATGTCTCTCTATGGGGTCCCTATGTGTCCCAATGTCCCCCTATGGATCTCTATGTATCCATATGGGTCCCAGTGACTCCCTTTGGGTCACTAATGAGTCACTATGTGTCCCAACGTCTCCCCTATGGGTTGCTATGTGCCTCTGTGGGGTCTCTTATGGGTATCTCTGGACCCAAATGTATTCCTATGGGTACCTATGGGTTTCAATGTGGTCCCTATGTGCCTCTATGGGGTCTCTATGGGTCTCAGCAGTGTCCCTATGTGTCTCTATGGGTCTCACTGTCCCCCACTGTAATCCATGGGATCCCTATGTGTCCCAATGTCCCCCTATGGGTCCCAGTGTCTCCCTATGGGTCACTATGTGTCCCTGTGTGTCCCAATATCCCCCCTATGGGTAGCTATGTGCCTCTATGGGGTCTCTTATTTGTATCTATGGGCTTAAATGTCCTCCTATGAATATCTATGGGTTTCAATGTGGTCCCTATATGCCTCTATGGGGTCTCTTATGGGTCTCAGCAGAGTCTCTATGTGTCTCTACGGGTATCACTGTCCCCCACTGTAATCCATGGTGTCCCTATGTGTCCCAGTGTCACCCTATGGGTCCCAGTGTCTCCCTATGGGTCACTATGTGTCCCTATGTGTCCCAATGTCCCCCCTATGGGTTGCTATGTGCCTCTATGGGTTCTCTATGGGGCTCTATGGGGTGCCTATGGAGCTCTATGGGGTTCTATGGGGCGTTCTGAGGTTTCTATGGGGTGTCTATGGAACGCTATGGTGTGTCTATGTGGCAAAATGAGTTTCTATGGGTGGCTATGGGAGCTCTATGGGGAACAATGGGTTGCCTACGGGGCTCTATGGGATGTCTATGGGGCTCTATGGCGCGGCTATATGTCCTTATGTGGTGTCTATGTGGCACTGTGTTGTGCTATGGGGTGCTGTGAGGCACTATGGGGTGCTATGGGGCTCTATGGAGCAGTATAGGGTGTCTATGGGGCCCTATGGGGTGCAATGGGGTGCTGTGGGGCACAAGGGAGTGTCTATGAGGCTCCATGGGCTGCTATGGGGCACTGTGGAGTAGCTATGGAATGATTTGGGGTCTCTTTGTGCCCATATGGGGCGCTATGGGTCACTTTGTGGTGTCTATGGGGCTCTATGGGGTGGCTATGCGGTGCTGTAGGGTATCATTGGGTTCCTATGAGGCGCTATGGGTGACTATGGGGTGCTATGGTTTGCTATGGTGCTCTATGCGGAAGAATGGGGTCTCTATGGGGCGCTATGAGGTCCCTATGGGGCTCTATGGGGAGTCTATGGGGTGTCTTTGGGGATCTATGGGTTGTCTGTGGGGCTCTATGGGGTCTGCATGGGGTCTGTATGGGGTTCAGTGGGTCTCTATGGGGCTCTATGGGGTGTCTACAGGCACTATGGGGCGAAATGGGGTGTCAATTTGGTTCAATTTGGCTCTATGGTGTGGCTGTAGGGCCTTATGTGGTGTCTATGGGGCACTGTGGGCTGCTATGGGGTGCTGTGGGGAACTATGGGGTGTCTATGGGGCTCTATGGAGCAGTATGCTGTGTCTATGGGTCCCTATGGGGTGCAATGGGGTGCTGTGGGGCACAATGGAGTGTCTATGAGGCTCCATGGGCTGCTATGGGGCACTATGGAGTAGCTATGGGGTTCTATGGGGTCTCTTTGGGCCCCTATGGGTCACTATGGGGTGTCTATGGGGATCTATGGGGTATCTTTGTGTTCCTATGGGGCGCTATGGGTGACTATGGGGTCGCTATGGGTTTCTTTGAGGCACTATGGGTCTCAATGGGGTCTCTATGGGTCTCAATTTATCCTTATGGCTCCCAATGACTGTCTATGCGTCTCTATGTGTCCCTATGGGTCCCAGTGTCTCTCTATGTGTCCCTATGGGTCTCAGTGTCTCTCTATGGGTCCCAATGTCTTCCTCTGGATCTCTATGGGTCCCTATGGGTCCCAGTGTCTCTCTATGTCCCCCTGTCTAGGTGGTAACTATACAGATGGTAACAAAGATGGTAACAAATGTACAGAGGTTCTAAGCGAGAGAGAAACTCACCAGTGGTGATGCCTTCGCTGAGGAAGCTGGGGCGGTCTTCACTGCAGAGCGATGTCCAAGAGATGCTGCCTCACAGAATCACAGAATTCTCAAGGTTGGAAAAGGGCTGCCAGCTTTTGTAGGAGAATAGCATGGGAGACAGTTGTGAAGGCTTTGCTGAAGTCCAAGTAGAGCACATCAACAGCCTTTCTTTCTTTCCTTCATCCATCAGATGGGTCACAGGATCGTAGAAGGAGATCAGATTGGTCAAGCAGGAGCTGCCCTTCACGAACCCATGCTGGCTAGGTCTGATCTCCTGCTCATCCCACACCTGCCGCATCTCCCTCAAGACAATTCGTTCCATTCCCTTCCCTGGCACCGAGGTCAGGCTAACAGGCCTGGAGTTGCCCGGATCCTCCTGACAACCTTGCTTGGAAATGGGAGTCACGTTGGCAAGCCTCCAGTCTTCTGGGACCTCACCCGGTAACAGGGAGCTCGGAAAGATAATGGAAAGCGGCTCGAGTGAGGGTCAGCCCTTAAATGAGGTCTCAGAGGAGGTGGAGTCGAGCTCCAGCCCTCCCGGGAGCACAGCTCCATTACTCTCACCTGTGCTCCCGCAGCTGACCCCACACTTGCCTCAGCTGATTAATCAGAGGTTCAGGCTGTGATTACCAATCTCCCATACAGCCCCTATGGGTCCCAGTGTCTCCCTATGGGTCACTATGTGTTCCTAAGTGCCGAATGTCCCCCCTATGTGTCCCATTGGCCCCCTTTGGGGTATCTATGGGGACTCTTATTGGTATCTCTGGGCCCAAATGTCTTCCTATGGGTATCTATGGGTTTCAATGAGGTCCCTATGTGCCTCTATGGGGTCTCTTATGGGTATCAGTGGAGCCCCTGTGTGTCTCTACGGGTCTCACTGTTCCCCACTGTAATCCATGGGGTCCCTCTGTGTCCCAATATCCACACTATGGGTTGCTATGTACCTCTATGGGGTCTCTATGTGGTCTCTTATGGGTATCTCTGGGCCCAAATGTCTTCCTATGTGCATATATGGGTTTCAATGTGGTCCCGATGTGCCTCTATGGGGTCTCTATGGGTCTCAGCAATGTCCCTATGTGTCTCTATGGGTCTCACTGTCCCCCACTGTAATCCATGGGATCCCTATGTGTCCCAATGTCCCCCTATGGGTCCCAGTGTCTCCCTATGGGTCACTATGTGTCCCTATGTGTCCTAATATCCCCCCTATGGGTACCTATGTGCCTCTATGGGGTCTCTTATTTGTATCTATGGGCTTAAATGTCCTCCTTTGGGTATCTATGGGTTTCACTGTGGTCCCTATGTGCCTCTATGGGGTCTCTTATGGGTCTCAGCAGAGTCTCTATGTGTCTCTACGGGTATCACTGTCCCCCACTGTAATCCATGGTGTCCCTATGTGTCCCAGTGTCACCCTATGGGTCCCAGTGTCTCCCTATGGGTCACTATGTGTCCCTATGTGTCCCAATGTCCCCCCTATGGGTTGCTATGTGCCTCTATGGGTTCTCTATGGGGCTCTATGGGGTGCCTATGGAGCTCTATGGGGTTCTATGGGGCGTTCTGAGGTTTCTATGGGGTGTCTATGGAACGCTATGGTGTGTCTATGTGGCAAAATGAGTTTCTATGGGTGGCTATGGGAGCTCTATGGGGCACAATGGGTTGCCTACGGGGCTCTATGGGATGTCTATGGGGCTCTATGGCGCGGCTATATGTCCTTATGTGGTGTCTATGTGGCACTGTGTTGTGCTATGGGGTGCTGTGAGGCACTATGGGGTGCTATGGGGCTCTATGGAGCAGTATAGGGTGTCTATGGGGCCCTATGGGGTGCAATGGGGCGCTGTGGGGCACAAGGGAGTGTCTATGAGGCTCCATGGGCTGCTATGGGGCACTGTGGAGTAGCTATGTAATGATTTGGGGTCTCTTTGTGCCCATATGGGGCGCTATGGGTCACTATGTGGTGTCTATGGGGCTCTATGGGGTGGCTATGCGGTGCTGTAGGGTGGCTATGGGTTGCTTTGGGGTATCCTTGGGTTCCTATGGGGCACTATGGGTGACTATGGGGTGCTATGGTTTGCTATGGGGCTCTATGCGGAAGAATGGGGTCTCTATGGGGCGCTATGAGGTCCCTATGGGGCTCTATGGGGAGTCTATGGGGTGTCTTTGGGGATCTATGGGTTGTCTGTGGGGCTCTATGGGGTCTGCATGGGGTCTGTATGGGGTTCAGTGGGTCTCTATGGGGCTCTATGGGGTGTCTACAGGCACTATGGGGCGATATGGGGTGTCTATGTGGTTCAATTGGGCTCTATGGTGTGGCTGTAGGGCCTTATGTGGTGTCTATGGGGCACTGTGGGCTGCTATGGGGTGCTGTGGGGAACTATGGGGTGTCTATGGGGCTCTATGGAGCAGTATGCTGTGTCTATGGTTCCCTATGGGGTGCAATGGGGTGCTGTGGGGCACAATGGAGTGTCTATGAGGCTCCATGGGCTGCTATGGGGCACTATGGAGTAGGTATGGGGTGCTATGGGGTCTCTTTGGGCCCCTATGGGTCACTATGGGGTGTCTATGGGGCTCCATGGGGTATCTTTGTGTTCCTATGGGGCGCTATGGGTGACTATGGGGTCGCTATGGGTTTCATTGAGGAAGTGCCAACTCCTGCCCAACGTGTGATATCTCCTGCACCACAAGTTCCAAGTCTTGCCCCACAAGTTCCACCTACCATCCCACAAGTGCCACCTCCTGCCCCACAAGTGCCACCTCCCGACCCACAAGTGCCACCTCCTGCCCTAAAAGCTCCATTTCCTGCCCCAGAAGTGCCACCTCCTGCCCTACAACTTCCACCTCCTGGCCCACAAGTGCCACTTCCCGCCCTACAACTGCCAAACCCTGCCCCAAAACTTCCACCTCCTGCCCAACAATTTCCAACTCATGCCCCACAATTGCCCCCTACTGCCACACAAATGCCACCTTCTGCCTCAAAATGCCACCTCCTGCCCAACAACTCCAACCTCCCGCCCCACAAGTACCACCTCCTACTCCACAAGTTCCACCTCCTGCCCCATAAGTTCCACCTTACGCCCCACAAGTGCCATCTCCTGCCCCAAAAGCTCAATTTCCTGCCCCATCAGTGCCACCTCCTGCACCACAAGTGCCACCTCCTGCCCCATAAGTGCCAATTTCTGCCCCACAAGTGCCACTTCCCGCCTTACAAATGCCACCTCCTGCCCCACAACTTTCACCTCCTACCCCACAAGTGCAACCTCCCTGCCCACGAGTGACACAATCTGCCCAAGTGCCACCTCCTGCCTCACAACTTCCACCTCCCGCCCCACAAGTGCCACCTCCTGTCTCACAAGTGCAACCTCCCGCCCCACAACTTCCACAACCTGCCCCACAAGTGCCACCTCCCGTCACTCAACTTCCAACTCCCGCCCCACAAGTGCCACCTCCCGCCCTACAACTTCCACCTCCCGCACCACAACTTCCACCTCCTGCCTCACAAGTTCCACATCCCGCCCCACGACTTCATTCTCCCGCCCCACAACTTCCAACTCCTGGCCCACAAGTGCGATTTCCTGCCCCACCATTACCACCTCCTGCCCCACAATTTCCACCTCCTGCCCCACAAGTGCCACAACCTGCTCCACAATTTCAACGTCCTGCCTTACAAGTGCCACATTCTGCCCCACAAGTGTAGGCTCCTGCTCCACAAGTGCCACCTCCCGGACCACAACCTCAACCTCTGGCCCCACAAGTCCCACCTCCCGCCCCACAAGTGCCACATCCCGCCCACAAGTGCCACCACCCGCCCCACAAGTGCCACCTTCTGTTCCACACCTTCCAGCTCCTGCCCCACAAGTTATAACTCCTGCCCCACAAGTGTTGCATTTTGCCCCACAAGTGCCACCTCCCGCCTCACAAGTGCCACCTCCCGACCCACAAGTGCCAAATCCTGCCCCAAATCATTCACCTCCTGCCCCACAAGTGCCACCTCGAACCGCACAATTGCCACCTCCTTCCCCATATCAACCACCTCCCATCCAACAAGTGCCACCTCCTGCCCCACAAGTGCCACCTCCTGCCCTACAACTTCCACCTCCTGGCCCACAAGTGCCACCTCCTGCCCTACAACTTCCACCTCCTGGCCCACAAGTGCCACCTCCCGCCCTACAACTGCCAAACCCTGCCCCAAAACTTCCACCTCCTGCCCAACAATTTCCAACTCGTGCCCCACAATTGCCACCTCCTGCCACACAAATGCCACCTTCTGCCTCAAAATGCCACCTCCTGCCCAACAACTCCAACCTCCCGCCCCACAAGTACCACCTCCTGCTCCACAAGTTCCACCTCCTGCCCCATAAGTTCCACCTTACGCCCCACAAGTGCCATCTCCTGCCCCAAAAGCTCAATTTCCTGCCCCATCAGTGCCACCTCCCGCACCACAAGTGCCACCTCCTGCCCCATAAGTGCCAATTTCTGCCCCACAAGTGCCACTTCCCGCCTTACAAATGCCACCTCCTGCCCCACAACTTTCACCTCCTGCCCCACAAGTGCAACCTCCCTGCCCACGAGTGAAACAATCTGCCCAAGTGCCACCTCCTGCCTCACAACTTCCACCTCCCGCCCCACAAGTGCCACCTCCTGTCTCACAAGTGCAACCTCCCGCCCCACAACTTCCACAACCTGACCCACAAGTGCCACCTCCCGTCACTCAACTTCCAACTCCCGCCCCACAAGTGCCACCTCCCGCCCTACAACTTCCACCTCCCGCACCACAACTTCCACCTCCTGCCCCACAAGTGCCACCTCCCACCCCACAAGTGCCAACTCCTGCTCCACAAGTCCCACCTCCTGCCCCACAACTTCCATCTCCCACTCCACAAGTGCCACCTACTGCACAACAAATACCATCTCCTGCCCCATAAGTGCCACCTCCTGCCCCACAACCGCTACCTCCTGCCTCATATCATTCACCTCCCGCCCCACAATTTCCACCTCCTGCTCAACTAGTGCCACGTGCTGCCCCACAAGTTCCATTTCCCGCCCCACAAGTGCCACCTCCCGCCCCACAAGTGCCGCCTCCAGCCACACAAGTGCTAAATCGTGCCGCACAACTTCCACCTCCCGCCCCACAACTGCCACCTCCCGCCTTAAAAGTGCCACCTCCCGACCCACAAGTGCCTCCTCCTGTCCCACAGTTGTCACCTCCCGCTCCACAAGTTACACCTCACCCCCCACAAGTTCTACCACCCACCCCACAAGTGCCACCTGCAGCCCCAGAAGTGTCAAATCCTGCCGCACAACTTCCACATCCAGCCCCACAAGTGCCACCTCCCACCCCACAACTTCCACTTCCCGCCCAACAACGGCCTCCTCCTGCCCCACAAGTGCCTCCTCCTGCCACACAAGTGCCACATCCTGCCCCACAAGTGCCACCTCATGCCTCACAAGTGCCACCCCCCCCACAAGTGCCACCTCCCGCCCCACAAGTGCCACCTCCCACGCACAAGTGCCACATCCTGCCCCACAAGTGTCACCTCCTGCCCACAAGTGCCACCTTCCGCCCCACAAGTGCCACCTCACACCCCAACAGTGTCAACTTCCGCCCCACAAGTGCCACCTCACGCCCCACAACTTCCACATCCCGCCCCACAAGTGCCACCACCTGACCCACAAGTGCCACCACCTGACCCACTAATGCAACTACCTGCCCCACAAGTGCCAACTCGCGCCCCACAAGTGCAAACTCCTGCCCCACAAGTTCTACCTCCTGCCTTACAAGTGCCACCCCCTGCCTCACAACTTCCACCTCCCGCCCCACAAATGCCACCTCCTGCCCCACAAATGCCACCTCCTGCCCTACAAGTGCCCCCTCCCGCTCCAGAAGTGCCACGTCCTGCCCCACAAGGGCCAAATCCTGCCACGCAACATCCACCTCCTGCCCCACATCATCCACCTCCCACCCCACAAGTGCCAATTCCAGCCCTAAAAGTGCCAGCTCATGCTTCACAATTGCCAGCTCCTGCCCCACATCATCCACCTCCTGCCCCACAAGTGCCACCTCCTATCCCACATGTGCCAACTCCTGCCCCACAAGTGCCATTTCCTGCACCACATTTGCAACCTCCTGCCCCACAAGTGCCACCTCCTTCCCCACAAGTGCCACCTCCCACCCCACAAGTTTAACCTCCAGACACACAAGTGCCATCTCCCGCCCCACAAGTGCCATCTCCGGCCCCACAAGTGCCAAATCCTGACGTGCAACTTCCACCTCCTGCTCCACAATTGCCATCTCCTGCCCCACAAGTGCCACCTCCCGCCACACAAGTGCCACCTCCCGCCCCTCTATAGCCACCTCCTGCCCCACAAGTTACACCTCTTGCCCCACAATTTACACCTCTTGCCCCACAACGTCGACCCCCGCCCCACATGTGCCACCACCTGACCCACAAGTGCCAACTCCTGCCCCACAAGTGCCATTTCCTGCACCACATTCGCCGCGTCCTGCCCCACAAGTGCCGGCTCCTGCCCCACAAGTGCTACCTCTCGCCCCACAACTTCAACCTCCAGCCACACAAGTGCCAACTCCTGCCCAACAAGTGCCACCTCCCGCCCCACAAGTGCCACCTCCCGCCCCACTACTTCCACGTCACACCCCAAATCTTCTTACTTTCCACCCCACAAGTGCCACCTCCTGCCCCAAACCTTCAACCTACTGCCCCACAACTGCCACTTCCCACCCAGCAATTGCCACTCCCCGCCCCACAAGTGCCTCCTCCCACCCCACAAGTGCCAACCCTTACCCCACAAGTGCCAACTCCTGCCCCACATCATCCACCAACCGCCCCACAAGTGCCACCTCCTGCACCACAAGTGCCACCTCCCGACCCACAACTTCCAGCTCCCACCCCCATAGTGCCAGCTCCCGGCCCACAATTGCCACCTCCTGCCCCACAACTTCCATCTCCCACTCCACAAGTGCCACCTACTGCACAACAAATACCATCTCCTGCCCCATAAGTGCCATCTCCTGCCCCACAGGTGCCACCTACTGTTCCACATCATCCACCTCCTTCCCCACATCATCCACCTCCTGTTCCACAAATGTCACCTCCTGACCCACAACTTCCACATCCTGCCCCACAAGTGCCACCTCTTGCCCCACATAATCCACGTCCTGCTCCAAAATTGCCACCTCCTGCCCCACAAGTGCCACCTCCCACCCAACAAGTGCCACCTCCAGCCCCACCAGTTCCACCGCCCGCCCCACAAGTACCACCTCCTGACCCACAAGTACCACTACGTGACCCACAATTGCCACCTCCCGTCTCACAATTGCAACTCTCGCCCAACAAGTGCCACCTCCTGCCCCACAATTGCCACCACCCCCCCAACAAGTGCCACCTCCCGCCCCACAAGTACCACATCCCACCCCACAAGTGCAACCTCCTGCCCCACAAGTGCCAACTCTCGCCCCACAAGTGCCAACTCCTGCCCCACAACATCCACCTCACGCTCCAAAAGTGCCACCTCCTGCCCCACAAGTGCTACTTCCTGCCTTACAAGTGCCACTTCCCGCTGCACAAGTGACACCTCCAGCCCCACAGCTGCCACAACCCGCCCCACAACTTCCACATCCCGCCTCACAACTGCAAGCTCCTGCCCCACAATTGCCACCTCCTACCACACAAGTGCCAACTCCTGCCCCACAAGTGCCACCTCATGTCCCTCAATTTTCACCTTATGCCCCAAAAGTGCCACCTCCCGCCCAACAAGTGCAACATCTCGCCCCACTAGTGCCACGTCCCGGCCCAAAATTGCTACCTCCTGCCCCACATCATCCACCTCCTGTTCCACAAATGTCACCTCCTGACCCACAACTTCCACCTCCTGCCCCACAAGTGCCACCTTCTGCCTCACAAGTGCCACCCCTTGCCCCACAAGTGCCACATCCCACCGCACAATTTCCACCTCTTGTTACACAAGTTCCACCTCCCGCCCAACAACAGCCTCCTCCTGCCCCACAAGTGCCACCTCCTGCCCCACAAGTGCCACCTCCCACCCCACAAGTGCCACGTCCTTCCCAATTGCCACGTCCTGTCCCACAAGTGCCACCTCCTGCCGTACAAGTGCCACCCTCTGCCCCACAATTGCCACTTCTTGCCCCAAAATTGCCAATTCTTGCCCCACAACTTCCACCTCCCACCCCATAACTTCCACCTCCCGTCCCACAGCTTCCACATCCTGCCCCACAAGTGCCCGATCCTGCCCCAGAAATACCACCACCTGACCCACAAGTGCCAATTCCTGCCCCACAAGTGCTACCTCCCGCCAAACAACTGACACCACCTGCCCCACAAGTGCCACCTCCCACCAAACAACTGACACCTCCTGCCCCACAAGTGTCACCTCCTGCCCAACAAATGCCACCACCTCCCCCAAAAGCGCCACTTCCTGCCCCACAGGTGCCATTTCCTGCCCCACAACATCCACCTCCCACGCACAAGTGCAACCTACCGCCCCACAACTTCCACCTCCTGCCCCACAAGTGCCAACACCTGCCCCACAAGTGCCACCTCCTGCCCCACAAGTGCCACCTCCCGCCCCACAAGTGCCACCTGTCACCCTGCAAGTCCAGCTCCTCTCGCCCCACAAGTGCCAGCTCATGCTTCACAAATGCCAGCTCCTGCCCCACATCATCAAATTCCTGCCCCACAAGTGCCACCTCCAACCCCACAAAGACAGCCTCCTGCCCCACATCATCCACCTCCTGCCCCACAAGTGCCAATTCCTGCCCCACAAGTGCCAGCTCCTGCCCCACAAGTGCCAACTCCTGCCCCACATGTTCCACCTACCACCCCACAAATTCCAACTCCTGCCCCACAAGTGCCAGCTCCTGCCCGACAAGAGCCACTTCCTGCCCCACAAGTACCTCTTCCCTCCCAACAAGTTCCAATTTCCGCCCCACAAGTGCCACCTCCTGCCCCACAAATGCAACCTCCTGCCCCACAAGTGCCACCTTTCGCCCCACAAATGCCACCTCCCGCTCCACAACTTCCACCTCCTGCCCCACAAGTGCCACCTCCCGACCCACAAGTGCCACCTCACGCCCAACATCTACCACCTCCCACCCCACAACTTCCATCTCCAGGCCCACAAGTGCCACTTCCTGCCTCAAAAGAGCCACCTCCCGCCTCACAACTACCACGTAACGTCCCACAACTTCCACCTCCTGCCCCACAAGTGCCAGCTGCAGCTCCACATCATCCAACTCCCGCCCCACAAGTGCCATGTCCAGCCCCACAACATCTGCCTCCTGCCCCAAAAGTGTCAACTCCTGCCCCATAAGTTCCATATCCCGCCCAACAAGTGCCACCTCCCACCCCACAAGTGCCACCTCCTGCCCCACAAGTTCCAACTCTCGTCTAACAAGTGCCACCTCCTGCCCAACAAGTGCCATTTCTTACCCCACAGGTTCCAAATCCTACCCCACTTGTGCCATTTCCTGCCCCACAAGTGCCATTTCCCCCCCCACATGTGCCAACTCCTGCCTTACAAGTTTCACCTCCCACCCCACAAATTCCACCTCCCACCCCACAAGTTCCACCTCCTGCCCCAAAAGTGCCAATTCCTGCTTCACAAGTGCCAGCTCATGCTTCACAAATGCCAGCTCATGCCCCACATCATCAACTTCCTGCCCCACAAGTGCCAGCTCATGCCCCACAAGTGCCACCTCTTGCCCCACAGGGGCCACCTCCTACCCCACATCATCCACCTCCTCCCCCAAAAGTGACAATACCTGTTCCACAAGTGCCACCTCCCGCCCCACAACTTCAACATCCCGCCACACAAGTGCTGACTCCTGGCAACGTGTGCCACATCCTGCCCCACAAGTGCCAGCTCCTGCCCCACATGTTCCACCTACCACCCCACAAATTCCACCTCATGCCCCACAAGTGCCAACTCCCAACCCACAAATGCCAAATCCTGCAATGCAACTTCCACCTCCTGCCCCACAAGTGCCAGCTCCTGCCCCACATGTTCCACCTACCACCCCACAAATTCCACCTCATGCCCCACAAGTGCCAACTCCCAACCCACAAATGCCAAATCCTGCAATGCAACTTCCACCTCCTGCTACACAAGTGCCACCTCCTGCCCCACATCGTCCACCTCCCACCACACAAGTGCCACCACCTGCCCCACAAGTGCCAATTCCTGCCCCACGTGTGCCAGCTCATGCTTCACAAGTGCCACATTTGTCCACACCACTGCCACCTCCCCCCCCAAATAATCCACCTCCTGCCCCACAAGTGTCACTGACTGACCAACTTCCTCCTCCTGACCCACAAGTGCCAGCTCCTGCCCCACAAGAGCCACTTCCTGCCCCACAAGTACCTCTTCCCTCCCAACAAGTTCCAATTTCCGCCCCACAAGTACCACCTCCTGCCCCACATCATCCACCTCCCGCCCCACAATTGCCACCTCCTGCCCCACAAGTGCAACCTCCTGCCCCACAAGTGCAACCTCCTGCCCGACATCGTCCACCTCCCACCCAACAAGTGCCACCACCTGCCCCACAAGTGCCAATTCCTGCCCCACAAGTGCCAGCTCATGCTACACAAGTGCCAGCTCCTGCACTACGTCATCCACTTCCTGCTCACAAGTGCCACCTCCTGACCGACAAAGACATCCTCCTGCCCCATAAGTGCCAATTTCTGCCCCACAAGTGCCATCTCATTCCCCTGAAGTGCCACATTTGTCCACACCACTGCCTCCTCCCCACCAAATAATCCACCTCCTGCCCCACAAGTGTCACTGACTGACCAACTTCCTCCTCCTGACCCACAAGTGCCAGCTCCTGCCCCACAAGAGCCACTTCCTGCCCCACAAGTACCTCTTCCCTCCCAACAAGTTCCAATTTCCGCCCCTCAAGTGCCACCTCCTGCCCCACAAGTGCCACCTCCTGCCCCACAAGTGCAACCTCCTGCCCCACATCGTCCACCTCTCACCCAACAAGTGCCACCACCTGCCCCACAAGTGCCAATTCCTGCCCCACAAGTGCCAATTCCTGCCCCACAAGTGCCAGATCCTGCACTACGTCATCCACTTCCTGCCCCACAAGTGCCACCTCCTGACCGACAAAGACATCCTCCTGCCCCACAAGTGCCACCTCCTGCCCCACAAGTGCAACCTCCCGCCCCACAACTTCCACAACCTGCCCCACAAGTGCCACCTCCCGTCACTCAACTTCCAACTCCCGCCCCACAAGTGCCACCTCCCGCCCTACAACTTCCACCTCCCGCCCCACATGTACCACCTCCTGCATCACAACTTCCACCTCCCGCCCCACATGTACCACCTCCTGCATCACAACTTCCACCTCCCGCCCCACATGTACCACCTCCTGCATCACAACTTCCACCTCCCGCCCCACATGTACCACCTCCTGCATCACAACTTCCACCTCCCGCCCCACAACTTCCACCTCCCGCCCCACAAGTTCCACCTCCTCCCCACAAGTGCCACCTCCCGCCCCACAAGTGCCACCTCCCGCCCCACAAGTGCCACCTCCCGCCCCACAAGTGCCACCTCCTGCACCACAAGTGCCACCTCCCGCCCCACAACTTCCAGCTCCCGCCCAATAGTGCCAGCTCCCGGCCCACAATTGCCACCTCCTGCCCCACAACTTCCATCTCCCACTCCACAAGTGCCACCTACTGCACAACAAATACCATCTCCTGCCCCATAAGTGCCACCTCTTGCCTCATATCATTCACCTCCCGCCCCACAATTTCCACCTCCTGCTCAACTAGTGCCACGTGCTGCCCCACAAGTTCCATTTCCCGCCCCACAAGTGCCACCTCCCGCCCCACAACTGCCACCTCCCGCCCCACAAATCCAACTCCTGACCCACAAGTGCCACCTCCCGCACCACAAGTTCCACCTCCCGCCCCACAAGTTCCACCTCCTGCCCCACAAGTGCAACATCCCACCGCACAATTTCCACCTCTTGTTACACAAGTCCCACCTCCCGCCCAACAACAGCCTCATCCTGACCCACAAGTGCCACCTCCTGCCCCACAAGTGCCACCTCCCACCCCACAAGTGCCACCTCCCACCCCACAAGTTCCACCTCCTGCCTTACAAGTGCCAATTCCTGCCCTACAAGTGCCAGCTCATTCCCCTGAAGTGCCAGCTCCTGCCCCACAAGTGCCACAGTTTGACACACCACTGCCACCTCCCCACCAAATAATCCACCTCCTGCCCCACAAGTGTCACTGACTGACCAACTTCCTCCTCCTGACCCACAAGTGCCAGCTCCTGCCCCACAAGAGCCACTTCCTGCCCCACAAGTACCTCTTCCCTCCCAACAAGTTCCAATTTCCGCCCCACAAGTGCCACCTCCTGCCCCACAAGTGCCACCTCCTGCCCCACAAGTGCAACCTCCTGCCCCACATCGTCCACCTCTCACCCAACAAGTGCCACCACCTGCCCCACAAGTGCCAATTCCTGCCCCACAAGTGCCAATTCCTGCCCCACAAGTGCCAGATCCTGCACTACGTCATCCACTTCCTGCCCCACAAGTGCCACCTCCTGACCGACAAAGACATCCTCCTGCCCCACAAGTGCCACCTCCTGCCCCACAAGTGCAACCTCCCGCCCCACAACTTCCACAACCTGCCCCACAAGTGCCACCTCCCGTCACTCAACTTCCAACTCCCGCCCCACAAGTGCCACCTCCCGCCCTACAACTTCCACCTCCCGCACCACAACTTCCACCTCCTGCATCACAACTTCCACATCCCGCCCCACATGTACCACCTCCTGCATCACAACTTCCACCTCCCGCCCCACATGTACCACCTCCTGCATCACAACTTCCACCTCCCGCCCAACAACTTCCACCTCCCGCCCCACAAGTTCCACCTCCTCCCCACAAGTGCCACCTCCCGCCCCACAAGTGCCACCTCCCGCCCCACAAGTGCCACGTCACACCCCAAATCTTCTTACCTTCCACCCCACAAGTGCCACCTCCTGCCCCAAACCTTCAACCTACTGCCCCACAACTGCCACTTCCCACCCAGCAATTGCCACCCCCCGCCCCACAAGTGCCTCCTCCCACCCCACAAGTGCCAACCCTTACCCCACAAATGCCAACTCCTGCCCCACAAGTGCCATTTCTTGCCCCACAAGTGCCACCTCCTGCCCCACAAGTGCCATTTCCTGCCCTACAACTTCCACCTCCTGCCCCACAAGAGCCAGTTCCAGCCCCACAAATGCCACCTCCCGCCCCACAACTTCAACATCCCGCCATACAAGTGCCACCTCCTGCCCAACGTGTGCCACATCCTGCCCCACAAGTGCCAAATCCTGCCCCGCAACTTTTACCTCCTGCTCCACAAGTGCCAACTCCTGCCCCACATCATCCACCTCCTGCCCCACAAGTGCCAACTCCTGCCCCACAAGTGCCAACTCCTGCCCCACAAGTGCCACATCCCTCCCCACAAGTGCCAGCTCCTGCCCCACAAGTGCCACCTACCACGCCACAAGTGCCACCTCCTGCCCCACAAGTTCCACCTCCCACCCCACAAGTGCCAAATCCTGCCACGCAACGTCCCCATCCTGCTCCACAAGTGCCACCTCCTGCCCCACATCATCCACCTCCCATCCAACAAGTGCCACCATCTGCCGCACAACTGCCAATTCCTGCCCCACAAGTGCCAGCTCATGCTTCACAAGTGCCAGCTCCTGCCCCTCATCATCCACCTCCTGCCCCACAAGTGCCACCTCCCGCCCAACAATTGTGGCCACATGACAAACAAGTGAAAAATCCCACCCCACAAGTGCCACTACATGCCCAACAGGTGCCACCTCCCACCCCACAACTTCAGCCTCCCGCCACAGAAGTGCCAACTCCTGCCCAACGTGTGATATTTCCTGCACCACAAGTTCCAAGTCTTGCCCCACAAGTTCCACCTACCATCCCACAAGTGCCACCTCCAGCCCCACAAGTACCAAATCCTGCCCCACAACTTCCACCTCCTGCCCCAGAAGTGCCATCTCCTGTCGCACAAGTTCCACCTTCTGCCCCACAAGTGTAACCTCCAGCCCCATAAGTGCCAAAACCTGCCCCACAACATCCACCTGTGCCCTGCAAATACCATTTCCGGCTCCACATCATCCAACTCCTGCCCCACAAGTGCCACCTCCTGCCCAACAAGTGCCACCTCCTGCCCCACAAGTGCCAATTCCTGCCCCACAAGTGCCACCTCCTGCCCCACAAGTGCCACCTCCCGACCCACAAGTGCCCCCTCCTGCCGTGCAAGTGCCAGCTCCTGCCCCGAAAGTGCCAGCTCCTGCTCCACATGTGCCACCTCTCGCCCCACAAGTTCCAGCTCCCGCCCCATAAGTGCCACCTCCCTCTCCACAAATTCCACCTCCCGCCCACAAGTGCCACATCGCTCCCCACAAGTGCCACCTCCTGCCCCACTAGTGCCACCTCCCGCCCCACAAGTGCCAACTCCAGCCCCACAAGTGCAACCTCCCACCCCACAAGTACCAAATCCTGCCCCACAACTTCCACCTCCTGCCCCAGAAGTGTCATCTCCTGCCCCACATGTGTCACCTCCTGCCGCACATCATCCACGTCCAAACCCATAAGTGCCACCTCCTGCACAACAAGTGCCAATTCCTGCCCCACAAGTGCCAGCACATGCTTCACAAGCGCCAGCTCCAGCCTAACATCATCCACCTCCTGCCCCACAAGTGCCACATCCCGCCCCACAAGAGCCACTTCCTTCCCCACAAGTACCCCATCCCACACCACAAGTTCCAATTCCTGCCATACAAGTGCCTCCTCCTTCCCCACAAGTGCCACCTCCTGCTGCACAACTTCCACCTCCCGACCCACAAGTGCCACCTCCTGCCCCACAACTTCCACCTTGCGACCCACAAGTGCGAACTCCCACCAAACAACTGACACCTCCTGCCTCACAAGTGCCAACTCCTGCCCAACAAGTGCCACCTCCTGCCCCACTAGAGCCACCTCCCGACCCACAAGTGCCACCTCCTGCCCCGCCAGTTCCACCTCCTGCCATGCAAGTGCCAGCTCCTGCCCCACATGTGCCACCTCTCGCCCCACTAGTGCCACCTCCCTCTCCACAAATTCAGCCTCCCGCCCCACAAGTGCCAACTCCCGCCCCTCAAGTGCCAGCTCCTGCCCCACATGTGCCACCTCTCGCCCCACTAGTGCCACCTCCCTCTCCACAAATTCAGCCTCCTGCCCCACAAGTGCCAACTCCTGCCCCAAAAGTGCCACTTCCTGCCCCTCTATCGCCACCTCCTGCCCCAGAAGTTCCACTTCCTGCACCACAAGTTACACCTACAGCCCCACAATTTCCACCTCCTGTTTTACAAGTTCCACTTCCGCCCCACAAGTGCCACCTCCTGCCCAACAAGTGCCAGTTCATGCCCCACAAGTGCAAGGTCCTGTCCTTCAACTTCCACCTCCTGCCCCACAAGTGCCACCTCCTGCCCCACAACGACCACCTCCTGCCCCACATCATCCACCTCCTTCCCCACAAGTTCCAATTCCTGCCCTACAAGTGCCAGATCATTCCCCTGAAGTGCCAGCTCCTGCCCCACAAGTGCCACATTTTGCCACACCACTGCCACCTCCCTTCCCAAATAATCCACCTCCTGCCCCACAACTTCCACCTCCTGCCCCACATCATCCACCTCCCGCCCCACAATTGCCACCTCCTGCCCCACAAGTGCCACCTCCCGCCCAACAATTGTGGCCACATGACAAACAAGTTCCACTTCCGCCCCACAAGTGCCACCTCCTGCCCAACAAGTGCCATTTCTTACCCCACAGGTTCCAAATCCTACCCCACTGGTGCCATTTCCTGCCCCACAAGTGCCATTTCCCCCCCCACATGTGCCAACTCCTGCCTTACAAGTTTCACCTCCCACCCCACAAATTCCACCTCCCACCCCACAAGTTCCACCTCCTGCCCCAAAAGTGCCAATTCCTGCTTCACAAGTGCCAGCTCATGCTTCACAAATGCCAGCTCATGCCCCACATCATCAACTTCCTGCCCCACAAGTGCCAGCTCATGCCCCACAAGTGCCACCTCTTGCCCCACAGGGGCCACCTCCTACCCCACATCATCCACCTCCTCCCCCAAAAGTGACAATACCTGTTCCACAAGTGCCACCTCCCGCCCCACAACTTCAACATCCCGCCACACAAGTGCTGACTCCTGGCAACGTGTGCCACATCCTGCCCCACAAGTGCCAGCTCCTGCCCCACATGTTCCACCTACCACCCCACAAATTCCACCTCATGCCCCACAAGTGCCAACTCCCAACCCACAAATGCCAAATCCTGCAATGCAACTTCCACCTCCTGCTCCACAAGTGCCACCTCCTGCCCCACATCGTCCACCTCCCACCCAACAAGTGCCACCACCTGCCCCACAAGTGCCAATTCCTGCCCCACATGTGCCAGCTCATGCTTCACAAGTGCCAGCTCCTGCACTACGTCATCCACTTCCTGCTCACAAGTGCCACCTCCTGACCGACAAAGACATCCTCCTGCCCCATAAGTGCCAATTTCTGCCCCACAAGTGCCAGCTCCTGCCCCACAAGTGCCACATTTGTCCACACCACTGCCTCCTCCCCCCCAAATAATCCACCTCCTGCCCCACAAGTGTCACTGACTGACCAACTTCCTCCTCCTGACCCACAAGTGCCATCTCCCGCCCCACAAGTGCCAGCTCCTGCCCCACAAGAGCCACTTCCTGCCCCACAAGTACCTCTTCCCTCCCAACAAGTTCCAATTTCCGCCCAACAAGTACCACCTCCTTCTGCACAAGTTCCACCTCCTGCCCTAAAAGCTCCATTTCCTGCCCCAGAAGTGCCACCTCCCGCCCCACAAGTGCCACCTCCTGCCCTACAACTTCCACCTCCTGGCCCACAAGTGCCACTTCCCGCCCTACAACTGCCAAACCCTGCCCCAAAACTTCCACCTCCTGCCCAACAATTTCCAACTCGTGCCCCACAATTGCCACCTCCTGCCACACAAATGCCACCTTCTGCCTCAAAATGCCACCTCCTGCCCAACAACTCCAACCTCCCGCCCCACAAGTACCACCTCCTGCTCCACAAGATCCACCTCCTGCCCCATAAGTTCCACCTTACGCCCCACAAGTGCCATCTCCTGCCCCAAAAGCTCAATTTCCTGCCCCATCAGTGCCACCTCCCCCACCACAAGTGCCACCTCCTGCCCCATAAGTGCCAATTTCTGCCCCACAAGTGCCACTTCCCGCCTTACAAATTCCACCTCCCACCCCACAAGTTCCACCTCCTGCCCCACAAGTGCCACCTTCCGCCCCACCAGTGCCATCTCACACCCCAACAGTGTCAACTTCCGCCCCACAAGTGACACCTAACGCCCCACAACTTCCACATCCCGCCCCACAAGTGCCACCACCTGACCCACAAGTGCCAACTCCTGCCCCACTAATGCAACTACCTGCCCCACAAGTGCCAACTCGCGCCCCACAAGTGCCAACTCCTGCCCCACAATTTCCACCTCCTGCCCCACAAGTGCCCCCTCCCGCTCCACAAGTGCCACGTCCTGCCCCACAAGTGCCATCTCCCGCCCCACAAGGGCCAAATCCTGCCACGCAACATCCACCTCCTGCCCCACATCATCCACCTCCCACCCCACAAGTGCCACCTCCTGTTGCACAAGTGCCAATTCCAGTCCTAAAATTGCCAGCTCATGCTTCACAATTGCCAGCTCCTGCCCCACATCATCCACCTCCTGCCCCACAAGTGCCACCTCCTATCCCACATGTGCCAACTCCTGCCCCACAAGTGCCATTTCCTGCACCACATTTGCCACCTCCTGCCCCACAAGTGCCACCTCCCGCCCCACAAACTCCACCTCCCACGCACAAGTGCCACATCCTGCCCCACAAGTGTCACCTCCTGCCCACAAGTGCCACCTTCCGCCCCACAAGTGCCACCTCACATCCCAACAGTGTCAACTTCCACCCCACAAGTGACACCTCACGCACCACAACTTCCACATCCCGCCCCACAAGTGCCACCACCTGACCCACTAATGCAACTACCTGCCCCACAAGGGCCACCTCGTGCCCCACAAGTGCCAACTCCTGCCCCACAAGTTCTACCTCCTGCCTTACAAGTGCCACCCCCTGCCTCACAACTTCCACTTCCCGCCTCACAAATGCCACCTCCTGCCCTACAAGTGCCACCTCAGGCCCCACAAGTGCCCCCTCCCGCTCCACAAGTGCCACGTCCTGCCCCACAAGTGCCATCTCCCACCCCACAAGTGCCAAATCCTGACGCGCAACTTCCACCTCCTGCCCCACAAGTGCCACCTCCCACCACACAAGTGCCACCTCCCGCCCCTCTATAGCCACCTCCTGCCCCACAAGTTCCACCTCTTGCCCCACAACGTCGACCCCCGCCCCACATGTGCCACCACCTGACCCACAAGTGCCAACTCCTGCCCCACAGGTGCCATTTCCTGCACCACATTTGCCGCGTCCTGCCCCACAAGTGCCGGCTCCGGCCCCACAAGTGCTACCTCTCGCCCCACAACTTCAACCTCCAGCCCCACAAGTGCCACGTCCTGCCCCACAAGTGCCATCTCCCGCCCCACAAGGGCCAAATCCTGCCACGCAACATCCACCTCCTGCCCCACATCATCCACCTCCCACCCCACAAGTGCCACCTCCTGTGGCACAAGTGCCAATTCCAGCCCTAAAAGTGCCAGCTCATGCTTCACAATTGCCAGCTCCTGCCCCACATCATCCACCTCCTGCCCCACAAGTGCCACCTCCTATTCCACATGTGCCAACTCCTGCCCCACAATTGCCACATCCTGCACCACATTTGCCACCTCCTGCCCCACAAGTGCCACCTCCTTCCCCACAAGTGCCACCTCCCACCCCACAAGTTTAACCTCCAGACACACAAGTGCCACCTCCCGCCAGACAAGTGCCATCTCCCGCCCCACAAGTGCCAAATCCTGACATGCAACTTCCACATCCTGCTCCACAAGTGCCATCTCCTGCCCCACAAGTGCCACCTCCTGCCACACAAGTGCCACCTCCCGCCCCTCTATAGCCACCTCCTGCCCCACAAGTTACACCTCTTGCCCCACAACGTCGACCACCGCCTCACATGTGCCACCACCTGACCCACAAGTGCCAATTCTTGCCCCACAAGTGCCATTTCCTGCACCACATTTGCCGCGTCCTGCCCCACAAGTGCCGGCTCCTGCCCCACAAGTGCCACCTCCCGCCCCACTACTTCCACGTCACACCCCAAATCTTCTTACCTTCCACCCCACAAGTGCCACCTCCTGCCCCACAAGTGCCACCTCCCGCCCCACAACTTCCAGCTCCCGCCCCAATAGTGCCAGCTCCCGGCCCACAATTGCCACCTCCTGCCCCACAACTTCCATCTCCCACTCCACAAGTGCCACCTACTGCACAACAAATACCATCTCCTGCCCCATAAGTGCCATCTTATGCCCCACAGGTGCCACCTACTGTTCCACATCATCCACCTCCTTCCCCACATCATCCACCTCCTGTTCCACAAATGTCACCTCCTGACCCACAACTTCCACATCCTGCCCCACAAGTGCCACCTCCCACCCCACAAGTGCCACCTCCAGCCCCACCAGTTCCACCGCCCGCCCCACAAGTACCACCTCCTGACCCACAAGTGCCACTACGTGACCCACAATTGCCACCTCCCGTCTCACAATTGCAACTCTCGCCCAACAAGTGCCACCTCCTGCCCCACAATTGCCACCACCCCCCCAACAAGTGCCACCTCCCGCCCCACAAGTACCACATCCCACCCCACAAGTGCAACCTCCTGCCCCACAAGTGCCAACTCCTGCCCCACAACATCCACCTCACGCTCCAAAAGTGCCACCTCCTGCCCCACAAGTGCTACTTCCTGCCTTACAAGTGCCACTTCCCGCTGCACAAGTGACACCTCCAGCCCCACAGCTGCCACAACCCGCCCCACAACTTCCACATCCCGCCTCACAACTGCAAGCTCCTGCCCCACAATTGCCACCTCCTACCACACAAGTGCCAACTCCTGCCCCACAAGTGCCACCTCATGTCCCTCAATTTTCACCTTATGCCCCAAAAGTGCCACCTCCCGCCCAACAAGTGCAACATCTCGCCCCACTAGTGCCACGTCCCGGCCCAAAATTGCTACCTCCTGCCCCACATCATCCACCTCCTGTTCCACAAATGTCACCTCCTGACCCACAACTTCCACCTCCTGCCCCACAAGTGCCACCTTCTGCCTCACAAGTGCCACCCCTTGCCCCACAAGTGCCACATCCCACCGCACAATTTCCACCTCTTGTTACACAAGTTCCACCTCCCGCCCAACAACAGCCTCCTCCTGCCCCACAAGTGCCACCTCCTGCCCCACAAGTGCCACCTCCCACCCCACAAGTGCCACGTCCTTCCCAATTGCCACGTCCTGTCCCACAAGTGCCACCTCCTGCCGTACAAGTGCCACCCTCTGCCCCACAATTGCCACTTCTTGCCCCAAAATTGCCAATTCTTGCCCCACAACTTCCACCTCCCACCCCATAACTTCCACCTCCCGTCCCACAGCTTCCACATCCTGCCCCACAAGTGCCCGATCCTGCCCCAGAAATACCACCACCTGACCCACAAGTGCCAATTCCTGCCCCACAAGTGCTACCTCCCGCCAAACAACTGACACCACCTGCCCCACAAGTGCCACCTCCCACCAAACAACTGACACCTCCTGCCCCACAAGTGTCACCTCCTGCCCAACAAATGCCACCACCTCCCCCAAAAGCGCCACTTCCTGCCCCACAGGTGCCATTTCCTGCCCCACAACATCCACCTCCCACGCACAAGTGCAACCTACCGCCCCACAACTTCCACCTCCTGCCCCACAAGTGCCAACACCTGCCCCACAAGTGCCACCTCCTGCCCCACAAGTGCCACCTCCCGCCCCACAAGTGCCACCTGTCACCCTGCAAGTCCAGCTCCTCTCGCCCCACAAGTGCCAGCTCATGCTTCACAAATGCCAGCTCCTGCCCCACATCATCAAATTCCTGCCCCACAAGTGCCACCTCCAACCCCACAAAGACAGCCTCCTGCCCCACATCATCCACCTCCTGCCCCACAAGTGCCAATTCCTGCCCCACAAGTGCCAGCTCCTGCCCCACAAGTGCCAACTCCTGCCCCACATGTTCCACCTACCACCCCACAAATTCCAACTCCTGCCCCACAAGTGCCAGCTCCTGCCCGACAAGAGCCACTTCCTGCCCCACAAGTACCTCTTCCCTCCCAACAAGTTCCAATTTCCGCCCCACAAGTGCCACCTCCTGCCCCACAAATGCAACCTCCTGCCCCACAAGTGCCACCTTTCGCCCCACAAATGCCACCTCCCGCTCCACAACTTCCACCTCCTGCCCCACAAGTGCCACCTCCCGACCCACAAGTGCCACCTCACGCCCAACATCTACCACCTCCCACCCCACAACTTCCATCTCCAGGCCCACAAGTGCCACTTCCTGCCTCAAAAGAGCCACCTCCCGCCTCACAACTACCACGTAACGTCCCACAACTTCCACCTCCTGCCCCACAAGTGCCAGCTGCAGCTCCACATCATCCAACTCCCGCCCCACAAGTGCCATGTCCAGCCCCACAACATCTGCCTCCTGCCCCAAAAGTGTCAACTCCTGCCCCATAAGTTCCATATCCCGCCCAACAAGTGCCACCTCCCACCCCACAAGTGCCTCCTCCTGCCCCACAAGTTCCAACTCTCGTCTAACAAGTGCCACCTCCTGCCCAACAAGTGCCATTTCTTACCCCACAGGTTCCAAATCCTACCCCACTTGTGCCATTTCCTGCCCCACAAGTGCCATTTCCCCCCCCACATGTGCCAACTCCTGCCTTACAAGTTTCACCTACCACCCCACAAATTCCACCTCCCACCCCACAAGTTCCACCTCCTGCCCCAAAAGTGCCAATTCCTGCTTCACAAGTGCCAGCTCATGCTTCACAAATGCCAGCTCATGCCCCACATCATCAACTTCCTGCCCCACAAGTGCCACCTCTAACCACACAAAGACAGCCTCCTGCCCCACATCATCCACCTCCTGCCCCACAAGTGCCAATTCCTGCCCCACAAGTGCCAGCTCATGCCCCACAAGTGCCACCTGCTGCCCCACATCATCCACCTCCTCCCCCAAAAGTGACAATACCTGTTCCACAAGTGCCACCTCCCGCCCCACAACTTCAACATCCCGCCACACAAGTGCCGACTCCTGGCAACGTGTGCCACATCCTGCCCCACAAGTGCCAGCTCCTGCCCCACATGTTCCACCTACCACCCCACAAATTCCACCTCATGCCCCACAAGTGCCAACTCCCAACCCACAAATGCCAAATCCTGCAATGCAACTTCCACCTCCTGCTCCACAAGTGCCACCTCCTGCCCCACATCGTCCACCTCCCACCACACAAGTGCCACCACCTGCCCCACAAGTGCCAATTCCTGCCCCACGTGTGCCAGCTCATGCTTCACAAGTGCCACATTTGTCCACACCACTGCCACCTCCCCCCCCAAATAATCCACCTCCTGCCCCACAAGTGTCACTGACTGACCAACTTCCTCCTCCTGACCCACAAGTGCCAGCTCCTGCCCCACAAGAGCCACTTCCTGCCCCACAAGTACCTCTTCCCTCCCAACAAGTTCCAATTTCCGCCCCACAAGTACCACCTCCTGCCCCACATCATCCACCTCCCGCCCCACAATTGCCACCTCCCGCCCCAAAAGTGCCACCTCCTGCCCCACAAGTGCAACCTCCTGCCCCACAAGTGCAACCTCCTGCCCCACAAGTGCAACCTCCTGCCCGACATCGTCCACCTCCCACCCAACAAGTGCCACCACCTGCCCCACAAGTGCCAATTCCTGCCCCACAAGTGCCAGCTCATGCTACACAAGTGCCAGCTCCTGCACTACGTCATCCACTTCCTGCTCACAAGTGCCACCTCCTGACCGACAAAGACATCCTCCTGCCCCATAAGTGCCAATTTCTGCCCCACAAGTGCCATCTCATTCCCCTGAAGTGCCACATTTGTCCACACCACTGCCTCCTCCCCACCAAATAATCCACCTCCTGCCCCACAAGTGTCACTGACTGACCAACTTCCTCCTCCTGACCCACAAGTGCCAGCTCCTGCCCCACAAGAGCCACTTCCTGCCCCACAAGTACCTCTTCCCTCCCAACAAGTTCCAATTTCCGCCCCTCAAGTGCCACCTCCTGCCCCACAAGTGCCACCTCCTGCCCCACAAGTGCAACCTCCTGCCCCACATCGTCCACCTCTCACCCAACAAGTGCCACCACCTGCCCCACAAGTGCCAATTCCTGCCCCACAAGTGCCAATTCCAGCCCCACAAGTGCCAGATCCTGCACTACGTCATCCACTTCCTGCCCCACAAGTGCCACCTCCTGACCGACAAAGACATCCTCCTGCCCCACAAGTGCCACCTCCTGCCCCACAAGTGCAACCTCCCGCCCCACAACTTCCACAACCTGCCCCACAAGTGCCACCTCCCGTCACTCAACTTCCAACTCCCGCCCCACAAGTGCCACCTCCCGCCCTACAACTTCCACCTCCCGCCCCACATGTACCACCTCCTGCATCACAACTTCCACCTCCCGCCCCACATGTACCACCTCCTGCATCACAACTTCCACCTCCCGCCCCACAACTTCCACCTCCCGCCCCACAAGTTCCACCTCCTCCCCACAAGTGCCACCTCCCGCCCCACAAGTGCCACCTCCCGCCCCACAAGTGCCACCTCCCGCCCCACAAGTGCCACCTCCTGCACCACAAGTGCCACCTCCCGCCCCACAACTTCCAGCTCCCGCCCAATAGTGCCAGCTCCCGGCCCACAATTGCCACCTCCTGCCCCACAACTTCCATCTCCCACTCCACAAGTGCCACCTACTGCACAACAAATACCATCTCCTGCCCCATAAGTGCCACCTCTTGCCTCATATCATTCACCTCCCGCCCCACAATTTCCACCTCCTGCTCAACTAGTGCCACGTGCTGCCCCACAAGTTCCATTTCCCGCCCCACAAGTGCCACCTCCCGCCCCACAACTGCCACCTCCCGCCCCACAAATCCAACTCCTGACCCACAAGTGCCACCTCCCGCACCACAAGTTCCACCTCCCGCCCCACAAGTTCCACCTCCTGCCCCACAAGTGCAACATCCCACCGCACAATTTCCACCTCTTGTTACACAAGTCCCACCTCCCGCCCAACAACAGCCTCATCCTGACCCACAAGTGCCACCTCCTGCCCCACAAGTGCCACCTCCCACCCCACAAGTGCCACCTCCCACCCCACAAGTTCCACCTCCTGCCTTACAAGTGCCAATTCCTGCCCTACAAGTGCCAGCTCATTCCCCTGAAGTGCCAGCTCCTGCCCCACAAGTGCCACAGTTTGACACACCACTGCCACCTCCCCACCAAATAATCCACCTCCTGCCCCACAAGTGTCACTGACTGACCAACTTCCTCCTCCTGACCCACAAGTGCCAGCTCCTGCCCCACAAGAGCCACTTCCTGCCCCACAAGTACCTCTTCCCTCCCAACAAGTTCCAATTTCCGCCCCACAAGTGCCACCTCCTGCCCCACAAGTGCCACCTCCTGCCCCACAAGTGCAACCTCCTGCCCCACATCGTCCACCTCTCACCCAACAAGTGCCACCACCTGCCCCACAAGTGCCAATTCCTGCCCCACAAGTGCCAATTCCTGCCCCACAAGTGCCAGATCCTGCACTACGTCATCCACTTCCTGCCCCACAAGTGCCACCTCCTGACCGACAAAGACATCCTCCTGCCCCACAAGTGCCACCTCCTGCCCCACAAGTGCAACCTCCCGCCCCACAACTTCCACAACCTGCCCCACAAGTGCCACCTCCCGTCACTCAACTTCCAACTCCCGCCCCACAAGTGCCACCTCCCGCCCTACAACTTCCACCTCCCGCACCACAACTTCCACCTCCTGCATCACAACTTCCACATCCCGCCCCACATGTACCACCTCCTGCATCACAACTTCCACCTCCCGCCCCACATGTACCACCTCCTGCATCACAACTTCCACCTCCCGCCCCACAACTTCCACCTCCCGCCCCACAAGTTCCACCTCCTCCCCACAAGTGCCACCTCCCGCCCCACAAGTGCCACCTCCCGCCCCACAAGTGCCACGTCACACCCCAAATCTTCTTACCTTCCACCCCACAAGTGCCACCTCCTGCCCCAAACCTTCAACCTACTGCCCCACAACTGCCACTTCCCACCCAGCAATTGCCACCCCCCGCCCCACAAGTGCCTCCTCCCACCCCACAAGTGCCAACCCTTACCCCACAAATGCCAACTCCTGCCCCACAAGTGCCATTTCTTGCCCCACAAGTGCCACCTCCTGCCCCACAAGTGCCATTTCCTGCCCTACAACTTCCACCTCCTGCCCCACAAGAGCCAGTTCCAGCCCCACAAATGCCACCTCCCGCCCCACAACTTCAACATCCCGCCATACAAGTGCCACCTCCTGCCCAACGTGTGCCACATCCTGCCCCACAAGTGCCAAATCCTGCCCCGCAACTTTTACCTCCTGCTCCACAAGTGCCAACTCCTGCCCCACATCATCCACCTCCTGCCCCACAAGTGCCAACTCCTGCCCCACAAGTGCCAACTCCTGCCCCACAAGTGCCACATCCCTCCCCACAAGTGCCAGCTCCTGCCCCACAAGTGCCACCTACCACGCCACAAGTGCCACCTCCTGCCCCACAAGTGTAACCTCCAGCCCCATAAGTGCCAAAACCTGCCCCACAACATCCACCTGTGCCCTGCAAATACCATTTCCGGCTCCACATCATCCAACTCCTGCCCCACAAGTGCCACCTCCTGCCCAACAAGTGCCACCTCCTGCCCCACAAGTGCCAACTCCTGCCCCACAAGTGCCACCTCCTGCCCCACAAGTGCCACCTCCCGACCCACAAGTGCCCCCTCCTGCCGTGCAAGTGCCAGCTCCTGCCCCGAAAGTGCCAGCTCCTGCTCCACATGTGCCACCTCTCGCCCCACAAGTTCCAGCTCCCGCCCCATAAGTGCCACCTCCCTCTCCACAAATTCCACCTCCCGCCCACAAGTGCCACATCGCTCCCCACAAGTGCCACCTCCTGCCCCACTAGTGCCACCTCCCGCCCCACAAGTGCCAACTCCAGCCCCACAAGTGCAACCTCCCACCCCACAAGTACCAAATCCTGCCCCACAACTTCCACCTCCTGCCCCAGAAGTGTCATCTCCTGCCCCACATGTGTCACCTCCTGCCGCACATCATCCACGTCCAAACCCATAAGTGCCACCTCCTGCACAACAAGTGCCAATTCCTGCCCCACAAGTGCCAGCACATGCTTCACAAGCGCCAGCTCCAGCCTAACATCATCCACCTCCTGCCCCACAAGTGCCACATCCCGCCCCACAAGAGCCACTTCCTTCCCCACAAGTACCCCATCCCACACCACAAGTTCCAATTCCTGCCATACAAGTGCCTCCTCCTTCCCCACAAGTGCCACCTCCTGCTGCACAACTTCCACCTCCCGACCCACAAGTGCCACCTCCTGCCCCACAACTTCCACCTTGCGACCCACAAGTGCGAACTCCCACCAAACAACTGACACCTCCTGCCTCACAAGTGCCAACTCCTGCCCAACAAGTGCCACCTCCTGCCCCACTAGAGCCACCTCCCGACCCACAAGTGCCACCTCCTGCCCCGCCAGTTCCACCTCCTGCCATGCAAGTGCCAGCTCCTGCCCCACATGTGCCACCTCTCGCCCCACTAGTGCCACCTCCCTCTCCACAAATTCAGCCTCCCGCCCCACAAGTGCCAACTCCCGCCCCTCAAGTGCCAGCTCCTGCCCCACATGTGCCACCTCTCGCCCCACTAGTGCCACCTCCCTCTCCACAAATTCAGCCTCCTGCCCCACAAGTGCCAACTCCTGCCCCAAAAGTGCCACTTCCTGCCCCTCTATCGCCACCTCCTGCCCCAGAAGTTCCACTTCCTGCACCACAAGTTACACCTACAGCCCCACAATTTCCACCTCCTGTTTTACAAGTTCCACTTCCGCCCCACAAGTGCCACCTCCTGCCCAACAAGTGCCAGTTCATGCCCCACAAGTGCAAGGTCCTGTCCTTCAACTTCCACCTCCTGCCCCACAAGTGCCACCTCCTGCCCCACAACGACCACCTCCTGCCCCACATCATCCACCTCCTTCCCCACAAGTTCCAATTCCTGCCCTACAAGTGCCAGATCATTCCCCTGAAGTGCCAGCTCCTGCCCCACAAGTGCCACATTTTGCCACACCACTGCCACCTCCCTTCCCAAATAATCCACCTCCTGCCCCACAACTTCCACCTCCTGCCCCACATCATCCACCTCCCGCCCCACAATTGCCACCTCCTGCCCCACAAGTGCCACCTCCCGCCCAACAATTGTGGCCACATGACAAACAAGTTCCACTTCCGCCCCACAAGTGCCACCTCCTGCCCAACAAGTGCCATTTCTTACCCCACAGGTTCCAAATCCTACCCCACTGGTGCCATTTCCTGCCCCACAAGTGCCATTTCCCCCCCCACATGTGCCAACTCCTGCCTTACAAGTTTCACCTCCCACCCCACAAATTCCACCTCCCACCCCACAAGTTCCACCTCCTGCCCCAAAAGTGCCAATTCCTGCTTCACAAGTGCCAGCTCATGCTTCACAAATGCCAGCTCATGCCCCACATCATCAACTTCCTGCCCCACAAGTGCCAGCTCATGCCCCACAAGTGCCACCTCTTGCCCCACAGGGGCCACCTCCTACCCCACATCATCCACCTCCTCCCCCAAAAGTGACAATACCTGTTCCACAAGTGCCACCTCCCGCCCCAAAACTTCAACATCCCGCCACACAAGTGCTGACTCCTGGCAACGTGTGCCACATCCTGCCCCACAAGTGCCAGCTCCTGCCCCACATGTTCCACCTACCACCCCACAAATTCCACCTCATGCCCCACAAGTGCCAACTCCCAACCCACAAATGCCAAATCCTGCAATGCAACTTCCACCTCCTGCTCCACAAGTGCCACCTCCTGCCCCACATCGTCCACCTCCCACCCAACAAGTGCCACCACCTGCCCCACAAGTGCCAATTCCTGCCCCACATGTGCCAGCTCATGCTTCACAAGTGCCAGCTCCTGCACTACGTCATCCACTTCCTGCTCACAAGTGCCACCTCCTGACCGACAAAGACATCCTCCTGCCCCATAAGTGCCAATTTCTGCCCCACAAGTGCCAGCTCCTGCCCCACAAGTGCCACATTTGTCCACACCACTGCCTCCTCCCCCCCAAATAATCCACCTCCTGCCCCACAAGTGTCACTGACTGACCAACTTCCTCCTCCTGACCCACAAGTGCCATCTCCCGCCCCACAAGTGCCAGCTCCTGCCCCACAAGAGCCACTTCCTGCCCCACAAGTACCTCTTCCCTCCCAACAAGTTCCAATTTCCGCCCAACAAGTACCACCTCCTTCTGCACAAGTTCCACCTCCTGCCCTAAAAGCTCCATTTCCTGCCCCAGAAGTGCCACCTCCCGCCCCACAAGTGCCACCTCCTGCCCTACAACTTCCACCTCCTGGCCCACAAGTGCCACTTCCCGCCCTACAACTGCCAAACCCTGCCCCAAAACTTCCACCTCCTGCCCAACAATTTCCAACTCGTGCCCCACAATTGCCACCTCCTGCCACACAAATGCCACCTTCTGCCTCAAAATGCCACCTCCTGCCCAACAACTCCAACCTCCCGCCCCACAAGTACCACCTCCTGCTCCACAAGATCCACCTCCTGCCCCATAAGTTCCACCTTACGCCCCACAAGTGCCATCTCCTGCCCCAAAAGCTCAATTTCCTGCCCCATCAGTGCCACCTCCCCCACCACAAGTGCCACCTCCTGCCCCATAAGTGCCAATTTCTGCCCCACAAGTGCCACTTCCCGCCTTACAAATTCCACCTCCCACCCCACAAGTTCCACCTCCTGCCCCACAAGTGCCACCTTCCGCCCCACAAGTGCCATCTCACACCCCAACAGTGTCAACTTCCGCCCCACAAGTGACACCTAACGCCCCACAACTTCCACATCCCGCCCCACAAGTGCCACCACCTGACCCACAAGTGCCAACTCCTGCCCCACTAATGCAACTACCTGCCCCACAAGTGCCAACTCGCGCCCCACAAGTGCCAACTCCTGCCCCACAATTTCCACCTCCTGCCCCACAAGTGCCCCCTCCCGCTCCACAAGTGCCACGTCCTGCCCCACAAGTGCCATCTCCCGCCCCACAAGGGCCAAATCCTGCCACGCAACATCCACCTCCTGCCCCACATCATCCACCTCCCACCCCACAAGTGCCACCTCCTGTTGCACAAGTGCCAATTCCAGTCCTAAAATTGCCAGCTCATGCTTCACAATTGCCAGCTCCTGCCCCACATCATCCACCTCCTGCCCCACAAGTGCCACCTCCTATCCCACATGTGCCAACTCCTGCCCCACAAGTGCCATTTCCTGCACCACATTTGCCACCTCCTGCCCCACAAGTGCCACCTCCCGCCCCACAAACTCCACCTCCCACGCACAAGTGCCACATCCTGCCCCACAAGTGTCACCTCCTGCCCACAAGTGCCACCTTCCGCCCCACAAGTGCCACCTCACACCCCAACAGTGTCAACTTCCACCCCACAAGTGACACCTCACGCACCACAACTTCCACATCCCGCCCCACAAGTGCCACCACCTGACCCACTAATGCAACTACCTGCCCCACAAGGGCCAACTCGTGCCCCACAAGTGCCAACTCCTGCCCCACAAGTTCTACCTCCTGCCTTACAAGTGCCACCCCCTGCCTCACAACTTCCACTTCCCGCCTCACAAATGCCACCTCCTGCCCTACAAGTGCCACCTCAGGCCCCACAAGTGCCCCCTCCCGCTCCACAAGTGCCACGTCCTGCCCCACAAGTGCCATCTCCCACCCCACAAGTGCCAAATCCTGACGCGCAACTTCCACCTCCTGCCCCACAAGTGCCACCTCCCACCACACAAGTGCCACCTCCCGCCCCTCTATAGCCACCTCCTGCCCCACAAGTTCCACCTCTTGCCCCACAACGTCGACCCCCGCCCCACATGTGCCACCACCTGACCCACAAGTGCCAACTCCTGCCCCACAGGTGCCATTTCCTGCACCACATTTGCCGCGTCCTGCCCCACAAGTGCCGGCTCCGGCCCCACAAGTGCTACCTCTCGCCCCACAACTTCAACCTCCAGCCCCACAAGTGCCACGTCCTGCCCCACAAGTGCCATCTCCCGCCCCACAAGGGCCAAATCCTGCCACGCAACATCCACCTCCTGCCCCACATCATCCACCTCCCACCCCACAAGTGCCACCTCCTGTGGCACAAGTGCCAATTCCAGCCCTAAAAGTGCCAGCTCATGCTTCACAATTGCCAGCTCCTGCCCCACATCATCCACCTCCTGCCCCACAAGTGCCACCTCCTATTCCACATGTGCCAACTCCTGCCCCACAAGTGCCACATCCTGCACCACATTTGCCACCTCCTGCCCCACAAGTGCCACCTCCTTCCCCACAAGTGCCACCTCCCACCCCACAAGTTTAACCTCCAGACACACAAGTGCCACCTCCCGCCAGACAAGTGCCATCTCCCGCCCCACAAGTGCCAAATCCTGACATGCAACTTCCACATCCTGCTCCACAAGTGCCATCTCCTGCCCCACAAGTGCCACCTCCTGCCACACAAGTGCCACCTCCCGCCCCTCTATAGCCACCTCCTGCCCCACAAGTTACACCTCTTGCCCCACAACGTCGACCACCGCCTCACATGTGCCACCACCTGACCCACAAGTGCCAATTCTTGCCCCACAAGTGCCATTTCCTGCACCACATTTGCCGCGTCCTGCCCCACAAGTGCCGGCTCCTGCCCCACAAGTGCCACCTCCCGCCCCACTACTTCCACGTCACACCCCAAATCTTCTTACCTTCCACCCCACAAGTGCCACCTCCTGCCCCACAAGTGCCACCTCCCGCCCCACAACTTCCAGCTCCCGCCCCAATAGTGCCAGCTCCCGGCCCACAATTGCCACCTCCTGCCCCACAACTTCCATCTCCCACTCCACAAGTGCCACCTACTGCACAACAAATACCATCTCCTGCCCCATAAGTGCCATCTTATGCCCCACAGGTGCCACCTACTGTTCCACATCATCCACCTCCTTCCCCACATCATCCACCTCCTGTTCCACAAATGTCACCTCCTGACCCACAACTTCCACATCCTGCCCCACAAGTGCCACCTCCCACCCCACAAGTGCCACCTCCAGCCCCACCAGTTCCACCGCCCGCCCCACAAGTACCACCTCCTGACCCAGAAGTGCCACTTCCTGACCCAGAAGTGCCACTACGTGACCCACAATTGCCACCTCCCGTCTCACAATTGCAACTCTCGCCCAACAAGTGCCACCTCCTGCCCCACAATTGCCACCACCCCCCCAACAAGTGCCACCTCCCGCCCCACAAGTACCACATCCCACCCCACAAGTGCAACCTCCTGCCCCACAAGTGCCAACTCCTGCCCCACAACATCCACCTCACGCTCCAAAAGTGCCACCTCCTGCCCCACAAGTGCTACTTCCTGCCTTACAAGTGCCACTTCCCGCTGCACAAGTGACACCTCCAGCCCCACAGCTGCCACAACCCGCCCCACAACTTCCACATCCCGCCTCACAACTGCAAGCTCCTGCCCCACAATTGCCACCTCCTACCACACAAGTGCCAACTCCTGCCCCACAAGTGCCACCTCATGTCCCTCAATTTTCACCTTATGCCCCAAAAGTGCCACCTCCCGCCCAACAAGTGCAACATCTCGCCCCACTAGTGCCACGTCCCGGCCCAAAATTGCTACCTCCTGCCCCACATCATCCACCTCCTGTTCCACAAATGTCACCTCCTGACCCACAACTTCCACCTCCTGCCCCACAAGTGCCACCTTCTGCCTCACAAGTGCCACCCCTTGCCCCACAAGTGCCACATCCCACCGCACAATTTCCACCTCTTGTTACACAAGTTCCACCTCCCGCCCAACAACAGCCTCCTCCTGCCCCACAAGTGCCACCTCCTGCCCCACAAGTGCCACCTCCCACCCCACAAGTGCCACGTCCTTCCCAATTGCCACGTCCTGTCCCACAAGTGCCACCTCCTGCCGTACAAGTGCCACCCTCTGCCCCACAATTGCCACTTCTTGCCCCAAAATTGCCAATTCTTGCCCCACAACTTCCACCTCCCACCCCATAACTTCCACCTCCCGTCCCACAGCTTCCACATCCTGCCCCACAAGTGCCCGATCCTGCCCCAGAAATACCACCACCTGACCCACAAGTGCCAATTCCTGCCCCACAAGTGCTACCTCCCGCCAAACAACTGACACCACCTGCCCCACAAGTGCCACCTCCCACCAAACAACTGACACCTCCTGCCCCACAAGTGTCACCTCCTGCCCAACAAATGCCACCACCTCCCCCAAAAGCGCCACTTCCTGCCCCACAGGTGCCATTTCCTGCCCCACAACATCCACCTCCCACGCACAAGTGCAACCTACCGCCCCACAACTTCCACCTCCTGCCCCACAAGTGCCAACACCTGCCCCACAAGTGCCACCTCCTGCCCCACAAGTGCCACCTCCCGCCCCACAAGTGCCACCTGTCACCCTGCAAGTCCAGCTCCTCTCGCCCCACAAGTGCCAGCTCATGCTTCACAAATGCCAGCTCCTGCCCCACATCATCAAATTCCTGCCCCACAAGTGCCACCTCCAACCCCACAAAGACAGTCTCCTGCCCCACATCATCCACCTCCTGCCCCACAAGTGCCAATTCCTGCCCCACAAGTGCCAGCTCCTGCCCCACAAGTGCCAACTCCTGCCCCACATGTTCCACCTACCACCCCACAAATTCCAACTCCTGCCCCACAAGTGCCAGCTCCTGCCCGACAAGAGCCACTTCCTGCCCCACAAGTACCTCTTCCCTCCCAACAAGTTCCAATTTCCGCCCCACAAGTGCCACCTCCTGCCCCACAAATGCAACCTCCTGCCCCACAAGTGCCACCTTTCGCCCCACAAATGCCACCTCCCGCTCCACAACTTCCACCTCCTGCCCCACAAGTGCCACCTCCCGACCCACAAGTGCCACCTCACGCCCAACATCTACCACCTCCCACCCCACAACTTCCATCTCCAGGCCCACAAGTGCCACTTCCTGCCTCAAAAGAGCCACCTCCCGCCTCACAACTACCACGTAACGTCCCACAACTTCCACCTCCTGCCCCACAAGTGCCAGCTGCTGCTCCACATCATCCAACTCCCGCCCCACAAGTGCCATGTCCAGCCCCACAACTTCCGCCTCCTGCCCCAAAAGTGTCAACTCCTGCCCCATAAGTTTCATATCCCGCCCCACAAGTGCCACTACCTGCCCCACTAGTGCCATCTCCATTTCCACAAGTGCCACCTCCCGCCCCACAAGTGCCACCTCCTGCCCCACAAGTTCCAACTCTCGTCTAACAAGTGCCACCTCCTGCCCAACAAGTGCCATTTCTTACCCCACAGGTTCCAACTCCTGCCCCACAGGTGCCATTTCCTGCCCCACAAGTACCACCTCCTGCCCCACATTTACCAACTCCTGCCCCACAAGTGCCATTTCCTGCCCCACATCTGGTGCACACCACCCCACAATTTCCACCTCCCGCCTCACAACTTCCACATCCTGCCCCACAAGTGCCACCTCTGGCCCCACAACTTCAACCTCCCGCCACACAAGTGCCAACTCTTGCCCAACGTGTGCCACATCCTGCCCCACAAGTTCCACCTACCACCAAACAAATTCCACCCCCCGCCACACAAGTGCCACCTCCCGCTTCACAACTTCCACATCCTGCCATACAAGTGCCACCTCCCGCCATAAAATGCCACCTCCCGTCCCTCTATCACCACCTCCTGCCCCACAAGTTACACCCCCACCCCACAGGTACCACCACCTGCCCCACAAGTACCACCTCCTGCAAACAAATGCCGTTTCTTAAACCACAGGTCCAAACTCCTGCCCCACAGGTGCCATTTCCTGCCCCACAAGTGCCACCTCCTGCCCCACAACTTCAACCTCCCGTCAAACAAGTGCCAACTCCTGCCCAATGTGTGCCACATCCTGCCCCACAAGTGCCAACTCCTGCCCCACAAGTTCTACCTACCACCCAACAAATTCCACTTCCTGCCCCACAAGTGCCACCTCCCACCCCACAACTGCCATCTCCCGCTTCACAACTTCCACATCCTGCCCCAGAAGTGCCACCTCCCGCCCCACAAGTGCCAATTCCTGCCCCAAAAGTGCCAGCTCATGCTTCACAATTGCCAGCTCACGTTTCACAACTGCCACCTCCTGCCCCACAAGTGCCACCTCCCGCCCCACAAGTGCCACCTCCCGCCCCACAAGTGCCACCACCTGCCCAACAAGTGCCATTTCTTACCCCACAGGTTCCAACTCCTTCCCCACAGGTGCCATTTCCTGCCCCATAAGTGCCACCTCCTGTGCCACATGTGCCAACTCCTGCCCCACAAGTGCTATTTCCTGCCCCACATTAGCCACCTACCACTCCACAAATTCAACCTCTTGCCCCACAAGTGCCAAACCCTGACCCGCAACATCCACCTCCTGCTCCACAATTGCCACCTCCTGCCCCACATCATCCACCTCCCACCCAAGTGCCAACTCCTGCCCCACATCATCCACCTCCTGCCCCACAAGTCCCAATTTCTGCCCCACAAGTGCCAGTTCATGCCCCACAAGTGCCAGTTCATGCCCCACAAGTGCCACATTTTGCCACACAACTGCCACCTCCCGCCCCAAATCATCCACCTCCCGCCCCACAAGTGTCATTAACTGCCCAACATCTTCCTCATGACCCACAAGTGCAACCTCCTGCCCCACAAGTGCAACCTCCTGCCCCACAAGTGCCACCTCCTCCCTTCCACCCCCCACAATTTCTACCTCCTGCCCCACAAGTGCCACCTCCTGTTTTACAAATGCCACCTCCCTACCCACAACTTCAACCTCCAGCCCCACAAGTGCCACAAGCAGCCCCACATCATCCACATCCTGCTCCACAAGTGCCACCTCCCACCCCACAAGTGCCATCTCCCGCCCCACAAGTGCCACCTCCTGCCCCACATCATCCACCTCCCGGCCCACAAGTGCCAACTCCTGCCCCACAACTTCCACATCCCGCTCCACAAGCGCCACCACCAGCCCCACAAGTGCCATCTCCTGCCCCACCAGTTCCACATCCCACACTGCAATGCCAATTCCTGCCCCACATCTTCCACCTCCTGCCCCTCAAGTGCCACCTCCTGCCCCACAAGTGCCACCTCCCTCCACACAAGTGTCCCACCTCCTGCCACACAAGTGCCGCCTCCCACCCCACAAGTGCTATTTCCCGCCTTACAACTTCCACCTCCCGCCCCACAACTTCCACCTCCCGCCCCACAACTTCCACCTCCCGCCCCACAACTTCCACCTCCTGCCCCCAACTTTTACCTCCCACCTCACAACTTCCACCTCCTGACCCACAAATGCCACCTCCTGTTCCACAACTGCCATTTCCTGCTCAAGAACTTCCACATCCTACCCCACAAGTGCCACCTCCTGCTTCACAAGTGCCACCCCCTGCCCCACAATCGCCACCCCCTGCCCCACAACTTCCATTTTCCTCCCCACAAGTGCCACCTTGACCTGCTGTCCATGCTCTTTGTAATACACCCCAGTATTCCATCGGCTTTTTTGGCTACAAGGGCACACTGCTGGCTCATGGTCAATCTGTCGTCCACCAGGACACCCAGGTTCCTCTCTTCAGAGCTCCTCTCCAGCAGCTCTTCCCCCAGCCTGTACTGGTGCATGCAATTACTGCTCCCTAGGTGCAAGACTCTACACTTGCTTTTGTTAAACCTCATCCGGTTTCTTACTGCCCAGCTCTCCAGCCTGTCCAGGTCTTGCTGAATGGCAGCACAGCCTTCAGGCGTGTCAGCCAGTCCTCCCAACTTCGTGTCATCACAAACTTGCTGAGGGTGGTCACTATCTCCTCATCAAGGTCGTTGATGAATATATTGAACAAGACCGGACCCAGCACTGACCCCTGGGGGACGCCGCTAGTTACAGGTCTCCACCTGGATTCTGCACTGCCAACAACGTCTCTCTGTGCTCTGCCAGTCAGCCACTTCTCAACCCACCTCTCTGTCCACTCATCTATCCCACGCTTGCTCAGCTTGTTATAAGGATGTCCTGGGAGACAGTACCAGATGCCTTGCTGAAATCATGGTAAACTACATCCACCGCCCTATCCAAAACTATCTTGCAGGTTCTTAGTTCTTTACCACTGTTTCCTTTCCCACGCCTTACAACTACAAGCAGCTAGAACAATGTTCTCTGAAGATATCCAGGACAGAAGAGTCCCGGTAGATCAGTATCAAGCCCAGCTCACGGGAGGCCAATGCCCACTGTTTCCTGCCTGATAAACGCAGATCTCTGGCAGCATTCAATTGTCTTCCCTGTACAACCACCCAGCCCCCCTCGTCGTCATCAAAACCAGTATCATTTTAAAGTCAATGAATCTTGCCTGTAAAAGCACATCTAGCCTCCTACAGAAATTCATTGGTTTGGGGGACTGAAATTGAGACCACATCTGTAGGCAAACACTCACATCAACTTCCATATGTCTGAATGTGCAGCCCCTCCTCATGCAGTGACCCTCCTTCCACAATTGCAGACGGTTTCATTCCCCACAGCAACTTCACAGTGGCAGAAGGGACGGACACCTCCCTGTAACCAGAAGGAAACAACAAAGGAAAATAAAGGGACGCCCGCAACCTCTCCAGCCTGTCCCGGTCCCTCTGGTTGGCTTCCCTCCCCTACAATATATTGACGGCACTGCTCAGTTTGTATCGTCTGCAAACCTGCCATCATCTATGTCACTGACGAAGGAAGATGCTGAAGAGCAACGGTTTATATGGGTTAATACCTTGGGAGCCCCTCTCTTCAAGGAGCTAGTTCTGCAAGTCTGAGTCCCACAAAGGGTGGTCTCCATAGACGTTCAAATTCGTGCTGCACAACCCTACTTAATTTTCTGTATTCATTTCTGTATTGATCTCATGTGGATCAAAATAACACAGTCAGTATCTGCAACGAGTCTAGGCCGAGCAAAACTTTTGATGGAGGGAGCAAAGAGATCAAGACAAGATGATGTAGTGCAATGCAGTCAAAGCAGCTGGCCAAGCAAAAGCTATGTGCATGCATTTCCAAGCTGAGCACGCACCTGGAGCTGGGACTGTATCACTCATTGTCAGAAGAATTCCTGAGTACCCTCATAAAGAAAGCTATACACCAGTGTGACTGGAGTCCATTTACACCAATTAGACCTCTTTACATTTTAATAAGCACCATTTACTACTCCAAAGTTGCACTTCCCTTTGCCTTTCCATCTGAAGGGCTTTGAAAAAGTCTCTGAAATAGAAATTCTGTGATTGCTGTAATACACTTGGGTAGGTATCTGGACTTCCATCTTGAGACATCCAGCGCCTTTTACAGAAATAAAGAATACTCAAGGACTTAGGCCACCAAATTCCAACTCAGTTTTACACCACTGGTTTTTGATCTGATAGGCAGGAGACAGCGAAAGGCAGCTGCTCAGCAATCCCAGGAAGACAGCTGGGCTCTAGGGAGACAAGAAGGGCAGTAAGGTGACAAACAAAGTGATTATAAGGTTTTATTTAACAGCTCTGTATGGGACGATTCAACTACTTCAAGCTCCAGCAAGCTGCTAGAGACTGATAAAGCAAGACACCTCAGCGACCTCAAAAGCTGACAGCCTTTCAAAAGATAAACTGAACATACCATCTCAAAAAGCATACAATCAATCCATAGAAATTAATCCAGCAAGCAGTCCTATGGTCAAATTGTGTGCTGCCAGTAAAGCCTTTTCATGAGCATTAAGAACATTTCTGGTTAGAGAGTTATCACAACATGGGCAGAAAATACCTAGGAGAATAGGAAAAAGAAAAAAGCAACCTACCCTTACCCTTACCCTACCCTTATCCAACTCCTCTCCCACATTTAGAATTGAAACAAGTTCAAATGCCATAAAAAATTGGGGGAATAAAACCATCTGGTATTTCCCAGGCAAACCACCAAGACCACAGAACCACAGAATAGCCCAAGTTGTAAAGGAACCACGAGGATTATCAAGTCCAACCCGATGCTCCAGGAAGGACAACCTAAACTCAAACGGCCTTTAAGCTGCAGCAGCTCAGGGCCAGGCCCACAGCCTCAGGGAGCATGTTCCATGACCGCTGGTATCAGACACAGCAAGCACAGGGAGCAGGCAGGTAGGCACAGCAAAGCAGCAAGCAAAGCCCAATTTCTCAGAGGGGGCCTGCTAACAGGAAGACCAGACACTGTCCTCCCAAAAAAACTCCACCATTTTGACAGCCAAAACAGAAACTACATTTTCGGTTCTCATGACTCTTCCCTGTGCTCCCAAATAAATAGTTTCGTGACATCCTCTATCACACTGCAACTGCTCAGAAGTAATAATCAAAATTATATCACTCATAAGAAACTCACTTTTGCATGGTGGTAACGAGAGTCCATTCCCATTGTGTCCCTCCGTGTTATGAACACTGCAATTGGCCTTCTGACAGCCTCCTGAATGAATCCACCAAAAGCAAGGAAGCACCCTGCCCTTACTCTGAAGAGAGAAAGAAAGCAAGGTTCATGGAAACAGGCACACAAGGCTCGCAACCAGACACGGTGCTCCAGGCTCCTGATCATGCCAGAGATAGGACTACCACAGTGCCAGAACATGATTTACCACTAAAGGAAACATCTGGGAGCACAATCACAACTTCAGCACAAGCTGTAACGGCTCAGCATATTTAGCTTTCGTATCATACAGCTGGAGAACGAGATACTCCCAAGCATCAGTCAGCAAGCACTCGGATGAGCCAGCCCTTTGGTTTTAATGATGACTGCCACCTTTGACACCTTACCAGAAGATACTTCCATTTATTAGCCTGGACTTCGTTTCTTCCATCAGCAGCTGCTCCTAAACTGCCCTTGATTCATACAGCGATACCATCGACTTCTAGCACGAGCTGACCTGCAAGACAGAGAAAAGAAAGCAGGATGACAACAAACACAGACGTAGCATCCTTTAATTATCTTGAACAACAGCAACAACAAAAACAGGAGATAAGTGCTGCTGTGGATGCACCCCAGTTTATAAAGAAATGGAAAACCAGCCCGGCCTCAGCAGCCCAACCTCCCACCCCATACGTTCCACCTTCCGCCCCACAAGTGCCACCTCACACCCCAACAGTGTCAACTTCCGCCCCACAAGTGACACCTCACGCCCCACAACTTCCACATCCCGCCCCACAAGTGCCACCACCTGACCCACAAGTGCCAACTCCTGCCCCACTAATGCAACTACCTGCCCCACAAGTGCCAACTCGCGCCCCACAAGTGCCAACTCCTGCCCCACAAGTTCTACCTCCTGCCTTACAAGTGCCACCCCCTGCCTCACAGCTTCCACCTCCCACCCCACAAATGCCACCTCCTGCCCTACAAGTGCCACCTCAGGCCCCACAAGTGCCCCCTCCCGCTCCACAAGTGCCACGTCCTGCCCCACAAGTGCCATCTCCCGCCCCACAAGGGCCAAATCCTGCCACGCAACTTCCACCTCCTGCCCCACATCATCCACCTCCCACCCCACAAGTGCCACCTCCTGTGGCACAAGTGCCAATTCCAGCCCTAAAAGTGCCAGCTCATGCTTCACAATTGCCAGCTCCTGCCCCACATGTGCCACCTCCCGCCCCACAAGTTTAACCTCCAGACACACAAGTGCCACGTCCTGCCCCACAAGTGCCATCTCCCGCCCCACAAGTGCCAAATCCTGACGCGCAACTTCCACCTCCTGCTCCACAAGTGCCATCTCCTGCCCCACAAGTGCCACCTCCCGCCCCTCTATGGCCACCTCCTGCCCCACATGTTACACCTCTTGCCCCACAAGTTACACCTCTTCCCCACAACGTCGACCCCCACCCCACATGTGCCACCACCTGACCCACAAGTGCCAACTCCTGCCCCACAAGTGTTACCTCTCGCCCCACAGCTTCAACATCCAGCCACTCAAGTGCCAACTCCTGCCCAACAAGTGCCACCTCCCGCCCCACAAGTGCCACCTCCCACCCCACTACTTCCACGTCACACCCCAAATCTTCTTACCTTCCACCCCACAAGTGCCACCTCCTGCCCCAAACCTTCAACCTACTGCACCACAACTGCCACTTCCCACCCAGCAATTGCCACCCCCCGACCCACAAGTGCCTCCTCCCACCCCACAAGTGCCAACCCTTACCCTACAAGTGCCAACTCCTGCCCCACATCATCCACCAACCGCCCCACAAGCGTCACCTCCTGCACCACAAGTGCCACCTCCCGACCCACAACTTCCAGCTCCCGCCCCAATAGTGCCAGCTCCCGGCCCACAATTGCCACCTCCTGCCCCACAACTTCCATTTCCCACTCCACAAGTGCCACCTACTGCACAAGTGCCAACTCCTGCCCCACTAGTGCCACCTCCCGCCCCACAAGTGCCACCACCCTCCCCACAACTTCAACCTCCTTCCCCAAAACATCCACCTTCCGCCCCACAGGTGTCATCATCTGCCCCACAACTGCCACATCCCACCCCACAAGTGCCACCTCCTGCCCCACAACTGCCACTTCCCACCCAGCAATTGCCACCCCCCGCCCCACAAGTGCCAACCTTTACCCCACAAGTGCCAACTCCTGCCCCAAATCATCCACCAACCGCCCCACAAGTGCCACCTCCTGCACCACAAGTGCCACCTCCTGACCCACAACTTCCATCTCCCACTCCACAAGTGCCACCTACTGCACAACAAATACCATCTCCTGCCCCATAAGTGCCACCTCCTGCCCCACAACCGCTACCTCCTGCCTCATATCATTCACCTCCCGCCCCACAATTTCCACCTCCTGCTCAACTAGTGCCACGTGCTGCCCCACAAGTTCCATTTCCCGCCCCACAAGTGCCACCTCCCGCACCAGAAGTGCAAAATCGTGCCGCACAACTTCTACCTCCCGCCCCACAACTGCCACCTCCCGCCTTAAAAGTGCCACCTCCCGACCCACAAGTGCCTCCTCCTGTCCCACAGTTGTCACCTCCCGCTCCACAAGTTACACCTCACCCCCCACAAGTTCTACCACCCACCCCACAAGTGCCACCTGCAGTCCCAGAAGTGTCAAATCCTGCCACACAACTTCCACATCCAGCCCCACAAGTGCCACCTCCCACCCCACAACTTCCACTTCCCGCCCAACAACAGCCTCCTCCTGCCCCACAGGTGCCACCTCCTGCCGCACAAGTGCCACCTCCTGCCCAACATCATCCACCTCCTGCCTCACAAATGCCTCCTCCTGACCCACAATTGCCACCTCCTGCCCCACAACTTCCACCTCACGCCCCACAAGTGCCACCTCCCGACTCACATGTGCCACAACCCGCCCCACAAATCCAACTCCTGCCCCACAAGTGCCACCTCCCGACCCACATGTGCCAACTTCTGCCCCACAAGTGCCAGCTCCTGCCCCTCAAGTGTCACCTCTTCCCCACAAGTGCCACCTTCTGCTCCACAAGTGCCACTTCCTGCCGCACAAGTGATACCTCCAGCCCCACAACTGCCACCATCCGCCCCACAACTTCCACCTCCCGCCTCACAAGTGCAACCTCCAGGCCCACAAGTGCCACCTCCAGATCCACAAGAATTAACTCCTGCCCCACAAGTGCCACCTCCTGCCCTTCAAGAGCCACTTCTTGCCCCACAAGTAACATTTCCTGCCCCACAAGTGCCAACCCCTGCCCAACAAGTGCTATGACCCAGCCCAAAAGTGCCAACTCCTGCCCCACTAGTGCCACCTCCCGCCCCACAAGTGCTACCACCCTCCCCACAACTTCAACCTCCTTCCCCAAAACATCCACCTCCCGCCCCACAGGTGTCATCATCTGCCCCACAACTGCCACATCCCGCCCCACAAGTGCCACCTCCTGCCCCACAAGTGCCACCTCCCGCCCCTCAAGTGCCACACACTGCCCCACAAGTGCCGCCCCCAGCCCCGCAACTGCCACCCCTTGCCCCACAATTTCCACCTCCCACCCCACAATTTTTACCTCCCGCCCCACAGGTGCCACCTACTGTTCCACATCATCCACCTCCTTCCCCACATCATCCACCTCCTGTTCCACAAATGTCACCTCCTGACCCACAACTTCCACATCCTGCCCCACAAGTGCCACCTCTTGCCCCACATCATCCACCAACCGCCCCACAATTGCCACCTCCTGCCCCACAAGTGCCACCTCCCACCCAACAAGTGCCACCTCCAGCCCCACCAGTTCCACCGCCCACCCCACAAGTACCACCTCCTGACCCACAAGTGCCACTACGTGACCCACAATTGCCACCTCCCGTCTCACAATTGCAACTCTCGCCCAACAAGTGCCAACTCCTGCCCCACAATTGCCACCACCCCCCCAACAAGTGCCACCTCCCGCCCCACAAGTACCACATCCCACCCCACAAGTGCAACCTCCTGCCCCACAAGTGCCAACTATTGCCCCAGATGTGCCAACTCCTGCCCCTCAACATCCACCTCACGCTCCAAAAGTGCCACCTCCTGCCCCACAAGTGCTACTTCCTGCTTTACAAGTGCCACTTCCCGCTGCACAAGTGACACCTCCAGCCCCACAGCTGCCACAACCCGCCCCACAACTTCCACATCCCGCCTCACAACTGCAAGCTCCTGCCCCACAATTGCCACCTCCTACCACACAAGTGCCAACTCCTGCCCCACAAGTGCCACCTCATGTCCCCCAATTTTCACCTCATGCCCCAAAAGTGCCACCTCCCGCCCAACAAGTGCAACATCTCGCCCCACTAGTGCCACGTCCCGGCCCAAAATTGCTACCTCCTGCCCCACATCATCCACCTCCTGTTCCACAAATGTCCCTCCTGACCCACAACTTCCACCTCCTGCCCCACAAGTGCCACCTTCTGCCTCACAAGTGCCACCCCTTGCCCCACAAGTGCCACATCCCACCGCACAATTTCCACCTCTTGTTACACAAGTCCCACCTCCCGCCCAACAACAGCCTCCTCCTGCCCCACAAGTGCCACCTCCTGCCCCACAAGTGCCACCTCCCACCCCACAAGTGCCACGTCCTTCCCAATTGCCACGTCCTGTCCCACAAGTGCCACCTCCTGCCGTACAAGTGCCACCCTCTGCCCCACAATTGCCAATTCTTGCCCCACAACTTCCACCTCCCACCCCATAACTTCCACCTCCCGTCCCACAGCTTCCACATCCTGCCCCACAAGTGCCCGTTCCTGCCCCAGAAGTACCACCACCTTACCCACAAGTGCCAACTCCTGCCCCACAAGTGCCACCTCGCATCCCGCAAGTGCCACATCCCGCCCCACAAGTGCTACCTCCTGCATTACAAGTGCCAATTCCTGCTTTACAAGTGCCAGCTCATGCTTTACAAATGCCAGCTCCAGCCCTACATCATCAACTTCCTGCCCCACAAGTGCCACCTCCAACCTGACAAAGACAGCCTCCTGCCCCACAAGTGCCAGCTCCTGCCCCACAAGTGCCACCTCCTGCCCCACAAGTGCCACCTCCTGCCCCACAAGTGCCACCTCCTGCCCCACAACTGCCAACTCCTGCCCCACATGTTCCACCTACCACCCCACAAATTCCAACTCCTGCTCCACAAGTGCGACCTCCCACCCCACAAATGCCACCTCCTGCCCTGCAACTTCCACCTCCTGCTCCACAAGGGCCATCTCCTGCCCCACATCGTCCACCTCCCACCCAACAAGTGCCAATTCCTGCCCCACAAGTGCCAGTTCATGCCCCACAAGTGCCAGTTCATGCCCCACAAGTGCCAGTTCATGCCCCACATCATCCACCTTCTGCCCCACAAGTGCCACCTCCTGCCCCACAAGTGCCACCTCCTGCCCCACAAGTGCCACCTCCTGCCCCACAACGACCACCTCCTGCCCCACAACGACCACCTCCTGCCCCACAAGTGCCAGATCATTCCCATGAAGTGCCAGCTCCTGCCCCACAAGTGCCACATTTTGCAACACCACTGCCACCTCCCCCCCAAATAATCCACCTCCTGCCCCACAAGTGTCACTGACCGCCCAACTTCCTCCTCCTGACGCACAAGTGCAACCTCCTGCCCCACAAGTGCCAGCTCCTGCCCGACAAGAGCCACTTCCTGCCCCACAAGTACCTCTTCCCTCCCAACAAGTTCCAATTTCCGCCCCACAAATGCCACCTCCCACTCCACAACTTCCACCTCCTGCCCAAAAGTGCCACCTCCCGCCCTACAACTTCCACGTAACGCCCCATAAGTTCCACCTCCCGCCCAACAAGTGCCACCTCTCGTCCCACAAGTGCCACCTCCTGCCCCACAAGTGCCACCTCCTGCCCCACAAGTGCCACCTCCTGCCCCACAAGTGTCAACTCATGCTCCACAAGTTCCACCTCTTGCCCCACAAGTGCCAAATACTTCCCCACAAGTGCCAAATACTTCCCCACAACTTCCACCTTCTGCCCCACTAGTGCCAACTCCAATTCCACAAGTGCCACCTCCAGCCCTACAACTGCCACTTCCAGCCCCACAAGTGCCACCTCCCGCCCAACAACTTCAACATCCCACCACACAAGTGCCAACTCCTGCCGCACAACTGACAATTCCTGCCCCAAAAGTGACAGCTCATGCTTCACAATTGCCAGCTCCTGCCCCACATCAACCACCTTCTGCCCCACAAGTGCCAGCTCCTGCCCCACATCATCCACCTTCTGCTCCACAAATACCACCTCCTGCCCCACAAGTGCCACCTCCTTCCAAACTAGTGCAACCTCCTGCCCCACAAGTGCCTTATCTCGCCAGACAATTTACAGCTCCTGCCCCACAAGTGCTACATCCTGCACCACAACTTCAACCTCCTGCCCAACAAGTGCCACGTTCTGCCCCACAAGTGTAGGCTCCTGCCCCACAACTGCCAATTCCTGCCCCACATGTGCCAGCTCATGCTTCACAAGTGCCAGCTCCTGCACCACATCATCCACTTCCTGCCCACAAGTGCCAGTTCATGCCCCACAAGTGCCAGTTCATGCCCCACAAGTGCTAGCTCCTGCCCCACAAGTGCCAGCTCCTGCCCCAAAAGAGCCACTTCCTTCACCACAGGTATCCCATCCCACCCCACAAGTTTCAATTCCTGCCATACAAGTGCCACCTCCTTCCCCACAAGTGCCACCTCTTTCCCCACAAGTGCCACCTCCTGCCCCACTAGTGCCACCTCCTGCCCCACAAGTGCCACCTCCCGCCAAACAACTGACACCTCCTGTCCCACAAGTGCCAACACATGCCCCACAAGTGCCACCTCCTGCCCCACAAGTTGCACCTGTCACCCTGCAAGTCCAGCTCCTGCCCCACAAGTGCCAGCTCATGCTTCACAAATGCCAGCTCCTGCCCCACAAAGACAGCCTCCTGCCCCACATCATCCACCTCCTGCCCCACATCATCCACCTCCTCCCCCACAAGTGACAATACTTCTTCCACAAGTGCCACCTCCCGCCCCACAAATGCCAAATCCTGCCCTGCAACTTGCACCTCCTGCCCCACAAGTGCCACCTCCTGCCCCACAAGTTCCAGCTCATGCTTCACAAGTGCCAGCTCCTGCCCCACATCATCCACTTCCTGCTCACATGTGCCACCTCCTGTCCGACAAAGACCACCTCCTGCCCCACATCATCCACCCCCTGCCACACAAGTGCCACCTCCTGCCCCACATCATCCACCCCCTGCCCCACAAGTGCCACCTCCTGCCCCACAACGACCACCCCCTGCACCACAAGTGCCAATTCCTGCCCTACAAGTGCCAGATCATTCCCATGAAGTGCCAGCTCCTGCCCCACAAGTGCCACAGTTTGACACACCACTGCCACCTCCCCCCCAAATAATCCACCTCCTGCCCCACAAGTGTCACTGACTGACCAACTTCCTCCTCCTGACCCACAACTGCAACCTCCTGCCCCACAAGTGCCAGTTCCTGCCCCACAAGAGCCACTTCCTGCCCCACATGTACCTCTTCCCTCCCAACAAGTTCCAATTTCCACCCCACAAGTGCCACCTCCTGCCCCACAAGTGCAACATCCTGCCCCACATCGTCCACCTCCCACCCAACAAGTGCCACCACCGGCCCCACAAGTGCCAATTCCTGACCCACAAGTGCCAGCTCCTGCCCGACAAGAGCCACTTCCTGCCCCACAAGTACCTCTTCCCTCCCAAGAAGTTCCAATTTCCGCCCCACAAGTGCCACCTCCTGCCCCACATCATCCACCTCCCGCCCCACAAGTGCCACCTCCTGCCCCATAAGTGCCACCTCCCGCCCAACAATTGTGGCCACATGACAAACAAGTTCCACTTCCGCCCCACAAGTGCCACCTCCTGCCCAACAAGTGACATTTCTTAATCCACAGGTTCCAAATCCTACCCCACTGGTGCCATTTCCTGCCCCACAAGTGCCATTTCCCCCCCCACATGTGCCAACTCCTGCCTTACAAGTTTCACCTCCCACCCCACAAATTCCACCTCCCACCCCACAAGTTCCACCTCCTGCCCCAAAAGTGCCAATTCCTGCTTCACAAGTGCCAGCTCATGCTTCACAAATGCCAGCTCCTGCCCAACATCATCAACTTCCTGCCCCACAAGTGCCACCTCTAACCCCACAAAGACAGCCTCCTGCCCCACATCATCCACCTCCTACCCCACAAGTGCCAGCTCATGCCCCACAAGTGCCACCTCTTGCCCCACAGGTGCCACCTCCTGCCCCACATCATCCACCTCCTCCCCCACAAGTGACAATACCTGTTCCACAAGTGCCACCTCCCGCCCCACAACTTCAACATCCCGCCACACAAGTGCCGACTCCTGGCAACGTGTGCCACATCCTGCCCCACAAGTGCCAGCTCCTGCCCCACATGTTCCACCTACCACCCCACAAATTCCACCTCATGCCCCACAAGTGCCAACTCCCAACCCACAAATGCCAAATCCTGCAATGCAACTTCCACCTCCTGCTCCACAAGTGCCACCTCCTGCCCCACATCGTCCACCTCCCACCCAACAAGTGCCACCACCTGCCCCACAAGTGCCAATTCCTGCCCCACAAGTGCCAGTTCATGCCCCACAAGTGCCAGCTCCTGCACTACGTCATCCAATTCCTGCCCCACAAGTGCCACCTCCTGCCCCACAAGTGCTACCTACTTCCCCACAAGTGCCACCTCCTGCCACACAACTTCCACCTCCTGCCTCACAAATGCCTCCTCCTTACCCACAATTGCCACCTGCCGCCCCACAACTTCCACCTCACGCCCCAAAAGTGCCACGTCCCACCCCAGAAGTGCCACAACCCGCCCCACAAATCCAACTCCTGACCCACAAGTGCCACCTCCCGCACCACAAGTGCCACCTCCCGACCCACATGTGCCAACTTCTGCCCCACAAGTGCCACTTCCTGCCGCACAAGTGATACCTCCAGCCCCACAACTGCCACCACCCGCCCCACAACTTCCACCTCCCGCCGCACAAGTGCAAACTCCAGGCCCACAAGTGCCACCTCCAGTTCCACAAGAATTAACTCCTGCCCCACAAGTGCCACCTCCTGCCCCACAAGTGCCACCTCCCACCCCACAAGTGCCACGTCCTTCCCAATTGCCACGTCCTGTCCCACAAGTGCCACCTCCTGCTGTACAAGTGCCACCCTCTGCCCCACAATTGCCAATTCTTGCCCCACAATTGCCAATTCTTGCCCCACAACTTCCACCTCTCGCCCCACAAGTGCCACCTCCTGTCTCACAAGTGCAACCTCCTGCCCCACAAGTGCCACCTCCCGTCAATCAACTTCCAACTCCCGCCCCACAAGTGCCACCTCCCGCCCTACAACTTCCACCTCCTGCATCACAACTTCCACCTCCCGCCCCACATGTACCACCTCCTGCATCACAACTTCCACCTCCCGCCCCACATGTACCACCTCCTGCATCACAACTTCCACCTCCCGCCCCACATGTACCACCTCCTGCATCACAACTTCCACCTCCCGCCCCACAAGTTCCACCTCCTCCCCACAAGTGCCACCTCCCGCCCCACAAGCGCCACCTCCCTCTCCACAAACTCCACCTCCCACGCACAAGTGCCACATCCTGCCCCACAAGTGCCACCTCATGCCTCACAAGTGCCACCCCCCCCACAAGTGCCACCTCCCGCCCCACAAGTGCCACCTCCCACGCACAAGTGCCACATCCTGCCCCACAAGTGTCACCTCCTGCCCACAAGTGCCACCTTCCGCCCCACAAGTGCCACCTCACACCCAAACAGTGTCAACTTCCGCCCCACAAGTGCCACCTCACGCCCCACAACTTCCACATCTCGCCCCACAAGTGCCACCACCTGACCCACAAGTGCAACCACCTGACCCACTAATGCAACTACCTGCCCCACAAGTGCAAACTCGTGCCCCACAAGTGCCAACTCCTGCCCCACAAGTTCTACCTCCTGCCTTACAAGTGTCACCCCCTGAAACACAACTTCCACATCCCGCCCCACAAATGCCACCTCCTGCCCTACAAGTGCCACCTCAGGCCCCACAAGTGCCCCCTCCCGCTCCACAAGTTCCACGTCCTGCCCCACAAGTGCCATCTCCCGCCCCACAAGGGCCAAATCCTGCCACGCAACATCCACCTCCTGCCCCACATCATCCACCTCCCACCCCACAAGTGCCACCTCCTGTGGCACAAGTGCCAATTCCAGCCCTAAAAGTGCCAGCTCATGCTTCACAATTGCCAGCTCCTGCCCCACATCATCCACCTCCTGCCCCACAAGTGCCACCTCCTATCCCACATGTGCCAACTCCTGCCTCACAAGTGCCATTTCCTGCACCACATTAGCCACCTCCTTCCCCACAAGTGCCACCTCCTTCCCCACAAGTGCGACCTCCCACCCCACTAGTGCCATCTCCCGCCCCACAAGTGCCATCTCCTGACGTGCATCTTCCACCTCCTGCTCCACAATTGCCATCTCCTGCCCCACAAGTGCCACCTCCCGCCACACAAGTGCCACCTCCCGCCCCTCTATAGCCACCTCCTGCCCCACAAGTTACACCTCTTGCCCCACAACGTCGACCCCCGCCCCACATGTGCCACCACCTGACCCACAAGTGCCAACTCCTGCCCCACAAGTGCCATTTCCTGCACCACATTTGCCGCGTCCTGCCCCACATGTGCCGGCTCCTGCCCCACAAGTAATACCTCTCGCCCCACAACCTCAACCTCCAGCAACACAAGTGCCAACTCCTGCCCAACAAGTGCCACCTCCTGCCCCACAAGTGCCACCTCCCGCCCCACTACTTCCACGTCACACCCCAAATCTTCTTACCTTCCACCCCACAAGTGCCACCTCCTGCCCCAAACCTTCAACCTACTGCCCCACAACTGCCACTTCCCACCCAGCAATTGCCACCCCCCGACCCACAAGTGCCTCCTCCCACCCCACAAGTGCCAACCCTTACCCTACAAGTGCCAACTCCTGCCCCACATCATCCACCAACCGCCCCACAAGTGCCACCTCCTGCACCACAAGTGCCACCTCCCGACCCACAACTTCCAGATCCCGCCCCAATAGTGCCAGCTCCCGGCCCACAATTGCCACCTCCTGCCCCACAACTTCCATCTCCCACTCCACAAGTGCCACCTACTGCACAACAAATACCATCTCCTGCCCCATAAGTGCCACCTCCTGCCCCACAACCGCTACCTCCTGCCTCATATCATTCACCTCCCGCCCCACAATTTCCACCTCCTGCTCAACTAGTGCCACGTGCTGCCCCACAAGTTCCATTTCCCGCCCCACAAGTGCCACCTCCCGCCCCACAAGTGCCGCCTCCAGCCACACAAGTGCAAAATCGTGCCGCACAACTTCCACCTCCCGCCCCACAACTGCCACCTCCCGCCTTAAAAGTGCCACCTCCCGACCCACAAGTGCCTCCTCCTGTCCCACAGTTGTCACCTCCCGCTCCACAAGTTACACCTCACCCCCCACAAGTTCTACCACCCACCCCACAAGTGCCACCTGCAGCCCCAGAAGTGTCAAATCCTGCCGCACAACTTCCACATCCAGCCCCACAAGTGCCACCTCCCACCCCACAACTTCCAATTCCCGCCCGACAACAGCCTCCTCCTGCCCCACAAGTGCCTCCTCCTGCCACACAAGTGCCACCTCCTGCCCCACAAGTGCCACTTCCTGCCCCACAAGTGCTACCTACTTCCCCACAAGTGCCACCTCCTGCCGCACAAGTGCTACCTACTTCCCCACAAGTGCCACCTCCTGCCCCACATCATCCACCTCCTGCCTCACAAATGCCTCCTCCTGACCCACAATTGCCACCTGCCGCCCCACAACTTCCACCTCCTGCCCCACAAGTGCCACCTTCTGCCCCACAAGTGCCACCTCCTGCCCTTCAAGAGCCACTTCTTGCCCCACAAGTATCATTTCCTGCCCCACAAGTGCCAACCCCTGCCCAACAAGTGCTATGACCCAGCCCACAAGTGCCAACTCCTGCCCCACTAGTGCCACCTCCCGCCCCACAAGTGCCACCACCCTCCCCACAACTTCAACCTCCTTCCCCAAAACATCCACCTCCCGCCCCACAGGTGTCAGCATCTGCCCCACAACTTCCACCTCACGCCCCACAAGTGCCACAACCCTCCCCACAAATCCAACTGCTGACCCACAAGTTCCACATCCCGCCCCACAAGTTCCACCTCCCGCCCCACAAGTGCCACCTCCCGACCCACATAATCCACGTCCTGCTCCAAAATTGCCACCTCCTGCCCCACAAGTGCCACCTCCAGCCCCACCAGTTCCACCGCCCGCCCCACAAGTACCACCTCCTGACCCACAAGTGCCACTACGTGACCCACAATTGCCACCTCCCGTCTCACAATTGCAACTCTCGCCCAACAAGTGCCACCTCCTGCCCCACAATTGCCACCACCCCCCCAACAAGTGCCACCTCCCGCCCCACAAGTACCACATCCCACCCCACAAGTGCAACCTCCTGCCCCACAAGTGCCAACTCCTGCCCCACAACATCCACCTCACGCTCCAAAAGTGCCACCTCCTGCCCCACAAGTGCTACTTCCTGCCTTACAAGTGCCACTTCCCGCTGCACAAGTGACACCTACAGCCCCACAGCTGCCACAACCCGCCCCACAACTTCCACATCCCACCTCACAACTGCAAGCTCCTGCCGCACAATTGCCACCTCCTACCACACAAGTGCCAACTCCTGCCCCACAAGTGCCACCTCATGTCCCTCAATTTTCACCTTATGCCCCAAAAGTGCCACCTCCCGCCCAACAAGTGCAACATCTCGCCCCACTAGTGCCACGTCCCGGCCCAAAATTGCTACCTCCTGCCCCACATCATCCACCTCCTGTTCCACAAATGTCACCTCCTGACCCACAACTTCCACCTCCTGCCCCACAAGTGCCACCTTCTGCCTCACAAGTGCCACCCCTTGCCCCACAAGTGCCACATCCCACCGCACAATTTCCACCTCTTGTTACACAAGTCCCACCTCCCGCCCAACAACAGCTTCCTCCTGCCCCACAAGTGCCACCTCCTGCCCCACAAGTGCCACCTCCCACCCCACAAGTGCCACGTCCTTCCCAATTGCCACGTCCTGTCCCACAAGTGCCACCTCCTGCCCCACAAGTGCCAGGTCATGCCCCACAAGTGCCAGCTCATGCCCCACAAGTGCCAGCTCATGCCCCACAAATTCCAACTCCTGCCCCACAAGTGCCACCTCCCACCCCACAAATGCCACCTCCTGCCCTGCAACTTCCACCTCCTGCTCCACAAGTGCCATCTCCTGCCCCACAACGTCCACCTCCCACCCAACAAGTGCCACCTCCTGCCCCACAAGTGCCAATTCCTGCCCCACAAATGCCAGTTCATGCCCCACAAGTGCCAGTTCATGCCCCACATCATCCACCCCCTGCCCCACAAGTGCCACCTCCTGCCCCACAACGACCACCTCCTACCCCACATCATCCACCCCCAGCAACACAAATGCCAGCTCATTCCCCTGAAGTGCCAGCTCTTGCCCCACAAGTGCCAGCTCCTGCCCGACAAGAGCCACTTCCTGCCCCACAAATACCTCTTCCCTCCCAACAAGTTCCAATTTCCGCCCCACATGTGCCACCTTTCGCCCCACAAATGCCACCTCCCGCTCCACAACTTCTACCTCCTGCCCCACAAGTGCCACCTCCTGCCCCACAAGTGTCAACTCATGCTCCACAAATGCCACCTCCTGCTCCACAAGTTCCACCTCTTGCCCCACAAGTGCCAAATACTTCCCCACAACTTCCACCTTCTGCCCCACTAGTGCCAACTCCAATTCCACAAGTGCCACCTCCAGCCCTACAACTGCCACTTCCAGCCCCACAAGTGCCACCTCCCGCCCAACAACTTCAACATCCCACCACACAAGTGCCAACTCCTGCCCGTGTGCCACATCCTGCCCCACAAGTGCCAACTCCTGCCGCACAACTGACAATTCCTGCCCCAAAAGTGACAGCTCATGCTTCACAATTGCCAGCTCCTGCCCCACATCATCCACCTTCTGCCCCACAAGTGCCGCCTCCTGCCCCACATCATCCACCTCCCGCCCCACAATTGCCACCTCCTGCCCCACAAGTGCCACCTCCCGCCCAACAATTGTGGCCACATGACAAACAAGTTCCACTTCCGCCCCACAAGTGCCACCTCCTGCCCAACAAGTGACATTTCTTACCCCACAGGTTCCAAATCCTACCCCACTGGTGCCATTTCCTGCCCCACAAGTGCCATTTCCCCCCCCACATGTGCCAACTCCTGCCTTACAAGTTTCACCTCCCACCCCACAAATTCCACCTCCCATCCCACAAGTTCCACCTCCTGCCCCAAAAGTGCCAATTCCTGCTTCACAAGTGCCAGCTCATGCTTCACAAATGCCAGCTCATGCCCCACATCATCAACTTCCTGCCCCACAAGTGCCAGCTCATGCCCCACTAGTGCCACCTCTTCCCCACAGGTGCCACCTCCTGCCCCACATCATCCACCTCCTCCCCCAAAAGTGACAATACCTGTTCCACAAGTGCCACCACCTGCCCCACAAGTGCCAATTCCTGCCCCACATGTGCCAGCTCATGCTTCACAAGTGCCAGCTCCTGCACTACGTCATCCACTTCCTGCCCCACAAGTGCCACCTCCTGACCGACAAAGACATCCTCCTGCCCCATAAGTGCCAATTTCTGCCCCACAAGTGCCAGCTCATTCCCCTGAAGTGCCACATTTGTCCACACCACTGCCTCCTCCCCCCCAAATAATCCACCTCCTGCCCCACAAGTGTCACTGACTGACCAACTTCCTCCTCCTGACCCACAAGTGCAACCTCCTGTCCCACAAGTGCCAGCTCCTGCCCCACAAGAGCCACTTCCTGCCCCACAAGTACCTCTTCCCTCCCAACAAGTTCCAATTTCCGCCCAACAAGTACCACCTCCTTCTGCACAAGTTCCACCTCCTGCCCTAAAAGCTCCATTTCCTGCCCCAGAAGTGCCACCTCCCGCCCCACAAGTGCCACCTCCTGCCCTACAACTTCCACCTCCTGGCCCACAAGTGCCACCTCCCGCCCTACAACTGCCAAACCCTGCCCCAAAACTTCCACCTCCTGCCCAACAATTTCCAACTCGTGCCCCACAAATGCCACCTTCTGCCTCAAAATGCCACCTCCTGCCCAACAACTCCAACCTCCCGCCCCACAAGTACCACCTCCTGCTCCACAAGTTCCACCTCCTGCCCCATAAGTTCCACCTTACGCCCCACAAGTGCCATCTCCTGCCCCAAAAGCTCAATTTCCTGCCCCATCAGTGCTACCTCCCCCACCACAAGTGCCACCTCCCGCCCCACAAGTGCCACCTCCCATGCACAAGTGCCACATCCTGTCCCACAAGTGTCACCTCCTGCCCACAAGTGCCACCTTCCGCCCCACAAGTGCCACCTCACACCCCAACAGTGTCAACTTCCGCCCCACAAGTGACACCTCACGCCCCACAACTTCCACATCCCACCCCGCAAGTGCCACCACCTGACCCACAAGTGCCACCACCTGACCCACAAGTGCAACCACCTGACCCACTAATGCAACTACCTGCCCCACAAGTGCAAACTCGTGCCCCACAGGTTCTACCTCCTGCCTTACAAGTGCCACCCCCTGCCTCACAACTTCCACCTCCCGCCCCACAAATGCCACCTCCTGCCCTACAAGTGCCACCTCAGGCCCCACAAGTGCCCCCTCCCGCTCCACAAGTTCCACGTCCTGCCCCACAAGTGCCATCTCCCGCCCCACAAGGGCCAAATCCTGCCACGCAACATCCACCTCCTGCCCCACATCATCCACCTCCCACCCCACAAGTGCCACCTCCTGTGGCACAAGTGCCAATTCCTGCCCTAAAAGTGCCAGCTCATGCTTCACAATTGCCAGCTCCTGCCCCACATCATCCACCTCCTGCCCCACAAGTGCCACCTCCTATCCCACATGTGCCAACTCCTGCCCCACAAGTGCCATTTCCTGCACCACATTAGCCACCTCCTTCCCCACAAGTGCCACCTCCTGCCCCACAAGTGCCACCTCCCACCCCACAAGTTTAACCTCCAGACACACAAGTGCCATGTCCCGCCCCACAAGTGCCAAATCCTGACGTGCAACTTCCACCTCCTGCTCCACAAGTGCCATCTCCTGCCCCACAAGTGCCACCTCCCGCCACACAAGTGCCACCTCCCGCCCCTCTATAGCCACCTCATGCCCCACAAGTTACACCTCTTGCCCCACAACGTCGACCCCCGCCCCACATGTGCCACCACCTGACCCACAAGTGCCAACTCCTGCCCCACAAGTGCCATTTCCTGCACCACATTCGCCGCGTCCTGCCCCACAAGTGCCGGCTCCTGCCCCACAAGTGCTACCTCTCGCCCCACAACCTCAACCTCCAGCCACACAAGTGCCACCTCCTTCCCCACAAGTGCCACCTCCCGACCCACAACTTCCACGTCACACCCCAAATCTTCTTACCTTCCACCCCACAAGTGTCACCTCCTGCCCCACAACTTCCAACTCCCACTCCACAAGTGCCACCTACTGCACAACAAATACCATCTCCTGCCCCATAAGTGCCACCTCCTGCCCCACAACCGCTACCTCCTGCCTCATATCATTCACCTCCCGCCCCACAATTTCCACCTCCTGCTCAACTAGTGCCACGTGCTGCCCCACAAGTTCCATTTCCCGCCCCACAAGTGCCACCTCCCGCCCCACAAGTGCAAAATCGTGCCGCACAACTTCCACCTCCCGCCCCACAACTGCCACCTCCCGCCTTAAAAGTGCCACCTCCCGACCCACAAGTGCCTCCTCCTGTCCCACAGTTGTCACCTCCCGCTCCACAAGTTACACCTCACCCCCCACAAGTTCTACCACCCACCCCACAAGTGCCACCTGCAGCCCCAGAAGTGTCAAATCCTGCCACACAACTTCCACATCCAGCCCCACAAGTGCCACCTCCCACCCCACAACTTCCACTTCCCGCCCAACAACAGCCTCCTCCTGCCCCACAAGTGCCTCCTCCTGCCCCACAAGTGCCACCTCCTGCCCCACAAGTGCTACCTACTTCCCCACAAGTGCCACCTCCTGCCGCACATCATCCACCTCCTGCCTCACAAATGCCTCCTCCTGACCCACAATTGCCACCTGCCGCCCCACAACTTCCACCTCACGCCCCACAAGTGCCACCTCCCGCCCCACAAGTGCCACAACCCGCCCCACAAATCCAACTCCTGACCCACAAGTGCCACCTCCCGCACCACAAGTTCCACCTCCCGCCCCACATGTGCCACCTCCCGACCCACATGTGCCAACTTCTGCCCCACAAGTGCCTGCTCCTGCCCCTCAAGTGTCACCTCTTCCCCACAAGTGCCACCTTCTGCCCCACAAGTGCCACTTCCTGCGGCACAAGTGATACCTCCAGCCCCACAACTGCCACCACCCGCCCCACAACTTCCACCTCCCGCCTCACAAGTGCAACCTCCAGGCCCACAAGTGCCACCTCCAGATCCACAAGAATTAACTCCTGCCCCACAAGTGCCACCTCCTGCCCTTCAAGAGCCACTTCTTGCCCCACAAGTAACATTTCCTGCCCCACAAGTGCCAACCTCTGCCCAACAAGTGCTATGACCCAGCCCACAAGTGCCAACTCCTGCCCCACTAGTGCCACCTCCCGCCCCACAAGTGCCACCACCCTCCCCACAACTTCAACCTCCTTCCCCAAAACATCCACCTTCCGCCCCACAGGTGTCATCATCTGCCCCACAACTGCCACATCCCGCCCCACAAGTGCCACCTCCTGCCCCACAACTGCCACTTCCCACCCAGCAATTGCCACCCCCCGCCCCACAAGTGCCAACCTTTACCCCACAAGTGCCAACTCCTGCCCCAAATCATCCACCAACCGCCCCACAAGTGCCACCTCCTGCACCACAAGTGCCACCTCCTGACCCACAACTTCCAGCTCCCGACCCACAAGTGCCAGCTCCTGGTCCACAATTGCCACCTCCTGCCCCACAACTTCCATCTCCCACTCCACAAGTGCCACCTACTGCACAACAAATACCATCTCCTGCCCCATAAGTGCCATCTCCTGCCCCACAGGTGCCACCTACTGTTCCACATCATCCACCTCCTTCCCCACATCATCCACCTCCTGTTCCACAAATGTCACCTCCTGACCCACAACTTCCACATCCTGCCCCACAAGTGCCACCTCCTGCCCCACATAATCCACGTCCTGCTCCAAAATTGCCACCTCCTGCCCCACAAGTGCCACCTCCCACCCAACAAGTGCCACCTCCAGCCCCACCAGTTCCACCGCCCGCCCTACAAGTACCACCTCCTGACCCACAAGTGCCACTACGTGACCCACAATTGCCACCTCCCGTCTCACAATTGCAACTCTCGCCCAACAAGTGCCACCTCCTGCCCCACAATTGCCACCACCCCCCCAACAAGTGCCACCTCCCGCCCCACAAGTACCACATCCCACCCCACAAGTGCAACCTCCTGCCCCACAAGTGCCAACTCCTGCCCCACAACATCCACCTCACGCTCCAAAAGTGCCACCTCCTGCCCCACAAGTGCTACTTCCTGCCTTACAAGTGCCACTTCCCGCTGCACAAGTGACACCTCCAGCCCCACAGCTGCCACAACCCGCCCCACAACTTCCACATCCCGCCTCACAACTGCAAGCTCCTGCCCCACAATTGCCACCTCCTACCACACAAGTGCCAACTCCTGCCCCACAAGTGCCACCTCATGTCCCTCAATTTTCACCTTATGCCCCAAAAGTGCCACCTCCCGCCCAACAAGTGCAACATCTCGCCCCACTAGTGCCACGTCCCAGCCCAAAATTGCTACCTCCTGCCCCACATCATCCACCTCCTGTTCCACAAATGTCACCTCCTGACCCACAACTTCCACCTCCTGCCCCACAAGTGCCACCTTCTGCCTCACAAGTGCCACCCCTTGCCCCACAAGTGCCACATCCCACCGCACAATTTCCACCTCTTGTTACACAAGTCCCACCTCCCGCCCAACAACAGCCTCCTCCTGCCCCACAAGTGCCACCTCCTGCCCCACAAGTGCCACCTCCCACCCCACAAGTGCCACGTCCTTCCCAATTGCCACGTCCTGTCCCACAAGTGCCACCTCCTGCCGTACAAGTGCCACCCTCTGCCCCACAATTGCCACTTCTTGCCCCACAATTGCCAATTCTTGCCCCACAACTTCCACCTCCCACCCCATAACTTCCACCTCCCGTCCCACAGCTTCCACATCCTGCCCCACAAGTGCCCGATCCTGCCCCAGAAGTACCACCACCTGACCCACAAGTGCCAACTCCTGCCCAACAAGTGCCACCTCGCATCCCGCAAGTGCCACATCCCGCCCCACAACTGCTACCTCCTGCCTTACAAGTGCCAATTCCTGCCCTACAAGTGCCAGCTCATTCCCCTGAAGTGCCAGCTCCTGCCCCACAAGTGCCACAGTTTGCCACACCACTGCCACCTCCCCCCCCAAATAATCCACCTCCTGCCCCACAAGTGTCACTGACCGCCCAGCTTCCTCCTCCTGACACACAAGTGCAACCTCCTGCCCTACAAGTGCCAGCTCCTGCCCGACAAGAGCCACTTCCTGCCCCACAAGTACCTCTTCCCTCCCAACAAGTTCCAATTTCCGCCCCACAGGTGCGACCTCCTGCCCCACAAGTGCAACCTACTGCCCCACAAATGCCACCTTTCGCCCCACAAGTGCCACCTCCCACTCCACAACTTCCACCTCCCACTCCACAACTTCCACCTCCTGCCCCAGTAGTGCCACCTCCCGACCCACAAGAGCCACCTCCCGACCCACAAGAGCCACCTCCCGACCCACAAGAGCCACCTCCTGGCTCACAAGTTCCACCTCCTGCCTCAAAAGAGCCACCTCCCGCCCCACAACTTCCACGTAACGCCCCATAAGTTCCACCTCCTGCCCAACAAGTGCCACCTCTCGTCCCACAAGGACCACCTCCTGCCCCACAAGTGCCACCTCCTGCCCCATAAGTTCCACCTCCCGCCCAACAAGTGCCACCTCTCGTCCCACAAGGACCACCTCCTGCCCCACAAGTGCCACCTCCTTCCCAACAAGTGCCACCACCCTCCCCAAAATGCCAACTCCCGCCCCACAAGAGCCACGTCCAGCCCCACAACTTCCACCTCCTGCCCCAAAAGTGTCAACTCCTGCCCCATAAGTTCCATATCCCGCCCCACAAGTGCCACTACCTGCCCCACTAGTGCCATCTCCATTTCCACAGGTGCCACCTCCCGCCCCACAACTTCCACGTAACGCCCCATAAGTTCCACCTCCTGCCCAACAAGTGCCACCTCTCGTCCCACAAGGACCACCTCCTGCCCCACAAGTGCCAAATACTTTTCCACAACTTCCACCTTCTGCCGCACTAGTGCCAACTCCAATTCCACAAGTGCCACCTCCCACACCACAAGTGCCACCACCTGACCCACAAGTGCCAACTCCTGCCCCACAAGTGCCATTTCTTGCCCCACAAGTGCCACCTCCTGCCCCACAAGTGCCATTTCCTGCCCTACAACTTCCACCTCCTGCCCCACAAGAGCCAGTTCCAGCCCCACAAATGCCACCTCCCACCCCACAACTTCAACATCCCGCCATACAAGTGCCAACTCCTGCCCAACGTGTGCCACATCCTGCCCCACAAGTGCCAAATCCTGCCCCGCAACTTTTACCTCCTGCTCCACAAGTGCCAACTCCTGCCCCACATCATCCACCTCCTGCCCCACAAGTGCCAGCTCCTGCCCCACAAGTGCCACCTACCACGCCACAAATTCGACCTTTTGCCCCACAAGTTCCACCTCCCACCCCACAAGTACCAAATCCTGCCCCACAACTTCCACCTCCTGCCCCAGAAGTGCCATCTCCTGTCGCACAAGTTCCACCTTCTGCCCCACAAGTGTAACCTCCAGCCCCATAAGTACCAAATCCTGCCCCACAACTTCCACCTCCTGCCCCAGAAGTGTCATCTCCTGCCCCACATGTGTCACCTCCTGCCGCACATCATCCACCTCCAAACCCATAAGTGCCACCTCCTGCACAACAAGTGCCAATTCCTGCCCCACAAGTGCCAGCACATGCTTCACAAGCGCCAGCTCCAGCCTAACATCATCCACCTCCTGCCCCACAAGTGCCACATCCCGCCCCACAAGAGCCACTTCCTTCCCCACAAGTACCCAATTCCACACCACAAGTTCCAATTCCTGCCATACAAGTGCCTCCTCCTTCCCCACAAGTGCCACCTCCTGCTTCACAACTTCCACCTCCCGACCCACAAGTGCCACCTCCTGCCCCACAACTTCCACCTTGCGACCCACAAGAGCGAACTCCCGCCAAACTGACACCTCCTGCCTCACAAGTGCCAACTCCTGCCCAACAAGTGCCACCTCCTGCCCCACTAGTGCCACCTCCCGACCCACAAGTGCCACCTCCTGCCCCACCAGTTCCACCTCCTGCCGTGCAAGTGCCAGCTCCTGCCCCACATGTGCCACCTCTCGCCCCACTAGTGCCACCTCCCGCCCCACTAGTGCCACCTCTCTCTCCACAAATTCAGCCTCCCGCCCACAAGTGCCACATCGCTCCCCACAAGTGCCAACTCCCGCCCCACAAGTGCCAACTCCCGCCCCACAAGTGCCAACTCCCGCCCCACAAGTGCCAACTCCCGCCCCACAAGTGCCAGCTCATGCTTCACAAGTGCCAGCTCCTGCCCCTCATCATCCACCTCCTGCCCCACAAGTGCCACCTCCTGCCCAAAACCTGCCACCTCCCTCCCTACAATGCCACCTCCTGCCATATTAGTGCAGCCTCCTGCCCCACAAGTGCCAACTCCCGCCACAAAAGTCCCACCTCCTTCCAAACAAGTGCCACATCCCGCCCCAAAAGTGCCACTTCCTGCCCCTCTATCGCCACCTCCTGCCCCAGAAGTTCCACTTCCTGCACCACAAGTTACACCTACAGCCCCACAATTTCCACCTCCTGTTTTACAAGTTCCACTTCCGCCCCACAAGTGCCACCTCCTGCCCAACAAGTGCCAGTTCATGCCGCACAAGTGCAAGGTCCTGTCCTTCAACTTCCACCTCCTGCCCCACAACTTCCACCTCCCGCCCCACAACGACCACCTCCTGCCCCACATCATCCACCTCCTTCCCCACAAGTGCCAATTCCTGCCCTACAGGTGCCAGCTCATTCCACTGAAGTGCCAGCTCCTGCCCCACAAGTGCCACATTTTGCCACACCACTGCCACCTCCCTTCCCAAATAATCCACCTCCTGTCCCACAAGTGTCACTGACCGCCCAACTTCATCCTCCTGACACACAAGTGCAACCTCCTGCCCCACAAGTGCCAGCTCCCGCCCAACAATTGTGGCCACATGACAAACAAGTTCCACTTCCGCCCCACAAGTGCCACCTCCTGCCCAACAAGTGACATTTCTTACCCCACAGGTTCCAAATCCTACCCCACTGGTGCCATTTCCTGCCCCACAAGTGCCATTTCCCCCCCCACATGTGCCAACTCCTGCCTTACAAGTTTCACCTACCACCCCACAAATTCCACCTCCCACCCCACAAGTTCCACCTCCTGCCCCAAAAGTGCCAATTCCTGCTTCACAAGTGCCAGCTCATGCTTCACAAATGCCAGCACATGCCCCACATCATCAACTTCCTGCCCCGCAAGTGCCACCTCTAACCCCACAAAGACAGCCTCCTGCCCCACATCATCCACCTCCTGCCCCACATCATCCACCTCCTGCCCCACATCATCCACCTCCTCCCCCAAAAGTGACAATACCTGTTCCACAAGTGCCACCTCCCGCCCCACAACTTCAACATCCCGCCACACAAGTGCCGACTCCTGGCAACGTGTGCCACATACTGCCCCACAAGTGCCAGCTCCTGCCCCACATGTTCCACCTACCATCCAACAAATTCCACCTCATGCCCCACAAGTGCCAACTCCCAACTCACAAATGCCAAATCCTGCAATGCAACTTCCACCTCCTGCTCCACAATTGCCACCTCCTGCCCCACATCATCCACCTCCCACCCAACAAGTGCCAAATCCTGCCCCACATCGTCCACCTCCCACCCAACAAGTGCCACCTCCTGCCCCACAAGTGCCAATTCCAGCCCCACATGTGCCAGCTCATGCTTCACAAGTGCCAGCTCCAGCACTACATCATCCACTTCCTGCTCACAAGTGCCACCTCCTGACCGACAAAGACATCCTCCTGCCCCATAAGTGGCAATTCCTGCCCCACAAGTGCCAGTTCATGCCCCACAAGTGCCACATTTGTCCACACCACTGCCTCCTCCCCCCCAAATAAGCCACCTCCTGCCCCACAAGTGTCACTGACTGACCAACTTCCTCCTCCTGACCCACAAGTGCAACCTCCTGCCCCACAATAGCCATTTCCTGCCCAACAAGTACCTCTTCCCTCCCAACAAGTTCCAATTTCCACCCCACAAGTGCCACCTCCTGCCCCACAAGTGCAACCTCCTGCCCCACATCGTCCACCTCCCACCCAACAAGTGCCACCACCTGCCCCACAAGTGCCAATTCCTGCCCCACAAGTGCCAGCTCATGCTTCACAAGTGCCAGCTCCTGCCCCACAAGAGCCACTTCCTGCTCACAAGTGCCACCTCCTGACCGACAAAGACATCCTCCTGCCCCATAAGTGCCAATTTCTGCCCCACAAGTGCCAGCTCATTCCCCTGAAGTGCCACATTTGTCCACACCACTGCCACCTCCCACCCCAAATAATCCACCTCCTGCCCCACAAGTGTCACTGACTGACCAACTTCCTCCTCCTGCCCCACAAGAGCCACTTCCTGCCGCACAAGTACCTCTTCCCTCCCAACAAGTTCCAATTTCCGCCCCACAAGTGCCACCTCCTGCCACACAAGTGCCACCTCCTGCCCTACAACTTACACCTCCCGCCCCACAAGTGCCACCTCCTGCCCCACAAGTGCCACCTCCCGCCCAACAAGTGCCACCTCCTTCCGCACAAGTGCCACCTCCTGCCACACTTCATCCACCTCCTGCCTCACAAATGCCTCCTCCTGACCCACAATTGCCACCTGCCGCCCCACAACTTCTACCTCACGCCCCACAAGTGCCACCTCCCGCCCCACAAGTGCCACAACCCGCCCCACAAATCCAACTCCTGCCCCACAAGTGCCAGCTCCCGACCCACATGTGCCAACTTCTGCCCCACAAGTGCCAGCTCCTGCCCCTCAAGTGTCACCTCTTCCCCACAAGTGCCACCTTCTGCCCCACAAGTGCCACCCCTTGCCCCACAAGTCCACATCCCACCGCACAATTTCCACCTCTTGTTACACAAGTCCCACCTCCCGCCCAACAACAGCCTCCTCCTGCCCCACAAGTGCCAACTCCTGCCCCACATGTTCCACATACCACCCCACAAATTCCAACTCCTGCCCCACAAGTGCCATCTCCCACCCCACAAATGCCACCTCCTGCCCTGCAACTTCCACCTCCTGCTCCACAAGTGCCATCTCCTGCCCCACATCGTCCACCTCCCACCCAACAAGTGCCACCTCCTGCCCCACAAGTGCCAATTCCTGCCCCACAAATGCCAGTTCATGCCCCACAAGTGCCAGTTCATGCCCCACATCATCCACCTTCTGCCCCACAAGTGCCACCTCCCACCAAACAACTGACACCTCCTGCCCCACAAGTGTCAACTCCTGCCCAACAAGTTCCACCTCTTGACCTATAAGTGCCACCTCCTGCCCCATAAGTTTCACCTCTCGCCCAGCAACTGCCACCACCTCCCCCAAAAGCACCACCTCCTGCCCCACAAGTGCCATTTCCTGCCCCACAACATCCACCTCCCACGCACAAGTGCAACCTACCGCCCCACAACTTCCACCTCCTGCCCCACAAGTGCCACTACCTGCCCCACAAGTGCCAACACCTGCCCCACAAGTGCCACCTCCTGCCCCACAAGTGCCAACACCTGCCCCACAAGTGCCATATCTCGCCAGACAATTTACAGCTCCTGCCCCACAAGTGCTACATCCTGAACCACAACTTCAACCTCCTGCCCCACAAGTGCCAATTCCTGCCCCACATGTGCCAGCTCATGCTTCACAAGTGCCAGCTCCTGCACCACATCATCCACTTCCTGCCCACAAGTGCCAATTCCTGCCCCACAAGTGCCAGTTCATGCCCCACAAGTGCCAGCTCCTTCACCACAGGTACCCCATCCCACCCCACAAGTTTCAATTCCTGCCATACAAGTGACACCTCCTTCCCCACAAGTGCCACTTCCTGCCCCACAAGTGCCACCTCCTTCCCCACAAGTGCCACTTCCTGCCCCACAAGTGCCACCTCCTGCCCCACAAGTGCCACCTCCCACCAAACAACTGACACCTCCTGCCCCACAAGAGCCACCTCCTGCCCAACAAGTTCCACCTCGTGACCTACAAGTGCCACCTCCTGCCCCATAAGTTTCACCTCTCGCCCAACAAATGCCACCACCTCCCCCAAAAGCGCCACCTCCTGCCCCACAGCTGCCATTTCCTGCCCCACAACATCCACCTCCCACGCACAAGTGCAACCTACCGCCCCACAACTTCCACCTCCTGCCCCACAAGTGCCAACACCTGCCCCGCCAGTTCCACCTGTCACCCTGCAAGTCCAGCTCCTGCCCCACAAGTGCCAGCTCATGCTTCACAAGTGCCAGCTCCTGCCCCACAATGACAGCCTCCTGCCCCACATCATCCACCTCCTGCCCCACAAAGACAGCCTCCTGCCCCACAAAGACCACCTCCTGCCCCACATCATCCACCTCCTCCCCCACAAGTGACAATACTTGTTCCACAAGTGCCACCTCCCGCCCCACAAATGCCAAATCCTGCCCTGCAACTTCCACCTCCTGCCCCACAAGTGCCAATTCCTGCCCCACAAGTTCCAGCTCATGCTTCACAAGTGCCAGCTCCTGCCCCACATCATCCACTTATTGCTCACATGTGCCACCTCCTGTCCGACAAAGACCACCACCTGCCCCACAGCATCCACCCCCTGCCCCACAAGTGCCACCTCCTGCCCCACATCATCCACCACTGCCCCACAAGTGCCACCTCCTGCCCCACAACGACCACCCCCTGCACCACAAGTGCCAATTCCTGCCCTACAAGTGCCAGCTCATTCCCCTGAAGTGCCAGCTCCTGCCCCACAAGTGACACAGTTTGACACACCACTGCCACCTCCCCCCCAAATAATCCACCTCCTGCCCCACAGTGTCACTGACCGCCAAACTTCATCCTCCTGACACACAAGTGCAACCTCCTGCCCCACAAGTGCCAGCTCCTGCCCGACAAGAGCCACTTCCTGCCCCACAAGTACCTCTTCCCTCCCAACAAGTTCCAATTTCTGCCCCACAAGTGCCACCTCCTGCCCCACAAGTGCAACCTCCGGCCCCACAAGTGCCACCTTTCGCCCCACAAATGCCACCTCCCGCTCCACAACTTCCACCTTCTGCCCCACAAGTGCCACCTCCCGCCCTACAACTTCCACCTCCTGGCCCACAAGTGCCACCTCCTGACCCACAACATCAATCTCCAGCCCCACAAGAGCCGCCTCCTGCCCGACAAGTTACACCTGCTACAAGTTCCACAAGTGCCACCTCCCTGCTCACGAGTGCCACATCCCGCCCCACATGTACCACCTCCTGCATCACAACTTCCACCTCCCGCCCCACATGTACCACCTCCTGCATCACAACTTCCACCTCCCGCCCCACATGTACCACCTCCTGCATCACAACTTCCACCTCCCGCCCTACATGTACCACCTCCTGCATCACAACTTCCACCTCCCGCCCTACATGTACCACCTCCTGCATCACAACTTCCACATCCCGCCCCACATGTACCACCTCCTGCATCACAACTTCCACCTCCCGTCCCACATGTACCACCTCCTGCATCACAACTTCCACCTCCCGCCCCACATGTACCACCTCCTGCATCACAACTTCCACCTCCCGCCCCACATGTACCACCTCCTGCATCACAACTTCCACCTCCCGCCCCACATGTACCACCTCCTGCATCACAACTTCCACCTCCCGCCCCGCAAGTTCCACCTCCTTCCCACAAGTGCCACCTCCCTGCCCACAATTGCCACCTCCCGCCCCAAGAATACCACATCCTGCCCCACAAGTGCCACCTCATGCCTCACAAGTGCCACCCCCCCCACAAGTGCCACCTTCCGCCCCACAAGTGCCACCTCACACCCCAACAGTGTCAACTTCTGCCCCACAAGTGCCACCTCACGCCCCACAAATTCCACATCCCGCCCCACAAGTGCCACCACCTGACCCACTAATGCAACTACCTGCCCCACAAGTGCCAACTCGTGCCCCACAAGTGCCAACTCCTGCCCCACAAGTTCTACCTCCTGCCTTACAAGTGCCACCCCCTGAAACACAACTTCCACATCCCGCCCCACAAATGCCACCTCCTGCCCTACAAGTGCCACCTCAGGCCCCACAAGTGCCCCCTCCCGCTCCACAAGTGCCACGTCCTGCCCCACAAGTGCCATCTCCCGCCCCACAAGGGCCAAATCCTGCCACGCAACATCCACCTCCTGCCCCACATCATCCACCTCCCACCCCACAAGTGCCACCTCCTGTGGCACAAGTGCCAATGCCAGCCCTAAAAGTGCCAGCTCATGCTTCACAATTGCCAGCTCCTGCCCCACATCATCCACCTCCTGCCCCACAAGTGCCACCTCCTATCCCACATGTGCCAACTCCTGCCCCACAAGTGCCACATCCTGCACCACATTTGCCACCTCCTGCCCCACAAGTGCCACCTCCTTCCCCACAAGTTTAACCTCCAGACACACAAGTGCCATCTCCCGCCCCACAAGTGCCATCTCCCGCCCCACAAGTGCCATCTCCTGCCCCACAAGTGCCAAATCCTGACGTGCAACTTCCACCTCCTGCTCCACAATTGCCACCTCCTGCCCCACAAGTGCCACCTCCCGCCACACAATTGCCACCTCCCGCCCCTCTGTGGCCACCTCCTGCCCCACAAGTTCCACCTCTTGCCCCACAAGTGCCAAATACTTCCCCACAACTTCCACCTTCTGCCGCACTAGTGCCAACTCCAATTCCACAAGTGCCACCTCCCACACCACAAGTGCCACCACCTGACCCACAAGTGCCAACTCCTGCCCCACATCATCCACCTCCTGCCCCACAAGTGCCACATCCCTCCCCACAAGTGCCACCTCCTACCCCACAAGTGACACCTCCCGCCCCACAACTTCAACATCCCGCCATACAAGTGCCACCTCCTGCCCAATGTGTGCCACATCCTGCCCCACAAGTGCCAAATCCTGCCCCGCAACTTTTACCTCCTGCTCCACAAGTGCCAACTCCTGCCCCACATCATCCACCTCCTGCCCCACAAGTGCCACATCCCTCCCCACAAGTGCCACCTCCTACCCCACAAGTGACACCTCCCGCCCCACAACTTCCACCCCCTCCCCTCAAGTTACATCTCCTGCCCCACAAGTGCCAACACCTGATCCACAAGTGCCACCTCCTGCCCCACAACTTTACATTCCGCCCCACAATTTCCACCTCCTGTCTTACAAGTTCCACTTCCTGCCCGACAAGTGCCAGCTCAGGATTCACAAGTGCCAGCTCCTGCACCACATCATCCACTTCCCGCCCCACAAGTGCCACCTCCTGCCCAACAATTGACATTTCTTACCCCACAGGTTCCAGCTCCTGCCCCACAGGTGCCATTTCCTGCCCCACAAGTGCCACCTCCTGTCCCACATGTGCCAACTCCTGCCCCACAAGTGCCATTTCCTGCCCCACAACTTCCACCTCCCGCCCCAGAAGTGCCAGTTCCTGTCCCACAAGTGCCACCTACCACGCCACAAATTCCACCTCCTGCCCCACATCATCCACCTCCTGCCCCACAATGACCACCTCCTGCCCCACGTCATCCACCTCCTGCCCCACAAGTGCCAATTCCTGCCCTACAAGTGCCAGCTCATTCACCTGAAGTGCCAGCTCCTGCCCCAAAAGTGCCACATTTTGCCACACCACTGCCACCTCCCCCCCAAATAATCCACCTCCTGCCCCACAAGTGTCACTGACCGCCCAACTTCCTCCTCCTGACCCACAAGTGCAACCTCCTGCCCCACAACTTCAACATCCCGCCACACAAGTGCCGACTCCTGCCCAACGTGTGCCACATCCTGCCCCACAAGTGCCAACTCCTGCCCCACATCGTCCACCTCCCACCCAACAAGTGCCACCTCCTGCCCCACAAGTGCCAATTCCTGCCCCACATGTGCCAGCTCATGCCCCACAAGTGCCAGGTCCTGTCCCACATCATCCACCTTCTGCCCCACAAGTGCCACCTCCTGCCCCACAACGACCACCTCCTGCCCCACATCATCCACCCCCTGCACCACAAGTGCCAATTCATGCCCTACAAGTGCCAGCTCACTCCCCTGAAGTGCCAGCTCCTGCCCCACAAGTGCCACCTCCTGTCCCACATGTGCTAACTCCTGCCTCACAAGTGCCATTTTCTGCCCCACAACTTCTACCTCACGGCCCACAAGAGCCAGTTCCAGCCCCACAAATGCCACCTCCCGCCCCACAACTTCAACATCCCGCCACACAAGTGCCACCTCCTGCCCCACAAGTGCCAAATCCTGTTCTGCAACTTCCAACTCCTGCTCCACAAGTGCCACCTCCTGCCCCACATCATCTACCTCCCACCCCACAAGTGCCACCTCCTGCCCCACAAGTTACATCTCCCGCCCCACAAGTGCCACCTCCTGCCTCACAACTTCCAACTCCCACCACAACAATTTCCACCTCCTGTCTTACAAGTTCCACTTCCGCCCCACAAGTGCCACCTCCAGCCCCATAAGTGCCTAATCATGCCCCACAACATCCACCTGTGCCCGACAAATTTCCCGCTCCACATCATCCAACTCCAGCCCCACAAGCGCCACCTACTGCACAAAAAGATCCACCTCCCACCCCACAGGTGCCACCTCCCGCCCCACAACTTCTACCTCCCGCCCCACAATTGCCACCTCCTGCCCCATAAGTGCCACCTCCCGCCCAACAATTGTGGCCACATGACAAACAAGTTCCACTTCCGCCCCACAAGTGTCACCTCCTGCCCAACAAGTGCCATTTCTTACCCCACAGGTTCCAAATCCTACCCCACTGGTGCCATTTCCTGCCCCACAAGTGCCACCTCCTGCCCCACAACGACCACCTCCTGCCCCAAAAGTGCCAATTCCTGCCCTACAAGTGCCAGCTCATTCCCCTGAAGTGCCAGCTCCTGCCCCACAAGTGCCACATTTTGCCACACCACTGCCACCTCCCCCCCAAATAATCCACCTCTTGCCCCACAAGTGCAACCTCCGGCCGCACAAATGCCACCTTTCGCCCCACAAATGCCACCTCCTGCTCCACAACTTCCACCTCCTGCCCCACAAGTGCCACCTCCCGCCCTACAACTTCCATCTCGTGGCCACAAGTGCCACCTCCTGCCTCAAAAGAGCCACCTCCCGCCCCACAACTTCCACGTAACGCCCCATAAGTTCCACCTCCCGCCCAACAAGTGCCACCTCCTGCCCCACAAGTGTCAACTCATGCTCCACAAATGCCACCTCCTGCTCCACAAGTTCCACCTCTTGCCCCACAAGTGCCAAATACTTCCCCACAACTTCCACCTTCTGCCCCACAAGTGCCAGCTCATGCTTCACAAGTGCCAGCTCCTGCCCCACATCATCCACTTCCAGCCCCACGAGTGCCACCTCCCGCCCAACAACTTCAACATCCCACCACACAAGTGCCAACTCCTGCCCGTGTGCCACATCCTGCCCCACAAGTGCCAACTCCTGCCGCACAACTGACAATTCCTGCCCCAAAAGTGACAGCTCATGCTTCACAATTGCCAGCTCCTGCCCCACATCATCCACCTTCTGCCCCACAAGTGCCACCTCTCGCCCCACAAGTGCCACCTCCTTCCAAACTAGTGCAACCTCCTGCCCCACAAGTGCCATATCTCGCCAGACAATTTACAGCTCCTGCCCCACAAGTGCTACATCCTGCACCACAACTTCAACCTCCTGCCCAACAAGTGCCACGTTCTGCCCCACAAGTGTAGGCTCCTGCCCCACAAGTGCCAATTCCTGCCCCACATGTGCCAGCTCATGCTTCACAAGTGCCACCTCCTGCCCCACATCATCCACCTCCCGCCCCACAATTGCCACCTCCTGCCCCACAAGTGCCACCTCCCGCCCAACAATTGTGGCCACATGACAAACAAGTTCCACTTCCGCCCCACAAGTGCCACCTCCTGCCCAACAAGTGCCATTTCTTAACCCACAGGTTCCAAATCCTACCCCACTGGTGCCATTTCCTGCCCCACAAGTGCCATTTCCCCCCCCCACATGTGCCAACTCCTGCCTTACAAGTTTCACCTACCACCCCACAAATTCCACCTCCCACCCCACAAGTTCCACCTCCTGACCCACAAGTGCCAGCTCCTGCCCCACAAGTGCCAGCTCCTGCCCCACAAGAGCCACTTCCTGCCCCACAAGTACCTCTTCCCTCCCAACAAGTTCCAATTTCCGCCCAACAAGTACCACCTCCTTCTGCACAAGTTCCACCTCCTGCCCTAAAAGCTCCATTTCCTGCCCCAGAAGTGCCACCTCCCGCCCCACAAGTGCCACCTCCTGCCCTACAACTTCCACCTCCTGGCCCACAAGTGCCACCTCCCGCCCTACAACTGCCAAACCCTGCCCCAAAACTTCCACCTCCTGCCCAACAATTTCCAACTCGTGCCCCACAATTGCCACCTCCTGCCACACAAATGCCACCTTCTGCCTCAAAATGCCACCTCCTGCCCAACAACTCCAACCTCCCGCCCCACAAGTACCACCTCCTGCTCCACAAGTTCCACCTCCTGCCCCATAAGTTCCACCTTACGCCCCACAAGTGCCACCTCCTGCCCCACAAGCTCAATTTCCTGCCCCATCAGTGCCACCTCCCGCACCACAAGTGCCACCTCCTGCCCCATAAGTGCCAATTTCTGCCCCACAAGTGCCACTTCCCGCCTTACAAATGCCACCTCCTGCCCCACAACTTTCACCTCCTGCCCCACAAGTGCAACCTCCCTGCCCACCAGTGACACAATCTGCCCAAGTGCCACCTCCTGCCTCACAACTTCCACCTCCCGCCCCACAAGTGCCACCTCCTGTCTCACAAGTGCAACCTCCCGCCCCACAACTTCCACAACCTGCCCCACAAGTGCCACCTCCCGTCACTCAACTTCCAACTCCTGGCCCACAAGTGCGACCTCCTGCCCCACAATTTCCACCTCCTGCCCCACAAGTGCCACAACCTGCTCCACAATTTCAACGTCCTGCCTTACAAGTGCCACATTCTGCCCCACAAGTGTAGGCTCCTGCTCCACAAGTGCCACCTCCCGAACCACAACCTCAACCTCTGGCCCCACAAGTCCCACCTCCCTCCCCATAAGTGCCACATCCCGCCCCACAAGTGCCACCTCCCGCTCCACAAGTGCCACCTCCCGAACCACAAGTGCCACCTCCCGCCCCACAAGTGCCACCTCCCGCCCCACAAGTGCCACCTCCCGCCCCACAACTTCAACATCCCGCCACACAAGTGCCACCTCCTGCCCCACAAGTGCCAAATCCTGTTCTGCAACTTCCAACTCCTGCTCCACAAGTGCCACCTCCTGCCCCACATCATCTACCTCCCACCCCACAAGTGCCACCTCCTGCCCCACAAGTTACATCTCCCGCCCCACAAGTGCCACCTCCTGCCTCACAACTTCCAACTCCCACCACAACAATTTCCACCTCCTGTCTTACAAGTTCCACTTCCGCCCCACAAGTGCCACCTCCAGCCCCATAAGTGCCTAATCATGCCCCACAACATCCACCTGTGCCCGACAAATTTCCCGCTCCACATCATCCAACTCCAGCCCCACAAGCGCCACCTACTGCACAAAAAGATCCACCTCCCACCCCACAGGTGCCACCTCCCGCCCCACAACTTCTACCTCCCGCCCCACAATTGCCACCTCCTGCCCCATAAGTGCCACCTCCCGCCCAACAATTGTGGCCACATGACAAACAAGTTCCACTTCCGCCCCACAAGTGTCACCTCCTGCCCAACAAGTGCCATTTCTTACCCCACAGGTTCCAAATCCTACCCCACTGGTGCCATTTCCTGCCCCACAAGTGCCACCTCCTGCCCCACAACGACCACCTCCTGCCCCAAAAGTGCCAATTCCTGCCCTACAAGTGCCAGCTCATTCCCCTGAAGTGCCAGCTCCTGCCCCACAAGTGCCACATTTTGCCACACCACTGCCACCTCCCCCCCAAATAATCCACCTCTTGCCCCACAAGTGCAACCTCCGGCCGCACAAATGCCACCTTTCGCCCCACAAATGCCACCTCCTGCTCCACAACTTCCACCTCCTGCCCCACAAGTGCCACCTCCCGCCCTACAACTTCCATCTCGTGGCCACAAGTGCCACCTCCTGCCTCAAAAGAGCCACCTCCCGCCCCACAACTTCCACGTAACGCCCCATAAGTTCCACCTCCCGCCCAACAAGTGCCACCTCCTGCCCCACAAGTGTCAACTCATGCTCCACAAATGCCACCTCCTGCTCCACAAGTTCCACCTCTTGCCCCACAAGTGCCAAATACTTCCCCACAACTTCCACCTTCTGCCCCACAAGTGCCAGCTCATGCTTCACAAGTGCCAGCTCCTGCCCCACATCATCCACTTCCAGCCCCACGAGTGCCACCTCCCGCCCAACAACTTCAACATCCCACCACACAAGTGCCAACTCCTGCCCGTGTGCCACATCCTGCCCCACAAGTGCCAACTCCTGCCGCACAACTGACAATTCCTGCCCCAAAAGTGACAGCTCATGCTTCACAATTGCCAGCTCCTGCCCCACATCATCCACCTTCTGCCCCACAAGTGCCACCTCTCGCCCCACAAGTGCCACCTCCTTCCAAACTAGTGCAACCTCCTGCCCCACAAGTGCCATATCTCGCCAGACAATTTACAGCTCCTGCCCCACAAGTGCTACATCCTGCACCACAACTTCAACCTCCTGCCCAACAAGTGCCACGTTCTGCCCCACAAGTGTAGGCTCCTGCCCCACAAGTGCCAATTCCTGCCCCACATGTGCCAGCTCATGCTTCACAAGTGCCACCTCCTGCCCCACATCATCCACCTCCCGCCCCACAATTGCCACCTCCTGCCCCACAAGTGCCACCTCCCGCCCAACAATTGTGGCCACATGACAAACAAGTTCCACTTCCGCCCCACAAGTGCCACCTCCTGCCCAACAAGTGCCATTTCTTAACCCACAGGTTCCAAATCCTACCCCACTGGTGCCATTTCCTGCCCCACAAGTGCCATTTCCCCCCCCCACATGTGCCAACTCCTGCCTTACAAGTTTCACCTACCACCCCACAAATTCCACCTCCCACCCCACAAGTTCCACCTCCTGACCCACAAGTGCCAGCTCCTGCCCCACAAGTGCCAGCTCCTGCCCCACAAGAGCCACTTCCTGCCCCACAAGTACCTCTTCCCTCCCAACAAGTTCCAATTTCCGCCCAACAAGTACCACCTCCTTCTGCACAAGTTCCACCTCCTGCCCTAAAAGCTCCATTTCCTGCCCCAGAAGTGCCACCTCCCGCCCCACAAGTGCCACCTCCTGCCCTACAACTTCCACCTCCTGGCCCACAAGTGCCACCTCCCGCCCTACAACTGCCAAACCCTGCCCCAAAACTTCCACCTCCTGCCCAACAATTTCCAACTCGTGCCCCACAATTGCCACCTCCTGCCACACAAATGCCACCTTCTGCCTCAAAATGCCACCTCCTGCCCAACAACTCCAACCTCCCGCCCCACAAGTACCACCTCCTGCTCCACAAGTTCCACCTCCTGCCCCATAAGTTCCACCTTACGCCCCACAAGTGCCACCTCCTGCCCCACAAGCTCAATTTCCTGCCCCATCAGTGCCACCTCCCGCACCACAAGTGCCACCTCCTGCCCCATAAGTGCCAATTTCTGCCCCACAAGTGCCACTTCCCGCCTTACAAATGCCACCTCCTGCCCCACAACTTTCACCTCCTGCCCCACAAGTGCAACCTCCCTGCCCACCAGTGACACAATCTGCCCAAGTGCCACCTCCTGCCTCACAACTTCCACCTCCCGCCCCACAAGTGCCACCTCCTGTCTCACAAGTGCAACCTCCCGCCCCACAACTTCCACAACCTGCCCCACAAGTGCCACCTCCCGTCACTCAACTTCCAACTCCTGGCCCACAAGTGCGACCTCCTGCCCCACAATTTCCACCTCCTGCCCCACAAGTGCCACAACCTGCTCCACAATTTCAACGTCCTGCCTTACAAGTGCCACATTCTGCCCCACAAGTGTAGGCTCCTGCTCCACAAGTGCCACCTCCCGAACCACAACCTCAACCTCTGGCCCCACAAGTCCCACCTCCCTCCCCATAAGTGCCACATCCCGCCCCACAAGTGCCACCTCCCGCTCCACAAGTGCCACCTCCCGAACCACAAGTGCCACCTCCCGCCCCACAAGTGCCACCTCCCGCCCCACAAGTGCCACCTCCCGCCCCACAAACTCCACCTCCCACGCACAAGTGCCACCTTCCGCCCCACAAGTGCCACCTCACACCCCAACAGTGTCAACTTCCGCCCCACAAGTGCCTCCTCACGCCCCACAACTTCCACATCCCGCCCCACAAGTGCCACCACCTGACCCACAAGTGCCACCACCTGACCCACAACTTCCACCTCCCGCCCCACAAATGCCGCCTCCTGCCCTACAAGTGCCACCTCAGGCCCCACATGTGCCCCCTCCCGCTCCACAAGTGCCACGTCCTGCCCCACAAGTGCCATCTCCCGCCCCACAAGGGCCAAATCCTGCCCCACATCATCCACCAACCGCCCCACAAGTGTCACCTCCTGCCCCACAACTTCCATTTCCCACTCCACAAGTGCCACCTACTGCACAACAAATACCATCTCCTGCCCCATAAGTGCCACCTCCTGCCCCACAACCGCTACCTCCTGCCTCATATCATTCACCTCCCGCCCCACAATTTCCACCTCCTGCTCAACTAGTGCCACGTGCTGCCCCACAAGTTCCATTTCCCGCCCCACAAGTGCCGCCTCCAGCCACACAAGTGCTAAATCATGCCGCACAACTTCCACCTCCCGCCCCACAACTGCCACCTCCCGCCTTAAAAGTGCCACCTCCCGACCCACAAGTGCCTCCTCCTGTCCCACAGTTGTCACCTCCCGCTCCACAAGTTACACCTCACCCCCCACAAGTTCTACCACCCACCCCACAAGTGCCACCTGCAGCCCCAGAAGTGTCAAATCCTGCCACACAACTTCCACATCCAGCCCCACAAGTGCCACCTCCCGCCCCACAACTTCCACTTCCCGCCCAACAACAGCCTCCTCCTGCCCCACAAGTGCCTCCTCCTGCCACACAAGTGCCACCTCCTGCCCCACAAGTGCCACTTCCTGCCCCACAAGTGCTACCTACTTCCCCACAAGTGCCACCTCCTGCCCCACATCATCCACCTCCTGCCTCACAAATGCCTCCTCCTGACCCACAATTGCCACCTGCCGCCCCACAACTTCCACCTCACGCCCCACAAGTGCCACGTCCCGCCCCACAAGTGCCACAACCCGCCCCACAAATCCAACTCCTGACCCACAAGTTCCACCTCCCGCCCCACAAGTTCCACCTCCCGCACTACAAGTGCCACCTCCTGACCCACAAGTGCCACCTCCCGACCCACATGTGCCAACTTCTGCCCCACAAGTGCCAGCTCCTGCCCCTCAAGTGTCACCTCTTCCCCACAAGTGCCACCTTCTGCTCCACAAGTGCCACTTCCTGCCGCACAAGTGATACCTCCAGCCCCACAACTGCCACCACCCGCCCCACAACTTCCACCTCCCGCCTCACAAGTGCAACCTCCAGGCCCACAAGTGCCACCTCCAGATCCACAAGAATTAACTCCTGCCCCACAAGTGCCACCTCCTGCCCTTCAATAGCCACTTCTTGCCCCACAAGTAACATTTCCTGCCCCACAAGTGCCAACCCCTGCCCAACAAGTGCTATGACCCAGCCCACAAGTGCCAACTCCTGCCCCACAAGTGCCACCTCCCGCCCCACAAGTGCTACCACCCTCCCCACAACTTCAACCTCCTTCCCCAAAACATCCACCTCCCGCCCCACAGGTGTCATCATCTGCCCCACAACTGCCACATCCCGCCCCACAAGTGCCAACTCCTGCCCCACAAGTGCCACCTCCCTGCCCACAACTTCCACCTCCCGCCCCACAAGTTCCACCTCCTCACCACAAGTGCCAACTCCTGCCCAACAAGTGCCACCTCCAGCCACACAAGTGCCACCTCCCGCCCCACTACTTCCACGTCACACCCCAAATCTTCTTACCTTCCACCCCACAAGTGCCACCTCCTGCCCCAAACCTTCAACCTACTGCCCCACAACTGCCAATTCACACCCAGCAATTGTTACCCCCCGCCCCACAAGTGCCTCCTCCCACCCCACAAGTGCCAACCCTTACCCCACAAGTGCCAACTCCTGCCCCACATCATCCACCAACCGCCCCACAAGTGTCACCTCCTGCCTCAAAAGAGCCACCTCCCGCCCCACAGCTTCCACGTAACGCCCCATAAGTTCCACCTCCCGCCCAACAAGTGCCACCTCTCGTCCCACAAGGACCACCTCCTGCCCCACAAGTGCCACCTCCTGCCCCACAAGTGTCAACTCATGCTCCACAAATGCCACCTCCTGCCCCACAACTTCCACCTCTTGCCCCACAAGTGCCAACTCCAATTCCACAAGTGCCACCTCCAGCCCTACAACTGCCACTTCCAGCCCCACAAGTGCCACCTCCCGCCCAACAACTTCAACATCCCACCACACAAGTGCCAACTCCTGCCCGTGTGCCACATCCTGCCCCACAAGTGCCAACTCCTGCCCCACAACTGACAATTCCTGCCCCAAAAGTGACAACTCATGCTTCACAATTGCCAGCTCCTGCCCCACATCATCCACCTTCTGCCCCACAAGTGCCACCTCTCGCCCCACAAGTGCCACATCCCGCCCCACAAGTGCCACCTCCTTCCAAACTAGTGCAACCTCCTGCCCCACAAGTGCCATATCTCGCCAGACAATTTACAGCTCCTGCCCCACAAGTGCTACATCCTGCACCACAACTTCAACCTCCTGCCCCACAAGTGCCACGTTCTGCCCCACAAGTGTAGGCTCCTGCCCCACAAGTGCCTATTCCTGCCCCACATGTGCCAGCTCATGCTTCACAAGTGCCAGCTCTTGCACCACATCATCCACTTCCTGCCCACAAGTGCCAGTTCATGCCCCACAAGTGCCAGCTCCTGCCCCACAACTGCCAGCTCCTGCCCCACAATAGCCACTTCATTCACCACAGGTACCCCATCCCACCCCACAAGTTTCAATTCCTGCCATACAAGTGCCACCTCCTTCCCCACAAGTGCCACCTCCTTCCCCACAAGGGCCACCTCCTGCCCCACAAGGGCCACCTCCTGCCCCACAAGGGCCACCTCCTGCCCCACATCATCCACCTCCTGCCCCACATCATCCACCCCTGCCCCACAAGTGCCACCTCCTGCCCCACAACGACCACCCCCTGCACCACAAGTGCCAATTCCTGCCCTACAAGTGCCAGCTCATTCCCCTGAAGTGCCAGCTCCTGCCCCACAAGTGCCACATTTTGCCACACCACTGCCACCTCCCCCCCAAAATAATCCACCTCCTGCCCCCCCCAAAATAATCCACCTCCTGCCCCACAAGTGTCACTGACCGCCCAACTTCATCCTCCTGACCCACAAGTGCAACCTCCTGCCCCACAAGTGCCAGCTCCTGCCCCACAAGAGCCACTTCCTGCCCCACAAGTACCTCTTCCCTCCCAACAAGTTCCAATTTCCGCCCCACAAGTGCCACCTCCTGCCCCACAAGTGCAACCTCCTGCCACACAAGTGTCACCTTTCGCCCCACAAATGCCACCTCCCACTCCACAACTTCCACCTCCTGCCCCACAACTTCCACCTCCCGACCCACAAGTGCCACCTCACTCCCAACATCTACCACCTCCCACACCACAAGTGCCACCTCCCACCCTACAACTTCCATCTCCTGGCCCACAAGTGCCACCTCCTGCCTCAAAAGAGCCACCTCCTGCCCCACAACTTCCATGTAACGCCCCATAAGTTCCACCTCCTGCCCAAAAAGTGCCACCTCTCGTCCCACAAGTGCCACCTCCTGCCCCACAAGTGCCACCTCCTGCCCCACAAGTGCCACCTCTCGTCCCACAAGTGCCACCTCCTGCCCAACAAGTGCCACCACCCTCCCCAAAATGCCAACTCCCGCCCCACAAGTGCCACGTCCAGCCCCACAACTTCCACCTCCTGCCCCAAAAGTGTCAACTCCTGCCCCATAAGTTCCATATCCCGCCCCACAAGTGCCACTACCTGCCCCACTAGTGCCATCTCCATTTCCACAGGTGCCACCTGCCGCCCCACAACTTCCATGTAACGCCCCATAAGTTCCACCTCCTGCCCAACAAGTGCCACCTCTCGTCCCACAAGGACCACCTCCTGCCCCACAAGTTCCACCTCTTGCCCCACAAATGCAAAATGCTTCCCCACAACTTCCACCTTCTGCCGCACTAGAGCCAACTCCAATTCCACAAGTGCCACATCCCGCACCTCAAGTGCCATTTCTTGCCCCACAAGTGCCACCTCCTGCCCCACAAGTGCCATTTCCTGCCCTACAACTTCCACCTCCTGCCCCACAAGAGCCAGTTCCAGCCCCACAAATGCCACCTCCCGCCCCACAACTTCAACATCCCTCCATACAAATGCCACCTCCAGCCCCACAAGTGCCACATCCCTCCCCAAAAGTGCCACCTCCTGCCCCACAAGTGCCACCTCCCGCCCAACAATTGTGGCCACATGACAAACAAGTTCCACTTCCTGCCCCACAAGTTCCACCTCCTGCCCAGCAAGTTCCATTTCTTACCCCACAGGTTCCAACTCCTGCCCCACAGGTGCCATTTCCTGTTCCACAAGTGCCAACTCCATGTCCCACATGTGCCAATTCCTGCCCCACAAGTTCCACTTCCTACCCCACAACTTCCACCTCCCACCCTACAAGTGCCAATTCCTGCCCCACAAGTGCCAGCTCCTGCCCCTCATCATCCACCTCCTGCCCCACAAGTGCCACTTCCTGCCAAACAAGTGTTACCTCCCGCCCCAAAAGTGCCACTTCCTGCCCTTCTACCGCCACCTCCTGCCCCAGAAGTTCCACTTCCTGCACCACAAGTTACACCTACAGCCCCACAATTTCCACCTCCTGTTTTACAAGTTCCACTTCCGCCCCACAAGTGCCACCTCCTGCCCAACAAGTGCCAGCTCATGCCCCACAAGTGCAAGGTCCTGTCCTTCAACTTCCACCTCCTGTCCTTCAACTTCCACCTCCCGCCCCACAATTGCCACCTCCTGCCCCACAAGTGCCACCTCCCGCCCAACAATTGTGGCCACATGACAAACAAGTTCCACTTCCGCCCCACAAGTGCCACCTCCTGCCCAACAAGTGCCATTTCTTGCACCACAGGTTCCAAATCCTACCCCACTGGTGCCATTTCCTGCCCCACAAGTGCCATTTCCCCCCCCACATGTGCCAACTCCTGCCTTACAAGTTTCAGCTCCCACCCCACAAATTCCACCTCCCACCCCACAAGTTCCACCTCCTGCCCCAAAAGTGCCAATTCCTGCTTCACAAGTGCCAGCTCATGCTTCACAAATGCCAGCACATGCCCCACATCATCAACTTCCTGCCCCACAAGTGCCACCTCTAACCCCACAAAGACAGCCTCCTGCCCCACATCATCCACCTCCTGCCCCACAAGTGCCAATTCCTGCCCCACAAGTGCCAGCTCATGCCCCACAGGTGCCACCTCCTGCCCCACATCATCCACCTCCTCCCCCACAAGTGACAATACCTGTTCCACAAGTGCCACCTCCCGCCCCACAACTTCAACATCCCGCCACACAAGTGCCGACTCCTGGCAACGTGTGCCACATCCTGCCCCACAAGTGCCAGCTCCTGCCCCACATGTTCCACCTACCACCCCACAAATTCCACCTCATGCCCCACAAGTGCCAACTCCCAACCCACAAATGCCAAATCCTGCAATGCAACTTCCACCTCCTGCTCCACAAGTGCCACCTCCTGCCCCACATCGTCCACCTCCCACCCAACAAGTGCCACCACCTGCCCCACAAGTGCCAATTCCTGCCCCACATGTGCCAGCTCATGCTTCACAAGTGCCAGCTCCTGCACTACGTCATCCACTTCCTGCCCCACAAGTGCCACCTCCTGACCGACAAAGACATCCTCCTGCCCCATAAGTGCCAATTTCTGCCCCACAAGTGCCAGCTCATTCCCCTGAAGTGCCACATTTGTCCACACCACAGCCTCCTCCCCCCCAAATAATCCACCTCCTGCCCCACAAGTGTCACTGACTGACCAACTTCCTCCTCCTGACCCACAAGTGCAACCTCCTGCCCCACAAGTGCCAGCTCCTGCCCCACAAGTGCCAGCTCCTGCCCCACAAGTACCTCTTCCCTCCCAACAAGTTCCAATTTCCGCCCAACAAGTACCACCTCCTTCTGCACAAGTTCCACCTCCTGCCCTAAAAGCTCCATTTCCTGCCCCAGAAGTGCCACCTCCCGCCCCACAAGTGCCACCTCCTGCCCTACAACTTCCACCTCCTGGCCCACAAGTGCCACCTCCCGCCCTACAACTGCCAAACCCTGCCCCAAAACTTCCACCTCCTGCCCAACAATTTCCAACTCGTGCCCCACAATTGCCACCTCCTGCCACACAAATGCCACCTTCTGCCTCAAAATGCCACCTCCTGCCCAACAACTCCAACCTCCCGCACCACAAGTGCCACCTCCTGCCCCATAAGTGCCAATTTCTGCCCCACAAGTGCCATCTCCTGCCCCACAAGTTCTACCTCCTGCCTTACAAGTGCCACCCCCTGCCTCACAACTTCCACCTCCCGCCCCACAAATGCCACCTCCTGCCCCACAAATGCCACCTCCTGCCCTACATGTGCCACCTCCTGCCCTACATGTGCCACCTCCTGCCCTACATGTGCCACCTCAGGCCCCACAAGTGCCCACTCCCACTCCACAAGTGCCACGTCCTGCCCCACAAGGGCCAAATCCTGCCACGCAACATCCACCTCCTGCCCCACATCATCCACCTCCCACCCCACAAGTGCCACCTCCTGTGGCACAAGTGCAATTTCCAGCCCTAAAAGTGCCAGCTCATGCTTCACAATTGCCAGCTCCTGCCCCACATCATCCACCTCCTGCCCCACAAGTGCCACCTCCTATCCCACATGTGCCAACTCCTGCCCCACAAGTGCCATTTCCTGCACCACATTTGCCACCTCCTTCCCCACAAGTGCCACCTCCTTCCCCACAAGTGCCACCTCCCACCCCACAAGTGGCAAATCCTGACGTGCAACTTCCACCTCCTGCTCCACAATTGCCATCTCCTGCCCCACAAGTGCCACCTCCCGCCACACAAGTGCCACCTCCTGCCCCTCTATAGCCACCTCTAGCCCCACAAGTTACACCTCTTGCCCCACAACGTCGACCCCCGCCCCACATGTGCCACCACCTTACCCACAAGTGCCAACTCCTGCCCCACAAGTGCCATTTCCTGCCCCACATTTGCCGCATCCTGCCCCACAAGTGCCACCTCCCGCCCCACAAGTGCCACGTCCTTCCCAATTGCCACGTCCTGTCCCACAAGTGCCACCTCCTGCCGTACAAGTGCCACCCTCTGCCCCACAATTGCCACTTCTTGCCTCACAATTGCCACTTCTTGCCCCACAATTGCCAATTCTTGCCCCACAACTTCCACCTCCCACCCCATAACTTCCACCTCCCGTCCCACAGCTTCCACATCCTGCCCCACAAGTGCCCAATCCTGCCCCAGAAGTACCACCACCTGACCCACAAGTGCCAACTCCTGCCCCACAAGTGCCACCTCGCATCCCGCAAGTGCCACATCCCGCCCCACAAGTTCCACCTCCTGCCTTACAAGTGCCCATTCCTGCTTCACAAGTGCCATCTCATGTTTCACAATTGCCAGCTCCTGCCCCACATCATCAACTTCCTGCCCCACAAGTGTCACCTCCAACCCCACAAAGACAGCCTCCTGCCCCACATCATCCACCTCCTGCCCCACAAGTGCCAATTCCTGCCCCACAAGTGCCAGCTCATGCCCCACAAGTGCCAGCTCATGCCCCACAAGTGCCAGCTCCTGCCCCACAAGTGCCAGCTCCTGCCCCACAAATTCCAACTCTTGCCCCACAAGTGCCACCTCCCACCCCACAAATGCCACCTCCTGCCCTGCAACTTCCACCTCCTGCTCCACAAGTGCCATCTCCTGCCCCACATCGTCCACCTCCCACCAAACAAGTGCCACCTCCTGCCCCACAAGTGCCAATTCCTGCCCCACAAATGCCAGTTCATGCCCCACATCATCCACCTTCTGCCCCACAAGTGCCACCTCCTGCCCCACAAGTGCCACCTCCTGCCCCACAACGACCACCTCCTGCCCCACAACGACCACCCCCTGCACCACAAATGCCAGCTCATTCCCCTGAAGTGCCAGCTCTTGCCCCACAAGTGCCGGCTCCTGCCCAACAAGAGCCACTTCCTGCCCCACAAGTACCTCTTCCCTCCCAACAATTTCCAATTTCCGCCCCACAAGTGCCATCGCCTGCCCCACAAGTGCAACCTCCTGCCCCAAAAATGCCACCTTTCTCCCCACAAGTGCCACCTCCTGCCCCACAAGTGCAACCTCCTGCCACACAAGTGTCACCTTTCGCCCCACAAATGCCACCTCCCGCTCCACAACTTCCACCTCCTGCCCCACAAGTGCCACCTCCCGACCCACAAGTGCCACCTCACGCCCAACATCTACCACCTCCCACCCCACAAGTGCCACCTCCCGCCCTACAACTTCCATCTCCTGGCCCACAAGTGCCACCTCCTGCCTCAAAAGAGCCACCTCCCGCCCCACAACTTCCACGTAACGCCCCATAAGTTCCACCTTCCGCCCAACAAGTGCCACCTCTCGTCCCACAAGGACCACCTCCTGCCCCACAAGTGCCACCTCCTGCCCCACAAGTGTCACCTCCTGCCCCACAAGTGCCACCTTCCGCCCCACAAGTGCCACATCACACCCCAACAATGTCAACTTCCGCCCCACAAGTGCCACCTCACGCCCCACAACTTCCACATCCCTCCCCACAAGTGCCACCACCTGACCCACAAGTGCCACCACCTGACCCACTAATGCAACTACCTGCCCCACAAGTGCCAACTCCTGCCCCACAAGTTCTACCTCCTGCCTTACAAGTGCCACCCCCTGCCTCACAACTTCCACCTCCCGCCCCACAAATGCCACCTCCTGCCCCACAAATGCCACCTCCTGCCCTACATGTGCCACCTCCTGCCCTACATGTGCCACCTCAGGCCCCACAAGGGCCCACTCGCACTCCACAAGTGCCACGTCCTGCCCCACAAGGGCCAAATCCTGCCACGCAACATCCACCTCCTGCCCCACATCATCCACCTCCCACCCCACAAGTGCCACCTCCTGTGGCACAAGTGCAATTTCCAGCCCTAAAAGTGCCAGCTCATGCTTCACAATTGCCAGCTCCTGCCCCACATCATCCACCTCCTGCCCCACAAGTGCCACCTCATATCCCACATGTGCCAACTCCTGCCCCACAAATGCCATTTCTTGCACCACATTTGCCACCTCCTGCCCCACAAGTGCCACCTCCTTCCCCACAAGTGCCACCTCCCACCCCACAAGTGGCAAATCCTGACGTGCAACTTCCACCTCCTGCTCCACAATTGCCATCTCCTGCCCCACAAGTGCCACCTCCCGCCACACAAGTGCCACCTCCCGCCCCTCTATAGCCACCTCCTGCCCCACAAGTTACACCTCTTGCCCCACAACGTCGACCCCCGCCCCACATGTGCCACCACCTTACCCACAAGTGCCAACTCCTGCCCCACAAGTGCCATTTCCTGCACCACATTTGCCGCATCCTGCCCCACAAGTGCCGGCTCCTGCCCCACAAGTGCTACCTCTCGCCCCACAACCTCAACCTCCAGCCACACAAGTGCCACCTCCCGCCCCACAAGTGCCACCTCCCGCCCCACTACTTCCACGTCACACCCCAAATCTTCTTACCTTCCACCCCACAAGTGCCACCTCCTGCCCCAAACCTTCAACCTACTGCCCCACAACTGCCACTTCCCACCCAGCAATTGCCACCCCCCGCCCCACAAGTGCCTCCTCCCACCACACAAGTGCCAACCCTTACCCCACAAGTGCCAACTCCTGCCCCACATCATCCACCAACCGCCCCACAAGTGCCACCTCCTGCACCACAAGTGCCACCTCCCGACCCACAACTTCCAGCTCCCGCCCCAATAGTGCCAGCTCCCGGCCCACAATTGCCACCTCCTGCCCCACAACTTCCATCTCCCACTCCACAAGTGCCACCTACTGCACAACAAATACCATCTCCCGCCCCACAAGTGCCATCTCCTGCCCCACAGGTGCCACCTACTGTTCCACATCATCCACCTCCTTCCCCACATCATCCACCTCCTGTTCCACAAATGTCACCTCCTGACCCACAACTTCCACATCCTGCCCCACAAGTGCCACCTCCTGCCCCACATAATCCACGTCCTGCTCCAAAATAGCCACCTCCTGCCCCACAAGTCCCACCTCCCACCCAACAAGTGCCACCTCCAGCCCCACCAGTTCTACCGCCCGCCCCACAAGTACCACCTCCTGACCCACAAGTGCCACTACGTGACCCACAATTGCCACCTCCCGTCTCACAATTGCAACTCTCGCCCAACAAGTGCCACCTCCTGCCCCACAATTGCCACCACCCCCCCAACAAGTGCCACCTCCCGCCCCACAAGTACCACATCCCACCCCACAAGTGCAACCTCCTGCCCCACAAGTGCCAACTCCTGCCCCACAACATCCACCTCACGCTCCAAAAGTGCCACCTCCTGCCCCACAAGTGCCACCTCCTGCCCCACAAGTGCCACCTCCCACCCCACAAGTGCCACGTCCTTCCCAATTGCCACGTCCTGTCCCACAAGTTCCACCTCCTGCCCCACAAGTGCCAATTCCTGCTTCACAAGTGCCAGCTCATGCCCCACAAGTGCCTGCTCATGCCCCACAAGTGCCACCTCCTGCCCCACAAGTGCCAACTCCTGCCCCACAAGTGCCAACTCCTGCCCCACAAGTGCCAACTCCTGCCCCACAAGTGCCAACTCCTGCCCCACATGTTCCACCTACCACCCCACAAATTCCAACTCCTGCCCCACAAGTGCCATCTCCCACCCCACAAATGCCACCTCCTGCCCTGCAACTTCCACCTCCTGCTCCACAAGTGCCATCTCCTGCCCCACATCGTCCACCTCCCACCCAACAAGTGCCACCTCCTGCCCCACAACGACCACCTCCTGCCCCACAAATGCCAGTTCATGCCCCACATCATCCACCTTCTGCCCCACAAGTGCCACCTCCTGCCCACAAAATCCAATTCCTGCACCACAAGTGCCACCTCCTGCCCCACAACGACCACCTCCTGCCCCACATCATCCACCCCCTGCAGCACAAATGCCAACTCATTCCCCTGAAGTGCCAGCTCTTGCCCCACAAGTGCCAGCTCCTGCCCAACAAGAGCCACTTCCTGCCCCACAAGTACCTCTTCCCTCCCAACAAGTTCCAATTTCCGCCCCACAAGTGCAACCTCCTGCCCCACAAATGCCACCTTTCACCCCACAAATGCCACCTCCTGCTCCACAACTTCCACCTCCTGCCCCACAAGTGCCACCCCCCGAACCACAAGTGCCACCTCACGCCCAACATCTACCACCTCCCACCCCACAAGTGCCACATCCCGCCCCACAAGTGCCACCTCCTGCCAAACTAGTGCAACCTCCTGCCCCACAAGTGCCATATCTCGCCAGACAATTTACAGCTCCTGCCCCACAAGTGCTACATCCTGAACCACAACTTCAACCTCCTGCCCCACAAGTGCCAATTCCTGCCCCACATGTGCCAGCTCATGCTTCACAAGTGCCAGCTCCTGCACCACATCATCCACTTCCTGCCCACAAGTGCCAGTTCATGCCCCACAAGTGTCAGTTCATGCCCCACAAGTGCCAGCTCCTGCCCCACAAGAGCCACTTCCTTCACCACAGGTACCCCATCCCACCCCACAAGTTTCAATTCCTGCCATACAAGTGCCACCTCCTTCCCCACAGGTGCCACCTCCTGCCCCACAAGTGCCACCTCCTGCCCAACTAGTTCCACCTCTTGACCTACAAGTGCCACCTCCTGCCCCATAAGTTTCACCTCTCGCCCAACAAATGCCACCACCTCCCCCAAAAGCGCCACCTCCTGCCCCACAGGTGCAATTTCCTGCCCCACAACATCCACCTCCCACGCACAAGTGCAACCTACCGCCCCACAACTTCCACCTCCTGCCCCACAAGTGCCAACACCTGCCCCACAAGTGCCACCTCCTGCCCCACAAGTGCCACCTCCTGCCCCGCCAGTTCCACCTGTCACCCTGCAAGTCCAGCTCCTGCCCCACAAGTGCCAGCTCATGCTTCACAAGTGCCAGATCCTGCCCCACAAAGACAGCCTCCTGCCCCACATCATCCACCTCCTGCCCCACATCATCCACCTCCTGCCCCACATCATCCACCTCCTCCCCCACAAGTGACAATACTTGTTCCACAAGTGCCACCTCCCGCCCCACAAATGCCAAATCCTGCCCTGCAACTTCCACCTCCTGCCCCACAAGTGCCAATTCCTGCCCCACAAGTTCCAGCTCATGCTTCACAAGTGCCAGCTCCTGCCCCACATCATCCACTTCCTGCTCACATGTGCCACCTCCTGTCCGACAAAGACCACCTCCTGCCCCACATCATCCACCCCCTGCCCCACAAGTGCCACCTCCTGCCCCACATCATCCACCCCCTGCCCCACAAGTGCCACCTCCTGCCCCACAACGACCACCCCCTGCACCACAAGTGCCAATTCCTGCCCTACAAGTGCCAGCTCATTCCCCTGAAGTGCCAGCTCCTGCCCCACAAGTGCCACGTCCTTCCCAATTGCCACGTCCTGTCCCACAAGTGCCACCTCCTGCCGTACAAGTGCCACCCTCTGCCCCACAATTGCCAATTCTTGCCCCACAATTGCCAATTCTTGCCCCACTACTTCCACCTCCCACCCCATAACTTCCACCTCCCGTCCCACAGCTTCCACATCCTGCCCCACAAGTGCCCGATCCTGCCCCAGAAGTACCACCACCTGACCCACAAGTGCCAACTCCTGCCCCACAAGTGCCACCTCGCATCCCGCAAGTGCCACATCCCGCCCCACAAGTTCCACCTCCTGCCTTACAAGTGCCAATTCCTGCTTCACAAGTGCCAGCTCATGTTTCACAAATGCCAGCTCCTGCCCCACATCATCAACTTCCTGCCCCACAAGTGTCACCTCCAACCCCACAAAGACAGCCTCCTGCCCCACATCATCCACCTCCTGCCCCACAAGTGCCAAATCCTGCCCCACAAGTGCCAGCTCATGCCCCACAAGTGCCACCTCCTGCCCCACAAGTGCCACCTCCTGCCCCACAAGTGCCACCTCCTGCCCCACAAGTGCCACCTCCCGCCCCACAAGTGCCACCTCCCGCCCCACAAGTGCCACCTCCTGCCCCACGTTCCACCTACCACCCCACAAATTCCAACTCCTGCCCCACAAGTGCCACCTCCCACCCTACAAATGCCACCTCCTGCCCTGCAACTTCCACCTCCTGCTCCACAAGTGCCATCTCCTGCCCCACATCGTCCACCTCCCACCCAACAAGTGCCAATTCCTGCCCCACAAGTTCCAGTTCATGCCCCACAAGTGCCAGTTCATGCCCCACATCATCCACCTTCTGCCCCACAAGTGCCACCTCCTGCCCCACAAGTGCCACCTCCTGCCCCACTAGTGTCAACTCATGCTCCACAAATGCCACCTCCTGCTCCACAAGTTCCACCTCTTGCCCCACAAGTGCCAAATACTTCCCCACAACTTCCACCTTCTGCCCCACTAGTGCCAACTCCAATTCCACAAGTGCCACCTCCAGCCCTACAACTGCCACTTCCAGCCCCACAAGTGCCACCTCCCGCCCAACAACTTCAACATCCCACCACACAAGTGCCAACTCCTGCCCGTGTGCCACATCCTGCCCCACAAGTGCCAACTCCTGCCCCACAACTGACAATTCCTGCCCCAAAAGTGACAGCTCATGCTTCACAATTGCCAGCTCCTGCCCCACATCATCCACCTTCTGCCCCACAAGTGCCACCTCTCGCCAGACAATTTACAGCTCCTGCCCCACAAGTGCTACATCCTGCACCACAACTTACACCTCCTGCCCCACAAGTGCCACGTTCTGCCCCACAAGTGCCAATTCCTGCCCCACAAGTGCCACATCCTGCCCCACAAGAGCCACTTCCTTCACCACAGGTACCCCATCCCACCCCACAAGTTTCAATTCCTGCCATACAAGTGCCACCTCCTTCCCCACAGGTGCCACCTCCTGCCCCACAAGTGCCACCTCCTGCCCCACAAGTGCCATATCTCGCCAGACAATTTACAGCTCCTGCCCCACAAGTGCTACATCCTGCACCACAACTTCAACCTCCTGCCCAACAAGTGCCACGTTCTGCCCCACAAGTGTAGGCTCCTGCCCCACAAGTGCCAATTCCTGCCCCACATGTGCCAGCTCATGCTTCACAAGTGCCAGCTCCTGCCCCACAAGAGCCACTTCCTTCACCACAGGTACCCCATCCCACCCCACAAGTTTCAATTCCTGCCATACAAGTGCCACCTCCTTCCCCACAAGTGCCACCTCCTGCCCCACAAGTGCCACCTCCTGCCCAACAAGTGCCAGTTCATGCCCCACAAGTGCAAGGTCGTGTCCCACATCATCCATCTTCTGCCCCACAAGTGCCACCTCCTGCCCCACAACGACCACCTCCTGCCCCACATCATCCACCCCCTGCCCCACAAGTGCCACCTCCTGCCCCACAACGACCATCCCCTGCACCACAAGTGCCAATTCCTGCCCTACAAGTGCCAGCTCATTCCCCGGAAGTGCCAGCTCCTGCCCCACAAGTGCCACATTTTGCCACACCACTGCCACCTCCCCCACAAATAATCCACCTCCTGCCCCACAAGTGTCACTGACTGACCAACTTCCTCCTCCTGACACACAACTGCAACCTCCTGCCCCACAAGTGCCAGCTCCTGCCCGACAAGAGCCACCTCCTGCCCCACAAGTACCTCTTCCCTCCCAACAAGTTCCAATTTCCGCCCCACAAGTGCCACCTCCTGCCCCACAAGTGCAACCTCCTGCCCCACAAGTGCAACCTCCTGCCCCACAAGTGTCACCTTTCGCCCCACAAATGCCACCTCCCACTCCACAACTTCCACCTCCTGCCCCACAACTTCCACCTCCCGACCCACAAGTGCCACCTCACGCCCAACATCTACCACCTCCCACCCCACAAGTGCCACCTCCCACCCTCCAACTTCCATCTCCTGGCCCACAAGTGCCACCTCCTGCCTCAAAAGAGCCACCTCCCGCCCTACAACTTCCACGTAACGCCCCATAAGTTCCACCTCCTGCCCAACAAGTGCCACCTCTCGTCCCACAAGGACCACCTCCTGCCCCAAAAGTGCCACCTCCTGCCCCACAAGTGCCACCTCCTGCCCCACAAGTGCCACCTCCTGCCCCACAAGTGCCACCACCCTCCCCAAAATGCCAACTCCCGCCCCACAAGTGCCACGTCCAGCCCCACAACTTCCACCTCCTGCCCCAAAAGTGTCAACTCCTGCCCCATAAGTTCCATATCCCGCCCCACAAGTGCCACTACCTGCCCCACTAGTGCCATCTCCATTTCCACAGGTGCCACCTCCCGCCCCACAACTTCCACGTAACGCCCCATAAGTTCCACCTCCTGCCCAACAAGTGCCACCTCTCGTCCCACAAGGACCACCTCCTGCCCCACAAGTGCCACCTCCTGCCCCACAAGTGCCAAATACTTCCCCACAACTTCCACCTTCTGCCGCACTTGTGCCAACTCCAATTCCACAAGTGCCACCTCCCACACAACAAGTGCCACCACCTGACCCACAAGTGCCAACTCCTGCCCCACAAGTGCCATTTCTTGCCCCACAAATGCCACCTCCCGCCCCACAACTTCAACATCCCTCCATACAAGTGCCACCTCCAGCCCCACAAGTGCCACATCCCTCCCCACAATTGCCACCTCCTGCCCCACAAGTGCCACCTCCCGCCCAACAATTGTGGCCACATGACAAACAAGTTCCACTTCCTGCCCCACAAGTTCCACCTCCTGCCCAGCAAGTGCCATTTCTTACCCCACAGGTTCCAAATCCTGCCCCACAGGTGCCATTTCCTGTTCCACAAGTGCCAACACATGCCCCACAAGTGCCACCTCCTACCCCACAACTTCCACCTCCCACCCTACAAGTGCCAATTCCAGCCCCACAAGTGCCAGCTCCTGCCCCTCATCATCCACCTCCCGCCCCAAAAGTGCCACTTCCTGCCTTTCTACCGCCACCTCCTGCCCCAGAAGTTCCACTTCCTGCACCACAAGTTACACCTACAGCCCCACAATTTCCACCTCCTGTTTTACAAGTTCCACTTCCGCCCCACAAGTGCCACCTCCTGCCCAACAATGCCAGTTCATGCCCCACAAGTGCAAGGTCCTGTCCTTCAACTTCCACCTCCTGCCCCACAAGTGCCACCTCCTGCCCCACAACGACCACCTCCTGCCCCACATCATCCACCTCCTTCCCCACAAGTGCCAATTCCTGCCCTACAAGTGCCAGCTCATTCCCCTGAAGTGCCAGCTCCTGCCCCACAAGTGCCACATTTTGCCACACCACGGCCACCTCCCCCCCAAAATAATCCACCTCCTGCCCCACAAGTGTCACTGACCGCCCAACATCCTCCTCCGGACCCACAAGTGCCAGCTCCTGCCCCACAAGTGCCACCTCCTGCCCCACATCATCCACCTCCCGCCCCACAATTGCCACCTCCTGCCCCACAAGTGCCACCTCCCGCCCAACAATTGTGGCCACATGACAAACAAGTTCCACTTCCGCCCCACAAGTGCCACCTCCTGCCCAACAAGTGCCATTTCTTACCCCACAGGTTCCAAATCCTACCCCACTGGTGCCATTTCCTGCCCCACAAGTGCCATTTCCCCCCCCACATGTGCCAACTCCTGCCTTACAGGTTTCACCTACCACCCCACAAATTCCATCTCCCACCCCACAAGTTCCACCTCCTGCCCCAAAAGTGCCAATTCCTGCTTCACAAGTGCCAGCTCATGCTTCACAAATGCCAGCTCATGCCCCACAACATCAAATTCCTGCCCCACAAGTGCCACCTCTAACCCCACAAAGACAGCCCCCTGCCCCACATCATCCACCTCCTGCCCCACAAGTGCCAATTCCTGCCCCACAAGTGCCAGCTCATGCCCCAGAAGTGCCACCTCCTGCTCCACATCGTCCACCTCCCACCCAACAATGCCAATTCCTGCCCCACAAGTGCCAATTCCTGCCCCACATGTGCCAGCTCATGCTTCACAAGTGCCAGCTCCTGCACTACATCATCCTCTTCCTGCTCACAAGTGCCACCTCCTGATCGACAAAGACATTATCCTGCCCCATAAGTGCCACCTCCTGCCCCACAAGTGCCAGCTCATGCCCCAAAAGTGCCACATTTGTCCACACCACTGCCTCCTCCCCCCCAAATAATCCACCTCCTGCCCCACAAGTGTCACTGACTGACCAACTTCCTCCTCCCGACCCACAAGTGCAACCTCCTGCCCCACAAGTGCCAGCTCCTGCCCCACAAGTACCTCTTCCCTCCCAACAAGTTCCAATTTCCGCCCAACAAGTACCACCTCCTTCTGCACAAGTTCCACCTCCTGCCCTAAAAGCTCCATTTCCTGCCCCACAAGTGCCACCTCCTGCCCTACAACTTCCACCTCCCGCCCTACAACTGCCAAACCCTGCCCCAAAACTTCCACCTCCTGCCCAACAATTTCCAACTCGTGCCCCACAATTGCCACCTCCTGCCACACAAATGCCACCTTCTGCCTCAAAATGCCACCTCCTGCCCAACAACTCCAACCTCCCGCCCCACAAGTACCACCTCCTGCTCCACAAGTTCCACCTCCTGCCCCATAAGTTCCACCTTACGCCCCACAAGTGCCATCTCCTGCCCCAAAAGCTCAATTTCCTGCCCCATCAGTGCCACCTCCCGCACCACAAGTGCCACCTCCTGCCCAATAAGTGCCAATTTCTGCCCCACAAGTGCCACTTCCCGCCTTACAAATGCCACCTCCTGCCCCACAACTTTCACCTCCTGCCCCACAAGTACAACCTCCCTGCCCACGAGTGACACAATCTGCCCAAGTGCCACCTCCTGCCTCACAACTTCCACCTCCCGCCCCACAAGTGCCACCTCCTGTCTCACAAGTGCAACCTCCCGCCCCACAACTTCCACAACCTGCCCCACAAGTGCCACCTCCCGTCACTCAACTTCCAACTCCCGCCCCACAAGTGCCACCTCCCGCCCTACAACTTCCACCTCCCGCACCACAACTTCCACCTCCTGCCTCACAAGTTCCACATCCCGCCCCACAACTTCCAACTCCTGGCCCACAAGTGCGACCTCCTGCCCCACCATTACCACCTCCTGCCCCACCATTACCACCTCCTGCCCCACAATTTCCACCTCCTGCCCCACAAGTGCCACAACCTGCTCCACAATTTCAACGTCCTGCCTTACAAGTGCCACATTCTGCCCCACAAGTGTAGGCTCCTGCTCCACAAGTGCCACCTCCCGAACCACAACCTCAACCTCTGGCCCCACAAGTCTCACCTCCCGCCCCACAAGTGCCACCACCCGCCCCACAAGTGCCACCACCCACCCCACAAGTGCCACCTTCTGTTCCACAACTTCCACCTCCTGCCCCACAAGTACCACCACCTGCCCCACAAGTGCCACCTCCTGCATCACAAGTGCCAACTCCCGGCCCACAATTGCCACCTCCTGCCCCACAACTTCCATCTCCCACTCCACAAGTGCCACCTACTGCACAACAAATACCATCTCCTGCCCCACAAGTGCCATCTCCTGCCCCACAGGTGCCACCTACTGTTCCACATCATCCACCTCCTTCCCCACATCATCCACCTCCTGTTCCACAAATGTCACCTCCTGACCCACAACTTCCACATCCTGCCCCACAAGTGCCACCTCCTGCCCCACATAATCCACGTCCTGCTCCAAAATTGCCACCTCCTGCCCCACAAGTGCCACCTCCCACCCCACAAGTGCCACCTCCAGCCCCACCAGTTCCACCTCCTGACCCAGAAGTGCCACTACGTGACCCACAATTGCCACCTCCCGTCTCACAATTGCAACTCTCGTCCAACAAGTGCCACCTCCCGCCCCACAAGTACCACATCCCACCCCACAAGTGCAACCTCCTGCCCCACAAGTGCCAACTCCTGCCCCACAACATCCACCTCACGCTCCAAAAGTGCCACCTCCTGCCCCACAAGTGCTACTTCCTGCCTTACAAGTGCCACTTCCCGCTGCACAAGTGACACCTCCAGCCCCACTGCTGCCACAACCCGCCCCACAACTTCCACATCCCGCCTCACAACTGCAAGCTCCTGCCCCACAATTGCCACCTCCTACCACACAAGTGCCAACTCCTGCCCCACAAGTGCCACCTCATGTCCCTCAATTTTCACCTTATGCCCCAAAAGTGCCACCTCCCGCCCAACAAGTGCAACATCTCGCCCCACCAGTGCCACGTCCCGGCCCAAAATTGCTACCTCCTGCCCCACATCATCCACCTCCTGTTCCACAAATGTCACCTCCTGACCCACAACTTCCACCTCCTGCCCCACAAGTGCCACCTTCTGCCTCACAAGTGCCACCCCTTGCCCCACAAGTGCCACATCCCACCGCACAATTTCCACCTCTTGTTACACAAGTCCCACCTCCCGCCCAACAACAGCCTCCTCCTGCCCCACAAGTGCCACCTCCTGCCCCACAAGTGCCACCTCCTGCCCCACAAGTGCCAGCTCATGCTTCACAAGTGCCAGATCCTGCCCCACAAAGACAGCCTCCTGCCCCACATCATCCACCTCCTGCCCCACATCATCCACCTCCTCCCCCACAAGTGACAATACTTGTTCCACAAGTGTCACCTCCCCCCCCACAAATGCCAAATCCTGCCCTGCAACTTCCACCTCCTGCCCCACAAGTGCCAATTCCTGCCCCACAAGTTCCAGCTCATGCTTCACAAGTGCCAGCTCCTGCCCCACATCATCCACTTCCTGCTCACATGTGCCACCTCCTGTCCGACAAAGACCACCTCCTGCCCCACATCATCCACCCCCTGCCCCACAAGTGCCACCTCCTGCCCCACATCATCCACCCCCTGCCCCACAAGTGCCACCTCCTGCCCCACAACGACCACCCCCTGCACCACAAGTGCCAATTCCTGCCCTACAAGTGCCAGCTCATTCCCCTGAAGTGCCAGCTCCTGCCCCACAAGTGCCACGTCCTTCCCAATTGCCACGTCCTGTCCCACAAGTGCCACCTCCTGCCGTACAAGTGCCACCCTCTGCCCCACAATTGCCACTTCTTGCCTCACAATTGCCAATTCTTGCCCCACAATTGCCAATTCTTGCCCCACAACTTCCACCTCCCACCCCATAACTTCCCCCTCCCGTCCCACAGCTTCCACATCCTGCCCCACAAGTGCCCGTTCCTGCCCCAGAAGTACCACCACCTGACCCACAAGTGCCAACTCCTGCCCCACAAGTGCCACCTCGCATCCCGCAAGTGCCACATCCCGCCCCACAAGTTCCACCTCCTGCCTTACAAGTGCCAATTCCTGCTTCACAAGTGCCAGCTCATGCTTCACAAATGCCAGGTCCAGCCCCACATCATCAACTTCCTGCCCCACAAGTGCCACCTCTAACCCCACAAAGACAGCCTCCTGCCCCACATCATCCACCTCCTGCCCCACAAGTGCCAATTACTGCCCCACAAGTGCCAGCTCATGCCCCACAAGTGCCACCTCCTGCCCCACAAGAGCCACCTCCTGCCCCACAAGAGCCACCTCCTGCCCCACAAGAGCCACCTCCTGCCCCACAAGAGCCACCTCCTGCCCCACAAGAGCCACCTCCTGCCCCACAAGAGCCACCTCCTGCCCCACAAGAGCCACCTCCTGCCCCACAAGTGCCACCTCCCACCCCACAAATGCCACCTCCTGCCCTGCAACTTCCACCTCCTGCCCCACAAATGCCAGTTCATGCCCCACAAGTGCCAGTTCATGCCCCACATCATCCACCTTCTGCCCCACAAGTGCCACCTCCTGCCCCACAAGTGCCACCTCCTGCCCCACAAGTGCCACCTCCTGCCCCACATCATCCACCCCCTGCACCACAAATGCCAGCTCATTCCCCTGAAGTGCCAGCTCCTGCCCAACAAGAGCCACTTCCTGCCCCACAAGTACCTCTTCCCTCCCAACAAGTTCCAATTTCCGCCCCACAAGTGCCACCTCCTGCCCAACAAGTGCAACCTCCTGCCCCAAAAATGCCACCTTTCTCCCCACAAGTGCCACCTCCTGCCCCACAAGTGCAACCTCCTGCCCCACAAATGCCACCTTTCGCCCCACAAATGCCACCTCCCGCTCCACAACTTCCACCTCCTGCCCCACAAGTGCCACCTCCCGACCCACAAGTGCCACCTCACGCCCAACATCTACCACCTCCCACCCCACAAGTGCCACCTCCCGCCCTACAACTTCCATCTCCTGGCCCACAAGTGCCACCTCCTGCCTCAAAAGAGCCACCTCCCGCCCCACAACTTCCACGTAACGCCCCATAAGTTCCACCTTCCGCCCAACAAGTGCCACCTCTCGTCCCACAAGGACCACCTCCTGCCCCACAAGTGCCACCTCCTGCCCCACAAGTGTCACCTCCTGCCCCACAAGTGCCACCTTCCGCCCCACAAGTGCCACATCACACCCCAACAATGTCAACTTCCGCCCCACAAGTGCCACCTCACGCCCCACAACTTCCACATCCCTCCCCACAAGTGCCAAATACTTCCCCACAACTTCCACCTTCTGCCCCACTAGTGCCAACTCCAATTCCACAAGTGCCACCTCCAGCCCTACAACTGCCACTTCCAGCCCCACAAGTGCCACCTCCCGCCCAACAACTTCAACATCCCATCACACAAGTGCCAACTCCTGCCCGTGTGCCACATCCTGCCCCACAAGTGCCAACTCCTGCCGCACAACTGACAATTCCTGCCCCACAAGTGCCAGCTCATGCTTCACAAGTGCCAGCTCCTGCCCCACAAGAGCCACTTCCTTCACCACAGGTACCCCATCCCACCCCGCAAGTTTCAATTCCTGCCATACAAGTGCCATCTCCTGCCCCACAAGTGCCACCTCCTGCCCAACAAGTGCCAGTTCATGCCCCACAAGTGCAAGGTCGTGTCCCACATCATCCATCTTCTGCCCCACAAGTGCCACCTCCTGCCCCACATCATCCACCCCCTGCCCCACAAGTGCCACCTCCTGCCCCACAACGACCACCCCCTGCACCACAAGTGCCAATTCCTGCCCTACAAGTGCCACATTTTGCCACACCACTGCCACCTCCCCCCCAAATAATCCACCTCCTGCCCCACAAGTGTCACTGACCGCCCAACTTCCTCCTCCTGACACACAAGTGCAACCTCCTGCCCCACAAGTGCCAGCTCGTACCCGACAAGAGCCACTTCCTGCCCAACAAGTACCTCTTCCCTCCCAACAAGTTCCAATTTCCGCCCCACAAGTGCCACCTCCTGCCTCACAAGTGCAACCTCCTGCCACACAAGTGCCACCTTTCGCCCCACAAGTGCCACCTCCCGCTCCACAACTTCCACCTCCTGCCCCACAACTTCCACCTCCCGACCCACAAGTGCCACCTCACGCCCAACATCTACCACCTCCCACCCCACAAGTGCCACCTCCCACCCTACAACTTCCATCTCCTGGCCCACAAGTGCCACCTCCTGCCTCAAAAGAGCCACCTCCCGCCCCACAACTTCCACGTAACGCCCCATAAGTTCCACCTCCTGCTCAACAAGTGCCACCTCTCGTCCCACAAGGACCACCTCCTGCCCAACAAGTGCCACCACCCTCCCCAAAATGCCAACTCCCGCCCCACAAGTGCCACGTCCAGCCCCACAACTTCCACCTCCTGCCCCAAAAGTGTCAACTCCTGCCCTATAAGTTCCATATCCCGCCCCACAAGTGCCACTACCTGCCCCACTAGTGCCATCTCCATTTCCACAGGTGCCACCTCCCGCCCCACAACTTCCACGTAACGCCCCATAAGTTCCACCTCCTGCCCAACAAGTGCCACCTCTCGTCCCACAAGGACCACCTCCTGCCCCACAAGTTCCACCTCTTGCCCCACAAATGCCAAATACTTCCCCACAACTTCCACCTTCTGCCGCACTAGTGCCAACTCCAATTCCACAAGTGCCACATCCCGCACCTCAAGTGCCACCACCTGACCCACAAGTGCCAACTCCTGCCCCACAAGTGCCATTTCTTGCCCCACAAGTGCCACCTCCTGCCCCACAAGTGCCATTTCCTACCCTATAACTTCCACCTCCTGCCCCACAAGAGCCAGTTCCAGCCCCACAAATGCCACCTCCCGCCCCACAACTTCAACATCCCTCCATACAAGTGCCACCTCCAGCCCCACAAGTGCCACATCCCTCCCCAAAAGTGCCACCTCCTGCCCCACAAGTGCCACCTCCCGCCCAACAATTGTGGCCATAGATATGTGCCACGTCTGCCCCACAGCAGCTCCTGCGACATAGATCTTACCCAGATCTGCTCCACAGCAGCTCCTGCCCCAAAGATCTGACCAACATCAGCCCCACAGCAGCTCCTGCCCCATAGACCCTACCAACATGTGCAGCACAGCAGCTCCTGCCCATAGATCTGACCCACATCTGCCCCACAGCAGCTCCTGCCCCATAGATCTGACCCCCATCTGCCCCACAGCAGCTCCTGCCTCATACATCTGACTCACAGCATCTCCTGCCCCATAGAACTGGCCCACATCAGCCACAGCAGCTCCTGACCTATAGATCTGACCCACATCTGACCCACAGCAGCTCCTGCCCTATAGATCTGACCCACATCTGCCACACAGCAGCCTTTGCCCCATAGATCTGACCCACATCTGCCCCACAGCAGCTCCTAACACATAGATCTGACCCACATGTGCCCCAGAGCTGCTCCTGCCCCATAGATCTGAACCACAGCAGCTCCTGTCTCATAGATCTTACCCACATCAGCCCCACAGCAGATTTTGCCCCATAGTTATGTCCCACATCTGCCCAACAGCAACTCCTGCCCCATAGATCTGACCCACATGCGCCCCACAGCAGCTCCTGCCCCATAGGTCTGACCCACATGCGCCTCACAGCAGCTCCTGCCCCATAGGTCTAACCACCATCAGCCCCAAAGCAGCTCCTGCCCCATAGATTTGACCCACATCAGCCACACAGCATCTCCCGCCCCATAGATGTGACCCACATCTGCACCACAGCAGCTCCTCCCCATAGATCTAACACCCATCAGCCTCACAGCAGCTCCTGCCCCATAGATATGCCCTACATCTGCCCCACATCAGCTCCTGCAACATAGATCTGACCCACATCTGCAACACAGCAGCTCCTGCTCCATAAATCTGACCAACATCAGGCCCACATTTGTTCCTGCCCCATAGATCTGACCCACAGCAGCCCCTGCCTCATAGATCTGACCCACAAGTGCCCCACAGCAGCTCCAGCCCAATAGACCTGACCCACATCTGCCCCAAAGCATCTCCTGCCCCATAGATCTTTCCTACATCAGCCCCACAGCACCTCCGGACCAATAGATCTGACCCACATGTGCCCCACAGCAGCTCCTGCCCCATAGATCTGACCCACATCAACCATGTTGATAAACATGAAAACATACAACATGGGTTGTATCAACCATGTAATCCATGGTGTCCCTATGTGTCCCAATGTCACCCTATGGGTCCCAGTGTCTCCCTATGGGTCACTATGTGTCCCTATGTGTCCCAATGTCCCCCCTATGGGTTGCTATGTGCCTCTATGGGTTCTCTATGGGGCTCTATGGGGTGCCTATGGAGCTCTATGGGGCGTTCTGAGGTTTCTATGGGGTGTCTATGGAACGCTATAGTGTGTCTATTTGGTAAATTAGTTTCTATGGGTGGCTATGGGAGCTCTATGGGGCACAATGGGTTGCCTACGGGGCTCTATGGGATGTCTGTGGGGCTCTATGGCGCGGCTATATGTCCTTATGTGGTGTCTATGTGGCACTATGTTGTGCTATGGGGTGCTGTGAGGCACTATGGGGTGCTATGGGGCTCTATGGAGCAGTATAGGGTGTCTATGGGTCTCTATGGGGTGCAATGGGGCGCTGTGGGGCACAAGAGAGTGTCTATGAGGCTCCATGGGCTGCTATGGGGCACTATGGAGTAGCTATGGGGTGCTATGGGGTCTCTTTGGGCCCCTATGGGTCACTATAGGTCACTATGTGGTGTCTATGGGGCTCTATGGGGGGGCTATGCGGTACTTTGGGGTATCCTTGGTTTCCTATGGGGCGCTATGGGTGACTATGGGGTGCTATGGTTTGCTATGGGGCTCTATGCGGAAGAATGGGGTTTCTATGGGGCACTATGAGGTCCCTATGGGGCTCTATGGGGAGTCTACAGGCACTATGGGGCGATATGGGGTGTCTATGTGGTTCAATTGGGCTCTATGGTGTGGCTGTAGGGCCTTATGTGGTGTCTATGGGGCACTGTGGGCTGCTATGGGGTGCTGTGGGGAACTATGGGGTGTCTATGGGGCTCTATGGAGCAGTATGCTGTGTCTATGGGTCCCTATGGGGTGCAATGGGGTGCTGTGGGGCACAATGGAGTATCTATGAGGCTCCATGGGCTGCTATGGGGCACTATGGAGTAGCTATGGGGTGCTATGGGGTCTCTTTGGGCCCCTATGGGTCACTATGGGGCTCTATGGGGTATCTTTGTGTTCCTATGGGGCGCTATGGGTGACTATGGGGTCGCTATGGGTTCTTTTGGGGCATTATGGGCCACTACGGGTCTGAATTTATTCCTTATGGCTCCCAATGACTGTCTATGGGTCTCTATGTGTCCCTATGGGTCCCAGTGTCTCTCTATGTGTCCCTATGGGTCCCAGTGTCTCTCTATGGGTCCCAATGTCTTCCTCTGGATCTCTATGGGTCCCTATGGGTCCCAGTGTCTCTCTATGTCCCCCTGTCTAGGTGGTAACTATACAGATGGTAACAAAGATGGTAACAAATGTACAGAGGTTCTAAGCGAGAGAGAAACTCACCAGTGGTGATGCCTTCGCTGAGGAAGCTGGGGCGGTCTTCACTGCAGAGCGATGTCCAAGAGATGCTGCCTCACAGAATCACAGAATTCTCAAGGTTGGAAAAGGGCTGCCAGCTTTTGTAGGAGAATAGCATGGGAGACAGTTGTGAAGGCTTTGCTGAAGTCCAAGTAGAGCACATCAACAGCCTTTCTTTCTTTCCTTCATCCATCAGATGGGTCACAGGATCGTAGAAGGAGATCAGATTGGTCAAGCAGGAGCTGCCCTTCACGAACCCATGCTGGCTAGGTCTGATCTCCTGCTCATCCCACACCTGCCGCATCTCCCTCAAGACAATTTGTTCCATTCCCTTCCCTGGCACCGAGGTCAGGCTAACAGGCCTGGAGTTGCCCGGATCCTCCTGACAACCTTGCTTGGAAATGGGAGTCACGTTGGCAAGCCTCCAGTCTTCTGGGACCTCACCCGGTAACAGGGAGCTCGGAAAGATAATGGAAAGCGGCTCGAGTGAGGGTCAGCCCTTAAATGAGGTCTCAGAGGAGGTGGAGTCGAGCTCCAGCCCTCCCAGGAGCACAGCTCCATTACTCTCACCTGTGCTCCCGCAGCTGACCCCACACTTGCCTCAGCTGATTAATCAGAGGTTCAGGCTGTGATTACCAATCTCCCACACAGCCCCTGTGGGTCCCAATGTTTCCCTATGGATCTCTGGGTGTCCCTATAGGACTCTATGGGGTTATTATGCCTCTAAATGGGTCCCTATATGTCTCTATGTCTCTCTATGGGGTCCCTATGTGTCCCAATGTCCCCACTATGGTTTGCTATGTGCCTCTATGGGGTCTCTATGGGGTCTTTTATGGGTAACTATCGTCCCAAATGTATTCCTAAGGGTATCTATGGGTTTCAATGTGGTCCCTATGTGCCTCTATGGGGTCTCTTATGGGTCTCAACGAAGTCCCTATGTGTCTCTATGGGTCTCACTGTCCACCACTGTAATCCATGTGGTCCCTATGTGTCCCAATATCCCCATATGGGTCCCAGTGTCTCCCTATGGGTCACTATGTGTCCCAATGTCCCCCCTATGGGTTGCTATGTGCCTCAATGGGCTCTCTTATGGATAGCTCTGGGCCCAAATGTCTCCCTGTGGGTATCTATGGGTTACATTAGGTCCCTATGTGCCTCTATGGGGTCTCTTATGGGTCTCAGCGGGTTCCCTATGTGTCTCTATGGGTCTCAGTGTCCCCCACTGTAATCCATGGGGTCCTTATGTGTCCCATTGTCCCCCTATGGGATCCAGTGTCTCCTCATGGGTCACGGTGTGTCCCTATGTCCCCCCTATGGGTTGCTATGTTCCTCTATGGGGTCTCTTATGGGTCTCAGCAGGGTCCCTATGTGTCTCGATGGATCTGACTGTCCCCCACTTTAATCCATGGGGTCACTATGTGTCCCAATGTCCCCCTATGGGTCCCAGTGTCTCCCTATGTGTACCTATGTGTCCCAATGTCCCCCTATGGGTCACTATGTGTCCCAATGTCCCCCCTATGGGTTGCTATGTGCTTGTATGTGGTTTCTTATGGGTATCTCTGGGCCCAAATATCTTCCTATAGCTATCTATGGGTTTCAATGTGGTCCCTAGGTGCCTCTATGGGGTCTCTTATGGGTCTCAGCGGGGTCCTTATGTATCTCTATGGGTCTCACTGTCCCCCACTGTAATTCATTGGGTCCCTATGTGTCCCAATGTCCCCCTATGGGTCCCAGCGTCTTCCTACGGGTCACAATGTGTACCTATGTGTCCCAATGTCCCCGCTATGGGTTGCTATGTGCCCCTATGGGGTCTCTATGGGGTCTCTTATGGTTATCTCTGGGCCCAAATGTCTTCCTTTGGGTATCTATAAGTTTCAAAGTCGTCCTATGTGTCCCTATGGGTCTTAATGGCTCCTAATGTGTCCCTATGAGTCTATATGTGGTCTCACTGTCCCAGTGGGTCTCTATGTGTTCCTATGTGTCTATATGGAGTCTCTATCTGGTTTCTATGGGTCTTGGTGTCCCTCTATGTGTCACTTTGTGCCTCTATGGGGTCTCCATGGGTTTCTATGGGGTCTCTATGTCTCTCTTTGGGTCCCTATTGGTCCCAATAGGTCCCTATGAGTCTCTATGATGTCTCCCTTTGTCCCCATATGGGTCCCAGTGTGACCCACATGTGCCCACAGCAGCTCCGGCCCCATAGACCTGACCCACATGTTCCCCACAGCAGCTCCTGCCCCATAGATCTGACCCACAGCATCTCCTGCCACATAGATCTGACCCAAATCAGCCCCACAGCATCTCCTGCCCCATAGATCTGACCCACATGTGCCCCACAGCAGCTCCAAACTCATAGATCTGACTCACATCAGTCCAACAGCAGATTTTGCACCATAGATATGTCCCTCATATTCCCCACAGCAACTCCTGCCCCATAGATCTGACCTACATCATCCCCTCTGCAGCTCCTGACCCATAGGTCTGACCCACATGTGCCCCACAGCAGCTCCTGCCATATAGATCTAACCACCATCAGCCCCAAAGCAGCTCCTGCCCCATAGATCTGACCCAAGTCAGCCCCACAGCAGCTCCTGCCTTATAGATCTAACGACCATCAGCCCCACAACAGCTTCTACCCCATAGATCTGACCCACATGTGCTCCACTGCAGCTCCAGTCCCGTAGATCTGAACCACAGCAGCCCATGCCCCATAGATCTGACCCTCATCAGCCACACAGCAGCTCCTGACCCATACATCTGACCCAAATCTGCCCCACACCATCTCCTGCCCCATAGATCTAACTCACATGTGCCCCACAGCAGCTCCTGCCCATAGATCTGACCCACAGCAGCTCCTGCCCTATAGATCTGATTCAAATCTGCCCCACAGCAGCTCCTGCTCCATAGATCTGACCCACATGTGCCCCAGAGCAGCTCTGCCCCATTGATTTGACGCACATCAGCCCCACAGGAGATCCTGCCCCATAGATCTGACCCACATCAGCCCCACAGCAGATTTTGCCCCATAGATATGTGCCACGTCTGCCCCACAGCAGCTCCTGCCCCATAGATCTGACCCACATCTGCTCCACAGCATCTCCTGCCCCATAGATCTGACCCCCATCTGCCCCACAGCAGCTCCTGCCTCATAATTCTGACTCACAGCATCTCCTGCCCCATAGAACTGGCCCACATCAGCCACAGCAGCTCCTGACCTATAGATCTGACCCACATCTGACCCACAGCAGCTCCTGCCCCATAGATCTGACCCACATCTGCCACACAGCAGCCTTTGCCCCATAGATCTGACCCACATCTGACCCACAGCATCTCCTGCCCCATAGATCTGACCCACATCTTCCCCACAGCAGCTCCTGCCCCATAGATCTGACCCACATCTGCCACACAGCAGCCTTTGCCCCATAGATCTGACCCACATCTGCCCCACAGCAGCTCCTAACACATAGATCTGACCCACATGTGCCCCAGAGCTGCTCCTGCCCCATAGATCTGAACCACAGCAGCTCCTGTCTCATAGATCTTACCCACATCAGCCCCACAGCAGATTTTGCCCCATAGTTATGCCCCACATCTGCCCAACAGCAACTCCTGCCCCATAGATCTGACCCACATGCGCCCCACAGCAGCTCCTGCCCCATAGACCTGACCCACATGTTCCCCACAGCAGCTCCTGCCCCATAGATCTGACCCACAGCATCTCCTGCCACATAGATCTGACCCAAATCAGCCCCACAGCATCTCCTGCCCCATAGATCTGACCCACATGTGCCCCACAGCAGCTCCTACCTCATAGATCTGAATCACAGCATCTCCTGCCCCATAGAACTGGCCCACATCAGCCACAGCAACTCCTGACCTATAGATCTGACCCACATCTGCCCCACAGCAGCTCCTGCCCCATAGATCTGACCCACATCTGCTCCAAAGCATCTCCTGCCCCATAGATCTGACCCCCATCTGCCCCACAGCAGCTCCTGCCTCATACATCTGACTCACAGCATCTCCTGCCCCATAGAACTGGCCCACATCAGCCACAGCAGCTCCTGACCTATAGATCTGACCCACATCTGCTCCACAGCATCTCCTGCCCCATAGATCTGACCCCCATCTGCCCCACAGCAGCTCCTACCTCATAGATCTGAATCACAGCATCTCCTGCCCCATAGAACTGGCCCACATCAGCCACAGCAGCTCCTGACCTATAAATCTGACCCACATCTGACCCACAGCAGCTCCTGCCCCATAGATCTGACCCACATCTGACCCACAGCAGCTCCTGCCCCATAGATCTGACCCACATCTGCCCCACAGCATCTCCTGCCCCATAGATCTGACCCACATGTGCCCCACAGCAGCTCCTAACACATAGATCTGACCCACATGTGCCCCAGAGCTGCTCCTGCCCCATAGATCTGAACCACAGCAGCTCCTGTCTCATAGATCTTACCCACATCAGCCCCACAGCAGATTTTGCCCCATAGTTATGCCCCACATCTGCCCAACAGCAACTCCTGCCCCATAGATCTGACCCACATGCGCCCCACAGCAGCTCCTGCCCCATAGACCTGACCCACATGTTCCCCACAGCAGCTCCTGCCCCATAGATCTGACCCACAGCATCTCCTGCCACATAGATCTGACCCAAATCAGCCCCACAGCATCTCCTGCCCCATAGATCTGACCCACATGTGCCCCACAGCAGCTCCTACCTCATAGATCTGAATCACAGCATCTCCTGCCCCATAGAACTGGCCCACATCAGCCACAGCAACTCCTGACCTATAGATCTGACCCACATCTGCCCCACAGCAGCTCCTGCCCCATAGATCTGACCCACATCTGCTCCAAAGCATCTCCTGCCCCATAGATCTGACCCCCATCTGCCCCACAGCAGCTCCTGCCTCATACATCTGACTCACAGCATCTCCTGCCCCATAGAACTGGCCCACATCAGCCACAGCAGCTCCTGACCTATAGATCTGACCCACATCTGCTCCACAGCATCTCCTGCCCCATAGATCTGACCCCCATCTGCCCCACAGCAGCTCCTACCTCATAGATCTGAATCACAGCATCTCCTGCCCCATAGAACTGGCCCACATCAGCCACAGCAGCTCCTGACCTATAAATCTGACCCACATCTGACCCACAGCAGCTCCTGCCCCATAGATCTGACCCACATCTGACCCACAGCAGCTCCTGCCCCATAGATCTGACCCACATCTGCCCCACAGCATCTCCTGCCCCATAGATCTGACCCACATGTGCCCCACAGCAGCTCCTAACACATAGATCTGACCCACATGTGCCCCAGAGCTGCTCCTGCCCCATAGATCTGAACCACAGCAGCTCCTGTCTCATAGATCTTACCCACAGCAGCTCCTGCCCTATAGATCTGATTCAAATCTGCCCCACAGCAGCTCCTGCTCCATAGATCTGACCCACATGTGCCCCAGAGCAGCTCTGCCCCATTGATTTGATGCACATCAGCCCCACAGGAGATCCTGCCCCATAGATCTGACCCACATCAGCCCCACAGCAGATTTTGCCCCATAGATATGTGCCACGTCTGCCCCACAGCAGCTCCTGCCCCATATATCTGACCCACATCTGCTCCACAGCATCTCCTGCCCCATAGATCTGACCCCCATCTGCCCCACAGCAGCTCCTGCCTCATAATTCTGACTCACAGCATCTCCTGCCCCATAGAACTGGCCCACATCAGCCACAGCAGCTCCTGACCTATAGATCTGACCCACATCTGACCCACAGCAGCTCCTGCCCCATAGATCTGACCCACATCTGCCACACAGCAGCCTTTGCCCCATAGATCTGACCCACATCTGACCCACAGCATCTCCTGCCCCATAGATCTGACCCACATCTTCCCCACAGCAGCTCCTGCCCCATAGATCTGACCCACATCTGCCACACAGCAGCCTTTGCCCCATAGATCTGACCCACATCTGCCCCACAGCAGCTCCTAACACATAGATCTGACCCACATGTGCCCCAGAGCTGCTCCTGCCCCATAGATCTGAACCACAGCAGCTCCTGTCTCATAGATCTTACCCACATCAGCCCCACAGCAGATTTTGCCCCATAGTTATGCCCCACATCTGCCCAACAGCAACTCCTGCCCCATAGATCTGACCCACATGCGCCCCACAGCAGCTCCTGCCCCATAGACCTGACCCACATGTTCCCCACAGCAGCTCCTGCCCCATAGATCTGACCCACAGCATCTCCTGCCACATAGATCTGACCCAAATCAGCCCCACAGCATCTCCTGCCCCATAGATCTGACCCACATGTGCCCCACAGCAGCTCCTACCTCATAGATCTGAATCACAGCATCTCCTGCCCCATAGAACTGGCCCACATCAGCCACAGCAACTCCTGACCTATAGATCTGACCCACATCTGCCCCACAGCAGCTCCTGCCCCATAGATCTGACCCACATCTGCTCCAAAACATCTCCTGCCCCATAGATCTGACCCCCATCTGCCCCACAGCAGCTCCTGCCTCATACATCTGACTCACAGCATCTCCTGCCCCATAGAACTGGCCCACATCAGCCACAGCAGCTCCTGACCTATAGATCTGACCCACATCTGCTCCACAGCATCTCCTGCCCCATAGATCTGACCCCCATCTGCCCCACAGCAGCTCCTGCCTCATACATCTGACTCACAGCATCTCCTGCCCCATAGAACTGGCCCACATCAGCCACAGCAGCTCCTGACCTATAGATCTGACCCACATCTGCTCCACAGCATCTCCTGCCCCATAGATCTGACCCCCATCTGCCCCACAGCAGCTCCTACCTCATAGATCTGAATCACAGCATCTCCTGCCCCATAGAACTGGCCCACATCAGCCACAGCAGCTCCTGACCTATAAATCTGACCCACATCTGACCCACAGCAGCTCCTGCCCCATAGATCTGACCCACATCTGACCCACAGCAGCTCCTGCCCCATAGATCTGACCCACATCTGCCCCACAGCATCTCCTGCCCCATAGATCTGACCCACATGTGCCCCACAGCAGCTCCTAACACATAGATCTGACCCACATGTGCCCCAGAGCTGCTCCTGCCCCATAGATCTGAACCACAGCAGCTCCTGTCTCATAGATCTTACCCACATCAGCCCCACAGCAGATTTTGCCCCATAGTTATGCCCCACATCTGCCCAACAGCAACTCCTGCCCCATAGATCTGACCCACATGTGCCCACAGCAGCTCCTGCCCCATAGACCTGACCCACATGTTCCCCACAGCAGCTCCTGCCCCATAGATCTGACCCACAGCATCTCCTGCCACATAGATCTGACCCAAATCAGCCCCACAGCATCTCCTGCCCCATAGATCTGACCCACATGTGCCCCACAGCAGCTCCAAACTCATAGATCTGACTCACATCAGTCCAACAGCAGATTTTGCACCATAGATATGTCCCTCATATTCCCCACAGCAACTCCTGCCCCATAGATCTGACCTACATCATCCCCTCTGCAGCTCCTGCCCCATAGGTCTGACCCACATGTGCCCCACAGCAGCTCCTGCCATATAGATCTAACCACCATCAGCCCCAAAGCAGCTCCTGCCCCATAGATCTGACCCAAGTCAGCCCCACAGCAGCTCCTGCCTTATAGATATGACCCCCATCAGCCCCACAACAGCTTCTACCCCATAGATCTGACCCACATGTGCTCCACTGCAGCTCCAGTCCCGTAGATCTGAACCACAGCAGCCCATGCCCCATAGATCTGACCCTCATCAGCAACACAGCAGCTCCTGACCCATACATCTGACCCAAATCTGCCCCACACCATCTCCTGCCCCATAGATCTAACTCACATGTGCCCCACAGCAGCTCCTGCCCATAGATCTGACCCACAGCAGCTCCTGCCCTATAGATCTGATTCAAATCTGCCCCACAGCAGCTCCTGCTCCATAGATCTGACCCACATGTGCCCCAGAGCAGCTCTGCCCCATTGATTTGACCCACATCAGCCCCACAGGAGATCCTGCCCCATAGATCTGACCCACATCAGCCCCACAGCAGATTTTGCCCCATAGATATGTGCCACGTCTGCCCCACAGCAGCTCCTGCGACATAGATCTTACCCACATCTGCTCCACAGCAGCTGCTGCCCCAAAGATCTGACCAACATCAGCCCCACAGCAGCTCCTGCCCCATAGATCTGACCCACATCTGCCCCACAGCAGCTCCTGCCCCATAGACCCTACCAACATGTGCAGCACAGCAGCTCCTGCCAATAGATCTGACCCACATCTGCCCCACAGCAGCTCCTGCCCCATAGATCTGACCCACATCTGCTCCACAGCATCTCCTGCCCCATAGATCTGACCCACATCTGCCCCACAGCAGCACCTGCCCCATAGATCTGACCCACATCTGCTCCAAAGCATCTCCTGCCCCATAGATCTGACCCCCATCTGCCCCACAGCAGCTCCTGCCTCATACATCTGACTCACAGCATCTCCTGCCCCATAGAACTGGCCCACATCAGCCACAGCAGCTCCGGACCTATAGATCTGACCCACATCTGCCCCACAGCATCTCCTGCCCCATAGATCTGATTCACATGTGCCCCACAGCAGCTCCTAACACATAGATCTGACCCACATGTGCCCCAGAGCTGCTCCTGCCCCATAGATCTGAACCACAGCAGCTCCTGTCTCATAGATCTTACCCACATCAGCCCCACAGCAGATTTTGCCCCATAGTTATGCCCCACATCTGCCCAACAGGAACTCCTGCCCCATAGATCTGACCCACATGTGCCCACAGCAGCTCCTGCCCCATAGACCTGACCCACATGTTCCCCACAGCAGCTCCTGCCCCATAGATCTGACCCACAGCATCTCCTGCCACATAGATCTGACCCAAATCAGCCCCACAGCATCTCCTGCCCCATAGATCTGACCCACATGTGCCCCACAGCAGCTCCAAACTCATAGATCTGACTCACATCAGTCCAACAGCAGATTTTGCACCATAGATATGTCCCTCATATTCCCCACAGCAACTCCTGCCCCATAGATCTGACCTACATCATCCCCTCTGCAGCTCCTGCCCCATAGGTCTGCCCCACATGTGCCCCACAGCAGCTCCTGCCATATAGATCTAACCACCATCAGCCCCAAAGCAGCTCCTGCCCCATAGATCTGACCCAAGTCAGCCCCACAGCAGCTCCTGCCTTATAGATATGACCCCCATCAGCCCCACAACAGCTTCTACCCCATAGATCTGACCCACATGTGCTCCACTGCAGCTCCAGTCCCGTAGATCTGAACCACAGCTGCGCATGCCCCATAGATCTGACCCTCATCAGCAACACAGCAGCTCCTGACCCATACATCTGACCCAAATCTGCCCCACACCATCTCCTGCCCCATAGATCTAACTCACATGTGCCCCACAGCAGCTCCTGCCCATAGATCTGACCCACAGCAGCTCCTGCCCTATAGATCTGATTCAAATCTGCCCCACAGCAGCTCCTGCTCCATAGATCTGACCCACATGTGCCCCAGAGCAGCTCTGCCCCATTGATTTGACCCACATCAGCCCCACAGCAGCTCCTGCCCATAGATCTGACCCACAGCAGCTCCTGCCCCATAGATCTTACCCAGATCCGCTCCACAGCAGCTGCTGCCCCAAAGATCTGACCAACATCAGCCCCACAGCAGCTCCTGCCCCATAGATCTGACCCACATCTGCCCCACAGCAGCTCCTGCCCCATAGACCCTACCAACATGTGCAGCACAGCAGCTCCTGCCCATAGATCTGACCCACATCTGCCCCACAGCAGCTCCTGCCCCATAGATCTGACCCACATCTGCTCCACAGCATCTCCTGCCCCATAGATCTGACCCACATCTGCCCCACAGCAGCTCCTGCCCCATAGATCTGACCCACATCTGCTCCACAGCATCTCCTGCCCCATAGATCTGACCCCCATCTGCCCCACAGCAGCTCCTGCCTCATACATCTGACTCACAGCATCTCCTGCCCCATAGAACTGGCCCACATCAGCCACAACAGCTCCTGACCTATAGATCTGACCCACATCTGCTCCACAGCAGCTCCTGCCCCATAGATCTGACCCCCATCTGCCCCACAGCAGCTCCTGCCTCATACATCTGACTCACAGCATCTCCTGCCCCATAGAACTGGCCCACATCAGCCACAGCAGCTCCTGACCTATAGATCTGACCCACATCTGCCCCACAGCAGCTCCTGCCCCATAGATCTGACCCACATCTGCTCCAAAGCATCTCCTGCCCCATAGATCTGACCCCCATCTGCCCCACAGCAGCTCCTGCCTCATACATCTGACTCACAGCATCTCCTGCCCCATAGAACTGGCCCACATCAGCCACAGCAGCTCCTGACCTATAGATCTGACCCACATCTGCCCCACAGCATCTCCTGCCCCATAGATCTGATTCACATGTGCCCCACAGCAGCTCCTAACACATAGATCTGACCCACATGTGCCCCAGAGCTGCTCCTGCCCCATAGATCTGAACCACAGCAGCTCCTGTCTCATAGATCTTACCCACATCAGCCCCACAGCGGATTTTGCCCCATAGTTATGCCCCACATCTGCCCAACAGCAGCTCCTGCCCCATAGATCTGACCCACATGCGCCCCACAGCAGCTCCTGCCACATAGATCTGACCCACAGCATCTCCTAACACATAGATATGACCCAAATCAGCCCCACAGCATCTCCTGCCCCATAGATCTGACCCACATGTGCCCCACAGCAGCTCCAAACTCATAGATCTGACTCACATCAGTCCAACAGCAGATTTTGCACCATAGATATGTCCCTCATATTCCCCACAGCAACTCCTGCCCCATAGATCTGACCTACATCATCCCCTCTGCAGCTCCTGCCCCATAGGTCTGACCCACATGTGCCCCACAGCAGCTCCTGCCATATAGATCTAACCACCATCAGCCCCAAAGCAGCTCCTGCCCCATAGATCTGACCCACGTCAGCCCCACAGCAGCTCCTGCCTTATAGATATGACCCCCATCAGCCCCACAACAGCTTCTACCCCATAGATCTGACCCACATGTGCTCCACTGCAGCTCCAGTCCCGTAGATCTGAACCACAGCAGCCCATGCCCCATAGATCTGACCCTCATCAGCAACACAGCAGCTCCTGACCCATACATCTGACCCAAATCTGCCCCACACCATCTCCTGCCACATAGATCTAACTCACATGTGCCCCACAGCAGCTCCTGCCCATAGATCTGACCCACAGCAGCTCCTGCCCTATAGATCTGATTCAAATCTGCCCCACAGCAGCTCCTGCTCCATAGATCTGACCCACATGTGCCCCAGAGCAGCTCTGCCCCATTGATTTGACCCACATCAGCCCCACAGGAGATCCTGCCCCATAGATCTGACCCACATCAGCCCCACAGCAGATTTTGCCCCATAGATATGTGCCACGTCTGCCCCACAGCAGCTCCTGCCCCATAGATCTTACCCAGATCTGCTCCACAGCAGCTGCTGCCCCAAAGATCTGACCAACATCAGCCCCACAGCAGCTCCTGCCCCATAGATCTGACCCACATCTGCCCCACAGCAGCTCCTGCCCCATAGACCCTACCAACATGTGCAGCACAGCAGCTCCTGCCCATAGATCTGACCCACATCTGCCCCACAGCAGCTCCTGCCCATAGATCTGACCAACATCAGCCCCACAGCAGCTCCTGCCCATAGATCTGACCCACATCTGCCCCACAGCAGCTCCTGCCCCATAGATCTGACCCACATCTGCTCCACAGCATCTCCTGCCCCATAGATCTGACCCACATCTGCCCCACAGCAGCTCCTGCCCCATAGATCTGACCCACATCTGCTCCACAGCATCTCCTGCCCCATAGATCTGACCACCATCTGCCCCACAGCAGCTCCTGCCTCATACATCTGACTCACAGCATCTCCTGCCCCATAGAACTGGCCCACATCAGCCACAGCAGCTCCTGACCTATAGATCTGACCCACATCTGACCCACAGCAGCTCCTGCCCCATAGATCTGACCCACATCTGCCCCACAGCATCTCCTGCCCCATAGATCTGACCCACATGTGCCCCACAGCAGCTCCTAACACATAGATCTGACCCACATGTGCCCCAGAGCTGCTCCTGCCCCATAGATCTGAACCACAGCAGCTCCTGTCTCATAGATCTTACCCACATCAGCCCCACAGCAGATTTTGCCCCATAGTTATGTCCCACATCTGCCCAACAGCAACTCCTGCCCCATAGATCTGACCCACATGTGCCCCACAGCAGCTCCTAACACATAGATCTGACCCACATGTGCCCCAGAGCTGCTCCTGCCCCATAGATCTGACCCACATGTGCCCCACAGCAGCTCCTGCCCCATAGATCTGACCCACATGTGCCCCACAGCAGCTCCTAACACATAGATCTGACCCACATGTGCCCCAGAGCTGCTCCTGCCCCATAGATCTGACCCACATCTGCCCAACAGCAACTCCTGCCCCATAGACCTGACCCACATGTTCCCCACAGCAGCTCCTGCCCCATAGATCTGACCCACAGCATCTCCTGCCACATAGATCTGACCCAAATCAGCCCCACAGCAGCTCCTGGCCCATAGATCTGACCCACATGTGCCCCACAGCAGCTCCAAACTCATAGATCTGACTCACATCAGTCCAACAGCAGATTTTGCACCATAGATATGTCCCTCATATTCCCCACAGCAACTCCTGCCCCATAGATCTGACCTACATCATCCCCTCTGCAGCTCCTGCCCCATAGGTCTGACCCCCATCAGCCCCACAGCAGCTTCTACCCCATAGATCTGACCCACATGTGCTCCACTGCAGCTCCAGTCCCGTAGATCTGAACCACAGCAGCCCATGCCCCATAGATCTGACCCTCATCAGCAACACAGCAGCTCCTGACCCATACATCTGACCCAAATCTGCCCCACACCATCTCCTGCCCCATAGATCTAACTCACATGTGCCCCACAGCAGCTCCTGCCCATAGATCTGACCCACAGCAGCTCCTGCCCTATAGATCTGATTCAAATCTGCCCCACAGCAGCTCCTGCTCCATAGATCTGACCCACATGTGCCCCAGAGCAGCTCTGCCCCATTGATTTGACCCACATCAGCCCCACAGGAGATCCTGCCCCATAGATCTGACCCACATCAGCCCCACAGCAGATTTTGCCCCATAGATATGTGCCACGTCTGCCCCACAGCAGCTCCTGCCCCATAGATCTTACCCAGATCTGCTCCACAGCAGCTGCTGCCCCAAAGATCTGACCAACATCAGCCCCACAGCAGCTCCTGCCCCATAGATCTGACCCACATCTGCCCCACAGCAGCTCCTGCCCCATAGACCCTACCAACATGTGCAGCACAGCAGCTCCTGCCCATAGATCTGACCCACATCTGCCCCACAGCAGCTCCTGCCCCATAGATCTGACCCACATCTGCTCCACAGCATCTCCTGCCCCATAGATCTGACCCACATCTGCCCCACAGCAGCTCCTGCCCCATAGATCTGACCCACATCTGCTCCACAGCAGCTCCTGCCCCATAGATCTGACCCCCATCTGCCCCACAGCAGCTCCTGCCCCATAGATCTGACCCACATCTGCTCCACAGCATCTCCTGCCCCATAGATCTGACCCCCATCTGCCCCACAGCAGCTCCTGCCTCATACATCTGACTCACAGCATCTCCTGCCCCATAGAACTGGCCCACATCAGCCACAGCAGCTCCTGACCTATAGATCTGACCCACATCTGCTCCACAGCGTCTCCTGCCCCATAGATCTGACCCCCATCTGCCCCACAGCAGCTCCTACCTCATAGATCTGAATCACAGCATCTCCTGCCCCATAGAACTGGCCCACATCAGCCACAGCAGCTCCTGACCTATAGATCTGACCCACATCTGCCCCACAGCAGCTCCTGCCCCATAGATCTGACCCACATCTGCTCCAAAGCATCTCCTGCCCCATAGATCTGACCCCCATCTGCCCCACAGCAGCTCCTGCCTCATACATCTGACTCACAGCATCTCCTGCCCCATAGAACTGGCCCACATCAGCCACAGCAGCTCCGGACCTATAGATCTGACCCACATCTGCCCCACAGCATCTCCTGCCCCATAGATCTGATTCACATGTGCCCCACAGCAGCTCCTAACACATAGATCTGACCCACATGTGCCCCAGAGCTGCTCCTGCCCCATAGATCTGAACCACAGCAGCTCCTGTCTCATAGATCTTACCCACATCAGCCCCACAGCAGATTTTGCCCCATAGTTATGCCCCACATCTGCCCAACAGCAACTCCTGCCCCATAGATCTGACCCACATGTGCCCACAGCAGCTCCTGCCCCATAGACCTGACCCACATGTTCCCCACAGCAGCTCCTGCCCCATAGATCTGACCCACAGCATCTCCTGCCACATAGATCTGACCCAAATCAGCCCCACAGCATCTCCTGCCCCATAGATCTGACCCACATGTGCCCCACAGCAGCTCCAAACTCATAGATCTGACTCACATCAGTCCAACAGCAGATTTTGCACCATAGATATGTCCCTCATATTCCCCACAGCAACTCCTGCCCCATAGATCTGACCTACATCATCCCCTCTGCAGCTCCTGACCCATAGGTCTGACCCACATGTGCCCCACAGCAGCTCCTGCCATATAGATCTAACCACCATCAGCCCCAAAGCAGCTCCTGCCCCATAGATCTGACCCAAGTCAGCCCCACAGCAGCTCCTGCCTTATAGATATGACCCCCATCAGCCCCACAGCAGCTTCTACCCCATAGATCTGACCCACATGTGCTCCACTGCAGCTCCAGTCCCGTAGATCTGAACCACAGCAGCCCATGCCCCATAGATCTGACCCTCATCAGCAACACAGCAGCTCCTGACCCATACATCTGACCCAAATCTGCCCCACACCATCTCCTGCCCCATAGATCTAACTCACATGTGCCCCACAGCAGCTCCTGCCCATAGATCTGACCCACAGCAGCTCCTGCCCTATAGATCTGATTCAAATCTGCCCCACAGCAGCTCCTGCTCCATAGATCTGACCCACATGTGCCCCAGAGCAGCTCTGCCCCATTGATTTGACCCACATCAGCCCCACAGGAGATCCTGCCCCATAGATCTGACCCACATCAGCCCCACAGCAGATTTTGCCCCATAGATATGTGCCACGTCTGCCCCACAGCAGCTCCTGCGACATAGATCTTACCCACATCTGCTCCACAGCAGCTGCTGCCCCAAAGATCTGACCAACATCAGCCCCACAGCAGCTCCTGCCCCATAGATCTGACCCACATCTGCCCCACAGCAGCTCCTGCCCCATAGACCCTACCAACATGTGCAGCACAGCAGCTCCTGCCCATAGATCTGACCCACATCTGCCCCACAGCAGCTCCTGCCCCATAGATCTGACCCACATCTGCTCCACAGCATCTCCTGCCCCATAGATCTGACCCCCATCTGCCCCACAGCAGCTCCTGCCTCATACATCTGACTCACAGCATCTCCTGCCCCATAGAACTGGCCCACATCAGCCACAGCAGCTCCTGACCTATAGATCTGACCCACATCTGACCCACAGCAGCTCCTGCCCCATAGATCTGACCCACATCTGCCACACAGCAGCCTTTGCCCCATAGATCTGACCCACATCTGCCCCACAGCATCTCCTGCCCCATAGATCTGACCCACATCTGCCCCACAGCAGTTCCTGCCTCATAGATCTGACTCACAACATCTCCTGCCCCATAGAACTGGCCCACATCAGCCACAGCAGCTCCTGCCCCATAGATCTGACCCACATCTGCCCCACAGCAGCCTTTGCCCCATAGATCTGACCCACATCTGCCCCACAGCATCTCCTGCCCCATTGATCTGACCCACATCTGCCCCACAGCAGCTCCTAACACATAGATCTGACCCACATGTGCCCCAGAGCTGCTCCTGCCCCATAGATCTGAACCACAGCATCTCCTGCCACATAGATCTGACCCAAATCAGCCCCACAGCATCTCCTGCCCCATAGATCTGACCTACATCATCCCCTCTGCAGCTCCTGCCCCATAGGTCTGACCCACATGTGCCCCACAGCAGCTCCTGCCATATAGATCTAACCACCATCAGCCCCAAAGCAGCTCCTGCCCCATAGATCTGACCCAAGTCAGCCCCACAGCAGCTCCTGCCTTATAGATATGACCCCCATCAGCCCCACAGCAGCTTCTACCCCATAGATCTGACCCACATGTGCTCCTCTGCAGCTCCAGTCCCGTAGATCTGAACCACAGCAGCCCATGCCCCATAGATCTGACCCTCATCAGCAACACAGCAGCTCCTGACCCATACATCTGACCCAAATCTGCCCCACACCATCTCCTGCCCCATAGATCTAACTCACATGTGCCCCGCAGCAGCTCCTGCCCATAGATCTGACCCACAGCAGCTCCTGCCCTATAGATCTGATTCAAATCTGCCCCACAGCAGCTCCTGCTCCATAGATCTGACCCACATGTGCCCCAGAGCAGCTCTGCCCCATTGATTTGACGCACATCAGCCCCACAGGAGATCCTGCCCCATAGATCTGACCCACATCAGCCCCACAGCAGATTTTGCCCCATAGATATGTGCCACGTCTGCCCCACAGCAGCTCCTGCGACATAGATCTTACCCACATCTGCTCCACAGCAGCTGCTGCCCCAAAGATCTGACCAACATCAGCCCCACAGCAGCTCCTGCCCCATAGATCTGACCCACATCTGCCCCACAGCAGCTCCTGCCCCATAGACCCTACCAACATGTGCAGCACAGCAGCTCCTGCCCATAGATCTGACCCACATGCGCCCCACAGCAGCTCCTGCCCATAGATCTGACCCACATCTGCCCCACAGCAGCTCCTGCCCCATAGATCTGACCCACATCTGCTCCACAGCATCTCCTGCCCCATAGATCTGACCCCCATCTGCCCCACAGCAGCTCCTGCCTCATACATCTGACTCACAGCATCTCCTGACCTATAGATCTGACCCACATCAGCCACAGCAGCTCCTGACCTATAGATCTGACCCACAGCTGCTCCTGCCCCATAGATCTGACCCACATCTGCCCCACAGCATCTCCTGCCCCATAGATCTGACCCACATGTGCCCCACAGCAGCTCCTGCCGCATAGATCTGACCCACATCAGCTCCTGCCCCATACATTTTACCCAGATCTGCCCCACAGCAGCTCCTACCCAAAGATCTGACCCACATCATCTCGACAGCAGCTCCTGCCCCATAGATCTGTCGCATATGTGCCCCACAGCAGCTCCTAACACATAGATCTGACCCACATGTGCCCCAGAGCTGCTCCTGCCCCATAGATCTGAACCACAGCAGCTCCTGTCTCATAGATTTTACCCACATCAGCCCCACAGCAGATTTTGCCCCATAGTTATGTCCCACATCTGCCCAACAGCAACTCCTGCCCCATAGATCTGACCCACATGCGCCCCACAGCAGCTCCTGCCCCATAGTTCTGACCCACATGCGCCTCACAGCAGTTCCTGCCCCATAGATCTAACCACCATCAGCCCCAAAGCAGCTCCTGCCCCATAGATTTGACCCACATCAGCCACACAGCATCTCCCGCCCCATAGATGTGACCCACATCTGCACCACAGCAGCTCCTCCCCATAGATCTAACACCCATCAGCCTCACAGCAGCTCCTGCCCCATAGATATGCCCTACATCTGCCCCACATCAGCTCCTGCAACATAGATCTGACCCACATCTGCAACACAGCAGCTCCTGCTCCATAAATCTGACCAACATCAGGCCCACATTTGTTCCTGCCCCATAGATCTGACCCACAGCAGCCCCTGCCTCATAGATCTGACCCACAAGTGCCCCACAGCAGCTCCAGCCCAATAGACCTGACCCACATCTGCCCCAAAGCATCTCCTGCCCCATAGATCTTTCCTACATCAGCCCCACAGCACCTCCGGCCCAATAGATCTGACCCACATGTGCCCCACAGCAGCTCCTGCCCCATAGATCTGACCCACATCAACCATGTTGATAAACATGAAAACATACAACATGGGTTGTATCAACCATGTAATCCATGGTGTCCCTATGTGTCCCAATGTCACCCTATGGGTCCCAGTGTCTCCCTATGGGTCACTATGTGTCCCTATGTGTCCCAATGTCCCCCCTATGGGTTGCTATGTGCCTCTATGGGTTCTCTATGGGGCTCTATGGGGTGCCTATGGAGCTCTATGGGGCGTTCTGAGGTTTCTATGGGGTGTCTATGGAACGCTATGGTGTGACTATTTGGTAAATTAGTTTCTATGGGTGGCTATGGGAGCTCTATGGGGCACAATGGGTTGCCTACGGGGCTCTATGGGATGTCTGTGGGGCTCTATGGCGCGGCTATATGTCCTTATGTGGTGTCTGTGTGGCACTATGTTGTGCTATGGGGTGCTGTGAGGCACTATGGGGTGCTATGGGGCTCTATGGAGCAGTATAGGGTGTCTATGTGTCTCTATGGGGTGCAATGGGGCGCTGTGGGGCACAAGAGAGTGTCTATGAGGCTCCATGGGCTGCTATGGGGCACTATGGAGTAGCTATGGGGTGCTATGGGGTCTCTTTGTGCCCCTATGGGTCACTATGGGTCACTATGTGGTGTCTATGGGGCTCTATGGGGTGGCTATGCGGTGCTGTAGGGTGGCTATGGGGTGCTTTGGGGTATCCTTGGGTTCCTATGGGGCGCTATGGGTGACTATGGGTTGCTATGGTTTGCTATGGGGCTCTATGCGGAAGAATGGGGTCTCTATGGGGCGCTATGAGGTCCCTATGGGGCTCTATGGGGAGTCTATGGGGTGTCTTTGGGGATCTATGGGTTGTCTGTGGGGCTCTATGGGGTCTGCATGGGGTCTGTATGGGGTTCAGTGAGTTTCTATGGGGCTCTATGGGGTGTCTACAGGCACTATGGGGCGATATGGGGTGTCTATTTGGTTCAATTGGGCTCTATGGTGTGGCTGTAGGGCCTTATGTGGTGTCTATGGGGCACTGTGGGCTGCTATGGGGTGCTGTGGGGAACTATGGGGTGTCTATGGGGCTCTATGGAGCAGTATGCTGTGTCTATGGGTCCCTATGGGGTGCAATGGGGTGCTGTGGGGCACAAGGGAGTGTCTATGAGGCTCCATGGGCTGCTATGGGGCACTATGGAGTAGCTATGGGGTGCTATGGGGTCTCTTTGGGCCCCTATGGGTCACTATGGGGCTCTATGGGGATCTATGGGGTATCTTTGTGTTCCTATGGGGCGCTATGGGTGACTATGGGGTCGCTATGGGTTTCTTTGAGGCACTATGGCTCTCAATGGGGTCTCTGTGGGTCTCAATTTATCCTTATGGCTCCCAATGACTGTCTATGGGTCTCTATGTGTCCCTATGGGTCCCAGTGTCTCTCTATGTGTCCCTATGGGTCCCAGTGTCTCTCTATGGGTCCCAATGTCTTCCTCTGGATCTCTATGGGTCCCTATGGGTCCCAGTGTCTCTCTATGTCCCCCTGTCTAGGTGGTAACTATACAGATGGTAACAAAGATGGTAACAAATGTACAGAGGTTCTAAGCGAGAGAGAAACTCACCAGTGTTGATGCCTTCGCTGAGGAAGCTGGGGCGGTCTTCACTGCAGAGCGATGTCCAAGAGATGCTGCCTCACAGAATCACAGAATTCTCAAGGTTGGAAAAGGGCTGCCAGCTTTTGTAGGAGAATAGCATGGGAGACAGTTGTGAAGGCTTTGCTGAAGTCCAAGTAGAGCACATCAACAGCCTTTCTTTCCTTCATCCATCAGATGGGTCACAGGATCGTAGAAGGAGATCAGATTGGTCAAGCAGGAGCTGCCCTTCACGAACCCATGCTGGCTAGGTCTGATCTCCTGCTCATCCCACACCTGCCGCATCTGTCATCTCCCTCAAGACAATTCGTTCCATTCCCTTCCCTGGCACCGAGGTCAGGCTAACAGGCCTGGAGTTGCCCGGATCCTCCTGACAACCTTGCTTGGAAATGGGAGTCACGTTGATAATTGAATTATTATGCCTCCCAAAGTGTCCCTATGTGTCTCTATGTCTCTCCATGGGGTCCCAATGTGTCCCAATGTCCCCCTATGGATCTCTATGTCCCCCTATGGGTCCCAGTGTCTCCCTATGGGTCACTATGTGTCCTTACGTGTCCCAATGTCCCCCCTGTGTGTTGCTATGTGCCTCTATGGGATCTCTTAAGATTATCTCTGGGCCCAAATGTCTTCCTACAGGTATCTAAGGGTTTCAATGTGGTCCCTATGTGCCTCTATGGGGTCTCTTATGGGTCTCAGCAGGGTCCCTATGTGTCTGTATGGGTCTCACTGTCCCCCACTGTAATCCATGGGTTCCCTATGTGCTCCATTTTCCCCCTATGTGTCCCAGTGTCTCCCTATGGGTCACTATGTGTTCCTATGTGTCCCAATATCCCCCCTATGGGTTGCTATGTGCCTCTATGGGGTCTCTTATGGGTATCTCTGGGCCAAATGTCTTCCTATGGGTATCTATGGGTTTCAATGAGGTCCCTATGTGCCTCTATGGGGTCTCTTATGGGTATCAGTGGAGCCCCTATGTGTCTCTACGGGTCTCGCTGTTCCCCACTGTAATCCATGGGGTCCCTCTGTGTCCCAATGTCCACACTATGGGTTGCTCTGTACCTCTATGGGGTCTCTATGTGGTCTCTTATGGGTATCTCTGGGCCCAAATGTCTTCCTATGTGTATCTATGGGTTTCAACGTGGTCCCTATGTGCCTCTATGGGTCTCACTGTCCCCCACCTTAATCCATGGGGTCTCTATGTGTCCCAATGTCCCCCTATGGGTCCCAGTGTCTCCCTATGGGTCACTATGTGTCCCTATGTGTCCCAATATCCCCCCTATGGGTAGCTATGTGCCTCTATGCGGTCTCTTATTTGTATCTATGGGCTTAAATGTCCTCCTATGGGTATCTATGGGTTTCAATGTGGTCCCTATGTGCCTCTATAGGGTCTCTTATGGGTCTCAGCAGAGTCTCTATGTGTCTCTACGGGTATCACTGTCCCCCACTTTAATCCATGGTGTCCCTATGTGTCCCAGTGTCACCCTATGGGTCCCAGTGTCTCCCTATGGGTCACTATGTGTCCCTATGTGTCCCAATGTCCCCCCTATGGGTTGCTATGTGCCTCTATGGGTTCTCTATGGGGCTCAATGGGGTGCCTATGGAGCTCTATGGGGTTCTATGGGGCGTTCTGAGGTTTCTATGGGGTGTCTATGGAACGCTATGGTGTGTCTATGTGGCAAAATGAGTTTCTATGGGTGGCTATGGGAGCTCTATGGGGCACAATGGGTTGCCTACGGGGCTCTATGGGATGTCTATGGGGCTCTATGGCGCGGCTATATGTCCTTATGTGGTGTCTATGTGGCACTATGTTGTGCTATGGGGTGCTGTGAGGCACTATGGGGTGCTATGGGGCTCTATGGAGCAGTATAGGGTGTCTATGGGTCCCTATGGGGTGCAATGGGGCGCTGTGGTGCACAAGGGAGTGTCTATGAGGCTCCATGGGCTGCTATGGGGCACTGTGGAGTAGCTATGGGATGATTTGGGGTCTCTTTGTGCCCCTATGGGGCGCTATGGGTCACTATGTGGTGTCTATGGGAATCTATGGGGTGGCTATGCAGTGCTGTAGGGTGGCTATGGGGTGCTTTGGGGTATCCTTGGGTTCCTATGGGGCGCTATGGTTCACTATGGGTTGCTATGGTTTGCTATGGGGCTCTATGCGGAAGAATGGGGTCTCTATGGGGCGCTATGAGGTCCCTATGGGGCTCTATGGGGAGTCTATGGGGTGTATTTGGGGATCTATGGGTTGTCTGTGGAACTCTATGGGGTCTGCATGGGGTCTGTATGGGGTTCAGTGGGTCTCTATGGGGCTCTATGGGGTGTCTACAAGCACTATGGGGCGATATGGGGTGTCTATGTGGTTCAATTGGGCTCTATGGTGTGGCTGTAGGGCCTTATGTGGTGTCTATGGGGCACTGTGGGCTGCTATGGGGTGCTGTGGGGAACTATGGGGTGTCTATGGGGCTCTATGGAGCAGTATGCTGTGTCTATGGGTCCCTATGGGGTGCAGTGGGGTGCTGTGGGGCACAATGGAGTGTCTATGAGGCTCCATGGGCTGCTATGGGGCACTATGGAGTAGCTATGGGGTGCTATGGGGTCTCTTTGGGCCCCTATGGGTCACTATGGGGCTCTATGGGGATCTATGGGGTATCTTTGTGTTCCTATGGGGCGCTATGGGTGACTATGGGGTCGCTATGGGTTTCTTTGAGGCACTATGGGTCTCAATGGGGTCTCTGTGGGTCTCAATTTATCCTTATGGCTCCCAATGACTGTCTATGGGTCTCTATGTGTCCCTATGGGTCCCAGTGTCTCTCTATGTGTCCCTATGGGTCCCAGTGTCTCTCTATGGGTCCCAATGTCTTCCTCTGGATCTCTATGGGTCCCTATGGGTCCCAGTGTCTCTCTATGTCCCCCTGTCTAGGTGGTAACTATACAGATGGTAACAAAGATGGTAACAAATGTACAGAGGTTCTAAGCGAGAGAGAAACTCACCAGTGGTGATGCCTTCGCTGAGGAAGCTGGGGCGGTCTTCACTGCAGAGCGATGTCCAAGAGATGCTGCCTCACAGAATCACAGAATTCTCAAGGTTGGAAAAGGGCTGCCAGCTTTTGTAGGAGAATAGCATGGGAGACAGTTGTGAAGGCTTTGCTGAAGTCCAAGTAGAGCACATCAACAGCCTTTCTTTCTTTCCTTCATCCATCAGATGGGTCACAGGATCGTAGAAGGAGATCAGATTGGTCAAGCAGGAGCTGCCCTTCACGAACCCATGCTGGCTAGGTCTGATCTCCTGCTCATCCCACACCTGCCGCATCTGTCATCTCCCTCAAGACAATTCGTTCCATTCCCTTCCCTGGCACCGAGGTCAGGCTAACAGGCCTGGAGTTGCCCGGATCCTCCTGACAACCTTGCTTGGAAATGGGAGTCACGTTGATAATTGAATTATTATGCCTCCCAAAGTGTCCCTATGTGTCTCTATGTCTCTCCATGGGGTCCCAATGTGTCCCAATGTCCCCCTATGGATCTCTATGTCCCCCTATGGGTCCCAGTGTCTCCCTATGGGTCACTATGTGTCCTTACGTGTCCCAATGTCCCCCCTGTGTGTTGCTATGTGCCTCTATGGGATCTCTTAAGATTATCTCTGGGCCCAAATGTCTTCCTACAGGTATCTAAGGGTTTCAATGTGGTCCCTATGTGCCTCTATGGGGTCTCTTATGGGTCTCAGCAGGGTCCCTATGTGTCTGTATGGGTCTCACTGTCCCCCACTGTAATCCATGGGTTCCCTATGTGCTCCATTTTCCCCCTATGTGTCCCAGTGTCTCCCTATGGGTCACTATGTGTTCCTATGTGTCCCAATATCCCCCCTATGGGTTGCTATGTGCCTCTATGGGGTCTCTTATGGGTATCTCTGGGCCAAATGTCTTCCTATGGGTATCTATGGGTTTCAATGAGGTCCCTATGTGCTCTATGGGGTCTCTTATGGGTCTCAGCGGTGTCCCAATTTGTCTTTATGGGTATCACTGTCCCCCACTGTATTCCATGGGGTCCCTATGTGTCCCAGTGTCCCCTTATGGGTCCCAGTGTCTCCCTATGGGTCACTATGTGTCCCTATGTTTCCCTATGTCCCCACTATGGGTTGCTATGTGCCTCTATGGGGTCTCTAAGGGGTCTCTTATGGGTATCTCTGGGCCCAAATGTCTTCAGATGGGTATCTATGGGTTTCAGTGTGGTCCCTATGTGCCTCCATGGGGTCTCATATGAGTCTCAGCATGGTCCCTATGTGTCTCTATGGGTCTCACTGTCCCCCACTGTAATCCATGGTGTCCTTATGTGGACCAGCGTCACCTAATGTGTCCCAGTGTCTCCCTATGAGTCACTATGTGTCCCTGTGTATCCCAACGTCCCCCCTATGCGTTGCTATGTGCCTCTATGGGGTCTCTATGGGGTCTCTTATGGGTAGCTCTGAACCCAAATGTCATCCTATGGGTATCTATGGGTTTCAGTGTGGTCCCTATGTGCCTCCATGGGGTCTCATATGAGTCTCAGCATGGTCCCTATGTGTCTCTATGGGTCTCACTGTCCCCCACTGTAATCCATGGTGTCCTTATGTGGACCAGCGTCACCTAATGTGTCCCAGTGTCTCCCTATGTGTCACTATGTGTCCCTATGTGTCCCAATGTCCCCCATATGCGTTGCTATGTGCCTCTATGGGGTCTCTATGGGGTCTCTTATGTGTATCTCTGTGCCCAAATGTCTACCTATGGGTATCAAAGTGTTTCAGTGTGGTCCCTATGTGCCTATATGGGGTCTCTATGGGGTCTCTTATGGGTATCTCTGGGCCAAATGTTTTCATATGGGTATCTATGGGATTCAACGTGGTCCCTATGTGCGTCTATGGGGTCTCTTACGGGTCTCAGCGGTGTCCCTATGTGTCTCTATGGGTCTCACTGTCCCCCACTGTAATCCATGGTGTCCTTATGTGGACCAGTGTCACCTAATGTGTCCCAGTGTCTCCCTATGGGTCACTATGTGTTCCTAGGTGTCCCAATGTCCCCACTATGGGTTGCTATGTGCCTCTATGGGGTCTCTATGGGGTCTCTTATGTGTATCTCTGTGCCCAAATGTCTACCTATGGGTATCAAAGGGTTTCAATGTGGTCCCTATGTGCCTATATGGGGTCTCTATGGGGTCTCTTATGGGTATCTATGGGCCCAAATGTTTTCATATGGGTATCTATGGGATTCAACGTGGTCCCCATGTGCCTCTATGGAGTCTCTTAAGGGTCTCATCGAGGTGAGGACATTGGGACACCTAGGGACTTCATTGATTTCAGTGGGGGACAGTGAGACCCATAGAGACACATAGGGACCTCGCTGAGACCCATACGAGACCCCATAAAGGCCCATAGCAACACATAGGGAGGACATTGGGCCACATAGGGACACATAGTGACCCATAGGGAGACACTGGAACCCATAGGGGTACATTGGGACACATAGGGACCCCATGGATTACAGTGGGAGACAGTGAGACCCAGACACATTTGTAGAGAAAAGGATTTCTATTGGGGATGAAAACCACTCTTTTGTAGAAAATGCTACTTGTAATGATGAAAAGCTTTGTATTGGTAAGAAAATGAATTTTTTGCAAGATTCAAGAGTGATACCTAAGAGAGAACACATTTTTCCTGGTGTAAGTCTTGATATTAGTGTGAAATACATCGGAAATTTGTCTGAAATGGATAATTCTTATGTTAATGTCATTATTTTGTAGGGGAAGACAGATATTCTGGAATCAATGAGTCATAATTTGTTACAAAGCATCATTTTAAAGAGAATGTGTCTTCTTTTGGGGATGAAAACCAGTAATTTAGGGAGAAAGTGCTATTTGTAGGGATGAAAAGCATTAGTTTGGGAAGAAAACCATAGCTTTGCAAGGATGAAGAGTGATACCTAAGAGTGTACTTTTCATTTCTGGGATAAGTATTGATATTCATGTGACCTACTTCTAAAATTTGTCAGAAATCGATATTTCTGTTGGAAATGTCATTCTTTTTTAGATGAAAAGAGTTATTCTGGAAACAATGTGTCATATTTGGCTACAAACGATAATTTTGTAGAGAAATCCATTTCTTTTGGTGATGAAATGCAGCGACTCGGCACGGACTCAGATGTGAACGATCCAAATCGTTTATTACAAGTTCTCACATCCCTTATATACCTTCACAAGTTGTTATTTTCTAACTTTCCCATCTGCCCTTACAACTTTCCCAAACATCTTACATGTCAACAAAGCATTCTACAAAACACTTTTCAACTGTCCATGCAGGCACATAACCAATCAGAGCTGTGAGACTCTTCTTCTCCTTGCAGAGGTGTCTTTGGTTCCCATGCTGTTTATCTTGCTCCACAGCTGCTGCTCTGAACAGCTTTTCTTGTATCCCCACAATGAAAACCACCTTTATGTTTAGAAAATGTGTTTGTAGAGATGAAAAACATTCTTTTGGTAAGAAAACCGTATTTTTGCAAGGGTAAAGAGTGGTACCTAAGAGAGACCTTTTTATTTCTGGTATAAGTATTGATATTCCTGTGAAATTTTTCTTAAATCTGTCAGAAAAGTATATATCTGTTGGAAATGTCCTTATTTTGTAGAGGAGAAAAGGTATTTCTGTTAGTAATGTCCTCAATTTGTAGAAGAGAAAAGGTATTCTGGAAACAATGTGTCCTATTTTGCTAGAAAGCTTCATTTTGTAGGGAAAATGTCTTCTTCTGGGGATGAAAACCAGTATTTCTGGGAAACAACGCTATTTTAAAGGGATAAAAAGCATTATTTTGGTGAGAAATCCATGTCTTTGCAAGGATAAAAATGATTATTAGGAGAAAACTTTTTATTTCTGGGATAGGTACTGATATTTGTGTGACATTCTTCTAAAATTTGTCAGAAATCGATATTTCTGTTGGAAATGTCCTTATTTTGAAGAGGGAAAGAGGTATTCCAATAACAGTGTTTCATATGTTGCTACAAGGGACCATTTGTAGAGAAAAGGATTTCTATTGGGGATGAAAACCACTTTTTTGGGTAGAAAATGCTACTTGTAATGATGAAAAGCTTTGTATTGGTAAGAAAATGAATTTTTTGCAAGATTCAAGAGTGATACCTAAGAGAGAACACATTTTTTTCTGGTGTAAGTCTTGATATTAGTGTGAAATACATCGGAAATTTGTCTGAAATGGATAATAAAATGCTGTTTGTAGAGATGAAAAGCATTAGTTTGGGAAGAAAACCATATTTTTCCAAGGGTAAAGAGTGGTACCTAAGAGAGACCTTTTTATTGAAATGGATAATTCTTTGTACTTCTCTTAGAAGAAAACAACAGAACCAATGTTAGGGAACCTGCAGGAGGACAGGATTAACTAAAACAACTACCATCACCATTTGTGGAAACTCACAGCTCAATATTAGTCTTCATTGTTGGTGTGAGATATTTTTGGCATGTTTCTTTATCCTGAGATCTCCAAGCAACTTCAGAGTGCTTTTGTCTTGCATGCTTTGTTCTGTTCTCCTCATGCTTCCCACCTGATTCATCCACCAACAGCAAGGGAGAGAAGCAAACGCGGTCCTTCTCACACTGATGCTTGAGAAGACTCTGTTTCACCTCTGGGCCGTGGTGGTGATGGCGTCCACGATCTCTATGATGCGGTGCAGTGCTGAGTCGGTGCCGATGGTCCTGTCGGTGCCACAGAAGTCGTTGTCGATAGAGCCCACCATGCCCACGATGTTCAGGTAGCTCGACTTCTTCGCCTCCTCCGCCGTGATCCCCCCTAGAAGAGGGCTCTCCTCCTCTTCTAGAGATGCCCTTGGTTCTCAGCCTTGCTTCCACCTGCTGTTCATCTCGCTCCAATAGCCTTCCATGCACCCCCACGCTCACAAGGCCGATTGTTTTCTGTAACAGGAGAAGAACTCTTCAAAAACAGGGCGGGTTTGGAGAGCTCTTTGCCCACTAACAGACCCCGTCGGAGACTTCAGCTCAGGATGCTGAGGGCAGGGCAGCCATTTCACTCCCTCTCTCTCCCTCCCCCCTCGGTGTCCAGCTGAATTACTTTGCTCCTGAGCAACCCCCCCACCCCCAAAACATCAGGGAACTGGAGGAGCTACGAGCTGGAAAGCAGTGGGTTCCTCTCCAACCCTGAGCAGACTCACACTTAGCTGGGCCTTCCACATGCTGCAGAATCAGCCTTGGTGTGCTGGGTGTGCCAACAGAGCACAGCGTGGCATTGGAGGAGGAGGAACTCTCCTCTAGTGTCGCAGCAGCCCAAGGCTGGAGGGAATTCAGCCATCCCATCCCTCAGAGCCAAGGGGTCTCAGGAGAGTCCCCCCACCCTGTTCCTCCACCCCTGCTTTCCTACAGGGATATGGCAACCTACAGCGATACGGGTAGGAATCACACACCTCTTTTGTGCCCTGTCTCGGGACCGTTGTTGGCGCTTGAAGCTGCGTGGTGGTGGCATCAAAAGGGATCTGTCGTAGATGGGCTTCCCAGGCAGGCTGCCCTCAGAGCTCGATGGCGATTCAATCACTATCTTGGGTATTATCCATGGAGGCCGGGCTGCATGAGGGCCACTCAGCTCCGCCTTGTTTGCCTCCGGCACTCTGCCATCACTGAGGGTTTTCTCTGCTCCTCGTCCTTCTCTGATGCTCTGAGACTGCACTGCCTGGGCTCCACCTGCCTTTGGTACTGGAGCTTTGGCTATGGATTTGCCCACAAACTGACTCATTGGTGCCGGTCTCACCACCCCTCTTTCTTCTTTCAAACTCTGAGGCTGTGCTGGACGTATTTCTGGAGCCTTCCCTTTGGTGATGACTTTGCCCTGAAGCTGGCTGCTCAGTGCTGGCTTCACTGCTTGTTTTCTGACCCACTGAGCTCCAGCAGCCTGAGCCCGACCCAAGCCTTGTGCTGGAGCTCTGGCTGTGTGTTTCCCATCACTTTTGCTGCTCAGCACCGGCTTTGCTGCTCCTCTTCCTTCCTGGCAGCTCTGAGGTTCCACTCCACGAGTGCGGCCTGGCTCTGCTGCTTTACTTTGTGCTGTCAGCTTGTGCTGACCTTGGCTGCTCAGTGCCGGCCTCACCGCACCTTGTTCCTCTGTGCACCTGTGGGGTTTTATTGCCCGTGCTGGACCCGTGGGTGGTGCAGTGCTTTTGGTCGTGCCTTCCCTCTGGGTTTTGCTGGGCACAGCCATCTTTTTGGGTGAAGACACCGCCGGGAGCGCTGGAACTTGACTGAAAGAGAAGAGCAGAGCAGAGGAGATGCTTTACAGTGTGTGACATTTTTGGGGCCACATCCTGCAGCCACCTTTGGGGCCACATCCTGCAGCCTTGGCTGCAGCACAGCCTTCCCCAAGCAGAGCTCACAGGCTGCCCTTGGGTTCTCTTGAGGGCCAGAAGGGAACCAGCCCTGTGATCTCACAGCAGCCACATACTACCCATCCATGCTCTGCATTCAGCAGTGCCGGACAGCCCCAGGCAGTGGGGCTGGAGAATGGGCCCTTGCTGGTTCAGCCCCATGAGGATCCCAACCCCGAGCACCCAGCCTCACCTGGGCACAGAGCTCTTCTTCTGCTCCACCCTTGTTTTGGGAAAAGAACCTGTGCCTCCTCTATGGGCAGTGCTCCGTCGGCCATGTAAGGATGGCTGCTCAGGGATCTTTCCTGGCCCTGGGAAGAAGACATCTCATCAGAGGGGATTCGCTGTCAATCTGCCATCTCTGGGACATGCAGGGCTGCTCAGGCCTGTCCCAAACCATCCAGGGGGGCCGCTCCACTTCCCTGGCAGATGCTCCCTCCCTCCAGGGACGTCTGTCCCTCTTGCCCAGCTCCTCCTCTCAGGGGTGCAGCTCAGATTTGGGCCCGCTTTCCTGACCTTTGCTTTGGGAAAGAGGAGCTGAGTGGTGTCTGTGAGCTGACAGCCTCTTCTAGGGGCTCGTTGCCCAAAGGGAGGACGGGGCCGAGGATCCCCCCCCCCTCCTGCCACACCCAGGGATGGGGGCACGTGGGAACATCGCATCCTGCACCTTAGATTTTATGAGGCATCCTCATTTCATGAGACCAACATGTGGCTGGGAGAGGCATGAATCTTTGCATGAGTTGGAGCCATTGGGTGATCACTGAGTGGGGCTTTTCCCACGGCAGCTTGGTTGTGTGGGGCACGGAAAGGAGCTGGCTGCTGCTTTACCTTTCTTGTCCCGGCCAAGAGGTGGCACACCCAAACCCTCTTCTTTCTCCATCTTGCCCTCACCAGGCACTTCCCTGGATGCCTTGGATGGTTTCCTGGGAGGTGGTTTGTGGATAAACTCCAACTTAAACCTGTACAGAAGGAGAGGATGGAGGCGTGACTCAGCAGCCTTTGCTGCCCACCGGGATTGCCTGCTCACAGCTTGATTTTCACACTGCATCAAGGTCCAGCATCCCCCAAAGCTGCCTGTGCCCCAATTCCAGGGGCTGTGCTGGGAAATGGGGTCACCCAGCTGAGAAATCCAGGCCTCAAAAGGATGAAAACATCACCTAAATTCCTTCATCTCTACCATCAGATCTTCCTCACAGAAACCTCTACAGCTCTGGGACGTGTAAATAGGTCCCAAGGGTGGATTCTCAAAGTGCCCACCTCTGGAGAGAAGGTAAAGGCTCCAGGAGGAAATGCTGTGGATCATCTGCTCCATTATAGTTCCCTAAGCAACAGCACAACCTGAGTCCTGAGCTGTCAGCAGACCCCAGGGGAGCCTGATATACTGACTTCAACAGCAAACACCCCTCTGGTTGTGGAGCTGGGTGAAGGCCCCGTGCCCAGATTCGGTGACTTTCTCCACCCTGCTTAACTCCCCCCCATGTGGGGTCACCTGTCGGGTCTGATTTGCACACACAGTCAAATCAGGCTGTTTTCCCCAGGTAAACCAGCAATCTCTATGGGGTAATGCCATCATTCCATGGGACTGCAGGCAGCTGCATTACTCAGGTCATTGGTTAACGGCACATCCTTTGCAGACAGCACAGTTATGACTGGCAATCCAGACAGACTTACAGCACCAAATGAGGCATCCCCCCAGTGCTCAGCCTCCCCCCAGCCCCTCTGATGGCTGAGGACAAGCTGCAACACAAGAGGCTGCCACCAGACTTGTTTGCCCATCCCATGTGGCAGCACAGAAACAACACTGGCTGCCCAGAGTCCTCATGGCAGGACAGCTGTGGTCACAAGGAGGAAACGATAGCAAGGGAGAGCCGAGCAGCTGCGCTGAGCAGAGGCTCCATCCACAAACATACTCACTCAGGAAAGACGATGACCCGGCCAGAGAGTGTCAGGGAGGCCACCTCTGCCACCCGGGACACCACCATGTCCAGCAGCCAGGGGACCTGCAGGGGAGGATCAGGGAGGCGGTGGAACATCCTTGTGATGGCTGAAGCACTCGGGAGCGGAGGGAGAGCTGACAGCACCATAGCTCTCTTGGCTGCCTGAGCAGCTGGCCGGGTTCTGGCAGGCCATATGCAGGCAGGGTAAGGGCTGTGGGACTGCCCGGGTCAGGCAGAACCCAAAAGCTCACCTTGAAAACTGCTGTTTCCAGACTGGCTTTCCCACAGACCTTCTCGAGGAAGTCGTAGTAGAATTTCATTTGAACTCGTGCTCCTTCTAAGAAGAGGACCCCGATGTCCTTCAGGACAAAGGCAACGCTCTCCCCGTTCCTCAGGCAGTGGGAGATGAGGGATGTGGTGCTGCATATGCAGGTCTCCACTCTGTGCCGGGACACCGATGCAGTTGAGGCCACCTCGGTGTACTTGAGGGGCTCCACTTCCTTATGGCCTGTAAAATCACACCAGGTGGTCAGAATTGGTCACTTAGCAGCCCTCCTGCCCCTACTTCTGAGTGCTACTTGTATTCACCACCCAGGACGGCCCTGTGTTTGGATGGGCTCCATGGAAGGGCTGGTTTGCTTCTGAAAGTGGAGGCAGCCATCCTGTTTGCCAGCAAGGGTTGAATTCTCCTCCTACCTGTCAGGAGTTCCTCATCACCTGTCAGACTGTGGACGTCCAGAAGGTTCCTGGCCAGGCGAAACGCCGGCCACTGCACAACCAGGGTGCCCTCCTTAGCCCTGATCTCTTTGAAGACGATGTCGAAGGAACCGAAGGTAGGAATTCGGATCCCCTACGAGTGGAAGAGAACGGAAGGGCCCAAGGGTTAAGGCTGAAGGAGGGCCTGGGAGTTTCCCTGCACAGGGACCGTGCTTCAGGCCCTGCTGTATCATCTGCCACTGTTGAGAGGTGCTGGCCTGGGGACTGGGAGTCATTTGGGAAGGAACTGCCCACCCCTCTCCTTCCCACCACCCTCCAAACTGCAGCATGGCAGCCCCAGCAGAAGCAGCTTCATGGAATCCAGGATTCCAGCAGCTGGGAGCAGCGCTGAGATCCAGCACCTCCTGCCACAAGCAGTGCTGCACCTGTGGGAGGCCCACTGGGACTTCATAGGGACTTTTGGGGGGGATGTCCCTATGAAGAACCTCATATGGACTTCAAGGGGGGGACATCCCTATGAAGAACCTCATAGGGACTTCAAGAGGGGAACATCCCTATGAAGAACCTCATAGGGACTTCAAGGGGGGGATATCCCTATGAAGAACCTCATAGGGACTTTGGAGTGGGACATCCCTATGAAGAACCTGCATTCTGGGGAGGGGAAGAGTCACTGCATCGCACAGCCCAGGGCCAAGGGGACTGCCCAGCTCTCCAAGGGGACCGGCAGGAAACAGGTGCTGACCCACCTTGTGCAGCAGGAGTTGTTGTTGCACACAGACGGCCACGGAGTCCCAGACGGCCACTCGCTCTGCAGAGCAAAGGTAAAGCAGGTTGCAGCCCATCTACCCCTTCCCAGCATCCCGACTGCCTCAGAGCGGGATGGCAGGTGAAAAGGGTCAGCGTCATCCCTGATCCCAAAGAGAGACAGCCCCGAGGAAGAGTGCTGGTTCCGGCCCACTCGCTGCCAGGACCCATTGGCAGCGGTGCCGTGTGCTGGCTGTGGATCCCCGTACCTTTGGTGGTGCCATATGGACTCCTGGAGGCACAGCCCGTTGCGGGGCCGTCCTCCCACCAGCTTAACTTGGTACGTATCACACGCGCAGGTTGCTCCTTGTTGGCAGCAGCCATGTGGGAGCTCACCCCTTCCAGATGCTTCCAGTCGTCTGCCAGAAGCTCCTCCAGGATGTGGCACCCACCACCCTGCAGCCGCTCTGATGCTGCTCCTGGGTTCCATGTCACACAGCAGCCCATTGTGACGCAATGGAATGCAGCCGGTGATGGCTGCTGCCCATTCTGTGCCTGCCTGCTGCCTGCCCTGCCTGCAGGAGCCCAGCTCTGCTCTTTTCAGGCTGATGCTCATCCCCTGTGTGCCATGGCCCCCACCAGAAGGGATGGAGGTGGCTCTGGGCCCAAGGCACGTTCACCTGCAGCCCTCCCGCTGCCCTCTCCTCCTTGCTCCACTCCCAGCCCAGCTCTTCTCACCATCTCACCCACACTTGAACTCCTCCTTGTGGGTAGATGAGAAGCTGAAGAGCACGACATGGCTGCCCACATGCAGCTGCACTTCCCAATGCAAACAGCAACAGACAGTGCATCAGAACCCTGAAAAGCCAACAGGGAAGAGAGGCAAGCTCAAGGCTCAGGGATACCTTTCTTCCTCCCGCACTGCTTTTGTTTCTCTCAGCCCTCACAGAGCAGGGGATGCTCACAGTCCATCGCCAGCAGTTCCAGCTGAGCTGAAAGGCCACCAGTTGGGAACACCAACACGGAAACGTGGGACAAGCAGCTCCATTTCCAGGGAGGGACGTGAAGCCAAACACTTCATGTGTGTTCACATGTAATCACATGAAGCCTGTGATTACAAGCACGAGCCAGGCACGTTTTGAGCGGCTATTGAAAGAGGCAGCACCACTATTCAAATGTTTGTTTCGCTTTTATTTGCAACAAAGAGATGCAAAATGCATCCAAAATACATTTCAATATGAAATCAAATAGGCGGGATACTGGTAATGAATAAAGACACAGCTTCCATAGTTCCTCTCTGCAGTCCACGAAAGGGAAAGCACAGCCAGGTGTGAAAACCGGACCACACAGTGTGTGTCCTTTGGTGCACCTCTGAGGAAGCATTCCAGGCGATTCTGCTGTCCTTTGTGCCTTCCTGCTCAAGCCCTTATCGTTTCTTTTTGCTTTCCTTCTTGGCTTTCTTGCTCAGCTGAGCAGCACTTGCCTTGGGTTTCTTCACCGTCTCCCAAGTCTTAGACTCAAAACCCTCCGAGTCCTACAAGAATCAATTGGGAAACAGTCAGGGAGCTTTCTAACAACTGAAAGGGAAGAGAAGCAAGAGAGGATGGGTGGATGTCAAATAAGGGAAAAGCTCAACAGGCAAGAATAAAACTATCCCTGAGCTCCAGCACACACGCGTGACCACTGCCTTATTAATAATAACAGCAATCTTATTCTAACCATTGAAGTTTCCCATGTTCACATACCTGGTTGTACACGTGTTCGCGGCCTTGCTGCTGCTGTGCTCTACAATGCCAGTCACAGAAATAGAGTGCAGAAAGCTGATCTGTTGAAGACAGAGGAGTGAGCTGTGCTTAACCAACACTGCTTCAGTGCACGCTTACAGTAAGGCACACCTACCTTACAATGGCCACGCACGAAGCTCCAGACACAGCTCCAGACTGTTTCCATGAAGCCCAATTGCATTTCACAGCCACTCACGCTCTGCTCCTTGACAATCTTCAACAGAAAAGTCACAAGATGCAAAACCCATCCCTCGGAGATGTCACAGACCTCTGCACTCATGAAGCAGCACTCATGGCATTGGGTGAGAAAGCAGACGTGTGCTTATCAAGTGAGCTCTGTTTGCTGCCAGCTGCTGGTAGGAACCCACCCAGCTCTAAGTACGAACAGTAACCTATGTCTAACTCTAAAACAGGAACAAAAACCTACACCTAACAATAAAACGTGAACAATAACCTACTCCTAACACCTAATCCTAACTAACTAAATTTAACAATAAAAATAGGATTCAGATGGAACTGGGGGCCCGCAAGGTCTCAGAAGAGGAGATGATGTTAAATGAAGCCACCCGGCTAATGCCGGGGGCTGGGGCCACGCAGACGGTACGGAGCCCAGCGCCTGGACCAGTGATGCTGCAGCTGAGGTGGTACTGCTTGTCATGGTTTTGTAATTTCGTAATTTTGCTATCAGTATTCCACATCATAACATCATGTAAAGTATGGATACTTCTATTGAATGTGCAGTCCACAGAAGAAGACTACATATCCCAGAGAACAACAGGGGTAATGATAAGTCACAGGACCAGGACGCTATATAATCTCGTTCCCAGGCTGGAGTGCCCTCCTTCTTCTCTTGAACTTCTCGGAGAGTGGGAAGCGTTCCAGCCGTGTCGCCTAGAGTTCACAGTAGGCCTCTCGGTTTTCGGGGACTCTCTCTCTCTGTTTCGTTCGATTTGTTAGCCTCAATTATATTATATTGTGTTATCTTGTATTTTGATATCATATTTAGTAAAATAAGTTTTTCCTCCTTAGATTGTCACTGTTTTATCCCACTCCCCTTTTCCCCCTCCTTTCCGGGCCCCGGGGAGGGGGGCTCACGGGTTGGCTTCCCCTGTCACAGGCATAGGTAAATCTAAGTAACCCGTGACACTGCTGCAGGGCCTGGCACGGTGGTGTGGTGCCAGGCCAGCTGTGCATCGGGCGGATCCACCTCCATGGGCTCGTCCTCAGGTGGATCCACCTCCATGGGTTCATCCTCAGGTGGATCCACCTCCATGGGTTCATCTGGAGGTGGATCCACCTCCATTGGTTCATCCTCAGGTGGATCCACCTCCATGGGTTCATCCTCAGGTGGATCCACCTCCATGGGCTCCACAGAGGTGGTCACGCGCCTGGTCCAGGCGCGATGGCAATGGGCTCGCTTGCGTGTCTGCCGCCTGATGGTCCTGGTGGGCCCCCTCCTCCTCCTCCTCGACCCCACGGTCCCCAGAACCATCTTCCCACCTAAATGTTGGGTTTCCTCCTGCCTCGCTCTCTTAGGCCCCCACATGGCTGTTAATGGCCAGAGCTCTAAGAGGCGAGTGCATTGCGTGGGGCAGTGGTGAACAAGGTGACATCTGAGGCCAGGGTTCTAACATGGCCCAACAGGGTTCTAACTGCTGGCACTGCTGGCACTGGCGTTCCACATGGCATGAGGAGGGGGCTGGAGGACAGGGCACGGCACGGGAGCCAGAAGGCACTGCCTGTGCCCAGCGGGCAGCCCTTCTCTCCGGCCAGCAAGAGGCCACAGAGGAGCCGGCCCTGAGCAAAGGGCCCTCGGCCTCCTTCATCCTCCCCCTTCTTCCACAAGGGAATCTCTTGGCGCTGCCATACGCAGCACGCAGCACCACGCTGATGGGGCTCCTGAGCTCAGCGCCAACAACAGCAGGCTCCAAAGGGCACCTGACTACGCCTGCCTGCTGGGACACACCAGCTCTGCTCTCCATGTTCCAATCCAGAGCATCTCCTTGTAACACCTCCGACTCCATTTGCATCCACTCGTTCTGATTGGAAAGCAGGTTGCAGCCCATCTACCCCTTCCCAGCACCCCGACTGCCTCAGAGCGGGATGGCAGGTGAAAAGGGTCAGCGTCGTCCCTGATCCCAAAGAGAGACAGCCCCGAGGAAGAGTGCTGGTTCCGGCCCACTCGCTGCCAGGACCCATTGTCTATGGAACGCTATGGTGTGTCTATGTGGCAAAATGAGTTTCTATGGGTGGCTATGGGAGCTCTATGGGGCACAATGGGTTGCCTACGGGGCTCTATGGGATGTATAGGGGCTCTATGGCGCGGCTATATGTCCTTATGTGGTGTCTATGTGGCACTATGTTGTGCTATGGGGTGCTGTGAGGCACTATGGGGTGCTATGGGGCTCTATGGAGCAGTATAGGGTGTCTATGGGTCCCTATGGGGTGCAATGGGGCGCTGTGGGGCACAAGGGAGTGTCTATGAGGCTCCATGGGCTGCTATGGGGCACTGTGGAGTAGCTATGGGATGATTTGGGGTCTCTTTGTGCCCCTATGGGTCACTATGGGTCACTATGTGGTGTCTATGGGGCTCTATGGGGTGGCTATGCTTTGCTGTAGGGTGGCTATGGGGTGCTTTGGGGTATCCTTGGGTTCCTATGGGGCGCTATGGGTGACTATGGGGTGCTATGGTTTGCTATGGGGCTCTATGCGGAAGAATGGGGTTTCTATGGGGCGCTAAGGGGTCCCTATGGGGCTCTATGGGGAGTCTATGGGGTGTCTTTGGGGATCTATGGGTTGTCTGTGGGGCTCTATGGGGTCTGCATGGGGTCTGTATGGGGTTCAGTGGGTCTCTATGGGGCTCTATGGGGTGTCTACAGGCACTATGGGGCGATATGGGGTGTCTATGTGGTTCAATTGGGCTCTATGGTGTGGCTGTAGGGCCTTATGTGGTGTCTATGGGGCACTGTGGGCTGCTATGGGGTGCTGTGGGGAACTATGGGGTGTCTATGGGGCTCTATGGAGCAGTATGCTGTGTCTATGGGTCCCTATGGGGTGCAATGGGGTGCTGTGGGGCACAATGGAGTGTCTATGAGGCTCCATGGGCTGCTATGGGGCACTATGGAGTAGCTATGGGGTGCTATGGGGTCTCTTTGGGCCCCTATGCGTCACTATGGGTCACTATGTGGTGTCTATGGGGCTCTATGGGGTGGCTATGCGGTGCTGTAGGGTGGCTATGGGGTGCTTTGGGGTATCCTTGGGTTCCTATGGGGCGCTATGGGTGACTATGGGGTGCTATGGTTTGCTATGGGGCTCTATGCGGAAGAATGGGGTTTCTATGGGGCGCTAAGGGGTCCCTATGGGGCTCTATGGGGAGTCTATGGGGTGTCTTTGGGGATCTATGGGTTGTCTGTGGGGCTCTATGGGGTCTGCATGGGGTCTGTATGGGGTTCAGTGGGTCTCTATGGGGCTCTATGGGGTGTCTACAGGCACTATGGGGCGATATGGGGTGTCTATGTGGTTCAATTGGGCTCTATGGTGTGGCTGTAGGGCCTTATGTGGTGTCTATGGGGCACTGTGGGCTGCTATGGGGTGCTGTGGGGAACTATGGGGTGTCTATGGGGCTCTATGGAGCAGTATGCTGTGTCTATGGGTCCCTATGGGGTGCAATGGGGTGCTGTGGGGCACAATGGAGTGTCTATGAGGCTCCATGGGCTGCTATGGGGCACTATGGAGTAGCTATGGGGTGCTATGGGGTCTCTTTGGGCCCCTATGCGTCACTATGGGGTGTCTATGGGGATCTATGGGGTATCTTTGTGTTCCTATGGGGCGCTATGGGTGACTATGGGGTCGCTATGGGTTTCTTTGAGGCACTATGGGTCTCAATGGGGTCTCTGTGGGTCTCAATTTATCCTTATGGCTCCCAATGACTGTCTATGGGTCTCTATGTGTCCCTATGGGTCCCAGTGTCTCTCTATGTGTCCCTATGGGTCCCAGTGTCTCTCTATGGGTCCCAATGTCTTCCTCTGGATCTCTATGGGTCCCTATGGGTCCCAGTGTCTCTCTATGTCCCCCTGTCTAGGTGGTAACTATACAGATGGTAACAAAGATGGTAACAAATGTACAGAGGTTCTAAGCGAGAGAGAAACTCACCAGTGGTGATGCCTTCGCTGAGGAAGCTGGGGCGGTCTTCACTGCAGAGCGATGTCCAAGAGATGCTGCCTCACAGAATCACAGAATTCTCAAGGTTGGAAAAGGGCTGCCAGCTTTTGTAGGAGAATAGCATGGGAGACAGTTGTGAAGGCTTTGCTGAAGTCCAAGTAGAGCACATCAACAGCCTTTCTTTCCTTCATCCATCAGATGGGTCACAGGATCGTAGAAGGAGATCAGATTGGTCAAGCAGGAGCTGCCCTTCACGAACCCATGCTGGCTAGGTCTGATCTCCTGCTCATCCCACACCTGCCGCATCTGTCATCTCCCTCAAGACAATTCGTTCCATTCCCTTCCCTGGCACCGAGGTCAGGCTAACAGGCCTGGAGTTGCCCTAATCCTCCTGACAACCTTGCTTGGAAATGGGAGTCACGTTGATAATTGAATTATTATGCCTCCCAAAGTGTCCCTATGTGTCTCTATGTCTCTCCATGGGGTCCCAATGTGTCCCAATGTCCCCCTATAGATCTCTATGTCCCCCTATGGGTCCCAGTGTCTCCCTATGGGTCACTATGTGTCCTTACGTGTCCCAATGTCCCCCCTGTGTGTTGCTATGTGCCTCTATGGGATCTCTTAAGATTATCTCTGGGCCCAAATGTCTTCCTACAGGTATCTAAGGGTTTCAATGTGGTCCCTATGTGCCTCTATGGGGTCTCTTATGGGTCTCAGCAGGGTCCCTATGTGTCTGTATGGGTCTCACTGTCCCCCACTGTAATCCATGGGTTCCCTATGTGCTCCATTTTCCCCCTATGTGTCCCAGTGTCTCCCTATGGGTCACTATGTGTTACTATGTGTCCCAATATCCCCCCTATGGGTTGCTATGTGCCTCTATGGGGTCTCTTATGGGTATCTCTGGGCCAAATGTCTTCCTATGGGTATCTTTGTGCTTCAATGTGCTCCCTATGTGCGTCTATGGGGTCTCTTATGGGTCTCAGCGGTGTCCCAATTTGTCTTTATGGGTATCACTGTCCCCCACTGTATTCCATGGGGTCCCTATGTGTCCCAGTGTCCCCTTATGGGTCCCAGTGTCTCCCTATGGGTCACTATGTGTTCCTAGGTGTCCCAATGTCCCCACTATGGGTTGCTATGTGCCTCAATGGGGTCTCTATGGGGTCTCTTATGGGTATCTCTGGGCCCAAATGACTTCCTGTGGGTATCTATCTGTTTCAATGTGCTCGCTACGTTTCTCTATGGGGTCTCTTATGGGTCCCAGCAGAGTCCCTATGTGTCTCTATGCGTCTCACTGTCCCCCACTGTAATCCATGGGGTCCCTATATGTCCCAATATCCCCCTATGGGTCCCAGTGTCTCCCTATGGGTCACTATGTGTCCCTATGTTTCCCTATGTCCCCACTATGGGTTGCTATGTGCCTCTATGGGGTCTCTAAGGGGTCTCTTATGGGTATCTCTGGGCCCAAATGTCTTCAGATGGGTATCTATGGGTTTCAATGTGGTCCCTATGTGCCTCTATGTGGTTTCTTATGGGTCTCAGCTAGGTTCCCTATTTGTCTTTATGGGTATCACTGTCCCCCACTGTAATCCATGGGGTCCCTATATGTCCCAATGTCCCCCTATATGTGTCCCAGTGTCTCCCTATGAGTCACTGTGTGTCCCTGTGTATCCCAACGTCCCCCCTATGCGTTGCTATGTGCCTCTATGGGGTCTCTATGGGGTCTCTTATGGGTAGCTCTGAACCCAAATGTCATCCTATGGGTATCTATGGGTTTCAGTGTGGTCCCTATGTGCCTCCATGGGGTCTCATATGAGTCTCAGCATGGTCCCTATGTGTCTCTATGGGTCTCACTGTCCCCCACTGTAATCCATGGTGTCCTTATGTGGACCAGCGTCACCTAATGTGTCCCAGTGTCTCCCTATGTGTCACTATGTGTCCCTATGTGTCCCAATGTCCCCCATATGCGTTGCTATGTGCCTCTATGGGGTCTCTATGGGGTCTCTTATGTGTATCTCTGTGCCCAAATGTCTACCTATGGGTATCAAAGGGTTTCAATGTGGTCCCTATGTGCCTATATGGGGTCTCTATGGGGTCTCTTATGGGTATCTATGGGCCCAAATGTTTTCATATGGGTATCTATGGGATTCAACGTGGTCCCCATGTGCCTCTATGGAGTCTCTTAAGGGTCTCATCGAGGTGAGGACATTGGGACACCTAGGGACTTCATTGATTACAGTGGGGGACAGTGAGACCCATAGAGACACATAGGGACCTCGCTGAGACCCATACGAGACCCCATAAAGGCCCATAGCAACACATAGGGAGGACATTGGGCCACATAGGGACACATAGTGACCCATAGGGAGACACTGGAACCCATAGGGGTACATTGGGACACATAGGGACCCCATGGATTACAGTGGGAGACAGTGAGACCCAGACACATTTGTAGAGAAAAGGATTTCTATTGGGGATGAAAACCACTCTTTTGGGTAGAAAATGCTACTTGTAATGATGAAAAGCTTTGTATTGGTAAGAAAATGAATTTTTTGCAAGATTCAAGAGTGATACCTAAGAGAGAACACATTTTTCCTGGTGTAAGTCTTGATATTAGTGTGAAATACATCGGAAATTTGTCTGAAATGGATAATTCTTATGTTAATGTCATTATTTTGTAGGGGAAGACAGATATTCTGGAATCAATGAGTCATAATTTGTTACAAAGCATCATTTTAAAGAGAATGTGTCTTCTTTTGGGGATGAAAACCAGTAATTTAGGGAGAAAGTGCTATTTGTAGGGATGAAAAGCATTAGTTTGGGAAGAAAACCATAGCTTTGCAAGGATGAAGAGTGATACCTAAGAGTGTACTTTTCATTTCTGGGATAAGTATTGATATTCATGTGACCTACTTCTAAAATTTGTCAGAAATCGATATTTCTGTTGGAAATGTCATTCTTTTTTAGATGAAAAGAGTTATTCTGGAAACAATGTGTCATATTTGGCTACAAGCGATAATTTTGTAGAGAAATCCATTTCTTTTGGTGATGAAATGCAGCGACTCGGCACGGACTCAGATGTGAACGATCCAAATCGTTTATTACAAGTTCTCACATCCCTTATATACCTTCACAAGTTGTTATTTTCTAACTTTCCCATCTGCCCTTACAACTTTCCCAAACATCTTACATGTCAACAAAGCATTCTACAAAACACTTTTCAACTGTCCATGCAGGCACATAACCAATCAGAGCTGTGAGACTCTTCTTCTCCTTGCAGAGGTGTCCTTGGTTCCCATGCTGTTTATCTTGCTCCACAGCTGCTGCTCTGAACAGCTTTTCTTGTATCCCCACAATTCCCCCTTTTTTGTTTATTGACAAGCTACTGCCATACTATAAAATAATAATACTAATTATATTAATAACATAATCATTATAACTCAATCAAGGCCTCGATTGACAATATTCTGAAAATGAAAAAGGAGATAAGGCAAATGACAAAATATATGGTTAAATCCACTAAAATATCAGACGCATTTTGCCTGCGGCCTAAGTTCCTACAACCTGGAAAAGAACCCCTGAGAATCCAATTCTGTGTAAATTTGAAATAGGTTAGAAAAGACTTCAATTTCGTGTTATCCATCCCGTTAGCATGAAGCAAATACTCCCTAAGCTAGCACATTATTACTTATTGTCCCTGGAGAGGCAGAAAACTGCAGAAAAGGAGAGAGAAGGATCATGTTGGCGGTGGATGCGATAGGCAGCGCCAGCAGGGCGTCCCCTGCTTCAAGGTGCACTTTCCCTTTCTCATCCACCACGGATTCTCTCTTGCTCTTTTCCTACTCAGGGTCTGAATGGTATTTTCCATTTGTACACTGCATCCGCATGGCCAGTGCATGGTACAGAGTCCAAGTGGAACACCTGCTTACAAAACAGAATAAATTGCCGAGGTTAGCTTTTTTTTGCAAGCACCTTTGTTTCAATTGATGCATGGTCATATTTTGAAAATCCCAATTAGTGAGATGAAAAAGAGTTAATAACTGTTATGTTTAAGAATCATCCGTTTGTCCAGGATTCTTTTCCAGGGTCTTATTTTTACAAACTAAGAAGAGGCTAGTTGATAGGCTAATAAAATCATAACTGAACATTACTAATACACTAGAAGAGCTATTCCCATAATTTCCAGCATTGGTAACATCAAATCCTATTTAACTTATATTCTATCTACTGCCAAAATAGGAAAGACACACAATAATCTAAATAATGCTTAATAATTCTAATTCTTAAATTTATACCAGTAATGTGGAAGAGTTACCTACTATGTCTTACCATTACTAAAATTATTATTTGCAATACAACAAATTACAAAGCAATATCAATGAAGTAAGAGGCGTATAATCACAATCATTATTAAGGCTGGGTGTTATTTTCTGCCTTGAGATGAGGCCGAACATATCTTGCCGGAACCCATGTAGGGCCAGTCCTTGTAGAAACACAAGCATATCCACGACCCCAGGTTATCAATGGTAAGGGACCTTCCCAGTGCCCTGTGGCCATATTTCGAATGTTAACCATTGGCCGTTCCTTGAGCACTGGGGAACCCTCAAAATGACGATCCACACGAGTTGTATTTGTATGATCACGATTCAAAAAATTCAGCACAAACAAAGCCTTACATAATCTTTCTTGTGGTGTGTCTCCCGTATTCCCCCTTTTTTGTTTATTAAGAACAGATTTCAGTGTTTGATGAGTACGCTCAATGATAGCTTGTCCAGTGGGAGAATGAGGGATGCCTGTAATATGTCTAACTTCCCATTCTTGAAGGAAAGTTTGAGTGGCCTTAGAAGTATAAGCGGGCCCATTATCTGTTTTTACCGTATGAGGGATTCCCATAGCAGCATAAGCAGATAACCAGTGTTTACGGGCGTCACGACTGCGTTCACCTGTATGTGCTGTGGCAAATATGTAAGAAGAATGAGTATCTATCGTTACATGTACGTATTTTAGACGGCTGAATTCAGGAACGTGAGTGACATCTGTCTGCCAGAGTTGAAGAGGGGCTGTTCCACGTGGATTTGTCCCAGTTTGAGGCAAAGGGGCAATTGCCTGGCAGTCTGGGCATGTTAAAATAATGTTACGGGCTTGATCTACTATCAGTTGGAATTGTTTTTGTAAGGCTCTCCTGTTCTGATGGAAAAATTGATGGGAGAGTCGTGCTTGCTCAAATAATTGAGGAGTAGCAAAAGCGACTGTGGCTTGATCAGCCTTACGGTTGCCCTCAGTTAAAGGACCAGGCAATGTAGTATGCGATCGAATGTGCATAATAAAATAAGGAAGAGTACGGTGAGAAACATAATGCAAGACTCGTTTGAGCTGTACAAACAAAACCGGATTATCAACTTCCTTAAGAAAGGATCCTTCAATCCGCTGAATGATACCTGTAACATACAAAGAGTCAGTTATTATATTAAGCTTTTGGTCTGAAAAAATTTGGAAAGCTCGAGCTACTGCAGCAAGTTTTACAACTTGAGGTGATCCATCAACAACATGTACGTCTGACTGCCATTGTGTAGCAGTCGCACGCCAGAGAACCACTGCTTGGTGTGTCTTGCCAGAGCCATCTGTAAATACAGTAACAGCATTAGGTATTGGAACATGTGAAAGTAAAGTATTAGTAGCAATGGGGATATCAGCCAAATTATGTAGTAACTGATGTTTGGGAGGATGAGTGGACAATTGTCCGGTATAGTCTGCCATAGCAGTCTGAAAAGGAAGTGACTGCGCAAGCATCCAATCTAAATCTTTTTTAGTAGCAGGTACGTATATGCAATCAGGGTCAAGAGCTCGTAGAATTTGTAGACGATGACGACCTCGCTGTATTAGCATAGCAAACATTTCCACTCGTGATGTAATAGTTTTTGAAAATGTATGAGGTAAAAATACCCATTCGAGAATAATGAGAGGATCCTTTTTTGAGGTATCCCATTGACATAACAAGCTATATGGCTGATAGAAGTTGGATATTATTATGAGATGTACTGGAAGTGATAAACAAACACGATGGCTGTATCGATTTTGCACTGATGTTATTACAGAGTCTAAGCATTGTTGTGCTTCTGGTGTTAATTGTCTTTTAGAAGTTAGATCTGGGTCTCCTTTCAGTAGTTTGAATAAAGGATGCAGCTCTTGAGTAGTAATTCCCAAAAGTGGCCGCAACCAATTGATGGTTCCTAATAACTTTTGCAGATCATTTAATGTCCATACGTGAGGTACTATTTTGAGGATTTGTGGCTGAATAGTGTGAGATGCAATTTTCCATCCTAAATATTTCCATGGAGAACTAAGTTGCACTTTTTCTTCTGCTATTTATAAGCCTATAGATTGGACTGCCTCCCGGACGAGCAGTAAAGCGTCCTTTAGACCCTCTTCTTGTTCTGCTGCTATTAAAATATCATCCATGTAATGATAAATAAGGACATGAGGTCTAGCCTTTCGTACTGGTTGTAATGCATTTGCTGCAGTCAATTGACATATCGTTGGACTATTAAGCATTCCTTGTGGTAACACTGTCCAATGATACCGCTGAACAGGGCTTTGTAGGTTGATAGAGGACACTGAGAAAGCAAATCGTGGTGCATCTTTTGGATGAAGCTGAATGGTAAAAAAACAGTCTTTCAAATCAATGACTGCTATAGGCCAATCCGAAGGTAACATTGAGGGTGAAGGAAGGCCAGGCTGCAACGCTCCCATAGGCTCAATTACTGCATTGACAGCACGCAAGTCCTGTAAAAGTCTCCATTTTCCACTCTTCTTGAGGATAACAAAAACCGGAGTATTCCAAGGGCTGGTAGTAGGCACTATGTGACCAGCAGCTAGCTGTTCTTGAACTAACTCATGTAAGTGCAGCAACTTTTCTCTTTTTAAGGGCCACTGATCTACCCAAATAGGTTGTTCTGTTTTCCAAGCTAAGGGTATAGGTTGCTGCCGATCAATGGCCCTTACTGAAAATTTGTCTGCAAAATCATACCCCACTGACTTAAGAGATCACGACCCCACAAAGTACAGGGAATTGGTAAAATGTAAGGAGCAGCGTGAGCAATGCGACCATCAGGCCCTTCAAAAGATAAAATTCGGGCACTTTGTTTTGGCTGCTGTAGGCCCCCAACCCCCACAATAGCAGAATTAGGGTCTCTTAGTGGCCACTCAGAGGGCCAATCACTGGACTTAATGATGGTAACATCAGCTCCAGTATCCACTAGTCCTAATAACTGCCTGCCATTTACTAAGCATGGTAATAAAGGTTTGTCTTTTGACAGTTGTGTGGTCCATAGCACAACAGGTTTATCTGTGCTCCCAAATCCACCGGTTCGATCTCTAATACCAGGTTTGGTCATAGAATGAAAAGGGACTAATTGTGCTATTTTTTGGCCTTTTGGAATAAAACAGGGGGGTGAGGGTGTCCATGCCATTATCTTAATTTCCCCGGTATGGTCAGCATCTATAACTCCAGGTAAAACAAAAAGTCCCATCCTTGTAACAGAAGAACGTCCTAACAAGAGGGCGCTACGCCCGTCCCCAAGGGGACCCATTACCCCTGTTGGAATGAGAGTCACGGTGCTATCAGTCAGCGTCACTGACTGGGCAGTGGACAAATCCACTCCTGCGCTGCCAATGGTGGCTGGTCTGAGTGAGCTGGCCAGACAGCATCTGGCTGAGTCGGGACCGTATTTGCTGTCATAGCGCGCGGTCTCGCGCTCCTCTTGCCGTTTCCCGGCAGATCGCAGGGCTGTGCAGCAACAGGAAGTTTGGATCGGCAGTCTCTAGCCCAGTGTAGCCCCTTCCTGCACCGTGGACAGGGTCGAGTTGGAACAGCAGAAGCATTTTTATTTACTCGCTTGGGCTTTTTACAGTCCCGTTGGACACGACCTGGTTCTCCACAATTGTAACACTTTACTTTTTGAGCTGTCCCTGCATCAAGTTGGGTGGCCAATGAATCTGCTAGCAGGGCCATTTTATGACTTTCTGTGCCTACATCTTGACAGGCTTTAATCAAGTCAGTAATTGATGGGTCTGCATTCCTTAGGGACTTTAAAACCTTTCGACAGTCTGCATTTGCGTTTTCTACTGCTAATTGCTTAAGCAAGACATTTCGGGCAGCTTCATTTTCTACTTGTCTCTCTAATGAATTTTGTAAACGGTCAAGAAATTTAATGTAAGGCTCAGTAGCCTCTTGCCTAATTGAAGTAAATGAAGCATCGGGTGAATTAATATCAGGAACCCGACGGACAGCACGCAACACCAAAGTCTTAACTTGTTCCAGGCATTGCCTGTCCAGCTGTGCCTGTGCCTGAGGTGTTGCCCGGACCCCCTCCCCCATGAGTTCCTCTAGGCCAATGTGATTTAGATTGTTCAAATTATTCAAGGCCTGGACAGCAGCCTGATCCCGGTATTCAGTCATGAACACGGTGTATTGCATGGGAGAGAGGATCATTCGTAACACACTTTTCCAGTCATGAGGGGTCATAACATAACTATCACCAATTGCAACCAAAAGATTATATGTAAAGGTAGACTGAACTCCGTATGTTCTCACTGACTTCCTTAGCTCTTTCACTGCCTCATAAGGCAGGGGTTCCCAACGGGGGACCTGATTCGGCTGATACAACACAGGAAAGGCTTGCAATGTGTCACCATCACCCCTTAATATTGCTTCTTTTCTGCACTGCTCTAAGACACCACAGTACGCTGTAGGGAAATTTGTCGTTTCTGCTCCCTTCAAATTATCATCAGGAAGAAATGCGCCCGATTCGCATTCCGGATATACTGGACCTGGGTCACAACGATCCCCTGGTTTCGATCCGTCCGTGTCTTTAATCACGTTACACGCCGGCTGCACAGACGCTGCCGCGCACGACGTGGGGGGGGCGGAGGGCGGCGGCGCAGAGAACGTCATGGGCGGAGCGGAGGGCGGGGGCGCGGCGAGCGTCGTGGGCGGAGCGGGGGGCGGAAGCGGCGCGACGAACGTCGTAGGCGGGGCGAAGGGCGGGGGCGCCGTAGAGGGCGGCAACGCGGCGAACGTCGGGGGAGGAGCGAACGGCGGGAGCGCGAGGGGGGGCGGTTGCGGCTTTTCGTCTCCCCGAATCGCGGGGGGGTCGGAGCCGCCGGTCGGATCCGGGCACGGGCCGCTTCCCGCAGCGAGAGGCAGCGGCGGGGTTGGGACGGACGGCGGCAGGGAATGGTCGGAAGAAATTCTTTCCCGTCGTGATTGCTTAATCCCTTCCATTATCCGGCTCCAAACGGGCAACAGCTTAGCAGCCGTTCTGTCTTTAGCGAGAGAAGCCTCGTAGAGTTTTGAGCCGATTTTGTCCCAAAGTTCTCCATCTAGAGAGAACTCAGTTTTTGGAAATTCAGGGACGTTTTTGCTTATCCATTTAAGAAGAGTAGCTAATGCCTTAGTAGACACAGTCTTATCCTGATACGGTAACACTGACCGCAATACTTCGAGATTTACTTTCTGCTCCTTCGGTAGTGAGCTCCCCATAGTTCCCGACTGCTCACCTTCTGTCCTGCAGAACGGGGCGGGTGCGCGCCAAACAGTCTCTCCGAAGTTCAGTCGGGCGACGCTGCCGGACCGGGCTCGCTCAGCCGCGGGTTGATTTGCCCCACGTTGTGGGCGCCATTTGCAGCGACTCGGCACGGACTCAGATGTGAACGATCCAAATCGTTTATTACAAGTTCTCACATCCCTTATATACCTTCACAAGTTGTTATTTTCTAACTTTCCCATCCGCCCTTACAACTTTCCCAAACATCTTACATGTCAACAAAGCATTCTACAAAACACTTTTCAACTGTCCATGCAGGCACATAACCAATCAGAGCTGTGAGATTCTTCTTCTCCTTGCAGAGGTGTCCTTGGTTCCCATGCTGTTTATCTTGCTCCACAGCTGCTGCTCTGAACAGCTTTTCTTGTATCCCCACAATGAAAACCACCTTTATGTTTAGAAAATGCTGTTTGTAGAGATGAAAAACATTCTTTTGGTAAGAAAACCATATTTTTGCAAGGGTAAAGAGTGGTACCTAAGAGAGACCTTTTTATTTCTGGTATAAGTATTGATATTCCTGTGAAATTTTTCTTAAATCTGTCAGAAAAGTATATATCTGTTGGAAATGTCCTTATTTTGTAGAGGAGAAAAGGTATTTCTGTTAGTAATGTCCTCAATTTGTAGAAGAGAAAAGGTATTCTGGAAACAATGTGTCCTATTTTGCTAGAAAGCTTCATTTTGTAGAGAAAATGTCTTCTTCTGGGGATGAAAACCAGTATTTCTGGGAAACAACGCTATTTTAAAGGGATAAAAAGCATTATTTTGGTGAGAAATCCATGTCTTTGCAAGGATAAAGAATGATTATTAGGAGAAAACTTTTTATTTCTGGGATAGGTACTGATATTTGTGTGACATTCTTCTAAAATTTGTCAGAAATCGATATTTCTGTTGGAAATGTCCTTATTTTGAAGAGGGAAAGAGGTATTCCAATAACAGTGTTTCATATGTTGCTACAAGGGACCATTTGTAGAGAAAAGGATTTCTATTGGGGATGAAAACCACTTTTTTGGGTAGAAAATGCTACTTGTAATGATGAAAAGCTTTGTATTGGTAAGAAAATGAATTTTTTGCAAGATTCAAGAGTGATACCTAAGAGAGAACACATTTTTTTCTGGTGTAAGTCTTGATATTAGTGTGAAATACATCGGAAATTTGTCTGAAATGGATAATAAAATGCTGTTTGTAGAGATGAAAAGCATTAGTTTGGGAAGAAAACCATATTTTTCCAAGGGTAAAGAGTGGTACCTAAGAGAGACCTTTTTATTGAAATGGATAATTCTTTGTACTTCTCTTAGAATAAAGCAACAGAACCAATGTTAGGGAACCTGCAGGAGGACAGGATTAACTAAAACAACTACCATCACCATTTGTGGAAACTCACAGCTCAATATTAGTCTTCATTGTTGGTGTGAGATATTTTTGGCATGTTTCTTTATCCTGAGATCTCCAAGCAACTTCAGAGTGCTTTTGTCTTGCATGCTTTGTTCTGTTCTCCTCATGCTTCCCACCTGATTCATCCACCAACAGCAAGGGAGAGAAGCAAACGCGGTCCTTCTCACACTGATGCTTGAGAAGACTCTGTTTCACCTCTGGGCCGTGGTGGTGATGGCGTCCACGATCTCTATGATGCGGTGCAGTGCTGAGTCGGTGCCGATGGTCATGTCGGTGCCACAGAAGTCGTTGTCGATAGAGCCCACCATGCCCACGATGTTCAGGTAGCTCGACTTCTTCGCCTCCTCCGCCGTGATCCCCCCTAGAAGAGGGCTCTCCTCCTCTTCTAGAGATGCCCTTGGTTCTCAGCCTTGCTTCCACCTGCTGTTCATCTCGCTCCAATAGCCTTCCATGCACCCCCACGCTCACAAGGCCGATTGTTTTCTGTAACAGGAGAAGAACTCTTCAAAAACAGGGCGGGTTTGGAGAGCTCTTTGCCCACTAACAGACCCCGTCGGAGACTTCAGCTCAGGATGCTGAGGGCAGGGCAGCCATTTCACTCCCTCTCTCTCCCTCCCCCCTCGGTGTCCAGCTGAATTACTTTGCTCCCGAGCGACCCCCCCACCCCCAAAACATCAGGGAACTGGAGGAGCTACGAGCTGGAAAGCAGTGGGTTCCTCTCCAACCCTGAGCAGACTCACACTTAGCTGGGCCTTCCACATGCTGCAGAATCAGCCTTGGTGTGCTGGGTGTGCCAACAGAGCACAGCGTGGCATTGGAGGAGGAGGAACTCTCCTCTAGTGTCGCAGCAGCCCAAGGCTGGAGGGAATTCAGCCATCCCATCCCTCAGAGCCAAGGGGTCTCAGGAGAGTCCCCCCACCCTGTTCCTCCACCCCTGCTTTCCTACAGGGATATGGCAACCTACAGCGATACGGGTAGGAATCACACACCTCTTTTGTGCCCTGTCTCGGGACCGTTGTTGGCGCTTGAAGCTGAGTGGTGGTGGCATCAAAAGGGATCTGTCGTAGACGGGCTTCCCAGGCAGGCTGCCCTCAGAGCTCGATGGCGATTCAATCACTATCTTGGGTATTATCCATGGAGGCCGGGCTGCATGAGGGCCACTCAGCTCCGCCTTGTTTGCCTCCGGCACTCTGCCATCACTGAGGGTTTTCTCTGCTCCTCGTCCTTCTCTGATGCTCTGAGACTGCACTGCCTGGGCTCCACCTGCCTTTGGTACTGGAGCTTTGGCTATGGATTTGCCCACAAACTGACTCATTGGTGCCGGTCTCACCACCCCTCTTTCTTCTTTCAAACTCTGAGGCTGTGCTGGACGTATTTCTGGAGCCTTCCCTTTGGTGATGACTTTGCCCTGAAGCTGGCTGCTCAGTGCTGGCTTCACTGCTTGTTTTCTGACCCACTGAGCTCCAGCAGCCTGAGCCCGACCCAAGCCTTGTGCTGGAGCTCTGGCTGTGTGTTTCCCATCACTTTTGCTGCTCAGCACCGGCTTTGCTGCTCCTCTTCCTTCCTGGCAGCTCTGAGGTTCCACTCCACGAGTGCGGCCTGGCTCTGCTGCTTTACTTTGTGCTGTCAGCTTGTGCTGACCTTGGCTGCTCAGTGCCGGCCTCACCGCACCTTGTTCCTCTGTGCACCTGTGGGGTTTTATTGCCCGTGCTGGACCCGTGGGTGGTGCAGTGCTTTTGGTCGTGCCTTCACTCTGGGTTTTGCTGGGCACAGCCATCTTTTTGGGTGAAGACACCGCCGGGAGCGCTGGAACTTGACTGAAAGAGAAGAGCAGAGCAGAGGAGATGCTTTACAGTGTGTGACATTTTTGGGGCCACATCCTGCAGCCACCTTTGGGGCCACATCCTGCAGCCTTGGCTGCAGCACAGCCTTCCCCAAGCAGAGCTCACAGGCTGCCCTTGGGTTCTCTTGAGGGCCAGAAGGGAACCAGCCCTGTGATCTCACAGCAGCCACATACTACCCATCCATGCTCTGCATTCAGCAGTGCCGGACAGCCCCAGGCAGTGGGGCTGGAGAATGGGCCCTTGCTGGTTCAGCCCCATGAGGATCCCAACCCTGAGCACCCAGCCTCACCTGGGCACAGAGCTCTTCTTCTGCTCCACCCTTGTTTTGGGAAAAGAACCTGTGCCTCCTCTATGGGCAGTGCTCCGTCGGCCATGTAAGGATGGCTGCTCAGGGATCTTTCCTGGCCCTGGGAAGAAGACATCTCATCAGAGGGGATTCGCTGTCAATCTGCCATCTCTGGGACGTGCAGGGCTGCTCAGGCCTGTCCCAAACCATCCAGGGGGGCCGCTCCACTTCCCTGGCAGATGCTCCCTCCCTCCAGGGACGTCTGTCCCTCTTGCCCAGCTCCTCCTCTCAGAGGTGCAGCTCAGATTTGGGCCCGCTTTCCTGACCTTTGCTTTGGGAAAGAGGAGCTGAGTGGTGTCTGTGAGCTGACAGCCTCTTCTAGGGGCTCGTTGCCCAAAGGGAGGACGGGGCCGAGGATCCCCCCCCCCTCCTGCCACACCCAGGGATGGGGGCACGTGGGAACATCGCATCCTGCACCTTAGATTTTATGAGGCATCCTCATTTCATGAGACCAACATGTGGCTGGGAGAGGCATGAATCTTTGCATGAGTTGGAGCCATTGGGTGATCACTGAGTGGGGCTTTTCCCACGGCAGCTTGGTTGTGTGGGGCACGGAAAGGAGCTGGCTGCTGCTTTACCTTTCTTGTCCCGGCCAAGAGGTGGCACGCCCAAACCCTCTTCTTTCTCCATCTTGCCCTCACCAGGCACTTCCCTGGATGCCTTGGATGGTTTCCTGGGAGGTGGTTTGTGGATAAACTCCAACTTAAACCTGTACAGAAGGAGAGGATGGAGGCGTGACTCAGCAGCCTTTGCTGCCCACCGGCATTGCCTGCTCACAGCTTGATTTTCACACTGCATCAAGGTCCAGCATCCCCCAAAGCTGCCTGTGCCCCAATTCCAGGGGCTGTGCTGGGAAATGGGGTCACCCAGCTGAGAAATCCAGGCCTCAAAAGGATGAAAACATCACCTAAATTCCTTCATCTCTACCATCAGATCTTCCTCACAGAAACCTCTACAGCTCTGGGACGTGTAAATAGGTCCCAAGGGTGGATTCTCAAAGTGCCCACCTCTGGAGAGAAGGTAAAGGCTCCAGGAGGAAATGCTGTGGATCATCTGCTCCATTATAGTTCCCTAAGCAACAGCACAACCTGAGTCCTGAGCTGTCAGCAGACCCCAGGGGAGCCTGATATACTGACTTCAACAGCAAACACCCCTCTGGTTGTGGAGCTGGGTGAAGGCCCCGTGCCCAGATTCGGTGACTTTCTCCACCCTGCTTAACTCCCCCCCATGTGGGGTCACCTGTCGGGTCTGATTTGCACACACAGTCAAATCAGGCTGTTTTCCCCAGGTAAACCAGCAATCTCTATGGGGTAATGCCATCATTCCATGGGACTGCAGGCAGCTGCATTACTCAGGTCATTGGTTAACGGCACATCCTTTGCAGACAGCACAGTTATGACTGGCAATCCACAGACTTACAGCACCAAATGAGGCATCCCCCCAGTGCTCAGCCTCCCCCCAGCCCCTCTGATGGCTGAGGACAAGCTGCAACACAAGAGGCTGCCACCAGACTTGTTTGCCCATCCCATGTGGCAGCACAGAAACAACACTGGCTGCCCAGAGTCCTCATGGCAGGACAGCTGTGGTCACAAGGAGGAAACGATAGCAAGGGAGAGCCGAGCAGCTGCGCTGAGCAGAGGCTCCATCCACAAACATACTCACTCAGGAAAGACGATGACCCGGCCAGAGAGTGTCAGGGAGGCCACCTCTGCCACCCGGGACACCACCATGTCCAGCAGCCAGGGGACCTGCAGGGGAGGATCAGGGAGGCGGTGGAACATCCTTGTGATGGCTGAAGCACTCGGGAGCGGAGGGAGAGCTGACAGCACCATAGCTCTCTTGGCTGCCTGAGCAGCTGGCCGGGTTCTGGCAGGCCATATGCAGGCAGGGTAAGGGCTGTGGGACTGCCCGGGTCAGGCAGAACCCAAAAGCTCACCTTGAAAACTGCTGTTTCCAGACTGGCTTTCCCACAGACCTTCTCGAGGAAGTCGTAGTAGAATTTCATTTGAACTCGTGCTCCTTCTAAGAAGAGGACCCCGATGTCCTTCAGGACAAAGGCAACGCTCTCCCCGTTCCTCAGGCAGTGGGAGATGAGGGATGTGGTGCTGCATATGCAGGTCTCCACTCTGTGCCGGGACACCGATGCAGTTGAGGCCACCTCGGTGTACTTGAGGGGCTCCACTTCCTTATGGCCTGTAAAATCACACCAGGTGGTCAGAATTGGTCACTTAGCAGCCCTCCTGCCCCTACTTCTGAGTGCTACTTGTATTCACCACCCAGGACGGCCCTGTGTTTGGATGGGCTCCATGGAAGGGCTGGTTTGCTTCTGAAAGTGGAGGCAGCCGTCCTGTTTGCCAGCAAGGGTTGAATTCTCCTCCTACCTGTCAGGAGTTCCTCATCACCTGTCAGATTGTGGACGTCCAGAAGGTTCCTGGCCAGGCGAAACGCCGGCCACTGCACAACCAGGGTGCCCTCCTTAGCCCTGATCTCTTTGAAGACGATGTCGAAGGAACCGAAGGTAGGAATTCGGATCCCCTACGAGTGGAAGAGAACGGAAGGGCCCAAGGGTTAAGGCTGAAGGAGGGCCTGGGAGTTTCCCTGCACAGGGACCGTGCTTCAGGCCCTGCTGTATCATCTGCCACTGTTGAGAGGTGCTGGCCTGGGGACTGGGAGTCATTTGGGAAGGAACTGCCCACCCCTCTCCTTCCCACCACCCTCCAAACTGCAGCATGGCAGCCCCAGCAGAAGCAGCTTCATGGAATCCAGGATTCCAGCAGCTGGGAGCAGCGCTGAGATCCAGCACCTCCTGCCACAAGCAGTGCTGCACCTGTGGGAGGCCCACTGGGACTTCATAGGGACTTTTGGGGGGGATGTCCCTATGAAGAACCTCATATGGACTTCAAGGGGGGGACATCCCTATGAAGAACCTCATAGGGACTTCAAGAGGGGAACATCCCTATGAAGAACCTCATAGGGACTTCAAGGGGGGGATATCCCTATGAAGAACCTCATAGGGACTTTGGAGTGGGACATCCCTATGAAGAACCTGCATTCTGGGGAGGGGAAGAGTCACTGCATCGCACAGCCCAGGGCCAAGGGGACTGCCCAGCTCTCCAAGGGGACCGGCAGGAAACAGGTGCTGACCCACCTTGTGCAGCAGGAGTTGTTGTTGCACACAGACGGCCACGGAGTCCCAGACGGCCACTCGCTCTGCAGAGCAAAGGTAAAGCAGGTTGCAGCCCATCTACCCCTTCCCAGCATCCCGACTGCCTCAGAGCGGGATGGCAGGTGAAAAGGGTCAGCGTCATCCCTGATCCCAAAGAGAGACAGCCCCGAGGAAGAGTGCTGGTTCCGGCCCACTCGCTGCCAGGACCCATTGGCAGCGGTGCCGTGTGCTGGCTGTGGATCCCCGTACCTTTGGTGGTGCCATATGGACTCCTGGAGGCACAGCCCGTTGCGGGGCCGTCCTCCCACCAGCTTAACTTGGTACGTATCACACGCGCAGGTTGCTCCTTGTTGGCAGCAGCCATGTGGGAGCTCACCCCTTCCAGATGCTTCCAGTCGTCTGCCAGAAGCTCCTCCAGGATGTGGCACCCACCACCCTGCAGCCGCTCTGATGCTGCTCCTGGGTTCCATGTCACACAGCAGCCCATTGTGACGCAATGGAATGCAGCCGGTGATGGCTGCTGCCCATTCTGTGCCTGCCTGCTGCCTGCCCTGCCTGCAGGAGCCCAGCTTTGCTCTTTTCAGGCTGATGCTCATCCCCTGTGTGCCATGGCCCCCACCAGAAGGGATGGAGGTGGCTCTGGGCCCAAGGCACGTTCACCTGCAGCCCTCCCGCTGCCCTCTCCTCCTTGCTCCACTCCCAGCCCGGCTCTTCTCACCATCTCACCCACACTTGAACTCCTCCTTGTGGGTAGATGAGAAGCTGAAGAGCACGGCATGGCTGCCCACATGCAGCTGCACTTCCCAATGCAAACAGCAACAGACAGTGCATCAGAACCCTGAAAAGCCAACAGGGAAGAGAGGCAAGCTCAAGGCTCAGGGATACCTTTCTTCCTCCCGCACTGCTTTTGTTTCTCTCAGCCCTCACAGAGCAGGGGATGCTCACAGTCCATCGCCAGCAGTTCCAGCTGAGCTGAAAGGCCACCAGTTGGGAACACCAACACGGAAACGTGGGACAAGCAGCTCCATTTCCAGGGAGGGACGTGAAGCCAAACACTTCATGTGTGTTCACATGTAATCACATGAAGCCTGTGATTACAAGCACGAGCCAGGCACGTTTTGAGCGGCTATTGAAAGAGGCAGCACCACTATTCAAATGTTTGTTTCGCTTTTATTTGTAACAAAGAGATGCAAAATGCATCCAAAATACATTTCAATATGAAATCAAATAGGCGGGATACTGGTAATGAATAAAGACACAGCTTCCATAGTTCCTCTCTGCAGTCCACGAAAGGGAAAGCACAGCCAGGTGTGAAAACCGGACCACACAGTGTGTGTCCTTTGGTGCACCTCTGAGGAAGCATTCCAGGCGATTCTGCTGTCCTTTGTGCCTTCCTGCTCAAGCCCTTATCGTTTCTTTTTGCTTTCCTTCTTGGCTTTCTTGCTCAGCTGAGCAGCACTTGCCTTGGGTTTCTTCACCGTCTCCCAAGTCTTAGACTCAAAACCCTCCGAGTCCTACAAGAATCAATTGGGAAACAGTCAGGGAGCTTTCTAACAACTGAAAGGGAAGAGAAGCAAGAGAGGATGGGTGGATGTCAAATAAGGGAAAAGCTCAACAGGCAAGAATAAAACTATCCCTGAGCTCCAGCACACACGCGTGACCACTGCCTTATTAATAATAACAGCAATCTTATTCTAACCATTGAAGTTTCCCATGTTCACATACCTGGTTGTACACGTGTTCGCGGCCTTGCTGCTGCTGTGCTCTACAATGCCAGTCACAGAAATAGAGTGCAGAAAGCTGATCTGTTGAAGACAGAGGAGTGAGCTGTGCTTAACCAACACTGCTTCAGTGCACGCTTACAGTAAGGCACACCTACCTTACAATGGCCACGCACGAAGCTCCAGACACAGCTCCAGACTGTTTCCATGAAGCCCAATTGCATTTCACAGCCACTCACGCTCTGCTCCTTGACAATCTTCAACAGAAAAGTCACAAGATGCAAAACCCATCCCTCGGAGATGTCACAGACCTCTGCACTCATGAAGCAGCACTCATGGCATTGGGTGAGAAAGCAGACGTGTGCTTATCAAGTGAGCTCTGTTTGCTGCCAGCTGCTGGTAGGAACCCACCCAGCTCTAAGTACGAACAGTAACCTATGTCTAACTCTAAAACAGGAACAAAAACCTACACCTAACAATAAAACGTGAACAATAACCTACTCCTAACACCTAATCCTAACTAACTAAATTTAACAATAAAAATAGGATTCAGATGGAACTGGGGGCCTGCAAGGTCTCAGAAGAGGAGATGATGTTAAATGAAGCCACCCGGCTAATGCCGGGGGCTGGGGCCACGCAGACGGTACGGAGCCCAGCGCCTGGACCAGTGATGCTGCAGCTGAGGTGGTACTGCTTGTCATGGTTTTGTAATTTCGTAATTTTGCTATCAGTATTCCACATCATAACATCATGTAAAGTATGGATACTTCTATTGAATGTGCAGTCCACAGAAGAAGACTACATATCCCAGAGAACAACAGGGGTAATGATAAGTCACAGGACCAGGACGCTATATAATCTCGTTCCCAGGCTGGAGTGCCCTCCTTCTTCTCTTGAACTTCTCGGAGAGTGGGAAGCGTTCCAGCCGTGTCGCCTAGAGTTCACAGTAGGCCTCTCGGTTTTCGGGGACTCTCTCTCTCTGTTTCGTTCGATTTGTTAGCCTCAATTATATTATATTGTGTTATCTTGTATTTTGATATCATATTTAGTAAAATAAGTTTTTCCTCCTTAGATTGTCACTGTTTTATCCCACTCCCCTTTTTCCCCCTCCTTTCCGGGCCCCGGGGAGGGGGGCTCACGGGTTGGCTTCCCCTGTCACAGGCATAGGTAAATCTAAGTAACCCGTGACACTGCTGCAGGGCCTGGCACGGTGGTGTGGTGCCAGGCCAGCTGTGCATCGGGCGGATCCACCTCCATGGGCTCGTCCTCAGGTGGATCCACCTCCATGGGTTCATCCTCAGGTGGATCCACCTCCATGGGTTCATCTGGAGGTGGATCCACCTCCATTGGTTCATCCTCAGGTGGATCCACCTCCATGGGTTCATCCTCAGGTGGATCCACCTCCATGGGCTCCACAGAGGTGGTCACGCGCCTGGTCCAGGCGCGATGGCAATGGGCTCGCTTGCGTGTCTGCTGCCTGATGGTCCTGGTGGGCCCCCTCCTCCTCCTCCTCGACCCCACGGTCCCCAGAACCATCTTCCCACCTAAATGTTGGGTTTCCTCCTGCCTCGCTCTCTTAGGCCCCCACATGGCTGTTAATGGCCAGAGCTCTAAGAGGCGAGTGCATTGCGTGGGGCAGTGGTGAACAAGGTGACATCTGAGGCCAGGGTTCTAACATGGCCCAACAGGGTTCTAACTGCTGGCACTGCTGGCACTGGCGTTCCACATGGCATGAGGAGGGGGCTGGAGGACAGGGCACGGCACGGGAGCCAGAAGGCACTGCCTGTGCCCAGCGGGCAGCCCTTCTCTCCGGCCAGCAAGAGGCCACAGAGGAGCCGGCCCTGAGCAAAGGGCCCTCGGCCTCCTTCATCCTCCCCCTTCTTCCACAAGGGAATCTCTTGGCACTGCCATACGCAGCACGCAGCACCACGCTGATGGGGCTCCTGAGCTCAGCGCCAACAACAGCAGGCTCCAAAGGGCACCTGACTACGCCTGCCTGCTGGGACACACCAGCTCTGCTCTCCATGTTCCAATCCAGAGCCTCTCCTTGTAACACCTCCGACTCCATTTGCATCCACTCATTCTGATTGGAAAGCAGGTTGCAGCCCATCTACCCCTTCCCAGCACCCCGACTGCCTCAGAGCGGGATGGCAGGTGAAAAGGGTCAGCGTCGTCCCTGATCCCAAAGAGAGACAGCCCCGAGGAAGAGTGCTGGTTCCGGCCCACTCGCTGCCAGGACCCATTGTCTATGGAACGCTATGGTGTGTCTATGTGGCAAAATGAGTTTCTATGGGTGGCTATGGGAGCTCTATGGGGCACAATGGGTTGCCTACGGGGCTCTATGGGATGTATAGGGGCTCTATGGCGCGGCTATATGTCCTTATGTGGTGTCTATGTGGCACTATGTTGTGCTATGGAGTGCTGTGAGGCACTATGGGGTGCTATGGGGCTCTATGGAGCAGTATAGGGTGTCTATGGGTCCCTATGGGGTGTAATGGGGCGCTGTGGGGCACAAGGGAGTGTCTATGAGGCTCCATGGGCTGCTATGGGGCACTGTGGAGTAGCTATGGGATGATTTGGGGTCTCTTTGTGCCCCTATGGGTCACTATGGGTCACTATGTGGTGTCTATGGGGCTCTATGGGGTGGCTATGCTTTGCTGTAGGGTGGCTATGGGGTGCTTTGGGGTATCCTTGGGTTCCTATGGGGCGCTATGGGTGACTATGGGGTGCTATGGTTTGCTATGGGGCTCTATGTGGAAGAATGGGGTCTCTATGGGGCGCTAAGGGGTCCCTATGGGGCTCTATGGGGAGTCTATGGGGTGTCTTTGGGGATCTATGGGTTGTCTGTGGGGCTCTATGGGGTCTGCATGAAGTCTGTATGGGGTTCAGTGGGTCTCTATGGGGCTCTATGGGGTGTCTACAGGCACTATGGGGCGATATGGGGTGTCTATGTGGTTCAATTGGGCTCTATGGTGTGGCTGTATGGCCTTATGTGGTGTCTATGGGGCACTGTGGGCTGCTATGGGGTGCTGTGGGGAACTATGGGGTGTCTATGGGGCTCTATGGAGCAGTATGCTGTGTCTATGGGTCCCTATGGGGTGCAATGGGGTGCTGTGGGGCACAATGGAGTGTCTATGAGGCTCCATGGGCTGCTCAGGGGCACTATGGAGTAGCTATGGGGTGCTATGGGGTCTCTTTGGGCCCCTATGGGTCACTATGGGGTGTCTATGGGGCTCTATGGGGTATCTTTGTGTTCCTATGGGGCGCTATGGGTGACTATGGGGTCGCTATGGGTTTCTTTGAGGCACTATGGGTCTCAATGGGGTCTCTATGGGTCTCTATCCTTATGGCTCCCAATGACTGTCTATGGGTCTCTATGTGTCCCTATGGGTCCCAGTGTCTCTCTATGTGTCCCTATGGGTCCCAGTGTCTCTCTATGGGTCCCAATGTCTTCCTCTGGATCTCTATGGGTCCCTATGGGTCCCAGTGTCTCTCTATGTCCCCCTGTCTAGGTGGTAACTATACAGATGGTAACAAAGATGGTAACAAATGTACAGAGGTTCTAAGCGAGAGAGAAACTCACCAGTGGTGATGCCTTCGCTGAGGAAGCTGGGGCGGTCTTCACTGCAGAGCGATGTCCAAGAGATGCTGCCTCACAGAATCACAGAATTCTCAAGGTTGGAAAAGGGCTGCCAGCTTTTGTAGGAGAATAGCATGGGAGACAGTTGTGAAGGCTTTGCTGAAGTCCAAGTAGAGCACATCAACAGCCTTTCTTTCTTTCCTTCATCCATCAGATGGGTCACAGGATCGTAGAAGGAGATCAGATTGGTCAAGCAGGAGCTGCCCTTCACGAACCCATGCTGGCTAGGTCTGATCTCCTGCTCATCCCACACCTGCCGCATCTGTCATCTCCCTCAAGACAATTCGTTCCATTCCCTTCCCTGGCACCGAGGTCAGGCTAACAGGCCTGGAGTTGCCCGGATCCTCCTGACAACCTTTCTTGGAAATGGTAGTCACGTTGATAATTGAATTATTATGCCTCCCAAAGTGTCCCTATGTGTCTCTATGTCTCTCCATGGGGTCCCAATGTGTCCCAATGTCCCCCTATGGATCTCTATGTCCCCCTATGGGTCCCAGTGTCTCCCTATGGGTCACTATGTGTCCTTACGTGTCCCAATGTCCCCCCTGTGTGTTGCTATGTGCCTCTATGGGATCTCTTAAGATTATCTCTGGGCCCAAATGTCTTCCTACAGGTATCTAAGGGTTTCAATGTGGTCCCTATGTGCCTCTATGGGGTCTCTTATGGGTCTCAGCAGGGTCCCTATGTGTCTGTATGGGTCTCACTGTCCCCCACTGTAATCCATGGGTTCCCTATGTGCTCCATTTTCCCCCTATGTGTCCCAGTGTCTCCCTATGGGTCTTTATGTGTTCCTATGTGTCCCAATATCCCCCCTATGGGTTGCTATGTGCCTCTATGGGGTCTCTTATGGGTATCTCTGGGCCAAATGTCTTCCTATGGGTATCTTTGTGTTTCAATGTGCTCCCTATGTGCGTCTATGGGGTCTCTTATGGGTCTCAGCGGTGTCCCAATTTGTCTTTATGGGTATCACTGTCCCCCACTGTATTCCATGGGGTCCCTATGTGTCCCAGTGTCCCCTTATGGGTCCCAGTGTCTCCCTATGGGTCACTATGTGTTCCTAGGTGTCCCAATGTCCCCACTATGGGTTGCTATGTGCCTCAATGGGGTCTCTATGGGGTCTCTTATGGGTATCTCTGGGCCCAAATGACTTCCTGTGGGTATCTATCTGTTTCAATGTGCTCGCTACGTTTCTCTATAGGGTCTCTTATGGGTCCCAGCAGAGTCCCTATGTGTCTCTATGCGTCTCACTGTCCCCCACTGTAATCCATGGGGTCCCTATATGTCCCAATATCCCCCTATGGGTCCCAGTGTCTCCCTATGGGTCACTATGTGTCCCTATGTTTCCCTATGTCCCCACTATGGGTTGCTATGTGCCTCTATGGGGTCTCTAAGGGGTCTCTTATGGGTATCTCTGGGCCCAAATGTCTTCAGATGGGTATCTATGGGTTTCAATGTGGTCCCTATGTGCCTCTATGTGGTTTCTTATGGGTCTCAGCTAGGTTCCCTATTTGTCTTTATGGGTATCACTGTCCCCCACTGTAATCCATGGGGTCCCTATATGTCCCAATGTCCCCCTATATGTGTCCCAGTGTCTCCCTATGAGTCACTATGTGTCCCTGTGTATCCCAACGTCCCCCCTATGCGTTGCTATGTGCCTCTATGGGGTCTCTATGGGGTCTCTTATGGGTAGCTCTGAACCCAAATGTCATCCTATGGGTATCTATGGGTTTCAGTGTGGTCCCTATGTGCCTCCATGGGGTCTCATATGAGTCTCAGCATGGTCCCTATGTGTCTCTATGGGTCTCACTGTCCCCCACTGTAATCCATGGTGTCCTTATGTGGACCAGTGTCACCTAATGTGTCCCAGTGTCTCCCTATGTGTCACTATGTGTCACTATGTGTCCCAATGTCCCCCATATGCGTTGCTATGTGCCTCTATGGGGTCTCTATGGGGTCTCTTATGTGTATCTCTGTGCCCAAATGTCTACCTATGGGTATCAAAGGGTTTCAATGTGGTCCCTATGTGCCTATATGGGGTCTCTATGGGGTCTCTTATGGGTATCTATGGGCCCAAATGTTTTCATATGGGTATCTATGGGATTCAACGTGGTCCCCATGTGCCTCTATGGAGTCTCTTAAGGGTCTCATCGAGGTGAGGACATTGGGACACCTAGGGACTTCATTGATTACAGTGGGGGACAGTGAGACCCATAGAGACACATAGGGACCTCGCTGAGACCCATACGAGACCCCATAAAGGCCCATAGCAACACATAGGGAGGACATTGGGCCACATAGGGACACATAGTGACCCATAGGGAGACACTGGAACCCATAGGGGTACATTGGGACACATAGGGACCCCATGGATTACAGTGGGAGACAGTGAGACCCAGACACATTTGTAGAGAAAAGGATTTCTATTGGGGATGAAAACCACTCTTTTGGGTAGAAAATGCTACTTGTAATGATGAAAAGCTTTGTATTGGTAAGAAAATGAATTTTTTGCAAGATTCAAGAGTGATACCTAAGAGAGAACACATTTTTCCTGGTGTAAGTCTTGATATTAGTGTGAAATACATCGGAAATTTGTCTGAAATGGATAATTCTTATGTTAATGTCATTATTTTGTAGGGGAAGACAGATATTCTGGAATCAATGAGTCATAATTTGTTACAAAGCATCATTTTAAAGAGAATGTGTCTTCTTTTGGGGATGAAAACCAGTAATTTAGGGAGAAAGTGCTATTTGTAGGGATGAAAAGCATTAGTTTGGGAAGAAAACCATAGCTTTGCAAGGATGAAGAGTGATACCTAAGAGTGTACTTTTCATTTCTGGGATAAGTATTGATATTCATGTGACCTACTTCTAAAATTTGTCAGAAATCGATATTTCTGTTGGAAATGTCATTCTTTTTTAGATGAAAAGAGTTATTCTGGAAACAATGTGTCATATTTGGCTACAAACGATAATTTTGTAGAGAAATCCATTTCTTTTGGTGATGAAATGCAGCGACTCGGCACGGACTCAGATGTGAACGATCCAAATCGTTTATTACAAGTTCTCACATCCCTTATATACCTTCACAAGTTGTTATTTTCTAACTTTCCCATCTGCCCTTACAACTTTCCCAAACATCTTACATGTCAACAAAGCATTCTACAAAACACTTTTCAACTGTCCATGCAGGCACATAACCAATCAGAGCTGTGAGACTCTTCTTCTCCTTGCAGAGGTGTCCTTGGTTCCCATGCTGTTTATCTTGCTCCACAGCTGCTGCTCTGAACAGCTTTTCTTGTATCCCCACAATTCCCCCTTTTTTGTTTATTGACAAGCTACTGCCATACTATAAAATAATAATACTAATTATATTAATAACATAATCATTATAACTCAATCAAGGCCTCGATTGACAATATTCTGAAAATGAAAAAGGAGATAAGGCAAATGACAAAATATATGGTTAAATCCACTAAAATATCAGACGCATTTTGCCTGCGGCCTAAGTTCCTACAACCTGGAAAAGAACCCCTGAGAATCCAATTCTGTGTAAATTTGAAATAGGTTAGAAAAGACTTCAATTTCGTGTTATCCATCCCGTTAGCATGAAGCAAATACTCCCTAAGCTAGCACATTATTACTTATTGTCCCTGGAGAGGCAGAAAACTGCAGAAAAGGAGAGAGAAGGATCATGTTGGCGGTGGATGCGATAGGCAGCGCCAGCAGGGCGTCCCCTGCTTCAAGGTGCACTTTCCCTTTCTCATCCACCACGGATTCTCTCTTGCTCTTTTCCTACTCAGGGTCTGAATGGTATTTTCCATTTGTACACTGCATCCGCATGGCCAGTGCATGGTACAGAGTCCAAGTGGAACACCTGCTTACAAAACAGAATAAATTGCCGAGGTTAGCTTTTTTTTGCAAGCACCTTTGTTTCAATTGATGCATGGTCATATTTTGAAAATCCCAATTAGTGAGATGAAAAAGAGTTAATAACTGTTATGTTTAAGAATCATCCGTTTGTCCAGGATTCTTTTCCAGGGTCTTATTTTTACAAACTAAGAAGAGGCTAGTTGATAGGCTAATAAAATCATAACTGAACATTACTAATACACTAGAAGAGCTATTCCCATAATTTCCAGCATTGGTAACATCAAATCCTATTTAACTTATATTCTATCTACTGCCAAAATAGGAAAGACACACAATAATCTAAATAATGCTTAATAATTCTAATTCTTAAATTTATACCAGTAATGTGGAAGAGTTACCTACTATGTCTTACCATTACTAAAATTATTATTTGCAATACAACAAATTACAAAGCAATATCAATGAAGTAAGAGGCGTATAATCACAATCATTATTAAGGCTGGGTGTTATTTTCTGCCTTGAGATGAGGCCGAACATATCTTGCCGGAACCCATGTAGGGCCAGTCCTTGTAGAAACACAAGCATATCCACGACCCCAGGTTATCAATGGTAAGGGACCTTCCCAGTGCCCTGTGGCCATATTTCGAATGTTAACCATTGGCCGTTCCTTGAGCACTGGGGAACCCTCAAAATGACGATCCACACGAGTTGTATTTGTATGATCACGATTCAAAAAATTCAGCACAAACAAAGCCTTACATAATCTTTCTTGTGGTGTGTCTCCCGTATTCCCCCTTTTTTGTTTATTAAGAACAGATTTCAGTGTTTGATGAGTACGCTCAATGATAGCTTGTCCAGTGGGAGAATGAGGGATGCCTGTAATATGTCTAACTTCCCATTCTTGAAGGAAAGTTTGAGTGGCCTTAGAAGTATAAGCGGGCCCATTATCTGTTTTTACCGTATGAGGGATTCCCATAGCAGCATAAGCAGATAACCAGTGTTTACGGGCGTCACGACTGCGTTCACCTGTATGTGCTGTGGCAAATATGTAAGAAGAATGAGTATCTATCGTTACATGTACGTATTTTAGACGGCTGAATTCAGGAACGTGAGTGACATCTGTCTGCCAGAGTTGAAGAGGGGCTGTTCCACGTGGATTTGTCCCAGTTTGAGGCAAAGGGGCAATTGCCTGGCAGTCTGGGCATGTTAAAATAATGTTACGGGCTTGATCTACTATCAGTTGGAATTGTTTTTGTAAGGCTCTCCTGTTCTGATGGAAAAATTGATGGGAGAGTCGTGCTTGCTCAAATAATTGAGGAGTAGCAAAAGCGACTGTGGCTTGATCAGCCTTACGGTTGCCCTCAGTTAAAGGACCAGGCAATGTAGTATGCGATCGAATGTGCATAATAAAATAAGGAAGAGTACGGTGAGAAACATAATGCAAGACTCGTTTGAGCTGTACAAACAAAACCGGATTATCAACTTCCTTAAGAAAGGATCCTTCAATCCGCTGAATGATACCTGTAACATACAAAGAGTCAGTTATTATATTAAGCTTTTGGTCTGAAAAAATTTGGAAAGCTCGAGCTACTGCAGCAAGTTTTACAACTTGAGGTGATCCATCAACAACATGTACGTCTGACTGCCATTGTGTAGCAGTCGCACGCCAGAGAACCACTGCTTGGTGTGTCTTGCCAGAGCCATCTGTAAATACAGTAACAGCATTAGGTATTGGAACATGTGAAAGTAAAGTATTAGTAGCAATGGGGATATCAGCCAAATTATGTAGTAACTGATGTTTGGGAGGATGAGTGGACAATTGTCCGGTATAGTCTGCCATAGCAGTCTGAAAAGGAAGTGACTGCGCAAGCATCCAATCTAAATCTTTTTTAGTAGCAGGTACGTATATGCAATCAGGGTCAAGAGCTCGTAGAATTTGTAGACGATGACGACCTCGCTGTATTAGCATAGCAAACATTTCCACTCGTGATGTAATAGTTTTTGAAAATGTATGAGGTAAAAATACCCATTCGAGAATAATGAGAGGATCCTTTTTTGAGGTATCCCATTGACATAACAAGCTATATGGCTGATAGAAGTTGGATATTATTATGAGATGTACTGGAAGTGATAAACAAACACGATGGCTGTATCGATTTTGCACTGATGTTATTACAGAGTCTAAGCATTGTTGTGCTTCTGGTGTTAATTGTCTTTTAGAAGTTAGATCTGGGTCTCCTTTCAGTAGTTTGAATAAAGGATGCAGCTCTTGAGTAGTAATTCCCAAAAGTGGCCGCAACCAATTGATGGTTCCTAATAACTTTTGCAGATCATTTAATGTCCATACGTGAGGTACTATTTTGAGGATTTGTGGCTGAATAGTGTGAGATGCAATTTTCCATCCTAAATATTTCCATGGAGAACTAAGTTGCACTTTTTCTTCTGCTATTTATAAGCCTATAGATTGGACTGCCTCCCGGACGAGCAGTAAAGCGTCCTTTAGACCCTCTTCTTGTTCTGCTGCTATTAAAATATCATCCATGTAATGATAAATAAGGACATGAGGTCTAGCCTTTCGTACTGGTTGTAATGCATTTGCTGCAGTCAATTGACATATCGTTGGACTATTAAGCATTCCTTGTGGTAACACTGTCCAATGATACCGCTGAACAGGGCTTTGTAGGTTGATAGAGGACACTGAGAAAGCAAATCGTGGTGCATCTTTTGGATGAAGCTGAATGGTAAAAAAACAGTCTTTCAAATCAATGACTGCTATAGGCCAATCCGAAGGTAACATTGAGGGTGAAGGAAGGCCAGGCTGCAACGCTCCCATAGGCTCAATTACTGCATTGACAGCACGCAAGTCCTGTAAAAGTCTCCATTTTCCACTCTTCTTGAGGATAACAAAAACCGGAGTATTCCAAGGGCTGGTAGTAGGCACTATGTGACCAGCAGCTAGCTGTTCTTGAACTAACTCATGTAAGTGCAGCAACTTTTCTCTTTTTAAGGGCCACTGATCTACCCAAATAGGTTGTTCTGTTTTCCAAGCTAAGGGTATAGGTTGCTGCCGATCAATGGCCCTTACTGAAAATTTGTCTGCAAAATCATACCCCACTGACTTAAGAGATCACGACCCCACAAAGTACAGGGAATTGGTAAAATGTAAGGAGCAGCGTGAGCAATGCGACCATCAGGCCCTTCAAAAGATAAAATTCGGGCACTTTGTTTTGGCTGCTGTAGGCCCCCAACCCCCACAATAGCAGAATTAGGGTCTCTTAGTGGCCACTCAGAGGGCCAATCACTGGACTTAATGATGGTAACATCAGCTCCAGTATCCACTAGTCCTAATAACTGCCTGCCATTTACTAAGCATGGTAATAAAGGTTTGTCTTTTGACAGTTGTGTGGTCCATAGCACAACAGGTTTATCTGTGCTCCCAAATCCACCGGTTCGATCTCTAATACCAGGTTTGGTCATAGAATGAAAAGGGACTAATTGTGCTATTTTTTGGCCTTTTGGAATAAAACAGGGGGGTGAGGGTGTCCATGCCATTATCTTAATTTCCCCGGTATGGTCAGCATCTATAACTCCAGGTAAAACAAAAAGTCCCATCCTTGTAACAGAAGAACGTCCTAACAAGAGGGCGCTACGCCCGTCCCCAAGGGGACCCATTACCCCTGTTGGAATGAGAGTCACGGTGCTATCAGTCAGCGTCACTGACTGGGCAGTGGACAAATCCACTCCTGCGCTGCCAATGGTGGCTGGTCTGAGTGAGCTGGCCAGACAGCATCTGGCTGAGTCGGGACCGTATTTGCTGTCATAGCGCGCGGTCTCGCGCTCCTCTTGCCGTTTCCCGGCAGATCGCAGGGCTGTGCAGCAACAGGAAGTTTGGATCGGCAGTCTCTAGCCCAGTGTAGCCCCTTCCTGCACCGTGGACAGGGTCGAGTTGGAACAGCAGAAGCATTTTTATTTACTCGCTTGGGCTTTTTACAGTCCCGTTGGACACGACCTGGTTCTCCACAATTGTAACACTTTACTTTTTGAGCTGTCCCTGCATCAAGTTGGGTGGCCAATGAATCTGCTAGCAGGGCCATTTTATGACTTTCTGTGCCTACATCTTGACAGGCTTTAATCAAGTCAGTAATTGATGGGTCTGCATTCCTTAGGGACTTTAAAACCTTTCGACAGTCTGCATTTGCGTTTTCTACTGCTAATTGCTTAAGCAAGACATTTCGGGCAGCTTCATTTTCTACTTGTCTCTCTAATGAATTTTGTAAACGGTCAAGAAATTTAATGTAAGGCTCAGTAGCCTCTTGCCTAATTGAAGTAAATGAAGCATCGGGTGAATTAATATCAGGAACCCGACGGACAGCACGCAACACCAAAGTCTTAACTTGTTCCAGGCATTGCCTGTCCAGCTGTGCCTGTGCCTGAGGTGTTGCCCGGACCCCCTCCCCCATGAGTTCCTCTAGGCCAATGTGATTTAGATTGTTCAAATTATTCAAGGCCTGGACAGCAGCCTGATCCCGGTATTCAGTCATGAACACGGTGTATTGCATGGGAGAGAGGATCATTCGTAACACACTTTTCCAGTCATGAGGGGTCATAACATAACTATCACCAATTGCAACCAAAAGATTATATGTAAAGGTAGACTGAACTCCGTATGTTCTCACTGACTTCCTTAGCTCTTTCACTGCCTCATAAGGCAGGGGTTCCCAACGGGGGACCTGATTCGGCTGATACAACACAGGAAAGGCTTGCAATGTGTCACCATCACCCCTTAATATTGCTTCTTTTCTGCACTGCTCTAAGACACCACAGTACGCTGTAGGGAAATTTGTCGTTTCTGCTCCCTTCAAATTATCATCAGGAAGAAATGCGCCCGATTCGCATTCCGGATATACTGGACCTGGGTCACAACGATCCCCTGGTTTCGATCCGTCCGTGTCTTTAATCACGTTACACGCCGGCTGCACAGACGCTGCCGCGCACGACGTGGGGGGGGCGGAGGGCGGCGGCGCAGAGAACGTCATGGGCGGAGCGGAGGGCGGGGGCGCGGCGAGCGTCGTGGGCGGAGCGGGGGGCGGAAGCGGCGCGACGAACGTCGTAGGCGGGGCGAAGGGCGGGGGCGCCGTAGAGGGCGGCAACGCGGCGAACGTCGGGGGAGGAGCGAACGGCGGGAGCGCGAGGGGGGGCGGTTGCGGCTTTTCGTCTCCCCGAATCGCGGGGGGGTCGGAGCCGCCGGTCGGATCCGGGCACGGGCCGCTTCCCGCAGCGAGAGGCAGCGGCGGGGTTGGGACGGACGGCGGCAGGGAATGGTCGGAAGAAATTCTTTCCCGTCGTGATTGCTTAATCCCTTCCATTATCCGGCTCCAAACGGGCAACAGCTTAGCAGCCGTTCTGTCTTTAGCGAGAGAAGCCTCGTAGAGTTTTGAGCCGATTTTGTCCCAAAGTTCTCCATCTAGAGAGAACTCAGTTTTTGGAAATTCAGGGACGTTTTTGCTTATCCATTTAAGAAGAGTAGCTAATGCCTTAGTAGACACAGTCTTATCCTGATACGGTAACACTGACCGCAATACTTCGAGATTTACTTTCTGCTCCTTCGGTAGTGAGCTCCCCATAGTTCCCGACTGCTCACCTTCTGTCCTGCAGAACGGTGCGGGTGCGCGCGAAACAGTCTCTCCGAAGTTCAGTCGGGCGACGCTGCCGGACCGGGCTCGCTCAGCCGCGGGTTGATTTGCCCCACGTTGGGCGCCATTTGCAGCGACTCGGCACGGACTCAGATGTGAACGATCCAAATCGTTTATTACAAGTTCTCACATCCCTTATATACCTTCACAAGTTGTTATTTTCTAACTTTCCCATCCGCCCTTACAACTTTCCCAAACATCTTACATGTCAACAAAGCATTCTACAAAACACTTTTCAACTGTCCATGCAGGCACATAACCAATCAGAGCTGTGAGATTCTTCTTCTCCTTGCAGAGGTGTCCTTGGTTCCCATGCTGTTTATCTTGCTCCACAGCTGCTGCTCTGAACAGCTTTTCTTGTATCCCCACAATGAAAACCACCTTTATGTTTAGAAAATGCTGTTTGTAGAGATGAAAAACATTCTTTTGGTAAGAAAACCATATTTTTGCAAGGGTAAAGAGTGGTACCTAAGAGAGACCTTTTTATTTCTGGTATAAGTATTGATATTCCTGTGAAATTTTTCTTAAATCTGTCAGAAAAGTATATATCTGTTGGAAATGTCCTTATTTTGTAGAGGAGAAAAGGTATTTCTGTTAGTAATGTCCTCAATTTGTAGAAGAGAAAAGGTATTCTGGAAACAATGTGTCCTATTTTGCTAGAAAGCTTCATTTTGTAGAGAAAATGTCTTCTTCTGGGGATGAAAACCAGTATTTCTGGGAAACAACGCTATTTTAAAGGGATAAAAAGCATTATTTTGGTGAGAAATCCATGTCTTTGCAAGGATAAAGAATGATTATTAGGAGAAAACTTTTTATTTCTGGGATAGGTACTGATATTTGTGTGACATTCTTCTAAAATTTGTCAGAAATCGATATTTCTGTTGGAAATGTCCTTATTTTGAAGAGGGAAAGAGGTATTCCAATAACAGTGTTTCATATGTTGCTACAAGGGACCATTTGTAGAGAAAAGGATTTCTATTGGGGATGAAAACCACTTTTTTGGGTAGAAAATGCTACTTGTAATGATGAAAAGCTTTGTATTGGTAAGAAAATGAATTTTTTGCAAGATTCAAGAGTGATACCTAAGAGAGAACACATTTTTTTCTGGTGTAAGTCTTGATATTAGTGTGAAATACATCGGAAATTTGTCTGAAATGGATAATAAAATGCTGTTTGTAGAGATGAAAAGCATTAGTTTGGGAAGAAAACCATATTTTTCCAAGGGTAAAGAGTGGTACCTAAGAGAGACCTTTTTATTGAAATGGATAATTCTTCGTACTTCTCTTAGAAGAAAGCAACAGAACCAATGTTAGGGAACCTGCAGGAGGACAGGATTAACTAAAACAACTACCATCACCATTTGTGGAAACTCGCAGCTCAATATTAGTCTTCATTGTTGGTGTGAGATATTTTTGGCATGTTTCTTTATCCTGAGATCTCCAAGCAACTTCAGAGTGCTTTTGTCTTGCATGCTTTGTTCTGTTCTCCTCATGCTTCCCACCTGATTCATCCACCAACAGCAAGGGAGAGAAGCAAACGCGGTCCTTCTCACACTGATGCTTGAGAAGACTCTGTTTCACCTCTGGGCCGTGGTGGTGATGGCGTCCACGATCTCTATGATGCGGTGCAGTGCTGAGTCGGTGCCGATGGTCATGTCGGTGCCACAGAAGTCGTTGTCGATAGAGCCCACCATGCCCACGATGTTCAGGTAGCTCGACTTCTTCGCCTCCTCCGCCGTGATCCCCCCTAGAAGAGGGCTCTCCTCCTCTTCTAGAGATGCCCTTGGTTCTCAGCCTTGCTTCCACCTGCTGTTCATCTCGCTCCAATAGCCTTCCATGCACCCCCACGCTCACAGGGCCGATTGTTTTCTGTAACAGGAGAAGAACTCTTCAAAAACAGGGCGGGTTTGGAGAGCTCTTTGCCCACTAACAGACCCCGTCGGAGACTTCAGCTCAGGATGCTGAGGGCAGGGCAGCCATTTCACTCCCTCTCTCTCCCTCCCCCCTCGGTGTCCAGCTGAATTACTTTGCTCCTGAGCGACCCCCCTACCCCCAAAACATCAGGGAACTGGAGGAGCTACGAGCTGGAAAGCAGTGGGTTCCTCTCCAACCCTGAGCAGACTCACACTTAGCTGGGCCTTCCACATGCTGCAGAATCAGCCTTGGTGTGCTGGGTGTGCCAACAGAGCACAGCGTGGCATTGGAGGAGGAGGAACTCTCCTCTAGTGTCGCAGCAGCCCAAGGCTGGAGGGAATTCAGCCATCCCATCCCTCAGAGCCAAGGGGTCTCAGGAGAGTCCCCCCACCCTGTTCCTCCACCCCTGCTTTCCTACAGGGATATGGCAACCTACAGCGATACGGGTAGGAATCACACACCTCTTTTGTGCCCTGTCTCGGGACCGTTGTTGGCGCTTGAAGCTGAGTGGTGGTGGCATCAAAAGGGATCTGTCGTAGACGGGCTTCCCAGGCAGGCTGCCCTCAGAGCTCGATGGCGATTCAATCACTATCTTGGGTATTATCCATGGAGGCCGGGCTGCATGAGGGCCACTCAGCTCCGCCTTGTTTGCCTCCGGCACTCTGCCATCACTGAGGGTTTTCTCTGCTCCTCGTCCTTCTCTGATGCTCTGAGACTGCACTGCCTGGGCTCCACCTGCCTTTGGTACTGGAGCTTTGGCTATGGATTTGCCCACAAACTGACTCATTGGTGCCGGTCTCACCACCCCTCTTTCTTCTTTCAAACTCTGAGGCTGTGCTGGACGTATTTCTGGAGCCTTCCCTTTGGTGATGACTTTGCCCTGAAGCTGGCTGCTCAGTGCTGGCTTCACTGCTTGTTTTCTGACCCACTGAGCTCCAGCAGCCTGAGCCCGACCCAAGCCTTGTGCTGGAGCTCTGGCTGTGTGTTTCCCATCACTTTTGCTGCTCAGCACCGGCTTTGCTGCTCCTCTTCCTTCCTGGCAGCTCTGAGGTTCCACTCCACGAGTGCGGCCTGGCTCTGCTGATTTACTTTGTGCTGTCAGCTTGTGCTGACCTTGGCTGCTCAGTGCCGGCCTCACCGCACCTTGTTCCTCTGTGCACCTGTGGGGTTTTATTGCCCGTGCTGGACCCGTGGGTGGTGCAGTGCTTTTGGTCGTGCCTTCACTCTGGGTTTTGCTGGGCACAGCCATCTTTTTGGGTGAAGACACCGCCGGGACCGCTGGAACTTGACTGAAAGAGAAGAGCAGAGCAGAGGAGATGCTTTACAGTGTGTGAAATTTTTGGGGCCACATCCTGCAGCCACCTTTGGGGCCACATCCTGCAGCCTTGGCTGCAGCACAGCCTTCCCCAAGCAGAGCTCACAGGCTGCCCTTGGGTTCTCTTGAGGGCCAGAAGGGAACCAGCCCTGTGATCTCACAGCAGCCACATACTACCCATCCATGCTCTGCATTCAGCAGTGCCGGACAGCCCCAGGCAGTGGGGCTGGAGAATGGGCCCTTGCTGGTTCAGCCCCATGAGGATCCCAACCCCGAGCACCCAGCCTCACCTGGGCACAGAGCTCTTCTTCTGCTCCACCCTTGTTTTGGGAAAAGAACCTGTGCCTCCTCTATGGGCAGTGCTCCGTCGGCCATGTAAGGATGGCTGCTCAGGGATCTTTCCTGGCCCTGGGAAGAAGACATCTCATCAGAGGGGATTCGCTGTCAATCTGCCATCTCTGGGACATGCAGGGCTGCTCAGGCCTGTCCCAAACCATCCAGGGGGGCCGCTCCACTTCCCTGGCAGATGCTCCCTCCCTCCAGGGACGTCTGTCCCTCTTGCCCAGCTCCTCCTCTCAGGGGTGCAGCTCAGATTTGGGCCCGCTTTCCTGACCTTTGCTTTGGGAAAGAGGAGCTGAGTGGTGTCTGTGAGCTGACAGCCTCTTCTAGGGGCTCGTTGCCCAAAGGGAGGACGGGGCCGAGGATCCCCCCCCCCTCCTGCCACACCCAGGGATGGGGGCACGTGGGAACATCGCATCCTGCACCTTAGATTTTATGAGGCATCCTCATTTCATGAGACCAACATGTGGCTGGGAGAGGCATGAATCTTTGCATGAGTTGGAGCCATTGGGTGATCACTGAGTGGGGCTTTTCCCACGGCAGCTTGGTTGTGTGGGGCACGGAAAGGAGCTGGCTGCTGCTTTACCTTTCTTGTCCCGGCCAAGAGGTGGCACACCCAAACCCTCTTCTTTCTCCATCTTGCCCTCACCAGGCACTTCCCTGGATGCCTTGGATGGTTTCCTGGGAGGTGGTTTGTGGATAAACTCCAACTTAAACCTGTACAGAAGGAGAGGATGGAGGCGTGACTCAGCAGCCTTTGCTGCCCACCGGGATTGCCTGCTCACAGCTTGATTTTCACACTGCATCAAGGTCCAGCATCCCCCAAAGCTGCCTGTGCCCCAATTCCAGGGGCTGTGCTGGGAAATGGGGTCACCCAGCTGAGAAATCCAGGCCTCAAAAGGATGAAAACATCACCTAAATTCCTTCATCTCTACCATCAGATCTTCCTCACAGAAACCTCTACAGCTCTGGGACGTGTAAATAGGTCCCAAGGGTGGATTCTCAAAGTGCCCACCTCTGGAGAGAAGGTAAAGGCTCCAGGAGGAAATGCTGTGGATCATCTGCTCCATTATAGTTCCCTAAGCAACAGCACAACCTGAGTCCTGAGCTGTCAGCAGACCCCAGGGGAGCCTGATATACTGACTTCAACAGCAAACACCCCTCTGGTTGTGGAGCTGGGTGAAGGCCCCGTGCCCAGATTCGGTGACTTTCTCCACCCTGCTTAACTCCCCCCCATGTGGGGTCACCTGTCGGGTCTGATTTGCACACACAGTCAAATCAGGCTGTTTTCCCCAGGTAAACCAGCAATCTCTATGGGGTAATGCCATCATTCCATGGGACTGCAGGCAGCTGCATTACTCAGGTCATTGGTTAACGGCACATCCTTTGCAGACAGCACAGTTATGACTGGCAATCCAGACAGACTTACAGCACCAAATGAGGCATCCCCCCAGTGCTCAGCCTCCCCCCAGCCCCTCTGATGGCTGAGGACAAGCTGCAACACAAGAGGCTGCCACCAGACTTGTTTGCCCATCCCATGTGGCAGCACAGAAACAACACTGGCTGCCCAGAGTCCTCATGGCAGGACAGCTGTGGTCACAAGGAGGAAACGATAGCAAGGGAGAGCCGAGCAGCTGCGCTGAGCAGAGGCTCCATCCACAAACATACTCACTCAGGAAAGACGATGACCCGGCCAGAGAGTGTCAGGGAGGCCACCTCTGCCACCCGGGACACCACCATGTCCAGCAGCCAGGGGACCTGCAGGGGAGGATCAGGGAGGCGGTGGAACATCCTTGTGATGGCTGAAGCACTCGGGAGCGGAGGGAGAGCTGACAGCACCATAGCTCTCTTGGCTGCCTGAGCAGCTGGCCGGGTTCTGGCAGGCCATATGCAGGCAGGGTAAGGGCTGTGGGACTGCCCGGGTCAGGCAGAACCCAAAAGCTCACCTTGAAAACTGCTGTTTCCAGACTGGCTTTCCCACAGACCTTCTCGAGGAAGTCGTAGTAGAATTTCATTTGAACTCGTGCTCCTTCTAAGAAGAGGACCCCGATGTCCTTCAGGACAAAGGCAACGCTCTCCCCGTTCCTCAGGCAGTGGGAGATGAGGGATGTGGTGCTGCATATGCAGGTCTCCACTCTGTGCCGGGACACCGATGCAGTTGAGGCCACCTCGGTGTACTTGAGGGGCTCCACTTCCTTATGGCCTGTAAAATCACACCAGGTGGTCAGAATTGGTCACTTAGCAGCCCTCCTGCCCCTACTTCTGAGTGCTACTTGTATTCACCACCCAGGACGGCCCTGTGTTTGGATGGGCTCCATGGAAGGGCTGGTTTGCTTCTGAAAGTGGAGGCAGCCATCCTGTTTGCCAGCAAGGGTTGAATTCTCCTCCTACCTGTCAGGAGTTCCTCATCACCTGTCAGACTGTGGACGTCCAGAAGGTTCCTGGCCAGGCGAAACGCCGGCCACTGCACAACCAGGGTGCCCTCCTTAGCCCTGATCTCTTTGAAGACGATGTCGAAGGAACCGAAGGTAGGAATTCGGATCCCCTACGAGTGGAAGAGAACGGAAGGGCCCAAGGGTTAAGGCTGAAGGAGGGCCTGGGAGTTTCCCTGCACAGGGACCGTGCTTCAGGCCCTGCTGTATCATCTGCCACTGTTGAGAGGTGCTGGCCTGGGGACTGGGAGTCATTTGGGAAGGAACTGCCCACCCCTCTCCTTCCCACCACCCTCCAAACTGCAGCATGGCAGCCCCAGCAGAAGCAGCTTCATGGAATCCAGGATTCCAGCAGCTGGGAGCAGCGCTGAGATCCAGCACCTCCTGCCACAAGCAGTGCTGCACCTGTGGGAGGCCCACTGGGACTTCATAGGGACTTTTGGGGGGGATGTCCCTATGAAGAACCTCATATGGACTTCAAGGGGGGGACATCCCTATGAAGAACCTCATAGGGACTTCAAGAGGGGAACATCCCTATGAAGAACCTCATAGGGACTTCAAGGGGGGGATATCCCTATGAAGAACCTCATAGGGACTTTGGAGTGGGACATCCCTATGAAGAACCTGCATTCTGGGGAGGGGAAGAGTCACTGCATCGCACAGCCCAGGGCCAAGGGGACTGCCCAGCTCTCCAAGGGGACCGGCAGGAAACAGGTGCTGACCCACCTTGTGCAGCAGGAGTTGTTGTTGCACACAGACGGCCACGGAGTCCCAGACGGCCACTCGCTCTGCAGAGCAAAGGTAAAGCAGGTTGCAGCCCATCTACCCCTTCCCAGCATCCCGACTGCCTCAGAGCGGGATGGCAGGTGAAAAGGGTCAGCGTCATCCCTGATCCCAAAGAGAGACAGCCCCGAGGAAGAGTGCTGGTTCCGGCCCACTCGCTGCCAGGACCCATTGGCAGCGGTGCCGTGTGCTGGCTGTGGATCCCCGTACCTTTGGTGGTGCCATATGGACTCCTGGAGGCACAGCCCGTTGCGGGGCCGTCCTCCCACCAGCTTAACTTGGTACGTATCACACGCGCAGGTTGCTCCTTGTTGGCAGCAGCCATGTGGGAGCTCACCCCTTCCAGATGCTTCCAGTCGTCTGCCAGAAGCTCCTCCAGGATGTGGCACCCACCACCCTGCAGCCGCTCTGATGCTGCTCCTGGGTTCCATGTCACACAGCAGCCCATTGTGACGCAATGGAATGCAGCCGGTGATGGCTGCTGCCCATTCTGTGCCTGCCTGCTGCCTGCCCTGCCTGCAGGAGCCCAGCTCTGCTCTTTTCAGGCTGATGCTCATCCCCTGTGTGCCATGGCCCCCACCAGAAGGGATGGAGGTGGCTCTGGGCCCAAGGCACGTTCACCTGCAGCCCTCCCGCTGCCCTCTCCTCCTTGCTCCACTCCCAGCCCGGCTCTTCTCACCATCTCACCCACACTTGAACTCCTCCTTGTGGGTAGATGAGAAGCTGAAGCGCACGACACGGCTGCCCACATGCAGCTGCACTTCCCAATGCAAACAGCAACAGACAGTGCATCAGAACCCTGAAAAGCCAACAGGGAAGAGAGGCAAGCTCAAGGCTCAGGGATACCTTTCTTCCTCCCGCACTGCTTTTGTTTCTCTCAGCCCTCACAGAGCAGGGGATGCTCACAGTCCATCGCCAGCAGTTCCAGCTGAGCTGAAAGGCCACCAGTTGGGAACACCAACACGGAAACGTGGGACAAGCAGCTCCATTTCCAGGGAGGGACGTGAAGCCAAACACTTCATGTGTGTTCACATGTAATCACATGAAGCCTGTGATTACAAGCACGAGCCAGGCACGTTTTGAGCGGCTATTGAAAGAGGCAGCACCACTATTCAAATGTTTGTTTCGCTTTTATTTGCAACAAAGAGATGCAAAATGCATCCAAAATACATTTCAATATGAAATCAAATAGGCGGGATACTGGTAATGAATAAAGACACAGCTTCCATAGTTCCTCTCTGCAGTCCACGAAAGGGAAAGCACAGCCAGGTGTGAAAACCGGACCACACAGTGTGTGTCCTTTGGTGCACCTCTGAGGAAGCATTCCAGGCGATTCTGCTGTCCTTTGTGCCTTCCTGCTCAAGCCCTTATCGTTTCTTTTTGCTTTCCTTCTTGGCTTTCTTGCTCAGCTGAGCAGCACTTGCCTTGGGTTTCTTCACCGTCTCCCAAGTCTTAGACTCAAAACCCTCCGAGTCCTACAAGAATCAATTGGGAAACAGTCAGGGAGCTTTCTAACAACTGAAAGGGAAGAGAAGCAAGAGAGGATGGGTGGATGTCAAATAAGGGAAAAGCTCAACAGGCAAGAATAAAACTATCCCTGAGCTCCAGCACACACGCGTGACCACTGCCTTATTAATAATAACAGCAATCTTATTCTAACCATTGAAGTTTCCCATGTTCACATACCTGGTTGTACACGTGTTCGCGGCCTTGCTGCTGCTGTGCTCTACAATGCCAGTCACAGAAATAGAGTGCAGAAAGCTGATCTGTTGAAGACAGAGGAGTGAGCTGTGCTTAACCAACACTGCTTCAGTGCACGCTTACAGTAAGGCACACCTACCTTACAATGGCCACGCACGAAGCTCCAGACACAGCTCCAGACTGTTTCCATGAAGCCCAATTGCATTTCACAGCCACTCACGCTCTGCTCCTTGACAATCTTCAACAGAAAAGTCACAAGATGCAAAACCCATCCCTCGGAGATGTCACAGACCTCTGCACTCATGAAGCAGCACTCATGGCATTGGGTGAGAAAGCAGACGTGTGCTTATCAAGTGAGCTCTGTTTGCTGCCAGCTGCTGGTAGGAACCCACCCAGCTCTAAGTACGAACAGTAACCTATGTCTAACTCTAAAACAGGAACAAAAACCTACACCTAACAATAAAACGTGAACAATAACCTACTCCTAACACCTAATCCTAACTAACTAAATTTAACAATAAAAATAGGATTCAGATGGAACTGGGGGCCCGCAAGGTCTCAGAAGAGGAGATGATGTTAAATGAAGCCACCCGGCTAATGCCGGGGGCTGGGGCCACGCAGACGGTACGGAGCCCAGCGCCTGGACCAGTGATGCTGCAGCTGAGGTGGTACTGCTTGTCATGGTTTTGTAATTTCGTAATTTTGCTATCAGTATTCCACATCATAACATCATGTAAAGTATGGATACTTCTATTGAATGTGCAGTCCACAGAAGAAGACTACATATCCCAGAGAACAACAGGGGTAATGATAAGTCACAGGACCAGGACGCTATATAATCTCGTTCCCAGGCTGGAGTGCCCTCCTTCTTCTCTTGAACTTCTCGGAGAGTGGGAAGCGTTCCAGCCGTGTCGCCTAGAGTTCACAGTAGGCCTCTCGGTTTTCGGGGACTCTCTCTCTCTGTTTCGTTCGATTTGTTAGCCTCAATTATATTATATTGTGTTATCTTGTATTTTGATATCATATTTAGTAAAATAAGTTTTTCCTCCTTAGATTGTCACTGTTTTATCCCACTCCCCTTTTCCCCCTCCTTTCCGGGCCCCGGGGAGGGGGGCTCACGGGTTGGCTTCCCCTGTCACAGGCATAGGTAAATCTAAGTAACCCGTGACACTGCTGCAGGGCCTGGCACGGTGGTGTGGTGCCAGGCCAGCTGTGCATCGGGCGGATCCACCTCCATGGGCTCGTCCTCAGGTGGATCCACCTCCATGGGTTCATCCTCAGGTGGATCCACCTCCATGGGTTCATCTGGAGGTGGATCCACCTCCATTGGTTCATCCTCAGGTGGATCCACCTCCATGGGTTCATCCTCAGGTGGATCCACCTCCATGGGCTCCACAGAGGTGGTCACGCGCCTGGTCCAGGCGCGATGGCAATGGGCTCGCTTGCGTGTCTGCCGCCTGATGGTCCTGGTGGGCCCCCTCCTCCTCCTCCTCGACCCCACGGTCCCCAGAACCATCTTCCCACCTAAATGTTGGGTTTCCTCCTGCCTCGCTCTCTTAGGCCCCCACATGGCTGTTAATGGCCAGAGCTCTAAGAGGCGAGTGCATTGCGTGGGGCAGTGGTGAACAAGGTGACATCTGAGGCCAGGGTTCTAACATGGCCCAACAGGGTTCTAACTGCTGGCACTGCTGGCACTGGCGTTCCACATGGCATGAGGAGGGGGCTGGAGGACAGGGCACGGCACGGGAGCCAGAAGGCACTGCCTGTGCCCAGCGGGCAGCCCTTCTCTCCGGCCAGCAAGAGGCCACAGAGGAGCCGGCCCTGAGCAAAGGGCCCTCGGCCTCCTTCATCCTCCCCCTTCTTCCACAAGGGAATCTCTTGGCGCTGCCATACGCAGCACGCAGCACCACGCTGATGGGGCTCCTGAGCTCAGCGCCAACAACAGCAGGCTCCAAAGGGCACCTGACTACGCCTGCCTGCTGGGACACACCAGCTCTGCTCTCCATGTTCCAATCCAGAGCCTCTCCTTGTAACACCTCCGACTCCATTTGCATCCACTCATTCTGATTGGAAAGCAGGTTGCAGCCCATCTACCCCTTCCCAGCACCCCGACTGCCTCAGAGCGGGATGGCAGGTGAAAAGGGTCAGCGTCGTCCCTGATCCCAAAGAGAGACAGCCCCGAGGAAGAGTGCTGGTTCCGGCCCACTCGCTGCCAGGACCCATTGTCTATGGAACACTATGGTGTGTCTATGTGGCAAAATGAGTTTCTATGGGTGGCTATGGGAGCTCTATGGGGCACAATGGGTTGCCTACGGGGCTCTATGGGATGTATAGGGGCTCTATGGCGCGGCTATATGTCCTTATGTGGTGTCTATGTGGCACTATGTTGTGCTATGGAGTGCTGTGAGGCACTATGGGGTGCTATGGGGCTCTATGGAGCAGTATAGGGTGTCTGTGGGTCCCTATGGGGTGCAATGGGGCGCTGTGGGGCACAAGGGAGTGTCTATGAGGCTCCATGGGCTGCTATGGGGCACTGTGGAGTAGCTATGGGATGATTTGGGGTCTCTTTGTGCCCCTATGGGTCACTATGGGTCACTATGTGGTGTCTATGGGGCTCTATGGGGTGGCTATGCTTTGCTGTAGGGTGGCTATGGGGTGCTTTGGGGTATCCTTGGGTTCCTATGGGGCGCTATGGGTGACTATGGGGTGCTATGGTTTGCTATGGGGCTCTATGCGGAAGAATGGGGTCTCTATGGGGCGCTAAGGGGTCCCTATGGGGCTCTATGGGGAGTCTATGGGGTGTCTTTGGGGATCTATGGGTTGTCTGTGGGGCTCTATGGGGTCTGCATGAAGTCTGTATGGGGTTCAGTGGGTCTCTATGGGGCTCTATGGGGTGTCTACAGGCACTATGGGGCGATATGGGGTGTCTATGTGGTTCAATTGGGCTCTATGGTGTGGCTGTAGGGCCTTATGTGGTGTCTATGGGGCACTGTGGGCTGCTATGGGGTGCTGTGGGGAACTATGGGGTGTCTATGGGGCTCTATGGAGCAGTATGCTGTGTCTATGGGTCCCTATGGGGTGCAATGGGGTGCTGTGGGGCACAATGGAGTGTCTATGAGGCTCCATGGGCTGCTCAGGGGCACTATGGAGTAGCTATGGGGTGCTATGGGGTCTCTTTGGGCCCCTATGCGTCACTATGGGGTGTCTATGGGGATCTATGGGGTATCTTTGTGTTCCTATGGGGCGCTATGGGTGACTATGGGGTCGCTATGGGTTTCTTTGAGGCACTATGGGTCTCAATGGGGTCTCTATGGGTCTCAATTTATCCTTATGGCTCCCAATGACTGTCTATGGGTCTCTATGTGTCCCTATGGGTCCCAGTGTCTCTCTATGTGTCCCTATGGGTCCCAGTGTCTCTCTATGGGTCCCAATGTCTTCCTCTGGATCTCTATGGGTCCCTATGGGTCCCAGTGTCTCTCTATGTCCCCCTGTCTAGGTGGTAACTATACAGATGGTAACAAAGATGGTAACAAATGTACAGAGGTTCTAAGCGAGAGAGAAACTCACCAGTGGTGATGCCTTCGCTGAGGAAGCTGGGGCGGTCTTCACTGCAGAGCGATGTCCAAGAGATGCTGCCTCACAGAATCACAGAATTCTCAAGGTTGGAAAAGGGCTGCCAGCTTTTGTAGGAGAATAGCATGGGAGACAGTTGTGAAGGCTTTGCTGAAGTCCAAGTAGAGCACATCAACAGCCTTTCTTTCTTTCCTTCATCCATCAGATGGGTCACAGGATCGTAGAAGGAGATCAGATTGGTCAAGCAGGAGCTGCCCTTCACGAACCCATGCTGGCTAGGTCTGATCTCCTGCTCATCCCACACCTGCCGCATCTGTCATCTCCCTCAAGACAATTCGTTCCATTCCCTTCCCTGGCACCGAGGTCAGGCTAACAGGCCTGGAGTTGCCCTAATCCTCCTGACAACCTTGCTTGGAAATGGGAGTCACGTTGATAATTGAATTATTATGCCTCCCAAAGTGTCCCTATGTGTCTCTATGTCTCTCCATGGGGTCCCAATGTGTCCCAGTGTCCCCCTATAGATCTCTATGTCCCCCTATGGGTCCCAGTGTCTCCCTATGGGTCACTATGTGTCCTTACGTGTCCCAATGTCCCCCCTGTGTGTTGCTATGTGCCTCTATGGGATCTCTTAAGATTATCTCTGGGCCCAAATGTCTTCCTACAGGTATCTAAGGGTTTCAATGTGGTCCCTATGTGCCTCTATGGGGTCTCTTATGGGTCTCAGCAGGGTCCCTATGTGTCTGTATGGGTCTCACTGTCCCCCACTGTAATCCATGGGTTCCCTATGTGCTCCATTTTCCCCCTATGTGTCCCAGTGTCTCCCTATGGGTCACTATGTGTTACTATGTGTCCCAATATCCCCCCTATGGGTTGCTATGTGCCTCTATGGGGTCTCTTATGGGTATCTCTGGGCCCAAATGACTTCCTGTGGGTATCTATCTGTTTCAATGTGCTCGCTACGTTTCTCTATGGGGTCTCTTATGGGTCCCAGCGGTGTCCCAATTTGTCTCTATGCGTCTCACTGTCCCCCACTGTATTCCATGGGGTCCCTATATGTCCCAATATCCCCCTATGGGTCCCAGTGTCTCCCTATGGGTCACTATGTGTCCCTATGTTTCCCTATGTCCCCACTATGGGTTGCTATGTGCCTCTATGGGGTCTCTAAGGGGTCTCTTATGGGTATCTCTGGGCCCAAATGTCTTCAGATGGGTATCTATGGGTTTCAATGTGGTCCCTATGTGCCTCTATGTGGTTTCTTATGGGTCTCAGCTAGGTTCCCTATTTGTCTTTATGGGTATCACTGTCCCCCACTGTAATCCATGGGTTCCCTATGTGCTCCATTTTCCCCCTATGTGTCCCAGTGTCTCCCTATGGGTCACTATGTGTTACTATGTGTCCCAATATCCCCCCTATGGGTTGCTATGTGCCTCTATGGGGTCTCTATGGGGTCTCTTATGGGTAGCTCTGAACCCAAATGTCATCCTATGGGTATCTATGGGTTTCAGTGTGGTCCCTATGTGCCTCCATGGGGTCTCATATGAGTCTCAGCATGGTCCCTATGTGTCTCTATGGGTCTCACTGTCCCCCACTGTAATCCATGGTGTCCTTATGTGGACCAGCGTCACCTAATGTGTCCCAGTGTCTCCCTATGTGTCACTATGTGTCCCTATGTGTCCCAATGTCCCCCATATGCGTTGCTATGTGCCTCTATGGGGTCTCTATGGGGTCTCTTATGTGTATCTCTGTGCCCAAATGTCTACCTATGGGTATCAAAGGGTTTCAATGTGGTCCCTATGTGCCTATATGGGGTCTCTATGGGGTCTCTTATGGGTATCTATGGGCCCAAATGTTTTCATATGGGTATCTATGGGATTCAACGTGGTCCCCATGTGCCTCTATGGAGTCTCTTAAGGGTCTCATCGAGGTGAGGACATTGGGACACCTAGGGACTTCATTGATTACAGTGGGGGACAGTGAGACCCATAGAGACACATAGGGACCTCGCTGAGACCCATACGAGACCCCATAAAGGCCCATAGCAACACATAGGGAGGACATTGGGCCACATAGGGACACATAGTGACCCATAGGGAGACACTGGAACCCATAGGTGTACATTGGGACACATAGGGACCCCATGGATTACAGTGGGAGACAGTGAGACCCAGACACATTTGTAGAGAAAAGGATTTCTATTGGGGATGAAAACCACTCTTTTGGGTAGAAAATGCTACTTGTAATGATGAAAAGCTTTGTATTGGTAAGAAAATGAATTTTTTGCAAGATTCAAGAGTGATACCTAAGAGAGAACACATTTTTCCTGGTGTAAGTCTTGATATTAGTGTGAAATACATCGGAAATTTGTCTGAAATGGATAATTCTTATGTTAATGTCATTATTTTGTAGGGGAAGACAGATATTCTGGAATCAATGAGTCATAATTTGTTACAAAGCATCATTTTAAAGAGAATGTGTCTTCTTTTGGGGATGAAAACCAGTAATTTAGGGAGAAAGTGCTATTTGTAGGGATGAAAAGCATTAGTTTGGGAAGAAAACCATAGCTTTGCAAGGATGAAGAGTGATACCTAAGAGTGTACTTTTCATTTCTGGGATAAGTATTGATATTCATGTGACCTACTTCTAAAATTTGTCAGAAATCGATATTTCTGTTGGAAATGTCATTCTTTTTTAGATGAAAAGAGTTATTCTGGAAACAATGTGTCATATTTGGCTACAAGCGATAATTTTGTAGAGAAATCCATTTCTTTTGGTGATGAAATGCAGCGACTCGGCACGGACTCAGATGTGAACGATCCAAATCGTTTATTACAAGTTCTCACATCCCTTATATACCTTCACAAGTTGTTATTTTCTAACTTTCCCATCTGCCCTTACAACTTTCCCAAACATCTTACATGTCAACAAAGCATTCTACAAAACACTTTTCAACTGTCCATGCAGGCACATAACCAATCAGAGCTGTGAGACTCTTCTTCTCCTTGCAGAGGTGTCCTTGGTTCCCATGCTGTTTATCTTGCTCCACAGCTGCTGCTCTGAACAGCTTTTCTTGTATCCCCACAATTCCCCCTTTTTTGTTTATTGACAAGCTACTACCATACTATAAAATAATAATACTAATTATATTAATAACATAATCATTATAACTCAATCAAGGCCTCGATTGACAATATTCTGAAAATGAAAAAGGAGATAAGGCAAATGACAAAATATATGGTTAAATCCACTAAAATATCAGACGCATTTTGCCTGCGGCCTAAGTTCCTACAACCTGGAAAAGAACCCCTGAGAATCCAATTCTGTGTAAATTTGAAATAGGTTAGAAAAGACTTCAATTTCGTGTTATCCATTTTAGACCATCCCGTTAGCATGAAGCAAATACTCCCTAAGCTAGCACATTATTACTTATTGTCCCTGGAGAGGCAGAAAACTGCAGAAAAGGAGAGAGAAGGATCATGTTGGCGGTGGATGCGATAGGCAGCGCCAGCAGGGCATCCCCTGCTTCAAGGTGCACTTTCCCTTTCTCATCCACCACGGATTCTCTCTTGCTCTTTTCCTACTCAGGGTCTGAATGGTATTTTCCATTTGTACACTGCATCCGCATGGCCAGTGCATGGTACAGAGTCCAAGTGGAACACCTGCTTACAAAACAGAATAAATTGCCGAGGTTAGCTTTTTTTTGCAAGCACCTTTGTTTCAATTGATGCATGGTCATATTTTGAAAATCCCAATTAGTGAGATGAAAAAGAGTTAATAACTGTTATGTTTAGGAATCATCCGTTTGTCCAGGATTCTTTTCCAGGGTCTTATTTTTACAAACTAAGAAGAGGCTAGTTGATAGGCTAATAAAATCATAACTGAACATTACTAATACACTAGAAGAGCTATTCCCATAATTTCCAGCATTGGTAACATCAAATCCTATTTAACTTATATTCTATCTACTGCCAAAATAGGAAAGACACACAATAATCTAAATAATGCTTAATAATTCTAATTCTTAAATTTATACCAGTAATGTGGAAGAGTTACCTACTATGTCTTACCATTACTAAAATTATTATTTGCAATACAACAAATTACAAAGCAATATCAATGAAGTAAGAGGCGTATAATCACAATCATTATTAAGGCTGGGTGTTATTTTCTGCCTTGAGATGAGGCCGAACATATCTTGCCGGAACCCATGTAGGGCCAGTCCTTGTAGAAACACAAGCATATCCACGACCCCAGGTTATCAATGGTAAGGGACCTTCCCAGTGCCCTGTGGCCATATTTCGAATGTTAACCATTGGCCGTTCCTTGAGCACTGGGGAGCCCCCAAAATGACGATCCACACGAGTTGTATTTGTATGATCACGATTCAAAAAATTCAGCACAAACAAAGCCTTACATAATCTTTCTTGTGGTGTGTCTCCCGTATTCCCCCTTTTTTGTTTATTAAGAACAGATTTCAGTGTTTGATGAGTACGCTCAATGATAGCTTGTCCAGTGGGAGAATGAGGGATGCCTGTAATATGTCTAACTTCCCATTCTTGAAGGAAAGTTTGAGTGGCCTTAGAAGTATAAGCGGGCCCATTATCTGTTTTTATCGTATGAGGGATTCCCATAGCAGCATAAGCAGATAACCAGTGTTTACGGGCGTCACGACTGCGTTCACCTGTATGTGCTGTGGCAAATATGTAAGAAGAATGAGTATCTATCGTTACATGTACGTATTTTAGACGGCTGAATTCAGGAACGTGAGTGACATCTGTCTGCCAGAGTTGAAGAGGGGCTGTTCCACGTGGATTTGTCCCAGTTTGAGGCAAAGGGGCAATTGCCTGGCAGTCTGGGCATGTTAAAATAATGTTACGGGCTTGATCTACTGTCAGTTGGAATTGTTTTTGTAAGGCTCTCCTGTTCTGATGGAAAAATTGATGGGAGAGTCGTGCTTGCTCAAATAATTGAGGAGTAGCAAAAGCGACTGTGGCTTGATCAGCCTTACGGTTGCACTCAGTTAAAGGACCAGGCAATGTAGTATGCGATCGAATGTGCATAATAAAATAAGGAAGAGTACGGTGAGAAACATAATGCAAGACTCGTTTGAGCTGTACAAACAAAACCGGATTATCAACTTCCTTAAGAAAGGATCCTTCAATCCACTGAATGATACCTGTAACATACAAAGAGTCAGTTATTATATTAAGCTTTTGGTCTGAAAAAATTTGGAAAGCTCGAGCTACTGCAGCAAGTTCTACAACTTGAGGTGATCCATCAACAACATGTACGTCTGACTGCCATTGTGTAGCAGTCGCACGCCAGAGAACCACTGCTTGGTGTGTCTTGCCAGAGCCATCTGTAAATACAGTAACAGCATTAGGTATTGGAACATGTGAAAGTAAAGTATTAGTAGCAATGGGGATATCAGCCAAATTATGTAGTAACTGATGTTTGGGAGGATGAGTGGACAATTGTCCGGTATAGTCTGCCATAGCAGTCTGAAAAGGAAGTGACTGCGCAAGCATCCAATCTAAATCTTTTTTAGTAGCAGGTACGTATATGCAATCAGGGTCAAGAGCTCGTAGAATTTGTAGACGATGACGACCTCGCTGTATTAGCATAGCAAACATTTCCACTCGTGATGTAATAGTTTTTGAAAATGTATGAGGTAAAAATACCCATTCGAGAATAATGAGAGGATCCTTTTTTGAGGTATCCCATTGACATAACAAGCTATATGGCTGATAGAAGTTGGATATTATTATGAGATGTACTGGAAGTGATAAACAAACACGATGGCTGTATCGATTTTGCACTGATGTTATTACAGAGTCTAAGCATTGTTGTGCTTCTGGTGTTAATTGTCTTTTAGAAGTTAGATCTGGGTCTCCTTTCAGTAGTTTGAATAAAGGATGCAGCTCTTGAGTAGTAATTCCCAAAAGTGGCCGCAACCAATTGATGGTTCCTAATAACTTTTGCAGATCATTTAATGTCCGTACGTGAGGTACTATTTTGAGGATTTGTGGCTGGATAGTGTGAGATGCAATTTTCCATCCTAAATATTTCCATGGAGAACTAAGTTGCACTTTTTCTTCTGCTATTTATAAGCCTATAGATTGGACTGCCTCCCGGACGAGCAGTAAAGCGTCCTTTAGACCCTCTTCTTGTTCTGCTGCTATTAAAATATCATCCATGTAATGATAAATAAGGACATGAGGTCTAGCCTTTCGTACTGGTTGTAATGCATTTGCTACAGTCAATTGACATATCGTTGGACTATTAAGCATTCCTTGTGGTAACACTGTCCAATGATACCGCTGAACAGGGCTTTGTAGGTTGATAGAGGGCACTGAGAAAGCAAATCGTGGTGCATCTTTTGGATGAAGCTGAATGGTAAAAAAACAGTCTTTCAAATCAATGACTGCTATAGGCCAATCCGAAGGTAACATTGAGGGTGAAGGAAGGCCAGGCTGCAACGCTCCCATAGGCTCAATTACTGCATTGACAGCACGCAAGTCCTGTAAAAGTCTCCATTTTCCACTCTTCTTGAGGATAACAAAAACCGGAGTATTCCAAGGGCTGGTAGTAGGCACTATGTGACCAGCAGCTAGCTGTTCTTGAACTAACTCATGTAAGTGCAGCAACTTTTCTCTTTTTAAGGGCCACTGATCTACCCAAATAGGTTGTTCTGTTTTCCAAGCTAAGGGTATAGGTTGCTGCCGATCAATGGCCCTTACTGAAAATTTGTCTGCAAAATCATACCCCACTGACTTAAGAGATCACGACCCCACAAAGTACAGGGAATTGGTAAAATGTAAGGAGCAGCGTGAGCAATGCGACCATCAGGCCCTTCAAAAGATAAAATTCGGGCACTTTGTTTTGGCTGCTGTAGGCCCCCAACCCCCACAATAGCAGAATTAGGGTCTCTTAGTGGCCACTCAGAGGGCCAATCACTGGACTTAATGATGGTAACATCAGCTCCAGTATCCACTAGTCCTAATAACTGTCTGCCATTTACTAAGCATGGTAATAAAGGTTTGTCTTTTGACAGTTGTGTGGTCCATAGCACAACAGGTTTATCTGTGCTCCCAAATCCACCGGTTCGATCTCTAATACCAGGTTTGGTCATAGAATGAAAAGGGACTAATTGTGCTATTTTTTGGCCTTTTGGAATAAAACAGGGGGGTGAGGGTGTCCATGCCATTATCTTAATTTCCCCGGTATGGTCAGCATCTATAACTCCAGGTAAAACAAAAAGTCCCATCCTTGTAACAGAAGAACGTCCTAACAAGAGGGCGCTACGCCCGTCCCCAAGGGGACCCATTACCCCTGTTGGAATGAGAGTCACGGTGCTATCAGTCAGCGTCACTGACTGGGCAGTGGACAAATCCACTCCTGCGCTGCCAATGGTGGCTGGTCTGAGTGAGCTGGCCAGACAGCATCTGGCTGAGTCGGGACCGTATTTGCTGTCATAGCGCGCGGTCTCGCGCTCCTCTTGCCGTTTCCCGGCAGATCGCAGGGCTGTGCAGCAACAGGAAGTTTGGATCGGCAGTCTCTAGCCCAGTGTAGCCCCTTCCTGCACCGTGGACAGGGTCGAGTTGGAACAGCAGAAGCATTTTTATTTACTCGCTTGGGCTTTTTACAGTCCCGTTGGACACGACCTGGTTCTCCACAATTGTAACACTTTACTTTTTGAGCTGTCCCTGCATCAAGTTGGGTGGCCAATGAATCTGCTAGCAGGGCCATTTTATGACTTTCTGTGCCTACATCTAGACAGGCTTTAATCAAGTCAGTAATTGATGGGTCTGCATTCCTTAGGGACTTTAAAACCTTTCGACAGTCTGCATTTGCGTTTTCTACTGCTAATTGCTTAAGCAAGACATTTCGGGCAGCTTCATTTTCTACTCTAATGAATTTTCTTTCTCTAATGAATTTTGTAAACGGTCAAGAAATTTAATGTAAGGCTCAGTAGCCTCTTGCCTAATTGAAGTAAATGAAGCATCGGGTGAATTAATATCAGGAACCCGACGGACAGCACGCAACACCAAAGTCTTAACTTGTTCCAGGCATTGCCTGTCCAGCTGTGCCTGTGCCTGAGGTGTTGCCCGGACCCCCTCCCCCATGAGTTCCTCTAGGCCAATGTGATTTAGATTGTTCAAATTATTCAAGGCCTGGACAGCAGCCTGATCCCGGTATTCAGTCATGAACACGGTGTATTGCATGGGAGAGAGGATCATTCGTAACACACTTTTCCAGTCATGAGGGGTCATAACATAACTATCACCAATTGCAACCAAAAGATTATATGTAAAGGTAGACTGAACTCCGTATGTTCTCACTGACTTCCTTAGCTCTTTCACTGCCTCATAAGGCAGGGGTTCCCAACGGGGGACCTGATTCGGCTGATACAACACAGGAAAGGCTTGCAATGTGTCACCATCACCCCTTAATATTGCTTCTTTTCTGCACTGCTCTAAGACACCACAGTACGCTGTAGGGAAATTTGTCGTTTCTGCTCCCTTCAAATTATCATCAGGAAGAAATGCGCCCGATTCGCATTCCGGATATACTGGACCTGGGTCACAACGATCCCCTGGTTTCGATCCGTCCGTGTCTTTAATCACGTTACACGCCGGCTGCACAGACGCTGCAGCGCACGACGTGGGGGGGGCGGAGGGCGGCGGCGCAGAGAACGTCATGGGCGGAGCGGAGGGCGGGGGCGCGGCGAGCGTCGTGGGCGGAGCGGGGGGCGGAAGCGGCGCGACGAACGTCGTAGGCGGGGCGAAGGGCGGGGGCGCCGTAGAGGGCGGCAACGCGGCGAACGTCGGGGGAGGAGCGAACGGCGGGAGCGCGAGGGGGGGCGGTTGCGGCTTTTCGTCTCCCCGAATCGCGGGGGGGTGGGAGCCGCCGGTCGGATCCGGGCACGGGCCGCTTCCCGCAGCGAGAGGCAGCGGCGGGGTTGGGACGGAGGGCGGCAGGGAATGGTCGGAATAAATTCTTTCCCGTCGTGATTGCTTAATCCCTTCCATTATCCGGCTCCAAACGGGCAACAGCTTAGCAGCCGTTCTGTCTTTAGCGAGAGAAGCCTCGTAGAGTTTTGAGCCGATTTTGTCCCAAAGTTCTCCATCTAGAGAGAACTCAGTTTTTGGAAATTCAGGGACGTTTTTGCTTATCCATTTAAGAAGAGTAGCTAATGCCTTAGTAGACACAGTCTTATCCTGATACGGTAACACTGACCGCAATACTTCGAGATTTACTTTCTGCTCCTTCGGTAGTGAGCTCCCCATAGTTCCCGACTGCTCACCTTCTGTCCTGCAGAACGGGGCGGGTGCGCGCCAAACAGTCTCTCCGAAGTTCAGTCGGGCGACGCTGCCGGACCGGGCTCGCTCAGCCGCGGGTTGATTTGCCCCACGTTGTGGGCGCCATTTGCAGCGACTCGGCACGGACTCAGATGTGAACGATCCAAATCGTTTATTACAAGTTCTCACATCCCTTATATACCTTCACAAGTTGTTATTTTCTAACTTTCCCATCCGCCCTTACAACTTTCCCAAACATCTTACATGTCAACAAAGCATTCTACAAAACACTTTTCAACTGTCCATGCAGGCACATAACCAATCAGAGCTGTGAGATTCTTCTTCTCCTTGCAGAGGTGTCCTTGGTTCCCATGCTGTTTATCTTGCTCCACAGCTGCTGCTCTGAACAGCTTTTCTTGTATCCCCACAATGAAAACCACCTTTATGTTTAGAAAATGCTGTTTGTAGAGATGAAAAACATTCTTTTGGTAAGAAAACCATATTTTTGCAAGGGTAAAGAGTGGTACCTAAGAGAGACCTTTTTATTTCTGGTATAAGTATTGATATTCCTGTGAAATTTTTCTTAAATCTGTCAGAAAAGTATATATCTGTTGGAAATGTCCTTATTTTGTAGAGGAGAAAAGGTATTTCTGTTAGTAATGTCCTCAATTTGTAGAAGAGAAAAGGTATTCTGGAAACAATGTGTCCTATTTTGCTAGAAAGCTTCATTTTGTAGAGAAAATGTCTTCTTCTGGGGATGAAAACCAGTATTTCTGGGAAACAACGCTATTTTAAAGGGATAAAAAGCATTATTTTGGTGAGAAATCCATGTCTTTGCAAGGATAAAGAATGATTATTAGGAGAAAACTTTTTATTTCTGGGATAGGTACTGATATTTGTGTGACATTCTTCTAAAATTTGTCAGAAATCGATATTTCTGTTGGAAATGTCCTTATTTTGAAGAGGGAAAGAGGTATTCCAATAACAGTGTTTCATATGTTGCTACAAGGGACCATTTGTAGAGAAAAGGATTTCTATTGGGGATGAAAACCACTTTTTTGGGTAGAAAATGCTACTTGTAATGATGAAAAGCTTTGTATTGGTAAGAAAATGAATTTTTTGCAAGATTCAAGAGTGATACCTAAGAGAGAACACATTTTTTTCTGGTGTAAGTCTTGATATTAGTGTGAAATACATCGGAAATTTGTCTGAAATGGATAATAAAATGCTGTTTGTAGAGATGAAAAGCATTAGTTTGGGAAGAAAACCATATTTTTCCAAGGGTAAAGAGTGGTACCTAAGAGAGACCTTTTTATTGAAATGGATAATTCTTCGTACTTCTCTTAGAAGAAAGCAACAGAACCAATGTTAGGGAACCTGCAGGAGGACAGGATTAACTAAAACAACTACCATCACCATTTGTGGAAACTCGCAGCTCAATATTAGTCTTCATTGTTGGTGTGAGATATTTTTGGCATGTTTCTTTATCCTGAGATCTCCAAGCAACTTCAGAGTGCTTTTGTCTTGCATGCTTTGTTCTGTTCTCCTCATGCTTCCCACCTGATTCATCAACCAACAGCAAGGGAGAGAAGCAAACGCGGTCCTTCTCACACTGATGCTTGAGAAGACTCTGTTTCACCTCTGGGCCGTGGTGGTGATGGCGTCCACGATCTCTATGATGCGGTGCAGTGCTGAGTCGGTGCCGATGGTCATGTCGGTGCCACAGAAGTCGTTGTCGATAGAGCCCACCATGCCCACGATGTTCAGGTAGCTCGACTTCTTCGCCTCCTCCGCCGTGATCCCCCCTAGAAGAGGGCTCTCCTCCTCTTCTAGAGATGCCCTTGGTTCTCAGCCTTGCTTCCACCTGCTGTTCATCTCGCTCCAATAGCCTTCCATGCACCCCCACGCTCACAAGGCCGATTGTTTTCTGTAACAGGAGAAGAACTCTTCAAAAACAGGGCGGGTTTGGAGAGCTCTTTGCCCACTAACAGACCCCGTCGGAGACTTCAGCTCAGGATGCTGAGGGCAGGGCAGCCATTTCACTCCCTCTCTCTCCCTCCCCCCTCGGTGTCCAGCTGAATTACTTTGCTCCTGAGCGACCCCCCCACCCCCAAAACATCAGGGAACTGGAGGAGCTACGAGCTGGAAAGCAGTGGGTTCCTCTCCAACCCTGAGCAGACTCACACTTAGCTGGGCCTTCCACATGCTGCAGAATCAGCCTTGGTGTGCTGGGTGTGCCAACAGAGCACAGCGTGGCATTGGAGGAGGAGGAACTCTCCTCTAGTGTCGCAGCAGCCCAAGGCTGGAGGGAATTCAGCCATCCCATCCCTCAGAGCCAAGGGGTCTCAGGAGAGTCCCCCCACCCTGTTCCTCCACCCCTGCTTTCCTACAGGGATATGGCAACCTACAGCGATACGGGTAGGAATCACACACCTCTTTTGTGCCCTGTCTCGGGACCGTTGTTGGCGCTTGAAGCTGAGTGGTGGTGGCATCAAAAGGGATCTGTCGTAGACGGGCTTCCCAGGCAGGCTGCCCTCAGAGCTCGATGGCGATTCAATCACTATCTTGGGTATTATCCATGGAGGCCGGGCTGCATGAGGGCCACTCAGCTCCGCCTTGTTTGCCTCCGGCACTCTGCCATCACTGAGGGTTTTCTCTGCTCCTCGTCCTTCTCTGATGCTCTGAGACTGCACTGCCTGGGCTCCACCTGCCTTTGGTACTGGAGCTTTGGCTATGGATTTGCCCACAAACTGACTCATTGGTGCCGGTCTCACCACCCCTCTTTCTTCTTTCAAACTCTGAGGCTGTGCTGGACGTATTTCTGGAGCCTTCCCTTTGGTGATGACTTTGCCCTGAAGCTGGCTGCTCAGTGCTGGCTTCACTGCTTGTTTTCTGACCCACTGAGCTCCAGCAGCCTGAGCCCGACCCAAGCCTTGTGCTGGAGCTCTGGCTGTGTGTTTCCCATCACTTTTGCTGCTCAGCACCGGCTTTGCTGCTCCTCTTCCTTCCTGGCAGCTCTGAGGTTCCACTCCACGAGTGCGGCCTGGCTCTGCTGCTTTACTTTGTGCTGTCAGCTTGTGCTGACCTTGGCTGCTCAGTGCCGGCCTCACCGCACCTTGTTCCTCTGTGCACCTGTGGGGTTTTATTGCCCGTGCTGGACCCGTGGGTGGTGCAGTGCTTTTGGTCGTGCCTTCACTCTGGGTTTTGCTGGGCACAGCCATCTTTTTGGGTGAAGACACCGCCGGGAGCGCTGGAACTTGACTGAAAGAGAAGAGCAGAGCAGAGGAGATGCTTTACAGTGTGTGACATTTTTGGGGCCACATCCTGCAGCCTTGGCTGCAGCACAGCCTTCCCCAAGCAGAGCTCACAGGCTGCCCTTGGGTTCTCTTGAGGGCCAGAAGGGAACCAGCCCTGTGATCTCACAGCAGCCACATACTACCCATCCATGCTCTGCATTCAGCAGTGCCGGACAGCCCCAGGCAGTGGGGCTGGAGAATGGGCCCTTGCTGGTTCAGCCCCATGAGGATCCCAACCCCGAGCACCCAGCCTCACCTGGGCACAGAGCTCTTCTTCTGCTCCACCCTTGTTTTGGGAAAAGAACCTGTGCCTCCTCTATGGGCAGTGCTCCGTCGGCCATGTAAGGATGGCTGCTCAGGGATCTTTCCTGGCCCTGGGAAGAAGACATCTCATCAGAGGGGATTCGCTGTCAATCTGCCATCTCTGGGACGTGCAGGGCTGCTCAGGCCTGTCCCAAACCATCCAGGGGGGCCGCTCCACTTCCCTGGCAGATGCTCCCTCCCTCCAGGGACGTCTGTCCCTCTTGCCCAGCTCCTCCTCTCAGGGGTGCAGCTCAGATTTGGGCCCGCTTTCCTGACCTTTGCTTTGGGAAAGAGGAGCTGAGTGGTGTCTGTGAGCTGACAGCCTCTTCTAGGGGCTCGTTGCCCAAAGGGAGGACGGGGCCGAGGATCCCCCCCCCCTCCTGCCACACCCAGGGATGGGGGCACGTGGGAACATCGCATCCTGCACCTTAGATTTTATGAGGCATCCTCATTTCATGAGACCAACATGTGGCTGGGAGAGGCATGAATCTTTGCATGAGTTGGAGCCATTGGGTGATCACTGAGTGGGGCTTTTCCCACGGCAGCTTGGTTGTGTGGGGCACGGAAAGGAGCTGGCTGCTGCTTTACCTTTCTTGTCCCGGCCAAGAGGTGGCACACCCAAACCCTCTTCTTTCTCCATCTTGCCCTCACCAGGCACTTCCCTGGATGCCTTGGATGGTTTCCTGGGAGGTGGTTTGTGGATAAACTCCAACTTAAACCTGTACAGAAGGAGAGGATGGAGGCGTGACTCAGCAGCCTCAAACCCACCGGGATTGCCTGCTCACAGCTTGATTTTCACACTGCATCAAGGTCCAGCATCCCCCAAAGCTGCCTGTGCCCCAATTCCAGGGGCTGTGCTGGGAAATGGGGTCACCCAGCTGAGAAATCCAGGCCTCAAAAGGATGAAAACATCACCTAAATTCCTTCATCTCTACCATCAGATCTTCCTCACAGAAACCTCTACAGCTCTGGGACGTGTAAATAGGTCCCAAGGGTGGATTCTCAAAGTGCCCACCTCTGGAGAGAAGGTAAAGGCTCCAGGAGGAAATGCTGTGGATCATCTGCTCCATTATAGTTCCCTAAGCAACAGCACAACCTGAGTCCTGAGCTGTCAGCAGACCCCAGGGGAGCCTGATATACTGACTTCAACAGCAAACACCCCTCTGGTTGTGGAGCTGGGTGAAGGCCCCGTGCCCAGATTCGGTGACTTTCTCCACCCTGCTTAACTCCCCCCCATGTGGGGTCACCTGTCGGGTCTGATTTGCACACACAGTCAAATCAGGCTGTTTTCCCCAGGTAAACCAGCAATCTCTATGGGGTAATGCCATCATTCCATGGGACTGCAGGCAGCTGCATTACTCAGGTCATTGGTTAACGGCACATCCTTTGCAGACAGCACAGTTATGACTGGCAATCCAGACAGACTTACAGCACCAAATGAGGCATCCCCCCAGTGCTCAGCCTCCCCCCAGCCCCTCCGATGGCTGAGGACAAGCTGCAACACAAGAGGCTGCCACCAGACTTGTTTGCCCATCCCATGTGGCAGCACAGAAACAACACTGGCTGCCCAGAGTCCTCATGGCAGGACAGCTGTGGTCACAAGGAGGAAACGATAGCAAGGGAGAGCCGAGCAGCTGCGCTGAGCAGAGGCTCCATCCACAAACATACTCACTCAGGAAAGACGATGACCCGGCCAGAGAGTGTCAGGGAGGCCACCTCTGCCACCCGGGACACCACCATGTCCAGCAGCCAGGGGACCTGCAGGGGAGGATCAGGGAGGCGGTGGAACATCCTTGTGATGGCTGAAGCACTCGGGAGCGGAGGGAGAGCTGACAGCACCATAGCTCTCTTGGCTGCCTGAGCAGCTGGCCGGGTTCTGGCAGGCCATATGCAGGCAGGGTAAGGGCTGTGGGACTGCCCGGGTCAGGCAGAACCCAAAAGCTCACCTTGAAAACTGCTGTTTCCAGACTGGCTTTCCCACAGACCTTCTCGAGGAAGTCATAGTAGAATTTCATTTGAACTCGTGCTCCTTCTAAGAAGAGGACCCCGATGTCCTTCAGGACAAAGGCAACACTCTCCCCGTTCCTCAGGCAGTGGGAGATGAGGGATGTGGTGCTGCATATGCAGGTCTCCACTCTGTGCCGGGACACCGATGCAGTTGAGGCCACCTCGGTGTACTTGAGGGGCTCCACTTCCTTATGGCCTGTAAAATCACACCAGGTGGTCAGAATTGGTCACTTAGCAGCCCTCCTGCCCCTACTTCTGAGTGCTACTTGTATTCACCACCCAGGACGGCCCTGTGTTTGGATGGGCTCCATGGAAGGGCTGGTTTGCTTCTGAAAGTGGAAGCAGCCATCCTGTTTGCCAGCAAGGGTTGAATTCTCCTCCTACCTGTCAGGAGTTCCTCATCACCTGTCAGACTGTGGACGTCCAGAAGGTTCCTGGCCAGGCGAAACGCCGGCCACTGCACAACCAGGGTGCCCTCCTTAGCCCTGATCTCTTTGAAGACGATGTCGAAGGAACCGAAGGTAGGAATTCGGATCCCCTACGAGTGGAAGAGAACGGAAGGGCCCAAGGGTTAAGGCTGAAGGAGGGCCTGGGAGTTTCCCTGCACAGGGACCGTGCTTCAGGCCCTGCTGTATCATCTGCCACTGTTGAGAGGTGCTGGCCTGGGGACTGGGAGTCATTTGGGAAGGAACTGCCCACCCCTCTCCTTCCCACCACCCTCCAAACTGCAGCATGGCAGCCCCAGCAGAAGCAGCTTCATGGAATCCAGGATTCCAGCAGCTGGGAGCAGCGCTGAGATCCAGCACCTCCTGCCACAAGCAGTGCTGCACCTGTGGGAGGCCCACTGGGACTTCATAGGGACTTTTGGGGGGGATGTCCCTATGAAGAACCTCATATGGACTTCAAGGGGGGGACATCCCTATGAAGAACCTCATAGGGACTTCAAGAGGGGAACATCCCTATGAAGAACCTCATAGGGACTTCAAGGGGGGGATATCCCTATGAAGAACCTCATAGGGACTTTGGAGTGGGACATCCCTATGAAGAACCTGCATTCTGGGGAGGGGAAGAGTCACTGCATCGCACAGCCCAGGGCCAAGGGGACTGCCCAGCTCTCCAAGGGGACCGGCAGGAAACAGGTGCTGACCCACCTTGTGCAGCAGGAGTTGTTGTTGCACACAGACGGCCACGGAGTCCCAGACGGCCACTCGCTCTGCAGAGCAAAGGTAAAGCAGGTTGCAGCCCATCTACCCCTTCCCAGCATCCCGACTGCCTCAGAGCGGGATGGCAGGTGAAAAGGGTCAGCGTCATCCCTGATCCCAAAGAGAGACAGCCCCGAGGAAGAGTGCTGGTTCCGGCCCACTCGCTGCCAGGACCCATTGGCAGCGGTGCCGTGTGCTGTCTGTGGATCCCCGTACCTTTGGTGGTGCCATATGGACTCCTGGAGGCACAGCCCGTTGCGGGGCCGTCCTCCCACCAGCTTAACTTGGTACGTATCACACGCGCAGGTTGCTCCTTGTTGGCAGCAGCCATGTGGGAGCTCACCCCTTCCAGATGCTTCCAGTCGTCTGCCAGAAGCTCCTCCAGGATGTGGCACCCACCACCCTGCAGCCACTCTGATGCTGCTCCTGGGTTCCATGTCACACAGCAGCCCATTGTGACGCAATGGAATGCAGCCGGTGATGGCTGCTGCCCATTCTGTGCCTGCCTGCTGCCTGCCCTGCCTGCAGGAGCCCAGCTCTGCTCTTTTCAGGCTGATGCTCATCCCCTGTGTGCCATGGCCCCCACCAGAAGGGATGGAGGTGGCTCTGGGCCCAAGGCACGTTCACCTGCAGCCCTCCCGCTGCCCTCTCCTCCTTGCTCCACTCCCAGCCCGGCTCTTCTCACCATCTCACCCACACTTGAACTCCTCCTTGTGGGTAGATGAGAAGCTGAAGCGCACGACATGGCTGCCCACATGCAGCTGCACTTCCCAATGCAAACAGCAACAGACAGTGCATCAGAACCCTGAAAAGCCAACAGGGAAGAGAGGCAAGCTCAAGGCTCAGGGATACCTTTCTTCCTCCCGCACTGCTTTTGTTTCTCTCAGCCCTCACAGAGCAGGGGATGCTCACAGTCCATCGCCAGCAGTTCCAGCTGAGCTGAAAGGCCACCAGTTGGGAACACCAACACGGAAACGTGGGACAAGCAGCTCCATTTCCAGGGAGGGACGTGAAGCCAAACACTTCATGTGTGTTCACATGTAATCACATGAAGCCTGTGATTACAAGCACGAGCCAGGCACGTTTTGAGCGGCTATTGAAAGAGGCAGCACCACTATTCAAATGTTTGTTTCGCTTTTATTTGCAACAAAGAGATGCAAAATGCATCCAAAATACATTTCAATATGAAATCAAAAAGGCGGGATACTGGTAATGAATAAAGACACAGCTTCCATAGTTCCTCTCTGCAGTCCACGAAAGGGAAAGCACAGCCAGGTGTGAAAACCGGACCACACAGTGTGTGTCCTTTGGTGCACCTCTGAGGAAGCATTCCAGGCGATTCTGCTGTCCTTTGTGCCTTCCTGCTCAAGCCCTTATCGTTTCTTTTTGCTTTCCTTCTTGGCTTTCTTGCTCAGCTGAGCAGCACTTGCCTTGGGTTTCTTCACCGTCTCCCAAGTCTTAGACTCAAAACCCTCCGAGTCCTACAAGAATCAATTGGGAAACAGTCAGGGAGCTTTCTAACAACTGAAAGGGAAGAGAAGCAAGAGAGGATGGGTGGATGTCAAATAAGGGAAAAGCTCAACAGGCAAGAATAAAACTATCCCTTAGCTCCAGCACACACGCGTGACCACTGCCTTATTAATAATAACAGCAATCTTATTCTAACCATTGAAGTTTCCCATGTTCACATACCTGGTTGTACACGTGTTCGCGGCCTTGCTGCTGCTGTGCTCTACAATGCCAGTCACAGAAATAGAGTGCAGAAAGCTGATCTGTTGAAGACAGAGGAGTGAGCTGTGCTTAACCAACACTGCTTCAGTGCACGCTTACTGTAAGGCACACCTACCTTACAATGGCCACGCACGAAGCTCCAGACACAGCTCCAGACTGTTTCCATGAAGCCCAATTGCATTTCACAGCCACTCACGCTCTGCTCCTTGACAATCTTCAACAGAAAAGTCACAAGATGCAAAACCCATCCCTCGGAGATGTCACAGACCTCTGCACTCATGAAGCAGCACTCATGGCATTGGGTGAGAAAGCAGACGTGTGCTTATCTAGTGAGCTCTGTTTGCTGCCAGCTGCTGGTAGGAACCCACCCAGCTCTAAGTACGAACAGTAACCTATGTCTAACTCTAAAACAGGAACAAAAATCTACACCTAACAATAAAACGTGAACAATAACCTACTCCTAGCACCTAATCCTAACTAACTAAATTTAACAATAAAAATAGGATTCAGATGGAACTGGGGGCCCGCAAGGTCTCAGAAGAGGAGATGATGTTAAATGAAGCCACCCGGCTAATGCCGGGGGCTGGGGCCACGCAGACGGTACGGAGCCCAGCGCCTGGACCAGTGATGCTGCAGCTGAGGTGGTACTGCTTGTCATGGTTTTGTAATTTCGTAATTTTGCTATCAGTATTCCACATCATAACATCATGTAAAGTATGGATACTTCTATTGAATGTGCAGTCCACAGAAGAAGACTACATATCCCAGAGAACAACAGGGGTAATGATAAGTCACAGGACCAGGACGCTATATAATCTCGTTCCCAGGCTGGAGTGCCCTCCTTCTTCTCTTGAACTTCTCGGAGAGTGGGAAGCGTTCCAGCCGTGTCGCCTAGAGTTCACAGTAGGCCTCTCGGTTTTCGGGGACTCTCTCTCTCTGTTTCGTTCGATTTGTTAGCCTCAATTATATTATATTGTGTTATCTTGTATTTTGATATCATATTTAGTAAAATAAGTTTTTCCTCCTTAGATTGTCACTGTTTTATCCCACTCCCCTTTTTCCCCCTCCTTTCCGGGCCCCGGGGAGGGGGGCTCACGGGTTGGCTTCCCCTGTCACAGGCATAGGTAAATCTAAGTAACCCGTGACACTGCTGCAGGGCCTGGCACGGTGGTGTGGTGCCAGGCCAGCTGTGCATCGGGCGGATCCACCTCCATGGGCTCGTCCTCAGGTGGATCCACCTCCATGGGTTCATCTGGAGGTGGATCCACCTCCATTGGTTCATCCTCAGGTGGATCCACCTCCATGGGTTCATCCTCAGGTGGATCCACCTCCATGGGCTCCACAGAGGTGGTCACGCGCCTGGTCCAGGCGCGATGGCAATGGGCTCGCTTGCGTGTCTGCCGCCTGATGGTCCTGGTGGGCCCCCTCCTCCTCCTCCTCGACCCCACAGTCCCCAGAACCATCTTCCCACCTAAATGTTGGGTTTCCTCCTGCCTCGCTCTCTTAGGCCCCCACATGGCTGTTAATGGCCAGAGCTCTAAGAGGCGAGTGCATTGCGTGGGGCAGTGGTGAACAAGGTGACATCTGAGGCCAGGGTTCTAACATGGCCCAACAGGGTTCTAACTGCTGGCACTGCTGGCACTGGCGTTCCACATGGCATGAGGAGGGGGCTGGAGGACAGGGCACGGCACGGGAGCCAGAAGGCACTGCCTGTGCCCAGCGGGCAGCCCTTCTCTCCGGCCAGCAAGAGGCCACAGAGGAGCCGGCCCTGAGCAAAGGGCCCTCGGCCTCCTTCATCCTCCCCCTTCTTCCACAAGGGAATCTCTTGGCGCTGCCATACGCAGCACGCAGCACCACGCTGATGGGGCTCCTGAGCTCAGCGCCAACAACAGCAGGCTCCAAAGGGCACCTGACTACGCCTGCCTGCTGGGACACACCAGCTCTGCTCTCCATGTTCCAATCCAGAGCCTCTCCTTGTAACACCTCCGACTCCATTTGCATCCACTCATTCTGATTGGAAAGCAGGTTGCAGCCCATCTACCCCTTCCCAGCACCCCGACTGCCTCAGAGCGGGATGGCAGGTGAAAAGGGTCAGCGTCGTCCCTGATCCCAAAGAGAGACAGCCCCGAGGAAGAGTGCTGGTTCCGGCCCACTCGCTGCCAGGACCCATTGTCTATGGAACACTATGGTGTGTCTATGTGGCAAAATGAGTTTCTATGGGTGGCTATGGGAGCTCTATGGGGCACAATGGGTTGCCTACGGGGCTCTATGGGATGTATAGGGGCTCTATGGCGCGGCTATATGTCCTTATGTGGTGTCTATGTGGCACTATGTTGTGCTATGGAGTGCTGTGAGGCACTATGGGGTGCTATGGGGCTCTATGGAGCAGTATAGGGTGTCTGTGGGTCCCTATGGGGTGCAATGGGGCGCTGTGGGGCACAAGGGAGTGTCTATGAGGCTCCATGGGCTGCTATGGGGCACTGTGGAGTAGCTATGGGATGATTTGGGGTCTCTTTGTGCCCCTATGGGTCACTATGGGTCACTATGTGGTGTCTATGGGGCTCTATGGGGTGGCTATGCTTTGCTGTAGGGTGGCTATGGGGTGCTTTGGGGTATCCTTGGGTTCCTATGGGGCGCTATGGGTGACTATGGGGTGCTATGGTTTGCTATGGGGCTCTATGTGGAAGAATGGGGTCTCTATGGGGCGCTAAGGGGTCCCTATGGGGCTCTATGGGGAGTCTATGGGGTGTCTTTGGGGATCTATGGGTTGTCTGTGGGGCTCTATGGGGTCTGCATGAAGTCTGTATGGGGTTCAGTGGGTCTCTATGGGGCTCTATGGGGTGTCTACAGGCACTATGGGGCGATATGGGGTGTCTATGTGGTTCAATTGGGCTCTATGGTGTGGCTGTATGGCCTTATGTGGTGTCTATGGGGCACTGTGGGCTGCTATGGGGTGCTGTGGGGAACTATGGGGTGTCTATGGGGCTCTATGGAGCAGTATGCTGTGTCTATGGGTCCCTATGGGGTGCAATGGGGTGCTGTGGGGCACAATGGAGTGTCTATGAGGCTCCATGGGCTGCTATGGGGCACTATGGAGTAGCTATGGGGTGCTATGGGGTCTCTTTGGGCCCCTATGGGTCACTATGGGGTGTCTATGGGGCTCTATGGGGTATCTTTGTGTTCCTATGGGGCGCTATGGGTGACTATGGGGTCGCTATGGGTTTCTTTGAGGCACTATGGGTCTCAATGGGGTCTCTATGGGTCTCTATCCTTATGGCTCCCAATGACTGTCTATGGGTCTCTATGTGTCCCTATGGGTCCCAGTGTCTCTCTATGGGTCCCAATGTCTTCCTCTGGATCTCTATGGGTCCCTAGGGGTCCCAGTGTCTCTCTATGTCCCCCTGTCTAGGTGGTAACTATACAGATGGTAACAAAGATGGTAACAAATGTACAGAGGTTCTAAGCGAGAGAGAAACTCACCAGTGGTGATGCCTTCGCTGAGGAAGCTGGGGCGGTCTTCACTGCAGAGCGATGTCCAAGAGATGCTGCCTCACAGAATCACAGAATTCTCAAGGTTGGAAAAGGGCTGCCAGCTTTTGTAGGAGAATAGCATGGGAGACAGTTGTGAAGGCTTTGCTGAAGTCAAAGTAGAGCACATCAACAGCCTTTCTTTCTTTCCTTCATCCATCAGATGGGTCACAGGATCGTAGAAGGAGATCAGATTGGTCAAGCAGGAGCTGCCCTTCACGAACCCATGCTGGCTAGGTCTGATCTCCTGCTCATCCCACACCTGCCGCATCTGTCATCTCCCTCAAGACAATTCGTTCCATTCCCTTCCCTGGCACCGAGGTCAGGCTAACAGGCCTGGAGTTGCCCGGATCCTCCTGACAACCTTTCTTGGAAATGGTAGTCACGTTGATAATTGAATTATTATGCCTCCCAAAGTGTCCCTATGTGTCTCTATGTCTCTCCATGGGGTCCCAATGTGTCCCAATGTCCCCCTATGGATCTCTATGTCCCCCTATGGGTCCCAGTGTCTCCCTATGGGTCACTATGTGTCCTTACGTGTCCCAATGTCCCCCCTGTGTGTTGCTATGTGCCTCTATGGGATCTCTTAAGATTATCTCTGGGCCCAAATGTCTTCCTACAGGTATCTAAGGGTTTCAATGTGGTCCCTATGTGCCTCTATGGGGTCTCTTATGGGTCTCAGCAGGGTCCCTATGTGTCTGTATGGGTCTCACTGTCCCCCACTGTAATCCATGGGTTCCCTATGTGCTCCATTTTCCCCCTATGTGTCCCAGTGTCTCCCTATGGGTCACTATGTGTTCCTATGTGTCCCAATATCCCCCCTATGGGTTGCTATGTGCCTCTATGGGGTCTCTTATGGGTATCTCTGGGCCAAATGTCTTCCTATGGGTATCTTTGTGTTTCAATGTGCTCCCTATGTGCGTCTATGGGGTCTCTTATGGGTCTCAGCGGTGTCCCAATTTGTCTTTATGGGTATCACTGTCCCCCACTGTATTCCATGGGGTCCCTATGTGTCCCAGTGTCCCCTTATGGGTCCCAGTGTCTCCCTATGGGTCACTATGTGTTCCTAGGTGTCCCAGTGTCCCCACTATGGGTTGCTATGTGCCTCAATGGGGTCTCTATGGGGTCTCTTATGGGTATCTCTGGGCCCAAATGACTTCCTGTGGGTATCTATCTGTTTCAATGTGCTCGCTACGTTTCTCTATAGGGTCTCATATGGGTCCCAGCAGAGTCCCTATGTGTCTCTATGCGTCTCACTGTCCCCCACTGTAATCCATGGGGTCCCTATATGTCCCAATATCCCCCTATGGGTCCCAGTGTCTCCCTATGGGTCACTATGTGTCCCTATGTTTCCCTATGTCCCCACTATGGGTTGCTATGTGCCTCTATGGGGTCTCTAAGGGGTCTCTTATGGGTATCTCTGGGCCCAAATGTCTTCAGATGGGTATCTATGGGTTTCAATGTGGTCCCTATGTGCCTCTATGTGGTTTCTTATGGGTCTCAGCTAGGTTCCCTATTTGTCTTTATGGGTATCACTGTCCCCCACTGTAATCCATGGGGTCCCTATATGTCCCAATGTCCCCCTATATGTGTCCCAGTGTCTCCCTATGAGTCACTATGTGTCCCTGTGTATCCCAGCGTCCCCCCTATGCGTTGCTATGTGCCTCTATGGGGTCTCTATGGGGTCTCTTATGGGTAGCTCTGAACCCAAATGTCATCCTATGGGTATCTATGGGTTTCAGTGTGGTCCCTATGTGCCTCCATGGGGTCTCATATGAGTCTCAGCATGGTCCCTATGTGTCTCTATGGGTCTCACTGTCCCCCACTGTAATCCATGGTGTCCTTATGTGGACCAGTGTCACCTAATGTGTCCCAGTGTCTCCCTATGTGTCACTATGTGTCCCTATGTGTCCCAATGTCCCCCATATGCGTTGCTATGTGCCTCTATGGGGTCTCTATGGGGTCTCTTATGTGTATCTCTGTGCCCAAATGTCTACCTATGGGTATCAAAGGGTTTCAATGTGGTCTCTATGTGCCTATATGGGGTCTCTATGGGGTCTCTTATGGGTATCTATGGGCCCAAATGTTTTCATATGGGTATCTATGGGATTCAACGTGGTCCCCATGTGCCTCTATGGAGTCTCTTAAGGGTCTCATCGAGGTGAGGACATTGGGACACCTAGGGACTTCATTGATTACAGTGGGGGACAGTGAGACCCATAGAGACACATAGGGACCTCGCTGAGACCCATACAAGACCCCATAAAGGCCCATAGCAACACATAGGGAGGACACTGGGCCACATAGGGACACATAGTGACCCATAGGGAGACACTGGAACCCATAGGGGTACATTGGGACACATAGGGACCCCATGGATTACAGTGGGAGACAGTGAGACCCAGACACATTTGTAGAGAAAAGGATTTCTATTGGGGATGAAAACCACTCTTTTGGGTAGAAAATGCTACTTGTAATGATGAAAAGCTTTGTATTGGTAAGAAAATGAATTTTTTGCAAGATTCAAGAGTGATACCTAAGAGAGAACACATTTTTCCTGGTGTAAGTCTTGATATTAGTGTGAAATACATCGGAAATTTGTCTGAAATGGATAATTCTTATGTTAATGTCATTATTTTGTAGGGGAAGACAGATATTCTGGAATCAATGAGTCATAATTTGTTACAAAGCATCATTTTAAAGAGAATGTGTCTTCTTTTGGGGATGAAAACCAGTAATTTAGGGAGAAAGTGCTATTTGTAGGGATGAAAAGCATTAGTTTGGGAAGAAAACCATAGCTTTGCAAGGATGAAGAGTGATACCTAAGAGTGTACTTTTCATTTCTGGGATAAGTATTGATATTCATGTGACCTACTTCTAAAATTTGTCAGAAATCGATATTTCTGTTGGAAATGTCATTCTTTTTTAGATGAAAAGAGTTATTCTGGAAACAATGTGTCATATTTGGCTACAAGCGATAATTTTGTAGAGAAATCCATTTCTTTTGGTGATGAAATGCAGCGACTCGGCACGGACTCAGATGTGAACGATCCAAATCGTTTATTACAAGTTCTCACATCCCTTATATACCTTCACAAGTTGTTATTTTCTAACTTTCCCATCTGCCCTTACAACTTTCCCAAACATCTTACATGTCAACAAAGCATTCTACAAAACACTTTTCAACTGTCCATGCAGGCACATAACCAATCAGAGCTGTGAGACTCTTCTTCTCCTTGCAGAGGTGTCCTTGGTTCCCATGCTGTTTATCTTGCTCCACAGCTGCTGCTCTGAACAGCTTTTCTTGTATCCCCACAATTCCCCCTTTTTTGTTTATTGACAAGCTACTACCATACTATAAAATAATAATACTAATTATATTAATAACATAATCATTATAACTCAATCAAGGCCTCGATTGACAATATTCTGAAAATGAAAAAGGAGATAAGGCAAATGACAAAATATATGGTTAAATCCACTAAAATATCAGACGCATTTTGCCTGCGGCCTAAGTTCCTACAACCTGGAAAAGAACCCCTGAGAATCCAATTCTGTGTAAATTTGAAATAGGTTAGAAAAGACTTCAATTTCGTGTTATCCATTTTAGACCATCCCGTTAGCATGAAGCAAATACTCCCTAAGCTAGCACATTATTACTTATTGTCCCTGGAGAGGCAGAAAACTGCAGAAAAGGAGAGAGAAGGATCATGTTGGCGGTGGATGCGATAGGCAGCGCCAGCAGGGCGTCCCCTGCTTCAAGGTGCACTTTCCCTTTCTCATCTACCACGGATTCTCTCTTGCTCTTTTCCTACTCAGGGTCTGAATGGTATTTTCCATTTGTACACTGCATCCGCATGGCCAGTGCATGGTACAGAGTCCAAGTGGAACACCTGCTTACAAAACAGAATAAATTGCCGAGGTTAGCTTTTTTTTGCAAGCACCTTTGTTTCAATTGATGCATGGTCATATTTTGAAAATCCCAATTAGTGAGATGAAAAAGAGTTAATAACTGTTATGTTTAAGAATCATCCGTTTGTCCAGGATTCTTTTCCAGGGTCTTATTTTTACAAACTAAGAAGAGGCTAGTTGATAGGCTAATAAAATCATAACTGAACATTACTAATACACTAGAAGAGCTATTCCCATAATTTCCAGCATTGGTAACATCAAATCCTATTTAACTTATATTCTATCTACTGCCAAAATAGGAAAGACACACAATAATCTAAATAATGCTTAATAATTCTAATTCTTAAATTTATACCAGTAATGTGGAAGAGTTACCTACTATGTCTTACCATTACTAAAATTATTATTTGCAATACAACAAATTACAAAGCAATATCAATGAAGTAAGAGGCGTATAATCACAATCATTATTAAGGCTGGGTGTTATTTTCTGCCTTGAGATGAGGCCGAACATATCTTGCCGGAACCCATGTAGGGCCAGTCCTTGTAGAAACACAAGCATATCCACGACCCCAGGTTATCAATGGTAAGGGACCTTCCCAGTGCCCTGTGGCCATATTTCGAATGTTAACCATTGGCCGTTCCTTGAGCACTGGGGAGCCCCCAAAATGACGATCCACACTGTGGAGAGTGTTTATGCAGAATGGCTTCATGAGAAAGGACATGAAGAGATTCCTCTAGTTAAATTGTAAAAGAATGAATGTGATTAAAGACAAAGACGGTTTATCCTAGGGACGGTCACGAGCTAAGCAGCTGTGGGGAAATCAGTATGTGAAAAGACAGGGTATGTAGCTAAAGATGAAATATGTATCTAGAAGCAAGGACGGCCTAAGGGAAAAGCAAGATGTGTAGCAAGGTGTAGACAAAGCTGCAAAGAAAAAGTATCTATAAGACTAACCACAAAGGTCAGATGAAGTAATGTCTAATTCACCAATCCTGAGCTTAACTTTTGCAATATGCATGAACTTATTACTGATTGTATAAATGAGATGCTGTAACACCTAATAAACGAGGCTTGTTGACCATGATAGCATGAGACTTGTCTCCCGCGGTTACTTCCAACAAATGGTGACCCCGACGTGATAAGGAAAAAAGGGTGCCACGGGTGAAGAACTGCGTTGGGTTCGGGTCCGGATTTCACAGCCCGACGGACGACGAAAGAGCTAAAATTGGAGCTCCGCGTCTCGAGTGACCACACAGGTGGGCTCGACCGACACGTGCTGCCGAAGCCTGGAGGGCTGCAACGGTACCGACGTGAGTAAAAAATGGACAGGCAAGCAGCATATGATTTATTTTCCGCTTTTCTTAGGCGGAGACAGTTTAAGGGTATAGACTTAGAAAAGGATCTCCCTGCTTTATTGAGCCACGCGGTCTCATATGGCTTTTTTGCAAACCCCCACTTAGTGCATACATTAGAGGAGTGGCGGCGGTATGGGGATAAGTTGTGGGAGTTAGTTTTAGATGATGATAAGTCGGCAAAAAAGATAAGTAAGTTGTGGAAAGCAGTGCATAATGAGTTGTTGATGAGTCAGGCGGAAAAAAGGGCAGCTCAGGAAGCTCAAGCTGCGCAAAAACAGAATCAAGATTATGGGCTGCCATGGGGCACTAGCGTTCCAAACCCCCCTGTTTTTTCTTCCGTTACTCTGCCGTCTGCAGCCGCAGTGCCCTCTGCACCCCCTCGCGAAGTGCAGGCTGACCTAGCAACGGAGCCCGCAGAGGTCTCCTCTAGCCCCCCCTCTTCGCTGTCCGGAGCTCCGCCGTCCGGAGCCGACTCGGCGCCGCTCCCTGTCTCGGCACCGTCTGTGCCGCAGCCGCAGCCGTCCGGCTGCTCTGAGCTTTCGGTAGCTCCGGAGCTGTCAGTTCTGCGCGGGTCGGGTCCGATCTCTGGAGCTGGGTCTGATTTTGTGGGGACTGTTGCAAGGGAAAGGCGCAAGTTGTGGTCTATGCTGGCAAGGCGCGGAATAGAGGATGGTGATAATGAATTAGTACAGGCAGCGACTGAGAATCTTGCATTTCCTGTTGTTTATGCTCCCTTGCCGCAGGGAGGAGTTCAGGCTGAGATTCAATCTCTAGACTGGAAGATGTTATCACAGTTGCGAGCTACTGTAGGGTCATATGGAGTGACTAGTGAACCGGCCAGGCAAATGCTAGATTATCTTTTTAGTGCACATATCCTTCTCCCAGCAGATATTAGAAGTATCACGAAATTGATTTATACTCCTCATCAGTTAATATTGTTTAATGCTCATTGGCATCAGTTAGCTGTGGCGTCTGCAGCAGTTCAGAGAGGACCAGGAGACCCCTTAGCAGGTGTAACAATGGAACAATTGTTGGGTCTTGGGGCATGGACTCGAATAGAGGCTCAGGCGATTTCTGACCCTGAAGTTTTGCGAGAAACTATGAATTTAGCCAGGAAAGCTATGGATAGTATAAAAGCTCCGGGAGGAACGCCCATTTACATGGGAATAAAACAGGGACGTGAGGAGCCGCTAGGTAATTTCATAGATAAAGTTGTGGATGCCATTAAGAAGGCTAGTGTTCCGGAATATATGCAAGGGGCTTTGATTAAACAATGTGTGCTTCAAAATGGTAATTCCTCAACCCGATCCCTGGTCAATACATTGCCCGGAGATTGGTCGATCCCTGAGTTGTTAGAAAAGGCTGCTTCGGTTCCAACTGGAACCCAGGCATTCTTAGTGAGTGCTTTGCAGAAAATTAGTGAGGGGTTGCAGGAGCAGGCAAAAGCATTTCAGGAGCAATCAAAATCCTCACATACTCAGGTTCTAGCAGCCCTTGCACCCCTCCAAGCTGCAGTCGCTACAAACCCACGCTCGCAGAACAGCCTCCGTATGAAATGTTTCCGTTGTGGAAAAACTGGACATTTTCGTCGCGATTGCCAAGCCACTGGGATTTGGTGCAGCAAATGTCGATCCAACACTCACAACGCTGCTGCCTGCAGGTCGGGAAACTCGAAAAGCAGCGCGAGCAGCAGCCGCGCTCGGACACAAGTAGCAGCTGCAGTATCGGCAACCCCCAACAGCAACAACCCCAACCTGCCACCAGCGGGAGCCTCGGCTTGGACTTGGCAGCCTCAGTAAATGTTACTATTTTGACTAATCAGCCCTATCGGATTCCTACTGGACTATTTGGCCCTGTCATGATTAATGAACAAGCAGTAGGAGGACTGTTATTGGGTAGATCGTCTGTCAGCATGATGGGACTGTTTGTTTTACCTGGAGTAATAGATGCGGACTATCAAGGGGAAATTATGATCATGGTACACACCCCTTACCCGCCTGTAAAAATACTTAAAGGGCAGCGTCTAGCTCAATTAGTGCCGCTGCCGCAGTTAGCAAAAGGACTGACTCCCCTTAAACAAGAGCCAAGAAAACAGGGAGCATTTGGCTCAACTGGGAAATTAACTTTGCTTACTCTTGATTTATCAACGCGCCCGAAAAAATCGTGCACTTTGCACTACCGTGATCAGAGTATTACTCTGACAGGACTTTTGGATACAGGAGCGGATACATCAATTATCACCCCAGGGGAGTGGCCGTCTGACTGGCCGCTTCAATCTTCAACTACCACAGTGTCAGGGGTCGGAGGAATGACACTGGCAAACCGAACCCCCATGCTCACAGTGGAAATAGATGGCAGGAGAGCCACAGCAATTTTTTCACTTACACTACTTCCACCTACGGTATCCTGCCTTATCGGCAGGGACGTGCTGGCTCAACTGGGTCTTGTTCTTACCAATGAACACCCTTTAGTATAATGGCCATTGCTTGGACTTTCCCACTACCACTTACATGGACTACAGAAACTCCAGTCATGGTTAAGCAGTGGCCACTAAAAAGGGAAAGTCTTCAGCAAGCACATCAACTTGTGCAGGAGCAGTTTGCCCAGGGGCATTTGAAACTGTCTACTAGCCCTTGGAATACTCCGATATTCGTAATCAAAAAGAAATCTGGAAAATATCGTCTATTGCACGACCTAAGGGCTGTCAACGACCAGATGGAGCCCATGGGGGCGCTACAACCCGGATTACCCAACCCTTCTATGATTCCCGAGAATTGGCCCATCCTCATCATCGACCTGAAAGACTGTTTCTTTACAATTGCCTTACACCCCCAGGATACAAAACGTTTTGCTTTTACTCTGCCAGCGATAAATAGGGGAGAACCCGACAAGCGATTTGAATGGACAGTGTTACCACAAGGAATGCGTAACTCCCCAACCATTTGCCAGCTGTATGTCGACGCAGCACTGCAACCGTTACGCCGAGAAATGCCGGACACTATTATTTATCACTATATGGATGATATTCTTCTGGCTCAAAAGGATCCATTCACAGACTCTCAGATTGAACATATCAAAGCAGTGCTGGCAACCTCCTCTTTAGTTATAGCTCCTGAAAAGGTACAGAAATCCACGCCCTGGAAATATCTGGGATGGCAAATCACCAATAAGCAGGTGAAACCGCAAAAATTAACCATTGCTACAGACATTTCTACCCTTAATGATGCACAAAAACTCCTTGGAGACTTACAATGGCTAAAACCAATAGTAGGTCTCCCAAATGTGCTGCTAGAAAAACTGCTGCCCCTGCTGAAAGGCACGGACCCTTGCACCCCAGTGACTCTTATACCAGAACAAAAGGAGGTGCTACAAAAAATTTCAGACTGTATTACCAAAGGGTTCGTTTCCCGCATGGACCCTACAGTACCATTGACTCTTACCATTTGGAGCAGCGATATGCATCTCCTTGGTGCAGTTACTCAGCATAAAAAGAAAACGGGGGAAAGGGTCCTGGAGTGGATTTCGCCACCTCTTCAAAAACGGAAAACAATAACCACAAAAATTGAAAATCTGGCAGCAGTGGTCAAAAAAGGCCGCATGCGTATATTGGAAATTAGCGGTCTGGAACCACAGACAGTTTATCTTCCCATGGAAAAAGCAACGCTAGACTGGTATTTGCTGAATTCGCCAGATCTAGCTGAAGCGCTTTTAGCCTTGGGAGCTAAAATAGAAACAGGTCCACTTGTTCCACGAGCATTGCAATGGATCGGTGAATGGAGCTGGATTGGCGTGCCTTTGCGAAGGGACAAACCCATCTCGGAAGCTGTAACTGTTTACACTGACGCTGGGAAAAAGACACGCAAAGCAGCTATTGTTTGGCAAAAGAAGGGAATTTGGCAGCAACACACACTGGAGGCGGTCCCTGAAGACAGTTTACAAACACTAGAACTTCTTGCTGTAGTGTGGGCTGTTTCTAATATCACTGAGCCTTTGAATGTGGTTTCAGATTCTCTCTATGTAGTAGGGGTGGCCTCAAGAATTGAGGATGCAATTGTTAAGGAGGTTCAGAACAAGCGATTATATGAGTTATTTTTACAACTCAAGCGAGCCCTCAGGAACAGAACAGAGCCTTACTCCATTATCCATATCAGGAGTCATAAATTAAGCACGGGTTTAGGAGAAGGCAATCAGAGGGCAGATCGGCTGGTATCAGTTGCAGTACCAATGTCACAATTTACTCTGGCAAGGGAAGCTCATGCTACCTTCCATCAGAATGCCAGAGGACTGCAGAGGCAATTTCAGATCTCTCAAACAGATGCTTCTGCCATTGTCAGAAGCTGCCCAGTCTGTGCAAATCACAACAATGGAATGGGTCTGGGAATTGGAGTTAATCCTAGAGGTTTATCAGTCAATGAAATATGGCAAATGGATGTTACCCATGAACCCAGTCTGGGAAGGTTAAAATATGTGCATGTCACCATTGACACCTACAGCAATTTTATCTGGGCAACAGCTCAGGCTGGGGAAAGGGGCATCCATGTAACCCGACACCTCACAGCATGTTTTGCAGTCATGGGAGTATGCAAACAGTTAAAAACAGATAATGGTCCTGCCTACATAGGTCAAAAGGTTCAACGTTTTCTACAACAATGGGGTGTTAAACATATTACTGGCATTCCACACAATCCACAAGGGCAGGCAATAGTTGAACGAGCAAATAGCACCTTGAAAACTTATCTCAAGAAATTCTCAGAAATTCAGGACATGCAGGAAAGGCTTGCTAAGGCACTGTTTGTATTGAATCATTTATGCATAATAGGATCCTCAGATTGTCCTGCAGCCGAAAAACATAAGTTACAGAGCCCAGAATCAGAGAAGCATCTTGAAGAAGAAATGTGGGTTAGGTATAGATGCTTGAAAACTGGGGAATGGAAAGGCCCTGCAAGAGTGCTTTATTTAGGGCGAGGCTACCTTTGTGTTTCAACCCCTACAGGTTCTGAGTGGATTCCTGCTCGTTGGACCAAGCCGGTGACGCCATCGCATCCCGGAGAGCACAGTGAACCTGGATGACTGACTACAGATCGGTGACTGCAGAAAAGTTGGAAGAGTGTCTCCAGCTGATTGAGGAGCCACTCCAGACCTTCATTCGGCATGTTCAGTCAACAGTGACTCAAAATTTCTATGGTCCATATATGGAACTGATACATGCGTTGGTTAACATACGAGGACTGATTCCATCTAATAGATATTACAGGTGTTGGGGATGTGGTGTGCGTGAGCATCAGGCTCAAGCGTTGCTTCTTTGTGGTGGTTGTGGAAAATTGGGTTGGTACCACCAATCAGTCTTTTACATTAACCAACACTATCTGTGGTGCAGAGAGTGTGATAAAACCTGGTGTGCAGAAGACCAACCGCTAGATTCAGAACCGGAGGATATTTTATCAGTGACCCGTCTTTGCTGGGTGCTTAAGAGATTCGCTCAGAGAGCTCGAGCTGCTAGGAGGTCTCGCATCATAAGCTATCAATGCGGCGGTACAGTCAGAGCTCTTGGGGCCTAACAGCCCTAGGAGTTCTGGTCTGGCTGCAATGCTGTGGTGCATTTTGGGCCCCTCCGCAGCCTAAGGAAAATGTCTGGGTTACGTTAGCCAACAAGACGGGTCAAGATGCCATATGTTTAGCATTGTCATCTCCTGGCAATCCTTTTTCTACCTGCTTGGTAGGCATACCTTTGGACACTCCTCCATGTCCAGAAGGTGTTCTGCCTTGCCAATCAAAAGGTACAAAGGGCTACGCAGACCATTGGGATGCATATATACCACACTTTCCTGTAGCCCCTCTAGAACCACAAGAATTAGAAATTTTGGGATCAGTAAAAGCCGATTGGTGCATATATTTTAATTGGACCGGCAGTTATCGAATTGGGCCTGACAGATCAAAAATCAAACCAAGAAGTGTAAATTCTAGCCTGCTTGTATATAGAAATCAATCAGCATGGTGTAACTATACAAGCACCAGTATATCTGTTTCATCTAACAACCCTATAACATTGCCCTATGGAGTGTTTCTGATATGTGGGGATCGGGCTTGGGCAGGAGTCCCCTCTAAGATAATAGGAGGACCATGCACATTAGGTCGTTTAACACTGCTTACTCCAAATACTTCTATGATCCTCCAAATTCACAGACAGCATTCTAGAGTGAAAAGGGTGACTCATGCCTTTACCCCAGACTGTAAGGATAAGGTACAATTTTGGTCTACAACAGGAAGAATATTTGCCTCTATTTTGTCAGCTAATGTTGCCGCTGCTAAAGCATTAGCCATGCTAAATGGTTTAGGCTGCTGGCTAGCAAAACAAACGAATGCCACCTCAGAGGCATTATCTCAACTACTGATGGATGTGGATTCAGTAAGGCATGCTACACTCCAGAATAGAGCAGCAATTGATTTTCTATTACTAGCACAGGGGCACGGATGTGAGGAGTTCGAAGGCATGTGTTGTATGAACTTATCAGACCACTCCGTGTCTATACATAAACAGATACAAACGCTGCACGCATTAACTAACCGTTTGCAGGTGCAATCTGGTTTTGGTCTTGATGACTGGCTTAGAAGTTTAGGTTTAGGCCCCTGGCTTACTTCTCTACTACAGCATTTGATTACAATCGGTCTGGTACTGATAGCTATCATATTAATAGTTCCTTGCCTCTTTAAATGCTTGCAAAATGCACTAATGAGAATGGTTGACTCAAAATACAATGTATCCTTGGTCGTCCAAAAAGAAAACGGGGGAAATGTGGAGAGTGTTTATGCAGAATGGCTTCATGAGAAAGGACATGAAGAGATTCCTCTAGTTAAATTGTAAAAGAATGAATGTGATTAAAGACAAAGACGGTTTATCCTAGGGACGGTCACGAGCTAAGCAGCTGTGGGGAAATCAGTATGTGAAAAGACAGGGTATGTAGCTAAAGATGAAATATGTATCTAGAAGCAAGGACGGCCTAAGGGAAAAGCAAGATGTGTAGCAAGGTGTAGACAAAGCTGCAAAGAAAAAGTATCTATAAGACTAACCACAAAGGTCAGATGAAGTAATGTCTAATTCACCAATCCTGAGCTTAACTTTTGCAATATGCATGAACTTATTACTGATTGTATAAATGAGATGCTGTAACACCTAATAAACGAGGCTTGTTGACCATGATAGCATGAGACTTGTCTCCCGCGGTTACTTCCAACACCACACGAGTTGTATTTGTATGATCACGATTCAAAAAATTCAGCACAAACAAAGCCTTACATAATCTTTCTTGTGGTGTGTCTCCCGTATTCCCCCTTTTTTGTTTATTAAGAACAGATTTCAGTGTTTGATGAGTACGCTCAATGATAGCTTGTCCAGTGGGAGAATGAGGGATGCCTGTAATATGTCTAACTTCCCATTCTTGAAGGAAAGTTTGAGTGGCCTTAGAAGTATAAGCGGGCCCATTATCTGTTTTTATCGTATGAGGGATTCCCATAGCAGCATAAGCAGATAACCAGTGTTTACGGGCGTCACGACTGCGTTCACCTGTATGTGCTGTGGCAAATATGTAAGAAGAATGAGTATCTATCGTTACATGTACGTATTTTAGACGGCTGAATTCAGGAACGTGAGTGACATCTGTCTGCCAGAGTTGAAGAGGGGCTGTTCCACGTGGATTTGTCCCAGTTTGAGGCAAAGGGGCAATTGCCTGGCAGTCTGGGCATGTTAAAATAATGTTACGGGCTTGATCTACTGTCAGTTGGAATTGTTTTTGTAAGGCTCTCCTGTTCTGATGGAAAAATTGATGGGAGAGTCGTGCTTGCTCAAATAATTGAGGAGTAGCAAAAGCGACTGTGGCTTGATCAGCCTTACGGTTGCACTCAGTTAAAGGACCAGGCAATGTAGTATGCGATCGAATGTGCATAATAAAATAAGGAAGAGTACGGTGAGAAACATAATGCAAGACTCATTTGAGCTGTACAAACAAAACCGGATTATCAACTTCCTTAAGAAAGGATCCTTCAATCCACTGAATGATACCTGTAACATACAAAGAGTCAGTTATTATATTAAGCTTTTGGTCTGAAAAAATTTGGAAAGCTCGAGCTACTGCAGCAAGTTCTACAACTTGAGGTGATCCATCAACAACATGTACGTCTGACTGCCATTGTGTAGCAGTCGCACGCCAGAGAACCACTGCTTGGTGTGTCTTGCCAGAGCCATCTGTAAATACAGTAACAGCATTAGGTATTGGAACATGTGAAAGTAAAGTATTAGTAGCAATGGGGATATCAGCCAAATTATGTAGTAACTGATGTTTGGGAGGATGAGTGGACAATTGTCCGGTATAGTCTGCCATAGCAGTCTGAAAAGGAAGTGACTGCGCAAGCATCCAATCTAAATCTTTTTTAGTAGCAGGTACGTATATGCAATCAGGGTCAAGAGCTCGTAGAATTTGTAGACGATGACGACCTCGCTGTATTAGCATAGCAAACATTTCCACTCGTGATGTAATAGTTTTTGAAAATGTATGAGGTAAAAATACCCATTCGAGAATAATGAGAGGATCCTTTTTTGAGGTATCCCATTGACATAACAAGCTATATGGCTGATAGAAGTTGGATATTATTATGAGATGTACTGGAAGTGATAAACAAACACGATGGCTGTATCGATTTTGCACTGATGTTATTACAGAGTCTAAGCATTGTTGTGCTTCTGGTGTTAATTGTCTTTTAGAAGTTAGATCTGGGTCTCCTTTCAGTAGTTTGAATAAAGGATGCAGCTCTTGAGTAGTAATTCCCAAAAGTGGCCGCAACCAATTGATGGTTCCTAATAACTTTTGCAGATCATTTAATGTCCGTACGTGAGGTACTATTTTGAGGATTTGTGGCTGGATAGTGTGAGATGCAATTTTCCATCCTAAATATTTCCATGGAGAACTAAGTTGCACTTTTTCTTCTGCTATTTATAAGCCTATAGATTGGACTGCCTCCCGGACGAGCAGTAAAGCGTCCTTTAGACCCTCTTCTTGTTCTGCTGCTATTAAAATATCATCCATGTAATGATAAATAAGGACATGAGGTCTAGCCTTTCGTACTGGTTGTAATGCATTTGCTACAGTCAATTGACATATCGTTGGACTATTAAGCATTCCTTGTGGTAACACTGTCCAATGATACCGCTGAACAGGGCTTTGTAGGTTGATAGAGGGCACTGAGAAAGCAAATCGTGGTGCATCTTTTGGATGAAGCTGAATGGTAAAAAAACAGTCTTTCAAAATCAATGACTGCTATAGGCCAATCCGAAGGTAACATTGAGGGTGAAGGAAGGCCAGGCTGCAACGCTCCCATAGGCTCAATTACTGCATTGACAGCACGCAAGTCCTGTAAAAGTCTCCATTTTCCACTCTTCTTGAGGATAACAAAAACCGGAGTATTCCAAGGGCTGGTAGTAGGCACTATGTGACCAGCAGCTAGCTGTTCTTGAACTAACTCATGTAAGTGCAGCAACTTTTCTCTTTTTAAGGGCCACTGATCTACCCAAATAGGTTGTTCTGTTTTCCAAGCTAAGGGTATAGGTTGCTGCCGATCAATGGCCCTTACTGAAAATTTGTCTGCAAAATCATACCCCACTGACTTAAGAGATCACGACCCCACAAAGTACAGGGAATTGGTAAAATGTAAGGAGCAGCGTGAGCAATGCGACCATCAGGCCCTTCAAAAGATAAAATTCGGGCACTTTGTTTTGGCTGCTGTAGGCCCCCAACCCCCACAATAGCAGAATTAGGGTCTCTTAGTGGCCACTCAGAGGGCCAATCACTGGACTTAATGATGGTAACATCAGCTCCAGTATCCACTAGTCCTAATAACTGTCTGCCATTTACTAAGCATGGTAATAAAGGTTTGTCTTTTGACAGTTGTGTGGTCCATAGCACAACAGGTTTATCTGTGCTCCCAAATCCACCGGTTCGATCTCTAATACCAGGTTTGGTCATAGAATGAAAAGGGACTAATTGTGCTATTTTTTGGCCTTTTGGAATAAAACAGGGGGGTGAGGGTGTCCATGCCATTATCTTAATTTCCCCGGTATGGTCAGCATCTATAACTCCAGGTAAAACAAAAAGTCCCATCCTTGTAACAGAAGAACGTCCTAACAAGAGGGCGCTACGCCCGTCCCCAAGGGGACCCATTACCCCTGTTGGAATGAGAGTCACGGTGCTATCAGTCAGCGTCACTGACTGGGCAGTGGACAAATCCACTCCTGCGCTGCCAATGGTGGCTGGTCTGAGTGAGCTAGCCAGACAGCATCTGGCTGAGTCGGGACCGTATTTGCTGTCATAGCGCGCGGTCTCGCGCTCCTCTTGCCGTTTCCCGGCAGATCGCAGGGCTGTGCAGCAACAGGAAGTTTGGATCGGCAGTCTCTAGCCCAGTGTAGCCCCTTCCTGCACCGTGGACAGGGTCGAGTTGGAACAGCAGAAGCATTTTTATTTGCTCGCTTGGGCTTTTTACAGTCCCGTTGGACACGACCTGGTTCTCCACAATTGTAACACTTTACTTTTTGAGCTGTCCCTGCATCAAGTTGGGTGGCCAATGAATCTGCTAGCAGGGCCATTTTATGACTTTCTGTGCCTACATCTTGACAGGCTTTAATCAAGTCAGTAATTGATGGGTCTGCATTCCTTAGGGACTTTAAAACCTTTCGACAGTCTGCATTTGCGTTTTCTACTGCTAATTGCTTAAGCAAGACATTTCGGGCAGCTTCATTTTCTACTCTAATGAATTTTCTTTCTCTAATGAATTTTGTAAACGGTCAAGAAATTTAATGTAAGGCTCAGTAGCCTCTTGCCTAATTGAAGTAAATGAAGCATCGGGTGAATTAATATCAGGAACCCGACGGACAGCACGCAACACCAAAGTCTTAACTTGTTCCAGGCATTGCCTGTCCAGCTGTGCCTGTGCCTGAGGTGTTGCCCGGACCCCCTCCCCCATGAGTTCCTCTAGGCCAATGTGATTTAGATTGTTCAAATTATTCAAGGCCTGGACAGCAGCCTGATCCCGGTATTCAGTCATGAACACGGTGTATTGCATGGGAGAGAGGATCATTCCTAACACACTTTTCCAGTCATGAGGGGTCATAACATAACTATCACCAATTGCAACCAAAAGATTATATGTAAAGCTAGACTGAACTCCGTATGTTCTCACTGACTTCCTTAGCTCTTTCACTGCCTCATAAGGCAGGGGTTCCCAACGGGGGACCTGATTCGGCTGATACAACACAGGAAAGGCTTGCAATGTGTCACCATCACCCCTTAATATTGCTTCTTTTCTGCACTGCTCTAAGACACCACAGTACGCTGTAGGGAAATTTGTCGTTTCTGCTCCCTTCAAATTATCATCAGGAAGAAATGCGCCCGATTCGCATTCCGGATATACTGGACCTGGGTCACAACGATCCCCTGGTTTCGATCCGTCCGTGTCTTTAATCACGTTACACGCCGGCTGCACAGACGCTGCAGCGCACGACGTGGGGGGGGCGGAGGGCGGCGGCGCAGAGAACGTCATGGGCGGAGCGGAGGGCGGGGGCGCGGCGAGCGTCGTGGGCGGAGCGGGGGGCGGAAGCGGCGCGACGAACGTCGTAGGCGGGGCGAAGGGCGGGGGCGCCGTAGAGGGCGGCAACGCGGCGAACGTCGGGGGAGGAGCGAACGGCGGGAGCGCGAGGGGGGGCGGTTGCGGCTTTTCGTCTCCCCGAATCGCGGGGGGGTCGGAGCCGCCGGTCGGATCCGGGCACGGGCCGCTTCCCGCAGCGAGAGGCAGCGGCGGGGTTGGGACGGAGGGCGGCAGGGAATGGTCGGAATAAATTCTTTCCCGTCGTGATTGCTTAATCCCTTCCATTATCCGGCTCCAAACGGGCAACAGCTTAGCAGCCGTTCTGTCTTTAGCGAGAGAAGCCTCGTAGAGTTTTGAGCCGATTTTGTCCCAAAGTTCTCCATCTAGAGAGAACTCAGTTTTTGGAAATTCAGGGACGTTTTTGCTTATCCATTTAAGAAGAGTAGCTAATGCCTTAGTAGACACAGTCTTATCCTGATACGGTAACACTGACCGCAATACTTCGAGATTTACTTTCTGCTCCTTCGGTAGTGAGCTCCCCATAGTTCCCGACTGCTCACCTTCTGTCCTGCAGAACGGGGCGGGTGCGCGCGAAACAGTCTCTCCGAAGTTCAGTCGGGCGACGCTGCCGGACCGGGCTCGCTCAGCCGCGGGTTGATTTGCCCCACGTTGTGGGCGCCATTTGCAGCGACTCGGCACGGACTCAGATGTGAACGATCCAAATCGTTTATTACAAGTTCTCACATCCCTTATATACCTTCACAAGTTGTTATTTTCTAACTTTCCCATCTGCCCTTACAACTTTCCCAAACATCTTACATGTCAACAAAGCATTCTACAAAACACTTTTCAACTGTCCATGCAGGCACATAACCAATCAGAGCTGTGAGACTCTTCTTCTCCTTGCAGAGGTGTCCTTGGTTCCCATGCTGTTTATCTTGCTCCACAGCTGCTGCTCTGAACAGCTTTTCTTGTATCCCCACAACGAAAACCACCTTTATGTTTAGAAAATGCTGTTTGTAGAGATGAAAAACATTCTTTTGGTAAGAAAACCATATTTTTCCAAGGGTAAAGAGTGGTACCTAAGAGAGACCTTTTTATTGAAATGGATAATTCTTTGTACTTCTCTTAGAAGAAAGCAACAGAACCAACGTTAGGGAACCTGCAGGAGGACAGGATTAACTAAAACAACTACCATCACCATTTGTGGAAACTCACAGCTCAATATTAGTCTTCATTGTTGGTGTGAGATATTTTTGGCATGTTTCTTTATCCTGAGATCTCCAAGCAACTTCAGAGTGCTTTTGTCTTGCATGCTTTGTTCTGTTCTCCTCATGCTTCCCACCTGATTCATCCACCAACAGCAAGGGAGAGAAGCAAACGCGGTCCTTCTCACACTGATGCTTGAGAAGACTCTGTTTCACCTCTGGGCCCTGGTGGTGATGGCGTCCACGATCTCTATGATGCGGTGCAGTGCTGAGTCAGTGCCGATGGTCCTGTCGGTGCCACAGAAGTCGTTGTCGATAGAGCCCACCATGCCCACGATGTTCAGGTAGCTCGACTTCTTCGCCTCCTCCGCCGTGATCCCCCCTAGAAGAGGGCTCTCCTCCTCTTCTAGAGATGCCCTTGGTTCTCAGCCTTGCTTCCACCTGCTGTTCATCTCGCTCCAATAGCCTTCCATGCACCCCCACGCTCACAAGGCCGATTGTTTTCTGTAACAGGAGAAGAACTCTTCAAAAACAGGGCGGGTTTGGAGAGCTCTTTGCCCACTAACAGACCCCGTCGGAGACTTCAGCTCAGGATGCTGAGGGCAGGGCAGCCATTTCACTCCCTCTCTCTCCCTCCCCCCTCGGTGTCCAGCTGAATTACTTTGCTCCCGAGCGACCCCCCCACCCCCAAAACATCAGGGAACTGGAGGAGCTACGAGCTGGAAAGCAGTGGGTTCCTCTCCAACCCTGAGCAGACTCACACTTAGCTGGGCCTTCCACATGCTGCAGAATCAGCCTTGGTGTGCTGGGTGTGCCAACAGAGCACAGCGTGGCATTGGAGGAGGAGGAACTCTCCTCTAGTGTCGCAGCAGCCCAAGGCTGGAGGGAATTCAGCCATCCCATCCCTCAGAGCCAAGGGGTCTCAGGAGAGTCCCCCCACCCTGTTCCTCCACCCCTGCTTTCCTACAGGGATATGGCAACCTACAGCGATACGGGTAGGAATCACACACCTCTTTTGTGCCCTGTCTCGGGACCGTTGTTGGCGCTTGAAGCTGAGTGGTGGTGGCATCAAAAGGGATCTGTCGTAGACGGGCTTCCCAGGCAGGCTGCCCTCAGAGCTCGATGGCGATTCAATCACTATCTTGGGTATTATCCATGGAGGCCGGGCTGCATGAGGGCCACTCAGCTCCGCCTTGTTTGCCTCCGGCACTCTGCCATCACTGAGGGTTTTCTCTGCTCCTCGTCCTTCTCTGATGCTCTGAGACTGCACTGCCTGGGCTCCACCTGCCTTTGGTACTGGAGCTTTGGCTATGGATTTGCCCACAAACTGACTCATTGGTGCCGGTCTCACCACCCCTCTTTCTTCTTTCAAACTCTGAGGCTGTGCTGGACGTATTTCTGGAGCCTTCCCTTTGGTGATGACTTTGCCCTGAAGCTGGCTGCTCAGTGCTGGCTTCACTGCTTGTTTTCTGACCCACTGAGCTCCAGCAGCCTGAGCCCGACCCAAGCCTTGTGCTGGAGCTCTGGCTGTGTGTTTCCCATCACTTTTGCTGCTCAGCACCGGCTTTGCTGCTCCTCTTCCTTCCTGGCAGCTCTGAGGTTCCACTCCACGAGTGCGGCCTGGCTCTGCTGCTTTACTTTGTGCTGTCAGCTTGTGCTGACCTTGGCTGCTCAGTGCCGGCCTCACCGCACCTTGTTCCTCTGTGCACCTGTGGGGTTTTATTGCCCGTGCTGGACCCGTGGGTGGTGCAGTGCTTTTGGTCGTGCCTTCACTCTGGGTTTTGCTGGGCACAGCCATCTTTTTGGGTGAAGACACCGCCGGGAGCGCTGGAACTTGACTGAAAGAGAAGAGCAGAGCAGAGGAGATGCTTTACAGTGTGTGACATTTTTGGGGCCACATCCTGCAGCCACCTTTGGGGCCACATCCTGCAGCCTTGGCTGCAGCACAGCCTTCCCCAAGCAGAGCTCACAGGCTGCCCTTGGGTTCTCTTGAGGGCCAGAAGGGAACCAGCCCTGTGATCTCACAGCAGCCACATACTACCCATCCATGCTCTGCATTCAGCAGTGCCGGACAGCCCCAGGCAGTGGGGCTGGAGAATGGGCCCTTGCTGGTTCAGCCCCATGAGGATCCCAACCCCGAGCACCCAGCCTCACCTGGGCACAGAGCTCTTCTTCTGCTCCACCCTTGTTTTGGGAAAAGAACCTGTGCCTCCTCTATGGGCAGTGCTCCGTCGGCCATGTAAGGATGGCTGCTCAGGGATCTTTCCTGGCCCTGGGAAGAAGACATCTCATCAGAGGGGATTCGCTGTCAATCTGCCATCTCTGGGACGTGCAGGGCTGCTCAGGCCTGTCCCAAACCATCCAGGGGGGCCGCTCCACTTCCCTGGCAGATGCTCCCTCCCTCCAGGGACGTCTGTCCCTCTTGCCCAGCTCCTCCTCTCAGGGGTGCAGCTCAGATTTGGGTCCGCTTTCCTGACCTTTGCTTTGGGAAAGAGGAGCTGAGTGGTGTCTGTGAGCTGACAGCCTCTTCTAGGGGCTCGTTGCCCAAAGGGAGGACGGGGCCGAGGATCCCCCCCCCTCCTGCCACACCCAGGGATGGGGGCACGTGGGAACATCGCATCCTGCACCTTAGATTTTATGAGGCATCCTCATTTCATGAGACCAACATGTGGCTGGGAGAGGCATGAATCTTTGCATGAGTTGGAGCCATTGGGTGATCACTGAGTGGGGCTTTTCCCACGGCAGCTTGGTTGTGTGGGGCACGGAAAGGAGCTGGCTGCTGCTTTACCTTTCTTGTCCCGGCCAAGAGGTGGCACACCCAAACCCTCTTCTTTCTCCATCTTGCCCTCACCAGGCACTTCCCTGGATGCCTTGGATGGTTTCCTGGGAGGTGGTTTGTGGATAAACTCCAACTTAAACCTGTACAGAAGGAGAGGATGGAGGCGTGACTCAGCAGCCTTTGCTGCCCACCGGGATTGCCTGCTCACAGCTTGATTTTCACACTGCATCAAGGTCCAGCATCCCCCAAAGCTGCCTGTGCCCCAATTCCAGGGGCTGTGCTGGGAAATGGGGTCACCCAGCTGAGAAATCCAGGCCTCAAAAGGATGAAAACATCACCTAAATTCCTTCATCTCTACCATCAGATCTTCCTCACAGAAACCTCTACAGCTCTGGGACGTGTAAATAGGTCCCAAGGGTGGATTCTCAAAGTGCCCACCTCTGGAGAGAAGGTAAAGGCTCCAGGAGGAAATGCTGTGGATCATCTGCTCCATTATAGTTCCCTAAGCAACAGCACAACCTGAGTCCTGAGCTGTCAGCAGACCCCAGGGGAGCCTGATATACTGACTTCAACAGCAAACACCCCTCTGGTTGTGGAGCTGGGTGAAGGCCCCGTGCCCAGATTCGGTGACTTTCTCCACCCTGCTTAACTCCCCCCCATGTGGGGTCACCTGTCGGGTCTGATTTGCACACACAGTCAAATCAGGCTGTTTTCCCCAGGTAAACCAGCAATCTCTATGGGGTAATGCCATCATTCCATGGGACTGCAGGCAGCTGCATTACTCAGGTCATTGGTTAACGGCACATCCTTTGCAGACAGCACAGTTATGACTGGCAATCCAGACAGACTTACAGCACCAAATGAGGCATCCCCCCAGTGCTCAGCCTCCCCCCAGCCCCTCTGATGGCTGAGGACAAGCTGCAACACAAGAGGCTGCCACCAGACTTGTTTGCCCATCCCATGTGGCAGCACAGAAACAACACTGGCTGCCCAGAGTCCTCATGGCAGGACAGCTGTGGTCACAAGGAGGAAACGATAGCAAGGGAGAGCCGAGCAGCTGCGCTGAGCAGAGGCTCCATCCACAAACATACTCACTCAGGAAAGACGATGACCCGGCCAGAGAGTGTCAGGGAGGCCACCTCTGCCACCCGGGACACCACCATGTCCAGCAGCCAGGGGACCTGCAAAGGAGGATCAGGGAGGCGGTGGAACATCCTTGTGATGGCTGAAGCACTCGGGAGCGGAGGGAGAGCTGACAGCACCATAGCTCTCTTGGCTGCCTGAGCAGCTGGCCGGGTTCTGGCAGGCCATATGCAGGCAGGGTAAGGGCTGTGGGACTGCCCGGGTCAGGCAGAACCCAAAAGCTCACCTTGAAAACTGCTGTTTCCAGACTGGCTTTCCCACAGACCTTCTCGAGGAAGTCGTAGTAGAATTTCATTTGAACTCGTGCTCCTTCTAAGAAGAGGACCCCGATGTCCTTCAGGACAAAGGCAACGCTCTCCCCGTTCCTCAGGCAGTGGGAGATGAGGGATGTGGTGCTGCATATGCAGGTCTCCACTCTGTGCCGGGACACCGATGCAGTTGAGGCCACCTCGGTGTACTTGAGGGGCTCCACTTCCTTATGGCCTGTAAAATCACACCAGGTGGTCAGAATTGGTCACTTAGCAGCCCTCCTGCCCCTACTTCTGAGTGCTACTTGTATTCACCACCCAGGACGGCCCTGTGTTTGGATGAGCTCCATGGAAGGGCTGGTTTGCTTCTGAAAGTGGAAGCAGCCATCCTGTTTGCCAGCAAGGGTTGAATTCTCCTCCTACCTGTCAGGAGTTCCTCATCACCTGTCAGACTGTGGACGTCCAGAAGGTTCCTGGCCAGGCGAAACGCCAGCCACTGCACAACCAGGGTGCCCTCCTTAGCCCTGATCTCTTTGAAGACGATGTCGAAGGAACCGAAGGTAGGAATTCGGATCCCCTACGAGTGGAAGAGAACGGAAGGGCCCAAGGGTTAAGGCTGAAGGAGGGCCTGGGAGTTTCCCTGCACAGGGACCGTGCTTCAGGCCCTGCTGTATCATCTGCCACTGTTGAGAGGTGCTGGCCTGGGGACTGGGAGTCATTTGGGAAGGAACTGCCCACCCCTCTCCTTCCCACCACCCTCCAAACTGCAGCATGGCAGCCCCAGCAGAAGCAGCTTCATGGAATCCAGGATTCCAGCAGCTGGGAGCAGCGCTGAGATCCAGCACCTCCTGCCACAAGCAGTGCTGCACCTGTGGGAGGCCCACTGGGACTTCATAGGGACTTTTGGGGGGGATGTCCCTATGAAGAACCTCATATGGACTTCAAGGGGGGGACATCCCTATGAAGAACCTCATAGGGACTTCAAGAGGGGAACATCCCTATGAAGAACCTCATAGGGACTTCAAGGGGGGGATATCCCTATGAAGAACCTCATAGGGACTTTGGAGTGGGACATCCCTATGAAGAACCTGCATTCTGGGGAGGGGAAGAGTCACTGCATCGCACAGCCCAGGGCCAAGGGGACTGCCCAGCTCTCCAAGGGGACCGGCAGGAAACAGGTGCTGACCCACCTTGTGCAGCAGGAGTTGTTGTTGCACACAGACGGCCACGGAGTCCCAGACGGCCACTCGCTCTGCAGAGCAAAGGTAAAGCAGGTTGCAGCCCATCTACCCCTTCCCAGCATCCCGACTGCCTCAGAGCGGGATGGCAGGTGAAAAGGGTCAGCGTCATCCCTGATCCCAAAGAGAGACAGCCCCGAGGAAGAGTGCTGGTTCCGGCCCACTCGCTGCCAGGACCCATTGGCAGCGGTGCCGTGTGCTGGCTGTGGATCCCCGTACCTTTGGTGGTGCCATATGGACTCCTGGAGGCACAGCCCGTTGCGGGGCCGTCCTCCCACCAGCTTAACTTGGTACGTATCACACGCGCAGGTTGCTCCTTGTTGGCAGCAGCCATGTGGGAGCTCACCCCTTCCAGATGCTTCCAGTCGTCTGCCAGAAGCTCCTCCAGGATGTGGCACCCACCACCCTGCAGCCGCTCTGATGCTGCTCCTGGGTTCCATGTCACACAGCAGCCCATTGTGACGCAATGGAATGCAGCCGGTGATGGCTGCTGCCCATTCTGTGCCTGCCTGCTGCCTGCCCTGCCTGCAGGAGCCCAGCTCTGCTCTTTTCAGGCTGATGCTCATCCCCTGTGTGCCATGGCCCCCACCAGAAGGGATGGAGGTGGCTCTGGGCCCAAGGCACGTTCACCTGCAGCCCTCCCGCTGCCCTCTCCTCCTTGCTCCACTCCCAGCCCGGCTCTTCTCACCATCTCACCCACACTTGAACTCCTCCTTGTGGGTAGATGAGAAGCTGAAGCGCACGACATGGCTGCCCACATGCAGCTGCACTTCCCAATGCAAACAGCAACAGACAGTGCATCAGAACCCTGAAAAGCCAACAGGGAAGAGAGGCAAGCTCAAGGCTCAGGGATACCTTTCTTCCTCCCGCACTGCTTTTGTTTCTCTCAGCCCTCACAGAGCAGGGGATGCTCACAGTCCATCGCCAGCAGTTCCAGCTGAGCTGAAAGGCCACCAGTTGGGAACACCAACACGGAAACGTGGGACAAGCAGCTCCATTTCCAGGGAGGGACGTGAAGCCAAACACTTCATGTGTGTTCACATGTAATCACATGAAGCCTGTGATTACAAGCACGAGCCAGGCACGTTTTGAGCGGCTATTGAAAGAGGCAGCACCACTATTCAAATGTTTGTTTCGCTTTTATTTGCAACAAAGAGATGCAAAATGCATCCAAAATACATTTCAATATGAAATCTAATAGGCGGGATACTGGTAATGAATAAAGACACAGCTTCCATAGTTCCTCTCTGCAGTCCACGAAAGGGAAAGCACAGCCAGGTGTGAAAACCGGACCACACAGTGTGTGTCCTTTGGTGCACCTCTGAGGAAGCATTCCAGGCGATTCTGCTGTCCTTTGTGCCTTCCTGCTCAAGCCCTTATCGTTTCTTTTTGCTTTCCTTCTTGGCTTTCTTGCTCAGCTGAGCAGCACTTGCCTTGGGTTTCTTCACCGTCTCCCAAGTCTTAGACTCAAAACCCTCCGAGTCCTACAAGAATCAATTGGGAAACAGTCAGGGAGCTTTCTAACAACTGAAAGGGAAGAGAAGCAAGAGAGGATGGGTGGATGTCAAATAAGGGAAAAGCTCAACAGGCAAGAATAAAACTATCCCTGAGCTCCAGCACACACGTGTGACCACTGCCTTATTAATAATAACAGCAATCTTATTCTAACCATTGAAGTTTCCCATGTTCACATACCTGGTTGTACACGTGTTCGTGGCCTTGCTGCTGCTGTGCTCTACAATGCCAGTCACAGAAATAGAGTGCAGAAAGCTGATCTGTTGAAGACAGAGGAGTGAGCTGTGCTTAACCAACACTGCTTCAGTGCACGCTTACAGTAAGGCACACCTACCTTACAATGGCCACGCATGAAGCTCCAGACACAGCTCCAGACTGTTTCCATGAAGCCCAATTGCATTTCACAGCCACTCACGCTCTGCTCCTTGACAATCTTCAACAGAAAAGTCACAAGATGCAAAACCCATCCCTCGGAGATGTCACAGACCTCTGCACTCATGAAGCAGCACTCATGGCATTGGGTGAGAAAGCAGACGTGTGCTTATCAAGTGAGCTCTGTTTGCTGCCAGCTGCTGGTAGGAACCCACCCAGCTCTAAGTACGAACAGTAACCTATGTCTAACTCTAAAACAGGAACAAAAACCTACACCTAACAATAAAACGTGAACAATAACCTACTCCTAACACCTAATCCTAACTAACTAAATTTAACAATAAAAATAGGATTCAGATGGAACTGGGGGCCCGCAAGGTCTCAGAAGAGGAAATGATGTTAAATGAAGCCACCCGGCTAATGCCGGGGGCTGGGGCCACGCAGACGGTACGGAGCCCAGCGCCTGGACCAGTGATGCTGCAGCTGAGGTGGTACTGCTTGTCATGGTTTTGTAATTTCGTAATTTTGCTATCAGTATTCCACATCATAACATCATGTAAAGTATGGATACTTCTATTGAATGTGCAGTCCACAGAAGAAGACTACATATCCCAGAGAACAACAGGGGTAATGATAAGTCACAGGACCAGGACGCTATATAATCTCGTTCCCAGGCTGGAGTGCCCTCCTTCTTCTCTTGAACTTCTCGGAGAGTGGGAAGCGTTCCAGCCGTGTCGCCTAGAGTTCACAGTAGGCCTCTCGGTTTTCGGGGACTCTCTCTCTCTGTTTCGTTCGATTTGTTAGCCTCAATTATATTATATTGTGTTATCTTGTATTTTGATATCATATTTAGTAAAATAAGTTTTTCCTCCTTAGATTGTCACTGTTTTATCCCACTCCCCTTTTTCCCCCTCCTTTCTGGGCCCCGGGGAGGGGGGCCCACGGGTTGGCTTCCCCTGTCACAGGCATAGGTAAATCTAAGTAACCCGTGACACTGCTGCAGGGCCTGGCACGGTGGTGTGGTGCCAGGCCAGCTGTGCATCGGGCGGATCCACCTCCATGGGCTCGTCCTCAGGTGGATCCACCTCCATGGGTTCATCCTCAGGTGGATCCACCTCCATGGGTTCATCTGGAGGTGGATCCACCTCCATTGGTTCATCCTCAGGTGGATCCACCTCCATGGGTTCATCCTCAGGTGGATCCACCTCCATGGGCTCCACAGAGGTGGTCACGCGCCTGGTCCAGGCGCGATGGCAATGGGCTCGCTTGCGTGTCTGCCGCCTGATGGTCCTGGTGGGCCCCCTCCTCCTCCTCCTCGACCCCACGGTCCCCAGAACCATCTTCCCACCTAAATGTTGGGTTTCCTCCTGCCTCGCTCTCTTAGGCCCCCACATGGCTGTTAATGGCCAGAGCTCTAAGAGGCGAGTGCATTGCGTGGGGCAGTGGTGAACAAGGTGACATCTGAGGCCAGGGTTCTAACATGGCCCAACAGGGTTCTAACTGCTGGCACTGCTGGCACTGGCGTTCCACATGGCATGAGGAGGGGGCTGGAGGACAGGGCACGGCACGGGAGCCAGAAGGCACTGCCTGTGCCCAGCGGGCAGCCCTTCTCTCCGGCCAGCAAGAGGCCACAGAGGAGCCGGCCCTGAGCAAAGGGCCCTCGGCCTCCTTCATCCTCCCCCTTCTTCCACAAGGGAATCTCTTGGCGCTGCCATACGCAGCACGCAGGACCACGCTGATGGGGCTCCTGAGCTCAGCGCCAACAACAGCAGGCTCCAAAGGGCACCTGACTACGCCTGCCTGCTGGGACACACCAGCTCTGCTCTCCATGTTCCAATCCAGAGCCTCTCCTTGTAACACCTCCGACTCCATTTGCATCCACTCATTCTGATTGGAAAGCAGGTTGCAGCCCATCTACCCCTTCCCAGCACCCCGACTGCCTCAGAGCGGGATGGCAGGTGAAAAGGGTCAGCGTCGTCCCTGATCCCAAAGAGAGACAGCCCCGAGGAAGAGTGCTGGTTCCGGCCCACTCGCTGCCAGGACCCATTGTCTATGGAACGCTATGGTGTGTCTATGTGGCAAAATGAGTTTCTATGGGTGGCTATGGGAGCTCTATGGGGCACAATGGGTTGCCTACGGGGCTCTATGGGATGTATAGGGGCTCTATGGCGCAGCTATATGTCCTTATGTGGTGTCTATGTGGCACTATGTTGTGCTATGGGGTGCTGTGAGGCACTATGGGGTGCTATGGGGCTCTATGGAGCAGTATAGGGTGTCTATGGGTCCCTATGGGGTGCAATGGGGCGCTGTGGGGCACAAGGGAGTGTCTATGAGGCTCCATGGGCTGCTATGGGGCACTGTGGAGTAGCTATGGGATGATTTGGGGTCTCTTTGTGCCCCTATGGGTCACTATGGGTCACTATGTGGTGTCTATGGGGCTCTATGGGGTGGCTATGCTTTGCTGTAGGGTGGCTATGGGGTGCTTTGGGGTATCCTTGGGTTCCTATGGGGCGCTATGGGTGACTATGGGGTGCTATGGTTTGCTATGGGGCTCTATGTGGAAGAATGGGGTCTCTATGGGGCGCTAAGGGGTCCCTATGGGGCTCTATGGGGAGTCTATGGGGTGTCTTTGGGGATCTATGGGTTGTCTGTGGGGCTCTATGGGGTCTGCATGAAGTCTGTATGGGGTTCAGTGGGTCTCTATGGGGCTCTATGGGGTGTCTACAGGCACTATGGGGCGATATGGGGTGTCTATGTGGTTCAATTGGGCTCTATGGTGTGGCTGTAGGGCCTTATGTGGTGTCTATGGGGCACTGTGGGCTGCTATGGGGTGCTGTGGGGAACTATGGGGTGTCTATGGGGCTCTATGGAGCAGTATGCTGTGTCTATGGGTCCCTATGGGGTGCAATGGGGTGCTGTGGGGCACAATGGAGTGTCTATGAGGCTCCATGGGCTGCTATGGGGCACTATGGAGTAGCTATGGGGTGCTATGGGGTCTCTTTGGGCCCCTATGGGTCACTATGGGGTGTCTATGGGGCTCTATGGGGTATCTTTGTGTTCCTATGGGGCGCTATGGGTGACTATGGGGTCGCTATGGGTTTCTTTGAGGCACTATGGGTCTCAATGGGGTCTCTATGGGTCTCTATCCTTATGGCTCCCAATGACTGTCTATGGGTCTCTATGTGTCCCTATGGGTCCCAGTGTCTCTCTATGGGTCCCAATGTCTTCCTCTGGATCTCTATGGGTCCCTATGGGTCCCAGTGTCTCTCTATGTCCCCCTGTCTAGGTGGTAACTATACAGATGGTAACAAAGATGGTAACAAATGTACAGAGGTTCTAAGCGAGAGAGAAACTCACCAGTGGTGATGCCTTCGCTGAGGAAGCTGGGGCGGTCTTCACTGCAGAGCGATGTCCAAGAGATGCTGCCTCACAGAATCACAGAATTCTCAAGGTTGGAAAAGGGCTGCCAGCTTTTGTAGGAGAATAGCATGGGAGACAGTTGTGAAGGCTTTGCTGAAGTCCAAGTAGAGCACATCAACAGCCTTTCTTTCTTTCCTTCATCCATCAGATGGGTCACAGGATCGTAGAAGGAGATCAGATTGGTCAAGCAGGAGCTGCCCTTCACGAACCCATGCTGGCTAGGTCTGATCTCCTGCTCATCCCACACCTGCCGCATTTGTCATCTCCCTCAAGACAATTCGTTCCATTCCCTTCCCTGGCACCGAGGTCAGGCTAACAGGCCTGGAGTTGCCCGGATCCTCCTGACAACCTTGCTTGGAAATGGTAGTCACGTTGATAATTGAATTATTATGCCTCCCAAAGTGTCCCTATGTGTCTCTATGTCTCTCCATGGGGTCCCAATGTGTCCCAATGTCCCCCTATGGATCTCTATGTCCCCCTATGGGTCCCAGTGTCTCCCTATGGGTCACTATGTGTCCTTACGTGTCCCAATGTCCCCCCTGTGTGTTGCTATGTGCCTCTATGGGATCTCTTAAGATTATCTCTGGGCCCAAATGTCTTCCTACAGGTATCTAAGGGTTTCAATGTGGTCCCTATGTGCCTCTATGGGGTCTCTTATGGGTCTCAGCAGGGTCCCGATGTGTCTGTATGGGTCTCACTGTCCCCCACTGTAATCCATGGGTTCCCTATGTGCTCCATTTTCCCCCTATGTGTCCCAGTGTCTCCCTATGGGTCACTATGTGTTCCTATGTGTCCCAATATCCCCCCTATGGGTTGCTATGTGCCTCTATGGGGTCTCTTATGGGTAGCTCTGGGCCAAATGTCTTCCTATGGGTATCTTTGTGTTTCAATGTGCTCCCTATGTGCGTCTATGGGGTCTCTTATGGGTCTCAGCGGTGTCCCAATTTGTCTTTATGGGTATCACTGTCCCCCACTGTATTCCATGGGGTCCCTATGTGTCCCAGTGTCCCCTTATGGGTCCCAGTGTCTCCCTATGGGTCACTATGTGTTCCTAGGTGTCCCAATGTCCCCACTATGGGTTGCTATGTGCCTCAATGGGGTCTCTATGGGGTCTCTTATGGGTATCTCTGGGCCCAAATGACTTCCTGTGGGTATCTATCTGTTTCAATGTGCTCGCTACGTTTCTCTATAGGGTCTCTTATGGGTCCCAGCAGAGTCCCTATGTGTCTCTATGCGTCTCACTGTCCCCCACTGTAATCCATGGGGTCCCTATATGTCCCAATATCCCCCTATGGGTCCCAGTGTCTCCCTATGGGTCACTATGTGTCCCTATGTTTCCCTATGTCCCCACTATGGGTTGCTATGTGCCTCTATGGGGTCTCTAAGGGGTCTCTTATGGGTATCTCTGGGCCCAAATGTCTTCAGATGGGTATCTATGGGTTTCAATGTGGTCCCTATGTGCCTCTATGTGGTTTCTTATGGGTCTCAGCTAGGTTCCCTATTTGTCTTTATGGGTATCACTGTCCCCCACTGTAATCCATGGGGTCCCTATATGTCCCAATGTCCCCCTATATGTGTCCCAGTGTCTCCCTATGAGTCACTATGTGTCCCTGTGTATCCCAACGTCCCCCCTATGCGTTGCTATGTGCCTCTATGGGGTCTCTATGGGGTCTCTTATGGGTAGCTCTGAACCCAAATGTCATCCTATGGGTATCTATGGGTTTCAGTGTGGTCCCTATGTGCCTCCATGGGGTCTCATATGAGTCTCAGCATGGTCCCTATGTGTCTCTATGGGTCTCACTGTCCCCCACTGTAATCCACGGTGTCCTTATGTGGACCAGTGTCACCTGATGTGTCCCAGCGTCTCCCTATGTGTCACTATGTGTCCCTATGTGTCCCAATGTCCCCCATATGCGTTGCTATGTGCCTCTATGGGGTCTCTATGGGGTCTCTTATGTGTATCTCTGTGCCCAAATGTCTACCTATGGGTATCAAAGGGTTTCAGTGTGGTCCCTATGTGCCTATATGGGGTCTCTATGGGGTCTCTTATGGGTATCTATGGGCCCAAATGTTTTCATATGGGTATCTATGGGATTCAACGTGGTCCCCATGTGCCTCTATGGAGTCTCTTAAGGGTCTCATCGAGGTGAGGACATTGGGACACCTAGGGACTTCATTGATTACAGTGGGGGACAGTGAGACCCATAGAGACACATAGGGACCTCGCTGAGACCCATACGAGACCCCATAAAGGCCCATAGCAACACATAGGGAGGACATTGGGCCACATAGGGACACATAGTGACCCATAGGGAGACACTGGAACCCATAGGGGTACATTGGGACACATAGGGACCCCATGGATTACAGTGGGAGACAGTGAGACCCAGACACATTTGTAGAGAAAAGGATTTCTATTGGGGATGAAAACCACTCTTTTGGGTAGAAAATGCTACTTGTAATGATGAAAAGCTTTGTATTGGTAAGAAAATGAATTTTTTGCAAGATTCAAGAGTGATACCTAAGAGAGAACACATTTTTCCTGGTGTAAGTCTTGATATTAGTGTGAAATACATCGGAAATTTGTCTGAAATGGATAATTCTTATGTTAATGTCATTATTTTGTAGGGGAAGACAGATATTCTGGAATCAATGAGTCATAATTTGTTACAAAGCATCATTTTAAAGAGAATGTGTCTTCTTTTGGGGATGAAAACCAGTAATTTAGGGAGAAAGTGCTATTTGTAGGGATGAAAAGCATTAGTTTGGGAAGAAAACCATAGCTTTGCAAGGATGAAGAGTGATACCTAAGAGTGTACTTTTCATTTCTGGGATAAGTATTGATATTCATGTGACCTACTTCTAAAATTTGTCAGAAATCGATATTTCTGTTGGAAATGTCATTCTTTTTTAGATGAAAAGAGTTATTCTGGAAACAATGTGTCATATTTGGCTACAAACGATAATTTTGTAGAGAAATCCATTTCTTTTGGTGATGAAATGCAGCGACTCGGCACGGACTCAGATGTGAACGATCCAAATCGTTTATTACAAGTTCTCACATCCCTTATATACCTTCACAAGTTGTTATTTTCTAACTTTCCCATCCACCCTTACAACTTTCCCAAACATCTTACATGTCAACAAAGCATTCTACAAAACACTTTTCAACTGTCCATGCAGGCACATAACCAATCAGAGCTGTGAGACTCTTCTTCTCCTTGCAGAGGTGTCCTTGGTTCCCATGCTGTTTATCTTGCTCCACAGCTGCTGCTCTGAACAGCTTTTCTTGTATCCCCACAATTCCCCCTTTTTTGTTTATTGACAAGCTACTACCATACTATAAAATAATAATACTAATTATATTAATAACATAATCATTATAACTCAATCAAGGCCTCGATTGACAATATTCTGAAAATGAAAAAGGAGATAAGGCAAATGACAAAATATATGGTTAAATCCACTAAAATATCAGACGCATTTTGCCTGCGGCCTAAGTTCCTACAACCTGGAAAAGAACCCCTGAGAATCCAATTCTGTGTAAATTTGAAATAGGTTAGAAAAGACTTCAATTTCGTGTTATCCATTTTAGACCATCCCGTTAGCATGAAGCAAATACTCCCTAAGCTAGCACATTATTACTTATTGTCCCTGGAGAGGCAGAAAACTGCAGAAAAGGAGAGAGAAGGATCATGTTGGCGGTGGATGCGATAGGCAGCGCCAGCAGGGCGTCCCCTGCTTCAAGGTGCACTTTCCCTTTCTCATCCACCACGGATTCTCTCTTGCTCTTTTCCTACTCAGGGTCTGAATGGTATTTTCCATTTGTACACTGCATCCACATGGCCAGTGCATGGTACAGAGTCCAAGTGGAACACCTGCTTACAAAACAGAATAAATTGCCGAGGTTAGCTTTTTTTTGCAAGCACCTTTGTTTCAATTGATGCATGGTCATATTTTGAAAATCCCAATTAGTGAGATGAAAAAGAGTTAATAACTGTTATGTTTAAGAATCATCCGTTTGTCCAGGATTCTTTTCCAGGGTCTTATTTTTACAAACTAAGAAGAGGCTAGTTGATAGGCTAATAAAATCATAACTGAACATTACTAATACACTAGAAGAGCTATTCCCATAATTTCCAGCATTGGTAACATCAAATCCTATTTAACTTATATTCTATCTACTGCCAAAATAGGAAAGACACACAATAATCTAAATAATGCTTAATAATTCTAATTCTTAAATTTATACCAGTAATGTGGAAGAGTTACCTACTATGTCTTACCATTACTAAAATTATTATTTGCAATACAACAAATTACAAAGCAATATCAATGAAGTAAGAGGCGTATAATCACAATCATTATTAAGGCTGGGTGCTATTTTCTGCCTTGAGATGAGGCCGAACATATCTTGCCGGAACTCATGTAGGGCCAGTCCTTGTAGAAACACAAGCATATCCACGACCCCAGGTTATCAATGGTAAGGGACCTTCCCAGTGCCCTGTGGCCATATTTCGAATGTTAACCATTGGCCGTTCCTTGAGCACTGGGGAGCCCCCAAAATGACGATCCACACGAGTTGTATTTGTATGATCACGATTCAAAAAATTCAGCACAAACAAAGCCTTACATAATCTTTCTTGTGGTGTGTCTCCCGTATTCCCCCTTTTTTGTTTATTAAGAACAGATTTCAGTGTTTGATGAGTACGCTCAATGATAGCTTGTCCAGTGGGAGAATGAGGGATGCCTGTAATATGTCTAACTCCCCATTCTTGAAGGAAAGTTTGAGTGGCCTTAGAAGTATAAGCGGGCCCATTATCTGTTTTTATCGTATGAGGGATTCCCATAGCAGCATAAGCAGATAACCAGTGTTTACGGGCGTCACGACTGCGTTCACCTGTATGTGCTGTGGCAAATATGTAAGAAGAATGAGTATCTATCGTTACATGTACGTATTTTAGACGGCTGAATTCAGGAACGTGAGTGACATCTGTCTGCCAGAGTTGAAGAGGGGCTGTTCCACGTGGATTTGTCCCAGTTTGAGGCAAAGGGGCAATTGCCTGGCAGTCTGGGCATGTTAAAATAATGTTACGGGCTTGATCTACTGTCAGTTGGAATTGTTTTTGTAAGGCTCTCCTGTTCTGATGGAAAAATTGATGGGAGAGTCGTGCTTGCTCAAATAATTGAGGAGTAGCAAAAGCGACTGTGGCTTGATCAGCCTTACGGTTGCCCTCAGTTAAAGGACCAGGCAATGTAGTATGCGATCGAATGTGCATAATAAAATAAGGAAGAGTACGGTGAGAAACATAATGCAAGACTCGTTTGAGCTGTACAAACAAAACCGGATTATCAACTTCCTTAAGAAAGGATCCTTCAATCCGCTGAATGATACCTGTAACATACAAAGAGTCAGTTATTATATTAAGCTTTTGGTCTGAAAAAATTTGGAAAGCTCGAGCTACTGCAGCAAGTTCTACAACTTGAGGTGATCCATCAACAACATGTACGTCTGACTGCCATTGTGTAGCAGTCGCACGCCAGAGAACCACTGCTTGGTGTGTCTTGCCAGAGCCATCTGTAAATACAGTAACAGCATTAGGTATTGGAACATGTGAAAGTAAAGTATTAGTAGCAATGGGGATATCAGCCAAATTATGTAGTAACTGATGTTTGGGAGGATGAGTGGACAATTGTCCGGTATAGTCTGCCATAGCAGTCTGAAAAGGAAGTGACTGCGCAAGCATCCAATCTAAATCTTTTTTAGTAGCAGGTACGTATATGCAATCAGGGTCAAGAGCTCGTAGAATTTGTAGACGATGACGACCTCGCTGTATTAGCATAGCAAACATTTCCACTCGTGATGTAATAGTTTTTGAAAATGTATGAGGTAAAAATACCCATTCGAGAATAATGAGAGGATCCTTTTTTGAGGTATCCCATTGACATAACAAGCTATATGGCTGATAGAAGTTGGATATTATTATGAGATGTACTGGAAGTGATAAACAAACACGATGGCTGTATCGATTTTGCACTGATGTTATTACAGAGTCTAAGCATTGTTGTGCTTCTGGTGTTAATTGTCTTTTAGAAGTTAGATCTGGGTCTCCTTTCAGTAGTTTGAATAAAGGATGCAGCTCTTGAGTAGTAATTCCCAAAAGTGGCCGCAACCAATTGATGGTTCCTAATAACTTTTGCAGATCATTTAATGTCCGTACGTGAGGTACTATTTTGAGGATTTGTGGCTGGATAGTGTGAGATGCAATTTTCCATCCTAAATATTTCCATGGAGAACTAAGTTGCACTTTTTCTTCTGCTATTTATAAGCCAATAGATTGGACTGCCTCCCAGACGAGCAGTAAAGCGTCCTTTAGACCCTCTTCTTGTTCTGCTGCTATTAAAATATCATCCATGTAATGATAAATAAGGACATGAGGTCTAGCCTTTCGTACTGGTTGTAATGCATTTGCTACAGTCAATTGACATATCGTTGGACTATTAAGCATTCCTTGTGGTAACACTGTCCAATGATACCGCTGAACAGGGCTTTGTAGGTTGATAGAGGGCACTGAGAAAGCAAATCGTGGTGCATCTTTTGGATGAAGCTGAATGGTAAAAAAACAGTCTTTCAAATCAATGACTGCTATAGGCCAATCCGAAGGTAACATTGAGGGTGAAGGAAGGCCAGGCTGCAACGCTCCCATAGGCTCAATTACTGCATTGACAGCACGCAAGTCCTGTAAAAGTCTCCATTTTCCACTCTTCTTGAGGATAACAAAAACCGGAGTATTCCAAGGGCTGGTAGTAGGCACTATGTGACCAGCAGCTAGCTGTTCTTGAACTAACTCATGTAAGTGCAGCAACTTTTCTCTTTTTAAGGGCTACTGATCTACCCAAATAGGTTGTTCTGTTTTCCAAGCTAAGGGTATAGGTTGCTGCCGATCAATGGCCCTTACTGAAAATTTGTCTGCAAAATCATACCCCACTGACTTAAGAGATCACGACCCCACAAAGTACAGGGAATTGGTACAATGTAAGGAGCAGCGTGAGCAATGCGACCATCAGGCCCTTCAAAAGATAAAATTCGGGCACTTTGTTTTGGCTGCTGTAGGCCCCCAACCCCCACAATAGCAGAATTAGGGTCTCTTAGTGGCCACTCAGGGGGCCAATCACTGGACTTAATGATGGTAACATCAGCTCCAGTATCCACTAGTCCTAATAACTGTCTGCCATTTACTAAGCATGGTAATAAAGGTTTGTCTTTTGACAGTTGTGTGGTCCATAGCACAACAGGTTTATCTGTGCTCCCAAATCCACCGGTTCGATCTCTAATACCAGGTTTGGTCATAGAATGAAAAGGGACTAATTGTGCTATTTTTTGGCCTTTTGGAATAAAACAGGGGGGTGAGGGTGTCCATGCCATTATCTTAATTTCCCCGGTATGGTCAGCATCTATAACTCCAGGTAAAACAAAAAGTCCCATCCTTGTAACAGAAGAACGTCCTCACAAGAGGGCGCTACACCCGTCCCCAAGGGGACCCATTACCCCTGTTGGAATGAGAGTCACGGTGCTATCAGTCAGCGTCACTGACTGGGCAGTGGACAAATCCACTCCTGCGCTGCCAATGGTGGCTGGTCTGAGTGAGCTGGCCAGACAGCATCTGGCTGAGTCGGGACCGTATTTGCTGTCATAGCGCGCGGTCTCGCGCTCCTCTTGCCGTTTCCCGGCAGATCGCAGGGCTGTGCAGCAACAGGAAGTTTGGATCGGCAGTCTCTAGCCCAGTGTAGCCCCTTCCTGCACCGTGGACAGGGTCGAGTTGGAACAGCAGAAGCATTTTTATTTACTCGCTTGGGCTTTTTACAGTCCCGTTGGACACGACCTGGTTCTCCACAATTGTAACACTTTACTTTTTGAGCTGTCCCTGCATCAAGTTGGGTGGCCAATGAATCTGCTAGCAGGGCCATTTTATGACTTTCTGTGCCTACATCTTGACAGGCTTTAATCAAGTCAGTAATTGATGGGTCTGCATTCCTTAGGGACTTTAAAACCTTTCGACAGTCTGCATTTGCGTTTTCTACTCCTAATTGCTTAAGCAAGACATTTCGGGCAGCTTCATTTTCTACTTGTCTCTCTAATGAATTTTGTAAACGGTCAAGAAATTTAATGTAAGGCTCAGTAGCCTCTTGCCTAATTGAAGTAAATGAAGCATCGGGTGAATTAATATCAGGAACCCGACGGACAGCACGCAACACCAAAGTCTTAACTTGTTCCAGGCACTGCCTGTCCAGCTGTGCCTGTGCCTGAGGTGTTGCCCGGACCCCCTCCCCCATGAGTTCCTCTAGGCCAATGTGATTTAGATTGTTCAAATTATTCAAGGCCTGGACAGCAGCCTGATCCCGGTATTCAGTCATGAACACGGTGTATTGCATGGGAGAGAGGATCATTCGTAACACACTTTTCCAGTCATGAGGGGTCATAACATAACTATCACCAATTGCAACCAAAAGATTATATGTAAAGGTAGACTGAACTCCGTATGTTCTCACTGACTTCCTTAGCTCTTTCACTGCCTCATAAGGCAGGGGTTCCCAACGGGGGACCTGATTCGGCTGATACAACACAGGAAAGGCTTGCAATGTGTCACCATCACCCCTTAATATTGCTTCTTTTCTGCACTGCTCTAAGACACCACAGTACGCTGTAGGGAAATTTGTCGTTTCTGCTCCCTTCAAATTATCATCAGGAAGAAATGCGCCCGATTCGCATTCCGGATATACTGGACCTGGGTCACAACGATCCCCTGGTTTCGATCCGTCCGTGTCTTTAATCACGTTACACGCCGGCTGCACAGACGCTGCCGCGCACGACGTGGGGGGGGCGGAGGGCGGCGGCGCAGAGAACGTCATGGGCGGAGCGGAGGGCGGGGGCGCGGCGAGCGTCGTGGGCGGAGCGGGGGGCGGAAGCGGCGCGACGAACGTCGTAGGCGGGGCGAAGGGCGGGGGCGCCGTAGAGGGCGGCAACGCGGCGAACGTCGGGGGAGGAGCGAACGGCGGGAGCGCGAGGGGGGGCGGTTGCGGCTTTTCGTCTCCCCGAATCGCGGGGGGGTCGGAGCCGCCGGTCGGATCCGGGCACGGGCCGCTTCCCGCAGCGAGAGGCAGCGGCGGGGTTGGGACGGAGGGCGGCAGGGAATGGTCGGAATAAATTCTTTCCCGTCGTGATTGCTTAATCCCTTCCATTATCCGGCTCCAAACGGGCAACAGCTTAGCAGCCGTTCTGTCTTTAGCGAGAGAAGCCTCGTAGAGTTTTGAGCCGATTTTGTCCCAAAGTTCTCCATCTAGAGAGAACTCAGTTTTTGGAAATTCAGGGACGTTTTTGCTTATCCATTTAAGAAGAGTAGCTAATGCTGAAGTAGACACAGTCTTATCCTGATACGGTAACACTGACCGCAATACTTCGAGATTTACTTTCTGCTCCTTCGGTAGTGAGCTCCCCATAGTTCCCGACTGCTCACCTTCTGTCCTGCAGAACGGTGCGGGTGCGCGCGAAACAGTCTCTCCGAAGTTCAGTCGGGCGACGCTGCCGGACCGGGCTCGCTCAGCCGCGGGTTGATTTGCCCCACGTTGTGGGCGCCATTTGCAGCGACTCGGCACGGACTCAGATGTGAACGATCCAAATCGTTTATTACAAGTTCTCACATCCCTTATATACCTTCACAAGTTGTTATTTTCTAACTTTCCCATCCGCCCTTACAACTTTCCCAAACATCTTACATGTCAACAAAGCATTCTACAAAACACTTTTCAACTGTCCATGCAGGCACATAACCAATCAGAGCTGTGAGACTCTTCTTCTCCTTGCAGAGGTGTCCTTGGTTCCCATGCTGTTTATCTTGCTCCACAGCTGCTGCTCTGAACAGCTTTTCTTGTATCCCCACAACGAAAACCACCTTTATGTTTAGAAAATGCTGTTTGTAGAGATGAAAAACATTCTTTTGGTAAGAAAACCATATTTTTGCAAGGGTAAAGAGTGGTACCTAAGAGAGACCTTTTTATTTCTGGTATAAGTATTGATATTCCTGTGAAATTTTTCTTAAATCTGTCAGAAAAGTATATATCTGTTGGAAATGTCCTTATTTTGTAGAGGAGAAAAGGTATTTCTGTTAGTAATGTCCTCAATTTGTAGAAGAGAAAAGGTATTCTGGAAACAATGTGTCCTATTTTGCTAGAAAGCTTCATTTTGTAGAGAAAATGTCTTCTTCTGGGGATGAAAACCAGTATTTCTGGGAAACAACGCTATTTTAAAGGGATAAAAAGCATTATTTTGGTGAGAAATCCATGTCTTTGCAAGGATAAAGAATGATTATTAGGAGAAAACTTTTTATTTCTGGGATAGGTACTGATATTTGTGTGACATTCTTCTAAAATTTGTCAGAAATCGATATTTCTGTTGGAAATGTCCTTATTTTGAAGAGGGAAAGAGGTATTCCAATAACAGTGTTTCATATGTTGCTACAAGGGACCATTTGTAGAGAAAAGGATTTCTATTGGGGATGAAAACCACTTTTTTGGGTAGAAAATGCTACTTGTAATGATGAAAAGCTTTGTATTGGTAAGAAAATGAATTTTTTGCAAGATTCAAGAGTGATACCTAAGAGAGAACACATTTTTTTCTGGTGTAAGTCTTGATATTAGTGTGAAATACATCGGAAATTTGTCTGAAATGGATAATAAAATGCTGTTTGTAGAGATGAAAAGCATTAGTTTGGGAAGAAAACCATATTTTTCCAAGGGTAAAGAGTGGTACCTAAGAGAGACCTTTTTATTGAAATGGATAATTCTTTGTACTTCTCTTAGAAGAAAGCAACAGAACCAACGTTAGGGAACCTGCAGGAGGACAGGATTAACTAAAACAACTACCATCACCATTTGTGGAAACTCACAGCTCAATATTAGTCTTCATTGTTGGTGTGAGATATTTTTGGCATGTTTCTTTATCCTGAGATCTCCAAGCAACTTCAGAGTGCTTTTGTCTTGCATGCTTTGTTCTGTTCTCCTCATGCTTCCCACCTGATTCATCCACCAACAGCAAGGGAGAGAAGCAAACGCGGTCCTTCTCACACTGATGCTTGAGAAGACTCTGTTTCACCTCTGGGCCGTGGTGGTGATGGCGTCCACGATCTCTATGATGCGGTGCAGTGCTGAGTCAGTGCCGATGGTCCTGTCGGTGCCACAGAAGTCGTTGTCGATAGAGCCCACCATGCCCACGATGTTCAGGTAGCTCGACTTCTTCGCCTCCTCCGCCGTGATCCCCCCTAGAAGAGGGCTCTCCTCCTCTTCTAGAGATGCCCTTGGTTCTCAGCCTTGCTTCCACCTGCTGTTCATCTCGCTCCAATAGCCTTCCATGCACCCCCACGCTCACAAGGCCGATTGTTTTCTGTAACAGGAGAAGAACTCTTCAAAAACAGGGCGGGTTTGGAGAGCTCTTTGCCCACTAACAGACCCCGTCGGAGACTTCAGCTCAGGATGCTGAGGGCAGGGCAGCCATTTCACTCCCTCTCTCTCCCTCCCCCCTCGGTGTCCAGCTGAATTACTTTGCTCCCGAGCGACCCCCCCACCCCCAAAACATCAGGGAACTGGAGGAGCTACGAGCTGGAAAGCAGTGGGTTCCTCTCCAACCCTGAGCAGACTCACACTTAGCTGGGCCTTCCACATGCTGCAGAATCAGCCTTGGTGTGCTGGGTGTGCCAACAGAGCACAGCGTGGCATTGGAGGAGGAGGAACTCTCCTCTAGTGTCGCAGCAGCCCAAGGCTGGAGGGAATTCAGCCATCCCATCCCTCAGAGCCAAGGGGTCTCAGGAGAGTCCCCCCACCCTGTTCCTCCACCCCTGCTTTCCTACAGGGATATGGCAACCTACAGCGATACGGGTAGGAATCACACACCTCTTTTGTGCCCTGTCTCGGGACCGTTGTTGGCGCTTGAAGCTGAGTGGTGGTGGCATCAAAAGGGATCTGTCGTAGACGGGCTTCCCAGGCAGGCTGCCCTCAGAGCTCGATGGCGATTCAATCACTATCTTGGGTATTATCCATGGAGGCCGGGCTGCATGAGGGCCACTCAGCTCCGCCTTGTTTGCCTCCGGCACTCTGCCATCACTGAGGGTTTTCTCTGCTCCTCGTCCTTCTCTGATGCTCTGAGACTGCACTGCCTGGGCTCCACCTGCCTTTGGTACTGGAGCTTTGGCTATGGATTTGCCCACAAACTGACTCATTGGTGCCGGTCTCACCACCCCTCTTTCTTCTTTCAAACTCTGAGGCTGTGCTGGACGTATTTCTGGAGCCTTCCCTTTGGTGATGACTTTGCCCTGAAGCTGGCTGCTCAGTGCTGGCTTCACTGCTTGTTTTCTGACCCACTGAGCTCCAGCAGCCTGAGCCCGACCCAAGCCTTGTGCTGGAGCTCTGGCTGTGTGTTTCCCATCACTTTTGCTGCTCAGCACCGGCTTTGCTGCTCCTCTTCCTTCCTGGCAGCTCTGAGGTTCCACTCCACGAGTGCGGCCTGGCTCTGCTGCTTTACTTTGTGCTGTCAGCTTGTGCTGACCTTGGCTGCTCAGTGCCGGCCTCACCGCACCTTGTTCCTCTGTGCACCTGTGGGGTTTTATTGCCCGTGCTGGACCCGTGGGTGGTGCAGTGCTTTTGGTCGTGCCTTCACTCTGGGTTTTGCTGGGCACAGCCATCTTTTTGGGTGAAGACACCGCCGGGAGCGCTGGAACTTGACTGAAAGAGAAGAGCAGAGCAGAGGAGATGCTTTACAGTGTGTGACATTTTTGGGGCCACATCCTGCAGCCACCTTTGGGGCCACATCCTGCAGCCTTGGCTGCAGCACAGCCTTCCCCAAGCAGAGCTCACAGGCTGCCCTTGGGTTCTCTTGAGGGCCAGAAGGGAACCAGCCCTGTGATCTCACAGCAGCCACATACTACCCATCCATGCTCTGCATTCAGCAGTGCCGGACAGCCCCAGGCAGTGGGGCTGGAGAATGGGCCCTTGCTGGTTCAGCCCCATGAGGATCCCAACCCCGAGCACCCAGCCTCACCTGGGCACAGAGCTCTTCTTCTGCTCCACCCTTGTTTTGGGAAAAGAACCTGTGCCTCCTCTATGGGCAGTGCTCCGTCGGCCATGTAAGGATGGCTGCTCAGGGATCTTTCCTGGCCCTGGGAAGAAGACATCTCATCAGAGGGGATTCGCTGTCAATCTGCCATCTCTGGGACGTGCAGGGCTGCTCAGGCCTGTCCCAAACCATCCAGGGGGGCCGCTCCACTTCCCTGGCAGATGCTCCCTCCCTCCAGGGACGTCTGTCCCTCTTGCCCAGCTCCTCCTCTCAGGGGTGCAGCTCAGATTTGGGCCCGCTTTCCTGACCTTTGCTTTGGGAAAGAGGAGCTGAGTGGTGTCTGTGAGCTGACAGCCTCTTCTAGGGGCTCGTTGCCCAAAGGGAGGACGGGGCCGAGGATCCCCCCCCCCTCCTGCCACACCCAGGGATGGGGGCACGTGGGAACATCGCATCCTGCACCTTAGATTTTATGAGGCATCCTCATTTCATGAGACCAACATGTGGCTGGGAGAGGCATGAATCTTTGCATGAGTTGGAGCCATTGGGTGATCACTGAGTGGGGCTTTTCCCACGGCAGCTTGGTTGTGTGGGGCACGGAAAGGAGCTGGCTGCTGCTTTACCTTTCTTGTCCCGGCCAAGAGGTGGCACACCCAAACCCTCTTCTTTCTCCATCTTGCCCTCACCAGGCACTTCCCTGGATGCCTTGGATGGTTTCCTGGGAGGTGGTTTGTGGATAAACTCCAACTTAAACCTGTACAGAAGGAGAGGATGGAGGCGTGACTCAGCAGCCTTTGCTGCCCACCGGGATTGCCTGCTCACAGCTTGATTTTCACACTGCATCAAGGTCCAGCATCCCCCAAAGCTGCCTGTGCCCCAATTCCAGGGGCTGTGCTGGGAAATGGGGTCACCCAGCTGAGAAATCCAGGCCTCAAAAGGATGAAAACATCACCTAAATTCCTTCATCTCTACCATCAGATCTTCCTCACAGAAACCTCTACAGCTCTGGGACGTGTAAATAGGTCCCAAGGGTGGATTCTCAAAGTGCCCACCTCTGGAGAGAAGGTAAAGGCTCCAGGAGGAAATGCTGTGGATCATCTGCTCCATTATAGTTCCCTAAGCAACAGCACAACCTGAGTCCTGAGCTGTCAGCAGACCCCAGGGGAGCCTGATATACTGACTTCAACAGCAAACACCCCTCTGGTTGTGGAGCTGGGTGAAGGCCCCGTGCCCAGATTCGGTGACTTTCTCCACCCTGCTTAACTCCCCCCCATGTGGGGTCACCTGTCGGGTCTGATTTGCACACACAGTCAAATCAGGCTGTTTTCCCCAGGTAAACCAGCAATCTCTATGGGGTAATGCCATCATTCCATGGGACTGCAGGCAGCTGCATTACTCAGGTCATTGGTTAACGGCACATCCTTTGCAGACAGCACAGTTATGACTGGCAATCCAGACAGACTTACAGCACCAAATGAGGCATCCCCCCAGTGCTCAGCCTCCCCCCAGCCCCTCTGATGGCTGAGGACAAGCTGCAACACAAGAGGCTGCCACCAGACTTGTTTGCCCATCCCATGTGGCAGCACAGAAACAACACTGGCTGCCCAGAGTCCTCATGGCAGGACAGCTGTGGTCACAAGGAGGAAACGATAGCAAGGGAGAGCCGAGCAGCTGCGCTGAGCAGAGGCTCCATCCACAAACATACTCACTCAGGAAAGACGATGACCCGGCCAGAGAGTGTCAGGGAGGCCACCTCTGCCACCCGGGACACCACCATGTCCAGCAGCCAGGGGACCTGCAGGGGAGGATCAGGGAGGCGGTGGAACATCCTTGTGATGGCTGAAGCACTCGGGAGCGGAGGGAGAGCTGACAGCACCATAGCTCTCTTGGCTGCCTGAGCAGCTGGCCGGGTTCTGGCAGGCCATATGCAGGCAGGGTAAGGGCTGTGGGACTGCCCGGGTCAGGCAGAACCCAAAAGCTCACCTTGAAAACTGCTGTTTCCAGACTGGCTTTCCCACAGACCTTCTCGAGGAAGTCGTAGTAGAATTTCATTTGAACTCGTGCTCCTTCTAAGAAGAGGACCCCGATGTCCTTCAGGACAAAGGCAACGCTCTCCCCGTTCCTCAGGCAGTGGGAGATGAGGGATGTGGTGCTGCATATGCAGGTCTCCACTCTGTGCCGGGACACCGATGCAGTTGAGGCCACCTCGGTGTACTTGAGGGGCTCCACTTCCTTATGGCCTGTAAAATCACACCAGGTGGTCAGAATTGGTCACTTAGCAGCCCTCCTGCCCCTACTTCTGAGTGCTACTTGTATTCACCACCCAGGACGGCCCTGTGTTTGGATGGGCTCCATGGAAGGGCTGGTTTGCTTCTGAAAGTGGAAGCAGCCATCCTGTTTGCCAGCAAGGGTTGAATTCTCCTCCTACCTGTCAGGAGTTCCTCATCACCTGTCAGACTGTGGACGTCCAGAAGGTTCCTGGCCAGGCGAAACGCCGGCCACTGCACAACCAGGGTGCCCTCCTTAGCCCTGATCTCTTTGAAGACGATGTCGAAGGAACCGAAGGTAGGAATTCGGATCCCCTACGAGTGGAAGAGAACGGAAGGGCCCAAGGGTTAAGGCTGAAGGAGGGCCTGGGAGTTTCCCTGCCCAGGGACCGTGCTTCAGGCCCTGCTGTATCATCTGCCACTGTTGAGAGGTGCTGGCCTGGGGACTGGGAGTCATTTGGGAAGGAACTGCCCACCCCTCTCCTTCCCACCACCCTCCAAACTGCAGCATGGCAGCCCCAGCAGAAGCAGCTTCATGGAATCCAGGATTCCAGCAGCTGGCAGCAGCGCTGAGATCCAGCACCTCCTGCCACAAGCAGTGCTGCACCTGTGGGAGGCCCACTGGGATTTCATAGGGACTTTTGGGGGGGATGTCCCTATGAAGAACCTCATATGGACTTCAAGGGGGGGACATCCCTATGAAGAACCTCATAGGGACTTCAAGAGGGGAACATCCCTATGAAGAACCTCATAGGGACTTCAAGGGGGGGATATCCCTATGAAGAACCTCATAGGGACTTTGGAGTGGGACATCCCTATGAAGAACCTGCATTCTGGGGAGGGGAAGAGTCACTGCATCACACAGCCCAGGGCCAAGGGGACTGCCCAGCTCTCCAAGGGGACCGGCAGGAAACAGGTGCTGACCCACCTTGTGCAGCAGGAGTTGTTGTTGCACACAGACGGCCACGGAGTCCCAGACGGCCACTCGCTCTGCAGAGCAAAGGTAAAGCAGGTTGCAGCCCATCTACCCCTTCCCAGCACCCCGACTGCCTCAGAGCAGGATGGCAGGTGAAAAGGGTCAGCGTCATCCCTGATCCCAAAGAGAGACAGCCCCGAGGAAGAGTGCTGGTTCCGGCCCACTCGCTGCCAGGACCCATTGGCAGCGGTGCCGTGTGCTGTCTGTGGATCCCCGTACCTTTGGTGGTGCCATATGGACTCCTGGAGGCACAGCCCGTTGCGGGGCCGTCCTCCCACCAGCTTAACTTGGTACGTATCACACGCGCAGGTTGCTCCTTGTTGGCAGCAGCCATGTGGGAGCTCACCCCTTCCAGATGCTTCCAGTCGTCTGCCAGAAGCTCCTCCAGGATGTGGCACCCACCACCCTGCAGCCGCTCTGATGCTGCTCCTGGGTTCCATGTCACACAGCAGCCCATTGTGACGCAATGGAATGCAGCCGGTGATGGCTGCTGCCCATTCTGTGCCTGCCTGCTGCCTGCCCTGCCTGCAGGAGCCCAGCTCTGCTCTTTTCAGGCTGATGCTCATCCCCTGTGTGCCATGGCCCCCACCAGAAGGGATGGAGGTGGCTCTGGGCCCAAGGCACGTTCACCTGCAGCCCTCCCGCTGCCCTCTCCTCCTTGCTCCACTCCCAGCCCGGCTCTTCTCACCATCTCACCCACACTTGAACTCCTCCTTGTGGGTAGATGAGAAGCTGAAGCGCACGACATGGCTGCCCACATGCAGCTGCACTTCCCAATGCAAACAGCAACAGACAGTGCATCAGAACCCTGAAAAGCCAACAGGGAAGAGAGGCAAGCTCAAGGCTCAGGGATACCTTTCTTCCTCCCGCACTGCTTTTGTTTCTCTCAGCCCTCACAGAGCAGGGGATGCTCACAGTCCATCGCCAGCAGTTCCAGCTGAGCTGAAAGGCCACCAGTTGGGAACACCAACACGGAAACGTGGGACAAGCAGCTCCATTTCCAGGGAGGGACGTGAAGCCAAACACTTCATGTGTGTTCACATGTAATCACATGAAGCCTGTGATTACAAGCACGAGCCAGGCACGTTTTGAGCGGCTATTGAAAGAGGCAGCACCACTATTCAAATGTTTGTTTCGCTTTTATTTGCAACAAAGAGATGCAAAATGCATCCAAAATACATTTCAATATGAAATCAAATAGGCGGGATACTGGTAATGAATAAAGACACAGCTTCCATAGTTCCTCTCTGCAGTCCACGAAAGGGAAAGCACAGCCAGGTGTGAAAACCGGACCACACAGTGTGTGTCCTTTGGTGCACCTCTGAGGAAGCATTCCAGGCGATTCTGCTGTCCTTTGTGCCTTCCTGCTCAAGCCCTTATCGTTTCTTTTTGCTTTCCTTCTTGGCTTTCTTGCTCAGCTGAGCAGCACTTGCCTTGGGTTTCTTCACCGTCTCCCAAGTCTTAGACTCAAAACCCTCCGAGTCCTACAAGAATCAATTGGGAAACAGTCAGGGAGCTTTCTAACAACTGAAAGGGAAGAGAAGCAAGAGAGGATGGGTGGATGTCCACCAGAGGGGCTGGAGGTGGCCTCCTCAGGCAGGCTGGCCTCAGGATGAGATGCTGAGCCCGCTGCCCTTCTCAGCATCTTCCTGCATGGGCCTGAGCCTCTTGACCGCTGCTATCTCTAATGATGAGCATCTCGATGGCTGCAGCCCTCACTGATTCTCTTTGGGCACCCAGGGCAGGCCGGCCTCAGAGCTTAATGAGGATCAAGGGGCAGGCTTGACTTTCTTTGACACGGGACTTTTTTTCAGCCAAAATAAGCTTAGAAAACTGCAGGCTCCCAGCCCTGACACCCCACAGTGCAGAGGAGAAACAACCCGCAGTGCTCTGGGCAAGTTCTGTGAGCTGTCACAGCTCTTTAGTGGGGGCGTGGGGCCCATTGGAACCAACCCATTCATTGTGGTCATTAAACACATTGAGTATTTAAGTTCAGCTTGGATCTGCTCAGGCTCCCATTCCTGTCCTTCTTCCAGTGAAGTGAAACCCTCCAGGCAGCATCTGGTTGGTCCATCCAGTGGCAGAGAGAAAACCCTCCTGTAGCACCTATTAGGAACTGTTTGTGCTTTGAGTTTTCCTTTCCAGATGAGGCCGGACACGTCGAACCACCAGGAGAAGCCATGGAGGGTCATAAACAGCACAGCTGCTTATTGGGATCCTGGAAAGAAAGAATGCACCCGTCTGCATTCTGGGATAAATAGTGATATTTGGGTGAAAACTGTCTAAATCTTGACATAAATAGATATTGAGTGCTGAAATCATTGCATTCTCAAGACAAAAATATTATACTGGGGAGAAAGCATCATATTGTCCTAAAAAGAGTGATTTTTTGTAGAAAATTTCTTCTTTTGGGGATGAAAAGCAGTGTTTTGGGGAGAAAATGTCATTTTGATGGGATCAAGTGTGATATTTAACAGAGAACGTTTTATTTCTGGGATAAATTGTGATATTTGGGGGAAAAGTGTCTAAGTTTTTACATAAATTGATATTAAGGGAAGAAATCATCATATACTGGAGACAAAAATGGGTATTTTGGGGAGAAAGCGTCACATTACCCTATGTAAATGAAATTTGTGTAGAAATTGTCATCATTTGGGGATGAAAAGCAGTGTTTTGGGGAGAAAATGTCTTTTTGTTGGGATCAAGTGTGACACTATAGTGAAATCATTTTATTTCTGGGATAAATAGTGATATTCTGGGGGAAAATGTGTAAATTTTTATAGAAATTGATATTAAATAGAGAAATTGTTGTAGTATTGGGTCAAAAATATTGGGGAGTAAGAGTCATATTGTGCTAAATAGAGGAAATTTTTGTAGAAAATGTCTTCTTTTGATGAAGGAAAGCAGTATTTTGGGAAGGAAATATCTTTTTGGTGGGTTCAACTGTGATATTTAACAGAGAAAATGTTTTATTTCTGGGATAAATAATGATACTAGGGAGAAAAATGTCTAAATTTTTATATATATTGATACGAAGTAGTGAAAGCATCATATATTGGAGACAAAATAGGTATTTTGGGGAGAAAGCATCATATTACATTAAAAAGATGAAATTTGTGAAGAAAATGTCTTCATTTGGGGATGAAATGCTGTGCTTTGGGTAGAAAATGTCTTTTTGGTCGGATCAAGTGTGATATTTAACAGAGAAAATGTTTTATTTCATGAATAAATAGTCAAATTTGGGGGAAAATGTCTAAATTTTGACGTAGATTAATATTAAGGAGAGAAAATGTCATTGTGGATACAAAAAAGTGTGTTTTGTGGTGATTGCTTCTTATTGTTTTAAAAATCTCTATTCTGTGTAAAAAATCTCTTATTTTGAGGATGAAATTCAGTGTTTTGGGTAGAAAATATCTTTTTGGTGGGATCAAGTGTGATATTTAACAGAGAAAATGTTTTATTTCTGGGATAAATTGTGATATTTGGGGGAAAAAAAAGTCTTAATTTGGACATAAATTGATATTAAGGGGAGAAATTGTCATGTTTCAAACAAAAATATTATTTTGGGAAGAAATCATCATATTGTGCTAAAAAGAGGAATTTTTCGTAGAAAATGCCTTCTTTTGGAATGAAAAGCAGTGTTTTGAGGAGAAAATGTCTCTTTGGAGAGGTCAAGTGTGACATTTATGGGGGAAAAACGATGGATGGGCCCTGAGATACGACACCAGCAGCACAAGTGATCCTGCATTGACAGGAAGCCTGTGGGATGCCCAGAAGAGAAATGTGGGGTGAGTTTCCTGCTGTGTGTGCAGGGGAAGATGCAGAGGAACTGTAGGCTGAGCTGGACAGGGAGAGGAGGAACCTGACAGCCAACACACCTTGTGCATCAGGAGCTGCTCCTGTACGTAGGCGGCCACTGCATCCCAGACAGCAACTGGCTCTGGAGAGCAGAGGAAAAGCAGGTCACACTGTATCTGCCACTTCCTGGCACAGGACAGGCTGGGCTCAGCCCTTGAGGAAGACCTTGAATCTCTGATGAAAGCTGGCCGTCTGGGAAGCCCTGCAAGCCCAAAACCCAGCTGGCAGGCCCAGGGATCCCTGCTGGGATGGAACCAGCTGGCCGGCCTGTGGGGTCCCTGCTAGGCCAAAAGCCAGCTGGCCCAAGGCGCCATACCAGGTCAAATGCCAGCCGGGTGGCTCGAGTGGGTCCTGACAGGACAAAAGCCAGCTGGCAAGGAAGGCCCAAAGGTGAAAGCCGTCTGGTCGAATGGTTGCGGGGCACCTGCCAGGCCAAAGGCCGGCTTGGGGATCCCTGCCAGGCCAGAAGCCTGCAGGCCTGGGAAGCCCTGCCAGACCAAGAGCCTGCTGCCGGCCAGCTGTCACGGAGTTCTCTCTAGAGCTCACTCTGGGACAGTGGGAACAAACCCGGGGGAGCAGGAACAAAAGTTCACCCCTTCTCTCTAGCGGCACTGTACGGCACGGTGCGGCTCAGCCCGGCCACGTGCGTTTCGGGAGAGGGGAAGGGAAGGGAGATTGCAATTGGGTCTAACAAAAAATGAAGGAGAAAAAAAGGTGATCTGAGAATGAACGGCAGTTTATTAACCTAATAACGCTAAACAACAACAAGAGAGTTTCAACAAAGAGAATACCAAGTCCCCAATCTCACCGATGGAGCTGTGGAAGGTGGGAAGCTCCGACCACGTTGTCTCCTCGCAGGGAGCTGGGGCAGTAACCCCGTCCCCTTCCCCACTTCTCCTCTGGTGCCACTGCCTACATGCCCATTTAAGGCTGTCCACAGAAAAAACTTATCCCCTTTACTCCCATTACTAGGCATGGTGTTCTGATGTGGAATACCAACACCAACCAAATTACAAAACCATAACACCAGCAAACACTGGAAGGCCAAAAGCTGGCTGGCCAGCCTGGGGAATCCTACCAGGCCAACATCCAGCCTGCCCGGGGCTCACTGCCAGGCAACAAAATGGCTGACTGATCTGCTGGGCCTGTGAGGCCAAAAGCCGGCCAGGCAGTCGGGGGGGGACCTTGCCAGGCCTGAAGCTGGTAATGTGGTTAGGGGGGCCCTGCCAGGCTAAAAGCTAGCTGTTTGCTCTGGGGGGCACCGCCAGCTCAAATGCCTGCAGGCCGGGGTCCCTGCTAGGCCAAGATGGCAGCAGAGGGGCACTCTGACCATCTGCCGTCTGACACGGAAGCGTGTCTGAATTAAAGCTGTGGCACTGAACTCCTCTGTGCACAAAACATGGCACCCGCTGACATCCTTTGTGCCCAGGGGACGGTGCTGGCCTGTCTGGCTGTGGACATGGATTTAGGCCCCAGGGCTGGTGATGGCCTCTCAGGCCATGGCTTTATGCCTTGGGGCTGGTGCCCGCCTGCCTGGCTGCCGTGGGAATGAAACGTTGTTTCTGCATTAGAATTTGAACAGGGCAGTTAATAGCATCTTTTAGAAATACAGTTGCTGAATGATGGGATTAATCCTTCCTTGCCAAACTGCAATCAGTTTTAGCTGTGCCAAACAGAACACGAAGAGTATTATGGACTAGAAAAGCTCATTGTAAGGCTGTTCTGTTAGGATAGGAGGCTCCTAGCAGAAGAAAACAGGTTTCACAGACAACAAAGCCAGGGCCTCCAACAAGGCTGGACTGCCTCACTGTGTGGGAAGGTCAGCACGCAGCAGGCAGCACGATACTTCCCTCTGTCCTCCTCCCGGGCTTATCTGTATGCAGAGACCAGCAGACTGACTTGTGTAACCAAACTCCATCAGCACCAAGTAGCTGTAAAGCAGATATGTTTAATGAGCAATGCGCACACACCCTGGTGCAAGGGGAATCGCTGCACCTCACTTGTACCCCATTAGGAGAAAGCGTGCTACAGATGTAGGCTGAACTAATACATCATCAATGGCTGGCAGGAATTGGGATACATATTCATGACATTCCTCAGACCCCATTAGCATGCAGTCCCTCCCCCCTTGTGTGTGCGTGGTGAGTCGTTGGGGTGGTGGTGTGATGAAGGTTTATCGTCTTCCTCGCTGTAAACTTTCAACCCTGCAGGAGGGGCACCCCCCAAACTGGTTCCAGTTTGCCTTGTGGATGTCCAGTCACCTCACTGTACTCGGGCTGTTGCATCCTTATTTTTATGGTCTTCATCCCCCTTGTTATTCCACACCCAGTGTCTGCACTCCCCATTCTTCTTTTACCAGACTACCTTTTCCCTCCCCCTGTCCCAGTTTCTGTGACAGTTTTTTTCTCTCCCTCACTGTGGGGCTTTTCTCTCATCCTTCACATCAGGTAGATCAAGCAGCAAGATTTGAGGTGGTTCAAATAGACTTGCACTGGCAGAACAAGGTTGAATTGTTTCTTTCTCGATGGGCCAATGAGACCTCAGGCCGTCAAGGAAGAGACGTGACACGTAAGTGTGGTGGAGACCGAGGGGTGGACTTAACTATGGACGCTATTGCACAGGTTATTTGTGACTGACACATGTGTGCCATGTTTAAGCAAGAGGATGAAACCTCTCTGGGAGGAAGGGTGATGGCAGAAGGACAAATATGGGGAGGCGTGGCAGGTTGATTATATCACCTTGCCACAATCTCACAATGGTGTTATGCGCTTGCCATGGTGGAAGCAACCACTGGGTGGCTTGAAACATATGCAGTACCCCATGTTACCGCCCGAAACACCATACTGGGTCTTGAGAAACAAGTCCTGTGTCAACATGGCACCCCAGAAAGAACTGAATCTCATAATGGGTCTCCTTTTAAACATTCCCTTATAAATACTTGGTCCAAAGGTCATGGCATTGAGTGGGTTTATCATATCCCCTACCATGCAGCAGCCTCTGGTAAGATTGAATGATACCATGGGTTGTTGAAAGCTATGTTGAAAGCAATGGGTGGTGGAACACTGAAGCACTGGGAGAAGCATTGGGCAGAAGCCACTTGGTTGGTCAATACTAGAGGATCTGTCAATTGTGATGGTCCTACCCAATCCAGCCCCCTGCATACTGCAGGGGGAGATGAGGTCCCTGTAGTGCATGTAAAGAACATGTTGGGAAAAGCAGTTTGGGTCTTTCCAGCCTCTGGAAAGGGCAAACCTCTCCATGGAACTGCTTTTGCCCAGGGAGCTGGGTGCACTCAGTGGGTGCTGGAGAAGCACAGGGACATCCAGTGTGTACCACAAGGGAATTTGATGCTGGAGGAGTGCAGTCAGTGATTTCGTGTATATATATGTATATAGGTGTGTGTATATGTAACACATTTTAATTATTGTTTCTTCCTATAGAGCTAGCCAGTTGAGGTAAAAGAAGCTCAGCAACTCCTCTCTTTGGATCGTGGCATCTCCTTTAAAATAAGGGGCTTTGGAAGCTGATCTGTGACCCCAAATGACCCAAAAATGACCCCATAAGTGCCTCCAAATGACCCTAAAGCCATGGCCATGGTGAAGCTGAGAAAACCAACACAGGAATGTGACACGCCAATGGGTTCGGTTCCCTTTATTGCAGGGCTGGGTGCATGGGGATCGCTGCATTGACCCACACACCCAGAGAAGCAGCGACTACCCATTGATAGGCATAGCCTATCTGTGGACATTCATTCCAAGGACATGGGCAGAAATTCCAAGCATTAATTAACATCTCTGGTGGTGGTGGGATAAATGCTAATAGCCATTCTCGCTTATCAAAAGAGCTTTAACCTGTCTTTGATGGGGGGAGGGAGTGAAACAGGGCTTACAAGAAATGAGCCTGGGGGAACAGATCTTGAGCCTGGGGTGAGGCTGGCCACACGGCTGAAGTGCATGTGCACCAACGCAAGCAGCATGGACAACAAGCAGAAGGAGCCGGAAGCGACTGTGTGTCAGGTGAACTATGACCTGGTTGCCGTCACTGAAATGTGGTGGGACAGCTCCCATGACTGGAGTGCTGTGATAGATGGTTACGAGCTCTTCAGAAGGGATAGACACGGAAGGAAGGGTGGCGGTGTGGCCCTTTATGTTAAAGACTGTTTTGTTTTGAAGTTGAAGAGCTTGGGGTTGGGAATGATAAAGTTGAGTGTCTGTAGGTAAGGATCAGGGGGAAGGCCTGCAGGGGTGACATCTTGGTGGGGATCTGTTATAGACCGCCTAATCAGGATGAAGAGATGGACGAGGTGTTATACGAGCAGCTCGCAGAAGCTGCACGTTCACCAGCCCTCATTCTCATGGGAGACTTCAACTTCCCTGATATAGGCTGGGAACATAATACGGTGCAGAGGAAGCTGTCCAAGAGGTTTCTGGAGTGTGTGGAAGATAGCTTCCTCACACAGCTGGTACAAGAGCCTACTAGGGGTGGTGCCCTGCTAGACCTGATCTTCACTAACAGTGAAGGACGGGTGGGTGATGTGAAGGCAGGGGACTGTCTCGGGCAGAGTGATCACAAAATTCTTGAATTCTCTATTCTTGGAGATGTCAGAAGGGTGACTAGTAAAACTGCTCTGTTGAACTTCAAGAGGGCGGACGCTGACCTATTCAGGACACTAGTTACAGGAGTTCCTTGGGAGTCTCGCCTTAGGGGTAAAGGGGTCCAAGAAGCCTGGATGCTCCTCAAGGCAGAAATCTTAAAGGCACAAGAACAGGCTGTCCCTGAATGCTGCAAGGTGAGCCACAGGGGAAGAAGGCTGGTGTGGATGAACCGGGATCTATTGTTGAGACTCTGATGTAGACTTCTAGTGTCCTTTTCCCTTGAAGACTGCAGCTTGGCCAATCACTGAGGTGACACCAATGTGGTGAACAGTGAAATGGACTTTATTGAAGCTGATACACGCTTATATATTCTATGCTTATCATCTACTAAAGCTACACACATAAGGATTAATAACGTAAGTGCACCCACCAGGACTGCACACATCATTAGTCCATATCTCAAGGGGAAGGGTCCTAATGCGTCACAACCCGAAGCCCGCTTATGCCTAATACAACACTCTGGAAGAAAAAGAGAGTCTGTGTCCTCTGGAAGCAGGGACAGGGACAGGCTACTTGGGGAGACTACAAGGAGGCTGGTAATGAATGCAGGGAGGAAGTTAGGAAGGCTAAAGCCCAGCTCGAATTTAGATTGGCCACGACAGTAAAAGAGAATAAGAAATCTTTTTACAAATATATCAGCATTAAGAAGAGAACCAGGGAAAGTGTCCACTCCTTACTTGATGCAGTGGGGAATGTGACCACTGAGAATAAGGGGAAGGCTGAGGTCCTCAATGCCTTCTTTACATCTGCCTTTAATGGGCAGAACAGTTGTTCTCAGGGCACTTTATGCCCTGATCTGAAAGTCTGGGATGGAATGCAGAGTACAGCCACAGTGATTCAGGTGGAGACAGTTAAAGAGCTCCTCTTCGACCTGGACTGTCACAAGTCCATGGGACCAGATGGGCTCCACCCTCGGGTGCTGAGGGAGCTGGCGGGGGTGATTGCTGAGCTGCTCTCCACCATCTACCAGTGCTCCTGGTTAACTGGAGAGGTCCCAGAGGATTGGAGGCTTGCTGATGTGATTCCCATCTACAAGAAGGGTAGTAAGGAGGATCTGGGGAACTACAGGCCTGTCATCTTGACCCAGGGAAAGTTATGGAGCAAATCATCTGGGGTGAGATAACACGGCATGTGCGTGGCATCCAGGGGATCAGGCCCAGCCAGCACGGATTCATGAAAGGCAGGTTGTGCTTAACCAACCTCATCTCCTTCTATGATTGGGTGACCAGATGAGGGTAAGTCTGTTGAGGTAGTCTACCTAGACTTCAGCAAAGCCTTTGACATTGTCTCTCACAGTATTCTCCTGAGGAAACTGGCTGCCTGTGGCCTAGACAGATATATTCTTCTTTGGGTAAGGAACTGGCTGGAGGGTTGTGCCCAGAGGGTAGTGGTTAATGGAGTTAAGTCCTGCTGGTGACCTGTTACAAGTGGTGTCCCCCAGGGGTTGGTTCTAGGGCCCATCTTGTTTAACATCTTCATTGACAACCCAGATGAGGGAACTGAGTGTACCCACAGTAAGTTTGCAGATGACACCAAGCTGGGAGGTGGAGTCAATCTACCGGAGGGTAGGAAGGCCCTCCAGAGGGATCTGGATAAGCTGAATCACTGGGCTGAGGTTAATGGCATGAGGTTCAACAAGGCCAAGTGCTGGGTCCTGCCATTTGGCCACAATAACCCCATGCAGCGCTATAGGCTTGGGGCTGAATGACTGGATGACTTTGAAGAGGAAAGGGACCTGGGGGTGTTGGTCGATGCTCAGCTGAACATGAGCCAACAGTGTGCCCAGGTGGCCAAGAAGGCCAAGGGCATCCTGGCCTGTATTAGAAACAGTGTGGCCAGCAGGAGCAGAGAGGTGATCATCCCTCTGTACTCAGCTCTGGTGAGGCCGCATCCCAAGTACTGTGTCCAGTTTTGGGCTCCTCACTACAAGAAAGACACTGAGGCCCTGGAAAGTGTCCAGAGAAGGGCAACAAAACTTGTAAGGGGTCTGGAGCACAAGTCTTACGAGGAGCGGCTCAGGGAGCTGGGATTGTTAAGCCTGGAGAAGAGGAGGCTCAGGGGAGACCTCATTGCACACTACAACTTCATGAAGGGAGGCTGTGATGAGGAGATTTTCCTCTTCTCCCAGGCAACAAACAGGACCCGAGGAAATGTCCACGAGTTGTATCAGATGAGGTTTAGACTGGACATAAGAAGGAACTTTTTCTCTCAGAGAGTGGTCAGGCACTGGAATGGCTGCCCAGGGAGGTGGTGGAGTCACCATCCCTGGCAGTGTTCAAGAAGTGTCTGGATAGGGAGCTAGGAAATAGGGTTTAGTGTTTTACTGTAGGTATGGTAAAGGGAGGACGGTTGGAGTAGATGATCTTGTAGGTCCTTTCCAACCTTGTGATTCTATGAAAGGGCAGCAGCCTTTCCTCATCTTCCTTGGCCATCCGTCATGAAGAGTCTGTATCTGCTTTGCTACAGTTCAGAGTTGAGAATCAACCCACCATGTCTCTGTGAGCCAAACAAGACCCTAGGCCTGCAAATGCACAGTGATTTGGACTTCGCTGAGTGAATGTTTGTGGTCTTCTCATTAGTGTAAAGACTCTTCAGAAAGCATCCCATTCCAGAAGCATGATTTGATTTAGCCTGGCTGAGCCTCAGATCTACACCGTGGTACTGGTGTTCAGAAAGTGGCACACACGTACGAGTCCCATTGTGGGACTCACAGTTGTACAGTGAGCACTGACACTGACAGGGGCATGGCTTTCCTGAAGGTCCTCATCTGCATTTGCCAGCTGGCTGGAGGTGTGCTGGAGACCCCAGGGAACTGCCATTCAAACATGAGCCCAAAACAAACAAACATGTCATCGGTGAAAGAATGTAGTTGTGTCACAGCTTTGGAATGCCAATTTGCAATAGATGGGGAACAGAGAAAGATCTGTCTCCCCATTGATCAGCTGAATAGCGCTGCATTTTTCAGGTGCCAATTACTTGAACATCTGATGATGAACATCTTGGATGGCCAAGAATACTCCCAAGCCCCGTCTGGCCCTCAGCTGATGCTCAGGAAGGAGGTGTCTCTCAGATGTTGTCTACCACAGCTTGCAGGCACTGCTGCACACATCTATGAGCACCACAGGCACTTTGTGCTCATCGAGTGTCTGTTTTTGAGCAAGTAACTTCCATCTTAAGAAACACCAAGGATTCAGACCAGGGGCTCACGCACGCAGGCAACTCCTTGTGCACATCTGCTCCAAAGAAAGAGGAGTCCCATCTTCCATGGGTCTGTGGGGAACTGAATCTCATTTTAACCCCAGGCTTTTACATCTGGAGATGAGACACCTGCACTGATTGCCTCAGCTGAATGACAGCCCTGCAAGGGGGAAGTCAGAGAGTCCCTGTCCTGTCTGTGTGTCTTTTTTATTAAGGGCCAGGAGCAGAGCTTTCCAGATGAGGCATTTACACTTCTGCTAGGCAAACATGATCTGTTAGAACCTGATTTAGGAAAAGAGTTCATCTCAAAGTTAGAAGTTAGGTATGTGGGCCCACAACCAAGTAGGATGTGCGGTTACGATAAGGGAAGAGCGTTCTGCACACTAAATGGAAGAAGCCGGACAGAACCAGACTACAGTTCTATCAAACATTACAGGGTAAAAAGGATGGAGTGAAGAAGACTTTGAGCCTTTGCAAGGAAGATGTCTGATTTCATCCCCACGACCACTGCAGGAAGAACCCAGTTACAAACAGAGCATGTGCCGGAGGGAGGGGTGCCACTGGTAGGGTTCACTGTGCAATTGCCATTGAACGGGGAAGCAATACGAACTCAATATGAGCGATTAAGCTTCAACTTTATTGCAACTCTTACACAGCTTATGTAGTGCTCCTAATAACATGCGTCATATGTTCACTGGTGAGTAGCTTATAGTTGCCAGACAGAATAGCCATAAGAAGCTAGGTGGAATAGCCGTATGAAGCAGTTATCAAGCAAGACCCATGTGTGGGCTACTGCAGTTAGGACACTCGACAACTTCCTTAGATTAGAGGATACAAATTCCATTTTTAGTTGTTTACAGCTTGCTTCAAGGGCATTGTGTCCTTTGCTTACCGCCTAGTACTTTTCCATGGGTACGCAGTCTGTATTGCGATACAGGCTATGCTCATACATATCCTTGTGGCTGCCATGTTCGTGCAGCCATTCTGCAACAGAGGGGCAGAATGTAAATGAGTTCCTGAAAAATAATGAATATATAGATGAGTTCCATGAAATTTGTTGAATATGTATCGGCTTGGCTTTTAAATATATAACACTTCTGCTTGCTGGTGCCCAAGATAGGAGTGACCCGTTTTGCACCCAGTGCCAAATACATTCATTCCTGCTTTATAACCTAACTCCGGGTTATAGAGTTTGATTCTGCAACTCAAAACCATGCATCTGGAATCAGTCTGTCCACTGGTAAATAATTTATCTGATGTCCAAGTGCCTTTTTCAGAGATGACCCTGCTGTCTATCAGGAGCTTTCAGCCCTGCAGCCCCCAGGGAAATCTCCAGAGGAAGCAGTAAAGAAGTGAAACTCAAGTCCTCTGGTGTGTTGAGATGGGCTGGGCTCCTGGGACAAAGGGAGTTCATAAAAGTGGACGGTCCTACAGAGAGACAGCTGTGCCCAGGAGCAGCTCTTGTGCACAGCACAGCCTGCAGCTGACAGAAGGAGAGGAAAGAAACTGGAGAGAGCTTGCAGGATGTGTAAGGTGTGAGCTTGCTGATAGCTCACTGCAGGAGCATTGATCACAGACCATGATACGGTAAGTCTCACTGTCGACCACGTAGCTGCTTTTCATAGAGGGTTAACTATAACTGGGACATCCCGTAGCAGATCTGGCTGCAGGCACTGCATGTTTCTTTACTGTGGAAAAAGCCTTGTGCTTTAACTGAGGGCTTCCGTGATGCAGTTCAGGTGCTGCAGGCAGGTGCCCAGGGCTGTCCTGAAGAGCAGGGTCCCTACTGTGCCCCAGGGGCTGTGTGCTGGGTGTGGGACTCTGCCGCCTGCCAGGCTCAGCACTCAGCCTGCCCGGTGAGCTGCCCAAGGCGCTGCGGGGAGATGTGTGGGGGGAAGGAGCCCCCCGGCAGGGCTTGTGCTGCCACAGCTTCTGCCTGGGGCAGGGGGATCACAGCTCCACTGCACAACTGAATATTTGTGAGAGTACTTTGCAAGTGAACAAACAAGGCAGGGATTTTCCATTTCCTGTTCTGAGGGAAGGAAAGGATTGGAGGCAGAAATTTAAAAGGGTATTTCTTCATTCCATCAGTTCTTTTGTGAACAGTCACAAAGAACGAAGTTTCAGCCTCTTCTTCCTAAAATTATGCAATCAGTTTCAGTTCTTGTTGTTTTCTGCAGACAATAATAGTTTACCTGTATTACATAGAGGCTGATTTCTTTAAGACGAAGTAAAGTGCACAGAGGCTGGAGCTGGGTTCTCAAAGAGCAGGTGGAGTAAAGAGGAAAATATCCAGAAGGCTAGGATATGATTAGGAAATGAGAAAAGAGCTCTGTGATCTTCTACTCCTTAAGGGATGGTGAAGCTCGTGAAAATAACTTGAAGTTCTGGAGTTAAATGAACATTTTCCAAAGGGAAAGGAAATGTTTTATAGTACAGCAGAAAGCAGAAAGAAGAACTTTTATAGTACAGCAGGAGTGTCTCTGAGAATGGTCTGGACTTGTCATTATCTTCTGCACTCTGAACAGGACTCCAAGCCCAACAACAGCAGATGCCCAACAGCAGCTCCATCAACGAGTTCCTCCTGTTGCCGTTGGCAGACATGCGGCAGCTGCAGCTCCTGAACTTCTGGCTCTTCCTGGGCATCTATCTGGCTGCCCTCCTGGGCAATGGCCTCATCAGCACAGCCATAGCCTGTGACTGCCGCCTGCACACCCCCATGTACTTCTTCCTCCTCAACCTGGCCCTTTTTGACCTGGGCTTCATTTCCACCACTGTCCCCAAAGCCATGGCCAACACCCTCTGGGACACCAGGGCCATCTCCTACACAGGATGTGCTGCACAGCTCTTTTTCTTTGTCTTCTTCATCTCAGCAGAGTATTCCCTTCTCACCATCATGTCCAATGACCACTACGTTGCCATCTGCAAGCCCCTGCACTACGGGACCTTGATGGACAGCAGAGCTTGTGCCACCATGGCAGCATCTGCCTGGGGCACTGGGGTTCTCTATTCCCTGCTGCACACTGCCAGTATGTTTTCACTGCCTCTCTGCCAAGGGAACGTTGTGAACCAGTTTTTCTGTGAAATTCCCCAGATCCTCAAGCTCTCCTGCTCAGGCTCCTACCTCAGGGAAATTGTGCTTGTCCTTTTTAGTGTCAGTTTAGCCTTTGGGTGCTTTGTTTTCATAGCTGTGTCGTATGTGCAGATCTTCATAGCTGTGATGAGGATGCCCTCTGCACAGGGTTGGCACAAAGCCTTCTCCACGTGCCTCCCTCACCTGGCCGTGGTCTCCCTGTTTCTCAGCACTGCCTCTTTTGCCTACCTGAAGCCCCCCTCCGTTCCCGCCCCATCTATGGACCTGATGGTGGCAGTTCTGTACTCCTTGGTACCTCCAGCAGTGAACCCTCTCATCTACAGCATGAGAAACCAGGAAGTCAAGGATGCTGTGAGGAAAGTGATGATCAAATGTGTTTCAAAAATATAGAACTGCCCATCTTTTAGAATTCATGACATGTAATGCAGCTTTTTTCTGATGCAAAGTCTTTGTTTTGATTTGTTTTGATCGAGTTTTATAACTGTAATGTATTAAAACTTATTTTTTTAAATACTGAATTACTATTCACTAAAACATCATTACTAAATCAATTCCTCTTCATCTTGTACCTTTGTTGTGTAGTCTAGACACACTGTACATAATGAACCAGGCTCTGTGTGAACCCTAACAGAATAAAGGATGTGCAGTGACTCTGTCTGTCCTCCTTCTTGTGAGACATTTCTGGAGCTGTCGGGGTCAGATGTTCTCAGAAATCCACAATCCAAGAGGAAGCACACGGCTGTTCATCAGAATGTGCGGTGGCTTCAGCCTGCAACAGCTGACTGGCCATGCCTAGGCTTCTGGCTGGGGTCTGTGCTTTCAGGCTCACATCTGGTCACATAGAGTGACCATGAAATGATAAATTTCTCAATTTGTGGTGGAGCTTGGAGGGGGAATAGTAAAACTGATACCTTGGACTTCCGGAGGGAGGACTTTGAATTGTTCAAGAGACTAGTAGGGGCAGTCTCCTGGCATTCGGTCTTAGCGAACAAAGGGGTCCAAGAGAGATGGTTGCTCTTCAAGAAGGAAGTCTTAAGGGCACAGGAGCAGGCGGTCCTCCTGAGATGCAAAATGAGCCAGTGGGGAAGAAGACCAGCGTGGATGAATAGGGAACTGTTCTTAAGGTTGCAGGAGAAGAAGAGAATCTACCACCTGTGGAAGGAGGGAAGAGCAACTCAGAATGACTACAAAGAGGTTGTTAAGATGTGTAGAGGGAAAATCAGAGAGGCAAAAGCCCAGCCTGAATCTAAGCTGGCCGCTGGGGTGAAAACAAACAAGAAACTCTTTTACAAGTACATCAACTGTAAGAGGAGGACAAAGAGGAATCTCCATTCTTTACTGGACAAGGCTGGGAATGTGATCACAGAGAATAAGGAAAAGGCAGAGCTTCTGAATGCCTTCTTTACGTTTGTCTTTAAAAGTCATCTTGGTTGTTCCCAGGGCTCCCCACGCTCTGACTTGGTAGTCTGACCTGGGGAGCAGACTGAACCCCCTGTGATTCTTGAAGAAGTGGTCAGGGAATTACTACTCCAACTGGATTGCCTCAAGTCCATGGGTCCAGATGAGATTCACCCGAGAGTGCTGAAGGAACTGGCGGAGGTGATCGCTGAGCCGCTTTCCACTATCTTTCAGCACCCCCTGTTAACGGGTGAGGTCCCGGAAGACTGGAGGCTTGCCAACGTGACTCCCATTTACAAGAAAGGTTGTAAGGAGGATCCGGGCAACTCCAGGCCTGTTAGCCTGATCTCAGTGCCAGGGAAGGGAATGGAATGGATTGTCTTGAGGGAGATGACGCGGCAGGTGTGGGATGACCAGGAGATCAGACCTAGCCAGCATGGGTTCGTGAAGGGCAGGTCCTGCTTGACCAACCTGATCTCCTTCTACAATCCTGTGACCCGTCTGATAGATGAAGGAAAGGCTGTTGATGTGGTCTACTTAGACTTCAGCAAAGCCTCTGACACTGTCTCCCATGCTATTCTCCTGCAAAAGCTGGCAGCCCGTGGCTTGGATTAGTACACTCTCAGCTGGGTAAGGAGCTGGCTGGAGGGCTGAGCCCAGAGAGTGGTGGTAAATGGAGTTAAATCCAGCTGGAGACCAGTCATGAGTGGTGTTCCCCAGGGGTCAGTGCTGGGACCTGTCCTCTTCAACATCTTTATTGATGACTTGGATGAGGGCATTGAGTGTGCCCTCAGTAAGTACGCAGATGACACCAAATTGGCAGGGAGTGTCAATCTGCCTGAGGGTAGAGAGGCCCTGCAGAGGAATCTGGATAGGCTGGAGAGCTGGGCCGAAGCCAGCGGGATGAAGTTCAACAAGACCAAATGCCGGGTCCTGCACTTTGGCAACAACCCCAGGCAGCGCTATAGGCTTGGGGCGGAGTGGCTGGAGGACTGTGTGGAGGAAACGGATCTGGGGGTACTGATTGATACTCAGCTGAACATGAGCCAACAGTGTGCCCGGGAGGCCAAGAAGGCCAACGGCATCCTGGCTTGCATCTAAAACAGTGTAACTAGCAGGAACAGGGAGGTAATTGTCCCCCTGTACTCGGCATTGGTACTCGGCACCTCGAGTACTGTGTTCAGTTTTGGGCCCCTCACTGCAAGAAAGACATTGCGGCCCTGGAATGTGTTCAGAGGAGGGCTATGAAGCTGGTGAGGGGTCTGGAGCACAGGCCTTATGAGGAGAGGCTGAGGGAACATGGATTGTTCAGCCTGAAGAAGAGGAGGCTCAGGGGAGACCTCATTGCTCTCTATAAGTTCCTGAAGGGAGGTTGTAGTGAGCTGGGGGTCGGCCTCTTCTCTTGTGTAACAGGTGATAGGACCAGAGGGAATGGCTTCAAGCTGCACCAGGGGAGGTTCAGGCTGGACATTAGGAAATATTACTTCTCGGAAAGGGTAGTCAGGCATTGGAATGCACTGCCCAGTTAGGTGGTGGAGTCACCGACCATGGGAGTGTTCAAGAAATGTTTTTAATGTGGTGTTGAGAAATATGATTTAGCAGGGAAGTATTGGTAATGGTTGGACTAGATGATCTTCTAGGTCTTTTCCAACCTTGATAATTCTGTGATTCTGTGATTCTGTGATCTGTCAGTGCCTCTGAGAGGCCAGCAGCAACAGCTGTTTTGCATGTTGGTTGTCAGGTCCCCACTTCCTCATTCCCTATGAGACCCTGTGAAGGACAAATTCTTGGATATGAGTTGTCATGTCAGAAGTTTCCAAGCTTCCTTCAGGGCTTCTTCCATTTTGTACACAGAGGTGCTGGCTGCCTCCAGGATGGTCTGTGGTAGAGGCATCTTGCACAAAGGTCTGATAAAATTTACCCATCACCTACAGGAGCCATTCTGGAGCATAGGCTGGTAGGTAGAAATCTACCGCTAATGACATGACTGACATGAGGAGGTTGGGAGAAGCCCAGAGAACAGAGATGGGAGACTGAGGGGAGGGAAGAGGAGCCTACATTCCATGTTCATAACCAGCGAAGGTGACCCACAGTTACCACTGCTGAAATGCACTTCCCATTGCCTCGCTCTGCTCACATCCACTGTTTGGTGTCCAGAAACATTCAGCAAACATTGGTGAATGTCAACGGGTGCGATTTTTTCCACTTAGAGGAATTCGATGGCACACCGTTGCTTCACGTGCACTTCCACATCATAAGCCATTCTGTCAGGCTGCCCCTCTGCTGCTAACTGTCACACAGCAGCAACACGTAATGGGATGCTGGTGGGAAGGTTCAACCTCTACAGCCACATCTCCTACATCTGCCTCTGATCTTATGGCCCTGGTAATATAAGAGGGGGCATTACTTTGAAGCAGATCTTCTCTGAGTTAACAGTTGGATGGCCTGAGAGGTCATTTCTAACCTAAATGATGCCATGATGGGGAGATTGCTGCAGGGGAAGCTGTTGGCTGAGCAGCCTGAGAACTCAGACCACATCACATTTCACTTGTTCAGAGTTTGACTGTTACAAAAGCCTGAGTATTTCTTTTTAGATGTCATCAAACCAGCCAAGGGGGTTTCCTGAGGACAACCTTTCATGTGACATTGCTATCAAGTGTCATCCACCTGCTTTGCACTGATCTCAAAGAATATTAGAGGCGATCATGTACTGGCCTGAAGGTAAAAAGTTTGGAACGTCACCAGCAGAAGAGGTGTCACATGCCAGAGAGGCCCCATCATATAATGAACTACAGGAAAATGAAAAGAAATATGCCCTGTTCACTGATGGATCATGTCTCATTGTAGGGAAGCATCGCAAATGGAAAGCTGCTGTGTGGAGCCCCACATGACAGGTTGCAGAGGCCACTGAAGGTAAGGGAGAATCAAGTCAGTTTAGACGTAAAAGTTGTCCAGCTGGCCTTAATTGTTGCTGAATGGGAGAGGTGGCCAATGCTGTATCTTTATATTTACTCATGTATGGTAGCAAATGCTTTATGGGGGTGGTTACAGCAGTGAGAACAAAATAACTGGCAACAAAGGGGTTAACCTATTTGGGCTGCTGAACTTTGGAAAGACATTGCTGCCTGAACAAAAGATATGGCTGTAAAGGTGCGTCACATGGATGTACACGTGCCAAAGAGTCAGGCTACTGAAGAACAACAAAACAACCAACAGGTAGATTGAGCTGCAAGATTTGAGGTGGCTCAAATAGACTTGGACTGGCAGAACAAGGGTGAGTTATTTCTAGCTCGATGGGCCCATGAGAACTCAGGCTATCAGGGAAGAGACGTGACATATAAGTGGGCCAGAGACTGAGGGGTGGACTTAACTATGGATGCTATTGTGCAGGTTATTCATGACTGTGAAATATGCGCCATAATTAAACAAGCCAAGACGATGAAACCTCTCTGGGAGGAAGGGTGATGGCAAAAGTATAAATATGATAGCCGAGCTGCTTTCCATCTATCAGTGCTCCTCATTGACTGGTGAGGTCCCAGAAGACTGGAGGCTCACCAATGTGATTCCCATCTACAAGAAAGGTTGTAAGGAGGATCCGGGGAACTACAGGCCTGTTAGCCTGACCTCGGTGCCAGGGAAGGTTATGGAGCAGATCGGCTTGAGGGAGATCACGGGGCATGCGCGGGACAATCGGGGGATCAGGCCTAGCCAGCATGGGTTCATAAGGGGCAGGCCCTGTTTGACAAACCTGATCTCCTTCAATGATCTAGTGACCCATCTGGTGGACAAGGGAAAGACTGTTGATGTGCTCTACCTAGACTTCAGCAAAGCCTCTGACACTGACTCCCACAGTATTCTCCTGCAAAAGCTGGCAGCCCGTGGCTTGGACGGGTACATTCTTGGCTGGGTAAGGAGCTGGCTGGAGGGCTGGGCCCAGAAAGTGGTAGTGAATGGAGTTAAATCCAGCTGGAGACCAGTCATGAGTGGTGTTCCCCAGGGGTCAGTGCTGGGGCGTGTCCTCTTCAACATCTTTATTGATGACCTGGATGAGGGCATCGAGTGCACCCTCAGTAAGTTCGTAGATGACACCAAATTGGCAGGGAGTGTGGATCTGCCTGGGAGTAGTGAGGCCCTGCAGAGGGATCTGGACAGGCTGGAGAACTGGGCCGAAGCCAGCGGGATGAAGTTCAACAAGACCAAATGCCGGGTCCTGCACTTTGGCCACAACAACCCCAGGCAGCGCTACAGGCTTGGGGCGGAGTGGCTGGAGGACGGCATAGAGGAAGTGGACCTGGGAGTACTGATTGATGCTCGGCTGAACATGAGCCGACAGATTGCTTGGGTGGCCAAGAAGTCTAATGGCATCCTTGCTTGCACCAGAAACAGCACTGCCAGCAGGAGCAGAGAGGTGATTGTTCCCCTGTACTCAGCTCTGCTGAGGCCGCACCTCGAGTGCTGTGTCCAGTTCAGGGCCCCTCACTGCCCCCCCCAATCCCAAACGGGCCCCGGGCCACCCCCAGCCCGGCCTGAGCCACGTGACAGGAAGTGCTTCCTGCAGGCGGCGGAGAGCACTTCCGGGCCATGGCGGCCATGAGCGGGGCCGGGAGGAGCGGGCTCTGTGCTGCGAACGGGGTCGGGCCTCGGTGCGGGGGCACGGAGGGGCTGTCGGGGGAGGAGCTCGCGGCGCTGCCGGCACCCAGAGGCGGCTCCCGGGCGGCTCCACGGTCTCGCTGTGCTGCGGAGTCACCCGGCCGGCCCCAAAAGCCTGGAGGCAGAGCCTGAGCCGGCCCCGGCCCGGATCGTGTGGTGCGGCTCCGGCCGTGCTGGGCTGTGCGGCACCAAGAGGAAGACGGCCGTTCGTTTGCCGGCCGCTCGCTGGCTGTAAGATCCGGGTGGCGCCGAGGCCCGGTTAAGAAACGGCGTGGATGAAGGTTTGTACGGATGGAGTGGGTCTGGATTGCAGTGAGCGGGACGAGTCCGGGCTGCGGTTTGGCGTGGTTGTGTTGGTTGCTTTGAAGGGCTGCCGTCATAGGGCGGAGGGAGGGAGGGAGAGGGAGCTTTTAACAGTGCGGGCAGTCAGGAGCACGTCCCGTTTCTGCCTGCTGTGTTGGCGCTGTCGTAAGTCTTTGGGTCCCCAGGGAGGCTCTGCGGTGTCCCGATTCGAAGGCAGGATTAAATCCCACCACAGCCCGTCCATTGCAGGCAAACGCTTCTCTCATCTGGTCTTTGGACTCAGCAGTGCTGGGGGTTTCACAGCACGTGTGTTGCAGTGGCTGGCAGCCTCCGTGTGTTTTTCTATTGCAAACAGGATCCCATTGTGGACCCACATTAGAAGCAGACGTTGGTGTCTTGTGTCAGGAGCAAAGGCAGTGGAAGCGCTGCCCAGGGCGGTGGTGCCAGCAGCGAGCTGCTGGAGCTGCAGGAACATTTGGACAATGCTCTGGGAGCTGGGGTTTGCATTTGGGTGTTCCTGTGCGGGGCCGGCAGTTGGACTCGATGGCCTGACCCACATCAGGTCTCTGCCTGTTGCCCTGGCTTTCCCTGGCACGAGAAAGTGCAAAGAGGAGAAGCTGTGTGGGAGCTGGCAGAAGCTGCCCGGGCTGATGTAGGCAGGCCCAGCGCTGGCCCTGCAGCAGCTGCACCCCTGGGCACAGAGCCGCAGCTCCAGTGCATGCCCGTCCCCTCGGTGCAGCTGAGGTGTTGCTGGGCTCGGTGTGAGCCTCCCATAGCTCACTTAGCATGCGCTTCCTGTTCTGCTGACAGCTCTGTGCCCCAGCTGCTGTCTCCCTGCTCCCCGCTGCCAGCTGCCTGCTTCATGGCAGGAGGAGATGCTGTCTTGCTGTTGCTGAGCATCTGCAGCAGGGAAAGGATGCTGACGTCATCCACAGACTTGCAGTAGCTGCCGTCCATCCAAGTCCCTGGGTGTCCTCTGGAAATTGTGTCCTGCAATACTTCCCCAGCCCATCTTTGAAGCAAGGCTGCCTGAGATGCTCTGGCGAGCAGTGGGGGTGTGATTTTGGGGTTGTTGAATGCAAGGGCTTTCTAAGCCAGGCGAGTAACAGGCAGCCTTGTGGAAGAAGCATGTTCCCTATGAGGTCTTCCCTCAGATACTCTGAGCCTTTTGTTCAGAACTCAGTTGGTTGTACTTATTGTAGGTGACGTTTGAATGCCCAGATGTGACCTGCAGGAAGAGGCGCTGGGTGCTGAAATGGAAGCTGGGGCTTCTGTGTCCCAGCAGGCAGGCGTAGTCAAGACCCCTGTAGAGACTTCTGTTGCTGGCGCTGAGCTCAGGAGATCCCTGAGTGTGCCGTTGCGTGCTGCATATGGCAGCGCCAAGAGATTCCCTTGTGGAAGAAGGGGGAGGATGAAGGAGGCCGAGGGCCCTTTGCTCAGGGCCGGCTCCTCTGTGGCCTCTTGCTGGCCGGAGAGAAGGGCTGCCCGCTGGGCACAGGCAGTGCCTTCTGGCTCCCGTGCCGTGCCCTGTCCTCCAGCCCCCTCCTCATGCCATGTGGAACGCCAGTGCCAGCAGTGCAGCTGCCATGTTAGAACCCTGGCCATGTCACCTTGGTCACTGCTGCCCCACGCAACGCACTCGCCTCTGAGAGCTCCAGCCGTTGACAGCCATGTGGGGAGCTAAGAGAGCGAGGCAGGAGGAAACCCAACATTTAGCAGGGAAGATGGTTCCGGGGACTGCAGGGTTGAAGAGGAGGAGGAGGGGGCCCGCCAGGACCATCAGGTGGCAGACAGGCAAGCGAGCCCATTGCCATCACGCCTGGACCAGGCGCATGACCACCTCCGTGGAGCCCATGGAGGTGGATCCACCTGAGGATGAACCCATGGAGGTGGATCCACCTGAGGATGAACCCATGGAGGTGGATCCACCTGAGGATGAACCCATGGAGGTGGATCCACCTCCAGATGAACCCATGGAGGTGGATCCACCTGAGGATGAACCCATGGAGGTGGATCCACCTCCAGATGAACCCATGGAGGTGGATCCACCTCCAGATGAACCCATGGAGGTGGATCCACCTCCAGATGAACCCATGGAGGTGGATCCACCTCCAGATGAACCCATGGAGGTGGATCCTCCTGAGGACGAGCCCATGGAGGTGGATCTGCCCGATGCACAGTTGGCTTGGTACCACACCACCATGCCAGGCCCTGCAGCAGTACCACCTCAGCTGCAGCATCACTGGTCCAGGCGCTGGGCTCCGTACTGTCTGCGCGGCCCCTGCCCCCGACATTAGCCGAGTGGCTTCATTTAACATCATCTCCTCCTCTGAGACCTTGCGGGCCCCCGGTTCCATCTGAACCCTGTTTTTATTGGTGTTTTTCATGTTAAGTTTAGTTGTAGTGTTAGGATTAGGTTATTGTTAGTGTTTTTTAGTTAGGAGTAGGTTATTGTTCATGATAGTGTTAGGAGTAGATGATTATTCCTGTTTTAGAGTTAGGTGTAGGTTACTGTTTACGTTTTAGTGTTAGGTGTAGGTTTTTGTTCCTGTTTTAGAGTTAGACATAGGTTACTGTTCGTACTTAGAGTTGGGTGGGTTCCTACCAGCAGCTGGCCGCAAACAGCACTCACTTGGTAAGCACACGTCTGCTTTCTCACCCAATGCCATGAGTGAGGAGGTCTGTGACACCTCCGAGGGATGGGATTTGCATCTTGTGACTTTTCTGTTGCAGATTGTCGAGGAGCAGAGCGTGAGTGGCTGTGAAATGCAATTGGGCTTCATGGAAACAGTCTGGAGCTGTGTCTGGAGCTTCCTGCGTGGCCATTGTAAGGTAGGTGTGCCTTACTGTAAGCGTGCACTGAAGCAGTGTTGGTTAAGCACAGCTCACTCCTCTGTCTTCAACAGATCAGCTTTCTGCACTCTATTTCTGTGACTGGCATTGTAGAGCATAGCAGCAGCAAGGCCACGAACACGTGTACGACCAGGTATGTGAACATGGGAAACTTTAATGGTTAGAATAAGATTGCTGTTATTATTAATAAGGCAGTGGTCACGCGTGTGTGCTGGAGCTCAGGGATAGGTTTATTCTTGACTGTTAAGCTCTTCCTTTATTTGACATCCACCCGTCCTCTCTTGTTTCTCTTCCCCTCACCTGCAAGTGCAACAGTACTGAAGGCTGAGGGCTCTTTTCCTGGGCAGGCGGGAAAAGGCAACTGAAATGCAAGTTTGCTGTCCCTCTTTGTTCTCGGGTCAGTAGGCCCTGGATATCTTCCCAGCACCTCTGTAAGTCAGCCTGGAAATGTTTGCTAGCAGGAAGTAACCCCATTGCAGTACCTGAGTCTAATGATGCCTTTTTCTCCCCTTACAGCACGCAGCCTCTGTGAGAGCAGTGGAGCAGCAGCTGTCTGTGCTATGGCTTCTGAACTGCATTTCTCACCACCTGAGATCCCTGAGCCCACGCTATTGGAGAACATGCTGCGCTACGGACTCTTGTTTGGAGCCCTTTTCCAGCTCCTGTGTTTGCTGGCCATCATCCTGCCAGCTTCCAAGTCCCCAAAGGCAGTAAGTAGCGCTGTGTGAGATTGATAGGAATGCTCAGGAAGTCGGCTGGGAGTGAACCGTCTGTAGCTGTTGCCTACGGCAGTGTGCCCCGGCACTGCTGAGAGTGTCGCACTTGGTTCTGTCCTTCCTTCTGCATGCCAGCAGCCTTGAGGTGCCAGCTCATCCTATTCTGCAGCTGCTGCTGCGCCCTATGAGCTGCCAGGCAGAGAGTCCACCCTCCCAGCACGGACCGCCTTGCAAGAGAAAACTTTAGGTCTTGTTTTGCATGGGATTTTTGGGAACTAGACAGAGGTGGAGTTTCTAATGTGCCCTGTGGTCAGGAAGGTGATTTCCAGTGCTGGGCCCCAATGCTGCCCGGGCTGGTGACTTGAGCTCCCAAAGCAGCTGTCAGCCAGTTGTTAGGTAGCTCCCTGACTGTTTCCCAATTGATTCTTGTAGGACTCGGAGGGTTTTGAGTCTAAGACTTGGGAGACGGTGAAGAAACCCAAGGCAAGTGCTGCTCAGCTGAGCAAGAAAGCCAAGAAGGAAAGCAAAAAGAAACGATAAGGGCTTGAGCAGGAAGGCACAAAGGACAGCAGAATCACCTGGAATGTTTCTTCAGAGGTGCACCAAAGGACACACACTGCGTGGTCTGCTTTTCAGGCCTGGCTGTGCTTTCCCTTTCGTGGACTGCGGATTGGAACTAAAGAAGCTGGAAGGGAAGGGCTTCCAATGCATTAGCAGTAAAGAGGACTTCACCTATCTTGAACTTGATATATGGCAAGAGCTGGAGACGCTTCATTCCTTCAGGGTCTGTCTCTTGAGGGCCAGGGACGGTCTAGTGTTAGCCTGAAATATGGCTAGACGGGACTGGAGAGAGAGGTGGTGTCATAGCCACAGAGTCTCTGTAAGGCATCGGGAGCTTCCTGATGCCAGCTCACTGCTTGGTTTGTTTGATCACGAATGAGTCAATGGGAGGAGAAGCTGCTGTGTTAAGTGCCCCAGGGCTTACAGTGGCTTTGAAGAAAAGGGTTCTGTGGTGGGGCTGCAAGTCTGCCATCCTTTTGCATACACAGACTGCCATCCTCAATTGACAAATGCATTGTGAGCCCAGGTCCGGCAGCAGTGCTGTGCTGTGTCTGTTCTCTACCAGAAGCCTAACAGCACATTTGCTGGAACCATCAGTGTGAGAAGGACTGCATTTGCTTCTCTCCCTTGCTGTTGGTGGATGAGTCAGGTGGGCACCATGAGGAGAACAGAACAAAGCATGCGAGACAAAAGCACTCTGAAGTTGCTTGGAGATCTCAGGACAAAGAAACATGACAAAAATATCTCACACCAACAATGAAGACTAATATTGAGCTGTGAGTTTCCACAAATGGGGATGGTAGTTGTTTTAGTTAATCCTGTCCTCCTGCAGGTTCCCTAACGTTGGTTCTGTTGCTTTCTTCTAAGAGAAGTACAAATACTGAAAGAATAATGCACATGTTACCCAAACTACAGGAGTGCTTCCACTGCCGAGAGCCTGTCAGCAATGAGCCCTGTGTGGTTGTTAACTCAGAACAGCTTCTCCTCCTGTCTGAGCTGAGGTTGAATGACTCCTTGTTAAGTAGAATTCCTGGATATTCCTGGGGTTTCATCTTGTGGGGGGAGGTTGGTTTCTAACAGCTCAAAACCTGTTTTAAAACCTGGATTATTAGCTGAACTTATAGCATGCCTTGAGTAATTACTAGTATCTTACATATTTTATGTTCTGTGTACATATCATCTTTGTTTCAAATTAAAACAAAAATAACTTTTTAAAAGTCATGCTGCCTCTTTCTGTGTGTTTACTATGAAAGCTGCTGGAGCTCTGTAGAAACACAGGGATATCCATGGCCTGTTCACGAGAGTGACCCATTTAGGGGAGGCCTTTCAGCTCCTTCGATCTGTGTGAAGGTGGTTAGCTCATACTTTCAGGCATGTGTGTGTCGTGCTTGACTTGGAAGCAGCAAATGTCTGCCAGAACACCTCCACCTTCCTGGAAAGAGGAAACGGTGCAATGTCTTAATTAATTTGCCTCTCATGAGGGATGTTGGCTCCAAGAGCCCCCGTGGAGGTAGCAAAATAAAGGCAGTGTTTGTTAATAGGAGCGGGGAATTAGATGGGGATTCAGTTGATTGATAATGGGGATTTCTGTAGGCTCCCTGCCAAGTGTAGCTGTAGCAGGGAGCTGCCTGGCAGCCACTTGGGCTGCAGGAGGAGCGGCGAGCTGGGTGAGCTCTGGCTGGTGTTACTTGGTTCCCTCCCCAGAAGAGGAAAGGAAAGAGAGACTGTGCGGTAAGTCCTCAGATTCCCAGGCATCTATCTCAAGCAGTTTTTCTGTTCCATTTTTGACTGTTCAAGCAGGTCTCCCTCTCTGACCACATGCTGTCCCGCTCACAGTGCATCCTTGTGCTCCTCCAGTGCAAGCTGCATGATCCCTTGAGGCAGGCTAATAAGCAGCTTGTGACCTGAGTTCCAGTTCACATAGTTCAAGTAAATCCCTATTAATCCTGCTCAGACCTAATTGACTTTCATTCTCATACATGTGCTTCTCTCTGCTTTAGGGATGCTCTCTGGTGATGTTCCCCATTGGCAGCAGCGGAAGAGCCAAGGCTATCTGTGAAGAGAACCAATACTTCCTTCTTGCTGCTCTGGAAGTTTTGAAGCCAAGATTATTTCCCAGCCTGGTGTAAAGAACATGAAAAGAGCCCTTTGGTGCCTGGGTGCCAGGGAGGGTCAAGGCTCCGTGTGGTGATACTTAAGGAGAAAGCAATGAGGCTGTAGGAGGGGAGGAGGTGGTCCCTGCCTCTGTTCGTGGAGGTAGTTCTTCCAGGAAGGTGTTCTGTTGCTCACAGTGTGTTCCTGCAGGGATCAAGATGACTGTATTGATTTTGTTTGCTTCTGAATCTCATGAAGCATCGGATTGACTGCAGCGAGGAAGTGGGATGATGAATGGAGAGTGCTGGCGTTTGGATTCCGGCCGCTTGTTTGGTGATGAGGTTGGCTGCCAGGTTTGGTGCTCTGAAAGGATCTGACCCTCCTCATCCTCAGACCAGAAGGGATGATTTGGCTGGGGCCATCCCACAAGAGATACGGAAGCAAACCAGTGTCGGCTTTGGTGTTTCTGAAACTGCTGGTGACTGCGGGGCAAAGGTCCTGCTCTCCTCCAGTACCTGTAGCTTGTGGCTTTGAGCAGTTCTTCTAAGTTTATGGAGTGGTTTTGTGACTTCTGTTAAGTGGATCAGAGCAGTCGCTGGTCAAAACGTCCCTTGTCTGGGCTGGCAATTACAGGGTGATGATCCTGTTGGTCTTCACCGCCTACCCCAATCTGTCACCACACATCAGTGCTGTGTAGTCCCCACCTCTGGTGATGTTTACTGCCTTCCCCTCAGTTTGTGGGGTTTCACTCGGAGCCTGAAGGCCCTTGTGTGGCTTTGGAGCTTTCTGCACCTTGTGTGAACAGCAGCTCAGCCAAAGGACCTCAGACTGCAGCTGAAGCAGAGCCCGGTTGATTCCTGCATGGCCTGGGTCCAACCCACCTGCCAAACACAGAACCATGCTGCTGTGTGAGAGCCTCCAGGCCGGAGAAAAGGATCCCAGCATTAGTCCCCCCGCTTGGCAAACCTAAACCAGCCCTAAGCTCATAACCATGGGTTCCTGATGCTGGCCATGCTAATTGCTTGCTGTCACATCCACACTCTTTGCAAGTCTGCCAAGTTTAGTGATTGTAAAATGGTAGAATTCCTGAGCTGGAGGGTCCCTGTGAGGGCCACTGAGTCCAGCTCCTGGCTGCATTAAAGACATGGAGATTTTGGAAAGGGTCCAGAGGAGGGCCACAAAGATGATCAGGGGGCTGGAGCACCTCCACTATGAGGACAGGCTGAGGGAGTTGGGTTTGTTCAGCCTGGAGAAGAGAAGGTTGCAGGGTGACCTCATTGCAGCCTTTCAATGCCTGAAGGGAACTTACTCCCAGGAGGGGAGTAAACTCTTCAAAAAGGCTGATAATAGCAGGACTAGGGGAAATGGTTTTAATTTAAAAGAAGGAAGATTTAGGTTGGATGTTAGGGGGAAGTTCTTTACTAGGAGAGTGGTTAGGTCCTGGAACAGGCTGCCCAGGGAGGTTGTGGATGCCCCATCCTTGGAGGTGTTCAAGATCAGCTTGGACAGGGCTCTGGGCAACCTGATCTAGTAAAGGTGTATGTTTGGTGGCCCTGCTAGGCAGGGGGGTTGGAACTACATGATCCTTGAGGTCCCTTCCAACCCGGGTCATTCTGTGATTCTGTGATTCTGCACGCTTCAATGACTCCAGGTGGGGATGCCAAAAAAGCTGCTTGAGTTCCTGAAAAGATCAGAGCAAAGGGCTCTGCTGCATCTGTCTGTGACTCAATCACCACCATTGTGTTAATCATAGTAATAATTCCTACAAATATAGTTGGAATTTGCAGCGAGCAAAGCGCAGCTCGCCTCAGGAACAGAATCTGTGCAACAAGACTTAATGCACGCTTGCCAAAGGGATGCTTAAAAATAAAACTGGCCAGAGATGAATGGCTGTTTTGTTATAAATCCACAGCTGGGCTGAGGAGGTCAGGACCGACCGAGCATTGGACCTCAAAGGGCCCCTCTCACTTTGCAGAGAGATTTTAGGGGCCCCACGGAGCGGTTGGATGGGGCTCATAAACAGGTCTGAATGGTTTGTCCAGAGAAGTCATGGGTGCCCATTGCACACATCACCTATCCAGTGGCACTGGTTTTCCTGGCAGCTGCTCCCGGGGCGGAGTAACAGCCCAGCAGGGACCTGGGATCAAGCTGTGCCACCAGACCTTACAGGGAGGTCAAAGGAACCCAGGAGAGGAGTATTGCATGGGCAGAGCTTCCTGCTGATGCCAAAGGCTGGCACAGTCTAGAGCACACACCTCTGCCTGTTTGGCTGTTGCAGATTGCAGCTTGATGACATCCAACAGCAAAGCAGTTCTCCTTCAGCAGGTATCTTCTGAACTCACAAGCACCTCCGCACTGCAGAGCAGCCCTGTGTTAAACAAGGCTGGCCATCATTCACACTGGTTTCAGATCTGACATTCCTCTCCTAGCACCCAGGACCAATGTTTAGTCACTTCCCCGTGAGGAGGAATGACTTAGCATTAGGTAGTAGATGAGAACAGGATTCTTTCTTAAGTTGCTCCCTTCAAAGCTCAGTAACCACATGCCACACATGGGTAACAAGAGCCAAACAGGAGCCATTCCATCCCAGACTACACCTGCAGATGTCTCCACGTGGTCTGCATGAAGAGTCTCACAGCTGAAGGTCCTGGGACTGCTCTTCCTCTTTCCAAACACACGGTAGCTGAGGAAAGCTCCCTATTAGCTGAAGAGACCAATTTCAGGACCTTCACTGACTGGAGGAGCCACTGAGTGGCTCCCAAGGCGGTTCTGCTCCACACATTGCTGGTGCACTTGCTAAGACACCTCATCTCTGTCTTTGGACACTGGGAAAAGGGGAAAACATATTTTGCTACTGGTATGTCATTCTTGGGAATGGGAAAGAAAGTAAGTGTGGGACTTGGGTCACATCACTGCAGCCTATGGAGACCACTTGGGTGTGTAGCTGCCCTGCAGCACAGCACTGCCACTCCGCTGCTCCAACAACACCTACAGCAGCTGTGCACATAAGGATGGCAAACTACAGGGAGTGCCATGCGGGTGCTGCAGGGCTTCATCCCCTAACCATGCAGTATCAGCAGTGCCCAGCTGGCTTTGCTGCACAGCCTTATCACCTGAGAGTCTGAAGACCTGGGGGAAAAGCTCAGCAGCTGCACAGCTGCCAAGGTTCCATGTCATGCCCTGGCCTGCACACAGCCCGGCTCTCCCCGCTCTGCTCTCCCAGTGTTTCCCGCAGCCCCTGTGCTGTGACCAACACGAGCGGGGCTCGGGCCCAATGCCCGCTCACATTCCCAGCAGGCAGAAATATCACACGACAGAATCCCAGCCTACCTGCATCCCCATGCAGCAGTTCAATCCTTCATTTCTACACTCGTGCTTCGTAACACCAAACCAATAACAACAGGACAAGCATCAATTTGACTCTTCTTATAAACGTATTTGACTTACAGAGATATTGTTACAGTTACCTGAGTATTGGAAATTACAATACAAGGAAATTTCCACAATGAATTTCAGGACAGTATTTTACCATCCAGTGCTGCTGATCCCAGTTCATGTCCTTGTTCAATAGAGCTTATCTACACAAACAGCGATGCTTGAAGAAAAGGAAGAAGACACCACAAGAATCAGGGGCTGGAGATACCAACAGAACCGAGAGCTGAATTCACAGACTAAGCACAGCATGTCAGAACGATGCAAACAAGACAATTTTAACAGCCTTTTTGTTTTCAGTTTTTGGTTTTTTTTTTCTTTTTCTGGAACAGAAACGCATTAAAATATCAGCTTCCAATGCTCAATCAGATGAAGACATGGCTCATTTACTGTGCAGCTTCATATAGGAATACCTGAGCTACCTGGAGCAATAAGGCTTTGTTCCTTCATCCATCAGCAGCTCAGCATCTCATTCAGTTTTCCATGTCATTTTCTTAAGGCAAAAATCAAAACAGAAGTTATTTTAATGCTTGAGAACAGGGATTAATTGGCATCTACATACGAATATGTATTTGTTATGCAGTATGAATTCACACAGACTAGGTTGCTCAAGCAGTGGAGGGAGACAGTCATTTATCTCAGCTGGAAGTCCAGTATTACCCGGGATAGCAGATGCTGTGTGGTTATCCACAGCATCCACGGGATGTTTCTGCAACATAAAGAACAGCAAAGTGCACCAATGGTTCATAAGAACAACGTTTTATTTCTACAGAACATGCTACAGAGAAACCAACAGACTTGTTAGCTTACAAAGCAAAACGTTTAAATAAACCTTACTTCAGACTTCAAGAACATTGCCAATTGAACACAATGGCAGGTTTACTTTCCTGATTGGCCAAATGCAGCATTTCACGGACTGCTTTTCCCAGCTGACTCTTTGTTTGCAATACGTTAAAGTAAGTTCTGGTGCTTGGGATATCCTAATATTCCTAATACAGCAGGAAAGACACAAACATGCCACTTAAATTAAAGAAAGAAAACATGGAGTAAGTGGAATCCGAGACTGCAAAAATATACACAAGCATTTACCTTTTTCCTGAACTAAACATTTCAACCATAAAAATATTCAACAGCCATCACCTGTAGAACTAGGGCTAAGGCTATTTCAATTAGAACTGCTTTGTGTTTTAAAAATATAAGGCTGAAAGCCTTTTGGGTGATATTTATACATCCACGACAGGTGTAGGTTCCCTACATGAATCATAAATCATGCAGAACACAAACTAGTTGTCTTAGCTTAATCTTGCATTATCCTGTTTTGTTTAATTTAATCTCTCCTGTAAATATGTTAGATAACTAGATTTCATTGTAAGAATTAACATAAACAAAATATTCATAAGGCTTTTTTCTTCTCCTTGTGAGCTGTAGACAGTAAAATACCCATCCAATGTTTTGAAATTGGCAGATCTTCTTCCTAGTAAAACTGTGAAGCAAGGATAGCTTCCACCACCAGTGAGAAGGTTTCTGAAAGCGCTTGGTAGAAATCCAGAGTTTACGTGGATAAAACCTCAGGAGAACATCCATATACTTGCACGTTACTATTGTTAAATAATCCAAGTCAAGTCTACTTTACAAGGAAGTGTGCAACAAGCAGAAGAAGTGAAGAACATCAGACTGAGTTCACATTCTTCAAGGTGCAAATCGCATCTATTCCTGCCCAAAACCTCCTGTTTCTTCAATTGCGAATAACAGCTTTTCCTTCAGCTGCTCATAATTCTTATAGACTGGAAGGTCCGAGAGATTGAAACTGAAAACAAAGAGAAACCTTAAGTACTGAAGAACAGTATAGACCACCAAAAAATCCATTAGGAACACAGGCATATGAACTGACCTGTTCAGAGGGATAACTGGATTTGTATCCTATAAAACAGCTGTATCTTGACATGCATTTGTCTGTGAGAGTTAAAGCACAAGAAGCACTTGAGCAGTGATAACTTTCCAGAACTGGCAACGTATTTAGTAACAAGTCTCACCTTATCTCTCTTCTGTATCTGAAAGTTAAAATCTGAGCATCTTCACAAAGCACCAGCATAACTGAGAAACTGAGCAGAAGCTACATTTTCTCCAGCCAAGAGGGAGCATGAGTGTGGCTATTTATTTTCATTGCCAAGATTGAGCGTGGTGATAATGAAAGATCAGTCCCAAACTCTTTAAAAAAAGTACAACCTTAAGTACTAAAAGTAGCTTTATGTTCTTAGTGGTGTGCAAATCCATGGCATTTACAATGGAATCAGCTCCACAACAAAACTGCTTTTCAGAAGTTCAACTATTACTCAGCAGAGCTTACTGCCATAACCCAGAGTTTTGCTTTCACACAGTCTCAGACACTTCCATATCACACCCACTTCCTAAAATCTCAAAGTAGATTGCCATCCGTAAGAACAGAACCACAGCAGAGTTTGATCCTTCGTACTTACCAGGTGTGACTTCTAGGTAACCAGTTTTCCTTCCCAACTTTCTCAATGCAAAAGTTTTGGGGTCTGTTGTCCCTGTACAAAAATCAAACAATGAGTTTTTAGGTCTAACTGCCTGTGTAGACCAGTAGGTAGTACATGACAACAGCGTGTGAAAAGCATGAAGAGAAAACAAGACTATAACTACTTGCAGAGCACAAAGACATCTGTCTTTCACTACATCCCTCTGAAGAAATCCACGTAGTGAAATGCATAAATATGAAGCGGTTTTCAAAGAAACTCAACCACTGAATCACATCGTTGGTTTGGTATTGGAAGGAATCTCTGGAGTTTACCACCTAGTCCTGCCACTCTGATCAAGCAGGGATACCCAGAGCAGGCTGCCCTGCCAGGACCACGTCCAAACCATGGATCAAGTCACTGATGCACGGAGTGTTCACATTCCCTCCATCTCTTTTTCTGTCACAGCTCTACCAATATGGAAGACTCAGAAGAAAGATTCCATATCAATTCATTAAAAAAGACCCTTAAACACACACCTTGGTCCTTATTAACCAAAAAAAAAAAAAAAAAGGAATAAACATGAGCATAAAATGCATTAAAGAGGGCTCATTACCCGTGAGGTCAGCAAATCCTCCCACTGGTAATCTGCACGTTCCAGTAACAGACTGTAGAAGTCTCACTCTCTTCTCATTATCTATTTCTTTCACAAATTGAAAAATAATAATTAAAATTGATGTAAAGTTTCATATTGAGATGTTCACTTCCCTATCACCCCCAGGACAGCTGGATTAGCAGTTATTTATAATCTACATGCTACATATCTGTTGAGTAATTCTGACTGTTGCTCACTAAGCTGTTGCTGTGCTCTTGTGAGGAAAAAAGAAGTCTACAAACCTGCCAGATCCACAGTATCTGTCTGCTGCTTCTGGTATCATGCCGGTAGATGGTATTGCCTCTGCCAGTCATTCAGATCAATTTCTTGCATTCCACACGGGAGCACCTTTAGGGGAGAAAAAGGATCATAAACATGGAAACTACAAGCTACTACTTTGCTTCTATAGCAAGACCATTGTACTTAAATACTACTGTACTTTAAAGCACCTGCAATCACAGTACACTCGTTTTTAATATTAAACTCTCAAACTTTCACAGCAAATAATAATATCCACTCACAAAGAAAAAGTGGAGAGGCCACAAAAGAGAAAACCCAGTCATGAAAATGTTTGTATTAGGACATTCAAACCCTTTCTCCTTCACCCTCCCCCTTCTTCCACAAGCGAATCTTTTCAGCCCTTCTCCCCTCAGGCAGATCAACACTCCCTCCCAACTTAGCGTTGTCTGCAAAGTTGCTGAGGGCGCACTCAGCCCCTCATCCAGATCATCAAGGAAGATGTTAAACAGAAACGGCCCAAGCACCAAGCCCTGGGGGACGCCGCTCGTGACCGGCCACCAACTGGATTCCACTCCATTGACCACAACTCTCTGGGCCTGGCCACCCAGCCAGCTCTTCACGCAGTGGAGCATGTGCCCATCCAAACCACAGGCAGACAGCTTCTCTACCAGAATGTTATGGGGGACAGTGTCAAAGGTCTTACTGAAGTCCAGGCAGACCACATCGACAGCCTTACCTTCATCTACCAAGTAGGTCACCTTGTTATAGAATGAAATCATGTTAGTCAGGCAGGATCTATCGTTTATAAACCCATGCTGACTAGGCCTGATCCCTTGGCTGATGTTTAGTTGTCCCATAATGATACCTGAGATTATCCTTTCCATGACCTTCCCGGGCACCGAGGTGAGACTGATGGGCCTGTAGCTGCCAGGATCACCTTTCCGGCCCTTTTTGAAGATGGGCGTCACATTCACCAGCCTCCAATCCACTGGGACAATCCCAGAATAACATAACATAACATCACCTGGAGATCATAGATTGATCTATCAATCATAGATTGATCTAGATAAGTCCGTGACACAGACGCAGCACGCAGTGGCACGCTGACGGGGCTCCTGAGCTCAGCGCCAACAACAGCAGGCTCCAAAGGGGACCTGACTACACCTGCCTTCTGGGACACACAAGCTCTGCTTTCCATAGTCGTATCCAGCACCTCTCCTTACGCGGCACCTCGGCGGATTCAACCCTTACCTACAATTAAGACCTCTGACTGAACTAGGATTCCAGTCACTCTGATTACATCCCAGTTCTGCACACAGTGCTGGAACACACACTGACTTGTGGAATCAAACTCTATAATCCAGAGATTGGTTATAAATGTTATGTTTATTCCAGCGTTTTGCAGCACCGGGTGCAAGGGGAATAGCTCCACCAAAAACCTGCACCCTGACTTGTAAAATGGTTACACAGATATAGGTACACCTCATACATAGTCAATGATGTAAGGAAGGACATTGGACACACCTTCATTGGCTCCACAGCCGCAGTCCAGCACGGCACCCAGGCCCGTTGCTCCATTCCTCGCTCCGTTCCTTTGCTCGCTGCCAGTTCCCACGGGGAGTCCTCATTCAGACACCTGGAACAACAACACACAAGCAACACGTCAGGCAAACAGCAGACACGCACGCAAACACAAAACGCCCTCCTCGGATCCCGCCACTCACTCTTCCTTTGCCCACTTCTCTCGCTCACCTTCAGGGCAGCGCCAGCCCCTTCAACCCGATGCAAACCGGCTGCCTACAGTTCAGCCTTCAAAGGACGAGCAAAGCGCGAGCCACGGCTCGGCACCCGGCACAGCGCCCGCCGCGCTTCCCTGCAGGCAGCATCCCAAGGCCGCACCGACAGCTCGATGCTCGCACGGCCTTCCCCGGGACGAAGCCGCCCCCCGGCCCCCGCCGCACTCGGTGGCACCGCACGCATCGCCTCTGGGTGCGGGCAGCGCCGCGAGCTCCTCCCCCGACAGCCCCTCCGTGCCCCCGCACCGAGGCCCGACCCCGTTCGCAGCACAGAGCCCGCTCCTCTCGGCCCCGTGCCGCCATGGCCCAGAAGTGCTCTCATGACTTGTCCTTGTTACAGCCATTGCCTCACAGATTCCTCTTAAGGGCTGGGGTGGGGGGTACCTATGGCAGTCTGGGAGCAGGGCATCAGTCACCTCTTGATTGAGGGTGTGCAAGGGGATCATGGGGAAGGGGAATGTCCACACTACTCCTGCTCTCATTAAAACTGTTCCATACTCTCTGGGTGGAGTCACAGTCTGCTCTGTGAATCCCACAAGGAGTGCATGCAGGCCAGGAGTCAGCCCATGCCCCGTGGGTCAGCTCCTGAGACTGCCGGGGGTCCTGGGTCACTGGTTGGAGGGATAAAGCTCACGTTCATTGTCTGAACCACAGAATATCCCAAGCTGAAAGGGACCCACACAGCTCCGAGCCCAAACCCCATATGCATGGATCCCACACTGCCCAGTTCCAAACCCTATGGCTGGGAGTGCCAGTGCTCCCACTGTGCACAGTCTTCCCCTGACCCCAGCCCCTTCCCAGCCCCTCCTGATGCAGCTCCATGCTATTCCCTTGGGCCCTGTCACTGTCAGCAGAGCACAGAGCTCAGCGCTGTTCTTCCACTCCTCCACTCCCTGTCAAGTGCTACAGGCTGCCACGAGGCCTCCATCCACGTTCCTCTGCTCTGTGCCCAACAACCCAAGGGACCTCAAGCTGCTCTTCGCACCATTTGCAGACTTACAGACCAATCAAACAACATTATGATAAAGTGTTTATTTATTTTTTTTAAATATCAAATTTATTTTACACATCAGTTTTGTTGATAAACAGACTCCCAATATTAAAAAAAAAAAATAAAAATAAAAGAATCAAGTGTGTACTACTTTGGGCAGAACCACATCCCACTGTCTGATGACACAAGCACGTTTCCCTTCAGCCACCCACAAGGACAACTGCAGTGTGTTCAGCCCAGAAAAGTAAATGACACAAATGCAACCAGCTGTAGGATTCCTGAGAATTGATTCCCTCAAGTTCCTGACATGAGTTTGTAAAACTCTTAAGCTAAAATGCATCAGTCAAGAAGTAACCCAAACCACTACGCATTTGGATCACCAACTAAGCTACGTCTACGCAGTGCAGGAAGAAATCTGAATGCTTCAGAAGGGAACAATTTACACTAAACTGACCCTGTTTCCCAAGCTGATCTCCAAGAGAGGATGGCAAAAGGCCCCTCTGAATCAATATTCGATTCCTGCGGAGCCACATGGCGCATCCAAGTCTGGTGAAGAAACCCCTAGGATGTGTTCCTCCTTTTGATCACTAATGGCATAGTGTCTGAAAGAAAACTTACCATCAAGTAAAATATTGCTACTTCTGAGGAAGGGAAATTACAAGGGGGTGAAGGCAGACAGACAAAGAAAGAAGGGAACATCTCTTGGAGGTACAAGGTTAACAGCCCTTGAGACCAAGAGTCCAAACAGAACATCAAGCACGGTGAGCAATGAGGCAGAGACTCACAAAATGCAGCACTGCTCCGGTCTGCCAGCAAATGCCTCCTGCCAGACTGCTTTGTGCCCAGACACTACCAAGTATTATTTCAATGCTCATCACCTCTAAGCTTGCCAGGCAGCATCATTTACAGGAGTACACAGTCAGAAAGAGGCCAAGGAGATCCCTTCGGGATCTCAGGAAAAGAATACCTCTCAGCAACCAATCATTAGGTATGGAACCACAGTGGCTTCAGGAAATATCCAGGAACACACTCAATGGACCCAGAGCAATCACCACAAGCACTGCCATCTTAACAAAGCACGTCCAGTGTTGCTGTATTCTCTGTACACAGGGAAATCATTTTGCCAAGCTGATGTGACAGCTTAGTGTGGAGCACTGATGAATGAAGAGTGTGAAGAGCTTTATTTGAGCACAGAGCCCATTCACGTAGTTCCTCCAAAACCTGAGCAGCTTCTGGCATTGTATCTTTATTCCTACACCAGCCAAAAAGCTTTAGCACACACACAAATACAAACACTCCTGCTCTGCCACCCAGAGGAAAGCTTGGTGAAGGGTCGTGGGCTAAGGATGTGTCCACACAGCAGGAGACACACACACATACTGAAACAGAAGTCAACTAGACAGCAATCGCTCTTGTGTTTTATTTTAACTCAGACACTCAGCACCATCCACATTTTCTCTGATGTAAATCTTGATTCTGAAAAGCCAAAATCACTGTCTAATTCAGCAGCACGTGGCCATTTGCTCAAAGCGAGGCTCTGTGAAATTAGAAGATTTAGATCACCAGGCTCAGAGCAACTTGATAAAAGAGCAGTACAAATATTCATCAGCGGGGGGACATGGGGGCCAGGCTTTGTTTCTAGCAGTTCAGAGAGTTACAGAAGAAATTCTAATAGTATTGATAAATGCTTCAGTACAGCTTAGGCAGAAAGGCAGATTTCAAAACCTGTATTTGACAAAGAATCAAACTGAGCACTGAAGCAAGTTTGCTGATGCTCTAAAGCCTTTATAGCATAAATTCTGTATCTGCAGTCTAAGTAAACATGGCTGTAAAACTAGAGCCTTTAACCAGTTTGGTGCAAAGCAGCACCTAGCTACTAGCAATTGCTTCTAAAAACATAAACATGTAAATACAAAAAGGGTATAATATTGAATGGCTAACATCTGATGATTCAAGGAGCTGGCAGTAAATGAACCCGCAGACATCCAGGGGGGCCAACCTGCAGCTGGTGTCGTTGGTGCACAGACCACATATACCAGAGATGGGCTCTGACACCAAGAGCCACAGTGTGAATCAGGAGCAGAAACACTACTATGAGTAAGGAGGCTCTGGAGCTGAGCTCTACTCCCGGTGATGCTTTTGGTAATGAACGGGACGTGAATGGGCCTAATATTGAAATCTTATTTCCTAAAGTTTCTAGAGAGATCTGATGACACTGTCTGCACTCCTGCAGTAGTCCAAATGTTACCCTTTACAGAATGGGATTTTGATTATTTGGGGTGCTCACCACAAAGAGTACCAACAAGCTTCACTGGGGGTCAGCTCCTACTACTTGCATGTAAAGATCAAAAAGCTGTAATCCCGCCTCACTGAATCCTTTTGAACAGAGCCAGCAGGGAATTACCTGATGCTGCTCGGGCAAAGGGTCCCAAAAAGCCAAATGCTGCTCCCAATGCAAGCACAGAGCAATGCCTGCTGCTGAGACCGCCAGTAGCGCGATATAAGCCAAGTCTGTCTGGGAACACCAAGCCTCACTGGTACATCCACAACTCAAGCAAAAGCTGCTTCCAACAGAGGAATGCCTTACAGCTCTTCAGAAAATAACCAATCCCTTGCCTACCTAAGCACCTAAGAAGAATCTGATGACCACCACTCAGACATAAGACTCTGCAGGCTCACAAATGAAACCAAATATGTGTTGTTTTTAAGCACTACCCTACACAAAGAACAGCTTGGCATACAGACAGGCAAACTTGCCAAGGAGCAGGGAAAGAACACCAGGGAGAGGTCCGGGACAACAACAACAACAAATGAAACAATGAACAAGTCATGTTTCCAGCCATTGCTGATCAGCCACTTCAGGTCTAGCTCCAAAGGAGAAAGTTTAAGAAGAACGCTTCACAGGGAGCCACTTCGGAGTTTCATGAGTGAGATTAAGTTCCTAACTTCAAATTTGGTATCATATTTCAACCATGCTTTCCTTCCCCAACCCCAAGAGTATTTTGAGGCTCTGCAAAACCCCCAAAGTAGTTCACCTGAAGAAAAAGTATCTGGTAAGGGCTTCCTCAGAGAGTCCTAATCAGGCAGGCTGCTCCCCAAGGACCTCCTGGAAGGCTCTGATAGCTGTAACGCAGACATCATGTCAGCGTGTGTTCCATAAGCCCTAACTGGGAGCCCTCTTTACGAGGTATTCAATTAGTAGCCCATCAGGCACTGCAGGCGTTCCACAGTTGCTGAGAGGCTGATCATCCCCAAACATCATGATAAGCCAAAGCAAAGCAGAGTTCTTCATTCTGCTGATCACAACCCCATGCAGCACATAGAGAATCCACCTTCCTGGGACATATGCAATTAAAAGCCATGACATGCAGTTGCTTTGTTACAAGGTTTCACCATCAAGGTTTCGCCTTAAGTGGTTGAGATTGTTCTTTTGTAGTGAGAAGCATGATATGGGCAAAGTTAGGGGGAAAAAAAAATTAAAAATAAAAGGTAAAACACACTTTTCCCCTTTACATTTCCCCTCCCACCTACAATTGATATCAGCACATCTTCAAGTCGGTACATCTCTTAGTTTTGCTTGAACCAAATTCTATCCCTCCCCTTTTTCTCTCCACCCCCTATCCCCACAATGTAACCTTAAACACACTGGCCCAGGAACATGAAAGGGTTTGTCCAAAGCAGGCAAAAGTTTTCCCCATGCAAACACAAACCCATGCTTCCAAAAATGCTCAACACCCTCCCATCCTTTTGCAAAGTTTTACACACCTGTGGGCACCTGTAGTAGCTGCCACAATTGTTTCAACAGCATCACAGACATTTGGCTATAAGGTGTAGGAGAGAGAAAACGGTACAAATCCAAAAAGCCCATTTAGAAAAGTTTTGCATCTGTGCCACACCAGACTGAGTGTGTGCCCTTTATAACAACACCATCTGTCATGCCTCTCCATTGGCTGCACACATACACACACTCGGTTCATCTCATAGTCTGCTCTGCGCTGGACAGGGTGCTGATCTTAATGGCTTCTACTTCTTATTCATAACACCAGAGCTTATTCAAAAATTTTGCACTCAAATAAAAACATTAATTTTCATCCAGTATCTATAATTAAAAGCTATCCAGTCCACACAATACGAGGACATTTTCTTCTTTTCAAAAGGCCAAATCTAACAAGCAAAACAGAAGAGACAAGTTACTTCGGCTGCAAATAATTAAAAACTCCAGCTTAACATTCTGCTTGTACATTACGATGTGTAATTTAGATAAGTCTTTTAAAAGTCCCCCTCTTCCACAGTTAGGTAGGAACAATAATACTCTTGGCTAGCAAAATGAGAAGAGCAAGATCTACATTCCCATCTGCTCGTTCCAAAGCCTCCAGAGCTTCTTGTGTGGTAAAGCCAGCACCAAGGATTCGATCAACATCAGATGCAGGGAAAGCAGGTGGTGAAGCAACCAAGGGAAGTTCTGTGGACTCAGTGGGTGGGCTAGGCAGCGGTTCCTCACATCCACCCACCAACGCTGGGCTGTCAGGAGCAGAACTGCTGCTTCTCTCAAGTGCTCTTGTGAGTGATGCCCAAGTGTCTTGAGATGTACCTTCATCCAAAGAAGGCTGAGAGGAAACACTGCTCTGTTCCGGCAAAACCTCTGCCTGCTCAGAGCTCTCTTGTTGGTCAGATATCCCTGTAGAAGTCACCACAGTCAAATCTCTCTTACCTGAAAACTCTGGAATTTGTAAAGCATCTTCTCCAGGAGCTGATTCCATGTGAATGACAGACCCAAGACTAACACTTTCTACGCCAGAATCACAAGGCTGGTTCCCCTCTGCTTTTCCACCTTCAGATCTCACGTTAAAGGAGGAACTACTCTGTTGCTGGCCATCTCGATCTGAGCCTTTCTGCTTATCTTCAGAAAACCCCTTCCGTTGTACTTGCTCTTTGTGAACCATTTCCAGCTGAGAAACTTCAGATGTAAGAAGTTTACATTCTCCTTTACAACTGATCAAGAGTTTGTGAAGCTCTTTCAAGGCTGATGCTAGAGAAAAACATGGCTCTTCTAAATGTCTACCCAGATCTGTGCCCTGCTGATGAATGATGGAGGGGGAAGAACTGTTTTCAGCTGTTAAATTGGACAACTCATTACAATTTTGGGGGATTTCACCGGTGCTTTTAGACTGCAACACATCAGAGGTGGAAACTGCATCACTCGGGGAAGTTGCAGACTTCACTGACTCCACTTCCACAGAAGAGGCACCTGAGTTCAGGTCAGATGCCCTTCCATTCCTTACTTGCCACTTCTGCTTGATTGCTGAGATGTGCACTTCAGCTACAGAATGCTCAGCTGTATCCACTTCCATATCCACACAACTACAAGATGTTTGGATATTATGCTCTTTCACACAGGGAAGATCTGCTTTCTCCAGGCTACCTTCTCTCATTTCTGCAGGAGGAATTTCTGGCTGGCTGGCTGTATGGCCCTCTTCTTCCACCTCACCAATTTTGCCAGGATGTTCTGGGTCAGTTTTGTCAGTTTGTTTCTCCAGATGCTCAAACTTCTCTGGTTCTGTCAACATCTGATGGTTTATGGCGAGCTTCTGTTTTCGATCCTTTAGTTCTGAAGGCAGAGATGCATCTTTTATTTGCCCAAGCTCATCAGTGCTGTCAGACAAACTATTTTCTTTTGTCACTTCCAACAGAGGTTCCTCACCACAGTCTTGTTCTGTAGTGTTACATTCCATTAGACTGTCAGCAAGAAACGTTTCGCCAAGTGTCTCCTGTGAAAGGCAAGCTGGACTGCAACAATTCACTTCCTCTGTCTGAAGAGAGTGGTCATTATTTGCCAAGGAAGAGTTATTGGAAAGATGCTGTAACACAAGAGGATGGTCTTTTCCTGGGGTGATCAGGCATTTAGTTGAAGACTCAAATGACTTGATGGCTCTAGGATCAATGGGCTCTGTGAGGCTAGATTTGGTTGAGCGTGTTGAAGCAGGGGCAAAGAGAGATCGATCAAGTAATTTATTTGTGGGATTGCAGATTTTAGAACTTAGTCCTGAAGACTGGACTGGATTTTCAAACCCATCAGAAGCTGGTAAGGAGGGCATTTCCAGTGAGGTAGTTTCTTTGTCACTATTCTCTGTATGAAAAGATAGGGGGGAAAAAAATAAAAGAATTAGGACACAGAAGCAGCACCGTTTGCACAGAATCACAGAACTGTAGGAATTGGAAGGGATCTCTAGGGATCAAGTCCAACTCCCCTGAAAAGCAGGCTCCCTACAGTAGTTTTCAAGGATCCATGCCTTTAGAACAGAGGATAAAATGACAGTTTACATATCATCTTGGCACATTTACCTCCACTTGGGCATTACTCATTAGAGCACCACTGTATCACTAGTTACTGCAAGTTGTTAAGACAGTCCCAAGTGCTCTAAATATAACCAAGTGCAAATCCAGCAACTACAGTCCAGCTGCAGACACTTCATTACTGACAGTGACAGACAAAAAGCCAGTTCTAGGGTAATTAGAGAGCTCACAATTAGAGGATACTTAAACTTCAAAGTGAGCAATTAAATCACCAAGAAGATGATGAAATCCCAACATCCCTGTTTATTTTTCAAAGTAGAGCAATCTAAATTCCTCTTTGCAACACAGAAAGCAGGCTTCAGTGGGATACGTGTGAGCAGTACTTCATATGGGTGCTTCACAGATGGCTTGAACAAGCTGAAAATAACTTCAGGTTTTCTTTTAGCCATAACCTTCTCTTTAATCAAGACTTTAAAACCTCGTTACTTTTTCATCTGTATATCAGTGCAGCTGCAACAATGGCAGCAAAAGGTATCCAGAGAAGCAGTTTTTCTTCTCCAGTACATTAAGATGGTTAGAAAACGATATCCAGATATCCATCCTTCATATGATGTCAGATGGAACTGAAATTGTGGGTATAAAATTACTTGGGGAGGCTGTAACATAATGGCTGCATTCATCAGTACGCTGCTTCAAGAAAGCAGTACTCAAACACACATATAACAGCACAATGGTATTTAAGCTCATCAGATCCACTTCAAACTTATCTTAAGATATACAGTTTTGGAGCAGGTTCCAGTGGTTTGGTTTGTGTATATGTGTGTACGTGTTGTATATAAATTCCTTAAACCGTCAAAGAATTCACTGCCTCCGCTCAACAGAAGCTGAGGCAACAGAATTGTTTTAGGTAAGCAACAAGCATCACTTGGAAAGCACAGGATGGAAGGTCAGAGTTACAGGGCTCTCCTTTGCATTAACAGAGGGGCCCACCTTTCCTCATACATGCAGCCCAAGTTTGCTGCCTTTGGCTAAGTGAAGCAGGATGTTCTCCCACACTCTTAAACAGGTTCATAATTTCACATTATGTGGGTTGCTCCCTAATAGCTCAAAAGGAGGATGGTCTTGCTGCGAGTACTGTGAACGCTGTTAGCGAAAGCTTATGAACTGATGACTATAAATACCTGGTCTGTGGCCCACTCCAGCTGCAGTAAACACACACAACATGCATCAAGGCTTCTGACGTTCTGTTTGGATTAGGAAACAAACACACCAAACTCATGTTAGCATTCAAAGCACACAACATGCATGGTTACAGCCCTCCAACAGCTCCCCTCCCGGCCATCCGCAAAGACAGCACATGAGCAGCAGGAGCTCCTCACATTCCCTGGCTTCCAACAGGAGGTCTGCCCAGGCGATTCACCATATCAAATCAAAAGTACCTCTGCTAAAGAACAGTTGAAAGGTTGTTCTGCATTACCTAAACTGCAGTGTGGTCTGCAAGTGATGCACGCGCTTGACAGCGTATATGCAGCACAAGGCAGATGTCTAGCAGCGTGCTTGCTTGTTCCCTGCACAGCCAGATTCAGGAGGCATGCTACAGTGAAATGAGGCATGAAAAATGGCATCTTAGAACGTGCTCCCAGCTGCTACTACTCTGCAGGGGATCATGCCAGCAAAGGCAAGAGAAGATGAGCAAACACCAGCTTGCTGCAAGTGGGAAACAAAGATCCTAGGGCAGAAACCCCAAAAAGGAACTGCTCTCTGAGGTACTGAAGAACAAAGCAAAGAAACAGACAGCCAGAAGTCAAAAAGCTCACTGCTTCCTACTCCACGTGGAGGACAGATTAATCGCAGACCACTACAGGAGCACTACAGTGGGACTAGGTATCAAGCTAGACTAAATAAGTGAGCTTATCTTGCTAATGGTCTAGTCTTGCAAATATATCAGCTCTCAACGTTGTTGTTAAATCACCAAGTTGACCTTTGCTGAAATAGCACCCGCTCTCCCATTACAGTTCTACTCTGTTCTGTGTCACATAGCCAAAGAGCTGTTCAGATTGTGCTGTATGATTTGTTGCATATTCTCTCCTTTGCATCCCAAAGGTCTCCAAGCTCAAAGATCCCAAGCACATACAACCAATTAACCTCAAGTCTTTCTCCTTTTACAGATATCCAGTAGTACTGGAGAGCACTAACCATGCTCACACACAGCCAGGATGTGCCTTCTGTTCTGTATTGTGGAAGAAGTCTGCCTTTTTCACCTCAGACACTTGCTTCTTTTTTTCTTCTCCATGGGATAAAAACAGTGCACAGAATGCTGCAATACCACACCTCCAATCAATAAACATGAACCTGTCACTGTACTCTGTACCAGATCAATCTTTTCTCTGGGTTGCTCATCTGACCTTAATGAAGCTACAACAACTTGGCATGCTGGCATATTTAAAATCCTGCATTACCCTGCACATTTTCAGACTGCTCATCTTTGACATGGCTGGCAAAGAGGCTTGTCACACAGAACACAGATGAAAACAAGAGAGATCCTTTTTTATTCAGCAATATTACGTTCAAGCTCTCCTCCAAGCCAATACTTTAGAGAGGAAACAGAATGGCCTTTTCACTCTGTATTCAGGGTCTAACCATAAGGGAGTCCACAGCCCCTCTGATGGCAGAAGCAGCTGGTGTGCTGCCAAGTGTTCCTCGGCACACTCATTCTGAGACTCAGTGTCATCCTCTTCCCAGGGAATACAAAGGAGCTGAGTCCCAGCCCCACCCATCTAGCCAACACCAGGAACAAACTCTTCTCCACAAAGTGCATCACTAGGGATGGATTCCTCCCTGTATTAGGAAAAGTCTGAATTGCACATGTGGAGGCAATGCCTTTCTTACATCAAGTCTGCCTGGATGAGAAGCTGCACATGGGATAAGCTCTTGAGAACTCTGATCACCTGTAGATATACAGAGTGATTTTTTTTATACCACTTGAGCTGCTACAGAAGATCACAGGCTTTGTGGGAAGCTGAGGTTCCTTGATGCTGCATTATGATCTTTCTCCCCCACTCTTTACAGCCTTTTCTCTTGCTTTTTTCTGGTGCCATCTAGCAGCAGTTAATAGTTTTGGAAGAGAGCGAGAGGGTCTGAGTTCATATTCTGACACCTCAGAATACAGGTAACAATATTCCTGCAAATCAGAGGCTTGTAAAAGGTCCATGGCTTGCGTAGAGTCCATCTAAAGAAGACCTGCTTTAATTTTGTACTTTACTGCTCCACAGGTATTAAGTGAACATACAAAAGCAAGTTCCCATTCTCTTAACCTTTAAGTTCCTCTAGGGCTCACTAGCAATGGAAATGGTAGGCTGTTGATCAGCCTGAGCAAAAACCCTCCTTGTTTCTAGAACTGTATTGGTATATAAGCAGCTTTAAGTCACTTTAGACACTTTTCATTTCAAAGCACTTGTCTAAAATGCTGTAAATTACAGAGAGACGCTGTTTCAGGTCAAGAGGTTTGCTTTCTGATCAATCCTTTCAGCAGAGAACTAAGTCTAACCAATGACAATGTCTACAGTTTTAACTGGAGAAGAGCTGATCTCCACATTTTCCAGGTTATGTGAAGAGACATGAGCCCAATCCATCAAGTTTGACCTTCAGGAATCTCAAAACTCAGCAGGGAACAAACCAGGACAAATTTCTGTTGATCCTCTTTACTCGTTGCAAGTAAAATTAATAAGCATTCTAAGACTGGTTTAAAAAGTCAAACATATTACTCATTTCTTGCTGGTATACTCAAGTATGGCCTTCCACTGGGGCTTTTCTATGTGTGGGAAGCTAACATGTCTAAAATTGAAGAAAAGAACTCAAAAGAATGTGCACTCTTCTTATGTAAGCCAGCTTGTTTATCAGCAAAAAAAGAAAATGTCACTGATTACACTTTGGACAGCAGCAAGTGGTTAAGTGTTAAAAAAAAAAAAAAAAAAATCAGTGCATTATAACTTTATTTTCTCTCTCTCTTTGTATATGTATACATATTTATATGCACATAGTTATCAGACTTGGATTTTTAATCATGTTGCAGTTAAAAACTTGCAAGAAAATAATTCAGGAAATCAACTTTATCATCTTAAGCATAGCAAAATGTTTTGCACATTTCTAAAAACTGCTGTGAAGTTGTGCTGTCTTGGAAAAATAGGTGGGCATAAGCTGCTGGTTAACACACCCAGATCGTCGCAGAGGGGCAGCAATCAGACACTGATGGAGTCTCAGACACTGCACATGTAAGACTCAAGTAGTTGCTGAGTCTGCTATTCCTTCTGCACTAATATCTGCATGTACTGCTAGGGCTCATTTGTTTTTGTACACTGTAGCTATTAAGAATTGGATTGGTGAAATTCACAATACTGCCCTTGTGCGAGGTTGCTAAAACAAAAATAGCTGCGTTGTGTACCTGCCTAGGCACAGCAATTCAAACCAGGTGAACGGGTGCCAGAGACAGCCACTTATCTTTGAAGACCAAGGTATCAGAGCTGCTAGAAAGCTGCAAGGAGAGCACAAACTGAACAAAAAGCATGCCCAAATTCCTTTGTGTGGACAGATTTTGCTATATAGAAAGGAAAAGATTGGTGCAATTAGATGCCACAAGCAGAAACAAAGCCCCTTTCTCTCCACCTTTTGCTCACTGATGCTGCATTAGGCTACATCTAGAAACTGAGAAAAGGAGAAGGGATCTTCCAGTGCTGTCAACAGGCATACACAACAAACAAGAAAACCAAGCAGAGAAAGATTTCAACTAGGCTCATTATGATACCTGCTTCTTCTACAGACTTCTGTATTGCTTCTGCTAGTTCCTGGTCTGCAATCTCCTCTGGCCGCACGTCTTCCCGCCCGGCCCCATAAGCCAGCCTGGCACACTCTGGGAGCTCACCCTCTGGGAGGAAAGTGGTCTTTGAGCCGGTCGTGCCAATTACAAGTACATTCTTCTTGAGATCGATGGAACACTGTGAAAGAGCATTGAGACATCAGAGGCCTGCACAGAGCACATCAGTACCCAGGGAAAAAAAAAGAGATAAGGCTGAACAATCCATTTCCAACAGGAGTGGCTCATGGTACTATGCAAAAGAGATAGAGAGCATCAATTATAAGCAGAGGCCTCCATTTGATTTGTTTTGCATTTAATCATTCAGTTGAAAAGCTCCAAGTGCCTTTGATCTGAGCAGAAAACTTCAGGGAGCAGCCAGACATCCTATACATACATCCGTGATGTGCATCACAAAAATATACCTTTCGTGACTGATCAAAAAATTATCTACTATTTTATCTTCACAGAAAATCACATAACATTCCCAGGTATGGTGCTTACACTGTGCCTTGGAACTGAAAAATCTAATAACTGTTTCAAAACTGGTTTTGCTACCTGATGCCTTTTAAGCATATCCAGCCCGAGAAGCATGTCCATGGGCTGCTCTTCAAGGATGGAGAAGGAACACGCCAAGAAATCCCCTTCAATCTGAACCTGAGCTGAAATACAAGGGAGAAGAGTCATCACCTTGAAGCTACAACGCAGCACATTATGTTCTGCTCTTTCATCCTGCTCATTCATCATTAGTGTGCCCTGGTGGCGCAGTGGTAGGAATGCCGCCTTGCAACACTGGGGCCCGGGGTTCGAATCCCCCCTGTGGCACAAGTGGTAGAAGTGCCACACTGCTACACAGAGGTTTGAATCCCAGGGGTTGGACTCGATGATCTCTAAGGTCCCTTCCAACCCACACAAGACTATGATGATATAATGATCCCCTAGGAAAGGCTTGAACAGTCACACTGGGGAGAGCTGACATCTGGACTCTGATCAAAATAAGCCCAGAAGTGGACAAACACCAGGGATTACAAGGCCTACATTGGTCTTGGATAGTTAACTATTGTCAAAGCTGTTCCGGTCTTAGAGTCTTTAGTACTGCTCATCTAAGCCTCCAAGCCAGAGCTGGAGTAGCTACATACATTCATTAGAGCACAAGCCTAAGAAGCAAGAACAGAAAAAAAGAATCATTTTTTTCACATAACAGGGACAACCTTCTCTTATCTAGAAAACCTGCCCAAATATGCAGACCTCTCCTCCTGGAAGAGTATCAAACGCTCCACCACTGTGGAACGCTTCCTGTGCAACTCACACTGCCCAACAGGAAATACCCTGCTTTTTAACCCCACTTCTGCAGTTGGAGTGAACAGTTTCTCAACTGCAGGAGCTGCAGGTTCCCTCACCTAAAAGAATTACATGAAAAAGAAGGCTCAAGTCAGAACTGTTGCTAAAGCTAAGAATGGCAGTACTTACCTAAGTGCACTCTGCCAATTATTTTCTGAGTGCCCACGCCTTTAGCAATGCCAGCCCACCGCCGATCCACCAGCCTCATTATGTTGCACCTTTCAGCACAAGCTTGGCTCATAATGGTCATCTGGGCACCTAACAGAAACAGAACTTGCATTGAGTCTTGACAGGGCATCACAAATTAAACATCACTCTCCTGGAAGGGCTTAAGATCTTGGACGCAGAAGCTGGGAAACCACCTCACCTGCATTAAGCAACTGTGTCATGGCATAAAAGGCTTTGAATTTACAATTTAATTTGAATTTACAGTCACAGATGATCACAAACAGTAAGGTACAAACTGCTGCATAGCTGGAATAGCTCTGAGTACTTGGACGTTAACATGGCGGATGGGAGGTACAGCATTAAGGCTGGCAAAGTTCCTCTATCTGTAAACTGATATAAGACGCACACATAGCAGTGACCATTTTGGCATCGCAGCAGTCAGGCACCAGACATTCATAGGAGCCTTGACCAGGGCTGTTCAAGCACTTATTTGTGCTGCTCCACAAACTGTCTCCACAACTGACTGTTTGCCTCAACGCTCAGACTGTTCTGAGATTTTAATCAGGTGCTTTAAAATCTTGTAAAACGGTATTTTATTACATAAAAGGAATATTTAAGGCAAAAAAAATTGATTGTTTAATCTCTCATTCAATGAAGGAAACGAGAATGGAGAAAGAGGTAAAAGCACAGGAGTAATTCACCTGAGTCGACAAAGGCTTTCACTGGATGTCCATTGACTTTACAGTTAATATAAAGCATCACCACCTGGCCAAAGCTCTCAGGTGCCTCTTCCATTGCTATCGTCATATTTTCTTCAATATTTTGTTGCCTGAATTGACCAGAGAAGAGAGAAAAAAAACAAGAAGAAAAAAAAAAAAAATCAGACCTCTCTCATTAGCAAAACCTCATGAGCATCGCTCTGATTACAGACCTGGTAATCCCACCCGCTGCAGTTTGCATTAGCTACGAACATCATTTTTAAACCACAACAAACATCGCTTAGCTAAATATAGCCTTCTCAACAGAAGGATTGCTAGGAATGATCTTGGCTTAATCCAGACATACCAAGTCACTTCCCTTGCACCTTCCCACACCTTGCACAACTCACACTGTGGCACACCTGATTACCTGTCTGCAAGAAATTTGTCATCACAGAGCTAACATGGAGAGCTTGTAAGCAAAAACTGGCATATGTATTAGTCACTCTGAAGGAAACAGGGCATATGATGAAGATGTTTCCAGTAGCCACAACACTGGGATCCCACAGAGCAGCTTAACATTAAAATCCTCCAGCGTTTCCCTGGCACTTTATCTCTCTCAGGCAAAGGAAAGGAGGCTCATAACTGAAACTGCAGCGAGAACACTGCCATGAGCACAAGCCTCACTGCAAATTCAACTCCACAGATAAAAAACATTTATTGAGAAGCTCATTGTGGCTGATAGTAATCTTGAAAGTGATGGGTATCCATAGTGACTACATCTCAAATAGCTTTATCTATGAAAGGACAGGGGATTCCCATTTTAATGTCATTTCACGTTTCCTCCCCAAAAGGCAAAGGTAAAATCAAGCTCCTCTCATGCATTTCCTGTAACCTTCCCACAACAGGACGGGTAGATGTGGGGCTTTTTTTGGTGCAGGAGGAAAACAGCTAAGAGCAGCTAACAGTGGCGTGGTGGCTCACATGGGAGCTAAAGCCCCCTGCTACCCCAGCTTGTAAAACAAATAGCCTCACATTGTAATGTCCTTTGCTGTTCCATCTTACATCAGATACAGTGCAGTTGATCTGCAGGTTCAGCTTTCTTGCTGAATCCATTATTTTGTTTTCTCTGTTCTTGACGCCCCACTGAAGGATGGAGATATGTCTCAAGAAACTGTGATGCCTGCAGGAACTCCCAGTCAATCTCAGGCAGAGGACAGCTGATTAAGCAAGAGTTCAAGTAAGCTGAGATACTAAACAGGTTGTGAAATCTTGGGACTGCTACATGCCCAACTGTTACCCAACAGCTGCACAATCTTGGACATATTCCCTTTATCTGTCCCAATTCCCCCTCATGTACTGAGCAAGGAAAGTGTTTCTTTGCCTCCAAGCAATGATTTATCTACAGATTCATGCACTGTATTCAGCACTGCTATGCCAAGCCATTATCCAGTACTAACACTTTGTCAGTCATAATGCAATAATGACTTAGTACAAAGTAATTTTGGTTATGATCAACAATAAGCCCATGTCAGAAAGACATTTCCTTATCAAGGACAAATCTGCAAGCCATTTTCCAGTTCAAGGATTCATCACCCCATTTAAGAAATCACACCTCACCCCCATGTAAATACATGTGGAACACAGACAGAGGGAGCAAGGGCTCATGAGCAGAACATGTTTCTAGAGACCTCTTCTGACAGCAGTGATACGCAGAGTCTGGAATGGGAGGAGACACTCCATTGCTGTGCAGAGAGCCCACGTCAAAGACCCGCACAGGATCTCAGGTTCAAAACACATCCAAGGCACCTAAATACTACCTCCGAAGGACGCAACTATATTCAGTAAAAAGCAAACCCAAACTCACTGCTTCCCACAACTCTTCATTGGTTTCAGTGGCCCAACTTAGACAGCTTTGAGACCTCACACATGTGGACAGCAGTGCTGCTGCTTCATCTGTGCACAACCACCCAGTTCCTGATCCTACTACTTGCAAAGGTGGCTCAAAGCACTACCCTGAAGGCAGATTTCTGTGTTAAGGCAGGACCTGCTTTCTGAACACACTCCTTGCAGCCTCCAAGTTGCCAGTGACTTTGGTCTGCTACCTTATGTCTTCTTCTATTTTGGCCTGTGCCTCAAGATCAAAAGGGTCAGCTGAATACAGTCGGATCCTCTCCTGCTCCCGTCGGGCTCGGTCCTGCTGTTGCTCCAGCAATACCCTGGTAAATTTATCTGCAGTAATAAAGAGATACAGGAATACTTTTTACTATTAATTACTCATACAAATCATGTCCCGGCACAGCCAACAATTCATTTTGCATCAACATGCACTCTAGGATAGAATCAGCAGCACAACAGGCTTCATCTGAAGGCAAGCTTCTGGTTTGAAATGTGCATGTGTATCTTGAAAAACTTCCAGCAGACGGAAAAGTGAGATTCTTAAGCCCAAGCAACACAAGTATTGTAATTCTTAAAGACGCCTGCCACTGCAATCAAAAGATGCTAGAAGGGATACTTAATTAAGGAGGTTTAGCTGCATGCTTTTCAGGTCTCCATTTTTTGGATGGCCTCTGACTATTTTTTACTGATCGAGCATATGCCAAAGAGAGTTGGCGATAAATTAAGTTCTGTAAACACAGAAGGTTGTGGCTTTGCTTCAAAAAATGCAATTCCCATCAAGGAACTTGCTGGATCAGAGACAGTTACACACTCAGGAAAGCATCTGGTGGCTGTTTTAGTGCTTTTTATTTAGTTAGGTTTCCACAGCGCAGGTGCTTTCTGATGTACCCACAACACATGCAGCACAGCCACATGGTACACGTCTATTCAGACATTTGGACATCAAATTTAGAGCAGATAAAACCACTTCCTTCTGGTATCCCGCTGCAGAGACTTGGAACCAAAAGTGCACACCTGAGATAAAGCTTTATGTGCATAACAGACAAAACAGATCAGCAGGTGAGCCAAATCTGGGAGTCCTGGGTTTAACATTGCATTTCATGCCAGAAGCAGCACATTCTCCTCAGGGCGACGAGAAAACTTTTATGTACTACAGATGCAACGCTCAAAGGAAGCATGAAAAAACATCAGAGCACAACACGTGTTAACTAACAGGGACTTGAGCAAAAGTAAGAAGTAAAAAATGCAGTAGTCATCAACACCCATGTGAGCTCCCTTCTTTAACAGATAAATCAGTAGGATGTGACCTTGAAAGGGAGAAAGTCTCCCACTACATGGTCCTTCTCTTCATTCATTTCCGAAAGCTCAACCAGATTTTATTTATCTAGAGGCCTGCAGAGGCTTAGAAGGGCACCATTCAATGCCCAAAACACCATTCTTCATACTTAAAAGGGGACTTGAGTTCAAAGCTTTAATCAAAGAATAAGACAGCAAAATCAGCTGCAGAGAAAATTAGGGACACTGTACTAGAATTCATCTGTGCCACAGGAAGTGCCCAAAATACACACTTTCAAGATTAAGAGAGATGAAAACATTTATGACTCTTCCTAATGAGAATGCTCCCTAAAGACACCAACTATTTGTTCCTTTTCCACTCTCTCCTTGATGCCTGCTACTTCAGCAGCTAACCACCACAAGGAGAGATGGTCTTAGAGCTCACTGCCCTCAGTGGAGCTCTCACTCAGCTCTAGAGTGCTGCAAACACAACACGTTGGTGGAAGCAGTGCATACAGAGACTCTTAGCATAAAAAAAAAAATCAGGAGCTGAGCCACTTGCACTCACAGAAACACAACTAATCCATGCATATATTTCAAAGTAGGGGATATGGGCTGTCCAAAAAGCCAAGCTGGAGAAACATACCCAAACTGCTAGAAAGAGTCTTATTAGAAAGAGAGGAACTCTGTCCACAGTGCTTCCACCTGGTGCCTTGTATGAGCACCATTAATAAGCTGGCAGTGAGTAGCCCAGACAGCTTAAAACACGTGGCTATGTAGTATTGGAACTGGGCTCAGACAGATTCTGAACCACCTCATGCAGCAAAACCAACCTACCGAGGTCTCCACTGAGCAGCGCCTCTGCCAAAGGCGGATTGCGCTCCTTCAGCAGGGACAGCTCATGGGGATTGGAAAGCAGCATCTCCCGCAGCAATGCCGGGTTTTCCAAACCCTGAGGGATCAAAGGCGCATCGGGAGGTAATGGGCGAAGACGCTGTGCTGGTGGCTGACGCTGCTGAGCCGATGTCCCAGGAACTGCAATGCTGCTGAAGTCTATCCTCGGCAGGCCTGGAGGAAGAAGAGGTCAAATGTACCAGTGCTTCTTATTTGCAGTTCTGCTAAACAAACTAAGTAAAATAACTATGGGAAGGATGGGTCAGTCTTAATACTAGGCTATTCGACCAGATCCTTTTAACAGCAGTTTACATCAGAAGCACTGCCACACAGCCAGGTTACTGGGTGAGGGATGTTGGCACTGATTTATGTAACTGGCCTGCTCTCCTGCCTGGCCTGCTGTGTCCTCAGAAATACACTTCTTGAATCACAGACTAGTCACTTCCAGATTCACAATTGAGAATACCACAGAGGGAACACAAGGCTGAACCCATTGCCTAAAGCACTTCTCAATCTCTCTGACTGAAAATTAAAAAAGAATAAAAAACAGTGAGTCCTTCAGATGCTCAGAGCAAACACATCACTTCTTACCTTGGAAATGGACTGAGGGCCGTGACTCTACAGCCTCTTTCTGTCGTAAAATCACCACATCTCCATCTTTCAAGCCATAGGAGGCCAGGGATCTGTTGTTGTCAGTGAGAGGCCTCTCCGCATAGACTATCTGCTCATGGGGAGAGTGCAAGGAGAAAACAAGTGTGACCAAGCAGATCAGGATGGGATTTTATTTCTTTCTAGAAACATGTTTCAGCCACTCCCGTGGGCCCACCTCAAGCCTCAAAACAGGTGTGCAGTCCTCAGCACGCGCATAGACAAGTCCTGCCCAAGCACCTTGACCTCAGGCACAGGCAGACCTCAACACAAAGTGGTTGGACAAGTACCCAGCGTTTGTTCTATCCAAAGCCAGCAGCCACTTCCCAAAGCCCAGCATCTCAGAGAAAGACTTCTCTCTTAATTAGAGGCCAAGATCTTTGAAGGAAGGAACAGCTTACATCAGAACTGTTTGCCACATTTCTAAAATCACATCCCTGCTACTAACCAAGTCATGGCTGCTTCCCATATTGTTGCCGTCCTCCAGCTCTGCATTTCCTAACCACAGACTCATCTGTATACATGCAGGCAGCATCCATCAGGACAGATATTGAACTGAATCATCTACAGATCAACGATTTCCTCCATTATCCAGATCACAGCTCCCCAGAACAACCCATGTTCACAAAGAACTCTGTGATTAGCTCAGCCACTTCTGCTTTGCTTCAGTGATGTAAGTCCACTCAGACTGAAATCATCAGCCTCCAAACATCCCACTGCAACCAGTGGCACAAATCTATTCCTTTGGACTGTAATACACAAAGTGTATTTCTATTATGATTTTCTAATCTGACTCAACAAATAAAAAACATACCGACATAAAAAAAAATGAATAACCGCCAAGGGAACATTTCTACTAACATTAGATCCGTAATACCTACAGATGTCCCAAATTACTCCCATGCTTTCCTTGAAATGTCAACAGGCAATTACTGCAGACGTGCACCATCACAAGACTCGCCTGTGACCAGAAAGACATTCTGGGCTTCTGATTCCACAAAACCCTTGCCACTGAGATAAAACACAACCCAAAAAAATAAAGATGCTCTTTAAAGGAACAGAAGCTCCACTGAAAACATGTCTTTGGCATCCCAGTAACCACATCTGCTCAGCATTAAGGCTTCTGTGCCAGAATCATGTGAACAGGAAAAACAGACACCATTAGAAATAAAGATGAAGTTTCTACCCTCTCAGTAACTACAACATCAACGGTATTGCACTCAATTGGCTTGTGAGTCCCCCTACAAAGTGAATACAGACCCACTTGCAAACTATATTAAGGCATGCAGACACTGCTCTGCTGTTTTGCAAGGTATTACTGGCTCGTGATGGGCACATCCTCTCAGATGACCATGCACACCACAAACAGCCTGACTCCTAGCACTGCTGTCTGCTGAGAAAGCAAGCTTGCATCAAATCCCAGCTGCACACACAAATCTTAATCACTCCACATCCATCAGCAGAGTGGCTTCATACACTTTTGACCCATTCCACTTTGCTGCTAAAATAAAATGACTTCATTTTGCTGCGTTCCAATTACCCACTTTGCAGCATACAGTGAGCTGTAAGCCAGCCAGGCACCCAGCACATGCTCCTCCAGAGATAACCCAGGCAAGGAAGCAGGCAGCCACACCACACACCAGGTGGATTCTGCACAGTGGCAGCGGGGAGAACATCTTCATGGAGCAAGGAAGCCCAGTCATGAAATCAGTTGTCACCAAAGTAAAGCTCATACAGCAGGAATATTTCTCTTTCAAAGAAGCCCACAAAGGCTAGAAATCTGACCCAACACACACACATAAAGAGAAAAAAGATATACCACCAACTGACAGAACAACACAGAAAACTGAGTTTTAACTCCAGATTCCCTCTTCTCCAGAAAAGGCACCCGCTTGATGCAAGGGAGAAAACACAGTGAGCTATATTTCTTCCCCTCTGCTCTCCATGCTATGTAGACCTCCCCTTATCAACACAACCCACCTGCAGCTGCACACACTATCTTGTGCCACTCCGCAGTCCTCCACACCTCAAGGCCACGGGCTTCACGATAAAGACTCAGACTAACACTGTGTGGTTTAGAGCACCCCGCACGGTCTTTGCTATTAAATGCATCACCTTTTTTGTACCAGGAAGCCATCCATAAAGCAATGAAAGCCACGTGAAGTAAAACCAAATTTGGTGGATGCAACACAAGGACCCACAACACCCCCTGGTTTTGGGGGATAGTTTAGGCATGTAAAATCCTTCAACACAAATGCTTTGATGATAATTGATGTTTCTGTAGCTTTCTTTCTACTCAGGATCCAAAGAACACTGCATAAACACTGGGCAGAAAGAGTAAGTGAAAGAACAATGTGTGCCCCGGTGGCGCAGTGGTTAAAGACGCCGCCTTGCAACACTGGGGCCCGGAGTTCGAATCCCCCCTGTGGCGCAAGTGGTAGAAGTGCCGCTCTGCTACACAGAGGCTCGAATCCTGGGGGCTGGACTCGATGATCTCTAAGGTCCCTTCCAACCCGCACGAAACTATGAAACAATAAATTTACATTTGGAAAAAAAAGTTTTAAAAAGGAAACAGAATAATGTATAAATAGACAGATGAACAGAAAGCCAGCGGAAGCACTCCTGAAGAGCAGAGTTGACCTATGTTACCTGTAGTCCCTGTAATCACAAAACTGCAGCAGTGCAAAGACTCAAAGGGAACTCCCACCAAAAGCAAGTATGTTAGTACATGACCCCTCCTCATCCTGAAATAGATGCAGAGCTGGCAGGTCACTGTCACACAAGAGGGGAAGCTCTGAAAACAAGGTCACTGAGGCACCAAGCACTCACAGCCCCTTGAGAGCAGAGAACATCCCTGTCAAACACCAGGGGCAGGGACTGGCTGTCACCTGCTGTAGGGATGTTGGTGCCTCACTGGCTGTAACACAGCACTGCAGGCAAGCCCAGAAAGCAGAAGCCCTACCATATACCACTGCTTTTTTCCTGGCACAAAACCCACATAACCCCAATTTTCTCCTCCTGCTTTAGAAAACAAGTTAGGCAAGTTTCATTCCTGGGCTAATTAATAAAAAAAGCCTGCTTCAATACCGTCCCCTTTACACTTTCTCAGGAGCGTCTCCCAACTCAAACCACTGTCTATAGCTGCACCTGGCACACACAGTGTTGAGCACAGGTTCTGCTGCACAATAACCCCCACACACTGGAGTGTTGGTCTCAGAACCAGAAGGCACCGTGCCTTTCTTCACCATGGCTAAGCAGCAAAACCAGCGCTTCACAGGGGCAGAGGAAAGCAGCCTGAAGCCAGGTGAGGCACCGGGAACCTGCTCAGCAGGATGTGCGGCTTTCCTGTCTCACAGTCCTCCTTCGCTGACTAATATCTACTCAACTAGAAAAACACTTTCTTCAGGTAGAGTGGGAAACGGCTCGCGAAGCAAAAACTTCGGGGGGGGGGGGGGGGGGGGGAAACAAAAAAAAAACTTGACAAACTTTACCAAGAGCACTGAGATGAAGCGACAGAGCTGACACTGCCCTGCCCGACAGCCTGCAAACATACGGTGACAAAAGGCAGACAGCAGGCTGAGAAACTCCCTCCGGGGCCCAGCATCCCCAGCAGGCCGCAGCCCGGCCCCGAGCAGCTCTGTGAGCCCAGCACCGGGCAAGATGGGGCTGTCGGCATGTGGGCGCAGCACCGTGCCCACAGCTCTCAGAGAACGGGGCAAAAGCCTCCAAACGTTCTCTGGAAAGAGGGGGAGCAAGCGAGGAGCCCGCGGGCAGCCCGGCCTGCCTCCAACCGGGAACCGAGGGCGGAGGACGCGGAACCGCCGCCCCCCAGAGGGAGGCAGGGCCTCGGGCGGACACCGCGCACCCCCGAGAAAGCAGCGCGAGAGAAGCGGCCCCGACCTGACTCTCGGCCGCCGGGATGCCGGACTCGAGTTCGCAGAGGGCGCGGAAGTTCTGCAGCTCGAAGTCGGCGTCCACCTGCAGGGAGAAGGTGAGCTCGCTGCGGTCGCGGCGCAGGCAGAACACGGTGAGCAGCATGGCCACCCGCCGCCACAACCGCCACAACCTCCGCCCGCCGCAAAGCGACACCGTCGCAAAACGCCCCGCCGCCGAGCAGCGCCGCTCGTCGCAAAGCGCCGCCCGAGCCACGGGGGCGGCCCCGCCGCGTCCCTCCGCCCACCGGGTGCTCACAGCCGGCCTACGCTGTGCTCGGGAAACGACGGATGGCAGGAAGGCCCTGAATAGCTCAGGGCATTTACCGCTGTAACACCTGGGAGGGAGGGGGGCAAGAGGGGGAATTTCACAACCATAAAGACCACAGAGAAGGTCTGGTGGGAGATGTGAACGTCCGGGACTGTCTTGGACAGAGCGACCGTGAAATGGTTCGGAACCGTTCAGAAACCCAGCAGGGGAAGTTTGCTGCGATTCAGTCTGAGAGTAAGGGGATCCAAGATGGCTGGTCTCTTCGAGAAGGAAGTCTGAAAGGCGCAGGAGCTGGCTGTCCCCATGAGCCTCAAAATGAGCCGGCGGGGAGGAAGTCTGGCATATAGGGAGCTGTTCTTGAGGCTCCGTGAGAAAAAGAGAATCTACCTCCTCTACAGGCGACTCAGAAAGAGTACAGAGAAGTTGTTAAGATGCGTACAGAGAACATCAGAATGGCAAAAGCCCAGCTTGAACTCGGCCTGGCCACTGGGGTGAAAAGGAACAAGAAACTCTTTTTCAAATTTATCAACAATAAGAGGAAGACTCCGGAGAATCTCCTTTCTTTACTGGAAGAGGCTGGGAATGTGACCACTGAGGATAAGGAGAAGTGTCACGGTTTGAACGAAAAAAATCCACCTGCGTCCGTGACAGGGGCCCTAAGCCAAAAGGAAAAAGTTAATTAGGAAAAAGAAAACAGCGGCAACGATCTAAGGAGGCACACTTATTTACTAAATACTATATCGAAATACAGGATAACACAATATAATACAATATAACTGAAAATTGAGCTAACAAATCAAGCAAAATAGGAGAGAGAATGAGTCCCGTAACCGAGAGGCCTACTGTGAAATCTAGGCGAAAGGCTGAAGGCTCCCACACACTCCCCTGGACGCCAGAACTCGAAAGACGTCAGTCTGTTCTGCGACTGAGTTAATATAGAGTCCAGGTCCCGTGACCTATCGTGTTGTTCTCTGGGAGATGTAGTCTTCTTCTGTAAGTTGCAGATTCAGTAAAATTATTCATGATTTATATGATGTTATGATGTGGAATACTGATAGCAAAATTACAAAATTATTAAACCATGACAAGAAGGCAGAGGTTCTGAATGCCTTCTTTATGTCTGTCTTTAAAGGTCAGACCAGTTATCTTCAGGGTATTCCTCTCTGACCTGGTAGTCTTGACTGGGAGCAGACTAAACCCCCCATGATTCAGGAGCACACAGAGCACACTGCTCCAACTGGGCTGCCACAAGTCCATGGGGCCGGATGAGATTCACCCAAGAGTGCTGAGGGAACTGACGGAGGTGACAGCCGAGCTGCTTTCCATCATCTGTCAGCTCTCCTCATTGACTGGTGAGGTCCCAGAAGACTGGAGGCTTGCCAGTGTGACTCCCATCTACAAGAAGGGTTGTAAGGAGGACCCGGGGAACTACAGGCCTGTTAGCCTGACCTCGGTGCCAGGGAAGGGTTTGGAGCAGATTGTCTTGAGGGAGATCACTCAGCATGTATGGGACAACTGGGGTATCAGGCCTAGCCAGCATGGGTTCACAAAGGGCAGGTCCTGCTTGACCAACCTGATCTCCTTCTATGATCTAGTGACCCGTCTGGTGGATAAGGGAAAGGCTGTTCATGTGCTCTACCTAGACTTCAGCAAAGCCTTTGATGCTGTCTCCCACAGTATTCTCCTGCAGAAGCTGGCAGCCCGTTGTTTGGATGGGTACACTCTTGGCTGGGTAAAGAACTGGCTGGAGGGCTGGGCCCAGAGAGTGGTGGTGAATGGAGCTCAATCCAACTGGTGGCCGGTCCTGCACTTTGGCCACAAGAACCCCAGCAGTGCTATAGGCTTGGGGCAGAGTGGCTGGAAGACTGTGTAGAGGAAATGGACTTGGGGGTATTGATTGATGCTCGGCTGAACATGAGCCGACAGTGTGCCCAGGTGGCCAAGAAGACCAATGGCATCCTGGCTTGCATCAGAAACAGCACTGCCAGCAAAAACAGGGCAGTGATTGTCCCCCTGTACTCAGCTCTAGTGAGGCTGCACCTCGAGTGCTGTGTCCAGTTTTGGGCCCCCCAGTGCAAGAAATACATTGAGGCCCTGGAGCATGTCCTGAGAAGGGCAACAAAGCTGGTGAGGGGTCTGGAGCACAGGCCATGTGAGGAGAGGCTGATGAAGCCAGGATCGTTCAGTCTGGAGAAGAAGAGGCTCAGGGGAGACCTTATTGCTCTCTATAACTACCTGAAGGGAGATAATAGTAAACTGGGGGTTGGCCTCTTCTCTTGTGTAGCTAGTGATAGATCCAGAGGGAATGGCTTCAAGCTGTGCCAGGGGAGATTCAGGCTGGATGTTAGGAAATAATGTTTCTCTGAAAGAGTGTTCAGGCAGTGGAATGGGAGATGGTGGAGTCACCGACCCTGGAGGTGTTCAAGGGACATTTGGACATTGTGTTAAGGGACATGGTTTAGTGGAAACTATTGGTGATGGGTGGATTGTTTAATTGGATGATCTTGTAGGTCTTTTCCAACCTTGGTGATTCTGTCAGCCACAGCAACATAAAACACAATGAATGGTCACAAAGCAGTTGTTTACCCCTTAAGCCAAAATTCATGGCCACGGGGGAAGAGGCCAAGCTCCAGTACCAAGCTAATCAACAACAGGCGTTTCCCCAGCACAACTTGATTTGCATTCCCCAGGTTTCTTTAGCTTACCAAATTCCAACCTGCCCACACATCCTGGAAGGTTGCAGTGCCAGCCAGAAAGGCTGACAAGTCTATTGCTATCTGATCAAGTTGTTTCTCCAACCCCCAGAGCGTGAAATACCACCTTCATGAGAAGGCAATGCGCCATTGCAGAGGTGTGTGCGTGTGTCTAGGGGTGAGGGCTGAATGCTGGGAAGGGCTGGTACCCTCCAGGGGTGGTGGTGAAATCCTCACCTGCCCTGCATGTGCACCACTCCAGGAGTGGAGCTGAGTCATGGAAAAATATGAGCCCCAAATGCAAAGCAGTGGATGAAGAGACAGGGTCTGTGCAGCACAGCTCTCCCCAGTGCACTCACTGGCTATGCAGAAAACATTTAACTCTGATCCCCTCTATGTGCGCCTCACCACACACAGCAGCCTCCAGCCAGAGCACCACAGTCAGCAGCTTGCTTCAATACACAGTGAGAAGATTAAGACTTTATTTTAACAATGGAATTAATCTCAAACCAAAATCATTTCTACCAAGGGGCAAGATAAACAGCAGCACTGTGAGCTAATCCAGGAACGATACCAGAGTCATCACATTTCAACATTTTCAAACATTCTGACAGATTCTCCACAATTATCTGGTTCATCTTCTCTATTGTTAGTCAATCCACATGTTTAAAAAAAGAAAAAGAAAAAAAAAAAAAAAAAGACCAAATCAGGGCTGCCACCTACCAGTCCTCAGTTACAGCAAGGGCCCTGAGAGCTGCCCATCTGTGCATGGTGCCAGGGAAAAGGCTCTTCCTCCCATAGGGAGCTCAGTCAGATTTCTCCTTCTCCTTCATGTGCAAGAAGACGATGCTGAACATGAAGAGGCCCACCATCATGGAGAAGGCCCCGGCATAGTATGGATATGCCGAGGGGATGAAGCGTTCATACTGCGTGTGCTGGAGGGGACGCACAGACACCTGGGGGAGAAGCAGGCATTCTTTCTGAGTTTGGCAGTATGCAAAGATAGATACGGGGTCCTGCACCCAACTGACTCCTTCCAATCTCCAGAACCCATTACATTATTGAAAAGGCAAGCAAATGGGATGAAATCACATCCTTCAGCCAGAACAGAAAACCATTCTCAGTGTCCCATGTACTTTTACAGCTCCAACCATGTGCACAGATCAAGCCTCCGTAACATTAAGACTATTTCTATATGGGCATTCACCATAGATGTGTAACAATGGCCCAAAGAAGAGGTAACCACAGCCATTTTTTTTGTGGAACTCATTTCCAAATATCAAAAATCAAATCAAAGCGGGGGGGGGGGGGGAGGAAAAAAAAGGAGAAAAAGAAAAAAAATAAATCAGAAGTACTGAAATTCATTGTATAATGTCAGATACAACACAGCTCAGCAGTAATAAAAAACACCCGTTTTTTTCTTACAAAATTAACCCCCACCATACTTACCTGGGTAGAGGAGTAGAGGTGAGTATAACCAAGCCGATTATAGTCCACCTTAAACTGGAACACTCCGTAGACATCCGGGAGCTTAAACTGCACACTGTACTTGCCACCTATGAAAAAGACGATCGTGACAAAGTTTAACTGACACAAGCAATGCAAGAAGCTGTAGAAGCTTTCACAGGTCTTCCTGCTACAATGCCACCACACCAAGAGAGCGAACATCCCAATACAAGGCACAAAAGGTGAGGGGAACCCACCATTTCTCTTCAAGAAAGTTCTCACAAATGGATCGATGCGGACAAACTCTAGCTGGATGTCATCTCCGTCAAAGGGGATCCACTTCCCATCAGAAAGCTTTTCTATTACAATGCTGTATTCCTGGAACAAACCCACAGCGCGTCAGTAAGGTGCAGGAGGGATGGCTGAAAACAAACCTCAATCCCAGCATGCAACTACAGAAGGGGTACAGCTCAAAGAGATTGAGGAATTATCCCAGTAGGTTAAGCTTCCCCTCTGGTAAACACATTCTGGGTATCAGTAATAAGTTTTCAGCAGTCAAAGAGTAAGTACGTATGAATGTTCCATGAGTATGAACATGGATCCAGCTATACTTCTCAGCTCCATGTTGCCTCCTACCCACATAACAGAGGAGCACATTCCAAGCACACCCCCCACATGGAGCCTCACCACCAGATCAGTGACGGTGTAGGCATTAGGAGGTGCAAGCTCTCCCACACGGTGGTGAGACACAGCCCCAACACGCAGCACGCCTTCTTCCTTGAACACCCATCGGGACAAAGCAACAGCCAGCTCATAATTACCAGTCTGTGAATACCTAAAAATGAGGGAAGACAAAGAAAACATGAAGACCACCCCAAAAAATAAAACTACACACTAAAAGCAAAACTGAAGCAAGAAAAAGCTATCCTGAGTTGAAAAGAATTACTCTTCGAAGCACTTCAAGGCCAAAACAACCTATCACACACTATGTACATTCAAGCTTCTTGCTGTTTCCAACAGCATGAACATTTGTTGCCTATTTCCTTGATCACAAAGCCCCCCACATACACCTGATGAAGGGATGCCAGCAGGCTGGTGTACCGTTTGGAGCCAGGAGTAGCTTTCTGCACAGCAGAATTAAAGAAAGCATCGCTGAAGAAATCCAGAGAGCCACTGAAAACAACACGAGCATTGTTCCTTGCTTGGAGTCCAGCAATCAGAAGGGTATTCTTCCCAACTGCATGTGGATACTGAAAAGAATAGCATTTAAAAGGGCATTTAGTCAACTTAGAGGTGATTAAAGAAGAGTTAGACAATCTCCACGTAATCATGGGTCACATGCTCCACAGTTCAACAGAACCCAAGAAACGCAGCAAACTACTCAGAATAACCAAGAATGGAATCTACAATGCTTTCCATCTACCCAAGCAGAGCTTGGGATGAAGCCATTTAAAGGAAGTATACTCTGGAAGAAGTATCAGCTTAAACCAAAGTATTGTTCATGCTGGCCATTTTCCCACCAACTAAAAGCAAGAAGATTCTCAAGGAGACATCAGGAAGCCTGACACTTTCAGAATCAACCAGCAGTTTAACCATGCAAGCATTCACCTCTCAAAGTTGCTGACAACTAAGGGACTTGACTAAAGAAGAGAAAAAGTAAAGAAATATACCTGAGTTATGGGTTTATCTGGGAAGAAGGAGTATGAGGTAGAAGAGCCAGTCAGGATATCCAGCACCAGTGGGTTGTCAGGATCAGCCACCATCCTTGTGTGGAGAGGCACAATGAGCAGCATCAATACCCAGAGGGAGCTGTAGGCACTGACTAAGCTGTACAAACCTCCTTATTCTTGGATGCAATTATACAGCTGCAGAATCTGCACTTACAGAAATGAACTACTTTCTCAAGATATTCTGTCAAATTATATTAAGAAACATCACTGAGGCAAAAACTAAGCTGTTTTGGAAATTTTATTTTGGTTACATCCAAAATGAAGGCAGATCACTCACACTAGGCCAACCGCAGCTCATGTCAGCACCAACATTTTTGCACTGCTTCCCCAAAAGCAGCCTGGCTGTGCAGGTCACTTACCCAACTCCTCGGAAGAGAATGGGGTTCAGTGCCTTTTTCCCCACAATGGTGGGGGCCTTCAGGAGATTTTCAGCATCTGCTACTAGAAGCGTGTGCTTGGAGGGAACAAGAGAGATCTGTGTAAATGCATTGCACAAGCAAATGTATACATATATACACAAAACATGCAGTTCCAGTAATTTTCAGGTTTTAGAACAGCAAGCAACAGCTTCTATCTGAAAGTCATCTTTATTTTTACATGACATGAAAACTAAACAGCTATTGTATAGATGTTACCACCTCATTAAAAAATCAGAATAACAGCCTTTTTTGTTTAACTACAGTAAATTAAATATGCTGATATATCAGGAAATTTAACACCTTTTTGATAGAAACAGTATCACCACAGTAGTTTACTTCTCTGAGCAGCTTTCATCTTTAAAACAGGACAGCATCCACATACTGCTTAAACAGCTTCTTTTAAATAAAAACTACCACAGTAACTCCAGACCTTAACAGAGGGTTTTCATGTTTAAGCACCAAATAACAAGAGGAAAGAAAACATGGAAACATGTACACATCTACAAAGATCAGTAGTAGCAGTACAGGGTAGCAGTACAGTCAAATCCAGGGAATTCAGAAAGATGAATTCAGGGCAGAGACCCCCACACACAATGCTGCAGTATTGTGCCAACACAATGACTGCTGCACCACTGGATGCTGCTGAGCAACACTACGCATGACTTTATTGGGAACAGCAGAAAAGGGGTGGAACAAAGGAAGGAAAATAAGGACAGAAGATTAATCTCTCAACCCTTATGTACATGTTCTCATTAACAAAGCCCCAAACCTGCAGACAAAGATGCTCACCTGGCCTGGGTCTGATACATCATAATTGTGATGGTCAATGACAGCTGTCCTTTCTTCATCAAATTCTATCCCACACTCGCTTCCCAGCTCCCGCAGTGGGTCACCTGAAAGGAGAACACGATTCCATTATAATGCCAAACTCAGAAGGATGTAACCCAGATTAAACACTCAAAGTATGTTTAGCTGAGAGATACATTCAGCGCTCTACCAGCCAAACTCTGAGCACTAAAACCTCCCTCTGTTAAATTCCCATTCGAAACGGAAATAAAGGCTGGTTTTGTTTCTCACCCCAGGTGAGAAAACCATCTTCTCAGAGCACAAACCTTGAGGTTCATAATTATGCACACGAAGCACATCTATTTAAGGCTCTCATCCACAAATAACCAGGAAAGACCTCTTTACAAGCATTTCACCAGCACTTCAAGGAAGTGCAAAGCTGAAGGACGCTGCCCTATGAGCTAATCAGATACTGTGTTTTTCCTCCACCGCATTTATTTTTCAGGAGCTCCAAGGAAGAGGACTGCAGAACCTGCTTGCTGCAGGTGCGTGTGATGGAGTGACACATAGCAATGTACCCCACAGCCCAACAGGCACCACACTCACCAATGTCTGAGCTGGCGGCCACCAGGACACTGCCACCACCATCAATGAAAGCAGTAATGGTCTCCACATTGATGTTTCCTCCAAAATCTGCAAGTGCACACCAACAGCTCGTGACTGTGTCCCATAGCAGAGCCTTGTTCTCCAAAACCACCCCAGAACAGCCTCAAGCCCCTCCCTGAAGCACTACTGAAGAACTTCCCCAGGTCATACCCTCAATGGACGGCGAGAAGATGATCAGGTTGTCATAAAGGAACTCCCCGTACTTGATCAAGGAGAGGCCAGCGTCATCTGCAGTCCGAAAGGTGAGCTCAAAGCCCCTGTCTGTAGCCAAGACACACAGAATCATTACGTTTGGAAAAGACCGCTGAGATCATCCAGCCCTACAGCCCACACACCCTCACCTCGCCCACTACATCCCTCAGTGCCACATCTTCACAGTTCTTGAACAGCTCCAGGGACTCCACTGTTTCCCTGGGCAGTCTGTGCCAGGGCACCACCGCTCTTTCCAAGAAAAAAAGCTTTCCATAACATAAAACTAGAACCTCCTGAAGGCCATCACCTCTGGACATATCGCTGTTAGCGGAGCACAGAGGCCATTCCCACCTCAATCAACCACCCTTCTGAAGCTCTGGGGAGCAATGAGGTCCCCCCGAGCCTCCTCTTCCCCAGACTGACCCATCGTCCCCACAGCGCTGTGCTCCACAGCCCTCACAGCCCCGTCCCCACTCCTGTGCCTCGATACCCTTCTCGCAACGAAGGCCCCAACCTCGCACAGAGGGACACGGAGCCCTCAGCCCAGCGTCCCGAGCTCTCTACCTCCCCCCATCCCGCCCTACCGGCCAGGCTGCGGAAAAAGAGCGAGTGCGTGTCCCGGAGGTTGCCATTCTCCAGCAGCACCAGGGTGCGCGGCCCGGCCCCCGCCCCGGCCGCCGCCGCCGCCGCCAGCAGCCACCAGAACCGCACCGTGGCCGCCGCCATTTTCTCGACAGCGCGGGACATCCTGGGAAAGAGGCGGGTGCAATGAATCAGCCAATAGGCTCCAAGCACAGCGCCCCGGCCATCCAATCAGCGACGGCCAGCTACTCGCTGTTAACGGGAAGGAAGGTTGGTGCGCTGTGGGAAATGGAGGTTGGGCCTGCAGCTTAGGTGCTGCCTTGCCTTAATTAATCAAGCTCTTAAAAACTTCAAACATAAGGAATTTAATGAGCACTTACTGTTACCACCCACTTTTAAAAGCAAAAACTTCAGTGCTTTCTAATTTATAATTAATAATTAGGATGAGATTTGATCTGGAAAGAGAACTCCACGTTGGTTTAAACAGAAGTCTTGATACATCACACCATCAATTACTGTGGCTTTAAATGGGATTTAATTTTCACTGAGTGCTCTGTGTCCTGCACTAACAAAGTCGTGGGATTCCTGTTTTACGTGAAAAAGGTGCCGTATTTGGTGACCTCAATTAATCAAGTTCCTACAGTGCAGATACCTGACGGCATAGGAGCACGTTATTTAAACTGCCTCATATAGGCAGAGCAAAACTGACTTTCAAGCATGCTTAAGATGTAAGGGTTCTGCATATATATACATATAAATAATGTGCGTTTATATTTTAAAATATACATTTTTCCAGAAAACTTTGCATAGCCCATTTTCCTGGGTGATCAGAATGGGCCTAAGCCCAGTAGAGGGAGTCGCCTCCTCTCCCATCACAGATGTGTTCCTGTGTTACGCAGTAAGGAAAACGGCTTTTAAAACCCCCTGGGGAGCTTTGAGTAGGCTGGAGTCGTGGATCAACTTTGTTCGAACAGATCCTAAAAACGCCTGCAGTGGAGCTGGACTCGATGATCTCAGTGGGGCCTTTTTCACTCCAGAAATCCCATGAGTCTAATCAACATTATAGGTACTAACACAAGCACACACAAGGCACATTAGGCACAGATGCCATCATTCTGCAAACCTACTGCCCTAAGGTATCTCATTAACATTAAAAAATGGACAAGAAGAGAAGGAAAAACTGGCACAAACCAAGCTCATCTCATGTTCACGCTGCATAGCCCCACACACTGATGTGGGTATGAAGGAGCTAGGACTGCTGTTGTCACAGCATTGTGACCTTTCCAAGCAGGCAAGGGGTTTGTACGTAGCCTGAAGCACATTGGAACACTGCAAACCGTCTGTCTAGACATACCAGTGTTCTCTTTAAGCCAGTCTGGGTGTGCACCAATCTGCCTTTTTAAGGGCAACAGTGATCTTACACCAACAAGTCCCGGTGATCTTACACCAGCAGTAAAAATCCTGGAAGGGAGATAAATATTCAACAGAGTGCTGAGCCCAGGCATTCTCCTAATCCATGATGTGAATTCAGATCCCAGGCTGCTCACCCCTTGTACCACTGTGCTGGTGTGGCACCACTTCCTGGCGCAGCTGGTGCCTGTTTAGACAAAGCACACTGCACTCCCCAGCTGCTAGCTGCTCTCTTTGTTTGCACTGACATCTGTAGCAGAGCAGATAGCTCAGGGTCACCAGCACTGTCTCAGGTTGGAGAACATCCTACTGCTGATCAAACCTCTGCTGTTAATAGCCTCTTAACAATCTTCGGACCCATCGAAAAGAGCTCATTCTCCACCACAGATGACCTGCTATTCTACTTCCCTGCAGTTGCCAAGCAGCTTTCAGTTTTGTTTGCTTAATGCAGGACTGAATCCCACTCTGCTGACTCTCAGCCATCCTGTGGTGTAAAGCATTTAAAAGGTGACTTTGAAAATTCCACACCTGTGGAACCAAACTCTCCTGCCTAATCCACAGCCAACTCTGATTTTAACAATGCAGTTGGCATTTTTCCTTCTTTATAACAGGAAGAAAAAATTCAGGCACCAAGACTATTAAGATTTGATATATTGTCAAAACTGAGGGTTTCTTTGGAGCCATCTCCATTGACAGCCAGAACTCCCCACAAATTACAGACAGTGCTATCCTAATTTTATTAATGGCTCGTTTGGCAGGTAGGAGAGGCCCAGCACAGTGAGAGAGTGTTGTGGAAGCTCACAGAGATCAGCCATGTGGGAGATGTGGCCCTGTACCCCTCACACCCCAGCCATGGGATTCAGGTCCTGGGTCTAATGTTGCCAATCACGTTTTATTCCCAGGCAGTTTTGATGCTGGCTTTGGCTGAAATCTTGCAAATACTGTCAGATGCATGAGGCAGAAGCGATAGTGATCTCAGTGACAATGGAGAGTCTCTCAGGAAAACTCTCAATGACAGTTCACTCCTAATTACGGCATTAGGCATCGGGGTGCTGCACCTACCAGCTATTTATCTGCTCCAAATGGACACTGTTAATTTGGGGATAAAGAATGTACACCTGCTTGACTTTGGGTCGCACACAACACATAGCTGAAGTTCAGCAGTCAGACTGCTGTGGAAGAGTAGGATTGCTTCTTGCCTGTGTGCAACAGGAGGCAGTTATCAGAAGCAGCCGCTGACCTGGCAAGCACCTGCTGCTGGTCCACAGGTGCCAAAGTCTTCTCTGCTATGACAGCCTCCTCTGCTCCAGCATTCCCATCACCAGCACCTCGCACAGCTTGAGGAACTACTGAGTCCTGAGGACAAGACAAAAGGCTGCAGCTCCGAAAAGATGCAGGGTGAGTCCTGGGAGAGATGAAGCATGACACTGCCTACTTGGGTTTCTTCAGCCTGGGAGGAAGAAGTGGACTGAAGGGAACTTTGACTGATGTCAGTTCTTCATCTGTTGCAGAAGGAGAGTCTTTAGGCAAGGGTGTCGCAACAAGAATAGCTGCAGAATTCACAGCAGCTGAAGAATAAAAGAGCAAATACCTGCAATGTAAATAGTGAGCTCTGCATAGACTTAAATCTGTGCAAACATCACAAAACCTGCCCCAAAAGCTGAAAGCTGTCTGTTTGGCTGGGGGGAGAAGTCTGTTATTTACCTCCTAGGCTGGCAAGTAAAAACCATCAGAGACCCAGAGGGCATGTCAGGCAAGTAATACAGATCTTAAAGGGCTGGGAAAACCTTGAACCTCACATTCACATAGAAACCTATTTGAGAGGCTTATGGCAAACACGCTTGTAATCAGAGGGGAAAAAATAAACCTTTCACCTTAGAAAGCGATAGCATCGAGGATTAAGAATACGGTTGCAAGAATTAATATTGGACAATACGTGCTGTGCAAGCACATTACAAAACATGCTCTAAGGCACCACAGGAATATAAATGAAAAATGATAATGAATAGGATAGCTGGCAACCTTTGATAGGTGCATGGCAGGAATACCTGCCCTCTGACAAAGTGATAGTGTTGATAATCCACTGGGAAACCAAGAGCTGCATCAGATTTGTATGCAATGGAAGATACTGACACCCTTGTCTTGGGCATATGGGTTGTGGGAAGCCAGTTGGATCAAGACAGTCCTGCTGCCTGCTGAGACAGCTCTGCAGCATAAACCTCTGAGGAATGCTGCTCTAAGGCAGAGAAAACTCACAGCTGCATGGGCAAAATTGCATTTTGTTGCCTTAGGCCTTGCAGGTTAGAGCCAGGCTGGTCTTGACATGGAAAAGAGCTCAGGGAAATAGGGAATAGGACAAAGCTGGAACAGTCTTGCAAATGGACCAGAAGGTATAGTCACTCCTGCTACCAATAAGGGAGAGGAAGAGCAGGGGCTGAGACGCTGCTGCAGTTGTCAGTGCCGCTTCAGAGACTGCAGTGGCTACCATAAATCTGAGTTTGTAAGAAACCCTCTGTTTCAGCTTATTCCCGAAGTCAACCCTGCAGCATGTGAGCAGCACCAGGGCACTATCACTCTATGTTGTGCACCCTGCCTAATCCACACCTGCTTCCTTCCTGAGGTTCTCCTTGACAGCAGACAGCCTGAGGCCACAGCAGATCCTCAGGTTACTGATGCCCTCTTCAAAGTGGGCACGGGACTTCTGCTCTACTTCGTGGCTGGCCTTTAGCTGGGCCAGCATCTCTTCATCCTCCTGAAGGGCACAACAGAGAGTCTGGTGCAGCAGCACTACTCCCAACTGTACACAAGGTCACAGCTTACATCCACCCCAATAAAACAGTACTCACTGACGTTTTCCTGTGGCTGAAATGGGTGCAGTACTGATGAAAGGTGGCCAGCTAGCCCTACCAACCTGCCATTTGGGCAGATGTGGTGCCCTGGAAAGAGCTTTGTAACAAGTGAGGACAAAGTTCACTTCCTTCTGGCCCCTCTTCTTCTATTCTCTCTACCAACTCCTCATTCTTACTCCTGGCTCCATCTCTCCTCCTTATCCTTCTGCTTTTTCTAATGTCTTTCCCTGCTGCTTTCCTCTCTCCACTGATGGAACAAATCTAAGCATCTCATGTAGTTCACTCTTCTCGTTATATGTGCTTCAAATAAATCCTGGAAAGCCCCACTCATCTGGAGATGGAGTGAACATTACTGAGAGGAAATGGTATTGCAAATAAGGGCTCTGAGAACATAAAATTTGACCATAAGAAAAGGCCAAGAACCAAAAACAATACTATGAAAAGTATACTGGAAAGGTTGAACCACACACCTTTATGTCCTATTTGTAGTAGGTACCATAAAGATCCACAAACTTCAGTCAAAGACAGTAGGACTGTCTCCTGACTTACTTCTCTGATCAGCTGCTTCTCTGCTTCAGTATCTTACTGGGGTTGGAGGAGGGGAGCTGGCTTCCCTTCCAAGTGAACGGCCTCAGCAGGTGGAAGCCCTGCAAAGCAAAGCAACAGTAAAAATCATGCGCAGTTACTGGGTGGGATTGTCTGTGGGATGCCTGGAAACAGAACAAAGAAGCTGGCTGTCAGCAAAGAGTATTGCCATCCACGTGCTCCTTTGCACTGCACTCATGTGCCAGCATCTGTGCTGCTAAAACATCCACCCACTGTCCTCTAGCTCCAGAGGTGTGGGGAGAGGAATTGGCACCAAGCAGAGCAGGAGAGGTTTAAGCTTCAGGTATATGAAAGCAAATATCAGCCTGATCTCTGTCAGACTAACAGAAGATCTGTTTCCCAGGCTATGCTACTGACATGAAAGATAAAATATACTGGGAAGGAGATTAAAAAGAGCAAGGAATTTCCTCCTTTCTTCCCAGCTGTTTTTGAAAGGTGGCAGAAAGGGGGAAAAGAGAAAAATCCTTCAGCCTCTCCTAACAGTTGACCTTTGTCAAGGGACAACTCTCAAGGGATGATCAAGTCCCTAAAGATTGTTCTTACTGATTTGCTCTCTGGTTTCCTATTCCTACTGCTGAGGGTGAATCCTCGAGGAGAGGACAGGGCATTCTGTAAGGAATGCTGTTAGAAAGGCAAAAACTCTTCCTGCAGTGCCAAAAATTTGCAGTTCGGGATAACAGAAGCTGAATGCTAATTTACATATATACATATATGTATAATTGTATTTAATTTTATGTTGCTATTTCTTCACCGTCTGTGCTCTGACAGTTGAAATCCCTCTTCTGTTGACCAAATTCTAGCCAGACTTACCAATAGGAATCAAGGATATGAATCCTATTAGCATTGTCTAACAAAATTAGTCATTATTGAAAACTGGAGAAAATAATAGAGAATTGAGATGTTCTTTACCATTGGAATAAGGTCATTTTGGCAACAGCAAAGGAAGAGCAGATTAGCAGAATGGAGACCTCTTCCTGCAAGGGGTGAGATCTGGTGAGCATTTTACTTGCAAAACCAGTTTTTTTGGACAAAGATAAAACAGTTCAGGGGCTGCTGAGGTTTTCCTACTTGACAAGTTATCCACATTCATCTGTTCAGCTAGAACGGCCTTCAGCTTCTTAATCTCCTTCTGATATCCCAGGATATCCTTGGGGTCCTCGTTGATATAGGACTTGATCTTGATGTTTTTAGCTTGATTTGCATAGCACATAGTACTGAGGCTTCCATCATAACTGCTATCAGCTGGAGATAAGCATGCTACCACCAGGGCCTTGATATTCCCTCCCAGGGAGCCCTGCAACAGCCTGGTCAGCACTGAGTCGCAGTAGAGGATGTGTTCGCACCTGCCATCAACCAGGACTGAGAGCGGAGAGGGAAAGGTTTGCTTCCTGTGTGCCTCCGGTGGCGCAGTGGTTAAGGACGCCACTTTGCAACACCAAAGGCCCTGGGTTCGAATCCCCTGTGGCGCAAGTGGTGGAAGTGCCGCTCTGCTACACAGAGGCTCGAATCCCGGGGGGTTGGACTCGATGATTTCTAAGGTCCCTTCCAACCCGCGCAAAACTATGAAAGGTTAATTTTGGTGGCCTCTTTGCTGTGCTCTCCTGTAGTTCCAGTTTCTGACTGTCTCCTACTTCCTGCCTGGTCCACCACATTAAGTTTTGCAGCCCTAAGGTGGTCCTGCCCTCTCTCACCTGCAAGAAAATCATTCCAAGCTAGGCTGTTCTCAGGAAGCAGCATCTCAATGGTCAAGAATCAGAACAGGCACATGATGTAATGACACAAGTCTCCTGTTACTAAAGCAGACACTTTAGGAACCCTTCAATTTCACCAGCTCCTCAACATACTCAACTTCACACCGAGTTTTCATCAAATCACAGCATACTGTCCACAGCACCCAGATCTCTGTACCCCAATCAGTCCTCATGATTGCATCCCCAGTTCACAGCAATTGCTTCTTCAGCACTCCGAGCACTGATTTCCACCAGAGAACATCACACTTTGAACCACAGTTTAAATCCCTTCCAGGCGAACTTCTACAAAACCTCACCTTGAATTTAGTCAAGAGTCAAACTTTATGGATGTGGAGGACACCTAAACATGAACAGTAAATGGGGGGAGGTTAAAAGCTTACAAGTAGGCATGAAAAATAAAGGAAACCTCCTGCACTGGGATATTCCACTTCCAGTTACTGCAATGGATCATTAACTGCAGAACTTACCGTTTGCAGCAGAGCACTATTTCACACCACACTCCTTTAAAATATTAAGTGCCTGCAAATCCTAACATTTTACACGTGCAACTGGAAAATAAGTTGGAACTTATCCATAGACCTCCAAGAAACCTAAAGAGAAACATAAATACCAGTTCACTTAAAAGCCTAGCACCCAACACAGGAGTGTAAACACTTCAGTTTCCTCACTAGGCTTAAAGTTGGGGTTTGACATACCTACATAATGTGAGGATTGGCATCTGCCAGCTGTGCTAATTGGGACATTCTATAAATCCAACACACACCGCTTTGGGCAGATGTAAATGAGAATTTCTCATCAACATCTGGAACTACAATTTAGGAAGAAGCGATGCAACTTTCCCGATCGCTGAAACACCTGAAGAGAACACAGCCAAGCTGTTCAGGGCCTCAGCTGGGGTAAAGGATGAGACAGAATACAGGAGATTAATTCCTTTCTTAGTCCCTGAGAAAACCTTTCAAGGTCCTTGTTCAGATGCAGTAGGCAGTTTTATCGGCTAAAGAAATGCCAGCTGAAATGAAATACTTGGGAAAGAAAAATTAGTCACTAAAACATCATTAAGGGACTCTTTATTCCATCTTTAAACCCATATTAGCTTTTTGCTTAAAAGTTGTGCCCCATAATTAAGCTAAATGAAAGAATCCTTGGGTGAATTGTAAGAGAGGTCAGACAAAGGAGAGACGGATACAAGTTTCTCCAGGCTTCGCAATGTCTGAGCTCCAAGGCACTGAATGGGCTGTAAGTTCTGGCAGCTTTTGCTAGAAATGAAGGCTTTAGAAGATAAAAGAAGAACAAAATACGTTTCCAGATTGAGTGCAAGACATTTCAGCCCCAAGGGGAACAGAAGAGAAAAGATTCCGAATATTCAGCTATCTCACTCTGCAAAGTGTCAGGGCATCATGCTGATTCCTATGGACTGAAGTCATGTAGGCTCCAACTTCTGCTGGGGGCTGACTGGTTGGATTCCACTGATCCTGTGGACGCAGCACATCCAGCACCTACCTACAGTGCAGATTTCCTTACGGATGGTAAAGACAGAGCAGTCCTTCATCACTGTGTTCCTACAGACTGCCTGCACAATCTTCTCACGCTGCACCACTCTGTGCACGAGGTGCAGGGAAAGCCCCTCCAAGCACAACACCTCCAGGTGCTCCTTCAGCTGCAAGCAAGGACAGCACAACACAGGTCAGAATGGGAGCAAGGCTGCGGGAAGGTGTGCAGAGGGCTGTCCACCAGCTTGCAGACTAAACAAAAAGAGGGAACCACCTTTACAGGCAAAAAAGAGCAAATGTTACGGATTTGCTGATGGATTCAGCCATCTCCCAGGACACGAGCAGCCCAGCTGCTCTGCACCAAGCTGCCTTCTAACCCCTTCTTCCCCTATTATTTAGCAGCATATTTTAAGAACTGAAACGCTTTTCACCTATTATGGCAAAATCTCTAATATATGTCATCAGTCATAGGGAGCTTTTTAAAACCAAAGCACCGATTCAGTAATCAGAGTTATTGTTACCAGTGCTGTACTGAGCCCCTTCGTTCTGAGAGGGTGTCTCATTCGCACCGACGCAGCTCCCCAGATCACACCCATCACACACAGGCAGACTGTATCTTTTTTTCCTCCAGATGAGTTCGTTTATCTGATGCTCTGAAATCCCATCCAGGTACCTGGGCAGTGTTGAACGACTAATAGCATCTTTTCAAAACCATAGAAGGAATCACTAAATCGTGCTGAGGAAAACACACAGCGCTCTGAGGAGTGATTGAGGTGTTCAAAGTGTTGAATAGTCCATCAAACCTACATAAAAAAAAACCCACAAAACAACTGAGAGTGCTGCACTCCCACATGAGCCCCTTCTGAAACTCCCTCCACACTGGGAATTTTAAGTGAGAGGAATTCATTTGCACCAGCTGTGTTACACCCCACGTCCTTGAAGCTGGTAACCAGAACTTGATCGTATCAGCAGGGATATCAATACACAGCTGTCACCACTCGGTGTCAGGGATGCGATAGATCACAGCATGGCTGGAGTTGGAAGGGACCTGTAGAGGCCATCTTGTCCAATTCTCCTGCAACAACCAGAGACACCCACAGCTCCTTTGGGTGCTCAGAGCAGATGTGGCCTTTTGGGGGGGGGGGGGGGGGGTGACTTCCAAACACCTCTAGATATTTCAGCGATGCTACAAGGAGGGAAATAAAAAAAAAAAAAAAAACGTGGGCATAACGAAGCAAATCTGGCTGAAAACTGAACTCAGCAGGACGGTAGTCTTGTTCTACCTGTGCCTGCCCAGAATTAACCCAGTTCCAGAAGCACAGCCAGGCTAGTTTGTATGCCATGACTTCTGACTGCACTACAGGAGAATTGGCACACCTGCATTTGAGGGTGCCACAAAGCCCTCAAAAAGCCCCATGGCTGTGCCATGCTCCTACCAGAGCTCCTACCACCTACTTTTCTGCCACAGGACTTCATTCCACAACAGGCAGCCGAGCCCTGGGGCTTCAGATTCTAAAAAATCACTGATGTTAAAGGGAAAAGGAACAAAGACATGGGATTTCAGAGGAGAACAGCAGGCTCTGGGACTCAGAAGAAGCCGTGGGTCAACCCAGGAGGCAGCGGGGCCCAGCGGCTGTGCCCAGCGTGGAGGTGTTTCCCTGGAAACGGCTGTGCCCGAGTCCTGCCCCCCTGTGCCAACCACAGTCGTCATGGAAACCTGTGTCACCGCTGATGGGGAACAAAGGATGGGGATCTGCAGCATGTGGTCTAAATCAGCACCCAGCCTCTTCTCTCCCTTCTCTCTCCCAATGCAAGCACGCTCAGAAAGCAAAGCAGCGCACTGCCTGCAAGGGGATTTGGCTGCATGGATCTAGTAAATGTGTATGTTTGGTGGCCCTGCCAGGCAGGGGGGTTGGAACTACATGATCCTTGAGGTCCCTTCCAACCCGGGTCATTCTGTGATTCTGTGATTCTGTGTGATCTGCATGAAGGCAGGAGCCCACACAACACGGCCTGCCAGGCTGCAGGGCACTGCACATCCCTCCCACCGCAGCACTTCCTTGCAGCACATGGTGCTGCTGCTGCTGCAGCCTTCCCCGCACAGCTGGTCCTACACGGGAGGAAACTGGGCAGACAATTTATTTACAGGTGTCCCCAGGAATACATGCAAAAAGATCCGAGAAGGCTCCGAGAGGTGTGTTTTGTAAGAGCCTGCCCCTTGGTTGGGATTTCAGGGCATTTTTCCTCAGGCCTTCCTGGCCTCAGCTCCAACTTCTGCTTGATATCAGCTCCTAGAAGATCTCGTATGTCCTCACTGTAAATGTCCAGGCAGAGAGCTCTCACCAAGAACCTGATGCTTTCAGCATGCTGTACAAAACAGGAGTGAATTCAGGAGGAGGTTCACAGTCTGAAGGCAAACAGGCAGCCCACAGAGTGCCAGCTGGGCACCCATCTCCCTGCTGCACGTCCTCACACCTCATAGAATCATAGAATTACCCAGGTTGGAAAAGACCTTGAAGATCATCAAGCCCAACCGCAGCCTAACCAGTACCCTAACTCTAAACACCCTACACTAAATCATATCCCTAAGTACCTCCCATGGCATTGCCTGGGTACGACTACTGAGTGCGTCTGCTTCCAAGCCTTAAATGTCTCAGGACTGTATTTCTGTAGGGTTCTATGGCAGACCCAGCACTGAGGTGACTGCGCTGCTGCACTGAGTTCAATTAGCACGTTGCTCCAAGCACAGCTGTCATAGCGCTTTGCAACACCTGACACTGCAGATCCACTGGGGCCAAACCTGCAGCACAGCAGAAATGGGAGCAAAAGTTACTTCCAGAAGTGAGAACCAGAGGAATGGCAGCAGCTCACTGAGCACCCAGAGTTCTGTCCCCATCCCAAGTGCAGCTGGACGCCTTCCTAGGGCCGCACCCCCCTCCTGCTCTCTGCCTGCTACTTCCCCGATGCTTTTAGTGCTAAAAACACTGCTTTGGGTAAAGCACTTCACCATGATGAGAACACTACCACAGCTCTGTGACAGCTGCCATAGCAGCACCTCGATACCCATCACTGCAGGTCACTCTTTATAACCCCCTTCCCATTCAGATCCCTGCCGGCCCCATCTCAGCGTGTCGCTTCTCCCCGCCGGTATCTCCGGCTCAGCCCCTTCCGTCCGGATCCCGCTCCGAACCCTCGTGTGTCGGGACGAATCCGCGCCGTTGCCGTAGCGACAGGACGGCGCCGCTCGAGGCCCCGCCCCGCGTGTCACGTGCCTCCAAGGGCGCGCGCGCGGGAAGACGCGGGAGCGCGCGAGGCGGCGTGGGGAGAGTAGCCGGGGGCGCGCGTGGGGGCTCGAGGGCGTGAGCGCTGGGGATTGCGCGTGGGTGTGCGGGATCGGCACCGGCCGGACGCAAGAAGGAGCTCGGGGCGGCGGGTGCGCAGAACTGTTTATTGCCGAGGCGGCCGCGGGGCTCCGCGTGGTGCGGCCTATCCCCGCTCGTGCTGCAGCAGCGCCGCGCCGTCCTCGTCCCGCTCGTAGCCCGGGTTGCGGCGCCCCGCGCTCAGGCGGCAGAAGCAGCTGCCGGGAACCGCCGAGTAGTGAGCGAGCAGCGCCGGCAGGGAGCGGAACTCGGCGTGGGAGTGCTGCGGGGAGACACTGCAACCAGGGGAGAACGCGGCCCTGCTCCGTGCGCTAAAGAAATGCACTTAAACACCCCTGAGCACTGCAGGACCAACGAGCCGTGCACCCACCCACCTGTGCACCGGTCCAGCTCGGAAACAAAAGCGCTTGTGCTCCTCTGTCTCAGTTCCCTGTGCACGGTGCACGCTAATGCAGTCATGCACTGGTGTGCGCACAACCCTCTGTATCGCTGCACCCAGTGAGTGCAGCCATGTGTGGATGCACATGCACAGTGTGTTCACACTACTACACCAATGATCGCATGCAGTAGTGCATGCGTGCATCCATCCCTATGCACAGATGCCCCCATCTCCATGCAGCAATGCAGCCGTGCATGCATTCCCTGATGCAGCACCGTACCCACACACAAATGCGCGCATGCAGCCCCTGCTGCCCGCTCACCTCCACGCAGAACCGGCCCTGCAGTGTCCGCAGCACGCAGTAGGGCACAACGCCGCAGGGCACACGCACCCACAGGCACCAGCGTGGGGTCCCGCCGGGCTCAGGGCGCAGCAGAAATGCTCCCAGCACGTCCCTGTGCAGCAGCGCGATGCCGTCGGCCCTATGGGACACACAGGTGGGTGTGGGGGGGGGGCTGTGGAGCTGTGGGGCCGGGGGGGGGCGGCACTCACCTGGCGATGCCAGCGAAGGCCCACACGCTCTCAGCCAGGGCAGCCTCAGTGTCAGGGAACAGCACCAGGCCCCGCATGCCTCTGCTCTCCCCTCCTGATGGGGCTGGGGGAGGTGGGTGGGTGTTTGGCCCCCGATCTCATCCTCACCCCCTGAGATCTTCTCTTTGAGCCCCAAATCCTTTCCTTGGCCCCACATCTTCTCATCAACAACAAATCCCCTCTGTGACCCCAAATCCTGTCCTTCCCACCGAAGCCTCTACTTAATCCCAAATCTTCTCCTAGACCTCAAAGCTTTCCTTTGACCCCAAAATCCTTTCCTCAATCTCGGATCTCTTCCTTGACCTCAAATTACCCTCAGTCACCTCAAAACCCCTCGCTGACCTTATCCTCTCTTTGACTCCAAAATCCTGTCCCTAACCCCAAATCTCATCCTCACCCCAAATCCCCTTCCTAGCCCAAAATCCCCTCCTTGGCCCCAAAATCCTCTCTTTGAGTCCCAAACCCTATCCCTAACCCCAAATCCCCTCATCTCCCCAAGTTCCCTATTTGGCCCTAAATCCTGTCCTCACCCCCAAAATCCTCTCTTCAACACCAAATTTCCTCTTTGACCCACAAATCGCATCCTTTACACCAAATCCCCTCCTTGATCCCAAATCTCTTCCTTGACCTCAAAGCCTTTCTCTGACCCCAAAATCATTTCCTCATTGAACCCCAAATCCCCTCCTTGACACCAAAATCCTCTCAGTGATCCCCAAATCCTATCCTTTATACCAAATCCTCTCCTCATCTTCTTCTTTTTGACCTCAAATCCCCTGCTTGACCCCCAAATCCCCCATTAAGCCCCAGATGCTATTCTTCATGCCAAATCCCCACCATGGCTCCCAATCCTCTCATAGAGCCCAAATCCCCTCAAATGACCCCAAATCCTCTCTTTGACTCCAAAATTCTGTCCTTATCCCAAATTGCCTCACCTTGATCCCAAATCCCTTTGAACCTGAATTCCCTCAACAGTCCCAAATCCCCTTGTTGATGCCTGAATCCTCTCTTTGATCCCACAAATCCTCTCAACCCCAAATCCACTACTTGACCCCCAAACCCCTCAATGACCCCAGAATCCCCTCAATGGCCCTCAAATCCTCTCTTTGATCCCCCAAATCCTCAACCTCTGACGCCTTCTGGCCCCAGAATCCTCTCAAATTACTCAAAATCCTCTGCTAAACCCCAAATCCCTTCTTTGACCCCCCAAAATCCTCAACCCCAGACTCTTCTGTGACTCCAGAGTCCCCTCAAATGACCCCAAATATCCTCTTAGATGCCCAGATCTTATCTTTGACTCCCCATATCCTCTCTTCAATCCGAAGCCCCCTCTCTGACCCCAAATCCCCTTCCCAGCCCCCCAAAATCTCCTCAAATTGATGCCAAGCTCCCTCCTTGACCCTCAAAATTATCTCCTCAGCCCCAAGTCCTCCCTCTCACCTCAAATCCCTTCTTTGACCTAAGAATTCAATCGGTGACTCCCAGTCTCCTCCCTGGCTCCCAAATCCACTCAGATGATCCCAACTCCTCTCTTTGATCCCCCAAATCCTCAACCTCTGACCCCTCTCTGACCCTAGAATCCCCTCAAACATCCTCAAATCCTCTTCTCAACCCCAGATCCCCTCTCTGACCCATTTTGTGTCCCCAAACCCTTCCATGGCCCCACAATCCCCCCGCCACGAGCCCCAAATCCTCTCCTCAACCCCAAATCCCCTCAACAGCCCCCACATCCCCTCCTTCACCCCTAAGTCATCTCTTTGACTCCCAGAGTCTTCTCCTCAAGCCTAAATCCCCTCAATGAACCCCAAATCCCCTCCTTCACCCCCTAAATCATCTCTTTGACTCCCAGAGTCTTCTCCTCAACCACAAATCTCCTTTCTGACCCCCAACCCCTTCCCTGACCCCATGTCCTCCCACCACTCACCCCCCTCGCGCTGCTGCAGTGTACTCTCAGCCCCGCAGTCGCGGTAGGCACCCGAGCGCAGCACTTTGCTGCGTATCGCCTTTTTGCGCACCAGCACTGGGGAGCAGTAGGGGTTCCCCGGGCGCCAACCCACGGCACGGCCCTCAGCCTCCGCCCGTCTCTCCTGGAGCAAATGCTGTGCAAAAAACGTGATGTGGAAATAGGCTGAGAGTTCAATGTGGTGTTGAGGAAAGGCTGCACAAGGAAGGGCTGCGGGATCCGCTCTGCAAAATGCCCGTGCGATAAAAGCCACGTGAGGTGGGCCATGCAAAACGCTCTGTGCAAAAATGTGCTGTGTACGACTGCGTGCTGGAAAAGGCCATGCAAAAGAAAAGCTGTGCAGAATGCAGCGCTGAAAGCAGCACGGGAAGTGCCGGGAAAGCAGCCTGCAAAAAGAGGCTTTGCTGATGTGCTATGCAAGGTATGCAAACTACTGTGGGAAGTTCAGCTGGTGCAAAATCTGTGCAAGGAAAGGCTGTGCAAGTTATGATGGAAAAAATGTGCTGTGCAAAAATGCACCGTTCAAGGATGTGCCACGCAAAAACAGGCTGTGCAAAGAATATACTGCACAAAAATGCAGCCTGCAAAAAGAACGAGTCATGCATAAATATGTTGTGCAAAAACGTGTCGTGCAAAAGATGGAAAGGTATGCTGTGAAAAAAATGCATCATGCAAAGACGTACCATGCAAAAAGTGCACCATGCAAGCATGTCCTGTGCAATGTGCTGTGCAACGCTGCACTGCAAAGGCCTGCACCCACCCCTGCACCCAGCGGGCCGAGGGCGGGCAGGCGCCGCAGGGACAGGAGCGCGTTGACGGTGCGTGACACCTCCTCAGGGTTGAGGGGCTCCCTCAGCAGAACGGGAGGGTCGGGCTCAGCTGCCTGCAGCTCAGGGTGTGCCTGGAGGTAACAGATCTGGAAGGAGCGGCACAGCAGCAGGTGCAGCACGTGAGTCTGCAGGGACAGAGGGGATGAGAATTAGAACGATAACACAAAGATAATGGTAGCCTTAAGGGGGGGTTGGAGCACGCAGCCACGCACCTCACCCGGAGGGCCCACAAATAGGTGGCAGAACAGAGCGCTGGGAGGGCTGTGGGGGTTGCGGGCCACGAAGGCGAACTGGCACTCGGCGTGCAGGCAAGTGCTGTACAGGATGCGGCGCAGCGCGTGCGCCATCAGCAGCGTCTGCAGTGACAGTAGGGCCTGGCTGGGACTGTGGTGTGAGCAGAGCCCAGCCCCAGCCTGGCTGCAAATGCTCAGCTGCAACGCACGCAGCCATGCTCTGAGTGCTGCAGAACCCCTAGAGCACCTCTGCAAAGCCGCACCCAGCACCCTGCGCATCCCATCGCACTCTGCACCCAGCACCCACCTCCCCATCGGCACCATAGACCTTCAGTCCCTGCAAGCTGAACCTGAGCACCACAGACCTCCTCCTGGGGCAGTCCTGGCCGGGAGAGAAGGAGTGGTTGTGGGGTCCCCCCCGCTGCCATTTGGCATCCCCACACCAGCCATGGGGATTTGAGGGCAATGGGGATGGCCCACCTTCAGCGCCTGCAGCTGGTCCTCCAGCTGCCCCGCATGCTGCTGCAGCTCCAGCTCCTCCACCATGAAGGAACCCACGTACTGGGGGGCGGGGGAGGGGAGGGCGACAATCACATCCAGCTTCAGCAACCCCCCATGGGATTCCCCAGCCGTATGGGAATGCAGCACTGTGGGTCAAACCTGCACCCCAATGGCCTCACCTCTGCTGGCTTGGTGATGCCCCGGGTGCGAGGGGGTGGTGGTGCCAGATCCAGCCCTCTCCCATTGCCTGTCGTCTTCTTCTTCATGGCAGCAGCTTCCTAAATCTTTACCCCAATGCAGAGGTCCCCGAATCCTCACCCCGATGCAGAGGTTCCCAAACCCTGACCCCATCACAGAGGTTCCCAGATCTTTACCCCAGTACAAGGCTCCTGGATCCCAACCCCAACCTTAACCTCACCCCAAGCACCATGTGAGTATCCCCACAGCCCAGCCCCAGTGCAAGGGTCCCATGGCCCCAGTGTTGTGCAAGTGTTCCCAGATCAAGACCCTTCTCCCAGTGTGAATTCCCCATGTCAACATAACAGGGATCTCATACTCTGCCCCCAAGCTCCACGCAAGGGTCCCATGTCCTAGGCATGATGTGTGGGGGGGTCCCCACACCCCGACCCCAAACAAGACGCATGCGGCCCAAACGAAACCCAAGCAAGATCTACAAGTACCCAAATCCCGAGCCCAGGCCGGGGTCCCCGCATCTTGGGGATGGCAGCATCTCGTGGGGGGGGGGGGGGTTAAGCCATAAGGATGTGCCTCAAAGTGGTTTGGGGCTGAGACCAGTGCAATTCGTGACACCGCTGGATGCAAAAACAAACCACGGGGAAGGGAGTCCAGGCGCATCCAGAGCGGGTTCGGGCTCAGGGCCGCCCCATCCATTCCGGCTCCGTCCGGGGGTCTCCCTCCCACCCCCAGCCAATCCGCAGGCAGGCAGCCCCCAAGCCCCGCCCCCTTCTTCCCACGGTCCATTTCTCAATGGGGGCCCCCCCAGCCCACCGCCTCTACCCTGCAGCTCCCCCAGGGAGGGATGCTGACCCCCAGATAATCTCGCCCACCGCAGCGGGCCCCGATCCCCCGCTCACGGGCAGCTCCAGGGAAACGCAGGCGAAAATCCTCCTGCTCTCGGCCTCAGCCCGGCGCGTTCCTTCCCGGGGGGCTCCGCCGGGCGCAATGCAGGGACGCTCTGCAGGGATGCTCTGCCCGCCGCTGTCAGGCCCCCGCCGCACTCCAGGTCCCGCCGAGCCCGAGCCCACGGCGGGCACGGGGCAGGCAGCGAGCTCCCATTTCCTGCCTCCGATCTGCCCGCGATGAATCACTGCAATTTACCTCCCCGTTTCTCTCCGTCTCTTGGAAGCGGCGGCGAGCAGAACGGCTCGGGGCTTTTTGGGAAACGCAGCTGCAACCCGGTGCTTTTTTTTTTTGTTCCTCCCTTTCCTTTGAGAAGCGACGCTGAGCCCTCACACTGCACACACGCAGCTGCACATTCACTGCCCATCTCACCCCGAGTCACTGCACCCACCGTTATCCATCCGCTCTGCTTTTGATCTCAGAGCTGGATAGAAATAAAGGAGGCTGGCTCCAAGCTCGCTGCAAAGAAAGGGATGCAGCCATATGTAAAGCCAGCGTCATGATCCAAAAACTCAACGTTACATCCCAAAGGCTCCAAGTTGTGCCCCAAAAACTCAATGTCACACCCCCAGAACCTCCAAATCGTGCCCCAAGACCTCAATGTTGTTGCCCCCACCTCCCAAAGATACTGCCCCAAATCTCAACATCGCATCAGGAAAACCTGAAAAATGCTCCAGTTGGGAACAAGGCAGCAACTGCCCACAGCCAGGGAGGCACCTGGAAGGGGAAAGTGATGCTTTGGGGAGAAGGGGCAGCCCCAGCTGCTTCCAAAACCCCAGTGCCTCGGTGCGCCCAAGGAAGTAAGGAAAAGGGCTCCCATGGCACCAGCGCTGACTGCATCAACACAGCATGGACAGCCCTGGTGGAGCCAACAGCATTGAAACAGCAGAAAGAAAGGAAAAAAAAGACAGATGGGACTGAGGGAATAACACAACAGAGCTGGTCTGGCCAGGAAGCAGGATTGGGACACTCAGCAGAGCTGGTGCAAAGCTTCCCAAAGACAGGTGCTGCTTTTCCCCACCACGCTGTGCTGCAGATTCCCCATCCAGTCCCCAGTGGAAGGTGTTTGGCCCAACCAGCAACAAAAGTCACAACTAAAGAGTTTGGAGGTGACCAAGAGAACCAAGAGCAGCTTTTAGCATTAACCCTTGCAGCAAAATTAAGTCATGCTCAAGTGCAAAGGATCAGAGCTATGCAGGTTGTCAGGGTGGAAACATCACCACAAAGAGAGCACAGAGGTGCTGCAGGCCGGCAGCTGGGAATAGGACTCGGCACCCCCACAAGCATCCTAGAGAGAAGGCTGTTATTCAGATCGGGCGTGCTCCAGTACTTGCTTGGAGGAAAACACCACCAAAACCCACTGTTTCAGTACACACAGCGGCAGGAAAGCCATTTACCAAAGTTTCTAACTGCTTTACAGCCCCGTGGGTTACTTGAGTGCCTTCACTCTGTTTCATGTTAGCCACTGCTTTTGTGAGCCTGCTCCTTGCACCTTAGTTCCAGGGCCGAGAGCATTGCAGGGCATTTCTGTAAGAGCTTTTTATTCTCTAAGAGCTTTTTAAACTCCCAGTTATTGGAGGTAGCACACTGAGACCACACCTGAAAAAGGGTCAGAGTAAGGATGCTTTTCCATTTTGATTTCCGGAGGCACGTCCACTGCTCCCAGTGTGGCAGATGCAAAGCTCTTCCCAAAAGTACGTTAAGCAATGGGGTCATATTTGAATCAATCCCACTGCCCCTCTCAAGGGTGAGTTCAGGATGCTCTCTGACACCTGCAGTGCACTTCTAACAAAGGCTCACTGTATTTACTCACTGTAATTCCCGCCTCTCTGGGCTTCCAGGAGGAAGAAGCTGTAGCAAGGATGATGAAGGACACACGGAGCAGGCACGGAATCTAGTTTCATTTTATTTTAGCAAACTGCATGTTCCTCCCTTCCCAACATCTCTACATTAGCAACTGTATAGCTTTCCAACTTTTCTTTTTAAAAAAGGGTAAACAAGAAGTGACAAAACTTAGGCTCTTCATTTCTTAAAAACATTTTAAAGTTGGATTCAAGAAGACTTTTATATATTTTGGTTTTAAGGTAACAGAAGTAGCATGGAAATACTAATTCAAATCACCCACCCGAGAACTACCCCTTTTAGCGCATCTCTGGTGTCAGATGCTTGGTACACACGGCAGCCTCCGCTGACTGAAGACCTGAACCCACTCTCACACAAACGGCCAGTCTGAAAAAGCCACATGCACCTCCTCAACCTGCCAGCATCACAGCTGAGCAGAAAGGAGCACCTCCAGGACTCAGTGCAAGTGCTGTATATACACACTGCTCCTTCACAGAAGCAGGAAGGACCTCATCATGCAGGGGATCTAAGGAGGACTCTGGTGCCGTCGTACCTTCTCAATTAAGAATACTTCCCCCAATCATTATGTTCCTGCTAAAGATCCTGTAAAGATACAAAGAAGTTCTTTGAAGAATTTCTAAACACTGCCCTCCCCCCAAACCCAAGAGGAACACCATAAAATGTACAGATTACAGGTCCTAGAAAAGTCATAAGATTATTGCAGAAACTAAAGATGACTTGTTCCAAGGGAGGGGTAGGCACAAGGCACAGCACTGAGATCTAACAAATGCTTAGGTTGGTTTGATTTAGTTTTCAGCTTTTTCCCCATCATTCAAGAAGGAAGGAAGAAAAAAAAAAAGTGTTTAAGCATTAGAACTAAAATACAAATGCACGTTGACTTTATAAAACAAGATTGTGGATTTGATCATGGGATTCCCTGACAGTGGAAATATTTACTTTTTTGCCCGGAGAGATTTCCTCATGGCAGATTTGCCCTTGGCAGAAGGTTTCACCTCCTTCCTCCCGCTAGCTGCTGGTTTCTTGGAAGAGCTGCCACCAGAGGGTTTCTTGATGGCTGGAGCTGCTGGTTTGGCTTTTCTCGCAGGGGTTTTCACCTTGGGTGGGGGCTTTGCTTTCCCCCGGCGGGCTGCAGGGGTCTTTCTGGGCTTGGGCTTGGATTCTCTTCGCTTCATTGGAGGGGCCCTGCTCCGTGATTCTGGAGGAGGTCTCTTCTGCATCCTGTCAGAAAGGCAGCACAAGATCTCAGTGGAGGCGCAAACGCTACTCAGAGCAGAGCTGCTGTCATCAATTTACATAAATGAAACAGATCTTGGCATCTTTGTTCTTTACCACGGATGTTTGTTCCTTCATGCAGCAGTACATTTCATTAGCTAAATACCACAAACCAAGAAGCCCCATGGTAGATCTCACCACACTATGTGCTTCTCAGTCCCCAAAGATATCTCACTGGCAGAGCACTGGCTCCTTTGTTAGATTGTCATTATTTGTACGGTTATATGCCTAAGTTAATTGTCAGAATAATTTGGCGAGTTAAGCACTCTCCCTGTCTCTCTGAGAGTGATTTTATTACTTCATGAACAACATTTACCTTAAACCCATATTCTGAGCAAGACAGACAACACAGAAGGAAAAAGTTTTCCTCAGAAAACAACAATCCAAGCAGTGCCACACTTCTGCAGAGAACAAAAGACACCGAGGAGATTAAAGGCACTACAGAGAATAAACATTCCTCTCATCAAGAGGAATTCCAGCTATAGAGTGACAGATTATCATCTCTGGAACACAGCATTGCTTCTGCAGACACATCCAAGAGAAGTCCCAATTTTAACAGCTCCCCCAGCTCAAAACAATATTGGAAAATAAAGCTCCTAATATCTCCTGGGTGACAGCCTCGCAGATCAGCAGCCACAGCAAAAGACTCTACAGCTCTGATTGTCACTTGTAATTCATCCAAAGGAGCCCATTTCTCTCTTATGCTTCCATACCTCTTCTTCGGTGGTGGCTCTTCCTCCTCAGACTCCTCTTCAGATTCTTCTTCCCCCTCAGATTCCTCCTCCTCTTCCTCATCAGATTCTTCAGAGTCCTCATCCTGCTGCTTCTCCGGGTAGAGCACCTCTGGGCTACAAGAGAATTCTTGTCAGAGCATGACTTACTTCTAGGGCTTTGGCTAACCCTAATTGCTCCTTTTGTGCAAACAATGAAAGAACAAGACCAGAGTCCAGTGACTCTGAATGCAGGCCTGAGCTACTAAGGACTTTACACATACATGACAAAAGAAGGTGGGAAGCAGAAACATTAATTACTGTGTTGCTATTTGACTCTTCATAGGATACTAAGTCACCATCCCTGGGCTCCCTGTGGCCCAGCACAACTTAACTCACAGCCCAAGAGAAAAGGCTGCTTTTTGTCTAGTGGTGGCCAACCAAGGCCACCTTCCCTCCTCCCACCTCTCTTCCACATCAGCATCATGAAAGGCTGAGTCCTACTACGTGCATCCTTGCATTAAGTACAGCATACTCCATCTGCTCATGCAGATTTGTTCTAACATGGGAAGGCTTAAATAGCTACTATCTTGGAAAAAAAACCAAAAAACACAACCATCATGACAGAGTACATGAGAGTATTTAGCCCAATATTTTCATTGTCCTTAAAGTCTCCCTGGCTAATGAAGTCATCTTTATGTCCACTCACAGTCAGACACTAAGTAATGTCATCACCTAGAGCAAGACAGGTGACAGTGCTGTGGTTTTTCAATTATTAAACCTTCCATAGACTTCCCTACAAATACAGAGTTCAACCTATGAACTTCAGCAACGCTTTCTGGCTGACCTATCTTCAACATCCTTTTACAGCCAAGCCCTTTACCTAGGATAATAAGGAAAGCAAAGCTGAAAGGTTCCACTGAAGCCCTTTCCAGAAATCTGCTCCAACCAGCCATTCTTCTCACATCTCTGCAGGGTTCTCTTCAGTAGATGTACTGTGGGGAAAAAAAAAAAAGAAAATTAAAATTAAAAAATAAAAATCAGAAAGGTTGTGTTACTATCTTAATCCACCTGTTTAATCCTACTGCGCTTTGCAGTACTTCCTTCTACACTCAGCAATGACCTGCTGCTTTGTGAAGGACCCAGCGAGAACACTGAGCTTCAAAGCTTCCCCTTTCAATAAGACATACTAAATCATTTCACAGTTAATTTTCCCAAAGATTCAAACAATTGAGAAGATTCAAATGTTGGCTCCTGAACCATTAGCAACTGAAACTTTACATTCACTGAAGGAAGAAGTCAAGAAAAGTGACAGGTTTTTGATGTCATGACTAGGGCATCGTTATTTCAAACTGCATTTGATAGCAGTGCATAGCTACTTCTGCCCAAATATAACTCAAGTCTCAGCTGTCCTGAACACGTACTCCAAATAGTTTGTTAAAATAAGCCTTCACTCTATTTTATAAACAGAAGCAAAACAAACAAGATCAGCCTATTTTTACCCAGGGTACCAAAGATCAACAGCAGCATGTGAAGGATCTGACTGGAGTTATAAGTGTGATGGAATAATATAGAGCACTGATTGCATAGTGGGTACCTGCCTGCTTTTACACCCTGACAGATCCTCCTCTGGTTGCTCCTAAAACAGCAGAGAGCAGCAAAATTCTTTGTAAGTAAGAAGGAGAAAGAGAACAACACATTGCTAGTTGAAATTTCCTTATCTGACTTGCAAGGCTGACAAGCACTCGGGACCAGCTGAACACAGGCCTCTAAGGCCAGGACAGCTTCCAGCAGTCCTGAAGACAAACAAGTAAGCCTGGAAACTCTCTTCCCTGCTCCAAGATTAAGAAGTCACACTTGGCATCCACCTCTCATGTGTAAAAGGCCACAGGCAACTTCTTCAGCCCACACTGTTGGGAGGCAGGCTGCACTCCTCTGCACTTTGTTCAACCCTACCTTAAAGAACTGTGTGGATGCTGAGCTTTAGCTCCAGGTGATGACTGCAAGATCAGCATCCTCCCCTCTGGCCCCAGAGGAATGGCTCCAGCATCACAAAGGCACAGTAACAAGATAATCCACCTTTAGGACTGATACTACTAGAAAATGTTGCAAGCTCATATTCTTTTAAATGACCTCCAGCCTACCTTAAACAACCATGTCAGGACTCAGACCAAAAAATACAAGTAACACAGGAGAAAATCTGCTGTTATTACTGCTTCTGCTCACACAAAATCCAAAATGACACTACTGCCATTACTGGGAATGAAGATATGCCAAACCTTATTCCAAATACAACAGGATTAAGTCTTTTCCCATCACTTGCTTGATTTTTCAAAATCAGAACCAGAGGAGGTCCTCAAACAAAACACCAAGAGGGATGCATACAAATTTTTATTCTTTTTTTTTTTTTTTTAAGTTAGACTGTGTAATTTCTTTAAATAAAAAGCAAACAGGGATTGTGTTTACATCAAGCTGCAGAGTTTTCAATACAAAGAAAAAACCTGTCAGCAGTTCAAGAACAGAAAAGGAGTTGAAATACTGCTCTACCTTCCCAGAAAAGTGCTATAGACAAGAGAAACATGCATCATGTCTCAGAAAGTAGTCAGGTTTGAAAGGAACTTACAGGAATTAAAAACACTGAGCATCTCTGTGGCACAAGGAGTAAGATGCCTGTTCCCTAGCAAGCTCAACCAAATAGTTCAAAATGTGCTGCACAAAACTGCCCCAGCATCTGCAGCTGCTGGGTTCTCCCTTCAGAGTTTGGGGAAAAGAAAAAAAACAGTCTGATAGTTTGGGACGTTACCTTGGAAGTTGGAGTTGGTCCCTGGGTGGTTTTCCAGGATATACTTCTTCAGTGCTGTGGTGGAGCAGGTCTTCGGTTCATTCATGGCCGCAATAGCAGACAGGATGGCATCTTCCATCAGAGTCCCACCCAGCAGGGGCTTCTCCCCTGACTTCTTCAGCTATTTTCCAAGGAGGAAGAGAAAAGCATCAAGACAACATTCTCCCAAACCAGGTCAGGACAAGCTCCTCTGCACCAGATGGGTCGGCGCTCCTGCATTAGCACAGATATGTTTTATATTAAAACACTGCAGAGGGAACGCTGTTCTCCCAGCTTTAATGGCAGGACAAGGCCTATTGAGTCAGCTGGCCTGGAGAGCTTTTCATTGGTAACACACTGTCCCAGTCCCAAAGCACACTGCAGTATGTGGCAATCTAAGGGCCTGATGCTCAGGGAAGGAAATGAATTACACCTTCCTCCATCCCACAGACCAAATGTACCCAAGAGACATGTATGGCACAGACACGAGGAAGAACACTGCAGACATCTGGGGTACCCACTGCACTTACAATTAGCAATGGAAAGCTTACCCCACCATCTCCCTACTGTGCTAATGAGTCAGAGCTGAAGCAGTGTGCAGACCATGCCAAGCAAGGAAGGCAGAGGGGTCTCTTCCTCAAACGTAAACCAAGAAGATAAAGAGTCCTACTGCTTCATAACTGCTAAACATAACAGGCTGCTAAAGAAAGGGGCACCCAATAAAACTGGAGAGCAGGGGGGGGCATGTTAACTTATGTCCAAGGCTCCTGGTTATTACAAGCAACAAAAAAAAGATGAACTCCAGCTCTGACCTGGAATGTCCCAGATGCTCCTTTCCCTGTAATCTGTTCTAGCTGGCCCTTTTCTACAGCTCTCTGCAGGGCATTCTTCAACAGCTGGGGTCTGAAATACAGGAGGATAAAGCTTTACTGACACACACCGACAGCTTAAAAAACAAACAGAGAAACAACACTCTACAGAGAACGTGAGAGAAGCTGTACTTACAAGAGGTGTCTGCCTACATACAGACATTTTAAATGGAGATCTGTCAGCAAGTGCTGGTTACATGAGATGAACAACACACGTTAGCGGAAATTCTACTGCAGTGCTTTTTGGGTGTCACTGCATATCCAGAAACAAACAAGCTTCGTTTTGAAAGATTTATTCATTTTGAAACACGTCTGTACATGGGACTTGGTGGGCAATGAGTCAGTCAGCTCACAGAAAAACAAGGAGCTGAGTACAAGCCACAGTAAGAGGTGATACATGGGGCTTCACTGGATTAGCTTCCTCCCTGACCCTTGACACATTCCATGTATGCAAACTCTCAAATTATTTTAAGCGTGTGCCAGTTAAAGCATTCAGAACCACATTGGAAAAATTCTGAGGAGAAGCTTTCATATCCACACATCTATGAACCGTATCTGGTTCCTGCTAACGGCAGAGATGCATACAGCACTGCTGATGTCAGCATCAGGAACAAAGATTGGGTGTGGAGGGATACAGAGAAAAGGCACAGCTCCTCTCAAGCTTTCCTCCAGGCTGTACAGTGCAGAGCACCACCTGCCTGCTGCCTGATGAAATACTGAATGGAATTGCTGTGGGGGGAGGCAAAACCAGGGGGGAGGAAGACAGCATTTCAGGGATGCTCTGCTTCAAGAGCGTACCCCTGCACCTACCTGATATCTACTTTGAGTTTGGGATAATACTGAGACACATATTTCTTGATCAGGCTGTAAGAAGCTTCTTTTGGCTCACAAAGGCGGGTGAAAGCCAGTGGCAGGATGTCTTCCAGCTTGACCTGTTGTTCTGGAGTCGAAACGGAAGTGCTTTTCTGAAATACATACACTTTTATGCATCAGTGGGGCCTAGACCTGTTTCTTTCTGAACCAGCAATGCACAGGTAAGGAGAAGTGCTCCTGACACTGCTACAAGTCTGGAAAATCAAGTTCTGTAAGGTAGCTCTTAAAATTTAGACAATTTAGCAGTTCAAGTGAAATCTAGCAAACCTGATGGAATTCTCACGGGAGTATAGGAAAGTCTAGTAAACATAAATATACTGAGTATTTGCAACATCTGCATTCCTGATTTTTTGTTTGTTTTTTCATTTGTTTGTTTTTTAACACTTCCCTTCTCCTCTTTATTTTTTTAATAGAGGCTTTTTCTTTGTTACTTTTCAATGACAGAGTCAGGTGAAAATGATTCATGCTGACATAAATAAAAACCAGAGACAAAACCTGTTTATACAGGTCCAATTTTCCCAACAATAAATAGCACTTTTGTTCAAGTGACAGCACAAAGTTTTGCTTGAAGGTAACATTTCTTTCCCCTCAATTCTCCTCCATCACTTTGTTGCTACCAGGAAGGAATGACCCACTTTACATAAAGAAGAGAAAAGACAGCCAGGAAATCTGCTGAAGTTTAATGATTTTGATACTGAACAGGAGCTTTGAAAATGGTCAAACAGGTAAAGGTGCTGCTCACCTGCCAGCTAAATTCACCAAAACCAAAAGCTATCCATTTGTTTTGCTGTGACATGGAGAAAGCAACTAAAAACAAATACACCAATATACTGCAGACAAGAAAAGTGACGTGTTAATAGTTATCAGGTGTCTTACTCAAACTTGCCATGGAGCCCACAGCTCTATCTAAAAATAAGTTACATCTAATTAGTTTCCTACAGTGCCCTGGTATTGAATGTGTCACTATTACTGTAAAGTTTAGGCCTTGGGGTCTGCCCCACGGCTGAGAGATAAGCACCAAAGTGCTAGAGAACTCCCTGGGATCACCTGTCTAAGCTGTCAATCCCAGCTATGCATTTCAAAACTACAGCATTAGAAATGTGTTTTGCACATCTAGTGCAGTGGGGAGCAGAGAACAGCAGTGCTGGAACACAACTAATTGTGAGGACTGGACTCAGACATGACACTACCTCAGAACAATACATGCCCAACATCTGCAGCTTCCCTCCAGAAGCCTTAGGACATTCACTACTTCCTCCCTCTGTCCTCTCTGCCAATGGAAAACATCTGCCTGATAGTGCAGAAGACTGAGGTCTTCCATTTATCCACACAACAGATAAAACAGAAACAGCAGTTGCAGAAAGTTCTCTTACAATACCAGAGAGGCATCTCTCTCTACCAGGTAAAGACAGGAGAGAAACTTCAGGGTTATTCAGTTTTCTGCCTCAAAACCAAAGCCTAGGAGTTTAATGTAAACATTTTAAAACTAAGATTTTGATTATTCTACTTAATTTCTCATACTGGCTTTCTGATTCCGATTTCAGTGAAAAAGATGTTTGAATTACTGTACTTGGGGAAGAAAGGTACAGCAAGGAGGAGGAAATTGTTTGAGTTGGGGTTAAGTTGCATTTCATAAGATGCACGTGTTTCAGAGTAATGTTCATATAGCCTTACCTTTCTGTCTCTGGCTTTTTGAACAGTTTTTCCTGCATTGGACACCACCACAAAGCTTCCAGAAGCTCCCTTCCCTTTCACCTAGTTCAAAACAAAGTCCATTTCAGCCTTTAGCAAAGTAACACAAGAAAATAACTGCTTGAAGGAGACAAAGCAACATCATTAAACAGATTTTGAATAAATGCTCATCCTGGTGATTAGCTGTAAGGGGCAGAAGTTGGACTTGAATCCACTTCAGTAGATCAGAAGCCACGGCTAGACATAACAAACATATCTCTTGGTCAGGGCAAGAGGGTCCTAAGAAAACCGGCATCACAGGTGTAAGCTGCAGTGTTGAAGGCAACATGCTTCTGCAGAAGTGACGTTGCTAGACTCAGGTTGAAGATGCATCATGCAGCATCACAGCAGCAATTTATCACCATGAAACAGTCACCCACAGTGCACAAAAGACAACAGCGCACAGCATCCGACAGGCAGAACCATACAGAAGTTCTATCAGTGTCTAACAAAGTGAACAAAGAGATTGAAGAACCCCCAAGATAAAGAACATGATCTCCCCAGAGGCCTGCTAATGGTTTCTTAAATTCCTGTACGATTCAGTAATACCATCATCAGTGCCGCCCCACAAGTGACCCTTACCTGCCTGATGATCCCTCTCTCTAGCTCCCTTTTCAAGGCTTGCTTTAGAAGATAGCCTCTTCTCTCCAGTTCCAGGGAAGGGTATTTGTGGATGATGTATTTACGTATTGCAACAACTGACGCACCACTCTTTTGAAAGCATGCCTGCAACAGGATCAAAAGTTAGTAAAGAATGTCTGGACTGAAACTACTTTGCTATGGGACCAGAAGAGAGATTGAGCTGATGATGCACAGAGGCCAGCACAGGATGATCTTTTTCCTACAGTGACTCAGGAGTAGAAAATACACTCTCTTTCAGAGATTGGCTGAAGAACAGACAAATGCAGAACAGCAAGCACGTCAACTACTCTCCTATTCTGAAGCACTGAAAAGAAACGGCATATAAACTACATGTTATTACAAAAAATAGCTACATTTGGGCAAACCAGCACTGCTTAAACAGTGAGTCATTAGTAATTCATTATAATGATGTCAGAGTGATCGTTAACATACTTATCAGAACAAGTTGCTGATATCTTTTGAAGGAGATAAAGGACCGGCATTAGCAAACTAATAAAACTAACAAACACCAATTTGAAGATTGTATCTTGAGGATTACTGTACTTGAAGATTCATGTCGGCCATCCCGCATCACTAGAGTCTCCCAGCCAGAGATCAGAACAGGACAAAAAATTGTGTTTTAAATTTTAGAGAGTTGACATACTGTAGAAAACTCCAACTGTGACTTGATAAAGCCCTCTCTGTTTAAGCAAGTTACCAGATCTAGATGGCTTCAGAAAGACTACCCAAAAACCACAGCTGCACAGTGCAGGATAAAGTTTACTTATGCACAGTATAGTAAAGCACTGAACTTCATTATCTGCCCTGGTAATGCTATTGCACTGCTAGAAATGTAAAGCTTAGAGTAACCTGAAGTATACGGCATGGCTTCTCTCAGTCTAACAGATTTGGATGCACCACAGTGTGCTTCAGGGGCTCAAAAGTCCATCTTGTAATTAAGGCTGGTAGAGTACAGGTCTCTGAGGAAGGCAATCTACATGAACCAATTCTCAAGGTGGGGACAGCAGAATTGCAGAGCAACTACAACAGCACAAGTCTCTTCTGACAAGCAGAATACAATATAGTCAACTAAAACCAACACTTCTCAGAATGCTAGCTAAGAATATTCCCATCTGCTCTTAATTATGATAAGATGCTGGAAAAGGTATGCATTGAACAGATGGATTAATCAAGGTAAACCAAGTTAACTACAGCTAGGAAGCATATCAAATTAAAGTACACCAGTAATCAACCAGGTTATGTCATCAGAGCTGTTTCCAGTATTTTAACCAGGGAGGGAAACAAATTCTGAATAAAGAAAAGCTACAGGGCTCCTCCATCATCATCATGTTTCAGCTCCATGAGTTTCCAGATAGAAGCATATGTGCCTCACAGTTAAGTTTCCTGCTAAGGAGACAGCACTATCAGCTGTGCCATCAGAAAGCTGAAACCATAAACTGTAGTTAAGTCCTTTTGCTCTGTTACAGGTGAACAGAAGAAACACTTGACTCCTACTTACCTTGATGGCCTCAGTTAAGATAGCATCCATCTTTGGGCGTGAAGTGGCAGCCATCTGAGTTTGTTTCTGTGCCCTAGCCAGCTGGCTAGCAGAAAGAGTAGCCCACGCAGGAATGGTCTTTTTCACCTTCTTCTCCTTTTCCTTAGACTGATCCTTCTCACTTTGGAAAAATGCAAAGCAATAGTAAGATGGGACACTGTAAAACAAGCCAACAAGTACAACAACAACAAAAAAACAGGCCTAGAACATTTAACACTGAAAATACTTTTTCCTGTGAAAAACTGACACTTTTTCACTTTTTTTTTTTCCTAAAAAAAGGGACATCCTATTTTCTCCATCTCTCCCATAATCTTTTCCATCTACAGAAGCAACCTTCCTCCTACTCAAATTCCTAAGTTCAGCACTAAGCAAGCCTTACTCCTTTTTGGTTTCTTCTGAGGACTTGGTTTCCCCTTTCTCTTCATTCTCAGGTTCCTTTGGCTGTTCTGCTTCACTGGGCGCAGCAGCAGGCAGGGTTTCATTCTCTTGTTCTTCTCCAGCAGAGGCAGATTCCTCAGAAGTGGCTTCTGCATCTAGAGGATGTAAAAATGCATCAAGTTACTATTCAAAACCAGCCCCTGCTCTCTGTTAAGGTGGAGGATTAAAAAGAAGCAAACGAAGATACTGAAAGAGCCTCAGTATGGTGCAACCAGCCATCAAATGCCAGAATCAAACAACGTCACACAGTATTTTCACAATGAACTAATTCCCCATCCTACTCTTAACTTCTGAAAGCTATCTACCCATCACAATGCTACCTCCCATCACAATGCCTACAGGGGCAGAAGGGAAGAAGAAGGAAAAAAGAAAAAACAAAAAATGAAAAAAAAAATCACCATTATGGAAATGGAAGGCTTTCCCCAGGTCAAGTTTTATGTATTTTAACTCAAAAAGGTACAAAACCATACAGTTCTAGAAGAAATTAGAGAAGGTAAGCATAAGCAGCTTTGTTTATGACAAATGTGTCTCCAAACATTGCTTTTTCAGCACTACATGCTGTGGCAACTGAAGGATTTTAACTATTCAATCCCATTTGTCCAGGTCTGGCAAAGCTTTAGGCTGCAACTGTATCAGCGACAGCACACGTCTCTCAGCAGGATCAAATCCAGTCAGAAACCAACTTACCAAGCAAATTTACTCAAGCACATGTAGCCAAGAGCAAGCCTTAAGGGACTGGTCTTGCTAATGGATAACATTCAAATAGAATTATAGCCACAGAGTTGCTCAGGTTGGAGAAGACCTTTAAGATCACCAAGTTCAACCACAACCTCACCAAATATAAACTGCTGTTACCCATTACTTAGCTAAAGAGCTGTCTGCCAGGATGCCTCTGTCACTGAAACGTAATGAAAGCTATACTGAAATGCCACATTCTGAGAAACCAAAGTCAAGCTGCTGGGATCAGACATGTTAATTAATATCAAGCTTTATTACATGGTGCGGCAAAATACTTCTGTTCAGGAAAATAAAAATAATCAAACACTTTGGTTTTCCACTCATTAATTCCTCCTTTCAATTCCAAGCCATTTTCTTATCACTACTGAAAGTTCTCAATTTCTACCTTTATTCAGAAGAACATGCAAGCCTAGAAGAGATAATATCCAGCTATATTTTCATATTAGGAGTGTCAATGCTTTGACACAGGTCAAGAAGCACAAACCAAATGATTTCCTGCTGAAAAGTGTACAATATTTCCAGCAAGTCAAGAACAGCCTGTAAAAAGGAGGCAAGCATTAGAATTTTAACCACAGCTGTAATATTTTTCCAGCAACTCCAGTATCCAAGCCTGTGATAGCAGAGAATTGTTACCATACCTGCTTTCACCTCTTCGCCACCTTCAGCAGATTTGCTTTTGGGAGGAGTTTCTCGAGAAGAAGAATTAACAGAGCGGCGGATCGGCATCGTGTCGTCTTCAGCTTTCTACGAAAAGCATTTGTGAGTCAGTACAGATGCTGACAGATGAAGATTCAGAAAGCTTTTGAGTTGGGATTCAAGCAAATCAAAGTAGCATATGTAGAAATATTCCGGTTATGTTTGTATTTTTCAGAATTTTCAAAAAATTTTCAAATTTTCAAAAAAATTAATTTTCATCCCACATTAAATGAGATGAGCATTTGAGGATTTTGACAACTGCAGCATCCCAGGGGAAGCAGGGAAGGGGAAAGACATCACCTAGAGGGTTTATTGGGCTCCCAGCGGAGTTCCCTAGAACCAGGAGAGAAAGAGCACGAAGAAATCTTCAGCAGGAGTGGAAGTCAATGACTGATCCAAGGGCAAGCCTGGAGAATGGGTCAGCCCCTACCTCACTTAACTTGTCCGTGTGGATCAGCTGAGTTCCCGTTAAGAGTGGAAGCGCCTTATGATGCACGGGTTCAGCTTCAGACAGACCAGTCGCCATATAAAATTATTTCTAGCCCCAAGTGCACGTAACACTGTGGAGCCCCAGGTTTTAACCCCAAGGATTTTTTCCTAATGGCTTTCACAGTGCAGTGAGGAGTCAACCTAAAGTACAGAAAAGATGTGGTGTGAAAATTAACAAAATGGAAACATCTACGTGCGTGTACCTTTACAAACTAAAGACTGAAAAGAATAAATGACTTACAGCTCATGGCTAACGTAACTGACAATCAACACTGACATTCAACAGAGATGCTAAAACATGCACACAAACTTGAGCACTATGGGTATAGCAGAAATAGCAAAGGTATAAGCCAGACCCGCAGCCTGCCCCATTACACATATCTGAAAGAAAAAGCTGCTATTGAAATTAACAGGAAGCATTAACAAAGAGTAGTCATTGCACCATGCTTAAAGCCAAGCAATGAAGTAACTAAACTAACAGGCCACTCCTTCAGGGAAAAGCATGCCCCGGTACACTGACACAGCTTCTATTAACCTAAGGAATTAAACCATTTAACCTATTAGGCAGAAGATAAAACAACAGAAGCCCTCCCAAATTAAACCCCATGCAACGAAAAGTAACGCATGAATCCTCAAGTGAGAAAATAGCCATCAAAACCTTTGAGAAAAGCAAACTGCTTTCCCCAAATAATCAATCACTGATTAAAACTGATTCATTAATAAACTTGAATGCTGACCGCACATACCCGCAGCACAGAAAAAGCAAAGCATACTACGTTCCAAAGACAAAATAAATGAGAGGATGGAAAAAAGAAAACTAACAGCCAGTTTGAACATATGAAGCCAGCACTTCTTTATTTTGTGGGACTTTCCTTCCTCACTGGCAGAAAGGGCAGAATGAAGAGTTCCACCAGGCCTCAGGTTGGAATCAAATGCTTTTTTCTAAGAAGAAAGACAGAATAGGAGATGCAGCCCCAGCCTCACACATTGGATACTATGGCATCTTGGGAAGTGTCCCAAAGCACTGCTTTGAAAGAACTGGAAAGTATTGCACATGTTTTGCAGTTGTACAAATGTCAGACTGCGCTCTGGAATCAGGAAGAGGCCAAAACCCTTCCTGGATTCTTAGAGTAGCTGAAATGACGGACTGCATTCAGTCTCAGCACAAGGAGTGGAAAATCCAGGCAACGGTGCAAGAAGGTTCCCCATGAAAAATATCCCTGCACCAATTTATTCACAGTTTATCAGCAAGCTGTTAAGAGGGGAAAAAAAGCAAGAAATACCATGACAAAAGCAGAGGTGTTAGATGCATTCTGGACAGTATCTCAAAAGTGGATAACCCTCACCGTTCAACAGTGGAACTTTGAGTTCATCCAAGGCACAATCCAACTGACTCCTTGAATTTCTGCTGGCCATAAGACTTACCAGCTCTTCTCAGTCTGCAATCTCGTTCAATATAAAATGCTTGGGGATAATATCAGGTCTGGAATGTGGCAAGCTGACCATGGCACTGTCACAAGTACCAAGTCACAGACTCCCGGTTGGATACCTTGGCCAGGTGGTATGAAAGCAAATATGCCACAGATAAATGAGAAAGTAAACCCAATTCGGTGCTCGAAGGGGTGCCCCCTTACTGGGACATGGTGTACACATGGTGGCCGATAGCTCATAGACACAATGTGGCAGCGTGGAATACCCTGTGTAAGGTGTGCCTAGAGATCAGCTCAGATTGGCAGTAGAAAGTATTCGTGTTCTTGCAGATTTTAAGCCCTTAAAGGATGTGAAGTTGATAATCTTATAAGCAGCGCAAACAGGGACTTTTTATTACCAAACAGGCTTAAGAAAGCAAAGTAACTAGATTTCAAAACAAGGCTATTATTTATCATGCAGTTATTTGCTACTTTCTGATGCTGTCTTGAGCAACTGGGTATTTAAATATCTCAGAAGCCTGGGGGGGGGGGGGGAAGAAAAACAAAACAAAGCACATAGAAACATTCCTATTTCAGCAAAGCAAAAGTGAAAATCTAAACCAAACGTGCAAAAATGTTACCTTCTAAACTGCTTAAAGCTCTTCCCTAGAAGTCCAGTTCAGGTGGAAGACAGCCTACTGCAAAACCTTCAGCATCTACATCACCACAGAATAGACCATCTTTGATAGAAACTTGCTTTACAAAACAGACCCATTAGAAGTTCTCAGCTGGTTGCCTCTCTCAGCCTGCTTTACAGATTTGTTCCAGTGTTTCCTGATCTTGCTTTTGTTTTTGCAGCCTGCTGCCCTAATTAAATCAGACTAGCAGTACCAAGTCATGTTGAGCATCCCTAAAATGTGCAGAGAAATAAAATATCTGACTGCATGTAGAATATGAGTTAGTCTCACTTCTAATCCTTACTCGGCAACCTGCTCGGAAATTCACTCCTGGGCCTTGTGTCCCTTCACCACAGTGCACACTCACCACTGCTGCTCCAGCTCTTCATGCACTTTCCCATCCAGAAGCAGCTGTTGCGCCTTGCAGACACTGCACCGTCTCCATTTGCCGGGAGGTGCCCTACTTAAACACACTCCTCAGCTCAGCTACAAGGGCTGCGCTCCCAGCTCTCTAGCAATCGAGTCTCCCTGGGATCTGTTACAGGTTATCTGAACCCCACACTGCTAGCAGCATTATAAACCAGCTTGTTTCAATTAAAGAACAGTACTGGTCCAATGTAAAGATCCAATAGCTCAACACTTGGCTGGCAAGAAACAATTTGGCGTGACTGGTGTTACGACTTCTATTTCCATTGATTCCTTCCCTATAATGTTAAAATTCCAAACACATTAGGGCTCGAGGGAGCGTGGAGAAAGTCTTCTACCTTTCTAGCACCTAAACACATGCATTCCTACACACAGACACCCAACAGCAAGAGATTTTATAAGTCTGAGGATATGTTTTCACTTCAGGGTAGCACCAAATTGAGCCCGTAGCCGCCAAATACTGCTAAACAGAAGCTGACTTGTACCTTGCCTATTCTGTTGAGCTCTACACAGAAACACAAAGATTACATACCACCGTTCTGCAAGCACAGATGCTGCTCCCATTGCAAAAAGCAGCACATTCCTACAGTGAGATTGAGTTGGTGGGTGCCTGCCCACCTGAGACTGAGCTCAGCACCTCTCACTCTGGGATACACAGCAACTCAGAGCCAGCTCGATTTCAACAGATGTCTATTAAAATAGAAAGAGCCAGGCCTCATCTCTGCTATTCTCCACCACCAAGAATACCAGCTCAACATAAAAAGAACTACAGGTTCAGATGTTATCCATCCATCCTTGACCTGTGCAGACAGGAAGAAAAGATTGCTTCCCCGGCCTGGATTACCTTCTCTCCTTATATCCAGCAGTAATTTTTTCACATCTGCATAGCTGCACAAAAACAACCCCTCACTGCACTGATGCTCAGGACTGTGATGGGGCTCCATGTTTTCAAACAATTCTGGGTCCATGATCAGGATTCTCCATGCATTTCTACTGAGAGAGGCAACCAAAGAATGAAGCAGCCTACATCAGAGCATGTAAGGCTCAGCTTTCAGTTCAAGGTGTGCATAGTTGACAAACTTACAGCTATTCCAGCATGAAAACAGCTGCTGAGTTTCATCTAAGAAGACAAAACTTCTTAATTCTGAGATCAAACATTGTGAATTTTGACAAACCAGCAACAACCAAATGAAAGTTCAAGCTGTTAACATTACACGCCAGGATAAAAAACTTTTACAAGCAACACCCTCCATGCTTACACAGTCTACATTTAATACCACCATACAAACCCTCTTAAGCTATGACTTATTCAGCTATCACTCATTAGATGGTCTCACCACTATCTGAGGAAAGCTACAAATTCCAGCTACTCTGTAAAATCTACTCACACCTCCGTATGTCCATCAATGTAAAACTCCTCATGTTCCCTCTCGAGGAAGTTAAAATCCTCAAGAACAGCCTGGCTCGTTTCTAACAAAACTCCGGCAAAAGAAACACAACAGTTTGTACTGATGGGCAAAACAGGGAGGGGGAAAAAAACCACACCAAAACCAAACAGGTTCTGGAGAGAAAACTAACTCCAGCAGCCACAGTCTGAGGGGAATGCAACATTTCTTCAACTCCGTGCACAGTTTATCAACAGGAGCAATTCTGAAGCTCTTCAGCAGCTCCTCAGCTCCATCAGAATTACCAAATGTTCCTTAAAGATGCTAAAAACATCATTTGCAAACAAAAGAAACCACACACCCGAAGGAGCAGAGAATGGCTAAGTCCCCATAAGTGCTCATTAACCCAAAGATCCCTCAGTGGCCGAGGGAGACTCCCGAAATACCCAGGAAACACGGCAGAGTCCAGAGAACTGTCAGCCTGCAAAAGGAGCGAACGCACCCACCGCCCCTTAATTCAACTTTCCTCCAGTGAGGGCTGAGCTGCCCCCGTGCGCTACAAACAGCCGTGACCGCAGGAACAGCTACAAAACAGGAGGGAAGGGCTCGCTAAGGGCCCTGGAGCCGGGCGTTACGCCGCCCTCCCGTCGGGGACATGGCAGCACAGCGCGGGGCGCGCGGCCTGCCGGGGTAAAGCACAGCCCGCAGCAGCGCGGGGACCCGCAGGTCCCTCCGAGCACGAACACCGAGCCCTCAGCCCCGGAGCGCGGCGCTCCAGGGAGCAAATAACCGGAACGGTGGGGGAAAACGAACGGGCGGCGATGAGGAGACGCTCGGGCCCGGCTCCGGGCCTGTACGGGCAGCGGGCCGCGCCGCCACAACCCCCCACGGCGAGGCCTATCGCGACACGGCGCGGGCTGGAAGCAGTTCCGGCACAACGCCTCAGCGCCCCGCGGCCTTCGGGCCAACCCCCCTCCCCGCGGTGCAGCGCGGCGCCGGGCGGGGCCGGCCCTCACTCACCAGCGGGCCCGGCGGACACAAAGCGGCCCAATAATGGCGGCGGCGGGGGAACCGGCGGGGGAGGGGCGGGGGGGGCCGGGGCAAGGGGGCGGGGGCGGGGCCTCGGCGGACGGTGGGCGGGGCCTGGCGGAGCCGCCGGCCAATGAGGAGCCGCGGGCATTTTTCGAACGCGGGGCGCTCTCCCCCTCCCCCTCCCTCCGCCGGGGCTGTGCGCGTGCGTGGTGCCTTCCCGCCCAGCGCCGATCTGAGGTGTTTCCCGCCACGGCCTCCTGAGGCGCTGAGGGGCCGAGGGGCGTCGCGCTCACTCCGCGATCTGCGGCCTCACCTCAGCGGTTGCTCCTGCCTCGCGCTCCTTCAGGTTGCTGTTTCCCGTTTTTGTTGGTGTTGTTTGTTTGCTTTCCCCCGGCCTCTCTGCTTTCCCTTCACTGGAGTTCAGGGTGCCTCTGGTCCCACCGACCCCCGCTCTCAGGGTGGCCAGCACACCTCTTAGATGGCTGTGCAAACAGCTGGCAGGCCGCGGTGCCTTCCCAGAGCCTTACAGTGTATGGTTCCCAATGTCAGAAAGCTGTTCCACTCACCCAGTTGGTTTCTCAGTTACGTTTCCAACCTCTAACCCTCTGTTGGCACCAGTGTGACACAGGGAAGGCAATCGGGCCTTCATTTGGGCACCAGCTACACCACGAGCACTCCTAAGAGTGCTCATCCAATGAAGCAATGGAAGTGTTTGATTTTCAGACTGTGACTGTTTCTTGTCTAAGCTTCTTCTACTTTTCTGCCCTTAGGTGACTGCTGTGACTGAGATCACCTCCATCCCAGCCCTTCTCCTTGGTGTTCCTCTTTCTCCTTTGTCTCTTGCATTGAACAGCCTTAGCCAGATGGTTCCACTTGGCCAAACATTCCTTCATTTTTTGTGAGTGCAGAATAACCACAGCACAGCTGCACAGCAATGTGTTCTTTGGCCTTTCCCACCAAGCGGTGCCTCTCTGGCAGGAGGGAGGGGGGGGATTAGGAGGAGAGGGAGCAAGAGGGAACGTGCTGCTTTGCTGCAGACTTTTAAAACACGATAAAGGAAAAGATGAAATCACCCCAGCTGCCCTACCCTTGCTCACTGCAAGCCTTTGTGCAGTACTCCAGCACCTGTGCATGCCGAGCCACAGAACTGCACTGAGACACAAGCAGAGAAGGAGAAAGGCTTTTGTTGTCTCTCTCAGTCTCTCTTGCTCTCTCTTGCTTTCTCCCTCCCTCTCTCTCTCCCTCTCCCTCTCTCTCTCTCTCTCTCCCCCTCTCTCTTTCTTTAATATCTCTAAATCCTTCCTAGAGGGGAGCTGTGGGCCCTGTGCATTCCTTACAGCCGCATGCTTGCCTGACCACAGTGGGCTGGGAAGCCTGTAGAAATACCATGCCTGGGCAAGGCAGCTGCATCCCATAGAGGGAGCATAGCACTGCTGCTCAATCTTTCCACCCCACTTTCTGGGTGGGCTGGTGTCGTTTCCCCTCCCCCCCTTGTTCATACAGTGTATCAAACTAGTGCACACTATATATACACATATGTACATATAGTATAGTGATAACTAGAGTGAAGCTTTGGGAACCAGGGTGACCTTGCACACATTGGTGAGGATGCACAAGAGGAAGATAGCAGTGCAGGACAGAGAAATTACCAACTGTGATTGTATACAGCACTGTCATCATCATGAAATACTTTTAAAAAGTGCAAGCACTTTCAGTCCCTTTTCTAGCCCTACCAGGTGCCATGTTAAACTATGAACCCCAGCTGGTTCACAGAGTTTATTTTTCCTTAAAATATTTTTTTATTTTGATTGCAGTCCTAAAGCTTCTACAAAATTTGCCTGGAGCTTTGGGTTTTGACTGCACAGTTCAGCCTGCAGTTTAAACCGGGTCATTTAGCTTTTGCTACTGTTTAGATGAGTATCCATAAAATTTGCATGTCAAGTGATTTACCATTTCCACTCCATGTCCCACACAGACTTTCCAGACAAATGCCATGTGTTCTTCCGGAAACACAAAAACCATTGTACATCTGGTCTCAGTACCTCCATTCCAGGGGTCATGAGCCTTTTTGTTTACTTTCTTCCCATACACCAATGAATTTTTTCTCCATTTTGCCACAATTTTTACTTACATGTATATATACATAAATTTAATGAACACATCACCCATGTAGTTGAACAGCTACCTACCTCACAGAGAACAAAACAGAAGATTATCACTACCCATGTCATGGGGTGCACTGTATACACTGAAATCAGCTTCTGCTGCTACGTTCATGAATCTGTTGGCTAAGTGAGCACAGTGTCTTTGTTACCAAATTCAGTTTTAACACTGGCCCGCAACTTCAAACTTCAGTGTTGATTATATTTAGGCCTTGCCTAGATACTCCACTTTGGCAAATTTGTTTTACACTTTTTTCCCTGACTTTCACATTTGTTTTGTAAAATCTTTCCAATACGTTTGGCCTACAGCCATTTTTCCATTTCATTCCACAGTGGGAACTCCTTCCCACTGCTTCATTCTTTCATCCCTCAAATTCCGTATTCTTGAGCCTATGAGAGGAGCTGCCCCGCTAGACCTGCTGTTCATTAACACAGAAGGTCTGGTGGGAGATGTGAACGTCCCGGGCTGTCTTGGACAGAGCGACCGTGAAATGGGAGAGTTCTCGATTCTTGGTGGAGCCAGGAGGGGGAGCAGCAAAACTGCGACCTTGGACTTCCGGAGGGCGGACTGCGAGCTGTTCGGAAACCCAGTAGGGGGAGTCTGCTGCGATTCAGTCTGAGAGTAAGGGGATCCAAGACGGCTGGTCGCTCTTCGAGAAGGAAGTCTGAAAGGCGCAAGAGCTGGCTGTCCCCATGAGCCTCAAAATGAGCCGGCGGGGAGGAAGTCTGGCATATAGGGAGCTGTTCTTGAGGCTCCGTGAGAAAAAGAGAATCTACCTCCTCTACAGGCGACTCAGAAAGAGTACAGAGAAGTTAAGATGCGTACAGAGAACATCAGAATGGCAAAAGCCCAGCTTGAACTCGGCCTGGCCACTGGGGTGAAAAGGAACAAGAAACTCTTTTACAAATTCATCAACAATAAGAGGAAGACTCAGGAGAATCTCCTTTCTTTACTGGAAGAGGCTGGGAATGTGACCACTGAGGATAAGGAGAAGGCAGAGGTTCTGAATGCCTTCTTTACGTCTGTCTTTAAAGGTCAGACCAGTTATCTTCAGGGTATTCCTCTCTGACCTGGTAGTCTTGACTGGGAGCAGACTAAACCCCCCACGATTCAGGAGCACACAGAGCACACTGCTCCAACTGGGCTGCCACAAGTCCATGGGGCCGGATGAGATTCACCCAAGAGTGCTGAGGGAACTGACGGAGGTGACAGCCGAGCTGCTTTCCATCATCTGTCAGCTCTCCTCATTGACTGGTGAGGTCCCAGAAGACTGGAGGCTTGCCAGTGTGACTCCCATCTACAAGAAGGGTTGTAAGGAGGACCCGGGGAACTACAGGCCTGTTAGCCTGACCTCGGTGCCAGGGAAGGGTTTGGAGCAGATTGTCTTGAGGGAGATCACTCAGCATGTATGGGACAACTGGGGTATCAGGCCTAGCCAGCATGGGTTCACAAAGGGCAGGTCCTGCTTGACCAACCTGATCTCCTTCTATGATCTAGTGACCCGTCTGGTGGATAAGGGAAAGGCTGTTGATGTGCTCTACCTAGACTTCAGCAAAGCCTTTGATGCTGTCTCCCACAGTATTCTCCTGCAGAAGCTGGCAGCCCGTTGTTTGGATGGGTACACTCTTGGCTGGGTAAAGAACTGGCTGGAGGGCTGGGCCCAGAGAGTGGTGGTGAATGGAGCTCAATCCAACTGGTGGCCGGTCCTGCACTTTGGCCACAAGAACCCCAGCAGTGCTATAGGCTTGGGGCAGAGTGGCTGGAAGACTGTGTAGAGGAAATGGACTTGGGGGTATTGATTGATGCTCGGCTGAACATGAGCCGACAGTGTGCCCAGGTGGCCAAGAAGACCAATGGCATCCTGGCTTGCATCAGAAACAGCACTGCCAGCAAAAACAGGGCAGTGATTGTCCCCCTGTACTCAGCTCTAGTGAGGCTGCACCTCGAGTGCTGTGTCCAGTTTTGGGCCCCTCAGTGCAAGAAATACATTGAGGCCCTGGAGCATGTCCTGAGAGGGGCAACAAAGCTGGTGAGGGGTCTGGAGCACAGGCCATGTGAGGAGAGGCTGATGAAGCCAGGATCGTTCAGTCTGGAGAAGAAGAGGCTCAGGGGAGACCTTATTGCTCTCTATAACTACCTGAAGGGAGATAATAGTAAGCTGGGGGTTGGCCTCTTCTCTTGTGTAGCTGGTGATAGGTCCAGAGGGAATGGCTTCAAGCTGTGCCAGGGGAGATTCAGGCTGGATGTTAGGAAATAATGTTTCTCTGAAAGAGTGTTCAGGCAGTAGAATGGGCTGCCCAGGGAGGTGGTGGAGTCACCGACCCTGGAGGTGTTCAAGGAACATTTGGATGTTGTGCTGAGGGACGTGGTTTAGTGAGAACTATTGGTGATGGGTGAATGGTTGGACTGGATGATCTTGTAGGTCTTTTCTATCCTTGGTGATTCTGTGATTCTGTGATTTTTCTTCTTCATCTTCTTTTGCTTTGAAAAACAAAACCAAGATTCCCTGAGAAGCCTTCATCAAATTGGGTAGCACATGTCTACTGATTCTTCCCTTTAAACCTGTTGCTCCCTGAATGTGTATCTGAATAAGATAATTTGGGGTTTGATGTAACCTCGGGGCTAAGACAAGCTATTACAGAACCAGCCTGTTGTTTCTGGCAGCCTGATTGCGCTATTTGATGGGAGTCAGGCTGTGCCATTTTAAGTGTATGGCCACAGCTGCTAATTTTGCAGTAAACATTTCAGGGAAGCTCACTGAGGGCTTGAGCAGGACTCTTGCTCTTCTGCCTTGAGGTTTCTGTTCAGCAAGCAGCATGCCTGGCTGTGAAGGGAGAGACTGGCTGATGTTTTCAGCTTAACACAGATAACAGAATGGTTTTGAGTATAAATATCCCAAAACCATCACAAACTCAAAGCCTCTAATTAATGTGGGTGTCACATCAATATATGAGAGACCACCTGAGCTGAATGAAGTCCCTCTGCAGCATGCATAAGCGTGAGGTGATGAAGGACTTGTCTGCTTTATGAAACAGTGTCACTATTCCCACAGGCCCTGGACAGCACATGCAGTTCTTGACCTTTAGAAGAAATGATGTAATGTTCTTTAACTACAGCTTTGCACTTTGTTGTCATTCTGGGCATGTTTTGCTACTTTACCAACTATACATCTGTAATGATTGGCAGAGCAACTTAGAATTCTCTTCTAGCATACTTTGTTTGCTGTAACTGTGCAAAAATCACTCAATTTCTGCTTTCAAAAAATACATATTCTCTGACACTTTGTGACCCTCCGGACACTACCTTTCATCTCTTTGTTCTTTATCAGCCTCCAACAATTTTTTTTCTCCATGCTTTTCCAACAGACTGTTCCACATTCCGCTCCACTAAGCCAAAGACTGGACATTAGGAAATACTACTTCTCTGAAAGAGTGTTCAGGCAGTGGAATGGGCTGCCCAGGGAAGTGGTGGAGTCACCGACCCTGGAGGTGTTCAAGGAACATTTGGATGTTGTGTTGAGGGACATGGTTTAGTGAGAACTATTGGTGATGGGTGAATGGTTGGACTGGGTGATCCTGTGGGTCTTTTCTTACCTTGGTGATTCTGTGATTCTAAGATAGTTTGAAGTCAACCAGCTTGGCATCTCATAGTAGGTCAACACACCTCCCCCATAGCAGTGTGTCCTCACGGTTAGTATCTGGCAGTGGGAACACTGTTAAATTCCTTTACTCTCTGAACCAAAAACCATTTCAGAATAAAATAGGTTTGCAGCAGGCTGCAGCACAGAGCAGGCAGCTGCTGTTCCTCTCAACCAGGCAGGTAATAACTTACTGTCAAGAACACCTCCCAGCTGGGATACTTTTCCAGCTACAAAAGCTCATTTTTGGCTGCTATGTGTGCACTGCATGCCTCTGCCATCAGCAGCACACCCAGCACATTCAGCAGCCTATGGCCTCCGCACTGCTCCTGAAGCCTTAACAGAGTAACAGTGAGCCTTGCTGGGAAGACAAAACCCTTGGGCTGAGCAGGAATTTAAAGATTTTTTGGCCATAGTTCTTGCTTGAAACGTACAGCCAGATCTTGTGCTGGCTCACTTGTCTCTCCATGGGAAATCCTGTCAGCTGGCTCTTCTTTGACATTTGACAGCTGCAGTCCAGGCTCCTGTTCAAATGAACTACCTTGTGATGGTAGAGGCAGCCAGAAGAGTTGGATGGTTCCATCCTCCTTTCCTTGGAGGATGAGCATGTGTTCTGCAGAGAAGATGTGTGAAATTCTTTGTATTTGATGATTACCTTGTATGAAAAAAGCATCTCGTGTCAGCTGATCCCAAGGCAGGCATTGATGCAGTAATGGGATGGGTTCTACCAGCCCACTGTTATGTTGTGCTTTTGTGGCAGTTCACTAGAATTATTTCTGCCCTGAAGACCCAAAGCAGGGCTGTGCAGAACAATGCCATGGACTGTGTCCATCACTGTAAGCTAACATGGCAGCAGTGCTGAGTGCTGCTCCCTTCTTAGGCCCCCTTGTTCTGATGCAGTACACAGGTACCCAGCACAACTCGGTCCCACACAAACAGAAGATGGCCAAGACAGACAGCTCATTCATTCAAATCTATCTTTAAAGGCAGAGAGCATTTGCACCCAGCATTATTTCAGAATAGCTCATTCTGATGCACTGAAATGACCCACTTTCCTCCTCAGGTGAGACCCAAAAGTACCAGCTGAAATGACTGTTTCAGCTCTTCTCTGCAGCGCTGTAGTAAAACACTTCTAACAGTGCTCTCCTACATGTTAATACTCTGCACTTAGGAACTGTGCTTTGTGACAACATCTGCTATTAACCCTCATGGGGGGCTGGAACACGACAACTAAGCATGCAAAAGGAAGGCTTTACTGTTTTCTCACACTAATACAAAGATTACCTGACTTCCTTAAAGCACTGATTGCCTTCCCCATGATCCCTTTCTCCCTTCCAGTTTACTGTCACAGCACAGACATCCCTGCAGCTGGGACAGCAGTGGCACATTTGGACAAATTCCCCTTTGGAAAGCACTGAATGGATCAAGAGCTGGTTTTATTTCTCTCTTCTTTTCAGTGCAATTTAGCAGCTGGAAATGAGGGAGATAAACCAGCTCCACATGATGAAAACTTTCCGTAGATCATGGTCAGGGCATCGCTACAGCTGCATTTAAATAAGCAGGAGTTGTTTCAGAAAACCACAATTACATGATTGTTAGGATGGCCGGTATGCAGAGCCCCATGGAAAATACAAGGGTAGAAAACTTCTATCGAAGTTTTCTCAGATAGGTGCGAGGGTTTAGTCATGCTGCTGGAAGCTGAGAGGGCTGATCAACCTCACGCTTGCTGAGGTTGCTTGTCTATTGCCATGCTTTTCCAGCCATGGCTCCTTGAGGATTATCTATCCATGGCACTGGAGTGATGAGCAGCCATGCAGCCCTGGGCTCCATCCTATGGTTGCTGCAGCGTGTGTGTGGCTCTCAGGCCACATCAGAGCATTGCTTAGTGTTTCTCTCAGCAGGTGGCCTTTCAGACACCCCTGAGTTAGCACCTTATTAAAAGAAAGTGGCAGGTGAAGAGCAGCACCTCTGGCCAAAGTGCCACCCTGCTGATATGGTTTGGCCAGAGGTGCTGCTCAGTTGGCCTAGGGTCAAGTAGCAGCAGAGAGTCAACATCTTCCAAAGAACAGAAAGGCCAAGATCTCCCTGCCAGACCAAGCACATCATGTGGGAGCTCAGTGCTTGCCAGTCTGACCTTCTGCCCTGTGCTTCCTCCTCAGCAGCCCTGACTGGACTCCCACCTCACAGCACCTCACCACCAGCACATCTACATCTGGCCAACAGCCACTTCACCTAAAGGGAGCTGAGTGTCTTAAGGCTGCTCTGCAGTCATCACCATTTCCCTGGTGTGGTCTTTAGGAAAGCTGAGGGTACAAGAGGGCTCCGGGTGTGTTTGTCTGGTTTTGAGCTTGCTTCCTACAAAGCTGAAACCTCTCACATCTGTGAAACAAATCAAAAGCAAGTGACTGGTTCCAGGGGCACAGCTGTACTAACTGTTCTGCTCTACAGTGACTGCTTCTGACAAACCAACCAGCTTCAGGTCCCTTTGTCTGCAAAACTCATGTTGGAACTCAACATACAGGAACAATCACAGTCACCCTTTTGGCAACCAGATGCCAACAGCTGCAATTGGGTTTAAGGAAGCTCAGCAAGCTAATGGGACTTTCTAAGAGGCCCTGCTTTGTCTTCCTCAGAAAAAAATTATCTGTAGGTTAGAAACAAAAGGTCAAGGGGATGCAGCAGACTGCTAAATTGCTATTAGCTTAAACCTGCCTTGTGTGTGCTGGAAACCACCTCTACTGCCAAATCCCTTTTTCCAGATCTCTTTCCGTGAGCCTTTAGCTATCAGCTCCCGCACCAGGGAGTGCTGGTCCTTGGCAAGTCTCGACCATGTCTCCCTACACCTGCCCTAAGAGATGGGCTGTGTCTGTTCTTGTGACTGTTCTGACTTGCAGAGTACCTGAAACATCCTGTCACAGGCTTTTGGGAGCTGCTGCCTCATTTAGAAATGGAAAGCACTCAGGTGTGACCATAGCACCATGCCACAACCCAGGTGACTCAGGAGCACCTCGGGCTCCTTGGCTCCAGTGTACACCGGGCACAGCTGAAACACAGCTAGATTGGGCAGTTTTACAGGGAAAAAGCAAAAGGCAGGGATGCACACTGAGGCTAAAAACTGAAATGTGTTAACTGCACGGTCTGTTATCTGCTTGCTCCCTGACCTCCTTCCTAGAAATGGCTGATGCAGTCCTGGAAACACTTTCCTAGAAAGAAACCAGCCTTAGGCACACACCTGGTCTGGATACTTAGACTGCTTCAGGTTCAGGAACATTTTCAGCAAGGAAGTCAGAGACGTAAACGATGCATCTGCTCCTCCTCGCCCGCGCCTTTGATAGCACACACAGCACAAGAAGGGCTCCCAGCAGTGGAAATGGCTTTTAATGCAGCTCTTTCCCGCTGAGCTGCATTAACTCTCTTCCATGTCCATGAGCCTGCCCAGACAATGTGCTTAAATGCTTTGCAAGACCAAGATTAAAGAGGAAAACAAACCGCAAACATTTAGTATTATTAGGGGATATCTGCTGTCCTCCCTGCTTATGCTTTGCTGTATCAATAGGTAACAACATGCATGTATGCAAAATGAGACTTCTAAAAATCAATCACGACAAGAAAACATCTCATGATTAGTTACCCTCTTTTCTGTTTCATGCATCTCTTACAGTTTTTCCTCTTTTAACATCCTACAGGGAAGATGTGTTGCAAAGATCTTCATGGACCCCTCGCTATATCCTAAAAATCTACGCAGACTTAGGTGACTGAAAAGCAGCTGCAGGTAAGCAAGCAGCATGTGGCAAGAGCAAGGTGGGCAGAGGAAGCAATTTTGGTCCAAGGTTGGTATCAGATGTGCTCCTTGTGGTGACATTTGTAGGAAGCTGAGCCTCAAGGCAACACATTCACTGCTGGAAGCCTGTGTCTAGTGTATAAACTTCTCACATTACTCCACGCACAGCTTCATTCTTCTAGCTTAAGATGTAAAAACTCCTGTGTTGCAAACACACCATTTCGGAGCCTTTGGGAATTCTGAAAACATTCTTAAAACTTCTGAAACCTTCCTTCCTTCTGCAAGAAACTAACAAGGCAAATTTCCATTCCCTAGGCACATTTACCATTAAGGGCTCAAATGAGGAGGGACTTTTCTCCTCCACCCACGTGCTTGCTGATCCCCTTCCTTCCAGTGATTTTCTAGCTCCCTCAGTCTTGAAGATCCAAGCTCTCCACTATCTATGCCCTTGCACACTCTGATTCAAATGAATGTTCAAAGGTTCCAGCAATTTCTACTTCTCTGATTCAAGGCAATCAACACACAAATCGCAGCCCTTGTGTAGTGGCATGTGGTGGCTCTGGTGTAGGACACATTCCCAGCAGGGTCTGAACACTGCCCAACCTCCAAAAGAAAATCCATCAGGTGTGACTGCTGCACAACTTAGAAAATATTTGGCCTAATTTATATACAAACTCGCATCTTCTAAACTGACTTATTTCACTACTACAAACCATCACATACCCACTCTTGTTCTGGCTCAAAAATCAGTTTTTGCAAGAATACACACACAACCCACACAGCCTGAGCAAACCAACATGAAACAGTGAGCCCAAGGCTGGAGGTGGAGAGGGAAGCAGCCGTGGATGAGGAATTTCCGGGTGTCACACAAGCAGATACATACATATGCATATAATAAGGGTAAGAAGGATTTTTTTTTTCTTTTTTTTTCTTTTTTTTTTTTTTTTAACAAAACATCAGAGAAAAGTGTTTTATTGTTACTAAAAAAAAAAAAAACAAAAAAAAAAAAACCAAAAAAACCCAAAACAAAACAAAAAAACAACCAACCAAACAAAAAAAAACACCTAAACAATGCTCTAGTGATTTAGGCCACGGGTTCTCTAGCTCAGACGCATGGCATGGAACACACATTAACAGGGAAAGTGTCACACAGACATCTCCCCCTCCAGCCACAACCAAGCACCCTACTCCCTTCCCCTTGGTGATCAAGTAACATCCTTATGTGAGTACAGCAATTGTTTACATGTAAAAGTAGAACTGTTTACATGTAAAAGTAAAATTAGGAAAGTATTTAATTTATTTTTTGCCTTTTTTTTTTCTTCTCATTTTTCTTTTTTTTTTTTTTTTTTTTTTTTTGTTGTTGTTGTTGTTGTTGTTAAGATTAAAAAGTAGTGATTTAGCAGCTGGAAAGAAAAAAAGACAGCATCATGTGAACAGCTAGAGCTGCACAGACCACCAGCAAATGCTCCACAGGTTACTCGTGGTCCACAGACCACAGTTCACAAACTACATCTTGGGGCTTCACAAACTCGATGATGGCAGACGCTTCTTCACAGTGAGAGCCAGCAGGTCATCTTTGGTTGTTGATGAGACACCCAGGAGACTTAATGTACCCAGCAGCAGCTCAGTTGGCACTTGGTGAGCAGGCCTCAGGCACCTCATAGGGTGGGCAGGCTGGGAAGAGCACCGTGTTGTTCCCTGCGCTTGTTCCACCTCTTGATTCTGATAGGTCGTGTTCCTTTTCACCCTTCTGGGTTTCTGGGTTTCTAACGAACACCAGGGCAGCCAGCAGGTGAGGAAAAGAGTGCTGGAAGCTGGGCAGCAACAGATAAACAAGCCATGGAGAAGGGCTATCAGGATTCTCTGCTCCAACAGCTGCAACCTCCGTAGTCGCTGTGTCATAAGTCCCCAGGACAACACCACTGTTTCAAGTCACACGAGGCACCACACTCATACGGCTGTGGAAACAGGCATGGCCCTGTGGCCACCTGCAGCCTCTCAGCAGCATGCAGCAAGCAGCCAGCTGCTGCTGGCCATTAAGTTCTCTGCAGAAAGTCTCCCACGCAGCAACCCCCCACATTCATGTTGTTGTTATAAAAACAATTGCTCTCACCCCTCTTTTTTTGGTAGACACACATACATACACACACTATATGTACACGATTTGGAATCGAGGATCTACACAACGAAAGGGAAGCCAGCACCGCTGTGATGGTGCACACATTCAGCAGCTGTCAAAGGAGAAGTCGTTCTACTTTCTTTTAAACTTGCAATGCTTGTCTTTATTTTGTTCTTTATATTTTGAAAGTGAAAAGAAATAGTATCCGAGTCAATTTCTTTTTTTCTTTTTCTTTTCTTTTTTCTTTTTTTTCTTTTTTTTTTTTTTTTTTAAATATTTGTTCTATGTATTTACAAGCCTTAAAGTTGCTCTAAAGGTTCTGAAAGTATCACTAGTACTTTGTTTTTTCCCCAGGGTAGCACTGTTTTGAATGAGTTATTTTTGGAGCACTCTGGTCCACAGCCGTTTTCTCAAATTCACTTCCTTCCGATGCAAGGTTATGCACTACGTCCTTTTATGTTTCTGAAGCAAGCTGAGAGGCAGGCAGAAAAATCTGATGACAATTTAAAAAAGAAAAAAAAGGATCTCTTCCTCATCTAGCTTACCCCAACCCCCTTGAAAAGCTGTCGCTATTTATCATGCTTTGAAACAAAACTGAGGTGCATACGAAGGGGAGGGAAATTTATTTCTCTGCTTTTGTTCTATTATACAATTTGTTTACAGAAACTGCAAATTTAAAAATTACACTGGCATTTGCAGTCCTTAAAATAATAAATTAAAAGTTTTAAACCTTTTTTTTTTTTTTTTTTTTTTTTTGCTAAACAGGTTTGTTTTGCTTCGTGTTTTCATGAGTCCTCGTTTAAAAAGAAAAGGAAACAAAAAAAAAACCAAAAAAAACCAAAGATTAAAACAGAAAATATTTTCTATAAATAATACATGTGTTTTGGTTTAGTGCTCCTGCCAGGTTTGAAGTTTACTGTTTTTTCAAGTACCTTTTCTTTCCTCCATGATCACCTTTGTGTTTATCTACTTTTACCTCTCCCACTCGTGCATGTGTGGGGGAAGGGGGGCTCTGCGCGAGAATTGGCCTTGCTGCACTGTGATTGGCGAAGACGTGAAACTTTTTAAAAAAATACTTAAATTGTTTTTTTTGTGGGTTTGTTTTTTTGTTTTTTTTTTTTTCCTGTATTTTAAGTTTTAATTATCCTCTGACTCCTCTTCGGCCTCCCGTAGCCATGTGAAGAACGCTGTGACGGATTTCAGCGCTACTCCTTTCCCATTCTGCTCTGCTGGGTCCTTGCTGCTTTCCCACTTGTAGAAGGCATCCTCTGATATTACCTCCTCATCATACAGGCAGTCGAAAAACATCCGCAACAAATCTGCAATAATGGAATCAGGGGAGAGAACAGCTGTTAGAACTGTGCAGCTGAAGCCAGCAGGCAAAGATGAGGTTATGGATAAAGGGATTAATGCGGTCTTTAATGCAAGAGATGCAGACATGAGTAAAAGGAAGATCTGCCCCTGAATTATTGCTTCCTGGCTGCTCAGACAGAGCTAAGGGGGAAGGCAGCTCCCTCCACATAAGGGTTAACCTTCTACTGTTTCTTTTTTTGTTCTCTTTGCATTACAGAGATTTTTTTCTTCTGCGCAGCCGCTTGTAGGAGCAAACAAGAGAAGAGCCCACCTCTGGCCATGCATTTGGGGAGCTGTACTTCTCTAAAAGCTAGAATCTGGACAAGCAGAAACCACTGTACACCGTGTTATCTCATCTGCCATGTACAACGGTAAAATTCTGTTTTTGTTGTCAGGAAAGCACCTCTTTCCAGACACTACTGCCAGACTGTCAAGGGTTTGAATCCCCAGTACACGAACAACACTTACTAGGAGGCTGATCAAGTTTTACTATTGATGCTTGTAGTGCATAAAGTGCTTGTAGTTCCTTCTCTGTGTCTGAGTCTAGGTACTTGAGTAAGATCGGCACTCTCTGTTTGATAACAGCAGTGTCCACGCGGAAGCTAGAAGAGTCCACTGAAGGGAAGAGAAGAAAATAGGGTGAGCTGTGGTAGATGGCAGCAGGAGTAAATCTTCGATCATCTTTATTCAAAAAGAAATCACTGCTACTGGTTAGCATGGAGAGACAAAGAGAAAAGAAACAATAGGAAGTATTTCTGATCAATGTCTTTTTCTGGAAGTCTTGATTTTTTACAGTTCCCCAAAGGCAGCTGTTATCTGTAGTGATCCTGGCACTAACCAGCCTGCTTCACAGAATCACAGAATTGTAGGGGTTGGAAGGGACCTCTAGAGATCATCGAGTCCAACCCCCCTGCCAAAGCAGGCTCCCTACACCACATCACACAGGTAGACGTCCAGGTGGGTCTTAAATATCTCCAGAGAAGGAGACTCCACCACCTCCCTGTGCAGCCTGTTCCAGTGCTCCGTCACCCTCACTGTAAAGAAGTTCTTCCGCACGAACTTCCTATGCTGTACTTTCATCCCATTACCCCTAGTCCTATCCCCACGCACTAATGAAAAGAGACCAGACTCACCACTATGGCTCCCACACCTCAGGTATTTATAAACCTGGATCCAGTCCCCTCTCAGCCTTCTTTTCTCAAGTCTAAACAGACCCAGTTCCCTAAGTCTCTCCTCATTGGGGAGATGCTCCAGGCCCTTCATCATCTTAGTGGCCCTCCACTGGACTCTTTCCAAGAGATCCCTGTCTTTTTTGTACTGGGGAGCCCAGAACTGGACACAATATTCCAGATGAGGCCTCACCAGGGCAGAGTAGAGGGGGAGGATCACCTCCTTCGACCTGCTGGACACGCTCTTTTTAATACACCCCAGTATGCCATTGGCTTTTTTGGCTACAAGGACACACAACAACACTTCAATATAGCTCTGCAGCACAATTCACACAGATGGATGTTCAGACAATGCACAATGGCTAGAGCTAACATTTCAACTATCTAGAAGGTCTTTAGATAACTTCCTTTTTTCTTTTTTTTTTTTTCTTTTTTTTTTTTCCCTCCCCCGAAAATACTAATGCATAAACAGAATCACCAGCTGCACATGACACAGGATGTCAGGAATATGCAAAAATACATGTCAGAAGTCCATCCGTAACACAGATACATTAGCAGCTTTATAAGTAGATCAGACAACACGATTCAGTGATTTTTTGAAAAGAGAAGAAAAAATACTCCATTAGAAGCAAGGCCAAAAAGCAGAACAGAAGATGTTTCTGATACACTCCCAGCAAAGATTCACCAGGTAACTCTCCAACATTTGTCATAAAATCCTGCATCATTTCCCCATTAACACTAGGTGGCATCAGAAAGGTTCTCTTCTCAGAAAAGGTACTGAGCTGTGCCTTGCAATGAGATGAAGCTCAGCCTGTTCCCTGTGCTGAGCCATAATTCTTACCATTAGGAGCAGAAGTGGGTGCTTTACAAGCAGTTTTTTGCTTTACCAGACACCAAGAGTAAAATTAAGGAAAACAACGTGAATTGATCAGTCTGCAAGAGCAACCCTGCGAGACTGAGGCTCATGACTTAGGAACCCACTAGAAATAGAAATAGAAATCCTCTATTTCAAACAGAGCACTGCAACTGCTGTACCTTCAGATAAGCCCTATAAACTGTATTTTGGAAAATGCAACATGATTTGGACATAAAACTATTAACCAGACAGCAATACAAGCTGGCTTCTGTTCTGCAACCTGCATTTCCAACTCACACATGGCAATCTGCAATGGTAGAGTGCCCATGCAAGCTTGCTGACAAAGGAGTAGAAATGCTGATTCCTTTAATATCGTCTAGAGTATTTCCACATTCACTAGAATAATCAATGAACAATCTGGTATTATTCAGTCACCTGAAATATCTGCGCGTGCAAGGTCACTGGGCCATGCCAGGGCCTGAGCGCACCACAACCAGGGAAGCGCTTGGCCATTGCAGGGGAACAGACATCCTGCTCTTGAACACTAAAATTCAAATCTTGCATTACAAAAAGCAGTTTCATAGGGGAGAAAAAAAGTGATATAAACTTGAAAAATAAGTATATTATTGACTCCTTGCAAGGTCAGTTGGTATGGTGTTTACACTGCAAGTTACTCACCTATAATAGCTGCTTTACAAACTGCTGTCATTAAAGCTCTAAGGAATGTAGGTGAACTCATCTGGCTTTCATCTAGATTAGCCTGAAATCAAGAGTAAATGGACCAGTTAAAAACATGCTGGTGCATAAGAGGAACCGTTTCCAAGTTCTACCGCTGAATTTGGCAGGAAGTTGAAGCTCAACAAAAGCTGCTGCAGAAGGAATCCAGTTCACCCCATGCAAAAACTCAACTTCCCCATTCACTTCTTGGAAACAGCTCAGGTACATCAACATGCAACAAAAGTTCTCCTATAATCAATACACCACTTAATTACTCCCACAACCCATCATATGCCCCAAAAAACAAAAGTAAAACAATAACACTTGTTGTTTATAGTACCCTTATGCATCTGCTGTGAGCTTTTAAAACAAAATGCTCCATGGATGGAGACTTGTTTGTTCTGCAGAAGACACTCAGAGAATAGCTATATAAGTCGTCCAAGACTACAAAGAGAACCTGCGGGTTTCCTTAGATTTTCAGTGCTTCTTTCATTCTGCTCTCTAATTCTCTAACAGCCACAGAAAATACCATTTCTCACACATTCCTCCAGCAACAGAAATAAGTGGAATGAAGCTGACCAAGACTTAGCTGTCAGCAGAGAGCTAACTGAATTGAGCTGAGTATCATTTCAGGCATAAGATTCAACACAGCCCTTAAATAACACAGCCAAAGACAGAGAGCAGTGCCTGGTCTAGTCAGAGCAATACAGGTGAGAGCTGTAAATGCTGATTGATAGTTTCCCACCTTGGCGGCACAAATTCAGCAACAAGGAAGGGGCTCTGTGCCAGCTACTTGATCTTACAAGCTGTCTCCTGGCAGTTTTCCTTCCAGATACCTCAGGCCTAGCATTGTATAAATGTAAGAGGACCTGAGAGACTGTAGAGATGCTGCTTTAGATGAGAAAATATTCACAAAAGCTGTCAATGAACTGTGCCCAGAGGGTTAAAACTGTCTTTGTACCTCTACCCAGTCAAAGATTTGTTCATCATTCGCCTTGTCCTCAACAATGAGTTTTTCTAGCTGCTTGTTCAACTCTTCCGCAGAGAGTTCTTTCTCTGAAAGTGCTTCTGAGGAACTGGAACAGTCGGACTCCATGAACTCCAACTTCTGCAACATCAGAAGCGATGATAAAGATTAGTTAAACAAACTTCTCCACATCAAGTTATGCCAAGCCGAGGCAGCAAGCTACTCTTCATTGTTTTCTGCATCTTTCAAATGCAAAGTTAACACTGCAATGATCTATAATACTGTTCCAAATGCTATAAAGCATTTTACAAAAGTGGGAATTTCATTATCCAGCAAAAACATCCCAGCATCCCGGAACTACTCCAGCCCTGCACAGTAGGAGTGTGCACAAAATAAAGTGCATGCTGCTCAGCTAAAACTACAGGGAACTGGAATGCAATTACCAGAGTCAGCATTTGCTCTGAAAAGCTGCAGCTAATGCCTCCCTTCTTGTAAAATGTGACAGAGGATCTGCAGTGCCCCATCAACTGCCAGGCTCTGGTGATCCATTTCATTGCCTGCAGCACAATACTTCTTATGTCCTAAAACAGGGCAGTGGGTCAGCTGGGGCTCCCAAAAATGACCTCCAGGTACTTCATTACACAGGAGCACAACCACCAGCTGCAAGGTGCCCGCTGTCAGCCTTGGCTCCTCCTCATTGTGAAACTCTCTGGGACTCAGTGGGACTGGTGAATACATGCTATTACTTGTTCTGACGCTTCTGCACACAGTTTGCCCTGCTTGCTGCAAAACTAATTCCTGAACTTATTCCTCTCTTTAGAAGAAATACATCTACTAGCTGAAACCAGCTGGTGGGACATGCATGCCTAGGATCAGAGAAGCCAGTCCTGCTGGCATTTCAGAAAGGTGCTGAAATCATATAACATCATATCAGAAATGGAGACATTTCATCCCATAGCAACTACACCTAAGAATGGGACTGGAAGGGGATTAACAAACACGATACACAAGTCAGCATGACAAAGTCATTAAGCAGAGGCTTGCTCTTCACTCACTTGTTCCATGAGAAAGGTATGTACATCCTCCCCTTCAGGTAAGTAGTCCTTCCAACTGAGGCCAGTCTCCCTCCATAAGGCTCCCACTTTCTTATGGCTCTAAAATACAAACAGTTTGCCCATTTGAAAGACTTGAGAGATAACCATGGGAGCTTACACAAGCTGGAGTGGTGCAGCTGTGTCAGGGGAAATAAAGAACCATTCAGCTACAAACAAGATGCCTAGCGATAATGTGAAAATGTCTGGAAATCCCGTGCAAGAGAAATAGACACAGTCCTGCCACATGTATATGTAACTTGTAAAGTGGTCAGATGCCATGGTGATGGGTAATAAACAAGGCATAACGTGACACATGGGGTTTGAAACAGCTTCAGCCAGAGATCACCTATGAGAAAAGACATGCCTGAGTAAGGCACAGTTTCCCATGGCCGCGACAGAGCTGGCAGACAGAGGAGTGTGATTCTTCTGACTCTGTCAGGAACTTCCTCCGTAACACATTCCACCCTGCCCCGGCCAATTAGCGACTTCTAGAAAATTATTATTTACATGGCTGTTTTCTGTTCACAGAAAACCTCCAATTTGTGTACACAGTACCCAACTGTTCAATTTTGAGAATTTGTTGCAAGTGTTGAGGAAAATCTCATTTGCAGCACACACTGCACAGCCAATGCTGTGCTGACCCTTTGGTACCCTGCCTAGCACAGCATGGGTATCATTCTAACAAGAACACAATCAGCTCTTTTCACTCGAAAGCTCTGCAAAATCACTGACCCCATAGCACCTGCACACGGGAGATCACTGCATAGCCCAAGTTAAACACTGATAAAAGCAGCTTGATTTTCCATTTACAAAGCAGATTAGAATCTTAAATTTAGAATACAGACTATTAAATGCTAATGGTGCGTAGCTCCTGCTATGATTCATCAGGATCAGACTATTCATGAGGACTGCTATTGCATGGAAACACCTGACTTGAAATAACCAAGTCTAAATATTGGCCTGGACAAGAGAATTATAAAGCTAAGACAGAAAGAGAAACCCAAGCTTGTCCTTCCCAGCCCCCAGAGCAGAGCAGCTCTCACAGAACAGAGGAGAAAAAACAAAATCCAGAATCAAACAGAACAAAAAACCCCACCGCTGTCCAAACAAGCATCAGACAAAAAGAAATCAATAAAACATCACTATTTGCACTGCTAGCCTGAAATGCTCTAGGAACAGTCACCCTTACTTAAACACATGCTTAAAAACAACCGAAAAGGCAAGTGCAGGATTTTACAGCATTTAAAATAGACACTATTCCAAGTGTATATTCAGCTGGATTTAAAAAATAAAAATAAATTTAAAAAAAAAAAAAAAAAAAAAGACAAAAATGGAGACAGAGTTATAGGGAAACCACCAAACTGTTTGGACACACAACTGTGAAATGTGTAAGAGAGCTCTAAAAGTCACAGGGTGAAAAGGTGTCACTACCCCCTAGTGATGGGTGAGTCTTAAGAGTTGGCAGGTTTAGTTTGGATAAGCACCCAGAAGTCTGAGAGGCCATCTGGAGCTTATCCGAACTCTCAGAACCTCTCCGGTCTGCAAGAACAGCTCTCTCGCAAGATTTCCGGCACTTGCTGCTTCTGGTCAGCCCAGAAATACCTTGAGAATGTCCCTCTTGCAGTATTTCAGCACTCTAGCTTCTGGAAGAAGCCAGGTGCAAAGGTACCTGCAAAAGGGAAAAGTGATGAGAAAAAAAAAGTTAACTTTTTGGAACCTCACAAGGCTTGGTTTGAAACTGGGGATGAAGAAGCAAGTTTCCTAGGTTATCTGGACTGGCCGGCCCATCCCTAAGTATCTTCAAGTGGGAAATGTAAGCAGTTGGTTTCATGCATAGACACATACTTCCTGCCTGCAGCTCATAGGAACGATGCTCCTGGACACTTACCATTTGTTTGCACAGAAGGTGCAAGATTTCAGCAAGCAAGACCCCGGCTCTTCCCACAGGAAGTAAAGGTTTGCTAAATTCTCTAGAATAAGAGAAAAACAGGTATCTTTGATCATAATTCTTTTTTTTTTTTTTTCTTTTTTTCCTGAAGAGAGTTAAATACTCATATAACAGTGTTCCAAGTCTGGAAGGCAAGGCAAGGGGTATCATCAAATGGAGGCAGGAAAAAAGCTGTAGTTTCTACCAGGGATAAAGGATTTAATCTAGCTAGCAAGGCTGATAGAACAGACTTTGGTGACGCAAGCCTGCTTGCCACAACAGTTAATTACAAATACTTTCTTCATTTTTGCTTGAGGCCAAATCCATTCAATTTTTATGGGGTGCTGCATTTAGGTAGCAGAACCCTACATCATAAGAGCTTTTGAGGAAAAAAGTTATGACTGTCTCAATAAACTACCTACTTAAGAAGGGAACAATTCAACTGACTTCTAGTTAATCCCCAAATATATGATGAAATGTACAAAATATAGGAACCACGGTCCTGGGAACAGCTTCCAGCCCTGCCGGCCAGGTTTATGTCTGTGTTTAAGGCACTGCCCAGACAGCTGTTATTACACCCTGGGGCACAAAGACACCTGCGCGACACCCCACTCTCTCCAAATCAGTGTGTTTCTGAATGGCACTGACTGTGCAACATCAGGTTAACGAATACTTCAGCCAGAGTAAAAAAGACTGAAATACATTTATGGCTAAAACTCTCACCCCTGAACCATGTCTGAAGAGCAGCAAGCTCCCCACCCCAGCTTTTGGTGCAAATCCCAAGTCCCAAGGGATATCCAGCAACCAATATGAGAAGGTGCACCTTTAACACGCTCTGTCTTTTATCTACTGACAAGAACCATGCTGTGGAGATATGACACAGCCAGGCAGACAGTTGGAGCTTGGCTGTCACTGAAAAAGAACAGCACTGCTTACTGTATAAGTTCTCTCATAGAGATTCCTCCTTCTTTTAACATGGGGGTCACCAGCTCAGCTAGGTACAACCATATATGGGGTATATCTATGGCCATATCGTCTGCCATCTCCAAGGTATCTGAAAACCTTAAAAAAGAAAAGAAAAATGTCAAGCATTAAATACAACTCAAACTGCAACTCTTCCTGCAAAGTAAATCTGCATTTTATAAATCCTCCGTTAAAAACAAAAGCAAATCACAAAGATAACAAAGACATCTTATGCTTGCAAGTGCTTTGAATCTACCAGGAGCTGATTTCTTCAGGCAGTAACATGTAAATCCAGCAGCTAGGGATGATGCATTCAGAAAAGCTCCATGGACAGTAGCTTTTGTATCCCATGAATGTGTTGCTTGCTAACTAGTAAAACTTAACAGACAAAAGTGCTTTTTACATTTACAAGACCAAATAAATGGAGCCTTCTTAAAAAACCCATGCAGAAGGAGAAGGGGCTGGCTCCATCCTCCACAAGCTATTTGTTTAAAGCTGCAGAACAGAAAATGCATCAGGCTGAGTCACAAAACCATTCTCCAGTTCTGGATACAGTTCCCAGCATAGCTCAAAACTGCTTTTCCAGATAAAAGTCTGGTAGTTGGCTTCACTTTCCAAGCCTGACAGAAGATGATGATTTTTCTGGTCTCCTGCCTGTTTTGATCATAGTTCACTTCTCTCTTAAAAGCTTGAAGATTCTGAGGTTCAACTTCTAAGCAGGAGCTGTCTCCTTTGCTTTGCTCCTCATGTGCTCTGCCACTAATCCAGCTCTATTCAAACACTTGGGCCTGCAACTGGTTTCCTGTTGTATCTCTCCAGACCTGTGCTGTGACCATCACTCATCCCATAACCCCTTACACAGGGGTTAGGGTAAGTAACAAAAGTAACTGTTGTGCATCGATAAGTGTAGTGGTTTTTAGTGTTCTTCTCACGTGCCCACTGGAAACCACAAAGGGCACTTGCCCTTTCAGCATCCTCGGGAGCTGTTCTGCTTTATTTATGCCATTTTCAAACCACACATTCCACCGTTTCAACATGATCCCAGGTTACTTGGCATCACAACCACTTCTCTGCAACCGAGGAAGCACAGGAATGGCTCTAATCACAATCCATTATGGAAATGTATCACTTCAGACAGCCATCAGTGACTGCATGGACATAAACACGTGTACTCCCTGCACACGTATTTTCTTACTGCTGCACCACACGGTTTGAACTTACACCGCCTAAACATTTCCTAGGAGCCACTCAATTTCATCACAATGAAATTCACCACCAGACATGAGTGCAGAGGGAGCACCTTGTATGATACCAATTCTGACCTGGATGTACATTCTCAGACCCTTAAGGGTCCTTAGAGCTGACACCTTAGAGCTGAGCTGGCACTGTGTGGATGAAGCCTGTTCTATCAGCAGGTCAGCAGCTGTGCACAGCGCTTTGGATTATTGAGCTTCCAGGCAGCAGTGTCACATCAAGATTTTTATCTTCCTCCTCCCCTTTTAATCACATTCAATGGCTTGCCAGAAGGCAAACACTGACACTGCAAAGCAGAAATCTCAACACACACATTAAAATATACACCTATGTGTTAGAAATACACAAATACTTACATTCATTAAAGCATTTGAAATAATTAAAAATGTGCTAAAATATTTGTATTACTTGTAAGCACACCCAGGTAGAAATGCTCCTCTCAAAAGGATGCGTGGCAAGGGTAGGATGCCAACGTGAGGTGAGAAATCATTCCTCTCCAACACAAATAGTGCTCAGCTGCACCGAGCACTCAAAAAAAGCATCAGTTTCTATGTGCAGAATACAAACCCCTTGAAGAAATCCTGCTTGCTCAGCTTTCCCGACTGCACCAACTGATGTAATAACTGGCCCATGTGATCCCTGGTGATCTGACTCCTCTCCAGCGTCGACTCCACTCCCACTCGCACAAACACAGGCAGCAGGCTCTGGGCACTCAGCTCCTCCACGCACTGCATCGCTTCCTGTTTTGAATGACATGCAGGGTCAGCTGCCTGAACTGCAGACATCTAAAGATCCCAAAACGAAACAAAAAGCACTGCAGGATGATGTCTGCTGCCAGTTCAGGGTGTCCTGCTCAGCAACTGGCACACAGCATTGGAGCTGTTCTGACAGCAGCTCAGGAGATCGCTGCCTTTCGGTTCTACTTCATGAATAAATATATAGCGAAGTCAAACCAGGCTGTGGAACTTCATCACAGATCACCACTGAAATGGCAATCAGGAATCAAAAAAAGACCAAAATTACACTTTGCAAGCAAGATAATTTTTAAAATACACTCCAGGGCAGTGCTTGGCAGCCAAGTGTAGGGACAGAGGTTGTCTTCTGGATGTCACCAGAATCTCCACTATTCCATAACATATCAAGATGAGTTCAAAAGAGGACATCAGGTTAGCTTCACTACTGACTTGGCTGGCTGAACAGGAATGCCTACGTTACAACAGCACACTATACAAAAAAGCAGAAAACACAGTTAATGTCAAGAGGGAAATTTCCTCTGTATAAAGCTTCCACTTTCTGGCATGTACATTTTGCAACCTATGCAAATAAAACAGTCTTAAATACAGACTGCCATAGCTCTGCTCCTTAGCCAAGTGCTCCATTAACACAAGAGCTGGCCTATTAATGTGAGACAAAGCTGCATTCGTCAGAAACTTTGTCACCACATTTGAAGGGCACTGAGAATCCAAAGTAACCCCTTACTGCAAATGAGCTGCCCCAGTCTGATGCACCTCTGAACCAGATGTACACAAGGAAACCCCAAACAAATCATTATAAGGATATTCCCTTTTCCCCTTTTAATTAGAAACACTATAAAATCCAATTCTGTTTGAAGGGTGCCAAGTGAGGAATACCCCTAGCACTGTCATTTCAAACTCTGCTTGTTTTTGAATTTTATTTCAGCAAAAGATCAAACCCATCAGTTCTGCAGCACCCCTTCCTGCAAACTCCCTGGACAGGCTAAAAATCCATTGACATGGGAACCTATAACTAGAAGTGATGACAGCTGCTCAATAATCTTCAATGTTTATTAAAAATACTCTGGAGTGGTTTGCTCAATATTCATTATTGCTTTATCTGCCTGTGGATCAGAACAGCACATGCTTTGATAACTAAATGAAAACCTCAGTTTATTTTCCCACTAGCTCTTCTGTTTCCAAAATTGCTGTTATTATGGAGCCGCTCAGTGATTCGTGACAGATACACATCCATCTTGCTGCTTACAACACACAAACCAGCCCATTTTCCCTGCTTCTAGCAAGGCAGAGAACATCTATATGGAGCTGCTGCCACCCAAGCCTCACCAGCACCCACTGCTGCTGTGAGCCCTGGGAGCAGTGGGTACCACTGTTTCTGCAGAGAAACATCCTCAGCTGCAGACCCTTCTGCTAAGCAAGGATCTCACATTGCTCACCTTAAAGTCATTAATATGCAAGAACTCATCAATGATAGATTTGCATTTTCTCTCAATTTCCTCTTCCGATAGCGAAGGCTTCTCTTGAACTGGAGCTGGGGGAGCCTCTAGTTTTGCTGGTGGAAGCAGAAAAACAGCATTTGGAAAGGAAAATCAGAACTGTTTCCAAAGATGACAGTTTGAAAACAGAAGTCACGGAGCCAACCCTGCCGGCTGGCCAGCCACAGCCCACAGCAAGCTTTACTGTGATAACCAAAACAAAGATGATTTGCAAGCAGAAATGTGAGGGCTGTGCAGGGTGTGCTTCCTGGCTCGCCATCAGGCACACATCACTTCTTCCTTGGTTACATTCTCCCCTCTACAAATATCCAGTAACTCTGTAAATCGACCTTTCTGCAGACACTATGTAGTGACACGGGATGCAACACCTTCAAAGCACTCTATCTGCATTAAATAATTAAACTTTGAGCTATTACAGCAGTTCTGAGGGTATGCTGTACCTTTAAAACATGCTGTGAGGGGCTGTGCATCCCCAAACCTCCCAGAGCAGTGAGCGTGTGCTGCGTTGTATGGGCTGAGATGCACTCCTCACAGTTCCTACAATGGTACCAGTTTCTGTGTGCAAGAACCAGAACCTGGTACTTATTGCAAAAGCTGCGTCCATAGGGAACATTGTCTCAAATGTCCTCAGTATGTCCTCACAAGCAAAACAGGATCCAAAACTGGGAGCTGCAGCTCTGACATTGTGACAGCTCACCCCAGTGGGTGTTAGCACCATGCTGCACCGGGCCCGGCATGGAACCAGGGCTGGCAACAAGCAGAGCTAAAAGCTCCACTTAGGGATTCTGCCTTGGTAACAACCAGTTCCCTCCTCTGCTCTGGCCTGGGGAGGAGCCTACACCCTAGGGAGTGCCTATGGGCTGGACCTGTGCTTGGTTTTATCCTCTGGTTGTGCCAATTCTGTAACCAGCTGGAGATGAACAAATGCAAAGTATCCCTCTCTATTCTGCCTTTCCCTCTCTACTCTGCCCTCATGAGGCCCCATCTGCAGTGCTGTGCCCATGTCTGGTGCCTCCAGTACAAGAAAGACAGAGAGCTGTTGGAAAGGGTCCAGAAGAGGCCACAAAGATGCTCAGAGGGCTGCAGCACCTCCCCTGCAAAGACAGGCTGAGCTGGGCTTGTTCAGCATGGAGAAGGCTGTGGGGTGACCTCATTGCAGCCTGCCAGGACCTAAAGGGAGTCTCCCATCCCAAACAGGATGGGAGCTAACTCTTTGAAAAGGGCAGATAACAGCAGGACAAGGGGAAATGGTTTTAAGTTGAAGGAGGGAAGATTAAGGCTAGACACAGGAGGAAGTTCTTTTCTATGAGAGTGGTGAGGTGCTGGAACAGCTGCCCAGAGAGTCTGTGGACGCCCCGTCCATCCCTTGAGGTGTTCTAGGCTAGGTTGGATGGGGTCCTGGGCAGCCTGAGCTGGTATGAAATGTGGAGGTTGGCGGCCCTGCCTGTGGTGGGGAAGTTAGAGCTTCATGATCCTTGAGATCCCTTCCAGCCCAAGCCATTTTTTGATTCTGTGAAAGGCAAACCTCCCTTAAACAAACACAACATGCCATATGCTGATTCTGCTCAAGCCCTACCTCTGTGACCAATCACAGGAGACAATATACACTGAGAAGATGCTTCTGGACACTGATTTTGGAGACCTGTATCCTAGAAACAGGTGGCAACAGCAGCAGGGTACCAGCAGGAAGGACAATGCCACATGCTGGCATTTTGCTGCTCCCTGCAGCCTCCAGCTCCAAGGAAACATCCAAAACTCCAAAGAGGATATGGTGGCAGAAAATGATGCTAAAACCTGTATGCATCAGTTGTGTTATAAACTTCTGGGTGGTTCTTAGCTATCACAGCACAAAAGCACGTTACCATGGGCCAAATATTCACACCACAACACAGACACCCATCACTGCTGCTTACAACCTCTGATCCCGAGTGCAGAAGAGTTGCTTACCAGGCTCCTTGGCTTTGCTCCTCTCTGCCTCCGTGTTGTTCCTGTCCACCTCCATGCCACCTGTCAGCTGCTTCACAGTCTCCAGCATCTCTCTCCGCTGCTCCTCCTGTGCCTGATTGTCGAGCAGCAGCTCCTTACTGCTGCTGCCCCGTAGGAAGGTGTTGGGGCGGGACAGGGAAGGTGGGAGAGGCTTATCATTCTTCTCCCTGCCCGTGCTCCCACGACTGCAGAACAAAAACACAGGTACTTGACAGTCACAGTATGAGTAACCCCAGCTCGCAGTCCTGGTAATGACAGACCCGCAGCCCAGAACTGCTGCCTCAACTTTTCACAGATGTAGCTCCGCTGATAATAACCACAAGTCTCAGAGATGCACGAACACACCCAACACACACAGAGCGGGCAGGCAGCGCCAGAGAACACATGGAAAAACATTGAAGTCATTACAGCACCCATTTTGAATGCACAGTGGTGAAGTCTGTGATGTAAAGGCACTGTTTCTCTGTAAAGTAGTGGTGTGTTTTTACTCATTTATTGAAAAAGAACCTCAAACAGAGCCAAAAGAGAACAGCCTCCAGGTAATGAGAGCTGTCTGTGAAGGAGGAGGGAATGCAAACAAAGAATCAACGCAACAGCGTGCTACTTGGTGTGTACTGCAAGGAAGAACTCATGACACTTCAAATGAACCACACACTTATCAAGTACGTCCCAAGGTAATAAATTATTAAGGACTGATGTTTCATGCTACAGCCTGGAATGGCTGCAGTCCCAGCATAATCAGGTGCGTGAGAACTGCGTGGCCCCATGCAAGCATGAGGCAGAGGCAAAGGCCGGTGTGGTCACAGCAGATGGGAAGGAGTCAGGGGCAGCCAGAGTGCTCTAAGAGCACTGGTACATTTGTGCAAGGCTTGAAGCACGTTTGATGGATCAACAAATCCAGTGACTTGGCTGAACATACAACCACCGAGTTCAACTTCTATACCTGTTTATTGCAAACATTTTATCTGAATGTTTCTGAATGGATTACAAATTGCTCACACACATCCTTTAAAAAGGGTCACTGCAAAGTGGAAGCTAAAACATTCATAACTAATTTAAAATGTAATACCACTCGCCTCCTCTCGTATAATACTATGAAAGATGAATGAATTTTAAGTCAGCTCGAAGTACACACAGGGTAAAATGACCCTGCCATTCCTGGAAGCTCCATGAAATTCTCATTGTTCTGTGTGCTTCCAGAAACTAGAGCAGTGAATGAGAAGGGCATTACAAACAGCAAAAGGGAAAACTCATTGGCAGAGCAAACCTTACCTTGTTAAGGCCCTGCGAGAATCTAGTTCTGAGGATGCAGATGAGGCAGACACAGATGAGACTGGAGGCTGCAGAGCAGAAAATCTGTTCAAACTAGTGGCACTTGGTCGTAAGGAGTCTGGGAGACCACAAAGACAACACAGAGAAGAGGAAAGGCAAGGTCAGTATCTGCTGACACTGCAGCATCACAAAGGCATTTAGCAGATGGGAAGGAAACCAGTGGAAAGGGCAGCTCCTGCTCCACCTGTCCTTTGGAGGCAAAGCAGGGGGAACACTAGCTAATTAGCGCTGGTGGAGCCTTCTCCATCTGATGGCTTATAAAACACCCCAAATCAACACTCCCACCCTAAAGTTTTGGGATTGAGTTACACATGCGTTCGTGATAGGCAGGTCCTGCCTGACCAGCCTTTTATGGTGGAGTGACCTGCCTGTTAGATGAAAGAAGGGCTGTTGATGTTGTCTACCTAGAGTAGCCCCTGACTGTCTCCCTCAGCATTCTCCTGGGGAAGCTGCAGCCCATGGCTGGGACAGGTGCTCTCTTTGCTGGGTAAAGAACTGCCTGAGGGCCAGGCCCACAGAGTGATGGCAAACGGAGTTACATCCAGCTGGGGGCCAGTCACAGTTGATACTGGGGTCCATCCTGTTTATTATGTTTATTGATGGCCTGGATGAGAGCACTGAGTTGCACCCTCATTTGCAGATGACACCCAGTTGGGATGAAGTATCAACATACCTGGGGGTAGGGAAGGCCCTAACAGAGGGATCTGGTCAGACTGGGCTGAGGCCAATGGATCCAACCATTCCATGATTCTGAAGGTGTTCTCTGACAGCTGGTAGCAAGGCAGAGAGTGGGGATCTGTCCCTACTTACCCATCTCGCTTGCCTTTGCTCCACCACTGCTGCCCTTTCCCCAGCTGCCCAACTGGGCTTTAGGCACAAGCTGAATCTTCTCATCTATTGTGGGCTGTAAAACACATCAGAACATATGGTTAACAAGTTTTGCTTCTTATTTATAAATGGAGTATTTTCTTTATGAAAGTGTCCACCTTGTGAATACTGAAACATGCTTAAATGCATTTTTGGAAGACTGATCTCTAGCCAAGAACAGAGGATGCAACCAACAAAGGTCATTACAAACAGCCTCTTCCAAAGCATCAGTGAAAGACATTCAGAATGACCATGACTTCATTTTTGTTCATTTCCATAAGGAGGAAAAAGTACAGCATATCACTACTTGGAAGGCATTCAGTTTGTTACCACGAGTAGAACAGCTCTACAGTCCACCCCACATACCAGGAATGGCCTTGGGGTGAATCTGCACAGTAATAGGATTCAGAGGACAAAGAACGACAATAGGCTGCAGAATTTGGAGGGAACAGCAGCGTCTGACAAGAAGAGAACATTGATTTTACAGAGCTCAGTAGGTGAATTTATTGACGAAGAGGTCACAATCCTAAAGACCTCTTTGTGTGAGCTCTTCTCACCTTCCAACAATGCAGCAGTTGTGGACCTTGGTCTATTTGTACTGCACCTGCATTAAACAGAGCAGGACTTTTCCCAGGTGAGCCGTAAGCCTAAATAAAAGCGGGCTGAATCGCCCTTGTGAACTGATTTTTGAAGTCTGTCTTATGACTTTCACAAGAAACAAACTGAGCTTGATCTGCAGAAGGGCAGCCTGTCCAGGATCTGCTTTACTGTTCTCTGTGCATCTGGACACTGAGGGCAAAATTCAGGCACAGAGCCATGAACACAGAAACATCTGGGAAACACCCATTTATGTTAGAATCCTCCTAGGTGAGACAGACAAATGCAGCCAGGTAATACTTGGCACCTTGTTACTCTGAATGAGCCCTGTGCTGGCACCTACCTTGGTGATTTTAAGGAACTTGGTAGGGTCCAGCACTCTGCTGTTCTTTGTACCCTGCACAGTGTTCCATCCGCCTTCATCAACCCGCTGGACACCTGCAGACAACGACAAACACAACTGCCTTCAGCTGCACACACCCTGTGTGCTCACCAGCTCAAGAAAGGAGCAGAAGACGTGCCTTGGCTAACCAAAGCCTGCATTCATTGCACAGATTTCAACAGTGCCAGAGACAGTGAAGGCGCAGAACCATCCAAGCAGTTCCCTGCCTTCTACTGACAACAATTTCGGGCCAACAGAAACATAGTCTGTGCACATTTTCTTCATACTCTGTTTTCACAGAAGGGACCACAATGCCTCAGAAACCAAACAGGTTTGCCTACTTTGGTCCTACGCCTCTGAAGCATCAGCCACTTTTACATTCATCTTCAGGTAGTGTCAACTCCAAGGGCTGGTAGCAATCTAAGGTGATGCTAAAACACTTTCTCATGCAGAGTTAACACCTCACAACTTTAACTGCTGAAGACAACATGGTTACTCTTGAAATCAGATCCTATTCTCTTGAAATGAAATGCTGCTGTACACAAAAATGGATGGCAAATCTGGCTCTAACAGTAACTTGTTAGAACAGATTTCTGGCATGGCTTGCATGAACATGAAAAACCCAAGCACTACTTGCCAGTGGTGTTTATTTTTCTACCAAGGGAGCTGTCCAAAACACAGCCAATCCATGGTGCGCCCATTCTACTTCCAGCCTCAGCCATGATACGGCCCTAAATCCCTTTGCTCGTTGAGTTTTGGAAAAAGAAGACTTACTTCTTTTCTATAGGATTCTGACTGTGGTCACTGGATGTGAAATGAGTGAAGTGAGAAACCTGACTTTTATTTTACCTGGTCTCCTCTTCTCTTTGGTCATGAGTTGTTGGACCTTCCTCTGTTCTTCCTGCTCTTCTATCTTGGCTTCTTTATGAATCTGCTCAATGGTCTTCGGACCTTGATCTGCTCTCCGTGAAACCCAGTTGCACTTAGAGAGAAACAAATGTACTCGTGACATTTCTGGGAGAGGAGCATTGAAAATGGGTTATTTTGAGCACACTGAATGAGGCCTAAACCTCCCTAAACCTTGTGAGGCTGCACTCCAAGGGACCGCAGGAAGTTCTGTGGGGTTGGGTTGTACTGCTGATATGGTTTCCCCAGCACCAAAGTCAGAGCTGTGCACTCCATCACATCGGCTGTAGCTCATCTATTGGATTGAAGGCTGCAGTGAAGACCTGACTGTGAGGAGACGTAACTGAATTGCACTTTTTAACCCCTTGCATCTTGCACATTTGCAGTTTTCCAGTTTTTCTAGGTTAAGAGGAAAGAGATGGCCTATAAGGAGGGTGCTGTGGTTCTCTCTCTGATTACTACTGGCAGCATCCATTGGAGCCCTTCCTCCAAGGCTGAGCAAAAAATATGAACATCTGTAAATACAGAAATAACAGAGCCCCGGTAGAGGCTGCCAGGGACGTGGTGGAGTCTCCTCTGGAGACATTCAAGACTCGCCCAGATGCCCTCCTGAGCAACCTGATATAAGGAGCCCTGTGCTGAGAAGCCCTCTACACTGAGAGCCCAGGTCTAACACTCTGTTCAAAACCCTCACTTGATTACAACAGGGGCAGGTCCCCATTCAAGCCAAGCCTGCACCAAATGGTCTCCAGTTCGTCATTTCTGCAGCTTAGTTGGCTGAACCAGAGCAGCCAGTATTAGTAAAGCAACACTTCTGTCAGCCAGCCCTGCCCTTCGCTAGGACAAAAAAGACAATCCTTACTGAACAGCCAAACTTTTGAATGACAAAAGGTACAGATGTCAACCTGTAAATACAGTAGTACCTGATCTTGTGTGATGGAAGTGCTCTGTTACTAGCTGGGTTGGTACCTACCAGCCTAAGGTCTATTACATCCTGCAGCATGAACCGAATCCTTGAAGATGTTTTCCTCTCTTTCACAATCTTCTCCATCTGATTAAAATACTGGTCCATGCGAGGCTATACAAGAGAAACATCATCAGTGTAAACTTTGGAAGAAAATGAAAACACTCCCTCTGTAGAGACACAGCGGGTTCTGGATTGCAGCACCTCTATGCCAGCAGCACAGCTGGGACCCAGCCCCTTCCCCCGAGTGTGCTTGGGCACAAACCCCTGCACTGCTCTGCTGCTTTACCTCCCCAGCCCATCCCAGTTGAGGTCAAAAGGCAACAGAGAGAGCAGACACACAGCATGAAGCTGTTTCACAGACGGAGCTGTAGCTCAGAATCCCACAAGTGTTACATGCCATCTTATGGCTTTTCTTCCAAAAAGTCACAAAGTAAAGAAACCAAATCTTCGTTAAGACACAGTGGCATCACTGGAAAGCCTTAACTAGGTCTGCACTTGGCCTGCCAGGCTCCACAGAACTTTCTGCCCCTCTATGGCAGCTATATCTGTTTTAAATCACTTAAGGGCCCTTTTATAAAATGTTTCCCCTTTCCCCTACGTGAACAAGAAAACCTCTACTAGAATTTGATTCCAGCCTTGTTCTGGAAAGTTTCAGCCATATGAGCAAAGGTTTCCAAGGACATAAATAATGGCAAAAATATATGAAGTGGGCTTCTTCCAGAAACTTTAATTATAACTCACTGCCACTTCAGCTTCAACAGCAACACATAACACAGCATCTCCTCTGTGAAATGAGGGATCCTCACTCAGTCCTGGTAGGAAGAACAACCACAAGGACAGGACACGGGGCTGCAGCCCTGGCTTCACACCGAGGCCGCTGTTACGCATTTCCTTGCTAACAAAGGCTGAAACAGCATCCAGGAGTCATCCAGCATGACCTCAGCTACTGCTCAGAAGTCAGACCCTGTTTTCTTCTCAAAGCACATGCAGAAATTTAAATCTATCTTTTCTGGCACTTTCAGACCAGCACCAACAGTGCACATGCCACTATTTCATGATGCAGGTCTGGGGGATGAGCAGCAAGTCCCACTGCTTCGGGCCATGCCCCACATTGCAGTTTGGGAAACTGCTTCTCCAAGGAGACCCTGTGTGGATCAAGACTGACGATTGCAGGACGATCCCTGCAATCCAGCGCTGCTCTGCAGAGCAGCTGAAAGCAATTAGCTCAGTTTGTTTCCAGGGCTGAGTCTGATGATCTCTGGCAAAAGTCTTCAGAGCTTTTTCATCCCAGGCTTTTGCAAAGGAGAAGCAGATCGCCTGCACCAATAGGAGCTCGAGGAGTGCTCAATACTCCCTGTAACCTATACATTTGTTGGGAAGTCAGCAGGAGGGCACTGGAGCAGCGCAGTTGCAAAACAGCTGCTTCATTCCAGCACAGCTGGAGATGATGACACAGAGTGAACACACCCGCCAAGTTTCAGAGTTTCAGGTTTGGGCAGCTCACAAGGCTTTTTTTTGTTTGTTTGTTTTTTTTAAAGTGTAACCCAAAACAATACGTTTAATGGCAGATTTCTATAAACCCTCCATGGAAAAGAAACCAGTTTCATCTTTTAGAAACAACGTAATGTTTTAGGAATCCACAGCATACGCTGAGCACTTTAAGAACGTGAGCTTGGATGAAATGCCTGGGAACAAGTTGCAACTGGAAACCAGCTTTGCAAATGGTGCAGAATCTATGAGCAAGGGGTAGGAGGCAGGAGCAAGGCCAGGCAGTGACGAAACATGCACAGAGCAGTAGATGATTTCCTCGTGCCGTACAAGAAAAAACCCAAAGGAAAAAAAGATCCTCAAACAAAAACACCCCACACCCATTTTTCCACCCCTGCCCAGACAGCCTCATCTCTTGCTCCTGGTCCTGCCCTACCTTTGCTTTCTCAAAGTCCAGGTCCTTGCCAATGGTAGTCAGCAGGCGGCAAAGGCACTCGAGGGACTCCTCATCGTGGTTTTTTAGCAGCTTTACCACACAGTCATGCATGATCGCCTCCGTCAGCATTTTCAGTTTGAAAAGCTCACCAATGAATTTTATATTCCCAATGGATCTCCGCCGGGCTTTGTCCTTGGCCTCTTCCAGCTCGTCATGGAGCCGTGTCTTCTCCTCTGGCTGCAAAGCAAAAAAAAACAGCTCTAAAAAGCATGTTCAAAGAGCACAGGACTCTTCAGAAGAGCCGGTTTTTACAACCACAGAAGCTGTTGTTCCTGTTTACTCTTTTTCTCCTAAGAGCCAAAAAGTGGCTGCTCTGAACACACTCATCAAGGCAAATATTTATTACATTCAGCCACAGCAACAGAACAAAACTACTCTGATATTTCCCCCAAATTGGCTGCAGCCTTCAAAAGAGATCCTTCTCTCTTGAGTGTCTGTGGGGAAAAATGCCACTCACAGTGGTAGCAGCTTCAAGTTCTTTCTGCTTCTTTTCAAAGACATCGTCGTCAGCTTTGTCCTTTTCAAATTCCTTCTGGCAGCGATTTAACAGCAGCTTGCGGAAATTTACCGTGCTCCCAGGTTTGTCTGCCATGGGCACTTTCAGCTGCAGGAAGAAGAAGCAAAACATCAGCAGAAATACAGATAAAGTCCACCAATAAGTGAGGACTATAAGCCACCCATTACATTTTATTATGTACTTTGTATTCAGCAGCGACTTCACACGGCCCTGACAGTTAAGCACCACAAAGTGATTTCCAGCAGTTTTAGATTCCATCTGGAAATGGACAAAATTCTGCTGACACCACCTCTGCCCAGAGACAGATTGCTTTTCCATTCACTAAATCCTTTAAAAAGTCTCACTGCTTTAAAACACTGCTACTGCACACTGAAGGCCTCGGGGCCGACATGCCAAGGAAATCACTGCTGGGGGAGGACAGACTGGTTTGTCCCAGCGTCAGCATCTGAAATCTAGCCTGGCTCTGCACCTTGGGCTCCCCTTCTGAATGGGAGGGAGAAAATGGACTTTCTAAACATGATTCGTAGCATCTCACAGCCAGGCACAGCAAAGTGCTCCGTGTCCTCCACTCTAAACAGTGTGTCATTCCAAGCAAAGTTTGCCATGGCTAATGAACATAGAGGAAGAAATCCACAGCGTAAATGCTTCAAGTTCAGAAACTAACATCCAGTACTGCTCTTGTCACACTTACATTACTGCCCATCAGTGCGCCCACCCCAAGGAATGACTCCCATTGGCCTTGGGCAGCTCTTACCGTCACGAGACACCTGCACATGTTTGCATACGCCACTGAGAAGCTCGGCTCATCAATAGCCTTCTCAAAGACCAGGTCGATGACTCCTTTTAGCCTCTCTTCGGTATCTACTGTCAGGTCTGTGACTTGCTTCATAAGCTGATTGAACATCTGGGGAGTCAGCTTGTTCAAGATGCTTCGTACCTTGCGGAACAGCTCCTAAACAACAGACAAACTTTGAGGAGCAGCACCAACCAAACAGGCACACGTGGCTTTCAGGAACGAGCTAGGATGCATTTTTGAGGAGAACAGAGAAGAGAATGCTGTAGGAGCTTTTAGAATATTGAGGTACGCACAAACATTTGTGTGCATTTCAGCTCCAGCCCTGAGCTAGCTATGGGCTGCCACAGCTCAGGGCTGCCTTACAGGGGTTCTGCCAACATCCAAGCACATTCTTTTCACGCACAACTGAGGCACAAAGCCCTGCTGTCACCCAACTGAAATATTCTTCTTTGTTATCAGTTCAGCTACAAAACATAAATGAACAGGGAGCGGTTCTCTCTTCCCTCATCCAGAGGCAATCAACTTTTTCTGTATTTAAGGCGTTAAGGAAAAAACTATCCTGATGATAATAAGGTCAACGAAGCTCCTGTGAGTCCTGAGGACAGAATCCCAGTGTCCTCCATGACTACCTCCACTTATCCTAGGAATTAGAAGCTTTACCACCGGGCAAATACCTCACCTACAGCGGCTGCCCCATGGAGGGAAGGAGGGGGAGAGAGACACAGAGAAAGCTTCAGTGAAAGTGTGACTGAGCCAGACAGTGCGAGCTGGGGGATTCCCACAGAGGAACCTCAGTGTGGCTGATGCTCGGTACAGAAATGCAGTCTAAAAGGGGATGAAAAGCAAGACCTGTGCTGGAAGTTTGAGGCTGTTTGCTTTAGAATGGAGTCAGAAACATTCAACAGCATTAGAATAACAACCCTGGATGAGAGGTAGTAGGTTGTCTGGTGTTTTCCATTGATACTCTCCATTTACAGGACTGCCATTTAAACTCTAAATCAAGAATAAACACATGAGAAAAAAAACATAAAGGCAGAGGAAAGCTGCAGTTCAGAGTAGAATTCACTGCCCTTACACAACAGCCAAGGCAAACTCTCCCCTTTCCTCAGTAACAGACAGCCATGCTCGGAGCAGCGCTGGCTTCATTCTCACCTGGGTTTTGACATTTTCGGGGTCCTCAGTTTGATTTTCCCGTTTCAGGCTCGGCTTCCAGGCATTCTCTGCCTTCTTCAGGTGGACGTCCTCCTTCACACAGACTGTGATAATCTTCCTGGGCTCCCTCCTCTGGCCTGGCTGAGATCTCCTCGGTCCAACATTCAACAACTAGGACAAAAACATTCCTTGTTATATCCCCTTTTAAACACATGCCTTGAGAGCACTCCAGGCACACGACAGTGGGCGCTGAAGGCAGCAGGTCAGTCACCAGCACATCCTGGGATGCTCAGGGCTCCCTCTGCACCACACAGCTCCCAGGAACCATGTGTGCACTGAGCTTCTGTCAGCAGCTCTTCCCAAAACAGACAGGCTAACCAGGACTGACTGCTGCCTACAGGGCTGAGCTCTGCACCTCGGCTGTGCCCAGATGCTACACAGACACTGTGAGACTGAGCCCAGCCTCATGGAAACCAGGAACCATGTCACACTGCAAACAGGTCCTGAGGGATTAAGTACGCCCTTACAATTAGGCAGCGATTAATCAGCAGCTCTGCCCAAACACTAAGTCTTACTGGAACTTGCTTCAGACAAGAGAGCCATTTTAGGACAGGAGCTACATCATAAAACGCAATGAGCAGAGCACCAGAGCTGCTCCTGCACTGCGGATAGGTACGGACTGAGCACTGCAGCTTCACAGGAGGAAGAGACGCACACTGACCTGGGAACCGGCAGGGTCTGAACACATCACACACACTACTGAGGTTGTTTTTCCCCCCATGGTGCTCACATTTCCAAACTCATTTATTAGAAGCCTCTTAACTCGACATAAAAATTAGCACAGTAGAATTCCGTTATCAAAACTCGTTCTGTTCAACAGAAGTAATTTATCTCTTCACCAGCCAGAAGGAAGCTCTGTGCAAACCATTAAAGTACGTCTTTGTTCAGCAAAACGACAGAGCCAGCACTGCAGAGGCCCAACCATCTCCGTTATTCTAACAGCTGCACTGAATACACACGGGAAGTGATCTCAGATGTTGCCTCACGTGCCATATAATGGCCCCAAACTCACTTTTGCACAACTGAAAACAAGAAACCCACCCTCTGTTAACTTCCATCTGTGAGGTAGATGTGAGCAAATGAGATGCTGCTGGAGGGTGACGGCCTCGTGCCATGACACACACTGCAGGCGTGGATGGAAGAGGGCTGCGTGTGCACAGGTCTTGTTGCACTGCACAGACATGGGGCTCTGTGCAAAGTTTCCCAGGTGCACACCATGATCGGAACGAAGCCATGGAATCATAGAATCACAGAATTACCCAGATTAGAAAAGACCTTGAAGATCATCAAGTCCAAACGCAGCCTAACCATAGTACCCTAACTCTAATAACCTTCTGCTAAATCGTATCACTGAGCACCATACAAGAAACCAAGCTCCCAAGAACACAGCACTACGACAACGCAGCGCGGCTCCCCTTGGAGTCGGACACAAAGCAGCTGTGGGTTGTTCCTGCAGCCCCTTCCATGTCCACCCTCCCTCAGCAGGCACACAGCTCTGTGCCCACACCACTCGGTGCTGTCTGCAGCCATGGGCGCTGCCCAGACAAACACGACGTCATGAATGTGCAAGCCATGTGATGAAGAAGCTTCCTTCCCACTGAAAAACCAGACAAGAAAAGCAACAGACAAGCAGCTGCTGCCAGCCGGACACACCAGGCCTCATTACACACCTGTGTGGCCACAGAAGGCTCCAGCTGGCCACGCACCCCAGGAGCCAAAGGCTTGGGCCAGTCTCTGCCCCAGAAGAGAGACAAGCAGCAGCTGTCCCACGTCTCACACTGAGGTGCCCCTGGTGCAAGGGACCACCAAGACACACAGCTGCCCTGCAGGCACTGACCGCATCTGTACAAAGTGATGGTGCACTTTGGGGGATGTCAGCATGGTGCAGGGGAAGATGCAGGCTGTGCTCACAGCTCTCTGCAATCTGCCTGCCTCCAACTCCGGACCTCCACAGTCATCGATAAAACAACAGCTTTCAGATTTGTTTTCTTTTTTTAATATGTGAACGTGAATTTGGTTCAAACTAGCTGAGTGTTGGATTAGGTTTTAAAAGTGAACAGAGGCCTCCTTTGAATGTGAAATGAAATACACAAATCACAAACTATGAACAGGAAGAGTTGTCTATTTTTTGTTCCTGATTTACTAAGCAGCAAGTGGAAGAGGCACCGAGCTCACGCCTGGCCTCCCGTCACAGCCCACTCCCCATCAATAATAACAGTTCCGTAACACCTGTGACTGCAGCACTACAGCTTGTGCTGCACTCACATTTTCTGCCAAAGGCACGGAGAAGCATTTAGCAGATATTGCTAATTAACCTATGTTACCTGTCCTCCAGATCAACAGGGGCAAAAAGGAGAGCAGACAGAGGCACAGACACATACCCTGCAGAGGAGCCAAAGCCTCACACTTCCTACTCTCCACCTGTAGTAATTGTGCAACAGCATCCAAGAAATTATGGAGCTGCTGTTCCCTCAGGGACAGGTGGGAGCCTGGGATAGCCGACCTCCCGGGGAGCGCAGAGCCTGGCAATGCACTTCCCAGCAGCAGCACCCTGTGGCAACCAGCTCTACCTCTACCTTCTTCCCTACAGCAAAAAGTGTTTCGTTGCTGTGTGACGGCACTCCTGATCCTGTCCGAACCGATGTTTGTTACGGTCTGAAAACAGTCACACAAAACATTTAAAGAAAAAGAAGGGATGAAAGACAAAGCCAAGGAAGCAAAATAAAAGATTTCCATGTGCCGTAAGCTTGTTAGCACAGAGCCGCTCGATGTTACTTCAAAGGCAAGGAGCAGGCGGTGGGCTGGGATGGCATATGAGCATGGCCTCTGCAGAGGCGGGGTGGCCGAGCCGGCAGACTGCACACACGCGGGCTTTGCTTTGCACCACGAGGTAATGGCTGCCTCTGCTCAGGCCAAGAAGCGCTCCTCCTTCACAGTGACACTGCAGGACCATTCGGTAAGCAATGTCCCCTCACGGCCCTCCTCGGGAAGATGCAAAGAGAGGCGCTGCCCTTCGAGGCGCAGATGTAGGATGCATGTTATGTGCAGGATGCTCCAAATGAACGGGGCAAGCAGCACTTACCTTTTCTCCCCCTTTCCATAGGTCTGCAAAGTGCAGACCCCTCGCGGATCCCGCTCAGGCCAACGTCCCAGCATGCCCTCAGCTGGTGCTGTCCCACCCACCACTGAAGACTGCCTAGAGGGGTACAATGCAAGTCTTGTTTCTTTTTTTTTTTTTTTTTTTTTTTTTCTCTTTGAAAACAATGTTGCACCTTTTTGTAAAGCTTTCTACATGTGGTTCATTATCAACAGCGGGCATTATGGGGAAAAAAAACAAACTCTACAAAAAGGTGCAAAGATGGGGAAAAAAGGGGGATGTGGCTTACCCCTATTGGCAGGTTCCTCAATGGTGGGTGAGGCGAGACCAAGAGAGGGCATGCTGGGGAACCGCACCGAGCCAGGGACTGCAATCCAGGGCCACTCTGCACTTTGCAGGCCTGTGAAAAGAGAAAGAGCAACAACAGTGTCAGCGAGGTGCCACATGGAAGGACCGACAGTGCCGGGCACAACCTGCAGCCCACTGCAGCATCACTGAACATGGCAAGCGATGGTGACCTCAGAGAGCAGCACCACCTCGGGACTGTGCCGCGCTCTGAGACAAACCACAACATTGAAGCTATTCCAAGACAAAGACACGTGCCCCAGCACTGAAGAACCAGCCAAAGACTGCTCCCAAACCGGAAACACTACAGCAACTCAAAGTCTGCAGCACAACCACTGGGCTCATCTCCGAAACCTGGAAATCTGCACACTCAGAAGTCAAGGTTATTTAGAAAAGGACTTTGGAACCAGCGGTTTTGAATGGTGAGAGATGGATACATCATTAGATGCAGACAGGTAGATAAACTGAAACTCAGAGAGAGAGATGGAAGATGAGTGATGGTACATGAGGCAACTCCAACCCGGCTGCAGCCCAAAGAACAACGACAGCACAGGCAGAAAGGAGTAATTCAGAAGCAGGTTCAAGGGTTTGAGCAAAGCCAGACCAAAGGGCAAAGAAGAGAATGTGAAAGGAAAGGGGAGGAAAAGGCAAAAAAAGGAAAATTAAGTGACCAAAGGATGGTAACATGCTGTACGAGGTATGGGCGCCTGCACACGACTGACAAAACCACAGCATGGAAATACATTTCCACACTTCTCAAGAAGAAAAAGCGGAAGGGGGAGATCAAGTCCGTGTTAAGAGCAATACATACCAAACATCCACAATGTTTTGCCCGTTTTCCTAAACTCTGACAGACAAGAAAATATCTCCCTTGCGTTCAAGCCAGACAACACCAGAACAACTGGAATACTGGAAAATGCCCAAACACGTGAGGATGGACTCTGTGAGCACCAAGACCAGTTGTTAGATTAGCAAGCTGGGGAAAACTCACACTTCCAGATACGTTTCTTCCACCCGAAGGCTGCCTCCCAAAATCGGCAAAGGCTGGCGTGAAGTCTGGGCCTCGAGGCAGTATCCGAGGGTCCAGAGTTCTCAGTGGCAATTTGGGCTGGTTGACCTGCGTTCCAAAGCAGAGCAGACAAACACGGCCTCATCAGTGCGTGCTGCAGCTGCCGCAGCTCGACAATCTCTGCTAAACCATAATATTCATTTTTAATATCCAAATAACTCTTTTAACACACCAGGCAAGTTTTATGCTCTGAAAGCACATTGTATGCCTTCCACAGGAGGTTACTGTGGAAATATGTGGTGCTCAGAAACATTTTAAAGCTGATCATGATTTAAGGAAGATAAAACTATGCCAGCACAGGCCCGTTCTGTGAGCAATGAATGCAGCAATCCTGCTTTGGGATCCCAGAGCTGAAACCCTCCCTCAAAAAAATCCCTGGGGTGTTAATGCAGAGACAGGCAGCCCAAGAGCAACCAGAGCCACAAGAAGCCAGCACAGAAAACTGGCAGGTGGATGGAATCGTTTTGGGAACAATGCTGTGTATCACTACTTGTCTGGGCGTGAAATTCAGAGTAGAAACATTTCCACACGTGAGAATCACCTACACCCTGAGCTGTGCTTGAACCTTAAGAATGAGCCTGCAGTGTTTATACCAAACTACATAGCTCTAACAGAGTGGAACAGGGTCTTGCTGGCAGCCCTCCCAGATAACAACTACTTCAATAGGCACAGATTTACAAGAGGGAAAGGCACATCTGTAATAAGGCTGCTTACAATCACAAAGCCTTCTGAGAGCCAAGGTATTAATCATCACTCATTAGACCTGCTCAGAAGTACCAACACAACTGTTTCAGGTGAAAACAACAGCTTGCACACTAGCAGGGCTATGCTTTCCTAGTGGCAGGATTGAACTCTTAAAAGACAACAGCTCTCCTTTTGCTCTTGCTTTGCTAATATCCTTGGGTCTTAATGGCTGTAAGACAGCATTTTCAATTTTAAAACTAGCCAGTATAACTCAATCCAGGATACAGACCATTAAGAACACCAGTGCTTCTGATTTTAAATCGTCTGTGCTCATGCACTACTCAACAAATCTCCTGATGTGGCACAAGCCAACTATTCCTCATTCCTAACAGAAGACCTTTGCCAAAAAGGTGAAGGACAAAGCATGCATCAGAGATCTTAAGAAAAACTATGAAACCAAAGGGACTGCACGCACCTGTTTGATGGGCTCTCCTCTCACCTTGTCGAGAACCACATCGCTGATGGGAGGCAGCCCTTCTGGCTTCTGGATGCACACGGGCATGAACTGGAAGTCCAGCAGGAACTCCCGATCGTACTGCTTCTTTCCATCCGGGTCCAGGGGCTTCCACTGCTCTATAATGAGAGAAGCTGCTGAGATTCACAGGGAGCAAAACCTCCACTCTCGAAGACGCGTTTCTGTTAAATCCAAAGGGGAGAGTCAGCTAATGCTGCGCAGGACGTCGGACTTGAATTTCAATTTTGAAGCCCATCAGGCAGTGAAAAGAGGAACATGAAGTCATGTTAAAGGAACATAAACAACTGGGGGCACACAGCCAGTCCAGTGCCATGCAGGACTAATAACCAACCCCAACTGGAGCCCACATCATCTCACTTTACCCTTCACACCTGCAGGAGATGTCACCTTTGCTTCATGGATGCTAGGCAGTGTTGCTGTGCTTTGACCTGTCCATTCAGATCTGCTGTTAAAGCTTATTTCGGTCCCTGATCACTGGTTTTGGGTTCTCTGCACCCTGTTCCCTGCAGGAGCCTCTTCTCAAGCAGACTGCCTCTCAAGTTCCTTCCTTAATTGGTTTCACACTTAATTTCCAAGCTTCTAAGCAAATGACTTAATTTATTTTGAGGAAGCTCCACTTGAAAGAGAATTAGCTTAAAAATTGGTAGCAACTGCGAAGTGAGATGGTCTCAAGGTCCCTCTTAATAAAGTGAACTTCCAGAGCGTCAGGCCCATGAGAGGTCTCAATGAATAACAGCCCCAGGCAGACTGTACCCAGTACTGACCAGCACCAAGAGCACAGCGTCACACTCACAGAAAGGCTCTGGGTTAGCTCAGAAGTGATCCACCCCCACCATGGGCTGGCTGCCCCACCAGCTCAGGCAGCCCAGGGCCCATCCTCAGCCTTGGCCACCTCTGGGAATAAACGGGGCACTCACCACTGTCCTCTAAGCCCAGGCTGTGTATTTTAATCTGACAAATCGCATGCCCACAGCTCAGCAGCAGAGCCTGGGCTGACGATCAAGCGTTGCTTCTTTCCCTTTCCTTACAATTTCAGAGATCTGTTTGGCCAGGTAACTGAATCTACACAATACACACACTCTCATGTAGCACCCAGGCAAAACTTTCACAGTGCTTACTTAGAAACAGTGTCTGCTTATGTGCAGCTTCTATGAGCCCGCTGGTTTGTGAATCCCAATGCAGCAGCCCAGAGCGTGCTTACCTGGCTTGTATTGCAGCGCGGGCCCTTCGGCAGAGCCCTCCATGCAGCCTGAGGTCACATCAGTCCCCTCTCCCTCCGACATGCTCTCAGCACCATTACGGACAGGTTCTGCCTCCTGCTCTCCGTTCTCTTCCACAGGTTTCACTTTTTTAAGTTCGGAGGGGTCTCTCTCCAGATGAAACCCATGGCTCATGTTATCCTGCTCAGATTCAAATACTTTGTCACTCGAAAGTTCCTCTTCTACTTCAGGCTAAAGCAGACACAAACACAGAGGTGATGTCAGAACCCCTGCAGATGGCTCCCCATTCACCCACGCAGCCTAACAGCCACGTGTGTGCTTCTTCTATTAACCCCTAATCCTAACCCCAACCCTTCCCACATGTGCTGCACAGATCCCTACCAACACACAACCTGACCACACCATTTACTGACACTCTTGCTCTTAGTTTTAGAGCTCTCTGAGAATACAGCCTTCCTCTGAATTCACACAGGGACACTGCAGCCATTAAACAAAAAGACCCTGGGGTGCTCCAGGAAAGGCTCTTGATACTCTCTCCTCCCAACCTACAAGCACTGAACCCTTTCACACTTTTAGCAGATCTACAAGTTAAACTGGTATGATGTTCTGCTTTAGCACTGGTGTAAATACCAAAGGGTGCAAATATGGGACTCCTCCAGCACTGAGGGGGGAACATGCAGAGAGAACGGGCAGAGGCAGCTCAGCCAGTGCCACTCCACATACCCACAGTGCATGTTCTGAACTGGTTACAGTTCCCTCGCCCTGTCTGATAAGTTCTATTACCAGTTTTACGTAGGACAAATAAGAAAGAGCTTCTCCCTGCGCCATCCCTACCAGAATGGCAGCACAGGTGACGCCCTCAGTTTGTCTAAGTGCAGGCGTGATGGTTTTGCACAGATGTCAGCTTTTTTCCTCCCCAGCTCCTCCATCAGATAGTCATTCTGTGGCCATGACATCACAATGACATCACTGTGCGGCAAAAGAATGTCCCAAATGCCACCAGAGTGCCCCTGGGACCCCCAAATGGTGAACATTTAAAGGGTTCAAACCCATTTCCCCTTGGGACAGCGTTAAAGACTCCACATTCTGGAATGCTAAGAGTGTTCAATAAGGCAAGAATGAAGAAAACTTGGAGCTTCAAGGCCTGGGAACAGCCAAAGGGCATCGCTCTAAGAGATGCTGGGGAATATCACAGTTTTGGGAAACGTTCTCCAAAAAATGTGCGTTGGATCCTTGCGGGATGGAGGAAGCAGCGTGTCTTAAACAACCTTTGAAGACAGCAGCTTTATCATTGAATACTGAATAGGAGCGCTGCGCTGCCTCACCTCCGCCTCCACCTCTGTCAGCTCCTCAGTGCCCTGGGTCCACTCTTTTGGTTTCTTCCATGTCTTTGGTGCAGTTACAGCAGTTGAAGCTGAAAGACAAGTACGCATCCATTAGAAAATGAGCAACGTGCTTCCCTCCTTCACGGCGGCGTTAACCACGCAGGGTGGCAGAGCAGCCGCAGCCTCACATAGGCTTTGTTTCAATGCAGTGCTAACAAAATCACCCAAGCAACATTAAAACAAGAGAACTGTTCCACAGCTGCTTGCTGGAGCTCCAAATGGCCCTTCTGACAGCGAGGAGTTTACTACCAGTGCTGCAAGGATGGAGCAGTGCAAAAGAGAACCTCAGAAACCAGAGAGTTTCGGGAGGTGATGTCCTGGGGAGGCATTTCTCAGCAGGTGCATCGTAACAGGTAACCACCACCCGACACACAACCCTCATCTGGCCAACCACGGCAGCTCCCCCAGCAGAAACCTCCTGCTCCAGCAGCCCAGTCCTTGTGAGATGGGTTTATCTTTTGATTTTGAAGCAGGTTAACAGCTCCACTGCTCATTCATTTCTCTGGACAACTGATTCAAAGAAAATACCATCTAATATTTCTAGGATCTGCAGTGATTTACACTAATCATCTTTTTCCTAGGAAGGGTAAAAGAAACCACACAGCATATTAAGATACAAAACTATTAATCCAACATGCTCATAATTTGTTGCCAGTGTTACCAGCTTAAATTCTGACACAAGCACTCATGCATATTTAACAGTGTAAACAGAACTGATTTTGTGATTGAAGTTTACAGCAGATGGATTTGCTGCTCAAGCCTTTGGTTTCCAGCAAATACTGTGGAAAAGCACCTTCCTTTCTTTACCACTTCCACCTGACCAACAACATCCTGCTGACAGCAGAGGCACAATACAAACCCGACCTGGGAGCGTTTCACTCTCCCTGAAGCACCAGCCTGTTCCATCGATGCTTTACACGACTTGAGAAATTCTCCTTTCTCAGTTGTGAAAGCCCATGTATTGGCTAACAGACGCGAACCCCAGTATGCACATGCAAAGCTGGCTACCCCTTTTATGAACAATTACCCAGGGTTCTGTCGCTGCAAACAAAGCTTAGTGTTCTGTGATCAAAGCAATGGCCATGAGGCAGAATCAGACTTCCCGGGGACAGATACAAAATGGGAACACCTGACAGAAGAGCCCCAAAGAGCCCCACGTTGCCAAGCACTCACTTGGGACAGGACTCTTGTTAGAGCTCAAGCTTGCAGCCTCCATGCTCTCCTCTGGTTGCCCGTCTGCCTCCGTCTCTTCCTTCTTTTCAGTATCTGTCAGCTCTTCGCTAGGAGCAGTCCTTGCACCCTCCTCTCCCTCCACATCTCTCTGAGCAGGAGGGGCACTGGGAGGCAGAGGCAGCGGTGGGGAAGGGGCTGCACTGGTCAGAGTAGCAGGAGGAGGAGGAGGAAGAGGAGGGCTGGCAGCTGGGGCAGGAGGAGGGGATGGGGCTGCACAGGGGGTGCTGGGGAGCGGTGCTGTGCCCAGGTCCCCAGGAGCTGCCCCTGGTTCCTGCGGGTCGGCAGCGAGCGGCACAACATCCCCTGCAGCCACGTCAGCTCCACTCTCTGCAGCAGCGACGCTCTCATTCACTCCATTCAATTCGTTAATCGCGCTCATGCTAACAGTCACCAGCACATCACCAGGTGCTGCAGCGCTGCCTGGTTCCTGGCACGTCTCTCCACGGGGCTCCTCTGCAGGCACAGGGTCTGACATGTCCAAGCAGGGCACGGTGCTGGGGAGAGGCATCGCCTCCTCCTTGGGGGAAGTGACTTCACATCTCTCCTCGGGGTTGGCAGCAGGTGAGGGTTTAGCAGGAGTGGTGGTGGCAGCAGCTGTGAGTGGGGCAGGGGGTGGTGATTGGGCTGCAGTGGGGGCCGGCGGGCTGTGGGGTGGGGTGGGCTCAGCCACAGGCATGGCCAGCTCCTGCTTCTCTGCTGCAGGCTCTGCCCGGAGCACCGGAGAAGACGGCTTTAATACTGGGTCTGGTTTTGGCTTCTCTTCTGGGAAAGGAAAACAAAAAGCAATGTTACAAACAGAACGCCATTTCCCACTGTAGCTGCCCTCCCGGGCCCAGCTCCCCTGCTCCAGGAACTCCAAAGAAGTCAAAAATACACCTGAGTTGGGTTTCGTCTCAGAGAAATATGGGGCTGTAGCACCAAGAGCTGCCCAGCTGAGGTCGGAAAGGGTCTTAAAAGCCCATCCAGCCCCACCCCTACCACGGGCTGGCAGCCCCCACCAGCTCAGGCTGCCCAGAGCCCATCCAGAGCCTGAGGCACTTCCAGGAATGAGGCAGCCAAGCTCTGGACAGCAGTGCCAGGGGATGCTGCCCCACAGCTGGTGACGGGCTGTGCCTTACGGCTGCCATGCATCACTTCATTACCACTGTGTGAGACACATTCAGCCTCTTCTGGACTTGTCAGTTCTAAGCTCCAGCACCCCCCAGCACAACAGACTGAAGGACATAATCCCATTTTTGTTCTAAGTTTCAGTCGAGAGGAGATATCTTTTCCAAAAAAAGCGAAGGCAGGTGAAGCACAGCTGCCATCAAACAGCACCACTACCCCACGTGTTTGCGGTCCAAAGGCTCAGGAAGGTTGGATTTGGATTCTGAAGGCTCTGTGAAATGACCCAGAATTGGTTTAGAGAAGAAAATGCATCACCTCCAATTCTGGAATGTGGCTGCAGAGAACTTGTGGAGCATTCCTGACATTTACAGCTCGCTATAAACACTGCCTGGGGATTCTCTCCCCAGAGATAAATGTGATTGCTCTGAAAAAAAAAAAAACAAAAACACCCAAAAACCAACATTTGAAGAGCCCAGAAAAAAACATTCTGCAAGGTAAAAACACAGCAAAAGTCATAGAGCTGTATCTGAAAAGTGGCAGCCCAAACACACAGCCTTCAACCTGCACCTCTGTGTGTGCAGAATTCAGTGACAGAATCAGGGGGGAATTTCAGAGCCAGGAGAAAACCTGGCTGATGAGAAGCACATCTTTCCTTGGAGACCAAACCTCCAATAAGGCCTGGTGAGGATTCCCATCCACCAGCGACCACAGAAACAGTCATACAGACCAATACACAGCTGGGAAGGCTGAGCAACAGCATGGGAGCCACTCACTGCACTGATTCATCCCGCTTACCTTACCTCAGCGTGCCAAGGGGAGGCAGCGGGGTGCTGGGTGAAGCAGTGAGCGGTGGGTGAGATCCTGCTGGACACAGGAATCCATTCCAGCCCCACACTGTTATCCAAAAATAATTGCTGGGCTTGCTGCCATTTTTCCACCCTTTGTCCCAGCGCAGATATTTGTGTGGCAGAGCTGCTGCTGCAGCTCACCAGAGCACACTGCAGTGCCAGCAATACACACACACCAAGGGCACTGACAGCACTGCACACTGCTTGCCCACACGGTGATGCCAGGGTGTGCTCTGCTTGCCTGCATCCCTGCACGACCTGCACAGCCTTACAGCCCATGACAGCTGTAAAAGCTGTGAGCGCAGAGCATGGACAGCTCATCTTGCAGAGAAAGCCCAAGGATTCTAAAGGCTGCCAACAGCAGTGCCAGCCTTGCACCACGCTCATCACTCAGTGAGGCCTTCAATGGCCCTAATGTGTCACCAAGGGACCTGGTGCACAGCACCTGCCCTCCTCTGACATCTCTTCACAGAGACAGCTGAAGAGCCCCCTTCAAACATGCATTCTGGGGGGTAAGAATATAAGAAGAAGGAAAGAAACACAATCAGTTCAGGAATTTTTTTCCATCTGTGCCCTGGTTTCTTTTTGATGAGCCATTTCTGAGACTCCTGGCCCAATCAGAGTTTTTCTAATGACTCCCTCCTGTGCCCACAGGCCAGAGCTCTCCAGGCATCCCTGGGATGCTCTGCTATGGATGATGAATGGCAGCAGAGATGCCAATCCTCTCTGTTAAGAGCCCTTTCCTGATGTACACTTGTTTTTGAAGGGCAGCACGTGGGTGAGAGGAGCTTCACACTTCTCACTGCTCTGGAATAATGTTGAGGACATATAAGCTTTAACACCATTTTTTGTTAAGCAGTTTCACATCAGCAAATTTCAATTAATGCCCTTAGCAACACATTGTTCCATGTTCCACTGGAGGAAGAGACGGCCCCTCCCCTTCTATTGCTGCTGAATGCCACCCTGCTTCCCTCTCTGCCAAAAATATTCCAACTGCAACAAGAAAGGAGAAAAATAACTAAAAATAACGGCAAAGGAAATATCCGATGACCAACCTTGCTTTGGGGCGATGGCCGCAGGGCTGGGGGTGCCGGCGGTGAGGTGGGTGCTCTCCACTGGCCCATAGAGAGCAGAGCTGGGCTCAGGGACCTGGCTGGGCAGCTGCTGTGGGAGGAAGGACAAAACAGGGCAGCAGTGAACATGAGAAGAGAAAAACTGGCAATGCAAATGCAAGAAGGGAAGGGGAGGGAGATGAGAAGAGCAGCTGATAAGAAATCCCAGCTTATGAACTTCCTCTTGAGAAGCATTTATTTTGTCCTGTTTGACTTAACTGTAGAACCTTAAAATAGATTTCTGAATGCAGAAGCAACCTGCTGAGTGCCCGCATTAGCTGCACCACCCATAAGCACTGAAACGGCTGTTTGCAGCTCGTCCACACTTCCACTTTCAGGCTCTGGGTCCATGTCAAGGTGGATGAGTGCTCGTGGCAGCGCTGCCCATCTGCACCGCTCTCCTGGTCTGGAAAGGACCCAACAGCCCCAGGTTTCCAATCAGCTTCATTGCTGGCCATGGCAAACAGACCTCTCAGGTGATGCAGAGTCTCCAAAGGGTTCAGAGCAGAATTTTTCCAAGGACTTATGAACTATGGAAAATGACAATTTGGGATATTTGTGCTTTATCTTAGTCAGAAAAATGCCTGTTGGTTTGGTTTGGTCGGTTTGTTTCTTTCTTTTTAGAGGCTGAATACACCAAGACCAGATTTGGAAATTCCATAATAAATGGCCCAAGTTATTGTCGGTGTAGCACCCTAAAGCAAGACTAAAGCAGGAAGGCTTTAGTATGGACACTAATATGATCTAAGATGTACCGCCAACCACAGGCATGACCCATGGGGGGCACGAGTCAGTAGTGGAAACACCATGTTCTCCCCAAAGCCTTCACCAGCTCCAAACTCTGCTGCTGACACACACAAGGGGAGGGACTGCCAGCAGCACTGCAGCTCCACATGTCACAGGCTGAGGGCTGCTAAACATGTCCAAACTTGAGGAAAAAAATGCTTAAGTACATGGACAACTTAGGGAAAGACCATCCAGGTGCTGCTGGTCTATATGGAAGATAAAGAAGCAGCTCTAACAAAGGGCAAAGCCATACCGTGATGCTATTACCTGAGGTGGGGTCGGAGTGGAGGTGGGTCTGACGATGGGTGGCGTTGGGTTCCTGCTGCCCCCACCGGACATTATTTCTTCTGTTATATCTTTGCCCCCCTGGTTTGGATCCCGGATCCGGATCTACAGTTAGGAACAAAGAAAGAGTTAGAGCGAGTCTTCCCTTGCACACTGTCCCTGGGGCCCAGGGCAGGACATGCTGCCATCACACTCAGCACGAGATGCTCTGGACTGAGCTGATGCTCTGCGGGACCACTGCAACCTGAAATGCATGGTATGTCATCCATCTTAAAACTGGATTCAATCAAAATGGTCATCAAATATACGCACCTCTTCAAATTCCCTTAGATCTAAAGCAAGTGTGGCACAACTTTAAGAAGAAATACATGCCTTACTGTGCATCTATGGTGAAAGCTGGACAGCAGTTTAGCTACAGAAATCCAATAGGAGATGCAGTGGCTTTGGCAGCCCAGCTGCTGGGACAGGGGAAAGCCTTTGTGTTTTCCTCTTCCACATTGAGATGGAGCATGCAATCCAAAACCAAACACCTGAGAACACACTGACTGAGCGCTCAACCAATGCCTGAAGCCCTGTCATTGTGGGTGGGAATTCGTCTGGTCATGTGGAATGAAGTATCAGCGCACATATTCTTCAGTGTGCAACCTGTAGGATCCCATGAGCTGCAGAAGTGTGCTGCTTCCCATCCGGCTGTGACGTTACAGAACACAGCACAGAAAGGCAAACTGAAATGAAGTCAGTGCTGCGCGGTGCTAACATAGTGTGGGTGTGAGAGGGAAGAGTTGGCCTCTCTTTAGATAAAGCTCAGGTTTCAGCTCAAGCCCTCATCCACTTCCTTCAGCCTTAGCAGCAGGACAGTGCCCACAGACAACGTGCTGTCACAGAGGTACCCATACCGTTTTTTTCTCTCTTTTTGCTGGTGGAAGCTGCTGCTGCTGTGTAGGCACTATGATGGGCGCTGACTGATACACCGGCTGACTCGGATAGAAAGGTGTTCCTGGGGAAGGACAGCACAGAAATGAGTGAGAGATTCAGCTCATCTGTTAACGAAACAAAAGCAAGTGCAAGAGCCCACCTTTTCTTCCCACCCTTCTTTTGACAAACACAACTTCCAGCTGCAAACCAGTCTGTTTTACTCTTCCCCACTTCCACTAAATGGGAGCTGCTGCACTAGCGAGACAGATGAGGCCACTTCTTCATGTGAGGGCTTAGCATGTGCCTCAGTGGCTGCTGAAATCCGTCGAGCAGGAAAAGCAATGTGCCCCCCTTGGGCTCCTCTGCTTGGTGAGGCAAAGAAGCATGGCCGCAGACAGCGCTCCAAAATTACACTGCATTGCTGACTGCAAGCCTGACATCCAACACAACTGCATTTTCTCTATGCAGTGAGACTGGCTCACAGAGAATGGGTTCTCTCCAGAAGTGCCCAACAAACAGGAGTGTCATAGCAGAGCTGCCTCCTGCCCATATACCAGACAGCAGGCAAATGTGCAATGCAGGGCTGTTATCTGTTTTTCCACGGATGCTGGATGGGCACTTGATTTCACACCCCCCGCAAAGTAACTTGATTTATTCTTCATCTGAACTAACCTTTAAATGGGAATGAATATCTGCACTGTACTTCTGACATCTTTGTGACCGCCGTAACCAAAACAGGAGGTTACTGCTATCTCAAGCAAGTGGAGAAACTCACGAAAGCCAGTGAACCCAACCCTGCACAATCTGATCTGCGGCTTCAAAGGATGCATTCCTCAAGCTGTCAGCTGGAAAGCAACAGTTGAGAGCAGGCCCCATTGCTGCAGCTCCAAGGGAAGAGCTTGTTGGACCATCCTGGCATTTCCCAGGGTTCTCAAAAGTGGGCAAAGTAATGATACACATTACTGCAAGACACTGATTTATGCTGTCATTCCAACAGAGCTGGTTTGTCTGTGCTCTCAGATCCTGCAGAAAGTCTGGGAGGGGACTGCGCTGCAAGTGTGGTATGTATCACATATGGCAGCATGCTAGAAATGACAAAGGGCTGAACTACCTCTACACAGAAGACCACTGCCAAAGGAAGAGGTGCCACGGGATAGACAGACACTCACCCATCCGCATGCGGGGAGCGAGAAGAGAGGCAGCTGTGAGCTGCTGGGGGATGGAGAAGGATGCCCCTCTGCTTTGTGGTGTGGCTCTGAGCCTCACTGCCTGAGCAATGGGTCACACACACTCAGCACCACGTGCAAACAGCCATGGCACAGGCCAACCATGCACCGCACAGCAGCAGACAGCAGGTAAGGCACAGGGCTTGCCCTTCTCCCTTTCTAAATGAGGAACACGGGAAGCAAAGATGTTAAACCCCCTCTTGCTGCGCACACATGGAGGGCATAACTCAGAGGAAACCAGGGCTGTGGGATGTATTGACAACACCTTAATCAATAATGATTATTTAGCAGGGATTAACAGCCAGCCACTATTCTTGTTCACGTGTGACTGTGGGCAGTTCTATGAGCTACAGCCTTTCCTTGAGAATTCATACAAACAAAACCCCGTTACTGTCATTTTTTCAGGAGTGAATAATAAGGGCTGTGACACAACCTAATCGAGCAGCTATTTGAAGTTCAAACAAACGCTAACCCAGTTTGGTATTCTACATCTGCAGCCTGACAAGTGCAGAAAACACACCCAGGAAATCTCCCAGCAGAACTCACCATAGGCGTTGGGGAATTCCCCAGGACCCGGTCCTGGATAGAAGGGGCCCGGCCCGGGCGGCTGCACTGGGTACTGCTGGGGGGGCCCGACGTAGGGCGGGCCACTGTGGCGATACTAGGAGGAAAAACAACCAGCTGATTACAAAGAGTGAGGGGATGGTGTGCTGCTGCATGAAGGAAATGTGGCAGAACCCTCAAAAAATCAATAAAGATGAGGTTGTCAAACTTCTTTACAAAGACAAGTTGCTCTCCTGCTTTCACTAATACTGCGTTTTCATAAAGCCCGAGGTTTTAGAGCTGTTGTGTCAGTTTAAATATACCTACAGCATTTTCCAGGTGTTTGATTTCACACTGGTTCTGAAAGGACTTCAAAAACTAAAGGGATAATTTATTCCTAATGCCTCCATGCTCAGATGAGCAGATACTTCATGAAGGAGAAGGTTGGCATCTAAATCCACAACAAATGTTACAACTCTCTCTTCCTCCTGATCACAGAATCACAGAATGACCCGGGTTGGAAGGGACCTCAAGGATCATGAAGCTCCAACCCCCCTGCCTGGCAGGGCCACCAAACATACACATTTACTAGATCAGGTTGCCCAGGGCCCTGTCCAACCTGGCCTTGAACACCTCCGAGGACGGGGCATCCACAACCTCCCTGATGCTGCAGCAGGCATGGAGAAAATCCAGACAGTGCAAAGGTTGCTTCTAAAGTGCCTGGGAAAGGTATCTGTACCTGTGGTATACAGTACTGGGGTGCCTGAGGCATGGGATACGGCATCGGCAGGTGATTAACCATCATGATGTGTTGGTTGGTCTGATACACTGCGGTTGGTGTTTGTGCACCAGGACGGATGGAAGGGCTGCTGTTCTGGATGGTGGCTCGTGGAGGCTGGATCTGAGGCCTCTGAAAAAACTGGGGCAGGGAAGGGAGAGAGAGAGGAGAGAAGAGAGAACAAAGAGTCGGTCAGTCCTTCTGAGGAAGGATGGGCAGCACCATTACAAAGGCAGACAATATTGCCATTCAGTACTACTTCCAAAGGGTTGCCACGCATTCAGAAAACAGCAGGACAATTTCTGACTATTTGTAAACAACAAGTTCATGCTCACACCTTTGATTTTTGCCAGGTGTAATAATTTACATCCAGCTATTAGTTTGCATCCACTGAATTATACACCCCGACTTTCACAGCAACTATCAGAAACGTGACTTCTGTCAAATGTACTTGCATAAGGTGGGTGAATGCCAAAAGCCACCTGAATCAGGAAATCAAAGATCAAAAGCTGTTCCAATCTAACTCCAGAAGAGATGAAGCCCCGGCTTTACTGAGGCCAGAGATTCCCCATGCAAACAAAGCCATAGGACTTGTCTTGAGCTCTGTTTCCAGAAGGATGGCAACCTCTTCCAGGTAGCACCAAACTCCTCTATCATGTTTGCATGAAGTGATGCCCCAAACGAGAGTAACAGGTCCAGGAAACCAAGGAACCCACTGGAACGTGCTCAGGTCTCGACTTGGAAGCACTGAGAAAGGCATCGGCATCCCGGGATGGAGCATTAACAGCAGCCCTTGCTCCAGCTGTGAGCCTTGGCAACCCTCAGACCCAGTTGGTAAGGTATGCAGACAGTCAGGCATTCACTAACAGAATAATGATGCAAGTGATAAAGAGACACTTACGCCATGCAGAATCAGGAGTTAAAATTACCTGTATAGGTCTGAATCCTCCCTTCAATAACGAAGCAAGAAAGCAGCAGGAAACAGAAAGAAAGCCAATGGAACAGCTTACAGATCAATAGGAAGGAATAGGATTTAACATGCACCCTAACTGTACGCAGCTCCATTCATCTTTCTGCCCCACTGTGACTGAGCTCATACACAAAAAGCAAGAAGGACACTGAACTGGTGCAGGACTGTCCTACCAGAACCCCACATCGGGGGCAGAAACTCCTCTTGAAAAGTTTCATACGGAAGTACAAAAATTAATAGTAATAATAAAGAAAAGAAACCCTATAATTAACTGTAGGAATTGTGATGCCACACAAAGACTCCGTATTTACTCTGCTCTTAAGTTAAACACTTTTCCTTTCCGGTCTCTCTACAAAGTAGATAAAGCAGTAACACATGCTCAAATCATGGGTTTGGTCTCCACTTCTGCATCCAGACTGGAAGGATAAGAAATGCCGCGTATTTAATTGCTAAGCAAAAAAAATAACAATAATAAAATTAGGTAATTGTACATCACACTGAACACAGCTGACTGATGAAGTGCATTAATGCAAATAGTCTGTGAGTAACTGCATCATGAATGGTGAGAACCAAAAAAAAATAGAGGGTAACTGCTAATTTTTGAAGGCAAATTTTTGATGGTGATTGCTAATTTTTGATGGATTGTTGCTAATAATTGATGGAAAGCATGAGCTGGGCTTGTCTCCCTCGGCATTCAGAGAGAACAGGGCAGGGCGGAAGAAAGCTGTGATGTCTCTACATGACATGACAATGAAATTCAAGCGGTCGTTCTGGTGCTCCTGAGCACTCTATGATACCTACAGTGCTCCCATACCAAAACACGGCTCCAGAAAAGCCACTCCCTGCTGCAGGAATCCAGACATGTCCAACCCTGTGAGCCTGGGTGAAGAACCATCACTGCGCTCCATGAGACCCAGACAGAAGGCAGCTACAAGGGAAGTGAGGGTGCAGGAAGAGAATGGGAAGAGCAACGCTGCACTGCTCCTCCATTGACACAGCTGTGTGGCTCTACAGATGCAGGGGAACCACTATCAGGTTATATGCTAAATTGGTAATGAGATTAACTGAATTCTACAATTCCTCAATCCCTGAAGACATCAAAAAGTGCAGAAAGAATTCTAAAGTATTTTCTTTTATTGCTGCTTCTCTTCACTACTCTCAGAGCTCCTTATAAACGTGCAGACCCATCAGGAGGGATGCCTTGGAAGGGCCAGTACCCAAGCTTTGGGAATTAATGAAATCATGTCCTTTCTTCATCCACTGCCAACTGCTGAGCAATGACCATTGCTACGCTGTGAACAGGCTGCAGAACTCTGGGAGAGCCAGAGTGCAGTAGGGAATAAGGAGAGGGGAAGGGAGAGGAAGGAAAGGGAAGGGAAGGAGAGAGGAGAAGAGAAGGCAATAGCCACCATGGTTCTGCATCCATCTAGAGTGAAAGTGGTGGAGACAGATGCTCCCCAGCAACAGGGCAGAAGCTGGGAATCCTGCAGCGGTGCATGCAGGTGACATCCCACACTCCTGCACACATGTCAGGGGCCTGCTGGTAACACAGCACTGAAATGGCAGAGAAAAACCTGACAGTAATGGAAAGTGCTGGCTTATGGATAGCTTTTACTTTCTGCCTCTGGCAGAGCATGAAACACAAGGGGTAGAGGAGACATGCTGGAAAATCAGCTCCTTGTGGAACACAAGCCAGCTCTCCTTCCTGTCCTGGCAGATGGAATGAAAGCACGCTCCGTACACCAAGTAGGGTGGTGGTAGGCAGGACTGGCCTTCCATCGAGCACTCAGTAACACCAGAGGAGTGCAGAGATGCTCTATGGCAGAAAGAGAACCTCCAGCAAGGAAACCCGGGGTTAAGCAAGCAAACCAACAACCTCTCCACAACACTGCCCACACCATCACAGAGGGAGCTTGGATCCAGAGAGGAAGGAAAAAAAATAAGGTTCTCATTACTTCTAGGAAGAGGATACAGAAAGAAAAGAAGCAGATCCGTTATTCCAAACAAGACAACTGGAGGATGTGGAAGGGCCAGCCACAGGGGTCTCCAGCAAAGTCTGAATTACCTGAAGTTATTCCAGTTCCTGTAAGTCGAATTAAAATACACAAGAAAATCAGATTTCAGAGCACTGTTGGTTTATGGGTTTTACTGCCCAAACACTGCACTGTCAGACTTCTTGATCCTTTCTTCTCTCTTATGTCCCTTTGAAGCTAAACTAGCAATATTCAGAGTCATTCACAGGAATATTTTACTACACCATTTTGGTTTGCTAGAAGATTTGTCCTGAAAGGTCAAAGAGGTGCCCACACAGACACTATTTTCAGGTAACGCTAATGGCATCCTACAGGAGAATGCCAGGAGGTTAAAAACGGACATTCTGCCCCTCTTTCTTCCAGAAAGTGTAGCACTTGGCCCAGAGCACACAGTGCCCACACAGGGCCAGAATGAAGGTGCCCTGGTGCTTCTGACAGAACCCTTCCTGGACCACTGCTTCAAAAAGCCCTGCTGTATCTCAGCGATGGTCAAATTAATGCAAAACACTCTCCAGTCAACAAGCAAGCAGAGAAGAATTGAGCCGTGGTCCTCAAGTCCTTGTCTCATCCCTCATCTGCCCACCTCTGCTGGCTCAACAAGCTTTCATCAATTTAGCAGCTCTCCTTGTACCTGCCCAAGGAAATCTTTCTGGAAAACAAGAGAAGGATGATCACACACATACTGCCACTATTTCCTAACGCAGCAGTAATAACTCCCAGTTTCAACTGGAAATAACTGCTCTTGCTCATGTAACGATGGCATCACCCAGGCGGTCCCAGCTGATGGTTGGTATTTCCCTGGGCACAGCAGTGTGACAACTTGCTTTCTGCAATGCTGAATTATACCTTGCTTCCACGGCAGTGGCCCTTCTCACACAGGCTCCCTACGCTGCCTGTACTTCCCAGCCTTGTACTCATTAGGTTTGCTGCAGACCTTACCTGCTCTTCGTGCCAGGGTGACCAATGAAGGAAATCCACTACAAACCTCCTGCCTACCCTCTCAGCACTACTCTACCACTTACCTAATCACTCCTTATAGACATCCCAATACTCACATCACCGCAAATAAAACTGCAATGAGCTACAACTGCAACCTCAAACTAAACCAGTCTGCCACAGCTAGTAAACTTATCTCAAACACAATTACAGCCATACAACCTTTGAGTTTATACTTACACTGATTTCTGTTTTTAATCATACTGGGCTCTTCAAAGCATCCATTCTAAAATATTCCATGTCCTCCTGAAGTTGGTTCCCAAATTAAAGGTTATTCTGTGTTTTTGGACTCTAACTCCTAAGAAAACTGCTATTCCCAGCTGTGAGGATCCAAAGCAACAAGGTGACCCAACAGCCTCACACCAACAGGAAGAACACAAACAGGGACGCTATATGCACACAGCAGGATGCTGAGATTTTCAATCCCAGCCGCAGAGCAGCATCCCCTGGGCTGTGCAAGTGGACAACAGAAGTAAAAGTACCACTGCAAAACACTCAATGGCACCCATCTGCTCCCTGCTAGAGTGACAGGCCTCCCAGCTGTGCCTCCATAGCTGCATTACCAGCAGCAAAGATCAGTTATGCACGTTTAACTTTTACTCAGAAACACTGTGGTTGTTCCCATTGGACTTCAGCTGCTGTTCACTCAGCACAGCATCTTAAATCTCATCTTAACACTTTCTGTCACACAGGCTTCAATGACACCACCTATAGCACTGGCTGGCTTGGGGCCATTGGAGCGTCCCTGACCAAGAAGAGACTGCTGCCCCCACCATCTTCAGATGCTTGAACCGCGCTAATTTGAGGACTCCAAAGATTGAATAATTACAAGAAATGATATTAAGGAGCAATCCATCCCCTGACTGCAAAAGACGCAGGATCGATAACAAGCTTATTAATGGCATCACACAGATCATTACAAACCTCGCTGTGTTGCTGCCTTCCTACAAGAACAAGTTACACTGCCGTAACACACAGCAACACCACTGTGGGAGATGCACTTAGCGGTTTTTAGGGTACAAAATCAGCCTCAAAGTCTGCTGCTCATATTCCATAACATTTCTCTATTTTACTGTGCTACATTAATTTACATCGGACTAAAATTCCTCCTCATATTGGCTCTACAATGAGTTCACCCCAACCACTGTCACTCCTCTGCACAGCTAGATAGCAAAAATCCCTTTTTCCACCCCCGGTCTGCATGATGGGCAATGACTGAGGTTGGGATTAAAAGTTATGGGGTGCCCAAGTCAGGAAAACACTTGGGAAATCACAAATGCTGACTGGTGGCAGGGTCACAGCTGAGCCCAAAGAAAGCCTTAACCACAGTTATGACAGCAGGGTGCTGCACTACCATCACTGAGCCCAGTCGGCTGACCTGCCTCACCACAGAGCTTTCTCTTCCAGGTTCTGCTTCCACCAACTTAGTAATCGTTAGAAGCTTTATTAACAGCTCACAGTTTGTATTAGTATCAACCTGTGAAATAACTACTGACTGACAAATATCACAGAATCATAGGGGTTGCAAGGGACCTCTGGAGATCACCTGCTAATTTCCTGGAGCAAGATGCCCAGGAAAACTTCCAGGTAAGTTGTGAATATCACCAGAGAAGGAGACTCCCCCAACCTCTCTGGGCAGCCTGTTCCAGGACTCTGACACCTCCAATAGAAGAATATTTTTTCTGACATTCAGATGGAACTCCTGGGTTCCATTTTGTGCCCACTGCCCCTTATCCTGTTGCTGGGCACCACCAAAAAGAGCCTGGCCCCATCCACTTGCCTCCTGCCCGGCAGGTATTTCTACGTGTTGCTCAGATCCCCTCCCAGCCTTCTCCTCTCCACACTGAACAGCCTCAGGGCTCTCAGCCTTTCCTCATACAGGAGATGCTCCAGGCCATGATCTCTCTGCAGCCCTCCACTGGGCTCTCCCCAGCAGTTCCCTGCCTGCATTGAACTGGGCAGCCCAGCACTGGGCTCAGTGCTCCATGTGCCCTCCCCAGGGCAGAGCTGAGGGGAGGAGAACCTCCCTCGTGCTGCTGACCACGCTCCGTGCAATGCACCCAAGGGTCCCATTGGCCTTGCTGGCCACCATGGCACATTGCTGGCTTGTGGTTACCCTGTTGGCCACCAGGACACTGCTGAAGTCCTTCTCTTCTCAGATCCTCTCCAGCAGCACAGCCCCCAGCCTGCACTGATGCTTGCAGCTGTTCCTCCCCAGGTGTGAGACTCTACACTTGCTCTTGCTGAACCTTATCAGGGTCCTCTCTGCCCAACTCTCCAGTCTGTCCAGGACTCACTGAATGGCAGCACAGCCTTCTGGTGTGTCAGCCACTCCTCTCAGCTTTGGACCATGGTAAACTTGCAGAGGGTGCATCTATCCCTTCATCCAGGTCACTGATGAAGATGCTGAACATGACTAAATCCTGTACTGACCACCAGGGAACACCACCAGCTACGCACCTCCAGCGAGATTCCATGCCACTGATCACAGCCCTCCGAGCTCTGCCAGTCAGTCTATTCTCAATCCACCTCACAGTCCATTTATATTTCCCACACTACCCAACCTTGCCTATGAGGATGTTAAGGGAAACAGTGTTGAAAGGCTTGCTGAAATTACGTTAGCATTCACTGCCCTCCTCTTGTCTACTCAGCCGGCCATGACATCACGGTCAAGGATGATTTCCTGTTGCTGAATTCATGTTGACTACTCTTGATATTTCTTCTCTTCCACTTGCTTGGAGATGACACCCACAATAAGCCGTTCCATCACCTCCCCAGGGATGGAGGTAAGGATGGCACCCAGAGTTGCCTGGCTCCTCTTTCTTGCCTTTTCCGAAGACTGGAGTGATGGTGGATTTCCATCAGTCTTCAGGCACACCTCCTACTCCCCATGACATTTCAGAGATGACAGAAAGCAGTTCAGCAGTCACTCTGTCAGCTCCCTCAACACTCATGATTGCAGCCAGACAGAGCCCATGGATTTGCATGCGTCAGGTCTGCCTCAATGACCTCTGACCAGATCCTCCTCAACAAGGGGAAATCTTCCTTCCTCCAGACTCCCACTTATCCCCAGGGTCTGCAATTCCTGAGTGCCAGTTTCAGTAGAAAAGACCAAAGCAAACAATATCTTCAGTAATTCTGCTTTCTCAGTGCCCCCGTAACCAGGGCACCCACTAATTCAGCAGCAGGCCCACACTGTCCCCAGTCTTCCTTTTGCTACTGACATACTTAACAAAGCCCTTCGTCATGTCCTTGACCTCCCTCAACAGGATTAATTCCAAGTGGGCCTTAACATTCCTCACTGCAATGCCCTGGCAGTGTTCTTATATTCCTCCAAGGCAGCTAAAGACTTTTTCCACACTCCAGAAACTTTCTTCTTCTGCTCAAGTTTTTCCTTGAGCGAAATGCACATCCACATGGGTCTTCTATCACCTTTGCCTGATTTTTTACTCACAGAGATGCAAAGATCTTAAGCTTGGACGAAATGGTGCTTGGGAGTCAACAAACCCCTTACCTTCCAGCATTCTAACCCACGCGATACCTCCAAGCAGACCCTGAAGAGGTCAGAGCTGGCTCTCCTGAAGCCCAGGGTTGCAATCCTACTTATTGCCTTGTTTCTTCCTTGAAAGATCCTGAACTTCACCATCCCACAGTCACATGCATCCAAGGCTACCCCCAACCTTCATATCCCTTGCCAGTCCTGCTTTGTAAGAACCAGGTCCAGCAGTGCTCTCTCCTCACTGAGTGCCCCACCAGCTGCCTCAGAAAGTCATGCCTTCTGTGCTGCAGGACCCTCCTGGACTCTGTTTGCTTTTCCAGCCAACATCAGGGTGACAGAAGTCTCCCATCATGCATTATCATATAATATCAACACAGAGCTGAAGAACAACAATACCTGAACAAGATACTCTGTCATTCTGCATGTTGCACAATAATCCTTGCAAACATTCCTCCACCACTGTCTGTCAATGCAATCCCTTACCATGCAAGAAATCATTTCTCTCTCTCACATGACATTTCCCTGCAAGTCCAGAAAACACCCTGTTCTACTCTTCAAGCCTCTTTTTTTTTGTCCTGCTCTGGAAGGGTGCATGGCTGCCTGCTGCTCACTGAGGCACACAGCACAAAGCTGATCAGTGTGTCCCTCTTACCTGCTGTCCCAAAGGCATGCACTGCTGTAGCACCAAGCCCCTCAAACCAGTAGGAGTGATGTGACAACTACAGCTCTCCTGGAACACACCTTCTGTGACGTAAGCCTGTCCCAACATTGCGAGAGTGAACCAAATTATTTTTATTCCGTTAACATGCTGCAAACCAATGGGTTCTTTTCAAGGAAGGAGAAGGAAGAGTGCCATGGAAACACCAAGGTGGGAGAGCCTTCCCACACCACTGTGCCCCTGCTTCGCTGTCCCACACATCCAGGTGGCTCAGGCCACCTCTGTCCCCAATAAAGCTACAATGGGGAATAAAACCAGTCCCCAGACATACCAACAAAGAGCTTTGGCACAAACCATGTTGGAGCTGATGGAGAAGACAACTTTGGACAGGTCAAAACAGAGCTGTGTGTCTGTCCATATTCCTCTGCCATTTTGTCCTCCCCTTGATTTCTAGAACTATTCTTTATTTTTGTTCCTCTTAGCCAAGTGATTCCTAAAGATACCCAAGTCATACAGCAGGAACACTACAAAGATTCCTAGTGTCTGGATTTCACATACTGAGGGGGAAAAAAAAAAAAAACACTGCGCAATGTAAGGATAACAGATAACCAGGAATATACACAAGGAATGAATGAACTTGAATTTCTGAGTTTAAAGAGTAGAATTTTCAGAAAGACATGAATGCCCAGCTCACGTCCAAGTCTTCAGCTCAGGCAACGTCATGCACTGGGCGTTTTGAGAAACACGAGCTCCTAGCGACTCAGAAAGGCAAGCAAATCTCACACATACCTGGCAACCTCTACACGTTCTCCATTCCTATGGAAATGGTGTAAGTGGGGTGGTTAATGACTGCAGTGACACCAAACTGGAGCTATGTGTTACTCCGCATTGCAGGCAGCTTGTTAGCAGGGTTATGCGGGTGCTAGCAGCTACGAACGGGGCTCCACAGCTGGCCTCCGCCCCAGGTTAGTGGGTGACAGCCTCTGACCACCCCCTCCCCCAGCAGATTAGTTTAGGATGGTAATGAAGGGGCGGGGTACTGTACCTGGTGATGGGCAGGTCGAGGCCCCGCTGCAAACTGGGGAAAGGCGGGAGAAACAAACACAAAAGGAAAGGCACAAAGAGTCAGAAACACCACAACGAAACCAAAATGTCACACTCTATGCAAAAATAAACCCACAAGGAAAACCACAAACAGTCGAAGCTCTGCTGCAGGACAGTGACAGACAGGTACTGAGATAGAACGGGTGAACACTGCTATGGGGAGTGGAGTGTGTGCTGCTGTGGAGCTGGCGGACAAACAGCCAAAGCTGCCAGTCGTTTAGAGGTGCTCGGGGGCAGTGCAGGCATTCATCGCCCTGCCTGGGGAAAAACTCAAAGAAGCAGCAGTGAAGGTTTGCAGCAGTTTACAGTGGAGGCAAATGGTGAAAGCAGCTGGGCTCGGAGCTGCTCCCCAGTCTTTATGGGGAGGGGTTGTCAACCCCATCTGAAGGCACTGCTGGCACCAGCAACAGGAGGGCCCCAGCCCCAAGCATGGGGCACATCGCTTCCCACCCGCCTGGGTTTCACAGGGAGGAAAGCATTCAGAATTTAACATGCTTGGTCAACATTAAAGCATTTTCCAGTAAGTAACAGGTTGTTAAAATAGAAATAAAAATGAATGCAAGAAATGGAAAATATAAATAAAGATGACAAGGAATCCTCTTTCAGAAGCCAAGTTAGGTACTTCAGCTCTCAATCTGCAGCCTAACCAGCAGAATTATCAGATGAGAACAGGTTCACCTATGGGTGACAGCTCCAATATTTAAAGGGAGCAATGAGACTGGGTCCCACTGTGATGTTCCTCTGCCCGGCACTGTGCAGAGGTGCCCCACATCCCTTCGCTGCCCCTGCTGGGACCCTGAGGGCTGCCATGGATTCTGCGGTAGAGAAGGACTAACAAGAAAAGCAATCAAAACTGGCTGCTAATTACTGACTCCTGCAACAAGAGATTTTTTTCTCAGAATAAGTGGAGTGGGAATGACTTCCAGCCCTACATCCCTGCTATTTCAGTAGCATTAAATACAAAAGACAAGTTTAAATATTCACTGGTCCAGCTGATTTTCTCCCTAATAAACATCCTAATCACTCGCTTCCCATGTCTCCAAGAAGCAGGCTCCAATACCAGCGTTCATACACTCCCTCTACCTTCACTTCACTAAAACATCAGGGTGGAAAGGTGGAAACCTTCAGAAATGAGGAAACGCACACACAGTGATTACTGTGAGAGCTCACACGGAATCACCTGCACTGATTCACCCCATGACATCCCCACCCCCAGCAGGCACTGCTGAACAATATCCCTCATCTTTCCAGATAAGAAAAAACACACAAGATTCTCAGCTCTTCAAAGACCTGCTGACCAGCGGCTGCTACAGGAAACACTGGCCTATGGGAGCCTAGTGGAGATGGATGCACTTTGGGTCCCTGCTCCTCAGGAAGAACTCCTCAAACACGCAACATTGTTTGAGAAGAAGGAATAGTGCTGACCCTGGAAAGGTCAAGAGGGGCCTTTCTGGCGGGGCTGCGTGCCCTGCTGTATGTCAGTGAAAAATAAATGCATCAGATGTGTTTTAGAAGCAGTAAAAAGAGCATAATGGGTTACAAAAACCTTGTGCTGCTTCATCTGAGGGCCAAAAAGCCTCTCTCTTATCACTGTTCTGCAGGAAAGATTTGTTCTCAACAAGAACTGATGCTTACACCTTAGGAAGCCAGGGACTATGCCAGCGTGAACAGCAATGTGTTAGGAGAAAAAGAATATAGACAAATAAAAACAAAACCTCAAAAGTTAGTGAAAAACACCCTGATCTGTTTGCACTGGTCACCATTGGCTATTGATTTTTTTTAATTTTTTGTTTGTTTGTTTAAGAAAACAATTCAGGTTGACAGGATTCATTCCTATTAGCAGCTGTAAGCAACAGAACAAACTGTAGTCACTGCTGGCTCAGATTCAAACGGGCACTTTGCTCTTCTGAGGGCTGCAGGATGGAAGGGCAGCTTGGCAGGGAAACCTGGCGGCAGCACTGCACACACCTGGGCATGGCCACTATCTACTGCTGGTGGTCCAGCACAGGGAGCACCTACCTGGAAAGAGCCATTGCTGGATGGCACAAACGCCAGCGTGGGCTTTGGCAGATGTACAACAGGCAGCCGGTGCTGCCATCACCTAACGGGTCATCTGCGGCAGTGTGAGAGAACTCAGATTTCATTCTCTTTCCCCCTGCTGGAGCTGCACCTTGACATTCACACTACCCCACAGCAGCGGCGCTAGGAAGGTAATGGGGACAACACGTGAAACCAGTTGGGATTGCAAAGGCAGCTGTTCTGGGAGGAACAGAAAAGCCTGAGCCGTGCAATTGCCAATGGCCCTGGGATGCACAGACTGCATGGAAGGAGCTCCAGCCACCCTGGCAGCATCACCACAGCAGGACGACGGGGCCACATGTGGGTGGCAGAGCCATCCTGCCACCTTCCTCTGCCCCCTGCGCCCTCCCCTCACCACCAAAAAAGAACGTTAAAAATAAATGAAAAATAATAATAATAATAATAATAATAATAAAGTAAACCAAGGCCAGAACAAAATGCAAGAGTACCTCAGGAATGGCCAGTCTTGCATTTATTTTGGGGTGGGGAGGTGGAATGGAATGTTATGTGCGTGGCTTTTAGTAATGGGGGTGGAAATGGTCACTAACAGAGCAGATGGAAAAAACTGCATACAGGAGAGTTTTAAAAAAAAAAAGGTTCACAACCACAGAGAAATGGCTGACAACTGCAGGTCAATTCTTCCTCAGTACCTCCTCAGTAACAGACAAGCCCCTACAATTTGATACGTTTTTGGCCAAATCTCCTGAAAACATCATCTGCTGAGCAGAAAACCCAAAGTCACTCTGGTCTCCGTCCTACCAGGTCAGACCCTCCAAACTGCAATTCAACTTTGGATGTTCTGTCGCCACTTAACCTGGCAGGAACTGCCACGGGAGCTCATGCTTTTAGCAAAGAAGCAAATCAGTGCATTTCTGTAGATCAGCCAACAAAAAAGATGTAGTAAAAAAATAAAGAAATAAAGAAATAAAACAGTGCCATCGGCACAATCGCCTGCAAGAAGGAGTACAGTTTGTTATATTGCTTACAATGCAGTATTTTATCCAGCCTCTTCCAGCCAGGGACCTGTAAACCGGACTCTGTTCCAAAACCTTCCTCCTCTTCCAGTTGTCTGTGCAATGTATTGGCACTGTTCTGCTGGGCTGTCAAAAAAACTGGTTTAGAGATGCAGCTCTTCAGTCAGGTTTTGCTCCAGTTCTAACCATATCAATTTATTTTCGCTTTTCAACAATTAAAGACAAAGACGTTGAATATACTTACTGAGCAAAGAGCTCTACCATCAGTATCCCACGTTACTGACCAGAACAGGGGACTAGGAAAGCAGCAGGATCTAGTGGGGTCCCCAGCACATCATCACACCTGGCATTAATTGGCTAACCCATGGCACAGAGGTCAGCGGCTCTCAGAACTAACCCTCCTGCAGCCCCTGGAGGCAGAACCCCCAGGAGTGGGGCACACACATCAGTGCAGCCGCACGGGGGGAAGCTAGCCCTGTACTGTACCTGTTAAGTGGGCAAACAGAAGGCTTCTGTCTCGGAGGCTTTCAGTTGCCACGCTTCAGCAGCATTCATCTTACTCTAAAAAGAGAAGAGTGCTGGGAATGGTGCAGTGGTTTTACAGGTAACCTGAAGTGTTGCGACGCATATGCAGGTTCACAAGAGGCGCAGGGACTCCTGCTCCCTTGGCTACCCAAGGCTTCCAGCATCAGGGCAGCATGCTAGCAGACCTGCAGCACGGGGCTAAGCATGCGATGCCACAGAAAAGTCTCCTAGCACCACGTGGGACTGTACTACAAGCTGAGATCTGCCAACAAGAGCTCAGGGAACCAAAGGCCTGTCATAGTAGAGCAGTACAAAAAGATTACAGAGGACAACAAAACCTGAAGGCAGATGGAAGGGGGGCTTGCCACAGCAAGATCGGGGGGGACACAAAAGCTCCACCTTCCATGCACAAGCACCTACCTAGTGCTAAGAAGTGAATGGGTAGAACTGATCCAGTGGCACTGAGTAAAGCCCACAGGCCACTGGGGACTGAGTGTGACTGAGAGAAGTGCTTTCATTTACCGATCTTTGTGCTACCACTTTAGCAAATACTTCCTTAAAGAAAAAAAAAAAAAAAAAGAAAAAAATGAAGCAAAGAGAAAGATTCTGGTAATGAATCTAATTCTAAAATGAAGTGAACCTGAAAGCAACTATGCTAAAAATAAATCATGTTATTTGAATGTAGATGAGAATCCCTCCATCATCTTTTTTCTGATAAGGAAAATCATCCTATGAGGACAGCGCCTGCATATTCAGTCAAGATTTGCCATTTGGAATGTGCTTCCAGTTCAGTAAAACCAGCCTTCCAGAGAAGTGGCCAAGTGCTACAGACACACATACACAAAAAGAACCACACAAACGAGGAAGAAAGAAGAGGAGATAAAGCAAAGATGGGCTGCCTTACCGGTGAGCGGGTCTGAGGCTGAGTGTTCATTGTTTGTGGGGCCTGAGGGTACACCAGCGTGGTTGGAGCTGCATTCTGTCCTGAGGGGTAAGGAGCCTGCCAGGGAACAAGAAAGTAACACAACATGAGTGTACCCAAGGACTTGTGCCAGAAGGTAGGAACTGAAAGCATCATCAAGGCAGACTGTTATTACCATTAAGATAAAGACAACACACACACAGACTAGGTGATTACCATGGCCAAAGACTTCTCTATCAAGGATCCAATCAATTTTAAGTGCAGAAGTGCCACCATGGAAAACAGCGACAAGCACACACCAGAGCACCTCTGTCACCACAGCTCTGTGGCCTGGTCCCTCTGGCAGCACAGCTCCCAGAAGGCTGCTCAGAACCTGTTTCCAAGGAGAGATGGAGCCGTAGGCACTGCTGCCAAACCCTCCACAATCCACAAGAAGTTCAGATGCATTTACTACAAGCCGCTGCTGCTATAAAGCATTTGCAACACAATGAAACCTCTCAAAATTGTTACAGCTGTAAGACAGACCATTGGCTGCATATATTTTCATAGTTCCGCTGATTTCAATGGGCTATAACAATTTGTATTACCAGATGCTCTCCCCCCACGTTATTTGCCCGAAGTAACAACAAACCACAGCTTTAGAGCTACACCAATCACCGCTCTAACAAGACATTCCTCCTTTCTGAGGATGTTTCCTTGGTGTAATCTCCCTTTAAAAAATAGCAACTACAATTATAACCTACCTTTTCTTTAAATAATAACGTAATAAAGAAAGAAAAAAGAAACTTGTGCAACAGCAGTTCCACAGCAATCAAGACAGGATTTGCAGCAGGGCTGGCTGGTGATCCAGCATAAAGCCTGAAGCTCAGTTTCAGGCAAATTGTGGTGTAGGAACAGCACAAAGCCCTGAAATGCAGGGCTGAAGCCTACAAACCTTCTGTGCCTAAGACAGTAAACCACTCCAAGGATAAGCAGGCCTGCCCTGGCCTTGAAGAGAGGATCAGCCAGTCCTTACAAGGTGTACTAGGAGTTTTACTGATGGCTGATTGCATAACACACATATTTCCCAGCTCCCAGATTCAAGGTGCATCACGCTGTCTGGTCCCACACTGCCCCACTTAGCCAAACTGGTCATCACTGAGCAAAACCCAAGTACAAGCACACAGGCACTGAAGGACAGCATTCTCACTGCACAAGCTAATTCAGGAGGACAGTCTGTTCTTTTCCACCTGATTTTCACATTGCTTTTTGGGTCAAGAAGATAATAAAAATCCCTGTCCCCAAGCATATTGTCAGATTTTTGCTGTCAGCGTAGAATAACGGGTAGAATATTTAGCTGAAAAAATGTTATTCTGCAGCAGCTCATACCAACACAACAGAAAAGACTGGGCTGAGAGCCATTAAATGCTTTCATCAGCTCCTGCTCTGGAAGCAGCAACCTCTGGCAGGCTTGCAGCTGCCCTCCTCCTGGGGAGCTCACTTACTTAGACCAATCCTGTCAAACCAGTGTTTCCTTCCCTTTTTACCACTGGCGAAGTCTCCAATTGACATTAACAAGTCATTTGCCTTCTAGTTTTTGAGATGTCAGATGCAGCATCAAATATTTTCCCTTTTATTTGACAAGTGTGATTCTGCTTGAGCTGTTCATATCAAAAACTATCTCACATAACTCACAGCAGTAACTGTAGTGAGGGCTCTCAGTCAATCAAACAATCAAGGCCTAACAAGATGCAGGGAAAATGCAGTCCACCATTGAGTAAAGCCTGCAGCTGTGTTGCCGCACTCGGGACTTTCTGCCCATCTTCTCCTGTGGGAGGACCAACAGCTCCGTGTCCATCTGGGTGCTCCTCTCACATCCTACATGATGGAAACTCCCTGTGCCTCATGAGAAGAGGCATTACCCCAGACTGCTCCAACCGCTCCTCCTCCCAGACAAAAGGGGGAAGTATCAGGTATTCCTCCCCTTCTTCAGGCCCAGGAAAACATGCTTTCTTCAGGCTTACATTGCATGCAACAGAAAAAAAAAGGTCAGAAAGTTTCCACACTACTACCACCATCCCAACCCACCTCTAAACAGGGATCCCTATGAACACTAAGCCTAACAACTCAACATTTAGCCAGCACGACTGCAAAGCAGGCATTTCAAAACACAGTGCCACATTCAAGTACAGCCATCTCATTGAGAACAGATGTCAGTTCTGACACTTGAAAGGCTGAGAGGCAAATACAAGGCACTGCAGCACAGTATCTAATTTGTGTAAGCATTTAAACACTATCAGAGTCAGTATAGCATTAAGTTATAAAAAAAAAAACAACAATTGTATCAAAACTCAAACGGCAGCTACTGATGGGCTCCTTCTGCTATTAAACTGTCATCAAAACAAGGTAATGCTTTGGGCAGCCGGCACTGTTCCCAACCACAACAGCCGATAACTGAAGCACATCTACACCCACAGCACAGGCAGCAAACAGGAGGAGCTCAAACCACTGTACAGCAGGCAAAATCTGACTTAGTTGCCATCACCAAAACGCAAGGGGAACACTCACAATTAGAGAGCTGCAAGAGAGGGCCTTGCAAGATCAGCTATCTTCAGGGCACTCAGCACCCTGACCTCGAGGGATGGGGAGCAGAATAAGCCCCAGAATTCAGGAGGAAACAAAGATCTGCTGCTCCATCTGGACTACCACAAGTGCATGGGGCTAATGGGACCCACCCGGGGTGCTGAGGGAATGAACAGAGGTGACAGCTAAGCTGCTTTCCATCATTTATCAGCAGTTCTGGTCAGCAGGGTAGATCCCACATGACTGGAACTGCTAATGTGATGTTTAACTACAAGGGCTGGAAGGAAGATCCGGGGAGCTGTAGGCCCATCAGTGTGACATGAATCACAGGAGGTCATTGAGCAGATGGTCCTCAGTGAACTCACTCAGCAATTGAGGGGCAACCAGAGGATGAGGCCCAGTCAACATGTGTTCACAAAAGGCAGGTCCTGCCTGACCAACCTCATCTCCGCTGGTACCAGGTGACCGTCTGGGAGTCACAGAGAAAGGTTGTAGTCTACCTAGACTCCAGCAAAGCCCCTGACTCTGTCTCCCACAGCATTCTCCTGGGGAAGCAGCAGCCCATGGCTGGGACAGGTGCTCTCTTTGCTAGCTGGATGGCCAGGCCCACAGAGTGGTGGTGAATGGAGTTACATCCAGCTGGCAGCCGGACACAGCCATGTTCCCCAGGGATCGATGCTGGGGCGCATCCAGTTTGATATCTCCATTGATGAGCTGGATGAGAGCACTGAGTGCACCCTCAGTAAGTTTGCAGATGACACCCAGATGGGAGCAGATTTCTATCCGCCTGGGGGTGGGGAAGGCCCTACAGAAGGACCTGAATTAACAAACATCATCTAAACAAACATGTTTCACAGCTCTTACACAACAACACGTGCTAATGGCACGCTTCAATCCAGATGGAGGTGTGCTGTAGCTGGAATTTGTGTTAAACAGCATCATGGGAAAAGGGGGAGGGGGGAGAAATAAGTGCTTTGTAGATATCAGCAGCCTAAAATACAACCAAAAGGAGCACCAGAACAAAATCACAGCAATCCGTCACTTGATTGTAAGTAGGCTGATTAAAAGTATTGCACGTATTCATCTGTCAGAAGGACTTTTCCTGTGCCAAGTATATAAACAGGTACACAAGGTAATTATAATCATATTCTGTCATGCTGGAAATGTGTGGCTTTTAAGCACCACGGCTGAAATGCTGAGCATGAGGTGAATAATGGAAAAGATGCTCCAGAAAGTCCCTAAATAAATTACCACAGAAGGGAAGGCTGGGAAACAAGTTTTGCTCTGCATATAAATCCTGGTTGAGAAGCATCTAGATGCTGGCACTGAGATCCACGAAGTTCAGCAGCTGCAGCACCCTGAGGGGAACAGAACGGATGGCTGCAGAGCTGCTCCACTTCCAAGGCACAGCAATTTGCTTTCCTGAAGCTTTCATCCTCATGGCTCTGTGTTTGAAATGTTGCTATCCATGGAGAGAAAGGCGATAATATTAGTGTTTATGTATTCCAGCAGCTTGCTGGGGGAAACCCTTCCCATGTTTTTTGTGCAGAGCTCCAGCTTCAGGCTGCCGACTGCGCAAAGCAAAAAGTAAAAATAAAACAAGAAATCATTGCTACCAACAAAACAAATGAAAAAAGTTATTCTTAGATCAGCTCCCGAGCTAGTTAGTAAACACTGCCTGCTGCGTAACATGACGCCCTCAGTACTGACTGTACTGGGAATAAACAGGCAAAGTACACACATCAGGTTCAGAAAGAGCTGAGTCACGCAGCTCTCTGCCTCCCGCAGCCAGTGACAATTTGTCTTGTTAGGAGCAAAACTCTCCCATCTCCAGGCAGAAAGGCGCTGCTCCTGAGCTCCCCGCCTTTGGCAGCCCGGTGAGACACAGTTCAGCTCTGTTACCACTCCCTGAGCCATCTTTTGACTCGCGGAAGGAGTTTGGATGGGTTTATATTTACTGAAGTTATGTAGCAGGAGGTCAAACGGTCTTGCAGTTCCAATATGTGCCCGTGACTCAGGAGCCTGCTGCTGTTTCCTTCTCTGTCACTGAACCCCAACCTGACCTTGGGTGAGAAAAACCTTTGGACTTCCAGTTACTCACCAGTAACAGCAGCAGTGGCTGTGCTCCTCGCTGGGGTGAGCTGGAGCTCAGCTGAATGCCAGCAAAATGCTTTCATCTCTTTGGAAGGAACATGACAGCAGAAGCAAAACATGTTACAGCTATACAAAGCGCATGGGGCCAAAGGTGGCTCTCAGCTATCCCTGAGCAAGCTCAAAGGCCCTTCTTACTGATCTGGAGGGTTACAACCCAGCCCACAACAAGCTAAGCCACCTCCAGGCCACTCCAGGTGGGCACAAAGTAACTCCAGATGGGCAAGTTCTCACACCAGCTCCCTGCCACAAAACCTAACTGCTCCAGGAGTGAGAAACAAGACAGCACAACATCACTGCATGCCCGCCTCCTTCTCCTGCCTGCCCTACTTCTAAGAGCCAGACTTGGTATCCCCTCCAGCTGCTGAACTGTTTTCCTGGAGGAAAACCACAAGAGGGACCGCAGGCCAGCTGTATGGAAGCAGCAGCACTCAAGGTTGCTCTTCAGCACAGAAAAGCCTCTTAGAAAGCTTTCCCCTGGGCCACCAGCCTGCATGGCAGCAGTTTGGCCTCAGCTGCAGGTGGAAATCCCTGTGGCAGCACAAACAATGGCATGGTTCACAAGCACAAATGGATGCCAGCAGAGACGTGGCTTGTAATCCTGAATCATCCTTCATTTGGTGAGTTGGTTCTAATCTGCCCTCCCACGGCAAAAACACTTTACTACCTGAATGACTGCAAGCGTGTAGTGCTGCTAATCAGCAGTTCCTCAGCATTTCAGCTCTCAGAATTAAGAGGATATCCATTTCAATCCCATCTCTCAATTTCTACCTACTGACTTCACCCATAGGTAGCCACAGTATTCCTCCAGACTGCTTCTCCTACAGAAGAGCACCTCGATTCCTCCCAACCTTCAGGTTCGGAACAGCCTCAGTTTTAGGCTAAGAAAGGTGTAAGCTGTCATGAACTTGAATGTCCCCAGAATAAGCTGTCCTGTCGTCGTCCCCTCACGCCAAGCCTGATAAACATGGGCCATTCCCGTCTACATACTCCCAGCTCCTATTTACAATGATACTTCACCTGCAGATAATCAAACACACCAACAGATTGTTCTGCTCGAACAGAGAGCCCCAGTCACAGCTCTGTTTTCAAATATGAAATTCTTCGGTATGCAGCACAATGAGAACCTCTCATTTTTATCAACTCATTTGCAAATGATGCATCACTTCAATCAGCTCATCCTCATCGTGGCATCCTGCCTTCAGGAGACCTCCCTGCATTGCGAAGTATTGGGAAGCAGCAAACTCAAACTTGAAAAGGATAAAAATATCCTGACCTGGGAGGAATTACTTCTTTCACAAGCGTGGCTCAACCTTTGTTATCTTTACTGCTCTGCAGCAATTTATCTCAGAGTATCTCATCTGTGTCATTACCATCCCCACTCAATTTTTAACGGCCTTTTTATGGCTTTGTATGATTTAGCATCACACTTTTAAGAGGGCCGATGCAGCAAGCTGAATGGGCAAAGCAGAGTCCCAGGCAGCAGGCACAGCACTGTAGGCATTGCTCCGACTTCAACACCAAAAATCACATTCCCACCGAGGGAAGAAGACGAAGAAAACAGTTTCCTGTCCCCTGCACAAAGGCTGTTTGTGCGGAGGGCACACAGACACAAGATACACGCTCTTTTCCTTCCTGCTTAAGACACTGTGGTTACTATTCCTGCAGAGATGTTACAAAGGAGAAGGGTGAAAGGGGAAATCGAGACAAAGTGTCCCTGTTGGACGTGCTGCCTCCTAGGAGCTCTGATTACCCTGTGTTTTTAACCACCGTGCACATTCCCATCGCAGTTCTTTGCTCAGCACCCGCATTGCTGAAGGCGGGCAGCCCTCAGCACCAGTGCTTCGAATGAAGGTAAACTCAACACATGGCTCTGGGAAGCAAAGGACAACCCCTGGGCTTTTTGCTTTAAGAAATCCAAATGATGAGGTATCCCAGCTGCTAACCTGATCCCGGCGCTGTGGTCACAGAGCGAGATGTTCATTCTGCAGCACTGGGGTACAAACATCCTGCCAGGCAGGGCAGCTCCTCACCGTGGCCATTACAGCCCACCCATACAGAACATCACCTGGACAAGTTCAAAACTATTGCTAAGGAAGGCATGAGGGCAGGGATAATGCCACAGCAGATGATCATCTTTTTACTAACATTTACTAACATCTGTAAGTAGCGGTGTGGAATGAGTTGACTTCTAACAGAAGCTGAAATGCCAGTCCCTGTCTGGAGCGCAGCACACAGGCTGGAACCTGGGGGTGGTCTGGTCATCACCACGATGTAATCAAGTGAACTCCTATTTTCCATAATGAAGGTACTCACAATACTTTGAGTTAGGGGGAGAAATTCCAGCACCTCTCCTGCTGGGAACAGACCTGGAACTCTCAGCAGAACCCACTACAACAACAAGCTTGTTTCTCCCAAGATTTATCTCGCTGCAAAGCTATTTTTGCCCTTTCTGTTTACAAATGCAGACTGTGTTAAGCTCTGACTTTTGTGCTAACTCCAGTGTTTATGAGCACACAGCGCCTTCTGCAACGCATTATGTTTGCTTGAGAACGACGTCTTCTTCCAGAGTGTGCAAGAAAACATCAACTAAATAGCATGGAACAGAAGGTGTTATTACAGAAGGATCACCACAGTAGAAATTATTAAACGTAAGAAAGTGGCAAATCGCTTCATGTTATTTTATGTTATCAAAAAATGTGTTTCAACAAGTGGGAGAGTCTGAAAAGCATTGCCGTAAAGCACAGTGCATGTGACTGATAACAGAAAGCACATATAAAACCTCCTGAGGAAAGGGAGCTGTGACTCTCCTAGGGAGAACCCTCCTGCTGGATGGCACTGGGTGAGCTCCACATTCAAACTTCTGTGTCCGCAGCAGGGAGACAGGCCAGGGTGACTCCAAGCCAGGGCAGCTTACACCTGACAGCAAGCAAGCTCAAGAAGGAGAAAAACACTGACCTTCACCTGCTGGCCAGCCAAGACCACAGCACTGAGCACTGCTCTGGCCCAAGGGGCAGCTCAGCACAGAGCTCATCCTGTGCAGGCCCAGTCTGTACTGCAGCCCTCACCGTGCACATGCAGGTGACCAAGTTGTAATGGGTTCTCCTCCTTCCTTATTAGAATAAGAAAAAAAGAAGAACAAGGCTGCTTTCAGTCCCTCCCAAGTGCCAACTCATTCATCCCCTCCTCATCAGGGCTTTGAAAAATTAACTGTTTCCAAGGCTAAATAATTATGGAAGTTAATGGCATCGACGTGCACTTGAAGCCATACTGCGCCTTTCCTGCTATGGATCCAGAGATCCACAAAAGCCTGCAGCTCTTCTTAGACACAGCCACATTCCCCAAATTCAAAGTCTAAGGAGGTAGAAGGCACAGAGATTCACCAACCCCACAGAGAGATGTTACACCAGCAAACATCTCCTGTGCTGTTAACCCCATCAAAACGCCCCTAATCCTATTACACAACACAGAGTTCGGCTGCCCTTCCAGCAGCCTTTCCACACAAAGGCCAGAAGAAGCTTACGCCTCTCCCAGGTTTATCAGCTATTAAATAACTCACCGTTCAGACCTCCACCTGCAGCCATCGACTCCTCACAAGCTCAGGAGCAGTGAGCTGCATTACAAACGAGTGTTACAATGAGCATGTTACAGGACGTGCTGCTGGCACCACCAGAGCACAGCTACACCAGTGCTCTTTATCCCTGCTATCTGCTATGGACAGACGACCTGTTACTTCATTAAAAGCATGTAATATCTGAAATGATGATGGGAGGGAAATACTGAATAAGCACCATGGTTATAACAGAACTGCAGCTCCCACAGGAAGAAGCCAAGATAATAAAGAAGGGGTGCGGGGATTGCCTGTAACATGCCACAGATGGCACACAGACACCGCCTGGCGCAGCCTCCCAGGCCGTGAGGTACCAAGGAATGTCTCAGTGCTGTTACAAATGCTAATTTCACGATGGTGACATTTTTGAGGACCAGAATGAGACCACAAAACTCTTTTCACTTAAGGCAAAGAACCAGATGGTAACAAGCTTCAGCTAGTACAATCTGTTTTGGATTTCAATCAGCCACCTAGAAGTCAAGGTCTCTGTATACTGGGATCCTAAGAATTCAGCTCTCAGCACTTTTGTTTTCTGTGAGTGTATCTTGACGTTGTTACAAACAGATAAGGCATTATTAAACACAGCTGTCAATGAGGACAGCAGCTTCAGAGGGAGCTTCTACTGGATGCCACAGGGTGCTCAGCAGTGCCAGCCCAGCAGAGCACTGATCTGCAGTGCACAGCGTTCTGGGAGCAAAACCTGAAGTTTTCATGATTACAGATGAAACTCCAGGCCATTTGTTACAAGAGTCACTGGCCGGTGTTGCACACCCTCATCCCAAACCAGAGGAATCCATCACTTCAAAACTAAAGCAGAGAAACAAAGAATCTTCTTTGGAACCTATTTCAGAACCATTCCCCCATTGTGTTCCTTCATGTCCCACACCAGAATCCACTACACTTGCTCCCCTGCTCCCTGGGATCCTTCACAGCACTCCTAGGCCTTGGGGAGGAAGACTGAGCATCCCCATCCTGACGCCCCAGATCTGCTCACTGCCTCCTGCCTGCAGGAGCCCCTCTTCCTCCTCTCAGCGCTCAGCAGACAGAGGGAAACGCTCTTCTGCTGTCTCCTTCCAAGTCCCATTCTGGCTGCTTTGGAAGATCTCTGCTTTATTGCTGTTCCCTTCACAAGGCACGGCTGCACAATATATTACCATAGCGCAGAGTCAGAGCAGGCTGCAGATTTACAACCCTTCAGCTGCTTTGCGTTAACAGCCCGTGTGAACGCCGCGCTGCACAGACTCACATCCAGCATGAGATCAGTGTGCTCCAGCAAGTACTACCCCACCATGCCCCATTCCCTACCTGAGCCCAGCAGAACTTGCTCTGGTTACCATGCTCAGGGAGAAACTTATCTACTGCCTTTTGCCAATTTCTCCTTATCTCAGCATGCTGAAAAAGTCTCAGATGAGTCCCAGTTGAGGACTCCTCACCTGCTGCACAGGGACAGCTGCACAGTGCAGAGAGGTGAGATGTCATGTCTGCTGTAGCATCACTGCAGCAACATGTGCTGTTTGCTCCCAAATGCAAGCAGAGCTCAGCACATTCCGGAGCAGTGTGACTTCAAGGCCCTGGAATTTGGGAAGCTGAGGGAAACAGAAGTGCTGGTCTTGCTGTGGGAGCAATTCTCAGTGCTGCCAAGCTCTTCCTGTCATGCTGCAGAACTAATTCTGAAGGGCAGCACAGTGCCAGAGGCAGGTCACTGCAGAAGTTGAACAGCAAGCCTCTCTCCTGTTTGGCTATGTTAAGTGGAAAAGGCAGAAGAGTAAGCAAAAGAGACACCGAGCAACAGCAGCACACAGCCATCTGTTTCTGTTCATTTAAATGGAGAAGGAAAGACAGCTACAGAAGTACAGCATCCATCTGCACCTGGCTCTTCTTCCCACAGCAGACACTAACCGCCCCGTATGCTGTTGCAGCCTGTGCCATCCCAGATGTGCTTTCCTAGGCCCAGCGACCTCTCTCAGCTCATCAGATATCTGCAGAGCTACAAAGCACCCAAGTTTTGCACAGGGAGAGACCCCTCTGCAGAGCGCTGGGCTGACAGCACTGGCACAGTCTGGAACCATACCAGTGATGTGTGTGCTGCGGCAAAATGGTTTCAGTTGTGACAAAATTTCCCCAAAAATGTGGTCTGCAAACAAAAGACTTCTACTCACCTCATTTCTTAACGCAAACACAAGATGGCATTTAGAGAAACCCAGAGGAGAAAAATGATAGATGCAATAAATAGGTAATGCTTCCACCCCACACCCTGCAAAGCCAGAAAATTGGTTATTGTGATGTAACACTGTGACTCAACATTTGACCACAGCTGAAGTGAGGTATAGGAGAGAACACTAACACTGCTATGGTTGAATCCTGAGCAGGATACGAGGTCGGGGTCCTGCTAGTAGCACCAAGGTGACACAAGCTGCCTGACCCTCATTTCCAAGAGAATAAAAGCCAGCAGAACAGGAAACGAGTGTTTTCCCGGTTTGCCAGAGCGCTGATCTGGCACACAGCCCGCTGTCTACGTATGCACTGACTCAACAGGAAAATATTAAGGGAAGAAAAAAGCCTTGATTAGGGTTTCCTTGTTAAGAAGCTGCCCAGAACGTCCTCTTTCTTCCCCTCTTATCTACCACAATTAGCTTCCCTCTGTTTACAGCTCTACCAGGAATGAGCTCTGTGATCCCTGACACAAGCCGGCCAGCATGCAGGGTTTGCTCTGCAGTCCTGCTGTGCCCTTCAGCTCAGCCTTCAAACCAGAGACTTCCTAACCAACAGCCATGCCCCGAAAGCACAAGAGACCGCCCAGCCTGCTGACTAACGCCCACAAGCTACTTGTGATCCTGAATAGATACTTCAGCCTCTGACTTCCCACTTCATGAAAGACGAACATTTGCACATTTTCAACCACAACCACAGGTTTCCAGTTTTCCCACCGAGCACCATCAGTCATGCATCACTGAGCTTTATCCAGAACTCACAACATCAAGGTGAAGTGTTCCTCGCATGACCTCGTTTGTTTTCACACATCTTGTGGTCTGAAAGGTCGGTTGGGGTTTAATGTTTCACCCAAACTGAAGACGCTGGCAGGAAGGACAGAATCTCACCTCCCCCAGTACAGTCATTACCAACAGCTCACAGCAGCACGCAGCTGTCTCCATCCCATCCCAGCGTGTCACCCAGCACAACAGCCAGATTGAGATGTCCTTCCATCAACTTGTACTGGCCACAGACAAGACATGTACATTGAATTTGAGCAGCAAAGCCAAGAACTACATGAGAGGAAAAGCGTGCGGTTGGGAATGTGCTGCTCCAGTGCTCTTACCTGTGAGAGCCCTGGGGACGATGCATGTCCCGGTGGCGTTGCAGCGATATTTGGGTGTCCCTTATTTATTTCATGTGCAGTGTAAGGGGATGGGGCAGGAGGACCCGGCTGTCTTGCTACTTGTGTTACCTGTGTGGAGATAAACTGTTAGTAAAACAGAACATTAGTAATCTGATCCGTAGAGATGCTGTCCTCTTCTTAAGAAAGCAGCTAGCAACACAGTATTGTTATCGTTATTATTTTTAGTGACACTCCATACAAGTCAATGCATACGGATAAGGAAAATGGGGAAGGACCAAAAACCAAGAGCACCAGCCAGAGCCACTGGGAAATGGGGAGGAATGCTGGGGCCGTGCTGTGCAGCACCCACCCATCTGGCTCCAGGCTGCGACCTTCCCAGCCTCCCATGACACTGTACCCAACCTCACTGATTCTGCATCACCAGAAAGGCAGGAGCAAAGCCCTGGCTCTTCACCTGCAGCTGAGCATTAGCGCCAAGTGGCAAGACAGCACAACAGCAGAAGTCACTGAGTTCAACTACACGCTTTCCAAAGTCATGCTGTTACATTCCAAATATTGATGCTTTCTTAAACATTACTTCCAACGCTGAAACAGCTGCACCAAAAACAAGAATGATAAGGTGCAATCTCCCAGGGCTTGGAAACAGCCCAGAACTGTTCACACCAGAGATTCACAGCACCCTGGTGGCTCCCCTTGAGGGGAGGTCAGGGTTGAGCCCCTCCAATATTGCACACAGCATATTTACAGATAAGCTGTAGTCAGGTTAGATATTTGCACGATAACAAGCTAAAAGGCAACAAGACCATGAGGGCACAACTTCTGTCCCGGGACGCTCGACCCACTGTGCCTGGGGTTTGGTTTGGTGTTTACCAGGGGACATTCCACAACACAAACTTGGGCTGAGGTTATTAAGGAAGCAGCCGTCCATAAATCCAGAGCTGAAATAATTCTCCTAAAAATAGATACAGCAAATTGCATACTAATTTGCTAAGTTGTCTGCATCTTTTGTTTTTCAGAAGCCTTAATCCCATGTTTTAAAGCAAATAACAGACAACATGTGAGGCAAACTCAGGCTGCAACTCTCTCTTTGAGTTTAAATCTTTTGCTTTCAGCAAGTTTTTGCACTATTCTTCCCCTTCTGAGTCCACAGCTTCAGGCACACAGCAACACCCAGGAAACCCTCAGATAAGACCACAAGGGCCGGGGCACACCACGAGCATCCCAGAGATGAAGCAAAAACTGACTTGGGCAGAACCTCTTTCCTCCCATAACCCAGCCTAACCACCGGACCAACACAGAGACCCCCAGGATGCCCACAGGGAGGAGTGGCCTCCAGAGCCCATCAGCCCGCAGCATCAGCTCATCCTCTGTAATCTCTTTTCTCCATGACTGCCTTCAGGATCCCTTTAAGCGCACCAAGGAGGGCTGGATGTGCTCATCCCACCACCAGGGACAACCTGCTGCCCAGGGCTTTTATCACAGGTGACAAGGACCTCACAGAAGGTGAGGTGTTTCCTAAAAGCACAGAGACATTTCCAGCCCTGCCTTCTGCTCCTGCACCACACCAAGGAGGGGTATTTTCTACACTGAAAATACATTTTAGCTCATTCTTTACTGTTACTTAAGACGTTTTACATCAATTTACATTTTTACAGTCGCCTTTTCCCCCCACAGGCAACTGCTCTATACCCTCACAAAGAACTGAAATAAAAAAGTGGGTTGAGGGGATCCCCTGGGCACAGAGGTGATGAGGGAAGGAAGAGCCCTTGTGCAGCAGCCTGAGTTCTTCTAGAATCAAAAACTCAGAGGGAACTCCCGGCAACCACAGCTTTTCTCCCTGTTTCCCAAATAATAAGGAGCTGCTAGGAAGAACCTTTTTGGCATTCCAAATATTTGCACTCTCCCACCAGAAAAGCAAAGCGGTGCTTTCCCAGGGCCCTGCTGATTTAACATAGCTTAGAAATAACACCGGGCTTCCCGCTATTGCTATGCAGGAAACAAAAGAAATGAATCAAAGGAAAATGGTGTCGTACATTGACAAACACCACTGTGCTTCAGAGCTGAGACTCCCCGATGACCCTGCTTTACCAACAAGCACGGGGCGGTGAACCAAAGCACCTACCCCAGGTTTTCATTGTGCCATCATAACATTTCTCTGCAGCTTCAAATAGAGCATTCAATGCAAAAACCCCAATCTCCTTGAGCTGCTCCTGTGATAGGATGTGCAGCACGAGGCAAGAGGGATGGAGTCAACCAACAGCGTGCAAGATGCCTTCATCTCACTGCCAACTCCATCTTAGGAAACCCACTGCTCTCTGCTGAATTAGCAGGAAAGGAAGGGATCCCAAAGCCTGGAGAGAGTGTCACTGCTTACCTACTTGCATGCAAGAAACCAGGCAATTCCAGTGCTGGGAAGCACCCAGCAGCACCACACAGATACTCACAGTGCTGTACACGGCGGAGACGGTCGGCGTGAAGATCCGCTCCTCCAGGGGCTGCTGCACGGGGCCGCGGGGGATCCTGTGGGCAGCACGTTAAGGAAAGCAGCACAGAGGGATGTGGGGGGCAGCACTGCTTCCTCCCCCCGCCTCACGTAGAGCCACAGCCACCATCACCCCATTTGCATTTGCTTCCCTATGGCAGTAAGTCCCCTCCTTGCCCACTCAACAAAGCTGCTGCCAACAGGTTTTAAGTCTCGGTGTGGAGACCACTGTAGTTCCCCTGAGTTGGAAAGGTACCCAGAATAAATAAAGGGGGAAAGGAATAAATGAATGAGCAATCTCTGCTCCAAAAGGGACCGTTCCCGAGTTTGGAAAAACTGTTTCATCCTCAAGCAGGTTAGGATTTATTTTCTTATTTTAGAACTTATATAAGCCATGGGAAAATAATCTTCTCTGAGCAGTTAACTCACTGCCTGCACCCAGGTCTGGGTGGGCTGCTCCCAGGGTGGGCTGCTTCCAGATCACTTCTGGAAACCAACGGTTCTCATCAGATTAAAAGGAAACCTCTAAGTCCTTCTGCTACAAGACTTGATCTGGGCACAAGACAGATGGAGACAGAAGTGCCTTAAGTTCCAGTAAGTCTTAATGAGATCCAAAGGCTGGAGTAAGTGCTTATTTCCTGTACCTGGCTTCTGGCAAATGCAGGCACTGGGTGGGCAGCACAGCACTACTGGGGCTCCAAAGGGATGGGATGGAATGGGCAGAGCAGTGCTCCCAGGGCTCCTACGGGATAGGATGGGATAGGCAGAGCTCTGATGGGATGAGCAGAGTGGTGCTTCTGGGGCTCTGATGGGATGGGATAGGCAGAGCAGTGCTCCAGGGGCTACAAGCAAGGTAGTTCAGTACAGCCTGCCTGCAGCACTCCTTGCTACCTGGGGAATTCAGCCCCCATTGCCACATGTCCATGTTGCCATGCCATACGACAACAAATGCACAGCACTTACAGCCAGAAGGAATTTCTTGCTGAAATCTCCCTCTTGTACAACACAAGTGAGCCCTCTGCCAGCCCCAGGGTTAAACAACCCCACTGTATGGCCCTGCTTGTACCACAAATGTGCATTAAATAAATGAAAATACGAGACAAAGCCATCAGGTGAGTGTACAGAGCCTGGAACCACAGCAAACCCAAACCTTCAGCACCACCTGCAGCTTTCTGGTGCACGGAATGGAAGGGCCCCTCAGCCGGGTGGTGCTGGGCAGCATGAGCAGTCCATGGCTGAGGGGAACTTGAACTACCAGGCTGCCTACAGCAGCACATCTCTACAGCCCTACTGCTGCAAGCAAATGCAAACCATGCTCTGAGATTCACCACCTGCTGTAATTACTTATAGCCAGAAGGATCTTCAAGCAAATGCTATTATTAAGCTTGTTTCAACATTTTACTGCTTGATAGAAAGACCCTCACTGCAATATGTGGAGTCAATGCTCACAACCGTATTGCTGTTTGTCAGGACCTATAAAATTTAAGTGGATCAACAAAGTGTTTGTATAAACTGGCCTCTTAATCCATCCCCTTATTCTGTGTATTAAATGGTAAAACCAAATTTTCTTTAAGTTTTCAGTTATGGGCTATTTTACACGTGTAACGATCACCCCAATCAGCCCATTCCACCAAACCCCTCTTCCAGCATCCTGCTCTGTGCTATACTGCCCTTCAGCCTCACCATCAGCCAAGGGAATGGGGTGGGAGGAAGAGTACAGCAGAACCCATCTTTGTTGTGAATGAGAATTGTTTCCAGCATTTCATTCATTCCCCAATGCTTCCAAATAATAATCAGCAATACTAGGGGCAGCAGCTGTAGGCAGACGTACTGGTTACACCTGCAGACAAGCACCTAATTATCTGGAGCTCATTACTTTCAGGCTCAGTTTTGTATCTCTAAATTAAGGAGAACTGGAGATGGCTCAGCAGCACGTAAATCACCCACAGCCCTCACCTCACCGAGCCCTGAGCAGGAAGAGCTGTAAGCATGGGCACCACAGCCATGCAAATGCAGCAGAACCCAATGCACCATGCACCCAACACAGCGCAGGGAGATCTGCTTGTGCTACTCAGCCTGTCTCTGTCAACCCAGATGCCAAAGGAAATCATTTCTTTGGCCTGGACAGGGTGCTTCAGGTGGAAGAAGCTCTTTGTAAGGACAGAGCTGGCTCCAGCACAGCCCCAAGCTCTGTCCCACCGCAGCTCACACTGAAGCATCTCCAAAAAGGAAGTTATCAAAGCAAAGACTGAACAGGGCTACAGCCAGATAGGGATCCAGCTGTAAGCACCACAGATGCCCCCTGCATTACAGCTGTGCCCTGTAACAGGCCAGCAAGGAGAACGGGGGGCTGTAGCACAGCTCTTGCCCATCTATGGACAACTGTTCAGCAGCCAGCTTGCTTGAAAATGTTTGTTCACTGGCCCATCTTCCTCCATCAAACAGCAGCTGCTGCTTTTTCTTAAATTCACATTTTATTCTTACAATACACAGGCTCTTTCAAGAGATGGAAAAGTCAATAGACTTCATCAGCTCCCTTCAGCTGGCAAGCTGCAGCATCACAGAGAACACGTCAAGGGTTGCAGCCTTAAAATTCCATTTCATCTCAGCAGCAACGTTTATGATCTGTGGAGCCATAGTACTACACCTGTACAGGTTGGCTCATGGCTCATGTACAACCTGTACAGGTTGGCTCATGGCTACAAACACAGAGGCAACACCCTCACCTTTCCAGCACTGCCCCAGCAATATCCGGCCTGAAGGACAAGTAGTTCTGTTCTAAGCATTAAGTGCCCTGGGAAAGGAGTCTATAGGCACCCACGTGAGCGCTGGGGAGTGACAGATCACAGGTAGGAGCAGCTCGAGTGCTGAGGAACAAGCACAGCCCTCATCCTGGTCCGTGCAGGCAGAGCAGTTACAGGAATGCGATACCACTGGAGCACAGGGCTCTAACTTACATGCAAGGCACAATTTTAATGGATAGGACTAACAAAAGGCAGCAGTCAAAGGAAAATAAAATAATAGCGAGGAACCTTCTCAAAGTCATCACACCTGCCATGCCCACAGGGATGGGGTGTCACTGGTGAAGTCCTCACACCACCTCATCCCTGCAGAGATGAGCCAGGAGATAATTACAGTCACTAAGAAGCCACCCTCCTTGTGAAACTCCTCTGATGTATGGCACTGGGAGCCCTTCACCTCAGCAGCTCCCAAACACCTGCGGTGGAGGGGTGCACACAGCTCCTCAAGCGTTGGAAGATGGCTCTGCAGCCATGCCAGCACCCTTCACTCACAAAGCCGGCGCTGCTTAGGTGCATGAAGTTATCTGGCATAGCTTGAGAAAGAATCATTTAGCAGCAGCCTGTGAAAATTTGCTGTATTCTGTTCTAAATTTATGCAAGATACAGTGTGTTATGGATGCTGGGCCCAGGCCTTCATTAGGCAGGAAGGCCCTGAGAGTCTGGAAGCAGCCCTGTGCTGCTCAGCAGAGTGCAGCCCACCTGGTGCGGGCAGGGAGTGTTTCCAGGGGCCCATCCAGCACAGAGCAAGAAGCCCTACCAGTCATCCACAGGGGTATCTGCTGAATGGGGAAGCACTGAAGCCTCTTGCACTCAGGAGCAGTAAAAGCCTCCCCAGGCTTCCACCACATTTAAGTGTGAGCAAGTTTTCAAGGACTCCCAAAGCACGGCACACAGCTCTCACATCCCATCCCTGCAGGGAGCTCTTGCTCCATAACCTTCCCTAATGCCATATGATGAGTGCTCCAGTGAGGAGCACAGCCAGAACCTCCCCCCCACACATCCCAACTGAGACCCACACTGTCAGAATGCAAAGCAATACAACCAAACACCCCGCTGCCTTGAACCTGGGCCAACCTCACAACAATCCAAAGTGCTTCAGTTCATCTTTTGTTTCAAAAATTAACTTGTACGGACCTGTAAGTCAGAATTCCGCCAAATGAAAGATTCTACAGGAGCCCGAGCTGAGCCTCTCACTGCTCTTCACGTGCAGGGGTCGACTGATCCCCTGGAGGAGTCAAAGTAACTTCACTTTTAATCTATGGTGGGCTCACTTCCCCTTCATATCACTTCTTATTAACCTTCACTGCATGGTAATGACAACCACCAGCTCTGCTGAAGGGGAAACCCAAGTGGAAATCCCCAGCGGGATCTGCAGACCTGAGCTCTGATTCATTTCCCCGCACCTGCCACAGCCTGCAGCACTCAGCGTGGCCCTATCAAAGGCCTTTGCTGGTGGTTACCCAGACATTAGGGTGACTTGCATCAAAATACTTAGAGATGCCTCTTCTGAGGACAACACACGGCAGCCCTGGCAGCCAAGAGGAAAAAGAAACATTGAGGCTGCAGAGCGACAATGTCCGCATCCCAACCTGTAACCTCTGCTCAGTGTTACTGTGAGCCATTCAGCCAACCAGGGAGACAGCCTGCTTTCCACTCAACTGTTTTAATTTTGCATTATTTTACCTTGTAAATACCTGAGTGAAACACACACTGATGATCAGCTCTTGTAAGTCTTTACCCCTACCAGGTATGCCATAACCTCGCTGGAGAAAGAGAGGCTCTTACAGTCAGTTGAAGTTAAAAATAATAACCACATTTTTTCCTTCCAATGCATTCAACCCCTCTGCTGTGCATATCAGAGCTGTCCCTGTGCTCACAGCAGTCCCAGCACTAGGTTACACAAGGGTTGCTGGTGATGATCTCAGCAGGGCTAAGGTCTCACCTGCAGCTGCAGTAACACCCTCAAAACAGGGACAGCTGAGCTGCACTTTCTTTGGGAAGATGTGGATAGATGGCTGTGGAGGAACGTAAGAAGTGGACATTCGTGATATTCATCAAGAGAGAAAGCAATCTGGGGTTCTGGCACCTGGAAAAGCTTTTCAAATGCAATGGTTATTTGGCAAAGGAGTGACAGAACCTCCTGAATCTCATCTCTGAAGCTTGAATTTTGGTGTGGGGCTGCGCCAAACCATCCACGTCCCCACACAAAGCACCTACTTCCAAGAAGGCTCCCATGTTCAAACAAGTCCCAGAGAGGCTGTGGATGCACCACATTTAAGGCCGCACTGGATGGGGCCCTGGGCAATTTGGTCAAGTACTTCATCTAGTGCCTGACAGCCCTACATGTGGCAGAGCCCAGGAACCTGATGATCCTTGAGGATCCAACCCAAGTCATTCTATGATACTACCAAAAAAAAAGTAAGCAGATCTCAAGAGGACAGACACTTGAGATGGGAGAGTCTGCACGAAAAGCAGTACTAAGACACCTAGCGTGAGGACGTATAACAGCAAGCAAATCCATATTTATTTCCAGTGCATCTCCCACACTTTGTACTCCAGTAGCCATTGTTAACATCAAAGGTACAAAAAGAGCAGCAATGAAAGGGGCACCCAAGGTCAAAACACTGGCCAAGGCTCTTCAGCCCAAGACTCTGATTACAGGAACCTTCCATTGAGGCCCACAGGAGCTGCACAACGTGAACAGGGATCTCACAGCAAGGGGCACAGAGGGTCAGGATAACACATACCAATAAAAACCCTCTGCCACTGCATTTAGTTGGCTGAAGATGCAAGGAAAAACACCCTCTTATTATCAGTTGGGAAAATTCGGCACCAAATTAACTAGAAGTGGTAAGGACAGCTTTAGTGCTGTCTCACAGACACGTTCCATACCCCTAAGCACAGTGAAGACCCCACGGCCTTCAGATTTATTTCCCCTCAATCTGTGAGGGCCTGAATTCATTCGCCTTCCAGACACTGGGCAAGGCCCATCTCTTCATACAGGAAACTGGGAGGAATTCAGATGGTGCTTTATTTAACATTCAGACTCCCCCTATAGCGCTACACTGCCACACAGTGAGATCACCCCAGGCATTTACTTACAAAAGCTGAAAAAAAATAACAAAAGAACAACTGAAAAACCAGAACCAGTCCCTATGACAAGAAAAACAGAACTAAAGACAACATTTAGCAGGGCAGGAGGGGCGTTCACAGTGTGCAGCTGAGCACTCGTAAGGCTGGCCCTGACTACAAGAACTCCTTTGGAATAATTAAGGAAATAGCAGATTTTTATTATATACATATATATATATTTTTATTATTATTATTATTATTATTATTATTATTTGGGGGGGGGGGCACAGGGCTAAGGAAACCTTCCAAGCAATGATCTACATCTGCAATAATGCTGGGAGCTTCCTCCCAGGAGCGATGGCATCCACCACATCTCCACCTTCTACTGTGCAAAGTGCTTCCAAATCTGTTCTATCCCATTTAACAGAATGGTGCCATGAGATATTGGCCTCACTCACACGACCCTTTAAAAGGTGCAGAAATACAGTCACACTTATCGCTCCGAGCACCACAATTTATGCTCTCATTGAGTGGAAGACAACACAGCTTTTCATTCCATTAAACAGCAGCTTAGAGTGCTGAAAATCCACCTAATTTGGGGAAAAAAGGAGGTGTGCTGAGAAGCTCCAAAGTACATGATAGTATATGGTAGTATGGGCACCACGACAGCGCTGAGGGCAGGAGTTCATTGCCACCACCATCCCCATCACCACTCGGTTTGTCTCCAAGCCCCAGCAATGGGCTGCAGTGGAGAAGAGACAACCTTAACATCATCCACCTCCCTCTTGGATGCATTCATCTTTATTTCTGCGTGCCTGCTCTGCATCAGCCCTTCAATCAGCTGCTTCCTAACGTTTGATTTCCAGGAATTAATTCCCACATTGATGTTTTAGAATGATTAGAAAGCACCTTCCAGCAGCTTTCAGATTTACTAGCACAGAAACAGAGAAGTAGCCTGGTTTTCACTCATCTCGACCTGCTGGTAGGAAGGAGCACACACACGCATCCTCCACTTGCAAAACAAAGCCACACGTTCCATCCACTTGGGAAGACACTGAATGAATTTACAACTCATGAACAATGCTCTCCATGCACCTCACAGCCAATTAGCAGAGCCAGCTGTGCCAGGAAGGGCCTTCCTCTTCCGCTTCCCAATGCCAGACCAGAACTAACCAGGAGAACGTGGAGACAGACCCAGCAGCAGAGGGAGGCCAGTGAGCAGCCCCACAGCTCTCACCCACATCCTGCTCCATGGGGATCTGCCCGCAGCACGCACCGCTCTCTGCTCCCTCTCAGCTCTCTGCAACTTTTCCTGCAAACTGAGCAAACAAAATGAATGCAGAAATATCATCGCAGCTCCTGAAATGTATTAACAATGAGAGTGAGGGCTGCTGAAAGAGAAAGCGGGGACTGAAAGTATTAACAAAAGCCCACAGCACACTGGCTGTGGCTAAAGCTAGGGCCTGAAAGACTTCTTTGTTACCCGGTCAATGCAAGCCTATTCAGCGGCCCAATATATAGCAGAAAGAAAGTGAGGGTGGGAGGAAGAAGGGTACTGTCTCTTCAGGGGACGACTCCTCAGCTGCCAGGCTGCGAGGGGAGCGGGGTGCTCCAACACAGCCAGCTCTGAGCAGCACAGCACCACCCGCTCACCAGCAGGGCTGCAGGAGCTGGATGTGGGTCCTGGCACACAGTGCAGCCCATCGTGCACCCTCTGCTGCTCAGGGAGATGCAGGAGCAAAGCAGTGCACGCTGCCTGGCAAACCCTGTCTTTCTGCACCAACTGATGCTGCACTGAAGCACACACTTCGCTTCTAGGGACTCCACAGTTATTTTTGGAGTTGGCCAACAGGCAAGAAATTTCTCTATAAAAACAAGCAAATTAATTTCACTGCCTTTAAGGCAAGGGCTTAACTGCAATCGCAGCAATAACTTCTGGGAGAGCAGCTTGTAAAGATGAAACTTTTTTTTCTCTGTGCCACGGCTGAGCTAAAAGGGAGCAAAACTCCACGGTTACCCTGGTTTTAATTAACTTTGATTGATAGCCCATTACGTGAGCACGCACAAAGCCGCAGTTTGCACAGGATGCCGCTTCCTTTCAGGTTGTTTTATACTAAAAGGACTCCCGTTCTCAACTGCTACGATAAAGATCTTTTTGGAAGCGCCGATCTGTTGGAGCGCTGCGAAGCAGGGAGGGCCTCATTAAGGGCAGCCTGGTGTTGGACATCCCCGTGCTCCGGGCACAAACCCTCCTTTGTTTCTTTGCAGGTGGAGAGGGCCGTAATGTGGGGAAGAGGAACTTAAATAAAAAGCTTCTGAAGCAAAACCTCTCGTGCTGCACACGGTACCTGCGGCTGCTCAGAGCGGGGTTTTCCAGCTCTAACATCACCTCTTCATTTTGCCTTTTTGAACGTCTGCTACACACTCAGCTCCAGCAGCAACTTCAATTGAACCCCTTCACTGCAAAGCTGTACTGCTGCCACCACAGACACACGAGCTCCAGGAAGGTCCGCGTGGCAGCACGCTCTGCCTTCAGGTGAATCTCAATGTGTTTGTCCCACTTGTTTTAGCTTCATACAACCCAGAAATACCAGCTGAGGCCAACACACGTTTTGAGCTGCAGTAACAAAATGCCAGTGTTCAGATATCAAACGGGATGAGGACAGAGGCTGCGGGGCAGCGTTCTCTGTACAGCACAGACAGGACAGCAGGGACAAACACTGTGAGCGGAGTAAGCCCCTTCAAAGCATGGTCAGGAATGGCTTCCTGCCTTTACACCCCATGTTTTTACTGAACTGTGAACCAAGGGGCACAGAGCTTTTAACCACCTAATTCGTCCTGATTCGGTCACGTTTTGCAGCTGCCTGAGCCCACTGAGATGGGAAGTTCTGCTGTCCCACCCAAGGTGGCACAGACACCGTGCACACAGCCCTCCCCAGGAGGGGAACAAGATCTCACCCCTATTCCAACTGATGGTTAAAGAACTCTTCGATTCAGAGCACCACATGGTTAACTCCACACAAGCTTCAGCTGCCTTCTGCCCCAAGGAGATCTGAATGTTCCTAAGGGGAAGTTGATATTACCACTACACAAGTGATGTTACCAAGGAGCATCTGCCAGGCACATGTGCTGCCCTTTGCTATTTGTGGGGCAACCACTCCTGGGTTGGTGCAAGGACCATTTTGCTGCACTTCCCATATTCTTAAAGGCAATTTCCCAAGTCCAGGCTCTCTGCAGGCTCAGGGCACTTCAGCAAAGCAAGCCCAACTCCAGCAGGGTGGACTCACCGAGCTCCCATAGAGCCATGCCACAGCCACTGCAGGGCTGGAGCAGCTCTGAGCTGTCACAGGGCAGTCAGCTCAGTCCACTCCAGAGTGACAGCACAGATAACCCGGGGAGCAACACGCCTGGAAGTTCATGAGATCCCAGGAGCAACAGTTAGTTGTAACTCCATGATTCAAATCTTGATTAAATCTAGCACTGAGGATATTTCTTAATCAACATACCTCAAGTGACTACTTGAAGGCTAATCCCTCAAAGCCTTCATTCAGGGCAGAGAAGATTCTTCTGTAGCTTTAACACACCAAGGAACAGGTAGAACATGAAAACGATTATCCACCAAGCTTGTTCTTTCCAGAAACACTTGGCAAAGCACTGCATCTTTTTTTTTTTTTTTTTTTTTGGTCTGTTTCATATAAACACAATGTAAAATGAAGTTGCAACAGTCTCAAAATGCCCTTGGGCATCTAAAAACGAACCAGGCTGGGAGGCAAGAAACCACCACCCGGCACGAGGCATTTCTCAGCTTGGTGCAGCAAGAGAAGGTCCTCTGCATCCTGCTAACGGCATTTACTTTTGCAATTGGCTACAACAGAAGGAAAAAAGAAAAATAAATCAATAAATACACTGCCTGGAAGAGAGAGCTATCTTAGCATTGCTTTCCTCTCCAAGGCCCTTCTAGACCAGCCTCTGGCTACCAAGTGTTTGGTAACCGCTCAGCTGTATTTAGGGATGGGCTGAGCAGGGAGATGGCATGATGTCCCCCAGGACAGCACTACCACCGCAGCCAGCAACAACAGGTTGGGATTGTTCACTCCATGTTTTGCCTTTTTTTTTTTTTTTTTTTTTTCCTTCTTCAGAACAGTTACTTAATGCACACTGAGTTACTTCTATACTGAGTTCTTCCTGCAGACACACAGTTAGCTGAGAACACTGGAGTTCAAGCAGAGAAAGCAGAGGGCCAGGTGAGAGCCAGGCGAGAAGCACAGAGCAGCAGGCCCTGCTCATCCCAAAGCAAAGCAGGGCAGGGACTGGGGCACTAAGGGCAATACCAAGCTTGATCGAAAGATACGACATTGTGCTTTTCCAGTGGGAGATTATTAGATACCCCAGAAGGAAACAAAACCAAAAGCCCCACCACCTCAGTTTCAGCCCACCAGCTCACAGCCCACCACAACCTTCAGTGCTGCTATATCTGCCTTCCCAGCACAAAACTCACCAAGTGAAGCCATCCATCTCCAGCTCCCCTCCAGTATAGCAATGACCTGCATCTGGGGCACGTCGTTACAAGATAAGAAGGGAAAGGAAGCTTCCAAGCCAGACTCCAGCACTGCAGCAATGCTCAGTGATTTTCACCTCCAAGCCCAGATTTCATTTTTACCCTCCTAGACATTTCATTCACACAGAACTGCTCCCAGCCCACCCACTGCCCTCCTCGTGCCATACAAACGCAGATCAGCTGCTCCAGCTGCCAAGGCCACCACACAGACACACCTCTCTGCTCTACAGGGACAGCCATCGGGACTCACCAGCCTCATGGTGTGCCCCACTCACCAGGCTGTGCTTCCTACCACATCTCTAATACTTCACACTGCAACTTCACATGAAAACATAACACCCTGCTGGTCAGTCTGTCAGGAACCATCACGGTGACAGCAGTGTTGTCACCCAGACTGACTGTCCTCCCAAGAACTTGTGAGAAGGAACGTGCACTTCAGCTCCCAGTTTCCTAATACCTCGCCATTCCCCTTCAGAATCTTTATTTCCAGCTGGACAGGAGGTCCAGGCCTCTGTGATCCAATGCTCTGAACATCCACTTCTTCACACACGAAGATGTATGGACATGATATGCCACCCCATGGAAGGAAGCTCAGGACCCATCCATACCTTCTGCCTGCTCAGACCTCTCTGCATGCAGGAGACATCAAGACAAACACTCAGGTGCAGGGAGGAAAGGAAGAAAATGGTTTGCTTCCATCTGGTAGCACTGAGCTTTGTGTTGGATGCTTCAGAACAGGAGGGGACCGAAGCAAACACCCCAGGCTGCCTGTGGTGCAGAGCAGAGAGGAGCCAGGCAGCCACACATCGCTCCTCCCTCCAGCAGCAAGCTCTAAAGGCATCCCAGCACCTCCCAGAAGCTCCAGCACGCAGCAGCCCTGGCACTGCTTCTCCCACCCCACAGCTGCAGATGTTCAGAGGTCCCACACCCCAATGGCAGACCCTGGAGCTGTGGTATGAGCAGGACAGTTATATGACACATCACTCCATCAAACCACACTTCTGCTTCTCCCTGTGCAATGCAGGAACATTTGTGACCTACCCCCATCAAGCATGACAGATCTCTGATGTCCTCTATTCATCAAGAAAAGCACATCAAGCTAAGAATGGAGCTAGATCTTAAGGAAGAGCAGCCCAAGCTCCTCCTCTCAGGAAGCACTTCAGCCTTCTCCTGGAAGCAGAGCTCAGCAGGCTGCCCCAAGCTGCTCCCAAGTGACCTCGGGGCATTTTGGCTCAGCCATGACAATGCCAGCTCCATTGCAGAGACAAAGAGCCATCCCTGCTTTCAGCACATCCCAGCACAGAGGGAGGCAGCCCTACGCTGTCAGCAGAGCTCTGTATTCTTCCATAGGAGCTCCCCAGGCTGACTAACACCCATCTCCAATGACCCACAGCCCAGTAATAGAAGCTCCTGCACCTCTCCTCACCAGAACCCTCATTAAGACACACACACTTCACTAGAAAGCTTTTGCTGACTATTCCCCCTACCGACATTCAATAAGACATTCTGGACAGAGGTCTCCACCATAAAATTCACATGTTTTTAGTCTGCCAGGATCAGAATTTGGTGACGGCACAATTAATTCATTTCTTTATTGATCTTAACATCAGCCTGAGTTGATAAAGCACACTTTGGCTTCAGCAAAGAGATGGGGATAGTGCCAACTGGCAGCAGCAATCGTTTCTGATAGGCCTGCAGCACCAGGTGCCACTGCCCTGCAGCACAGCTGGATCCAGGACAGGAATCCTGCACAGCCAAACTGAGCGTGCAAACTCAGAACTAAACACTTAGAAATGAAGCAGTTCAGTTGTGCACTGGACGTGGAGCAGCTGAAGCTCACAGAGCACCCCACAGGATTCCCCTTGGCGATATCTGCGTATCGACAAAACCTGCATCTTTTTTCTTTGCAAAAGGAGACATAAAAGCACTTGGAAATCTACCTTTAAAACACTTCCACTGAAGGAAACACGCAGCCTGAGTTGAAGCCAGGTTGACAGGCGAATTATTTGCATTTTACAGCTCCAGAATCCAAAACACAGAGCTCAGAATAAAGCATTTGAAGACAGACCATTCAGTAACTGGTACTTGTATCTGTGTCAGCACTGGGAAGGAGAGATGCCACAAACTGAAGCTCACCATACATGTGACTTCCCTCAGTTTTCCTTTCCATTAAGAGGCCAAAACAAGCCCAGAAAAACACCATTCTCAAGAAACAGCAACTTCTCTGACTTCATAATAATGAGTAAAGGAGAGCAATCTTTTTCAGGCTGCTATTAGCACAGCCGTAGCACAAGTTCTAATAGATTCTCAAAAGCCACCAGGAGCGCAGGCATTTAAATCAAGCTCCTGGTAATTCAGTAACTCACACATGGTCACTCTCGGGTGTAAATCAAAGCGAAACAAAAACAAATAGGGAATCATTATTTGGCAACCTGAGAGAGAACCAGCGCAACTTGTAGCAGCTTCCACCCCGCAAAGGCTTTACAGCCCAGGAATATTTGCATTATTTCAGTTGTTCAGCTGTGTGAGCTCTTCTTGCTGCTCTTCGACACTTCCCCAATGGTTTCAAAGGACGCTCCTGGCACCGGGCAAGGATCAAAGATGTGTTCCTCTGTCGAGACGTGCAGTTTAGAAGTCACTTTGCTTTTCCTCAGGCTTGTTTAGAGCTCTAGAAATACATCAACTCCCACCCAGATAAAGGACACAAAGAGACATTACAACCAACAGCAGACACGCATTACTTTCGTGGTGGGGTTGACTTAGATCTGGTATAACCTAGGGAAGCCTTGGGGCCTTGCTCTGTGTAGGAAAGCAGCCCATTTCTGGCCATCTCAGATGACTGAAGAGCAAAGCGGACATAAAAACAACTTTTAACAATAGAGAACATGTAATTTTCCTTTCACGAAATAAAAAAGCGCTGCCCCATTAACCCAGTTACGTGCCTGGCAGCAATTTGACTCAAGTCCCATCAGCAACAGTGTGCCATCACCTGCTATGAGGAGAGAGCATGCTCCAGGACACCTCCCCGAGTCACAAAACACAGCACAGGGATAACACGTACCTGAGAACATCACTGGCCTAAACGCTCCTTCTGTTCTCCTCCCTTTCATCCTTTACTTTATTTGACTTTATTTTTTAAGAACGCATCCTGTTTTCTCCTCCCAGCTGCCCCACATCATTTCCTACTTGGGAGGCAAAACCAAGTCCACAGCCCAGAAAGGAAAACTGTGCCTACAAGAAGCTCTTGGAAGTACCTCCAAGTGCAAACATGGAACACTGAGAAGTCACACCAGCTTTCAGAATGGGAAAATAAGCTCCTGAGCTTGCCCAGAGCACGGCACCTCAAGCCCTGCAGCAAACACCCTCCTGCTCATTCACACCAGAAAAGCCTGTGCAATTACAAGCAGACATCCAGTCACAGATGCAGCTTCCCACTAAAGAAATGCCTGTAAAGCAGCGATACTACCCACCTCTAATTCCTCGGAGTGAAAATTCCAGCAACTCTAATCATATTAGAGGATTTACGCACAACTAAACTTGACAGTTGACTAGCCCTGAAAATGCTGGATTAGGGAGAAAAAGAAAATATAGGTTATCTCTAAAAAGAGGCCTTCGCTGCTAACTCTTCCCATGAAACAAAACCAGAGCAAATGCACCAGCTCCACACAGCCCAGCACGAGCTGCTGACATGAAAGAGCCTTTCAGGCCCAACACAGCAACAAAGCCCGCACATGCAGATGGGCATCCTGCGTCCCAATGCTGAGCAGGGCACTTTGTTCTTCTAGTTCTCCCACCACTCCCCAGTCAACTTCTTACCACGTTCTGAAATGGGTACAACAAAATAGATACACCTGTGAGTAAAGCAACCTCGTCCTGCAGACTTCTGCCATAGAACACAGGCCGGCACAGCTCCAGACATGAGAAGAAAACAAGCTGTTGCAAATCCCATTTTTGGAAGAATGGCTTTCTCTAAGACATTGCACCACAAAATCTTATAAAGCCAGTAAAGTGACACATCTGCGCTATAACATGATCAGCTTTTGTCGTTAAATAAATTAAAGCTATTTCTGCTTGAAAGGACTCTGAGATATGCCAAGGCTGGGGAATATCAGCATGGGAGACAGCCGAGGTCTAAAAGCACTCAATATTTGGCTATATACTCACGCCCTGTGCCTGCTCCTCCTCTGCAGAGCAGTTCCTCCACTTGTTGTGCTTTCAGAGGATGCTCTCCTACTGCAAACCCTCCTAAGAATGAAGATGGGTTGATGGTTGGACTACAGGTTGATGATTGGACTACATGATTTTAACGGTCTTTTCCAATCTTAACGATTCCACAGCCTTCAAGGCTTCACATATATTTAAAACAGAAACATTTCACAGGCAACACAGCTGGCCCTTGTGCCCCTTTGCTCAGCCAAGGAGGCTCATACTGCCAATAGGAATTGAGGAATTACCTCCGAGCTCACCCCAGTCCTCCCTTCCTACCCACCTCTCTCCTTTTACAACCAGTTCTTCAAACACCTTTATCCCAAAGCTCCAGTTAGATCATGAACAACATCCCATCCCCATCCTGTGTTCACATGGCTCTCCTCCACTTCTGCACACGTATCCTGACAGAGCTACTGCTGGAAGGGCCTGAGCGCAGCCAGCCAGGGCACCTTGTAGGAACAGAAACACACATCAAGTTAGCCAAGAACACCTGCAAAACCAGAGCTTCTATGCACAGAAAGGTACTGCAAACACACAAATGCCAACCCTTCCTTTCTGCTCCTCAGAAATGGAATCAAAGGACAGAGACAGACTTTTAAGCAACAGTCCTGAGTATGGCACATACTGATCTATTTGCCCTCTGTAGCACAGGTCTGGACTGGGAAGACACTGGTGACCTAATTATATTGATCCGCCATATTTATTCACAGCACGAGGACTTTTTGAAGAGCAAACGGTTACAACACACACAAAAGTACCTTCGGAAGTGCGTAAGTGGGTGCATGGAGGGAAGGGAAGAAGCGCTGTGCATTGAACACAAAGCAACTTGCAAACATGAAGGGCTGCAGGGAGCAGGCAGCCCGCAGTGCACCTCCTTGGTGCCAGGCTTTATGGAGGAAGCCTTGCTGCACAACAACCTGCTCCTCAGGGACAGCCTGACAGCCAAGCAAAAATGGGCAGATCTAAGGTGATGTTTGATAAAAGCATTCCCAAAGCATCACTTCACAGCAATACAGACCCACCCCATCCATCCCATACAGGACCAGGGCGGCACACAAAGCAAGAAAACCTTTTTCTTGCATGGCTTTCTCCCCCCCAATTCTGCTTTTCCAGTCATACATACAGCCCTTTAATTCCATGTGACGCTGAAACCACATGCTTTCAAAGACACAAAGTTCACCACGTGCAAAGAGCTGTAGTTTAAAAAGCCTGAGCCAGCACCACCACCCATCTACCTACAGACACGTCACCTTCATCTGTGGTGGCACGATGGCTCCTATCAGCCAACAGCCCCCACACAGACAAGCAGAGCCCAGCCATGAGCTGTACAGAGCTGCACCTCCAGTTCACCTGCCATGGGTAATTCTGCCTCAACAGCGGAACCAAAACAGCAAAAAAAAAAGCCCCAAACCAAATGGAGCTAAAAATAAGGCTGAACTCAGATGACCCTCTAGACTTCAGTAAAGCTCCAGTGAACTCCAGCCTCACTTCGGAGCAGCACTGATAAAAAGGCAACAGCTTTTGTTTCCCACCTGGAAGCGCACAACTTCCAGAGCAGGATGTGGCTGAATTCTCAGTGTCTGCGACAAGGGCAGGTGACCAATCCAATAGTTCAGGAGTGCTGCTGCCATCCCACCTACAGCACTGCCCTCTGGCCACCCACTTCTGTCTCACTTTGGGGTCACGCCTTCCCCCCCATGCTCTACCCACAGAGGGAAACCAGGCTTCAACCCCCCACCCTCCCCCTTACACACACACACCCCACTAACAAAGCTCACCCCAAGGCAGTGTGCTCCTGCCCTGCCCACGACAGAGCACCACCAAGCTCAGAGAAGCACCCAAACCCCTCACAGCTCTTTGGAGGTGTGTGCTTGGGGAAAGCAGTGCGCTCCCAGCCCAAGGCACCCAGCAGCACCCACTGTGCTGGGAGGGCCCCTCCAGAGAAGCCATAATGCCTGCACCTAAACTGAGGCTCCCACAGCAGCACCTTCACTCACCAAACGCTGCTGATGGCAGTGACAGCAGTTCCGCGCTGCTTTCCCCCACGAAAGCCCACATGGGGATCCCAGCAGCACATGGGGATCTCAGCAGCACGCTGGGAGCAGAGCACAACCCTCCAGCACAGCCTCACTCCTTCCCAGCTCTCACCTGACCCAAACACTCCATAGCGCCAGCAGCCCCGTGACTTCAGCAGCGTTATTTGTGGTCAGGCCCGGCCGGAAGCTCATCAAAACAATGGATCTGAACCGATCGCAGCAGGGCTCTGCTTTCCTACCTCAAAACTGAAAGTGAGAGCAATGGAACGCTTCCACGCAGGGAACACGCTGAGCAAACACATCCCACGGCTCCACGCTCGGATAGAAGTCACCCCACACAGGCCCAAACCACGCTCAAGCACTACAGCGATCCCCCAGCGATGGGGCAGCGGGGGCTGGCAGAGCAGACACCCGAAGTGCTGCTGAGCACACGGGCTTTCCCCGAAGCCCCTCACGCCCCCAGGAAGGGCCTCAGCCTCTTCACGGCAAGTTAGAACACAGCTTCTCCCCCACCAGTGTCACGGGTGTCGGGGCATCCCACGGCACAGCCCCCAGCACAACACAACACGGCACTTACCTGCAGAGCATCCTCCAACTTAAAGTTCACCGGGGGGGGGAGGGGATGAACAACACACACACACACACACACAGGGCCCCCCTATACACACATACACAGCCCCAACCCCGGGGGCGGCCCCACCCCCGGCAGGTGCACCCCCCTCCCCCAACACACACACACACACACCCCGCGGCCCACCGGGCCCACTCCCCGCCCCCACCCGCCGAGCGGAGGGCAGCCCGGTACCCCCACACCGCCCCCCCCAATTCTCCGCCCGGGGCAAAGGATACTGCTGGGGCGCCGCGGGCGGCAGGGCCCTGATGGCGGGGTGAGGCGCGGGCGCCGCCGTCGGGTGAGGGGGAGCCGGGGGGGGAGGCGGCCCCGCCGCCGCAGCCGTCGCCCCACTCCCGGGGCCGGGCCCCGCTGCCGCCGCCGCCGCCGCCGCGCCGGGTTTCAAAGCCGCCTTCTGCGGTAAACTCATCGCCGAGCGGAGCCACCACCCCCCGGGGGGGAGCGGGGCCGGGGCCGGGGGGGAGCCGGGCCGCGGGAGCGGGCAGCGGGCCGGGGGCCGGGACGGCGGCCGGGGCAGCGCGGCGGGCCGGCACCGGCGCCGGTCTCCGTGACAACGCGGCTCCCGAGGGTTCGGCGCGGGGAGGGGACGGCGCGGGGCCGGCGGGGAGGGGGGAGGGGGGGCGGCTCAGGCCGCGATGCTCATGGGCCGCCGGCGGCGGGGGGTCTCGGTGCCCCTCCCCGGGGGCGGCGGCGCCCTTCGCGGTGGCGGCTCTCGGGCGATGCCGGCGGATTTTCCTCACTGAAGTAGCGGAGCATCAAACATGGCGCTGCGGCCGCCTCCAGCAGTCCGGCAGGACGGACGCTCGGGCGCCTTCGGGCCGCTCCGGAGCCGCTCGGCCCGCCGGCGCTCGGCAACCTTCGGCTGTTTCCGGAGCCGTTCGCCGGCGACGAGCGCTCGGGAAACCTCGGCTTCTTCCGGAGACCTTCGCGGGCGCACGCGCCTCGCTCCCCTCCCCGCCCCCCCCCGGCGCCTCCCGTGACCCCTCGCTCTCGGGAAACTTCGGCTCGCTCCGGAGGCCGCGGGCGCGGGGGAGTTCGGGAAGTTTCGGACGGCTCGGAGCAGATGTTCCCGCCCACTCGGGCTGCGCTCGGGGATTTTCGGAGCCGCTCGGGCGGCGGCTTCGGGCGTGTTCGGCTGGGCGGCCGAGCGGCTCCGGAGACGCTTCGGTACCGCCCGGCGGTGCGGGGACCCGCCGCTCGTCGCCCAATGCAGCCCGCAGGCTCGGCCAGCCCCAGCAAGGGCAGCCTGGATCCGTGCCCTCCCCCTAGTCCTGCGTGTTTTGCTGCTGGATGAGCACCTGGGCACCGCCAACGGGTTTGCAGCCCCACCGACACTTTGGTGCTTCCTTGCCAGCAGCAGCGAGCCAGAGGAGTTCAACAGGGACTGCAGAGCTACCATGGCCTTGGGAAAAGGAGCAGGCTGCACAAGGAGGCTGTGGATGCCCCATCCCTGCAGGCATTAAGGCCAGGCTGGATGTGGCTCTGGGCAGCCTGGGCTGGTGGTTGGTGACCCTGCACATAGCAGGGAGTTGAGTTCTGTGATTCAAAAGACAGTGTAAGCCTTGGGAAACCACTGGAAATTAGGGTATTAGTTCCCCCTCCTGCCTGGGCTCAGCCCCACAGGGCACAGCTGATGCAGAACAAAACCCACACCACCCAGAACCAGGCAGGCCCACAGCGGGCTGAGTCACCCCTGGGCTGTGCCAGCCCCAAGATGGGCAAACAGCCGCAGTGGGGCTGGGGAGCCTGGTGCAAGCTGCTGCTCGCCCTCCTGTGCTGGGCTGTCTGCTCCATGCAAACAGACACGAGTGAGCTGTGCACCGAATAAAGCTCATTCTGGATAAGCGTGGAGATACTGTGGAGCTCGCTGCGTTTTGCCACGTTTTAAGCAGGCAGCAGCTGGGGCTGCATCTATGATCCAGGCCCGAAGCATTTCTGCTCCATCCTGCTGGTTGCAGTGCATGGCATTGCCTCGGCTCCACCGCCCTCTGCGGGTTTGTGCCACCATTTCCAGCAGAGCTCAGCTGGCCTCCAGCTCTGCAGGAAAACAAGAAGGGCCTGTGAGCCAACAGCACGTCTGCCTTCACGCTCCTGTCCAGAGCAGGAAAGGAAACACAGAAAACAGTGAGAACAGGGAGGAAAACACAGGTGGGATGCGAGATACTCCAGCTACCGGCAAGTAAAAATAAATACATATTAAAAAGTCACAGGCACCTGCAGACCCAGTAAAAAGTATTTATTTCAGTTATGATAAGCTCCATGTGTAGGGTGAAAAAATAGATACAAAAACAAAAACCAAAAATCCCCCCATGTCCCTTTTTCATATAAATATTAAAAATCCCTCTACGTCTTTGCTCTCTGTCTAGAGGTGCTGCGAGGCAACGTGTGGCACCTGAGCTGCTGTCAGTGGTTTCTTTTCTAAACCGCAGAGTATTAAAAAGCCCCGGAGGATGCTGTGCCCACCCTGCCAGCTTTGCACCGGCCCCGCTGGGATGGAGCACGGACTGTGCACAGGGGAGCAGCAGCAAGCAAAGCGGCAGCAAGCACTGCTTGCATTTGTCTGGAGCAATACTGAGCTGGGGCGCTGCAAGCAACATCCTGTTACGGGGATGGGAGGGATGCAGGGCCGCTCCTGCTGCTTCCTGGGCTCCCCTCTCCTGCAGGGACAGGCACTGCAGGCTGCAGTTTTAGTGCTCTGCAGACCTGGGACAGGTAGAAGCCATGCCCAGGTGCTTCACCGCCACCACCCCCACCTCACTTACAGCTTTGGCACATTGACTTTTCCCTTTGCACTCAGAAATTAAAGCTAACCCCAGGAGCTGTAGCATCCCAGCGGAGCCCTCCTGCCATCCAGCTCCTAACAGGGTTCTACCGACCCCATCCCCGGGCCCTGTCCCCACTGTCCCCATCAGCATCCTCCGAGGACGGTCCCTCCTGGAGATCCATAGGCTGTGGGGCCAACTGGCCGCAGCCCATCTGGACTCCCCAGCTGGGAACTGTCACCACAGGGTGTTCTGTCTACAGCTGCACTGAGTATAAAAAAAAACAACACAATAATAAATATACTAATCCTTTGCATTAAGAAAAAAAAAAAAAAAAAAAAAAAAAGGCTTTAAAATGTCTTTTCCCTGAACTTTTCCAGTGTGTTCCAAAACGCATGAAAAATATATATATATATATATTTCCCCCACCGCCCACCCCCCACCCCAAAATATATCTTAAAATATTTACCATCCTTGTGTGCGCATCTTTGGAGAGAGGAGGGTGTGCTGGATGTATTCAGACACAGCCCAACCTGCCGGCGCCGTGGCTTCCCTTTATGGCCTCAGAGGAGGACAGTGCCGGGCTCAGGGTTAGGGCTCCTGTTAGGACCAGGCTTAGCTCTGCGTGTGTAAATACGGGGCAGTGCCCCAGCACGTGGGACAGAAACCTCCCCACACTGAAGTCATTTCACAAATGAGTGAGGGGAAGAGAAGTTTTCACAGTGGATCGATCGGATGATAGCGGGGATGCCGCTCCGCTGAGAGCTGGGCAGCTCACTGCACTAAGTGGTCTGAGCCTCTCAAAGGGATGGGGAAAATTCGGCCACTGGCAGAGGACGGCACAGCCGGATCCCAGCACCCACCCATCACCAGACCTCGCACTTCTTGGGGGGGTTCATCGGGGAGCCCAAGGGGCATCTGAAATGCTCTGCAAACTCCCAGGAGTTGGAGACGGTGCCGATGACACGGAAGCGTGAGGGGCTGTGTGGGTCGGTGATGAGCCCTTCGTGTGAGCTCTCCGGTGTGCGAACCGAGCACCACACCTGTGAGAAAGAACAAGAAACAAGAATGCTGATGTCCGCAGCTGCAGGACCCCACTCTTGCCAAGCCTGGCTTGCTCTTCAACCAGCACCTCCCTGATCTCGTTCTCTGGGGCATCTCTAGAGACCTCAGCCTTGCTGTCATGCTCTCCCAAAACCATCTGGGCACACGCTTCCATGAATGGAAGGAAAGCCATGGATGGGTGGAACCCCCAAAAACCCACACAACCATCCTTGCTGCCTACCTGCGCGAAGCCAACAAAGAAGAGCTGGTGGTTGGTGAGGCCAAGGGTCGGGAGAGCCTCCTCCTCCCCATGCTTTTTCAGCCAGTTTTGATATGCCTGGAGGTTGAGGAGCGTGATGGGCTCAGGGGACAGCACAGACCCAACTGCAGCGTGCCACCTGTCCCCAGCCCCACAGCCCTACCCGGTAGGCAGCCTTGAGCCCCCCGTTGTCAGCGATGTTCTCCCCGAGGGTGTGCTTGCCATTGACAGCCTCCCCGTTGATGGTGTAGTTGCTGTACTGCTCCACCATGCACGCCGTCTGCCGCTTGAAGGCCTCCACTGAGGAGTTCTTCCACCAGGGACGCAGGTTGCCATCCTTGTCATATTCCCGGCCTGCCAAAAACACATTGGGTTCTTTGTCACCCCGCTGGCTGCCCCACCAGCGTTCTGCCCATCCAACCCATGGCCATACCTTGGTCATCAAAGGCATGTGTCAGCTCATGGCCCACCACCACACCAATACCACCAAAGTTCAGCGACCTGTGGGACGGCGACACCAAGATTCAGAGAGCAGCCACTGCTCCCCCAGCCACGCAGTTCGGCACTGACTTGTGGCAAAGAAGGAAATTTGGGGTTGCTGCCCTCCCTTCCTTTCCCCAGGAACTCACTTGGGAGAGGCGCGGGTGTAAAAGGGGGCCTGGAGGATGCCGGCAGGGAAGACGATCTCGTTCTTGGTGGGAGAGTAGTACGCATTGACTGTTGGAGGCGTCATGCTCCACCTGCAGGGACAAGGATGTGGCAGCACAAAGCATCGCTGCACGCATTTATCACAGCGCAGAGATATCAGCCCAGCTTTAATTTCCCAGAACCAGCATGGTCCAGCAGGACCATTCTGGGGAAGACCAAATTCCAGCGCTGCGGCGAGTGAGGAGATTCTGTGATCCTTCCGCCAACCACAACAGAGAAGCAGAGTATGGCCATGCCAAGCAGCGAAGAGGACAAAACCATGACAAGGACTTACTGGTCCCGGTTTGGCGGTTTCCGGAGCTGGTCAGCTGTGACCCGGGCTGAGAAGTTGTAAAATTGCATGACATTCTCAAAGTAGAGGTCAGACACGGCATCGTACTGCAAAAGAGCAAGGTGTGAGCAGCACGCAGCGAGGGCCCAGCCCCACTCCTCCCCGCATGGTCACATCTGAGCCTCTGGAGCCAGCTGAATCTCATTTCTCTTCCCCTCAAACATCTGCAGAACTCCAGGAGGACCATGAATCACCATTACGGAAACCAGCTCCTCAGTGTCTGGGCAGGGATCCCAAGAGGCCCGGCTATCCCAGAACCAGCTGCAGCAATCTGGGAAGTCTCCAGAGAGGGTCCAAGGGCACAGCGAGACCCTTTGGATGTGGGGTCAAGGCAGCCCTGGGGCTGTGGCCATGGGCTCACACACCCTGCACATCCTGGAAGGGGAGACCCAAGGGACATCATCTATCAGAGCAACTCACATCGTTAAAGACTTTGTCCAGCTCCTTAGGGTCCAGGATGAACTTTGGGTAGCCTATCATGTTGTAGATGGCATCCGCCTGGGGTGACAAGGATGGAGGTGCATTTGGTGCCAGGTGGGAGAATGGGCTGGTCTCCCTGCTGCTGCTGCCGGCACCTTACCTTCTCTTTGGCCGACTTCCTCGTCTCCTCGTCCATCCACTGCAGGTTCTCCAGGCTTTCCTCGAAGGCTGTTTTAATCTCTGCGATCATTTCCTCTGCCTAGACAAAAGAAAGCAGCATGTTTTGGCCTGGAGAGCTGGCTTCCCATTCGAATAAGTCCAAGGACTGACACAGAACCCTTTGCACAGAGGGGAAGAAGACTGGGATAACACAATGGGCAGCTCTCTCAGCATCAGGGCCTCACGCTGCCTGTGGGGTAGTGGGGACGCACCACCTGCTTGCTGTCCTCTGCAAAGGTCGCCTTGACAAACGTGGCCCCCAGGGCAAAGCCCAGGTTGTTGTCCGTGTCACTGATGCAGAACTTCCAGCGTGGCAGGCAGGTCTGCAAGGGCAACAGGAGGCCATGAGTGGGAGCACAGCATGGCTACAGCTCCCCAGTGTTCACACTATGAGATCACTATCACCAACCAGAGCTATGACCCCAAAACCCACCCCATGTCCATGCCTGGGTGCAATGTGATGGGGACTTTGCTAAAAAATGCTGTTTTGTAGGAATGCAGTTACTTGGAGGCATCGGTACTCACCTTCTTCGTCCCATACATCACTTCCATGAACTTCTCTTCCGCATCCTGGAAGCGCTGGTCGAGGAAGGGGCTGGTTTTACGCACCAGGTTCCAGATCATGTAGTTGTTGAGGAGGCTGTGGCAAGAGGCAGTGAGCAGGGAGCAGGATGTACACCAGGCACCTCTCCATGCAGGTGGGGGGCTCTCACCATTTATCTGTGGCCAGGATGAGGTCAGAGACCTGCTCCAGGTACTCCTTGGCATAGACCACCACGGGCTCTGACTCATTGAGTTCCACAGGATAGAAGACCGTAGAGAGGAAGGGCATCCAGTCCACAGCTGGTGCCAGATCCTGCAAAAGCCATGCTGCTGCTACGGACTTAAGAGCTATCAGCAATGGTAGCCTCTTCCCGAGCTGGTGGCTGTTACATCAGCTCTGCTTGATGGATTTAGCTGATTTTGAAGAAACCATTTCCCATAGCAGCAGCATCCTCCAAAGGTTGCAGGGAACTAAACAATTTCCTCCCACAAAGGAAAAGAAAGCTGGGCGGGTGTGAAAATGCTGACAGTGGGGTGGGGGGGAGTCACATGATGGCCCTTTGGGGACCAGGGGAGGTAGTTGGGCTGACGTCTGCAGGGCAGCACAGCCAGGAGGGCGTTTGCGCCTCATTGGGATGGCTGCCAGTCCCAGCAGCACTCTGGAGTCTGGGAGGAGTGGGTTGAGGTGGGAGAACAGGCCAAGCTATTGCACAAGTACTTCCCAGTCAGGCCTTCCCTAGGGGAGCTGCATCACCTCTCCACCAGCCCTGCTCCAGGCTGGGCTGCAGCAACACAGCAGCCCCACTGCGCTCCTACCTTCAGCTCTCCAGCTGTTATCTTGTGGTAGATGACCTCCTCATCCCGGTGCTTCTCCTGCGGGATGGTGATGTTGGCCAGCGCTGTCTCAAATTCCAATATCTGCTGCATTTGCTGCCGTGTTGACTCCTCATCAGTGCCACCCAGAAACATGCCCAGCTGCACCATGTAGTTCAGGTATCCAGCGAGCACCTGTGAGGGGATGAAGTGTCACCCATAGCTCAGTGTGATCAGGGCACCCAACAACCCCAACCCTCCCACCCCTTCCAGCCCTTCCAATCCTCCCAACTCTCCCAGCCCTCCCAACCCTTCCACACCTCCCAACCCTTCCAGCTCTCCCAACTCTTCCAGCTCTCCTCGCCCTTCCAACCAACCTAAACTCTCCCAATCATTCCTATTCTTCCAACCCCCCCCACCACCCTGACCTTCTCATTCTCTGTCTTGTTCAGGTAGTAGTCCCGTGACGGCAGCCCCAGCCCTGACTGGTCCACCTGGATGACATTGCTGTTGGAGTTCTTGGAGTCGGCGCTGACGTAGACGGAGAAGAACGGTGAGACGCGGTAATGCGCCGTCACCTCCCGCAGAGTCACGTTGAAGTTGTCCCCCCCGGCCCAGGGCCCAGTGATGTTCCATCCTCCCAGCTGAGGAGAGACACTCAGTCAGGCACAGCACCATGGGGATGTGTGACAAGGAGCTGGCAGCTCTTGGTGCCCGCACGGCAGAACGCACCTTGGCGATGAGCTCCATCAGCGGGGCAGCGCGCAGCTCCTCGATCTTGCTCTCATTCATGCAGGCCTGGTAGTAGCGCTGTGCCTTGCGCTCTGCCTCGCTCGACACATTGGCCGTGGTGTTCTCTGCAAAATACACCCAGGGCGGCTTGTGGGGGCACACAGCACTGGTGGGGGGCTGCAGAGCCCCTGGTCCTCTGCCGAGTGCTCAGCCTCAGCTTAGACAACAGCTCCAAAAGAATGCTACGGATCACTCCATGTGCCCCTGGGACATCCCACAGCCCCAGCCCTGCCCCTGCCCCCTCTCCAGCAGCTCCAGTTCTTTGTAAGACAGAGATAAAGAAAGAAAAACAACAAGTATTTTTCCAGCGCTCTGCCGTTCCCAGCATCCCAGCCCCCCGCGCTGCCCTTGCCCCTGTGCTGGCAGTCCCAGCTTGCTCCCCGGGCTGCGTTATTTATTTCTACAGGAAAGAACAATAAACCCATTTTTCTTCTCCGCCTCCAAAACTATCTTTTATTTTCTTTCCCTAAAGCCCTGCTTCCTCGAGGTTTTTCCTCTCCTCACAACACAGCCTGCACCTCTGGCTCCCCAGCTGCATGGGTTTGTGTGCTGGGTCCCTTGGCTCCAAGGAATGCAAGGAAATGCCGAGCACAGCCACTGGCCGGGGCCCAGCCCACTGCCTTCAGATTGCTGCGGGAAGAGCAGGGACACAGCCATCCCCAGAAAGGCAGCTCTGCCCCCAGATAAGCACCCCAGTGCCCAGCGCAGAGGAAAGTGCTGATAAGGGGCACTTGTTTGCTCAGATCTTGAACAAACCATCCCCTGGATAAGCCGCTGTGCTGCAGTGTTTGCATGCAGAGGAAGTACCCAGGGCCCGGCCCCAAAACAGCCACACTGGGAGCAGCCCCACTGCAAAGAGCTGCCTAAGAGAGCCCCGCGCTCACCCAGCAGGTGCTTCATGACAGCCTGGTTGTGCTCCCAGAGGTTGTTGAAGGTGCCCCAGCGCGAGTGGCCATCGGGGAGGGGGTTGGCCTTGACCCAGCCCCCGCAGGCGTAGCTGAAGAAGTCCTCACAGGGGTTCACTGTGCGGTCCAGGGAGCTGAGGATGGAGCTGGTGACGGAGATGCAGGCTTCCGACAGGCACACGGCGGGTGGCCCTGGGGGGGATCACGAGCTCAGCACAAGGAGCCCCCAGTTGCACCAGAGGGCACCCACTGCTCACCCCGCATCCTATCCATTCTATCCATGATGTGGACAAGCATCCCCATGCACGAGCATCCCACCCCATAGCAAGGCACATGGGCAGGGACCCCATCCTGCACCTGAACATCCCACCCTGGGTGACAGACAGAGGGAGTATCCCATCCCGTACCCAAGCAGCCTGCCTGGTTCCAGGCCCACCCCACAGCAAGGGGTGCAGCCAGAAGTCTTTCCCTACACCCAAGCATCTTGTCCAGCGCCAAACATCCCCTCCTGGCACTAGGGATGCAGGTGAGCCCTCTGCCAAAGCACCTCGCCCTGGGGTGCTGGAGCTGAGCACTTTGTCTTGTACCCAATTATCCCATCCTGCGCTCCACCCTTCCCCTCTGGGGTGAAAGATCCCATCCCATCAGAGAACCTTGCCCTGGGGTGCCCCATATTGTGCCCGAGCACCCCATAAGCTGCAAGTACGTAGGAATCTCACCCCGAGGTGCGCACCCCAACCTACCCCCAGCACCCCACCTCACCCCCCCACAATCCCCTCCTGCCCCCCAGCACCCCCCCAAGGGGTCAGGTCACATTGCAGGACTCACGGGCTCGGTACTGCAGGATGAGCCCCAGCAGACACGCTCCCAGCACAGCAGCCAGCACAGCCACCACGGCCACCAGCTGCTTCTCGGTGCGGCTGCGCTGTGCCCAGCACCCTGCGCTGCTCCGGGAGAAATTCACCTGCGGGAAGAGCAGCGCCGTTTCCCCATCACGTAGGGAAAACCCCACAGGCACATCCGCCATCCTCCCCCTTAACAAACCCCGAGCAGCCCCCAGACAGGGAGCGGGCGCAACCCAGGCTGGGAAAAGCCACAGCTGCCTTCCAGAAAGCCGCCAGGAAGGGCGGCACAATGGCAGGAAAGGGAATGGGGAGAGCGCGTCCGCGGCTGCAGGATCACCTGCCACCTCGTGCCACCCCACAGCCACCGTCAACCCATGGTCGCAGCACACGGCAGGGTGGGAACTGGAGTGCGGGAGCAGGATCGTCCCGTTGTGCCCAACAACAGCCCCAGGAAGGGTGGGCGATGTGACGGCATGGGGACAGAAGCGCTGATGTTGGGGTGGAAATGCTGCTGTGAGCTGAGGTGGAAGGGACTGTGCCAGGAGCACGGCTCCAGCGCCAAACCTCTCCCTGCCAGAGCCCTTTTCCTGCTGCTGGCTGCCCTCATTAAGCTGCCTTCCCGCTGCTCAGGAAGGAATTAGCCTAAAATCCTCTTTATGTGGGGACGAAGTTCTGTCCCGCGGTAACTGCCCACCCTGCTGGGCCAGGAGGGGTCTGCAGCTCTGCGGGGATGGCTGAGGTGGACCTGACCCCATGAGATGGATGTCCCACGGGATGGATGTCCCACAGGATGGGTACCCTGCATGGTGGATGATGTTCCAATGGATGGTTACCCCGTGATGGATGGATATCCCATGGGATGGATGCCCTACAGCATGGATCCCCCAGGGGATGGATGTTCCACACGATGCCCCACAGCCCGGAGGCACAGCCCCACTGGTGCCAGCGGGGACGGGAGCAAAGAGCAGAGAGTGCAGAGCAGCAGCACCGGACTTCGTCCTGCGGCGGGGGGGCGGGGGGGGGTCTCAACCAGCCAGGGGAACGCGGCCTCCCGCTGCCAGGACCCCAATCTTGCCCTTTCCCCCCCAAACCAGCCCTTACCTGGAACCCGTTGGGGTACCCATCGCCTTCGCTGATAGAGTCCAGGGGGTCTTCGTCGTCCAGCGTGGCCCGCTTGTAGGTGGACATCTGCGGGGCGGAGGGAGCGCGGCGCTGAGCGGCGGAAGGCAGCGCTCATCCCCGGGACCCCCTCGGGGCGCGGAGCCCCGCACGGCTCGGGGGCAGCGCCGCACCGCTCCCGCAGGACCGTCCCGCACAACCGCCGCTGCGCCCCGCACAGCGCGGAGCCCACGCGGGGTTCGGCCGCGCGACCCTTCACCCTCCCCCCTCCTCCCCCCGTCGCACCGCCGCCCCCACCCCGCGCGTGAATCCGAACCCGAGGATGGGTGGGCAGCGGGGGGCAGCCCCTCACCGCGCCCTCGGGGCGAGACCGCCGCCATTTCGCCGCCATCGCGGCGCCGCCCGCCCCGTTCCCCCTCCAACCCCCCCCCCGCCTCCACCCTCCGGTACCCGCACGGCCGGGGACCCCCCCGCACCCACGGGTGCTCCCTGCTCATCGCGATGCCCGGAAGGTCGGAGGGAAGGGAGGGAGGGAGGGGGGGGTAATTAGCGCTGATGAAGGGAAGTGCGGAGCCGGGGGTGGGGGGTGTACGCGCTCACCATGGCTGCGTGCGGCGGTGCGGGGCGGCCCCGGGCGGCGCGGGGCGGGGGTGCACCTGGGGCGGCCGCGGAGATGGCCCGGCCCCGCGCTGCCCCGCACCGCCCCTACCGCCCCGCACCGCCCCACAGCGGGGGGAGGGAGAGGGGGAGGACGAGGTTCGAGTTCGGATGTGCGGCGCTGCGAGTGTGCAACGCTGAGCGTGCAGCGCTGCGAGCACGTGGCCGTGCAGCCGTGCAAGGGAGGGGGCACGCGTGGGTGCACGGAGGTCCCGCCGTTGCACGAGGGGGAAGCGAGCGTGCCAGGGTGCAAAAACACGCCGCGGTGCACGCAGACGAGCACGTGCGAGGATGGCGGGGCGCGATGTGCCGTGCACGCACGTGTGCGGTCCCCGGGGCTGCATCCCCCGCGGGGCTGGGGCTCCCCGCCGCCGGCCAAGCGCATTTTTGGGCCGAGGTCGCCCCCTCCTGGGGTGCACCGAGCGCCCCACGGCTCCACGCGGTGTCCCCGTCCCGGTCACCCCATTGTTCCGATCTCACCGCCCGACCCTGAGGTTCCGACCCTATCGCTGGATCCCCGACCCCATCATCCCGAACCCTCCGCCCCGACCCCGTCTCTCCGACCCCACCGCCCCTACCGCACCGTCACCAGCCCCGCGTGGTCCACGAGGGTTCACCCGGGGACTGCTCTACAGGGCTGTAGGGGAGCGGGGCCGAGCACAACTACAAAGCAGACCCCGGAGACTCCACAGCCCCGACCCAGCCGGTCCCGCCGAGCCCCCCCAGTGCTCCCAGTCCTCCCAGTAAGACCCGGCAGAGGGCACCAGTAAGCCCAGTTTGCTGTCTCCCCCCCCCTCTCTTCACTCCCCCCCCGTGCCGGCAGCGGGTGGAGGAAGGGGAGGAGGAGGAGGCGAGGGCCGGAGCCGGGCCGGGGGGATTTAAGGCCGCTGCCCCCCCCCGCCTCCTCCGCTCCGCGCCCGGAGGGACCCGCGACTGCGCCCAACTTTGTGCGGGACCGTCCCCGTGTGGGTAAGGGACCCCCGCACAGGGACCCCGAGCGGCGGGGGGGGGCGTGGAGACACGGCTGTGCCGGGGGACATCGATATGCGGTGGGGACACGGGGATTTGGCGGGGACGCGGAACCGTTGATGGGAACATGCGTGCAGATGTGGGACGGGGTCACGGGCAGGCGGTGGGGAAGTGGGTGTGCAGGGGGACTTCGGTAGGATCACAGGGGGCAGCAGGGACGTGGACGTGCAGTGGGGTCATCGCGTGCAATGGGGACGGAGATGTGCAGTGGGGCTGGAGGTGTGCAGTGGAAACACGGCCATGGGACAGGGACGTGGGTGTGAGATGGGAACACAGACACAATGGAGGGACATCAGCATGCCGTGAGTAGGGACACAGATAATAAAAAGGGGATACAGACACATAGTGGGAACATAGTCGTGGTGGGGACGCAGGCATGCACAAGCACATGGGGACACACATGCAAAGGGGGACCCAGATGTGAAATGGGGAACAGGACATGCAGTGGGGATCCCAAAGTGCTACGAACACGTGCATGCAATGGGACAGGGACACAGTGCGATGGGGAGAGGGACACAATGTGGGGACACAGCCATGCAATGGGGACCCCGGTGTGCAATGGGATGTGGGCAGTGGGGCCGTGACACTGTTCCCCAGTGCGGTTGGTGGAGTGCTGTGCTGCCCCACAGCCCAGTGGGGTCACAGTGTGACTGCACAGGGAGGGGACATCCCCTTCTGTTCTCGCTTGGCCGAGCCTTGGGACAAAGGTCTGGGTGGGGAAACTGAGGCACAGTGGGTGCTTCCCCCACAGCTTACTCCTGTCCATTCCCCAAGAGGAGCACTGAAGGGGCACAATGAAGGCTTTCCTCCTCACCCTCCTGGCCCAACTCTGTTCGGCATCACTGGTCCCTGGTAGGTGTCTTGTCAGGACTGCACCCCAGCTGGGTGCTCTTTGGGGCCACATAGCTCACCGAGCACCCTGCACCCCGCAGAGAGGGAGAAGGACCCCGAGTACTGGAGGCGGCAGGCACAGGAGACGCTGCAGGACGCACTGAGGCTGCAGCACCTCAACCAGAACGTGGCCAAGAACCTCATCCTCTTCCTGGGCGACGGTGAGGGGGGACCCTGCCCAGGGTGCAGCGACTGGGCTTTGCACTGCACTGGGTGCTGCAGTGTGCAGGATGCTGCAGTGCATGGGGTGCTGCACCCCATAGCCCATGCCATCCCATCCTGGTGTGGTGGTGACCATTGCCCACCTGCAGGTATGGGTGTCTCCACCGTGACGGCTGCGCGCATCCTCAAGGGCCAGTTGCAGCACCGCAAGGGAGAGGAGAGCCTGCTGGAGATGGACAAGTTCCCATATGTCGCCCTGGCCAAGGTGAGCCCGGGGGCGGGCGCTGCAAGGTCGCTGGCAGGCGGGCAGCATCGAGCGGAGCTGAAATTAGGTCATGGGCGGCCAGCAGCACTGGCTGGTGTCCTGTACCCAGTGCTGTGCCAGGGCTCACCCATGGGAATAGGGGTGGGGGGCTGGGACCCCTCCTCTCCTCCCAGGGCTGTTTTGCTGGAGAAAAGGCTCCTTTTGTTGTGCAGTTGCAAGCCCCCGCCCCTTCCTTCAGCCGGTCCCTGCAGGGGATGCTTGTGGGGTTGCAGAGGTTGGGCTTTTCTCTGGTTGCCTAAAAATGGGCTGAAAGGGACTAAAAGCAGCAAAACATGATGAGGGGGTGCAGCAGGTGCTCATCTAAGGTACCCAAAAGAGGGATGTTGGGCTGGGGCCACCAAAGTGTGAAGAGCTGAAACCCCAAGAAGATACAGGGCTGAGATCCTCCATAGATGTTGGGTTGGGACCACTGATGGCTTTGGGGCTGTGGCTCCAGGAGATGATGTCTGGGGCCACCAATGGGTGAGGAGCTGGGATCTAGTAGTTACTGCACTGGGACCACTGAAGGGTGCAGAGCTGAGAGCCCAAGAAGAAGATGCAGGGCTGAGTTTAGAGCGTAATTTTGTTAAATATCCTGCAGGAATAAATTACATGTTCTCTTATTTCATTACATCAGCGAGTCAGTAGCACATCCTCAGGTCCTCAGTATGTGTTGAGTTGGGACAACCAGTGGCTGCAGGGCCGGGGCTGCAGGAGATGCTGGGTTGCGACCACCCACGGGTGAAGTCAGTATCTCCAGGGAGTGCCAGGCTGGGACTGCTCATGGGGGAAGAGCTGGGACCTGGTGTATCCAAGGGCTGGGAACACCAGAGGGTCCAGAGTTGCATCCTCAGAAGGTGTCGAGTGCCAGACAGTGCAGGAGGGGAGTCCTAGTTTGAGGACGGTGACAGTGATGAGGATGACGATGGTCAGGATAACGGTAGAGGTCTCTTTATTCCCCCAGACCTACAACACCAATGCACAGGTGCCTGACAGCGCAGGCACAGCCACTGCCTACCTCTGCGGTGTCAAAGCCAACGAGGGGACTGTGGGCGTCAGCGCAGGTGTCACCCGTGACCGCTGCAACACCACCAAGGGCCAGGAGGTGACCTCCATCCTCCGCTGGGCTAAGGATGAAGGTGAGAAGCCAGGTTCTGGGGATGCCAAGTTGTTGGAACGTCCCCACTGTCATCCTGTGAATTCCCGGTGCAGGCAAAGCAGTGGGCATTGTCACCACCACGCGGGTGACCCACGCGACGCCCAGCGCTGCCTACGCGCACTCAGCCAACCGTGACTGGTACTCGGATGGAGAGATGCCCCTGGATGCACTGGAGGGTGGCTGCAAAGACATCGCCCGGCAGCTGGTGGAGAACATCCCTGACATCGAGGTGGGGATGGCAGCGGGGACAGCGGGACCAGGAGGGACTGGGTCCACTTGTGGGTGGACTGATGCTGGGCTGGGACCACCAAAGGGATGAAAATGGGATGAAAAACAACTAAAAGCAGCAAACTGCAGTGAGGGGGGTGCAGTGCACACACATCAAGGGTGCACAGAAGGGGGTGGATGTTGGGCTGGGACCACTGAAGGGAGCAGTCGGGACCCCAAGAAGATGTAGGGCTGAGATCCTCAAGAGGTATTTGGACTATGGTCTCTGATGGGTTTAGGGCTGGGGCTCCAGAAAATGATGGCTGGGATTACTCATGGGTGAAGAGTCAGCACCTCCAGTGGATGCTGGGCTGGGATTGCTCATGGGGGAAGAGCTGGGACCTGGCAGATAGAGGGCTGAGACCACCAAAGAGTTCAGAGTTAAGATGTTGGGCTGGGATCCCCCATAGGTTTTGGGTTGGGACCAACAGTGGGTACAGAGTTAGGACCCCAAGAAGAAGATGTAGCGTTTAGATCCTCTGTATGCGTTGGGTTGGAACCACCAATGGCTGCAGGACTGGGGCTCCAAGAGATGTTGGGCTGCGACCACCCATGAGTGGAGTCAGGACCTCCAGGGGATGTTGGTCTGGGACTGCTCATGGGGGAAGAGCTGGGATATGTAGGGCTGGGTCCACCAAAGGATGCAGAGCAGGGAGCCCAAGAAGATGTAGGGCTGAGATCCTCAGTAGGTTGGGTTTAGGGCTGGAGCTCCAGGAGATGATGTCTGGGGCTGATTGTGGGTGAAGAGTAGGGATCTAGTAGGTGCTGTGCTGGGACCATTGATGGGTGCAGGGCTGAGGTTTCAGGAGATGTTGGGCTGAGACTGCAGCAGCTGCCCCGCTCTCACAGTGAGACACAAACCCCTTTCTCACGCTTCCTGTGCCCAAAAAGCCGCGTTGTCCCCTCGGTTCTGCCCCTCACTGTGGATTTGTGCAGAAATTCAGCCCTGTAAATAAATACGCTTCTGTACTTCAAAATAGCCCCAAAGCAAAACATCCCAGCCTGTTATTTAGCTGGTTAATAGCCTCTTCTTCTCTATTTTTTTTTCCCCTTTAATATAATTTTAACTCTGTCCCAGCCTGGAAATAATTATATAGTGGGGAAGGGATTTTTTTGTTTTTCCCTTTCTCCTTCTTCTTCCCTTAATAATTTTGGCGGTGTTGTTTTGCTGCTTTATAATTCACCTTCTGAATGGGGAGGGGAGGGAGTGGGAAATGAAAAAAAGAAATAAATCTCAGCCCAGTTATAAATACCAGCAGGCAAACATTGGGTGCTCCAAAGCAAACAGAGGTTGCGGGATGGGGTCCACTCCAGCGGGGTCACATGGGGACCCTACAGGAGCATCCCTGCCCAGTGCCGCTGCTGGAAATGGCTATTTCTGTCCTTGGGGTAATTAACAGAGATTAAGAGGGAGAGAGTTATTTCTAGCCAGAAATTCCTCGGGGTGGTTGCATCAGGGCTTTCCTGGGCACCGCATTTCTTGGAGCATCTTTGGGGGTTGTCTCTCTCCACTTCTCTTATAGGAGAAAATAATAACATTAATAAAAGAAAAAAAGCCACATTTCTATGCCTGGGATTTTCCCTACAGGTGATCCTGGGGGGTGGGCGCAAGTACATGTTCCCCAAGAACACCAGCGACGTGGAGTACCCGCAGGAGGAGCGGCACCGCGGCACCCGTCTGGATGGCAAGGACCTGGTGCAGGCGTGGCACGACGCTAAGCCTGCGGGGAAGGTGTGGGATGGGGCACCCAGCAGCCCCGTGTTGGGGAAGGCGGGCTGTCCCTATGGGGAGCTGACCCCGCGTGGCCCCAACAGGTCGCCAAGTACGTGTGGCACCGGAGGGAGCTGCTGTCGCTGAACCTCAGCCGCGTTGACTTCCTCCTGGGTGAGTGGCCCCTGGTGCCCCATGGATGTGTGGACACCCCCAGGGCACAGTGAGCCCACAGATGTGGGATTTCTGAAGGACACAATTTCCACCCTTATAGGGGAGCCATCTTTACCCCACTGGGGGCACAGTCTTTTTTGCTCCACCTCAACCTACCTCTACCCCTCACCGTAACCCTACCCCTAAGCCTATCCCTACCCCAAACTATTACCATAACTCCACACCTAACCATAACCCTAACCATAACCCAACTCCTACCCCTATCCCTAATCCTATCCCTAACCACAACCCTATCTGTGTCTACCCCTCACCCTAACCATAATCCTAAGCATAACCATAACACCAAGCCCTAAACCAACCCCTGCCCTCAACCATAACCATAACTGCAGCTCTAGCGCTAGCCCCAATTCAAACCCTACCTCTACCCCTAACCCAATCCCTACTCCTGCCCTTCACTTGAACTATAGCCCTAACCCTAATCTGAACTCAGGTTCTACCCCTATCTCTATCTCTAACCCAAACCCTACCCGTGCCCCTACTCCTCGCCCCAACCCACTGCCATTCCCTGGGTCAGACCTGGGGAGGGAGGAAGGAAGGGCCGGGAGCATCCCCATTCCTATCTAATCAGCCCAGGAATGGGATCCGGTGTGGGCTGAAGTGCCTGAGCCAGCACAAAAGTGGTGCTGGGTTCTGTGGGGCCACCCCGCCTCCAGCATTGCTGTCCTCAGGTCTCTTCGAGCCGGGGGATATGGTGTATGAGCTGGACAGGAACAACGAGACTGACCCGTCTCTCAGCGAGATGGTGGCCGTGGCCATAAGGATGCTGCAGAAAAACCCGCGGGGCTTCTTCCTGCTGGTGGAAGGTGGGGAGGCTGAGGGGGCCTATGGGGGTGGGGGGAGGATGAGGAAGCGATGGGGTGCAAAAAGAGGAAGGGAAGAGGGTAGAAGTCAGGCGGTGTGTTGCAAAAGTGGGATGCAAAGGGGCGGGGGGGAGGGGGGGCTAAGAGAGCGATGGGGGGAATGGAGGAGTCGGGGGTGCGGGGCTGCAGCGGGGCGGCACCGCGGGGCACAGCGCTGTGGGGCGGCTGCAGGTGGCCGCATCGACCACGGGCACCACGAGGGGAAGGCCAAGCAGGCGCTGCACGAGGCGGTGGAGCTGGACCGCGCCGTGGGGCTGGCCGGGCGCCTCACCTCCCCCCGCGACACGCTCAGCGTCGTCACTGCCGACCACTCACACGTCTTCACCTTCGGCGGTTACACACCGCGAGGGAACCCCATTTTCGGTGAGGTCCTGCCATCCCCCCCCCGCTCCCCCCATCTCCCTTTCCATCCCAGGACGGGGATGTCACCGATGCGTGTTGTGCCACCAGGGCTGGCCCCGATGCAGAGCGACGTGGACCGCAAACCCTTCACCTCCATCCTGTACGGCAACGGCCCCGGCTACAAGATTGTGGGGGGCGAACGCGAGAACGTCTCCGCTGTGGATTTCGGTGCGTGCGATGGGGCCGAGACCCACAGCGGCCGTGTGCCACAACGGGTGGGTTCTGACGCTTTTTATCCCCCTCCCCTTGCAGCTCACGCCAACTACCAGGCGCAGGCGGCCGTCCCGCTGCGGCAGGAGACGCACGGTGGGGAGGACGTGGCGGTGTTCGCCCGCGGTCCCATGGCGCATCTCCTGCACGGCGTGCACGAGCAGAACTACATCCCCCACGCCATGGCCTATGCCGCCTGCATCGGCCCCAACCGTGCGCACTGCAGCTCCGCCGCCCGCCCCTCCGCCACCGCTGCGCTCTTGCCCATCCTCCTCCTCCTCTTCCTCCTCCTCTGCTAAAGCAAAGCTGTTTTGGGGAGGGGGAAACGGGGGGAGGGGGTGGGGGGTGGAGAGGAGAGGTTTTCTTTTTGTGGGGGAAAAGAGTGAAAAGAAAGACTTCGGCGCAGCAAAGCAAAGCAGCGCTGGTGGTTTCGGTGCCGCCACGGCGCGCTGGGCTGTGCCCCTGTAAATACAGCCTTCCTCCCCTGTCATTAGAGTCCTGGGCCCGCTGTGGGATCTGGCTCGGAGCTGCAGCCAAAACCCTCCAAATGGTAGCTGGGGGGGGGGGGGGAGGATCGGCTGAGACTCGATGCCGGTGCCCAACTCGTTGCACGTGTGGGCATCCATCCATAGGGCTCCTTCAGCTCTGGAACGGTTCTGGGGCTCAGCACCGCACGGAGAGGGGCGCGGAGGGGAGAGCACCCACCCCTTAGGGGCTGGGAATGGGCAACTGGGAGGGGGTGGGGGGAGAGGGAGGGGAGATGGGGTGATGTGGGGGTGGGGCGTAGCCAGAGAGGGGCTCCAGGGTGTGCGAAGGGTGCCACGGGTGTGCAGATGGCGTGCACGTGGGACTGTGTGCGTGCAATGGAAGCAGGGGTGCCCTGGGGGTGCAAATGGTGAGCAGCAGTGCTGCGGGTGTGCAAATGGGGATGCGGGTGTGCAAATGGGGATGCGGGTGTGCAAATGGGGATGCATGCATGCAGTGGGTCTTGGAGTATGGGGGGAAGCCCCTCGGTGTGCATGTGGGACTCTGTATCGCTCCCCTGGGTGAGCTATCGCTGCCACGCGTGCTCATGCAAATGGAGCCTTGCATGTACTAATGCAGCCATGCGTGTGCCAGCTCAGCCCTGCAAACCGTGCCCTGAGGGAGCAAGCGCTGCCTTGCGCCGATGTGCAAATGTCACCGTGCTCGTGCAACCCAGCACCGCGCTGCAGCTGCACACAGCGCCGCGCAGATACACCCTGAAAGCACCACGAGCCCCCCACTGCCAGCACCATTATTTATCCCCCTCCCCCAATCCCCTATAAATAAAACCTTCCCTTCGTTTTTCCTACACCCCCAAAGTTCAGAGCGCTGTCGCATGGCGGTTGGCACAGCAGCGGGGCTGCGGTGTCCCCACCCCAAACCATCCCCCCAACCTCCCCCCATCTCCCCCTCCACGGCGCTGGGCTTTCCCAGAACGGGCGGCGCTGTGCTAAATTTGGGGTCTGTGTGTGGTTTGGGGTCAGAGGGAAGCGCTGAGTGGTGCGACCGCTGCAGGGTTTGGGGTCGGGGGGGGTCCGGTGGGGGGGGGGATAGACCAAAAATCCTAAAATAACCCTGCGGAGGGAATGGGGGATTTGGAACAAAAAGGCTCAGAGAGGGGAAAAGGAGGGGAAAGAGAAACCCAAACGTGGGCACCCGGCTCCAAAATCTCCATCCTCCTGCAGCCCTGGGCCCCACCGCAGCCCCCAGAGAGTGGAGAATCCCCCTCCTCCCCTGCCCCCCAGCATCAGCTGTAGCGATAAATAGACTTTTATTTGTACATCGATATGGGAAACACAACCACAACCTGGTGGGGTGCTGAAAAAACTCCCACAGCACCAACCCCCCCCTCCTCCAATCTGGAGCTGTTATCCCTAAATAAAATGGGGGAGAAGGGCAGGGGGGAGTGTGTGTGTGTGGGGGGGGGAGGCAGTAACGTGTCCCCTGCTGAGTTTTGAGCCCCCACATTGTGGGATTTTCTCTTCTCTTTTTTTTGGAGGGGGCACACCGGGTCTGGCCCCACTCTGCTTTTGGGGTTGGAGGGGGGTTGCGCTGTGTGTGTTCCTGTGCCCATCCCCCCCCCCCGCCTCCCCAGAGGGGGCATTGGGGTGAAGGAGATTGTCTGGAATCGGGGGGGTGACCCCACGGGGGGCCCCAATCCCACAGTGGGGATGATGGCTTCGGCTCCTGGATGTGAGCGGTGGGGGGCACGGCAGGGGGGCACAGCGGGGACCCTCCTCCAGTGGTGCCACCCCGGGGTTTGGGGGTCAGCTACAAGCCCTGTATATAGAATAGAATATAGAATAAGGGCTGTGCCTGTGCTGGAGGCACCGGGAGGTCACGGGGTTGGGGGGTGGATCTCAGCCTCACCGGGGTTGGGGGGGAGCGCTCCAGCTGGATTTTGATCTCAGGGTGGCGAGCACTGCCTGTTTAGGGGGGAGCATGAGCACCCATGGGTGATGCCAGCACCCCAATGCCACAGGAACAGGTACCTGGGGGGGTGCCGGGGGGCTCCTCTGGCCAGGGGGGGTCAGCAGAGGTGTCACGCTGCCGGGGGGTCCCTGAGGGCGAGCGGCCGTCCTGTGGGCACAGGGCAGGGTGACGTGGTGCAGCATCCCCAAAACCCACATTCTCCCCCCGGCCTCAGCTCCCTGCCCCCATACCCCCATACCCTGCCCGGTTCGCTCACGGGGTTCTCCTCTGGCTCCTCGGCCACGCTGCCGAAGCTGCTGGCACTGGAGGACGAGCGGGAGAAGTCCTGCAGAGGTTCCGGCCTCTCCGCCCTGTGAGGGACAGAGCTGGCCCCGTGCCCCCCCGGACCCCTGGATGCGTCCCACCCCCGTGTCAATCCACCCCCTCACTGCCTCGTCCTTGTGCCGTTGGCTGCCAATGGGACCCTGTGCCAGCACCACTCCATCCTGGTGCCACCCCACCCTGGTGAGACCCTGTTCCTGTGCCGCCCCATCCCACCTCTACCAACTTGTCTGACTCGTCCCTGTGCCACCCAGTGCCGTGCTGTCCCCGCCCCACTGCACCCACCAGCAATCACATCCCTGTGCTGCTGCATCCCCACAACACTCCATTCCTGTGCCACCAGGTGCCATCGTGTCCCGGTGTCACTCTGTCCTCACGCTGCCTTGTCCCCATCGCTGTGTTATTGTACCACCCTGTCCCCACGCTGCCCAGTTCCTGTGCCACTGGGTGACAGTGTCACACCGCCCCCATCCCTGCTGGGCACTGCTGCCCTGTCCCCATTCCACTGCCACCATTCACAGTCTCGCTACATCCCGGTGCCTCTGTGTTCCCGTATCCCCCAGCGCTGTGTCCCCATATCCCAGTTATCCCACGGCCCCGTGTTCCCGTGTCTCCCGTCCCCATGTCCCCATGTCCTCATCCCAGTGTCCGTGTGTCCCCACGTGTCCGTGTCCCGGTGCCGGACCTGTCGTGGTTCCTCCTGCTCTCGGGTGAGCTGTGAGCGGAGGAGTTGCCGTCGTTTCCCGTGGCGGTTCCGTCCCTGCGGGGCCGTTGGGCGGTGATGGGGGGGTCCGACCCACCCCGCGTCCCCCCGCCCCCCGCCCCCACCTGCCCGGCGCCTCCTGGATGCTCTCGATGCCGATGGCGCTGGAGCGGCGCGAGCCGAGCGGGCCGGGCCGCCGCCGGGACGGGCTCTTCCCGGGGACCAGCAGCGCCTGCGGGCGGGGGGAGGCGGTCAGAGGAGGGAGGTGGGGGGGACGGGCGGGGGGGGCCCGTCACGTCGCTCCGCCACGCACCTCTTCCACGGAGCCCAGACCGATGGCGCTGCCGCGGCGGCCACGGCGGCTCCCGGGAACCAGCAGCGACTGCGGGGCACGTGTCAGGGGCGGGGCCGGGGGGCGGGGCTTGGGAGCGGGGACCAATGGGGAGACGGGGATCGTGCCGGAGGGGCGGGGCCAGGGGGAGCGTCTGGGGGCGGGGCCGGAGGGGGCGGAGTCTGGGAGGGCGCGGAGTGAGGGACGGAGCGGATTGGACAGAACGGGGGCGGGGGGCGGGGCCTCGACAAGGGGCGGGGTCAGGAGAGGTGGGCGGGGCTTCGGCACGGGGCGGGGCTTATCAGGGGCGGGGCCAATGGGAGAGCAGAGCTGAGCGAGGGGCGGGGCTTATCGCGGTGGGTGGGGCTGGGGAGGGGGGCGTGGCGTAGCACGTGGAGCTGCGGGGCTCCGCGCTCGGGGGGCGCGGCCTTGAGTGACAGGGGGCGTGGCCCGGGATGGGGCGGGGCTCTTCCTTGTGACCCCGCCCCTTCCGTCAGGCCCCGCCCCCAGCAGCCCCCGGCCCACCTTGAACGACTCGAAGAAGCCCGGAGCGGAGCCGTTGTCCGGGCGCTCCTCGTCGGGGCCCATCCCCAGCATGGCCTGGCTGCGGCCCTGCAGCTCCTCGTGCAGCGTCTCCAGCAGCGCCGCACGCGTCCGCTCCTGCACGGCACGAAATGCACTGAGCGGGGCTGCACTGAGTGCACAGCACTGCCAGCCCTGCACTGCCAGCCCAGCACTGCCAACCCAGCACTGCCAGCCCAGCACTGCCAGCCCTGCACTGCGAACCCAGCACTGCTAACCCAGCACTGCCAGCCCTGCACTGCCAGCCCAGCACTGCCAGCCCAGCACTGCTAACCCAGCACTGCCAGCCCAGCACTGCCAGCCCTGCACTGCCAACCCAGCACTGCCAGCCCAGCACTGCCAACCCAGCATTGCCAACCCAGCACTGCTAACCCAGCACTGCCAACCCAGCACTGCCAACCCAGCACTGCCAACCCAGCACTGCCAACCCAGCACTGCTAACCCAGCACTGCCAACTCAGCACTGCTAACCCAGCACTGCCAACCCAGCACTGCTAACCCAGCACTGCCAACCCAGCACTGCTAACCCAGCACTGCCAACCCAGCACTGCCAACCCAGCACTGCTAACCCAGCACTGCCAACCCAGCACTGCCAACCCAGCACTGCTAACCCAGCACTGCTAACCCAGCACTGCCAACCCAGCACTGCCAACCCAGCACTGCTAACTCAGCACTGCTAACCCAGCACTGCCAACCCAGCACTGCTAACCCAACACTGCTAGCTCAGCACTGCCCACCCAGCACTGCCAGCCCTGCATCACGCACCTCCAGCTTCGCGAACTTCTCGGCCTTGTAGCACGCGTACTCGGCGTTGATGAGCTTCGTCAGCAGAAACTCCTGGAACTCAGGACCCTGCGGGGCGGCGGCGGCACTGGGTGGGTGCCAATGTGGCTCTGCTGCAGGCAGCAGCCACGGGCGCTCACCTTCCTGAAGACGGCGGGGTCGGGCAGTGGCGGCCCGAAGAAGGGGACGTCATCGCGGGCAGTGACCGACACTTTGTAGAGGGGCCCCTGGGGGCCTCCCGGCTCCAACTGCACCACCACGAAGGCGTGCAGGAAGTTGGAGGCGATCATGTCGGGCACGAAGGGGGTGTTCTCGTCCTGGAAGACGACGGCCACGATGTCGTTGCCGATGTGGCGCTTTCGCTGCAGCTGTGGGGATGCGGGGACACAGGGATGAGGTTGGGTCCTGCCGACCCCCAGGCCCTGGGGTTGCCCCATTGTGGTCACTAATGCTCCATTAATACCCAGGGAGCACTGGCAGCTCCTATATCCCCTCCAGCACCCAGTTCCACCCCAGGAACCCCTGTGCCCTGCTGGCATCCCCATACACCCCAAAACGGCCCCCCCTAGCCCTCACAACCGCAGCAATGACCCCATGACCCCCGTTACCCCCCACCTGCTGCGCATCGCCCTCGGTGTAGGGCAGCTTGGTGGAGACATGGAACATGATCTCCTTGTCCCGGAAGTGGCAGTACACCGACTCGCTGCCTGTCTGCCCATGTGTCACATCCAGCCCTCCCCGAAAGCTGCGTGGAATGAAGGGGAGAGGAAATGTGGGGGAAAGGAAAGGGGGGGGAACCCTGTGGGATGCCCCCATCCTGCACCCCCCCACACGCACCCCTTGAAGTCCCGGAGCTGCACCCGCTGCCCCAGGATGTCGAGGAACTCGGTGAACGCAGGGCTCTCCTCCGTGGTGCCAAAGAGCTCTTCCTCTGAGGTCTGTGGGGACAGCAGTGGGTGCCCCCCGGACCCCCTCCCCAGATCCCCACCCTGGCCCCACACCCCAGTACCTGCCCCAGCTTTTGGTAGATGACACCAAATTTGAAGTGGTTGCTGAGCACATGCTCGTCAAAAGCGAGGATGAGGCGGGAGGCCTGGGGGAGTGTGGGGTGGTGGGTTAGGGATAGAGGTAGGGATGGATTTAAGGTTGGGGTTGAGGTGAGTGCTGCCCCCCTGGCACTGCGCTCACCTTGGGATAGAGCACAGGGTAGAAGCGGTCCACGTTGATGTCCTCACACACCAGCTGTGAGGGGAGGCAGGGTGCTGAGGAGTGGGTGCAGGGGGGGCACCTACACATGCTGCTGGTGGGTGGGGGTTACCAACCTTGGCCATCTGCACCACATTGGGGAACTCAGCCAGGCAGGAGATGGGCACCACATCATGCAGGGTGCGGGCACGGGTGCTGCGAGGTGAGGGGAGGAATGAAGGTGTCATTCCCACACTCAACCAGCACCCATAGGTGCCCCCTGCCCTGCTCACCGCAGCAGCAGGTGGAGGTGCTCCTGCTCATCGTACTTGAGGGAGAAGACAAGGTGGCCCAGTGCGGGGTCCAGGGAGTAGTAGTTGAAGTGCTCCTGCCAGCAGTCAGGGTGGCACCCATGGGTGCTCACACATGGGGCATTCACAGTGGACACTCACACCCACAGGCACGCGTGCAATGTGGCTACCTGTCTCACCATGATCTCCAGTATAGGCCTATGAGCACATGCCTGTGGGCCCATGGGCACACATCCTCACTGGTTCCCCATACACATGACCACCCAGCCCTGCTGGGACAGGGTCTCCATCACCACATGCACCCATCTGCATGAAGAACCTCATCCACAAGCACCCATTGGCCTCCCCATGTCCATCAGTGTCCATTCCCACGTGCACCCACGCTCACAGGACGCCTGCACCCATGCACAACGATGGGAACCACGCTCCCCAGTGCTCACCTTGCCCAAGAAGTGCTTGCGGTAGATCTTGGCCATGTGGTTGCCCTCCAGTCGTACACGGGTGCCAGGTGCCAGGTTCGGGGGGGACTCAGGGGCCCCGCTCAGCTGGTGGTTGGTGCCCTCGATCCAGTAGCCCCCAAATTGCGGCAGCAGGATGAGGGGGAACGGCCCCTCCCGGCCCAGCACCTGCACCCACAGCTGAGCTGGGTGCTCCTTGGCCCCGACCCACCCAACCCCACCAAACTGGGGAGCGTGGCTACGTTACCTCATGCACGCTGGGGTATGGGATGTAGTCCTCCTCTGTCTGCAAGGCAATGGGGGGGGGGGGGGAGGTGAGGCTCTGCTGGCACCCATGGGTGCTGTCTGATCCCTCCCTCTTTGACACATACCTTGAGTGGGGGGGGAGCGGCGCGGTGCTGCTGGGCCATGCTGCTGCCTGCCGGACATGGCCATGGGGCTCCCCGCAGGCAAAGGGGGGCACCGGGGGCTGCGTGATCCATCCCGGTGCCGGGAAGTCACCCATGGGATCGGGACAACTCACCTGGGGGTGGCGGTGCCTGCGGGACGCAGCTAGCTGGCCGAGGGCGGGCAGGAGGGCTGCATCGTGGCGCTGCCTGGGGGAGACGGGGCTGTTGGGAGCTGCTCCCTGGCGGTGTCCGGCTGTGGTGGGACCCTCAACCATCACCGCCCCCTCCCCAACAGCGTCGTCTCTCCCCCTCCCCACCGGAACCCCGCGGGGCGCCCTCTGCGGGCAGGAGGGAGCGGAGCGGGGCAGCACCACGGACAGCGGCGGGGACCCCACGCGCATCGCAGCGCGTCCCAACCGCCCCGTGCAAAAAGAGCGACCCCCGCCCCGAGCAAAGCCCGAGAGGTGCAACCCCCCCCAACACACACACACACACACACACACCTGCCCATGGGGCCTTCTGGAAGTGGGAGGGGGGTGACACCCAAATATGGGGCCGGGCTGGGGCTGGGGGTAACAAGGAGAGCGGATTGCAGGGATACGGATGGGGAGGGCAGAACATGGGGTCGGGATGGGGGGGTGGGAGGGAGGGAGAGGGAGCAGGTTTGGGGCTGAAAAGGGGGAGGCGATTTGTAGGGTACATACGTACATACGTACATACATACATACTAGGGAGATTTGGGGACACACAGGGGCTGAAGCCCCTCACGCCCAGATTCCCCCCCCCCCTCCTCCCGGTACCGGCAGCGGCTGAAGGTCACGGGCCCGGCCCGGCCCTCCACGCTGCTGCGCGGCCCCGGTGACACCGGCGGTGGGGGCAGCCCCGGGGTGGTTGCGCAGCGCTTACCGGGGGCGGCGGGAGCGGAGCGGAGCGGCGCGGGGCCGGGTCGGTACCGGTACCGGAGCGCAGCGGCGCGGCGCCCCACCGCTCGCAGCCGCCGCGCCGCGTCACGTGCACGGGGCGGGGCGGCTCGCACGGGGGTGGCAGGCACCGGGAATGGCACCGGAACCGGCACCGGCACCGGGCACCGCCATCCCGGCCCCAGGAGCGGAGCAAACGCCTCCGTAACCTGCAGCGGCCGCGTAGACTCGCGGGGGGAGCGCGGATGGGCGGTGAAGCGGCACCCGGCGGCTCCATCCTCTCCGTCCGGGCGCTCAACGTTCCCTCCATCCATCCGTCCGTGTACGGAGCTGCTCTGTGCCTCCACCACCGAGCAGCCGAGCTGCCCCCGTCCGCCCACCATCGGTACCCGCAGTGCTCTCACATCCGTCCCCCCATCCCTGAGGACAGAGTGAGTCCATTTGTCTGCCCATCCATCCATCCATCCATCCATCCATCCATCCATCCATCCATCCATCCATCCATCCATCCTCCCAACCCTGGTGTCCAGAGTCCATCTGTCTGTCTGCCCATCCATCCTTCCTCCCATCCCTGATGCCCAGAATGAAACCATTGGCAAGTCCATACTTCTACCCAGTCATCTGTTCCTTCACCCCTGGTGTCCAAAATGAGTCCATCCATCCCTGGAGCCGAGTTCACCTGTCTGTCCCTTAACCCATTCAACTTCCCAACGCTGATGTCCATTCAGTCCATCTGACCTCCCCTCCCTGGAGTCCATCCATCCACCCACCCACCCATCCCCATGCCATGGTTGTCCCCCACGACCCCTCTGCATCCCCCAGAGCCACGGCTGGGGCTGCAGGAGGGAGGTAGCGGCTCATGGAAGGGCTGGCTCAGACTGCTGGCCACCAGGTGCCAGGGGCTGGCACCAAGCCTCTGCCCCCGGGGCCCAGTGCCAGCAGGAGAACAGTGAAGGCTCAGCCCCAGAGCCACCCGGGCAGCTCTATCCCACAGCACGAGCCAGCACCGCATCTGCTGGGAAAGGGCTGCCAAGCAGTGCCTGGCCAAGGGCAGGGGAGCACGTGGGCTGTAGTCAGGGAAAGCAGTAGGTGTCAAGAGCCAGGAGGATGGCAGATCCAGGGGAGCAATGGCCACAAAGCTCCAACAGAACAGGAAACGTCTAACTTTATTATGAAGATACCTCAACAGTGCCCCTTTTTTTTTTTTTTTTTTTTGGCCCCCTCACTGGCCCCTGCTACAAACACACAACTGGGGAAAGGGAGAGATCCTTCCTAGGAGCTGGAGATGTACAAAAATTAATTAGTGCATTCCTGAAAACGAGAACAGGGAAAAACCTCTCACCAGGGGCCCACGCGGCCCCACGGATCCAAAGAGACGGGCACAGAGCGCTCCTGGCAGTAACGGACCAGAGAAAGATGGTATCAAAAGTCATTAAAACAGCCCACGTTTCTAAAAACACAGTTCACAGAGAGAGGGACCGTGCGGCTACTGGGAGCGCTCACGGCTGGAAGTGAAGCTGCGAAGGCGAGTGGTGCAATGAGGGCAGCCCAGCCCTGGGAGCACAGGGCTCCCACTGCAGGGAAATGGATGAAGACATTCCTCACAACGAATAATTTCTTTACTTTCATGCTGTACTGAAAGAGGAATAGCGGATCAAAGAGAGGATTATCTGGAAGCAGGTTACGCCTAAATTGTTACCGGAGAACAGATCAAGATGGTTTTGATCTACTGCATCACAACTCCTTTGGGGACAGACGATGCCCCCGCCTCCCCTGCTTGAAACATCTGCCTGAATGGGGCACAGGCTGCCTCTGCTGCTACACTGTCCAACCCTACTGCTGCTTTATTAAATATAAAATGGGGAACGTTCTCTTGAAGTCAGGATGTGTCCTTCAGTGCAATCTGCTTTGACATAAGGCATTTTGGGGGCAGTCATTTCAGAATGGGTTTCTGCCTTCTGAAGAATCAAGAGCTCAGTCCCATATCCACCTTTTTTTCTAAATGCCCTACCATGTCAAATCCTCTTCCCTTCTGGTCTGCCAGTGCTTGTAAAGCCATCAGTGTCCGAGTAAGCCCGTCCCTGGGAGCAAGGAGACAACCACCACAATTACAGCGCTGGCGAGGTGGAGCTGAAGTCAGCGTGGGCTTCAGTAATAGGGGAGAAGGGTGGGGGGGAAGATTCTCACCTTTAAATCCTTCTTCAGGCATACAAACTGGGGATGGAAAGAGAGAGGCAGCACGTTAGAAGTCTCCTGACAGTCACTTCTAAAAGAATCCTTTGTGTGAGAGCAGTGCGCTGCAGAGCTCAGCTGTACCTCCAGCCGACAGCCATGGGAAAGCTTCAACATCTCTATTTTCCCCCTCACATTTCAATCCAAAGCCAACACAGCACAACGCAGCTGCCCCTATCCCTGCCGGAAGCACGGCAGCAAGGCAGCCTCCCAAATCCCACACCTCCCCCCAAGCACACACAGACCCACCTCCCTCACCTTGCATCACATCGTCCATCGCTGCATAATCTGCAATCGGTTCATCAGCCTGCAAAGCAAAGCAGACAAGGTTAGCAAGCACCTGGCAGAGCTGCATGGGGTCATGCTCCTTAAAAAGGCTCTCTGTGCCCCAAAAAGCTGCGAGGGAAGAGCTCGGCAAAGCAGCTCAGCTCTCTGCTTTCCTTCCTCCCAGAGCTGTGCTGCTCACACCTTACCTTGAGCAGGATGACAGACTCAGGGATGATGCCCAGGCTGCCGAGCGTCGCTGTGTCGTCACTCAGGATCTTCCCATCGATGGACAAGTTCTGGTCGAAGGGAGCAACTGAAAATGCATGCATGATCTGTGCCAACACAATGAGACATGCTGGTTTTGTGCGGAGGAAAAAACACACTGCTGAACTACACAAAAAGACCACGTGCAACACAGACACACACACGGCGCCGCAGGGGTTCAAACTACTCCCTCCATCTCCTCCCAGCTTCACTCTCCTGACCATTAACTTCATGAGTCTTTTTTATTCCAGAAGACACATTTCTTGCAGCATGACAGCCTTACCTGTATTTTCAGCTCTTTCAATGTCTGGTTAGCAGAAACAAGCAGTGCTTTTTCTCCTCTGACCTTCCGGTGCCGGGTGCTTCGCCGGATGCCTTGCTTTTGGTAGGAGATGTAGCTCTGGTGTGAAAGCTTCTGGCGCTTCGTGCCACCGTTGCTCTGAAAGAGAGATAGCGGGGATGAGGAGCTTGGTGTGGGCACCATGCAGCATATCAGCTCCTTCCCAGGCTGCGGCGCTGCCCCAGGGGAGCACCCAACACATGCAATGCCACCAGGAAGGTAGGAGGACCAAAAGAACTTCAATTCCTGCTCCTATCACCAGCACTGAGCTTACCCTGATGCTGCAGTGATCACTCCTGTCCAAAAAGAGAGCATCACCTGCACCATGCGACAGCACCCCAGTGCTGGGAGGCACAACCCTCAGTGTCCCTTTATTTGGGATGTGGCATAAGGAATAAGAGGACACACCAGGTGGGCAGGTCTCTGAGCACAGGCCTCTGACTTTGTTGGTTTTAAAACCAAAAAGCACAGGCATAAAAGTGGCCGCAGTAATGCAGAGACAAAACATGTGGTATGACCACCAGGATGGGACACATGGGCATCGCTGCTTTCCCTTTGTCCCGTAAGATGCAAACAGAGGAGAGCTGTTCCATCATGCTGACTCAAAGAGGCTGGTGCAGTGCAGAGGAACCTCACAGTGTTTTGATCTCTACCTGGTTAAAATCTGGGTCTTGCTCCCCCTCTGGCTTGTTTTCCTCCCTTTCCTCTTCAGCTTCTGAGCTGCTCACGTTCAGCTCTGGAGCAGCGTCCTTCATTACCTGAAGTCATAAAAATCATTCTCCATAACTAACCCAGACTGTCGCATCATGGCAAACAGCTTTCAAGTCTTCAAGGATGCCACCTTGATCAAATGAACCGAGCTACAGATACCTGGAGATCCACTTCACGTGCTCAGGGAACGCTCTCCCCCCCCCAGGCTGCACTGAGCCACAGGGACCAGGCTTAGAAGATGCAGCTCTGGAGCAGCTCTGTTGGACTGCAGCTGCTGGCTGCCAAGCAAACCCCACTTGGGGACATCCTACTTCCTGCAGCTCCAGACCTCTTCAGGCAAAGGGAACATCTCCAGGGGCCTGCACTGATTTCTTTCCCATTAACTGGCTGCTCCTCTGCTCAAGTAAGTCTATTATGAAAGCCCTAACCCAGAGAAAGGAGTATTATCTGTAAATTATACACTTATCCTCCCTGCAGCAGACCGACAAGAGGCACTCACTGCTGTTATTTATGGGTCTGCAGTTCATAAGTAAACGAAACCTAAATAACTGACACCGATGTGCAGAACGTAACACCCTGCTCATTCGCCCGCAGCTCTGCAGGCTGCATGGCTCTGCTGGGTGCTCACATGGCCACAATCTGCCTGCAAGGAGCCCAGCTGTGCTTTCCACCCCCAGTTGCCTAACAGCCAAACCCCAACCATGTCTTTGCAGTTCAAGATTGCAGCTCCCAGCTGTCCAGCACCAACGGCAGAATCCCCAGAGCCTTCTGGATTCCAACAGTGCCGCCCTATGCTGACTACTGTCTGCATGGGGCTGGGGCTTCCCGCTGGGAAACAGTCCCTGACTGCGAGGCAGAGCTGGCAGGAGGGTAGCAGTGGCTCTGAGCACTGCAGCGGGCACTGCCCCACCAATGAAGGATCAGCGTGCCAGCTCTCGCCCCCCTCTGCCAGCCCCAGCTGCCAGGTGAAAAATAGCAGCCTGTTCTCACAGCCCTGTCCAGCACTGTGACAAAAAGCCCTCCTCCACACTGGAGCCAAGCGCCACGCTGGGATTCAGCCCCTAGGCAGGCTGCAAAACCACGGCCATGGCTCCAGACCACGTTCTGTGCTCTGCTCTGACAGCTTAGAGCAGATCTCTGGGTTCCATTCCACCCCCCAGAACAGGGCTGCGAGGGAGAGAGAAATCAGTAGAAGCCTGTGAGCTGCCTTGCCCTGCCTGCAGGCAGCCACTCATCTGGCCATGTAGGTTCACAGCTGGGGCAGCTTCTGAACAACGAAATGGTGCTGGGATGATGGAGGACCAAAGGAGAGATCCATACCTTTTTATTATCCACCACTTTATGGATGTAGATGGTTGCTTGGGTGTACTCACGCAAGTCCCGCTGCTGTTGGCATAACAGCCCTTCTCTGCACTCTGGACAGAGTTCTGGGGAGACACAAAGGAAAAGGCATTTAATTGCTTCAGCTCCTTGGAGACACCAAGCACTGCACCTGCCCAGCGCAGCTCCTCGCTAACCCACAAGTGCCAGAAGTGCCAGCCAAGCTCAGTGGGATCCACAGGGATATGCCCAAGTAGGGCCAGGTCCTGCAGCACTGAGAAGCAACGCAGCAGGGAAAGCTCACTCACGGGGCTCAGAGCTGTACAGTGCACTCTCTGGCTCTCCAGCAGCTCGCGTGCGGGTGATTTTGATGACGTGATCCACCACAAAGAGTTTCTGAATCCTCTCCCACTCGCTGGGCCATATTAGAGCTATACTGTGCAAAGAAACAAGAACGTGCTTTATGACATGGGAACACCTCCCCTCTCCCTTCCAGTCTGCTAATGCAAGAGGAGCAGCAGAACCCACTTGGTTACCCCAGCTACAAGAGGGCCGGTGTGCCCAAGGTAACGGGGGCACAGCAGCACGTCCTTAGTGACGCTGCTGAGCTCCAGCCATGCCCAGTGCATGGCCAGAGGGAGGAGGAGAGAAGTGGAAGATCTGCTGCTGTTAGTTCTGCCTCGCTGCAGAAGCAAGGCTATGGAGCATTAGCTCCAGCCCAGTGCCTGGTGCTCCAGGAGCAAGTCTCAGGGAAAGCAAAGCTTCAGCAGCTAGATGTTGCTACACCCCAGTCAGGCTCCGGGTAGGCTATTGTTAGGAACTAGCCAAGCTTAAGTAAGCTCTTTTTTCCTGAGCCAGCATCCTTGGACAATTTGGGTCTCGCCCTGCATGGAGATTTATACTAAGGTACGCCTGAGGAAACGGATGCATTCCCTTTGTTTGGGGGGAGCGTGTGCTCCTGCGTCACCGCAGCTCAGTGAGCTCTGAGAAGCTCCCTGGGGCTTGCACGGCAAGGCAGACGTGAGAGGAGAAGGAACTCACAGCTTGGAGTCTTCTTTGGTCATGGAAGCATAGGTGAACATGAGGCCCCCGTGGGGGCAGAGCAGAGCGCTGTTCCCCAGGGAGGAAACGGGGCTGCACCGCGTCGGCCTCCTGCTTGGGCAAAGGGAAATGGGGGAGGTTATGGCACAGAGCAAGAAAGCACAAGTCTGCAGGCAGCAAGAAAAGGTAAATTGCAGGTGAGTATGTGCACATGGTGTTCCAATGGGGAATGTGAAACTGCCACCAACATGGAATCAGGGCTGTGCTCCTGTCCCGCACAGCCCGCACCATCCGCAGCCCACGGTAACGGTGACCTCCGCCTGGGATACAGCTCCAGGCAGATGAGAAAACTAATCAGGTTACTATCTAATCTGACCATCTGGTTAAGGCACAGTAAACAAGGAAATTTGGATTCTTGCAGTGTATTACAATTGCTACAAGGCAGAGTCCAGGTCCTTCCAAATCAGCTTCCCTGTTTCTACGCACGCAGCTCTGCACAACACCGACTCAAAGCCTCAAAACCAAACAGAAAGCACCGAACAGCTAAGCCCAGTTACCTGACAAATTTCCTCCACTCTTCTACAAAGAACTGTGAGACGATATACAGCTCGTCTGTCTCCTGGAAGGGGGAAAAAAAAAACCCACGACCTTCTGTTAATCAACCCAACAATAGAGAGGCAATGACTGTTCAGCTTTTTCTGCAGTGCTTGTTCTCTTTGAGACCTCAGCATTTTTACCATGACAACTCCAACCAAGCACACTGGGAAAGCCAAGTAAAATAATTTGAGATCAAGTACCAAGCACTTACATTACTAATCTTGTGTTTATTACAAAGTTAATTTAGCTTTAGATCCAATTACCTCTAATTCATAGCAGGAAACAGCCATTTCCCCAGAGCAGCTCTCTGGCACTGGGGTTCCTGTGGCCGAGTACCACTCCTTGGACTGGGGCTCTGAAGCAGATCCCTCTGTATCCCCCCGAGTATGGGGTGAAAACAGCCCACCTGCCCCCACTTTCTGAGCACTATCAGTAAGGCTGTGCCGCATCAGTATTTCCAGGGATGGATGTAACCATCGAGAATACCATCCCTACTCATCTAACTGACTCCAGGCCAGCAACAGCTGTACTGGCACATGAGGACTCCTGCGTACCAAACGCAAGGCTCAGTGCCAAAGCAGCTAACCAGGGATACAGCTTGCATCCTGATACCTCATCCCGGCCCCTACCTGTGGCCAGCTGCCCAGGCAAGGTCGACATTTGTCGTGGAACAAGTTCTGTAGGGACATCTTCTGCTCACTGGCCATCATCTTGTGCAGAGCTTCGTTTTCTTCTCCTTCGCGCTCCAAAATCTGTCCAAAACAGGTTGGTGCTTCAGTTCCTAGCAGCTATTCAAAGGTGACATTGTTTTTCCCCACTGCACTGGAGAGCGTTGAAGAGGAAACAAGAAATGCAGCCACATATTTACAGCCAGAAAAGGAGCAGTGTTGTTTGTTATTTGGATACCTTGCATTGGGAACAGCATTCTTTGTTATTTGGGAACTCAGGGGCCTTTGGGAAATATTGCTTGAGCTTCTTCCAGGCTTCCTTTGACACCACCCTCCTCTCGTTCTCGGATATGCACAGGTCACCTGCAGGGAGACAGGCAGGAGAAGGGCTTTGCCCCACTGTGCTCAGCAACCAAACCAGATTGAGGAGATTAGTGGGTATCAGCGTGGTGGAAGGCAGCCGTGTCAGCAAAAAGAGCCCAACTAATACACAAAGTCACCTTCAACTTCTTTATCGTTTCTCTGCTCCGACTGCCAAAAAAACAGACTTGAACTCACATTCAGGTTTCAGAGACTCGAGCAGCGGGTAAATACAGACCACAGGAAAGCTGGGAGGGGAGATGCCTGGAGAAGCAAGGACTGCAGTGGGGGCACCAGGCTGCTGCTCTCCGACCATGGCTACAGAGCTGTGAGGTCAGGGTGACTCTGTTTTGTGGGCTGCAGACAAACCCATGCCCTGTGGAAGAGGAGCTGAGTGCTTCCTGCAGCCTCAGCGAACAAAATCTCTGCTGCATAACCTCAGCTGCCCCACGCACCATACAGCCAGCAACCCATAAAGGCATAATTACCCTACCGACACCTCAGCCCATACGCTGCAGAGGAACATCTGAAGCATGCAGAGGTGAAAGGGGGCTGTTCTCCACAAGGAGCCAAAGGTTACCTCCAGCAGGTGAAACAAAACCTGCCAGGCGCCCATGTGCTCCAATATGGCCCAAAGTATCAGATCAATGAGCAGCTGAGCAGCGTAACACTGCCACAACCCCAGCAGCCTGCTTCCACGCTGCTTGCCGGCATTAGGTGCTCCTGTTTGCCAGCAGCAGTTTTTCTGCACTGGGAACAACTCTCTCTGAAAAGCAGGTAGTGCTGCGACAAACTGTTCAAACACCATTACCCTACAGCCTTGATGAGCCCTAATGACAGGAGGTGTGCTGCTAATTGATGGATGCCTGCCAACAGGAGCCTCCAGCAGAACACAGGCAGGTCAGGCAAGCAGTGAGATCCAAGCAGCAGCATAGCTAACCAAGCAAAGCACGGAGCAAAACAGCCAACATCAGGTCACAACCTGATGTAAGTGGACACCAAAGCACAGCAGGTGGGGGAATCAATATGCCTGGGTGCCCCGGATGCAAATAGAAACAGTGGATTTTCTGCAGTTGTGGTGGTAAGTGCTTCTGATACAGGGAGAACAACCTGACGCTGTCTGCTTTCTCTAGCATCTCCCACTGCTCTCAGAGCAATGCTGCAGCCCCACGCAGCACCCACGTTCCTCTTCAGGGGCTGGGCTGTGCTCGTGCCCTTTGCACCACTTGCTTCATGTTTTTAAATGTCAGGAAATGTGAAAATGAGAATAAAAACATGTTTCTGTGGTAACTGCTCATGCTGGTCCCAGGCTAAGAGGTGAACATCTGGAACAGTGGGCAACAACAGAAGTGTTCAGCTCCGTCCCCCGCAGAGACTTACCATGTGGGCAAACAATGTCCTCATTAAAATTTAACTCTTCTTCCTCCTCTCTCTTTTCCTCGTTCGCTTCATCTAATTAAAAAAAAAAAAAAAGAAAAGAAAAATTAAGAAGATTGTATCATTTCTCACTGAAGAAAAGGGGAAACCTTTGGGGGGAGGAGTCTGGTTTCTCTTCAGCAGAGCTCTCAGCCCAGGGGAAACCTGGGAAGTGTTATTCTGTTCTTCTCTAACACATGGGCCTGTGCCTGCAGGCCAGGCTGCATGGAGTGCTTTGAAGCGCTTTGAAGCACGTGGAGCACAAGAGCATCTTTTGTGATATGACAAAGGGTGCATTTGTTCCAGCTGCAGCACCACAGGGCTTCACTGCTCAGAGCTAACTCAAACCTCTAGGCGAGGGCTGAGCATCACAGCACAGTGTGCTCTGCTCCACGCTCTGATATCCAGCGTGAGCATTGCTACACTGGAGTTCAGAACTGCTCTGCAGACAGAAGCATTGGCCATTGAGTGAGAGTAACAGAAAAACCAGCAACATCACAGTGCAGCAATGTGACGAAGGAGCAAGCTGGCTCGTGAGGTCACCTTGCTCTCAGAGCAGGCTGCACCCCCACGAAACGGCACGTGGGACGACCCCTCAGCTGCTGACGCAGGGAAGAGAAGTGCCCTTTTCTCAGTGGATGCCACAAGCCCCAGCAGCAGCCTACAGACAGCATCACTGCAGTATCTGATGTTCTCAGAGCCTTCCAGCCCAAGATCGATGCAATTAACTGATCTCCACTTCCATTCAAATGAGCTCCTTGCCCTCAGTTATGAAAGGAAAAAAGGATTCAAAAGGAATCAGGTTTCTAATGGAAAGTAAATAAAATAACAGAAGGCAAATAAAAATCCCCACCAGTTGTTACAAACACAATACACGGATAGAACAGAACCCAGCGCATGGTATTTTTTTCTAAGCCATGTTTTGCCAGTGCTGCTCCACCAGCTGTGCTGTTTCATCCGTAGGCCTTTGCAGTAAACATCCCCAAGATAATGTTCATGTTTCTTCCTTCCCCTGCACACTCTCATTCAGATAAAAGGAGATGAAAAGATCACGTGCCTGGGGTGGTAATTGTACACAGCTCTGTAAAACTACTTATTACCTCATCTTCTTCTCTGGGTACGAAGATCACCTGGCAGTTTTGAAGCTTATCAAATAAAAAGCTCCTGAAATTAAGGCTGTGTGATATCAAACCACCCAAAGTGCTTTCCCTCCCCGCTCATAAAAGGGAAGTAAAACAACACACGCCAGAACACCTGACGTGTCTTTTGTTAAGGGGGGAATCAGTCAGAGCTGGCAGAGCTCTACAGCAGCAGAACTACCTTTGTTTGGTGTGTTTCCATTCAGTTTCCCATTGCTGTGCTCTGCGTCTTCGTCTTGCTCATTTAATTGCTCCAGAGCCAACTGACGCCAGCTCCGCAAGGACGCCTTTCCAACCCAAAACCCATCGCTCCTGCAGGGAAACAGCAGCGTTAGAAATGCAAGTCACAGCCCAAGTGGTACAGCTAACTTAGACATTAGTTAGCACAGCTAAAAACACGTTGGCAATGTGTCTGAAGGCACCAGGACTCACGTACCCCTTGACTGTTATCTTCAGCAAGTTGGTTACAGTTTTGTAGTCTTCGTTTAGCTGGTTTTTCAGACGCAGGATTCGACATCTTTCTACCACACAATCCTTGCAAAGTGCTTTGACTGGGATGAGGGAGGAAAGAAACACTGTTATGCTTCAAGCATGCTCAGCTCAGCATCTAGCTGGTTTGAGAACTCAGAGATGTGGAAGGTGTGCATCGGTCACTGTGCATCACAACCTGAGATGTGGCATGTAAGCAGGGGAACTGCCACAGTACAACTCCTCAGCTGAGGTGCTGTCTGTTCTGCCAGCTGGCTGGTGCCAGAATGAAGAGAGCTGTGAGGGAGCTCACACTGACACTTGGATGTGGGAGGCAGAAGGCAGGGGGCTGAGGCATGTACCCCAAAGGCTGCGTCACTGCCCTTCTGTGGCACAAAGGTACAGTGCAGACACCTCCAAGGAGTTTCATGGGATGAGAGGGCTCCCTGCCACCCAGTGCAGGGAACTCCAGCCAGCAGCCAGCTAATAGCACAGAAAAGCTCCAAAACTTCTGTGATGCTGTACTGATCCAGAAGCAGGGGCAGCCCTGCATGTGGCCTTACACCTTTGGACGGGAGCAGGGGGGTCACAATCAAATCCTTCCCTCTCCATCATCCTCAATGAAGAAACTGCAGGGGATTTTCCAGCTGACTGATAACGGCTGCCCTTTTTTTACAAGGCCTGCCTGCATCACAGAATGTTCTGCTGGCTGTATTTCTTCCCTATAAGTGCCTAGCAGGAGCCAAGCTAATTTGGTCTCAGTGGGAGCTACTGAGCTCCTTTATAAAAGGAACCAAGCCTGGAGCTCAGTTCAGAGATGCCCAGGGACAGCAGAGGCCAACCCTGCCCACAGATAACACACGTGGCAGATGTGTGCAGCACCAGCATTGTTTATTGATAGGTGTGTGCTCCCAGCGAATGAATCAGCCCAGGACGGGCTGTGGGGTGGGTGGGTGGGTGGGAGCAGAGACTTTCTTATCAGGCATTTTAAAAATCATTTTGAAGAGTCTGAGGGCTTAACACACGCAAGTTGTGCTATTTCACAGAATTCACTTTGCTGCTTTCTCAGGAGGAGCAGAACTGAGGCCCAAAACCAGCCCAGCCATCAGACTAACTGTATTTATATGGACGTTAACATAATTAAGTGATTTTTAAAATCATAATAACAACAACCTGAAGCACTCGGAAATAGCAGCACAGAAATAAAATTATGGTAACAAAGGATGGCCCAGAATAAGGCTTGAGCACATGCTCAGCACAGCAGGAGGGAGACCTGTGAGCCTCACCGTTCAGCCTGGGTCCCCCGCCGTATCTCCTGTAGAAGAAGTCAGCCACGTACTCCGATATCCTTTTCATTATGCATATCTTGTCTGGATGCAGCTTCCCGTGCGAGCACAGGCAGGCTGTGTTGTCTATGGGTTTGGGAGGGGTGGACTCATCCAGCCACTTCTGCAACCATTCAAGAGAGATGAAGTCGTACGGGGAACCTGGGGGAGAAAAACACAGAGAGAAACAAGCCCATACGTGTCAGCCACCACACTACACAGTGGTTGGCATTTTATAATTACTCTGACATTCAATGGTACTTTCATAAACGAACAGGCTATGGCAGTTGGTGATATATCCATGGTACAAGCTGGCAAACAAGTGACACAGCTCCTCTGCCCAGCCCTCTGGGCTTCTCTTACCACCCTGGCCCAGGGAGGCAGAAGTGATTTACATACAGTGCAAACGGTAACTTGGTCAATTTTTTTTTAGTCCAAACATGAATTCGTTTTGTTCCTGAAGCAAAGCAGCAGGCTCACTCCTGTCTGCCCAAAGGGAAGCACAGAGCCAGGGTTCAGGTCAGCGGTGGGTCAGGTCAGTACAAGCTGTGAGATGGCTTTGTATGACACCCCTACATCTCCACCCTGAGACTCATATTGACGCACACACCCACAGAACACATCTGGTTACACCGAGAGGAAGAGTGGTGCATTGTGAAGCTGCTTGCTGGGATTGGTGTGGAACAACACACATGGGCAGGTGGCTTATCTCAGTGCTTCTGCCCGCTTCAAATTAACACACATCCGTCATTTCACACCAAGGAGCAACAGAGAAGCTCCAGCAAAATACTCAGCCCTAAAACATGCACAGGGGCTTTGCGAGTTCAACTCTCCCTCCTGCAAAATCCAGCAGCAGCGTTTCCATCTTACACAATGCTGCTGAGACTCACAGACGTGACCTCTGGAGAATTGCAGTGCTGTCAGAAAGGCTTTGCTAGTTTGGGATGAAAGCCGCCTCCCCCAGGAAGGACGGGCTTTTCTTTTTCCTGAGGCACGCTCTACAAAGCTGGCAGAAAATGTGTCTGCACAGCTGCAGGGAGAAGCAGAGCTCCCGAGGGACTGGGCCTGCAGCAGCTCTGCCCCACTCAGCAGCTCTGTCCCCAGGGCAGCACCTTAAAGCAGGAGCAGAGGAGCTGAGTTTTATTCCTTTATCACGGTAGGAACATCAAGAGTTGAGCTATTCTGTTGCTGCTGAAGGGGATAACTCACCAGGACTGCTCTTGTTACTCCTTTCTAATGGTGACTCACAGCATATTCATACCTCTATCACGACCATCTACCGCAGCTTTGATTTATGGGTGACATTTTAACACCCCTCAGCCTCACAGCTGAGCTGTGACACCCCCTGGTTCGTGAGTTATGCTCCTGTGTTCCCAACGTGGGCTCATGGACTGAGCAGGCACACGCACAGGGGAGAGGTTTAAGACCTCAGCCAAAGGCTGCTGCTCAGCTCCTGCTGCTGGTTCTGAGCACGGAGCAAGCTAAAAGCTAGAAACAATCCAAACTGTCTAACAGGCCGCACAAACATCTGGAAGTGTTTAATTCCAGTTGCTGGGAGTTTTTAGGAGATGCAGAGTGGGAGGATTTCCCCCGTGCTGGGCAGACAGTGAGCTCCCATCTGCTTACTCTGAGGAAGATGGGAGAGAAAGGCATTGGGGGATAAGAATCCTGGTGCTCAGATACGCTAAGGCAAAAAGATGCAGGGAACAGGAGGAAAGAATTAACCTCAGTCACTCAGGCTACGAAGCTCAGGCAAGCAGCTCTGAAGCCTCAGCAATGATAAATCGAATTGTTTTCTGCTGGAAGCCAAGCATTCCTGTACCCTGTTACCTGCAGGTTAATTTAGACCAACAGCACCGCAGCTTGACGTGAGTTGGCAATCTGAGACCGGGCAGTTATTCTGCCTCGATGCCACTGAGCTCTTAACGAGACTAGCTGCTCACCAGGCAGAAGCAAGCAGTCACAATGCATGGAAGCACACAGGAGACTGACAGGAATGGAGCAAGAAGGGAATTAGCGATGCCAAAGGCCATTAGAACAAGCGAAAAGGGAGAAAAATAGGTTAAGGCAGATAAACAAGTGAAGGGAAGCAAATCCTCAGCATGCACACAGCAACAACAGTCAGTGATCGCCTTCCTCGCCCAGAGGGCCACAGCCAGAGGGCCGGGCTGCAGGTTAGTTACACAACATCACTAATCTTAGCAAGGGGCTACTACAAAAGACTACCACAATGTCTTACAGACCAGCTTCAGCAGGTAACCTTTGGTAGAGCTCCTTCACCTCTTCGTGCTTGATTTTGCCCCTGGCCACGCTCTGTTTGCGCATCTCGGCCATTTCATTGCACCACTCCTCAAACTTGCAGTTATCGCGCTCCACCAGCTCCTGCAGGAAAGCTGTAGGGAAAGGGGAAAAGAAAAAGCCACCTGTCACCTCAGGGAGAAATGCAGTGATGGTCATTGGCCCCACAATTAGTTACTAGGGACAACAACTAAGCCCAAGAATTCCCCCACCCCCATGACAACCAACACATCAGGTTTTTCTGGAAGCAAAGCACACGGACATTGCTCTTTCCAATACTTATGGCAGTAGATGATTAAATGCTGCCATCCTGCAGGATACAAGGCACCCAAGGGAATCATTTACCCAGCGCTATGCAGGGAAGCGACACTTGCTGTGCTGCAGAAAACCTCTGCTGGCTGAGCAGCCAACGCCGAGCGCTGGTGGCTGCATGAAGTGCAGAGGCTGTGAATGCTGTGGCAGGGCAGAAGAGCCCAGCACTGCCCTGCCTGCTGCCCAGCAGCTCCTCCTGCTGACAAAGAGCAGCTGCTCTCAGGACAGAACTGAGAGCTCCTTGTCCCACCTTCAGGCCTTGTGCTGCACACACAAGGGCACAGAGCCCTGATGAGACTAGAGATACGTGGGGCAGACCCTCACCTTGCTGCAGAGGTGGAGGTAGTGGGAAATTCTGTTGTCACCAATGGAAAAAAAAACTTGGAGTGGAGAAAGATAAAGCGTTTCCCTTGCAAGGGAGGACAGAGGGGTTCTGCATGGTTTTTCCTATTTAGAGGTTGTTTGTAGAGCTAAGATATTTCAGAGAGGTGAACACTTGTGCAGCCAGAGAATGCAGCACCCACCTTGGAAAAACACAGCACTATGAACCATCAGCCAGACCTGCCTGCCCTCAGGTCAGCGCTGGGGAGCCAAGCTGCCCTTCTCTGCCGTGCTGGAAGAGCCGTTTTTAACGGCATCAAAGCAACATGCCTTGAATTTGCAGTTGCATGAAGCCTCTCCAAAACCACCAGGCTTGACGGCTGCCCTTTGCTCTGTGTACCTGGCACGCCTCCATGTGAAACAAAGGCAACCGCAGGGCTGCTCAGGAATTCGGAGCTGGGTGGGGAAGCTTTGCCGAGTATTGTTTTGGGCAGAGGGGTGGGAGGGAAGGGAGCCTAAGAGAGCTCAGAAAAGAGGCTGAAACGCCGATGGGAGGCACAAACCATCACCGAGCCGCAAGGCCTGGAGGGTGGGCTTTGAGGTGGGGGGGGCAGAAGGGCTGAAAAGCTTTGATGCTGTGATCACAAGGGTCCTGCAGGGTTGTAGGAAGCTGTACAGCTCAGTCCCACCCCTGCACCCAGTGACACAGAATGCTGACACACAGCTCAGCTCTGAGGGGAAGCAACACCTCCATCAGCCCTGCTCCACAGAAAAAGGAGAAGGAGCAGCACACCTGCAGCCTCACCAGCACCAGGGGCCTAATTAACACCTCAGATCAAGTAGCACACAAACACTGAGCATCATTAAATCCACAGGGCAAACCTTCGGGGATTTCTGCCACCCCCAGTAATTCTAAAGCAAGATACAAACGTGCCTGCACAGAGCTCATGCTGAAGGCTCGCAGTCTCTCATTTTTATGCCATCTATCCTCAGTCTGGCAGAGATTAAGCACTTGCAGAAGACATCAGCACTATACCCCTCCAGCACAGCACTTGCCCTGCTGACGGTCAGTCCGAGTGGGACATCACCTCCTCCTGACCCTCTCACAGAGGTGGGGACAAGGTGCCCCCAGCAGGCCCAGAGGTGACATTATCAGGTTTACACCACCAGAGTGCTGGGGAAGCCCAAAGATTTTGCCCATGTTGCGACAGCAAGTCACCACGCAGCACCAGACAGCAAAAGGTCCTTCGAGCACAGCCATGAGCAGGGATGTGCTCCAGGAGAAGAGGTGCAGATGTCAGGAGTGCTCTTCCTTACCTGGTACTTCCACTGTCAGTGACTTCTCCCGGGTCTGCAGCCTGTACACCAGCATGTAAGCGTTGCGTGAGCAGTGAGTCCCTTTCCCACATTTAGGTTTACGGGTCTGAGATTTTGAAGGCTCCGCTGTGGGGCACAGAAGCAGAACACAGTGAACACACAAACTTGCTCATGGACTCTCTTAACAGGTCAAGCTGGCCACATGGATGAGCAATGCTCCTGCAAGCCTGGCACCAGCCCAACATTGAGCCCAAAGCAAGCCCAACTCCTTCCAGCATTCCTGGAGGCAGGACAGCTAGAGGGACTAAATGAGGGCCCTGCTGTAAACCATGCTCCTCCAGAGAGGCTTTATTCTCTCCCCAGACCAGCCCTGCCAAGCCAAAAGCAGCTCTTGCACAAACATTCCTCCTCTGCCTTGTGTTGTTAGTGCTGGTGTCCTGACACCAAAGAACAGGGTCACATCCTCAGGGAAGAGATCTACTTGCACAGGATCATGGATTTAAAAACAACACTGGGACAGTTCTGCTGGGCAGTTCTGCTGAGGCAAACAGCCGTGGAAATGCTCATCTCAGAGCAGCTGTCGTATGATGCAAGCTCATGTTGCAAGAGTGACTGCTTCCAGACTGACAGGCAAGGAAAGCAAACTTCCTACAGCTGCAGAGTCAAAATTCATCGTGTGTGTTAACGCAAAAACAAAAATACTAAAAAATCCCAACCCTCCGGAGTTCAAACTATAAACTAAATATTGAAATAGTTTTTAAGAAGTGTCATTTTGTTTCTCTCTCGTGTTCTGGAGAAAAATTTCATGCATTTTCTACCAAGCCACCCAGGGGACTTCCAAGACAGTCTTTGTTTTGCATTTTCTCCAAATATGTTGGGCTGTTCCCATCAACAACACCAGGCCTCAGGACTATCCCTACAACAGACCTCTGCTTTGCACTGCCAACCTCCTCCTGCTGCTGCATGCATTTGTAACGAAGACAGCAACACTCAAAATCCAGTTTTGCGTGGAGCAGGCAAATTAGCACTTTCCTATTTTGCTTAACATTTAGTGAGTATGCTAAGGCTTCCAGCCTGAAAAAGCTTCCAGACATGCTTTGCTTCCACCCAAGTAGCCCTGTGCTTCAAACAAGAACACATTCTTGCAGTTAAGCACAATCTTTTAGAGGGTCAAGGCCACAGCAGTCCATCTGCATCTTATTCTGCTCTTCTGGGCAGCTTGGGAGGTTAAAGAGAAAAGGATGTGGACGTTTTATTTCCTCTCAGGGCTCATTTTCCTCCCTTACACCACTAGATGTCTAGCCAGCTTCACAACTGGGCTGAGATTGCGCGGCAGTCAAACATTAACAGGGTGACAAGGCTGCTCTGGCAGCAGTCTGCACTGATGCATGCCATGATGAAATGCAAGGTGTTTACTAGCAAGAGAGCTGAAAAGAAACTCGCATCATGCAGGTGCTGCATGGGAGGCAAGAGGACAGGCAGGCCAACACCCCACAGCTTTGAACACAAATCTAAGGGTATGTTTTCATTAAGCTGTTGTTTAAGGATGCTTTCAAAAAAAGGCAGTGTTTCATCAGGTCCAATGACTGGTGCTGGAAATGCAGCACAACAGAAGAACCCAGGGGGAAAAGTGTTTTGGGAATGGGTTACTGGCACTGTAGGAGGACACCAGCAGAAGGCAAGGTGACAGCAGTACAACAAAAGAAAAAGAAAGAAGCACAAACAAAAAGGCCATCTTGGATTTTCTGGACTGAGATTTGTATGAAGACTCTCTGCTGCCTCCTAATAGAGCCAAAGAGCAAAACAATGCAGCGGAAATGAAAACAGCATGTTAAGGAAACTGAAAATCATGCTGTTATCTGCTCCTGAGCCTCCTCCTGCACTCTGGCCAAGGAAGCAGCTGCTCCACCCTGATAGCACCCCCAGCTTATCAGCGTGTTATCTGCCATGTGGCAGCAAGAGAAATACCAGAGGAAAGGGAATAATCATGAGGCTTGCGTAAACACTTGCACATAAACACTTGCACGGGGCACAGTGAAGCAGATCTAGCAGCAATTAACAGAATCTGTTTCACACCTTACTCCTAAGATGTGATAGCACGTGTAGGAGCACTTCTGTTTTTAAGAGCATCAGAGCCTCCATGTATTGGGCCTCCGTGAAATGAGTTATTGTGAAAATACACTCACAACTTAAAGGTTTTACCTAGATCTTCCTCAATCCCCAGCTGCAGTTTCTTCCCCTCCATCTTCTCAATGTCTTCATCATTGAATTTGTACCACTCTCCTGTCTGTGGGTCTTTCACGTGGGCAATGTAGTGCCCCGAGTACGCGCTCACACCTCGGTGTATGAGCACAGCACTCAGTTCATACACATAGACACCATCTGGAAGGAAAACAGTGGTTATTCAGCTCCTGCTTTCTTTCCTAGCACTTCAGCTTTCTGCAGGGCAGCATGCAAAGGCAACACCTAGCTGCCCATCTCCCCAAGCCCTCTTCACATTGCTAGTTAGAGCTCCTGCATTCTGCCCAGCTGGGCACAGACAGCTGCTGCTCCGGCTTCCAACAGCTCTGGACAACCATGAGCAGATTCAGACAAGACCTCCTCTCGTTTGTTGAGTGGTAACTGCCAACTACCACAGGGTGCTACTCACTTTTTTTTTCCATAAAAGGTTCCATGTCAAGCAGCTCGGAGAAGCCAATGTAGGTGTTCAGCTTTTTCTTATGACCAGTTTGTCTGTGCGAAGGCAAATGGCCAAGCTTCAGTTCAGGGGACAGCACTAATAGTTCACATCTCACAGTAACTTTCCTTGAAGCCCACCGAGCATCCCAAGAGAAGCTCATGCACGCATTCAATCCTCAACATCTCAAACCAATGTGGAAAGAGCAGAGCAGATGGCTTTCCAAAGGGCTTCCAAGCACCCAAGGCACTCCTGCTTTTACAGCACGCACTCCAGCGAGAGGCTTACCTGTCAAACACGAAACGCATCAGCTGCAAGTTGAGTGTGCATGGAAGACTTAGCAGCCTGATCTTCCTTGTGGCATTCTGCTTACTCTGACAAGTTTCGCAAAAATAACGATTGTCCCCTTCTAATTTTTCTTCCTGACCAGGGGAGGGGAGGGGGGCAGAAAGAAAGATCTTGAGAACAGGTTACCCTGCAGTCAGCCCCTCTACCCAAGCCACCCACCGGAGACTGGAAAGCACTGAAAATATTTTAACCATTGAAGTCTCTGCCCAGCTGCCTTCCAAAATAATCTACAGGTTGGAAATCTGCAATCCTCTGGGCTAATAATGGCACTTTACAGCAGTCTGCTATGACTGTGCTGTCACTTCAAATGTCAAGCCAGACCTCAGGCTGCTTAGAAGGCTGCCAAGTTTGCTCTCCACTTGACCAAAGTGCACCAAGTTGGTTTAATACCACTAGGGCTAAGGAGAAAAAGGAACTGCCCTTTTATGTGATCACGCAGACTAAGTTAATGTACAGTCACATTTTAGCCTGTAAATCACAGTCCTTTGGGCTCAGCAAAACACACATCAGCCAGGGAAAGGAGAGTCTGAGCTTGGGTAGCACCAGTGACAGGATTAGGCCTGAGAACTCCAACTCCAACCTTTTCATTCAGAGGAGAAACACACAGTTGGAAGCTACCAGTATCAGGGCAGCAGCACTGCTGTCTGCATGCAGCTGCCCCTTCGTGTGCACACAGAGCTGCCATTTTTCCCAGCACACACTCCAGGAGCAAAGCAACCAGCTCGCACGGCAGGTTAGCTCTACACTCACGCTTCCAGCCTTTACCAGAGCTGCAACTTTGGATTCCAGCAGGTTTTCAAGTCACAAACAAGCACTTGCAGCTGTTCCCTCAGCTATTCCAGGGCCTTGCTAGTATTTTTGAGAGCAGGTTTTAGAGCAGGAAATGCCTCCCGTTGCTATGCAGATAAGCACCGGTATGGAAAACACAAAAAGCAGCCATTCTCCCAGTGCTATCCACGACAAAGCATTCAGACACTTTTACTCAGGCCTCCGGGGCTTTCCCAGCTTTCCTGGGAAGGCATTACAACTAAACACATCTTCCAAGTGCTTTTGAAAGCTGTTACATGCGCATGTGCAGCAATCCTGCCCAGAGCCACTTCTCCCTCCCCTGTGGAGTGCATGACTCATGACTGGGTTGTTTTTCCGGGTTTACAGAAAAGCATTTCCTTTTGCATTCATCTCAATGAGGCAGCTCAGCTCCAGCAGCCCACACCAACCTCAGAAGCTGCTGGTTGATGAAGGGAACAGAACACCTCACTAAGGACAGCACAGCTCACAAACCAATCAGACCGTACCTTGAGAAACTCTGTTATGCAGTCTGTCAGCTGCTTGTGCCCTTGGATATTTAACTCCAGCTCATAAAACTTAGACACGAGTTTGGACTCCCTACCGCACTGGTTGCAACTAGAATAAAGAAAACACAAATGCGTGAGACAAGTTCACCAGGCAATGAGCTGTAATTCCTCAGCCACTAGTAACCCTCCCCCTGTAGCTATGTAACAGCTAATGTGCTACGTCACAACAATGCAGGACAGCGTGTGCAGGATAACAGCACCTACCAGGAAACCATGGAGCACCTGCTTACTACTCCAGAAACCTCCAGCACAGCATTTCAGCAGCTCACCTGCCTGCTCCAGCTGCTAGGTGGGAAATTTCCCCTCATATCCTCCTGAAATGTGTAAATCTTTCTTCCCAAAGACCACACACTTACACTGTGACATAGGCGTACTCCCCACAGAACTGCTTCTGAACAATGTTTCGAACATCTGGATTTTTTTGTTTGGATAAAGTATCTTCCAGCAGCGACATGAACAGCTTGGAAAATTCCTGGGCATCCTGAAACAGAAAGCCAAAGCTTTTAACAATACGCCGAGGCACAAAGCACAATCACTGCTAATTTACTGCCAATTACACAGAGCCCTACACACAGCCTGCGCAGAGACTCCAGCGTGCCCTGCATAGAAAGAGACCAGGCTGGAGAACTAAAGAAAAGAGGAATTTGCCTAAAAGGAGCACAAGGCCCCCAGCGTGAGAGCACAGCAGGAGTGAGGCTGGCTCTGGGCCAGCAGCTCCGGGTGGCTTTGACTTCTGCCCCGCTGCTCGCAGGGGTTCTGGATGGAAAACAGCAGCTTGTTAACCGCCTCAATCCCTTCGTGCTCCACCTGGCGTGCAGACATCAGCTCCTGCTGCCCGGCCACGCTGCTCTGCCCTGCTAGATCACAGCAGCTCTGAAAAGGATGCAGGAGCAGCTCGCAGAGCATTAATCATCCCCTGCCCCAGCACGGCTGGGTGGAAGTTAATCTCTCCAGCCCACCATTCCTGCAGAGATTTCTACCCTGTTAGCGCTCGTTAGTCAAAGCCCCAGCACACAACACAAACTACCTGCATCGAGTGACACGGGAGGAAGAATAAAACTGAGAAGCTGCACTGTGGCTTTGCTCCCTTCCTCCTGCAAGGCATGGGAGCTGCTCCACGCACCACAGGGCAGCCCTCTCCCCTGAGATGGCTCTCTGCCTTCTGTGCTGCCTCCCTTCTCCTTGCTTCCACAGCCCTGCACTGTTCTCTCCTCCAGAAAACAAGCTAGCTTTCACCTTGCTCGCCTGCCCAGGCCTCAGCTCTCCTCTCACTGCTGTGCCTGCTGTGGTCCCACAGCTCCTCTCTCTGGTTCCTACCATTGTCACAATGGCACATGGCACTTGGCCAGCCTTTAACCTCACCAGTCACTAACAGACACTTCCTTCCCAGGGATGAGGAGCGACATTCCCCTCCCTCATCCTCTCCTGGCACTGCATACCTGCACTCTGGCTCTGATTCCAGCTGTTCTCCCTTACTACTCAAAGCTCATTTTCAAGCTCGGTTCTTCTCTACAGCCCCCTTCAGCTTCTGCAACAGCCCCACGTAGTGCTCACCATTCCCAAAAGCAAGTTCTCTGCTCACAGCCTCATGCAGGACCTCAGACAGCTCTCATCCCGTTGGGGTCTCAGCTCCCCCTCTTCCCCCCCTCACCCCCCCCCTTCCCATAGGAGTTCAGCAGCACAAAGCCCTTCCCTGTGCCTCTCAGCTCCAGGGAAGGACCTGGGAAATGATCTGAGAAACACGGTCCTGGCTCACTCCCAAGCATGCTCAGTGCTTGTGGAGCAGGTGCTGGTCTCATTGCTCCTCCTGCACTCGCCCCAAGGAGGGCCTGGAGCAATTCTTCTCCCTTTGTGTTTGTACAAATGAGGCTGAGCAGCAGATCCCAGCTCAGAGATTGTTCAAATAACACCTAAAAGGACAGTTTCACACTTCTTTAGAGAAAGTAATTACAGACAAGACTCAGGCCTACCTGCTGCTGGCCTGTATCCAAGCCCAGCGCTTTGACAAACCCAGAGGGATCGATGTATCGCCTTTTGCTGTTCTGCAGCAAGGCAAACAAGTACTGGAGATGCTCACAAATGGTCTGAGGCTCATAGTCTATTAAAAAAAATAGAAATTGTTCTTTGTACGGTTAACTTGTACAACTAAAAGTCACCCGTTAGTAGCGCTGTTTTAAACCATCATGAGATCTGAAGCGGTTAATGTCAGCAATGAGGGCTAACTGTCCTGGTTTCAGCTGGGACAGAGTTCATCTTCTCCACAGCGTTTGGTACAACGCTATGTTTAGGAGAAAAAATAATGCTGATAACATCCCAGTGTTTAAGTTGTTGCTGAGCAGTGCTGCACAAAGCCAAGGACATTTCAGCTTTCCAGCTGTTCCTTCTGCCCTGCTAGCAGAGGGCTGGAGGATGCAAGATGCTGGGAGGGACAGAACCAGGAGTTGAGCTAAAGCAGCCAAACGGATATTCCATGACAAATGGCATCATGTGCAACTAGAAAACTGAGGCTGGAGTGGAAGCCACTGCTCTGGGCACCAATCAGCAGGTGACAAGCAGCTGCCTCGTGCACCACTTGTTTTATAAATACTCAGTAAAATATCATTACAGTCATTTCCTCCTTCCTTTTCTGCCTTAGTAAAGAGTTCTTATCTCTACCCATGAGCTCTACTTCTTTCTCTCATCTCACTGGGAGAAGGAGCAGTGAGCAAAGCAATCAGAGCTGAGCTGCTGCTGGGTGCCCACACAGCACCAAGCACGGGCCAAACATCTCGCAGCACCCAACACGAGCTGTCAGAAAACAGCTTGAGCCAAACAACAAGATGCTGTTCGCTACACACCTCAAAAACAGGGTGGCTCAGAGCACAACTCCAGCACAGCACCATGAAGAAGGTGCAGCACCACAGCCCCTCACACCCAGCACCTAAGTCCTCACCATCTGTGGCACCAAGCGCAGCTTTCTGACTAGAAACCCAAGGAGTTTTCAACCAAATCAGATCACAGCAATTTGAGAAATGATAAAGGATGTCTTAGCTTGATTTGCTCCTAAAAACTGAGTGAAGGACTTGAAGAGCCTCACAGAGACGGAACCACCAGCTGCAGCATCAGCCACTGATTCACACCATAAATGTACTCTCAAAGTCTACGCCGCCAGGTTTTAGAAGAAAACAAGGAAGACCATTTCATTCACACCAAAAAGAGAACGCTGTGGTAAGTTCCCACTGACCTTTGTCTTTGGGGATGCTCTCCCCAGCTGTGTGCTCACTGCTGGAACATAAGTAGAGGGCTTGCCGCAGCTCTAGATTAAGAAACCACATCTGCAAGAAAGTGTTCACGTAGCACGTGGCGCCGAGGTTCGTTAAGCCCACAAATGCGTTCTGGTATGACAAAGAAAGCAACAGTTATCAGCTGCCACTGCCAAGAAGCAAGTAGAAATGCAGCAGTTGGGGTGGGAGCAGCCGAGTCACGGTGCATCCCAGTAACAGCTGGGACAGGCACAACACAGAGATGTCCCCCCCGCCTCATCCTGGGGCAGGGTGCAGGCTGTACCTTCTTGCGTCGCTCACAGTTGGGATCATCAATGTTGTGGAAGCTGTTCTCGTCGATCTCGCCCAGCCAGACGTGCTCCCCGATGCCCACCAGGCAGTTGGGGTTCCCCCGGCAGTTCCTCCTGCAGGAACAGCACCAAAACCATCCGTCAACCACCAAAGGGACAGAGCCCCTCGGGTGGGAGATGGGGGGACGGGGAGAGAAGGTGACTGTGGGGACAACAAGGGGGACTCACAGGGCCCCACACCTCCCCACAACACAGGGCTGGGAGAGAACTGGGAAAGCCACAAGGAGAGGATGGAAAGGGAACCCCGGGGGTGTGCTGAGAGAATAAAAGGGGGGAGAGGGAGGGACGCGGGCCCCCAGCTCCCCAGAGCCGCGTATCCGGAGACAGACAGGGGAGGGACCCCCCCATCTCCGGGGTAACGTGAGAGAGCGCCCGGGGAGCGGGGGGGACAACGGAGGGACCGGGAGAAGAGCCGCGGTGCTGCAGGGCCTGGAGCGGGGGAGGGGAGAGGAAGGGAAGGGAAAGGAAGGGAAGGGAAGGCCGCTCCGCACAGCAGCCGAGGGAGGAGCAGCGCGGGGAGCGGGAACAAGGGCGGGGGAAGGAAGCGAGGCCCGGGGCCGGGAGCTCGGAGCGGGCCCGTCCGTACCGGCAGGTGCCGCGCTGGCAGGGCTCCAGCCCGACGCGGTAGGCCGCCTCGATGTGCTCCTGCGTCACCGCCTCGGGCGGCACCGTCTCGGTCCAGCGCCAGGCCGCCTTCTCCAACTGCAGCCGCGGCGCCATCGCGGCCCCCGCTCCGCCCGGCCCCTCCCGCCGCCGTCACGGCCCGTGACGCCACACGCGCGACGCGGTAACGCCCGACGTGGCGCGAGCTGCTGACGTCACATCCCGCGCGACGCGGTGGGCGAGGCCTGCTTCCGGCAGGGCCTACTTCCGGTGGAGCCTGCTTCCGGCAGGGCCTACTTCCGGCCGCCATTAAGCCGCCCTGTAGCCGTACGGCGCCGCTCGTGTCGGGCCGGTTTGATCACCGCGGCCGTCAGCTCCGCCCCGCCCCGCCCCAGGCACCGCCCCCATGGCCCTACAGCCCCTTCCATCCCTACTCCGACCCTACGCCCAACTTCCTCCGCTCTGGATCCCTTACACCTTCCATGTCTGTGTCCCGGCTCCCCGGGACCCCTCCGGTCCCTCCCGTGCTCTTAGGCCTGTCCCGTGTCCCCGTAGCCGCCCGCCCGATCCCCCCACACCACACCCGAATCCACACATCCCCCCACCATAAGCAGCTGCTCCCGGCTCTGACACATTTTGGACCCCACACCCGCACCTCCCTGTGTCCCCTCACCACCCCACGCTTCCATCCCCCGCTCCAAACAGCAGCTTTCCCACCCCCACAACAGCCCCCAGTGCGGCCTGGAGCCCCGTGCCCCATTTCAATGACAGACCCACACCCGACCCCCGCGCTGGTTCTCTCTCCTTTAATAGTTGTCCCAGCACAGGGGGGTTGGGGGATCCCGCCGTCCCCGCCAACTCCCACGATTGTCCCTTGCGCCCCCCACCCAGGTACCACCCCAGGAGGCACCTGAGCGGCCCAGCCGCCCCAGCGTGGCTCGGGTCGGGAGTGGGGAGGGGGGGTGTAAACATTGTTGTGGGGTCCCGGCCCCCCCGGAGCCATCCCAGGGCAGCGAAGCACCTTTTTCTCGTGGCTTTTTGGAAAAATAATAATAAACCCGACAAAATTCATCCCCCCGAGCTGTGGGAGGGTAGGAGGGGGGCTACGAGGGGCAGGGGGCAACGGCAGAGCCGCCCACCACGCCGTGCCGCAGGTCAGTGGGGTGCCGGGGGGTCCCCGCGGGCGCCAGCACCAGGCCCCGCACACATCCCGACACGCCGGTGAGGAACTTGCCGGCTGTGAGGCTGCGGGGGTCTGGGGCACCGCCTGCAGAACGGGGGGCACGTGAGTGTGGGAACAGGAGGACGCAGCACCCCACAATCCTCATGTAGGTCTGCTGCTCACGTCCTGCCCCATGTCACATCCCAGCACCATATGTCCCCTTCCCATGTCCACTCTCTTGTCCTGTCCCACATCCCATACCATGTCCCATATCATGTCTCTTATGTCCTCTCCCATATCCCACCCCACGCCATGTCTCACATCCCATTCCATGCCCCATCACGTACAGTCTTGCATTCGTGTCCTGTCCCACTGCCCCCAGTGCCTCATCATGTCCCACCCCACAACCACATCCCCTTGTGTCCCATCCTGTGTTTTGTGTCCCACCATGTCCCATACTTTGTAGCATCCTCTGCCCTGTGTCCCATCCTGTTCCCACACCATGTCCTATCCCATACAATCTCCTGTGTTCTCCCTCCACCATACTCCACTATGTCCCATCACATATCCTGTCCTGTCTGTGCTGTGCCCCTCCCATGCCGTGTCCCCACTCTCCACATATCCATACCGATGTAGATGTTGCCCTGGGTGTTGGCCATGACGTTGGTTCCAGGGGACTCTCCAAACACCGGCTCCTCCCCATCCACCTGCAGCCACCCGCGCCGGCCCTGCCTGTGGGGGCAACATCAGCACCCATGTCCCAACCCCAATCCCCACATCATTGTGTCCCAACCCCAATCCTCACACCATTGTGTCCCAACCCCAATCCCCACACCGTCGTGTCCCAACCCCACCTGGCTGCCATCACGTGGTGCCACTCGCCGTCATTGACAGGGTCTTCGGAGATGATGGTGGCCTCGCCGCTGCCCAGCTGGTAGCTGAGGGGACACCGGGCTGAGCATGGGGACACATGAGTGCTGTGGGGCCCCAAGGGACACAGGTTTACCCCTCACCTGAACACCAGGTGCCCATCCTTCAGACCCAGCCCCACGAAGTCTTTGGCTTTGCCACTCTCCTGTAGGCACATCAGGGCTGTGAGCGGGATGGGGACAACCCCGACCCCTCCCCAGGGCTGCATGCCCTGGCCGTGTCCCTGCTCACCGCCCCGTGCCACAGCAGTAGCCCCTCAGTGCTGCTTGTCCTCAGCTCTAGCTCAATGGTGTCCTGAAGATCAGGTGCGCTGCAACAAGAGGGGCAGGGCATGGGTACAGAGCCTGCGAGAGTACAACACCATGGGTGCAAGCATGTAGTGGGTACAAGAAATAAAGGGTGCAGAAATGCAGTGGGTTCAAGAATGCAGCAGGTACAACACAATGGGTGCAAGAATGCAATTGAAACAAGAATGCGTGTGGTGCGAGAATGCAACAGGTACAAGGATGCAGCAGGTGCAACAGCACAGTGGGTGCAAGGATGCAATGTGTACAAGAATACAATGGGTGCAACATGGCAGGAGGAGTACTAAGTCACGATGGCTGTGATGCTGCAGGAAAGGATGCAGCACCATAATGGGTACAATGCTGCAGGAGAGAGTGAAGCAGCCTTGAAGGGTGCAATGCCACTGGAAAGGTGCAATGCAGTGGGAAGAGTACAGCATGCTGGGAAGGATGCAACGCTGTGATGGATGCAGCACCAGGAGAAAGGTTCAATGCAGCAATGGGTGCAATGCTGCAGGAAAGGGGTGCAGCACTCTTGTGGGTGCAGTGGGAAGAGGTGCAACACTGTGATGGGTGTGATGCCACAAGGGTCCCTGTCCCTGCTGTCACTCACCCATGGGAGAAGAGGTGGCCGGGCAGGGCCAGGTAGGAGCCCTCATGGAACATGGCGCTGAACTGCCCAGGGGTGTCTGCAGAGAGACGGGGAGAGGAGGCACCACTGAGCACATCCCAGCAGCAGGTTTGGGTGACATAAAGGGAAAACGGGTGCACAGCACCCTGCGGAGCTCACCGCTGCCACCGCTGCCCTCCTGCCAGTCCTGGTCCAGCTCTGACAGCGCTGCGCCTGCGGGTGAGAGGGTGATGGGGACTGGTGGCACTTCCCCACGCATCCCCATGTCCCCACACCCCCAGCTCACCGTGCTGGCAGTAGGGGCCAGCGTAGCCCTCGGGGCAGATGCATCCATTGTCCTTGCAGGTGCCGCCATGCAGGCAGGGGTTGTGCTCCAGGCACCGGTCAGCCTCCCGCTCGCAGCGTGGCCCTGGGGACACGGTGGTGGCACATGGTGACACGGGCACACGGGGTCTCAGCACCTCCCGCACCCACTCGCATGCACAGTGTGCAAGCATAGCACATGTACACTGCACACACACCCAGCCCCACAGCGCTCACCACTGAAGCCAGAGGTGCAGAGGCAGCGGAACGGTGGACTGCCAGTGGGCAGGGGCAGACAGCGGCCGCCGTGCAGGCAAGGTGTGTGCAGGCAGGGCGAGCTCTGCCCACACTGCCCCACACCCCGGCTGCGCAGGAAGCTGTACGACAGATCCACCTTCTTCCCATTGATGGAGACCTGCACCAGACATGAGGGTTTAACCCAGGGCATCCTGCACCAGGGGGACCCCACATTAGTGCCTGGGGGGCTCACCTCGCCGATGCACCCCTGGAAGGAGGCATTGGTGGGGGGCCGCAGTGGGGGCTCCACTCCCCCGAGGTAGAGAGGGCTGTGCAGGTTGAGCCCCTGGCTCTTGCCAGGTGAAGAGCGCTGCACTGGGGCGCCGCCGTCCACCGTCATCGTCCCATCCTTGTGCACCCGCTCAGCTGTCACCCGGTGCCAGCGGCCCAGCGCCACTGGCTCGATGCTCCGCAGTACCGCCGTGCCTGCAGTGTGGCAGGGTGATGCCACAACTTGGCACTGCCATTGCCCCCAGGGAAGCCCAGGGGCACCAGGAGTTGGGGACCCTGGTGGTGCTTGGGGACCTTGTTGATGTTTGCGAACCCCAGGGATATGCTGGGACCCTCATGGTGCTCAGAGACCCCAGCTGTGTCCAGACAGCCCACGGTCATCAGGAGACCCAATGGTGCCCAGAGATGCTGACAACTCCCAGGGACAAAAAAGATCCTGAGGGACCCCTGAGATGCTCAAGTTTCTTAGTGAAATTTGGGGAATCTGGCAGTGCCTGGAAACCTGAGTGACAGCCAGAAACCCCAGCTGATCATAAGGGGGAGGAGGCAGTACTGCTTGGGACCCTCAGTGACATCAGTGATGCCTGGGGACACTAACGATGTCTGGGGGCTCCACTGATACCAAGGGATCCCATAAAGCTTGGGAACCCCACTGATGCCAGGCCATCCCAGCCAGGCCAGAGCCCTCACGGTAACACCAGAGCTCCTTCCGTGACACCACGCCCTGCCGCGCTGTGCCAGCCTACCTGAGCCCAGCTCATAGTGGAACTCGAGATGGCCACCGACCATGGCGAGGGCGACAAAGTCCTCAACTGGGGAGGCTTTGCCAGCACTGAAGAGCAGCAGTCCGTCAGGTGCACGTGGCAGGAACTCAGCTTCCACCCGCAGCTCATGGTGCACGTTGGTCAGGGGTGGGTACGATACGAAGGCGCCCACCTCGTCGAAGGACGGCACGCTCACTGCTTCCCCTGCAGCACCCACACCTCAGCACCCATCCCCACAGTGCCCCCATTCCCCTGGCTGGTACTTCATCCCCTGTCTCCACCATCCCCATCTCCCAGGATGGTACTCAGCCCCATTTCTGTGTCCCCAAGGTGGTCCCCAATTCCCCATCCCCGTTGTGTCCATGATGACCACATCCCCAGGCTGGCAACTAGTTCCCTGTCTCCATCCTGCCCGCTTCCCCAGGTTGGTCCCAATCCCATGTCCGTGTCCCCAGGGTGACCTCCATCTCCATGTTTCTGCCCCAGACTAGATCCATGCTTGTGTCTCCAGAGTGGTCCCAGCCCTATGTCCATGTCCCCAGGGGGTCCCATCCCCGTGCCCATGTCCCCAGAGTTATCTCCATAGTGCCCTCAAGGTTGCTCTACTCCCATGCCCCTGTCTCCAGGGCCACCCCATCCCCACATCCCTGTCTCTGGGGTTGTTCCCAGCCCCATGCCTCCATCCCCAGGGCAGTCAGAACTGTGTCATCCCCACCCCAATGATTAAGCCCCTCATGTCATCCCCATTCTCCATACCTGTGTCCCCAGGGGCTCCCAGCCCCTTGCCCTTGTCCCCAAAGTCATTCTCATCCCCATTCCCATGTCTGTGTCGTCAAAGGGGTCCTCCTGCTCCCCATGTCCCTGTCCCCAGGTTGGTCCTGTCCCCAGGTTGGTCCCATCCCCATGCACACCCCCAGGAGGGTCCCAGCCCCACACCACTGTCCCTGGCATTGTCCCCACCCCGTGCTCCACCCTTGGCTGTGCCCACCTTCAGTGCACCTCTCCCCAGTCTTGCCCAGGTGGCAACGGCAGCTGTAGCCTTGTCCATCTGGCCGGCTGATGCAGGTGGCATCGGGTCCACACGCCTCTGCCCAAGGACAGGGGATAGAGACAGGAGATGAGCTCTGGGGCTCCCCGCACACAGAGAGCAGCAGATGATGTCCCTGTGGTGTGGGCACCCACCTGGGTGGCAATGCAGGGCCTGCGAGTACTCGCAGTTGCTGCCGGTGAAGCCTTGGGGACAGCGGCAGATGTAGGTGCTGCTCTCGGCATCCTCGCAGATGCCACCATTCTGTGGGTTGGGGACACAGATAAGCACCAGGAATGGGACCAGCAGAAGGGGACGGTGCATATCATCCCCAGACTCACCCGGCAGGGCTGGTCCTGGCATGTGGGACAGTTGGAGACACCGTGTGCCTGCAGGTCCAGCTTCCCAAAGGCCACCTCCTCATTCTGGATGCGCAGCTGGCGCACACAGCCTATGGGACACAGCAGGGACACATGCTCAGCCCCAACCCCAGTGCTGGCCCCCTGCTCCCACTGTCTCACTGCATACCCACAAAGCCACGGCTCAGCCCCGTCTTGGCCACGGCAGCGTAGTCGGGGTACCCGCCGAGGTACAGATCCTCATTCAGGTCCAGTCCTTGGAACTTGCCCTGCAGGCACAGGGGGGTGAGCACAGCCGCCCCAAATCCCCCCATAGCTGTGGGGTGCCCGCACCCTGTACCTGTGAAGTCCCATTAACAGGGGGCTGCCCATCCACCTGCAGCGAGCCACGAGTCAGGTTGCGGAAGAGGCGCACGGTGTGGTACTTGCCCAGGCGTAGCGGCGTCGGGTCTCGGATTGTGGCCATGCCAGAGCCAGCATCAAACCTACCATCAAATGGGGAGATATATGGGGTGAGGGGTGTGCTGCCCCTCCAGCCAGCAGTACCTTCCTGTGCTCTCACCTGAACTCAGGGCGCCCGCCCACCAGCCCAAAGGAGATAAAGTCGGCACCACTGCTCTTGCGCTGCCCATTGTACAGGATCATCCCTATGGGGACACAGCAGGGTGAGCACAGCCACCGCACAGGGCAGCACAGAAGCACCCCGGGGAGCAGGGAGAACAAAGGTCCCCGGGGTGAGAGCTCACCTGAGTACAGAATGAGAGCTAAAGGAGGGAGAGAGATGAAAAGGAGGACAGACAGACAGAGGAGGAAAGAGAAGGAAATGAGAGCAGGCCATTGAGGCATAGTCAGGCTCAGGGGGTTGAGGGGCCCCCTCAGTGCTCACCATCGGCAGCATCAGGCCTGAAGGTGATCTGGATCTCAAAGGTCTTGTAGGCATCCTTGATGGTGGGCAGCAGCAGGAAGGAGCGGGGAGTCTGCGTGAAGTAGGGCACCAGGTGCTCTGCAGGGACATGGGACTCAGCACAGACAGGGATGTAGTCCCCCCCAGCCTTCCAATCCAGTACTCACCTCGCACCTTCAGCACATAGAAAGCTTTCTCCTGGCCGCGGCTGTTGCTGGCAGCACAGGCATAGACACCAGCATCCTCAAGGCGCACGGCTGGCAGCATCAGGGCTGTGCCCTCCACCCGCGCGCCTTCCGGCAGCTCCCCCTCCATCTGTGAGGACATCAGGGGTGAGCACCCACAGGGCACCCAACCCTGACTTCCCACAGCCTCATGTCCCTGCATCCCTGCTCACCTTGCTCCAGCTGATCTCCGGCACAGGGAAGCCAGATGCCAAGCAGGGCAGAACAGCCACTGAGCCCACTGACACCTCCTTCACCTCCGGCTGCCCGGCAATGTGTGGGGCAGCTGTGGACAGACAGAGCCGTCACCCCTTGTGCTGGGGTTGGGGATACCCTCCCCACTTTTGAGTTCCCATCTTTGCTCACCTTGCACATGGAGGATGACGTGGGACTGCACGGTGCCCACAGAATTGGTGGCAGTGCAGCGGTACTGCCCCGCATCCGCCCGCTCCACCCGCTCAATGGTCAGGGTGCCAGCGTGAACCAGCACCCCTGGGCGGATTTGGCCCCCCACTTTGCTCCAGGTGACATGGGGCCGTGGCTCGCCCAGCCCTAGGCACTCCAACTCCACCTCCATGCCCACCAGCACTGTCTGCACCGCCGTTCGGATGTTAATCAGGGCCCTGGGCAGAGCTTGAAGGGGGAAAGGATGGTTTAGGGGTGACCCCAGGCATGGGGAAGCACCATAAGATTTGAGGAGGGAACCAGCAAAGTGAGAGACTGGGGGTACCAGGGTGCCTGTTGGGAGAGGTGAGAAGAACCAGAGTGTCCACGGGTACAGGGAGATAAGGAATTTTGGGGTACCCATAGTTATGGGGAAGTAGGGGTACCAGAGTACATGGGGAGAAACAGGGGGCATTGGGGTGCCCATAGGTGTCCCATGGGAGAGATGAGGGGTACCAAGGTGCACATGGATGGGGGGAGATGGGGGACACCAGGGAGCCTGAGGGCAACAATGAGAGAACAGAGGGTAGCGGGGCACTAAGGGGAATGGGAAGAAATAGGTGAGTGTCAGGCTGACTGTAGGCATGGGAAGAAACATGAATTCTGTGGTGCCTGTAGGCATGCAGAGATTGACCTGTAGGCTGCTGCAGAGCATGAGGGAAAATTGGGCATACCAAGGTATCTGAGGGCATGGGGAAAATAAGAGGTATCAGAATGCCCAGGTGTATGGGGAGGGATTGGGGTGCCTACAGGAAGAAAACAAGGGTACCTGGGGCATGGGGTGATAAGGGTACCAGGGAGCCTGTGGGAAGAGCAGGCAGGCTGAGCAAGTGCCCATGGGTTTGGGGCAATGAGGGGTACCGGGGTATATGGGGCTGGGGTCAGCAGGCACCTGCAGGTGCAGCAGGGGCTCAGGGGCAGCAAGGTGCTGCTGTTTGCAGGGTCAGGTCAGTGGCTCCTACCCTGTACGGTGAGCGTGGCCCTGTCCTCCGCCTGCCCACCCGGAGCACTGGCCCGGCACACGTACACCCCCTGTGCTCCCTGCGCCAACTCTGGGATCCTGCGGGAACATTGGGGACACATGAGTTGTGGGACCTGTGGGGCACTGCCTGCACCCCACACCACCCTGTCCTGCCTTACCGCAGCACCCCATCCCGCACGCTGTGCCGGGGGGGCAGCTCCCCACTGTCCTTCAGCCACTCCAGGTGCGCCCGTGGATCTGACGCGGTGCAGGCGAATTCAGCCGTGCTGCCCACCCCTCTCACCAAGCTCCCCGGTGTCACCCGCACGGCCAGAGGACCATGGCTGTCACCACCACCATCACCTGCATGGGATGTAAAGGTGACATTGGGCATGGCGGGCAGCCCCAGCGTGATGTGGGGCACCCGGGCACTCACCATGGACAGCGATGCGGGCGAAGGTCTCAGCTCTGCCCACACGGTTGGTGACCATGCAGCGGTAGGTGCCGGCGTCAGCGGGCAGCGTGGGGCTGATGCGCAGGAGACCGGCACGGGGCACAGCGCGGGGCGACAGGCTGCCATTGAGCTTGTCCCAAGTGTAGAGCAGTGGTGGGGTGCCATGGGCCAGGCACTGCAGCTGCACCGTGTCACCCGCATGCACCGCACTGTCCTCTGGTAAGCTTGTGGCGTATGGCGGGGCTGTGGGGTGGAGCAGTCAGCACGCGGTGAGGACGGGATGGGGAATGAAGGTGTCAGAGGGGCACAGAGTGGCAGTGGGACGGTGTGGGTGGGGTGGGAATGGAGCTGTGCTGGGATGGGTGAGAGATGGATGAGAGGAAGGGATGGATGGAGGGGTGTGGGTGAAGCTGGATACGTGCAGGGATGGGTGCAGGGATGTAAGCAAGAGAAGGGGATGGATGGAGAAAAGAGAGACATGAGCAGGGAAGGACAAGTGGACTGATCTCCAAGGAATGGTTGTGGGGGAAGGTAGATGTGTGTGGGGATGAGTGCTTGGATGGATGCGTTACAGACACACCCAAGACAAAGGGACGTACAGAACCAGCTGAGATGGATAAGTGATAGACGGGATAAAAGTGGGTGAAGAAGGGATGGATGGAGTAGTAAGCAGCAAAAGAGAGAGAACTGTGCAGATGAGGGATAAAGGATGGATCCACAAGGAAAATGCTGTTTATCTTGCTCCACAGCTGCTGCTCTGAACAGCTTTTCTTGTATTGCCACAGGAAAAGATGGATGTGAACAGCAACGTACACTCAGCTGAGTGCCAGGGTGGGTGAGTGATGACAGCTTCATGAGTTGTGGAAGGATGGAAGAGTGTGAGCAGATGCAGTAAGAGCTGTATGCAGGGATGAATGCTGGGATGGCTGAGAAACAAGTGGATTTGTGGACAGTGGATGGAGAGGAGTGTGAGCACAGCTGGTGAGATGATGAGTGCAGAGATGGACAAGGCAATGGAAACATCAAGGGGAAGGGGTGAATGAAGGTGTCCATGAAGTGCTGGAGAAGACAATGAATGCTGAGATGGAAGAGTGAGGATGGAAATATGTGTGAGAAGAGTATGAGAAGTGATGGGGAAGGACATGAGCAGATCTGGAAGGGTTAGACAGAAAGATGGAGGGAAAGCAGCAAAGGGCGGTGACAGAGTGTGGACCCAAACCGTAGTCCCTTACTCTCCACATCCAGGGTGATGAAAACCTCAGTGAAGCCGGTGGGGCTGCTGGCATTGCAGATGTACTGGCCTGAGTCCTGCTGCGCAGCACGGGGAATCACCAGGGTGCCATTCACCACGCGGTGCTGCCAGGGCAGTGGTGCCCGCAGCTTCGACCACTCAATCCTGGGCTCTGGCTCTCCTGTGGGCACATCACCCCATGTCACCCAGGGCAGGGGGTCCAGGCAGGTTCCCATAGAGACTGTCCCCATCCCCTACCTGTAGCTGAGCAGTGCAGCATGGCAGTGTCCCCAGCCACCACTGTGACGGAGGGTGGTGCAGTGACCCTGGGGGCCCCAGGGTGCCTCTGTGCCGTCTCCACGCTGACATCCACACGAGCTTGTGCTGAACCTAGGGCACTCTGTGCTGTGCAGATGTAGGTCCCAGCGTGCTCTGGTTTGGCTGGTGAGAGCTAGTGAGGGGAGAGAGTGCATAGTGAGCACCTCACATGTCCTGGAGTATGCAGCACCCTGGGATGTCCCACTCACCTGCAGCACAGCCTGGCTGTCCATGTGCAGCAGCGTCTGGTGCTCCACCTTCTGCCGTGAACCCAGTCGGCTCCAGCGCACCAGGGGCCGTGGCTCACCCCGGCCCAGGCACTCCAGGCTGAGAGATTTGCCTTCCTTCACTGTCACAGGACCTGGTGGCATCACTGACACTGTGGGGGCACCTGGAGGGTGGGGAAGGAGTCAGTGTGGGGATGGGCACGGGGACATCACCACCCGAGGGGCACCTGGAGGACATCACAGGGAAGGAGGTGGAGATACAGGGGTATCTGAAACCCCAGGGGTGCCTGAAGGATATCTGCATAGGAACATGGAACCGCCACCCCAAGGGCACCTGAAGGATGTCAGCATAGGGACGGGGACACCACCACCCCAGAAGCATCCGAAGAACATCCCAAAAGGACAGGGACGGGATCACTACCACCCTTTGGGCACCAAGGCCATAAGGGGATGGGGACACCACAAGATACAGAAGATATCAATATAGGGATAGAGACATCAGAATGGAAATGGAGGCACCACGACCATCCTGGAGCATATGGGTGACAATATGGGGACAAGGATGGAGACATCACCACCCTAAGAGCATGTGAAGCATGAGGACGTAGGGACAGAGATGGGGACACCCAGCCAACTTGTACCTTGCACCAGGAGGTTGACAACGCTGCTGGCAACGCCAAAGCGGTTGGAGGCAACACAGTGGTATGCACCCTGGTTGCCCACATGGGCACCAGTGATGGAGATGACAGAACCATTGGCACTGATCTTCACATTATCTGGGCAAGGAGAAGGTTCAGTGCCTGGGTGACCACAGGGACCATGCCTGGGCCACCCAAGGGACCACTGTACCTTGGAGGTGTTGGCTAGGTCCCATCCGCCAGGTGATGTTGATGGGCCGAGCACCATCATGGATGCGGCACTTAAAGGTGGCATCCTCGCCCGGGGCCACAGCCATGCTGTGCGGGTCAATGGAGATGATGGGGCTCTGCAGCCCTGTGGGGACAAGGGACAGGGAAGCCACTGAGGTCACCCACACTGCCCCTGGCACCAGTTCTCTTCTTTGCCCTGTGGATGCACTCACGGTAGCTGGAGCTGTCACGTGAGGTGACGGTGACAACAACAGTGGCCTCACGGGAGGTGCTGCCCAAGTCTGCCCGGCAGACGTACTCGCCCGAATCGGCCACAGAGAGCTGGGAGAGCCTCAGGCGGGACCCTGACATCTGGGGGATGGCAAGGGGTAGCATCAGCTGGATGCGTGGGGCCACCAGCCTCTACCCTGCCACATCCCCACTTACCTGGTGCTTGGCTGGGAGGGACCCGCCGCGCTTATACCAGGTGAAGGTGGCCTGGTCCTGGCCAGCCACCACGCAGTCAAGGTCCAGGGTCTGCCCTTCAGTGACAGAGGATGCTGAGGACTCAATGTGGATAGGCAGCGTGACACCGGAGGCTGCATGGGCAGAGTTAAGGCTCAGGTCCCTTCCAGCATCAGGGACCAGCACAGTCCACATAGCCCCATCCACAGCATGGCACTCACAGCGGGAGGGGCCAGCATCATCATCAATGGTGACAACGAGGGACGTCTCCTGTGTGACACCGCCTGTAGTCACCCGGCACACATATTCACCCGAATCGGCTGCTGACACCTGGGGGATGCGCAGGCGGGTGCCTGACACCTGTTGGGGACACCATGGGGACATGTCAGTACCAGAGAGTGGAGGACAGGACAGGATATTGGGGTGACCTCCCACTCTCTATGCCCTACCTGGTGGCCAGCAGGCAGGGAGCCACCACGCTTGTACCAGGTGACAGTAGTGGGACCAGATCCTGCCACCACACAGTTGAGGTCCAGGGTCTGTCCTTCGGCGATGGCAGAGGATGAAGACTCAATGTGTACAGGCTGGGAGGCTCCAGGGGCTGGGAACAGGGAATGGGGACATTCAGCACCGTGGTGGTACACGTCTATCCCAAGTGCTGCTCTTTCACTTGCACTCACAGTAATAGGTGCCAGCACTGCTGGGCACGGTGACAATGACGGAGGCCTCCTGCGTGGCAGTCCCCAGGGTGACCCGGCACACGTATTCGCCCGAATCGGCCACCGACACCTGGGTGAGGCGCAGGTGGGTGCCCGACACCTGTTTGGACACAGCAGGGACACGTCAGTACCAGCGAGCAGTGACAGTGCAAGTTGTAGGGCTAAGCCCTCCAAGTGACACCAGCTCCTTGCACCCTACCTGGCTGTTAGGGGGCAGAGCCCCACCACGTCGGTACCAGGTGACCTGGGGGTGGCCCTGCCCGGCCACCATGCAGTTGAGGTCCAGGGTCTGTCCTTCAGTGACAGAGGCGGATGAAGTCTCGATCCTCACAGGTGGTGTGACGCCCACAGCTGAGGAGCAGCGGGGTCAGTGGGTGCAGACACCCCATGGTCATGGCCTTGTGTGCCCTCCCAGTCCACACTCCCAGTACCATATGAGGAGCCAGAACCAGTCTGGATGGTGACAATGAGGGATGTCTCATGTGTGACGCTGCCTGTGGTCACCCGGCACACGTACTCGCCTGAATCGGCCGCTGAGACCTGGGGGATGCGCAGGCGGGTGCCTGACACCTGGAGGAACACACAGCAGATGAACATCTTGACACCCCAAAACCCTTCTTTCAGCCTCAATGTGCTTCACTGACATTCCCACCTACCTGGTGCTTGGCCGGCAGGGACCCGCCACGCTTGTACCAGGTGATGGTGGCCTGGCCCTGGCTGGCCACGATGCAGTCAAGGTCCAGAGTCTGTCCCTCAGACACGGAGGATGATGAGGACTCAATGCGTACCGGGGGTGTGACACCAGAGGCTGGGGATGAAGGCAGCATGGTCACTCCATGGGGACATGTAGTGACACGATCCCATGTCCCCATCCCTTTCCAGTCCCACTCACGGTAGGAGCCGGCCCTGCTGGGCTGGATGGTCACCATGACGCTGGCTTCCTTGGTGGTGGCCCCGCTGCTCACCCGGCACACGTATTCACCCGAGTCGGCCGCTGTCACCTGCAGCAGCCGCAGGCGGGAGCCAGACACCTGCAGAGGGGACAGGGGGACATTGGAGCCAGTGTGGGACTGCTGTGACTTGCATGAGAATTTGTAGGCTTGCACAGGGGCCATTGGTTTGCAAGGAGACTTGGGACTGCATGGAGCCAAGACAGTTTGCATGGGACCATCTGGGCTTGTGCAAACGCTATTTGGTCTTGCATAGGACAATGCATGCATATGGCCACTTGAAACTGCCTGGTTGCCAATTCGGCTTGCATGGGGACATGTGGAATTGCATGGTGCCATTTGAGCTTACATGGGATCATTTGGATTTGCACAAATGCCATTTGTGCTTTGACAGGACCAATCAAGAGCTGGTTTTGCCTGAGGAAATCTGGGCTTGTGTGGGGATGTTTGAGTTTGCCTGAGAACATCTAGGCTTGCACACAGCCATGTGGCCTTGCATAGGTCCGTAGATCAGCCCCAACCTTCCCTACTTTAGAGACAGTCCCCTCTGTGTCCCCTACCTGGTGCCTGGCCGGCAGGGACCCACCACGCTTATACCAGGTGACAGTGGCTTGTGCAGAGTTGGCAATGATGCAGTTGAGGTCCAGGATCTGCCCCTCGGTTACAGTGGAGGATGAGGACTCAATGCGCAGTGGCGTTGTGCCACCTGGGGCTGAGGACCGAGATGGGAGAGTTACAGACAGCATCATGCACCACCAAATGTGGCCCACCTAAGGGCACCAGGATCCTGGGAGGCCACCAGGAGCAGGACTCAGGCTGTGTCATGCTCCCTGCTACTAGGGACATGGTGGGTGTTCAGCTCCATTTCTCCCTGCTCGGTGCTTTCTGCATGGCTGCATGGCAGCTTTGCACCCCTACAGGTGTGCGTGCAGGGCTGCCCCCAAAGGCTGTAACCAGGTGGCACCTGGTGACAGTGAACCCAGAATGAGTACGCACATGGGTGGCAGCTCCAAGGAGCATCACCTGCCTGCAGGAAACATCCCTGTTCCCTCCCCATCCCCACTCACGGTAGGAGCTGGCCCCGCTGGGCTGGATTGTCACTATGACGCTGGCTTCCTTGGTGGTGGCCCCGCTGCTCACCCGACACACGTACTCACCCGAGTCGGCTGCAGTCACCTGCAGCAGCCGCAGGCGGGAGCCAGACACCTGTGAGGAGGAGGCAGGAGGTCACTGAACTCCATGTGGAGCTGATTGGGCTTGCATGGCATCATCTGCCCTTGCATAGGATCACATGGGCTTGCATGTGACCACGGGTCAAACCCAGCCATCGCACCCTGAGGACAGTCCCCTGTGCATCCCTTACCTGATGCCTGGCAGGCAGGGACCCACCGCGCTTGTACCAGGTGACAGTGGCTTGTGCAGGACTGGCAATGACACAGTTCAGGTCCAGGGTCTGCCCCTCGGTGACAGTGGAGGATGAGGACTCAATGCGTAGTGGTGTCGTGCCACCCGAGGCTGGGGATGGAGACAGGAGGGTGGCATTGTGACAATGGCTGAGCTCCACCAGCAGGAACACACAAGCACCAGCTCAGTGCTGCAGTTCATGAGGACAGCCCGTGGGCAGTGTAACCCCTGATCCCCACTCACAGTAGGAGCCGGCCCCGCTGGGCTCGATTGTGACCATGACACTGGCTTCCTTGGTGGTGGCCCCGTTGCTCACCCGGCACACGTACTCACCCGAGTCGGCCGCTGTCACCTGTAGCAGACGCAGGCGGGAACCAGACACCTGTGGAAGGACAGAGGAACACCGGAGCCTGCATAGTGTTGCTGGGGCTTCCATGGGTCCACCTGGGCTCGCACAGTAATAACTGGGCTTGCAAGGGACATGAATCATTCCTGACCTTCCCCACCTTGGAGACAGACTCTGACATGCCCTACCTGGTGTCTGGCTGGCAGGGACCCACCACGCTTGTACCAGGTGACAGTGGCCTGAGAGGAGCTGGCAACGACACAGTTGAGGTCTAGGGTCTGTCCTTCAGCCACGGCAGAGGAGGATGCTTCAATCCTGACGGGAGCCTGGCCACCTGAGGCTGGTCGTCCTGGAGAGGGAAGGAGTGATGGTCGGATGATGGCATGACACCTGGGGCCATCCATGGCCACCTGCAGTGCAGGGCCCAGCCTCACCATAGGGCAAACCAGAATTGGACACAACGGTGACGATGACAGATGCCTCCCGGACACTGGTCCCTGAGCTTGCCCGGCACACATACTCGCCCGAATCAGCCACAGTGACATGGGGGACACGGAGACGGGATCCTGATACCTGGCGGGGACACATCAGTATCAGAGAGAGGAGCACAGGGCAGGATTCGGAGTGGCCTTCTGTTCCCTGTGCCCTACCTGGTGGCCTGCTGGCAGGGAGCCGCCACGCTTGTACCAGGTGACAGTGACTTGGCCAGATCCTGCCACCACGCAGTCTAGGTCCAGGGTCTGTCCCTCAGTGACAGAAGGTGACGAGGACTCGATACGCACAGGTGGTGCAGCTCCTACAGGAATCAAGGTGGGCTGTAGAAGCAGCAGGCACCCAGGGCACCCCAAAAGCATCCCCAAACCCTGTGGCATCTCCAAAGCAGCATCCCCAACCCTTACCTGGCACCACCACCACCTCGATGCTGGCGCGGGCTGTGCCAGCAGCACTGGTGCCCACGCAGAGGTAGATGCCACCGTCAGCAACAGTGATGGAAGGGATGACCAGTGTGGCGATGTCAGTGCGTTCAGAGCGGGACTGCAGCATGGGGATGGGGTGAGTGGTGCCTAGAGCATGCCACCAGACCCCAGAACACCTCTGGGTGCTGTAGCCAGCTCACCTGGGGTGGCAAAGTGCCACCCTGCTTCTCCCAGGAGATGGTGGCAGAGGGTGACCCGGACACACGGCAGTACAGCCGCACTGTTGAGCCCTCCTGCACCTCCGTCCTCTCTGGGCTAACCTGCACCCGTGGCTCATTGGCACCTGCAGGCAGCATGCGTTCAGTGCCAGCACCGCAATGGGGACATCAAGGACATCAGAGGACACTGGGGACATTGGGGTGCAATGCTCACCTTGCACTTGAAGGTAACCCCGTGCCATGTCCTGCCCGGCACTGTTGCGTGCGCGGCATGCGTAGTGCCCTTCATCAGATGGCTCGACAGAACTGAACCGCAGCGTGTCACCCTGGACAATCGCTCGCGGTGGCAGTGCACCTGCAGGGACACGGGCACCACATCACCCCCAATGCATCCCCCAGCCCAGTCCCCATGTCCCCACACATGGTGAGCACCTACCGAGCCACTCGAGGGCGGGTGTGGGACTGCCGGTGGCCACGCAGCGGAACTCGGCTGGCTGCCCCAGTGCCACGCTCAGCTGCGCTGGCTCCACACTGGCGGTGGGGGCGGTGGCAGTGGCAGCTGTGGTAACACGTGGCGGGGGCTCAGGGTGCGCCGGTGCCCTCCAGGGGGTGGCACAAAGCAGAGCAATGGCGTGGTGTGGGGTAAGCGGTGGAGCCCAGCATGCAGCAGGCAGGGGGTGTGCGTGGCCCCAAACAGGTCCCCTTGCGGTGACTTACCTGGTCTGTGCCCCTCCATAAACTCCACAGGTCCATAATACATCTGGGTTTTCGAGGGGGCTGAAAGGGCAAGACCAGGTTTAAACTTGATGGGGCCCGTCACCCCAGTGTCTGGGTTCCAGCTTTTCCAGGAGCTTTCACCCAAACAACACTTGGGGCTCCCACTGCTCAGCTCCTGCCCATTTGGAGGCACCCCTCAAGGCTTTAGGGGGAGAGGAACACACCCTGGACGTAGAGTGTGGCTGTGCCCTCGTCCATGTCCAGCATGTTGGAACCAGTGCATACGTAGACACCAGCATCCTCAGGCTGCACGTTGCGGATAGTTAGGATGCCATTGAAGTCCATGGCACGTGATGGCAGCGTCCCGTGGTTCTGTCGTGTCCACACCAGGGTGTAGGCAGGGGACTGGTGGAGGACAGGGAGTGAGGAGATACTCAAGGGTGCTTGTAGGACCCACACGGTTGGATGGGCACCCAGGGGTGTCTGTGTGCCCTGCATGGCACCACGAGGACCCACTCAGGGACAGATGGGCATCTAAATGTGTTTCCACCCCTGTGTGGAAAACCAGGGGTGTCTGTGTGCCATCCTGGTGGACACTCAAGGGTGCCACTGAACCATGGGTCCAGGGAGGTGGCCAGGGGTGTCTGTGTGTCCCTGTGGCCATGTTGGTGCCTAAGGGTGGCTGTATGGTGACATGGGCACTCAAAAGGCCTGAAGGATCCAGAGAGCACCCATGAGTGCCCATATTCCCCAGATGACCCAGAAAGCACTCATGGGTTCCCCTTTGAGACCTCCTGAGCTCTCAGGGGTGCCTGTGCCCCCTGCTCACCTTGCTCTTGGCTGTGCAGATGAAGGTGACATCAGTCCCAGGCTTCACTCTCTGCACCCTCTTCTCCTCCACAGTGACAGTGATGGGCTTGGTGGGGGTCTCTGTGCACAGACAAGAGGGCTGAGCCCCATCCGTGTCTTCATTCCCTGTCACCACCCCACCACCCCCAATCCCCTACCAGTGACGATGACCTCAGCGCGGCTGGTGTTGCTGTGCTGCAGGTTGCGGCAGGAGCAGACATAGACACCAGCCTCAGAGGGCTGGATGCTGGCGAAGTGCAGCTCCTCACCTGGGGGAATGGGGTGGGTGAGACTCCCATGTCCCCACCCTCATCTCTCGTTCTCATCCCCATCCCCACCCCTGCCCTATCCAAGTCCCAATCCCTTCAGTTCCTCGTGGCTGTTGGCAACTATAAGCATCCCCATCTCTGCCCTACTCCTATCCCATTTTCTTGTCCCCATTACTGCCTCCACCCCCATCCCCATCCCAAGACCTTGCCTTGCCGCCGGCTCTGGGCACTGCTGGGTAGGGGCCGTCCATCCTCCCGGGACCAGTGGTAGTACAACGGGGGCTCCCCACTGGCCTGGCACCGCAGTGTGACTGCGCTGCCCTGCGGCACTGCCGTGCGCGGTGGGTGGACACGGACAGCAAGCAGGGACGGTGAGCCCAGCGGGACACAGGTCTGGCCCCTCACACTGGGGTCTCCTGCATAGCCTGGAGCACACCTGTGGGGGGACATGAGAGGAGGATATTGGGGTTGATATAGGGATGGGGATATCAGGGTGAGGAAATGACTGTGCTGAGATGAGGATTTTGGGGTGGGGATATGGGGGTGATGTTATGGGGGAGGGATATCAGGATGGGGACACTGGGGTAAGGAATACTCAGGTGAGGATGTGATGATATTGGTTGTGAGAAGGCTGGGGAGGGGAAAAGGGGTGACAACATTGGTCTGAAAAATCAAGGTGAGGATGTTGGGGCAAAGATATGGGAATGTCAGGTTGCCCATACTGGGGTGTGGATGTTGGAGTACAGATATTGGGGTTGGGATACAGGAAGGATGTTGGATTGGGGTGATGATATTGGGTTGGGAATGTTCAGGTGTGGATATAGGGATAAGAATATGGGGGGGATATTGGGATGGAGATATTGGGATGATTATATTTGAGTCACGATACTGGAATGGAGGTTTTGGGGTGGAAACGTTGAGGAGAGGATATGAATATAGAATACATTCTAGTCAGGTGGGGATATCAGGATGTGGACAGAGGGTGAGGAGAGCCAAGTTGATTGTTGGGATGACAACGTAAAGGTGAGCATATCAAAGCGGGTACACTGAGGTGCAAGTATCTGAGTGGGTCCTTCGGGCTGAGAATATTAGGGTGGGTATACCAAAGTGGGTACTTCAGAGTGTGGATAATGGGGTGGATCCATCAGGGTGAGGACACAGGGGTGAGTCTATCAGGATGGGTATATTGGGGTGAGCCCATCAGGTGCCCCCATGCTGCTCACCGCTCGCAGTACTGCCCGGTGTATCCTGGCTCGCAGGCAGTGCAGCGGTACCCGCCACCTCCCAGGCTCTCACAGGTCCTCGAGAACCTGCAGGGACAATAGGGTAGCATGGGGCTGACCCCTCCCCGTGCCCACAGCCCCCAGCACTCACTGATTCTCTGGGTGCAGCAGCGGGCAGGCGCAGGGCTGGCAGTCCTCAGGTGTGCCAGCGGTGGCATCCCCGTAGAAACCAGGAGCACATTGATCGCAGAAATCCCCCGCCGTGTTGTGCAGGCAGCCCTGTGGGGCACACAGCAACGAGAGGATGTCCCTGCCAGGTGACCCCCCATCCCAGAGCACTGTGTGCTGCCAGCAGCCCTCCCCACTCACGGAGCAGAGGCCGCTCTCGGGGTGGCAGGCGTCGGAGTGGCCATTGCACTCGCAGAGCTCGCAGTGCCCCAGGTACAGGCCTCCCCCAGTGCGCGTGTAGCCAGGAGCACAGTCCTGAGGGGAAGAGAAAGACAGTCAGTGCCACGGCCACAACAAGGCCCGCAGGATGGGTAGGACCACGCAGGCCGCACCAGGCCCCATGCGGCGTGCAGGGCAGTGCAGGCTGCACTGGGCCTACAGGCCTTGCAATCCCAGCTCACCTGGCAGGACAGGCCGCGATAGCCCGGCGGGCACCGGCACTCCTCCACCTCTGGTGCTGGGGGCAGGCCGGGCCGGGGGGGGACAGCTGTGTCCATGCTGAGGGCGGCAATGGCAGCCCAGGCCATGCTGCTGGCGTAGGTGGCACGGATGAGGATCTCGTCGAGGTCCGCCAGTGCCATCATCAGGTGCTCCCGTGTGGCCGGCTGCCCGTCTGGCCGCTGCCAGTGGTGCTGCAGGCAGGGGGTGATGTCAGGGGGGCACCACCTCAGTGCACCCCCCTGGAGGATGAGGACCAGCTGAGCCCAATTCTCCTACCTCCCGGAAAACAATCTCAAAGGCACGCGGTGTGCGGGGCAGCAGTTCAGGCTGATAGGCGACCAGTGTGATGTCGTTGCCCTGTGGGTGAAGAGGGGGGGGTCAGCATATCCCAGTGCCAAACATCCCCGCAATCCCATAATCACCTACTGACCGTGATCTGGATGTCGGCATCAGGCAGGGGGCCTCCCCGGCCCCCTGGGGTGTAGGTCAGGGTGTAGCGGAGCCGCCCACCGTAGGAGCCCACCTGTGGGTGGGAAAGGGGTGGTGGGAATTGGGGGTGCCCAGTGCAAGTGTGGGCCCCTGCTCAGAGCAGCAGGTAGGGAGGAAACTGGGGCTGCCACTGGGAAAAGGACGTGGGGAGGGGGAAAGGGAAGGGAGAGGGGGAAAGGGAAGGGAAGGAGGACATGGAAAGGGGAAGGAAAAAGTGAACAAATAAAGGGAAATGAGGAGAAAATAGGGGGAAAATAGGAAAAAATAGGGGGAAAAGGGGAAAAAGGAGAAATGGAGAAGAAAGGAAGGAGAAAAAAGAAAGGAGAAAAGAAAAAGGAGAAAGGAGAAAAGGAAAAAGGAAAAAGGAAAGAGGAAGAAAGGGCAAAAAGGAAAAAAGAGAAAAGAAACAAGAAGTAGAAGAATAAAAGAAAATAGAAAAGCAAAGTAGAAAGAGGAGAGGAAAAGAGAAAAAAGGAATAGAAGACAAGGAAACTGAAAAGATAAAGCAGAAGATAAGAAGAAAAAGGGCAGAGAAAAGAGCAAAAGAAGAAGAGAAAGTGAAAATGGAAGAGGAAGAAGAATGAAAGAAAAGGAAGGAGGGAGGAGGAGGCACTGGGAGTCCTCACCACATCTGAGCAGCTGGGGCCAAAGGTCCCCACCAGCCCCAGGGAAGGGATGCCCACAAGCAGTTACCTTGTCGCCCAGGTAGGGCTGGGGCAGCTGCCAGTAGTAGGACTCAGGGGACAGCTCCCCAAAGCGCCCATAGGTGAGCTGGGGCCCCTGGGTGCCCATTTCCACGCTGAAGCCAGTGGTCACGCGGGTGCTGCGCTGGCGGTTCACCAGCGCAAAGCCCTGCCAGCTCCCAGCAGCAAATGGAGTCCGCACCTGTGGGACAGTGGCTGAGTGCCTCGGGGACACCGGGGGACAGCAGGGACCTGAGGGGATGGGGGACTCACCGTGTCGCGGGAGTAGGAGGTGCTGGTGCAGTGCTGCACGATGCCCATGCAGAAGCAGGGCAGGCAGCCCACTGGGTTTTCGGCACTCAGGTGGAAGTGGTGGGGGCGGCAGGTGGCACAGCGCGGGCCCTCCACGTTGGCCTGTGGGATGGGGCAGGTGACGTTGTTATCCCCGTCCTGGGACAGGGACAGGGACAGGGCGCAGCAAGGGAACACGACTCACCTTGCACTGGCACAGCCCACTGGCATCACATTGCTCACTGGTGCTGCCCTGCATGTCACACTGGCACTGGCCACCAGCAGCACCTGGTTCTGGGGATGGCAGTGGGGGGAAAGAGGTTAACTAGGGTCCCCAGCATCAGCACGGGGACACTGCGTTTTCCCCTCCCCAAGGCTCACCACGGCACAGCTCTCCCCGCAGTGGGTCCCCCACGTAGCCAGGCAAGCACCTTTGAGGAAGAAGGAAATAAGGTGGTGAGGGGGGTCCTCAACACCCCCACGCACCTCCTTGACACCACTGTCCCCTGCACCTCTCGCAGAGCCGCCCGGTGTGTCCTGGAGTGCAGGCACTGCATGTGGGCTGCCCGTCTGTGTCCTCAAAGCAGCTCCTGCACGGGACAGGAGGACAAGGGTGATGGGTGCGCCCCAGCTGGCTGCGCTGGGGACACAGAAAGGGCTGGAGAGCACCTACTGGCTGTCAGTACGGGGACCGTGGCATGGGCAGGGCTTGCAGTCGCCTGGGGTCCCACGGGTGGCATCACCATAATAGCCAGGCTGGCACTTGTCACACTGAACACCCTCCGTGTGGTCCCGGCAGCCCTGGTATTGTGGGGAGAGGATGATGCTGGCATAACAGAAGGGTCCCCACCGTGTCCCCCACACCATCCCCACAACAGTGCCATGCTCACCTGGCACTCTCCGGTCTCGGGGTGGCACTCAGTGGCGTGCCCATGGCACTGACAGCGCTCACAGGTGCCCAGGTAGAGCCCGCTGGTGCTGCGCGTGTAGCCCACGTCACAGTCCTGCAGGGACAGGAACAGGTGTGGGCCACCAGTTGTGTCACCAAGGCTGTGGGGATGGTGGGGAGCTCACCTGGCATGAGGGGCCGCGGTAGCCAGGGGGGCAGGTGCAGTCCTCCACCTCCAATGCCGGTGGCCGGCCAGTGGCATGGGGCACGGCCACATCCAGACGGACATCAGTGAGCCTGGAGGGCGAGGCAGGACGTTCCCACCGCCCTTTCTGTGCATTCCCCATCCCCAGCCAGTGTCACCTGCCCCACTACCTGCTCTCTATCTGCTGCTCTGAGTAGGACGCACGGATCATAAGGACATCGATGTCGGCCAGGGCCATCAGGAGGTGCTCCCGGGTGGCATCGCGCCCATCTGCTCTGCGCCAGGCATGCTGCTGGCACAACCCTGTGGTGACCAACACGTTCCTGAAGCCCCCATACCCACCCCAGGGGGACACTGGCTCTCACCTCACGGAAGGGCACGGTGACAGTGGTGGGGACATCGAGCATAGGGCTGGCATTGGAGAAGTACTTGAGAGAGATCCCGTTGCCTTGCAGCAGGACATCGGGCTGGTGCTTCAGCAGATGGGCACCCGCCGGTGCATGGTGTGTCACCATATACTTCAGCTCACCCCCATATGACGTCACCTGCACAGGGACAGGGCTCAGCCGGGCTCAGGGGGCTCCCAGCAGCCCCCTGTCCCTGCCTGTGGCACCTTGTCTCCAGTGAAGGATGAGGGCAGCACCCAGAAGTAGACGTCACGAGGCAGCGTGTGGAAGTCTGAGAAGATGAGTTCCCCCGGGGCGGTGAAGCGCGAGCCCTCGATCGCTGTCCTTGTGCCCGCCAGGTTGGCCAGGTGCAGTGGTGCCACCTCCTCAGAGGTGACACGGACCTGTGGTGGTGGGGGACAGGGTCATGGGCACCCGTGTTGGGGTACAGCACAGCACAGCATGGCACAGCGCAACGCAGCATGGAACAATGTGGCACTGCACAATGTGGCATGGCATGACACGTCAAGACAGTGTAACAGAACATGGCACACAATGGCACTGCCCAATGTAGCACAACACAGCCCACCTGATCGCGGCTCCAGGAGGAGCTGGCACACTGCCGCGAGACGCCCATGCAGAAGCACTTGAGGCAGCCATCAGGGTTGGCATCGCTCAGGTGGAAGGTCCCCACGGCGCACTCGTCACATTGCCGCCCCGTCACGTTGGGCTGCGGGAGGGAGACAGGCAGTGGGAAACTGGTGGCCACGGGGATGGGGAAACTGGGTGCTGCAAGGGACTGGATTGGGTGCGGGGGGGAAATGGAAAGAGTCTAATGGGGGTCAGGATTGGGTGCTGCAGGGCTGGGGCCAGCACACACCCACCTTGCAGCGGCATGTGCCGCCCACTGCGTCCTTGCCCCCACGTGCATCACACTTGATGAGCTCCTGGCCTGTGTTGAGAGGAGGGTGAGGGTGGGCAGAGCCAGAGAGGATGGAAGGGACGTGGGGGACACTCACCAATGCGGGTGCACTTGCCGCCAGGCTGGATGGGGTTTCCCTCATAGCCGGGAGCACACCTGTGGGGACAAGGGGTGGTGGGAGGAAGCTGGGTACACTCGCTTCCTGATGGTGCTTCATCCTCACCCTGCACACCCACCTCTCACAGCGGCGACCAGCATAGCCAGGGGCACAGGCATCACAGGTGGCCTGGCCATCTGTGTCCAGGAAGCACGACTCGGAGAACCTGCAGAGAGAGGATGGTGATGTGAGAACAGTGATGCAGGACCAGGACGTCACACCAGGCATCCCCAGGTGGCACCCACCTGCGGGCCGGCTCTGTGTAGGGGCAGGGGCAGGGGCGGCAGGCAGTGGCCGTGCCCTGCGTGGCATCACCAAAGAAGCCAGGTTTGCACTTCTCACACTGGGGACCCTCGGTGTTGTGCTGGCAGTTCTGGAGGGTGGTACAGGGTTTAGCAGCACTGTCCCACAGCCAAGCTACTGTGCCTCACATCCCCATCCTTACCAGGCAATGCCCGTAGACCTGGTCACAGGTGCTGGAGTGGCCATGACAGCTGCAGCCGGAGCACGTCCCCAGGTAGGGGCCATGAGGAACCCTCTCAAAGTTGGCAGCACACCGTTGGCACGACAGCCCCGTGTAGCCCACAGGGCACCTGGGGACACAGCAGTGTGATGGTGGCACTGCAGAGGTGCCACCACCCTGGTGTCATCATTGCTTTGCCACCACCAGTCACCTGCACTCCTCAACATCCCCAGCGGGTTCCAAGCCAGTGTCCCCAGGACCGGTGATATCCATGGCCACGTCGCTGAGCCCCACGCTGGCCATGCGCCCATCATACACCGCTCGCACCAAGATGCCTTCCAGCTTCTGCAGCACCATCAGCAGCAGCTCCCGGCTCACTGGCGCGCCCGTCTCATCCTCCCAGTTGTCCTGCAGGGGATGGTGACACCGCCATCACCAAGGAGCACCACCTGCGACCACTGGTGACAGTCAGCACCTATCCCCAGCACACCCACCTCAGTGAAGGGGATGCGGCGGCGGTTGAGGATGTCAGGCTGGGCAGCCCCAGCGTGTGCCCGGAGTTGGCGGCCGTGGCCCCAAAGCAGCACGTCGGGGCGCGGGGCTGGCTCAGGAGGCCCTCGGCCAAGCCGGTAGCGCACACCGTAGCTCAGTGCTCCTCCATAGGCATCCACCTGGCAGCAGAAGCATGGGGTCAGCAGTAGCAACAGCATGTCCCCCAGCCCCATCACTATTCCACAGCGGTCACCTTGTCACCCAGGAATTGGGCTGGCAATGCCCAGAAGGCATCGAGGGCCAGGAAGCGCCGGGACAGGTCCAGCAGCTGGAATTCCTCAGTGGCCATGTCCACGTGCAGCTGGGTGGCTGACAGAGCTGGCACGGATGGGGCTGATGCCACCGTCACGTTGACACCTGCAGGGAGAAACTCAGTTCTGCATATCCCCAAACGCTGTGTCCCTCCCCCCCATCCCAATCACTCACCCTTGAAGTCATTGGGGCGATTGAAGCTCAGGTGAATGCGGTGACGGTGGCGAGTGGTGGCATGGCAGGAGGAGGTGACACCGAAGCAGAAGCAGGGCAGGCAGCGGGATGTGCCTGTCACCTGGAAGTGACCCTCAGGGCAGGGACCTGCAGGAAAAGGTGGGATGTGGGTGAGGGCGCAAGGATGGGATGGGATGGGATGGGATGGGATGGGATGGGATGGGATGGGATGGGATGGGATGGGATGGGATAGGGAGGTGGTGGCAGCCGAGGATGCTCACCAGGGCGCGGGGTGACAGTAAGGATGCTGTCGGGGATGCCGAAGACCATGCCGCGGGTGTTGATGGCCTCGCAGGTATAGGCGCCCTGGTCAGTTTCCTTCACATCTCGGATGGTCAGCGTGCCCTGCCCGCCCTCGCTCACGATGGTCACCCTGCACAGCAGGTCAGCACACCGCACGCCCGGCACGTGGCACCAGCACGGCACCAGCATGGTACCCTGCCCGCGCTGCCTGCCCCAAGCCCCACCCCCAGCAGAAGCCCCACCCATCGCCACAAAGCTCCTCCCACCTCGGGCCACACCCAGCAATAAGCCCCACCCCCTTCAGCATAGCCCCTCCCCCGGGCACACCGACCTGCGGCTGGCTGGGATGCTGCCCCAGTTGAGGCGCCAGGTGATGATGGGGGTGGGCACCCCGGTGGCCACGCAGGTGAAGCTCACCGTCTGCCCCGGCACCGCCCGCACCGACTCCTGCGGCGGCGTCACCACCTGCGGCGGCACTGCGGAGCGATGCATGTCAGTCCCAGCCCAGCATCCAGCCCAGCACCGCACCACGCTGCACTGCCCGTGTCCCCAGGTGGCACTTACTGCAGCCGACCTCGTCAGAGCGGTCGGGGCAGTCGGGCTCCTCGTCGCAGTGGTAGCTGGCGGGGATGCAGGCACCGCTGACCACGCAGCTGAACTGGTCGGGGCTGCAGGGCATGCCGGGCACCTTGGTGGCTGTGGGGACATGGGCCGTCAGGCAGCGCCGTGCCACACGTCCCCACGCCCCACACCACACTCACGGCAGCCGATCTCATCTGAGCCGTCCCCGCAGTCGTTGTCCCCATCGCAGCGCCACAGCTTCAGGGCACAGTGCCCATTGCGGCACTTGAACTCGTTGGGTTCACAGGGTGACGGGGTGCCTAAGGGGGGCACAGTGAGGGTCAGTGCCTGCAGGGCCGCCACTGCCATCCCCGCTCCCCGGCCACTCACCACAGCCCTCCTCATCGCTGCCATCGGCGCAGTCGCGCTCTCCATCGCAGAGGTAATCGCGGGGTACGCAGCGCCCATCAGCACAGGCAGTCTCAGCAGGGCGGCAGCCGTGGGGCGGCGGTGGGGGGCGGCGGGTGGCGGGGGGGGTGGTGAGGGCCGGCCGGGGGGTGGTGGCAGGACGTGCAGAGCTGGGGGCTGCAGCAGTGCTGGGGAGGAGCTCAGCACAGCCCTGCTCGTCTGACGCATCCAGGCAGTCGGGCCGGCGGTCGCAGTGGTACTCGCGGGCGATACATTCACCGCTGCCACAGGAGAACTCCAGAGGGGTGCAGGGGCGCAGCTGGGGGGTCACTGCAGAGGGAGGAGCAGCGGTCAGGGTGGGGGGTCCCCGAATTCAGGTGACACGCAGCCACTGTAGGGCATCGGTGCCAAAGAAGGGCTCGAGGCACGCTGACACGCTGCGCCCCATGGGGGGTTACGGGGCTCTTCTGCCCACTCCCCACTCACCGGCCCCCAGGCGCCGGAACTGGAAGCCAGCAGGTGAGGTGACGTAGGAGGCGATGGAGCCGGCGCTCACCACACTGCGCAGCACGGCGCCGATCTGCTCCTCGTCCCCATTTCCCTCTGAGCCCACATCCAGCTCCACGAACACGCTGCCCTCCAGCTCTCTGTGGGCACAGGGTCAGTACTGCCCCACAGACCCCGCATGCCCCCCCACAAAGAGCCACACGTCCCCTATATCCCCACATCCCCCAACATCCCACAGCCCCCAAACCTCTCGTCTACCCTGTAACTTCATATCCTTCCCCAACCACCCTATTCCCCCCAACCACCCCATCCCCCCATAGCTCTCTGCCCCCCAAAACCCCTCAACCAGCCCACACCCGCACACCTCCCATGAGCCCCCAAAACTCCCCATCCTTCCCCAACCACTCCTGCACGCACAAAACCCTCCTATCATCCCAGATTCTCCCATCCCCTCAAATATACCCTGCACTCAGACTCCCCATCACCCCCCCATCCTTCTCTGCACCCTCAACCTCCCCATCCATCCCCCCCACTCCCTCGGCACCTCAAACCTCCCCATTCAACCCCTGCACATCCCTTGGGACCACCCTTCACCCACAAGTCTCCCCTACACCCCCAATATCCCCATAACCCCCAAAAACTCCCCCTCCCCCAAGCCCCCATTGTGCCCTCACTCACTTGATGAACACCACGCTGACCATCTGCTCCCCGGGGATCTTGTAATACTCTGACTCCAGCTGATTTGGGAAGAGACCCGGGGTCAGGGTGTGCCCCCCCGGCTGCTCCCCAACCCCACGGCCCCGCAGCCCCTCACCGTGTCCACCACAGCCTCGGACACCTCACGGAACTCCTCTGAGTTGGGGTCCTCCAGGCGGGGGCTGAAGTCGATGCTGCGGGTGAAGTTCACCAGCGCCCGGAAATAAACTGTGGGAGGAGTGTGGGAGGGGGGAAGGTCGGCACCCCAAAAACACCAAAACCACCAAAAACACCAGCCCGCCCCGCTGCCACAGGTAAGAGTGAGAGTCCCCAAAGTGCCACTTACTGATTGGGGGATCATCCTCGGGCTCAGCCACCACCATGCCCGCTGGGGGGGGCACGGCCGCTGCCGCCGAGGGGAGGAGGAAGAGGAAGAGAGGAGGAAGGAAAGCGGAGAGTATGGAGAACAGAGAGAGCGTGAGCACAGAGCAGCGCAGCTGTGTCACCCCACGGTGTCACCTGGTGATGTTCCCTTACCGGTGGGTGCCAACACTGTACCGGGCACCGGGGGTGTCGCAGCCACCAGCTCCACATCCCCACTGCCGAGCTCCCCACTGCCATCTGCAAAAGGGGACACTGTGAGCAGCTGGAGTACACACACACACACACACACATACACACACACACAGGTGCCACCCGGTGCCACATTACCTGCAGATGCTTCATCCGCCAGCAGGTCCTCATCGTCAGACAGCTGTGCGTAGTAGCGCCGGCGCCACGTGCTGCCAACGTGGTCGGGCACCGTGTCCTCGGGGAAGGAGCTCTCGGGCGGGATGGTGGCATGGCACACCTGGGGGGTCACAGCCATCACTGCACGGCCACGTCACCGCGCTCCCCCCGCAGCCGGGGCACATTGCTGTGTGCTGCGGTCACGGCGGGTGATGGAGGGGGGGGTGGTGTGTGTGGGGTGGGGGGGATGAGCTCATTGCCCCCCCGGCTCCGCTCGCCGCCCACCACCGCATTCCTGAGTCTGGCACCACCACGCAGGGCTGCACACAGCACAACCCCGTGAGTGTGTGTGTGTGTGTGCACAGCAGTGTGCAGTCATGTTGCATGAGCAGGGGGGCAGTAAAGGCTGGACCCCCCCCCGCTGCCCAGGAGGAATCCGTCGGGGCAGCACTTTGCTGTGCAAACAACAGCGGGTGGATTAAGCGGGCGCTGCACACAGGGCCCGGGGGGGGGGGGGGGATTTACCCACACAATGGGTGTAAATGGGCCCCCTCCCACCCCCTGCATGGCACAGAGCAGCACCCCAAAATAAGGCAGCAATGAGGGGGAGCTGCTGTTGGTGGGAGAGCTGCAGGCAGGGAAACTGAGGCACGGGGCCGTGCTGTGCATGTGCTGAATGCACCGAACTGGGTGTGCTCTGCTGCAGCTCCCCGTGCATGCACTGCACTCCCGGGAGCTCTAATGCCGCTCTCCAAGCGTGCCCCCCGTTGCAGTGCAGCCCTTCCCAGTGCACCCATGCATGCACTGAGCTGCGGGTGCTCAGCTGCCGCTCCCAACGCATGCAGCAGTTTGGGGCTCGGCTCTCATTGCTGTGCACAGAACTGCGGCCGCTCTGCCCCCACGGGTGGGAGATGCCCCCATCCCCCCCCACCCCCCCCCATCTGCCCGGCGGCGGGTCCAGCCGCCAACAGGGCGCGGAGTCGGGGCGGGGGAGGGGGGGGGGAGCCGTGTCCCCTCTCGGGTTTCCGGAAGCGGGTCGGGCTCCGGCCGGACACCGCCGCTCACATTTTCCATCTGCCGGCCCATGATCCCGCCCGGAGCCGCGGCCGGACCCGGGGGAGCGGGACGGGAGGAAGAGGAGGAGGAGGAAGCGCCACCCCGCTGTCACGTCCGCCGGCGCCACGTGCGGCTCCGCTCGACGCCCCGATGCGGGGAGGGTCCCTCCCCCACCGCCCCACAGCCCGGCCCCCCCCGCCCGGCGAGGAAGAGGAGGAAGCGGGGGGTGACGCAGCACAGGAAGGCCGGGCCCGGAGGGGCCGGGAATAATAACCGGGGGGGGGGGGGGGCGTTATTAATAGCCGCCCCCCTCCCCCCCCCCATTGTTTCCCCAAGGCCAAGAGGTGGTGTTCCCCCTCCCCGTCCCGTCCAGCTTCCTCCCAAGGGCCGTGGAGGAGGGGGGGGGGCACAGCTGGACGGGACCCTCCTGGGGGGTCAACAGCTGCATGACCCTCCCCTGCCCCCTCCAGCGATATGGGGGCGAAACAGCTGCGGGTGGGAGCGCTGGGCCGGGGACACGGGGGGGTAACGGACCGAGGGGGGGCAAAGGGGGGGGTGCATTCCTCCCCGCTCCGCATTGCCTAATTTATCCCGATTCGGGCCCCCCCGCCCCGCGCGGCCCGGCCGGGCCTTCTTTGGCCATATGAACGGACCCCCCCGTGCGCCCCCCCCATCCCCACGGGGGGGGGCCGTGCCAGCATGGCCCCGAGCAGAAAGGCGCTCTGTTCTCCGCCCCGGGCACCGTCCCAGCCCCACACCTCCCCCCAACACACAGAGACACGGGGCGTGGGGGGGACCCGAAACGCCTTCACCCCCCCACACCCGACGGGACCCCCCCACGGCGCCCCCCGGACGTATTTCGGGAGCGCTATTTTTGCATTCCTCCGTCAGCCGGTAAATATAGAGCGGCTGCGACTTAAGGGGGGGTGGGGGGGGTAACAGCGCCCCAAAAGCAGCGAGACCCCCATCCCCACCCCGCGGGGTCACGCGGGGCCGACGCGAGACCCCCATTCCAAAACGGGACGGGACCCTCGCGGAGACCCCACCTCCTCCCCGGGACCGCGCCGCTCCCGGCCCACGCGGGACTCCATCCCCCGCCTCCCCCCCCAGCCCGGACTCCAACCGCTGGACGGGACGCCACTCGGTGCCCCCCCCCCCCAACTCAACCCGTCCCGGTGCCGCCCCCCGACTCACTCCGAGCGCCGCCAGCAGCAGCAGCGCGGCGGGCACCGGCCGCCCCATCGCCCCGCTCCGCTCCGGCCCCGCTCCGCGCCCCGGCCCCGCTCCGCCCCACCGCGCTGAGCTTCGGGGCGGGGCCGCCGGGAAACGCGCCCACGGGGGGAAAGGGGCGCGGGGTGGGGGCGTGGGGTCAGAGAGCCGGGGTCACGTGGGGGCACCGCCGGGAGCGGGGCCGCGTGGGGACACCCGGGGGGACCGGCGTGGAACTGCGTGGGGAGCGGGACGCGGGGCGGCCGTGGGGCGCGGGGCGATGCGGGGCGGGGGGCAGCAGGAGCCGGGGGGTGCGGGGCGGGTGGGGGCTGCGGGGGTGCGGGTGAGAAGAGAGCGGGGCGCAGCTCGGGGGACAACGGGCTGCAGAGGGGCACGCTGGGGAGATGGGGCTGTGCGGGGCTGTGGCAGCACCCACACCCACCCTGCAGGGCGCACGAGGCCTTGTGCCCCCCAAGGCTGGGCGTTAATGGTTAACTCCGGCCCCACACCTGCACGTCTCCCATGGGGCAGCGCCCTGCTGTGCCCCCCGCGGGGCTCTGGGACACCACCCCATCCCCCAGCACTGTGCCCGTAGGGAAGGATCGCAGCCCTGAGCCCCTACGGCTCCTCCACGCCGTGCAGCCCCCAGCTGGGCACCGGCTGCCCGCTCCCAGGGGTGGCCTTGGGGCCAAGGAGGGGCTCTGATAAGGGGGGGATTTAAGGCCGGAGGGCGTCCCGTGCCACCTGGCCAAACCCTGAGCACAATGCTGGCGCTCCTCGTCCCCCTGCTGCTGCTGAATGTCGGTAAGTTGCCCCCAGACCCACCGCTGTCCCCTGGTTGGGGTCCTGCTGCCCCTCCAGGTGACGGTCACCCCATCGTGCAGGCTGCCGTGCTGCCGTGCTGCCCGACTCGTCACGGGTGGTGAACGGGCAGGATGCGGTGCCGTACAGCTGGCCATGGCAGGTGAGCAGCATGGGACGGGTCGGGGTTGAGATTAGGGTTAGGGTTGGGGTTGAGGTTGGGGATAGGGTTGGGGTTGAGGTTGAGGTTGGGGTTAAGTTTGGGGTTAGGAATTATGGTTACGGTTAGGGTTGGGATTAGGGTTAGGGGTGGGATCAGGGTTGAAGTTGGGTTGTGGTTGAGGTAGGGGTTGGGGTTATGGTGAAACTAGGGTTGGGGTGGCGGTTATGATGAGGACCAAGGTTAGAATGAGGCTTATGGCTACGATTGGGGTTATCATTATGTTTATAGTTATGGTTAGGGCTAATGCTGGGGTTTGGGTTAGGGGTGTTTGGGGGACAGGGATGGGGTCACTGCGGTGGGTGACACCTCGCTGACCCTGTGGCCCCTCAGATCTCCCTGCAGTACGAGCGCGACGGCACCTTCCGACACACCTGCGGCGGGACCCTCATCGCTCCCGACTGGGTGATGACAGCCGCACACTGCATCTCGTGAGCCACATGCCATGGGGTGGGCTGCAGGGTGGGCACAGGGATGGGGCGCAGGGATGATGTGCAGTGCACGGGGCGATGCAGCTCTGCTTGGAGCTGCAGCACTGAGGTGGGGGGAGCACAGCAGCAGGGGAGGATGGGGGCGGGAGGGCTGTCAGCCCCATTTGCTGGGCTCAGCAGGCACCGTGTCCCCGTGCAGCTCATCGCTCACCTATGAGGTGGTGCTGGGTGAGTACGACATGAGCTCCTCCGAAGGCCCCGAGCAGCGCATCCCCGTGGCAGCCGATGACATCTTCGTGCACCCCAAGTGGAGCAGCTTCTGCGTAGCCTGCGGGTGAGCGCGGCGCGGCGGCACAGGGCTGCGGTGCCCACCTGGGGGTCTCGCACCACTGACACGTGTGTCCCCACCTGCAGCAATGACATCGCCTTGCTGAAGCTGCGGCGCAACGCTGTGCTCAACGACTACGTGCAGATAGGGCGGCTGCCGCCTGCAGGCACCGTGCTGCCCAATGGCTACCCCTGCTATCTGAGCGGCTGGGGGAGGCTGACCAGTGCGTGCGGGGATGGAGGAGGGGGGTGGGGAGAGAGGGGAGGGTGTAGGGCACGGAGGCTGGTTGGAAGGGTGATGGATGGATGTGGGATATGGGGTGGAGGGATGGGTAGGTGGTGGGTGGAGGGATGGCTGGCTGTAGGATGAATGGATGGTTGTGGGACGGAGGTAGGACAGTTGGTGCTGGATGGGTGGATGGATGGTTTATGGGTGGATGAGGGTTGTAGAGATGGATGGATGCGTGGGTAGGTGTTACCTGTATGTTAAGGGTGGTGGGCCACTGGAACGGGTTGCCCAGAGAGGTTGTGGAGTCTCCTATGGAGATATTCAAGACCTGTCTGGATGCCAAGCTGTGTGTCCTATTGTAGGGAACCTGCTTTAACAGAAGGATTGGACTCAATCTCTTGAGGTCCCTCTGACTCTGTGTGGGATGGATACGTGATGGACATGGGGTGGTTGTGGGATGGATGGATGGATGGATGGATGGATGGATGGATGGATGGATGGATGGATGGATGGATGGATGGATGAGTGGATGGATGGATGGGTAGATGGGCATGGAATGGACGTGGAGCAGATGTGGGATGGATGTGGGACGGCTGAGGCTGGTGAGCAGGATGCTGGGTACCATGTTGTCCACCTGGGTCACTAAACATCCCCTACTGCCAGCGGGGGGACCATTGCCAGACAAACTTCAGGACGCTCTGATGCCGGTGGTGGATCACAAGCAGTGCACACAGCCCGACTGGTGGGGCAGCATTTCCATCCGCACCACCATGATCTGTGCTGGTGGCGCTGAGCAGGCCGGCTGCAACGTGAGTGCTGTGCTACACCGCACAACAACGAGGGGCTGGAGCACCCCAAACAACCCTGACCCTCATCCTGTCCCCAGGGCGACTCGGGCGGCCCCCTGAACTGCCAGGCTGAGGATGGGCAATGGGAGGTGCATGGCATCGCCAGCTTTGTGTCTGCTCTGGGCTGTGACGCTCCGAAGAAGCCGACTGTCTTCACGCGTGTCTCTGCCTTTGAGGACTGGATTGCCGAGGTGGGTACTGCTGGGATGGTGGGGATGGCAGAACACCCGGGGTGTGCCCCGGTGGCGCAGTGGTAGGAATGCCGCATTGCAACACTGGGGCCCGGGTGTTTGAATCCCCTGTGGCGCAAGTGGTAGAAGTGCCGCTCTGCAGCACAGAGGCTCGAATCCCGGGGGTTGGACTCGATGATCTCTAAGGTCCCTTCCAACCCGCACGAGACTATTACTATTACTATTACTATTATTACTATTACTATTACCGGGCTGCCAGGGCTGGAACAGGGGGGTGTCAGGGTGCTGGGATGTTGGGTTGTTGGGATACTGGAGTGTTTGGTGCTGGGACACTGGGATGTTGGGACACGGGTGATGGGATACTGGGATATTGTAGTGTTGGGATGTTGAGGTGCTGGGTGTTGGGGTGCTGAGATGTTGGAACACTGGGTGGCTGGGACACTGGTTTGTCAGAGTAGCAGGGTGTCAAGCTGTCAGCATATTGGGGTTCCAGTGTGCTGGGACACTGGGAGGGGGTGATCAAAGTTCCACAGTATTGGGCTGAGGGATGCTGAGATATTGGGGTACCAAGGTGCAGGGGTGCCGTCATGCTCTGATATTGGGGTGCTGAGCCCACCCTGAGCCACTTTTCTCTCCCAGACCATGGCAAACAACAGCTGAGTGGAGCAGCAGCGACCTCCATGCATCACAGTGCGCAAATAAACCTGTAGAGCTGACCCCGAGTGTCCTGTGTGCTGGGGGATGGGGGGGGGGGTGATGGTGCACAGCCAGGCACACACCTGGTGCGAGCAGCCGCATTGCCAGCAGATGGCACTGGCAGAGCGGGCACTGGCAGCGCGGTGGCACCGCAGGGATGGGCACATGGGATGCCATGCACTGCGGGAAGGGTCCCCTCATTGTCCTGGGATGTTGTAGGAGCAGCACCTGGAGACATTCAGATATCAGAGGGGTGGGCACGAGGTGCTCTGATGCCACGGGGATGGGTTCCAACCTCCACCCAAAGGCACCTGAGGCCACGGTGGTGATGGTCCCACAAGATGCCACAGGGACAGGCACCCGACACCTGAGCCCTATGGAACAAGTGCCCCGAGGTGCCCCGATGCCACGGGGAGGGGTCCCCTCTGGGCACCCCATTCTGCACACATGGCCATGGCAGCAGCTCTGTGCCCAGCTCTCGCCCGCCGCCTCCTGCCCTCCTGGCCTGGCTGTCTCCTCGCAACCACCGTCTGCAGCGCGTGACCAGGAACAAAGGGCCCTTTGACTGTGCCCGGCACGCATGGGGCCCCCGCTGCCCCCATCACATCCCGCTGGGAGCCCCACATCCCTGTGGGGACGAGGCCACCCTGAGCCAGATGGAAAATCCCATCACGTCCTGCTGCAGGCGCAAAGCTGCAGGGTTTTATGGGGCCCGGTGACCGTGAGGGGGACCTTTGCTCCCCAGGGGGGCCCTTTGCTCTTGCTGCTGAGGCCAGCTCAGCTCGTGACACCCTTGTGCAAGTGGTGCCACCCACATGAAGCTGGGACAGGTGGGTGGGCTGGGCAGGGGGCAGCTGGCATGGGTGCTGCACGGCTGATGTGGGTGCTGCAAGTGTGGCATGAGTGCTGCAAGTCTGCTATGGGTGGTGCAAGGTTCTACAAGGCTGGCACGAGTGGTACAAGGCTGTACAAGTGCTGTGCGCCTGGCACGGGTACTGCAAACTTGGCATGGGTGCTGCATGCCTGGCAAGGGCAGCATGGGGCTGGCACATGCACCATGAGCCGGGCTTGGGAACTTTGATCCTGGCACAGGCACTGCAGGGCCTGGCACGGCTCATGCAAGGCTGGCATGGACACCGTGAGCCTGGCACGGGCACGCGGCCGTGCAGCCCCAGGCAGCTCCTCCCTCACCGCGGTGCCATCCGCCTCCAAAACCCCCGTGTCCTCTGGCCGGACCCACCCCCACGGGTGACTCAGCCCGTTCCCGGCAAAGCCCGTCCCTATATAACACGGTGTCACCGTCGCGCACACAGCGCCTGCCTGGCCGCTGCCTCAGTTTCCCCACACCGCAGCCATGTGGATGGTGTCACCGCCGGTTGGTAAGTCCTGCTTCAATGCCCTTGACATCCCCTGGCCCAGCGCGAGGCTTCCTGTTGGAAATGGGCTGCTTTGGGTGTTTTGGGGTTTCCTGGTATATGTCGGCTGGGTGAGGTCTGCAGATGTGGGGTGGTTCAGGGTGATGGCACAGTGCGGCTCAATGCGCGGCCGGGTGCACTGCAGCGCTGTGATGGGAAGAAGTGAGAGCTGACCCTGCTCTGCCTTCGTGCTAAACCTGCCCTGGAACTCCCTGTTCTGAGCAGGTGCCCGTAACACACACAGGGTCAACGCAGAAAGAGACAAATCCATGTTTTCTCCCCCCCCCCCGGAACAGTAATAAAAGCACTGCCAGCGGTGGGGCCAAACCCCATTCTTTCTCCCCATATCACTGTGCCTTTGGGGCTGGGAATGCCAGGACCAGGTGCAGCGCTGTGCAGCATTGTGATGCGGCAGAACACAGTGCTGCCCACTGGGCATTGCTTTGCTTCAGACCAGTGGCCACTTTGGTCAGACCCCAAAATGCCACCTTTTGCCCACTTTTCCTCTCCCCACAGCACAGGAAGAGCCTAAAATTGCTCAGCCTCAGGGAGGGCACAGTGCGGTGCATGGGCTGCGTGCCCCAAAAATGCCGTTTCTTGCAGAAAACCAGGGCTGGAAGTGAACACCTCCCCGTGCCCGCCTCCTCAGGGTGTTTTTCCATGCACACCTGCCCGGCCCCAAACCGCAGCAGTGTGGCCTGGGGTGGGGTGGCCAAAGGTCAGCGGCAGCAGCACCCCCACCCTGCTCGGAAAGGAGGAATACTTGGAATATTTCCTTCCTGCAGGAGGGAGCGCGGGGACCCGGCCGTGCCGGGCGGCGGGGGGGGAGCGGTTGTGGCTCTTGTTGTGCTCTGACGTGCTGTTTTCTTTCAGATGAAGGATCTCACCAGCTTGCCTGGCTTTGGGACCACGGCAAAGGCAGGGTGCAAAACACACTAGTAGGACATGACCCTTAACACTTTCTCTAAAGCGTAGCTCTATAGGTATATAAGATCAATAGAGCTTAACACTGGGGTTGGCTTTTATTCTGAGCTTTGGGTTTGGCTTTTTTTTTTATTTTTTGGTTGGTTGGTTTTTCTTTTTTTGTTTGTTTGTTTGTTTGTTATTTTGGTAGTCTTTTGCTTTCTCCTTTGCCTCCTGCGGGCAGACAGAGGCAGGGGCTTGCAGAACCCGAATGGTTTGGGGAGAGGTGCAGGAGCATGAGGAGGAGGGGGAAAGCGCTGCGCGAAGGCTCCTGCCCACAAGCCTCCGCCATCCCCTTCCCATCGTCGGAGGGGGGCAGAGCACCGACCTGCTACCTTGGGCACTTAATAAACTCCCAGCCCCAAACCTGTGCCCTTGACCAGCATCTCGGCGGCTTGCAGGTATCTTCCAGTACACCAAGAAGCTGTTCCTGAGCAGGCCGGCGGGACGGGCGCAGGTGCTGGAGTTCATCCGGAAAAATGCGGCCAACGCGCTCTCCATGGCCAACCTGATGGTGGGGCTCTCCTCCATCCTCTGCAGCCTCAACAGGTGGGGGATGCACAGACTGAGGGGGCAGGTTGTGAAAGCAGTATGGGGCTGACGCCTCTCCCCCCACAGCCAGTACCACTGCTCCTGCTGGCTGCTCCTGCTGGGCTTCCTGCTCGATTTGGCCGACGGAGCCGTCGCCCGGCAGCTTGACGCCTGCTCAGCACTGGGTAAGCCCCAGGGCTGGGGATGTGCTGGGGGTACCAGCTGCGAGACGCCCCCTCACCCATTCACCCCCTGCAGGAGCCAAGCTGGATGACTTTGCCGACTTCACATCCTTCGGGCTGGCCACGGCACTGCTGCTGCAGCCACGCGGCATGCTGGACGGGCTGCTGGTCATCGCGTACGTGCTGGCTGTCTTTGCCCGCCTCTGCTTCTTCTCTAGTGGTAAGGATCAGGGTTTGCTCTGGGGCTGGGCACCCCACAGGGCTCCAGGCTGAGCACATGGCACCCCGCAGGGATCCCCTTCACCTACCGGGGCTTGCCATGCCCCTACGCTTCGTCGCTGTTGGCCAGCACCTTCTTGCTGACGGGTGGCCACGTGGTGCTGCTGCGCGTTGCTGCTATTGCCATGGTCCTCTTCATGGTTGACCGCGGGTTCTACCCCCACGACAAAGTGCTGGAGTCACAGTGCTGGAAGAAAGTGATCTATGCCGGAGGTAAGGAGCGGAGGTAAAACCCATCCTGCTTTCACAGTGGGTGCTCAGCCGTCCCATGGAGCAGCAATCCAGGGAGGTGTGGGAGTGACACTCTGCCCTTGACGGTGCCGGTTCCCCCCTGCAGGCATTGTGGCCATCCTGTTCTCGCCCACAACTGTTGCTCCCATCTACTACCTCGCCTGGTCGGCGTCGTACATCTTACTCCCCTTTGCCATCTGGAGCTGCAAAGCCTAATGGCCAAGCGGTGACAGCCCTGGCAAAGACTGCTCCACCTTAACCTCCACCGAACACATAGTACAGCACTCCTCTGCCTCACTCTCGGATGCCAGCACCAGGCTGTCTCAACCCCCACCTCCGTTAGCTCTTCCCAGAGAGGACAGCCACAGCAGCAGAGTCCCAAACCCAGCAGGCGCAACACTGCGGCCCCACAGGGTTTCCTACCACGGCAGAGCCTGCTTAGAAAACAGCTGAGCTCCCGCAGAGATGAACTTGGCACCAGCAGAGCTCAGGCCGGGCTCCAACCTGCCCTGCCCATCCGTACCCAGTGCCTCCTGCCAGTCCCACCAGCTGGGACACAGACGGAGGAGATGGCAGTGTGACCGACGCATTCCCACTGTACATAGTAATTTATTGAGGGCACAATTGCAGCGGCTTTATGTCCCCCAAATCCTCGCCATGAGGAGGAAGCAGCCCCTGCAGCAAGCGCCCCACGGCGGGATGGGAGACGGTCATCCATCACACCCGAGGGTGCCCCATTTCCTTGCAGAGCCCAGCCCTGAGGCACGGGGAATGCTCCGGTATTTACTCCTGAAGTGCCACCATAGTGAAATAATATCTGAAGCGTGTTCTTTTTCTTTTTCCTTTCTGCGCCCGGTCGCTGAGGTTTGGGAGGGAGAGAGGGACGTGGAAGGGAAAAATGGAACCTGAAACCCTGGGGCCGAACTCTCTGGAAATAAAAGAGCTGGAGAACAACTGCACTGCCCGCACTGGGAGCTGTGGGTGGGGGGAGGAAACGAAGGTCAGACCTCGGCGAGCAGCAGAGGAAGCGGAGCAGATCCATCGCTCCAACCTCCAGGGAGATCCTGCAGCGCCAGCAGCTGCAGACGGACACAACGACCCCATCGCGGGGCAAGAACCCCGGGGAGCTGTACTGCTGGCAACGGGAGGGGCTGCGTGGTGCGGGAGGCTCCGTGCTGCTGGATCAGTGCTGTTGGCTCGGGGCTATTGGCTCGGTGCAGCTGGCAGCCACCGCCTGCAGCTGCTCTGGCACAGAGCCCCGCGATCCCGGCGGGGTCGGGCAGAGCTGCAGCTCCGGGGCTGCTCCAGAGGAAGGTCTGAGGGCGAGCAGGAGGTGGAGGAGGGTGAAACGAGCACTGCTTTATTTAGAAAAAAAAAGGTTAAAAAGAAAAAAAAAAAGCAGAAAAAAATCAAAACCAACAACAACAACGAGGCGCTCCGCAGGGCCGGGCCATTAATACTGAGCCGGGGAAGGGCCGGGCGGTGCGGCCGGGCCGCTCGGTGCTGTCGGTCCGGCTGTGCCCGGGACGCTGCTCACTCCGCGCCGTGCTGCATCTGTTTGCAGAACGCGTCGAACTGCCGCTGCTCCAGCTCCGTCATCACGCGGTTCAGCGCGTAGATCTGCGCGGGGGGACGGCACGGAGCGCGTCAGGCGCCGCGCGAGGCCCGAGTAGGCCTCGAATAGGCCCCAATAGGTCCCAATAGGCCCGAATAGGCCTCAAATAGGCCCCAAGTAGGCCCCAGTTGGGCCCCGGCTCCTCCCATCTCACCTCCGCCCGCTGCCGCTGCTTCAGCTCCTGCTGTGCCGACCTCTGCTTGGCCTTCTCCAGTCTCGCCGCCGGCTCCCGCCCCTTCGGCCGCTCCTTCCGCCCCCCGCTCGGCTCCATGGCCGGGCCGGCCGGGCCGTGCCCCGCTACCGGCGGGATGCTGCCCACTGCAAGATGGCGGCGGTTGGGGCCCGCCCCCGCGCATGCGCGACCAAAGAGACCGGATGGATAGAGCGCGCGCGGCGCCGTAGCGCCCCCTGGCGGGCGGGAGGGGAACGGCGGAACCCAGCCCGTCAGCACGGAGCGCAGCCGGGATCGCACGGACGGACTGCGGGACATCGGCCCCGTAAACCCACCCCTAACGACCCTAATGCCCGCCCCCAGCACGGCACAGCGCCTGACAGCCCCGCTGCACACCCCGCACCCCCACAACGCGTGGCACGGGGCAGGACGGCACGGCACACCATAGGGCAGGACAGCACGGTGCCTATTGCATGGCACACCATAGGGCAGGACAGCACGGTGCCTATTGCATGGCACACCATAGAGCAGGACAGCACGGTGCCTATTGCATGGCACACCATAGGACAGCACGGCACCCCTCACCCCACGCAGGGGCTGCAGCACGGCCCCACGGCTCCAAATGCACCTTTTATTGCAGGGCCGGGCCCTTAGGGCCGCGTGGAAGCACAGGACGGGGACACCAGCCGCGCAGTGCCCGCTACCCAAAGTCATCAGCACGGCCCCGTCCCGCTGCCGCCCCACGGGTCCCTCTAGATGCGCACGGTGTTGATGCGCAGCGGTTGCACGTTCTTCCCGTTGGCGTGGCTCTGCCCGGGGCTGAAATAGGAGCACAGCTTCCCCGGGAACTTCTCCCGGAAGGTGTAGAGCCAGGACATGTCGTCAGCATTGTAGAAGATGAGCAGCCCCTTGTCATAGTCCAGGAAGACGCCCACTTTCTCCAGCTTGCTCTTGACGTTGAGCCGCGTCCAGGGCTCGGTGCAGGCGCTGTATTGGTTCCCGTCGTGCATGACGATGCAGTAGAAGCCCCGACTGGGCTGGATCTGGATGCTGCCCTTGCGGGTGACGGCCTCATGTGCCAACCCGATCATCCACTGCGTCTTCTCGGACACCACCACCTCCCAGTAGTGCACTCCACCGCCGAACGCCTGCGTGCCCAGCACCGACACCTCCACGTCAAAGCGGCGCGGCGAGTCCTGCAGCGGCTGCGGGTGCAGGTTGCCATAGGCCACGATGGTGCAGTCGTCAGAGAGGATGAGGCGCTGGTGGGCCGTGCCAGGGTCCAGCGTCAATGCAGCGGGCACTGCAGAAGGGTGGGTGTCAGTAACCCCAGCACGGGGGGCACCACGTCCCCCTCCCGCCTCCCTGCCAGTCTCATGCTTACCGGGGTGGATGTCCTGGAAGAGTGACTTCCAGATGGTGTACTGCAGCGGCCCCATGTACTTGGAGGTGGGGAAGTCCTCGTAGGTCAGGTTGGTCTCATGGATCTTCCCCTTCAACCTGCAGGACGGGCAGCGATGGGCACAGAGCTCCACGGGCAGCCCCCGGCCCCTCTGCGCCCACCCACCTCTCGGACAGAGATGCAACACCAGCCAGGAAGGCATGTTTGTCGGCCTCAGCCAGACGCTCCTGCAGGATCTGGCTGCCCTCCTGCACCTTGCGCAGCTGCTGGCTGTAGCGCTGGATCTTCTGCTCGATGTCGGTCAGCGTCCGCGCTGTGTCGGCCTCCAGCTCCTCCAGCATCGCCTTCTGCCGTTCCCGCAGCAGACGGTGCAGCCGCTCGAAGGCCTCCGCGATGGTGGCCCTCAGGCTTTTGGCTGAGGACTGAGGAGGTGTGGGGCAGGGCCAGGCCACAGCGGGACCATCAGCATCCTGGCAGAGCGCACGGGGAGGGGACACGGGGAGGGATTCAGCCTTGCTCCTACCTTGGTGTCAGCCAGCTGCCTCTTGAGGAGGTGCAGAGCCTCGGTGTGGCCTCGCTCGCTCTCCTGCAGACCCTGCAGCTGCTCCTTCAGCTCCCGCTGCAACACAGAGTGCTCTGACCCCGTGCTCAGCCCCGGCCTCGCTGCACTGCCCATTTCCCCACCCCACAGCAGCAATGTTCCACGGGGGTGTGGGGAAAGTGCATAGCTTTGTGCCTGCCCCACGTTCAGGCTGTGCTCCCAGCCACCAGCAGCACGACACTGAAGTGCTGGGAGAGCTGTGAGGCAGACCCATAGATATCTATCGTGAGTCTAAGCTGACACTGTGGTGATCGGAGCCCAAGAGGGTCAGTCCATGGCACAAAGCTGCCCTGGCACAGCAAGTCTGGGGATGAGACTTGGTGCTATTGTGGGAGGTGGGGTCCGGTGTGGGGCAGGAGAGGGTCTGTCTTGGGGTTGCTTGGGGATCCCCAGGGAGCAGCCCAGCAGAGCCACACACAGATGGAGGAACAGACAAATGGGTGGGTGGGTGGGTGACCACACAGTGCGGATGGACAGATAGACAGAGGATCGCACTCCGCTTGTTGGGATAGACAAGGGGATTGCATGGGCAGCAGCACCCCAGAGCCACGTGCAAACAGGCAGAGGGAGCTCTGGCTGTCCTGAATGTGGACAGATGGACACTGTGCTGCACGGTGCACACAGCTGGATGAACAGAACATCCCACAGACACCACAACCCCGGGAGTGAGGGGGGGATGGAAGTTCAGGGACAAACAGACAGACAGATGCCCACCTGCAGCTCATCGAAGGCATCATCCACATTGGTGACCTGGTGCTGCTCGTGCACAGCCGGCTCATCGCAGAAGAAGCAGACAACGGTGCGGTCGGTGAGGCAGAAGAGCTTCACCTTCTCATGGTCCTTGCAGGGGAAGGGGCTGCGCTGAGCCCCCAGGATGGCATCCAGGGGGAAGGCGCTGTAGCGCTCCACGATGTTGGCCAGTTTCAGGCTGGGGGCCAACGTGGGCTCTGTGAAGGTGCGGCGGCACTCGGGGCAGTCACGGGTGCCCTGAGGCTCCTGGCGCACCCAGTGCTCCGTGATGCAGCGACGGCAGAAGTAGTGCTCACAGCCGAAGCTCACCGGGTCCTGGTAGATGCTGAGGCAGATGGAGCACAGCAGCTCATCCTTCAGGCTGCAGGCCATGGCTGGGGCTGCAGTGGGACGGCTGGGCTGCAAAATAGGGGAGGATGAAGGGGTGAGAGTGCGGGAAAAGGGGACAGGATGAGAATGGGGGGCTGCAGCGGGGCTGTAATGAGGCGAGGCTGTAATATGGGGGTCAGGTTGGTAAGGGGGTGGGGGGTCAAGGTGATACGAGGGGGCTATGGGGAAGGATGTAATAGGGGGACTGGGTGTCAGGGGATATGGGGGGGCTGAAGTAGATGTGGGTGATGCTGGGGATGAGGAGGATATAGCTGGGGACTCTGGTTGGTATTAGAGATGCTGGGGGTCGAGATGATAAGTGGGGGCGTGGGTCAGGGTGATATGGAGGTGATGGTGGGGGCAGTGAAGGTGGGCAGCAGGGCGGTACGGGGTTGGTGCTGCTGGGGGTCGGGATGCAATGGGTGGGCTGGGGTCGGGCCATAGGGAGGACTCGTGCTGCGGCGCAGGCCCGGAGCTGCCGCTACCCGCGGGGCTGCAGCGGGGGCACCCGGCGCTGAGGCCGCTCCCGACGGACACGGGTTCGAATCCCGCCCGCAGCTCCGCGCCCCGCCGCGCTCGGGACCCGGGTTCGAGGCCTCACCCGCCGCCGCCGCCTCTGCCCGTTGCCGTGCCCGGGGAAGCGGCCCCGCCGCCGCCGCACACACCGCGCCCCGCCGCGCCGGGCGGGGGGTGGGCGAGGAGCGGGGGGCGGGGCCAGGCCGCACTTCCTGCCTCCCCCCGCCCCGCGCACACAGTGGTACCGCCCCGCCCCATTGTCCCCCGCGCGGCGCGGCCCTGCGGCGCGTACCACCGCACGGCGGGGGGGGCCTTAAAGGGGCCGCGCCACGTCCCGCCTCCATCTGGACCGTGTTGTTATCTCTGACAAGGGGCGCGGGGGGGGCGGGCACACACAGTGATGGGGATGTAGGGCGGCATCTAACAGCACAGGGATCACCCTGCACACACACACATTCAGTGCTGAGCCCCAGTTCAGCATTGTCCTCGCATTCAGCGTTGTCCCCAAGTTCACTATTGCCCCCAACCCGAAGCGGTGTTTCCAAATCCAACACTGGCACCAAGTTCTGCATCGCCTCCAAATCCAGCCCTGCCCCCGAGCAGAACCAATGTCCCCAATGCAGCTCCGATCTTACACCAAAACATCCCCCCCCCCCCAAGTTGAGCATCACCCCTAAACACAGCGACAGCCCCCAATTCACCGTCCCCAGACAATGACAGAGACCCCCACGGAGGCACAATGGGAAGAGTTGGGGGTGGGTTCCCCGTCCTGTGCCCCCCACCCTGTGCAGGAGGAAGGATGGGGACGTTTGGGGGCAGCACGCAGCCCCACGGCTGGCTGGGAGCCAACGCAAACATGGCAGCGCTCAGCCCCCCCGCCCCCACCCCACGCAGGGAATGACCGCCCGCTTTGTTCCTGCCCAGGCAGGAGGACGGCCCCGAAGGCTGGAAAAGGAGGGGGGAAAATAAGCCCCGACCAACGGGGGTTTGTTATTTCTGCCCGTGTTTCTGCCGGAGGAATGCGGGGCTGCTCGCCCTGCCAGGACCTGCTGGGGACCGGGGAAAGTTGGAATTCAATCGTCAGAACGCCAGCTGAGCGGGGAAGGGGCGGCACGGCACGGCTGGCATCATCATCATCATCATCATCATCATCATCATCATCAACAACAACACACATAACCCCAACCTCAACCCCAACGTGAGCCCCAACTCTACCCCAACCCAAACCCAGTTATTCAGATCTCAATCCTAACCCCAACCTGAAGCCAAGCTCTTATCCTAACTTCAGCCCTACCCCAATCCTCAGCCCCTGTGCTAATACCAACCCCAGTCCTTACCCCAAACTCAACCCTAATCCTGACCCTAAATCCAAGCCAAATCCAACCCCTCACCCTAACCCAAACCCCAATCCTTACCTTAAGCCCAACCCTAACCCCATCCCTCAAACCCAACACCCACTCCACCTCCTCAACCTGAATCCCAACCCCATCTTTAACCCAAACCCCAACTTGCACTGACTGGTGTGGGCTGGACCCAGCAGCAGCACTGTGGGTTTGGGGCTGGACTTGGGTGTCCCACACTTCCCCTGTCCTCTATCTTCCCATGACTCAGTTTTCCCCCTTAGCAATGGGTTAAGTGTTAGAGTATGGGTCAGGACTGGTTAGGGATAGAGCTGATCAGGTTAGTTAGGGTTTACTTTCAGGTTAGGGTTACAGTTAGGGTTAGGGTTACAGCTAGAGTGAGGGTTGGGGTTAGGGTTGTGTTAGACTGTGTTAGAGTTCAGGTTAGACTTAGTTTTAGGGTTAGGGTAAATTTAAGGGTCTGAGTTTGGGGCTTTTTGAGTGTTTTGTTTAGTGTTATTCATAGGGTCCGGATAGGGAAACGTGAGCAATGCAGACACGAGCCCATGAAGACACAGAATGACTGAGAGATGTCATGGGGTTGCTGGGTGCAGGGTTAGGGTCTGTGATAGGGTTAGGGTTTGTGATAGGGTTAGGGTTTGTGATGCTTTGAGGGGTTGGTTAATGGTTGGTTATAGTTCATCATAGCAACTGGACTGAGAAACTTGGGCAATATGGAACTTCACTACAGGATGGCCAGGGGATGACACAGATCCAGCAGGAGCTGGGATCCCCCAGCACACATCACATCACTGGCGCTGGTTAGCTGTCTTCATTAGTGCTGCAGGAAGGAAAGCATGCCCTGCCCGGAGCCTTCTTGTGGGTGAGACAGGGGAGGGAGCAGTGGCTGTATCAGCACATGTGGATGAAGGGAAACCACACAGCAGGGCATGTGTGTTAGGGCAAACAGGGAAATTAATCCCAGTTAATTGTTAAATTGGCTTCGTTATCTCCTCCTTACCTTTGTATGAGCACCCGGCGGGCACTTGCTGCAGTTGGCAAGTTGGGAGCGTGCATCCCCTGCTTCTTTGGGTCATGCCTTTCTGCTGCTGGGAACAGGGAAAGGAAGAGGAGGGAACAGGGATTTGTATTGGGATTGGGATTAGGGTTGGAATTGGATTTGGGGCTGAGATCAGGGTTGGGGTAGAGATTAGGGTTGGAGTTGGGGTTGGATTTGGGGCTGGTATCAGGGTTGGGACTGGGGTTAAGATCAGGGTTAGGGTTTGATTTGATGAGGATTGGTGTTAGGGTTAGGATCACAGTTTGGGTTAGGATCAGGGTTAGGGTTGTTCTGGATTTCTGTTGGTTAGAGTTATGGTTATGGCTGGAAGGGGCCATCAGAGACTGAGTCACCCCAGGGAGGGAGCAGAGCGTGGGTGAGCTGGGAAGCACTGCTGTGTGCTGCATGAGCGCTCAGCTCTGCGCCGTGTGCCTTGCACAGAGGATGCCAGCAGGAAGGGAGGCCCCCAAGCTGCTGGAATTTTCCCCGGTGGTTCAAAGGGTGCAGCCAGGGGTGCAGGCGGGGAGAGCAGGCTGGGACAGGCAGATCCCAGCACGCACAGCTGCGTCCCAGCGCTGCACTGCTGCAGGTTTTGGCCTTGAAGGAGCAGATAGGCAGGGCTGGGAGCTGCGTGCTCAGGGCAGGTGAGGCTTTGGGGCTCTCCTTCCCACAGAGCTACAAAGCCAAGATGTTCTCAGGGGGTTTACGGGGAGATGCTGGATAAGCCCACACCAATGGAGTTTGGGGACCCACCGTGCTCTGATTGGTGCCATGCTGCTGCCATGGCTGTAGGATGCAGCCCTGTTCCCACTGTAATCCCCTCTTTGTGGATTGGGACCTGAAGGATTTTGTACTCAGGGTTAACACAAACGTGCCCCTGCACAGAGCGGGGTCCCGCAGCCCTCCAGGATGCACAAAGCCGCGCTGCGCCGCCGCTTTTCATCTCCTGAGTGCTTTGCAAACATTAACTAATTAATCCTAATTAACTCATTGCCTAATTATAACCAAATGTCCCTCCCATTTACACGGGGAGAAAGGAAACAAATGCACGGTTGCTTTCTTTCACCCCAAAACCACCGCCAGCTCCCAGCCAGCAGCCCCAGGCACTATGTGTGTGCACAGCCTCAATGCCAACAGGGCCAAGAGCTTCACCCACAGTGAAGAGCCCACATTGCAGCTCTGCTTTACCCCGCACAGCATCCCACTGAGCCAGGATGGAGCACTTCCACGCTCCCACCCCCAGCTGCGCCCACCCCAGTGCTCACGCGGTCGCCCGTGAGTCATTGCCTGCGAGCTGCTGTGCGTCCCACTGCTTGGGAAACACCTCGGGAAGTGCTGCACCGACTTGTTCCAGCCCTCACCACCTCCTGCTGTAATTATTTGCCTCCTGTGAGAGCACTCGTGGGGTGTTGCAGGGAATGCTCCGTGGGGCAGGAACCATCTGTTGCTGGTTGATGGCTCTGCTGCTGAACTCAGCCCAGCACCAACCCTCCAGCCTCACTTGACTGAAAGACAGAGCTTTCTTGCAAAGAAAAAGAAACAAATAGGAGGTTAGGATGGACAGAGGCATTTCCTGGAGGATTTCCTGCTCGGTGCCTGCTGCCGCTGCTGGCAGGGACAAAGACCCCATCAGAAGGGCTGGCTGGCACCAAAGGCCTCAATGCAATCCTCAGCACAGCGTGGTGACAGCTGGGGTGTGTGGGGGCTGAGTTCTCAATGGGGTTTTCCCATGCAGCTTTCCCAGCCAACTTTCCCAGACTGTTCCCTAGGAGCAACCTTCATCCTGACCAGTCCTACCCATACCCTAACCATACCCTAACCCTAACCATATCCTAACCCTAACTTACCCCTAACACTAACCTACCCCTAACACTAACCTAGCCCCTAACCCTAACCTACCCCTAACCCTAACCCTAACTTACCCCTAACCCCAACCTACCCCCTAACCCCAACCTAACCCTACCCTACTCCTAACCTACCCCTAACCCTACCCTATCCCTAATGTACCCCTAACTCTAACCTACCCCTAACATACCCCTAACCCTAACCTGCCCCCTAACCCTAACCTGCCCCCTAACCCTAACCTACCCCTAACCCTCACCCCACACTTCTTTTGACCAGCACCTCCTTCCAGCCCCCATCCCCACGCCATGGACTGCAGTAACCACGGCTCAGCTCTGTGCCCTGGAGGCAGCGGGCGGCCCCTCTCGAGCATCCCCTACCCCTCCAGCCCGGCTCCTCACTGCATCCCTGCCCCATCTCCCACCTCGGGGAAGCCGCTGCCGTTCCCGTTGCCGGCGGGCACGGCTCTGCGGGCTCGGGGAGAGCAGGTGGAGCGGGGCTGCCGCCCGCCCAAGCGCCCGCAGAGGTGATTTATGGCAAAGGCGGCATCTCCGTGCAGCGCCGAGCGCTCCTCTGCCTTCCTTCCCTTTTAATTGCGGTTGGATCTGCCCCGGGGGCAGAAGAGCCTTTGAACACCTCCTTTTGAACGTGAGCTTTGCAGCAGCCAGCTCCGCTTCCTCTCCGCGGTGCCATTTTGCAGCTCGGGGATGGCGAGGTGGGCATTGCCGGAGCCCCCCCCAGGTCTTGTAGGATGAGGATGGGGGTCCGTGCCTGCACCCAGCGAGGTGGGGGGTGTTGGAATCCACCCAGGATGCGGCTGGAAGAGCCCCCGCAGCCTCAGCAAAACGCAGCATCCCCAGGAGATGCCCTTCCTGCAGGTCTGGGGGTGTCCTCCAGCCACCCAGAGCCTTCCTAGGGATACTGAGCAGCCCAGCACCCCCCGGCTGTGCAGACAGAAGTGAAAGCGGTGGTGGAGATGTATCTCACATGCAGGCGGGGGTGGCAGGGGACAAAGGGACAACGGGAGGCTCAGGGTGGGCAGGGAGGGTCCTACACGCTCCCATCTCCCCGCCCAGGTGGGAACGGACTCTCCACCTCCACTGCAGGATGCTGTACATCAAGGCCGGGCTGGATGTGGCTCTGGGCAGCCTAGTCTGGGGGCTGGCGACCCTGCCCGTGGTGGAGGGGGTGAAACGAGATGATGGTTACGGTCCTTTTCAACCCAGGCCATTCTATGATCCCACGATTCAACTCCTCCAGCCCCCGGAGTGGGGAGAAGGGCTTTATGTGCTTCATCCGGAGGGCACCCAGATGTGCACGGTCGGGTCAGGAACACACAACCCGTGTGCTCGGAGGTGTCCGCCCCACCGCTCCGAACCCACCGCCCACCTCTCTGCCATCCCCGCACACAGCTCCGAGTGGGACCGGCAGATGAGAGCACTGCAGCCATGCGGGAGGGCCGGGTTTGTTTAGTCTGGAGCAGAACAGGATGGGGGGAGACAGCGCAACCGCCCTCCAACGTGCCTTGGGGGGGGAGAGGAGAACCCTGCTCCTCTCCGTCTGCTGTGGGTCCTCTTGGGGGGCTGGGAAAGCACGTAGAGCCCGGAATTGGGGCTTTTTGCTTTTGTTTTTCAATGGCACCGTCGCTGCAAACTTGGGGCAGTGCTGCACCCCAACGTCGGTCTGCAGCGGGGGGAGATGAGGGGCACTGCTGCCTGCAGAGCTGGGGCTGCCCCATCCATGTTGGGGGGGTCTTCCAATCCAATAATTGCCCCAGAGAGGGGCTGGGGGCCATGGGAGTGAAGGAGGCAGGTGACAATGTGGGGGCACAGCCCTGAGGGGGGCACTGAGGGGGATTGGGTGGTGCTGGGGAGAACTTGGGGGGGGCACCGATAGGGGCGGGGGGCTGAGAAATGGGGGGCAGCGAAGAGAACTGGGGGGCACTGAAAGGGGCCGGATTGAGGAGGATTGGGGGGGACTGAAGAGAACTGGGGGGCACTGAGGGGAACCGGTGGGTGATGGGGAGAACTGGGGGGCACTGAGGGGGGCTGGGGGGGGACTGAGGAGGGGGGTGAGGAGAACTGGGGGACACTGAAAGGGGCCGGATTGAGGAGGACTGGGGGGTGCTGAAGAGAATTGAGGGTCACTGAGGGGAACCGGTGTGTGATGGGGAGAACTGGGGGGGACTGGGGGGACACTGAGGAGGGGCGTGAGGGGCTGAGGAGAACTGTGGGGCTGGAGATTGAGGACTGGGGTACACCGAGAAGAACTGGGGGGCACTGATGGGGGAGAGGAGATGAGAAGAGCCGGAGGGGGGGGGCTCATGGAGCCGAATGGAACCGAATGGAACCGAACGGAGCCCCGCGGCCGCCGTGCCGTGCCGTGCCGTGCCGTGCCGTGCCAGGGGGGCAGTCGGTCGGTCTGTCGTTCGGTCGGTCGGGGCAGGGCGGCCCGGTGCTGCCCGGCTCCGTGTCTGGGCGGTCGGGGGCGGAGGCGCGGGGGCGGGCGGAGGCGCGGGGCGCCCATTTTGTCGGTGCGGCGTCGGAGGGACGCGGGACGCGGGAGCATGGCTGTCGGTATAGGAAGTGTCTCGGTTTTTTTCCTCCTTCTTTCCCTCCTCTTCCCCCCCCCCCCCCCCTCCTCCTCTCCTCTCCTCCCGCATTCAAAAACTAATACCACCCCCCCCCCCGGTGCGAGCTCCGGTAAACAGCGGTTGTGGGTGGGGGGGGGGGGTGCAGGGCGGTGCTGCCGCGTTCTTCCTCGAGATCCAAATCGTTATTATTTCGTTTCTCATTTTTCCCCCCTTTTCCCTTTATTTTTTTTATTATTTTTTTTATTATTTTTTATTATTTTTTTTTCCCCCCATCCCCCCCCCTCCCCCCCAGTCCCCGTTGCTCTGCAGAACATGGCGGCCCCCCGCTCCGCTCCGACCCGCGCTTTAAAAATAAGCCGGGCTGCCATTTTTGTTTTCCTTTTGTCTGCGAATTTTAATAAAACCGTCTGAGAATGTGGGAGAGGCGGCGGAGGGACACGGAGCGGGGCCGCCCCCCCCCCCATCCTCCCCATCCCCCCCATCCCCCCCTTCTCCCTTCGGCCTTTTTGTCTGCGGAGGTTCCCCCCCCCCCCAGGCAGGAGCAACTTCACTCCGCGCCCAACTTCGCTCTCTCGTTCTGCTTTCGTGCTTTTGCCTTTTTTTTTCCCCCCCATCTATTTATTTTCTCTTCTATTTTCTTCTCTTCTTCTCACCCCCCCCCTCCCCGGGGTTGTGGGGGGGGGCACCCCTCTGCGTGTGCCCCCCCCATCCCTCCCAACCCATTAGGAGGAGGAGGAGGAGGAAGGGAGGAGGAGGAAGAAGAGGTGGGGGGGTGTTGGTTGGGGGGGGCTGCCAGGAAGATGCCCGCTTTGCTGGATTCTGTCTTTTTCTTCCTCCGGAGGGGCTGATGGAAAAGTTAATTGCAGCCGAACGGCCCCATCCGTGCGGTGCTAGGCGAGGAGCGGCGGATGCAGCGTGGGGGCTCGGCTGCCTTTCTCTCGGTCGCTTCTCCCTCCGCTGCTTTTCTCTTATTTCTGATCCGATCCCCCCCCATCCTTTCCTCCTCCTCCCGCTTTCTTTCCTTTTATTCCTCACATTTTTCTGCCTTCCTTTTATTTTTACGGGCCTTTCATCCTGCACGGTGGCGGTGCTGTGTGTGTCGGGGGGGCTGCTGCCTGCTTTCTTTATTTATCCCCCCCCTCTCGTTGCTCCCCTCCTTTTTTCCTTTCCCTTCGTCTCATCCCCTCCCCATTAACTGCATTTTTGTTCGGTCTGACAGAGCCGGCTGAGGGTTGTTGGTTGGTGAGGAGGGGGTGATGGTGGTGGTGGTGGTGGGGTATATTATTTTACATGACGCTTTGGCAGCTTTATAGAGGGGACCCACATCTCCAGCAGCAGCAATGCCCGGAGAGCTCAGTGTCCTCCTGCACTCATAGGTTTGGCTGGGGATGCTCACATCCGTATTTATACATCTATCATCCCCAGCCACGCCGGCGGCGAGCTGCGGTTTGGCCTTGGATCCATCCCCAGGCCTTTTTTCTCCCTCCTGTGCTATGGGATGCTCTGCATGGGGACGGCGGGGCAGGCTGCGCTCCCAGCCCTCAGCAAGGCCTGGGGATGGAAACCAGATTGGAGAGGAGAGGAAAAAGTTTCGGGCCCCCTCCTGGTGTGCAGCCCATAGGGTGGATGGGGGGTGGGTGGCTGGGTGGGTGCAGGCCCTGCTGGCAGCGCAGACTGGGGTGAGTTGGGGGTGAAAACAGCTTTTCTTTTTGTCTGCTTTCAGGAACAAACCCTCCGTTCCCACGGGTCGGGTCGGTGGGAGCCGCTCCGCTTTTGTTCCTCCGTGTGTCTGTGTTTTTTGGGGTGTGTGAAGTTGTGCTCCTTGTCCCCCCGTAGAGAAACGCCCCGCGTGTGGCACCGGCTCCCAGCTAGATCTGGAGATGGACGCGGAGAAGGGGAAGCAACGCCAGTACTCCCAGAGGTGGGCACGGAGGGAAGCAAACCGCGCTGCAGCAGGGAGAGCCCCCCACGGGGCTGCCAGCTGGGTCGCCTGCATGGGGGTGTGGGGAGGGGCTGCCAGTGGGTACACAGGGGTCCCACTCACCGCATGAGCCCCATCCCCATCTCCGTGTGCTGCTCTGCGCAGAGCAATGCGTTCTCCCCCATAGAGTGGTGGCTGGCCGTGCCGTTGTGACAAGTGCATGTGTGCGTGGGGTTGGGGCAGTGGGCTTGTTGGGGGGGGGGGAGGAGCTGCTTGCTGCCTCCTTGCCTGGCCTTGGGGCAAAGCTCTGCTTCGCCGTCGCGCTGTCGCTGCTGTCACGGTGCCGTGTGGGTGCTGGGTTGGCAGTGTGGTGTTGTGGGGTGCTGGGGGTTCGGTGCCCGCTGTCCCTGTTCGATGGCACAGCTGGGTCCACACTGTGCTGCTTTGCCATCTACCTGGGCAGGTGAGCTCTGCCCCCACCTTCAGGGGCTGTGAGCCAGGTGCTGCCTGCCAGGTCCCGTGCTGCCTGCTCCCCGTTTCGGTCTCCAGGGTGGCTTCGAGGGAAGCAGTACCTTCCATGGCTCCTTCCATGCCCACCCTTTGCACCGCTTCCTTCCCCCTCTACCTGCGGGGCAGCTGGGGACCTCACCCTGGGCAGCAGTGCAGCCCTTGGGTCCCACATTCCATTTGGGATCCCGCTCTCTCCTCGCACACTGGGGCTCTTGTGGCATTTGGGGCCCTGCAGGCAGGATGTGGGTCCGACTCCATTCCCAGAGCAGACCCCTGTGGTGTGGGCACACACCCGGCTCCTTGCACCCCTTCCCTCGGGGCCCCGTCCTGCACCGCCACCCCTTTGGGATGGGCTTTCTGCTCCAGCTGCCGTTGGCTTTCAGTTGATTTTGCTCGGGGAAGGAAATCTGAATGAGAAACACCAGTTAGAGCCCTTCGGGGGGCGGAAACGTGGGGTTTAATTGGTTCCATCTTGGGTGAATTCTTCTGGCACACTACGCCTCGGAGCCGTTCACGGGGATTTCTGAGCCTCCTGCCCCGGGTTTCACGTGTTGTTTCTGCTTTTCCCGGCTCACGTTCCTTCTGCTGCCTTCTGCCTTAGGGTAAATTCTTCCTGCTAAGGAAAAGCCGGGCCTGTGGGCACAGAGCCCACGCGGGACGGTCCCTGGAGCTGGCAGCAGGACGGTGCGTTGTGGCACGGGGAGCCCGCCTGGGCACGGCACCGCAGCCCACGGGCCTGTGGGTGGCTTTGATGCTGCTTCCCACCCGGCAGCTCGGGGCTGGGGATTTTGCAGTCGGGCTTTTGGTTTCTCCTGTAAAGCTGCTGCAGGATGGGGTTGCTTGCAGGCAGCCTGATGTGCAATGGGTTCCGACCGGTGCCGGCTGCGTGCTGGAAGGTGGAGATGGTGCAGCCGTGGCAGGGCTGAGATGGGGCGAGAAGGCTTTGCGCTTTTGGGGGAAGACGCGTGCAGGAGGAGCTTGGTGGCATGAGAACAGATGGATTGCTGACAAATGGGACGGGATGAGGGGCCATGGGGGGCACGGCGGTGCCAGTGCCACGTCCCCACGTCCCCTCCTGATGTGATGGCGGTGAGCGCCCTGAGCTCAGGGGCAGCCGCAGACACCGGGCCCTTCGCTTCCTCCTGCTGCAGTCTGAGGCTGTCTGGGCTCCTTGTGCTGCCCAGCACTGGGTGCTGCTTCCTGGCGCTGCCCTGCGCTTGCTGCTCCGTGCCCAGCTTGCTCCTGATGGACACTTGTCAGCTGGGGACCCTGCTTGGGAGAGCGAGGCTGTGCTGGTGGCTGCTGGCTTCTTGCTTGGCCGTTGGCACCCCGCGCTACCCAGGCATGCGGCTGGGCTCACCCCGTCCCCTCCCTGCCTCCCCGTGCCCCATGTGCTGCCCTACCTGTGCCAGGTGGGCCCTGTGGTCGCTTGCTGGCCCTGAGGGGCTCAGCGGCGCCGGTCCTTGGGAGCGACCCCTTCTTGCAGCGGTGCCGTGCCGTGTCCGTGAAAAGAATCTCTTGTTTCTTTTTATTTCAGCCAAGGCGAGACAGAGAGGGCTGCCAAAGTAGAGACGTTCCCTAGAGAACTGTAGCTTGACTTAGCGGCAGTTTGGTAGGAAGTTGGAAGGCTATAGTGAGCTGCGGGGCCTGGCGCTCGTACCCACCCGTGCCATCATCTACCTCCATCAATCTGGAGCCTCATCGACACGTCTCCCCAGGCAGCTGCGGCCATCTGGCTTCTGAGGCCAGCCTGTGAGTACCAAACACGGCGTGCACCATGTCTTGTCTGTGCCGGGCCATCGCCGGGCCTCGCTGCAGCCGCCTGCGCTCCCCTAACCCTGCACACGGCGCCACGACGCCTCTCCCTTCCCCGTGCATCTGCTGCTTGCTCTGTCCACCTCCCTCCGCTTCCTTCCCCACCTGGGAGCTCTGTGCACCCATGGAGCTCTGCTGGGTGTCCACGATGCCGCCTTGGGCTCAGCAGCACCTTCTCCATCCCACAGGGCACACAGCCGGGGGGAGACGTGCTGCGCCATTCCCCACCCTTCATCATTTCCATTTTAATGGATTTTTCTTTTTCTTTTTTTTTTTTTTTTTTGCTGTGTGTCAGCTTCCATTTTTCATAGTTAGCTGAGAATCTAGAAAAAGGGACTTTATGTATTTTTCCATCTGCTTTATATCCCCTCTGGCCCCTTCCCCCGCCGTCCGAGCTCAGCCCTGGGAGGGGGGAAGCAATTCCCCCTGTGTTCCAGATGAAACACTGCACAATTGATGAGATGAAGCTGGGACAGGAGCATGGATTTTTTTGGCTGTTTCTTTTCCCTTTATTCTGGGCAGGTTCTGAATACAGTGGTTGTGGCAGCTTCAGTGTTGAGCTCCTGGGGTGGGAGTGGGGGGCTGCAGCAGGTTGTGCTCCTCTCCCCCCCACAGCTGCAGGCTGTGCCGGGATCTTCCATTTCTTTGAGCAGATGGGGTGGGCAGAGCTTTGTGTGGTCCGGGATGGGGACACAGGGCACCTGCTGCGAGGGCAGAGCAGCGGCTCACTGGGTCTGCTCCAAAAAACCTTTTCTAATCATAGCTCTGGCTTCCTGTTTTCCTGCTCTGGCCAGGCAAGGATCGAAGGGGCACTGCAGCTTCCCACGCTGTGGGGCAGCCGCTGGACGAGCCGTGGTGGCAAAGCTTGGGCCATGGTGGTGGAATTTGGGCTGTGATGGTGGAGCTTGGCCATGGTGGTGGGATTTGGGGACCATAGTGGTGGGGTTCAGGCTGTGGTGGTGGAAGGATTCGGGTTGTGCTGGTGGTGGGGTTCAGGTTGTGATGGTGCGAGGATTCTGACTGTAGCGGTGGGATTCTGGCTGTGGTTGTGGAGCTCTGAGCCATTATCATGGGATTCAGGTGGTGGTAGGATTTTGAGCCATGGTGATAGGATTCAGGCTGTGATGGTAAAGCTCAGGCCGTAATGGTGGGATTCAGGCTGTGATAGCAGGGCTTGGACCGTGGTGGTGGGATTCAGGCTGTGGTGGTGGAGCTTAGGCCATAATGGTGGTGGGATTCAGGGCCATGGTGGTGGGTTTGTTGTTCTGGCAGTTGCAGGAGAACTCCAACCTGGGGATATCAGGGTACTGTGCTCATCCCAAGCCGTGGTACAGGCGTTGTAAGCAGTGGGTTGTCACCTCTGACAGCATTTGCTGGCACAGACTGGTGCAGGTCCCCTGTGACTCTGTGCATGGCTCTGCTTTCACAAGAGAGGGCTGACCCCAGAGGAGGGGATGCTCAGAAGTGTTTCTTGGGGGTATTCAGATGCAGGTGCCTCGAGCTGCCAGAGCCTGGAGCTCTGTTTGAGGTCCTGATTGAGGTTCCTAATGAGCAGCTCCCATCCTGCCCTCAGCTCCAGCTCCTTGGGGCAGGGCTGCTGCTCCCAGGACATCAAGCTGCTCAGCACGTGCCATGCAGGTCAGCAGGTCCCACTCTGCACCTCGCTGTCCCTGGCCTCCCTGCCCTCTGTTCTGCAGGGAGCCGGTGCCGATCTCGGGCCTGGTTCTTCCTGGTGCTGGCTGTGGTGGGGATGGGTCTGTGCCGTTCTGGTTTCTCCCTCCGTGTCCTGGTTTCTGCTCCAAATGGAGGTCACCTCCCTGCAGCTCTGTCACCTGCTGAGCTTGGGAAGGTGCCCAGGAACTCTTTCCTTCTCATGGAGCTGCACACAGACATGGGGGGTCCCAGCTGCTCCCAGCTCAGGGTGCAGACAAAATAACCTGCTCAGTGCCTGGTGGCAGCTCTGGCTGAAGCAGCACTGGGTGCTGGGTGAGGAGGAATCAGGAGCACTGGTGCCTCATTGTGCCCCGCCAGCTCTGGCAGTGATGTGGGCAGCAGTGATGCCTGCTGATGTCAAGCTGCTCCGCTGCCATCGTTTTCTTGCCGTCCCCTCTCAGATGTTTCCTATTAACTTAGAGATGGATTTTAGGATTCATTTTTCCAAAGTATTTAGCGTCTCTATAAATCTCCCAGCCCCTTTGCAAGCAGGGCTTGTCCTGGAGCGAGCTGAGCCGTCTGTGGTTGCTGCAGGTGCCCTTAATGGGGCTCCTCAGGGTCTGTGCGTCGCTGCCGTGCTTGCGCCGTGCTCTGTGTCCTGCAGCCTTCCCCGAGGTGCTGGGGGGGAGCAATGATACCTGCGGGTGTGGGGCTGGGGGAACCCATGGGTGACATTGGAAGCAGCTGTCTCTGCTGTGGGTATGAGCTGCCCAAAGGGCCGGTTGCCCCACTGCACTCTGCTCCTCCGTGCTCCGTCTTTTGGAAGGGTCCTTTTGGAAGTGTCTCCTGGTGGTTGCTGTGTTGGTGTCGGTGTGGCTCAGCCCAGTGGTGGGCCCTGGGGGCTCCTGTTGCAAAGCCCCATGGGGAGGTTGGATGGGGCTGCCAGGCTGCTGCCCCCGTAACCACCATCTTTCCCTGCAGGATGGCGGAGCCTCGCTTCAACAACCCCTACTTCTGGCCGCCTCCCCCCACCATGCCCAGCCAGGTGAGACCACACTCCCTCCCAGCCCTGGGGGAGGAGGGAAAACAGATGGAACGGGGGCAACTCTGATCTCTGCCTCTTTTCCCTGCCAGCTGGACAACCTCGTCCTGATCAACAAAATCAAGGAGCAGCTGATGGCGGAGAAGATCCGGCCCCCACACTTGCCCCCCACTTCCGTGGCCTCCCAGCAGCCCCTCCTGGTGCCTCCCTCTCCAGCTGAAAGCGGCCAGTCCATCATGTCCCTCCCTAAGCTGCAGCAGGTGCCCGGCCTCCACCCGCAGGCAGTCCCGCAGCCAGACGTGGCTCTGCACGCTCGGCCAGCCACCAGCACCGTCACAGGTACCGGCACCGCGTCCGAGGGGACTGGGAGCTGCTTCGGGTCCTGCTTTGGGACCTGCTGCCTGCAGGACACTCAGGTATGGGGGGAGGACGTGGGATGGGCAGCGTGTGCCCCACTGAGATCCACCTGTCTCTGCTGCCAGGGTTGGGGCTGGCATCCCGCGCACCCACAGTCAGCACCTCCGAGTCCAGCACAGGCACCACGACCCCTTCCACACCCACCTCCACCAGCCAGAGCCGCCTCATCGCCTCCTCGCCCACCCTTATCTCAGGAATCACCAGCCCACCCCTCCTCGACTCCATAAAGACAATCCAGGGCCACAGCTTGCTGGGGGCACCCAAGACGGAGCGGGGCCGCAAGAAGATCAAGGCGGAAAACCCTTCAGGGCCACCCGTCCTCGTGGTCCCATACCCCATCTTGGCCTCAGGGGAGACGGCCAAAGAGGGCAAGACGTACAGGTAGGAGGGTGCCTGGTGTGGGAGCCGGGCTGCGACGGTGCTATGGGGTGGAGGGGATGAGGGGTGCAGGGCCCCAGCCCAGCCCCTGTGGGCTCTCCTCGCAGGTGTAAGGTCTGTCCTTTGACATTCTTCACCAAATCGGAGATGCAGATCCACTCCAAGTCGCACACAGAGGCCAAGCCCCACAAGTGCCCCCACTGCTCCAAATCCTTCGCCAACGCCTCCTACCTGGCCCAGCATCTGCGCATCCACCTGGGTGTGAAGCCCTACCACTGCTCGTACTGCGAGAAGTCCTTCCGCCAGCTCTCCCACCTCCAGCAGCACACCAGGTGCCAGGAGGGGCTGTGTGGGGTTGGGGGTCCCCAATGGGGTGGGGTGTGATAAGGTGGGGTGTCCACTCAGCATCTCGTGCCGCCTACCTCGGCGATCTCCAGCTGCAGTCTCCAGCCCATGTGGCTCTTATGAGTCTGTCCAAGGTCTCCTTTACCCCTGTGCCCCATCGCTGGGTCCTTTCTGTGCACGTGGCTGTCACTGCCCAGTCCCGCTTTTTCAGCTGAGCTCAGTGGCCATGTAGGTGCTGGGGGCTTTATAGGTTCAGGGCTGTGGGTTCCAGCCATGCTGAATTCTCTGCCTGACACCTTCCCCTCCCCATACCCACGTCCTGTGCAGAATCCACACCGGCGACAGACCCTACAAGTGTCCGCACCCCGGCTGCGAGAAGGCGTTCACACAACTCTCCAACCTCCAGGTCAGCTGCACCCGGATGACAGTGGGGACAGGGGGCACAGGGTGCCGGGACCCACAGATGGGGGGTGTGAAGCCGGGGGCTCTCAGTGCTCTCCCGGCCCCGTGCCCCCTAACCCAACCCTGTGCCGCTCTGTCAGTCTCACCAGCGACAGCACAACAAGGACAAGCCCTACAAGTGCCCGAACTGCTACCGGGCCTACACGGACTCGGCCTCGCTGCAGATCCACCTCTCGGCACACGCCATCAAGCACGCCAAGGCTTACTGCTGCAGCATGTGTGGCCGCGCTTATACCTCGGTGAGGGGGCTCTGGGGGCCCGGCACGGTGCAGCCTCCCTCCCCCCCCGCCCCACTGCTCACCCTTTGTCCCTCTGCCCATAGGAGACGTACCTGATGAAGCACATGTCCAAACACACGGTGGTGGAGCACCTGGTCAGCCAGCACTCTCCTCAAAGGACCGAATCCCCCGGCATCCCCGTGCGGATCTCGCTCATCTAAGTGGGCTCCATCCCACCCCGCTGCTGCCGGAGGGGGGGGATGACACCGTGTTGCCCCCCACCCCCAGGCCCGGCCTCCACCCTGGGGGCTGCAGGTTTGGTGACATCCAAAGACGGTTTCAGAGCACTTTGAATCTGCAGTTTTCTTGGGGTTGGGGAGTGTTCATGGGGGGGGTGTTGCAGGGGGGTTGTTCTCCTTCGCTCCGCTCCCCCCCACCCTCCGCCTCCCCACATTTTGGATACAAATATATATATATATTTATTGGCCAAGAAGTCGGTGCTGCTAACACAGAAAGTAAATCAGACGCGGAACGGAGCGCAGCGGGCGCCAGACCCCCCCCCTCCTCCCAGCCAGGACTGTTTGGAGCAGAGTAGGGTTTGGGGGGGGGGGTGCTTTGTTTTGGGTTGCGTTTGATTTTATGGACGTTTTCCCCTCTGGGTTTGCTCCCCCCACACCGGACTCCATTGCTGGGAGCAGCCGGGGAAGCGCCAGGGGTCCGCGTGCCTCTGTGTGTACATAGCCCTGTGTACAGAGCCGGGGGGGCCCTGCTCCCCGCAGAGAGACTCGACAGAAACTCATCTATATTATGTACTCTTTGGTTCCGTTTTGGATATTAACTGTGTTATTTTTTATACACTTTTTAAGCCTTAACTCGTTGTTTTGCCAGGGTGTTTATTACCTTCTGTTTATTCATTTGAGTCCCTTCCCCTCCCCCCTCCACCTTTGCCCCCCATCCATCCACCCTCTGGCTCCTTGTTTCCCCCTCGGTGTTGTACGATACTCAATATTGTAACCTTTTTTGTCAGCATGTTAATACTGTGTAAATACGCCTCTTATACACACACTGTTAACGCCTCTCCCCCCCCCCCCCTTTATTACCCAACCCCCCAACCAGCCCGTTTGGGGCCTTTTTTTTTTTATGTTCCTAGCTGGAAATCCAGGCCACGCGTCCCTAGAGCTAGTGATTGCCTTCTTAATAAAGGAGAAAGAGAGAAGAGACACCCTCTCTCCCCACCTCTTCCCTTATGCCCCCCCCCCCAGTGTCTTGCATTGTGGCTCATGGAGGAGATGGAGGGGCAGCTGTGGCCACGGTTGGAAACAGCAGGGACCCCCCCCAGGTCCCCCTGCAAAGCAGCGCCCGTTTGGGAGAGGAAAGAAAACAAGAGAAAAGAATAAAAGAAAAGGAAACAAAAGCTGGGCTCTGTGTGCTGCCACCGGACTGGGGACAAGGCGAGGGGCAGACGGTCACAAAGGTGGCACCTGGGTGGGCTCACAACCCTCATTCCCCCAATGTGGGGATGGTGGATGATGAAGTGGGGAAGGGAGCAGCTCTGGTCTGTTGGGGGGGGGGTGTAAAGAGCTCTGGGAGAGCTGGGACTGTCATGGTGTGAGCACCAGCTCCAGGGCCTCCTCCCCACCATGGCCATGGGCTCCAAGGGTGCCAGCCCCCCCATACCTCCCCCCTTTTGGGACCCCAACCAGGCACAGGGACCTCACTGCTGCTGTGTCACTTCTGGTACCTACTGGGTTCTGGGTGCCAGCAGGGATGTGGGGCAGGGGGACAAACATGGGAACCACCAGCAGCACAGAGCAGCACAGTGTGTGACAGGGGTGTCCCAGTGGGGGGGTGGGAGGTGACACAGACTCAGTCCCTGGGATACACCTCAGTTAATGCAGAGGGAATGGGAGTGTGTGTGAGAAGGAGGCAAAGTATGGGGGGGGGTCAAGTTTTCTTTTTCAGTGTTTATTAGAAACAAAACGGGGGGGAAAAAAAGGGGTTGTGGGGTCTGTGGTTTGGGTTTTTTTTTTTCCTTTTTTTCCTCCTTTTCTTAGAAAGACTGTGGCAGCCGGACACGGCGGTGTGGGCTGAGGGGGAGGGGGGGTCCTTACCTGCTGGGGGTACTGAGCCCCCACCAACCTCTGTCCTTTACTGAGGTGCCCGCTGGGGGCAGTGCCATCTCTGCAGGCACCCCCTCATGTCCACCCCCACACCGGGGCGGGCAGCCGGGTCCTGGCGGGGCCACGCATTAAGGCAACCATCCTGCTGCGCCCCGTCGTGCTGGGGGGAGTTCCCTGCCAGAGTGGGGCCACTATCGCTACGGGCTCTATGTACACACCCCGCAGCCGAGGGGGGGGTTTGTGCTCAGTGATGGGTCCCCCCCCACCCCCAACCAGGACAGGCAGAGCTGAGGGGGGGGCGCGGGTCTGTCCCCCCCCTCCCCACCCGGTGGGAGCATCCGTGCGAGCCGGCAGCGCAGCTCTAGGAGTCCTTGAGCATGCTGATACGGGCGTAGATCTTGAGGGCTGGCCCCAGTTTGATGTTCATGGTGCTCATCAGGTGGTCCTCCTTCAGCAGCAGCAGCGCCTGCCCATCAATCTCTTGTGCACGGAACTCCTCTGCGATCTCCTGGCAGCCTGCGGGGGAAACGGATACAACACAGTCACAGCACGGCCCCGAAGCCAATGGAGAACCTCTGTGGTGTGACCCAAATCTCCTCACCCGGCAGCGAGCGGATGAACTCGTAGACGTCCTCCACGTTCCACTTGCTGGGCTCGCTGGGCAGGAAGCGGTGCCCGATGCCCGCCAGCTCCCTCACGTGCATGTCGGGCAGCTCCATGTCGTGCAGCTCCAGGTCGCGCTCAGCCTGACGCCGGCGGGAGGCGGACGAGCTGGCCGAGATGGGTGACAGCGGCTCCTCGTAGCTGGAGTTGTCCGAGCAGCGGCTCGAGTCCTCCTGGCTGTGGTTGAGCTGCAGCGATGCCGTCACCGAGAGCGGCCCCGAGCCCGGCGGGAGGGACACCGGCGTCTGCGGGACGGAGCCACCGGGCAGCACCGGTCCTGCGCCTCAATGCGCCCCCAGGGTTGGACCCACAACCCCCTCCCCTCACCTGCTTCTTTGTGTCCTTGCTGAGCGTGGGCACTTTGCAGGCGCGGCGGCGGCCGTGGGGGGGCACTCCGGGCTTCTGCAGTTTGCTGCGGTCGGGGTGGAACAGCCCCACGCGTTTGGTGCAGCCAACATTGTACCTGTGGGCAGCGGCGGGGTGGGGGTGTGAGATAAGAGCAAGGCAGGGCTGCAAGTGCAGGGGGCTGGATGTACCCCTTACCTCTTGGCACAGGCCATGGAGCAAAACCGCTTGGAGCGCTTGAATTTGTAGGCGAAGTCAACGCGGCCGCACAGCTCACACTTCAGCTTCGGGGGGGCTCCCTCCTCTTTGGACTCTGCTGAGACAGAGCGGCGGGCGGCTGAGCCGGGGCGGGGCAGGGTCCTCCCGGTGCTCCCAGCCCGGTGTAACCCCTCACCTTGCAGGTAGGGCTCCTCCATCTCGGAGTCCGTGGTGGTGGTGTTGTCGTGCTGCGGGGCACGCTCTGCCAGCAGCTCCTGCGCATACTGCGGCTTCAGGCCCCCCACCAGCAGCGAGGAGCGCCCCACCTGCGGGCGGCTGCGGCGTCAGCGGGGCCGGGGGGCGGCGGGGGAGCGGGGAAGGGCGGCGGGGGGGGGGGAAGGAACGTACAACGTACCGGGAAGGGCTCGGCGCCCTCCTGGATGACGAAGCCCTCGATCACGTGCGTGAGGATCTGCGGCTTCACCACGGCCTGCGGCGGTTTGTTCTCACCATTGTGCGGGGCGGCGCCGGCGACGGTGGAGGCAGCGCTGCCGCTGCCCGAGGTCATGCCGGGGGCGGGGGCGGCGGGCGGCGCATCCACGCGCTCCGCGCCCGGCTCTGCGGGGGGGGGGGGGGTCGGGAGGAGGGAACCGTCAGCTTCCACGCGGCACCGCCCGCCCCCGCCCCGTTGGGCCGCCCCGGGCCCGTTAGGCCCCGTTAGGGCCCGTTAGGCCGCGTTGGGCCGCGCCGCTCGTTGCCGGGCCGCGCCAGGCCCCGCCGCCGCCCCCACACATCGGCCTCACCTGACCGGGCCGCGGCGGCTCCGGGCCGAGGGCGGATGCGGAAGTGAGGTCAGCGCCCACCGGGCCGGAGCGGGGCGGCGCGCACTCACCGGCGGCGCTCAGCGGCGCGGCAGCCCCATGGCGGGACAAAGGCGGCGGCGGCAGCGGCGGCGGCGCGGGGACAAAGGCGGAGCGGGGCCGGGCCGGGCCGGGGCGGCGGCGGCGGCTGCGCGGGGCGGGGCGGGGCCGGGCGCTGACCACGCCCACCGCCACCATTGGCCGCCGCCGCGCGCGCGCGCTCCGCTCGGTGGGCGGGGCTTCGGGGAAGGGGGCGGGGCAAAGCGGGGGCGCGCCCCACGTGACTCAGTTTCCCGCGCTTACCGTGCGCGCCGGCGCGCTCTCCCGGCGGCGCTTCGGGCCCGGGGGGGGGCGGGGGGGCGGCAACGGCGGCGGGCGGAGCGGCGGCAGGAGGGCTCCGGGCCGCGGGAGGAGCGTCACGGCGGGCGGCATCGGCGGCACCCAACGGCGGCTGCGGCGGGACAGCGTCAGCGGAACGGGACGGCAGCCCCCACCCCGTATGTGGGCGGGGGGCGGCAGGGACGGGCCGTGTGTTTGTGTGGGGCACGCGAGTGTGTGACATGTTGGGGCTGGGTGACGCTCCGACACGTGTGTGGGTCAGGTACATGTGAACAAGGGCCAGGAGTGCACTGAGGTGCACGTGGACACAGCCTGTACCTTACACACGTACTGTGTGTGAGCCGTGCACACACATGCAAACACGGTCCAGGTGCATACGGACAGCTGTGTAAGGGCCGTTGCACACACATGCATGTGGCACAACTGGACACGGAGCAGGCAGCAGTGCACAGCTCATGCTCACATGCAACGCTTGCATAGCTCAGGTGTGCACCGGCCGTGCATGCACACACACATGGACCCAGCACAAGAGCTGCACACATGCACAGAGCCAACATGCACACAGCACATCGTGCATGCACCCAAGTGCCCACAGGTGCCCCCCGACCCCCAGCACCCCCTGCTCTCTATGGGGGTCCCTCACCGTGCTGCCCGTGGGCTGCAGCTGCAGGATGACGGCGGAGGCGTGCTGGAACTTGCGGGGTGCCCCATAGCAGCCGGGGTGCCCGTTGGGGGCCGTGCCCTCCGTCCCCACACCGTGGGGGGCTCCTGCTTTGGGCTGTGGGGCAGGGCCAGGGCTGGCAGGGGGCAGCGGCTGGAGCTGGGGGGCAGCTGGGCCCGGAGGGGGCTGCCCACGGGGCGCCAGCTGCTGCTGCTGCTGCTGCTGCTGCTGGATGACGAACTGCTGCTGCTGTTGCATTGGCTTCGGTGGCTGCTGCAGGAACTGGGGCTGCTGCAGCGGGGTGTAGGCTGTGGGGGGAGGTGGGGGGATAAGGCCCAAGGCTTCATCAGTGCTGCCACCCCCAAGCCCCCTCCCTGCGAGGCTGCTCCTCACCCTGGCGGCGTTCGCTCTTGGCTGGGATGATGCTGTCCCAGGGGGTAACAGCAGCACCCTGAGGTTGGGTAACCCCAGGGAGCTGGTGGGTGTTGGGGAAGGGGACAGCCCTCACCCCCAGAGCTGAGCCATGAGGAGGAACCTCCTCCCCCTCTGATCCACCAGTGCTGGCACTGGGGCTTATACAGATCCCCGATACAGATGGGGTGCCCAGAAAACAGCAGGGAGGGCCGTCATTAGGTTTCAGAGTGAATACCTGCTGCCCCTCGCAGCACCTAACGGTGTCCCAGCCCGACCCCAACACGGTGCCTTACCTGGGGTGACGAGTGGGTGGGCGGCAGCAGGGGCAGTGGCAGTGCGGGCCAGGGGGTGGGTGCGGGCATCGGGACCCTCAGCCTTTTTGAGGTGGTCACCGGGGTTCTCGGGTGGGGGGGCCCGGGGAGGGCCGGCCCGTGGAGTGCTGCCAGGGGGCTTCATGGCCAGGGCAGGGAGGTGGGGACCAGCGGGGCGCAGCGCCAGGCTGTGCACCTGCAATGGCAGCAGGTCAGTGGGCTGGGGGGAAAGGGGAATGTGAGGAGCGGGGGAAGAGGGGAGGGCTCACCTGGGGGGTGGCGGGTGGTGGGGCGGGCGGTGGGGCTGGCGGTGGGACAGGTGCAGGGCTCTCGGGCCGGACAGCGCTGACGGGGCCCGTGGGCGTGAAGATGAGCTGGGGGGAGAGAAGGGTGGGTGTGTGTCCCCGAGGGTTGTGGGGGGCACCCTGAGTGTCCCCCCATGTCTTCATGTGATGGCAGAAGTGTGGGACACGTGGGACATTTGCCCACGTCCCTGCTTAGTGCTGCTGTTCCCCATGTCCCTTGGGTGACCCTCTGGGGTCTGGGCACTCCATTTCAGAGTAGCGGCCCTCTATGGGGTCTGGGCAAACACTCCACAGGGTGTAGGTATCCCATGGGATCCAGACACCCCCCTACTATAGCAGGGGGTACCCTCCTGGAGTGGGCTCCAACAGTGAGGGTGAGGGACACCCTATAGGTCTGGGCATCTCTTGGGGTCTCGGTACCACCAATAGGGTGGGGACACCCCATGAAGCCCATGCAGCCCATGTGGACACCCCATGTAGTCTGGGCACTCCCAGGGTGGGGACAGCGGGCACTCTATGGAGACCAAGGATCTCAGAGCAGTGTGTGGTTACCCTGTGGGGTCTGGGCACCCCATAAGGCCAGGGCACCTCAAAGCAGAGCAACATTCACTCTATGGGGTCAGGTGCCCTCTCAGGGGCCTTGCACCTCACAGCCAGGTGATGGGCACCCTGTGGGTCTGGTCACCCCGTGGCAGAGCAATGGGAAATCTAGGCAACTCCCAGCAGCACAAAGGGGTGATTTGCCCTGTGATCTCAGGCTCACCCTACAGGGCCTGGCTACTCCACAGTGAGGTGACAGGAAATCTAAAAGTTATGTAGGCTGTGGTTACCCTGTGGTGGAGTGACGGACTCTGCATGCATCCAGCCCACCCCACAGCACAGCTGTAGGAGCTGTGGGGCAAAGGGGACCCTATAGCATCTGCTTCCTGTGGGTCTGTGCTAACTTTGCATTGCCAACCAGTAGGTCCCAGCTGCCCCACAGTGCCACGGGGCCAAGCGCCTCTTACCATCTGTGCCCGCAGGTACATCTGTGCCTGGCTGGCGGTGAGGGCGGGCGAGGCGGCATTGCCCAGCAGGACAGCTTGCTGCGCGATGCCCGATGCCCCGGGGTTGACGCTCTGTGCCCGGTTCAGGAGCTGGGCGGCTGCTGGCGACGTGGCCAGGTTGATCTGCAATGGGACAGTGGGTTTTGGGGCCGGGGTGAGGGCTGCGGGGCGCTCCTGGCGAGCTGGGGACTCACCGTGGGCTGCTGCACAGGCGCCTGCTGCGTGCCATTGCTGCCAGAGGAGCCGCTCTGCCTGTTGGCTGCCAGGCTGGCCTGGGGATGGGAGCAAAGCATTGCGTGTACATTGCACTGCGGCACCTATGGGTGACCCCAGGGAGGGTGTGTACCTGCTGCACGGCCGCCAGGCTCTGGAGCTGGGCGCTGGTGAGGTGCTGCTGCTGCAGCGCAGCTGTCTGCAGCATCAGGTGCTGCTGCTGCGCGGCGTACATCTGCTGCAGGTACTGCGCCGCCGTGTTGGGCTGCCGGTGTAGGGCCTGCTGGATCACCTGTGGGGCAGCAGCGGGGCCGTGGGACACAACACACCAAGGCCACTCGCCCTGAATGCTGCTCTGCCTCATCCTTTAAGCAGAGCCTCCTAATGCACACAGCGTTCCTGCTCCAATGGGAGATTCAAGCACCCCAACCACGGTCCCGTTTGTAGGGTGGCGGGTGGGATCAGGGTGTGCATTCAGCCCTACCTGGACGGTCTGGCGGTCGGGAATGCCGCTGTAGACAGAGATCTGCGGTGCAGGTGGGCGCGTGGTGCCGGTGCTGCTGGGCGTCGTGCCGGTGCCGCCAGCGCTGCTGGAGGGAGGAGGAGCCGGGACCTGCTCGTTCTCCATGGCAGTGGCAGGGCCACGCAGGGTGGCTGGAGTGGCCTAGAGCTGGGGGAGAACATGGAGGTGGGCATGGGGGTCCCGTGGGGTGGGGGGCACAAGGGTGGTAGATGGGAGAGGCCCTGCGTGCCCCCAGCCGACCTGTGCCCGGTGCAAGTGGCACTTCAGATCCTGAGGGAAAGGAAGGAAGTGTGGATGGATGGACAAAGGAAGGATGGACAGACAGGGATGGAGGAAAGGGATGAGGGGAGGAAGTGAGGGATGGAAGGAAGCAGGATGGACAGGATGATGGATGAGGAAGTGCAGCCAGGAAGGGCAGAAGGAGGAAAAAGATGAAGAGAAGAAGGGAAAGAAAGAAAGGAAAGAAAGGAAAGGAAAGGGAAGGAAAGGGAAGGAAAGGAAAGGAAAGGGAAGGGAAGGGAAGGGAAGGGAAGGGAAGGGAAGGGAAGGGAAGGGAAGGGAAGGGAAGGGAAGGGAAGGGAAGGGAAGGGAAGGGAAGGGAAGGGAAGGGAAGGGAAGGGAAGGGAAGGGAAGGGAAGGGAAGGGAAGGGAAGGGAAGGGAAGGGAAGGGAAGGGAAGGGAAGGGAAGGGAGGAAGAAAGAAAGAAAGAAAGAAAGAAAGAAAGAAAGAAAGAAAGAAAGAAAGAAAGAAAGAAAGAAAGAAAGAAAGAAAGAAAGAAAGAAAGAAAGAAAGAAAGAAAGAAAGAAAGAAAGAAAGAAAGAAAGAAAGAAAGGGGAATGGGCAAAGGGAAGGATGGACAGACAGATGAGGACACAAGTATGAAAGGGATGGATAGAGGGATGGGTGGAAGAAAGGCTGGATACATGGAGGTAGAAAAGGCATGAAGGAATGAAAGAGGATGGAAAGAGAGGAAGGGAAGGTAGAACAGATGGAAAGAACGAGGGGACAGACAGAAAAGACAAAGAGACAGAGGACAGAGATGGGAACAGGCAGGAAAAAGATAGAAGGAAGCAAAGAGGAAAGAATGAGAGATGTAGGGATGGGGTGAGCAGAAGGACAAACAGAAGGAAATAGGGAGGGGGGAAAGGACAATAGGGGACAGAATGACAGACAGCAAAGGAAGAAATAGAAGGATGGACAGAAGGATGGGAGGAAGGACAAAGGGAGGGAAGGAGGATGGATGGGAAGATGGATGTAAAGTTTAAAGGGACGAAAGGGAGAAGGGAAGGATGGACAGAAGGGAACAGGAAAGCAAAGGAGTGAGGGGAAGATGGACGGACGGATGACAACATAGACAAAGAGGGATGGAGGGAGGGAAGGGTGGACAGAAAGATGGAAGGAAGTGGGAAAGGTGAGGAAGGATAGACAGAAATACAGAAGGAGGGAGGATGGACACAAAGAAGTAGGAAATGGATAAGGGGACAGGAAAGATGGGCTGAAAGGAGGACAGGAGAAGGAAAGAAGTGTAGGGAGGGATGTGCAACAGGATGGACGGGAAGAGGAAAGGGAGTGAGGAAAGGGATTGAAGGGTGTGAGGGAAGGACGGAAGGATGAGGACAGGGATGGAGGGGAAAGCTCTGTGTGCTGAGTGCCACTGGGGGTTGGAGGTGAGCAGTAGAACCACCACCACCATCACTGCAAGGGCCGTGCCCACACTGCCAGGCTGCAGCCCAGCACCCAACGGCTCCGTGGGCACCACAGAGCTCCGGTAACCAGCAGGAACCCCACGATGTGCCCCCACGGAGGGTGTCACAGCCAGCACCAGGGACAGCAGCGCCGGGAGCCCACCATGGACAGCAGCCGCGGTGCCCACAGCGGGTGGTCGTGGTGGCAACGCCAGGAGACCCCCCCGGACACGGCCCGGCCCCGCGGGGACACACACGGCACCGGGCTCCGGTAGCGGCACGGCGGGACACGGCAGCGAGACGGCACCGAGTTACACGGCGTGAGGACGCGGGGTCACATCCCCGGAGGGCGCTGTGGTGCCACGCACCGGCGGGACGGGCCCCACGCTGGACGCGCTGCCCAAACGCCGCCCGGTGCCCGTGACACCCGCCGCGCTCCGCTCTCAGCGCCGCGGGGCCGGGCCGTGCCGTTATCCCCGCGCTGTGCCGTGACATCCCGGCGCTGTCCCCACGCGTGGGGCCGTGACGGAGCTACGCGCAGCGCGGAGCTTCCCCGCCGCTCCACGTTCATCCCCGCGTGCGGTACCGGGGCGGTGCCACGCGCGGCGGGTCCCGCGGCCTCGAACCCGCTCGGGGCGGAGCTGCCGGTTGTTCCCCGCAGCCCCGGGCCGGGCTCAGCTCTCAGCTCTCGGCTCCCGGCACGTGTTGGGGCCGCGCGGGGCCGGGCCGAGACTCAGCCCGAGGCGGAACCGGAGCGCGGGGAGCAGCGCGGGGAGAGCGGCGGGACCGGAGCGTCCGGCCCCAACAGCCCCAACAGCCCCAACGCCCCGCGGTGACCGGGAAACCGAGGCACGGCGCGCGCGGACACCCGACACCCGGACGCGTGCGCGGCCCGGCCCCCCCGCACCGCCCCCCCCCGGCCCAGACAAAGCGGCGCGGCCCGACGCTCCGTTACCTGCGGCCCCGGGCCCGGCTCAGCCCGCCATCTCCGAGGCGCCTCCCGGGGTTGCGGCCGCGCGGGGCCGGCGGCGCGGGGCGGGGCGGGGCCACCGGGGGGGGCGGGGTCAGCGCGGGGGGCGGGGCCTCAACCTCAACCTCCTCCATCCCGACGGGGCGGCGGCGCGGCCATCGCTCATTTGCATTGCGCCGCCAGTCACGTGCGCGGCGCGGCCAATCGGAAAGCGGGACGGCCAGCAGGCCACGCCCACGGCGCCCGCGGCTCGAGCTCGTCATGGCAACAGGGAGGGGAGGGGCGTTGCCATGGCAACGGGGGAGGGGCTGCCCCGGAGCTGCCCCGGGAGGGGGCGGGGCCGGAAACGGGAGAGGAGACAACGGGGGGGATGGGGGGCAGGGTACGGTGATAAGAGCGGGAGTGCAAATATGGGGTGTGCAAATAATGGGCGTGCAAATGGGCGTGCAAATAGCGGGTGTGTAAGTAGCGGAGTGCAAATATTGGGCATGCAAAAAGCGGAGTGCAAAAAGCAGGTGTGCAAACAGTGGGCGTGCAAATACGGGGTGTGCAAGTAGCGGGTGTGCAAAAGCAGGGGTGCAAATAGCGGCTGTGCAAACAGCGGGCGTGCAAATAGCAGGCGTGCAAAAAGCAGACGTGCAAATAGTGGGTGTGCAAATATTGGGCGTGCAATTAGCGGGCGTGCAAATACGGGTTTGCAAGTAGCGGGTGTGCAAATAGCGGGCGTGCAAATAAATAGTGGGCGTTCAAAAAGCAGGCGTGCAAATAGAGGGTGTGCAAATAGCGGGCGTGCAAAAAGTGGCGGTGCAAAAAGCAGGGGTGCAAATAGCAGGTGTGCAAACAGTGGGCGTGCTAATAGCGGGCGTGCAAAAAGCAGACGTGCAAATAGTGGGTGTGCAAAAAGCGGGCGTGCAAATACGGGGTGTGCAAAAAGCAGACGTGCAAATAGCGGGTGTGCAAGCACGGGGTGTGCAAATAGCGGGTGTGCAAAAAGCAGGCGTGCAAATAGCGGGCGTGCAAGTAGGGGGTGTGCAAAAAGCGGGTGTGCAAAGCACGAGCACGAGAGAGCAAGGAATGGGGTGCACGCTGCAAGAGCGGCCGGGAGTTGATGTGCTGGTCCTGTAGGGAGCGGGGTGAGAAAGGAAATGAGCAGCCCTGCAAGAAATGAGGGGGGAGTGACGGGGTGGGTGGGGGGCGAAGTGCAAACACAGCAAAGAGAGCTGGTGCAAAACGGGCTGCACAGGGCAAAGCTGCACGAGTGAAGGCAGCCCTGCAAACACGGAGTGCATGAGCTCCGAAAGGGCTCCTGGATGTGCAATGGGACCCCGCGCTTTGCACGTAGGGCTGGAGGATTTGCAGAAGGGATTTGTAGGAGTTCCGGGTCTGCATGCACGGATTGCAGGAAGGGGTTGGGATTGTGAGGGTTTGCAGCTGGCGGGGTTGGCTGTGCCCGCAGGGTCCTCGTGGTGCTCGTGCCGCTGCCGCCCCGCAGCGCTCGGGGGTGGAGTTGCCTTGCGTGGGGTCTGGGAGCATTGGAGCCAGCAGAGGGCAATAGCGGCCTTGAGATGGAGCCGGCGGGCTCTGAGCATTGTCTCTTTTCTTCCCTTTATTTTTTTTTGGGGGGGCTCCTTTTCCTATGCAGGGAGCCAGCAGCTGTCACTGGGCAGTGAGGAGCGGTGGAGGGTGCAGCCCCACCAAGGGACATTGCCTGTCAGTCCCAGAGCAGCACCTGTCCCAAACCGTGTGCTTTTCAACCCCAAAAGAAGATGACCTGTGAGACCACCACCGATGTGGGTACTGGGAGCCAATGGCCGTGCTGGGACAGTGGCACAGGGTCAGTGTCACTCTGGTACCAATCATCACCCTGGGCTCGGAGTAACTCAGCCTGGGCACGGCAGCACACCTCAGCATCGTCCTCACACCACAGCTGCCATCCCCAGCGCTGTGCTGTGAGATGCCATTGCTGTGATGAGTGCCCCTGGATGTACAGTGTGGCCTGGTACAGGACCTAGCACTAGGGCCAGCATGAGGCCTAGCACTGGGCACAGTACAGGAGCTAGCACTGGGCCTAGCATTGGGCCTGGTTCTGGGCCTAGTGTTGGGCTCGGTTCTAGGCCTAGTGTTGGGCCCGGTTCTAGGCCTAGTGTTGGGCCCGGTTCTGGGCCTAGTGCTGGGCCCGGTTCTGGGCGTAGTGTTGGGCCTGGTTCTGGGCCTAGTGTTGGGCTCGGTTCTAGGCCTAGTGTTGGGCCTGGTTCTAGGCCTAGTGTTGGGCCCGGTTCTGGGCCTAGTGCTGGGCCGGCCTCGCGCCTGATGCCATCTCCCTTCTCACCCCGGGGAGTCGGGCGGGAACAGCTTGAAAGCCCACAGGCTCATTGTGTGCACGCAGTGGGGCGGCCATTCAGGCCGGGACAGGCCGAGGGCTGGGTTTCCACTTGGAAATTTCCCTCCGGACGTGTCTGGGGTCTCTCTATGAGCCACATCTCCTCCTGCCGCCCCGCGCGTGGGCCGGGAGGGCACAAATATTTGTGCAGACACAAAGGCCTGCGGGTGCCGGGGGGGAACAAAGCACGGACGCGGCGCATCCCCACAAACAATGGGGCCGGATATTTGGTGATGTGAGCGGGGCCGGCTGCCAGAGCTGCCTCACATCCGTCTACCTGCAGCCCCTGGGTGGGCCCATGGCATCCCGCTGCCCGGCAGCCTTACGAGGCATCGTGTGGGCTCTGAGGGGGGACAAAAAGCCCTTTTGGGTGGTCCCGTCTCCCTGTGAGCATCACCCCCGTTCCTGCACCAGGTCCAGAGATGCACCACCACATCTCAGTTGCAATGGGCACCGTTTGTCCTGTTTTAAAGGGGCTTTGACTGAGCCGTCCGACTCCCAAAGCCCTCCCCCCCCGTGGGACATCCTCCCATGGTGATCACCATTGCTCCTCATAGGGTTTGTTTTTCCCCTGACCTCTTTTCTGGAGCAAATCACTCCCAAATTCTTCTCCCTTCAGCTTCTTCCCCCTCAAGCACTGCAATGGGTGCCAGTGCCATCCCCAAAGCAGCGCCAACCCCCCCATTTCCTAAACATCCCTCCCTGGGAAGGCTGTTGGAAGGGATCCAGGGATGGCAGAGCCTTGGCGAGAAGGCAAGAGAAGGGGATGGGTGGGTTATGCAAGTGTGCCATGTCACATTTTGGGTCTTGTTGTATTTCTGTGCCTTGGATGCAGGTATTTTTCCAAAGGAAATGGCCTGGTGACGCAGCTCCTCCTGCACCGACGCCTCCATCCCCGGCTTGCGCTGGATCCCTGCGGGGGGCTGGAAGGAGCGGATTTCCCGCTGGGGTTTGCAGCTTCTTGGGGGGAGTCTGGCAAACGTTGGCTCTGAAAGGGCTCTATGGGGCCGGGCACTGAGAACACACCCCCCCCCCACCCCCCGGGAGTTCTTTTGGGGGTGCTCCAACCCAGTGCATGGTTGGAATGCTTGCAGGATGGGCTGTGGGAGAGGAGAGGAGGGCTCCGCATGGACAAAACTGGGGTTGTTTATTTTTGTTTGCTTCTTACTTTTTTAATGTTTTCAGGGTTGGTTTTTTTTTGCACCATTTCGGTGGGCTGTGAGATCTGCTGTGCTGACAGCCAGGGAGTTTGCTCGCAGTCCTCCAGCTTTTAACTCAAACCTCCTGTTTGCTGTCACTGAGCCGAACTTTCAACTTCCATCCACTTGGGGTCAGCTCCAGCCCCTGCTCCAGCCCCGTGCGCCGTCCCAAATCACTCCAGGCTTAGTCATGTTGACCTTCCTCGGAGCGATGATTTAACCTCACTGCAATTAAAGCCTTCTTTTACCCATATAAATCACTGCCCCATCTTCTCCTCGCCACGAATATCCCACATTAGAGCAAACAGTCGAGCTGATGCACATCCCAGCCCTGTGCGCTGTTGGGTTATGCAGCAAGGTGGCAGGAATTGCATGGTGTGAGACAAAGCCTGGCTGATGCAATGTGGATTGGAAGCAGGATGAGCCCAGCACTGCTGGGGTGATGTTTCTGCACCTGTGTGCATGGCAGGGCACTCAGCACCCCTTGAGGTTGCAGTGCTGGTTAATGGGCACCAACTCTGGGCATGCTGGGAAGAGGCTTGCAGGATCTTGATGGACTTGATGATCTTCAAGGTCTTTTCCAACCTGGGTAATTCTATGATTCTGTGATCTGGGAGAGGGTCACATTGCTCTGTGCTTGTGGCTGCCTGCTGCCCGTGGTCCCCAGCTTTACCATTCCCCTGCCAGCAAGCAGTGAGCTTTAGGTGTGTTAGGAGCAGGGATTTGGCTTTTGCCAGTGATTCCAGGTTGAACTGGAAACAAAAACTGCACCTCATGGTGCAGCTGGGAAGGGAGGGGGCAGCAGAGGGGCTGCAGCAAAGACTGAAGGGCAGAGTCAGCACCAGTAAGAGCAAAGGGAAAAAATATCCTGTAAAACACCCGGGTAAGCCTCTCTATTAAATTATTCTGCCCCACTGCAGCCGGACACTCACCGCCTTTGATCCTCCCAGCCCCGTCCCATTCCCAGCCCATAGGACCCAACTCCTAATGGGCACTGACAGCTCGGGCCAGCAGCCCCTGCAACCGTGGCGAGACTGACGCTTCGTTAATGAGCCCTAATGAGGCCTGGCAAGGCTGGCGGTGGGCTCTGCTGACCCGACTGGATTGGGTTGGAGTTCTGCAAGTGGTGGGATGAAGGAAGAACAGCTTTTATTTTCTCTTTCTCCGTCGTTCCTCCAACATCTGGCAGCAGGAAGCACAGCTGCGCTGCAGGAAGGAATCTTCATCCCTTCTCTGCCCCGTTTTTTAGGTTTAATTACTTTGGGTTTAACAAACTCCTGGTGAGGCCATAGGCTGATCCATGTTGTTTGTGCAGCCTGGATCCCATTGGGCGAGGTTACATGGAGAAAGGGCAGATTTGGTGCCCTGGGGGATGCTCAAAGGGGGCAGAGCTGGTGGTTGTGCCAAGCTTCTGCCTCCCTGGTAGCATCGGCCTCATGAAGAGAAAAGGTTTAATTGAAGGCGGTTTGACCGGAGATTGGCGAGCTGGGGGCTTGGACGTCTGCTGCAATAGGGTGGGATCCGGGGAACTGGTAGCTTTGGGTTTGTAATGGATTTGCAATGGTCTTGCATTGTGTTGGCAATGGGTTTGCAAAGGGCCTTCAAAGAGCTTGCAAAGGCCTCTATCAGTCTTTGTCCTGATGTTTTGACTGAAAGCAAAGCAATTAGCAGGTCTTTGGAAGCCCCATCCCAGCCCCCGGTGTCGGTGCACTGCCCTGAAGAGCAGCAGGCTGGCCAGACTGTGCATTTCTGTCACTGCAAAACCATCAAATAGGCTGAATCCTGACCATCCCTGTGATGTCCTCAGCTCCTTGCGCTCCCACCACTGTTTGCCACCGGAGCTGGGAAGATCTGCCCACTTGGTCGGTCAGGAGCACCCAGCCTCACTGCAGATCGATCTAAATTGCATCTCTGGAAGTATTTGTGGCTGTGTGCAAGTCAGCCTATTAATAAAGCTCTTCCCAAGAGCAGTGAGGCTTTCCCATCCAGTGCAGCCGATTGCTGGAGGCTCCAGAAAGTTGTTTTCCTCCTGTTACCTCCAGCCTGCGGCGTTTCCCAGGGCTGGATGCCTCTTCTTTCAGGCCATCCAAGGGGAAGTTTTGCTTCACATCACCCTGGGAAGAGCTCTGCCTTGGCTCCCTGTGCCTTCTGCTTTGCTTGCAGTGATTTAAAGCAAAGCAGCTGCAGGAGGGGCAGACGAAAGAGCTGCTTGGGAGCGGGGGGTGGGAGGTGCGATGCTGCGTGGGGCTGCGCCCGGGAGGCAGGACGGCCGCGTTCCTTCCCCAGATGAATGAAACCCTGCAGCTTCTCATGCACTGGAACCAGCAGGGAGGGGGAATTGGGCCCAGGGAGGTGGTGTCTTTGCTCCAGGCTCCACGTGTCCTTTCCCAGCCTCAGTGGTGGGAATGTGATGGGCTCACAGGGGATCGTAACAGGCTGGCAGTGGGTTTTGTAGAAGGTTTGGGAGCTGGGTCTGCCTGGGATGGGGCTGTATTCCTAGCAGCCTGTGTGGGGATACACAGGTTTGCTGGGTGTTGGTTTTCTTCTGCTTAGGAACTGCCTGGCATTGCTCTGCCCCATGTGAGGTGGCGGGATCTTGCCTTTGCATCCCTTCTTCTGATTTGCTTTCTTTCTCCTTACCCTTCTCTTTCACTTAACCCAACATTTGCCTCAAGCCCAAACTTTTCCTGCTGTTGCTGTTGCCCTTTCTTTCTCCAGCCCACTGGGATCCAACAGCAAGTGGCTGGGAACTGCTGGCCTTTCCAGCACTGACTCACAGGAGCCTATTTGGTGCCCAGCGAGGGGCTCTGAGATAATGGCAGAGTGAACTGCATTGAACTGCTGGCTGTTAACACTGGGCTGGGGAAGTTGTCGGATTGGCCTCGTGATGCTGGCGTGTATTTACTTTGGGTGCTGACGTGTCCGCTTCCTCGTGTGTTCTGCTACTTGATCCCTTTCTTGCCATACAAGGGCAAGAAGGACTCGGTTTTAGGGCCAGTTCTCTTGAATGTATTTATAAGTGATCCGGTTGCAGGCATTGAATATGTGCTAAATAAGCTCGTGGGCAAAGCAGAGTCAGGAGGAGCTGCACAGTCCCTTGAGGACAGAGGGAACCAGGGGGAAGGCTGTGACCTGGAGGGCAGTGGGCATGGCACGGCTCCATGGAGCAATGGGCACGGCCCCACACTGGGAGTGCTGGGACACTCAGCCATAGGGTTTGGGATTTTGTGGTGCTGTGCGCAGCCAGGGGTTGGGCTCAGGGATCCTTGTGGGTCCCTTCCAACTCTTGGGATATTCTGTGATTCTGGGAGAACTCCAAAAGCTGTTGCTGCCTGTTTTTGATGTTTGCCCTGTTGCTTATCGCACTGTTTTGCTTTGGGGGAGTTATGATGGAAGCGCTGCCCTTGGGCCCTATGTCCCCCAAAGCAAAACAGTGACACCCCAGAAAGATTAGGGCCAATCAATGGGACTCATTTGCAAACCAATCTCATACATACCTGGGCTGAGGAGCACTGTGCTGCTGGGGTGCACTGCATTCCGCATCACACAGCTGCCTCCAGAAAGACCAGCTGATCTGTGGGCTGTTAAGCACCATGATGCTGAAGGTGATGGCTGCTGGGTCATAGAAGCAGTGAGATGCAAATCGAGGATCAGATAACCAAGCCAGCCCTGCCCTAACAAAACCCCCATGCATTGTTGGAGATAAGAGTGAGTTGTTCCTCCATCTGGAAGAGGGAAGCCTGCTTGTGGGATTGCTTTTGCTCCAAGTACTGCAGGAAAATGGGGAACGCCAATGTGTACTTAAAACACATATTTCAGTGCATATGCATTGCAGCCAGAGGAAGCCAGTCCTTGCTGATCACAAAAAAACCCTATTTTTTGTCCAATGAAAAAGCCTTGAAGGTCCCACTGTGACCTGTCTCAATGAGCAATCCCATGCCCGTGGTACCATTGGCCTGTCTGACTGCCAGGTTTGGGTGATAGCCATCCCAAATGGCTGCAGTTGTGCACTGAGACAAAGGCTCTGCTTCCTTGCATTTCAGGATGCTCAATACATGATCAGTTTATTTTCTAATGCCTATTTACTGATTGTTACGTGCACCAGCTGGGCTGTAACTGAGCTGCAGCTCCTGCTGACGATGCTGCCTTTCCCCAAAGCTTTGCTGTAAAGTCAAAGTAGAACAGAATTCCTGGGCCAGAAGACATCTCCCCAAGCCCAAATCTTCCATTACAGACTTTCCATGGCCTCTGGAGCTGGCGAGGTGGCCCACAACCCTACAGCATCTCCTCCTGTGTGACAAAGTGCTGACTTGGGGCTGGGGCAGCCATTCCCCACCGAACCAACCCAACTTCCAAGTATTTTGCAGCCATTTCCTACAGTTTTTCTCCCTCATTTTTCTTATTCTTTTTTCTTTTTTTGCCCCTTTTATTCCCTGAATTGATGTTTTCATGTAAAATCCCCCACCAGCTCCACATTTTCTCCCAACCATCTGTGTCCCTAGAAGGATGCTGCTGCAACCATCTGTAATGCAGATAAGCAACAGCCATCATCCTGCTCTAAAATGTTCATTAACCCTTCACAACCCCACAGAAATAAAGGGTATCAACAAATTTGAGTGCACAGGGGTTTGACTTATCCAAGTATTCCATTTGGCTTCCACCATTGCATTGTCCCTTGAAAGGAGCCTAGTGCTTCTCTTCTAATAAATGTGGCTTAGCCAACATCACAAAAGCCCAGAATGGAGAGTAACAGGCACTGAGTCACTGGCAAACCCAGGTGAACGTGTTGTCAGGGATTGGCTCAAACTGGCAGGGTCACCTTGGGTTTTCTGAGGTTCTTTTCATCCTGAAGCAAAACTATGGCTGTGACAATACCAGCAAGAACACCTGTAGTTAATGCTATGCATGCTCTCTGTCCCCTTGCCCTTGGGCTGTCCTGGATTTACTGCCCTATCTGAGGCTGCAGCTTACTGCTCTTTCATCTCTTTCATTACCATATCACATCAACCACCACCCACCCAACCCGCTCTTGGTCCCGCTTCTCCATTTTCTATTGTTTTGCTCAGATGAAGACAAGGTAAAGCAAGCAACATACTTAATAATAATCCTTCATCTGTCCATCCATCCATTCATGTATATCTACATGGATGTAGATATACACCTGTCTACCTGTCTATCCATCCACCATTCTATCTACCCATCTGTCCATCCATCCATCCATCCATCCATCCATCCATCCATCCATCCATCTATCCACCCACCCATCTATCCATCTATCTATCTATCCATCCATCTACCTGTCTATCCATCTATCCATCCATCTTATCCCATCCATTTATCCATCCATCCATCCATCCATCCATCCATCCATCCATCCATCCATCCATCCATCCATCCATCCAAATCCATCCATCCATCCATCCATCCATCCATCCATCCATCCATCCACCCATTATACCTATCCTATCAATCTATTATCTAACACATGCAGTTGTGGATTGTCTGTTTCAATAGGTCTATTCTACCACTGAGATTTCACAAAGAGCTTCATGCTCTTTTTCCCTATTTCCAGATATCAGCTGGTTTGCAGGCATTGCAGCAGCCATCCGAAAAGATATTGCAGGAAAATAAGCAGAGATGGAAGCACGGGGGTCACTTTGGGGTGGAGGTTGGGAAGAGGCGATTGCACATCCATTTCCATGGTGGCAGAACTGGTCTGAGAGGTTCCTGGCCTTTCCCAACTACGTGTTTTCTTTCCCAAGACCCAAAGTAAAGAAGGAATGCTTCTACATGTATAAAACCCAGCACCTCTCATGCTGCCCATCAGTAATTACATGGACACAACCACGTCCAGAACACCCGCACACTCCCAGCCTGGCTCTCATGTGGAAGCCTGGAGCCCAGTAGGTGCCCACACCAAAATCCCAACCATATTCCTATCCCTGGGATCTGCCCCTGCTGCCCTTCCTGGATGGGAACACTGTCAAGGGAAACAAACGTGGGGAGATGGTTCCAGGTTATTTAACATGGCAGTGGGCCAGGCTCAGCATCACCTGGGCTGGCAGGAGCGGATCCGGATTCAGGCTCTTATCTCCAATTACAGAACGTAAACAGTGGATTTGGGCAGTAAGCTGGGCTTAGGTCAGCTGAGGCTGGTCCTCAGCGCCAGAATGGGCACAGTGACACTGTGGTTAGCTGGAAATGCATCTCTGCTCTGCCATGGACCTACATTCAGGCTTGGGAAAGTGGGGCTGGCAAGAGGACACGGTGAGTGCTAAGCCTGTCCTTTCTTCGTAACACCTCCAGCTGAGCAAAGCCCTGAGAACAGCAGAGCAGCGGCTGCTTTGCTCAAATATTTGTCAGCAGCTGCAGTGATAAGGCCAAGGTGGAAGATTTCACATTGTTTCACTGTGAGTCGACTCTTCCAGCAGGGGAAGCATCCAGTCATTAACGAGGGTTGGTGGGGGATACCACTGGCAGTGGTTGGGACTTGGGGCAGTGAGGTCCCATCCAACCCAGCCACCATAGGCTCTATGATCCCCATTGCACAGAGCTGAGACCCAGGGCTGGTGTGAAGCTCCCTCTGCCGTCACATGCGCCTGAAGCGATGTGAGATGGCAAATGTCAGCTCTCGTGTTCCATGCTCTGCTTCTATGGCCCAACCTCAATGCAAGGTGCCCACACCAGGAGCCAAGAAATGGGGCAGGGGGTTTCTGCAGGAGAGCAGCCCCATTCCCAGCACTGCATCCGTGGGGCTCACATCCTCCCGCTTTGGTCTCTCCGACGGTGATTATTTGTGCACCACTTGGCTTCTTCCTCTTCCTTCCCTTTGAAACAGAGGTTTTGCTTCCTTTCGAAGCAGCCATGGGAGCTTCTACGCTTTCCCAGCAAAAATTAAAAAAAAAATTAAAAAAAAAAACAAACCCCAAAACCCATCAAAAATCTCAATTTCAATGTACTCCAACACGTGATGGAGGCTGAGCAATGCAGCACCTCCCCAGCACCAAGCAATGCAGTGTACCAAGCCTGAAGGTATCGCCTCATCTCCAGTCTCAGCCTCAGCTTTGCATTTTGTATCCAAGCAGTGATAAGGCCCCAGAAAAGCGGGTAACCCATCAAAGCCCCACGGATGATGTCAGCCCAGCAGGTCAGCAGGAGGGCAGGACGCGGCTGCGCGGCACTGGGCTGGCAGAGCTGTCGCTTTGCATTTTCCAGCCCTTTGCACCAGCGGGAGAAATGAGCCTGAAAAATAAAAGAAAGAAAGCAACAAAACCCACATCCAGCTCAGCCTGGGGTGGAATGCCACGGTGCAAACAGCAAAGCACAATGCCAGAGCCCACAAAGGTGTGCAATGCGTTGGGTCTACCCCAGAGTCCATGTGGGCTATGAGGGGATTTCACTTCTTAACATGAATTTTTCAGGGGTGGAAAGCAGAGCAGCAGGAAGGATGGGAGTAGAATGGGCCAGAAAGGGGAAAACTAGGGGAAGCAGCTTGTATTGGGCAGAGCCAGTGTATGTTGGGACATCTTCAGGTGCCCCAGAACATCAATATGAGTTCCAGTATTGATCTCAGCATCACCTTTAAAGCCTCCTTCTCTGGCCTTGGCTGGAGCTGAGCTGCCATCAGCCTAATCCCGGCCAGCTCCCCAACAAAGAAAGGGCTTCTTATTCACTAGAGGAGGAAAGAAAACTGCAGATGCTCAAAAACATTTCCCGACGTGTGGCATGTGCCCCCAAATCCCCTTGCTTTCAGCTGACGTTTGGGGCTTTTAAGGGCAAAATAAGCTTTTCCCCTTCCTGGAAATGACAAGAGTGCATGTGTGTTCTCCGGGAACTGACGTGTATAGTGTGAAGCTGGTAAATAGGTTTATAGTTTTTAAGCTTGGCCCCATAAGCCAGAGTGCTTTGGGGGCTGTGGGCTGTTTAGAAGATGACAAATGCCCCTGTGGACACCTGCACTGGGGGGTCTCAGGGACAGGAACACCTCTGAGCCCCCAGCAGCTGACACCAAGTGCTGGGTTCCCCTTGGAAATGGGGCCACAAACCCATCCCTGGCAGCCCTGGAGCTGCAAACATCCCTCTGGGTCTGGATGTGACCCTCATGCTAGAGGAAATCCATGCTGAAGCCATGAAACATCCTACTGAGAATGGGGGCTCGCAGCTTTGCTTTTAGCATAGGAAACAGAAGTGCTTGGCACTTTGCTTGGCCAAAGGGGAAGAGCTGCCCAGCACTAACAGAGTTGCTCCTGTGAGCTGCAAGAGATGCAGGAAACTTGGAAAGGCACGAATCCCACTTTTGCTCCCCATCTTACCAAATCCATTGACACGCTTGCAAAAAGGGGCCTTGGGTTTGCAGCACGGGGACCCACATTTGCCAAAAAGGGACCCCACGTTTGAGAAAAGGAACAACTTGGAGCCAAAAGGGGTCCCAGGTTGGTACAAAGATGGTACAAATTGTGGAGGCCCCTCTTCCTCACGCCTGTCACGCTGCCCTGATGCGAGTACCAGGAAAACGAGTACTACCCATATTTTTATCCCCGTGTGATTTCTTCCCAGCTAATCTGCTAAGAACTTGATCCCTGGGCTGGTATTTCAGGGAAAAAAAAAAAAATAGAAAAAGGGGCAGTTTTTGTGCAGAGAGTGCTAAAAATTTCTTGCTCTGGAGCAGAAACAGCTTTGCTGGGGCAGATGAACGCCTGTGCATCCTCCCCATGCCCTGTGAAGGGATTCTGATGTAAGGAGGAGCTGTTTTGGGAAAGCAATTCAATAGCAGGAAAGCTGCTTGTTCTTCGCCGTGGCCATGGGACTGGTGAGGAAACATCGCCCTGCTCGAACCCAGCACTGTGCAGAACGCTCAGGGATGGGTTGGTCCATTGATCCAAAATATATGAAACAGAGGAGATGTGCTGCCATTCTCTCATAGCTGTCAGCAAAGCCTCCTTGATTCAGATTGAGGAACTGGGCCAACCCAGAGCCTTGCACAAGCAGCCAGGGTCCACCTCAAGATGCTCCATGGCTCCGTGACTCTGTGCTTCCACAGTTGTATGAAACTTTGGTTTCATAGCTCTATGATTCCATGCCTCCATGATTTCATGGTTATTTTGTCCCACTATTCCTTGAGTCTGTGCTTCCATGATTATTCTGTACTGTGATTCTATGGTCCTATGAAAGCATGGTTCAAGGATTCCATGATTTAATTGTTCAATGATTCTTTGGTTCCCGGATTCCGTGTTTCCATGATTCTTTTTGGTTCCATGTTTCTGTGAATCCATGATTCTTGGGTTCCATGGTTCTATAGTTCCATGATCCGTGATTCTTTGATTCTATGGTTCCGTTGTTCCGTGACGGCATGGTTCTTTGGTTCCATGATCTCATGGTTCCATTATTTCATGGTTCCGTGGCTCCATGATTCCACAGTTCTATGGAATAATTCAATGGTTCCACGACTCCCTGGTTCCATGACTCCTTCATTCCATGGATCCATGGTTCCATGACTCCTTGGTTCCATGGCTCTATGGTTTCACAGTTCTGTGACTGCAGGATTTTTCAGTTCCTTGCTATAAAAATCTCAAGTGAGAGGTCCCCAGCTGTGTGAGCTGAGCAAGGCAGGGATGGGTTCAGGGCGATGCCTCTTGCTGGGTATTTTTTCAGCATGAAATCTCCCAGGAGACACATTTTTGCAGCATGGGGCCTCCAAGGATCTCAAGCAAAGTGGTGTAGCCCTGACATCCGGATAGAGAAATACTTTCACAACACAGGGCCCCCAGGGAGAGGCCCTCTTGCAGTTCTGAGCCCCCAGACGAGGCTATTTTTGTATTGCAGGACCCCACAGTGAGCAAGTTTTGCAGCGCTGGGCCCCTGGACTGGAATATTTTTGCAGCAAAGCAGAGATAACAACAGACTGAATATACTTAGACTAAAGATAGCCCCGGCTCGCAGCGTCCTCCCTGCCCAGCGGCATCCCCACAGGTCTGTGTAGAACTATGTCTCTTGGGGCTCTTTTGGACATGTTTTTTGCACCCTGCTCTTCCATAATGATATATTTTGGAAGTGTTTCCTCCAGTGCTCCCCATTGGGTTGGCACAGAAGGGCCACTCATGTTGCATCGTTGTTTTTTTGTCTCCTCCTTCCGCTACTGAGGATTCCATCCACTTTTTTGCAACAACCATAATTAACCACGAAGTTTTTAAGTACACGCCATCCTTAGGCGTACCTCACCTCCTTGAAGGAAAGCCACCCCATCCTAAACCAAAATTAAAGCCTTGAAAGCATTTTTCCCCATTTCTGAACCAATATTGCCCTTTGCGCGCGTTGCCACAAGCAAGGTGTGTCCCTGACACAGCCCATCTTGAGCAAGTGGCGTCTTCCAATTAGTGCTTCATGTCGTGCTCGGTCCCATTTCATTTCAGGAGGATGAAAATATTTATAGAATCGCAGAATGGCTTGAGATGGAAGGGACCCTAAAGGCCGTGTGATCCAACCCCTGCACTGAGCAGGGACACACAGAGGTGCTCAGAGACACTCCAGCCTGACCTTGGGTCTCCAGGGTTGGCGTACCACCGCCTCTCTGGGCAACCAGTGTCATGTTCCCAAGAGCCCAAACCCACAGTGCAGGAGGATGCCCACCAGCACACCTCATTGCCATTCATGGAAGCACCTCTTTTGGGCACCCAGAAAAAAAAAAAAAACAACAAACCATCTGAAAAGGCATGAAATGGCCACATCACCCAGCCAGCCACACGCGTACCCATGGGCTCTTGGAAGAGCAGTGCCCAGGCTTTTCACTGCAGTGGATGGAGAGCATCGCTCCGCTCCTCCTCCTCCTCCTTGTGTCAAGTTGGCATTTTCCATGCAGTTTCTCCACTCGGCACTGATGGGGCTGAGCCTGGTGGGGGGCACGGCTGCTTTGTTCCCCCCCTTAGCGGGGAACCGGAGTGCCGAAGTGGGTCAGCACAATGCACATCCCGGCTTCAATGGCACCGGCGCTTTCTCGGACGGCGTTTCCTGAGTTAAACAAACAGCGGCTCGGCTCTTCTCCCACCTTTCTGCAGACCTGGAATTTTCCTCACCCTGTGAATGCCCCTCTTGTGTGTTTTATTTTGTTATTGAGCTTTGCACTATTCCGGGAAGAGGAAAAAAGAAAAACAAACCCAAAACAACAAGACCAAAAAAATAAAAGAAAAACCACTATGAAGGCATCAAAAATGCCTTGGAACGTCTCTGCGGGTCAGGTGACAGCAGAGAATAATATCTGAAAAATGTTAATGCTTGCAGAGAGACGAAATCCTGCTTGGATTAAAGCTCGTTAGTCTTTCCCGAGGAGCTTGTCTGCGTGAGCCCACTGTGCTGGGATGCAGGAGGATGCTCTGTGCTACCTCCAGCCCTGCTGCCAGGCACAAGGTGACAGGAGGGCTGTCAAAATGAAGGGAGAATTCCCAAGATGAAGGGAAATCTCAACTGCTTCGTACTCATGGCTGGGCCATCCTTGTGTCCACAGTGCACCTTCAATCGAGAGCCGCGTTTGGTGCCGCTCAGGCCAGGCAGTGATGCTCTATGGGCTGAGAGCACATTTCCCTTCGCCTGCTGTTTCCAGCCCTCGTTTTTCCCCTTGCATTGGTGCACTGATGCTCTTCCCATCCAACTCCATCAGCTTCTGGAGCACTCCCTCATATAGCACCCACACCTGCACCCTGCAGCCCAGCCCTCGCTAAGCAAACACAGCTGGTGTCGGGCACGGCCGCCAAATATTTTCTCCCTGAGATGGGACTGGCTCTTGGAAAGAAAAAAAAAAAAAAAAAGTAATAATAATAATAATTCCAAACCAAACTAAAACAAAAACCCCAAACCTTGACAAATGCAATGGGAGAAGCGGCAAATGGTGCTGCTGCTCTGCCCAGTGCATAGGGATGTGGCAACACAGGGTCGGTTCCATTGGAATGTGGGATGTTTTGCATCAGCCTGTGCCCACAGCAACAAGCAAAGAGTGGTGCGGAAATTACCTCTTAACTCAGCCTAACACCCCATTTCCTTCTCAGTTCCAGGCCTGTGGGCAGCGCTCACCCACTTCCCATTGCCCACCCATGGATCTGCATTCTGCAAGGCCATGGTTTGAGTTTTACGTCTCCATGAGCTCCCCTGCATGACTCCTCACCTCCCCAGCCAAGGGTTCCCATCTCCAGGATGTTTTGCTCTGTATCCCCTCAGAAAAAGTTCTGATGAGTCCTTAGCCATGGGAAGGGTTGGAAATATGGAGCAGGAGTGGTGCCGGGCTCTGGGAGAAACAGAGGAGGTTCTGGCACAAGTGTGGTTCCATCAATGTTTGCAGAAGCACCCTGCCTCCCTCCCCAGCAGGCTCTGCTCCTGGTGGGCCTGAAGTTCTTCCTTAGAAAGCTAAAGCTCTTACAAGGGAGAAAAAAAAGAAAAATATCTCCTTTCTCAAACCTATGGATCCCATGAATGATGTTCCTTGGTTTCATAACATCTACTGAATTAGCAAGGCCCGCTGCTGCTGCTGCGGTTGCAAGTATAGATTCCCCCAGATTCTGGCTCATGTCTGGTCCTTTTAGAGCAGGGCATAACAGGGCTGGGTGGCAGTGGGCAAATATTAGGGTAAAACCTCTCATCTGCAGAGCCAGAGCAATGCTGCAAAGTGGCATGGAGACACCACCACCCCCAGAGCAGAACCACTAGAGATAGAACCCCTGGGATTTTTTCTGATAGATTTAGGGCTGGAGGTGGATGATCGTGGAGGTCCCTTCCAACTCGAGCCATCCTTTGATCCACCCTATCATCCTGTGATCCTATGATTCCATGGTTCAGTGATGCTGTGGTTCCATGGTTCTATGATTCTACTGTTGTATGGCTCCATGGTTCCATGACTCCACAACTCCATGGTTCTATGACTCTACAGTTCTATGATTCTGTGGCTCTATGATTCCACAGTTCCGTGGCTCTACAACTCTATGGTGCTATGGTTCCATGGTTCCACTACTCCATGGTTCCATGACTCTATAATTCCATGATTTTACGACTCCACAGTTCCACTATTCTATGGTTCTATGACTATGATTCAATGGTTCTATGGTTCCATGGCTCTACAACTCATTTCCCCGTCCAATAGGAACCAAGTGCCCATCTGCAACCCAACACTGGACACGCTTTGGAAACCAGTGGAGGAGGAACTATCGGTGGACAGAGAAACATCTACCTGGCCAAAAGCAGGACCCTGATTTTTGCAGTGGGGCAATGCGGGATGCCAACCATGCAGTCTGATGCTGTGGTGCCGCATGGTGTCGGTGAGCTGGATGCAGCAGCGGTGATGGAAAATTACCAGGGGCCGAACAAAGAAATCAGGGGTTTGGGAGCGGGAAGCGAATAAACAGGCGGGCCAGGAAGCTGGGGCAAGGCGGAGGAAGTCTTGGGCAGGGGAAGGGAAGAGAGAGAAAAGCTTTCGCTGCGGGGGGCCGTGAAAATAGACTCCCCCTGAGGGGCTGGAGCTGGGCCGGGAGCACGGCCGTGGGAAGTGGTGCGGCCCATGCAAAGCCAGCAGGGAAAGTTCCACCTTTGACCATTTCTCCCCCAAATTCCTTGTTTGGGAGCTGTCGGGTGGGGGTGAGCCCTGCCTGCAGCCCCCAGCCCTATTGTCTGCCTGTGTGAGGCCAACCAGGATACCGGCTTGAGAAACCACACCAAGCTGGAGCCTCTTGGTTGGTTTTTGGCCTTCGGGTGGAAATGTCAATGGGGAGCAGGTGGCTTTGGCACAACGGGAACGCACCAAAACACCTCCCCATAGCACCATGCCCATGCTCGAGGCTCTGGATGAGCCACGTATTTCCATTCTGGGGGCTGCACACCTGGGCTGTATATAACCATGGGGACCTCTTGCTGCCCCGGGGGCCATTTTGGGATGAGCATCACAGTGCCCTGGGGCCACGTTTTGGGGCCGGGTTTGGGGCCGGCTCTCCGGCGGCGCACGTAGGCAGAAGCTGAGCCTGCAAAGCAAACACAGACATATAGCACAGCCCGGACACCCTGACTCTGCAAATCCAACACAAACACTGCGAGTGCCGGCCTGCAGGTCCCACGGGCTTCTGCCCCCGAAGGCAAAATACAGGGATTTCTTTTTATTATTATTATTTTTAACTCTTTTGGAAAGATTAAGAAAAAAAAAGCTGCTTTGAAGGCAGGCAGGCACCCAGCAGACACCACCAGGGCTATAAATGCACCTTATGGGGCTGTGGGTGGGTGAATCTCAGAATTCAGCTCTCCAAAGGGCAGTGCTGAGTGCTGGGGACCCACATGTTTGGTCATGGGGAGCACAGGGAACAGGGCATGGAGCTCTCTGCTCAGCTGCAGTGTTGGGGTGGGTCCTGTGAGTGGGGAAACTGAGGCACAGGGACGCAAGAAAGCAGCCCCAGAGCTCTCAAGGAGCAATGAGCAGATTGATGGGTTGAGCCAGCACGTGTCTGTGCTTCCCACCCCAATAGGAAACCAGGAGGGAGAACCCACTTGGGAGCATCTCTGGAGGTGGGAGATGGGGACGAGGTGCTGCAGGAGGGAGGGACCCTTATAGGGAAGGAGCTCTCTGTGCCCCGAACCCCACACGGAGCTGGGATCAGGGCACTGTGGGCTGGTTGGGACGTGGCCGCTGCACCCAGCATGCCAGAGCAGAGCCGGGGTATTGCAACAGGAGGGACAAGCCCTGGCCTGAGCTGGCAATTCGGGGCTATTGGCCAGGCACGGGACGGCGGCGCGGGGTGCGAGGGCAGGTCCCTGCAGAGCCAGGGAGCAGCACCAAGCGGCAGGCGGGCGCGGAGCCACAGGTATTTGGGATCAAAGCGGCTGCGTGGGAACGCCGCAAGCCCCAGCAGCACCGCGTGCCCAGCTCTGACGGTGACCTCGTGCTGACATCCATGAAGCACCGCTCTGTGCCCATCCCATAACTCAGCATCCCCATTCACCCCGTGGAAGCATCACTCTGTGCCCATCCCATAGCTCAGCACCCCCGTTGACCCCATGGAAACACCGCTCCATGCCCATCGTATAGCTCTGCATCCCCATCGACCCCATGCAAGCATCACTCTGTGCCTGCTTCATAGCTCAACATCTCCCATTGACCCCATAGAAGCCCCCAGGGCCGCTGATTCTTTGTCCCCAATGACAGCTGGAAGCACGGGGAGAACCTGTTCTTCATGTGCAGGGAAGATATGGGGGATGTGTGGTTAAGAAGAAGGGGAATATTCCACATCCGTGCAGTTTTGGGGCCACCCCATTTGCAGTGGCCCCCGGGTGAAGAGTATTCAGGGCTCTGCAGAGGTCCCGTTGCATTTACAGCCCCTGGGAATGAGAAACAATCTGAAAATCAGCCGTTGATCGCTGGGGAGATATTGGAACTGGTTTGGCCGTGGGGGACTTTCAAGCTCCATCTGAGCCTTTAAATTTGGCTTACAAGTGTAAAACCTTGAAAATGGTCCTGATAAGGCACAGCCCCGGGGCTGAGGGACGCCCTGAGCACCAAACCCAGCAGGAGGAACCTTCAAATGTGGGCAATTGAGAAGGGAATGGCCCAGCTGTCCCCGTTTTGGGGCAGTTCTCCCAAAGCAGACCCTCCAACGCGCTGCCCCGGCCCCGCACCACCGCTTTCTCCTTCTAATGAGCCGAGAATTTCCCTCCTCCTTTGTGCTTCATCAGCCGCTCATTAAAACTTTGCCTTTAATTGCTCCAGACGAGAGGTGCAGCAGGGCTGGATGCATTTCCAATTTCCTTTCTTTCATTCTTTTAATTGGGAGAAGCAGTGGGACGGTGACCCGGCTCTGAGGGCGGCCGAGGGCTTTGGGGTGCATTGGATGCAGTGAGCTGCTTCCCACTACCACCAAAAGGGGGTGAGCCCCCCTTCTATCCCCACCACCCCCCAGTCATGGGCTTTGCAAACAGCAGCACCGGGATGGGGTGGCAGCGATGATCCCTGCCTGCGCCTGGGGTTGGTTGATATTTGCTCCTTCTGAGTTAGCAGAATCCCACGTCGGCACGTTTGATGCGCAGGACCGCGATTCCAACATGCCTCTGCAAAAGAGCTTTTTCATGACTGAGGACTAAGAATACCTGACTAATTATTATGCGGGGAGTTATTTAGGTAATGGGTATTAATCTGTCTTCCTGCATGGGGTAATTGCTGCAGCGAGCTTGCCGCAACGCATCCCAGCGCAGGGAGCGCTCCCCCGGTCCAGCAGGGTGAAGCCCACCCCCAAGCCCTCACTTGGCCCCATATCCCTTCCTGGCCCCATTTTCTGCTCCCTGTGGTGGTTTAGGGGCAAGATCAGGTCAGACGGCACCAGAGCGGCATCGTGCAGCCCTGCCCATGAGCCCGGCTCCATGCTGGACGAGGAGTTTCATCCCTTGGGGCCCCGAATCCGGCCGGTTTGACCCAATTCAATTCACCGAGGATTGCGGATGGGTCGCTGGGGCCGCATCTGTCAGCAGCTGTTGTGCAAGCAGCGATGGGAGAAGGCGTTGCATTGGGGTGTCGGAGAGCTGAAATGCGACGCTGCAACCGCGGGGTGACCTGGATGGGGTGAACCTGTGTCGGTGGCACAGAGTGTGGGGCCGTCCCTGTGTCGGGCAGGGTTGGGGTGACGGCCCTATATCTGGGCTGGGGTGCAGTGCACAGCATTTGCTGGATACCCCAAACCCAAGGCATGGATTGATGTGCAGCTCCTCTCCATGACCTCCACCACCAGGAAGGCAAACCCCACAGCCCCCTCTGGGTGCTATTTACACCTTTCCCACCATCTCAATGGGAAGGGAAAGGCAGAATGTCCCCTAACCCCCCCCAGCCCCCAGCAGCAGCAGCAGCAGCATGGCTGCGTTCCCAGCGGCCCGTTTCCTTCATTCCCATCCCATCAGCTCTCGTTCCTTTTCCATTTGGAGCCAAACATCGCTCCGTCTCAAAGCCCTTCACCGGGATTTGGGGTTCCCATTCTCAAAGAGGGGGTGAACAGAGCGGGGTGTAATGCGGGTTGCGAGGATTCACCCGAATGCCCAAATTTGGAGCAAAGGAGGATTCCGGGAAGCGAACCTCCCCCCCCCCCCCGCAGAGATCGCGACTTTTTGCCCAATTCCCACTTTTCCCAAAGCAAAAAGCCGAGCGGAGCATCGCGCATAGCAGCGCTCTATGGGGGCAGAACGCGGCTTCGGGGCCTTTCAGCGGCCCAAGGGGGGCTGGGAGGGGAGCTGGGGGTAGAGCCCCGCGCACACAAAGCCCCCGGCCCCGGCGCGGCCCCGCGGATGGAGGAGGGGCGGAGCCGGCGGACGTGCCCGGCCGCACATCGCCCCGCGCCCCTCCCGGCCCCGTCCCGGGGGTGTGCGCGCACACGAGGCGGGTGTGGGCAGAGCTCACCCGGCGGGACGGACACACGAGTGCGCGCACCCCGCACCCGCGGCTCCCGCTCGCCCCGCACGTGCTCCCCCCTTTCCCGCCCCCTCCCCCCTTTTCCCGCCCCCCGCACACCCCCGCCGGGCCCCCCCCCGGGCCACGCCCCCCTCCAGGCCACGCCCCCTCCTGCTCTCCACCAATGAGCGCCGCCCCTCGCCGTGCCGCGCGCGCCCCCCGCGCCGCCTCTTAAGTCCCGCCAATGCCCCCGCGCGACATCGCTGTGCTGCCCCGCGCCACGAGCACCGCAACGCAGCGACATGGAGAGCGGCAGCAAGGTGTGTGTATATCTATGTATATATATATGTGTGTGTGTGTGTGTGCGGGATGGAGCGGGCTGCAGGGAGCCGGGGGCCCGTCCCGGAGCTGCGGGGGAAGGGATGGAGTTATGCAACGCGGCGCGGGGGGAGCGAGCGTGGAAAAACCCCAACGTGCCGCCGGGTGGGACGGCGGAATAGGGCTTGTAAAGGGGAAATAATAGGGCTTGTAAAGGGGGAAGGAATAGGGACGGAGCTGTGTGTGTGGGGTGGGGGTACAAGGCGGTACTTGGGGGTTGTTGTGGGGCAGCAGCGCGGAGCTGCCCCGTTCCCCTTCCGGGCTGGGCACATTCGGGTCCGGGCAGCGCAGCGCGATCCGGGCCGGCGGATCGTCCGTGTGGGGGGGGAGGAACGTGAAAGTGACGCAACTTTTTTAGGAGAGGAGCCGATGGCGGCGCCCGGCGCTGCCCCGCGTCACCCAGCGGCCCGTCGCCCATCGCTGCTCTAATGGGGTCCGTGGAGCGGCCCCTGCCAGGAGGGAGGGCGGGGGGGCTCCGCCGGGCCGGGGGGGACCCTGCTTTACCGACCCGATCCCGGGCCGCAGTGGGTCCTTTAGGTTCGGTTTGCGCCGCGCTCTGATGCGCTGTTGCGCGGTGGTCCCGGGCTGCGCTGATGGGGGTGGGAGCGGCGCTCTGGGTGCTCGGGGCTTTGCGTAACAGAACTCTCGTCGGGGCTGTTGAAGCGGCGATCCCGCGGTTGGGAAACGCTGAGAATCCGTCCATGTCCCCGGCTGACCTTACTGCGAGAAAATATAACAGCGAGGGAAGGCGGTGACCCATTTTCCTTCCCGTGGCGGAGGCCCTTCCAGCTGCGGGAACCCCCGAGCGCGATGTGGTGTCACGATGGGGCTGCGGGCAGCGCTGTGTGGCCGTGGCTGAGCCCCGTGCCGCATCCCGACCCCAAATGGGATCCGAGCGCAGCCGGTGCTGTGCCGGGGTGGCTGTGAAGGCGGCGGGCAGAGCAGTTTAGTGCTGCCGAGCTCCCGTTGCCCCGCAGCCTCGCTCTGTGACCTTGCTGTTGGCCGCCGGGGGCAGGGGGGGATTTACTGCACCGGGAAGGATTTGTGGGACGCCGGGTGCTCGTGGGGCTGCGCCGAGTGCGGCTCGGGATGGCCGAGGGTGTGATGGCAGCCGAGCCCCGACGGGAAGTTCCAATGGGGATCTTTGTGCCGTTCATTCCTTGGAACTTCTTAATTTGCTTTTTATTTTTGAGGGGATTATTCACTCCTTCATCCCGTGCTGCTCCCCGTGCTCCGTGCAGGGCACACACCGCACTCAGACTCTGTGCCCATAGAGGGCATGGGGACAGGAGCTCGGCCCCAGTGCGAGCTAACAAAGCAGCTCCGCGCAGCTTGACGAGAGTTTCCCACGCCGGGCGGCCACTAGAAACCGGCTCCTTTTTTTTTCCTTCCCCCATGTTGAGCCTCTCCTTTCATGGCCAGGCTCCGTGCAGCACCCGCATGGCCACTGACTCACGGCCGCCCGGGACCGCGTCCAACAGCTGGGCTCCTCCTGAGCACAAACCCTGTGCTTTCTGCTGGAGCGCCTCGCTTTTCCCCTAGGGAAATAGGGGACTGAATTGGGGTCACTCCATGTTTGTTGTTTGGGCGAGCATCCCAGCCCTGCACGGTGCAGGCCGGAGACTTTCATTCCTTGAATGCACTGATGTGCCCCACTTGTTCCTCCTACACCCCATAGAAATGCAGTGCTCTGAGCAGCACAGCTTCCTGCGCCCCAGCCCCCTGCTGAAGGAGCCCTATGGGGATGGCCGGCATCGCCATCATCTTCCCGGAGCAAAGTTCAGCTCCTCACTCCCTTCCCAAATGCAACGTGTGACTCACCGCTGCTTCCTGCTCGTGGTGACATACGTGGGACCGATGGCACGCGTTGCTAGACGTGCAAACTGGCGCTCACCAGCCCGCTCCTGCTTCAGGAGAGCACTGCGCTGTGTCAGACGGGGCTGCAGTCACCGCCCTGGGGAGGGAGAGAAGCAAAGCACGGAGCGTTTCTGGCTGTTTTTAGGTGTTGATTTTGAGCACGGGGCACTTCTTGCATCCGCGTGTGTTGTGCGGAAGTCTGTGCTGGGGGAGGCGGTGGCACCGCGCTCTGCTCTTTAACTTGGCAGCTCTCAGCCCCACGTCGCAGCTGTGCAGCTCGGTGCTCAGCACCCTTTGCTGTGGCTGCTGGGAGCTCAGCCCGCTCCACTCGGGTGCTCTCTCTGCTCAGACATTGAACAAAGCCAAGTGCCCAAACCTCCCCGATTCCCTGGGAAGCGCAATTGTTGCATTCAGGCCAATCCTAATTAATGAACTTAATTAACGGCGTGCTGGCTTTATTTCCTGAGGCAGCCTGGGGTCCCGTTGCTGCTCTTCCCACTGAACTTACTAATTCCTTGTTATGGCAGAGAAGGGTGGGTTGCTTGGGGTGCTGGTGAGCTGCTGCTGGTTGCTTCGTATCACAGTGTGCATCCCTTGGTGTGTCTATGTGCTCCCATCCTTAGGTGGGCTCTGCAACACCAGGTGCTGCTCTGAGTTGGATGCATGTGGGGCTGCACCTCTCTTGCTCACCAGGCATGTGGCAGGAGCTGGGATGGGGGTCCAGGGAGTGATGAGCAATGGAGGGATATGGGGGATCTTTGGGAATGCCCAGCATTGATGGCTGCTGTGCTGGGTCACTTGTGCTTTGGGGACTTGCCTGAAGTGCACTCAGTAATCACAGAGCTACAGAATGTTGCGAGTTGGATGGTACCCACGAGAATCCCAACCACTGTCTGCATACGCCAGTGACCAAACCCTGTGGCTGAGAGTGGTGTCTTAGTGCTCCCAGCATGGGGCCATGCAGAGTGCTTCCCTAACCCCCAGCCTGACCCTCTACGTGATAGCAGTGGGGAAGCCAGCAGGCAGGGAGCGGGCTGAGATCTGTGGGCATGGAAGCAGTTCGGTGGCTGGTCAGAGCATGGCACGAGCTGAGCCCCGAGCTGCCGGGGTTGTGCCAGGACAGCAGGGGAGGTGCCCATGCAAGAAGCAGATGGCTCCCACATGGTGCTCATTGATAACCCAGAGATGGGTAGTGGCCATTGGGAAGGGAAAGGAAGGCTGCTGTGGGTCCCATGAGGCTCCCCTAAGCCCTGGAGAAGGGGCTTTAGGTTCACGTGAACATCCCTAAGCTGCTTAACCCACCCTGGGAACTTCAATCCCATTTCTCAGGGCACCAAGGCTGGGCTGAACGGCAGGGAAATCTCCTGCCTGGGATAATTGGGCCATTGATGGAGGTGTCCAAGTGCTGGCCTGCCCTGACCTTGCTCCAAAACAAGCCTTCAATTGTTGCCATAGCTTAAGCAGGAGAAAGGGAAGGTAGGCGAAGTCTTGCCAGATGGCACTGAGGCATTGGATAATGGCTGGGAAATGATGAGCTGGGCTCTGACATGACTCTTTATTAGCAGCAGGGCATCCCCATGTTGGTGATGGGGCAGAGCTGTGGGGCTGACCCTGAGTTTGGGTGGCTCTGCTGCCCTCGGTCAGTTCACGAGGGGCACTTTTTGCCCCAGATCTGAGAGTAGGGGGGTGCAGAGCCTCACAGCGTGGCCCAGGCACTTGGAAGGGAGGTGAAAGCCACAGGCTGCTGCCGTGTCCCCAGGAGTGGAGGCAGGGATGGGCCAAACAGTGTCACGCTCAGCCCACGGTTATCTCTGCCTCTTGGCACATGGATGTAGTGCGTGCAGTCACCCTGATGGGGCCGAATCTGGATGCAACAGCAAATCAATAAATAAATCCATGGGATCCCAAAACGGCATCACGTGGTTCTGTTTGTTGTTCAGCCCACGTGCGTGTCAGAAAACCATGAAAGCTGGGGAAGGGGGAGTGGGGGTGGGAAGGGAGGTGGGGGGTTCCCTTTCATCTCCTGGGGGCTGTGGGGCACAAATAACCCTCTGCTCTTTCTCCCCATAGATGACAGCTCGGCTGATGCTGGCCGTGGGAGGAGCGGTGCTGGGCTCGCTGCAGTTCGGCTACAACACCGGCGTCATCAACGCCCCGCAGAAGGTGAGAGCGGAGCACCGTGAAAACAAACACACCTCCGTCCCGCCTCGCGCATCCGCCCTGAGCCTGGCTGAAATAGTACATCCTGCTAGGCAGCTTACCGCCCTAATGGGATTTGTTAAGGAGCTATTTAGCTCTTGTGTTCCCTGGAGAATTAGTTTCCTTTTTGCTCAGTGTTTTGCTGGCTGTGTCTGGGATGTGTTTCCAGATACACCATGAGAACTGCAGCGCTTTCCCTGGTGTGGCTTTGCCAGAGAAACTTTGGAGACAAACCAGCCTGGGAGTGCTCACCCACACGGCCCGACAGATGGAGATAACAGCCCCGGTGGGCTGCCCACATAAGGAGGGGCTGATAATTGCTGCTCTGGCAGAGGCTGTGGGATAGTGCTGGGTTGGGGCTGCCAGGAGCTGCCCAACCTTTTCCAAAAGAAAGCGAGGTGCTGTGGGGCTCCTGTGTCTGCCAAGCCTTCACACAGTCCCCCCTTTCAGCTCTCCTGCCCCACTGGCTCCAGGGTAGGGCTGCAGGTACACGGTGCTTCCTCTGCCCGTGCCCTTTCACCGCGGTGGGGGGATGCCCGACAGCTGCCTCATCCTTGACTCAGCAGGCGCCGGGTGGTGGCGGCTGGAGAGGGGGAAGGCAGGGCTGCCTGTGCTCTGGGTGTGGGAGCAATAACTCACTTGGCCTGGGTGACTGCTGGGCTGTGGTGTGTTGTGTTCTATCCTGCTGCTGGGACCTGAGCCTGTCACCCAGTGTGGACACACTGGGGGTGGTGGTGGTGGTCCCCGATGGGGCAAAGTGAGATCCTACACAGATTCCCCAAAGGGAAGCTTACATTACCAACTAATCGGGGTCTCAAAGGGTGTGAGATCATTGTGATGCTTGGAGGAGCAGATATGGGGGTGGGGGCCCTATGCAGCCACCAGAGGCCAAATGTCCCCAGGAGGTGAATGTGTGTTTTGGGACAGAAGAGGAAACACAAGCTGTGTGCAAAGGGTGATGAACAGCAGCAGGGATTTGCTCCTTCCTGTACCACAGTTAGCACCAGCCAGGACCCTCCTGTGGCCAGGCATCTGGTGGGGACCTGGGGGCCCTGAGAAACTTGGGCTCCCCTGAACTGCCTTTTGAAGTTTTATGGCCCTGGAAGTGTTAGCTCAGAAATTCTCTATTGTGCTTGTAACATGCCCTGGGCAAAGCTCGGTTGCCAGGGCAAGGTGTTGAAAGACAAACTGGGCTTCAGCTGCTGCTCTGCTTGAAGGAACTGGCTGTTCCTGGGCTGTGAGGAGAGCTAAAACATCCAAACCTCCAATGCACAATCCCGAATAATTAAAACTCCGAGGCAGAATTTGTGCCATGAGAGTATTAATCCTATTACTGGTGGGATTGGTGGATGGGCTGCGAGGTCTTCTGACGTTGCATTAGAGCACAAACAGCGTCGTGTCACCTTGAGCACTGAAAAATGTGTGAAGGGGAAAAGACTCTATGCAAAAAAAAACTTGCCAAATTGTGTGTGAAAAGAGGAGTGAGTCCTTTTGGTGGAGGTGAGTGGCCTTGCCATTGTGCCCAGGCACCTGTGCTGGTTGATGGTCTTTATGTTGGGTGATGGGCTCTGCAGGGCAAGGGCTGGGGAGCGCTGTGTGCCTCACGCCTGAGCCAAAGCACAGTGGTAGGAGTGGTGTGGTGAGCTGAGCAGCCCTGGATGACATTGTTCTAATTTCCCCATCCCCAAAGCCCTGTGCAGAGTGGATCTTGATGCAGTGCTGAGTGCTCAGGGACCTCGGGGAGCAGACCTGCTGTAATTACTGCATTGCATCAGTGCCCTACCTGCCTGTCTCGGTGCCTGGGATGGGGATGCGAGTCACTTCCTTACATCTCTATCTTCCTAATGGCTGCTGGGACTGTTCTGCAGCCTGTCCTGCTACCTCCAGCTGATGGGGTGTGAGTGCGTCCCAATTGTCCTATGGGGTCTTCCCTTGAGGCAGCACCAGATTGGGATGAAGCCAACAGATGTTTGGCAGGGATTGGTAAGGCCTTCCCACAAGGTGTGTTCCCCCATCTTGCAGAGTCTGGGGGATGATGTCCATGTCTCAGTGCTGGGGGCTCAGATTCATGCAGCAAGCTTTCCAGCAAGCTGTGTTGCTTGGGGATGCAGAAGAGCCGGGGAAGCACTTTGGGATGCCTTCTTACTGCAGTAAAGTGCACCAATCTCTTGGCTTCAGCAGTGCATGCACAGCATGGTTTGCTTGCACCCATTCCCCGTGTCCAGCTGCCTCGCCAAAAACAGCCAAGAAAGGGGCCTTTCTTGCAGTGAGGGCTGAACGCTGGTTTTGTGGTCCTCCCAATATAGTCTGTGCTGCTGAAACAGCCACTTGTTCCTTGCGGGGCTGTGGCAGGGGCGATGCATGGAGGGGATGGAGTGAAAGAGGGTGAGGAGGGCTGGTGGGATATGCTTAGCTGAAATGAAGCAGGAGGAAGGCAGGGAGGCACAAGCAGCCTTGGTGAATTCTAACACCCCCTTGGTTGTTCCTCTTTTAAGCTCAAAAGGGTTTTTCATCCCCTCCCAGCAACTGGCTCACAGTAGGATTCCCCACGGGTCCCTTTTGCACAGGGAAAGAAGCTGGGAGGAGGGATTTGGAGCACTGTTTGTTTGACCCCTTGGGCCTTCACAGTGCAGGGAGGAGCAGCAGCAAAACCACAGCCCAGAGGAAGCAGGGCTTGGCCAGCTCTGGGGCATCGGCCGTCGCTTGGATTCCTCTCTGCTTCATAGGAAGTGAGCTGCAGGCTTCTGGGGAAGGCAGGGAGGAATTTGCTGTGGCCTCTCCCAGTTGCATTCGTCCTCCCTGCGAGGCTGTAAAGCAATGAATCGGGGCTGCTGGGAATAAAGATTCCACTTGTGGTGTCCTGGAGAAGATCCACTGCAACCTGACCGAGCTTTGTGTGGAGCTGCATCCCAGGTCCCATTGCAGGCCCTATTTTTAGCTCGCATCACGCTGGTGCGTTCATTACATAAATTGTTAAATAACTGCAGCCACTAAGTTCCTGGTAGAGAAGACAGGCTGACTGCTTCCCTGCCCAGCCTGAGCTTTATGCACAGCTTCCCTTTAACCATCTACCTCCCTAACGCTATTTTCAGGTGTCTAATAAGCAGGACTGGGGGTTTCAGGCCCTCTTTTATCATCTGGGAAGGGAAATCAGGAGCTTGAAGGATGAAACCTGCTCTTTGCTGTGTGCACGGCAGGGCCATAGCAGCTCTATGTTGTGCTGCTTAAGGCAGTTGGCTTCTTGTGTGCTCCGACCGTAGTTACAAATATTTTGGTGCCCTTATGTAAGAAGAAGCCTCAGGACCCATTGCTTTGTCACAAAGCTGCATGAAGCCCTTCCTCCATGCAGCCAGTGGAGCTCCCTTATTAGTAGGGTCAGTGTAGGTGTACCTGAGCCCTTATTTCTCCAGAGCACAGGTGTGTTGCTCTGGGAAGGAGCTGCCCATGGCTCTTGCTGGTTTGCTTGAAGCCCTCTGGCTGCTGGCTGTGTTTCTTTAGGAATACACAGAGCCCTGTGCTGCTCCTGCTCAGCCCCTTGCTGTGGGTTGCTGTATCCCTGTCTGTCCGCGATGACCCGAGGAGGAGCCCAACCTTCCTGCGGTGGCTTCAGAGGCGTTTTGGCAGCGCTGAGCCTCTGCAGGGCGAGCCCAGAACCTGTCTGGCTGCATTTTCACTGCTCATCCTGTCAGGTTTCCTCCCAGATCCCAGCCATGCTATCAGCTTGCTGCCAGCCTGCAGCTGGGTGGCTCCCATCTAGTGGAAAGCAAAGGAGTGCTGGGTTTAATGGGAACGTGCCGGCAAACCAGGGCTTGCTCAGTGACACATTGTCTTGTGATGGGGAAGAGTTGGGCCAAGCCTTGTGACTGAGGCTTGCAGGGTGATGGGGAGCTGCCCGCAGTCTGTAGGTGGCTGGGCTGAGGCCGAGGAATTCGTGGCACTGGTGATGAAGATGAAATCTCGAGCAGTAGGAGTGGAGGAGGACTTGCCCAGCCTTAGCAGAAGGGTGTGTGGGTAATAGCTAGGGAAAGCTTTGAAGGGCGCTCAGTTCTGTGCCCACATCAGCCTGGGTGTCAGTGGTAAAGGTGCCCTGCTGCCAGGTGATCCCAGCCTCCTTGTTTGGGCTGCAGCACTGGAATCAAGGCAGGGCTGCTGCCCCAGGTGTGGATGTACAGCTGCTGCCTGCAGGGAGGAATTAGGATGGTAGTAGTTGTGATGAGGCCAGGAGTCTCATTCCTCACTGAAACTGGGCATGGGAATTCTGGCTGTTGGCAGGGGATGTGAGGCTTGATACAGTCCATCTGAGTGGCCACATGTGGCTGTGGTGTAGGAGCTGTGTCTGGGCTGACACTGAACTCTGCAGGGCTGGAGACTGTGGTGTCTGCTCCACTTCGAAGTGAGCCCAGGCAAAGCTTTGCATCCTGCAGCTGGTGAACCCTGCCTTATGGTGCCAGGGGGATGGGATGGGCCGGGACGCAGTGCGCCTGGACACAGGGGGCATAAGTTGGGCTGTCACATCCTTCTTGAGCTGACAGTGCTTGGGGCAAGGTGTGCTGGGGCTGTGCTGTGTCTGCCATTGCAATGGCATGTTGTCAGTACTGTGGGTCTGGCCATAGGCTGCTCTTCCTCAAGAAAAAGCTGTGTGTTGGGGCAGGCTGTGAGCATGGACGTGCCCAGCCCTGCACAGCATGGCCCTATAGGCAGATGTATATGAACCTCATGGTGTAAGACAGCCTTACCCTGTGGTTTTATATTTTCCCCCTTGCAGGTGATTGAAGACTTCTACAACCGCACCTGGCTGTACCGATATGAGGAGCCCATCAGCCCTGCCACCCTCACCACACTGTGGTCCCTCTCCGTCGCCATCTTCTCAGTTGGAGGCATGATTGGATCCTTTTCCGTGGGACTCTTTGTCAACCGCTTTGGCCGGTGAGCACCAAGCATGTGCCACCTCCCCTGGCAGCAGGGTCTGGCTCTGGGGCTCACACCTTCCTTGTGGGACCATTCTTCCACCCTCTGTAGCTTGTTACTGCCTGTGCTGGGAGCTGGCAAGCCTTCTTTCCCAGCCTCCCCAAGGCTTGGCCTGCTGCAGAGCTGAGCCCTTAGTGCGAGCCAAAAGCGCGTAGTCTGTCCCTTAATAGCTTCCCTGTTGGCCTTTTCAGAGTCTGTTGTTTAAACTAAGCATGCATCAAAACCGCACTGTTGTGCTCCTTAGGGCAGCATCTGTTTAACTGTCTGGCTGTCATGGGGGAGCATCAGCCTTATTCTACCGAACCTTGTGAGTGCCTCCGCTTCCCAGCGGTGCGTGGCCATGTGCCTGCACTGCCCTGGAGGCTGTACAGACAGATGGTGAGCACTGTGTGGTGCTTGCACTTCAGCCTTGGATGCTTTCCTGCATGGGGAATCACTGTGGACACCTCCCTCGTGTGTAGTGTTGGCGTTTGGTTTCACATGGCTAAAACAGCCCATTCCAATATCCACTTCAGTCTGATCTCATCGTGTTCCCTCCTTGCTTCCACAGGCGTAACTCCATGCTGATGTCAAACATCCTCGCCTTCCTGGCTGCTGTCCTCATGGGCTTTTCCAAGATGGCTTTGTCCTTTGAGATGCTCATTCTTGGCCGCTTCATCATTGGCCTATATTCTGGCCTCACCACAGGCTTTGTGCCCATGTATGTGGGCGAGGTGTCACCGACTGCACTACGGGGTGCACTGGGGACCTTCCATCAGCTTGGCATTGTCTTGGGCATTCTCATTGCACAGGTAAGTGCTCTCCAGGGGGGTCTGTCTGTCTGCAGCACTGTTTCTGGACAGTAAACAGGGATTTGCTCCATGCTGTTGTTGCTGCTGTGGGTCTCAACTGACCCAGGTGCATTGCTCTGTGGCTCTGCACAGCCCCCCAGGAAGAGCGAGGGCTGGAGGTATGGAGCAGGGCTCAACAAGCATGAGGATAAAATGTAGGGTTTGGATGCCCAGTACTGTGTTGTAATGTCAGGGATATGATTTAACTGGGAAGTATTGGTGATAGTTGGACTGGATGATCTTCTAGGTCTTTTCCAACCTTGATAATTCTGTGATTCTATAGGCTGCTTGGATGCAGCTTGGTGCTCTGCCCCTCTGATAGGCACACTGTGAGGCTTGAGTGTCTGTGGGTGCCCCATGAAGCAGGACTGGATGGGGCTTGTAGTAAGCTGGATTAAAGGAGAAGGGGAGACTCCACAGCACTCGTGTGGCTTAAAACCTCTTGTTCTCAGGTGTTTGGCCTGGACTTGATCATGGGGAATGACTCTCTCTGGCCGCTGCTCCTGGGGTTCATCTTCGTCCCTGCCCTGCTGCAGTGCATCATCCTCCCCTTTGCCCCTGAGAGCCCCCGCTTCCTCCTGATCAACCGCAATGAGGAGAACAAAGCCAAGAGTGGTGAGTGACTTGCATCCCTGAGTTCATCCTGCTGTGCATGGGGCCCTCAGCCACTCCTGACCTGGACTCTCTGTCTTCCTTCAGTCCTCAAGAAGCTCCGGGGTACGACAGATGTCAGCAGCGACCTGCAGGAGATGAAGGAGGAGAGCCGGCAAATGATGAGAGAGAAGAAGGTCACTATCATGGAGCTCTTCCGCTCTCCCATGTACCGCCAGCCCATCCTCATCGCAATCGTGTTGCAGCTGTCCCAGCAGCTCTCAGGGATCAATGCGGTGAGTGTAGGGCTGGGGACACACTGTGGGTCAGCTTGCTTCACCCAGCCACAAGAGCATGGGCTGTGCTGGGTGCATGTGCATGGCTTGTGGGTTGGTGCCAGCCCCGAGGTGAGGTGCCAAGAGGAAAGGAGTAACATCTTTTCTGTTTGTAGGTTTTCTACTACTCCACGAGCATCTTTGAGAAGTCAGGTGTGGAGCAGCCCGTCTATGCCACCATTGGCTCTGGGGTGGTGAATACAGCTTTCACTGTTGTTTCGGTGAGTTGTAGCCTCCATCTTGCCTGAGAGCTTTGTGTTGGGCTGGTGGGCTTTGTGGAGGTGGGGTGTGGTGATGTTGTACTTGCTGCCTGAGAAAGTGCATGCAGGGAAGGAGGGAGAAGGGAGGTGGAGATTGTCTGTGCTGATAGATTTCTGCCCACCTGACAGCTCTTCGTGGTGGAGCGAGCTGGACGCAGGACCCTGCACCTCGTGGGCCTGGCAGGGATGGCAGGGTGTGCAGTGCTTATGACCATTGCTCTGACGCTGCTGGTGAGTGATGGGGACTGATGGGGGTGGGTGGGAGGAGGGCTTGCACACCACTCCTCACAGTGGAGGCTTGTGAGGGGATGGGGTTGGAGATGAAGAAAGACATCCTCCTCCCAGGGATCCGCACGGTCCCCTCTGTGCAGGTCTCTCTTGGGATCCCAGAAACCGCAGTTCCAATCCAGAGAAACCCCATGGCTTCTGCCAGCACCATGCTTGTCTGCAGTCTCACCTGTGCTGGCTGCAGACTTTGTCCATCTTTATGAGCAGCACTCAACTGACCTGTTTTCTCTTTCCTTTCCTTTGGACTAGGACCAAATGGCCTGGATGTCCTACCTCAGCATCGTTGCCATCTTCGGGTTTGTGGCCTTCTTTGAGATTGGTCCAGGCCCCATCCCTTGGTTTATCGTGGCAGAACTGTTCAGCCAAGGCCCTCGTCCTGCTGCCTTCGCTGTTGCTGGGCTGTCTAACTGGACCTCCAACTTCATTGTGGGCATGGGCTTCCAGTACATTGCGGTAATCATCTCCTATTCTCTGGGGCAGTGGGTCTGGGTGTGTGTGCAGGCAGCCTTACGTTACACCAGTTGGATTACGAGTATAGACAATATTCCTGAGCCCTAAAACCTGTATTAGGATTATGACTTGGGTTTGCTTTCAGTTTGGTATGCAGAATGCCCCTAGGGATGAGGCACGGGGAAGCCATGTCCTGGAGCAAGTTGACACTGTTCTTGTAGCAGTGGGTATGGGCAGGACAGTCACCAAATGACAATTCCCTTGGGTCGGAGGGCACAGGCAGTGGTGCATTGCTTTGTGCCTGACACTGGTGGGTGGCTGCACTCTGGCAGCCCCAGCAGGGCCGCAGGTTTTGCTGGCTCCATCCACATGCTCACTGCTTCTTGGTGCTCTCCTTTTCAGCAACTCTGCGGCTCCTACGTCTTCATCATCTTCATGGTGCTGCTAGTCCTCTTCTTCATCTTCACCTACTTCAAGGTGCCGGAGACAAAGGGCCGGACCTTCGATGAGATCGCCTCCGGCTTCCGCCAGGGGGGTGCGAGCCAGAGTGACAAGACCCCAGACGAGTTCCACAGCTTGGGTGCTGACTCCCAGGTCTAACCAGCTGCGGCATGTCCCGTCTCCTCCGAGCCTCATAACTTCTCTCCTGAGTGTTTTTAATACTTGTACAGAAACGAGGAAGGAGGGAGCGGGGGGTCTGGCTCTTCTGCATATGCTCCTTCTCCAGACTCCCCCAGTGGCCGCCTGGTTCATCAGTGACTGACTGATGTATTTTTTGCTAGGAACGATTTTAGCTGGTTTCACGTCCAGGATTTCAAAGCCGATAGATTCAGCAACAGTGACTAATGTTTTAAAACCAACCAAGCAGCATCCTCCAGCCTCTGCGAGCAGGAGGGTGGCTCCCTTTTTAATGAAGAGATAGGTTATTCCATGCGAAGAATCACGTAGCGGAAGTTTTTAAAGCTGGAAACTTTTGTTGTTGTTGTTTTTTTTTTTTTAACATTCTAATCATAGAGAAATCTTGTAATTTGATTAAGTCTAAACCAAGATTTTTGTTTTTTTAAAGTTATTTTTTAAAGCAGTCTAAGATTTCAACCCCCCCCATTGGGTTTGTGGATGGGGATTCCTTGCCTTCTGGGAGCGCCTTGGGGCAGTGCTGAGGATGTGAGGTGTGGGCACAGTCCTCCTCTGTGGGGGCTGGAGCAGAGTGCTCCCCCTGGAGCAGGTGGTGGAGGTCAGTAGTACTGGAGCAGGAGGCAGAGTGCGCTCCCCCCCTGTTGCAGGCTCCTGGAACAGCTTCTCACCTTTCTGAGCAGAGGGCTGCATGTGCTTCCTCGCCTGGATTTCATCTGTTCTCGTGCTGGCTGTGCGCTTGGGCAGGCTGAGATGGGAGGGGAGGGGATCTCTTGATGTATTCTTGGCAATATTTGCCTTATTGGTCAGCTGTGGCTCGAGGTGCTGGTGGAGAGGAGCGAGGGTTCAGCAGCAGCACGGAGCTGTGGCCTCAGCCTTCCCCAGCACAACGCTGGTCCCTGCAGTGCCAGGAGCAGGCGACGGTCCCACGCTGCAGCACCTTCCCATCGCCACCACATGGATCCCAGAGTCACCGAAATTCACCACATGGATACATACATTTCCTGCTCTGTGTATAGACTGGAAGATATTTATATTATATATATTTTTGTTCAATGGTGTTAATAGTAGATGTTAAGTTATAGTGCTTCTGATTGACAAGGAACTGTACTGTAAATATTCTCGGAGTATATTCACAGTGTATAATGTATACAAAAAGGTACAGATGCAAAGGTTTAGTCTCTTTAGCAACTCTAAGGAAAGCTTGTACATGGTTAGGTGACTTTTGTATAGTTAATTACCTGCACTGTAGTTGTATCTATTGCACTGAATTTTAGTCCTTAGTATATTAAAAGTAAGAAATACTGTCCTTTTTAAAGCAAAACGTAGAAAACCAACACAAAGAGCAGCCCTTCTCCCCTGAGTGCAGCTGTTGTAGGACCTACTGGCACATTCCCAAAGCCATGTGCAGTTATTTAATAGTGTTGGTATTTTCTTTCTTTTTTTTTTTTTTTTTTTTTTTAATTTATTTGTCTGTTTTGAAAGTGAGTACATTGAAAAATAAAGGTAGGAAAAAAACCATGACAAAACTCAACACATATCTGTGCAGCATCCCAGAAACTGCACACACTTCTTTTTTTCTTCCCTAATGTGCATAAACATAAGTGCCAAGAGAATGGAGAAAGGTGTGTGGTGTGCTAACAATAAACAGGAATGTATGCAGCGACCCAACCTGTTGTGCTGTGTGCCTTTCTTTTTGGGAGGAGTGCAGCAGGTCAGAGCTTCAGCAAGGCCAGCCCTGGGTGCATTCAGGTGCTGTTCGTGGGAGTGTTTGTGTCCTATCCCTGTTTTAGAGTAGCTCCCCAGTGTGTGCTCCTCTTTGCCAAAGCTTTTCCTCATAGGGGTGCAAGGCTCCCTGTTACAAAACGTCCACGCTGTGCTCCTGGCTGTGTTGTTGCCATCTCCTGGCTGCTTCCTGGGGAAATTTCTCCTTTACTTAACCCAGTGCCAAGGGCTGCAAGTCTGAACACTGCCGGGCAAAGAAGTGCTGAGCTTGTTCACTTTGGTTTTCTGCTATTTGTCAAAATAGCTCTTTGCCCTGAAGTGTATACAGTGGAGACAGCTGTTCCAAAGGGTCATAGAGAAAAGCTGTAAAAATCTTCCAACTCTTCCCCAAAATATTCTGTGGTGGGATGCTGGGTTGCTCTGATCACCTTTACTGGCACTTCCATTCCCTTCTCATTGCTGTGCAGGCCCTGCTACCACAGATGCCCAGCCTGCAGACTATGAAAAATTCATTTCTCTACTGCTTTAAGCAGCCAACAGTGATAGTGTGCCATGTGGCAGCGCTGTGGAAGGGATGCCGGCCCTGACGTGTCACGTAGAGCTAGCCTGGCCATGGCATGTCTTGGGGGATTACTGCCACAGCTCCAAATCCCCAGCCACAGTGACCCAAATCCTCCACGTCCTGAGGCACTGTGCCAGCAGGCACTGTGCATCCTGGCTGCCAGCATCCTCTGTTCCCACATGTGTTACTACAGTCTCAGGAAGCTGCCCTGCTCTGCCACGGGGCCCCTTGTGTGCACTGATCACAGCTATTCCACCCTGTGCAATTAAAAATCAGCTGGATTGGAGTGAGCAACTTTTCCTTTAGCAGCAGCATCAATCCCTTCTAATTGCTCAGGTCCCAGCTCGACGAAGCATTTAAAAGCGTACTTGACTCCAACCCAATTCAGCAAGGCAATTAAATGCATTCATAAATCCTCCTGAAGTAAATGAGACTTAATCGTAGGCTTAAAGCTCAGCTGAATCCAGACCTTAGCAACAGGGCAAGTTTCCCTTAACCTCTTTCCCAGCGGTGCAAGGCTGTCACATGCTCCAGTGTCTGAACCAAGTTCACTCCACAGCTGCCCCCAGCCCTGTACCCATCTTGCTCTCAGGGACTCCCCTAGCCCTTCTCTAGTGCCCCTTGGCCTTCACCCCCAGGGCTACATGTACCCTGTGCCCTGCCTTCCTTCCTTCTCTGCTCCCAGGGGCATTTGAAACCTGTGAGGGCTGCACGTTAGCAGTCAGTTTGATGGAGGCCTGCAAAAACTGAGAGCGTGCATTTGGAAATGGAGGGGCACTACAGAGAGGTGCAGCATCTGAACAAGCCCAACCAGGTTCTGGGGAGCAGATGTCAACCATACAAGTTAGGAATGTAGCGGGCACATTCCCCAGGCCTCTCCCACAGCCTTCCACCCTATCTTACTCATCAAAGGTAAAAGAAAATTGAGGAAAACAGTAGCAAACACATTTCAGCTGGTCTTAAAATCTTGTCAGACAATGCGAGATAAGAGGCTGTTACCCTTATTTACATTAGCAAGTTGGCAACAATTTATGCACCTTGTACCGGTAGTGCTTTTATTTCCCACCCTCATGCTGTTAACTCTGTAACAGTCTGCAGAGGTTGACAAGCATGTAACAATTAACTAAGACAACAAGCTTAGTTTTCAAACACTTCCAGATGGAAAAGGACCCTCACGGAGAGGCGACAACAGCTGTACGTCCTGTACAGCTCACAATGCATTTGCCATGTTTTCAGACACCTAGTTAGATAACCTAGCCAAGCACCTGGCTCTGGTAGAAGGAGCTCCTTATTTTGTGCAGGAAGGCTGGGAGTCGATCAGCTTTAACAAATAGCTGATGGCTTCTAGAGACTCTTGTTCAGGCAGTTGTTTCAGCAGGTTAAAGGCTTTCATCCCCATTTCACGTGCCTGGAGTGAAACAGAAAAGACAATGTAATTGTGAAGAATTTGGCTTTTCTCAAAGGGTACTTAAAATACCTGTAGAGACTCATTGAAATGGCTGCGCTGGATCTGATCCAGGCTCCAATTGCTCAGCCACCTGTTTCAAAGGGTGACCTGTACAAGCTGCTTTAGAGGAGAGAGTAAAGCTGCCCACAGATATCATATTTAGGATCCAATGGTGCAGACAGAAGAGATTACCAACCCCAGCTCCTCCTGCTGGAGAGCATTACCTGCCATCTGACACACCAGTTCATCTGAACATTCTGAAAGCTATTTCAGGAAAAAACAGCTGCACTGACTCAGTTTGAGCTAAATCCCTCATTTCCCTCTGTAGCCCTTCCTGCAAATAGACAGTCTCACAATTATAAAACTTTGCTTTTTTTTTTTTCTTCTTCTATTTTGAATTTCTTTCTTTATGCCTTCCAAACACTTACTTGTACTGTAGCTTTCTCTAACACAACAGAGACTGTTAATAATCTGTACCTCCATCCTCTGAATCACAGGCAGAAGAAACCTGAGATTCTGACTGCTCAGCCCAAAGATGCCTGATTTCTGGACAGTTAAAGCTCAGCATTTCCTCAAAATTAATTACCTTAAATGCTGAAAATTGCACACTGAAGTTTGCAGTTGAATCTGAAATTTTTAGCCACAAGTGCTCAAATACAGCAGCACAAATGCAAAACTGAATTACAGGGTCCCATCATGGTAATGACAGGGAGTCTTGCTCATGGAGGGATACATGCAAGGCCTATGTCTTTCTCACTGTGTAACATCCAACCTGGTATCTAAATGTGGCTTGTGACAGGTACCTACATTGCCAGGATGAAGGACAAACCTAGAAAACGTGAGTAACTACAAGATCTGCTGTGGATGCTGAGGCAGAGCTTGAAACAGACCCAGTGGGTTTTTTTAGCCCTGACAGAATGCAGAGCATGAGCTGGCTTTGTGCAGAGATACTGAAGCAGCTTTGCCCTGAGTTATCCACTGCTCCAAGGCAGTTGTGTTTTCAGGAGAGGAACACAGCTGGCTTGCATTCATGCCTTTGTGGAATGGGGCCAACACCTTCCTGCACCCTTTCAACAGGTGAAACTTACCTTTGATAAATCCATGATTAGGTAATAAAGCATTGCAAGAGCATGTAAGACTCTGGCAGTTTCCCCAGGTTGTTGCTTTGGTGCCTTTTCTCTGATATCTAGTACTGCATTCAGGACCTGAATTGCTTCTGCTTGCTGGGCTTCAGCTGCAATGAGGATGAAATAATCTTGTTGGATGTATGTATACAAGATAATATATTCAAAACTGCCTAATTATCTCTTCTAGACATCAAAGCACCTCTACAACAAGCATCAGTGTGGCATACCAGCTCCATGCAAATTCCATACCCATTAACAGATATCTTTTCATCCAGTCTGTAATTGTGTTGATTAGCCTTCAGTAAGGATGTGAAGTCATAACAGCTGCATGAAAAGAGCAACGTTCATACTCCTGTCACATCCAAAGATGGATTCATGTAGACCTGCCTTGTGTGATTCCTATTGCAGCAACTATTATTTGAGAGAAAGCCAGGTAAAGGGATTTGCAGAAGCATTTTTTCTTTGGCAACATTCTTATGGGTTCAGATGGTAGAAGAAAGACAAAGAATGGAATCTAGACTGACTTCATGGAGTGCTGAAGTCATACCATGCACACTAGCATATTTCCCAATGCTTCATGCACCTTCCCCTAGCTTACTCTCCAGATTAATACATCCAGTTATCAACACATGCTATTCCATTGTGTCCCACTGCTTCACATGATAGTGCTGGAATTACCTAAGTGAGATGAAATTTCACCCATTTAAATGAAAGGAAAGGAGCTACTGAGAAACAAGAATGCTGAAGTGGAACTGAATCCTGAAAGGCACCACCATGTATTGTTGAAGTCGGTGTCAAGGATACTGTGAAAAGGGGAGGGTGAACCAAAAGGGCAAGGCTGCATTTCCTCTTGAACACTCTCATTTCTAAAGTGGCCTCATTTGTTTCATCCACCTCTATCTACTGGGCACAAAAATCACAAATACCCACAATTCTGATTACATTTGGTCTACAGAAACACAGTGCAAAATCCAGTGCAGTAAATATGAATGCTGAGATGGATGGATGTTTAAAATTCCTGTCTTTCAAACACTCCTGCATAACAGAGGTGCTTACTCATGGTGTCTTCACTGACTTCCTCGTCCTCGGTGAACGGAGACATTTCTGCTCTCAGCTTGCGAATTCGCTCTTGTGTTTGAACTGACTTCGCAAGAAAGGTGTGCCAGATGTCGGTGACCTACCAGGAAGTGAACGAGTTATTTCACCCATGTGAACACGTGGTATTTAGCAACTGGTTGTTCTATAAACAATGCATTCTGCAGTGTCTGTCCCTGCTGCAACAACCTCAGCGCCTACTGCTTAGTGGGCAGGCAGCTGCCAAGCTGGTTGTTTCAAATGGAGATCTGATGGCTCTTCTCCCAGTGGGAGCCTGAGTTGGAAGCTCATTGCTCTATCTGAATGTTAGTTTTCATCAAACTTGAACAAAACAAAGTCAATTGATAACGCAAATTAGATGGAACTTCGTGAGCAGAGTGGAGGCAAAGCCTCATTAAAAAGTCAAGCTAAACAAATGGAAGTTCAATTTTTCCCCAGTTATTATGGTCATTAGACAACTGTCACTTCCTTTGCTTGACAAGCTTTTAGCAGTGTGACTTTTCACTGATATTCTGCTTCAATTTTACACGGCTTGTTTGCATCCCACAGCTGCTCAGCCACTCTTCTGTAGTTATGGAAACTCCCTGGCCACCTTCTCTGCCTGTGGGAGTATCTTTAGCCTTTGGTGTGGAGCTTTGGGTAGTAAAGCTATTTTTTAACGAGGTTTACCTATGAAAATTACAACTTCAATGCCTTTTCCAGAATTTATTTATTCTGGTTTTAAGTCGGGAAAATGTTTGGATATGAAAATGTTGATGCTAAAACACTGATACGGTTGGTTGCCATCATATTAAAGGCAGTCAGAAACAGGGAAACATTGGAAAGCACACAGAAAAAAAGGAAAAAGACAAGAAAGTTAACTGAGAAATAGAGACAGGATGAGCTTTGGATTTACCAACCTCAGCATACAATGAGTCTGCTATGTCCATTTTGTTCTGGCGAAAAAACACATTAGCCATGAGGAAATACCCTCCAGAGACCTCAACAGATTTTAGGCCAAATGTAGAACTAGCAAAGTAAATCTGAAAACAATATTAACAGAAAAGAAAAAGCACGAGTTTAACAATCATGTCAATCCTGATACATCTTTCATTATTATGGATTAATAATACTGCAAAATTCTGTCTTTTTCTGGGTAACTATAGCATTAGTTACACTTGATTCTAACTGTATAATGAGGTACTGAGGCAAAGCAGTATTTTGTGTTTTATACACAGGAATGCAACACGCCCAAATGCCCTGCTAGCTCGGGCAGAAGATTCCTTCTCATGGTGTGCTGCCCTGTTGAAGCATGGGGCAGATTCCTCACACCTCTTCCTCTTAGTGTGCATCCTGCAGGTCTCTTTGTCTTCAGATGAACAACTTGCTGCTGCTTTTCAGAGCTCCAGACATGCCCATGGAGGCTGTTTCCTCCCCAAAGCCCCAGCCAAAGAGAGGGGAAGGTAGTGGGAAGGCAATGGCACATTCCAGCTATTCTGAGCCAGCATGTGACTCTCAGCAGATCTCAGACACACAGCCAAAATCCAGGCAGGTCCTGCGCTGCTCTGATGCAGCCCAGAGACTCAATAGTAGTAAAAAACCTGCTGTGCTACTCCTTTTCAGGCACCAGACCAAGGCAGCCTAAAAAACCAACAGAAGTGGCATAGCAGGGAATCTCTCCCAGTAGGTTTACAACAGGTTTACAAACTAAATGAAGACAGAGTTGTATATGTTATGATAGAAAGCCTCTAACTCTCCTTCACTGTATGTCATCTGTACGCCCACAGAAAGCTGTTGTAAAAAGAGACTATCAAATTCAACAGTAGTGGGTATACATCAGTCTGCACTGGGTAAATTTAGTCAACGTGGGACATAAATAGGAAGTCATGGAGTTCATCTGCCTTTGGGCTGATAAATAACAGGCAAAGCATCCCCAGGAACACTGCTGGCAATAAGCACTTCACATTTCTCAAACCATTCTCATGGCTAAAAAGACTGAACTGTCAACAAAGGTACCAAAACAGGTATTTACATAGTGAAGTGAGGTGTTCATTAAAGAATAGATGATGGAGAATTGCCATTGAACAGAATAGGAAAATGACCAAGATATACAATGACTTATCTGCTAAAGAAAAGACACCTATAGCAGTTTGTGGTAGCAATGTCTGTTGATATCCGGAGCTTAAAAAAGCTGACAGAAAAAAAATCTAAGCAGATGCAGGAAGGACGAGTTACATATCACTTAAGAATAACCATACCCGGAAAAACACAACTTTGGCTAACACGTGGATACACGGTACCTAAGACTCATGTAGTTCAGCTGTTCTTAATGTGTACTGTCCTGGTTCCTTAAATCAGTGCTATCAGTTGGGATGTTCATGTTCCTCAGAACTGCTAGAGAAGGAAGGAAAACTGAAAGGCTGCTGTATTGTTATTGGCTTACGTCTTTTGCCAGGTGATATAAAGCCTGATCGAAGTTTCCATCAGTGACATAGAGAAGCCCAAAACCACGATGCAATCTATGCTGAAAGGCACCGCTGCAGTCTGGAGTTCTGAGGACAATCCATTGAGCTTGGGAGAGATAGTTAGACGCCTGTTGAAGGTTGCCAGCACCTGCAATGTCATACAGAAATCAGCAGGATACAGAGCACTTTCTGCTTAGAAATGTAGAGGATATTGCCTGCTATCCCTTTGACATGAAGACACAGTATGTGGATTCCCCACTTCTGAGTCTCCTTAAGTCAAACAAGGGTTCAGAAAGTAACTTACAGGCAGCTACAAGAGAAACCAGAAACTGCAGAAAATTCAATGCCTCTGGAACACATGTCCAAACCAGTTAAGGTCCAGGCAGAAGCTAACAACTGCTGTAATACCACACCCAAAATACTGACAGGATAATTTCCCTTCTCTTGCCTCCCCATTTTACAACAATATTTGACAATGCTCAATTTTGCCAGCAGATTATTGTGCCTACTCCTGTAACAGCAATGGTTTACAATCATTTCTCAGTCATTTATGTGTGCAGCTGAACCATACGGTCAATGAGAAAAAGCTCTGCTCCAGGCATAACTCACTTCTGTGAATGAACAGAGGTGCTCCTCTGATGGGATGACCTCAAAAGTGGGCTGGTTGGGAATTTAATGTTTTTGTGAGCCATACGAATCCACAGAGGTAAAGATCTGAACTTCATACCCCTTCTCTTGTGAGAATTGGTTAGAGATGAAGAAAATGTTCCATTTTTCACTGATTTCTCACCATCGATGAGATATCTTTTCCCCTGGCCAACACAGAAAACAAGAGGTGACACCTCAAATCTCCCTGGATGCCCTTCAGGCTGGGCATAGAACAGACATGGCACAGTGACTGTAGGGCTGGCCCTTCCCGGGAATGCTGATAGGAAACCAGAAACCTGACCCAGGGGAGCTCTTGCCCTTGCCAAAGTTACTGTGTAGACCAGTGCTTACCAATGCAGGCCTCAGCCAAGAGGAGATAGGCAGGTACCAGTTGCACAGAACTTGAGCCATATACTTGGGTGCTGAAATGCAATGCATGCAAAGCTGCAGGTAATGCTGTTTTATGCTTCCCATTGAAAATAAACTTCTGGGCCATGCTGGATGCAAGATCGATGATGTATTTCTGTCAGGAAAAGAATAGTGGGGCAGGGTGAGCAAAGGATAAGGAGAAATAATATGCATGGTCTCCTTTTACATTCCAGTTTGTGCTGTTAACAATCACTGCTGTAATTTTATTTGTGTCTGTAATTAATAGATGGAAATTAAAGCTGTCATATTACAGCCTGGATTTCATTCCTACTTCTGGTAAGAACAGCTCTGGGCATCCTCTTAGGTCATGTGGTGTCTTATGAGACAAAGAATCCTTCAGGCCTATGAAAAAGGACTAACAAGGTTGTAGCAATAAAAGCTGTGATGCACAGAAAACGATCATCACAAGACCATAGAAAAGATCAGACAAAAGGGTTACAGCAGGATTTTGCTGACGATAACAGTGACTCATAGCAGGCAGCAGAGCGTACGGTTTGCCAGCCTGGTGCCAGCATGGCACATCTCCAGCTGCAGGAGACACTGTCTGGAAGCAAGGAGAGAGCTTGTTACATCGTGTTGCAGCACACTGCCCCATAGCACTGAGTAAGGACAGGTTTGGGGTGGGACAGCAGCGTACCCGCGTGATTCCTGGGGCTTAGCAGCTTCCTCTCACCCTCTGCTGGCCACTTCTGAGCTCTCAAGGGCTGATGGTTTGGATGCAGAGTCTGGAAAGTTGGTCAAAATCAGAAAACTCCAATGTACTGCATTATATTCCCACATCTTGGATGAGGCTCTGGGCAAACTGATCTAGCTGGCAAACAGTCCATGACAGGAGGTCAGAAGGGGATGAGCTTTAAGGTCCCTTCCAACCCAAACCATTCCATGATTCTATCATTTCCATAACCCAAGCTTGATCAAGCAGCTTTGTAGGATTTCTGTTTGCTGTCAGAAACCATGATGTTTCCCATAAGTACAGCTGCTTCCTGTCCTTTGCTGCTCCTAGCAGTCCACACATTTGGTCTTGTCACCCTTTGCAGTACCTGACCATCAGGTCCAAATGTTTCTCTATCTGAATGCCTGCTCATTGCCAAGAGCTCTACAACAACTGCAGATGGTGTGCCCTTACAACATGCTATGGGTTGCCAATGAAAAAGAGCCAGGATGCTTACCTATCTATTTCTCTTAGCTTTCATCATGATTGTTGCCAACTCCCAGCACTTCTCTGTTGGCATTTCACACAAGCAGTGCAGATGGAAGGCTGCCTGCAAACAAATCTCATTGCTGCTATGCCTAGCAGGGCTGCATGGCAAGTAGCAAAGTGCTCTTCTTTGGCTAGAAGGCACAGGCAGGCCTGTGCAGTGAGTGCCTGCAGAAAATAATATTGTAGCTCTTTGCAGGCTGTGATTTGTTGCCCGATGTTTCCCAGTTGCAGCAGATCAGAGGGCGGGAAAAGCAAATTTCAGTGCTTTTAGAGGCCAGGTTATAGTTTGAGCATTTTACTGAACTCAGAGTGCTCAGAAAGGCAGATAAAAGTGAAGGAACGGTTCAGGGACAAGGAACCACAAGGACAGTGTGTGAGTGTGGACTGGAGATCCCGGCTGAGATAAAGGGACATGCTTTCCAGATAAATGAGCCTCAGAGAATGCATCCCACAGTAACCTGCAGCAGCGAGGACATCTAGGAGCATGGAAGCACAACCATCATCCCCCTCTCCTGCACCTGTGCTATCAGCATATACAGGGGCAGAAAGGGCTGGAGACAACAGAAGCCCTGCAGCATAGAATATTAAAGACAGCTCAATTGCAAGCCTTGGAGGCATCATTAGCTTTGGCCCTGCACTGTTTTGCTCGTAGTGCTCTTTTCACATGTGCAGTAATTACAGAGATTTCTCTGAAGATGCTCCCATGTATTTTTCCCTTGGTTGAGGTCTGAGGAGGCAGAGGAGCACAGCTCTGCTGCAGGTGGGAGCAGGGGGTTGGGTACACACTGGGGGTTCTGCATCACATCTGCTTCCACACTTGCAGGCACCTGTCATGATTGCATGCTTGAAGAAAAACACAGTTTAAAGAGGAAGAAGGGCTTCCAGTCAGTTTGAATGTGGGCCCTTGAAGTTAAAGCCTGCAGTAGAAGGGCTGGTTTTGGTGGATGGCTGCAGCTGGCCGAGGTGCAGATTTTTTCCCATCCCCAGAGGCTGTGGTAAGCTGACATCATGCTTGGTGCAGGCAGGTGAGGCTATTCTACAAACAGAAACTTGGATTTTTTTCAGTTTGGAGGTATTGTCTGTAGGCACCCCCACGGCTATGTTGACAATAGCAGATTTCTATCAACAAAGTTTTGGAGCACATCTGAGGTATGAAACTCATAACCTCCTGGCTCCCAGCTTAATGCACCTTCCAGCTTAATGCACCTTGCCTTAGGCCAAAAGGCATTCCAATGTGCACAAGCTTTCCTGTGTTTTGATAGAGGCTTCAGTTCCATGCTTGAATTTGTGAACTTAAAGCAACAGAAAAGTTCAGAAAATAATAAGTCCATGTGCAAGGGCTTAGCTCTGTGAAGAGAATTTGTAGCTTTTCCCTGAGTGCCAATGAGCTTTCAAGCATCTTTGTTTGTTCCCTGAAAAGGAAAAGAAAGATGGGGCATTGAATAATCTCACCCCCTCCATACTGCTCTTCTGATGCTTGTCAGACAGTCTAGGCCAGTTGTACATAAAAGAACTGTGGACTAGGAGCTACAGGCTTGCTGTGTAAGAAAACAAGTAACAAACATGATGTTTCTGCTTTTTCACCCTTTTCTTATGGGAGAAAGACAACATGCCCCTTCATATGACACTCTGAGAATCTGCTTTGTTGAAGCAGTTTGAAGAATTTACTAAGGTCAAAGAACAAATGCAACGAGAGTTGTTAAAAAATCCTGTAAAAAACTTAGAAAAGCAATGGAGCCTGCTCTCTGTATCTTCCCTTACAAGGTCAATCCAAGCCTTGGCTCAAGCTGCAGTTCTGTAGTCACTGTGTGCTAACCTAGGTGTGCACTACAATCAGGAGGAGTGAGTGTCCTTTTGCCTACTTCTCTACCAGTTTTACACTCCTGGCATGCTCTGTAGAAGCTTATAAAACAGCTGATTAGCTTCCAGCTGAAGTACTGCTTTGGTTCTGCAGTCATGTGCTGTGTTGTAATGTATATAGCATAGTTTTAGTTGCTAACAAATCAATCATGTAGTAACACATGCTTCTGACGTTTGATTTGTAGGTAGTTTTATAGAAAAGCTGTAAATAAGCACAAGAACTGCCAGCACTCTGCATTATTCTTGACACTGTGTGATGGAAATACTTCTGACATACAATCCTATAACTTAAGGGCTTGTATGTAACACGAGTGAAGCCCTTATTTCCTACATGTAGGATGTATTTCCCACTTCCAAATTCTTTCTACATGTTTAGATAATAAGTCACAGCCTTCACACCATCACGACCACCCTCTTGGCTTCTATGATATATATATACATATATATCACATTTTTTCTGCACTTTTGTTAACAATCCTGTTTGTGCTTTTCCATCACGTGACATTTTCAAAACAAACTCAGTTGTCAGCACCTAATTACCACAAATCTTAATGGATTCTGTTGCCTAAAGCCTCTCACAAGCTTTCACTACGCACAACTTTTGTCCATGCAGGTTCCAGCTCTTTTAGGCTCTTTCCTTCTGCGTGCTCACAAGAAAGGTAATGACTTCAGCAAGGAGCCAGAGTGCTAACACCTGACCCAGAAACAACTTTAAAAACAATACATGATGTGAAGCACAGAAGATTAATGATCCTCTCAGTGGCATCGTTTGTTTGTTACCATTTCACTTTCAGTTGTTCTGTCGTCCTGCTATTTTGTGATTAGGAGTTTTGCAACGATAGAAGGATGATTTATTTTGATGGGAAAGATCGTTCTAAGTAACAGAGGTATTTGGGTGGGTTATTTTATTTTATCAACAGTGTGGAAAGGCAGATCCTGCATCCCATAAACAAACACACACAAAAAAACCCCACAACAGTTCAAAACTTCTCTGACTGGAAAGGAGCTGCACATCTGCACCTCCAAGGAGGCCAAAAAACAGAGATAAATAACCACACTTAGTGGGAAAGAGCATTTCAAGTTGTTGAGGTAAACAAGGGGAAGGGTTTTATTTCTTTGCTCTCTGCTTTGAGAAAGGGGAATCCCTCTCATCAGTGAAGGATGAGGACACTCTAATAAGATCCATCTGGGTTCCAATGGACTCACTCCTGATTGCCATTGCAAGGCAGGAGATGCAGGACTGCTGCTACCGAGCCAGCAAAGATAAGGAAGCTCAAGATCTGGAGGAAGGACTGCCAAAAGGCAAGAGACTTTTCGAATTGCAGACAGAACATTCCTGCTCCTTTTATTGGGAAGTTTTAGTTGCAGAGTCTTTAATACATATTTTTTTTGGTAAACAAAGAACTGATTAACAAACGACATGCCCTCCCAACGCAGCACACACCAAAATATAGAAAGAGATCTCATCAAATTTCACTGGCAGCGCTTTGAAGTGGTATCTCTTCTTCTTGTACATACCTGCCTTTTCACCAGCTGTTCCACTCCATGTTTTCTTTCTTCTTCAGTAGTGAGAGAAGGGAGGGATGTGCGGACTGGAATCAGCAGTTGGCATATTTTCTCATGGATACTAACCCAGTCGGCTTTCTGATGATCTACATCGCTAACAAAATAAGGAAGGAACGATATATTTGTTTACTTGGAAACAACGCAAAGAAAGCTCAGCGCTTGTTGTTTCTTCTGGACTTACACCACAAGAGTTACTCACAACAGCTGCCAGAACACTCCACAACATTCAAGGTGAAGAAGAAAAGACCTTTGAGGCCACCACTCCAACCCATTACCACGTTCTTAATGCCACATCTCCATGTGTTTTGAGCACTTGGAGGGATGGTGGCTCCACCACTTCCTCGGGCAGCCTCTCCTAAAGCTCCACAGCCTTTTTAATGAAGGAATGTTTCTCGCTATCCCACCTCAGCTCCCCTGGGAGCAACTCGAGGACATCTCCTCTTTTCCTATCACCACTTGGAGGCTCGGCCTGAAGCTCAGCCTGGTGTCGGAGGGAAACACGCTCAGTATGAAGTTATTAACACACTCTTTGAACCACAGGAGGCGCCTCAATCCTGTGCGTTAAGGCCTTTACTTCACTGAGCTGCAGTGAAGGCCTCACTTCCAGCACCACGGCGATACCAACCAAACCCCGAGCCCGGCTCGTGACACTGAGTTTGTCTTGAGGTGTGACCGTAACCGAGATCCCCGGGGGGTCGGACAGCCGCAGTCCCTCACCAATAGTATGTGACGCGGCAGTGCTCACACCGCAGCCGTGCGGCCGCCCCGCACAACTCGCAGCGCCCCGACAGCTCCAGCGTCTCGTAGAGCGGCGGCCGCGTCGCCGTGGAGACGGGGATGCGCTTCCGGCGGAAGTACGGGAAGGCAGCACCGGCAGCATGGCGGCGGCAGCATGGCGGCGGCAGCGCTTCCGGCGGAAGTAGGCGGAGGTCGGGCGGGCAGGCATGGCGGCGGCGAAGGAGGAAGCGGCGGCTGCGGTGGAGGAGCGCGTACGGGTTTGGGCGGCGGCTCAGGTGGCGAGCGGGCGGCGGGTGGCGCTGGTGACGTCTGGCGGCACGCAGGTGCCGTTGGAGGCCAGAGCCGTGCGCTTCTTGGAGAACTTCAGCAGCGGGCGGCGCGGCGCGGTGTCGGCCGAGCGCTTAGTGAGCGCCGGGTACGGTGTGTGCTTCCTGCACCGCGCCCGTTCCGCCTTCCCCTGGGCCCGAGTGCTGCCGCCGCCCGGCCCCGCGCTGCTGGACGCGCTGTGCATCACCCCGGGGCCGCCCCCCGCTGTGGCCGCCTCCCCCGGCGCTCTGCCCGCTCTGCTGCCCGCACTCCGCGCCTACCGACAGGCCGCTGAAACCAACGCGCTGCTGTCCATCGAGTTCACCGAGCTGAACGAGTACCTGGCGCTGCTCCGAGCCACCGCCCGAGCCCTGGCACCGTTCGGTATGAGGGGGGGGGGGAGACCTGGGAGGGAGCAGGGTCTCGTTCTGTGGGACCTGTGTGCTATGGGGCAACGGGGAACCCTGTGCTGAGGGGCTCAGTCCACCCCACTGACCACTTCTGAAGTGTGTGTGAGGGGCTGAAGCTCTCACGTAATGAGGTGGCTCTGACAGAACAGTTTGCTACTACTATGGTTCAGTAGGGCCTGGCTGCTCCATGCAGTGATGGTTGTGTCTCTCACAGGCTCCGGTGTCATGTTTTATCTGGCGGCTGCCGTGTCTGATTTCTACATCCCTGCCTCAGAGATGCCTGAACACAAGATCCAGTCCTCAGAAGGAGCCCTGCAGGTGAGGTGCACCTGGGTAAGGCTCCTGCCTGTGCCCCACTGTCCTGTCATGGCTGTGGTGGCGAGGGGCTGCCACTGAGATCTGGGAGAGGCTGCAGAACATTCCTTAGTCAGGAACACGTGTTCTCACAATTAAGGAAAAATAAGACCCTGCTTGATTCCCAGCGACAAACAAAGATGCTGAGAAGTTGCAGAGTAAAATGGCGAATGCTCCTTTTCCCCATACTTTGGCATATGTATCTTTCAAGTGCCTTAAAGAGGTGACAGAAGGGTTAGGATTTGATAAAACGCTGGAAAAGGCTGCAGTTCACGTTCTTTTCTTCTCTTCCTTTGCTGATGTTGACATTAGCAAAGTGGACTTTAGTACTAAAATAAAGCTCATGCAGCTAATGCAGGCCTGCTTCATGGCTTAAGAACACCCTGCTTATTGTGAGCAGTAGATAGACATTTGAATTCAGTTTTGCAGGGTGTTCTACCCTGTTCAGTGAAATCTGACAAAACAGTGTCTTGAAAATCATTCCAGTGTAAAACCCACATGAAGTGAAGGTGCAATCTCCTTAGTCCATTTGTTTCAATGACGTTTTCTTTCCTGTTGTCTTTCCCCACTGTAGATCACCATGAGGATGGTGCCGAAAATGCTGTCTCCTCTCGTCAAAGAATGGGCTCCGGAGGCTTTTGTTATCTCCTTTAAACTGGAGACAGATCCCTTGATCTTGATTGAAAAATCTCGTCAGGCTTTGGAGAAATATCGGCACCAGGTGGTGGTAGCAAATATCCTGGAGTCCCGGAGAACCTCTGTTATCATTGTAACCAAAGACTCGCAGACTCCATTATCTCTTTCTGAGGAGGAAATAGCACAAGGCGTGGAAATAGAAGAGAAAATAGTGAGTTACCTTCAGGGCCAACACACCTTATTTATGGACAAGAAACTCTGATGAGCAGCTGAATGAAACAGATGGAACTGGATGAGAGCAGAACTGGAGCAACTCTCCATCCCAGGTGAATAGAGTCAGAATCAGTGCAACCCTATGGAGAAAGGGTCCAGAGCTCTGCCCTGATTGCTAATAGTTACTATAGATGTGCAAGCATTCCAAAGGATGGTGGTTATTCTTGTAAAGGTTGTGTTGTATGGAGGAGAAATGGGACGTATAAAGTGTTTTCTTCAACCTGCTTCTTCCAAGTTTCTTTGTGGATGGAAGGAGCGGAGTTCTGTGGTGCTCAGACGTGGGATGGAGTAGGATAGTTGACAGTCACTTGGTTCCTATTGACTGTCTGCATTGAGCTAGTATTCGGTGCAGGAGGACACTGAGGTGCAGGAGGACATTGAGGACGGGGCGGCCGCTGCTGTGCCCCCCCCAACCTTAGGCCGACCGGGTGACGCGGCACCCGATTGGTCAACATCCGGATATCCCCGCCCCCCACTCACACACACACACACCGTGCTTTGAGTGACACTTCCGCAGCCAATCAGCGCCGCGCTCGGGGCTGCCCGCTGCCATAGCGACCCGCTGCCATAGCGACCCGCCGCCTCGCGGCCCGGTCTCTCGCCGCATGGAGGAGGCACAGGCCGCACCGGTGTGTTCCCGGTGTCCGCCGTTGTGTGCCGGCGGTGCCGCACGTCGCTCACGGCTCCTGTCGTTTCCATGCAGGTGGAGCCGCCGGTGCCGGCTGAGGACGTGCGGCGCTGGCTGCAGGCGGAGGGCAAGGACCCCAGTGACCCGGCGGAGGAGCAGTTGGGCCTGGCCTGGAGGCTGCTGAGGCGCGCTGAGGAACGGCTGGGGGATGTGGAACGGCGACGGGCCGAGGAGCTGAGAGATGTAAGGGCCGGAACCACGGCATGAAGCGGGTGGGCAGCACTGAGAGCATGGAAGCATCGCACGGCTGGTTGTGGATGGAGCTGACGGAGCTGTGTCCGCAGGTGGAGCGTTATGTGGGCCACGTCCGCGGCCTGAGCCAGGAGAGGGATGAGGTGATGGATGAGTGCGAGAGGGAAAATGAGCGGCTCGGGATGGAGCTGGAGCGGCTTAGGCTGCAGCACGGTGAGCTGACACAGAATCACAGAATTGTAGGGGTTGGAAGGGACCACTAGAGATCATCGAGTCCAACCCCCCTGCCAAAGCAGGCTCCCTACACCACATCACACAGGTAGACGTCCAGGCGGGTCTTAAATATCTCCAGAGAAGGAGACTCCACCACCTCCCTGGGCAGCCTGTTCCAGTGCTCCGTCACCATCACTGTAAAGAAGTTCTTCCGCACATTTGTGCAGAACTTCCTATGCTGTACTTTCATCCCATTACCCCTAGTCCTATCCCCACGCACTACTGAAAAGAGACCAGACTCACCACTATGGCACCCACACCTCAGGTATTTATAAACCTGGATCCAGTCCCCTCTCAGCCTTCTTTTCTCAAGTCTAAACAGACCCAGTTCCCTAAGTCTCTCCTCATAGGGGAGATGCTCCAGGCCCTTCACCATCTTTGTGGCCCTCCACTGGACTCTTTCCAAGAGATCCCTGTCTTTTTTGTACTGGGGAGCCCAGAACTGGACACAATATTCCAGATGAAGCCTCACCAGGGCAGAGTAGAGGGGGAGGATCACCTCCTTCGACCTGCTGGACACGCTCTTTTTAATACACCCCAGTATGCCATTGGCTTTTTTGGCTACAAGGGGACACTCTGCAGCAGGGATGTGGGCAGCTTTACTGCTGAGCTGCCCTCAGGTTTTGTGAGATGAGTTTGGTGAGGTGTGAGAAGAGTGAGCGTACAGCATGTGCAGCCCTTGATAACTGCATGTACAGCCCGTGATCTGCATTGACATGGCTGCAGAGGAGCTCTGCTGGGAAGGACCTAAGTGTCCTGGTGGCCAACAGAGTGACCATGAGCCATTGATGTGCTTTAGTGGCCAGGAAGGCAAATGGGACCCCACAGAGCATGGCCAGCAGAGCAAGGGAGGTTCTGCATCCCTCAGCTCTGCCACGGGGAGGCCACATCTGGAGCACTGGGCCCAGTGCTGGGCTGCTAAGTTCAAGGCAGGCAGGGAATTGCTGAGGAGAGCCCAGCAGGGAAGGGCTACAGAGAGATCAGTGCCTGGAGCATCTCCTGTATGAAGAAAGGCTGAGAGCCCCGGTGCTGTTCAGAGGATCTCATCAACATGTTTGTAAATATCTGCAGAGCAGGTGTCTGATGAATGGTGCCAGGCTCCTTTCAGTGGTGTGCAGGTCATCTGCTCCAACCCCTTGCAGTGAACTGGGACACCCACAGCTCCATCAGATGCTCTGAGCCCTTCCAGCCCCTCTCCAGGGATGGGGCACCACCACCTCGCTGTGCATCCCCACCTAGCTGACAACAAACTCCTCTGGTAGCCAAGTGCTGAGCTGTGTTCCTGCTAGAGGTGGTGAAGCAGCTTGCCATTGGATGTGGTTTAGACAAGGCCTGTAGATTTAAAGACAACTTTGTAGGACACCATTGTATTTGCAATGGCAATTCAAATCCTGTGGTTTGTGTTTACTTCAGTGCCATCATTTTGTTTGGATTATAGTCTCTTCCTTTAAATAATTTGCTTTTCTCTCAAACGTAGGGTCACTTCATCCTTGACTAATTCCTGTCTTCTTTTGTATACTGAGTGCTCTTAACAGATCGTGTTCTTACCATTAGCTCTTCTATTCTGTGCCTTATCCTGGATCTGTGGTGAAGGTAGGGGCGAGAAGCACAGCTGGAACAGTTTCTTTGTTATGTACACTTTCATTTTGGGCAAAGATATGAGAGTTTGGGGAAGTCAATTGCTGTTTTTAGAGTTGGTTCTGGGCAGCCTGTAGGTCTTAGGGGAGTGTTCCTGATGGTGTGACCTTAAAAGAGTTTAAGCCCAGTCTGAAAATCTTGTCTCCTCTGTGGCCCCTTTAGTCTCCTGGAGCCACTTGCTGCTGCAGCCACTTGGATGGTGGTTTGTGATTTCAAGTGACTTCTTGCAAGCATTGCTGTAGTAGAAAACTACTGTTTTTTTTCCCCTCATCTTCCCCACCAGGTGGCAGCAGGAGGTGGAAATGTCCCCAAATCTTTGCTGGAATTTATTTCTTGTTGGTGGCTTTGCTCTTTTCCACTTTTTGTGTGTGTTTTTTTTTTAAGGATTTTCATGGCTGTTGGGCAATGATTAACACTCAGATGATGAGTTCTGTGCCCATTACACTGGTGACTTGCTATTTGTGACCAGGTTGCTCCCAGCCCGCCATCCATGAGGGGTTTCTGTGGTTGTACAATGCTTTTATGCACTGGGGGGTAGCTGGAGGATTGAAGCTTTGCTGTCTCATGCCTGGCAGCAGCTTTGAATTGGAGGTTGTGGAACACCTCTATAGCTGTGTCCTGGGTCCTTGAATGATTGTGGCTGCATGTCAGCCATGCCCTCTGAAAGCTCAGCCTTAAGAGTGGGTGCTTGTGTTCTCATTTGTCAGCGCTTGCTCCAGCTGGACATCTGTGGCTCTGGACAGGATGTGCCTCAGCTGCTTGTAGTTCTTATGGGTCATTCCTTGGGCTGTATTTTTTTTTTTCTACCACTTTTCTTATTCTTCTCCACTTACTCTTCCTCCTTTGCAAAGAACGCTGCCCATCTGTCTCTGTGCCTCTGCTGCTTCTTGTGTGGTTGCAGGGTTTGGTGCTGTATCACTGCTGGCTCTGTTCTCTGGGCCTCTGCTTTCTACTGGAGTGTGTGCAAACCAGCTCAGAGGATTCCTGCCAAGTCCTGTGGGTGTAGGGCAGGCAGAGGGCCTGGATCTATAGAGGCTGGCTGTCCTCCAGGTCTCACTGTGCCTTTTGTTTTGTTTTTCTTTAGGAGGGACAAGATACTGCAGATCAGGCTTTATCAAAACAGGGCTGGAGAAAAGGGGTCTTGTGAAAAGGAAGACCCCCAGCCCACTGGGATTGTTGAGTAAGAGTTCAGAGTAAGAGCAGAGTTCAGAATACCAGGCTTCGAGAGTTGCCGTAGCCATGCCTGGTTTTATGTTGAGCTATTGATGCAGCCTTACCTCATTTGATACCTCTGCCCAGAGTGAAATTTTTCCTGTCCTCGAGGCAGTTCATAATCCATTTCTGATGGTTCTCATCTCGTGTGCCTCAGTGTTTTTGGAGGGCAGATCGATAACTCATGCACTGAATTACCAAAGCTTTTATGAAAAACAAACGTACCAGCAGTAAAACACAATGTAGTCGAGTCCTACAGTGATTTAAGAGCAAAACAAAAAGAATAGTTGTAGCCTGTTTGTTCTAATAGCTGTACTGCTTACATGTAGGCAGCATGGATGAGCTTCTGTTGTGGATGTGATAGCTGTAAATTGCTTGTCCTTGTGTGGCAGGAAGAGAAACCTTGTGAAAGCAAGGCAGCTTTGCAAATACAAAGCTTGCTTCCAAAGAAGTGGTTGTGCAGTGTGTACTTGCTTGTGAGAACACATCGCTGTGCTGCTATGACATTGATCATAGAAGGTGTTTGCTGTCCTCAAGCATGGATATGGCAGAGAGAGGTCTGTGAGATGCTGGCGAGAAATCAGGAGGATTTACAAGCATTAGTCTGTGCTATATACAACAGGCTGCCCTCATCCTCTCCAATCTTTTTTTCTTCAGCCTGGGCAAAATGTCTAGATCTTCTTGCCACAAGCTGGATCATGTAGCGTCATTTTCGAAGATTGGATGGAAGGCAAATTGAAGCCCTATCCCTGGAGGCATTAAGGCCAGGCTGGATGTGGCTCTGGGCAGCCTGGTCTAGTGGTTGGTGACTCTGCCTGTGACAGGGGGGTTGAAACCAGATGATCACTGTGGTCCTTTTCAATCCCGGCCTTTCAATATCTTCAAGCAAAACTATCAGCCTAGAAGCAGCTGTAGGAGGTCAGAGCTGTCAGTCCCTTTGTCCTGCTGTCCTATTGCCGACCATAGTCAGAGCAGCTTTCAGAGGAGCTGTAACCTTCACTGGGAGCAGAGATGAGATTTGGCAAAGCCATGGCAGGAATCTGTAGGGCATGTTGGGTGTTAGGTGGGCTTTTTGCTTCAGTATGAGCTGTTGGATTTTCCTAATGCATACGGAGCAAGGGGTGAGGTATTTTTTCAATTGCAGAATGCAATATTTTGCGGTTTGCTTCAAAGGGGGAAGCAGCAAACGAGCTGTGTTTGACCTCTTTGTGGAACAAGCTGTAATTCGTAACCACAGGGAGGGTGAAAGCGAAACCGCAGGGTGTTTTCCATTCATAGGGCTGGACAGAGCCAGCTACAAAATGCAGAATGGAAACATGCCATTGATTTGAGCCATAGGGTGTGATTGTGTTGGGTCCCCTGTTATACCCAGTGTGTGGGAGTGTGGAGCAGATGTATCTGGAGTGGTGTACCTGTCCTCTGTAAGAGTACTAGAAATGTTTGTTTCACTTCCAGTGTTTAGCTCTTTAAGCAGCACAACAGTGTGAATATCCCTCCTTTGTCCATGCAGACCCACAGCTCCCATACGAGAGCATGTGTCAACTTTTATCATCTAGTTTGGGCTAGAAATTGCGAGAGATTATTGTTTTCTTCATATTCATCAGATCGCTGGAGCAAAAGTGATTGTGAGGCTGATGAGAAATGAGCAGTAAAGCCAACTATGGCCCTACACACTGCAGTGCTTAGCCACAACCAAGCACCAGCTTCTCTTGGGAATTGCCATTGCTTTCAGTTTGCTTTGAAAGCCATTGAAGTCTCAGTTTGCTTTGAAAGCCATTGAAGTCTTTCCCAGTGCAGTGTCCTCCTAGCTGGAACTTTGGGTGAAATGGTGAAGAGCTGCCGGTTTGATTCTAAAAGGGGTTTTTACACCTTTAATCCTACAGGAGAGGCCTTGGAGGTCTGTTACCAGAAGCAGTGTGTGGGATTACAGCTGTTTTTGGAGGAATGTGCATGGCAGGGGGGGTGAAGTGCTGTTCAAATCTATCTCCTCAGTGCACACTGACAGGGCATTTTGTCTTCTCTTTCAAAGAAGATGTTTGTGATTGCCTGCTCCTCTGTTTTTGTTATCTGAAGGCCTTTCTAATCTGTCATTTAGTTCCTACCAAACTGTGTTAAGGGTTAAGAGGCTCAAGGATAATGAGGTTGGTAAAACTGAGCTGCTGGGTAGAGGGAAATGGCCTGAATAACTTGCCCCTCTTAAAGGTGAGAGAACTCAGGTGCAGAAAGTCCTGTTGCTTTCTTGACAGGCAGGGTAGTGGGTATGAGTAGGAACATCAGGACAGTGAGATTAGGGCTGAAGCAAGAGATAGGAGGGAGCAAGGGATCTGGAAAGCAGGTGGAGAGGCTAAAAGTTCTATGAGCCATTGAAGGGTATTGGGAGAAACTGGGGCTGCTGTGAAAGGGAATACTTAGTGGAGCTGGGATGAGATCTGCAAGGAATCAGTTGGGCTTCCTCTGTTCCTTTGCTCACAGAAAGCCTTGCCTTGCAGAAGCCCAGCTGAAGGAGGTCCAGGAGATGCTGGAACAGGAAGGCTTGTCTGAAATAGCTCACAGTAATGCCAGTGAACAGATTGCTTATTTGCTGGTGGAAAGAACAGCGCTGCTGGAGAAACTGCAGGTCACAGATCAGAAGTTGAACTCGCACAGTTGTGCAGACAGGCTGTGTGCTGCACAGCTTCAGGTACGCCCTGGTTCAGCAGCTTGAGGTGATGGAAAGCATACTGGGAAAGAGGGTGTCTTTGTGATACTTCTTTAAGTAAAATTATCTGCAAATTCCCAGTGCTCACGTAAACTTTATTTTTTTAGTAGGTTTTCACAGTTGTGTTTTTCTGCTTGATTTGCTCTCAGGGCTTGCACAGGGATAATGAGCAGGGGTATGTTATTTCTGGCTAGTGTATCCCTGCCTTGCTCTTGTGGGGTTTGTTGTCACTCCTGGTACAGTAACACCTTCAGATGTATCTTCCTCAGAAACAAAGAAACCAGGAAGGGGCAGCTCCCTGAGGTGCAGCTTCCAAGTTATGAATATAAAATGTCTCTCTATGTATCCTGTATGATCTGCTTGTGACCATCTTGCCACTTGATACAGACAATTGCAGAAAATTGTCTGTTTTTTTCTGGTGAAGCATTGTAATGGAACTTAACCTGGTTAGGAAGAAGCAGAGCTGTAACTCTTCTCAGTGAAATGCCACTTAAACAAACCTGCCACTGGGCATTTACCCACCGTGATTGGATACACTCTTCCTTCAGTATGGCAGCTAAGTAAGTGAAATAGAGCCAGGTCAGCTGGAGAATGCAGGTGCTTGCAAGTCTTATGTTGAATCCAGACCATCCTGCATGGAGCTCGTGCTTCTGAAGATGCAGCCAATGCTTACCCCTGTTAGGTGTAAACACAGGTTCCATCCATCACTGTAAAGAGCAAGCAGGCAAGGAGCATGACTGCAAAAGGGTGACAGCTAGAATAGGAATTCTTCATTGATGTTTATGCTTGTAAGCTAGAAGCTGTTGATTAAGCACTCTGCTCTTTTTGGTAGCATCACACTTGTTCTACACAATCATAAGAGTCACAGTGGTGTTACAAGGTAATAGAGTAAGAAAAGCCATTAACCTTTTAACTGGAACATGTAATCTTTCTAATCCTCAAAGGAGTTGCTTCCTGCTTGTTCACTCTTATGCTGGAAGCTCAAACAGTCTGAGTGTAAACATGCATTTTTGTGTAGCTGTCTCTGATGAATATTAAGGCTCTTCCCAGGGATGTTGAGATATCCCTGGTTGAAACTTCCTCCTTATAAGATACGATTATAGCACCCTGCTAATCAAGACATGTTAGAACTGAAAATGCAATGTGCTGGTGTCCAGGGATGCATGACAAGATGCTTTCTTATAGTGCTGATTTCTTAAAATCTCTTTTTGTGCAAGGATGAATTTGCTCATGTTTATAAGGAGTTGGAAGATGAATGCCAGCAACGGTGTGAATCCATGCAGCGTGCTGAGGATACAGTTAATGAGGTAATACATTTACATACATTTACATATTTGATTGCTTGATGGCATGGCGTGTAGGTGAGATTTCAAGCAGTGTGTCTGCTCTTCAGCACACTGTGAGGTTACTTAGAGATTTATGCTGATGAGGTGTGAGTGAGCTTGGAAACGCAGCCAGTGCAATCATACCACCTTGGTGCTACTTAATGAACTGCATTGTTTCAAGGGGGGAAGAGCAGAGCTCTGTAGGAAACAGCCATGGCACACTGTTTGATGACTGCATTTTGGCATGTTCCTTTTGCAGCATGCCTCTATAAGCTTACATGCTTTCTGTTTGTGTGGCCACTAATGTTCCAGCGGGTCAGGAAGAGCATGGAGGGGCCATCTGTGGTCACTGCGAGAGTCGTCTCATTTCCATTGCAGCACTAGCTTGTGTTTCAGCCCTACAGGGAAGAGCTGGAGAGGGAGCGGGCATCACGTGTGAGAGTAGAACGAGACCTGGCTGAGGCTACACAGAGTCTGCTCGTGGCTCACGAGGAGATCCAGAGGCTGAAAGATGAGCTGGCTGCACAGGGAAAGGAGCAGAGCAAAGTAGGTAAGAGCTTCTCTTGTGGCTGCGTGCCACTCCTTGTTACTAGCTGGCATTTAGCCCAGCCCTGCTTACTGTATGCCATGCAATTCTTATGTAGGATAGTTGGAGAAAGGCTGTCCTGCTTGTAGTGTGAAAAAATCAGTGTCAGATTTTACCCCAGTACTGAGGAGATCTGAATGTGTCCAGTAAATGCAGTCAGGATGAAACCCTGTTTTCTGGATACAGTACCTAAAGCCAGATGCTTCACTGCTGCCTCCTGCAGGCCCCCCCCCCCGGCAAAACAGCCCCTAGATGCTTTTTCTCTGGGCTACTTCACCAGTCCCCAGCTCTGTGGAATTAAATGCCAGCAGTGAGCAGCATTTGCAACAGTTAACTCACTCTAGAACACTAGTAGCACCTGGGCAGTGTTGCTGTGTGAATTGCAGATTACAATTGTAACCTTGCAGCTTTTACGGTGCTCAGATGTGTCCCTAACCCACCTTGCCAGCCTCCGAACCCATCATTACAGCTTTTTAATCACAGACATTGAAACGAGCGCTCTGCAGTTATCTGCTGTGTGTATTGACTGATATTACGTGCATCTGTGGGCACAGTGCATGTGCTGTGTTGTAGCCTCCAAACAGCACTGCTTCCCCAGATTTCAGACAGGATGCAGCATGACTTTTCTCAGTGGATCTCCCTAAGTATCAAATGAATCTAAGGCTTTCCAAACTGTGAGTAAGGGTTTGCTTGCTACGTCTATGTGGTTTATTGTGCTATATTGTGCTATAGAGTGCAAGATGAGCGAGTTCTCCCTATTCTGTCTATCTTGCATAACCATTTCCCTATGAGCTGCAGAGCTGTGAACAAACAGATTATTTGAGTAGAAAGCAAATCTCTGATTTTCAGTAGGACTCCACTGTTGTGGCATATTTTGGTTCAACCTGCAGCTGCCTACTTCTATTAATGGGGAAATACAAGATTGCTCCTGGGCAGTTTTTAGCCCTGTTATTGGGTCTTTAGTGATGGACATTAGAGATTTTCATGTGTAGTGGTTTAGCTGCCCTCCTTTTGACTGACTCTTTAGGTTTTCTTTCAATTTTCTAATGAATTTAACAGAGAAGTGCATCAAAAATGCAGTTGAGTTTTGTGTTCAAAAATGTGTGACCACAGTGAAACTGCCTTTGTTATTCTTCTAGGAGCTGCTCCGTGGTCAGTGCTGCAAGAGCCTGAGAGCCAGGGAGAAGGCATGGATGAATGGAGGCAGAGTGGTAAGTAACCCAGTTCACAAGCAGAGGAGATCCAAAATCACATTAAGACTTTCTTTAGTAATAAAATAGGATTTTTGTCCAAATGAAGGCATTGATAGAAGGGTTGTCTTGATGATTTTTCCTCCTTCCTTCCCCTGCCACTTCAAATGACAGAAAGTGAAAATCTAATTGCACAGTCCTTGCTTGGAAGTGGGATTTGAGGTTGTAGTTGGGGTTTTTCTGTTGTTCTTGCTGGATTGGAATGAAGACACTGGGTACAGTTTTAGTTTTGCCTGAGAAAAAGCCAAGTTTAAGCAGAAAAGGGAAAAATCTTTGTTTGTGTCTTTAAGGAAAACTGGCTTTTCACTGGTTATGCTTAGGAGTAGCAGACCAGAGTGCATGCACTTGGTAGACCCATTGCTATCAATGTGCTCCCAGTGCAGATATACTTTCCTAATTCTTGCAGGCAAGATACTGTTCTGTGTTAATTCATCTGATGGTTACATATGCTTATTGATTCAGGCTTGTACAACCGTAAGTTTTGCTCTATTCATCATGTCCTAAATATCAATACATTAACACTGTGCTTCTCTCTCTGCTCGTAGCAAATAGTGGATGCTATGCTGCAAGTTTTCACTCATAAGGAAACTTGTTCCAAACTCTGAAGTACGTTTTGTGGGCAGGCACCAGATCTGTCCATGCTGCTGGTTGTGACTGTAACTTGAAATAGGGTGTAGCTCATGTGTGTGGAGGCTGGCTGGGGATTTACACTTGAGATTGCTGTGCTCCTAAAGTAAACGTGGCACAGCTTGGTAGTGCTGGTATCAAACCTTGGATCTCCAGAATCGTAAACCTCTGTCTGAGTGAGAGAACTGTGCTCCCATGTGTATCTGTCTGCACTCTGTTACACACCTGTGTATAAGGGCAATGCAGTTTCAGAAATTCATGTAATAGCTCTGCTCTAAGCTTGGCTGAGGCAAAGGGCTGAGGCAGTGTTAGAGCTGTTGACCAGGCCATGTGCTTTGTTCAGACAGGACGGAGCTGCAGAAGGCCATGGAGCACAACAGCAGGCTGGACAAGGAAATTCTGGCACTGCGTGCACGGGTCCAAGCACTTGACTTGGAAAGAAAAACATTCCTTGATCTGGTGAGTGCCCATCCTGTCCTGGCGTGTTCTCTAGGTCAGCAGGCTGCTGACAGCTGGTAGTCTTGGGCTGTTTCCTGATGTTCAGCTGGTCTCCTTTCCCTGCTCTGCCTCTATGTTTCCCCCCTTCTTTGCTGTGAGTCTTTCCAGAACTGCATTTCTTGTGTCATGTGGCTTGTAAACATCCTAAGTCAGAGTCATTGCTCTTAGTTAAATGGTTCACGTAGTGAGATTAGAATTCTCTTAATGCAGCAATCTTTCTCAACAGGATATTTCCTTAGTGAGGTGGTCAATGAGGAGTGAATATTAAAACATCTAATTTGTCACAAGTTTCAGCATTCAAAACATGCTGATTCTTAATGTCATGCTGTAATCTAAAACTTGGATTTACAGGGCAGTCTGTGCTACACATGCATACATACATCTACAGATAATAGAGATGTACCTAAGATTTGAGACTGACTTCTCATCGCAAACAGAAACGTAGCCAGACTGAGATCACTTCCAGGCAAACATGTTGTCAAGCTAAAATTTACATATCTTTATTCCTTAGGAAGATGAAGTTTAACTGTTGATGTAATAGAAAGCTGTCATTCTAATCTGTGAAAGCTGTGAGCATACTTTGTTGTGAGCCATGGGAGTTGTGTGTCCTGAAGTTGTTTTTCTGTCTGAGAGCCGCATGGACAGTGGGTGAGGTGCATGCTGACCTCCTATTGCTTTCACCTCTCTGGTCTGAGGCTGCCTGGCAGTACCACCATGTGATCTCAGCCAGTCCCTCAAGATGAGCAATTAATATTAATGAATCTTAAGTTTGTCAGCTTGAGAAGGATCTTAATCCCATAAGACAGCCAGATGAACATCCACCAAAAGTACAAGTGTTTTTATTTTGAAGGTTGAACAGCTGAAAGAGGAGATCAGCGAATATCAAAAGGGTGAGAAACGAGGATTCCCCCTGCCCACACCAGCCAAGACTGAAGAAGCTGCAGCATGTTCACAGCAGGTATTTTGTTTGCCATCACAGAAAGTAAGTCCTTTCTGTGCGTGTATAGATGTACTCTACACATTTGTTGATGTAAGCTAATGCCCACTGCTGTCTCTAATTGTTACAGGTCTGGGGGGGGTTTACTCTTGTGGGTGGTGGATTATCTTAATACAGGCAGATGTAGCTTGTGTCCCATTCATTTGTTAGAGACTTGGGAAGCTTTAGAATCACATAATGCCAAGATACTTCAGTCTTAATTGCATGTGAACTTTTTGTTTTCTCTTTATACACAGGGCACGAAGGATGAACGGAGAGCTGAAGGGGATTGTATCATAGGCAAAGCTAGCTCAGATCAAGAAGACAGATGTCAGGGTAGTGAAACTCTTCATAAAAGGTTTGCGATGTAGAAATCCTTAATACGTTGTCTTTTTGTATGCCTTTTTGCATTCTGGTTGCTGTTACTCTGTCCTACAGAGTGCATTTAACTATTGGGTTCACTAGAGTATTCTTTGGTACCAGCTTTGTTTCTCTGCTCTTGAGTTAGAAAGTTTGGAGGTAATGCAGTCCTGTGTGGATGCATATCAAGAATGCAGGCTGTTTTCTGGCACTTTCTCCTGCTTTCTGTTTTCCTAGAAGAGTAGATGTTGGGCTTTTGTGGCTCCCTGCAGGCAGAAGTGTTGTTTTTGAAACTGTTTTGCTGCTGGGAGGATTTTCTCTGGATTTGATTGCTGTCCAGGAGATGTACCAAGACACTTGGCTTTCACACTTAAACATGTAAGCTGGGATTTTTAAGGGAAGACAAAGCTTCATTCTCAGGTGGACTGCTCAGGATGTGCTGCTGCTAAGCCTCTTCTAAGACCTTCAAGGAGGAAAGGATTGTCTGATCCCATCCCACATCCAGTCTTAGTAATGGTTGTCGTTGGTGTGCAGGTGCCGAGAGGTGACTGAAAACATCGAAGGCAGGAATTCACAGCTCCTTCACAAGCTGCACAAACTTGAGCAGGAACATGAGGATTTGGTAGAATGCAATGAAGAGCTGGAATCAATTCTGGGAGAGACACAGATCCAAACAAAGCAGGACAAGGAACAGTTTGAGAGCGAGGTGGAGGGACTTCACTGGAAAGTAAGTAAGGAATGGGAGAAATGCTGTTTGGTTTTGTTTAATTCTAGCTGCTTGTCTCTCTGCATATTCATTGGTAAAATGAAATGATGCTGGTCCTAAAGCTGCATGCTGCTTTGTTTAGTTTGGCAAGAAACACTATTTGCAAAGTCTGTCAGTCATACAAAATAGACACTTGCTTGGAGGTATGCATAGCCCTAAGGAAGTACAGCAGCACTGTCTTTTTCAACTTCTGTTCTCCCTTTTTGGCACTTGAACAAGCACTGTTAACAAACTAATTTGTTGTCCTGAACCCACAAGATCAGGCAACACTCCCTTCACATACAGCCCTTCTGTACATGTGGGCTGTGCACTCTTCAGTTTCTTGTCTGTGCTGAAGCAAAGCCTTTGTGATTCAAATTTGGATTGCATCATGTCTTCTCTGAAGCTATTTCCTTTGAGCCTCTTGCATCTTGGAAGCATTTATTTCCCCTGCGAGGCTGTCCCAGATAGCATCAGTACTCCTGCCAGACTTCCATGTCAGGTTCCTTGAGGAGCTGCATTTCCACCTTGGGTGGCTATTTCTTCTGCTTGTAGTTCATGCTGAAGAAGAGGTTTGAGGCAGCCAGGAGTCCTTTAGGGGCTCAGAAGAGGCAAGAGGTCATGACGGAAGGCCTGGCTTTGGTTTCAATCCCCATTCCTTCTCCAGACCTGCCTAACAGAAGAAATTGGTCACTATGGGGGCACTGGTGCCACCTGATCTGAAGAAAGATCTCTAATTAAGCATGCTGGTGATGAAGGGTTGCACTTCTGACTTCTTGAGCACAGCATCTTGGACACCTGTCAGTTGCAGACACTGAGTTACTTGGGGTATGAGTGCCAGAATCCGCTTTGTCTGTGGGCGTTCTTGCTGAAACTATTGAATTTGAGAGGACAGTGAGTTTTCCTCATCACCCTTTCTCTTATGCTGCAGCATCTGCTGTTGAATAGAGCAGAGATGGCAGGACACATCTTTCTGAAGAGCTCTAATAAGCTGATGTGTTTGGAAAGGCTCTGCTCTACCTTGTTCAAGAGGTGATCTCAGAAGTGCCTTCCTAATGTGTCCTACTTGGTTTTGGGCACCCTCAAAATGAGGGTAATTGGGGTCTTTTCCTGTTAGCAGCACAAGCCTGTTCAAAGGATCCTTTGACTTGAGGAGGTTTAGAAAATCTTTATTTCCACTTATTTGCATGTGACCATCTGGGAGTCTTTAGGTCACCATCAGTCTGATGGTTATCTCATGTACCAGAGCTGTGATGACGTTAGAGACCTTCTTGCAAGACCTGCTGTGTCAGAGTCATTTCTATTCACATCTTGAGCATTGATTAAATGCTTGGTGAAGCTTCTCAGCCTGAGGCTGTTGTGATGTGATGAGGGCTCCATCCTTCTAGAGGTGGCTTTGTGAGGAGCACTGCTCCATGGCATTTGTAGAGCACTGCTTAGCAGGGCATACAGTCCACCTCAACTGGGGCAGCTGTATAGTCCTAAGGACAGGTCTTCTCTAATCTCTAGCCAGAAAGCAGAGGAAGCTAGAAAATGTTTTTGCTTCTAGATGTGTAGGGAATAGAAAAGCCTTAACCCCAAAACAGGCTGTTGGGGACTTTCCACTTACTTTGGTTGGCCTTGCTGCTTGGCCAAGAGTTCCTCCCTTGGGCTGAGCAGCCCTGTCCCCTCTGTGTAAGGTCAGGAGATGTTCACTTGGAGCTTCCAAGCAGCCAAGGAGATGCAAGCCTACAAATGGCAGCGGAGGAGAGATCTGCAGGATGGAAGAGGAGGGCTAAGCCTTGGTTAGATCCACCATCTGTAAAGACAGAGTGCAGTGGAGCTGCATTATTCATTGCTCAGGTTTTTGGCCACCTTGGCTATAGTGAGGGAAGAGCTACACAAATGTGAGTGTACTGGAGCCTGGAGAAAGCAGCAGCCCTGGGTGTTTGCCAGGCAGCACCATGTGAAAAGGACTTGAGAATCTTTTCTGCTTTGGCACACCTACCAAAGTCCTGGCTGTGTAGGTTGCTGACACAGAATGAGGACGCAGGGATACAATGTGGCTATTGTTCTACCATTAGAATGGGATTTACCTGCCCAGCTTAAATAATGAAAAGTTAATGGCTTGGAGGAAAAATAAAGTAAATAGTGGAGATTTATTGTGTATCAGCTTTGGGAGTGAAGGCTGGCAGGGGGCTGAGGAGAGCAGGTTTGTTTTGTTGTTGAGATCCCTTCCAAAGCTCCAAAGTCTTGTTGGAGCTGTAAGCTGTCATCTGGTCATGAAAGGGGTTTCTATGTGAGCCCTGAGTGTTTCACCCCACTGGGTTGCTGTTAAATCCTGGTTTGGTAAAATTAGGAGACAGACTTGCTTGGCCTTTGTAACAGCAGGATGAAAGGTCTGAAGCCAGCCTGCCTTGGCAGCAGTCCATATCCACCCCACTCCTCTCTTCCAAATGTGGGATTTGTTCTGAAGTTGCTTTTTTTTGCCTTTTGCAAGAGCTGGTTTGGTTTTAACCTGTGATTTGTGTGTGTTCAGATCACGAGTTTAGAGACAGAATTGCTTGAAGTGCAGAAGAACAAAACGGAGATGAGTGGGGAAGAGCAAGCATCCGATGGAGCACAGGAGATGCAAGAGGTAAGGGGGTTTCTTTAGGAAACAGGTTTACACCTGTAGAGGAGCATCAAGACCTGAAGTTCTCTAACTTAGCAGCCAACTAGTGGGATCTGTAGGTTTCTTTGTGGGGAAGTCAGAGTTTGTAATATGTGGGAAATGAACCTGTCCAGATATCCTGCCTCAGGTTAATGCTCCAGTAATGTTCAACTAACTCAAGGCATAAGATGCAGGAGTCCTGCTGGCAGCTTTGTAGAACCATTTTTCTCAGCCTCATCTTTCTAGAAAATGGGATTTCTACAGATTGTTTCTATTTTGTTAGAATGAATGATGCTGTGGAAGTGACTCTCGATTTCACTTGTTCCAGATGCTACAGAGCTGTCAGGAAACAATAGAAAAGTTGGGAAGTCAGCTGGGAGAGCGCCGGGAATGGAGAAAACAACTTGCATCTGAACTTGAGCTGTTAAGAGAAGATCTGAAGGCTGAGAAGAAGGTACTGGGAAGACAGATGTGTGTCAGCTACAGGTTTGCACTGCTGTCCCAGGAAGAATGCTGTAAACATTCCAGTTTGGGAAGTGGGCAGTGCTCCTTCAGGAGGATCTGCTTGTAGTTCCTGAAGTGACTCCCTGCAGGGGAGGGATGCCTCTGTGACTCCATAAAACATCCACGGTTGCTCTTTGGTGGTCTTGCTTGAATCCTTCTCACCCTTTGCTCTAGTCCAGCAGGTTTCAAAGCATTTTTTGGCAGCGGGTTTTAAATCCATCTGCTTTAAAGGAACCATCTGTAACTCCAAAGTGCTATTCCTATTGCTGAGTGCTTCAGAGTACGCTTTACTGCAGGTTGACTGGGGAGCTCAGCACAGGCAGGTTAGGTGCTGAAAACCAGGCTGAATACTAATAGCTGCAGATCTACAGCCTGGGTCAGACAGAGGGTAGGACCCAAGGGGGGTTGGCAAGGAGTGGTGGTGGTTGCATCTATTACAAAGGATGTTTTTTCCTCCCTGGGTGACCTTAAACCATATGTGACTCATAATCACTTTGTTAAACATAAATAGAAACCAGTGGAGGTCTGAACTATTGGGGAACTGCACATGCACTGCAGCCTTGCTGGAGGAACGGTGTCACCTAGAGGGCAGTTCTTTCCTAGTGCTGTTAGACAACATGTTAACATTGCAAAAGCTTACCTTACAGACCAGGCATTGCTGAGAAGTAGGTTAGGAAGTGGCTGCATCAGTCTGTATGTCAGTGTTTGAAAGGAGCTGTCAGATTTGGAGATGATGGGATGAACAGGACGAGCCACTCTAACTTCTGCATCCTAATAGTTCACTCATCATCTAGGGACCCTGTGACAAAAGGCATCTGTCCTTGTAAGTTTGTAAGCACCAAATGAATTCCTGGGCTATCCTGATTTATACACATCTGGATGTCAAGACTTGAAGTTGTTCAGTATTGTGTTTGTCAGATGCCCAAAACACAGAAAATTGGGCAATGCTTTTGTTCTTGTAGGTTTTAATAATGACCACGTAAGTCATGTTCCAAGAACTGATTCTCTACAAAGAGCACTTGCATTTATTAGAACAACTCTTTTTTCTCTTGGTTTTAAGAGATTTCTGGGTGTTGCAGAGGAGAAAGCACTTTATCTGAACTTACAGTTAGGGATGTATTACATTGCTAAATCCTTTCTTTAACAGGGCTTGCCTAATACAAAACCAGAGCTTAAAAGCCAGAGTGTCCAAAGAACTTCAACAAGCAGAGATTTCATTAATGCTTCCCACGAGAAGCTACAAAAAGATAATGCTCTACTAGATACAGAGGTGAGAAGTGTAAAGGAACTGCTGTTGTTCTAGTGTATGATGCAGGTTGAAGCTGCATGTTTGCCTTGCTCAATATAAGTAAATGCATCTGTGTGTGGATGAGACCTGGACTCAAAATATTGGCACTGGAATACACTCGGGAAGTATTTGGCTTGGATTTGGTCTCACCAGTGCTTAGTAGATATGCCAGACTAGGCAGACGCTTGTTCTATTCCAGCTGAGAGTTCCCATGTCCTGAACTGTTCCTTATCCCTTCTTTTCTTGCCCCTTTTTCTTCCTGTGCATGTTTGTTCCATGTCCTGAGCTCTGTCAGTGCCAGGTGTTAAGGCAGAGATGACATTGGAAGTGGAGGGCAGCCATCCTCAGCAAGCTGGTTTGGATTGATTTGGATGGATAAATACATGCCTTGCATTTCTGCTGTTTTTCTGCAAGCTGCTTTGTAAGCTACAGTTTTGTAAAGAAATATGGCACACAACGTAATACACTGAGAAAGACAGATAGGCAGCAGGAGGGTGAAATCAGATAAAGCAATGAGATTTGGTGATAGCCGACACACAGCTGCCTCCCACGCAGACTTGTGTGTGTGTTTTCATGGGTGAAGAGCTGCAGAATGATGAGATCAAAGAAAATGAGTGGTGATGTTTTCTGACCTTGCAGGTCTCTGAGCTTGTCCGAGAAAATGAGCAGGTTAACAAACTCAAGCAGCAATGGGAAGATGCGAGTATGGATGGAAAGGCATATGAAGAGCAGATGGCTAAAGTAGTGTTTTTGGAAGAGCAGATCCGGAGCCTGACGGATGAACAAGAACAGCTCTGGTAAACCCTAACAAGGGCTGTGGTGCTTTCTGCCACTCACCTCTTCTGGCTGATGGTTTAGCCTTTGAAAAATGCCCTGTTTCTTCTGGGAGGAATGGCCACAGCTGTTTCTGTCTTTTCTGAGATAGTGGATGGTCAGTTCTCTGTAGAGAGCTTTGGTCAATTAGCACCTCCCTCAGCAAAACCAGGGTAAGATGTAAGTTAGCTCATTGGGACATGCAGTTTGGATCAGGATAAGTCAGATGGGTGGCTTAGGGGGAATGTGAGCCCCTACTGCCATATGGAAGGTCACTGTGTGAGTGCTCCTGGGCTGTTTGCGAGTCCAGCTCATATGGACCCACACAAGTGCTTCTTTACCCAGTAGTTAACCTAGTAGTGAATGACTGGTAACACACCCTTTGGATACACACCTGTTGTGGATTGGTGTCTGTGGGAGCCTGAGCCTTATTCAGAATTGATAGACCTAGGATTAAATCCCCTTTGAAGCCTCCAGAGAGCCTTAGTTATTGCCCGGAGCACTGCGTGAGGTTCTCATATCCTTGCTTTCCTCCCACCTCCGAGGCTGATTTACCTCAGGCATATATAGTTACCTCTTTCCTGTGTTGTTTCTTTTTCAAGTTCTGAATTACTTGAAAGCAACAAGAAGAGGGAGGAGCTAGAAAAGCAGCTGAAGGAGAGCAATGAAGAAAAACAGTCGCTGCTGGAAGAAATTGCCCAGCTTAAGCAAGATATCCTGACTACCAAGGAACAGCGTGACAGCACATTTCAAGAGGCTTTGAGGATGAATCAAGGCACAGTCCATAGAGATAACAGGTTTCTTATGTCACAGAGCTCTGCAGGCAGTTTAGATGGGAGCATCAAACAGGTATGGGCAGCTTGCCATCTACACTCTATTTTTTTTCACTAACTTAGTGACAAAATTGGAGTGGAAGCCAGTCCTTGAAGGGCTGCAGGGCTGACATAAGGGGAGAGCTGAGAGACCAGATTCTTTGGGTATGGTGCTTGGGAATGTGCACTGTCATCATGTCCCTCTGTCACGTTTTTAGACATAGTGGGAAGAAGAGAGTTCAAAGACATCCAGGATGGAGAGTTTTAAGATAAGTAAGGATTACATGCAGAGGTTTGCAAGAGATTTGAGGACAAGAGGGCCTGCAGGCAGGTGTGAAAGCAGAAAAATGAATCAGAGTTGCAGTGATACCTAGACACGTCTCATCTGTACAGTTGGAGCAGGTTGTGACAGCACAGAAAAGCATGTGGTTTGCCAAAGCAGGTTCAAAGATGTAGGGAGGGCACTGAAAGAAATCTTCATAGGAGCAGATGGGGAAACAAATCCATAACTGATGACAGCCCCAAAAAGGAGTTCCCAGCCAGCTGGGCATCGACATGGGGAGGTGCCTTTGATCTTCAGTAGATGTCATTTGGTCCCAAGAGCAGGGGGTGAAGGTGGGAAGTGAGAATGCAGATCAACAGGTGGCTGAAACTGATGCTAGGAAGAAGGATTTTGATAAAGCAGATGTGGGAAGATGGATTTTAGTTTGTGTACAGTGCTTTTGCAAGGCTGAAGAGCTTAATTAATTTCTGAAGGCTCTGTTTGTCTGTAACAGAAGTGGGGGACTGCCCTGTGGTCTCCAGGCTACTCTAGCAGTGTCTGTCCCTATACTGCTGCCAGCACTCACTTTGTGAGTCTGGGCATCACCTGCACATAGAGACTGTCACAGAACTGTGGATGCTGTCAGAAATCACTCAGGATCTGAGTTGTTTTGCTTTTGTTTGCCAGGTTAGTTTTAACAGGGATTTGTTTCCTGATGCTCGTTGTTCCTCTGTTCCTGCAGAATCTGTCTGAAGACAGATTCCAGCAGCAGGAGGAAAGGCTGCAGCAGCTGCGGCATGACCTGCGTCGGGTGCAGAACGTGTGCAGTTCAGCTGAGAGAGAGCTGAGATATGAAAGGGAGAAAAACATCGACCTACAAAAGCAAAATCTCTTGCTTCAGCAGGAATGCACCAAGGTACGAAGAGAGCAGGGATGGAAAAGTTTTGTGTTATTTTACAAGCTGTGGGAGGTCTGAAGTGCTGATTTCAACACACTGGATCTGATTTGCATTCTTGTCTGGGCAGGTGGATGTTGGAGACTGTTAATATTTTGCTCTCACTCCAGTTTTCCCCTAAGAAATGATTTGGCTGAACAGTGTTTCTCTCATGCTTGCACTGCCTCAACTCCATGGGAACTGCACTGCCTCCACATAAAGCATGGTGTATATAAAGCTGTATTTAGCTTTTGCTCTTGTTCGGTAGCTGGTAACCTTGTTGCCCCTTTCAGATTCTATGTATTCAAGTGCAAACTTGATTTCTTTTTCCTTTGAAACTCAGGTCAAAGCTGAACTGAAGCAAGCCCGGACAAAGCTCTTGGACACAACTGAGACCTGCTCCTCTCTGTCAGCACAATGGGAGAAGAGTCAGCAGAAGGTCAAAGAACTCGAACAGGAGCTTTTGAAGTGCTCCCAGGCTGATAAATTGCAGAGCAGTCTGCAAGAGAAACTTGTGCACGAGAAATCCAAAGTGTACGAAGCACAAAGACAGGTAACTCATTGAGATGGACTAACTTAACATCAGCGATGATTTTAGCAGTTCTGTGTGGCTGTAGTTCAGAAGATGATGCACTAACAGCTCATGAACCAATTTTCTGAAGTGCATTTAACTGGGGGGCTGACTATGTATTTTAGAAGACAGGTCAGTCGTTAATGGGAGTATAATTAAGGCAATAGAAGGCAAATAGATTACCTTAACTGCTGTCTCTAAAGCTCAGTACAGAGAATACTGCTGGGATGCTGGCAGGTGTAGGGAGCTTGGATTGTGCTCTCACTGACAACTCATGCTGCTGTTTACAATCTTGTGAGTTGCAAAAACTCTGATTTTCTATGGCATCAATTCCTACCCTGACTGCTGGATTTGGTTCTGAAGCATGCACAATCACATTAAGTGTAAAAAAAAATGTTGCTAATTCATGCCATGGTATCTGATCCAAAATCTGATAGGTATTGGGAAGGTTTTGCTTTTAGTAGGTGCAGTCACTGCAGAAGCAAGCAAATATTCCTTTCCTGTGACTTTGATTCCCAAACCTGCTTGTTAAATATGAAAACTTTAATCTATATCCATCTTTAATCTGAGATCTCAAAGATCCAGCAAAAGCTGAAGGATTCACAGCACCAACTCCTGCTGGCAGAAGCTCGTGTTTCTGACAAGAAACTCCTGGAGGAGGAGCTGAAAGAAGCTCGAGAAAAGGAAGCTCGAGTGCAGCAAGAGCTCCGTGAGGAGCTGCTGAAAAGGTACGTAGAGCTGGGGAGACCCACAGCATTTCCTCTTTATGAAGTGTAAAAGATTGGTGGGGGCTTCGGCTGACTCAGAAGTTGCACCACCCTTCCTGCCAGCCCAGTGATTTGATGCAGTGATAGTTTACCTCTAGGTGCAAGCATTGTTGGTCCAGCTGTGTCCCAGCACAGCTGTTTTCACACTGGGTTTGATGTTCCCAGTCACAGCATTCACCTTATGGTGTGGCACTGGGACATGGGGACATTCAGGGCACGCTGATTTCTTTCTCCCCCCTGAGTTGCCTGGGCTAGATGCAGTGCACTACGTTGGTTTTTAGACCACATGGTGGCATGTGGTGAGGTGACCTCAGTGTCAGCGTCTCACTGTCACACCAATGTGCTTCTAGGAAGCTCCTGGAGCAGCAGGTGGAGGAACTGCGGCAGCAGCTGCGGCATTCCCAGGAGACAGAGGCATCGCTGGCCAAGATGCACGTGGAGCTGCAGGCCAAGACTCTGAACGCCCTGGAAGAGGATAAGAAAACTGACTCAGGCGAGGTGAGCTGCAGCGCACACATGTTCTCATCACCCAGGGTGAGGCTGAGGAGCAGAGTGCACAGGTCTGATGATAGAGAAGCTTTGGAGGCCAGACTGAAAGGAAGTGGAGAGCTCCTGTGGCTGAAAGCATGAGCAAAAATAGAAAAAATATTTGTTTTCCAGCACCTCCAGTGTCAAAAGGAGAGTCAGAAGCTTTCAGAGCAAGTCTCACTGCTGAAGGAAGAAAACAAGGCTCTTTATGCAGAAGGAGTCCGTCTCCTGAACCAGAAGGATCTGTATGTCAGGTAAGGACTGAAGTCACAAGGGATGTGAAGTCAAATGAAAGGTAAAGAAAAAAAACCTACCCAGGAGCTACTCTTTATTTGCCTGATAGTGGCACCAGATTGGACTGTTCTGCAGCCTTTCAAATCTCTCCTGTTATTTAGCACAGAGAACTGTCTTAACCCAGGGAGGGTTAACCCAGAGGGGGAAGGGCTGGGAGTTGTAAAGCTGGGAGTCAGTTTGGGGGATAATTTGGGTCCTTTTCCCAATCAATTTCCACTTGGTTGATGCTTAATGCAGCCTTGCAAGACTAAATCAAACAGCCAAATGGTCAGACACAACAGTGAAAGATGCAGTCTAGAAAGTCAGCACACTCATTCTGTGGACAAACAGAGCTCAGTAGATGGCTGCAGCTCCTGGTTCAGGCTTTGAGATGCCTTAATAAATGCAGAATGTCTTCTGCCTGATTTTTGGTTTAAAACACAAGAGGGTTCACATCTTTGTGTTTGTGCCTCCTCAGAAAATATAATGACATGCAGCTCCGCCACAAAGAAAAGATCCGCAAAGCCAAAGCGACGTTTATCCAAGAGGTGAAACAAAGGGACAGCAGAATTAAGCAACTTGAAAATGAGCTCAGTGAGTCAAAACTCCAAGTGGAAAAGGTAAAAGAACTCATCCAGAGCTTTCCCCACAGGGAAGGCAGGGAAGCTGACTGCAGAGCATCTCTTCTCCCTACAAGGAGGAGATTGCCACAATAAGGTTTGCAGAGCACCTCCAGCAGAGGTGGACCTGCCTTGCAATGGTAGACAGGAGTCTTGAATAGTTAGAGCTGATTGTGTAAGAGCTGCTTCTTCTAGAAAACCTTCTGGAAAGGAACAAAGCAGCCCTGAGAAGGGCACTGCAGTGCCTATGGTGTGCTGGGAGAGACTGTGAGGTTTACAGAAGAGAAGAGCAGAGCGTAACTTCTGGTTGTTGTTTCCTTCTGCTGCGGTGCTCAGGGGAAGGCACTGATTGCACAGATCACTACAGAGAATGAGAAGTTACTCCAGGAAAGAAGACGGCTCCTCCAGAGGATAATTGACCAAGAGGAAACCACTTGGAACAACAGGTCGACGGTTGCTGCCCTGCAGAGCAGGTAGGCACCTAACGATGTCTTAGTGGGATGCCCCTGGGAGCCTGCCTCATACTCGCATGTATGCAACTGTGCTTTCTATGAAGGAATCCTTATTTTGTCTGGAGGAAAGCCCAAACTGTGCCTCAGTCATTAGTGCTGGGGCTTTTAATTGCTGTGGGATGTAATTAGGCCCTCTGCCCAGCAAAACCCTTGGCATACAGCTAAAGTTCATGGTGGCCAAAGAATCTGAAGTTGAAAAAGGAGAAGTACTTTAGGAAGCGTAATGAGGCGGGAAGGGAAATCACCTGTGCCTTGTTTGTGCAACACACCCAGAGTGAAGATTCTGGATGAGGAGAACATGCGGCTGCATGAGAGCAAACTCTGCACACTCTCTGGCCACGTGCACACCTCACAGCGCGCGCTGAGGAGCATCCATGCTCCCAACACAGAGGTGAGACCCTCTGGGATGTCCTGATCTCAGCAGACAGGTGGTGGGAGCTGATGTGTCCTGCTGGGAGGGTCAGTGTCTGTAGCTGCAGTTGAGGTGCTGGAGAAGGGCTGAGCCAGTCATTTGGTTGGAAAGGAGATGCCAAGTGTGCAGCAGACTGCATTGGCTTTGTTGGTGAGAAAGAACTTTTGGGGTAGCTGGTGTGGCGCTCAGATTATTATCTGGTCATGCTTGTTAAGCAATGAACTTAGGATGAAGAGTCCAAGGGTGATCAAAATATCCCTTTGAGGATAAGAGATCAGGAGCACAGGTTGTCTTCTTTAACAGAAAGGCTTTTCCAAGCATGTTAGCGGCAAAAGAAGGACTAAAGAAAACATTGGTCTGATGTTCAGTGAGATTGGTCATCTCACAAATGGAGATGAAATGAAGCAGAGACATTTAATGCCTTCTTCACCTCTTTATTTAACACCATTGATGGGCCCTGGGATCTCCAGAGCTGAAGCACTGCAAGCAGAGGAAGTGAATGATAAACCCCAAGTTGACTTTGAACTTGTATGGAATTTGGTGCTAGAACTGAACCCAGTTTGGAAACAAGTGGTTGCAAATGAAAGAGTACTTTCAGGACCTGTTTGTGCAGTCTGTTGTGTTTTCTTTCTTTCTGGTTGCTTGACCTGAGCTCTGGGGTTGGTTTCTTTGTTGTTAAGGTTCAGATTCAAAGGATAGATTTATGTTTAGTAGTACTGTAGAGCTGAGGAGCCTGTAGTGGAGCGGGGGACGCCTTCAGGTTCAAGGCTGTATGTTGAAATTAAGGGTCTGACATGCACATCCCCCTCTGAAAGTCTCTGTTGTTCCAGGACTTGAAGAATGCCAACTTCTCTGAACGGCAGCTCCAGAGTAAGGTGTCAGCACCACCTCCCCGTGCCAGGTATTGTGGGTTAAAACAAAAAGGAAGGGGGTGGGTTACTCCTTGCCTGTGGGAAGGCAGGAATTGGGCTCAGCCATGGTCCTGTGCTGCCTCGCAGAGGCGCACCGCGGCTGTGCAGGCGGCAAGGAAACAGATAATGCTTAAAGTGACTGAAGAGCTGAATGTGTTTTTAGTTTCCCACCACGGGAACCACCAGACTCCCTCAGCAGCCTGAAGCCTGTGCTCGATTCCAAGCCTGAAGGAGGAGCTGAGAGCCAGGACTCGTCCTTCTGCTTCTCCCCCTCTCAGCCTTCAGAGATCGGGTACCTGAACGTCGCCTCACCTGGAGACACCGCAACCTCCCAGCTGCAGGAGGAGAGTCAGAGCATCAGCTCTGAGAACATGTAACCTGGGGACGATGTAAAGTGCAGGCTGCCAGGATTCAGGCTCCTGTTGTCATACAAGATTGAAAGAGGGAGTGTTGGCAGATGATAATTGGTGATTTCTGTGGTATCTCAATTATTCAACAGCTGCTTTCTTTAATAATTAACATGGCCAACCTTAAAGGTGTGTGTGTATCTCAGCCCAGAGCTGCAATCTGCAGACAGACAAAGAACGGGGGGTGGGATGAGATTTATTTCCCTTCATCTGCACTCCCTGCTTTCCAAGCTTCCTCAATAAAACACGGACCGGTTTCCCTGTGCTGGGCCGTACCGCCGGGTTCCTCCCTTCCCCTCTGCTCTGTGCTGAGACGGGAGCGGCTGCCCCCGTGTGGCTGAAGGAGAGACAGGCAGGAAGCAGTAACGGGATCCGCGGGGCTCCATTCACTCTATGGGGCTCCATTCACTCTATGGGGCTCCATTCACTCTATGGGGCTCCATAGAGCGCTGTGAGCTGCCCGACCCGCTCCCTCCGCTCTACACGCCGTGGCTGCAGGCGGTTCCACAGCCGCCATGTTGTCCCGGCCTCCCCACCCACGTAGATGACGGGATGACGTCACACGCACAACTTCCGCTAGTCAGCGTGCGTAGCCCCGCCTCTTTTGCCCCACTTCCGCTTCCGGTTGAGGCCACCATCATGGCGGTGCTGGCGGCCAACCCCAACAACCCGGTGGTGTTCTTCGACGTCACCATCGGCGGGCAGGTGAGCGGCACGACGGATCCGCTTCTCCGGGCCCATCCCCGCCTCTTCGGCTTCTACGGGCCGCAGCCGCTCCCCTTCGGGCGGGTTTGGGATCCCCGGCGGTTACGGGAGGAGGAGCGGGGGGCGGAGGCCTGGCTGGGGGGCGGCGGGGTGTGTGGGAGCGGGGTGAGCCGGCCGTGTCTGTGTCTGTATCTGTATCTGTGTGTGTCTATGTCTGTGTCTGTATCTGTGTTTATGTCTGTATCTATATCCATGTGTGTCAATATGTGTGTCTATATCTGTGTCTGTGTCTATGTAGGAGGTTGGCCGCATGAAGATCGAGCTGTTCGCTGACGTGGTGCCCAAAACCGCAGAGAACTTCAGGTGAGGAGCAGCCTCTGTGAGCACGGTACCGTTATATCGTGATACAAACCTCCTGAGCTCGTTACATATCGCAGCTTTCTCAGTATCTCCTCAAAGCTCTGTTGTGAAATGGAAGCGTTGAGTGGTTCCCATTGATTCCTGTTTCATCCCCATTGCAATAACCCAAGTCCTGCACAGCATTCATTGTTGAATGCCGCCTTTGTGCTCTCAAAGTTCAGAAGTGGTTCATACTCGGCTTTTCTCTGCTGTTTCTTTTCCAGGCAGTTTTGTACCGGTGAATTCAGGTGTGTGGTTTATCTTCTCCTTCTATCTACCATCCTCAGACAATACCGGACTGGGAAAGGGCTCACTTGGAAGGTTTCCTTACCTATGTGAAAAGGGGGGATGCAGATGTCTGTGCTGCAAATTGCAGTGGGATCCTTTTGAGCTAATGAAATGGATACTGCAAACAGCTGTGGCCATTCAGGGTTTCCCTTGGCCTCTGGTAGTGAGAAATTAAGCTCCAGGATGGGCTGAAGGAGGTGGGTTGGTTTGGTAGGTGATGTATTAGGCCTAATGTACAGGGTGTCCCTTTGGGAGTGTGAGCTCCTGGGAGGGTTTTGTGTGGGGATTTACTGTGAGTCGTAATGATTTTCCTTTTTATTTCCTTGTAGGAAAGATGGCGTCCCCATAGGTTATAAAGGAAGCACATTCCACAGGTGGTACTTCTGCTTTTGTTGAGAGACTCAGTAGCAGTAGGTGGCTTTGGGACCTGCCTCAAGGGCTTCTGCTGTCTGCCCTTTGGGTGCTGTCAGATACTGTTAATGCTCACAGATTGTATATACTGCTCACTGGTCGTATATACTGCTCGCTGGTCGTAGGCTGTAGTGTTTGCAGACATTCACAAGACATTTTTCTCCTGGGAACTAAGTATCATTTTCCTCTTTTAGGGTAATAAAGGATTTCATGATCCAAGGAGGTGACTTTGTAAACGTATGTACTACCACGTTGCTTTTGTCTTTGTCCTGTGCTGTACAGCACGCAGCTCATCCTTCCCATGTTTTCTCTCTCTTAGCAGTACGATGGTATAACTGGGGGCTTTTCAAACTTGCAGAGGTTTTCTTTTCACCCTGTTGTCCTTCCTGTTTCTCCCATTCCCCCAGTAACAGGCAGAGAATCTCCACTGTATGTGTGAGAAGAGATGCTTAAGTACACAAACCAAGCAGCTATTCCAAGGGATAGTACAAATCAAGTCAGGCTTAGTTATTTCAAGTTCACGATGCAAAAGTAAACGCTGTGGCTGATTAATTGCCTCTCTTGTGCAGGGAGATGGCACTGGAGTAGCCAGTATATACAGGGGTCCTTTTGCAGATGAAAACTTCAAGCTGAAGCACTCTGCTCCTGGCCTGCTTTCTATGGTGAGTATAAAATGAAGGCTGATAGCTTTTGGTGTTTCCTCTCTGCCCTTTTCCTAACTTTATAAATTGTATTTGGCAGACAGTAGGAATCTGCAGTTGGCTGGGGGGTCTGAAAGGCCTGTGTTCTAAATAGCAGTCAGAAGGTTGCTCGTGAAGTGAGTCCTGATCCTCCAGAATCCTTTCTTCTTACCTGTCAGAGTTCAGGAACACATTTTATTTGCTCAGCTTCCATAAAGGCTTGAGGATTGCAGGTCTGGTACAGTGATGAGTGATGGGTCTTTTTCTTTCCTTATGCCTCTGTTGAACACTGACTTTAGCAAGGAGGAAACAAAGACTGCAGAGTTTCAGAGCCACAGCAGTGTTAGTGTGAAATCTTTTATAATGTTATTTCCCCAGTGTGATGTTGTAGCCAGTAAAGATTTTGTGTACTTGCACACGGTAGCAGGGCCTGACTTGATAATGCACCGTGACCAAGCACAGGTGCTGTCCTGCAAATGTCTGTCTTGTTTCCTTTGGTTTGTAAAGCAGTGAGCTCAATAAAATGTATCCAGGTTAGAGCTAAAGCAGCAGCTCTTTCTGCTGTGAGATGTCTCTGCCTTCAGCTTTGGGAAGTCCTAATTTGTATGCTTTGCATTTTGACATTTTCAACCTGCAGGCAAACAGTGGTCCAAGTACTAACGGGTGTCAGTTCTTCATTACGTGCTCCAAGTGTGACTGGTTGGATGGAAAACATGTTGTGTTCGGTGAGTACCTGCCGTGCAGGCCTGGCATACAGACTCTTATACAGTTTCTGTGGCACAGCTGCAAAAATAAGCAGCTGTGGACTTGCTTGTTCCTTCCCCATCCATTGTGCCAGCAGAGCTATTTGTGCAGCCAGGTATTGAGATGCGTCATTAGGAACATTTTTTTCTCAGCTTAACTTTAATCCAGATCAGATCCTGGATGGTTGTATCGTTGTTAGTATATAAATCCTCATGCCAGTGCAGGTGGGACAAGGGATGAAGGATGAAGGGATACCTTCATGAAGGGGCTGGCATCCAAATGGAGCTTTCAGCTGGGTTTGTAGGTATGAGATGTGCTTTCAGAGGATGACTGACTACTTGTACTGCCTCTAGAGCTGTAAGATTTCAAGGCCAGACCTTAAGCTCTTGCCCTTTTATCAGTTTAGAGAGCTGTGCCCAGGCCTCTTCATGAGGAACAGGAATTGTACGTGCTGGGGAAGGCAGCAGAGATTAAAACACAGCACTGAAGTGGGTGTGTTTTCTCCTTCTAGGTAAAATTGTTGATGGGCTGTTGGTAATGAGAAAAATCGAAGTAAGTGGAATTTGCTTGTTTTTCCTGTGAGATCCGTGTTGGAAAGTTGTGGGAGAGCAACAGTGGTTATTCTGTTCTCTACTCTTTAATGAATGCCAGGGAATACTGCTGACAATAATGTGTTATCAGTTGCCTTCATTGTAAGATAATAGGAAATCCGTTGTGACAAAGTCTATTGAGATTGACTTTGGGAATGCTGTGCCCCCGTGGATGCTGGTGAGGCTTTGAGCAGGGATTTTGTTCTCCTGGCTCGATTTGCAGCGCTTTGCATTTGTTCAGGAAGCTGAATTGAAAAGCTGTTCCATCAGACAGGAGTGTAAATCAGATCACTTCCATGCCATTGCCTGGGGTTATTCAGAGGATGCTAAATCATCACTTCTGCTGATCTGTGATTGGCATATCCAATTAGAATAGTTAAACCAATCTTCTGATGAGCTGCCAGGATAATATGTGCTGATAAACAGGAGTGCACTGTGACTGGGTGTCATGGCAGGATGGTGAGTGAGTTTAACAATAGTTACAGGCATCGTGGCACACTCCTGTTTTGGGCTGGGAAATGTACACAAGAGAGAATGCAGAAGGCAGAGCTGCCAACCATTAGGTACCACTGGGCCTGCTGTTGTCATGAGGTGTAATGCTGTATATCCATCTGTCCCCAGAACGTGCCCACAGGACCCAATAACAAACCCAAGCTGCCGGTTGTGATCTCTCAGTGCGGGGAGATGTAAATCAATGGAGCAGGAATGGGGTAAGTCTCGGTCTTCTGAGTACAGCTGAACAGTGGTCAGTTTCTGCGCTCCTTACTGTTTTCTTTGACTTGTTTCCACATTTCTATGAGCTCAGCTCATAGAACTGTCAGAAAATGCTGCTCTGATAGCACAGTTTTTACCAGCTCAACTCCCTGAGGCAGTTTCCCTTCAGGCTACATAAAGACCAAAGGCAGCACTAGAGGGAAAGGATTTTGTGGCTGCAGTCTGAGGGAAGCTGGAGTCAGCCCTGCTTTGGGCAGGGTTAGGCTGCCTTGAAGCCTCACCTTCAGAAAGTAGTGGATGAATTCAGCTACTCAGGCAGGAGGGAGTGGAGGGGTCATTAACCTGCAGCGAAGTGCCCTCTCCTGTTGCTACAGACAGCAGAGCATCCATGTGAGGTGCAGGCAGGGATCAGGGGCAGTGCTGCAGAGAGGACTCGAGCCTTCCTGCTCTCTGCAGCCATAGAGCAGCTACTGTGGGAGGGCTATGTTACAGAGCCTGACATTAATTCAGAAGTACATCACTGTCCTCAAAGGGAAACTTTTCCAGCATTACTCAGGCTTTATTTTGGTTGAACCAAATAGGTGCAAGGCTGAGCTCACACTAACACAGAGTAATCTGTTGGCGTTTTTCACTATATAAGCACCACAGGCATGTGAGCAAATCAGATTTCAATGTGTCAGGCTGCAGCTTATCAAAAATCTGCTGTATGAGCCGTTTGGTTGCTGACTTCTCAGATTTCAGCAGGCAGGCAACGACAAAAACACTCCACAGTTTATAACCATCCTTTATATGATTCCAGAAGATGTCTGCTGTTACCCACCAAGACATCCCTGCTGGCATGGGGAAGCCTTTCATATCTGCAGTGCTTCAAATACTGTTTGATGAAGTGACAGCATGGAATGCGATCACTCCTGGTGTTTGTAGGCTTTTGGAGATGGGGGCAGCTTTCTCAATAGGCTTCTTGCTGATAGAAAGAGCTGTGCTGGTGGGCTGGGTCCCCTTTAGGACTGTCCTTAGGCCCAGACCTGTTGGTCATTTTTCTTTAGAGCCTTTATGTGTGATCTCGGGTCAACATCCAGCTGAATATCTTCGGTTCTAGGCATCTGCATTCTTCCTAGCCACACCTTAGGGAACATCTTTCTTCACACTGCTGCCTTTCAGCTGCCTCTTGACAGGAACGGGGTCCCTCCCCCCCAATTTCAGACAGTTAAATGAGTTATTTGTAAAGATCCTTTCAAATCAGCTCAGAGAAACTGGCAGTTTTGGTTATAAACCCAAAGCCAGTCGCAGGTGTCTGGACTGGAGACAGGTTTGACACGAGCTGGTGCAGCAGGTAGCGCACACTTCAGCACCCCGTGCTGCTGTTGTGGGATGCTGAAGGTGGCTGCTGAGCATCTGGGACTGTTTGTTCTCCTCTGTTTCAGTGCTCCCTTATGGGTGGACAGGCCTTTCCCAGCTCCACGCAGCTCCAGCCAGTATCCCCACTGTCCCGGTCCTCCTCACAGATGTGCTCCTGAAATAACTAAATAATTGGAATATATCTTCTTTTTTTTTTTAAAGTATTGAAATGTAAATAAAGGATTTTGTTTAATATGTGCGTAGTGGATATCAGTAAACATGTTTGGGAGTGGATTCTTTAGGCAAAAAGGCCTGCTGCTTTCATTGTGCATTGCCCCGAGCTGATTCAGCAGAGAATGTTTCCCTTGTGTGGTGGTGAGAGACATTGCTTCAGGGCATTTGCTAAGGGGAAAGCAGAGATGAAAGGAACACACCTGAGCTGTGCTGCACCAGCGCTGCCTGTGGGGCTGCCCTGGCAGAGAAGTTCTGGGGGTTGTCCTGAATCTTTCTACATGTCACTTTATTGAAGCACAGGACAGGATCAAGGCATGATGGGCAGGGTTTTCTGGGCTCTGGGGTGAGCTCAGTTCTGCTGTTAGTCCTCTGGGCCAAAAGGCATCAGGTTCCTTTAAGCCACAGGTGTTAGAGGAATTAACATGGGTGTTAGAATGGTTTTAGTAGAAGGCATTTTGTCCAGCAAGCAGAGAATGAGCAAGCTGTAGAATTCAGGACTCAGAGTCATTACAGAGAACAGAGTTGAGGCTGAAGGTTTGTGGTAAACCCATCATTGTCAGACTGGGATTACAAGCTTGTCTGCTGGGCAGCTTGAAGTCATGCTTTGTGGGTGCTGGGCACCAAGGTGAGTTTCCCCTGCAGCACTCTCAGTCTGTGCTGTCACGTGCAGCTGTTTTGTCCCATCCCAACCTGCTCCTGGCTCAGCTCGATGCTCCATGAGCTTTGCCTGAGGTGCAGAGTGTGGGGCTGTCTGAGGGTGGTGTGGGCTGATGCTAATGTGTGATCCTTGTGGGCATGCTTTGGTGTCATCTTCTATCTAACAGCGGTTTAAAATCTATAGGACAGGCTGTGAGACTGCACAGCTGCTGAGAACACTTGCACTTGATTCTCTCCTGCTCAGCGTGTCTCACTTGTACATGCAGTACGCTGGGTGATGAAGGAAACATAGCATCCCCATAGCACCCCACGGCTCCCCATGGCATCACCATAGCACCCCACAGCATCCCATAGCTCCCTGTAGCATCCCATACCGTCCCATAGCATCCCCATAGCACCTCATAGCATCACCATAGCCATCCCATAGCTCCCCGTAGCATTCCCACAGCATCCCCACAGCATTGCCATAGCACCCCACAGCATCCCTGTAGCATCCCATAGCATCCCCATAGCACCCTATAGCACCTCATAGCATTCTATAGCACCCCATGGCACGCTATAGCACCCCATAGCATCCCACAGCATCCCATAGCATCACCATAGCACCCTCACAGCATCCCATAGCACCCCATAACACCCCATAGCATCCCCATAGCACCCCATAGTGTCCCATTCTGGCTTTGCACAGCCAAGGTTTCTCCTAGGAGCCAAAGGCTGAACATTCCCCCCACGGAGGATAAAGCTGGGCCCTGTTCCCATCTGTGGGTTATTGGTGAGCAGAAAAGGAGACGTTTGTGCTGATGGGACGCACCCAGATGCCACTTTGCCATATAAAGCACATATATCTGCTCCGTTTGACACCCGATGCATTGAGTATCACCCTCCCAGCTGTGATATTAAACCGGAGCCGGTTTAACCGCCCGTTCCCCATTGCAGTCACAGCACGGGGGTGTCTCTGGGAAGCGGCTCATTAAACCCGGCTTTGAGCAGCGCTCAGAGCTGCGGCCTGGCTGTGAAACGGCCCAATTACAGGCGTGTGCCTCGAGGACACACCGTGCTGTAATGACGGCGGCTCCTGCTCCACATCCGGGCCGTCCCCGCGGCCCGTTGGCTCGTGTTACCGTCGGTCCGTTACGGACACACCGGGCACAACGGCCGGACCCGCAGCGCCGCGACCTCGGCCCCCTCAGAGCCGGCGACCAATCAGAGCTGGGAGGCGGGGAGAAAGAGTAGGCGGGAGGAAAAAGAAGCCCAGCAACCGCCGGCTGCGCGGCCAATGGGAACGCGGGGATGAGGAAAGGCAGGCGGCGCGGCCAATGGGCTTTCAGGGAATGGCTAACGCCGGGAGGGGAAAGGCGCACGGGATTGGTTCGCAGAATGACGGGCGGGACGAGCGGCCAATAGCGTCGCGCGCGGGCGGGGCGCGCGGGGTGGCTAGCCGGTGCGGGCCGCCATTGTGGCCAGTTCGATCGGTATCGGGAGCGGAGAGCGGAGCTCAGCGAGCCCGGAGCAGGGAGCAGCCCCCCCACGGCCGGCCTCAGTCACCATCACACCGCGGGAGGCGGCGCAAACAGCCAGTCACCACCACCGTCCGCACCGAACAGCCGCCGCCATGAGCAGCGAGGCCGAGACCCAGCCGCCCGCCGCCCCCGTCCCCGCGGCGGCTCCCGCAGCCAACAACGCCGAGTCCAAACCCAACGGCGGCAGCGGGAACGGGAGCGGCGGGCTGGGATCGGCGGCACCTCCCGCCGGCGGGGACAAGAAGGTCATCGGTGAGGGACGGGGGCAGCGGGGGGCGGGGGGGCCGTTCCCCACACAGCCTCCATCTCCTCACATCCACCCCCTCCATCTCCATTCCATCCCCTCCATCCCCCCCCCCCTCACATCCCGTTGGCCGTTGATGCGCGCGCCCGCTCCCCTTTCCCGCCCCGTTCTCCCCCCGCGCGCGCGCCGCTCTCCGCCGGGCCCCGCGTGTCGGGGTGGGGGCGGGGCGTTGCGGCTCAAGATGTCCGCCACGCGGGGCCTTTGTGTGCGCCGCCCCGCCACGTGCCGCGCATGACGCCGCGCTCTGCTCGTCCTCCTTCACCCCCCCCCTCCCCTCTCTCTCTCTCTGCCAGCAACGAAGGTTTTGGGAACAGTGAAATGGTTCAACGTACGGAACGGTTACGGCTTCATCAACAGGTGAGCGGGGCGGCGGTGGGGGTGGGGGGGCGCGTGGTGGGTGGCGTGGCCTGCGGTGTAAGGCCTTAACTGCTTCCCGGCGCGGTGCTGCGGGCTGTCAGTACGTTGTTTAAAGCTCGGTGTGAAGTTGAGGCTGTGAGGAGTCAGAGGGATTGATGAGCTTCAGTGAGAGTCATGAGCTGGGAAGGAGCAGCTGTGGGCATCAGCGCAGGCTGCTGAGGGGATATCTGCAGTGAGGGACCTGGTGGCCAAGAGGGTGGCTATAAACCAGGAAGGTCAGCAGCACCCCACAGTGTTGTTAGCAAGGTGAGGGAGGTTCTCCTCTCTGCTCTGCCATGGGGAGGCCACATCCAGAGCACTGGGCCCGGTGCTGGGCTGCCCAGTTGAAGGCAGGCAGGGAACTGCTGGCAGAGCACAGTGGAGGGCTGGAATGAGATCAGGGCCTGGAGTGTCTCCTGTATGAGGAAAGGCTGAGAGGGGATCTTAGCACTGCTTCTAAGGAACTAAAGTGCAGGAGTCAAGTCTGTGGGGGCAGACTGTTGTTGGTGGTGTGCAGCACAGAGCAAGAGGCAGGGAGCAGAAGCTGGAACACAGGAAGTTCCATAATAGCACAAGGAAGAACTTTACTGTCAATAGTGGAGCAGTGGAGCAGTCAGCCCAGAGTCGTGCTTACTTATCTACAGATGTTAAAGACCAAAGGATAATCACCTGTGTGACCTGTGCTGGGGAACACACCTTAGCAGGAGGTTGGGCTTGATCTCTAGAGATCCCTTCTGACCCATACAGTTCTGTGATTATGTGATGTCTAGGCCTTGAGAAACGTGCTGTCAGGCTGTTTTCTCTGCCAGCAGCTGATCTAGAGAACGGTTCTTCCCTCAGTCACTTTGGAGTGCCTGCAGGTGGTGGTGGTTCTGCAGAGCCATGTTTTTCTATGTGGTGTTGTCATGGAACAGCCCTGGAGGATGTTCCTCTGCCAGGTACCTGGGATGCAGGAGGCCCCAGGGCAGCTCTGTTTCCTGCTGGAGTTCACTGCTGCTTCTCTCGTTTGTGACAGCACGTGGCTCTGAGGAGCAGGGAAGTGCTGTGAGCTCCATCAAGTTACCACAATGAAGAAAGATACATGGAATGGGAGCTGGTGACTTCAAATCTGCTGTCACAGGGGTTGACAGGAGGAGGCTGGGGAATCCTCCTCCAGGGAAGCAAGTGTTGGTACTGATGTTTTCAGGAAAATTTGGCCTAAATGTCATCTTTTCATCTGCCTGTTACTGTGGCCTGGTCTTCATCCTCTGAGCTCTGACTGGTGAGCAGCTCTAAAGCCTGGCCCGGTGGTGTTTGAGTGTCAGGTGTCAAACAGCTGTTAGAGGAGCCCAGCAGCATCCCCTGCTCCTGGAGGTGCGTTCACAGCTCCAGCTCACTAACAGCCTCTGGGAGGGTTTTTTCCTGTTCCACTCATAGCTGCTACATGAGTCAAGTGTGGAAGCAGGAGCAGCTAGTTAAGACATCTGAATGGCTTCCCCGCTCATATTATATTGGCATCTGTTTAATCCCTGAGGATGCTGTTCCTAATGAGAAACACAGCGTGAGCTCCTGTTATCAAGAGATGAGAACTGAGCTGGAGCACATTTCCCCTGCTCCCAAATAGCTCAGGCTCACCACAAGGGAAGCCGCAGGAGCTTTGTTTGGGTCTGCTCGCAGCTCACGTTGGCTTTGGTTGTAGCCTGTTGTTGTATATTAATATTAAGTACGTCTATTATTCCCTTCTGAAATATTAGCTTGGATTCTGTCAGCTGTCAATGAAACAACTGAATGTGCTGGCTGTTGAGCTGCTCTTGTTGCCATAATTGGGGCTGCACACTGATAACTGGCTTTGTATTGACAGCTTTGCTGTGTTTTCTTAATCACTGCTTGCTCTTCTGATTTTTAGTATTATTTTTTGTAAGAGATTAAAGATACTGAGAGCATCGATGAGCTGAGTGCCTCACAATGGGCAGCTCCTGTTGTGCTTCCTGTCTTATTTACAGATGGTTATTCCCACACCATCCGTGTGGCAGCTCATGTGCTGCCCCTCGATGGGCTTAGTGCAGAAATCCCATGGCAGACACTGGGTTTTAGAATTAACCAGGAGGGTTCTGAACAAATCACAGCTCCACCTTAATCTGCTTCAGTGTAACTGAGTCGTTTACTGAGCCAGAGCTCCAGCATGATCTTCAATGGGAAATGTGATGTAGAAAGGGCTCTAAATGAAACGAGGAGCAGCTGATGTGCTTGGAGGAATGGGGCTTGGGAGGAGTGCAGAGCATCCACACTTGAAGAGCGCTGCATTTGTTGGGAGCACAGTGAGCACTGTGACTGAATGCAGGCGCTGGGCTTCCCTCAAGGCCCTCAGCTGGAACATCTGAGATTTCGTGTTGTGTTTGTAAGAGTTTTAGGCTTTTTAAGAGCTTCTGGGTGCTGCCTGGTGGGGCTGGGGCTGAGCTGATCACCTTCTGTAGCCCTTTGGATGAACTGTTTTCCGTCAGCTCTGAGGTCAGTAGTACTTGCAGGCGTCAGTTCCATAAGGAAATGGGTGTGTGGTGCTGGTACTGTGTGACGGGGCAGCTGTAACTTGGATCGAGTTGTTCACAGTATTGTTATTGCCGTGTGTTAAAGGCACGGGGAGGAGTGACTGGCTTTAAATGAGTCCAGTTCTGAGCACTGCAGCACTAGCTGTGCCTATAACATGTATTCTAGGAAATAAAAGGCACTCAGCAGTTGATTCATTGGTCTGTGGAATGACTTGAAGTGACACTGCAGCGAGGCTCAGCTGGTGTGATGTGAGCCTGAGGGCCGGGCCGCAGGCAGCTTGTGAGCGGTGAGCACAGCTCCGGGGCTGTGCTGTGTAACTGTGGAGCAGGAAGCTCCCTGTGCCCTGCTTGTCTGTTAGCCACGCTGCTGCCCTCATAGAGCATTCATCACTGCAGGAAATGGAGCTGGGGATGCAGGCTGTGTGTGCTGCTTTTCATAGCCTGTGATGTCACATCTTCCACTGTGCTATCCCAACTGATGGGCTGTCAGGTGTTTTTCCTCTGAGCCTGTTGGTGGGATATGTGGGGAGGGAGGAAAACACTCAGCACCTCACACAGGTCCTCAACAAGGTGTTTCTTTGAGGCAGCCTCCCCTTAGAGCAGGCTGAGCAGTGCAGAGCTGACAGCTGCTTGTCCCGGTGCTCCCCTGCTTTCCCCTCACCCCTAAACAACTGAATTTGAAGCTGGGCCCTCACACAGCTTGTCTCACATCTGAATTTCTCTTTGGTGCTGTCTTGCAGGAATGACACCAAGGAAGATGTGTTTGTCCATCAGGTAAGATGGGCTGGGAACTGAAACGTGTTACCTCTTTGAAACGCGCTGTGCACGACCTCAGCCAAATGGGTTGGAGGGGACAAGGGTTTCCTGTCTCCCTAAAATCACTGCTTACGAGCTGAAACTTGTGGACATCTCTTATGATGGATTTTATTCCATTTAGGGAACAAATGGACCCACGTTATGTTACTGGCATTAAACTTGTTAAAAAGTTTGCTGAGTAGAACGTGGCTGAGAATGGTGCTTATAGAGCACGTGCTCAGCTGTCAGAAATGCAGTCTGCTGCCGAACAGCACAGGAAATAACCCCAAATAACTATTTTAATCAATGCATACACCTGATAGGAATGTACAGAGTGCTTAGAGAGAAACTTCTGATGCAGTTTGCATTGTTTGGGGGCTATTTTGTATCTCTGACTGGAATCGTATGGGCAGATGGTCCTGGAACAGCTGTAAGGCTGCACAGTGCTCTGGGTAGGTCAGAGCAGTAATAAAGCACACACTGGCTTTGAGTTCCCATTGTGGCTTAATGACTTGTCCAGGAGGATGTCTTAATAAATAGATTCAGTCCCCCCAAAACACCAACACAAACTTGAGATGCACTGAGTAGCGTTTTCCTGTTGTGAATGTAACTGTGCCATATTATGTTGTCAGACTGCCATAAAGAAGAATAACCCCAGGAAGTACCTCCGCAGCGTAGGAGATGGAGAGACCGTGGAGTTTGATGTGGTTGAAGGAGAGAAGGTAAATGCGTCTGGGCTGTTGGAGCATGCATTGAACTGCAGGTCTGCGGGCTTTGCTGTGGTGTTGTGGTTTGAGCAGTTGCCTGACGACATCCAGGGAGATGAATGGTTGCTCATTGCTTTACAAATGGGGATGCAAATCGGTGCTGGGTGCTGAATCACACCGGTTTGGTGCTCACTGCTTGCTTAATGCTCTCCCTGCTCCTCAGGGTGCGGAGGCAGCGAATGTGACAGGGCCTGGTGGCGTTCCAGTGCAAGGCAGCAAATACGCAGCAGACCGTAACCATTACAGACGATATCCGCGTCGCAGGGGTCCTCCACGCAACTACCAGCAAAACTACCAGAACAGTGAGAGTGGGGAGAAGAACGAAGGAGCAGAGAACATCCCGGAAGGCCAAGCCCAGCAGCGCCGTCCCTACCGCAGGCGGCGGTACCCACCTTACTACATGCGTAGGCCCTACGGGCGTCGACCACAATATTCCAACCCTCCCGTGCAGGGAGAGATAGTGGAGGTAACGCATGTGGTGTGGGTCCTGTGGAGCAGGGCGATAAAACGCAGCTCTGCGGATGCTCGAGATGTGCTCTGTAAGGCTTAGCAGTGAGATAAAATGCCTGAGCAGATGTTGGCACGGTGTTGGGTACAGCTGTTGAAAAGCAGTGTGTTAACTTCTGGTACAAGTAATTGGGCAAAGAGGAAGCTCTGTGTAGTGCACTGAGGCCGCTGTCTGCCTTGCAGCCCTCTGTGTGGTTTGACTGCCTGGCTAAGAACATTTCTTGTCTCGTTGTCTTCCAGGGTGCTGACAACCAAGGTGCAGGAGAACAAGGCAGACCAGTCAGGCAGAACATGTATCGAGGTTACAGACCACGATTCCGCAGGTATGCCGCAGATCAGCTCTTGCTTTAGCCTTGTGCTCTAGCAACACAGCCAGGACATCGCAGTGCTCAGATGCTGCATTGTTAAAGCCCAGCTTGACTTTCAGGGGTCCTCCTCGTCAAAGACAGCCCAGAGAGGATGGAAACGAAGAAGATAAAGAGAACCAAGGGGATGAGACTCAAGGTCAGCAGCCACCTCAACGTCGGTACCGTCGTAACTTCAACTACAGACGCAGACGCCCAGAGAACCCTAAACCACAAGATGGCAAAGAGACGAAGACAGCCGAACCACCAGCTGAGAACACGTCCGCTCCCGAGGCCGAGCAGGGCGGGGCTGAGTAAATACCGGCTTAACATCTCTACCATCATCCGGGTACGTGTTGGGTGCTCTGGGGGGTGTGACTGGACAGTGGGCTCTTTACTTTGTGATGCTTCCCTTTGAGTTCTGCTTGTGTTAATGCACGTTGGAACTGCGCTGCTTGCTGGCTCTGCAGAACAGAACTGAGTGCTGGTTAACTGGGTGGGCTCTGCTACCGGGCTTTAAATTTCCCCGGTGGAATAAATGCATAGAATATTGCTAATCTTTAAACCTCAATCAGTCTCTGCTATGATAGTTCACCCACAATAAGCATTTTGATGCTGGTGTGGTGACCTGAAAGCATTCTGCTAGGAGAAACAGGTGTGTGAGGATGCGAGGAGCTCTTCAGGCTTGCCAGCATTGTGGCTTTGGTTGCCCTGCCCTGAGGGCTGGGTGCTGGTTGGCTTTAGCACCTCTCCACATCCGTTTCTCATAAATAGATGTTGAATTTGCAGGAGCATTTTGGTAGGAGCTTCTCACCTGAAAAGGGATACACTTGGTGTTGGATGGGCTGCCCTGTAGGGCTGTGGTACTGCTTGTCTGCAGGGGTGCATGGGGTCCCTACTGAAAACGCTGTCACTGCGGAGCTATTTGCTTATGCTGTCTTATGTAGGCACTGGTTCTTTGCTTTCAAAGGCAGGTATTGGTGCTAAGAGGGTCTGGTGAAGGGTGTTAATGGGTGCCCTTTCTCCTGGATCCCTCTGCTCTGGCTTCTGATGGAGGCTTCCAGTTTCTATCACTGCAATATAGGCTGATGGGGAGCTGTGTGTGATAAGATGTGTATGCAAAAACAGAGCATGAATTTAAACTGTAGGTGAGCCTCAACATGCTGAACACATCCACATGACGCCACGTCTGAGATCCTTTATTCCTTTCTTTCAGTTTAGTCATCAAAGAAAAGACTTAAAGAAATGAAGAAGAAAAGAAAATGAAATTCCAGCAATAAGAAATGAACAAAAAGAATTGGAACTGAAGACCTGAAGTGCTTGCTTTTTGCTGTTGACCAGATTACAAGAACTATCTGCATTATCTATGCAGCATGGGGTTTTTATTATTTTTACCTAAAGAAGTCTCCTTTTGGAAACAAGAAACGCGTTTTTTAAAAGTCTGTTTTTTCTCAATACACCTTTAAAGGTTTTTAAATTGTTTCATATATCTGGTCAAGTTGAGATTTTTAAGAACCTCATTTTTAATTTGTAAGAAAAGTACGCCTGATTTTTTCAAGTCAAACTGCAAGCATCTGTTAATAAAGGTCTTAAAGTTAATCACTGCCTGCTCTGGTTCATTCAAACCCACCTCTGTGGAAGCCGAGCAGTTCATTCATTGCTCAGCAGTTGTGGATTTGAATGTTGGTACTGCTGGGTTTGTGCCCTCAGCTCTATGCGGGTTAAAGGCTCTTAGTCCAGCTCGTGGAAGTGATGCTTCCATAGGCAAAACAGGAGGAGCAGCGCAATGAATGCACCGCCGGGTCTGCCCATGGACGGCTCTAAGCGCCCTGTGGCTTCCCCTCCTTCCCACTAATGAGCGCTCTGCTTTTATCATGTTAATGCTCGCTCTTCTAATTGCTTTCCGGTGAGCTCCAGCACCAGCCATTAGTGGCCGATGCGTCTGTGTTGTGCTCTATCTCTAAATGCCTTTCAGCGTTTCTGGCTGCCCAGTAGAGCAGCAGCTTCCACCTGTAAGAGCCGCTCTTTGAACCACGGAGCTGTTGGACTGCAGTCAGCGCACACAGCACAGGGGCAGAGTCGCGCTGCTGCAGCCACGTGGAGTCAGTGTTGCTCTGTGCTGATGAGGCTGTCCCCTGAATTACTTCAAAGCAACAACAGGGCAATGAGCAGAGCTGCTTTGCTGCTCCCACAGCTGTAGGGTACAACAGGAGCTTAGCACCGTTCATTGCTAAGTTGGGGTATTGGAAAAGATGACCTCAAAGTGCCCCTTTCAACTCAAACGATTCCATTCCTCAAGGCTTCAGCACCTTCTCTTACTGCGTGACACATTGCTGAGCTGTCCCATGTAGGTGATGGTGCTTTAATGAGGTGGGACCGTCCTTGGCTGGGTGCAGGAGGTGCTGCCCATCACACACGGGAGTTGATGCTGTACATCTTGCTGGTGACAACATGGCACCGAGATCCCTGGGGATGGCTGGGAGCTGGTGGGAGAGACAGGGCTGCATTGAGGGCTGCATGTCACTGCTGCCACAGTTATGGGACACACAGGGAGAAATGAGCCTGGACAGCCAGCATGGGTGCTAACACCACCAGGAACTCAAGATGCCCAGGGTGGGGGTGGAGCATTTCTTCACTCCCCCTGTGCCCCCACAGAACCTATGGGGCTTTGCTTGGCATAAGGCAGCCCCCTCCCCTCCCCCAGTCAGGGTGCAAATGCCAACTGCCCTTCATTTGGCTGCAGCCTGCAAGAAGCATCTGCACCCTCTGAGTTGTCCACCCAGGTATATCCCTGCAGGACAACACAGACTGACCTGTGTGGGCACGGAGGCAGCACGTGAGCAGGACGGATGCCATGAAGCAGCCCATTGAGCCGGCCATCCCCAACCAGCAGGACCAACCAAAGTCATAGTGAACCCCCAGGAAGAGATTGTGGGACACCAGCATGGCCCTCTCCACGTAGACATCCACTGCGTACCACACGGAGCCCACGAGACCCAGGATACCTAGGAGGAATGGGGCCAGTTAAGAGCAAGCCATAGAACCTCCTACCTCCCAGAGCACCCGTAAGGAGCTGCCTCTGGCTCCCTGTGTCCCAGCTGTTCTGACCACGCACTCCCAATGCCAAGGATGACCCCAGCCCCGTAGCACAACTTCAGTTTGACACGAGGTTCTTCCTTGAGGAACTTGATGCAGTCGAGCCCAAGGAGCAAAGTAGCCCAAGCCAGGCCCACCAAGAGGTCCGCTGTGATCAGCAGCGTTCGTGCCACCACGATCTTCACTGGGGAGAAACAAACAAAGCAGAAAGGGGAACTGAGAGCATCCAAATCTTTGCCCACAGAATCACATTATCCCACACTGTCACTCTCTCTATGTATATTTATGTAGGACAAGGAGTTTCTCATCAATGTCAACCCATCACAACAAGGATCTCCCTCTCAATGGAAAACTCTTAGCCACAGACTCAAAGATGCCTCGTTGGGTGTTCACAAGAGGTTAAAAGAACTTGGTGCAATAGGCAAAGAGTGCTAGAAATGGGTTGGTTGATATAGTAATGCTCCCACTCCAGACCATGCTGGCTTACCTGGATGGTCTGCCAGAATGGAGTCATACTGGTCGCAGGTCCTCACTCCATCCTGCATGTTGGTGACACATTCCCTCCAAAGGCCCCGGCATTTGTGGCTCACCTGGGAGCAGGAGGAAGGATGTTCAAAGAGCAACTCTGTGTGACAGGGATCATAGAATTGAGTTGGTAGGGGCCCTAAAAGACCATCTGGTCCAACTCCCCTGCATTAAACAGGGACAGCTCCAACCAGCCCAGCAGAGCAGACCTTTATGCCCTCAGCCACACACTCACTGCTGCTCTACTCACCTCCAAGCTGTCATCAGCGTTCACCATCCAGCAGTCGGTGCATGTGGCAAGGAGGAGGAATAGAGCTGAGAGGAGAGTGAGACCAAATGCTGTCATCTGCAAGATTGCACCCATGAGGACACCTGCAAGGGAACACAGAGATGCCTCTGGCCACCTCCCAGGTACCTGGTCCACTGTCTGGGTCAGGACATCCTCTGCATCCTTAAGAGCAGCTCAGGTGGCCTCCAGTTGTGCCAGAGGATGGAATATCAGGAAGGATTTGTCTATAGGGAGTGTGGTCAAGCACTGGAACTGGCTGCACAGGGGTCCCCAACCCTGGAGGCATTTCAGACACAGGTGGACATGGCACTAAGGGACAGGGCTTAGTGACAGAACTTGGTAGGCGAAGAGGATTGCGCTCATTGATCTTGAAGGCATTTTCCAGCCTAGATGACTCTATAAACCCTCAGTACTGCCCCCCTCTGGGAATCAAGAGCTGCTTGGAAACCATTAAAGAGCTGCTGTAGTCAGACTCCATTGTCCGAACACGAATCTCCTGATATCCTGAGGTTTTCTTAATGCTTTCATCATTCAGTGAAAGGATTACCCACCTCTCCTGGCCATACCTTCTGAGCAGCTCCCCACAGCCTTCCTCCCTTCCCCAACACTCTGTTTTACAGGCTTTGAAGAAAATCTGTTCAGCCATTTGAGTTAAAGCAGAAAAACAAACCCCCCCCACCCCAAAAAATTCCTCCTCTAGAGGAAAAGCTCAGTCATTGTTTGCACTTGGGTAACTCCAAAACAGCTTAGTTTTACTGCTGGAGCCTTGGCTGGTGCAGCAGGTGGTGGTACTAGATTTGTTGTACTCGGAGGTGTTTTATGGGGAGTTAATGATGTTTGGGGCAAAGGGGAGCTGTATGGGGGCAGCTTGGGGGATAGAGAATCATGGAGAGGTAGAAAAAAGCTCTTAAGATCATCCAGTCCAACCATCCACCTACTACCAACACTGCACACAGAGCTGTGTCCAAGCAGGAAAGCCTTACCTTCATAACAGCATCCAGGCTCATCCTCACTGGGGTACAGCCATCTGAAGTCACAGAGTGGGATTCAGTCCCACCTGGATGGGATGTGGAGGCACCCAATGCAAATGCAATGCCCACTGAGCACTGTGAGCTTACGTCTGGGCTGGGCTATTTAATGCTTCTCCAGGGCATGTCAGAGTGCTTTGTGTGCTAAGGCACAACACACGGGGTGGGGGCTTGTGGTTAAATGGTAATTGGCTGGAAACAGAGATTGGCCTCCAAAATAACATCACATCTTGACACCTGTGGGAACCAGCTGGGGCTGCAGAGAAACACTCCCCAGGTGGGGGACTCTGTGTCCTGGGCAAATGTCCCCCGTTATTTAATCACACCTTTTAATTAGTGCTCATGGGTGAGTGGCCTGAGGTGTGTTGGCTCCAATGCAGCAGAGGCAGACAGACGGAGGTGGCAGGAGGAAGAAGTTAAATGCAGTTTATTGCAGGGAGGGTGATTTCAAACCCTTAGTGTTATCCATTGGGTTCCCAGCTGTGAAGCGGCCCAGCATTCCCAAAGGCATCTCAGGTTTCAAATTGGCAGAGAGGTCAACCCAGAGGCAGCAAAACAAGTCACCTTGATGGGACCCTCATGGATCCTGGGGGCTCTGTTCAAAGAGGGCTATGATCATCTCTCTGGCTCCCCCAGAATCCAAAGCTTTTAAGGGAGGGATGCAGGAAAAGGCTGTAAAGGACACAGCCTCGCAGGGGGCACTTAATGCAGCCCGTAAAGCTTGTCCATTTCCTGGCTGTGTGGGGGCTCCCAGGCCATTATGCACAGTCACTCCTCTCTGGTGGTTTCCAGCTCAGACAACGTGGCTGCTTGGCCAGAGGCATTTTTGTGGGCTTATTGCTGACCCTCGAAAGCAGCACCTCATGCTGCCCAAATACTTCAGCTTTTTTCCTTACTACCCAGAAAAAACTGCTTTATTGCAAAGCATTTTGTTACAGCATCCTCTGAGCACCTCCAGCTTAAGCAGTGCCCCATGGCTGTCAGCCGTTAGCGTGCTCTCATCTCATGGCTCAATGGGAAACAACACCCCCATGTATGTACTTGTAAGTCGTGAGATACATTTAAGAGAGGTACTTTTATTATTATTATTATTTTTCCCCTCTAAATAATCCTCTGCAGTATTGAACTACAGGGATTTTGGCACAATCCTACGGAGCAAATTCTTGAGATCCAGCCCTGCAGAGGCACCCAGGTCCTTGACACAAGTAATTGCTGTGCCTTTATTTCAGATTATCCTGTTTCACGTGGCATTTTGGCTCATGGCAAGACTTTTCTTGACCGTACCTGTGCATGTAGTGGTGAAATCTTCCAGCAGGGTTTGTATACCTTCATTTTCTATTTACAGTACTTAGATATCCACAAAATGGCCGAAATTCTGGTCTATTCTCCACATGTATGCATTGATGATATATAAAAGAGTTTTGTTTTTATTTTCTTCTCATCCAATCTGTGGATTTACCATATATGAAATGAGCCCACCTGTTTGATTCTAAATTGAAATGCTTGGGGCATTGAAAAGATGCAGGTGGAGGGATGAATGTATCAGTCTTTCAATAATTAAGAACATTTCCTTGGTCACTGAAGATGAGACGAAGATTAAATCTGCATCATATTGGTTTTGTAAGATAAAAAGAGGGAGGGAGTGGGGACAGAAAGCCACTAAAGTGCTCTTTTTAGTGATTTGGATAGCAGGGGATCCCACGCATCGCATGCAAGGCTGTGGGCCATCCCAAGCCTGGCAGCCTGTTCCCATATTTAATTCCACTCTGCCATGGGCAAAACACACCAGGGATTGTCTGGAGGACAGTGGGAGCCTTTGTGCACCCAAACATGTAATTGCTTCTGCAGCTCAGCTATTCTTCCCCCTCTCTTATGTTCTTCCAGCCTGGGTGGCTGATCCCAGAGAGCCATGGGACTGAGCCTGTGGCAGTGTCACAGGAGTTCCTAAGATCAGTGTTTTGGGGGAGAATAGGGCATATCTGTGAAGCAAAGGCTGCAGGAAGATAGGGGAGCTGGGCAAAACCCCTGGGCCTCCAGCAGTGCCAAGGAAAAGCAGAAATCAACTCAATTAGCACAGCAAGGAGCAGCCCAGCCCCGAGTTCTTGGAAAAGAGATTAAACCCTGCAGGTCTCCTTCAAGAACAGCAGGGTGACGGCAATGAGTGCTTTGTTGTAGGGCTGAGCTGAGGAATGGGAGGTGATGGGGCCTGGCTGGGAGGGCCCACATTAGGCTGCAGCCATGGGACAGACCCGCACTAGGCCGCAGTTTGGGAAGGGCCATGACTACAGAGGTGCAGGGCCAGGCCAGTCATGGGATTCAGGTGTTTTAGGCTTAAATTAAGTAACCTTTTAAGCCACGGTTTGAGCAATATCACCTACTTGGCTACACCTGCAATGTCCCCCTTCACACTGTCTCAAGGCCCGGTGGGCCACTGTAAGGAGCCACACTTATTTCAAGCAGCTCCCCATAGGCTGAGAAGACTTGGCTCTCACCTAGGAGCCAGCAGCAGGCAGACATCTTCAGCCCAAACCCTCTGCCCAAACCACCAACCCTATCTCCCTCCCCAGACCCACTGCCCTGCCTGGGGATAAGGCCTCAGCCCCACGGCACTGACGTGGAAGAGATGGGAAGAGGCCCAGGTTGGGATGGAGGGCAAAGAGATGACTTCAGAAGGACACCCATAATCAGAAATGTTTTAATGGAGTCACAATTTTTAGTACAAACTATTTGAAACACACAAACCAACACAAAAGTAGGAATCCCAAACAACGCTGCTCCCACGGCGTACATTGCACAGAACAGTTAATGCATGTTTACATTAATAGAATACAAACATTCTTCTACACAACGCTTTATATAAAAACACACTTCAGATACATATGTTTTTAAGCACGGTTTTCCTTCCCAATCCTCACTGCAGTAGCTTTGGGGTGTGTTTTGAGGGGAAACCAAGCACCAATCTCCCTGACGGTGCAGACACTACAAGCACTGCTCTCCCCTGATGGCTGACGATATTTTTACATGGGGTCTGCAATGCAAAAGAGAGAGAGGGCTGTTAGTCCTTCCTGCCTTACAGGAGCCAACCCCCAGCGCAGGGACTGTTCTGCTTCCCTCCTACAAGGGGAGGTGCTGCCCCAACCTTTGCTTTTGGGACAACTGGCCATATTTAGCAAGGAAGAAGAGCAGCACATGAGCATAAAGCAGACCAAGGGAAAAATAAAAGCAGGGAGCAATCAGCTATGTAGGTAATGGGGATTTGTAAAGTAATAATTAAAACAAAATAAAAGGCAAAACCACAAAGCCAGGCTCTTTGGATCACTCCCACTGTTCCGTATCCTGCGGTTTAGCTGGCACACCACGTACAGCAGACAGACAGATGGCAGCACGAGGCCTTCGGAGGATCTACAGGAGGAACTGGAGCGCTGGTGTGTTAGTAACAGCCACGGCGTGTCAATTAACACTGCTGAGCCTAAAAGACTTCACCGGTCCTACTGGGGAAAGGGCATTGGAAACAGTGGGAAGACATCAAAATTCACAGGTTTGTCCATCTTGGAGTTAACTGAAACAGCTACGCTGGGCACTAAATAAAAACAAACCATTGCTTGTGCTCACAGCCCCCACTTGAACCTGGCCAACACCAGTTTGTTCTCCTGCTTAACAAGGCCACGTATTTGTGCCTGGTGAGAAATATGCCGGGGTCAGATTTTAGCTGACAGAGCTCAGCTGGAGCACCAACAGCCATCAGACCGCCGTGCTTTCATTCCTTGTGTGCTCACATCAAGAAGGATTAATACAAATATCGCTTTGGGGCAGCAGCCACGCAGAGCACACCTGCACCCTGAGAGCAGGAATGTTTCCTAAGCCACCAAAACTGGGGTATGGGGGACACTGAGCCCATTCAGCACAGCTCAGCAGCATCGCCTTCCCTGGAAAACATGGTGGCGAGGCTGCAGGAGATGTAGGGGCACAAGGGGACAGCTGAACATGGTGGGATGCTCCAGCACAAAGCGCCTCTGTGCAGCCCACCCCCAGCACCCAATGCTAAGCACTGGGGCACGGCCCAGCCACCCACAGCCCCAACAGTACAGGGCTGGAGGCGGAGGTGCAGCCCCCACAGCATGGTGGTACTGGATACAGGCAATTCTGACCAATTCAGCCCAGCAGAAGAAAAGTCTCTGGTGGTACCCGTGAGCTGTGCCCTGTGCGAACACAGAGCAGTGCCTGCTTTTGGGAGGGGAGGATGTGGGAGGGCAGGGCTGGGGTCAGACGTACTCCCGGGCTGTGGAAGGCTGCGACTGTCGGTAGTACTGCTGTCCTTGGCGCTCCTTGGCAGGGCAGGAGCAGCACAGCAGGGAGCCCCCCAGCATGGTGAGGCTGGCAGCCCCCCAGCCGACAAACAGCGCTGAGCCAAACTCGTACCTGCAGTAAGAGAAGGGTGGGGATAGCATCAATGGGGTGCAAAAAGCAAAGAGGAGTGGGGCTGCATGTCATCACTGCCCACCCCAATATAGTGCCCAAACCAGCCCCATGGGATGCAGAAGAGCTCAGGGAAGTGGTGACCCGAGCAGGCTCCTACCTGGCATTGATTGGAGTGTTGGCACTGAAGAACTCATAGGTGACCTGTGTGGCGTACAAGGATACGGCCGCCAATGTGCACAGACCTGGGTGTCAAACACTGAGCATCAGCAATGCCCAACTCATGGCCAAACAGCCCCATTTCCCTCCTGTTAAAGGCTATTTGAGCCTTCCTGCATCAAAAAGACTTACCGCAGAGGATGAAGAGGACACCTCCAGCAACAGCGATGCGGCTCTTGGTGATGGGATCCTCTTCACCAACCTTGGTGCATTTCATGCCCACAACGCTCACGATGATGCCGAAGAAACCCAGGAGGAGAGAAATAACCATGAGAGCCCGGGAGGTCTGGATGTGAACTGCGGGGGGGAGAAATACGCTGCTTACATTACTACAAGACAAAGTCACTTCCCACTGGGATGGACTTGCCCTTAACACCCTCTCCTTTACCTTATCCTTAACCCTGTCCTCACTGTGTAGGGTCACTCACAGCTCCTGGCCAGGAGTCCTTGGCTCACTCTCAACACCAGGGTCCCCATCCTTCCTCCCCATCATGCTCTTTTTCCTCCCTCCTTGCTCTTCTCACTGCAGTTCCAGCAGCAGCACCATCCCCAAATGCTGTGCACAGCCCTATGGTTGGGATGTGCTCACATAGCATTTGCTGTCGGGATCAAACCAATATGGACTGGGGGGCAAAAACACACAAAGGGACTGAAGCCCATGGGAGCAAGCTGGGCTCAGGCCTACAGTGGGGCTCTGACCCACATCAGAACTCAGACTGGGTGCAAAGCAGGACTGGAACACAAAGAGAAGAGCAAGCCCCACAGCTGGATGCAGACCCATGGTGGAGCAAGGAGATCTCGGTGCACTCTCAGCACTGGGGCCTCAGCCTTCCTCCCCACTATGCTCTTCCTCCCCCCTCCACACTTTTCTGGCTGCAGTTTCAGCAGCACCACGGTGCCCAGCACTGCACAGCCCCAGGGTTGTGATGTCCCCATTGTGCAGCTGCCATTCCCAAATTCGATGCCCACCACGGGGCTCAAACCCACAGAGCATGGGGAGGGCGAGGGCTTTAAACCCATGGGCACAAGATGGGCTCAGCCCTACAGCGGGGCTCTGAGCTGCAGCGGGGCTCAAACTGTGGGTACAAAGTGAACTGGAGCACAGAGAGAAACACGAGGGGCTCAGACCCACAGCAGGATGCAGACCCACGGAGGAACAAGGAGAGCCCTGACATGAACTGGGCATAGATGTTCAGGGGGAAGGTGAGCAGTTCCCACAAAGCTGGGATGGGGAACTCAAACCTAAGGGGGTGGCATAGGGCCGGGACCCACGGGATGGCTCAGATCACCGGGAAGGGCACTAAGGGGGCTCGGACCCGTGCTGGGAAGTGGGCACGCAGGAGGGGTTGGCTCAAAGCCACAGGGGGTGGCTCAGCCCCTTGGAAAGGGCTCAGCGCCCAGGGAAGGGATACCCCCACCGCGCCCCGTACGCACCGTCGAGGGAGAGCAGCGAGTCGTGGAGGCGGCACTGCACCTGCCCGGTGCTCTGCGCGGCGCAGCTCATCCACAGCCCTTCGTGCAGCCCCACGGCCGTGATGATGGCATCTCCGGCGTACGAGCTCTGTCTCCACTGGGGCAGAGCCGCGGCAGCCAAAGCCGCCACCCACCCGCCCAGCGCCGCCAGGTACCCCGCCAGCTCCCGTGCTCCGCCGCCCATCGCCGCCGCGCTGCGCCCGGCCCGGCCCGGCTCTGCCCGGGGGTGTGCCCGCCCCGTCCCGCCCCGAGCTCCATCAGCCCCTCCTCTGGGCTGGGGGGGCCGTGGGGAGGGGGTAAGTGGGAGGTTGGGGTTAAGGAGCGGAGCGGGGCGATGGGTGAACCCCGCAAAAAGAGGGTGCGGGTTTGGGGAGGGGGGGGGTTGTGAGAGATGGGGGAGGTCGAGAGGCAGTGGGGAAGGTTTTGGGGTGGGGAGGTGAACCCCTGGGAGCAGAGACCCCTGGGGCTGCTGCAGGGGCTTTTGGCTGTGCTAAGAGGAGCTTAGAGCTCTCAGTGGTGTGGAGCTCTTGATGGCACGGAGCTCTCGGTGGTATCAAGTTCTTGGTGACAGGGAGTTCTTTGGTGGCACAGAATCTTCCATGGGATGGAGATGTTGGTGAAATGGAGCCCTTGTTGAAATGGAGCTTTTAGTGGCATGGAGCTCTTGGTGACCTGGAGCTTTTGGTGGTACGGAGCTCTCAGTGCTATGGAGTGCTGGGTGGCATGGAGCTCTTGATGGTATGGAGTTCTTGGTGGTATGGAGGTCTTGGTGACATGAATCCCTTGGTGACATGGAACCCTCAGTGGTATGGAGCCATTGGTGACATGAAACCTTTGGTGGCACAGAGTGTTGGCATGGAACTCTTGGCAGAAGAGAGCTCTTGGTGGCAGAGAGCTCACGGTGACATGGAGCTCTCATTTGTGCAAAGCCCTTGGTGGCATGGAGCCATCAGTGGTATGGAGCCCTTGGTGACATGGAGCCCTTGGTGGCTGCTCAATGGGTGCAGGGAGCCGGTAGCTGCCCCAAGCACTGCCCTGCTGCGTGGCTGGCTGCCCTGGCAATCGTTAACCACCATCTCATCTGCAGTCAGCTCACGCTCAGTGCAGCTGGGGGCCGGCTGCCTGCCCCTGGCTGAGCTCCACACTTGGGGGACAGCAGCTCCTGCACCAGGGTGTGAGCAGGGAACCCACAGGGAATAAGCCATCCTCCCGCTGCTGCCATCCCTGTGCTGGGCACTGACCCTGCCGGCCCCTCTGCCTGTTCGTGCAGGGCGTTTTGCAGGCGGCGTTTCAGAGCGTGTGCTTGCATTCCCCAGATGGTTATGGTAATGGTGTGGGGACAATTCGCTGCCCTGTTTGGCTGCTGCTCAATGTCCTTCTTGTTCAGGGAGAGGGCAGAGCTCCTGGTCAGGGTGGTGGGTGTCATAGCAGGGTGAGCTGCCCCCACTGCCCCCAGGTCCTTTTTGCCCCAAACTGAAGTCCCTCTTGGGGGATGCTGTGGGGCTAATGTAGGGGTCACACCTCCACATCCTGGGTGCAGGAGCCCTAAGGCACCTGCAGACAAAGCCTGGAGGCTGTGCAACCAGGCTTTTGCCATGGGACAGTGAGCTCTGCTCCCTGCTGTGCCCCATCACCAGCACTGCTGGGCAGAAAACCACAGCCCTGTACGTACACATTGATAGATATGCAGTGCCAGTGCTTCCACTGCCAGCAGTGCGGGGCTGCTGCCCTCCCCTGGGCATGAGGATGGCTGCAAGGATGCACCCACAGCTGGGCTTCTGGAAAAGACGCCTTTATTCACCAGTCCTCTGCAGAAGGCACTTAAATAGCCGTGGTGGGGAGCGGGCTCAAACAAAGCAGAAAGGCACATGTAGTGTGGCTCCAGCCCTCCCAGCCCCACGCTGCTACCATGGCACTGGGTCCTCAACTCTAAAAAACATCCCTCCCTTTTCCCCACGTTCCTCACCCTCATCCATTCCCAAAGTCTGGCTGTGTATCTTGAGGTTGGTGGCAGCTCCACAGCAAGGCTGGGAGCCACGGAGCTCTCCATGCCACAAAGTAGGGCCCAGCCTGCAGCCCAGGGCTGAGCAGCCAAAGCCTCATGGCTGCAGTTATGTCCCAAATGGCATGAAGCTGGTGGTGCTGGCCCTGACAGGGCTGGGACCCTGCATGAGGGTTATCACAGTTCATCCTTCCCTGCTGCATGTAAGCCAGCAGTGCTGGTAGCAGCCGTTGGCTCCTGCTCTGTGCTTGTCTCTTGCATCAAATCCACCTCTTGCGTCCTGAAAAGCATCTTCACCAAATCGTCCGCCTGCACGCGCTCCTGTGGGACAGAGTTCACATCACCCCCTTCCCCTTCCACAAAGGGCAGACCCCAAAACCCTCCTGCTGCCCATGGAGCAGGGTGAGGTGCTTACCCGCTCGCTGTGCCGTGGGTCCAGGGTGAACCAGAGGGCGATGGCACAGCGTTGGCCTTTGGTCACAGCCTTCACCCCATGGGGGTTCTCTGAGCCAGAGGAGAAGCCCACGGCACGGCCACACTGGGGCTGCACCTCTGCCTGTGAGAAGAGACCCTGCTGCACCATAGGGACACAGGGGGAGCCAGCTCCAAAACCACGTTCACCCCTTGCACTGGCACAAAGCACTTTCCCCATGGATGGAGTGAGGCTTGGCAGCGGGCTGTGCGTGAAGCCCAGCTACTTACAGTCTGTGTCTTGGCATCCAGCTCCGTGAAGTAGAAAGCTCCCCCTTCAAAGTCCCCATTGAGGTAGAGGATGGCACTAAAGAAATAAGGTGACACCCATCACTCCAGGCAGCTCAGCCACCCAAACCCTGACCACAAACACAGCAAGGGACCAAGGCAGGAGAGCTGGAGCTGGGCTGCCCTTCTGCCCAGCTTCTCACCTGGGGACTGCAAAGCTTAACAGCCTCAGGAAGGGCAGCTCAGCCCCACAGACACCTCAGTACCTGTAATCCCGGTAGGTGTAGGCTGGTGGCTCCTTTACACACACCAGGGCTTCTGCATTGAGGATGCAGTTGTCCACATGCACCTCGTGGCTGTTGTCGCTCCGGCCTTCTTGCTTCTCTAGGGTGGAACAAGAGGTTGTGCATCTGTGCTCTGTATGTACAGGAACAGGGTCTGTCCCCAAGTGTGTGTGGATGTTGGGATCAGGTGGGGTTGGCCACTGCTCCCAGGTAACAGCAACAGGACAAGAGATGGCCTCAAGTTACACCAGGGGAGGTTCAGGCTGCATATTAGGAGCAATTCCTTCTCATAAAGGGCGCTGGGCAGGGGGCGAAGGGGCTTTGCATCCCTTTGCAGAGCAGTCGTTTGGGTTCATGCTCACCATCGATGGCTGTGCGGCACACCAGGTGTGAGTAGGAGAAATGGAGTGGGACCTCCAGGCGGAAGTAGGACTCCATCATGTGCCGCACCTTCTCGGTCACGTTGTAGTAGAGGTGGGCGCTCTGCAGGGGCACCTTGCCCTCCTGGCCCAGCTGCAGGGGACAGACAGAACATGGGCTCAGCTGCAGCAGGGCAGCAGCCCCAGGCACCCTCAGCCACACTAACCTTGAGGGCCTTCAGGACGGTGACGCCATAGAAGGTCTCACTGGGGGTGTGAGGCGACGTCTTCCCACGATAGCCATCCCCTGCTGAGGCTGCTGCCTGCAAAGCCCAGCCAACATTATCCCACCTGATTTCTGAGGCATCCCTGACCCTTGAGCATCCCCGTGCTCACGTTGGTGAGTCTCTGCAGCTCCCGGCACTCCTCAGCTGAGAGGACTCCATCCACCACAACACGCTGGGACCCATTCAGGCTTTTGGAGTTCATGGTGACGCTGGCTCCCTCGTACAACAAAGGGCCACCTGCAGCACAGGATTGGGATCAGGAGGGAATAGGGATGGGACTGGGGGCAGTGCTGAGGGACTTCAGGTTGGCACCGGGACCTGGAGCTCCCCGCACCTTCTCGGATGAACTTGCTCATTTCTGCAGACTCCTTTGCCTTCTCCTCCACCAGTGTCTCAATCTCCTTCATCAGGTTGCCGATCTCCTCTGAGATACGCGCTGCTGTCTCCCGTTCCACCCTGGGCACACAGTGGCCATCAGCTCCACTGCCCCACTGTCCCCAAGTCGGGAAGAAGGCATGCCAAGGCAAGGACAAGTTGTGTCTTAGGGCTGCTGACAAAGCCCGAGGTGTGAAGGCGTCATCTCAGCGCAGTCCTCACCCCCTACCCCGAGCAGCTTGGGGTGATCCAAGGACCAAGCTCTGCCCTCCAGCAGCCTCTCCCAGCCCCAGCATCAAAGAATTCCCTCTGCAATTGCTGTCTTGAGCCCAAGGAAAGCAGAGAGGTGCCCCCATTGGCTGCCCCCCCGCAATGGCAGCTGGACAAACACTCACTTTTGTTTCTCTCGCAGCCTCTTTGGTATCACCTCTTCGGGTGTCCACGTGTCCTGCAGCCACAAGGACAGCATCAGTAGCTGGATGAGGACCCACCTCTGATACCACATCCCCGTTCCTGCGGACATGTCCCTCCAGCTGCCACCAGTCTCAGTGCGGTGCCACTCACCGGGTCCACAAATGGGATCCCAAACACGTCGTAGCTGAAGAAGAGCAGCTCCTTCTCCATGAGGCTTCGCTGGCGGTACGCCTGGATCTCCTGGGTGAGGGGCAGGGCAGTGGGTCAGGGCAGATCTGTCTGCATTGCAACCCAACCCAGATCAGCCCACAAAACCTCTGCTAGGGCTCAGAACCCTGAAAGGACAGAATCCATCCTGTGCTGGCTTGTCCCAGTGGTCACCCACCTTTCGGGGCTCAATGGGCCTGGCCAGGTCTTCCCCCAGCACAGCAGTGTAATAGGCCAAATTCTGGTTCATCACCTCATCGTTTGGGAAGAAAAGCAAGTATGTTTTGGCACATTCAATAGCTTTTTCATAATTCCCATCTGGAAAGAGAAACAGAACCATTAGAGCACATCTTCTCCCTGCCTTGTTGGTGCCCAGCTCTGGCACAGGCACAATCCACTTATGGGGAGGATGATGTGAATTTGATAGGGGACAGAGTCAATGGGGATGAAGGGGAGAAACAACAGAGAAAGCTCAGATCTACAAAGGGCCTCCCTTTAAGCAGGGACAGATACTCTGAAGCAAAGATAACTGCTGACACAAAGGGAAATTAATACTGTGAGGTGCTCACCCACCCCAGCAGCAATCAGTGCCACTGGCTGAGGAGTTTTCATGCTTGGAAAATATATCTTAGAGCCTATTTCCAGACAGTAACACCCATCTATTTCCATGCTAACCTGCAATTTCCAGCCACTATAACACTCTGACCTACTTTCATCTTACAGTATTTCATCCTTTCAATCTTCTCGGAGTTCAGCTTTGGCTGTTTGTTTGTTTTTTAATCCCTCTGGGGAAATTTGCAAAGAAATAGTTCCATTTTTTTTTCTAACAAGGAGAACAAAAATAGAAAATATTCGTTTGCCTGGGTTATAACAAGAGCTCCTGGAGGGGCAGAGTGCCTCTTTTGTTTGGATGTGAGGCAGAAAGCTGGCAGGAAAAGAAAATGCCTCTCTAGGCTGTAGTGAAACTGCATAGGAATGTGGTATTTAAGCAGCATGGAGGCTCAGAGGGCAGCAAAACAGCTCTCCTAAGTCACACTGCTGTCCATGAGCCTTTATGCCCAAAGCACGATACCGGTGTTGATGTGAGCAGTGCCAGGAGTCCTGGCCATTGGAGGATGAAGCAATGAGCTGCTTACTGTTGTAGTAGGCAAACTGCAAGTAGTTGAAATGTGAGGGCAGGAAATCCTCCAGGGGCTTCTCGCGGCCAGGCTGCAAGGCGAGCTCTGTGACACAGCCCTGTTTGCAGCTCAGCACCTGCATGTAGTGATCTGGTGGAGAAAAAATCCCATGTCACTGCTTGGGGTCATCAAAGTGAATGAGACATTGCAGGGTCCCCGCTCCAACCACCAGCCTGCAGCACTGGAGACCCCCAGGGATGGTCCCATAAAGGAGGGTGTTCCTCCTGTCAGTCTCAGCCTCCCAGCACTGTGCCTTAGTGAGCCCTTCTCCACATCCCTCTGGAAATGGGGAGGGGTCCTGGGAGACCCATAGAGAAACCTATGTGGATCACAGAATGGCTTAGATCGGAGGGGATTTTAATGATCAAACCCCCAGCTGTGGGATGGTTGCTCTTCACTAGGGTCCCATTCGTGGCCTTGGACACCTCCAAGGATGGGGCACCCACAGCTCCAGGCAGCACAGTCAGGGCTTGGATAAAAGCTGTGCTCACCCCATAGGGAATTCTGGTCCCAACCCCTCACTCAATGCATTACACAGGCGCTCCCACCTGTCATGGCCTGGAACAGGTCTGCGTTGTACTCCAGGTAGTTGTAGCCTTCATAGTCATAGGGACCCTCACAGAGAGCACGGCACTCAGTGTCTGCCACAAAATATTCCTCCAGTGCCTTCTCCAGGTGCAGGACAGCAGCTGCAGGCTGCTCCTCGCTGTAGAACCTGACCCCCAGGCGGAACTCTGTCTGCAGGGAGCCAGGCAGAGCTGTGAGCAGGGAGCTGCCCCCCACCATACCCAGCCCCGGGCAGGTATTGGGGTAAAACCCAACATGAGGATGAAGCACCCACCATGTGGGGTCTGGCCTCCAGGTCAGCAAAGTCGGACTCCTTGACGCCTGCCATCATTTGATAGTACTCCAGGTTCTGCTTCATCTCTACATGCTCAGGGTTGGCCACGAAGAAGGTGTGGGCTGCAGCCACGGCATTTGCCACCTTATTGATCTGGGGAAGGGTAGTGGGGGGGGGGGTGAGGGACCCCAGCTCTATGGACTCCTCCAGATACAGAGGGCTACCCTGAGCGTGTATGTTTCCCCCCAGCCCCCATACTGGGTCAGTACTGGGTGTGGGGGTCCCGATATGAAGTGTGGGATCCCAGTACCGGGAGTGGGGGTCCAGTGCCGTGTATGGGGGTCCAAGTACTGATCATGTGCAGGGGTATGGATGGCTTCTCCCCCCGCCCCCTCCCGGCCCGGGTGCGGCAGGCCCCAGCCAGGCCCCGACGTGGCACTGCGGGGGGAGCAGGGGAGGGATGGGAGGAGGGCCCGGGGCCGCCTCCATGTCCCCCAGCATCACTCCCATCCCGCTGCCCGCCCCCTCCCCGCCCGCCCCTCCACTCGCGGGTTCCGCTGCGGTCGGATCGCAGCTCCGGACCCCTCCCGGACCCCGCTCCCCCCGCCCCTCCCTGGGATCTCATCTCCTTCGGGGCCGTACCTTGAAGTAGGCGACCTGCAGGTAGTTGTACGGGCTCCGCTTGCGGAACTCTCGCTCCAGCTCCTCTCCCAGCCGGTACCGGGACGGCTGGCTGGGCCCGCAGCCCCGGATACAGGCGGCGCGCCGCAGCAGCCCTCGGAAGAACAGCAGATCGCGGAGAACCGGCTCCAGCCCATCGGTCGGAACCACCGCGGTGCCATTGGCGCAGCGCAGGCGGCACCGAACCGACCGAGCTCGGATAGCGGCTCGGGCCCGCAGCGCCCGCTCCATGTGCAGCACCACGGCGGGCCAGTCCCCCCGAGCGTACGCCTCGGCTCCGGCAGCGAAAAGAGCGTCCGGGGGCTCGACGGGCAGCGGGGGCTCGGGGGGTTCCGATGGGCCCAGCGGGCCGGGCGGTCCCGCAGCGCACACCAACAGCGGCAGCAGCAGCAGCAGCAGCGCCATAGCGCAGCGTGCGGGCACGGCTACGGGGCAGGACACGACCCCTCCCCATAACCACGCCCCCGTTCCCCACGCCCCCCGCCATGGCCACGCCCCGAAGTTCCGCCTCGAGCGGATGTTGGGGGTGAGCCGGTTATGGCGGCTGTAGGAAGGGAGGAGGATGGTGGTGGTGGTAATGCGGGCCTGGCGTTGGCCTTGGTGGAAGGCAGCGCCGGGCGGGCCGCCCGTGTCGGCGACCCGGGGGACTTGGTGGCGCTGGCCCGGCAGGTGCAGCAGGTGAGGGCCGGGCACGGGCCCCTCGAGAAGCGGCTGTGCTGGAGCTGAGGCCTTGCGGACACCGAGGCTTCCCCTCACTGTGTGTCCTCCTGCCGCCCCTCCGAACACCCGTGGATCCTCCTGCCTTCTCTCAGTGCACCCCGCTCCTTTTTGGCCCACCCATGTCCTGCCCGCTGTGCCCCCCCCCCATCTGTGTGTTATGCCACCCCCTTGGGTGTGGTGCTGAGGAATATGATTTAGCCTGGAAGTATTGGGAATGGTTGGACTAGATGATCTTCTAGGTCTTTTCCAACCTTGATAATTCTGTCAATCTGTGTACCCCTCTGTCTGGGGGTGCTGTGGTGTCCCCCCACCATGCACAGAGTGCTGCGGGCTCAGAGCTCCCTGTGCAGCTCATATTACACCTCCTTTAATGTAAAGTTACTACCATTGCTTCCCCAGTGTGGAAATGGCCATAGGGCCCTGGCTGCCTCATCCTCGCTAACCCCTCTGTCTCTTGCAGGCAGATGAATTTGTTCGAGCCAACGCCTGCAACAAGCTGACTGTCATTGCTGAGCAGATCCGGTGCTTGCAGGAGCAGGCTCGGAAGGTGAGGATGCATCCAGTGGCAGGAAGGAAACGAGGATAAAGGTTTGCTTTTACTTGGCTGTTAGGCATTTGTGGGCTGGTTGTGAATCGTTGCCTGAAGCCAAGTAGAGAAGATTCAGAGGGATGACAGCCAGGGTTTGCTGTTTGGTGTCAACTGGGGGATGTTTTGGGAGCTTTGCTTTACTCTGCATATCAGGGTGGACTTCTGTCATGTGCACTGAGTCCTTTCAAAGGAGGGATGGGAGCTGATGGTCAGCCCACAGCAGCTGGGATGTCAGTTATGACCGTGACAGAAAGCTCCTGTCACTGTACGGTGTGCTCCCAGGAGGAGCTGGTGCAGCAGGGTGACACTGTGACTCTGGATGGTCACTCTGAGGTGAATCCAAGCCCTTGGGAAAAGACGAGCTTTGCTCTGAGGTTTGGGTGTGTCTCAGCTTTTGAGTTTGTCTCAACTCAGTTGCCAAAGCAGTTGATCCTGGCTGGCAACCCAGCAGTGCTCATCTGTCCTCTTCCACTTTGTCTTCATCCCTACGTGTGTGATCATAGAACCGAAAACAAGTTATGGAGAGAGAAAGGACCTACTGGTTACTGCAGCTGGTCCACTGTCATCGAGCCAATTATGTCATGTGGTCATTAAGAGCTGCAGCTGGGGAGCTGAGTTCCTCTGTGCTTGCTGTGCCTTCCCCAGTTTACTTCAGTAGGGAGATTCCCAGGGTCTGATTGTGTGTGAAGACAAGGAATGACTCCAGCCCATGGTGGGGCCTGGGGCAGAGATGAACCTGGGGTTGTGAACAGTTTGCTGCTGTTTGGAGGTACCTGTACCTCTGTGGAGGGGTACAGGAGTCCCAGAGTGCAGTTCAGCAGAGGAAACTTGAAGGAAATAAAGGGCTCTTTGAAAAGCATCTGCTCTGTGGGGCAGGTGTTGGGATGAAGAGTTGTGCTGGGAGAGCAGAGCTTGGTGGGCTCTGGCTGAGATGCAGTAAGTGTTTGGAAGTTATAAGAAGTAATTGGTTATAATTGAAATGTGGTTATTTTAAATGTGTTTTTAGGTCTTGGAAGATGCTAACAGGGATGCTGACCTGCACCACGTGGCCTGCAACTTAGTGAAGAAACCAGGAAACGTTTACTACTTGTATAGGAGGGAGAGTGGCCAAAAGTACTTCTCCATGCTGTCTCCTAAGGTGTGTGGTGGCAGCCTCTTGGGAAGCAGGGAAGGGAAAAGACCTAATTTATTGTACTTGGGCACTTCTGGAACTCAGACAAAAGCACTGGCTTGATGGAGCCATTCACACACCTGCACTCAGTTGGGTTTCTTGATCTGAGTTGTCTGCTGGTTTAAGGTGGGCAACATCTTTGACAGGTAGACCTCAATTAATTCTCTGCCATTCTGTTTCTGAAAGCAGCAAAATGCAATCGTGCCCTGGGCCTGCCCTGTCTGCTGTGGTTTTTGGCAGCAGTTTTCTCAGGTGCTTTAGCCCAGGGGTTTGCAGCTTAGTGTTTTGTTACTATGGGAAGTGGGGATGACTCTGCTCTTGAGTTAGTGTTGGAGGTGTCTTTCTTGCAGGTCACCTATTTATTAATGCACGGGGTGAAGACTTCAGAGGACATAGCAACAAGCAAGGTGGAGGAGCTCTGCAGGGTGATACTGTGTCCCCAGATCTCCCTGTGTCAGCAGCACTGTACTGTGCCTTAACTGGTCTTAGACTCAGGGTAGTTAATCCTAGTTTTAGGTTAGAAAGTGGGACATCTGTGTAGCTGGGATTATCTTGAAGGTGGTGGGGCACACCAGCCTGGGCAGGGGGGCTGAGACTATCAGCACAGTCTGGTTCCAAGGGAAACCTGATAGCAATGCATGTCTGTCCTTTCTCTTCCAGGAGTGGGGGACCAGCCCCCATGAGTTTCTCGGTGCCTATAAGCTCCAACACGACATGTCCTGGACGCCTTTTGAGGACATTGAGCGACGAGATGCTGAAATAAACATCTTGGAGAAGCTGCTGAGCCGGCAGGCAGCGCTGCCCCCGTGTACAGAACCCAACTTCCAGGGCCTTACCAAGTGATGCAAAGTGCGGTGGCCATACAGGACCTCTGAACAGAGCTAATGCCTGAGGACAGGCAGTACCTGAGCGCTGCCAAAGGCAGGGCAAGGAAAGAGACCAAGAAATGAAAATGCTGATGCTGCCAGTACTTGCTCTTTGCTTTAATAAGACTAATTCTGAATTCAGTCTTACTGGATTTTCTAGTAATCAAGTAGCTTATTTCTTTGACTTATGCCAAGCTGTAGCAAGAGGCAGATGATATCAGATGGAGTAATTTCAAAAGGACTTGGGGCAGATTGATAGTGTATAAAATATGTCCTACCCATCTGGCTCTGGTATATACCTCACTGGGGCTGTGTGTGGCAGGTAGTGATTTCAGGTGTGGGTTTTGGCCCTCATTATAGCACATATATTTAGGAAGCCCCGTGGCATGGGAAGAACTGTCACAATTGCATGCAAGGAGGTCTGTTGTTCCTTCTTCCCTTTCTAATGTGGATTTGTTCACCTTAGACCAAGTAGTTCTCCTCCTGACCCATGCCCTGCAGCAGAAGAAGGGGTTTTGGTGCCTGGCTTGAGACCTGAAGATGGGATGCTGCAGCCCTGGATTCTCCCTCAGCTCATCTGCATCTTATCTGCCCACAAGGCTTTTGTTACAGCGCTGCCATCAGCCCAGCCCCATCCTGCGGAGCTTCACTCTGGCTGACCGAAATCTTCTCAGAGTCATTGTAGGATTTAGGAAGAAGCTTTTCCCAGCGCACCCTCCCTCACTCAGAGCACTGGGCAAATTAAAAGCAATGTGTTGTTATTATTAGGCCAGGCTATAATTAATTCCTTATCATGTCACAAGTGCCTCATTTGATAGGGTGCTTCCACCCCCTGCATGTGTTATCACCCCAGGTCTTATTTTACTGCATGTTATTAAATCTGAAAGGGAGAAAGTTAATTACTGCATGGGCTGTAGTGCTAATTACAGCAACATCGGAGAACTGTGATTTATGCTTCTCTGGGAGGAAGGTGTTCCTGCCCCAGTTTTATCTGTTTCCCATCATTAAGAACTGTAAGCTGATGTACAAAGGAGTGGGGTGATGGCTGCTGCCTCTGCTTGTGGTTTCTTATGTGTGGGGTCCCTCACAAAGCTTATGGAAGGGCCTCTATTAAAGCTAATGGAGGGGTCTCTATTAAAGCTTATGGGGGGGTCCCTGATAAAGCTTATGGAGGGGTCTCTAATAAAGCTAATGGAGGGGTCCCTGATAAAGCTTATGGGGGGTCTCTATTAAAGCTTATGGAGGGGTCTCAAAGCTTATGGGGGGTCCCTAAGTGCCTCTGGCCTATTGGCTGCCTCTTCTTGGCTTAGCCTGCCCTTAATGCAGTTTTGGGTCCATAGGGTGGGAGTTGCATTAGGAACAAGGCACCAAATAGCGGCTGGGAGAGGCCTGGGCTCTAACTAACCCTGCTGGTGACCCACATAGCGGCCTTATCACCCCTCCAACCCAACCGGCCGCACAGGCCTCGACTGAGCAAACCGGAAGCGCGCTCCGCCTTCTCGTTCAATACGCGATGACGTCACCCGCAGCGTCCCCCCTCCCAGCGCTACGCGATGACGTCACCCGCAGCGTGCCCCTGCGCCTGAAGCCGAGGAGACCCCGCAGCGAGCCGCCAACGCCCGGCGGAGACTCTGAGGTGAGCGGCCGCGGCGGAGCGGGGCGGGAGCGGCGGGCGGGTGTGCGGGCTGCACTGCGCCTCTGTACCGCCATCACACAGCGGGGGCGGAGAACCGGGACCGTGTGGGTGCGGGCTGTGTGTGTGTGGGGCCTCCCCGCCGCTGGGTTGGGGCTGTTGGCGCAGAGCGGGGCTGAGGTGTGTGTTGTGTGTGTGTGTATGGGGGGGAGCGCGGCCTACGCGGCCCAGCTCGGCCTCCTCCTCGTCCTGCCCCCCGCCCGGCACGGAGCGCTGGGCCCTGCGGGTTGTGAGCCCCGCAAGGGAGGAGGGGAAGCCGGAGGTCGGTGCCGCAGGTTGGGCCTGTGCTTCTTCCGGGAGCGCCGCCCAGCTCTGAAGTAGTTCCGAGGCGCAGTTGGGGTGTGGGCTTTGCTTTAGGAACCGCCGAACGTTTCCTTTCCTTCCCTTCCCTCTCCTCCTTCTCCCTATAAAGAGCTGGGAGGCGCTGCCCGGCTTTTGTCTCGCCCAGGTGCTGGGTCATCCGCCGTCCCGTTGATGTATATGGCTGGTTGTTGGCTGCTGTGCTTGGAGGGTTGATGTGGGGGGGGATTTCTCTTCCATCTTTGAGCTCTCTGAGATGAAATATAGTGTGGCCCCTTTCATAGTAGCTTTTCTTGTAAGCTGATGGTGGTGGTGGCCCAGGTGTGTGTGGAATCTGTGCTTGGGGGAGATAAGGATGGTACCTGCCCCATCTGCCTGCAGGCTGCAGAGCCAGCACTGCTATCTAACCATATAGACTGAGCACCATGAAGGCAAGGCCTGGATGAGAGGCTGTGATAGACGTGCAGGCCAAAGTAGTTCAGTCTGTGATTGCATCTGTTTGTATTACTTCTACCATAAAGAAAGAGAATCATAGAATGACCCGGGTTGGAAGGGACCTCAAGGGTCATGTAGTTCCACCCCCCCTGCCTGGCAGGGCCACCAAACATACACATTTACTAGATCAGGTTGCCCAGGAGACCCCATAGATCAGGTTGCCCAGGGCTCCATCCAACCTGGGCTTGAACACTTCCAAGGACGGGGCATCCACAGCCTCCCTGGGCAGCCTGTGAAAGAGATGCTGGCTTTATTCAAAGTGTTCCATTGGAGCACTCCAAATGGCCTTTTTTTAGAGGAGTAATTAAAACCCAGGTTAAGTTTCTAGTGTTTCTAATGGGAGTAAGTCAGTAAAGCACTTGGAGCTTGGCTCTGTTGCACAGGAACAAGTTTAGATAGAAAGGCTTTGTATTCAGGTGTTTATATGTGGAAAATGTGTTGTTCTGGCTTGGAAATGAGTGAGATGATGGGGTGGAGTGTAGGCAAATCTTCATCCGAAGCAGGTAACGCATGAATGAATCAATATGTTAATGTGTTTAATATTGTTAGTTGTGAAACGACTCTTTGTTCGGTCTGTTTACTGCTTATATGCTGCAGTAATAAGGATGCAAAGCATTTTAAAGCCTTGCTGAGGAATAAAAGCTGCAGGATAAAACACGCTTGCAGTACCAGAAGTGTCTTTAGATGCAGCTTTTGAGTCACCTACAGCCTTGCACACTTCAGCCCCTCAGTCCTTGCTTGCTGTGGCCAGCCCAGCTTTGGCTCCATCCATAGGCTTGATGATGAATGTCAGCCTACTCCAATTGCAATTATAGGGGGGGTGTAATTATCATCACACTTAATACTCAGTTTCTGATGAAAAACCAATAGAGATATGGAGGTGCTGTTGCATTAAAAGGAAGCGATGTGGGTTTCTAGTATGTAGCAGGAGCTCTGCTTACACACTTAGTGCACTGCAGGCTTTGGCCATGGCTCCTGTCACTTTGTTATTCTGGAATGCATGTGTCCATGGGTTCTGATCCAAGTTCCTTTAATGTGGAGTGGAAAGCATCAATGAGAAATCTCTTCTGGAACATCATTCCCAACAAAGCATCGTCCCTTTATCAGCAGTGATATTGATAGGCCTGAGATAAGCACGCTGCTTCCTGCAGACAGTGTTGGGGCAGTTCCTACGCATGGAGCACCAGCAGCTGAACCATGCACTGGGTGCTGCAGCAGATGTGCACAGGGTGGCTGCCCTTATGCAAAAGTGCTCACTGTGCTGCTGCCAGTGTCAGCTGTAGTGCTTCTAAATGTGTCTGGCTATAGGGAGGGGAGCTGGGATAAGCAGCCGTGCTTCTCAGGGTTTAATATAGAATGACTTCTGCCTTCTTCTGTTGAGTCCATGTGAAGGTGGTTGCTTTGAGGTCCAAGCAGTGAGCAGATGGGAACCTTGCTGTGCTGTGCCCACTGAGTCACGCTCTGCTTGACCAGGCTTGTTTTGAATGTAGGGCTGTGCAATGGCTGTTGACTCTTTCATTTCTTTTAAGTAGTAGGACTTAAAAGGTGTTATGTTGGCAGTGCTTTAAGCTCAGGCTTCTAAAATTCTCCCACTCAGCTGCATTCACTTCCTATCTTGTGTATGTCTGCACTTATCAGCTTGTTGTGACGAACCCTGCTGAATAGTGTGGTAGCTGTCAGTTCTAAGTTGCATTAAGCATAGCGTATATCAGTCTAAGAGCTGCTTTTTGAGGTGACACCTTGAGCTTCTCCCTTAGTAATTCATAGCAGCTCATCCAGAAAACAAGTTACTTCAAAATTATAGAGACTTTCTGATCTAGGCTTAGTCAAGGGGCAGCCTTGACGTGTGCATCTGGGATCTCTTATTGCCCCTGTATTGAGCACATGGTTCCATTTAATACTGTTTCTTTCCTCTCTGGTGAGGAAAATCCACTTAGTAGCTGATTATATTGCTTTGATAGCCCTGATCTGGGTGATTCTTGCTGCAGCAGCCTGGGTGAGCTTAGGTTTGTGTGTCAGTGGTGCGTGCTGAGGAGCATCACAAAATGGTTGTTGGCTGGCAGCTGGCAGCTTGCAGCAAGCTGCGTTAGCCGGTGGGTGATGAAATGGCAGCAGCTTCAGTGCTGTGTGAAGAGGAAGCCGTGGTGCTGCCGTGGCTCGACAGGAAGCTTTGACAGGATGTGCAGACAGATTTGACAGTGTGGCTTCCTCTGCCTTAGAAGAAGGTACGTGTTTTAACCTGAAAACAGGCATCAGTAGGTTAAGAATAAAAGGGATCTTAATGAGCTGGAGGACTTGTGGCTTCTATGGTGTTCAGGCTGCTTGTAAAGGCAAGATGGATCGTGCCTCTCATTTCAGTAGGGAGCACTGATTGCAGGTGGAGATTGACAGCATCTCACTAGTGCTTCAGTCAGTGATGCTGCACCTCAGGTGCTTGCTGTTAGAGTGAGGAATTGGGCTTTGGCTGCCATTGGTTGCTCCATACATGGGAGGCTGCCATAGGCACCTCTATAGGATTTCTTGCTTTTTTTTTTCTTTTTTCCTTTGATTTAGGATACAAAGATCTGAAGAACTAAATGAATTCAGGTATAAAAAAGCCATACTAAGCAGAACTAAGTCAAATTGCATTATATTCCTGGACTTTATCAGCTTTCTTCTCTAGACTAAACTGCAAGGCTCGTAATTACATGTCTCAGTCTACTTACTTGCACTCAGACTGGGATGACTTTCCACTCTTGCTTCTATTCCCTCTGGTATTTAAAACTACTATCTAGTCCTGCTGGCTGCCCTGTATGTAGACTTGCTTTTAATGGGCACTTTGTGAGGGTGAAACAAACCTTGTAACTTTTCCTCCCTTCATTAGCATTCCCTTTGGGGATGAGTTATTCTGCAGTCCTATCTAATGCTGTGCTGTTTATTTTTCACATCACAACCTGATGTGTGCATCTTCATGTTTTCCTATGGGAGAGTGGATTCTGGAATAGCACATCCTGGCTCCCTAACAAGGACCTTGTTGGATGGATTCCTCTGGAGCTGGGTGCTCTGCAGAGCTCCTCTATTCTTTTAGCCACTTCTGAGTGGGGATCAAGGCCCATGTTAAGTGGCAGCTGTAGCACGAAGATTACAGAGCTCGCCATTGAAAAAACAGCGCGTGCTTCTGTCTGTACCTGCTTATTTTTATCCTGCAAACTATTTTCAGTGCTCACGCTGCTGTATTTCCTTGGTAGGATCTCTGGGGAGATATGTTACTTAGCAGCTATCAAGACCTGAGTTCACACTTCCATTTTTCAGTGCGTGTAGGGCTGGGTGTTTTTGTGCATTAGAAATAGACTGAAAGACTTTAGAGACCTTTTCTGCCCAGCTCTGGGTAATCAGGCTAAAAGTATGTTGTATTTTAAAGTGATTTGACATGCCAACATCATCCTCAGCTGGTCTTTGGCAGTGGTGTGCAATGCGAAGTCATATCTGGAATATATGGAATAATTTGCATATATGAAAATGAATGTTCTCTGATGTGTGTGATGGAGTGATTGCATCAACTGCTTCGTGCAGTAATACCTTCCTGTCAGATCCCTGTACAACCTGTTAGTGGCTTGGGCTCCAATTGAAGCTCGCTAATGACACATACTGCAATCCAAGGAGAATGAAAAACCTAAATTTCTTTTTTTTTTCCTTTTTCTCTTTCAGGTTCACGTTGGAGCTGATACTGTAGCAGACTTCAGCTATGCAGACGATTAAGTGTGTAGTCGTGGGTGATGGTGCTGTTGGTAAAACCTGTCTTTTAATTTCTTACACAACAAATAAATTTCCATCGGAATACGTACCAACGGTGAGTGCGAGAATGGCTCCGGTTGTTCTTGGGGCATGGTGGGTTGTGTGGTATGAGGTTTCCTTCCTAACTAAAATATATGGCATGAACACCATAATATCTGTACTTTCAGCTTGTTACGGGCTAATGCACCATGGGAAAGTAATTACTGAGCCTGTTATGCTGCTACTACTGATCCTTGCTATCAGCTGGCAGTGCTGGGGTTTAAGCTAGTCTTTAATGTCCACTTTCATTTTGTCCTGACCATAAATTTGAGCAGTGAGCCTGAAGCTTCTATACTTATCCCTAGTGGAGTTACCCTGCATTGCATTCAAAAATGTTTTGGTCTTCAACTTGTGAGGTTTCAAAATGCACGTATATAGTCTGCTGTACTGCAGATGGTAATGTCATCTGTAAAACCCAGGTCATAAGCAGTGTGGAAAAGCTACTCAAGGAAATTAAGTTGTGAGTTCTGTAATGTGGAAGCTTGAGCTTCTTGCTGTAAGGGCTGTCTGACATCGGTAGGAACTGAAACTTCTTGTTGCTACTGTTGCTGCTCTGGGTTTTTGGCTGTTCAGGGCAGTTGAGAGTGAAATGGTGGTTGTGCTACATCTGAGGTGCTTACAAGGTTGTCATGAGGAGCTGGCCTTGTAACCCTGGCTTCTGCAGTGCTGGACCCACTGACCTTCTCAATTCTAGCTGCACCTTTTAAAAAGAAAGAAATGTAAAAATCTAAGTATGATAATCCTCCTAAGGGGCAGCTGCAAATAACAACTTAAACTCTCTATTCACCGGGTAAAGATGAAGGAATAGTAGAGGGCTGGAGCTGATTAAGGAATATCTTTGGGATTTTAAGCTTGTAATAATCCTCTGACATCTCAAAGAATTGGTGCCCTGGCCTTCAGTGAGGAGCAAACCAGTTTCTGATCCTAGAACTTTGTACTTTGGAGTGTTGAGGTAGTGCTCATTGCATATGGGATGTGCCTATGAAATGCCTGCAGCCTTCTTTTACACCTTGAAGGTCTTACATTGTAGCTGGATGCTCGCAGTAGGGTGTGGTAAAGCAAAATCAGGGTAGTGTGTCAGAAGGATTGGGCTGCTGGTAATGGATGCGAATGTTGAAGTCTCTTGCAGTCCTTAAATCCTGAGGGCTAAGCTGTAACTGTTTGAGAGGGAAACTTCCAATTCTAGCTGATGGTTCTGGGGGTGTGTGACTTCCTTCTCAGTCAGTGGGTTGTGACGAGTTGGAAAAATCAGTGTAGTGTCAGGTATTGCTTTAACCAGGAGAGCTGGCTGGAGAGGAGATGGATCTGAACCCATCAGAGTTCAGCTTTGAGGTGCTGTCTTTCTACTCTTAGTCCTTAGTGGAAATTGTTCAAGGGCCTAAGCTTGTAATGAAGCCTTATTGAATATGTGTGTGACAGCTCATTTCTCAGTGTTCCTCCTTCCATCACTTCTATGAAAAGCTTCTGACTGAGATCTGCTTTGATGCTGCAATTTACTTCAGCCATGGAAGCTGCTCAGGCTTGATTGTTGTGTTAAAGGATATGAAGCTTTCATATCCTTGCTCAGGTTGGTCAGCTGTCTCAGTAATCGTGCAGCACGATGTGCAGGGACAGTTTGTCCAGTGGGAAAAGCTTTTGATGAATGTAGCTTCTGAAACGTCCTTTTCTGGTTCTGAAGATGAAATAGTCGTTGGAATTGGTGTTGACCTCCAGCAGAATACTCCTTAATGAGTTGCAGGTTTAGAAGGAAAAGGCTTTGGGTAGGAGCATGTGATCAGCTGTGTTGTAAACAAGTTGTTGGGTGAAACACTTGATGCAGTGTGTGCTTGTGACCTTGTGGGCAGGACGGTTGTGCCAGCTGCTACGCAGGTGCTGGTGGCTTGATCTTCTCAGTTATAGGCAAGAGATGTTACAAGTGTTTTGTTCAGTGGCTTTTATGGTATTAGATGCAGCAGTGTATCTGGTGTGCCTTTACTTTAGAAGTGTGAAAGTAACTCTCGCATCCCTATCACAAATGGAATCGTCCTGTTAACAGCCTCAGTGACAGTGCAGGAAGCTTGATGGATTCTGTCCTGTTGAGATGACTGTTGTACAAATCGGAGGGGGTTCAACATGGTAAGTAGTGTGATGGTTGAAAGATGGCATATTGACATAGCTCTTAAATGTGTTTCTTTCCCGAACAGGTTTTTGATAACTATGCTGTAACGGTGATGATTGGAGGAGAGCCTTACACTCTAGGCCTCTTTGATACTGCAGGTAAGAAACTGAGTGATCATGTCGTTGCAACTGCCCTGGGTTTAGCTGAAGTGGTGTTGAACATAAAGTTAAACCTGATCCACCAAAAGTTGGTTCTTCAGTGAAAGGGAAGAGTCTGCAGGCTTTGTTCATTGTCATTAGTCTGTATTTGATCTCGTGGCTGGGGTAATGTCCAGTGATTACACATTTATCTGTGTTTATTAGCAAGCATGAGAACTTAACAAGAATGGGTTGGAGCTCACCCAGGACTTGTCCTGTCCCCAGCATGTAATAATACCAGAGCTGTACGCAGCTTCTGACATTGCAAACTATTGTTTGAGTTGTTTTATCTGAGAACTTGGCTGGTAAAGCGTTGCCTAAAATTGCCTTAGTAGAAGTTATTGTAACTCTTCCCAGCTGTATTGTTACAGATGCATTGTTAGTGTTTTATTAATTACTGGTGCGATCTTGTGCTACAGTTAAATGCTGTGGCTTTAATTATTCTTCACATTGTTCTCACAAGTTTGGTTTGTATGTTCATGCAAACTCCTTAGTTCTCGGATAGGAAGCGCTGTGGAGAAGAAGCCAAATGATTTAGTGCATATAGCTTGATATACTTGGGGAAAATAAGAGCTTTCCTTATGGAGCCAAGCGTCTGAAATTAAAGTGCTGCTGCAATGAAGGTCACCCATCTTTTTACTAAACAGAAGCTTCTAGTGCAAGCTACAGAACTTAAATGGATAAAACACATATTAATGACTGATGTATTGTAAGAACTTTCTGCTGTGAAGACAGCGTTTGGGGTATACTTTCAATTGCAACAAGTTGCTTAGCTCCCCTGTTTGTGCAGTAGCAGTCACAAGCTGTTGAGGTCTCCATCTTCAAACTACAGATCTTCCACTGAGATGTCCCAGGTGTGCTCAGCTCCTTTAAGGTCTCTGAGGTCTTTCTCCTGTATGACAAACAAGAGACTCAGTTGAAATCTGAGTGTTTTTTGAACACACGTTTCTGAGCTGGTCGCCATCTCATGGAGTAGCTCCTTAAATGGAAGCTCCACTTCGTTGCTTTCGAAGAAGAGTGTACTGAATTGAGAAGGTATAAAAATGGGCTGCTGCTGAGTTTAGTGGGTCACTGTGAGTGCTGTGCTGCAGGGACTGCTGCTGTCTGATGTGCAGACCCAGAGGGAATGGCTTGGCTTCCATTGAAGCACAGCCTGCCCTGTGACTGTGTGTATTTTTAGGGGATGGCTGTTAGGTAGTCTTATTACTACCACACCTGTAACAGCAGCATTCTTCTCTTACTGTTCAAAGAACACATCCTGAAATGTTTTCAAGTGTGATTTGGGACCTCCTAGGGAGCAAAACTGCTTCTGGAACTTTAGTTTTTGTGTGTTACTGAAGTTTGATGACAAAATATATTTTATGGATAGAGTAGATGCAGAAGACCTGACTTATAGCCAGATTTACATTCTGCAGTCTGAGGCTGCTTGACCTAAAAAGAATTTATTAGGGCACACTGCTGACCTTTCCTTCTCTCTTGTGACTTTAAGCAGCTTGTTGTTACATAGCAACTGAATGAATTCTATATCTGAATACTAGGCTCCCTGAATGTTTGGATTCAGGGCATGTGTATTTGCGTAAGAGTTAGAACTGCTCACAATAATGCTTTTGTGCTGGAATGTGTATTCTGACAACCTGGAAAAGGCAATATTTTGCTGTCTGCCTCTAATACTGTGTTCATTTTCTCCCCTTCTAGGTCAGGAAGATTATGATAGATTACGACCCCTCAGCTATCCACAGACAGATGTATTTCTGGTCTGTTTTTCAGTGGTATCTCCTTCTTCATTTGAAAATGTGAAAGAAAAGGTTGGTTCAACTCTGCCTGTGTCCTCCTGAGAAGGAGCTGCTGCTGTGATTTTAGTAGTATCTAAAGTGTTAAAGTTGACTAGGTGGTCAGTAATAAATACTGTATCTTCTTTCCTTAGTGGGTACCTGAAATTACTCACCATTGTCCAAAGACTCCTTTCCTGCTTGTTGGGACCCAAATTGATCTAAGAGATGATCCCTCAACAATTGAGAAGCTTGCCAAGAACAAGCAGAAGCCCATAACTCCAGAGACAGCTGAAAAACTGGCCCGGGATCTGAAGGCTGTTAAATATGTGGAGTGCTCTGCGCTTACGCAGGTAAGAGTTGGTCTTTGACCATTTCTGCTTGTTTGTATTCCATATATATATTTTTTTCTGTTACAGGGGAAAAACAGCTTGGAGTGAATGTGAAATGAGCTCCATTTCTGCTGTTGACACAGTAGCTTTCTCTGTCCTGTTGTTCTCAGGCACGAGTAGCTGGCAGTGGTACAAAGCAAATTGGCCTGTGAAGATCAGGCACAAGTGGAGAGGGGAGGTGGAAGATTTGCTTGCTGGGTTTGCTTTTGTGTTGGAGCAAAGTAGTTATCTAAAACTTAGGCGGCATGTTACGGACAATAAGTGGGTTAGAATACAGCTCACAACTGAAGAGAGCAGTCACAGGAAAAAAAAACAACAACAGATCTCGGTTTCTGTCTCAGTGAAGTAAGTTTTTTTTTTCCTTCTATGAATAGAAGCTTTCCTAATTGAGAGCTTCTTTCTCTTCTCCCTACCTAGTCTATGGTGATCTGCTTCCTTTGTGCGCCTTAAGATGGAAGTGCCGTTGAAACAGAAAATCCTAATCATATAGCTCTTCAGATATAAATGGGGCTATGCTGTGAACTGATGAGTGAAAATGAGTTTAAAAACATCTGAAATTGCTGACTTGAGGCACCAAAACCTGGCAATCCTTTCCTCTTAAGGTGGGGAGGGTGGTAAGTGTTGGCTGGCAGCTGGGATCTACCTTGTCTTTGGATGCCTGGGAAACATAATCTTGTGTCCACTCCTGCACAATATATTGCAACTCTTAACAGATTATTTAATGCACCTCTGTGAAGGATTAGTACCTACTTGATGTATACGAGAGGTGCGCAGTGTCAAATTCTTCACTCTTTGTCATTTTGTTGCACTGATCTGCAGTATCTTGAGCACAGAGCTTTGTTGCTAAAGGTTCTGCTTCCCTTTCACCTTCTGCCCAGGTTGCACAGTGGCTTTTCCATTTGGCATCCTGATGGAATTTTTTTTAACTGAAAACAGCTTTTTTTAACTGAAAACAGCCTTCTGAGGGAAATGTGTGGGACGCTGCCCTGGTAGTGTTGTGACAAGGCATCCTGCTTTAGATGATGGCAGTTGCACAACCTGAATGTTATTGCTGGCTATGCTGTAACCTACTTGTTTGTGAAATGGGTACCAGGATTTTTTACTCTTTTTTTTTCCTGTATCTTTAAATTTGCCTGGTTCAATCTATTCAAATCACATGGAAACACTTGAAATTATTCGAAGAGCTGATGTAACAGCTTCAGTGTTTATCTGTTCTTTTAATTTCCAGATCAATTAAGTGTATCAGTTGCAGAGAACAGCTTTATGCACTTGGAAGCTCAGCCTGAATTTCCTCCAGAGCTCTCTAGTGGCTGTATACTCAGTAGTGTTCTCAGAGGTTGGGAATAATCTGGTAGGAGGATTCTGAAGTTTTCTCACCTGGAAGATTAGCCAGTATTTACTTCTGCTCTATTCTTGTTCCTTCACTTGTCATTCATTGACCTTCCCTGCAAAACACTCTCTTACTCAGCCTGTTGGTAGTAGCTGCCAAACAGAAATGTAGATGTTCTGCAAAGAGATGTTTGGAGTTTCCAGCAGTGATGTAGCTGGTGGCTTGCTGAGCACAGAGGGCAGCTGGCTTTCAAGTGAAGCTGGGTTCAGCTGGGTAATTCCAGTTATCTCTTTACCTTGGCGTCCATCTACACAGTCCATCTCAGCTGTCTGGGGTTTTCTGCCTTCCCACTAACTTGCAGATGACTGCACAACAGTAGCAAATAATCATACAATTATGGAGCTAGTGTTTTTTAGCCTTTTTTTTGTTCCCCCCCAGGTTTTATGATTTCACTTGTCTGTATGGAACAGTCAGATGTTCTGAACACAGTACATGGACCCTAAGAGACTGAGTTTGACCCTGTTATGTAGAGGCAGAGTATCTGCACCATTATGAGTCTGGATGATTCTGCAGTGATAAATAGTGAACTCTGCCTTCCCTCCCTCCCCAACATTTTTTCTTTAGGTATAGTGCTTTTTTAGTGATGAAGGCACTGCAGTAGGTCAGTACTGATGCCTTCAGCCTTTTTCCTACAAAATTAATACCCAAATACTGTCAGAAGTAGATAACACTTCCCTATTAGGGCAGGGTGATGGACTTGCAAATAAAGCCGGTTGTTGCTCCTGTCATCCTTAAGTCTCCGAGTAGCTTCCTGTAGCTCTATGCAGCTACTGAGCACAAGGGAGCACTGTGAATGTTGTTCCTTTTTGCTGATGCGAGGCTCGAGCACAGCTGATGCTTTTAACGAAACCAGATTTGTGAGGAGCCTTAAATTCCCCATGAGGAAGTGGGGATAAAAGAAGCCTGAGCCCAGCTGGCTCTCTGGTGCAGCCCAGAGCAGTGCTGGCTGCTCTTAGAGCATCGAGGCCTGTGGGCCAGTCAGACCCAATGCAGCTCCTTTCATGTGCCTGCTCTTCTGTCATTCAGGCTTCTATCTCCAATCCAGTTCTCACTATCATTTTACCCTTTGTTTTTGTTGTTGTTTATCCCTTTTTTCTGTATTAAGAAAGCAAAGGAGGAGTCCAAGAGTGGTATTTGGGTTTTCTGTTACATAATTGGGTCTATACTACAGCCTTATCCTCAGAGAGAGAGAATCTAATATTCAGGCTGCATTTTGGCATTATCGATTTGAACTCTCTAAGATTTTTTGAGTACAGGTTGCAACTCTTAAAACATGCTGAAAAAATGTACAGAATTGTCCATATTCTTGATAAGAGTAAATTAATAACCTTGCATGCAACTTGGACGTAAATGCTTCCAGGTGGAATTGTCTTAGAGACCTCCTGTATAAGTGCTCCAGTAAAAGACCTTCTGAAAGGGATGTATCTGGACTAACCTCTTGTTTGAATGATGTTTAAAGATTTACAGACTCTACAAATGCTTTGCAGGAAGTAATTGAAGCTTTTCCGTTCTTCTTTGGCTGACATAAAGCAGTTCGTCAGGAGTTACAAAGGTTTCACTGGTGACAGTAGATTTAGGCGAGTCCAGTTAGCATAAACTGAGCCAGGTTTCACTTCTGGTGTTCTCGTGTAACTTGGCAGAGCTGTGTGGGAGTGCTGATGTACCGTGGTGCTCTTGTGCTTACAGCAACTGCAAGGCATGTTTTATGCTCTGCTGTAATCCCTGCAGACCTCTTAGAGCTCTGACTGCTTGTGTGGTGCTGGATCTCAGTTATTCCAGTCCTAACACAGTATCTGTTTGACTTGAATGGTTATACTTGCTTTAATAACTAACTGAATAACTGAAACGCATCGTTCCCATAGCTGCCTGTTAGGTAAGGTATTGCATCACTTTTTATGTGACTGATTAGCCAGCATCTGAAGATGACAGTGGCTTACTAGAGAGGTATGGCTTCAATCCCAGATTGTGTTTTCCCTGCTGTCTGGACTTCTTCAGTTATTCAGGGCTGAATTCACAAAGCAGAACGATGTGGAGCCTTTGCTCTGATCTGGTAGATGGGAGCAGTAAGTCCATGCATCTGCCATGACCACTTACAGTGGGTCACAGCCAAAGGAGGTGCATTCAGTGGGGCACGCAGCTCTCCCATGTGTTTGTTCCCCTGTAATCTCACCAAGTGCATTTCCAGCACTTAGGGGAAAACATGACTTTTGAGCAGCTCCTTCCTGAGATGGCTTTGCCAACTACTGTTATGTCTGTGCCTCTGCCCTTTTGGGTGTTTGTGTTTAACTTGGTGGCCTGTCACATGTTCTGTCTGTCTCTTTTTTGTTGTCTAAAGGAGATTTCTTCCTGGGATCTACTTTGTATTTTTGCAAAGTAAATCTCGTTACTGCCTGTGTGAATTCAGCCTGCTCTATCCTGAATGCTCTTTGTATCTGCTTGTTTTTCTCTAATCCTCTAACCTGGCTGCTGTTTTTTCTCCTCCCCTCTGTCTTGTAGAGAGGTCTGAAGAATGTGTTTGATGAGGCTATCCTAGCTGCCCTCGAGCCTCCGGAAACTCAGCCCAAAAGGAAGTGCTGTATATTCTAAACTTTCTCCTTCCCCTCTTGCTGCTGCTTCCTCTGTCCCACTACTGTAGAAACCTGGTTAAAAACGAATAAAGCCACCTCTATTGAAAGCTGTTGCCTGCTTACCATTTTAGAGCAACCTCTGTATTAGCTCTTTGGACTGATAACAGTACTTAAGATCTTTAGTAAAACATTGTGACCATGGAACGTGAACTGGACTCGCTTAACTCTCTGCTGCTTGGGTTGCCAGATGTGGGTAGCTTTATAATTCAGGCTGTTGGGGGAAAGGATCTGGTTACATCATTACTCTAAAAGAAAAAAGCTTGAAAGAATAAGACGTGTTTGATCTTCCTGAATCCAGCTGGAAGAAGCGTTGCGTGTTTTCAATTTCTACTTGTGACTCTTGTTAAATGTAATTGCATGACAAAAGTACATGGAACGGTGATCTGCAAGTGATGCTGTAATGTGAAGGAATTTCTGGTTCTCCTTTGTGCAGTGAGATGTTTTTGTTGCAATTGCTTTGGCTGTCTGTGCTGTAGTGGAGTATTTGTAAGTCCTTGGGAAGGAAATATCAATGTATTTGCTACTGCTTTATGAACTGTTAAAACTCTCTTGCTTTCACTAACACAATAGAACATTTCAGTAATAGATTCTTAAAGCCTGTTACTGTAAGATGTAAAGCTGCCTCTTACGCTTCTGATTTTTATTGTTTTAAGGAGAAAAACGTCAATTGTAGTTTCTTCAAACTTTGAAATTAAAAACTGCGGTTGTTTGTATAAATGTCTGATGAAGCTTTATTCTGATTTGCTCTTCCTGGCTTCAGTTTAACACCTGTGTAGCCTACCTGCTTTGTACTCCTCCCATTTCAACTCTGATACCATGCACAGCTTCTGGGCTCTACCTGCCTGCTTCTAACCATGGGGTGTGTAGGGCCAGAATCCTGCCCTGAGCGTGTCCTGGACCAGTTTGATCATTGCATGCTTGCCTTGTCTCCTCTTCTCCCCTCGACACGCAGGTGAATGCCCTGCTGTGCTCCAATAGAGCAATTCCATTCGAATGCAGCACTTCCTGCTTTGTTGTTAGCATGTCAGATGTGTCACTGCCCAACTAATCATAAAAACCTGCCTTAAGGAAATGACTTCAGTACGTGTGTTTGCTTCTTGTGGAGTGTACTGGTCTATTTTCTAAGCACTGCGCAAATCAGATGCTCTGCCAAGGAACTGCTGGCTGCAGCAGTGCAGCTGGGCAAAGGAGATGTGGGGGGGTCTAGGTGTCAGGCTGGGATCCCTCACTGGAGGGGTTTGTCTGCCACCCGACTCTCTTTGCTTTTGTTTGTTTGAACTCAAAAATGAGACTGCCCCTTTCTCTCTTTGCCCCTTTTCAGAAAGGCCTAAAGAATGTATTTGATGAGGCGATATTGGCTGCCCTGGAGCCTCCGGAGCCGAAGAAGACTCGCAGGTGTGTGCTGCTATGAACGTCCCTCCACAGCCCCTTCTGCAAAGCTGGTGTTTGATGTCATACTAAAAAGCAATGTTTAAATCAAACTAAAGATACAAATTTTAAAATTTGTTTTTTTTTTTTTTTTTTTTGTTTTTTGCAATAATGACAAATACCCTGCACTCCCATCTCCCCCACACACGATCCCTGTGTGAGATGAGAATGTTAGTGTTTATTCCCCAGTGTCCCCTCAATTCAGTTAAACTAGTTAATTTTGAGTAATTACGTAGTATCGGAGAACACTGATCAGTACTAGTTTTTTATTTTGTTTACTGTTTCTAATTTGTTTTTTTGTTTAAAATCCAGGCATGCTTGGCATGACTTCTTCTGTAACAGACTAATTCTAGGGCTGTTTTACTGAAGCCTTGCCCCTTCTGCCAGTCTGGCAAGATTTAGTTCTGGTTTCAAGGACTCCTAGGGCTGTTCTGCAGCCAGCCAGCAGCCTGTGTCCTGTGTGTGAACAGCCTTTCATACTAAAGACAAATACAGGAAAGTAAGATGTCCCAAGCTGGTGCTCCTCTAAGGAGGAGTGTAGAAAATGTATCTGCATCTCCTCTGAAGTTGCCTTGTAACTCTATCTCTTCCCCCCCCCCCCTGGTTTCCCACTGTGCAAGTCATAAATTTCTGCCCTGTCCTCTAAGTTATGAAGTTGTATGAACAGAAGAATCCTTTTCCCTGGATGCACCATCAGACTTGGAAAATAACTCAGTCTCTTCATGAGCTTTTGGTCACGTCATGAAGAAATAACTGCACCTTTTAAAGCATGCCCACCTGGTTCAGTTGGCTTTTAACAAGCCCATCTTTCTGCCAGTTCTTTCTTATTTGAGAAATGCTTCCAGTGACCAGCATATCCACTGCTGTTTGGATGCACTGAAAGAAACTGGCGTGCATTGGAATGAGAGCTGGCCCTGGTGGTGCATCTCCCTATGAAGGTTTGGTGTCCTTTGAGGAGAAGTTGAAAGACCTGTCAGTAGGAAGGAACTGTGGGGAGGGCTTCCTAGTGTTCAGCATGGCACCATACAGGGACCAGTTGAGGAAAATCCCCTTTTTCTGCATTTTAAGTAACCTTGAAGCTGTAAGATGGGTTCCAGACCAACAAGGATTGTGTGCAGGATCGTTACATAGACAGCAGTATTCGTAGGGACTTTACCAAACAACACGTTTTGGCTTGCAAGTTAAATTTTTTCTTTTAGGGAAAAGACTTAGGGAATCTTCTCCATCTTCCCAACTCCAATATCTTGTCAACTCATTAGTGTTGAACCAATGCTTTTTCATGTCTAAGTTCTTTGTATATGCATTCTTTTCAGATGTATTAAACATAAAATATCTTCACAAGCCTGCCTGAGGGTAGTTATTTCTCTAGTCTTTCTCAAGTGTGAGGGACTTGAAAACACATGGCTTTTATCCTTGGTGAGCTTGCAAGTTAATGTGGGCCTATCCTTAATACCTAATTCTGTAAGATCTATCTACACTGCAGGCCTAAATTCTGTTGAGGTTGCTGTGATTTGTGACATAGTCACTGCCATCATACCAAAATCTGAAGGGGAGACTGGTTCTTAACTGAGGGGGGTGATGTACATGATCACAAATATTAAAAGTAGGCTTTGGGATGTTTCTAGTCTCTAACATCCTGTTCATGGGCAGATTAAACATTCAGGCAGGAGCAAGCGATGTGATGCTTACCTCCTGCTCCAACATGCACAGCATCTATTATGCCTGTAGGTGCACTTTGAAGAGAAAGGAGGTCTTGCAGTGTCACTGTTTAACTTGTGTTAATTACTAAAACACGTTCCAAAGGGCTTCATTAAAGGTCATTTTTATTTTAAGGAACTGACTTGTGAGTACTGGAATCTAAAAGCTCAATGTAAAAGGCGAACTTGTAACTTTCCAGCAATTAGTGCTACTGTTCTGCTTTGCACTTTGATTTTCACTTGCTGTGGGAGTACCTGGCTGTATATATCTGGCTTGCAGTTGGAAGCAGCAGGCTCAAATGGGCTCCTGCTCTTCTCCTTGCTGAACCTAGTTCGTGTCTAAAGTCAGCAGCCACTGGTGACCAAAGGACTGCAAATTAAGCAGGGGATTTCCTCTGAAATGAAGGGAGAATCCTCTATGACTTTGGGTTTCAAGTAGCAGACTTACTCTGCCAAGCCTCTTCTGTCTTGGATGCAAACTTGCACAGAAGTTGCCTGTAGCAGAGTCTTCTGCAAGTATTTTCTGGCAGTGATCTGTGCCAGTCCTTTCATCCAGGTCCGTTTGGTTAACCAAAAAGCCTGTGCTTTCTGGAAGTGTGTCACGAGGTTAAACTCTGCTCTGGAGACAGCCCTTAAGGCAGTAGGTGGTGGGAAAACCTCCTTTCTGTGTTGTTAGCTTTGCAGGACTGGCTGATAGTTCTGTGTGCCAGTCCAGAGGGAGGACAATGTGAGGAAGAACTGGCTGGAGAAGCACAAAGAGCGTAGCCTGTGAGTTGTCTCATACTGTTCTCCCTCTTGAGCTCGGCAGTGAGATCCCTTCCAAGTCAGGTTGCTCTGCATGGCCAGCTTCTGTGAGCTGCTTCTGATGGTTCCTTGGTGACGACCTACCTGAAGGCATTCTGAAGGCTATGGCAAAAGCGGTGGTGAGGAAATACTACTCATGTACTGCTTTTGGGATCCTCATTTTCAGCTAGCAGCTTTGAAAGCCAAGATCTTGAACACGGTGAGGAATACTTGGAGTTTACACTGATACTGGCGTGGCGAACCAGTACACAGTGTGAGCAGCGTGTTATTGCTTTTGCAGTAGGGCTTATCTGCTGGTTCCCATAGCAGCTCAGTAGACAGGTAAGTACATGCAGGCTGTTCAACTAAGTGCTCCCTGCATTCAGAGTGTCCCTTGTAAAGGGCCACAAGCCTTCAGGGAAGGCACTTGAGAACTGTATTAAGTCTTCTCTAAGCACTGAATGCTGAATGAACACTGAAGAGCAGGTTCTCATTTTAATGGCTCAGTTCCAATGATTGGGGTGCACAGCAGTCTCTTAATGAAACCTTGCAGTTGTGTAACTATGCTATTAAATGACCTTTTTTTTCTTGCATGAGGAATAGGTTAGTGAGCTTTGTTTTTTTCCATTGTCTCTTGTGTGAATTCATGAGAATCTCTTAATTCCTAACGCTGAGTTTTGTGTAAAAGCAGGTTGTGAACAGAGCTCTTGTTTCTGTTGGTGACCCCAGATGTGTGGCTCTGCATCTTCTGCATCTGCAATCATGGCTGCCTCAGCTGCGTGCTCCCACACCATCAGCTCTGTTTGGCCGTACCAAGCAATGAATACAGTCACTAATTGCACAGACATGTAACACCCTGCAGGATATTTTTCCTACTGAATTAGTGGACTCCACTTGTTTATTTTACATGGTCAGACTGATGCCAAAATCACTGCGAGGAAGGAGATATGAGAAGTAGAAGCATAGGAGGGACGTGGGAGCACACACAAAGTCTGAGTGGGTCAGCTCTGTCTTGTAAACATGTGCTGTGGTGCCAGATGGCATAAATCAGTTTGTTTTTCTGCTGTCCTGTTAACAGAAGTGAAGGCTGTATCAACCAATGGGCAATATATAACCTGGAGAAAAGTCCTGCCCTTTGCTGAGGGACATGATTGCATCTGAAAGCCAAAACAGGAGTTTGTATTCTAGGGTTGGTAACTGTTGGGAAGAGAGCTGTATGGAAATGGTTGTGTTCCCTAACAGGAGATAACTTGAGTTCACCCTTATGCTCTGTCCTTTCCTTGCTGATTCAGTCAATGGATGGAAATTCCCCTGTATATAAGCTGATCTAAAGTAACCCTGCTGTTTCTGTAGCTCTTGGTACAGGGATCACCTGCACAGCTGTTGTAAGTCAGGCTGATGCTAAGATCATGTCAAACTGGTGACGGGTTTTCTCCTACAGGTGTCCCTGTTGCTCTGGCAGCTTAGCTGTAGGGGGGTCTTTCATCATTAGAGATGTCCTTGTTGTGAAGGTTGTTGCTCTAGATGCAGCCAGACTATTTTCTTAAGCTTCTGGGGGATGGATGGGGTACAAACTGAGTTCTGCTTTCCAAGGAAGATGTTAATTTACTCAGGCATATCCTTTCATTCTGTCTTTCCTCTCTTTCCCATTAATGTGCTTATTCTTGCTATCAGTGCTGTGCATTATGCTTAAACGTAGCCTTTACTAAAACAAGGGTATTGGATTGTGTAAGGAAAGAGAAGCACACAAGCTGCAGGAACCTTGGTGGTTAGGTCTAAGCTAATCTCCAAGCTGCTTGTATGTGATGTGCTCTATTTCTCATCCCTGAGTGTTCTTGCAGTGTACTGCTTGGGTTTGTGTTAGGCTTATGGTTTATGAATGTGCCTCTCCCTGTCCTCATGCAGCTCAGCATTATTTCTTCCAGGTGACACAGCCCTCATGGTCCCACAGAGAAAAAGGCAGAAGAAAAGAGAAAGCTCATGTCTCCTGCACATTTGAATTGGGTATAGTCCTCTCTCTAGTAGCTTATGGGGTTTGTGTCTATGGGACCTGACTGGAGTTGACTGTAGGGCCCCAGTAACGCATGCTGTTACTGTTGGGTATGGTTTCACTTGGCAAGTCTGCTCCTCGTGTCTCTGCCGTTTGCTCCCATACACACAGCTAAAAGCAGACTGATTTTTGGCACATCCCCAAGAGACAGCGATGTCCTGTTACTTGGCCACCATCTAGGTCTCATTTTGCAGCTGGTAGCAGCTGCCTCCTTTTCAAAACAGCCCGTGAGTGGGAATTGAGAGAGCTGTTGTGTCAGCATTGCCCCTGACCCAGCCTTCCTGTTGCCTTAACTTGTACTAATGAGCTTCTCGCTGTGCGGATGTGTCACGTGGGGATGCGTCTGGGGTCCTGTGCTGGGGAGGTGTGCTGCTTTGCTTTCCCTTCCCACCCATTCTCTGCTCCCTTGGAGAAGCATTTCTCACTGATGCTCTTCTTCAGTGCCTGATCTGAGCCCCTGCTTGGGTGCCTGGATGCTTTCCTGTAAGGGAAACATGGTCCTGTTAAAGGGGATCAAGCACGTAAGAGGAAAGTATTGATTAAAAAACTCTAAAGGAGAATCCAGAAGTAGAGGTAGCAAAATGATGAGGTGTTGGTGTGTAGGGGGATGTGTTTTGAGTTACTTTGGAGTAGTAGCTGGGCAGGTAAGGTTTCAGTGCTAGGAAGTGAGGGATTTAATGTGGCCAGCCCACAAATAGTTACATTCCAAGCTGCCCTCTGGTGGTTTTGGTCTGTACGAAGTGAAAGATCAGCCTATGAGAAGATGTCAGCCACTTGTTGGGCCTAGTGCTGCCTGCATCAGGCCCAGCAGCTTCTGGGTTTGAGCTCTGCCTGCAGCAGCTGACAGAGTGGGATGTGGTGGGCATCCCTCCTGCATGGCCTGCAGTGCTCCTGGGTTGTATGGGTTGTTGGTAGAGCCTGATGTGGGGCCAAACAGAGCAGCTGAAGGGACACAGAGCTCAGTGTTCCATGTGGGGGTGGCTGGGTGAGGTGTAGGAAGGAGATGTGGGGTGAAGGGCTTCCAGCAGCACCTCCTGGGCTTTGCTTAGAGGTGGGCTTCCTTATTGGGGTGTCTGGGGGTGGGATTTTCCTTGCAGCAGTTACAGGGGAATAGACTGTGTGAAGACAGATGACATCTGGAGGCACCCTCTAGTAGAGGAGTCCCAAGAATTGCTGCTGGTGCAGTCACTGAAACGGATTGCTTTTTCCTGGATAATAAGAGGTTTCTGTACAGGTCCAGAATGATCTGCCAGCACTGTGTAGGATGTCAGCAACTGGAGTTATATGTAATTGTATGATGGAAGGGATTTTTGTCACACACACACACAGAAGGGTTACTTTATCAGATGTACAGCCCTGGAAAGGTGGGCTCTGCTGGCCACAGGCAGGCTACTCTGTCTTGAATTAAACACAACACCTAGAGCTTAGGGTGTGTTGTCTTTCAAAGAGATGCAACTTCCCTTTGCTCCCAGCTGTGTGGTTACAGAAAGGAGGAACTTACCCAGGAGAAATTTGCAGCCTTTTGATCCTTCCTGAATATTTTGGAGATGCCAACGCTTCAAGCTTGCCTCCCAGAGCTCCACAAAGGATGGTCTTCTTGATGACTTCCAGAAGAGTTGTTTGCCTGGTCTTTCACCTGCCTGTCCCAATTCTGGGCTGTGAACCTTCTTGAAATCATGAGTCAGTGCAATGTGAGAGGTGGTTCAATGTAAATGCTGCCATGGACATGGAGTGGGGCTGACACAGGTACAACAAACACCAAGTGAGATTGTAAGGAGAACCTTCATGTGTGGCTTGAGAACTGATGTCTTTCAGCAAGGTAAGTGACTGTGTTGACCTTCAAGGAGCCTTTCATTTATCTCACTCATGGCTGGCAAGCACGACCAGCTCCTTCCTTCACTTGTCTTGTCATACCTGTTGCATCCTCAAGGTGAGATCCACTCTGCTAACTATGTGTGTGATGGAGCTGCCAGCTGTGCTCTCTGGCAGGCAGTGCTGTGGTTCCATGGCAGCTTCATTTGGGAGCCCTCAAAGCTGGTGCTCCTATCATTGCTGCAAGGATGGGGGTGATGCTTTCCCAAGTCTCCAGCCCATTTCAGTCATGGGAGAGATCCCACATCTGCTCCCTGGGCTGTGTCCCCTCTTCCTTGTGTGCCCTGGGGGTCCCATGTCTTCTCCCATGGTAGAGAGGGACAGGAGTATGTGTGCAATCATGCAAATAAAGCTGCTCCAGTTGCATGCCTGCAGCGTGCAGCTCTCTGAACTTTGTCCTGCATGGTGTCAGCGTCCCTTGCATTGTAGGGTTTCTTTCAGTCTAACCAGAGCATTGCAATTGCAGCTTTCTAGCTATGGGGCACAAGCAAAAAGCCTTTTTCATTGCTCTGTGTTTCTCTGCACCCATTCAGTGGGGCTCTGGAGTTGACCTAGGCAGGATCTATGGATGGGGAACACTTGAAGTGTTTTTGAGGGTAGAGAGGCAAGCTCAGCAACCTCTTCTGAGGATGATAAAGCTAAAGCTGCCTCTGCTATGGCAGAGATGAGCAGTATTTTTATGTGGTTACTGTAGGAATCAGAACTCGTGTTGTAGCAGGATTCTTGCCTGGAACCAGATGACCTATAGTAAGAGATGTGTTTTCTGATGCCTTAGTGCTTGAGCATGGATTTTGGTCATTGGAATTTTGGATGCTTTCCTGCAAGAGGAAGAGCTGGTGTGTGCCAGTGGCTGAGAAAATACTACCTCATTTAGTCAGCACAGGAAATCTGGGTGTTCATCTGAGGCAAACAGATCTGGGTTGCTGTCCACATGCGCTTTGAAAATGCCTGACCCCTAAGGGAGATATGGATCAGATTTCCCAGCAGGTGTGAAGCTTTCAAAGGGCTTCTGTGAACCTCCCTTTTCTGAGAGCACTGAGATTCTAACCAGCATCTGGGGAGCTGGTGCAGGATGAGGCAGCCCTGTTGCTGCAGGATCAAGCAGCTGATACGTTGCTTTCCATCCCCAGGCAGGGATTTGGCATTTGCTGCTTAGTACTTGGCCTCTGCTGGGGCTGGCATCCATACTGATGTGCTCCCAGAGGCAGCAGGCTTTATTTCCTTTCAGTTAAGGGGGAAATAAAGATGAAGAAAAAGAAGTCTCTTATGGCAAAGCAAAGCCAATTGTCCCAAGAGGTGCTTATGAACCTGGCACTGACTGATTTTTAAAGCCCTGTTAAAATAAACTTCGAAATGCTTTGCACGATGTATTTTTTTCCTCTTCCTTTATTTGACAAATACTGATCACCCTGATTTGGTATGAGCTTGAATAACAACGATGGTCATTTGTCACCTACTTTGCAGCAGGAGAACACAAGGGGATGGAATCAGCTGCATGAAATAATGTGGTTTCTTACTGCTTTTTGGCCCATGGGTCCTGGGGGCCTTTCCAACTCTCCTCACCATCCTGTCAGCCACAATGCTGTCATTCTTCTGTGTTTATTGCAGGGACACAGACCAGCATCTGGGACAGAGGTTTCTTGCTTGCTTGTGTTTCTGCTGAGTGCAGGGTGGTGGCGGCGCTGCTGCTGGAGCTGTGGGTAAGGCTGAAAAGGGACTTGAGGCAGTGAGGTTTGATGGGGATGGTGTGAGCCTGGCCCTGACATCAGCAGAGCTCACAGGGAAGATCCCAGGGCTCATGTCTGGGTCAGCTGTGGGGCTGTAGGGTGTGCAAAGTTCTCCCTTCTCCTCTGTGAATGCTTATCCCTGTTTCTTACAGACTGCTGAGCAAGCTCTGATGACCTGAAAAGGAGCAGTTTAAGACCAGCCTGATGTTCTAAAGAGTGTGTCCCTGTTCCAGTATGTCCCACACGAGCCCTGTGCTCTCATAGGTCATCCCTGGGAATCCAGAGGTGATGAAGGGAGAGGGAGGCTCTGATTTCCTACTGGCAGTCTTCTCCCATCTCTTGGTTTCCTCTTTGCCTTCCCCATATATTCTGACCCCATTCTTCTTCTCTGTTGTATTTTTAACCCATTCCTTCTGCCTGCCATGTATCTGATTGTTTTCTTTCCATCTTCCCCACACAGCTTTACTCTCTATTCTTCCCCATTGCCCAGTTTTATCCCTTGTTCTCTCGAGCCGAGTCCTCCCTTACACACTGAGGCACCTGCTGCTGCCCTGACCAGGGAAGTGCCAGCAATTAGTGGCTGGAGATGTGGCCCTCGGTGGGGCTGAAGCAGCACCAGCTTGTCAGAGCTTTCCCAGAGGTTGGGATTTGGTACTGTTATGGTTTGTGAGTTTTTTTCTTTCCCTTTTTAGACTCCAGCACTGTTCTAGAGCCTTTTCCAAGAGGTGAGGCAAAAATGATTACTGTTATGTTTGCTCAACCTTAACTACAGCTGTACAAACTTTGTTTTTCCTCCTTAGGAATTATTACTCCAGTAAAAATTAGAACAGTTTACTTGTTAGTGCTATTACATGGTATCATATGTTTTTCTTGCTTTCCTTTTTGTCCCTTCAGCCCCTATTTTTCTTTAACAGAGACACTGCATTTGGGTTCTGGAGCAGCAGATCCACATAGGCCCATACAGCCCAAATGATCATGAATTGAGTTAGCAGCCAAACTGGCTGGGAATGCTGTGGAAATGTTAAAGCCATTTCCTTTGAAACGGACGACTGAAAAAATAGAAAATATTATTCTTACTATTTAGTCTCTTCTGTAAGCGAGCAAAGCAGATGTCATGCAGGTGGCATCCTTCCTTTATGGAGATGTGGCTTCTTCAGCTGTCCTGAGATGGGTGTTCAGGCTCCAAGCACAAAGGTATAACCCCCTTGCCTTGATGGATATTCTCTTCTCCAAGGTCATGTCTCTTGCCCTCATTTCTTTTCTTCCAGGTAATGTCTCAGGAGCTGAAGTTGCATCTTGATCCATCCCCCTTGTCTTTGCTAAACAGCAGTGGGATGAATAGTGACCGAACAAGTCCGACCTTATGATCTGACAGCAGTAGGAGAAGGGAGGAGGGATGGTTTTAAATGAGAACGGAAGATTTAAATGAGATTTTGGTAGGTCCTGGCACAGGCTGCCCAGAGATACCCCATCCCTGGAGGTGCTGAAGGCCATGGATGGGGTTTGGAGCAGGATGGGCTTTAAGGTCCTTTTCAAACCAGCTGTTCTGTGACTGTGTGCCAGTCCTGTACCTGCTGTGGCTTTGTGCCGCAGGGCAGTGCCTCTGTGCAGGCTTTCCCAAGCCCGCTAGATGGCAAACACGTAAAAGGTTTGTTCTTCTGCTCCTGGCCAGGGCTTGGTCCTGTTTGCAGTGCCAAGAAATGGGCTGCATAGTTTTTTTTCTTCTTCTCTTCTCTTTTTTTTTTTTTTTTTTTTCCCTGGGGTTGGTCTGTACCAGCAGCCACCGGCTGTAGGTCTAGTGCAATCATTTACATTTCCAGCTCCTTTTGTATAACATCAATACTGGAGAGTGTACAAACTGCTGAGCTGTTTACAACTGTGCCGGGGCTCTGCCGTCAACAGCGTGTTGCCTGCATTAGCAGCGTCCAGCTGGGCTCAGGCTGCTGCTGGACTGCAGGGAGCAGCCCAGGCTCTGTTGGTTTTGGCTTCTTCCAGCTGAACCCGGCCCTGATTCAGGATCAGGAAGAAGAGGAGAGAAGCAAGGGGTTTAACGTGGGAATTTGTTTGCCCTGATGTGCCGTGCTCTGGGTTTGCCCATCTCCCAGGATGCTGGGGGAGCTCATCTGCTTGCTTTTTGTATTCTGTATCTGTATCTATGTAAGGTTATTCCTGTATGGGGGCATGAGAGTGGGCAGAAAGCACCAAGTCCATTCCAGGTGTCCCTGTTCTCCCTGTGATGCTGCCCAAACACCCTTTGACATATGCTGAGTGCTGCTCTGCCAGTGTCTCAGCCTTCATTCTTTCCCTGGCTGGATGTGGTGAAATCAGATGGGATGAGCTTGGTGCTGCTACCCAATGCTTCTTCCCAGCTTTGGTTTCTGGAGCATTTCATGATCTCAAAGACCTGGGCAGCATCTTCCCTTCATGCAAGCTGTGACTTCTGATGGTTCAGCAAAGCACTTGGAGCATCTTGTGCTTCCTGAATGCAAGGGAACTTGGATCTGCCAGGCTGACGTGTGCCATGTGGTGCAGAACTGCTGCTTCCTCTAAACTGCTGCTCCTGAACAGCATTTGTCTGGGGAACAAGACAGATTTGTCTGGTAACGTCTTTGCTACTGCACCATTCAAAGTGCCAAAGCAATGGAGGAGCTTGGTGGATACAGGTACTTGGGTTGTGCAAAAGAGCTGCCTTTGAGAACCCCTCCAGATTTCAGTTTGTATCTTGGAGGACTGAAATATCGTTGCAAGTCTATTGGTAGTGCCTGGGAAGAACATGCTGCTGTGCCTGTAACACAGTGAGCTCAGGGGATGTCTGGAAATGGGAGCTTTGACCCCATGCCCTGTTGGAGCCCATCGTGCTCCTGGCCTCTGTCTGGAGGATGGTTTGCCCTGGGGCTGGCCTGTCTTCTGGCTCCAGTGCTGTGGAGTGTCCCAGCTCTGAGATGAATGAATGCTTTGGATGCACACCTACCTCTGCCTGGGGGAAGGATTTGAGCCACTGGATGCATCCACAGAGCTGGGGGGGAGGGAGAACATGCGCAGAGCTGAAAAATGCTAAATTGCCTATGAATGCAGTAATGCTTTACTGTGGTGCTGGGGGGAGCTGCTTAGTGCCCTGTGTTAGGGTGCCTGCTCTGCTGTTTTACCTCTGTTGGGTATTTGCAGAGGAGGAGCACCTGCGTTTTGATTCCTGCCTTGACCCCACTCCCTTTAAGTGCCTGTGCTGTGCTCTCTATGCTGCTCCTGTCTCGTTCCATTCTGCTGTGGCTCCAGCCTGGGTTAATCTGTCATATGGTTTTTAACCAGCCCACACAGACAATAAAGTATCTCCAGTCTCTGGCCTCATTCTCCCACCCTGCAACCAGCAGCAGTTTGGGTGTGAGAACAATGGTGCTGTCTAACAGACCTGATTTCATTCTCTTAGGAGGCTGCAGGTTTGCTTGCTGGAGATAACTGAGTTAGCTCTGTTATCTGGTGGGCTGTAGCTCTGGATACGTGTCAGTTTATTTTTGTGCTATTAAAAAGGAGTGTGTTGCTCTCACAGTCTGTTGTGAATGTCCTGCGTGGGAGCCAGCCTACAGGAGGGAGCAGGTGAGGGATGTGCCTGCTCTGCTGTGTGCAGCAGGGTGTCTGGGTTCTGCCTGTGCTTCCCAACACCCAATGACAGTGAGATGGGGTTTGGAGAAGAGCAGAGCAGGTGGGAAGGAGACTCTTCCACCTCTCTGGGCATCCTGTTCCCTGCCTGCCTTGAACTGGGCAGCCCAGCACTGGGCCCAGTGCTCCATGTGCCCTCTCCAGGGCAGAGCTGAGAGGAGAACTCCCTTGCTCTGCTGACCACAGTCTGTGCGATGCACCCTGGGGTCCCATTGGCTTTTCTGGCCACCAGGGCACGCTGCTGGCTCATGGTCACCCTATGGCCACCAGGACACCCAGGTCCCTCTCTGCAGAGCTCCTTTCCAGCTGCACAGCCCTCAGCCTACACTGAAGTTTGCAGTTGCATCTCTCCAGCTGTGGGACTCTGTATTCATCCTTGTTGAACCTCAACAGATACCTCTCTTTTGGGGTGTGGGGAAGCATATGGATAGCAATGCCTGTGTGCTACAACTGCTTTATCCCCCTGATTCTGCCCCAGATGTGTATTATTACTGCCTTGGGTATAGTTAGCACATGTCTAACAGTGCACCTTGTTGGTTCTGTCAGGGCTGGGTTTGCAGGGGAGGCCACAAGAGCTTCCCGCAGCTCCCCCCATCCTTGGCATCATCTGGCACTGTCAGAGTGCCTTGACTCCTAGGGACACGGCTTCACTTGCTGCAAACCTCTCTTCCTACCCACCAGGCTGCTGTGTAGTGCATAGGGATCACAGAGCAGATTAAGGGCTTAAACAGATAGCAGGCTTAATGGCTTGACCTCAGGACCTCTCCATCACCTGCATGGTGCAGCAGCCTGTGGGTTTCCTGGATGCACACAGGTGTGAGAATGGATCTGGAGCCAGGCATTGCTTTGCTGGAGAAGATCTCTGGCTCTGTATTGCAATAAGGCTTGGGCAGGGTGGGCAAGTGGTCCGAGTGTATGTGAAGGGGTCCTATGGAGGCAGAGGTTTGTCCCTGTCTCTGTGTTAGGGGGGATGTAGGGCTAATGTTTGTTTAAGCACTGCTCATCTCCTCTCTCATAGTGGGTGCCCTGGCACAATCCTACCTGCGTCCTGGCTTGGTTGATGGGTGGGGGATAAATGAGCATAGATACTGGAGCAGTGAAGAGCTGGAAATCAGCCTGTCCCTTCTTGGTCGCCAGGGACGTCCTGTTATTTCTCCTTGGAGCCCAAGCACAGTTTGCCCTGAAGACCACCTAGCACCTTATATCCTTGGTTCGAGTGTGCTGACAGTGCTTGTGCATGGCCCTGCTGCAAGGTCCCCTTCCCTCACACTGGTGTTTGCAGGTGCTGCTTCTTCTGGGTTTGCTATGAGGGACCTCAGGGGTGAAGACTGTGTCCCAAAACCCTGCTGGGGACCGTCACCAAACCCAGGAATGTCCATGGCTCCAGGTAGGACAGAGTGAACCTCGGGACAGCGTGGTGACTCACTGCCCCACATCTCAGAGGTGCCTAAACCTGGTAGTGGGGACCAATGCTGAGGCAAGGCGGCTCAGCAGCCTTCCCCCCAGGTTGTTATTTCAGCTGTTGGAGCCTCGGCCGTGCCTGCACAGGGCTGACAAACACCCCGCAGGTGCTGTTTGCAAGTGCCTTCTCCCCTCCGTCTCACTCACTCCCGAAGCGCTGCTCCATGGGGGCTGCAGTGTGGGACTCCCTGGCTGCCCAGCCCCTTCCCTCCCGATCCCCGGGGACAAGCTGGGAATACACGAGCCCTTGTTGCCTGACTCCATCCTGACCCGTGCTGCTAACAGAGGCTGCCTTTCTGCAGGCTGCGGAGCTGGAGGCAGCAAGAACGGCCTGGCCACCAAACTCCAAGGCCTCCGGGGCTGCCTCTTAACCTGGAGGAGCAGCGGGTTATTTGTGTTGCTCTTGGCAGGGATGCCCCGGCCCTCTAAAACACAGAAGTGAATGTGTGCGGAGGTGTGGGGCGCAGGCCAGCACGCGCTGTTTGTGTTGGACCCGCCACGCGGGGAATTAGTTCAACTCGGCTGCTAATTGCATCTGAAGTGCGGGGCTCTGTTGAATGGATGTGAACATGCGATGGGGACAGTGAGCACGGCTGGGGGGGGAGGGAGCTCAGACCTCCTGAGACCCCTCTGCTCTCTAACACTCCTGCTGGTGTCAGCTCCAGTGAACCTGCAGGGAGTGGAGGTTTCCCAGCCCTGATCCAGCACTGCAGGAGCGCTGGGATGGACATGTGGTGCTGCGCCATCTACTTTAGGCTAGAGATGGTGAACCTGCAGGGATGAAGCAGGAAAGCAGCACCAGGAGGTTGATGGCAGCACTGCATAGCCCCCAATGGTGTTTGTCTCTTGCTCTTCAGGCTACTTCCCCTATGAAGCTCCTGCTCGGAGCTTCCCCCACTGCCTGCCCCATCCCCAGGCTCTCGTGCCTGTAAACCCCTGTGCTCTGACTTGGATGAGAGGCTGTGAAGGATGAAGGGTGGAAGAGGAGGATTTTTTGCTCTGCAGAAGGGCTTCTGCTTGCACAAACGTGGGCAGACCTGCCTCTGTACCTCTGTCACCTCCTTGTACCTGGCCCTGCTGAGGCTTTGGCATGAGATAATGACACAATGGGCTCTGATTTTGTCCTCTGTCAGTCCAGCTGTGCACAGACAGGAGAGTAAATGCCTTGGAAGCACCACCTCTGTGTGTTACGTTGGGCATTTCAGAGACATTCAACTATGGGTACGTGCTGTAGGATGGTGTTTCCTTTTGCTGTCCAGCCACATCATTCTATACCATTACCATTCATGGAGCATAGACAGATAGCAGCATCAGCTCTCTGTCCTTAGGGTGGAAGGAGGATGTTGAAGGCTTTATCCTTTCCCAGAGCTGGACAAGAACTTGAGGAACTGCTGTATGTGGCTGTGGCCTTTGGAATGGGTCTGGGAAGGGCCATCAGCCACCCCTGCATCTGTCCTCAGCTCCAGCATCCACCTCAGGGATGTGCAGGAAGAGGCCAAGGACAGAAAGCCCTGTGCAGGCAGAGGTCCCTGTGGGGACATTAAGAGCTTGATTTTCACCCCGTTGACTTGCTTTGTGTCTCTGTGGACTAAAGCAGGCTGTCCATCCATCTCCTTCGTCCTCTCCCACCCCTCGCTGCCTCCCTCTCCCCCCCCCCTCCCCCCTTGTTCTTGGTTAGAAATTGTCATTTAAAGCCCAAACTCCCATTGTCCAAACTGGGATTAAGCACCATCTGTGCAAACTTTTGAGGCCATTTCTGTGACTGGGAGGAAACAGGATGACTCAGAGAGACATTGCGACACAAGATCAGTGGTGACCCAGGGTTAAGTGGGTGGATCTCAACAGCCCTGCTAAGCTCAGCCTGCTGAGGCACATGGCAAGGGAGCCAGCAGTCACTTTGGGAGGGCTGTAAGGTACCCCCTGACTGCCAGATGCTTCCAAATGGCATCAGGTGCTGAGCTTTGGTCCACCTGGTCCCACCGGTGGGATGCTCAGTAGGACTCAGCATTGGTGCAGCAGGTTGTTTGGTGTTGATCACCTCATAGCACACCTGGAAGGCTGCTGGCAGCTCTGGACTCATGCAGAGAGAGTGCAGAGTGGCTGATGGCCCTGTAAAAACCTTGACTTAACAAACAGATCCTCCTTCAGCTCCAGTGTCCTGAAGGAAGAAATCTGGGGGAAGAGTGGATATTTAGGTGGGAAGTCTAAGAGGATCAGCTGTTTTGAATGACTGTGATTGCAGGAGGTGGATCTGGATCCTAACTAGGGCATACAGCCATGTCCAAGGGGCAGAGCAGGGATCCTTTGAGTGATGGATGTGAGTGTGGTGAGTGAATTGGTTTTGTTTTTTAGAGGGGAAAAAGGAGTTTCTAGCTTGTAACCTTCTCCCCATGAACCACTGTGAGTTGCTTCTGGTTCACCAGGACACCACTGATGTGCAAGAGATGATGCTGGAGCAGCTCACCACGAGGGCAAAGCAGGGCTGGACAGAGAGATGGAAAGAGCACCAGGAACGCCTCATTTGGGATCAAGTTGCTCTACTCCTGCTCTCAGTGCTGTCTTTGCCTGTTGCATTTGGATGGAGAATTGGTGTGATGAGCATCAGCTCCATGCTCTGCTGGGAGTGTGTGCATCTGAACCTGGGATGCTGTGCACATGCAGAAGGTCAGTCCTATGAAGTGACAACTGGGGCAGGAAGTGTTAGAGAAATAAGTAGCCCTGAATGAGAAGCTGTGATTAAGACAGCTTTACGCCCCGAATCCAACCTGAACAGTTACAATAACCCCAGAGGTTGGTGAAATTATTAGGCAGAGCTTAAGTACAATGATATGAAGACAATGCTAAGGCAGGTGAGATTTTGATTGGCTTAATGCACAAAGCCCAGAAGAAAAGGAAAGGAAAGAATTTCCCCTGTGAAAATCTCAGCTGGTTCCATTTCCAGTGACAGTCAAAGAGTTAAAGTGATATGTTGGGAGTTATGAGTGTTTATCTAAAAGAAAAGTGGCAGGTGAAAGGGATAAAATAACACAGTTCTTAAAGCAATGCAATATGTTCGAATTATCCGAGGATCAGAGCTGGAATTTGGAAGGTAATATTGGATAGAAGGAAATGGGAGATGGAGACAGAAATAGGATGGGGAAAAGCAGCTTGAGGTGGCTTCCCCATTGGTTGCTGCAAAGGAAAAACAAAGGGGTTGGCATTGGGAGGACCACTGTGAAATTGTTTATTGGAGGGGATTTTTCTTGCACTTTCAGAATTAAGCTCAGGGCTTCTGCTATGTCAGGGTGCAGAGCAGACCCTCCTGAGCTGAGTTTGGCTGGGAAAACATCTTCGGTGTGTTCCTGTATGTGAGAACACGGCTGGAAATGGCAGCTGTGCTGGGATGACCTGTGAAACAACCATGGTTGCCTGGTGCTGAGATCCTTCCCTTTGCTTTCACAACCTTCAGGCATCAGTCCTTACTAGGAGCTCAGCTTTTCCTGGGCTGTTTCCTCAGGTCTGGTAGATCTCCAGCTCACGTTGGCTGAGAAACTTGGCAAGGGCTTGGGTCAATGCCTTTGGTCTGGCCAAAGGAGCTCAGGGTTGTGTTTGAACCTCTGTGTGCTTTGCAGGTATGACAGCATGCAGCAACCTTCTTTAACTGAGAAGAAGTTAAAAGGTCCAACCAAGAGCAGAGCATCACTGATGCTTTGCCTTCCCAAATCTGCAGGCAGCTCCAAGGTGCACCTCCATCATCCCAGCTTTTTTATCAGCATGACTTCTCCTTGCTGCAGCAGGTACAAAATTGAGATGGCAAAGTGACTTTACTGAGGAAAAAAAAGACCCAAAGGACTGATTTATTTTACGTCTAGTTCAACTCTGAGGTCCTCCCAGATGTTCTGGGTTTCTTGGTGGCAATTAAATGGCTGCAGATTTTCCTTGACACGTGATGAGAGCAGATGGTGCTTCTCTTGTTTCTTGACCAGCGAGGCAATGCTTGGACTTAATAGTAGATGGCTGACCTGGTTCTGGTTCCTGGTCTATACTCCAGTAGTCTCTGGTGAATGGAGGTTCTCTAACTGGTTGTCTGCTCACTTTGCAACCTTGCAGTGATCAGACCCTCTGTAGTGTCTGTCTGCCATGCAGCTCTTAGAGCCTGGGTCATCTGAAGAGACAGGACCCTGCATCTTCCAGCCCCTTCCTTACTAACTCCTGCTAGAATGATTCTCACTTGTATTGTAAAGACTCAGATGTCTTGAGGCTGAAACCGTGGGATGTTCTTCTTGGAACAGAGAGCAGCTGAGCTCTCCAGCCCTTCCTCCCTGCTTGGAGCTCACAGCCCAGCCATAACCTGTTCAGGTGTGCTGGGTCCCAGTTCAGCCCCCAGCCTGTTTCTCACTTTTTCTTGAAGCACATTCCCCGGGAGACATCAGAGAGAAAGCGGGTTACGCTACATCAGCCCGGACAGTGCCATAAGAACAAAGGGACCGAGAAGTTCATCCACTGCCAACCACAAGTGTTAATGGTCAGATCTGGGAAGGATCTTCTTGCCAAGTCAGGACCCTGGCAGGAGGGCTCCCTTCTGTGTGATCCATTGGGATGTCCACAGGGCCTGGTGCTGGATGCCAGGAGGATGCAGTGCTCGGCTTCAGCCCCTTCTTCCCTCTTAGTCTCCATGGGGTGTTACAGTCCAGCCTAAGGCAGGTTGCACAATTTATTTTCCTGTACTTAAGGCAGGATTTTGGCAGGCAGGGCTGGGAGGCCTCTCTGAGGAGCGCTGGCCAGGCTCCCTCCTGCTGCTGTGGGATCCTGCTGCTGTCAAAGCTCTGCTCTGCTGGGCATCCTGCAGTGCTGTGCTGCACATCTGAGCAGTGCTTACCCCAGTATGGGTGCTCCTCTGTCAGACCAGACCCATCCTTTATGATGGGCAACAAGGAGGTCTCATTCTCCTTTCTGCTCATGCAGGGAGAAAAGCATCTTTCTTCTCTGGCTCTATCCTCTGTTTCTCTCCATCACCTGCATTCCCTACAGGTGATGTATGTAAGTGCATTGCTTTGTGAGGAGGGCAGCAGAGTGGCTGAGTGTTTTGGAGAGGGAGGATGAGATCGCTGGGAGGGAGGGAAGCATTCATGTCCAGCAAAGGACATTGAGATGATGTGGCCAAAGCAGCTGGAGAGAAATAGGAGCTCTGCCCGCGAGCTTGGCCACGTCCTGCTCAGCTGCTCAGGTGGCAGATGTGAAGCCCAGGAAGGATGGAGCAGCTGGGATTGAATGCACATTGACATACACAAAGGGAGTGTTTTTCAGGAGAAGAAGGAAGGAGCAGAGATGATGGTGAAGTTGGTGGGGAATGGGAAAAATCCCCACGGAGCAGGGTGGGGAGAGCTTGAAGGGGATGTCCTGTTTTCACCATGATGATCTTGAGCTGGCAGTGGGATGTCAGGATGGTTTATGCATTGGGGTGGGGATGTTGGCCCATGAGTCCTCAGAGGAGAGAGTGAGCTCAGCAGGGAGAGGGTGGCAGAGGGCTGTGCCAAGCCTGTGGGGCTGGCACAGTGGAGAGCATAGGGATGGGCTCTTGGCTGAAATACAGCAGGCAAGTGACACTGGTGGTGTGGGGCAGGCAGCAGCAAGTGGAATCTTAGAGGGGTGCTCAGGGTTGCGCCATCTCCTCCACCCTCCATCCCAGTGCGTGCAGCAAGAGTTCCCCATGTCAGCTGGGCTTGGAGGTCTTCTCCAACCTCAGTGATTCTATGGTTGTGTGTGGAGGAGAGAGATGGCACAGCCTCGCAAGAGGCTCCATCCGAGGTCACAAAGGAGCTGGCAGCTCTCTGTGCCTTGTTTCAGTGTGGGGTGAAGCACACCTCTGTTCCACCACTATGCTGGGAGTTGTGGGGGAATGGAAATGGTCCTGGGGAGGGGATGGGACTCAGTGCTCCCTATGCACCGCTGGGAGCACCCTGTGGGCAGCTCTCCTTTGAGCTGAGGGCTCCTGAGAGCCCAGGGGAGCCTGACTGCTAAGGAAAGAAAACCCCATGGCTAATTCAGCACAAACTCATTATTTAATAGACAAAGTCAATATGAAAAAAAGGCATTTCCCTTCCCTCCCTGAAATTTACAGTTATGAGAAGAGCCAGAGAGCTGCAGAGCCAGGCTATCTCTGGGTGACATTTACAGGGCTCAGCTTTCATAGCAGCTTGAAAAAAAAAAGAAATCCCATATGTGCAGCAATTATCTACACGCTGATCTGGATTGTCTTGTTCAGCTTTGGCCCTCATCCTAGATGGACAAGGAGCAGAACGCTTGGCTAGTGGCCTGAGGTCTGTGGCCTCCTCTGCATGAACTGGAAAGAGGAGGAACAGTCTCCAAGGTACTTGAGAACGTGCAGCCTTGGGACCTAAGGAGATGGAGAGGGGGAGTGCAGCTCAGATCCCCGCTGGAGGCTCAGTGCTCTGCCCTTGGCCAAGGTGAGAGAGGTGAGCCTTGTTTGATGCTGCTCTGAGCTCAAGATGGAAGTGGCTCAACACTCTGGATTGGGGTCACCACCTCCTGGTGCCCTTTGATGAAGGTTTTGGGAGCTGGGGGACATCAGGTCCCTTGGTGCTGGCCTCCCTTGTCCCACGGTGTGGGGGAAGCCAGCAGGGCCCTGCTCCAGGCACGCGGCTTGGCCCCAGAGCCACAGCCACTGCTGCATCAAGTCAGTTGTCAGAAGCCTTCCAGCCGGACGCTGTCTGGAGACCTTCCAGCGACCACAGGCTCTCCCCCAGCCCATCACTGCCACAGCACAGACAGCATTTAATGGATGTCTGTGTGTTCCCCTAACCTTTCCCCTCTCTAGATGAAGCAGGGAATAAAAATAAGCCCGCAGGTTTGTGAGGACCCCCAGCCCAGACGGTGATGGCCACAACCCTGGGCTCTTCTGGACCAGAGTGGAATGGGCCATCTCCAGGTGTGGAGCTCCCACTCATACATTACTGCTCAGTGAAAGCAGTGCCATCCCACACCAGCTCCTTGCAGACGTTCCTCTTGGCTTGAGGTGCCAATTTGGGGTTTTTTCTTTGCTCCCTTCTGCCTCTCAACTCTCAGACAACTGCGTGAGGGAAGAGAGAAACTGGTTCAATTTCCACCTCCCCTCACAGTGCCCCACTGCTTATTAGTTCTCCACATACTTCGTCCTGCAGCCCAGCAGCAAGGGCTCTACGCTAACCCGATCCCAGGCAGAGGGGAAGTGGGAGCGGGTAGGACAGCACGTTATCCTCATGGCACTGCTGCAGACCAGGCTGTGTGGAGAGGGATGGCACGTCCTCCCATCCCAGCAATTGCTTCCATTTCTACTTCTGCTCTCCTCACTAGTGACTGGGATGGGGACGGGCTGTGTATCATCTTATCCCCAGGAGCCCTCACTGAGTGTGCAGAACGGCCCCTGGGGAGATCATGTGGAGGAAGAGGAGGAGGAGAGCTGGCCGTGGGATGATGGTGAGCAAGGCTATGGAAAGAAGGAAAAGGAATCCCCTGGGATTCCCTTCCTTCTCCCAGCCTGTCCTTGGATTGCAGGTACCCTGCTTTGCACCAGCAAGATGCTGAGGTTGGGAGGTAAAGGGCTTTGCAAGGGGACGGGGAACAAAGTGGGAACATCATGTCCCTTGACAGCCCAGGCAGCTGCTGAGGAGCTTCTGTAAATCACAGCAGCTGCCAGAGCTGCTCCAACAGCTCATCAGTGCCCAGGAGGCCTCAGAGCATCCCCGAGGCTCTGTACGTGCACACTCTGTCCACTGACAGCCCTGGATGGGCTCTCCCTGCCTTGTGATTAACACCCACGGACAGTGCCACCCCGTCCCCATCTCCCCATCCTCTGCAGCACTCACAGCTGCACGTCCTGGCTGCGCTCCATCACCTCCCAGCCGTGCTCTGGGATGCTTAACACAAGCCTGTAACAAATACAAACGATTGTGACAGAAGATACCCGGCGCCTAACGCTACTCAGCCTCAGGTTTAACCATCTCCCGTTTGCAATGCTCCGGGGTCAGCGTAGAGTATCCGATGAGGGCAGGCAGATCCCTGCCAGCTGTGAGGTCAGGCACATCCCTGTTCTGGCTTCAGCAATAAATAAGCAAACTGACCAGAATAAAAAATAACAATGATCGCTTTTTTTTGTTTTTTTTTGGGGGGGGGTGGGGGGAGTTTTTTTTTTTTTCTTTTTTTTTTAAACTTTAAATATATATATTTTTTTGCTCCTTTCTTTTAAAATCTCTTCCTCCGGGGCTCTGTCTCTGTATAGAGCTGTGCTCTCCCTGCAGTGTCTGGGTCACTTCCTCAGTCCTGGCCATGGGGCAAGAGAGAAGCAGGGTCAGTTAGAGAAGGGAAGGGACGGCTGCTCCCCTCTGTGCATCACCGGCACGTGTGGATTTCCACCACCCGATGGCAGGGTTTGCACTTGACAGAGCAGCACCAGTGGAATTTACAGCTGCACCTTTCCACCACCTCCACTTCGTCCGTATGGAAGCCCCGACCGCAGCACATGAGCTCGCAGCCATCGATGGCCTTGGAGGTCTTGTTGCACTGCCGGCCGCTGGTGCCCAGCACCCCGTTCTTGAGGTCGTGGTCACAGAAGTCAGGACTGGAGTCCAGGTAGACGAGATCCTCGTCCGTGTGTGGTTTGAACTGGGAGTTTTTCGGCACCAGCACTTTAGTGGAGCCGATCTCGCTCTGCTCCACCTCGGTGGCGCCGTCGAATTTCTCCTTCAGCACATTGCCCACTTTGCGGAATGGGGGCATGGCTTTCCAGCACGTCTTGAACTCACATGAGCCTGACACGCCGTGACACTTGCACTCCACCCGCATGTTGTTCAGGATGGCCTGAAGGAGCACAGCGGAGAAACAAGATGGGGTGGTGAGTGTGTGATGGGTATGGGGTGTGACATGGAGTCACAGCACCAAACAACACCCCGAGTTAGAAGCAACCCACACAGATCCCCAAACCCAACCCCTGGCTGCACACAGCACCACCCAATCCCAAACCCTATGGCTGAGTGTCCCAGCACTTCCATTGAGGGGCTGTGCCCACTGCCCTCTGGGGCACAGCCTTCCCCTAACCCCCCCCACAGCCCCATGACCCTGATGCAGCAGTGACTGCAGACCCCATGCAGACCCCCATCCATTACCTTCCGCCCTGCCTCGTTGTTGTGGAGGTTCATCAGTGCTCTGTTGGAAGATGCCCCTTTGCTCCTCTCCCTGACATCGACAAAGGACTGTGAGAAGGCCACGCCGTAGGCAATGTTGTCAGAGCAGCCGGACCACTGGAAGCCTAAGGCACAGTGCAAGGATGGGACAGATGAAGTTCACCCTCCTCAGCCCTACTCTTGCTAAAACACTGCTGTCTTGCTCCCCAGGCCAAGGGGTGGGGGAACAATGTACCCCCGAAGCTATTCTCCCTGGTACCTTTTCTGCAGCACTTACATGGACTCTCAGTAGGCTTTAAAACACGTTTTTATATATATATTTTTTGCCCTTTCTCTAAAGGGTGGCCCTGGAGGACGGGCATTTTTTGTGCATCATGTTATCCCTGCTTTGCACGCTCACCCTGTGGGCTGCCTCCTTGCACCGTGCGGTCGCATCCACACTTGTCCAGCTCACCGCTGCTGCACGCTCGGGTCACAGCGAAGGCCACCCCTGCTGAAGAGATGGCGTAGACAAACGCTGCCTCCCGCGTCCCTGCAACAACAGTGGAGAAAGGTGGCAGGAAGCTCGAGGGGGTTTTGTGCACCGAGATGGGCTGCTCTACCTGCCCACCCCCACATTTGGGGTGCCCCATGCAGCACGATCATCCTCCCCACCTCCCTGTCATGATCCAAGTATGGCAAGATGTATTTGTTTGGTGCCAAACCCAGACCAGCAGACACCACACACTGCTTGCAATAGTGACAGAGCTGGCAGCACATGGATGTGATGGGCAAGGTCATAACGCAGCAACGGAAAGGATGCAAAAGCTGTATTGCAACATGGGGGGAGCTTTCATGGTGCTTGTAGGGCACTTCTGCTGTAAAACCCCTCCTGCATCCAAAAATGTCCTATTTCCTCAACCAAACTGGGGATCACCCCCTGCAGCTGCAGATCTGTGGCATCATCACGCAGTGTCCTGTTGTTCCAAGCACCTCCAAAACTGCAACACAAAGCACTCTGCAGAGCGCCCCGGGCACAGCAGGACATTCCCGTGCCCACCTGCACGGTGGCACAAAGAGCCCATTTGAGAAGGGGGAGAAATCTGGATGCAAACACGCGGGTGGCTCGGCCAGGGACCGCGGCCGTCAGCTCTTGCAAAACTCAAATCCCCGCTGTCCTCTGAGGTCGAGGGTGGCTGAGGACACGGCCCCTCCGGCTCCAAAGAAGCAGGGCTGGCATTTGGGGTATGCTAGGGCTGTTTCAAGGTAGGGGGTGGCTCGCCGGTCGGGCAGAGGGCAGCTACTTTGGTGGTCGCAGCCCAGACTTTGGTGGCCAAGCAGCAGTGGGCTGGGGAGGGCTCAGCCAGCACTGGGCCTGAACCGCCTCCAAGTTAATCGAGGTTAATAGTAGGATCGTGTTGGTCGGTTTTGCGCTGTGGCTGACTAAAAAGAGGCGACTTTTAGTTTCTGGTATTTCTGGTATTTCCAGTCCTGAACCTTCACAAGAAAGAGATCTTCACCCCTGTGTGGAGGGGAGGAAAGTCAAACAGGGAGCTGGGGGCAGCCATGGCCTGCGTTCTGTGGGATGGGAAGGGACAAGAGTGGCACCCCAGGGGAGGGAATACCGCTCTATGGGGGTGGAAGGAACCTTCCCCTCCATTTCTGCACCCTGGCAGGGTTTGGACCCCCAGGATGCCTGAACCCAGGCTGGGCTGTGGGGCCTGGCCATAAATCTTCACTGCTCTTCAGAGGGTCTGGGTGTGCTGTGTTTTACTCTCGCTGGGCGGCAGAGGGCTGTCCTAACATGAGAGCTGCTCTGCTTGGCAGCAGTCACTGCTTCGGCGCTGCTCAGTGCATCCAGCACCTATGGATGCAGGATGAGGAGCTGGGGCATTCAGCCTGCAGAAGGGAAGGCTCCGGGAGACCTCTGGTATTCAAAAGGAGCTCATGGAAAGGAGAGAGTGCCTTTTTAGATGGGCAGATAGTTATAGGACAAGGAGAAATGGCTTTGAACTAAGAGACGGCAGGTTTATATTTGACATTAGGAAGAAATTCTTGCCCCTTCCCTGGATGTGCTCAGTGCCAGCCTGGATGGGGCTCTGGGCAAGAAGACCTTGGATGATGCTTAAGGTCCCTTCCAACCCAAGCTCACCTTGTGTTACCACCTTGCCAAAGACAGGCAGGGTGTCCAGCGTGGAGCAGTTCCAGCGGCGGTTGCGGAATTGATACTGGCACTCCTCGATGGCCAACTGGGCTCCGCGCCGCACCGAGTCCATCACCTCCAGGTTCCGTTTGCACATCTGCACCTGGCGCTGGATCAAGCCCTTCAGCTTCTCGCAGGTCTCCTCCTCTGAGATGCTCCCCACTGAAGACAGCTTCGCCAGGTACCTGCCGTGAGAGCACAGCTGTTAGGAGGTAAGGGATGGGGAGCATAGACCCAGGGGCACAGCAAGGAGACCCAACCTGTCATCCCCTGTGTAGCTGAGAACCGCTGCACACCTGGGTAGCCTGCAACGTGTGCCTCCACAGGTTGCATTTCTGCACGGCAGACAGCAAGCACAAGGAAAACAGGCAGCCTTCTGCAGCCTCATCCCCTGCCTCTCTGGGAGCCCAGCTGCTGGCTCCCCTTTGCCTCTGTTGCCTGCATGGAGGATATTTTCAGTGTTGTCTGAATGTGCCCGGTCAGGTCTCCTGAGTACCGGCACATCCAAGCGCTACTAGGAAAAGCCAGAGGTCTCTGAAGTCAGCCAAAACAAGCAGGACAGCCGCTCGGCTGCCAGCTCCAGCTGCCACACAGCTCCCACACTCATCGCTGACAAACATCACCCTCCAAACCACTTCCATCACCAAACCTGCTTTTAGCACGCTGGTCCGGCCCCCAGGAGCTGCCAGCTCTCTGTCAATGGGGGTTCAAGCAGGGCACTGAGTGCCAGGTGTGAGCTGACGTGGCAGGTTATAGGACTACATGGAGGTGACCACTGCCCCATCCTCTGCAGGGCATGCAGAGAGCTGCCCCTTCTCAATGCAAGCTCATGGCATCGCCTCATCTGCCCTGAGTGATGGGAGCACCAAGCGAAGGCTTTTCGGAAGCCTCATTCCTCGACTCTGCCTTTCCCAGCCCTACAGAACTTGTGGGTTTTTTGTTTGCTTGTTTTTTTTCCTCCTCCTCTGAGTTACGACATCCTGTGAAGGATTTTGTCTTTGAAGCACTGCTCGCCTCTGAGAAGTGACCATTCGAAAGTGGCTCCTGCTTCCTGCCCATTCCCATGTGTCCCAGGGGTCAGATCTGCTGACTTCAGCCACAAGATCCAGTTGTCACAGCCTCTTCCTCCCATTAGCTGTGCCAGCCTGCCCCAGGAGGAGAAAGCAGGATTTTCTCTCCTGTGCATCAGCAGAATTATTCACCAGCTTGGTTTCGTGCTTATAGAGATGGTGAGAAAGCAGGGTTGGCTTGCAGTGTCCGTGGGGAGTCTGCATGGCTGGCTGTGAGAAGCATCCAGCTTTCCTCATGCATGGAGGTCACTTGATGCAATGCTGCTCGGGCAGTGGGAAGTGGCAGGCAGATGTGGTTTCAGAGCCAAGCTCTTTTCTAGCCTTTATACCAGCTAAGCATCTTTGCCCAAGGCCTTCAGCTCCTCCAAGGGCTCAGCCTGCTTGCAGAGGATGAGCTGCATAGACCAAGAAGACAGCAGCAAACCTCCCTTGGGATCATTCAAGATATTGGATGCTGGGTCCACAACAGCTGGATGGGAGGGAAAAGAGCTATCATTTTAGTTGGTGCATGGGGAAGCTGATGAACACCAAAGCAATCAGAGTTATCCTAAGGCACCACAGGCCAACTTGGAGCCTGGAAAACAAGAAAACTGCTTCCATTGCTGAGCCACAGGTGGAATGGCCACGTTGACTTCAGCTCTGCTTTTGGAGGGAGGCACCATCTCCTTTTCTCATATATTTCCCAGCTCAGTGGGATTCTTCAGGCGATGAGAAGCTATAAATTCAAAGCACACATGAAGAGAAGTGTGACAGGAGCCTTTCAAGCCTTTCCAAGTAGATGCGCCTGATAAGACACCTCCCCAGAGAGCATGTAATGGTATTTGGGATGATAAAACAAAGGACAACGATGCTTCAAAGATGGATACAGCTCCCCAAGAGCAGGTCTGGTAATTTGTTTTGCAAGGCAGGGAAATAAGGTGAAGTTGTCCAGAACAATTTCTGGTCTCTTTCCCCCACCATTCCTCCTCAGAGATGCTCCCAGTCTGCAGTGCACAGAGTCCCTCGGTGCTGGGGAGCTCAAGCAAGACACCGCACCCAGCACTCCAGGGTCACCATGGAAGCCCCATTTGAGCCCTGGATTAGGACTTGAGGCTCACAGGCAGCTTCAGAACAGTCCTACTGGTGGAAAAAAATAAACCCAAATAATGGCATATTTCCTTCCCTTTCCAAGACTGGGCAAAGAATGTTTCAAGGGTGCGAGCTGCTGCCCAAGCCATTCGTTCAAGTCTTGTCTTCTTGCTTCATCATCACATTTGTATTTCTTTTCTCCTGCCTTCACATCCAGACAAGTCACTCACAGAACAAGCTCCCTTTTATTAAAAATCACTGACTTAACACAAAACCGACAGAAAGCCCTTCCTTTTTTTCCATCCGCAGCACGCAGATCAAGGTTGAAGTCCCATAATTGGAGTATTTGCAGTTGATCCACTCTGCGAGATGGCAAAGAGGGAAACCTCAAATCCCAGGAGATCTGAAAAGGCGAAAAAGCCCTACTTAAATACAAAGAACGATGATAATTTTTGCCATGGGGGTTGGTAGGTAGAGCCAGAAGGAGTGGAGGGAATCCATGGAGGGAATTCCCTGCTATGGGGAGGTGGGCAAATTGGAGTCACGGACTGATCCTCCATAGAGGTGGTTCAGGGAAGATACCCTAGATATCCCAAAGTTTCAAATCAGAGATGCTGAGATGAACTCAGAAGGTTCACTCTCTTCAGCAAATGCCCTAAATCATGGGGATACCTGCCAGGCTAAGGTCCCAAATGGGATGTTGCAGGCTTAGCAAAGGCAAAAAAAAAAAAAAAAAAGGGAAGGGCAAAAAAAAGCAAGAAAAGAGAAATCATTGGTCCTGCACCCTGGGCATGGGGCTGCTGGAGAGCTTCAGTATGGGGAGTAACTGGTCCAGCTGACAGCCCTACAACATGACACGTCCCTCCCAGCCTGGCCACCCCACTCCGGGATTAGATGTCCTTCCTCTCCTTTGCTTGTAAATGTAAACCACGATGCGCAGTGTCGTCATCCGAAGGCCTGTCTGTTTCTTCCCTGGCAGAAAAGCAGCTCTCCAGCTTGGTTGTACATATCTCATCTCTGGATTAAAACCATGTTTCTCACACCCTAATCCCCACCTCCAGCTGCCAGAGCAGTGTCCCATGAGGAGGCAGTGTCCCCCTGCCCAAATTGGGGCACACAGCACAAAACAACCCTCAGATGCTCAAACTTTGCCCCCCCCTCCCAGTCCCCCTAACCTGACATTGGACATAGGATGTGTAGAAAACATCCTTTCACACATCCTCCTTTGCTCAAGTTCAGCAGAAGGAATGGCTGCAAGAGGAGGCAAGTGCAAGCCATGGGGCTGAGCGACATGGGAATTCCCCCGGTGCAGCGCTCGGGGCTACACCTGGGTTGGAGAAATTCTGATGAGTTTTTTCATTTCAATTGGAATTTGCAAACATGCAGAGAGAGGAACCTTCTGCGGGACTGGTTTGATCTCACCCAACTTCCAACAGACCCTGGGCCGCTTTCCATTGGCCAAGAGATTCAATTAATTCTTTCCCCCCCCCCACCCCTCCCCTCTCCTTCCACCCCTCCAACCACCCTGAGTAATTTTGTGAAAGCACAATACTGGCTCCAGTTCTGCTGAGCCAGGCAGATCCTGCACGGCACCTTCCCAGCTGCACACCGCAGCCGCTCTGTGCTGGAGGGATGCATTCGAGCTCACCTGCAGCAATGGGAGCTGAATCCCAGGGCTGGAGGAGATCAGCTCCTGGCACCCAAAGCACCGCCTGCCCTCCGCCCAGCCTTGGGAAGCACCATTTCAGTGGGTTTGCAATGCTTCCAAGCTTTGTTTTATGGAAAGAAAGAGGTGTTGTAAGAGCCCGTGGCGTTTATGAGGAAATATAGAAGAACCTCCCGCAAACTGCTGACCTCCGGGGGTTGCTCAGCGATTTCCCATTTGAAGAAAGCCCAAATCCATGGCTGCAATGCAATTCTTTCCATCTAGAAGGATGAGTTAATTGGGAAGACAACAGCTCCCAGCAGCGCAATGCAAGCATTTGTCACTGCAGTGCGAAAATCTTCTGACTCATGGAGACACCACCAAACAGTGCAAAAAGAAGAAATCTGCTTCTCTCCATTGCTTGTGTTTGGAGCTGAGCAGATCCTGTCCTTGCATGACCTGCAATGTGAGTGAGATAGAACCACCCCATGTCCACCCTCCCTTGGATAAACCTGTGCTACTCTGTATGAGGGTATATTTTTATTTAAGGCTTCACTGGGGAAAGAAAAACGCTATCTATCATCAGTGAGGAGCCAGGGAGCATCGATCCCTCCTGCCACGAGCTAAACTGGATGGAAGTTCAGCATCATGATTTGCAAAGGCCTTTCCTCTGCAGGATGCAATCCTTAAAGCCATCTGTTTTCATATCTGAGCTCAAAACACAACCCTAAACATGCAACATCCCCAGGGCGAGCAAAGGAGCTGAAAGCAAAGAAATTCTCCATTGGACCCAATCTGAGCAACTCTGCCAAAGTAGATGTGACTGGGGAGTCATCCTGGTGCTGTCTTTGCACTGAAGATAAGATTGCAGGGAGGGGAGCAGGGATCTGCGGGTGCAGACGTACCCTGGAGCTACTTGCACCTGCTGAATGGTGCGGGGCACCCGAGGGGAAATGCTGGACTGGTTCCTCACTGGGTGGGAAATGGGAGAGTCACAATGACAATGCGAAGAATCCTGCATGAAATGGGACTGAAACAGGGTGGGGGTGAAGTGAACTTACGGCTGTCGAAGCTGGGGAGATTTGTCTTAAAAATGGAGCCTGGCTTAAGATCAGAGGGATGCGAGCAGAGGACCTGGGTCTGCTTCACCTACATTGCACATTGACACAAAGCAACACAGCATCAGAGCTGAGGTCTGCACAGGCTGAGCACTGAGCTGGGGTTTGTGGAACACCTTGGCATACTCAAATGAATGGCAGCCCCAAAACCCCAAACCTTTTCATCCCTCTCTCCACCCCCCGGAAGCAGTTGCTGTTATCCAGGCTTGTTTGGACACTTGCAAGGTCTTCAAGCTTTTATTTTTCATAAAGGTTTTTAAAAGCCCAGCTGCGCTCCTGGCCCTTTAAACTGAGTCTGAAGCACAGATGGAAGTTTTAAACCCCTGTAAATAGGGGGTAGATGGAGCTGCTAGTGGCACACCCTGCTTTGAGCCTCCTCCAAAGCCACTTTTAGATGTGTAAGAGCAGGAAGAGGGAGAGAGGCTGCAGCAACTCCTAGAAAACACAGTAAAAAGGGCCCTGCCCATGAAGGACCCCCGTGTCACTGATGCTTTTCAGACATGGGAATCGACTCTCGGGTTCAAGCAACCCAAAACTGCCACAGACACAGCAGCAGGTCCAAGAGCTGAATGGAGGCTGTGAAATGAAAGGTGCTTTGGGAATAGCTGAGCTTCTCTTCGTGTATGAAGCACATCCCAGGACTCCTCCAGTGGGACCTTCCCATTATGTACATCACAACCAGACAGACCTCAGAGCACCAACCACTGTCCTTCACTTAACATCAGATTCTATGCTGGCAGGAAAAGCTTTAAGGCTCCCTGAGCCCTGTAAAGGCAGGAGGAAAAGCAAGCCTGAGGCTGTCATTAGAAGGAGAGAAAAGAGCATCACTTTGGTTTGGATGACAGAGAGGTTTTTTGGATAGGCAGAAAGCCAAACAGCAACTCCCCAAACACAAGCACTGAGAAAACACACCTGAGGTTCACTTCCCAGCCAGATAGAAGGATCTGGGTCTGCTTAATGGAAACATTTGGCAAAGCTGCTTCTATTGCACAGCTCTGTGCAGCACGGCGATCCCTCCTGCCGCTTCCTTGCAGGGCACCGGGCCCACGGCAGGGAACCTTCAGCTCAGGTGTTGCAAGTAGCGTCTCCAAAGCACTCAGGGAATGCGAGTCCCGACAGGTCAGGAGGAGCTTTAGAAAAAGTCTCGTCTTGTGAAAGGCACCTCGAGCTTAATCACCCATCCAGCAGGTTTCTGGATAAGCAAACTTCCCCGCACGCTGCCATCCGCCTCCGCACGGGGCTGCAGAGCTGCTCACCTGGGGAGGTACCAGCACCTTCCAGCCGGACCCCGCGCCGTGATAGAGCCCAGTCCCGAGCCCAGCCCCAGCTCGGCCGAAGCGCACTCATTCCTCGAATATCTGATCACTCCTGGGTTCCTTCTAACTCCATTTATTGCCTCTGGCAGCCTTTGTTTCTTGATGTGAGGAGATAAACAATGGGAATTGTCTTAATCCTAAAGGTGAAGGATAAAAAGCACCGAGCGGGGGACGATCCCTTTTATCACGATACATTTGGAACATCAAAAAACAAAACCGAAAAGCCGACCCTTTCTCTCAAACGCGCTGAAATGGATCTGCTTTTCCTCCCCTGTTGGCAGGAATGAACCCTCCGCTCTCCCGCAGCCGAACCCCCCGCGCCCACCCCGACGCACCGTGAGCGGCCGCGCACAGCCCCATCTCTGCCGCCGCACCGCTCCTCGCTGACCTCACCGCTGCCATTTAACCTCAGTTCCCCCTTCGCCGGACGCTTCCCCTCCTCGGGAGTGTTTCCCTGTCCCGACCCTGCGGGAGGAGCGCTCGCACCGCTCCCCGCGTTCAGCTTAAAGACCACCTCGAGAGCGGCTGCGATCCACCCACGCTCCGCCAGAGCCGCGCGGGGTGCAAGTCGCTCCATCTGGCGAAGGAGGGGGAGGAAGGCTGAGCGCTTCACGCATCCCATGCGGACACCAACGGGCAGCACTTTTCCCACCGGTGGGATGGACCAACACCACCAGCCCGGCGCTTCCCAGCCTTAGGGAGGGAGCATCCTTCAAAATCAGCGCACCTACTGCAGCCAACAGGAGCTATCTCGGGATGTAGAAGCGCTCCTGAGCTCCAGGGCTATGGTGGGAACCACCGGGATGTGCTGTACCTATGGCCCTGGGGACACCCAGGCAGGACATGACACCAACACGGGTCCCCTCTGCGCACACCAGGAGAGCACTGACTCTCAGTCTGCCATCAATGGTGGGAGTGGGAAAACAGCGTCTCCCCAAAGAGGGGATGAACGGAGCAAACACATCGCCTTCGTTCAGTGTTCTGATGGAAGGTGCTGTCATGTCCCATCCCTCCTGTCCCAAAGGTCTCCCCCAGAAGAAGCTCTTGGTGAACGGGCAGGAATTTTCCAGAACTATTTCCTCCTCTGTTTACCTTCCACGTTCGTTCAGCATTTGCTCAGCGCGTTCCCGATGGCACCCGGCTCCTCCATATGCACGGCAGTCCCCGTGTCCCCGCAGGGTGACAGAGTGCTGGGCTGCGCACTTTGCCTACTGCTGGTCCCGGGGTCAGCACCCGAACGATCCCCGCTCGCCTTCCCGCTCCCTGCCAAGTCCTTCCCGGCCCCGTCGGCCCCATGGGGCACCCGGCCAAGCCCCAGGCCCCGCTCTGACCCGCCGGCCCGACCTCACTTTCCCAGCGCAGCCCAAATCAGTAATTTAAGAACAAAAGGTGGACGGGGGCTTCGGCGCCCACCAAGTTATCCTATAACCAGGCTGGAACAGCCGGCGAGAGCCGGCATCCCCGCACCCACCTGCACCACCCGTCCCCGCGGCTCCGGGACCGCGCACCGCGACCTCCGTCCCCCGCAACGGAGTGATGCTGCCCGACCCCGGCGGCACCTGCTCGGCAGCCCCCGCAGAGCAACAAGTGCCGGAGGCGGCGGGGTCACCCCTTCGCCCGTGGCTACTCACAGCCAGTTGCTGGCGTTGGCCGAGAAGGTGGCGAGGATGATGAGCAGCAAGGAGCGCAGGAAATACTCCGGGCTCATCCTGGAGGGCAGGCGGGGTATGGTATGATGCGGTGCGGTGCCCCCCGCCCGGCCCGCGGCCCCCAGAGCAGCCGCCGCCGCAGGTGGGGGCAGGCGGCGGCGGGCGCTGCCCGGTGGATGCGCCCGCGGCGGCCGCCCAGCCCGACTGTCAGCTCGGCCGGCCCATCCCGGGATGGAGCGGAGGGCCGGGGGCGGGCCGGGGGCGGGGGCAGTCCCGAGGGCGGCCCCACATCGCTGCTACTGGGGCGGGTCTCGCCGCTGGGGACACCCCCGGGGCGGGACGGCAGCGAGGACGGCACCGGTGCCTCTGCCGTCGCTGCGCCGTGCCCGTGGAGCTGCCCCTCCGCTGCTCCCGCGGAGCCTTTGGGGTTCCCTATCTCGGGTTTTCCTGAGGGTGAACAGCGGAGGATTGGGGATTCCTACACGTTTCGTGCTGTCGGGATCGTTTCCATGTGGCTCTGAGAGCAGAGCTCGGGATGGAGCCTGGAGGTGCTTTGGTTTTCCATCTTGGAATCATAGAATGGTTTGAGTTGGAAGGGACCCTAAAGGCCATCTGGTCCAGCCCCCTGCACTGAGCAGGGACACCCACAGCTCCATCAGTGCTCAGAGCAGCTCCAGTCTGACCTTGGGTGTCTGCAGAGACAGAACACCACCACCACCTCTCTGGGCAACCTGTTCTTGCTGGTAGACACCGCAGAGATGGCGTTCCCTCTCGTTCCATTGTAGGGCATCTTCCAGATTTGGTTTTTGGAGGGTTGAGGATGACACCTGACCACAAACCAAGGACTGAATCCTTCAGGTTATCCAGAAAGGCCGAATGTTGGGGACCCCAGTAGCTCTCAGCAGCCCAGTTCCCCATCCCTGCATGCCCATCCCTGAGGCCATGAGATGCAGCAGCAATGCCCCTCTGCTCCCTATCCCCATATCTCCATCTTTCCCCCCCCAGCCCACATAGCCACAAACAATGTAAAGCCAAGGGCAACACGAGATGACACGAGACGGTTGCCTGGCATGAAACCTAAGATCCCAAGCACACCAAATCTCCTCCAGTCAATGTTATTAGTAAGGTCCATTACTAAAACCTCTTGCTCCCATCTCTAAAATCTTGCCGAGCTGGTTTGGAGCTATTCAAAATTCCCTTTGTCTTTTTCAACTCCATTTTCCTGCTCATAGCGAGGCTGGAGCGCTCCTATCCAAAGCAAGGCAACTCGCGCTGTGCTGCACACACGCCTGTCTAAGTGTATTACACCTACTTTAAAATCTCTGCATTAGTTCCCTGTCAAAGCGAGGATTTAATTTCCAAGTGCTTTGACGTATTTTCCAGCTCCTGACAGCCTGCAGCCCACCCTCGCCCAGTCATTCATCTGCTGTTGTGTTCTCGCTGATTATCCCGGTTGGAAGTGGGATGTGGACTGGTGGGCTGTGAATTGGAGGTTGTTGCTGTGAGCCCCAAGCAGGTAATTCACTGCAACTGGAGCTGATTAATCTGGCTCATTGGGTACGGCAAAGCCACGGCCTTTCTCTTGCTTCTAATCACTGTAAGTGTTGAGTGAAGGCATTGGGAAGGCAAAAGCTAACCAAGAGGTGGATGGGTAGGGGAGGCTGGAGGGATGTGTGGCTGGATGGAGCCATGTCAGTGCACTCTTCCCCCTATTGCTGCTCACAGAATCGTTAAGGTTGGAGAAGACCACCAAGGCCAACTGTCCATCTACCACCAATACTGCCCACTAAGCCACGTCCCTGATGGGGTCATAGAATCATTAAGGCTGGAAAAGACCTCCAAGACCATTAGTTCCAACTACCAACCCTCTCTCTGGGCATTCTGATGCCTCTGGGGCTTATCAAGTGGGACTGAAAGACCTGGAATCATTAAGGCTGGAAAAGACCACCAAGATCATCCTGTCCAACTGTCCACTTACAGTATTGCCCACTACACCACATCCTGATACATTAAGGCTGGAGAAGACCAGCAGCTGTGGTGGTCTCAGCCATGTGGTGGGGAGAAGGGCTGTGAGAAAGGCTGAGGCAGAGCTGCGAGGCTGCAGGGGTTTGCACTGAATAGAAACAAATTCTGTTTTGAACTGAATGGAACATAAATATCAGACACTTAGCAACAGTACATGTATTAATCCTGTCCTGGAGAAAGGAGAAGCTGTTCTGAGAGCCTCCAAAGCAGAAAACACAGGACAATTGTGCTCCTTTATAGAAACTTGTGGTTTTTCTGATGAAATTTATTTCAAACTATCCAAACATTTCAGAGCTGCTCTGATGACTGCTCAGGGAAGGTGCTGTATACGAGCGCAGCTCACAAACAGAAGCAGCTTTACCAAATGAAAATTGCTCTGACAAAAGAACTGTGTCCAGTGCATTATAAACGGAAAGCGAGCGGTCGCCGTAAGCCGTGCTCACCTGGTTGGTGCTAAATAGGGGACGGCGGTCAGGAGAGAATCACGGAGTGCAAAGGTGGGTTTTCTAAAGCTGTGTGGATCGCGGAGCACTTCAATGTGCTGTTGGGTGTGAGTTTGTTTGTGTGAGTTCTCACAAGCAGGCATTCAGTCCTAACAGATCTGCTGTGCCGTCACCTAAAGCCCAAAGCTGTGTATATTCTCTCTGTGTATTCTCAGGTGTGGCATTGGAAGAGGCGTTGGGATCCACTGTCCTTCCTTTTGGATGAATGCACTGTGAAAGTTTCCCTGGGATAAAGGAATGTGAGTTCCTATGGTCAGATGAAGAGCATCCCTGAATGTGGTGTGTTCAGCCCAAACCATTGTGGAAGAGCCACCAGCCATAGGCATCCTTTATCATGGGGCTGGCGCTGAGCTGTCCCCTGGCTTGGGCTATCTCCATAGTAGAGTGGGTAGTACTAGTGATAGGTGGACTTGCTGGTCACAGAAGACTTTTCCAACCTTTATGATTCTGTGAAAGCAGAATCCAAGGTTTGGATTATATCCCATCTGGTTTCACTGCTCCCCCAGCCCCATCCAAACCAAACAGCACCGCCAAAACAAACCTCAGTCCAGGTGCTGGGCAGTGCATGCACACACACCGGTGCACACGCAGCAAAGCAGAGCCGGAGTGACAGCCAGCGACTGCAACCTTTGCCCTACTCACCCAGCCCAGGGAGAAAACGAGATTGCAGGCTGGTCGGATACATAACACCGCGACTGACTCCTCTTCAGTGCTTATTATACCTCCAGGCATTCAGAAGCACCAGAGCTTCGTCCCCCAGTGCAGGAGGCACTGTCCCCCCACAGTGCAGGGGGGAAGGCATGCTTGGCTGAGTGGCGTGGGAGCCCTATAGGGGGTATGATGGACATGGCTTGGTGGGGGTGGGTTGATGGTTGGATTGGGTGACCTTAGAGGTCTTTTCTAACCTGAATGGTTCTGTGATTCTATGCTAGCAAAGGATCTTCCAGGCTGATGGTGGCCAGGGAAGGAATAGGCAGGATCAAGCATGTCTGGCCTCTGGTGGCTGGTGGTGGAGATGAAGACACCCAGCACATCAGGTCCCACATCATGTTTTCTTATCAGTATTGAGGGGCTCAGTTTTTTGGTAGCCATCAGTCTGTCTTCCTTGTTCCTTGTTCTTTAATGAGGACATTTCCTCCCTACATCAACATGCAGAGGGTCCTGATGCTTGTGCTGAACCATTTCTTTCATTGCCTTAACGTACAATCTGCATTCGCAAAGGGGAGGAAACAGGAGCCTGATAAGAACAACTTCAGGTGTCTTCTGAATGCTGGTCCTTCATGTCATCAAGTCCCTTGATGCGCATGGAACCAAGCATTATCTGTGGCTTCCCAGCATCATGCTGCTGGCTGGTGAAGGTCCTTCAACACTGTCATCTGATTGGAAGACTGCAGAAGCATAGAATGGTTTGGAGCTGTAAGGAACCCTTAAAGGCCATCTGGTTTAACCTCCCTGCAATGAAGAGGGAGTTGTAGGAACAGACGTTGGGTGGAAACGAAGGGACAGGTTTCTGCGCTCACATCAGCGTTGGGTCCACCATTTTGCTGCAAATGCCACCAATAAGCAAAACTGATTCCCTATCCAAATCCTTGTTTCACCTGAAACATGCAAGGAATGATGCTTGTTGGTCTGTTCAGACCTCTTGGACTTCATTTTTTCTCGTGTGCAAGAAACTTCTTATGTTAAGTAACGTTCTTTTCAGAAAATGACTAATTAAACAACAGAACAGGAAACGTTAGAGACAGTAAAATCCCCTCAGCTGTCCAGCACATTTCGACATAAATACAGTGGTAAAATGATGAAAACAAAAATCTTCCAAAGACAAAGACAAGCGGGCGACCTGGTGACGCAGCAGTGAAAAATCTATACTTTGTTATAATGAAATGAAACCACCGTGTTTATCCTGCGCCTTGGAGGATCTGCTGCAATTACTCTTAGAAGGGGAGAGAAGCCACACAGAAATCAAAATAGCTTGAATTTTTTTTTTTTTTGCTAAAATATTTGTACAAATCAGGTTATTCCACTGCGGCAATAGGGCTCCGTTTGCAGCTATTGCTTCAGAAATTATCCTGCAAAACTGGAAGGACCGTAAATGCTCGGCTTTAATAGCTAGCTACATACAATACAAACTTAATCAGTGCAGCTTGAAACATCTGTGGGAAGAAAGGCAGTTTTATGGCTCTTTCTCTGGAGGTGTGCGGAGGACTGGACTATAAGGCTGCATAATACGCATTGGATGGCAACGCCGATCCCATCTGCTGAAGTCACCAAGGGGTGGATTTTCCATGTGGACACCCAGCTGCCTTCTGCCCCTCGTACCCAGCCCTCCTCACCTCCACCCCTCGCCCCGGCTGTGGGGCAGAAACAATCCCAGCAATCCGGGCAAGAATTAGGGTCGTGCTGTCTCGCTCTTGGTTTTTGCCTGCAGCAAAGGCTAAAAATGTTCCACATCACTTAGAGGTGTCAGGTTATTTAGCCGTGGGCTGGGAACGGCCCTCAGAACTTCTCAGTTACACATTACTCTGAATATCTCAGCAAATTGCTTGCATCTAATTGAAATAAAGGAAGTGCAGTGGCTTCGTTTACCTGACGGACTGTGCATAGCAACGCATCCAGTGCATTTTTTGCATTGATCATAACGAAAGATTTATTATCCCACCTGGTAAATATTGACTTCTTCTTTTTTTTTTTTTTTCTTGGTCAGAACTTCCTTCTCATGTCAACATCCCAACTAAAGTCAATAGTTTCTTATTCACATTTCAGTTCTGGAAGTGCAGAGCCTCTGAATCACCTTAGATGTGCCCCAAAACCTCCAGTCTGAGGCTTTCAACCTGCTTTGTTTTGCAGTCTGGAAAGTCTTCCTGTGGCACTGCAGCCCCTTCTAAAGCAATTGAACCATACTGCTGAGAGCCTCCAGGTTGATGAGTTACTTTTTGTGGAGCTCGCACAAGCAGGGCTTCGCAGATCAGAAGTTCAAAAGTGCAGATCCAAGAGACAAGCGGGAGCCCCTTGAATCATTTATTGGATTTAGGTAGGTTTATGAGTCATAGGATTGGTGCCCTCTGGAAAACAACGATGTCACCAAGAATGGGACCACATAGGGGAGCAGTGGTGGACCTCCAGCTGCCTTTTGCCTGTGATGAAGAAAAGGGAAACTCCATGGGTTTGGGGGACAAGTCTTGGGCATGTGGAAGGAGCCAGGACCCCTTGGAGAAGGCAAAGTAGTGAATGGAGAGAAGATTATAATGATAGACTGTGTTGTCCATTTCTGCCTATTTCTTGAACTCAATAAGCAGATGGTAATCCACAGTGAAGCACAATCTTGTCTCCCTAACAAGGGGAAATACACCTCCTGAATTATTTCTGAGGGGATTTCTGGGCAGAGGTCAGTGAATGGCTGGCTGCTGGAGGTAAGGAGGAACTGCGCACTGTTGCTTGAGCTGTTAAATCCAAAGCCTTTGCCCATCAAAGGGGCAACACTTTGGCTCTGTGGACACGTGAACACTGGGGGCTATTAGGATTGCAAGAGTGTCCAGCCATAGGGTGGATAACTTGTAAAGAAGGGAGATGCTTAGCATGTCAAGACACTCTGAGCATTAACCAGCCTGGAGATTGAAGCCAAAAAACCCAGTCCCTTCCCAGTCCATGGAGAAATGTTGGCCTCTCTGGTGAGCATTCACCCCATCTCTTCCAGGGTCTCATTCGTTAAGAGCACATGTCAATGCTTGGAAAAGCTGTAGAGGAGAACCTTGAAAGTTCTAAAGATTGGACTTCTTTGGACGAGTGCATTTGGTTGAGATGGATTCATCCCTGGCTGCCCATGTGAGAACTCAACATTTGTGACCGACTGGCTGATTTGAGGCATTTTCACTGGGTGTCTTTGAAGGGGAAATTACAGCAGAAAGTCAGGCTTCGCAGGGCCACAGAGCTGCTGTCACAGACACCAGCATTAATAAGTGCAGTCTTGGGTGACTCAAGAGGTTCAAAGAACTTCCAGCTGTAAATACTAACGATATATGTGTCGTCTTCCATCCTAGAAATGCTGTATGAGGCAACGGACTTCATACCACCCCAAAAATTACATGACTCAGAAAATACCTTGGTGCATGTCTGGCATTAAGGAGAAGCCAAAGGGAAGATATTTAACCATCTGCCTGGATTTCCACCAAACTGGGATGAGCACTATAAAGTCACAAGTGTGCATGGACTCAAACCTGCTTAAAGGCATTGAAAAAGAGTTAAAAGTTCTCATGTTGTCTACTTTTTTCCCTCACAAAGTACATTTTTGGGTTAATTTCTTGCTATATATATATACATATATGTATGTGTATATATATATATATATGTATGTATATATATATTTTCTTATTTCTGTTTTCTTTTTCTTGAGGAAAACTCTAGTTTTTAAGGTAATTGCAATATAAGTAGAGCTCTGATTTCCAAACTCTGCCTGTCCAGGGGTGCAGGAGAGGTTGGTCACTGATACTATACTTACAAGGGCATCCAGTCTGGGGACCCCAGTTTAGAATAAAGTGTTGGAGAAAACAATTTATTTCCTACTGCTGTCCCACACATCTCTCAGCCCTGATTCACACCCGCAGTTAAATCCAAACAAATGCTTTTCATGCTACTCAGTGCTTGCTGAATGTAGGTCTAAGGAAATACATGCAGTTCACTGAGTCTTGTCTTAGAGTCATAGGTCATAGAATATCTCAATTTAGGAGGGACCCACAAAGATCACTGAGCCCAACCCCTGACTTGAGGTGCTCTATTAATTATGTAATATGCTTGCTCAATTAGCCAATTGTAACCATTATTATCTTATTACACTTCTTCTTTCAGTACCGGTGGGGCATCACATAATGGAAAGGACCACACTGTTCTCTGTGTGCATCCGATTTTTATTACACATTGAAAAACACTTCGGTGAGATACATCTTCAAGGACAGAGCTCAGTCCCTGTGTGTTTAGTGGGTTCCCTGATAATCACATCATCTCAGAGCTCTTATGGCCACCACCATTTCAAAATAAAGAATGGGTCTGTCCTCTCATGGGATGGCCGAGGCCTGAATTTGTGATGACCATGCCAAGAGTGAGCGTGTCCAGCTCCATGTGCTGGCTGGGACATGCCACTAGAGGGGGACACAGCCATGTGTAACAGGACATGGCCACCAGCCACGAGGGTGGGTTTGGGAGGTACCAAAGGTGGCCCAAAGAGTGGGGCCTGTGAGAGCCTTTGGGGTCGCAGCCCCTTCAGACCTTGACTGCACAAAGTGCTGGCCTGCAAGAGGGCAATGGGTGAATAAAACATTGCTGATGGTGGAGCCTTGTATTGGTGAAGCCTTGTGTTGGTGAAGCCTTGTGTTGGTGAAGCCTTGTGTTGATGATGAAGCCTTGTGTTGATGGTGGAGCCAATGGCTGTGATGTGGGATGCGAGTGGGCCTTGTGCTACACTCCTCCCACTCATCACTGATGTTACACTGGAGGCTGCCTGATGTTTTCCAGCTCTGCAAGGCAGTCCTGCTCAGCACATGGAGTACACACATGGCACAGGGGGATGTGGCTTGTGGGAAGACCTAGGTTTTGGTTTCATGTTGAGGTTGGTGAGTAATTGCATTGAGTTTTGACCTCGATGATCTCCTGGGCACTGTGTTGGATGGAAGGACTGTATCTCCCCCTTGAGCATCGTGGAGGTGATGAGGGTGGGAGATCTCATGGCTGTCTATCAGGGGCAATTCCCACTTGCTGGGTTCTGCAAGAGCTGTTCCTTAGGTAAAATCCTTACTTATCAACCAGGAAAATCTGGGAACCATTTGCTGCTTTCAATGGAGAATAGGCAGCAGGGCAGTGTCCTGATGGTCCAAGGAAAGCTTAGGGAAGCAATTGGTGAGAAAAATGCTCCGTATCATGTATAATGAGGAGTAAGGGTGGCCTATACACTTCAGCCCTAAGGAAAATGTGTCTGGCCTGTTTGTGGAATCCTATGCTACATTTTTGCCCTTCTTCTTGACTCTCCATAAGAATGAGACTTCAGAGCCTGAAGCCCATCATTTTGGACCTGGGATGATAAAAAATGAATCAAATCATAGAAATAGTTTCAAACCAGAGAAGCAGCCTGAAGCCTCTTCTAATTCCTTGTACCGTGGCAAGATCACTGATTTGGGATAAGCGTGCTGCTGACATGCCTGGTGTTGTGACCGACAGTTCTGCCAAACCAGCCCTTTTCTTGGGAACTCTTATCTCTAATGGATTCCGATAGTACCGCTGGTTTGATCTCTGATTTACACCTCTATAAAGCCCCGAAGGTTGGGAGGTTTTTGTTTTTCAAATGACTTAAAATTCAAATGAGAGTAAAAGAATTCAAGTTGGTGGCCTGCAATCCCCAGCAGATAATAAGAAATGAAATTACTTTGCAATGTCTTGGCTAATTTGCTGAATTTTACAGTCTTTTCTCCTACTCAATTGGTAGGCACTATATTTACCAGATTTATTGCTAAATTAAACTCTCCATAGCAGTGAAATTACCTGGAATTTCTTTAGTATATGATTTTCTGCAATTCATTGCACAATAAATAGCTCCTTTTTTTATCTCCCCAGAGAAATGTAAGGATGAGGTTTCACACTGTTCATTTTTTATGGGAGCTCAATGTGAGGGCTCCTCGGGGAGCTTTGAAAATCACAGCCCTTAATTTTTAATTTTCAGCCCTTATAAACAATGCTATTTATGTGGGTGTGCCTGTGAGCCGGGAGCCAGTCAAATATCACTTCTCCATAGGCTCTGCCAAATACTGAATCTCTCTGAGTTCATTACTTTAATCCATTCTTACAGAGGTAGTGCTGAGCCTTGATGCACAGTGATGCCCTATCCCCAGTCCCTCACCCTGCTTGGCTGCATTTGGCTGAAGACTCAGTGCCCACAGTGATAAAAACAAAGTTCAGGTATCTGGCATGTAAGAGTCGAAAGGATATTTTGGGGATTTATTTTTCCCTTTTTTCAGCTATTCTTGGGAACCTGTGCCCCCTGCAGCAGCTTGAAAGAGTCAGATTTGGAGTTTAGACCTCAGAGAAATGCCATCAGGTCTATGGCCACTGTGTTGCAGGGATCCAAGCTCAGTGCATTCCCAAGATGTGGGAGTAGATAGGGAAATCAGTGGAAAAGCATCTCTCTGTCTCAGAGAGGGGGTAGGAGGTAGGAGAAGCTGGGGGAAGTCTCTCTGCAATTTTGGGTCTGGTGGAAATCAAGTGGGCTTGGTCTTTGACTGGAGTCATCTGCACCTCCATGCCCAAAGAACAACTGCAACCCATACCACGATTTTCACCTTTCTCAAGAGAAATGGCATGAAATCCCACGTTTCCCTTCAGGGTCCAGGCATCCACCCAGAAGCGTCTCGAGTGGCTCCCATTGCAATGACCTTATTGCCCTGACTCACATCTTCCTGGCCTGGCTTTGCTGCTCACTCCCTGAGCTGCACTGCCCGCCTGCACCTCCCTCAACAGTCCCTGGTGAGCTGACCCCATTACACAGCCTGGCACATCTCTGACACGCTGCCATCCATCAGCTGAGGAGCAAATCCACCCTATTCTGCCTCTTGTCACCAGCCCAACAGCTTTCAGTCCCTGTGAGGGGACCCAGAGGGGTTTGTACCTGGTTAAATATGATGAATTTTAGGGAAGATTACAAAAAAGTCTTGGAAAAATCTACACCAGACCATGTCTAACAAAGGCAAACCAAGGGATGCAACGTGAGGTTCAGGTCTGTGGTGCCATGGAGACAGGTTGTAGGTCCTTCAGTTTGGAGTGGGATGGGAAGACATTAATGGGGTTCTTCACCTCTGGACAACTGGGTAGAACTGTGCCAAAGAGTCAATTTGCAGATCCCCTGGTTTGGGATGGGAAAGGGCCAGTGGGGGTTCCTCATCCTGCTGAGAGCCACCTCTGGATGGAACTGGGATTCACGGGGAGTGGCTGGAAACATCCAGTGTTGGAGGCTGGTGGGATACCAAGGTGGGAAGCTGGTGGGATGGCAGGATGTGAGGCTCAGCCAGTCCTGCCCTCTGGCTGTTCTGGGGCTTTGGGACTGTGACTTTGGAGGACTCTTTCTTGCAAAAGGAAAGAGATTGCAAATAACAGTAGGGACCATCATTAAAAAGGTGCTTTGCTGTCACCAGCAGCCCACCTATTCCTACCTGGGGGCTGTTGTGTTGGTCTGATTGGGCCCAGAAACTATGGGGAGCTTTAAGAAATTGGGTGTCCTTGGAGCCCTTTTGGCCTCCTGGCCTCTGTGTGCAGCAATCTCAGGTGGGAGACTCCTGGGTGACCCCTCGCTGCCAGGTGAACCCTTGTTTGCTCAGTTGCCCAGCGGATGAGATGTATATATAGCTGTTGTTAAATCATAACCATGCAGCTGAGGGACTGGGCCAGTTCCAAGGACTGCTCATGCCGATCTGGCAGGGGATGGAGGCAGGTTACATATTTACACATTAGTTTAAAATGTGGATTCTTTCCCCCGGGGCCCAGAATGGCTCATAGGCAGCTGCTCCAGCCATCAGCTCAGCTCGTATTTATTTGTGTTTTTCAAACATTTAGTCAGTATTTACACAATACACGCAATATTAGTAATATCTGCAATAATTTATATGATACCAAATGGGATTCCTCACGGCCAATGGGCTGCCTGGGGACTTGGCCCCTGCTCCCTGTTAAAAGCTTGAAAAAGTACAAATTAACAAGCTGTAAAATAATGTCTTCATAAAAAGAACAGGGGAAAAAAGGCCAGATCCTGGGAGGTGCTGAGTGATTGTGACAGCTCCAAGGGCCGCCGGGGATGGAGGGTGCTCAACACCTGTGCAAATCAGAGCTCAGCTGTCCTGCAAGGAGGAGAGAGGGCCCTGCATGGATCTCCTGTCCCAGACATTGGCATCTCTCTCTGATGGTCGTGGTGGGAGATGGAGTGACCCTACGATGGGCAGTGGCAGTAGGGAAGACCCTTTGCCCTCCATCTCCCATCTCTGAGACAGAGATGCCAGCAACAATTGCCTGGCAGGGAAACCAGAGCACATCCATCACCTCCCAGTCCTCTGTGGTGCTGCCACTTGGACCAACAAAACCTCATATTCAAACCAAAACGAGAACTTACTGGGAACACCTGTTCCCAGTAGGCCAATGTTTTCCCACCTTCCTCATAAAAAGCAATAAGATCCCAAAGAAAAGCCCGTTTGGCCAGGGGTATGAGCTGCTTGGCTGTGGTAGTATCAAGATGATAGAGATCTGAGATGATAGCATGTAGAGCTTATGGCAAAAGCTTGGGGACACAGGGTGGGGTCTTGCAGCACAGTGTAACTATGGGGCACATGGCCCATAGGGGCCTGGAGCGTGAGGAGGTGTGTGTTGTATTTCAAGCAGCTCTACACTGTCTCTGCATCTGCAGCCACTTGCCATATTCAAACCAGATGCAATATCCGCTTGTCAGCAACGTAGCATGCATGGGGGGAATTCATTCATATGCTTTGGATCGATCCCAAACCAAACAAATGATGGAGAGGCGCAATTAACCCAATCTCAAAGCTAATCCACACTGAGTGCCTCTCTGTCCTGGTCTCTGCATGCTCCACATGATGGTGACTTGCCCCTAGTTATCACAGAACCATAGAACCACTGGAAAAGACCTCTAAGACCATCCAGTCCTATCACCTATATGTGGGAAGAGATATCAGACGCAGAAAGGTCTTTTGGTAGATGATGGTTTGTAGGCTTTGCTTTCTCTTCAGCGCTGTATCCTCCCTGCAGGTCTTCTGAATGAAAAATCCATTCTCATTTGTACAGATTTCTAACTTTGTTTGGGGTTATCTGAGACATCCTCTGTACATGGCCATGAACTCTGACTCTAGGACTGGGGGCAGCTTAGGGCCCGTGGAGGAGAGCAATGCTGTTTGTCAGCTCCCATCCTGACTCCACCTTCACCTACCTTCATCCCAGCCCCTCTGCCCACACTTGCAATGACAAATCTCCATCTTTTCCTGCAGGTCATCTTCAACCATCTTCAGCCCATGTATCCCTGCTGTCCTGCCTGCCTTGATTGCTCTTGCTCCTATATCCCACCCTTCAAGCTGCCACTGCCTTTTTCTGTCCCTTCCATCTGCAAAGGACCTGTTACATGGCTCTGAGCTCTGCAATCCTTTCTCAGCTTCTTTCACTTGTGAAATGATGTCAAAGATACTGGTTTCTCCCAGTGGATTGGCTGAAGCTGGGCTATAGGGAGCAACAGCTTTGAGTGACCTCCAGCAAGAGCTGGGTGATGGGCATTTGTATTTCACCCATATTGGATGAGTTTTGTGATTCTCCCTGTGCTGATGCCACTCTGGGGGCAGGAAGGGGTGATGTAAATGGCACTGGGGTGTGCTGACTCACAAAAGTGCACCACTGTGTCATTTGCAGCCATGCTGTCTCCTTCTGTTTCGCCATACTTAGAAGTGGATGGATGGACCATTTGATGGATAGGGTGGATTGCTGCACTCAAAGAGTTGTGAGCAATGGCTTGGTGTCCAGATAGAGGCCAGTGACCAGTGGTGTCTCCCAGGGATCTGTAGTGGGACATCTTTATTGGTGACATGGACAGTGAGATTGAGTGCGTTTACAGACATCAAATAGGAGGGAAGGGTTACCACCCACAGTGGCCTGTGGGGGGGGAAGTTCCCCCCAAGGTGTTTGCAGCAAGGGAAGTGGCTCTCACATGCGCTTCCAAGTGTTCTTGGTCAAGGCCTGGCAAGTCACAAGTCTAGCTTTAAAAAGTAGATGAAATCAAAGCATTCACTGCACGCTCCTTAGATGCCATCTGCAAGCTGCGCATTATGAGAAGGTCTTTACAGCCCCATGGGTCAGACAGGGATAAAGCAGAAGGATGCAGCCTTTCTTCACTAATCCCCTGACTCCAGCAGCTGGATCTTGAAGGAAACAGCAAATCCTGCAAAATGTATGCTAAAAGTTGGCCAAACTACAGTGTCCTTGGAAGCCTGGTCAGTAACTGCACTGCTGGGCATTGCTTGGCCCATCCAGACTAGGGTGTCTGGGCATGGCCATGGCTGTTGTGCACCTCTGTGCACTCAGTGATCTGATACTGGAGCTCTCTTGAGTTTAAACTGATGGGAAGGCACTGTGCAGGATTTTATATATGAACTTGGGATGGACTCTACTGTGTGGGGGCTTGGGGTCTTTTGTTGGACCTCAGCAACTCCCATCTCCCACCTGAACTGGAGACCACCTCCACTAGAGATCATCTTGTCAGCAGGATGGGGACATGGGGCTGTCTCATGTCAAACTCCATCTAGTGGCACATCCAAGCCTTGTTTCACCTCCACTCTGACCATTCCACTGGATGCTGGAGCAAGCAGCCAGTTTTTCCCTTGGCTACAGGAACCCCAACACCAGCACTTTTCTCCCTGCTCCTATTGCTCCTATTGCCCATCCCCATGTCATGTTGCTGTGCACTGTGCAGTTTGAGAAGAGCATTTTATGGCAGTGATCTCTTTATGAACTAGGTGAACAACTGATACAGTGGATTTGCAGCAAGAGGCTTTGCTTCATCATCCAGTGAGGAGAGCCAGCTAAAATGCAAGCTGGGATTTGGCCGTTTCGATGGGACAGTCCAGCTGGCAAGTTGTGTGCATTTGTCGCTTCCAGGGGTTACAGATGTGTGCTGGACACTGTGGGAATGGGATTTTATAACAGTAATTAGTTTATTCCTGAGGTAAGCAGTATAAATAGGAGAAAAATTTGTTTCCTGTTCCAATGCAAATAAGTAACTGGCAGCCAGTTGGATAAGGGCCATTGAATATCAAAAGCCTAACAGGGAACTGTGTCAGCTCTATATCCCCTTCTGGCTTATTTGCATGCTGGTTGGTAGAGGAATGTTTCTCTTCAGGTTACTAAATTTACTAGCTTACTGTATTTTTTTTAGCTTGGGGCTGGCTATTTGAGTGGCCATTGGCCAGCTGGCTGCCCACTGTTTATTTGAATGGCTGGTGGCCAGCATTTGTCACTGGTCCTCTGAGCATCCCAAACCCCATCGACGTTACTGACCCAGAAGAATGGGCTTCTTCTCAGTTGTGCTGACCCCATGTCAGCAGCAGAGCTCTGCATCGTGTCCCAGCTGGCTTCTCCTCCTCCATCTCTAAGCCCCTTAGTGCTTTTGCACTTGGAATAAAAATGTGGTTTTATTTCTGCTTCTCTTGCTACCTCTCTGTTTTCCCTATAGCAGCATAAGCCACAGCCAGAAAGAGTTCCTGCTCCATTGAACACTAGTATTCTGCTGGGCAATGCTTTCTAATAATTCTCCATCTCCGCACTAAGGATATGGCATCCTCTTCCAGCTCCAATAAACCCTTTATCTCTTTTCCTCTGGCTTTGCAAGGTCAAGAAACATTTTGCAGTGGGACATAAAAACAGCCCACTCTCCTCATCCTTGGTTTGTAGCCACAGACTTGTGTGTTTGTTGCCTTGCTCTGCTCCATCCCCACCCCTCACTGCTAAGTGTGCCCATCTGGGACTCATATAATGACTATGGTCAGCAGGATTTTGTTCATGTGTGTTTGCTAGGTACCAACATCTCTGCCTGATGCAGATTCTTAGCCCATGAGAGCAGCATCATAAATCATATCCTTCTTGTGGACAGCAACAAAGATATGTGGAAGGAACTTTCCCCCAACCAGATCCTTCAGTACCCTGAGCTTGCCTAGAGAAACTCTACCCATTACATGGAATCATAGAATCATGAAGGTTAGAAAGACCACCAAGACCATCTAGTCCAACCATAACCCCGTCCCTGCCATGCCCACCATAAATCATAGAATGATTAAGGTTGGAAAAGACCACTGAGATCATCCAGCCCAACCCCAACCCATCACCAATTCCCAATAAATCACATCCCTTAGTACCACATCTCCATGTTCCTTGGACACCTCCAGGGATGGTGACCCCACCACCCGTTTAGTGCCTCACCATGAGAAGAAATTGCTCCTCATATCCAAACTGAACCTCTTCTGGTGCAACTTGAGGCCATTCCCACTCATCCTGTCACTGTGAGAGTGGGAAGATGGTAAAAATGAAAACCTAATCCAGATTAGGAAGCAGTTCTTCCAGGGCTGGCATCTGCGGGTGTGTGAAGTTTGATGGAAGAACAGTCTGGCTTTGGGAAGTTCTTCATCATCTTCTTGAATGCATTCAATGGCCAAGGGCCAGCTTTCCCATTGGACTTACCTTGGAGGCTGATATGGTGCATGAGATGTGACCTCAGCCCCCAGTGTGGGCAGCAGCTCCCTGAGGACCTGACAGGGGATGGGGTGGCTGTGGGTCAACACAAGTGCCTCTTCATGTCCTATGTGCAGTGGGGTTAGTGCAGGGCACTGCACACACACTAAAAATTCCTACAGTCCAGACTGAGTTCTGTGGGATCTTGAGGAGGCTCAGCAGTGCTCCCCATGACTTGCACTGGGAGCTTCACACACCTACAAGAGAGCTGCATGTTCCTAAATGTAGCCTCCCTCTTTTTGCCTTGCGTGTGTGTGCTGAGATGCAGCTGCTTACACGATGGCTGATGGCACTGAAACTGCATGGGATGATTCCTGCGCCTCCGGGATCCCTGCAGACACAGCGGGGAAGTTGCTCCAGTTACATCAGATGCCAAAACTCAGATGTCATGGGGGCATTCGGATGTGTTGTGACATCCAAGCCTGTGCTTAGGAGCCTGAGCCCCACATCTACAACTGCTCTGGAGGGAAACGAAGGGATGCCTTTGTGCTAATGATTTAGGAGTTCCTTGAAGAGTCTTGTGGCAGTGATAAGTCCTACAGAGCCCCTGTGTATATCCATACCCCACCATCACCATCTTGTAGATGAACCGCTGCCCTCTCAGCCTGCTCCTAGCACGAGGGCCACCACAGCACTGTTTTTCTCAGCTTCCCCTGGCTGGGCGATGCTGGAGGCCCCTTCAGGGACTGAGAGGAAATTTAGCACCAGTCTATTTAGGCTGGAAGGTGGAAACCCATCTGCAAGGTGCATGTGTGGGAGGAGAGTATTCAATGTGGTGTGGGCTGAGATGGAGGGCTGCAGCCCGCGGAGCCTCAGGATGGAGTGGGGACAGCTGTGGCATGTTCACATCATGGGGAAGCCCTGCTACAAGGAGCCAGGGGGCAGCTCGTGGCTTGTGCCCCATGGGATGGACTTTGTCCTCAGTGTCAGAGGTGGTCTGGGCTCGGCATGGGCGAGTGGCTCCTCTTTGTGTCCTGCCGCTGCTGCTGGCATTAGCTCAATGAAATGCCTTCTTGCCTCTCTCCCATTGAGGAGACACCCCCGCCCCTCCGCCCTACTTTGTGAATGGGGAGCTGCCATTTCAGCCCAGTGCTTGCAGGAGACAAGGTTTCATCTCCTCGTCCTTAATTCCTCCGGCCACTCTGCCAAATCCAGCCTCCATCCCGCCTGCTGCTGGCTGCCGCGCCGCCGCATTCACAGCCCTGCATGCAAACTCACTTGGGATTGTTTTGAATTTAAAATCCTATTAGTCTTAAATTAATTGCCTTTTCTTGCAGAGCAGCGGGTTGGAACTGGCAGTCCCGGCCTGTAATTATTAACTGGGGAAAGGCTTGCACAGAGAAAAGCCGCTTCTATCCTGCTGGGTTGCCCTGTATAGGCACAGCCCTTCTGTCCTGCTTTCTTCTCCGGCTTTTATTAACCAGCTCATCCCCTTTTGCTGATCACCCTTTTATCTGGGAAGCTTTGAACCTTGGAATTAAATTCTCCGCAGAGCCATGACGAGGGTGTGGGGAGGGAGGGGGGAAGCTTTGGTTCAGTTCACTCTTGGGGAAACAGGGAAAGGAAAAGGGGGAAAGTCCTACTGGGAACCACAATGCTTTGGTGGGTTAGGGTTAGTGCTTCCCCAGTGCTGGTTCCTCTCCCTTTCTTCTGGCATTGTGAGCCTTGGGGCAGATGTAAGCCAGGCTGGGATAGTAGATGGTGGGATGCCCCATGGTGTTGGATGGGGTGTCCTCAGGGACCACCTGAGGCTGTCCAAGCAGACATCCTCATCCCCTCACCCTTTGGGAGCAGCTGCAACAGTGTCAGCAGCCCCAGGTGCCCTCCTCAGCCAGACAGAGCTCCTGGGGAAGAGCCACCCCATGAGCAGGGCAGCAGCAGCCTGACCTTCACCTGGATTTTGTACTTCCCAACACCAAATCTCTTTTCAAGTCTGTGCATGACCGAAATTCATCTTGGCTCATGGGAGCTCATTGAGCCCAGCCAGGGAGGAAGGGAGGGGAGGGCAGTGGGCAGCAGCTCGGCTTGCCCAGCCTGCCGGCCAGATTAGGCAGAAACAGCTCTGGTGACGACGGCTTATGGGCAGGGTGAAACAGGAACTCCGGCTTCGCAGACAAAGTTATTTTGGTAGCTGTGTGCAAACCCCCCAGTTGGAAAATGTGACACGCTTCTTATCCTCTTGAATTTGCTCACAAAACACTAATTAAGGCATGTAATGAAGACAGCAGCATCCATTAATAAAGAATCATTATGGGGCCGGATTAGCCAGCTTATCGGAAACAGGTGGAAGTGAGCTGGGAGCCTGCTGCAGGCGGCATGTGTGTGCTGAGGCTTTCCCAGCTTCCAAGACAGCGCTGGGAGGATGGGGACAAACCAGGGCTGTACATGCAGGGAGCATCCCTGCCCTGGGGTTCATGTTGGGACCAAGCTCTGCACCCATCCCCAAACTGCTCTGCTGCATGGGATGCTGTGAGTGCTGCTGGGGGTAGCAGGATCTATCCTGACCCTGTTGGAGTGGGTAATGGTTGGGGTGTAGGAAATATTCCTTCCTTTCAGGAAAAATAATATAGGCTTTGGGAGTGTGGGTCTGCTGTGCCCTTGTTAGCCCCTGACACCTGCCTGGCTCCTGCCCCACTATAAATACGGAGCTGACTCATGGTCTCTGCACCCCTCTGGGCAGTATTTAGCTTCAAAGAAGTTCAGACTGCTTATCTGAAGGTGAGTTACAGCTATTTCAGAGCAGCTTGATTAAGGGCACCACTGAAGAAAGGAAGCTTGGCTGTCCCTGGCCTTGTGACCTTTGCTCAGGTGATGCTCCTGTATCTGCATTGCTGCTTGTATGGCTGGGGCTGTCACTGGGGGACATGGCAGCCAGCTACTGGTGGGATTGCCACCCCTTGTGCCAACAGCTCCCATCCTGTTGGCACAGAGAACCCACCCGCCAGCCTCAGTCCTTTGACAACCACTCTCAGCTCCCTTTCCCTCCTGGCAGTTCTGAGCTCCCAGTCCACCCATACAACTTTCCCCTATCCCCAGTTATCCACCAACATTCCACCCAACCCAGTATCCCTCCACTGACCCCTTCCACATCTTCACCATTACCAACTGGTCTCCATTTCCCACAGGATTCAAACCCACCTGGGACGGTCCTGGCAGCATGGTCCAGTCTTCCACTCCACTAATTGCTCCATCTAGGCTGGAGGTCAAGCAAGCCTTTGGGAGACGGGATGACAAGTCCTCATGTACGGCTTGCATGTACCATCATCTTTCCATTCTCCTCAATGGGAAGGCAAAACCAGTTCTGCTCTCACAAGCATCCTCCGCAGGCTGCTGCTCAGGGTATCCTTCAGCCTGGACTGGTGGAGCTTCTTAAGCTTTTATGAGGCCGCAGGGGGATCTGGGGGGGGGTGGGCTGTGGTCCCCCATGGGGGTGTTGGGAGGGAAGAAGGGCAGCAGGTGGCTTTTCTCGCTCAGGGCACGATGCCCCATGAAGAGCGGAGGAAGGTGTGAGCCAGCAGTTTGGCCTCATGGAAACGGAAACCGGAGAGGGGAGATTTATCCACGGGCATTATGTGTGGTCTCTACAGAAAGCTGGTAATTCAGAGAGGTCACGCGTTTAGCAGGAGGGATGTTTGGGCTGTGTGGCTGGGGAATTATTTTGCGTGCAGTGTTTCCTGTATACCTGTGAGCACAGTGTAGGAGCTGCAACCCCCTGGTGATGGACCCCAGGAGAGCATCGCTTACTCCCATGCAGGGAGATGGGGACTGGCTTCATATGGCTTCATATGGAGCACCTGGGACATAGCTTGTGAATGGAGGGACAGTCCATACTGACACAGACTTGGACAGGACTTTGCATTCCATGGTGGGGCAGATTCTGCCTGGTTTTCTAGGGTCAGAGGAGGCTTTGTGGTCAGTGTTGAGCCTTCTGCTTTGATGCCTGGATGGGGGACACCTGAGCAGGTACGTGACTGTCGGGTGGCCACAAGTACAAGCAATGTTGCAATTTCAACTTTTGGCTTCAGATTTGTCCCTAAAAGTATAATCCTAACTCACCCTGTGCACCTGGGAAAGGGGTGAACAGGGACTTTCTCCAGTGAGCAAAACCCAAGAACCACCCTACAAGGACCTGCTGAAGCTCATGTGCTCACACAAGCCATGGAGGGCTGGGGAAGGAGAGCAAAGATATTACACGGACTGAATTTACTTCCCCATCCCAAACAAAAAGCAAAATCCTTTGTTTTGGTGGCTGTTTACCCTGCCAGGAAAACCGTGGCTGGTTGGCAGAACGTTCCCGGGAACCGATTTCACGGCAGATCTCATAGCAGTGGATATCTCCCAGCTCAGCCTCTCTGGGTACGTGTTCCCACCGGCCGTGCCGTGGCAAGGACGTTCAAAGGAGCCTGCACTCCCACTGCATTCTTCTGCCCGTGCTCATTTGTGAATGTGCTCCGGTGGGGATGTGCAGTTGGTCAGGAGGCACTGGCAGGAGAGGAGGAAATGCCTGCTGCTTTCTGACTTCAGACCATCTGTACTTCTTTAGTCTGTTGCTGTCTGAAGACTTAGCCCTGAATGAGGGTGGTTGTCGACCTCCAGCCCATCTTCCTTCCTTCCAGTAGGACTGGTGTATCTGCTCCCACTGGCCTCCACCAGTCTGGCCATTTCCACAGTGTGAGCTATGGGAAGGCAAGACCTCTGGTTTCTTAGAGTTGGAAGGAGCTGCAGAGTGTGGCAACTGCTCCCGATGCCCTGGGTGCTCAGACCCAGCCACTTCTCTTTGCTCCGTGCAGAGGTGTCCAACACAGTCCTGGCCAGTTTGTAAATTCTTCTTTACAAAGCAGAGAGCCAAGATCTGCCTGAAATGTTCTGGGCTAAGAGGGCAAGGGGAGGGCCACAGACAGAGCAAGGAGCCCCTGTGATTTACTGTCTCACTTTCATCTCTCCTGGTGGATTTTCCTTTCTCTCATTTGTTGTTTCCCTCCTCTTCTGTGTGTTTGTGGTTTGTGGTTTCCCCCTTGGTGTAACCTGAGTAGATTATGTGTTTATCTGTGATTAAGCGACACGTTTTTGCTGCCTAGTTTGTTTCTGAGGTTATTTGTGGAGCCGTAGCCCTGCCTGGCTCCAGGCTCACACAGGTTCCTCCTGCACCACGTCCTGGCATGGCTATAGACATGTCTTCTATAGACACCAGAGGAGTTAAAGCCCAGTGATTTTTTGAGCTCTCTGAACAAACTCATCTCCTCTTCTCAAGAAGTCCAGGGTCCAACTCTCCTGCTAAGGTCACTCTTCTGAACATGTAGTGTACCTTACACAATGGGACTTAGGGAAGTAAAAATCTGGATGCTCTGCCCAGTTTTGGCTTACTATCCAAAAGAAAAAGGTCTGCAAACCGATCTGGGTCCAGGTGAGGACCACAGAGTTGGAATGTGTTGCACCATGAGAAATTCTGATGGTGTTCTGGGGTGTAAGAGAAAATGTATTCAGCCTGAAAGTGATTAAGCACTGGAACGGGGCCCCTTGAGGACCCAAGAGCTCTACTCTCGGAGATATTCAGTACTCAGTTCAAGAAGGTCCTGATAATCCAACCTAAATTTAAATGCTGCACTGAGCAGAGGGTTGTTAGGAGACCTCCAGAGGGCCCTTCTGACCTACATTTTTGTTCAGTTTCATAATTCATCATGGGAAATGATTTTCAAATCGTTCCTTCCAAGGTTTGCAAGTCACAAGAGGTGTAGCCTACAGTTTTGCCCATTACATCTGTAATTACTCGATGCTATTCTAAAGCGTGCCTTAAATGAAAGTTAGCAGGAGAGAAATGGGCTGAAGCTAAGTAAGGTATTACACAGAAGTGCCCTGCAGCTTAATTCAGATCCTGAGTTTGTCATCTGCTCCCTGAGGGATACTAGACAAGTTTCTACATAATACTTTCTGCATACGCTGCTAGTAAGTGCATTTCCAGCACCTAGCAAAGTGAGGTCTGGATGGGTTTCTTTTTGCACAGAGGGGATTGGAGCATGTAGAGTGGGAGCACTGGGAGATACAAATCTTCCTATCTCTCCAACACAAGAAGGTTGTATATACGTAGTGATCTACTTTGCATGGGTGACATTCTGCAGCAGCTGTGAGCACGAACAAGGGATGATGTGCAAAAATCCATACTTGTCCTGGCATACCATGGAGATTTTATAGGTCCTATAACTTCAGTGCCCTAGAACCTAGCACCACATTGAGATCCCCATGGCCACACTTCAGCAGTTGCTTACCTGGAGGTTGGGGGTGAGCTTAGTGTCCCGTATCAACCCCAGGTTGTGGTACATTCATAATAAAATGGTGCCAGGCATGGAGAATGGGAAATGAAGAAAAGGAAGGCAGTAATAAGGATCATTTGGTATGAATCTTGAATGAATTAAACAATTGGTAAAATTGCTACATAAGCTAATTGTAAGCAGCTTGTTGGTCAAAGTGTTTGTGGTTTAGGGGCTGTCTCTTCAAGAGGATGTGCCTGGAGCAAACAGACTTTGTGTATCACTTCAAAATGTATGTATGGGGTGTCAACAGCAACACTTAGAGGGCATCTTACATGAACTCATCGAAGTGAGAGAAAGAGTGAGCAATATGGACATGGCAGTGTTTGGTGCTTGCATCTCTATGGTAGTGGGGGAACCACACGGGGTGGAAAAGAAAGGTTACAAGGATAGCAACAGTGTATTCCCATTCTGTGGTCTCCAAAGCTGTGTGTGCAGCTGTCCATGGGCTCCCTAGGGTTGGGAGGCACTGGCAAAGAGGTGGTGGGTGCCCCATCCTTGAAGACACCCAAGGTCAGGCTGGAGGGGCTTTGAGCACTGATGGAGCTGTGGGTGTCCCTGTTCATCACAGGGGGCTGGACCTGATGGCCTTTAAGAGTCCCTTCCAACTCAGACTATTATGTGATGCTCCAAAATATAGGCATCACACAACAGGCCCTCTGCCCACGTGCTCCCACACGACATGGTGTTGCTTTGCAATGCACCCAACCTGACTTGATCTCATTTCTTCACTCATGGGAGGTACCCGGAATAAATTGTCTCGGCTCTGTATTAAACTCGGCCCTGTGGTGGCTGTCAAAACCCAGCCAGAGCTGTAAAAAGCAATCAAACCGTATTGAAACGGTCTTAAGTTGCTCCCAGTGAAAGGTGCAGGGCTAATTCAATTAATGGCCTAGCGCAGATAGATTTAGGAGCTGGGCTGGAGGATGAAAAGAAACAGAGAAAGAAGGAGAGGTCCCTGTGGAGGCCGGCAGCGGTGCTCCCTGGGCTTTAAGTCCGTCACCTAATTGCCCTCTGCTTTGAATCAAAGGGACAAAGGCTGCCCCTTGCCTCCTGCCCCCAGCATGGCCTTTTGCAGGGGAGAGATCCCGGGGTGCTCCTCTGTGCGTGTGAGGAGAGAACTGCTTAACTCTGCTTTGCTCTGAAAGGATTTCCCCTAATCCTGACCTCTCCCGGCACTGCTCAGATGCTGCGGCTGTGAGCGCGGCACTGGGTTTTCCTCTAATCCCACCCCACTGCTCTCCCCTCCGCAGGAGCACTCGCCCCTTTTCAGCCCCTGTCTTTGGGATTGAAAGGTTTGCAAAAGCCCTTTGGAGTTCAGTCAGGAGCCACATTCCTCAGGACACAGCCAGCTCCCCGGGAGCCAGATTGCAATGGCGAGGATGGAGCTCTCCTAGAAACCCAGAGAGCAGAGACTGCAGGTCACTATGAGAGAGATGGAGGATTCCAGGAGGAGCTGTAGGATGCCATGAAGCTGCCCTTCAGCCTCCCCTTCTCTGGGCTGAACAAACCAAATGATTTCAGCCACTCCTCTCATGTTTTATCCTCCAGACCCTTCATCATCTCTGTGTCACTCTTTGAACTTCGAAGAGCTGGAGAGTCAGTGAGTTTCACCCCTTTGCTGCCTGCTTTCCATGTTTTAGGGCACTTATCTTTCAGGCTGTGCCTCAGTGCTGTGTGCAGTGTTGGGCTCCTCACTCCAAGAAAGATATTGAGCCCCTGGAGTGTGTCTAGAGAAGGGCAACAGATGTGTGAGGAGTTGGGAGAATAATCTTATGGGGAGCTGGGATGGGTCAGTCTGGAGAAGAGGAGCTCAGTGGAGACCTAACATGTGGGTAACCCATAGGTGTCCATAGGGATGCATGTCCATGTTTGTGTGATGGCATGAAGGCTTTAATAGTGTAGCAGTCAGGACTGCAGGATGCTGGTAAATGGAGTAAAGATGATGTTTGTTCCATAGTTTCCTGGCAGCTCTTCCTGTCCTCAGTCTCTAGAGCTGGGAAGCAGAGAGGCAAATCCATGGGCAAGCAGATGCCATAGTAATAAGGTATCTACTAGAGCATGAAGAGCCAGGTGTAGGCTAGGAAGAGAATGAAATAAAAGGACCAGCAAATGAAATAGTTACTGAGATCCTGATGGAAGTGGCTGATGATAGAAAGGACACATGGCATCTTCCCATATCAGAACTAGCAGTGGGCTCACAAAGTGCTCTAGGGGCTGCCGTGGGGAGCGGGGATTTGGCTGGGGCTGCATGGCTCCAGCATCCAGGAGGATGGATGCATGGCTCCGTCCTCCAGCCCTCAAAGGGCTGCCTTTTTAAAGCCAAGTTTGCCTGAAGGCCTGAAGGCACATCACTGTATTCCTTCCAGAAAACCAGCAGTGTCAGTGATGGTGGAAACACCAACCTGCACTGCAGTGTCAGACTGCATTGGTGTACAGAAGGAATAACATGAGATAACATGGCCTGAGCTGTTCACTCAGTGCAGTTTGCTTTGCTGGTGAGCTCTGAGCATGGGTCAGTCTCTCATCATTAACCCATCTCTGAGCATCTCTTGACACCCAAAAAGAGGCATTGGTCCCGTTAGCAGAGGAGCAGGATGCAACGTGAGGATCCCTCCTCATCTGAGGCATTCCTCTAAGGAAAGGCACAGCACAGGCACATTTCAGGAGTGCTGCAAGCTCTCAGTGATGCTGGAGAGCTGAGTAAACCCTAAATGAATCTGCAAGGGCAGTGTCAGGTTGTGGTTGGTACTAAGTTAGGAGTCACATTCGGCACGTCCGGTGGCCAGTGCTCTCTTTGTCTCTTCTCGTCTGGGCCGTTGAAGGCTGTGGAGATATCAGGTTTCCGAGGTGCTCTGGAAGCTCAATAATGGAGACCCATGTGTGAAGCTGCAGGGTAACTTTCCTGCTGCCAGCCGTGTTTCACCCACAGACATTAGATCGGGCTCTGAAGAGATGGGGGCATTTTGGACTTGGGCCATCCCAGCACATTCAGCTGCAGATGGTTACAGGAACAGATAACTGGTCCTGCAGAAATTCCAGGAAGTCTGATCACCCTGGAACATAGATCCTATTCACATCGTCTGTAACCTGAGAGCAGCTCTTCGGAGCTGGGATTAGCGAAAGTATTTGGCTTCACCTGCCCTACTCCCAGGGAGCTGGTGGGCCAGCGAAACCCCTGCCGGTGGGGAAGGAACATTCTGCAAAGGAAGGGCTTGTTGTGGACTAACACTGGTCCTGGCATGGGAGAAATGTACTTCTGCTCTGGGAGTAGTCCCAGGGAGGTGTAAACAGGGGTTTTACCTGGGTGAGCAAGAGGTACAAAATCTTCTCCCTTACGATGGGTCACAGATGCACCTTGCACACCCACGCTTGTCTGCAGGATCGGATGCATGCATGGGTGTGCTCCTACCTTACAATCCCATTTCCTATGAAATACTGCAGCCAGGAGAGCTGTGAAAAGCAAAGGGTGGTTGGTAAAGTAGTGACCAGCAGCCGCTGCAGGCTGGGCAGGGAGGTTGCCCTATGCACACCAATGGAAGAGGAGAGCAGAGCTGTGTGGGACACCCCTCCATTTCTCCATTTCCAGAGTCTGTAGCTGAGAAACCCCCTGGTGCTACCGAGTCAAGCTGGAAAGCTGCAAAATAAACTGATAATTTGATAGAAACTGTCAGCAGGGCATGCTGCATTTTGGTGCAGGGAGGTCAGATATTACGTGGGCTCTACTGTCTAAATTTCTCTTTCAGAACTAGAGGCTGGTAAATATGGAATCAGTGTCTGAATAAAAGACTTAGGAAGATAGAGGCCAGTGAGTCTGACTTCTGCACCAAGAAGATTATCAGTATCATAATAAATGACTAATTGAATAGGCATGCAAATTAATTTTGAAGAAAGTTAAGAGGCCTTCCTGTTGAAGAAGTGGTACTTCATCAATGCAGCTACTGGAAGGAAGAATCATAGAAGCATAGAAACTAGAAAGCTGGAAAGAACCTTTAAGATCATCCATTCCAACCATCCACCTACCACCAGTGTTGCCCACTCAACACACTCCTCGGTGCCACATCCACCCTTGCTTGTCCTTACACATTTCCAGGGATGGTGACCCCACCACCACCCTGGGCAGCCAGTGCCAGTGCCAACTGATGGCTTTTCTTGGCATGTCTTTCTCAAAGCCTAATTTTGCTCGTGGCTGGATGCAAAACCACCTTTGTGCCACATGTGGGCTGGGTGGCAGAATGGCCCTGCATGTTGATGGAACAGGGCAGAGGATGCTGTGGCCTCAAGCATGAAAATGCAATGAGTCCCACTGCAGGGCTGGGGGTCCCACGGTATCAAGAATGGAGGATGGATGCACCCCAAATGCAGGCAGTGCTGCTGCCCCAGTGGTTTCTTCCCTGGCCATCCCCAATGGATGGCACTCAGTGAAACCTGAGGCCATGCCAGGTTGATAACAGTATAGGGGAGACGGCAGCAAGATCAGAATACCAGCCCCAGCCTCTGCCATACCAGGAGGGCTTCCAGACACCCAAAACCAGCCGTCAGAGACATGCTCAGGCTGTGTGGCTGAAAAGCAGGCACTGGAGAAGACACGCAAGCAGGCTGGGCCAGGGGGCTCACATATCCGGAGAGGGACAAGCCTCTGGATCAGTTGCCAGACAAAGGTGGGCAGGTTTGAGGGCTTTACCCCGCTCTGCTCCAGCAGACACACTTGTAGTGCAGTTGGCCTGGGGGCAGCAGCTGCGTTAATCCTTGCCTTGCTCTTTATCTAAGGCCCTGTCCAAAAAATGACGCAAGCCAACGCTATGTTGTGTGCACCCTCCTGAGCTGTTTGCTCCCGTGAGCTGTGCAAGACAGAGAGCATGGCATGAAGGGAATAGTCTAACCTTCTGGTCTACTGTTCTGCCAGAACCCTATTGAAGAGCCATGGCCACCTGGTAGTGATGGAGTCTATGCATGGAGATAGACCACTTCCCCTCAGTTCTCTTCCCCTTTGCTAAGGCAGGTAAAGCTGTTTTGTCCTGGGAGCTTGTGCTCAGCTTGTGCTCCTTCTGAGCCAAGTTAAGAGGAAGATAAATCTGTCATCACTGGAATGAAGATTTTAGGACACACTGCATTAAAGCAAGGGAGAAGCAGCAAGTGGGGAGCTGAACTGCTGTGGGGTCTTCAGTCTTTATTGACTCTAAGAAAGAGCTGTGCTGTCTACCACAGTCGTTGGCTAATTTCTCCAGTCCCAAAACTCAGCACCATTTCATTTTGCAATAAACCCAAGGAATTATTATATGGCCACAGTTGTACCTGGAGCTGGAAGGGGACTGAAGTTTGGGGACAGATGTTTCATAGATTGTGGACTGTGTATTTGGAAGCACATGTGGAAGAACAGTGCTGTTTGATGAGGGCCTTTGCCTGCCACTGCATCCATCCCAGTCTCAGAACTGTCTGTGCTCCATGGACTCAGTGTTCCTGCAGCAAGTAGGTGTTCATAATGGGATGAAGACCAGGCTTGGTTGCTGGACCTCTGCTTTGGTTCCCACTCACAGCAGATTCTTCTGTATTGTTCATTTGGGTATTATGAACTGGAGGAGTGATTTAATGACACCTCCAACCCTGAGACCAAAGGAAGATCCTTCCCACATTTCTTTCCAGGGGCTAGAAATCACCTTTTCCTTTATAGCCATGGGCCCAGCACCCATAACATTGTACCTAGAAATTTTCTGTGTGCTCTTGTATCTACTACAGCGCATGCAGTTCATGGCCTCACATGCTTTCACAGATCACTCTGTCCTTTGAGCTGTCCAGATCTCGTACCAAGAGCATTCAGAGCTATGCATAATCCTCAATACAGCTGGACTGTATTAGATTGTGGATCCTCAAATGCTCAAATGGTCCTGGAACCCAGAGTAGGTGCAAATGAATAAAGTCCCCTTGCAAGTGCTGGGCAGATGCAGCCCAAACAAATGACCACAAATATTCAATTACAGTTTGAAATGCATTCGATTTGATGTGCTCTCTTGAGAATGAGCTTTCCTATGCAAACACTCAGAAAACCCACATCATAACTTGAACTACTCCCTGAAAACAAATTTCTGAATCATTTAAGTAACCACTAATGGTGGGAGCGGGGAATTTGGCATCTGAAACAGTCTTCGAAAGCTCCCTGCTTGGGAGGGATAAGTGGGGCAAACAGTGCAATGTGCATAATGACAGAAGGGGAACTGTGCATGAGTCTTGACTTCTGATAAATGTTTGCACATTGAGGCCTGGGGGAAACCAGAGGATAGTAAAGGAACTGAGCACGAAGGCTTGCTATTCCCTTGGACAATGGAGATGCTGCTGGCCATGGCTCCAAGTGCCTAATGACCCTTCTTGGATTGGAAACAGGGAAGACCTCTGCCTTGCTGAGGCTGTGCTGTCTCCTCATGTGGTCCCACTGCAGATCCCTGGTTTCCTTCAAGGTACAGGTCTTTCTGTACCAAGCTGATCTCCCTCCATCCCTGCTGGTCTTCTGTTTTCTCCTTTTCTAGTCCTTCCTATGTAGCTATGTTGTCTGCCTGTCCATCCCAGAGGTGTCACTTCTTCACCTCTAGTTTCCCAGAAGATTGGTGAGCCTGGGACAGCACTGCCCTCCTCACCCCAGACCTGATTCTCATCCATTCCTGCTCAATCTTTTTCTCTCACTGGACAGTGTGGTCACATCAAACACAAGTTGAAGCCATCCATTTGGAACTGTCATCCTTTTATAGCGTGTTTCCTCTTCTGTGCCAGCCCAAACAGAAGACAGGTGGCGAGAGGAGCTCCTGGTCAGACCAATGGAAAGACCTCATCCAAATGAGGTCCCCTTGCTGTGGGCTGCTCTCAATGGGATATGGACACAGTTGCTGACTGTCAGCTCCCCCAGCTCTGATGATTTCCCATGCCCTGTCACACTGGGTCAGTTCCTGGTGCTCAGCAACCTTCCAGGGTGGCCATCTCAGGGACCTGCTCCCGGCCATGGCATGATGGGGTATTTCCCCTCAATGGGGCCGCTCAGCCCCCAGCCCTGCCATTGCCTTGCAGAGCCAGCTCTGCCAGTGGGGGGAGCGTGACCTTGTGACTCCCCACAAATCCTAAATTAATTAATCCCGGGGATGCTGGGGCAGAATGAACAGCCCGTTTGATTTCTCTGCAGTTTTTTCCTGGGGCTCAAAGGGATTAGTGCAGGCGGGAACAGGGAAACATAACAAGGGGCTCAGCTTTCAGCTCCCACTCCCAGCCAGCAGACTTCTGTTCCTACCAGAGGTATTAGCAGCAGTAATCCACAATGTCTCCGAGCGCTATCTGTGTGCGGCATCCTCTTCCTCCTCCCCACCCCCATGTATGTGCTCCCAGACTCAACTCACTTGCTTGTGTTCACATCCTGCCTGACAAACTCAGACTGTTGCAACCCTGCAGGACACATACCTCTCAGGCACCATTGCACAGCCCATATGTGAACACACCACTGCGTCCTAAAGCATATGGCACCCACCTGAGCTACTGTGGGGCCATGTACTTCTTCTGGTCCTTTCTCTTGTGCCTTTCTTCCATGACTCTCCTATGAAGAAAGGTTGACAGAACTGGGCTTGTTTAGCTTGGAGAAGAGAGACCTCATTGTGGCCTTCCAGTACTTGAAGGGAGCATATAAACAGGAGGGGCAATGGATATTTATGAGGGTGGGCAGTGATAGGACAAGGGGGAATGGTTTTAAACTGAGACGAGAGATTTAGGTTGGATCTTAGAATGAAGTTTTTCACCCAGAGGGTTGTGATGCACTGTAACATGTTGCCCAAGGAGGCTGTGGATGCCCCATCCCTGCAGGCATTCAAGGCCAGGCTGGATGTGGCTCTGGGCAGCCTGGGCTGCTGGTTGGCGACCCTGCACACAGCAGGGGGTTGAAATCAGATGATTCTTGTGGTCCTTTTCAACCCAGGCCATTCTATGATTCTATGACTCCTTGTTGTGAGCATTAGGCATGTGGTCCCAGTGATAACTACACACTCTTTCTTAGCAAGAATTTTGTCATAGCCTGAGCAGGTGGCAACTGCAAGAACCCATGAAGGAATCCACGCTTAACATCATCCAAGTGCAAAGAAGCCTTCAGTGGAAGAATGGCTGAGCTTCCACCATCTGCTTCCTCCAGCACATGCCATTGCCACTGCTGCATGGTGCTTGTCTTAGAAGCCATGGGGTAAGCAGGAGTGGAAGGCATCCCCATAGCCCAGAAGGCTTGGACCTCTCTGTGGGATCACTTTGTTCCCAGGGCTGATGTTTTTCCCATGAGTTTGAGTCACCAGCCCAATACTAGGGAGTAATTGAGACCCTGCTAATGGGGAGGTGAGGATGGATGCATTTAGTGGCTTGTGGGCACAGTTCATTTCCTGTTATCCAGTGCCTCTCCATCTCTCCAGGAAGATGAAAAGGCCCAGGGGGTGCAGAGCACATTCAGCATTAGGATGAAGATGAGAAGCAGAAAAACGTGGAGAAGACAAAATTAATAGGACTTAGTTAAAACAACGAATCACAAGGGTGTGGGAAGCATCCCCTGACTGGGCAGGGAGGAGTAAACCCTCCAGAAATCAGCCAAGCTCATGCTACTGCTAACTCAGAACAGACACATGCAAGACTTCATCCCTGTGCCTGAAGACACAATAAGAGTTGGCTGCAGATTATTAACCAACAGCATCAGCTGTGTGCAAACAGAATCTCCTCTGTTCCAGGAGAAATATAGTGAGGGAGGGTTGAGAATGAACAAGTTCTCTACCAATGAAGTTCACGTTACAGCTTCAAGGGGAAGAGATTCTTGCTGGGGGATGATGATTTAATCCGGTGGGGAAAAAGGAAAAGAGTATAACAGTGTCTTTTAGCCTGAAATTGAAGCTGAGCAAACTCTGACTAGAAATGAGGAAGAGATGCTATCGCCCAGCAGATTAACCACAGCAACAGTCTGCTGAGGGACTGGGGGACCTTCGTCTCTCCGATCTCCTCCACCTGGAGGCTTGACTTTATTGCTGCAGCCTGACACTCCTTCAGAGTTTTTTTCTCTACTCCTGCCTTCACCTTGTGGCAACTTCTACATGAAGTAATTAAAAATCCCTCCAGAAAACTCCCTTTACACGTGAGCTGGCCTTGAAGATAAGCTCAGGGGATGAGTGGGAGCTTCCCAGCTGGTTTCCCATGATTGCATGAGATGATGCTGTGGAGAAGAGCACAAACCAGCTAAGGGAGAAAGTCTCCTATCAGGAAAGCTTTAATCTTGTTTGGCGTTTTTGTTTCCCTAGGATTTCATTCTTTTTCCTCCAATGGGCAGTGGGAAAGAGCAGGATGAGCTGGGAAGTCCGTTGTTGTCTCAATCTCAGCTTCTCAGCATGCACTGCAAAGCTCTTCTTATGGGAGTTCTTCTCTCCTTCATCTGTTTGCAGCTGAGATGCAATGAGATGACTCATGTCCTGAAGGGTTTTTCTTTGCCTTTTTCCCATTTTGTTTCCCCCTTCATTTTCTCCAACTGCAGGAAAGTCACCGAGCAGGAAAAGGAAAATTATGAGCATGGCACTTTGTCACCCAGTGACTTCCCCAGCATTGCTGCCATTCGGAGGCATTTTAGAAGGGAAAAAGATCAAGAATGATGGAGGGAAGGCTGACGCCGGTGATGAATCGAATATAAACTTTTCAGATACCAGGATTTACATTTTCCTTCATTTTGAACCAGAATTCTGATTTGCTTCACGTCGAACTTTGCCTCCCCAAAGGGAACATTTCTAACAGGAATGATCTCACTTGAACATTTTGGCAGGGTTTTCTTGTGTATTTTTTCCTCCTTTGAACCGCACCAATGCTGGGCTGTAAAAGATGACGGGTTGGTGAGCTGTGCGGGCGCTGAAAGGGCTGTAATTGGTGCTTTATAGCTGCAAAACTCACTTGCATGGTGAACTGGTGCAATCTCCTCCCTGCTTTTGCAAGGCCTGGGTTGTGAACAAGTTAGAAGCAGCCAGGGCTGCTTTCATCGTTGTACCACAGAACAGCTAAGCTTAAAGGGGGGCTTAAAGATCACCCAATTCTAACACCCTGCTGCGGGCTGGGTGCCTCCCACCAGCTCAGACTGACCAGGATCCCACCAACCAACATGGGATCCATGTTGGTTCACCCACTCATGTGGATGGAAACATCCTCTTGCAAAACCTTCACGGGTGAGTTCAGTGGTGACGCACATTAAAGAAGGACCCGTTTCCCCATTTCCCAAGCTGGGAATGAGCCCAGGACAGGCAGTTTATCCACAACGACAGCACCCGTCTCCCCCCACCCAATGGAAAGCAAAACAGCTGCAGTTTGCCCAGGAATTTTCATGGGTACTTAGTGCCAAAGGGCTGCTCGAAAGGGTTAAAGTGTTTTCAGTTACGCAGTGCACAACAAACAAAGGGGCTGCGGTAATCCCTCCTGCCACAGAGTGAAAAGTTCACTTGATATGCTACTTTACACTGATTCTCACAGACTCTGGGATTAAACCGGACACACTCTGACGTCCAGGTTTTCTAGCAAAGGGCTCCAGCCCAGCCTGCCACATTCACTTCATATTTGGGAGCATATTCTCTGAAAATCCTGCTGACAGATGAAGAGCAGGAAGACAGCCAGTTTCCCATGGAACAATAGCCCCATGCAAACGGCATCTCACAGGGTCCAACCTGGCTTTGCTGGGGTTGCTCTTGGGATGTTGGCTGGAACAGCATCTCTGCACCAAGGTGCTGTCAGCTAGGATCGTCCCCCTGGTGCTCATCACAGGGCCTATATGTACAACTCCATGCTAGGTTTTGGGGCTGAACTTTGAACAGAATTAATAAGTTCCATGTCAGGAGCTATGCAGAGTTGGGGGCAGAGGATGTGGGAGCCCAGCAATGGGGCAGAGGAGCAGCATGAACTGCTTTGTGCCTTGAAGACATGAAACATTTATGCATGCCCATAGGAATAGCACATATGTAGCAGTACATGCATGTTCTTATATATATGCACACATAAGAAGGTTAAAGCAGGGCAGGAACCTTAATTTTATGGGATGTTTGAGCTTTTGGGAAAAAAAATAACCTAATAATCTAATATTCCAATCAGCTGCTGGGGTTGCTGTCATGCAGGTGGACTACAGGGTCCACCAGCTTTCCCTCTGCTGGGAGATGAAGCAGCACTCTTTTCAAGTGCAACCCTTCTGTTTCAGTCTTTTGTCTTTCTCATATGGAATGCTGGGATCAGATGCTTAAATGGGAAGAACACAACTGGGTGGAATATTCAGTATTTCTGGAAAACCTCTCTTAAATGGACATTTCCCAACCATTTTAATGGATGCTCTTCAAGGAAGGCTTTGGTCCTCATCAGTTCTTCAGCTCTTTTACTGCAAAGGGGCACAGGAATCAGTTCCTCCATCAGATACTGAGGCAGTGGGTGCAAAAGCAGGAGGGGACTATGCAGGGGGATGCCACACAGGGTCTCATTTTGCCACTTAATGTGAACTGAGGAACTACCCCCAGCAGTTAAATGGAGCAAGAATTAAGAAGGTCTCATTTAGATGGCTGGGCAAAGGCTGCAGCCTGCAAGGTTGGCATGTCCAGAAAGATGCTGTTCCAGCATCTCTTGGGATGAAAGGAATTCAAGTTCCAAATTCAGCTCACAGCAGTTGTGCCTAAAAGTGACCTTTGTTAGTTCTGGTGTGTGAGGCTGTCAGGTGAAAGAATACAGAATCACAGAATCATTATCAAACCATCAACCCAACAGCATCTGTTTCAGTTTTGATTCTTCTTTATGGCTTCACAACCCCAAATGGAAGTTTCTTTCCTAAAACTGACCTTTTCTCCTCTTATTCTCAACTCAGATTACACCCAGGTCTTGTCTCTCCATAAAGGATTCATCATTAGGGACATGGTTTAGTGAGCAGTATTGGTGGTAGATGGACAGTTGACTGGATGATCTTAGAGGTCTTTTCAAACCTTGATTCTGTGATCATACCTTGAGACTTATGCCCCTCTTGGCACACGCTGCAGGGACTGGGGAGAGCTTTGGGCTTTGGGTTAGAGGCAGTGGGGTGCTGCATTGCCCTTCCTGAACCAGCAAAGGAGCTGCCCCTTGCCCCCCAAGAACACAGAGATGGGATGCCTGAAGGCACTGCCCCATAACAAGGGCACTACTGCATGTGGGCTGCTACTGGGATTGATGGGAGCTGGAGCAGCATGGGGTGGTCTGGGTTTTCTGCCTGCCAGGGCTGCCCTAGCTGCCATTCCCTTGTCTGGAAGGGAGGCTGCTTGCTGACCACTAGCCTCCCATGTTCATACCAGGGTGTCTCTAGATTTGGGCTTAGTGAGGCAGTGAATTGCAAAACACAGCCCATCCCTGCCCATTCTCCTGCTCGTCCCTGCCCATTCTCCTGCTCCCTAACTTTCCCCCATGCTCTCCATCACTTGCTTCTCTTCCTAGGGCGGCCCTGCTCTCCTCCCTCTCACCAGCTCTCTTCCCCAGTTCCCATCATCACCAAAGTGGTAGAAAATGAGGGAATGATGGAGAATGGGTGAACTGGTCGGAATGAAGCAGTGAGAGGGAAGGGGGCTGCAGGGGGACATCTGTCTTCCAGGAAAAAAGAAGATAGGGAAGCAATGGCTGCAGAAGCATTTTCCTTCCAGTTGGAAGGACACCCTACGGCTGAGCTATGCTGGTTGCCCAGGCATCCCCATGTTACCATCCCCAAGGTCCTGGGGCGAGCGCCCTTCAGCGTCAGGAGAGGCAGCTGCAGCCGGGTGTCGGGGACAGGACAGGCAGGGGGAAGGGGATCTGCCCCCCTCCCAGCTGGGAGCAATCCTGGTGGGGCCACAGCAGCAGCTCTGTTGGCATCTCCAGTCTGGGAGATGCTCCGTGCCTCACCCTGCAGCCAGCTCCATCATCCCCAGGCCCCCCGTGCGGCCATTTGTGCTACTGTGCGCTGCCAATCCCACGCCAAGCGGCTGCTGGGTCCATGCCACACACGCAGATGGGTCCCAGCCTGATCTCCCCCTGCTCTATGAGCTCCTCGCGCCCTCGCCCGGAGGCCTCGTCCCTGCTGCAGGGTCGGGTTGTTGGTGAGATGCAGCCAGCTGGGCTTTGTGCCGTCTGGGAGCGAGCGTGAGACCTGAGCTGCAGGGTGGAAGCACAGCATGGGGCAGGTTTCCGCCGCGTCACATATATAGGGCACTGTTGGGAAGCGTGCAGCTGAAAGAGTGGGAACCGACCCCACAAAGAAGCATCTCCAACCCTGGCTGGGTGCCTGGGTGACAGAGCTGTAGTGCTGTGTCCTCGCAATGCTCTGACGGCGGTGCTGAGCACCAGGGGGATGTGGGAACAGCTGCCGGACAATGCGCTGCAGCTGTGTGCTTTCATGCTGGGTAATGCACCAGAACCAGGCTGCAGTGGGCTGCTGTCATGCCTGTTCCTATGGAAACCTCTTTCAAAGGAGACAGGCAGACAGACAAACACGCACCAAGTGGTGCCGGGTGCTGGGTGCACCAGGGGGTTGGATGCATTTGCAGTTCAGGCGCTGTCTGGGATGGTCACAGCCAATGTGACCCCAGAGTGGGGCTGTAGGGAGTGTGGGCCAAGCAAAGAGGCTGATTGCTGCAAGGCCTGGGTCCTTTGTAATGATCAGCCCCTTAGGGGCAGCAATGCAATTAAATAGGGGAATGGACAATTGGAGGAGATGGGGTTGCTCCCAGATCCTTGCAGGCGTGGGGATTGGGGCACCAGGGTAGTGGGAGGAAGGCTGTCTGGCCATCTAAAGCACTGCAGGTAGTCACGGGAGGAAAGAGGGAAGGGATTGGAGGTGCACTTTTTCCTAGTGTGTGGTTCTCTCCATCCCTGGACGCAGAAGGATGCGAAACATCCCCTCTTCCCTTTCAGTTCTACCCAATGAGCCCTAGAGGAAGACTGGCAGGGAAGCTGGGAACCAGGGCAGATGTGCAAGTAAGCTCTGGCTTTAAACATTACTTGGAGCCTCCTAAAATAACAAGCAGGATTTTTTGCTCTTTGCTTGCAGAGAGCAAATAGAACCTCTGGAATCCAGCATGGGATGAAGTGATGTAAGGCAGCAACAGCCTCAGCAAACCCGGAGCACTCCCCAGGCTCACACTGCTTAGCTTATTTTTCAGGGTGAGGGCAGGTGTCCTCCAAATATCTAATCCATGCACTGTGTGTGCCAGGGGGCACTGGGAGCAGCAGAGCCAGAAGCTGCTGAAAGTGAATGGCCTCCTCCCACCCCACCCCAGGGACGGGGCAGTGCCATGGGGACACTGCAGCTGCATGGGATGGGTAGCAAAGATGCTGAGGCTTTTCTGGAGTGGGAGTGTGGAGGCACCTGCTTGGCCTAAAAACAAACACAAGTGATGTAAGGCAGTGAGTTCATGCCATCTTGTCTGGGCTGCCAAACAGCTTCAAATGGACCTTCACCATTGCATTTATTTCTCCGGGCAGAGGGAGGCCTGGTGGTGATGTGGGTAAGGCTGACTGTGTGTCACAATCATACAGATCCCCAGTCAGATGGCACCACGATGGGAGCCCTCAGAAAATCATTTTGGGACACCGTGAGACTCAGTTATCTCCTGTCAGCCTTGCAGATGTGCTGCCAAGGTCACGCATCTGTCATGAACTGAATCGTGCCAAGATTATTGGAGGTACTCCAAATCAACAACACAAACATGGGCAGAGCTCACCTATAACCCCACCTCTTTTCCTTTGAGTTCAGATTTCTTTCACTGCTGGAATAGCACGCTCTGTGTGCTTTTAGCCTTTGGCCCTTTGTGGTTGGATGAGATGGGAGAAGTAAATGTACAGACAAATAGTGATAATTTCCAAGTGTGATAAACCCATTCATTGCACTGTAACTGGTATTTGCCATGTGCTTCTTTCCAATTAATTGCTATCCAATTATCAGCCCAGTTCAAGTGTTCAGTGGCTTAGGGTGTGGGGAGTAGAACCTAAAGAGCTCTATAGAGCACAGCAAAGAAATAATTCTAGCTCATTTATGTAGCATCTTTCTTGCTAATTTTTGGCTGTCTGTGAAGGCTTTATTTAAAACTGCTTTTCCAATGTGGGTATCATCTCCTGACAAGCTGCAAAGAAGCAGGCAAGTGTGAGAGAGGATGGCTGAAGGGAGGTGGGAAGTGGAGAAGACAGAATACTGCCTTCAAAACAGCATAGGAATTGAGGACAGCCCTCATGAAAGCAGCATGCAATGGGTTGGGAAGGAAGTGCCTGCCCTGGTTGACTCATCTGACCTCTAGCAAGAGCTGGTCACAAATCTGTGTGGGGTGCAGACCCTGCAGAAGCAGTGGGTTCTTTACAGCAGGCTCAGTTTTGCTAGGGACACAGAAACAATATACTACATAGCAACCATCCCCTCCAAAGGGTCACTGAATTCAACAACCTCCCCATCCCATCTGCAGAATACCTTTTTCCAGAGGGTGTGAAGCCCAAGTCCAACTCTTTCCTTTAGTGGGATGCTGTGGATAGGCAGAACGTCATGCTGTTCCTCCCACCCAGCTGAGAACCAGGGCTGGACACAGTGGGCATAAATGGGTCTCAGGGAAGGGTGAAGCATCCATTGTGACATAGGGCTGCCACATGGTGCTGCTGGCAGGGCTGCTCAGCCACCAGGAGGAAAGCAAAGGGCTGGGGTAAGGAGGAATACTCAGAGGGAGGTTTAGGACGTTTTGGAAAGCACTGTTTTCACAGTTCAAATGGGCCTGAAGTGAACAGTGAAAGGTGGGGGCAGGGCTGGGTAGCAGCTGCCAAGGGAGTGAATGTCCTTGCTCCCTTTCCCTTAGTCTGCCTTTGTCATCTGCCCACAATTAGCCACGATTTATCACCTCAGGATCCTGCAATAAGTCACTGGGACTGCCCAGGCCCTCCCCAGCAGGCAAGGCTCCTTTTTCCCATGGGCTGGCAGTTAACCCAACACCTGCCCTTTATGTGAGCTCAGGGTGGAGGGAGCTGATCCTTCTCCATGGCTGGAGCTCCCAGGCCAGCTGTCCTCACTATCCTACTGATCAGGTCTTGTGGTTCCCCAGGCAATGGAGGTAGGAGGGGGGTTGCTTATTATTGGACCCTGAAAAGACTGGGCTGGGTTTTGCAGGGCTCTGCACTGTACCTTGATGGCACTGGCATGTCCCATCTCTGTGCCTGGTACCCAAGGAGGTTGATGGTCACATCCAAGGGTGAACAGAGTGATGGCTGGGCCAATTCAATGCACAGATGAGCCAAACTCCACCCAAACTAATGGTCTCTGTGCCACACCTCTGACCCAGCCCTCATTCTTCCCAGAGCCTGCTCCTCTGCTGGCATAAAATCACCTCTTGCCTGCAGGAAGGAGAAGTCTTGAGCTGCCTCTGTTATCACTACAAACACCATGGCAGCAGGGAAGGATGGGTGGTAGCTGTGGCAACGTGGGTAAGCAACTTGTGCTGCACAGGGCGACCAGCAGCCAACACATCCCACCAGGTAGACGCTGGGGCAGTGACTCACAGGGGTGTCATAGCCAGAGCAATTCAAGCTGGTGTGTGGGAAGTGCCCACGGTGCTTAGCAAAGCCACGGTGCTGACTGATGGAATGGGATCTCTTCTGCTGATCCTATTTACAGCTGCCTCTGGGGAGCATGCCCACAGCTCGGGCTTTTTGCTGCCCTACCTCCTTCCAGCAGTCAGGTTGCAGACACAGGCTGTGGTTAATGTCCTGACCAAGAGCTTGGAACATCTCCTTCCTCCAGCAGCTGTCAGGTGGCCTTTAGTTCTTATGAAGCTGCTTATGCCCAATCCCAACCAATCCCATCCATCTCCCCATAGCTGAGGATGCTACCAGTGGCCATAACCACTCTGGTGGCACTTCTGCAAATCTGGGGCCTCTATGGGAAACACAGAAGTTTCCCAAATGCTCCCAACAGCTGCTGGTGCTTCAGGAAAAGTGAGAGAGGACACCCAGAAGAACGTGTGAATATCACTGTAAAAAGTCTCTTAGTGCCCTGTCCATCCAGCTTTCCTTCACCAACACAAGTTCATTGCAGGGGAGTAGGACTAGATGACACTTAAAGGTCCCTTCCAGGTCCCTTTGGTGAGATGTGGTGCTGGGCTCTGGGACCAGGATGGTGGCTGGCGAGTGCCAATGGTTCCCTCATCCACCTCCAACACAAATGTCTAGCACTGCAAATGTGGGTGTGACAGGGATAGGGGCTGTGATGAGAATAGGGGCTATGATGGGGATGGGGGCTGTGATGGGGATGGGGGCAGTGACAGGGATGAGGGCTGTGATGGGGATGGGGGCTGTGATGGGGATCGGGGTGGTGATGGGGATGGGGGCTGTGATGGGGATGGGGGCTGTGATAGGGATGGGGGTGGTGATGGGGGTTGTGGTGGGGATGGGGGCTGTGATGGGGCTAGAGGCCAGGATGGGACTGTAAGCCCTACAGGGACTCTGCCACTTCTTCCCTGCAACTGAGGGAGTGCATGCAACCTGGACACCTGCAAGGCAGCCAGGCCCACCTCAGCACACAGCCCCTGGCTAAGGCTGCTGTCAGAGTGAGCTGCAGATTAAGAAGGAGGCTGTGTGTGGGACGGCTCTCCCATGAGATCAGAGACGACCACATCATGTCAGCCTGGGGCAGCCGTGCAAGCGAGAGGGGCTGACAGTGCACCAGGACAAAGCCATGAGCTGGTAGTGGGGCACTCCTCCCTCCTCTGCCCCCTGTACCTCCCAGCCCATCAGTGTGGATGTTGATATTTGATTTATTACCTATTCGGGAGGAACTCTCAGACCTCCCTTCGGAGCTGGAGGCAGATCTGAGCAGCTGTGTTTGGCATGGCGGGCGCGAGCAGTTAGAGCAGGAGACGAGACGGCAGGACTCCTGAGCTCATTACTGTAACGAAGCTCAGGGAATTGGTTGTTGGTTATGGAGCTTTCCTTTTAAGGAAGCCAGACTAGATGATGGTCCCTTCTGGCCTTAAAATATATGAAGCTACAAATAACTCAGCCAATAATTAGAAATTTGAGTCTCATTCCTGTGAATATTACAGCTTGTTGGACTAGGAGCTACAAAGGCAACACCGAGCTTTCCTCATGCTTAAAGAGAAGTCATTTCCTGGTAGTGGGTCCCCTGTGCAAACCCTGAGACTCTGATGTCATCGGCATGGGTATGGGAGCACGTGCAGGTAGACGACATCGTCGTAACCTCGTGTCATGCCTGGCGTCATCCAGAGGTGACAAATAAGGATGACAAGGAGGGAAAGAGAAGCCTGTTCTGAGCTGTATGGCTCCTCCTATAAAGCAAAAGCAAACTTGTGGATGGAGAATGCTACTTTGCCATGCAGTGTCCTGTGTCCCTAATATGTCCTCCAGCCTTCACTTGGTTGTTGCCTTTCTGCTGCTGGTGTCAGTTCTATGCATGGGCTGATGTGGTGCATAGGAGGAAGGGGGACTCTTCTCATCTCCAGCTCTGTGAGCACATGAGCCTAAATGGAGCTGGGAGAGAGGCTGGATGGCAAGCCTTGGGATTGTCCTCTATCATCAAATGCATCCTTTGTAGGAAATGTCCTTCTCCCAGAACTCTTTACAGCCCAACTTGGTGCTGTCTGCATGTTCTCCCTTTTCCTCCTCACCTTCCATGCCACGTGGCTTTGTTTCATACTTAGACTTGGCCATTTTGTAACCTCAGTTCTTGCATTGATCACAGTTCCTTCCTTCCCCCCCCCCGGCTGGAACAACAGCCCCATGCTGCCAGGAAGAAGCTGTGCAACGACAGCTCTGCGGTGACTTACGGGACCAGCAGCCTCCAAATGGGAAGCAGCTGTGGGAGAGCACATCCATGAGCATGAGGGTAATGGGGCCAATCAGAGAAAAACACACAAAGGAAGGGATGGAAGAAACGGTGGCTGTGTTACCTAGGGGATCCTCCCTGCAACAAACACAGCGGTGTGATGAAACACTGTGCTGCACACATGCAAACAGCAGCCAGAGGTATTTCCTCAAGCAGGACTTGAATGCTGGGACAGAGAGCGAAGCAGCCCAGCATTGCACAAGCAAAGGGCCCAAGTCTGTTCTTGTTTTCCTGCTTAAATGCCATTTTTGAGATGCTTTATTCTTTGTGTCTTTTAATCTCTGCCATAAACTATCCTCCTCAGCTAGCACTGGCGTGGGGAGGATACATTTCTCCACTATAACATTGCTACCCCTTATATCTCAGCTTCTGCACATGAACATTAGCTCTAGAAAACAGAGGTAAAAACAGGAGACACAGAAGCAATTGAGTATCTCTCACTTATTATCTCTAAAAAAGACCTGAAAAAAAAAAATAACCCCCACCAAACCCTTTCCTGTTTATGTCAAGCAATCTTCCTGAGAAATACTTTCTGCATTGTTTTTTGCTGACATCTGTACTGCCCCAGGTATGATTAATTCTTCTGCTCACAATAAAATGCCTCTCTCTGCCTCTGGAGCAGCCAGCGATTTCATAATGAGTCGATAAGACACGCCACGCATTCACCTTGAGGAGCAATATGAACCTGAGCAGCTTTGCTCCTGACAGCATGAGGGAGATTTGCCCTCGAGGAGAACTTCTTGGCACTCAGAGCTTTCTGACAGAGGATGTTTCTGACTGAGTTCAGAGGCGATGGAGAAAGTGGTTTCTCCAAGGGCTCCTCTCTGTGGATGTGCAAAGCTGAGGGCTGCAGTGTGCATGTGGGGAATCATAGAATGATTTGAGCTGGAAGGGACCTTAAGGGCCATCTGGTCCACCCCCCTGAAATGAGCAGGGACACCCACAGCTCCATCAGCGCTCAGAGCCCCCTTCCCTGACCTTGGCTGTCTCTGGGACAATCCAGGCTGTGGCTCATTTCCCTCTGTGATCCCAGTTGATGAGTGGGTCCCTTTAGGAGTGGCTGATGCTTTTTCAAGGGGAGAGCACATTATGGTTGTGGATGCCCCCACCCTGGAGGTGTTCAAGGCCAGGCTAGATGGGGCTCTGAGCACCCTGCTCTGGTGGGAGGTGTCCCTGCATGTAGCAGGAGGTTCCCTCCAACCCAAACCATTCAATTCCATGAGCCTATGACTTAGAGAGCAAAGCTGGTGTTAAGGTTTAGTCCTTATGAGGCTTCATTTGTTCATGCTGATAAAAGACCCTTGTGCACAGGGGCCTGGCAAGCATTGCCCCACCACCCCTGGGAGGGCACTGTGTGTTCAAGGCAAGCCCTATGCGGTGGTCTGACTGGTGGCGGGTTTGGGGAGTTAATTGGGGTTAACACTGGAGGGCTGCAGTGCAGGGTGTGTGATTGCAGCCTGGCTGATAATTTATCACTTTTGTTAACTGTTGAGAGCAGGGCTTGATTAGCAAGCAAGCAGAAAGCTGTGAGAGATGGCTGACTGGCGCTGGGTGTAAAGCCCCCCTTATGGAGCCCAGCGCTCTTGTTAAAACTTTAGGGCTCAGCTTCTCCTTGAATTGAGTGCACTGCCAGTGTGGGGAGGGGAGGGGGGAGTATCAGCTGCATCCCATTGCACAGAGAGCTGGGACAGTGCCAGCCCTCTTGGCACCTGAGCATCCCGTGAGAGCTGAAGGATACCTACATGACTTGCATGGCTGCAGAGCTGTGCAGGGTGCAACCTGCAGAGGGAACAAAGCTCAGCCTTGGCCGGCATCCCAACCCGCGCCTTTATCGGGGGAGCAGATGGGCTGAGAGCTGCTGCTCTGCTCCGTTCTCTCGTTATGTTCCTCTCCCCCAGCTGAGTGTTTGTGTTTGTGTTTTGGGCCTTGTTTAGGCTGGAAGGCTTCACAGTGACAAGGGAAGTAAAGCACTGACACTGGGGGGTGAAATCTAAGGTATTTATAAGGAATTGGACTTCTCCAGACTGCTTTATCTGAACTGCAATGGGCAAATTCATATTTTGACTGAAGGGGGTCCTGAAGGACTGATTCTGCCTAATTGTCCCAGAGCTATGAAGACAAAACATGCAGCAATCCCTTATTCTTCTCTAAAAGCACCTCACCAGGTGGTTCCAACCCACCTCACCCACATTTCCAGGGTGAAAAATTGAGCAAAAAGCTCTTCATGAAATGCAAATTCCTTCCACTCTTTTTTTCTCAGTATCAGAAAGAAAGGGGAGTCACAACCTCGTGGCAAAAAATCCCTTGTAAATCTCATACCTGGCCAATTTCTAATTAAATGTTGCTATATTATCTTCTGCACCAGCACCCCTGTGGCTGAGGCCAATTCCTGGAGCAATACAGTGGGGAATTGCAGAGTCATAGGATGGACTGAACTGGAAGGGACCCTAAAGGCCATCTGGTTCAACTCCCCTGCAATGAACAAGGACACCCACAGCTCCATCAGTGCTCAGAGCCCCTCCAGCCTGACCTTGGGTGTCTCCAGGGATGGCACATCCTATCTAAATCTCCCCTTTTAGCTGGAAACCATTTCCCCTTGTTCCATCACAAATGACCCTGCCAAAGAGTCTGTCCCCTTTTTTTGGATAGTCCCCGTTTAGATATCAAAAGGAGATCCTCATGCAGGGCTCAAGGCAAGGACAGGCTTTTTGCACTGTAGACCTTACCTTTATTTTGTGCTGTCAGGTGATAAAATCAAGTGTACAGAATATGGGCAAAGCAACAACCCACCTCTGTCAGAAAGGTGGATAAAGGGATGATCCATCCCTGGCATCACAGTGTGACTATCCTTACCAATGGTGAAGGTGCAGCTCTGCTTGGACTGGGGCTGACATCAGTCTCTGAGCACCAGTCCCACTGCCTGGCATGCTGCCTTGTCCTCCCTGTGCCTGGCCCTACAGCCGTGCTGGGCAGCTGCTTCCTCCCTGTGCTATTTGGGGTGTTACCATGGGAGGCTCAGCAGATTCCCCAGGGCTGTGGCTCTCCAGGAAGCCAGATACCAAATCCTCGCCCCTTCCCAGACCCTCCTTGCCTCAGCATCTGTTTGGTTTGGGATAAAGCTTGGTCTGGCAGGGCAACTCCCTGTCACCACAGTGGCACATGTCTCCCTTATCTCCCATGACAGACCCTTCCCAAGAGCCCTGGGAGCTGGGCTGCCCACCCTGGTCCCAGAAGGCGTATGCCCAGGGATGGGTGTGGGAGGAAGACAGTAACACCAGCCGGGTTTAATCATCCAGGATGTGCAGAGGAGATGGGTGGGATGGGATGGGGTGGCAGTGCTGGAGGCAGTGTGATAGCCCCAGGCTGGATGTTCTATGGGAACGTGTGCAGGGAGCTCTAGGAAGAGTAGATAGAATCCTCCATGCAAAGGGGGGTTTGAACTTTGTGCCCATCCTCTTGCTTTGCACAACTGCCATACATCACCCTCTGCATGGTGCTGGAACTGGTCTGTACTCTCAGGGACTGCATAAAGTGCCCTGATGTGTGGGTAGAAGGGGTGGACAAGCCATTGAGTGCTGGTGGGCATGGCTCTGATCACTGGAATTACTGACACTATCACCCTTGTCCACCCCCAAACATGACCATGGGGGGTGGCTTTGCTGTCTGCATGGACTCCCAGACCTGCAGCATGGGAACAACGTCCCACAGGCACCAGACCATGCAGCTCTCTCCTTTCCCAGGCTGGCAAAGAGACAGTGGCTGCTGCCTTCTGCATTATCAGCACCGGGTGATAAAAGCAGCTTCCTGTCACTGGAAGGACTTGCCTCCATCTCTTACATGAGTTTATGGACAGTATTACCATGAAACAGCTTTTAACCCTAGAGTTTCTGTTTGCAGAGCTCCAGCTCTGATCTGGGTATGAAGCACAGGGCCAGTACCTGCAGGACTTGACTGTGCTGGTGGGGAAAACAGAGCCTGAGGTCAGGCTGGACCTTCTGGAGGAAGGTGAGAACCAACCAGCAGTCACTTGCAGGCAGGGCACAAAAGCTGCCAACACCTCTGCTGACTCATCAAAATGGAAAAGTTTTCATGGAGAGGGTTCAGTTTTTGGTATTTCTGATGGGAAGCAGGCGGAGGGCCAAAGGAGACGTGCCTCAACCCTTCCAGCCGCCCACCCTGCCGAGGGCTGCATGCCAGAGCTTCTGCCTGGCTCCATCATGAGGAATTGGGGATTTCTGGGTGCAAATCATGGTGAAACCAATGTTGACGTGTCCCAGAAGCCCTGGGAAGGGATCTCTTGCCTCTGTATGGCTCGCATTGCTCCTGCACTGCCACTAACATCAGGTTGGGTGATTCCTGTGTGTTAGAGGCTGAAGTGCCCTGCAGCATATCTTGCTCTTTGAACAAAGTCATGGAATCACAGAACAGAATAATAGAATGGTTTGGGTTGGAAGAACCCCTTAAAAGCCATCCAGTCCAACCCTCTGAAATGAACAGGGACACCCACACTTCATCAGTGCTCAGAGCCCCTCCAGCCTCACCTTCGGTCTCCATGGATGGGGCATCCACCACCTCTCTGGGCAACCTGTGCCAGTTCCTCACTGCCCTCACTGTAAACCTTATATCCAGTCTAAACCTCTTTTAGTTGGAAAGCATTTCTCCTTTTCCTATCACCGAAGTCTCTGACTTACTTGAGCTGTGACATTCCAACCAGCCCCCAGCATAAATCCTGGTGGAAGCCTCTTCGTGTTGGAAGCACCATAGATATCTGTCTCACTCATTTGTGCTTCTTTGCAGACTTCTTTCTGCTGCACCACATTTTTGAGCTCTTGAGATGAGTCACCAGTCTTGTTTTGCAAATCTGATATGTGAATTTGCTAAGACATGTAAAGGCTGGGGGCTCTGCTTGTTGGACACTGAGGTTCCTGCAAGACTTGGCTCAAGAAACCCATACAGGAGCTGCTAAGGAGATGTTTGTCTTTCAAGAATCTGTCACCATCTGCAATTACAGCATTCCCACTGGTTAAGTCGCTTATGTCTTACATGCTTGTTTTTCTCCTTTTCTTTTCAGTGTGTGTGCAGATTAGGGGCAAAAGGGAAGGGAAAATTGAGGTATGGGAGGTGAAGGGGAGATTTGCTGGGCCCAGGCTCTGTGGCCTCAAAAGCCTTGAATGCTATCAGTGTGAGACTGTAGCTTGTTATGGAACAGGTCATACAGACAGGGGACTGGAAAAAAATGCGATTACTGGGAAACCAGGCAGGAGGGTGAGAGGCAAAGGGCCACACAGCAACTGCCATCCAGGCAAGTTGGGCAGAGGGGAGACTGGATTCAGACTGAAATGACTAAAGCCATATTCCTTCCATCACACATAGAGATTTGATGACACCCTGTCCATGAAACCCCCTGACATGTTGTCCCTGGTGTTTCTCACTTTTTGTTCTATTCCTCCTGCTTTCCATGTTCTTCCTTTTCTTTTCCAGTGCAGGTCAGAGAGAGAGACAGATGAAATAGAGTCAAGGAATCAGAGAATCATTCAGGTTAGAAAAGATCTCTAAGATCATCCAATCCAACCATCCACCTACCACCAATACTGCTTACTGACCATATCCCTCAGTACCACATCCACCTTTCCTTGGGATGGTGACCCCACCACCTCCCAGGGCAGCCTGTACCAATTCCTCACTACTCTTTCAAAGACATTTCCCCTAATATCAAACCTAAACCTCCCCTGGATCATCTTGAGGCCGTCACCTCTCATCCTATCACTGTTACCTGGGAGCAGAGGCCTCGCCACAACCTCCTTTCAACCTCCTTTACAGAGGAGGCTGTAGAGACTGTTTCCAACTGTTTCATATCCATATTTACTGCCTCCAGTGGTGACTCATGCCCAAATGTGGAGCTCTCCCATGGAGGTGTTTGTGTTTGTACAGTTCTTTGCACGACAATGCCTTGGTCTGGATGGCCTCCAGATGAAGCCATCCTTCAGATGTCAAAAAGTAGTCCTGCTGCTGATTATAAACCCCACCACAACCCCTGAGGAAGGCTGAATCATAGAACCATAGAATATACACGAATCATCATGATTCAGTTGCTGCTTGCCTGAAAATAAAGGTCATGTTAGCAGCATGAAGACATCTAGTTGTGTTGGATTGGAGAAAAAAAGGGGAGATGTTGATTGGATTTAAGGAAGAAGGTTTTTTTACAGTGAGGTTGCCCAGACAGGTGATGGTGCCCCATCCCTGCAGACACCCAAGGTCAGGCTGGAGGGGCTCTGAGCAACTGATGGAGCTGTGGGTGTCCCTGTGCATTGCAGGGAGGTTGGACCAGATGGTCTTTCAGGATCCCTTCCAACTCAAATGATTCTATGATTCCATAAAAAAGATCACAGCAGAAAGATCTTGGCCAAATAAGCATGGAGAAACGGCCAAAACAGGAGTTGACATGATGTTAGGAGAGGTCTAAGCTGGGCCATAGGGTAGTTCTGACCTTCATTCTCTTGCCAGAACTCTCCCAACCAATTGGGAGGTTGGTAGGAAAAGTTTGGTTTGGTCTGGCTGAGAAACAGGAGTTCAGGTCATCGTGTAGAATGGGAAGAAAAAATCGGATGCAAAAATCTCAGATCCTTCAAGGATGAATTGCTTCAACGTATTTCAGAAATGGGAAGGAAATGGGGCCACAGCAATGCTGGGAGGCCAAAGAGCAACCTGTTGGTGGGAAGAAAAAGTTTCTCTCACACCTCTGTCCAGGAGTGAGTAAAGAGGTAAATGATGAAGGAGGGGTTGGAGCAATGAGCCAAGTGGGGGTCTGGGAGCATTATTTCCATAGACCAAGTAAGCATGAGGCCAGCAGTACTTTGCAATGATGGGATCAGACCTCTGCTTTCCAGCCAGGCCTTGTCCTGGTCTTCTAAGGATTGCCCAAGTTAGTAACAGGATAGAAATTGGGGCAGGTAAGGAAGGGAAATGCAGAACATTAAGATGAAGAGAGATAAGAACTAGACAGCAAAGTCTATTGGCCCATCCTTTCTTGTCTTTTCTGTCCTTTCTGAGTCTTTAGTGACTCAGTGATTTTGTGGCATTTGCTTTCTGTGCCCCTAAGAGGTCTCACTCTGTTGTCATCTCTGAGGCCAGTCTGCTGCTCTGTGATCCAGTTTCCCGATCTCTCTGCTGGGCTAATATCTCCTTTTATGGCAATTTTATGCTTCTAATCATATCTTTTTCCACCCTACAACTTACTCATTCCCCTGAGCTTAGTGTACCATGTCCTCCCATGGGAAGATCAACCTCTCCTCCCATAAAGAATCATTTGTGTTGGACCATCCATGAAAGGTCATCTAGTCCTACTCAAAGAAGCACAACAGATTCCATCCATCACAGATGGATATCTCCATGTATGCTCCAGGTGCTCTGGAAATGACTGAAGCTGGGACAAGAGAAGGAAGCCAATGAGAGTGTCTGTCTTATCTGAGTGCTGAGGTTGGGGATCAGAAACTCAGCACCTTGCACCCCAATTATGGGTTTTATGTGGGCTGACACCCATCTTTGTGACTGATATCTTTGGGTTGAACATGTTGGAGCTACAACCAGCTGAAATGGGTGCCATGACCTGGATTCACCACTCCAGAGCCCCTAACAGGATAGGAAAGCAGTGCTCAAAGAGTTTGGATGGGGATGTCCTGGTTGGTGACAAGATGCTCCAATCTATGAGAGCTGGTGCAGGGCATTGGGATGGAGGTCTGCCCATCAAGCTGTCCCCCCACCTAGATGGGGCACAGCCTCTGGGCACCCCCAGTGTAGACATCTGGGAGCTGTCAGGAGAGCTCAGCCCTGATCACTACATCTTTTCCTTATTGCTTTTCTGCATCCCAAGCCTCCAGCGTTCTCACATTGGAGCATTAACTCAAACACCCACATTTCTGCCTTCCCCAGCTTTCTGCAGCCCATTCGGCACCTTCCACCACTCCCGCACCATGTGTTCGTTCATCAGCTTTCACCCCATTCCTCACCGCTGAGCTGAAGGGGATCTGGACACCGAGCCCTGCTGGAGGCTTTATGAACTTCCTACATCATAAACCTCTCTGAGTCAGTGCCCAGCACTTCCAGAGCATTACCTTATTTCAGAGCTGCTTTGGGAGCTGCATTGAGCCTCCATGCATGGGCAGGGGGTTTCTTGGTGCCAGCAGATGCAAACCACCACTGCTCTTGTTCTGTTGTGCTTTTTTTTTTTGTAACCTATTTTTTTTTCCTTCATTTTCAGAGCCGTGGGACTATTTGCCCTTTGGAGCTCAGTTCTGGAATGCATCAAGGTGTTTAAGCAAGGCCAAGGCCAGGGCATGGGAACACAAGGCTTTGCCTCCACACTTGCACTCCTCTGTTCCTTGCAAAGCAGAGAGGAGGGTGGAGGGCTTGCAAACACTTGCTGTGCGATAAGACAGCCCCTGGTTATCCTCACCAGCAAAACCCAGCAGAGAAGAGCTGGAAGAGGGGCTGAAAAAGTTCTGGGGAGGCCCAGCCAGCGCTCAGCAGAGCTGCTGAGCACCACTCGGTGGCACCTCCCGGGGCTGAGGTCATTCAAGATGTCAAAGAGATGTTTTTAACAGGAGGGGGTGTTCAACTCGATGCCTGGCTCTGCTCCAAAGGGAATAAAATCACCAACTCCCTGCATGCAGCTGCAGCACCCAGCCCTGGGGCCCGACAGTGGAGGTGTTTTGGAGGCTCCGATGCAGACCCCAAGTTTTGGGAGGGTCCCCAAAGGGATGTCCAGGGTTGGATCCCTGGGCAATGTGGGGTCACCTCCTTGGGGGTGGCTGCTGTGGGGGGCAAAGAGCAGAGGAAAGGCACCAGGAGGGGACAGGGACAGGCAGCAGGGAGGTGGTGCTGCACCTGCAATAACAAGCTCCGGGCGCAGGGCCTGACAGCGGGACTGGGGCTGAGCTGGAGTTACAGCCCTCGGGGGAGGCCCTGGTGGCTTGGTGCCTGCAAAACACCTCTGGGCTGGCCCCCCTCCTCCAAGGAGCCATGTGGGTTCTGCCAGACCCGTGCCTTGTCCCTGGACTTCCCAGTGCCCGACATACCCACCCAAGTCATGTCCTCACAAGCACCGTCTTGTGCATTACAACTTTACACTGACTACCACTCCCCACCAGCCCACCCCAGCATGAGATAAGCTCTATTCCAGCCTTCTTGTGGGTCTTAAGACAGTCAGTAAACCATTGCTCCCTCCAGGATCCATCAAAATCACAGAATCATACAGTTATAGAATGGTTTGAGTTAGAATGGACCCTAAAGGCCATCTGTCCCATCCTCCCTGCAGTGAGCAAACACCAACAGCTCCATCAGTTCTCAGAGCCCCTCCAGACTTGGGTGTCCCCAGAGATGGTGCACCAGCACCTCATGGCCGTGAGATGACCATGAGAAGCCATCTCATACCCACACTGTTCCCAAGGAGATGTCTTTAGCAGTGATTTGCTCCATGGTGTCACCTGGTTCTTCCCATATGGTGCAGCTTTGACTGTCATCATGTCCCCATAACACTCTGCTCCAAGGACCGTTTGTTGGGCATCACCAGCATTTACTCCTTCAAAGTGGTTTCCACTCGCACGAGTGACTGCTTCTCTGATGATTAACTGTGGGTAATCAGAGATGCTGGGAGTTAAGGGGGCTTTGGAGTCAAATCTCCCCAGGGTGATCCAGGAGCCCAATCCCCCCAGAATAAGGCCTATGTAATTAAGTAAGGATGGTAATGAAGTCCTACCCAGGCAGGTGACTGTGCCTCTAAGGAAAGCCAAGAGGCTCTAAGTTAGGAGCCAACCCTGACTGGAAGTGGGGTGATGGAGCATGGCCAGTCTGGTTTCTTGTGGGTGAAGACAAGCAAGAGAGAGTGTCTGGTGAATCTGAGAACTGATGCAAATACCAAAGATGAGAGTTGGACTGTCCCTTCTTGTGATAGCAACCCTTTGCCATAGGGGATGGTGGGTAGGTGATGGAGCTGGGGTCTGCTCAGGCCAGGGGTACCTTGTGCATGGCAATAAGCTGGGGGTGCTACTCCATCCCAGCATCCCTCTTTTCATTTTCTTTATGTTTCTTTCTTGCCTTTGGGCTCCTGCTCTGCCTCTTATGGCCATATTAAAGCCCCTTGAGTCTTAAACACGCACTTGGGGGCTGCTGGCGCTTCTGCTCTAGGTCTTGGCCAGAAAGGCCGATCATAGTTTGTCTGCTTGGTAACCTGGCAACTGCACTAATGCATGCATGCTCATAAAACATCTCCCCTGAACCAGCGCCAGCACCCACTGAGGACCGTATCCCCTTACACTGGAGACAGGCTGCGCTCCTTGAGTTGCTGTTTTATGGTGGGCCCTTCTGAAGGGTAAATCCTGCCCTTATACTTTGGTTTTTCTCCTTTTCCCCATCCTGACACATCTCTTCTCAGCCAAACCATCTGTGTTGGTGCAACACAAGGTGCAGTGTGCTCTGAGATGCTGGATATGGAGGGGAAGGAGCCCAGTGACACCAAAAGGCACAGCCAGCATTGTCAGTGCCTTGCTCTGGCTGTGCAGACCCGAGCCCTGTCCAGCATGACCAGCATTGCTTCTTCTGCCCTATTCCTGGTTTTTGGGACTGATTTGGATTTTCTAGAAGAGCCTAAATTGGATTAGACAGCTAAAATCCCCTGCAGGGAATGGCTCATGCTTCCCATCGGGCATCTCTGTGGAGGATGGCTTGGGGGCTGTGTGGGGCAAATCCCTCCAGCAGCACATGGGAGGAGGCACGGGGCTGCTTGAATTCGTGTCTGCGGCTCTATGGGTTTCCTGAGCCTGGAGGGCAGAGGGAGGGAGGTGAAAAGAGAGAGGTGGCTGATTTATAGCTTACCATCTTCTCTGATCTTGATTGCCCTTTGTCTTGGGAGTCTCTCTTATCCAGACATGGAGATGGGAGGAGGGGATCCTTTACAGAGATTGCTGAACTCTGGGTGTTTGCCGTTTCCTGGAGATCTTTTGATGTTCCCTTTGCTTTACAACATTTTCAACGTTCAGTTTCTCAGTCTCCTGCTGCACCTCGACTCTCGACATCGGGACATGATCCATCACAACTTACCCAAACAATCTCCAGCAAGGCGAGACCTTCCCATGTCTGGGGCCAGCAAGGCAGCGTGTCCCCTCGTGACCAGGCAGCAGTGCTCCCAGGGCACCATTCCACACCTTGTCCCATGCTGGGTGCAGATCTGGGCTGTGTGCATCTGTTACTCCATTACAACCACTTGTCCTCCATTCCTTATCTACGTGGGATGGGTCATCTTCATGCAACCACTTCACCCGGACATGAATGGACTCTGTCTTGAACAGATGCAAGGTGAAGAGCCCAGCCATCATTTGGGGCAGTTGGGGAGGCTCTCAATATCCTTTCAAACGAATTCCTGACACCTCCATCACCCAGCAACCAAAAAAACACCTTTAATCAAAAGACTGATAAAGGAGATCTTTATTTTCTTATGCACTAATGGGCTCTTGACTGGGTTTCCTATTGAAGGACGATGAGCCGTCACTTTGGTGCTGCATGGAACCTCAGATGGCACCTCTTGATTTGGGTCTCCCTGGAGGAAGAACTGAATCTCAACCAGGCTGTGAAAGGTTAGCACAGAAACTATCTTCTTTCTTTCCAGCTTTGTCCATGGACATGCTATCCATAAATAAGAGCCCATCAAACAGTCCTTTTCTGTAAATCCCTCCATAGCAATGCCAGTTAATAAAACTAATTTCATGTCACCAGTGCATTTTCCACAAAAGATGGGGCCAAAGAACAACAGTGCCCGTAACACAACCTGTTTTGTTCCGTGAAAGTAATTAGTTTGGCTAGGGCTTAATACACTTGGGGGTTAATTATCCTCAAACTGCCCATGAGCTCCCATGATGTGGGGGTATTTGTGCTGTCAGAGGTGCTGGTTCCTCAGCGAGGCTCTTTATGAGTCTCAACATTAACTATTTTCCCTCAGTTCTTAGCTTAGTGGCACTGTGTGCTTTCATAGCCAGGTTCTACCCTTCATGGCTCAAAACAATGACCTGAGAGCACCTGGGAGCAAATAAGGTGCATTCATTCACGACCGCTTTAATCACAGTTTCTATTGCCAAAGTCATAATTCTGCAGAGCCTTCAGTTAAGACTTTTTCAAGTTGCTGGTGCCAGCTTGTCCCTGCAATAGACCCCAACAGCTTCTTTGGGTGAAAGAGGAGCCCACAGAGCCTATCTTGGTGCAGGCTCTGTTTGTAGCGATGTGCTTTCCAAGTGCGCAGCCTGTGACGGTGAGGTCATGCCAGAGCTGCTGGAGGTTGAGCTTTGGGGTGGAAAGAGGTGAGAACTCCTGAACTTTCACCGCTTGCTACGGTGGAAAAAAAAGAAGAAAACCAAACCAAAACCATGCAACCAAAATATCTCATAAACCATTTTTCTTTCTATTCTTTCTTTCTTTCTTTTTTTTTTAAAGCTAAGAAACGGCCATAGGCAGCCGTTCCACTTGTAACCCAGCCAAGAATAATTTGTGACAGGAAAGTTTGAGCATTTGTAAAAATAAAAATTAAAAAAAATATATATATTAAAATATTATTATTTCTTTTCTTTGAGAGCACGTTGGTATATTTGAGTGTGAACCCAAACAGAGAGGCAGGTATTCAGAGGGCAAAGAGAGCCCCGATAGCATGGCACTCCACATTTCTGGCCACGTGTTGAAACAGAGATCTTTTTTCATGTGTTTGTTTTATTAATCACACTACAGTGCTCAGTGCAGCACTTGCTGATTTTTGGTCCTGTTAACATTTATCTGTCCCACTGCCATTCGGTCTCTATTTGAGCTCTACACCTGTTTCCCATGTGATGAATAGGAGCCTCACACATAGCTGGAGCAGAAAGTTGTCCATTATGGGGCATTTTGAAGCCATTTCTCTTTCACCATCCTGTGGGGAGGGTACATTGATTCCGGGGTGGGACTGATAACAGGGGGCTCAGTGTCAAGTCCTTTCCCATGTTGGATGGGTCTTCTTCATGCAACAACTTCATCTGGTCATAGAATCACAGAATCACTACAGTTGGAAAAGACCTCTAGGATCACCTCATCCAACCATCCACCTACCACCAGTATCACCCATTATATTCCCAAGTGTTACTTCTGCCCTTTTCTTGAACACCTCCATGGATGGTGACCCCACCACCCCCCTGGGCAGCCCATCCTGGTGTCTAAACATTCTTTTCTGAGAAGAAATTCTTCCTAACATCCAGTCTGACCCTGACCTGGTGCAACGTCCTATCAAAATGAATGGACTCTGCCATGAGTAGGTGCACAGTGAACATCCCAGCCACCATTTGGGATGGGTTGGGGTGGCCTTCAATATCCCACTCATCTCTCCCCACTCATCTCCAGCCCATTGAAAAACAGAGACTTTTGGACTCAAGTGCCACAGCCAGCATTTTCTCAGTATCAAGTACACTGTGGGACAAGGGAGGGCAGCAGAGACAGTCTGCTCTGCCTGCAGGATAACGCTGGAACGTGGGGAGATGAACAGGTGGTGCCTTGGGGCTGATAAACAGGAGCGTCAATGCACAGAGTTCAGCAGCCGAGCGATTTGCCGCAGGATGTTGCTGAGGATGAGAAGTTAGCAAGATTCCAGCCAGGGCTGGACATTTACATGGATAACAAGAATATCCAGAGTTATAATAGTTAATATCGACACCATGCTCGGAAGAGATATCAGATCCACGGCCTCGGGGCAAATGCCGACTGTAACAGATTACAGGGAGGCCTCGGTGGGGATGGATTAGCCGGCACCTGCCTGGCAGGGGACTCGCACCTTGCTGGATGTTAACCCCTCCAGCAGGCAGCCTGTCTCCCACCAGAGACTGCTGACTCATCAGGATAGAAATATTCCCCAGAGATCTGTCACCGTGGATGAAATCCTGATGGAAACCTGCCCGGTTTCCTGCCAGCATACCCTTGGCAGCCCGCCTGACCAGCTGGCAAGGAGAGGGGAACGTGGGAGCCCGGCTCCCAGGCTGTTAAACTATCTGACTCCTGTGCAGCCTGATGGAGGGAGATGGGGGCTTCCAGCTGGTCCGTGAGACATGGGACTCCAAGCTGGTGGCTTTCAAGCTAGTGAGTCCAGAAGGGCTTTGCGTTTCAGTGGTGCCTTCCAGCCTCCCACCATATGGGAGAAGACAGGGTTGCCTTTTTCAAAGCCCTCTTCTTGGATCTCTGGTCATACTGGCAATCCTAGATTGGCTCCAAGCAAATTTCATGTTACCAAAAAGCCATGACAGTGCTCAGGAGTCCCCCTTATCCACTTCTTGACTCTACCCATCCGCTCTTCTATTCACACATAATGCTCCGTTACTCTGATCTCTGCCCATTGCTTGTTGATCAGCTGCCTACCAGGCTGCAGAAGTGAATGCCCACGAGTCATGCCATCTCTCTGCCAGACACAGTGGAGTGTGTGTGTCTTTACACACAGACAGGGAAATGGAGATGGTTTTCATGTTTGGCAGCCCTAAGTCCGGGTCCTTATCTCCAACACCAGGTGAGGTGATATGGATGATAAATGAACATGAACGTAGGGCTCCTGGTATAATGATATGAACAAGTCTTAGCCTGACTCCTGGAGTCAGAGAATCACAGAATGGTTTGAGTTGGGAGGGACCCTAAAAGTCATCAGGTCCAACCCACTGCAATGAGCAGGGATACCCACAGCTCCATCAGCGCTCAGAGCCCCATCCAGCCTGACCATCTGCAGGGATGGGGCATCACCAGCTTTCTGGGGTCCTGTCTCTGCAGTTTATGGGGGGCTGGAAACTACATTTTCTCTTATTTCAAATACATATTCACTTTTAGTACATCCCGAAACAAATCCTGCCAGAGCGTTCCCCCCCTAGAAGGTTGCCTGTGCCCATGTGACCCCTCAGATACTCTGCATCTTAGAGCAGAGATTCAACGCTGAATAAAACCACTCAGGAAATTAAAACTTTGGGCATGGAAGGTATTCCTGAACGTTTCACTCCTGGAAGAGTACACAGTGCCATCTAGCCGTGCTGGGCCGAAGTACAGAGCTCGGCACCGGCACCTTCCCGAGCCCAACACCCTTTGCTTCCATGGCCATGGGGAGACTCATCACCCCTTCCCCGCAACATGGGGCTTTTTTCTTCACTGTCTCTTTCAGGGTGGTGTCTATCTATTTTCTCTCTTCTTGTTATTTGTCCTTTTTCTGTACTGGATCAATGGTAGAAGTTCAAATAAGTAGGATCATAGAATCACTAAGGTTGGAAAAGACCACTTACTTCATCCAGTCCAACCCCAACCCACCCCCACCATGCCCACTAACCATGTCTCTCGGTGCCACACATCCACGGTTCTTGAACACTTCCAGGGATGGTGACCCATTTCTATCTGGTGCTTCCTAGGAGTTAGAGACATTGGGACACCATGGGGGTGGAGGGATGGGCATGGCCACCTGGGGGACACTGGGATGTAGGGGATGCCATAGGGATGTGGGGTTGGAGGGATGTCACATGGGCACAACCACCTTGGGGACACCGGAGTGTTGAGGACAGCATGGAGACTTGGGGACACCATGGGGATCTGACTACTAAAAACAGCATGGAGATGTGAGGATGGATGGAGAGTGTGGGCATGGTCACCTGGGTGACACTGGGGTACTGGGGAAATCCTGGTGACATGGGGATGGACAGACATAATACAGGCATGGACACCTGGATGTCACTGGTCTACTGGGGACATGGGAACTAAGACCCCATGTGTGAACCCAGTAAGTCCAGCTTGAGCACACTTGGGTGTGGGTTTATGTGCTGAGGTGCTGCCAATGCACGATTGTCAGTACTTGTTTCCCTAACAACCCAAGATGCTGAGTCTTGTGAATACCTACAACTCTTGGCTCTCCTCTAAATTAAAACTCTAACTAATCCTCCTATTGCGAAGGAAAAAGTTTGATGGACTGTTTGGAAAGCAGCTTAAACGTCCTGAAAGCTGAAGGCCTATAAACCAAATTAACAAATGTAATATTTAAACAAGGCTGCAAGAGGCTTAGCCAATTTCATGCTATTTTGGATTTTAAGTGTGTTCTGTGACTGGCTTGGCCATGGTTTGGATGGGAGGTGGCATGAGTGAAGGAAAAGCCATCATCTGCTTTGTAGCTTAAAGCTATTTCTGAGGCTGTGTTTCTTAAAAGGAAACCTCTGGGGCATCTTTCTAAAGGGAACTGAGGGCCAAGTGCATTCTTGCAGAGGGCAGGGAAAATGTGATTTGGGTAAATAGTGAAATGCTCAGGGAGAAGGGCTGGCTGGATTCCCTGGTGCTTCACAAGACAAAAAGGAAGCAAGTGGAAATAAGCAGGTTCTCCAGCTTCCATGGGCTGTGCATTCATCTCCTGCTCTGCGTCTGGATCTGGAGCCAGGGTAGGGATGCTCACTGATTATGAATGGACAGTGCATGTCCACAGACCTGTGTGTATAGGACCCACAGGTCAGATAAGGTTGGAGAAGACCTCAGGAAACCTCTGGTTCAGTGTCTTGCTCATAGCACCTGGGAAGTGCTCAGGGCTTTATCCAGTCTGGTCTTGAGAACCTGCTGGTATGGAGATTACACAGCCTCTCTGAGCACTGTGGTCTGCTGATGGACTCTTCAGAGGCTGAAACCATCCTGAAGGGCTACACATACTCACCATCTAATCCCATCCCACCCCCTCCATGTCACTCACCATGTCCTTCAGTGCCACATCTCCATGTTCCTTGAACACCTCCAGAGGTGGTACGAAGCTTTGCACCAACACATGGAGGAGTCTGAGAGAGGCCACGACAATGCCACAGCTCCTTAGGAAACCAAGCCTTTCCAAGCTGACCAATAGCTTGAGTTAGAAGGGACCTCAAGGATCACCAATGTGATGCCCAGTCCTGCAGGGCACAGAGGAAAGGGTTAATGCCTCCTAAAACCCTGTTGTGTAGGGAATGCAACAGAAAATCTGAAAGCAGGTCAGTACCTCAGCTGCTTCTGAATTCTCATTAATTTGTGTTCCCCTCTCATTTATTAATGGGCTGACTCACACTATATTTGCTTTCCCCTTGCTGCAATTTGCAAAATTCCTTCTTATTCCCAATAGCCCTCTTGGCAGTGTTATTTCTCTCCAATTTTCCCTGGCCTTTATCATTTCCTTGCAGGTTGTGGCTGAGTTTGCATATTCTTCTCAGTTCCCCTGGCTATTTCTTTTCAGCCTTTTCATCTTCAGACCTAAAAAATCCCCTTGGGGCTGTCTCAGCACCTCTGGGAGCAGCTGGGGGATGTTCTGCCACTTGCTGTGCCCACAGATTTTAATTAGGTTTCTTGGCCTTCCAACACCTGGATTTCATGGCCACTTCATATTGCCTTCAGTGGGGACCCAGATGGTGTCCTACAGGTTTGGAAGGGCTTCCAAGATGGGTAGCCAAGAGTGGGTGGATGGAGCTGGTTCATGTCATGTCACTCGGAAAACAGCTGATAGAAATCATCATCATAGGACGTGGGCGTGGGGTTCCAAAGAGAGAACCTCAGATCCCAGTGGCCAAAAGGTCCCATGGATTTGCTGCTCTGCCCTTCACTGCTGTCTTCTGCAAATTCCACACACATGTACCACCAGAGCTCAGTTATATGTGTAGCCAAGGTGGATGTTTGGATGGGAAGACCAATGGCATATGAACAGGGCTCATTCATGATGTGTCACTGTATATTGGATGAGCTGAGGGCAATCATCATCATGGGACATGGCACATCATCATAGGACATGGCACACTATCATGGGACGTGGTTTGGTGACATGCATTTGCTGAAGGAAGATGTGCAGCATGATGCCATGGATGCCATGGCTAAATTGGAGCAGCCCTGTAGCTGCTTGGCTGCCCTCTATCTGCCTGCTACCCATATAGATCTGTGGGAAATGGTCAAGAAGAGAGATGGGGAGCTTATCTGGACAGGAGCTAGAGTGTGTTGACCTGACCCTTTTCCACATCTCTGCAAACCATCAGCCTTGTTTGATGCAGGACACATTTTTTTCCTGGAAAAGCTGAGAGATTCCATGGTATATATATACCAAGGTGATGATATGAAGGGGATGCCTTGGACAAGGCAGAAAAATCCTGTAGGTGCAGAGACAATCAATCCTGCTCAGTTCATTACTCCAGGTGGTTCTTCCTCAAATACTGCCAGGGCAACTCCAACCATAAGCATGTCCCTGTGAGGAGTTCAAGGAATGTTGACAGGAATTGGGCATTTCTGGCACAGGCCATGGGTCATAACATTGCTCAAGGGACACTCTGCTCTTTGGGCTGGCCTCATGCAGTCCTTACATCCTTTTGGCTATCATGGATGGCATTAAGGCTTGAAGGTGGGCCAGCCCAGCGGGCAACAGGCTCCAGTCTCAATTCAGCTCATACGAGCAATGAATTCACCCATGCAAAGTGTCCCATCTCCAGCAAGGGCACGGAGTTCGCTTGCCGTGGAAAGCTGTAACTTTAACAAAAGTTTTCTTTCTCTGAGTTGTGACACAATCATTGGAGTTAAATAAATCTGTCATGCACAAAGAGAAGAGCACTGAAAAGCGTCCTCTCCCACCGCAGCTGGAAGAAAAACAGTGTTGAAAAATAATTTTTCATTCCCTTGTGTTCACTCTTCCCTCCTGTTGCATCCTCATTTCGCTCGCTCATTCAGGAGCCTGCACAAGGATCTGAAATTCTAATAGGAACAAAAAAAGCAGGAGGGGAATAAACCCATTCAGAGTTTCTATTCTTTGTGACCAAAAGGCGAAGGTCTCTCGCGGGTCACTTTTAAATGTGTCTGTCTAGAGGCAAAGAGATTCAAAGAGCGTTTATCATCCTTCTTATTCACCCTTTCTGTTGTCCACAGCAACCCAGAGACATTTTCCTGCTCGTTATGTGGTCAGGGCTACAAAGCTGCCTCTGCCTCACCACCACACATCATTGGCATGGCACTTTGCATGCTGCTCCTACAATATTGGTGGTGGCAAATGAGGTGGAAGAAGAGCACAGTGACTTCTCCCGGATCTCATCTGGGCACTGAAATTTGGTCCGTGGTGGGAGCAGCCAGCTGGAACTCCAAAAACGGGGTTTTAGAAGGAGCTGTGAGTTCAGGTTTCAGCCATTTGGATGTGTGTGAAAGTGTCAGCGTAGCCCTGTGAGATATTTCCAAGGTAAAACGTCTCATTTCAGAAGTGCTGGAGTATTTCATTAGACAGCCTTGAAACAAAACTCTTTTCCTATTTTCTTAGGGTATTTTTATTTAAGGAATGAGTCAAAGCAGAAGAACATGAGGCTAAGCAAAAACACTGGGACTCTCAAAGGAAAGGGTTCCTTTTGGGTCAAGAGGAGAAACGACTCAAGAAAAAGCTCTTTGCTCAGGGAGGTGGTGGAGTTCCCATCCCCGGAGGTGTTCAAAAACTATAGAGATGTGGCACAGAAAGACATAGTGGGCATGGTGGGGATGAGTTGGGTTTGGACTGGATGAATTTAGAGGTCTTTTCCAATCTTAGTTACTCTATGGTTGTATGATGTTTCTGATCCCTGATCCCCAGTCCCAAGAACATGGGCTGAACATGAGGGAGAACCTCCTGGTGTGGAGATCAGCAGAGTCAAGGTAAATGTTGGGACTGGATGGGTGGTGAGGGATCAGCAAGGAGAGAGCTGTGGCAAATGATATGGTGTGAGTGATGAAAAAGAGGACATGGTGGGAGAGGGATAGATAAAACACAGGAGCAAAGGTTGGAAGAAGCTGGTCTGTAGGGACAGACAGGACCCAAGGGAGACACAGAGGGAGTGGTGGGGTGTTCTATCCCAATGGCTCAACATCTCCAAGTCCTCATGTCCAGAATGCTGATGTGGGACTGAGTCTCTCTTCTCCTTGGAACATCTGTTGGCTGCTTGGTCCCCCTCCTTGTGCACCACTAGGAATAATCTGACCTCATCTCCTGCTCCCATGGTATCACTTCCAGCCTCATGTCCCTTTCACATACAGCATAAGGCCACCTCTGTTCACATCAGCCAATGCAGCGTTACCACATCTCCTAATCCAGGTGGTTCCTTTGAGGTCCCCCATCCCTTTCCAAGCGGGTGTCTATAAATTAATGAGGTCTAGAGATAGTTAGAATTATAAATATCTTCTGAGATGATGAATTTTAATCAGAAGCCTCTAATGAGCACAGGATGAAATCAAGAATGAGAATGATGGTCCCCAAATGAATCTTCATTAACAATTTAAATGACTGAGGTCTTAATTAAAGGGTCTGGACTTGGCTGAGGGATTACAGATTACCCAAGGGGAGAATTCAAAGGCTTCAAGACCCCTTTTTTACACAAGGTAGCAAGTCTTTAAATGAGATAAAAAATAAATAAATAACAAGGTCGTGCTGCTTTATCTGTCTTTGACAGTCATTTAATGAACCCTGAGGCTGAAAGATGGCAATCCTAACTCAACCTTAATTGCAGGGAATACCTGTAACTGCTGCCTCTCTGCCCTGTTACATCCCTGCTCAGGGATGTGGGCAGTGGGCTCTATTGGTGGTAGGTGGCTGGCTGGACTGGATGACCCTCAAGATCTTTTCCAACCTTAATGATTCTGTGATTCTATGATCTAGCAAACTCAGAATTGGAGGAGATGCTCAGAGGTGGATGCATGAAAGATCTATGGGGCAAAGGAGGAGTTTCAGACCGTGGGGCAAAGGAGAGAAGGTTTGGGAAGAGCAGATATGTTGGACCTGGATTTCCTGTTTATTTGTATCTAGACAACAGTCTCTGAAAGGATTATTTGATGAGTAGTAATGTCTGAACTTAGACATGTAGGCTCTATGAAGGTCTCGCCATCTTTGGCCCTCCTTCCAAACATCTAGGAACGTCATGTCACTCGGAGCTGGGAAAATGTAGATGCACAGAATGCTATCCTGTGGCCTCTGTTTCATTAGTAAACATGGCTAAAATAGACACATACACTTGGAAAGTGAAGTGTGGGCCCTTTCCAAAGGCCTGGCTGAGCACAGCCTGTTTTGGAGCCAAGACAGAAAACATTATAACACCTGCAAAAGCCCCTGAACTGGTGCCCTGGGTCCCACCCCAGGCTCTAGGTTGGTGAGACTGGCTGGGACATTTGAATGGCCATAACAAGGGCAGTCCTTTCATAACCCACCATATCTCCATGCACACAGTACCTCGAAGGGCCACTGGAAGAATTCTGGGTCCCACAGCATGGCTCCATGTAGGACAGAGGAAGGAATGGATGCAGGAGGTGTCTTGACAGAACAAGCAAAGACAAAGCGAGTCCTTCCAGGGCATGGAGGCATGGAGCAAAGAAGCTGATTTATCCTCCTGATGCTTTGCACTCTGAGGGCTCCTCTCCACTGAGCTGTGTCTCCAGACAGATGCTCAGGTTTCTGCAGAGATGGGGGAGGCACCGGGCCATTATCTGTCTCAGACAGCAGAGATCTGGCAGGAGGTTCCCTCCCTAGTCACCTCTGCCTTTACAGCTGAGGATGTGGGGGGGATTTTGGACATCTCCTCTGCAGCAGAATGTGTGGGAAGAGCACATGGCAGACGCACGTTTTGGGTCTGTGCAAGGGTAGAGGCTTGCCTCCCATCCATCATTCCCTAATCAGATGTCCAGATCGAGGTATTATCTCAGGATCAGGGCTGGCTTTGTTGTGCAAAACAGCCATGGAGATAGCAGGGGGCAGGGGTTGCCCTGGGAGTGCAGCAGAGGGGCATGAATGGAGCTGAGGAAAGGATATATATGGATGTGGTGGTTCTTCCCAGCTCCAGACAGCTAACAGGACCTTAGCTTGGGAAGTCCTTTTCAAACTCAAGGAGACTGGCCTTGTCCCAAAGAGTCTGCAGTGTGTAGATGAAGATAAGTTGCATAGAGATTCCTCAGAGAGGTGGTGGTGCCCCATCTCTGCAGACACCCAAGGTCAGGCTGGAGGGGCTCTGAGCACTGAAGGTACTGTGGGTTACCCTGCTCAGTGCAGGGGGTTGGACCAGGCAGTCTTTCAGGATCCCTTCCAATTGAAACCATTCCATGACTCTATGATTCTGGGATAAGTCGGATGGTGGAGGAAGAGACCTGGCGCTAGGCAGTACAAATAGACGTGTTAGTGACTTTTAAGGGAATATTCCCATTTTTTCTCTCTCCTCTTGTCCATCTATTCAGTGCTCGGTGATCACATGACCTTGTGAGATCCTCATAAGCAAGCTGCCAGTGCATCCAAGAGTTTCATAGTGATGTTCCTTGTGGGCACTCTCGATGGGCAGCAGCAAATGGATGTGAACAGGCAGTGACCCCCATCACACCCCACCAGAGAGAGTAATGTGGGTAAAGTGGGTTATATGGGGCTTGGCGGGGGTGCAGAGATCAGCCTGGATGCATCTCTATCAGGTAAAGGAGCCCAATGCACCTCATGGTGGAACTGGCACCCCCAAAAAGATGCCTCACTCATTTATATGCGATCCTGCCCCCAGTGCACCTCCAGATGTTGAGGATAGCTCACCCACCCCAAGTGCTCCTATGCTGTTCCCCTTGCAGAAACTTGGCCAACCCAATGCCTGTGCACCCCACTGCAACCTGCTGCGACCCGGACCCCAATTCCCACAGCCCCGAGGTGTGAGGGTGACTTCACCGATGCGGGGAAGGGCAGCAGCTGTAGGGCTGGTGGGGGCTTACACCTATCACTCTGTAACTTCTGACGGAGCCTGGATTTGCTGAAATGTTCACTGGATTTTTTCCATCCCAATGGGACCCATAAATCTGGCTGTGCAGAGGCCACTCTTGCTCCTTCTCTGCGGTGAGCGGGGCTGATATTTTTCTTGGAGGGTGAGACTGGTGCAACCCTCCTTCCAGCACCTGCTGCTACACTCAGAGCCACATTCCTGAGCGGCGGCAGGAATGGTCCGTCTCCGCCAACTGGCTGGACTGGGACAACCCGGTCACATCAGGTCCCCTGGAGAGCTGTCCATGCGTATCATTGACGCTGCTCCCACCAATGGGAATCTACAACATCCTGCTGCTTTTCTTCCATTTATCCTTCACCAGGCTCTTTCTGCTGAAAGCCAGCTGGGACCTGTGGTTGATGTTGAAGTGCGAAGGGAAGCGTGTGCGTATGGGTTGGATGGGGCCCTGGGCAGACTGATATTGTAGAGGGCAACCAGCCCATGGCAGGGGTTGGAACAGGATGGGCTTTAAGGTCCCCTCCACCCTAAGCTATTCCAAGCTTCTATGATGCCATGAAATACTTTGTTCCCTGTCTGCCTTGAACTGGGCAGCCCAGCACTGGGCCCAGTGCTCTGGATGTGGCCTCCCCAGGGCAGAGCAAAGGGGAAAAGAACATCCCTCACCCTGCTGACCAAACTCTATGCAATGTACCCCAGGGTTCAGTTGGCCTTCTTGTCCACCAGGGCACGCTGCTGGCTCATGGTCACTGTGTTGGTCAATCACTGGTCAACTGTTGGTCAAGTGTTGGCCCCCAGAACATTCGGATTGTTCTCTGCAGTGCTCCTCTGCAGTAGAGAAGTGGGAGAGCACGAGAGGGGAAAGTGAGAGCCCTTTCCAGCCCACAGCACAGTCAGGTAGAGTGGCTGTGCCTGTGTGAATAGAGGCGTCATCTGCAAACTGAGGGTTCACTCAATGCCACTGTCGGCATCACTGATGAAGATATAAAATAGCAGTGACCCTGGAGGGATAACACTCATCACTGATCTTCATGCTGACATTGAGCTGTTGATCATCGTTCCCTGGGTATGATCTCACAACCAGTTCTTCATCCACTGACCAGTCCACCCATCAGATCCATGGCTTTCCAATATGGAGAGGAGATCCCCTCACAGACAGGTGAGAAGAGCAGGGCTGGAAGGGGCTGTATTGCCTTGTGTGTGCCCAGACTGGTTGCTCACAGCAGCTAGAAGTGCTGCTTGCTGTTTGCTTTCTATCTTTCACCACTTCCAGATAATAATAATAATAGAAAAAAACAAAACAAAAAAAACCCCCACCAAAATACCACAAAATCCCACCTGAAATCTCTGAAAACAGTGAAGTAAAAAGAAAAAAAAAAAAAAAACGAAAACCAAAAAGAGAAGATCAAGGGAACTTGGAGGGCTTTATTTTCTAGGAATCTGGGATTATTTGGAGGAAGGCAGGTGGAGCAGAAGGCCTTTAATTCTGATCCCATCCGGTTGTGGGTACTGTAAGGCCGGCGTGTCTCTTGGATTCAGTTGGTCACGTCCCAGGCTCTGGAGAGCCAAGAATCAGATTTATTCCTGCAGTTTCATATTATCTGAATGTCCCATGGGAACGGCACCAAACCACAGAGCTGGGGTTTTTGTAACATGATTTTCTACTGCAGCACACGGGGCTTTCACATCCTCCACCCATCCGGGGCTTCCTGGTCCTGTCAAAGGGTGAGATGGGGTGAGAGGTGGTGGCCTCGACTTGCACCAAGGGATGTTCAGTTTGGATATTAGGAGAAATTTCTCAGAAAGAGTGGTTGGACATTGGCACAGCTGTCCAGGGAGGTGGTGGGGTCACCATCCCTGGAGGTGTCCAATGTGGAGCTGTGGCACTGAGGGACGTGGTCAATGGGAATGATTGGGGTTGGACTGGATGATCCTGCAGCCTTCCCAGGAAACCCAGTTGTGGTGCAGCAGCAAGGGGAAGTGTGATGGCTGGTTTCTATTTGACGAAGGAGAGTCATAGGAGTATGGAATGATTAAGGTTGGAAGAGACCATTAAGACCACCTGGTCCAACTCCAGCCCACCTCACCATGGCACTAACCACGTCCCTCAGTGCCACCTCCCCACATGTGAACACCTTGGGGACCTCAAGGAGCATGCAAGGTGCAGCTTCCCCACAGTGATGCCGACAGGGAGATGGAAGAATTGGGAGTGAGAAGGAATTATTATTGCATGTTTTCAATACAGTTTAATAAAGAACCTGCTCTGAAGTAATCCCACACAATTATTCTGAACAAGTGCTGTTTTCCTTGGAAATAAAGAGATTTCTTTCAAAATATCCCATTTTTTTATGAAATATCACTTTTTCACTGCCAAGTTTGGGATTTTTTTCCCAGAAATTACTTTTTTTTTTTTTTTTTTTTTTTTAAATTTTCATTTTTTGAGCTGAAAACCTCCCAAAAAAACTCCATCAGAGAGAACTAAATGTGCTGCCCCAGAGCTGCGCACTTGCTGTTACCGCTGATGGTAAGGCTGATGCGAGCTGAAAAACCATGAGACTCATTGCATTGATCTCTGTGGAGGTCCTGAGAAATCATTCTTCTTTCCACTATCTCTGAGGATTGGCTGCTCCCTGCTCTTCCCAGACCGTAATGCAGAGAGGGAGAGGACTCTCCCATGTAGGTGGGCTCTGGGCATTGCCAATGAGGTCTCTTCCAGACCCAGATGCTATGAGTGGCATGGGGGGCTGTCATGTTGAGACTACTGGAGCCATCACTGCCATCACTGGAGCATGGGTTGATGGTTAGACTGGATCATCTTATTGGTCTTTCCAATCTTATTTGATTCTACACTCACTGACCACCTACCTGCAGGATGAGGGGCCTCCTGCACCACCCTCCCACAGATTTGGCCTTGTGTTTGCTTTGCCAAGGTGCACGCACAATGCGTTGCTGCCAGTGAATGCAGCAATGCATCACAGAGCACTGGCCCCACAGGGTGACCCACATTCCCTCCCAGCTTCGTCTCCCTTCCTGCTGGGTGCAAAGAACAGAAATGACTCCACAGCAGCTCGCAGCATTTTTGCAGGCTGACAAGTTGGGGCTGGGGGACCCCCTCCCCCCGCAGCCACTGCTCTGTGTAAGTGTTTTATTGTTTGCCTGTTGAGGTGTGAATGAAGTAATGGGCTTTCTCCATCACTTCATCCGTCTCCGGCTGACAGCTTTGCTTAGACACATTGTGCTGTGCTGTATAAACCCTGTCACCTTGCCATCTCCAAACAGACAGCTTCCTCTGGGAAACTGTAATCAAGCCCTCCTGAGCACTCAGCTAGCACTGTCCGCGGCTCGTAAATCACCGTGGCTTTCCTGGAAAATCAGGAGAGAAGATAGACAGACTGACATGGCTGACTGAGCCCCGCTTCTCCTCCATGCCCCACTCGTCCCCACATCACCCTCAGTGGTGGTGGGGCTGCCTTGTGCTCCGTGTCCTTCATGCTCAGAAATTCAGCAGACAATTCCTTGCTCCTGCTGGTGCTGAAGCTCATCCCAGCACCAAGCTGCTGTCTCACATGGGCACTGTGAATCTGGATGAGCTGCTGGAGGCTTTGCTTTGGATGTCCCCAGTGTTTTGCCCCAGACTGGATGCAGAATTGCAGAATGCAGGAGGACAATCCCCTTTCCTGCTGCTGCCATCCATCTGTTGATGCAGCCTGGGATGCTGTTGGCCTTTTGGGCTGCAAGTGTGTACTGCCAGCTCATGTCCACCAGGACCTGCAGTCTGCTGTTCTCTTACTCTGTTCACATACTTGCACCCTGCACCTGGCCGTGATGAACCTCATTTGGTTCACGTGCACCCACTTCTCAAACCCACCCAGGTCCCTCTGGATGGCATCCCTTCCTTCTGCTGTGTCAACTGCACTGCTCAGCTCAGTGCTGCCAGCAAACTGCTGATCTCGATCCCACTGTCTGTATCATTGATAAAGATGTTGAAGAGCACTGGTCCCAAGATGGACTCCTGAGGGACACCATTTGTCACCAGCCTCCACCTGGACACAGAGCTATTGACCGCAGCGCTCTGGCTGTGTCCATCCAGCCTTATCTACCAAACAGCCCAGCTGATGACAGAGCATGAACTACTGCTGAAGCAGGAGACAAGGGCCAGGCAGGAGCTGAGGCTCTCCATGAAACACAGGAGGGCTTTATGTCTCTTTAGGATCCCACAGCGGTAGGCTGATATGGAGCTGGAGCACGGTGCATTAACCTGGGATTAGGAGAAGAGTAACGACTGCCTTCCCGGCGCTGTCATCCCTCAGCATGACAGATGCTTAAAGACCTCTCCAGCACGACGCGCACACTGCTGCCTGTGGAGAAGCTGCTGGTGGGGGGGAGGAAGGGAGCCTGGGCCCCGAATCCCAAGCCCCATTCAGGAAACCATCAGCGTGATATGCAGCCCTAATTAGAGGGGAATAAACTTCGTGAAGAATTCAAACATAAATTTGCCCTTGCTGATTTCGGGCTGTGCACATGTTCACGGAGCAGACGGGTTCCCCCAGGACCCCATACCGAGCTCTGCACTGTCTCTGATTTATAAGGTCCTCTTGGACATGTTAAATATAGTATTAAGTATAATAAATGTAGATCACTTTCCTAAATATTCTGTGATTTATGCCCAGGCTCCTTCCCCTGAGAGCTGGGCTCATAAATCCTCTGTGCAGAGCTGTCGCAGGGGGCACATTTCCTCGGGCGGCTCGGAGAGTTAATAAACGGGAAGGGAGCACCAAGTGTGAAAGGGAGCAGGAGAGAAAAGCCGAGCTGGGAGGGTCAGAGGGGATGGGATGGAGGGAGAGAGAGAGGGACGTGCTTAGTGAGCATGGTGGGGATGGGATGTGGTTGGACTTGGTAGTCTTCAAACTACAAAAGGGGAGATTAAGGTTTGATGTAAGGAGGAAATTCTTTATTCAGGGGGCAGTAAGGCCTTGGCAGTGCTGCCTGGAGCTGTGGGTGCCCCATCCCTGTAGGTGCCCAATGCCATGGATGGGACCCTGAGCTGCTGGGGGCACCCAGCCCATGGCAGGGCTTGGAAGTGGGTGTGCTTTACAGCCCCTTGCAACTCAACCATTCTGTGACTCCATGATTCTATGTCTGCGGCTCCAGACCTTCCTCCCTTTCCTCTCTCCCCTCCCACCCCTGGCCAGCTCTTTTTTATCATGGTGGTGGTCCTCTCCTTTTTCTCCCTTCATCCCCTTCTGGCAAAGTCCAGATTCCTGTCCACCACTCCATCCCTCAGCCAGGCCCTCAAAGACCTTCACTGTCCTTTCCAAGTGACTCCAGTTTCTCACCAGGGCCTCTCCCTCTGCAGGACTGCAATTCCTGAAGCTATTATTGCAGCTTGGGCATTGCCTGGGTAGAGCAGGGACTGGGGGCTGAATGTGTCCTCTTTGAAAAAGCCTGGCTAATCAGTGGGAAAACAATTCTGTGGGCTGGGAGGGTTTGCAAGTTCAGAGGAGGAAGGGCCAGAAGGGAAGTGGACCTGTTAGAACCATAGAATCATGGAATGGTTGGGTTGGAAGGGACACTAAAGCCCCCCAGCCTCAACCCCTGCCTTGGGCTGGTTGCCCCCACCAGATCAGGCTGCCCAGAACCCCATCCAACCCATCCTTGGGCACCTCCAGGGAGAATAAGAACCTTCCAAAGGCTCTCCAGAGGGAGGAGAGGGGGAAAATATTGCAGAGGGAAAAAAAAAAAAAGCTGCCGATTGGCATCACTGTGCCCTTTGGAGAAAGGCTCATTTGTGATCACAGACCGTGCTTCCTGAGGAGGACAAGAGGGTGATTTATCAGCAGGAACAAGAGATGGGTCAGGCAGGGAGAGATGCGAAAGGCGAATTTGGTCAGAGAAAAGATCCTGTCAGCCCTGGGCACAATAAGGGGGGCTGTTGTGGGATGCAACGGTCCCTTTTGCTGGGATGATCACACCAGTTTGTCTCCTGGTCCGTGCAAGGATAATCTCAGCGTGTGGCTTCATAGCTCCTCAACCACAGCCAAAGCAGGAGGGCTCGAGCAGGGCACGAGGCCAACTCTTTAATGACCGTACTCTGCATTACGGATTTCCAGTAAAAATCCATCATGATTAACGCATTGCATTTGTCACAGCCTAGACTTTCATGACAAAAAACATGACTTTTTGGGTTTTCTCACAACAAGTCATGTTCTTTGTAATCTAATAAGCGCTGCTCCCCCACAGTCCTTTACAAACTCAGCTCTGTTTGGTTCCCGGGTCGTCACAGATGGGAAAATGACCAGAGCTGTGAAACGCTTTCATGCCATTTGTCAAGTTTTATTAAATGGCTTGGAATATTTTCATTACCAAACAAGGGCTTCTCAGTGGGACTGGGGACCCCACATGGGCCCTCCTCGATCTCCGGGGTTTTTTGTGTGTTTTCTGTGACTCTTCCTCCCTGCTCTGCCCCTACAAACAGGCATCCTTAGTGAGAATCTGAGATTTCTCAGCAGCCTTAGGGGGAGCCTGGAGGAGCATTGTATTCAGTTATCTGAGGCATTTCAGAGGCCTATGTGCAAAACTCACAATGGACTGTGAGGTACAAAACCCCATTAAACCACGTTTCTCCCATTGGAAAACATGTTGTGCAGGTTTGTTTCCCCTGAGAACTGGATATTGATGTTGGTGTTGATATTCCACTGTGGTAAGTGGAGGGTTGGACTGGATGACCTTAGATGTTTTTTCCAACCTTAATGATTCTGTATCAGCAGGACCATAACAAGCTCTCAATGATGAGGATGACACAAGCAGGTCACATCACTACAGTAGCACATCTCCAGTTCACCACCATCCCATCCCATCCCATCCCATCCCATCCCATCCCATCCCATCCCATCCCATCCCATCCCATCCCATCCCATCCCATCCCATCCCATCCCATGCTGGCAGTTGGTATAAACTATAAAGCAAAGTGCTGGTCTCTGAGCACAATATGTATGTGACCAGAGGGTATTTCTGATCCAGGCCACAGAAAGCCTATAAACAGTCTAGCTATTTATTGCAGAAATTGCAGGGATTCTGCAAAGAATGTCAAGAATGACGAAGGCTTGGGAAGCCCTTCTGTGAGGAGGATTGGAAAGGCCTTCCCCTACCAGTAGAGATGAATGAGAGCAAAGAAGGCTGTCAACAAATGCAGTGTTTGGAGAGGAGGGATGAGACACATCAGCCTCCACCTCCCACAGAAGCCCCTGGGATTATGGGGTGGCCAGAGAGGTTGCCTCCATCCAGCTTTGTGATGGACATGATCCCACTGCAGGACAGTGTAGGAAGCAGCTGATTCCTACAATGCTCAGTGCATTGAATGGCACTGATTTATCCCATAATTTTAGCAGTATTTTGAAGAATGGGGCTTTGCCTTCTGTATGAAATGTAAGATTGGCCACAACATCAATAACCTAAAACCTTGATCAAGAAATCAGCGTCTGTAACACAGTGTCCTCTAACTCTCAAGGACCAGAAGTGTGATTTGGATAACACTGTGTCATACCCAGAGCCAACAGAAACGAGCATGCTGCCGGGGAGTCTGTTTGGGAGATGCTGTTTGTGCTATATGATGGGATTACTTACCTAGAAAGAACGATTACCTCTTTGTGAGCCTCAAAGTAGTCATCATATGGAGTGTGCATTCCCCTGCATGGCAAAGATGTACCCTCCAGCCTCATCTGTGAATAATGAAGAAATGTTTGGATTTTAGGGAAGTCAGTGTTGGTTGGAAGATGGGACCTGAGGCCTGCAGACTGGTTTGGTTAGAAGAAACCACAGTGAAAGTCAGGTTGATCTCCCATTTCAGTGTATTTGTTTGTACTACGGGTATCAATCTCTGATCACAGGCACATGAAGAGGATTCAAGAGAAACAGGGAATGGTCTTGCTCTAGGAATGGCTGTGGGAACCATGACATCCAGTCCAGTATCCTACCAGCAGCAGAGCTATCTTTAATGCTAGGTAAGGGTGGCTGTGTCCTGGAAACCCTTTGGACTGAGATCCTACACCTCTCTGAAGACCTGTCCCAAAGCTGCAACACCCTCCTGGGGAAGGAGATCTGCTGTGCTGATGAGGGCTGTATCCACCCCACCTATAGCTGAGGCATCCCAGAATCAAAGCTCAAGTGAATGACAAATCTCAGAGACTAAGACTGCTCAGGGATAGGGCAAATCCATTCAATGCCTGGGCTTGGTCAAAGCTCAGAGAAGACCCTGGATCAAGATGAAGAACACTGGCCCCTGTATATCCATGTGGAATACTCCCAGAGACCTCACAGCTGCCACTTGTGTGAGCAGAGGTGATTTATGCTGACTTTTCATTTTGTTGTTGAGTAACTTGGAAATCAGCATGGTTTCATTGTGAGCCTCGCTTACGGCCCGAGGTTATCACAACAGCTATAAATCCCCCACGATTCTGGATGGGAAATCTCATTATTTCTCCTTTCTCCTCCCCTCCCTGGGCCACGAGACCTGGCAGAGCCACGGGAGAGAGGAATTGATTCAATCCAGCTCCGGCTAAAGTGATCAACCATGAATCATCATCTCCTGGAGACCCTCTCCTTCACTGAGCTTAAGGAAGCTGTGCTGGCTGCTCCATCAGCTCAGGCACTGAGGTTGGGCTGAAACAGAGAATGAGTTGGGACATCTTCTACCCCAATGAGGAAGAAGGTGGAAACACTCATTCTCTTGTCTGCTATAGCCATCAGGGTGATGGATTCCTGTTCCCAAGGCATTGGGTACATAGCAGCTCACTCCAAGATGTCCCTCTGGGCATGGAGGTCCTGATGTCAGGACTTGTCCCCACTGGAAGGCTGGATGATGGATAAATCCTGCACCTGTGGGGCAGTTTTCCTGCTTGTCCTTGTTTATCGTGGTTTCAGATGGGGCAGAGTTAATTTTCTTTCATAGTGGTGCCATGTTTTCAATTAATTTTCAACTAATCTGTGATTTAGGAGAAAAAAAATATTGATAACATGCTGCTGTCTTAGTTGTTGCTGAGCAGCGCTTACACTAAGTCAAGGACCTGTTGGCTTCTTATGTTGCCCTGCCAGCGAGGAGGCTCTGGGGACACAAGCAGCTGGGAGGGGGCACAGCCAGAAGCCGACCCAAAGTGACCAAAGGGATTTTCCATACCATATGATGCCATGCAGAACTATAAAACTGGGGGGAACTCGGGGACTTGCTCCTTGGAGACTAGTTGGGCATTGCTTGGTAGGCATCAGCCCAAGGGGATCGTATGGTTCATGACTTCCTCTTGCTATTGGCAGCCCTTTGGAGAAGCCTGGCTGTCCATGTAAGCCCTCCCTAGCTTGTACAGCTTGTACTAGCTCTTGTTAACTGAACCCAACCTCAATGCCCCACTGCTGCCTTGTACCCCATGCACCAGGAGACAGTGACAGTGGAAGGCACAGCTCCAGATGAGCGCATTACAATGGCTTTATAATATATTCCAGACTCCCCTTATTCTCTTCTCTGCTGTGCCCTATCAGTTCTCTATCTTTCTGATGGTATTCTGAATTCTGAGTATGGGCCTTTGTGTGCATATTTTAGTGAGGAGCTCCATCACTTCATTCATATGCTCCTACTCAAGTTCTGGATGTGTCAGTGGGTGACAGTGAGTCCAAGTCATCCCACTTAGCTTCTTCTGACACAACTATTGTTCCTTTAATAACCTGAAATGGGCAGATCCGGATACCTGACAGCATCCCCTGTGGTCCTGAGCTGTTTGGCTTCTCATTGCTTCTCTCCCCCAGGCTTTCAACTTCTCACAAACATCAGATTTTAGATAATTTTAAGTATTTTCATTGTTTTTATTTTTTTTCCCTCTTTTTCTTTCTTCTTTTATAACTTTTTTTCCCCTGCCATTTGCTCTGATGAAATCCCACCCTAATTCCCTTGTTACGTAATCCCTGGCACGCTTCACACTTGCTTCCATGGCCTTTGCTAAGGCTGGATTTCCTTTTATTTTTTCTTTCCTAAAGGAGTCCATTCAACTCCAATGCATGATGAAACCTCATCATTTAATCAAACGCTGTTGATTTTCTTTCCCACGTGGGCCCTTCTGTTTTTCCTCCTAGGATATGCAATCTTCAGATCCTCACTGATGGGCGCATACGTGGCTTCCATATCAAAGCAGCGGCCTTAAATGAATTTGCCTTTAGGGCTCTTTAAATTAACTCTCCTCATTTATTTATTTTGAAGTCCCACTTTCAAACATTGAGCTGTTCTGGAGACAGCACTTCTCCAGGGACTCTGGCTAATTGCATTGTGTTAATAGCTCACCACTGGCAGCTTCTTGAACTAAAACCTCCATCTGACTTTGGAGTAAGTGTAGATATGACAAGATATCTATTAAAAACAAAGCCCCAAACAATTAAACAGCTCATGCAGTAGTCATAACTCCATGTATTACTGTCTGGCTCCGATCAGTCACCCCTGCCTGAACTGGAGCCCTAACAGCTCTTACTGTGGTTGAAACACAGAATCATGGTATTGTTAAGGTTGGAAAACACCTCTAAATTCATTCAGTCCCATCCCAACCCATCCCACCATGCCCACTGACCTCACATCTCCACAGTTCTTGAACATCTCCAGGTACAGTGACCCCACCACCTCCCTGGGCAGCCTGTGCCAGTGCATCACCTCTCCTTCAAAGTATAAATTATCCCAGTGTAAGTGTAATGAATGTAAGTCAGTCAGTTTGTCAGGTGGGTTCTGGATTCCTTGACTTGGAGCTTTGGGCAGCCTGAGCTGGTGGGGAGAAAACAGCCAATAGCAGGAGTTGGATTTGGATGATTAAGGTCCCTTCCAACCTAAGCCATCCTATAATTGCTCAACTTAAAGGTCCAAACCAAAGATGTGATAATGAAGCTTGAACGAAATACTCCCCCAAATACTGCAAAATCCCAAACTCTTCAAATTTGCAAGCACAGTGAGATGCATATTAGGACTGCAATGCAGGCAGGAGGATCCCTTATTAAAAATATAGCCTTCATGATATATTCTCCTTAAAATATACCCCTGAAAGCAGCATCTGCACCCAGCATCCATGCAGAGGTGATGGTGTTTGGTGCCCCAGAGGCTGCAGACCTCGTCGCAGGTCCTGCCAGCTGCATCCAGAGCCAGAATTCCTCAGCCGATGAAAAGCCCTAATTCAGCCGCCTGTGGCCGACTACCTGACACCTTCTCCTGCACAAAGAAGGCTTTCTGCACCCCGTAGCCGGAGATGCAGTGGGCACAGAGAGCTTTCCCTTACCCAGAGAGGTCACAGAACCCACATCCTGAGCACAGCCTGAACAAAACTCGCTTGTCTGGGGGTGCGCAACCTGGGCAGGTCTCATGGCTGAGGCTCCAGGCCTGACATCTGTGGGATGCGTTGAGATTCCAGGCCTTGATCATGTCACCAGGATGGCAAATCCCAGCCTGATGAGGCTTTTGGATCAGTAGTGTCCATAGCTGGGCTCTGAGCTGCTGATTGAGGCACCCCAAGTGCAGTGATCGCACTGAGACAGCCATGTTGGTGGGTCAGTGGGGGGTGATGATCCCAGCCCTGAAACAGGCTTTTTGATGGATGGAGGGTGGCTCATTTAGGGAGTTATCCACTGGGGAAGCAATGGCGAGGCTGTTAGTCTTTGTATTATCTTCTTTGCTCTTCCCGTTCCCCCTGAGAGCTGGAGTTGGAAGTGGTCCACAAAAGCTCCCCAACCCACCAGTGCCTAAATGCAGACAACAGTGTGTGACACAGACCCTGCAGGACATAAATTTCTCTGTTTGGAGATCCTGCACCATTTCTGCTTTTCATCCAGGGACTGTCAAACACAACGGACATAAACCATCGAGGAGGAGAGGACCAGGTCTCAGGGCTCCCCTGATGCAGCTGAGAGCCAAAATCTCCAGACTACAGCCAGGGCTTCCCATGCCTGCTCTGTGTCTCTGAGCCTCTCCCCAACTCACAAGCAGTCTCCTGGGCTGATGCTCCAGTACTGGACTGTCTGGGCCCCTACTACCTACAGAGGGAACTCAGCCTTGCAAATAGTCATCTTTCCCAGTTCATTGCAGGGCAGTTGGGCTAGATGACCTTCAAAGTCCCATTCCAACTCTAAGCTTAGAATCTTCTAAGAGTCTTCCTTGCCAGTCATGTCCAGCACACCTCAGACACTTCCCCAAAGAGGCTCAGACCATTAAGAGATACTGGGGTTTTTGAATACCTGAAGAGATGGTGAGTTTTCCAGAAGATGGTAAATGTGCCATATACTTATGTTAGGTTTCTACACTCATTTCCAAAGCAACAACGGAGCACTTAGCAGGGGAAGCAATAAATTGCTCTGAGCGTCTTTTTCAAGGGATAAAATGCTGAAGTCCTGCTCTGGGGCTTGTAAAGCCTGATGAGGATATCCCCATGTGAGCTACAAGCACTTCTCTACTGGAGAGGATGCCACTGGGGGAGAGAACTAACTCTGCTCGTAGTGGGATCTGCTCGGAGGTGGCCAGCAGACATCTCCACACCTCCTTTCTTTCCTTCCGCATCTCAGCAATTCCTCTCACAGCTCTTTCTCTCTTCTGCTTGGAGCTTCCCCACGGAGATGCTATAAACAGGATATGGGCTCTCTGGAAATCTGCAGTGAGCAGGAGCGGCTGAAGGTATTTAAGAGTATCCCTGCAGTAAACAAGGATAAAGGGGGATCAGCTGTATGGAGTAGAGAGTCAGTATCAGATGGGGTTGCTCTGCCATGCTATTTACTGAGACAGGAAACAAATATTTTTTTGGCTTTTGCCAAAGAAAGATTTCCTTAAAAAATGTGTTAATATTAGAATTGAAAACGTAGCTTTTAAACATGTTAATTGGCCACATTCGCCGGGGTTTTATTTACTATATAAAGGTTAACATTGGTCTGTTTATCCTACGGAAGAGATTTCCAGCAAATTACAAGAAGGGTCATATAACAGTCAGCTCCTGCTTGCCTTAGCTTATGTGCCAGAGCCAAATCCCCAGAGCCTGGAAAGCTGGGGCAGAGGGAAGGGATAGTCCAAAGGACACTGAGAACTGGAGAAAAGAAATAACAGAGAAATAACAGGTTGCCCAGATTGGTGGTGGGTACCTCATCCCTGTGGACACCCAAGGTCAGGCTGGATGGGGCTCTGAGCACTGATGGAGCTGTGGGTGTCCCTGTTCATTGCAGGGATATTGCTGTCAGCATCGTGAAACCCCTGCTGAATGGAGAAGTGAAATTCTCCTTTAATGAAGCAGTGCTGGTGCAATCAAGTACTGCTAGCTGAAAGAAATGCTTTTGACAAATTATAAGACCTAATATAGGAAACATCAAAGGCTTGAGGTACCTAGGAAGTTGAATGAGGTAATTTGCTGCTTTTCTGGACTTAAACATGGTGATTTGCATAGCCTTATTAGCTGGTATCAGCACGACCTTGTGATGTCCTTGCAGAGGACAGGCAGGAATGCAGTCAGAGGACCTGGCTATTAGTGCTGCTTGGGGTCCCTGAGATCTGGTCTTGGTAAGTGGTTGTTTAACACCTGGGAACACCTCAGCTACTGGTTTGCATGGTAATCTGTTAAAGTGTTTGGCACCAAAACATGCCTTTCTGGGTCCTGGCAGCACTTCCATGCTCCACACGTATAAATTTGAGCATCATTGTGGATTGTGGCAGATGGGTAACTGGAGAGGATGGGGGGCCAAAGCAAACATAGGCATGTCCAGGTAAGGACCAGGCTTTGCATCTGCCACCATGTGTGGTCTGAACACCTGATGGAGATGTAGGTGCCCCTTTTCATTGCAGAGGAGTTGGAGAAGTGGTCATTAGAATCCTTTCCCACTCAAACCACTCTATGATTTCTGGCTTCAGGAGGCTGGGAACCAACTTGCCCAGGCAGGCTGCACTACAAGGATGAGAAGATCTACACAGTTAGATGACATTAGGTTAAAGAGGATTTGTAGTTTCTCTGACAGATCAATCCAATTTCCAATAAAAAGGGATGGGTTTCTGTCCTCAGTAAGCAGGGACTTTCCCCCACTACATGCAGATGTATCTCCAGATGTCCCCAGGTGTGAGGTCTCTGCAGACCTCCCTGCACATTCAGATAAATCCAGACACTGACATCTTACCAAGAAACGGCCCCTTTCCCCTCTATTATTCTTCCTCTGAAATATTTGAGGATGGAGACACCTGGCCTGGCAAGCCTCTGCTTTCTTCTAAACCCAGCCAGAAATTGCATGTTGTTGATGTGACCTAAGACAGAGACAGAGTCCTTCTCCTGTCCATCTGTTGTGACTCTAATGACACATCCCCTCTTTTGGTCAGTGCCATCTTCACTCAATTGCTGGAGATGGTGGATGAATAAACCACAGATCAAAAAATGTCGAAGAACATGTGGGCTGGTTGTGCTGGAACGAGGATAATTTCTGGTGAAATCCACAAAACGTCTGGGATTTGTAAATGTTTTCATGATGATTTTGCTCCTCCAAACACTCCCATCTACTGACAAACTCCAGTTGTGAATCACTGTGCAAAAGAAATTCTTCCAAGCCTTTGAATTACTCCTCATTCAGATCTGCTGGACTGGCTTTGATGACACTCACTGTCTGCTGGGGTAAAAAGGCTTTGGGGTCACGGCAAAGAAGATGCTTGGCAGCCCCACAGATACCCTCCATTGGTCCCTGGGCAAAGGAGGTGATGACAAACCCAAGTCATAAAATACTCCCCAGCTGATTCATGAACACAGCAGGCAGCCACAATACGTTGATTACCAGTGCTCAGTCCATGTGCCAGGAATGGGCACACAAGAATAGCTGGTGATCTGGGGACAGGATATTTTGTCACTCTGTCCATAAACCCACATGTTCCCATAGTTTTCATGCTTCCATCCCCCAGTCAGGCCAGAAGATGGAGAAGTGATTTCCAAGCAGCTGTTTTTTTCCTCCTGTTGGTCTCTCCAAAGGGAATGCATCCATAGCAACCTGTCCTTGTCATTATGTCACTATATTTTCTTGCTTTACTATGAAGTCCTCAGCTTTTCTTTGGATGCATGTGATATGTACCCTACCTGTAAGTACATTGAAACCCAGGGATCCAAGCATTCAGCAACCTCAGCAAGTCTCTATATGTTTCTTCCTAAGTCACCTTATCTTTCAACAGCAAATACAGTATGTTCAGCTCAAGCTGGAGGGGCTCTGAGCACCTGATGGTGCTCTGGGTGTCCCTGTTCAATGCAGGGGGGTTGTATCAGATGGTCTTTAAGGGTCCCATGAAAACCATGGCAGATCTCAGCAGAATGCCTCATTCTGCATTGGACTGACACACAGACCTCTTGAAATCTTTCACGGGAGGAAAGCTTACCGAGATGTTTTGTTTTGGAAACACCTGCAGTGCAAACAGTTTGCTATTTCTGAAACCAAACTATTCATAACTTCCTGCAAACCTGGAAGCCACCGTTTCCTGACAGCTGCTCTGGATGTGGCTATGGAGCATGGGAGGGCTGGGAGTTGTGGCTGCCTTGGGGTTGGGTGGGCAAGTGAGCCAGCAGGAAGGTGGGCAGAGCCCAAACAGACCAGCTTGCACCTCACATGCTCTACAATGCTGCATTCTGCCAAAAAAATACCCACCAGTGAACTCTGATCCAGTCCTACTCTCACTTCCAAAGGAGACATGTGCCACTTAGAACACTGCAGCAGCCAGAATGGATAAGAAATGGGCGGTTTCATTGGAAATCTGAGCATGTGGCTCTCATGCTGTAAGACTCTTCCCATGCAGACCTGGAATTCATGCTCTCGGGATAATGCCACACAACCTGAACTGGTGGTATCTTTATGCAAGAAGGCAATGGAGTCTACAGTTTGTAGCATGGGCCAGTTATCTTCCCACAGGCAACCAGAAAGATTCACCCTTCCACCAGAACTGCAGGTACTCATGTACCATCTCTTTCTGCAAGGTGGTGTCAGCATTAGAGATCTCATGGTAACAGTACTTAGTCCCTGATGGAAAGAGCATTGCCTGAGTAGAATTTCCAACCAAAAGCAGGTCACTGGAAGAGATGGTTTGGGGAATCCCGAGGAGTGTTGGTTGTGTGTGGAGACAGGTCTCCCTCAAACAGGTACAGCGAGGTCTTGGGGGGAAGATGTTTATTTTCGGGGGGAGCTGCAATGAAGTTTTCATTCAGCGTTGGAATTAAATTTCACTTTATAATGGAGACTTTAAATATTTCCAGAGCTTGACCTTTTCTGGAGGCTGTTGACTAATTAATGTCTGGTCTGCTATTCTTCAAACTTTCCACATAGTTCAACTTGTTGCCAGCTGCTTTCAAACACATTTTTCAAGAAATTAAGTTGTAATTAAGTATAGTTATTAATGACTGTTTTTCCTGCCTTTCCCATTGGGTTTGCAACCTACTTTGTTCCATGAGGCTGAAAAGATGGCCAATATTTCACGGGGGTGAGTGAAGGAATGTCTAACACGATCTCTGACATGTTGATTTGACTCGGCTCCAACTCTGTAACATTTTGCGGTGACCACCAAACTGCACAGGAGAAACCTAGGTAGAAAAGTACTGAGTCAAAGTAGAGTTCTTGTGCATGAGCTGGGGCACGGACCTCCTTCATCCCTGGAGATCCTGCACACTGGAGAAGCTCTTCATTAGCGCTGATCAAGGCCAGGTTGGACAGGGCCATGGGCAGCCTGATCTGGTGGGGGCAACCAGCTCTTCCAACCCAAACCATCCCATGGTTCTATGATCATTGAGGTTCCCTCCAACCCAAGCCATCCTATGGTTCTATGATTCGCTGGTTGATGCAGATGGGATGATTCCCTGGTTGGTCTTCACCGGGCTCCCTGAGCAATGGAAAGGAGAAGCCACAGACCCTGCAAAGTGAGGGGAATCACTTGTGTGCTTAAATTCAGGGCACACTGGTCTAGGACTGTGGCAAATAATGTCATCCATTTGTCCACCCTGAAGGGACTACAAGAGAAACCTGTGCGTGAAGGGAGCAGATGGAGCTGGGAGCAGCCAGGAAGGGAAGCAGTACTCCTACACAGAGCCCAGAAAGGTTTTACACACTCTCCACTCTCCGGTGTCGCTGAGGTCACTCCTTTTGTCAGGCACATGGCAGCAAATCCCCCTCTAAGCCCCAGATCTCGGAGGCATAATAATAATAAAAGCCTGAGCTGAAGCGTCTGAGCAAACACATCGGTTGAGCAAGTGTTTTCCCCCAGCCCTGGCCCAGGTTATTCTGGGACCTGGCAGCCCCGAAACATCCAGCGGCAACATCATACGGCACAACGGGCTGCCAAGGGCCGGCGGGGCCGTCTGGGGCTGCCAGCAGGTGAGGCAGCCCACCCACAGAGGGCAGCCCGGGCCCCCAGCACCGCACTGCATCGCACCTATTTCATTTCCTGACTGGCCTTCAAGCGAGTCCTGGCAGCTTGGGGCAGCCAAGGAGGCAAGGGTGGAGGCAGAGAGATGCTGACAAGTACTGCACGTGTGCACCGATGTGGGTGCATGCATATGAGTGTGCACAGCCCCTTGCCAGAGGGTTGGGATTTACTCAGATGTTTTTTTTTCCAGGGTCGTGCCCTTCTTGTTTTGCTTTCTTCCAGTGTGTCCCATGGGTCACGTAGAGCTGTGGGATTGGCATCACTTTGGTTGTGGGATGAGCTTCATGATCGTACATCCATTCTGGTTCAGGTCCCCATGCATGGCAGACAACAGAATCATAGAATCATGGAATTGTAGAATGTTTTGAGTTGGAAGGGAACCTTAAAGGCCACCTGCTCCAACCCTCTGCACTGAGCAGGGGCACCCACAGCTCCATTAGTTGCTCAGAGCCCCTCCAGCCTGACCTTGGGTGTCTGCAGGGATGGGGTACCACCACCTCTCTGGGCAACCTGTGCCAGTGCCTCACTGCCAATGGGATGGGGAGAGATTGGAAAAGAGCCTTCAATGGAGGTGCACAGAGAAAGGTGGGGCTTGGCCTTGCTCAGGCTCTATGCATCTCCCTCTTGGGCAGCCTATGGCCATTCCCAGAACTGGAGCAAGTCTGGCTTCTCAGAAAGGATGATCAACATCCATGTTTCATCGGCTCAGCCTCTAGGAAGGACGGAGCAGAGCCAAAAATCCACAAGAAAAAAAAAAAATGTTATGCAAAATTGTTCATCTGTTACTGATTGGGAGGCTGAGAGCTCAATTCAAACCACCCAATAAAACCGGCTTGGACGAGAATTTCCTGAATCCCAGATTAAGTGAATAAAGATGTTTCAGGAGTTCAGGGCCACAGTTGGGTGGTTTGCTCACAATTTGCTGTTGGTTTCACCCTTTGTTGCTTAATGAAGAACAGAAGGAGGATCTCCCATCTCATTCAACCAAGGCAAAAATTATTTCTTGTAAATTTAAATTAATTTCCTGTTGCAGGGCTGGCTCTGTTTATCTGACCTGCACAGAGGCACCATCTTGGACTGCAGCTCCTTCTGCTCTGTGCAAGACACTCTTCCCTTTGGGGACTGCATCGTTCCCAAGCCTGTGGCACTGGGTCAACATGGCTGGGTTTGTACAAGTGCAGCTCAGAGACTGAAAGTTATGGTAAGAAATGCTTTGAAAGCCATTTCTGGAATAGATCCCACAATTCTGTCCCCCTTGACTCATTCAGGGAGCAGGTTCTTCCTCTTAATACATCACTTCATCCCATCAAACACCTCACTACCACCAAACCCCAGCAGACACCGGTGGGTATTAAAAACAGCATCATAGGATTCTGCTTTCTTCTTCCCTCCAGGACTGCAGGATGGGCTTCCTGGGGACAGAGGGGTCTCCCCACCCTCATGGACAGCTGCTCTTATTTTAATAATCCTCTTATTCAGTGAAAGGGAAAGAAGTCAAGCATATGTACTGAGGTCCTCTGGAAGCTTCCAAGCTATCTCTTGCTCCTGAGGACACAGAACCATAGATTCATTAAGGTTGGAAAAGACCTCTAAGATCATGCAGTGACTCCACCACAACCTTGGGCAGCCTGTACCACTGTCTTACCACTCTTGCTGAGATGTTTCCTAACATCCAATCTGAACCTCCCCTGGCACAACCTGAGGCCATCACCTCTCCTCCTATTGAGTCTACCTGGGAGCAGAGTCCAACTCCACCTAATCACCTCCTTTCAGGAGTTGTGGAGGGTGATGAAGCCTCCGTCGGTGTAGATATCTTACTCTTTCTCCTTCTCTCCCCATTTGTCTTCCATCTTGTTGTTAAAAGTTAAATATTTTACAAGAAACCCCCTCCAGAATATTTCCCTGTGCAGAATTTCTGGGAAAACAGACTTTTAGGAGGAGACCAAAGGCTCCAAGGATGAAGAAAGCTATTTGAGGCTTTGGCTCGGGGGCCATCATCACAGTACCATGAAGTGTAGCTTGCCTAGATGGTAACCCAGCAAAAATAAAACATGAACTGTCAGCAGGAATGTGATGGGTACGAACACCAAGGAGAGACGTGCTTTCAGAGGGCCCCATGGGAGGATCAGCGGGAGTAATGGGATGTATGTGAGCAACGGCGTATTTAGGCAGAATATCAGGAAACGGTTCCATCTCAGCTATTAGTTTTATTAGGAAAAGTCTCCCGTGGGAAACTGGAAGCTGCATCACTTGACTCACTCCAAGCTAAGCACTAGATAACATGAAGCAGAGAACAGGCGGGGGCAGATGGCCCAGATGACCTAATGGTCTTTTCCATCACTCCAATTACAATCTCGGCCGGGTAGAGGCTCTCTGTTTGTCTCCATCTGACTCAGGGCAACGACAGGCTGGAGAATAACTTGTGAGTTTGTTCCAGTGTTGATTTCCATTTTCTCCATCTGAAGTTGCTGGGTAAAAAAGATAGGCTGCAAATGTGACCTCAGCTGGAGTGACAGTATTTCTCAGTCCTTTTGCCAGGGTTGTTCTGGGGGCTGCAGAGTGGCATGGCTTTCCTGGCCCCCAACAGTCCTTGTTGTTGCTTCATTAAGAAGGGGGGGAAATACTGATACCAAAGGACAGAAAATCTAAAGTAGCTGCTCCTCAGGGGTGCTTGTTTCCTGCAGAGGGACGATGGAGACATCCAGGGATTCGTCTTACCCCTAAAGAAAGCAAGCAGGTTGGTAATTTCCAATCAGAAATGATGATGCAGTGGCACAGCTGCCCAAGGAGTTGGTGGAGTCACCTGCCCATGGAGATGTTCAAAAGCCATGGACATGTGGCACTGAGGAATGTGGTTGGTGGGCATGGTGGGTCTGGGTTGGGGTTCAACTGGATCATCTTAGAGATCTTTTCCAACCTTAATGATTCTGTTCTATAATGAGAGGCTCATAGGTGGCTCTGGGGCTCTGGTCCTCCTGCTGACATTAAATATGTTTCTAAATGCTTTATTAAGGGGCCCCATAACTCCCTATGTCTCATTTTAGACATACCTGACTTCACATTATAGAACTGGAACGAGTCACCTGGTCTGCAGACATTTTCTATCCTGGTCAGAAGCGACTTAGGAAGTTGTGAGCACAAGAACTTCATGGGAAAAGTTTGTTTATAGGATTAACGACAGCTCAGAGTGATGGCCTGGGATGGGATAAAATCTTATCTAAAGAAAAATACAGATGGTTACTTGGTGGCATAGGAAGAAGTCAAGCTGGAGTAGTGAGGCACTGAAATACAGGAAAATAGAAACAGAGAATCACAGAATGGCTCAGGTTGGAGGGATCTTAAAGCCCATTCAGTATTACACTCCTGCCATAGGCTGGTTGCCGCCCACCAGATTGGGCTGCCCAGGGCCCCATCCAACCTGCCCATGAATGCCTAGTGATGCTCCAGTCAACATTTAATGGCTGCTTTACACCAGATGTGCAGGGCACAGAGTGATGGACCATGGAAAGCAGCACCTCTAGAAAACGTTTGGGTTTCAACTGAAATTCAGAGAACAGAAACTCCCAATGCTGCTGCAAGGCTGAATATGATCTTGATAAACACAAGCAGGAAATGTCATGGAGGTGGCATAGCTCCTGTGTGTGATTTTAATTACATTATCACCAAAATGGCACATCCAGGTCTAGTGCTTATGCCTGAGAGTGACCCTGAACATTTGGAAAGGACTCAGGAAAGAAGTAGCAAATTATCCCAGGGCTAGAAATTATTTGTAGTGAGAGACTAGTGGAATACGATCTGCTTAGCTTATCTAGTTTTTAAGAGGTGATTTAATCATGGTCTGTGAGAAATGATGTGGGGGAATACTCAGAGTGCACAGGGCTCTTTAAGAGGGCAGACAAAGAAAAAGATTTGGGATTGGGAATCAAAGCTGGTGGTTGTTGGGCTATTTCACTTATTTTCACAAGTGACTATTTTTAACAATGGGAATAGCTGACCATTGGAACAAGGAGCCCAGAGACCTCATAAACTCTCCACTGCACACAGCCCTGAAAAGTAGAGTGGCTGCTCCTCTGCAAATGAACCTGAAATGACCAGTGGTGGCAAGAGAGAGATGCTCCATCTTTAGCCCATGGTGACGTGGTGGTAAGGCCAGGCTTGATTCCCAGGCACACTGGTAAAGCCAGACAAGCACAAAGCAGTGTTTTCTCTGTGTACTGTCCTACCTGAGGCTAATAAATGTCTTCCAAAAGTTCCCATCTCTATTCCATTCATTTACATTGATTCTTTCTTCATTTGGCTCACTGCATCTGTTCTTTTGGTTACTTCTGCATCTGTTTTTCAGGACAAAACTGGAAATAGACTTCCTAGAAGAAAACACAGTATGAAAAAATTACAATCTTGATCTTCTCCTGGCAATGTCTGCTCAAAGACCTGCAGAAGCTGTTGATGTCCCTGATCATTGTAGGGGAGCTGGACCAGATGGCCCTTATGGATCCCTTCCAATTCAAACCATTCTTATTCTATGGATCTCAGAGCTCTTAGTGTCAATGGGCAACTCAGATCTGCCTCCCTTCCCAGATGCACCTTGCCCAGAAGCTCCTTTACTCCAGGAGGATTAGCACATATGCAAACAGACATGCTCATCCTGGGAGTCCCCCCCCTGCCTCTATGAGGGATCAATATCATGTAGTATCTTTGGTGGTTGCAGTGATGGAAATCATGCTAGATCACAGCTGGAGCAGCAGAAGAGTTGGTCTCAATGATCCTTATGGGTTCTTCTAACTCAGGATATTCTATGATTTGGTGATTCCATAATTCTAAGAGTCTTTTATGGGCTGCTTTCAGCCTGGAGGTATTTGTGGGTTTGCTACTTCTCTAGGCACATTCTGTGGTCATAACAACATATGATTGCTGGGTCATAACAGAAGAATTAGAACACAGAAATGGCTTTGTCTTAATGGGTATGAGACCCTTCTCCAGGTGCCATGAGTCTAAAAAGATCACAGCACTATGAGGATAAAAGGCCTTCTAGACAGTCAGATGGAGCATTGTGTCTTTGTACCTGAAATGTCATTTCTCTGATAACTGAGAATACAATGGGAACTAAGAGATGAAGCATCCTTCCTATCCCAGCCCAACCCATTTCACCCATCCCTACTGTGATCAGGTAAGCAATCTGCTTTCCATGTACCTTTAATGAGCACCTTCTTCTAATGTGGTACTTGCAGTAAAGTCCATATTACTTGGCTGGGAAAGATGCTTTGGGATGTGCCTGAGCCTCACAACATGCCTCCTGTTCATGTGTGATTCAGGTGGATCAGGTTGAGGGAAGGAATTTTTCCAACCTGGGGGTGTTCTGTGATTCTATGTATTCAGTTCCATTCCTGGGCCCCCATCTGGGCGTTGGTCAGTTCTGACATTTAGTAATTGCTGTATTAACCTGTAATGCCTTCTCCCATTGCTGAGATGACCAGTTAGGAGAGTGAGTACAGTCCTGAAGAACATAAATGAGAAGACTGGAACAGGAGAGGGAATAGGAACGTAAGGGTGCCTTACTGGGACTGAGTGACAGCCCATCTGCCCTGTGTACAACAAAGACAGTAAGAGATGCTTTTTTGGGGTGAGACTTTTGCAGTTTGAACATCTCATACTTAACACTGACAGACTAGGATCTAGCCTAAACAGTCTAGGTACAGTAGAGGGCACACCTCTGCCAGTTCCTTCAATGTTCCACTATGGACCTCCTTTTATTAACTGGTCTAATCCCTTTCCAGCAGTGCTGACAGCCTCTCATGGCAGCAAATTCCTAAAGTTTTACTCACTACATGAAGAAATCTTTCCTTTTCTCAGTTTCAAAGTGATATCCAACCAGTTCCAACCAAGACCCTACTTCTTGTCCATGATTTCATGTTCACCTGATTCACTGTGCTGATTTTGCAACTTTTATTCACATCCCTTTCAGTTTCCTCCTCTACAGGATCACCAATCCTGACCTTACAACCTTTTTAGTGTTGCTTAGAATCATAGAATCACTAAGATTGGAAAAGACTGCTAAGGTCACCCAGTCCAACTCTAACTCATCCCCACCATGACCATGTGGCACTGAGCGACACGGTGCTGTGGACACACAGGAACAGGGGGTGGTGGGAGAGGAGGTACCCACTGATATCTGTGATATCTGCATCCCCCTTGGCAGATGCAGGCCTTTGGCTCAGCAGCTCGGCTGCCTCCTTGCAGATCCTGTGCAGTGTGAGCAGGACACTGACCTCTCCCTGCACGTTGGCTCAGGACGGCTGGACATCACAGTCTGTGCTTTGGGACCTGCTGACTCACATTTCTGACTCACTCTAAGGCTGAATTTCCATTGCCCCATGTTACTCCCTTCTGCTAACCCTTAAATCCCACCCACCCACAGGGATCCTCTCCCTGTGGCAGAAAGAGCAACATCTTCAGTGAAAGCCAGCAGAGCAGCTGAGAAATGACAAACAAGTTCTTGGTTTGGCTGCAGTATGTGCTGAACAGAGTCCCTGTGCACAGCCACTACCTGTACTTAAAACCTTCTTCCTGGGTCAAGGCAAGAAGAAGGGGAGTCCTGGAGGACAGCCTACAGTGCCATGGGAATCCAGGACAGAACTGTCTGTGACTGTCCATTTTTATAGCTGAGATGTTAAATAGCACTGCTCCCAGTACTGATGCCTGAGCAACACTGCTTGTACTTGAGATGTAGAGCTCAATAAGAAAGGAGAGATTGGATGGGTATGTGCCAGCCCAGTGCTTATTGTCATAGCACCTGCTAAGTTTGGCCTTAACCCTGCCCTTCTCCATGGGGTTGAGCTCAGAGCTGGTTCCTCCCAAGCTCTACTACCTCTGCCTAGAAGGGCTGTAGGGACCTGGCTGCTGTTGATTCAGGAACCCAGTTAGGCATCACAGTACATGATGTGGCTAATTTATTGTACCTTGCTATTATGGATATGGGCCACTGCAATGAATAGATAGCTGACAGCCTTGTCTGTCTCCAAACTTGTGTGATGCAATGAATGCACATTTCTGTCCAGAGATGATACGGCATTTCTTCTCCTGATGCTGACCCAAATCCAACTTATGTCTCTAAAATACAATGGAGAGGAAGACCCCTGGTTCATGGGGCCCCAGGACAGGTCATAGGGTGTCCCTCTAGCTCCAGCTGGGAGCTCTGATCTACAAGGATGGCGAGTTTGGATGTTGTGGTTGAATTTGAAACCACTTACCATGACTGAAACACTTCCTCTTTCTGGAGGTTCCCCATCCCAGGAGATCACTCACTTAATTTCCTTTTATGACAAGGCTACCCAGTTAGTTGACCAAAGGAAATGCATGGATGCAACCTGTAAGTATTTCAGCAAAGCTTTCAATGCTGATTCCTGCAGCATCTGCACCAGAGGGTGGTGGGCATGGAACACACTCCCCCAGGCAGTGGGCACAGCCTTGAGCTGCTGGAGCTCGAGGGCACAGATCTCCTTCTGAAGTGCCAAGGAGGAGATAGCAGCAGGCAGCACCACCAGGCTGATGTACTGCATGCAGGACAGCCACACAGCCCCATGCTGTTGACAGAGCCCAAAATAACTCCGACATCTCTATTTAATACTAGTTGGAAAAGCCTCCCTCTTTGAAACAGTCAGCTTCCCCAAAGTCAGGATCAATATTTATAAGCACCGTCACCTTTGTGACCTGGTGATTTGTATGGGAATTGTGCTGTCAGGCAGGGTTGCTGCAGCATGGGCTGGGTCTCTGTGCATTAATAGTGTCAGCCACGTCTGCTGATGGGGCTCCTGTACTCAGAAGGTTGCACATCAGCTTTCCTCTTCCCAGGAATATGCCCTACACACATCTGGAGCCTTAGAAATGACCCAAATTTGAGCCAGTAGGGAAAAAAAATGCAGAAAAATACTCCTTGTGAGCTGCATTTTCTGAACTGCATTTGCAGTCTTTCAGTCCACAAGTTAGTCAGCAAAGAGTGACTGCTGAGACCTGATCATGTCAGCAACCATTCCCCAGTAGCCAAACTGGAAGCCCCTTTGCACCTTCACTACAGATGGAGTAACTCAGAATGTGATGAAGGTGACTGTAATAATTCCTCTTCTCAACATCCCTCCGCTGCCCCCATTCACCTGAGTGTGGGTTGCGACAGGGAGCAGACGGAGGTATTGGTCTGGGTTATATTTACCACCACAACTCAATCTTTAGCACGAGTAACTGTGTCAGCACATGGCAGGGACAAGCAGCTGTGGCACGATGATAGAGAAATGATTACCAGCAACTCCATATGCTGATTTTCCCTGATAAAAGAGCCAGCTATGCAACACCACTTCCCAGAATGTCCTACCAAGATACTGAAAGGATGGCATGCAGGCTGCTGGTTGCTGGGGGTAGGTCCCACCTTGCTGCATGCTACCATAAGGACCATCCCTACTGTGTCTTCACTGACCCTAAGGGAATAGGTCCCAGTTGATGTGAAATGACCCTCTGGAAGTGTTTGAGGCACTACAGATGAAACTCTCCTGTGTGATGGGGTTTTGGAAGCAGGACTATTCCCATGCCAAGGTATGTGGGGCACAAGTCTACCTGTGTGGCTGAGTGGTGGTGAACATCAAGCCTTTCTTTCTGCAGCTCAACCCTGAAATCCATAGTGCTACCTCTGCAGTTGGCAACAGTGGAAGTCTCCATGCTCTGCACCTTCAGAGAAAGCAAAACGTTGTGGTGGGAGCACTGGCATGCAGCAGCCTGTGTGTGCTGAGGGCCAAAAAGGGGACTGGCAGGAGGCTCTGCCCTAACAGGAACATGGCCCATGCAGCAACTGGGGTGGGACGTGCGGAGGGACATGTGCCCCAGGGGGCAGTTGGGAGGGAGAGCAGCTAAGTCAGCATGAGAGCACATGGCTGGAGCCCCGCCAGCACCTGCCACCCCTGGAAATAGCTCTCAGAACTGGGTTACAGGCGTGGAGTCCCTTTCCCTTGTGTTATTATGCAGCATGTGATACATGAAACATATTGGCTGTGGTCTGTCTTGGGAGAATTGCAGCAAGGGAGGGAGGGAGATTAATAGGAAAACAAATCAGCACCTAGAAACAGAGCAAATGGACAAATGGAGGGACCCAGACCACCGAGGATGCTGGAACGCTGACAAACCAGTGCACATGTATGGAAGGCAAAAAAGGCCATGTGCAGAGCTGGCCATGGGGAGTAAAGATGGGATAATGAAAGAAAAAACCCTTTATTATCTAAATGGGAATATGAATTCTGGAAGAACAGAGCCTTCAGGCCAGGAATGGTGTATGAAGCACTAGAACAGCTGAGAGGGGTGTTGATGGGTGCTGTCACCAGAGCATGGAGATATGGCTTTTTACCTACGAGATGGGAGAAGAAATAGACTTTGTGATGCTGGAGCAGGGAAGTCTGCATCAGCGTGAGCCTGCTGAGGTAGTAAAGAGGAATGTGTAGGGGAGAAGCAGATCTAACACAAAGGAAATGTCACAAGGCTAACAGTTATGAGAAATGATTGCTAACAAGCAGTAGCTGCTGGTGTTTGAGACATGCTGGCTGAGTGTTGTGTAGCAGACAGAAGGGAATACAGTAGATGGAAAAATGCAGTAGTGATAGGAACTGTCTGGTGCTCAGTGCCCTCTGGTAGGCAATGAACCCACCTGCTCACTACAGCGCATACACCCAGTGATCCCAGGTCACCATGAAGAAGATGCTATTGAGGAGCTTGGGAGATCAGCTGAGTTGAGATGGGCTTGCCTCATACCACACATGCATATGAATCTGCAGTCCTTTGCTTTATTAGAGAACCAACAAGGCTGGAAGGAGAGGCTCGAGGGATGCTTCTGACAGGAAGGGGTACTGGAGGTGAGACACTAATTTGTACTGCAAGGTTGGTGAGCTCACAAATAGTCAGAGTGATAGATAGCAGCTACTCCTACAGCACGTGGGGGGTGAGTTCCGGGCTACATTCTGGGTGGGGTTTGGATTAAAGGAGGCCAGGCACTAATACTGGGGGACTTAGGGGCTGACATCATGGACAGATGCCTAGGCATGCTGAGCTGGGGATGAAGTCATGCCTGGAGGGGCAGCAGGGCTGAACACTGATGCCCAGCTGAAGATAAGGGCTAAGCCCCATCCTGAAAGGAATCTCCTGAAATTCTGACCTGTCTGTGAAAGAACAGGAAGAAACCTGATCACTTTTGGTAACAGATCCCAGACAAGTGATCCCAGCGATAACAACCACAGAACCTGGGAACTGGATTTTCTAGAGGTGAATCAGGTCACAGACCTGATGGAGAAGCTGAAGATGCACTCTGGAAAGTGTGATGGTCTTGAGGGCGTTAGGAAGTCATTCTGGGTACACGTAGTTGTGCCAGAGGTGCACCTATAAGACAACAAGAGAAACACAGCAGTGAAATAGCACAAATCAATTTACAGCCCCAGCTTCTTAATGTGAATGCCATCATCTTCAAAAGACCTCATCAAAGTGAGTTTTGTGTGTGATTTAGATGGCATAACAGGGCAACCTACTGCCCTGGATCGTGCTGGCATAGGCAAGAAGATGGGATAGAAGGGGTGACAGAGACTTCTCTGCTCCCCTGGGAGGAGGGGGGAGGACTGAGGTGGGAGGGAATCTGAAGTTTGGTACATTGAAAGTGCACTTTGCTCAGTACCTCCCAGTGCCTCCTTTGGGACAGCTTGGAGGGATTGTGCATGGTGTTCCGCTCCATTAGTAATTACTTTATGCCAGCACATGTAAATAATTACTCTGGCACAGCTTCTCAGCAGAGTGCTGTGTGCACTCACTCCTTCTGAGCCGTTGTAGCATTGACCCTGGAGCACAGCCTGCTCTGCTGGCTCCTCTGGAGGCTGACAGCGATGAGATTTGTGTTTGCACACAAGCCCATGCACGAACAGCACTCAGTATCTGTGCAGGTGAAGCATATCTCTATGTGATCTGACCTTTTATGGTCTGCTTCCTCCCAAGAACTGATTGTGCAATGTGCTCCTCTCCCTAAAATCAGACCTTCAAGAGAAGCTTTGAGGTTAAAAGTGGAAGGGAGAAATGCTTACAGAAAAAATAAACAACAAAGATGTAAGAAGCCTCAATTACCTGGTATTTTTGCCTGAGACAGCACATGCATGCCAAAGTTACATACCCCTGCAAGCAGCAAGGCTTCCAGTGGAAGCCAAAGTCCTGGCAACCTGATGTGTGTCTCTGCACGGTGTGGCAGGAAACAAATCCTTCAACCTCGTTCCAAATTCCAACAGTGCCCTCAAGCGCTCAGAAGAGAAGCCGCAAGCCAGGGCTTGCTGCCATCAAGGCTGCACTGCAGATTATGAACTGGGAGGGAGGGGAGGGGGGGAGTTGCAGTTGCATGGCATTGAGCTTGCTCTCATATCAGGAAAAGGCACAGAAATCTCTGCTGTCCTTGCTGTGCTGAGCCGAAACGGCTGCAGCTCCGTCTTACAGTGACCCAGATGTCACCAAGAGATGCTCTAAGGGACATGAGGGGGGTCAAAGCAGATTTGGAAGTCTGTGCTGGACGAGAGTTAAGATGTTTCCAAGAGACAACAGAGAGTTACTGTGATGGGAACTGAAAAAGGTATATTAGGACACTGTTCTTGTCCCTGTTTTCTTGTCCTTCTTCCTCATCTGGGGGAGATTATTCTTAGCTTGGAACACAACTTTGGCTTAATTTGCAATGCATGGCCCCCAAGTCGTCTGAGTGAAGCAGCAAAGGGGACAGAAACAGGCAGATAAGGAAGTCTGAGTTGTTCCAAGTCTGTTTTTGTCCCTGTAGCCAGAGAATCACGGGACTGTCCCCTCTAACTCCTTCAGCCCTTATGGAAAGCCTGTCTCGTTTCTCTGAAGCCAGATATTTGCTGATCTTAACCATCAGTTCTCATCATGCTCCTGCCCTGTCATCTCCACAAACTATCCATCACCTCCAAGGCAGGAGACTATAGCTGCTCTGTCAGCAGGCTGCTGTCATCCTGTCAGCCAGTCTCAAACCAGGTATTACCAAACGTGTATTTCAGTTCCAGAGGTTCCAGAGCTGTTTTCATCCATCCCCTCATCATCTTATGCTTTGAGTTGGGCAGCGATGGGCATTCAGCTTCCTCCACTCTGTAATCTCAGTTGAAAAGCTGCTATCCCATGGCAGCTCCAGATGTTCTATAGAAGTACTGTGGCACAAAGCAGATACCATATAGACAGGCTCATAGACAGCAAGCCAAACATTCATGCACTGCAGTGCTGCAAGTTCCTTCCCCATTGATTAGACCTCAAGATAGAAGGTAGTCAAGCATCAGAATGAGCTGCCCAGGGAAGTGGTGGAGTCCCCATCCCTGGAAGGATTTAAGCAATGTGTGGCTGTGGCACTGAGGGATGACATGGTGTAGTAGTGGGATTTACTAGGTCAGGTTGGTGGTTTGACTCACTGCTCCTGAATATCTTTTCCAGCCCACATGATTCTAATGCCACTCTATGAAAACTACCAGCAAATGCATTTGTGAGAAAACTGGTGGAGCTGGAATGGACAGCTCTAGCAAAGACAGCGTGTTGCATGAGGCTGGCATGGACTGCGGTCTGAGCATCTCTTTAAGGAGCTTTTCTCTGTAATCCTACAAGAAAACAGCCAAGTCTGCCTTACTTGCATCCTCCAGAAGTGACCTTGAAACCTGCTGCAGCAACACCATTTGTATCCTACTGGCCCCAATTGCAGACTGTGCCATTCACAGCTGAGGATCTCAGCCAAAGGCATTTCCCTGGCAGGGCGCAGAGGCCCCAGAACAGAGCGGATCTCATCATGACATTATGGGTTCTTAATTAATACCCATTTGTTTGCAAGGTGATTTGCCTGACCACATGCCAGCCTCAGAATTTCATTCACATCCCCGTGGAGAAGGCTTGACAGTAGACAGGACACACAGTCCCAATCCTTGCCTGCCTGCTGCTCTTTACCAGCTCACACAATAGCCTGGTGTCAAAGCTACACAGCCGAGGCTGTTATCCCTCTGCCCTATGCATTTATCCAGAAATTAACACTTGCTCATGCAAATGAGATGGCTCATTAGGCCTTCTTCTCCATCTATCAATAGATGGCAGCAAATAGCCCTCTTCCAGGCTTCAAAACACAAACGGCAATACCTCAATTTGCACTCATATGATTCCTTTCCATTCCTTCCTTTTGCTTTCCTCTTCCTCCCCCCTCTCCCTTTTTCCTTTCCTTTCCTTTCCTTTCCTTTCCTTTCCTTTCCTTTCCTTTCCTTTCCTTTCCTTTCCTTTCCTTTCCTTTCCTTTCCTTTCCTTTCCTTTCCTTTCCTTTCCTTTCCTTTCCTTTCCTTTCCTTTCCTTCCTTCCTTCCCTTCCTTCCCTTCCCTTCCCTTCCCTTCCCTTCCCTTCCCTTCCCTTCCCTTCCCTTCCCTTCCCTTCCCCTTCCCTTCCCCTTCCCCCTTCCCCTTCCCCCTTCCCCCTTCCCCCTTCCCCCTTCCCCCTTCCCCCTTCCCCCTTCCCCCTTCCCCTTCCCCCTTCCCCCTTCCCCCTTCCCCCTTCCCCCTTCCCCCTTCCCCCTTCCCCCTTCCCCCTTCTCCCTTCTCCCTTTCTCCCTTCTCCCTTCTCCCTTCTCCCTTTTCCCTTTCCCTTTTCCCTTCCCTTTTCCCTTCCCTTTTCCCTTCCCTTTTCCCTTTCCCTTCCCTTCCCTTCCCTTTCCCTTCCCTTTCCCTTTCCCTTTCCCTTTCCCTTTCCCTTTCCCTTTCCCTTTCCCTTTCCCTTTCCCTTTCCCTTTCCCTTTCCCTTTCCTTTTTCCTTCCCTTCCCTTCCCTTTCCCTTTCCCTTTCCCTTTCCCTTTCCCTTTCCTTTTTCCTTTCCTTTCCTTTCCTTTCCTTTCCTTTCCTTTCCTTTCCTTTCCTTTCCTTTCCTTTCCTTTCCTTTCCTTTCCTTTCCTTTCCTTTCCTTTCCTTTCCTTTCCTTTCCTTTCCTTTCCTTTCCTTTTTCCTTTCCTTTCCTTTCCTTTCCTTTCCTTTCCTTTCCTTTCCTTTCCTTTCCTTTCCTTTCCTTTCCTTTCCTTTCCTTTCCTTTCCTTTCCTTTCCTTTCCTTTCCTTTCCTTTCCTTTCCTTTCCTTTCCTTTCCTTTCCTTTCCTTTCCTTTCCTTTCCCTCTTCCATTCTCCATCCCCCCCCCCCCCCCCCGCCCCTTTTCTTCTCCCTTTCTTCCCTTCCTCATGTTTATTTCCCCACACTAAATGTGGCCAAACTCTTTCGATTCCTCCACTTCACACAAGCCCCTTCCAAAGAACCCTGCCAGATCTGCATGCAGAGGACCCAGCTGCAAGCTGGCACTGTTTAACAGCTGACTAAAAGAAGATCCCCATCTGGCACAACACACAGGGAAGCATCATCTGCCCTGACATCCTCCCTGGCTGTATCACCTCAGCAAGGTGCATGAAGCTGCACTTTATTGCTCCAACAGGCCCAGTCTCTCCTGCACTGAGGGCCCCCCATGTAGGCCCAGTGCTCCAGGTAGGGCCTCCCGTTGCTCAGCACGGTCAGATTACTGATGGACAGGGAAGAGAAACAACGCCAAGGCTTGCCTGTGTGGGATGAACACAAATAAATCCCATTATGCACATTCATAGTTACAAATAGACGTTTCAATCCCTCCGCTCCCAGAGCAGCAGGGGCATTGGACTAGATGGCTTTTAAGGGTCCCTCCCAACTCAAGACTGTTTTGACTGTATTATGATTCTGTGATAATCAGCTCTTTCGTTGTTGGGCATAATGAGATAAGGAATTGAATGTAAGCTTTGGCCATTGCTTTGGGTTTGTGATTGTCTTCCCCTGTATGATTTCACCCTTTTGTCAGGGCTTTTGCTTTGAAGGGTAATGGAAAACGAGCTCTGTGCAGAACTGGAGAACACCTATTTGTTTTTCAATCTGCTATATTTCCATTTAAAGCATCAGTGCAGACAGATAGCCAAAATGTTACTTGTTTTTGTGACGTGTATTCTGCTGCTTTTAGAGACCGAGGAGCACTGAATTTAGTCAGAGTGTTGCTTGTTTTCCTCTTATCTGTCTGCACTGATGCTCTGTACTGAAGTAGAATAGATTGAAAAACAAATTGGTGTGCCCTGACTCCCTAGACTGGATTTTATATTACCCTCAGGGAGTGCTGCCTGTTCTGGCCCTTTGGAGCCCCCCAGGGGAAGGTAATGACCTCTCAGCCTCTCTCAGCTCTTCAAAGACACAATTACTTCTGGTGGGAGAGGCGAGAAAATTGAATTGCAGTACATGATTTCCTGGCTTTCTAATAACCCTTTTTGTAAGGTCATCGTCTTTGCAACAAGAAGACAGGCGGCTGATAAACACACAAAAAGTATTTAGATTTTGATTCCAGGCTGTCAATGTCTTTAACTCCTGCACTGGCTCGGAACTAGATACAGATCTTCTCCCTTTTACGATCAGTGCACCAGGCTGGGTTGGTAGCAGGGTGCTGTCAGCAGAGGGAGCACAAGGCTGTGGGTTTGTATGTTTAAAAAGCTGCGTTGGGGTATTGCTTAATTTCTTGGCAGTGAAGTGTTCGTTATTATTATTATTATTATTATTATTATTAAATCTAAGGAAAGCCTGCTGCATGTGATTCTCAAAAAAGAATCCCAGACACGGAATGCATTTAATGGCCTCTGAGGTCTTAACTAATCAATGCAGAAGGCAAGTTTTGGCATTGTTTTTGGTGTTATTGTGGCATATTGTGGTATACAAGCTCCTTTGCTGCAGTGCTGCTGATTGGACTGGATGTCCTTTAAGGGTCACCTTCCAACTCAAACGATTCTGTAATTATGACCTAAAGGAAATAGTGTCATAGCCTTACACACAAGGGAGGGCTGTTCTCATTTGAGTGTTTCTGGAGTACCTATCTCTGCCATCAGCTTATCCTTTTCTTATTCTAATCTAGCCTAGAGAAAAAGAAATGATTCTTTCCAACTGAAATACCTAGCAGAAGGAAGGAGGAGCTGCACTGGTCAACAGAGAGTAGTGTTTGCTGCAGACCTGTTCTGGATTTGGGAGGTTCAGAAGAAGAGGTTTCCTTGTCAAAGTGGCTGCCTTGAGAGCAGTCTCAGGTGATAGCTGCTGCCTAACAGTGACAAAAGGACATATATCAACATATGGTTGAGTGGAGCCTTAGAATTTCAAGTGCTTTTCAGGGCTTGACTCGAATTCATTGGCTTTGCAGTCTTGCTGGACATCAGTGGAACCAAAATAACTAAATTACCCTGGTGTTTTCCTCTGTAAGCAGGAACATGTCACACCTTTCCTTAAAAGATTCATCATTCTTTGACAAAGCCTGCCTGGAGGGCAGCTAAGATGAGCACATCTCTCTCTCCTCTGTCCCCACTTCTGTCTCCAGTGAGCCGACACTTTTGGAAGAGGAGGGCACTGTTTGTTTGGCTCAGGTGTCAAAGGCTGCAGCAGTCAACTGAAGACATTTTACTTTAAGTTTGAAATCCAGAAAGAAAAAGAAGAATACCAACAGTGGTCTTATCTTTGAGCATGGCTCCAAAGACGATGCAGAGAAGCAGCTTTAGGCTGAAAAAGTGACAAATGGCCTTTTCTCACCAGTGGTGCTGGCAGAGGCAGATAGCTCGCACTCTGCAAGCACTCATCGTTGCTGAAGTATTATCTGCTCTCAGAGAGATTCCAAGTTCAGCCCAGTTCTGCAGGCAAATCTCCCAAAAGTCATTTAGAAGACAGCTGGGAGATGAAGCCGGGCAAATTCAGGTAAGAAATGAGGCATGTATTTTAACAGTCAGAATGACTCACTATGACAATGGAAGGTGCTCATCCTAAACATCACTTCTTATCGTGAATAGGCACCTTTCTGGAAGAGCAACTTCAGCCAAACCCAAGGTATTAAGTCCAGAAATCTAGGAGGCAGTGACAGATGAGATGTCAGATTGCTGCTGGTGGTCCCTTCTGGCCTTCAGCTCAGAATAAAAGCTTGAAGACTGCTATAAGTAGCAGGCAGTTGCCTTGACGATGGTCTTGGCAATCACCCCCCTGTTAAAAAAAAAACACAACCCATCATCATTCTCTTTGGCAGGACTGGATATTTTGGTCCCTATAATTAAGGAAATATAATGTATTTGTACAGATATATTTGGTCTAATTACTCGGAACACATTTTGCATAGCTCTGAACTATTATAATAAAGATGGTAAGGTGATATTAGGCTGCCCAGAGCTTTACTGTTTTGAGTTGTCATGGGCAAATATATCTTCAATACCCTTGCCAGGAACAGAGGGAGCAGACGGTGCTGCTGCTTCAAACTGTGGAAGTGAGAGGTTTTATGCACAAGACGTTTCTTCCAGGGCACTGATGTTTCCTGCTTGTCCTTTTGTAGGAAGATCTGCAGCTATTATTTCTTAACCAGCAGACCCAATTTCATTTCAGATACTGGAAGCTCTTCAACTCCAGGCAAGGAGTGGGTGGACTAAAACTGCTATTACACTCAGCCTGGCAAAAGAAATGGGGCTCTTTCTTCTCCCACATTCACCAGTAACTCTGCTGATATCAACTTGGTTGTCTGTGATTTACAGCAGTGTGGGTGGATAACAGAACCCTTACGTTTAATGGGATCGAAGTGCAGGTGGCCAGTCCAGTGCATGGGTGAGACAGTGCTTCGAGGTGATGTATGAACATCAGCTCATTAAAACTCATGTCCCAGTGGTAGGTAGTATTATTTCCGTTCTCTGTGAGAGGGTTGGATGCTGGGTGTTAAGCAATTGAAGGTCATATATGTCCAGGTGCTCTTCCTTTAGCACTCATGCTGTTTTGTTTCAGCATCATTGCCAGCATCCATGGTAGGCATCCTAGTGTATAGACAAGTGACAGTAACATCTTTATCTTGTCTAGCAGAGATTAAAAAAAACCCTCAAGATATCATGCTGATAAAAATTCTGCTGGTGAATGTCCTATCATCTTTTCCCCTCTCCCAACAGCAACACAGGAAACAAAGAAGGAAGCAAAAGGAAAAGAGATGCTGTAGTAGACGAGACTCGGCCTATGGGCCTCTGCCTCTGTGCTGTACGATCAGTTCACTTAGTGTTTGGTAGGTCAAAATCAACACCTCCAATTTTCCTCTGCATTTGATAGTCTGAGCAGGTCTTCCTGCATTGGTTCCCCACCTGCCCTTTCAGAAACTGACTGCTGAATCCAGCATCAGCTCCAGTTGTGGATGCAGACAAAGCCTGGCACTGCGGTGCCTCACTGAAAAGCATTCATGTTTCTTAGAGCTCTGTGGTAGGAGTTGTGTCGGGGAGCATCTCTCCTGTCTGTAACTCCTGGGACTCAATATTCACTCCTAAGCAATCTCTGAAGCATTTATGTTTGAACAGTATCAGGCAAGATGCTGAATTTGGGGAATCAGAGTTAACCATAAACTACAGCATAGGAAACTGCAGCAGGTGTCACATGAAAAGTGATTTTTTGTTTCTTTTGCTAGCAGAATCCTTTGTTTTTCCTTCAGCTGGACCTTGTGAAAGCAGTGTGGGAAAGAAGACCAAAGCAAGAGAAAACCACTAGATCCAGGAGCCATGGAACTTCCCAGCTACAGCAAGCAGCTGCTGCAGCAGCTGTACACTCTGCAAAGAGCAGCAGTTCTGCAATTCCATCTTTATTGGGACTGTCCACTTCAGAGCACACAAGGTTGTCTTAGCTGCTGCCAGCATGCTTTTTAAATCTTTGTTGGACAGCACAGACCCCATTTCCATCAATGTTTCTGTGGTGACACCTGAGGAGTTTGCAAGCTCCCAATGGGGAAACACAACTTCACCAAAGTCATCTCTGTGTCAGATAGCCTGCAGATGTTTGATGTGGCTGTTAGCTGCAAAACCCTCCTGAGAGACCTCATCAGCTGTTCAACTCAGGATCAGGTAGAAGTCTCTGCCCATACAACAGAGTCATCTGGAAGCAGTACTGAAACTGATAACCTGCCCCAATCCGAAAAACCTGCTGCTGAAGGAGAAACAGATGCCCTGCACGCTTCTGGCCCTGGAGGAGCAGAGATGGAAGCAGATATTTCTCCTCCTGAGCAGGTGCAGACTGTGAATCACACCTGGCTTTGCCAGGATGTGATGCTGAGCAGCTTGGGGTCTCTCCGAGAGGATTCAGGCTCTTGTGCTGCCCAGCCTGCCTGCACAGTGTGGTCACTGTGTTGAAGTTGAGCCTGCTGAGCCCCTGAAGAAGAAAGGAAGTGGTTTAGGTGAGCCTTGACAGAATTGCAACTCAGTGATATACACCCGAGTTGCTTTACATTTATTTTATGTCACGGGGGATCTTTTCCTCTGTGTTTCATCTTTTTAATGTGCCTTGGGTTGGTAACAGCACTGATGTGTGCCCCTTTTCTGTAGGGACTTTCTTCCTTTGGCACAGTGCAATGCTATCCTTTAGCCTTTGTGGTTGTTTTGCTTTTAGCACTTTACCAGAGCTATATTGAGCAAAACTTTTCTTATCTATTCATCTTTGTATAGATGAATATCTTATCTATTGCATCTCATGTATAGTGGGATCTGTGTTAATGCAGCACATGAGGTTTGTAATTCAATCTTTATAGCAGTAAGTGAACATAGTTGCCTGCTAATGCTACTTATCTTTTAAACTCATGTTCAGCATGAGAGGGAAACAGAGGCTGCACTGGATTTAAGATAAATGTTCCATTTATAACTTGTGTTAAATAAACTGTTGGTTTTTCCTCCAGGCTGTGTGATATCTTTAGAAGGGATTTGTGAGTCACAGTTTCCATGTTACAGCCAATGTGCTGGTTACAAACTGATGCTTTTCAATCACATCCCCGCTTTCTGTGAATCCCTTCAATTAGCAAATAACTCATCTTGTTTCTCTCACACAGCAGCACAGAGCAAAAGCTGTAAACTGGATTTCTTTCTTCGATATGAAAGTGTTTTCTCAGAGGCCCTTTCTGATGCCCAAGCCGTGCTGAGAAGACTAGAAGAGTGCAGAGAAATTGATGCCTCTCAAAGGGAGGTAGGTGTGTTTATTGGATAAATAATACAAGTCTTTTCTTCCCCACCCTGCTGAGGGCTAGAATAGTTCTGTCCCTGTTCAGGAAATCTTTTCAAGGGGAAACTGGGGCTGTGGTGCTTTGTTGTTGGAAGGGAAGATTGTGCTCACCTGAACGATGCACCCAAGCAGCATCTGTGCATGTAGGTGAGGAAGTGCATGTCCTGCTCCAAAGACATCTTCCCTGTGCTAGGAGAGCTCCAGCACTCCTCCTGTTTGTGGCATTTGCTTTGGGAACTGTATCAAGATGGGAATGACTGACACATGGGATCCCAAAATAGATTTCCTGTGCCCGTGGTGAAGGCTTGCTGCAGAGCAGCTGCTCTGCTCTGTGTTGTGCAGGCTGCTCACAAGGAGCGTTGTGGATGGGGATGGATAGAGGGCATGCTGGCCTGCTGTCTCATCGTGCTTCTGGTGGCATTCAACTTGAAAAGCTGTCGTTGCAGATGAGTGATGCTCAGGTTATTGTTGGAAGGTGTTCGAGTGTAGCATTCGGTTGATGCTAAAAGGGATATTCTGGACTCTGAACAATAGCTACCAACCATCGTACAAGGCTTTAAAAGCAGGGAGGTCCTGTTCCCTGGATTAGGGGGCTGAGATCTCTAGATCTTACAAGCTTACTGGGTGGGAAGCCATCTGGGTTTGAATCACCTGGACCCTGTTGTACCAGCATAACTGCGTGAAGCCAAGACATCTTTTTGCTGAGGAAAACTGAAGCCAACGTGTTTATTAGAAAAAAGATGTGTGGCAGCAGGTAGGAGAATTCCCTCAAGTCAAGGAGTACAGATTTATTTTCTGATAAGCCTTTGAATGTTGATGGGTTGGAAATCTTTGCTCCCTTAGCAGCTGGCCCCTTTGACATTGTTGAACTTAGCCGAGGCTCTGAGAGGTGAGATGTGGGTCCTAATTCGTGGCTGTGTAGCAAGCCCAAGCCTGGCCAGACTGACAAGCACCTGTGAGCATGTTGCTCTCAGCATGCCTCCAAAGGATTATGTTTTTGTGTGTTCATTTGTCTTCCAGATTAGAAAACTGTCAGGTTTAGAGTTGTTCCAACTCTACACGTGGGCAATTGGTGCTGCAACCGGAGCAGTGCCCCAGCAAGAGTGCTGAGCCCTCACAATGCAGACAAGTGCTGCCTGTGCCAGCGTGCCCTCCTTACCCACGAGTGCAATCTGCACAGCACAGCACTCACAGCCCGGCATGCACGCTGCCTTGCTTCTGCTATGGTTAAACAGCCCTATTTACTGTTGCTTTGTAGTAACTGCAATGCTTCTTGTGTCTCCAGCACTGCAAATGCATGGCAGATGGGGTCGGTGGGCCCATCTATGCCATGTGCCCTGCCAGTTTTGCTCCCAAATGAGCTGTAGCCGTAGGAACCAAACAGGGAGAGTTCAGAGGCAGTGTGAGTATCTGACTGCAGAACAGCACCTGGGCAATTTTTCTGTAGCTATAAATAAATGCTGAATAAATGAGAAATGGATTTTCTTTAAGCCTCGCAGAAAAAAAAATCACTTCTCTGCTGCAACAAGCATGAAAAGTGTTAGCCCCAAAGGCAGTGGGGAGAGGAGGGGGATTGCAGCCCATTCTAAGTAAGGGCTTAGGAGAAAACTCTCAGCTCAGCCCATTCTGTCGCTCTCTGAGCTCCCTGCTGGGATAAGCAGCATCTGTCGGCACCGGCATGACTCTAAGCTCTGCTTCCAGCAGAGGGTGTAGCTTTTTTCCGTAAGGGCCTGGTGTTTTCTTTGGGGAAACACAGTGGTGTGTTTCAAAGTCATGCTTAAAGTGCAAGTTTAGCTGACAAGAGTGCAGCTCAGGATGTGTAAAAAGGGCTGAAATTGTGGCAGTGGAAAAAAAGTCAATGGATTTCTTTTTAAATTTCCTTTTTATTTCACTACTTATTTGCTTGAAGTCCCTCAGGCACCTTAGTGTAAGTGAAAGCTAGTTTGGAAGACAGTGAGGTGGCTGTGGGTGCAACCATGCGATGCAAAGAGCTGCCTTTTCTTCATGCTGAGCACCCTGGTGGGGAGTGTTTGCCATGCTGCAAAGCAGAGCTCCAGTCCCCTGTGCACATCCTTCTGCTCACAACTCCTTTGTGGGTGCACTGTTTCTATCAGCAAGCAGTTTTTGACAACAAAGCCCAGGCAGGCACAGCACTGGAGCTTGGAGTGTTAGTGGGGATGTTGCCAGCCTGCCTGTTGAAGCTGAGGCTGCTCCAGCTCCTCAGGTTTCAGTGGGACTTTGACTTGGATGTCATTCTTTCTGTTCCTTTGCTCACCCATCAATGGGTGCCTCGTTACCATCAGCCCCACAGAGTAAAAGGTTGTGCTTTGCTCCCCTTAGGTGTCACTGCCTTATTTCCTACTACATCCAGTGGGTGTTGGTGAAATTGTGGGTTGGTTTCTTTTGACACTGAGGTTAGTGGCTTTGCTTTTGTCAGAGTTTTCTTTAAGTTTGCTGCTGTTTTTTGCTCCCTGGGTTGAAAAATGCAGACGTACCCTTGTAAGTTGGTTTTCTATTTAGGGAGATGTGATTTTTTTTTGGGGGGGGGGAGTTGTTTTTTTGTTCTGAAGTCTCTCTGTGTAACTCGCATAAACTATTCCTATCTAATTTGGTTCTGGCCTGGATGAAACCTGCTTGGAAATGAGAACGAGTCTGAAATTGCAGTAATTTGGGGAAGCGTAGAAGAGCTTTGCTGGTGTCAAGTCTTATCTTCCTGTGCTTTCTTAGAGAAACTCAATTCAAATCATTGCACAGCTCATTTGTTCCCTCTGCTTCTGGTTTCAGATGAAGTGGGGAGTGTTGATTCTCTAGTGCAGAATAAGTGTCACTGCTTGCAGAGCATTTCCATTGCATATGGGCCCCTCCAATTATTGCTGTCCTTCATTTGCAGCTGCAGGAATTTCTGGATGCAGCATCAAAGTTTTCCTTTCGCCTCCTGCATCCTGATGAGAAGTGCCAGCTTGTGTTTTTTGCTTGTTTTAATGGTGGCAAAGCTGGCTAAACTATTCCCTTGTTCTGGTATGCTCGTGTGAGTTTTTCAAAGCAACACAAGAGGAACCAGTGCACTCTATCTGTTAAAGATCCCTCCTACCACTTGAGGTGCTTGTGTTGCTCTGGAGCTATTTAGGAGGGCTCACTCTGTAACAGTTGGGAAGGTGGGAGGGTCTGGAAGGTGAATGTCTGCTGCTGTGTACTAATGTGACTACGAAGGGTTTTGCAAATATCTCACACAGTAAAAACCTAATGGATGAGACTATAATGCATAGACGCCTTGTGACTAAGTGGAATCTGCTGTTCCAGATAATTTCGGTATTTCTCCAGCTCTTCCAGGTTCTCTGGGAATTGTTACTGCTTCAAAGTAAGTCTAAAATGCACTGTGCACTCCTTCTAAACAATGCTAAAAGGCTGTTGTTCCCACTGAGCAGTGTGTCTGAGGAAAGGTCTTCCAGAAATAAACTATAAATAGCAGAGCTGTTTCTCAAAACTCAGTTCCTCTAATGAAAACCGTGCGCCGAGGAAGGGATGTTAACTGATGCTCTGGGTAGTTGTTCTGTGCTGATTTTAATTGTAATTAAGGCCTTTTTCCTTTATAACAGAGCCCTTCATGTCCATGTCTCTCCGTTTTGCAGGAAAAATGCTGTTAGAGGGTAAGTGCTGGGGCTCCTGCAGCTCCCCCTCTGCGGATGCTCTTTGCAATAGGTCATCGCACTGTCACGCTGCCCTAATATGTGAGCATTTACACCTGCTAGAAAAAGCAAGTCCACCATCCCCCTGGTGCGGCCTCAAGCAGTTACATTCAGTCTTTTTATCATAGAAATAAAAATGACAATGACAGCAGAAAATGGCCGTTATCTCGGGAGCTGGGCTAAGCTCTCCACTTCAAAGGTACTTTTATAGCATCCCTGGAGTCTCTAATAAAGGATGCCTGCTCTGAAAGGCTGGCATCTCTGGTGGAGAGCTGGGGAGTGCATGTCTTTAGGGGCAATATTTACAGCGCTAAAGGGCTCCAGGGAAATGGGAGCAAGAGTTCCAGCTTCTTTCTTTTCCTTTTATTTCCATCACTCTGCAGGCGTGTTTGCCTCTGGTTGCCGTGTGGGGTCACAGGAGTGGATTTTGTAGTCTCTGTTACTAAACCTTTCCTGTGTTTGCCTGTTTTAGGTTGTGCTCACCTGTCTGGCAGAGGTGGGGGAACAGTCAGTGTTCACAAAGCTGTTGGGCGAAGTGAAGGATGCTCACACTCTGGATGCTCAGACCCTTGTGTCTTTATTGAAGCTGTTTCAAGAAGTGAATCCCAAGCTGAGAGCGGCCTTGCTGGAGAGGGAGCAGGGCAGTGGAGAAGTCCTACAGCAAACAGGTGTAGAGAATGGGGCACAGCTTTTGGCAAAGTGGGTGGGTAACCTTACAGGCAAAGCTTCAGAAGACTATTTGTGTCCCCCTAGCAGGCTGCGGTGCTCTCACATTTGTTCAGAGCTTGTATCCTTACTCATATGTGGGAGCCTTATTGTGTGCTGGCCAAGATCCTGGAGTGTTTCTGCTCCACAGCAGTGGGGTGCAGGCAGTGCAGGGCTCTCCCTATCGCTGCCTGCAGGGTTGGATCGATGGCTGCACAGCCAGTATGGGCTGGAGCACAGCTGAGCCTCGGGATTGAAAGCTCCTTTCTTACTCGAGTCTGACACAAAGCAGTGGCCTTGCAAACCTGGTGTTAACCTCCAGCTTGCTTTATGGCTTTGTGCTCTGTTAGATAAATGAGACGTTTTCCTTTCATTGAGTTTAAAGAGAATCGTAAAGTGGTTTTTCTCTGCTGCTTGTGCTTGGGATGAGCTTTGCTATTCACTTAGATCTTTCACAGAGTCTCACTCACTTCAGGAGCCTGTCAGTTCCTTCAGACTGACTTGTTTCTTCTCTTGTGCTTCTGAATCCTTTTCTCCCCAGAGAGCACAGAAGAGGGAGAGATGCTGACCGCTCGTTTGCTGGGATGCAAGGAGGAGCTAATCCAGAGCGTGACACAGCTGAGCCCCATCGTAGAGTTCTTGGAGGCAGCAGAAGAGGGATTCCTGACTGCCACGGATAAGCGGGTAACAAATCTGAGATAAGGGAAGCTCTGTGGGTGAGGGTTGTATGTGTGGGTATGCCAGGATCTGTCTTTCCACACGGTTTGCCCAGTGATGCTCCAGCCTCACCTGGTGATTTCTCTCTGAGCAGCATGGACTGCTTATGCTAGTTGTCTCAGGTGCAGAGACTGGGGCAAGGGAGGCAGCTGGTTTCTCATAGTCTCTTTTTGTGAGTCTGAAGAAGGCTCTGTAATTCAGTTTGCTTTCATCAGGACCATTAAAATCATGTGCTTCCTGCACACCAGTTATATCCTTGTAGGTTCACTCATCTGCTTGCCTTTAGCTGACTCTCAGGTTCTCTCCTTTTTTAACTCTGGGCAGACTTGAGTGCAGCAGTTGGTGTGGAGGACTACAGCTTTCCCACAAGCAATTGCATTATGAATGCAGATTTGCAGAAGCCGTAAAGGGAGGGAAAAAAAGAAAACATCAACCCAACATTGTGCACAACCTGCTTTCTTCTGTGTTTTGAGGGGAGCTGCCTACACCCTGCCTGCACAGCTGAAACTTGCAGGTGTCTTAGCATGCTGCGTTCAGTACACAGCTTGCAGACCTGATGTAGATGTCCTACTTTGTCACATCGGTTAGTTCCCTTGACATAGGATTATAGCAAGAGGAAAGCACTGTTGTGCTCTGTGGCATGAACGATGTCTGCTTTCTGTCTGAGTGAGCCTGACCAGAGCCACAGCAAGATGGTTGAAAACCTTTGCTTTTCTTGTAAGTGCCTTGATTTTTGTCTTGCTTCCTTGCACTCAATCCCTGATGAGGTTTCCAGCACGGGGCAGCCTGGAGTATGGCCACAGCTTATAGGAGGGTCAAAGAAGGTACTAGGGGCACCCAGGGGTGCCATAATTCTGACCCTTGGGCATAGCATCTGGTCTTCAATTGCGTGATCATAGACTCTGGCATTCACAGGGCTTCTGCCTTGTTGCAGGGGTAGTGTTATTCAGTATTTCTTCTCATGCTTTTTGGTTGCTCTCTGCTCCCACACTGTTTGCTGCAGAGCCTCCAAACCCTGCTCTGAATACAAAATCCTTCTCTATGGGTTCTCAAGCACAAACATGCTCTTGTTTTAGCTTGCAGGTTGCTGACAAATAACAGATGGATTTGCAGGGGACCTCAGTGAGACTGGGTGCATAGCTGTACACTGGGAGGTGAGGCTCAGGACAGTAAGGCAGAAATTGCCATATGTTGACTGACCTGAGGGGCAGGGATCCTTCGGTGTCGTTTTTTATTTCTTTAAGATCTCCTTTATTTGTTTATGCTGTTTTTTTTTCCCCTTTGGACAACAGGAAATGTGCATAATTAATTCAAAAGTTGACTTGATGAAACAGCAGGACTGTGGCATATCTCAGCTGTGGTACTGGGGAAGGGAACATGGAGTCATCAGCCACCTCTGTAGGTTTCATCTTACTGAACAACATAAGAGCTCTGGGCTGGCAGAGATAGGATCAAGCACTCCCATGTTTCAGGGCTGCTCAGTGCAGCCCTGAACCTGGAGCAGCACAGTAGCTGGTGATAACATCTATCCTTTCTTTCTGCACATGAGCAAGAGCAACTTGCTAGGGCTTATTAATGGCAATGCAAACAAAGATACTTTGCCATTGTAAGAGCAATCCTAACTGGGCGTACTGAGGAATGCAGAGAACTGCCTGCAAACACACTTGGGGGCTGTTTCTTACTGTCCCACTCAAATGTGGTCAAAAAGAATCTCAATTTCACAGCCAGGGCCGTCTGTTCTGGTCCTGCTGGAATGCAGCACAGAAACTTGTCTGGGAATGGCAACAGGTTGTAGTCTGAACTCTTCATAAAGATGCTGTTCTTGCATCCCTCTTGTCTTCTCTGAAAAGATGACTTCAAAATGAGTGATCAGGGGTCATCTCAGTGTGAATTAAATGGGAGAATATGCCAGCAGATTCACTAACGGATTTTTTTTCCTATGAAAGCACAGATTTCTCAAAATGAGAGAAACTAATTAATGAGTTCAGGTACTCATAAGAGCTCAGGAGGAGCTGTTGGATTTCTTTCTTTCATGTTAAAGGTACGAGAACTGTCTGAAGTTTGTTTCCTCAACAAAAGAGGAGAATTTGTACAAGAAGTTGCAGACCTGATGGAATAAATAACTTGAAGAGTATTAGACCAAGTGGAGAAGCTGCAGGATGGCTGCAATGGCCTACAGACGAAGGAGTTTGCTTCAGAGGTCTGAAAATGTCTGTAAGAAAGGGGCCTTGCAGTTCATCAGGCTGCTGGACGTCGCAGTATATGTTGAGTCAAGAAGAGAACAATTGTTCGATCAAGTGGAAAAAAAGAAGATAGAGAGAGGAGATGACCCACAATCTTGTGTCTGAACTGAGGGACGAATGCAGGAGAGCTCTAATAAAGATATGGGAATGGAAATTTCCTGCAGCTGAACTGAAACCACAACTCACAAGGCATAAGGGCAACCAGCTAATCATCCAGCAGGCTGGAGAAGCTAACCCGTGCCTCACATGGCTGTGAGAGTAGTGGCAAGGTTTATGACTGGGTTTTCCAAGCTAGGAGTAGCCCCTACAATTGGTGACCAGGACATACATGTAGGAAGAGGGAAGCAGTGATCCAGGCAGCCAGATCTATGGCTGCACAGGAATATGCGCTGGGACAGGCTGGAAGGCTTGTGTAATTGAAGCACTGCATGTAATCAAAGAAATGGAATAAAATGCAGCAAGGGTGTTGGAGTAAATTGTTTCTGCCTGACCTGGAATCTTTATTTGATGAGATAAAAATGGGGTTTTCTGCCTCAATCTAGACTTGAGCAAAGCGTTTGAATTTCATGCGGGGAAATTGTTAAAGCAAAGGAAATCTTGATATTAAAAAGAGGATATAGCTTATTGGGAGATAACTACAGGTTGTGCTGAAGGCAGGATTGACATGTTGAAGCAAGGTTACCAGCAGGTTTCTTGGTACTCGATTAATGTTATCACTAATGCAGTTGACACAAAGAACATCAAAATGTGGTAGGAAGACTTGGTGATGAGCAAAGCCACGAGCTTTCTTCTATGTGGGGGAGGATCTGCAAGTGGGAGAAGGATAACATGGCTGGAGAGATGAGCAGTGAGAACAGAATGTGATGGAAGGGTGCAAATTCAGGTGTGGTAACAAGAACTAAGACTAAAACCTGGTCTGAAATACTGCATTCAGTTCTTGTCTTCTTCCAGAAAAGATGAATTTGTATTGAAGTTGTTAAGATCGAGGGAGTGGAGAAGCTATTTTACGAGAGAAGTTGCCTTATTTAGACAAGTGAAATGAAGACTGAGAGGGAATATGATCCTGCTTTTATAAAGAAATTGGAGAGAAGAATAGGGTAAACAGAGTTTAGAAGATCTTTTTAAGCTAAAAGATAATGTTGGCAGATGAACAAGTGGGTATACACTGGCCATGAATAAATTTAAGCTGAAAATTAGAGGAGTCGTCTGGGGAATGAGATTGTGAACGAGCTTTCCAACCTGAGGAAAGGGAGCAAAAATATAACTTGTTTTAGGACAGATATTACTAATTTTATTAACGGGGCTGTGGACCTACCAAGTTTCTGCCTGTGTGTGTACACTTCTATGATCCCCTCCCATTCCCCATAAACTGTCTGTCTTTTCCCCATAAAGACTGGTTGTGCTGGGGAGCTGCTACTACAGCATACTCCAACTACAGTGATTATATCTCACAGATGAGGTGTCTCACATGGACTTGTCATACAAATAATCATTCAATTAATAGTGTGTTTATTTAACGAGTCTCCTTTTTTTTTTGTCTGCTTGTCTTCAACTGACAAGCAGAAAAAACGAGGGGAAACGAGGGAAAAGAGACTGCCAATTTAGAAAGTCTTTGCTAAAAATATTCAATGAAGAATTGTTTTGAACCTTGTCTTTGAGTGTTTTTTTTTTTTCTTGGTTCCTTTGAGGAAATGTTTTCTGTTCATCAGACATTTCCAAGATGTAGACTTGGTGTAAGAACCCACTGGGGTAGTTTTCAAGGTGCCAAGTCACAGAATCATCTAGGGTTGGAAAAGACATTCAAGTCTAACCATCCAAATGACCCACTGAGCCTCACCACTAAACTGTGTCTCCTGGTACCACATCCACACATCTCTTAATTAATCCCAGGGTTGGGACATCTGCCACTTCCTTGGGCAGCCCCTTCCAATGCTTTATCACCTCCATAAAGAAATGCTTCCTGATAACCAATCTAAACAGTGGATATGGATTTGTTGCACTGTGATGCTGTCCCTGTTTCTTTAGCGTTATTTAGATCTGAGAATTTGAAGGAAGTGATAAAAGTTTCTTCTTTGTTGCAGGTAGTTTTGAATTGCTGTGAGGGCAAATCCCAGAGGGAAGCCATGGACAATCTGTTCAAGAAGGTGGAAGAGGAGAAAACTCTTCCTTTCAGCTGAAAGTTTGGTCAAGCTTTTGAGGGCTGTGAAGGCATCATTCCCCGGTCTCCATCTTTTCCTTTACAACGTGGAGGTAAAAGCAAGCATCTCTGATAGCAAAAGAAAAAATGATGGCTACATTAAATTCACATGTATGGGGGCTTAGTGAAGGGAATTTCTGGGAAGCCTGGATAGTTTTTTGTACCTCAATGTGCTTTTGTAATCCTGATTTCACATCAGGGGAATAGGATGCCCATTTTATGCAAACAAAACAGATCTGGGACCACTGGTTTGAGAGGGCTAGGCTAGAAAACAGCCCAATGCATTGCAATGGAAGTTGCATCGGGGGAGATTCAAGTTGGATTTTAGGAAAAAATAGGTGAAATTTATTCTCAGGAAGAGTGATGAGGTATTGGAACGGGCTGCCCAGGGAGGTGGTGAAATCACCATCCCTGGAGGTGTTCAAGAACTTTGGAGATTTGGCATGAGGGATGTGGTTAGTGAGCATGATGGGTGTGGATTGGGGTGGGACTGGATAACCTTAGTGGTCTTTTCCAACCTTAATGATTCTATTATGGTCATTAATTTGTAATCTTCTGCGTGTCCCACATTCAGTGGCCCCATTAGACATCCTTATCTTGGAGTGCTGGTCCCCTTGTTGCTGGTGTGGGGTTGGTTTTTATTGCTTGCCTGTGGTGCTGCCAGGACTTGGAGTCCTCATCTTTCTGCTTGTGGAACAGCTTTCCAAGTCTGAGTGGGTTTAGGCACAGATCTGAGCAATTCAGATAGACTAGCAAATTTCACTGGCTCGAAAGTTACTAAAAAATTAAAAACTAAATTAATATGCAGTGAAATGTAAATTATTCTTTAATAGAAAGCAAAACTGCACTCATATTGCTGATAACTTCCTCTGTAGCAAACATTCCCGACAGGCAATTTGCTTTGTCATTTGTTAAGCACGATTGCTTTCTTGAAACACCAGACTCCCAACATGCTTAATTATCTAGTGGTAATACCCATTCCAAGGAGGAGCATTCCTTAATTACATAGAGTTGAATCTCCTCAAATTGCAGCTTGAACAAACAGTAGCACAAATATTTCTTATCATGAAAATGAAGAGGGAGGGAATGATATAAGCCGCCAACGGCCGCCTTTGCTGTCCTGTGCTGTGGTGCTAACAGACTTACATGGAGTTCACAGCAGAGCTGAGTGCGTTTGCAGCAGCTTGAATCTGTGTAATAAAATCAGCAACATTTCGATAGGAGAAGGGGAGAAATATAAAATATGGGATCATTTGAGTTGGAATGAACCATTAAAGGCCATCAGGTCCAACCCCCTGCAAAGAATAGGGATACTTGTGGCTCCATCAGTGCTCAGAGCCCCTCCAGCCTGACCTGAACATCTCTGGAGCTGGGGTACCCACTGCCTCTCTTTTTATTTGTTATCTGTGCCCTGATCCATTGAGAGTGCATGCCAGTCAAACCTTACAGAGCTAAATGAGATTCTCTTAACTTCACCAAGGAGCAACTACGCTGCCTCCAGAAAGTCTTTGTCTGGGGAGTTTTTCATCTAAGCTCAAAATCATCCATTGATTATTCCACAGATTGCCATTGCTCCCTTCACCACCTGGGAGAGCTTTATCTTCTTACTTTGCACTGTATGTATTCTGGGTCCCAAAGACTATTTTTTTTTTTTTTTTCCACCTACTTGTATCTATTGTGTGTAATTGAACTTTCTGTTTGCTGAACCAAAGTGATTAAAAAAATCCTAAGCATGCAAATAATCATAGATTATTTTGGATACATAGCATACTGTCCCAAATCTTTTCATTATCCTGGGTAAAGTCTATCCCTCTTCCTTGAATTAGTCCATTGCGTTCTGCTGCTGTGATGTCTACTGAGTAACAGCACAATCCTGAAGTTACTATGTCTCTTACTAATCTGGAATTAGATATATTAGGCTAAAGTTGTATTTTTTTTTGTGTGCATAATAGAGATAAGAGGGTGTTAACTGCTATTTTGCAATTGCAAGTCTGGTTTGTGTTCCCTTAACATTTTCAACCAACGACGACTCAGCCCACTCAGTTCTTGATTATGTTGGACCATATGGGTGTTTGCAAAATGTTGCTGTGTTTAATAGTTGCACACTGCTGAGACAGAGTGTGCTGCAGAGCTCCTTCGCGGTGGAGTGGATCTAAGACTAAAGTAAAAAATGCTTTCAATGAAACTGAAGTTAAGAGTTAGTGGGAACTTCTTGCTACCAGGGCATCAGAATAGACTGAAAAACATCTTGAGGTGTTGTCTAGACGTATAAAACCACACATTTACCCACTCTACGTGGCTGCAAACCAAGGGTCTTGAGAGTAAGTGGTTGGCAGCCCATGGCAATTGTCTTAGAACTAGATGATCTCTGAAATCCCTTCCATCCCAAATCATCTATGACAAGGGAGATCTGACTACCTTGATATTTTCAAGCCCCCTGTAGCTCTTGAAGCCCTTTGAGAAGGTGCTGCAGTTGAGCTGTTCTTATTCCTTCACTTGCATTCAGCCAAATGGAGTTTGGAGGATTATGGAGCCCAACTGCTGAGACGATACCAAGAAAGGTTAGTAGAGCACCTCACAGACACCCAGACACTGCTGTGTGGGATTTCTGCTGCACAGAGCCTAGCTCCTGCTGACACAGAGGTAAGCAGTCTCCTATCTGCGTGTTAAAGCTGATACTGGGAGCAAGGTGTCACAAGGACTTGATTTACTGGTTGTCGTGGCTTGGTTTTGGAACAGTCCTCCATCAGGATTCAATTTAAAGATTCCTCCTGAGCATCAGATAATGGGAACAAAGCAGTTGTGTGCATGAAGGTGAAGATGGGCAAGGAAGAATGGCTGATCTAGGGACTGAGGAGAGATGAAGCAAGGAAGTGTCCAATGCATTTCAGCAAAAGGTTGGGCATGGGTTTTATTGTGAGCCAGGTCTCAAGCAGGGCAGGAGTAAGGGAAGGCTGGGGCAAACCATGGCCTTGGCTAGGGCCATCCTGGGCAGATGGATGAAGTCACTCATTAGCACCTCACTGACGATCTTTTGAAGGCAATTGAACAGATTGTGAAGTGCGAGACCGGCTCAGGTGGCTTCGTCTCACTCGTGTCTGCAGCGCTGGAGGAGCAATCTCTGTTTCTGTGGTCTGGCAGCTGCTGTTGGCTGTGCAAGAGCCCGAGCTGCCACTGAACGTGCTGATGGAGGAGATCCAGAAAGAACCGGGCGCAGAGCTTTTTTTCCAAGCAGGTAATAGCCTCAGTCTCCTGCACTTTTCCCACTGCTGGCAGAATGGACTTTATAACTCCTTCCTCACCCATGCTGCAAGTTTCACAGACCCTTTCATACTCCTTCCTTTGGTGTCTGGAAATACTTTTTTTTTTTTCCATTGAATCTCAAAACCTTGTGTCTTTTTTGAAGCAGCCCATTGGTTATACTCTGGAAAAACACTTTCATCCACAAATGCCACTACTTTGTTTGTGGCTCTGTGTGTTACGAAGGCCATAAGGTTTTGCTGTGAGCAAACCTTTTGAGGTTTGCTTTGGCTGCCATTGTGTGCTAAGAAGCAGCTGAAGGCCTGTCAGACTGAAAACATGGGTTAAACTGTAGGTCTGTGAGCAGCCTCTCCCCTGTCCTCCCCAGAGCCCTGGCCTCTGGCTTTGAGTTTCCCTGCCAGCTGTGGGAATCTGTCATTGCATTTCCCTACTTGAAAACATAACCTGTGCCCCCCCCCTCCCTGCACAGTTGCTGAAATCTCATGAAAATTAATGAGTTTGGGGTGGATGGGAGGGAGGCTGTGCATCTGTCCATACATGAAGCTGAGATTCACTTGCCTGTGGTCAGATGTTTGTAGGATAGATATCTACATCTGAACTCCATTGCCTCTGTGCTCAGTACAGAGAAATCAGCACTTTTGGTGCATGATACATGTGACTCCTTTTCATGTGATATCCTTGGATGAAGCATCACTCTGCAAAATGTCAAGAAGGGATATCTTGAATTAGGGGGAGAGAAGAAATCCTGTGTGTTGGGACACTTGTGCCCACCTTTTGAGGTTGTTAGCATCTCATTCAATAATAATGTGCTTTGGAAAACCTGATCTTCTCACCCAGTGTTGTACAAACAATGAGAAGTGAGGTCTGCCAGGTTGCTGTGTTTTAGGCTGGATCTCTGTGAGGCAATGAATGTAACCAGAGTTTGCCTGGAGCTGCTCCTTGTTTCCTGCTCCATAAAGGAAGGACTCTTGCTGTTCACAGATCACCTTTAGCTATGTAAAGCTACGTTTTGGTTCTCCTTGTTTATCGAGTTTTTCATATTGGGTTTTTAAATACTTCTTATTTTCCTCTTCAGTTGCCACCAGTGAAAGCTCAGCCATTGAGATCATCCTACAGCACAGCGAGCTCATCTCAGAGGCCATTAGGCAGAGAGCAAACCTGGAGGCCTTGGCTCCAGGGGAAGCAGGACTCAAAGAAGCAGTGAAAGAGGTATGAAGGGGTGACGCAGTGCATACCCCCCATAAGGAGCCAGCATAGTTTGCATTTTAGAGAATGTTATGCATGAGGGGCAGATTTACAGGTTAGGTAAACTCAGTGCTGTAAGGCATTGAGAATCTCTCTTGATGGAAGTGGTTTTAAGTAAACTAATACCAAATCAGAAAGTCTGAGTATTGATTTCTTGTAACTTGTTTTAATCCAGAAATTCTCGCTGCTCATACTCATACATCAGTGGAAGGGTGAAGACTTGTTTGGAAAGATGAAGCTGAAAAAGGGAAACTGTCCTCATTCCCAGACCATCCTGACCCTTTACAGCCCAAATTTTCTGTCTCATGGTATTTTCTTCTTTTTACTTCTCCAGCTGCTGAGTATTTCTGCTCAAAAGGAAAGCTCAGAGGCCTCCTTGAAAGCAGCTTTGAGTACAGCACAAGAGAAGTCTGTCCCAGCCATCAAGATCTGTCAGCTGCTGTGCAGTGTCCATGAGTCTTTCTCAGACTTGCAGCTGGTGATGCAGGATCTAGGGCATGTGGGTAAGGAATGCACAGACTTTCATCCTTCTGTGGTTGGTTACGTATAGCACTGTGAGTTTGGGGGAGTTTGATTGGTAGCAGACAGCAGCATCCTGGTGCTATAATGTGCTGACTTGCTGTATGTGCACATACTTCACAGGCTGATTGTGAAAAGCTCACATCCAAGTGCACTTGTCTCCTGAAAGAATGACAGTGATGTCGTGCTTTGTAGTCCCAGACTATTCCCTGAGTTAATTGTCTCATTGTGTCTTAATTTGGTTTTGCTATATGTACATTTTCCAGAGCAAATGATCCCACAGGAGAGTCCCACAGCAGTAGGTGAGTGTTATGTACTGTAGCAGTTTGACAAAGGTATGAGTGGAGCATATGCAGATAGCAATTTCCTGAACTTCAGAAACAAATGCATATCAATAACAGTGTATGAGACCCTGCCCTGAGCTATGGAATTATTTCCAGCTGAGCTGAACTGTGTCTCTGCATCAGTCATTTGAAGGAAAAATGCTTAACAGGATTCAGTGCTTTAATGAAAAAGATAACAGAGAGACAGAAAGGCAACTGCAGGTTTGCATTCTGTTGAAAAGGATGCAAATGTGGCTTGCTTCTTCTGTCTTCTCACATATGTTTTTATGTCACTGCATTTCCCAGTGCATCCAAGTACAGATGTTTTGGGCTGCACAGTCCGATGGGATGTACTCAGTGTGTTTTTTATCTGAGCGTGGATGCTGATTCAGCTCAGTCCATCCCCATTTACTTGTGGTGCCAGAGCTGCTTAGCATAGACACGGCATGGAAATACTCACAGATTACTGGCTAGTTAGAATAAGCAACCTGTTATTAAGCACCTTGCCTTTTTATAGGGAAAGTTGGTTTGAAAATTTGGGTCGGGACCATAACTGGTCTTTATGGATAAACGCCAGCCTACTGGCTTTGACTCTTGCCATCATTTCATGTTTGTCAGTGATGGGCAAAGCAAATGTTCCTTGTATGCCCGGAGTGGCCATTCATCAGCCTGCCTCTGTTCCTGAGCAATAGGGAAAAGTTGTTAGGGTGGTAGATGGGATTGGATGCATGCATAGAAGGAATCAAGGACTAGGTTACTGCTTATAGAACTTTCTTAGCATAAATGGTCTCCCTGAGAAATGTCCTGTACTGTAGATCCAGTATTTATGCCCAGTTCAAACCTAGTTTTTCCCCTCTGTAAGAACTGCTGCCAATCTGGCTGCCATTTTTGCCCAGTCATGGCTCTGATGAGGATTTCCAGATAAAAGGTGATTCCTTCTCATCTGCCATTCCTTCTCTGTCCCCTGCTGAAGCTCCAGTCACTTCTTTCACTTGTCTTAACCCTAACTGGCTGTGGGATGTGCCAGGACTGATGCCCTGGTGGCTCTAGAAGATAAGCCAACAGAAAACACGCATGTCTTTGAAGATGCAGTCCACCTTAGCTGCTGGACACCTTGCAGTGCTTACCAGTGAGGGACCTGGGGAGTCAGCTAAATTGCTCTGGCAGATGCCTGCTTCCCTGGCACCAATATCAAAGAGAATAGACTGCTGTTACAGTCTTTTCAGGGCTTCAAGCCAAGGAGAGGCTGAGACATAAGCAAACAAGAAACAACATCAAATACAAAAGTACTGGGAAAATGGTATCTCCTTGGCAAAAAAATGTATTTTGTATGAATCGATTGGAGGAGCATTGCTGGTCACCAGTCCCTTTTTGGCATCTGCTGATCTTTGCACTGATGTTCCATATCTTATTTTTAAGACCGATTTCCTCAGCTCTGATATCACAGCTTAACAGCCCTGAGTGTTGCAGGTGGCGTTGTGGATCAGTAGCCATGTGGCTCTCAGCGTGAAATGTGAATGTGACTGAGGGTCTCGTGTTTCAGGAATGTGAGCTTCTACTTAAAACGCAGAAAATCTTATGTTTCTGAAGAGCATATGTGCCCCAAAGAGATGCACACGGTTTGCATTTCCATTGGTAAGCTATAGTTTTTTACATCTTCACCAAAAAAAGGAAGAAGAGATATCTCTGATACCTAATGTAGGTGAGCTGAGCGACTTGGAAAGCAACAGGACTTCCTGTGGAGGAATCTGCATCCATCCTCAACCTCATTCAACATCATCAGAATAACAAGTTGGTTTCTCTGATGGAGGTATGTTATGAAGTCTATTTGTTTTTCCTCACTTCTGTGGCTTGAAGCACTCTTAATGCTTCAGCTGATGCTTGCAAAGACAAGATTTAGCTGTTGCAGCTATCACTTCACTACTGAGCTGCTTTCCAGGACTTTTTAGAGTCATTTCTTAGGAGATCTTATTTGTCAAGGTATGCCTAATGTTCAGATTTCAGAAATGTCAAGAACTGCGGATAATTGGGTTTTCTTATGCATAATCTTGAGTTTAAAAAACACAGTTGAGACACAGAAGCTGAAACAGCTCCTGAAATCAGAGAATCTGCAAGCAAAACTCATTCTCTCCTGTAAAAGTTTTGCTTGTGTCCCCATGCTTGTCAGCAACCATTCTAATGACCATCAGGTGCTCACATAGAGGGCCACTCCTTGATGTTTTTCACCATGAAGGTGAGCTCTCCCTGCCCTTATAACAGTCTTCGGCTGTTGTGTAGGCTGAAGGCTTGCCTGTAACTATCCTAGAGCCATATTCCAGCACACTGTATCTTCATTAGTTCTTGAAGTACTCTGGACTGTCCATCCCTGTGATCCTGAGCAACACTATCACAGGCTTAAGAGACAAGCACCATAAGCTTGGCCCAATGGAGTCTATGGCAGACTTGCTCACTTCAGTCTCATTCAGATTATGCTTCTGCTGTTGTGGCACTTCCAGGCATATCCAGTTCTGGCTTCTTTAGCATGCGTATCTTCATCCACATTCATCCATTTCTGATGTTCAACATTTCAAGACTCTTGTTTACTTAAATAAAAAAAAACTGTCAGTGTTGGTTATAGGGATGAAGGAAGAGACCTTAGGGGTGAAGAGTGTATTGCTGTCCTGACAGAGGAGGACAAACTACACAACAGTCTTACAGTCTGTTTTATTCCCTTGGCATATTCAGGGGCTGATGGGTCACCACTTGACATCTTAACATTTCTGAGTCAGGAATATGTCAACTGGTTTCTGGTTGGTTGGAAGTTTCGGCTTGTATCACTGTGCAGGGAGAAAACTTTGCCAAGCTCTTCCCATAATGAGGAGGGTAGAAATGAAGTTTTGCAAATACGGGCTGAATTTCCTGTGTGTTGGCAAAATAAATCTGCAGTGGTTTCCATGACCACAGAATCGCATGGTTCTCATTATAACAAAGGAGCCAAATATATCTGTTTTGTATTTTGATTTCTTCCATATGTATATTCCATGTGGGTCTCTTCTGTAGATTGAGAACCTTGTGCATTTTGAGATGATGGCATTACAGGGATTCAGAAAAACATCAGATTTTGAAAGAAATGAATGTAATGAGTGATTTAAAATACCCCAGGGCCCTAACCAGAAGACTTGAAAGGGTTGTCACAAGACTGTGTGTTTTCTTTAAAAGAGTCTGTGTTTGGAAAGTATTCCTGATAATTTCTTGTGATTTTAGTGGCTAGATATCCACTGCAATGGCTGACCTGTGGCATAACGTCATACCCGAGGCTCAGATCTACAACCATTTCAGCATGAGGCCAACATAACGTGTCTGAGCTGGTGACAGACCCTTAGAAACAACAGCTATTTCTCTTCTTGCCAGGGGAAGAAGAATGAGCTCCTTGAAAAATCTGCCTGTTGCTCTGACATCTAATTGAACCCCTGGCACACGTGGGTACCATACTCCATACTTTGTACCATGATTTACCATGACCACTTTTGGGCAGGGCTGTGTGACACTGTAGTGTTGGTCAGATGTCCGCTGAGCATCTCTTGCATGCACATTCTTGCCACATGGGGGTGACTTGTTACTTAGGAGCATTGAGGAGATGGAAGGCCAGGGATCTGGTACTCAGGTCTGGTCACCTCTCAAGCAGGAGTTGCTTTTTACACAGGGTTCTTGACTGAGGGAAGTGGAGAGAAACCTGGAATCAGGAAGTGGAAGTTGAACAGTGAATCCTAAATGGAAGCTCTGGACAAAGAAGAGGACAAGGCAGGAAGTGCTGCAATCAAGGAACTGAAGGAACTGCAAAAGAAAGCGTCTTCCAAGAAGAATTTCATCTACAAAGCCTGTGAGAAAAGCTTCCACTTCTACTGCTGCCTGAATGTGCACGTGAAACGTTGTTGGGTGGCCAGAGGGAAGCAAATCCAGTGTAAGAAATGCACTGAAGTCATATCAGTACAGATGGAGCTGCATCAGCTGGAGGTCTATGGGGTGGTGGGGATGGCCAAGAAGAAGTGGTGTCTTCTTGTGATGTGTGACATATGTGGCTGAGAGTTTGCTCATGCTTCAGGTAGGGTTGGTGATAGCAGGGGGGAAAGGGGTGTTTGTTCTTGGGCCCTGTGCACACACTGGGGAAACCTGGACGACATAATAAAATGATAATCTGTAATCTTCTCCTCCCTGCAGCTCTGTGAGTGCCACGTGTGGGAAATGCAGCTCAGCTTGTTTCTCCTGCCCCACTGAGCACAACTGCTTTCTGATTAGTTCTTCCCTAATTGGTTTTCCACATGGCTCATCAAGGAAAAGTGGGGCTACTGGTAAATTTAAAAGCCTCCAAAAATAATTGAGCTGTTCCAGTTCTGTGGCTGGCTTAGCAGGGCCAGCGAGAGGTGTGGAAGCTCCCTGCCCTCCCCATGCCCAGCTCTATGTGCTCTATGTCTGTGGGGATGGGGACCTCTGTGCTGAGTGAAACAAGCAGGAGTTGCTTCTGTCAGGGCTGTGGGAGCTGGCACTGGGTTGCCCTTCTGTTAATGGGATCTTCCTCTTTCTCTGCCTGTTTTTCTGCTGGGTAACTCTGCTCTGTCCCTTCACATCTAAAGTCCTGTAATGTGGCTGCCTCCCTCTGGACCACCTGCCTTCTCCCATCCCTCCTGGCTGAATTTCCTATAATGTTTCACATCAACTCCTACGCTCAGCCCCTTCCACAGGCAGGGCTTAGCCATGCCATTTTCAGCTCATGACTGCAGAGGATGTGTCACTGTGTTTGTAATTAATATGCTCAAGCATTACAATGTTGCGTGAGTGTCAGGCAGTTGGGCAATTAGTTTTGAATGTGAGACACGCCAACGTATAATACCTCCAGACACTCAAGGTCTCTGCTAATTGAATACTCTGTGTGCAGGTGTGATTTCCTCTAAGACCTTTTCAACTTAGTGTTGAATTGATCTTACTGCCCCAGGAAAGCCTGTGTAGTCTGTAGTCTTGCAGAATCATAGAGTGGCTTGGGTTGGAAGGGACCTTAAAGCCCATCCTGTGGGCTGGTTGTCCCCCAGCAGATCAGGTTGCCTTGATCACCTCCAGGGATGGGGCACCTGGACAGCAGTGCCAGGTCCTCACTGCTCTCTTCAGTGAATTTTTCTCTTAGAAGCTGACCTAAACCCCTGTTTTAGCTTAAAGCTGTTTCCCCTTACCCTGTTCCTGCATCCTGAATCCTGTATTCTTTATCCCTGTCCCAACTGCTTCAAAGTCTTCAGTGCCCCATCCCTCCTGAAGCGCCACGTGGTGACCCATGTCGGAGGAAAGCCCTTCAGCAGTGACATCTGCAACAAAGCTTAACCAGGTGAGCTGGGGCAGTAAGGATTTAGTCCAGAGTGCTGTTGCCTTTCCTGGCCATGTGCACTGAGTGTCATCAGAAGAGTTGAAAAATCACACATAGGAGGCAGAAACTATAGGGAAGGTGGAGACAGATGGGCCGTGATTGCAGAGGACTGTGTACTTGCCTGTGCAGACCCTCAGGAGTCTGTTTCACCTACATTTCTAGCTGCCAAGAACTATAGGAATAAAAATACTCATATGGTGAATGGCATGCTTCAGTGGGAGTGTGCGTGGGAGCACATTCCTACAAGGCATTTGTAAGGAGACCTGCAATGAGTGAAATGGGGACGAGGAATTCTGCAGTGTTCAGCTCTTCAGGGGGTAATGGAGAAGTGTGGTGTTGGCCATTGTCCTGTGGGAAGGTGTGTGGATCTGGCTGGTGTTTTGTATCTGCTGAGCATAGCCCTGCTTTTACTATTTCTTTCCATGCACAGCTTCTTGCTGTCATAATACTCATGGAGCAGCTTTGGGTTGTAACCACAGTTTGGTCCTTATCATTGCAGCACTTGTCAGGGTTATGGTATCACAACCGGACCCATCACCCTGGTGTCTTTGCAGCTCAGAATCACCGCTCCTCCAAGTTCTCCTTGTAGTGCAGCTCCTGTGACAAAACCTCCAGCACTGCTGCTCACCGTCAAAGCAGAGCACTCAGGTAACAGCCCATTTCTTAGCCAGCAACAGCATGTGCTGACTGCTGGCAGAGATGTAGCACTAACTCTTACATGACAAGTTTGTTCATTCTGTTTACTTGCAAATCACAGTAAATTCTTTGTATCCCATAGCAGGAGGTAAGTCTCATCTCAGCAGCTTGCAGCTCAGTTGCTCTTGGCTTCTTCTTCTCCCACCCTGTCTCCAAAGGTGCTCCCTTTGTCTGTATGCAGATGTGGTGTTGCTGAAATGTTAACAAAAAAACCCTAATCTGGAAGCACTGGATTGGATCTTCTCTTGTTGAAGACCTTTGGTGCACACTTTTCTCTTCATGATCTTGTTTGCAGATTGTTCCATGACTGTGAGATGTGCAAGGAGCAGTTTCCCACACTGGCGCTCCTGCAGGTCCATGTGAAGTGCTGGCACTCAGGTGTGTTACCTCTGCTGTTGCTCACATTTCTTGTGGCTCAGTGGCAGCCTGTAATACTGTACTGTATAGAAATGAGAGCTAAGTACCAGTTAAGAGACATCAGCATGGGGGAAACAAGGAACTGAACCCATGCAGTGAGTCCCCAGTGGGTTTCATCCCTGCACATCTTGGTCATTTGCAGCTCCCCATGCCCTCGGGCTGGCACTGGCCATTGCACCTTAGGCTCAGAAGGGCACATCTTCCCCAGGGTCACAGCCATTTCACTGCTTGTACTGCTCAGCCTCCTTCCTCTTCCCAGGGGCCCTGCAGCACCATGTCACCACTGAGCACTTCAAGCAGGCAGAGTGCACCTTCACCTGTGGGCTCTGCATGGAGCTCTTCACCTCCCAGGGTGAGCTGGAGGGGCACTGCAACACCGAGCATCCCAACGTGGTCTTCACAGAGGCCCAAGCCGCCACAGCCCATATTGTACAGGTAGAGACCGCTCTGTCTTGCAGCCCTCCCCTTTCAACCCTCTTTTTCTTTCCCATATACACTTTGTGGTAGCTGTCACCTCTTTCTGCACTCTTGATTAGAGGCATCCAGGACATAAGCCCTTAAGCCCAGAGTGCTCTAAGGTTGGCGTGCTCTGTGCTAGTGCAAGGCTGGCTTGCAAGAGGGCTTAAGGAAGATGTTGCAACACTTGCAGTCTGAATCGGGTAGGGCAAACACCACAGCCCACCTGGATTCCACCACCATCATTCATTCCTTCCTCTCCATGCTTTCTTTCTTGCAGACTGCAACTCCCATTAACAAACATAATATTTCAGCCATCAGTGGGGATTAGCTCATTGCATGAAGGAGCCCAGTGTGTGGGATTCCCTGTGCTGCCATTCCTCTAGTGTGTAATCATAGTATCTTTATTGTCTATGACTGCTTATGGAGCTAAATCATAGCAATTTTGTGGAGGTAAATATTTAAATGGTTCTTCTATTTTCTCTTTTTGCATCACAGTTATTTGGAGCTTGGAGTTTACCATTAGCCTCAAGCCTATTGTAATTGCAGTCCTCTGGTGTGAAGCTGAATGTTACTACAGGAGCTGGGCATAGCAAAGTGACCACAAGGAAAGCAGTGCAGTGTCTGACTCAGTTCATCTTGCACACAGGTGATTCAGACGTCAGAGCAAGGAGCAGCAGAACACATCATCTCTTTTGATGAGGCCCAGCTCCCAAGTCTTTGTGACGTTGCCTGAATCCCAAGTGAGCCAAGCTGGCTCAGAGCTGGTGTCTATGGAGGATTTGTTTGATGACAAAGTAGCTCTGATTTGTGAAGAAACACAGTGATAGTGAGCAGTGGGTTCCTGGTGTGTGGCATCTGGTGTACACTGGACTGGTTCCAAAGCCTCACTTAGGTATGCTGCCCTCACAAGGGACCCTATATATATATATAGGGTATACAACCTGCTTTGTAGAATGCATTCAGCTACCTGCTGTAAAGCTTCTTTGGTGCTGGGAGGATGCAGCGCATTCATTGCAGCACGCTGGCCCCTTTAAGACTAAAATTTCATCAAGTCTCCTTTTTTTTTTTTTTTTTTTTTTTAATCTGCAGTTTCCTAAAATATAATCTGATAATTAATGGTTTGCTGAATCCATTATGAAGTGCAATTAGATAGATGCAGGGTTCCTGCGGCTCGGAAAGGACCGGTAGCATTTATCTTCCTTTCCCTAATGCCAAAAGGTTGAACTCTGCTGCTGCAATATTTACATACGGAGTGGTGATCCCTGCCACAGCCCTGCGGTGAGCAGCGCCTGCTTCATCACACAGCCCAGGAGATGAACAGCTTGGAGTTTTCCAGGAGGTTTTTGTGACAGCATGATAGTTGGTCATTCCCTTTCCAGCTCGAAGATTGGAAGCGAACAGCAAGGAGTGTGCTTTGTCCCCAGTGATAGTGGAAAGGAAGAAGTGTCACTCCCACTGAAATCAGGAATGACCAGGAGATGGTGCTCAAGGTCTTGAGTAGTGCCAGCGGACAGGTGTGTGCTCTGCCGAGAGCCAGCCGTGCTGCACTGTGCTCCATCAGCTCCTGCCAGGCCCTGCGTTCACTGCATAAAGAGCCTGGAGCTGGAGGGGCTAAAACACAGATGCTGCTGGGGTGAAGCAGTGAGGCTGGTACCCTGCACGCAGGTCGAGCTGGAGTGTGAGATCACCCTGTCCAATGGTTCTTCAACCACACCAATTAATAAAGGAGGTGGGTTTGTTCATCCACATGCATTAATTGGTGGCACTTAGGGTTGGGCTGGCACCTGCTTTCTACTCTGCTGTCCCAACCCAGTGCCCACCCCAAAGCACTGCAGAACATTGGGAAGCAGATGGGGTGCTGCACTGTGGCACAGCCCCATGGCGTCATTGTGTGCATTAGCTTCTTTATTAATTATTTTTAACACCCAGCCCATCTATGACACGACACCACTGCCCTGCCCAGGAACAAGGGATGGTGATGGCAGGAGCACCAAATATCCGTTGCAGAGAGCGGGGCACGTCCCTGGGAGATGGGCTCTGTAACCTTTTGTAATGAAGGGGCTGTCTGGCTAATGGAGAGGGCTCGGTCAACTCTCCAGCAGCATTTAATGCCTCTAATCCGCCTGCAGTCCGCTGCCTCATTGCTGAGAGTCCCAGTGCTTCCTCATGCCCCGCGTTACAGCAGTAATTGCTTCTCTTGCATCTCCAGCCAGGCTGTAGCACACAGCTTCCACTTCGCCTCCCATGCTCCATTTGTGATTCCTCTGAGCAGGAAATGTGTCCTGCTTTCTAACTATGCTCAGGAAAACCCAGCGAGCTGAGCTGTATTGGTCACTGTATTGAAGGAGAAAAGGGCTGGGGAGCACCCGTGGGTCACACAGTATTAGTCACAAAGCTGCTCTGGGGTTCAGTGTGCTTCCCAGAGCCTCTTGTAAATGAGAGGGGGGCAACTGGGATGTCCTGGTGAACATCTCCGTTATGAGAGCATGAAGTAGATGCCAATAAATGTGTTTTTCTTATTCTTCATGTAGGTGGGAGCATCACCCCTCAGCTTGTTGTGAGAGATGGAGGCGTCCTCCAAGAGACGGAGCTCGCTCTCCTCCTGGCTGCAGTCAGGTGAGCAGAGCCGTGCTGCGGGATTCCAGCTGCCTGCAGAGATAATCCCTGCCCCTCTTGCAGTGCCCAACCTGCTGTCAGGCGTGACCATGCCTCTCCCTGACATGCAAATCTGCCTATCTTTTTTTGCCCACGGAAGCCGTGGCCATATGCCACCACTCCACAGCATCACTTTCCTCGGTGCATTCACCTGCTGCACGTCGAAGCCGACATCATTTGCTCTCTGAGCATCCCCTGACTGCTGTTATTCAGTCCAGTGACATGGCTTTTTCCAACCTGCTTACAGATCACAGAGGATTTGGCCATACACAGGAGTAGGTTGAGGGATCCCCACGGCGCATGCGAGCTTCCATTTATCAACACGACGTTTCCCTTGCAGCGAGGTGGGTTTGTGTTAGCAGTGAGATCCCTCTGCAGCTCTTCTCTCCCCAGCTAACCCAGATAATCCTCTGCTGTCTGCCACATCTCCATGGGCCTGTTAAGCACACACAGTACTGCTGTCTTAGCACACAGCCGGGGTAGGTTGTGAGGTTCTGCATCCTCTGAGCGTGGGATGCTGTCAGGGTCTCTCTTTGGTGCAGGTCTAATCTTTGGTCCCATGCTCCAGAGATGACCATCCTTTGCTGCTCATGCAAACATTTCTTGCAACAAACAGTCCCTCCTGGTAGCCCTTCAGCCATGGGTTCTGTCCATTCTTGAGCTTTCCTCTTCCACAGACAGAGGCAGTTGAGATTTGTGAGCATTAGCTTCATTATTCAGCAATTAAAACTTTCCAGCCTCGTCGCGACGCGGGAGTGCATTAATGATTAATAGTGGCGTGCTTTGATTCGACGGTGCTGGAACCAACTTTGAGAGTGATGAATTCTGCTGAAATCCCAAATGCAGATCCCGAAATATTGTCCCTTGTTGGTCTGAGCCCATCCCAACCCTCCTGTAGCCTTTATGGTCCTGTGTTCCTATGGCACAGTCAGCCAACGTGGTGGAATGGGTTGAGGTTACATGGTCTGATATGACCCATAACCCTGTACCACCCCATGTGATCCATAACCCCACTGCTGCCCCCTGGACACCATGTGACTCCATAACTCTGTGATCCCTGATCCCATGTCACCTCTGGCCATGTCATGTAATCCTGTAGTTACATATGTCCCTATAACTGTGACCCACAACCCCATCTGACCCCATAAACCCATGCGACCCATAATCTTATGTAACCTCATAACTCTGTGACCCTGTATGACCCTCATGTGATCCATAACCTAACCCCATATCTTGACCCCAGTGTGGCCATATAACCAGTTTTGTTTGGGGTAAAGGTAATTCCTCCTAGGTATGGGTCTGCCCTGTAGCACCCCATAGCTGCCCCATAGATGCCATGAGGTGGGCACCATGGGGTCTGAGCTGTGGGGCAGGGAGCTATAAGGGCAGTTATGAAGCAGTTGCAGAATACTTTTGGGGCCAGCATGATTTGGTTATGGGGCTGCTGTGGGACACTATGTACTCCCATAGTGGCTGCTGTCACCCCATAGGCATCTGGGTCATGAGCTTCTGGCTTATGGGGCAGTCATAAGGACTTATGGGGCAGTTATAGGATGCCTGTCGGAGGATATAGGGGTGCTATAGGGAGGCTATGGGGCAGACCTGCATCTAGGAGGGGCTGATGCTCCCCCCACCTGCAGCTGGTGGTGGAACTACTGCTGACTACAGGCAGTTATGGGGCTATTATAGGGTGCGGGACTCCACATCTCCCTATAGGATCCCCATATCCCCCCTCAGTACCCCATAGCCATTCTGTAGCCATCCCACAACCCTGCAGCAGACCACCTAGAGCCCACCCCCCCTAAGTCCTCCATAGCCCCCATATTTCCCCCCCCAGGGCCCCTGTGGCTGCCCTGTAGCCCCTCAAGGACCTCCCTGAGACCCAGTAGACACCCTAACACCTCATAGAGACCTATAGTCCCTATAGGGCATCCAGCTCACAGCAGGGGGGTTGAAGCTGGATGGTTTTTAAGGTCCCTTCCACCCCAAACACACAGCCCATGGCCCATCTGGTGGAAAGAGCACAGCCGTGGGGAAAGGGGAATTTCCCAGGGCTGGGGACAAAAGGGGTGGATGAGGACTGCAGACACCCGCATTGTGAGTAGGGCTGAGGCACCGGAGGAAAGTGTATCTTTAAAAAGCGGATTATCTGGTTAAACAGAGGGCAGGGGGCTGGGCCAGGAGATAATGGGGTGTCTGTGACAGCTTTATTAGGAAGTGCCTAACGTCGGAGCGATTTCATGGCGGGGCTCAGAGTGACGAGTGGCTCCGGGAGCGCTCCGGTGACGCTGTCAGATGGGCTTAGGGACAACCGACCCTTCTCTTTGCTGCAGGAGACAAAGGGAACAGCAGGGACCCACAGCCTGCCGCCTGCCTTGAGTCCCTGCAAAGGGTGGGATCTGCTTGTCTTGCTTTTTTTGCAGGTTTAAATCATGCCGTGCCTTGCATTGCCTTTTGCAATCTTCTTTGAGGATGTAATGCATGCAGGGCATCTATGGGACCATAGGGTGGTTGGGTTGGAATGGGTGTCAAAGACCATCCCAATCAGCTCTCCTGGAGCTTAGGGTGGGATTGACAGCCGCTCTGGTGCCCCAAGCAGCTCCTGTCACCTGCAAGAAGGGGACAAGCCCTTGGGCCAGTGAAGATATCTCATACTTGGCCCTACTCTGGCTTCCACTGGTGCCCTGACCTCTGTCCTTCACCAGCGCTGGAACTCAGACCTATGACTGTAGGCTCTGAGGTGACGTGCTGCCCTATTCCTGGCCGCGACCCCGATCTGACTGGCACTGATACTTCATTGCCTTTCCAAAATGCACTGAGCCACCAAAAAGAGATCTGAAGCCTCATGTGTAGGTGTGTGGGGTCAGCACGGAGCTTCTCATACACAGATTTCAATGCATGAGCCCCAAGTGGGCTGTTTTCCCCCTGCCCACCCCACAGCCCTTCCCTTCCTGCGCCCTCTCTTTCAACTTTTCCCCTCTCTCCTTCCCCCCCTCTGTAACAAATCGCCGTAAAGAGGGACGAAGGAGAGGCTCCAATGACAGATGGAGCTGCTGCTGTCATCTCTCTTAACTGTCACCGAGAAAATCACACGGCGGCCACTGAAATTCAAATTAGAGTTTCGCTGAAGCTGCTAAAACTCATCAAAAGATATCTTTGAAGTCCACTGGCAGGCCGGTCATTTCTTTTAAATTAGTCCCTGTTGAAAATGAAATTGCAGGGAGTTGGGGTGTATTAGCATACGGGAGTGCGAGAGACGGCACAATGCCGCCTTTCCGGGGAGCAGAGGCAGTTTGCTCCCGCACAAAGACGGCGCTCTGATTGCATTAGGATCAATGAAAGGGTCATTTCAAAGCTCCCCATTAATGGGGCTGGGTTGATGCTCGGGGGGAAGGCAGAGCTGTCCCCGTGTCCCCATGCCCTCCGAGCCAACCTCCAAAGACCATGTTAACGAGGAGCTGCCTCATTAGTGGAGCTGGTTTGATGATGGTGTCGGGGGTCTCTCTTACCTTGGCCAAGTGTCTGGCTGCAATGGGGTAGTGGCCAGTGGCCCTGGGAAGGGTTGTAGCAGAAAATCATAGAAACATCATAGAGTGCTGAGATGGTTTTTGAGTTGGAACGGGCCCTAAAGGCCATCTGGTCCAATGCCCTGCAATGAATAAGGACACCCACAGCTCCATCAGTGCTCAGACCCCCATCCAGTCTGACTTTGGCTGCCTGCAGGGATAGGGCACCAACCAATGGAGGTGAATGAGCATCTCCTGTTAGCGAATATTTCCCAGCATGGACAAAACTGGGTTGATGTCCTGCTCAAGTTCAGCCCAACCCAGGCATCTGCCCAGGAATGTTAGCCCTGAGGGTGAGTGCTGTCTTCTTCTCATCCATCTCCCTTCTTCCTTCCCTTTCCTTTCCCTTCCCCATTGCATGATGCCATCCTGCCTTCCCCAAGGGGCTGAGCACAGTGCTTTGCCCCATGGTCTTGGCTGGCTCCTGGTGCTGGGCTGCATCTGCCAGCCTTGGTTGGGTCCAACACTCAAATGTTTGAATGGGGTTGGGACCCTGAAGCAGAACCTGGGCAGCAAACAGAGAGGTTTAGGCACTGCATCCCTTGCATCACATGAGGTTGTGATGTGGAGTGGAAGGAAGGAATGGGAATGTGTGTGCCACATATGGATCCAGAAGACACAGTGGCCAATGGGCACCACACCTTGGGAGGTGAAGCTGCTCTGATTAGACCTGCTTGCTTCTACTGAGAGAAGATCCCATGGGTGAGCTCAAAATGAAGGAGTAAAGGCTCTGGCACCAGCCTCTGTGTGCGGGTGATGAACCTGTGCCTCACAGGGACAAATCCTTGGCAGAAATGGAGTGATTGCACCATAAATGCTAATGCTCAACTAGAAAATGAAGATCACTTTAATGGTACCCAGGAAAGAAGTGATGCTCTATGGGAGGATTGATGGTTGGTGCTGGGCAGAGGGAGCCATGCGCTCACCTCTCTGCTGGGGCCTGACATGCTCTCTGCTGTGGGTCTGCTGTGATGGATGGCTTTGCTCCTGGAGCCACACGTCTCCTTAGGCTGAGTTCCTGGAGTGAAGCCTGGCAGCACTGCTGGGGTCTGCCCTCCTGCTCAGCACTGCATGAGGGAGGGCGCAGGTGAAAAAGTGCACGGGTCTTATATTCCTTTTGCAGAGATAAATACGCTGCCTGTTAATGGGAACAAACTGAGTTTGGGAAGGCTGTTGCAGAGCTTGATGTTGAAGGTGAATCATAGGATCGTAGAATCATTGAGGTTGGAAAAGACCACAAAGGTAAGTCCTACCATCAACCATCACTCATGGCCACTGTGCATACTGGGGCACTGCTTTCCATCCAGGAGCAGCTGTAGCCATCCAGATAGTAGAAATAGCACCCAAATACTTCCACCAGTGGTTTTAGGATCTCCCTACCCACAGTTGGTTCCACATTGACCAAATCTATTATGCTCAGATGAGCCCTTCTCCATTGTGCTGACAGAATGAAACCATGGCTCCCACTCTTGACATCTCCAGGGCTACCTTTCCCAGATGGGCCATCAGTGCTCACCTGGATCCCCATATGCACAGTCATCTTGTTCTTCTCCCCCTTCCTCCAGGTTGTAGGCAGCACTGTGGGGCTGGGAGCAGGGGAAGGTTTGACTCAGCAACCTGGATTTAAATTGTCTTAGTCTGGCATGTTGCAGAACCCAAACCAACAAATGCCTTATGATAAACCAAAGCCACAGCTGCTGCAGCTACCAACCAGGCTTTGCTCCCAGGAACACCACACCTGCCCCAACTCTTTCTTGGTATCTCCATCAGCCTTTCTGAACTCTTTTTCCCCGTGAGTAGTTCTCCAAAGCATCTGTTCTTTTTATGCACAGACCATTTGGATGGGATATAAAGTTTTCTATAATGAGTGGTGAGGCAGTAGCACTGGTTGCCCAGAAAGGTGGTGGATCCCCATCCCTGCAGACACCCAACGTCAGGCTGGAGGGGCTCTGAGCACTGATGGAGCTGTGGGTGTCCCTTTGCATTGCAGGGGGATTGGACCAAATGGCCTTTAGGGTCCTTTCCAACTCAGACCATCCTATAACTGTCTGATTCTCTGCACACTACCCATGGCGCCCCTGAGCAGCTCTGTGCTGGCAGCAGCTCCTCCACAGGGCCTGTCACTGTCAGCAGACAACAAAGAGGCTCCGACATGCTGCTGCTCCTGAGCAGGGATGGGCTCTCCCGGGACTGCATTGGCTGCCTTCCCCGACTTGTCTGGGCTTTGAGAGCAGTTCTATGAGAGCGCTGCCAGCCCAGGAACCCCTTGGCAGACCCTTGATGCTTTGCTCCAGTGGGACCTCTATTCCCAGCAGCAGCACATGGCCCCATGGGACTCTGCTTCTGGTCCCATGTCACAGACCCCAGGGCTGAGCACAGGGCAGCATGGTTCATGGACATGCAGATCTTTGGACTGGGGAAGAAGAGACACAGAGGATCATGGAATCATAGAGTGGTTTGAGTTGGGAGGGACTCTAAAGTCCATTTGGTCCATCCTCCCTGCAGTGAACAGGGACACCCACAGCTCCATCAGTGCTCAGAGTCCCTCCAACCTGACCTTGGGTGTCTGCAGGGATGGGGAAGCATCACCTCTCTGGGCAACCTGTGCCAGTGCCTCACCACCCTTACAGCACAAAACTTCTTCCTTACATCCAATCTAAACCTCCCCTCTTTTAGTTGGAAACCATTTCCCCTTGTCCCATCACGACAGACCCCAATGAAGAGTCTGTCCCTGTCATTTTGCTGAGATCTGCAGCAGCAAATCCTCTCCATCAGCTCCTGAATGCTCACCTGGATCCCTCTCCAGGCTGGGCCTTGGCCATCACACATCAGGGAGGACTCTCAGGTCTTCATGGCCTTCCAACCAAGAGCATCACCACATCCGGACACTGACGGGGTAATTGCAATATTGTCATGACATGAAGGAGATCAAAGGCTGAGTGCAGGGGAGGTGGCAGCGATGGTAAGAATGACATGCAGTTTGCATTTAGAAAGCACTTAAGAAGCAATTATCCAGTGCTGGGAGCCCTGGCCAGAGAGTGTGGCTCATGTATTTTAATGCCTATTTCAAAGAGATGAAGATTGGTGCCCAGCGGGAGGGCCAGCAGTCGCATCAGCTGTGTGCAGTTTGCTCAGGGCCAGGCTGCACTGCAGCGGCCTCACGCAGCACTGCAGGTTCACAGTGCCACGTCCTCCGTCCCTGCATCCCCTGCCCCACTGCAGCACGCTGCACTCTGCATCTCCTGCATTGTGGGCACTGTTGGCAGTAGGCAGACTGGATGATCTTCGAGGTCTTTACTAACCTGGCTTAAAACTTGACAGCAGATCCCTCTGCAGATGGGTTCAGTGCTTGGCATGCACATGTGCACTGTGCCTGTGGATTCCTCCTCTCCTGCAATACACCTGACCTCAGTGCATCAGCGCTGTATTGCTGGGCTGCATTGCTGAGCTGTGTGCTCTGCCCATGGAAAAACCAAGAGTGGAGGCTCCTTCCTGCCCAACTCATCCGTGCTCCCCCTGCCCACCAGAGCAGGGAACTGCCTTTGAGGCAAGGACGTCGGATTTAGGCCAAAGTGGGCCAGGCTGCGATGACTGAAGATAATCCCAGAGCCTGAGGGATATTCATACTGATCCCAAATCACAGTTCTGATTTCAGTCTAAGCTGTTTGTTTTCTCTTGCTGTCCCCACGCACAGCAGCACCCACTGCTGAGCTGAAATCAGCTCTGCTGGAGCTTTAGGGCTTTAGGACATCTGTCACCCCTGGATGTGGGCTGTCCTCAGCTCCTCTCTTCTGCTGCACATAATGTAGTTGCAAAGTCTTTGAGAAAAGTATTTTCTGACCCCATATGGACAGGGTAAAGGCATTACTTTCTTCAGGACATGGAAGAGATGGTGGCCTGGCCAAGACATGCATTTGCTTTTCTTCCTTAAGGGAAGGCAGGACTGGTGTAAATGTGTAAACGAAGGAGAGAAGAGGATGCAGCTCTCCCATCCACTGTGCCAAAGCTGTCCTGTTCTCTGCTCTGTTCCTTCATTTCTGATGCACCCAGACCTTCAGCCACTTCATTTAACAGTCTCTGGAGCAGCTACATTTTGTTGTGAGCAAAGGAGAAAAATGATCTGGAATTCCCCAGGCTCAGACGTGTCACAGGCATCTCTGCTGCCAAAGACAGCACTGCAAGTGGGCAGGGAGACATAATTTCTGCTTCTCTGGTCAGAGCCTTACACCTCCCCTCCCAGCACCTCACCATGTCAGCTCACATCCTCAGCAGCACCTTGACACCAATGCCAGCTTGCAGCCCACCTTCCCTATGCAAGGTGCCAGATACTCTGCAGAGATGAAATGGGGCTTGGGGAAAGCTGGGGGGTCACAATCTCCACTCTCTCTATGGTTGGGGTGCAAATCTCAAGTGTGATCACCACCATCCTCTGAGCTCGTTCCCCTTGCAGTCAGAATAAGGATCCTACCCCCCTACAATGGACAGAGATGCCTGCAGCTTGATTGGGTGAGCAACAGGTTGCAATACAAAGGAGGGTGCCAAGGAATCACTCTTGTTTTTGTCACTGTCTGGTTCTGAAGCTTTGATTCCTCTGGTAGCTTTCAGTTGACTCACAGCATAGAAATCCAACTCACATCGGGATGCTGGGGGAAAAATAACAATGGAAGGTATGAAAGACATAGAGAGCAGTGAAAGGAAGGGGAATCTCAGAAGATCTCATGAATGATCTGAGACTGGAGGGAGAGATGGAGGCAGGGAGGGCTGGTTGCAGAGCTGACTCCAAGCAGAGCCATTAGAATTTGCAAGGCATCAGAAGTCACCCTGTCTGGAGTGACAACTTTGAAGGGTGAGTAGCAACGTCGCTTTCATGGACACGGTTGAAAACACTTGACACCACCTGAGTGACCCGTGGCAGAGATGAGAGCAGATCTGAAAGTAGGAATGAAGCCAACACAGCACCTGGAAGCTGCATGCACTGTGATAAGCAGTGGAATATCAGTGCCCTGCATACTGGAGGAAAGCAGGAAATGCAGGAGCACACAAGCACCAGCGGATGCACAGGGTGGATAACGGAGAAGGTGATCGTGTTAATAGCTCAGGTGGTTTCTTCAAAGGAGCGCAGGATAGTGCTGCTGTGGAAGGCAAGTGCTTAAATCTGAAGGCAAAGGTAACTTGCTTTGCTTTAAAGGTGTATATTTCAAAGCAAGCCAGAAATTATCTCATCAACAGGCACTTCTTCAGACAATGGTGGGGGTCAGGGAGGGGGTTGTTTTTTTGTCCCAGGCAACAGAGGTTGAATGAGAAGGAATGGCCTCAGGCTGTACCAAGGGAGGTTTAGGTTGGATATGAGGAACGATTTATTCTCCAAAAGAGTCCACAGACTGCACAGGGGGGTGATGGAGTCAACGTCTCAGATGTGTTCAAGGAACGTGGAGATGTGGCACTGAGGGATGTGGTCAGTGAGTGTGATGGGGGTGGGTTGAGGTTGGACTGGATGATCTTAGAGCTCTCTTCCAACTATAGTGATTCTGTGATTCTATAAGGACCCAAGAGTGCCATTGACCGGAGAGGTTCCTGTTTCTGCCAGCAGCATCACCTGTGTCCCAAGGCACAAATGCTGTAACCAGGGGACCAGAGGAACAAAAGGTGTTAGGGAATGCCCTCCTGGATTGGCAGGTGAAGGAAACCATGGGCATGGAGTCTGCTGCTCTGCTCACAAAGATGTCAGTGATTGAATTGGGATGAGAAATCCTCAGTGTCAAATTTAATGCCTTAAATCCTCTCTTAGGGCACGCTGAGACCTGGATCACCCTGTTACAAAGATGGATGAGTAGATTGATCATGGAGATGGCTGGGAAAACAAGTGGTCCAAGGGCTGGTGCCTAGGTGGGCTGAGATGCCCATACAGGAGACAGCGTCCTGCCTTGAAGGCAGAGCAAGGCTTGGCTGGCCACTCACTGGCTCTTAATGCCACATATGAAGCTGGTCAGCACAACTAAGCTCAGGTGGGCACAGAGATGCCCAGTAACACTGTAGGGTCCAACCTTGTCTCCTTCAAAGGACAAAGACCGCACTGAGGTCACACGTCGTCCTTTCTAGAATGCTGCCCCATTTCAGGGGTTAAGTCCAGCTTTTAGCTGCAGCAGATCGCTGGCTTTGAGCCCTTTTCTCCATGTGAAATATAGAGCATGTTCTCCCTGACCCTTTGCCACCTACCCTTGAAACATAGATTATTTTCCTGACGATTTCCAAGTGAATCTGTTAATTAGTTCCTGAAACAGTATTAATTAAATATGAGCTCTTTACAGCATTCCAATTTGTTTGTTCATCTTCTGTTGACCCTTGAACTAACCAAGGGCTTCTCACTGACCCCTCACATCCCACAGGGAGTTAAATCTCAGTGAAATAAGGTGGAAGGGTGCATGTCTGAAGAAATTAGGCTGCAGTTCTACAAGGTTACCCGAGGTAAGCAGGTTATTGATGACTTCGCATTATAGCCAGAGCAGAGAGAGTTCCTCCTAAATAGTCTTGCATCCAACATCCCACATGAAGGAATACAGCTCCTGGGCAGGAGGCAGGCTCCAAACTGTGTGTTGGCTGGAGGAGAAGATCACAGCACTATGGAATCATGGAATAATTCAGGTTGGAAAAGACCTCTGTGATCATCCCATCCATCCATCCACCTGCAGCCCGCTAAACCGTGTCCCTAAGTATCAAGACCTTGGCTTGGTGACATCCTTCACCATTGCCAGCCTCCCTTTTGCACATTGGTGGCCTGATACCAAAGGCAATAAAAGGAATGAAGGCAGAGCTGACCTCCCTGAAATCACAGCATTCCAAACAGGGTGTGAGCCAAACAGGGCACCTGGAGCAGCGGGCAGTTGTATTGCCAGCTCCAACCCTACCCAGTGCCCCCTCCCTGCAAAGGAGCAGCCCTGGCTGTGCTCTGAAGTGGCTGTGGGTGTTGCCATGTTTCTCCCTATTGTTCCACCCATCACTCAGCCCGTTTCAAACGGAGCTTTGTTTGGTTATTTTGCAGTTTGGAAATTAATTTTGGAGAGCGTCTCATTGTAGGCTTTCAAAAGGATTACGCCCGTGTCTGCCCGGCTCTATAATTAAGCCTCTTTGAGATTTCCACTTCCAACAGAAACAAAGTGCCTGTAATAAAGCCGGCAGTTTCGGCAGCTATCAGTGCACTCTGCTGTGCAAAATGATGCGGGCTGGATGGAGAGGTGAGACTTCAGCCTCTGGTCCCATATTGGCCTGTCCTTCCTCTTTGGCTGCTGACTCTCAGTGCCATGGGCAACGTTAGGATATTTTTGGCTGCTTTCAAGCCCCAGCTCCTGGAGGCACACGATTATAACAGCAAAGCCTTTGACCTCGGTGCCCGGCGCAGAATGGAGCCACAGGCTAGAAACTGCAAAGCAAAGGAGAGGTAACAAGAGCAACGAGGTGTACTCGTGTCTCTCCTCCCATTTTAGAGCCTGCTTAATGGGCTTTGTTTCCTGGCGTGCCTTTGAAGAGCTTAGGCTTAACTATTATTGCATCTCTGCTTTTTTCAGCCAGCAAAACTGAAGTTTGAATTGTTTGGGTTGTCTGCAGAGAAATCCAGAGCGGGCTGCTCTGTGTTGGCTGTCAGAGCTGTGAGCTCCATCGAGGCACCAGCAGGTACGTCCTATTTGGGCAGCACTGACATGGCAAGGCTTGGAGCTGCTTCACCAACAAGATACCCATTGCTTTGCATCAATAAACAGCCCCTGTCCCTACCTGCTCTGCAGCAACTGTGCACCCACCTTAGGGAGAGGGGACTTTGTTCCACTTCAACAAGATGGAAAAGAGGCAAGAAGGCAAACCCAGCCCTGCGCCCACGGATAAAAGAACAGTAATGCCATTAATATCCAGCAATCAGAGTTTCTTAGAGAGAGAAGAGTGCTGCATCCCCTTCCCTCCTGCTCATCGCTTGCTTGTTTAATGAAAATCAGAGACAGCCATTAAAGAGCTGCTTAGCATTTCAATACGTTTAATATCCTCGCTGATAAGGGAACGATGGGTATTACCAAAAGGCCTTTCTTAAACTCTCCCCTTCTGCAGCCGGTGCTCCTGGCTCGTGTTTGTCTCAATTCCAATTCCAAGCCATCTCCTTCAATGAGGAAAAATTATGATAAGGTTATTATTATTTCTTTTTTTAATTTAAAGGATATTAATACACAGCATGACAAGGAAGGAAGGGATGCCAGGCCTGCACAGCCCTGACCTTAATTAATTGGGGGCTGATTGCTCAGCTGGTCAAGGACCTCCCACAGTCACACTGTGTCACTGCTGATGCTGAGGGCTGGCCCTTGCCAGTAGCATCCACAGAAGACATCGAGGGAAAGGCTGCCATGATGGAACTTTGGGGCCATGGGGAGCTGTGGGGCCATGAAAGAGCTGTAGGGTCATAAGGAGCTATTGGCCATCAGAGCTGTGGGCCATGAGGAGCTATGGGGCCATGAGGAGACTTGGGATCATGAGGAACTGTAGGGCCATGAAATACTTTAGGACCACGAGGAGCTGTAGACCATGAGGAGTTGTAGGGTCATGAAGGAGCTGTAGGGTCATGAAGGAGCTATAGGACTGTGAGGAGCTCTAGGCTTTGAGGAGCTGTTGGTCCATGAGGAGCTGTGGGGCCATGCAGAGTCAAAGCAAGGGGTCAGATGAAATTAGAACCCTTTCTCCATGCCCCCTTCAGGCTCAGCATGCAAACCCTCCCACTCACACAACGCATGTGCTATGGTACTCTGGACACACTGAGCACAGTCTGGTCCTCTACGGGGACTCAGCACCCACAGCTGCACACATGCACAACTCCTCCATTCCAGTGATGCTTTGGAGATGTCTCCTGATCCCCAGTTCTGGGCTTGTAGCATGCTGGCTTCTGAAAAGCCCCTTTATGCTCTGTAACATGACAGTTTGCATAACAGTGAGGCCAAAGGCCACAGGGACCCACACTTGCTGGGACACCTGGGGCTGGGGGGGGGATATTGGGAGATAGGAGAGTCCGTGTCCTGAGCTGCTTAGTGATCTGACCCCGTGATACCACTGATGACAGAACCTCTCCAGTGCTGTCTGCAGGAGGATGGCTTTCCCAGGCTGCCAGAGGGGAAACTGAGCCGAAGGGACCCGATGTGCAGGGCTGTTCCCAGATCCTGGTGATGAGTGCTGCAGGGGCAGGCACAATCCTCAGCTGTGAATGGGGGGAATTGTTGACTATGGGCTGTGAGATGGGCTGGGATGCAGCTCCTCAGGCTGCAGGGGTAGGGGGCTGCTGGCAGCACCATGGGGTGCTCCTGATGGGATGAGTTTGGCCAAGGCTGTGCCATGAGCAAGTGGATAAGGACACCTCCGATGGCACAGGTGGGAGCCAGCACTGCTGTGATTACAGCCGGGTATCAGCCATGGCTCAGCACTCAGATGGAAAAGCAGTGGTGGCAGCTGGAGGGGATCTGGCAGATGCTGAGTGTTGGATGCTGAGCAAGGCACTCACCCGGCTTACCAATACCAGCAGCTCCAAGCAGGAGGGGTGCCCAGTGGGCAGCAGGGAGATGCTTCATGCCCAGGTAGCCAACCTGATCTAGTAAAGGTGTATGTTTGGTGGCCCTGCCAGGCAGGGGGGTTGGAACTACACGATCCTTGAGGTCCCTTCCAACCCGGGTCATTCTGTGATTCTGTGTGACCTCATGTAGGGCCCCTTTGCCCACCTGGGTGGGAGAACTGCTGGGGTCTGTATCCGATATGATGTGGCACTGAAGCAGGGGCTTGGCTGACCCCCCAGCCCTGGATGTATGAGGGGAACACATGCAGGGGGTCCTCATCCTCCTGGTGCACCAGAACTGAAGGGTAACCCCACCTCTCCTTGTGCCTGACCCTGACCAAGTGTGTGCCCCCTGTTTTACCAGCCAGAAAGGAAACCTCAGAACAACTCTGTACCCACCGACAGCTCCTCCATCCCACGGGCCGGGCCGGGCCAAGGCAGCACGACCACGGCACCGGGCTGGAGGTTCGGCTTTCACAGCATCCTCAAAGTGGGATGACGGGGAGCACAGCACCAAGAGACGGGGAAGATGACCGGGGGGTGCGGGAGCCCGTTGTCGGGATGCTCCGGCTGGGTCCAGCGTGTGCGTGCGGAGCAGGAAGGGGGGCTCGCTGCAGAGCCCACCCACCCCATTGGCTTGTGAGCGGTGACAGGCAGGCTGCGCCCTCCCCGCCGAGCCGCTCGGCTGTGTGGATGCGAGCAATGTGCGCAAAGTGCCTTTGACTGAGCCGGCGTGTGCCGTAGCTCCCGGCGTTCGCTCGCAAAGGTGCCGAGACCACCGCGGCATCCCCATCCCGCAGCTGGCGGCCCCGCCGGACCATGGCATGGGCACAGGGGGACCTGACGTCCTCACTCTCCATCGTCATCGCTTTGGCTGCCTGCCTGTCCGCCACCACCAGTGAAGGTAGGACGTGGGGTGGCCGTGGGGCAGCATTTGGGGGTATACGTGGCTGTGGGTTTGGATGCATCAGTAGGGGTTTGTTGTCAGGTGAATCTCTGCTGGTCTTAGCCTCTCCCTGCTCTCAGGGGAGCAGAGCTCTGGGTTCCTGACTGCTTGAGTTTGCTGCTCCAGGAGCTTCTGCACAGTGGCTAAACTTCAGAGCTGGGCAGGACTCGATTCTGCAGCAACATTTGGGAGCTCTGCCCGGCCTTTCCCTGCGAGGGCTGTGCTGCAGCGTGCAGGGCTGGCTGCGTGGGGGACTGTGGCCGTGCAGAACAACTGAGTTGTGGCTGTCAGCACAAGGTGTGCTGGTGGGGCAGAGGGGCCGTGGGTGGGTGAGGGAGGGCTGTGCAGTGTGGATGCAGGTGGTGGGGGCTGGAAGGGCTCAGGTGGGAAACTTGTGCTGATGGAAAGGGCTGTGAACTTCTGGAGTGGGAAGCAGGGATTGGGGCAGGGACCCTCTGCTGGGTGCTCAGTGTCGGTGTTGACAGGCCTGCGCTTGGCTCCTGGCTGTGCTCAGCCCCAGCCCATGCTGGTCGTACAACCACCGGCTCAGGCCCCCTCAGTATGGCAGCGCTGCTCCCGCTGCCTGTCATCTGCTCGCTCATCTCCTTCCGTGCTGGCAGTGGTGTGACTGCTTCCCAGGGCTGCTGATCTTCATCACCCAGAGACCTGCCGTTCCCACTCCCAAGCGTGTCCTTGGCACTGGCAGCAGCATCCTTCCTCCCTTCTGCTACACCCGACAGCCGCATTGAGCCCTGGTGCCGGTGTCCCTGCCGTGATGGTGGTGGCATCCCTCCCTTCTCCTCGCTGCAGCTCAGATGTCCTCCTGCCACGCTGAGGCCCGCAGGCTGCTTCATGCCCTTTGCAGTGCCCGGCAGGGCTGGCTTCCTGCTGCCATCTTCCAACACGCAGCCCTACCTCCCCTCCCATCCGTCATCTCTTCCTTACCTGTATTACCCATTTTTAGCTCTCTGTTACTCCTACCCCTGCTTTCTGGCACTTCTGCTCATTTCCCACTGGCTTTCATTCCTGCCCTTGCCTCAGGCTCTCACTGCTGGAGATGGGTTTTATGGGATGAAGAATGGACCCCAGACCCCTGAGTCCCTGCTTCATGCTGCTGCCCCCTGCTTGGGGTCCTGTGTTCCCCCAGCCTCCCAGCATCGGCACAGGGAGCTCCAAGCAAAGCAGCCAGCCCGACCTCGTCTCACCCTGGCCATAGGCAGAGCATGAGAGGGGAGCTAGACACTGACCTTTGGCTGCCCCTACTCTTACTGCTGTCCCCACACCTGCCCCAAAGCAAAGGCAGATGTGTGGGATGGCAAAATGGGCCCTGGCTGTGCTGTGAGCAGGGTTGTGGCCTTCTGTAATGATATATGTGCTGGGGTGGGTTTCACAGGGTCTGTGGGTATACCTGGGTCCTGAAGTGTGCACCCAGATGAGAAAGACTGGGGTTTTCCCCACGATATTTGGAAAGGAAAGCTAATGTGTGGGGTGAGGGATATGCAGGGCTCCGGGGGGTTGTGGCAGATGGTGTCTGGGGCTGGGCAAGGCAGTGGGTTGGCTTTAGGAGGACATGTGGGGTCCTGCAGATGGACCATATGCCCAAAGATGTCCACATTTCCACAGCCCTGGGCATGGCTCTGTGGCGGTACAGGAAGATTCTGTGTCAGCTGGGCCCAACCAAAGGGGCAGAGAAGCTTTCACAGTGCTGGCAGTGTGACACACAGCAGTGCAGGGCACTGGGTCAGAAGGACAACAGTGCCTGTAACGGGGCTGCTGTAGGGCTGCAGGTTGAGGCCAACACTGTGCTGGCATAGGGCTGGCATGGCCTTGCAGCCTCCTGCCTGTGCTGGGCTTTAAAGGATCGTAGAATCACAAGTTGGAAGGGATCCGTAAGGATCATGTAGTCAAATCCTGGTTCTACACAGAACTGCCTAAAAATCAGGATATAAAATATCAGAACCCTACAGCACATGCCCACAGCCAGGGCAAACCAAGATGCTCACCATGGCCATGATCTCATGTGGTCACTCAGCTCCAACCCTGACCCCAAACCTAACTCAAACTCCAACCCCAACCCTAACCTGAACCTTAGACCTAACCTTAAACCATAACTTTAACCTAACCCCAGCCCTAGCAGTAACCCTAGCCATAACCCTAACGCTAACCCTAGCCTTAACCTTAACCATGACGATAACCATAACCATAACCTCAACCCTAAGAGCTCACAAATCTTTCTCTTCCCCACAAAGCTGCTGGTTTTGTTTTGTTTTGCTTTGTTTTCTTTCCAGAATGCTTCAAGGTATTAATTTTTTTAAATTCCATTTACTCGTATGTTGTTTTCTTTTTGCAGTCAGTGCCATGGGAAAGGGAGCGGGCAGTAAGTGGGGTCTATGGGAAATCCCTACAGCTCGCTGTGCTGGCCATTGCAAAATAGATTGCGAGCCAAAACTCAGATATTACCTGGAGAAGAGAAAATCTGAAGGGTCGTGAATGGTCTCAGTGGGAAACATTGGGGAAAACTAAAAAAGATTTGGTTTGAAATTGTTTCATTGCTTTGCATCTAAAAAAGAAAGTTATAATAACGCATGTAATAACATGGAAATAATGGTGGGGTGAAATATGGAGAGTATATGCACTGAGTCGCAGAGGTGAAAACATTTGTGGTGGTATTTTATGACATCATGTGTGGAAGTTAAATAACAGAAAACGAATTGTCTTCGCTGTGTTGAAACTGAATGGGAAGAGCAGAAATTGCCACAATTTTGAGCTTGGTGAGCGCCTGACCAAATTGTGTTTTCTGCTGGAAAATGGCACTTGGATCCTGCTGCGGGGCTGGGGTCTGCTGCTGATCACTGTGGGGCTGAGATGGGTGGGGGACCCCCAGGTTTTAGGGCATGTGGGGAATGGTGGGAGGTGGAGGATGGAGCAGTATCGCCTCCGAAATGGCTGAACGTGTGGGAGGAGGGAAAACGTGTGGCAGGGGGTAGAAAAAAAAAGAAGAATTGGCAAAAAATAAATAAATGAGGTGAAGTTCGGGATCTGTGCAAATAGAGGGGAGAGGGAGCGCGGCCACGGGTGGTTGGAGATCCTCGCTGGTGGTGATGGAGGAGGAGGAGGAGGATGGGAAAACCCAACGTTTCCCTTCACTGCCACAATCGGGGCCGCCGCACGGCGCCGAGGAGGGTTTGTGCCAATCTCCTCTGCTAATCTCCCGATTGTAATCTCATTAATTGCCCCTCTGCTCAAACAGAAAAAAATAAAGGGAAAAAAGAGGTAAAACTCATCTGTGCCTTTATTCAGAGCTCTTTTGCTATCCCTTCTGTGGCAACGCCGAAGTCGGGGCTGCGGGCAAGCAGAGCGCTGAAAGGCAGAGGAAATCCTTTTGCAGTGGTGAAAAGACTTTGGGGACGCTCTGTTCCTTTTTCCTATTGGAAATGAGGGAGTTTTGGTGTACACCGACTTTGGGTGGTGGTGGTGGGGACGGAGGGGCTTTGCTTTGAGGTGGGGAGCGGCTTCGGGTTGCCTTTAAAAAATAGAAATAAATCGGTTTTTTTTTTTCCAAGGCTTAGTGGCTTTTTGTTTGTTTGTTTGCGCTCAGAATGCTGCTAGAAAGCAAATACTGGCGCGACCGTCAGCGAGCCCAGGGCGAGCTCCAATCCCAGCATTTATTTCATGTGCTCGTAGTTCACCAAACTTCTGGAAAAATCAAATGCCCAAATTTGCAGGGAAATTTGCAGTGCACAAAATGCATTTCCTCTCTGTATTTTTTTTTTGGTGTTTTGTTTTGTTTCGTTTTTAAACCCACATCCTCAAATCTTCATTTTCCTGAGGTCCTGAAGGGATTTATGTACGGCGAAAACAAACGGGAGCCTGTTTTGGTGGGGGGCAGAAATGGATCTGATGAATCCAAATCGAAGTACGGCGGCAAACGCAGCCCATCCTTACAGGAAGCAGGGAAGGAAATCCCTATTTATTTGTATATATACATTTTGGGAGGGGTTGCTAAAAAATTACAGGAGAGAGAAAGAAAAAGATTTCCTAAAAAGAAATGAAACAAAATGAAACGAATTGCCTGTAGCTTGCTCAGGCAGGAGGGGAGCACCCAGCATGCAGGATTTGTGCTGCTTTCCCAATACCTCTGCTTTTTGTTTTGGTCAGGTCCTGTGCTTCCCCGCAGCCGTTGGTGTTCCTTTATCTCCCAGTGACTCCATTCATATGATAACTCTATTCTTGCCCTGACTGTTTTTAGATAGTTGGTTTTCCTAATGTGGGTTGGTAGCATGACCAACACTCAAAATTGCTCCTCTGCCCCAAAGAAGCAATTAACCCATTCGGCCCTGGGGGTGAGCAATGGTATCATGCAGGTGTATTTCTTGCAAAAAAAAATATAGACCAAAATTCTCACCTCGTGCTCAGGTAGGGGTATGGTACCCAAGGCCGTAAATAACGACCTACAGGACATTGTTCTTTACAGCCCATGCCGATAAACCCCAATAGATTGTGTTTGCCCAGGAAGGCACAGTGACATTTATCTGAAGCCAGAAAGCGGAACCATCACTTCCTTTCATAATTCATCCCAATGGTAAAAAATAATTGTATCTTTTGGTTGGTTTTTTTTTTTTTTTTCCCATATACATATCTGTCTGGTTTCACCTTCCAGCCACTGGTTCTTGTTAGGCTTTACTCGCGCGATCCAAAAGCAACCAATGGCTGCGGTGCCTTGCACCCCTCATTACAACCAGCCCAGGATCTCCATAAATCCCTCTCTCGAAGGCTTTTCCTCCAACCTGTTATGCCTGCACCCTCTGCTCTATCCCCACTTTTCCACATTGAGAATATTGGGTGTCTTAACGGCGCGCACAAAGCGCACACAACTCATTGGGATTGAGCATTGCAGCTGTAGGCAACCACCAGCTTCAAGCTTGGTGATTAATTCATCCAGATGATGAAGTCTGATGAAGAGGAGAAGCCTTACAAGTCTTATGAGGGGGAAATTCTGTTAGGAAATTTCGCTGTGAGGTTTTTAGGCTTTTAAAATCCTGCCTCGCGGGAAGAGGAATTTCGCCCTGTCCTCTCCAGTGTTTTTTTTTTTTGTCTATGAAAATGTTCAGTTTTAGAAAGCAATTTTTAAGTAAACGAAGTAATTGTCGTTAAAGGAATTAGCTTGTTGAAATGAACTCACCAGTTCACAAAGAGCTAAACGTGATTTAGACGATGGGTATGAAAATGAGAGACATCCTCAAAGAAATTAGGAAATGCATCCAACAACCTCAACTGCTCTCATCCTGACCTGTCCAAGTGATGCAGACATCTAAACACGCCAGCAAAAATAACACATTTTCTTAATGAATATTCTAGGGATAAACCTCCAATTTTTGCCGCCGGGACTGGTGGGGTGTAGGAGGCAGTGGGATGAGCGGGGTGCCTGCTGCTATCGGGTTTGTTTTGCTGTTGGGTTGAGTGCATGGGGCCACATCCGCTGAGTGAATGCATTCCCGTTTATTTCTTATTTTACCTTTTATTTTAATTATTATTATTATTATTTTATTTTATTTTATTTCAATTTATTTTAATTTATTTTTTTAAATTTAAAATTGCTCAAGCGATATCCTGGAGGGGCTATGGCCAAAATCCTCCATCACAGAGACTTTCAGTGCTCGAATGGACAAAACCCTGAGAAACCTGATCTGAATTCCAAGTTGGTTTTGTCCAGTGCAGGGGGTACAACACAGACCTCCCCCAGGGCTGAAAACCCAAAGACTTCCCCGTATTCTGTGCCTTCATTTTTAGTTTGTCTGGCTTTTGAAGCCCAGATTTCATGGGGAGGTGGGTGCAGCACTGAAAGAAGTGAGCAGGTTGTGCGCAGCATCGGTCACTGCAAGCAGCATGGGATGCTCAAAAGGACCCTGTTTGGGGTAGGAGATGTTGGCAATGCAAAATCCTGGACGGGCAGCAGGTAGGTGAGCAGGAATGCAGTGTGCAGACACGGAGTGAAAGCGCTGAACTGCCCTGGGATGGAGCTGGGGTATATTTTGGGGTTTGCTTGGTATGAGCTCATCCCCCCCAATATAGGTGAAAATGTGGATTCACTTATACCCAGCACCTGTGAGAGGAGTGAAGGGCAAGTCAGGGCTGATGTGGGCACCACCCCAAAGGGTCAAGGGTGGGAATGTCTCCCCCAGGAGTGGACACAAGTGCTCCCAGAGCCCTTCCTGATGCTGTGGGGACCCAAGAGCTGCCCTTTCCCCATCCTTGCCGCGCTCACACTCCTTCCCTTCACACACATCGGATGTTTCCATGGAGTTCTTCGCCTCTCTGACCTTTCTCACCCCCCTTCCCCAGAGCCTTCCTACCTCCTCCTTGCTCTCCTGCCCTGAATTACAACGAGCCCATCCACCCCATAGCCCTGCGGTAGCTCTGTCCCCTCCAGCTGTGGGCACAACGCTCATATTCCAACATTTCCTATGGGTTATTTCCATTCAGAGCTGACTATGTGTGCCATACACAGGGATGTGCACCGCTGCCCTGGCTTTAATTTGTGTTGCCTAAGCCAGCACGCCCAATTAGCCCTGCTGTCCCACTGCACGCGAGCATCAGCAGTGAGAAACACCAACATTTCATGTCTGTATTTTCTCACCTGTATTTTCAAGCAAGAATGCTGTTCGGCTTTTGATGTTTTTTGTGTTGATCTCTCTCTTTTTTTTTTCTCCCCTCTCCTCGAATGTCAAGATTTTTAGCCTCAGAAATACTTTATTCAGAGTGTTTTGTTTTGTTTCTTTATTATTATTACTATTATTTCACATTATCTCACGACATCTCAGTGCTACCACAGGTTATGCTCTCGCACTGTATATTATCCTGCACAATACCAGGCAGGATCTGGAAGGTTCAGGTTGATTATTTTATTTTTAAAACCCAAACTGCAGCATTTTTTGTTAGCACAGATTGAACAAACAAGCTTTCTTCCTGCATCAAAGTATTTCCTGCTCCTGGTCTATTGAAAAGGGGTGACCCGTTGGGCAGACCTTGCAGGCGTTGCTGCTCCCGATGCAGTGAAAAAAAAACAAAAACCCACACAAAAAAACCCCAAAACGATATAAAATTAAATACAGAAAGTTCACATTGATAATCCAAAGGTCTGAACAAGAAATCCTGCGATGGGAACTGGGGAACATCCAAACCCAAAGCGCTGCTTTTTTTTCATGGCAAGAGTTTGAAAATGCTTCTTTCTAATCTATTATTTTCATCCTGATTTTGGTGTTTCCAGCAAGGTGAAAATCCCATCTTCGTGCTGGGTTTGGCGATCTCTTTTCTATTCACCCCCGATGCTTTCCTGCATTTCCTCTCAGGGCAGTGGAAGCCATTGGGTCCTGGTGTGAGCATCGTGTACCCGCTGTGTTGCAGGCAGACAAAGCCTGTGCCGGTGCTGACCCACATCCGTGGGGCACAAAATGCCCTGCCCTCGGGCTGGTGTCAGTCTGGAAGTGCTGCTGTCTCAGGAAATGGGATCCTGAATCCGAAGCATCTCATCCTGTCTCCCCCGATGCTCTGAGGCCAGGACACGGCTTTGCAGTGCGATTTTTACCCCCTCCTCAAATCTGGAGGGGTCACAGCCGGCTATTCAGCGGGCTGGTGGATTAAACGGTGGGATACAAATAGCTGACCCCTCCTGGCCCCACCTGCCCCTCCAATGTCCTGCCTGAGATTATGGGAAATGAAAGCCGCTGCCTCTTGTTCCCCTCCTGCCAGGGAGCCTCTCCCTGCCCCTTTCCCATAGCCCTGCCGCCATCCCTGCTGAGGGCAGCCCTTCCCATGCTGAGCAGATTATGGCCATGGGGTGCCGTGGGGTGGGCAGAGCCCTATATGGGTTGTGCAGGTTGAGCCCTCCCGTCCTCAGGTGGCGGGGAGCTGAAGCGTCCAGCCGTACTGCTATGGGTTTAATTATCGATGCAAAAGGCGTTGTTGGGGAGGGGGGGGGAACCTTGCCGTGAATCTTGGGAGGCCTTTGAAGTTGTGATAGAGAGGAACTGAAGCCCAAGGGAACGGGGCTGCTCCCACTGACCCTTCCTCCCCATGCCTGCGATACAAAGCCCACCGCCTGGGAGGGAGACCGTGGAGTAATTAGAGTGAGGATCGCAGTGGGTTAATAATTATGAGGGATCTCTGAGCCCTCTTTGGTCCCCCACTGGTTTTCTGGAGTCTGAGGCTTAGCATGTCCCCCAATGTGCAGCTGCCCCACCGTGCACCCCACACTGGGCAGCAGCAGCTCCCACGGCACTGCTTGTGTGCTGGGACTACTGGGCACAGCGATGCGCTGTGTGGTCACTAGCCCAAGTGTTGGGAAGGACTTGGGAGCACTCCCTCTGAAGGGAGGGGTATCCATGGGTTATGGATATGGGGGTACAGGCAAAATGGATGTGAGCTCCTTTATCCCAAGTGGGGACTGGAATTTGGTAGATGTGAATATGGGCATGAAACGGGAGGAGATGAGTCTATAAATGTAGATGCGGGCGTATATAAATAAACATACGTTTACATAAATGCATATCTACTTTCTGCCATACGTATATCTACTTTTTGACATTTACATGCATACACATATATCTTTGGCTCCCACATGGATGAGATTTTGGTGTGCACTAATTGCACCATGTTACACAACACAACTTGTCAAGCAGGTCTCCCTTGCGTGAGCCTCCAGCTCAACACCCCAGTTTGCACCAGGGAAGCAACCCTGCAGCTCTGTAGGTGCTTCCATTCGAATGGGCAATCAGACTTGACAGCTCTTCCATCAGTGCGAGAATTCCCCTTGACACCTCCTGGTGTTTTGGCTCAATACGCCGAGTCAAAGCCAAGGCACAGAATAGTGGAAATCAAAATGGTGCTCAGGAAGAAAAAAAGAAAAAGAAGAAAAAAAGGAGCTTGCAGTTTGAGACTGATACATCCGGACAGTCCATAACATCAAACAGAATTACCCAGCTGTAGGATAGAGGTCTCCCAAACCAGCAGGTTTTCTGAGAAACATTTGGGCTGAAAGGAGTCCTTTGTGATGGACTTGCTTGTTCTTCTGCATTGAGGCCTCAGAACTCTGGGGAAGCAATTGTGGCTGGGACATCACCCGCAAGGCGCTGGATAGGGTTCCCAGTTGGGTTCCCAGTTGGGCTTTGAGAAGGAGTGTGGGTGGGGAGCCAAGGAGGGCTGTGAAGACTCTGCCAGCTAAGCCAGTAATTCCCTGCAGTTAGGGCTGGAGCTCAGCACCAGGAGCACGGCACAGCTCCCTGCAGTGCTTCAGACCAACCACCCTGCAGACCATACCTCATACTGTGCATGGTAGCAACATGATCATCTCAGAGCTCACTGATGGGGCTCTTGCACCAGTGGGGTAGTGACTTCCCCACACCAAGGCTGACGTCTGAGCTGTGGGTGTCCCTTGTCAGACAAGACAGCCTTTAGGGTCCCTTCCAACTCAACCCATATGATTCTATATCTGAGCACAGCACGCAGTAGCACTGCTAGATGGGTCCTCATGCACAGCCTCGTGTTTGCTCTGTAGGAACTTAATGCGAGAGCTCTGCATCAGAGAATGCCTTTCTATTTGTGCAGTGCCCACTGCAGTGGGCTTAATGCGTCGGACCCCTATATACGCTTTGCAAAAATGCTTTCTAAGGAATAAAAGAAATATCTTAGCCCTCTTCCTGCAAAGAGGCACGAGTAATCCGCTCCACAGGAGTGCTGCAGGGAACACGTGCTTGTGTAGTGCTGTGCAGCAAAGCACCTGAAAGAAGGCTAACCTAAGCCTAAGCCTGACCTTAAGCCTAACACTAAGCCTAAGCCGACTCTAACCCTAAGCCTAACCCTAATTATAACCCTAAGCCTAAGTGTAAGCCTAACCCTATCTATAACCCTAACCATAACCCAAACCATGACCCTAGCTCTAATCATAACCATAACTAACATAACCCTAACCGTAACCTTAAACATAACCCTGACCATAAACCAAACCATAACAATAGCCATTAGTCTACACAACCATAACCATAACCATAACCATAACCATAACCATAACCATAACCATAACCCTCAGTATATGAGTCTGGGTGTTAGATATAGGGTTTGTCTGGTAGGATGGGGTGCCACAAGCTGTCTGCAGGCAGCCTGGGTCCATGTGTGTCTGTGTCAGAGCTGTTATTCCATCACTGTACCTCTGGGGAACATCCCACCATGGGGCTGCATGCTCCGACCCCATCACTGCACCCCACATCGCAGTGCTATGGCTGCAACCAACCCTGGTGCTACTTTACAGCCCCTTTTTGCAGCCAGCCACAGCCGTGCCCAGCTTCATGTATCAGCGTGGGAATAAGGGCATGGAGACAGCGGGGGGAGTGAGGCTGTGAACACAGCCCTGCTCACGGCTGTCCTGCCGAGGGTCGTCGGCACCGCGCTCCAGCACCGTGAGCAGGGAAACTCCTCAGCCCAGGCTCCCGCTGGGCGAATTACCCAGGGAAAATAGGCAGAAAATCTTCAGATTAACAATAACAAATAAAAATGGATTTGAGATCTCCGAGGTAATTACTCCGTGCTGAGGGCAAGGGGCCTCTCTAACAGTGGGAGCAGCGCCTTGCAGCGAGCAGAGGGGCTCGGCCTGCTGTTGGGCCAATGAAGTCACACAAGAAACCCTGGAAATTCTTTCAAATTGTTCTGCTAACATTAATAAATGCTTCAAAAGCTCCTAATCTGCTCTGTCAGGAGCATGACGTCCGGGTGTTTCACAGCCAGCTCACGTCCCTGCTTCCTTCTCCCCCCTTTCCTTTCCCTGCCTGGTAATCATAAATGGAAGTGGCACCCATTCCTACAGCTGCTGGGGCCCACTTTGGCCTCTGGTGGGGCTGCAGCTGTGATCCTGTTGTGTCCCATCCCACCATGACAGCCACTGAGGAACTGTGGAAGGGCTTAGGTTGGAGGAGATCTTAAAGATCATCCAGTTCCAACCCCTTGTCGTAAGCTGGTTGCCAACCATATAGGATGCCCAGGGCTCCATCCAACCCAAAAGAGTACACTGCTTTCTCTTATGGCCACAGCCCCGCTCTGTTGCATCCCAGCAGCTCTGAGGAGCAGCATTTATTGCCATTGAACTGCGCTACAGCCAGACAGGTCCCTGTCACTAACTACAAAGTGCCCCACCATGGGGTGAATCAGGAGGGGTCAGTTGTGATGCTTTGCTTTTTAGCTCTCAGTTTAGAGCAAGCTTTCTAATACAGCATTTTGTTCCTATGTTTTCCAGTGAACTTGCTTGACACATCAACCATGCCAGGGGACTGGGGTTGGCTGACCTATCCCTCACATGGGGTAAGTATGAAGTGGCTGTTGAGGGGTGGACCAGGCTGTGTGTGACCAGGTCCTGAGCTCTAAGGTTATTCAACCCCATCCTCCCCGCATTCTCCCTTCGCTCCCATTTCTATGGCCATGTTTTCCTGCAGCAAAAGCTTTCTGCAACCTGTAAATGTCATTTTCAGACAGCACTGACCTGGCTGTAAGGACTTTTCCCATTTATTGACTGAGCAGAAATGATTCCATAACTGCAGGCAGGTCCAACTGCGAGGCAATGTGTGGCATACTGCATACACAAAGTCGGGGTGACTTACCTTGTGCTGCTGCATTGGGTTTTTCATGTCCACTCTTCTTTTATCCCCTCTCTGAACTAAATGGTGCTAATCTTTTCAATTCCACCTCCTACAGGAATCTTCCCAGGCCCCTAATCATTTTCATTGATCTGTTGCCTGAGACTTTCAGTCCTTGTGCTGTCTGTTTGAGAGGGAGTGATCAGAACTGTGAGTTCATAATGGGAACAGGGTTGAGATTCATATCAGATATTATCATACATGTAAATACGTTAAATCATTAACTCAGCTCTAATTTTAGCAGTTAGCTGTTGCAGTGATGACTGTTGTGGAAATATAATAGATACAAGCCCTAGGTAAGTGATGGGGTAACCTTCCTCTCCACTTACCCCATGCTTTTGCCCAGTTCATGGCCTCACAATGGAGAAGAACCATGTAGTTCTGTGAAAACTGGCTTGAATACCTCCAAGGAGGATGCCTGGGTTTTGATGGGACCCCTTCTCCACTCCCCTATCCTGTGTGAGCCATGGGCTACCACAGGAAATCATAGAGGAGCAGGGTAGGAACTTAAGAACCTTATGGGAATGCTTTTCCTCTATGGGTTTGGAATGGCTGAGCAGGGTGGAGGAGCAGGGGGCTGAGAACCCTTAGCTCAGCTGAGGGTCAGCAGCACTGCTGGCCCCAGGGAATGCCAAGCCATCAAGGAGCCATGCGTGGCCTGTTTTGACATTTCCTCTTGCCAGATAATCGTCTGAGGGGTAATTGGCTGTAATAGCTGCTCAGGGGTTTAATTGCGTCCCCCCCCCTCACCTCCACCCCAAGACACGTGCAGTAAGCAGAAGGGTCACCGGGAGCATCCCCATCCTGCAGGCTGCAACTCCTCTCAATTATGCCTTCAAAGGGCTCCCAGGAGCTTTGCAGCCCGCTCTATCCCCAGAACAATTCCCTTCGCATTGAAAATTAGACTCTTATCACTGCTGTCAAAGAGGCTGCTTCTGCCCCCCCCCTTGCTTCTGGTATGCCAGCTCTCCCCAGCAAAGTGCCCCAGTGCCCCAGTGCCCTTCTCTCCCCTCTCCTTGCCTGGCACATGACCTGCTGGATCAGAAGGATCCCGATCGGCCCCTTTGCAAATTGCTTTTCTACTGACTAATTAAAATGCTGATAAGTCAACATATTATTAATAATTATTGTATAGTCTACTTTGATTTACAAAGTCAAACAGGAAATGATTTTGTTCAGGCACAGGATATCTTAAAGAGCTTGAGAGATGTGTTGTAAAAGCTAATTATAATGGGAGAACCTTAAGCAATGGAGAAATGCCCCCACACTCCCCCTGACCCCACAGCCCTCCCCATATGTGAGCCCCGTGCTGGCATTGCATATTATTGCTCATTGCTCAAACCATGCATGTGCACCTGACATTCCAACACCATATGGGGTCCCAGCTGCCTCCTTGGAACCCTACAAGACACTGGGACGCTGTCATCTACTCATGTTTGCCTGTCCTTCCTTGCTTTGGTGTCCTTGTGTTATTTCTATGAGTAACTCTTCCAATCCAGAGCTTTTATACCAGCATGTTACAGCTGTGACGAAACCCATTTTCTTTAAAAAAGGAAAGTGTAGGCGTGGAACGTTGCAAGGCAAAGATTTAAGCTAGTAATTGAGATAAAAGCTCATCTCCCAGTGCTTGTTCAGTGAACGCTGTGTTATTGCTAATTCCCCAGATGCTGGTCACTACCAGGAGTTAATCACCAGCAGTGAAGCTCAGAGTAGTTAGCTGCCAAACAAATCCCTCCTCGGCCATAGCAGTGACTGATTTCAGGGGATTATCTCCATTAACGCCCCCCATCTAATGATTTATAGCCTCAATAATGTCCTTCTCTATTTCCTCTCCTGGTGACAGCAGTATGAGGGCCTTGGTAGCTCCTGGTAAATGCCGCAGCTCAGAGCTTGCTTTGGGACAAGGGAAAGTGCTGGAAGTCCTGGTGGCAGCAAAAGGTTTGCAGTGCTAAGAAGACTCTACAGCCCACCCCCAAAGCCATTCCAGGGCCATGAGGGCATTGGACTCTATGGCCAACATATGGGCACTGTGGGGTGGCTAGAGGCTGAATCCCCCCTTGGGAACACAGTCCTTCCTTGCTTGTTCCCCTCTACTTCTCCTCCTCCTCACTCTGCCACGTTGCAAAGACCCTGGGAGACTTCTAAGTCCTTGCTCAGCCTCCCAGATATCTGCTGTTTGCATCTTTTCCCTTTCATAATCTGGCAATTTTTATTTATTTATTTATTTATTTATATCACATGTGTTGACTTTAATTTAAACTATTAGGCAAGCCCCTGCATACAGATGTGGTCATGTTCCCACCCCCAGCACACACACACACGTGTGTGTGCTCACCACGTTTAATTATGATGTCCTCATTTCCATCTCGCTGGTGGATCTTATCGCTAAGCTTCCTTTAAGAACAAGTGTTTCAAACTGGGACCTGCTGGGAAAATGTGCCTGTGGCATCTGAGCCACCTGTGTATGTGGCCCAACCTTCCTATGTGTGCCTCCTCTGCTGGCATAGCACTTCCCTGTGCCACTGGTGCTCCAGTCCAGCTGATACTGGGGTCCCGCGATGGTTCCAGCTCCAGCAGCACTGCATGACACACCATGGTGATGAGCTGGGTGAAAAGAGACATTAGAAGGTTCAACGAGGGTGAGTGTAGAGTCCTACACCTGGGGAAGAAAAACTGCATTTATCAGTAGAGAGGGTTGTGCTGCTGGAAAGGAGCTCTGTGGAGAAAGTATGGGTGTCCTGGAGGCCAAGAAAGCCAATGGTGTCCTGGTTGACCAACAGTTGACCAACAGAGTGACCACAAGCCAGCAGTGTGCCCTGGTGACGTGGGATGCATCACACAGAGCATGGAGGGCAGGACAAGGGAGATTCTCTTCCCCTCTTCTCTGCCCTGGGGAGGACACATCCAGAGCACTGGACCTAGTGCTGGGCTGCCCAGTTCAAGGCAGATAGAGAACTGCTGGGGAGAGCCCAGCGGAGGGCTGCAGAGAGATCAGGGCCTGGAGTACACGATAACCTCTTCTTATATTGCAGGCACTGCTGGAGTGCTCTGAGCATCACTGTGTTTGCCAAGGGGAGCCAGCTGTGCAATGCAGGGAGCACCCCCCGCTGCTGCTCCCAGCAACACCCCGCGTGCCTCCTCCCCTGCATGGTTCTGCCTCATTTCCCAGGGGACTCAGCAGGGAGAAGACAGGAAACAGATGTTGTGTTAATTTGTGCTCTATTAATTGTGACGAGGACTTCCACACCCTCTGCGGCGCTGTGGTGTGTGCATACATCAGTGTGTGGGAGTGGGGCCATGGAGGGGTGGGGGTCATTTCTGGGTGAAATTCAGGCCTGACATTTCAGAACAAACGTGGGCATTTCTGGAATGTAGGAGGTGATTTTTTGATAAGAACCAGAAATGCGTATTTTTCTCTCAGCAGTGGCTTGCCTTTCGCAGCCTTTGCCAGCACATTCCCCTCTGAATGAGCTTTTGTTGAAGTCCACACCTGGTGCTGCTGCCTTTTCCAGGCTGCTTTGAGCTTGTAGGAGGGAGAAGTGGAGTTTTCTCCTAAAGGTGAGATGCTGGGGGAGTTCTGAAGATGTACTTCACTGAAGTGGCCACTCTGATCACCCCCAGCACTTGCTGAAGTCACCAGAAATCCTACTCCATGGGAGATACAGGTCAAGGAGGTTAAATGAGGAAGGACTTTTCTATTTGAGAAAGGAGAAAGGAGCAGTCTTCTCTAAAGATGTTGCTGTTGATGTACTTGTGTTGCTGCTAGGAAGGACTTGGGCTGAAGAGGTGGTGGGAAGCCCCCGGAGAAGGGAAGGTCTGTGGATCCTAGTGAGGGTTTATGGAGGTGGAGACATGTGAGGCAAGAATGAGCACCCAGAAGGATCCAATTGCCCCCCAAACCTTCACTTAACCAGATGAGCTCATCTGTATCCAAGTCTCAGTACTTCTTTTTATGTCTTCCCAATCAGAACTGCTTAACAACCTTCCCTGGATAGTACAGATGCCCGTTTACCTCCAACTCACCCACTGATTCTTCAACCCACACCTCCATCACAGTCCTGCACTTCCCCACTCTTCCATCCCCAAACTAATCCTGCTGCCACTGCTACATTGCTGAAGACCTCTGGGTTCCCTATCCAGCCTTCCAGCCTGTGAGAAAGGCTGTTCTGAGTGCCCTGTTACTTGCTATGTGTCGTGCATCTGGGTTGACCTGTTTTCTCTCTCTATCCTGCAGTGGGATTCCATCAATGAAATGGATGAGTTTTTCAGCCCCATCCACACCTACCAGGTGTGTAACGTCATGACCCCCAACCAGAACAACTGGCTACGAACCAACTGGGTTCAGCGGGACGGTGCGCGGCGGGTCTACGCTGAGATCAAATTCACACTGCGGGACTGTAACAGCATGCCGGGTGTGCTGGGCACCTGCAAGGAGACTTTCAACCTCTATTATATGGAGTCCGACCGTGACTTGGGTACCAGCACCCGTGAGAGCCAGTTTATGAAGATTGACACCATTGCGGCCGATGAGAGCTTCACCAACGTGGACCTGGGGGTCAGGCGCCTGAAACTGAACACAGAAGTGAGGGGTGTGGGGCCCTTGAGCAAGAGGGGTTTCTACTTGGCCTTCCAGGACATAGGTGCTTGCATTGCCATTGTTTCAGTGCGGGTGTACTACAAGAAATGCCCGGCAATGGTGAGGAATTTGGCGTCTTTCTCCGAAGCCGTGACTGGGGCAGACTCGTCCTCCTTGGTGGAAGTGAGGGGAGAGTGCGTGGGCCATTCAGAGGAGAGAGACACCCCCAAAATGTACTGCAGTGCAGAGGGAGAATGGTTGGTGCCCATCGGGAAGTGCGTGTGCAGTGCTGGCTATGAAGAGAAGCGGGATTCCTGCATGGGTGAGTCCTGCTTCTTGCTAGCAGTACCTGAAAGATGACGAGGGGTGGCTGGGATTAGCTCTTGGCCTCTTGTGGGAAGAGCTGAAGACAAAACTTTGGAAAGCCAAACTCTGTGGAGACCAAGAGATGCCCCAGCCTTTGGTTGGTGTTTCCCAAAAGGTTCATTGATGCCATTGACAAGCTCTTTGAGAGCCCCTGTGAGGCTGGCTCTTGGTGAACAGGGTATGATTTTGGTACTGGGGCTGGATATGGGATGGGGGCTGCCCTGGCTGTAAAGAGACATGGACAGCACCCCAGCCACATGCCCCCAGCAGCTGTGCTGCAATGAAAAGCAAATGTGACCTCTCCAAAATGCCCCAACTCACTCACTTCCCTTCAGCAGGCTGTTTGAAAGCAAAAGGAAAGACACAGAGCTTTGTGAAACAAGGTTATCACATCCATCCATCACCCCTCCCCAGGGCTGCCGTACAACCCTCCCATCCTGGGGTGCGGGAGCCATCCCTGGGGTCTTCTGTGCTACAGGGCAGGCTGCAGGCTGCCAACTGTACAAACTGTGATAAGGAAGAGGGGTGACCACAGATGCAGAGCACTGGGCACCGCTGCTGGCAAGGGGCCACGTGTGTACAGAGCTCGGTGAGCTGGGATCCCAGTGAGAGCCCTCCACACAGGTTTGTTTGCTCTTGCTTTCTTCATCAGGGATGTTTAGGGGAGCAGCGTTCCACCTCTGCAAATAAGAGCAGGGGGCCTTTGTTTGAGTTTCGTGGAAGTGTTAAGTGAAGCATTTGTCTTAGGGAGAATTGATGCAAGGTTAGGACGTCCAGTGCTTGACTGGAGCAGATCTGGGTGCTGCAGGGACTGGTATCAGCCCTGGAGAGATCCTGGCTATGCAGATTGGGAAGGACGGGCAGAATAAATGCTAACATCCAGAATTCCTCCTCTCTGTGGCCACTGATTTGAAAGTCATCTTGAGACAGGTCTGATAATTCAGAATATATCTTCCTCTCCCATGTTAAAGGGTGGGTATGAAGCGTGCCAAGCACATGCCACCATGGTAAGGGCATGGCCCTCTGGTATGACTGTGTCCCATCCCCATGACTACAAGGAGCTGTGAGCTGGAGGTTTGGTTCCAAAGGGCCAAACACTCTCTGTATATTCCTCGTCAGCAGGAGGTCACCACCCTAAAGCATGAGGGATGGTAGCAGAGGGAGGATGGATGACTTTTTCAGCCCTATCCACACCTACCAGGTCGGTAATGATGGCATATCAGTCACGACCCCCAGCCAAAACAACTGGCTATGGACCAGCTGGGTTCAGCAGGATGGTGCTGAGCACGGAGATTCCAATATCCCAGCACCAAATGAACAGGAACAGCACAACCTTCCCAGTATTTCCTTTGGGTCGGGATCTGGATTGCATACATCTACACACGAAACCAAAATAGATGCAAATCTCTGATCTTAGCTTCTCATGCTTGACTGGGGCAGAGTTCATTTTGCACGGTGAGAAGTGCCTCCCTGGGATGATTTATAACCCAGGAGGATCTGCCGGAGTTGGAAATTAGCCGTTTTAATTGTCAGATGAACAAAAGCAGGATTCCAGTCGCTGTCGTCCCCACTAATTTTTCATCCTCCATCACTGGGATGAGATGATATAAATCACTCCTTGTGGCCCTAATAATCTTTCTATAAATATCAGGGACATTTTTTCTTTCTTTCTTTTTTTTTTTGCTTGGAGGAAAAAAAATTAGACAGAAGATACTTTGCCTTTATGGCAGTGTTTAAAATGTGATTCCAAATTAATTTCCTTTTGCCTTTCACAGCCAGACGCCTTATTTGTCAAAGCTAAAGATGTTTGAACAGTGGAGGTTTCTCCCCCTCCTCTTTAACATTCATTTTTCTAAGGACCTGCCAGAGTGATGGAAGAGAGCTCGGGAAAGTAAACCGTGGCCAGTGATGTTCGCAGCCCTCTAGAGGAGGCAGAAGGCAGTGCCAAAGTGCTGGGAAGGATGGAGTGAGGCTGGCCATGCATAGGAAACAGCACGTTACTCTCCCCATCATCCATGCATTTGCTTTTCCCCTTCAATTTCAGTGTTCAAAAGACTTTGTGTCCCTGCCTCCCCACCATCCACAGGCAGCCTCAGTTTCCTCCTTGAAGTGTCTCAGTCCACAGTATCTCTTACACACAGCAAACAGCCACCACTCTGACTAAATAGCGGAATAAGTGATAGCATAAGTGAAAAGTGTACGTCCCAGCAATTTACCAGGTAGGAAGACAAGCAGCATAATTCACTGTATTTATATACAGTCAATGTACAGACCAAGTTGAGATGCGTTTCTATAAGGTCAGCTCAATCAGTGAGATGGGAAAGGGGAGCACTTCAGCACTTGTTTCCTTCTGTGGGAGGGGAGGCTGTCTCCTTCAACAGCCTCCCTAACCCATTACAACCACCACCCTAACCCGAACCCTAACCCTAACCCTAACCATAACCATAACCATAACCATAACCATAACCATAACCATAACCATAACCATAACCATAACCATAACCATAACCCTAACACTAACACTAACGCTAACCCATAACCATAACCAAAACCATAACCATAACAATAACCCACTACTACCACCACCATAACCCTAACCCTAACCCTAACCCTAACCCTAAACCTAACCCTAACCCTAACCCTAACCCTAACCCTAACCCTAACCCTAACCCACTACTACTGCCACCCTAACCCTAACCATAACCATAACCATAAACATAACCCTAACCCACTACTACCGCCACCATAACCCTAACCATAACCATAACCTTAATCTTAACCCTAACCCAACCTTAACCATAACCATAACCATAACCATAACCATAACCATAACCCTAAACATAACACTAACACTAACCCTAATCAAAAAGAGTCAGATGGGAATGGGATAGGGGCAGTTGTTCAGCTGTTCCCTGATGAACAAACCCCTTTACCTTTGGGATCTCTCATGCCTAAAGGAAATGGATCAGGAGTGTCTGGTTTGCAATCTGGAAACCAGTTACTTCTTTTTCTGGATTGTGAAATTTGCACTGATGAGCCAATCAGCAAATTTAATGTACCTTAAACCTTTCTAGTGGGCAACTTTAATCGAGCAATTAAAGCACCACCGCATTGCTAATGAAGAGGAGAAAATACCCAGCTTGGTAATTATGTGCTTGTGAGTACAGCTGTGCGTCCATGGGAAGAAAGTCAGTGGGGAAGGATGGTTGCCCTGAGGAGTGGTAGCTCTGAATACATACAGTGGGAGGGATGTGAGCATCCTTTCAGTGATACCAGGCAAGGAAATCAAATTAACTCAGTGACTCACAAGATTTCCATTGTTGCTTTGCAAGCTTTGTAACTATGCAGGCAGGAGCATCTGGCGAGATGATATCACCTTCTGTACATCTCAAGCAAAGTTCCACATCTAGGCTGCAAAGAAGATGTTTTGTAACTACATGTTGCTTGCAAAGTCTGTACATTAAGAAGATGTTTTCCCAATGGATTAAGCAGCCCCAGGAGGGGTCAGTGCAGAAATGGCAGGATCTGCACCCTTTGAATTTGCTGGAAGCTAGGCAGCATGTAGTCCTTTTCCGATTAGGAATAAATGGCTCTGGCAGCATTCAAAGACCTTCGCTGCTTTGGGAATGAGTGGCATTGGTGTGAACTCTTCTTATCTGCAGAGTTTATCCCTTGTCTTGTCCCCCTGCACTACCAATGTGCAGACACTGGGGTGCCAGTAGGGAGCTCAAAACCCAGCAATGTGCTTTGTGCACCAGTGCTTGTGGTAGATGGCACGTTACAACGGGGTGGTGGGAAGCTTCAGTTCCCCACCAGTCTCAGTGCTATCACCCTGCATGAGGAAGAGTCTCCTGCTTCCCACAGAGCAGCAGCACCCTGCCAAAAATGTATTCCGCGCTTGGCACAAGGTCTGCATCCCACCCATGTCAACACTTCTGATGCAACACCATGTCTTCTTCCCCTTCCTGAAAACAAGATGCTTCTGATACCACGTCCCAGAGAAGGAGAAACGAAGCCAAAACTGGTGGTGCTCAGCTGTGTGGGGGCTGTGCTGGCCCCTGGGGTGCTTTTTACTTGCATGCTGGCCCCTAATTTAAACCTTAGCTGCATGCATACATCCGTAGCCATAAAGATATGGTGAGAAGTCTCACACAGCACCCGAAATAGTGAGCTGGTTCCAGCAGGGACTGGGATTAAGGTCTTGATGCTGTGTGTCCTTTTCTTTTGTCACATAGGCATCATCACTCCCCAGAGCCCTGCAGCAGGGATCAGGGGTACACCCAGTGCCTTCATCTGCATTCAGCTCCACTCATCTGAACAGAGCTCTCTGGGTTTGTTTTTCGTCTGATGAAAATTGCTGGCTTTATTTATTTATTTATTTATTTATATATTTATTTATTTATTTATTTATTTTTTCCCCCTGAAACCTTAAATAGTCCTAAAAGCCTCTGAGAAGGCAGTTTTGGAGAGAGATTTTCTTTCTAACTCTAGCATCAGGCCATGGGGCAATGCCTGGTATAGAAATGCAGGCAGGTCCCTCCCCAGGCCATTAAATAAGTGAGATAGAGCCTGTGCTGTCCTGGGATTAAATGCTGAAGTTTGGGGGCAATGAGGCAGATGCCTGATGTGATGAATGCCCCATTCCTGCAGGTACCCAAGGTCAGGCTGGAGGGGCTTTGAGCACTGATGGAGCTGTGGGTGTACCTGCTCATTTCAGGGTGTTCGACCAGATGGCCTTTAGGATCCCTTCCAACTCAAAGTGTTCTGTGATTCTCTAATTCTATGTGGCTCTAGATAATATGCTTTGTATCAGTGCCTGTGTCACATTGGAGCAGAGATTGCCAGCATCATGCTGAAGGTGGATTTAAAAGGGCTGAGACTTTCAGTATTAGCTTCCCCTGCAGCCTGAAGGGCACTGGAACCCAACAATACCCTTATTTCCATCTTTATCTCTTCCCAAAGGATCAGGTGCAGGGATAACCTGAAAAGCTTTGCTGCAGGGCAGGGTACAGGGCTGCCCCATAGCACCCTCACAGCTATGCCCTGTACAGACCTCTTGGGATGGGGCACAGCAAATAGGGTTGGGGGCTGTCATTTGTAGCCTTGGTGGTCCCACTGGGTATGTGCAGAGCACATATCCTGACAGCTCCCCAGTCTGAACAGAGCGCGTCCTGGCTGGTGACTCCCCGACAGGTCCATCTATCATCTCCCCTGCCATGCCAGATCATTAACAGATGTTGTCCTGTCCCCAGAGGATGGGGAGGGAGGGAAACAAACGGGCTGAACTACAGATGGTTGGCAGAGCCCTACCCACGCTTGCTGCTTCTGAGACAAACCTGCTGCTCTGGGGGCAGCTTGTTTTGCCTGAGATCCTCAGATACACAGAGAGGGTATTCATCACAAAGAACAATTCTTTCTGAAAGCAAAATACCTTTTTACAGGGCTCCCAGGAGCCCAACCTGAGTGCAGCACCCTGCACCTGGCCATATTGAACCTCATTATGTTCTCATGCACCCACCCAGGTCCCTCTGGATGGCATCCCTTACTTCTGTTACATCGACTGCGCTGCTCAGTTCGGTGCCATCAGCAAACTGCTGATCTCCATCCCACTGCCTGTGTCATTGATAAAGATATTTAGTGCTGGTCCCAAGATGGGCCCCTGGGGGGTACCACTCATCACCAGCCTCCACCTGGACACAGAGCCATCGACCACAGCCCTCTGGCTGCGACCATCCAGCCAATTCCTTGTCCACCCTTCAAATCCATCTCTCTCCAATTTAGAGATAAGGATGTGATGTGGGACTAATTCAAAGGCCTTGTGTAAGTCAATGAGGTGCACGACTCTTTCCAGAGCACCACCTGCCCCAGCCCCAGCCTCCCCCCAGCCTTCTTGCATGCCTGTACTGTCCAGGTGCTGAGAGTCTGTGCTGCCCTGGTGCACAAATTCACTTGCAATTTGTCATTTAGGATAATTTTCCTCCTGGGTGGATCTAAAATAATTGTGAATTATTGCTGTAGGTAATTAATGTTTCTTTAGAGCATTAAGTGCTAAGTGATTACAGTTGGTGCAAATCTGCTGTGCTTCATGTTCCCATCCTTCCTGTCTATACAGTGCTCACTTCTCTGCCCCCACATTGGTGGGGGGAACCACTCCAGTTCCCCTTTAATCAGGAGTCCCTGACCACTGTTAGCTGCATGAATAGATGTGCCCTGCAAGGACTCATAGCCAAGCTGCTCCAGATCCCAAACCATCTTGCTGGCATTGGACTGCCTCCATTATGCCTGTGTGTCTTGTGCAGGGGAGCCCAGAACAGGACCCAGTACTCCAGGTGTGACCCCACCAGGGCTGACTGGGGGAAAGGATCACTGCTCTCCACCAAATCTTCCTTCCCTTGTATCCTTGGCATTCCTGCTCTGTGTTCTGATGCCCTTTGGGGGGCAAAGGAGCAGGGATTTAGGAACAAACTCTGTGTCATGGTGCAGAGCAGTGAGGGCTGTGTCACCAAACAAACCTCACCTTGCCTTTGCTGTCCCTCTGCAGAGAGCAGGCAGCATGCATGCAAAGTCTCTTTGCTGCGACGTGAAATGAGAGGAGATGTTATTTCCCCTTGGAAAAGGAAACTTGTGGCTTCGTTATACAAACCAGGGGTGTGCAGAATGCTGTGCACCGTATGCAGGCACGGATGATGCTCTTGGGCACTCTTAGCACACTCCCTCCCTCTGACCACTGTCCCTTCCTCCCAGCAGCATGCCAGCTTGGCTTCTATAAGTCGGACCCTGGGGACCAGCTGTGTGCCAAGTGCCCCCCTCACAGCCATTCGGAGAGCCGGGCAGCCCGTGTGTGCCGCTGTGACAGCAGCTTCTACCGGGCAGTGCAAGACCCCCCTTCAGCTGCCTGCACACGTAAGTACCCCCCAGCATGGCTCTGTGTGTTCTGCCCGGGGGCTGCAGCCTTCCAGCCCCAGCTCTCCCTGTGTTGCAGGATTCCAGAGGGCAAGGCAAGCTTTGTTGTGCCATGGGTGGATGGTGGCACTGGAGCTTGGCATAAAGGTTCAGCCCAGCTCTCTGCATTGAAAGCTCAGTGCTATTGAAGTGGGCCAAACACATGACAGGAGGATTTGCTTGCTGGAGCTCCAGAAGTGTTTGCATAATGCTCAGACATAGGGTTTGGGTTTTGGGTGGTCCTGTTTAGAGCCAGGGGCTGGACTCAGTGATCCTTATGGCCTCCTTCCAGCTTGGGATATTCCATGATTCTATGATTGCTCATCTTCCCAAGAGACATGAGTTCACCATTTTATTTCCATGATTGTTTCATTTCCCCACCCTGCAGCCCACTGACACTTCTCTTTTGCTCCCTTTTTCTCTGTTTCACCCTCTTCTCCTTTTCCAGGCCCCCCCTCTGCTCCGGTGAACTTGGTCTCCAGTGTTAACGGCACCTCGGTGACACTGGAGTGGGGTCCTCCCTTGGACAAGGGGGGACGTAGTGATGTGGTGTACAACGTGCAGTGCCGGCGCTGTGGGGTGGATGCAGAGCAATGCGAGGCATGTGGTGCAGGGATCCGCTTCGTCCCCCAGCAGATGAGCCTGGTGCAGGGAGCGCTGACCGTCACCAACCTCCTGGCCCACACTAACTACTCCTTCTGGGTGGAGGCTGTCAATGGGGTGTCGGACCTCAGCGTGGAGGCCAGGAGAGCCGCCGTGGCCAACATCACAACCAACCAGGCAGGTAGGAGGCTTTGGGTTCTTGAGAGGCAGGTCCTGCTCGACCAATGTGACCTGTTACATCCAGCTGGCAGCCAGACACAGCCATGTTCCCCAGGGATCTGTACTGGGACCCTTCTTGTTTGATATCCTTACTGACTATTTGGATGAGGGAAATGAGTACACCCTCAGTAAGTTTGCACACGACACCCAGTTGGGAGGAGATGTCCATCTGCCTGGGCATGGGAAGGCCCTACAGAGGGACCTGGACAGGCTGATCAATGGGCTGAGGCCAGTATGATGAAGTTCATGCTTAGATGATCAATCTTGATCAAGAGGATCAAGCACTGGATCCTGCACTTTGGCCACAACAACCCCAGGCAACACTACAGGCTTGGGGCAGTGGCTGGAAAGTTGCATGAAAGAAAAGGATCTGGGGGTATTGGTCAGTGCTCAGCTAAACATGAGCCAGCCTTCCATCCCATCCCAAAGGGGCAGGCAGCAGTTTTTGCTCTGCTCTGAACTCACAGTAATGCCATCCCCTGGCAGGTGCTGGCAATGGTTATAGGGAAAAACGCACATCTCATCTTTGCAAATTGTATAATCACTGAATGGTTTGAGTTGGAAGAGACCCTTAAAGACCATCTAGTCCAGCCCCCGTGAAATGCACAGAAACACCCACAGCTCCATCAGTGCTCAGAGCCTCTCCAGCTTGATCTTGGGTGTCTGCAGGGATGGGGCACCACCACCTCTCTGGGCAACCTGTGCCAGTGCCTCACCACACTTACTCTAACAAAGTTCTTCCTTATAATCTCCTCCCACTGGCAGGAGAAACTCAGGGATTCCCTGAATTAGCTCATGGTTGGCAGGAGAGCAAGGTCCTGTTGTTACCAGTGCCTGCTCCTAGCACTTCTTTAACCCTCTGCTGAGCCCACCTGGAGACAAGAACTGCCAACCTGATGCTTTACAGGAGCTGCTCTCTATGAACTCTTCTCCCAGGCTGCCTGTATATTTGGAATTGCCCCAACTCAAAAGCAACACCTTGCACTTGTTCTTGTTGAGCATCATGCTATTTGTGTGGGCCTGTTTCTCAAGCTTGGATGACATCCCTTCGTTCTGTCATAGCAACCACAGCACTCACATTTCTGCTCGGAAGAGAGCCCATACACAAACCCATCCTGCACAGCCCTCAGCTCCATGTGGCTTTAATTAAAGCAGAAATGTGTTTTAAACTATTTTGGAGGGTTCTGTGTTCCACCATTCCCTGCTGCCCTAATCCCATCCTTCTCCATCCCCAGCTCCATCACAGGTGGTGGCCGTCCGCCATGAGAGCGCGGGTCAGAACAGTGTCACCTTGCTGTGGCAGGAGCCAGACCAGCCCAATGGCATCATCCTGGAGTATGAGATCAAGTACTACGAGAAGGTAAAACTGAGCTTGTGGCAGTGGGGACAGGGCTTGGTTTCAGTCTCAATTGCTGCTATCAGACAGCTGAGTGCAAAGGACTATTTTGGAAGGCTTTGTTCTCTTTCACGCTGATGCATGCAAGGTTTTTGACACTGCTTTTCCACAGGACAAGGAAATGCAGAGCTATTCGACCCTGAAATCCAAGGGCACATCTGCCACCATCTCTGGGCTCAAGCCTGCAACCCGATACATCTTCCAGGTTCGGGCCAGAACCTCTGCGGGATGTGGGAGGTTCAGCCAGACCGTGGAGGTGGAAACAGGGAAGCCAGGTGAGCATGTGTGGTTTCTCTACAGACAGTGGGCTCTGTATGCTGGGAGACCCCCAAAATAAGTGTTGGATGGGTGATGGTGCTTTATTATTGAAGGCAGCTGGTGGTGCGTTGGCACAGGGAGGTGGTGGGGTCATCATCCCTGGAGGATTCAAGGAATGTGGAGATGTGACACTGAAGGACATGGTTAGTGGACATGGTGGGGATGGGTTGGTGTTGGACTGGATGATCTTAGTGGTCTTTCCATCCTTGATGATTCTATGTTTCTATGACCCTGGTAGTGTAGGGGGATCTCTGAGCTCAGCAGAGCTTTCCCCATTCCAGCTCACCTCCTCCTGCCCTATTTCTTCCAGTTTCCCTTCGCTATGACACGATGACCATAGTCTGGATCTGCTTGACACTCATCACTGGCCTCGTTGCATTGCTGGTGGTCTTAATCTGCAAGAAGAGGTGAGTGTTTTCTGGAGGCTGCTGTAGTTTGTCACCAAGTGTGACAGGAGGGACAAGAGAGCTTGGGCACATCTCTATATCAGTTTTGGCCTGAGCAGTCGTAGGTCAGGGATGAATAGAGTCATCCTGCCTCAAGCTCCCCTGAGGCAAAACCAACATCCACAGCTTTCCCTCTAGACTGTGAGATGACAATGGAGTTGTCTAGTCTAGAGGAAGGGAGGGCAAGAAGTGAGCTCAATGCTCTCTGCAACTGTTAGAGGGGGAAAACGGAGAGGGAAGTGCTGTGCTGTTATCTCTGATGATGGGATGTTGGCAAATCCTTACTCCAACTCCAGACCTGCCTTGTGCTGCTTTCTACCCAGCCTTCAGGCTGCTGGTGGGAGCAAGGAGCACCCTCTGACCCTTGTGTCCCTATAACAGGCACTGTGGGTACAGCAAGGCATTCCAGGACTCCGATGAGGAGAAGATGCATTATCAGAATGGGCAAGGTAGGGCCCTCCCTGCTTCTGCTCCCAAATTGTGCAGGATTACAGTTTTCTGGGCAGAAACCTGTACTGTCTTCCCCAACACTGCTGTGGTTTCCATGGGGAAGGATGCTAACCATGTGCCTAAGGCATATGATCACAGAAAGGAGGAGTGGAATGACTGTGAGATGTGGCTTTGGAAGGTTCATCACTTCTACAACACGATCTGGTGGGGGGCAATCAGCCCATGGCAGTGGGGTTTGAATGGGGTGGGTTTCAAGGTCCCTTCCAACCCAACCATTCTGTGATTCTGTGATTCAGCATCAGGCCAGAAGAGTGAAATTTTCACCACAGACCCACACAGGGAGGTCTTAGGGGTGAGGATCATATGGAGGAGACTTGCCCAAGGACTTTGCCCTATCAAGGGATGCTGTAGGTTTCCTTGGAGTCCTGTCCCTCCCCATCCATCTCCCAGCTCCTGGCTGCCCAACCCCATAGAAGGGCTGTGTGGAAGAGCTGGTTTCCTCTCTCCCCTCTGAAATCTGACAGTGAAGTTCCCTGAGTCAAAGTTCTACGTGGATCCCCACACGTACGAAGACCCCTGCCAAGCTGTGCATGAGTTCACCCGTGAAATTGAAGCTTCCCGGATCAAGATCGAGAAGGTCATTGGGTCTGGTGAGTCCCCCCAGTCTGGGTTAAGCTGGACTGGATGATCTTGAAGGTCTTTTTCAACCTGAACAGTTCCATTCTATCATGTTTCCCCAAGCAATTTGCTCTCTGAGGCATCTGTTACAATGCTCCATAAGGGCTTCATCTGCTCCTTGTTTCTCTGAGATCAGAATGGTGAGGAGGATGGTTTTTTAGTGCATGAAATAAGCTCCTCTGCATCAGCCAGGCACAGGTGGGAGCTGCTCAGCTGGCGTGGCACTGACGGCTCCGGCTGACACTGCAGATGGCTTGGCCTGTCCCGCGTGGGTGACCAAACACAGCCAGCCACCCTGCTCGGTACAAGCAACGGGGGTGATGAGATGCAAGAAAATTGCAAGCAAAATGGTAAATGTTCAGAACAAAATATATTTTTGCCTAGGAACAGGGACTTGCAGGGCAGCATAGGGAAGCACAGGAAGGCAACACTGGATCTTCACCAGCACAAGGGCTGGAGGATGCTGCAGGAACACAGGGCAGTCTGGTGCTGGGGGGTCAGTGCAAGGAGCTGGGGAGGTGGTAGAGTCACCATTCCTGGAGATGTTCAGGGGATGTGGAAATGTGGCACTGAGGGATGCACTCAGTGGTCATGATGGGGATAGGTTGGGATTGGTCTGGATGATCTTAGTGGTCTTTTTCCATCCTTAATAACTCTGTGCCTTCACTTTGCCTTGCCTTGCCTTCAGGGGAGTCTGGAGAGGTGTGCTACGGTCGCCTGAAGCTGCCAGGGAAGAGAGAGATCCCTGTGGCCATCAAGGCTCTGAAGGCAGGCTACACTGAGAAGCAGAGACGTGACTTCCTGAGTGAAGCCAGCATCATGGCACAGTTTGACCACCCCAACGTCATCCACTTGGAGGGGGTGGTGACCAGGAGTAGGTTGCACATGGGGAGGGATAGGAGGTGGGAGTCAGAGACCAGTTTTGCTGCTGTCCTGCAACATCTGGTGTATTCCCACACTGTCCTGACTAGTGGTTTGTCAGCTGTGTGGTCCTCTGCAGCCCATCTCTACTGCTGTTAACATGGGAGAGCTCATGCAGCAGGGAGGTTCCTTCTTGCCACGCTTCTTGCCAGGAAGCTTTCTCTCCTGATTGACATTCCCCATTAACATCTTCAGAGGGAGACAGTCTGTTCCTGGCTGTTTTCCTCCTTCCCCTTTGAACTCCATTAGAGAAATGAACCGCTTGTTGGCTGCATCCCAGACCTTTGGGTCCTAGGGAGGGGGCTTAACGAGATTAATTGAGATTGCCCCTGTGTCTTCTGCTACAGGACAGCCCTTCCACATGGCCATTCCCCACCTTGCTGTGCAACACTCCCTGGTGCCCCAGGTCAGGGCTATTGGATCAGGAGAAGTCCTACCCATGGGCGTTTCTTTTAAAAGCTGCCTGCATAGAATAGTAATTTGAAGCCTTCCTTCAAAAAGGCACATTGGGATGCAAAGGATTATGTTAATGGCATGCAGATTTCAATGGGATAAGGAAGCTGATCCAGACACTTCAGTAGCACCTGGAGGGAGGGTTAAATGTCAGGGTTTTGGCCACATCTCCACTGGGGTTCTGGCCACATCTCCATCATCGTGCCCTCTACTGTGTGGGTCTGCAGGAGATCCCCAGGCCTGCATTAGCATTGCTCCCAGTAAAAGCACGGCACTGGGTTTCTTAGAAGAAGGTGTCTTGTTAACTTGACCTCCCTTGTCTTCTGCAGGCAAATTGGTCATGATTGTTACTGAGTACATGGAGAACGGCTCACTAGACACCTTTCTCAGGGTAAGGAGCTCTCATATTTCTATTCATTGTACACTTCTCTGGCCCTCTGGGCTACAAGAAGGGAGATAAGATTGGGTCATACCCCTCAGCCCCATAGCCATCATAGCCCCTGCACAAGGGCAGTAGAGGAGCAGCAGCACCAATGCAGGGCACTCACCCAAGGGAAAAGTGGGTGGTGAGCCTGGGGGCCAGGAGAGAGGCTCAAGGGTTAGGCAAAAACACAAATGAACTCCAATTTATTTCCTCATCCAGAAGCACGATGGGCAGTTCACCATCATCCAGCTGGTGGGCATGTTGCGTGGGATTGGAGCAGGCATGAGGTACCTGTCTGACTTGGGCTACGTGCACCGGGACCTGGCTGCCCGCAACATCCTGGTCAACAGCAACCTGGTCTGCAAAGTGTCTGACTTTGGCCTCTCCCGTATCCTTGAGGATGACCCCGATGCTGCATACACCACAACGGTATGATAGCTGCCCCAGGCGGGTGAAGTTAGATACTTGTGTCAGGATAGGAAGTGCAGGAAGGGAGAAAGTCACCTCATCACTGTTATTTGGACACAAACCCAATGTTCTTCTGGTGTGTAACTCATTACATGAGAATGCTCCTCCTTTGTGCTCAAGAAAAGTGTAGATGTGGTACCTAGAGACATGGTATAGAGGCAATATTGGTGTTAGGTGGATGGTTGGACTTTAATGTAGGACATGTTTATTCGTGAATCTATTTTAAGTTTCCCTGGCCAATCTGACAGCTCTGGAGCTCAATATGCTCCTCTACCAGGGGTCGTAAGAGGGGAAGTGAAATATATTGAGGGAATGTGTCCTTTTTGTTTTTTCCTGGCACTGACATAAATCAGTGTGTTCCCAAAGCACTCCTCTGGCTGGACAAATGTTCTCAATGTGGGTCAGTTCGCAGAGGCAGCTGAGTAGTCTGAGCATCACTTTTCAGGAAGGGAAGTAGAGAAGCAAATAGAGCCTCAGGTTTGTTTGGGGTAACCCACAGCACGAACCATGAGTATGCAGTGATAGGGTCAGGAGCATAAACTCTCTGACACAGTGTCATCAGAATATCCTTAATATAAGGGTGTTTTCTTCTTCATAAACTCATATAGGAAGGTATCCCATCACAAAGGGTGCATCTGTCATCTTCAGTCCCCACCAAGGAGTGTGACAGAGCAGATAGAATGAAGTGGGGTGGAAGCAACTTTCACTCTAGACAGGGACCCCTGCAAGGGGGAACACACTGATTCTATCTCAGCTGCTCTGGGAACCCCCCTACATTTCCTGCACAACAACTTTTCATGTTGCCAGCAACCACATTTCTGGCTTAGATGTATTCTTAGACCATTTATTGCTGTTTTTTGTTAGCACGGTCAGCCTTTAATTCAACAAGTTCTCCTCCTCAGCACTTGCCTGCCAAATCAGTAACAGGCAGGGAGCACACAACACAACTCCCCTTGTTTGCTGCACTGAACTAGCCAGGCTCTCTGCCTGTGCCCAGAGTTAGCTCTGTGTTCTTGTGCGATGGTAGCCCTTTGCTCCACCTCACCACGGTGGTAACGGTGCCAGGGGAGGTTCAAGTTGGATATTGGGAAGTTTTATTCTCAGAGAGAGTGGTAATACACTGGCACAGCTGCCCAGGGGGGTGATGGAGTCACTGTTCCTATAGGTGATCAAGGAACATGGAAATGTGGCACTGAGGGATGTGGTCAGTGGACAGTGTTGGTGGTAGATGCGTGGTTGGACTGGAAGACCTTTCCAATCTCGGTGATTCTGTGATTCTACGTGTACAAAATGATGCAGTTGTCTCCTATTGTTTCAGGGGGGCAAGATCCCCATTCGCTGGACAGCCCCAGAGGCCATCGCGTACCGCAAGTTCTCCTCCGCCAGCGATGTATGGAGTTACGGCATCGTCATGTGGGAGGTGCTGGCCTACGGCGAGCGTCCCTACTGGAACATGACCAACAGGGATGTGAGTGGACTTGGGGCAGCATGACAGCACAGTGCCTCTCTTGCCCTATCCCAAGCCAGCCTAGCAGGGTGCTAGGGAAAAGGGACCCCTGAGAGCGGCTCCTACCCCTCCTTCTAGGCAGTGTGCAATGTGCATGGTGACATCAATGTGGTTTTGCTTTGGCTGTGCACTATGGGTCTCCCCATCCTTGCCTAACCTTAACCCTAACCCTAACCTTAACCCTAACCCCAACCTGAACCCTAACCATACTCCTACCCCTAACCCTAAGCCCAACCTGAACCTTAACACTAACCCTACCCATAAGCCTATCCATAACCCTAGCCCAAACCCAAACCGAAACCTGAACCTCAACCAGAACCTGAACACTAACTTCTCCATATCAGCCCACACATTGTGCCATCTTACCATTCCCTGCTAGGGCTCAGGGTCCCATGGTCCCTAGACACTCACCTGCCAGTTCCTCCTGTGCTGGCATCCATCCCTCCCTCTGCCCACAAGTTGTTCTGATGAAACCCAGACCTGTGCCACCTTTGGTTTTTGACTCTGCCGAACCACAGGGCTCCTTCTATTTCCTATGGAAACTATACATCTGCCTGCTTTCTCCCTGCTCTCAAGTCCTGAGTGTCCCCTCTCTCCTTAGTGCTTTTCTTATCTTAGAAAGTAGCTTCAGTGACGGAGCCACAGGGACTTACACAACATCCTCTGCACATTCCTTCAAGCAGAGTTCTTGCCTCCTTGCTGAGCGGTGGTAAGCTCCAGTTGTAGAACAACTGAATGTGAATGAAGCTCTCGTGACTTATCTGGTGGAGGCAAGCTGTGATATTTTAGGCCTGTTGGACCACTTAATCAATCTGCTGTCATAGCAGTGATTTCTAGTATGTGTGTGGCATCCCGCCTGTTTCCAGCTCTCTGCAGAGGCTGCACACAACTCACTGGCAATAAACTTGTCATTCAGCATGAATCTGGTGCGCACCCCGCTATTTCCCCTTCTGACAGCCTTAAGAGCTCATGCACCAGCGCTTCCCTGCAGACAGCAGTTTAGGGTGCTTGGATATGGGCAGAAGAGCAGCTTCCCTATTGCATGTGGCTTCCTTTCAGGTCATTAACTCAGTGGAGGAAGGCTACCGCCTGCCGGCCCCCATGGGCTGCCCCACAGCCTTGCACCAGCTGATGCTGGACTGTTGGCAGAAGGACCGCAGTGAGAGGCCTCGCTTCTCCCAGATCGTTGGCATTCTGGATAAACTCATTCGCAACCCCGACAACCTGAAGTGCACTGCCACCGTGAACAGGTAGGGGCTTCCTGCAGGGATATAAGGGAAATGTTGTATGCATGTGGTGAGGCAGTGGCACAGGTTGCTCAGAGAGGTGGTGGATCCCCATCCTTGCAGACACCCAAAGTCGGGCTGGAGGGGCTCTGAGCAACTGATGGAGCTGTGGGTGTCCCTGTGCATTGCAGGGGGGTTGGACCTGATGGCTTTTAAGGGTCTCTACCAATGCAAACCATTGTGCAATCTCCACCTGATCTCCAGGGCTGACCCCTCTGTCCTGCTCCAGGTTCACCCAGACGCCCTTCAATAGGACTCTCCTTGACTTCTCCTCCTGCCTGACAGTGGAGGACTGGCTGGACTCCATCCGGCTGGGGCACTACCGAGACAACTTTGCAATGGCAGGGTACTCCTCCCTGGGCATGGTGATGAGCATGAACATTGAGTGAGTACCAAGAAGCAAACAGCACTGATGGGATTTCCCCAGGCTCTGTCTTGGCTTGCTTGACCTTGCTAGTCCTTAAAGAAGAGGATGCCACCCCTCAGGAAACTGAGTTTGGTCTGTACCAGGATGCTCTGGAAATCCTCTGCCAAGCGAATACAGACTCTCCCCTGCCTCTTTCCCTTTGCTCTCACTCCTATCAGGGAGAAATCAGAATGTGAGAAGCTGTAGGGGTGCTCCAGGCTTCACCATGTTCCACATTGCTAGTCCCAGCAGTGCTGTCTGCTTGGAAACTTGATGGAACAGAGGCAGAAACTGCTCCCTAGTGACCAAGGCTGGACAAAGGAGGGCTGAAGAAGGCTTATTCCACCATCTGCTCTCCTCCTTCTGTTGCTCTAGCATCTCTCCAGAGGTTTTCTGGGGAAGCTGTTGCCATAAGTGGTACCAGAAGGGATGACAATTATACCTGCTCCAACCCTGGGCTTATGTTCCCCATATTTTGTTGTTAGCTTTCATATCTCTGAGTATGAAGCAATCTTTTCTACCTCTGGGGAGGGTTGCTCCCTGTCAGAAGGTGTGAGGCATCCAGGTATTAGTTACTGTGACTCAGAAAAGATGTGATGGTTCACGCATTGGCTGGGCTGGGAAAGGTAAAGCAGAAACCAGTGAAAGGGGAGATGGAGAGATGCAGGCAAAGGGCTGTGATGTGCATTGATTGGGGGCTGTAGTTGGGTTCTTTGCTGTGGTGTTGAGCTGATACAGATCCTTGTTTCTCACACACGTCAGGGAGGCTTTTGAGCACAGAAGCTCATTATCCATCTGTCTTTCTGACCAGGTTATCTGAGGGCATCTCACTAAAGCTGAATCCAATTTCAGAGCATTGATCTTGTCACCCACCAGCCTGTCAGAAGCAATGGCCTTTGCTCCTGCTCCTCCTATAGCTGTCAGGAGGCTGTGCCATAGGGAATGACAGCCTCTCCTTCCCTAGGTGGGATACTCATGGCCCTTGGAGGAGAAACAGGCGAGAGGTCCATGGGGTGTTCACGCAGTGTCTCTATGGAGCCAGCCTATGGGTTTTCTGACAGTGTCCTTCTCCTCCAGGGATGTTCGGAGTCTGGGCATCACCATGATGGGCCACCAGAAGAAGATCTTGAGCAGCATCCAGGCAATGCGCTCCCAGCTGCTGAACACAAACGGCCCCAGGAGGCACCTCTGATCACCAGCTCTGCAGACCCACACCATACATTCCTTAACACTTACTTTGGTACAGGGGCAGCAGGGTGGGGGTGGTGAGTGGGAAAAGGGCACCAGACCAGGATCTGGAACTCCTCCAGTGTCTCTTTGATGTGGGCTTCGTTGGAAATATGGCTTTCCGGGTACCTCGACAATCCTTCTGCCTCCTTCCCCCATATGAAGACAAGAGGGAGGAGTAGCAGACGAAACAGCAATACCAGGACCTACAGGACTGAGCTTGTCATAGGTCCTTTGGATCTGATAAGAGGGGAGTCTGTTGGATCTCTGAACTGAGAAGGATCCCACAGACTGCCACACAGCAACCCTGCTTCCAGTACCTCACAGTGCTCCAGCCTGGAACAGCCTGCAGGTTACATCATGGGTCACCTCCACTAAGCCCAGGAGAGCAGGGGACAGAGTGCCAGCCTGCAGCACTAGGGACTGCTGGCAGTGCTAGGGACTGCGGGCGGGCTCCCCATGCTCTCTCCACTTGGAGAAAGAGAGGGCCAGGCTTTTCTACCTGGATCCTCAGAAAACCCATGTCCTTCAGGAGTCTCCATCTCTTGAACACACCAGCACTGCTCCTGTCTGGACACAGCACAAGCATCCCAGGGCAGCCTGGGCATGTTTTCTAGGGCCATGTGCTCAGGTTTCTCCCCTGGCAGAACTGCCATCTCCTGTCCTTTGGTCTCTTCCAGCTGCATCACAGCACAGTGGGATAGTTTGCTCCCATTTCACATGGCTGAAGCCAGAGAGACTTCTATCAGACTTTGTTCTTATATTGCCCTAGAGGAACCCAAGAGCTGCCAGATTGCCATACTGCCAGCCTATGTCTGGGGCCGCTGTGTTATCTGCAGAGCGTGGATCCTGAGCAATATTTCCAGCTGTGGCCACACAGTTCATGTCATACAAAGCTGGCAGGATCTCCAGCACTACCCAACTGGTGAGCCCAGTGATGGGCGCTTGACCTTTCCTTTTCAGCTCTTCTCCATCTTCCACAGGATCATCTCTTCTGGCAAGCTGGTATGAAGAAGCATCTCTTCTTGCCTGGTATGGAGCAATGGCTGCTGGAGAAATGCAGAGCTGTTCAAGAGGTTGAGGTGGATGCAGTGGTGTGGAGGTGCCAGCAGGGTGAGCAGGCTGTGGGCTGGGAAGGCTATTCCTGCTTGTAAATACAATTTTATATGGGTTTGGGGACTGTTCTACTGCAATCCAATGTCAAGTACACAACATTTTCTCAAAGCACAGAAGCCTCAAACGTGGGGCTGAACTCACTGCAAAAAAACAAACTCTGCTGGGAGCACGGCTGGGGAGGGGAGCAGTGCTGGAGGGGATGCACCGTCCGTGGGACCCACAGCATCTTGACTGTAGCACTTGCACAGTAAATCCAGCATCACTGCAGTAAAACTGCTGGTAGAAACACAGAGTGTTTCTCTCAGCACTATTTGGGCACAAGGAGGGCGGGGGGTGGGGTGAAAGCCATTTCCCAGCTGCAATAATCCTGGCTGAACTGGCCCTATTGGGGCTAGCTTAGCTTTCTATCCTGGGCACTTACATCCTGATGAATTCTCTGACTGTGGTGGGCACTTTACTTCTTCCTATGGAAGCTCTTTGTAACGGGGGACAGTTGCAATGCGTTGTTTAATTTTTATTGCACCTTATGTCCTGCACTCAGACCTGTCACGCATCCACCCTGCAGTCAGTGTAATGATGGAGCTCAGCTCGAGCCCTGCAGCATGGGGCTCTCTTCCCAATGTTGGGATTCTCTGGTGGGTCAGTCTGTCATGTACAAACTACCTTTGTACCCAGGGACAACACAGGACAGGGCTGTGCCATTGGGGTCATGGAAGCTGGGTGCTCCTGGTCCCATAGCCTTGGTGTTTGATGGTCATGGGGCCTGCAGGCTCTGAGTCTGGGAGCTACCAGATGGGTTCCTTTCCAGGTGGCTCATGGGTCAGACCCTTCAACACAGTAGGGTTGGACTATTCCTACCCCAAGGCCTGAAGGCACACAGACAGTGGCCGGGGGTGGGGATGGAGGGACAGGGTTTGCCTTTTATATTCAGAGTGTGCACCTCCTCCTGAACAATAAAATTCCTTCTTCCCACGGATCATCTCCTCGCCTGTTCTTGTCCCTGTGCTGCACAGAGCTGCTTTGTTTCTTAAGGAGATCATGGGGACCCCTGCAGATGATCCACCATGCACACAAGTTTCAGCACTTGGATGCCCACCTCCTTCCCTGCTCCATAAATACCCCATAGTTGAAGGATACATCCCTATGGATTAGGAGAGTGTTTGGGATGAGTCTACTTGTGCAATGAATGTCCAGAACTCTGATGGTGGGCTCCCTTACTGGGCATCGCTGGGAAAAGCCTCCCCTAAAGCACTTCATCAGTGGGCAGGAGGTCGTTGAAAGCACAGCAGATCATGCAGGCAGCTGTTCCTCTGAAGCACCACAGCTGCTCTCTCCTGGGCTCAGTGTGAGCTGTGATCAAAGCCCACTGGAGATGAAAGACGGTGAGGACACAGGGGACAGCTCAGAGTGGTTCTGCCTGGAACAACCCCAGCAGCAGATGTAGAGCAGGCAGCCAATCATCATCCCATTCTCCCAAGCCCATCTTGCAGGTTTTCTAAGACCTGAACTTATTCTCTTCTTGAAATGTAGGAACTGTTTTAAAAAAGCAAAAAAACCAGCAAAACCTCAAACCCTTCTCTCCCATAGTCTGAGCTGAAGCTTCTTGTAAATAATGAGCACAACTTGTACAAGGACTTGCGAAGCCCACTTATAGGCATCATAGCCCACCTTCATGGTTTGCTGGAGCCTTTCCCCAATGAAGACTCAAAACAAAAGGTTTTCGGAAGGGACTGCTGAAGGTCACATCACTCAACTCTTCAGCAAGCACACCAGTGTACACAGCTATATAGTTTCTGCTCAGATTCTCTCCCCACCCACAGACAGGGACAGCACCATGTCACTTCTTGCTTGTAGTTCAGATATGGAAAGCTGGGTGAGATGGTTGCAGGCTCCTTCTGACAGGTAAGATTGTAGTGGAATCATAGAACATTCTGAACTGTGAGAGTCCCACAAAGACCACCATATTTGTCACCTGGATGCACATAGGGCCACTCAAACCCAAACCCTATGTCTGAGAGTGGTGTCCAAATGCTCCTGAGCTCCACTGGCAGAGGTGGAATGATGCATACACACTCCACCCCTCATCCCTTCACCCATTACAACCAGTACAGTCCCTCAGGACTCCCTGGTTGCTCACACATCATTAGTTCCCACTGCCATGAAAACACACTCTTAGGATGTCACTGGGGACTCCTTTGCAACAGCAAATAAACCCTCATATACCACACTGGCCATCAGAACCTTCTTTAATATTCCACATGGGGCAACTCCAATTTGCTTCATTGGGAACTGGTCTTCCCCCCTTTTTCAGTTTCCAGTTCTGATCACACCACCCAGAACTACTCCAAACTACCCATAAGTCACATCTGAACCATTTCACTGATAGCTCTCTGGTTCTAATCTGGCCGTGTCATCAGCTCTGTGAGCTCTGAGTGCCTGGAAGTGGCATTCTGGACCTGCAGAGCCCTGCATGCAGCCACCCGTCTTAGCTCTGCACCCAAATCTGCGGAATGGCAGCTTGATGCAAGCTTGCAGGGGGCAGATCCACTCTGTGGATGGTGTTAACAGATGGTGAACTCTGCTTTGTATTTACTGATATGATTCCTGTCTGATCACATACCAGCTTGGTCTGCCAAGGAAGGCAGTATTCCCAAACCTCCATCTCACTCTGCTTTGAGCACAGCCGTTTAGCATCACATCCAAGTAAATTACTCAGAATAATGTGAAATAAGACAGAAATACCCTCCACAGGTGCCATTTTAACCCTTGAAAGGGTCCCAGGTTAAGTTCTGCATTGATTTTGAAGCATTTCTTTGCTCACATCTGGGTTGGAAACCATCATGGAGGAGTGAGATGATGGATGTCCCATCCCTGGAGGTACCAAGGCTATGGATGGGATCCTGGGCAGTCTGAGCTGGTGAAGGGAAACTACCCCATGGCAGGGGCTGGGGCTGGGTGGCCTATAAGAATCCTTCCAACACAACCATTCCATCACTCCATGATGAAGAGATCTTCCCTCTAAGCAATCTTCTGTCACAGAAAAAGGACACACATGGCACTTTATCACCTGTGCATAGATACCAACCAGGACCAGGCAAACAAGTCTTCAAAGTGGATGAAACTGTTGATTCAGACCCTTAGCCATGTCACGTTAGAGACTTTCATTTTACTGATGCTGGAAGTGAATTTCTCCCTAAAATCCACTGATGTCTTCCCGAACCAAGAGACTCACTGTAGACTACTCGCTCCTCATCATTTGTTCCATTTGCTCTCTGCTCTCCCATTTCCCAGACAAGTGCCCTTCAGGGATCAGTCTGTGGGATGTGGGTTGCTGTTGGGTGACATACAGGAGGTCACTGCACATCTTCCTTTCCTTGCCCCATTCCATGCAGGGCAAGATGCAGCCCCTCTCTGTGTTGGGTTCCTCTAAAGCTGTCATCAAGAGACGAGGTTCTTCATTACAATTCCTTTATTTCTCTCACATTCAGAGCTGCCAGTGAGGGGTCAGCAGCACTTATGAAATTTTCAGTTCTCGCAGGTTTTGAATTTACATGTTTTTCCCCATGTCTGAGCTGGAAGGAGATGATGAATAAAAGATTAAAATTGGAGGTCTCCCAGTCATTTAAGAGCGATGCGATGGCTGTTTATTATGGGAACCAGCACGAGTCAAGCACTGCTGCATGCAAAAAAATTAGCAGTGAACATCAAACAGGGCCCAGACAAAGGGCTGTGTTCTTTGATGTGACTCTGATGGGGTGTAGGGAGGAGTAAAGCTGGGGAGCAGAGCAAAGCCTCCTGGAGATGTCTACAGTGGATTCTAAGATGCTCCAGACCAGACAAATCCCACCAGCTCTTCCAACACATCCTGGTGAAGAGCTTCCAATTGATGTAGACCTTCAAATGATGAGAAATTTTATGATAAAATTAGTAGCAGAATTGAGAAATATGATTAGTTGTGTTTCCCTCCTTAAAGTCCATCCAAATCCAACCCCTGCCATGGACTGGTTGTCCTCCACCAGATCAGGCTGCCCAGGACCCCATCTGACCTGACCTCTAATGCCTCTGAACTTATCAGTCCCAATCTGTTCTATTAGAGCTATTTCGTTTTATATGACTGTTTCCACTAGAAAACAGCACTGTGTTTCCTGGCTCCAGCAAAGCAAATCACCCCTTACAGCCAAGTGACAATGTCCCTTCCTCACTCTTTCAGGCACTTTGCTTCCCAATTCACTTCTGCATCGACCCTATGATACTTATGGGAATTGGCACAGCCTTGGCTTGTGGTTGCTGACTCAAAGTGAAGCATCATCCTCCTGTTCTCTGCCTCAGTTTCCCTCTCTTATTCCAAGTCCCATCCCCACGTTTGATCCAAGAGCTCAAATTTCACCCTTCATTCACTGGGTCCCAAACTCACCGTGCCACCACATCAGCAATGACAGTCCTTGGGGATCACCTGTCATGAAATGTGGATGTGGAGGGGGAGAAGCAGAAGGTCCTGTGCTCCACCTGGGAACTGCAAGGACCTGCCAGGAGGGGACTGAAGGGAACACAGCCCCATGGGACACCCTGTATGTGACAGGTGGCAAATCCCATTGATAAAAGCTAATAAAGTAACATGTTGAAATGCTACAACCCATCTTTCCAAGAACTATCCACCTTATTCACTCAGTTGTGGGCTATCTCAAACTATTGTAGGCAGCACCCTCACAGTGTGCTTGGCCCTGTCCTGTGCCTCTATCCCCCAAGAGAGTTCAGCCACACAGGGCAATGAGGACAGAGCAGAGCCTGCTTCTATGATTTATGGACATAAACGACAGCTGCAGAAGGAGTGTGCGATGTAGCAGTGCCCCTACAGACAAGAGGGTGGCAGCCTCAGCTTGCATCTACATATGTCCAAGAGAAGATGTGAAAGAGGCAAAGCTTTTCTCCAAGCTCACAATGAGCCCCCTGACACTGTCCTGAGCACATGTACCCCTGGGACTACTTCTATCTCATGTGTGCTGTCTTAATCTTAGCCTCATAGAATTGTTTGAGTTGGAAGGGACCCTTAAAGGTCATGTAGTCCAACCCCTCCGTGATGCACAGGGATACCTGCAGCTTGCCTCCTGCTCTCTGACACTGCCTTCAGCTGCTCCTGAGGGCATCCCATCACTCTGCCTTCCTCCTGGACCTCTCTGGTTCAGTCCAGCACTGAGCTGAGGGCAAAGAGTGGGCTGATCCTATCCAAGGGTTGCCCCCCAGCAGCCAGGCTGAAGCAGACAGGGGTGATGCTGGGTGTCAGCTCCTCATCCATGTCCCAGGGCAGCGCTGTGCTGTGCTGTGCGCAGTCTGAAGGACACAGGGAGCGCAGCCACAACCTTCTTGTAATTCCCTGCACACGCATCCCAGGGAGCAGGGAGGGCTCCAAGCGTTTTTGCTTCGTCTCAGCAGAGCGCCTGTCAGACCCCCAGCTCCAGGAGGTGGTGGATGGATGTGGCTGGGCAGAGCTCCCTGTGCTTTGACAGCTCCATTGGTGTTGGTGCTGACAGCTGCGGCCACTGACTCTGCCCTTCACTTTGATCCTCTCCCAGGACTGCTCCCATCACTGACAAAACCTCTTCCTTTGTTTTTACATTCTGCCATGCCCTCACTTTAGCAGGCGAGCCCTCAACACTGCTCCTCCGGCACTGGGATGTGGTCCTGCCCTGGGGACAGAGCCCTCCTGGCACCCACTTACCCACCACCATGCTCTCCTTTGGTGTCCTGGGCAGCAGGCCCTGCTCTGTTGCAGCCTGATAAAATATGTATATTCTATTGAAAAACCAAGTACATTGCACAAACCAGAGGAAATTTGTGCTTGAGAAGCACAGCTTGAGGCTGGTACCTGGGGCTGTTTTCCAAGGGCCAGGATTAGATCTTGGGTGTTACTGCCCAGATTATAAAGATGTTCAGCATCCATGGGTAGTATTTATGGTGGCTGCTTGAAGCTCTGACTGCTGGCAGTGGCTGATCTCTCACTGAGACCATATTTTTGTGTGGGTGAGGCGTAGGACAAGAGAGTGAATCCAGGCAGACGTGCCTTGAGTCTATAGACTGGATGGCAGGTGGAGATAGGAAAGGCTCCATCTGCAGATGCAGAGCAGGAAAATTGCTATAATTCTGGCTTCTTTGCCCAAATCCTTCCCTTTCATCACCTCTTCCTGTTGGAGCAGGCAGCCCCAGGAGGTGGTGGAAGAAACATGGAGGTGTTGGAGGAACAGGGAGATGCAGCACTGAGGGATGTGGTCAGTGGGAATGGGTTGGGTTTGGACTGGGTGATCTTAGAGATCTGCTGTGCAGGCTGATTGCTTTCAGATACCAGTAGCATCTCACTATTTTGGCCATGAGCCCAAACCTTTCAGCACCTTCTGTGTCCCTGTGAGGAGGACAAGGGGTGCAATCCTCCATCATCCCCAGCTGTGGTGGCTGTTGCTCTCTGTTCCTCCTTTACTCTTTCTCCAGTGGGACGTAGCTTTGTTTCAGCACAATTTGCCCAGCACCAGTGGTATCTCCACCAGAACCAGTTGCTTCTCCATATTGGGGCCCTGGGCTATGTGGAAAGCAAAGGACTGTTTCTGGGTAGGACCCCCACCCTTTGCACTGGTCTCCCTCTTGCAGAAGTGGAGCAAAGCATGCAATATGAATGAGCCGCCGCAGCCTGTCGCGTGCTGCCGGGCTGTACCCTGATTCGATTAGCACTGATGTTTCTTTCATGAGCAAAAGGCTTTCTCCTCTACGGAGCTCTTTGCTGAGCTCAGTCACGGAAGCAGACGGCTGATTAACCACCCGCTGCCTGCAGCTCCTGCCTGCTGCTGGCCCCCTCCCTGCCTGCTGCCTCCATCCTGCTGCTCCTGAGCAAGCCCTCACCCTGCAGCCTGTACCTGCCTTCCTTCTTCTTCCCAGGCTGCTGTTTGCCACAGGTCCATCCTACTCCAAAGGTTCTGGGTTGTTTTTTTTTCCATGACGTGGTGGCGTGGTGGGGCTGGATATGGCCGGACATGGGGAAGGGATGCTTATGGGATGAAGGACAGAGAATCATTGCATCATTCCAGTTGGGAAAGACCTCTAAGATCACCCAGTCTGACCATCTGTATTGCCCACCTCCTGCACAGGCTCAGCTCCCACGCACTGGCCATGCTGATGAATGCTCTCCCTTCAGCACAGTCTTGATGATTTTCCTAACGACCAGGCTTGCAATAATAAGCCTGGCTCCTGAGAATTCTGCTGCTTTATTTCAGGCAGTTAATTGTACCTCACAAGGACATTCTGGCTGCTCATTCCTGCTGTTCCCATTTTGTTGTTGTCTGGGACACCGTGAGATCTAATGGGCTTCCTCAGAGCTGTGGCAGGGAGAAGGGGACACTGCAAAGCCTGTTGTGTGTCTGTCCCTGTAAGGTAACCTTGAGTCTGATGTGCACCACCAGAGCCTTGTGCAGTGCCATTTAGATCAACTTTCTTTGTGCCTCACTCCCCACACCGGGCTCATGCTTGGCATGAACTTGGCTGCCTCTTTCCCAAGGAAGAAGCTGCAGGAGGTTTGCTGCAGTGCATGGGGTTGCACTGTTATTTGAAGGTGTGATTAACTCCGGAGCTAATTCTAATGCCCTCACACCACTTTGAACATGGGGAAAGAACAGCCCTGGGTGCACAGCAGCTCAAATAGATGCAGCAGCGATGCGTGGAGAGCTGAGGGCACCAAGCAGCCTCGCTGCAATGGTGACAACAGCTGAAGGGCTGACCCAGTTCTTACCCAGCAAAGGCCGTTTTCGGGAGCACATCCCCAGCTCAGCGCTGCCCCATCGCTGCACTCCGGTGCTGCTGCCAGACTCTGCCTGTAGCTCTGCCTTCACCTCCAGCGAGCAGCGATCCCGCAGCCCCTGGGAGCACTTGACACGCGAATCCTCTCGCTCAGACAGCGCTTTACACGCTATTGCTGGCACAACACAGCAAGCAGCCAGGGGTTTCTCTGACTCACACGCTCCTCCCTGCAGCTCTCCGGGCTTGTCCTTTCCCTGGCCGTCACAACAAAGCCAGCGGCAGTCTGTGGCCTTCCTCTGCTCCCTGTGTTCTGCATCCTCGGAGCACATCCCTCAGCCTCTCTCCATAGGAGGGGTGCTCCAGCCCTTTGAGCATCTTCGCGGCCTCTTCTAGATCCGCTTGAACACCTCCACATCTGGATCATTGGACCCAGTGCTGGGCTGCCCAGTTCAAGGCAGGCAGGGAACTGCTGGGGAGAGCCCAGCGGAGGGCTGCAGAGAAATCAGGGCCTGGAGCATCTCCTGTATGAGGAAAGGCTGAGAGCCCTGAGGCTGTTCAGTGTGGGGAGGAGAAGGTTGGGAGGGGATCTGAGCAACACTTAGAAATACCTGCAGGGTATTCCTAAGTGGATGGGGCCAGGCTCTTTTTGGTGGTGCCCAGAGACAGGGTGAGGGGCAACAGGCACAAAGTGGAACCCAGGAGTTCCATATGAATGTCAGAAAAATTTGAAGATGACAGAGCATTGGGACAAGCTACCCTGAATGTTCCTGTGCTGCCATAAGTCTGTATAGCAAAAGGTAAATAGCTAATCTGTGCACAAGCATGCCTGGGGGGCTCCGATAATCCTGGGGCTGCATGCAGAGCCAAGCAGAGCTGCAATGGCCAGGGCAGAACTGGGAGGATGCATCTGATGTGCATTGCTCCTGGACATCAGGCTTTGGACTCCATCTGCTGTAATAAATGTGGAATTTCCTCAGCTCGCACTCAGCTGACAACACAGTGCTGCCAGGGCTTAGCAGCAAGCAGGACAAAAGTAGGTCACATGGGGAAAAGCGAAGACATGGCTGCAACCCTTGAGAAGCTGAGGTGTCTCCCAGGAAGGCTGAATCCTCCACTCATTACTGATGGTAGGGGTGCTCTAGCTCAGCAGAATAAAGCCGTCAGTTGTTCCAGCATTGCTAATGTGAGTCAGAGCTGTTTGGTGAGTCCTGGTGTGACACAGTTTTCAGTGCTGCCTGGATGTCAAGCACTGTGAGGCAGCCTGGAACACTCCAGCAGGACCTGCTGCTGTTTTGGGGAGCCTCAAGCACTGCTTTCACTCTTCCAGACCCATTTAGCATCACGCTTCTGAATGGGACCCATGCCCAGGGTTGTGCCTCTCCCTGCCTGCATCCCTCCTGCTCCCTGCACCACTGAGGCTGCAGAAGGGAACCGATCCCACACTGCAGGGCTGGGGCTGACAGCATTCAGCTCCACCATCGGGGACGTGTGGGCAGCTCCTGCCCATCTGTGTGTGAGGAACGAGAAAATACAGACTGGTGATTTTCTCTGGGGGGCTGAGCACAGATCAATCTCACTAGCTCTGTGAAGCCTAAAGGACACCTTGAAAACTTCTTTGCTTTTGTCAGGAAAGGAGCTGATTTCTTGTTTTTCTGGGGTTCCTTGGGGACTTCCCCACAGATTTCCAGCAATGAAGAGCATCTTCCCCACACCCACCTTGCTCGCCTCTGTTCCTCCCCCTGGCACCCAAGGGCTGATGTAGAGCCCTAAGGGGAGGGCTGTTCATGGCAGGGGAGTTGGACTAGATGACCTTTAAGGACGCCTTCCAACTCAAATGATTGGAGATCTTATGATCTCTTATGATCTCCAGTTGGGTTGCGGATACCATGGATCCATTTTCAGGGGTGCATTCTCTGCCCCCTGTTGCCCATTCTCAAGAGACTTCAGCTCTCCGAATGGGGAGCACAGACCCATCTGCAGAAGGGAGAGACCTTCATCCCAGCCCCACAGCTCTCCCAGTATTCCCACTCCATCCCCTGCCCACGACCCCACAGTGACATAAGGCCACCCCATCCCTTACCTTGCTCCGGATGGGAGATCTCACCATATGCATGGAAACATCCCTGCGTCCCACCAGCTCCAGGCAGGGCCCCTCGCTTTGATACTGTAATTTAGCTACACGGAAACAGTTGTGTTCTGAAATTAAGCATACAAGGAGCTCTCCTTAAGCCAGGGGAATTATTTCCACATCATTTCAAATTTTCTGCTCTATTAATTTCCTTCTAGCCTGTCATTTTCTTCATTTGTCCCAAGGCTCCTGGGGTTCGGCTAAGCCAGCACTAGGTGGGATGTGCAGTTCCTTTTCCTTTGGCCAAGTCCTGGTAACTATATGGACACTTAGATTTTGGAGGTTCAGACAGGTTCCCAGCTCCCAGACAGTCCAGAGCTCCCAAGGAGCAATGGGTGAGGAGCATCATCTCTTGGCATGGCCTTTCTGTAGAGATGTTGGCACTGCTGGGGGCTGCTGCCATATCTTGAGCCATTAGGTTGGAAAAGAGCTGTAAGATCATCCAGACTAGTGGCATGGAGCCATGATTTCAGTGCTATTCACACACAGCCCCAAGATGCACCCCACTCCTCTGCCTCGGTGCTGACCTACATATGCCATCTTGACACCATGAACTCTTAAAAACGAGTCCTTAAAAACAGGAGTCCATCTGAATGACTCCAGGCCAAATGTGAGGTTCATTGCCTTGCTGCAATGGGAGTTCAGCCCTCTCTCCTCCCTTCACCATTCAGAAACAAGAGGTGTTGAAAGAGCCAGTCCAGAGAACTGGATTTAGGAACTAGGAAGTCGACCAGTGTTGTGCTGGTGGCTTGGGCAGCTCTTATTGCTCTGTGTTCATGGTGTCTTTTGGGGGCAGCAAGACTTTGGGGACAGAAGATGGTGCAGATGTAGTGACCATGTGCTTGGCTGGACCGTACTCTGAGCACCTGATCGAGCTGCAGATGTCCCTGTTCAATGTAGGGGAGCTGAAAACAGGTGGCCTTTAAAGGTCCCTTCCAATTCCAATGATTCTATGATCTTGGGCTCTGTTCTTGTGCTGCAGGTGAGCGCTGGAATTGGGCTGTTCTATAGCACTGAGGGATGGATTAATCCCCCTCCCCAATCTTCATCCATTTCCCTCCCTGTGGTGGTCTCTCATTAGCATCCCACTGCTGTCCTCCAGCTGCTTTCCCTGCTTACCCCATTTCTGAGGCTATCGTAGGACTTTATGAATCATTTATCTTAAAGCAGCAATTATTGTCCAAACAACTTATTAATACCGTGGGTATCAGCTTGCTCAAAGCATCAGAGGCAAAGCGTGAGGCATAAACATTACAGAAGATGGATTGAGAGAAGGATTGTCTCAATTATGCAAAACCCCCCCATCCTCTCCCCACTCACATGAGCAATTTCAGGGACACCTACCGGGCACCCAGCCTCAGCATCTCCCCAGCATCAGGCTGAAAGGCAGAAGGAAGGAATTAGGCAGCAATGAATGAGAAAGGCAGCTGTGCTCAAAGCACGCAGTTGAGCATGATGTCATGCCATAGAACCATAGAATGGCTTGGGTTGGAAGGGATATTAAAGATCATTGAGCTCCAATCTCCAGACCATGGGCAGAGTTGCCAAGTATTAGATCAGCCTGCCCAGGGCCCCATCTAAAACAGTCACCTATTGCCTTCAGTGGTGATCACTGAGCCCTGGAAGATCAGGTGGCTCTGAGCACCTTCAATTGGCCATAGCTATGGCAACTCAAGGGTGCAGAACCAACTCAGGGAGCAGGATTGATGTACCTGCAAGCATTGCCCATAGAGGCAATGGGCTGGGATGTTTCCAAAGTCATTATGTGGGATCTGAGAAGGGTGATCCCTTGGCATGGCATATTCCAAGCAAACTGAAAGAGTAACACTGAGCTGTCTGTAAAAAGCTGCCTTTCTGCACAGGATAAACAACACAACCCCATGCATCTGGTCAGTGGGGAAAACTTCAAAGTGGAAAACAAAGCAAATTTAGTCACAGCTGCAAATCCTGCTAGGATAAATCGTGTTTGCACAACCTCAATTACTTCAGTTGGTGTGTGCAATATAACGCATTGGATTTCCTGGTGACGGTTGATATGGCAGCATTGCTCTGCCCAATCCAACACCTGTCAGCTATGATCTGATCCAAGTCCTTAAAGGATGAAGAATGCCCCAAATGGGTTCATGTTGGATATTAGAATGGCTGAGCACTGGCACAGGCTGCCCGGGGAGGTGGTGGGGTCGTGGTCCCTGGAGATGTGAAAGGACAGATGTGATACTTAGAGACGTGGTTTATTGTCAGTACTGATGGTAGGTAGGCAGTTGGACTGGGTGACCTTAGGGGTCTTTTCTAGCCTTAATGATTCTGTGATTCTAAATGTCCCTATGAGTACTGAGCACCCTCTGGGGTGCTGGGGGCAAGAGGAGGGAGCAGCCCCTGGGGACTCAGTTTTATTCTAACTGTGAAAATCAGTTCACAGAATGGTTGGATTGGAAGGGACCTTAAAGCCCATCCAGATCCAATCCAATACTGTGGGCTGGTTGCCCCCAGTAGGATCAGGTTGTCCAGGGCCGTATCCAGCCTGGCCCTATCCATCCTCCAGGGATGGGACACTCACAGCTTCTCTTCTTCCCCCTGCTCATAAACTCTCCTCAAGCTTGAATGCTCCCATCTCCCTCAGCCTTTCTTGGTAAGATGAAGCCACTCACCCTGGAGGGAGAACTTCAGTGCATCACGTGGCAGGGACAGGTTCAGAGTGGGGACAGAAACCCTTGGTGTGATGCTTGGCGTTGAGTGGGATCTTCTCACCTTGCAAGGAAGAGGGATGAAATCGCAACAAGAAAGATGTGTGTAAGGCGTATGTCAGCTCCAGGGCAAGAACCCAATTCTGCATTGCTGTTATGTGACAATGTGGAGAGGAGAGGTTCTACCTCTCCCTGTCCCAGCACGCTGCATGTGCCAGCCCCTCCGGGAGCATCACCAGTGCAGGTTGGGGATTGAAGCCTTTATAGAGACTTCTTCAAAGCCGCCGTGTTTGAGGCTGGGGTCACTGTGAGGCCGTTCCCTGACGCTTCTCTATGAGCTCTTCCATCCACCCTCCCCCCCTCCCACAAACACACAAAGCTGTTTTCAAATGAATTAAAATGAATCACCTCTACTCTGCTGACAAACTTTTCTCCTCCTTTCTCCCCTTTGAAGGCTGCTCAAAACATGCTAGACTTATCAAGAGTAATTTTAGAGGAAAACAGAGGAAAAATATGCAAACTACAGACTCAGGCCCCTGAAGACTAAAGCAGCATCGAAGAGCTCTTCTAAGGAGTGTGGATGCAATGAGGCTGCCTTATCTCCGAGTCAGCGCTGGAGTAGAGAGCCACGTAACGAGGGACTATTTCCCATCTGCTGCATAAATCTAAAGTTACTTCAGGCAGAATGAGGAATCAGAAGGTACTTCAAAGGCATTTTAGCTCTGTATCTGTGTCAAACTGCAGCTCTAAGCACTCTGTGTTGCCCTCCTATTAAAGATGAACTTTTGTACTCTGTTAGACATCTTAAAAAGCATAAAACATAAGTTCATTTGCTTTTCAAGTACTCCCACCCCCACCCCCTGCTCGGATCCTTTGCAAAATAGGAGACTGTTCGGGTATTTGTGAACAAACAACCTTGGCTTTGTGCAGTGGTTTCATCTCACTGCCAGCATGGCTGTGTTGGGTGCAGCTGAAGTTCTCTGGGTTGCAAAGGGAAAGTCTCCATTGGGACACGGTGGGAGCATCCTGGGACAGGCTCCTGCCTCATAGAGCCTTAGAATCATTGAGTTGGAAGGGATCCTTAAAGGTCCGACTCCACACACCTACAGCTACTTCTCATGCTGCCCCTCCCTCTTTCTGCCACTTAAGTTTTGTGCCAGGGGAGACATGGCTGCACCTGGGGGAGTGTGGTCAAGGGGGGATTGACTCAGTGCAACCTTTTCCCCTGCAGAGTTTGCGGCTTTATCAACATATTCTCCAGAATGAGATGAATTTCCTGCTGTGAAAATTGGATTCCTTTGTTATAAGATGGCACCAAGCCATGTGTCTTGTGTGGGGTGCACCCTAACAAGGCATACCAATGCAGGACCCCATGAGCGCCAAGAGCAGGGTGGGATGTGCAATGATTGGCCATGGCTGGAGTCAGTTTATGGCACTGAAGCAAAACAAAGAGCTTTGCTCATTGCAAAAGCTACATTAATTCCTGGATTCGTTGGAAGATCTGGAGTTTGGTCTGTGCTTTATGTGGCATTTCCTGAAAGAAATGCAGCTCTGCTTCTCCAATGAGCCAACCACCTGTACACTGCAGATGGGGCAGCAGGGAGGGAGGATGACCCTATAAGGATGCACTCACCCATCTGGGAAGGATGGGAGTCATGGCCATGTGTAGAATCACAGAATCATAGAATACCCTGAGCTGGAAGGGACCCACATGAATCCTTGAGCCCAACCCCTGGCTTCACACAACACTACCCAAACCCTATGGCTGAGTATTCATAGGGGAAGTGGAAACAGAGCAAGGAGGAGCTCACAGTCTGGACACGTTTGACCACATAATTCTCCTCTACATCCTTTTTGACTCTTTCCCAAGACTTGGGGGACATGACTACTCTCTACTCATCTCAGGATGCTTTCTGCATGCATTATGCTTATCCAGGTGCCTACTGAGTCTGTTCATCACTGCATTTTGCACTGAGCTCTTGATGTGGCATTCAGGCCTGACGGCCACGTGCTCTCCAGATGGCCATGGGTATTTTAAATGGATTGCTGTCACATCTGTCACCTTCCACAACACTTTGATCAGTGCACTGGAGATTGTAGGCCATCTGATTTCCTCTAGAAGTCTCGTGTGAGTCCCACATGGCCTTGGCCCTTTGTGACTATGCAGGTGCTTGCTTTGCTCTGTGCCTATTCCTCTAACCCCTTCCAGAGGACCTCTCAGATTTCTACACTGAAAGAGGCCCTCGTGGTGTGGAATCACCTCCATGATGTGATATGTGCAGAATGCCACTGCAAACTGAGCTTTATTTTGAGGGGAAATCTACCCTCTCCTCCTCCCATCCTCCTTTTATACACTGTCGTCTCTCACCCCCATCAATCTCCTGATGATACCAGCTCCTAAAACACAGGGGGAAATGGAATTCTTAGTTTTTAAGCTGCTAGCAAGTCCCCTTTTAAAATATTTAATCCAATTCATTATGGTTTGGTGCTTCGTTTCCCGGGCTCTGGGCATTCTTCTACTTTCCTCATTTGGATAGTAATTTTTCTTTCTTTTTTAAAGGGATTGGTTCAATTTGCACTTTAACCACAGCGGCCTTAAAAACCTAACGGTTGTGTTGTACGGTGCTTAGAAGAGCATTACTCCAATAAAGGGCATTTCTGAGAACAATGCTTATAAACCCTTGCTTATATTCCTATTTTTTTAATAAATAATAATAATAAAGATGTCTACTACTGCCCTTTATCATATTGGGAGATAGATAACAGAAGCAGTTATGAACTAACAAGCGTGGCCAAGACCCCAGAATGGATTTACCTCGTTTGAGAGGCTTTTCCATTAATTTGTTTCACTCCAGGCAAATTATATGTGCCTCTCAAATTGGGCTTAGTGAAGATCTTAGTCACAAACAATTGGTCTCAAACCTCAGAGATCAAGGGTAGTTGATATCTCTTTTTTCCTGTAATCTAATTTGATTCCCAATAGTGTGTGGCTAATGCGGGCATACAATGCACCAGATGAAGCGTTTGCAGCAGAGACAGGGACATATAGGGCGGTGTTAAGATCTTACTTAGGTTATTATCTGAAGCTCAGAATGGAATGACAGTTGCGACAAGTGCTGGGAGGATTTGGGGAATGGAGGCATTGCTTTGCACGCAGCTGACACAAGCGGGGCTGAGAAAGGAGATCTCCATCTTTTAAACGTGCTTTGGGTGATATAAATAATGAGAAGAAAAAAAGGGAATGATCTGATTTTGGTGACTATTCTTTTATCACGTGAAATCTGCATAAACTGCCTGTGACCACACTGACACGGAAAATTAAGAGATTCGTATGCACACAAAGAGGAATGGGTTCCCAAGCAGGGAGAAGGGGACAAAGAGCCCTGAGATTAATACCATAGCAAAGGGTCAAGGCAGAAGTGAGCCCCGTGTTAGAAATGCAACTACTCATTACGGCAGAATAGCAGCATCCCCCTGAGAGGCTGAAAAGGATGGTCCATCACTGTCTGCTCACATCTCTTTGTTGGGGTGGTTATCCTTGCCTCAGACCCACTGACTGCCTGCAGAGCCAGAAAGGACTCTTCTCCTTAATACTTTTTCCCATCGCTCCACCTTTTGGTTCTATTTTATGCAGAAGCAACAAAACAGATGGAACAATGCAGGATAGGACCAGCCAGGCCTTGCTCAACCATCACCATATCTAAGGTCAGGAAAGAAGCTTCCCTCGCTAGAGAGGATGGTTATTTTGATAAGACAAGGGGGAACGACTTTAAACTAACAGAGGGGAGATTTAAGTTAGATGCTAGGAAGACGATTGTTGGAACTGGATCATCTTTAAGGTCCCTTCCAATCCAAGACATTCTATAGTTCTATGATTCTATGATTATCCCTCCATACTGTAGGATTTGTCTTCTTCCTTCTAAGATTAGCTGGAATTTCCTCCAGAGATATTGCCTGCTCTCCATTTTCTTCCTTGATACCTACAGGGAACTGCAATAATAACATGTATTTGCCTTCATATTTTATAAGTCTTCTTAATGTGTTTTGGGGCAAAGGACTGAGGGGAGGTCTGAGCTTCTCCTTAGAAGCACTGTGATCAAACCCTGCAGCCCACCTCTGGGCTGTGCCAATGGACGGGTTATATTTGCTGTCATCTCCAATAGAGAAACTGGGAGTGCAGGACTGGGGTTGACCTGTCTATATTCTGTAAATTTATTCTGTAGAGATTATAGTAATTTTCCAGGCTCCAAGACCCTTAACCAAGCCTTATACAGAGGACAGTTGCCCATGACCATTAGAAAGCATGAACTTTGTCTCAAAGATTCCTGATACAGGTAGGATAAGTAACCATGCATTACTCACCCTTGCCAATTCATCTCAAACAACAGACAGCTTGAAGCATGGAGAATGATGCTCGGGTCACTTGGATCACTACAAACATGGCAGCATTTGATGGTGCATAACAAAAAAAATACTCTAGTCTTCAAGGAATATGTGGCAATGGGATGGCACGACCCAAAAGAGGAGCTGTGGGGATAGCCATGAAGACCTGACACCTATTGGTGACTGGGCATGTGCCAGCAGATGCGGTCAGCGGCCTCATTCACTTGTCTTTGTAAGGTGATAATTAATCTCTCTGAGCATGGGTATAATTAATACAAATCCTTACCAAGTGTCTACTCCTGGTGCCAGATTGGCTCCAAATCTGCCTCCTGTGCTCCAAATCTCCTTCTCAGCCTTGCTCCCATACCCAGCCCAGAGACTGATGCTCCATGACAAACCACGTGCTGGTGTCTCCCAGGTGGTTCCTACTGGGTTTGTCATATAGAAAACATGCAGAGCCTAAGGACTGGACAAGTAGCCTCACCTCTGAGAAAAATAGTGCATCATGGACCAAGCTGCACCATCCTAGAGAGGTAAATGAGAGGGTGATGTGGTGTAGATTGTCCTTTTGCACTCTCTGCTCCAAAATGTGCTGCTCAGCCCACTGCAAAATGCCCCTGAAGATGCCAGAGGCCATGGAGAGGCCCAGGATTTTTGTGAGGACCAGGCAGTCGTGTTTGATTACCAGCAGATGGGGGATGCACACAGAGATAATTAATTAATTGAGACTTTCCCAGTCTCCAGACTTTGGTTTCTATTGATCTCAGTTTTATCTGGAGTAATAGAGACAATTAGGAGGGAACACAGAGGCAGAAGTTAATTACCAACCGAATGGAAACTGTGGCTTTCAATTTATTAAACTTTTATCACAAAGGAGCACTGGGAAGGGCCCCTGTGCCTCCCCATGTCCCCTGCACCACACCAGGCACTCCCCACACTTGGTGATCAATAATAAATGATAGACTTGTCCTCCTTCTGAGCAGGGCCAGCGCTCTCTCACTAAGCCCCAGGGTACCAAACCCTCAGAGAAGAGCATCTGGGCTGCTTGGATGGGCAGCATTCCCTCCCGACGGGAGCTTGGAGCTGCCTGTGTTGCACTGCAGTGAGCTGCTGCCAGCCCCACTGCGTCCTGCTGTGCTGATGGCTCTGGTAGGCAGAAGCTGCTCTGCGGGGGCCGGGAACAACTCATTGCTATTCCTGTCCTGAGCCTGCAGTGGAAGGCAGCCCTGCCTGCCCGCAGCATCGGGATGCTGCAGCTGTATCCCACTGGCAGATAACTGAGGCTGTAGTCCCAAATGTAGCGTCCAAGTCAGACCGCACTGCTGAGGGTCTTGGCCAATGGAGCTTTGAAAACTTCCAGGGATGGGGATCCCACAAGCTGCACCATTTGTATAGGGATGTTTTTGATTATGCCTCATTGAACTGAGTGCTATTCCTGTATTCTCCCATCCTTTCACTCTGTATTTCTGCCTCCTTTAAAAACCTCTACTTAAGGCAGTGAAAGGTAGAGAATAACAGAATCATTAAAGTTGGGAAAGACCTCTAAGATCATCCAGTCCAACCCCAATCCACCCCAACATGCCCACTGACCACATCTCTCAATGCCATATCTCCATGTTCCTTGAACACCTCCAGGGATGGTGACCACACAACCTATCTGGGCAGATGTACCAGCACTCAACCAGTCTTTTAGAGAAGCTTTTCCCACTATCCAACCTGAAATTAGGTGGAGCTCTATCTCTCCCTCCCTGAGTTGGAATAGCAGTAGGTCCCTTGGTCACTTTTTGCATGTCCTCTTCTCTAGCCCCTACCCATCTGCACAGCTGCCCAGGGAGGTGGGAGGGTCACCATCCATGGAGGTGTTCAAGGATGGAGATGTGGCACTGAGGGATGTGGTCAGTGGGCATGGTGGGGTGGGTTGAGGTTGGACTGGACGATCTTAGAGGTCTTTTCCAAACTTAATGATTCCATGATCTGTTGTGTGGAATGGCCAGAATGGCACACCGTGCTCTACTATGGCTATTTACATGCTGAGTAGAGGGCATAATGGCTTTCTTGGATGTGTCAGATATAGACCAGGCTAAGGATAGCCCACATCACCTCTGGCTCAAGCTGGTCTGATCTAAACCATACTCAGTATGGTCAGGTCACGACCATACTGGTCATTACTGGCCTGAGCCAAACTGCAGATCTCTGCACCACCAGAACCTTCTTTTGGGTCCTATATGAGCACATTAAAGCTCTCATCCCAGGATCGACACAGTCAGCTCTATTGTGCTACAAAAGTGACTGTTTTTTACCACGTATTTAAGACAGTTCTGTTTCCTCACAAGTCTTTTTCTGAAGCATCATGTCAAAAGACCAAGATTTGTGATATTCCCTCAGCAACAACTGCCTATTTCACTGAGGTCACAGGTTTAAGGTTCTTAATGTGAGTCGGAGCTGCACTGGATTGCAAAGGGAAAAGCACTGTGGAACAGCTGACTTGCTGATGGCTGTGTGTGCATACTCTCAGAAATTAAGCAGTTGGGGGCCTGACCAGTATTTGACTAGGATGCAGATTTTAAATCCCTGGTATGGAAAGCACAAGCCAATTAGTCATGCTTAAATACATGGGAGATTGCTGGAGCCCCGAGCCTGCATGAGCTGTAAGACTTGATTCTGCCCTGCTAGAGAACCGATTTGCAGGGAAATAGGGGAGGGCATATTTTCTCAAGGTCAAACATATCAGCTTGGAGGATGGGATGTTTTAATACAATTAAATAAATGGCAGATTAACCTCCACAGCCTTGATTAGCCTTATACTGGGATTCACAGGTGAAGCAAAAACACAAAGAAAACAATCTACAGTTAAAGGGATTTGAGTATACGACTTTCCATTGCAGCTCTTAATGTGTTCTGTGATGCTGTAGTAAAGAGGAACACAGTTTTGGAGTTGTGTCTCTCCTGACCCAACAAGGTCTGGGTCATCATTCATTTACGTGTCACTCAGAGCATCCTCCTGCAAGCCTGTAAATCCTAAATTCGATCTGATTTAAGTCTGATTACTTTCCCCTCCACTTGAGAGAATTAATTAATCTCCAGCTCTACTCTAGGCTTTTTTTTCCCCCAGTCAATGAAAGGAGGAAGGAAAGGGTGGTGTATGTGTCATTAATCATCATTACATTTGTGACTCCGGAATTAGCTTGCCATGAAAGCCAGAACTTGTACAGTATAGGAACTCTGCCACATCTGAACCTCTGCGGAGTTTTCCAGAGAGAAACTGAGGTTTGAGAGAGGAATGACCCTCACGTGGATCATAGTATCAATAGAATCATAGGATGGCCTGGGTTGAAAAGGATCACAATGACCATCTCATTTCAACCCCTTGCTATGTGCAGGGTCACCAACCACCAGACCAGGCTGCCCAGAGCTACATTGCATCCACAACATCCTTGGCAACCTGTTCCAGTGTGTCACCACCTTCTGTGTGTGTCAGTCTCCACCACAGTGAAGAATCTCTATACAAATCATTACAGCTCCAGGAAGTCTACACTCGAATCAAGCCAGAGCTTCATGTCACTGATTGCCATTGCCCATAGCTCCCTTGAGGTGTCCAACTTCATGTCCTCTATATCTCCCTCGGGATGCCCAATTTGATGCCCAGAGCTGGCTCCATTTGCCACATACAAAGTTTTCCTTCCACTCTACACAGCGCATGGCCTCGAGGTGCACAGGGAAGATAAGGGATTAAGAAAGCATTTCCCTGCAGCAAGCCTTGCCTTCCAGGCAGAGCTCATCTGCCTCCATCTCTTCCCCTTTTATTTAGTTTAAGTGAAATAGTACAAGGAGACTTTCAAGGCTCACAGTGGTCTCTCCAAGTGTAAGACCCTGTGCCTGCATCCTGCTGGGAGTGCTGAGTGCTTTTGGAGGGCGAGGGGAAAGGTCCCATCTCACAGAGCCTGTGCTGTATGGATCTTGGTGACAGTGCTACCCAGCTTCATTCACCTTCTGAAACATTAATAGAAGCAATGAGCACAGTGCACCAGAGCAATCTCCCCAAGCATCCCTCCTCTTCTCCTTCCTGACACACCTCGGAGGACTTTGTGTTTAAATGACACTTCAAGCCACACAAAGCATCTGCCCAGGCATTGCTTTCCAGGATACAGCCCCTCTCGGATGAATGTGACCCACCTGCATCGGCCTTTGATGTGTGACCTTGCAACCAGCCTTGTTGAAACGTATGCCTCCGAAATGAGCCCACCTTAGCCAGGACACAGCATTACACTGTCATTACTGATTGCACGTCTTCCTTTCTCTCTGCCTCCCTGTAAATAATGTATCTTAATAACCACGCACGCAGAGCAGGCTGCCTTTAACAGACACTGCCTAGAGTAGCCGTGCTGAGGAAGCACATTCACTCACGCTATGCCTCAAAGCTCTTCATTAGTACATCAGAAAAGGCCAGAAAAGCAATGCAAATATTCTGATCAGTGCTTTCAGAAGGATTTACCATCCCTCCCTGGGTTGGGAGTCTCTCCCTGCCCCCAGCTCTGCTGCAGCCTTCCTCTGAGTCTGCCCAGCACCTTCTGGATCTATTAGAGTCTTATAAAACAATGTGGCCACCACACTGTCTTCCCCTTTCCTCTGCTTTCCATCTAGCTGCAGCTCTTTAATCCTTCAGTCAAGCACTATGGGCTCAGAGCCAGCTTTGGACCAGGATCCATCTGCCTTTCCCCACAAACTACAGGGCTCAGCAAGTGCAAACCATCCCTGGATGCAGGATCACAGTGACAACACCTCTGTGCCAATGCCCACTGTTGGGACACAGGGAAGGTACCCAGAGAAGATATGGATACCCCATCTTTGTCAGTATTCAAGTCCAGGCTGGATGGGGAGCAACCCAGATGAGCAGAAGCTGTCTTTGCCCATGCAGGAGAATGGAACTGGATGGGCTTTAAGGTCACTTCCAACCTAATCCATTCCCTGATTCTGTGACCCTATGAAACCTTGCAAAGCCACCAGGTCCACCATGGACATGCCCCTGAACCCAGCCAAGCCAGCACTACTCCACTGGTGCTGATGAGCAGATCTGAAACTCTACTTTGCAGAGCTCATGTTCTCCTTTGTACAAGCTTTTTCACCTGGAAAGCTCCTCGCTTTCACCAAGTGGATGACACCAGCTGAATTTGCCATGATTCGAGGTGTTATTACAATGAATGCAAGCTTGAATTAATAATGGCACTTTGAAGCCACTCTCTGTGCTTGCCTGAATCCCTCCTGCTGCACGACTGGCACTGTGCTGCCGAGGAACCGCATGCACGCTGCTTCATTTTGCAATAATAATAGCCTTCCTCTAAGAGAGATAAACAGCGTGCAGAGGTTTTGCTGGCAAAACACAACTCCAAATGAACTGATAAAAATGGTTCACAAAAGGCTATTTCCAGCTACTCCACCCAGCTGGAGCTGCCTCTCCTCCCTGTCTTGCAAGGCAGCCATTGCAGAGGATGCACCACCTGTGCAGGGAAAAGCTGCAAGGATGTGCTGGGAGCAACACCAAAAGTTGTGCTCTGAGATACCTCCAACTCTGGAGCAGAGCCAGAGCCATTTACTCTGAATGTCCCAAGTCACTTTTGTGACAGATCCTCACGCAAAGCAGTCGCAGCAGCCCTTCCCTTCCCCTGCTGCTGCTGCTCACTCACTCTCATCAAAATGCAGAGCGTTCCCTTACCTCTGGACAGCTTACAGTAAGCAGTTGTCAGACACTTCTATAATCCCAGGTATAATAAACCATCCCTGGCTGCCTGGTGCCTGTATCTGTCATGTGAGCCAGCTGTGCGTGAGGACAATGCTTTGCATGCAGATTATTTATCTATCCTTTGCCTGATCCAAACAATCCCTAAGCACAATCAGGTAGCAACACCTCCTCCTTCTGGAGTCTGGTTTTAGGACAATGGAGGGAGAGCTGACACTTACCAGGAGCATCCCATGAAGGACCACTTAGCTTAGCCTGAAGCTCTGTGCACGCAGATGGAGGACCACAGCCTTTCTGCCCCTTAGTATCACCTGGGGTGCTGGCAGATCCCCAAACCTACTCCAAATCGCCATTTCAAGCATGGATTAGGAGCCATTACTTCTATTTTGAAGCTGATTTGGGGTTCTTATCTACAGCTTTTGACATCTAAAATATCTGCAGCCTTTTCTAATGCCCAGAGGAGCACAGAGTGTTCAACTCCTGGGAAAGCAACAGCAGCTCATGGGCTGCGGCTTTGGGCCTTCACTCCAGAAAGGGTAATTTGTTGCCCATATACAAATCCAGAGGATGCAACATGCTGAAGAGTCTGTATGGGGAAATGTAGGCAGTATAGACATAATGAAAGTAATGCCTCCGATTTCATTATATTGGCCCACATGTGGATGTTAGTAGTATGGCAGGCTCCAGGCTTGAGGGCCACTTGACAGAACTACTGTTATGCAACACTGTAGGCTTCTAGGACTTTAGGCCTCCTTCTAAGCCTCTAGGCTTAGAATCATCAAGGTTAGAAAAGACCACTAAAGATCATCCAGTCCAACCATCGACCCATCCCCACCGTGCCCTCTAACCATGTCCCTCAATTCCACATCTCCACATTCCTTGACAGCTTCCAGGGGCAGGGACACCACCACATCCCCAGGCAGCCTTCCTGTCTTTCTTTGTGTTTCCATGAGCAATTGCACAAAGTGGGAATTGTCACTCACTCACTCGATGAAAGATGGCCAGTCTGAATCTGACAGCAGCCAGCAAAGGGAAGGAAAGGAGGATCTGTGTCCATATCCCCACAGTACAGCCAAGGATGATGAGGGACCAAAGCATGATGATGCAGCCAGATAGCTACCATCAATCACAGGGCCTCAGCAGAGGCTTCTAAGTATTTAAATCATTAATTAAGATTAATGAAATGCGCTTATGCAGTTTATCTAAGTGCATGTTCTGAAACCGAAACCCAGTCATTAATTAGTGAGTGAGACAATTCGAAGGGCTCAGTCAAATCCCCTCTTAAGCCCCAGTCAGGTACATCAGCATGGCCCCAGGCACATGGCCCTACCCAGACAGCACTACACTACAACACAAGAGCTGAGGCCTGAGAAGAGACACAGTCTGTTTCCCACCAACTTTCCAACCAGTGAATGCTTTTCACTTGGTGGTCCATCCCGTTCAGGGCTGAGAATGGGAGACACAACCTGTTAATCTTTCTTGCAGTTGCAGCAAATGAGAGATTCCAATTGGCTTCCCCAGAATTAATTGATTTGAAAAGCTTGGGGATTAGAGAAGAACCAAAGCTCAATAGAAATCTCATTCCCTGATCTGTCCATCCCAAGGACCCCAGAACCAGCAAGCAGGAAGGCAGCACCTCCCCATGGATACTCATGAGGACAAATTCATCCCACTACAGGGTGAATCAGAAGTGGAAAGTACAACTTCCATTCCATGGATATCAAAATGCCACAGGATGCACAGCTAGAGGATCTTGCATGAGACAGCCTGTGTTCACCTCCTGGGTGACCATAAAGGGCTTCATCCCCTTCTGCCTCCTGGTGCAAAGCCTCAGCCCAAGGTCTGGAGTTTAGAGCTGAGTTTCAGGTCATGTCTCATGGCCACTCAATAGGACATGTGAGAAAACGGAGCCACAGAATGACTTTCTCCACAGTGCAATAAAACAGATAGATAGGTTGGCAGTAAACTGCATCAATTACAGGGAACTCAGTAATTAATTAGAAGCCAGGAGTCCTCCCATCCCTCAGTGAGGCTCTGAAATTAAGAGCTGGAGTGAAGAATAACTTCCAGGCCAGACAACCAGTGCTGGGGCCACACGATTGCCTCCCACGCAGAGACTCACTGAATAGTGCAATTGCCTCCTAGAAGATGTCAATCGATTTGCTTTCCAGTTGGCAGCAAGGACACTGCTTTGACCTCTGCCTGCAGAGAGAGGGGAGAGCATTTAGGTGATGACTGTGGGAGGGGATCCAAACCAGTTAATAGAATTATGAGTGAAAAAAGTGCACTCCTGAACAAAGAATGGGGTGTCTATTGGAAAGAAATAGAAGTGGATGTGTAGGGGTGGGAGCAGAACAGAGCAGAGAGGTCACAGTACATCCCTGCCTGGAAAGCACAAGTCCTGACTCTGCCCTGCATGGCTGCAGCTTGGTTGGGATATTCCTCAGCAAATCTGCTAAGCCAGAGCTTTGCTAATGGTGCCTGCATGGCAGCAGCCGGGGTCCTGACAGCCAGAAGCAAAGGCAATCAAAGCCTCCAAAGCAGCAATCAGACGCCCTCCAAATTGAGCAGACGTGAGAAGTGAGTTTGCAACTTCCGATCGATCAGGCAGCCAAGGTCACTTAGAGGGAAGCTGAGTTCCTGGAGAAGGCACTGTGGTAAGAGAGCTGTAATAGAAATAAGTTGTAATAGTCTCCAGCTGGCATGGACCTCCAGCTGCCACTGACCCAGTTAAGATGAACACTTGCCTACAGGAAACTTGTACTCCATTTTTTGTGGTATTATGATGTCAGGAAAGCCAGATCATGGCAAAGAGAGGAGCCTGGGAAGGGCACATGATATTCAGCTGTGTGTGCAGGACAGGCTGTGGGAGGCAGACGATATGGAAAGGTATGTCACACTGCAGAGTGCATCCATCAGAGCCTTGACCTGAACCCTGACCCTAAACCTAACATTAATCCTAATCCTAACCCTAACCCTAACTCTAACTTTAAACCTAATCACAAACCTAACCCTAGCCCTAACCCTAACCATAACCCTAGCCCTAGTCCTAACTGTAGCCCTAACTCTAGCCCTAACCCTAAACCTAACCATAACCTAATTCTAACCCTAACACTAACTCTAATCCTAACCCTAACTCAAGCCCTAACCTTAACTCTAGCCCTAGCCCTAACCCTAACCCTAACTCTAACCCTAACTCTAACCCTAACTCTAACCCTAACCTGTGTCAGGTCCCCAGAGAGGTGGGAGATTAGTGTCCTTGTGGGCTTTTCAAGATGTAGGTAGAACCATTGCTATCTTGATCTAGTGTTGGGAACAGTCCTGCCATGAACAAGGAGCTGGGCAGGGGATCCTATAGGTCCTTTCATCATCCCTAGTGGGATTCACAGCACTGTGCCTGGTGAACATCACTTATCTGCTAATGAGGGATGATGTGGGGTTTGGGTGGTATAACCCTGAATGTGACCAACACGACCAACCCTGGGCTTGGGGAGATCCTGGCTCCTCAGCCCAGACACAGTGGCTACTGCCTGAAGGAAGGCTTTTCTCCCTTACTGACCTTAAAATGGGCAGGACTGTGCCTTCTGTCTACCCACTGGATTTTGATAAAGCCCTGAATAGCAGCAAGAAGCCAAAAATCTCCCATAGTGGCAAGCAAATCAGCATCACATATGATATCCAGACTTACTTGGCAGCCCATAGTCCTGTGTGTGCATACTTTTCAGCATTCTAGGCTAACTAGACCTCATCAGAGACCAGCACAAGAATTACTTGATTGCAAGCCAGCACCCATCATTTCCCCAAAGCCTTTTTCTTTCTCTCTTTCCCCCTTCTACCCATGGGAAGCAGCCCCAGAGTAACACCAGCGCTGCCAGGCACACCTCAGCACTGCAAAGCAGTACTCCTGTTGCATGCCTTGGGGCTCCTGGAATGCTGACAGCATAGCTCTGGGCACCCTGCTCTGATCCCATCTTATTTATGGCACATCTTTCCTGTCCTCTCCCAGCTATTATTGCTTGAAATGTTGTAATTTAGATTCTGGCTGTGTTTGATTGCAAACTCTTCCAATCTACAAATTTCAGTGATGAGCGCTGGAGCAGCTCATTTACATGCCAAAGTGATCAATCTGAAACTGCTTGTTCCACAAGTGAATAAATAAATAACAGATACATTAAAGGACGAGAAACAACCAGCCATATTAACAAGTAGATGCCTAATAACAAAAAACTCTGACATCCATAACAGAGAACAAGGGGAGGAGGAATGGGACAAGCTTTCTCAGCATTGCCCAGGGCTGCTCAGCATTCATCTATCTCCTCTCATCCTATGAGCCAACAGGGATGCTCGTCAATGCCAAGAGACAGCAAGCAAGGGATGGAGCGTGAAATCCTGGCTTTTAAAGCCCATACCTGTCTTTGTCTTTTACACGTGCTCCATGTAAAGCATCTGTCATGGGAATGACACATCCCCTGGGACAGCAATTAACACATTTTAAACATGGAGTGTCAAGTGCCCACACAGCCTGATTTGCAGCCAGCATGTCAGGAAATCCTTCCAGGGCATCTGAACCACCCCGGCTTCTCATTTCATCCATCAAAACATGGGATGCCAAAGCCATCACGCCTTGCAGGGTGTTTATCTGGTGGTCAGCAGGGCTGGGTGTTTGGGCAGCATAAAAATCATAGCTCTCCAATGTTACAGGCTCTGTTATTCAGGCACCACCAGTGACTGCAGACACACACATGCTCTGAGCAGTCCCATCCCCACAGCTGTGGATGGAAGCCTGGGATGCCGATGGGTGTGTGCATACCTGACAGCACTGATGATGTCCCACCTGCCTGCCTCTGTCATTGCCTCCTGCACTGTGACAGGCGGGTGCAGGCTGCTTGATTTTCCTCCTCTGGCAGCTCCTGCCTGTCACTGCTCAGCACCGCAGGGGATCCCCAGCGGGAAGGCAGCAGGGGAACATCTCTCCTTGTTGTCTGCTGTCAGGCAGATGGTGTGTGGTTGCCAGCACTGGGAAGACAGCAAGGAGGCTTTGCAGGGGTCGTTTTCCTTCCACGAAGAGGTGCAAGGCTGGCACTAACATTGCCCAATAGCACCGTACAGGAGAGCATGAAGGAGGTGAAGGAGCCTGGGTGTCCTGAAAAGAGGAGGAAGATTGTTCATCCAAAGGCAGAAGTGGGCACCTTGATTATATGGGTGCTCACTGGGGGGCCCTGGATCCCCATGGACTCAGTGCTGTTTGCTGTGGGGCTGGATTGTGGGCTGGCCCCTAAGAGCACCTACATCCCATCTCCCATAGGCACCCAGCATCCCGTCTTCTTTGGGCACGGACCTGATTTACACCACCTGGGCTTTACCGCTGTCATCCCCGCCACCTTTAGCCCTGGGTTTGAAGGAAGCTTTGAGCGGCAGGTGACACTAAATGGCTGAGATAGCACTGCCACCTGGTGGTTCTCTGCCGGTGCTCATCAGCCTCACGGACCCGAGGTGCTCCCTGACCCAACATCAGCTTCCAGGAGATGCTGGAAATCCGTGGCCAAGCCCTTAACTTCAGCATTGAAGTGATGTCAAAGGACACGGGACAAAGGACACGGGTACACCAAGACTCAACCATCCATCAAACCTGGACGAAATGATGGAGTGGTCTCATTTTGGCCGTATATTAACAAAAGGTACTAGGGCAGAAATACAATTACTGTCCAGAAGCACCATTTTGTGGAAGGCAGGTTTTTTCAAGCTCACCTGTCATCTTTTCTTGACACCATCACAGGTCCAGCTGACAGAAGAACTGTGTTGATAGAATAAAATTGCATTTTTCTTCTGGGCATCTGATTTATTACAGGATTGACGTTTTGATTAAAGAGTGTGTATTATATTGCATTAAGAAGGCGTGTGAATTAAAGACCAGCTCAGTGACAGATCTCCAAAGGTAACTATTAATGGAGATGTACTGATTAGTGGCTCGTTTTCAAATCGAATCAATCAAGAGGAGAAGAGGGGAATGGAGGAGAGGAGAGGAGAGGAGAGGAGAGGAGAGGAGAGGAGAGGAGAGGAGAGGAGAGGAGAGGAGAGGAGAGGAGAGGAGAGGAGAGGAGAGGAGAGGAGAGGAGAGGAGAGGAGAGGAGAGGAGAGGAGAGGAGAGGAGAGGAGAGGAGAGGAGAGGAGAGGAGAGGAAGAGAAAGGAAGAGGAAGGAAGAGAAAGGAAGAGAAATTACGCCTCTGGTCCCAGTAGAGGGTCAACTGTACCTCCCACTTCAGTATCATCAATGAACTTGCTAAGGATGTATTCAACTCCTACCTTTAGATCATTGATGAAGATGGGGCTATTCCTAGAGCTGAGCTGTGGAGAACACTGTTGTTGCTGCCAACCAGATGTATCCCATTCATTGCAACTCTGAGCTCAGTCATTGAGCTAATTCATCACCCAGCATAGCATGAATTTGTTTATCTCACAGCTAGACAACTTGTCCAGAAGGATGCAATGAGGAACAGTGCCAAAGGCCTTAGTGAAATCCAGAAGATTACATCTATCACCCTCCTCTCATTCACCACCTTGTAACAGAAGATCAAATTACTATGGCAAGACTTCCCTTTCATGAAGCTACGTGGACGGTAACTGACATTAACTCTGTTATCTAAATGCTTTTCAACAGCACATGGTCTGTCTATCCAGGTGCTGAGGTTAGGTTGTAGTCTATAATGTCTTGGATCTTCTGCCTGATTGGTAGTTGGGTATTGTGTTGGTTTGCCTCTGGTCAGCATGGACCTCCCCAGACACCCAAGATCTTTGAGAAGGGTCCAACTCTTATTTCAGCTGATTGCTTCAGCACTCTGGGGTGAAACCCAACAGGCATCACGAGCTAAGGAACATCCTAATGATACAACTGGCCCTGTACAGTTTTGGTGACCTCAGATGGGAAGTCACTGCTCCCCCAGTCATGGTCCTCCAATTCTTAGGTCCAGGGAGCACAAGCTTCATCAGCAATACAAAATCTGAGGAAGAAAAGGCATTGAATGCCTCTGCCTCTTCATTACTTGTTAGGTGAACATCTTCAGTTAATTGTCCTCTGAAATGAGGACATTAGGAACCCCACCACCACATGGGGGGCATTCCTTGCATGGCAGTGCCACCTCACTCTGGGCCTCCCATGTCTTTGTGCCTCCCTGTGCTGCAGGATTTCCCTCTGAGGGGTCAGCATTTTTGCTGAGCAGGCAGTTCCCTGACAGTTCCCAGCACAGCCAGGGTTGAGCGCAGAAAAGAGAACCATGCAAACAAGCAAAACTTGGCACTTCCTCAAAATCTGTGCATGCAATTCCATTCCCCCCAGCCCTGCTCCCAAGGAAGAGCTGCCAGCAAACAGAGCAGCCAGCTCTGGCAGCTCTGTTCTCAATCCAGCAAGGAGGTAAGTCACCCCAAACAGATGGGGACCTCTTTACAGTTCTTGCTGCCTGTCCCTTTTACAAGTGTCTGAAGTAGGAAAAGGGGGAGAAGATGCAGAGTTGCAAATATGCCTTCTCTCCACCATGTGGATGGCTGCATTCTGCAGGTCTGCTCCAGGCTCTTGATACATCTTCAGGATGTTCTTCCTCTGTCCCAGGTCTGTGTGCTGGGGATCTGCATCCCTCTTGCCCTTTACTTTCTTTATTTCTCCATCCTTTCCTGTTTATTCTGTCGTGTCTCTTTTCACATGCTCACAGATCTGGAGGAAAGCACGTATTTGTGTTTGTATGTCTGTGTCCAACCTGCACCCACTTCTGCATGAACCATACACGTTTGTTCTGTGCTTACCTCCACCCCAACCCCCCCATGCTGTGTGTGCAGGGAGACACGATGCAGCTCAGCCTTTGGCTGGTGACCAGCTCCCTGGCAGCAGTGCTGGGCATGGAAGTGCTTGAGGATGGGGTGTGTCGGGCACCGAATGGCAAGGATGGCTTCCCAGGGATTCCTGGCCTCAACGGGAGGCCAGGGCAGAAGGGTGATGTGGGAGAGCCAGGTAAGGGCAAGCCAGGGATGTGGGAGTGCTATGGGCATGACAACCACAGCATGAATGGTGCCTCCCCATTACCTCTCCCCAGGGAAATCGGCACCAAGGACGGGCATCCGAGGACCCAAAGGAGACAAAGGTGAATCGGGGCTTCCTGGCATCCCAGGGAACCAGGGTTACCACGGTCCACCAGGTCCTCCAGGGCTGCCAGGGATGCCAGGGCTCAAAGGGGCCAAGGGGAAAGCTGGCAGCTTCCAGCAGCAGCAGCATCCTGCCTTCTCTGCCTCGCGGATGATGCCGTCATTCCGCGGCACCACGGTGGTGTTTGACAACATCATCACCAATGAGGAGGGCTCCTACAGCCCCCAAACGGGGGTGTTCACCTGCAGCATCCCTGGGATTTACTACTTCGCCTACCAAGTGATCTCCAACGGAGACCTCTGCCTGAGCATCACCAAGAACATGGAGCGTGTGGTCAGCTTCTGTGACAACAACAGCCGTAACATCCTGCAGGTGAACTCGGGCAGCAGCGTGCTGAGCCTGGCTGTGGGCGACCAGGTGTCTGTGAACACCATCCCGACAAAGGGCAACATTTACCAAGGCTCTGAGGCAGACAGTGTCTTCAGCGGCTTCCTGCTGTACCCACAGACGGGCTGATGGACCAACAGCCCTCTGATTTGCCAGCCCAGACCTGAGCTGCTTATACCTGTGTGTGTGCCTGCATGTGTTTGTGCCCTGCAAGGATGTGGGGTGGCTTGGTATGACAGCAAAGGGGATGGCCTCCAACTGAGCAGCGGAGATCCCTTTTGACTGCAGGAGCCAGGCAGCTCAGCCCAGTGCCTCCTGGAGGCCAAAGGCTCCTAGCCTCAAGTTCAGACCTCGTGCTGGAGGGGATCACTTGTCACCATCTCTCTGTGTGAAATCACTGTGTGCCACTGCTTTTGCAGCTCTAACCACTGTAAGTGTGTTTCTGCACAAGGCCAGCATGGCCTCTCACATCCTCCCCGTCTCTGCAAATAAAACTCTTCTTTCCTGATGACTGTTTGGGTTTTCTTTTCCTATCCACACACTTTTAGCTAACTGATAATGTCCTGGGTTGTCCCAAGCTGTTCAAGCAGGGATGCAACCCCAGATTGTTTGTGGCCAAGAACAAAACCCCAGCTGATCATGAGAGATCAGGGTGTACAACCAGCCTTCACTTATAAGGAAGAACAGGGGAAATCCCTGGGACTACTCTATATCTCTCCTTTCCCTGCTTGCAAGGAACAACATCCTAACCTGGAATGCTGGGACCTCAGCACCAAGCAGGTGGAGAAGTCAGCCTCGAGGAGAGGTAGTCCTTTAGTCACTAGCATCAGCTCCTGCTGCACATGCAACATCATCCCATCACAGCCTGGGGTGTCCTTGCACCAGCCCTTTGTTACACAAGTTGTCCTGGCTCTGTGGAGATGGTTTGAGGTTCTGCTCCTCACCCATTTGTTGTCTATCCGCTTAGAAATGAGAAGACAATAAGAAGAAGGAAGGGAGGGAGGGTTTGCGGTGCATTTCTTGCTTGTGGTTCACCCCACATCCGTCCTCTCAGCCCCTGCTGTTGCAGTGGTGAATCCTCGCACGAGTGCAGGGCTTGCTGGATGACCAGGAAAGTGCTTGCTCAAAGAAAATGGCCAGGCAGGAGGATGTGAAACTCAGCTGGAGAGGCTGCATGTCCCCATGGGGAGCTTTCCTAACTCTGTGACTTCCTTCAGGAGGGTATTGCAGCGACCGACCCGTGTTGTTTGGAGCAAGCAGGCAGTGCTGGCAGTAGGCAGGGATCCACAGCGCTGGATCCTGTGCTGGAGGTAAGAGATGTTGCAGGGCTCATGTTGGGGTGGGCTGCGTGGATGAGGAAACTGCAGCAAGATGCAGTGCTGGGTGGGGTGAGAGGAGCAGGAGGCAGAGGCACTGTTAGTGCACCAGCTGCACACATCTTATGCCTGTCCTTGATGGGGGAATAACCATGCATATCTGCAGGGGGCTTGGGATGCTGAACCAGGAGAGCTTGGGGCTGGGGCTGGAAATGGGCACCACAAGATTTCATCAGGCTGGGATTGATGATGAGCTCTACTTCCACTCACCTGCCTCCCCAACATCTGAGAGTTAGTATAAGAAGATGATGTTGAAGGCACAGACATCACAGCCAGGTGCTCCTGGTGTTGTGTCCCTCATAGCACAATGCCTCCTTTGTCCCATGTCCTGAAAGCTGCCTTATTGTGGCCCCTCATCCCAGCACTTTCTTTCCCTTTCCTTGATCCAGAGCACCAAAATGGGGCAGAGTTTTAGGGAGCACCTCCATCTCGCCCTCATCATTCTCTTTCTGCATCTGGAGTCTGCAGTGACCAGCGATCCCCCACACAGCTGCTATGGGGCTCCAGGCCTGCCAGGCATGCCGGGTGTGCCAGGCAGGGATGGCCGTGATGGGCTGAAAGGAGCCAAAGGAGAACCAGGTGAGTGAGCACTGAGCCTGCTGAGGCTGGGCTGCCTGGGTTGCAAGCTGTGAAGATCAATGTCACAACACTTGGAGACTTGCTTAGTGCTTGGAAGACAGGGTGGGTGGGAAGGTGCTGGGGGCTTCTCTCCATGTCCTTTCATTGTGGCTGACTCCATTCCTCATTGCATTACAGGTATTCCAGCCATTCCTTCTATGCAAGGTCCCAAGGGCATGAAGGGGGAGCCTGGCAGCCCAGGTTTCAGGGGCAAGATGGGTCCCATTGGTCCTGCTGGTCCCCCTGGAGACCCAGGGGTGATGGGTGCTGCTGGACAGCAGGGGCTGCCAGGTAGCTTCAAGAGGATGTACCAGTCTGCATTCTCAGTGACGAGACAGACTGGTGAGCACCCCATGAAGAACGTCCCCGTGATCTTCAACAATGTCATCACCAACACCAACGACGTCTACAGCACCACTACAGGCAAGTTCACCAGCAAGATCTCCGGCCTCTACTACTTTGTCTACCACAGCTCAATGGAAAGGAACCTCTGCGTCATCCTATTCCAGGATAAGGTTAAGAAGTCCAGCTTCTGTGACCACAAGACCAACACCATCCAGGTTACTTCTGGAGGAGTCCTCCTCCATCTGGAGGCTGGGAACCAGGTGTGGCTGGAGGTGAATGATTACAATGGCATGGTGGGCATTGGTGAATCTGACAGCATCTTCTCAGGGTTCCTGCTCTTCCCAGACTAGAGGAGAACCAAGGCTCACCCAGCACACACAGCTCTGTCCTATTCCCTCTCAATAAATCCATCCCCAATGTACCTGGCTGAGTATCTTTATTTTCATGACTGGTTCTGCAGGTGAAGCCCGTGTGTGTCTGTTTGAATGTGGTGTGCCCATGAGCCTCTGTATGTGAGAATTCTGTCTGCACAGCACCTGGACACCCCTGAGTCCCCTATTCCATTCATAACCTCCATCTGTATGGACCCCACCTGCACCAAAAGCATCAAGGGACTGTTCCCATGATCACACACCCACAGTACCCACAGAAGGGGGTCTGAGGTTCCTCCAGGAAGGGGTTCTGATATTCCCTTTTCCATCCAACTGGATCCCATTTGGTTGACCACAGAGAAAACCTTGGGACATCCCCATGGACCCATTCTCACTAGGGACTCTACCCAAACAATTTCAGAGCTCAGCCAGAGGGCTCTACCACCTCCAACTGTACAGAGCACAGGCACCAGGGAGGGAGCTTTTGTTGCTAACTGGGAAGAAGTGGCAAAGGGGTGCCTGAGGGTGCTGCATGATGGGTTACCATTAATTGGGAGAAAAAAGCCTGGGGCTGAACCCAAGGAACCCCCTCAAGGGAGACAATTATTTTCCCAGTGTTAAAGTGAAGAGTGGCCAGGTCTTGACTGGAGGGTCTGGGTGGATGTGGCTTTGTGATAAAGACCTAAGGTGCAAGGTTTTCTTTGTGGTATCTGTGCCAGAAGGGGGCCATGGTAGGGAAAGGGAAGGGGAAGCAGAAGAGCCAGACTGAAGGAGCTCATGGCTGTGGAGGCTGCAGAACCCACCAAAACCCAATGGAGATTCCTCCTGTACAGTAGAAAGCAAGAGCTCATCTCCCCTGAATGTCCTATGCTATACTTCAACAGGGCATCAGCAGAACTTGAGGTTGGAAATGCTCGTATCTCAAGGTGAAATCATTTCCCATTCTCAGCCTGGAGTTCAGATTCATAGATGCTTAGGCCATGGCATGTCCTCTTGTCTGGTAGCATCTCCCAGCACAGCTGGTTATGCACAGGGAAGCCTGAAGGATGCCAACAAAGAGCACACAACTTCCTGCAGCGCTCTTTCCTCCCTGGATTTGCATGGAGCTGATGGCAGTACTCCTCAGAGTAAGCACAGCTGAGCAAAGCACAGAGACCCTGCAGGGTAGGGCAGACATCTCCCTGCTTCCCAGGACCAGACCTGTGCACCTATGGGGCTCCGCGTTGCTGCTCCAGGGTTTCACATTCTGCTGAGCTGACAGCATTCATAAGGGATATGAAAGTGACACTTGAAGAAAGGACTGGATCTAAAGATATAAAAAGGGATGTGGCCAGATTCTTTCATAACTATCCTTGCAGCAAACTTCTGCTTCCCCTTAGGGTCATTTCCAAGCAGGACAACAGTGTGTCCCTCTCTATTTCCCATTCTGTGCAACAAGAAGCTGACAGTAGGAAGGCTGAGCCCAGCTCCCTCCTGCAGGTAGGAGTGCATTGGGGACCTGGCAGCACCAGAGGGACAATCACCCCAGTGCTGCTGGGGCTTCTCAGTGGCTTGGGCAGAACAGAAAGGGAGTGCTGGGCTGGGGATGGAGGAGATCTCTGGTGGGATCCTAAACATTTCTGCCCAGCCTGGGGAAGGAGGAGAAGGAAAGGGGGAATGAGAGGGGCCCAAAGGGGTGGTCAGGGACTGAGCACTGTTCTGAAACTGCTCAGGCACAGTGATTTGACTCTACATTCTGCTGTCATAAGATGAGATCCCAAAGGGTCTGATCCCTCCAAGACCACAAGGAAAGTGGATTTGGCCCTACAACAAAATGTTTTCCCTCCTTCATGGTATCACTCAAGAAGGCATCTTCTTCCAGAGCAGCACAGAATGGTTTCCCCACCCCTCCCACTGTTAGAAGCCATGCGGCACCTCAGCATCCTTCTGTGCTCCAGCAGGAAGACAAGATGCAGACCATGTGGGTGATGTTGATCTGCTTCACCGGAGCGCAGCTGGCAAGTGCCACGCTCTGCAAGAATTATGGCACCATCCCAGGCATCCCGGGGTCACCAGGCCAACCTGGCATCAATGGGAAAGATGGGGAGAATGGTCCAAAGGGCGAGCAAGGTAAGGAGGAAGTTATGGGTGTGGAAAACATCATCGATGAGAGCAGGAAGAGCTGGTGCCAGGCACATGGTTGGGGGAGACCAATCCAGCAGAAATCCCTTTACAACAGGTTCTTTGTGGTGTTATCAGGACTGGGTGATACTCAGTCAACTAGATAAGATAGCAGGTAACGGCCTTAAGTTGTGCCAGGGGAGGTTCAGGTTGAATATCAGGCGTTAGCACAGGTTGCCCAGGGAGGTGGCGGAGTCACTCTCCTTGGAGGTATTCAAGAGCCATGGAGATGTGGCACTGAGGGACATGGGGAGAAGAAAACATCATGAAGGACCTGGGGAGGGCAGAGAGCAAGGGGAGCCATGCCAGCCAGCTGGGGGGCTCTACTGTCCCACATCTCAGCACAGATATCTGTGGTTCACTTTCCAGTTCCCCTCTGCAGACCCACAGGGCTTGGCTGCGGCCACAATCCCTCTTCCTCCTGTTTTCTAGGTCCTCCTGGACTCATGGAGCATGAACAGGACATCGGCGAGAAGGGAGACCCAGGAGAACCAGGATATCCTGGGAAGGTTGGCCCCAGAGGGCCCCCAGGTTCAAAGGGACTGCCAGGCCCCATGGGACCCCCTGGCCCCCAGGGAGACACTGGTGACTACAAGGTCACCCTCAAGTCTGCCTTCTCTGCTGCCAGGACCATCAGCATCTTCCCACGCCGGGAGCAGCCCATCCGCTTCGACCGCATCATCACTAATGAGAACAGACACTATGAGAACCGGTACGGCCGCTTCACCTGCCAGGTCCCTGGTGTCTATTACTTTACCTACCATGTCACATCCAAGGGCAACCTGTGCCTCAGAATAAAGAAGGGACGGGGTGGTAGCAAGGGCGAGAAGGTGGTGACGTTCTGTGACTTCGTGCAAAACAGCTATCAGGTCACCACGGGAGGTGTGGTGCTCAGGTTGGCAGCCAATGAGTCTGTCTGGTTGGAGCCAACAGAGAAGAACTCTGTCGTGGGGATCGAAGGGGCTGACAGCATCTTCTCTGGGTTCCTGATTTTCCCTGAGGTTTAGCTGCTGTCTGTACCCTGGTGAGAGACAAGGTCTCCCCTTGGAATGACTCTTAGTTCCAGATTTGGTGCCCTAAGTATGTTGTGTTCACATTAAATGACAGCTTGTTGTGTCGCTGCTGACTCCTAGAATTTGCCTCCTTCCTTATCTTTGAGTTCAGCCCTGGAGCTTTCCCACACCTTAGGTACAGTGTGGGAGGAGGGAAGGGAGAGTAGCTCATTACAGAGGAACCCAGGGAAACTCCCAATCCAGGGCTGATGAGTCCAAGACCCTACCCAGCACTATCCCTGCCACTGGGGGCTGTCAGGCAGGTGGCACCAAGCTGTGGTGTGTGAATTGCATGTGGATGCCAAAGAGGAAGGGGGTTTTGTAGGGTATGGGATTTTAAAGGGATTGGATGGAGGAGATGTGGGACGGTATGGGAGAAATGGTTCAGCATTTGAACCCCAAAACACTTGCATGGCAGTGTACACCCACCCAGCCTCCTCACAAGCCCCATCAGAACTGCAGGATGCAAGGAAATGAGGAGCTGCCAATAAACTGGAGGACAGGGCTGCCATTCAGAGAGACTCCAGCCTGCCCTTTGAATGGCAGAAATGAGCTGCTAGGAACCTACTGACATTTAGCACAGACAAATGCAAAGCCCTCTGTCTGGCATGAGATGACCCAATGCAGTAGGACAAGCAGGGGGTGGGAGAAGTTTGTAGGGAAGGATCCGGGATGCTGATGGACAAGATGCTGAAACTTTCTGCCTTTCTATATGATTGATATAATCCTTTTAGACTTTTGAAAAGGTCCTTTGTCAGAGCCCCTTTTCAAAACTGATGTCTGGCCTAACACCAGCATCAGCCAAACAGTTCCTGGGGTCTTGGCTGTACCCACAGAGGGTCAGTGCAGAGAGCAGCTATCTCTTGAAGTGCAGCTCTGTGCTTAATCAGTGGGAAAACTGCTGCAGAGAGCAATGCTTCCTCCCCTGGGTGTCAGCCAGAACCAGCCTAGCTCTCAGCAATGAGTCTGCTTCTTCCCTTCCCTTCCCTTCCCTTCCCTTCCCTTCCCTTCCCTTCCCTTCCCTTCCCTTCCCTTCCCTTCCCTTCCCTTCCCTTCCCTTCCCTTCCCTTCCCTTCCCTTCCCTTCCCTTCCCTTCCCTTCCCTTCCCTCTTTCCTCCCTCCCCCCCCTTTCTGTTTTATTTGCTTTGTTCTGTTTCGCTCTTTTTCTCCTCATTTAAACGCTATCACAGCTAAAATTGGTGAAGCAGCATCTCCTCGTGGCCAAGCCAGAGCTTACACCTCGGAGCTGCACCAGGTGGTGCTGTGGCCCTCATCTATGGAGTCAGACCTCCATCGAGGTCCAGCATATGCCCACGCAGTCACCAGGTGCTCAGAGGATATCGCCTAAAAGCTAAGGTGGGGGTTGTAGGTGATTTCAGAGCAGGTTTGTATGATATATGCTTTGCCAAGCTGCAGCTAAGCAGCAGTGGGATGCTTTGCCTTCTCAATGCTGGAGCTTATATGGATTTGGTGAGCTGAAGGGGAGGGAGTGGTAACCCGGAGCAGGGTATGAAACTGTGCAGCGTGCTGAGTGCCTATCAGTATTCATGGAAAGTGAAGCTAAATTAGAGATCAAAGCACATCAGAGAATGTGTTTAGAGTGGGAGTCGTGGCTGCATTGTAAGAATGAGCCAGGGATGTCAGTCCTGCACTCTGGTCGGGTGTCTAACATCATTAACAACCACTTTCACAGGTGTTGATTCATTTAATTTGAACCCAGTCAGTCCCTCCTGAAGAACTCAAAGCATTTCTTTCCCCTCAGCCTCCCAGCACTGAGTCAATGGATGAAACATCCCTGGAGGTGCCCAAAGACGGGTTGTATGGCAGCTTGATCTCATGTAGGGAAAACAACCCACAGCAGGGAGCTGGAATGGGATGGTCTTTAAGGTTCCTTTAAGGCTCAGCCCCAGGTCTGCTGGGTGCAAGATAAGAACTTATAGCCTCAGTGGCTCTCCAGCAGGGAATGGATACAGAACTCAGCCCTCTGAGACAAGAAAGCAAGGATGCACAATGACTTCCATCCCATATATCTTACCTTGAGGTATCTGATCTTGTTTCCCTGGGCCTACTCAGGCTTTTATTTTTGAATTTGAATGAGATTTTGCCTGGAACAACACACACTGGCTTGCCATGAGCTGGCAGCTGCGGAGGGCTGGACACCAAAGGGTTAAGCCCTGCCTCCTTATGAGGAACAGCCTTTGCAGAGCTGTAGAAAGGCTCTTTCTTTCCCCAGCAGATCTCTGGGAATGAAAAGTCTGTGTTCCAGATATTAAATTACTCATAAAATAGTCGTCCTGTCCCCGAGGCGGCTCAGCAGCCCCCAGCCCCCGCCGCCCGCGCTGCCGGGCCGCTGATGTGCATCTGCATGTCACCTCCTGCTACAAGGTCAATCTCTCCAATTTAAAGCAGCAACGTTGGAAAGCAAACCAGATTTCAGCCAGAATTAGCTTCAAATGGAGCATTCAGGGCACCGGCACTGGGGTGGGAGAGCAGGAGGGGAGGGACCGGAGCTCAACCATGGGGTGATGGGATGAGGCCTTCAAGGCCCTATGGCATGGTGGCCGGCTGGGGAGGATGCTTGGCAGACAGGGAACAGGTTGGAAAGGCCTCATGCATCCTCTTGGCTTCCAGCAGGGATCTTAGCACCAGCCCTGGGTTGTTTTGCTGCCCCTGTAAGGCTGCAGGCCTGGGGGGCCTACAGACCACAGCTAGGCCCAGGTTTCCATAGGGATGCACAGGGACAGCTGCTTCAGCCCTTGTTTTGCAGAATGTGCCAGGAGTGTGAGCTGTGAGCTCAGCTCTGTGAGGCTGTAAGAGAAGACTTGAGCCCTTCCTTGCCTATATACTGCCATGAGTCTGGAGGTGAGTTCTTGTGTACATTAAAACCCAGCAAATGTAATAGGCACATGCAGCAAAAAGCAAGCCACGCAAATAAAGGGGCTGTGAGACTCCTCAGAAGGGTCTGTTGGGATGGGACAAGGGGAGATAGTTTCCAGCTAATAAAGGGGAGATTTAGACTGGATATAAGGAAGAAGTTTCTTACAATAAGGATGGCGAGGCACTGGAACAGGTTTTCCAAAGAGGTAGTGGTGCCCCATCACTTCAGACACCACTGGAGGGGCTCTGAGCACTGATGGAGCTGTGAATGTCCCTGCTCATTGCAGGTCCTGATGGTCTTTGAGGGTCCCTTCCAACTCAAACCATTCAATAACCCTGTAAAAACAACACGCTTTCAACATGCAGTACTATAGCAATGCACAACCAGGCTGAGAGATCTACACTGAGGCAGATCAGTCCGTTGTTCATCTGCTCACCCCCCACTGCCCTAAATCTTGTATGTACATGCAGAGAAAAAAATCATTCAAGACAGCAAGGAGCTGTGCTGAGAGATGCTGCCATGTGCAGTCTTGTGAGGGCTGCAAAGACACAGGAAGGTCCCCAGGGAAATGTGTGCAGCACACATGGGCACATACCTGAAATACCCATCTGGTTTTTGAATAGGAATTATCTGTGAGGCTGCAGTTCTGTCTGACTCAGGGCTTGAAGGCTGCAGAACAGCCCCCAGCACTAGGAACACACTGAGCACAAGGAACGCAGCCCCCAGGGCTGAATGCTGCTGCCCAGCACTCCCTCTGTTCCCATTATGTGCCAGGAGAGCTTTTGTCTGGGGATACTGGCATGTGCAGTCACCAAGGAGACGGAACAGCAGCAGGTCATCAGCACGATTCCAGACGAGCTGGGAGGGACACACATTCGGCTGCATGCCTGCCTGACCAGCAAGGGAATCCCCAGCACCCTCCAAGACCTGGGTTCTGCTCCCACAATGATCCCTGAGTTATCATCATCCCGCTGATGCCACCAGCAGAAGTGCCAGGGCCTCACTACCTCTGAGTAAAAAATTTCTTCCTAACATTAAACCTAAACCTCCACTTGCGCACAACATCACTTGTGCTAGGAGAGCTCAGAGAGGCTGAAGTAAAGGTCAGAGGAGACAGGCAATGGCCCCCAGGTTTCCTCCAGCAATCTGCAGCCATAAAAGATCAACAGCAAGGAAAAGACACTGGGTTCAGCTGCAAGGCTGCCTGCTCATGGCGTGGCACAACGCTTGGCACAGCCTCACAGCACAGCCCGAGGGTTTGGGCAGTAGGTACAGGTGAAGAATCAACAAATAAAATGGCACTGACTGCTCAGGGAGGTGGTGGAGTCACCATCTCTGGAGGTGTTCAATAAGAGGGTGGATGTGACACTGAGGGAAATGGTCTAGAGTGGTTGATGGTTGGTCTGGATGATATTAAGAGATCTTTCCCACCTTAATGATTGCTCTACAGAGTGGATTTTCCAATGTCTATAGAATCACAGAATCATCGAATGGATTGATTTGGAAGGGATTTTAAAGATCATTGAGTTCCAGCCCCCTGTTGTGTGCTGGTTGCCCCCAACCAGATCAGACAACCACCCAGGGATCCATCCAGCCTGGCCTTGTGCACCTCCAAGGATGGGGCACCCACAGGACATGGGTCTAGTATGATATCGAGACTCTTGCTGTCACCTTAACATAGTTTGGTTAAAAAGTGAGTGGTCCTTGCTGTTACTTAGTCCCCCCCATACATCCCCAGCCAGGGGCCAATATCCCTGGAAATAATCCCCTGGCTCAGGAAAAGCAATCTCTGTACCATCAGCATTTCCATGTCCCACAGGATGTGCTCAGTGATCCCAGAGGTCTTTTCCAACCTTAATGATTCTATGCTCCTACAGTTCTAGCATCCTTGCAGCCACATTTTGGGGCACTTCTTCACTTTGCTTCTTGCTGCTGCGAGAGTTTCTGTGCTCAGCAAGACACACAGCATGTGCACAACCCTTGATTGGAAATTTTCCTGATGTAGATGTCATAGAGCTCTTTGGCAAGCAACCAAGGGGGCATGTTGGAGCTCAGAGTGGAGCGAGAATGGCTGCGTGTTTGTGCATACTTCCCCTTCCAGCCCAGACATATGCTTCAGGGCCCTGTTCCATGCCTTGAAAACACAGACGGGGGGCTGTGCATGTTTCAGGGTGGACTGTTTGACATCCCTCAGCTGCTGGGGCCATTGTGCAACTTGTTTTTGCCTCCCCGCTAATCGTGGGCTGTCTGCTCTGTAAAAGGCTGGAATACAAAGGGCAAAATGCCGCAGCAGGAGATGACCGTGCTTGGGCCAGGAAAATCCAGCCGACATTTTCTTTCTTCCTCGGTTTTACCACTAGATGTCATAGGAAAGGCAACGATGCTCTCCAGCCTTTCGTCCCCCCACTTTCTGCCTCGGTGGCCTTGGGAGCGCTTTGTCTGGCAGCAGAGCCCCTGGAGAACCCAACGCCTGGGATTTGGGGTTTCAATGGGCATTGAAATGCAACTGAAACCTTTTTCCCAGCGCCTGGCTAAGCCGCCCGTGCGGACCCTCCCGGGAGGGAGCCACACATCACCCTTTCTCAAAAGGACAACGCCGTCACGCCGGGACCCGCTGCACCTACAGCAATATGGTCCCTTCAGACTGAGTCGGACAAACAAGGCCTTTATAGGCACTTTCTTTTCTTCTGGAGTGGAAGGGAGAGAGCCGGGGGAGAACTCGGGGGCGTCCCACCGCAGCGGAGCAGAACACAAAGGCGTGCAATGAAAGGGGCACCAGCAAATCCTCTTATAGGGCCTTCGCTTCGTGCACATTCACAGCCCCCGTCTCCATCTGCTGGGGGGGATCCCCAAGCGAGGGGGGAGAGGGGCTCTCCCTGCCCTGCACCGCCAAAGCAAGCAAAGTGCATTCAGGGAGTGAGAAAAGGATGAAAAGGAAGAATAAGGCCATGCCATGCCGCTGCAGAGCCTGCGGTCAATGCGGCTCTGTGGATGCCACAGTGGGAGCAGGGAGGGGGCTGAGGATGGGGGAAGGGAAGCAGCTCCTGGGGGAAGCAAGAGCATGGAGGCCATTCTTGTGGGCAATGGGCAGTGCCAAGGCACAAGAGCCCTCCAGCCACCCTGCAGGACCCTCTGCGACCCTCACAGTGCCTCCACAAGCCTAATGGTGCCTTGGCATTGCTGGGCTGGGGGTGGATCTGCAAGCTGTCATTCGGCCCTGTGGGGAGTCAGTGTACTCATGTGGGGCACCATGACCCTGCTGGAGTGGTGGGTGCATGACTCAAAGGAAATTAAGGAGACCACACTAGAAGGTGAGCAGCAGCATCAACAGCATTCGTGTGAAGGAAGGAAATCCCTGTGTCTGCCAAGGAACTCTGTTTCAGTGGGCTTTCAGCTCCTAAGAAGGCCAGACATGGGACTGTGTTTCTCTATGAGACGGGGGAAAGCCAGGGGTACTTTTAGTGCAGCCCCTCCCCATATGATGAGGAAGGTGACTCAGTAAACAACACATGATAGTGATACCCAATTGTGGATGCTGCAGGACATCAAATATCCCCATCTCCCATGAGTTCACACTCACTGGGCCTCCTTTTTCCTGTTCATCCTGCATTTTCAACTCTTTGCATTGTGAATGGGTGAGCACAAGAATGTGTCTAACTGGGTCAGTCCAGACCAGAACGTGATGTTCCCTCTCATATGGGCTGAGGATTGATTTAATTTCTGCAGATAAGGCTGCTTGTGTGTCTTTTCTAACCTGGTGCCTGTCCAGCCCAGGGAGTGGTCCTTCCTCTTTGGTGGCCTGAAGCCACCAGGAGCCCTTCCAACTCCACCATGATGCAGTTGGGTCACGCACTGAGAGAACATCATCTCTTTCCTGCAGCTGGGTGGGGATGTCAGGAAAGAAGGACGAAGTGCTGAAGAAACAAAGAGGGTTGAGGTTCCCAGGCTTTTCTAGAGAAAGAGAGATGTGAGTAGGAGTGAGGCTGAGGTCAGATTATTGCTGCTTTGGGCAGTTCTGGTCCCATCAGGCTCTCAGAGGCTTTCAAACATGGAAAATGGGCAGGAGTGTAGTGGTGACAGCTACTTCCCACCTGGGAAGCTCCAAAGCCCTGTAATCAGAGGCGCATTGCCACAGACATGTCCATTATCTGCAGAACACTCTTCTCTCTACCGCACACAGAAATGATTCATGAACAAGTCAGGTAACTCTGGATGCCAAGGCAGTGATGAAGGTCAGACAGTCTGCGTGTAGCTCTCCAGGGTGAGAGAGTGTGAGACACAGACAGCAGTGGACTGACAGTCTTCACTAGTGATGGATAAACATCCTTCTGGAGGTCACTGTGCATCAGTCATACCAGCCTGATAGGAAGGACTGCACCACCGTGTCATGCTTATGTGGCAAGGCCTTGGTGGCAGCTGCCCCATGTCATGGGCATCCCATGGGAGGGACTCCACATCGAGCACATAGTGGACATGGAGGAGCAACAGCTGATGGTGTTATGGAGTGACCACAGCCACCATTCTACTGCACCACTCAGGGAAAGGAGGTAGAAGAGGGTGGATGCTAGGGGAAAGTGTTTTTAGTTTGCTTTTAGTTTCTCACTGCACAAGTCTGTTATCAGTAGGTGATAAATAACATTAATCTCCCTTCCTGGTGATTGTTGAGTGATCTCCCCGTCCTTATCTCAACCCACGAGCCTGTTTTCATCATAATTTCTCCCCTTGTTCTTTTAAGCAACTCAAACATTACCGTCAGTAGACTTTGAGCTGTGGCTGACCCGGATGCATTTGGAAGAGCCAGCTGGTGCAGTTCTTCCACACATGGGAGAATACACTGCTTTTGTCCAGCCTAGATAATCTAAAAACTGGGAGAGGCACATGGGAGGAAGAATGGGCGCTCACCACCTGCCTTTCACCCCTACCATTGCTCTCAGAGAGAGGCACTAACTTAGACCTTGTGATTTCCTCTTGCCCCATCTAAACCTGAGCTGAGTAGGCCGGCAAAGACCCATTTATAGCTGCAGACCTCCCAGAGCCCCCAAATACCCCAAACTGAGAAGCACGCAGGCTGTTTTGCTTCAGCTCAACTCACTTCACTCATCACACAGGCACCTCCCAGTTGCTTCATCTCCAAGAGCTGCCTTCACTGCACTTCTCCCCCTGACACTCACTGTTGTGCTCTCGTGAAGACTTGAGAAGACAGGGGAGTGCTATGACCACGGGTCACTAAGAGCTGCAGAAAAAGGAAAGGAAGCATTTCCTTCTCATATCCCTTGGTGATAACAAGAGACATGAGTAGATAAATGTTCATTGAGCTGGGAATCCCAGGGATGAGCAGCAAGCAAAAGGCTGTACCATCCCTACTGCCTTATAGTCTTCTGCATGCACATGGCTTTGCTGATGTGCAGGCAACTCATCAGGAGATTTCCTGAGGAGGACTTAACACTGGATATCACACAACTATTGCTGGATGTTGTGTAACTACTGTTGGATATCAAACAACTTCTATTTGGATATCGAAGAAGTGCTGTTGGATATTGTGCAACTACTGTTGGGTACTGAATAACTACTGCTGGATACTGAGCTACTGTTGGATATCAAACAAGTGCTGTTGGATGTTGTGCAACTACTGTTGGTTATTGAATGAGTACTGTTGGATATGGTGCAATTACTGTTGGATATCAATCAACTGCTTCTGGTAGTTCACATGGAGATGCTAATTCTGGTGGGACAAGCAGGGGCAAGCACTGATCTGGAAGGGAATGATGGAAAAGAGGAATACATGGACATGGTCCTATTTTGGTGTGTCTGGCTTTCTGTTTCTGCCTTCAGATCCCTTCTTCCTAAGCAGGGAGGACTCACGATGTTCCATGAAACATGCTTATGAAAAATATCATCAAGGATTTATTTGCCTGTGCATGGAGGTATCCAGGGAATCTTATTCACTGCTGAGCTGCAGGATTGTGAGTACTTTCTCGGTACTAATTCCTCGGAGAATGTGTTGATCAGATGCACCAGTGCCTAAAACTCACTGGCTCGGTGCCCCATCCACTAGAAAGTCTTACTCAGGGAGAACAGCATTAGATGCTTCAGAGTGATACAGTATGGAGCATAATCCATTGCCAGAGGAAATTTCCTGTCTTGCAGCCTAGGAGTTCTTAAAACATAGGGAAAAAGTTCAACACTCATCACAGGTCAGTGCTGGTTTTTGTTGTTGGGTTGTTTTGCCTATAGCAGAAAAAAAAAGGGGTAGGAAAAATATTGCCTACGAGGGCAAAAAAAAAAAAAAAAAAAGATGATTATTTGTTATATTTGATTCCAGCAGGATGCAGGAGGCTGAGGAAGGGCTGGTGAGCTCAGTGCTGTGCTCACCAACAAACACACACAGCAGGATCCAAACAGGTTGCTTAAATCTGAGCCCTGTGGTCTCATTGCATGTATTCCTCATCCTGGCTCTCCTCCAGACCTGACTCTGCTAGGAGGGACAGCTTTCCTCAGCCCCCCATTGCAGGATCTGAGCCCTGGGAGCCTGCAGGGCTGGGAGCTGCTGCCTGCTCCCAATCTGCTGCCATTCCAGCTCCCTCTTGGCAGAGCTCCTCATGCACAGGGCTCCAGGGCTGCACTGTTTGCTTATCTAGCACCGTGATTTAACACAGACGCAGGAACTCACACACTCTTTCCCAGTCTCCTTCAAATTACTTTATTGCTTCCTGTCAACTAGCCGAGCATATCCTGTTAATATACAATCCCCAACGAGCAGTTTTCACAGCATAATCCCCCTTTGTCAGATAACGCAGCTCACCTCCCAGTGGATGGCCCCATTCTGGACATCTTTGGATGCAGGATCCTGGGAGCAGGTAGGTATTATTTTCCAGTGAAGCAAACCTGCTCTTGTCATTATGTTTAAAGCACCAGGCTCCCTGGAGGTGCCCAAGAAACATAAAGATGTGGCTCTGATGGACACAGTGGGATGGGTTGGGGTTGGACTTGGTGATCTTGGAGGTCTTTTCCAACCTTAATGACTGTATGAGTGGGTATGGAGGTTTTATGATTGGATGTGATGATCTTGGAGGTTTTTTTCCAGCCTCATTGATTCTGTGCTTCTGTGATTTCATACATTGCTGCAGCCCTTTTGGGGGGGTCTTGGAGCTGATGGTATTCTATCACTGTCCTACCACATGCCCTAGGGACTATGGAGCTCCCAGCAATGTCCATCTGCCAAAGGCGGTTGTTTTAAAGGCATACGTTGTGTTCATCCTCTATCTCAGACGTTCCATCCACCACTCTTGCATCTCATGCTGACATCCTCATGTCCAGATATTGCATTTGCAGGATGTTGACACTACCTGGTCTTCTTTAACCTCTTTCTGGGCTTTCTCCCTAACCTTGATGTCCAGCTGATGTGTCAGATGACACCGTGTCATTATTGTGTCCATTCTATAAGACTGGAGAAGTCCCTTTCAGTGAACACCCTGGTGTTGGAGATTGCTGAGCCTCCACAGTGTCTGCTCCAAACATGCTCCTTGCCATCAAACTCCTGCTTTGGCATGAGGAAAAGGAACACATGCAGCCATGTAGCACATCTGTAGTATCACATAGAACCTTATTTTTGTAGCTGTATCTTCCAGGTTTCTCCTTGGTCCAGGTCCTGGGACAATTTATCTGTCTGAAGTCGTTCCTGGAAGCTGGGGACAAAGTTGGTGCTGATGGTTGGTTTACTAGCAGCTGGATCTACCCTGGAGGCAGCTCTACACACTGGGGCTCTACATGCTTAACACCTCATTGACTGGAACATCTACTTAGAGAGCACAGTCTTGCTTGTCTGAAAAGAAGGAAAAGCCTGTTTGACTGAGGAGAAACACAGATCACTTATCTCAGTGACATCTGAACAGCCAGTCCTGGAAATTGACTCCAAATTAAAAACCAGTTGAAAAGAACTATTTTCTCTCCCAGGTAAATCCGGACTAATGTAGTTCCTCTCTGTTGAGCAATGTGTTCTGTGCATAGCCAGCCCAGCACCCCTATATGTCCATGTTCTGTGTCTGGAGGATTGCTTGCTCCATTGCTCCAGCACCCCACCATTGCTCATCTCTTACAGCCCCAGCCCAGGGCTGCAGCAGCAGCTCTTCCTCCTGGCAACCACAGCCTTCCAGACAGAATGCAAACCATCTCAAGAACAGAAGAAGCAGAGAGTTGTTTTAATTAAAATCAAATTAAAGGCCTATCTGATCACAGCCTGGGGATGAGTAATGGGATACAGCAATCTATGTCTCATGAGCTCAGCTTGGAGCACACAGGGCCAGCGGCCAGTTGGCATGGCCATGCTAGAGGTCCTGTCCATGCCATGCTGGTGCCAGGGAATGTCTGTGGGGCAAACCCACCACATCCATCTCCTGTGTGCCCAGGAAGGGTTTTAATCACAGATAGGAGATGGTCTATGGGCTGCACAAGTCCAGAGCAACCCATATTGAACATGTCCCAATTCTTTCTTTGTTCCTATGGATTTCCTGGATCCCTGCTTCAAGAACTTGTACAGCCTCCATTTGAATCTCTGTGAGCATCCACAGAATCCTCTGCCAAGGAGCTCCCATGCTCATGTGTAGAATCACCTTCTCCTGAGCACCTATCTTTTCTTCACAAGCTTCATCCAAGCTTTGTCTGATGGTCATGGTTCTTATGAGGTTGTGGCTGTTTTCCCCATGTGCAAGATGGGTCCCAGCTCAGACCCTTCAGGACTTACTGGTGACCTCCTCCACTTACAGCACCCACTGATTACTCCTACTCTCTGCCACCATCTCTTAGTCAAAAAGACACAGAACATCCATTGTACTTCTTTGTTGTGTATTTTCTTCAAATAAACTTTTTGACAAGAGTCTTAATGGAAAGCCTTTGGAAATCCCAGCAGGTGAAGTGTACAGCAACCCACGTTCCCAGAGAGGTGATGCTCCCCCATCCCTGCAGTCACTCAAGATCAGGCTGGAGGGGCTCTGAGTACTGATGGAGCTGTGGGTGTCCCTGCTCAGTGCAATGTAGTTGGACCAGATGGCCTTTAGGGTCCCTTCCAATTCAAACCATTCTATGATTCCATGACATTGCTGGCAGGTCTTTCATGTCACCAGGGCAGAAGCCCAAAGAGCAGATGGATGGGCTGCTCCACGCTCCATCCATCTTTGCTAATTGGGCAGTGTTTCCCCTCAGCCCTCGCCAGAACCATCTCCTGCCGGCTCCTGAAAGTAAGTATTAGCATGAAGAGCATGTGAATGAATTTGCCAGATCCAGCATCTGTCTCACTTGCAGGACTTCTGTGGTCGATGGCTCTGTGTCCAGGTGGAGGCTGGTGATGAGTGGTACACCCCAGGGGCCCATCTTGGGATCTTTAATATCTTTATCAATTATATAGGTAGGGCCAAGTGTGCCTCATCCTTGGAGGTACCCAAGGCCATGGATGGGGCCCTGGGCAACCTGATCTAGTGGGGGGCACCCAGCCCATAGCAAGGGGTTGGAGCTGGGTCAGCTCTAAGATCCAAGCCGTGACTTCATTTTATGATGGCTTGCTCCAGCTCAGTCACATTTTAGCCAAAAAAAAAAAAAAAAAAGAGTGGAAATTCCTACAGCCAAAGAGACAATGAGATATGCCTTCTGTACAGCTTGTGGTGTACAGCTCCTTCTCACTCCTGACCTTTTATCTGCAGACCTTGGAGGGCTTTTGTCTGCACGCCGCACACCTTGCTCCATGCCCTCGCATCTCCCTTCTTGCTCTCCTCTTCAGAACAACCCAGACACACCGTTTCCTTTTCATCTGCTGTCCTTCAAGAAGATGTGGTTCCTCCTTCAGCTCCTGCCCTCTCACAGTAATCACCTCTTAGCAGAAAAGAGCTCTTTCACAACATGCTGTTGTCTTTGATGCCATGTTTGCTTTCTCGTCAACCTGCCGCTATCTCAGGGTTTTGCTCATGAACATAACACACACTATTACATTTTCTCATAGCATTCATAAGCATTTGCAAAACTCCTGCTTTTAACACCAGCAACGGCAAAAAACAAAAAACAAAAAAAAAAACAAACCAAACCAGCTCATTTTCTTCCCAGTTTCCCATTAAATGCCATTTCAGCCTTTTCAATTTTGAGGATGCCATTCTGTAATCTCATAGTATGAACCAGAGAGCCGAGTTTGACTCCTCAGCTCTTCTGCCTTCCTTTGAGTAACTTGAAGAGATTTCTGGGCTGTGGATGCCCAGCCACAAGACAGCAAGGGTTACATCCTTCTCTTTTACACACCTCTAAAAAGATGCCTTTATAAGGTCCTCCTCTATATAAACTTCTTTTTTGGGGGTGGAAAGTTTGACATATTTGCAGCCCTAAAGGAGACGACTTTACAACCTTTATCTTTCCAAATGCTCCTTTGTTAACAGTGAGCATGCAGCCACGATCAGGTAAATCCCACACGTTGGTTTGGTATAAGGTTGATTTGGCTCTGACTGTCATCATAATGTGGTGTCAAATTAGCTGTTGAGCAAAATACCCAAAGTTTCCTGCCCGATTCCAGCTTTCTAAATCTGTTTTAAATGCTTCAAAAGTGCCTCTTCTCTTTAATTTGTTCCCATGGATACCATTCAGAAGTTCCATTCATTTTAGGCGTGCAACCCTCTTCAAATCTTTATCACAATCTACCAGTTGACTTCTGCTTCCTAAATTAGCCGAAGGCTCTGAAATCGAAGGCAACAGCAACAGAAATCGAGGTACCTTTCACTCACTGCTGTCTGCAGCCACACTTTTCCCTCTGCAGAGATGAAATCCCACAGCTCTGTGTATTCCTGGGGTCCCGGTGCAGGATGATGCTCAGGTCACCTATCCCATCCTCTTGCCTTCCTCCTTTCTGCTTCTCCTCCTCAGCTCCACTTCTGGTTCCATGTAGCATCAAAGCTGACTGTGTGCAGGTATTTAACAGCAGAGCTCAGAAATGCTGGAGGAGTGCTGAAGGGAGCTGCTTCCTCCGTTAGGACCCCACAACAAGCCAAACGGGTTGAGCAAGAACAGCTTCCAGTGTCACATTTCAGCACAAGGCACCCAGCTATCTGCACAGAGCACACTCACTGCCTAATCTTGCTTCAGCTCTGCCACAAGCCCCCAGTGGGGTGGGGACCCAATGCTCTGCTTGGATGGGGCTGGAGCCCAGATCCCCTAAATCTAATCTGGGAGCAGAGCTGAAAGGAAGTACCCTGCTTAATGTGCCCTTACCATATATGTCAGGGGATGGGGCCAGGGCAGCCCTGGTAGCCTGGGGCATCCCTGCTGCTCCAAGCCTTCATCCCAAAGGACTGGGCTGGATTCTGTGCTAGACTGCACAGCATTTGGGGGCGATAGAGGGGGGAGGCAAGGGAAGACAGTGGGCATGGGTTGAGGTTGGACTGGATGATCATAGTGGTCTTTTCCAATCTTAATGATTCTGTGGTTCTAAGACAGAGGGGGTCCATTCTAGGGATCAGGCTGTGATCACATAGATTGACTCTGTGTCACTGAATGCTATTGGGAACAGCTCCTGCATCCCTGATTGGGAACACAGAGCAGGTGCAAAGCAGTGGCTGCTTGCCTTTGGGCAGCACTGCTTCAGACCATTTATCATTCAGATAGGGGAAAAAGGGTTAAACACAGCCTGCCCCCCCCCCCAGCCAGCGGTGCCTTTGGTTATCTGCAGCATGGCTGCAGGGCTACATGGTGCCTGTACATGTTCGAGGATCAAGAGTTAAGTGTTTGAATGATAAGTGATATCTTAAAAACATAAGTTTAGCAATGAGCCTTTGCCGACAATACTATACTATTAGTTAATAGGCAGAATTAACTCACTGGCCTGAGGCCAAGCCCGTCACAGCCAGAGCCAGAACAGCTGAAGCTGCTTTTCACTTGGGTTTTGCTTTTATGGGATTTGCTGCTGCAGGGAGACTCCAATTTCTGTACAAATATGTTGGCATTTCCCTCCTCCCAACCTGCCCCTGGAAGCTGCACGGAGCCCGAGGGATTCAGCTGGGAGCTGAGAGCTTTCCTTCTGCACACAGGGACGTCAGCGAGGTGCCGGTTCCCCACGGGGTGTCTCAGTGCTGGCTCTCAGGCAGATTTATGGCTCTAGGTGCCACCCATTCCCTCTTAGGGACATGGTAGGGGTGGGTTGAAGGCTGCACCATCCTGAGGTCTTTCCCAACCTTAATGATTCTGTGAGTAGTTTGGATGATGGAGCTCTGGATCCTGGAGATCCAGCCTAGATCACAGTGTGTGGGTGGTGCTGGCGTAGCTCATCCTGCCTCCATTTGGGAGGAGGTGGCTTCATCCCTTCCCTCGGCGTCTCCCTCCCGCCCCACTGCACCTCTTTAACCCCACAGAGCCACCTCCTCCAGGTGCGATGAGCCAAAGGCTTCATGTGCAAATACAACCTGTTCTTCCTGCACCGGGGAACTGTAAATGCTGCATGCAATGAGTCACCATCAAACCCGCTTTAATGTCCTCTAGATGCCATCTCTTGTGGCTCTTGTCTGCCTGGGAACCATCTTTTGATAGGAAGCAAACACGTGCGATTGAAGTGGCTGCCCCATTTCTTTTAACCCCGGTGCTGTTGCTTTTCCCAGGCATGATTTTCTCCCTGCAGCAGGATTTCAGCATCCCAATGGGAGCAGCAAGCAGGGCAGAACCAACAGACCCTGTTCCTAAGGTGGGGGGGTGGTCAGTTCCAAGTGACACCCAATGGCAGCAAGGAAAGCATCAGCTCCTGTGGTCCGTGACTGTGCTTTATGGAATCTGCTTGTCCAGTCTGGGCTGCTGAACCCTTGTGGGATGCAGGACAGGGGCTGGTGGGACACTGATCCACCCAAAGCCCTTCCGAGGGGCAGAGTGAAGACATGGGGTGGGAGCAGCCCTTACACTTCACCTCTGAATAGCATCTTCAGAGACAAACCCATCTCCAAAGGAGAACATATGAGCTTCAGAATCACTGCTGCAGTCAGACAGTAAATCTGTGAGGTCCAGCAGTAACAGCCCTGGGGATGCTCTGGAGCTGTAGGAGCTCCCAGAGGGGATCAGAGCCTACAGTTGGCTACACTGAGTTAGGGAAGTCGTCTGGTTTTTGGCCAGCGTCGTCAGGGAGCCTTGACCTGACACAAAATGAGTTCCCTTCATAGGGTCAGGGCATTCCAGATGTCCAAGCTGCTGGTGCAGCAGGGTGATAAGGAACGGTGAGACAAGCCCATTCCTTCCATGCCTCTCGGTGGGTATCCTGGGACCCCAGGCTCATAGGGAACTATGGGTGCTGGGTGTTGTAATGGGGAGGAGGAGCTGGGTCCTACCTGACCCCATCTAGTCTGAAGGGGGATTGTATATAATTCCTTAGAGATGAAATGAAGGAATTCCTGCTCCCAGCTCACCTGGGTCGGTAACCCCAGAGGGTCCGTGGCTTAGAACCAAGCTGAGCCTCCCACCACCAACTCTCATAGTCCCTCTACGGGCATCTGCCGGACCCTCTTTGTGCCCCCAACGAGACGATCCACACCAGCCGCGTTTTCTGGGCTCGTGGACGCTTTGGGGCGAGGATCGGGCGGGGGATGCCGAGCACGGGCAGCGGGGCGGAGGCCGACGGCTCCGTGCCGCCCCCCGACAGAGCGGCGTGGCGGTGGGAAGGGCGGAGGCGGGGGCATCCCTGCGGCCCTCCGGGAGCTCCCCCCCTTTTTCCTCCACCCCCCCTCCGGCTTTCGCAGCGCTCACTCAACCCCGAGAGGAAGATTTGGGCTGAAATCACGGCTTTCTCTGGATGATCGACAGCTCCGGGAGAAACCATCGTTCTGCGCAGGGGGAGCCTCCTCCCTTGTCTCCCCCCTCCTCCTGCCCCGCACCTCCGCCGCTCCCCACCGCCCCCCGAGCCGCCGCCGCTCCCCGCTCCTCCGCCCTCCGCCCGCCGCCCCCTCCGGCAGCGCGGCGCCCCCGGGGCGGGGAGGGCGGCGCGGGGCGCTCCCCCGCTCGGCGGCGGCGGTGGCTCGGCCCGGTCGGGGCGGCGGGGCCGGCGGTGCGCTCCGTGCCCGCGGCCGTGCCCGCGCCGGCGGCGGCCCCAGCCCCAGCGAGGGGGCTCGGCTCTGCGCTCCGCCGCCTCCATGGAGCTCCGCCGCCGCTTGTGATGCCCGGCCCGGAGCGCACCATGGGGCCGTTGTGGTTCTGCTGTTTGCCCCTCGCCCTTTTGCCTCTGCTCGCCGCCGTGGAAGGTAAGGAAAGGGGCCTTTCCGAGGCAGAACCCCTTCTTTTATGATGATGGTCGTTCTTATTTTGCAATTTTTAGGTTGTTTTATTTTTTTTTTTCTTTTTTCTTTTTTTTTTTCTTTCTCTCGTTTATTATTATTTATTTAATTAATCGAGGGGTGGCCTTCGGCCCTCCCCCTTCTTCCACGCCGCACCCCTTCCTGGGGGTGTGGGGTGTCGTGGGGAAGGGGGGGAAGGGGGACAGAAGGAGGGAAGGCGAAGTTCTGGGGAAGTGCTGCCCCAGGTGGAGCCGTTCCTCCCCCCAAACCCCGGCCCTTCCCTTCTTCCCTCCGCCATCCCCGTACCGAGGTGGGCATCTCCCTCCGCGCCTCCCGCTGGGAACCGCCGAGCTCCTCACCCGTGGATGCTTTGGGGTCCCCCACCTTAAGCAAGGCCAAATGCATCCTCCAACCGCACCCCCCCGTAGGGTCCCCCTTTGGGTTGAGACAAAGCAGAGACAGCGGCAGGTGGGTGCGTGGCCGAAGGATGGGTGTACGGCCGAGGGCTGGATTGCCATTAAGGGCTGGCTGCGTGGCTGGGAGTCTCACACCGGGTTCCCATTTTGGGGTCCCAATGCATCGCATCTCAGCCACGCCTGCGGTGCCGTGGGGGTCGGGGGGCTCCGTGGGGTTGTGCTTTACTGCTGGGTGTGGAGGTGGTGGGAGACGTCCGGACGGTGTTTGTCTGGAGCAGTTAGATGAGGCACCATTTATTAAGTTGGAGTTTTGGGAGATGACTCATGGGTTGGCCGGCTATACATCGTGATATTTACAATATGGGAGCTTGGCATAAATAGGACTATTTACGTTGCAGAGGAGAGCGCTAGCCAGCTATGCTATTCAAATGAGCATGGTATGGTTTTAATTAGGGGTTGGTGGGGGGGGGGGTGTGATGAGCGCGTTTGTAGGAGCACATGTCCAAGTGGGATGTATGGCCTAAGCTGCCCATAGCAGCCACGTTCACAGTGATGTTCATGCTCAGAGCTGGGTGTGGGGGCACCCATCCTGGGTTGGGGGTTGGAAGCCTCCTGTGGGACCCCACCAGGAGGTGTTGGATACTATGGGGCCGTTCCTTTGCTTGGAAACAAGAGGAACGGATTGACCTTCCCATCGCCGTGGCTGCAGGGCTGGGTGTGGAAATGCTTGTTCCGAGGGATGGGGAAGGGATGTGTGTGGATGGGGGAGGTCACCGAGGTGGTGGATGTGAGATGGGATGCTGTGGGGTGAGAGCTGAAGGTCTGCTGGCCGTCCCCATCTGAGAGCATCCTTCTGCCATGTTCTGTGTGTCTTTGGGGCTGTGTGAGCCGTGTCCTGGCCTTCCTCTCCTTCTGCAGAGCCGACGCTGCAGGAGAGCGTGGGCTGAGCTCCCTGGGTGCCGCTCTGCTCCATCCTTCCCTTTGGGAGCTGCCATTTCAGGCACGGCGTCCATCTGCTTCTCCTGATGGACCCCATTGGTGTGGGCAGCGACTCCAACAACGGGTGATGACTGAGGACACGGCGGCTGCATCCACCTCCCATAGTGGCAGTGTCACCATCGCATTCCCCACCATGTCCATGGCCAACATGGGGGAGAGTAGAGCTCATCCAGCTCCAATCTGGTGATTTACCCAGGGAACGTTCCTCCCGAGCCCTGTTTCCAGCTCTACTCCAGAGCTTTGCCGTAATGCTGCTTAATTTCACCATTCAGTCTCCTCCTGTGCCTCAGTTTGCCTAATTACAAGGCGTAAAATAATACAGGCGTCCCTCCCAAGGGAGCTGCGAGGTTTTGTTAATGAACATGACAAAGTGCTTTGGGATCCGTGGTTGAAAGCGCAGCCTTAGTCAGTGCGCGTGTGTGCGCCGTGTTTATTTATCTACGTGCTTTATATTTCTCTGTGCACTGTATATTGTCGTAGCGTTGAGCAAACCTTAATTAGAAACAAAGCCGATAGGGAAGGAAATATAAACAGGAGTGTGCATGGAAATTGGAAGTTGATTACTCCATGGCCGGCACAATGCGTGTCCTGAGCTGGGGAGGAGCTGCTCTTGGGGGTAAAAATGTCTCTGCTGAAAGGAAATGTGGAAAAAACGTAATATAAATCAATATGGAAAACAGGGAGGTGGATGACAACGTACATAAAGCAGAGGGGAAGAGTTGTGTGTAGTTGTTTGGGCCGTCGCAAGGTATCTGTGTGCGGCTGGGAAAGTTCAGGCTTATGGAAGGGGAAGTTTTTGTGTGTGTGTGTGTGTTTCTTTTTTTATATAAGAAAGAAATTGAAGAACAAAGGAGAGCTGGAAGGGTCTGGATCCCACACCACACCATTAGGAACAGTGCTGCTATCGCTGCCGGCCCTCTTTGTGCTCCTGCTCGCATGTGCTTGCGTGGCACGGCGTGTCTGGAGCAGGGATGCTTCCAAGGTATTTCAAGGGTGGGGGTAAAGGGGGGATGATGAGGATGGGAGCTGTGAGTTTGAATATCACCCGGCAGGGGAATCAAATGAAGGCGCTTTTCACCCCCTCTTTGGAGTTAACTTTTAGTAAACCTTGCAGAGCTGGCAGGTTTCCCAAAGGGCTGGAGGAAAGCCAGATCTGTGCCAAAAAATGTGGGATAGGAGAAATGAGATGGCCCTCCTATCTATATATTAGGGCATGGGGGGCTGTGGGCTCCAAAGCATGTGGTGTGGGGTGGGCAGGGGTCCTGTTGCTGTTGCAAGCTGGAGGCAGGAGCTGCTTGTTCGTGCATGGTTGTAGTGTATATAAGACACATGATGTCTTATTGAGCTATATACACACGCTTGGGATGGGGTGTGCTGTGTTCTGTATGTGTGCTACAGCAGATTGTAATGTTCAAGCGCAGTCTCCCCTCTCTCATGCCCTTGTGGCCCTGGAGTGACCCATTGCAGAGCTCTTCCACCACCTCCTCCAGCCCCACAGGCAGAGGAGCAGCATCAATTAGCTCAGCATTTGGTTTATCCGGTGCTGAGACCAAGCTGGAAACAAACACTGTAAAACTGCAATGAGGTGTGGAGCAGAGACCTTGATTTTGGGTCTGTGATACCTCTCTGTGTGCTCTGCCTTCCCCCACGGCTCCATTCCCTGGGTTAATTTTTGACAAGGTGAATGCTGCATTGCTGGGGCAGTTGGGAGCAGACTGATATGCTGGTGCCCAATTCAGATATCCATCTATTAGTTGAGGTTCCATCTATTAGTTGAGGTTGCAGGGACTCTCTACTTCTCCCATTTGCTCCCAGTCCTTGCTGTAATTCCAGATAGGTTCATCCAAGCCCAGGGAGGGGGTGCTTGAAAGAGATACCATGGGGACAGGGCTATGAGAAGCCAGCTATGGGGACACGGCTTGGAGTGGATGCACTTAAGGACTTAAGGGGATGCAGGTACAACAGCAGTGCCTTGGGGATGTTACTGAGGGGCTGAGAGCAGGGGTCTGCTGTGCTGAAGGATCTGCCTGCACTCGTAGTTTGTGTACACATACCTTCAGTGGCTGTAAAGAAGGGTGGACACCGGTGGAACTGCAAAACCTGCTGGAGAAGCTGGGTAAATAACCAGGTCCTCAGCTTTCTGCTTTTGTGTGAGCACAATTGCAGTGGTGATAAATGAGTTTAAGTCCAGTGTTACTGCCCCAACATGCACTCACGGCCCAGCCACACAATGCTGGGCTGAGAGGTGGGTGCTTGTGTGTGAGCCTGGCTGGGAGAGCAGACATTAAGTTCCAGTCTTGGAGCAAATGAGCTCTCATCTTCTTCTGGCTCTCTGGAAACACGGCTGCCCATTCCCTGCTGTGTGCAACAGGGAGATCCTCGAAGGCAAAAGTTCAGCAGTGAGATAAGGGGGGGAAAGATGGGGCCTCCTGTGATAACAGGCTGACGTGTGCAGGACCTGGCACTCGCAGCAGGGATGTGGCTTTGCAGAGATGCATCAATACTAGGATTTAACATTGTTGTGTGTCTGTGCAGGATGGGAGGTGATCTGTGCCAGGGTGGAGGTGAGGGAGGACATGAGCATCACACCATGTCAGCCCCTCTGAATCTCAGTGCTCTGTTACCCCTCTGACCCGAGTGGTGGCACTGATTGCCAAACGTTAAGGGAGATTAAACAGGCTTGGAGGGCAGAAAACGCGGCTCTAATTGCAGATGGTGCTCGCCTCCATCGCAACTGAATCAATGTCACAAAGGGGCGTTATTCAGAAATTACAGTTTTAGTGACTGTGAATAATTGCAGCTCTTCAGAGAGCCCACGAGAGGAGGATCTCTTGTTGTAGTCCCGGACCGGCTCCATGGGAGCAGCTGTGCTGCAGCTCAGTGCTGTCTCAAGGTGGGAAAGAGAGGAAGGGCTGGTGAGCTCTAGAAGTTCATTAATTAGGTCTGATAAATTACCTTCATTTCAAGCCTTACCTTATTCAGGGGTGGGTATTGCATCCACACAATGACAGCAAACTGGAGGCTGTCAGTGGAGGGGAAGGGATGTTCTTCAGGAGGTGGAAGTGATGTCTAAAAGAGAATAGGAGACTGTGGGGTGGTGGATGTGAGCCCTTATATGGGAGAGTAAGAGGAGTTTTAAGAATAACCTGTGGGAAAAAGCAAACAAACAAACCCCAAACAGAATTGGGAAATCAAGGGGGGAGGGGGGTGGAAGTTAAAAATAGTCAGAATGGAGCAATTGAGGACAGCTTGAATTTCCCCCTTCAAAACAAGAGTGTTTGGGGATGGGGCTGCCCCAGGGCTGGAGTGTCTGCAGAGGGGGTCACGTTTTATAGAGTGAATGGGGAAAATAGATGTTGGGGCTGGAGCAGACAGGACATGCATCCTTTAAGCAGAGCTCCCTGGGTGATCTCGGTAGCTCCAGACTAGTAATTTCAGAGCAAGGGCGCTCTTATGGATTAAAATCTGCTTAAAGAAGGGGAAACAAAGAGTCATTTTTCCCAATGGATGGGGGTCAGCGTGAGGCTTGTGCTTTGCAATGTATTTCTAAGCGTGCGAGAGAGGGGTGGGAACTGCGTGGCAAGAAAGTTTGCAGATTATAGGGAATTATTCAGAGGGGTTGGGACTGGGTGTTCTTTAAGGTCCCTTCCAACCTAAAGGGTTCTGTCATAAAAACAACTCAAAGGATCTCATGACACTGGATAACCGGGCTATAAAGTGGCAGATTAGACGTAGTCAGTGATGAATGAAAAGGGGATTCACATGGAGAAAAAAAAAATTACCCTAAACCCATGCATGCACAGTGGCGGGTCTTTAAATTACTTATTAGCATATTACGAAAGAGATCTTAAAGTCATTGTGGATGGCTCTTTGAAAGCATGGGCTCAGAAGAGGGAATGGCTGGGAAAGGACAGGGGGTGGCTGTACAGTGGAGGTGGGTGGACCTGGGATGGGGTGTGTAAAAGGTGGTGATGGGGGTGGTGTGTTGTGTTCGGAAGGGGCACTGATGAGGGCAAAGCACTCTGCTGAAGGCAAAGCCTGGAATCATAGAGTGGCTTGAGCTGGATGGGACCCTAAAAGCCATCTGGGCCAACTCCCCTGCAGTGAACAGGGATGCTGCAGCTCCACCAGGTGCTCATTGAAGGCTCTGTTCAGTCTGAGCCTGCAGGGATGGGCATCACCACCTCTCTGGGTATGCATGTATGTATGTGTGTTGCTCTGTTTTACTCACTGCTGTGGCCATGGACCCTCCTGACCTCTGTGTGCTGGATCTGAGCCTTATGCAGGGCTGGTTCTGCTGCTTAGGTCTCACTCTCCTTGTTGGGGAACCTTTCAGGGCTCTCAGAGGGTCCCTGCATGGATCTCTCCCTCCTTGTTGGTAAGCCTGATGGAGCTTTGTGGGCTCTCTAAGAGGGTCTCCCAGCTGACCCAGCCTCTGCCATCCCATGGCCGTGTTCCCAGGGTCAGCGCCTTCCCAATCCCTGTGGGCCCCAACCCCATGGGCTGGGGGTAGCGAGGGCAGCTGGGCGTGCGAACGGCCTCGAGGTGGAGGGGATGGCATGAGCAGCTCAGGCTCGTGCTCCGAGGGCCAGACAAAGGGAACAATGGGCTCGGCAGCCCCATTCCTGGGCTGCTTGTGGCTGGCTGCCGAGCCTGTGGGGTGGGAGAGGAGGGGGAGGTGGCTGTGGGGTGGGCAGCGAAGGGTTTGGCTTTGCTTTGCTCCTATATGAGCTCTGAGGGTCTTCCCAGTGAGAAGAGGTGAGATGGAGGGGGGAGGGGGGGGTAAGAACTATCCAGACACTCTGAGGGTTTGAATAATACAAGCAGAGGGATGCAGGAGGGAAAAGGCATCTCTGTCCTTTGCTGCGCTGATGCTTGGGGGTCATAGGAAATGTCTGTGGATGGGAAGCTTTGGGTGCATCATTGTATGGGTTTGAAGGTTCTTATCATACAGTCATAGGCTGGTTTGAGTGGGAGCAATGAGCAGGGACAACCCACAGCTCCATCAGTGCTCAGAGCCCCTCCAGCTCTGGGTGTCCACAGATGGGGCAGCATCACCTCGATGTGCAACCTGCCTCACCACCCTCACTGTGAAATCCTTCCTTATATCCACTAAATCTCTGCATCTTGGAGGTCTCTTCCAACCTCGTGCTTCTATGATTCTCCTATCTTTTAGCTGGAAGACACTTCCCTGTGTCCTGTCACAGCAGACCCTGCTTAGGCGTCTGTTCCCTTTCTTACAGCCCCTTTAGATACTGAGTCACTCAGCTCCCCCCAGAGCCTTCTCCACTCCTTCATTTCTGCTTGGCTCCACTGTGTTCTCCCTTCAGGAATGGGAAAGTGACTGGTACTCTTAGGAAGGAGGTGGCAGCATCCTTCATTGTGTCCCTCTGCAGCCAGCTAAAAGTTACTCATGTTTGTATGCCGCCTTTGATTTCTGTATTGGGTTGTATGGGACCCCATCCATCCCCAGGCTGATGGAGGAGGACAGCGTGCTGCTCTCAGATGGTTGCAAAGGCATAAAGAAAGAGCAGCTCAGGAGAGGGTTGTGCAGTGGTGTGAGCCTGCAGGCTGTGCACACCACATGCTTGGGTGTGAGATAGGCTTGGAACACGTGAGGGGTCACATCTTGCTGTGTCGAGGTTACAGTCGCGTTTTATGATTTGCTTTGCTTGTAATCCTGTTTCCAGGCTCCAAGACTGTAACTCGGAAACCTTTACCGTGAGCCTCACTTCATAAATCTTTGCCTTGTTTTACTTTTTAAGCCTGCCCTGCTATCAGGGGACAAAGCAAGCAGGAGAAATGCGTGAACTGGGGGCAGCAGGGATGGAATAAAACAAGGTGTAGGAGGCGGCTGGGTGCGCTGTTTGCAGCCCTTTGTGTGCACGCCCCAGCTTGCAAGCTGCATGTGTGCACACCGAGATAGCACCTGCGTGCTGAGTGCAGGCAGACACACGACTTGCTGAGCTCCAGGAGGAAATGGCAAGCTGGTTATTTATGCCTTGTGGAAGGGGAACAGGGATGGCTGGCATGGACTTCTGTCCTGGGGACAAAGCCTCGTTTGCTGGGTAGCCCCGTTGTAACTGGGATCTTCTGCCCTTCTTCCATCCTCAGCACGTTAGCACTGCTGTGGAGGCTTGCAAAGGATAAACACAGAAGTGTGCTTGATGCCGTGTGGAAATCCCATGACAGCAGACACATAGCAGAGCAGCAGGGGCACTGGCATGGGTTGCAAGAGCAGGCGGTGCCAGCTGCTCCAGAGGGGAAGGGGTGCATGTAGGACTGCTGCTGTACCTTCAGGGATGCTCTGAGTTCCCGTGCCATGTCCTCGGACAGATGCAGAGCAGTTGGGAGCAGGTTAAGCACAGGGAAGGTGCTAATTAGGATGTTGGCAGTGTTAGTAGGGGTTGGTGTCAGGCTAGTGGGAGGTGTCACCTTCCTTCCACCAGGCCTATGGTAGAGATGGAGAGCAGAGAATCTGCCAACGATGCTTTTTTTCCCCCCTCTACTTTCTTTTTTCCCCCTATGTCAAACCCTGTGCCTTCAAATTGAATAGCTGCCATGAGATTTTGCTGTGACTGACACCTGTTCTGGCTGCGGAGCGACAGCTTTTGATAAGCACGGATCCTTTGGAAACACTGAGCATTGCTGGCAGCTGCTCCCGTTTGTCGTCTGGGTCTCTTGTGCTTGGGGCTGGCTGATGTGGCACAGTGGGTTTGGGGCTGCAGGAGGTTTGGGAGTGGCACAGCGGAGAAATAAGCAATGCCAAAGAGGGACCAGCAAAGCCTTTGCCTCCCAGGTAGGGTCTGGTACCAGAGGAAGCAAAGCAGGTCACCCCCAAGCAGAAGTCTTGCCTTGTAATTTGCATGGCCTAAATATGACCTGGGCTCACTTTTGTGGGTGCTGAGCCCTTGGAAAGCTGACCTGGCCTTCTGCCATGTGTTTGGGAGGTCCTTAGTGTGTGGGCTATCCAGGGAGAACTTAAAACAGGAGTTACTTGGCTGCTGGGGTGCCCTGCTGAGGTCAGCCCTGGGTGTGCCGTCCTTTGGCCTTGAGTTTCATGGTGGCCAGAGGTGCTGAGAAGGGCCTGCCCCTTCTGTGGGTCTCCTGGCAGGGATCACTGGGGCTCTGCAGGAGCACAGACCCCTCCTTTGGCTTCTCAATGTCTGGGTGGTGATTTGCTTCTTGGCTACATTTGGGCTTGGGTGTGTGGAGCGTGGGCAGCCCCAGATGTTTAAGGGCTCTTCAGCTTTCTCCTCCTTGTCTTTCCCCATCAGAGGGCATCCCTGCTTCCTCAACCAGTGTGTCTGACAGCACCCAGCTCCGCAGCCGGCAGGTTGTCCCTTGTCATTTCTCATTGTCATCCAGCGGGCTGAACACACTGCCTGGATTTCATTAGAGCTCCCATCTTCCTGCACAGGGTATGTCCAGGAGTCCAGGCTCAGTGCATTGCTGGAGGGGTAAAACCACGCAGATGTTAATGGCATCAGGTGACAGCATTAGAAAGCACTCGTGAGCCTCCTCCCGTTGGCTACAGGAATGTACTGCAGGCTCTTGCTGGACCAAAATTAAACTGCTGGCAAACTCCCATGCCACATAAAGGGAGCAGCTGTGCACTGAGGGACATGTCCCTTTTCTGAGGATGCTCAAGGCAGAGGTTGTAAAGTCTTTCACTGGATTATGACCGTGCCAAAAAGGGGTTTGAAATCAGCATGCTCCAGAGTTTGGAGTGTGAAAGGCCCATCACAGAACCATAAGGTTGGCAAGGACATACAAGATCATCTCCAACCATCCTCCCATCACCACAAGCTACTAACCCATATCTCATAGTACCATGCATGGCCATAAGTCAACAGGAGCTTTGGGAGCCCACCTGGAACAGGTGTGTGCTGGCCCTGGGTAGCATGAGGGCAACCAAACCGATGGATGAGTCAACAAAGCCAAAGTAAAATGAAGTCTTTGTTCTGTAACAGTTGTATAACAATAAAATGAAACGAACACTGTGTTGGAAGTGCCCGAAGATGCTGGCTTGGTGCCCACTGGTTCTTACATGTTCTGCTCTCTGAAATCTCACCCACCAAGCCCATTGTGATGGTCCCTACTCATCTGCTGTTCCTAACCCTGCTCCCCAAGTCCCCCATCGGCCTAACCAATAGCAAAGTGTTGTTGCTATTGGGTTTGGTTGGTGTGTTAGGATGGAGGCTGTGTGCTGCTATGGGGCTGCTGCTTGGAGAGAAGGATATGGAGCCCCGTGACACTCGAGTGGATATTTTTTGCAAGAGCCATCGCATCTCCTGTATCCAGCTTCTGGTACCCAGAATGAGTCCTGGGGGAGATGAGCCTTTGTACCGCTCTGGACTGCAGCTTGAGATCAGCACAGTGACTGCCACGCTGCTTTTATTTTGGTCTCTTGAGACAGCAGAAGCTGTCAGAGGTGCAAGCAGTGATGCTTGCAGCGGGAGCAGCCGTGTCACCGATACGGCAGCGGGGCCCAGCGGCCTTTAATGCTTGGAATAGTTTTCTCACTTGCATTTGCAGGGCTCCGACAGGGATGAGACTTGCTGGTCTCCATGGTTTTATGTGCCATGGGACTGTGCCAACAGTTTAATCACAGCTGAACCCTCATAGAGCAGCATAAAAAATGTTGTAGTTGGGATTAGGTTACCCATCCTTCCTATAAAAGACTCTATAAACAGTCCATCAAGCCCAAGAATTCCTCTGTTGGCTGTGAGGTCTTTTGCTCTTAATGGGTCTGGCATTTGCTTTGACTAAGTCTTTTGGCGGGGGGGAGGAGGCAGCGTGTTAGAGGAGCCCCCAAAGAATGGCTTTTCTGCTTGCATTAGTGGGGGAACCCAACTGGGCTGACTTGGCAGAGGCGGTGTTGGATGTCAGTAGAGCTGGCTGGGGCTGCAGGGGGTAAGAGGCAGTGGTGACAAGCCCAGAAGGCACTGACAGCAGCAGCTGCTCCCTCCCCATTGCTAGGGGATTTTTCAGGATGGATTTGCCATTTGCTGGGGGTACTGAGGAGTGCTGCCTACCCTCGGGGTGGGCAAGAGCCTGTGAATGTCCCTTTCCCATCTTCCAGCACATCTCCAACCTTTTGATTTTCTTCTGCTGTAGTTTGAACCTGTTCCCCGAAGCTCTTGGAAACCCTAAAACACAGGCTGGGCAGTGAGCAGTGTCTTTGTAGCATACTTTATATTATTTATAGGGTCATGCCCCTGCCCCAGCTTGCTTTAGAGAATGATTTGATCAGTTGGAATACTGGAATAAAAATGATAGTTGTAATGTAAGATGCTGGGAAGACCCCCTTCAGACAGCATCCTGCAGAGGGCAATTCAGTCCACCTGTCTAGGGTGGCTATTTTAGATCTTCCTACTTGTCTTCCAAGTCTCTTCTCTCTCTGACATTACTATCTGTAGAAAATTAACAACTCCATTAGAGTAGAAGCATCATTTTTTCCATATGGCAAACATCAGGGGAGGGGAATCCCACATCCTTTACCTGAGGATGCTCTGCGAGTCTGGGACAGCAGTAGATATTTCAACACGAGTTTCATTCATCCCTCTCCAGCTGTAAGGTGAAAATGAATCTGGGGCCAGATCCTGACAAACCCTCTGAGGTTGGCGGAGCTTTGGAACAGCTGTATGAAACCTGCCAGCTAATCAGCTCTTAATCCCTTCAGCATGTTTTTGGTGATGGGAGGAGTGCTGCTCTGCGTCCCCGTGCCACCGTCACGCCTCCTGGTTCAGTGCTCTGAAAGCCTCTTGCCTCTACATGGTTACCCTTACCAATCAGACTTGTAATCTCAGTGAAGAATGAAATCAGATTTGTTTGACAAGATGCGTTTCCTGTAGAAGTATGTTGACTGCTGCTAATTATACTCCCGTTCTTTAATTCTTTATGATTTGAATTACAGCAGCGTTTTCATTATTTTCCCAGAAGTGATTTCAGCCTGAGCGAGACCTTGAATGCTCACGATTTCACTGCATTGTAATCACAGTGTAACTGCTAAACTTCATCATAAAATAGAATCTCTGAGGTTGGAAAGGACCTCTGAGATCATTGAGTCCAACGTCCACCTGCAACCAGTATTGCTTGCTAACCAGTGTCCCTTAGTACCACTTCTAAACGTTTCTGGAACACCTCCAGTGACTCAACCATCCACCAGCACATCCCATTCCAGTGTCCAGCCACTATTTTGGAGAAGAAATTTGTCCTAATATCTAACCTGGTCCTTCTTTTGCACTGAGATGCTCCTGTCTTTAAGGGCTCACCAGTTTTCCTTAGCTCTTCTCCCATTCATCCTTTCGTGGATCCTCTTAGGTTGGAGGGGACCTTAAAGATCATCAGTTCCAACCCCCTGCTATGGGCAGGGTTGCTGACCTCTGGATCTGTTTTTCTTGGGATCCTGCTTGCTTATTCTTGAAGCCTGTTGGTTCCATCCCTGTGAGCTATGCCTGATTTTATTAGGGCTTTCTCCCAGTTCCCATCTCTGCACAAAGGGACATGGTTGGTGGGCTGATGGTTGGGCTGGAGAATCTTGGAGGTCTTTTCCAACCTTAATGATTCCATGAGTGGTTATGATGGGGATGGGTTGATGGTTGGACACAGTGATCTCCATGGTCTTTTCCAACTGTAATGACTCCATGATTCTGTTATGAGCTTTTTTACTTCAAGGTTGGTTATCTCCTACCTTATACTTCTTTGGGGCTCATGGCTCATCTGTTTTTCACTCTGCTTTTGCCAAGTGGAAGTCTTTAGGAAGTCTTCTCCCTTCCTGAATGCTTCTGAGCTTATCTCAGTTCATTTTGGCAAAGGAGACACTGGAAACACGGGACTGCAAATAACTGGGTAGGTTTGCTCCACTGCCCGTTTTTTCACTGGAGCAGGTCTAGGGAGCTTTCTTGTGGTTTTCTTCCAATTAGAAGTTAATGACTAGTCCCCAAATCTGATTTTTCTACCTGTTGTTGAGATGCCTTAAAGGAATTTCATGTGGCCACGGTTCCTTGGGCTTGTTTATGAAAGCATCACATCTGAAACGACCAGAAATGAAAGCAAATGATCACTGTTGGCCTCTCATAGCCTTGTCTGTGTAGCAATGAGCTGAGCTGTGGTCTTGATGCATTCATTCGGGTTGTGGCCATAGGCCATAGACTGGTTGGCCCGTGGACGTCCTTTACAAAGTGTTAGAAAGAACTGCAGCAAATGAAGCTCTGATTGTATGTAGAGCAAAAAAAGTAAATGTTTCTCTTGCTTCCTGGTTGACTCTGCTTGGAATTTTTCTAAGATCTGGGAAATTATTGCAATTAGAGCATTGGAGAAAGGTGTTTCAGGTTTGGCCTGTGCTCCTTTTGGTCAGTGCAGACTGTGATCACCAGTGCCGGGCCAGTTACTTGCTTCCAGTCCAATGATTCAGCCCTCTTTCCACATCATTATGAGGTATGAAATTGTAGACCTCAGGGTCTTTAATGTACTTTGTGCATTAAAATTATGTAACGAGCCTGTCCTCACCGATTGCAGGGCATGGTGTAGCGTAATGATGACAAATATTGATGGCTACCAGAGGCACCAGTGTTTCAAAGCAGTGTGGGAAGCAGAAATCTGGTGGTGGGAGCCGAGTTGTTGTCTCTGTGTCCATCACATACATTTGTTGGTTTCTCACCAGGGAGGATCTCTGGTGGTTTGGGTTGAGTTCAGTTGACTTGATGTATTGCTGCGGGTTAAGGAAAAAGAGTCCTTTTAGCATCTTCTGAAATCATGCCTCATCCTTGGATGTGCCCAATGCCATGGATGGGGCCCAAGGCATCTTGATCTGGTGGTGGACAATCAACCCACAGCAGAACTCAATGATCTTTAAGGTCCCTTCCAACATAATCCACTCTATGATTCTATAGCCCTGAGCATGCTGTTAGGACAGGAGACTCCTCCTTACCCATGACTTGCTGTCTTTGTATATCTGCTGAATTTATGCTCCATAACACAATGAAGTGCTTTTTCTTTTTTCCTTTTCCACCGACTAAGCCGTAATACTAAACAGATGGGCATTGTGGAGTAGGCAGAAGGGATTGTGCTGTCAGTGGGATGGGGTTCCTACTTGCGTGGATGGTTAATGTGGAGATAGGTCTTAATGACGTGGGGGAGCCTTTCCCAGATGGTATTTCCATCCAAGCTTTCTGCAGACAGAGTTCAGAATCATGCACTATAGCTTGGCTTGCCAGAAGAAGACATCGTGGTGGCAATGTAGGACTTGGATGTGACAGTGGAAAGGCTGTGTCACAGTTTATGTTTTGAACAGGTCTTTAACAGGTCAAGATTCTCATGCTGGAATCACCTGTTGTTCTTACTTTATGGGATGAAGTAGTCCCAAAACAGTGGCCAATGGCAGTGATTCCATTTGGCCGTGGTTCCTCATGTCCCCAGAGTCCTCAGTGTTTGAGGATTGAATGAAGCATCTGGGAGGAGATGGGAGAGGAGCTAAACCTTGAGTTGATTTGAGTGAAGCATGGTACAGTGCTCCTGCTGTGCAGGACATCCAGGATACCTTGTGGACGTAATGCTGAACAATGTAAGTGTGTCTTAGTTACAGCAGGTAGACCTGGGCATGAAGAAATGCTCCCTCCATCTTCAATGCATGGATCCCTTCCCATCAGCTGCAGCAGGGTTTTTTTAATAGCCATTACTCTGTGAAATCGGAAGGATTGCCGGCTGTGAAATACAAATGATATGTACTAAATGCTGTGTAATGGATTCCACTTGAATCATTTGGTGACTGTGTGTGTTTCTAATAAAAAAGGCTTTGGGAGCGAGGCGGGCTCTTTGGCTGGCAGCGGGGCTGAGCGGCAGAGCGGCTGGGTGCCATGGGCATTGGGGCCAGCTCTGAAACAACTGCCAAGGAGTAAACACATAGCAGTGCCCTTTGCTGAGGCCATAAAATCCTAGGAACCCTGAGATCATCTGGTCCAACCATTGACCCATGCCTAAGATGTTGCTTATGGAAGCAGGACAAATCAGTGGTTGATTTTTGGGGGAAAAGGGAGCCTATCCATAGATATGGGGTTTGTTTCTGGTGTCTGCATCCAAAGGAGAGTCAAAATAAAGACACCTTGGCTCAGTGTATGGAAAACCTGCCTGCCCTTCGCTCTACCCAGCAGATGAAGGAGTGTCTTCTGCCTTGTCTGCTGGTACTGGCCTGGAGGAAAGGTTGTTAGTAGTGAAAGTCTGCTTAATTTAGCAGGGCAGGACTCTGTGGCTTGGAAGCTGGACTAATTCAGGCTAGTAGAGAAGCATGTTTTTAATAACGTGTCTAATTAACTGTGCAGCAGCTCACCCAGGGATGTAGTCAATACGCTATTGCTGGTAATCTGTGGATCAAAGGTGACTGATTTCTTGTAAACCCGTTTCGACCCCCACGGCTCTTCCCTCTGGCTGATGCTGTCCTGTCTCCAGCGTCCATGGGCACGTGCTGGGCCGCAGGGTTGGGCAGGCAGTCCCCTTTCTGGCTCTGAAAGAGCCTGCAGCAGCAAAAGCCCATTCCTTTTGTTAGAGCACACTGGATGGCTGGGCTGGGAGGCGCAGGGCTCCAACCTGGCACAAAGCAGAGCCGGGGAGGGCTTTCCATCCTGAGAAACTTAAAAGCAATATTGGATGCTTCCTTCTGAAAGGCTCATCTTTAAATAAACCCGGGGAAGCCCTTCGACCCACGCTGGGCAGCATCAGACCAGATGTTCGCGCTTCACCCGGCTGACCTTCGGATCGATGGAGCCGTGAACCGCTCTTTGTTTGCCTGCCGCCGCGCCGGGACACCCGCTGCTGTGCCAATGACAACAGGCCCAGTCCAGACAGTCACCAGCCCTATGGCTCCTGGGGGGCTCCTCAGCTCCCAGAGCCTGGTTTGGATGTCAGTCCCTGCTGGGGTGCAGCACCATCCATGTAGTGAGTTCTGATGGGCTCTGCTTGCTGGAACATCACCAGATGCTCTGCTGCATCCCATGCACTGTATGTTTGGTGGTGGCTGAGCTGTTCGCTGCTCTCTTCTATTGTCTGTTCTGTGATGCGAAATATTGCTGCTCCTGAGGCCTTTGCTGAGCCAGGAGCACTGGGCAGTGCTCACTAGGCAAGGCAGGGACATCTCAACATGGAACAATTTTAGGGCTTTCTCACATGAGTGACCCCGCTGGGCCAATCTGTGATATTTGAAGGGAAAAAAAATGTCAAGAGGGAGAAATCACTGAAGGTCAGATCTTGTTTTACACTTGGCCGGTGACTCCGTGATTGAAAACAGATGGATGCCTGCAGCTGCCACCCCCAAGTAGCACAGCATGGCTGTGACCTGCTGGAGTCCCTATCCCGTGCCATGCCATCCCATGCTGTCTCATCCCATCCCACCGTACTCTATCCCATCCCATGCCATTCCCTTCCTATCCCATGCTATGCTATCCCATGCCATGCCATGCCATGCTGTCTCATCCCATCCTGCCCTACTCTATCCCATCCCATGGCATTCCCTTCCTATCCCATGCTATGCTATCCCATCCCATGCCATGCTATCCCATCCCATGCCATGCCACACCATCTCATGCCATCTCATCCCATCCCACCCTACTCTATCCCATCCCATCCCACCCTAATCCATCCTGTACCATGCCATTTCCCTCCCATGCTATGTTATCCCATCCCATGCTATGCCATGCCATGCCATCTCATCCCACCCTATCCTACTTTATCCCATCCCATGCCATTCCCCTCCTATCCCATGCTATGCCATTCCATTCCATGCCATGCCATGCCATGCCATGCCATGCCATGCCATGCCATGCCATGCCATGCCATCTCATCCCATCCCGCCATACTCTATCCCATCCCATGCCATTACCTTCCTATCCCATGCTATGCTATCCCATCCCATGCCATGCCATGCCATCTCATCCCATCCTATCCTACTTTATCCCATCCCATGCCATTCCCCTCCTATCCCATGCTATGCCATTCCATTCCATTCCATTCCATTCCATTCCATTCCATGCCATGCCATGCCATGCCATGCCATGCCATGCCATCTCATCCTATCCCACCCTACTCTATCCCATCCCACGCCATTCCCCTCCTATCCCATGCTATGCCATGCCGTGTCATCCCATCCCATACCATGCCCTGCCATCTCATCCCATTCCACCCTACTCTATCCCATCCCATGCCATCCCCCTCCTATCCCATGCCATTCCATCCCATCCCATGCCATGTCATGCTGAAACGTCCCCTCTGTGTGTCCAGAAGTGCTGCACAGGCACTGCTGCTCCTCTATTCCCATTCGAGGGATTTGTTCCTTGTGGTTCTCCCAGCTTTTGCTGGGTGGAATCTGCATGGAGTCCTGCCTGGGGTTGTTGCAGTGTAGGGACAAATGGGGGCCACTGCTTGAGCTTGGGCAGCTTTAAAGGACACTTTTATCAAGTTCTTCTAATCCATGTTCTGTGTATCAGAACTGCACCAAGAGTTAATTATTTTCTCCAAGAGGAGTAAACAAAGGGTCAGCCAACAGATTTTTATTCGTCTATAAATCTCCGGCAGTGTGAGCAGATAGAGGGCCGTGCTGGGGGGTGGCAGCAGCCCCAGGGCCTCTGCTCTGCAGGCAGGATGCAGCAGGAGGTGATGGAAGAACATGCTGTCCCGCTTTGGTGGGTGGGAGAGCTGCTTCCTGGAATCAAAGTGTTTTTCACTTAAAGGGCCTTTTTTCACATCAACCCGAAGCAGGCAGCACCCAGTGGTGGGTCGCAAGGGAGTTATTAGGGAGGGTTTGCAGCTGGATGGGTAGATTCCAGCACCCTATTACAGTGCCCAGCTGGCAGCTTGTCCTTACAGCTCTGCTGGGCTTGGGGATGGCAGGAGTCTGGTGGTCACCTGGGCTCAAAAGTCCTACAAAGCAGGGAGAAAACCCATCCATGTGAGCCCTCCACCCTCCTGGTGTCCCCAGAGCAGCACCAAGGAATGACTCACAGTCAGGTCCTTTCCTTTTTGTGCCCATAGGGCTTTGGTGCATCCAAGCGTCGGAGATGCCCTCCCTCCTGTGGGATTCAGGGATCATCTGGATTGCAACAGCAAGGAGAGGATGCACTTGCATCTCGTGTGCTTTCCTCCTGCAGGCACTGATTTATAAGTCTGCTTCATGCTGAGTGGGGAATTCAGGGGATGCTGCATTCCCTGCACAAGGCTTTTCACCTGATTTCCCATGTCGAGGCTGTCAGGTAACGCCTCGGTGGCTCTGCATGCTAAACTTTGGGAGTGTGTTGCTTTTACAACACTCAGACAGCAAGCACTGAGCACTGCTCAGCTGTATCTGTATGTGGATCCCACAGTGTCCCTACCATGTGTCCTATCAAGAGCGCTCAGGGGGTGCAGGCACACTGCTTCCTTACTGCTTCCCAATGCTTGCTGTATTATTCTACCTCCTGGCTGCTCCACCGATGCCTCAGGGTCTCTCATGCACCAGCACTGACATGCATCAGGACTCTGTGCCTTCCCCTTTACACTTGAGCATCCCCTCCAGCTCACTCTGATCTTGTTTGCTCCCCATGTGTTTCAAAGTTCCTTTTCTTTCCTCTTTGCTGCCGTTTTCATGGCTACCTTCACTTCCTTCAGCCTGCGTTTTATAACTGCTAATTCACTGCTGCCAACTTCCCCCTACTTTTAATTTATACAATATGTTTATTTTTACTGCCTTGTTTTCTTTTATTCGAAGCCAAGGCAGTTTTTAACCAAGGGTGCCTTCTTTTATGATGGCAGATTTATGAGATATTTGGCAAAGCCTTTGTAAGCCAGCTCTAATTACTCCTCATTGTTTTTGTTGACTTCTTTTTTTTTCCCTCCCTTAATCAATTTTTGATAATAATCCCTTTTAACTTTAGGAAATTCCCCCATTTTGCACCTCCAAGTGTGTTTCTGATTGGTGGGTGCACAAATCTGTTCCCCCATCTGTGTGATCAGATTCTGTCTGTCTGTACCTAAGCAACTGCTCAGCTCCGGTTCATTGATCTGCTCATCTTCAGCTGTCAAAATGAGGTCTGCGCCGTGATTGCCCACATTGATTGTGGTATTTCTGTGTTGGAAATGAGTCCCTTTAAGTGTCGGTGTCTCCAGGAATATCTCCCAGCAGCAGCACGCGCTCCCCACCATCCCCAAGGGAGGGTCCCTGCGTGATGCTGCTCCATAGGCTGTTGGCTTCTTCTTCAGGCTGATTTGCAGAAACATCTCCAGGATGCTTTCCCTGCTCATGTGCTGCTCTGCAGCCCTTGAATTCTCAGTGCAGCCCTTGCAGGGTATGGCAGCTTTGCAAGCAATCCTACAGCTGATCCATGCCTGCTTTGGGGCTGTTCCATTATAGGGACCTTTGATTGGGAAGGCTGTCCTCTCCACCCCATCCTCTCAGCTGTCTCCTACCTGTGATGTGGAGGAATTGTAGAATAAAACCATAGAACCATAAAGGATGGGGAAGTCAACTAAGATCCTCCAGCCCAACACACCCCAATGTACCCACTGACCACATCCCTCAGTGCCACATCTCCACATTCCTTCAGCACCCCAAAGGCTGGGGACTCCCCCACCTCCTTTCCCAATGCATCACCACTCTTTAGGAGACATTTCTCTTAATATCTGCAACCTGGAGGAAGGTTAATGAGATTCTGCATGGTGAGCATGGAGCGCATTGATTGGGCACCAGCACCAAAGCCATCCTCTGGGTTTATCGTGCTGACGAGGGCAGCTTGCAGTGAAAGAGGAAGCCCCTCTCTGTGGTGAGGTATCGACGATGGAGTTTTCCCAAGGGAGGAAACATTTGCAGCTCACTATAAATACCCACTGCTAACAGCTGCCGTCTCCGACATCGCTTTATCTGCGGCTCTGGGGCCTGCGGAGATGCGGGATTCACATTTCTGGCGTGGCTGCGCTCTATCCACGAGGACACCAATGAGGAGAGATGCTGCTTTAAATGCTGTCCTTGAGAGCTGCTAGAAACCAGTCAGCCCGGGAGCACTACACCAACTCCCTGCCAGGGATTTCGGGAATTCCTATGTCAGTCCCATGGGCTGGGAGCCCAATTTGGAGCCCCCCCCTGCTTCTGCCAGGGCTGCCTGGAGGGCACGGTGCACCCCTCTGTGGCTCAGCACAGACGAGCCTACAGCTGGCTCCTCTGAAGCTGTTCCCACTTGGGGCTGCCAAGCAGAAGTAAATTTACAGCCTGTCAGTAAAAACAGTGAAAAGAGGGAAGACTTGGCTGGCAGGTGAATGTGTGGAGCCAAACACGGAGCGGAGAGCATCCACCCAGAGTGAGGGTGCTGCAGCACATCTTAGGTGCTCTGTGTTTGCTGGAGCATCCCTACTTGCCATGCTGCTGTCTCAGGGCCAGCAAGGTGAGCTGTGTGCATTGGGAGCATTGCAGAGCATTGCTCCTGATACCATTGCTTCAAGTTGCTGCTGCCAGAACAGAAAGTTTCTCCTTTCCTGGCTTGCTCAGTGTCCTCTGAAGCAGCTCATCTGTGACCTGGCTGCCTGCACAGTGCTGTTGTCACCTCCTTGCAGCCACCCTGAGCTCTGAGGCTCAGATCCCACCAGCACAGCTCCTCCAGGCTCTGCTCTGTGCATCCCTCTGCAGTGGGCCAGCATTGCTTTGCAAGGCTTGGTCATAAAAGGGGCTCACCAGGTTGGTGTGCTGGCGTGCTGTGACATAGCAGGGTCTAATCTTGCTCTTTTGTTGGGTCCTGGTCTTGCTTCCATGCTCCCCTTGCACCCGGCGTGCCTGTTCTCTGTGTGGCCCTGCCTTTACGAGCCAGGCACAGGGCTGTGCAGCACAGCTGCACGTCAGTGCATGGTGGTGGGGCTTTTGCTGGAGCTTTGGCTGTATTTGGAGATAATATCTTTCCCCCCGTAAATGTTATTACCCAGTATGTGTTCGGGTAGGGGGGGGAGGAGGGGTCACCATCTGTGTTTTCCAATAAAAGCAAATTAAAATTGAAGCCCATTAAGGACAGCTCGATTGGGATGCTGAGCAGGGCTCAGCAGCCTGCTGGGAATGAGTTGCTTCCAGCCTGTGCCACCATGCAGGGTGACAAAACCTCATTTAGTGCCAGCGGTGCTGGGAGGTGGGATGGGGCTCATTGTGTACACCTGAGTTCAGGCTGGGGTGGCTGGGGATGCTGCCCCATGGGGAGGAGGAGACAGTGCTTGGTCACATTCAATGCCCCCTGGGCTCACACTGCTCCTGTTGGTCCTATAGGTGCTCATTGCATCAAATGATGAGAGAGCTTAGTGGAGAAGAAGGATGGATGTCATGCAAAAGCTCGGCACGTGCTGCTTAACTGGTGCTGCTACTCAGTCTATGGGCTTTTTTGGTACATCTCTCATCTCCTGAGGTTACCCTGCTGCTGTTCCCAAGGCATAAATACTTGAATGTGATAGAGAATCATGCTGAGCTCTGGGTGCCTGGGTGGTGCAGCCCTGCACCTGCAGCTTGTGCCAGCCAGCCTTGGGGCATGGGGCAGGTTATGGTGCTGTAAAGCTGCTCTTTGCTACAGGTGCTGCAGCCAGGAGCCAGCCAAGGCATCCACTGCTGCACAGTTAAAAGCAGGATCAGTGGTCGAGGGCTTGGTCAGGGCCAGGCTGTGTGATGGCTGTGCTATGCCATGAGCAGGACCAGGGCAGCAGGTGGTGGGGGCTGCCATCCCCATCTGCAGCTCCTGGTGAGGAAGGACACATCCCTAGCTGTGTCCTGCCCTTGCTGGGCTTGTCCTATTGGGATGGACAAGACAGGACATGGGCAGGGATGAGTTTTTGTTAACCACCCCCTGCAGTGTGTCCTGCAGACAGTGGGGTTGGTGTGACTGCAGAGCCCGAATCATTAGCACTGACAGTAGCGATGGCTGTTAAACGTCTGCATCTGTGCCTTCTCTGTGTGGCTACTGCATTCCCAGGAGCAGCAGGAGGGCCTCTGCTCGCTGGCATTTAGCATCTGCATTGTCTCTGCTTGCAGCCTGCCCTCGGCTGAACTCAGACCACCTACAAACGCCAGCTCCTCATGGGGAAGATGCTACCAGACCCTGGTGCTGCTGGAGCAGCTTTCTGGGGGGCTCCGATGTGGTTATCAGGTTTCTGCTGGGCCAAATGGTGGCAGGAAAGCAGGATCACTGTGTACAGTGATGGCTCTGGGCAGCCTGGCAGCCGGGCTGTGTGGTTATCACCCACAGCCAACCTAACCTGCATCTTCAACAGAGCCCCGAGCCTGAAAGATCCCAAAATCTGAGTTCCTTGTGGAGCCCCAGCCCTTCTCTGTCTTCCCAGGTGCCAGAGCCAAGCTGTATTTCTCCTGTAAGGTGAATGAGCTGGGGAGCCCTGTCTGGCAGCATTACTTTGTATGGATGGGTTAATTGGAAAGCAAGATGTGCTTGGGTGACATGCAAGAATTGGGCTTGTCCCCTCTTTTAGGGGGGGTTTCCTACTGGCTTTAAGCTGTCTGGCAGTGGAGCAGCCAGCACCATGCATGGTAGTGCCTGAGATCCCTTTGGATGGTGGTGGCTGGTGAGGTACTGGGAATACCCACATAGCGTCAGTCAGTCCTGGGTTTTGTCCACTGGGGTTGAATCCAGTTATGCAGACACAGACAGGGTGTGAGGAACCAGGGAATGGGGAGAGAGACCCTGTGTGGGAGCTGTGCAATATCTCCAGGGTTCCCCTTCTTCCCTGTTAGCCCCCAGCAGGCTGAATGTGCTCAGGGCGATGGAGATGCTGGGCATTGCCTCTGCTTATGGATTTCTCTATCTATCTGGACCTGATTTCTCAGGGAGAAGCATTGAGAAGCATAATACCTGCCTGCTCCTGTGTTCTTACCCACTGGGACTGCCAGCACAGCCCACTCCTGCAGCACGGTATGGCTGTCCTTGGGGTTTCCTTTGGGGCTTCAGGCACAAGGCAGGATGCGGGCAGTCCCCATCCCGGCTCAGTCATTGCTTCGTCTCTCTCCCTATCAATCACTCTCCCTCTTGGAGTTTAAGTGGATCCCTGAGTGAAGTATCCAAAATATCCTGTAGCCGCCGGCTCACAATGCAACGTGCTGTTACTGCGCCAGCGGGTCGGCCGGGGGGGATTGGGTTTCAGTTTGTTCCGCTGGCCATCAGCCAGGCAAAGCAAAACTCGGTGCTGCAGGGAAAGGCCACTGGGTTTGCTCAGCCCCTCTTAGCTCTTGCTGGCAAAAATATTATAATAAGGCTCCAGTAAAGCACAGGAGGCAGAGAGGGGCCTTTCAACTTCTGGAAGGATAAATAGATCTGCAGCAAGGGCTCTTTGGGGCGGGGGGACAGACGGGTTTCTCATTAACCGCCCCTCCTGTATAGGGATGCGGTGGCTGCGCGTGAGGCCAGGCTGGAATGGCTGTTCCAGGAGCACGTGTGCCTGCATGGAGGAGCTCAGTGTTGTGCTGGGCTGTAGCACAGAGCCTCATCCAGCACAGCTTCTCTTCAGTGTCACTCCAGCATGGGTTCATCTGATGGGGTGCATTGTTATGGGATGACCTGTGTCTGCCTGATGTGGGATTTCAGCTTCCAGCTCCTTTGCTCCAATAGTGAGACCCAGGCAACTTGTTCATCCAGCACTGACCATAGAATCATAGAATGGCCTGGGTTGAAAAGGACCACAATGATCATCTCGTTTCAACCCCCTGCTATGTGCAGGGTCACCAACCAGCAGACCAGGCTGCCCAGAGCCACATCCAGCCTGGCCTTGAAAATAGGATCCCAGGCGGACCTCAAAGTTTGCACCCTGTGTTATTAAAAGCTGGAAGGTTTCCTGCTCTGAGGGAGGGACTGATGTGAGAAGTGCGAGGAGAAAGGAAAAAGTTGTGGGTGGAAAAATGAGGGTGGAGGCTTCAGCTATCTGTGGGGCTATTTATTTGTCCAGCTGTTTCTTTATCTGCAATGAGTTTGGAGCCTGCAGATGCAAAGGATTTACCAGGACTTCTGAGAAACTCAGGTCCAGATGGTCTAAATTGGTTGAAATTGGCAAAACTCCATAGACGTTGTTTTTCCGGACACAGAGAAGTGTGTCTGCAGTGTGCACAGATCCTTTCTTAATCCCTTCAAGCCTCTCTGCCACCATTCCTTGCTCCTGTCACTCTCCAGTCTCCTCTCTTTGATCACAGCCAGCACCTATTGCCATCCTTGTCCTCTGCTCTCCAGTCTCAGGTGGGAAAGGCCATAGAATTATAGAATGGCCTGGGTTGCAAAAGGCCACAATGATCACCTGGTTTGAACCCCCTGCTGTGTGCAGGGTCACCAACCAACAGCCCAGGCTGCCCAGAGCCACATCCAGCCTGGCCTTGAATGCCTGCAGGGATGGGGCATCCACAGCCTCCTTGGGCAACATGTTCCAGTGCATCACCACCCTCTGGGTGAAAAACTTCTTCCTAAGATCCAACCTAAACCTCCCCTGTCTCAGTTTCAAACCATTCCCCCTTGTCCTATCAGTGCCATCAGCCCACTGCTGTCTGAGTGTAACCATGAGCATCCCAGAGGCTGCGGTGTGCTGACAGTGATGCATCTCTGCATGCAAAGTGCTCCAGCTGGAGCCTTGAGTGTGGCAGAGTCTGGGGATGCTCTTGTAGCAGCAGTGCCTCCCCTGGTCGTGCCTGCAGCAGCCCCAGCACTGGCAGAGAGCTGCTTATTGAAAGCATCTTCAAAGTGAAAAGGACAGGCACTTATCTCCTAACCATCCCGTGGGGAGCAGTGCGGTTTCTGGTGGGAGGCAGGCCAGAGTTGCGTCTGCTAGTTTCGAGCAGCTGTAGATTTATTTAGAGTGCTGTGGGTAGCATGTGAATCCGCGGATAAACACACGGGAGGGAATAACACAAACAAAGATATTGAGAAAACACTGCTCTAGCAAAAGCATTCCACTGAGCTGTGGCTGTAGGCAGCCACCAGAGGTGGGCTGGGGGTCAGGCAACCACCCCCACCACCCTTAGCAGTGCATTGTCACCATCACCAAAGGGTTGTTGCTCTATGCAGGATGCCAGGGGTCCCATATCTGCTGCCAAACCTGGAGGATGGCACCGTGAAGGAGGCAGCTGTGGCAGTGAGCAAAGCTGGATTTATTTGCTGAAGCGTGTGCTCCCTTTGTATAACAATAAGTGACTTCGTAAGGATGAGACACTGAGCTTCTGTGGGGAGTTATATGGCCTCTTCAAAGCTTATATGGAGAGTGTGAGATGCTTTTGGCCAAGTACACATGCAAGGTAGATCTGTGGCATGCCATTATTCTTGGGGTTACCCCAACCTTGCAGGTGCCCAAGGCCAGGTTGGATGGGGCTCTGGGAAGCCTGACATGGTGGGGAGCAGCCCAAAGCAAGGGTTGGGGCTGGGTGGGCTTTAAGGTCCCTTCCAACCCAAACCACTGTGTGACTCTGTGATTATTTAGGCAGTAAGGCATTGTGGTGCGCTTTGAGGTCAAGCATCAATGAAGGAGCAAATGCCCCCCCTACCCTTGAAATCCAACCTGGCTTCACATGCACATTCGCAGACAGTGCGGCTAATGAGGTTTGCTCTGATTCGTGGAGATCAGTTATTCACGATTATATGGAATTCAGGCAACCACTGCCAAATGCTAACATGTCAGCTGATCTCCACATGCTTTCTGGACCTCGGCCAGGACAGCAATTTACTAGAAAAGATGTGCAAAAAGTCACACAAAGGGATGTCACAGCTGCGTGCAGTTGGGATGCAGTCTTGGGGTCCACCCTACATAAAGAAAGACGAACAGGAGCCCCAAAGAAAAGGGACCTTATTTAGGATGAAAGACTCTCGGTTACTTTTGGTTACCTTGGGGAAGGCTGGGAGATGATTCATTTGCCACCCTTGAGCAGCACAAGAGGAAAAGGAGGTTTTGGATAACAGTCTGAAAGTAAAAGGAAATCTAATAACTTGCAGCTGAGCAGAATGAATTCAGTTTTAAAGTAAGAGAGAAGATATATATTTATGAGAAGATAATTGACCTTTAGAAAAATCTGCTTGAAACCTGCAGATTTCTGCTCCTTGTTATCATGTCAAAATGGGGTGTCCTTGAGCCAATGTGTCACTCCAAGAGGACAGAGTCATAGAATTATTAAGGGTAGGAAAAGATGCCTAAGAGCATCCATCCAACCCCAACCCATCCCACTGCGCCCACTGCCCGCATCCCTCAGTGCCACATCTCCACATTGAACCCTTCCAGGGATGGTGCCCCCACAAGCTCCCTGGGCAGCTGTGCCAACACCTCAACACTCTTCTCAAGAAGAAATTGTTCCTAATACCCAACATGATTCTCCCCTACAACATATTAAGGCCATGTTCAACTCTTTAGCAGAGGATGAGGGGCAACACTGAGGGCTATGGACAATGTGTGCTTCAGCAATGGTCTGGGCACATGTTCACTGTGCCATGTTTTCTTGGAAGGAAATGCAGAATGCTTAAAAAGATTGTTTTTATTTGGGGAATTATGCTGGTTTATGATGCATCTTCTTTCGCACGATAGTCAGTGTCATCGATAGTTAAGATAAATCAACCTATATATAGCGTTGGTTTTTAGTGCAGCTCCTTGCTAGCGTTGGGTGAAGAACGTTGTTTTCCTTCTAGATCAAAGTGCCACGGGTGTTGTAATGAAAAAGCGACGATACTTTGATAAAATAAACACTGTTATTAAGCTATGTAAACAACCGCTCCGTTTAAAAAAGAAATGTCATAAATCCGAATGACAACATTTTTTGGACGAGTTGTTCTCCAAGAACTCTTCGTAGTGGGAGAAAAAAACATTTGAAAAGAACTATTTTTGCTTTTTTTTTTTTTGCTTTTGGAATAAAACCAAATTTTGAAATGCTGGTTTCCTGTGAACTGGAAACCGCTGGCTCTAAGCAGGAGTGAGTAACAACCCGCAGTCTGAAAATGATTTACTGCCAGAAGTAGGTGCAAGGAGCGTATCTATGGCGAGGCACTTTTTGGCTTACTAATGGGAAAAGGGAGTTTACGTGGACTGAATAAAAGTCGTTTTGCCATCTCTGCATCCAGCCTTATCTCTTTAAGTGATGGATCTGTACGGCGCTGATCTTTTGTTCCCCTTCGTTTTGGTTCAGAGCAGTGAAAGTGGAGAAGGTGGGGATGCCTTTTGGGAATTCGTGGCAGGATGTTGGGGTTTTTAGTGGTCAGGAGCAGGACACAGTTAGAGCCAGGAACTCTTTGTCTCTGCTCTGGCCATGGGAGATGGCACAGTGTTGAGTCTGTAGGCTGGTGGTGGGAGATCTTGACTATACTAGGTCTGTTTTTTGGATCTGTAGGCTGGTGATTGGAGGTCTTGATTATACTGGGGCTGTTTATTGGGTCTGTAGGCTGGTGGTGGGTGATCTTGACTGTATTGGGGCTGTTCGTTGGGTCTGTAGGCTGGTGGTGGGAGATCTTGACTGTATTGGAGCTGTCATGTGGAGTCTGTAGTCTGGTGGTAGCAGATCTTGACTCTACTAGGTCTGTTTGTTGGATCTGTAGGCTGGTGATTGGAGGTCTTGATATATTGGGGCTGTTCATTGGGTCTGTAGGCTGGTGGTGGGAGATCTTGACTGTATTGGGGCTGTCATGTGGAGTCTGTAGTCTGGTGGTGGGAGATCTTGACTGTATTAGGTCTGTTTGTTGGATCTGTAGGCTGGTGATTGGAGGTCTTGACTGCATTGAAGCTCTCTGTTGAGTCTGTAGGCTGGTGATTGGAGATCTTGACTATATCAGGGCTGTCTGTGGTTCTGTAGGCTGGTGATTGGAAATTCTGACTGTATCAGGGCTGTCTCTTGGGTCTGTAGGCTGGTGATTTGAGATCTTGAGTATATCAGGGCTGTCTGTTGAGCCTGTAGGCTGATGGCTGGAGGCCTTGACTGTATTGTGGCTGTCTTGTGGATCTGTAGGCTGGAAATTGGAGATCTTGACTGTATTGGGGCTGACTGTTGGATCTGTAGGCTGGTGACTGGACATCTTGACTATATCGGTGCTCTCCTGGTGAGCAAGCTGAAGCTGGGTGGGTGTACACCTTGTACATATGGTGCTTTTTCCTGAGTGCTGCAGAGCTGTAAGAAGGGACTCTTTCCTTGCCTGTTCTGTAGTAATTGGGAGGGCAGGGAAATTGAAGCTGCAAAATGGATTTCATGTTTGTGTCTTGCTTGTGCATGTAGTGTGACCTGCCTAAGCCATCCTCGGCCACTGTTCAGTGCTGATTAGCAATAGCAGCATCTGACCTATTTCTGCCCAAATTGCCTGGAAAATTGGCTTTAATGTTGGTTTAATTTTTAAGTATGGCAAGTCCTTGAAGTGCTTTTCCATCCGAACCACTGCTGCATGGCTGAGGATACTGACTACCATGCAGAAGGCAGAGAAAAAGCGTCCCACTTTTGCAAATGTAAGTGGAAGGTGATGGACTGACTCCTTGTTTCCCCTTCCTCCTGCAGAGACACTGATGGACTCCACAACAGCCACGGCAGAGCTGGGCTGGATGGTGCATCCTCCCTCAGGGGTGAGTTATCCTCTTGCTTTATGGGAGCTGGGTGCCCAATCTGGTGTCGCTGACTACAAGCAAACATGGGTGGGAGTGTCACTTGCTGAAGTGGAGGAGCCTAGGGCCAGTGTCAGCTCCCAGTGATCCACCAGCTGGTGTTGGGGTGGAGGTGGGGCTGGCAGGGTACCCTCGCAGTGCCCTGAGCCAAGCCATGCCTGCTGGTCTAGCATCACACTCTCCCTCAGGTTACATGGCCAAAGCCAGCCTGGCCCAAGCCCAGAGGCTCTCCTTTCCCCTTTCCCCTTTTTGTTTTTTCCTTTTCCCTTATCCCATTTCTCTTTCCTTCTTTCCCTTTTCTCCTTCCCCTACTTCCCTTTTCCCCTTTCCTTTTTCCATTTCTCCCTTCTTTTTCCCCTTTCCTTTCTTCCCCCTTCCCTTTTTCCCTTTTCCTTTCCTCTTTTCCCCTTTCCCTTTCCTCCTTTCCCTTCCTCTTTTTCCTTCCCCCTTTCCCATTTTCCCTTATCCTTCCCCCTTTTCCCCTTTTTCCTCTTCCCCTTTCCCCTTTCCCCTTCTCCCACCCCTTTTCCTCTTTCCCATTTCCTCTATCACCTTTTCCTCTTTCCCTTTTCCACTTTCCCACTTTCCTTTTCCCCATTACTTTTCCTATCCCCTTCTCCCTTTTCCCAATCCCCTTTTCTTCTTTTCCCTTTCCCCATGCCCTTTTTCCCCTTTCTTTTCCTATTTCCCCCTTACTTTTCCTCTTATCCTCCTTCCCTTTTCCTCTTTCCCTTCTCACTTTCTTTCCCATTTCCCCTTTTCCGTTTTCCTCCTTTTCTCTCCCCCTTTCCCTTTCTGCCTTTCCTTTTCCATTTCCTGTTTCCCTTTTTTCCTTTCCCTTAGTTTTTCCTCTTCTTGTTTTTTCCTTTTCTTTCTTCTTTCTTTCCTTTCTTTCTTTCCCTTCCTTCTTCCCTTCACACAACCCCACCAAGGCACCAGGAGGGCCAGATGAAGACATTCCTCTAGGCCTCACCCCAAACCTGACAGCAAACCCGCTCCCCATGGCCAGCTTGGCAGAAGAAAAGAAATGTCCGAGCAAAGCCTGTGTTGAGGAGATTAAACCCTGCAAGATTGGCCTCCTCTGCATGCCCAGAGCTGGGATGTGGTGGTTTGGGTACCGGGCCCCATCACCATGATAAAGCGTTACGCCCGCCCCGCCAACACCGGCCTGGCCGCCGAGGGGGGATGACAGGCACACAATGGGCCAGAGCAGAGGTCAAGTCTTTTTCTCTCCTCGCCCAGCCTTTCTTGTTTGCAGTTTTTCCATATGTAAAGCACGCTTTGCCAGCCCTGCAGTAATGAGGCCTGGGCCTGCTGGAAGCCGTCTCTCTGTATTATTGTGCTGCCTTCTTCTTTTGAGTTCCCGGCATGTTAATTAGAGAGCGAGGAGAAAGGGAGAGGCTTCTAATTAAGCGTTGAGGAAGAACAGGGGCTGATGCACAGGAGTGACTTTCACTCCCAGCTGCGAGAAAGGAGCAGGGCGTTGTAGGGCCTGAGCAGCCCCGGCTTGTGGGGCAGGTAGGTGGGTCCTGGTGTCCATTGCAGCTCTTTGGGATGAGAGCTGCTGGCATCAGGAGAGGTCCAGGCAAAGCAGGTCTGTGCCAGATGCAGAGCAACAGAAGAAACTGATTCCTTATGTTTTGTCCATGATTCCTCCCCAAAAAATTGTCTAAATCCTGCTTTTCTTTCCCACTAGCACACCGAATGTATGCATAGAAAAGAAAGCAAATCCTCCCCTTGCATTCCATGAGGATGCTCTCTTCCTCTCCTTGTAGCAGATTTGCAGCCACGGCCCATCAGGAATGGATGGAGCTGTTTGGGGATCTTCTCTGACAGCCTTCTGTTCGGCTGTTTGTTAGCCTTGATGTGCAAAAAGCAATCTGTCTCACATCTCGGGAGCCTCCCTTTGCAGCCCTGACTGCAGGGACGTGGTGACAGCAGGTTTGCACTGTGGGCAAGTCTTGCATCCAGGGCAGGGTGATGCTCTGCACGTTGGATTTCATGTCCATGGGAAGCTGCTTGGCCTCCACAAGCTCATGAACAGCCATTCCAGCTGGCTCTTTAGCCTGGTTCCCTTCATATGTTTCCCCAGACCTGCCCTCCTCTCCCCTGTGGAGGCTGGAGTAGAGGGAGGCACAAAGTGCACTGGGGCAGGGGAATCCCATGTGCTTACTTTCTTCTTGCTCCATCAATGTTTGGCATCACCCAAACCTAAGAGAGAAAGCAACGTTCATAGAATAACAGTATGGTTGCGTTGAAAGGGACATTGAAGCCCACTCAGTTCCAAGCCCTGCCATGGGCTGGCTGCCCCCACCAGCTCAGGTTGCCCAGGTCCCATCCATGGATTTGGGCATAGAGCATCCACACTTTGGGAAGCAGGGCCCTCACTGCCCTCTGAGTAAAGAATTTCCTCCTGGTATTTATCTTGAATCTCCTCTTTGTTAGTTTAAAACCACAACCCCTTGTCCTATCACCCACTTGTCCTATCACTATCAGGTGGTATTAAAAAATCGATCTTCCTCCTCTTTATATGCTTACTTTAAGTATTAGAAGGTGATGATGAGGTCTCCCCAGAGCCTTCTCTTCCCCGGGCTGAACAGCCCCAGCTCCCTCCTTTCTTCATAGGAGATGTGCTCCTGCCCTCTGAGCATCTTCCTGTTCCTTCGCTTTCACCTTCCTATTCCCAAGGTATTCAGCAGCATATTGACCTCAACCACAGACATCCTGATGGATCCCAGTGGGCATATCACATCTCTGACCTGCTCTGAAGTGTCTCCCCACCCTACAAAGGGTAGAGACAGCAACGAGAGCTGAGGGATTGAACAAAAAGACAGAGAGCTGAACAAGGCCAATGTGCAGAGGGTGCAGGTATGGGTGTGTTGTAGCCACATTGAGCTCTATGGAGACACCTCCAGAGCTGCAGAGGGGCTTTGCTGTCCTGCTGGCACCCTGCACCTTGCATGGCATTCAGGCTGCAGCCTGGAAGGAGGTTTTACAGTCATGTTATAAAGCAGGGTCTGTCTGCCACGGTTGTAACCGTAGCGGCACCGGTGGGAATACATCTGCTGAAGGCATCGTATTACTTAGCCATGAGGCTCTGCAGCTAAGAGGAGGCCTATGCAGGACGGTGTAGCCCACGGGTGAAAGCCCCTGCTTAAGACCTTACTGCTGCGTGGCCCTGTAGTGCCCTGCCACACCTGGACCATGCATGGGGTGGCTTTGCCATAAAGCCAATGGGGTGCCACAAGCGTCAGACCCCTCTGGAGACATGTAGGGTTGGGGTGATGTGATGGTATGATGTGGCACAGCTTATGTTAGGGCAGCATGGCCGCATGGCACCGAGACAGAGCAGGTGGGGACCCTGTGTTTAATCCTGTGAATGTCATTGCAGCCCTATTGACTTTTTGTGTCCTGTCTGCAGTGGGAAGAGGTGAGTGGATACGATGAGAACATGAACACCATCCGCACCTACCAGGTGTGTAATGTCTTTGAATCCAGCCAAAACAACTGGCTGAGGACCAAGTACATCCGGAGGCGAGGAGCACATCGCATCCACGTGGAGATGAAATTCTCTGTTCGGGACTGCAGCAGCATCCCCAATGTCCCAGGTTCCTGTAAGGAGACTTTTAATCTCTATTATTACGAATCAGACTTTGACTCTGCCACCAAGACTTTTCCTAACTGGATGGAAAACCCTTGGATGAAGGTAGATACGATTGCTGCCGACGAGAGCTTCTCGCAGGTGGACCTTGGTGGGCGGGTGATGAAGATTAACACCGAGGTGCGCAGTTTTGGACCTGTCTCCAAAAACGGTTTCTACCTGGCCTTCCAGGACTATGGGGGCTGCATGTCCTTGATTGCAGTCCGTGTCTTTTACCGCAAGTGTCCCCGTGTGATTCAGAACGGGGCGGTCTTCCAGGAAACCCTCTCGGGAGCGGAGAGCACATCTCTGGTGGCAGCCCGGGGGACGTGCATCAACAATGCAGAGGAGGTGGATGTGCCCATCAAGCTGTACTGCAATGGGGATGGCGAGTGGTTGGTGCCCATCGGCCGCTGCATGTGCAGGCCGGGCTATGAGTCGGTGGAGAATGGGACCGTTTGCAGAGGTAAACCCTTCTCTTTGCTCCTCACGTGCTCATCTCGCTGCTGTGCTTGTATCGGTGCTTTTCAGGCTGTGATCTGCAGGCTGGGAGGGACCTCACAAGGGAATTGGGTTCATCTCTCCATTGGAGAGGCTCTGCCTTAGCTCCGGGTTTGCAGAGCCCAGAGGTGCTGTGCAGTTGCTGCCGCCTTTTGTGCTTCCCAGGAGGGACACTCAGCCACTGAGCTGTGCCTCTGCTCTGCAGCCACCTCCCAGGAGTCTGGGGTGGAACTGGGGAACAGGAGAAAGTGGAGAGGGTCTGGAAGAGAGGAAGTTTCCTCCTTGGTTGCATGGAAGCAGGTATGCTTATCTATAGTGTGCTGGATGAATGTGCTCTGAATTGCTGGGGTTGTGGAGGAAGAGGAGGGCAAGTGGAATTGTAGCAGAATGGGACAGAAAGAGCAAAGCAGAGCAAACTGCAGCGTTAGACAAACTGATTCTTCCCTCCCTGTCCCAGCTGAACATGAAAATCCCATTACAGTTTTGATAGCATCGACACACTGAGCAGAGCTGGAATTTCTCTGAGATCAATTATAGATATGCCAAACTCTGCAAGGAAGGAGCTGCTTCTCCTCTCTACTTGCTGCAGGAAGGGATGGCTGGGCAGCACCAAGCAAGTATGGGGAAGGTGCTGATGATGGGAAATGGATGTTCCAAAGAGGGGAACAGTCTCTGGCCACGCTTGGTTGGGACTGCAGGCTGAATGGCTGCTCTTGTTCCTCTGCAATCACATCACCAGCAGAAGGGCCGTGCGATTACAACAATCCATGTTGAGCAGGCAAGGGTTGACCTGCAGGACCAGGTTCCGAGTGCTCTCCTTGGACTCCATGAGCTCAGTGGGGTGCCTCAGTGCTGAAGGATGCCTTGGGCCCATAGCGAGATAGGCTGGAACAGGGGCAAGGAGTGGGGGAGGACTAAAGGGAGACTGAGGAGGACATGAGAAGAAGTGTCAAAATCTGAAAGTGATGTAGGAATTACACGTTGAGGCCAAAGGAACAGAAGTGAAGCCTTTTGTGGAGATCCTCCTTTTACTGCATAGCTTCTCACTTGGAGGGACATCCACCTGCAGGGCCTGCCGTGTGTGGGGATGTTTGATATCCACTCCATGTGGCTCTTCTCTCCCCATTAGTGGTGATCAAGAGTCCTCCAGCTGCAGCAGGGCCAAGGCTGCTGAGAGTACTGCTTCAGTGCAGCGTGCAGAGGGAGCCTGGCTAATCCCAGCTGGATGTTTTACTACACCCAAGTGGAGCATTCATATCAACACAAGGAAGCCAAAATGCTTCATGTCAGCTTTTCCATCTCGAGGTTATTTTTGTGTTTCGCTCCAGCCCTGCACAATGCTTTGCTCTGATACAGCTTCACTTTCTCTACTTGCTCTGCTTCCCCAGCCCAGCCACGCATCGGTCCCTTCGAATACCCATTGCAGAGACCATTTCTGTCAGCTGGAAAGGAAGGGGGCCGAGGTGGAGGGAGAGAGCAGAAGGGCTGTCTCTCCTCTTTGTGCAGCAGCAGGATTTTGGGAGGTCCAGTACCTCAGCAGCTGTTTCTGCAGCCGGTGCTGGCGTGCATGCAGCCCCACACTCCCCGCCGTCATCAATCACGCGGTGGCCGGCAATGCGCCGTCTCCATGGGGCAGCTCTGGCTATGGAGCTGGATGGGCCCAGGGCTCTGCAGGAGTGGAAGGATTCCTCTGGTTCCTATGTGAGCCACCAGGTAGAGATGGCACACGTCTGCTCTCAGAAGGAATGGCTGGGGGGCTCATCTATCTGGCTGGGTTAAAAGCACCCTGGGGGTGCAGTCCTGCATCACTGCACTGCTGCAGTTGCACCCTTGCCCATTCCCAGTCCCTGTTGCATGGGCAGTGTGTGAGCCTCCTGGCTTGGGGGACTTGCTCGTACATATGGCCGGCAGGTTTTTTTTTCTGCGTGTTTTGAGGGGTGGGAGGAAATCTGGGCCCTTTTCCAGAAGCAAAACAAAAGCAAATCCAAACTGACTCTTGGAGTGAAGTGATCTCGCATGTAGCCCAAACAGGACGTGGCGAAGATGTGGCCCAAGGGTGCTGCCCTGCTAATGGGCCTCTGTGAACCCCAAGCAATGGTCAGCCCGGCCCCTCAGTGCAGCTGCAAGCACTGGAAGGAGTTGCTCATTTTCTCTGCTGTGCTTTTCATCTGGCTAATACAACACAAGCCTGCTCACGGCACTGCACACAAGGGATATTTATGGAGGAAGTTCATGCATCTAACAGCTTAAGCTCCTTTAAGCTTGCAGCCCCAGCACAAAAGGATTTGGGGGCAGTTAACAATTCTGTGTGGTTAAGAGATTTTCATTTTGCTGGGCCCTGCTCACCAATCCCGCAGGGCTCTGCACTTTGCATCGCCCCTTTGCTGTATGCTGCCTGCCCCAATCCTTCCCGCAGCGCTGACGGGGGCCCCGCACCTCCCAGCCCCGTCCTCCTGCTCCCATGCTTCACCTTCTCCTGCTCTCTCTGCCTGCATCTTTTTTTTCCCCTACATCCCCCTGTTCTTTGTCTGGCTGCCTCCCCCTTTTCTCCCCCCGCCCGTCCCTCCCAAGCAGCATATTAAGCGCATTTCTGTCTCTGCCTCTCTTATTCATTGGCTCTGCTCCTCAACAGAGGAGGCAGAGCCATTGTGCTCCTTGCTCTCTCTCTTCAGCTGGACGGCAGTTGAGCACTGCCTTTGCCTGCTCAGGGATGGCAGCTCTGCTTCTATCTCCAGCTTCTCTTCCAGCTCCATTGGACTTCTGGTGCAGCAGGCAGGCTCTTCTTTATTGTGTTCCTATAACACTGAGCACAGGGAGCCCTGGTCTTGCTGATGATTCTCTCCTGCAGAAGGTGGTGGTGATGTAAGAGACTCATAGCATTGTCTCATAAGGTCACAGTTGTTTCTGAGCTAGAGCAATAGCAAGGTGCCTTACTCCTGCTCCTTCCCTGGTGTGGAGAACTGGGATGTAGGATGCTGATGTCCTCACCCAGTCTGTCCAGCTCCATCAACCCCAACACCCCATCTCCACTAACCCAGCGCTGACTGAGCCTCAGTGCAGCTCTAAAGGCAGGGGCATGGCTGTTGGGATTACTGCTGGAGCATGGTGCATCCCTGTTGGAGGCTGCAAAAGATGGTCTGGATTGGTTCTTGTAGGTATGGGGCCTTTATGTGGGCTCCATGAAGGCTGTGTTCCCACTGTGTTACGGTCATATCCCATGTAGACACGATGTTTTGAAGATAAGCAACTATTTGTGGCTCCATGCCTGCTTTGGTTCTGGGCCTCCACAGATAATGTGGGACCCAGCCAATAAATTGTAAGGCCCTAGGGTTAATTAAGTTCTTACAGGAAGCATTCCTGGTTGAGCTAGAGCAGATACGGCCAATTGTGATATAAATGTTCCCAGAGAAGGAGAGTTATCTTAAATGCTTCCAGTGGTCTCCCTGCCTCCTTACCTGCCCCCTGCTGCCTGGCACTTGGACCTGAATGAACTGTGTCCATAGGGGCTTCTGTTCCCATACTTGTGGTTTCCGTGTGGCTATTTAAGAGTAATCCCTGACCCTCTGCCCTCTTTGTGCTAAGAGCTTTTTGGCTTTCCCCATCCCTTCCCAGTTGGCAGAGCCTCCATCCCATGGATCAATACAGTTGAGTGCTGGAGGGGGTTGCACCTCACTCCATTATATTCCTCCATGCCATCTTCACTCTGACCATTTCAGCAGCAGTTTTTGGCCGTATTCTTTTGCACAGCTGGTTGCTGGGGCAGGACCTCATCCTTTGCAGTAGGACTATGGGCAGAGAACCACTGTGGCCTGCATCCTTTTCCCAAGAGGCATGACCTGATGTGTTTGTATTGAAATGCGTATGGCTTGGTTGTGCCCATCCACATTGCTGCGTGTCGGTGACCCACCATCTTCTGTGCACACCACACTTTGACTTTCATCTCGTCAGCTAACTTCATTAGCAACACTTTGGAGCTCTCTCCTGGGTCACTGATAAAAATGTTAAACAGCCCAGAGCCGTGAATCAAACCTGTTGGCTCTAGTAGAAACAGACCTGCTCTCTGTGCATTCCCTGCTTAGATCTCAGACCATAGGCAGCATCAGCCAGCCAAGTTTTAATGCGTTGAATATGTGCCACAGTGTCTGCGGACCCTCTAATTTCTGAAGCAAAATATCATGCATTCCCAAGGGAAATGCTTTTCAGAAGGTTGGGTGCATTGCGTTAACGCTGTTACCTCTCCCAACCAATCTTGTAATTGCATCAAAAAACCATGTGAGGCTAATTTGCCTTAATCTGTTTTCCGTAAATACACATAGATTGGCACCATTCTTACTGCCTTCCCTTAATCCTCCACTGACCGGATCCCATCGCTGGCACATCGTTATGTGACTGGTACCCATGTTGCACTGGCAGTCCTAAAATAGGCCAAACTGCCTCATGTAACGAATAGCTTTTTCCTACGTCTCTTAAACATTGCACTATTTCATGGCATATGGAAAGTGAACATTAACTGTCCGCCGGTTCCTCAGCCAACTCTTCATAAACTCGTAGGTAGATGCTGTCCTGACATACTGATTTAACAATGTTTAACTTTAGTAGCTGCTATTTAACATCTTGAGTTTCTGCTGGAATGGAAAGTATTTCACCATCCTCCTATAAGATGATTACATCACCTGGCTTCTTCCCAAGTACAAAACAGGAATTTGTCTGCCTTTTCTACAAGGTTGTTGACAATTTGAATGCTCCCAGCCCACGTTGGCTCTATGTCATTGTGGATACTTCTCTTTGGGCTTCTCCCTCTCCTGCCTTTCCATCTGTAAAGCAAGAATCTGGTGTCTTTCTTTCCATTGCTCTGATTCTTCTCCCTCCTTGCTGACCCCTCCACACTGTGAATCCAGTCAGGGCTGTGGTAGGGATTGTAGCTGCTCTATATTAACCACCCCAAGCCTGTTTGGTGCACCGTGCATCAGAAGCAACACCAACCTGTGCTTTGTACATTCCTGCATCCCATTTGGGCATATGGAGATTGGAATTGAGCTGGGGGAGCCAAGACAGCAAAGAGATGTCAGACAGGTGGGGCTGAGGCTTTTTTTGGTGGTCCAAAGCCTTGGGAGGTGATGTCCTGGCAAAGAGTTGGCCATATGGCCCAACATAGCGGCATATCTCAGTCTGTAAGGCACCTCTCACTGTCCTTTGGAAGAAGGGATGGGTATCTGAGGTCCAGTGTTGGAAGAAGGGATGGGTATATGAGGCTCAGTGTTGGAAGAAGGGATGGGTATCTCAGGTCCAGTGATGGAAGAAGGAGTGGGTAATTCTTAAGTCTGGTGTTGGAAGAAGGGAGGGGTGTCTGAGGTTCAGTGTTGGAAGAAAGAATGGATATTTCTCATATCCAGTGCTGGAAGAAGGGATAGGTAGTTCTCAAGTCCAGTATTGGATGAGGTTCAGTGTTGGAAGAAAGGATGGGTGGTTCTTGCACCCAGTGTTGGAAGAAGGGCTGGATATCTGAGGAAGAAGGGAGGGGTTTCTCAGCTCCAGTGTTGGAAGAGAAGGGATGGGTATCTCAGGTCCAGCAACAACAGGGATTTTCAATGGAGCTCACTCACATCTGTGCAGATGAGAAAATTTCCCCTGACTTATTTTTGCACATGAAGCAGCGTTTTGGATCAAACATTGCATTCCTCTTCTTGCTACACCCATGTGAGCTGGGAATAACTGCACTGACTCCTCTGGAGAGCCGAATTTCTTCCTGCTTTTCCTCACTTGCCCTCATAGGCCTCCTTTTATTTGTATTTATTTCTGAGAAAACTGGTAAACATTAATAGGAACTGGAATAAATAGCTGGGATTGTGGCTCAAGCTTCCAGGATTTAACTCATTGTTGCCATATAATGAATGGAAGGTGCTTTAACCTCTAGTTTTGAGCTGGAATGGAGGAGCTGAGAGATCTGATGGGGGCAAAGAGGGCTTTGCTATGGGCTCTGGAGTATGGAGGGTGTTTGTGGGGTAAGCAGAGTTTACCTTAGAGTAACCAGAGTTCTTTGTTGTCTGTAACATAGGGAAGACTGGGGGGGAAAAAGAAATGCTGCTGTTGAACGTAGTGTTTCTCATTTGAAAATTGGGCCAAAACCAAGGGATTATTTTTAACTTTTAATGTTGGGAAATACCCTCCGACGTTCTCTTTGCACAGAGAGCCCCTTATTTCAAGCTGGTGCGATGTCAATTGAGAGAGCTGGTATTTTACTTTGGCTGCACAAGGTAAAAAACGTACAGAAAATTTAATCTAGAAGCCATGATTAGCTTAATTAGCTCCAGGGAAACTCTTTATTGTTCCCCATCTGCCTTAGCAACGTAGTATATCACTGGAAAGTATGCATAAAAGCCCCCATAAAGGTTAGGAAATGGAATCAAAGTGTTTCATAGCTAACACGATTGCTGTGTTTATGTAGACCGAACTTCAAACGAGGTGAAATTAGTGTTGGCCGAGTGAAATGAACACTTCTGCATGCTGTGAAGGAGGACTGGGGTTCGGTGACACCGAGCAGCAGTGCTCAGTCCTTGTGTGAGTGGAGCACCATCAGGACAGAGCAGCGTGAAGGACACGGTGCAAACAAGATGATCTGTGAGCGCAGCGCATCTGAGCCATCATTGCCATCATGTCTTGACATTTGGGGAACCGGTGTCTAAGAATGGAAAGGAAAAATATAAAGAGCTTTGAAAGGTGTTAAAAAGAGAGCAAACAGGAAAGGGAGGGCTGTGAGATCTGGCCACCAGGTGCTGCGAGGCGGGACTGCAGAGCGGTGCCATATGCTTTGGGTGAGCTGTGAGTGCCTTGGAAGTGCATTTGCCAGCAGAAGAGGCCCTGAGCCAGCACCTCAGACCTCTGCACTGGGAAGTTTCAACACAAGCCCTTCCCCAGGTATATAGCAGCCCCAGTGGCTGCCTGGTCCTCAGAGACAGAGCTGTTCCTTGTTTGGTGGGTTAAAATGATGCTAGCATCATCCTGGGGTCCTTGGATGCAACTGGGGATTGTGAATTTAGAACAGTTTACCTCCAGTTTACCTTAAATGTGCATTAGCTTTGATCCTGATAAATGGAAACTCTGAAAACCCAGTTCTCATGGTTTCATCTGGCCAAAGGAGCTCGGACTCCTGCAGCCTTTGCAGAGCAGAGAGCAGCTCTGAAGCTTTGTGTGCATCCTGGTGGCACCATGCTGCGTTGCAATACAAGCAAAGCCGCACACCACTGCGGTGCAGCATTACAATAGCTTGGATATTAGGGGATAAAAAACCCTCACAAAGAGTGGTGATGCATTGGAGCAGCCTGACCGGGGTGGGGTGGAGGAATCACCATCCCTGGAGGTATCCAAGAGCCATGGAGGTGTTGCACCGAGGGACATTGGTCATGGTGGGGGTGGGTTGGGGGTGCAGCCCAAATTGGAGCCCATAAACTGGAGTAACGTGGGTGCAGTTCTCCCATTCTGGATGGCTTTTGTAAAGATGGTGGTGACTTCTGAAGCTGCAGCAGCAGCAGATAATATTTGTCAAACAGCAAACAGCACACTCCATTAAATGCACGATATCTGTCTTTTTATGGCATTAGCTCTCCAGGAGGTTTTCTGCAGAGATGTGGAAGTGGTCTGTGCAGCATCACAGGCATGTTTGCTTTCAGACAGCAGCTGGTGGTTTCCATCACGCTGTTCCACCTTTCTCTCTGTCCTTTATGAGTGAACACAGCGTCTGCACCTTCCTGGGCTGTACAGTGTGTATGGATTGAAGTACTCGTGTATATAGAGCACCAAGGGACAGGCTGGGCATAAGGCACCACCCAGGGATCTCAGTGGGCTTCATGCTGATCTGTCTTAAGGCATCTTGGTATCAATTCACTCTTTGTGAGCTCTGCTACTCTTCCCCTTTTCCATATCCCTCCAGCCTCGTGCACCAGTGATAATTATCCGGGCACATCTTGCTCTAGCCATGATAAAGAGCGTTGCTCTGGCAAATGACCTGCCCATTTGTTCTAGTGCTTGAGTGTGCTGTCTCACAGATGGCTCAGGAGCCTACAGCACAGTGCTTGGTTTGCAGGGAGGTGTGACAAAGGAGGAGGCGATGCCTCAGGCTGCAAAGCCAGCGAGATGCTGGAGCTGCTCTCCTATACCAACCAGCACCATAAGGATCCATAGAGCTGAAGGAATAAAAAACATAAGAGGGTTTAAATTTGCAGACCTTTCCTGGCAATGCACTGCAGAGCAAGACAAATTAATTCTGACCCTTTTGGTGTATGTGTACAACCCTACTTAATAAATCAGGAACGGTAAAAGTGGGGAAAACAGGATTAGTTGGAACATTTGGGGAATGACTCACACCCAGATAGGCTTCTCATTCACCGTTACCTGCTGTGTACCCCAATTACAGACTAAAAAATGCCTTAATTTCCCACTGCATTGCCTTTGCAGAGCTACCTGCAGTCCACAGCGTGCCTCATGGGGTGCAGTGCCTCTCCGCCCTTCCTCTTGTATGGAGGAGCCTGTAATTTGCAGTCACCTTCACAAGTACAGTGGTTATGCCATTACCATCACTTACGTCAGCTCCATCATTGATCCGTGCTATAATGTCGGTGTTTTACTTCCAATTTACACCCTGGGAATGGACCTGTGGCACCGACTGAAGAATACAAGAGGTGGTAAGCTGTTGGTAGGATAAACGTCCCCAGACTTACTCCAACATGATCTTCCAGCTGCTGCTAAGCAAATCCCAGCCTGAGGACCTGCACAAGGTCTGTGGCACTGCAAATGGCAGGGCGGCCCTATTCACCTCCATTTATTTCTTACACCAGTTGCTCTGCTTTCTAGCAGAGGATTAGGAGGTTAGAAGAGAAACTCTTATCATGCCACTGCTTAATCGTGTTGTCACCATGAGTGTGGTTAATTTGCAAATAGAGTGACAAACTTAAGTGTATGTATCTTCAGGATACCCTATAATTAGAACTGGTCTTTTTCTTGCTTTTGGAAAGGTTGTTGTTTTTTTTTTTGCTGTCTGGCTCAGATGGAACCGATCCCAGTTTGTTTTTGTTTCTCTTGAATCAGAGCGTGGTTGCTCTTTCCAGGATTTCCCAGGCAGAAATACGTGCATGGGAACCACGTGTGGCACTTTGTCTGGGATCCATCAAGCCCTCTATGCATGCACTGCACACATGATCCCTGCACGCTTGAAGGCTTTGATGATATTTGGGTGTATCTGATGCTACACACCTCAGCATGGACCTCAGCAGGGGTTTGCCTATGTGCAAAGCTTGGCTTTCTGGAGCTGCAAGGCAGCCATAATGGAATCATAGGGATAGAGAGATAGCTCCCCATGTCTGTCTGCAAACCCTGGCTCTGTGTACAGACTGGGGGATGAGAGATTGGAGAGTGGCTCCTCAAGAAGGGATGGATGATGGCAAGTTGCATGTGAGCCAGCAGTGTGCCCTGGAGTCCTGGGTTGGGGTCCCTTGGGTTGTAGAGCTTAGAATAGAAGAGGTAGAGGAGAGGCCCCATGACGACCTACAGCCCCTCATGGCCCACAGCCCCTCACAGGGAGCAGAGGGGCAGCGCTGTGCTCAGCTCTCTGGTGGCACTGATAGAGCCCAATGGAATGGCATAGGGCCATTCAGGGTCTCAGGGGGGTGGTTTATTAGGGGAAGGCCCCATCTCTGGGGTTCTGCCTGCAGGACACACCTGACCCGCAGCCCAGCTGCGTGCGCACACGCTTGTGGGGGAGCAAGATGGGGTTTCCATGGAAACCAGAGCCATGGTTTGCTGCACACCGTGCTGGAAGGCCAAAAGCAAATGCGTGGTGGGGGGAGGAGGCAGAGTATTGCAGGCTGTGGGCCATCCCTTGGCACCCTTACACAGGGCACTGGGGGCAGAGTCCCTGAGCTACCACACCATGCTAACAAGGAGGATTAATTAACCTGGGGGCACCTCCAGACAGCTGCTGGCTCCCAACACGGGTACGTGTGGCTCAGGTTGTTGCAAAGCAATGGGGTTGTGGGTCTGAGGATGCATCATTCTGCTTCATGGGCATTGCAACCCGTATCCATGCTGTCACACAGTGCATTGGAACCCATGGGCCTGCTTGTGGCTGCAGCAACACTGAGTGCTGGAGCTGCTAGCAGACTGGGAATGTCTTTTGTCAAAGCTTGAGATGCCTCCAACCTCCTTTAATTAAAGACAATTACTGCTTTCAGCCCCTCTTCACAGCTCGGCTGGGTTGTTTGCAAACACACAGCTGCGGGAGTCTTTGTGCCCCTCTCCGAGTCCCGCTTCCCTGGAGACGCACAGAGGTTTCGTTATTGCCAGCATTGCTGCTGGCGAGCAGCAGAAGGGAAGGAGGCTCCCAGGCAGCCCAGAGATACTGAGGTGCACAGGGAAAGCTCTGCAGGGCAGCCCATAGCAATGCTGCCTGTCCATGTCCAACCTTCCAAGCATTGCACAGTGCTGGCATTCGCAGCTTTGCCATAGGAGTGAGTAGAAACAAAGGAAGAGTAGATGACAGTGGAGACATTTGGGCTGCAGCAAAGGCAGCTCCTGCAGACGGGACTGTGCGGACAATGTGAGCCTCTCTGTGTGTCCTTTTAAATAGTGCCCTGCTAAGTTAGCCGTGACTTTGCATCCTGGTCTAAAGAGGCTGCTTTGCCTCACTGCAGGAGCTTCACCAGGCAGGCCAAATCTGTGCTTTGCTCAGAGAAAATGCGAAACCTCCTGCAACCAATAACCCCTCTTTTCTGTGCTTGAATAACTCAGAGGCAGCCAAGTGAGGGCTGGCGCGAGAACAAGCAGCATCCACTGCAACCCTCTGGGATGCTGTTTCCAAAAATACGAGCCTGAGCACAGTGGCTGTGCTTGAAGCTGTCTCGTAGCCCCGGCTCTCCTATGGATCTTGCATTGTTCTGCAGGGAAGCATCCGACCCCAGATGCTACGGCCAAGGGCATGGCTTCTCTGTTTTCAGGTGCTAATGGTCTCCTCCGGGAGGAATCGGAGCAGGAGTTCCTAGCAGGCAGGGCACTGTGTGCCTTTGAAGCGTTTGGTTGTTAAATCCATCGCTGGGGCCTGAATGGTAAGTGCTCAGTATTCAGGCTCAGGGGAGCCAAGATCCTTTTTTGAGCTACTAACAGTCTGACACCGCTCTGTCTTCTCAAATTCATTTTGCAGCTCCGATTCCCTGGTGAACACTAATCACTGGGCTGAGCACGAAGGGAATCGTTTGCTACAAATGGGAAGCCCAGAAGCCGTTTCTCCTTAGACAGGCTCTCCGTGGACATCTTTGATCTGTTTTGGGGTGGCTTCTGATTCAACAGAAGGCTCCTGAAGGCCCACAGGAGAAACAGCAATGAAGGATTAGAGCAGCCTCCTAGAATGGGTTTAATGCACGTGCAGATGCTGTGCTGTGCATTTAGCTCACTGGGGGATTCACAGGGTCAGACACCTGTTGCATGCAAGGCCAAGTGCTTCAGAGCCAATCTGAAGTTGCTTATGCTCCTGTGGCTGCAGCATTGATGTCTGTGCGATGCTGGACACAATCCATGGTCCTTAGTGCAGATCTTCCTGCTGTCATGGTTGATCGTGGCTGTCCTTAGCCCATAAGCTGTGGCTCAGCAGAGTAAGGTCTGGTTGTTCTGTGCAATCCAAACACATCACGGAGGTGCCTTCCATAGAGTTTCCCATGCACACTGTGCGTTCAGATCTTTCCAGAACCATCGTGGTGTTTTAGCAGTTTGCAAACATCTCTACTGTTCAGACAGCAAGAGAAACAAGGCATGGATGGAGTGCTGCTTCCTCCTGTCTTCTGGCACGCTGTTCGTATTCTCAGTGCCCGTGCTGTCTTGTGGCTGTGAGTTATGCAACTTAATGATGCGCTGTGTTAAAAAATACATCTTTTGTTTTATGCATGAGGCTTTTATATATATATATATATTTGACACTGTATTCTTACGCTGTAAGAAATGGAAAGCAGTCTTTTCCCATTCATGCCTATGTTACGGGTGGCTTCGTGTACCTCCCTGAGTTCTCTCTTTACAAACTGAAGGTCCTCATCTGGTAGACTCACCATATGGAAGCTGCTCTGGATCCCTAATCACTTTTATCATCCTCCTCGTGACCTTGGCTAGGGGTGAGCACCATTGCAAACACTGCTCATAATGTGGCTCCTTAATAGCATTCCTGTTTCAGATTGAGTTCCTTTCTTAATAATTCCTTACATTTTCTCCCTTTCTTTTTCTTTTCGATGATGGATGGGCTTTGAAGTGATGTTTTCAGAGAATTATCTCTAGTGCTGCCGAGATCTCCTCCCTGCATGTTAATAGCTAATTTAGTGCCCATCATTGTGTTTGTATAATTAGGCCTCTTTTTCCCCAAGTGCATTAGTTTCCTTTTGTCACCACTGAATTTCATTTGTCATATTATCTCCTACCCGCTCTTTGAGAGTGGCTTTAGCTCTGGTAAACCTGGTTGATGTGGGGAGGTCAGGAGACAGCACGGACTCACTCTATGCTCCCTGCCCAGCTGGGTGACTCTTAATTCCAGCACCCCAATGAGCAGCATCCTCAGCATCTGTGCTCCTGCCCTGTGCTGTGTGTGTGCCAGTAGAGGTGTAACTTGTGCATTATACAGTGTCTGGTGGGTTTGAACTCTGGATGCTTCATGTTGGTGGGATTTTTGTGGCTGGATGGTGATTTTTTGCAGTTCATCAGGCCCTGGCACTGCTGCCCAGGGAAGCTGTGGATGCCCCATCCCTGGAGGTGCTCAAAGTCAGGTTGGATGGGCCCTGGGTGGCGTGATCTGGTGCCTGATTTAATGGTTGACAGCCCTGCCTGCAGGAGGGGGTTTGCAAATGGATGATCCTTGATCTTTGGATGATCCAGGCCAAGCCACTCTATGATTCTACGCAGCTTGTCCTATTGGGGTTGCTCAGCTCTTGGCTGGAGCTGGACACTAGAGATTTCAGTGAGGTGGAGGGATTGGAGTGAATCTAATCAAAGCTACAGCTCTGTACAAGGCAGTTAAAAGAGGATGGAACCCAGGCTCCACTGATAGTTCCAGATTCTATGAACAGAGACAGCAGCCACAAGCTTGGACAGTTCCATGTAGATGTTGAACGTTGCCATCCACTCTCCATCACCATCCACCCAAGACCTCACTGCACACAGCCACAGGTAGCTTGCTTTACCTTTACGTATAGCCTTTTGGTGAGCAGGAGAGGCCATAAAGATCCCTGATAACCCCCAAAATCCTGTCCTGTGACATATAGTGTGCCAGGATTGCAAAGCCAGCTGCAATCTGCCGCCCATGCCAGCTGGTTCAACTCTACATGGCTCAAGAGAGATATGAGGAATAGACCTGTAGAGTGCTGCAGAGAAATACAGACGTGGTCCTGAGAGCCCTGAAGAATGCCCATCCATGAGAGACTGAATGAGCTCAATATGTTTAGCTTCTCAAAAAGGAGATTAAGAGGTGAGATGATTACCAGAAGGAAATACCAGACTCTAAAGAGCTTTTTAATCTAGCAGAGAAAGACATCACAAGAACCAGGAGGGTTAGACTGAAGCTAGACAAATTAAAAAATGAGGCGTGTGTTTCTGAGTGATTAACCACTGGAGCAAGCTAATGAGAAAAGAGGGACTTCTCCATGTTATGGAGTATGTCAGACAAGATGGTTCATTTTCTGGGCACTCGGCCTTTGCTGAAGACCTGGCTGGAAGTTGGGAGCTCTGCTGTGCACAGCTTGTGGTCCCCAGGAGCCACATAAGGGGTTTGTTGGCCAAGGGGTTGAGCTTGCAAGAGCCACGAGTCTCCTTTGGAAGTGTCATCTGCTGTGATTTGCCCCAAGCCAAGTCCGCAGCACCCACCAAGAGTATGTAACATCACACACCCGAGCTCTCAGTGAGCCACCAGCCAGTGGCTCAATGAGGCTGATCTGCTTTCATTAACCAGATTAGCTGCTTTAATCTGCTGAAAGTGAGAGGCGGTGCTGCTCAGGAAGGCCACAGTGGGGCTCTTTCTGCTGAGAGGTGAGGGCAAGCTGTGGGGCTGCATGGAGGCAGCTGGGAGCCAGCTGGCTGCATAGAGACCCCTTCCCAGCGCCCTTGGCTGCCCTTCCTGCATGCCCTTTATAGGGACAGATTTCTCCCCTCTCCTCCCACCTGTTCTCCAGCCCTTTCCTTTGTATGGATGGAAGATTGAGCGAGGGATTATGCTGTTCCTGTGCTGTCCCCTGATCGATCTCCCCATTGCAGAGGCACGTGACCATGCATATATATCCACTTCTCCTGACCGTGTTTGCATACACACACATCCACCCTTCGTTGTTTTGGGGTTGGGTTTTTCTTTTGCACTGAACAAAGCAATGTGGCAGCAAATGAGTTTGCAGCCCTGAAAAGGAGGCTGTGGGAACGAGCCTGGCCTTCTGGCCCTCACCAGCAGTGCAGTGACCCTTTGGTGGTGCTGGGAGACATCCAGCGTCTATTCCTGACCCTATAGCTCTGGGGTCTGTTGGGCAGTGTGACTGCTGCTCTCCAGCCTTGCTTTAAACAGGTCGAGTGATGGGATCCGTCCATCGCCGGGTCAATTATTTCAATCCTTCTGCCACCACATGGGATGCAAAGTTGGGATGCAGAAGCCAAAATCCCAGCCCTGAGCTCCCCCAGCCACTCCACCTCCCATTCTCACTCTGTGTTTTATTTCTTGGTGCTCCACAGCTCTTTTTGCCCAAGGAGAAAAGGATCATGCAAATTATTTGCCCCAAGGGATCTGTGGGAGCTGTTTAAGCCAGCAAATGCTGCCTTCTCCCCAGCTGTGCCATGCAATTCAGTATCCTCATGAATTTCTTCTCCCCTAAGTGCAGGAAGGGGCTGACAGATGTTAACACACAATCAGGGTCTCAGGAGAGAGGAATTAAAGCCACACTGGACCCTTGGAAGACACACATTAGTGTCAGAAATTTCTAATCAATCAGCTCAGAGCCTCCTGGGGTCAGAAGCCTCTTTGAAACTCAAACGGGGAATGGCTCCTAATGGGTTTTATTTTGATTGCTATAAATTGATTAGCTCCAAGATAAACAAGTTTTGTTTCCTTCTGAAAGCTCTAAATACACTCTCGGGGAGGAGAAGCGGTGGAGTCTGATTGCTTCCCATTAGGACATTTTCCCTTTGCTCCTGCCCCATCACCAGTTTGCACCAGGCACTATTTTACCCTGCAGAGGTGATGGATGCATCGTGCAAAGGGACTTTGGCAGAGCTGGAGGAGGATGCAGGTTAGAAGAGAAAGTGTGAGCATCCTCGCTGCTTTTCCAGGGTGAGATGTGAGACACGACTTAGCCCTGGAGAGAAAGCACGTGTGCTTGTGTGTTGGAAGTATCACTGTGCTTGGAGCTTGGAGGTTGGGTGGCTGTGTGGTTTTTGAGCTGTTTCAGCCTGGCAGCTGTGATGCATTTGGGAAACACTTGGTGTGGATCAGCACTCTGTTATCATGGAGCTTTCCCTGCAGGGTAGAGGAGGCTGCCTGCAATTGCACTGAAGAGCTGGGGAAGGAAAGAGGTCGGTGCTGGATTTTAAAGGATCTGGGTGCATCTGCTGAATGGGAGCAGCCCAAGAGGAGCTGATGGGCTCCAATGTGCTCCTTATAGCCTGTCTGTGCTGCCTGCATCTGTGTCTGCTCCCTTACAGCCTCTCTCTTCACCCTATAGCCCACCTGTGCTTCCTGCTGCAGTCTGTGCATGTTCCTTATAATCCAGTTTCTGCTTGCTAGAAATTCCTCTGTGCTCCCTCCAGCTTTATGTATTCCCTACTGCTCATGTAGACTTCCTACAGCTTCTATAGGTTCCTTACAGCCTCCCTTCCATACAATCCATCCATGCTCCGTACAAACTGTTGTGTGCTCCCTGCAGACCCATGTGTGCTGCATGCTGCTCAATGAGTGCTTCCTACAGCTTGCATTGTGCTTCCTGCAGCCTTTTTTTTCTCCCTGCAGTCTGGTTGTGCTGCCTACAGCCTGTTTGTGCTCCTTACAGCCTGCATGTGCTTCCTACAGCCCCAATGTTGCTCCCCACCGGTCCATTAGCATTCCCTGAAGCCTGTGTGTTCACCTTACAATGCTCCTGTGCTCCTTTCTGCCCTGTATGTGTGCTCCCTACAGCCCCAGGGTATTCCTTATACCCAATGTTTTCTCTCTACAACATTCTGTGTGCTACTTACAGGCTCATTTTCGCAGCCTATCCCACTGCATGTGCTCTTTGCTGCCCTGTGTTTTCTCCTTACATCCCATGCAGATTCCCTGCAGTCTGCTCTATTCTACCCCTGTGTCTGCTCCATACACCCACATTCAGACCCTTCGTGCTTCTTAAAACCATGGGTATTCTCCATAGGCTTGTGTATGGTTGCTTCTGTGCACTTTACAGTCTTATGCGTGTTCCCTACACTCCCACATATTCTCCTTAGGGAGCAGCACTTTGCTCCAATCCCTCTTAATCAGATGGAAAGTCACACCAAGCAGCTCCATTTATTGACTTGTTTTGTTCGTATGCCTTCAGTCGTGTGTCTGTCCCAACCAGAGGCACAGTGGTGAGATGGGGACAGTGCTGTTCCTCTTTGCACTGTGGTGGCACAGGGGACAGTGCCACGCAGCTGCGCAGTGAAGCCCAGGAGATAACACAGTTCATATTTCTGTGCTGAACAGGGAGCTGACATTAATGAACAGCTAATTAACAACGCAGGGCTTGATGGTTGCAGTGTCAGCGTCCCTAATTAGTCTCACACTAATCTGCTTTAATTAACTGTCCCCGTCGCAGGTTTAATTTAATTTTCAGCTCTAGACCATAGATAGCAGTTCTGTGACTGGTTTCCAGTACCACAGCATCATCTGTAATGGGACAGACTGGCAGGGCAGCAGTGGTGGCCCAGCACAGTCACAGGGGAGGAGCACATCAGTAGGTGCCTCATGCTCTTCCATATGCTGCTTTGCCTGCATCTGCCTTGTTTTATGGTATAATGAGCTGCTGGCCCTTCCCCATCTTGGTGCAGCCGTAGCGTGGGCCATGAGCTGTTGTACCATCCATTGCATGGATGAGTCTCTAAGCAGAGATGCACATGCATGTTAGCAGAGGACAGCCCTCCTGGGATCAGCTGGCATTGCTCCTTCCTTGGTCGTTAGGTTTAGAGCACAACAGTACAAGTTCCCATGTGGACCCAATAATAACCCAATTCCATGGCACCATTTCCAAGCTATGGTGTGCACCCTGCTAGAATGAAGGGAGCAGATGTGTCAGGATGGGATGTTTGAGGTTTTACACTCCATTAATGAGGACTGCACCAGGAACAGGCTGAGAAGTACTGCAACCTGGCTCTGCTTTTCCATCTCTTGCTCCTCCTTCACCAAGCAGGGCAGGAGCCTTTTCAGATGCATCATCTTAGGGGCCACACTCATCTGTGATGAGGATGGTCACCCTCACCATTAAACTGAATGTGCTCCTACTCTGCAAAGTAATCCAAGCTCTCTGTGAGCAAAGCCCCACCATACAAAGAGCATATGGGAACTTGGTGCCATTTCTTTCACTAAATGCCCCTGCCAGTGGTGCCACCATCTTTATAAAGCCAGCATCATGCTAAGCATCTCTTCCCCTTGAAAATGATATGCTGCAATATTATCTGTTTGTCTGGTCCCCTGAAACAGTCCCTCAGTGGCTGGTTTAATAAACTACAGCACTTGCATCACAGAGTTTTCCTTGGCTGACTGCTAAAGCTCTTGGGTCCTGTTATCTAATGCTGGCTGGCACTGGGAGCTGATGGCAGATATTCCTCCTACTTTCAGGACGAATGGAAAATGTTAAGGTATTGGCAGTGGAGCAGCAATCCTCTCTGCACACACAGTGATGTTCATTATATACCTCCCTCCTTTTGTGTCACAACAGAGAGTTTCTTTCCCAGGTCCCTTCACTTTAGAAGGAAGAGTGGTGGAGAAAAGCTTTCAAGTGTGTAAGGTGCATTTTGATGGATACAGATAAAGCCGTATAAGGGGAGTATGAGCTGTTGAAAATTGCCTCTTTCTGACTGTTTTCTCCCCAAACTCTGTAGGCTTGGCCTCAGGTTGCCATACAACACTCCTCCTGATGGATATAGGAAGATCATTATTTAGGGCTGTTTTTTCTCACATCACAGCATCCTGACAGAGAAAGTTATCAGCGAAATAGAAATCAGGGGGACCTCGGGTTCAACCTCCCCTTCCTTCCCTTCCTGCTCATTGATGTTGATCCCTTGTACCCATCAGTACCGCAGAAAGCTTCTACCCAAGTGATGCGCTGAGCATGGAGACAAATGCCAGCAGAGGAAATCCTCATTAAAACCATTTGGTTTCTGCTTTACCTCCCCATTGCTGTTCCTAACCGTGACCCAAAGTACCCAGCAGTTTGATTTATTGTTTTTATATATATAATTAGTTTTCAGCTAATGAAGATGTGCCAAAGGTCCTATTGAGTTCTGTGTCTCCAAGACATTGCCATGGCTTGTTTGGAATGTGAAGATTTTCTCCTTGCTTTCCCTTCAGAAATTCCTGTTTATTGAAGTTCACTTCAAAGGGGGAAGAAATAATTCTCCTCTGTGACAGTTTCCTATGCTGCTTTTTGGTCGTAATAAGGGTTTTCTCTCCTCCTGGGTTTGCTGTGAAAGGGGATTTCTGGGAGAAAACCTGATAAATATTCTCAGTTCCACACAATTCAATTTGGAGTGAAGCAGGATAATAAAGTAGTTGCTGCTCTCAGCAGTAATAGTCAATGGAGATGAGATGGAGGGGAATTGCTTTGGTTCATTTTGGGGGTTTTTTTTATTCCCTGGGCATTCCTATCGGAAGGGAGGAAGAGGATGGGGATGTATTCAGGAGAGGAATCTCTGACTCCCCCAAGTATTGTGTTGGCTTCCAAACTGGCTCTGGCAAAGCAGAAGCATTAATTTGGTGATCTCAGAGGTCTCTTCCAAACCTAATGATTCTAAAGCTCTGTGAGTGGGCATGGTGGGGATGGGTTGATGGTTGGACTGGATGCTCTTGGAGGTCTTTCACAGCCTTAATGATTCTCTGACATGTTAGTGGGCACATGTTGATGGTTGGACAGGGTGAACTTGGAGCCTTAATGATTCTGTGACATGGGTTAGTGGATGTGATGGAGTTGATGGTTGGACTTGGATCATCTTAGAAGTCTTAATCATAATGATTCTATGACTGGTATTGCAAAACATCCATCAAATAAATGCAGGGAGGGAGCTCTCCTAACGAGGTTCTTTTTTTGCCTTGCTGATCTCTCAGCAATAGCCTACGTGCATGCAGCTGCCTGTTACTGCAGAAGCCACTGTGCTCCCATGCCCTGCCTGTCCTCTGCACGTGGGGAAGAGCTGGCACGTGATTGTGTGCTGCAGATGCTGTGATGACGCACAAAGACAGGAGAGCTTGGGGGCTGGGGGGGGTGAGGAGGGGGTGCTTGAGTAGCTTTAATCCTGCCATTTCCAAACATTCCAGCACTCAAGTCAGCAGGCTTTAAAAAAGGAATCACCTCTCCCCATCGTGAATCTTCTTGATTTGAATACTTCATGTGTTTTGTTTCGTCTGCAGGGCTCAGATAGCAAGCTGGCTGCTCCTAAATAATGCTTTGGACAGACAGACAGACTGTATAAACACAAATGGATGCAGCAATAGACACGAGTTCCAGCTATACCCTCTCATGACTCACTGTCGCCCTTACTTTTCCAGCACTCTTCCCTTCTCCAGCCGTGGCTCAAAGCTGATACAGCCCATGTAAGGGAGGCTGTGTGTAAATCCTCCCCTCCTTTGCAGCGTGGCTTTCAGCTGAGCCACAGCTTTACTGCAGATGGGATGAGACACAGTGAGTTTACTTTCTTTGCAGACTGAAAACCAGAGGAAGGGCAAGCTTAGCAACCAGCTTCATTGCTGTTTGGAAGCATTGGTTGTGCAGGTCTACCTGGGGCATGTATCACCATCAAGCATCTGGTGATCTCGGTCCCCATGGTGTCCCCTTGCAGCCCCCTTCTGTCTGTGAGCAAGGTGAGCCCCGTGACACCAGATGCATCTACTACAGCTCAGGTCACTGGGGAAGCCTTGAAGTCATTCAGGGGCCAAAAATGTGCTTGTTTGGCTATGTGTGAATCAGAGGTGGCAGGGACAGCTGGACATTGCAAGGGAGATGGAGGTTCTTTGGTCTGTGAGGTGACAGCTCCTGGGGACTCTGCATTGGAGAACAGCACTGCTGTCTGAATTAAGCAGTCTGTCCCTTTAAGAAAAGTGAAAAGCCAAGTTTGCTCCCTGAGTTGTGCCTACAAATGACTGTTTGACCTCTGTGCTCTTGTTAGAAGTGGCTCTTTTTTGCCTTCAGGCCATCAGCTTGTCTGCAGTAATCCCATTCGCTGTGCATGCATCCCTGCAGCCAGGAAGCGGTGGTCCATTGAGCAGGGGGGCAGGAGGAGCATTCAGGGGCTTGGAATAGGGAAGTGTGGGTGGCAGTGGGTTGCTGCATTGACAGGAGAGCCTGTCAGCTCCTGGGGAGAAGCAAAGTGCTCCAGGTGGATCTCAAAGCATCAGAGTGCTGCATCATTTCAGCTCAGGCTGACAGCGCGCCCACGTTGCAGGTTTGGAGCTTCATAAATACATAAGCAGCATATAAAGTGTTTTGGAAAGCAGAGGTGGATGCTGTGCTGCTGCCCTGGGCACTGTGACCTCCCTTCCTTGCTTGCTGCGAGCTGGAAAGTTAACTGTGGACTTACACCCTTAGTGATTTCAACTGCCATAAGTAACCCTTGTTAATCAGCCCTTATGCCAGCTCCACTCAGCACTGACTGCTGACAGAGAACAATGTTGTCATCTGGAAAGCGGTGCTGGCGTTTAACCAGCTGGCTGGGCTGGAAGCTTGTCTAAACTGGGTGCTAAGCTGCGTTAAAACGCAATGATGAAACATACCCGCTCTGAGCTTTCCTGGCCACCTCCACCTGGAATAGCTTCTTGTGCCCCTCTGGGCTCTGCAGGGTGGGAGGGCACTGCCGGGGTCCAGGCAGAGCATTGTGGTGCCATCAGAACTCTTGTATGGTTTTGAATGAGGGATGGGATACCCCTCGGAGCCCCTGGTTTTGGGACTCCTGACCTTAAAGCTGCTTCTCTTTGCACAGCCCTCCATGGGCTCATTGCTGAAGGGCGCATTGAATTGAAGGTCCACTTGAAGGGCTCTCGTCCTGGACAAGCTCCCTTTTTACTTTCATGTTTCCTTTAGGATTAAAGCCCTTCTCCTTGGGCTCTAAACATGGAATGTTTGTCAAGTTTACGAGCGCTTTTAGAGAGGCTTTTAGAGAGAGCATCCTCTACCTTCTTTTATAGGGCTGAGATAAGATTATCTTTGTTTTTAACACCAATTAAAGCAAGAAGGGTTTATGGGATTAGGGGTTTTCCATCAGTACAACTTTGATGTCACCACTTGCTTGCTCAGTTTGCTTCTTCCTTGTGTTAAAAGGCTGGGAGCCATTCCCGTAATGGTTAACATTAGAGGCAGAGCTCTCCAGGGCAGAAGCTTTGGGAAACATTTAAACAAGGCCAAACAAAGTAATAGAATGTGAAAGTCCTAAATTCTTCTGGAGACCACTTGGAGGAAACAGGCTGACTGGTTGAACAGTCATAGCACTGCAGTGTTTACAGCTGGTGAGATAGGGACATGCTTTCTGCTTTCTGGAAAGCATCTTTTTTCAATGCTAAGATAAAATAAATGGCTTTAATACAAGGAGTCTAAAGCAGAAGATAAACAACCCTATGCTTTTGCAGGCAGTGGCTGGAACGTCTATCAGTCCATACTCTGCTCTGTATGAAAACAAGAGGGTGAATAAGGAGAGCATGACATTTGGTACATCTGCTAGCACGTAACGGCTCAGAAACAACGTTGTGGTTTGGCACCTTGTCGAGCTTTGGCTGGCGTTGCTCCATGCAGATCACCCTGTGACTCCCAAGGCAATGCTGTTTTCCAGCACCTCAAGCTCTGGGTTCTTAGATGCATGACAAGCTGCTGAGATAAGATTTAGGGGTTAGAACTGCTCACTTGTGGGCAGGATGCTGAATTATCCACTATGCTGGGGCTGGGAGCTCTCCTAGGCCAGCAGTGTCCAACCTGGTGGACTTCCAAGAGGCATTTGGATATGAATCATAGAATGGTTTGAGTTGGAAGCAACCCTTAAAGGCCATCTGGTCCAACTCCCCTGCAATGAACAGGGATGCCCACAGCTCCATCAGTGCTCAGAGCAATAATCTGCTTGAACTTTTGGTTAGCCCTGAAGCAGTCAGGCAGTTGCATCTGATACCTTTGGAGGTCTGTTCCACCTGAACTGTTTTAAGTACCGTTCAGGAGAGCACTGCTGCCCTCAGTCATACAAATACGTCCTTGAATGCTCTCAAGCATCTGCAGGAGCAAAGAGATCCAAAGTGCTTCTGACCCGTGAACTCTCAGCTTAATGTCAGCTTCGTGCAGGAAAGCTTGTGCACTGTGAATGTCTTTGGGACTGGCAGCTGCCCTTGGTGAACATACAGCTCCTAAAGGGTTTGGGGCTCAAGTTTGCCCTTTGGATAGAATCATAGAATGGCTTAGACTGGAGGACACCTTGAAGAGCATCCAGTTCCAACCCCTGCTGTGGGTTGGTGCCCCCCACCAGCACCCACCCATGGCCTTGGGCACCCACAGCTCTAAGCAACAGGGCCAGGACCTCACTGCCCTTTGAGTAAAGAAGACTCTTCCTTGATGTCTGCTCTAGCTGTCTGCGGTCCTTGCCACCATAATCTGAAGCTACTGGGAATACCTCATTCCCCTGTGCTCAGGCAGGGATGGAGAGCTTTCCATTTCTCTTTAAGAGCCCCCCTGACAGGTCAGGGATGCTGAACCATGAGCAGCAGGTAAGAAATTCCAAGCATTTCTCACTGACAGCCTAAATTCCCATCACAACTGATGGATGTGCCTCCCAGAGTAGGGGGGCTTGCAGGTGTGCGTGCCCACAGGTGTGGTGGTCTAGCCAGATGCTTGAACTCCTCACAGTGCTTGCAGGGAGATGACCTTGTGAACTCTGCAGCAGGGATTTACTGGCAAGCTCCTGGCGTGAAGGCTGTGAGATGCAAGGGTTTGGCATTGGGACAGAGCTGCAGGGATTTGGATGGAGGTGCTCCCTCCCTGAGGTTATGCTGGGGAAGCTGCTGGTGCTCTTGTAGGAGAGCATGGGGATGTAAGTGCCCAGGCTCTGCAGGAAGACCAGCAACAGGCTGAATTCCTTGGTCATCCAGCTCTCTTGCTCTTTTGAGCCTGTTTTAGGGTAACCTGGCTAAAAAGCTGGGGGCTTTTTATCCCTTTCAGGGCCTTCCAGTGGTGCTTCCCAAACAGGACATCACTCTACCCTGCCTGGGCCTCTCCATACCTCTGTGACACCCCAGCCCTAATGTCCCATTGCATCCCCATGCTGACTTAATGATGCCTCTGCACCCACCCCCAGAGCTGGTGCATCCCACTTGCAGGCTCTGCATGCTCAGTACCATTCCAACACATCTCATGTGACCCCAGGGCTGTCGTGGAGTGGTTGTGAAGAGGGCTTAGAAACTAGAGGTGCTGAGTTGACCACATTCCTCGTAAACCAAGCACCCAGTGGTGAGCTGCAAGCATGCAGGGTGCAATGGGGAAGTCCTTGCTGGAGTCACTTCTAAGGGAGTTGTGTCTGAAGGTGCCTGGGCTGGGACAGGGTGGCTCAAGGATGATGCTGGGGTTCAGTATCTCAGGGTATATAAGTTCCAAAGCCTTGTTACCTACTGCTGGGAGGCAGGAGGAGCAGTATTATGTGCTTGGAGGGATGATGTGGTCCATTCCGATCCCTTTCTAAAAGCTGTTAGCAATGGGAAGATGCTTTATTCCAGGCCTGTGCTGTCAACTCCTCTTCCTGTCTTATGGAAAATGAATGGGTTTATCAGGAGCATTTGCATTGTGCATTCTGACTTTATTGACAACTCTTTAATTCACATCACAGAGGTCGGCTGAGCTCTGCGTTCCTCTTCAGTTAATCTCATTTAACCCCGTTTTCCCTCCTGCATTTCCATTCTCTGCTCTCCAAACGCTGTCACTGTCGTTGGCAGTGACAGCACCTGGCAATGGGATTAATTGCTTATCTCAAGTATGAGGTAACACTGTGGGCTGCTAATTACATTTATCAGGAGGGAAATTGGAGGAATTGCCCAGGGGAAGGCTGTCCCGTGAAGGATGAGTGTTGAGAGCTGGTCCTGCAGGTCCAAGATCCTGTCTTTTTCAGAGCTAGAAGCCAACTCCACTGCCAAGTGCAGGAGTTATTTTTGTGTGTTTTCAAAGAAAAAAGGCACAGTTCATAAAGGGAATAAGGGGTAAAATTCCAGACTGGTTGGACTAAAGATTATTCTTTACGGGACAAAGTCATAAATACCCCAAACCCATTGAGAGCAGCAGACACTTGGAAGTGCTGGTGGAGGGGACTCTCATGCCCTGTCCCTTAGGGCTGACATCTGTTTTTCCCTATTGGCTCACACTGCTTGACCCAAAGGCACCATGCAGGAGAAAGGAGATGGCAAAGACCCCACAGTTCAGGCCTATGGAGTTGTGCTGTCCTCCACCCCAAAGCTTGGGCCTACAGAGCTGGCCCTACAACAAGATGGAAGGCAGCTGGAAGTTAACTCACCATTGCTCTTGATTCTCTTCCAGGCTGCCCATCAGGGACCTTCAAGGCCAGCCAAGGAGATGAAGGATGTGTCCATTGTCCAATTAACAGCCGGACGACTTCGGAAGGGGCAACGAACTGCGTGTGTCGAAATGGATATTACCGAGCAGATGCTGACCCTGTCGACATGCCATGCACCAGTATGTGGGCTCCAGGCAACTGGGGAGGGGTGACGCAGAGCTGGGGAAGGAGGCATGAATCAGCCAAAGCACTTAGGGTGACTCAGTGGAAGCCTTTGCTGCTCTAGGTTGTGGGATGAGCCCACCACATTGGGCTGCCCAGGGCCCCATCCAACCTGGCCTTGGGCACCTCCAGGGATTGGGCATCCACAGCAGTCTGGACTCCATAATTAGCAACTTATTCTTCCTAATATCTAATCTAAATCTCTCCTCGTTTAGTTTAAAACCACTCCCCCATGACTTATCACTATCAGACCATATAAAAAGATTGTCTCCCTCTTGTTAATGTGCCCCTTTAAAGATTAGAATGACACAATGAGGTCTCCCCATAGTCTTCTCCAGCCTGAGCAAGCCAAACTCCCTTGACCTTCTTCATAGGACCCCTCCTAGGCAGTCCTCTGAGCATCTTTGTTGTTGAGCCCCACTCCTTTCACGTAGACCCACTTCTCAGGCTTGCTGAGGTTCAACAAGAGAAGCAGCTGGGTTCAGCTCAGGGCGAGTCTTTGCTGGGGATGGGTTCCCATAGCTCAGAGCAGAGCCCCTGTTCTTATACCGTTCTCTCTATTCCCTTCATAGCCATCCCATCTGCCCCCCAATCCGTGATCTCCAGTGTGAATGAAACCTCCCTGATGCTGGAGTGGACCCCACCACGAGACTCAGGGGGCCGGGAGGATCTGGTGTACAACATCATCTGCAAGAGCTGTGGGTCGGGCCGTGGGGCATGCACACGCTGTGGGGACAACGTGCAGTTTGCCCCACGCCAGCTGGGCCTGACGGAGCCTCGCATCTACATCAGCGACCTGCTGGCCCATACGCAGTACACCTTCGAGATCCAGGCTGTGAATGGGGTCACTGACCAGAGTCCCTTCTCCCCACAGTTTGCATCAGTGAATATCACCACCAACCAGGCTGGTAAGAGGCCCTGTGTACTGTCAGACCCCAGTGGGACGGGGAGGTGGGGGTTTAGGGACTGAACACGTGTACTGGATGGAGTTGTGAGCAGGGCCTGAAGGAGAGGCAGAGTGGGATGAGATGTGGTGTGGTCTCTCTTGTTCTGTACTATGCAGATGCAGTGGCCTGACATTTCCTGGAAAAAACATAGAATCATATAATGGTTGAGTTGGAAGAGAACCTAAAGGCCCCCCAGCTCCAGTCATTACCATGGGCTGGTTCCACCCCTGCATCAGACTGCCTGGCCTTGAGCACCTCCAGGGATGAGGCACCCCCAGCAGTTTGGACAGGTTCAGAGTACTGAGAATTTCCTCCTAACATCTCACCTAAATCTCTCCTCTTTTAATTTAAAACCATTTCCCCTTGTCCTGTCACTAAGGGCACTAAGTTGCTTTCTCTCCTGTGTATAATAAGCTCAACCAGAGGGAATCCCAAGCTTTGAATAAGAAAGATACTTCTGTGTGCCCCAAGACAGGGCTGCCATGCCAGCCCCTGCAGCAGTCCAGCTAGTGTCACCATCCTCTGGTGTCTCAGCATTTCCCTCTGGCATTGGACCCATAATCATTTCTTTGGTGCCAGCAGGCACACGCACCGTAGGTGCCTTTAATCCTCATTGCTGGCAGCGTTGCAGGCGCAGCAGCAGCTCACACTGCTGCTGGCAGCCCCTGTTGGTGTTCCTGGTTCCTGAGGAGAGAAGGTAATATCGGCTCGAGTGTTTTGACACAAGCTGTCATCTCTGCTCCAACTGCAGAGAAAGTGTAGCCTCTGGCCCAAGCACCAGAACAGGCTTTGAAAACAGAGGAAAGCTGCAGAGATGGGAGGCTGTGAGCCAGCTGTACAGGATTGCTGCCTGGAAAACAGCTCCAGGTTCTGTGCTGCTGCAGGCAACCTGCCGTGCTCACCAACATCTCTCTGCTGTGCTTGGTGAAGAAGACAACATAGCAAAGCTGTGATAGTTTCCTTTTGCGTTGCCAGTTTCTGTGCTGGCCCGGAGGGTTGGGGCAAGGGACGTGCTGGGGTCGCTGGCATTGCTGTTTCCTAGGAGAGCTGCAGGTGGCAGCTGTGCTGGTGGCTGGGTGGCCTGCAGACCTGCTCTCCCTGTCCTGCCTGGTAGCCATCTGGACCTGGAGCACCTCTTGGGGCTGGAGCTGAGCTTAATCCTATTGCACGGTGGAAGCACATCAATATGGTGTGAGGAAGCAAGCAAGTGGTTGGTCTGAATGCTGCAGGCTGTGTGCAAGGAGTGTGAATGTTCCCTAGGGTTCCTGGACAAGGCAGCACTAAATTGGATGGTTGTGGACTGTTGCATTGGCACAGAGTTGCCTTGGAGGCTGTGGTGTGTATGGGTGATGGTGTTGGGTGTTGGTAGGGCAGTGGTGGTGCAGATGGGCATCACTTGGTTGGGGACACACAGTGCTCAGAAAGATAACATGCAAAAATGTTTCAGTCCCCCATGAACTTATCTCAGTGAGAAGCAGAAAGCAGAGTTGAAGGCAAATCTTCTTGCAGTCCCCTGATCATCCTCCTCCTTGTTTGATACTCCTTCATTATCAGGTCTCACACTTCTCAGCCTGTGTGATGTCTCCCTTAATGTATCTATTCATTAGCACTAAACAGTAACTGTCTGCTTGCTGATTCCTCTGTAATTAGAGGTTCTGAATTCTTCAGCTTACACTGCCTGGCAGCTTTGGTGTAGATCATTAGCAGTTGGTAAAAGAAGCTGCACACACAAAGGCAGAACCAGGACAGGAGAATGGAGGGTGTTGTACTGGGAGGAGAGTGCATGGGGAGAGTGGGACATTGAGCCTGGGAGTTGTTGGCTGCAGCATGGAGCTGCATCAGAGATGGATGAGGGTCCCCTCGCCTGAAGGCAGTGGGCATGGCATGGCTCCCCATAGCAGTGGGCACAGCCCCACACTGGGAGCACTGGGACACAGCTCTCAGCCATAGGGTTTGGGTTTGGGTAGAGCTGTGTGCAGCCAGGGGTTGGGTTTGGGGTCCAGTGTGGGTCCCTTCCAGCTTGGGATGTTCTGTGATTCTGTACTGAAATCCAGCAGCATCTTTCACCTTCATATATCATAACCAGCTCAGGCTGCCCAGGGCCCATCCAGTCTGACCATGGGCACCTCCAGGGATGCCAGTCTGAGCCTCTGAAAGGCAGTTCATCGCTATCACATCTCTCTCCAATGATTAATTACTGCCATCATTTAAAATACGTACCTTATTTCTGGTCTGGATTTCACTAACATTCATTCTAAACTTTCAACCTTTCTAGTTACTCACTGTTTGCTCTACACATCCAAGGACTGTGCAGCCTTATTCAGCTGTGTGAGGATCTCTTACGTCCTTGATGGTCTCTCTGGCAATGTCTTGGTCCCTTCCATGGTGCAGTATGCCTCTCTAGCAAGACCTACATTCGAGTTTCCAAACCAAAGCATAACCTCAGCGTAACCCAATGGCTCATCCTCTGCTTCCCTGCCATATGGAACTGCCCCCCTACAGCTCTGAATGGAGGCACGTCCAGGACTTTCCATCCACCCTAAGACCTTGACGCCTAAAAGAAAACAAACACACCATGCAGATTTAGGGTGCCACAAAAAAAACCCCTTTTCTCAGCCATTCCAGAACCAGAAATCTATGCCAAGAGGGGTGGATGAGATGGGATCTGAGAGGTGTGCCAGCATCCCAGGAGGGAAGGAGGGAAGCCAAGGGTCAAGGAGCTGAGCATGGCCCAATGCTTGGGATAATGGCACTTGACTAATTGAGAACCATGCCATGTGTCAGCCCTCTCACTTGTGACAATGCACCGCTCCTGCTTGCTAATTTGTGGCATTCTTTGGGGAGGGCTGGGGAGGGGGTTAATCTTGGTGCTGGGAGGATTTTCAGTCTCTGTTCATGCTGTGGATGAGCTGAGTGCCTGGGAAACTTAGGGAAGGAAAGGGCTCCTTGGGCAGGGAAGTTTTAAATAGCAAATGGGAAGAGCAGCTTTTGGTATCAGACTGTGGCTGCTGCTGACTGGGAAGGGAGGAGGAAGAACTGCTCTGCAGGTTACACCAATTCAAGACCTCCCAGTGTCTGGGGAAACAAGAACATCCAGATTTTTGGGAACCTGTTCCTTATATGAGTGATTCTTGTGTCACACGGAGTCAGAAAGGAGGATTTGTTCCAGTGTCAGAGGCTCTCGACTGCAAACAGAGCCCAAATGAGCTACAAACAGACTCCAGGATAGGTAATACAACATGGACACCAGCTAGTGTGTGGCATAGGAAATAGATATTCATTCCCAATAAACTGATCAGGAGAAGCATCCGCTGCTGAGGATTTGAATGAGCAGGACACAGGAGAACCCATGTTCCAGAGCGGAGACCAAAATGGCCTTGTGTGTTTAGCCTTGGTAAGGAGGGTGTAATTGCTGTGTGTATGTGTGCAGTAAGATGGAGGGACACCAAAAAGTGCTATTAAAGCAAGACAGATGTTACAGAATGGTCAGTGATGGGTTTTGGGTAGAGACACTACAGCAGAAGCCTGTATGCCTGTGTGATAGCAGAAATGTGAGGCAGGGATGTATGTGCTGAGCTACCATAGGGTTACTTCTAAGGTCCTCCTCTTCTTTGGAAGACTCGATGTCCCAGCCTATTGCCTTGGGCTGGCTTAGGGCATGGCAGCAGCTGGCCTGAGCACCTGGGAGAGCCCCAGCCATGCCCAAATCCCCTCTGCTCTGCCCATTGGAGACTGCCTGGAGCCAGGGCTCCCAGATGGCAGGAGGTTTGCCAGCTGCTGGCTCTTCAGGACTCCTCTTTTTGCTTCTATGGTGGGCAGTTGGGGGGGATGCTGGCAAGGCAGGGTATAATCTACATGGCTCAAGCTTTCCTAGCAGATGCTCTTCTCCCACTACCAGCTCTGTGGGCTCCTCCACCTGCTGACTTCCAGATTTCCCTGTTGCATAAATTACTTTGTGAATTTGAGGACTGTTTCTCCCACACCTGCCCGGGGCTTTAGAAACCTGTTCCAAAGCATCTGGAGCTGACTCTGTATGGAAGACAAAAAAACCACCCATGATGGATGCGGGTGGAAAGTCCCCTTTGGTGAATCAACTCCTCCCTCCCTCCCTGCAATGCGCTGCTGGCCTTGCTGTATGTGAGCCAACAGAATGGCTCAGGTGCTCACCTTTTGCTTCTGTGTTCAGGAGGGGTGATTTATCTTTACTGCTGCACTTGGCAAAGGATCTGCAGCGCTAATCGCCTTGCTTGCGCACGATGCATTGAGTGCCAGCATTTGGGCAGGTGGAGCTGCCAGAAGCAGGTACATGAAGCCACAGAGACCCAGGGAGAGGTGCTATGAAGAAAAAAATTCAGGGTCACAGCGTTGGAACAGTGATAAAATAATCCTGATAGCTGCAGAATTTCCCAGCTCACAGTGGAAGGCAGCCTGGCAGAGCCTCAAATTAGCCAGACCCGGTGGGTGGGAGGGGATGCACTGCAGCAGGCATCCTTCTTCCAAGCCTTTATCAGCTGATGATGCTGCTTCCTTGATCTGGAGCAGATGAGGTTTCCATGTGGAGGTGGGGATGAACCCGGCGCTGATTGACCCCAAGCCTGCTCCCATATCTGTGTCTGGATGAGGTTCTCCTGAGTGCCAGTGGAGCATCTCTTCTCCGTGCTGAGAACAAAGTCCAGCCCTTCTCCGTGGGCAGGCTGGCAGCGTGCAAATGAAGGCTGCAAACTCAGTTAAACAAAGAGCATAAAGACAGCCAAAAGCCTTCTTCTGCCTGAGCCAAGTGACTGGGCTTGTGGCATTAGGAGCTGCTTTAAAGGCTGTAATCTACACCAAACCTCTGCTGATTTAGAAGAGGCCTGAGCCAGGAGCCAGCTTTGGATTGACTGTGTTTTTAAGATTTTCCAGCATGTGGGGGGTTACAAATTGAGAGACTGGAGATGTGAGAGGTTGAGCTTGAGAGGTTGATTGCTGAGGCACTCAACACACAAACAACATGGGTATCAGCAGTACCTGGAATCATAGAATCACAGCATCCTTAAGGTTGGAAGGACCACTAAGATCATCAAGGCCATCAACCCATGGCCACCGTGCCCACTAAGCCATGTCACTTGTCAACCGAAGCACATCTCTCAAGAGAATTGGATGCTAACTTTTGTCATGCTCTTCTCAGGCACTTGAATTTCTTCATAGGCTCTCAAAGGGGATCATCCTTTAGGCATCATCTCTGCCTACAGGGAGGCAGGCACATGTATCTGAGCTGCCCATAGCCCTGCACGGAGGCACTGTGCCTTTTTATCATTTCCAACTTTTCTTTCATGCATTACAGAGCCTGGATCCCAGCCTAGATGTCACCAGGCCCTGTGACTTCAGGCTCAGGGAAGCCCGTGCTCCATGACTGATCACAGCACGTCCTCCCTTGCTGCACAGCATCACCCTTTGGACTCACAAGAGAGAGCAGCTTTCTCCCTGTCTCTCCATTTTCTGCCCTGTCCCTTGGCCTCCGGACTAGCTGGTGCCTTGCAGCATCATGCTGCATTTCCCTACCACTCTGTCTTCAGCTGGAGGTCACGCAGTTAATCCTGACCCTGGATCACAGCCGCTCCTGCGAGCGGGTAATTGAAAATGCCAGAATTCCCTACTGACCCTCTTATAATAAAAGCAGTTCCCCATCCAGTAACCTGACACTTCAGGGACTGAGATCTGTCAGAAGGGCTCCAAGGAGATGCTGGAAAACTCCCAGCTGTTCACCTCTTTTTTTCCCCAGGGTAATTTCAAAGTGTTGCTGGGGAGAGGCTGTGGGTCGGGGTTGGCTTTGCTTCTCTCTCTGTCGTGTTTTCCAGAGCAAATGTTGACTCTGTCTGACATGACATGGGTTAGTGGTATTAAAGTGATCAGAGATAGTGGTTTTGCTGCTTGTAACCTGACTCTTCCAGCTAATCCAGAGGAGGAATGGAGGCCCTTTGATTATAGGGATCTCAATAGCCCTGACCCACGGACAGGCGAGGAGTGAAAGGCTGAGCTTGAAGTGCTGGCAGGTGAAGGAGACAAGGGGGCAAGGTGTGAAATGGGGGGCAGATTGCAATTGGCAGCATTCACATGGATAGACAGATCATGAACAAGAAGCTGTGCAAAGAACCTGATGTCTCCCAGCATTCCAAAGCCTGGGGCTACATGGTCTTACCCAACTCCCCATCAAATAGGGAGTGCTGCAGAAGGTGCTGCCTGGGGCATCCAGGGCTTTGCTTCCCTGCTTGGCACTTGTCTAGCCCAGTTCTATTGCCTTTACAGCAGCAACATCTCAGTCTGCACAGGGACCAGCATTGTCACAGGGCAACAGCTTGTGCTACTCAGTGCCTGCAAGGAGGATGCTTGGCTGTTCCCCCATAGCGAGACCTGATGATGCACTCTTTATTCTTGCTCTCTCTGTGATGTAAAGGTAGAGGTAGGATAGAGGAGGAGTTCACATTTGGGTATTTAAAAAGCAGGAGGGGGAGAGTCTGGGTGAAAGATAAGTTCAATTCAGCTCTGGCTGAATAGGAGGAGCAAGGTACCCAAAAACTGCCCTTGGGACTTCTAACCAGGCTGACAAAACTTAGTGCTTTGGAGATGGGGAAGCATATGAGCTTCCTAAGAATGCCTGTAAACTACATCTCCCAGGAGTAAAACCAAGGAGGAAAACAGGCCTATTTATTTCTCATTCTCCCATTATGATTCTTCACTGTGTGACGCCCTCCTGCTGCTTTTTGTCACTTTTATCATAATGAATTGCCCTAAGGTTGACACAGCAGTTTCAGCAATTACACTAATTTTGATGCATCTGGGGTCTCTCACCCTGCTCCCAGCAGGACAGAAGGGTTTGTAGGGGATGCCAAGACAGACTGGGTCCTGAAGTGCTTGGTTTAAAGTCAAGATGGTCTTTCTTTAAGGCACCCGGAGCTCCAAAGGTCATGGTCTCGTGTCAACATTAGAGGCGAGACTGTGCTCCTTTCATTGGGGTTGCCATTGAGAAAGGCAAGAGAATAACAAATCCTACTGCAGAGCACATGGTAGAGAGCAGATCTCAGTCTTGTGGCTGTGCCCTCCTTTCCCTCAGCATAATATAAAGAACAAGAAGGAAATTGAGGCACACAACACAGAGGCCTGCAAAAAAGCCTTGTAGGAACTGGGCTGAGGAATATCAAACCTAAGGGAGGAGGTGCTGCTGACTGTTAGTGGCTGGGAGATGCGTTTTGAGATCTAGATTAGCAAAAGATTGGGAAGGTTTCAGAAGGGGGTTATCAGATTGATATGTGGGCTGACAAATGTGTGGAACACACAAGAAACTCGGTCTGCTTAGGTTATAGGAGATGAAAAGAAGATGTTTTCATGTTTTTTTCTACTTAATTTCATCTGGATAAAACTCACTTTCTTGACTCCTTAGTTTTGCTCGGAAAAGCAGAAAGCATCCAGCGGTTGGAAGCTGAAGTCCATAAATTTCAACCTGAAAGTTAAAATGTGCATTTTATAACGTGGCAAGTAACCACAAAGGGAAGCCTCCCAAAGAGCCTTGATGGGCTTGTCGTAATTTGCAGACTTCAAAGAAAACTGGATGTCTGTCTGCAATATACACACACACAGTCAACCACAGATGTTGCAGCTCCGCTGAATCACAGAATCATTAGGGTTGGAAAAGACCTTTAAGTCCAACTATCAGCCCACCCCCACCATATCACCAACCACAACCCTCAGTGCCGCCATGAACACCCCCCACCACCTCCTTGGGCAGCTGTGCCAGCACATCACCACTCTTTTGGAGAGGTTTATCCAACCTAAATTCACTGCTTGACTTCTATCACAAGTCTTGTGTTGAATGTTCAGACCTGAGTTTGAAGGGACCCTTAAAGGCCATCTAAAGGCCAGCTCCCCCCCAGTGATTATTATGACTAGATGAGGTTGCTTAGAGTCTGATCCAGCCCCACCTTTTGTCTCATGGTCACAGACAAGGTGTTCATCCTGCTTTGCCCAGGGTAGGTGCACTGCATGCCCAAGAATTGTGTTTCTTTAAGAGAAATAAGCACATCAATAGAGTCCAAGATGAGAGGTCCATCAGCAAGCAAACAACCTTCATCTCTCTCCCCAGTATGGTCCCTTGAGCTTCAACTGTACACAAGTAAGGTACCTAAGCTGATTATCTTGGCCAGAAATATTGCCTTGGGAGGTACCAAAGCACTTCACATTGGTAGGTTTAGTCTGTGGTGAAACAGAAGCAACAAGGAGGCCTTTCTTTGCCCATTCCCCTTTCGCTAATGAGTGCAGAATGTCTTTTAGGCTGACCTTAGTGGTGGCAAGACTCTTCATATGCATGAGGCATTGTCTTCAGCCTTAAGTAATGGGTGTTCCATCCTGGATGTGCCCAAGGCCAGGCTGGATGGAGCCCTGGGCAGCCTCATCTGGTGAGGGGCAACCAGCCCACGGCAGGGATTGGAAATGGATCATATCTAAGGGCTCTCTCAACCTGAGCCATGCCTTGATTCTCTGCTATTGAATCTCCTCTCTTGTTTGAACAAAAGGTAAATACTCAGTAAGCTGAGCATCACTGTGTCTGTGCTGCTTCTTTTGCCAGAGCAAGTGATGACTTTACATTTCAGGTCATCCGCCTTTTTATATCAGAGGATTTTCATTAAGCATGTTTTACACTCCAGCACTACTTTTGGCATGGTTTATTTCTCCAGCCACGGGGCTCCTCTAAGAGGAATCCAAAGAATCTGAGGCCGGACCAGATAACGAGGATGTAGAAAAGTGTCTTTGAAGGACTTGAATCATTCATGTTACCTTGAAATAGTGTGGGGCTCAAGCATCCCTTATCCACATCAACAGTAATTCAAACCCCTTCCATGAGCAAGGGAGAACCAGTGGCAAAGGGAGTATCTTTGGTGCTGGGCACTGACCTGGAAATGGTCACCAAAGCTGTCTTTCTTTTGTCACAAGGCAACAAAGAGGAATCACTGCTTATGGAACGAGGTGACCGGTCCCACAGTGCCAGGTTAAATGCTGCCATCGAGTCTTTGGCATTCACAGCCCAGCCGTGCTCTGGATAAGACCTGGAAAGAGCTTTGCACAAAGCAAGCTGAAAGAACAAAGACTTCATTTCTTTTTTGGCTTCTCTTTTTCACAGTTTGTTATGTGTTTGCTTTGAAATAATGACCAAACGGAAGCTTATAGCTGATACAGAAACAACAGTTCAGGGAAGTCAGCTTAGAGATTTTGCAGTGGCGTGGATGAGGCTGGTCACAAAGGTGCTTGATGCTTGTGTTAGAGCTGCATCGCACCTTGTGATGAGGTTATCGCTGAGTAGCACTATCCCAGATTGTGCTTTTTTGTGTGTGTCTCTTTCCTTTTTAGCTATTACTCTGCATGCTTTAAATACTTCTAGAAAGATACTCAGAGAGCCATTGGGATCTCCATGCTTGGATGTATTTGGATGTCAGCTGGGCGTGGGCCTTAAGCGCAATGATGTGACTTTGAAAGTACTCAACACTGAGCAGCTGGTTGGACTGGAACCCTCCAGAGGTCAATTCTGACCTAAATCTTTCTGTGATTTCATTATTGAGCATTTCCCTGATGTCTTCAACAACAAGAGCAGCTACTGAGAAGCATAGAACAGATTGAGTTAGAAGGGACCCTTAAAGGCCATCAGGTCCAACCACTCTGCATTGAACAGGGACACCCACAGCTCCATCAGGTGGCCAGACCCCATCCTGGAGTAGTGTTTAGGACTGTGGGATCATGATGCCCAGAGTAATGGTGAATGCCCCATCCCTGGAGACACCCAAGGTCAGGCTGGATGGGACTCTGCTCACTGATGAAGGGTATCCCTGTTCATAGCAGGGGCAGGAGCTAACAGGCTCCGGAAATGTTACCTATGTCTTCTCTTAGCACCAGCATGAGAAACTGATCCCATGTGTCAATACAGGCCCTGAATGCGGAGGACTGGGACAGCAAGGAGTGAGCAGAGTTGCTGAACATTACCCAGTAGGGTGGTAGATCCACATGGTGGCCCCTGCCCCACCTGCAGTCAGCACAGCTCAGACTGCAGTGTTCCTACCTGGACATAGGCAACACCAGGGCAGTGCAAAGGGTGGGCAGCTGGTCCCATTGTGCTCAGTGGGACAAGAGGCGTCTGTGGGTGTGCTATTTCCAGGGCATTCTGACTCGGCAGAAGACTCACCATTGTCAGCATGTCAGGTCAGGTTTGTGTTGCATGCTCACGCTGCTGTACACACCTCCCTTGATTGGCATGTGCAACTTGCAGACCCAGCACACCAAGCAGGAGAGAAGCTGCTTGCTTCCTGCGTCTGCCTGTTCCTTATAAAGCCTCTCTATGCAAATGTCAAAGTACAAAACCCCCTACTTCCCCATGGCAAGCAAGGAGGATTATATATTGCTGGGCTGGTAGCACGTTTCCAAGAGAACAAGGCTGTGTTTGCTCCAACCCTGGGCTCATTTTGCCTGAGAATGAATGATCTCTTTCCAGTTCTCTTGACAAAGATGCTGCCCTACGTGGTTTCTAATTATATGAGCTGTGAAAACCTTAACTGATGTCTTCTAAAGGCAAAGACCAGGATCTCCGGACCCCTCAAGAGTCCTGATACTGCTGGTAGCAAATTCAGTAGCTCCAAATAGCAGAAACTCACAGTTACCTGCCTCCAGCCAGGGGATGTGGTCATGTCCATGCAAGTAACTGACTGAGGCCTCTCTCTTTCTCTTCCAGCTCCTTCAGCTGTGTCCATAATGCACCAGGTCAGCCGTACTGTGGACAGCATTACCCTCTCGTGGTCTCAACCTGACCAGCCCAATGGAGTCATCCTGGATTATGAGCTGCAATATTATGAGAAGGTACTGTGGGGCCTTAGCAGGGATTGGCTGTAAGATTTGGGGAGAGGAGGTGATGCAAAGGGCGTGCAGTGGCTGCTGCATTTGGCTCATCAGCGTGGGTGGAACTGGCTGTCAGCATTGTGGTACAAAGTGATGGTTGCAGCTCAGTGCGTAGGCAGAGTAACTGTTGGTCTTTCAGGAGGAGCTTCTCCTTTCTTCACCTCTCCTGCTCATGTCAGGTAGACCCATTGCAAGGAGAGCCGGGCAGCCAGCAGCCAGGTTGAGGGTTTAATTTTTCCTCTTCCATTAGTGGGGAATGGAAACTGTAGGGATGTCACATAGGATGTTGTGCCAGGATGGATCATGTTAGCTGGCTGTCCAGTCTTTGAGATTTTGTGTCATTGTATTTGCAGCAGCCTCAACCCTTTTCCCTGGGTGTTATACCAGGGGAAAGCTATTCCAGATCCTCATGGAGGGAACATTTTGCACTACCAACTCAAGGTGAGGCTGCTGTGAAAGGATCCCATAGCTCTGACTCTTCCATCCCCACTTCCACCTCCTCCCAGCAGAGGAGTGGTGTCCTATGGGTCTACCAAGGGACATAAGACTGCATCAGTGTTGGTCCAAGATATGCCAAGCTCTGCATGACTATTGAACTTCATCCATGCTACCCAATGGAGATGGAGATTGAAGAGCAGGAGATTTCTCCTTCCAGGAATCTGCCCCTTTGCCTAGACACTTATAAACTATATGTTAAAAAAAAAAAAAAAAGCAAACTAACTAATTAAAAAGCTTTATGATTAAATGGAACTGAAAATATTTTCCCAGCAGTTGCCGGAAGAAATGATTAATCCCCCCCCACTGCTGCCTGTGACCTATTTTCTCATCACCAAGAGCCAGAGGGAGAACAGGGAGGCGGGAGGAGCTTCTTTGTAGACTGTTAAATAGGTCCTGACCTATATTGCATAAATCACAGCCTTTTATTTGACCCTTGGAGATGATCCCAGAATACATGGCAAGATGGATGAGAAGGTAACAAGATGCATCTGGAAAGCAAGAAGAGTCCTTTCCCCGGGGACACTCAGAATGATCTCAGACAGTTCATTCAACCAGTCTTGTTTTCTCTTAGTCTCATCCTCTTTCTGTTTTCCCCTCAGTTTTCTGAGGGAGGTTTGGCTAAAGGGGAAGCTGCTCTTTGTGGCCTGTTTTGGCAACCAGCAACAAGGTGTTCATCTGCTTTCCCCTGTTGCCATATATTTGGACACGGTCTGTCCCTGATCCCAAGGACAAGTGGTCCAAGCCACACTTGGGCAATGGTTTTTATGGCAAAAGGCTTTCAGGAGGCACTAGGACAGGCAGAGGGGACAACCCAAGCTGCCCAAGCGCTGTCATTGCAGTTCTCTCTTCCTGGGCTTTGAACCTCTTGGTACATATTTTGGTATCTTTTTTACTTCCAAGGAGCACATTTAATCAAATACCTGCCTGGGATTGCAAATGTAATGGTTGCATTGGATGAATGGTCTTTTCCAACCTTAATGACTCTTTGATTCTACGCTTTTGAGATACCCCCAGACCCAGTTGCTCAGTGATGTTACCCAGAAGACTATGGAGTTGTGGGCCCCACTCATCCATCCCCAGAGTAACCAGAATGACCCTCCTACCACATCCGAGCATCCCTGCTGATGCATTTGATTCCATGGGGGCTGAAATTCACATTTGTGTTATTATTTGGCATCCAGCCTTGGACTAGCTTTGTACGTGTGACTCTGTTTGCTTCAGGAACCACAACAGATTGCTGCTGTGCAGATGCAGAGAGGAACTGTCTGCCAAATTAAGTTGGTTGACATTTTTCTTTGCTTTTTTTTTTTTTTTTTGGCTGATAAAACATGACTTTTTAGAAACCATTTCTGCAGATCCTTCGGGCGTTTCACAGACTATGCATGTTTCAAGAAACTCTTTGTTGATCAGACTTCAGTTTCAGAATAGATTTGGCTCAGAGGGAGAAGAACCAGATGAGGACACTAAATGAAGTCTATCAGGAAGGAAAGAAGTATGTTATTTTCAAACTCAAAGCAAAATCATCCAGAAAAAAACCTTCAAAAGTGAGGTGGGAGAAACAGCAAAGGAACACAGGCTTTAAACCACCTGGACATGCTGGAGGAACTCAGAGGGGTGAAAGGAGAGGGGTTTTAGAAGGGAACAAGCAAGCTGCTGAGAGGATGATGTCTGAGCAATATGCCAAAGGGAAAAAGTAGATTTATTAAGGGATTTACCAAGCCATTTTTAAGTCTTAGCCCTCTTAGGCTTATGGGAAAGTGCTACAGAGGTGTGAGGAGAGTGATTAAGCTGCAGTCACCCTCTACCTGCTTCCAGCCATGGGTTTGTGGGGACACATAAATGCTCTTTCCTTGCATGAGGGGATTAGAGAGCATAGGTATGAGAATACCTTCCTCAGACATCCATTTCCTAGCCTATAAACCATCTCGTAAGCATATCTGTGGCATTCAACTTCAAATCCTCCAGGATGACAGTGTGGGGATGAGGTACTCCCTAACAGTTGGACAGATGATTTTAAAACAGCTGTGGTGTTAATGCCATCCAAGGGCCTGGGAGGTTTCATCCAAACCCTTGGGCAGTGAAAATGAAAACACTTCCTGACCTACTTCTCTCCTTGCCTTCCTGGGAAAGATTCAAGGCAGTTCTGAGGCTTTTTACACAAACAGGGCAATCAGTTTTGCTGTGAGCTCATCATTTCTCAGTCTCTGTTGTCTTTGTATCTGTAATTGAGCTTCTTGAGCACACCAGAACCCCTAAGGCCTTCTCCACAAGTAGGTTCCCATTGATCTGATGGCCTGTAGTAGACTCCAACTACCAGATGTCTTTTCTAAGTCCAGTCCCTTATTTTTGCCCACAAACTCAACCCATCTGTGGCTATTTCTCATGTAGCTCTTTAAAATCTATCCATTTATTAACATAGAAGGCAATTTACCCATTTCTCCTTCCATTCCAAAAAGCCCTCGATTGCCATGGTCCAGTTGTGTGAATGGTCCCACCAATGTTTCCACGATAGCAATTAGGTCATAGTTTTCTAATTGCACCATAGTTTTCTAATTGTACCTCTCCTGACTGGTGATCCTGTGCTTGGTGGGCTTGCCGAGCCAATTGCACTGACTTGAAGGCAGCAGTTCTCAGTGACTCAGTTGCAAATTTGCCAGGATTTTTAGCTGATCTGTTCCAAGCAGTGACCCCGCCAAAGCAACCTCACCTGCCAGATAGGAGGTGCTACTGAAAAGGATAAATTGGGTGAATAACCACACAAAAAGGGGCAGGATAGAAATGTGGAATTTCTATACTTCTGAGCATTGCAGTGCCTGATTCTGGTGCAATGTCCAGTGCTTTGGCTCTCTTTTCTGATGACAGACGTATAATTTCTTGGCAGAACCTGAGTGAGTTAAATTCAACAGCAGTGAAGAGCCCCACCAACACTGTGACAGTGCAAAACCTCAAAGCTGGCACCATCTATGTCTTCCAAGTGCGAGCACGTACCGTGGCTGGGTATGGCCGGTATAGTGGCAAGATGTACTTCCAGACCATGACTGAAGGTGAGTCTTCAACTGTATCTACATAAATCCTATACAAGGTCTAGAGAGCATTGAGCAAGATGGAGTTGCACTGGCTGCAGTGCTAGTCCCCTTCCTGCTAGTCTTATCAAAAGGTGCATTGATAAGTCACATAAATTTATTCAAATCTGGCAAGCACTGGAGAGAGATATGGGTACTTGGTATTCCATGCAGGGAATCGTATGGTCTAGGTCAACTTCTGCCAAGCTTTTCTGGCAGGGGCACCTGCCTGTTCAGTTGGATTTAAAGGAAATGGAATTTATGATGTTCATCTGCAGAGCTGTTGATGACAAATGTGCTTTGGGTCTTTACTTTCTACATTTGCGCAGCTACATAAAACAAGCCAAGCTAGTTTTCTAGCCTTGAGGCCAAGTAGCAAGGCACAGCATGCATCCGCAGGACTAAACATTCCTACCCAAAAAGGATAGTTCCATCCAACCTTCCTGCTTGAGAATATCCTCTGTCAGAGCCAACATGAGACATGCTCTGGACATAGATAGCCCAGACAAAATCCAAGCCAAGAAACACCATAGCAGTAGCCATGGGAATCTAGGCCATCCATGTCAATCCATGCAATAACTCATTCCCTCTTCTTTTCAGCTGAGTACCAGACCAGTGTCCAGGAGAAGCTGCCACTCATCATTGGCTCCTCTGCAGCTGGATTGGTGTTTCTCATTGCTGTTGTCGTCATCATTATTGTGTGCAACAGGTAGATCAGTCTGAGAGCATCACTTGAGGCCCTCTGTACTGGGGCTGTGCAAAGGGGTGGCAGCTAAAGATGGAGGGTGGCTGGGGTAGAAGTTGGAGAGGATGGAGATGGGAATGTTAAAGTGTTCAGGAGTTGGGACTCAATGAGCAGTCACAGACATGGGCTGATGGTTGGACTATGTGATCTTAATGGTCTTTCCAGCCTTAATGCTTCTATGATCCTTGTGAATCCTTCTAATTTGGGTTAGTCTGTCATTCCATGGAGTGGGGAAAGAATGCATTTCAGTTCATTTCTCAGCCTCATCTGACCTGCGCACAGTGCTTAGGACTCTCTTTCTTTCCAGAAGACGGGGCTTTGAACGTGCAGACTCTGAGTACACTGACAAGCTGCAGCACTATACCAGTGGCCACAGTACGTACCGTGGTCCCCCGCCAGGCCTGGGGGTCCGCTCTCTCTTCGGTTTGTGTTCCTGTTCACTCATTCCTTGCGTTGTACGGGGAGGGCTCAGGGTCCTTAGCCAGGCAGATTTGTGCATGTGAAGACAAGGGGATGCTTGTGCTAGCCAGGGCTCCCAGAATTATGGCCAGATCCTTTACAAAGCTTCTGTCTAACAAGGCAAAGCTTTTCCAGGAAACTACTGGAGAGATCTGGACTGCATGTTTGGCTTAATGTCTGCTCACCCTCCACTTCTTCCTCCCATCCCCATTCATTGCAGGGAAGTTGGACTAGATGGCCTTCAGAGGTCCCTTCCAACTCTAAGGATTCTGTGCTTCTGTGATTGCACTGTGCACAGCTGAAATATGCCTCTGGTTCCTCTCACCCTTCCTAGACCATAGCAGCCTCGTGCATTCTGAACCAGCATATTGCATCCCTTAGAACCAAAGTTTGGCATTCGTTGCCTGGATCACCCACTTGCATCATCTAGATTCACTACCTGTCCTCTGTGGTCTCTGACATTCTTAGTAGAGTTTGTGCCCTCCAAACCTGCATGGTTTTGGATACTGACCCATGCATGCTCAGCAAGTGTCTGCAACATCAAACAGAAACCCTTCCAAGTGCCCCCAAAACCTCACCTTCTCTTGCTGTGCAGCCCTTACTTTGTCTTGTGGGCAGCAGAGAGATCCTTCCCCAACTTGCCAGCTTCCTATGGAGCACTGTCCTCCTGCAGGAGCTCACACAGTGCCTTTGCCATTGACCATCCCACTGCTTCCAGAATCCTAGTATATATAATCTATCTTAGGTTTTTCTTTTTCAAATATATGGTATGCTATGCATTGTATCTATGTGTATTGTAGGTATTTTGGGATCTGTGGATTTCTATATCTATATATGGAGATTTAGATTGAATATAAGGAAGAAGTTTGTTACGGTGAGGGTGGTGAGGCAGTGCCACAGGTTGCCCTGAGAGGTAGCGCTGCCCCATCCCTGGAGACACCCAGAGAGGGGCTCCTAGCACTGATGGAGCTGTGGTTGTCCCTGTTCATTGCAGGGGTGACAGACTAGATTTAGGGTCCCTTCCAACTCAAACGATTCTAAGTAATAGATACGGTACATAACATGCCCTCTCTTGCAGCCTGTCTCTTTGACATCCTCATGCACTGCAAGGCACTCCCTCACATCCAGCATTCCTGCTTCCATCCTCCCTACGCACCCTGCCTCACCCTCATTCTCCTCACCAGCCCTTGGCTGCATGCCCTCCAAAATACCTTTTTCCTTCCTAGCTAGAGATCTGTCACTAAACTTCTGCTTTGTTCCAATCTCGGTTGATAGGTACATCGTGTTATATTCACAGCTTCGGGATGTCTGTACTTTGCTCCTTTACAGACATTGGGCTTTATTCTGAAAACGGTCGTGCCTGGAGAATATCAGTAATATTTTGGCACAGGGCTCACTGGTGTTTCTGCTCTTACCTTGGAAACGTTTTCCATAAGGCAGAGCACTGAATGGTGACTCCATGCCAGAACAGCATTGTGCTGGCTGCATTGCTATAACTTACCAGTAAAAATGACACTCTTCAAGAAAGATTATGTAAATGCAGCTCTCAGTTGTTTGTCAGTCCTTGCTGCATGTGTAAACATACATTCTCACTTTCTGCCGGGGTCTGGTGTGCAACATGACAGCTTCAGGCTGGGATGGCATTAATAGCTGTGCCTTCACAACTGTCGCAATAGGCGAGGTGCCACCAGATACAGACGGACTGATAACAGGCCTGGGGAGCCTTCTAGCCACATCACTCAAGACACCAATCCAAGGCATCTTCCCTACTCTGTTTCCCAGCAGTGATTGCTTTAGAGAGGCAACACTTATGCTTAACAAATTGCCAAGGTGTGGGGAGCCTGGAGGTCCTTAGCATTGCAGCAGTTTGTCTCTATAGGACTGACCACCTTCCTACATCTGGATCTGGGAGGTGTGTCTCTATTTCTGTGGTCTCTGCTCTACAAATACTCCCAGTCTGGAGACTGGCCAGAGCCCAGGACTGGGGTCTAGAGCTGTCCTAGGCTATAGGTAGCAGTCAGGAATGCAGGGGGGAGACTGGGCACTCTGTTCTCATAGCATTGCCCCTGGAAGGATCACAGAATCTCTAATAGAGGGGTCAGTCTTATGGCTGTACAGTAGTACCAGGCACCATGGAGCCACCTCCACATAGAAGAGAACCAGGAGCAACGTGTGCTTCCATTTATGTCTCAAGCCAACCCTCACCATCTCGTGGATTAAGCCCTGGACTACCTGAGCTCAGGTCTTCTTTGCTTTCCCATGCATCTGTTGTGAAGGTCTACTAGGAGGGCCAATGGGACCAGGCTGTGTGCTAACCCTCTGCATACACATGCATTACTGTGCTCAGAAACATAATTGTACTCACACACATGTATGCATACATGGATATACATGCAGTCGTGGGCACACGGTCCCATGTAGGCACACACAACCCCATGTGCACACACAAATAGATTTCTCTTAATGTCAACTTTTGGTCACTCCAATTGTGTCCGTCTGTCTGACTCTCCCTCTACTTTACACAGTGACTCCAGGGATGAAGATTTATATCGATCCGTTTACCTACGAGGACCCCAATGAGGCTGTCAGGGAATTTGCAAAAGAAATTGATATCTCCTGTGTGAAAATCGAGCAGGTGATTGGGGCAGGTAGGTGAACTGAGAATGTTGGCTGGGTCCCATAGTCTTGATGAGGATTTAACCTTATATGTCCTAGGAAAATGAGCGTGAATAAGGTTTTATGCTTAACTACAGCATTCCTGGACTGGCAGGAACATGGTGGGGTCTCTCAGGAGTTAAGTAGAGCTCTGGAAGGCCAACGAGCCTAACCTGTTTCTCTCTGTTCACAGGGGAGTTTGGTGAGGTGTGCAGTGGGCATCTCAAGCTTCCTGGCAAAAGAGAGATCTTTGTGGCCATCAAGACCCTGAAGTCTGGTTACACAGAGAAGCAGAGACGGGATTTCCTGAGCGAAGCCAGCATCATGGGACAGTTTGATCACCCCAACGTCATCCACCTGGAGGGAGTGGTGACCAAGAGTTCCCCAGTCATGATCATTACAGAGTTCATGGAGAATGGCTCGTTGGACTCCTTCTTGAGGGTATGAAATTCCAGAGATGGACTGGAGGGGGAGATTCCTTTTTTGTGCAGTATAACTTTTCCTTCACTGCCCACTGGGGAGGTCTGTGGTCTGAGGAGAAGTGCTGGCATGAGGGCTGTCATCTTATGTGTTTTCAAGATTGAACCAAGCCTTATTTTTCAGTACAATTACATAAATCAAAGGTCCGGGTTAAAAGAAAAAGGAAGTTCTCTCAATACTCTTGAAATAATTTGTTACTCTTTCACTCTTCTATGTGGCATCTAGGTCAGGTCATCCTGTCCTGGTCATAATGGTATTGGGTGGAGTTGGGTTCTGTAAGTGGAGCCAGGAGTTGGACTCAGTAATCCTTGTGGTTTCTTCCATCCTGGGTTATTCTGCGATTGTGTGTGTGTTTGTACACTTGTACTAGAGGAGAGTTGTTCATTTCAGAGCAACTCCTCCTTTGCAGACGTGGAGGTGAGTTCTGCCAGATCTTTTACACAGCAGGGCTTCACCTCCAGCTGCTATGTCTAAATATTTACAGGTCTGAGTCTGAAATGAATAATTCACTGTGTAGAATGGATGTTGAATTCACTTGCTTAATAGGAATAGATTACCCCTTCCAAACCTTTCTGTGCAAGGTGTGGCAGATCTGTCACCTTTGGATGTCAGCTGCCATTGGTAGTGGTGCCTGTAGGGCATGTGAGGGTGACTTCCAGCCCTTGTGAGCTCTCAGTTCTCCCCTCTCTTTCTTTCAGAGGGAACTTGTGGTGCTGGTGGCATAGCTGTGTCTTGACATGTGGTGTAAACAAAGACTACTGGCTGTTTGCCCGCTCACGGCAGGCTGTGGATTTGCACCTCTCACTTGGATTCTTTCCCTTTTTTCCCTAAGCAAAACGATGGGCAGTTCACGGTGATCCAGCTGGTGGGCATGTTGCGTGGCATTGCAGCAGGCATGAAGTACCTGGCTGATATGAACTACGTGCACAGGGACCTGGCTGCCCGCAACATCCTGGTCAACAGTAACCTGGTCTGCAAAGTGTCTGACTTCGGCCTCTCCCGTTTCCTGGAGGATGACACCTCTGATCCCACTTACACCAGTGCACTGGTAAAGCTGCTTTTCCACAACAGGAGGGATAGATGGGGAGAAAAGGAGTGAGGGAGAAGTCTCCTGTTGATGTTAAGAATGCTTTTCTCAAGGTGTCGACAATGGGAATAATGTGCCAGGTGGGAAATACCAATCGAATGAAGGAAGGTCTTCTCTTGCAAGCTTGTCTCCAGTTGTTATTCCAGCAGCTGTTGATAGGCCTTATAGTCATACCTATGGAGAAGACTTTCTTGATCAGTAAGACTGCAGCCAGTGGTTCTCCTAGATAACATCTATTGCAGATGCAGACAGTATCACCCCACTGCATCGCCTATTTGATTTGTCCTTGGAAATAATTGTTGATGGAGCTGGGGCATGATCTGTCGGAAATGATCTCTCCCGGATCATTTGGAGCTGCCATTGAGAAGATGTCTAGCACAGCTCTTCATGAACTGTAACAATGGCTGAATACCTAAACCTGAAAGTTAGAATTCTTTTTTATTCTCCGTCTGAGATGGATGACAGCAAAAGGATGGGAGGGAGATTCAAAAGGAATTGGTTTGATTTTTTCCAATTTTACAGTCATTCATTGCCAGCACAATGGACATTGTGACATGCCAAGGATTGCAATAACTATAGATAGGTGGAAAGAGCTGAGCTTGTTTAGTATGGTGAAAAGAAGGCTGAGTGGCCTCCTAAAAGTGACCTGTAGTACTTGAAGATCAGGTAAGAAGAAGTCAGAGCCAAACAGTTTTTTATTGGTATCATATGATGCAACAAGGAGCAATAGACAAAATCATAGCTTGGGACATTCAGGTTGAATAATAGGAAAAGCTATTTTGCTTGGTGCAACCCTGAACAGGTCACGAGACGTATGAGGAGGATCATCATCCCTGAAGGTTGCCAGGAGCTGGCTGGACAAAGCCATTCCTATCCTGTTGATAAGGATAGTTGAGAGGTCCCTTCCTTCTAGGATGTTATTGGTATATCAGACAAAAGTATTTTGGATGCATTTCTTTCAATTGCTCTTTCTTTTTCTGCTGCTATCCTCTCTTAGTTGTTTGTTTTTCCCTGTAGGGTGGAAAGATCCCGATACGGTGGACAGCACCTGAGGCAATTCAATACCGAAAATTCACATCAGCCAGTGATGTGTGGAGCTATGGAATAGTCATGTGGGAGGTGATGTCGTACGGCGAGCGGCCTTACTGGGATATGACCAATCAAGATGTGAGTTGTTAAGAAACCGGGAGCAGGAACACTGAAATCAAGAGCAGATTACAAGGCGAAGGCATGGTTATATCTAGACGTGGCCTGTGGCGTGTCCAGAAACTTCTCTATCATGGGAGAGGTGTCTACGGTCAACATCTTTCATGTTTCTTATTATATTGTCTCTCTGATGAGCTGTCCTTCATGCTCTCTAGTTCTCAGATACCCTCAGTTTAACACATCAAGGTCTTGGGTAGACCCTTTGGTGTGCCAAAGGTTTGCCTACCTCTCTTCTGCAAGCCTGGGTATGAAAACCTTCATATACAGCATCTTCCTGGCCTTCAGTTTGTTTCAGAACTGCCCCTGGGAAGTAAATTAGGACCCTCTCTACTGCTATCTCTATCTCTACCGTTCTGCCGGCTCTGCAGTCTTCAAATTTCCTACCCGGCCCTCTCAATTCCTCCCACCCCTATGGCAAATCAGACATTTCTCAGGTCAATACAACTCCATCCACACCGTGTCAGGTTCAGAGAAGGGCAAGTTCCTCTTCATTGCCTGGTGGGGAATTTGTTGAAAATAGTCCCTGGTGGCTGAAGTATGGCTTCCTTGTCCCAGCATACCAGTAAAACCTTTACATCAATTCTGTGTGCCAGAGAGAATGATGTTAAGTGTTAAGCCCTTCTCAGAAAGGCCATTGCCATCCACATTTGGGTTTCATTATCACTTTCAGTTTCAAGCATTTACTGCAGACAGAGTCACTGCCCTTCTCCCTGCCTTGCCATCCCGCTGTGCACTTGGCATTCTGCTGTCCCCCACCCATTGTTCTCTCCCTTCTGTTCTGTGCCTCTTTCCTTGCAGCCTCCTCCCTCCATCACACAGCTGGTGGGGTGTCAAAGCCCATGCCCATCTCCTCAGTGCATCTTGCTGCATGCTGGCTGCTCCCCTTCCTCCCCAGCCTCTTCTCCCCCTTCTTGTGCCGCAGGACATCATGCCCCAGAAGCTGTCACCACTTAATTGCAGCTGATGCTCCCTATGAATTAGCACATGGCAGATACTCGCTGCAGTTTAGCCTCCTGACCCTTGGGTGTGAGAATCTGGGTAGGCAGGGGAAGGGAAAAGGGATGGAGAATGTAGGCTGTGCCCCCTCGCGGGATGTATCTGCTGTCTGCAAAGCGAGAGGCTCCTTAGGAAATCATTCAGTCAATGCCAGAGCCAAGTGCTTGATGGCTGCGTGGGCTCTTCCAAGTCCTTCCCCAGGAGGGTGTCTTAGGTAGCTCACCAGAGATTTGACTATGGTGGCCATAGTCAAGGTGTGAGAACAGACAGAGACATTGAGATCCTTCTACCAGAGTGACAGGGAGCGAAGGTTTCCTCTTGAAGATCCCTTCTGCATGTGCTGTTTCCATTGTATGTGGCAAGGCTGTAGATGTTCCCAGGTCCCATGGTGCAGCAGGGAGATTCCTAAGAGGCATCAGGCAAAGCCTTCTCACCATGACAGTCACCCTTAGGAGTTAAAAAAGGAACATTAAGAGTTAAACAGGTACCACTTCGGCCTGCTCCTCCATTCAGGGATGAAGATGTTATTGCCACTCTATTGATTTCTCTTCCTCTTGCTGCAGGTGATAAATGCTATTGAGCAGGACTATCGGCTGCCACCCCCTATGGATTGTCCAAACGCCCTGCACCAGCTAATGCTTGACTGTTGGCAGAAGGATCGAAACCACAGACCCAAATTTGGACAGATTGTCAACACTTTAGACAAAATGATCCGAAATCCTAATAGTCTGAAAGCCATGGCACCTCTCTCCTCTGGGTATGTATACTGTCTTACTACTGTCTTTTGGGTTCTGTTTGCAAAGCTGCTGTTGGTTATGGCCTGGTGGGCACCATCCTTGCATCTCTCCTGGGTAGCTGTTGTAAAGATCACCAGATCTTTAGAGATCACTAAGAGGATCAGTAAAGGATGTCAAAGTCACTCTTGTCCATCTCCTTTGGTCTCGGTAATGCTGGTCCGAGTCATTCCAGCTGATGGAGGGTGCAGAAATACATGTGCTTGCTTGCCGTTGCTTGTTGTGATCATTCTCTGCTTCTGTTTTTCAGGGTTAACCTCCCTCTACTTGACCGCACAATCCCAGATTATACCAGCTTCAACACTGTGGATGAATGGCTGGATGCCATCAAGATGAGCCAGTACAAGGAGAGCTTTGCCAGTGCTGGCTTCACCACCTTTGATATAGTATCTCAGATGACTGTAGAGTAAGTGCCCAGGCTTCTAGTCTCAAAGCACAAGGAAAGGTCTCAGTAGCTTAACAACTGATCACTAATGGAGTTTGCTTTCTTTTCATGTTGTTTTGTAGAATGTGTTACCTTGCAGATCCACTTTTGGTCTGTTGAATTTCTGCAAAACCATCTCTGTTCTGCAGGCAGTCTTGTAACCAGATTTCCTATTGCTCTGTATCTGCAGAACTCAGTCCCACGTTCTCACACTGCATCTCCCCACTGTGAAAATGAAAACTGCCATTAGTGTCTCCAAAATCCCCCTGTGGAATAAATGGAGATTTTACAGTGGCATCAGGCACCTTTCCAACCACAGGAGATCACTTCTGGACTCCATAGTCCTTTTGCTTGTATGACTTATGGGCAAAGGAGACAAACATGCTGCAACAAAAATGCTGGTTAAGAAAGGCCTCTGGAAGTCCACATGGTTTCACTTTGTTGTGAATTGTCCTGTATGCACTAAAAAATTTCCTCAGTGGCAGAATTTTAGCAAGTTCTTCAGAGGAAGCAAACAGCTGAAATCCATTTGTGGTAGTTTTTGAGATCCCTTGGGGCTAAGTGAGGCTTTGATGCCTCTCGGGATAGATTTGTAGTTGGTTGCAGTTAGCTTTAGAAAGCCTTGCCAGGAAAGCACCAAGCATTAAAGCCATCTGTAAGAGCTGTGATGTCTCTGTGCCTGGTAACCAGGAAGGTTTCTTGGAATTGATGCCTAATTTCACACTTTAAAACTATCACTCAATCTGAATGCATTCACACAAACAGCCAAACTCATCTTTTTTTTGCTCTTACTTGCTGCCAGGAAACTCACATGGCAATTCTGACTGTTCCAGTGTATCCATGGTACAGCCCCAAAGCTTTGGGGGTAATTTTGGCTGTGTTTGTACTACAGGAAGAGGGCCCTTAAAGTCTGAAGGAAAATGAAGAAGAACTTTGGCCAAACTGGGACATCAGACCCACACCACAACCCAACCCTGCCAGATTTGGTGGATTCTCTGCAATATATCTGTTGGATACATTGCAGCCAGGCTAATTAAGTCAGTGTTTTACTTGGATGTGCTCAGCATCCATTAAATGCTACTCTTCCCAATACCTTACCACATCCTTCACAATACCTTCCAAGTTTTCTCTGTGTGCCTTCAGTGCTATCACAAGGGTACTCAGCTCATCTTTGTGTCCCCTTCGCTTTTGACAAGCCTTTCTCACCTGGTTGGGTGGACAGAATAATAGGGATGATAGTCCAAGACCTTTACCCTTGGAAAAACATACAGCATTACTTGAGATCACCTTCTAAGGATTGGTGGTCTTTGCAGAAGTACCTAATTGTATCAATGGAACTGAACTGCCATAAGACCTTCTCTTCTTGGAATAGGGATAGCCAGAAAAGTTTAAATATTTACTGAAGAGAACTTCACTGTACCAAATGCAGGTAGTTTCAGTGCTGATCTGCTTAAATGTGAACCTAACGAGGCTGAACAAGGCCAAGGGTGAGGTGTTGCACTTGGGTCAGGGCAGTCCCGGATACGAGTATGGACTGGGAGTAGAACTAATTGAGAGCATCCTTGTGGAGAAGGACGTGGGGGTCCTGATGGATGAAAAGCTGGATATGAGCCAGAGTAAAGACTGGTTTTAATTCCTAATCAGAATAAAAGCAAAATTCAAATTGACAGACTCTTCCAATGTGGAATGTTCCCTTTTCTTAGCTCAATATTTGGCAGATATTTTAGCAACATATTTAGGCCCATTGATGCCCACTCTTAAAGTTCTGTTCCTAACACTAAAGGAAAGAGAAAAGGCAACTGAAAATCCTTAAAGGCATGAATGGAATCTTATGAATTCCATTCATTCTCTGATCAGAAGATTCATGACTGAAATTTATCCACCAGCAGGGAGATGAGTAGCAAACTCAGCTGGAATGATCACAGATAGCACTAACGTGGAGTAACACTCATGTTCTTGGTGTGAGCTTTATCTTCCCAAGATGCCTAATATCCATCAGAAACAGCAGCAGTGCAAAAATTAGATTGCCACGCTTCAGCAAAGAGAATAAAGTAGCAGAAGTTTCATGGCCTTATCAGAACAGTGTGGTAGATGTGGTACTTAGGGACGTGGTTTAGTGGGTAATATTGGTGTTATGTGGATGGTTGGACTGGATGATCTTAGAGGCCTTTTCCAACCTGAATGACTCTGTGACTTTGTGTATCACATCCTGTCCAGCCATCTCCAAGTATGTAAAAGTAGGTTTCTAATTCCTATCTCACAAAACACGAGAGAGAGTCCAGACTTTCAAGAATCCAAACAACACAAGGATAGAAAACCTAAAGCTTTTCCAAGACCACTTAGAAGCAGTAGCAGAGCATTGCATTAGCACTCAGTATTGAGGTTTCCAGTACTTTGGGGGTGCTGCAGTTATGTTGAAAAAGCAAAGACTGAGAGGTTCAACCAGGAGAAGAGAAGGCAGAGGAGTGGAGGTTTCACCTAGCTCTCATTCATCCATTGCAAGGATACAGTCTGGAGACTACAGCTCCCAGCATAGCACACTCCAAAGCCTTGTTCTGATGTACTCTCTCTCATCTTTGCTGATGTTTATGTTGGTGTTTGTTTCTTTCCTCCCAAAGGGACATTCTACGAGTTGGGGTCACTTTAGCAGGACACCAGAAGAAAATACTGAACAGTATCCAGGTGATGAGAGCACAGATGAACCAAATTCAGTCTGTGGAGGTTTGATAGCGACGTGTCCTCGTGCTCCACTTCCTTGAGGCCCTGCTCCCCTCTGCCCCTGTGTGTCTGAGCTCCAGTTCCTGAGTGTTCTGCGTGGGTCAGAGACAGGCAGCTGCTCTGAGGATCATGGCAACAGGAAGAAATGCCCTATCATCGACAACGAGAAGTCACCAAGAGGTGAAAAACAATGGAAAAACAATGGAAAAAGGGAACAAGAAAAGACAGCTATTTTGAAAACAAACAAACAGTGAATTATTTTTAAATAATAATAAAGCAATTGCAGTCTTGAAAAGGGCTCCAAGACCAATGGGAGTCTCCAAAGGAAGAGAATAGAGCAGCTTCATCTATTTTGTCTTGCACAAGGGTTGGTGCAGCTGGGCCCAGACACCTCTGGAGTAATGAGACTTAAGATGAATGCAAAGAATGGTGGCAAGAAGCACTTCTCTTTCTCACATGGGATGGCAGCTCTGGGAATGCCCAGCAGTCCTTCCTGAAAGCCCTGTTGGCAAATGGAAGAGGAGAGCTGAAGCTCTTTGGTGCTCTGGAACCAAGTGAATCTCAGAAATTGTTGGGACTTCTACAAAAGCTGAAGACATTCTTCTTTTTTTTTTAAAGAAAAAAAAAAAACAAACAAGTAAACTGATACTAGAAGAGGCTGTTTCCGTCAAATGAGAAGGAATCTGTAACACTGGGGCGGGGGGTGGGGAATGGGGGAAATCAGTCCTTTTTACATCTCTTTTATTTTCTCTTGTCATGGAACAGTTTTGTGAGTGACAGTTTCCTAAGGGTCCGTCCATCCACCCTCCAATGGCATCATTGTTTCATACATATCATATGCACAAGACTTATAGTGATGTCCTCACTCGATGCCAATGATCTTTCCCCAGAAGACTTCCCAAGTACAGTATGTAGTAGATTTTGATTACAGATGCTGATGTGTACCTTTATTTTTCGGTTGTCATTGTTGGGAGATTCGTCCTTTTTACCTTGCTTTGTTAACACCAGTTTGTGAGTTTGGGGTTGGAATTTTTTTGGTCGATTGGGGGTTTGTTTGTTTGGTTTTTTTTTTAACGAAAAGGAAACGACATTTCCAAGCATAATATCATTCAAGAACTTAAATCCTTTCCTTGCGGAAGGAAAAATTGCTTATTGACAATATGCCAGGAGAAAAAGTTTTTTATATGCACATTTCCTCATGTTTGCTTTGTTTGTTATTTTGCAATTCGTTTCCACCTGACAGGTGTTTCCAGCTGTTGGGATTCCTGCTGTCTGCAGAGATGAAGTGACCGCCTGCTCAGTTCAGGGTTGTTGGTGCAGTGATGAGCGGCGCTATGGAAGGGTTGTTGGTTTTGTTATATGGAGGGGAGGGAAAGATGGGAGGGTTGTTGTGTTATGAGTTGGAATGATGGCTGTTAGAGCCCCTTGGAGATGTCTGCTTAGATGTCAAGGTTGGTTGGTGCACATGGTTTCTAGATGCAACACTGTGGGTGCTTCGTACCATAACCAAGCTCTGTGGTGGTGCTTTGTGCCCTTTGGACACACAATCCCTTTGTTAGGCAATGCCCAGTTGGCTCTGAGCATCATCTCAGCCTGTTGCCTCTAGGATAACACAGGAGTGCAAACACCGAGTCCAGGTCTCTGTAGGAAAATGCCATGGTTGAAGCTCAATGACCAGCTGGTGGGTTTATAAATAACAGAAATAAATACTTTAGTTACTAAACAGCTGTTTGATATGTATAAATACCACCAAGCAAGTGCAGGGCAAATAGAAATTATAGTAATGGGACTGTTGTCCCTGTTCAACACCACCTCATGTCTTCTGAAGCCCCCATAGTAGGGTTCATCCACCCACATGTGGCATATTTGCACACATCTGAGCCTGTGTTGATAAACCCACCTCTGCCATTGCCATGTCCTTTGTAGAGAGCTCATGTATATCAGCAAGGGGTGCTGGAAGGCCTGTTCACTGGGAGCTGGTTTGCTGTATTGTCCAGGAGCTGAATCAGAGAGGAAAGCTGTAGATGGAACTTCCAAGCTATTTAGACCTCAGTGGCCAGACATCATCTTTCTGGATAAATGGCCATTTATAGAGTACTCAGCGTTTGCTGCTTTCACATCAGATCAGATGGGAAAGCACATGTAAGTGGCAGCAGAGCATTCCTTGCAAGTGAGGGTTACTTCTCTGCTGGCTCCTTTGCTTGCACTGCTGCCTCCTTCAGGGCAGAATCTGATAATAGAGTTTGGAATGAGTGGACAACAGGCATTGTATGCAGGCAGGTCCTGGACATTTCAGCTGCAGTGTGTTTAGTGTGTGTATCTACCTGAAAGGATGTTTTGAACACCCTTGAATTGAGGAAGCACTGCTCCAGATCATGAAATGAACTCAGTTTAAAGAGCAGGATACTGATGGTGTCAGCTGAACATAGTGCGTTCAGAGGGCACACAAGGAAAGAAGAGTCTTCTTTGTGCCACCTGTCCTATGGAACTGCTCGTGGGGGTGTCTCTGTCTTGCACTGTGGCTGCTGTGCTCTATCAAGGAGCTGCTGTCAGCTCCCAAAGGCATGGGCTTTCCCAAAGGTCTCGGAATCTTTTTGGTGACAGTTGGGGCTGTGGGAAGCAGGGTGCCATGCCAACCCTTCCATCCACAGCCAACCACCTACTTTATGTGCAAGGGAGCTTTGCAGGACAAGGAGAGCTGTCTGACTAGAAAACTCACCAGCAAATTCCTATGGGGCAACCATGTGGAAGGAGCACGTGATGCCCTTCAGTTGTCTTTTCTCAGACAGCTCTTGGCTGTTCTCTGCCATCAGTGCATGTGTGCTTATACCACAGAGGAGCAGTGGCCAAGCAGTGTCCTTTTAGCCATTCAGGCTAGAAGGACACTTCACGTTATTTGTCTCAATGCACTGAACCTCCTCACTGAACTGCATTAAACACATCTACCTACCAGACCCAACACACTGTGAAAGAAGGGACCACACAGAGCTCAGTGCCACGGCAGCTGTCTGCAGGATAGAGAAAGCACATCCTTATCTCTTCCTCTGACCAAAACAACCCACATGCTGTCAGTCCTACAATAATACACTCCCATCTATTCATATCAGGCATTGCTGCGACATCTGCCTGTATTTGTACAGGACTAATGGAGAATGAGACCTAAGATGGAAATGATCCATAAAACACTGCAATTTTCTGCATCCCTACAGCTTTCCAGGGAGGATGAGGAACCGAGTTCCTGTTAAGTACTTTGGTTGTAAATTATTCTGGTGCATGCTCCAGTGGACAGCAGAGTCACTGAAGTGACTTTAATGTTTTTACTTCATGGGTATCAAATGTACTGCTATGAAATACGAGTCTGATGGCAAAATTCAACAAATAACGAGGGGAAAACAGGGGAAAGTCACTTGCTAACATTTACACTGTGAAATAGTTGTGCATATGCATGTGTGCATGTGTGAATACTTAACAAAGCTCATCACCGTGTTATTTTTCAGGCAGCTTGTTGCAATTTTCACGTTTTCCCTCCATCTTTCAAGCTACCTCCAAGACCTCCTCTTCTCCTCCACTGTTGCCCACTGCCATCTGCTGCTGAGGCCATGCGTGTCTCGTGATGGCATCCAGTAGAAGAGCTGAGCAGGACGCTACGTTGAATATATGTTAGTTGGCCAAGTTCAAATCACACAGAGTATCATGAATATGTACAGGTAGTAGAAAGGTTAAGGGTTCACCCACAATACTGCATTTTATGGGTCACTTTCAGCCCTCTAATTAACAGCAAAGGGGAAAAAAAAAAGATGAAAAACAAATTTAAAAGGCACAGCACTGCCATGAACCTCTGACCAGCTGTGGGGACAGACACAGGGCACTACAGACTGCACCCCCCCTACACAGATTATCTTCCTTTCTCCCCTAAAGTCGCAGAATTTCATGAACTTGATGTAGATCTGCAGCTTGCAGCAGTTGAGGATCTGTTTGTTGTCATCTGGCTGCTTCTCTCCATTGTATCCTCACTACCACGCAGTAGATTTCAGTCTCTCCATGGGGTCCTGGTCAGTGTTGCTGTCCCAAGATCCAGCAGTTTTGCAGCATTACTTTAATATTATAATTCAAAGGCAGAGCATTTTATCCCCCGACTCCATGGCAGCCATGGTACAGCAGAGCCATCTTGGTGTTGTTGGACTGGTTGGCATCAGGGCTTGCACTCTGCTTCATCATTAACAGTTACATCCTCTAATAATGCAATAAATCTGTGTCTGTCTTGGATTTGTGAATCCAAAATGCATAAAGTAAGAGAGAATATGTTTTAGTCTTTATTCCTTCATCTCCCTTTCCATGTGTCTGATTTGAGGCTGATTTATTGCAGGTCTTTTCCATCTCGATGCTTAACAAGTTCTTCACATACAGGACTCAGCATTTTGCCCTTCAGAGCTGTAAGAACAACCAATGCATCGTTGCACTCTGGCTGTTACCCAGTGCAGATAAGAGCACCCTAAAATTTACCCTTCTTTGCTGCGTTCCACCTCAACCTCTTAAAGAAATTGGCATTCAGAGTGCTTTCAGCTCTAGGATCAATAGTCCTTTATGCCCAACAATTAAAGTAGACTTTATTCTGGGTGGTCATCAGTGTTCAGAGATTCGGACTCGATGACCCTTATGGGTCCCTTCCAACTTGGGATATTCTGTGATTCTGATGTATCCTTATAACTGGGACCTCCTTCCTTTGCAGTATCTGAACAGCCACGTTCTGTGTTGTATCTCCAGTCCCTGAGCTGAGCAGCAGTGCCATCTGCTCACGGTGATGGTTCCACCGTGTTCACAATTCAGTGCACTTCTGCCATTGGCTTTTCATGAGCACTGACCACAAAAATTATCTTCTGTGCTGCTGATTTTGTTTTGTTATTGCTGAGAGCTACTGGAGTTCTCCTACTATGCAAACATATATATATATATATATATTTCTTTTTCGCTTCAGTCACATTTTGACCTCATCTTTAGAATTCTTCAGGATGAATCATCCATCTCTCAGATGATTTTGCTTCTCATTGAACCCTTCCTAGAAAGATGATGCCACTTCTGTCCGTGTTTACCTCCATGTATGAGCCATTCCACAGTCCTCCATGAGAACACCATCATACAAATGTTTCCTGGTATCTGATTTTACTGCTGTGCCTCCCTGTTATTTCTGCAGTCAAACGTTAGCTGTAGAGGTTTGGGACTAGAAGTGAGATGTCATTTCTGCCCTCAAATCTGTCTTTGTCCTAATTTGTGTTTTCTGCGGCCCTACAAATGACTCAGCAGCATCTCACCCTTTGTCTCAGTTCTGTGCTTTGTGGGATAGCAGCCACATTCACATAGTATGGTCCGATCCCTGACTCATTTCTCCTCTGGCAGTTGGATGTTCACTGTTCCCTGATAGCCATTCAGAGCCCCACAGGGCTTCAGTGCAGAAAATCCATTCTACCTTCATGATAAAAGATTTGTTTCATCCTTTTCCCATTGCTGATTTCAGGATATTTTTCATTTACCTCAACTGTAGCTTCTACCTCCATCTCCAGGGTCAGTCTTAAGCTCTAGTGCAGACAGCACTGTGTCCTTTGGTAATCCTACTAAATCTAAGAGGGAAAGAATACACTCTTTGGAGACTTCAACAGCCAAGCAGCTGATGGGAGGAGATCAAGAGGGACTAAGGAAGCATGACAAGAAAATCCCTCTTTTCCCCCAAATTATCTTTCTTCTGTGCTGCCCATTCATAGACTGCAGTCTGTGGTCATCAAGTTGGCTTAAGAGTCAGCCTGGTTGAACAGTTCCTTGGGTATGGTGGACACCAGCCCGGGGCTGATGGTTTGGCAGATCTGCACTCTTGCTTGGCCTTTGCTTTTGGAGAATGAATGCAAAGACTCTGATTGCTAACAAGTGTTTGCACTCAGCCTTCACATGAGAGTGTTGTTATGAGCCCGGATATCTCTTGTGTGCTGAATTCTCAAAGGGAGGAAGCTAAGAGATGCAGAAAAGGGCTGTAGGAACAGCCAAAAGTCTTTGGAGGTTTTTGAGTTTAGGTCTGACAGAGGTGAACAATGACGATAAGGAATTTCATGCCATTAAATAAGATGTGGTGAAGGTGAGTAAGAAGGAGCCACCATGTCTCACAATAAACAAATGCAGCAGAAAGGAAATGCTCTGTGACACAAAGCACAGTGACTGAATGCTGGAACTCACTGCTGCAGGGTGTTGATGGTAAGAATTAGATTCAAAGGACGGCAAATTTGTGTAACTGAAATCTTTATTGGCTTCCTCAGCACAAAAATAAAACTCTTCTGTGCTTTCTGGGTCACAGACACCACTGGTTGCCCAGGGAGCTGTGGGTGCCCCATCCCTGAAGGTGCTCAATGCCAGGCTGGAAGGGGCAGCCTGATCTGGTGGGGGCAACCAGCACAGAGCAGTGTTGGAATCTCTGCATTGGATATTGGCTCAACCTGCACGAGCCATCTCTGCTGGTTGCATGCTTATCCAATCATGAGTCCAAACAGACCCGAGCACGTTGCCTCAAGGATGAAAATTCAGGAAAGGAGCCTGGGACAAGCTCCTAAAAGAGGTGAAGAGGTTTCAGTTTAATGTAGACATTCAGGGCTGAGCTACATGCATGCAGTGATATCCCAGAGGCATCCAAGAGCAGACGCTGAGTGCTGGGGCCTCCAGGATAAGGTGCAGACAGGTGCTGAGTGCGAGGTTCAGTTATTGAGTGCCAACCCAGTTCTGAAGCTGATTTGATTCTCTTATGTCCTGAAGACAACTTAGCTCCCAACAAAACTCATGTCACTGAGGATACCTTTATAGCATAAAGAAAAGCTACTTGACACAGACAAAGATTTATTTCCTTATTCAGTATAGCCTGCAGATCCCTATAAGGTAAGAGAGACAAGGAAAGGCACGCAGTGCTTGGTGCCCTTGTATTGCCTTCAGATCTGTCTTGCTTGACTCCCTCTGAGACTCATCTCCAGTACAACTCTGGTCTTTCTTCTCCTGTGAAAGGGGGAGATCCAGAATTTTTCTAGCTTTGCTCCCTATTCTTTCTTACTGCTTGTCTCCTGGCATCAGCTATCTCTGCTCTGCATGGTTTCTTTGTCCTCTGTCCCTTTCCCAGTACAGGAGGGCTGGGTGGATTGCTTAGGTTTGGGTCATATCCAAGGATTTCCTTCCTTGGACCTGGCTCAGCACATCTCTGCAGTGATCCTGTGCCCAGCTGCATTTCTTCTGATGAAAACATCCCACTCTGTCTGTCCTCCTTGGAAACATCATCCTCACATCCCAGAACTTCCTGGAGAGAGGAGGAGAAATTTATATGAAACTGAGGCAAGAGTGCTAGGCTCATTGGCCATCATTTCCATGGAACAACTAAAGGCAAAGGGCCCAGCCCTACCTCTTACAGCAGGTAAATGAGCAAACCCATCAGTCTGAGTATTTCCTACCAGTCTTTCAATAAATGGTCATGGCAATCCTGACTGACACCCACCCCTAAGGTCTCTGACAGGAGAGTATTTACGTGGTGCCTCACGTCAAAGGGAACCTTCAGTTGGTACGGAGCTATGCACAGCTCGACTGTAGGGTTGCTTTTCTTCTAGTTGTTTGCCCAGAATAATCTCAACAGGGAAACCCTTCTTAAGTTTGGTGAGAGTCTCCAATTGGTTGATGTCAGGGCTAAAAAGTAATAGATCTTGCTGGAGAAATAATCAGGGTGTCCCACGTAAACCTGTGATGGTTTGACTTGATGACCTTAAGGGTCTTCTCCAACCTAAATGATTCAGCAGCTCTGTTAGGGGCATGGTTGAGTTGGTCATGTTAGGTTAATGATTGGATTTGATGATCTTCAGGGTCTTTTCCTAAATGATTGTGTTCTATTCAGTGATCTACACACACACACACACTTAGCCAAGCCACCACTGGGCAGGACACAGGTGAGTTGTAACTGGGACCCAAGACCTCTATTCAAGGTGAGGTAGGCTTAGATAGTCAAACTACCCTCTGAAGCCACAGACATCTTGTATCTGTGGGCTGCTGAGGAGATGAAGAGCTAACATAGATGCCTGTGTTTCTTTTAAAGGAGGACCTGTCCTAGCTCAACTGTCAGACTTCAGGTTAGCAATGCAGAGGAAAAAGTAAGAGGGTCTTGGAGGGAAGCCTTAAGCTGAAGCCCGAGAGGTGAGATCTGCGGGGAAATATGACTGTGATGTAGGGAACTTTGTAAGGAGATTTTGCCACACTCTGAATTCCTCACAGCTTTGCAAGGATCTGGCAGTATAGGATGGGGGAATTATGTGTACCCTTCAGCTACCCCAAACCAAGCTTGTCTAGTCAACACCACATCTTACCATTCCCCCAAGTCCAAGGATCCATCAGCTGGGCTCCAGGGGCATCCCCAAGCCTGGTTTCCTACTGTTCATCATCCTGTGTGTTGACCATGGCCCTGCGGACGATGTAACACTTTTCATGACAGTATTTGTATTTTTTTAATTGTGAATGGGGAGATAGTGTGCAGGTCCTTGTTACACAGGGATGTGTCTTCCATTCAGATCAGGGCTTCCCCTGGCTTCGTCAGATGTCTTATCGATGTTACTGAGAAAATAAAGAAAGAAATAAATCAGATGTATTTATAAAGGAAACAGAAACCCGCTGCTCCAATGCCTTTGTAGGAGTATTTTTAACAAAACATTTTTTCAAAATAAATGTGAATTGTAAAGTTTGAAGCATTTGCTTGTGGCTTTCTTTCCTAGGTGCTCTGTCAGACATTCAGCCTTCCCCAGAACACTGCTTTGGTGTAAATAAGATAAACGTAAGGGTTATTGATCTATTAGGAGAGAAACATACCCAGAATGAGATGCTTAAAGCTGTGGGTGCCCCATCCCTGGAGGTGCCCAAGGCCCTGGGCAGCCTGGGCTGGTGGAAGCACCCAGCCCATGGCAGGGATTGGAACTGGGTGGGTTTTAAAGGCCCTTCCAACCCAACCATTGTGTGATTCCATGAAATGATTGATACAGCAAAATAGCTAGCAATACAATAGAGCACTATGGAGGGGATTCATACTGTCCAAATACAAAACTGGTCTTACCTGTTCTTCTCTCAGACCGCTTAACATGCTTTCAGAGCAAACTATTAACAAGAAGTCTCAGCTGGATAGGTCTCATGTATAAACTTCATCTTCCTAGGCTGTAAGCTTTTCCTTTTCGGACCCAAGAAGGGAACTCTCCAGGACAAGGCTGTTTCTGCCTTCTGTCATCCATTCCCCAAGTAACTGGTGGCTGTTTGAAAGCCAGCTGCTAAGAAATGAGCAGTGAAATGTATAGCTCAGGTTCCCTTCTCCTTTCAACAAACAGCAGCCCAAAATCTCCCCCAAAGCTTCTCTGCTGCATTCCACAGAGACTGAGTGGTTCGGATTTCCCTCCCATCACATTGATGCAAGCCATGCATAACTCAGTGAGCATTAGTGGGGAAAGGCTTGATGAGAAACTGCTGTGTAATCAGAATCTGCCATGGGTGTCTGGGGTTGCAACTTCCAAAAGGGATAGTTACAGAAAGAATGACATTAGAGGAAGATCTGTCACTGCATCTCAGCTCTCCCCGCAGATGTGGCCTAATTAAGGACAATTCCTTCTCAGAGGGAGCAGTGATGCACTGGCACAGCTGCCCAGGGAGCAATGGGGTCACCATCCATGGAGGGGTTCAGTGTGGAGATGTGGCACTGAGGGACGTGGGCAGTGGGCACAGTGGGGTGGGTTGGGGTTGGGCTGGATGATCTCAGAGGTCCTTCCAACCTTAGTGATTCTATTATTCAAGCAAACCTTCAATATTTGTGATAGTCTTAGGCACAGCTCCCTGAAAAGACCACATACAGTTGGTTAAAAGCTTACAAGGTTTCTTATGATCCTCCGTACATCTGCATTAAAACTGCTGTGGTTGATGCTCAGGTCAAGGTCTTCACAGCCTCATTCAGGATCACACCTTCTTTGTGCAGAAGGCGTTGTGAAGGAGCCTTGTTGAGAGCTGCAAAAATACCTGGTAGGAATCCCTAGACTGAGTTACCACAAAGGGTTTCTCTTTAGCTCATGGATAGATATATCATATCTGCTCTGAATATTTTATGTCTGTTTGCCTGTTTCACTCCTGTGAATTTTTTATGGATTATTTCTTTACATTTTTGTATCGGGATCCCTTTAATTTACTGCTGACAGCAGTGATTCCTGCGCTGTTTGGCTGATGAATATCCTTTCTGATATAATGTTTGTGTCTGACACTGCTTTACAGCAGGCATGAAATTTTAATTTCTCTTCGCTCAGCTCCAGGTTTGCTTTCTCCCTTGGCACAATGCAGTCAAGCCTTTGTAGTTCAGCTCGCTCACAGATGCATTCATTTCTCTTTCCCATTTAATTTCCCTTTTGCTTGTGTGCCTCTGCCAGGTTTTCCCCTTATCTGGTGCAAGCCAGAGCTCTGAAAAAATACTTCTGCCATATGAATGTGCTGGTGCCATCAATGTATAAAATATGATATTTGGAGCTTGTATCCCAGGTCTGCTGCTTCCTTCCCTTGACGTTTCCCAGCCTGGAAACTCTCCCATAATCAGAGAATCATTAAGGTTGGAGAAGACCTCTAAGATCATCCAGTCCCAACCCCAACCCATCCCCACCCCGTCCAGTTACCGCATCCCTCAGTGCCACATCTGTAGTGGTTGATCTTCCTCCATTTATAAGATACAGCCCTGACTATTTAATACATGGTGTTTTTCTTAAGGCATTTTTCATGTTGTCTGCACAGCTCCTTTGAATATTTACCTCCCTTTTTCTATGTCTTCATTTTCATTTCACAACTCTGAGACAATTTTGCCTCATAGCTTTATATTTTCTGTTTTCCTCTAGATTTGTTCATCCTGTGCTTACCAGCTTTACACACAATATAAATGTGTGAGCCTTTGTTGTCCTCAACAAGGCTCCTTCTAACATGCTTTAAGTCGAAGAACATCAAAATCTGGACGTTTCAGGTCATTTCAGGGATGTCTGCAGCACAGTTTCCCTTATGTTCCCACAGCACCGTAGCATTGTGTGACATTCTAGGACAGAGTAAAGGGGAACGAGAACAGAGCTGATGGTGGTCTCCAAGGAGTGGCAGCCCATCTGATGGTGGACTCCAAGGAGTGGCAGCCCATCAAGTATGCTATCAAGCAGCTCAGTTTTACCATGGAATCTTTGAATCACAGAGTGGTTGGGTAGGAGGAGGCCTTAAAGCCCATACACCCCCAACACCTGCATTGGTGCCCCCCAGCATCTCAGGCTGCCCAGGGCCCATCCATGGCCATGGGCACCTCCAGGGATGGGGCACCCACAGCTCTTTGGGCAGCAGTGCCAGGGCCTCACCATGCTAGGTTGTATTTCTAGGGGAGGAGTAAAAGGACCCTGGAAGTTGTGCCTCCAAGACCTCAACTCACAACTCTCGCCACAGGTCTTCAGGAGATGTAAATATAAAGAGACATCATGTTCTCCTCCCAACTGTTATCTGACTAGACAGAATGATCTCATTTAACCCTCTTCTGTCCAAACCATCACTGACAATTAGCGCTGAATTTGGGCTTTTGTAAAAACATTTTTTTGTACTTTTTATTTTGTTAATCTTTTTCCTTTTGGTTCATTTTACTGTTATTTTTGAGTTCTTATCCAAGCTATTTCCCATTTCTCTACTTCTTGTTCGGTTTGTTTGTTGTTTTGTTTCTCCCCATGTCTCAAACCTCTCGTTGCCCATTTGTATCTGTTTAAATAAGTGTGGTTTTGCATTTCACCCTTTTTTCTTGATGCCATATTTTGTTAAACATTGGAACATATATGGAAGGTGCTTTGTTCTGACTGCGATGGAGAAATCCATCAAAGGAGAAAATGCAGCACTGCTTAGGTGAAGACCCAGGGTGACTGCAAACACAATGAAAAATAATGCTGCAGCTATCTGGATTTGTGGATATAACCAAATTAAAAAGGTATTCCAGGTCAATTGTCTAAATAAATGGCCAGAATGAAATAACATCCCAACTAAACAGAGTAGGACATGTACAAAAGTGCCACGTTCATGTTAGTGAGGACATTATTCACAAGAAGCTCTAGAGATCTAACTAATAGGGGAAGATTTTCAGGGAGATCAATATATACTCTCTTTCAATATCTCTATTAATTGGTATTTAATAACATATATGTTTATGTGTATTGTGTTCAGTCCCAATGGCAGTTTGTTCTCCACGAATGTAAACCCAACAGTCAGCAATTCTGATCAATTGCAGCATGTAAGGAAAAAAAAGTGTGAATAATTTATATAGAGCAAATAACAGCATAAATCCAGGTACTGAGGAAATTACAACGGGCTGTTATAGATAAAACATCCTCTGCACCGTGGTAACAATCAGCAAATCTCAGTGAGCTGTAATAAATACATATGGACAGCGCAGCCCACTATAATGAAAATGGGAAGATGAACCAATATGGAAAAACTCCTCAGTGTAGGTTGAAAGATCTTTTTTCAATGTTTGTCAAGAGGAAGAGAAAGACTAATCAAAGAATACATTCTTTCATTGGAAAGATATGAGATTTATTCCTCTGTTATGTTGATATATGGGAGAGAAGTGCATTTGCACCTTTTTCCAATAAAAGTTTTCCAAAAGACCCAAAGGTAGGAAACAATTATTTATCTACGTTCTACACTGAGCCTCGGTTCTCTTCCTTCTGTATTTACACCTTCCTATTACCCTCTCTTTTTCATTATCTGTCATTTTCATGACTCTCTGGATGCCAGCTGGGTATCACACCCAACTTTACAGATGTGCTATTTATTTGCCCTTCTTCAGTATCATTAATGTGGATTACTGAAGTAGATGTTAATTACACAATCCAATATTATCAACACAGTGTTCAGGCTAAATATGGTCTCTTGATCACCCAACATGATTTCTGATCTCCTACCACTTCCTCAAATCAACACACTGATAGTCCTACAGAGAATAGTGCTGGTAGCTTTTCCTCTACCTCCTCTACAGCTACTCACCCTCTGAAAGTCACAGAATTACTTCTTGACTCACTGAGAAGCTACCAGAAATTGTGGAAGCCTCATGTCTTGTGAGCAACATTTTCAGAGCTGTTTTGCCTTTACTATTCCCCTGCCAACCCATCAGATTTTGTCTATGTTTAGCTCTTGTTCCAACAACAAGGAATATATTAGCATCAATGGAACAATAAAGTGCTTTTACCAACAATGGCAGATTCTTCGGCCTCACTGATCTATTCCAACCTAAATGGTTCTGTGATTCTAAGAACTCGAAGACACTTAATGCACAAATAGGAATTGTGCATCATTACTCTTCCCAGTGCAAAACCATGGCCCACATCTCCAGCCTCACTGTCATGACCTCTGGTAACTGTTATCTCTACCTGTCTGAGATACCTGTCATTAATGTTAAAAAGATCTTTAAGATCATCCAGTGCAACCATTCACCTACCACCAATGTTGCCCAATAAACCATATCCATAAGTACTACATCTACCCTTTTCTTGAACACCTCCATGGACGGTGACTCCCCCTCCTTCCTGGGCAGCCTTTTCCAGTGCATCACCACTCTTTCGGAGCAGTTTTTCCCAGTATCCAACCTGAAATTACTTACTCTTCTACTTACAGAAATGCTCCAGATACATACATTTCCATACACATTGGTGCTGGCAACTACTTGGCAGCTGTAGGTTCCCATTAGATGGGCCGTCTGAACAAGTGGGTTATCTGCTTTCTTTTGCATGCTCTATTAGAAGACCTTTCACCAGTGTTTGCCTAACACAAAGTATACACCCCCAATGCTCTGTTTAAAGGAAAAGCTTGGTCATTTCAGCAAAGATTTTTCCATCCAACTTCCATTGGGAAAAACATATCAGGGGAAAGAAAGAAAAATCAAGGTCACTGGGGAGCTTGCCAATTCAAACTGCTCAGTGGCCTGGATTTATGATTTTTTTTTTATTTTCCAATTAAACTCACGTTCCCTAAGTGGGGATTTCACACCCCTCGTGTTAAGTAAATTGGTGTCTAGATTTTTATGAGCTTTGGCAGGAAAAAAAGTAGCCAGTGAACCAAGAAAAATACAGAGCTTTTGGATGGAGGCACCCAGGATTTCAGGCTTACATCTGAACCAAAGAGATGATTGTGAGAAGTCCTTTGATGAGTGAAGACAATCATTTTGATGCAATTTATAATTAAATATCGTTGTGGATCTCCGTTCTTCCAGAACCTCCTCCTGCCACCAGAGTTTCATTTGCTTTGTTTATGCATCGGTGATGTATTCTGAATGCCTCTCTCACGTTGATGGATATTACACTTGATGTTTTTCCTTATGTCCCTTTGGTGGTGCAAATGTGAGAAAGGGCAATGAACTTTCGGTGACTCTCTTGTATAACAAAAAAAAAAAGAGAAGATTTCTCCGTCGGGTTCAAAAGTTCAGCGCGTCAGGAGAAATCAACCTCTTGGCGCCATGGCGCAAAGGGAGGGCGAATTTTGGGGCGGGTTTCATCTTATAGCCAACAATAATTACCCTGGGATGCAAATGTGGTACTTCGCACCAACAGCGCCTTTCGAACGCCCGTGTTGATTAATAATTTGTTGTGTTTTTATTAACCTCCGTAACCCAATGGAGAGGGTTTGCCACGCGGGAGGCGCTTACATGAAGGACAAAAAGCTCTTGGCGCGCCATTTGTTGTGGTAGCAGCGCCTCGGGGTCCCTCAGTCTCCGCTTCGCTGAGGTTGGTAGAGTTGAGGAGACAAGATCTTTCTCTTGACAGCTGGGAGGATGATGGGAAGAAAACATGGAGAAAGAGCAAAGCGAAAAATCCCAACAATTTCAACCCTCTTCACAAATTCTTGCTGAACATGGTGCTTGGGTCTATCCAAAGGAGAACTTCCTCATATTCGAAAGCCAAAATCAAATGTGTTGGCAACAAAAATTTGTTCTGGAAAATGACCACTAGCCACCTAATGTGCTTGGGAAACATGGAACAGAACAATCAGCTGCCAAAGAAACAAAACAAAAGCAAAAAACCCTGTGCCCACCAGAAATCCATCAACACCACAACCCAACAACTTCAATGCAGTTAGTGAGAATAGCTTTTTGTAATAAAGGGCTTCTCTGGGTCATCAAGGATACAGATTAAAATGTAGAGTCAAGCCACTCTACAAGAGAGGCTTGAAGGAAGACCTAATTGCAGAATCACAGAATTGCAGGAGTTGCAGGGGATCTCTGACGAGAGGTAACAGACAAAAGCTTCTGATTGGGAGGTTCAGTTTGGGCATCAGCAAAAATTCAGCTCTGTGACTGTACTACAGGTATGGAGTCATGCTACCTCTATGGCACCCAAAACCTTGTGCCTCCCTTGACTGCTCATGGATATGGGGCTGGTTGAAGAACCTGTGCTCCTTGGAGGTCATCATAGCTTCCCCTAATATTCATCTTCTTGCAACAATGTCCAGTGGACTGTCTGTAGCTGCCAGTATCCAGCACTGCAGGAAAAAAATGATGACATTGCTTCTCAGCTTCTTGGCATGGCTTTTCTTGGAGAAGAGCTGGAAAATCTGACTGCCACAGTGAGCATCAAATCATTTTGTTCATCATCTTCTGAATTAAATTCAGCAGGTATTTGCTAATGCTCACACTGCTGGAGGCGGAGGTGCTTTTTCCTCTGCGAGGTAAGGCAGCTTTTAGCATTTTTTTCCTATGCGGCTGAGTACAGCACTTTATGAAGGCTGGTTAGAAAAGGCCTCTCAGATTTTCTAATCCAACCATCTACCTGTCACCAATAATGTCCTCTAAACCACATTTCTAAGTGCCACATCTCCATGTGTCTCGATCACCTCCAACACCTCCCTGTTTCCCATGTAGGAAAAAAATCTTGATCATCTCCATGAAATCTTCATGGAAATATTAGATGAGAAAGAACAAAACTTTGGATGCCAGGAGACTATTTATCCAGGATGGTCTGTGCTAAAGTTGAGACATTTCATGAGTGTTTGTTGTTACAACAAGCAATAGGTGGAGACAGTTGTTTGCTTGGATCCCTGGCACATACAGAAAAGTTATTCCTTGGAAAATATCTTTAGCTGCTGACAGCAATGCACTGGTTCAGTAGAGCAGCAGATTGTCTCTGTTTGGAAAGCGGGAATATCACTCCCAGCACTTGCTAAGACATTTGCAAAACGAGCCTGCTCATCTCTACAAACTGAGCTTTGAAGTGTGTTTTGGCTACAGTGTGAATCAGATGCATGGGATGCGAGTGCCAGCAAAGGAGACGAAGCTTACATTTTCTAAAGGATGACTGTGGCAACTGACTTACTGTTGAAAAAGGGGGAAAAGGGAAGAAAAATAAGATGATGTGAGCTATTTTTGCTGCCTCCAGCATGGAAGGTCAGCAGGCAGTTTCAGAGCAATCTTTGTTATTTGTTGTTTGGGGCCCAGCTCTGTCTCTGGTCATTTTTTTTTCTTCTTGGTTAGTGCTCCGTGACTGATGAGGATCTCAGTAAAACACAAATTGATTTGCTTGGTTTTCATGGTCACCTCTGGACTGTAATTATTCAGGCAGGAAAAATTAATTAGTCCAGTGTGGGCCGACTGCTGCTCTCCAAGCACCGCTGAATCTTAATTGGAGAGCTCCAGAGAAAGGTGCTGATTCACAGCATTGCACGATAGGGTGGGGATTTTTCCAGAGAAAGAGGGTGGAGGGGCAAAGGGGGATGAAGGTCGAGATGAGGTGTGTTTTGTATTCCAACATGAAGGTCTGTGCCCGCTTAGCTGAGATAATGAGCCATTAAATCTGCTTGCCTCTTTCTAACAACAGCTCAAATTGAAAGGGTATGTCTTACGCCATGTGAGTACATCCACGGATCCTAGAATTGCAGAACTATAGAATCACGGAGGTTGGGAAAGCCCTCTGAGATCATTCAGTCCAATACCAACCCATCTCCACCATGTCCACTGTCCACATCCCTCAGTGCCACATCTCCATGGTTCCTGAACACCTCCAGGGACAGTGACTCCCTCACCTCCCTGGGTAGCCCATTCCAATGCATTACCACTATTTTGGAGAAGAAATCTTCCCTAATATCCAGCTTGAACCTCCCATGGGGAATTTGAGGCCATTCCCTCCCATCTTTTGAAGGTATAGAGATTCACTAGGGAAAATGGAGAGAGATGAACAGGTTTTTCTCAGCAGATCAGCCCTATTCATAGACTTGATAAGTAAATGAAGTTAGTTTTCTTTGCACTCTAACCTTATTTGCCAGATAGAAGGAAGGAGATTAGTCGTAGTTAGTCATCCACAACACATCTGAACTACAAACATACCGTATTAGAATGAAGGCCAAGACTACCTCTGGATGCCAGTTCCAATGACTGCAGTTCAAAACTCCACCAAAGCCTTATCAGAGCTCATGATTTCTTACTGCTGCCATTTTTATCTAGCAAAGTTCACAGTGTCTTCTTCCTTTGTCCACTCCATTTGAGAGTGGACAGTCATGGGACACTTGTAATGCAGAATTATCTTGACAACACAAGGAAATGCACTGAAGAAACTCAGTGACAGACACTGATGCAACATATTGTGCCTCCTAGGTAAGGATAAATATTCCAGCAAGTAATGGGCAGGAAAAATCTAACTTGGCAATAATGCTGTAGAAGATGACTGGGAGTCAGTAATGGATCATAAGGCAAACATGAGTCAGACATAAAACATTACTGTCAAAAGAGGAAAGAGGAATATATATCTATACATATTTATATATATATAACTACCATTCTTTAGGCAGGTGCAGTAAATTTTCTGTTGTGCTCAGAACTGGCAGGGTCACCGTGGGAGTACGACTGCCAGTGTAGAAAATCACATTTCAAGAAAGAGGAAGATGAATTGGACAGAAGAAGAAATGGATTTGAGACATTTGTCCAGAAGGAAAGCTAATATTTGCTATATGTTGAACATCTCAGCCCTTAGTTCAGACTCTTTAAGGATGTGCCTCTGCCTTCTATTACCAAATCTCACTTCCCCCTGAACCATTTCAATCAACAGAGTTATCTCATTCCTCTGTCAGCCTTGGTAGTACCTCCTAACTTTATATCACCTGCAAATTCCAAAGCTCATTCCTAATTTTTAGTCTAAGTCACCACGGCCACACTGAACCCATCCAGCTTTGAAGTCAGATCTTTGAGCAGAAGGTTGGGTCTCCGTACCTTCCAGCCTACATTTCTCCACGAGTCTCTACTTTAGTAGCTGTGGTTTCAGAACTGAGCATCACCACAGGTAATGTTTCCTTTTCTGGTAATTCTCTCTTCAGCATGAACTGCTGCAGACTCACTTTGTTCGTTTCCATCAACCCAAATCCATGGTTAATGTCTCAGAAGTTCACAGAAAGAGAGACTGATTCAGTTCCTGCACATCTCCCGTGTTAGTGAGCACTGAATCTACAAAACAAAGCTGATAAGTTATTCTGAAACAATTCAGATTCGATAAATTATCTTGTAAATTACACACTTTTCCTACTTTTCTGGTCTTAGCTCTTCTTGCCAAAAACCTTTGTGTGGTGTTGATGTCAAACTAACAGGCCTACGCTTGTCTGGATCCCTCTTTATCCTCTTCCGGACAGATGAATTATGTTTGTTACGCTCTCTTTCTGAGGACTAACCATGATTTGCATAATTACACATCACACTTCATACACTGTCCCTACTTGACTTTTTGTTCTGTTCTCCCTGGTTTCTGTGGCTTAAGAACTATTTACTCTTGTTGTTTGATTTCCTATGTGAAATAGGTTCCCAGTTCTTCTTACTTTATTTTTAGACCTTGCACTCTCTGAAATATACCTCTTTTCACTGCTCTCTCCCTTTTGAATTTTGAATTTTAAGTAACCGTGCCTTCTCTGCACTCAAATCCCAGAGCTGCTTAGTCAGATTCAATAATTCATATCTTTAGATTTTAAAGTTTGATTTTCTAAGCCTCCGAGCCTTTATTCCAGACCTGGCTTCGTCCATCTTGAAATGTGAAATGAGAAAAGACAGCTCATAACGCTTTATTCAAATTTTACTACATTTAAACCCATACGGGAGCCAGGGCTAAAATGGTTTTATACTTTCCCACTTTTGTGAAGAAATCCATCATCTAAAACATCCGAGCCAACATAAGTGGTAATTATCTTTCAATCCATTGCTGAAAGTTAAAGTCTCCCATAATTCCCATTATTGTTTAGGAGTCTGATGGCTGTAGAGAGAATACTGGGAGGGAGTCAGGGCCAAAGGATAGCCTGGCAAGGCTGCCTTTCTCTCAAGCAACCCACTTTGATTTGTATCAACCCATTTCATTTCTCTGCCCTCTGAAGCACCATCTTATTCTGTCCATCTGCACTGGTTTCCAGCCTGTTTCCAGAGCTGTTTTGGTTCCAATATAACATCATCTCAAAGCTCACCTTGCAGTTGGGTCTTCTTCTCATTGCTCTCTATCACTTTAAATAGATTGCATTGGATTCATTTTGTGGCACTGTCTCTTGCTGTGGTGATCCAGTATCTTCCCAGTCCATACAAGCAGGGACTTCAATAGAAGCAGCTGGGCCTTGTCCTGCCCCTATATCATTCTGAAAATCAGTCATTCTCTCTGCTTAGAGAAAGGAATGGATTCCCTTCACCTGTATGCAAAAGCACTGCAGTCTTTGGTGACTTCCCAATTTTATGATATGAGCTTTTCCTTCCAATGAAGGGTGGACGTATGAATCTTGTCAACAAATTAGAAACACGCCAATGACAATTTTATTTTGACATTAAAAAATATGTTCACCTTTTCCAGTGACAATTAGGAAAAAAAATTAAAAAAATAAAAAAGCCTAAAATATAGAAATTGTGGCCACGGAATTAGAAGAAATATTTCCAAAGCTAGAATGATTTGCATTCACTTGGTTGAGCAGGCAGAGCACTAGAGACCTGTATGGGTTCAGCACACGGTTGATACCTGATATGACCTGCAGGAAGCTCTGCTTATCTCTGTCCCTCTGTTTCTCCTTCCATTCTGTCTTGGCTGTTCATATCATTAGCTCTCAAATTGCTCCTGATGTGTGTATGTACAGCACCCAGCACAACTTCGTTCCAGGCTCCAGTGGGACCTTTAGGCATTACCATCCTATGAACAAATAACAATGATAGGGAGTGTAATTACAATCATCAAACCACTCCAGCTCTGCATCATTAGCCATGCCCTGAGCTAAATAACTTTTTAATCAGTCTGATATGTCATCTGCGGCTTCCTTCACTGTCATTGGCAATCCAGCAAGCTCTGCCCTTCATGTCTCTTGATTAGACAGAGGGTTCTCAGTGGCAGGCGCCCATTTCTCTGTGCAGAAAGCAGTGAGACCTTTCATCTCTTCACAGAATATTGCACCATTGTGCAATGTATTAAGCTGATATCCACACATCGTGACTCACAGCACGTCTTCAGATACAAAACAGCATAAATAAATAAATAACATAGTGCAAAGGATAAAATATAGGAAATACTTTACACGGTAGCATAAGAAGCATTTATCCTCTGAATCTCCTTTCTTCCACAAGGATTGTAGTTTTCTCAGAGACCGGAATCTTGGTAAAGTCCTCAGGACAATTGTACTGTACTGGCCACAAAACAGCAAAGGACCACAGTCAGTGTGGTAGGCACAAGATCTTGATGACAGAAGGGGAGGTTAGAGGGTATTTCAGCCCAATGGGCCACCAGTTGAAGGCTTCACACCAACAAGCAAGGAATGCCATCCTTTCAAGATATCCATTCCTTCTTGTTTCTCAGATGGCTCCATCCAGAATAGGGTTGTTTGTTAATGGTTTAGAGATTGCAGCAATCCAGAAAGTTGTGGTATCTGCCGAACAGACTGGAAAAAGTGTGAAACAATCTCTTTTATTTTCTGAGTGTGTTTAAGAGGAGCTCCTTTAGGATTTGTTTTGTGGGCTGTTGGGTCTTTTTTTATTGGAAGAAGACCAAGAAAATCCACCTGAAAGCTACAGGCAGTTCAAAGCCCTGTCACAGGAGACATCTGGAAGTACAGCATCTCCTATATTTTAAATTCATGTTTTGCACTGACAATATAATTAACATATTTTTAATATTTAATCAAGGACTATATAAAAAAAACAACACTGGCTCCCTGAGAAAAGCTTTTTCCTATATCTGCTACTTAATGGGGGAAAAAAAAGGAAAACAAAAAACTTCTATTAGATTTCTTGCAGCATCTTGCATTGAAATCAGTTATTAATCCAATGAATCATTTTCCTTTACTGTATACCCATTTTTCTTAACAGTCTTTTATGAAGAACCTTATCAGAAGCGTTGCAGCAATCTAAGCAAATTACATGTACTTTGGTCGTCTTGCTCATTGATTTTATTAACTTTTTTGGGTTGACAAGACATGATTTTCTCTTTAGAAACCACAATGGTTTGACACAACCAAGCGACACTGCATTCATCTAAATGCTGAATTATCTGATTCTTAATTAGACTGTTTCACTGAGACCAGAGCTTCTGACTCCAGAAGATTGATGGACCAAGCCCATGGCACGCTCAACTGCCCCATGGATGAGATTTATTCTGTCTTATTCTATCCAATGTTCTCTGATAGACTGCATGTCCTACATAGGACATAAGGAGAGGAAGCAGCCAATGGCCTTAGAAACAAAGCATTAAAAGTAACTTCCAGTAGCTGGACATTGAATAAGAGAATCATTAAGGTTGGAAAGACCACTAAGACTACACAGTCCAACTATCAACTCATCATAGCTATACCAATAAACCACGGCACTCAGTATGAATGCAACATTGATGGACCTGTGTTTTCTCCACCACTTTTCCTTTGTTTTATTTTCTTTAACTCCGGCCTATTTCTCAATTTTATGAGTTTTCTTTTTCCCTTTGTCTTCTCTCACCCAGCACTGACTTCATTGTTGCTTGTGCATATCCAGACTAAGCAGCTTTCTCCATTCCCTCTATTTCTTCCCTGTGTCTCGCCTTCCTTCCCTGCAGCTGGACAGCATTGCCTTGATCAGTGAAGTGGCAACATCCCTTACACCATAAACTGATGAAATCACAGCTATAGCTACGGAGCACAGCTGCAGACCAACAGCAGAACACCAATCACTCACATTTCTCAACTGCTTGTCGCAGTTCTTCAGCGTGTAGCTGTGATGCTGCCTAGAGCAATCTCATCTCTTAGGCATCCATCCATTTCTTCTCTTCCCAGACCCTCAAGGTATCCTCAAGTCAAACCTCCCCCCAACATCTTGCCCCATCTGTCTGCCCCACATTCCTCTTTCCTCAGGGCCCATCTTTTCTTTGTAGCAATACCAGTTCCCACTGCTTGACTCCTTACCTCCCAGTTGTCTACAACTGAACTACTGAAAAAAATAAAAGATATAAATAAAAGGCAGTGAATAGATAAAAATCACTAAAGAAGAAGGAATTTAAAAGAATAGATAGTTAATAAAAGAAGTTGAGATCAGCATGGAGAAATCCACAGTTGCAATCAGTATAGTTGAGAAATGCAAGTACATTAGAAACAGAAATTCCAGTAATGACAGGGATCCAATATGAGGTGGGTATTGCTTCACTGAGAAATAAAGATGCAAAAAGCAGGTATGTATATCTGTTTTGTTGTGTATGTGGGTAAAACAGATTGATGAACACTGTGTGGTCAATTAGGTGATTTCTTTGTTGTTGGTAAAGGGAATTGTGAGCATGGACTTTATTAGGGAAGTGATTTTGAATGATCAGCTTAGGGGGTAGAAAAATTTACAACATGTGATATCACTAAAATCAAAATGATATTTATGGATTTAAAGCCATTAGGCATTTCAAAGTCCACTTATCCAATAAAGAACGTGTTAAGAGTTTCTGCTGAACGTAATGCATGGCTCAGTTCCAAGACCAGAGGTCCAGCATTACAGTTAAAACTGCTGTGGGTGAAACACAATTTGAAGTGGTAATGATGTAATGATGAGAAGATCCTCACAGAAAGCAACATTTGGCAAAGAAAGCCTAATAAAAACATTCTTTTTGATGTTGGAAGACTTACATATCTGCTAAAAAAGAGTGGACACATACAGGGGAAAGAGTTTTTCCTCCCCTCCCAGGGTCAGCTTTGCTCCAAGCACATCTTCCACCTGTTGTTACCTCTGCAGCTTGTGCTTAATCCATTCACTGGGGAAATGTGCAGTAGAGGAGGGGGATCCTCTCTCCTTTCCTTTTATGTTTGCTCTGCTGTGGATCCACCACAGACCGCAATCCTTGTCAAGAATATTCATCTATCCTGTTAAAAGTCCTCCAAATCTTGAAAGGAATATCTGTTCTATGTTTTAGTATGAAACCATTTCCCCTTGTCCTATCACATCAGACCCCGATAAAGAGTCTGTCCCTTCTTTCATACTCAGCCATCCTTTGTAAAGCCTATAGTAAAGCTATGTCATTACATGAATTTAAAGTATAGCACTGTGATTCTGATCCATCTGTTGTTCTTATACCATACAGAGCATCAACAAAGACTGCAAACTTCCAGGTGCAATGAGACAATTTTCTCTGCAGAAGCTCTTGTGCTGCCATTGTCCACAAATAAGCATTGCCATTCCCTTTTCCCTAAGCTGGTCCTTCCCCACCAAATTTCAGCATCATCTATGAAAACAAAAAGAAAAGAGGCAGCCAAAGCCCAGCTCAGGAAGGCAGTGACACAGACTGTGGGAAGCCTGTGTTCAAATCCCTGTTCTCCCTGAGGCTCTGAACCTGTATTCTACCACAAGCCGTCTGCTGCCATATGGCTGAGAGGAGGGAGGGAGAACATCTCTCTTGCTCTTTCCATTTGTTGTTGACATACAATGCTGTTGTTATAAAGCCTCAATCAGTGAGATACAAAGAGGGTTCCTCTCACACAGTCTCTATGCCCCAAGGGGAACAGCTCCAATTTGATTGTTGCCTCACCACAAAATTGTGGGCAATCTGCAGTTGGATCTGTCCCTTCATACAGGTGAGGAGTTTGCTACATCATCCAATATAAACTGGTGCTCTACTAAGCCAGTGAGTGAGCAAGAGTGAAACCCTTTGCTACAGAACTTAACACTGAATCAGCCCTGCACTTGCAGAAAGATCCTGACACCCAGAAGCACAGGGACCTAATTCCTACATTCCAACAGTCCTATCATCTTCATACCAACATCTTTACCCAACCCTGGTGCAGCTGTGGATACCCCAGCCATGTCCAGGCTCTGGATGGGAGGTAGATCTATCCCATGGTACCGGAGACCAGATCACATGAACTATATCCATACCATCTGCATGAATTCATAGTACCACAGACCCATTATGGTTGGAAAAGACCTCCAAGATCATCTAGCCCAACTCCTTTCAGTGGGAGCTAGCATGGTATAAAAACACTATCCCATGATGGAAAGACAAAGCTTGTGGGGATGATTAGAACTCCACGTCCTCCAACACTTGACCCCTGAGATTTGGGCACCATTTATGAAATGAGCAAAAGGGATCTGTCTTTGCCCAGATACGAAGAAAATCACTGCCCCTGAAAATCTGATTACTATGCTTTGGTGACTTCATCACAGTGTTGGTACTGCTTTGCATGCAAGAAACAGGAAAGAGTAACTGCTGTGATCCGCCCCAGGCACACTGTGATCTGGTGGCAGAGCACAACCATGCAAGCATGCAGGAAAACTGCATGATCCCCATAGTGCATGGATGCAACGTGCATTTCCATGCGCACGCCCTGATGCCAGCAGGAGGTCAACCCTCAGCTCAGCTCTCTCTCTGTTCCTTGATTTTGCTTTAATGGCTCCTCTGAGACGCTGCCTCGGTGCTGTGAGTTTATGAATGTGACATATCATTCAATATCATCTGCCATAAGCCACTCTGTTACCATAGCAACTGCCTCCTTAGCCTGGTTCCTGGGGCTCCTCGGGTCTGCTTGATATTCACCTTGACACCTTTGGTGAAGGCCTGGGGGAGCACACAAAGTGTGAAAACACCCAGCACCTACTGGGCAAAGTAAGTCCTTCCCAATGGACACGCACATGGCACCATCTTCAAAACAGAGGCTCTCACCCCTCTGACTAAAGATGCCTGCTAAGGGCAAAGAATTAAGCTTAATAGCAGGTGAGATGCCTAATCAGACACATTTTCAAGAGATGTAGCGATAATGGTGAATAAATTTGTTCCCAGCCATTACCCAGCCTTTTGTGAAAGCCATCATTGACTGCATAATGGGTTCTTCTGCTCCATCCCAGCACATCAGCTGTATCTCCAGCACTCCTACCTATGTGTAATTTTGGTTTGCCCAAGAATGTATCCCCACTGGAGATTGCCACAGGTCTGTTTCAAAAGCCTATTACAAAGTGAGTGGGGGCAGAAATTCACTGAGCCATTCCAGAAGGCAGCATCTGTACCCAACACTGGTGAGGCAGCACTTTGAGTGCTGCATTCAGTTTTGGGTTCCTCAGTACAAGAAAGACAATGAGGAACAGGAGCACGTCCAGAGAAGGGCAATGAAGCTGTGGAGAGGTCTGGGACAAATGGGGTCTTATGGGGAGCAGCTTTTTCCTTTGCTTCTTACATGGAGAATGGAAGGCCTAGATGGGGTGGGGAATTCCTGCTGTAATGTCTTGATATTTTGAAATAATTTGTGCACATCTGAGAACATTTAATCTTCTCTAATACCTAAAGATTATCAAGAGAAGTTGTCAGGCTTTATGGTAGAGATTGAATGGGGAAGGGAAGCAGAATGTTAATACTGAGATATCTTTCCTGTCTGGACTGGTTGAACCTGTGATAAGATGTAAGGTTAGGATGTACTGTCGCAGTGCTTGATCTCTGTCCAAGACAAGTTTTGAGCAATTGCTCAAGGGCATGTTTGAGCAAACAGAACTGTTCTGGATTCAGGCCAGCTTCTAGGACTGGGTTTGAAGAACCGCAGTCTGTGTACCTACAGACAGGAACAACAAAATGCTGGAGGAATTTTGTCATGGCAAGATGATCAGAAAAGGCAATAACCCCTTCCCTGCTCTCTGCAAGATTCTAGACACTGTTCTGTTCTCATCGCTTTCCATGTCAGGAACACCTGGGTACCATGCAGGGAAGGGATACAAGCAACATTACATTTTGCAGGAAATATGCTGATCACTTGGCTATATTTGTATGAGAAATGACCATGAAAGGCTTGTGTTATCCCTTACAGTGTGCTATAGGAAGCAACTCCTACCAGTACAACCTAGAGCTGAGGTTTTTGACCAAGCCTTCATTATACCTTCATTATTCATTATATACCCTCCTTAGTCACGTCAAACAAACCCAGTTCCCTCAGTACCCCTCAGTATTTTAGCAACAATCCACTGGACTGTGCAGAGTTTGCTGACATCTTCATTATACTGGAGTGCCCTCAAACTGTCCACAGTTCTCTAGATGCAACCACAAGATTGCAGAGGAAGGGGTAATGAGCCCCATCCCCATCCTGCCAGCTGAGCTCTTGCTAATACAGCCCCATTTTGGGTGTGGATGCTCTGTGAGGTTAGACGGGAAAGCAGAGGCCATAAGGCACAGTGGAAGTAGGAGTCTGGGGAAAACTTCCAGTTTCAAGTTGAGAGCAAAGAGTGAAAAGCTAAAGAATAAGGATGACAAATGTAGAAGATCCCTGCCTGGAAGTGTGTGGCACCCTGGACAAGATGGCCTCTTCTGGGTCTCCATGGACAAGTGGGAGTTGACATGAATGACCAACAGGGACTCCATGTCTTAACACAAGATGATATACCTGGTTTGGGTCAGATTAATCCCACTTTTCAAAGCAGGCGGCCCAGGATAGACCAAACCTGTGTCTGGTTTGTGTGCGCTCAGAATTGACTGTCTCAAATTCAGTTTGGGGTTTATAGAAATTTCCACTGAGCCCATGGCCAGAAAAATGGAAAGGATATTTTGTGGGTGACTGGGGCAGTGTGGGTCAGTTTCCCAGTTGCAGATTTGAAAATGAGAGGTGGAGGAGAAAAGTAGGAGAGTAAAAGAATCAAAGGAATATCTCCAAAGCTAAAAGGAAGGGGGGGAAAAAAGCATTTAATTCATGTGCACGCATTACTCTTGGTGTGTTCCTTCCACTGCTTTGATAAGCAAGATGCTAAAGAAATGTCATGGAAGAAAGGAAGAAACCTCCTTCCCTCCCTCCCTCAAGAACCACTTCCCCTTTTCTATGTTCCCCAAAATGAAAAGATTAAAAGAAAAAAGGAAAGAAAGAAAGAAAAGAAAGAAAAGAAAGTTAAAAAAAAAAAAAAAAAAAGCTGAAACTGTTTCTGTGATTTAACAAGGCCAAGGCCATTGTGAAATATATTAAAGAAACTGCAGAAACCAAGGGCTGCCTTTGATATAGAGCCTTTGAAAAACTAAAGCTGTGAGAAACAGCCCTGACCCATCCATGTCCCAATGAAGGGAAGAATATGACTTGTCACACTGAAGACAGGTTTAGGTCTCTGTCTGTCAAAATCATGCGAAGGTGTGCTGTTCAAAAATGGTTCTGATGACACTTGGTGTTGAATTGGCTGTGTGCAAGGCCTGATTTAATCCAACCAGAGTCCTGGGGCAAACAGAATGTCAGGGCTGAGAAGTAAGAAAGAGAGGCTGGGGGAGGATTCTGCTTGATGACCCCGAGTTGTGAGAGGAGCAGAGAGATGGATGAGCCACCTCTCCATAGCATGGCCAGGAAGTAGGATGAGTTTATTGGTGTGTGTAAGAGGCAAAGAACTCCAAAAGAGCAAGCTGAACATGTATGGGAGCAAAAATACTTATCCTTTTCAGCAGCAAAGTGCTGAAAGTCCATCTCTTGTCTTCCATAAGGTATCCAGAGTGCACACCCCGACCATGAAGTGGTCCGTGTTAGATTCATTGTGTAGGTACTTACAGCTGAGAGTAGCCCCTTATGAAGTCATAGGCACAATAATCCAATTGCAGTCACCTCCAGGACTGTGTGTGTGACATCAGGGTCATCAACTCACAGCTCAGTGCCATGAGCTGTGTGGGCTTTGGGTATCTGTTAGCACCAAGGTGATGGAGATAAGTGGAGATAACACCAGGATAAAAATGTAACAGAATGACATCCCCAGGAGTCTCAGCACAGTGACAGGGAAGTTCAAAAGTTGAGGAGAATGCCTGAAAAGTGAAATGTGTTAGAAAGTAAAGACCGTAATTACAGTGACCATTTCTAACCCTACTATTTTTAGTAGCTTAGTTGCTAAAATATCACACTGAGTAGAGGTTGGTGCAGATGACTGCAAGCAGGCTTTGCATCAAGGAAGCAAGCAGGAGCACTGACAACCCAGATGCACTGTTGTACATCTGTGCAGCAAAAACAAAAATCAAAACCCTATTTATTCATTCTGAGCTGAAATTCTCCCTGAACCTACAGGTTTCCACTATTGGAATAGCATGTAGCAGGGACTCTACATGCAAGTATTACAGAGAAACACACACTGGTTGATCAGGAACAGGAATCCACAAGGGAAATCTGTTGAGATAGCTGCCTGATTTGCAAGCACTTATGCAGACCTTCGGTGATGCCTCCAGCACTGAGTTTAACTTACAGTTAGATTATCTCAGGCCCATTGAAGCTTGAACCATTATTAAGAAGTTTGACTCGTTTCTTGCACATTATTTGGAGTTAGATCCGACATGCATTAGACTAACATTGTGAATTGTATGTCCCCGTCAAGGAGCCAACACAGCCAACCAGAGTTACCCTGCAGAGTTGGTTCAGTTTACAGTGAGGATGGTGAGGCACTGCACAGGCTGCCCAGATCCATGATGGATCCCCATCCCTGCAGACACCCAAGGTCAGGCTGGAGGGGCTCTAAGGAAGAAGCAGTGTTTCATTGAGCACTAATTCTGATTGCCAGTTAACAAACTACCAAAGGCTGAAGTCCAGTGCTAGAAAAATCTCTGTACCTCAGCAATCCTCCATTGTGATCCCCATGAGACCAGAGCTTCCCTCACCCCCTCCATCCTTGCCTTCTTCAGTGCTTCTCAGGGGGAATGGATGTGTTAGGCAGCTCCAGGCTCTACATACACATGTTGAATTATTCATGAGGTACCTTACACATCCTTACTGAGTACCTTTTAGAGAGTATGCTTATAAATATGTTAACTCCTTACAGCTTCGAGACATCTGACACTGAATCCTTCCCCTTTTCTTTGCTCTTTAGGGCTCACATAAGTCAAGATAAAAAAAATGAATTTCCTTAAAAAATAATTGTAAATGACCTAAGGCAACATGGCTTTAAATTTGCTGTCACAAGAAGAAATCCCAGAGTTATGCCATCCTACTCTCTTCAGCACACCATTTATCCAACTACTTGCTCTACTTTTGTTTTATCCTACAGCTTGCAAACATGCACTTCTAAATGGTTTCCTATGAGAAACGGCTTGATGAATTTGTTAGCTTAGAAGAAAGGTTTGCTGTATGAGCTGACACCTGTCTAAGTATTTTCACTCAGGCAGATTTTGTCAAACCATACAGCATTTCTAAGCTGTGTGTTGAATATCAGTGCTCACACAGGGCAGGTATGCAACCAGGATGCAGAAGGCTTTATGCAAGAAGCAGATTCAGGCCTAGGAAAGTACTTATAATTATCTGAAGATTAGAAAGGGTCCATACAAGTGGAAGGCTATCTACAATTAAAACTATTCAGTAGTACTTGTGTTTCATAGAATCATTGAATCATTTGAGTTGGAAGGTTCTTAAGGTTCATCTAGTTCAACTCCCTTGCAATGAACAGGGACACTTACAGCTCTATCAGGTGCTCAGGTTGCTTTATCAGCATATTCTGTCCTAAAAATGCATTTCTCAGTTCCTTTAGGCCAAGCTGACAGCACTGATCTTTGAGTGACAGGTATAACTGGTGCTTTCTCACATCCAGAGGTACAGATTAGCATGAAGACAAATGTCACCAGTACCTCTCGTGTATAGTAGAGTAGCATTTGCTGACAGACTATGGACAACATCACTGTATGCCAAAGACAGCATTACCCTGGATTTAAAAAACAGGTATTTTTGTGTTGAAGCATGAAGGGGAGGCATTTAAGGAGATATTCACTGCACAGAGTTGCAGCTAGAACTAAAATGATTGACAATCTCTGATTAACTCACTCTTCCAGCCTTCTCAATGATCTTCATCCTTTTCACATCCGTGGGAAGTTTTAGAGACAAAGGTCCGATGGATTTTATAGGACTCAGCTGTTCACAACGTTATGATGCTCCACAAAGTGTCTGTTCTACATCCTGGTCAGCTTCTTTCTCATTAGCAGAGCATTGTGTATCTTGTTCCAGCCTCTAGCAGTAGTGGAGGGTGCAATCAGTGATGATCTCATGAATGTATTTCACCTGTCAGGATCTCAGGATGGAAGGAATGCAAATCTTCTCCAGCAACAGACACTGTGAATGCAGCTAACATTGTGAGGGACATGGTTAATGGTCATGGTGGGGATGAGGTGGGGTTGGACTAAGTGATCTTAATAGTCTTTTCCAGCCTTAATGACTCTATGATTAAAGGCAAACCCCCTTAGTGCTTGTTGATTTGTGGTGAGTAGACAAAGCTCCCTGCAAAAGAGAAGCATTCGAAATGCTTTGAGAAATGCAATTTTCATACTGTCTGTATGTTCTTTATTTTGTGCTGCCAGGTATCTTCAGACCAGACAGCTTGGCCTTTTTCTAACCCCTTGGGAGGCCCTGGGCCTGCTCACCTCTGCTTCTCATGAAAAACATCTGCAGAAATACATATTTCTTGATATTTGCATGCAAGCTGCAACAAGCAACCTGTGGTTCAGGGAACAGAGACAGAGCCTTTTGTGGAGGAAATATGTCTATTCACTCATGCAAACTTGCCCTGGGGAGCATCATATCTTTGCAAGAATGCAAAAAGGCTCCATTCTGCAATCTAATGCAAAGCCTGGGAAGGAGCTCAGTGTATGCTGAAAGTGAAATGTTGTACCAATTATAAGGAATCAGAAAAGGACATGATTTAATTTAACTTTCCAAGTAATTTGAGTCTGCCCTCTTGCATTCTCACATGCGTCTTTACAAACAAGAAAGATATGTCCAGCTAGTCTCAAAAGCATTTGTGTGTAAGATGGGAGAAAAAGGATGTCAGCTACTGTATCCTTAAAAACTGAGTCACAGAATCATAGAATGGCTTGGATTGGAAGGGACCTTAAAGGTCACCTGGTTCCAACCCCCTGCCATGGCCAGGGTTGTTAACCACTAGATCAAGTACTAAATTAAGTTGCCCATCCAGTCTGGCCTCAAACGCCCCCAGGGATGTGGCATCCACAGCCTCTCTGAGTCATTATGTCCTCTTGATTAATGAGGAAATGGTTTCTTGGACAATCATTTTATCCCACCCAGGTGTCGATATTTTCATCTTTTGCTGTAGAATTTTGCTTGCATCACCCTTTGTAAGTCTTCAGGAAGACTGCTTTCTGTTTCCTGTGTTTCCTTAATTTCTGGCTTCTTGTGGATCTGGTCTCCCTGTTGTAACAGGAGGATAAACTCTGGTGTGCGGCTGCAAGATCTACTGGGTCTTCTGCTGAACAGCCATCTGAACCATGGACTTTGTGCAAAGCCACACTATTATGTTTTACTATTGTCTAGTGCTAGATCCTGTTTCATGACCAAGTTTCATGAGATGATTTCAGTTCTCAGTGATGGTAGTGAAGAACTTTGACAAAGGCTTTTGAAAGACTAAGTAAATTGCATCCTTCACAACTGGTTTGCTGACACAGTCAAAGCAGACAGAGGAACACAATTTTCTCTTAAAGAGGACATGCTGAGTTCTATGTCTTATGTGCCATAACCAGTAATGAGAGTTGAGTCTGTGCACACATGCAGGCTTGTTTAACCCTTCTTCATACACTGCCCTGAGAAGCAGGGAAGACACTAGGAGGGAAGACAGCAGCTTGCTAATAGCTGGAATAACACTGCCAGTGAAAACAGGTGAAAAGCAATAAATTAAACAAAGAAAAATGCCTGATTTCAAACAGGAGGAAGAAGAGATTTTGTGTGGTGAGTGTGGCTATAAATAATGTTTTTTCCTTAGAGATCACATTTATAGTTCGCCTTCTTAGAGTTTTAAAAGCAGTTAGCTGAACACCCAGATAATTAATGGGTATCTGGGTTGAGAAAGTAATTCTCAGCATCTGTTAAATACTGTTTTAAGCTTAAGCTTGCATAGCTCAAGTACAGCTATATTTATCTGTTCTTAGAAATTTCTCTGCTCTTCTTTAGCTGCTTAGTTGGTTTAATTAAGGACAACGATATCTCCCCATTACACAGGTGGCTGGTGTTATGCCTTCCTGAACATCATACCCTGGCTGTAACATATGCTAAGCTACTAATGTCAGCAAAAGTTTCCTGTTCCCCTTGCTTGGATCTTATCCTGTTCAAAAATGTACTTGTTCACTCCCTTCCATAGCAAGTGGTTAAAGAGATCTTCCAACTCCACATCTTTCAGAGTCTCCCCAGTTCATCCTTGCTCTAATGCAATGGAACACCTTGACTTCTGCTGCAGTCTGAGTTTCCCAAATGACAGCCTTTGCAGACCACTCTGTGCAAAGTCCCCTTCATCAGAAGGAAGAACTGTGTTTGGGCACCACTCTTTCTGTTGGCATCTAATTAAATGCCAAGCTTAGAATAATCTTTAGGTTTCTTTTAAGAGTTGGATTCTATGATTTGGGTGCTTGGGTAGATTTGCGTTTTGTGGTTAATAGTGAGTTTATGCACAAATAGGGACATGGTTTATTGGGCGTGGTGGTGATGAGTTGATGGTTGAACTAAATGATATTAGAGGTCTTTTCCAACCTTAATGACTGGTTCTACTTCTAAGGAGGTAGCTGAAGTGGTTAAGCAGTGGGAATGGGATGGAAGGCACTGGAAGTACCATGAAGATGGTAGAACAGAAGCTTGGGTTCCATGTACTTAGTACAATGAAATAAATGTTCTGTTAAAGGCTGTAGTAATGGACCAACACCTCAAAAAGCAATGATTAGTGGGCTGACATCTTACTGACTGAGTAATAATCAACAAAATTACGGGCCAAGCACTGGTCTCATATAGTTCAGTATCTTTTATATGCTTTCTGGACAATGACTAGGATGTGCTGTTACCAAATTTGTAGACAACACTAAATACAAGGAAATAGCCAGCACATCAATAGCAGAGCTTCAGTCCAAAGGCACAAGAAACTTCAGGCCTGGGCCAGAATCAACCTCATGAAGTTTTACAATAGGAGGATCAATTCTGTACTTGGGACAAGATAACCCTGGACATCAGTATGGGCTGGGAAGCAATTAGTTAGCCCTGCTGATAAGGCCCAGGAGGTGGCAGATGACATATTGAACATGAGTCAACAGTGCACTCTGATGGCAAATAGGTGAAACCACAAACTGGGCAACACTAAGACTTTGACCAGCAGGGAAGAGTTCCCGTATCTATCTAGCCAGTGGTTATGTTGGCAGATTTTGGGTACTTTGGTTAAGTAGGTCCATTCCTCACACCCTCTCCCTCCAATAAGAAATGAAAAATAAACAAGGTCTAGTAGAGAGTAAGATATCAGAGATCCCAGATGAAGGTCTTCAGGACTGTGAAGTCCCACACCACTCCATGTAAAACTGACATTCCCTGTCTCTGATCTTGCACACGATTCCCTTAACAGTACAATAAATGACTATTAGAATAATTTCCATCAATATACATAGGTGTGAAATTCTGCTTATATGATATATATATATTTTTTTCACCAAAGAGATTTAAGAAAGTGCCTGAAATCAGTTTGCGTAGGAAAGGGATGAAAAAGGAAGCAGTGTATTAAAGCCAGTCAGAACAATCAGTGGTTTTAAATTGGATAGTCAATGCCACAGTTTGGGATACTACATGCTTCCTGAACAAGTGACAGAATCAGTTCTGATTATATACATACAACAGGAATAGATCAATGTTGGCTAAGGATGGAAAGAAGCATGTACTAGGGAAGAAAGAAATCTACTAGTAGCTTAAAAATGAGTATAATGCATTGTAAGAAACATTAAAAACCTTACTCATTTTGACTAAGCCATATTTTACTTGCTCTTGTAAGACATCACAGGGAAGGAATGCAAACTGAGAGGCTATGTATGCAAATTCAATATTAGTACATTCCATCAATCTCTTGGCAAGTTACCCAGCGCCTCTCTGTGCCTCAGTGACCGTATATTACTAAGCAGTGGATTTAAAGATAGTCATGATGTAAATGTTACAGTACATTACAGCAAGGATCCACGGCTCTGAGGCAGGAGTTGAGCTCCCGTGGATAGTAGGTCAAGTGTCAGACAGTACTGACAGACGAAATTTATACCAAAGACGTTGTCTCTATATTTCTACTCCTCTTTTCTCACTCCAAAACAAAAAGCATCGCCTCACTTTGTCTATTGACAGCATGGAACAAAACAGGGTTAGGGTTAGGGTTAGGGTTAGGGTTAGGGTTAGGGTTAGGGTTAGGGTTAGGGTTAGGGTTAGGGTTAGGGTTAGGGTTAGGGTTGGGGAGACTAATTCTTATACTGATCATTACAGCTCCTCCTTCTCCTAATAATTTTGCCCTATGTGAACAGAAATGTTCCATATTTTGGTTTCTCCAGACCCACTCAAAGATGAAACTATAATTTACTGTCATTTATAAAACAGTAAGTAAATTCCTTGGCTCATTTTCTGTTACATAGATTGGCATACATTTAAAAGCTCCACAGATAAGGATGATGCACATCCATTTCATGCAAGCAATCAGTTGTTGAAAGATGTCCAGAGAGGTTGTGCAGTCTTTGTCCTCGTAGGTTTTCTAGACATGATAAGAAAAAAGGCCTGAAAAGCCCCATCTGACACTTGTTGGAGCAATAGGTTGGAGCAGAACTCTGCCGAGGTTTATTCCAACCCAACTTAACTTATGAATTGGTGAATTGGAATATTTCAATTGGTAAAATGTGCTACCAGCATCTGCCAGTGTCTGTTTTGAAGATACATCTCCCAAAGCCTCAAAGCTTTAGCACTCTAGTATTCCTTTGTCACAAACCCCCAAACCTCAGCAGGATGAGGTCAGTGAATTATAACACCCCTAGTTCTGCAGACATACTGCCCTTCAACTGGTACTTGCATGCACATCTGTCTTGGGTAGCACATAGATGAGACACAGTCTTATAACTAAACACACAATGCTGATCAGCTGCAAATGTAGGCAAGAATGTGAAGGTGCAAACCAGCTTCTCCTTGTGGCCCATGCACTCATGGCTTGGAAAAAGTATTTTTACATCTGCCCCTTCTTAGCGTCCAAATCAAGAACTACAAGTATTGATGTTCTTATCCTGAGTCTACATCAGTCCTACATGTGAATGGAAGTCAGGAAATAGAATTGGAGACCAGAGCCAGAAACACTGTAGATACAATCCAAATAAACCCATTTCAAGAGTGAGAATTCCTAGAATATCATTTATTTTCACACTTATTTTTGGCTTTGTTCAAAATTGAATAACTTTCGTTTAATCCCTTTGTTAATTTCTTTCCTATGGTAGATTATTGGACATTACCTTTTCCCTTTCCCTTTCCCTTTCCCTCTCCTCTCTTCTCCTCTCCTCTCCTCTCCTCTCCTCTCCTCTCCTCTCCTCTCCTCTCCTCTCCTCTCCTCTCCTCTCCTCTCCTCTCCTCTCCTCTCCTCTCCTCTCCTCTCCTCTCCTCTCCTGTTTTCTTTCCTTTTTCTTTTCCTTTCACAACAGAATCCAACTATTATATGTTCATTCTCTGTTTCTTTCATTTTATAACCACCGAGTATCTCTCTGATCTGAAATAAACATCTCAGTTAACTTTTCTGACCCTGCCAAGAGAATAAATCCAGGGTTCTGAAGTGACATATGATCTCAGACCAGACCTTGTACTAAGTCCTAGCTATAAGATTTGTTCAGAGCTGCCAGAAAGTCTGCAAAGAGCTGACCACAGTGGCTGAAAAAGAACTAAAGTGATTTTGCAATACACATCAAGTCCATGGCTGGGCTCCTATTTCTTCTTTACTGAGTTTACTAGGTGATTAATATTTTTGTCATGTGCTGTCAGGGGCATATATCAGAGCTGCATGAAATTCTGGTGTAAGGCAAAATTTCCACAATAGCAACTTCAGGTAAACATGCAAACTGCACCCAGCTGGACAGTTTCATGTACTCTATGGGAACCTGCTTTAGCAAAGGGGTTGGACTAGATTTTCAGAGGTTCCTTCCAACCTCAGTGATTCTGTGATCCTATCAGTCTGTGACAAGCAAGGAAAAGCTAACCACAGCTCTGGAGAAGAGGAAGCCAGTAGCACAGTTTCCCCTATGCTGTTACACGATCTAGGTAAGTTTATCCCACCTGTTGAAGCCAAACCATTTTACTTCTCTGGATTCTGCAAGACTACCTCTTTAATAATTTCACATCTGAGGCACTTATCCAAGGCTGCAGTTTTAAAAGGCACAGTGATGTGGCAGCTCAGTGGCAGCAGGAGGTATTACTTTACCTTCCATTCTTCCACAGATGCTAAGCAGACACCTTTGTGGTTCTGGGCTCTCCTAGAGAATGCGAGTTGAAACAACTTGTGGAAGGGCTGACAAGCATCTGAGCTACTGTAAGGGAAGGGATATGAACTGCTGCCAAGAATAGGGGAGGTAAGATAAAGACCAACTGGAGTCTCAAACAAACACAGCTGATGGTGCTCCCATACTTCTCTGGAAAGTAAAAGGGGTCATCATCCCAATGAGAGGGGACTAATTGAGCACTGTATTCTCAGCAAACTCTTTTCATTTCCACTTGTGTTCCCTAGATAATACCCTGTGTCTTCAGGCCAAAACAGCTGACACAGACCCGATCAGGACAGAGCACTCCTCCCATAGAGTAATTTTGTCATGAAAACTAGTTTGGCTTTATCCTCACCAACAACAGACTTTTGATCACCTTTCAGTCAGCTCAGCCTCCTGTGAGGTATCCAAAGACAGCTACATTGAATTGGCAAGTACCTCATTTGAGGCAGCTTCTGACATGGTGAGCTCAATTTTTTTTGCATAACTCTCCTTTCCCTGTCTCAGGGGCTATCACCTGCCTCTTCATCATTTATTGACTGCAGTTGCTGAGACCAAATGTTCAGTGACTGACTATTACAGACTGTGTCACTACTAAAATGGAGAAATATGTGAATGTTGCATGAATTCTAGTCTCTGTGGGCAATATGAGGGGCTGGAATCCCTACCTGGAAATGTCACTTCTGCTGCTCTTCACTGGTAAATCCAAAAGCAAAAGCTGGAACTTACAGTTCAAAGCACTACCAGCGTTACCATTGGATGTACCTGCCAATTTTACTGGTGGACACTGTGAGACATGCAAACCAACAGATTCCACTTCCATTTCATCTCAGGGCCAGCTGCCAAGACAAACTTTTAAGGATTGAGACCATCTCATTAGATAGCACAGCCAGCCCAGGGGTACAATACAAGTGGCTGCTTTGAATGTCTACCTTAAGATATGGGAACAGTGCCCTAATCATTCTGGTATTTGCTTATTTGATCTTCGCTGGCTGCTAAAGGAGCTTTGGGTAACTAGGGAATGCAGAAACAAATCCACATTGAACACAGGTATCCAGTTGAGTGAAGAGGAATTGCCTTGGGCTGCAGGCCACTCTGAAAGTAATGACTTAACAGTTGTACCAGATGATCTCAGTGGTCTTTCCAAACTTAATGATTCTTTCCTATGGACTATTTAGATACTGATATGCCATTCTCAGGTTTCCCCAGAGCCTTCTCCTCTCCAGTCTGAACAGCCCAAGTTCTCAGTCTGTCCTCAGAGGGAGGTGTTCCATATTCTGGTCTCTGAGATATTGGAGTATATGAGCAGCTCACAATCCTCTTGACACTGCTACAGCACTCTAGGGTGAGGCTGAACAAGCACACGGCAACACCAGAGTTAATAAAAACTGCTGGATTAAAATCATTACACTGCCACTGAAAACCCCGCTGTTAGCCACAGGGAAGGACATCGTCTGCAGCTGCCTTACAATAAAATGAAGGGCAATTTCATCCTGTCACCTGCTGCTGACCTATTTAAAGAACCCTGAGGGAGGGCAGGGAGGCCTCTGCTGCCTCAGACCCAGCTGCCTGGGAAGGGAGCCCACCAAGAAGAGCCACCTTTTCAAGGCAGCACCCAGAGTGCCCACACTGCCTTGTCAAAGAGAAGAAAAGGCTTTGCGTGTGTGTGCTGCCTGGCAGAGGCCGCACAGAGCTCTCCCTAAGGCCCATCCCAATCCTAGGCCGCGGTGTGGAGATGCAGGCCGAGCCGACAGGTGGCAGCACGGCCCTGCATGAGGGCACGGCGCTGCGCAGAGCCTGCCCCAATCCAGCCCGGCCTACCCGAATCCAGCCCCCTCCCCTTCCACCACGGGTTAGAAGCGGCAGGGAGAAGCTGATTACAGCCTTCCCTACATGCCAGAAAATCTTAATATCGTTTGGTTGGAGGGGATCTCAGAGATCATCCATTTCCAGCCCCTCTGCCGTGGGCTGGCCGCCCCTCACAAGCTCAGGCCTGCCCAGAGCCCCATACCTGGCAATGGGCAGCACTGTGCATAGAAAATATCTATGTGGGATTTGCTTTATCATGGTGCTGACCATGCAGATTCTTTGCATAGATCTGTATTGCAGCTCAGGAGCTGGAGAGGCCTAAAAAGCCTTTGGTGGGCAGTTTGATATAAGTCATTCCCTAAGATCTAACAGCTCTCCTGGGTGCTTCCAGGCTCTGTGTGTGTGTGCTGCCTGGCACAGGCCGCACAGAGCTCTCCCTCCGGCCCATCCCAATGCTAGGCCCCGGTGTGGAGATGCAGGCCGAGCCAACAGGGCTGGTGCAGGGCCTGCCAAATTCCAGCCCGGACTGCTCGAATACAGCCCCCCCTTCCCCTTCCACATCAGGTTGGGAAGCAGCAATGAGAAGCTGATTGCAGCCTTCCCTACAAGCCAGTGAATCTTTATATCATTTGGTTCAAGGGGATCTGAGAGATCTTCCATTTCCAACCCCCCTGCCATGGGCTGACGGCCAACACCAGCTCATTCTTGCCAAGGCCCCATTCTTGGCAATGGGCAGCACTGCCAGGGCCTCGCTGGCCTGAGTAAAGAATTTCCTACAACATCTAGCCTAAATTTCCCCTCTTTTAGTTTAAAGCCATTCCCCATTGTCTTATCACCATTAGCATGCAAAAAGTCACTCTTGTTCTTCTTTTTAGCTCCTTTTATAGACAGAAAGGTTGCCACAAGGACTGCCTTCCCCACTCTAGACAAGCCCAGAGCTTGCTCAGCCTTTCTCTGTTGCGAAGGTTCCCAGCCCAGCCCCACATCCCTCCAGTGCTTCACCCAAGGCAGGATGAAGAACTGTACATGGGGCCCCAGGAATAATTTCAACTGCTGTTAATTTTCCCTACAAGTCTGTCAAGCATGTTCCTGTGCCTACATGGCTGACGTGAGGTCTCATGGTAGATCTGCACAATGCTTTGGCTTTCCTTGCATAGCAGGCAGTGGCAGGGTGGGGGTAGACCCATAATGTAACATAGAAAAGCAAGATTGTGTTACCGTGCCTCTGACTCCACGCTGCTCATGCCAGAGATTCTCCAACATGGCAGTATGTCGCAGATCACCTCCTTTCCCAAAGGGGACCCATGGAAGCAATGCGTTCAGGAACTGCTGAGGGATCAGCAGGGCCTTTGGAAATGGAGAGCTGGGAACGAGTGGTAGTTGGAGAGCATGGTGTCCCCCCTTGGATGCCCAGCCTTAAGGGATAAGGGGCCAGGCCAGAGAGCAGCAGCAGATGCACGTGCATCTGGCATGGCTGTGCTGTGGTCAGTGTCTCAGATGCAGCTGTGATTAGCTTTGTTTGTGCTTCCAGAGTATCGAGAACGCCAGTTCCTCACTGGCCACATTCCACCCATCTGGATACGTGACCTGCTGGCAGAAGATGGGACCTATAAGGAGCCTGTATGGTAAGAGCTTTGGGAACTGATAGTGTGACCCCCTGAGCTCCCATTTGTCTGCGAGGAGCCCCTTCCTCGGCCCTTGGGCACGTTGAGCTCCCTCCAGGCTCCTGATGCTCTCCAACAAGCTCCCCGTGTTGCTTTCAGTGTGCTGCCGCCTATTGCAAAGAAACGGGCAGAGAGATGCCCGGAGATGAAGGAGAGGAAGGAAGAAGTCAAGCTTCCTCCTTTGCTTGGACAGCTGGGAACATCACAGGTACTTGCACTGGGGTGATGGGTCAAGAAACACAGCTATATGGAGAGGGAATCCCAGGAAGAGCCCTCCAGACCAGTTCATCCCCTCTGTTATTGTGGCACTTTGTTTCCTTATGGTGATGTGGGCTCCCATCTGCCTCTACTTCTCACACAGGCAAGGACGCACTTCACAACACCCCAAGTCCAGCAGCGGTTCACCTCTCTGAGGAGCACCACACAGGAGAGGGAGAAGCCACGACCAGTAAAAATCTCCAGCAAGAAATCTAGTGAGGAGATTACGTGCCAGCTTCCTCAAGCAGAAAAAAGGAGGACAGTGGCCCCTTCAGCACACATCGCAGCGTGTGCACAGAAAATTGCACGTGTGCATAGAAACTGGTTCCACTGTTGGCTTGGGATGTCCATTGTGGAACCAGCAAACAGCAGGCCCTGTGGACTTCAGGAACCACCTTTGTAACCCCTCACAACCAAAACATTCTCCATATTCCCACTGAAACATGGCGCATCACATTCCCCACATTTAGGGAGGGAAATGAGGATGAGAGAGGAACTGGAAGATTGAGATTCTGGAAGAAGGAAATGCATGAGGGTCCAGCATGAAGGTGTGCATAGAAAATATCTATGTGGGATTTGCTTTATCATGGTGCTGACCATGCAGATTCTTTGCATAGATCTGTATTGTAGCTCAGGAGCTGGAGAGGCCTATAAAGCCTTTGGTCAGCAGTTTGATATAAGTCATTCCCTAAGATCTAACTGCTCTCCTGGGTTCTTCCAGGCTCTGTGTGTGTGTGCTGCCTGGCACAGGCCGCACAGAGCTCTCCCTCTGGCCCATCCCAATGCTAGGCCCCAGTGTGGAGATGCAGGCCGAGCCAACAGGGCTGGTGCAGGGCCTGCCAAATTCCAGCCCAGCCAACCCGAATACAGCCCCCCCTTCCCCTTCCACATCAGGTTGGGAAGCAGCAATGAGAAGCTGATTGCAGCCTTCCCTACAAGCCAGTGAATCTTTATATCATTTGGTTCGAGGGGATCTGAGAGATCTTCCATTTCCAACCCCCCTGCCATGGGCTGGCCGCCCATCACCAGCTCATTCTTGCCAAGGCCCCATTCTTGGCAATGGGCAGCACTGCCAGGGCCTAGCTGCCCTGAGTAAAGAATTTCCTACAACATCTAGCCTAAATTTCCCCTCTTTTAGTTTAAACCCATTCCCCATTGTCTTATCACCGTTAGCATGCAAAAAGTCACTCTTGTTCTTCTTTTTAGCTCCTTTTATAGACAGAAAGGTTGCCACAAGGACTGCCTGCAGCCTTCCCCACTCTGGACAAGCCCAGAGCTCGCTCAGCCTTTCTCTGTTGCGAAGGTTCTCCAGCCCAGCCCCACATCCCTACAGTGCTTCACCCAAGGCAGAATGAAGAACTGTACATGGGGCCCCAGGAATATTTTCAACTGCTGTTAATTTACCCTACAAGTCTGGCAAGCACATTTCCCCTGCCTGCATGGCTGACGTGAGGACCCATAGTAGATCTGCACGATGCTTTGGCTTTCCTTGCACAGCAGGCAGTGGCAGGGTGGGGGAAGACCCCACCCTGCCAAGCACAGCCCCCTACCTTGGTAGCAAGAAGCCTGGCAGGGTGGTGACGTGGGCAGGATGGTGACGTGGGCAGGGTGGGGCCCTGCAGCCCCTTTGTGACATGGGCTGAATTCACAATGGGGCAGCACAGCTCACCCTGATCCCTGCCCTGCCCCACAGCTCCCACCTCACACTTCCCTGAGAGGTGGAGGTGAACCCAGACGCGAGTTGCTGCTCTCGCCAGCGCTCTTCTCTCAGTAGCTGCTCTGCAGCGAGGAGGTGAAGGCAAAGGCAAGCAGTGCGATAGTGCTGGGTGTGTTTGGAGACTTGCAGAGGACGAGTGCAGGATCTCAGTGGTTGGTAAGAAGATTTGGACTCTTCCCTTGGTTGCAGAACAGCTCTGGGCAGCGCCTCTGGGCAGGACATGGAGGCACCGAAGGCTGTGGGGAGGGAGCCTGGGCTGTGGGTGATGGGGATGCCGGCCGCCCTTGTGAGCAGCGATGGCTTTCTTGCTGGGGATCCCCTCTCACTTCTGTGTCCTTCTTGCAGATCACAGGCCTGACACTCTTGATCTAAGCCTGCAAAGGGCCAACTGAACTGAATCTAAACTAAAACTCAACTAAAATGAATCAGAGGAAGGTCTATGTACCCCCAAGGTAATGATCTTTGCTTCTGTAGCCCAGAGTGCCCAGAGGTGTCCAAGCTCTTGTTGCCAGGCCCAGTCTCATGAGTTGGTGTGCACGCACAGAGTCCAAGTAGTGATTCTCCTTGCAGCCCCTGGCTACTGCAGCTTCTCTGGGATGGGGGCTCTTCTTCCTCCTTCCATTCCTCCCTCTGTGGGAGCGACTCTGAGGAAGGTCCATTTTCCATAAAGCTGCTTCTGCTCCCTCCCTTTCCAATTGGGCGAGGCAGAAAAGCACAAACAAGCAACAAACCAAAGCCAAGATGCTGACATTTTCCATCTGAGCTTTGTTTCCAAATACTACCTGGTTGTATATTCTGCTTCACAAAACTGAAGACAAGAGTCAGCTGTCCCAGTCTGGAGCAGCTCTGTGAGCAGCTCTGTCCCAGAGGCTGCAGCGGACTACACTTGTCCCTTCGTGTAACCGCTGCCTCTCCTTTATTTGCAGCTTTTGTCCCAAGGTTGAGGTGCCAAAATTTGTAAAGGCAGATGTCGCAGAGCAAAAAGGTACCGTGCTACCATGTAGATGTAACGTAGAAAAGCAAGATTGTGTTACCGTGCCTCTGACTCCACGCTGCTCATGCCAGAGATTCTCCAACATGGCAGTATGTCGCAGATCACCTCCTTTCCCAAAGGGGACCCATGGAAGCAATGGGTTCAGGAACTGCTGAGGGATCAGCAGGGCCTTTGGAAATGGAGAGCTGGGAAAGAGTGGTAGTTGGAGAGCACGGTGTCCCCCCTTGGATGCCCAGCCTTAAGGGATAAGGGGCCAGGCCAGAGAGCAGCAGCAGATGCACGTGCATCTGGCATGGCTGTGCTGTGGTCAGTGTCTCAGATGCAGCTGTGATTAGCTTTGTTTGTGCTTCCAGAGTATCGAGAACGCCAGTTCCTCACTGGCCACATTCCACCCATCTGGATACGTGACCTGCTGGCAGAAGATGGGACCTATAAGGAGCCTGTATGGTAAGAGCTTTGGGAACTGACAGCGTGACCCCCTGAGCTCCCATTTGTCTGCGAGGAGCCCCTTCCTCGGCCCTCGGGCACATTGAGCTCCCTCCAGGCTCCTGCTGCTCTCCAACAAGCTCCCCGTGTTGCTTGCAGTGTTCTGCCACCTATTGGAATGAGACGGGCAGAGAGACGCCCGGAGACGAAGGAGAGGAAGGAAGAAGTCAAGCTTCCTCCTTTGCTTGGACAGCTGGGAACATCACAGGTACTTGCACTGGGGTGATGGGTCAAGAAACACAGCTCTATGGAGAGGGAATCCCAGGAGAGCCCTCCTGACCAAGTTCATCCCCTCTGTTATTGTGGCACTTCGTTTCCTTATGGCGATGTGGGCTCCCATCTGTCTCTACTTCTCACACAGGCAAGGACACACTTCACAACACCCCAAGTCCAGCAGCGGTTCACCTCTCCTAAGAGCACCACACAGGAGAGGGAGAAACCTCGACCAGTAAAAATCTCCAGCAAGAAATCTAGCGAGGAGATTACGTGCCAGCTTCCTCGAGCAGAGAAGAGGACAGTGGCCCCTCCAGCACACATGGCAGCGCCAAAGTAAGTGTGCAGCAGCTCCCAGCAAGGCTTGGCAGAAGCCACGGGCTGTGAATGACCAAATGTGGGGTCAGGGGAGCCTGAAGCTCATCCCACCATGACGGGTGCTGGGGCTCCAAGGCAGCATGGGGTGCCGAGGTGGCAGTGGGCAGGTACTGGGGAAGGCTGCATCTCAAGCAGGGTGTGAACAGGAGTTTCTCTCTGCTGTTGCAGTCACCAGTCACTGTGGGCGAGACATGTCCTGTCCACCTTGGAGTCATACAAGGTGAACCGGGAAGGATGGAGGAAGAAGGTGGAGCAAAACTGGCTCCATGCTGGCCGACCCAAGGAGTACATCAGGTAAATATCTGCAGCAGCAACAGGATTTTCCTGCAGTGGCCAGTGCCTCCCTCGCCCTGCCAGCAGAGCTGGGAGGGACTGCCTTACCCTTAGAGCCTGGTGCCATAGAAAGCAGCATGCTCCTGAGGCTGTACCCTAGAACCAGAGCTGCCTTCCAGCCCAGGAGATGCGAGAAGGCAGAACTGGGGGCAGAGGGTGGGTGGGTGCTGCTGGGAGTTGGCTCTGCCTTTCCACTCCATGGAGACCATCCCACCCCTGGGATGGTAAGGACACCGAGGCATCTTGCCTGGAGGACCCGTCCCTACCTGGTCCCACATCCCAGCGCTGGGATGATGAGCTTCACGTGTGTCACACGAATGCAGCTGGTCCCTCATACTCTGCTGAGGGTGAGCAGGATATCTCTGCCTTCTTCTTTGTGATTCCATGTGCACATCTTTGCTTCTCCCCTTACAGCTTTGTGAAGAAGATGGAGCTCCATGAAGCCAATGAAAAACACAAGGGCAAATGAGAGACCATCAGGCGGGCCCAGTGCAACCAGCTCATACTGTGCCCACTCACACCATGGCCATGAAATTGAAGCCCCAAGATTGGCAGTACCGGGGCTGAGAGGAGCCATATTGATACTGTAGATAACTCCCTTATTACCATCATTGCCTCTGCTGTAACAGCAAAGCAGAGCCAAATAAAGATCATTGGAACACCTTATAAGTTGGGGGTTTGTCATCGCTTGTCTTGCGCCATGTTCACCTGCAGGTCTTTGGGAAGGGCAGTCTGCTAGGTCCTGCAAGGACCGTATGCAATGAGGAGGAACTACTGAGTCCTTTGAGGGGAGCCGGGCCCTGGGGAGAAAGCTTTACAGATCAGAGAGCCTGTCAATCTCCAACCACATCAACTTTAACAAGTGCAAGTGCTGAGTTCTTCTCCTAGGATGGTGCAACCCTGGCTCTGTGTACAGACTGGGGGACGAGAGGCACTCTAGGAAGGGATGTTGGGTTTGTAGAGCCCAGAGAAAAGGAGGTGGAGGGAAGGCCCCATGGCAGCCTGCAGCTCCATTGTATTGGCCTGCAGCTCCATTGTGGTGGCCTGCAGCTCCTCACAGGGCCTGCAGCTGCCTCCCAGGACAGCGGAGGGGCAAAGCTGAGCAGTCCCTTAGGAAAATCTGCACTAATGGGGTATTTGATGTATTGTACTTTCTTCAAGAATATCCATCTGTCCGGCAAAGATCCTCCATGGGCTGTCGAGGATATCTGCACTGCCATACATCACTTCCTTTTACTACGATTTCTGTCCTCGCTCCCTGTGGCATTTTTGCCCTAACAAGTTTTCACAGAGGTATTACCAGCTTCACAGACTGGTTCCACTGTTGACTTGGGCTGTCCATTGTGGAACCAACACAGAGCAAGCCCTGTGGACTACAGGAACCACCTTCATAGCCCCTCAAAACCAAAATTTCCTGCATATTCACATTAGAACATGGCACATCACATTCCCCACATTTAGGAAGGGAAATGAGGATGAGGGAGGAACTCAAAAAGGAGAAGATTGAGATTCTGGAAGAAGGAAATGAATGAGGGTCCAGCATGATGCTGCAGGTGGGAATTATCTATGGGATGTGTTTTATCATGGTGCTGACCATGCAGATTCTTTGCATAGATCTGTTTGCAGTTAAGGAGCTGGAGAGGCCTAAAAAGCCTTTGGTCGGCAGTTTGATATAAGTCATTCCCTAAGATCTAACTGCTCTCCTGGGTGCTTCCAGGCTCTGTGTGTGTGTGCTGCCTGACACAGGCCGCACAGAGCTCTCCCTCTGGCCCATCCCAATGCTAGGCCCCGGTGTGGAGATGCAGGCCGAGCCGACAGGGCTGACGCAGGGCCTGCCCAAATCCATCCCAGCCAACCCGAATACAGCCGCCCCTTCCCCTTCCACATCAGGTTGGGAAGCAGCAAGAAGCTGATTGCAGCCTTCCCTACAAGCCAGTGAATCTTTATATCATTTGGTTCGAGGGGATCTGAGAGATCTTCCATTTCCAACCCCCCTGCCATGTGCTGGCCACAACTCACCAATTCAGTCCTGCCCAGGGCCCCATTCTTGGCAATGGGCAGCACTGCCAGGGCCTCGCTGCCCTGAGTAAAGAATTTCCTACAACATCTAGCCTAAATTTCCCCTCTTTTAGTTTAAAGCCATTCCCCATTGTCCTATCACCGTTAGCATGCAATAAGTCACTCTTGTTCTTGTTTTTAGCTCCTTTTATAGACAGAAAAATTGTAACAAGGTCTGCCTTCCCCACTCTAGACAAGCCCAGAGCTTGCTCAGCCTTTCTCTGTTGCGAAGGTTCTCCAGCCCAGCCTTACATCCCTCCAGTGCTTCACCCAATGCAGGATGAAGAATTGTAGATGGGGCCCCAGGAATAATTTCAACTGCTGCTAATTTACCCTACAAGTCTGTCAAGCCCTTTCCTGTGCCTACATGGCTGACATGAGGTCTCATGGTAGATCTGCACGATGCTTTGGCTTTCCTTGCACAGCATGCAGTGGCAGGGTGGGGGTAGACCCATAATGTAACATAGAAAAGCAAGATCGTGTTACCGTGCCTCTGACTCCATGCTGCTCATGCCAGAGATCCTCCAACATGGCAGTATGTAGCAGGTCACCTCCTTTCCCAAAGGGGACCCATGGAAGCAATGGGTTCAGGAACTGCTGAGGGATCATCAGGGCCTTTGGAAATGGAGAGCTGGGAACGAGTGGTAGTTGGAGAGCATGGTGTCCCCCCTTGGATGCCCAGCCCCAAAGGATAAGGGGCCAGGCCAGAGAGCAGCAGCAGATGCACGTGCATCTGGCATGGCTGTGCTGTGGTCAGTGTCTCAGATGCAGCTGTGATCAGCTTCTTTGCTTTGTGCTTCCAGAGTATCGAGAACGCCAGTTCCTCACTGGCCACATTCCACCCATCTGGATACGTGACCTGCTGGCAGAAGATGGGACATATAAGGAGCCTGTATGGTAAGAGCTTTGGGAACTGATAGCGTGACCCCCTGAGCTCCCATTTGTCTGCGAGGAGCCCCTTCCTCGGCCCTTGGGCACGCTGAGCTCCCTCCAGGCTCCTGCTGCTCTCCAACAAGCTCCCCTTGTTGCTTGCAGTGTTCTGCCGCCTATTGGAATGAGACGGGCAGAGAGACGCCCGGAGATGAAGGAGAGGAAGGAAGAAGTCAAGCTTCCTCCTTTGCTTGGACAGCTGGGAACATCACAGGTACTTGCACTGGGGTGATGGGTCAAGAAACACAGCTCTATGGAGAGGGAATCCCAGGAAGAGCCCTCCAGACCAGTTCATCCCCTCTGTTATTGTGGCACTTCGTTTCCTTATGGCGATGTGGGCTCCCATCTGCCTCTACTTCTCACACAGGCAAGGATACTCTTCAGAACACCCCAAGTCCAGCAGCGGTTCACCTCTCCTAAGAGCACCACACAGGAGAGGGAGAAGCCACGACCAGTAAAAATCTCCAGCAAGAAATCTAGCGAGGAGATTACGTGCCAGCTTCCTCGAGCAGAAAAAAGGAGGACAGTGGCCCCTTCAGCACACATCGCAGCGTGTGCATAGAAAATTGCAGCGTGTGCATAGAAACTGGTTCCACTGTTGGCTTGGGCTGTCCATTGTGGAACCAGCAAACAGCAGGCCCTGTGGACTTCAGGAACCACCTTTGTAGCCCCTCACAACCAAAACTTTCTCCATATTCCCACTGAAACATGGCGCATCACATTCTCCAGATTTAGGGAGGGAAATGAGGATGAGAGAGGAACTGGAAGACTGAGATTCTGGAAGAAGGAAATGTATGAGGGTCCAGCATGAAGCTGTGCATAGAAAATATCTATGTGGGATTTGCTTTATCATGGTGCTGACCATGCAGATTCTTTGCATAGATCTGTATTGCAGCTCAGGAGCTGGAGAGGCCTACAAAGCCTTTGGTGGGCAGTTTGATATAAGTCATTCCCTAAGATCTAACAGCTCTCCTGGGTGCTTCCAGGCTCTGTGTGTGTGTGCTGCCTGGCACAGGCCGCACAGAGCTCTCCCTCCGGCCCATTCCAATGCTAGGCCCCGGTGTAGAGATGCAGGCCAAGCCGACAGGGCTGACGCAGGGCCTGCCCAAATCCAGCCCAGACAACCCAAATATAGCCTCCCCTTCCCCTTCCACATCAGGTTGGGAAGCAGCAATGAGAAGCTGATTGCACCCTTCCCTACAAGCCAGTGAATCTTTATATCATTTGGTTCGAGGGGATCTGAGATATCTTCCATTTCCAACCCCCCTGCCATGGGCTGGCCGCCCATCACCAGCTCATTCTTGCCAAGGCCCCATTCTTGGCAATGGGCAGCATTGCCAGGGCCTCGCTGCCCTGAGTAAAGAATTTCCTACAACATCTAGCCTAAATTTCCCCTCTTTTAGTTTAAACCCATTCCCCATTGTCTTATCACCGTTAGCATGCATAAAGTCACTCTTGTTCTTCTTTTTAGCTCCTTTTATAGACAGAAAGCTTGCCACAAGGTCTGCCTGCGGCCTTCCCCACTCTGGACAAGCCCAGAGCTCGCTCAGCCTTTCTCTGTTGCGAAGGTTCTCCAGCCCAGCCCCACATCCCTCCAGTGCTTCACCCAAGGCAGGATGTAGAACTGTACATGGGGCCCCAGGAATAATTTCAACTGCTGTTAATTTACCCTACAAGTCTGGCAAGCACATTTCCTGTGCGTACATGGCTGACGTGAGGACCCATAGTAGATCTGCACGATGCTTTGTCTTTCCTTGCACAGCAGGCAGTAGCAGGGTGGGGGAAGACCCCACCATGCCCAGCACAGCCCCCTACCCGGGTAGCAAGAAGCCTGGCAGGGTGGTGACGTGGGCAGGGTGGGGCCCTGCAGCCCCTTTGTGACATGGGCTGAATTCACAATGGGGCAGCACAGCTCACCCTTATCCCTGCCCTGCCCACAGCTCCCACCTCACACTTCCCTGAGAGGTGGAGGTGAACCCAGACGCGAGTTGCTGCTCTCGCCAGCGCTCTTCTCTCAGCAGCTGCTCTGCAGCGAGGAGGTGAAGGCAAAGGCAAGCAGTGCGATAGTGCTGGGTGTGTTTGGAGACGTGCAGAGGACGAGTGCAGGATCTCTGTGGTTGGTAAGAAAATTTGGACTCTTCCCTTGGTTGCAGACCAGCTCTGGGCAGCGCCTCAGGGCAGGACATGGAGGCACTGAAGGCTGTGGGGAGGGAGCCTGGGCTGTGGGTGATGGGGAGGCCGGCCGCCCTTGTGAGCAGCGATGGCTTTCTTGCTGGAGATCCCCTCTCACTTCTGTGTCCTTCTTGCAGATCACAAGCCTGACACTCTTGATCTAAGCCTGCAAAGGGCCAACTGAACTGAATCTAAACTAAAACTCAACTAAAATGAATCAGAGGAAGGTCTATGTACCTCCAAGGTAATGATCTTTGCTTCTGTAGCCCAGAGTGCCCAGAGGTGTCCAAGCTCTTGTTGCCAGGCCCAGTCTCATGAGTTGGTGTGCACGCACAGAGTCAAAGTAGTGAGTCTCCTTGCAGCCCCTGGCCACTGCAGCTTCTCTGGGATGGGGGCTCTTCTTCCTCCTTCCATTCCTCCCTCTGTGGGAGCGACTCTGAGGAAGGTCCATTTTCCATAAAGCTGCTTCTGCTCCCTCCCTTTCCAATTGGGCGAAGCAGAAAAGCACAAACAAGCAACAGACCAAAGCCAAGATGCTGACATTTTCCATCTGAGCTTTGTTTCCAAATACTACCTGGTTGTATATTCTGCTTCACAAAACTGAAGACAAGAGTCAGCAGTCCCAGTCTGGAGCAGCTCTGTGAGCAGCTTCGTTCCAGAGGCTGCAGCGGACTACACTTGTCCCTTCGTGTAACCGCTGCCTCTCCTTTATTTGCAGCTTTTGTCCCAAGGTTGAGGTGCCAAAATTTGTAAAGGAAGATGTCGCAGAGCAAAAAGGTACCGTGCTACCATGTAGATGTAACATAGAAAAGGAAGATTGTGTTACCGTGCCTCTGACTCCACGCTGCTCATGCCAGTGATTCTCCAACATGGCAGTATGTAGCAGGTCACCTCCTTTCCCAAAGGGGACCCATGGAAGCAATGGGTTCAGGAACTGCTGAGGGATCATCAGGGCCTTTGGAAATGGAGAGCTGGGAAAGAGTGGTAGTTGGAGAGCACGGTGTCCCCCCTAGGATGCCCAGCCCCAAAGGATAAGGGGCCAGGCCAGAAAGCAGCAGCAGATGCACGTGCATCTGGCATGGCTGTGCTGTGGTCAGTGTCTCAGATGCAGCTGTGATCAGCTTCTTTGCTTTGTGCTTCCAGAGTATCGAGAACGCCAGTTCCTCACTGGCCACATTCCACCCATCTGGATACGTGACCTGCTGGCAGAAGATGGGACCTATAAGGAGCCTGTATGGTAAGAGCTTTGGGAACTGATAGTGTGACCCCCTGAGCTCCCATTTGTCTGCGAGGAGCCCCTTCCTCGGCCCTTGGGCACGTTGAGCTCCCTCCAGGCTCCTGCTGTTCTCCAACATGCTCCCCGTGTTGCTTGCAGTGTGCTGCCGCCTATTGCAAAGAAACGGGCAGAGAGACGCCCGGAGATGAAGGAGAGGAAGGAAGAAGTCAAGCTTCCTCCTCTGCCTGGCCAGCGGGGAACATCACAGGTACTTGCACTGGGGTGATGGGTCAAGAAACACAGCTCTATGGAGAGGGAATCCCGGGAAGAGCCCTCCTGACCAGTTCATCCCCTCTGTTATTGTGGCACTTGGTTTCCTTATGGTGATGTGGGCTCCCATCTGCCTCTACTTCTCACACAGGCAAGGACACACTTCACAACACCCCAAGTCCAGCAGCGGTTCACCTCTCTGAAGAGCACCACACAGGAGAGGGAGAAGCCACGACCAGTAAAAATCTCCAGCAAGAAATCTAGCGAGGAGATTACGTGCCAGCTTCCTCGAGCAGAGAAGAGGACAGTGGCCCCTCCAGCACACATGGCAGCGCCCAAGTAAGTGTGCAGCAGCTCCCAGCAAGGCTTGGCAGAAGCCACGGGCAGTGAATGACCAAGTGTGGGGTCAGGGGAGCATGAAGCTCATCCCACCATGACGGGTGCTGGGGCTCCAAGGCAGCATGGGGTGCAGAGGTGGCAGTGGGCAGGTACTGGGGAAGGCTGCATCTCAAACAGGGTGTGAACAGGAGTTTCTCTCTGCTGTTGCAGTCACCAGTCACTGTGGGCGAGACATGTCCTGTCCACCTTGGAGTCATACAAGGTGAACCGGGAAGGATGGAGGAAGAAGGTGGAGCAAAACTGGCTCCATGCTGGCCGTCCCAAGGAGTACATCAGGTAAATATCTGCAGCAGCAACAGGATTTTCCGGCAGTGGCCAGTGCCTCCCTCGCCCTGCCAGCAGAGCTGGGAGGGACTGCCTTACCCTTAGAGCCTGGTGCCATAGAAAGCAGCATGCTCCTGAGGCTGTGCCCTAGAGCCAGAGCTGCCTTCCAGCCCAGGAGATGTGAGAAGGCAGAACTGGGGTCAGAGGGTGGGTGGGTGCTGCTGGGAGTTGGCTCTGCCTTTCCACTCCATGGAGACCATCCCACCACTGGGTTGGTAAGGACGCCCAGGCATCTTGCCTGGAGGACCCATCCCTACCTGGTCCCACATCCCAGCGCTGGGATGATGAGCTTCACGTGTGTCACACGAATGCAGCTGGTCCCTCATACTCTGCTGAAAGTGAGCAGGATATCTCTGCCATCTTCTTTGTGATTCCAAGTGCGCATCTTTGCTTCTCCCCTTACAGCTTTGTGAAGAAGATGGAGCTGCATGAAGCCAATGAAAAACACAAGGGCAAATGAGAGACCATCAGGCGGGCGCAGTGCAACCAGCTCATACTGTGCCCACTCACACCATGGCCATGAAATTGAAGCCCCAAGATTGGCAGTACCGGGGCTGAGAGGAGCCATATTGATACTGTAGATAACTCCCTTATTACCATCATTGCCTCTGCTGTAACAGCAAAGCAGAGCCAAATAAAGATCATTGGAACACCTTATAAGTTGGGGGTTTGTCATCGCTTGTCTTGCGCCATGTTCACCTGCAGGTCTTTGGGAAGGGCAGCCTGCTAGGTCCTGCAAGGACCGTATGCAATGAGGAGGAACTACTGAGTCCTTTGAGGGGAGCCGGGCCCTGGGGAGAAAGCTTTACAGATCGGAGAGCCTGTCAATCTCCAACCACATCAACTTTAACAAGTGCAAGTGCTGAGTTCTTCTCCTAGTATGTTGCAACCCTGGCTCTGTGTACAGACTGGGGGACGAGAGGCACTCTAGGAAGGGATGTTGGGTTTGTAGAGCCCAGAGAAAAGGAGGTGGAGGGAAGGCCCCATGGCAGCTTGCAGCTCCATTGTATTGGCCTGCAGCTCCATTGTGGTGGCCAGCAGCTCCTCACAGGGCCTGCAGCTGCCTCCCAGGACAGCGGAGGGGCAAAGCTGGGCAGTCCCTTAAGAAAATCTGCACTAATGGGGTATTTGATGTATTGTACTTTCTTCAAGAATATCCATCTGTCTGGCAAAGATCCTCCATGGGCTGTCAGAGAATCACAGAATCACAGAATTACCCGGGTTGGAAGGGACCTCAAGGATCATGTAGTTCCAACCCCCCTGCCTAGCAGGGCCACCAAACATACACATTTACTAGATCAGGTTGTCCAAGGCCCCGTCCAACCTGGTCTTGAACACCTCCAAGGACGAGGATATCTGCACTGACATACATAACTTCCTTTTACTACGACTTCTGTCCTCGCTCCCTGTGGCATTTTTGCCCTAACAATTTTTCACAGAGCTTCACAGACTGGTTCCACTGTTGACTTGGGCTGTCCATTGTGGAACCAGCAAACAGCAGGCCCTGTGGACTACAGGAACCACATTTGTAGCCCCTCAAAACCAAAATTTCCTGCATATTCACATTAGAACATGGCACATCACATTCCCCACATTTAGGAAGGGAAATGAGGATGAGGGAGGAACTCAAAAAGGAGAAGACTGAGATTCTGGAAGAAGGACATGCAGGAGGGTCCAGCATGATGCTGCGGGTGGGAATTATCTATGGGATGTGTTTTATCAGGTACTGACCATGCAGATTCTTTGCATAGATCTGTACTGCAGCTCAGGAGCTGGAGAGGCCTACAAAGCCTTTGGTGGACAGTTTGATATAAGTCATTCCCTAAGATCTAAATGCTCTCCTGGGTGCTTCCAGGCTCTGTGTGTGTGTGCTGCCTGGCACAGGCCGCACAGAGCTCTCCCTCCGGCCCATCCCAATGCTAGGCCCCGGTGTAGAGATGCAGGCCAAGCCGACAGGGCTGACGCAGGGCCTGCCCAAATCCAGCCCAGACAACCCAAATTCAGCCGCCCCTTCCCCTTCCACATCAGGTTGGGAAGCAGGAATGAGAAGCTGATTGCAGCCTTCCCTACAAGCCAGTGAATCTTTATATCATTTGGTTCGAGGGGATCTGAGAGATCTTCCATTTCCAACCCCCCTGCCATGGGCTGGCCGCCCATCACCAGCTCATTCTTGCCAAGGCCCCATTCTTGGCAATGGGCAGCACTGCCAGGGCCTCGCTGCCCTGAGTAAAGAATTTCCTACAACATCTAGCCTAAATTTCCCCTCTTTTAGTTTAAACCCATTCCCCATTGTCTTATCACCGTTAGCATGCAAAAAGTCACTCTTGTTCTTCTTTTTAGCTCCTTTTATAGACAGAAAGCTTGCCACAAGGTCTGCCTGCGGCCTTCCCCACTCTGGACAAGCCCAGAGCTCGCTCAGCCTTTCTCTGTTGCGAAGGTTCTCCAGCCCAGCCCCACATCCCTCCAGTGCTTCACCCAAGGCAGGATGTAGAACTGTACATGGGGCCCCAGGAATAATTTCAACTGCTGCTAATTTACCCTACAAGTCTGGCAAGCACATTTCCTGTGCGTACATGGCTGACGTGAGGACCCATAGTAGATCTGCACGATGCTTTGGCTTTCCTTGCACAGCAGACAGTGGCAGGGTGGGGGAAGACCCCACCATGCCCAGCACAGCCCCCTACCCAGGTAGCAAGAAGCCTGGCAGGATGGTGACGTGGGCAGCGTGGGGCCCTGCAGCCCCTTTGTGACATGGGCTGGATTCACAATGGGGCAGCACAGCTCACCCTGATCCCTGCCCTGCCCCACAGCTCCCACCTCACACTTCCCTGAGAGGTGGAGGTGAACCCAGACGCGAGTTGCTGCTCTCGCCAGCGCTCTTCTCTCAGCAGCTGCTCTGCAGCGAGGAGGTGAAGGCAAAGGCAAGCAGTGCGATAGTGCTGGGTGTGTTTGGAGACGTGCAGAGGACGAGTGCAGGATCTCGGTGGTTGGTAAGAAGATTTGGACTCTTCCCTTGGTTGCAGACCAGCTCTGGGCAGCGCCTCAGGGCAGGACATGGAGGCACTGAAGGCTGTGGGGAGGGAGCCTGGGCTGTGGGTGATGGGAAGGCCGGCCGCCCTTGTGAGCAGCGATGGCTTTCTTGCTGGAGATCCCCTCTCACTTCTGTGTCCTTCTTGCAGATCACAAGCCTGACACTCTTGATCTAAGCCTGCAAAGGGCCAACTGAACTGAATCTAAACTAAAACTCAACTAAAATGAATCAGAGGAAGGTCTATGTACCTCCAAGGTAATGATCTTTGCTTCTGTAGCCCAGAGTGCCCAGAGGTGTCCAAGCTCTTGTTGCCAGGCCCAGTCTCATGAGTTGGTGTGCACGCACAGAGTCAAAGTAGTGATTCTCCTTGCAGCCCCTGGCCACTGCAGCTTCTCTGGGATGGGGGCTCTTCTTCCTCCTTCCATTCCTCCCTCTGTGAGAGCGACTCTGAGGAAGGTCCATTTTCCATAAAGCTGCTTCTGCTCCCTCCCTTTCCAATTGGGCGAGGCAGAAAAGCACAAACAAGCAACAAACCAAAGCCAAGATGCTGACATTTTCCATCTGAGCTTTGTTTCCAATACTACCTGGTTGTATATTCTGCTTCACAAAACTGAAGACAAGAGTCAGCAGTCCCAGTCTGGAGCAGCTCTGTGAGCAGCTTCGTCCCAGAGGCTGCAGAGGACTACACTTGTCCCTTCGTGTAACCGCTGCCTCTCCTTTATTTGCAGCTTTTGTCCCAAGGTTGAGGTGCCAAAATTTGTAAAGGAAGATGTCGCAGAGCAAAAAGGTACCGTGCTACCATGTTGATGTAACATAGAAAAGCAAGATTGTGTTACCGTGCCTCTGACTCCACGCTGCTCATGCCAGTGATTCTCCAACATGGCAGTATGTCGCAGATCACCTCCTTTCCCAAAGGGGACCCATGGAAGCAATGGGTTCAGGAACTGCTGAGGGGATCAGCAGGGCCTTTGGAAATGGAGAGCTGGGAACGAGTGGTAGTTGGAGAGCACGGTGTCCCCCCTAGGATGCCCAGCCTTAAGAGATAAGGGGCCAGGCCAGAGAGCAGCAGCAGATGCACGTGCATCTGGCATGGCTGTGCTGTGGTCAGTGTCTGAGATGCAGCTGTGATCAGCTTCTTTGCTTTGTGCTTCCAGAGTATCGAGAACGCCAGTTCCTCACTGGCCACATTCCACCCATCTGGATACGTGACCTGCTGGCAGAAGATGGGACCTATAAGGAGCCTGTATGGTAAGAGCTTTGGGAACTGATAGCGTGACCCCCTGAGCTACCACTTGTCTGCGAGGAGCCCCTGCCTCGGCCCTTGGGCACGTTGAGCTCCCTCCAGGCTCCTGCTGCTCTCCAACAAACTCCCTGTGTTGCTTGCAGTGTGCTGCCGCCTATTGGAATGAGACGGGCAGAGAGACGCCCGGAGATGAAGGAGAGGAAGGAAGAAGTCAAGCTTCCTCCTTTGCTTGGACAGCTGGGAACATCACAGGTACTTGCACTGGGGTGATGGGTCAAGAAACACAGCTCTATGGAGAGGGAATCCCAGGAGAGCCCTCCTGACCAGTTCATCCCCTCTGTTATTGTGGCACTTGGTTTCCTTATGGTGATGTGGGCTCCCATCTGCCTCTACTTCTCACACAGGCAAGGACGCACTTCACAACACCCCAAGTCCAGCAGCGGTTCACCTCTCCTAAGAGCACCACACAGGAGAGGGAGAAACCGCGACCAGTAAAAATCTCCAGCAAGAAATCTAGTGAGGAGATTACGTGCCAGCTTCCTCAAGCAGAGAAGAGGACAGTGGCCCCTCCAGCACACATGGCAGCGCCCAAGTAAGTGTGCAGCAGCTCCCAGCAAGGCTTGGCAGAAGCCACGGGCTGAGAATGACCAAGTGTGGGGTCAGGGGAGCATGAAGCTCATCCCACCATGACGGGTGCTGGGGCTCCAAGGCAGCATGGGGTGCAGAGGTGGCAGTGGGCAGGTACTGGGGAAGGCTGCATCTCAAACATGGTGTGAACAGGAGTTTCTCTCTGCTGTTGCAGTCACCAGTCACTGTGGGCGAGACATGTCCTGTCCACCTTGGAGTCATACAAGGTGAACCGGGAAGGATGGAGGAAGAAGGTGGAGCAAAACTGGCTCCATGCTGGCCGACCAAAGGAGTACATCAGGTAAATATCTGCAGCAGCAACAGGATTTTCCTGCAGTGGCCAGTGCCTCCCTCGCCCTGCCAGCAGAGCTGGGAGGGACTGCCTTACCCTTAGAGCCTGGTGCCATAGAAAGCAGCATGCTCCTGAGGCTGTGCCCTTGAGCCAGAGCTGCCTTCCAGTTCAGGAGATGCGAGAAGGCAGGACTTGGGGTCAGAGGGTGGGTGGGTGCTGCTGGGATTTGGCTCTGCCTTTCCACTCCATGGAGACCATCCCACCCCTGGGATGGTAAGGACACCGAGGCATCTTGCCTGGAGGACCCGTCCCTACCTGGTCCTACATCCCAGCCCTGGGTTGATGAGCTTCACGTGTGTCACAGCAATGCAGCTGGTCCCTCATACTCTGCTAAGGGTGAGCAGGATATCTCTGCCTTCTTCTTTGTGATTCCAAGTGCACATCTTTGCTTCTCCCCTTACAGCTTTGTGAAGAAGATGGAGCTCCATGAAGCCAATGAAAAACACAAGGGCAATTGAGAGACCATCAGGCGGGCGCAGTGCAACCAGCTCATACTGTGCCCACTCACACCATGGCCATGAAATTGAAGCCCCAAGATTGGCAGTACCGGGGCTGAGAGGAGCCATATTGATACTGTAGATAACTCCCTTATTACCATCATTGCCTCTGCTGTAACAGCAAAGCAGAGCCAAATAAAGATCATTGGAACACCTTATAAGTTGGGGGTTTGTCATCGCTTGTCTTGTGCCATGTTCACCTGCAGGTCTTTGGGAAGGGCAGTCTGCTAGGTCCTGCAAGGACAGTATGAATCGAGGAACTATGGAGTCCCTTGAGGGAAGCAAGGCCTTCGGCTGAAGGCTTTACAAATCAGAGAGTCTGGCAGTCTCCAACCACATCAACTTTAACAAGTGCAAGTGCTGAGTTCTTCCCCTAGGATGGTCTAGCCCTGGCTCTGTGTACAGACTAGGGGACAAGAGGCACCCTAGGAAGGGATGTGTGGGCTCTGGCTGACCACATTTACTTGGGTTGTAGAGCCCAGAGCACAGGAGGTGGAGGGAAGGCCCATGGCAGCCTGCAGCTCCATCGTGGTGGCCTGCAGCTCCATCGTCATGGCCTGCAGCTCCTCCCAGGACAGTGGAGGGGCAAAGCTGAGCAGTCCCTTAGGTAAATCCATGTAGGTATTTCATTTGTTATACTTCCTTCAAGAATATCCATCTGTCCGGCAAAGATCCTCCATGTGCTCTTGAGGATATCTGCACTGCCACACATCATTTCCTTCTAGTATGATTCCTGTGTCCTCTCTCCCTGTGGCATTTTTGCCCAAACAAGTTTTCACAGAGGTATTACCAGCTTCACAGACTGGTTCTACTGTTGGCTTGGGCTGTCCATTATGGAACCAGCACAGAGCAAGCCCTGTGGACTACAGGAACCACCTTTGTAGCCCCTCACAAGCAAAGCTTTCTGCATATTCCCATTGGAACATGGTACATCACATTCCCCACATTTAGGGAGCTAAATGAGGATGAGAAACTTGAAAAGGAGAAGATTGAGATTCCAGAAGAAGGAAATGTATGAGTGTCCAGCCTGATACTGCGGGTGGGAAGTATCTATGGGGATGTGCTTTATCATGGTGCTGACCATGCAGATCCTTTGCATAGATCTGTATTGCAGCTCAGGAGCTGGAGAGGCCTACAAAGCGTTTGGACTGCAGTTTTATATAAATCATTCCCTAAGATCTAACAGCTCTCCTGGGTGCTTCCAGGCTCTGTGTGTGTATGCTGCCTGGCATAGGCCGCACAGAGCTCTCCCTCCGGCCCATCCCAATGCTAGGCCCCGGTGTGGAGATGCAGGCCGAGCTGACAGGGCTGGCTCAGGGCCTGCCTGAATCCAGCCCTGCCTGCTCGAATACAGCGCAAAAGGATGAGCAAAAAGGAGCAAAAGAGGTGAATATGCTCCAAAAGGAGCAAAAGAGGTGAAGGGAAGGCCCCATGGCAGCCTGCAGCTCTACTGTGGTGGCCTGCAGGTCCTGACGGTGCCTGCAGCTTCCTCCCAGGACAGCGGAGGGTCCAAGCTGAGCAGTCCTTTAGGAAATTGACATAACCACCAGTTAACCCAACTTATCCTGAGACCTCGACCATCCGGGTGAGAGTGACATATTCATGGATGCCATGACATCTCTGCGTCACACTCCTTATATACCATCCTAATTCCCATGCAGACGTGTACATCCACTACCCAAAACGCGATGCACACGAGAGGACCCATATACACACCTACCTAATCCCCCCGCCCACTAACTCCCTATCCTACATGCCGTAACTTAGCTATTCTGGAACACTCTATCTCCTCAGAACTACTGCATGCACTCATAAATCCTTACAAAGACAACTTAGTACCCCAACAAGAAAATCTGCACTAATGACCATGCAGATTCTTTGCATAGATCTGTATTGCAGTTCAGGAGCTGGAGAGGCCTAAAAAGCCTTTGGACGGCAGTTTGATATAAAACATTCCCTAAGATCTAACAGCTCTCCTGGGTGCTTCCAGGTCAAAGCTATTTACGCGCTGACCTTCAAGGCCTGGGGCCACATCACTTTGTCTTAACAGGTATTCTGAAAGATAGAATCTTCTGTGGGCTGTCAGTTACGTGCAGTGTACGTATAATGCACTTTTACATGATAATGGCAGTGCATTGCTTACAGAGTGTAACTACTTCTCTGCACCCCTCCATCTCACCTGTTCAGCACAGTTTTGCACTCTGCTTTGCTGTGTGAGCCCCGAAATCACCAATAATACTCCCTTTTGGCTGCAGCTCTGGACAGATGCTACATTGCTTGAGGAGGGGTGAAGCACGGCCAATAAATAATCTGTGCTCAGAGAGGCTGATTGTTGGGATTAGTGCTTCAGATGTTCTTAACATCTGCAATTCCAGAACAGTCCCAAATTCATCAGCACTGGAACCTGGAAGGCAGCAGCAAGGCTGGTAAGAGCTCTCACTATGGGTTTGTTTTTGCTGTAGATGGTTAGGAATGCAAAAGGGAGTTTTCCTCCCATGCAAGTATTTCAGCTCTTCTAAATGTCTGTGATAGCTCTTCTTGGTTGTGTCTGATTCCCAAGACTAATAAGGGGCTTCAAGTCTTTATGGACTGGATACATAGACAGAGCAAGGCTGAGAATGTAGATCACTGTGAGGACCCTATTGAGCAGGCATGATGGAATGGGTCAGTCCTGAAAGTTGCAGAGCTCCCCTTGCAGAATGCTCAGTGGAGACCTCATTGCGCTCTACAGTTCCTGAAATGAGGTTGTGGTGAAGTGAGGGTTGGCTGCTTCTCCCAGGTAACAGATACAGGTTGAGAGGTGATGGCCTCAAGTTGTGCCAGGGGAGGCTCAAGTTGATCTTAGTGATCTTTTTCAACCTTAATGATTCTGTGATTCTATGAATTCCTTGCATTCAGGAGGTGGGATGAGGGTGCTTGTGGGCACTGACAAGTCCCAGAGTTTGAGTCCAGCTCTTGCTTTGAATACATGGTCCTGGGAATGGGAACGAGAAGGAGGAAAGGCATTACTGTGGGCTAGACATTGGGACATTGGTTTCTTTCCCTATACATAACCAGTCCATCCCTGCTGCTCTGCTGGTCTGAGCTTTGTTACTCTGTGTTAGCAGAAGACTGGTCTCTGTCTTGACTTCCCTCCTGGTTCCTACTCTTTTGTGTATATATATATATCTGTGTGTGTGTATGTATTAATCTCCTGCACTAGTGTAATTTTGTTTAATTATTTTTTTCCTTTATCAGAGGGTTTTGTGAGCTTTTTGTTTATGGAGACAGACAGCACAAGGGATGAGAAGAGAATTCTCAGCAGCCATGGAGGGGTTACAGCTGCGGGTAAGGCTTTGTTCCATTCAAATCAAAATCTCCCCCTTTCCTTCACATCCTCCAGCAGCTACCAGGGAGGAAAACACCAGCCACATCCATATATAGCGATCCTGTTAGCTGGGAATGACTCTTGGCTATCAGCGCAGGGGAACTCCAGAAGGCTGTCTGCACAGGATTAAGCACAGAGCATGCTTTAAGCTTCCCCACCTCCCCTTCGTTCAAACAGCCCTCACCACCCCCTCCCAAACCTGCCCGAGGATGGCTGGCTGGAGGCACACAGGGGCTGCCCATCTCATGAGTTAATCGCCTCCTGTTCAGATGTCAGAAGGAGATGAAGCTGCTATAAATAGTTCGTGAAGCCCTCATGCTTTCAGCTGTGATTCACACACGTGGCAGAGAAGCATTAGGGAGAATTAACATTCAGTCTCTCAGGCACTTTCCTGAGAGAAAAATCCATTCTGTCCCTGTCACTTAATCTCCTTGCCCAGGGGAGATCAGCAGCACTTTCTGGAGGGCCTGCATGGGTAAAATGGACAGGGAAACTTGGAGCAGAACTATTAAGGACGAAAGACCATTCAGCTGGAGTAACTGAGAAGCGCCTTCCTGTGACAAGCAGCTACATTTAGGAGCATGGCTAAGAACTGTGCTCCACCCTTACTGGGGCTGAGGTCAGACAGCCTGGATTTGTTATGGCACGCACACACTGAGATGCCTGACAATGTCCTCTGGGACTGAGACAGCTTCTGGTGATGGTATGTGCTGGGATTGGATGAGTACGGGGAGAGGTCAGAATGGTGTACCTAAATGTGTATGTGAAACTCCCACTCCTTCCCCTCCATCATGAGCTCAGTGAGAAGATGTAGTATGCAGAAGCTGTGTGCGCTTGTTCCCCATGTGTGTTTGTATTCATTCCTATGTGCCTAAGTGCTTGGTAGCCCCCCTTACCCTGCCTTGCTTTGTCTGTGCTACTAGCAATGTGGGTTATTCAGTAATGTGAGATGCAAAAACAGCCCTCAGTGGTCTGGGGAGTTTGGGGTTTGTGAGATGTGTCCAATGTGTATATCAGAAAATCTTGTTCTTTCACTGAGCTCTTAGAGGTGCAGGAATCAGCTTCTCAGTGAAACAAGGAAAGTGGTCAGAGAAACTGTGGCTTGATGGTTGTCAGCTTATTATGATGGAAATTAATTCAAGAAGGCAAAGAGGGCCTCGTACCACTCCTTACTGCAAGGCCAGGTTGAATGGGGCCCTGGGCAGCCTAATTGGGGCAGGGGGCAACCAGCCCATAACAGGGGGTTAGAACTGGATAGGGTGTAAGGCCCCCTCCAACCTATTCTATGATTCGATAATCTCATTATAGCTCTAGGAAATGTCTGTCAATATAAACTGAAGCCTGCCATTGTGGGGATGATTAAAGAGAATTCAGTATATGGGTTTTTCCTCGGTGCCTAATAAGGCACTATAAGAGATTGTTTGTATATAACTAAAAGGTGCCCCAGAGGTATTCCCATCTCTAGGAACATGGGATTTAGTCTAATAGACAGAATATGGGTTGCATGTTTCCTGTGCTAGGTTTGGGCCTGAGAATGGGTCTGTAGGGAACTGTATCTGAAGCCATCGTTGAAGTCTTAATGATGTTATGGAACAATCTGGAGCATGTTTCAGCTTCAGAAATCTATGTGACTAAAGGGCATCAGATTTGCAACTCAGAATTGCAGCCCAGAGTTTCAGCAGGGATGAGATGCCCCAAATCTTCTATACTATCCTTTAACCCCAAAAGAGGGGGGGAGGGCGGGGGGGAAGAAAGGAAAAAGGCCATGTGGAAATCTGTAGGGATTATTTTAGTCCATCTATACTACAGCTGTGTCCAGACAACCTGAAACAGCTTTGTGGTGTAGACCATACTGGATGCAAACTGCAGGCTGTATGTTATAGAACATTAATTGCCAAACTTTCTGAAGCACTCTGTTTACTTCTTATAGTCAGTGCAAGAGCAGAGCTCATGCTTATGGACCTAATCATTTGTCATCTGTTCCTTATTTCTGTATAACATTTGTATAGTTGTATTACCAACCTGGATGGCCTCCAGTGTTGAGAGATCTGCATCAACCCAAAACATTAGCTGGTTTTCTGAAGCATGGCCTCTGTAAATGTCAGGCTTGCAGATGGTATATGATATAATGAGACTTGCAGGTGCAAAGCAGAAGGGCATTACATGGTGCAAAGTTCCATCTTTCATTTAGAAAAGCTGGATCTGCTCAGACTGGTGGCTGCCATGAACAGATGCTGGACTCTGGGGTTGGAAAATATATCCAGGAATAAGTTGTGGTGGTTGAGAAGGGATGAAATGAGAGCTATAAAAGAATCCTTTCAGCTTGCATAGTGAGATTCATCTCCAGGAAGGGCAAAAGGCAAGCTCTCAGTGTGTGAGTGATACATTTCCATGAGAACCAATAGGACCTACAAGGTGAGGAGAGTATGTCTTGCAGTGAAAGTCAAGAAACCATCAATGGTTCTGATTATTGCAGTGCCTATGGCTAGCTGGGTCATAAGAGTACTGGATTTAGTCCATGGCCCTCCAGCAGCTGTATTGTCTGCATGTGCCTTTTTCACCTATCCAATCTATGCAAGACTGTTTTCCCCTCTCTTTTACCCCTCTGAGATCATATATTCTGTGCTTTCAGCAAGCATCCAGCAGTCGAGGCCTCCTCAAGCTCTCTGTTATGGAAGTGAAGTGGATTCATGTGTTGGTCATCTTCTTCTTCCTGCTATCTGTTGCTATGACAGGCTGCTTCCTGTGGCAATACAGCCTCCCCAGGGTGGAGCCCAGTGAGTAGACAGCCTTAAGGCTGATCAATAAATGTCTTTCTTCCCTTGTGAACATCTTACTCCATTGAGAAGACTGCACTCAATTTTACCACATTAGCTGGTACAAGAACACAGAAAATTGGGTTGAGGAGATACTGTTTAATTCTTCCAGTGTCCAGAGGTGCTCATACACAAAAGAAAATTGAGGTGGGGAGGAACATCTTCATTTCCTGATGGATTTGCTGATACTTCTGGCTTTCATAGAATCTCAGAATCATTTATGTTGGAAAAATCCTCAAAGATCATCAAGTCCAACTGCAAACCCAGCACTGCCATGTCCACCACTAAACCAAGCCCCTTAGCAACACATCTCTTAAATGCCCCTGGGAATGGTGACTCAACTACTTCACTGGGCAACATGTTCCAATGCTTCACAACCCTTTCAGCGAAGAGTTTTTTCCTGATATTCAGTATAAACCTACCCAGCACAACTTATGTCTGTTTCCTTATGTTCTGTCCCTTGTTGTTTGGGAGGAGAGAGTGACCACCCCCACCTCACTACAACATTCTTTGAAGTAGTTATAAAGAGCAATAATGTCTCCCGTGAGCCATCTTTTATCTGGGATAGCTTTATTCACATCAACTCTTAGGGTCCAGCCACCCAGCCAGTTCTTCACCCAGTGAGGTGTTTACCCATCCAAGCCACAAACAGCCAGTTTCTCCAATAGAAAGCTATGAGAAACTGGCAAAAGATTTACTTAAAATCTTGGCAGAGAACATCCATAGCCTTTCACTCATCCATTCAGCAGGTCACTTTCTCATAGAAGGAGATCAAGTTGGTCAAGTGGGACAAACCTTTCATAAACCCATGTCTAATGTCCTGATTACCTGTTTGTCCTGTATGTGCTGCATGATGGCACTCAAGATGATCTGTTCCATAACATTCCCCAGCACCAAAGTCAAACTGACAGGCATGTAGTTCTCCAGGTCCTCATTCTGGCCCATCTTTAACATAGATTATTTGGTATATCAAGGGAAAAGACATTTTATTTCACATTCTCTATGGGTTTGCTTCCTTTCCAATTCCTGTAATCTTAGATCTTTGAACTGGCATGAGTTCCCAGTTCACACTGGAATTCTCTTTCATTGAATTATTGTAAACGCGACAGACTCAAGACACTGTATGTGCAAAGGTGTAATATACACAGTGTAGCTGGATCAGAGTTTTAAGTAGCCCAAAGGTGGCATGAAATCCACAATAAGGGTGACAGATGTACTTCATAGACCAATAATGTCTAGAATGATTTCAGACATACTTATTTTTGCAGGATATCGGAGGCTGCCTGTAGGCTCTTGTACATCCATTCCCACTCAGCTCGAAGCTTCTGTATTGCTATTCATCTTCTCATCTGTATTTCTAATGCTTCATGCTCAGAGAAGCATGAAGAGCTTACAGAGCAAAGGAGCTGTGTTTCTCAGCACCTTGGGATCAATTGGGAAAGCATTGGCTCCAAGTAGAAGGGTCACCATTTCACACTGAATCTTCACTTGCCCTCCAAATTTAAGACATATCTCTGGAATATGCAGGATATTGCCAGTTCAGAGGACAGCTGATAAACTTGTTTGTGCAATTGTCAGTGGTTTACAACAGTCATAAAACCATGACAGCAATGTATGTATTGTGTCAACCATTTAACAGTGTTAGATTTCTAGTGGCAGTCACAATATCCATGGGACAGCTTTGCTCTTGAAACCAAACACAGGTCTTCCCCTGTACATTGGCAGTGAACTTCCATCAGGTCTACATCCATGACAAGCACACTCCATAGTCTTCTGTAGTCCCAGCCTCTTAGTCTCCTATTCCAGCTTGCAGAGGCAGTTGGAGCCTATTGGTGGACAGTACTGGTGATTGGAGGACAGTTGAACTGGATGATCTTAGAGGTCTTTTCCAAACTTAATTAATTTATGATTCTGTTGCAGCTTCTGTTTGTCCCATCTGCTGTATCACATTGGAATGAGCAATAGCAGAGCACAGTGCTCCCTGAAAGTCCTATATAATGTGAGACAGAAACAATTCAAGATTCTCTCCCTGTGTCTATGCTGAAGTGTCCTTCAGCTTTGGATGATACAATAAATAAAGCTAGTGCTGACTGCTCAATGAGGTTAAAGTTTGTCAGTATATCTTTTCAAGTCACGTATCACATATATTGTCTTTGAAATGTTTTCTAGACCCATCTGTGATGGAAGTAAGATCAGAATCTGTGCAGATGTGCCCACGCTACCCTGAACCAGTACCACTGGACCACCCAATCCCCATTTTGAAGGATGCATTGGAGAAGGTCTGTGAGAGGGGAACTGGGGAGATGTAGTTCATGACTGCTGTTCTGAAGGGGCCAATATGCATTTTGACCCTAAGCATTTTAGAGCAAGAACATAGGGGACAGAAGAGGTGGAGATCATCTGAATGTACAGTTGAGCCACACTCTGACCAGACACACTGGATTTTATGCACCTCAATCATATAATACACGCTTCCCTTTGTCTCTTTTTCCAGGCTGCAGAGTCCTTGCTCAAGAAATCATTATACAGAAGCAGTCTCACAGCTGTGATCACAATTTTTTGCTTTTATTTGAGTATTAGCTATTGTAGCTTACTTGTGGAGATGCAGATAATCAGAACTCTAAATGGTATTCTGGATGCAAGTGGTGAAAACTATCCCTGCTTCAAAAATGATATAAAGCACAGAGAACCTGAACACATAGAAAGGCACAGGTATTGGAAGGGGTCTTAGGCACCATCACCTAAAGACTGTATCTTCAGATGCTCTCAGGTTCTGCCTAGGTCTGTGGAGACTTGAACTCACATTAAAGATCTCAGCTGAGATCTTTTCTTAATGGAACATGAGATCCTTGGTTCTGTCTCTCAGCATCCACCTCCTGATAGACGGTATATGGGAAATGCCCAGCACTGCCACTGGAACTAGGGCTGTACACTGATTAGTGCAAACACTGCTTTGAAAACCAAGGAAGGAAGGGCAACAAGCCCCATTCTCAGTGCTGATGTTCAGTGTCATGTTGGAGGGTAAGCCCAGAGTAGTGTTTGGAACTGATCTCAGCACTGAAGCCTGTCTGAGCTCCAAACCTTCCCTGAGATATTCTGGCTTTTCTACCTACATCTGCAGCTCGAGTGGGTGTGATACTTTACTTGGCTACCATATCCACAATGGTATATGAGGCCTTGGGGCAAGGTGGTTATTTCCATTGCTGGCTATCTGGCCACCTTACCCACTCATCCAGAGATGAGATTCTGAGGACATTACTTGGCTCAGCCATTCTTGTCTCAAACACTAATGTTGGAAGGCCATTTCTTTAGTCTTAATTATGCAAAAGATAACTTGTGTAATGCTGAAGTCATGGAATCATTAAGGTTGGAAAAGGCCACTAAGATCACCAAATCCAACCTCAACCCACCCTCACCATGCCCACTAACCACATCCCTCAGTGCTGCATCTCCATGTTTCATCAGCACCTCCAGGGATGGGGATTCCACCACTTCTCTGGGCAGCCCCTTCCAATGCCTTACCACTCTTTCTAAGAATAACTTTTTCCTTATATCCAACATAAGTATGGCTTTGAAAAAGTCAAAAAAAAGCAATACATTCTGCATGTGGGGGGACCACACCGGCTAATTGGGTCTATACAAACCTAGAAGAACAGGAAGGGAAGAGAAATCACAGCCCTCAATGTATTCAGTACTGTTTCTATGAGTACATTTTAAACAGGACTGCATCTAGTACTTCCTTTTGCATGTTATATGTATTACAAGGCTCCTGATTTGGTAATTCACCATTTCCTATCAATCTCCAGGTAGACTTGATGCTGCGCCAAAAGATTCATAGCTCTGGCCTCCCCGCCATGTCTGCTATCGTTATCTACAATGACACTGTGCTCTGGACAGGCAACTTCGGAAAGAAGAATGCTTCAGATCCCTTCTCAGTGGTGCCCAATGAGTACACTATTTACAGGTGAGGTTTTAGTTTGATCTGACTTTAAGTGGAGTTACTATGAACATCCTGAAGACCTACAAAAGCTTCTGCTCCTCACATAGGAAAGTCCCTGTTCTTTGAGGAGGTCTGGGGCATAAATCTAAACACTGAGAGCTAGCACTTATTTTGTGAACAGTATGGACACACTGTGATACATATATATGTATATATATAAAAAAAGCAATAGGGTTTTGGAAGACTGTATTCTGAATGTATAAAGTAGGCCTGAGTACTTACAAAGCCAAGGCCATACGGGCTATTGTGTTTTAGATGAAGGCAGAATAAAGCTCTTAGTGTGTGGTAAAAGCCGTAACAAAAAGAAAACAAGAAGTATTTGCTTTCTTAAAGACCTATTTTCAGTGATTAATAACTGTGCTGTACATGAAACACGTGGTCTGCATGCTATCAAATGTTATCCTTAGAGTAAACAGTCCTGAAAAGTTTCAGCAGCTGTGACTAACTTACCACCCCCTGCCCCTATTGCCATACCACACCTGCATAGAGGACTCTCTCCAAATTTAACTGTTTGGAAGCCACCTAAATACCAAATCTGAATATGAAATGCAGATCTTTGTGGTGTTTGAGTCTTAAAATACCATTAAATGACTTGCAATTTATTGTGATGTCCAGTAAGGAATGATTAAGAAAAGATGTCATAAATACTAAGTGAACAAAGTTCTGTAGTCAGCTGCACTAGTTGCTTTTAATCATTTGGACATCATTTAAGATACATTTTTGTTTTGCCAAAACACATTTGAAAGGCTCATTACTCAGTGCTGGATACTGAACACTGTGTAGCATCCATAAAGGCCAGAGTTACAGATATTAACCCAAGCTACTTTCCTTCGTGTCAGCCATTCTGTCCTGAGTTAACCAGAGGTATTGTATGCAAAGCTGCAGGTAGCAGGTCAGTTTTGTGCTCTCATGTACTGAGCATCTAACTTTTTGATTCATGAATTCCTTAATACTTTTTATATACATTTATTCCTACACAGAATCGCCAGCGTCTCCAAGATCTTCCCCACCCTTATGCTGTACAAGATGTGGGAGGAAGGGAAAGTCACATCTCTGGATGACCCTTTGGAACGTTACGCCCAGAACTTTGCAATTAAAAACCCTTTGGGAAGGTTCAAGGAATCAGAACAGAGATATACAGCAGATGGGCTGATATTTGTGGAAAAAGGTTCGATACCACTTAAGCCATCACCTGTTACCTTACGCAGAATGGCCAGCCAGCTCTCAGGTGAGACAACACTGCTCACTCTCTGCCTACCATCTGAAAGAGGCCATTGAGAGAACAGATCAGATGCCAGGAATAAGAAAGTCTCTTCTTGAAGCCATTTACCAGCATGGGTTCTGCACCTCTGCACTTCCCAGTGATAAATGGAAAGTCTTCTCCAGGCTCGGAAAGGAGCCAAGCAGCACTGTGGGTTGGGTAATTGTTTTTCCTATGCAAAGTGAATATATGTCTTTCAACACAGTAGCTTGACCTGAAACCACTTTCAAATTGCATAACTGTTTTTGTACTCCAGCCCGGAGTGCTCTCGTTTTTCTGAGAAGTAGAGGTGAGGGTCAAAGTGGCACCAAACCTCTTTGCTTTGAATAGATAGACCTTGATTGTGGACCTAAATATAGCTGTCAGTGTGCTTCCTGATCTGGGATTCCTGAGCTATTAATAGCTTTGTACTTGCTGGCAGAAGACTATTAATCTACTGCTACTTTCATACTTGTGTAACTCTTCTGTTGTGGTAGAAGGAGCTCACAGGACTCAGGAGATCTTTAACCTCTTTGAAATAGAGCTGTTAATACTCAACGTGGGGATTCCAGAATTTACTGCCAAAAAGATCGTACTGAGATTTTCCTGCAGCACTCCCATTATGCTTTGCATTATTCCAGTTGAGAATAAAATAACCCAAATTAGAATCTTTGATTAAAGTAACTTGCAGGCAAATTGCAATAATATAGAGCTGGGCATCACCTGAAGCCAACCCATAGTAGGATATGTCCTAAAAATACTTATAGAAAGCATACCAGGGCACACCAACCAACTTGGACACTGACAATCTAATGCTGCAGAACCCCAATTTCAAAAGCTCAACTAAGAATCAAATGAATGTTGAGGTCACCTGTTATATTCCCTGGCCGTTAAAATAAAACAAGAAGGAGGAGGTTCTGCAATATGAAAGCCACCACGTGACACTGAGGGATGTGGTTTAGTGGGCATGGTGGTGATGGGTGGACTGGATGATCTTAGTGGTCTTTCCATGTACAGGTCTCCCCAGAAGGCTGCGCTCTACCAGCCTGCTGTGGAAGGGCAGCACACAAGAAGCTCTGGCTCTCCTGAAGGATGATGTCTTGGTGGCTGATCCTGGAACCAGGTCAGATATTTTAATTTAAGAGCTTTTGGGTTGAGTCCATGACCAACGGAAAAAAGATTGCTATTCCTAGAGGGAGCTTCAGATCATCCATCTACAAATAGGGCGGCGAGGCACTGGCACAGTTTGCAAAGAGAGATGCTGAGTGCCCCATCCCTGAGACATTCAAGGTCAGGCTGACGGGGTTCTGAGCACTGATGGAGCTGTGGTTGTCCCTGTTCATTGCAGGGAGTTGGAACAGATGGCTTTGAAGGGTCCCTTCCAGCTCAAACCAGTCTATGAGTCTATGCTTCTAAATATATCTCTTAGGTTGGAAAGAGTCATTTTTGGATTTATTTTATTTTATTTACTTATTTATTTTTGGCGGACTTCAGAGCTTGAGTGAGAAGCCTAGATGTGGCAAATAAATTGTTGTACTTAGGTCCAATGAACCTTCAACTGTCAAAGCTGATGATTTACAACAGAGATCGAGCACATTAACCTGGTCAATTTTAACCATCATTTATTTTCATAGAATCATAGAATGTCATGGATTGGAAGGGACTTCAAAGACCATCTAGTTCCAGCCTCCTGCCATGGGCAGGGTTGCCAGCCACCCACTACATCAGACACCATATCAGTCTGCCCAGGGCATTCAGCCTGGCCTTGAACACCTCCAGGGATGGGGCATCTAATCTGGACAGCCTATGCCAACTCCTCACCATGCTTCCCCCTGATATCTAATCTCTCTTTGTTTAAATTCATTCCCCTTGTCCTGTCAAAAAGCTCTACTGAAATTTACTCTATGTCTGTAGAAGTCTGCATGCCCCTAAATCAGTTACTTGCTGCAATTTGTGTAGTGTTAAGTCAGTTACTTGAACTGCAATCAAACACTAAAAAAGATGAACAATCATCAATCATAGAGTCATGGAATGGCCTGGGTTGGAATGGACTTCAAGGATCATAAAGCTCCAACAAGATCCACTGGACAGTGAGTGAGGGAAAACATCCAGACTAACTGGGAAAAAATCTTCAAAAAGTTTCAGATTTTTTAAAATTATATTCTTAAATAATTTGCTTGGAGCTCCTGAGGACTCATGATGACACAAAGTATGTAATCTTAGAACATTGGCTTACGGGTCAGGTTCAAAGGGTTATAGTAAATGAGGTTACATCAGGCTGGTGGTCAGTCACTACAGGGGATTTCCCTTGGGCTCCATTTTGGAGCCAGTTCTCTTTAATGCCTTTATAAATTATCTGGATGCAAAACTCAAATGCAGACTACAGAAGTTTGTGGATGATTCTAAATTAGGAGGAACTGCTCACTGCTTCAAGGGAAGAGGGATCTTGTCAAATGAGAGGGCTTGGACATCACTATCAGACATAGAGTTTGGGTTTTGGGTGGCCCTGTGTGGAGCCAGCAGTTGGAGTCAGTGATTCTTGTGGGTCCCTTTAATTTCAGCATTTTCTGTGATTTTACTATAATATATTTTTCTTGGAAAGGTGAACTTCAGTCAATTTCAGACATAAATTTCTAGTCCAATGTGGATTTATTCCCGAGGCAAATTATAGGTCATGAGAAATTTGCTGGAATTGGTTAAAATGGTACCAAATTTATGACCTCAGTAGGCCTTGGTAAGATGTGTGCTTTCACACAGTTTAAGAAATATCAAATATGTTAAAAACATGATTTTTGAAAAAGCGTTTGAAAGAAAATTACCCGTTCATGTCTTTATGTCATTAAACTTAATTCAAGTGCAAAGACTCAGTGCCCTTTATGGATATTAAAGGCTTACACTTTGATGTCTTTAATCACTCAGCATTACTGGATTCTGCTTTTGAGACTTCTGAGTGCTTTTTAAGTGCTTTTACCATCTTAAGATAGCTTAGGTCCTGAAGTTACTGCACCACGTTAAATCTCCAGAGACTCATCTGGGATTTTGAGACCTTTAAAGTAAGCACCTGTACCTCTTGACTCTGCTCTTGAAAAGAATGAACGCATTCTTTTGGTGAGAAATGATGAACAATAAGTCAGAATATGCAAATATAAGTTTTCACCGAAAGTTTTCTGTCTTTGGCCTTCTTTCTCTATATACATAGCAGTTAAACAGCTCAGCTCATGTGCACAAAAGAAATGTCTGTCTCTTGAATGAAGAAGAAATCAAGGCATGAACACTTTATCACAGCCTCATCACTACTCTCTCTTTCGCATGTGATCTGATAAAGTTAGCATCTTTCCCCAGAGGAGAGACACCTAGCCGTTGTTTCTTGCAAAATCATATCCATGCTGCATCACTAAAATAAGGCTGATGCAGGCCTACATGACCTTCTAGGGTCCCTTCCAATTCAAATGATTCTATGATTCTGTATTTCTTTCTTTCCAGATGCCACTACAGCAATTTGGCCTTCTCACTGATGGCACACGTGCTAGCTGACCATGCAGCTGATGGACAATACCAGCGATGGATCTCAGAGAACATCCTAGACCGCTTGGGCATGGAGGACACTGGCTTTGACATCACACCACCTATCCGCTCCCAGATGGCGGTGGGTTTCTATAGCAGCCAGCAGCCAGCCCCTCTCTATGACCTCGGTTGGTACAGGCCATCTGGACAGATGTACTCTACAGCTGCTGACCTTGCCAAGCTGGCAATGGTCTTTTTAGGCACCTATCACCGTCGTCTCTTAGAGCCTGACACAGTGAAGACAATGCTGACACCTCTGTTTAAGTGCTCCACTGAATACTTTGCCAACAAGACCGGCACGCCCTGGGAGATAAATGAGCAATTGGGATATGACGTCATTAGGAAGGATGGAGACCTTGATGGCTATTCAGCTACTTTCTCACTGATCCCCAAGCTCCGCCTGAGCTTCATTGTACTGATGGCCGGGCCCAGGCCTCAGGGTGGAGATCTTGTGACCCAGACATATGGGTATCTCATCACCGCCATGGAGACTGCATTCAGAGAAGCAGAGAAAACACTGACTCCTCCCCCAAATCCAGTCCCTTTTGTTGGCTATTATACCTATTCCAACCTGACTTTCTATGAGATCAAAGTTGGACGTGGTGGGGTGCTGGTCATGCAGCAGTTTGGGCCTCATGCTGAAGAGCTGATCCCTGAGAAATACCGGACAATCAAGCTCCACCATCTGGAAGATCGCGTCTTCCAAGTTGTTTTTGACAAGGAGTTCCCATGTGTTCTACATCTGGGCTCTGCCTCCATCTCACTGGAGACCCAGAATGGGCAGCTCTTTAATTTTTATCCATTTGATCGCAAGGGTTTGTCTCCTGGCTTTGATGCACCGGGGTTGAACACGTACAATGTAGTGCGTGTACTTCGTAAACCTGTATTCTATAGCTAAATGTCCCCTCTCCTTTTCTGACTATTCCTGGGAGGTGGCTCCAAATTTGCATCATTCCAGACTCTCCTTCTATGTGGCTTTTTGGACACCATTTAAATGGGAAATATAGCAAATGACTATTATTTCCAACAAATACATCGTGTCTCACTTCTGAAATGACTGCAGTGGTTTGCTGTCCCTGTCACTGCATGGCAGATTGGCTAGCAATGAGGATGCCTACAGAAAAAACAGGTAGAAATGAGGTAGATGAATGGTGATTGGATGCCATAAAAGCAAACAAACAAACAAGCAGGTTTTATGTCTTCACAATTAAAATGCCTGTATCATGACCCTTGTGATGACTGACTGGTACCATCAAAGGGTGGGAAATTCCTGTGTCTCTTTCAAGGCTGTTGATGAGCCCACCTCCCACAACCAAGATTTTTTTACTGGGTTTGCTCAAAAAATGGCGCCAACATGATACCAGGCTCTGCTTGTCATACCTGGGAAGTGGGATTCCATTTCTTTCCAAGTTCACATCAAGTAAATTGTGGAGAGCCAGAAGCAATATGGTTTTTCTGTGAGCAGGGTCATACAAACACATACTTGAACATTCCAGGTGGAATCAAGTTTGTTACTATCTCAGTACACAGTGTGTCTCAGTACAGAGTGTGAGCGTGATATTTGAGTGCGATATTTAAGTGTGTGAGTGTGGTATTTAAGTTCAGGAACATGTGGAAATGTATTTGAGTATCTGGGGCACAGTATCTGTGTAGATAAATACCTGTTGTGTTTGCGGACCTGAGTGAGGATGGGAACTGAAAATGCATTCCCCTGGGGAATAGGATAAGCGCCCATTTAGGATAGATGCACCTCTAAGAAGTCTGCAAAGCAACAAATTCATTCTCTTCTCCCTTTTTCTGACCACTCCATGTCAAGGCAATCAGGATAGATGGTGTATATTAATAGCCAGTTATCAATGGTAGCTGATATCATATCACTGTGACGGCGATGGAGTCGGACACCATGCGAGCACTTCTCAAAGTGTGTATTCCTCCATATACCATCACTGGGTTGAGGCTGGGTGCTCTTGCAGAGTGAACTCCTCCTCCTGTTTGTTTGCTCAAACAGTCTTGAAAGTGGATGCCTCTTAGAGAGGACTGGAAAGTAAATCTCCCTGCATATGGTCTCTCTTGTTGTCTGTCCCTGATTTTATTCTGTGTGTAGTTCCTCGGCTCTAATTTCAAGTAGAGATACCATCACTAAAGGCTTAGAAACCTAATTGGCAAATATGGTTCCTTGCCTTTTTTCAGACAATCTCAGTTCCTTGGCAAACATACAGAATAACATAAACCTGGCCTTACAATCAGTCATGGTTGCTGCTGTATAGGTTTCCTCATATATATTTAAGGATTTAATCTGGGCTGTGGAAACAATACACTCAATGCAAATTCTCGCTGTAGGCCAGTAATGTGAGATCATACCCAGAGATAAGGATGCAGACATGATGCACCGCTTTTGTATTTCCTTTAGAGATACCTAAACTATGTCTTGGCGTGCCTGATGTAAAGAGACTGTTCCTCTTGCTTTGGAACTTATACATCAGTTACCATTAAATGCCTCTGAGTGATTATATCACGCTCCCACAAACCCACCAAGGCAAGTTCCACGTGCTTACAGTGGGGGAAGCAACCACTGGATTGCTGGAAACATATCCCACGTCCCACAGCACTTCCCAAAGCACTGTCCTGGGCCTTGGCAAGCAAGTCTTATGGTGACATGGCACCCCAGAAGGAATAGAGTCCGACAATGAGACTCGCTTTTGAAACAGCCTCATAGATGTAATTGTACTGTGTGTCACTTGTTTTGTATATTCTTTTATCATCATGATTATAATTATTTTCCCCTTGTTTTCTGTCCTATTAAACAACCTTTGTCTAAACCCCTGAGTTTTATCTTTTTTTATCCCAGTTCTCTCCCCTGTCCCACTGTGGGGGATTGAGGGAACATCTGTGTGATACTTGGCAGCCTGCTGGGTTAAACCACAACAGGAGGAGAAGAGAGAAAGATCTATGTGTTTTCCCCTTGCAACCCCAAAGAAATCACAGGATCTGGCTTTATCATGAGGGCTCTTTTGCTTATATGTCTGGTAAGACTCAACTTCCATAGAAGTCCATTTTCCTCTTCCAGTGTGAGATAATGCAGCAAGCATAATGTAAGAAAATACTTTGCATGTGGATGTAAATCTGGAAATTCACATAAATAGATGTAAATATACGTCCTGAAGACTTTATCTCTGTCAAAGAGATCTGACATGTGCTTACAGAGAAAGATAATGCTAGGAAATCTTTGTCAGAACATTAGCGTGCGTCAGCTCCATAAACTCCAGCCATAAAACTCAAGGTCAGTGAAGGAGGAAAAGTACGCAAAAGAGTACTTGATTATCAACTATCTTTTGGCTATAGGCCACAAAGAAGGGCTCCTCTGCTGTGTAGGTGTGTATCCCCAAGGATTACAGAGATATGGTTGGAAAAGACCTCTAAGGTCATCCAGTTCAACTATCCACATACCACCATTATTGACCACTAAACCACATCCCTAAGTGCTACATCTACCCTTTCCTTCGGGTCTTTTCCTACCTTAATGATTCTATGATTCTAATGCATTCTTCAACACGTGCAGTGACCCACCCTGTCTCAACTCTAAAACTGATGCTTGAAGTGATAAGCTCCCCATTTCTCTATGGGCATTTTCCTAAGGAAAAATAACTTTTCTGGCCTTCTTTTATACAGAACAGTCAAGCTCCTGCATGATACTTGTTCCTCACATTACTAATAACCCCCAAATTAAGGTTAATAGCCCTAAATGGATGTCCCAGCATTGTGCGAATGTGTGCCTTGTGTAGCCCCACAAAGATGAAACTAAAACTGTAGCCAAACCTCCACTGAGCAAAGAGTTTTACGAAACCTGGTTATGGAATGAATCATCACTACTGTGACTCACAGCTTCATTTTTTGGGTAACACATAAAATAAATGTGTGAAATCCCAGCCTACTGAGAGACCGCTATTCCACTCCACAGGCTCAGTAACACAGCAAGCACTGTGCTACTCCAACAAGGAGTGAAATGCACTAAAGTAATTCCATGGTGTACAGCAAAAGTAAAGATGGGAATACACTGTGTGATCACTGTTATTCTGTGGGTGCAGTCAAAAAGTGGTCCCCAAGGTGCTTTTCACTGCCATGAATGAGGCTCTACATTACTTGGGTTCATTCTCCAATGTTCAAGCAGTAAGACCTATAAAGTGTACTGAGTTGTTTTGCTTTTGTGCAGCTGTAAATTTGAATTCAGTCACAGGATTCCATCCCATCTTTGTTCTTTAGAACAAGCCTGAAAGTTTCTAAGAATTCTCCTGGCACCACTGAAAAGCAGTGAGATCCATTCCCACATGTAACTGCCTACAGGCTGTACTATTTGACCCCTGTTACCCTCCTCTTTGCATGGCTGACAAAGCCCATCTCACCTCATTTTTCTTCATAGACTCTGTATCTCGGGCCCAACCATCTCCACTAGCCCTTGTCTATGAGATCCTGGAGGAGCCCCAGTTTTGTCTACAGAAAGGATGGAGGGGATTTTTGAACTATAGTAGAGTGTAAATGACCAAAGCCACACAACAGGTGGCAATCCTGCCATATGAGTCTGTGCAAGAACACATCACCTACTTGCTCCATGGGAGAGGTTAGTCAAGATAAGGTCCAGAACTGCCAACATAGAGAGTGGGAAATGACAAGGAAAGGTACATCTCACCATCCTCTGGTGTCCATACGTCATGGTTTTGTAATGTTGCTGTCATTGCAGTACAAGTTGCCTCCTCTAGACTTGCTCTAACAGGTTCACATCTTGCTTGTGCAGGACTCCCCAGCCCTGGATGTAACTCTACACTTCTGGAGAGGACATGGAGACCCAACATTGCTTGGGAATATGCTCATAATTTTGTTTTGTCTGCAAATGTAAGCAAAATCATTCCAGTGCAAGGTGTTAAATGGAAATACCCAATAGTTTTGGCTCACACAGACTCCAAATCACACTTGATACAACACCTTTGTTTGAGAGCGAATCATTCACAACACTTCCTTGAGTGTTGTTCTCAAACCAGTCTTACAAGGATGCTGTAATTATTCTATGATGGGATAATTGCCTCAGAACAAGTACAATAAAACCAAGTCATTCAGTTGAGGTTACATTTGAAAGACATTCAAATATGTCCTTCACTGTCATTCGAATAGTCACAGACATAGACATTCAAATTGCCTTCCCACTTCAAAGTGGGAAGTCTGAAAACTAAACATCTAGATAAGTGTCTCTTGTTTGTATTCAGAGCTGGACTATTTTCTCAGGCATAAAACACTGCAGAACATGTGAGTTTGTCTTTAGAGGTAGCCTAAGTTGGAAATAGAGTCGCAAAAATTCTTCCCATCCCTTTTGGCAAAATTTGAGGCAATCTGAAGTGTTTTAACCTCTTTTCTTCTCTGGTGTTGGGTGGATTTTTGGGATATATAGTATTCACTTCAAATTTTATTATATATATATATATATATATTTTTTTTTTTTTTTTTTTTTTGCACATGTATCTACATCTCATGGTTGGTTTGAACCCTCCACAATCGCTCCCTGCTCTTTCAGCCCAAGCTCTGCTTTAATAAGGATTTAATGAAGGCTTTTGCTGGATAATTCAGTCTACACCCAGAATATCAACTGACAAACACTGCATTCTGGTATACAAATAAAATGCCAGCCAGTCTTAATGCCTACGAGGAAGGAACTCGTTCTTTACAAGTCGAAGAGTGAGCAAATTCCAGATCTCAGCTACTCGAGAGACCCCTGTCAGAAGGGCTCAAGGCCCTGCAAGATGCACTGTGATCTTGAAGCATGGCTTCATGTTGGTTTCCTTTCCAATCTCCACCTCAAGCCATCCCTTCCCCCCAACAAACACACAATTCTTCCACCTCTTTCTACTTTGTAGCTGGTTTCATGGCTTCATGATTTCAACAGCTTCACAGACTGGAAGAGATAATAGGTCTGCCACCATATACATATATGTAGAAGTGAGCGTTGATTGAATTCAGAATAAATCACTTTTTGCACAGCTTCACATGATGGATGAGTATCCTACCCATGCAAAACTATACCATAAGCAAAGAGAGCCTGTATCAACAGTGCAAAACCACAGAAGGAAAGAGGATTGGATCCGCTCTGGGTTTAGCTGGGATGATTTTCTTCATGGTAGCTCAAATGGTGTGTTTTGTATTTGTGCTGTCTACTGCTGTATATGTCTACAGATGGGAAGTTGTGAATGAGTTTCTTATTTTCCCTTTTGCATACTACAATTTGCATGCAAACATGACTACAGGTTGCGTGCAAACATGATTGGTTGTCTTTTTACTTTGTCTTTATTTTAGCTGAGGGTTGTCTAATGAAATTAAGGGAATAATGAATTATTTCAATAATAAATGAGCAGTCAATTACCAGTGGATAATCAAAACCACTCCATGGGTCTCATTGTGCATCTTGAAGGTATTTTGAGTCCCAAAGTGGGAAATCAAGTAGAAAAATCCTGAAAGCAACTTCCATAGAATCAAAGAGTCATAAAGTTAAAGAATCAGAGTCATGGAATCATGGGATCATGGAATCACAATATCTTGAGTCGGAAGGGACCTGCATAGATCATCAAGTCCGTCTCCTGGCTTCTCACAGGACAGTGAAACACTCAGAGTTATGGAGGCAGTAGGAGAACCATGTGCCCTTCACAAGCATTTGATAACTTACAGCTTTTATCCCACAGAGGGGATATCCCACTGTTGGACTGGTGGATCAGAATAATGATCTGAGGTGCAGCAGGGCAGATATCTGAGGGAGGATTTCACGTGCACTCATCGCTCCTTGAAAAAACTAATGACTTTATAATGAAGAGTTCTGTATCACAGCTGTAAAAGTCCACTTCCAATATAGTGAGATAAACAAGACTGTTTACAATTGCAGTTACTGTGATCCCAGAACTTGGGGAAGGCAGGTCGTGTCTGAGCTCCCTGCTGTGTGGAGAAGGCCATTAACCTCATTTCCAGCAGAGACCAATTTCTGCAGAAGAAAGAGGGAAGGCAAATGCCATTCCAGGCTACTAATTGTTTAACGCTGTTCAACCTTTCCTTCTGACCCTTCTTCTCATGTTTCCCTTGCATAACATCATCATCTGACACCTCCAAGTGCTAATGTGCGTGCAAACTTTTATCTCCCCGTGAAGGGAGACCTCTGCTGCAGGATGAATTATGTGGATACTCAGAACATCTTTTATCTCTGAAAGGAGATGGGAAAGTTTTTAAGCTTAAGAGAAGACAAAAATCTCCAGTTCAAATTAAATGTAGAAAGCATCTTCCTAATCAGAAAATCTAATGGCTGCTCCGAAAATAATGCCTCCTATTTTATGACGGTGACCCACAATGTCAGGAGCAGGTGCTGGGACTATGACATTAAAGGTTAAACATGTAGAAAAAATGGCACCCACTGTCAGTCATTGATGCTTGTTTAACATTTATGGGGACTGAACAGTGGATGTGAGCACAGTGAGGGGAGGGTGATACATTTCATAGCTCATGGTGGAACCTGTGTTGAAAAGTAGCATTTTTTAGCTGAGAATTTACCAAATCATAGTGTTATTGTGCCCTTTCTACTGGTTGTCATTACCACAGAGATGATAAATAGGAGGCATTACTTTCAGAGCAACCTACATGCATTTCAGCGCTTGTTCCCACCAGTTTCCAGCAGAAATACTCCCAAGCAAAAGCCAACTTCAGCTGTACCTGAATCATGCAAATTGCAGCTTGATAATATCAAACACAGGAGGGGTTGGGGAGGCAAGTCAATGACTTAAGCAGGATCAGAGGCAAGTAATGGTGAATTCCTGAATGCTTTAAGAAATTCCTGGGCAGAACTCATATGTGACAATAAAAGTCCTTCAGCCAGGAATTCAGGGTCATAGGCAGATTAATGCCCCCAGCTCGTATTATTTCAGCTTTCACAGCAATTTTGGAAACACTGAAATAGTTCGGATTCTCCATCCAGCACGTGAGGCTTTTTTTTCACAGATGCTCTTTATTTGTAATAGTGGTAATGCTTAGCTATGAAAAAGGAGATAGAAGGCCTTTGTTAAAATGAAAGGAAAGCAACTTCTATGCCTGGAAGGAGAAGATTTTTTGCATCATTCTGTGCTTGCCTTTTGCCTCTGATGTTCTGGAAAAGTCTTCAGTTGATCAAGTTTAGAGTACAGGGATGGTAAGGTGTGCAGTAGTACATGCAAACACCTCACAGAGATAAAAGCCAAACAAACAGCACTTACCAAGCAGCACGATGAAATAAACGAGTTAAATCTGAACTGTTTTGCACAAAGACAGAATAACTACTGTTATAATTCCTGATTAATTCTTTTTATAAAACATACAGGTGGTCGGTTGTTCTTCCTCCATTCAGCTGTCATTAGAGGGCAGGTTTTTGTTGCCTTATGAACTCTATGTTTTCTTTAAACTTGCCACTAGTGCTCGGTTGTATCATACATCATCAAATCCTTAATTTTTTCTCTCTGCTTTAACACCCAGTAAAATGACAGTAGGATTGCTCCTTTCATTAGGGCTCTTCTGCCATCTCCTGGGCAAGAGGCACAAAGCATCCAGGAGAATGTTTTAAATGAAGAAGCTACAGATGGGATTTGAATGTTCATTTCTGCCCTGTTGTAAAGAAAACATATAAACAACAACAAAACCAACAGCAAAGAAGTAAGCAATCTGCTACATAGGAAGAGAGGAAATAATGGCCTCAGATTGTGCCAGGGGAGGTTTAAAGTCACTTTAAAGTCACTTTTAAGTCCCTGGAGGTGTTCAAGAACCATGGAGATGTGGCACTGATGGATGTGGTCAGTGGACATGGTGGGATGTGTTGGGGTTGGGTTGGATGACCTTAGAGATCTTCTCCAATCTTAATGATTCTATGATTGCCTTTATACAAAGAGTTTGAGGACCTGAAATCATGATGTTTCCATAGTAGTTCTTGGGTTCGAGGCCAAAATAAAGTCATGCTATTAATGGCTCAGTTAGTTTCACAGAGTATCCAAAGCACATCTCTTCCCAGTATAGGCCAGGTATGTCTCATAGAAGTCTTAATAAAAGGTGTAAGAGTGAAAGCACACAGGAAATGTAAAGGCCAATTGAAGCCGAAGTTGCTTAAGTTATGATCAGAGATATCTCAGGCAGTGAGTCTCTAAGTTCAGTAGTAACCATGGCAAAGAAAACTCCTATCACCCAATCCACAAACCCTAGACAGACTCAGGAGCAAACAGAAGCTCAACTGTTCCTGAGATAGTATGGATACAGCGATACAGAGAGGAATGAAATGCTTGTTCCCAAGCACAGGACATCACTGTTAATTATTAACAGCTGTAAAATGTATTTGCTTTATTAATTTGATTGGTTGATGCACCAACCAGATGTATTTGTGCACCAGTCTGGCATTGCTGTGATCTGTGCGGGCATGACTTGTGTCATCTAGATATCAACACGCACAATCACGAGTTATTATTGCATATAGCTTGTTTCAGTGATCTGCACGATTACCATGCTATGTTCATTACCCTAGATTTCACAGGCTTGATGAATTCAGGTGAATTCAACTTTCAAGCAGGGTCTGGACAGTTTAATGGTTACTTTGAACCATTTTGTATATATATATATATATATATATATTTTCACAGCTACTTGTAACCACTCCAGTCAATCCTTACTAAAAATGTTGAAGATTCATGGAATACAACAGATAACCCACTGCCCATTTATGTATGGTGACAGAACATTAAAGTATCTCCTATCTAATTCTGTCTATCCTCAGACTTTGTGCAATAAAACATCTTGTGACAGCATCAGTAGACAAAGGAAGAGCAACTGTTGTCATCTACCTGGACTTCTATAAGACTTCCTATCTTAACTGTAGGCGCCCTTTCAATACTGGAAGGTCTCTCTAAGTTCTCCCCTGAGCCTTCTCTTCTCCAGGCAACGTTCTTGGCTTCAACGTTCTTCTCTTCAACGTTCTTGGCCTTTATTCATAGATGTCTATATGTTCTCTGCTCTAGCAGTATCTGTTACCCCACAGTAGACAACACACCTCACATTTTCACCAGCCATCTTTCTGTTGTGAACAGGTTTCAAAAGTGAAATGAGACTTAGCACAGCTCTTCTCAGCCAGCACTTAAATGTGCAGATTCTGGCTAAGACTTGAAGATGTTGAATACTCCAATTATTTCTCTCTCACTCTCTTATTTTTCATTTCTCTCTTCATCCATTGGTCTCAATAAGTGACGTTATCTCAGTGAAAATCTTATTTTGATGGTATAAAACAGGGTGTAAAACACTTCTCCAAATACCATTAATCACAAAACATCTTCTATAAGCTCTATTGCTAAATACTATTGAATGCCAGAGGCTCCCTGACTGAATCTGAGACAGCAGAAGGAAGGGAATGGACTGACACTGGTAGGGTTGTATGTAAGAAACCATTTATGCTGTAGTTACACTGAAGAAAACCAGAAAATCAAGTCTAAGTATGGGGAGAAGGAGAAAGAAAAGATTCAAAGCTCCAGGCACTGTCTGTGGCTGGAGGGGATGCTTTGACCAAGGTCATGGAAACTTATTTGCATGACTGTGCTGATGTTGTTTATAACTGGATGGTATAACATTTCAGAGGTTGTCTGTCATTATTCTGTCATGTGCTAGGAAAATCTTTAACCTGGACACAGATAAGGAGATTGTTTTGAACAACAAACAGAGTTTTATTGCTTAACATGGTTAGCGTTAGGGTAAAAACAATGAAAAAACAGCTGAATCCCATAGGGACAGTCAGGGTTGCTTGGACCTCCCAGCCTTGTTGCTCAGCTCTTCCCCCCAGGAGAGGGCAGAAGGACCATCCTTAGTGACCAGCACTAACAGCTGAATCCCAGCTCTTATCTGCAGCCACCTCTGTATTATTATTATTTGATAGATTCCCAGCAGCCTCATTTGTCTGGAGTGACATCTCCAGGCATGGCCCCTTCACCTTCATTACCACGACTCTTCTTTGTTTAACTCAAACATTGACTTGCTCTCTCCCATCAGACCTTCATCCATAAAGCACTAAGAACCTCACTCTTTTAACTACCCTTTTTCCACCATCCATCAAGCAAATTTAGGACAGTGGCTGTCCATTTGCCATCAACAGGGGCTGACCCTATGCCCACTGTGGTGATGTCCTCCTCCTTTTACTTCTTATCAAGGGGATGCAATAGCAGTAGCAAGGCATGTTCTTTGGAGTCTTGCAAAGTTCAGACAGCTACAAGCCAGTCAGCTTTACCTCACTCCCTGGAAAGTTTATTGAGCAAATCCACATGGAATCTGTTTCTAACCACATAGAGGAAACGAAGGGAACAACTAGCAGTGATTTATTAAAGGCAGGTCAGTGCAATTGCCTTCTACGATGACTGGTTCTATGGACAAGGGGAGAGCTGTGTACATTTCACACTTTAAGTTTAGCAGTGTGTTTGGTATGGTGGCCCTTAATGTCTTTAGACCTAAAGAGAGGATATGTGGACTGCACGGAAGATCTATAAAGAAGGTGGAAAATTCACTTGGCTGTCCAATTAAGAAGATAAGTGGAACAAAGTCCAACTGACGGCCAGTCACCGGCAACTCTGGGTCCAATACTGAGGGCAACACCATACAATGTCTGCTGTAATAATCTGGATAGTGGGACAGAATGCACACACAGTAAATTTGTAGGTCAGGGAGAGAGTTAATAGACTGGAGTTAGAGCAGTGGTGTTTCTGGGAGGGTGAAGGTCCTCTCCATTTGACTCTTGTGAAAGGGTACCTGGATATTATGGCCTGTTGAAGACTTCTCAGTATAGGGAAGGTATTAATACACTGGAGCAAGTGTAGCTGAGGACTAACAAGACCAATGGGAATTGGGGCACAATGGAGAGAGGTTAAGGGATCAGGATTTGTTCAGCCTGGGGAAGAGGGGACTGTCACTGCTATCTGAAAATACCAACTGGCCTGACCAGGAGAAGACAAAGCCAGACTCTACTCAGCCATTAGTAGGTTAAGAGGCAATAGGCACAAACTGGAAGACCAAAATTTCAGCTCAATTAAAGAAACATGTTTTTTGCCATGAAAATAGTCAAATACTGGAACAAGCACCTAAAAGGATTTCCACTCTTGGAGATAATCAATACTCAACTGGAGAATGTCTGGATCTGCTTTGGCCAGGAGATTGGAGTAGATAAGGGACTATTTGTGGTCTTCTTTAGCCTACACAATTTTGTGGTTTTATGATTTCATGTATCAGTGTCTGTGGAGTTACTGCATTAATGGAGAAGTGGCAACTGCTAATACTGAGTGGTTTTAATCTGTTACACGCAAAGATATCTGGTCTCGGGAGAAAAATCAGTCCAACTTCTAGGCTTGTGACTGTCAGCCTTCCCATGCATCAGCTCTCTCAAGTATTTTCTTCTTGTTATATTTTTTACATTACCTAAACTCCCTTATTGGTTATAAGACCCGACACGAGCTCACTGCTAAAGACAGGATAGCCCTTGTTCTAATGGCACAATTTTAATGCATGCAGAAGTGTAACAAGCACATTTGCAGCTTTTATTTACTTTCCAACTTCAGTCTCTGTCTTTTGATGTAACTTCAGTCAAGGAGGAATGATTCCCCTTCAGCTCTAGTTCTAGCAAACAGCTACTTAGAGTCTCCTTAACATGGAATTTTGAGCAGATTTCCCACAAAAGACAGGATAAGATTTCCCTCTTGTGGCTAAATGAGAGAAAGGTAGTCTGGAAAAAAAATACAATAATCCAAGTCTGTTAAGTTTACTGCTGACCTTATTATAGCCTTTATCCTTCATCTTCTCATCCCTCCTGAAATAAACAATGACAAAAAGCAATGTAAAAGTAGCCCCATCTAAAGGATATTCTCACTCTTTAGCTCTGCATATGCACTTGCCTAGCAGTTCCATAACTTTTAACACTCCTTCCCATCATATTTTGTGACCTGCGGATTTAAGCCTTCAGATCATCTCTAATTGCTTGTGTTCACAGCATATGGACAGCAAGGGCCAACACGTTCAACTGGGACACCAGATGGACATGAGTCAAAAAGGTCACTGCATGGTACAAATGGCAGTCACAGTTGGGGATATGAAGAATAATGGCCTGCAGAGCATATGGATTAACCTTTACATTCGTGAGATGTGATCCAGCTAGAATGACTCCAGCAAGAATCACGTGTCCTTGGAGAAATGCAGACACAGTAAGAATCTAGAATTTAGAATCTAGAATCATAGAGTCATTAAGGCTGGAAAAGACCTCGAAGGTCAAAACCATCCCCACGATGACTCATGGAATCATTAAGATTGAAAAGATCTCCAAGATCATCTAGTCCAGCCATCAACCCATCATTTCTATTAATGGTGAATCAATGAGAAAAGCTATTAAATAGCAGACACAATGAAACTTCGGGTTTTCTGAAGCTGTGGACTTCCCTTTCTTGTAGGGATTTAAGAGTAAGTTAGACATGTACTTGTCATGAATGATTCTGAAGGAGTTGCTTCTGTTTTGGAAGACAAATGTAGATATGTTGCTCACTGCAAATCAATGCAGATCAATAGCTGGGTGAACTACTCTGGTTTCGTATGGGCATATCCTTCTTGGAGGCAGCATGTATCCTGGAAACCCTTGCATTTCTCTGTTTCTTCCCTTTCATTACTAACACAGTAGATCGAGTAATAAGATATAGTGATAGAACTGCACATTTCTAAAGAGATCTCCAATTTTATACCAATAGATCTATTTGTCTGGTTATCTGGTTCCATGCTGATGTTTAACCTCCCAATAAAATTCCCTTCCTTAAGCTTTAGGAAGCTTTAGATGGCCTTTAAAGGTCTCTTCCAACTCCAACCATTCTGTGATCCCGTGATATTGCCTGACTGGGTGCAGCAAGCAGCCTTTGCCCACATCACCCCATAAAGCTTCACAGTAAATGAGAATGTGCTGCTATGCAGCTCACTGTGGCTGCTTGCCAGCTTTGAACTTCAAGTGATCAGCCAGCCTCAGGAAACAGGATCTGTAATTACCTCTACTTTACACTGAGAAAACATTATTTGTGCCATAAATTCTTTGAGGTAGGGCTTGTATCTCTTGGATTTTATTTAATCACAAGAATGCCAATGCTTAACAAACAGAGACTGGCTTCACTGTGTTTAAGCATTAATCTGTCCAGTTTCTCTTCAAATCCAGCTATCTTCTGACATCCTGTGCTGACAAATATCGCATGCCAGATGCTTCCTTAATGACACTCTGGTCCCTAACTGATTTAGCTGCTGATTACATAAGATCATCCCCTCTTATCCTTTTATCCATCTTTTATTCTCCCATGTTTATTCCTCTCCAAACCACCAAACATCCTTCAGTAAGTTAAACAAGATCCCAATATTCTCTTCCTTTGCATCCCATAACAGAGGGGATGTTGTACCCAGTTAGTTATGTTCTCTCTCTGAAAGTAGTCATTAGTTCATCCTCTTTACCAAGTCACCAGTTGTGGACGGGATGCATACAATGAAGCTTCATCTATTAAAGTCATAAAGTGTTCATCTTGCATTCTTATAAGACCAACTTTCTTACACTGTTGTTCCATTTTCCCTATATTTGCTGCAAAATGCTGCCACGTTGAGTCAAATGCGTGATAAAGATTAATGAATGGTTTTCTTCAGAGTTTGGGTTGGTCTGCCAATCATTTCAACTTTACAGTGAGTTGGGGGTACATTTGCAGTCTTCCAAATAAGCATTCTTGGACGAAGTAAAGCCAACATCCTGTCATATGCATAGACCCTGAAAAAAGCAAGGAATGCAGCCTGGAAGGTGTGACAGACACAGAGTTTCAACAAAACGTTATTTGAAAGTCAAGGTCATAATTATAAACCTCTATATGGAAAAGTCACATTCAGTATTCTCACTCAGTTTTTGTGGTTACAAACAGATTGACAGACAAGTCCATGAAGGATACAACTCAAAGCTGAATCCTTGACAAGGCAAGACAACACATAAATTGTTTCTTGAGCAAAGCCAGCTCTATCATGACTAAATAACAGAAAAAGACATGGGATGGACCCTGCTCAGGGCTGGAGGGCTAATTAAAACCAGAGGAAAACTAGGTGTGCAGCTACCTCAGTGAATCTATCAGCCATGTATTCTGCTGGAGATAATCATTTACAGGACATGTTTGGATCCACATACCAAATTTCATGCAGGTGCAAAGAGTGAGGAAATCAATTAGCTGTCATTGTTTAACACTGACATCGTCACCTCTACGAAGCTCCTTGTCTACCTAAATGGGCAGAAATTTCATCCCTCTATATCTTCAATTGGGTCAGCTTCTTCTGGAATTACAAATGGGACCCCAAGTTGATGGTTATCTATAAATGGACAATGAGAGACGGCAAGAATGCGCCTTTAGGAAGGCAGGCCAAGAAGATGGTATTTTATTAGAACTACCCAGCTCCACTGAGTCTCTTTCCTTGATATTTATTCCCTTCTTCTGCAGTGCTGGATGTTTTACTTAATCTGAAGGCATGTGCTTGAATACTTGTGTTTGTTAAGGGAGAGGGAGCATTGATGTACATGGTTGTCCAAAGTGTCAGGCTGCAGCACTCCATTGGCTCCTTCCAAACTTCCCCGGGAGGTAAGCACTCCCTACATAAATCCCCTCAGAACTAAATGAAAAAGCATGGTCTCTTTTCCAGGTACAAGGAGTAGTCAGCACTGATCAGCCTCAGGGTCATTTGACCAACTCAACAAGCTTCTGTAATGAAGCAGTCCAGTTTCTTGGATAAAGAGGAAGCAGTACATATTGTCTTCCTGAATTTCAGTATGGAGTATTCTGTTCTCCAGAAGATCTTCCTATAGAAACTGTTGGTGTATGGACTGGAAGAGGATGAAAACTGCTTGAATGGCCTGGCCCAGATGTCAGTGGATAAGTCTAGATGGAGTATGAACGAGCTGACCTTGAGATCAACCCATGCATTACCTGGGTTGGGGTTGGACATCCATTACTACAGAAATCCATCCATTACACCTACAGAAATCATTTGTCTGGGCTAAAGGGATTGAATCACAGTCAAAGATGGGTGCCTACATGCTAAGAGACACCAAGCTGTAATCTGGACATTATTTAAAGCAGATGAATGCCAAAAGGAGTGCCAGGAATCGGTCCATCTCCTCATCCAGAGGAACAGCAAAGATGAAAAGATGCTGAGCTGATCAAATTATACCTCAATATAGATGGATATATCTCTATAGAGATAGAAGACAAATGAACAAACAAAAAGTTGTTTGGATCATCAAATCTGATTCCAGTGTCTGGAAATAAAATATCCCAGCAAGAAGACAAGCATGCTGAATGTGTCTCACAGATTTCTTATGAATAAAAATCACAACAAAAAAAACTAGATAAGCTACAGAAAAGGGCTAAGACTACTTCTATCTAGACCCCAGACTGTAGTGGTATTTTTTTTCCCCTCACAATTCATGGCACACAAAATGTTTAATGTGAGTTCTCTTTTTCTATGTATGTCATTGGTTTTATAGACTTTTTATTGCCCATAAACTAAACCACGTCATCGCTGGTGCTCTGTTTCACCTTTGTTAAAACATTACCCAAAGGACAGCCACACCTTTGTGTGTTCAGTTTTTGCTGAACGCTCATTTTGGGTCTTTTCATTCACATGATTGCTAGGAGTGAGAACACAAGCTAGATTATCCCTAGGCCGGTACCACCAAAACCGCTTGCAATTGTCTCACCTCTTGCCAAGCATAAATGCTTGACATTGAAATGTCCTTTACTCAGTGAAAACTTCATTTTGAAGCAGAAAAAGAAAAAAAAAATGGAGAAAAGTCATAAATTCACCCATATAAAGTCACAAATTCACTTTCTGAAATGTAGGAAGAAAAAGGCATACATGGACAAGACAGCGTCCATGGTGGGAAGATGTAAAACCAACACAAAATGTCAGGAGAGAAGAGATACAAGAATGAGAGTTGAGGCCAGTGTGTTTGGGATCTGGGAAACAAATGGTGGGTTATATTCTGAATAGGATCTAATATGTTCAGATAAGAACTTTGGCAGTTAGAACTGGAGGAAAGACAAAAACAGTGGAAAATATGTAGAAAGACTAAGATGGGAAGGGAAGGGAAGGGAAGGGAAGGGAAGGGAAGGGAAGGGAAGGGAAGGGAAGGGAAGGGAAGGGAAGGGAAGGGAAGGGAAGGGAAGGGAAGGGAAGGGAAGGGAAGGGAAGGGAAGGGAAGGGAAGGGAAGGGAAGGGAAGGGAAGGGAAGGGAAGGGAAGGGAAGGGAAGGGAAGGGAGGGGGGAATCAAATGAATCAAAAGAACAACCAATTCTGAGAATATTGAGTTTGTGCAAGATTAGGAGGAGGACTAAGCAAACCACATTAGCACTAAGAGAGTCTAGGGGCAGAAATTAATGGGAATGAGTAAAGAAAGCTGAGATGAGCACACTGCTGAATCAGAAGGCTACAGGGGATAACAAAATGCATTAGAAACTGAGGGAAAAGAGAATGGAGACTGAGAATCTGGAGAATGATGGAAAAAAATGGGAGTGTCGAGCAAAGTGATGAGGAAGGTAATAGAAAATTGGGGGAAAAGAGGAGGTTGTGTTGTGGGAAAACCAACACCAAAGTCTTCACATACCGTAACAGTGAGAAAAGGGAAAATCCCAGGGTAATAAAGATTCCTGACTATTGCAAAGTCACAGGTGGACATCATAATGCTGAATTACAGAGTAATAAAAGGACAGAGGACGTCAGAATCAGTAAGTATAAAGTGATGAACATAGGGAAGAGTAATCATGCAGCAAGTCTCTGAACCAACCAGTGCTTTAAGACAACACTTTGGAATGATGTAGTTTACTGAATATGTCATCTCAGTGCTTAAAGGCTGGGAAAAGACATCAGTGTGTTAGAAGTTACTAGTGAAGGAGTGGAGGACTCAGAAAGAACATAATTGTACCACTGCATAAATTTCATAGAATTACAGAATCATAGAATGGCCTGGGTTGAAAAGGACCACAGTCATCACATAGTTTCAATTCCTCCTACTATGTGCAGGGTCACCAAACACCAGACCAAGCTGCCCAAAGCCACATCCAGCCTGGCCTCCTCTATGCTCAGATGCTCAGAGTAGTGTGTTAATTGCATCCAGGTCTCCTATCTCTATCCCTTTCCCTATCCTATCCATTCCATTCCATTCTTTCTAACCACATCTCTGTCATGAATGAGAAAAACATGGGCTAGTCTTCTAGGACGTGTATTGTGTATTAATCCCTTTTACCACAAATACCTATAGATTATCCCAAATAGTACAAAAAAGATGTCACAAAAAAATGTGTTCCAGTGTTCCCTATTTCCTTCCTGAGGCAAAGGAAAATTCTGATGCAAAAACAAAGAACTGTGTGGCATTCATTTTGATTTGGCTTGCATGGAAATCCAATGGTGACAGCTAGGGAAATCTGAAGATTGCTGCAGTCCTACCCTGTCCAGAATGCCTGTTGGTGGTATATTTCAGCAGCATGACATCTATTTGTCATCAGCAACACAACGGAATGCATATTAAATATGAGAATGGGCCCAAGAAGGATAAAGGACAAAGAATGTCTCTGTTTAGCAACAGATATTAAAATAGCATTGCATCAATATTCATGTTATGCTCTTCTATAAGTCCAGTCTGCAGTATGTTGTGCATACTTATTACAGCAATGTATAAATATGATGCTTTTCTTTAACAAAAGCCCCGAGCCAAGAATTGATTGAAGATAAGGAGAAAGATATCAACATCAGGCTGACATCTACGCTATCGTTAGTGATTAAACATTCATAGGAAATGCCTGAAGACGATCCATTCTTTCAAACAGAAGAGCCTGGAGATGTCAGAGGGAGTCAGGCTGGACTGCACTGAGGAGATATATGCCGACAAGTTGATTCCTCAGCTGCAAGGGGTGATTAAATGGTCCTGTAAGGAATAGGCTGATCTCCACAATTTGTCCAAAATGATAGCTGTTACTGAACAAAGAGAGGAATATGGAGAAGGGCGCACACTCTTATTATCTTAGCAGTATGCATGCCTAGGGAAGAAATCTGCAGGAACAAATCCGAGCTGTATTTATCAGCTGCAGACTTTGAAATCCACTCCTTAGTCTCCTTCTGTGACCTTCTGGCCTTGAAGAAAAAGCTTGTACATGACTTAACATACAATATGATACTCTTATTATGCTTAGGTAATAAAAGTGTAATTGCATATTGCATTTCAAAATGATTCTGTTCAGCTGACTTTACTAGATTTCTAAATCATGGAATCATTAAGGCTGGGATCTACAAGGCCAACCCCAACCCACCACTACCACAGCCACATCCTTCAGTTCCACATCTCCAAAGCTCTTGAACACCTTCAGGGACAGTGACTCCATCACCTCCCTGGGCAGCCTGCCCCAAAGCATCACCACTCTTTATGAGAAGAAATCGTCTCTAATATCCAACCTGAACCTCCCTTGGCACAATTTAATGCCAGACAAGGGTTTCTTTCATGTGTCATATTCCCTTCCCAGAGCAGATGATATTTATTACTGTAATTTGAGCATTCTAATTAGGAACATTTCAATAAGTCAGTCATTCAACTGGAAAAAAAAGGAGATGAAGATAGTTTTCAGTTCCCACTGTGAAGGGATTTTAGATGGAGATATCTTCTACGTGATAATGTGTTTAATCCTTTCACTCACCTGTTGCTCTAGGCTAGATAGAAGCAAACCATTAAATAATCTCAATCATTACACTCACAAACTTAACTACAGTTGTTAAGAATTGATTCTTCCAAGATCACATCTGTCATATGCAGAACTCACTAATTCCTGCATTATATCCTTGCAACGTTACTGAGTGTGGTTATGAAGCTCTGGTTTGACTCCCTTATTTAGGTTCCCAGTTTCAGGATCTCACATAATGTTTTCTTGGGAAGGACATTCAAACTGCACAATATCCCTGTTTTCCCCTTCTAAATTACTTCCCCGTCTAAGCTGGGATAAAGTCAGCTCTCTTTGTAGTGGATGGTGCGATGTTGTTTCTTGGATTTAGGAGGAAAGCAATGCTGATAAGAGACCAACATCTTAATTGCTGCAGGACAACAGAATCGAGGACATTTCAGCTTCTTGGGCTTCAGCTCCTTTCAGCATTCAACATGGTTCCATAACCCCAAGCTTGGATAGCTACTTGAACTAATGAACACATAGTAAGTATTTACAATACCAGAGGAAGCATATGTTGAATCACATCTTAACCTGTGAAGTTCAGTTTGAAAAGAGCTAACTGGAAACAAAAATACTCCACTTCTCATAAGCCAAATGAAAGACAGAAGTAATCTGATATAAAATTGACTACGTGTCATGACAATGTAAGTCATTGTTTTTATCTTCAGATAAAGAACATCTGTTTATTATTCATCCAGAAGAAAGCTCAGTCAATGGCACGTGGTGATTATTTGTAATTTTTATCACATTGTAAATAGGAGGCAGGAAATGAAAGGACAGTATAGTCCATAAATGATAGCAGGTGGCAGTCCTGCTTTCGCCAAAGAAAATGCTGCCTTATAAAGCTGAGTTTATCTTGCCTCTTAGGAAAACAGAAGACCATTTTATCAAAAGAAGAGGAAGAATTTACAAGAGCTTAGAGGTGTTTCTGACTCACTATAACAATCAGAGCCTGCGATGTGTCACGCGATTCTCTTCTGAACTCTTTAATATAGCCAAAGTAAATAGCTGCATGAACGACCTTCTGAGACGGAAATGATAGGGATATACGTGACATGGTGGACACTGGATACACAGGAACCAGCCAAACAAATGAAGACTTTTATGAATCAATGTGAGCCATCTAAGTAACTTTAGAGTGCTGATGCACCAGCTCTCCAGTTTGCAATGTAGTATTATGTGTCCTTGGCCTTGAAGAGGTTTCAGTAGTCTGATAATTAAAAGTCAAAGTCTGATCTAATTCCTTGGTTCCCAGGAACAGACTAAAAGGCAGTGGGCAAAAACTGAAACACAGGAGCACGATAAGCACTTCTCCACTGTGCTGGCAATGGAGCAGTTAAACATATCCAAAGACATAACTTGAAGCTCAAAATAAGCCCAAGAACTGCTTTGAGTCAGGAAATCCAGTTTCCCAGAGGTGCCAATTTCAAGGCAGCAGTAAGATGCTTAGTGCAGGACTCTCAAATTATTTTAACTCCTGGACAACATTAACAAGTTATCTTTTACTCTAGTGGACATTCAGACATGGAAGAGCTTATATAGGACATAAGGAAGTAGGCAGACCATCAAAGAAAGAGAAAAAACCAAAACCAAACGAAACAGAATTGTCTCTAACCTTTATTTCATGTACAGTAGCATACAAACATTGGTAGACCCTTTCTTCACAAATAGCCACTCAAAAATATAAACAAGGCAATGTTTTCCTTTCAAAGCGATTCCAGCATTGCAGCTTAGACTTCTTTTCTCCTAAATAGAGCTTAACAAACATCTGCCAAAAGAAGGGGACTTCTGTATAACCACAAGCAAAAGATTACTAGCTCCTGTGCTCTTTTACATCTGCTCTGTAAATTGGCATTAAATATTAGTACAAGTAACAGATGGAGGATTTCCTAGCTATCAAAGTGTTGCTAAACACTTACAACTTGTCCACAAGTTGTATGCTACAGCTCCATTACAATCAAACACATACTGTGCCCAGACCTACAGGCACAGACATTTATCTAACCAACTGGATAGCTTGAGTTGGAAAAGATTACAACCCTATTCTGCTTAGGTGTATATGTGTAGTGCAAGAGATTTAGATATTATGAGGCTAGAGGAGAGTACTCAGTTTGACCCATCGTGTTCCAATCCAGATAAAATACTGGAAACTGAAACACTGAGTCCAGATATTTTCACTCCAGTCAATCATGACACAGCTCACATAGACAGATGCACAACTCAGGCATGGCTCAAGGCAAGACAATACTCAGTGTGAGCCACTTTCTTCATGGTTCTTCAGCTTCTCGGATGAAGTTTAGTCTTCTTGTTGCCAGAACTGCACTGCTGGTATTACCTGCACTCATTCCTTCAAAATTACCCTCAGTATGTCTGCATGAGCTAACAGCTTCAATTTGACTGCAGTGAAGATGAAGCCTAAAAAGTGATTTGTGAGGTTATGTGATCTTACAATAGGAATGCCCAAACTTCCTAGCTTGGCACATTGTCTTTGGATTGCTTCATCCTTATTCAAAAGCAACCAGAGCAGGCAGCATTGGCACAGATTTCACACAAATCAGCATCACTGGCAACCAAGTCTGTTAGAGAGAAAAGAGACTGTTTTAGTGACAAAGTAAAGGAATTTATTAGAGAGCAGAGCCTTAAACCCTGTGGTGGAAGACTCTTCCTGTTACTGTACCATGAATTTCTGTGTACATTGAAGTTATCACTGGTACAAGAAAAACTAGTTTTTGAGATAAATTTACTTAAGGACTGAAATCAACTCTGAACTCACTGGAGAAACAAGGGGAACATGTGGAGGCAGGAGAACAACAGGACATATTATGAGAGGGTGACAAGGATTTGGCCTTAGATCCTCTGAAGTGGCTTGCAGAACTACAACCTCAGTTCTATTGGTGCTACTTCTTCCTAAGTTCTCCATGGCACTGGTAAACCAATAATAAATAGAAATAAGCAGATACTGTAGGAGCCTGTTCAATAGTCACTACCTGTGCCTTGGAGACAGGTAATGCCAAAGGTTGATTCATTTCATCTACATCTCACAACTCTTTTAAGGAACCTGGAAATCCATCTCCAGTAGGAGGAAGCTTTTCCATGTCTACAAGAGACTGATCTGTACAGGTGACAGCTAAGCACTATAGAGTTTTCTGGTGGGCCCACAGCTATTGTATCCTTGCAGAAGGGCTGGTAGCGTGGACTTACAGCCACCTCAGAAGTGACACAACAGTAATTACACTTCGTTGGCTGCTACTATTTCAATGTTTGAGGTTGAAAAGTGTGATAAAAAGGAAACTATGCAACACAAACTACATACACAGCCTCTTGAAAATCATAGGTGCATCTTCTCTTTTACACACGGGTTGAAATTCCTCAGGGAGATCTTTATCTTGACATGGAGAATACCCAGCCTTTGAAGCCTTTGAAACCACCATGCGAGGGTTAATGACTCTGCTCTCATCCATAAGCTCCTTTAGCTTCTTCACAGACTCGAGGGAGAATCTGAAGTTGCCATCCTATGTAGACAGAAAGAGAAAAAAACATGCATCAGAAAGTCAGACCTAAGCAAACACATTCTCTTTGGACTGGTCTGCTATGACCCTTCTCCAGAAAGCTGTACTATAAGGAAGATCTAAACTATAATGGTGAGATCTGGCTTGCATAGCCAGGGTTTTATTTAAACATCATGGTGAATGGAGGCTGAATTAGGACATTATTCACTCCTGTGAGAGAGACTCATAACATTTAGTGTAGGAAGATGAGGGCTGGGATTCTTCAGTCTAGATGAGTCAATTTCCTCAGTTTCAAGTGAATCACACTGTTGAGACCATCAACTTGAACTACAGGTGCTACCATTGTTTCAGGTAGGTATGTAAATGTCCACAGAAGACTGAAGGGAATGAAATAGTCTGCAGGATAATCAAGTAACACCTACACATTCATAGATATAAAGTGGATTGAGCCTGCTATGGCATGAGACCAACTATTGCCATGAGTCTCAAGGTCTCATTAGCTTGATGTTGAGTTGTGTGGGTGTCTTTGGTTGGTGGTGGTGCTTAAAGAATAATAATAGATAAGCTACTGTGTGCATGCATTTATTTAACAAAGTGAAACTATTTTCTACTTCTGACCAATCTGTGATTTTTCTCAGAATAATTGGTTGGAGACTCTAAAAGCATGAAACAGAATCAAAAGAGACAGGATTTCCACCCATACAACTCCAGAGAGACCATAAACAGTTGAAGTGAGCTTCATTTGGTCCTTTGCACATTGGATTTCTCCCACTTATTATCACTTCACAGTAGGAATGAACCCTGAGACATGACAAATCAAGCCAACCAACCAACCAACAAGCCATCTCAGACAAGAAAGGTTTAATAGAGAGAACACAACATGAGCAGCATCTTCCCCCCAATGTGAAAACACACGCTGTTCTATTGAACTGACAGATTTTAACACAATCCCTCCCTAGTTCTTTCCAGTTTTACACACTTAGCAAACCAAGAGTGTCCAGATAGTGATATTCATCCTTTAGGAACAAAGAAACTCAGGAAACAAGTCTATAAAGCAACTTTGTTCAGTGAGTAATTAGTCAGGTCCTAAGGGAAATCAAGCAATCCACGTCAAAGGACTGCATCACACACAGCACACTGCATGTTCTTTAAGGTCTTATCAAAGGCAGAGAAAATACGAATGTAGTGATAGATGAGATAAAGATTCCAGCTACAAAGAGGAACTAAAACCTCAGAGCTGAATACTTCGGTACCCACCCAGAAGCAGTTATTCTCAGTTAGCTTTTTTCTATTTTCACTTATTAAATCGTAAACCATCTGTTCTGTCTGGAGACTCTTGGTGTTAATCAATGGTTTGGAAGAAAAGAGGAGGTGAAACCTGCCCAAGGATGGGACCTTTTCACTCCTTGGAAGCCTACTAAGCACACATGAAAAGAGTCCATTAGTGTTTAAGAAGTATTTGCCCTCTTGGATCACCAAGGAAGTTATTTACGCTGTAATCAAAATGAAATCTCCCAAACTACTCCTAGAGATCAGTGCAGACAAATCTAACATACTCTCATGTACAGACCACAGTGCTGACACCCATCTACCCGCTTCCACAGGGCATGTAATGCCAATCATAGGTTCTGTGTATTTTGGAGTATTTGGTATCATTTCCCTCTATCACACAATCATAGAGTCATTAAGGTTGGAAAAGACCACTAAGATCATCCAGCCCAACCATCAACGCACCCCCACCATTAGTCCACTAATATCCCTCTAATACCACCACTGCCTATTAATATTCCTTTGGATCAAACCACTCATTTTTTTTCACCTTATTTTTATATACGACACATTCGTAGTTTCCATCACCTAATTCCACACAGGTTATTTTCATAAAGAACTTCATGCTTAGAAATAGGCATAATGCTTTATCCCCAGCTATGCAACTTAACAACCTATGGAGCTCACCAGAAAACAAAACTCAGGATATACTCTGATAGGAAATTAAAGCAGTGATAGGGCTGGAAAAGTTGTATATTAGAAACCATTTTACAGAGAGAAAAACTGAACCACAGAGAGATGATGTCAGAGCAAAGCAAAAGTCTTACGTTATCAATTCAGATCAAGACTCCTATGTTAGTTATGTTTCTTTACATCATTACATTGCTGTGCTTGCAATGCTAACAAGATAACCAGCAGAAAACTCACCTGGACATAGACTGCCTGGGAGCTGTGCACCAGTAAAAGGAGTGCAAGGACTGTGAAGGACAGAAAGCCTCTCATAGCACCTGCAAAGAACTGCCTCTTCTAAGCTAAATATCTTTCCCCCCTGTTTTGGTATTACAGTGCCTTTCTTTTGTGTCTCTCTCAGATTTTCTCTTTGTACCTGTCCAGTTGTCTTATCTCCGCAGCTTTATAAAGCCTTTACACAGCATTTCCTGGGTAATTCATTAATCTAAACTCCTTATTGACATACAATAAACCCTCAGCTCGCAGTGCAGTTATCAGCTCCTTGGCTGAGGATGCCAGTCACACCCAGGCAAATCCTCTTTATGGCACTTAGAAACTGACCATGAAGGAATGCAAAACATTTACCTACAACAATTAACAGCCAAAAGTGCTCTTAGCTCAAACACAACACCTGAATCCAACCCTCCATGCGTGGGCTCAGCTTCCTACCCACTTCTCTGTGCCTTTTGGTCTTACCCAGAGACACGGTAGCAGCATGAGGATGGCAAAGGATCATCACATCTCACTTTGCCCATCAAGATCAGGCCCTGATATCCAACCAACACTCCATACCCCAATGGTTTACAGCCATCAATCTCAGCATCCCCAACAACGTGGCTCATCCCACCAACTCAATGCACCACCAATGCAAATGGGATCCTGGGCTCCATCAGGAGAGGGGTGGTCAGCAGGGATAGGGAGGTGATTGTCCCTCTCTACTCTGCTCTTGTGAGGCCCCATCTGTTGTACCGTGTCCAGGTGTGGAGCCCTCAGTACAAAAAAGACATGGAGATTTTGGAAAGGGTCCAGAGGAGGGACAGGAAGATGATCAGGGGGCTGGAGCACCTCCCCTATGAGGACAGGCTGAGGGAGTTGGGTTTGTTCAGCCTGGAGAAGAGAAGGTTGCGGGGTGACCTCATTGCAGCCTTTCAGTACCTGAAGGGAACTTAGACCCAGGAGGGGAGTAAACTCTTTGAAAAGGCTGACAATAGCAGGACTAGGGGAAATGGTTTTAAGTTAAAAGAGGGAAGATTTAGGTTGGATGTTAGGGGGAAGTTCTTCACTAGGAGAGTGGTTAGGCCCTGGAACAGGCTGCCCAGGGAGGTTGTGGATGCCCCGTCCTTGGAGGTGTTCAAGGCCAGGTTGGACGGGGCCCTGGGCAACCTGATCTAGTAACTGTGTATGTTTGGTGGCCCTGCCAGGCAGGGGGGTTGGAACTACATGATCCTTGAGGTCCCTTCCAACCCGGGTCATTCTGTAATTCTGTGATTCTCTAACTCCCATTGGAGTCTGTCGGCCTGCAGTACCGCCTCGTACTCAAGGGGAGGCAGCAGAGCACTGCAATGGCGGTAGGCCTCAGTGCGGCCTATGGCAGCCTTGTGTGCTTCAGTGTGCCTTGGAGGCTTCTAAATGCTTCTTTGTCTCTTGCTGTATGCTGGAGCTGCGTTGGGCTGTGTAGAATCTTATTATCTGGTGATAATTCCAGCCCTGAGCTGGCTCTGAATGCTTTCTGCATCCAAACGAGCCAAGGATGGCTTTAAAGATATGGTTAATTACAGGCCCCCTCCTCAGTGTATTAAGTGCATTAAGCTGTGTTCTCCTAATACTCCCCTTTAATATCCTGAGTGAGCATCTCTTTCCACAGTGGATGAGAGAACAAGATGATTTTGGTCTGTGAATCCCCTTTTGTCTCTATGTGCCAGCAGAACAGATGCTCTCAGTGAGGGGGATCCGGAGCTATTTCTTGTCTGCAGCAATCTATTTGTTTCTGCCTACAGAGTGTGTGGCTCTCTGGGTTCCCTGTTGGAGCTACACGTGAATAGGTAAGTTTACACAGTATGTAATCCCAAGGAGCAGCGTGATAGTAGGGAACAAGCAAGAGAGGTGGAAGATGCGATCCAAAAGAATGCCTGCTTCATACAAAGGCCTGGTGAAGGGTTGTGTGGGCTGAAAACACATCTGCTTCATAACACAGCACTTGCATTTGCCATGCTCCTATTTCAGGCTTTGCCTCACCTGCAGAAAAACATGATTGTGCCAGAATTCCACTCCTGAGCCAGGAGATAGGAATGGAGGACGTTACAAAAGGTACAGTGCACGATTCCAGCGCGTCATGGGAATGTTTCCTTCTGCTTGTTTGGTCTGACAGCAAAACAGAGACAAAGGGAACCAAAGGGACAGGAGAAGCACTATGACACACTGGGTTTATTTTACTTTCTCTACCACTGCTTGTTATTCTCCATGTTCAGCCTCACAGAACCTGTTCTAGAGTTAAAATGGATCCTGTGGTGTATTTATTGCTTCTTCATTTTGGCCTTTGGTAATGGGGATGAGTTTGGGTTGTAATGGGGGAGAGTTTGGATTGAATCATGGATGTCCCTTGGATGCTTCTACTACTTTCAAACTGAACACCTCCAGGAAATGAGCACCTGTGAACTGTTGTTTTCATTAAGTTTTGTGAGAGCAGCATGGAGGTGTACATTGATTTTGATGGCAGGCAGTGCAAAACAGGCTGTTCCTTAACCTGCCCACTGCTTGCTCTCTGTAGGATACCGGTCTGTGGGGAGGATTTTACCACCAAAGGAATTAGGAAGATGCACAGTTTGTTCTTGTCCAGATTTGGGGCACAGAGGTTGCTACACCTGTTGGGTTTTATTAGTTAAATGTATGTTGAAGTCTACAAATAAATGCTACGACCCAGGTGGAACAGATGAGTTGTGACTAAGTTCTTGGATGATTGATAATGAGCAGAGACTGGAAAATCAATTGTGTTAATTCCTGGCTTGTCACCAGGCCGGAGAATTAATGAGAAAATCCATCTAACGTAATGGTATTTACATACTATACAGAATGTGATCAAATTGTCCTCAGGTGCTACTTGGCATCACAATTATAGGATTATTGTAGATGCAGAGGCAGGAACAGAAATCTGTGAGCACAAAAACTCCTTCACAAACAACAAACAAGCAGTGACACTGACCAACGGGGAGGGCTGAAGAAAAAGCCAGGAAAGCAGAGAAGGCTGTCAGACTCCAGCAGAGATCTCTGAAGCTCTCAGTAACTCCTCTGCAGCACAGAGACCATGCAGGTGTGTTTGAACGAGAGGGGAAAACTGGTCTTGATCAGGAGTGACAGAAAAGCAAATCCATCTCCCCAGCTGCCTCCTGTCCTCCAGGAGTTAATCCAGCATCAGTATAATTGATGGTGTACTGCTGTATAAGTCATCCATAAACCCTGTGTGCTCAGAACACCTGCATCCTTCATGCTTTTCTTGTCAGCCCTCATCTCCTTGCTGTTGTGCTTCATACACCCTCCTGTCCCCCAGTCTACATGTAAGTGCTCTGAGTGTTTAAAATCCCAGCTGCTCCCAGGGCTGCTGAAAGGGGAATAAAGGGAGATGCTAGATAGAAAGGAGCTCTAAATCTCTTCAGTGTTTTCTCTCTAGAGATTTTGTTCAGGCTTTTTTCTGCTGTCTTAATGTGCCAAGGTCTCGGTTGCAGAGGAAAAGTTTGGAGAAGAATGATAAAAAGTTCTCACATCTGACAGGCAAAGAGCTACAAAAACAAGCCACAGAAATGGACCAGACCTCAGCTGCTCCGAGAGCTGAGCTCTGCTGTATCTTGAGCTGTATTTTATAGCAACTATGTTTTGTTTTTGCTTTTTTATTTCCCTGTGCTTGAAACTTGGGAGAATTTCTGCAAGGCATTGGTTATCTCCTGTATGCTGTGTTATCCTGAGGCTTTCTACAAGGGCTCTTCTCAAAGTTTCATTGCCTTTCTTTGTATTAGCCACATGCCACAGCCAGCAAGAAGTTGTAAGGAGTCTCCTTCTACTACAGTCTGGTTTGCAAAGCAGGGACACGGATTTTTCAGTTTCTGAGCTGCTTCAGCAATGTTTCCCATGTTATTTTGTTTGTAGACTTTGAAAGCTGGGCTTGGTGCAGTAGGAGACTGTTCTGACCGTGGTTGTTTCAGAGCTTGCACTGAAACTGATGCACTGGAACAAGTTGCCCAAGGAGGCTGTGGATGCCCCATCCCTGCAGGCATTCAAGGCCAGGCTGGATGTGGCTCTGGGCAGCCTGGGCTACTGGTTGGTGACCCTGCACATAGCAGGGGGTTGGAACAAGATGATCTTTGAGGTCCTTTTCAATCCAGGCCATTCTAGGATACTTTGTGAGAATTAGTGTTACATGCCAGTATAAATGCACTTGTAAGACATGGGTTGTCTTGCTCGCTTCTCTCCAGCAGAGGGTAATGGCTTGCCTGCAGCCTCACAGGCTTCCTGCAATTCATCTCTGCTCAGCCAGTAGGGCATTCAGGAGCAGTGCACTGAAGCAGCCTGCTCAGGGCCAGGCAATAATGTTGTAGCAGATGTAAGACCAGGAGGGAAACTAGTTGTTCGTCCTTCTGTTTTGCTGTTCATTTCATGGGAGAAGGAAGATGCTTTTAGAGATAGCGGGAGCAACAAAGGATCATTCCTTGCTGATGTGCTCTGTGAAATCTCAGTGCCCAAAGGAATTGCACTGCACTGTAACTATTCCTTGGAACTCCTCTCAAAGAAAGCAAACTGTCCATAGCTGCTCTGGACACATGTCCAAGGTGGCTTCTTCTTAAGGACAGCATATTGCTTCCCCTTCTGAATGCAACCAAATTCAGACCTGACAAAGCCAAATGAAGTGGTTGCTGTGGCTGCCAAATGTAATTAAGAACAGAAAGCTCTCTGAGTAAAGCGGAAGTGAAACCCCAGGAGTTCTTAATTCTCTTGATTTCTGACAGGTCTATAGAAAGCTGGCTCTGTAATCCCCAGGCAGTTCTGCTTGGATCCCTCTGTGCTGTTGAACTCCTGCTGTGCCTGTGTCACATGTAGATCAGACGGGAAGATCAAGGAGCAGATCATGCACTGCCTACATGCCCTGACTTACTGGTCTTGTAGAATAAATACACATTTGGCTGGTTCCAAACTGAATCATTTGGATCTGAGGGAGATAGTCCATAATGATGCATTGTTTGCTTGGCTGATGCTCTCTCTGCATTTGTCTGCAACTTGCAGGGCTCACAATAAATTCTTTGCTTGGTTGTGGGTTTTGTGTCTATCAGTGCGTGGTTGGACTAGATGATCTAAGAGGTCTTTTCCAACCTTGATGGTTCTATGATTCTTTGGTTCCATCTCTATTTTGTGCTGACAGGGAGAATGTCTGTGTCTGAGTCTGTGTTACAAGGCTGAACAGCCATGTTCCTGGACCTTGAAGAGCACTCAGGCATCAGCATCTTCAAGCAATTGCCTGGAGGGAATATACCTTTGAAGATATGGCATGAAGAGCTAGAAACTGGAACAGAAAAGCGTAAGTCCAACATAATAGCATTTGACTGATGGAGTTAACTTTGCTTTATTTCCTGGAGAAACGATGACAAGAGTTTCTTTGATTTGTTTGGTTTCTTTTGAAAATATCCTAGGCATTGTGGTCTGATCACGAGCGTATCTTGTGGCTGAGTGTAGACAGCTACATCCTTCTTATGCCAGCTCATCTTTTGGAAGTGAGGACTACCTCTCAGCTCTGAGAGCCTGTGAAAGAGGAGAACCTAAGGATGCATTTTGTGGTTTGATCCACGAGCATTCTGAGGTTTCCTTGAAATTAATTATAGGAATTGCTCAGGAACTGAGAATGAGTGGTGGCAAGAGGAAATCATGTGCATAGGTCTGGCAAAAGAACCATCTCTTGGGGAGTAGTCAACAAAATTGAAACCTCAGCATGGCTTTTGCTGAACAAGGCTTATGCTTTGATAGGACCTCCATCAAAGGCATTTAAAGACTTTTCTTTGGCGGAGGTGATGACTATCAGCCTGTCTTTTGAGATGGTTATAGTTCTGAACTTACTTTCAAGAAACTTACCTTTGCTTAGTTCTGGCTGGAGCATTGTAGAGATCCATTATCTGGTTTCAGAGGTTCTCCTCATCAAACTAAACTCCTGTCTTAACAAGGGATTAATGTATTGCCTGCCTGGCTTTTAAATTATGATGGAGGAGTGGAAAATGATGGATTTGACCAAGTAACAAAACTTGATGTTCATGTTAGTGAAGTAGATATTTACATACATCCAACAAAACAGAATCTCTGTGTGATTCAAAAGCCTGAAATGGCTGTGGGACCGATGAGATGTAACAATAGGAATAAGGGAAAAGTTTATTAGCAATAGCCCAGGAACTCAAAGAAGCTGAATAACTCATGAATCTTTCGTGAGTTTTACCAAAAATGAGGGATGAAATCCTTAATTCTGTAGATGTATTTATAGAGATGGATAGAGATATATTTCTTTTGCCTGAGAATGTCTCGGTAAATTATTATCACTTGAAATTAAGGAACTATCTGGATATGGTTTGTATTATTTTTCTGCTGTCTGAGAATCTATTGAACATTTTGTCTCATAGTACTGTGATCTCCCTCAATAGAGGGAATGGGAAGGAAGAAATTTTAAGATATTAAACAAAACATTTGACTGTGAAATTGTAACTCCAAAGCAGGAATAGAATAAAGCAGGTAAATGAGATTGCACTCCATTTTATTTTGGAACCTCTGTGATTTCAGCCTGCAATAAATAATCTGATTTGCGCTCCTCATTCTCTGCCGACTTCTCAGTAAAATGTCTCCAGGAAACCAAATTTGCCAGTCTCCCAATGTGGGGGAGAGTAGGGGAGATCAGCTGGAGGATATGTAATGTGCATTACTTTGTATCTCCATTTTTCTTCCCCTGTTCTCACTGTAATGGGGTCTGAGTCAGAGCTCACTGCAGTCTTTGCTCGGAGCTCAATAGCGCTGATGATTTGGGACCCACAGCCACACTGAGCCCAGGAAGGCTGTGCCACTGCACAGATCATTTGATGTTGCATGACCTGTCATGCCAGTAGTGGATTAGGCAATAGATAAAGCCCACTCTCCTCAAGAAGTTCACCTGGAAGGTCCAGAAAGAAAAAGAGAAGCAACTGAGGATAACTTAATGGCAACAGCAGGCTGCAGATTTAGTGGGCAAGGTACACTGAGGAAAGGAGGTAATTTTGAGCTTTTGCAGGCTTACAAGGAAGTTGTCAGGTCTTATTCCAGTAGCTGTATTTCTTCCCCTGCTGGCAACCTAATCCTCTTTCATTTTCAGAGCTTCTTTGCCCCGTGATTCCAAAAGCTTGTCAGCCTCAATGCCAGCTCGTTAGCAGTGCATGGGGGCAAGAGGTCAAAAACCAGAATGAAATATGAAATGGCAGCAAATGCTTTCTGAGCAGGGAATGAGAGAAAAATATGCCAGAGATTTCCTTTGCCTTTGTGTCTGAAGATGCTGTGCCTGGAACTGGAAAGATCTGAGGATCCATTTAAATAATCCTTGTTCCATTTCCTAACCTCCAGTTTAGCATACCATTTTAGTGTCTGTTCCCTCCATAAATACTACCTCCAGACCATTCTTCTTCACTGTCTCTAAAATACATTTAAGCTCAGCAGGATTCTGCTCCCATTTCTTCTGTGGGCTCCCTTATCCTCTGTGCTTGCAGTCTCAGGTTCTTCAGTTGCAGTACAGAGTAACATGAGCAGACTGCACTGAGAGCACTGGAGGCTAAGAAAGCACTCAGTATCCTTCTATCTTTTTTACCAGATCTACTAGAGGAATGAAGATACTTTGCAGTACTCTTGATGGAACCTCTCAGAAGCTCAGTGCTGAAGAAACCTGCATTTGAGTGAGAAGATTATGGCTTTCTCTACTTCCATGCAGGTATGTAGTTAGATGCTGCACTGACCCTGCAGAGAAATGGGATGGAACCCACAACAGCCTGAAAGCTTCCATGAAATCTTTTTATCACTGACACCCATCAGTGTTGCATGTTGACATGAAGGCAAACAGGCACATCTTCCTAACATCTTTTTATTGGCCTTTTCAGAGAAGACATTGGACAGACAGAAAGGCTTTTCATCCCAGTGTTGTTGAGTCTCACATCCTTTCTGTCCAGCACAGTGTGAAGGTTAGCTGGAGATAAGGCTTTGGTTACATCACTAGATGGAGCTCACTATATAAGAAATGCTTGAGCAGTAAATGCATTATTGAATAAGCAGTTATAGAAGATGGTGTGGGAGAAGTGACCAAGTAATATGTGGGGGAAAGATGTAATGCGAAGAGAATGGAGCAGAGCATATGTTAAAGAAAGGGGGGTGGTAATGGAGGGGATGGTACAGTCATAGAATCATTAAGGTTGGAAAAGATCACTAATATCACCACGTCCAATCCCAACCCATCCCCACCATTCCCACTGACCACATCCCTCAGTGCCACAGCTCCACGTTCCTTGAACACCTTTAGGGACAGTGACCCCACACCTCCCTGGGCATGAAGCTCAAAGCTCTTTCTTTAGGCTGAAGATTTCAGCTGTGATTCAATGATGCACATGTGAGGACCTGCCATATTCCAGATGTGGGCACTTATCCCATGTTGAGGAGGTGTGACTGATAAAGACAGTTAGTGCTGGACAATGGCATCTTAGCAAGCACAGGTATATGTGGGCGCATTGTCTCTGTATGAGATTGATCCCTCTGTGTTCACTCTCCATAACATTCATACTACCCCGATCTTACAAGGTAGACAGGAAGGAAATTTTAAATTCAGTTTCTGTCAGCATCAGCATTAGAATCAATCAAGGAACTCATTGTTTGTCAAATCAGACAAATGGAGCAGAAATCATTCAAAGTGACAGTTGTAACTAAGCAACTTAGTCTGACTAGTGAGGTGTATAGAAAATGAAATTAGTGAAACGTTTTGGTAACTGATTTCAGATAACAGATCTGTTAGGTACAAAAATCTCCTGTCTTAGGATATGGTTTGCAAAAGAAGGAACTCAGACTTGCTGAGAAAGTTCATTTGTGTTTGATGTGATTGATTTGGTTAGTGAGCTCTTTAGGGCAGGGATCAAGTCTTCTTTATGGTTGTACATAACACATGGGCCCATAATATATATATATTATATATTATATATTATATATATATATATATACATACATACACACACATATATATATATAATATATATTATATATATATGGGTCCACAGCACATGGGCTGCCCTCTGACACCAGCAGTCTGTGCATATAACTAAATTCAAACACCTGAAAATGGACAATAGTCAGAATGGAAGTATTTAATGTATAGGTTGTAAAGGCTTAATGGGAGTCGTGTATCTGAGTGTTGTTATAGGTTAAGGCAATTGCATCGTGGTAAATAAATCTGTCAGTCATTTATTGGTGGGTAGATAGATATTGATAGATATTATTGGTGGGTACCAAGGATAGATTTGTTCCCTTCTCCTGTTTTATTTCTCAGCACTCCCTGGAGCTTTAAATCTAGAAGGGGAAAGTTAGTATCTCTTACTGCCCTCACATCTCTTTGATGTTAGAGTCCTTAAGGCTTGGGCATTAACATCCTCCTCCGCAGCCAGCCAGTGACAGCAGCAGCATGTAGAAGCTGTAGTATCATTCTTCAGTTTCTTAACAGTGCAGTATAATGACTAGCTCTGTTAGCATATCGCTGACACAGAGCATTACTAATTATGATGATTAATGGCTTTAATTTACTTAGAAAGAATAATGTGCAGTAATTCTATTGTCAAAACTGAAAATCTGGAGTTCCAGCTTTGGATCCTGTCAGCGTTGTTGTTACGAATCCTTTTGTGTTGGAGGAGAGTCACTGTGAGATGTTACTTCCCACATGGTTCTGAATACAAGCTGCTTTGGGAATTTTCCTATCCACTAAGAAAGCTGCTTTCATAGAATCATAGAATCACCAAGGGTTGGATAAGACCTAAAAGATCATCCAGTCCAACCACTCACCTATTACCAATAGCTCCCACTAAACCATGTCCCTCAACACAACATCCAGTTGTTCCTTGAACACCCCCAGGGTGGGTGACTCCACCACCTCCCTGTGCAGTCCATTCCAGTGCCTGACCACAGTAGTGCTGTTTTCCAGCTCCTAGGCTGACTGGTACTGCCTGTCTCCTAGACCTGAAGGAAGAAATTGCTTATCTCAGGATGGTTCCGTGCTGTTCTTATCAGTGTCAAGTTTAAAAAAATCATTACAATTATCTATAGTGTCAGAGCCTCCAAAAAGATGGGGCTCTGGCTCAGCTGGTGCAAAAGTAGCATAGTCCTCGTGCATCCCATATCTCTCCAAGGCAGCCTGGCTGCTTCTCCAATCTCTTCTCACTTCCCAAGTCTGCCTGGCTGTTACTTTCCTGTACCAGACAGTTAATGTTTCTTAGATCAGCAAGATCACTGCTGAGCTTCGTAAGCAAGGCAGAAGAGGTCAGATACAGTGCACTGTTGTCTGTGATTCAGGAGTCTTTACGGCTTTAATTGTTGATTTAATTAGCTCTTCCTGTGAGCTGGAAACATTGCACAGTGGTAAAATAATAAGAGAAAAAAGCATTTCCTCTCGCAGCTGGCATTCTGAGATCTAGAGACCCAGTGCTCACAGCAGCTATAAATAAACCATACTTAAGCCCGAGAGACTATTATGATTCTAGTGAGTCACCCAATTGACACAGCTTTAATCTGTGTATCTCTGCCTCTTCCTGTTACGTACCCGGTATCACATTTTGTTGTGATCTCTGCTCATGTCAGTGCTTTGCCTGGCAGAGAAATAATTGCTGCGTCTGGCAAAGAAATAAACTCACATGCCCATAGCACTGTCTGTTCATCCTTAGTGCTGCAGAAGCTTTCACAAAGTCAGTATTCTGTGAGTGCGGGGAACTGAGGCAGGGATATGTCACCCAAGGCCTCCCAACTGGCGGGTGGGAATAGAAGGATGTAGCCGTGTCCCCTTAGCATAGATGTTCAGCCTTTCTTCCTTAAATCTCTTGTTAAGCTGTTGTCCAGGGCAGCTGCCCTTTAATATTGATGCACAATTAGGTCACGGTTCCTTCCTTGTGATCCTTAAGGAAGGTGATATTTCTTAGGTAAACGAAAGGAAGGAAATCAGAGTGATTTACAATATTTGGCAAGGAGTTATTATAAATCTGTTGGGTTTTTTCCAGCCAAACCCCACTGTCATTGAAGCCCATGCTCTTGGCTTCAGTATGGCAATTACACTGCCAGCCACTGGTGTACTGAGCTGCTGAGTGTATTTAAATAAGATGCATTGCTCTCTGCTTCTTGCCCTAGCGAGGTGGAAGCTACTTGTCAGTAATGAGCTCAAAGGTGCATGATGTATTCTTTCTGCCAGGCACTGAAGAGTCAGTTCCTTAGGAGAAGAGCCCTCATAGAAGGCAAGGATGTTGCTCCAGCTATGAAAGTCCTAAGAACTGTGACCTGGGCAACCTGCACTGCTGGGGTACGCTGCAAAAACACCCTGTTTCTGCAAAGCCTTTGCTATGTGCCCTCTTCTGCAATAGCCTGTGCTGCGTGCTGCTGGGCTTACATACCTAATGAGCTGTCAGTTTGCCAGCAAGCTTGTTTAATTCTCCAGCTGCCTCCTCAGCTGCTTGCTCTAGCCATAAAAAAGGAACTTGAAACCACCCACAGGCCTTTGCAACAAGGAACTCTGTTGAAATCTCGGTGCTTATTCACTTTCCCATTTTTTCCTCTGTTTTCTATCGTTGCTTTTGAGTGAGCTGTTTGCTATTAGTGCATGCAGTGGAGGAGGCAAGGCGCAAGATCCTCACTGACCCTTGTGCTAAGTCCACAGTTTTAGACAGTTTATCCTATCGCTGCCCCCTTCTTTCTCTCAACAATCCAAGTCAGATAAATCAGATGTAGCAGCAAAACCTGCCACAGATGATTGTCCTCTGCTTTCTTTCCAAGAGTCTCCACTGAATCTGCTTCCCTTCAAGTGGAATTTTCAGTATCCATTCCCTCTTGCTCCACTGCAACAGTTAATAGATAATGTTCTTGTTTGTAGTCCTGACAGGAGTTTTTAAATTACCTGTATGGTTTTATTACATAATGGCAATGTTTGCTCCATTAGACTATTGGCATCTTTGCAGGAAGCAAACAAACCTGCTGACATCCATCAGGGTGACTAATTACAGACAGTTTATTTCCTTTTTTCCTTTTTTTTTTAATTAGTTTTCCTGGTCAATACTGGCACTAGATCTGCAGCCCGGGCTCAGGCTGCTCACCCAGCCTCTACCTGTCCTGCTGCCTTAGCTGCCTGGGAGATGGTGGCACTTGATAGTCCTGAAAGAACTGGAAAGGGACAGATGAATGCTGCAGCATCATCCCCAAGAGCCTAGGACAGGGGGGTTGTGTTTACTGACCCAGTTCAGGTGTATTCTCCTTCATATCCTCACCCTTGTGTGCTCAATTATACTTGTCCAAGTATGGCATGAAATGCTACCTAGAAGGAAATCATTTTGGACTGCAGGTAGCAACATGTTAAAGTGCAAAACAGGAACCCAAGGTATGGAAACAATGACAAAGTATGTCATTCTTACAATGTCACTGTCTCTGCCTTCCAGTTATTGCAGTGTGTTGCCAAGTCATGACAGCCAGCCGTCATCAGCCATGAGATACTTCAGAGACAACCCAAATGCTCTCTCCAGACATCGTCATGGAAGAAGCAGCATTTTGTGGGTAAGCCTTCCTTCCACTGCTTGTACATACTAATGATGCAGCCTGGCTTGGTCACTGCTAGTCTGTGGTGACAAGGTAAGAATAGAATGGCAGGATGTTCTGATTCCTCTTCTGATGGGAGCAGAAAGAAGAAGACAGGACTAGACAGTTTCTGTCCTGAACAGATCTTCTGTCTGTGTTAGAATTTAACTGGCAGGATTCTGTAATGTAGAAGGGTTGTGTGGCCTGACCCTCATCAAGTAGGGGTAGGTAGTGGGAGTAGCATGTGGCATAGGCACTATTGGAAGAGTGAGGTGTGGTGTATAGCCCAGTGCAGTGAATTCCTGGAGGGAAAGGAAGGTGTTGTGAGCTCTTAAGGGAGGTGAGGGAACAGAGCAAGGATGGCAGAGGAGGAGGATGAACTGTGTAAGTGGCATTGCTTTAACCTTCCTCTCTAAAGCATGATGAGTCCAATTGCCCTGATATGGGGGCATGTGAGTGGAAATCTTTATGAATGGGACAGCCATAGGACAGTGGAGGAAAAGCCACATGTCCCCCACTCAGTGCCTGTCACCTTTCCTCCCCACAATGAGGACCTATGTGAAGTGGAACGGGGCCTGATGTGCTGACATGCCATTGATCTGGAAATAGCTGTGTCTTGGAAAGTCAGAGCAAAGGTTCGTAATTGAATCCAGCAGGTGCAGGGACCCAGCTTGGGGGCTGATTGGTATTCAGCTCTGGTGCAAAGTGCTTAAGAAAAAACTTATTAATTTCCCCTTCCACAAAGAGCGGGAGTGCGACAGTAATCACAGTATCAAGTCATAATAATAAAAAAAATTCCATTGAAAATAGCTGTTAAGACTCTGGAGGGTTCAGCAGGGGAAGATTGTATTAAGATAAAGTAGATTATAACACTGGCGGACATTAAAGGTTGTCATTGTATGGTAAATCACATCAGGAAGTCACAAAAGCTGCTCTTTACACAGTCAGGGATAGAATACTCTGATATAGCACCTGATTTATTCTCTGACCCCATTATGCCATCCCTGGCAAGCAGGTAGCTAGAAGGAGGAGAGGAAGAAGGGAGGGGTTTGCCAGCCAGATTTCTGAGCTGTGGCTTTGGGGAAGGAGGTGGAACCAAACTGAAGCCAGGCACATTGGTCCCTTCCCTTTCTGCAGTGTGCAGGAGCTCTGCATACTCCCCGCAGTGATCTGAGAAGGATACACATGATTCAATCACTGTACATCCCACAGGGGCCATCCTGCGGTCCCCGTTGTGATAGAGGTATCAGCTGGGCTTTCCTGTTATTCCAACTATCTCTGGAAGTGTGTATATTGGTAAGCAGGTAAGACAAGGGCTATCGGCTCCCTCCTCCCTGACCAGTGCTGTGTGTACATCTTCCCAGGAGTCTGACCCAGTTCTGTCACAGATACAGATTAAATTAATGCCTAAAACCAGCCCCCTTCCCATTTTGCAGCTGAGTGCAAACTCCTGCCTACTGTTGTCCTGTGTCCTTGACAGACATACAGCTGTAAGGCACTTTTTATTCTGGTCCAGGTTTAATGGTTCTTCTTCTAGCCTGAAGAGTGTGGACATACAGATCTTACTAAACTTACATTGATTCTTCCTGCACAAGTGTGCTTCTGCAACTAATATATGCTTCTTTTTTCCATGGCCTTTGACACACTAATCTCTCTAGTTCCAAGTGAAAAGTGAATATGTTGGTTTCATTAGTGCTTCTAGGTTTTATCACCTTGAGAAGTGAGAAAAAGTGTAACATATATTAAGTATGCCTTAATATATATCATATATCATCCAGCCTGGGATGAAGCATGCATAGCTCTCTGGGCAGCAGTGCCAGGACCTCTCTGCCCTCTGAGTAAAGAATTTGCACCCAGCATCTAATCAATGGGTGTCCAAGCTTTTGGCTTTCTTGCCATACCACCAACATCCACCTCTGATGCCTGGTGAGGAGGAGCTCCTGCCATTATGGCACAAGGCAGGGAGCAGCTGCAATAGAGGCTCTGCCAGGCTGTGGGTTGGGCATGCCTGATCTGATCTAAATTTCCCCCTCTTTTACTTAAAAACCATTCCCCTTTGTCCTATTGCTATTGCCATGTTAAAAATCAGTCTCCTTTCCCTTTAGAAACTCCAAATTTCCACTGCATTTTATTCATGTTTTCACTAACAGGGTGGGCACACAATCTACCTGTGCAGACCCAGAGGTGCCGTGATGAAGGGCCACAGTCTGTGCTGGTATCAGAAAGAAATAGGTTTGGGTGCACAAATGCCAAAGGCAGATGCCAGCTCTGGAGGCAGGACACAGTGCAGAACGTCCCTGTGCAGCAAGACCAGGATGAAGGAGACAAGCTGCAGTAGTCTTGAGAACAGCAGAAACCTCATGGGACACAGTGGCATGGCAGTAAGCAGCTCAGATGCCCCCAGGGGACCTTATTCATCTCTGCTTGTTCTGTACCAGCCTCCATCAGCTCTGCAGGCCCCCTCTACACTGCAAAACAAATGAGAAGATGCAGGGTGGGACAGGGCAACCCCAGCCCTTCCCCAGGGCACAGCAAGGCCAGGTCAAATCATGGCAGCAAGCACAGAGGTGCCCTCAGGCTGGTGCTGTGGCCCAGCAGCTCTGCCCTGTGGGATTGCTGTAGATAAGCTCACACATCTAGATCAGCCACAGCAGCAACGCAGGTGCCTGAGGGGTGACATCCTTCTGGTTCAGTTGCACTGCTATGTTTTTTAATGTAGTTCAGATCTTTTTCCCGTCACGCTGCTTTAGGAGCTCTCCTGAGGTGGAGGGAGAAGAGAAATAAGCAGCCACACTTCTAAAGAAAGTCGAGGGGAAAGCGTAAATAATAAAAGCTTTGGCAGCAGCCGTAGAGCTGGAATGAGAATGGAATAGAAAGCTGCATTTTGTAAGCCATCACTGTGTTTAAACTGCGTGATCTCACCTAACTCACTAATAATGCCTGTTTTTCAATAGAGCAGCCAGGCGGTTCATCCATCGCATTCTATACTGTAGTAAGGAATTGCCTCAGCAGGGCAGGGGAATCCCCTGCCATGAGGATCTGCTGCTGCTGTTATCCTGCTGTGCTGCAGTGGTGGCTACCAACATCCAGGATATGGCTGGGGGCTGCCTCAGCTCATCTGGAGCATGGGGTGTTGTCTGTCCCCCTATGGTCTTTCAGTGGGGTACAAATGATTCTGGAAGGCAGAATATGAATCAAAGAAGAGTTTAAAGCTTTTGGAGCATGAGTACAGAACATTGGAGTATAAGTGGGAAGGACCTGGGTGGCCAATAGGGTGACCAGAAGCCAGCAGTGTGCCCTGGTGGTCAGGAGGCCAATGGGACCCTGGGGTGCATCACACAGAGCATGGCCAGCAGGGTGAGGGAGGGTCTCCTCCCCTCTGCTCTGCCCTGCGTAGGCCACATCCAGAGCACTGGGCCCAGTGCTGGGCTGCCCAGTTCAAGGCGGGCAGGGAACTGCTGGGGAGAGCCCAGTGAAGGGCTGCAGAGAGATCAGGGCCTGGAGCATCTCCTGTATGAGGAAAGGCTGAGAGCCCTGAGGCTGTTCAGTGCGGGGAGGAGAAGGCTGGGAGGGGAGCTGAGCAATGTGTATAAATATAAATACTCTGAGGAGTCAATATGAACATTTACACATCTCTGTGCCCTTCAGTTGAAACCGACCTATCTGACTTAGTTGACCAAAAGCAATGGAAGGGCTCCAGCCAGTGACTTTTTATCAGAACTTTATGTCCAGTGCAGATAAACTCAGTGAACGGCTCTGAATAATGACTACACCTCTGACAGTGCTGTTTTCTGTCATTGCAGAATCACAGCTTGTACATTTTTGTTCTTATACAGCTCTGTGAAATGTGACAGTGGCAAGAAGTTGCATCTGGTTTATACCAAGGAAGCTAAAGAGGTGACTTGATCACTGCCTTCAAGTACAAGGTAAAGATTTCTGATAACAGAAGGCTCATTAATCTAGTAGTCAGTGGCCAGTGAGATCCAGTGCCTGGAAACTAAATTAGCTAGAAGGATATTTAGACTTAGACTGGAAATACAATTTAAGCAATACAATAAGTACTGGAGAAGCTTACCTGGGATTATAGTGGAGGATCTGTTACTAAAGGTCTTTGAATCAGAGCTGGGTGTCTTTCCAAAAAGCATACAGTAGCTTAGGTAACCGGGCTTGTAGTAGGAGTTACAACTATATCTCAATGAATGTTATTATTTGAAGGAACAGGATAGCTTAGAGCCAAGACCTTGGGGCAAGGAGAGGAGGTTTGACCTAGAGTATAGCAGCCAGAAGTGGTGGTTCTGGAGTTATCCTAATGGAACGGAGCTCTGTCTGCTTCCTTGCTGTTAGGAAGCCAAGGAAGCTGTCACCTCCAGGTGATCTCGACCTGCTTCATTTAATCTGTTTTCCAAACATCTTTCTGAGTGTTCCATTCTGCTCCCTCTGGGAGATTTCTACACGATCTCCCCAGGGTGTTTTTCTCTCAATCGTGTGCCAAACATGTGTTCCTCACATGCTGGGTAGTATAACATCCCCAGCCTGAAACTACGCATACAAATAGACTCTAGAGTCTCCGTGTTTGAGGCCTTAGTTCCATCATCCCCTGTTGTCAGAAGCCTAATGAGCTGTGTTATTAAATGGCTCTACACTGTTCCCTTGTGTTGGTGACGAACGTGGCCCACAGGCAGAGGAGCTAAGCTGCCCAATTGTATTGATTTCTTCAGTGCTCACAAACTCTGGATTGCATTGCTGATGGTGTTAGTGTATTAATGACTGCCCAGAGCCTCTTCATGCCTAAGGGAGCAAATCCATCAGCTCAAGCTGCCCAGGGCCTTGAGGACTGCTAGGGATAGGGTACCCACAGCTCTCTGGGCAGCAGATCCAGAACCTCACTGCCCTCTGAGTAAAGAATGCCTAACCTAAATCTTCCCTCTTTTAGTTTAAAGCCATTCACCCTTGTCCTATCATTATCAGACAACAAAAAAGCAAACCCCTCTCTTCTTTATCAGCTTCCTCCAAGTACTGAAAGGTCAAAATGAGGCCTTCCTGGAGCTTGCCCTTCTGCAAGCTGAACAAGCCCAGCTGCAGCAACCTTTCTTCATAGGAAAGGTGTGAAATCCTGCTCAGAGGGCAGAAGTTAGCACTTGGAAACGGGAAAGGAAACTGGGAGAAAGTTTGCCTGATTGCTGAGCAGCAGGTTCTGAAAGCTTCCGTTCCTACTGACTCAGAGGGAAGGAGGTAGTGTCCAAGTATTTATCCTTCCTAAGGGCAGTCTTGATTTAGGAGTAAGGAACAGGAAATTGCAGTGGTATAAGGCACAAGTAATGCAATTATGGTGATATAAAGCCAACAACAGGCACATCCTGAGTGACAGAATGAGGCTGGAGCGTGGCAGAGCAGTGCCTGATGTTCCATGTGCCTCCCTTACCTCGTAGCGGGGTGTGCTGCAGGGAGCTGGAGCACCAGCAAGGGGTGACAGGGCTGTGAAGGAAATAAATGTACCTGCACAGAGTGCTGCCCCCGGCTATGGCTTGCTATTAATAACAGTAATAACATATGCCAGGATGTGGAAGAGGCATCTTTAGTAAAGTGCTGATCACTGCCTCTATCTGGGGCAGAAACAAATTGGAAAAAAACCCAGTTTCATTATTTTATAATGCACAGTAATGTCACTTTGGTGTTTTTTATTATTTCCCTGCATTTAAGAGTTGTCTGCATGGGGGCTGCCTGTTCCTAATACTTGGTGCTGTGGATTGGCAGGTGGGGTGATATGAAAGGGAATGCTCAGCAGCCCTACCCAGCCACAACTAAAGGAGTCAGAAGAGGACAGATCCAGAAGCCAACTACTCTGTGGTCTTATCCATTGAGATGTGCCACTGTCAGCTCGTTCTCCCTCTGCCCCGGATCTGCTGCAAATGGAACCATTTGGAATCCAGCCTAAATCCCTCTGGAGCAATTGGGATGCAGATGGCAAGGAAAGCTGAAGGTAATTTCCTCCTGTTCTGCCATACTAAATGGTCGATGTGCAGAGAGGAACCTGCTGTGTATGAAGGGAGAAGGGGCAGAGGCAGAGAGATTTACAACAAGTTCCTGGACCAGAGTCCCTGCTGAATGAATGTGAGCCTCTTTCAAGTTCAAGGGCCATCCATCCATGGGATTAAAGCAAGTGTGGATGCTGTGCTGAGAATGTAAGCCCCAGTGCAGCACTCAGGCAGTGACAAAGAGATCATCCAAGCAGAGATCAGAGGTTGTTCTGAAGGAGACCTGGGTGATATTGAAGTGCATAAGCTTCAATAGCTTCCCTTTTATTAAGGAATGCATTTTTGTCGTTCCCATAAACTCCACTTGGCAAAGCCTCCTTAATACTGAATCATTTATTTTTCCACTGAGAAAGATGACTCGGACTGTAGGGTCATTATGGGGAAAGTTGCGGTGCACTTGTTTGCATTGATTGAAAGAGTGTTTCCTGCTGCTCCCTGATGCAGTGAGTCTCTCTGAAGGTGAGTAATCCTCAGACCTGAGCAGGCAGGGACAGCAGCTGCATATCAGCTCAGCCAGCCACTATCCAAATACATTGCAGTGTCCTTTGCTTTGTTCATAGACCTGAAAGGATCCCCTTGCCTGTGTTATCCATGAGGTTGCATGGAAGTTGCAGCAAAAGACAAACAAGAGAGAGTTTTTCCTTTCTCCTGGGGCTGAGAAACAACGTTCTGTGTGTGCTTTTCTTTCTCTCTCTCTTTTCCTACTCTTTCTTTTAATGAGATGCACAAAGGAAGGAGGAAAAGCAAATTTAATTATAAAGCCGTATCTTCCTCCCTGCTCTGTCTTTCCGGACTGGGAAGTGCAATCATCTCCCCTTTGATGCAAGAATGAATTCAGCAGCATGCATTGTTAAATTATTATTTGTTTGAAATGAAAGGAAATTACTTTCAGTTCAGTGCCAGTTTCTAGCCCAGTGAGAACAGCAAGAGGGGAAAATAAAGCACCAGCACTTCAGAGGACAACACTATGCTCATATACAGGTATATGCATACAGCTGGTATAAGAGTCAGGGCGACTGTATGAAGGAATGCTGCTACCTGGACATGTATCCTCTCTGGATTGTGCACAGATGTTATGGAGGCAGAAAAACACTGTCTTGTTTAACCCTTTAGAAACCCCAGTATGTGCTAAGTTGTACTGTTATGGCACTTAGCCCCATCCCTACAGACACCCAGGGTCAGGCTGGATGGGCTCTGAGCACTGATGGAGCTGCGGGTGTCCCTGCTGAGTGCAGGGGTTGGACCTGAAGGCCTTTAGGGTCCCTTCCAACTCAAACGATTCTGTTTCCATGAAATATGTTCAAAGCCAGGCTGTGGACCAGTAAAAGATGTGGGAACAGAACTCAGTATCCATGGCCCACCGTAACACTAGGCTGCACATGTTTCATATCAAAAACAAGCTGAGAATGTTGGACGTGCTCTATGGGACAAGAGCAAACTCTTTTGAACATCTTTGCATAGTAGAGAGGAGTCTTGGTTTACCAGTGCATTAGTAGAATCATAGAATCATAGGATGGCCTGCTATGTGCAGGGTCTCCAACCACCAGACCAGGCTGCCCAGAGCCACATCCAGCCTGGCCTTGAAAGCCATAATCATAGAATCATGGAATCATAGAATCACTCCAGTTGGAAAAGACCTCAAAAATCATCAAGTCCAACCACAGCCTAACCATAGTACCCTAACTCTAACAAACCTCTGCTAAATCATATCTCTGAGCACCACATCCAAATGGCTTTTAAACACATACAGGGATGGTGACTCAACCACCTCCCTGGGGAGCCTATTCCACTGTTTAACTTCCCTTTCATAATTCACCAAATCAGAACCATTTTTATTGGTCAGAACATCACTATTCAGGGCAAGCGTGGGTCTGAGTGAAGCGTAAGTGTCAATGCTGAGTTTCTCTTGACTCATGATTTCTTTTTTCTGGTTAGGAGCCAGACATTTCCCTGTCCTTGCCATGCACTGCTATGAGGAAGGACAAGGCCATCCAGGCTCCAGTGCCTCTATCTTGCCCTATTTGTATGAGCTGTGAGCAGCCTGGGACGTTGTATAAGGTTTTAATGAGGCCCAAGAAAAGGTTGATTCGAAAAATAAAAGATTCCTTTATGATCTGTGCTACAGATGGAGCAACAAATGGATAATAAAAGGGCTAGAAACTGAAGGCAAATCCTCCCCTTAGATTAAGGAGAATTAAGTCCTTTGGGGGATGTGTAATGTATGAGGCTTCATTATTCTTCTAGGGGGAAGCAGCTTATGATCCTTTGGTCAGAAAGATAAAAGGATCATAAACTCAAATGGCTCCACATAGTCCATATGAGTCAGACAGCAGCAGAGAATCTGCTGGAGGTAAGCTAGATACAAGCCAGCCTGCCTTGTGCTGTAAAGGCAGCTCCCGTGGCACTGCAAATCATATTGTCCCCGCACTTTCCTATCTTCTCAGGGCATTTGGATGCATGCTTTCACATGGACATCTAAATGGGAGAGAGGGTCGTCTAGAAGCACGCAAAGGACCCTAGAGGAGACAAGAATTGGGAAGAAACTGTCAGAGCATCTGAAATGCCTCCTTCATCATCCCAGGTACTTCTTCAGTCCAAGCTTTCCTACCCTCAGCCTGCAGTCTTTCCCACTCCCCTATTTGATGCTTACCTCTGCTTTTCTCCCACAGAGGCTCTCCCTGACCCACACCCCCATCTCTCTTGCATCTGCTGCCTGAGCCTTATCCACCTCGTGATGCCCAAATGCATTTGTTATCTTTAATCCCAAGTCCTGAATCCATTTTTATTTTATTTTGCCAGGTTTTCAGCTGATTTAGTGTTCTGAGAGGTCCTAACACATTTTCTATCTTCTGTCAGCTTTGGGAGCACTTACTTAACCTATATCAGCATGGCTCAAAACAACATCAATGTTTGTCTCCGGAGTGAAAAGGAATAATGTGCTTTGTTCTGCTGCTTTCTATTCAAAGGTAAACTGCTTTGGTTGTCTCCAAGAGCAGATATTTTCTCTACCTCTCCCTTTGGTGTCTAACAGACTTAGGAGAAATCATGTTTCCTTGTTTTCTTATGGATTTTGGAGATGGAGTAAAGCTCCTTTCTGGATAACTTGACATATCTCGTAGTAGAGTTGTACATCAGTGTAGGGCAATGCACACTCTTGTACTGATCATGTCACTGCACTGGGGAATGTGCATCTCTGTGCATCACTGAGTTTACTTTCTGCATTCTTACTATGCTTATGGGATCTGCATTCCATGGACTCCCCTGTCCCTTGCATGTGCCAAGCTGCATGCAGGGCCTTGTATAGGTATGTGTTACATTATTGTGATTCCATACACTCCTATATTCTTGCTGGTCTCAGGATACAAGAGCATTCAACATACCTGTGTGAGGCACTATAGTCTGTGGCTTTAAAGCAGATCCACCTGAGTCACTAAAAACACCAAAAAACATGTTTAGGTGTCTGTAATCTTGTTTTAGTTCACTGACTCTCAAGTTTTGAGAAATCCAGTGTGGATTTTCCATTCTTGGCTCGCTCCCTCCATCTCCTTTTTCCTTTGTTTCTCTTTCTGCCTCTGCAAAGATGTCACCATGATGAAGCCCTTGATAGATTCCTGGGTGAGTCCCACATGGTGGTGATGGATTGCTGCTCTGTGCTGCTGCACGCTCCAGCTGTCTCCATGGTTTAGTCTGCTGGATTGACAGAGCCCATAAATCACTCTGGAAGGCAAAGTGCTCTGAGAGCTCTGTCCCCATCTGTGATGTGCTGATGGGACAAAGCCCTGCAATACCACATGCATGTGGATGGTGGCAGAATCTCAGATCTCAGATCTCAGATCTGACTGCGGGGTGCTTATACGCCCCGCTTTAGGGTTGAGGAGGCTGGGAACACTTTGTTTCTCCCATTGCTGTTTCCTTTCCCTGTATACACAATGCTTCACAGAACTGGAAAAGGAAAGAGCTTTGACCTGAAGAACCTGTAGGGGAGAAATGAGATTTGGGCATTGGTTTTGTACCACGGAGGTGACTGCAGAGCCTTCTCACCAGCAAGGCCAGAAGACATACATATAAAGTGGGGGGTAGATCACCATCCCTGAAGGTGCTCAAGAACCATGGAGATGTGGCCCTAAGGGACGTGGTCAGTGGGCATGGTGAGAGTGAGTTGGTGATTTTGGAGGTCTTTTCCAACCTTAATGATTCTATGTTTCTGTTCCATCCTCTCAATGCAAGTGACCCCCGTCTACCATGGGCACAGCGCAAACAAATCAGTCATACCTGCAAAGCATCCAGATAGTCAGATTCCCCATCATTTATCTCACTGGGGCAAAGGCTGCCTCATCTATCTCTGTGACCACCATAACAGCTGCAGCTTTGTGAATCTCTGGAGTAGCCCCCAGCAGTTGGGGGCCACCATTTTCCACAGGGTGGCAGCAACATGCTTCCATTATGCTGTTTGCTGGAGATCCCACTTGGGTGCTCCTCAGTCAAGGTTCTGGCTGGGATTAAACCTGAAAAGAGAGGATGCTTCTAGGAAGGAGAGGGGGGAAATCTGCATTTGCTCCTTGCAAACAGCAAAGCATCCACAGATGAAGCATCCTAACAATGCTAAGAGACAGCAGGCAGAGCTCTATGCAGGATGCTCCTGCTTCTTTCCAGTGCAGCATGAACCTGCCCTCCAGATTAACCCCACCACCTCAGTAAGTCCTAAGGGTGGAAAAGAGAGAAAGGTTTTGTATCCTGGAGATTAAAACTGCCAAGTGACAGCTGAAATTTTTATGATGATGATTTTTATTTTTTGCAGCCGGGTTTGAAATGATGGTGAAAATTCTCAACAAAAACACCTCATGAATATTCAATTACGGCGCCAGCAACACTTTGCAGTCATGGATTATTTATACACGAAATAACCAAAGCTTCATAAATAATAAAATAGCAGCAATCTCCACTATGTTTTATGTTCCCCATAGCCAGCAGAGAGGCAGGGAGGATGTGTCTTTGTGGCACATTTACATGCTGTATCAGCCCCTTGCAGTCTGGGAGCAGAGGGGAGGATGGAGGCAGCAGAACAAAGTGTGCAGGTGAAGGAGGTGTGGATGTGCAAGCACAATATGTGCACAAGGAAATGTCACATTGGCTTCTGTGCCAGTGGGTGCATCTGGCTGCAAAGGGCTTCTTGCATAGTGTGGTTTTGAGCAGGAGTGATCACAGCACTGGGAGAAAACTCATAGCCAGGATGTGTTTGTGGGAAAGGAGATTGAGCTTTGATTGTAGGGTTGGAAGGGACTCTTAAAGGTCATATAGTCCAACTGCCATTCACTGAGCAGGGACACCTGCAGCTCCATCAGGTGCTCAGAGCCCCATCCAGCTCAGTCTTTGATGTCTCCAAACTTGGCTGCCTTGGCTTGGTGTAGCTATTTGTGTGCCCAGAAACATAAGGGATGTCTGTAGCAGAAATACTCAGTCACGGCTTGAACCAGTGATTGAGCACCTGGTGGGAAGGCAGGGCCAACTCAGGGAGCTCAGGTGTATGCAATGGATGACCAGATGGGCTGGAGCCAGGATCCACCCCTTCCCAAACCTCATTTAAGGGTTGTCAGTGGCAGGAAAAGTATCTTGCTGGAGACTTCTGTGTACTTTGAAGCTTTTGGAAGGTTAGCAGTCTTTATTTCTGTGCTCATGGCTGTTGCATTTGTGCAAGTCTTCACTTGCAGCCCAGGATTTTGCTATTGCTGTTATTGCTGTGCTTTCCACTGTGTTACAGCGTCCCATAACAGATGTACTGATCACTACCCATGCAGCTGTATCAAGCATGAGTTGGTTAAGAAAAGAAGTGCTCAGTTCTCAGACTGCCTTAATAAAATCTGTGCGTGGTGGCTTTAAATTACCCAAAAAGCCCAATGCCAGCCAAGCTAATGGTCCCCTCCTGTAAGAAGCTCAGGTTGGCCTAAGTTGGAGAGGATAAAGGAATGGAGCAGGCTGATTCTAGCCAGAGCGGCACCCACATTAAATCCCCTCTTGACTCTAAGTGTGCTTTAATGCCCAGTGCAAATCTCTCTCTCTCTCATTTTCCACCTGAAAGGCTGGCACGTGATATGCAGCATGTTATATGAGTGGCCCAGGGGAAAGAGGCATCATTCTAGGCAATGTGTAATGCAGCTCCTCTCCTTCAGCCTAACTCCACTGTTTAATCAATAATAAAACAGGATCAGATTTAATGGCTGCTGTCATGAACGCCAGGCAGCAGTGTGAGCACCTGAGCTTTGCAGGCTGTGCTGCTTTAAGGAGGAAGGCTCCTATGTCCAGATGCTTTTGCTGGGTATTCAGCAGTGAATCAATCCAATGGAGATAAACAAAGAGAACAAAACATTGCCCATAGTTTTCCCTCCTTTCCTGAAGGCTGGTGCTGGTGTCCCTCTCTTTACCACTCCCACTAAATGCCAGATCACTGAAAGCATCACTGGTTGCTCTGAGGAACGATTCATCACTCTGGTTTAGTGGCAGCGTATTTATCCCCCCATGAGCCCACCCTACAAGAGGAGAGAGATATATTGCTGTCATCTCTTTTTATGGAACATATAATCAGGTGGTAACATGGAGAGTCGACTCGGCTTCAAGCCATTTGGGATGAATTATTCATTCATTTCAAATGTGTTAAAAAGAAAGGGAAATCGCCTTCCTGATGCACCATCTCTTCCTGGCACTGCTGCGGTTGGGGATTGCTGGAGGAGTCCTATTCAGATGCTGATCATGAAGCATGGATGGTTCTGCTTTGCTCCCAGGGAAGAAGCCCATAGCTCTCAGAGTAGAATGGCTGAGGTGAACCCTGAAAGAGCTTCAGATGTGGTCCTCTCACAGGCTGGATGCCTGTCCTATGGCAGCAGAGAATCTTTATTTAGATTGCCTTCTTGCTGCTTCCTGATAGTTTCTAATGGAATACGTGACTTCTAGCATCCTTGTTTTGGATTCCTCAGTTGGAACTGCCTGAAGCTGGCTATTATTTTTCTCTAATCCATCTGATATATTAAATATATACATATATATATATTGAAGAAAGTAAAGTTTATGTGATAGTTCTGAAGGACGTTTATTACCTTGGGAAAATATCTGGGGCTGCTGAATTGGTGAAGCACAATTACATATCTCCCATGAAACAGGCCTTCTATCAAGGTTTCCTTATTCACCTGAGACCCTTTTTTCAGTATTTTTAGCATTGTTTTGAAAAGAGTATGTTTATTTCTTGTTGCAAAATGGCCTTTAATGAAAACTTCCCTGGAAATTGTTGCTAATTGACAAATATGGACTTTTCCTGATTCTCCAATATGACTTTTCTCCTTCTGACCATTTAAAAATAATTACTAGCTTTTTATATTTGACATTTATTTTCTGGTTGAAAAATTCTGTTCCCACTCTCTCCAAAGAATTAATCTGATGCTGACTTTTCTTCCAGAGGAATAGCATTGGGAAGCAGAAGTTGCTGTGAAGGTGAAAGGTTCTGCAACTGACTCACTGGAAAAGGGGGAGAAGGATGTGCAAAAGAACCTGCAGATATCCCAGTGGGTTGCAGGTAGGAGACAGAACACATAACACATCTCTATCTGTAACTGCATGGTAGTTTTTGTGCTGGGCTGTGGGGGAAATGTCAGCTGATCCTTAGAGCACTCTATTTTGTCTGTGCAAGAATGCTACAAAGCCTTTGTAAGATACACCCTTGCTTGCCTGTCCTTCACACCTGTCTCCTTGAGGCTCCTCTTCCCATGTTCCATAGAGCTCAAACACAAACATTGTGACAGAGTTTCGAACTTTGAGTTTGTGTCTATGCAACAACAGCACTGGTAGAATGTTTGAAGGGTCCTCGGCACCGGCAGGAGAGGAGGAAAGGAAACCTGGATCCAATAGGAGCACTTGGAAAGGTATCTTCCTTGATTCAGTCTTTGACCATTATCAGAAAGCCACAAGTGCCTGATCTTTTTCATTTCTTTTTCACTCGTTTATGCTCACTTTAGACCCAATAGCAACAACAACCAAATTAAATTACTTTCTGCTGAGCTCTGTCCTGGAGATCTAGGGCACTTCCCCTTTGCCACGCAGGTAAATCAATTTACAGGGCGTTCATAAGGTAATGATGAATGAAGCACAAGCTTGTTATGTCCATGGAGAAATTAGTTCTTGAGCAAAAAAAAATGAGCAAAAGAAATGAGAAAGGTTATAAACACATTAAGTTGAGCTTCCTTGCTTTAGTGTTTGGAGCTGTCTCAGCTATACTTTGTATTGATTACAAAACTTATTGGAGCTACCTGCTGCTACCAAACTGGTTTCCACTTATTGCTTTCTTTACCTGCTGGGCAGTCAATGGTCTCACAGAACTGAAGCCCCAAGTCATCTTAACGTGGAGCTCATGAGGACTGTAAAGCAGAAAAAGCTGGTTTCTACTATTGCTGCTTCTTTCAGGAGAGGGAAACAACCCGTGTGGCTGTTATTCAAGCAGCCATCCTAAGTAAAAAGCAGGGGAAAGCAAGAGAGCCGCATGGCAGTGAATGTTAGGAGCTGTTCTGATGTTCTGGAGTCTCTTAGTAACTTTTTTGACCTACAGTGATTCTTCTGTTGCCTCTATCTCTGGGCTCTTCACAATCTTCATTGGTGAAAGGAAATGGTTGCTATTTTCCCTGGTTCTTTATATAGATCCATAGAAGAAGGGTAGAAAATAAAGCATAGTCTAAGATGCTCTTTTTCAGCATTTAGACCTCCGGAACGAGAACAACCCACAGGATTTTGTTGGCGGGTGTCCAATGAAATGAGTGGAAATGAACATCCAACTTGTCAAAAAGACTTTGAAAATCTCAGCCTCAGTCCTTAAAAGTCCATTTACTTTCTCACTGCTCTGACTTCAGGTCAGCTTGGGCTCCTGCCTTCACTAACTGCTTTAAAACTGCCTTGAATTTCTCATCTCTTTTATCCTATGGGATTTTTCTTGCTTTGCTTTTCTTTTTTTTTCCCCCTGACCCTTCATAAATCTTTTTCTTTCTCTTTTTTTTCCCTTTACATGCACAAAAGCAGCCAGATGGAAATGTAGGGCAGGAGCAACGTGAGGGCATGCCCAGTTCAGGAATATGCCCCTGGTGTGCCCTGCAACCAGACAACCTCAGGCTGTTTTCAGTTCTTGCATGCTAAGCAAAATTGGGCTGGATGATATACTGAAAGAAACCTGAAGACTGCAGGACACAGTGTTGGAAATGTGTCCATTTTGTTTGCATGAAACCCTGAAATGTGATGCCATTTGCTTTGGTCCTAATGTTGCACAGTGACAGGTAAATCAGCTGAGGAATCAATGATTTCAGTGGTATTTACTGTGAACTTGGCATTATTTCATCTTCTTCTATAAACCCTGGAGATCCAAGAGGAACAAGATGACACAAGATGCTTTGTTTTGTTCAGAAGTCAATTCTTGTCTTCCAGTAGTTTTACTTTTAGGGCATAGGCTTTAATTTCCTGTGTTATGACTGTGTTTCAGTGTCATGCAAAGGCACCTGCAGCCTATCTCAATTCTTCCTCTATACTTTTACCAGACAAATTGGTCTTTACTATTTCCCTGGTCTTCTGTACCAGGATCCAGGGCTCTTATGCTGTTTCCTACCCAAGAAGTGGCTGCATTTTATTTACATGGACAAAAATAGACTTTCTAATGTAAAAAGCTGAATGTGGCTATATATTGCAAAGAGATAATATTTAGCATGCCAGAAAAAGAGACAGTCTTATTCAGGAATTGAAGGAATTTATGTTTTCACTTGCTAGACTGCGATATAAACATGTTATTTTGATAGTGTACATTTAAATGTTATCTTTCTATTTAAGACTGTGACTAATTCACCCCTAGACTGGGACATCTCACAGTTACTGCTCATTTTCAGATCTATGCATCCTGGAAAATCCTTGTGACCAAGGAGATTGAACTCAGATCTGCCTGGTCCAGAATTAATCACTCTTCATACTTGAGCGAGAGGGGTTTGCTGAGGTCCTTAATGAGCAATGCATGGGAAAGGACTGTGACACAGGTTAGCATCTGAGTGTACCCATCGGAGGGCAATGAAATCTTCATGTTAAAGAATACACTGGCACATGCATTTGTCTTCTGCCAGTTCATTTGCCTAGAGCGTATATCTCTCAGCTGCCACATTAAAACTGTACTGCCGGTAGAAGGTCCTGAAATTATGGCCATGCACCACATTCCTTTGACCTTCTCTGTATTCTGTTCAGATTTGGAGCTTCTGCCAATTTAGCCAGGCAGCCAGAGAGTAAATAAATGCTTCCCACCTGGCAGGTACAGAAAGGTTATATTTGCATAAAGTGGCCAGTGTAAATTTCTCCTGTTTGTTGTCACTTCCCCTCCAACTGGGAATTCCAAGGCAGAGATAAATGTCAGCTGGAAATAGCATTTCAGTGTCAGCACTTAATCTCTTCCCGCTGTTTTCCTGTAGCCACTTTGTGCTGCTTTTTAACACACGGATCAGCCAATCACCTCCTACATGAGCATCTCATTACTGGGCTTCTCTGTTTCTGCTTTGCTTACAGTCTTGACTTTCCTCTTATGTTTTCTGTTAGTAAATTAAATTCTTATCAACTAGTAAGTCACTGTGCTGAAATGGTTGTACACAACAGTTTGCTGCTGATTTAATTCTCCAGAGTAATTCAGCGTGTCTATACCTTTCCTTCCTACATGGATTAAGAGTCACATAGATTCTCTGTCATACAGAAGGTCGTATGTCTGACTTACAGATCACTTTAAGTCCCCAGGCTGAGAATTCAGTTCTGCAGAGCTCTAAGCTGTTCCTAAGGTCACTGACCCGTGTCACTGTAGTCCAAGAGAATCCAGGTATTCTGCAGCTTGTGCACTTGAATCTTGGCTGTGCTTCTCTGTAAGTGCTCAGAGCGTGTTGGCTGATAGATATGCCACCACCAGAAAAAGAAAGAGAATCAGATTCTCGGGAGTGAGTCAAGTTTTCCAGGTGTTTCATTTGGACATTCTTTTATTTAAGTGTCTGCTGCATATATACCCTCTACATGTTATGCTGTAATTGCTGAACAATCCTTACTCCACAAAGTCAGGGACTCCACCACTCCTGCTTCCCCACTTACTCTGCTTTTAGCTCTCTTTAGCTCTTAGTGCCATTTAGGACATGGAGGACTCCATAATCACGCTTTTTACCAGCATCATTTCTCTCTTTTTGACTTTTCTTGGGTTTCCCTTGTTTGTTCTGACTGCTCCTGGTAATGTGCTCCAGCTCTGGTTATTTCTTCATCTTATCCTTTCTCTCACACACATACAGAAATGCCCCTCTAGCCATGAGCCTACAGTATAGCTCGCAGCTTTGTATTGTACTCATATTCAACCCTTGCCTTTGTGATTTGAATGCTAACCTGTGTTGCTTCAGTTTGTACCAAATGGACACTTAACTGTTCTTTGATTTAAATAAATCAGCTCTGCTTGCTGCCTCGGTGAGATTTAACCAGAGCAACAGTGCTTACTTTGCCATCCCCTTCTGCTTTGCCCCTACCCCCATGTTGTCCTACAGCCTCTGTTCTCAGCACAGTCCCCAGTTCCTTAAGAGATATTTCCATCTAATCTAAATCAGACTCACTTGTACCCTCTGAATAAATTGTGCAATTGTTTTGTCATTTCTACAAGAGCAGTTTAGCTCCTTCATTTTGAGCTGTGGTGGAGGATGGCATTCTGTTCTATCTCCCTTTCTATAATGTGTTCAAAATGTGCTATTTCAGACGTCCTCTCCGGTGCTGCTATTGCTGCATTCAGTAAAAGGGAGGAGGTGAAAGAAATGGATGGGTAATTTGGTTCTAAATCACTTTCCAAACAAAGCCAGTGGTGAAGGTCACCTGTAATGAAGCAGCCAAGTAGGAAAGGCCTCACAATCAAGGAGAAAAAGAAGAAAATGAGGCCAGAGATGAGTTAATGGTAATCTGGAAGCAATTTCATGGAGGTGCAGGTGTTTGGATTGGTGTCAGGGATGATAACAGGAAGGTCACAAGAGAGCAACTGCTTATGTAGAGGTTCTTTGTTATGGTAGGAAAGACCACATGTTCCTTTAGGATTGCTTAGTCCTAGCAGGAGGCTGGCACTGTGTCTGGGCCATTCAAAGCTTTGCTGTCCAACATGAACCCACTCCCTCTGCTTCAGTGCAGGGCAGCTCAGCTCAGAAGTCTTTGTTGGCACAGGAAAACCTCCACCTGTGTAGCTGAACCCATCCAGCAGCAAGCCTGGGACACAGAAAAACACTGTGCATACCAGCCTGAGGTTTGCATGTGAAATCCTCACCCACTGCTGGATTTCTCATGATTTCTGGATAATCCAATTCTCTAGTTCAAAGAGAGCATTCTTTTAAGTAGGCATTTAGCCCCCAGGACACGGGGTGATATTTATACTGGTGGTGGTGGGAAGAGGAACAGAAATAGCTCACTTGCTTGGTTTTACAGTTATTATCATTGAAGTTCATTGGAAAAAGATTCCAAGAGGGAGAGGCAGGAAATAAATCTCTTTCTTCTCTGGGGAGGCTGTTTGTGTGGGGAGAGATCTCAGTGGCTGAGGTCAGAAGAAACTCTTCTAACTACTCAGCAGTGGAACTGTATGGCATAAACCATAGATTTCAGGGAGCATCCTCAACAAATAATGGCAAGTCTCTTGGGTAAAGAGCCCTTTGGGGCACAGCTTTGGGCCACTGAGGATGTAAAGGCATCAGTTGTCCCTCATAGCAGCATCTAATGGTTGAATATCTATGCTGTAAGAAACTGCATGAGAAGTCTGGTGTGTTGTGGTCTTCTGAGTGCCTTTCAGGGCTTCTGGACTAAAGCCCAAATGGAAAAATCCTGAGGGCTTTGGAGGAGAATCACAAATATCTATGCTTTGGACATCACAGAGCCTACATCCTTGGAGAGCTTATTATCACATCTCCTTGAACAACTGCCCATTCCCACAGGGTCACATGTAGAATAAAGTAATGAAGAACTGTTGCCTTCATTCTCAGGCAAGAACTCTTCTACATCAGACCCCTGACTCTTTGTACAGCGCACTGGATATGTGGCCTTTGTTTGGCTAATGAAGCTGTCTGAAGCTTTGAAAGCCCAAGCTGCTCCTACAGCTCCTAACTTGGCACTTAACAGCAGGAGCCTCTACCAGCAGCAGCCACACTTAAATACCTGATGTTTCCTAAGAGTCAAGAGGATTGATGTGACTAAGAAAGTAAGCTTGGAAATGCAAAATCATTTTATGGGGAAAACAGGGAAGGTCATTAGGCTTGACAAAATAAGTGAAAGGAGGAGAGACCTTCAAGGTTCCACTTCCAACCCCCTGCAATGGGCTGGGTGCCCCCCACCAGATGAAGCTGCCCAGGATCCCATCCAACCTCCATGGGCAGCTCCAGAGATGGGGCGCCCACAACTTCCCTGCGTAACTTGCTCCAGTACCTCATAATACTGCCTGTAAATATGTGAGTGGTGATGTGATGGAAGCTTGGAAATGTTAGACAAGTGGTTAATAACTTCCATTTTCTGCCTGCATTTTCTACAATTGCAAGATGTACTATAGCCAAAAATGTTGGTTTGCTGCTGGAATTTTCCATCAACACCACTGTGTCCTAATGCTTGGCTTTATTTTCCTTCTTCATTTGTGTCACGCCTGCTACAATGCCTTTGTCATCCAAAAGAAGCCTGTCAGAATAGTGGACAAATAAGCCTTCAAGATACAACTTTTGCACCCCAAAACATGCTATTGAATGGTATCACCTGGTGATGTCCTGTGACTGGACTGGATGATCTTAGTTGTCATTTTCAACTTTAGTGATTCTATAATATTCCACTATTAAAACAAAAAACATATCTGACATTTTCCTGCAGAGCTTTTGGACTAGAAAATCCTGTCGTTGGTTGCAGGCTCGTCTGTTAGACAATGCTCCCTGACGTCATGCACCCTGAACCAAGCTGTGGTCCATCGCTTCCTGCTAGAACACATAATTGGGCTGGGGAGCAAAGAGCGATTGTGGGATACAAAACCAACTCTCCATGGAACTCTTTACAAAGATTTTTCACAGTGGGAGCTGGCCACGTTCCCCTGAGCAGCGCAGATGCTTGAAAAGGGGGGCTTGGATTTCTATGGCAACGGGCTGCATTCTGCTGACTCTGGCAGTCTGTCGCTCTCTGGATATGTCTGTCACCCCCTGGTGTTCTGAGTTCCAAGGCCAACAATGTGTGATGGACAGAGATTGAAGAGGAGTTGTGCTGGGGTCAAGGGAATGCACTGCGCACATGTTTGGGGAAAGATATTGCAAAGTTAAGATGATAACTGCTGAATTCTCCAATCTGGTTCAGCTATCAGGATCTTCCTAGTTAAGCCTGGTTACTAGGAGGATCAAATACACCGTGACATGAAATGGTTGTGCCCTTTTCTGACTTCTCTTATCTAAAACCTTATACATACATCTTATCACTCTCTGCCATTCCCTATAGGAGGTTGTATCAAGGTGGTGTCAGCCTTTACTCCCATGGTGGTAAGATGATAGGTGATGGCTTTAAGTTTAAACCTTTTAAGGTTTAGGTTGAATATTAGGAAAAATTCTATCTCTGAAAGGGTGGTAAATGCATTGGCACAGCCTGCCAAGGGATGTGGTGGAGTCATCATCCATGGGAGTGTGCAGGAACTGTGGATATGTGGCACTGGGGGTGATGATTAGTGGGCATGGCGGGGATGGGTTGATGATTGGACTCGGTGACCTTAATGATCTTTTCCAACCTTTATGATTCCATGATTATATGATTCAGTCTCGCAGTGCCTCTGGAAGGCTGTCACAGTGGGGAAACTGAGGCAGCCCAAGCAAATAACATACAGAAAAGGCTAGTGCTATAGCCAGGAGCAGGATCGAGACGTTCTGTTTCCTTTGCTTATTGCAGGGATCTATCACCTCTGATGGAAATAGTGAAGTTTGAGGGTTATTCCAGGTTGAAGGAATTTGAATCACTTTTATCAAGAAAAAACACTTAACATGCACATACAAAGGAGTAGGTAAATGTTATAGTGTGCTAGAAGGCAGTAGCCATGGACAAATATATGGAAAGGGAATGGTGTGCTTGGAGCTAAGGGTGGGATGTGCAGAGGAGTCTCCTGGTTTTGGGTAAGACTGAAGTGCAGGAGGAGAGTGAGGTGTATTAATGGTAATATGATGGGAAGATGGTTTGACTAAGATGATCTTAGTGCTCTTTTTCAGCGTAAATGATTCTTAAGACTCTGTGAGGCTGAGTGCAAAGGAGATGGGAAAGACTCTGTCTGCCTCAAGTTCATCACGAGTTCAGTACAAACTCAAGAGCTGGCACAAACTTTTTTTCCCATGACCCATGTATTTTCCTAAAGCTGTCCTGCAAGAGAGATATCCAATGAAGACATCACTTCTGTAAGGATGGAGAGAGCTGCATTCCCTTTGAGAGCTGGGTTATCCTTAGGGAAATGGCATGCAAGGGAGGCTGAGTAGCTGTAGGCTGGCAGGCAGCATTTTCCTCTGCAGAGAGAGCAAGTATTTATCTCTAGGGCTCTCAGTAATGTTTATGGCTGAGGAAGGATGTAAATCTCTTAGAATTCGAGTCCTTGGTGGATAATTATTTGCTCCTACTTCCTCCTGCACTCCCCATGCCCTCCCGGCCAGGATATGAGACGCTGTTCACAGACTATAAATGGATGCAATGCTATGTGCTTAATGTGGAGAGACACCTTAAAATCAAGCGAGGCAGAGGATGGAAGGCAGCTCGCTAACTGCTGCTCCTTCCCACCTGTAGTCAGTCCCTGAGCTTCCTATCACACTCAGCTATGGAAAGCACATTTCTTCTATTTCCCCTTAAAATGACTTGTAGCCTATAAAGCCTGGAGCAGGGTGACTGCGTGCTCAGAATCCTAAGGTGCTGGTCCTGAAAGGAGAAGGTGGCAGGGTGCAGGCAGGGGAAGCTGTGCCACTGTAATTCCCCATCAGGTCTCTGGTTTGGCTCTTGTGGCTTATGAGGCTGTCAAGGCCTCTCACTTAATTAGAGCCACAGCAATCAATCTTTCTCCGTGTTCATTATGCTTCCAGCCAGGGTTAGCAGTATTTTTGTTCTTGAGGCCTCAGGAGTATTTTCAGTTCATAAGGAACCAGAGCCAACAAGAGTGAGTGGCAAAGTCTGTGCTTATAGGACCGCATTTACACTCACATTGGTGAGGCTGCCCCTTGAGTACTGGGTTCAGTTTTGGGTCTCTTCTCCCAGGTAACAGCAACAGGACAAGAGGTAATGGCTTTAATTTGCACCAGGGAAGTATGGTGGGATATTGGAGCAGGCTGCCCAGGGAGGTGGTGGAATCATCATCCCTGGAGGTGGGCAAGGACTGTGGAGTGGTGACACTGAGGGATGTGGTTAGTGGGCATGGTGGGGATGGGTTGGCAATTGGACTCAGGGTTCTTGGAAGTCTTCTTCAACCTCAGTGATTCTATGATTCCTGCCCCACATTTACTGTGGGGTGGTAAATCTTGGGATATCTTGCACAGTGAGGTCTGGTTCTGGTTTGTGCCATGAATCTCCATTGAACAGGTCCTCTGCCTAGAAAGGCACACAGGGCTTTGCATGAACTGGACACAAGCAGCTGATTTGCTAGAGCACTTGCAGAGTGGCAGTTAGTTGTTCCAAGGCATTACGACTAGGCTGAGTGTAACATATCAAGTCATTATGGCATTATCTCTTCATTACACACAAAGTGCTGTTGGAGCTCAGGGAGGAGCTCAGGGACAAAGATGGAGAGGAGGGAAGCGGTTCGTTAGCTGCCCACAGGAATCAAGCTCAGCATCTCTTTTTCTTAGGCCGAGGCTCTGTCACCACCTGCAAAGTACAAGTCTATTAGAAATTAGGGTTTGGCTCAAGGACAGTTATATCTATCATACACGTGCTAATACACAAGTAGACCAGGTCACCTACATGCACTCCTCCTCCTGCAGCAACTAGCACGCATACAGTGCATGTCTTGGATACTCCCATAATGCAAGAACAAACACCTTCCCTTCCATCACTGTGCATTCTAGTTTAGAAAATCAGGTACCACAACATGCTTTTGCAACTGCAGATGTGTTCATCTGCATTACAGGAACTGCTTGCAACCACACCCAATGCAGCTACATCCATCAATCTGCATGTTATTCTGTATGAAGCATAGGATAAAAGCTCCCAGGGGTCTCTTAGCTTACCTACCAGCTGCTGGACATCCTTTGCAGTGACTTTGCAGCACTCCTTATCCCTGCTGCTCTTCGGACATGGATTGGGGTCCATTAACTTGTTTACTCCATGCTAGCCACAGCCTCACAGACTTCTTGCTGGCCAATATATCAACAAAAACCATTTGGCAAGATTTATGGGGCTGTTGCTGCCAACTGTGGACTGTGGAAAGTAAAAAATGTCCTTTCTGAGGCAATAAAATATAAAACGGGACCCAATTTCTCTCCAGGGCAGGAATCATTATGTTTGACAATGCTGTATAACACATGGTGCTACAGCATGAGGGTGAGAGCCAGAGTAAACGCTGCCTTCGGGAACCTCATTCATGGCAGAGCTGGGATGTGTGATTCACTGCAAAACAGGATAGGAAGAGTCTGGGGTGGAGACCATCTCCCTTCAGCCTTTCTCTTCTCTTCAAAGACTAGAAATCCTTATACAAGTTTTGCTGAGATTTCCTGAAACTGATTATCAGTTAAATTGGAGCAAGTGCTCTAGGTATGCACTGCAAGACTGGATTGCACCTTGGTTATATCAGCTCAGTTTAATTGGCTCACAGGTGTTTTCACTGGTTAATCCATACCAGTTTGAAACTGGGACTTGGACTGGGTGACCTTTAAAGTTCCCTTCCAACTCAAATGACTCTGTGTATTCTATGAAGTCAGGCCTGATAGACCTGAATACCACTTATACTGTGCCAGGGAAGGTCTATATTGCTCAAATCTGTCTAAAGCAAGGGAAGGACGAGGTGGTGTGTCAGGCAGGAATAGAAAATGAAGGAGAAATGAGAGAGATGTAGCTGTTGGGCTCCGTTGTTCCCCTGGGTGTGCGCAGGAAAGAGATGTTCATGCCAGAAATACAGCACAGACTGCATTTTCTCATCCCCTGTGCACTGTGCTCTGCAAAGCTCTATGCTCAGCAAAGTTATGTAAGCCTGGTAGAAGAAGCATCTTCACTGGGTCTTGCTTATTTCATGTCAACATTTCTAGTTCTTAATAAACTCAGATGGCCTCAGGACTGAAAATTCCTGGTATTCAGTTTTAGGAGGGCTATAATGAAAAGAGAATCCTTGGAGCCTGGGAAACTCAGAGGTTTCTGCCCTTTTCTCTGGTCTGGCTTCTAGAAATATACCCTCTGCAGTGGTTGTGGTATCCCAATAGGCTGGAGGTTGGCTGAGCATGATGCTGGCCAGCCCATGATTGATCAGGAAGATTACCTATAAAGGGGGCTGGAGAAAACAAAGGGGACCATAGCTCATTCTCTGCATCTCAGGAAATTCAGTGCAGGTACAAAAGGCAGTGCAGGTACAAAAGGCAGATTGCTTTAAGCCAAGAAAGCAAGATGGAGTTTTTTGGCTTATCAAGAGCATACTTTGTATGAGCAGAAGATGGAGTAGCCCAGTAGGCGACTGCTTTGTCTGCACGTGGGGATGCAGATGTTTAACTGTGTTGGAGTGCTGTAACCACTGCCAGCTCCTGGTAACACAACAGCAATGTGTTGAACAAACGCTATCCTTGATTAATGGCTTTGGTTACTACTAACAACTGGACAATACTTCTTTGATCGTAGGCAGTGTGCATTACTGTTAGATTTTATTTTCTCTGGTGGGTTCCTTCTTCATTGAACCATTTTCTGAGATATTCTTAGATGCTGCTTACCTTTCATTAAGCATTTTGTAAGGCATAATTTAATCTAGTATTGAACATAAACCATAGCCTTTAGTATGCAACCCATCATATCCCAGTAAATCTCTAGAATGAAGACTAAGTTTTCATATGGTCTCAGGCTAAGGCAGGGCTAATTGAAAGAGCCATACACTTGGAATAATACAATTAGAAGAGATGTGTGTCCCCATTACTGCCTCCCTCTGCTTCTCTCTTGCTCCTTCCACACTCTGGGCTACGTAGCTCACAGCCTTTTCAGCAACCACGCAGTAAGACAGCCCCCACTGTCTCTGAACACAGTGAATAGGTAAGTGCGTTATGCAAGCACTCTTCATGTCAGGCAGAAGCAGTGGTGTGATTGTGAGGTGTGAAAGAGCAAAGTTCCCTTAAAAACGAAGGAAAAAGAGGTGGGAGGAAAAAAAAACAGATTGAGAAGTTTCTCAATCAGACAAAAATTGTTTTTAGTGAAGAACTCCTCTTATTTTCCTTGCTTCTCTTTATCGTCTCCCAACACCTTATCTCCCTCTTCTATCAGGAACCTGCCCCAGGGTTTCTTCTTACTATGCAAGCTTGTCATGTCTGTGTTTAATGAAGTTTAATTATCTTCTGAGATTCGATGAATAATTATAAATCTCTTCGAGATGCAATCACAAGCACTTCATGATTCATTAATGGTGGAAAAATCAATTGTAATGCACGTAATCCCTCTCTCCGGCCCCAGCCATACACTTATCCCCCTCTGTGCACCTTGTTGTTCCTCTTCAGTTCAACACTGGGGAATGCATTAGCCTGTTTTTCTATGAGAGAAGTTCAGTTTTGGCCAGGATAGGGGCAAAGAAAGTGGAGATGTACATAGTGGGAAGTGTGAAAATCAGTGCTTTGGAGATATCATGAGCTCTCAGTTGCCAGTTCCCTTGGTGTGGAGACACTTGCCTCCAAAAGTGTGGTTGCCTCCATTTGGGGAATGCCTTTGGCTGTATGCATACATTCTTCTTCTTGATCTGATCTTCAGTTCCAATTCAAGTTACAAATTTCCCTGCTGAAAACCTCCTGAGATATGGGAGGCTTTGGGCTATTTGCAAAATAACAGCTAAGCATTTATTTTTGGTGGAACTGAAGGAGCTGGAGGTGTCAGGCCTTGCACAGGAAGCTCTTCATTGCCATCTTCAGCTTTCTAAACTGAAGGTGACGTGCGGATCCAATGCACAGTGATCCTGGTGTGACCTTTCTAATTGAAGCTCGAACCTTTCTGTGCAATTATAGCTACAAACCCAGATTGAATGCAGAAAATATGGGTGTTTTTAATTTTTTTTTTATTTTAATAAAGGTTAGAAGATTGAAAAGTAAAAGAGGAAGTGAGATAGAGAAAGAAGAATGGAAATTAATGCGGTTGAATTGCAGTTTCCAGCAGCCCCAGGAGAGCTCTGCAATGAAGATGACATTTCCATACAATTGACATTTCCTGGCTGGAGCAGTCCTCTGATTTGCAGCTGCTTGTGTGCGAAGACCATCATGAAGGGGATCATTTAGTTTCTCATATCCATCAGATGGGATTTAATTTCCCCCCATCCCCACATACTCCAGATCTCTTTTTCAGAGCTGCAAATTGGCTGCCGCAGGTTCACCCTCGGTAGGGGTGACCTTTGCCAGACTTCTTTCTCAGCTCTCCGTGCAGGAGTGAGAATTTGCTGTTACTGAAAAGGTGGATGAGGTGGGAACAGCAGCTCTCACAAGTTCAGCTTCCAGGTTCGGAAAGGATTTTCTGTGTGCTTCCCATTTATTTGTATGTTTGCATGCTAGTGTTTGCGTGTGCATCTTTTCTTGACATAAGGGGCTGAACTGACACTGCAAGGAGTCTCTGAACCCTCTAAAGAGAGAATCATATAATATCCCAAGTTAGAAAGGACCACTGAGTCCAACTTCTGAACCCATAGAATCCTAACAGAGCTCAACCTTGTGGCTTTCAGTATGTGGGGGCTCACAGCATCTTACACACGCATTCTCCATGGCTTGTACTTCTTCCTGGGCACAAGTCATTGTGGGTTAGAGCAGCTTTTCATAGAATCATAGAATAGAATCATTTAGGTTCACAGAATCATTTAGGTTGGAAAATACCACTGAGATCATCCAGTCCAACCCCAGCCCATCCCCACCATGCCCACTAAACACATCCTTCAATGCCACATCTCCTCTTTTCCTCCCACTGCATCCTTGAGCAAAAAGGGATGGTAATTAATGCAGGCTTTACACACTACAGAATGCAGCCATCTTTCCAAAGGGCATGCAGCAAACTGGAGGTGTATGCTCCGTGCCACTGCACTGCTTTGAATCTGCTTAATTCAATTTAGATGAGTCGGATATGCATTTTCAGCTGAATTATTCCTCTTCCATAAGTATGTTGCTGCAGTAATCAATTGGCACGTAATTAACAAACAATAACTACCCTATTAAATCTAAATGAAATGCAAATGTGATTCCGATTCATTTAGATACTCAGTGATGAGTTCCTGTGAGTCCCCTTCAGTTGTTGCTCCCCTTGAATGCGAGCTGCTGCTGTGGCTGTTGCTGTAATTGGCATGCTGCCTTCTGGGTCAGCGTTGAACCAATGTTTCATGCCCGCACAGCAAGTCACTGTGGGCAGAGCTGGATCAATGCAGTCAGTAGCTGTAGGCCACAAGGCACAGTGCTTTATTAACCCTCTAATCCTGATGCTTCCCTAAAGGGGCGCTTCAGACAGCACAAAGATCAAGGCCAGCCCTTTCTTTTCACTCCATGCCACCAGCTTTGGAGCTTCTGTCTTTGCCATAAACTGTGGCTACTGTTAGTCTCTGTCCCAGACCCTCTAATCAGTGCTTTGCCACTTCTCAGCACTGAGCTGGTGTGCAGCTGTAGCACTTCCCCAGGCTGAAGCCGCAGCTGCTGTTTGTGTGCTTGCTGCCTGCCCTGCCATTGCTGGCCCTTACTGCAGCTGCTCCAGGCTGGATTAATGCAATTTCTGCCTGGGAGTTGTTGTGTTGCTGTGAGCCCTGGTGAGCAGGCTTTGCTAGCCAGCAGATAGTGCTTTTGTCCTGGTGAAGTCTGAACTCATTTATCAGTTGATTACCATAGGATGGAGACTGGAATTGGATTACACCAATTAGAGAACGTGTCTAGGTGGCAGTTGTCCTAAACTGCTGTGTTACAATTGGTATGCAGTTCTCACATCATGAAGTTCAGCTGAGGAATGGTTGTGCTCAGTGGTGATTGAGCTGATCCTTCCCTCATGTCATGCAGAACACTGGAACAACACTTGAGGCACTCGAATGTGTTTCTGGCTCAGCCACTGAGCTGCTCCACTACCTTGAGCATGTCATTCAATTTCTCTGTGCTTTCATTTTCCTGTTTATAAAATGACCATAATGATAGATACTTGCTGCATGAAAAGCCTAAATATATTTTACTGAATAGAGCTGTGCAAGACTAGATGTTTTCTTTAATATCCTCTAGTTTGATGTTTGGCTGAAATAAAAGACGCCACAGATGAGAAGATTAGATACAAATTTGATAAGTGTTGACAGATTGTTATTAACAAGAAAGCAACTGCAAAGCATTCCTGGCTGATTTAGACCATCACGGGCAAATTCTTTCCTATAAATGGACCCCTGAAATCTTCCTTGAGTGCAGATCATCCTTGGACCCTCCTTCCATCACCAGAATTGATGACTGACAAATAGTTTAATTAATTAGCAGAGAAGCTGAAGATATGCTGACAGGGAGCTGTTTCAGTTACACAGAGTAATTGAAAGGCTTTGATGAGTTGCCCTGTTGATGAGTTCCTCATTGTCATACATGCATCTACAAAAGCAGACATCCTATGAAACTAAGCTGTCTCTGAACTTACTGCAAAGCAGAGACGTACATTCATAAAGGGACTGAAAGATTTTGACATCTTTTAGAGAAGTACAAAGTAAAATGGAAAATTCTGTCTTAAATATTCAGTGCAGGGTCTCCAGGCCACATTCATACAGCTTTTAATTAACTCCTGGCATCTTGCAGGCACAAGGTAACATGGTCCCAAAGTACATCCCAAGCGCTTCTCAGTTCCTCGTGCTACTTTAGGCATGATTCTCAGCCCAAAGGAACTGAATATGAGTTTATCATTGGCTTCAATAGAGCTAGCTCTTTATGGAAGGAAGTTTTGATTGCAGTGCAGGGATGGAAAAGGTCACATACACAGCCAGAGCGTTACAGCTGTGATGGCTGTGAAAGAAATCTGTGTGTGCTTCCTACACAGAATGGGCAGGGTGAGCCCAGCGCTCAGGATCCACCAGATATGTTGTGTGTAGGCTACGGTGGCAATACGCCATCCATCTTCACCATGAGCAGACTTACAGCTGCTGTGGATGTGGTGATAAACTAGAAAAAATACATGCTTTTATCTTTTATGAGACACTCTGTATTTATAGGAAACGTGGCAACTGCCCAGATTGAACTGTGACTTTTGGGAGAGTCGATACAAAACTGTAGGAGTGATTTCATACCCTGTAATAGCAGTCCAGGCTCATTAATGAGCGGAGTGTCATCTACTGCATGCCAAGTATCTTGTTTATGTACCTACATCCTTTTTTTTAGCAATTTTAATCTCAACACTTTAATGCACTTGCAAGTCACATCGTAGATGAAACTGGGAGGATGCCACAGGGAACTCTGATGCGAAACCAACTGGCTCATGCATTTCAAAGTAGAAAACTATTGCCAATGGAAATTGCAAGGGGCCAACTGCAGGGTCTGCCCATAAGAATTAGAACAGTCCAGGGCCATGGAAAGCTATAATGTCCATATTTCCTTCCCCAGCCCTGCAGCTGTTGGCCAACCACTGTGTGGGGAACCTCTGAGGTCTCCTTTTCAAATGTATGCTGGTTGCCATATAGAATCATTTGACTTGAAAGAGGCCTTTGAAGGTCATCTAGTCTGTCTAGGCTTGGTCAGCTTCAGCTACCAGTTACCACAAGAACACCAGATGGCCTTCAGAGGTCCCTTCCAACTCTAAGGATTCTATGAAAACCAACCTGCTTGTCTATTATTTCCTTCTGTTGTTACAGGTAGGAAGAACAGCAGGCTCAGGATGTGCAAAGCTGTTTATTTGGTGGTTACAGCCCCAGCAATGGTTGCCATGCAGTTAATATATGCCATGGCACTCCTGCAGCACTCGCTTCTACAGAGCCAAAGGCTTCTGGCAAGGCAGGATCAGCCTCAGTCCACTCACTCCCTTTTCTTCACTTTAACTGATGGATTCCCATGCCAAAATGAGTTCCTTCAAACGAAGAAGCCAGTGGTGTGTTTCCAATGCAACACTCTGTACACAAAATAGTTCAACACAGTGAAGCTACTCACATCGAACATGGGCTCATAAAGGTCTGTGTCCCTTCTTCTGGCCATACCTGAGGTGGCTGTATGTATGTGAACAGAAAGAGATGGGGGGAAATTAAATTTCTTCCCTGATATTTGTATGTATTGAATGTATCCCATGAGTGGTGGATTCCCTCCCAGTGGTGATCATGTAAATTGGGATGAAAGAACAAGGTAGAAAATAGACAAGACCAGGAGTTTGGGATGTAAGTTCCCTGTACTGCAGGCCCTTGCCCTGCTCTTTATCAGAGGGTGACTTGTGTAAGTAAGGGAGCTGCTGTTTGGGAATTGTCTCTATTACATAGACAGTAAGTAGATGATCCTGAAATAGCAGCAGATCAATTGATTCATGAGTAATTAATGCATTCCCCTCCCCCTGGGCAACACCAGATCTATAGCTCAAGAATTAGATAACACAGTTCAGCTCTGTTTGGCTGAGAAAATGTTGGCACTTGTATTGCTCAAGGCCCTGCATGTATCATTGTGAGCACCATCTCTCCTGCTGCAGAGACTTTCTCTTCTCCTGTTGAGAACCTGGCATGAACTGCAGCATCTCCTTCTGTAGCTGCAAAGCCTGGCACATCCATCTGCAGAGCACAGAATTAGGGTTGAGGTTGAGTTCTTTATAGGTTTCTTTATCTCTTTGCAAAGCGCCAACTCTGCAGCTGTGTACCTGGGAACAACTTTTCCTAAGCTATTTCACCTCTGACTAGAGAGTAAGTGTAGGTAAGGCTTTCCTTCAATTCCTGATCATGAACAACCTTGTAATGGCAGAGGTTGTTGTACAAGAACTGCTAAGCAGCAAAAACCATTGAGTCTGCAGTGTGGCCATGCAGGGTGGTATGAATCTTGGTGGTATTCCCTCTGCTGCCAGGGACAGTGAGACCAAAGGGAATCAAAGATCTTCCAAAGCTTGGACTGAGTGCAGTGCTTTGCAGAGGCTCTGATTCAAGCTCTCTAGGGACCAAGCACTGGGCTTACACTGAATGGAAAGGAACAAAGCTCCTAATATTTCCAAGGCTTATGGGAATACTATTATTTTTATTTATTATTTGCAGTCACTACAAACACTAATTAGCAACTTCCCAGGGGAATCTGCTAGCTGTGCATCCTGCTGGGCTTGAAAGCTGCTGCATTCATTTCGTGTTTAAGTTGATGTTTTAATTAAACTGCCCCCTAATTATCTTAACTAGCTTTTGAGTAATAACTTTCCACTGAACCATTTGCATTGGCTGCTAATTGGCTCCCTTCTGTTTACATAGATTTGTTTGGCCCAGGCAAACGTGGCAGTGGAATGGAAGGTAGGTTTGGGAAGGGGATATGCTTCGTATACTGTGCTTTGTATACTCTGTTTGCTTTTATGGTAATGAATCAGATTCCAGGGTGAAATGGAGATGGCTGCACTGAGGAGTGCTTCACCATTTGTTTGTAGGCTGTATGTGATGAGGATATTAGATGCTCGTGTTGCTCCACTTCAGGGCATCTGATCATTGGCCCAACTGCAAATTATTCAGTTTCTCTGTTCACCCAGTTTGGGCTAATTCATAGTGCATAATTAATGCACCTTGACCCTGGCTGGGAGCAGGGTCAGTTCTTTACAGCCAGTGGCATTAATAATGTACACAGCGGCTGCTGCAAATTGTAGAGGTCACCACAGAAGCTCAGTAGTTCAGGGGCTTGCTCTATCTTGTACGCAGTAGGACTGGAAGGAGGAGTAGCATATCCTCAGATCCAGGCATCCCTCAGCATGCTGATGCTCTGCCTTCCCTGGGGCAGCACTCTGTGCTGGGAGAAGGCTGGATACTGCACATGACTGCACACTTGTAAGCACGCGGGGATCAGATTTGATTCAGGTTTCTGTAGTCATTTGTTATTTAAATGTTAAATTACATTCCCAGGAGTCTGATCAACGTATTACAGATGATGCAGTTTGTCATCTTGCTTTTCTCTTCTTGATTTCCTGTGTTTGTTTAAAAACTCTACCACAAAACTGACAAAACATGATATGAAGAAAGGCATCCCAGGGGCAGCAGGTGAATGCATGTAATCCTTCATTGCTTGTGTCACCAATGCAAAATCATCCTACATGTCATCAGCTCCCATTTAGAGATGTGTGCTAATTAGACTTTTATTACAACATGCGTTTGAAAACAATCTGAGTTACAGTGCCAGCATGTGTCTAATTCAACCTCAGGATGTTAGAGTTAGCAAGCGACGACTCAGTCTGATGGCTGGAGAGCATATGTGTGTGGATGGCCTTTAGGTGCTACTGCATTCACCTGGGGTCACACAGACTGGTCAGTGCTCCTTGGCATCCTGTAGGGTGCTAAAGATTTGCTTAGATGTTTAGGATATCATTGTCCCATGGCTCCTGATTATTTATGTTGGACTACAAGAAGAAAGTATGCATTGTGGATGGCACACTAGATGTGCTTGGGCATTGCTCCATAGATCCCTCCTGCCAGAGGATGCTGAGCAGAACATACTCCTGGAGATAAGTGGTTCCTTATTCCTTCATCTACTGTTATTATCATCCATGTCCCAAGACAAAATAAAGGCTTTCATCCACATTTCCAAAGAGCAAAATTTTCCCTACTTTATAAGGTAAGCCCAAATCCTCCTTTTGCCACCATCTGCTTTCAAATAGACAGGAATGAAATCAGTTTGGGTTTTAGTCTGACAGAGAGGGTTTGCTGTTTGTAAATTCTTTCTTTGTAAAGCCAGCACCGCTTCACATCACTATTGTGACAGGTTTAACCTCTGCTGCTGCCCCTCTGTGCTCCAAATCCTGTATGTATTTTTTTCTTAACCTGTGTTTGTGAAATTCTGCAGCTCTGATAAGGGAAGAGCAGGAAGAAAAAGGCCAAGAGTTTTGCACAGGATGGCTGCTAACTAATGTGCATGGTCTTCCCAGCCCCCTCCTATGAATTAATGCATTGGCAGGTGCCTTATTTGGCAGCTTACAGTCCCTGCCTGGGTTAATACAGTGGTAACTCAGATTTTAAGCACCTTGCATTCACGTCAGTGGCTGTAATTGTCAGTTAAAGTTTTCTTCTAGAATGAAGTAAGTACACCTGAATGTACAAAAATCCAAAGCTGGAGGTAAGAAGCTGCTTCATTCCAATAACTGGAAGAGAAGTGCCAGTTTTTGTAATCTGTGCAGAGCTTTTATGAACCAAAAAGGACAGAATAGCAGAGAGAAATGCAAAGACTGATGAATGAGCAGGAGGAGAGAGGGGAGGACACACGGAAAATCAAGTGGTGAAAGGAATTGCTTCCTGTAGTTTCAATTCTATACCATCAGACGTTGTGTTGCTTCTTCTAAGGGCACCTTCACAATTGAAAGCAACGCGGATGTGAACACTACGGCCCTTCAGCATTTTGCTGGCTCCTAAGGGGAGCTTATGGGGCTCCCACAAATGTCTGATGAGAGAACTACCAATTTTTGCAGGCAGACAGGAAAATGACTAGGATGAGCTTTGTTCCACCTTTGCACTTCTTCAACAGAGCACAGTGAGACATGTCTTTTTCTAAGGATTCTTTTTGCCAGGGATATGAGGAAAACTGAAGCACTGATATGCCCAGCACTCACCTGGTGAGCCGTCCTTACTGATCTCAATGTACAGAACATAATCCCAGTGATGGCAGGAGCTGAGACCTGGGGAAAACTCTTTTGCTTTGAGTCAGTTATTTAAGACTGAAGCAGAAGCAGAATCACAGAATGGTCTGGGTTGAAAAGGACCACAGCTATCATCTAGCTTCAGCCCCCCTGCTGTGTGCAGGGTTACCAACCACTAGACCAGGCTAGCATCATATTCAATAGAATCAGGGTTTTTACCTTAATCTTTCTGGAAAGCACACTGCAGGACAACCACAGGCTCTTGTACTCTGTGCAGAGTTCCATACACTGTAACTAGATGACTGCAGGGCTTTTATTGCTGATAGCATCTCAAAGTAGTCCAAAGGACCACAGCTTCTTCCTTTGATCAGAAGATAGCCTCATCATTTATAAGTGTCTGTGCCAGCGGACTTGAACGTGTGATGTGAGTTGCTTTGCACACTCAGTTCAGCCCTGCAATTCGTTTCCTTTCCTAGCTCTCCACACCTGTTTATTTTAATTTTTTCTATGGCTGAAACCCAGAACATGCTGAGGACCTCATCTTTTTTGCCCACAACCTCATGTTTTCCTTCCTCTTTCAGGGAAGCTTGAAGAACTGAATGATATTGTTTGACTTCCTTACCTTGATGTAAGACAAGCTGTGCTCATTTTCTTTGTGAATCAATTGACACCATAATACAGAAATAATTGGGCTTCATGCCCATACAGAAGGCAGGTTAATGAGTACACTAAAGCTGTAACACAAAGGAACTTTGCTGTGTAAGACAACTCTTCTGAGAGCTCATGTGAGTGCCAGGTGTTATCCTAGAGCTCTACTATCCTGGAATGATGGAGGTACAGAAAACTCATTGGATTTTGCTGTAATGGAAAAGCTGATCTTTGGGGATGGTTCAATCCCTTTACAGCTTTAATGTTAGAAGAACTTGTTCATTTTGGCCTGTTGCACTCACTGTAACACTCAGCTCCACTGTTAATATATTGCAGTTGAGGGGGAAAAAAGAAAGAGAAACGGAAAGATTGGATTTTCTTGATTACATAATTTTCTTTTAAAACAAACAAACCATTTTGCAGCTGACAGGATTTATGCAGATACTTAATCTGGAGCTAATCACAATCTCTACGAATGCAGCTTCCTGTAACTGGCTTGCTATAATATCTAAAGATTATAGAATTGGTGCAGCGAGTGCGGGACCCTCAGAGAATCATATCATCTCAGTTCCTTCAGCTGAGAGAAGCAGCTTGCTTCTTTTTATGAGCTTCTCCTACCCCTTCATCTTCCCTTGATTACTGCTTTCTTGAAATTAGCTCCTTAAAATTCTTACAGCCAATCTCCTACACCTCCCAGCTGACACATCTATCTTATACCACTGTTCTCACCCTTGGTAAGAATTCACATGGAGCATGTGAAGTACTTCGCATTTTGTTTGCTAATAAAGACCACGGAGAGATGTTAAACCAATAGAAACTACCATACAAGAAGACAGGTTGAAAAAGTGCATATCACTACCTCCTTTCTTTGATTCATAACCTCAGCTCCCGGTCTGGCAGTGGTTTTAAACTTGATGTTCTTAAGCACAAGTAATAGAGGTGGAAATAGAAGGCACTGTGGTTTAATGATGCCAACATTGCCAACAGCTCAACTCTGTGGCTTCAAACCATGCAATGTCTTTATGTGTTTATTTCACTGTGTGTGAAGAACCAACCCACAAATGATGTCATTTTGCCTTTTCTCTTGCGTTAATCCCCGCTCCAAGGTATTTCTGGTATTTTATTCAGTTTACCTCAGTAGATGCAGGCCTGCTTTAAACCTTGAACTACCATGGAGATGATCGGGTAATGTCTTGCAGTTTGTTTACCTTTTATTTAGGACGGCAGGGGGAAGCATCTGGAAATCATTCCCTCTGCCGCACTCTGATCTTTCTCATTCTTTCTATTAATTAAATATTTCTTTATTTCATAATTTCAGATCTTTTTCTCTCATTTCTCTCATTCGGATAAACTGAGAGAGAGATTTAATTCATTGTCTCCCATACGTGTGCTGTTCTCTAATCTATAAGATGATGTATGTCAGTGAATTCTTCCTTTTGAAAGTGCTGGGCTTCCTTGTTGTCATTCCTATAAACTTATTGTATGTACAGAATTGACCAAAGGTGATTATTTATTTAAATGGAAGAAAAAAGCAAATCACGAGCAGCTGGGATTCTTTATTTGTAGGTGTGTTTTTCTTCCCAGCTCTGCAGTTTATTAAGGCGCTGTATGTGAGTATTTAACAATCATTTTTCTCATTGCAATGCCTATTTACATGAGGAAAAATAGATGCTGATTGCATGGTGTAGCTGATGAGTTAAATGTTCCACAAGACTAAGCCACACTGGAGCTTTGTGTATTGACCCTGCATACTATTTATCTGCACGTAGCAAATACTAAGAGTGGTCTATATTCACACTTAGCAGAAATTGGCATAGCAAGAGCTGCTGGCTGACACTGCCTAAAGAAATATTTACGCTGCTCGTAATGATGGATTTCATCAGAACTCCAGATGCCACGAGCAGGGCGGATTGCTATGAGAGCAGGATGAGCTGGGATCAATGGCATTTTGATTTCCTTAGGTCTGCAGTCCTGTAGCAAGCACATTTGTTTTTTTATTCTTATTCTTTAAGAACCATGGCCAGCAGCCAGAGAGTTTCAATGCTCGGTGCTGGGCTCTCTGAGGGATTAATTCGTGTCTCCTGGTTACTGACGATGGCATTCAGGTCTCTGGTGTGACTGTATAAATTCCCTGCAGGCCTGAAAAAAAAACACGGAGAAATGACTCCCTCAAGACATTTTCCTAACCCAGAAATGCAGCAGAGTCAGAAGCAACAAAAGAAAACAGATTCTGCCTTGTTCTAACAAAGTTTTGCCATTCCCTTATCTCTGGGGATCCGGTATTCTCATTATCACTAAAGTGATGGTAGCAGTCACAGGCACAAAGTGACTGGATGCATAGGCAGATACTCATTTATTCTTAGGGATGAGACAGGTGCAGAGTGAGGAGGCAGGGGGAGTTGGCAGGGAAGATGCAGTGCTGCCATCCCCAATTGCTGCAGCTCGAAGACACATCTTTAGATGTTCCCAAGATGCAATTAGGGAGATAATTAAATAATCCTGTGAAAAACATCCTAGCAGCTAAGTGTGTTGTAGGCTAGGGACTGAAGTAGTATCATACTGCTGTCCATGGCAGGAGGTAGGCATGAGAATTCTCTCTTCCCATTTATGCCATTACAAGGGTCTGTAAAGTCGAGCCATAGAATCATATTATTGTTAAGGTTGGAAAGATCACTAAGATCCTTTAAACCAACCATCAGTCCATGCCTGTGATCTCTCTAAACCGTGTTATTCAGTGCCACATCTACTGTCTTCTTGAAAACCACCAGAAACAGTGACTCCAGCTCTTCCTAATATCCAACCTGAACCTCCCCAGTGCAACTTAATGCCATCATATCTTGTCCTATTGACAACTTCTAATCCTCGTCTTGTCCTAGTAATTTATTGCATTAAAAACCAGATAGAACTAAATTAAGCGTGTTGCCAAAAGTGCTGTTCATCCAAAGGATTTTGTTTTGGTAAGATAACAGATTTGTCTAAGCTGAAATCTTGAACTAATACTAACTCACAGTGAACCTGGTATTTATCTGTTCTAGATAACAGTAGCAATGCAAGTGCAATTGCAGGAAAAGACAATGTGTTGGGTGTAAGCCATATGCACAAATAACACCTTGAAGGTGTGTACAGGACATGCTGAAGTTGCTGCTAATCCTGCTGTGTGTTTATCTGAAGCTGGCTCAGGGACTCACACTGCAGGCAGACTCCAGTAGTCCTGCAGGTGAAGGTAGCAGGATAAACCAATTGCTCATTTTAACAGGATAAGTGGATGCATAATTCCACAATGATCACATCCAATTGGAATAACTTCAAGGCATAAGGCAGGACTGTTTGAATATTCTGGGTTGCTTCTTTGTCAGGGGACCTGAATACTCTGAATTGTGTAGCAATTATGAATATAATAGCTCAACAATGTTAAATATCATTAATGACTGATCTAAGGGAACTTGCAAATGACCATGTAGTTACACAGTGTTGGCAGCTTAAATACCAATTAATGTTGTAACTGTAGCTGTTTGTACTTAGTAGATTATATCAGGGAATCCCACAGAGAGGGAAGGAGCGTCAAATGATCTAACACAGGAGAAAATAATAATGATAGTGATAATATGAAACTGATAATTAGGGAAATTGTGTGTCCTCCCTCTGATACATCCTCTAAAACAATAGGAGTCATATGCAGAAACTGAAAGATGGTGTGTCTCTGTGTCTATGTCCAGTTAGCCAGGGTTTGCTTCACAAAGAAGCTTGGGGAGTAGTGGTATTTCACTGCAAACAGAAGTTGTTGGTGCTGTTTTCTCCCTTTCTATTGGCTGCAAATGAGATCTGGAGAGAGGAACATAGAGAACAAGGAAGACAAACTGATAACACGCCATCCTGATCCCTGGTCAGTACACTTGCTTCCAATTGGGAATTACAGCAACAGCAGCTGCACGGTGTGTGTTCTGCTACAGAGTACTCATTGTAATGGTAAGAAGCCAAATTTTAATCATATTTGCATCTGCATGAATGTGAAATAATCCTAGTGAAATCATGGCATTTATCCTGGTTTTATACCTATATCAAAGTAAGTAGGATCTGTCTGATTTATGCCAAGAGCCTTCTTTGCTGTAATGATTAAAACAGCCATGTACTGCAGCTTCCTTCTTAGAGGCTTAAAGATTCCTTCCTTTTCTTTAGTATAGGGCTTGAAGGTTTCATTTCTTGGCCCAGTGGTAAATATTCTGACTTCTACATAGACAGGAAACCTTGATTGTGTGTATGTGGGAGTTACTCCATCGTGTGACATCGTGGAGGCAACATCTTTGGTGCCTGTTATCCCCATTATCTGATGGCAATACAACAGTAGTGAAGCATTTGCATTTGAAAGGGAGAAATGGTAAAAGTTAAAGTGTGCAGGGAGTTTCAGGCTGTCAAGGCAGATGTCATCCTGATGAATTGTCATCTGCATTGATAGAGAAACAAACCCTGCTTATGGTGGAATATTTTCTTTTAATGTATGATTAGCTGTAGCTTCATTGATATCAATGGAGCTGGTTCTCTCTGAGTAGATCTAGAAGGATTCTATAGGCACAAACACATTGCCAGGGGATGAGCAAATAACCTGGACAAGACACTGTTGCATAACCTCTAATTAGTGCACCTGACCAGTTGGAATCATGTTTTCTCCTTCCCATTCCGCTCCATGGAGAGAGGAAAAATTGAACCACGCTATCTGCTAATTCAAAAAGCATATTTATATCTCTGCTTTGCTGCAGGAAAGGTGGTTTTTGATGAGTATTTATGTAACTTTGTTGTCATTCTCACTCCACGGGATCAGGATGGGGACAGGAAATGCTCAGTACTTTGCAGGAGCTGACCCCTGGTTAAAGGGCACAACTCATGGGTTATGAAAGGCAGGGACTGGAGACAGGAAGGAAACAGACTGACATTCACCATTCCTGCTCCGTGGCCCTTTGGAAAACATCAGTGTAGATCTCTTGCATCCTCCAAGAGCAGGAAGTCATTTTCCAGTTGGGGAAACAGAGGCAGGGAGATAGCAGCAGTCCACTTTTCAAACAGGATTCAGGTTTTGGATGTCTCTGTTTCTTCCTAAAACATAACCCAGGTCTGTCTGACTGAGATCCTGGATACTGTCATAAGAAAGAGAACCCAGGAGAGCAGGCTGCCTGACCTGGGAGCGCAGGGTCAGATCCCAAAGCAGCAGGAGATATAATCCCTACATCAAAAGCAGGAAGGGATGTGCAGCTGGGGTACAGACAAAAGTAGTTAATGGAAGAAAATATTCCCCTAACCTTTAATTATTTAGAGGCAGAATTAATTTTGCAGTTCCTCTGGCAGGTTTCTCTGGTCATTAGGGCATTGGCAATGAGTCTTTCCCAGCAACCTGGCTATCGATCAGTATCTCTGAAGGCTGAAGTGTCACTGGGAGGCTGGAGATATCTGTGTCTGAGGGCAGAAGCTGAGCAAGGCAGAGTTTGGCCATGCTCATAAACTATGTTTTCCTTTCTTTTCTCACCCTCCTTTCAGAGAGACGATAAAAATAAAGACATATAAACCCAAGAAGAAAGAATAATGGCTTCATCCTGCTGAGGGACTGTATTTTGAGTGTTTGGCTGGCCTGCATTGTAAGTGCTGCTGTCTGGAAGGAATTCTTTTGATCATCTAAACCCTGGCTGGATTAAATTGCCAAATCCCATTAGATCCCTTGGGATTTACAACAGATGTTGAACGCAAGATTTCCCTGTGGCCCACTAGGCCTGCAAGGCCACCCAAACCTCTGCTGTCCCCACAGACACCAGGCAGTGCTGGGGAATCATCTCTAATCCTTAATCCATTGTGTGAAGGGCTGAAAAGCTGTAGGGGTCTCTACTTGATCCCACCTAGAGCACAAGGATGGAGGTTCTGGGCAGGGATGCTCTAACCTCATTTGGAGAGGGGAGATCTTTGTGTGTGAAGCCCAGCCCTAAGAGGCAGGGTAGCAGTATGGACCTTGCAAGGTTTGTTTGCATTGGCTTTCAGCCTTCTTGCTTTCTTCTCCCAGCTGCACTTGTAAAGGTTTGGGAGCAATGGGAATTGCTGATATGTGGTAATCTAACTGAGCTATCACAAAGCCAGCTCCATTCCGTGCCCTCTTTTCAATTTCTCTGAATTGTCTTTTCTTCTTTGTATGCCTGAAATGAACAGAGATGAAGTGAAGTGAATTACAACCTCTCCTGCTTCATGCTGAAGACCTAGAGGGAGAGTTCAGTGTCACTGGCTCACAGTTTGTGACTACTAGAGAAGCAAGTACTGGTGCAGAGTCCTTCTTTCCCATTCAAAACCTGCTTTGCATGCAGCATCTCTCTCCTTTCTGCTCTTACTGTCCCTGTGCTCTGTACCCTTTTCCTCTCCCAGATGCTCAGTGTTCCATGTGAATTCCAGCAGTGCACAGGAAGCCACTACACGCTGGGTCTGCATGGAGAACACCCACCAAGCATGTCTCCTCATGCTCTTTGCTGGTTGAGAAACTGTTCCACCCTTAAGTTTTAATCCTTTCCATACAGAAGCTTCCAACTGGTACAGCTCATTCTTCCTGCTTAGCTAAATGTATTTTCAAACACTTGCCTGGAACTTAGCGGATAGTAATTACACTTTGACATTAATATTTAAACCACAAACACAGTTAACACACTAATACCATCCCCATAGGCTGATGCTCATTTAAGTTTCATCCTTAAGGGACTTAATTATTGTCAGGGATGAATCCTAAAAGGTAAGAAATATTACAACTGGAAGACTAAACATTCCCTTGATTATTAGAGCTGCAGGATTTGGGCACAGAGTGTGGAAAGAACCTTGGCTGTGGTGGTAGCACTTATATTGCTATTGAAATTGGGTGAGTTTTTTAAATCCTAAAGCCTTTTGAAGAGCTGTTGAGATTTCTTTGTACTTACACCTTTACCGAGATCTCAGCGTTGAGTTGCTGTGGCTTTGGAGAACTTACATGTCATTACCCCTGCTGTACAGATGGGGAAACAGCTGTTTTTTAAGGGCCTGACCCAAGGCAGCATCAGGACCCTGCAGTCTTTGCCTTCCCCTCTCTGGAAGAAGTGTCTGATCTGGTGATAGCAGCAAGTGTCTGATGTTTCAAGTTTGCCACTTAACTATTCTTCAAGGTATCTCTCCAGTGTAACCTCTTTATGGACCCTTTATACTAAAGAACCCTGGGATCACACATTTTCAAATCAGTTTTTGCAGCTGCAGCTGGGTTCCCAAAATACAAAGAGCCATCCTGCCGTTTTAAGATGCTTTTTGGCATTCTGAATCACACTTCATTGTTTGCAATACAATATGGCAATCTGTTATAGAAACACTGGTAAAAAAACTTTTCCAGCGGCGTAACCCCATAGGCATCAAGAGAACGGGCTGAGAGGGGAATTCAGCTCAACACTACTGAGCTGATCCTCAGCCAGAAATGGGTCTTCTCAGTTCCTCTCTGGATGTCTCATACCGTGAGGTCTATGCAGAACTGAAGCCAAGTTAACGTTTGCCACTCTGTTTGGAAATGGATGATATTGCAAACTGGACCCCAGTATGCTCAAAACCTTTGCAGCTCTTGGCAGTCCCCTTCTTCAGCCTTGCATGGATGTCAGGCTTCCCTGTTTTGAGATGTCATCATTTACATCTTGGACAATTCTTGCAAAAGCCAACCAGAAATTTGAATGGCTGGGGTTTGTTTTTCCTCTTGCCTCCTTCCCCTTCTCTCTTGGTTTCTCTCTCTGTGCTGGTTACGTAGTGGTGGTGCTGTGTGTGGTGGGAACACCAATCCTAGCAGAAGGAGAGAAATCCTTCGACGTGCATCTTTCAATTAATTACTATATATATATATATAATAGTCTCAAAGCCTTTAATGAAGGGCAGTGCAGACGCTGCCACCTGGGTCCAAGGAAAGGAAGTCTTCTGCCATCTGCTCCCTCAGCCTAAAACTAACGAGTGCATTAACTTCCAAAGAGAGATTCATAAACTTCCACCGCCTGAGGACACTGTGAGCTGTTGATGTTTAAAGAGTAGCCTCCAAAGATTGCTTAGCCAACTGTGCCCCATTTTATGGAGTGAAACCCATCAGAAAGCTCCCATTACTCACAGAAATGCATGCGAATTTCTGGGGGTGATAGCTGTGTTACAGAAGATTAAATCCATCATTTACATTGCTCAGTAAGCAAGGCTAGCAAGCTCACTCCTACCACTCTGGCAGAGGATTTGAAAAGTAATAAACATGGAGACAGTGAATATGAGGTCTATATGCCCCTGCATGAGTGCACAGTGTGTAGGATGCTGGAGTACCGGAGTGGCCGTGTGCTGATGTCAGTGATGACCCAAGGAGCAGAAGAATCAGGAGAGCATCAAGAATTCACACAATGAAGTGAGTCTCAAGAGCAGAGCAGAAGTCACTGGTCCTTTCCTGCTTCCACTTCAATCACTGTGAAAAGCTTTTTTCCATACAGCCGGAGCCCTGCATTAATTTTCTCTGTATCCTCCTAGTCAAATTAGATTTGTCCTCCCTTTGAGTGTGTAATTATTCTCTATTTAACATGCAAGTGCAGTGTTTTAGATGAGAAGCTTTGATTTGTAGAAGGAGGCACTGACGTTCATTCTGTGTTTAAATTCATGGGCAAACTGCCTGTGGACTGAGATACAAGCTGAGAGTCATTGAAGTCCCCGTGGAGGCTGACACTGAGGGCCTGAATCACTGTGTGTTTGCCCCCATAAATGGATGGCTTACATCCAGATTAATGCAGGGCTGACTCAGATTCTTTGACTTTAACCCGCGTTGTCTGGCTGGTGTAGAGGTGGGGTACAGAATGATGTCCTGCTCTGAATGTCACTGATTGTTTTGCCTTCTATCTCAGCTGAATGCCAATCCGAGCTGTGTAATGGACATTTGTTTCCTTGCTGTTAAACACCAAACCTTGACATTTTTCAAGTGTCTCTATGGAGTTTTAGCCACGAAGGAAAACAGCAGTCATGGACAACATTTTTCAGCACCAATTTATCCCTTGCTTGCTATTGGGAGCCATTCTGCTTCTTTTCTTGATAGCTGCCAGTTGGGGAAGGGTGTGCAATGCACAACTTTCAGAGCATGATCTACTGGCCCCTCATTTGTTAACCAGCTGTGCCTAGGCAGATGTCTGCATAGCAGTTGGGTAATGTTGGTCACTGTAATGATAGTGACCCATTGGATAATGTTAGAGCTGATAGCGACCCAGTGCTGGCTGGTATATAGGAGTCGTGGAAAGTGACAGAGCCTATAAAGATGAAGGTGGTAAAGCACGGTTTTAATCTTATTTTGGAAGAGACATAGCAGCATTTCTGAAGGGCAGAGGTTAGGTTTTTTCCCTCAGGTGAAGGTGTTTAGTGCTTTCAAGACAATATTGAGCATATTTTCTAAGAGCCCATCTTCCATCCCCAGTTGAGAGGCGCCCTGGGAATACTGATGATCAGACCAACTCAATGAGAGGCCCAGTTCTGTCACAGCGCCTGATTCCATCTATTTGTTTTGACATAAAATCCTACTGACAACTGTGAGAGAGACTTACCAGGAGATAATAAAGAATAAAACTTGAAGAATGTTCATCGGCAATTACCTTCACTGCTTTCAGTAACAGAACAATGGGTAATTTTGCATGCAAGTTGAGTTACACAGAGATGAATTTGGCCTACAGCTTTAATTGCTTTAATTTTTTGTGAGGTCTCCGTACCTTTTTCTCTTCAAAACCTATTTTTCTTCTCACTGTTTGCAAAGAGAGATTGACCATGACACAGAATGAGCACACAGTACTTTTAGGAGTAGCCTGACGTGGCTCTTTATCCTTTGATTTCAAAGGCACACCAGGTAGGACTGCTTTTCTAATTCTCCTTCTGTAACACCCTCCTTTTCTTGCGTCCTTTTGCTTCATCTTGACAGTTATAACAGTAAAGTTGTGCTGTAGCTGAGGTGTTTGTGGCCAAGTTGTAACACAGGAGTAAGCTTTCTGTGCCAAGGCATGAAATAGAAAACCCCAGAGGAAAGAATATAGGGAGTTAAGATGGAAGTGCTGATACGACCTTAACTCGAGTGTCATCCACAGCAGTGCTTTAATTTATTCAATCAATTTCAGGGCCCTTAGGCTGGAAAAGGATAACGCTGGGATATTAAATCTGTCCCTCTCGCCAATCTGTCACCGGTGTGTCAGAATGCATTGATTCTTCTAGTCCTGCTTTTATTAACTGTCTCCTCAATCTGGCCTCTCAGTCTATCACACACTAACCTGCAATTGCTGGTTGAGTGCAAGACCCCTGGAAAACCTCTGGGTTCTCAGCTGATCCTGTTTTTTAAGTGCTGTTAGTGCAGGTGGGATGACCGTGTGTCATTCATCCCAGTGTACCTGGGAACTGCCATGGAAGACTAGATTGGAAGTCTGATTTGTCTTCACTGGTGATAAGAACATCAGAAGAAACGATGTACTGCAGGTAATTAACTGCATGGTAAATCTGGTGGCATGAGGGAGAGCAGCCCGAGGGATGTTCCTCCCGGGTCCCAGTTGATGACAGTGTATGACCTGCAGGATGGAGCTGATCACCCTCCTGTTTTGTCTGCAGCTTAGTTAACCTAATTGCATGTGCCATTCCAGCAGATGGCATTTCCAGCCTGCAGCTGTGTTGGGCCCTGTGGCTATTGCAGAGGAGCTCATTAAAGAGGTTAAAATTGGAGGCAGTCTGGGCTGTAGCAACCGTGCTCTGGTTGAGTTCATGATCTCAAGGGGTACGTATAGGCCTGGAAAAGAGCACAGTGTGAACCACAAGCTTCAGCAAAAGAAATCAAGCAGAGAAGGCAGGAAACCATCATGGCTGGGCAAGGACCTGATGGTCAGACTGAAGGAACAGAAGGAGCTGCCTGGAGAGCTGTGAGTGCCCCAACCCTGGAGGTGCCCAAGGCTTGGCTGGATGGGATCCTGGGCAACCTGAGCTGGTAGGAGCAACCAGCCCTCAACAGGGGTTGGAACTGGTTGGGTTTTAATGGTCTTTAATGGTTTCTAACCCAATGATTGTGTGATTCTGTGATCTCTACCAGGCAAGTGGTTTAGCAGCTGCTCACAGCACAAATAGTTCAGCACTGAAGGGCATTTCCCACTGTGGCTAAGAGTCAGAGCTCCTAAGGGTGGCCTTACTCTGTGGTGCAAGCAAATATTTAGTGACAGCTCCTCACCTTAATTTCATTAATTATCTGCTGGGTCTGGAAAGCTCTGAAATAACATCTGAGTTTAAAGAAGCTTCACAAGAAGAATAAGCACCAAGTGCTTCTTTCTTCAAAAGCTCTTCTTCTCCCTTTGCTCTCAATCTGATTTTGATTCCCTCTCCTTCACCTTCCAAGGACTTTCAAGTTACTTTGTTCTCCTCGGAGCTGGAGAAGAATGGGTAATTGCGTTCCATTACCATGTGCAATGTGGTCTGATTCGGGGTTTCTCCCCCCTACAAGTAAACAATGAGATAAAGTCCCTAATTCACCCAAGTGATTTTTCTTTTTAGTGCCTGCACGCAGTAATTATTCACAGTGCCTCTCTGTGAATATCAGGTTGGAAAGATGCAATCAAGAGAAGCCACTTTGCTTTACTGTACACATCTTAAGCATGAATAATATACATAATGAGAGAAGTGGGGTATAAACAGGTCTTGCTGAAATGATCCTATTCAAGCTGCAGGCTCTTTTTAGCTGAAGTTGTGGCTGGGGACCCTGGAGTAGCTGAGAATCTAAGTATTTCATTCTAGAGGAGTCCAACAGGTATCTTTTCTTGTTCAGGGCTCTGCTGGGTTTCCAGCTCTGGAAGCTGTTGGCTATCACAGCAAATCAATCTCCTGCACATGAAATATCACTGTAAACAGGGAACACATATCTCATCTCGTCATTCTCTCTTCTGGGACAAAGAAGCAGATCAGAAGTTTCAGAGGAACGCAATATGTCTTGCAGAGAACGGATCGATGGGCTCATTTATGGGGAAGAGCAGAGTGAAGACTTGGTGCAAAGGGGTGACAGCTGCTATCAGATGCTTTCCAAATCCCATTAAAGATGCTGTACTGAAGAGTTTGGAGGGGAGAGGGATCTGTAAGGAAAGGGATGAGGTAGTCAGAGATAGGAAGGAATGTGGATTTATTTGAGAAGGTTGTCTTATTTTCACTCCTAAGAGCAGTGTGATAACAGTGTGAGGATGTGGTAGATTGGTGTGTTTGTGAGTCCAAGTGAGAAAACTCACTTCTGTCAGATATGCTTTGAGACGTTTCTTGTCCATCGTTTTTGCTGAGCAGCTCTAAAGGGTAATTCTACAGAGGAAGGACAGCAATCCCAAAACTGGGAGAAACCCCTATAGGAGAATCATGCCATCGCTTCCAGATCCTTCAGAATAATAAGGCACACCTGTCTCATCCTCAGTCATAAATGTATTTGTTGGTCTGTGTCTTTTTTTATCCACATCTCATTTTTTCTTGCACATAATAGGGGTCACTAAGGGCTGTGGGCATGCTGACATTTAGAGCCTTCAGTGCAGTGAGGTATTTGAATATGCTTGGTTGGAAGTTGCTTCCTATCTTGGTGCCTCTATCAAGCTGAGTATTGCAGCACTTGTTGCTGAGAGCAGCACAGGGTTCTGAAGAAGTACATTGCATACAGTGCAACTGAGATGGAAAAAAATCAGGGCTAATATCTGTTTCTGAGCCTTGAAGTGAGATAACAATACATGGGATGGGAGAAAGGGGTTTAGTGCCGTAAATATCCCTGCAGGCACCCATTAGCATACATCCACAGCCTAGAACATGTTCCTAATTGTCCCTCATCTGAGCCTCAAATTGAATTGCCTAGTTAGGTCATCTCTGCATCTCCTAATCATGTGTGACATTAAACACTTATTCAATGAAACTCTTTTCTCCAGCACTAATTATTAAGCATGAAAAGTTGATATTGAACGAGGCCATTGAGCCAAGACGATTCAATAACTAGCAGGGAGGAGAGATTATTTCAGTAATATAAGTTTGCTTGAGCCAGATGGAGTTCCCAAGATGCACCAGGATGGTATGATACATGAGATTGTCCTCTGGCTTGTGTTGACAACTCTAACTGTGCTATTAAAAAGCCATCAACGAACTGGAGTGAGGAGCAGCGAGAGAGAAGACAATGAGGGGGAAATTGAGGGCATTTCAAACAGAATATGGGTGAGTGGAGGATGTGAAACGTGGAGAAGCATGGCTGGGAGACTCCACATTCCTCTATGATGACAGAAAGGAAAGAAAAACTGCTGTATTTCTATGGGATTAACAGGAACAACATGACCTGTCCCCATATTCAGGCTTGAATTTCTTCTATAAGAGCTTTGCATACCCAAATTTAATGGAAAAGAGGGAAAAAGTTTGTGTTTGTGCTAGTAAAATCCTCCATGTATGTCAGTCCTCCCTTTCCTCTTGGAGGCTGTTCCCCATGGCTGTGCTTGGAAGTCCAGTGCCGACATCTCTGTGCCCTGCTTTGTTCTCCAGCCTTCACGGGACCTTTCCCTTTTCTCTTCTGTCCTGGGATGCTGCTAACAGCCTCTGCAGGGATGGAAACGCCATCCTATAAGAAGTCGGGTGGTATATGACATCCAATTATCCAAACAGAATATAATGTAATTTCACCCATGGGCAGCGCTGAAAAGAATGAATTTCCTCCGAGTGTGATGTATGAAGCCGCCTCTGCTATCTCTGTTTGCTGAGCCTCTTGCTTCATTCCCAGCTCCCTGGCAAATCTCTAAAGCTCAGAAGACGCTGGAGCACAGCACGTTTCACAGCTGAAGAACTAAGATAAACCAGAGACATAGCAGCTTGTTGTTTAAATCCCAGAGCAAACAGAGGGAAATTAATGGGTCTATCTGTATCCCTCCCTTTTCACTCTTCTGTTTGTATTTTCCTTTCTTGTTTTCTCTCCTCTTCCCTTTTCCTTTTGTTCTCTTCCTCCTTTGTTTCTTGTTATGATAAACACAATTTATGCCACGGTGGCATTCAGCCTCGGGGGCTTTGCTTTACATCAGAGCTTAGGGAGCTTCGGGACACTGATCTCAGATATATGGTCTGATTTTGGGTGGTGCTGTGCAGAGCCAAAGGTTGGACTTGGTGATCCCCAATGCAGGATATGCTGTGATCCTATGGCTCTGAGTCTGTCCACATTACCAGGTGCCAACAGCCCAGTGACCCTTTGGCCTCATGTTTTAGCTTTGGCTGCTGGATGCGGGAGCCAGGTGTGCAACCTCTACATGCTTGCACTGTGAGCCTGCCTGCACAGAGCACCTCACTGCTGCTTCTGAGTTAGAAACACACAGCAAACCATTGCTCTGAATGTATGCAGTCCCAGGCAGCTCTGAAAAAGGTAAGCAAAGACCTGGATGCTATTAACACACAACTGCGAGCATCTGAATCTTCTCTCTTAGAAAACTGTCCAGGTGTAAGCAGCAGATTGTGCTATGATTAATGAATCACAGGTGTGAGGGAAATGGAGGAAAGGGCAAGGAGAGGCAAAAGGGAAAACAAAATGTAAGGCAAGGAGAAAAGGAAGGGAGGAAGGGAGGAAAGGGAGGAAAGGAGAAAATGGAAGGAAGGGAGGAAGGGAGGAAAGGGAGGAAAGAAGGGAAGGGAAGGGAAGGGAAGGGAAGGGAAGGGAAGGGAAGGGAAGGGAAGGGAAGGGAAGGGAAGGGAAGGGAAGGGAAGGGAAGGGAAGGGAAGGGAAGGGAAGGGAAGGGAAGGGAAGGGAAGGGAAGGGAAGGGAAGGGAAGGGAAGGAAGGAAAGGGGAGGAAAAAGCTGGGTGCTGACCCAGGAACTTCTGTGGGATTCCACCAGCCAAAACTAACCTGGATATTGCACAGCTTCTTCCTTTCCTGGTAAGCTCCTCGTGGCAGAATGAAATCAGTGGGTCTAGGGGTTGAGTTTAGACTTCCCAATGCCCTGTGCCTTAGATGAAGCTTTAGGATGGCTTTGCAGGCTGTCGATGCTTTTGTGAGCTGAAGATGAGGTCAGTAATGACTCACATTGGATGTGTACTCATTTAGCTGGGTCCAGCTGTGGGATTACCAGATGATAACTGAGTGATGGGGTGTCTAATCCAGGACTGTGCCCCTGAAAGAGGACAATTATACAGACTTCAGAGAGAAACATCAAACAGCACAGCATTCATACAAAACAAGGCGTGCAAGCAGAGAACTGAGGGCTGTTTACAGGACACACTCAGTATGAAATCACTTTGGTGAAAGCAGTGTGGCTTTGTCTCTTCTCAGGCATTGCTTTGATTGGCACTACCTCTGACTGGCTGATAAAGCCCTGCAGTGGGGTGTTGGTAGCTCCTTTCCTTCTGAAGAGTTGGGAGAGGGCAGTGGAAGAGTTTTCTTTGCAGTACTGGTGGTAGGAAGAACTGTGCAGGTGTGAAGGAAGCACCCAGCACTGCCTTGTACAGTTAGAAAACATGAAAGCAAAAGTTGTGTTAATCCTTCTGGGCCAGGCTGTGATACATCCTTTAATTGTAAGATCACACACCATCTCCTGCATCACGCGACGCATCAAATGGCGTGCTCTGCAAGCTCCAGCTGTAAGCCACTGCCTTCATGTTTATTTAAAAGAGCTGGCTGTGAAGCCTGTTAAAAATACATCCAGTGGATAATGACAGCAAGTGGTGATGAGAGCATCTGTGCTGAATGTAAGGGAAACCCCTTCCCTATGGGAAAAGCATGGGGAGGATTCAGGAGATACAGCCTTGCAGCCCTTTTTATCCTTTCTTTCTGTGTAAGGTAAATACCAACCAGTTGCTCGGGGCATCTTTGGCTTTCTGAAGTGGTGGTGCCTATTTGATCTTCCATTTGAAAGGACGTTGTTTGGTTTGGCATGTGTGCATCTCTTCTGCTTCCTTGCTGTGCCTTTGTCGGGAGTATTATTTAGGACTAATTAGTTCTCAGCTCTCAGGCCTCACAAAGGAGCATCAGCACAGGCTAAAGCCTTTTTGAAATGGGAACACGTCCCTCTTTCATCTTATTGTACAAATAATTAGAATAACTTAGCCAGAGTCCCCTAGGATGCTGTTTGTGCTTAAAACACTTCCCATTAGTGACTTGCTGCTGTGGCAGGCAGGGCACAGGAGAGCTGGAGAGGCTGAGATCTCCTGTCCATAGAGGCTGCCAATCTTTCATCTGCGTCCCTTGGACTCTGGTTAGATATTAGGAGGAAATTCTTCACTCAAAGAGCAGTGAAGCCCTGGAACAGCCCAGAGCTGTGGTTACTCCATCTTTGTAGGTGCCCCAGGCTGTGGATGGGCCCTGGGCAGCCTGAGCTGATGGGGGGCACCAACCTTTAGTGATCTTTAAGACCCTTTCCAACCCAACCATTCTATGATTCTTGGAATAGATGGAAGGATGACAGATGTGTGTGAATGCAATAGATCCCCTCATGAGTCTTTCAACTCTGTGGGCCCACACTCTGTTCTGGGTCACCCATCGGCTCCATGCAGTGACAGAGACACAAGGCAGGCTCATTGGCACCATCATTGACTCTGGAGTGACTTAGCATCATTTGAGTCCAGTGCAATTCACAAGTGAAGGTAACATCACCTCTCTCAAACAGCTCTGCGGAGTTGAATCCCATTTACATCGATGGAGATCAAGATCTCTGATTTCTTTTCTTTCCTTTTATTTTTGACATCTTGTCACAGAAGAGCTGAAATGTTTCACATCACTGGGATTTCAACTTTTCTCAGTCCTTCCACTGTCAGTAATGTAATCCCCTCACGCATATTCAATTGCTGCCTTGGGTGGTAATTTCCTTGCTTTTAATGTATGTGCACATAAAGGTTGAGTTACAGTTGCTGTGGGAACCCTAACTTTGAGCTTTATGATTTAACAAGAAGAAAAAGCGTATTTATAGCCTTTATTTATTTTGCTTATGAATCAAAATGTTAATATTGATGCAATGGAGGAAGAAAGGGAAACAAACTCCTAAACAGAAAGCACAACATCGAAGATACTGATCTGTTTCTGATCTGTTGGCTTCCCTGCCAACATGAAGTTCTCCTAGCAGGTGGAATCCCTGCAATAGGAAGGGGGCAGAAAGACAGTTGTGAGTTGTTTGAATCACTCTGTTGTACAATAGGGGTTTGTAGGGAAACAAAGCAGATGTTAAAGTGCACGTGGAGAAACCTAAAATCAATAGGACAGGATGGCTGGGGACGGGGGGGGAGTCACCACCACTGGTGCTCAGGTTCATGGTTAGTGGGCATGATGGGGATGGGTTGGGGTTGGACTTGGTGATCTCAGTGGTCTTTCCAACCTTAATATTCTTTGGCTTGCTGTCAGGTGGCGTAAAGCAGGAGTAATAGGGGAGAGCCAGGCTGTGCAGTGTACTACATCGGTGCTCGCTTCCCAGAAGTGGCCAATGCTGTGTCCCAGTCACAAGCTAAGTGTGATGCAGGATGCTGAAGTGCATAAACCTTTACAATGTGGCCACTGCTTTTTCCTTTCTTTCCTTTTCGCTTACTCTTTAATTGTGAAGCATACAAACTCTATCCCTCTCCCAGCCCACAGTCGCTCTTTCACCGGCCATTGCTGACAGTGGTTTAATTTGCCATTGATTTTTACTCAGGTGGTGTCCATAATGGAAGCAAAGCAGCCTAAATCATAAGTCACTCTTGAAAATTGCGGCCAGCTTCATCCCAGCCCATGAAGATTAAAACTGATTGGAAGAACGGAATCAATCGGGCCCCTTCAGGAAGCTGTTTGGGTGCATAGAAATAAACAGCAAACATTAGCAATATTAAGATCAGATGATTTCAAAAGCTTCAGCTGGGCTTCTATGTGACAGAAATAGCTTTGTTTCCTAAACATGGAGCAGGGATTTATTTGCACAGCAGACAGGGGTGGCTGAGGAGAAAGTCACTCCAGTGTGTCAGATAAATAACATGTGTTCCTGACCTTATTTTGCACTCTACAACCCACAAAAGTCATAGGATGATAAATCTAGATAGCAGGTTATAGATTTGATATTTTAGCTACTGTAGAAGAGATATTAAATGGGCACTCTGGTGGATCAGTGGTCTCTCAGGGGCCACATGGCCCTGGTTGGCTGGGCTCTGACACCACGCTGGGGAAGGCATAGAATCACTGAATATCCCAAGTTGGAAGGGACACATAAGGATCATCAAGTGCAACCTCTGACTCCACACAGGAACACCCAAAAATAAGACTATATGCCCAAGAATACCACTTCAGTGGTATGGCCATAGTGTTGAAGGTGATGTTTCTAGTGCTTCCCCTTCATGAAACATAAAATCACAGGTGAATTATGAAGAAACTCAAAAAGACAGAATCCATTGGAACACATTACTCAGAGAGGTGATGGGTGCCCCATCCCTGGAGACACCCAAAGTCAGGCTGGAGGGGCTCTGAGCGCTGATGGAGCTGTGGGTGTCCCTGCTCATTGCAGAGGGGTTGGACCTGATGGCCTTTAGGGTTCCTTCCAACTCAAAACCATTCTATGATTCATTGGATAAGCACCCCGATGTCTCACAAAGCATTTGTAAGGCTTGGCCAGGGCTTCTTCTGATCTTGCTTGTCAAATGTGCTAGTTCTGTATTTCCATTACATCAATTACAGCTACAGCAAATATTTGATTTCAGTGAAACGTGAAAGGAAAGGAAGCTGTTGTTCCACCATGGTTCAGGATGGGCTGGATGTGCGTTGGAGGAAAGGAGATGTAGAGAGTTGGGGAAGCAGCTCGCACTGTTTGTGCACGAAGCGGTATGAATATGTATGAGACTGTAATTGGCTCCCACACATAACCAAGGTGCCTCAAGGCCCAGGTGTCCTGGCTAATTGTTGTAGACAATTAATAACTTAGATTCTGCTAATTCCGTATCGTGCTGTGCAACTCATTACAGAAGCAGAGAGTGAGAATCTCTGCAGAAGCTGCTTGGAAATAGGGAATATTTGGGGAGCGAGGAGCAGGGGCAGAGAAGATCACAGGTGGGTTGGCACCACTCTTGGCTCAAACAGCAGCAAAGAGTTGTCGTAAATCACATCCACAGCAGCAAGCAGTGACACTCTGTCACCCAGTTTTGGAGTCATGGTGATGGAGGGCTCTATGGGGAAGCCTTTTGCTTCTCCCCACAAGCTCCTACCTTAATTTCCTTCTATTCCTTCCCTATATTTTCCCCCTAGAGTTTTGTGCTAGATATAAAGTTCTCACCATGCAACATTTCTATCCATCTTACACAAAACCTTCAGCAGAGACTATAGGTACCAGTGCTGTCCTCCATCTGTCCTCTTCTGTTCTACCATTATTGATACCCTCAGCTGCTTTGCTCCTGAGAATTTTGCCTCTGAGGGCTGAAAGGGGCTCAGTGTCCCATAGATTTATGCCAGGGCTTGGATTGCAAAAGGGGACAGTGGGAGAAATCCTGGATACCCTGTATTAAGGCAATCCTTTCAGTTATGTTGGATGGTTTTAGGGATCCAAGTAACAATGTCCAAAATGTAACTGCAAGGGAAAAAATGGGAAATCATTATAAATGAATGAATGTAACAGACTGCTGATGGGCACTGGTGGACCTTTAATCTCTGGGCTTTATGAAAGTAAACACATCCGCACCACCCACCGGCTGTGGCCATTCTCACTGCTTTGCCATCTGTTGCAGGAAGGCTGGATGTCCTCATGCACAGTCAGAGGATGCTGGTAGCTTTCGGTCTTCTGGCTGTGAGGAGGCAAAGCTGGGTTTTGCTACAGGAAGAAATCCAGGCAACTTCAGGTCTCTTTGTCTTTAGAGCTTCGGAATTTGTATGAAACTCTCCTCATGTTTTCCCAGGAACAAGAATTATCCAAAACCTCCCATGGGCTGAAACGTTAACAATATAAATCTCTGCCGGTACCAAAGGCAGCCAAAGGAAGCAAAATAAACAAGTAAAACCCAAACCACACACACAGTCTGAGCTTAATGCAGATAAATCACACAAGTATTAAGCTCAGTCCTAAATCTCTCTCTCCATCTCCCTGTTTCTTACTGACAGATATTTTATCAATCTACCCGTCTGGGTTTATCCACAGTTTGTGTTTGTAAATAGGGGCAAGCCACCAAATGCAGTTAGCAAAGGCATTGCTCCAGCCACACCTCCCAAAGGGCTCATATCTTCCTTAGTCACAGAATATCCCACATTGGAGGGGACCCACGAGGATCATTGAGTCCAACTCCCGGGACTGAATGGCGTTGATTAATAGCACCTATGAAGTTGGCTTGTATTTCCCCCAGCGCTTAATTTTTTTATTCCAGAGGAGTGACATTAACATTAACAGGAAAGATACCTGATATCGATGTGCGGAATTGGAGTGACATCTTCTCTTGCATTAATCATTAGACCTGAATGGGCGCTGGGTTCATTTGCTGGCACATTTCCCACGTGCTGCTGATAGTGATTTACACCAGGAAAGAAAGCTTTTCCTTTCCAAGAATCATTTCTGACCTACAACCATCCTGGAACGTTTTTGTTCTCCAGGAATTTTTGGAGCAAACACTTTGCCTTCCTTTCTATTTTCCCTTTCTGCTTTATGGAATGTTTTTGCTCCACCCACTTCTGCCCCTTCCCTCCCTCACTGAAGAGACATGTAGCATCTCATGGTGTTTCCAAAGTGATGCTGGGTGTACACCCTCAATTTAGTGTGTGAAAGGCTTATTTTGATTCCATCATCTTCTTTTGATGCTCTACAGGTAGATGTGGAAAAGTTGGGCAGTTGAAGAGGAGTTTCTGGGACTCAAGGAGGAAATGAGCTCTATAGCAAAATAAGTGAGTGACATAAATGTCAAGGGTGGGCCAGAATAGGAATGGGAATGGGAATGGGGATAGGAATGGGAAATGGGAGTAGGATTAGGAATGGGAAAGGGAATATGGATAGGAATGGGAAATGGGAATAGGATTAGGAATGGGGATGGGAATAGGAATAGGAAATGGGAATGGGATTAGGAATGGGGATGGGAATAGGGATAGGAATGGGAAATGGGAATAGGATTAGGAATGGGGATGGGAATAGGGATAGGAATAGGAAATGGGAATAGAATTAGGAATGGGGATGGGAATAGGGATAGAAATGGGAAATGGGAATAGGGGTAGGGATAGGGATAGAAAGTGGGAATAGGATTAGGAATGGGGGTGGGAATAGGGATAGGGATAGAGATAGGGATAGAGATGGATAGGGATAGGGATAGGAAATGGGAATGGGATTAGGAATAGGGATGGGAATAGGGATAGGAATGGGAAATGGGAATAGGGATAGGGATAGGGATAGGAAATGGGAATAAGATTAGGAATGGGAATGGGAATAGGGATAGGAATGGGAAATGGGAATAGGGATAGGGGTAGGGATAGGTATAGGGTTAGGGATAGGGATAGAGATCGGGATAGGAATGGGAAATGGGAATAGGAATAGGATTAGGAATGGGGATGGGAATAGGGATAGGGATAGGAAATGGGAATAGGATTAGGAATGGGGATGGAAATAGGGATAGGAATGGGAAATGGGAATAGGATAGGGATAGGGATAGGGATAGGGATAGGGATAGGGATAGGGATAGGGATAGGGATAGGGATAGGGATAGGGATAGAAAATGGGAATAGGAATAGGATTAGGAATGGGGATGGGAATAGGGATAGGGATAGGAAATGGGAATAGGAATAGGGATAAAAATAGGAATGGGGATGGGAATAGAGATAGGAGTAACAATGGGAACAGAAATTGTAATAGAAATAGCAATAGGAATAGTCAGAGCAATAGGAATAGCAATAGAAACTGCAGCAGGAATAGCAATACCAAATTTTGAATCTACTGGAGAAAGAGCATTTAGAACAGGGCAGCATGATCTCAGTCCATCGGTCCCTGGAGGAAGACACCTGCTGTATTACTCTGCTGGCTCCCACCTGTGATGTGTAACATCACCAGGAGCACAGATTTGGCCTCATGTCTTTCTCTCCCTACATCCTCTGATGAGGGCGCTGAGCTGAAAGAAGGGATGTCATCTTCAGGGCAGGTCCCAGTCAGTGGCAGAGTGAGGTGGAGAGAAGCCTCGGGTCTCCTCCAGCCCCTGGCCTGCAACCACTGTGCATTCACAGGCACCAAGCAGCTTTGCAAATCCCGCATTCATTACAAGACAATAAAGCTTTGCTGCATGGGTCTTTTTTCTCAGTGTCTCTCAAAAACCCAAGGCTGATTTGCATTTTCAAACCAGCCCTTCCAGCTCAGGAAAATGCTATTCAGTAGTTCCCAGAGCTCAAGAGTAGAGATTCTCTCTCTTATTCTCTGCCTACAATATATTTTTTGTCCAAATTGTGCAGTGCTTATTGCTAATGTTTGTGTTTGTGTTGGCATCATGGGGGCTTCAACGCTCTGACAGAAGGTGAGAACAGGGGGCCCAGCACCCTGAGCTCCCACACTCGGTGCACGGGGGGCAGAGATGTGGTGAGGATGCTCGCTTGGTTCGGATGCAAGCTGCAGGGTACTAGTGCGCTCTGCAAGCCTTGAGCTCCATTTAAACATCAACTTCCAGCCTGCAGCTGAGCCCCCAGCCCCAGCACTGCTGTTCATGACCGGGGCACGCTTCCCTCTGGCTGCTGTGGCTGCGGGCTCTGGGCTCACTGCTGTTCAGATGGTGCCATCTGGCTCTCGTGAAATATACAGGAAGCATTCTCCAATAACAGAGGGGGGCTGGCTGGCTGGGTGCCCTCACCGCTGTGCTGGGTGGGGAAGAATTTGGTTTCTGCATCTGGTTTCTGCATCTGGGAGATATTGAACATAAATAATTCGGCTGGCAGCTCGGGTGCAGGTCCTACCAGCAACAACCAGGAGCTGTTTTGTTTTTGGGTTCAGAGCTGAGGTTTGTAAACACGTGGCCCAAGGAAACGGTGATGTGGCTTTGTTAGTTCTGTGAATGGACAGGAAATGTCCACTTCCTTTAATGGTCCGTCCAGAAGGATGTGTGGGTTAGGAAAGGTGGGGAAGAAAGGTCCCAGCTCTTTGGCAGAAAGGCAGGAAACAAGTGGCACAACTTCAAAGAGGACAGAAAAGAGCCCAGCCCCATCCACTTGACACTCACCCTTTAGATATTTATACACATTGCTTAGCTCCCCTCCCAACCTTCTCCTCCCCACACTGAACAGCCTCAGGGCTCTCAGCCTTTCCTCATACAGGAGATGCTCCAGACCCTGATCTCTCTGCAGCCCTCCGCTGGGCTCTCCCCAGCAGTTCCCTGCCTGCCTTGAACTGGGCAGCCCAGCACTGGGCTCAGTGCTCCATGTGCCCTCCCCAGGGCAGAGCAGAGGAGAGAAGAACTCCCTTGCCCTGCTGGCTGTGTGTGATGCACCCTTGGGTCCCATTGGCCTTTCTGGCCACCAGGGCACACTGCTGGCTTGTGGTCACCCCTATTGGCCACCAGGTCCTTCTCCACAGAGCTCCTTTCCAGCAGCTCAGCCTGAACTGATGCATATGGTTGTTCCTCTAATAGGGATTTGGAGCTGGGTTACTGCCCAGCCCTCCACATTGTATGGATGCACTCAGGCCCGAAGTGGAGAGCCTTCATGCAATCAGGCAGTGATAGACCTTGTGGAAGCTGAAAGCCCTCAGATAAAATTTATAAGGCCTGAGAGAGCCTGCCTGGCATTATTTAACGCTTTAGTAATGAGCACCTGAGCAGGAAAGATTGCCTGGGTAGTTTTATTCTGCATAGATGAGCAGTCAGAATTTCAAAGAGGGGTCATAAATATAAGCACATGGGATGGTGACGGTGGCTGATGTTGGTGCGGAAGGCAGCACTGAAGGAATGAGAAGGTCAGAAAGCAGAAATAGAAGGGAAGTTGTTTGCCTTGCATTTCCCAACACTGGTAGGTGAGAAATGAGCAAGAAATGTACCTCCAGTTTGGTACGGTGTGTGTTTATGTGCAGAGCTACTGCTGCTCATGTGCAGTGTGGCTGAGTAAAGCACATTCAGCGTGGCTGATGTAAGCTGGTAATGAACCATTTATTCACATTAGCAACACGAGTTGTTTTGCTGAGCACATCAACAAGTGGTTGTGGCTGGGGACTGATGCTCTGAGCACTGAGGGGCAGGGAAGGAAATGTGAAAGCAAGGCATGAAGATCTGCACTCTTGGGTACACAGCTGCCCAGGGAGGTGGTGGAATCCCCATCCCCATCCCTGGAGGTGTTCAGGGTCTATGGAGATGTGGGATAGTTGGGGTTGGCCTGGATGATCTTGGAGGTCTTTTCCCACCTTAGTGGGTTCTATGAGGGGAGAAGGAGATGTGTTGCTGCTGGCTGTGTGGCCATGCTGCTCCCTCCCCTCTCTTTGCTGGCTCTGCTGTGTGATTGATTGAGCCCAGTCCCTTCACATCACTGCCAGAGTTAGAGAAGTGATTTTTCCCCTTTGCTGTACGCTGGCAGTTAGTAACAAAACTGCAAACCCATCAGCATCACCTCCTCTGCAGAACCCTCCATCAGTAGCAGGAATGCACTAAGCTGGTGGAATGCAATTTTACTCCAGGAGCCTCATTAGATTTGTATTCCTTGGAGCCAACAAGGAAGATGATGGTCTGGCTTTGTCTGCCTGGCTTCCTGTACATACCAGGTGATGCATCAGAAGGAACGTGATGACGGCACCGTCAGATGCTCCATGATGGACACACTGTACTGTGCTGTGCCCTATTTGTTACTTCATGGGCAAATCTGCCTAAGAAGTGGGTTGGGAGATGTCCTCAATAAGCACAAATATTGGGCAGAATGCCCTCAGGTCAGCTCTGTAATACAGCCTGATTGAAAGTTGTGCCCATCAGGCAGATGTTGAGCAATTTGCCCCCATAATATCCTATGGTCACACCATGGAACAGGGCAAGGATGGGGGAACTGATATTCAGCTCTTCTCTCCCTCTCTCCAAAACCAATAAATAAAAGCAAAAGGGTGGTTTGCAGCAGTCATTAGAGACCTCCTGTCAGCACAAAGCAATGCCCCTGTAGTCAGGGACGTCTTTATCAAGGGCTCCTCTGTGTGTCTAAATGGGCTGTAAGAGAAAGGGGACAGGCTTCTGTATGGCGTGTGGTGATGGGATGGGGAAATGGCCTCCTGCTGAAAGGGGGGAGATTCAGGTTGGATATAAGGAAGAAGGGAGGTGAGGCACTGCAGTGAACTGCCCATAGAGGTGGTGCAGACACATAAGGTCAGGGAATGGGGCTCTGAGTACCGATGGGGCTGTGGGTGTCCCTGCTCAGTGCAGGGCTTGGATCTGATGGCCTTGAGGGTCCCTCCCGACTCCAGCCATTCTGTAGTTCTGTGACTTCACTCCTGAAAGCCCAGGCAGAGGTCTGCAGTCAATCTCCTCCAGCTGTGCAGATTCCCAGCTGTTTTAGGGGCCATCATATATACATATATATATAAAGAAGAGATTTTCTCCACTGCCTTCAGCTTGCCCCCTCTTGTTTAATGCCTCCTATCGAATGCCGTGCTCGTTGCTGCACAGCTCATCTCTATGGAAGGATACCGTGGAGCCGCGGTACATCCCGTACCTCGGGACGCGGATCGGTACCCGCACAACTTCTCGCCACTTCGGGGTGCTGCCCCTACAGCCGCATCTCACCACGTTCCCTCCTCCCGACATCACCTCACCCCTAAGGCCGCCCCTCCGGAGCCGCTCCACCGGGGTTTGCCCTCCTCGGCGCCGGTGCTGCGGGGGGGTGGGGATGAGGATGGGGATGGGGATGGGGGGGCCGCACACGGGGCAGGGTTTATAACGCGGCCGCAGCGCCGCCCGCAGCCCGGAGGGGCGGCATCGCTCACGGAGCTCCGCGCAGCACCGCAGCGCAGCGGTCGGGGGCTGACGGTTCAACCGCCCCCATCACCTCCACCGGAGGGCTGCGATCGGAACCCGGAGGAGCGGAGGGGAAAGGAGATTAAAGGAGGAGAGACGGCGGCGGGGTGAGGGCTGCGGGAGGGAGAGCTGCGGGGGAGAGCGGCCCCGCGGCTGCGGAGGTGAGTGCGGGCCGGGGGGAGCGCTGCGAGGCTTTATGGGGGGGTCCTGGGGGGTCCGCTCCGCTCCCCAGGCCGTGGGGCGGGCGGTGCTTCTCTCAGACGCTCCTCTTCCCTTTTCTTCCTCTTTGCTTTTCCTCCTCTTCCTCAGTTCACTTTTTCCCCCCCTATCTCCCCCCCCCCCATCCCTTCTTTCTTTATGTTTTTCCAGCTGAATCCCCCGGCTGTGTGCGTTCACAGCAATGTGTGTTCAGCCAACTCTCCCTGCGAGTTCATGAATATGCACAAAAGAAAGCGTTTCCCGGGAGGCTGCCTTCACAATGCGCCCATTGAGATGCGCCCGCAGCGCCGTGCTTCTCTATGGGGAGCATGTGGGGAAGGGGGGAATAAGTTGGGTGCCAACATTGAGCCGCCCCATCCCTTTGAGCTCGGGGTTGTCGGTGGGTCCGCTTATACCGCACATCCTCGGCATCCCGTGCTGCTCGTGTTCCTATGCATAGACACGGTGCAGTGCTGCAGTTCGTGCAGCTCCGAGGGTCGCATCTCATACTGGGGTTTCAATGTGATGCGCGGGCAGGTTGCTTTAAATGGGTTCATTGCCCTATTTGTGGTGTGAGGGCAGACTCGGCGTGGTGGGATGAGGAGCTGTGCCTTGGGTTGGGGCCGCTGTGATTCCAAACAGAGCCGTGGTGCCCACATGGCCACACGTGCACGCACGGAGCTGCTGCCAGAAAAGCAGTTGTTGTTTTGTTTTCTTCTCCAATTCCAAAGGAAAATAAATGTGGGTGAGCTCTTGGAACGAGTTCTCTGTCCTCACCGGCAGAACTTTGCTCAGGGGACCCTTCTCCCTGCCCAGCCACCTCGTGAAGTGTTGATAAAGATATTATCCGCAGCATCAGCTTCCTTTGATTGCTCTTTTCAGCTGTGTCTGGATGGAAACCTAGCAACACAATAACCGTATTGAAGGGAGATGTTTCAATAGCTGCACTTCTTTTATCACGTTGGGTGCATCTTCAGAGGTGAGCATCATCCAGCCGGTCTCTTTACCCCTTTGGAGCCTTAGAGTTTGATTGGGGCCCCGAGCCTGGAATAAAACAGATGTGAGCTACTGAAAGAGATGACAAAGGTGGAATAGAAACGTGTAATATAATAAAACATCCAACCCCCTTTTTCTTCCTGCTGTGTTCTCCTGGGAAGGGAGGGTACCCGTGTCATGGCAGGGGGATCCTGAAGGAGAAAGCAGACATTGTGTTTACAGCCACTTCAGTTCAATACACATGGGGGAATCTAAAGGACAAGCAGCCCGGAGCAATGTGCAGCACAGTGAAGTGTATGAGAACCAGGTTGAGCCTTTGGGAAGCAGCCTTGTTCCAACCACCCGCTGTGGGGGAGATTATGAGTCAGTGTTTGCAATGTGCAGGGCCAAATTCATCCTTGGGTTAAAAAGCTGAAAGTCTCTGCCTCTCCATTTAGCTCTCTGGCACCGTTCTGGTTGTTCTCAGCTATGCTGACAGATGCCCTTGTCGTGCAGGCTGCCTCTGTGCAGCATTGGAGTGAGGCACCTTCACCATCCCTCGAGGTGCTCAGGGAGTATGGAGATGCTGCACGGAGGGATGTGGTCAGCTCTAAATACCCACTGTTTCCATGGCTGCTCCTCCCAAGATCTGGTGCCTGTTACATGTTCATGAATTAAACCTCACCTTTGTCAGGCTACAAGAAAAAGTGCTTTTGCTCCAAGAGAACTTTGTGAGTTGTGCATCTCTGAGCCGTCGGTGAGGAGTGTTTGCAAAGTGCTGCTGTTCAGATGTGTGTAAAGAGTGCAGTGGGATCTGGTGTGGCATTGCATGAGGGTCTGATGGCTGCTCTGTGTCCCCAAAAAGCACCATGTGTCTGATGGCAGCACTCAGGGATAAGTGCTGCTCGCACAGGGTTTGTCTGTTGGGTACAAGTGCTTAGTGAGTAAAGCTTGACTGAAGCTGGAGAGGGATCGGAGTTCATACCTTGACTGTGGGTGGGGAATCTGGATAAGCTGTGATTGTGAATTCTGAAGTTGGAAGCAGGTCCTGCTGTTCGGGCTGTGGGTGATGTCAGCTCCATCTCTGCATACCAAGGCGCTGTAAATCCCGGCACGGCTCTCTTTAGCACAGAGTATTTAACGTACAGTTGGTTTAATCCTCTAATCTTACCCAGCACTGACATAAACGAGGACTGAACAGATTAATTCATTCGGAAAAGAAAATCAGGCCCTCTCCATAGCACTGCATGGAGGGGTGGCTTATTTCTCTATGCCACTGTGTGTCCAGGAGGTGTTCAGTATGGAGATGCACTGGGGGATGTGGGCATGCTGGGGTGGGTTGGGCTGGATGATGTTAAAAGGCTTTTCATGATACTCTGTAGGGTCAGTGGTGTAAGTTGCTGTTGGATGGGGTGGGCTTGGGGCAATGGGAGTCCCAGGGCTGGGACCTCAGTGACAAGCAGCCTGCTCATTCCTTGCACTGTCACAGGGATCTGGATGTTCCCTTTGCCTCCCTCTGCTCACCACTGTGTCTGCAGGGCAGCACAGCCCCCAAGGTGAGTGCGTCTCTATGAGTGCATAGCCAGGGGAGTGCACTTCCAGAGCTCATAATGAAGCCCAACGTTGAAATATGAGTTTCCATCTCTCCCTCACGTCTCCCCTGTGATGCCTCAGAACAGGCCATCTCTTTAAGTGATGGATTTCACACAGATTTACTCAAGTTCATTCATCTTGATGCAGCTCTAGCAGGGTGAATTCTATCCGAGCTGTGGTCTTACTGATGTCTTTTCTAAGGGCTGCATCCTGCCTCATTCCTTCTGCTGGAGCACCTGATCTCATGAATAGCTGCACTGCATTCAGGGAGGCTGTTAAGGAGTGCTGTGGTGCCTGTGACTCAGACTAATGTAAGTCAATTTAAAGGACAGATGAAGCACAGTGTGAGTATGGATTGCCAGTGTCTGGCCCTTAATGAATAATTCAGGGACGGCATAAGAGTTAAGAGCTTCATCCAGCTGTAGGTGAAGTCAGCTCCCCGCTGACCCCAGCCTATAATATGTCTCAGTTTGTGGTTAGCTGGCCCACCCTCAGCGTGGTTCACCACCCATAGAGGTGGTGCAGACACCCAAGGTCAGCGAATGGGGCTCTGAGCACTGATGGAGCTGTGGGTGTCTCTGCTCAGTGCAGGGCTTGGACCTGATGGCCTTTGGGGTCCCTCCTGACTCCAACCATTGTGGTTCTATGATGCTGTCCTTGGGTTTTGCTACAGCTGGATCTGCACACTTTGGGTCTCTTTGTGCCTGTTCTGCCATGGCTGCTATAAGCTGCCTCCGCAGGGGGGTAGGACTGCCTGCCCAGATGGCTGCAGCCTTCAGCACCTGACCCTTTTTTCCTGTTTTGAGTTCTCTCTGCTCGCTGGGAGAAGCAGTTTGGGGAACAAGGCTGGGATGCTTTCCCTGCCATCTGCCTCAAGGCAGCAGGCTGCAAGCTGGCACAGTTAATTCCCTGTCTTTGCCAAGCTCTGTTAATAGAGAACGGCTCCTCCTGAATAGAAGGCAGTTCTCGTTACATAAATAGCAGAGGAGGGGGAGAGGCCAATGTGTTTGTGGGGGGTGAAAGACAAACTGGCAGTCGTCTGGTTTTTAAGCTGCTGCTGATCTTGACTATTGGCTTCTATATATGGTAGAGTAAGAGGTGAGCATCATTTACTTTGTGCCCGGTCTTCAGGCCAGGGGTGTTAGTGCTTCAGTGGCTGTGATCTCATTCCCCTTTTGTGTGCAAGTGAACCCAGGATCTGCCTTCTGAGATGACCATGTGGGTGAGCTGGAAAGATGCATGGAAGAAATGGATCTGGGGGTAGCTGACAGGCAGCTGAATGTGAGCCAGCAGTGTGTCCAGGTGGCCAGGAGGACCAGCAGCATCCTGCCCTGTGGTTGGGCATAGGCTGCCCAGGGAGATGAGGGAATCACCCTCCCTGGAGGAGTTCAATGGCTGTAAGATGAGGTATTGAGGGACACGGTGGGCATGGTGGGGTGGGTTGGGGTTGGAGCCACTAGCAGAGAAAGGAAGTTTGTGTGTCAGCATAACTGACCTCTGCTGGGCTGTGAAGTCCTTTATGCATCATGATACGGAGCGTGGGAGGCGCTGGGGAATCTGGTTGTTATAGCAGCGGTTCTGGGAGGATTTGGGTCCCGTTTTCACTCTGCCAGAAATGATTTTTGAGCAGATCTGGAAGGTCACAGCAGTAAAAATGGCTCTCGAGTTTTGGACACTTCATTTCTGGGCGCTGCTCTGTGAGTGTTTGCTGGAGCTGTGGGCACCACTGCTGCTCCCCCAGTGGCAGTTAAACCCAGGAGCCATTCAGTAACATTGGTTGTGACTTGTCTGGTCTGTATTTAGCTTCTGTTAAAGTCAGCAAAACTTATGGCTCAATTCCAGCAGAACTGGAGCTCGACGGTGCAGCCTTGCTTAATTCGTTGGTAAACTTGCATATAATCTGCCCTATTTCCCCAGAGGGATGAGGAGATTGGATCTGAAAGGTGTTTGCAAAGGGTTTATGCAGTCTCTGATGAAAGCTGGTACGATGCACAAATGCAAGGAGCTCTTTGCTCCTAGGGGGGATGTGCTGTATGTTGACTTGTTTCTTGGCTCCGTTTTGTACCCAGGAGCTGGGAATGAATTGCTTATGAGTGCTGTATTAAGGTCTGTGGAAACCATTTATTAATAAAAAAAGAGGAGAAATGGATTTAAAAACATCCTAATCCTCTATGCTGTTTGGTACTGCTGAACATGCAGAGTGCTTGATTCCTTGAATTGAATCGTTTGTCTTTTTGTTCCCCTTTTTAACAAGGCAAATGAATTCCTGCAGGAGATGGGGCTGCAAACTCAGATTGAATATAGTCCACTGTTGCACTGTAAGCCCGGTGCAGCCTCCTGCTTGTAAATCAAATAGGGCAAATATTGTCCTCACATTTCCCCTCCACAGTGCCCTGCACCCCTCCTGTCTGTGCTCCAACCAGCAGCTCAGGCACCAAGCCTGGCCAGTTGTTATGGCTGAGTTGAAATGGAGAGGCAGACAGGCCCAAGAGAGCGTGAAAGTGACTCAATAAAACAGTGGGCTCCATTTAAACGGAGGGTGGTGAGGCTGGACACTATAGACAACAGCTTGTTTTGAAAGCTAAATCTCTTGGGCTGGTTCTCGGGGCATGCGGGGAGTTGCAGGGAGCTGCTCATTGCATTGCATGCAGCCAGCACTTACAGGTTCCAAACTGAAGGCCCAAGCCTTGTGGGTTTGGAGGGACCCACACAGCATGGGTGGAAACACAGCAGCATCCCAGGGAGCTGTAGAACGCTGCCCTATGACAATGAGGAGCCAGATTCATCTGCAAGTGGATGTTTCGTCCCCCGTGGCACTGCTTAAATGGAAAATAAGAATCTTCATTCCTTAAGTCTGCTTCACTCAACCAACTGGTGCGGGGGTGACCCAGCAGTGATGCAGGGTCCATAGCACTCATTTCTGTGGATGTGATATTGACCTTATTTTGCTGCCAGTAACAAGGAGATGCTCTGCAAGCGGCAGAGACAGACTGTGATGACATTTCCTTTCCAGACCTCTTGTTCTCTCATATAGCAGCACGTTGCAGGGGATATCGTTCCTTCTGGATCCAAGCTGTGCACACATGAGGCCAAACCATTGTGTGTGTGCACCACCTGCCTACATCCCCACCAGCTCCACTCTGCATTTCCATTCCTCTGACTCATCTGGCTGCAATGAGTTTGTTCCCTTCCTCAGCCAACTGGGTCTGCTTTGTAAAGGGCCACATGCAGTTCCACTCCAGCATGGGGCAGTGGAGCTGAACCCCTGAAAATCACAGGAGCAGACTGTGGTTGCTTGTGGGTGCTAAAAAGCTTTGGGACAAGGCATATCACAAAAGGATGGAAGGCTAGAAACAGTGATATTGCTGTGGGTCTGTGCAGGGAGGGAGAAGGGGCAGAGCTGCTCTCGGGTCTGTGGCAGTGGATTCCATCTGCATCCTGTAGGCATGGCTTTATTGGCAGCAGTATTTCCCTCCATTGCTCGGGGACTAACAGCTCTTTGTTGTAGCTCTTGCTCCTGAAGCATCCTGGATTCTCCCTGAGATTAATGTGTCATTAAAGCCTGTTTGCTTATTCTGAGAGCTGGCCCCTTCCTCTGCTAACAGTCTGCAGGACTGTGCTCACTGAGCTGTGGTAGCATTTAATGTGAGTTTCTGCATGGCTGCTGCAGCTGGCAGCAGGCTTTAAGCCCTTGTACCAGCAGGGGATCTGCTGACGTGCTGCTCAGGCACAGAGACATCCCTTCTCATCTCCCCTCAGGAAGTTTTCCCACTGCTCTGAAAACCTTGTGTTCACCCAGGTCCTTCCTGGGAGCCAGCAGCTGCAGCACTCAAAGCCATTCCAGTCTGTGGGTTTTTACATTTCCACTTCCAGATTCCAGTGATCCTGAGAAGATGCAAAAGCAGTGCTAATTAATCTAATTGCAGAAGCACTAGGCTTCCATGGGAGGAGAGCAGCAAGCTGCATACGCTTCAGGGAGAGAGAAGAAGGGGGAGAAAGAAAGACATAAGCCTGCTGAGCAAAGAGCTGCAGTTACATGTATATGGCAATGGGTATGTCTTTATTCCTTCACTCTGAGGGCAGTGAGGCCCTGGCACTGCTGCATGGAGAAGTGTGGGTGCCCCATCCCTGGAGGTGCCCAAGGCAATGAATGGGGCCCTGGGAAGCCTGGTGGGGGCACCCAGCCCACAGGGTTGGAACTGGGTGATCTTTAAGGTTCCTTCTAAGCCAAGCCAATCTGTGATTGCTCATCCCTCTTACATGCTGGCTGTGCAGAAGAGCCGAGTGTGACTGAAATGCCATGGGTGCTGTGTTCCCACCGCAGATGGTCGTCATTACAGCCTCCTTGGTGTGAATCTGGCAGTTCTTGACGTCAGTAATTATGGCACTGAAAAGGCCAGACCTTGAGATCCTTCAGTGTGAGGCATTCCAACCCATCTGGCAGACATGTGTACAGTGGGACCTTCTGCCTGTACCTCCTTTTCCTGAAAGACTAGAGCATGGAGGAGAACACCCCTTGCAATGTGTTCTTTTTAACATTAATTGTGCTATTTATGTCGGAGTGAAAGAAGTGGAAGTGAATTGGCTGTTCTATGGTTGGCAAGAAGGACTGGCAGCACAGAATCATTAAGTTTGGAAGAGACCACTAAGATCACAACCCAGCCCACTGACCACATCCTTCAGGGCCACATCTTCATGGTTCTTGAACTCTTCCAGGAACAGTGACCCCACCACCTCAATGGGCAGCTGTGCCAGTGTGTCACCACTTCTGAGAAGGAAGAGTTCCTAATATTCAACTTGAATATTAGGTGCAACTTAAGGCCATCATTTCTTTTCCTATTGGTGTTACCCAAGAGATCAACATGCCATAGGTTTGCATTTCCATGTTACCTTTTGTTCTGCTCTTGCCCTTGTCTTTGTGCTTCTTCCTGCTGCAGGGAGCAGCTGTTGTTGGGGTAGGGTTGGAGCTGGGGGCTGTGCAGCTGAGCACAGAGCAATGCTGGAGCCTTATCATATGCTGACATTGCATTCCCTTTCTCCAGCCCATCCTTTGTCCATGAGGCAGTTGTGGAGGTAGAAGGAGATTGAGGAGCTGATGTCTGTACCTTCTCTGTCACTCCTAGGCACATCCCAAGTACTGACCAGCATGGCAGCAGTTAACACAGCTTTGTAATGTTGGCTCCTTGCAGAGGTTGGATGTCTTTATCCAGCTACAGAGGTTATGTTGCACGGTTACGCTCGATGCTTCCGCTCAGATTACACTTGCAGAACAAAGTGTGGAGTTTGCAGTTTGTTGCACATCTGGTGCCGTTCTGCTCTCTCTCAAGAAATCGAGCATTTCGTAGTTTCAAACATACAAAGGTCTCTTGTGTTTCTCTTTTATCCTTCCCATCTCCACCTGCACCTGCCAGATGGGTGCTGCACCACCCCTTCCTTAGAGACTATAGGGCTCAGCTCTGTGCGTTCAGCCCTCAGCCACTGTTAGAAGAGGCAGCGCTGCAAAAGCTCATGAGGAAATTAATAATTGTGCCTCTGAGCAACCAGGCTGGAGCAGCGTGCAGGAAATGAGGCGTGAGACCTCACGCTGCACAATGAGGAGAGAACAAGGTAGCGAATGGCTGCTGGGCTGGGGAAGCATCATCCATTGCACGCACTGGCAGAGGTCAGAGCCCCCGTGTTTGGGTGCTGGGCTTGGAAGGAAAACTGCACTGCAAAGCGTTTGCAGAAGGGGAGTGAATTAAGGATGCTGTGTCAGCCCTGATTTTGGCATTTCCTGACTGGTGAGTGCTTGACTTTGCAGCTAATCTTTCCTCACTGTTTTTGGCTTGTAATTAGGAGTCGGCCTAATCAGCTCTTGCCAGACACCTGGAGCAGCAGGCAGGTGCTGTCAGGAGAGCTCGGTGGCACAGGTCAGTGCAACCCACTGCTTCCTTAGCCATGGTGAGAGCCTCTGGAGGGGGGCAGATAGTCAGCAGGCAGAAAGGGGAGCTGTATGAGTTAGTGCTGATACCCTGCACAAAGCTGGGGGGGCTCTGCCAGTCCTCCACCCTCTGTACAGCCCTATCTATTACCTTGACTCCTATGGGCACATGAAATTGCAGACAATAGAGCTTTGTTATATGTAGATATATAAAGTTGTGTTGTTAAACTTATTTTTACCCCCTCCCCTCCCATCATTACACTGCAATCCCAGCTGCATTGTTGGGTCCTGATGTCATTCTGATCTGCAAAGTGCCGGGGTCAGGCAGTGGTTTTGTGCATCTTCTAAAGGAGGGAAGGGAAAATGCAAAGGGTTCAGAAAGAAAAGAGATGAAAACCTTGTCACTGCATTGTGCTGTGCAGCTGGAAAAGATCTGTTTGGTTAATAATGGAGGAGGAAGCCCAGCCAGCAGTTGAACCAATATCTTTTAGTATCGTGTACATCTCCAGGCTTGTATCACACTGAGACAGGCTCCGAGCTGTGTCCTCAGGCTGAATTAAGCTGCTGTTTGCAGGTGAGTTCCAGGAGATTCAGGGTCAGGAGCTCAGTGTGAGTTGTCCTGAGCCTGCTTTGCTTTTCTGGCTGTTCAGCACTGCTGTAAGTCAGACCTCCAATTAGGAGGCCAGAAGTTGCACCTCGTTCCTCCTGTGCCACCTCATTTTATTGCACTCATGAAAGGCAGCGAGACTTGTGTGCATTGGCAGAGGGCATCGCAGCTCTCATTCACAGCTGTGTTGATAAAGGGAGAGCAGGGACCCAAGACAGCCCTTCTTTGTTGTTTGTGTAACCAGTACTTCCCCGGCAGTCTTATTGACACAAGCACAGGAGGAAAACTCTGGGTCCTGAGTCTCAGCATTGCTGCAGAGCACTGCTTTGGAGTGGATATACATTAATGATGCCCTGCAGTCACTTTATGTGGCCAGAGCTCAGTGCTGCATCCTTCAGCATGACAGGGCCTGGGAGGCACTTCGTCCATCAAGTGCAAGTCATTAGAGATGCAGCTTTTCTCCAGCAGCTGGATGCTCTTAGGATGATTTTACAAGCACAAAGCCCATTTCTCTCCCTCTTAGAGGAACTTTATATAGCTCGTAAAGGGGCCAAAAGCTGCCTTTGCTTGGAACTCTGCGAGTTTCCAGGAATACAAATAGGATCACAGAGCTGCTGGCTCTGCTGTGAAAGCTTTGCCCATGGGAGAAACAAATGTGAAGTTTAATTATTCTGTCGATAGGAATCTCCCATATTACAGAAATTGTCTTCCCTCCCCTTGTAGCCTTGTGCTTTCTTTCCTTTCTTTCTCTCTCTCTCGCTGATGCACAGGGCTCCTTTTTTTCCCTCTAAGAAGGAACAACTGAGTAATTGAAATGGAACACTGGTGAGGATTTTTTAATCTGAAAGTTGGCATTAATTAGTCAGGTCGGATGTAATTAGCTTCCTCATCTGTCACTGCCTATCCCTGGCTTGTCAATGACTTTCTTCTATCCTGGAATTCATCAGAAAGAAAGAATTGTCATGGGTGGGTTTGCATGATGCAAGCAGCGCTGGGTTTCCCCATCTGCAAGCATAGGCCAAACTCTTGCTCTTCTTAGCTCTCCCAGGTTTGGGTTTGTCCCTTCTCTCTTGCTATGTGCCAGGCTCACAGGGGATGTTGTTACTTCAACCCAGTGCTCCATAGCCCTGCCTGTCAGTCCCAACCCATAGGGCTCAGTGTGAAGGGTGGATGTGCTTTCATACAGCTGGACAAATATACAATGTGAAGGGTGAGCAATTAGCTGATAGGTTGGGCCCAAAGGGCTGTAGTAAATGGGGTTACATCAGACTTGGTCAGTCACTAGTGGATTACCCCAGGCTACAATGGAGCTGGCCCTAACCCAGCTTTGTGGGGTTCTGCCCCATCTGCCTTCGATGGCATAGACTTGGGAAGCTGAATGTGCCACATAGGGGTAGTGGGAGGTCTCCAGTTAACATTTACAGGAGGTTTTGCTGCTTGTTCTGTAGAGTCCTGCCTGCTTTTGACCAGTTATGAGCCTCTTTGCTTAGGAATGGGCAGGGGGAAGTCCAGCAAATCTCAGTGCATACCACAAGAGGCTGTCAGGGCTTCTTCTCTGAAGGAAGAGCTTCTGGGAGCGTTCTTATCCTTTTACCTTCCAACCCCAAAGTAAATCAGAGCTTTGGTTGGAGCTGCAGGATTAGGTGCATAGATCCTGAAAGTGAAAAAGTAATTGGGCCGTGCTTCAGCGTTGGGCATCCCTGGGTAGTATATGGGAGGTGAGGGAGGAAAATGAAGCCAACCCTGAGTAACATTCGAGCAGAGAAAATGCATTTCTGGCCGATTTCAGGGTTTATCTCCCCTGCCGGTTCCATTTGCTGTGTGTTGGATTGCAGAAGCTTTCATCCTGACCCAGGCAGGATCTGACGAAGGCGGTAGAACCAGACGAGTCCCAGGGGCGATGCTAAGTGGGCTGTGTCTGGCTTTGCAGCCAAATCATGCAGTAAACTCTTTTGAAGGGAGTACAGAGCTGTGCTGGAACCAGGGCAGGATGCACACAGATGCACATGGAGCAAGGCTGTCCCTTTTGGGGTTGCATGCTGTGGCCTTTGTATGTTGGGGGTGCCCAGCTGTTGAAGTGGGGTTTTGCAGCTGCCATGAGGATGAGCGGGGAGAGCCAGAAGAGGCTCTGAGGTCAGATCTTCTTCCTTTAGTTGAGGATTTAGATTTTGCTTTAAAAAGAGGATGGTATGATACTGCTGCTGCTGGCTCCTCTTGTCGTTTCTGTCGCCTTCCTTTTCCTGAGGACCCGGAGTTAAGGGGAGCTGGCAATTCATCTGCCTGCAGATAGAAATCCCGTTAAATAGAAACACTGGCTTAGGAGTGAAGCTCTTAAATTGCTTCTGGCCTGTGTGTAAATTGCTCGCAGCTCTGGGAGTGGAGCAACCTTTGAATGTGTTCATTCATGTAGAGGGGCGTCAGGCTGTGCAGGAAGGCACAACATTGTGCTGGGTGTTGTTCTTGGGGTCCACCACTGCTCCCTGGAGGTCTATAGGGTCCTGGAGATGCAGCACTGAGGGATGTGGTGGGGCTGGATTGGGGTCAGACTTGGTGATCTTGGAGGTCTTTTCAAGTGTTAATGATTGTATGATTTTATAATGGAGCCTAGAACCAGCCAGCTTCCTTCTAACCTTCCTAGAGCAAGGAAGGGCATGAGGGAAGGCAGAGAGAGAGCACCTCCCAGCTCAAGTCCTTTTCCATCCTCCCCAAGTGTGAGCTGATCCAGGAAGGCGTTTCTTGCTCGTTCCCTGGGGGCTGTGTCTGCTTTTGCAATCTGGATGTTCTGTACTGCACTGTTAACAATAGCCATAAACAACAGCAGGGCTGAGGAGGTTTCACTTAGAGATCCCTGCCTGTTCCCAGGGTCATTCAGCCCTTCCCCTTCTTGCTCTGCTGAATGGGGATCCTGCAGGGTCACAGTCAGAGCTCTGTGGGATCAGTCTGTGCTGACATCCACGTCTGCAGGCACAGGTGGATGAGATTTCTGTTGCATACAGTGCGTGCTTTGTGGGAAATGCAGCTATAAATACCTGGTGGAAAAAAATCTATTGTCTGTTTTAATGAGAAGAGGATAGAGTCTCTTGTGTTTTCATTTAGTAGCTTGGGCTGTTCCTGAGCGTGAGAACTTGGTTCTGTAATTAATTAAGGCGCTGTGAAGCCCCTGACATTGCTGTGCTGCTGTTCCTGGAGCCACACAGAGTCCCACAGGGTGCTGTGACTGTTGTTTGAACTCCTCCTGATCTGGTTCCTCTGTTAGATGAGCTGTGGGATGCTCCATGAGCAGCTAGCTGCTCTTTCAATGGTTGTGATGAATGTGCATAATCCAAAAGGACTCGTGTGTTATTGTCAAGGGTGCAGGGTTGGGAGAGCCCCAGCTCTTTTGCTGGGACCCTTTGGTGATCCTCTGTATGCACATCTGGGCCTGCTGACCCCCCATCTGGTCCTGGTGACCACATTGCATGAGCACTGCTGACTTCTCTCCCTTTCTTGCAGGCGCTGGACATGGACACAGAGGATGACCCCTTGTTGCAGGATGCCTGGCTGGATGAGGACGATGAAGAAGTTGCCTTCAGCTCAAGGAAGAGACGGGAGGGTGCTCTGTTGTGTGGCAAAAGCTCCTGCAAGGTCAGGCCTCTGCGTGTCACACTGCCAGTCAGTGGCTTCTGGAATATCGTAGGCTGGATATTTACCAACCCATACTGTGCTGGCTTCATCCTTTTCCTGGGCTGTGCCATCCCTGCTGTGCTTGCTGTTGTCATGTTCCTCCACTACCCAGCACTGGACATTGATATCTCCTACAATGCCTTTGAGATCCGTAACCACGAGTCTTCACAGCGCTTTGATGCACTCGCCTTGGCCCTTAAGTCCCAGTTTGGGTCGTGGGGGAGGAACCGCCGTGACCTGGCTGACTTCACCTCCGAAACCCTGCAGAGGCTCATCTTTGAGCAGCTCCAACAGCTGCACCTCAATGCTTCCCACCTACAGGTCAGCACGCGGGCCAAGCGCAGCACCCCACAGAGCAGGGTGAGCTCCCCTGAGCCCCGTGCCCACCTACACCCAGGAAATGAGACGTCCCGTGTCACCAGGGGAGCCCCACGCTGGGATTACTCCAACACTTACATCAGTGCCAACACTCAGACACACGCACATTGGCGCATTGAGCTCATCTTTCTGGCCAGGGGGGACTCTGAGAATAACATCTTCACCACGGAGCGCCTGGTGACCATCCATGAGGTTGAACGTAAGATCATGGATCATCCTCGCTTCAGGGAGTTCTGCTGGAAGCCCCATGAGGTCCTGAAGGACCTGCCCTTGGGTTCCTACTCCTACTGCTCCCCTCCCAGCTCCCTCATGACCTACTTCTTCCCCACGGAGAGAGGAGGGAAGATTTACTACGATGGCATGGGACAAGACCTTGCTGATATCCAAGGTGAGCTGGGTGCTGTGGGTCAGGGCATACGTAGAGTCATGAAATCATACAGGTTGAATAAGACCACTAAGATCATCTAGTACAACCATCAACCCATCCCCACCGTGCCCCACTAAACCATGTCACACAGACCCCAGCAGGCGAGCAACAGGGCCAAGTGAAGGGGAATCATACGTTGTTCAGTTGTCTTCCAGTCCTTCTCTCGTGTGAAAGAGGATTGGAAGAATATCAGGCCTTGCACAGACAATAGGGATGAGCTTCCCTGCATTGCAGAACAGAAGAAAGAGATCTGTGGGCTGCTCTGCAACATGAAAGGCAGCTTGTGAGTCACCAGTTGTCTGTAAGGAGAAGAGGAGGAAGGCCCTACCTCCTCCTCCCAGCTCCATACCCTGCAGGATGCCCCTCCAGCAGAGCAGAGGTGGTGAGGAGGTGAATCATATGAAGGCCGTGGGTGTGATGCGGCTGTGGGACGGAGCATCCATCTGTCTCCCCAGCACAGGATGTAGCTGGTAACTGTCCAGGAGCCATGCTGGGAGCAGGCAAAGGCTGAGCTCCATCTGCTCCAGTGTGAGTAATAGTTCTGTTACCATAACAGGAAAGAGACCAGTTCTGAGTTTTTCTGGCATGAGCTCAAGGGAACTCGAGTTCTGGTGGCAGAGGAATTGTCTCTTACTTAGAACTGCCTTGCTCTGGTCTTCATGATGTGCTTAAAGAAATAGAGTCTGCTCCTTATGTCTGAACCCCCTGATCTTTTCTTTCATGCGCAGTTAATTGTATTACCACAGTCAGTGACTGCAGTTCCAGCTTTCCTTTGTTAGACCCTGTGCCTTGCCAAGCTCAAAAGGACCTAAAATGAATGGTGCTTTTCTCCTGCAGGGTCCTTGGAGCTGGCCATGACCCACCCTGAATTCTACTGGTATGTAGATGAGGGTTTGTCTGCTGAGAACAAGAAGAGCTCCCTGCTGCGGAGCGAGATCCTCTTTGGGGCACCACTGCCCAACTACTACTCAGTGGAGGATCGCTGGGAGGAGCAACGCCATAAGTTCCAGAACTTTGTTGTCACCTACGTGGCCATGCTGGCCAAGCAGTCCACAAGGTGAGGATGTGTGCAGGCAGGGAGGCAGCAGGGTCAGGGAAGGGCTGAGGCTGGAGAAGAGGCTGATTGTTAGAGGGATGGCTGGAGGAAGGAGTGAAAATATCTTCGAAGTTGGAAGTGGGGAACAGAAAACCATTTCCACTCTTCCCTTCAGTGCCACTTCCTACTGCAGCAGCACGTCAGGGATATCAGAGATGGTGACAGCAAGGCAAAGATTGAATCTAGTGCCTGCCTTTCTGCTCAGCCTCTGTCTGATGTGGGGTCAATTTGCTTCCATCTCACAAATCCAATTCCACTGACTCCAGCAGAGTTTCTACCCTGCGTTCCTGCTCTAAAATTGGCCTCAGCTAGTCTGATGCAAGGGGTGAAATGGGCTTTAGTCAAGGCATCAACCTGTAGGTAACATTTGTTTCAGGAAATGCAGACCTATTTCACCACCTGGTCTGCAGGACTCTTGTTGAAGAGGGCTTTGCTCTGTGCATGTGGAAGAGAAAGAGTAAAACAGAGGTCAGAGAAAAAGGGTAGACCAGTATCCAGAGAGCTGGGGGAAGGCAATGGAACTTCTCAGTCTCCAGCTCTCTAGTGCTTTGAAGCTCAGTAGTTCCTGAAATGGACATTGAGCTTCAAAAGCAGAGTGAAATGCAGCCAGCCCTTGTTAGCCCTGAAAGCATCCACAGAGTTCTCAGCAATGGGCTGGCACTGTGGGCTGCAGCCAATAGAAGCCAAAATGGAATTGGGGCTGAGGCTCTGTTCTGAAGCTCGAGTTCCTGGTTGTCTCCTGTGATGCAGTGCTGTGGTGCTCCTGCTTAAATTCTCTTGGATTACTTCTGCTCAGAGTCTGCTTCCAGAAGCAGAGGCTTCTAAATCATATGGTTCCTGATGAGCTCTAACTCTGCCTGCATCCGCTGGTTATTACCTTTGTGCTTAACATAAAAAGCAATGATTAGGATTCTAGATGGAATCAGCTTTGGAAGCTTCAGAAGCTGTTTGCTGACAGCAGGAAGTCTATTAGTGCCAGAGACCCACCATACACTGGAGGAATTCAGAAATATTAGACCTGCTCTTTTATTTTTCTCCCTTCTTGTGTGAATTTCGCCTCCAACAGCAATCCAGTCCAACCTGCTCTCACTGCTCTGAGCAGTTTATAGAGTTCATGGAAGCAGTGATATCCTTTGACCCCGGGGGAGGTGATGTGCTCTGTTAAATCCCCTCACTCTACACCCTTTTCACTCAACTCTGCCTATTCTTCTTCCTATTTTCCCACCCTAGCAAAGTGCAGGTGCTGTATGGAGGGACGGATTTGTTTGACTATGAAGTGAGGAGGACTTTCAACAATGACATGTTGCTGGCCTTCATCAGCAGTAGCTGCATAGCTGTCCTGGTTTATGTCCTTACCTCCTGCTCAGGTAGGTTCAGTGCATCCCTTCAGTGCCCCAGCAGGGCAGGTGGGAGGTGTCTGTTCTCCCTGGGGGTGACCATCACTGTTTTCTTTTCCATCTTGCTTTCCTCCTGCAGTGTTTCTGTCATTCTTTGGCATCGCCAGTATCGGGCTGAGCTGTTTGGTGGCTCTGTTCCTGTACCACGTCGTTTTTGGGATCCAGTACTTGGGCATACTCAATGGTGTGGCTGCCTTTGTCATTGTGGGGATTGGTAAGCATGTTCTTGTTCAAACCTACATGCACTTCTTTGCCATAACTCCTGCATGCAGGAGAGAGGGAGGTGATGGAGACAAATGCAGATCAAATTTTCAAGCCCATTGCCTCCATTATTTGTAAGTGGGGGATCTTCAGATCACAAGGGGAAATGAGAATCTCATCACGTATCTCTATAGCATGTGCAAAGTACCAAACTCTCCCTCCTTTCTTTTCCCTAGGGGTTGATGATGTCTTTGTGTTCATCAACACCTACCGCCAAGCCACCCACCTCAAAGACCTGCGGCTACGCATGATCCACACGATCCAGACAGCGGGGAAGGCCACCTTCTTCACTTCCCTGACCACAGCCGCAGCTTATGCTGCCAACATCTTCTCTCAGGTACCCTGCAGTTGTGGGACTGGGGGCTTTCTGTTCTGTCAGAGGCTCTAAAAGAGAAGGGAGCTGCCAGCCTCTGACTCAGCTCTATACCAAGTCTGCTGACTGTGATTAAGATCAGCATGAGCTATTTTCAGGTTCCTCCAGATATCTTTTTGTCTCTCTGCATCTCCCTCTTTTGATTCCAATCCCACGTTTTCTTTCATGTAGATCCCAGCTGTGCATGACTTTGGACTCTTCATGTCGCTGATCGTGTCCTGCTGCTGGGTGGCTGTGCTCTTCACCATGCCAGCTGCTCTCGGAATATGGACTCTTTATGTGTCCCCACTAGAGAGCTCCTGCCAAACCAGGTGAGCTGTGGACACCCAAGCCCAGCACAGCAAACAGATCAGAGTTGCTCCTGCCTGTGAGCACAAGCAGTGCATGCAGATTCCTGTTTGGAAGTCAGCGCATTTTCCTTCCCTTGCTCTTTAGCAGTGCAGATGACCTGGCCTGATTTAATTCATTAGCAAGGAGATGAACTGCTGAAACTTCTGTCACTCAGTGCCCAGCGTGTGTGGCTCAGCTCTGTTTATTCCAGACTGCTGCTGCTTTGCCATAGCAGCCCAGCCCCTGACCTCTCAGCACTTAGCAATGGAAATAGAACGCAGCGCTGCCTCTTGTTGCCGTTCCAAGTAATTGGAGCAGGCTGCTGCTGTTTTCCTTCACTCTAAAGGAGACCAGTGGTAACTGTTTGCTGAGTACCTGAATCAAAGCTCATGGCTTTGTGTCCTTTCCTGCCCCAACCCAGTTGCAGTCAGAAGTGCACCAAGAAGAGCGCTTTGCACCTGGCTGAAGATCTCTTCATTGCCTCCGAAGGCACCTCTGGAGCAGGGCAAGAGACATTGCCCTACCTTGATGATGACATCCCACTGCTCAGCGTGGAGGAGGAGCCTGGTATGTGCCTGTTGTGTAGTGCCTTCATGGTGACCACACTGACCTTTTTGTCCTGGAGCTTTTCAGGGCTGTTCATCAGTTTCCTTACTTTTAAGCAGGATGTAATGCTGTCACAGAAGGTTGTAGGGGTCTGCACTCTCTTGTGTGCTCTGCAAGCTGCCTTGAGATGTGCAGGAGCTGTGGATGCATGGCTTGCTCACTGGGTTCCTTGCCCTCTTGGGTCTAACATGAATTGAATTTGCTGTTTGGAATCACTAATTACCAATTGGATGTAGCTGTGAAACATCTAATCCGTAGCACCAGGATGGCTCACCTTAGTAAAGGATATTTCCCCCTCTTCCCTACTGCCCAGAGCATTGGATTTGAGAAGCATGCAGAGAATGCTATTCTCCAGCATCACCTCCCCAGAGCACCTTCTCCCTATGGCAAGGAAAGGGCAATGATTTGCTGGAGATAACACAGGTGACTGAAAAAAGAGTGCCTAGAAATGCCCTATCACTTGTTAGCAGGAGATGTTCCTTGTAGCTCTGATTGAAGATACAGACGCTTACAGGATCATGCTCTCTTAAAACTTGTTAGGATCTCTTCCTTTGAAAACCCATGATGGAAGTGGTGTGGGCAGTGGGTAGTTTTCTCACCTAGCAGCAAGCTGGAGGTGGAGGCACATGTATCTGTGGCTGAGCACCCATCAGTCCCGTTATCAGTGCACAGACCCTCTCCCTGTAGATCCGTAGACAACTGTGCTTTGGCTCTGCATTGCAAGAGTGTCTTCTTAGTATGCCAGGGACACATGCAATGGTAATGTATGGAAATCTCTCCTTCCCTTCTGAGCAAACAGCAGAATGCTTCTCTCTGAGGGCCCCCAGGCATCAGGTTATTCACTGAGTAACAAAGCTGCTTGTTCCGGTTGGTGACCAGGGATGGTTTGTGTGTCAGCTGTGCAGCACAGCAGGTAGTCCTTGACCCCCCCCTTATAGCAAATGAGTGTTTCTCATCTGTAGGGAAGGGGCAGTTCCCCAGGCATCCCTGAGCAGGAGCCCAGCTGCAGTCAGGGAGAGGTGAGCTGTGTGTGATCAGCTCCAAAACATACTCAGTGGAATAGAGGGGCAAACTCTGCTTGGCCCAAGAATCACACAGTGTCCCTGTAGCCATATGCACAGTGTTAGTGGGGATCTGGCAGAGGAAAAGCAGCCTGAAGCATGGCTTTGGACTGAGCTGTGCATTTAGTAGTGTAGCTGGCACATGGCAATGACTTGCCAAAGATGTTTCTAATGACATCCTGGGCAAGTCACTGCCTGTGTCTCATCCCATCACCTTAGCGCCGAGTCGTACAACACATCACAGAAAGAGATTTTGTGAAAGCGAGCAGGAAACGATGAGAAATACTCATGACACTGACACACACCTTTGATTTCTCTCCCTTTCTAGTGTCTCTGGAAATGGGAGATGTTCCCTTGGTATCTGTGATGCCAGAAAATCTGCAGCTGCCTGTGGAGAAGAGTAACCGAGGTCATCTGATAGCTCATCTGCAAGAGCTTCTGGAGCACTGGGTGCTGTGGTCTGCAGTGAAGAGCAGATGGGTGATTGTGGGTAAGGAAGAAAGGGGGTTATTCCATCCTCCTGGGTTTTTTGACAGCATCACAGGCAATATCCAAGCTGTGATTATTAGTGATGAGATTTAAAAAGAAGGCATAATGGATGGTTTCTAACAGTTGATAAGTGTCACCAGAACAGATAGTCCCTAAGGGAACTTGATGAGGAACTTGGAGGCTTCTCCATCCCTCTCCTTACACTCAGATCTGAAATGGCAGGTCCTCATGGGGTTATCCAAGCACAGGGCTCAATACAGGAAATCCCAGCAGCCATTGTCAGCAGTGCTGTTCTTTCTCCTCCTTCCTCCATGTCCCTGCTAACTATATCATAAGAGGAAGATTTGTGCAGGGTCTCCCGTGCATTATCTGGGCTTTTCTTTGCAGGGCTCTTTCTCCTTGTTTTGCTCCTGTCCATATTCTTTGCCAGCCGCCTCCGCCCAGCTAGCCGTGCTCCAGTCCTATTCCGTCCAGACACCAACATCCAGGTGCTGCTAGACCTGAAATACAACCTGAGTGCTGAAGGCATCTCCTGCATTACCTGCTCAGGTGAGAGTGCTGCTCTTCAGGCCTCAGGCCCTAGGCAGGGGGATCTGGAACATGAAAGTGAGAGCTATGTATTTCATGGCTCATTGGATACTGAATGGATCCTACTGAAGGGAGGTGTGTAGTCTGAGTGGGATGGTGGTGTTGCCTGTAGGAGTTGAGTATTTTGAAAAGCTGCTTTAGCCAAGAACTGCCTGAGTTTTTCTGTTAGAGCAAATAACAGCGAGGTCTAGCAAAACCAACTACTGCTCACAAGGGACTATGCCAGTGACCAGTCTTTGGTGTGTGGCTCTGTGCTCCCTGCTTGGGATTTGATATTCAGTAGTGGAGTATCTGAAGTGTTACCTACTCAAGTGTATAGCATGCACAGTGATCATAGAATCATTAAGGTCAGAAAAAGACCACTAAGATCATCTAGCCCAACCATCAACCCATTGCCACCGTGCCTACCATAGTAGGTATCTTGCTCTGTTATTCACTGTTTCCTCCTTGAGTAACCTTGTGGGACAGGTTTGTTTCAGGAAAAGCCCCACAGTTTGCAGAACAACTTCCGAACATCCTTAGAAAAAAAGAAGAGAGGCTCTGGATCACCCTGGGGAAGCAAAGGGAGCATAAGTGATACAGGGCAGCAAGGTAAGCAGGGCATGAGGACAGGTTTTTTTTGCCACATTTGTTTTTAAAACAGAAAAGAAATCACACAACCTCTGAATAACTGATATGGAATAATTTTCTTTTGACACATCCCTGCTGAGCCTTGGCTTGGTGCTGGATGTGCAGGGTATCGTTACCCCTTCCCCTGAATACCTACTGTTCTTCAGTACAGGGTCCAACAAACCACATGGCAGTGCAGTCTAGTGACAAATCCCTGTGGTCTGCCTAGTGTGAGCACAGGGCTGGGAGCTCAGACCTTTCGCATCCCTGTCCTGTGTCACAGCCTTGTTGGCAGGCCATGAAGGGAGTAAATTTGGCTTGCTCTGCAGGGGATTTTGAGGATAAAAGAGTTATTGGGCCAGGTCCTGAGCTGACACGAATCAATAAGCCATCAGGAATTACTGCAGCTCAGGATATATTTGTGAAAGCCTTTGAAAGGTGTGCTGTGCTGCTATAGGAGGCAGAGGCTGTGTCTGCTGCCCCAGAGGAGACAACAGACAGAAGAAAACCTCTTCCACTACTGCCCACGTCTGTAAGATTTGCTGAATGAGCAGAACCACAAGCCCTCATGCCCTCCCTTTGTTTTGTGCAGATCTGCAAGGGACTGTGTATATCTCCAAGTCCAGAAGCAAGGGAAGGCCAGCCATCTACAGATTCTCTCTCAATGCCAGTATCCCTGCCCCCTGGCAGATGGTGTCACCGGGAGATGGAGAGGTGCCTTCATTCCAGGTGAGTCATTCCAGGGATGGTGGACCCCTCTATCAAGAGTGCAGCACTCAGCAGGTGAGCACAAGAGCCTCCTGTCACTCCACAGGGCCCTGGGTAGCTCAGGGTGAAGGGCACTGCAGTAAGGGATCTAGCATTAAAGGCATTGCTAGAGGTGATGCCTTGCACTGCCCCAGGATTGGTTTGTTGCAGTTGTATTGTGACTGTCAACAATGAGAGCAGAAGTGTGGGTGTCTGTGGGGATCAGATGATTCCTGCCATCATCAGCTGAGCATAATTCAGTAGAAACTGCAACTGAGACAGCTGCATTCCCACTGCCTCCTCCTGTCCGTGCACAGACAGCTGGTGAGCAGGCAACACTGCTTGTGCACGTGTTGGGCACGGACACCCCCAGCAGAACTCTCATTTCTCCCTCATCCTGAACAGAGCAACCACCATCCCACTTGGGCACAAAGAATGGGGTTGGCAAGGGGTCCCATCACACGCACCCTGGGAAGGAGGCAGGTTAAGGACTGGCTGGGTTTGTTCCTACAGTGCTCGTTCTGTATGGTTGTGCCAGTGCCCTGGGAGGAGGGGGAGTGTGTGATGCTAACATGTGACAGGCTGCAACCTTGTGGAGTTAAGTGTCTGTTTTCATTAATCCATTGCTTAGGTGTATAGAGTGCCTTTCGGTAACTTCACCAGGAAGCTGACAGCTTGTGTGTCCACAGTAGGGCTGCTTAAGCAGACGAGCCCCAGGAAGTGGATGATGACTACCTTGTCCTGTGATAGCAAGAGAGGCTGGAAGTTCGACTTCAGTTTCTACGTGGCCGCCAAGGAGCAGCAGCGAACAAGGTAACCCTCCAAAGCACACTAATGGCCAGGCAGCAAACACAGTGCACCTGGATGGCTAAAACACGATGCCTCACGTCCAGTGCCAGTCCTGCTCTCAGCTGGAGACATCCCTGGCCTTAGGCCTCTTTGCCAAGTTATTTTGCAGACCCACAACACCACTAACACTGGTCACAGGCCAGATGCAGGATTGTCACTGTGGGCCTCATTGCATGTCAAAAAGAAATTGATATGATTTTTGTCTTGGACATACCCAGCTGAAGACTTGGGCTGAGCAGGCAGCACACAGTACACAATGGCTATGGATCTGAGCCTAAAACTGTGCTGCTTTTCCTTCCCTCTCTCCTTGAGAATGTCTGTTTCCATGTAGCGCTGTGGAGACATCATCCATACTACCTGTGCCCTACCATAACAAACTGTCTTTCCTGCACAGGAAGCTGTATTTTGCCCAATCACACAAGCCTCCTTACCATGGCCGAGTGTGTGTGGCACCTCCTGGTTGTCTTCTCAGCTCCAGCCCAGATGGACCCACTAAAGGCATCCTTTATGTTCCCAGTGAGAAAGGTGAGCTGGTGAGGTCCTGCTATGCCTTGTTGCTGGCGATGTTAAAGAGTCAGCCGGGTTTTTGCCTTCAGGTGTAACCTTCCTTTCTTTTATGTTTAATAGCAGCACCCAAAGCAAGGCTCTCAGCGACTTCTGGATTTAATCCTTGCATGAACATGGGCTGTGGGAAGCCAGCAGTGAGACCACTGGTGGACACAGGAGCCATGGTGTTCGTTGTCTTTGGCATCCGAGGGGTGAATCGTACCAAGCACTCTGACAACCACGTCATTGGAGACATGGTACATGAATGCTGAACGGCCAGCCTGGGGCTGATGAGAAGGACAGGTCTCCCTGGATGGTATTGAGTTATTCCCTGCAGCCCAGGTAGCATAGTCCAGCATTCTGGACAGATGGAGGTGGCAACACTGTGATGAGCCAGAAGCACACTCTGTACAGAACATTCCCAAATAATGGGGATGGAGAAGAAGCCCTATCCTGAAAATTGCTTTAGACTTGTCAGAAAATCCCTTTCTGAGTGCAGTACCTAACCTTCTCATTTTGAGTCTAAATCTGGCTTGCCTGAGGATTTTAGAAGCAAACCCATCTTGAACTCAGTATGGAAATGTCACTGCAGACTCAAGATCCAGGCAACTGATATTTTTCTGTAATTGTTTATTTTGTTATAAGATTGTAACATGGAAAAAATACATACCACTCTAGAGAAGGTTTCCTAAAAGTGACATTTTCAGGACCAGTTTATCCCCCAGGTCTGGTACTTTGAAATACTCCCAGCCTTTCCCCAGCAGAATTATGCTCAGCTACGGCTCTTGCAGATGCATTTCAACCTTCTGATTTGAGGGTGCTCTGCAGAACCTGTCCTTTCCTCTGGTGGGAACAGCATGACACACAAGCAGTGGGGTGGGCAGAAAGCTGGAATTGAGTTCTCCTTAGTTGGACCATAATGGTTTTGGGCATGACCTGGTAGCCGTGTACTCATCAGTACTTCTGTCACGCTGTCTGATTTTGATTCTTAATGTAGTTTCTTCTTGGCTTGTCTGGTGAGGCAAAGATGTGAGGTTTACTTACTGTAGAACCCATGGTCTGAATAAGCAGATCTCAAGCTCTGTGCCCAGAAGATGATCAAGTTCTGCTTTCTTGTGCCAGCTGCTGTGTGTATGTCTCATGTGTGGTGCTCTCGTTGTTGTGTCTCCTTGTGAAAGGGCAGCGTTATCTACGATGACAGCTTCGACCTCTTCAAAGAGATTGGCAACCTGTGCCGCCTCTGCAAAGCCATCGCCAGCAACACCGAGCTGGTGAAGCCAGGAGGGGCTCAGTGCCTGCCCTCGGGTATGTAGGATCCTTGGGGAGACCCTGGGTCCCTGGGTGGAGCCTGCTTTACACCTTCCAGTCTGAGCATAGATGCTAAGGGCTTCTCAGGTCCCAGCTTGATGAAGGAAGCAAACATACCAGTCAGTGACAAATGCAGGCAGTGCGGAGAGGAGAGGTGTTTTTCAGCAGTTAGCTCTCTGAGTTGGCTGCAGCACAGCTCTGTCTGTCTCCACTTGGCCCAGCACTTCCCATGAGCCACTCACCCTGTGCTTCCATTTGTTGTGCCAACTTCAAGGATGAGAAATACGCAGCAAGTAGGACAGCAGCATCAGATGCCTCTTCTGCATCTCTGTTAGCTTGAGTTGTGGTCATGTCCTGTTCAGTGCTGACAGCGCTGACTGTGTCTTCTCAAGCTGAGAATTTAGATCCTGAGACCTCTAGTGCTTTTACAAGTCAGAGTTGCAAGGTGAAACAGCTGCTGATAAATGCAGCCTCCAGCCTCCTTGTTTTCTTCCCCTTTGATCCCATGTGCTCCCTTTCCCTGTCCTGTCCTCCACTCCTTGCTCTTTCTTTCTCTCCAGGTTATAGCATCTCCTCCTTTCTGCAGATGTTGCACCCTGAGTGCAAGAACATCCCTGAGCCGAACCTGCTGCCTGGCCAGCTCTCTCATGGGGCAGTGGGAGTGAAGGATGGGAAGGTGCAGTGGATCTCCATGGCATTTGAATCGGTGAGCATCACCATCTATCCTTGGGATACCTTCTCATGACTTCTAGGGGCTTCGCTCTATTCTTTCTGCACTGCAGCCATAAATTAGTGCTTGATATTGTTTGTGCCTGGTTGCACAGATGCCGGCACTCACATCTTGCTAAGAAATAGCTGTTTATGCCACGCTTTGCACTTAATGTGAGTTCAGGCAGAGAGCTGGTGGCCTTTTGCCCCTGTAAGTTTTGCCTGCAACTCCAGCTGCTTATTCTGACTTTACCCTTGCATACACTGCATCAGACAACAGGACACAAGTGTAACATGTTCATCTTCTTACAGACAACCTACAAAGGGAAATCCTCCTTCCAGACATACGCTGATTATCTGAAATGGGAGACATTCCTGCAGCAGCAACTCCAGCTCTTCCCTGAGGGTTCTGCTCTCCGTCATGGTTTCCAGACCTGTGAGCACTGGAAGCAGATCTTCATGGAGATTATAGGCAAGTGACTGTCCTGCTTCTCTCCCTGAGGAACCCATGCACTCTGATGTACCTACACAACACCTACTGCTCCATTTTAGGCAGAAGTGTTATATCTTTGGTCCCTGTAGGACTGTGTGCAGTCCTAAAGTCGTCTACTCCAAGCAGCACATATAGTCAAAATCCCTACATAGAGTTTAGGGAAATAGAGAAGGTGAGGGAATTTGCTTTGTTAGCGGGGAGTCCAGGGATGCAGTGCCTTCTCACCCCAGCTCTCAGCGTCCCAGGCTCCAGTTAACTGGCTGTTTCTCTTCCAGGAGTGCAGAGTGCCCTGTATGGTCTCATCCTTTCGCTGGTTATTTGTGTGGCTGCAGTGGCAGTGTTCACCACTCACATCCTCCTCCTGCTGCCAGTCCTGCTCAGCATCTTAGGTAATATTACCAACCTCAGTGTGCCAGGCCTTCCCTTTCTATGGAACCGGTAGGTTGTGGCACTGCTGAGTCTCCATTAGTCCATATGAGTCTCCAATGAGTCCATAATCATTTTGGTTTCCTGGACTCAGTCTTGATATACTCAGGTGAACAGGAGAAACACTCAACAACTGCATAGAAACCTCATTGGGAAAACAGATTTGTGTATCTAATTCCCAGTGTGCTTTATCTACACAATCCCTTCTATTTTGTTTAAATAAGGGGTTTAGCTACACAAATGCCATCCCTGCCTGTTATGTATAATAATGTGATTAAGTCCCACATGCCCTGAATAACAATTGTACTGCTTCCCAAGGATCAGCACCATGGCTGCTGTTTCCAAGCAGTGGGAGATTTTAAAAGCTGAATATTTGAGTGTTTTTGTTAGTATTTGAAGCAAATTTCTAAATAGTTCCCTTTCCCCGGCTGGTGATTCGACGATATTATGGACTAAATGTGTTACTAAACTTCCCGGTTACAAAATCAAATCTATCATTTTAAAGCCACTTTACTCTCCCACACATGACTCACAATCAAACAGCACTCTTGCCTTTAAGAAAACCTTGTGCGTGTGCCCAGGCTGTGAGTAAACTCCAGCAAGCAAAACATAGGGCCCTCTTCCATCTAGTGCACATATGCACGCTTGCTTGTTGGATTCATTAGTCTGGTTGGCTTCAGCCTGTCATGTTGTCTGATATCTCAGTTAGGTGCTTTGCTCTGCCCAGCAGGTCTGAGTTCATTACTGGATAGCTGGAAGGTAAGGGAAGCATTTGCTTTAGTGGGCAGGAGGGAGGATACACAGCATTCTGTTTAGCTGGTGTGCAGAGCTCAGGGGCATGATCTCAAAATCCCCATTAAACGACCTGTTAGGGGGTCAGGGCAGCACTCCCTGAGTCCTCTAAACTTGCTTAACATGAGCTTCTTCACGCAGGGGTGGTCTGCCTGGTGGTGACCATCATGTACTGGTCTGGCTGGGAAATGGGGGCTGTGGAAGCCATTTCTCTGTCTATCCTCGTTGGCTCTTCTGTCGATTACTGCGTGCACTTGGTGGAGGGCTACCTGCTGGCAGGGGAAAACCTGCCGCTGCACCATGCAGAGGTGAGCTCTTTTCCTCCTAAAGCTTTGCACACACTCCCCTTGTGCCCTTTGTACCACTCAATGCAATGCAGGATATAAGGTTTGCAGAGCAAAAGGGAATGTCTCCTGCCATCCTCACAGCACACCTGGGCAGCTGGTGTACATGGAGTCAATAAACCCAGCTGAGCATCCAGCCCATGCTCTTGTCTCTCTGTGTCCAAAGCAATGCTTTTTCCAGCCCTAGTGAAGACTGTCCTGCCTACACTCATCCTATAACTTCAGAAAATCCCATTGGCCCCGTTCAGCAAATCACAGGACCCTCTGGCCCTGTTAAAATCTTACCCTCTTTGGGAAGATGGGCACCACGAAAGCTTGGGGATCTGTGTTCCCTGGTGTAGTGTCTGTATGCACTACACCCTCCTGATGTGGCTGAAATAAGGCACTGGTGGGGGCACCGGAATCCAGCACTTAGTCTCAGCTGGATATTCACCTTGTGGTTATTTGCCTGGTGGGCTCATAAACACCAAGAAGCACATTCACACCGTGTCTCTGTCCCAGACCAGGACTCCACAAGCTAAGCCACCCTTTCAGAGCATGAAGCATCTCTGCAGCCCTTTGTGCTCATCCCTGCTCCCCATAACACTGCTGTCCCTTCTACCAGGACCCCACAGCCTGCCGCCAGTGGAGGACGATTGAAGCCATCCGTCATGTAGGCGTAGCAATTGTCTCCAGTGCCGTCACCACCGTGATTGCCACCGTCCCACTTTTCTTCTGCATCATTGCCCCTTTCGCCAAGTTTGGGAAGATCGTGGCCCTCAACACTGGAGTCTCCATCCTATACACTCTGACTGTGAGCACAGCCCTATTGAGCATCATGGGGCCGGGCACCTTCACCCGGAGCAGGACTTCCTGCCTCAAGGCTGTGGCAGGGGTGCTTCTCACCGGCCTGCTGGGTCTATGCATCTGCCTTGCCCTTCTAAAGGGTGGATTTAAGATCCCTCTCCCTAATGGGACAGCCCTGTAGACCCTATACCAAGAGCCACACGATCTGTCCTCTTATCCCTTTTTTTCTTTCTTTCTTTTTTTTTTAAAGGATATTTTTGGTAAGAAAAAAAAAAGAGGAAAAAAAAAATCCTGTTTTTTCCAGAAGTTTTTCAACTCCAGATGCACTTTATTTTCTAATGGGTTTTGCTCTAAACTTGTATTTATTTTGCAAGTGATGGATGGAAGTGACGGACAGTGAGGGCTGCCCAGGGAATTCCTCAGCCCATGAGTAGGAGGGGAGAAGGTGCCCTTCTCTCCATTTTCTTTCTGCTTTTCTTTGTTTCTGAATGAACAGAGCTTTCTGGAACCACAAAAGGTAAAGAAGTCAGGTAGGCCGTCTGATCCCTTTCAAACTGCTTCCTTTCTGTCCTTCCCATGGCCAGGGTCAGCATTGCAATGATGGCTCTTGAGGTGATGCCCTGTCCCCACACCAGGGCTGTGCATCAATACCTGAGCCTTGCAAACAGCAGTGAGCTGGAGAGGCCTGGGGAATAGCATTGCTCTGCTGTGCCCTGTGCTCAGCACTGCACAGGGCACGTTTCCCAGCTAGCTCTTATTGGGGTGGTTGTGAGATTAAAACAAGAGATTTGGGGGCAGCACCACTCGCTGGGACCTGCTTTCATTGTTAGTTGGGAATGCCACGACATTCGGCTCTCCCTTTCTTTCATAAAGGACACTGGACCTCTCACTGGGATCTCTTATGTCTATGAACAGTCACCATAACACAATTGGTGTCGCCAGGGCCCCAACCTCCTCTCCTTCTTGCCAAGGTAGCAGTGGTGTCCAGTCCCATCTCCTGCTCTGTTTGTGACTTCATCAATCTACCTCTGCTCTTGCATGGCAGAGAGAGAACTGATGGCCTTCACCTCTGTCCAAAGATTTTTGCTCCTGGACCAGGCATCCAGCTTTTAGCCTAAGGATGATCTAACCCCTGTGGCCAGGTAGAGCCCATAGCATGCATGGATAAACAGTGGGGCATTCTCTGTGGCAGCTCAGAGACGCTGCTGCGCAGACATGAAGGCAACAGAGCTTCAGCCTGAGGCTGCTGCCTGCTCAAAGCAGATGGTTTATATTAAAGTAAAATGAAATTGCAAACTGGTGCCATTAACAAGTACATTTTAAGCACCACTGATTCCATCATATTCTTAAAATTGAAATAACTAAGTGAGCGCATTGATATGCAGCACATCTGGTCCTTGGCAGAAGGGGAGGGGTCAGGCCCACTGGGAGATGCATTAAACATTATTTACAGGGATGCCAACAGAAAGAGGTGGCCAGAAAGCAGCCCGACTCCTCATTTGTTTGCAGATACCATGTCCCCGGTGGCTTTGCACTCTCTGTCTGGATTGACCTGCTTTTTAATATGGAAATGCCAGGAAGCTGGTCCCTGGTGCCAGCCACGTTCTGGGGACTGTGCTGCTGAGACGGACCAGCAGCTGCTGCTGCTTGGCTCGCTGTATTCCTGGTTTGATCCCTGCCAGTTTCTTACATCTTCATATTGTGCCATTCCTCTGAAACAAAATCAAACATTGGATCCTAAACTGGGTTCCCCAAGGGGAAGAAGGGATTGAGGACAGGGGTCTCCTTGGGCTTTGTTGATGCCAGGAGAAATCTAGAGCACTCCTACTGAAGGACAGTGAGGGTGGTGAAAGTGAGCAAACCAGACCTGATTTCTTCCTTACCATCCCATGGATTCTGTGGGATTAACTGTTCCTTGGCCCCTGTCTCTGCTCTGCCCAGCTCCTACAGGATGAACCCTGGTGAATGAATGGTTCTGGAAAGGATTTTTAACTATCTTAAACCTGTGCTTCTTTGAGAGCTGCTGTGCGGGGCTCAGCCATATTGATCTGCAAGCTCCGCTCTCCCTGATGTCTGTTGTCTGGATTTAATTACTAGTGGTGCCCTGAGCACTTGTAAGTGGCAGCAAGCACAGAGGGCAGCGTGCTGATGACATACAGCCATCTCCATGGGCGCTATGGGGGCAGAGCGTGGGAGCCCTGGTGCTGCTGCCAAGGATGCTCTGACTGGCAGCTTGACCCATATTCACCTATTGCTTCAACCTTCTTGGAGTGATTAAAGCTGATGGTTATTTCCAGGTCACCAGACAAGAGAGGAAGGTGCTGAGTTAAGCCTTGCAGCGTGTCCTTCCTGTGAGCATGGAGAAGCACTGAAAGATCTTTAAGGCATAGATCTGCTTTAATCCTGCAGAACTTAAAGCACATTCGTGCCCCAGGTATCCCACAGTTCTGCTCACTATAAAGAAGCTAATATAAGCCCCTCACTTCCAGGGTGATGCTGGGCCATTCTCAGAAAGCCAAGATTAGTTTCAAAGAGGTGGAAAACCTTTTGTGCCTCTGGGTTCTGATTTAGCAGTGTCTGATCTCAGACAAAAATAACAGCATTCTTAGCACCCAACAGGTTCTGTCCCATTTTCTGGTGCAGGAATAGGGAAGGACTAACTGCCAGTCTTTCTCATCATCCCTGGTTAGCCCAGGTACAGTCAGAGCAGTAGGGCACTCTGGCACAAGCAGAGTCCTTGTTTGCCCAAGGCACTCCATGGCTGGAGTGATTCAGGAAGGAAAAGACTGAGGTAGGTATAGCAGATGATTTGCAAAGGCATAGTGAGGAGATGGTGTCCCTTCAGCAAGAGGCAGAGTTAGGATGGGACTTAATCCAGGTTGTAGTAGAAGAGCCAGGAGACTATCCCAGATTATGCTTTCCAGTGCAAAGAACCACTGGACATTGATAAGCTGAGAGTTTGATGGTCAGAACACTTGGCTTTTAGATCTAGAGTCATAGAATACCCTGCAGAGTGAGAGAGACACAGAAGTGGAGCCCAGCCTCAGTGGAGACAGTAAATCAGTGGCAGATGCACACATCCATCTCCCTGGCATTAGAAAATATTCATAAAATTATAGGGGTAAGAAAATGGATGGGTTTATCCGAGCAAGCATGAAGGTGGGGCTGACAGCCCTGCTGGGAATCAGTGCTCTGAGGTAGATGCTTGTAGCAATAAAAAGCAAAGGCTCACCTGTCTGGCGCTGCTCCAGGAGCAGATGCTTGCCCTTAATTAATTCCTCCCACATCTCTACCCATCTTCTTTCTCTGATGACTCCTCTGTTGCCCAGAGCATCTCTTGGGCCCCCATTGCCTTGCTGTGCAAGGTTCCGCCTTCTTAGTGGTACCTGCTTTTGCTTAAGATGTTCACAGATGCTGAACTAAGTTATGCTGGGGAGAATTTCTTAGGCAGGGGAATCTAAGGTGCTAAAATCCTTCATATAAAGCTGCCAGTTTTGATGTGTTTAAATAGTCAAACGCAGCAGCCCATTGTCATGGAAATATTTCATCCTGGCTTGACTTGGAAGAGAATGTGCTCTTTTCCCATCTCAAAACAATCTTATTGCTGCAATTATAAAAGAAACACACACAGGTTCTCAGTTACAGCACAATGCAATGAAATATTTGTTATCTGCCCACTCCTTTTTTCTTGTCTAAGTTCTGTTTTGAAGGATACCTGCTGAAAAGTGAATGTCTCAGGATGGAGAGCGGGTAGTTTCCTATCAAACAGAGCTGATGCTGTCCTGACAAGAAGCCCTCAGCAGTCACAGAAGGGCATCTGCTGCTCCTTGCCTTTAGAACAGACACTGGTGAGAATAGGACTCACAGCAGCTTTGGAGCAAAGAGGAGCAGAGCTGAGGTGCTTTTCAAAGATCAGTGTCAGAAGAAGAAATAGACCCAGGTCTCCTCACTCCATTCCTTTGCTTTTGTTGCAGTGGCTCTTGTACTGGGCTCACACTGTATACACTCACACTATACAGGCAATGGGGACATGAGGGTTGGCCACCAGTTTCAAAGGCTGCAGATACTGGGAAGGGATCAGTGGTTGTGTTGGGCTGTGATCTCTGTCCCAAGCAAAGCCAGCCTGGATATTATCCCCAAGGAGAAGGATGGCATCCTTACAGAGCTGAATGAGCAATCTGGCTGCAGGGGTCTCCTGAGACCACTGACTTGTCTCTACTGTAACAAACCGGGATGTTGCTTTATGTCACAGAACCTCATTTTGCCTTGTCCTGCACTGAATCTTCTTACCCTCTTGGAAGGTTATAAAAGGCCTGTTTAAACACAAGATACACATAAATGTGTCCCCACTGTCCAGCAGGAAAACTGTGCTGATTGATTTGCAGCCAAGCAGGGCAAGTCTCTTAGTAATCACCAAAATCACTGCTCACCCTGGATAGCATGCAAGCCACAGTTTACGTTATTCTGTTTCAAAGCCCTTTGCTAACTCCTATTGCTCGGCTTCATACCCAGGTCCTGGAGTTGGAAACTCTCAGTGCCTATACATCAGAATGGGGGTGTGGGATGCATCCTCGACTCCATTCCTCCTTGGGGCAGCAGTGGTGGTGATGGGAGGCAGAGCAGCAGGCAGGAAGGTTTGCAGGGAAGAGAGCAAAGAAGATGGATGATGGGGGTAGAGGGGAGCAGACCTTTAGCATCGGTTCTCAGAGTGATGTAGCACAATTCGCAGTGTACCGTATGCGTGTTACTTTTGTAAGTCGTCTCCTACTCTCCCTATTTTCAATGTTCCTTGATTTTTGGAGACTGTTGTAAATAAAAGATTTTGACACTGACTCGTTTGGCTCCCTTGCTATGCACCATATTGCAGATAGGGTAAGACAATGTTCCAGCTCCATGGAGGGCTGGCTCAAGTGAGGTCTTCATCCAGGTTCATCTGGGGCTCTTTTACTCCTCTAATGCATACAGGTGGAGGTGTGTGTGCTTCAGGCTGAAAGGCAGCAGCTGGTAAACCGCACCATGCGCAATTGCTCCCAATGGGATGGGTGAAGCTACAAGTGGTTTAGGCAGGCAGTTGAAGTGGCCTCTGGTTTCCATGTGAAAGACTCTGATTCTGGAATATGTGGTTATGAAGTAACAATAAGGGCTGCTAAGTGGTAAAGAAGGCCTGGGAGGAGGTATAGATACCACTACATCTGTGATTTTGAGTAGCCAAGAGGGGACGTGGTGGTTGTGAGGGTCGCGGTGCCTGTAGTGGCCCTATAGCACATGGGCAGTGAGGTGAGTCACATCCTCTTCCACATCTGTCCAGCAGCCTCAAAGAGCAGAATTAGGTGTGAGGGCATCCCAGCACAGATGGGATGAGCTGAAACCTGGCACTGAGCATCGCAGTTCAGTTCTTTATAGCAGAAAGGCAGCTGTCTCTGCTCTAACACTTGTTAGCTGATGTTCAGCGTTAGATTCATGTTAGCTCCAGGTGTGGGTGCTGGTATCTCATTAGCCACCACCAAAGAGTTCTGCAGCTTTGTCAGAGCACTGCAGGTGGGGGCTGGTAGGTGATTAATAAGTTCCCCTCACACCCCAATGAGGTGATAAGGAGTTATTTGCCTGACCCTGGGAAGTGCAGAGGGGTTGAGCTTTTAAAGCAGCTGTATGGAAGTGGTCTTCCTTAAACCTGAAACGACCAATCTCTTAGTGCTGAGTGAGAAGTACAGGTTGACTACAAGGGACCTGACTTCCAGCCTAATGGCTGACTCTTGGGAGCCTTTCCCAGTGTCATGGCCTGGGTTTCCCTTGAGCCATTTGCAGGCTAATAAAGGACAATGAAGAACGATCCAGGTAAGTGATAAAGCATTATACAAGGTGATGCCTGAGCCTGGACTCAAGTTTGTTGCCTGTGTTAAACACACCTAGTCCAAAATGTTCCACGCTATGGGACTGATTCAGTTCTTGAGCTGCCCCTTGGTGGTGTACAGGATCTGTTGCCTTTGGGTTTTTCTTTCCAGCTCTTTATTTGGAGAGTGAAAAGTTCCAGGCCAGATAAAGTCCTTAGTAAGCTGCAAGGCTGTGCAGAAGGTAATGACACGGTGGTGCTTTTATCGTGGTTTGTGCCTTAATCTACTTCTGCCTTTAGGTCTTAGCATGGAGTGACACTGTGCTGCTTCAGTTGAAATAAAAGTCTGATCAAGCAGTGTGAAAACAGGAGCAGCTTTTTCTCTTCTGTGGGTGCTATTGAGCTGGCTCTGATATTACTGATGGACCCCAGTGCTCCCTCTGTACACTCTATGGGGTGTTCCTGAGGCTGGTGTAAATGTACACGAGGTCTGTCCCTGCTTCTAGCGTTCATGTACCTTTCAAAGGAGTTGTTATAGAGGAGCTGAACGGTACACTCAGGCTATTGTGAATGCTTCCAATGACAGCGATGATAAATCACAATATCTTGCCACTGCTTTGTCTGTACATCTTTAAGCCTTTTTTTTTCCTGCCCCAGAAATGGAAGCGACATCTGTGTCTAATGTGTCAAGGCTGTGACCTCAGTGAAATCCCCTGATGGCTGCTGCCACGATGTACCCTGCATCACCTAAAGCTGCTCTGCAAAGACACTGCCTTTGCTGTACCAGCTGTCAGAGGGAGGGCACCCCTTGAGCAGGCAGCCTTGCAGTGCTCCAGGGCACCTACCTCTGTCTAGGGATGCGGGAAGGCTGCTGGCTCCTTGGGGTATAGGTTAGGCTGGCTGCAATTGAGCTTGCATGGCAATAGAAAGTATGCTCTGAGCTGCCCCAATGTGTGCTTGGGCATCTGGTGTGGTGACAGGTCATCTCTGGCTCCATGGTATGCTGTAACCCAACTATTTGCTTCAGTGGCCTTTGTTTTTTTAGCGGTTTAAAGCTGATTGTTTGTGCAGAGGGTAATAAACTAGAGATAAGAGCATGCCTCTAACTCTGGAAAGCATGGCAGGCACAAGATCAAAGACTTAGCTAAGCATTTCATTCTATTCTACCCAAGGTAAGCATCATAAGTTCCTGGAAAAGCCTGCCAGTGCTGTCTGGAAAGCTTTCTCTCTGCTGTCTGATCATCTGAGGCTGGTTTCTGATAAAGGTGACTGCAGAAAAGCAGATACAGCTCCTTCCAGATGCATGGAGACACTTAAGTTCCTCCCTCAGCACTGACATCATTCCTGTTGGGTTTGAGAGCTGCTGGCTGGCTCAATACCAAATGCTCCCTGCCCACACAGCAGCTGCCTTTCTGGCACTGTGTGGTCAATCTCTGTGCCCTGGCAGTGTTGTGATGTGGGGAGATACAGGATGGAGCTGGTATGGCTATTGCAATGGGATCAGTGCCTGGAGCTGGGCATGCAGCATTGGGCCAGGGCTGCTCAAAGGACCCAGACTGAAAGGGCTGCTGGTGACTGGCCACTAACCTCATGTGTGCTCTGTGTTTTGCAGTCCTATTTATTAGCACTTAAAACTTGCTGTCTCTGCTCCAAATGGAGTGTTTACAGCATTGACACAAACAGCTGTCCCACTCAGCCAGATAGTAACAAATGGGAGCTCTGGCTGGAATGTTATTTTGCTGCAAGGGGGTAATACATCTTATTACTAAACAATGAAGTTTGTGATGGATGGTGACGAGGCTCTTTGCTGTCTTGCTTGATGCTCACACTGAGAAATAAACGTAAAACCTAAGATGTTCCCAGGGATCTAGGCAAGGCCTTGCATTGTGCTTGGTTAGAGACAGCTTTGAAGTACCCTGATGTAAGAGCCTTTGCAGCAAGCTGCTGGTTTTGCTGCCTTCTCTCCACAGTGGATTAGCTGGGAGGGATTTGGAGGCCTTTTTCTTCATATAAATCCAAGCCAAACATCCAGATTCAGCCCCTGATGTGTTCCAACTCTGGATCTGGACTTTGCTTATGGTTGGGTCAGGGTCAGCACAATGGATGCTAACAGCTTGATATGCTGGTGGAAATGGGGACATGGCCCCCCAGGGGGGTTATGGGGGCCACTTGGTTATGAACCACTGAATGAGCACCTGGGGAAAGGACTGGGTCAGCCTTAGCAGCACAGGTGAAGGCAATTCAGCTGTGTGACAGGAAGGGGTGGAGTCTGGCTGCATCTATCTCAGACCCCACTTAAGGGCTGACCCCCACTGGGGAAGGGTCTCCTAGAGATCCCTCCTTGGTGGAGCTTTCTCCTGCAGACCTGGAGTCTTCTGATATGTGTAAGCAATCTTCTTTTCTCCTCTTATAGCACCTTTCTGTTGTGCCGATCCTTCTGTCATTATGTCTCAAGTGAAACACCTTTTCTTGTATTGAACTGTTCAATTGCTGTGTGGAGTAGTTATGGTTATTTAGGGTGACAGCGGTCCTCCTGAAGGCCATGTGTTTGATCCTGCTGCCCCAATTTATGTGGAAGGCTGTAAGCCAGAGCTTCTCTGAGCAGAGAGCTGGAACAGGCTGTATGCTCGCTTAATGCCGATGCAAAATTGAATGTTTTTCAATGCAAAGGCGCTGAGCTATTCTGATCGCCTGCTTTCCTCTCCTTCTAAGCACCTACAGCAGCAGCAAAGCTCAAGGCTGTGCAGGTGGGTTATCTGCAACTTGGACTCACTACAGAGACATCAGTGGGCTCTTGGACTGAGCCCTATAGGAGCTGCAGGGGATTATTGGCTGCCTCAAAGCTGTGTGACTCACAGATCTCCTCTGCATGCCTTCACCCACATGCGTTTCCCTTTGTGCTGTTTCTAAGCATAAGGGCTGCTGGATTTTCTGCTCTCCCCCACCCCAACCATATTTTTCTTTAGTTAAAAAGAGCTGTGAAATGATTGAAACAGGTGATACTGTGATTTCCCAATGGTGTAAATATATTCAGGCCACAAATAGGGCAAGCAAAACAGACCGGTTGGAGCTGCCTACCTCCTATTCTGAGGGTCTATAGGCAGAGGTGCATGGTATGAGATGAAGCACAACGGGCCTGATAGCAATGGAGACTGGCATGGAATATGTGAGTGACACTGGTAGCGTCTGGAAGCCAATTAAAGCTTATTTAAAATATTAGCATATCAGCAGGCAGGGATTCTTCCGACTGGATTGGTTTCAGTAGGGGGTTGGGGAATAGGGCCAGTGTTCAGCTGGCAATCATTCTTTTAGACACGATTGCATTCATCACTTGACTTGCCAGGGCACTGCTTGAGGAGGCTGTGTCCCTGGAAGGGGATTCCTAGCACTGCACTCCTGCTGCAGGAGCTGTACCAGTGAATGGCAGTGCAGGGTATGAGTTCCCACTTGGGAGCCATGAAAGCAAACAACGAAGCAGCTCTGGTTTTGTGACAGTGTGTGTTTGTGGACTGGATGAAGGAGGGAGAAAGCTTTAAAAGAATAATCCCTGCTTTTCCCTGTTAAGTTCTCCCTGGTATATATTTATATTTAGTGTCTATTTAGAAGTGAAGAGGAGAGGGCTGGGAAAGTGTTTTGCTGGGAGAGAGTGGGTTTGTAATTCAGGCAGATTCAAAGCCAGCCTTAAATAGAGCATTAATGGACTGAGGGGTTGAAGATTGCAGTCTTCTATTTTGGTGATAATGGAGCTTTCTGTGTGTGTCAGCTGCTGCTCACACACAGGGGCTGTTGGTCACTGCATAGAAGGACTTTCACTTATGTACTTACCTGCAGTGAACAAGCATTCCTGAGAGTCTTCCTGTTATTTGGGGTATTTTGGGGTCAAGTCCTATAAAACATGTGCAAAAAGAGGGAGCAGAGCTGGCTTACTCATGATGTGCCAGGGTGAAACAAGTAGCACTGTGCTCCTGTGGGTCTGTGCATACCCACACTAGTAGTAATGAAGTTGGCAGGAAAAGTTGGCCTCTAATAACTCCATATCAGCAGAGAAATCATAGTGTGCTCCCCAGACAACAGACTCATTTCCTGCTGATGCTTTGGCCAGCGGATCTGTCACTCAAATATCTGCTGAGGGGATGAGTCTGTGTCTGCTGGAGTCCTCACCAAGGAGGAACAAGGAAGATGGGGAGGTGACCTGGACTTGATGTGTCCATTGCTGCACTCTAAGGAGTTTTGCCTCAGATAAATGCAAACAGACTTGGAACCAATTTTGTTCAAGGACATGAACAAGCACTCAGAGGGGCCTTTTTTCCCCTCTTACCATGACTTCTCCTCTAATTACTGGGATGAATGTGTAAACCCTCACACCGAAGGGTTCACAAGAGTCAGTTTACTCTCATTTTACCATTTCTTGGCATAAAAAGCATCGTATTAAGCAGGTTTTAAGGTTTTCTCACCCAGAGACGTGGATTATAAAGCTTCAGAAATAACCTGCATCTGGAAAAGCCGATTAATAAGACAAAAATTCTGATGTCACTCTCTCATAAATTAACAATTTATAGTTAATTTACGGTGCTCGTGTCATTAGGCAAATGGACTTTAAATTGATTTCAAATTAGTGGGTTAATGATTTCCCGCAGGTAGTGTTTCTATGGGCAGCATTCATGGTGGCTTTTCTAGTAGAGGGGTAGGTGTGGGAGCAAACCACTGCCTCGGTAATTGAGGCAATAATTGGAGTGGTGGTCACATTCAAATGCAGTATTGATCTGCAAGAAAGAAGTGCTGACTATCTCCATCACTGTGGCAAATAGGGGGTGGGACTCTGGGAAAGATTGCAGACTTTGCACATTTCTTGTATAATAACTTTTTTGGTACATATTAACTCCAGCTGGTGCACTGAGGTAGCCAATTGATATGGTATTGTTAAATAACCTTGTGGTTTATAGGAATAATTATGCAGCTGAGTTCTAATTATAGCTGTGAGGGAACAATATGTGCCCAAATTGATTAAAAATAGGGTGATGATTACATGGCTTCTGTGCTGTTGGGTTCAACTCGGACTCAAAGCAGAATCCAGCTCAAGTGTTGCCACTTCTCCAGTGTTAGCTTCCATCCTTGTGTGGTTTTCCTTTTTGTTTGTTTTTTCCTTTCATTTTGACCTGTCTGCATGTGTTGTACATGCTCTGGGGGATAGGTTGACTGGCTCAGGTATGTATAGAATGGCTTTGGTTGGAGCAGACCTTAAAGATCATCTAGTTCCAGCCTTCTCCCCTAGACTTGTTACCTCCCACTGAATCCCAGTGAAGCCCCATTCATCCCAACTTCAATGCCTGCAGGGATGGGGAACCCATAGACTTCTCTGGGCAGCATTGCCTCACCATCCTCTGAGTGTAATATTTCTTTCTAACATCTAATCTAAATCCCCCCCTCTTTGAGTTTAAAGCCAATCCCTCTTGTCCTGTCGACACAGGGAGCTACAGTCGGTGTCCTTTTGGAAGGTCAGCAATTGATATCTCATCTTGGTTGACTGTTAGTTGCCATGAGTCCAGGCTCATTTCATGTCACTATAGGAGCAACTCCAGTGGCATGGTTAGCAGCCTTAGTGTCTGAAATGGGGCTGTAAGGATGAAGTGAACGGACTCTTTAGCAGGAGCTGTTGTGATAGGACAAGAAGTTGTTTCAGACTAAAAGAGGGGAGGTTTAGACTCTATATAAGGAAGCATATATATATATATATAATGTAATGCCATAGAGGTGGTACAGACACCCAAGGTCAGGGAATGGGGCTCTGAGCATTGATGGGGCTGTGGGTGTCCCTGCTCAGTGCAGGGCTTGGACCTGATGGCCTTGAGGGTCCCTCCCAACTCTATGATTTCCGTAGGCATATGCTGGCATTAATAAATTGATGATGTGAGCTTGTGTCTCATCACCCTAATACTGGAGGCATAAAAAACACTAATGAATTCCTCCTCTGGGAGATGAAGACTTATTGTCCCAGCCCCGTGGCTGGAGCAGGGAAAGATGCCTGCCCGAGGTTATGAGATGAAGTGTTAGCACAGCAGGGAAGGGCACTTCTCTCCTGTTGATGTAGTGCTGCCTTCTGTGAGCCCTGCTCCTCCTGGTTGTATTCCATAGTGTGATGTGGGACAACTCTGTGGTCTAAATTGGCAACGCTCTGAGCAGTGCTATGGGCACTGTTACTCACTGCCACGCATGGGGAGGCTGAATGCTGTGGAGGATTACATTTGGAGCACGACAGCCAGTAACTCATGAATTAAATGGCTGTGGAAATGGATTTTGTTGGCAGTACATATTTGTGGAGTGCAGTGTCTCTGTGGCTGCCTGTTTACACAAACTCTATTGCTTCCAAGCTTTGTATCATGAAATTAAATTCCTCTTGCATTAAAAATTTATGTTGGATAGAGAAGATCAGTGTATTGAAACTGGGTGAGAACATCCCCCTCTGTGCACATACACACCTCATTTAGATGAACCTCTGCTATGAATACCAGCTGATGATCCATATCGTGCGAGATAAGGTTTGTAATTGCCTTCTATAAGAAGCAGAAAGGTGCCCTTAAATAGGGGGCAATCCCTCTAAAGATGAAATTCATACTAACTGAGAACTTCTTACTGCGTCCCTCGCATCTCGCATGCTCCAGAGGTGTTGAAAAGGCTTTAGGGAGAGATTTATGGGAAGGTGCCTTCTCACAATATGTTATTTTGGCTTCAAGGACACTGAAATTCTATCGCTTACAGCACAGAGCTACTCATGTCAGTACACAATTCAGCTCATAATTACAGCCTTTCATCTTATTAGCATATGTAAGAGTTTATATAAGTTTTATCCAAACGTTTTTAATTCATTAGGTGTTCTTGTATCTGCTGTGCCCTGGGGCATAAGGAACACTCTGCACTTGTTTTTTTATGGAAATTAGACCTTAAAGATGCCCATAAATCCATAGACATGCTTCTACCATTTAAAAATGATGCCATAAGATGCGTACAGTGAGGGAGGTGAGGATTTATAGCACCGCGTTGGTAGAATGCAGTTTATTTTGTATGGAGTGTTGCAGGAGAGTAAATAGAGCAGCTCGTCTTACAGTGAGTCAACTTGAGAAGTCTGAGGGGAGAAAAGTGGAATGAAGAGGTGGGGAATGAAAGGGAAAGGAGTTATGGGGACAGTGGAGGGGAGCAGCAGCTTGAAGTAGGAACCCAAAGTAGGGTGAGGGAGGGGAGAAGTATAGGAAGACCTGTGGGGTGAGGTGTTCAGCATCATGGCAATGCAGACCCCTATAGCCAGGCTTAGTGCTGCTGCTGGAGGAGATGGCTGTGAGCAAAGAGCTGTGGCAGTGCCTGCATGGCATAGAGGGACCCCCAGCCCTCCCTGCAGATAGACACGTTGCTGCTGGCTGTCAGTGGAGGTGCTGCACGACTTGGCTTTTCCTGGTGCATGTGTTTTCCATGGCCAGGTGGCAGCTGAGCATCTCTGTATGAAATGCCTTTCTCCCATTAAACTGCAGGCTATTTATTTCTGCTTTCTTGGCTGGGGCTGCACACTCTGAGTCTAGAGGAGCTGTGACCTGAAGGGACCATCTGTTTCTCTTGCTGGCAAGCAGGAGGGGTGAGGGGGGGGTCATGAAGGAAGGCCTCAGGACCTGCAGTGCTGCTGTTCCCCATGCCTCCTCACTGAGCACTTAAAGAAAAATAGGATTATTACTGTTTTATTCTTGTTATTTCTCTGGCAGCTGAAATGGGAGTCAGGCTGTTTTCTCCCTGCAGATGGAGAGGTTGGGGACAGACTTGGGAACACTGACCTTCAGAAGGGCTTTGTTTGGCAATAGACATGAGATTGCTGGTGGTCAGAGCGTTGGTCACCATCTTCAGGAACCCCCAGGAAGGTTTTAGGTCTAAACCCACAAAGCTGAAGGCTTCCTCTCTAGGAACCTAAATGGCAGCTTAATGCTTTGCCTGATAGCAGCCTGTGAATGAAAGGCTCAGCCCTGCAGTGCTATCTGCAAGTATCTGTCACTCTCCATATTTAGCGAGAGCAGAGAGTGGGAGATACAACCTCTGATTAATGCCTCCTGGGAGTTTCTGCAATATTGTTTTGCAAGCAATTGTCATTTAACATTAAGGTAAATACCTAGCAGCTATGAACTAGAAAGCCTTTCTTCCTTTCTTTGGGCCTCTTGGTTTCACAAGCTCTGGATGATGTTAAAACCACATCTTTTCATCTTCCAGCACTGCAGCTGCACTGCTGGTACTGCAGAGCTCACCCTGAGCTGACAGCAGCTGCCTGCACCATGCTGGGTTGTGGGTAGATGCTCATTGCTGTGATGGCCAGGAGGGGTTAAAATGGAAAGGTGCTTCTGCCCCTTTTACCTCTGGCTGGCACAGTACTGAGTCACTGGGTATGTAAATGAGTTCCCTTTCATTAGAGATCTCAGCTGTAAGAAAACACCATTAACTCCATCAAGGCTCATCTCTTTTAATACCTGTGCTCCCCTTGGACACATCCAAGTTTCTCGGCTAATGATTTCATAGCAGACTCTGGTGGCTTTTACTTAAGGAAGTTGCTTGAGACGCCACTCCTAATATTCTTTCCCCCGTTTCTAAATGATGTGAAGTCTTTTAATTCTTATTGCTCCTCTGAAATGTTTAGTGCCCACCTCTCTTCATCCCCTCATCTGGTTCTCATAGGCATAACCCAAGCAGACTAATGGGGTCATAGAAACCTGCAACGCACTCATTCTCACTGCTGTGTTGGAGATGAAGTCTTGTGGTTCTGGGATCACTGCAAGTGATAATAGTGCCAGTCCCACCCCCGTGAAGGTGGTGGAAGCTTTCTTCAATGAAGGGCAACACTCCTTTTACATCAGCCCCCTAAAGGCCAGCACTGTGTTTTGTTTGGGGTCCTTCAGAGAACTACGAGCAATTACTGATGCACGAAAGCCACCACTGCCCGTGCTTTAACAGCATTGCAAATGACACTCATAAATTCACAGCATGGCTAATTGTTGTTTTAAGGAATAGATGTACTTTAAGGGGGGAAAAAAAAAAAGAATTAATCTGTAAACACTCCGGTGCCCTGCTGAGCAAAGAGCTGTTCATCTTGGGGTGAGGAATAGCCTTCCAGGGCAATGGGATTAAAGATGTAAACCTCATTGTGAAGGGAAAGTGAGATGCTGGGCAGGCTGCTTTGTTAATTCGCAAGGCTGCTGTTGCTCCTTAAGAAGGTTTCTGCCCTTCAGCTGTCTCGAGGCCATCCTCAGGATTAATGGGAGACCCAGGAATGAGTCTCAGCCCAGAGCTGCCCCATCCTGCATGCAGGGCAATCAGTGGGGGAGCACCTGTTTGCTTAAGGGGTGTCAGGCTTTCATTGCTGGTGCCTTAACTAGTCTTGAGCTCCCCCCTTTTAGCCCTGTGATTTCCCAAAGCCCATCACTTCTCATGATGCCAACTTCACCTTCAGATACCACTGCCCCATTCCTCCCATTGCTGAGCTCTGTTTGCAAAAGACAGTCCCTTTAAAACAGCACTTTGCTTCTGTGGTGCCATCATTCTTCTGAGCCTTTCTCACTTCATTCCTAATTGGATCTTCCGTACTCAATTGTCTTGATCAGTGGAAATGTTGTCAGGATGAAGCTTTAGGGGTTTTTTTTTCCCCTTACAATGATTTATTGTATTCTAATTCTGGTTTCAGTGTTCAGGTTTCGCTTGGCAGGGATATGAGACTTGCAGGGGGAGGCAGTGTGGGTATAAATAAAATAGCTGCTCCCTCTCAGGGTCTGCTCTTCATTACTCCTGGTGTAGCAGAGATGAGGATCTGGCTGCCTGCAAATTGTTGAGGCTGTAGCTTTCGGGACACTAAACAGGCAATGTATGTGCATTTTAATAATTGTAACCTTCACAGCTAGCACAGTTTCTGCTGAGTGTGCAGAATGTAAACCTGCATGATAATAGCTGGGAAGGTTGTTTGTGGTAGGTCTTGATGTAGTGTTTGGATTGGGCTTTGCTTTGCTACAGGATGATCTGGCCAGGCTTTGGAAGGGAATGGTGAGCTAATTGAGCATTCAGCAAATAACAGCTTTCAAAAGGTCCTTGTCTAGTGAGGTAAGAGGCACCTCTGAAAACATGCCTTCATTGGTTAGCACATAAAACAGTGCCCTTGTTGGCTGAATGGGATGCTTGAATTATAGGTAGTAATATTGCTTTGAGCTTTGCAAGTGCTCTGCATAATGAGAACACTCTCTGCCCTTCCTTGTGATGCTGAGGGGAAGCAGTTAATGACACTGAGGTTCCCGTGGCTTTGGCCTTCAATGCAAGGTTGGAGCTCTACTGAAAGCACTGCCTCCTGCCCAAGTCCAGCTTCTGTAAGGACTTGCATGGTGCAAGGAGCTTTGGTGCAAATGCATTTTGCTGCAGAGATTGGTGCTGGATGGTTGTTGTGAAGATTTGACACCATGCAAAATGAGGGCTGATGGGAATTAGACCTTGAAGCATGCAGCCTGCTTTATTTGGGTGTCAGCTGGGGTTTTGTGCCTGGCTGCAGTGACTCCTGTTGTCACAGCTGCTCTTTAAAGGGGAAAAAGCTGCATAGCCTTCCTAAAGGGAATACTTCAAATGTGAAGTCAGGCCAGGCTTTCATGTAAATAATGCAGCCTGTACCTTTGCTGGAGTGGAGCTTTGTACAGTGTATGTTCTCAGCTGGCAGCTACCATTGACCTTTCTGGGAGAGGGAGAGGAAAGGTCTCCCCAGGGGGTGTAGTGCTGCTTTTAGAGTCTGTTCCTGCACAAAAATGGGGTGAGAACAGTCTCAGGGCACAGAAGGGGCTGATTCTGATGTGCATGTGGCAGGTAACCCCACTTCCAGAGGACCCGGGGCCTGACCTGTTTGCTGAACTGAGCCAGAGAACCTTGTCTGTGCTACTAAGCCAAGTGTTGCTTTGTTATGGGGAGAAATAGGCAACAGCTTCAGTCTGCTGTAGCCTCTAGGTTAAAGCATGTTATGGTAGAAGTTCAGTGCATGGAGAGGCAGGGGGGAGCTGGGGGCCTCCATCTGGCTCTTTGCAATAGGTCAGAACAGCCTGAAGGAGGAAATACCATCATCCATCTCCTCCCATCCCTGATCTGTTCTTAAGGAGCTGCTTAGAGAGCTGTGGATGCTCCATCCTTGGATGTGCCCAAAGCTGTTGCTGGGTGTCCACCAGCCCATGGCAAGAAGTTGGAGCTCAGCTCTATGGCTGTCATTCCAGTTCTGAATGCTCAGTATTATTTTGAGGACACGCAGAAAAGTTATGGTTGATAATTCACTCCTGTTGCCTCCATCAACAAGCATGAGAGTGAATCAAGAACAAATGCACTGTTCTGACCCTGGTCATCTTGCAGTCAACTTTCCCACCTGCTTTCATCTCTGTCTTATGTTACTTTCTAATTAATACCTTCAGGCACACGGTTTAGCTGCTGTCTGAATCCCAGTGCATCAACCCTTTGTGTAGTTTATCTGTGGGAACAAAAGGCCCTTATTATGACACTGTCTTTGTGGCTGGTGCGTGGGAGTGTTATGGTGTGCTGGGGGAGGGTAGGGGAATGGGCTGCTTTGTGATCACAAATCTGAATCCATCCTCTGTATTAACGTAGCGAGTCTTATTTTCTTTACACAAAGGAGCCCAAGAAATAAGAGGTTTAGCTTGTCATCTATATATATAGAAAGAAAGAAAGGTGATTCTATGCTGTGGCATTGGATGCAACTTGAAGTGCACAGCTCATTCCTGTACCCAGGGCGCATCCACAGAGGGAGAGCTGTGGGTGAAACCATGTTTAGAGTGGAGGAGACCAGCAGTGCAATAGGAGTGAGGCCTCTGTTCATAGACAAAAAGGAGCTGGAGCACTGCAAACCACAAGCTGGGAGCATCCAGCCTGTGTTCATCCTTGGCATCGCTCTGGTTACCCTGCAGTGAAAGCTTTTGGCTGAGTACGTGGGAAAGCAAACTTGAGTGGAACCAGCAGAGCAGGGGCTGCCTGCAGAGCAGGGACCAGTGTGTGCAGGGAGCTGAAACACAAAGCACCTCAATGACATTTCCCTCAGCTCCCACAGGAACTGCTGGTTTATGACAGTGAGCAGCAGGAAACTCAGCAACAATTTCTCCTTTGACATTTAAATTGCAGGCAGTGTTTCCAATTAAGTTTCCCTTTTGTTGTTTTCTTTATTAGATGTTGTTTCAGGTGTATTAGGCGTTTTATTTTATTAAGGCTATTATTATCTGTTGTTGAGGCTGGTAGTGGTGCAGGATTTGCTGATGTTTGGTCAGAAAGGTCTCAGAAAGCACTGCCTGCTCTCTTAACATTTGGGAGCGCACAGGACTTTGCTATCAGAGCCACGATTGTCTTTAAAGCTCTGCCTCTAGTGGGACCTGCAACCCCAGCAAGTTCTGGAGATCTCTGGGGCTATTTAACCACATTGGCCATGACTTGTAGGGTCTTTGTCCTGGTGGAATATAGTGGGACCTCAGGGAAGGATGCCCAGGGAAACCCCAGACTCGCTCTTGGAATTGCCTTTCAGAGAGTTATATTGCTGAGCCCAGGTATTTCCTGAGCTTTGCTTTACATCTGTTTCATTCTGCTGCCTGGATGAAGGTTTGCTTTCTTTGTGATGAAGGATGTTCTCTGTCAGGGCTCTTAATCTCTGAGGCTGTCCTGATAATCATACAGACCTGGAAGGGTAGGAAAGAAGGAGGATGCAGCTGGTAAGGCAGAGAGCAGAAGGCTGAAGGAGAATGAGATGTTAGGGCTCCTAGCAGAAGGACTGGGAGATGATGTGCAAGGATTTAGCCCTATGTCTCTTCTCTGTGTCACTGGGGTGGGGGGTTTAGATTGGAGACAGCAAGGCTAAGGCCTGTAGCATTACTGTGAGTGAGCAGGGGGGATCAGCTGCATGGCTGTTCCAGGCTTTACAATGAGTTGTTTCAGGGATTTCACTTTGTAGGGAGCTGTGTAGTTAAATCCCCTTCAGCTTATTTGACTGGTGCTGTTCATGTAAGTTACATCATCCTGCTAGGGATAGCTGTGGTCCTGGTGTGTTAGGAGAGATGAATGCCCTTTGCTACAGCAGGGTTCTTGAGAGCTAATGCTGCTGCCTTGCTTACTCTGAAGGCTTTTGGGAAGCAGGAGAAAGCAGACTTGGAGCCTCTTGCACCAGTAGTGATGGGTTACATGTCTGAGCCGGTGCAGCTCCTCTAGTAGCATCAACCAAGCAAGACAAGGCTCAGTTCTCTCTCCTTCATGTTGTTACCCAGCAGCTGATCGGACTCCTGCTGTTAAGGGCATCTGTACCCTCAGGGTAGAACATTGCTCCAATCAAACTCAGTATTTCTGCTGATGTTCTTTGTGTCTGCATAACATCTTCTGCGTCCAAGTCCCAAAGCCCTTATGAGCCTTCACTATCTGCCTTTTTTTATCACATCCTTGTGGGGTAATATACTTCCTCAATTTAGAGATAGGCGCTTCAAGGCACAGAGAGGCTAAGGTCAAGAGGAGAGATGTGTGGAGAATGGTAATACGGACCAGCAAAGCATTTTGATGCTGAGATTTCTCGTGATTCTCAAGAACCCAAAATGCTGAGTGACGTGTGCCTTTGCAAACCTTCCTGGCCACAAGTGCGGCTCCCTCCTTGCTGATCCAAGGTGAAGTGAGAGGAGCACTGCTCCCAGGTGCCACCATTAGCATGGCATGGGACTGTCCAGCTCAACAAGAGGAGATGCACAGCAGGAAGGAACTGCAATTTATTGAGGCACAGACTTAAATGAATTGGTTCATTTATAAAATCAACCTCTCCAGGCTACTTAGCTTTTCGATGTCTCACCAGTATTTAATTGTCTTAACTTGATCTTAATAGAATTATTAGGTTTTATATCTCTGTAGATCTTGAGATTTATTTCCCAGCTCTCAATCTATTGGCCTGTGGCAACACTTCTGCTTAGCTTTGATTTGCAGGGGGGAAAAGTTATTAGGCCAGCGAGCTACTTCTGCGTTAGCAAATGGAATGGTTCCTAATCAGCTCATCTGTGTTTTGTGCTGCAGACTTCAAATGAAGCATTGCTTTGGCATTATTTGCTGCAGTGGATGTTGTCTTGATGAGTTAATTGTTTCCCTTTCTCAACCTGGGATGGCAGAAATGGCCCCTGGGTCTGGAGTTTGCTGTTGGCCTTCTGTGTATTCACCTCTCTGCTGTTGTGAGCAATGTGGAGGTGTGTGTGAGAAGGGCACTATGGCTTTGTTGTGGCCAAGTGCTGCATATGGGGTATGGGTACTTCTCATTTGCTCAATGACTGTGGTTAAAACAACTCACTGCCTGCGTCAATAGGCTGCCAGCAAGTACAGTTCTGGCTGAGAAATGAGAGATGGACCCCATATCTTTGGAGATTGTGCTTGTTAGAGAAGGGGAAGGCAGCTTGGGACACCAGTAGATGTAGCTGGTATTAACAGCAGGGGTCAGTGACAGCTCTGTCTGCAGCTGATAAGTAAAAGAACCAGCTCAGAACTGCAGGTCAAGAAACAGCAGTTGTCATTACCCTAGAAGCACCGATAACATAATCCTTTAATAATACCAACATAATACCAGCAGCTGTGGGCAGGGAAAACTAGAAAACCTGGCCCTGAATTTGGTGTGGAGTGGCATAGGGAGAGTGCTTGAGTGGATGGATGGATGGATGTGGGTGACATGGGAGCACATCTCTGAGCACTGGAGGTGGCTTTGCTAAGAATGATGCTCTGCTGCACACCATAATGATTTCCCCAGTCCCAAAGAGTGTGTACCCCTGTTCATGCCCCACACTAATACTGTGGCTGCCTGCTTTGCCTGAGCCAGAAGCACCAGCACCAGGGGCCCCTCGTGCTGTCGTTAGACATAGGACTTGGAGGGATATGGATCTCAAGGTGTGGGGAGCTTCTGCAGAGAGCTGCATATAACATAGGAAGCAAAGCTTGCCTCTAACTGGATATGTTATCCCACAGCGCTCTGCCCCCCACTTAAGGAAATATTGCCCTCCGGATTCAATCCTGTAGCCCATTATTCATGAGGTCATTACAGTTTAATTTAATCACCAAATGTCAGCTCAATCCCATTTATTCTGCCTGCTCGCTGGAGATTTACCTATTTATTTTACATTTCAAATGAATTGCTCATTATTCTGTCATTCTGGGATTTTATTCTGTAATTTATTTTGCGGACCCTGACAAGTTGAAAATGAGCCCTGCTTCTCCTCTGTCTCGCATGTTAATCGTCAGGGCTGTGGTTCAACTGTTTGCTTGCAGGACCAAGGGACCTGACCCAGTATTCAGGGAGGGAAGGAAACCAGACTGTGTAATCCCACAGCTGCTCTTGCTGATTCAACTGTGACAAAGATATACTTCTCCCTTCCCTCACCTCTCAGGTTAATGTCAAAGGACAAATTACCCTGTGTGACTCGCTGCTGAAATACATTGCTGCAGTTCAGAGGTCTGCAGCATCCCTTATGGTGTGTGGGCATGGGTGTGGATGTGCAGATAGTCCTGGGAGCAAAAGCTGTAAAACACAAATGTTAGAGAATAAACTGTTTCAGCGTATAAATCAGCCTCTTGTTTTTCAGGTTAGGATGAAACAGTCCCTGGTGAGGACCTGTCCTTAGATTGCCTATTATTTCCAGCTCTGCTTCACTTTTCTTTGCTTTTGGCTTTTGTTGGGGTTTTTTTGTTGCTGTTGTTTCTTTCTTCTCCTGATGCTGAAGAAGACAAACCTGCTTCAGCTTGCAAGCTCCCAGGCTCTTGTGGTGCTCCCATGCCTGGTTTAGGCCTTGCAGTCTCCTGTGGGTCCATGTGCACACAGATGAGCTCCTTGCAAACAGGTTGTCATGCTTGCACGCTTGTCTGGCTGCTGAATAGCTGCCATGCCATCTGAGCCCCGTCCTGCCCCCACCTCATCCAATCTCTCTCCTTCCTTTTGCAGAACGACATATTACGGGGAAAACCAATTTTCTGTTTGGATTAGTTCTTTATCTGCCAATTGAGCTCTCTGTGCTATCTCTGTTACCCTGTGAGCTTCTGGGACCCACAGGCCCTGCTCGCTGCCCTGTTATTACCCAGTTGAAGATCAGCTCTTCTGTGCTGGAGAGAAGGCTTGTTAAGGAAATCCACAAAAGGCAGGAGACATTGGCAGGCACTAGAAAGAGCAAGAGGAAGAACCTGGAGGATACAAAGAGGGATTTCAATCTTCAGGCTCGTTTCTTGGTGGGAAAATAAGCTAAGCATCCTTTCACTTCTCAGCCAGGAGTGAAAATCCACTGGGTTTGTCTTTGTGATGCTGGCCCAAATCCAAAGCACCTCATTGATTTTCTGTTTTGCCCAGTCTGAGATCAGCAGGATGAGATTGCTGATGTTTGCTGGGCTGAATTATCGCCTGCTGCTTCCAGTGAGAAGCTCTTTGGCAGATGCAAAGAGGTATTTCTAGTTTGTCTAGGGCATTTTATCTTCCCACCCTCCTCAACCTGTGTGATCCAGGGCATGTTTGGAAGTCCCAGCTCTTGGTTCTGCCTCACCATCTCTGCAAAAGTTAGTTTAGTTCTGGCCAGACATAGCACTGCTCTGTACTCCTGGGTGCTGTTAGTAGCTCAGAGAGTGACCTAGGGTTAGGGTAGGGTTAGGGTTAGGTGTTACCTAGGCCTAACAGAGACCTGGGGACTCAAAGTGACTGTCTGCACTGGTCAGTCTGCCATCAGATTGACTGCCATCAGGACAGGGGCACTTCATGCAGAGAGGAGCATGGATGGAAGCAAAGTCTCTGGCAATTACTGCAGTAATTTCCAACTTAAAGATGAGCCTGGGAGCCCTGCAGTGCCTTTGGGTCTGGGATGAGCCCCTGCTCTCTCCCATTAAGGAAACTTCCCTTGCTGGTGGATGGGATATGCTGGTTTCTGCTGTTCTTCAGTGCAGGGAGGGATGGAGTGGCTGAATGCTGACCATTCATTGACTATTCATTGTGAACAACAGTTTGGAAAGCACAACTTTCTGACTGGCTATAGTTACTTGGCTGTAACTGAATTTGTGTCCCAGCATTTCTCTTAATTATTCTCTGATTCATCTGTCAGTGTTTAGTTGAAGATTAACTGGGGAAATCAGTGCAGTGCATCCTGCCTGGAGGATGTGGATCTGTCTGCATTGCATCTTGTAGGCTCCAGGGATGAGCCCACTTAGATTCTGGCTTTGTCCTCCATTCTCAAAGGTCTCTGCCTCTTCTGCTTCCCTTCCTGTTGCACTGTTTACACCATAGAGGGGTGCTGTGCCACTTAAGCAGCACCTTTCATTGAGCAGGGTGAATGGGAAGCATGCTGGACTCAGCAGGCACCTCCCTGCACCCTACCTTTCTACAGTGCCATAAGGAAGGTTATCAGACCTCCAGCAGGAGTTTGTATACTGCCTGGTTGGATCCTGCTGGAAGAAACGTTGTGGAGCCCTTCTGAGAGCTCCTGGCTCTGCTTTCAGCTGAGCAAGAGATGACAAATAGAGGTTATTCCTGCAAATGCTCCTTTCACCCATTAACAAGCCGTTAATGGTGCAGAGATCCAATAATAATCCTTCAGGCTGGCTGGGGGTTGTGTGGCAGTGTCCCTGCCAAGCAGCATCTCCTGTGGCTGCAAGCAGTCAGGGGATGGGGAACTGAATGAATCAGAGGTTTAAGCTCCTTACTTTGCCCCTGTAAGATGTGAGTGTGGCCACAGATGCAGCTGGTGGCCCTTTGACAAGCCAAGGAACACAGGGCTCAAATCACTCACAGGGCTGCAGGCAAGCACTTGTTTTAGGCTGATTTTCCCCCTAACCTCACTGTTTTCAGATTGGGAAAGCCAGGAGCAACCCTTGCTTGGTTCAGCAGACCATGTGCTGGTGGGAGCAGCTGTTTGATGTGGCAAAGCTCCACGTGTCTCTTAGCTGTAAAAATACATGTTTCTTCTGAAGCCATGTAAGCAGTCATGTTACTGAGAGCACTAAGTAGGAAATAGAGCCCCTCAACATCCTCCCTGCTGGTAACACATTGTGAAAAGCTTTGCTTCCTTTTAGAAGAAGCAAAGGGTTTTGCTTTACTGCCAAGAGATGATACATTTCTCTGGCGATTGGGGTAAAATAAATCTATTTAAACAGAGGTAATTTGGTGCAAAGGAATCGATTCTCTTTATTTTTTCCTATCACAATAACGTTGGATAAAACTAGTTTCTTTAAAGTTAGAAAACAGTAGAAAAAGGAGGTGGGAGGGAGAAATGGAGTGCTGCAGTTTGCTATTGTTGTATAGCTGTTTGCCTCTGTGGCCTGTCTCAAGCAGACCTTGCTGTGCCTTTTTATCCCCAGTGGGTTTAGGTTTGCTTCCTGTTTCGCATAAAGAATGACTGGCCAGTTAGACCTGCAAAACTGCAGGAAATGTCTGTTTAATTCTGGCTGATCTCATTTCTAGGAATGGGGGGTAGCGTGGAAATGACAATGGCAAATCCATGGGCATCCGTGAGGGTTGCTAAGAGTTTGCAGGGACTCAGTGCATTGGATTATTGAGTTAGCTGGTCCCTTCTGCCCTATTGAGCACTGGAGCAGCATGTGATGGGGATAGTAAGGATGGAGCTGAACCAAACGCATCTCCTCTCCTTCCATTGCCTGTCAGACAACATCCTTCATCAGAGCCCTGATGGGGTGGGTCCTGAGTGGAAGAAGGGGAGGATTGGGTTATGGCTGGAAGAACACCAGACTCTTTGGCATTTATCAGTGAACCTTTCAAACTTGCCTCCATGGCCTGGCTAGTCTAATAATGAATTGATTTTTTTCCCCATGCTTTGGTGTATTTTACAGAAGCCCTGTCAATATAAGGCACTTGATTCAGTCAATAAGAAAAGAGCTGGGGACTCCAGACTGGGATTTAATCATTGCAGCATCACTGGTGACATTTCAAGTGGCAGATTTTTCCATTAACCTTGGGAACCCTCATTGGCTTGTTCCTGAGGTGCCCTAAGCCCAGCTAATGTTTGGGGTGGGAATTATCCTACCAGCACTGCTGTTTATGGCTGCAGGACTGGGGAGCTGTACCATAATGGGGAAGGGAAGAGTGAGACTCCAGACCAGGATCTTCCTGCTGCTCTGATGGCATTGCTCTGTCATGCTGAATCACAGAATGACCCGGGTTGGAAAGGACCTCAAGGATCATGAAGCTCCAACCCCCCTGCCTGACAGGGCCACCAAACTTAAGCTTAATAACTAGGAGCCTGCAGGCAGTGTGGAGTCCTGTCTTTCTGCCTTGCCTTGCAGGGCAAAGAGAAAACACACGACCCCCTCTGCTGGCAGTCATCTCCAGCTGAAGTATTATTTCAGGCCAATGTAAGTGCATTCGCATCAGCATCCATGTGAGGTGAGGAGGCAAGGGCTTTCCTTGCTTTTCTCATTAAGAACAAATCTCCCCTCTGAGACAGCCTGTTTATGTCCTTTAATGAGCCTCTGCCGTCTGAAGCAGGATCCAGCTCTTCAGGATGAGCCACGCTTGCTGAGCAACCTCTTGTCTTTCTATTCCTCCTACAAGGGGTGAGAAATGCACCCAAGTCACCTCTGCTGGGCTGCTGGGACACCCTAGGGGTTGTGGTTTGGCTGTGCTGCTAATGCTTCTTTAGCATTCAGTGCTGTGCCAGATCACCTGGCAAACTATCCAAAGAGCTTTGAACGGGGGGAGCTGCTCAGGGCTTAAATCTAGAGGGGCTACATCAAAAGGTAGTGCTGCAAAGGCAAGGTTTGCAGGAGCCTGGTTTGTGGTGTCCCCCTTTTCCAACACAGATGAAGGGATGGGTTAATTTGTGCCCTTGTGTTGGTCTTTTTGTTTGTGCACTTTAAAAGGAACTTCAGCATTTAGTGAAGGTACCTTCTTCCTTTGGTTTATTTTTAGCTTGCCATGGCAATGAGATGAAAGCATCTTCCTGGTCTCTAAATGAGGAGCTGCTGTTCACTGGGTCTATTTCATAGGTGAAGGAAGAGCAATAGAACCAGAAAAGTAATTATATCTCTCTGTGTGTTGCTCGGTTTCACAGCAAGACCTTTGTTTTTAGCCTAGTGGTGAGGAGTGGGACTCAGCTGTGGGATTTCCACACAGGTAACAACAAGATCACTGACTCCTTCTAGCTCAAAGAGTCTGAATGAAGATGGGGTGATGCCATGGGCCCTCCCCAGATCAAGGCACAGAGGCGCTGTGGGCTGGTCCATGCAGTTCTAACTCTTATCTCACCCCATGAAACACAGACTATCTTGGGCTGACTGATGGGCAGCGTACAGGCAGAGGGAGCTGCCAGCCCTGCTCTCTGTTCTTCCTTTAATCCAGTTTCCTGAGGCTGTGAATTAACTGCTCACTGATTATATGGGCTGCATAGTTCTTTTCACCCTGGGAATTGGATAATATCCTGAGCTGGCACCATTTGGGTGCAAAACTTCCTTCCCTAACTTGTCCTGAATTGTGGATGAGGGTGGTTTATACCAGCTGTAGTGCTGACCCTGTAACTTTAAAGTTGTTGGGCTTTTTTTTGTTGATGTTAAAGGCTGAAATTGGCCCGATTTGATCTGTACAAAGCAGCTTTTTAATGCAGGTACTGCTGTGCATATTGAAAACCAGCGTTGTAATAAAATAAAAATCTCCATAAAGAGGAGATTTTTGAAGACTTTATCCTAATCGTGTGAATGTTTCCGCATTAAAGCGTTACTGTAATGAGAATGTGTCAAAGGCTTTGCTGAAAAACCCATTAAAACAGATTAGAGCATCTACGTGCAGCATAAAAAGGCCCTTTTAGTAGAACTGCCCATAATTCCAGCTGTCGCAAAACGAGGAGCTCCTGAAATGCCCTCTAACAGCCATTAGAGCTGGGGACACGTGGTCTTGCTTTGATTGTTTTCACTGCAAGAACTGCTTTGACCCTGGCATTGAGGTTCTTTGGGGGATTCTCTGCCTAGGGGAATTAATGACCTCTCATTAAGCTGAGATAATCATCACCTCAATTCCCAGCTGACTGTGTGAGGGCACTGCTGTGATTCCTGTGGCTTTCCTCTGGTTGCAGAACCTGTCCCACCTTCCTGAGCACAAAAACTTGCCGACAAAGGCAAGGCCAAGTGCAAAGCCATGGTGGGATCTGCTCCCTGCGGTCACCCAGGGCAAAATATGGCAATTAGTTTATGGAGATCTGGCTACAGACTGAGGTGGTTTGAGAAGCTTTGATTTCTTCAGAACTGGTAACAAACTAAATATGTTTTTGTTTGGTTTTTCAATGAAACCACTTCAATTTTTACCCAGATCCCCTCTGATCCCTAGTGATCAATTTCTCCCCCACCACTGAGACATTAACTGAGCTGAAATACCATGTAGTGGAGAGGAAGAAATATCTACCCAACCACCTCGGTCTTGGTTTCCCACCCCAACAGACACACACACATGGAATTAAGTGGTAGGATGAGCACATACACAAGGGCTGAAGGGGGATGTGAATCATAGGATGGCCTGGGTTGAAAAGGACCACAACGATCATCTTGTTTCAACCCTCTTCTATGTACAGGGTCACCAACCACAGGGATGGGGAGAGAGCAGATCCATTGTAGGATCAATATGAATGTGTTTGGGTTTCTGCCTGTGCTGGTGGCCCTCAGTTGTGTCACAGACAAGCTTTTTGGCATGGCCTCCTTTATCAAATATATACAGCAGGTGGAAATACTCAGTAGATTGCCAAGCAAATGGTTGTGGCTTTCAGTGGGTTGAGAGGCAACTGCATTTAGATTTGTGGGCACCTTTGGACCTCTGTACTGATGGTGGTAATTGATGGTACAGAGTGTTGTACTCCTTTTATTTTTCCTGTGCATAAATGATTTAATAGCCTGGTTTGATCCGCTGAGATCCGTAGGATAATTCTACTTTTGTAGTTTATTGGGACTTTTAATGACTGTGTAGGAGGGAACTGGCTTTTATAGCAGAGTGCTTTGCAGGGGGTCAGGTTGCTCTAACACACGTGCAAATTGCTGTTGTTCTTGTGTTGAATCCCAAAGCAGATGAAGTTCTTCCTGGAGGAAAAAAACACCAGGACAAGCGCATCATAGCCTTGCAATTACTGCAGAGCACTGAGCAGGGCCTGTTAAGTGCTGTCGCATTTTATTCCTTTCCACTTAGTCAATTGACTGACCTGCATTTTGCATAGACAGCCATGTGATTGGAGCTTAATGACTCAATGGCACGTGGGACAGAGACAGGTGGCTCTTCTAAGTGTGGGTGAAAGGCCTGTTTATGTGTCTTATGAATTATGTTAAAATTGATGGGAGTATATAATATCCAAAGCATGCTGGCATTTAAGAATGCTCTGCAGCTGCTCCTGTGGCTGTTAGTGTGCTCATATACAAGCATCTCATGCCTCCTGTACCCTATGGGGCTGAGCTGATGGGAGTGGAAGATACAGCAGTGGCTGTGTGTCCTATTGCTCCCTGCCAGTGCACAGCTTGTGTACTGGGATGGGCACAGACCCATGTCGTGGTACAGTGCCATAATGAGGGCTCAGAGCATCTCCTGTCTGTCAGGGAGAGACCAGGTCAACCCAGAGCTGAGTGACAGGATCTCCTGAGGCTGGTGAATGATACCCTTGCTACTACTGCTTTATAACACAAAAAATAAACCATTGTCTAGATATGAAAGCCTGCAAGGTAATTAATATCCTAGCCATTAAATTCTATTCTAATGTACTCAATGTTAATAAGCGAGCTAAGAGCTCTGCTTGAGATTAATAAGTTACAAATGACCCAAGGGCCACTGCTTCATGCTTGCTTCTCCCCCCACCCCACATTTACCCACCCAAAAGCACCAAATTTAAATAGAAAGACAATTTTCATTGATGAGCTGGTATCGTTCTTCATAACCTGAGAGTCATAAGGAATAAAAAGCCTTTCCAGTTAATTAGAAGCTTAAGCATCTCAGGGAAATTTGGAAGGGATGAAAATCTGGGCTTGATGGGGGTAAACAAACATAAAGCCCAAATCAAAAGGAAAGGTCATGTAATTTCTGGAGGTATTTCTGAGTTCTTGGTCTGAAGGGCCCAGATCTCATGTGCATTTATTGTAATGAGGCTAATAGTTGTTAGTAGAGTTAGGTTGACTTCAGCCTTGGATAGACAGCTCTTGAAGGTGATATAAATGATAGGATGAGTGGCACTGGCTTTCAGCTGAGCTAGAAAAGGTTCTGCTTTGATATTAGGGGAAAACACCTCAGAAAGAGCAGTGAGGCACTGGCACAGGCTGCCCATGAAGGTGGTGGGATCGCCGTCCTGGGGGTGTTCAGGAACCATGGAGATGGTTAGTGGGCATAGTGGGGATGGGTTGAAGTTGGACTGGATGATCTGAATGGCCTTTTCCAGCCTTAATGATTCTATGATCTGAAACAAATATAGAGTGTGTTATAATGAATTCTTCTGCTGCAACATGTCACCAGTGTTAGAACTTAAGAGTAGGGGCAACTGTGAGGGATGCACAAGTAGCAGAGTTTGTCAACCCTTTAAAGAGCATTAAGAGATCCTGGAAGTAGCTGTGGGCATCATAGGGCCTTCTACCAACAGGAAGGTATCTTCTCAGTGCTGAACCTTCCAAATTACTGAATTCTTTATGTTTTCTTTAAGAGACCAAGCTCCTGGACTCCTATGAGTATAGGAAAGTCCTAAAGCTAGAACTGGAAATCCCCTTGGAGATGCAAAGCTGATAGTAAACCCAAATCTTCCCTTCACCTTTGGAGATGGGGAGAAGCCTGCAGTGCTTTGTGTGATTGACTGTAATTTTGTTCTTGCTCTAGGACTGTCAGTTTGCTATCCCCTGCTGGCAGCAAAATCTCTAATTAAAGCAAATTAGAGAGAGAAGACCTGGTGTTATAGAAATGCTGTGCTAATTATGTGGTTTGCTCCTCGGAAGAGCTGGGCTGTGGTTTTTGTTAGGCTCTTTTCTAAGCAAAGGTGCCATTGCTCAGAGATGCTGGGGAGAGAAAGGGAGGGGAAGAGTCATGGAACCTTGTTTTATTTGTGTCCATGCAAGAGTGGCTCCCTGCCCAACCTGTTTCCAGCATTACTTCATTCTTTTAAAGCAGAAGCATCTCTGACACATATGCAGACCTTCTATAGCTCCAGATGCTCACATTTATTTTTACCCCTATCCCACCCCCCTAAGGGGCAATTAGGGAAGAGATTGTAAGCTCATAATTGTGGCCCTTTTCAAACCTAGATTAGTTCTTCCAGTCTATCAGGTGAATACATATTTATAAGTGCTCTTAAAAATGCACCATCCTTCACTCAGTGAGGTGCCACGAATTCATCATGTAAATACATCCTCAGGTGCAGAATGAACATATCCTCAGGGTGCGCTTTAGGATGATTAGAAGGCTGTTCCTCAAGTAGGTTGGTTTTCCTCAAAAGTAGTAATAAAAGTGATTTAACTATATGCAATGCACAGATCATTTACTTTCTTCTCTATCAAAAGCATTCCGATACCCTTCTGGCATACAGATCAAACTCTGGAGGATGCATCTTCTAAACACAAAACCAAAAAACTCAGTGATGGAAGGAGTTGTTTGGAGAGATGGCTGAATCTGAGACTTCTGTTAATCTCTTTTCTGCTCTGGTAAGATTTAACCGCTTTTACACTTCTTGTTTCACTACAGAATAGGGAGTAAAGGCTTTTTGAAGGGGCTGAGCTGGTTGCAGTTGCCTTGAACAACCCGTTCTGGTTTGTCTTTGTACTTTCAGACTGCAAAACCTGGAAGGCAGCATTTCCTACTGTTATAAGTACCCAGATCACCTTTATCCTACTGGCAGGCACTAGTGATGTCTCTTAAAATAGCTCTAGAGTATGTCTCTGGGACATACCTTTTTGATTACAGTTAATCAGGGCGGTAAGTGCTTAATTGGATTGATGCCAGGCCACTCAAAATCATGTTCAAAATCAAACCTGCCTCTAAAACCCTCCTTCTACTGGAGAGAAGAATAGGATTTCTCCAGGTTACTGTGTGTGGAGCAAGGGGGGAAGTATTCAGTGTTAGAGCTGTCAGAGAGCTCTTCATCTCTGAGCCAAGCTATGGAAACATCTGAATTCTATTCTGGCTCTAATTAATAGAATCCATTCTGTTTTCATTGTGTGCCATTACTTAAGTTCTTAGAAAGGAGACAATTACGCTGGTGTGTTAGTATCCTCATTTAACGTGGCATGGAATGGCTGATATGGAAGCAAATCCAGGATTCGATGGCTCTGATTCTCCAGAATCTTCCTGTCTCAAGGGAATGGGCTTTTCTACCCAGAGCAGAATATACTTTGTAAAGTAATGTGTCAAGGAATCCATAGGAAAAGGGAGAAACTGATTTTTTTCTCCTATTCCTATTCTCCTGCAGATGCATTAATTACTGAGGCTGCTCTCCTCATTTCAAGCCTGCCATGCCAGGAATGGTGACTCCACCACCTCCATATTGCTTCCTCAGCCCAGTTAGTGCAGGTGAATGCTGTGTCTTTGTCCTCTGAGCTACCTCTCTGCTTTGGTGCCATTTGCAACAAGCTTGGAGATGCTGGAGCAGAAAGCGCAAGGTACTCTCAGCCTAACTTTGCCCTTCTGTAGGTAATACTGTGCTCAAGTGAACTCTGCTGTCATCAAATCTCTGTACAATAGACTGAGCTGGGCAGAAATAAGCAGTGGGGGGAGACATACCTCGTCTTCATGGCAGCCTGAATAATAAAGCACATGTCTATAGGTGTTCTGTACTAAGCAAGGTTGGTGGTGTCTGCAGTTCTTACTGGGGCTCTCAAGGACTCCCACACCGAGCTATGACGCAGATAAATGACTTCTGAGTGTCTTTCTAAACCCTGAGCACTTGTGTTGTAAGTAATTGCAGGACCGTGTGTTTGGGATGCTAAATATGGGACTCTGCCAATGTGGAACAGTTCAGACATGGCTGAGGATCCCTTGTGTTGCTGGGGAGGCTGCAAAGAGTTTGGACTGTATCACCAGTGATGGGCGCATCATGGCAGACAAGAGCAGCTCCTGGCAATGAGTGAAGAAGATCTGTCTCTCCTTTTATAGCACTGTGAAGTTTATCTTTAGAATCTGCCATTTCTAACACTACAGCCCGAAGATGTTGTTGTAATGTTTCATTAATTGTTATAGCTCGTTACGGTTTTAATTACTGCTTTTTTTTTTTTAACGTGGGCTTGCTTTCAGTAGTACAAAGCCATTAAATCCACTTTTTGTTCATGTTTTTAATGTAAAGCCAAGTGCTTTAGCATCTAATTACAGTGAACTTGATAGCGTTAGCTGAGGGGCAGTAATAATTACCCCTTGCCCCACTTCATCTCTTGATGCGTTGCCACATATTCTAATTGTTTCTTATGTTCTTTGCATCACGACACTAAGGAATAGAATTAAATAAAACAATGAGGAAGGTCAAGATTTGGGTTGGGGAAGATTGTATGCAAAACATCATCACCTGCTTTCATGCACTGCTGACCTCTGCTGCCATGGTGGGATGTGGTGGGCTGTGTTAGGAATTCCAATAGGCCACAGCTCTCTGCTGTTGCCTCCTTCATATGCTCTTCCTGCTCCTTGTATTGCAGGAGTGATGGATTTCCCCCCAACCACCACCTCCACTCTGCCATGAAGGCTAAATCTAATGGCTAAGTGAGCAAGTAGAGGCCATGGGCAGAGGCAGCTGCCAATGTGCTCTTGCCAGGTACTCATTAAAGCCTCCAAATCTCACAGCAGCCTTTAATGGCTCATTGGTTGTGCTCCCGGTGTCTCCACTGCAGCCCTGATTAATTTAATAGTCCCATAATACTGAGAAGCGGGGTTTGTTTGGCAGGCTGATGCCCTGCTGACTCTGGGGCAACCCCTGCATGGATAGCAGATGGTGAGGTGCAATGTTCTTGTACCCAAAGGTGGTACAAATGGGTTTGTCTGTGGATCTGAGCATCCCCAAAGCCAGCTCTGGTCAGCAGCAAAGGATGCTGCCTGCTGCCCTGCCCCCAGAAAAGGGGAGATGATTTGCAGCATGCGTTCATGGTGGCCTGCGTGCTCTTGCTGTAATTTGCTGAGGCCCCGTGGTTTATTAACTGTGGTCTTGGAATGATGGATGGTGCTTGTTTAACGCAAACCTGCCTCTGGTGCTGCTTCTTCAGCAGATGCTGATTTGTTTTCTTCCCTCCTGTATCGAAGTTGATAGGAACTTAGCTGGGATCAGGAGGATAAGGGTCTTCTTTTTGCTCTCCCTCCCCCTCTGACACTTACATAGATATGGTCTTGCTCCTTTTCCTTCTGCTCCACCAGCCACCTCCTTTCCCACTCTCCTTGGTAAATGTTGGGGGGCACACAGCTGCATCTGGGCCTGGAGGAGATGCTTTGGTTTTGCTCTTAGTCTCAGGAGAAACAGGACCTGCTGGTCTGTCCCAGTGGTATGTGGCTGGAAAGCTGGTGCAGGAGCAAGGAGGAGGTTTATTAATTGCTTGGTGGTGCTGGGTTACATGGCCCATTTGCAGCTTTTTCTTGTCTGTTTTGAAACTGTGAAATGAGGCGCAGTAATCAAGGAGGGTTTTAATAACCATCCCAGCTCTGACATTTAAATTACAGATGGCATTTTCAATTAAACAGGCGCTCTCAGCAGGTTTAATTTCGCTATCAGTTCTGCTCTGGCCTTTAAGTGCTTCCTTTAAAATGGTGATGAATTTCAATCTTGCTCCAAAGGGAGGAGGAGCTGAGATGGGATTGGAGCTGGCTGGAAAAGGGGAAGCCCCAGAGGATGGTGTGTGTGCAAAGGGAAGCCAGAGACTGAGGAGATAGGATGTTCAAATCCCTCAGCGTAGAATTGGGAATGGGATGGCTGACAGATCTGCCCATGCACAGCTGCATTCACCTTCAAGCCTACATCTGTCCCTTCCACCAAGGATCATTTGTGATGCTGACCAGTGTTACCATATGGGAAAAATCCTGCTTGGGTGATAGCACAGGAAGGAGACAGAGCTGCCAATAGCTGGCGTGTCCTGCTGTATTGTTGTAGCTCACTTGAAGGTGTAGCTTAGGACAGCTCAGCCCATGCAAGTGATGATGGTAACTGGTCCACAACCAGTGCATGATGCTGCAAAGTGTTGTGTAAATGAAAGCTGCTGCCCTGGGCATTCTGTTCTGGGGAGCTGCTGTGGGACTTGGAGCCATTTATTCTTCTGCTAAGGAGGGTGTCTGCTTCCCAGCAGCTGGCAGGAGGAGTCTCTTCTGTTTCTCTCCAGTGTAAAACAGGGCTGGATAATTTCATCACCGCTAATAACATTTCTAGCGAGGCAAGCTACAATAATGATAAGGGTAATTGAATCTCATGCTTGAGGGATAAGCTGAGCTCTGGAGGGGGGATGAGGGAGGAATTTATTTCCCCCCTCCCCTATGGAAGCTGCTTTGCATGGTCAATCATATGTGTTGAGAGCCTTGATGCTCTCCTTGGCACAGGGGCTGGTCTGACTCTACTGGGGTTCTGTAGGACATCCCAGTTGCCTGCTGGCTGGTCTGGGTTTCAGTGCTGTGATTTGTGCTTAAGGATGAGCTGTGTTTGTCTGCAGTCATTCTAGGATAGAGCAGAGTTGTGAACTGTTCTGCATCCAGAGCATTGATCTGACTGGGTCAAATCTTAAAGAGGGCCTCAGGAGCAAACAGCATTTGTGCTAATGCTTTATCTCATTTTCTAATCCCATCTAGAAAAAGATGCATTTCAGTGGGGTCTGAGGGGATCCCTTAATACCCTTCTCTCACCTCAAAGGAACATTGCTGTTTAATTACCTCATTTATGCTTGTTTGGAAGCTTAAAGTATTCTGAGCTGTAGGAATGAAAGGGGCTGTAGAGGACAGTGCTTCTGTGTTCATTAGAAATTAGAACCCCAGAGTGATGTGGCTCAGCCAAATGGAACACTGCATCCCTGGTGTCCTTTCAGGGCCCATCTGATGGGGCAGGAGCTCACTGAAATGACCTGGATGGCCAGAATGTCCTGTTTGTTGGTCCTGGGGTGGATGGGTCAGTAACGTATCTCTACATATAGTCTCATAGATGATGGCATTCTTGGGTTGACAGTTGGACTAGGCCCTAGCCCTTCGTACAAATGCATACACTACAAGCTCCAGGTATTGCACTCATGGGGCACTCACTGTTTTCCAGAGGCGCTATTCACCCTTATCTAAGTGATTTCCAGATACATGTGGGGTAATGTCTCTGGGCCTGTTTCTAGGAAGGACTGTGATAGTGTCAAGTAGTTAATTAGGCAATGTGATATCTCAGACCAGCATCAGACTCCTTGCTACCTGAGGATGAGCCAGGCAACTGCTGCTGAGCATGCTGATGGAGGCAAGTTTCTTTGGGAGCCTGCTGGGCTGTGGGAGTGATAAGCAGAACAGAAGGTAAGAGCCAGGCTTGCTCTCTCCCAGGGACACTGTGGCTCTTTATATGGGATTCTGCTGGCATGCTCTGGCTGTTTTCCCATGTATTGTGCTCTATCTGCTTTTGTTTGCTCTGGCTGACCAATGCCTGCCTGCCTCTTTGTAAGGCATAGAGCTCAGCAGGTCTCTAGATCCCAGGAAAGCCTGCTGAAGACTTTGAACATGCCAGAGGTATTAAGTGAATTAAACGATGCAGGACATGGTTGAGTGGGAATGGTGGGGATGGGTCAGTGGTTGGACTTAGTGATCTTAGAGGTTTTGTCTGACCTTAATGACCCTGCAGCTGAGCACGTTGGTCATGGGTTGATGGCTGGACTTGATCTTTTCCAACATTAATGGTTCTGTGAGTTGCCGTGGTGGCCAAGGATTGATAGTTGGACACCATCATCTTAGAGGTCTTTTCCAACCTTCTATGGTTCTATGGGTGGGCAATACTGGTCATGGGTTGGCAGTTGGACTTGATGATCATAGAGGTCTTTTCCAACTGTAGTGATTCTACATACAGTTAAAGTCACAGTCCAAAGAAAGGGAGAAGTTGTTCATCCAGACGGGAATTGCTCCCACTTCTGCTATTCCCACCTTGTCCTATCCAAGCTTATTAGGTTTAGGAAATAAGAAAGTAAAGAAAAGGATTTGCAAGCAGCCTAGAAAAAACTTGGCTGGGGTCATAGTATGCAAGTCATTAGGAAAACAGCAGCACTTCTGCATTTTACTTAGCTCTAATGATCTCTGGAGATGCAGGTCAGCTGTCTGGCCAGTCTGCAGTGTGGAAGAGAGGAAAATAGGTGTGATTAAATTATTCAGGCAGTTCAAAAGGTCTCTGAAGGCAGCAGCTGCTCATGTATGTGCAGGGGAAGGTGATGAGTATAACAGGTAAGGGGGAAAACTGAGAGCAGGTTGTTGCAACCAGGCAGTAACTCTTGGGTTAGGGGTGCTAAATATTCAGCATGACACCCTCCAGATCCCCTGGGGGTTTTTACTGGCTGTTTTTCAGGCTGCTGGGTGTTACAACCCCCTTGTGTGAGTTTTCATCTGACACCGATGGGGTGCTGGTACTGAGGGAAGCAGGCTTGATGCTGATGGAGCTTGGGAATGAACAGTCATTCATTTTGCATGCAGGCAAAAAGCAGAGTAAATGAAAGGATTAGATGGAGTATGCATGAAGGGAGAGCTCTTGTCTTGATCAATAATTAAAAGAATTCCCAAGCGAAGAGTTAGGGCGGAATGTTGGAAGCAGTTATTTGAGGCTTCAAAAAAGAGAGGGAGAAAAAAAAAGGCCAGAAACAAGCAAAACAAACAGGCAAACCTTCCAAGGAGCTGCTAAAAGCCTGTTTGCTCAGACTTACTGATTGCACTCGAGCTGAAGGTTGAAGTTAAATGTAACTCAAACTCATGCATAGATAAGAATTTGCAGTTACTTCTGTTGGAGGGATGGGATAAGAGGGAATGGCCTGAAGTTGTGCCAAGGGAGGTGCAGGTTGGATATTAGGGAAGGTTTCTGCTCAGAGCAGTGGGGTCACCATCCATGGAGGGGTTCAGTGTGGGGATGTGGCACTGAGGGGGGATGTGGGCACAGTGGGGTGGTTGGGTTGGACTGGATGATGTCAGATGTCTTTTCCAACCATAATGGCTCTATGATTCACTGCTCTGAGCTCCTCTTGGATAGGGCAGCACCCAGAGCCTGGTGTAAATGAGAGCTCTATGCAAAGGGGTGCTTTCATATTTATTGCTGTGGGTTTGGATGTATGGTATTTCCCCTCCCACTGTCAGCTTCCACCTGGTATTCTCACACTTCAATGCTATTTCTTGGCTTGGTGCCTGCAGTTATTGTTTGTTTACCAACAAGAGCTGCTTTGTACAGTTATTATACATCCTGTTACTGCTGGACATGCTTGAATTGGACATGGTCCCATAGGGCAAGCAATGGGCTGGAGCTGTGCATACTGCAGAGTCCTGGTCCTCACTAAGGGGAGTCTGCAGCACTGCATAGGAAGCATCACACACCATGAACTTGCTGCTGCCTCATGTATTTATTCTTCTTTTTAATGTTACTTAGAAACCAAACCCAATATTACCTAACTCCACCAGCTCTGCAGTGCAGAACTCATTGCACAAGGGAGAGGAGGTTTTTTAGTTTTATTATTATTTTCTGCTTTTTTTTTCTTTTTACAAGAAATAACTCATTTTTCAGCTGTTGGAGAAGGTAGTAATTGATCTAGAGCTTTGCAGCTTGCCTTCCAGAATGGTTTTATTCTTAATGTAGAAATAAAACTCTGTTAGGTCAAATACACAGCAATAAATACAAGAAGCACATTAGCTTTAATATATTGGATTATTCCACTTGGTGGTGACGGGGGGGAAAAAAAACACCAAGATTGAATTCCCCTGGCAATGCAGGCAAAGAAAATCGCTTTCCCTGTGCATTTCTTTTCCTCTAAGTCATTTTTATCTGTCAGTGCTGTTGCTGCAGGCTTTGACAGAGTTTAATTGTATTTATATATATATATTTTAACTTGGTATGAAAATAAGTATTTTCTCCGAGTAAATCATCCACAAATTCACTCTGTGGCTTTTATTTCTTGTTGTTATGGGTTCCCCCCCTGGTAGGATGAGGGGGAACTCCTCCTTGTTGCCATGGGCTGGTGGAGAAGGGTGGTGGTGAGCTGAGCTGAATGCTGCCATTCCCCCTTTACAAGCATGTTGGTTTGGGTTTTACTCCTACCCAACTTATCCCAACTTGAACTAGGATTTGCTTCTCCCTGCCAACAGTTTTTATGATCAAAGAATGGCTTGAGTTGAAAGGGACCTCAAAGACCATCCAGGTCCAACCTGACACATTCTCGGCTCATAGAATCATAGAAGCCTTAAGGCTGGAATAGACTTCCAGGTTCACCAAGTCCAGCCGTTAACACCATGCCCACTAACCCATGTCCTTCAGTGCCACATCTCCAGGTTGGTTTCATATCGGGAACAAACCAGATGGGAGCAGGCAGGATTGATCTCCCTGCTTGTTGTCATGACAGACAGATAAGGTGGAAGGAGGCTCTGCTGTGTGCCAGTTAAATAGCTGAGAGGATTTGGCTTGGCTGATGGAAATAAAACATTCTGATGCACTGAATGTATAAGAAAAGGACTTGCAGAAAGAGGAAAGCTATTGTAGCTGAAATGCTCTGGGCAAGGACTGGATGATTCTGTCCAGTGATGTACAGGTAGGGGGAGTGCTGTAGTCAGGAGAAGAAGGTTTGGAGTAGGTAAGGCTACACATTGTGGGTCTGTGTGTGTGAGGGCTGTTTGTGGCTGTTCATTTTAATGCATCTCCATCCTTTGCAAGTTGGCAAGAGTCACTGGGGAAAACAGCAAGGCAGAACCCTGTGTGGCTTCACTGAGCCTTTGCAGTGTGTTCCTCCGTCCGGGTAGAGTTATCACTCCAATAAGCAGAGCTGCTCCAGCAGCACCTTGGCTGTATCTGATTGTATTTGTGTAAGACAAGAGAGAATTCACAATAATCCTGCTGGCAATTAATTGGCTTTTGTTCAGCAAGAGTGAACAAGATCTCGTCTTAATCTGCTTCATTATTTCTCCTTGTATAGCAGAGTCAACACAAGATTAGGTTTAATTTACAAAAAAAATGCAAAGTCGTTACTCATATCTGGATCAGGATTTTATCTGCTTTGCTTTGCAATGCTTTGCGTGTCAGTATTAATGGAAGGAGCTGCACGGTGTGTGGCCAAGTGGAAACGGCTCCACTTGACTCCAGGACCTTTTGGAAGGGCTGCAAGTAGCAGAGCTCTGACCCCATCCCTCTTCCTCACAAAAGCAGCTTCACATGAGCTGCTTTCTGCAGGCTGCTGGGCTCAGAGCCTGTTCCTGGCAGCACAGGGAGGCAAGATTAGTGGGTTCTGAAGTTCTGCATGGCTGTGGATGTCCATCTGCCTGTGTGTTTGCCTACACCTGTGTATGTGTTTCAGTGCTTATACCTGACTGCTCGTAAACCCATTAGCCAGAGCCATCATTTGGGTTGGAATGGACCTTTAAAAGCCATCATGTTCAGCCCCCCTGCAATGAGCAGGGACACCCACAGCTCCATCCATGCTCAAAAGCCCATCCTGTCTGACCTTGGGTGTCTGCAGGGATGGTTCACTGCCCTTATTGTAAAAGAGGTCTGATAGGAACTGAGTGACAAGGGATGTGCTCCCCACAATCCATCATTCCAGTGAGCACACTTACATCTTTATCGTGGTTTCTCTGTCCTTCTGGGAATGCTGATTGCACTGCAGTTAATGGGTTTGCACTGGTGGCAGCTCCGGATGAGTTGCTCTAAGTGCCTGCAAGGGAGGTTAGCCAAGGGCACATGTAATACAGCTGGGACTCCCATCTTCTTGGGGAGGGCTGTTGAACTTTGCATACAAGCAAGGCAGCAAAGTGTCTGAACACAGCGTAGATGGGAATGCAGACAGTCCTGCAGCTCATTCCACTGCTGAGACAAGAAGAGGTACAATGTAGTGATTAGAAATAGGTATGAGTACAAGGCAGAGCCAAACACTTACAGTTAATCTGAATATCTCCTGCTTGCAAAGCAGCAGCTGAGGTCGGGCTGGCTCCCAGCTCTCTGCCTGCAGCCCGAGTGCCCTCTGCTGTCACCATGGCTCTGCTTGTGTGCTTGTTTGGCTCTGTCAGGCTTTATTTGATGTTCCTGTGCTGTCTCCCCCTTGCACAACAACCTTAACCATGTACCTTTCCTACGTTGTTTTGGTTTATCTGGGTACGTTTTCCTTCCAGGCTGCTGTGCACGAGGCTCAGCTCTTGTGCAGCTGTTGCATGTAGCAGTGCAACTTGAGGCCTTTCCTTCTCATCCTATGGCTGTATGCTGGAGGCAGAGATGTGAACCATGGGGATCTTTGTTCACTATATCAGTAGTTACTGGTTATTGGAGCATCTTGAAAACCTCATGGGTCAAATGCAAGGCTGCTGGCACCCCATCCCATTTGGGTTTGTATTCATCTCTGCCTCAGCTTCAAGCTCTGTGTTCCACTATCCTGGCCTTCAGGAGGGACCGTCCTCAGCCTCTACAGACTTGATTTAGGAGGAATCAGTCTCCTAAATTATCCTCCCTTTTAAACCGGCTACAACAGCTGGGCTGCAAGCAACAGGGAGTTGTTTTTCTTCTCCTCCCCTCATCTTCAAACAGTTTTGATTGCCTGGTGGGGGAGCACACTCCTCCATCTGTCCACAACCTCCCCAGGTGGGTAATAATAGATGCTTCTTATAGAAAAATTCAATTAGACTTGACAAGAGATGTATGTTAGCGCTTCCTTGCCAGGGCCCTGCCTTGTTCTTTTCTGTTCCTCTGCAAGACACCAACTGCAGAAGCTATTTTGGAAGAACAAAAACAAGCACCATTTTTAAGTATAATGGTATTTACAGCCAGCACTGGCTGTGGTGGGCTTTGTGGGATAAGAAATGACTGACAGCAAGGTGCATCAGGGCAGCCAGGATGTCAAATGCAGACAGCAGGATGTGTGTAGTGCTGTGATTGGGGCTTCCCTTCACGCCTCTGAGCAGTAAAGCAGCCAGGGTTGGAGGTGTGTTCATTCATCTTGGTTGCCAAAGGCTCCGAGCTCTGTGTTCAGGAGTGGAGGGAGATACTTCTATGTGTTATTCTTTGTTTTCTTCTTTGGCTTCCTAAATACCTGGTTGATGAGAGTGTGAATCATTTCTGTACAGATATCTTTTTTTGTATGATATATTGTATGTCTGCATTGTTCATCCCAAAAGTTACTGTGCAGCTGGGGTTGGCACAACAGACAGCATCAAAGACCCTCCTTTGGTCACTAAAGCTACGTGTGATGGAGCCCTTTAGTGGCAGAAAGCATTAGTGCAGCTAAACTGCTTTGGAACAGTTGCACTTTGTTTAGTCCTATGAAATGGCACGGTCGTAATTCCCATGAAGTCTGTGATGTATCGAGAGGCCATTCAGCTCCTGTGCTCTGTCTTGGACAGGAGCTGAGTGGGATAGATGAACACAGTGCAGGTTTCAGTGCATTCACAGTTCTGGTGTTTGATCAATAGGCATTAGGAGTAAAATACTTGCAGTGGATGGAACAAGTGAGATTGTTTTCCAGGTACACCAGCACCCACTTTCCTTACTTGCCTTGCAACTGCATGCAAGGAATCAGTGGCAGTTCTGCAGCAGAGCTGTTTGCTGTAATGAAACTGCAAGACATGAAGTGTCTTGGGAAGCATCTCTTGAAACTTGAAGGTCAGGACTGCCTCTAAAACTCAGTGTCAACATCAGGGGAAAAAAAGCCCCTGACAGCTGCATTTCTTCTAAGAGAGCTGTGTACATTGAGTGCTTCAGCCTAGATAAGCCTGAAGTGGGGACTGTGGCCCTACCCTGTGTTTACAAGGGACGCGGTATCTGAAAGCTTAATCCTGGGCTTTATCCTGACTATAACATGATGGCTTAGGAAAGATTCAGTTTAACAATTGCATCCAGACCTGGTATATTGATCCCTTTGCTGCTCTGATCCTTAGGGACACGGCAGGGCCTTGGGGCAGGGCTCTGGTGGTGAGCTGAATATTAACTTAGAAATGGGGTCAGCTGCACTAAACGCTGTGCTGAATAAAGCTGCATTGTGACTGTGTGTAAGGCAATGGAAAGAGCTGACTGGTTCTGGTCTCTTCTGGAGCAGAACAGCAGAGCTATACTTGCATATACCTGGAGGGGGGGTCAGAGCTGGATGTTGTAGGAGCCATCCTGGACCTTCTCCATGCCTTGCATGAATTCCCATGACCTTTGTTGGTATATCTCTGCCTGCTGCTGCTCTTCACTGGAGGGAGAAAAGCATATCTAAGCACAAGAAATAATACTCAGCACACAAGCAAAGATCCACATACAGCTCCTTTTATTATGTTTACACCAGACTCTGGCTTGGCTGTGGTTTGGAAGGCTGTGCCCAAGGCTGCTGGAGACAGGTTTGGCTCAGGTAAGCTTAGATATCTCTGTTAAGGATGGTGGCTCATAGCCCTGAGTGACAGCAAGAGGCACTAGTGGGCGTATGTACAAAGTGCTGTCTTGGTAAGCATCTCCAGCAAAGGCAGATATGTACTTTCTGCAGACGTAGCGGGCAGGAAGAACTGAGATCAAATGGAGGTAATGACAGGTTTCTGTGTGAAGAATATTGCATGAATCTCCTGCCTGCAAAGACCAGCATTAGATTGGCATGAAACATGCAGAGGCCAGGAAGGGGTAGATGCACTATTTCTGCTCTTGGGCCCCTTACCTCTGTTTGCTTCTGTTTCCTTACATCCTTGTCTCTCTCCCAGCAATTACCCTCAGCTGCTTTTTAGGAGCCAAATGAAGCCCCATGGAGAATCATAGAATCATTAAAGTTGGAAAAGACCTCTAAGATCCATCAATTCCAACCATCAACCAATGACCACCATGATATTGAAGTGAATTCAGCTCCCACCACTTCCCCCTCTAAATGGATGTTGAGAACACTGTAGGACAAAGGGATCCAATCCCCATTGCTTGGCATTATCATCACCCAGAACTGAAATGGAGATCCAGAGCACTGCTTAGCAGCAGTATTCTTGTAAGTCTGTTCCTATTCTTTGCATAGTACCATTAAGGAGAGATGGATGGTGGTCTCTGCCAAGCACGTTCATACCTGAGCCATATGCTCTACAGCCCAGAAGCAGCACCATGCAGAATCCACCCAAAGCTCAAGGGTGAGGCCTGAGGGAAGTCAGCTCTGGCAAGCAGGTCCCAGTTCAGCTTGACTATGGTTCTACTGTCACGCTGCTGTTGGTAACACGTACACCATACCATCCCTTCCAGAACAGTGTGTCCTGCCCACCGTGCTCGAAGCGGACAAAGCGGACCCCAGGGCCATAGTCCGTAAAGGTGTAGGAGATCTAGAGGTTGAGAGAGACAAAATAGTGTCAAGCTACCATGAACATAATCCTTCCCTTCACTGGGCCTTCAACCCCACCTGCCCCATCCACACCTACAAGCTTGGGTAGCAATGAGGACAGTTACAGTGAGAAGTTACTGGGAGGAGCTTTGATCCCAGTCTGTTCAGGAGCCATTAAATGTTTCTGGAGGGGTCTCTCTCTCTTTCAGCTCCCACAGACTTGTAGTGATGGCTCAGAAAGCTTCCAAGTTTTATGTAAGACTTCTCGTATAACTCCTGTGCTCAATCACAACTCATGACAGAGCCTCCTCCAGGATAATCCCTGCTTGAAAACGTTCCTGGTTCATGCAGATTGAGTGTCACCTGTGTGAAACCACAGCTGTCACTCACCTCAGTCCAGCTGGCATCATTGTCCTGTGGGATGGCAATAGTCTCAGTCTTGTATTCGGCCAACACATCCTCGTTCTCTGACAGCAGCTTCACACACAGCTCATAGAGGCAGCCGGCATCACTGCGTCCCGCGTACCTGCAGGGAGACCCAAGCAGCAGCCTTGCCTATATGAACACTTCTATTCCAACCCACTGCCTGCCCTCATACACCAAAAGAGCCTGGTTTTTAGATGGCTTCCATGTGCACCAACAGCTTAAAGCTTGGGGAGGCTACCAGTGGTTCTTTGAGCCAAGATCAAGCCCTGTCTCACATCCTGAATGACACCAAGGGCAGTGAAGTAAGGTAAGAGCTGGAGCCCCAAGGCCTGGTGCAGGTATATGCCATCCCTGCTCTCTCTAGGCTCTCTGCTGAACTTCATGGGCATCCTTTGCTACTTACCAATCTTTCACTACAACTTTTGGCTGGGTTGTATCCATCAGCTCTTCCCAGTAGCCCTCAGCTCTAAGGTCAATGACCTGAGACTTTCGACACCACCTAAAACACAAGAAGGTAAGGGATACCACCTCCTCTCTGAGGCTACAGGAAACAAAATTATCCCCTCTCCTGATGAAGTAGGCAGCCTTACTCATAAGACGTAACGAAGTATTTATGGACATCCTCGCTAGGGAGTTCTTTTCCAAAGTCCCCAGGGAGCTCTTCAATTTTCCAGCCATCACCTCCGTTCTCAACCTCTCCCCAGTGCTGCAGGTCTTCTGTAAAGGGAGGAGAGAATTGCTTGGTCAAAGCTCATAGGCCTGGAGAACCACAGGGACCCCTCTGCAGCTTGGGATAGAGATGTTGCTAAATCTGTATGTGGATCACAGATGTTTTAAGTGGAGATCTGGTAGAAAAACAACACAGGCAGGACCTTATATTGCTTTTCTCCTCTTAGCTACAGCGAAGAGCTTGCAGAATAATCACTTCTTTTTAAACAAGAAAAACAAAAGCGTTGTGTTGATGGCTTGTGTTGTGCTTTGGTCTATGAGGTGTGAAATGTATCTGTTGCTGCTTGGGTTATGAGGCTTGGGTTATGAGGCTGCTTCTATCTAAACATCCTGCAGATGGCAAATAGAGTTCAGAGATCATAAAATAACAGCAAGATGGTGTTCAGCTCAGTGATGTGGGTTGGAGTGAGCAAGGCACAAACAAACTGCAAGGAAGGAAGCACGAAATGCCTGCTGAGCTAAGGGCAAACGAGTTCCTGAGGCAGGGGAAGGCTTGTCTTTTAGGTCAAGGATTGGCAGAAAGCGATCTGGAAGTGTCACCTACCAGTACAGTTCTGCAAAGCATGATTCACATTCCTGCAGGGGCTCACATAAAGCTGATGTCATGGAGAGCCCTTCACAAAGGCTGCTTTGATGGATGCTTTGATGGCCTTCTTGCCCAGTGTGTGGTTTGACTGCATGCATGAAGTGATTTGTCTCTGGGACAAAAAGAAAATGCATCCTGATGGCAACCAAGGTATTTTTTTAAAGGCTGGAGGTGCCCAGTTTTCTAAAGGCTTGGGCCTTGTGCTTATCTCTCACCTTCTCCACAGGGGTTCTTGATGAGATTTCTTCTTCTCTTACTCAAGAAGTAGAAGTTTTGCCAGTTCTCTGCGTTCTCCTCTGACTCTGCTCCAGCAAAGCCTTCCTGCTGACACTTCAGGATCCAAAGAGCAGCTCCATCAACCAGGTTCTTCCACTGGCAGCAGACCAGGCGACACGCCAGCACCAGATCCACTGCAGGTATGGAAGCCAGGATTCTGATCAGCACTGCTTCAGGGAGGGACTCCATCCTTGGTCAGAGCTTTCTGAGGAGGGAAAGAAGTAGTAAAGCACTGTATTCCATCAGACAGGGGCTCTCCTGTTACCAGTGATGTCAAAAGGGTTAGAAAAGGGAAAACAAATATGTTTATCTGAAAGGCAGGTGCAGCATAACATAGGGGGTATTCCTGACCTGAGGGCCTTGGGACCCCTGCTGACTCATCACTAAGCACGTGAGTAGATTAAGGTTATAAGTGCCTACAGATGCACTGGGTTAAGCATGATGCTCCATCCCCTTCTGGCTCCTTTCCTACCCATCTGTGGTTGTATGGGGGTCTTCTCTGACCCTTGGTGGTCACATGGGGAGTGCTCCCCTTGTGTGTTGTCACACATCATCTAAGGATGTTGCTGTTCCCATTTATACTGATGCTTTCTCAGTCCCAAGGCCATAGAGGAGGGATATCCAGGACCAAATTTCTGCTGTCAGGCAGTGCTCCCCTTTGCGGATGCAGTTATCTACACATCAGCTATTGGAATAAACTTGAAACAAATAACGATTAACCCAAAAATAGATGTGCTCTGTCAGAGCAGAATCAGTCCCCCCTCTGCTTAGGCTGCCCACAGGGCTGGCTGTTGGAAGGCCTTCCTTCCTTCGGGGCTGGCACTGAATCTCCTTAGTCATGAGGCCGTGTAAACCACGGCTCTGAGCTCTTAGGATCTCACCTGCGTTCTTTTCGGTTCATCCTCCTTTTCCTATGGGTGGTTACAGGGGCAGCGCTCGCTATTAGCGCAGCAATCGGAGTGTTTTGGGGCAGGGCGAGATGAGAGCATCCCGAGGGCAGAAGCAGAGCTCTGTACCGCAACCATCAGAGGGAAAACATTTAAAAGTCCCTTAGAAACAACGAGGATTCCTTCCTTCCTTACTCCCTGCTGCGATCTTAAAGGGCAAAATGAGATCGACCCTCGGTAACCCCTCCCGGGGCTGTTTATTCTCCCCCCATCACCCCGTCCCACCTCTCGTACCTCGGGCACAGCGCTGCTCCTCTCCCCGCACCGCTCCCGATGCTCGCTGCGCTCCCGGTACCCGCAGCCCCGCTCCGCCCCGCGCCCCGCCCGCTGAGGATGAGCAAAGCGTGGCCTCACATCCGCGTCCGGAACGCAGGTGGGGCTGTGGCTGCGATAGCACTGAGCCTTTCACTCCCCTTCTTCTCCCCCTATAGCCCAGCCTGCAGCTTTGCTTTTGGTTTCGTTCTCAGCCCTGCAAGCCCCGCTGATCTCTCCGTATCGCAGCTGCCTGGTTCATCGTCTGCCATCGGTTCTGCGGAGCCATGGCCACCATCAGTGACCTCCCCGAGGACGTGTTGGTGGAGCTGCTGTCGTTGCTGCCCGCCCAGGATTTGCTCCGTGCATGCAGGCTGGTGTGCTCTCAATGGCGAGACGTGGTGGATCTCACCACCCTTTGGAAGCGTAAATGTCAGCGCGAGGGGTTCTACATGCAGAGCTTGGACAGGAGCATCGCTGACTGGAAGGTGTTCTATCTGCTGTGCAAGCTGAAGAGGAACTTGATCAAAAATCCCCGAGCTGAAGGTTGGTTTGTTGGCATAGGGCCTGTGGAATTTCCCAACAGTCAGGGACGTGCCCTGCAGTGCCTCATTATTATTGGGGCTGTGGCACTGAGTCAGATCCGCAAGGAAACAACGCGTAATACTGTGTGGGTTAAATCCCTGTGAGTCTTTGGGCCCAGCTGCTGGTTTGCACGATATCATATGGCAGTGAAAGCATCAGCAGTTGGTTTCAGGCTGATTGCATCCAGGGCTGAGGGGTGGCAGTGGGCAGGGAGGGCACTGTCCTGCTCTGTCCCCACCTGTAGTGCTGCACCCAGCCCTGTCACAGCTGCTGGCAGCCATGCAGAAAGTAATGACAACATGGTTCTAAAGGTCACCCTTAAGTATGAGAAAAACACAGCTGAAAATCCACCAGCATCGGTTCTTAATAAGTTAAGTCTCTTTAAGGAAAGCAGAGATATGCAGAAAACTCCTAACACTGATCTTTGATACCTGTTTTTAGAGAGCTTTAACCACTGGCAACTTGATCGGAATGAAGGAGATAGGTGGAAGATTGAGGATCTGCCTGGACCTCTGGGGAAAGAGCTGCCAGACTCAGAAGTCCGCAAATACTTTGTCACTTCGTTTGGGTAAGAGATACAATATGGAACTGGAGGAGAACTGCTTCCTTCCTGCTGGCTGCAGGAGCACTGAGGTTAGATGTGAGGCAGGACAACGAGCCTTAGCCCAGGATCAGGGGTTATTACTTTTATTGCTTACTCTTATTACTCTTCAATCTAAAGAGAGCCACGTGTTGCTGAAGGGATTACTGAGTCATATCGTGTGCTGAGTTTCTCCATCCTTCTACCAAACATGGTGGGCAGAAGTTGAGGTCTGGCACCTGACAAAGTCAAAGTCCTTAACCTCTGGAAGCACGAGGTGTTTGTCATGTTTAGCTTGCACTAAAAACAGTCAACAGTAGACGATCAATTGCTTTTCCATAATCAATATCTGTCATGCATGCATAGGGAACCCTTCTTGACCCAGATTATTGTATTCCTTTTATCTGGGCTTTGGATAAAGGCACACCTCAGCCCTGTCAGCCTTGTAGGCACTCGGGGTCTGGGTGAGCATTCAATGGGAGTCAGGCTGGTAGGGAAAGCACTGCTGTCAGGAGATGTGTTCTGTGAAGTTGCTTTGAATGCTTCTGTTTCTGTTACAGGCCATGCTTCAAGTCTCAACTGATTACCTTGAAGAAAGAAGGGTACTGGAATGAGCTGATGGATGAGAAACGGCCTGAAATTGTAGTCAAGGACTGGTAAGCACTAAGTCAAGCACTGAAGACTAGAATTTCTAGCCTAGGTGTAAGCTGGGCCTCTAAAATGTGCTATAGAATTAATTCTTTGGGATCTGTAGCTCTTGAGTAAAAGCGTAGGCTAAATCTTGGCTTATTCAGCAGGTTATGAGGTGGCAATCCTGTAAAGAAAAGGATAGCTGTATGCTTTAGGACTTCTCCATAGCTATGGGGTGACATCCCTTTTCTCAGTTCCAGTTGGAGCCTGTTTCTGAACAGTAAGGGAAACTGAACGCTGTGTGTCCAGCCCTGCTCCTTGATTTCTGCCTTCCTCTCTAGGTACGCTGCCAGATTTGACTGTGGTTGTCGCTATGAGCTCAGAGTGAAGCTGCTTTCTGAAAACTACATTGTGCTTCAGGAGTTCTGTCCTGAGCCAGTGGTCATAGAGCAGTGGAGTGATGCAACGTGGAGAGAGGTAAGCAGCAGCCCTCCAGTAGGCAGCTTTACATCAACACTGTGGCAAGAATCTTGTTTAAGTCCCAAATTGCCCTATTTGCTCTGCTCTAACATAACTCAAAATGTAAGCCAGCCCTGCCTGGTTGACGTTGTTGAAGAAGCTTTGAAAGATCTAGGTTCAGCTTGTGCTCCCATGCTATTTTGACTGGGCTTCTTCAAGTGTTTCTGTCCCTTATTTGAGCTTCTGTCTAAGTAACCGAGTTGCAGGAGCACAGTTCTTGTTTGCATGACAAAAAGCTTTGTTTTAAAACTACTGCATGGGTGTAAGTGAAAGTATTGCAGCCATTGCTATTCCTAATTTGCATTGACTGCTTTGAATGACTTGGTTTGAGTGGCTGTGAATTCCCTCTTCTGTTGTTACCTTTGCCACACACCAAGCTTAACAATGTAATCCTTAGTCAAATATGGCAGGATACCTAAAATAACCTTATTAGAAGGTATTTTAGAATGAGCTTTTCCTGAGCTCTAAACCTGGAACTGTTCCACCTTCAATATCAGTGCTGAATTATTTAGGAAAAAATAAGCAGAATTTCATGTCTCTACAGATGTCCCACACCTTCAGTAATTACCCACCTGGAGTTCGTTACATCTGGTTTCAGCACGGAGGCCAAGATACCCAATTCTGGGCAGGATGGTATGGGATCAGAGTGACCAACAGCAGCATCACCATTGGGCCCCAGACACTGAAGGCAAATGAAGACGCAGTATAAGTGTTTTCTTTTACCTCAGGATTGTGACCGGGTGGTCTCAGGCACACTTATTTGTCTGTACTCTCTGGGTGAATATCCTGGCTTTGCCTTTGCCTTGCACAGCTGATGTGGAATACAAGCAGCCAGCTCTCCTTGTTCACAGCAGAACTTCTGCAGGCTGAACCCTTTGGAAGGATTTCTGTCTTCATCTGTCCTCCCTCACCGTGGCAATGACAATTCCTGGTGCCCTTCCATAGGAGGAAGATGAGGGCAAATAAATAAGACATCTATCTTAAGTGAATAGCATTTGGCTGTAGCACAACGTATGGGAAACTGCACACAAGTACATAGCAATCTTAACTGGAAACTCTTTGTTTATATAACTTAATTAAAACAAGGCTAAAATCTTTCAGTTCAGATTATCAACCCTTGTCTTGAGGACTCTGCTACAGCCAGACTTGCTCTGTATTGTATTTTTCTGTTTCAATTGAAATATGTACATAAAGATATATCTTTCACAGCATTAAGCAAACTTCAGTCTTCTTTATCCATATATGCTGTGTCACCAATATTTAATTCCTTAGTTTCTCTAAGTGTACATGATCAAAGTGCTATATGCCTTCCCTGTCCAAATACAGCCTGTTATTGCTGGGATGAACAAAGAGGAGGAAGGAATCCCTTAAGGTGGATACCTGACAATGTAAAGTGCCTTTGGACTGCGCAGCCTCTTTCCATATTACCTGTATGCTACCAAAGAACTTGGTTTGTACTGAACAGTAACCTTATATAAAATGTTAAAGCCACAGACAATTTGGAGATGTGGTGGTGTTGCACTTTTTGTGTGGAGAAAGCAGGTAGGAGCTGTCCAACAAGCTTAGCTCATTCAGTGCACCATTTCTTCTACCCCTTTATGCATGGGGCTGATATTAAGGCCCTCTTCCACATCTTTTGACATAGGCAGGATAACAGTGTTTTCCCTTGTCTGCTAAGAGTGAGATAGCTGACAAGTGTTCTTGCTGCACAGATACATTCCACTGTGCTTCCAGCACCACCTGTGTGAAGGTTTCCCTGTGGCAAGGAGAGCCCAAGGTGGTGCAGCCCTTCATAGCAACTGACACCTCCCAGCCTTGGCCTAGAGAAGATGCTTCTTCACTAAAGGAACAGTTGGTTAGGACAGAATTGAGCCTGTTTCAACTGGAGTAAAACTTGATATTTATTGAAGACTACTTGGGACAGTCACAGTGGACAGATGCTACATAAGGCCTCACTCGCGCATGGTATAAGACCATTGCTCTAGTGGAGTATACAGCAGATCCCTGGTCAGCACTACCAGTGTGCAATGGAGATGTCCTGTTTAAGGCAAGAACTGGATTTGTACGAAGAGCTGACTGCAGTCAGCTGTATCCTACCCCCAGGGATTCTCTGTAATGAAACCTCTACTCACTCTCACACATGAGTGTACACGGGAACAGGCTCTGGCTCCACATTCCAAGTCAGTTCTATATACACCGGTAAGAGCACTTGAAATAAAGAGGCAGCAGCTGCTCTACATTCATCCAGAAGGCCAGCTGAAGAGACTGGGCTATCAAGGTATGAGTGGTGAGAGATCTTACTCCGCTGGAAGATCAGATGAGGCTTGAAGAAAAGGAAGAGTTGAAATCAGGTGCCTTTGTGGGCTCGTTCTTCTACATAAAGCTGCATCTGGAGGAGAGAAACAAGTATCAGTTTCTGCTTGACAGCCAGATGGAGAACAGTCTAGAGTTTGTACCTTCCCTCGTTAACAAGGTTTCCTGTTTTAACGTGAGAAGGCTTCACAGTACATGCAGTTTCAACCACCTCTCAGGCCAGAATGCTCTGCTCACCTTTAAGATATCAGATGTCATAGTTTTCAGTGGGATAAGCCGGGGGTCATGCATGTGCACATCCTGTTCATCAGCCAGAATCCATGGGAAATCCTAGGGCAGGAACACAAGGATCTTTATGTACTAAGAGGTGAGCAATAAGGTTAAACCTCATTGAATCCAAAATTCTTGAATTCCATTTTGTTTTTTTGCAGCTTCTTTGTGAAAAGGCAGCCAAAGACACTACTTACCTTTATCACCTGGATCTTCTCCATGTTGCGTGTAGCAGCCTCTCGTGTGTGAACCAGAACTGTGAAGGTACAGCCTGTAAGAGAAAGGGCAGGCTGCAGATCAGGGGACAACCATCAAGAAGCTCAGACACTGCCCTGTAATCATCTCCCATTTAGCAGGTCCACATCACTGGGCTGTATGCACCTGTTTACCTGGGGGGTTGTTGTCCAGCACAGCATCACACACGCTTATCTTCAGGATGAAGGCACGCAGTAACTGCTCCACGTGGGACAGCAAGGACTCTGAACTGTTGAGACAGCAGTTGTTAATGGCACACAGCAAAGTACCAGGAGGGCCTGGAGCAGCTTCCAGAACTAAGGACACGGTGGTTGGTTGGATGCTGTGAGAAAGCAGGGGAATGGAATCTTTACCTAATGGAAAGGAGAGGTGGCTGGGTGATTTCGAAGACAAATCTCTCCACTGGGTGGTGCTCTTTATCCAGGATTACTACTACAACTTTCTCCACGTCGTTCTGGAAGAACAACTGCAGTTAGAGAAGGCCCTTCCTTAAAATAATCTGTCCCCTGCCCCCAGTTTGTTTCACTTCTGGTAGAGTGTGGTTATCTGCTGTGGAGCAGCGCCAGCAGTTATCCGAACCTTGAGCCCTGTCCTACTTCTAGGCTCTACATGCAGTACGATGTCTGCAGAGAGAAGAGAATGCAGGATGTGGGATGCCAGCAAGGTTTGCAACGTGTCATGTGGTCACACTTTTCTCTCACAAAAGCTTGAGTTCAAACCACCTCTGCCTTCTGGCTAACAGCACAGCACTCTAACTGTTCTCCTGCCAGATGGGAGCTTCAACTCAGCGTTCGGCTTTCTAATAAATTTAAGTTCACGTGTAGGATGAGCTTATTGAAAACACAGAGGTTGATCCTCACGTTTATATGCATTAGAGGTAACTGAATGCCAGTATTCAGCAGCATGCCCTGACTGCAAGGAAGGATTAGGCGTGTTTTTATTCTTGATTAGCAACTTTGTAAGTGAGTATATTGTGTATGATAAGTACATAAATAAACACTTTGAGATTACAACAATATTTACATACTTTTATTTCTATCTAAACCACTTGCAATACATTTTCCCACTACAGGTCCATGGTAAGATCATACCTTCTCAAGCAGTGGCTTTACACAGTGCAACGTGTCCTGGATGTATTGATTGAGCTCTGGGTGGCAGGACATCTGTAGCAAAGAAAGCAAACAGTCAGAGCTGCGTTCTGATGCCAACCAGAACAGCACTAAGAAGGAAGATCTAAAGACAAGATCTCTGTTTCCTAGGGAGCATGCCTTAGTGTTCCATCCCTGCACACAGCTGGGGAAGCATTGTGCTACTAACAACCACAATCTGCTTGTGCTGTGAGTACTGCTGTGTTCTCAGCTTCAAGAAGGTCTCCTACCTGGACGGGTACGTTGTATTTTTTCCTCTTCTGAAAGATCCCAATAGGGTAAACTTCTCTGACATATAGGATGAGATGAACGGCCACTTCAAGAAATTCTGAGAGAACATCTGCGACAACTGGAAAACAGAAGTGAAAGATGCTGAAGGCTGCAGTGACACCATATTCATAGGACATTACTAAAGATGCCAGCATGCATCTCATCTCCTTCCTAGCTGTGGGAAGTTTAGGGCTGGAGCATCCAGCACTCAGTATAGCACAAACACGTTACCTTGCCCAAAATTAAGGTCCTGTCGTGTGAGCGTGGTCATCTTGCCCAGAACCTGAAAAGCATCACAAGAAGAATGTTTAACCTCTAGCTCCTATGGTCTCCTATGGCGCTCGGGGGGCGCTTCACCTCCTTAATGCCAAGAAGCTGCCCTCTGAGCTCAGTGACAAGCACAGGATCACAGTCACCATAAACCCCAGGGGCTCACTGTGAAAGATCCAAGCACGGTCTCAAAGATCACCAGTCAGGTAAAAAATAAAGACAGCATCTTTTTGTGAGACCCTCAGTCTCACACCTCACATTGTGAGCTTCTCATCCAGGGCAGGATTTACACTTCCCATTGACAATTCACATCCCACACATTCCCCTGCTGACCGAGTCTCTTGACAAACCCCATAATTCACCTAATGTGGAATCTATCCTGCAGGAATCTGTGACAAGGGCAGCACATTCAGCAGCCAAATGGAGCACTGTGTATCAAAGCAGCTGGAGCTCAGCATCCCAACAGGTTGGTACCTTGTGCATGTGTTAGGCTGCAACATGCAGAACTGCTGAGTGCAGGTTTTAATGTTTCATTATTTTCTTTATACTCTTTGCATGCATTCAAACTAACACTAACATGTCCTTAAACACCTCCAGGTCCACAGAGCTCTCAAGCCCTGGTCACTCCAATCAGCTGCCAATCAATGAGACGTGGTTTTCAGCCCTCTGATGAACTGCTTCATAAAATAGGGAGGTAACAGCTTCTACCTTTCTTTATCAAAGTCTTAGGCTGGAAAAGAGCCCTGGAATCACCCAACCCAACCCACCCTAATGTGCCCAATGCCCACATCCCCACACTGAACCCCATGGATGGTGACCCCACCGCTGTGCCAGCACATCCCCGCTCCTTCTGAGCACAAACCCTCCCTAACATCCCCCCTGCTCCAATTTAAGGCCCGTAATTTCCAATTTAAGATCCGGAGCTGAGGCCGACCCCACCTCTCCACAGCCCCCTAACAGAGCTGAGCACAGAACGGCCACCGTACGCTGACACAGGCCAGGCTGCCCTCAGCCTCCTGTGGGCTGTGGACCCTCCTACTGCACAGACCCCTCACCACAACCCTCCTACAGCTTCAATATTGCTCCCACCACCCTCGTCCTCGCCCGCCGCCGTTACCGTCCCGTACCGCTCAGCTCTCCCGTACCGGCCCGGCGCTGCTGGCGGCGCACGCGTGTGACGTCACCTCAGCTTAGAGCGCCCCCTTGCGGCGGGAGGACCGCGCCCCGTGTCACCGCTCGGTTCGGTCCCCGCTTCCCCCCGCGGGGTCCCGGCTGCAGCCTCGGTTCGTCTCGCCCCGCAAGTTGCGGGGTCCCCCCGCCTTTATCCCCGCCTTTATCAGCTCTCCCTCTCGGTCCCCATCCCCCCGCACGATGCCCCGGGTACAGCCGTGCACCCCCGCAGCGCTCCGTGCGTCCCCGCCCCGGGCACCCCGCGCCCCTCCCACCGCCCCGCAGCCCGCGGGGTCCCGGCGTCCCCGCTCCGGCCGCACATTCCCCCACTGTCTCTGCTCGTCTCCTCCTCCTCCTTCTCCTCCTCCTCCTCTTCTTCCTTCGCGGTCCGCACACCCGTACCCCGGCACAGCCCTGCCCTGCTTTGCCCTCAGCCGAGCACAGGTAAGCACCGGGATGATGGGGGCTGCTCCTCTGAGCCGCTTTCCCTTTCCTTTCCCTTTTGCTTCTTAGGGATGGGGACACTTTCTTCGGGAGGAGACAAAGGCTGAAGGGATCCGGGGTTGGGGCAGAGTGGACAGCGCCGGTGCTGGAGGGTCCCCGTCGGGAGATGCGAAGTGGCCGAGGGGTGAATGAGGCTGATCCCTCCTTGGTATTTATTGTGTGTTCGCGATCCCCCGAGTGCCCTCGGGTTGTTCTTTGCGTTTCTTGCTTTGCTAAAAGTGAGATCTCGGTTGGGAATTAAATCAATTTGGCATCGGTGAACGGCTCGTTGCGGCCGGCAATTCATCATGTGGGGTTTAAGTGACGTTTACCCGATTCACACCTGGAGCCGTCCGTCAGCATCGGTGGAAATGGGTCTGTGTTTCCATCTCCTCTCCTTTCCATCTCATCTCCTTTGCCCCACGCGTTCGGGTTCAGAGTGAGAATTGACAGAGAGAGGAAGGAGGCTGAGAGCAGCCCGGCTCTGTGCTGCTCGGGGTTCACATCGCGGTGGGGATGGGGCCAAATCTCAGAATCACAGACTCAATTCGGGCTGGAAAAGAGCTCTAAGATCAACTCCAACCCCAACCATCCACACCGCGCCCTTTCCTTGAACACCTCCCAGGACGGTGACCCCACACCTCCCTGTGTCACTGCCTCTGTGTGCCCCTCTTTCCCCGTCCCACCGGCGATGCTTTCCAGTTGGGTGAGCGATGAGCTCTGCTATTGATCGCGTCTCATTTGTCACCGGGTATTGTGCGGGAAGCCGGAGAGTCCTCTCTGCTACGCCGACAGCAAGCGACTATATCTCAGATGCTAATCTCAGACTCATTGCTATTTTAATCTCATTATTGGGCAGAGGAGGCCCTGTTTGATAGCGGGTCGCTTGTGATGGCTGTGTCAGCCGCTCCGTGAGGTCCCGGAGGGGAGTAGAGCAGAGGGTACTGCATATTCATTCATTCCACTTCAAAACAGCGGCTCTGTCCCCTGGGCTGCGCTCTCTGCTCCAAGGGATGCACTGTGTGGGCAGGCACAAGGGAAACGGGGCACAGCTGTGCTTGGGCTGGGATCACCTGGGCAGCAAACCCCAGTTCCAGCCCTTCGCTAATGGGAAATGAGGGATATTTGGAGTAGTCTGAATGCAGGTTGCCTTGGGGAGGTGTTTTTTGGAGGTACCTACAGCTGCTGCTGAACCCTCTGCAACCTTCAGTCTGTGTCCTGTCTTGTGTTCAGGCTGGATGGGGCTCTGAGCACTGATGGAGCTGTGGGTGTCTCTGTTCATTGCAGGGTTTGGACCTTTAAGGCTCCTTTCCAACCCAAACCATCCTATGATTTTCGTGCTGCCATTTGCAATCAGTGCACGGAGCAAATGTGACCGTGGTCCTCCCAACAGCAGAGAGCTGTTTGGTGATGGCAGAAAGCAGCAATCAAAAGGAAAACAGATGTTTTTCAAAGGGTGGTGGGGGTGGTGGGACTCACCCAGCCTGAATATCTGCAGAAGGAACACATCTCCCAGTCAGGAGGGATGAGGAAGATGTGAAGTCAGATGGATCTGTGAGGTAGGTTGGGAGGAGAGGTGACAATGGATGCAGGCAACCTGCAAAAGGAAAACAGCTTTGACCCAAAAGAACAGTGAGCTGCAGACTTGGCTGCTCTGTCGTCCCTACGATGTGGGAGCAGCAGAAGTTATCCTTTATGAAGTGAGTGTGCAAGAAATGCTGGAGATGAGGAAAGAGATATTATTTGTGCCTGGGGAAGGAAAAGAAAAGCATGCATTTAAAAATTCCCATCTGCTTTTGGAGACCCTAGAAAGCTGGAGGGGACCCCTTTGAAATGGGAGGGTCTCTTGGCAGATTGTGTATGAAGCTTCCCAGCGTTTGCCTCCAGAAACAGAAAACCAGATGGAATGAGACCCAGCAGGGAAGGGAAATCTCATTTATCTGCACAATGCCATCCGCCTGGCTCCAGCCAGCTCTCTGCACATCGGCTACCATGGAGCCTACCCTGGCCATTCTGCTTCAGGCCTTCCCAAGCCAATCCATCACCCAATGGCTCCTTATTTGCAGGGAGCCTGGCACACGAAGCTGGGTTTCTTGTCTGTCATCTGTGCCACACATGCACATACACACAGCACTCGTGTCGATGAACACACGCTTTGTCTGTTGCTGCAGCCTGGTGTTGTCTGGAGTCCAGGAAATCTTTATGCACTGTTGCCAAAGTCTGAGCTTATCAGAGCCAAGGAGAAGCGTGTCCCAGATTACATTGCTTGGGTCTTGCTTGGTTCAGCTCTTGAGCATAAAAACTGCATCATCTTTGGTCTGGAGTGATAAAGGAACTTGATATTCTGCATTTCCTCTCTGCTGTGATATGAAGAACATGGGTGACAACTTAAAGCCAAGGTTGTGGGGTATCATGGCTTCAGTCAGACGTATGAGTGAACGTATGCAATGAATGAACCAATGCAGCAGTGGCAGCTGCTATTAGAGCCTTTTTTTTCCACACCAGGGTGACAAAGCTGCATTTGCAGGGACAAAAAAAGCATGAGTTCCTGTGGACTGAATGGGTACACATCTGCCTTGCAGGATTACAGGCTGAGAGCAGAGTAAGAGTAATAATATCTGTGAGCCCAGAGAAAGAGGCTGCCCATGGGGAAGTTCCCCAAGATGCCAAACAATGTAATTTCTCTTACAGAGTTCTGACCATCCGCTGCCAACCCAAAATAGATCAGAAGTGTTGGCTGAGAGACAGCTCTGCAACTCATTTATCAGCCCTAAGCCCAAACCCCAGGTAGCTCCAAGGCCTTATCTTTGCTTTCCACGTTTTCATGTCAATAGGCAGATTTGCTTACTTGAGAAGTAGGTGGCTGGGAAAGCTGGGGGTGCACAAAGGAAGCACAAAGTAATGAGGATGCAGATTTGGTGCTAGGGAGAGCTGCAGGAGCAGCCAGCTTTGACTGCTTCCCTTATTGAAGTGCCACCTCTAAGAAGAGGATCCATTTTGGACTTACTACAATATACGTGTTTATTTCTGACATAGGGAATTCTGCGCTGGGTAAGATGTCTTTTGCAGAACAGGTGAATCAACAGGAGAACGCTGCTGTGCTCTGCATCCCCACACCCTGGGCTGGCTGCTGTTGTGGAGTGGGGTCCTGAGGGAGCTCAGGGTGCTGAGGAGCAGCATCACAGCATCGAGCTGTTCTTTGGCTCCTGCTGGAAAGCAGAACTGTGGCTAATGTGTCTGTCAGGTTCGTTATCAAAGGGCCGCTGTCTGTGAGTGAGACTGAAGGCGCTGCCTTCCATTCTCTTTGCACTTTTTCTCTCCTCCTGGCGTTTTGCCTATAGATGAAAAGGTAAGATGCTGTCTGCAGCTCTCTGGGTTTTTCTGTGAGGCCTTGATCCAGCTGGTCTGTGCTGGTTCTTACAGAGAAAACCCCTCAAAAAGACAAAGGCTACAGATGCAGGGTTTGGGTTTTGCTTGGCTGCTATTTGTTACATTGGTGCGAAGCAGGAACTTGAGGTGCTTTGATAATATGCTGAGCTGTCAGTCTGCTTTTCCTTTGTCCCAGGTAGCTGCCAATAAAATGCTATTCCATAGCACTATGCCTGCAGGAAATGAGCAGCCTGGCACCTCCCGGATCAGCCCTCACCTCACACTTAGTTGGTTTTGTGGCTGGTGGAAGGATGTGATTTTCACACAGCTCACGGAGGGAAAGCTCCCTGTGCTGCCTGTTTCCTTCCAGAGGAGATACAGACTGAAAGTTTGCTCCCAGTCTCTAAGCAATAGCAGAGATGCCTCTGATGTGTAGCTGAGCAGACTTACCTGCTCCCCTTCACAGGTGATATGGAGCAGCAGAGCACTTGGAAGAAGGAATACAAGCCATTGCAATTAGGCAACAAAGTGGTTCATGTGGTGAACTATGACTATTAGTGGCAACCGAGGTCTGGGGTGCAGGAAAGGTTGGTAGAGGGGGGTAGAGCTGCCCAGATTGAGAGGGATGGTCCAAGAAAGCTTGCACCAAAAGTTTTCTGTTGGAAAGAGCAGGGAGAGAAGAACTAAATTCAAGAAGTCTCTAACCAGTGCAGTGTCCCAAAGCCACATCTCATAACACAGACACAGGGCTGAGAAAAGGCCCGTGAAAATACTCTACTGAAACAGAATGGACGAGAGTGCTCTGCAGCTGCTTACTGAGAGCTTTGGGCTCAGTGTTCTTTGGACTTAAGTTCCCTTCCCCTGTGCCAGTGTCACCTGGTGGGGCGAGGTGACTTTGCAGGTTTAGGGAGAGAAGACTTGCCATAGAATGTCCAGCCTGCCTTCCTGCCCCTTGTCCAGCATCCCCTGCTCTGCTGACAGCAGCAGATTTGTTTTTCTGCTTCACTGCAGAGATGCAGCCCCAAAACATTCTGTGTTTTCTCTTTCCTTGACCACTTTCAGGCCGTGTGTGTGTGTCCAACTCCTTGAGCTGCTCAGGGCTGTTGCTGGTCCTGCGAAGCCACCATCTGCCTCCGGTTCCCTTCCTCTTGACATCTTCATTGCAAGGCAACCAGCTGTGTTGGGGGTCGCTGCCAGGCAGGCTGAGGATGCCAACGTGGCAGCCGAGTGCCCCAGCCGACAGCTGGTGCTGTGCAGCCCTCAGATGGCAGGCAGTGAGTGGGAGGGCAGGGGGCTGCTCAGCAATCAAAGGGAAGTGTCCTGCTGATTGATGGCCCTCATTTGCACATGAAACTGGGACCTCTTATCCCTGCAGGCCCTGCACGTGGGTCTCAGCTGCCTTAAGCTGCTGTAAGCCTGGCTGGCACAGGAGATAACTAAGGAGGGGAAAAACTCTCATCCAACTCTTTTTGGGTGACATCTGGACATCTCAAGTGTCTGAGTTGAATTTTGGCCGCCTTTACGGTTCCTAGAAGTTGGTTGCTTCATTTGTGGTGTCACTCTTGGTTTTAATTGCAGGTAACGCAGAGGGCCCAGGATTATGGCAGCTTCTTCCACCTTCTTCTTTCCGTCTCTTTTTCTGTGTGTGCTGCTTCTTTCTGACGTCACCCTTGCCGTCTCCCTGGACACTGACATGAAGCTCAAAACTGAGAACAACAACCGCCTTCAAAACCAAGAGATGTGGCCTCAGCAGCCCAGGAGTGGGCACCACCACAAGCATGGGTTGGCCAAGAAAGGGAGGGTCCTTGCCCTACCTGCTAGAGTGCAACCAGCTGGGGAAGAAACCCTCCGAGTGGGGAGTGGAGCTCCAGCCATGGAAGATCTGGTGCCACTCAGCCAGCCAGCAGCACTGAAACAGGATAAGGATAAGGATGTGTTCCTGGGCTTTGAGCTCCCACATGCTGGGCAGGAGAATCAGTCCCCTGGGTCTGAGAGGGGAAAGAAGCAGAACCGAGAGCAGCGACGGCACAGCCGCAGGGACAGGCTGAAACACCACAGAGGTATGAGGGGACCAAGGGGAAATAGTGTCAGACTGAAAGTGGGGAGTATTAGATTGGATAGAAGGAAGTTTTTTGCAATAATGGCAGTGAGGCACTGCATGGGCTGCCCATAGAGGTGATGCAGACAACCAAGGTCAGGGAATGGGGCTGAGCGCTGATGGAGCTGTGGGTGTCCCTGCTCAGTGCAGGGAGTTGGACCTGATGGCTTTTAAAGGTCCCTTCAAACTCCAACCATTCTATGATTTGAGCTCTGATGGAAGCCAAGGCTGTTGGCTCACTTTGTAATGGGGGCAAGAAGACGTAGCTGTGGTTGAGCCACATGGGTGTGCGGAGAGCGTGGGGTGTGTGCCTGCTCTGGGGAGAAATCTGCCAAACAAAAGAGGCACAAGAAAAAAGGGAACTCCAGAACTGGAGGTTTGCACTTCTGGCTGTAATTTTCTGCAAATGACCTTGTTTGTCCTATAGGGGAGAGCTCTGGAAGTCCCTGGGACCAGAGGGGTTGGTTTGGGGTGGCCTGCTTTGTTGTTTGTTGGGGTGTTGTTTTTTTGTGTGTCAAGCAAATGGTTCAATTTAGGATGAAAAAAGCCCAAGCCGTGCTCAGTCTCTCCAATGACTTCAAAACATGACCAGAACTGGAAAGAATAATTAAAAAAGATGAGTTTCTTCTCATCACGACTTGTATTCTTCAATGTTTAAGGCAAGCTATGAAAAAATATGGCTTTTTGCGCATGTGAAACTGCACTAATTGCATGACAGCACTGTTAGAAGGGTTGCTAAAAGTTTTTGACTGGGACTGCTTCCCTTTGCAGGTCAGCTTGTGGCTGTGTGTCCTCACAGCAGTAAAGCTGTAGTGCTCTTAAAGCCAGGCCATCCGTGCCCATCTGCACCACTTGACAGGCTGGGTGTCAGTCTCCCTGCCTTCCAGCTATCACTCCTCCCTGCATCAGTAAGAAGAGCTCCATTGTTTTCTCAGGGGACTGACTGAACAACTCACGTTAAGCAATATAGAAAGAGCGTGCAACAAAGCTGGCTTGAAGCCTTAATTGCAGACTGCAAAACAGGCCCGGTACCTTTGGCTTAACCTGAGGTCTACACTGAAATTAATTCTTTTATTTCAAGTTAGGGAGGTTCTGACCTGAGCTGGATAGGAATTACCCACCCTTAAAATGATGCAAGGATGTGTTTCAGGAATTTACAACAGCTTTAAAACTGGTTTAAGGGATGCATTTTGTATTCCCAATACAAAATACCTTCCTCTGCAGGGAAGGCTGCTGTTGGGCCAAGCTCCCTGTACAAGAAACCTGAAAGCTTCGAGCAACAGTTTCAAAACCTCCAGGCAGAGGAAGCGACCAGCCCGACCCCCACTGTGCTTCCCTTCACTGTGCTGGATGTGGTTGTTTCTACAGAAGAGCCTCCTGTTCTACCAGCCACATCACCACGGTCACAGGTAAAGAGACCTCTGGTAACTGCCCTGTACCTCTGATACAAACAGCAGTGTCCTTTCTAAACATGAGATGGTAAGAATCCCTTGTGGACAAGGTGGGGGTAAGAATTGGGGTCTGAAATGGGAAGCATTGGGAAATGCTTCAGTGTCACTATAGAAGTATAATCCATTGTCTCTTTGGTATCTCGTGGTTTGCAGGCCCGCCTCAGGCAAGATGGGGATGTGATGCCCACCCTAGATATGGCACTCTTTGACTGGACAGATTATGAGGACCTCAAACCAGAAATGTGGCCATCAGCTAAAAAGAAAGGTGCTAAACTCACACTGTTGAGCTCCCCATCCCCTTTCCTACAAGTCATTCTGTAAGTCTTGGCCTATGGTTCGCACTGGCAGATGTGCTGAGGGGTAAGAGGCCATTGTAATGGGGATAGAGAAAAAGATGACTGTGTTTGTGTTCTATTTCAGCATGCTTCTCATTTTGAATGGTTAGTCTGAGGGCAAAGGAAAAAGGGTTAGATAGATTAGTTGAGAAGTAGAGAGGAGGCTGAAGTATAAGGGTTCAGAGCTCAAACTCCTGAAGTTTGAGGCTTTATTTCACCTTAGTCTCCAAAATACAAACTCTAGTGTGGTATTTTCTACCAGCATCAATTCTTATCCACAGAGAAACGCCGCAGTAAGAGCTCCAATGGTGGAAATGAAACCTCATCGGCAGAAGGAGAGCCTTGTGACCACCACCTTGACTGCCATCCAGGTCAGGATCAGCCTGATAACCAATGTCATGTCCACAGAAATGGCTGAAGTCCAGCCCAAGTTCCACTATAAGTATCCTAATTTTAATGCTGTTCAGGGATGCAGAGGGCAGTTCAAAGATAACATCTGTACCACTGAGCTGATGTAGTTCTAGCAGGGGATAAATCAGCCACGCTCACCCATGCTTTTATATTGCAGGCTCTTGCTGCGACTTGCGTGAGCATCTCTGCAAACCACACAACCGAGGCCTCAACAACAAATGTTACGATGACTGTATGTGCACAGAAGGTGAGCAGCTCCTTACAACCCTGCTTCCTGCTGAGTAGTTGGCTGAGTTGACTGGGCATGGTGTTTACAGACAGCCCTGCTGTTCTTAGCCTTTCCTTGACACCGACTCGCAATGTGACCAATGAGTCATCTGGCTTATCTTGTTTTCTCTCTTGATATCTATCTAACAGAAGAAGCCACTGAAAATAAACAACTCAGTGGTGCTTTGAAGTCCCACACACTATGACAGCGTATTACTATCCTTGCTTCACATTACTTTATGCCTAGTGTGGCTTTTCTGAGTTAATTTCAAATGAAGACGTAGCAGTTCAGTAGGTGTGGGCAGGACACAGACTTCTGTTTCTTGAAACTATTTCTGAGAGAATCTACAGCAGCCCTTAATGAGCAGTTACGTTATGAAGATGTTGAAAAGCATTCTTCCAGTCTGAACACATCCAGGATCAGCTCCGGGCACTGGGTCTTGTCTGCCAGAACTAAACTGCCTGCCAAGTTGGGTCACCTGTGTTTAAGGGCCTGGTGACTCTGACCAGGTCACACACCTGCTGCAACCCAGTTAAACCCTGACCGCTTTCCTGGATTTGTAATGTTAAATGATAGTTCTCACCTTGGGTGTGTCATGGGATACTTGAAGGCCTTCATCAGTGGGGATGTTGTGATAGAGGAACCCAGAAAAAAAGCTTTCTGCAAACCTAATGAGCACTGCCTCCAGCCCTGCTTTATATTTAAGCTAGTTGTGTGTTGACGCCGAATGTGCATCCTCTAAAGAGATCCCCAGAGGTATAGGGTCCGGATAAGACAGATAAGATGTTTAGATAAGAACAGAGCTCTGATCTTGCATGCTCTCTTCCTGGGAGGCCTAACTGCCCTGTGGGGGCTGGTAATGAGGGGCAGAAACCCAGCTTCAAGGTAGCCTGGTCTCAACATGGCCCAGGGACACGCACTGCAAACTGCTGCTCAGTGACCTGTGACATTGGATGGGTCTCCTGTGTACAAGTACTCAAGGACAGCTTATGGGCTGTCTCATTATTGCAGCCATAAATCCTCAGCCTCCCCCATTCTGGGGTTCTGGCACTGTTGCTGTCTGTTGCCTGCTCTGGAAGTAAAAAGAGTTTCAGTTTCAAGAATGATCAAATCAGTTCTTGGCATGAACTGCAGTAATCAGATCCTGGGCTACTGAAAATCAAGGCTTCCGTGTGAGTTGTTTGCATGTAGGCTTTCTTCCATCTGGCCTACCTGCCTTGGCATTCTGTTGGAACAAAGTCAGACAGTAGAATCATAGAATGGCTTAAGTTGGAGGGAACCTTAAAGATCATGGAGCTCCAACCCCCTGCTGTGGGCTGGTTGCCCCCCACCAGCTCAGGCTGCTCAGGCCCCATCTAGCCTGGCCTTGGGCATCTCCAGGGATGGGGCAGGTGCCTCCAAGGCAGGCATGACAAAGTAAATCAGTACCAGAAACAGATGAGTTTACCTGACCAGAGGCTCCCATTGCCTTCCACTGCCATGGCGGACTATGTACTAAAGGGTTTTTTAACAAATAAAATACCTTCCCTTCCCTCCCCCTCCCCCCCCCCCCAAGTATTCATCAGTGCTATCTTTGATAGTTTTCTTCAGACCCTGCACTTCTAGCATACAAAATAGAGGAAGTGAAGGAGACGAGCTTTGGATCAGACCTCCCAGTGATGGCACTTCAGTCCCTTCCCTCCTCTCCTAAAGCTTCAGAGAAACAAATAGCAAGGGGAGCTCCCAGGCCATCGGTGCTGCACAGTGTGTCTGTGGTAATTTCCCGACGGAGAGATCACTTAGACAGTAATGGGAAGTAATAGGGGGAAACCAAGCAGGGCTTCCATAAAATCACTGGAAACAATTGGGATAATTCATTGGTATTTCAAAAAGCCAATGAAGCCTTCTGCCAGAGCCAATGAATCCCAGACCAGAACAGTGAGCCAAGCAGAATAGCAGGGCCCAGAAAGCAATGTACCCTGCCTATGTGAGGCATTTCTCTGCCACCTCATTTGACATAGACCAGGCTTTCCAGTACTGGGGCTGGCCATGCTGCTGCAGGTTCTGTCATGGGCTAAGGCTGGGAGCTGTGCTCAATGTTACTGCTGCATTAAGCCATGGCTTTACCTTCTCACCATGCCTGCTGTTTGCTGCTGTTTTTCTTTTTACAGGGCTACGCTGTTATGCCAAATTCCACCGGAACCGAAGAGTGACTCGAAGGAAAGGGCGCTGCGTGGAACCTGAGTCGGCCAATGGAGAGCAGGGATCATTCATTAACGTTTAGGAAGGTGGGATTTTATCTCCCACCTGGATGGTCAGTAGCTGGAGTCCAACCGCCTACACCTAGCAGTGAGGATTAGAGACAAAGTCAAGTGAATGATTGAAGCTGCAGGCCAGGCTCCAACAAAACTGAGGCTGGCGTTAACTCTAGAGTGATGTCAGCCTATTCCATACCAGGACTGTGTTCCTCCTCCCTTTCCTCAGCACATTCCTGCCCGTTATCTGGGTCCCCCCTCTCCCAGTTAGTTGGAGATGATCGTGATTGCCAGTCTGATGGCACGATATGAAAGATCCTTCAGGTCAAGAGGTGTAGGGGCTTAAGCCTTTCCCTCTCAGCAGCTGCTTAAGAAAGGCAGACACTCCTTTAGGATCAGAGGTTCTTAGAGAATCAGAAGCTCATAGGGAGACAAAGATGATAGCAGGAAGCTGCCTGGGTGAGGAGGGACCCTCTGACAGAGCTCCTTCTCCCCTTTGTTCACTGCTACAGACTGACATTCCCCAGCAGTTACACGCTACCACTTCCTACCTGTCTTCTTCGAGAGCATTCACTCCCACTCCTTCCCTTCTCTCTTGCTCCCATAGAATGACCTGGTTTCTGCAAGGATGTGGCAAGACATCCCTGCCTGCAGCTCTCACTCATTAGTTATCCTGCCAAGTCTGTTATTTTTAATGATTATTTTTAGGAGCTTTCAGGGGAAGTGATAGTTTTCCTAGTGAGCCAAAAGCAAGGTTTTTGGTAACAGGAGATAGGGACGGGCTGTTCCACTGTAGTGAATCCTGTGACATGTTGCATGTGTGTTTCCACAGTGTGTAAATAAAGCTACCATAGATATCCTTTGTGCAACCCTTCTGCTTCTTCAGCTGCACCTGAGGATGGGGCAGGAGCCAGGAGGGCCCAGAGGAGTCAAAATAGTGCTTTGGGCAGAGTCCTCCTTACACCGGTTCCCTAAACCCTATTGTGTGCCATTAGGACAGGCAAGTCTCCATTTTGCACTGTTTCTGTCATAGTGTCACTCCACGTTGTGTGCTCACTCAGGTGCTCCTTGGTATAATGGTTTGTGCCTCTGCTATGGTGGCTGCCTGGTCACGACTACAGAGATATGCTGTGAATGTACCAGCAGTTCTGACCCACATGCACCTGTACTGCTGGGAGATGCACAGAGCGATCTGGAAAGGAGGGTTTAGGCAGAGCCTGACGTTCATCTGGCCATAGCTATTTTGATTTCTAATTACAGCATGACAATCTCAGCCTGAAAATTTGGAGTAAGGAACGGTGGCTTGGATACAGCTCTATGCTGTGGCAGCAGGGATGCAGTTTGTTAACCCAGAGAGAGAAATGCAGCCCCTCCCTCAGCACAGATGCAGAACAGTAGGTGGTACTGCCAGTGCTATTGTCAGTGAAAGCATAAAGGGAAAAAGGCTTTAATTGATCACAGTCAATTGCAGAGCTCTCAAATCCCGGTCTGTGTGACAGCAATAAGAACCACATGCACAGTCTTTTATCAAAGGCAGGTTTTGATATTGCAGTGCTTTCTGATATCAGAGCCGTGGTCTGTGTTGGAAAAGTGCAATTAAAAAAGCTGGACATTTGGCAGGGATCTTTATCCGTGGTGGTGCAGGTATTTGTGGCCCCACATCCTCCTAGTGAAAATTGAGTTAATTATAACGAATTGAGCCACGAGATTATTGGATTGACTGCTCAGATTGGAGTTTCAGTAAAGAGAGCTCCTGGGTGAGACTCGTGCTTTCTGAATTGAACTGTGATGCTGCAGAGGAGAAGCAGGCAGGGCGAGCAGCGGGATGTGAGCACACTGCACTGCCACAGCAGGGTGAGCAGAATCAAGCAACCTGATTTATGTCTCTGCCAGAGATATTACTGACTTCACGGCTGCAGTACCAATGAAAGCTGTTGAGTAAATAATGTGCCGAGATATAGAAAGCAGGATCAGCCCATGACATAAAACCCAGGGGCAATGTTTGTGCAAGTCCAACCCACTTCTGAGCGCTGGAAAGCTTTGAAGTGCTGCTCTGCTGTCTCAGCAGCACCACAGCGGTGGCAGTGATAGTAACACTAGGTTACATTCAGCACATTTTCCCTTCCTTCTCTGCATCTCCCGGTTGCAATGCAGTCGGTGACAGTTCTGCCTTTGGGGATGTTAGCTCTGAGTAAGGCGGAGGGAGACTAATGTCAAGCAAGCCTTGTTTTATGTGTTCTTCTCAGTGGGTCGTTTGAGAAATTCCAATGAAGAATTCACACAAACTCAGCTTCTCTCCTGCCCTCAGCGAGTTTAATCCAGAGCTCTTGGAGGATTTTTCTGTTGTCTTGAAAGGACTTTGAGCCAGGCCCAAAAATACAACAGCGGGGCTCTGTGGAATCATTTTGAAACTTAATTGCATTGCATACATACAAGTGAGGTGAATGACAACATGCCACCCGAAGTCCAGCTCTACACAGCTACTGCTTTCAGCAGCCTCACAATGAGTCTGAGGTATACACATCATTTTAAAGCACTCCTCCAAGGGTGAGAATCATTAGACGTGGAAAAGAGAGGACAGAGTGCTGATTTGACATAATCATCTCAGCAGCTGCCTGCTCTGTGAATGCTGCTGAGTGTGTTAGGGATGTTGCTGGCAGTTGCCAAAATGATGACTGCAAGGGAGACAAGGAGGGGAAGCACAAATTAAAACACTTGGGAATCATTATCTCTCAGGTCTGTAATAGCCTGCATTCATTTTAGCTGGGGGGTGTTTGACTGAAACCCTCTCTTCCCCCCCTCCTCCCCTGGTAATTACCCTGTTGTCAATCCACGGGGTGTGAAAGTGCTTCCATTTCAAACCCACGCTATACTAAATTGCTTGTGTCTATATTACTATACTATAGAAAAACACAGGAGCAGCTCTTTTTCTTTTTTTGCCGAGATTAGAAAGGAATCTCTCATTTTATTATATGCCTTATTAATGTAACCCTCCCCACTCCTCAAATCATCTTGCTGTATGTTTCACAGTGAGCTTTCTCACCAGCACTGCAAAATGACTTCAGTGTCCCTTTCAATCCAAATGATGCTTCTGCTTGCTGATTTCCCCCTGGGATCTAAATGGGAGTCTGCAGAGCCGGGACAACTTCTATCTATCTACCCTTCCTCACTGCTTATTCTGAAAGTCTCTATTGGTGATACGGTGCATTTGTGCAGTGCTGATGCTTTCATTGCTCTTGGCTCTGCAGACAGGACACAACTCAAAGGCACCACGGCAGCTGTGGTCATTAGTTACCTTTAGATTAGACCCCAAGTGAGTGACAAGAAGAGCAGAGCTATGAGCAGTGAGCTTGCCTTATCTCTGTGGGCTGAATAAGGAGAGCAGGAGCAATGGTAGTAATGCCTATGCTTCCCCACAGAACTGCTATCACCCTGCCCACTAAAAGTACGGCATCCTGAAGATGCAAAGGAAAACATTTCTGCCTTATTAGCCCCACTTTGATGCTGCCAGGAAGGGAATCAGCTGTGCAATAGGTTTTTACTTAATTTGCACAAGGCATGCTACCCAAACCTTTCATGTAAAGCAGCTAATTGCTGGATATTAATTGCAGTGAGCTGAACTCAGCCTAGTTAAGAAAATCTCTGTATTCTGTTTCCAGGCTCTGGGGTTGTCTGCTTCTCCCTGCAGTCTTTAACCCGCTGCTTGTCTTTCTCACCATGTTTGTGATGCTTTGAGCTATCAGGCCTAAGGAAGAGAACAGAGGCAGCGGGTTACACAGAGAGGCAATTTACAAGGTACAGGCAGAGCAAAGCAGACATAAAAAACAACCAACCTCTAGATCCAATAGGTGTGAGAGACGTGCAAATGCATCATGTCTATCACAGCTCTCATTGTTTTCATATCCACGAGATCATTAAGGCATTTCCAAGTCCCCTGAGTCCATGACATACAAGCCCAGAATATAATAAACAGGGCTGAATTAATTGCACAATACATTGATGAACAAAATGAAGTAAAGCACTTCCATTGTACAAGGGGAAATGAATGCTTTGCATTGAACAGCAGTCACATCAATCCAAATTACAGCTCACACCACGTTCATGATAATGGGACCGCCTGTCTCAGTCAGACCAAGTAAGAATGCTGGAAGGAGCAAAGGCTGCCACATACTGCTGCATCCAGACAGTGCTTACACTTAAACTGGGCTGCAGTGGAGGACAGGGCAGATAGAGACTCCCCTTCCCAGAGGCACAAATGGCTTTTCCAAGGCCTGTTTGTGGCTTGGTTGAGAACGTGTGAGTTCAGATCCCCTACTGCAGACAACCTACACATAACATTGCACTGCACTGCTTGAACTGGATGTGGGACTGAAGGGTGACTCACACATTTCCACATCCAGCTTCTGCAATGAACTTCTGGCTCCTCTCTCATTCTTAGAGGCCCTGTCTTAAAAGTAAATTACAATAAAGAAACCGACCCAGCAAAATGTCATAATCTGTCTGTGAAATGTCATGCTCTGCAGATGGATCATGCATATACTGGGCAGGGAGGGTTGGGGAGGGTCACCCTTACTTCTTGGTTCTGCTATCCTATTGCTGTATGTGGGAAGAAGATGGCTGTTATAAACAGGGCAGGAAAGGAATTCATAGCTGTACACTGTGGGTTGGGGTTGGTCGTTTAGTTAACAACTTCCCCAGCTCTAAAATAGGAAAAGCCTTCAGAACAAGAAGTGAAGAAGTCCCAATTCTAAATCATAGGCTCCTTAAGGATGGGGAAGAGCTCTGTGATCAACAAGTCCAACCCAACCCACCTCACTGTGCCCACTGCCCACGTCCCTCAGTGCCACATCTCCACACTGAACACCTCCATGGATGGTGACCCCATTGCTCCCTGGGCAGCTGCTCCTTCTTTATTGTCCCTAATACCCAACCTGCACCTCCCCTGCTGTGTCTTAAGGCCATACTGTTGCTGTTACACGGTTCAAGGGCTGAGCCCACCTTGCCACAACCCCCTTTCAGGAGCTGTGCGAGCAATGAGGTCTCTCCCCCAGCCTGACCCATCTCCTTCCCTCAGCTGCTCCCCATAACACTGCGCTCCACACACAGCTCCGTTCCCATCCCTGGACACACTCCATATCCTCCATATCTTCCTCGTCCAACACCTCACAGCCTGACAGCTGAGACAAAAACCCCAACGAGGCTCCCCTCCATGTTGGGATCCTCCCCCGGGGCAGGGCGCTGAGGGAGGCGGTGTCCCGGCCGCTCCCGCCTTCCTTCCCTCCTTTGGGCGGCCCCGGGGAGCAGCCCCACGGTGGGAGTCACGGGGCGGGCGGGCCACTGCCATGGAGCTGCCTGCCGTCAGCCTCAAGGTACGGGGGGGGATATAGGGCAGAGCTTATGTGGGGCTGAGCTGTTGTGGGGCGAGGTGGGTCGGCTGGGAGAAAAGAGTACGGGGGTGGGCGTTGAGGCTGGTATGGTGCCTTGTGTGGAGGCGTGGGGGTGTTTGTGGAGGGAGAAGTGGCTGTTTCTGCCTTTTGTGGAGGGTTTTTTTAGTAGGGGTTGTCGCCCAGGTGGGCCCCCCCTCGGCCTTCTACCTCCCAATCCCCCCTCCATCCCCCAGCTGTGATCCTTATGGGTTTCTGAGGAGGCGAAGTTGGTGCTGGTCAGGGAACTCACCTCAGGAAGGTGACGGCTTTGTGGGCTTGTATAGACCGACAGAAACTGCTGTTCTGTGTTTTAACTTAATTTCTAGGGGGGGAGGGTGTGGAATGAGGGAGGCTGTAAACTTTTGTGCGATGTTTAGTGGAGAAACGGGAAATAAAAGGACTTCGGAAGTTACCCGTTAACTTCAGGAGGAAGCAGCTCCTCACACAGAGGCTGAAATCGGCCCCCTTTGCTCTTCATGTTGCTCGTGAGACTGAAGCCTTTTAGACTCTTTCCCCTGTTTTTCCTTCATTAGTTATACTTTCAGAGCCTTCTAGGGTGACGTGCTGCTTGTTTCCCAGCTTCCCTGTTGGGGTTTTGGGTGCGTTGCTGAAAGCTTTGCAGTTTGGTTGCAGGAGCTGGAAGAAAGGAGATGCTTCATGAATGAACGAGTCACCATGACAACATAAGTAAAATGTTGCATTTCCTCCCTGCTTTTTAGCAACCATTCTTAAATCTCCTCCTGGGTAAGAGTGATTTTGACCTGGCCAAAGTGTTCTCAGCATTGGGAAGTACCTTTTGTACAGTACTGGTTAGGGTGGTGTGGTGCTGAAATGGGTTACCCAGAGTAGTTATGGATGCCCCATCCTTGGAGTCATGTTGGATGGACCCTGAGTTGGCAGGGGATTGGAACCAAATGATCTTTCAGGTTCTCTCCAACCTAAGCCATGCTGCGTTCTGGGATTCAAGGGCTGTAACACAGTGAGTTAATAATTGTCCTGCATCTTTGTGCTGTCTCTGAGTTGTGGCCTGCTGCTCTGAAACACAACCCAAAGTTTGGCAAGGTTCTCATTCAGAGAGGGATTGGGAATAACACACTACTTCTATGGATTGGCATTAACTGGTTACAGTTTCTCTGTGATCAGATGGATAAACCTAATGACAGAAGAAGAAAACTTCCAAAGACCTGCGTGAGTGCAGCATTTGTGCCAGATTGTAGCAAAGTCTCAGCCTTGAGGTCCCTCTTTAACCCGCAGGTAGGACTGTAGCATTAATATGGCAGGCCTTGACCTGCAGTAGATGAAGAATTCACTCATGGAGCAGCATCTACTGGCTCAGCTCTGGTAGTAATGCTCAGCAAAGTGTGGAAAGCAGCATCACCTTATTATTGCAGTGAGTGTTTGATGGCTGGGATTGTTGCAATAGCTATTCTGAATCTTGAAATATCAAGTTTGCTTGAGCTTGGAAAAGGCCCTACAAAGAATATGCCTGAAATCAGATGTTTTGTTCTCGAGTGTTTTTATGTGCTAGCTCTGGAATCCTAGCATCATTTTGATTGGAAGAGACCTATGTATGTCACCTAGCCCAGCCTCCTGCTCAAAGCAAAGCTAACTTGAAAAGTAGATCAAGTAGATCAACTCAAAGAGCTGGCAACCACTTTGGAGATTATCTAGTGCTGCTCCCCTGCTAGAGCAGGCACCCCAAAGGAGGCTGCAGAGGAAAGCATCCAGGTGGGTTCTGAATACCTCCAGGCAGGCAGAATGAGTTCTTGTTCCAAAGAACTCTTCAAAAAAGCAATGTATGCTCTTAGGTATGGATATATCCCCCTGAACAGATGGGAATGAATTCTTCTGTCTCACCAGGAGGCTGCCTGCAAATTATCTCACGTAATGACTGCAGCTTTAAATAATGTTTTTCATTAACACTCCGTTTTCTGTGTGAAAGCATACCGAGACCATCAGCCAATTCCATAGTGCCCTGAAGAGCTGTCAGATAACTCAGACTAATAGCTCGGAAGGAAATGCTTTGTTTTTTCTTTCAGCAGCCCCCTGGATTACCAGCCCTTGCTTACCTGACTTTATGCTGGTGATGGAGCCTGCTTCTTAATTTAATAACTGCAATATTGATCTAGACAGCTTAAAATATATATATATATAATAAAACCCACTCTGCGTAATTATATTAACTGCTGAGCCTTGAGGGGTCTTGTGAGTGCATAACGTGCAATTAAATACTACCTAATTAAGAATTTCCCTGATGTTGTGATCGTCTCTTGGGTGAATGCTATTTGCATGTCTCCGTTCTTATCCAAGAACATCTTGTATTTTCCTGATTAGCAGTTTCTGCCTGGTCTCTGCGGTGCAATCTGGGAGGAGGGGGAAGCAGCGGGTGGTGCTGGAGCATTTTGTAGGCTTTCATGAGCAATTAAAAAAAATAGTCATTATTAAAAACCTGTTTGAGCAGCGTTTGAAGTTCAGGCGGTCTGTGCTGAATGCTCAGCAGATGTGATAGGGTGCTCCAGTGCAACCAGGGCTTTGTCTTATGATATCTATGTTGTGATATCTTGGCTGGACAGTCCAAGCCATTGCAGCTGCATCGCTCCTTCTGGTTTCACTCACGTCACAGCTTCATGGGTCATTAACTTTCCTGAAGCCACGAGTTCTGTGTGAAGTTAGAGCAGGTGTAGACATTTTGAGTCAATAAATGTGACAGTATTTGGGCACTAGTGTTGTCCCTGGAAGTGAAAAGAGTGGTGTAGCATGGCAGGATTGGCTCTTTAGGTTCCTAGAAGATGACTTCAGGTCTGTTAATATTGGAGTGAGGCAGGTTGGAAGGGGGTAAAGGGGAATTCACAGTGAAAATGCTGGGAGCTGCAGTCATGACAATTCATGGACTTCTTGGTGGTGGGATAGTAGATTGGTCATATATGAGCTGTGCTAGTTTAGTGTGAATTAGGTTGTCTGGCTTGACTTCTGGAGTTCCAAAATCAATAACACATTTAGAAAAGGCTTAAGCATGCCCTGAATCCACTGTCAGCAGTGATGATGACAGCGATGAATGACTACAGTGGAGCACAACAGGAAATACTCAGCAACAGAAGCAGAGAAAAAATGGTTTTGTCTTTGCTGGCCCTGTTGCTAGGGTAGTTTTTTGCACTGGTTCCAGGGCACCCTCCTGCTCTCTGTCATAGGGATGAGGTGGTATAATTTTATATCATTTCTCCCACAGTTTTCCCACTTGCTGACCTGTCTTCCTCTCTGTTTTTCCATAGGCCATCATTCTGGTGCACTGGCTGCTCACAGTGTGGTGAGTGATTGGTAACTGGCCTGGCTTGAGAAGAGCTTCCTTCAAACTAAGAATGGGATGTTCTTGGGGAATCAGCACTCCCTGTTCACACCTGTGTGCAAGGAGATCCTAAGGCCAAGTGCCTGTATGGGAGCAGGGATAAATGCAAACACTGCTGCAGGCTCCTTGTGAACTTGGGTTGGGTTTTCTTTGTCTTGTTTGGCAGGGGATGCATGAATAACTCGTTTCCAGCCTCCTATGCTTGGGGGAATTTCAGTGTCCTTGCAGTGGGGATCTGGGCCATTGTGCAGCGAGATTCCCTTGATGCCATCGTGATGGTGAGTGTGAGGGCATTTGCCTTTACCTGGCTGCTCAGGGAGAGGGTGGAGGGCAGAAAGGTTCCTTTGAATCAGTGATGATCTTCAGCTGCTCCCAGTGCAACAGTGAACAAGTCAAACTCTTTATTTATTTATTCTTGTCTCCCCAAGGGAACCTGGCTTCTACTTAAGCACTATAAACTGTGGTGAGAAGCATTCACTATCCATTATTTTGCTTCTCAGGGGTAAGGCATACTTGGTTCTTATTTTCTGCCTGCTGTTGTCGCTTTCAATGCCAGAGGAGGATTCAGACTATTTAATATGCTTGAGTTAGAGATGTCTTTAGAGATTCCCTTCTCTGATCATTAAAGAAATTGGCAAGCATAAATAAACAACCCAGGAACATACTAGTAGAAAGCGTCCAGCAGATGTGAAGAAAATACATGATGTATGAGATCATACGATAATCTGTTTACCTTGGGGCTGTGTCAGGGGTCATACAGAGGTGTTGTGTTATGCAGAGGTGAAAGCATAACTGTGTGAATGCTGATCTTCTAGCAGATAGAACCTATAACTGGCTGTTACTCCTGGTAGTTAATTCCTCATTCAATTCATGTCCTGTTCTCTCTTTCCAGTTCCTGTCCGGCCTGCTGTTCACAGTCCTCACAGACATCATTCACATCTCCGTCTACTACCCTTTACATACTTATCTCATCGATGCGAAGCGTTTCAGTATGGGCATGGCCATCTTCAGCCTCCTCCTGAAACCCGGATCCTGCTACTTTGTGTATCGAATGTACCGGGAGCGTGGAGGAGAATACATCTTCAACATAGGTAGGTTGCTTCCTCTAGATCAGTGTGGGCCGCATCCTCTGATGTTAGAGAATGCTGCTAGGGAAGAATTGTACCCTTCAGCCTCAGCCGTGTGCATCTGGATTCTGCCCCTCTTTCCAAGGAGAAGAGGATGACCTCTTTCTTCCTCGTGTCTGTTCTCACTTTTGTGCTCCTGCTGAGTCTTAGGCCTTAAATTTATATTCTTCCTCTCTTCCCTTGCAGACCTGGAGTCCTCGTCTGACAGCCGTTTTGCCTACAATGGTATTGATGCCACTGCTGTCACTCTTACTCAGTTAACTCAGGTTTTTCCTCTCTTCCTGCATTCTGTGCGCTTCTCAGAAGCCTTTGGGTGTCCTTCTCACTTTGTCAACCTTTTCCTTCTGTGGGGAAGTAAAGGCATCATCCCTTCTACCTGGGAATTATGCATGTGAGGAAAGGGTGGGTTTCTAACTCGGTGTCCTAGCTATCTTAATTGTTGTGGACTGCTGTTTCCTTACCTGGGAAATGGGACTGACGTTTACCTTCTGCTGCTTTGTGTGGAGGCACTTGTTTTTCCTCCTGGCTGTAGTTGCTAGAAATAATGTGGCAGCCCTGCCAGAGAGAGGTGTTATGGTTGGGTATTCTGTCAGCTTCTTTGCCAAGCATTCCTGGTGCTAGTTCATACTGGGGCAGCTGCCAGAGAGTGTTTGCTGTGTGGGAGTTCATCTTGGCAAAACCAGCAGCCTAGTGCAGTTGTCTTTTTCTTTCCTGAGGCTCTGTAGGACAAAGGGTGGTATAACTAGCACTGCAGTGTTTAAAAGCTGCCACTTAGACTGCATTGGTGCTAGCAAAAAAGATGAGGCTTCTTGTGAAAAGAGGTGGATGCTTGTAGAGAAGGAGAGGCTTTCAGAGGAAAACGGTGGCTTCACAGTATAGTTTGCATCTTGTAATAGAAGAATATGGATGTTCTCTCCATCAGCTGCTTGGGCAGATGCTGGCAGGTCTCCCTTAGCTGGCTCAGAAGGCCTGTGTGCCATGTCTGTGCCAGTTTTTATTAGCTGCTTACTCTACTTGTAACTCAGATTTGATATCTGTATCCTATAGAAAGTATAGGTGAGTATTCTCCCTTCTCCCCATGCTATTCCAGCACAGGCATGATGTCAGAATCTCTTCCCAGGCACAAGCTGGAATTCACTCACGTAGTATTTTCTTATCCTCTCCTGAAATGTCTTTCTCACAACATTCTCAGTACAAACCATGTGCTGTTGTTTTCTGTTGAACGTGGTTGACAATTTTTCTCTTTTCCTACTAACTGGCATTTTTCTTTTGAACTTAATTGTGATTTTCCAGGTCCTCTGTCTTGTCTTTCTTTTGAAACAAAAGCCCTCTTCACCACTGGGCAGCATCCTCACTGTGTAAAACAAGCCTGTTGTGGTAACATGGCATGCCACTCAACTTTTAGTTTCTTCTAAGAGATTCCGGGTGGTTTTTTTGTGCTCATTTTATTTTATTTTTATCAAGCTGGTTCTCTTCTTCTTCAGGTCTCAACCGTGCAGGCCGGGACCGCAGCGCCTATGAGACAATTGATCAGCAGGATGCCTCTCCACTGTGGCCTGACTCAAGCAAGACAGCTCAGCAACCATATTGAGGCCCCTGTCTGCAGCAGAATGGACACCTCCCTCCCCCAGTCCAGCCTTACACTCCTCCCGTGTCTATTCTGATGAAACAAGACCTTCTACTGAGCAAACAGAAGAGGATCTGATTTGACTTTTTCCTTCCTGAAGATTAGACAGAGGGGTTCTTGGAGTGAGTCCGGAAGATCTCAAGTGACTTTAAGCACTGTTTAAGCTGTTTAAGCGCTGTTTAAGCTGTTTGTAATTTCAACACACTGCTTTCCTCTCTCCCCCTGAATCCCTCCTATGTATGTGCAAGTGGATGCACCTTCTGCATTCTACTAAGTCTTGTATTGTGCATCCTCTCTATTCTAAGTAAGGGAGATGCACAGGATGTTCCTGGGCAAGCTATCTTTAACAAGCTTAAGGACTGCCCCTAAAACAACAGTTCAACATGTTTTGTTGTTGATATGTTTCCAGGAAACATCTGGGACTTCTTCAGGGCTGTTGTTGATGGTGTTTTATAATGAAGATTTATGACCATAACTCCCTGTGCTAGCTGTGGTGGTTTACGTGCAGTTGGGGTTGGTATCAAGTGCTCCTACTGGGCCAGGGAGCATTCACTGATGCTTTTATGGAAGTAAAATGTTCTTCAGGATACTTAATGGCTGCTAAATGTTGATTACATATGTTCTGTGCCTTGAAATGTCCTTTTGCCTTCAGCTGCCTGTCTTAATAGGACTTGAAGTGTTATACTTTTCTAAGAAAAACATAAAATGAACACAGTTCTTCTGTGTTAGAAAGAAAAATTACACTGGTCACCCATGTTTCATTTGAAAACACTGCTATTCCTGAGGCTCTGGGAGGGTTATTAGGGGGCAAGGTCTACAAGGCTTCAATGGCTCTGTTGTAAGCATTAAGCAAACATGTGGAAGGTACCGCATGGAGATGTGTTGGCAGTGAAGGTGAGTGAGTTAAAGGGCTGGGGAAGGGAAGAGGTGGGTTTGTGGTGAGCTCTGGAATGTGGCAAGCTATAAATGTAGATCTTATACACATTAAACCTGCCCTGCTGTGGCTTTCAGGGGGAAATCCTTACAAATAAATGTTCAGCAGGTTTTGTCAGAAGAAGAAAAGATTGTCAGCCTTGGCTGAAGGAAAATACAAGAGCTGGGAAGATGTGTGTTTTTCTGAAGCAGGTTCACTTTCAAGGTATGCATTTGTTATTTGAGAATTGCATTTCTCTGACAAGACCTGATGCTGTGTTGACTCTTCAATGACCAAAAGCCCTGTTAACTTTGCTCTATCCCTTAGGAATGTACCATTTGTATCTTTAAAGGCAAGCATTTTTCTTGCAAGTTTTGTCACTCTAAACATTAGCAGATGCTTCGTTCCCTCTACAGCACCAGCATTACGATGGCCTGCTGCTGTGCCTGGACCAGTGTTGCTTATGCTTGGCTGAACACACAGTAGATGCTGCAGAGCTGCATTAATCTGATTTACTCTCCCATGATGAAGACTAGGTAGGCAGAGTTTGTTTTTTATCAAGTCGCAGGGTGGGTTTATCCAGTGTTTTACTGTTCTTGAGAACTGTGCAGTGACCTTATAGATCCCATGTTCAAACACTCAGGAGATAGGCAGCTTTTTCTTCCCTCGACCTGTGAACTGCAGACAATTTTCAATGCAGCACTTTCTGAGTATTTGCATGAACATATGGTTACATCTAAGGAAGCTCTTCCAAGCCATTCTCCGTTGGAAAACAAAACAAAACAACAACAAAATCTGCATCAGTGCCCATCTAGTTGACGTGCTGTGTGTTTTCCTGTGGAGAGTTCAGCAGATGTGAGGGCAGCGCAGAGGAGCAAAGCAAGGCAGGGGCGTCAGCATGCTTGCTGTGAATCAGGGATGCCAATTCTGGGCAGTAAAGCAGAGACAGATAACAGTAAAAGCTGTGCCCCTTTCCTGGCTTCTGAGGAAGAAAAACCAGTCGTTGCTGCCTCTCCCTCAGTGGTGTGGGGTTGAGGGCAGAGAGTGGCCCATCACCCAAAGCATCACTGGCAGCCGGTGGGTGAGGAGGAGAAAGCGGTGTCCCCTCTCCATGGTGCTGAGTGGGCGCTTTGTGCTGCGGCACCCGTGAGAGGTCGTGGCTGAGCTGCCCTGCCGTGCCAGACCCCTCATCGTCTGGCCGCCTTGAGAACGCTGTTCTAATTAGCCGTGGGCGAGAGCCGCTTTCCCCGTGGCCATCTGCAGCCCTGGTGACAGGCGGCGTTGCTAATCGGAGGGGATAAGCTGCTTAGGGCAGCCCAGCTGGAGTGAGCTCACTGCTGGAGTTGGGAGTTGAGGGGGGACAAAGCAGCAGGTTTGCCCCTGCCTTCGGAGGAGCAGACAAAGAGTCGCTGATCTGCCCCGAGGTTCTGGTGAGGCCGAGCAGCATGGCCAGCCGCTCTCCCAGTCAGTGAGTGTCTCAGCTGCTGGAGCAGTGACCATCTTTTATTTTGGGGAAGAGTTCTGTGGCATGAGGCTTGAGTCCAAGCTCACAGTAATGACGATGGTTTGGTTTGGGGGGCAAATTCATGTTTCTGAGGCATTCTGTGCTATTGGTTCTATGATTGGAAGCATGTGTGGTATTGAACCAATTGCTGATTCCAACTTGGAACGTGAGCCTTGTTCAGCAGGGGTGGGAAGAATGGACTTATCTATGCAGTACTTGTGTTTGTCATTTATCTTCCTTGATATCATAATGCTCAAGTGGTGCTCACTTGAAAGAGCTTTATTTACTTTCCATCAGCTGCGCTATTTACTTTGCTTGTAATAACAGAAGTACATTGATCAGCTTAATTTTTGTTTGCAGAATTGGATTTATTTTGGGTTTTAATGCATTAGCATCGTGCTACACAGTGTAAATAGCAAGCACACGTTAAATGTTTACTGACATAAATGCTCATATGGAATCCATTGGTTGTGGATTTTTGCAGTTTGCAAAATGATGCTGTTTGCCTTGTGGCTTTAGAGGGAATTTTAAAAGGCTCTTCATACAATCTTATTGCCTTTTAAGTAGGATTAACTACTGTGTTTAAGTGGCTATATAAGGTCTGAATGGCAATTACAGAAAGGATGACAAACATGATTCTTAATGGAAGCTTTCTCTTTCAGGTCTCAATGAAACCAAAACTAGGAATATGTCGGGTGAAAAACAACTCAAATAAACATGGTAATGTATTGAGAATTTGGTACCTGGCAGGAAGAACTGCTGAACTGAAAAACAACAAAGCAATCCAATGTCAAAGTACCAAGACTTCACGGAACAAACCAGTGCTGTTAAGTATGATGGTTCTGTGTTGTTTGATGATTCAAAACCCTTTATAAAACTTCCATATGTTTGGCTGGGTGTTCTTGGGATGCAGGGAGAGCTTCTGCGGAAAACCGTTCTGCATTTTGATTTTACAGTTGGTGCAGTGGGAGGTATCCAAAAGAAGGCAGCATTGCTTTGTCTGCTCACTCTGGAAGTTGCCAACTTCTACTTGGCTTAAAATAAAACCCAAAAATGATGTGTTTGGTGACATTTGAAAGGCAGAAACAGCAGTTCCCAAGGATAATTGCAACACTGCATGATGACCTGCTGTCCATTTGGCAATTCCCACTTTGTGGTGGTTGCTGAAGGGGTTTGTATGGCTTCTTGCAGCCAGGGATGTCTGAGGCTTATGTGCTTTAGAAACAATGCCATTTGAATGGAGACCTTCTGCTACTTGAGTGTGTTTGAAAAAGATGGTGGGCGTTTATTTCCTAGGCCGTGCTGTCTTTCTTTCCATATGTTGGCTGTTTTTTCTTTAAAGACGATCTAGCTGTGTGTCTTTTTCACCCCATCATTTTCATGTTTTAGAAGAGGAATGGCAAAGAATGCTTGGAATGACAGTGATTGGCATTTGCATTTAAAATTTGAGGCAATGAAAGCACAGTCCCCTTGAATGGCACTTACTGCTGTTACCTACAACATAAGGATCTGTTCTGCATGAGATCTATATGTGTAACCATCTGACTTAGGCTGCAAATTAGGTCTCCCTTATGTGTTGTAATTCTTCCAAACTGGTGGACAGCGTAGATTCTCTGCATGTTTAAACATGGTTCCATCCTGTAGTGTGGACAAGGAGAAACTGCCCTATGTAGCCTTGAGCCTTTGCAGGGCTGTAACACAATTTGTGAAGAAATGTCTACTTGACATGCAGTTAAACAGTACCTTAAGTCCGGGCAGTACCATTGCTGGCAGCCTTGGGGAAAATGGGCACAGAGGAGATGTGAATTTGATCTCTGATCAATGAAGAAAGGGGTAATCATCGTATTCCAGATGGAACTAGTTTGCTGTGACCTGTGTTTGTTTTAAAGTCTTTCTCTTCCAGCAGTTTTGTTGTGGATTAAATCTTTCCCTTCAGTCATTCCTGCTCTGCCGGTTGTGATTGTCTGCTGACAGTAGGAAGTGTAATAGTGTCCATATTACTTCCAGGATTAATGCTGGTGCTTTGGGGACAGAGACAGGGAAAGTACCTAAAGCCTGTGGCAAACTAGGGAAGATGGGCTGAGAAATATGCATACTCCTATGCTTATACTTCTTCTTGTTTTTCTTCAGAGCAAAGACACTTTCAGAAGGACATGAAAGTCGATCTGTATTTGGGTGTGAGAAGTTGAGCAGACATTTCTCATCGCTGGCTTGAGGCTGCTGCACCTCACTGCTGTCAGCTGGGCAGGGAGAGCCCAGGCTGTTACAGACTGACCTCTCCTGGCCTTTTCAGCTGTTCCGGAATACCACCAGTCAGTTCTCCAGTTCCTGCTTCCAGCCACAAAATAATCTCTACTCTAAGCTGCAGAAGCACAGCTCGAAGCACGTGGCTCACAGCTCTCCCCATCTTGCTGTGTCTGCACTCCCTGCTGCAAAACTCCCTCAGGGACACTCTCACCTTGAGGCTTATAGCTTAGAAGGAATGAGAATTTTGGCCTTCCTCAGCAGTGCAGTCAGAAAGCAAAGGCAGCTGGTAGCTGCTCCATGCCTACTGCTTATCATCACTGTTTAGAAGGAAGGAACAAGAGCAGTGATTATCCTTTGGAAAAGCAGCAGCCACCTGCTGTGTCTTGTATGGATACTGGGAACCCAGCGCTGGTCAGTACACTTTTGCTATTTCATGCTGTAGGTTGTCCTCTTAGACACAAATTAGCTTCTTCAAGGAGCTCAAGGGAAAGCGTCAACATTTGTTGTAGTTCAACCCTGACTACAAGTGATTTTGGTCCATCTAATTTGGAGTCCCTTCAGCCTCTTTTGCCGTCCTCACAGATTTCTGCTGCCTTGTACTGTTCGATCCAGAGGCTGAAGCAAGAAATTGCTTTCATGGGAAGCTGGGCCTCCCTTCCTCTGGAGCCCAACTCTTCTCCAGTCAGCGGCAGTTTGTGCTTTGCTCCTGATGATCCCGCTCCTATTATCCTGAGCACAGGAGAACAGCTAGCTGGAGTAAAAACCAGTGCTGCTCAGGCAAGATTGAGATGGAGCATCCCATTTGCTAAAGGCACAAGCTTCGGTGCAGTGACAAGGGACTTCGGGCATGCTGAACCTATCTCTGTCTCTCACAGATGCAGATACATTGACTCAAGCATGTGGAGAACCAAACTTTTAGGTGGCATCCATCCAGATAGGCTGTCTGCTGGGGTGGGCTCTGGCAGGCGTGTGGATACAGAAGGAGATTCCTCCAATGATTGCCCTCCTTATTTCAGATGCCAGTCCCAGGCAAAGCCAACTCTGGAAACCGGTGGTTTTTATGTTCATACAAAAAATCATTCATATGAGAAGGTTCTTAAAGCAGATGGGACATCTGGTGAGGCATCCCTATGTGCTATGCCTTGGAAAAAAAGCCACCCTGAGGGTTTGCACATGTCACTGGAAACATGGTTGGCTGGGACTCAGATGAATGTTGGTGTATCCATGTATGGGACTCCAAGGGAAGTGTGTGTAAGAGTCACTTCTGGAGATCAAGAGTTTAGGCCAGTACAGAAGCTTAGCATTAAATCTGTAGAAACTGAGAACTCCAAACCTCCTGTTGAGTCCAGCAAAGGCTTAGAAGAGGTGTGTGACTGTAGATCTCAAGCAGGCAGCAGGATGGCAGTGGGAGACAGCAGTCAGTCTAGCCCCTTCAGCACACAGGTTGGAAAAGACACTGGTGACTGTTCCAACATAGAACACGTGAATGCAAACAGAGAAGAAAGGAGAAACAAACACTTCCAGCAAAGCAGCTGGAGGAATTGGGAAGCTCCTGACCACTCTGAAGAACCTTCTTTAGAGAGGAACGATAGAGAACCACAGTGCTGTGAAGAAGGAAACCAGACACAGGAAACTCTGCCCAGTGAGGTGAGGGTGGGCTCACTGTGTAGCATCCCTAATAGCAGATACTGTGCTTGTTTCTACTTTTTGATAGAGGTGCAAAGTTGAAGCCCAGCAGCAATGGAAATGCTTGTCATATGTTTTTCTGGCTCTGAATGGTCAGAATCTCCTTTTTCTGATCCTACTCCATCTCAACATTTGCATGTTTTTCTTGCATGCATCTTCCTATACACTTGCTTGTTCGCTTGGTTGATCTTGGGAATGTAAAGACCTGAGAGCATTCACGTATCAAAAGCACCCAGTATAATACACAATGCTTAGCAGGACTGCTCTGGTATCCATCCAAAATGACTTACTATGCTGGGCATAGGCAAACTCTTTGACAGTAGGATACTGGAATGACTTGTCTTCTGTCTGTTTTCAGGTGTCAGAGAACAGCTTCTTGTCTCCAAACATGAATGAGCAAAGGTAAAAAGGACTCTGAATTTACATGTGAGTGTGCTGGTAGTTAATGGGAGGAAAGCTGCTGGAAAGTGGCTGAGGAACTATTCCTGGCTTTAGGACTTAACAGTGGATCTGCCATGGTTGGCTCAGGAGCTACATCTGGTTGTTTTCAAAAGCTGGCTGTCTAGAGCGAAGTATACTTTAAAAACCAATATTTTTACCTTTAAAATTCTACCTTCTAAATTGAACCTCGGTTACTATAGCGATGAAGAAGCATTGGTACTACACATGACTTTTCAGTGCAGCAAATTGTAGCATGCACATTCCAGTTAGTGAAGTTCAAGAACAGGGCTTATTTGTGAGATGGGGTTGAAATTTGTGACCTGTGGATTAGAGGAGTGTGAGATGGATATCTTAATGTGGTGTGAGGCTGCAGGTTTTTCACTCCGTAGACAGAATGATTTGAAATACTTCTTTTTCAGTGTGATGGCTGAAGTCTGATTGCCATCTCCTGGCTGTGTTTAATGTTTGTGTGTTAACTGGAGCTCACTTGGTTGTTGTTTTTTTTCTCTCAAAGTTTCCAGCACTTACGTGACAGAAAAATGGTAACTCAGTGTTTCCATGCCTGGAGGGACCACACCATCTGGAAGAAGGCTGCAGCAAGACAACAGCAGCCTCCAAAGGTGGAGGAAGCCCTTGGTGCTTTGGAGGTAGCCCAGCAGAGACATGCCTCAGCTCTTCTAGCTGCCAGCTTTCGCAAGGTGAGGATGGGCCAGGGACAGTACAAGTGGCACCTGTTTGAAATTCAGGGTTGTAGACCTTGGTGCTGATATTCTGCCTGCAGTTTGTTCTAACCATGTGGTTTCTTCTTCTTCAGTGGAAGGAAGCTGTGGCAAAACAGAGCCAAAAACAAGCTGCACAGTCTGAGTCATATTCTTATACCCAAAGTTCATCAGTGGGTTTTTCTGGAATAGGAAGATTAGCAACTATGACAACCTCAGCTCAGCACCAGCTTACAGAAGGATACATGAAGGAAGCTGAGCAGGCTTGTAGGTAAGCTGAGAGGATTCTCCTACTGGTATCCCAGACAAGAGGAGGTTTACAGGAAATTTTTGTGTGAAACTTGTGTCCAGGTCTGTGAATGTATTACTGCTGCAATAATTAGTACCTTAGAGCTTTTAATGCCCTACTGTTTCAGTGTTTCTGTGTCTAACACAGCTGTCCTGTACTCTTTCTTGAGTTCAGCTATCTCCTGCATGTGGAATATGGATGTAAATAGTATTGTTCCGCTCCAGCATCACAGTCTCTAGAAGGACACTATGGATGGTCAGAGGAAAAGACCATCGTTCAGCCTGTTGATTCTGAAGGCAGGAGAGGAAATCCAGACAGAAAGATAGGGCTACCTAGGGAGAAGGGAGGCTCTGGGTTCACTTTGCACCTGTCTGGACAGAAGGGTTTTAAGGGATACTTGCAACTTTCAGGGTGGAGAGTGAACTGTGGACACAGCTTCATCGCAGGCAGAGAGGAGATGAGTTCTGCTGGAGAGTTCAGGCAATAAGAGATGTGAGACGCCTCGCTGGTAAGCACGTGTTCTGTGAAGCAGCTTGAAAGGAGCCACTGTTTGACCGTGTTTCTTGGTTAGTGTCTAGTTGTTGCATTGACCTGGCTCTTCCAGAAACTGATCCTCCAAATAGCTGGACTAATATCTGTAGTGGTGGAGGGTGGCTCACCTGCCCTTCTATACGCTTTTGTCTTGCTTCCTATATGAATTCGGCTGTAGCAGATACTGTTGCTCCAGCAGTGTGATCTGTCTCCATTAAGTGCCATTTGCAGACAGCTGGAGTTCAGCCTGGGAATGATTGCTGTGTGACACTAAGCTATTTCAAGTTCTTCTCAGTTGTTTTTCTTCCTGTCAATCTGTTCCTGCCCTGTAACACAGCAGCTTTCAGACTGTGGCGCCTTCAGAAGGAGCTGCTGAGCAATGAGGAAGGCAGGCTGCTGGAAGCACGTGCCCTGCTGGAAAAGAAGAGGCTACAAAACACTTTCCAGGTGTGGAAGTCCCAATACTCAGAAAAGGAAAAGATTTTAGGGCTGAGAGTTCAGATCCAAAGAAACTTGGTCTCCCGGTAAGCTGATGAGATGTATTTTTAGTGTGATAAAAGAGTTCACTCTGGAAGTCCAAGGAATGATGGTGCCAACCCAGATAGTGATGTATTGTTCCATCTTCAAGTCATCTTTTTATTTCCTTTAAGGAGTAAAGGTAGAAATATATTTTGGTCAAAACAGATTTTATTTTATTAGTAGTAGGAACTTCTTTGGCTCAGAAGTCAAAGTCCAGAAAAAGATTTAGTACTTCAGTATTCTGTCTCTCTGTACCTGCCTTTCTCAGGTACTTCAGAGCATGGAAAGAGGCTGTTGAGCTGAAGGCGCGTTACAAGAGCAGCCTGATTCATCTCAGAGTAGAATCAATGAGGAAATACTTCCAGCTGTGGTTCCAGATGCTGCAGGTCAGAGAAAGCAATAAGCAGGCAATGGTAGACTTCCTCTTCCTGAGATGGAGGCAGCATTATGGTGAGTGTCCTGGGGCTTGTGCAGAATCTAAGATTTGGAGGTGCTGAGACTTATTCTTTCTCCACTGTGAAAGTGGAGGAGCCTGAAAAGCTGCTGAAAAGAGCCTGATAACAGAGAGGCACAGGTATAGAATCATAGAATCTTTTGAGTTGGAAGGAACCTTTAAGGGTGTTCCAGTCCAACTCCCTGCAGTGAACAAGGACATCTACAGCTGATCAGGTTGCTTAGAGCTCTAAGCCATCCAGCCTGAATTTGAGGGTCTCCAGGGACAGGACATCCCCCCAGGACTCTGGGCAACCCGTTCCAGTTCTCAGTACATGGAACTAAGGAATACCATAGGCAGTGGGTGGAGGGCTGGTTGTTCTGGATGTGTCTCTAATGCTATAGGCAGTTCAGTTCCTATTTCACAGACCCAGAAGAAAGCCTTAAGCCTTGAAAAAAAGCTGTTAGAGAGTTGGACTGAACTGAGTTTCATACGAATGCTTGCTGACAATTGTTGTCTCTTGTCAATCTCTATAATTGGCCAAGGACCAGCTGTAAGCTCAGTACCTCACAGGACTGCAACAGAAGGAGATGACAGCCAGCCACAGTGGGCTGTAGGGACACAGTTTCCTGAGAAAACAGGCTACTCTCTTGATGACTTCTGCCTAAAGATGAAACTCCAGAGGGTGTATCTGTTGTGGAAAGAGAGGCTGTATGAGCACTGCAGAGCTGAGTGAGTGACAAAGCCAGTTCCTGAAACCCTCTTTGGTGGTGTCCACTTGACTCCCAGGCCCCCTGGAAAAAACCTCTTGTACTATCTATTGCCATCATGTCTATAGTAGTGTTCCCCTCTGGTATCTCTCTTTGCCATCTCAATATCTTCTATTTCAGTTCTTTCTCTCAGGCTTTGGAGGAGCGTAGACTCAGAAAAGCTCTGAAATTATGGCACCAGAAGTGTCTCATGCTGCTGATGAGCAAACAAAGTCCTCAGCACTCTCACAGTGAAGAACCTCTTGCTGTGCTTTTTTGTGAGGAACTCTCAACATCTTCTGGCTTCCACAGCAGTGCTCCAACTACTCTTGCCTCTCAAAGCTCATTGGAAAAGGTGAGGAAGTTTTCTTACAGGTCTTCTCCCTGCCCTCTGTGTATGAGCTGCTCTGAAAATGGGATTTTTCAGGAAATAAATTCTGCTTCAACACGTGGTATTGTAATTAAGGAACTGTGCTCAGTGTTTAGGCCTGAAATGCTCTCAGGGTGTAGGGTACTGGCATTTGTGTCATCAGAAGCTGTAAACTCACTTCTTTCTCAGCCCTCCTAATTTAATGGTACTCGGAACTGCTGAGTTAGTGTGGTTCTCTTGTGTACTTTGTTCCTGTTTGTGTCTGCAAGGTGGAAGGGATGAGATACAAATAAGCTCATCACTGAGAAAAGGTCAAACAGGTATATTTGCTGCCTCTGAGATGGTTTGCTTTCCCATCAAGGATGTGTTTGCACATCCTAGCCTGCATTTCCTTTGGATGCATTCTGGATTTTCCTGATTCTTTGCTGAAATTAGGTGTAAATGACATGGTCAGAACTGTTAGCAGAGTGATCCCACTGTTAGGACACTTATCTCATGGCGTGTTTTTATCTCCTTATGTGCAGGAATACAGTTTTAGTGAGAGCAGCCAGCAGAGCTGCTCCTCCATTCTGACTGCTGAGGATGTGACATACCTGCCCTATTGCAATTCCTTCTTGCAACTACACCAATGTGCAGAGCTGCCAGCAGAGCTGGGTGGAGAGCTGTGCTTGCAGGCTTCCTTTCCTCCATGGAGAACCAGATCTGGGTGAGTAGGAGATTGGTTCCTTGGGATGCAGCTTGTTTGTTCTGGTCAAATTCATTCTTTCAGGATAGTCACCCACATCATCTCACAACAGCCTTACAAATACTTCCTTCTTTCTCTTGCTTTTCTGAATGACGCTTTTTTTCTTGCAGAGAAAATTGGTTTGTGGGAGGTCAGTTCCAATCTTTGGCACTGCAAAGTGCAGATAGTAATGTCCAGCCTCTTGTCAGTTACTCTACATGGGAAGAGGTGAGACTGAAAAATGATGTAATACGTGTGAATGTATAACTGCTTTTTGCACAGCCCAAATGAGGAAAGAGCCCCTTTGGGTTTCAGTATCAGGGTATGGAAGATCTTGTTGTTCTTCTTGCGGTCAGATAGAAGGCCGGGGGGGTTGGGGGATTGAGTCACATCTTAGGGCAGCTCTTCCTGTTCACTTTCTAGTTGAAATGGAAGTTGTCCTTCTGCCTAGGATTTAAAAAGGATGTCAGATTCTTGTATATAGATGTGTGGGGGTGGGGAGGGACTAGCAACAGAAAGTTAGATGGGAAGTTAGATGTCACTTCCACAAAAGACATAGCAGCAAGAACAGGCTGAGCTGCAGGGAGTGACTGTGACACTTCAGAACCTCTTAGTTTTTCTGGGTTACAGGACTGCAGCTCTGAGAAGGAGGTGGAGAGTTCCTGGCACCAAGTGGAGAAATGCTGCCTGCAGAAGTACTTCATCATCTGGTCCACTCAAACTCAGCAACTCACAAAGGCCCAGCAGTACTGCAGGCTTCTTCGTCTGTCTCGGTAGATATTGTGCTTCTCAGAAGTTTCCTAAAGCTGTCTGTTTAAGGAGCTCCACGCTTGCTTTTCCAGAAAATTCCTCTTTTTTCCTTTTTCAGTGGAAGTTTTACAGCCCGTTATTTTATTTTCCTGCTTCAAAATTTTTATATCTAAACACCATTCTCTCTGGTTTGATGAGCTGCCACAGAAGTGAGAGTGAGCCCAGTGCTGCTGGTATCAAGCCTTGGTAACTTCCTATCTACTGAACTGGCCTTGCTCTCTACTTACTCAGAAGCTGCAGAGAACAGAAGACTTAGCATAGCCAGGACAGAACACCTTTCTCCCTTACACCTTGCTCTGCCTATGGTTTACCCTGACATTTACTTAAGGATGTGAAGGATATGCATTTCCTAAAATCTCTCATATGTATTTATTGTTAAGGTTTCAGTTACAAATGTATGAATCTGACTGACTTATTCCTACAGTTGTTCCAATGATCTTTGCTTTTCTCAGAGCCTTTCTCATATGGCATCGCTGGACTGCAGAGAACAAGAACCAAAAAGTAGCAGCAGCTCTTAAATACCAACTTAATTGCTGCCGGATGGCCTTCAGCTTGTGGAAGAAGAGACTGGCTCAGAAGCTGGAAGCTGATCAGAGATTCAGGTGTCACCTCCACCAGATGACTGCTGATGCTCTTCAGCGTTGGCATTCCTACTGTCAAAGTAAGTTACTCCATCGTACAGCAGCATTTGTCTCTGTATAAGAACACTGGGAATGTTTGGGCTGGAGAAACTCCCACTTCTGGTTGTAGGTGTGTGAACATTAATCTAGGGGCTAATGGGAGCCTTATTGCCCTGTTTTGCTGTGCATAACTGATTCTAGGGAGATGCAGTCTGAGAGGATGACTGGGGAAGGGGTGAACTTAGTAGTCTTTTCAGCTGCTTGGGAAATAATGGGCCAGACTAAGATTCCCTAGGCTGTAATTTGCAGCAGGTGTATTCTTTGCTCTTGTGTGGACTCTGTAATGGGGTGGGAGAAGTAGTCAAACTTAATTCAGCAAGCTTCCATCTTTTCTCATAGGGAAGCGTAACATGAAGGAGCTGCAGCAGAGATGGGCTCAGCACAGCTGCCAGGAGAAAAAGAGGCTGATCCTGCAGATGTGGCGCTGCCAAACAAGGCAGCTGAAAAAGGCTGCTTTATTCTGGGAGTGTCTCCTCCTGCACAGGTTTGTTTCCTTTCTTTGAAGCATTTCCAAGGAAGGCTCTGCGTGAAGAGCAATTTATGTAGCAGCAGATCCAGGGTATTCAGACCTGTTTGATCAGTGAGATGATTTATGCCAAGGATTCATTTAAGACATGGGAAGCGAAGGTTTGTTCGTAGCAGATTTACTTATGAATTGCAGGCTCAGCCTGAGAAGGAGAGAAGGTCAGCAGAGGAAAAAAGCAGCAACAAAAAAGAAACACAGTGAAACCTTAGCAGCTGCGATGCTCAGGCTCTATGCTTACCCCACCCAGTTGCATTTTCTTCTGCAAATCAAGCTGTGTGGTGGCACCCTAGCGGGAAGTGTGTTTCAGAGAAGTCCTTCATGTTGCTCCTTCCCGTAGTGTGTCTCCACCATTAATCTTCCTTCTGAGCTCTCTTTTGATGGGAGATCGCCTCTAATTTCTCACCTTAATGTCAATAAATAAATCAGCTTGCCAGTCAGCGTGGCTGTGGTACAGGCTGAGCCCTGTTTCTTCCGAGGGGGGCATTTTTCATGCTAGGATAACCTGCAATAGATTCTCTTGATCTTCAGAGAAGCCTGCCAGGCAGAGGATATTTACACCTCCATCCCATGGTGCAGTGGGGCAGTTTGCATAATGAAAACCCAAGTGGAATGAGGAACCGACAGGAGGAGCCAAGAGTTTAAAGCAGATTTGCTTTTGGGGTTGTGCAGTCAGGCTGCCCCCTGTGCATCAGAGTGCTAGACAGAGGTGGAGTTATCGTAGGTGCAGATTTGCAGTGCTGTTAATTGTAACTCCTTCTGTACATGTTGTAGGATTTGTTTATTTGTTGAATCAAATCTTGAATAAAATTTGAATAATTCTTTTCTAGCCATATATCCTGTGTACAACAGGCCCTTAGCATTTCAGCCAAGAAAAAGAGGAAAAATTTGCTTCTTCACAACAAGAAGCTGTTTCGAATCCAGCTTGATTCTGCAGCAGGGAGACTTAACTGGGTCTGCTGGGATTGTGCTGAAGGAAATTTCAGCAGCATCATTACTCTTATCCGACAAGTAAACAGCCTTTCTCTATAAGGCATCATCCTAAAGATCAGCTGCTGGCACAGAGAAAGATCAGGCAGATAATTTAATTCTTTTATTTTTTTTTCTGGTCAGTGGGGGAAAATGTAATATGCCATTGTATTCTGTTTGTAGGGGTATTTAAAGAGCAGCAACACTGGAATGGCCAGAAGGAAGCAGTCATGCTCCTTTGACCACTTACACATAACACTGCACAGTAGGTTGAGAAGGTGGAATTTGGTCCATTGTCTGTTTGGTGCTGATAAAGAACACTTCTCTGTGTTTGAACTGTTTTTCAGGTGCATAGTTACCTGGGCCCAGGTCACTGCCTGCAGATTGAGGCAGCAAGAAGCCCTCTGTTATTTTAGAAGGGTCAGGGAGCACCATCTTCTAGAGGGGAGTTTTGCAGAATGGAAAGTGAAGTTCCTGGCAGCTAAACAGCGGTTGCTGAGAGAGGAGAAAAACCACAAGTGGCATGGATGTTCTCAAGGAAAAGCCTGTCAGCGCTGGCGATTGGCCTCAAGGGGACAGCAAGCCCTACACTTAGGGTCTGTGGCCACTGTGAAACAGGTAAGAAAGTCCTTATGAGATGATTAAGGACTCCCAGTTGGCTTGTGGGTCACTAAGTACTGAGCTGCATTGACAGGGCTTGTAGGAAAACCTGGTTTGGCTTGTCCTAACTGTGGTGACTGCCTTGAAATTCTTTACAGACTGTGCAAACAACTTCACCATAATCTGGCACAGATTACAGCAACCATCTGGAGCACAGTATTAAGGAGTGGGGATATTTTTGACCAGAGAGACAAGAGCACTCCTTCCTCTCTGCTCAGAGATGGGATGGGATAATCACAGTCCCCACAGAGTAGACAGAGCTGTCAGAGGTGCATACTATTTCAAAAGGCTCACAGTTAATAAACCACAAAAAGCTGGATTGATTTTGAAAGGCTGAGTCAGTCCTGCTGGGATCTCATCTGTGCAGTTTCCAGCTTGGGGTCTGGCACATTAAACTACCTGCAGGGATATGAACATAAGTGTTTCTGTAAGGCTTGTTTCTGTGCTGTATATGTGCATGTGTTTAGTCTTGGCTGCAGCTGTGTTAATTCTGTTTGCAGGCCTGCAACTACTGGACAAAAGCAGCCGCCTTTTCCCAGTGCTCACGGCAATGCAGTACCCTGATAGGTGCTAGGAAGAGCAAGAAGATGGCTTTGTCTTTGTCCATAAGTAAGATACCTCATTCCCTCTTCCTTTTGTGGGGCCATATGGGGTGTGTGAGTGGGGAGGGGTGCTTGCCAACCTAATCACTGGGGTTTCTCTGTGAAGTAGTTGCTCACTGCAGTCAAATTTTGACTATGGACTGCTTCCGTTTTAGTGTCCAAAGGACTGAGAACCTGTGGCAACTCTAATCTCTTCTCTAGCTCCTGTGTTAGCTCCTGTGTGATTCCTCTTTTCTTTCCTAGAAAGGAGAGGATGCAGAGAGAAAGGTTCAGCTCCGGCTGCTTCCCTTGGGTTTTTTCCCAGTGCTGTTCACCGCTGGCTGGTGATCTACAGAAGCCAAAGGAGGACTGAAAGGCTGCTGCTCCCTCAACAGCTAGAGAGACATGAGTTGGTAGGACCCATCCCTGTGCATGCCAGGATCCAGGAGAATAAAGCAGAGGTGGATTCTGATGAGTGGAATGAGAATTGGCTTGGGTAGGCAGAGTTGGAGGGCTCTGAGCTTTGTCATTGTTCTGCCACCAGGGAAAGACTCCCTGACAAAAGCTTGTTTTCCTCATTTTCTCGCCTACAGGAGGAAATATCTGAGGTGGTGGCATCGTACAGTGACGCTGCGCCGGTGCCAGCGTGCCAGGAGGCTGCACAGTCTGGCAAGGGGGTGGCAGCAGTGGAAAGAAGCCAGCAGGGTGGTGATGCTGGCACAGGTGTTGGTGAGTGGTACTGCCACATGGGTGTCAATGATGGGTGTTAGTGGGTAAGCCCACTATGCTTGCAGCCTCAACTACTTCCCTAATGAGACCCAGAGATTTAACATGCACAGTTGTGCACATAAAATCCCAGTTTGTTGCTGTGGCTACTTTGTCCAGCTTTCTCCTCAAAATGCCAGCTGTCGTTTGTTTCCCTTCTGCTCAGGACAAGAGGTCAAACAAAAAGAGGGAAGATTTAGAATGGATATAAGAAAACAGTTTTATACAGTAAGGGTGGTGAGGCAGTGGCACAGGTTGCCCAGAGAGAGGTGGCGGTGCCCCATCCCTGAGGATACCTGAGGTCAGGCTGGATGGGGCTCTGATGGAGCTGTGGGTGTTCCTGTGGATTGCAGAGGAGTTGGACCAGGTGGCTTATAAGAGTTCTTTCTAACTCAAACCATTCTGTGATCTAATCTGTGCACTGCCTTTCTTCCTGGCAGGACCAGCAGCGGCTGATAGAAAAGGCCTGGAGAACATGGAGACGACGATATTTACAAAGCTGTGTAGTGCAGAGGCTTTTGGAGGTTGAAACCAGAAGCCTCCTGTCTGAGGTAAGCACTTAAGGCTGCTTTCATTCTTTGAACCTCAAACCTCTAGTACAACTGTAAGGGTTAAAAGGTTTAGATCTAAGTTCAAGGTACCAAGACTCCAGGAGAGCTATCCCATATTGCCAGAACACAGGGCTACGTCTGGGCCCATGTGCTTCCTTGTTCCTGTGAAGTGTCACATCAGAAAGAGAATAAGTAAATGCCAGTTTGTGGTTAGAGGGATGTAAACTGAGTCCCACACACCTATGTCATTCTGTGGGAAACAGCTTCTCCTTACTGTGTGGCTGGGTGTGTGCCTTTACCAAGGAATTGAAAGGTGGAAGGTGCCAGGCTCTGTGGTGGACCAGCAAGCACCACAAAGGGACAACTGATGTTCCCTGTGTTTCCCTCCCTGAACTGTTGAAAGGAGAAGTTGAATACATCAAGAGACGGGACTTGCCCAGAACAAGGGGAAATAACTTTCAGCTTTATCTGGGTTTATCTTTGGATCTGCAGGCCTCTGGTAAGGGTTTAAAAGGGCACATAACAGGATGTTAATCCATGAATCCTCTGCCTCTCGAGAGCCCACTTAGGGAACAAACAGGTTCTATACTGTTGCTGGAGGACCGTGGTGACTTGCACCCAGGGTCAGGCAAATTGCCATAAATTTGAATGAGCAAGCAAAGCCCAGTATCTCTAATAGTCACTTCCCTCCTCTGCCTCCTAAAGGTCCATACAGAATTAAGTCCTCATTTTATACAATGTTCTTTTCAGCACTGCAAAGTGCAAGATTTTGCACTTGGGCTGGAGGAATCCCAGGTATATATACAGACTGCAAGGAACAGTCCTTGAGTCTAAGCCTGCAGGGAAGGACTGGGGGGTCCTGATGGATGAAGAACTTAACATGAGCCAGCAGTATGCTCTTGCAGCTCAGAAAGCAAAGGGTATCCTGGACTCCATCAGAAGAGGGGTGGCCTGAAGACAGGCTGAGGGAGCTTGGCTTGTTCAGCCTGGAGAAAAAGAAAGCTGTGGGGTGACCTCATTGCAGCTTTCCAGGACCTAAAGGGAGCCTACAAACAAAAGGGGAGTCAACTCTGAAAGGGTAGATAACAGCAGAACTAGGGGAAATGGTTTTAAGTTGATGGAGGGAAGATTGAGGTTGGATGTCAGGGGGAAGTTCTTTACTATGAGAGTTTTGAGGTGCTGGAACAGCTGCCCAGAGAGGCTGTGGTTGCCCCATCCATCCCTGGAGGTGTTGAAGGGCAGGTTGGATGGGGCCCTGGGCAGCCTGGGCTGGTATTCAGTGTGGAGGTTGGTGGCCCTGCCTGTGGCGTGGGAGTTGGAGATTCATGATCCTTGAGTTCCCTTCTAACCCAAACCATTCTGTGATAAGAGCAAGTACTGAAATGAGGGCAGAGGGAGGAGGCTGTCACACTGATTTGTACTCTTCACTTCCCTTGCTGGCTACACTACACAGGGAAGATGGGAAAACATGCTAAATGAATGGTGAGGCTTTTGGCTTGGCCATTGCTAGAGGAAGAGCTGTGTTCACTGGTGCTGTGAGGGTGGCTGCAGTCCTTCAAGGGTAACCTGAGTTTTTTATTTGCTCCCCCTACTTCAGGCATTTGGAAGATGGCGTCAGCTCACAGCATTCCAACTCAGCATCAGAGGACACTGTTGAACTGCAGCTGGTCATCTAAGGAGTGGAGGATACAGCTGGCCGTCACAACAAAGAGCTGGTCTCTTGCAGTCAAGAAAGCAGTGCACGATCTACCTGTGTGATTAAAAACAGTGCTGCAGGCCAAAAGAATGGTGATGGTCAAAGGACAACCAGGAAGAGGCGGAACCTAGAGAAAGGTCTTACTTAAAGGACTGATACCTTATCTCCCTACTGCCACAAACGAGAACTTACCTAATTGCTTTTGTTGTGAGGTTGAGGTTGCATTCCCTTTTCTACTAGAGCCCGATTTTGTTGGGAGTTTGGATTAAATGCCAAAAAAATACTTTATAGGACCTCCCTTAACTGATTATTTATGTATGTATTTTGCAGGTGAGAGCTTAGTAGGGGATTAATCAAACCTTGGTTTTGAAGCAGTGAGCAGGAATGTGTCTGTGGAAACGCTACATGATGCTGTTGACTCTGAAGTTTGGACTGACCCTGTCAGTGTGAATAGAGGCCTTATTTTTAGAATTTGGCTCTTCCCTTGGGTGGTTGGGATGATTCCCACTTGGCCCCCACCCCCCGTCCAAGTCCATCAGCTCTTCATTAAGGCTTTCAGTGGGTGGTCAACCTCTTGACTGCTTCCTGCTGGTTCCTTTCTGCACTGAATGGGCTAGGGATGAAGAAACCTGCTGGGAACAGCTGAGCACCAAAAGCTTTGCTGGGGGAAGACAGGCGTGTCTGACCCCCAACCTTCCCATTACTTGCTCCTGTGATTGATGCCCTGTAATTACCCTGGATATATGAGCCCAGACTCAGACAGCTGTAATGAGAGGGTTTGAAGAATCTGGAAAAGGCTTTTCTTCCTTGCTTGTTTGAAAGAGATGCTTGCAGCTTAGCAGGGATCTTGAAATCCCACTGAGAGCTGCCCCAAGGTCTTGTTTTCCTAGCCTGGGGTAGCTTTGCAGGATTAAGGACAATGCAGCCTCGGCAGCCCCTTCTTTCACTGGTGCAAGGCCTAAGTCTGCTGGAGTCATTAGGTCAAGAAAGATTAGGTTATTTTTTTCCTATAGATACTAGAGGACTACTGCTCTTGTGGCCATGCAGGCAGGGTCATAAGTGATGATTATTCCTTTGACCATATTTCCTTTGGGGGAATGCAGCACTCAGTTGTTTTCTTAAACCTTTCCCTTGGGCTAAGGTGATTAATTTTCAAACATTATTCTTTGTGCTGTTTCAATAATCTAGTCTAGTACAAGAGACATCTGTATACATGAAGTTTATTGTACTTTAAGTAGGAATTGCTCTATTTGATCACATCCAGAAGTGGAATTCATATTCCCATTAAAAAATAAACCCTAAAAATCAGGCAGTACAGTTAAGAGGAAAAGTTAGGAAAAATTGAACCTTTTTCTGGAGTGAGCACAAAAGAGTCTGGTTTTAGTTATGATGCAGTACATCATTGGAGTGCAACGTAAAAACAACTTGAGCTTCTTTTCATGGTTGGTAGCAGCTGCAACAACTTCCTTGCATAGATGTTGCTGACAGGAGTGTTTCTGCCCCCAAAAACCTTGCTGAAGAAAGTTACCAGACTTCCATTGAGCTGTGCCATATTGGTGTGCAAGGTTTCTCCTACAAGCTGTGATCAACATAACCATGGTAAGCACCCCCTTCCATCCTGCAGAGCTGGCGTGCAAGCTCAGCACAGAGCCGCAGCTCAGAAGTATTGATGGTTCTTCTGGCTACTGTTCAGTGGAAAGGGATAGGAACATTTGTGTTGGGGATAGAAGAGCTTCTAACAGGGGTGGATCTGAGTTGCCTGGCTCTGAGCAGCAGTGCTCACTGGGTTTAGGAGCCTATGGTCCAAGCATCCTGACAGGAGCTGCTTTTTCTCTCCTTGGAGTCAGCAGATGAAAGGAAGAAGTAAGGGAGTAGAAAAGGAGTTTTTCACTGCTGAGGTGGAGAGTTCAACAGCTCAAAAGTATCATCCACAACCTGCCAGAGGCAGTTCTCAAGTGGGAAGTCATTGTCCACCAGGTTGACCAAATAATAATTGTCATGGATGTATTGGATGATCATGCGAGAGGGTGACTCCTCTTCGTAGAGCTTGGCCCACTGCTCAATCCACAGAGCAAAGGCCTCATCCTGCCGAGGAAAGAGAGGTGTTTATAGGGGTTTAATGCACATTTTATACTACCACAACTGGGACAATCAGCATCACAAATGCCTGTAGCTTGTTTCTTCATAGTAAATGCTGCAAGAGCTGAGTAAGGAGGTTCCTGCTTTCCAGGCAGTGGGAGGTACCATGAACACAACTGTTCAGAGCTGAAATGTGACATGCTTATAGTAAAATGGCTCAATACTGCCCCTGTGCGTGTAGCAGGAGGGAAAGCTATTGCTCAGAGCTCTGGGGACTCATACGGAGGTGATGGCTCCCCAGCCTCCCGTGTACTTACTTAGTGTCTCTGAAAAGCTCTCACTGGAGAGAAGCTTTAAATACACTGAGGGAGCAGACTGCAGAAAGCTAAAATACCACAACAGTACTCAATTGCAAGTGGTGTCATCAGATTCAAAACAAACCAGACACTGAACTTCCAGGGTTATCACAACTGTATCCAGCAGCAGGAAGGACTCACCTTCCAGGAAAGGAAGCTTACAGGATCCACCACAGTGGGCTGGATTATCTCCCTGCCTGGAAAGATGCCCCAGGTAACAGCGTTTGGTTGCAGGTCAGGGGCATTGGTGATATTCTGGCCCTACAAGGAAAAGAAAACCTTTCTGAAGCAGCTGCTGGATGAGATTCTCAGTAAGTCAGAGCAATTTTCCTGTCCTTGTTAAGAGATCAGACAGCAGCTGCAGGTCACAGCTGACTTGTTTCACGTTCCCTTCCTGCCCCACTTTGTTCCTGGGGATGTCTGAATCTTTGACCTTTGTCTCTCCCCCGAGGTGGTGAAAGTATCCTGTAAATATCAGCCTACCTTGACGTTGACAATGTGGTAGTTCACCCGCAACTCGTATTTCTTCAACACTTTGAGCAGAGCCGTGACGATCTCACTGGAGGCGAAGAACTCCAGGTATGCCTGCCAGGGTGGGAGAAGGGAAAGAATAAGAGCCCTAATTCATAGCAGGGCTGACACATGCGCACAGGCAACCAAAAGAACAGTTGTAATCTATGCTTTATAGCAACCAGGCAGCCTAAGACTGCTGTGTCCATCCCCAGAAATATGTATTACAAAGGGGACTGGAGCAAAGGGCAAAGCAAATTGGCAAGAGAGCTGAGGAAAAAACTTGTGGAGAGCAGAGGTAACAGCCCAAGAAAGGCCAGTTTAGGAAACCCACAAGCTATTTGTCCTGTACCCCTGTATGCAGACAGGCCAGAATATGCTACAGACAGTGTAACTACAATCACTGGGCCTGGAAAGCAGCCAGTACTGGCCAGAGTTCCTGGAAGGAGCCTGAGTTTGACTTCTGTTCTGCGTGGTACCCCATGAACAGCAGCGTCCTGCCAAGGCAGCCCAGTGTAGCAAGAGGAGAAGTCAGAAGTCTCAGCTGGGCTCTGAAACCACCCTGCCTTTTGTCCAGTCTCATCTTTTGTCCTCAGTCCTCCCAGTGAGCTCACACAATCTAATTCTGTACTTCCTCCAACTACTGCTGTTCTGTGCTTGGCTGCTCCAACAACTGCTTCCCCTCCCCCCCATTTCCTGGCTATTGTGTGATGATGGATTTCCCCTCACCTCAGGGAATTTGTTTTTTTTGGTTTTTTTTTTTCTTTGAAAACATAACTGCATTTGCCATCTGTTCATTTCATGGCTTTAGCAATTGGGATCTCTTTTGAACACAGCTGCTTTGTTTCCTAGTACAAGCCACTTGCCTGGCATTTACCTTGACACAGGAGATTCCTATCTCAGCCATTAGTGGCAAGGATGTAGGGCCTGAAAATGCATGACAGCAGGAGGCAGGCATGAGAGATAAGCCTGCCTGCAGACCAGAAGTAACCACAGCAGTAGTGCTGCAGTGGATGCAACTGGTGAAGAAGTCTGCCTTAGAGAAAGATGGATGGGAGAATTCTTAGACATCCAGTTCTCAGCATGAAAAGCTGGATGGTAGAGAAACTGCATCGTTGGTTGCCATTATTAGAAACCTGGGTGTTTCCTGTATTGGGAATGGGATCAGCTGCAGTGGGCAGGCATGTTTCATTGATGGTTTTGGGTTTAATTTGAAACTTGATAGCTCTGCTCTGGGAAGTGGTTAGCATGAATTACTTGTTATGAGTGAAAACAAGAAGTTGTTTTGAAGTTGGACAAAACTGCTAGGTAAGCCACAGAGATGATGTGATCTGTCTCTCTTAAGTCACCAGAGGAGCTTTGTCTTGTCCCAGCAGTAAAGCATTAGAATAAGGACCTGGCAGAAACAGTATCTCATTGGAAGCCAAAGACCTTCCTACCTCATGGAGACTGTACTAGGTCACAACTTACTGCTACCCAGCAGAAGAGTGCAATACCTTTTGGAAGACATAACCTCCACTAGGTCCCCAGCCAAAAATGGGGTCTGTGGATGGTTTGCCATTGATGTTTGGCTGGGAGTTAATAGTCAGGATTCCTCGTCTGTTGACCTTCTCCAGCTGCTCCTTCAGAAGGCTGGTTTCAGTAGCAAGAGGGTCATCGTTCCAGGGCATACATGTAACCTACCACAAGAAGAGAGGATGGCTTACAATGTGGGTGTATACAACAATCCTTTGGTTACCAACTGATGCTGAAGGAACTCAGAAATGCCTTAGTGGTCTTGAAGATATCTCACACAGGACAGGATTCTCTCAGGGGGACAGGTATGCTCAACTCTAGGAATGAGCTCAGCACGATGCTGTAGCAGCTTCCTTTTTATGCTGAGCCCTAGCTCTGGCTCTTGGATTCTCTTTGGAGAGAGTATCCCCCTTCAGCCACTAATCAGCAGTTAAAGGTAGGAAACTGCTGTTGTTCTCATTTAGAATGTGACAGAAACAAGAGAAATTAAGCACTGTTGTCTTATGCCACACTGACCAGCCCTTCCAGGGCCACCTCTCACCCTGTGTCCATTCTTGTTGGGTTCTCCGGTGATGTAACACGTGAAAACCTCAAAGACGCTTTCCTCACCAGTCAGTTCTTCCCCCCACATCTTCAGGAGCTCCTCACGGGGAGACTTGCTCTTCAGGTAGAAGAGGTAATAGTCCTTCAGCTCCCCAAAGGCTGGAGAAGAGGAGTTACCCCTGTAAGGAGAACAGACACAGGATTAACAGAGCAACTGGGGACCTCTTCAACAATAAACCATCATTTCTGCCAGGCCCAAGGTATGCACAAGATACCCACTAACTAGAGATCAACCATGCAGCAGGCTGTTGTGCCACACCTTGTCATTGCAGGCTAACAGCTTACCATCGACCATTGGGGAAATCATCCCATTCTTGAGTTCGATAGATGTAACTTTTTGGCCTAGAGGCCCAGAAGATTGGCCGAACATCTTCAACTCTTCTCTTGGGGTGAGCACTGACTGCCCAAGGCAGAGGCCGCCTGCACAGAGAAAGAAGAAGTCAACATACTTCTGCTGTCTTTCCACTATTCCTGTTGGGAATGTATTGAGAGACTTAAAGACATTTCTTCCAAGTGGAAACTCTAAGAGTTTAGGTTTTAAAGCTCCTCTAAACAGGCTACCTCGGTTCTTCACTACCTCCCAGCTTTTATCAGAGACCTGCACGAAGGATGAATATCTAAATGCAGAAAAAAGCAGAAGAGAAGAACCAACCCATCCACTCCTTGTGCATTTAGTAGATGAGATGTGCAAGAACTAAAGCAAACCAGCATATTCAGCTCACCTCGGGTCCTCATTCCAAATGCCAAGGCGCTTAAGGACTTCAGTCGTAGCCACTTCCCGATTGAGGGTGTAAAAATGGAGCCCATGCACCAGGCCACTGTCCAGCAGCTCCCGGCACATGGACACTGCCAGCTCCACCCCATAGTTCCGGATGGCTGCATCATTGTCCTTGATGGGTTCAATCACATCTTTGATTTCTTGGGGCACTTCCAGTTTGGAGAGCTTCACCAGCTGGCGCAGAGAGTGGTAACCCTACATGAAGATACACAGGATTTCAGTCTTTCTGGGTCCTTTTCTCACATCCAGTAACAGCTACTTGATCTCAACTTTGCAGCAGGAGACTGAGAACTGGGGGCTCCTAGATTTCATGCAGCCAGGCCCTATTCCTTACGATAGTAATGCAGACTGTCTGTGTCAGTTCAGGTGATTTCATTATATTTACCTACTCAGTGACTGAGCTCAGCATGCTGACAGTGATGTCTAACCACTCTGAACAGGTAGGCAACTGTCCTTAATATCCCTCTGTGCCATATGGGTACAGAAAACCTTTATAGAGTTTCATGTAGCAAACCACCTACTGATTTATCACATGTTTAGCACTCTTACTTCCCAGAAATTTTTGGAGGCCCTGAGCTCAAAACACCTCACATGGATCCACGCTGCCTCCCCAAGCCAGAATAACTTGATTTCACCTGTATGGGGAAGATGCCAGGAATAATGGGGCAGGTGATGCCAATGGCTTGACAGTCCCTCATGAACTTAAGAAAGGTTTCTGGTCGGAAGAAAAGCTGTGTAATGATGAAGTCTGCCCCAGCAAGAACTTTCTCCTTCAGGTATTTCAGGTCTGCCTCATAGCTCTCTGCTTCAGGATGACCCTTGGGGTAGCCTTTGGAGGGAATGAAGAAAAGCAAAGCCTAGACGTTTAATGAGACATTAGGAAGCAGCCAATCCCACTGTGTCACTTACAACCCAGGTCCAGACTGTTTTTTCTGCCCCCCATCTCAGACCCTATCCCATACATTGCATCAGAAGACACGTACCTGCTACACAGATATCAAAGTAATCATCAAATTCACTGCGAATGTGCTTAACCAGGTCAACGGCGTGATTGAATCCATGTACCTCTTCCTCCCATTCCTCACCAACAGGATCTGGAAAGACAATAATCCAGTCCCTCCATTACTTATACACTTTGCCATGAAGTTGGATGCAACAGCAACATTACTTCAGTGTATAATATAAGGGCTCTAAGACAAAAGGATTCACCTCCACGCAGTGCCATGATGTTCTTCAGCCCCAGCCTCTTGGCCTTCTGCAGGTGCCCCGTAATGTCATCCTTGGTCTGATTGCAGCATGTCATATGGAGGATGGTCTCCAGGCCGCAATAGTTGACTGCGGTGTTGGCAATAATCATGGAGGAGGTTTCTTTGTCAGATCCTGGGTCCCCTGCGGGATGCCATGTCACATCAATGAAGAGAGGACCACCTGCTGCCATGCGGTCAAACCTGTGGATTTTAGTGCTGTGTCAGCCTAGCAAGTAGCCAGCTCACCTCTCTGCACCAGGGTATCTTCCTCCCTGCTGGAATGCCATCAACAAGCAGGGAAAACTGGGATGGCAGCAGCAGGAGTGCACATCCCATTCACTTTGAGATGGAAGACTATGCCAGAACTCCCTGTTCCCAGCTGCATAGGCTACAAACATGGAAAGGTAGGTCAGGTCTTTGGGGTGTTTCCATATGTGCCTCACAGAAGGGACAAAGGCTCCTCTAACTTTTCCTCTTTCTTGCTCTGGGCTGGAACAGGCTCTTCTGTTTAAAGCATAGCACTGGCATACAGCAATTACAGAGTGTTATGGAAATCCCTCTTCTCCTCCAGACAAGTACATGGTGGCTCGGGCTCCAGGATAACCTTTCATTCTGCTTAGAACTATCACCTTCTGCACAGCACATACATAAAACACCAATCTCAGAGTCTAAAACTGGAGTCCATGGTAACACAGAGGTACAAACTATAGCAGCTGAATGATTCTGAAAACCTGTGGGAGTCAGTCCTGGAGATCTGGGCACACTGTCCACGAAACAATTTATTTTAAACAGCTATTACTCTATTGTCCCCTAGATCTTTGCTTCAGACCTAGAGCATGACAGCAGCCTTGCTTGTGAAGAAGCAGCCTTGCACTCTCAACAACCCCACCATGACACTTAACACTTGAGGGACTCCAAGGAAGATAAGTTACCTGGTGTCCATTACCCTCCTCAGCAGGAAAGCACAGCCCCATTACCTGCTTCATCACCTGGAAGGGGAGACAGAGCACGCAGCAGAGCCTGCCTCATTAACTCTTTCCCAACCCTCCACCAAAGAGGCTCCATCTATCCCCTCTCTTACCCTGCAGCCCTCACCTGGAGATGAGGTTGACAGCAGCGTTGGCTGTGCGTGGAGGGAAGAACTCCAAGGAGAACCACCTGTCCCCAGAGTCCTGCCGCCTCCGCATCTTCTCACGCAGTCGCTCATGACGTTCAGCATCGAGGACAGGAGTGGAGCAGCGTGAGCTGTCCTTGGAGCTCTCACTCCCACTACTGCTGCCGCCATCGGACTTGGAGCTGGAGCTGGCACTGCAGGTATGTTGGTTCTCATTGACCATGGTGAGCACTCTGGAGGAAGGGAATAGAAGCAGCACAGTGTGTACAGGACACACAGCTAAGTGTCTGTGTGAGGAGATGATGGAAGATAAAAGGGATCCTGTGCTACAACCACTGTTAATCATCACCCTTTGGCCAGCCCTCACTGTAAGAACCTAGTGAAAACAGAGTAAAACGAGTGCATTTACACAGTGCTGAAAACAACACAGCAGATGGCTCCGTGCCACCTTGATGCAACTCTTCTGTGCCTGCTGGCTCTCACAACAGTCAGGTTAACACGACTTTTGCTATGTCTGCAGTTTAGCAGGGCGTGATGCCCACGTGCATCAGCTGAAGACCTTTTTGATCCTGAGGTCTCGGGCTGCAAACACCAGCAGATTTTCTTCTACAGCAGCTGCCCATTGGACTGCATCCACCTTCATGTATTCCCATAAGGCAGCATTTCCTTACAACATAAAGATAACTGTAAATTAGAAAGGTAAACAAGAAAAAAATGAAAGAATCCTTTCTGGAACAGGGAACCCTGCAAGCCTGCTTTCATTTTGTCTTAATGGGCATCAACCCATGGCATTTCTCTCTCCACAAGACACACCACCTCCATAGAGGTTTGCACTGTGCCATCCACGATACACACTCAGCTGTTTCCTTTCCTCACCAATAGTGGCTGCTCAGAAACGAGGTCAGAGACCGTCCCATCTTTCCCTGCCTTGCAAAATGCTCAAGTATGATTGGTGGCTTTACAGAACACCAAGCAGCTCTGCAAGCTGGATATAGGATGCTATATCCACTGAGCTCCCTGGGCCACAACTGCTTGATGCCTTTTCTCCAACACCTTGGAAGTAAGGGAGCAATTACAGACAGTAATTGTCAGTGCTCAGAGCTGTCACCGGGAAGCAGCACACTGTCATTACATAACATGGAAGCTATTCTGGAGGAAGCTGTTGCACAAACCATCACGCTCACTGTCCTCACCAGAAACTCCAAGCTCAGGTCACCCAGACTTTGAACTCTCCTGCTGTTTACACTCAGCTGCCCATCAAGCCAAACCCCTTTGAGAGAAAGTCTGCTTTTACCACCTGGGGACCACTCCAGCTGGCAGCAGATAAGAGAAAGGAGAGCAAGGCTGCACCAACAGCCCTCCCCACAGGCACAACAGCGGGGGGTCATCCCAAAGCACACAGCTATAGGGGCAGCCTCTCAACAGCTCATTACTGAGGCACAACGCAACACCTTGGGGTTTATTTCCCCTTGAGGGTTGTTGTCCTATTGGTGTCTCTATAGGGTGTGGTTTTCTCGTGTCGTTTTCTTGCCGGCTGCCTCAAATCCTATTGGGAGTAGACAGGCCATCAGTAGAAGCGCTGGGATGAGTCCTATAACCTCATAGGGATCACAGCTCCTCCCGTATCGTGCTTTGGGGCCAGACCCACACCCCTTAACGTTACACCTGCACAGCTATTGCCAGGCCCCGTTACCCAGTCCATACCCCATATAGACAGCGTTATGGGCACAGCAAGAGGCGAGACTGAGCGCATAGACATAGGAAGGCCCTACAGGGGTCGGCCCTATAGTGATCCGGCCTAGGGGGATTCCAGCACCCCGCGGGGACTCCTAGTTATCTAAGACCGGCTGTTATCACCTGGGCTGACCCCTCTCTATGTGTATGATGGGTTGTTTCCCTCTCTTCCCCCCATAGGGCCCCGCTCACCTCCCCTCGCCGTTCGCTGCTCATCACGCCCGTCCCCATCCCGTGTCCCTTTAATCCCCGCTGTTCCCCCCCCACAACCTCCCAGCGTGGTCACGTGATGTCCCGCTATTCCCTTATCCAACATGGCGCCGCGCCTTCACCTCCAGTACGTCGGCGCGTCACGTGAGCGCCGCGAGGTCACGTGTTTGCGAGCGGGAGGGAGGCGCCGGGGCAAGATGGCGGCGTGCGGCGGGGCGATGTGCTGCTGCTGCCCGCAGTGCTGCGGGGAGAGGGAGAGCCGCACACCGGAGGAGCTGGTACGGATGGAGCCACGAGCCTGTCCGGTCCCTCACTGTACAACAGGGCTTTGTCGATAGGCATTAAGCTGGGGAGAGCCTGAGGGTGGCTGGGAACTGGGTGTTGGGTGTTGCTATGGCGTTGGGCCTTGGTTCCTCACGGCCTCAGCCCCGCTGTTCCATTTGCTTGTTGTGTTGTCCTTTATGCTGCTGGGAAGGGCTGACAATAGCAGGGCACGGGGAAACTGATTTAAGTTAAAAGAGGGAAGATTTAGGTTGGATGTTAGGGGGAAGTTCTTCACTAGGAGAGTGGTTAGGCCCTAAAACAGGCTGCCCAGGGAGGTTGTGGATGCCCCGTCCTTGGAGGTGTTCAAGGCCAGGTTGGACGGGGCCATGGGCAACCTGATCTATGGGGTTCTATGGGGTCTCCTGGGCAACCTGATCTAGTAAAGGTGTATGTTTGGTGGCCCTGACAGGCAGGGGGGTTGGAACTACATGATCCTTGAGGTCCCTTCCAACCCGGGTCATTCTGTGATTCTGTGAAGGGAAGCAGTCTATTTGGTGCTGAGATATGAGCTGTGATGTAGAGCTCTGTGTCTGTGTCGGCCTGTAGTGGTGATGTGCTGGCACAGCTGCCCATAGGAATAGTGGCATTCAATGTAGAGAGCTCTAAGGGATGTGGGCTGCACAACCTTTCCCAGTCTTAACGATACTACAGTTCTACTCTGGTTCTGTACTTACCTGTTGTAAGTAGTGTTTTCATAGGCATCACTTTAAGCAGCAAAGGGCTGTGTCCCCATTTTGATGTCTGCATCCATCCTGCTGATGATTTTCCATTCAATTTTGCCCTGTTATTCCATAGACGATCCTGGGAGAAACTCATGAAGAGGAAGATGAGATCCTTCCACGCAAAGACTATGAGGTGAGCAATAAACATCAGCTTCCTCATTATTGATAAAGTGTCTTTCTCAAGCGTCCTGCGCTTTAATCAGTCACATCAGTGGATGTGGGCCCTTTTTGCTTGGGTGCATCAATAGAACAGGAAGCAATGAGCCAAAACGGGCACATCAAAGTTCTGTATAAACATAAGGAAGAACTACTTTACTGGTGGAGTAACAGAGAACTGGGACAGGCTGCCCACAGAGGTGATGGAATTTCCTTCTCTGGATGAACTCAAGTTCTACCTACACACTTTCCTGTGTGACCTGTTGTAGAGAATCTGCTTTAGCAGAGAGTTGGACTCGGTGATCTCCAGAGGTCCCTTCCAACCCCTGTAGTTCTGTGATTCTATGAAAGAACTGTATGCAGCTATTGATCACTTTGGGTTTATAACAGGGCAGGCAGTCAAACTGCATCACTGCACTTAGATTTCCTTGGCACCACAGGAAAACCAAAAGCTGCTGCTCTTCCAAGACCTGCTCCGTATCCATTGACATGGCATTTGTAGCTTAGAGCCCTGTGGTCTGAGTAGCTCTTTGAGCATCTGCTGCTTAAGGCAGATTCTTATTGAGAAAGTGCTTTTTCTAAATCTGTTCTGTTGCTTTAAAAAGAAAAATCACACCACCATGAAACGTTACAGTTTCTTGTGGTCTTATGTCGTTGTGACTGTAGAAAGCTCCTTGGTCACTGTTTTATTGCTGTGGTGTCGTGCTGGTTCGAAGCAGATCTTCCCATTTGTCAGATCCTGATTCTTCCAGGAGATTATTGGTTTTTAAGTGTCTGAATAGCAGCCAGGAGTTATTTAGAGGAGCTGCTGTTAGCGTGGATGTCAGCAAGGTGTTATTGCTTGGTGGAACACCAACCTGCTGCCGTTTGGCTCAATAAAGGGAAGCTGATACAGGTAGAGAGTGATGATACAATGGGACAACTATTACTTTTAACTCCCTCCTGTGATGAGTTTAAGAGCTGATGCTGCCTGTTGACAGAGAATTCCTACTTAGTGTTTCTAAAGACTAAATCCAATGTTACCTCTGCGCTTTCACATTGGAGGCACATAAAAAAGGAAGGTCTAAATCTGTACGTTATGTCTTTAATTTCAAGTTGCATTAACCAGTTGATTTTGTTCCTTATCGTGGTCTGTTCTTTAAGCTCTTGATTCTCAGAGCCCAGCTCTGCTGGAAATACTTAAATGAAGTTGTTTATAGAAGGTTTTCCTCCCATGCTTGTTTGCAAAACAGGCTTTGGGGGAGCAATGACTTCTGTAATCTTTAACGAGGTCACCTGTGAACAGCTTTTTGTACAGTCCATAGCAGCTGTTGTTCTTAGTTTGACCTTTTGGCTTTCTTCCAGAGCTTGGATTACGATCGCTGTATCAATGACCCATACTTGGAAGTTTTGGAGAGCATGGACAACAAGGTAGGATCTTTTTCTTTCAGCTTTTAGTATCTCAAGAGCTAAAGCTGTAGAAAGTCCACCTTTTTTCTGGTTCTTGTTTGTATGTTCCTTTGACATGGCTTTTTTTTTAATGCTATTTCTAAACAGAAAGCCCGAAACTATGAAGCAGTGAAATGGGTGATGGTTTTTGCCATTGGAGTCTGCACAGGACTGGTAAGGATCATGCTGCCTGGGGAAAGATCAGCAGGAATAAGTTAGAAGTCAATGGCAAAGGAGGGAAGATGAATAAACAGTTACATTCATGAGGTGGAGGTCTTCCTAGCTGGAGGCGGCTTTAGGGAATAAAAGCCCAGTGTTGATGCATTATATTCCAGGAGAGCTTGTTTTCTTCCAGATGTTGCTGTGTTTTCTTTGCAAAGTATTCTGACCAATTCTTTGGCTCTGCAAAACTTGTCCAAAGTGAGCACTTAATCAAACAATGCCAGTTTGCATTTGAGCTGTATTTACATTTGGTAGTGCAAACTTCAGTGTATGTGCTTGAAAATTAGCTTTCCTGACTGGGTGCCTCAGTTAAACATCAGCTTTTTCCTGTACCCTGATGTATGTTGTAGGTGTTTAAAATGCTACCAGATTAATGGAATAATTCTGGGATGGATCTGTCTCAGTGAGAACAAGGGAGGCATTGAATTTGAGCTTCCTAAGTTACTTTACTCTGGATGCTTATTTTGCCTTCTTCGACTTCAGTCCTCCCACATGTGTGTATTCCTGGCAGGGCTTGCTAGAGAGTGGTCTTTGTTGCTTGTGTATATGATTTCTGATGGCAGCTCTGTCTTCTTTTCCATAGGTGGGCCTCTTTGTGGATTTCTTTGTACGGCTCTTTACCCAGCTCAAGTTCCGGGTCGTACAAAGCTGTATCTTTTACCTGATGGATGGAGTCCTGTTGGACTCGAGTGACCCTTTTCTTCGTATTGCCATGTTTTGCTCAGAGTAGCTGATTCTTTTAGACTTTTGCCATCGGTCACATTGCTGATTAATCAGGTTTTAACTTGCCTGTGTCATTCAGCCCTTGAAACCAAGGAAGAAGTTTCAGTATCAGTATGTGGGCAAAGGCTAATCTCTGAAAGACTGAGTTGTTTCCCTTCCTTATAGCTCACCCTCGAGCTCTGCCTGGGTGATGTGTTCTCTGATGAGTTGTCATCTGCCCTGGTTGGGATTGGAAGCACAAGTTTGGCTCCTGGTGCCAGATGACACTGAATGTTGTTGCTTTCCTTGACCCTCCATGCAGCGGTAGAAGAATGCACTGAGAAAGGCTGTCTTGCCTTGTCTTTACTGGAGCTGCTGGGGTTCAACCTGACCTTTGTTTTTCTTGCAAGTCTTCTAGTCCTGATCCAGGTAAGACTTAAGTTCATTGTTGCACTTTACACAGCCTTCCTTTACTCTCACATGGGTTCTAGCTATGAGGCTTCCTTCTTGCCCACAGCCCCAGGCATCAAACTAACTTCACAGTGCCGTTTGATTTAGCTGAGCAATGTCTCTCGATCCCTTGCTGTGCCCTCTGATTAAAATATTGTCAATATTGAAATCAGTGCAGCACAGCATCAACATTTTCCTTTCTGCAGCCCGTGGCAGCTGGGTCAGGAATTCCCGAAATTAAGTGCTACCTCAATGGAGTAAAAGTTCCAGGGGTTGTGCGGCTCCGGACGGTGGTGTGCAAAGCTATGGGAGTGCTCTTCAGTGTAGCAGGAGGTAAGAAGGGCTGTGGTATGTTACTGGGGTATGGAATCACTGAAGGGAGAGAAATAAAGGAGAAGGCACAGGAGGCTTCTCTGCTGTTCTGGTGAAGTGATTTTGATGGGCTGGTTGTAAGCTTCAGTAAGACAGAAAGAATGGAACTGTTAAGGGAACAGAAGTGTCTCTTTGTGGCTCAGTCTAAGAGGGAGACATGGGAATTCTCCAGAATGTGTTATTTAGATCAGTCTGAAGGAGGCTGTGCTGTAAGCAGCAGGGCATGCATTAACCTGGGGAGTTCAGGGTCACTGAAGGAGTAGTCTTGGAATACTGCCCGATATGTAAGTATGTTCACAAATCTCTGGGGGGCACAGGGTTCAACAGCTCCCTTTCCCTTGAGAGGAGAGGAGCCTGAACTCAAGCTGAGGTATTGGAAACCACTTACATACCTTATGGCCTGGTACAGAGGAGTTGTCATGCTGTGGGATTGGTGAGATGATCTGTCCTGGCACAGCCAGCTAGGAAGAGGGCAGGAAATATGCTGACTTATCAATCTTATTTTTCCAGGTCTTTTTGTTGGGAAGGAAGGTCCAATGATCCACAGTGGTGCTGTCGTGGGTGCAGGTTTGCCACAGGTTAGTGCTGGGCTGGGCAGAAAATCATTCTGTTCTCCAAGACATTGATTAGAGACCAGCAGCCCACACCACTGCTTTGTAAGGGTACTGTAGGGTACTGTGAGTAGTAAGTTTCTATCACCTGTTTTTCTAAGTCTTTATTTTCTTTGTAGTTCCAGAGCATCTCGCTGAGGAAGATCCAGTTTAACTTCCCATATTTCCGCAGTGACAGGTACTGTCTCCAGGATGAGGAGAAGAGGGGAAGGGTGAATTGAGCAGACTTCCTTGGGTGGCTGCTTGAGATGAATCAGTCACTTGGTTTTTTTTTCCTCTAGTATCTTGCAGCCTCATTCTGCTGCAAGACAGCACCAGGATAAGTAATGTGACTTCCATGCTGTCCTTAAGGGATCCCAGCTCTGATCTCCATGTTCACCAGTGTTCTTTTGTACTGCTCGGCAAATCTCTACCTACTTAAAACCTTTAATCTGAATGATTAAATGGTTTCATTGTTGGTAACAAGCTCAGTTTTGCACCCTCTGAGACCAAGATAGGCTCCAGAGAAGGCTGGTCCACCTGAATGTGAACAGAAGCTTGTCCTTCCCTCTCTGGAGTTCTTCCAAACGATGCTGGAGCACCATGATTTGGGCTGTTTCCTTGTATACTCAGCAGTCACGTAGTACCACAGTGCTCTGCCCTGTATTAGTGCTCTAGAGAATGAGCATGGTGCTGCAACAGCTTGCTGACCAAATGGTGTTGTTTTCAGTTCTTCTCCCAGCAGTCACTCACATATCCCTAGAATATATCAATAAATTGGGACTGTTCCTTACTCTGTACAATCTGTAAGCACATTCACAGCTCTTTGCTGCTAAACTGGTATTCTTTTCCTTTGCAGGGATAAAAGGGACTTTGTATCTGCTGGTGCAGCTGCAGGGGTTGCAGCTGCCTTTGGAGCCCCAATTGGGGGAACTCTTTTCAGCCTGGAAGAAGGTTCCTCCTTCTGGAACCAAGGGCTTACATGGAAAGTGGTAAGTGGTGCCTGGCTCTCTTTGTGTGTCTGTTTGTTGAGCTTAGACATTGGAGAGGACTTGTCTGTGAAGGCATTCGTATTATACTGTGTCTCCTTTTGAGCCCTCCTGATAGGGAAGAGATTGCTATCTCTATCAGTGCCCCAGGATTAATACAGATCAAGGGCAGAGAGTAACATTATACTATCCAGAACTACAGGACAGCTTTGTAGGTGGCATAGTTTTCTCAGGTACATGAGAGAAATGGCTTTTGTGCCTGGGCCTTTGCAGCCCATTTCTCTCAGTGCAGAGTAAGCAGGTGCTGAATTTCTTTCTGTTCTCTTCTGCCTTGGGGAGCTGTACTGCAGCAATGCCCTGTGCATCCTATAAGTGGATTTCTCTGCCTGTAGTGCTTAGTTTTGTGAAGCTGACAGTTTTTCAAAGAATGTGTCATATCTCATTATGTTTCTGGTGTTTCTTACACAAAATGCCCTGTTGGTGGGGTTCAGTTATTCTGCTGTTTCTCAGCAGGGATAAGAGGAGCCAGGGGTTTGCTAAAACAGCAGCTCTATCAGAGCTAATGAAGACCTCAATTCTCCCTCTAAACAAGCTGTGTTAGTGCCTTGTAATTGTTTTTTAACTGTAAATTACTATCTCTGATTAAAAAAATGCTGGAGGAATTACAGGGTGAAATTCCTAACTCTTCTTATGTGGGAAGCCAGATCATTTGATTATAGTAGTGCCTTCTAAGCCTACTCTATTTTGCAGCAGGAAATGGGCATCCTCAGTAGGACCATTTTCCTACAGCTTGGTGTTCATAAAGCATAATGACCATCTTCATAAAGGTTCTGAAGCTTCTTTCCCCAGCCATAAGTCTCAAGGAAGGGCTGACTGTGCCAGCTTTAATTCTGATTAATTAATTTCTTTCCATGTTTTAACTTCCTTAGCTGTTCTGTTCCATGGCTGCCACCTTCACCCTGAATTTTTTCCGCTCTGGGATTCAGTTTGGAAGTTGGGGGTCTTTCCAGCTCCCTGGTCTGCTGAACTTTGGAGAGTTTAAGGTAAGATTTAGCACTGTTGTTATTCCCCCTCTGGTCTCAAGTCAGTTCTGTATTTCATGCTGGTTTTGTGGATACATGTGTATCTGATTTAAGGGCAGGGCAGCAGCACACTGGTAGCCTAACACATGATTGCTCCACTATGGTCACAGCTACTAAAAGTATTTTGCTTTTAAGGCAGAAGCAGTGGCAGGAAACTACAGCTACTAATGGGTTTCCTATGCTTTGTTGCACGTAGTGTTCCGAGTCTGATAAGAAGTGCCACCTCTGGACAGCTGTGGACTTGGGCTTCTTCATTCTGATGGGAATTGTAGGAGGTCTTCTTGGAGCCACCTTCAACTGTCTGAACAAGAGGCTCGCAAAGTACCGCATGCGGAACGTGCATCCCAAACCAAAGCTTGTCAGGTATTTGTGCTCTGTTGAGATTCTGCAGCTGTCCCATCTGTGTTCAGGTGGGGCAATGAAAGCTAGAATTCCCTTATACAGGCTCTGAGGGGAGCTCTGATGTTTATAGCTGAGCAAACTAGAGCTTCATCTCCGTGCAGGATTTCTTTGTATCTTGTCCAAACAGATGTAGAAAGAGCAGATTATTATCTTGTGTGGTTAAAACCACAACTAATCTCTGCCTGTGGCATTTAGTGAATTGCCATGTAATTCTGGAAGCTGTAGGCTGCTGTAGACTGTTCATAAATGAGAAGCCCAGGTTTAGAGGGGGGGAAAAAAAGAAGGTGTTTCAGTAGCTGGAAAAGAGGTAGGAGAGACTATGCATCAACCTGTCCAGTGCTGTCTAGACAGGATATTCTCCTGTGTTGTAAGGATACAGAGAACATTGTTTCCATGTGAACAGCATCATCACTGAGCCCTTCCCTGTGGCTTTTTGTGTGACTATGTGTTCTGAGAACAGAAACAGCTCCTTTAAGGGGCAGGATATTAAAAAAGGGAGCTAATGTAATCCTGGCCACCAAGTCATCATTCAGCCTGGCTTGCAGGCTCTCCTGCTTCCAGTATTAAGCTGTGGTGTCTGCTTTTTTCCTGTTTCAGAGTCAGAGCCTACACTGGGTTACAGGTCTGTCTGTGGTTTCAGTGTGTGGTTTCTGCTGTGTGCTTGCAGAGTCCTGGAGAGCCTGCTTGTGTCTCTGACTACAACCGTCGTGGTCTTTGTGGCCTCCATGGTTTTGGGGGAGTGCCGGCAGATGTCTTCCACCAGTCACACTGGCAATGACACCTTGAGTATGCAGGTGAGGAATCTCCCATGAAGAATGTATGTCTTCGTAGTGTTCACCCTTCAGAGGAATAAGGGCAGGTAATGAGATCTTGGTGGCACGCAGTACCTACAGAAAACTTGAATGAAAGCTTATGGGCGGTTGCAGAACATTAAGGTAATAGTGAAAGCTGCAGTTTGTGCTTCTGTAGTTTGACAAATGAGCTCAAGCTGTGGATTATCCTGTTGATGCTGCAGGCCTAGTGTCTGCCATTGTTGTTTTGGTCTGATCATCTAGAACTGTGTGATATACAGAAGGGTTACTCCCATTCTACACAATGGCTGACATAGCAGGAGGTAGATTTTAACTCTTCATGTCCTTTGTGTTCTTCATCAGGGCATGTCTGAGGATGTGAATTCAAGCATCAAAACATTTTTCTGCCCGAATGAAACCTATAACGACATGGCCACCCTCTTCTTCAACCCTCAGGAGTCTGCTATCCTCCAGCTCTTCCATCAAGATGGTGAGTAGCTAGCAGGCAGTGCCTTGTGCTATCCTTAGGATCCAAGCTCCATCTTGCTTGAAAACAGTCTTGTCGCAAGAACTGTAAAGATAAAAGCATCTTCTAGCTCAGAGGGCTGCTGGTACAACAGAGTAAAGACCCCTCCATGAAAAGAAAGGCCTGCTTTTCCTTCTTTTCTGCTTACTCAGCATATTCATGTGTGTTTGAACTGTTGTGAGATGAGTCTGCTGTGAGCTGAGGGGTGGATGGTGCAAGACTGCTATCTGTTCCATAGGCCTTTTCCCCTTCAGTCATGATTATTCTTGTGTTGCAGGTACTTTCAGCCCAGTCACACTCTCCTTGTTCTTCCTTCTCTATTTCTTACTCTCCTGCTGGACATATGGGATCTCTGTGCCCAGTGGTCTTTTTGTACCATCACTGCTTTGTGGGGCTGCCTTCGGACGCCTGGTCGCCAACCTCCTCAAAAGGTGCATTGAATGTGTGTGAGAGATGTGCTGCAGGTGCATGCTGAGCTCTCAGGTTATTCTAATCTCAGGGCTCTTTGTTTTCCCTTAGCTATATTGGCTTGGATCACATCTACTCAGGAACCTTTGCACTGATTGGGGCAGCGGCATTCCTGGGAGGAGTGGTCAGGATGACAATTAGCCTAACTGTAATCCTAATTGAATCCACCAATGAAATCACCTACGGGCTCCCAATAATGATCACCCTCATGGTGAGTATTAGCTCTGGTTTCTCAAGCATGTGCCAGCCCTGAATCTCTCTTCCTTCCAGGGCCACAGTGAACCAAGGAATCTTTTACTTGGAGCAAGGAGTCAGTAGGCCTTCTGTTTGCTCCACAGGTAGCCAAATGGACAGGAGACTTTTTCAACAAGGGAATCTATGACATCCATGTGAACTTGAGAGGAGTGCCTCTTCTGGAGTGGGAAACAGAGGTGGAAATGGATAAGTAAGGCTGCTACTCTTGGCAGGGCTGTGGGTTTAGAGTTTGTCTGAAAAACATTCCTCAGAAAGGAATGTTGTAATGGGAGGATGCTGCTGAGTGTCCAACAAACCTGGCAGCATCAACTGCTGTGAGAGGAGCTGGAAGTTGTGCATCAGGCCTGAAGAGGAAATAGGTGCTGGAGCCATTGCTGAAGAGGGTTGGATGGGTGGAGCAGGTGAGATGCGTGCAGCAATCCTGGATCTTTCTGTTTCCTCAGGCTACGAGCCAGCGACATCATGGAGCCCAACCTGACCTATGTCTACCCCCACACCCGCATCCAGTCCCTTGTTAGTATCTTGCGCACAACTGTTCATCACGCCTTCCCTGTTGTGACCGAGAACCGGGGCAATGAGAGGGAGTTCATGAAGGGAAACCAGCTGATCAGCAACAACATCAAATTCAAGGTAAGAAGCTGCTTCTTCAGTAAGTCGAAGAATAAAGAGCTTGGTTGTGCAGGTGGAAGACCCCTTCCTTTGTTATGTAGATGATTTTCAATGCAGGATTCAGACCAGACACAAGCACCTACTGAAATACAGAGTTTTCAGAAATGCAGTTTCATTCCATTCTCCTGATCATGACAGAGGCAGAACAGAAGGCTGCATTTCTAGAAGCAAAAGTGAGGAAGGTTCTTTTGAGTAACCAGTTCAGGATAGACATGGAAACATTCTGGATTGAGCACTCAAGTATTGAGTCCACATTTGAGACTGATAATAACTGCCTATGAAAACTCCTCCTATGAATTTTCTCTCATTCATAGGAGGAGGATGGGGGGAAACATGCAATTTAAGGTTGTAATGAACAGTGTATACTCTAGCAAAAAGGGTGCTTGACTTCTTAGACAAGCAGTTTATAGTCACTCTTTGACAGTTGTTGACCTGCTTAGTGAATATCTGAACAATGTTGTGTACAGAAATCCAGCATTCTCACCCGAGCTGGAGAGCAGCGCAAACGGAGCCAGTCCATGAAATCTTACCCTTCGAGTGAGCTGCGCAACATGTGCGATGAGCACATAACAACAGAGGAGCCACCAGAAAAGGAGGATTTGCTGCAACAAATGCTAGAGAGAAGGTGAGATCGTGACGGCCATGAAGGTTTGGAAACGGGGTGTTTCTATACAGTCCCCATCACCTACCCAGAAATATTACCTGGAGAAGATGGGCTACCTGGGGAAATGCCTTTGCTGTAGAAATTGATGCCTTATATCCTGCAATAAACCTGAGAGCTCTGTGAAGCTCATTCTACCCAAGAGAGGAGCTAATGACTTTTTTCTGTAGTACTTGATACCACCTTTCTGGTAACTAGGCTGAATCACTAGGCATGTATTGCAGTTGTTTCGAGCAGAAGCCCAGTGTAGTTAATCAGTTTCTAACCTAGTGATTGTAACATGTATGAGTGGAATTACACATTGGCATCCCACCAGATACTTCAGCTTTTATTAGAATTCAAGTAATTTGTCAACGAAAATTGCTTTAGTAGGAAGTGAACTTAAACTGATAGGAGGATAGGAGGCTGTTTTCATTCTGCTGCTGGTGTCATGCTCTTTCCATGGTAATGGCATTTGACCCTTCTCTGGTTGTCTGGAGAAATGATTTGCTTGTCTCTAGCAAGAATCTCTCTGAAAAATACTCTGGAGAAGGTTACAAAGAGTAGAAATAGCCGTTGTTTTGGAGGATGGGGTGTGTGTTTCTCCTTGTGTTCAGGCTTCTCACAATGCGTATTTATTTATTCACAGATACACTCCTTACCCCAACCTGTATCCTGACCAGTCTCCCAGTGAAGAGTGGACCATGGAGGAACGTTTCAGACCTCTCACCTTCCATGGCTTGATCTTGCGCTCACAGCTGGTCACCCTCCTTGTCAGGGGTGTTTGTTACTCCGAGAGCCAGTCAGTGAGTCTCTCTAATTTGGGACTGTAGCAAAGACATCTCTACCCTCTGAGCTTAGCAAGTTGGGGATAATTCTATGGGCAGCCAAGATTATTTTACTTACAATTTACACCTAAGGACAGAGAACAGCTACTGTATTTGGGGAGAAGAAAATCAACTGATGCGAGTGTCTGGTGCATGAAGGTGCAAGTAAAACTGGAGAATGGAGGGTAGATCTTAAAATACATTTAGGGCAACCAGCAGTGTATACTGTGCATTCTTGCTGCCAATTTGCCAGGGTTTTACCAGGAGTTTTTCACCTACTGCTGAGATCACTGTGAGCTTTTGTGCTTTGGGCCCAGTTTCCACAATCCTCTTCTGTTCCTTCCCATGTGTTCATAGAATCACAGAATCTTTGGAGTTGGAAAGGGCCTTTAAAAGTCATCTAGTCCAACTCTCCTGCAGTGAACAGTGACACCTACAGCTCAATCAGGTGCTCAGGCTGAATGGGGTTCTGACTTGGGTGTCCAGTCCTTAGAGATATCTATGCCAGTGCTTCATTGTTACTGTAAAAAAAACCAACCATTTTCCTTCTATCCAACCAGAATCTCCCCTTCTGTAGTTGGAAACCATTTCCCCTTGTCCCATCAGGACAAACCCTGCTGAAGAATCTGTCCCCTTCTTAAATAGTGACAGGCCCTGGAGCCTTCTTTTCTCCATGCTGCACAGCCCCAGCTCATAGCCTGTCCTTGCAGGGAGGTGTTCCATCCCTTGGACTGTTTTTATGACCCTCCTGTGTGCACCCAGCAGGCCCATGTCTCTTCTGTTTTGAGGACTCCACATCTGAACACAATACTCCACTGGTGTCACCAGTGCAGAGCAGAGGGGCAGATCACCTCCCTCAACCTGCTGACTGTGCTTCTTTTGATGCTGTCCAGGATATGGTTGGCTTTCTGGGCTGTGTGGGCACATTGCTGGCTTACATCCATTGTGCCAGTACCCTCAAGTCCTTTTCAACCAGGATATGTCAGAGTTTGGAGGGCATATCCATTACTCTCTCAGTTTACGTGGATTTACTGAGATGAGCAACTAGGAGGAATATTTCTGGAGAAGGCATTTTTGTGTGGGCAGAGGAGGAACGCAGTCTGAGTAAGCATAGGGCATGGGGGAAGCATTGTTAGCTGTGCTGCTTGCAGTCTGTGAACCACGTGGGAAGGTGGCACCTTGATTCAGTGGCATTTGTTTTAATTGCAGAGTGCAAGTCAGCCTCGTCTGTCTCATGCAGAAATGTCAGAGGATTATCCCCGTTATCCAGATATCCATGACCTGGACCTCACGTTGCTGAACCCTCGCATGATAGTGGTAAGAAATACCCTGTGATGTGACAATTTAGAGCTGTCTTAAGACTTTATTTAAAGTGCTAAGAGTGTGGTTGAATCCAGCCTTCCATGCAGTGGCCAACATCAGATCCTTCTCATGTATTCATCTGGCCTTGTTTACATGTGGGAGCATCATCATGTCCCTACATTTATCCTGCTTAGAGGCTTTCTGAAGCGTTGGGCTTTTCTTAATATTACGGGTTCAAACCAATTGTGACAAACGAGGTTTCTGAAAGTGAAATAACTTTGTAGAGAAGTGGAATCCTCCCATAGATGGATATGCTGTCCAGAGATCAGAGAGTTGGAGGGGCTACAGCAATGGCTTATTAGTCATTTCCAGAGCTGCTGAAAGTGCCTTTTGTCAATAATACCCTGTTTTTTCTTTCTTAGGATGTCACCCCATACATGAACCCGTCACCTTTTGCTGTTTCTCCAAACACTCACGTATCTCAAGTCTTTAACTTGTTTAGGACAATGGGACTCAGGCATTTACCAGTTGTGAACGCAGTTGGAGAGGTAAGTCCTTATCTCAGTTTTGTCTCTGCTAAGCAAGGAAGCAGGTGTGGTTTTATGCAATGCTGTCACCTTTGAGAGAGTTAAGATCTGTTTTAATGTCAAACCGTTGTATTTTAATGGGGTCAGAACGTGGTGGTCTTAAGACTCTGGAACACTGTTAATTGCTGTGACTTCATTACCACCTTTAGCTTTCAAGTCTGCTCCTTGCCTTCGCCCAAAGGGCAGGACGTGCAGTTTGCCTCCTGTCTCATGTCTCTACATGTTGTTATAACTTATCTTGTACCTTTTAAGAGTCCTTGAGCTCTTAAGTCACCAATTTCACTCTTCAGCAGCTTTATTCAAGACCAGGAGCAGGATTTCCCATATGGTTGGACAGGAGGTTTTTCTGTTGGACAGGAGCTTCATCCTGTTCTTACTTACAGAGGCAGCAAAAAAAGTTATGCTTGTTTCACCATAGTTGTCTCTTTGCCATCTACAGTGTGCAGGAGTAGTCAGTAGGTGTCAGTAATTTCCTGTAAGCATAATGAGAAAGTGTTTCCCTTAAGCCTGAACAGGGAGGCAAAATCCTGATAATAATAGCCAGAACTGGTCTGTCCTAATGAGGCAGCAGTGCTGTCTTTGCCTTTAGGTGTTCCTAATAGCTACCCTAAATAACTTGTTGGAAAACACGTGCTGTAAACTCACTCCATATTTAATATGAGATGCTCCTGCAGTACCAGAGAGCAGCCCAGCTCTGAGTTCTCACTGTGTAAAATTACTGAGCTGTTTCATTGGCTGAAATGTGTAATTTGACTGTTTCCCAGCAGTCTGGCAATGAGGGCCCCTTTTGTGACCTGCCAGTTGTTGTACATTCACCACTGTGCTGGTTTTACTCCTTCACCTACAGAGCTTCTTAGAATTTCATGTGAGCTGTCTGCAGTCCTGGCATGTGGCAAACAAGAGATGTCTCTAATGAAGCCACGTGAGACAGCTTTGACATTTCCAATGGCTTTCACTTTCTGTAGGAGTTTGTTACATCTGTGTGCTCTCTATCATGGATATATTGTAATGGAAAAAAATATATTTTCCTTTATAGGTAGGGTTAACTATTGCTGTGTCTAGACATAGCAGGAGCTAAGCTATCCATTTGGGTGTAGTTAAAGCTGTGTACCTCGCTTGTAGATATATGCTTCAAGAAGGGGCTGTAGCTTTTGAACTTGAACCCCCTGTATTGACCAAGACCTGCTTGGGGGTTCTCACTTGCTCTTTTGGGCTGGGAAAGAACAGCTCTACTACGCACATCTTTTAGTGGCACAATTGTGATACTGACATGTCTTTCCTTTTCTTTTCTTCTTCTTTAAGATTGTTGGGATAATCACTCGGCACAACCTGACCCACGAATTCCTGCAGGCAAGGCTGAGACAACACTATCAGACCATTTGATGCCCCTGCCCCACTGCTGGTGTGGCTGCCTCCCTCTTCCAAGCCTGCACACGCGCTCGCATTCTGCTTGGACCCCACAAGGCCCAAGACTTGCCGTTTGGCTTCTCACACGCATATCAAGCCTGGGGAGCTGGAAAACATCTTGCTAGCCAGAGAATTAGAGGAACTGCTTGAGCCCAGAGCTACTGACTGGTCTCAGGCACTTGGTTTGACCACTCTTCATCCCAGCCCTTCATCTGGTGTTGTCCCAACGGTACATTCTGCTGTTTTGGTTTGTTTATTTTTGAGGCTTGGATGAAAGAACCATCTATAGAACCACTGTACCCTGTGCAGAGAACTGCAGCATCTTTTCCCTGTCCTCCTGTGCATCTCCCTTCTCCTCATCCTCCCTTTTTCCTGCAACTTTTGCCTTACTTGTGTGAGAGGGGAATAGCTGTCAAGGCTGAGAGGAGATAATGGAGTTACCAAATTGCTGCTTTGGAGGATGGCTTTTCTCAAAAGCAGCATCAAAAGCCAACTCTGGAAATGCACATCGCTTTGTGGATGCTCTTAATTTCCCATATTTTTCCACCCTTACTTCCATTTTTTTCCTGCTCTATCCATGAGAGAGTAATGTTCTTTCTGTAACATTTTTTGACAGCAGCTGACTTTTCAGAGCATTTTGGAGTTCAAAACAGTTTAATTCCAGTTACTGCCTGGACTTTAAATACTCAATACACTTACAGAGCATCTCAGAGAAGGGAGATCTCTTTTTCCCTGTTAGCTGTTGCTACCATTATCTCCCTGCAAGAGGTTCTCCTAAGGTACGCTGTGCCACTCAACTTGGTCACCACCTGACACTCCTGTATTTATAGTTTCTGTGTCCTTGTAATGACCCAGCAGGGAGAACCTGGGACACCTTTCCAGCTACAGCTATAGAACAGGGAACCCCAGTTCCTCACAGTACAAAGAAGTTTGCTTTCTAGAGGCAGTTATTACTGATGTTTGAATGATCTCTGTTGTGAGAGGAGCTGGTGTGAGTTGAGGCTGCTGTGCAGGAGGGATACTTGGTGCTGGTGACTGGCAGATAGAACTGTACAGCAGGTTGGTAAGTGAGACTGGCTCTTAAAATGATGGAAATAACGTCTGCAACTGTAGCAACCAAATGTCTTTAAGGGTAAAAACAGCATTTAAAAGCCAGTTGCAACCAGTTCACTGCTTTAGCAGGTACCATCCTGGCCAGCACCTGTATTGTTCCAGCAGGCACCTGCCTTTGTGAGTTCTGCATTCAGATAAATGTGGGTGGGAAGCCAACATTGTGCCTCCAGGGGATGCGGTGTTGATTGGCTTGATAAAGCACAGAGCATTCTCTCAGCCAAGAGACTGGGCTAAGTAACACAGGGAATGTATCCCAGGAAAGCTTCTGCAGTCTCTGAGCACTCCTTTTAACCTGTTGTCTGCCATAAGGAGCTGGTGAGATGAGAGATGCAGCAGAAGGAAATTGACCATTATTGTATGTTCTGAAATAAGGAACTTATGTATGTCTAAGCACTACATCTGTTAGAGCAGCCTTTTTGGACTTTGTGGAAGCTAATTGCTGCTGCAGTTGGGCCAGGTGGTTTTGTGTTCAGGGCTTCAGCTTGTCTGCACATACGGCTCTTCAAGTCACAGGAGCTCCTTAGATGATCATGTTGTCTTTGCACTCTGGATAGCTGAGGGACAGATGCATTCTCTGGCTGTGCTTGCAAGAAAGATGGCCAAGTCATGGGATGCACTTGATTTTCATCCTGCAGATGAGAGATGGGTCTTGAAACAAAACGCTAAGGGAGAATTGGCACTTGTCACACAGAGCATAGCACAGCTCTGCTGGGAAGGTTTTTATCAAAGCCGTTCATAAGCACTTAGATTTATTTTAACTTTTATTTTTTAATTCCCAAGACCATTTGTTAGCCATGGCTGCTTTCCAGGGTTGATTAAAAAGGCACCCACACTAAAGAGCAGAAACTGATTCATTCTTTTCCCTTAACTGTGGAGCTTGTAGCAACAGCTCTTGTCTCCTCCATTGAAAGCAGTTCTGCTGGCTTCTGAATACCTTGGCTCCATTTCAGGTAAGGCAAGCAAGCTCTTAAACTCCCTAGGTTGAAGAAAGGTGTTTTCCTACAGCCAGTACCCATCTTGTGCCTTCAATCTCAACTCCTTAGCTGGGACAGATGTAGCACTGTTCTTAGATCATACGAGCTGGTGTTGGCTTCTGCTGTTGATTTCCAAGTTGTTTCCCAGTGTGTCAGAATGAGATTGTTTTCTCTGGATAAACTGCAGTTGGTCTTTTAAAATGTGAGTGTTCCCTGCAAACTGGTCTTGCATAAAGCTGCCCTGAGGAACTTCCAGCACTCCCTGAAGCTGAGTTGTTTAAAACGTGCTTCTCCTAACATACCTTCCATTCACAGCACTTGAGCTCGAGCTGTTACAATCCCATACTGTCAGAGAACCTCTCAAGGAGTGCCCTGTGTCTCTCCATGGCAAATCCTTTAGTTCTTGCTCATGTTGAGTGATTGTGTTTCTTTCATTCCCTGCACTTGAAGTCCTTAAGTTGCCATGAGCCGGTTCCCTCCTGGTTTATTTCTCTACACAAACTGCAGCAGCTGATGTTGTTGCAGGGATGTCCTCCCCTCGAGGCCTGGATTTAGGCAAGACAGGCTGAAAAATCTTGCCAAAGTTTGAGCACCAGCTCTGCATCCCCATTAGAAAGCCTTCAATCAGCTGGCAGCACTGTCTGGCCTAAATGAACCACCGTTGTTCTCACACATTGCTGCTCACTTTATTCCTTTCTAACAACATCCTCCCTGTTTTTCTTCTGGTCACTTAGTTGGTTTACTTTTAGCATAGGTGCCTGTAACCTGTAACTCAAAGTGACACTAAAGGAGTAGGAACCAAGAACTGGATTAGTATTTATGGCAGAATTTAGGGGTGATGTGGGGCACCTGCCTCATGGTTTCCTGTGCAGTGTTAATTAACTGTGAGCCATTCCAATGGTAGCGACTTACCTTTCCATTTGTTTCTTTTTGCACTGGTTTTTGTTATGAAATGATGTAAGCTAATCCCGCGGTGTGTATATAAAATGTATTATTATTATTTTTTAACTTTGTATGAACTCATTTTTATTTGAACGATGGCACTTGGGGAGTATTTGTGTAACTGTGTGTCATGAAACCATGACAACCATAACGTGTCTCAGAGTAAAATGTTTGTGTGTCTCCTTCAGCACTTCAAGGCCTTTTGATGTTTCTAGTGGTGTCTTATTTTTGCCCTTTGTTGTAATAAAATACTGATAGAACGTGGAAATACCCACGGACACAATTGGAGGTAGTGGAGTAGTTGCTGTCTATGAGCTACCTGGATCTGGATCCAACAGTTTGATGCCTTGAGGCTGGAGTTTCCATGCTTGATTTTATTCTTCTTTGGGTTGCTGTGGTGTACATCTGTTGGGAGGACATAGCAGACCCTGCTGCTGTTGGCTCTAAGTAAGTGATACAGTCCTCTTAATTAAGATGCCTTCCTAGGAAGGAGTCAGAGTTAAGGAGAGTCAGCATAATAGGGAGGAAAGTGCCTCAACCCTTTGTCATAAATGCAGCAGCACAGAAAGAAATGAGAGACATCAGCTGTCCAAACCAATGCACATTGTCTGCCACCTTATAGCAGTAAATAAAGGAGGTAACAGGCTACCACTCATCTGTCTACTTTCTCCCCCTAACTACACACACAAGGAAGAGATTTCTGGTCATGTTTTCAGGAACAGCATATCAGTTTGGTGTAATATCAGCCTTTTTGAACTAAATACAAGCAATAATGTTTCTTGCTTGAAGAACAGTAGTTGTTGTGTGTTTTATCAGGGGTGATAGAGGTGGTTATGAGAAGAGCTATGCAATAAGATCATGCTAAAAGCAACCAGCTTCATATTTAGATTTAAGTTCCTTTTTAATGAGATTTATAGGTTCATATAACCACGTGTTACAATCCCTGTCTATGTAACAGAAGTGAAGGGGTGAAGGTGCTTTTGGTGCTTTTCTTGTCTCAGGTGCTGAAGTGTGTTTCAGCAACACGGTGGGATGCATTCATCCTTTGTAGCATCCACTGTAGCGTGTAAAAAGGGTTCTTTCACAGCTGGAATCAATGGAATCAATCAAGATGGCAGCAAGGTGCCTCCAGTCATCATCCCAGGAGTGAGGGGCATCGGTTTCAATGGGATTTAGAGGTTGCTGTATGATCAATGTTATCCCTTTCTCTGGGCTGTTTCAGAGCTACGGAAAGAAAAGTCTGAGTGTAGGAGCAGGAGGCTGGAATCCACTTGTGTATGTGGACGTAGAAAACAACGCTGTTCTGAAGATCTCACAGCTGTAACAGAGAAGGCAGGACTGCACTGAGAGCCTTGCTGACTCACCCAGCATCTCCTTGTTGCTGATACCTGAGAGTATCTCTGTGGGATGCCCAGCTGTACACATTGATTTGATCTTTCTTTTGTTTCTTCCCAATTCCCAACGTAGAAAGCCTTTCTCTGTACTTTGGCTTAAAGAATAAATAAATCAATTCCCTCTCCTCACAACTCTGCTTCTTCTTCTGTGCAGGATTCTACTGGTTCTTTCAGAGATCAGTTGGGAGGTAGGAAGGGCAGGTCTGACAAATGCTTTCCTTTGCACATAAAAGACCCCGAATTCTGATTGCAGCTGTAAGCTGCTGCTTTCTTTGGAAGTCTATCATCACTTGGTGATAGAATCTGCTGTGAGGAAAACAGAATCAATGTGTGATACAGCCTCTTGTTCATAATGAGTTGTACTGCTGGGAAGGGAGTGGGTGTGCCCATAACCCTTCAGGTTAGGAACATCAGTTGTACCACTTCCCTTTGTTTTATTCAGGTAGGATGACAGGAGGAGAGGACTGGGATGCTTATTAGAAGTGATCAGTAAAAAGAAACTGAGACAGCAGCAGCAAGATGGCCAGCAATGAGGTGTGAGAGCCCCTTTCTATGATCTTAAGGTTTCTTCCTGCCTTGTTTCATTTGTGTTTTTTCTTTCTCCTTACTGTGAGGCTGTAATCTTGAGACCCAACTCTTCCTACTTGTGCTGGAATAGCACTTAAAGAGTGGAGCCCATTATGTTCTTCCTCTCTGTTGAAGGATTGAGCTCTCACTGAGGATGTAATGGTACTATACCTGGCAGGGAATGATAGCACTGGGACACCTGCTGCAGGACACACTGCTCGTGTTGATGCTTCACACTCGAAAGGTTTGAGTGTGAGGACCCCAGACCAACTGCACTGAGATGCCCAACAGCGTGGAGCAGGGCAGGGTTGCAGAGCTGTCCTGTGCTCGGTGCTGAACAGCTGCTCGTAATGTAATCGCTGTTATCTGGATCCGCCATCAGCTCTTGCTTTGCGGCCGTAGCTTTGTCCCCGAGGCATCCTGTTTCTGAACTGTTTACCATTATAAGCTACACTGATTCCTTGTCTCAGGTCTGACTCATAGCACAGCTGCTAGAGCAAAACCAAAGTGCTTGTTTGGGTGTGTGGCCACTGGCCTATTTCCTACACTGTTATCAGTACTTAGTGCAAACCTTGCCTTCCCTTAGGGGCAGTTTCTTTAGAAGGCGTGTGTCTATGGGTGTGAAGACAGTAGGAATACATCAATCTTTGCTCCATGCTCTCACAGCAGGCTGGTGCTGCTTATTCTTTTCTAGTGCTGTTCCTCCTCTGCTTCTCCTTGTGCAAGATGCTCGTTGCACATAGAGCCGATCAGCGCTGAGTTTCTCTCATTCAACTTTTCCAAGTGCCTTTCCCTGCACTCAGTCCTATTCTGACCTGTCTGCATGATTTCCCTGGGGGAGGTTTTACAGCTCAGTGTGTTTATGGGAGTAGCACTAAAACTCTAGCCACAGAGATGCGTATTTCCTAGATTGCCAGCTCTCAATTAGGTTCTCCCAGGCCGCAGGGTCTATTAACATGCTGTCTGCAAGCCAATACAGACCTGTTCCACCGGGAACTGGCTTGCTCTTAATACTGGACCCACCTGGCTTTGGGTCAGGCTGTGCCAACTCTTCTTGCCATTTTTAGCATGTTCCACTGAACTCTTGAGTGTTTCATGCCCTGGGGAGCTGACAGGGAGGGATAATTTGCAGAGCCTTGATGCATCCATGCAAGTTTTGCTTGACTGGGTACAATTCAGCTCCAGCAAAGGCTCTTACTATAAGAGTATGAGGATTGGTTTTACCTCCTTTTATAGCTGTGTGTGGGAAATCAGGCATGCAAGCATGTTGTTAGCACTCTAAGTTCACTACAACTATGGTTTCTGAGAACCATTGTCAACAACTGGCACAGCACTGGCACCTTGCCTGTCCCAAGAATCATTCCTCTTCAGATAGACTTCATTGATGGGTGTATGTGCTCTTTCACCAGTTGAGTCCATCCTGGTGCTATGCTCTTGAATGAGCTTTCCTGGGTGCTCCAGTAATGGATACTGGAAACAAGACCCTAATTAGATCCTCACCGTAACCCAGTTTCCAGTGGTTTGTGCACTCGCAGGGCAGTTGTGTAGAGTATGAGTTTAATGCTGTAGATCCCAATGGGATCCTTGGGATGCTAACTGAACAATTCTGGCAATATAGACCTATGGGGAGGATGTGGGGTAGTGCCTGGCAAGTGTGGCTTGGGACAGTTGCAGATCATAGGTGTAAAATCCAGCTACCAAGGTTTAAATGACTAGAATTCCTCTTAGCCGTGTTCAGAACTGTGTGGTTCTCAGAAAGGAATGTTATGCACGAGCTTCTCATAACTAAAGTGATCCCTCTTGCCCTCAGTACTGCGATAGAATTCATGCCCTTTGAGGAGCATCAAGAAGCACAGGGCATCAGCAGCTCAACCACATGCAGAGTGAGACAAGACGCAGTCAATGACGTATCTTTCTGTTGATGCTTATAGCCTTTATTTGGTCAGTGCTAGAAAGCATATACAATGAATTCCCTTTCCTCCCTCTAGCTAGCTTGTAACTCGTGGAGTTTTGCAATAATTTTTACTTCTTTTCTTGTAAACTTTGCTTACGTGAGGGATTTGTGGCAGTGGAGTGGCAGCTGCATTGGCTGAGTAATGTGTACCGGCAAAAGGACTTTCTTATCACTGAAACTACATCTATGTTGTGGGTCTTCCAATGTTGTGCAAGCTTTTGTCTTTTTCCTCCTTCTAATCTGTTATAATTTCTTAGTGTGGAGAGGAAACCTCTAGGGAAAAACTCATTCTTTATCCAGCTTCATACTTTCTTGGTCTCGTGTAAGTGAGATCCAGCCTTGTGGGTACCAGAGTACCAATAAAACGTAGGCTTTTGACTTTAGGAAAATACAAGAAATTTTAATGCAAACAGACAGGAGAGAGGTCCAGCATAGATATCTAACGTGTTAGTTTTATTTCAAGATGGTCTCAACGGTGCTAGAAATGTTATTAAGAAAAAGAGTAGAGATAGAGATCAAATAAATAAATAAATAAATAAATAAAAATAGGAATAACTTTCTGTTGATGAGTTTAGAAAGCTTAGTCCGGCTTTCATCTTGGGAGGAACAGGTTCTGTGAAGCGTTCTTCAGAGCACGGGTCAGGAGGTGTTCCTAGTTCTTCCTGGAACCTGCAAACCAAACATGCAGCGTTAAGTGTTACTGAAATCTTTCAGTATCTGCCACCATTGTCAGCAGTGCTTTCATCCGTCTAATCAATAGACGTGAAGTTTATTTTGGAAAGCCAATATTAGCTTAAAGGTTAGACTAAAACAAGCTCCTTTCTTAAAGAGTTTACTCAAAGCATTTAACTGTTTCTTATTATTAAAGACTTAAATGAAATCTTGCTCCTCCCTTGCTGCAAAAACCTAAATACAGCCCATCCTATTCACTAGAATGGCTTAAGTCAGACTCACCATTGCAACCCATTCCACTCAGGGAGCCAATCCTATCGATTCTTCTGCCAAAGCAGCCAGAATCTCTCATCATCCTGGGCATCTGCAGCCCCCTCAGTCTCTTGAGGAAGGGGTTCCTGTAGGACAGAGGAGCGCTGGGTGCTAGTTTGGGTTCAGCCTTCTGCTCATCGCTGTCATCTATGGGTTCTGGTGGGATCTCCTCTTGGATTTGGGGCTCTTGCAGGTCAGGATTGGACTCCAGGGCTTCAATCAGTGCGAACTTATCCTCCAGCCTCTCCAGAAGAGCCTATGAGAGAAGGATTAATTTCATAAGACTCCTGGTTTCATGATCATTTATTTATTAGCTCTTCCACTCATCAGACTCTGAATTTGTCTATGGTTCTACAGCCACCTTTAAGGAGTCTCTAAGGTTGGATTCCAGAGATGCTGGTGCTTCCTGAGCTCTGTCCTCTGTGTTAAATCTCTGTTTATATTAATTCCACCTATCTCTAGCTGTAGCTGGGAGCTGACTGAAGCTGTCTGCCACAGAAGTGTGTCTCACTGGAATGGATAGAAGAGCTTTTGGCACAGGAACAAAACAAGAGATACCACTCAACCCAGCAACAGTAAACGATTTCAGAGTACTTCTGAACCCATAGTGACTCCCGTGTTCCCAGAAGTTGCCTGCATTGCTGCTGATCTCCTGTTATCTCTCTCTTCTTATTCTGACTAAAGTAATCTGCTTGCCTGTAACCTCTAATTATTGCAGTAGGCATCACTGTGAGAAGCTCCTGGTGTTTTCTGCTAATCTCTACCCTAGAGATTACAGGATTTCTGTTCTTTTAAGCAATATGCATCTCTATAACAATACCTATATGAAAAAGTTGTCTGCTATCTAACCTTCTGAGTATCATTCTCTATAATTTCTAAAGCTCTGAATAACAGGGAACCTGCTCAAGGACATCTCATCCATTTAGAAGGACCTGATTGTCCATCTCTGGAAGTAGGCTAGAGAGGAGTGAACCTTATGTCTTGCTTCAGGGTGAGTTGTGTCTCAGTTACATGGTCACACTGTTCCTCTTGGTTTGCACAAGTAGTTGTGCAAGACTTTGAGAGCTCTGCTTTACCTCTTCATCCGCAGGCAGCTCTATTCTCTCATATCCCCAAATCCAAAGCAGAAGGGCTGTCCTCGCTATCCCACTCAATGGGATAAACCCACTTGAAAGTTTTCTATTTATTTTTGTAGGGATACCATGATGCATTGCTATGTTTTTACTCCGGGGTATTGCTCTAATTCATTAAGAAACCCAAAATGAGGCGACTGATTAAGAGAAGGGGGAAAACCCAGAGCAGACATCTCACATTCTGTTTCCCATTGCCACCCAGCAACTTGGGTGATCCCAGCACTGGAGGGTATTGCCCTACAAAGCTTCTCTGAAGCCCTGTGAAGAATCAAGACTTTAAACACTACATACAATTTCTAACGTAGCTATCTGACCATACAAAAGAAAGGCAAAGACACCATTGCATGCACTTCTAAGCCCCCCTCTGAAAGTGTAACCCTGTAAAAACAAAGATTCCGCTCACCTCCATGCTGGCCAGTTCTTTGGCAGGGCTGAGGTTGTAGATGGGGTTGGCTCTGCTGGGCTGCAGCTGGATGAGAAGCAGCAAGAGGAAACCACAGGAAAATGAGCCTTTAGTGTCCATGGCGCTGGGTTCGTTGGGAATATGGGAAGTTCAAGCTGTTTCTTCGAGTTGGCTCTTCAGGTCTCTCTCTTCTTTCTCCTGTCCTCTCTCTTTCGAAGCTCGTCTTTTATATGGTTTGGTGTGATCTCTGCTTCCTGGGTTATCAGGGGGTTTATCTGGGGCGCATTCCAGTCCCACTGCAGGCATGCGGCTCTGTCAAGGGAAGATTCCCTTTATTAGCTGTCATTAGGCAGCAGCTGCTGTTGCTGAGGAATGTATGTCACAAGTCAGTGATTTCATGTCACTCCCCCTCCTCTTGATACCAGGCGCTGTGATTACATAGTCCAGTTGGAAATTCTTAGCAATTTTCCTTCAAGAGACCCCTATGGTCAGATTTTACAGAGGTGGGAAACAACCGCTCTAAACTCTGCTCAGTTAGAAGATTTCCATAGGGAAATTAGTATTTATAAGGAAAGCAAGAAGCTTTTCCGATGAGTATTTGGTGGAGAGCAAAGACTGAAGATTAATCTACTTTTAGGATGCCGAAAGAACCTTGTGCATTCTCCTTCTATATAAGGAATACGTGTAGCCACTGCATACCACGGAGTGTGATGAAAATCTCAGGTTTGGGCCATTTCTCTTTCCCCATCGCTGCAGAGGTGAGATCACAGCTAAGACTTTATGTTTGTATGTTGCCAACAACAGAAGCACCCAATCTACACCTCCTCACGGCTGCTGTGGGGACATTGAGTGCCTCCAGCCCTATGGAAATGACTTCGACAGCGCGGCAAAGCTCTCTTATTATACTGTTAACAGCTAGACATTTAAACAGTGGGATTTCCTTAAACATTTGTGTTAAGGTTTGACCCTGCATTAATAATATTGAAAGAGGAGGTGGTCAGATTCTTGAATAATTTCTGTGTGGTTTCTTTGAGAGCTGAAGGTTTTCAAGCTTAAGCTGAAAACTGCCTCAATTTAAATGAGAACTTACAGTGATGCAGATCTGCTTCTTCCAGCATCATCTTTAGTGCAACTAATAAAAGCTACTCTTTACATATTTCAAACCCTGAAGCACTTTGTTTGTGCTGCATTTTCCTGACATTCCTTATACTCAAAATTGAAACGAGCAGATCTGTGACAAGGTTGCCTATGTCAGCCTTGTAATAATTGGTTGAGTTTTAGTAGGAATGTGGCTCTTGAAATAATCTCCAGGGTACAGCTTCTAAATAAGAATAGAACAATGAAATATCTTCTTGTGTCTTAGCAGTGTTTGTGTACAAACATGCAGACACACTGTTCACATGATCTGCCTACCAAAATGACACGGGAAAGGGCACTCTCAAGGTTGCAAAGTCGAGCCCAAATACTGCTTTTTTTTCCTGGTATAGCCCATATGGGCTATTATAAAGCAGTACTCATTTCTGTATTACTCTGTGTTCCAGGCTGTTGATATTTAGTCCTGTTCAAACTGTGGTAAAGAAAGAGTTACCAGCCTGGCAGCTTTGTTATTGACACTCCTTGCCGCAGTGTCTTTAGAATTCGATCATTAATTGCAGGTATTTTCTTACTCATCTTCATTCTGTAAGCTGAGAATGGATGACTATCAACATTATAAATGGTATTCATTAAAACCGAGTGTCCAGTTTTAAGTAATCAGGGTCTGTTACTGTTCTTTTCCTTTCCTTTTGCTCCCACCCACCAAATATTCTCTAGCGCTGTCTCTGTGCTAAAAACAACCTCTGTTGCTCCATGTCAGTTTTGCATTAGAGCTCAGCCACATCTGTAAAGCAAACCCCAGGTCACCAACCCAGCTCTGAGAAAGAAGGAACACGGTATCAGTCACACTCGGGCAATATTTAGCTTTGAGTGACCTGTCTGTGTAAAACAATGTATTATTCCAAGGTTGACTTCAGTAACCTGGACCAAGAGCTACTCCTTTCTTTTACTAATTAGTTCACTTTCATTCTTCCACATTCCACAGCGGATAGATGAAATCTAAGGGCCCACCTATAGCCTCTATAATATTGTTCAAATGTCGGTGATCCTGTGTACTATTTCACATAGCATGTATGAGAGCGTACGGATGTGATGAACTGACTGGCAGTCACGTTAGCTGTCGTGTTTGCAGATTCTGCCCTCTGTTATCCATCTGACAGCTCTGCCAAAGCAAATGGAGTGTAAAATTATTGAACTCAGCTTTTAAGCTCACTTGTTTGTCTGCTTGGGGTATCTCAGCATCATCACCCTTGCAAGGCTAAGATGAACTTTTGGCTTTACGATCCAGCAGTGGAGGGACAAGACCAAGGCATTCCCCATGCTTTGCTAACCATTTGCATGGTAAATACCCTGCTAGGTTCTTATAAATATGTACTGTGGCCAGTTTTAGGAGTGGGAAATTGGCACACCGCTCCAGTCTCCCACAGTATGGGACAGGAGCTGAGGAGGATCTCAGGAGGATCCTGTAAGGAGCAGGAGTTATAGAATCATAGAGTTGTTTGAGTTGGAAGGGACCCTGAAGGCCATCAGGTCCAACCCCTGCACTGAGCAGGGACACCCACAGCTCCATCAGTGCTCAGAGCCCCTCCAGCCTGACCTTGGGTGTCTGCAGGGATGGGGCACCTCCACCACTCTGGGCAACGTGTGCCATTGCCTCACCACCCTTCTTCTTTATATCCAACCTATATCTCCCCTCTTTTAGCTGGAAACCATTTCCCCTGTCCCACCACTATTGGCAGGGTGGTGTTCCATCCCTGGGATCATTTTGTGGCCCTCCTCTGGATACACTCCAACAGCTCCACATCTCTCCTGTACCGAGGACCCTATGCAGTGCTCCAGGTGGGATCTCAGCAGCAGCGAGTAGACTCAAGACCATCAGTTTGGGAACCAAGAATAAAAGGTAATGATGTGCAATGTGTCCCTGCAGGGGCTGCTTTCCTCGCTGCGGGCTTCTGGCGTCTGTCCCCGGTCCTGAAGGCTTGGCTGCCCTTCGGATGCTGCCAAATGTATTTTTAAAGCCATGCAGCTCTTGTGTCCTCAGTGGCACTCCGTGGCAGCCCGCTGTGCCAAACTTGGCATAGCCCATGGGACAGGGCATGTGTAGGACACTGCTTGGAATTAACCCCAAGCCCTTTGCCCATTTACTGGGAGGATTCACAGCCAGCAGCAATGAAATGCTTGCTGGAGGCATCCCAGCTCCCTGCCAGGGGCCTTGGAATTGACCCTGGTGCCCAACAGTGCCTCTCCAGCACTGCAAGGAGGGTCACCAGAGTGATTCCCTGGCATAGAATGGTGCCATATGGCCCTCCAGACCTGGCAAGGTGATCTGGCCAGTGCCAAGGACCAAGCCCTTAAGGCAAGGGGAGTGGGGGAATGAGGAGGGTTTCTGCATCTGTGTGCTACCCTGAGACCAAAGAAAATACCAAAGGCAGTAGAGGCTTTGTACAAAAGTTTATTGCTATATACCCCAAACTCCAGAAGCACCGAGGAGAGCCTGGCTGTCCAGCAGAGGGACAAGACCAATGCTTGAGAGCCAGTCTTGGCTTCAGCTTCTCCTTCTCCTCCAGAAACCTGAAAAAAAATAAGGGGAAATGAGCTGGAGGGGGAGGGGATCTGCTCAGAGCCAGCTGCCCCTGTCCCCTCCACTTCACAGGGAGCTTCGGGGTCTGACCCGGGACCTACGGGCTTTGTAGTGGTTGCATCCCAGCCCCGTCTGCGCGCCGATCCTCTCCATCCTAGTCCCAAAGCAGCCAGAGAATTGCCTCCGTCTGTAGGAGGAGAGGAGGCTCCTCCACTGGCTCTGCCCCTCATCCAGTTGGGGAGGGCTGGGGGCTGGCAGCAGGGCACCTGCTGGGCTGCTTTCTAACCCTTGGAGATCCCACTCAGAGCCATCAGCTTCAGCCCCAGCACCCAGCTCGTCTTCCAGGGCTGGTGCCCCTTCCTCCTCCTGGAGCTGCTCCAAAGCCTCCAGGAGCTCCTGAAGAGGGAAGCAGAGGTGAGAAGCGGCAGCAGCAGATGGGCAGCCCTGCTCTCATCCCCGTGTCCCCAGGACTCCCAGCCCCAGTACCTGCAGGGACTGCAGCTCTGCATCATTTTCACCTCCAGCCCAAGGCACAAAGAGCAGCAGTAGCGAGGTCCTGACGCAAAGAGCCAGCAGCTGCATCCTCTCTCCTTCTCTCTCTATTTCTCTTTCTATTCTATCCCCAGCTCTCCCTGTGTTTTCACTTTACTCACAGAACCCTCTCCTTATATCCCCGCTCTCTGCCCAGAGGGAGCTCAGCTGCCTCCTTCCAGATCCCCACAGGAGCCAGAGCTCTGTCCCCCAGCCTTGATAAGGGAACTGGTTACAACTGGACCCTCTAGGAGAGGGGGGTTCCCTGAGTGCAACACCTCCTTCAGAGGGAGAAAACTGCCCCGGGTCACCTCTTCCACTCCTGGTGATTTCCTCCCCCCCTCTGCTCTCCATCTCTGTGAGGGAGGAGGTGATGCATTTGCTGCACCCTTCTGTACCAAGGATCACATCAAGATGATCCTGCTAGATCCTTTCAGAATACAGGGGCAGAGCAGCAGACAGTCCTTTCATTCACTGATATCTGAGCAATTACACAGCAAGTCTCTGCTTCCTGCACTCTTTGTCTGCTTGGATATTGATGAATCATTCTCTTTGATTTCAGTAGAAATGCAGTGATTTCTGCTTGATCTCAGGGTCTGCCCTTTAGCTCAGCAAAGCCAAAGTGTTCAAAAAACATGAAGATGTGGTGCTTAGAAATGTGGTTTAGTGGCACTATTAACAGTAGGTGAACGGCTGGATTAGATCTGAGAGGTCTTTTCCAAGCTTAATGATTCTATGATCCTATAATGCCTTTCTTCCGAGTTCAAGGAGTTTTACACTAAGCTTTTGTGGACTTCTACTGCCACGTACTGTATTGCAACATACATTATGCTTTCACATTCCCTTCCCTGCCTACAGCTGACATCATTTGTCTTTGATTGGGACCAAACTAGCAAAATCAGGTGGTGTAGGACCACTCTCTCTGCATCCAGCAGTTGGCAACTTGTTAAAGCATCACATCAAACGGAACCTCCTGTCCTGAAAGAAGAGCCATTTGGGAAAGGTATGTGTATGTTTCATGGTGTATAGGTGTTATTTTACTGCAGGCTTTTCTTCCCAGTCTCACTCTATAACCCTGGTTGGTAAATTCATGCACTGCTTCTTAGTGGGGATGGAAGTGACACAGCTAGAGCTGAGCTTCCCCTGCCTGACTGGCATGCTAACTTCAAAGGTTAGCTTTGATTGTTTAAATGCTAATAGAACTCAGCAAATTGCCTGAAGTACAGACACATCTGGCTTCAGTCCTAGGGATCTAATTATGGGGGCCTTTTATGTGAAATAAATGGTTCTTTCTTTATGAAAAGTGGCTTTTAAAATGTTCACCTCAAATGCCAGCTGATAGGACGGCACGTTACGGCTCAGTGTCTGGGGAGTTGAAGCTCTTATCAATTTCTTATTCATCTGCTGTAGGATTCTGTTGACAAACTGACAGCTCAATCATCAACCTCCTCAGACCTCTGTTATTTTATCCACGAATAATTCCAAGGTAGAGCAGCTGGGTTTGTAAACAGACTGAAGATGTTTAGGAAACAGATTCTGGTAGCACTTATCCTTCTTTATTTTTAAGTTTTTAGTGTTCTGAGCATTGAAATTCCAACATCAGGAAGCTCTCATGCCTATGAGAATATACCTACCTGCTCCTAGGGCTACTGCAGGGAAGCTGTCAGACCCAGCATCGTTAGGAAGGAGGTTACACCTTCCCAATAGCACCAGCTGTCACAACATACTTGCCCTTCATTGCTTGACACCATAATGGCAGCTGGCTGTGTGGATTCACCTTGCTGCCATATTGGTTGCAGCTGGGCCATGCTAGGGCTAGCATGCCCAAGAGGGAATATATTTAAGAGAGCTGGAAGCTTCTTGTGGGGTTTCTACAAGTGAGAGTCTGCTCTGCCTTGCTGTAAGTCTCTGTACTGGGAGAAAATAAAGTTCTCTTTCTGAAGGATATTTTAGAACAATGAATGTGCAGGATAGAGGTCTTTGTATGATGGAAGCTACAGAAAGGAGAGTTTTATGTATGTGGTCCAACCAGGCTGTAGAACTCCAGGAGGATTTGCCTATGAATAGGACTCCATCTAGAAATGCTGTTTACACTAGCCATGCTGTAGCTATAGCACTAAGTAAATGCTTTACATGTCTAGTACAAACTGAATGATGCTTACAGATGGAGGTATTCTGTTACCCTCCCGTCCTTGCTCTAATTCTTCATGACTGATGAAGTACTCCAATTACTTGTTGCTTTGCTTAGGAAAGGCAGCACAAAGAATTCATTTCATGGGTTATCCCATTGTTTGAGAGGCTCAGTAGTGCCTGTGGATGTGGTGAGACCATTCCTTGCCAGCAAGTGACTGTTTAGGGTGTTTTTACTGTTGCTGCTGATTTGTTATCGAATCAACTTAAGCAGAGTAAGTAGGAAACAGCATAAGACCTCATAGAGGCTGATAACGAGGGCAGCTTGCAGGATGTGTTTTGCAGTTCCTGCTCAGGGTTTGTGGCACTTTCACATAGTTGATAACCTCCTAACTGGTGGTCTGTGGAGATAAGGATCCTGAAGGCTGAAATAGCCATAGACAGGTAGAATTAACACTGGATTTCTAAATATGCAAGGTTTATTAAATGTGTGAGAGATCAGAAGAGAATACAGAGAGGAGCTGCTGGTAGCCTGGGCAGAGACTATCTCCATTAGCAAATAATTCTGTGCTTTCTTGTATCTGATAGGCAGCTCTTAAGCCCTTGTATGATATGCTCTTCTGAGCTTGTAGCATTCATGTCATTCGTGTGAGCAAAGGATTGAAACAAATTCACCCAATTATGGAAAAAAAATAAGTTTATTATCCATGACATAATGAAAACTGATCATTTATACATTTATTACATAAACAGTGCAAATGTTTTTGTACTTTTCACTTCTGGTAGATGCTCACAAATAATGACTGATACAAATAAGCATACAGTTATGGTGTGTCCTATTCTGTCTCCCCTAAGTAATTTAAGGGAGAGGTAGAATGCAATTTGTTCAGTACATTGTCAGATAAGGGCTGAATATCTCACTGGTAGCCAACAGGTGATTTGAATCCTCCAAGTCAATCCTGTCAAGAAAGCAGAGGAATAAGTTAAAGAAAGAGATGTGGACAGGATTTCACACATGGAAATTGACTGATTTCTTTCTGTTCTAGGGCCAGTTCATCCCCAAAGTTTGGACTGATAGAAGAATCCCTAAGGAACTGCTGAAAGGTTCCCTGATCTGGCATCTGTGAAAAGCAGGTAAGGCAGAGCTGTGGTTTTCATGGGTTTTAAGTTATATATATAACTGGTTATATATATGCTGGTTATATATTCTGCCAGTGAAGTTAATTAACTGTGTTTTCAATAGGAGGACAAAAGTTATTCCAAGGCACCCTTTCTTAAATGTTAATTAAATGAGCTGTTCTGCATATTTACACGAGTTATAAACAAAACCCATGTGCCCATGATTTTCTCTTACCATAGTAAGCAGTTAGCATCCCAGTCCACTCATTGATCCAATTCTGTCCAACTTAACCCCAAAACAGCTCCTGGACAGACCCTTTTTGCTTCTGTTTTGGTATCTCTGAGGTAAACCTAAGAGGTCACTGAGGAGCCTCTGGACAGCACTATCAGCAGTGGAAGTGCTCGCAGGGTGATCTCTGGTGTTTCGGGTCCACTGGAACTCAGCATCATCCTGATCAAAGGCACCTACTGGGATTGAGCCATCTTGCTCACGATCCCTCTCTTCTGAGACCAGGGGATGCTCCAGCTCCTCATCCAACAGCATGGACAGACTCTGAGCAGGGGGGAGAAAATAGAAAAGGAAAGGTTGGAGGAGGAGAGGAGAAAAATGAAGGATTCTAGGCTCATTTACTCTGGAACTCAGGAGCAGGGACTTTATTACTGCACCACACAGAGGAGAAAATCCTCTTCACAGTTATGTAGGCACAACCTATTAATTCAGTTTTCAGCTTTAACTACAGGCTTGAGGGAGGACCATGCAGGTAACTGCTCTAAGCCTATAGAAAGGAGCCCTTCTAGGCAAATTCCTTCTTCTCCAGAAGTTTATTGCTTCACTCAATCATAGAATGACCCTAAATCTGATATCTCCGAAATGACGCCGTGGGAAAAACATTTTCATTTCAGTTTCCTCAACTGATCAGAAATTTAAATCCAGTAATTCAGTTCCCCTCCAGTTTCCCCTTCAGTTTCCCTCCATTTAATATCTCTGCCTGCCTAACTTCAAGATTTCTGCTGTCATGTTCTCTTTGAATGCCTCCTACTTCTATAGCTGGCAGTGGGAGAAGCATTGTAATCTGAGGTGTCTAAATCCTAAAGAGCATCAATTTCTTTCCATTGTATTGAGCAGCACTTACCTGCAAGCTGGAAGTAGGTTTGGCCATTGCCTGCTTCTGGCTGACAATAAGCAGCAGGAAGAATCCAGGGCAAAAAAGAAGTTTCATCTTCGTGTTTTGATGTCTCTGATTCTTCCTCCCCTTGAGTCACTCCAGTTCAGTGCCGCTCTGTGTCTCCAACCACCAGCCTTTATATCTTCCTCCAACCCCTCCCAAGTCTACCTTTTGAGTTCCAGCCAGTGCAAGGATTGGTTTGAGGTTCTGATCTGTTTTCATTCTCCCAAGAGGAGGAGGGAAGAAATAGTTCTCCTTTCTGGCTGGGAATGAAAGGAGCATTTTACACTTAGGCAATGCAGCATCATTCTCTTGCTGTGAATGTGAAGGTCTCTGCAGCTTGTGATCTTGATGCCATTTATATATGTCAGCTTCCTTAGCTCAGTGTTTTTTAAGTTGATCACTGAACCTTTTCTTTGCCTCTGGAGAAAAATAATTGTGAAAGAAGAACTGAATGTAAGAGAAATATTTGTCTGCTCCTCATTCACCTGGCTCTGTGAAATACAAAATCAAAGGGGAGGGGGGAGGTGTCTCAAAATATGCTATTTGGGTACCAATATTATCACCTAATGAATTAATATGGCATTAATTAGGCATAAGAATATGATTTAAAGAGGTAAGTAAATCCAAGTCCTAAGAATATGACAAGTAAGCTGCATGAGAATGTAAATTCTGATGCTCAGAATCCTTTGCCGTAGCTTAAGTTGATGAAGAAAAGGTCATCTTCTCCCTTGGATCCAAATTAAAATTTCTCTTCTATGTGTTCTTCCTCTACATAATTGTTATTAAATCTGAAATTAGTCTGGCAGGAAGCACAGCCCCCGTATCTTTCTTACCACGTGTGCAGTTATAGGGACATTAGAGAGCTGCAGGATCCAAATGGGGTTGGTGTGTTATGTTTTCACTTATTCATTGAGTGAATTGAAGCACCAGGTTCAAGCAAAATGGATTCTGTGAGCAGGAGAAAGTAAATCAGTCCTAAACAAAGGCCTGTGGGTTAATTAAATCATTACTGTTGGCCAGGCTTCCCTCCTAGTGGACCTGGGGGGATGTGTGTGTCCCATGATGAAATTGTATGTAGATAATTGATCTCCCTCACTGCTCCTGATGAGCTTTGTACTGAATCCCTCATGAAGAAATAACCCTTTTTCAATGCTGGGGGCCGTGGGGGAAGATCAGCCATAAAATCAGTTGTGTGTTTTGCTGGGGCTTGGAATTTGGCCCCACTGATAAAATGGGGATGTTTCTGAGTATGCAGTAATACATCTTCATCTTTGGCTGCTTTTTCCCCATGCGCATGGTGCAGAAAGTTAAAGGCCATTTGTCTGGATCTGTAGGGAGGGAATGGAAATGAAGGCCCATTTGGCACCTTTCATCATATCTTTGAGGTTAAGATTCTTCTTGGTACTGAAAGCCTGGAAAAGGCCAAAGGTTGAATGTTTTCAGCCTTTTCTTCATCTACAGGTCAGTTTAAGACATAATAGTTACATGGAAAGAGATTCTTTAAGGAAGCAGCTTATAAAGATCCCCCTGTCACAGAAAAGGAGTCCTGATGCAATGACGTCATTGGGATTTTTCTGTTGCTGATTAAAACCATATTTGAGTCAAATCTTATTAGAGAATGAAATCATAGAACAACTTCATCAGCTACACATGAGCGTTCCACCTTCTGAAGAAAGTAAAAAAAGCACTTTTCAGAGGATGGAAGCATATGCTTTGCAGTGTACCAAGATGGCAAGAGAAGGTCAGGGGAGAAGCATAAGGTTGAGTTATTCATTTGAGATGGTGTTACCAGTCTGTATGAATCCTAGAATCATAGAATGGCCTGGGTTGAAAAGGACTGCAATGCTCATCCAGTTCCAACCCCTTCTATGTGCACTTGCCAGCCCTACTAACACCGTATAAACCATTACTGTGATGGGAAAAATCATAGAATTATTAAGGTTGGAAAGGACTTCCAGAGGTCTTCTGTCCAACCTTGTATAAAAGCAGAGCCAACTAGGATCATCTTGCTCAGTGCCTTGTTGAGCTCTGAACATCTTAGAGGTTCTCCAACCAATCTGGGCTGTTTCAGTGTTTGGCTGTGTGATAAAATGATTCCCAAATTCCTAGTTAGAACTGGCTGTAACTCATGTCATTGGCTTTCATCCTAATGCTGCTCCATGAACAGAACATGAGGATGTTTCACCTCTCAAAACGATGGCACTTGAGGTGACTGTATGAAGCTGGAGAGGTTAGGACAGATTTGTTCCATGTAGGCTGTAGCTGCATTCAAATCCCATTTATTGCAGTGGACAGGGATGGCTATAAGCAGAGAGCCATCTCTTCAGGGCTCTGGTTAGCATCAGAAGTCAATGCCTGAATGTTTACAGCAATTACAGTCAGGATGGTGCAATTAAAAACAAACCTTGAACAGTCAAATCCAGTCTTTAAGAAGGGAGGAACTTCTGAGAGCAGCAGAAAGTATTTTGGGGCCAGGAAATGGCTTTATAGCCATTTTTGAAGTGATTGAGTGTTCATCTGTATGGTAAAACCTCCGGGTAGGATAGAATGAAGTAAGCAGGTTGATGTGTGTTTCTCATCTCCAACAGGATCTTTTTTCCCAGTCTACTGAGATATTTCCCCTGTACCAGCAATTTCTTATTAAAAGAAAAGGGTTAGGGCATATTGTTCTTCTGGGAATGTTGCTCCGTCTCTGCAGGGTATTCTGAGAAATGCACGCTGTAAAGTTGACAGCATGCGGCATGCTTAGATAGGTACCATTAGATCACTGCCACTGTAACTCATTATCCTCCTCTTTCCTAACCCAGGGACCCCTTTCAGCCTCCCCCCTCCTTCCCAGTTCCTCAGGCCAGCATTTCCTGGCTCGCTGCAGCTGGCTGAAAGGGCAGAGATGTGTTTGTAGTGCTTTCGTCAAAGTGGGATCGCCAAATTCTTGATGGAAGCTGGCACCAGGGCTCCTCATTACGGGACATTAACATTTCACTGTGCTATCGGAGCATTTGCCTGGCTGTCTCCCTCCCTTGCCCTCTTCTGATTCATCTAGTGGCTGAGCTGCAGCGGGGTTCAGCACACAGCAGTAGCAGCAACCCAGGCTTGCTGGTTATTACCCAGCCGCAGGTGCTCTGCTTGCTCATCTGGCACTTTATTGCCTTCACCTTAGGGTATGTGTTGACAGCAAGGCTCTATTGTGGGAGGGGGTGCAGGTGGATATGCATCATCAGTTCCCTACAGAAAAGGGAATGGGCACAGAACTTAACTGAGCTCACTTACCTGGTGTATCTATGAATGGAAAGATCTGATAACTGCTTTCCAATGCTTATAGGGAGCTTATAAACAGGAAGGAAATCAACTTTTTATGTGGCCTGATAGTAATAGGACAGGAGGTTTTAAACTAAAAGAGGGGAGATTTAGATTAGAGTTCAGGGGGAGCTTTGTTATTGAGAGGGTGGTGAGGCCCTGGCACTGCTGCCCAGGGAAGTTGTGAATGCCCTGTTCCTGGATATGCCCAAGGCCAGGTTGGATGGGTCCTGTACAGCCTGAACTGGTGCTTGATTTGGTGGTTGGCAACCCTGTTTGCAGCAGGGGGTTGGAACTGGATGATCTTTGAAGACTCTTCCACTCCAAGCCACTCTATGATTCTATCCATAGGATGTGCATTAGCATAGTCCAGAGTAGAATTTGTTCCCCTTACCCACAAGGATGGCTGTGAGGAACAAAACAAACCTCACCTGTGGGTGTCTCAGAAAGAGCTTTGTGTGGTCAGGTATTCGTACAGTGACTTACTGCATACGTGGGGCATCTTTGGTGAAGTCTGGGTTAGTTGGACTTTGGGCTCAGCCCTTCCTACCCACTCCTATTACTTCATTTTGCCCATCTCTTGTGCTGATCCAGTCAATGCTGATATCACAGCCTTGATAGCTCTCCTCAGGAATACTTGTTAATGCTCACTGATGGATCAGTAATGGAACAGAGAGGGGGTGTTTTCCTCTGCAAGGTGTTAAGAAGGGGTCTGGGTCACTGGAGGATAAGGAGGGCAGCAGGCTGACACTCAGTAGCAGGTCTTTGGTGGTTTGGGGTGTTGGACTCTGACAGCAAATTGTTAGTATTTGGTTTGTCAGACACATTTATCACTCCCTGGTGACGCTAATGGAGCCTACCATGGAAACAGCAGGGAGGGAGGGGGTGAAATAGCTGATAGTGGTACTCAGTGCTAGTCCAATTGCTGTGTGCTCTGCCTCTCTGCTGCTTACTGTGAGAGGAGATGGGGCCAATTCCCATCTCTGCTGCAGAAGGTCTGCGCTTGGAAACAAAGAAGCCGCAAGGGACTTCTGTATCTGGCCTGTTGCTGCCAAGATCAGAGCCTGATTTCTCTCATTATCTGCCAGTATTGGCACTTGGATAACATTAGACAGAGAGATGCAACATGTAGTTATTCACCGCTGGGTGTTCCTGGCCCCTTTTCAGTGATTCATCTCTCCAAGGGGTTGTGTGAGGATGTTCATAACTTCAGTGCTCACACTGTGTGGTGTGATGATAAAACCTCCTGAAACTCAATTTTTCTCTAAGCTTCATTTCCTGGAAGATGAACAGCATCTCAGTGCAGAAAGATAGGGATGTCTACACAGGCCAGTTGTGAAGCCTACCCAGCGATTGGAGGCATGGATTAGCTGTGCATATCTGTGTTTCAAATCACTCTTCCTATCCCTGTGGGAGGCAGTTTTGCTCCTTGCTGACCTTTAAGATGGTCCCTGGAAGATTGTAGAATGGTTTTGCACTGAAGTGATCAGAATCAGAGTGATTTCCTCCTCTTTCTTATGCTACACACCTCTGGTACTTAAACTGAGTTCTAATTGGTGGACATGTTAGTGCATTACTATGGAAAGATAATACTTTCTTTGGGAACTAAATCAGATCTCTGTTGGTGAAGTTCTGTATGGTGAAATATACAGCTAAATAGCAGCTGGAAGGAGAAAGGGAACTGCTTTAATCCGCAGCTCATTAATGAGGTGTTTGGTGACCTCTTCTGGTGAATGGAAAATATACCTCAAAGTCCAGGAACGCATTCAGGTATAAAAACAAACAAAAGCCAATAAAAAAGATCAGATATTGTGGGAGGTTTTGATACAATTACAACACTGATCTTATTTGTGATCATAGTACAGGCAGTACCAGGAGTGGCTTTAGGCCATAGAGGCCAAGTGGGAGTTGTGTGAGTGGTGATGTCTTGGGTGTGTGATGTATGAATGGCTGCCCATGGTGTACATGGGACCTCAGGTCTTATGGTTGGTGGTGAGCTTTAGACCCCTCATAAGGTGTGTTGATCTGGATTCATAACAAACTTTGTAGAATGTAAGTTTCTGTAAGAAGAGATAGGCTTGGGAAGGACATTTCCGAAGCGTTTTGGCTGGCTCTTTGCCTTAAGGCATATGCCAGACCTTTCCTTGCAACACAGTGCATCCTGGATTATCTCTGAGCACTGTCAGCAGTGCTCATTGATCTGGAAGGTTTGCGAGCCAAGAAGCCAAATCAAGGGGCAAGAGTTCACACTATCCCATTGTGCTATTTATTGCTGCGTGCCATTTGTCAGCATTGAGCTACAGCAGAAGCAGCCATTTCTAGAAATGAAATGATAACCATTCTAATAATTACTGTGGTTGTTTACTTCCCTTCTCCCTCCCCTTAATGACTGGTGATGAACCCAAGAATAACTTGACTAATTAAAACGGAGCTGTTGCATTAAGCTGGTCCTCTACTGCAGGTTTTGTTCTGCCTGTGAGAGAATGGCACAGGGCACGATCTCAATTTGCATCATAGAATGGCTTGAGTTGGAAAGGATGTCAAGGATCATGAAGCTCCCACCTTCCCCCCTCCCACCTTCCCCTATAGGCAGGGCTAACAACCTCCCCATTTAATACCAGCCCAGGCTGCCCAGGGCCCCATCCAACCTGGCCTTGAACACCTCCAGGAATGGACGGGGCATCTACAGCCTCTCTGGGCAGCTGTTCCAGCACCTCACCACTCTCATAGTAAAGAACTTCCCCCTGATGTCCAACCTCAGTCTTCCCTCCTTAGTTTTGCATCCCCAGAGCAGGATCCCAGTTGCCCTTTAGTTTTGATGCATCTCAGACCTATAGACTTTCTTTGGCTGTAGAGGTACAGGGGAAGAGCTTGGTAGATGTGTTCTTAAAAGGCAAAGAGAGTTATGTAGGAAAACTGCCCAGATTACTGTGAATTCATATGTGTACTATTCTTTCTTCTTCTTACATTTACGGTCCTCTATACTGATGTTTCTCATCAGATCAGGCACAACCAGGTACGTGCAAGCGCCAATGCTTGCTCACTAGCATTAGAAAGCAAGAGCTTCGTGTCGCAGCGTGGCAGCAGTTAGTTGAGCCAGGAGGACCACCCTAGAGGTCTGCAATGGATATAAATTGGAGTACTTGTGAGCAGGAAGAGAGCTCTGTGCTGCCTTGGGTGGCTGAGCATTGGCATGGGGAACACAGCATCATCCAGCTCTTAGCTAAGCTACTCTTTATTAGTAACTCACTGTAGCTATGGTGATTCTTATCACCCACTGTTCTTGATTTGACAACCCTTCTTTGTTTTCCCAGAAAATACTCAGCGTTCGCCAAGGTTCTGGAAATAGCTCCGTCCTTGTGTGGTGGAGGGGCAGGATATTTTAGCCATCACTTGTCAGCACGGTGAGATGGGCGAGTACCATTTCAAACACTAACACTTCTAAAGCTGTGATAAGGTGCTCAGGCTACAGGGCTGGAGCCTGTGTTCGTGCTTGAGATAAGCTCCACTGTTGGCGCCGCGTTCACACCTCCCCTGTCACATTAGGCACCCATGGCCCTTTGTTTCCCACCAGGCACTTGTTACAAAGCCTCAGCACAAGAGTGTCAGGCCCTGTGACTTCATCCACAGAGTCCCCAGGGGCTGCATTGCTCCCTGTGTCTTTGTGGTGACATTGAGGTGGCTGGAGGGGGTGACGTGTTGGAATAGAGTTGTTACCTCCTCACCTTTCGTCTTCTCCCTTGAACTCGCATTGCACCCATCTCCATTCCTTTGGGATGCACTACCTAGACATCACTGTCTTGACAAAAATAAAAGGGATGGTTATATGCCAGAAGCTGCTGCAGTGTGATCTGGGGATATACAAAAGCAGGGCTGCTTCCTCATGTGCATGGAAGCACTGAGTGTGCTGTCTGAAATCACAGGGGGGAGGCAGCGACGTGTTTAATCTCAGTGTTCAGTCTGTCTGTGGGTAACAAGGGTGGGAATGATCTCACCCCAAGTTATTTACAGTCCCTCTCTCCCTGTAAAAGTTTATTTTGAGTCAAGTGTTTGGTGGCCGTGGGTCAGACAGAATTACTCTGGAATTAAGGCTTTCATGTAATTAATTCACAGGGACAAATGGCTCTTGTGTAATGCAGCTGAATGCTGATAGAAAGCTCAGAACTCTTGGGGCTGTGCCAGTGAGTAGAAGAATCATTCCTCTAACCATAATAGTTTAATTACTGCAAATACAGCTTAAACCTTGTTTCAGGACAATGGGGGGTTTGAGGGTTTCCTCCTATGTGTGTGGAGTCAGCTTGAGCTCACATAAGAGTGCTGCTTGCAGTGGAAAACCCCACACTTCCTAGGGTCTCATAAGGAAATTGATGGGATTTTACTGGATCTCAGACCCTCTGTTCACTGTGTGGTTGGAGAATTCAGGTTACTGTATAACTGTTAACCAGATTGAGAAATCATTAGGCTGGTATATGTTAATACATACAACATATATGTTTAATTACATCCATATCTTGGGAACTTGTGAAGAGGTATCTATGCTACAAACCCTCAATTGTGTCTAATTAAAACCAGCGTACTGTTATGGCTCCTCTTTGCACAGTGATAAAATGCAGAGGCAAAGAATGCTTTGAGCTTCCTATGCTCACTGGGGATTCTTCACATAACCTCTGCTTTGTTGACCAAGAGGGTTTGTTTCACCGTGTCACCTCCCTGAGGATAACAGCACATTTTCTGCCTAGTGTTGACGTGTGAAGATCATTGTAAGCAATGACATCATATCTCTGCACAGAGCAGATCAGGAAATGACCAAGAAGGCCTGAAATTTTGGCCACGAGAAGAATGAATGGAGGAGAGAAGGGGTATGATACAACCACATACTTTAGCCTAGATAGGTCAGATGCTCCTGACAAGTGTAATGGGACCAGGAGTTCTTTGACACTTTAGCACATGATATTTTAGTGCAGGGAGATGCTTGTGAGAGGTAGAGGTGAACTAGGGTGCAAATTCAAAACTGACATGCTAATAAGTCATTTCTGCCCTTAGTCGATAAGGACTAAAAGGGATATGGACCTGAACAGCTAAATAGCTCCAGAATGCCTCCTAGAAAAGGAGGTTTAAAATGAGTTCTGAGTCCTAATCTCCCAATATTCCCATAATTAAAACAATATTTCCCTCCAGACATGTGCAATGCACCAGTGAGAATACATACATGTAATGTGGGGTATGGCTGTTTTGGGAGCTGAGGGGGAAGGAAGAGCGTGTTTCTGAGTTGTTTTTTCTCCTTGTTTCTTGATGTTGGGACAGCTTGATTCCCCAGGACCTGATTTATTCTGTAATTATTCAGAAGAAAAGATGCCAGGGGAGCTTCAGGTTGGATATTGAGAAAAATCCCTTCTCAGAAGGGAGTGCTGAAGTATTGGAACAGGCTGCCCAGCCAGGCGGTGGGGTCACCATCCCTGGGAGTTTGCAACAGTAAGAGTGTTGTCACACTCAGTGATGTGGTTTATTGGTCTGGTGCTGATGGCTTGATGGTTGAATTAGTTGAACTTAGTGGTCTTTCCAACCTTAATGATTCTGTGATGCTATTATATGAAGTGCTGCTTTGAGAGCTGGAAATGTTCATCACTTCCATGATCTTGTCTGTAATCCAAGCAATCCTTTTTTCCTTGCATTGCCCCTTGCTTGATGTGTATGATGTTCCCCTGCCTTACAAGGGTGTTTTGAAACTGGGTCTGTGCAGCTTTGTATGATGTTCCCCCGCCTTATATGGGTGTTTTGAAACTGGGTCTGTGCAACCACGGAGCCAAGAGTTGATGAGAGATTTTTGCATACTCACTAATTGCTGATACCCAGAAAGCTTCTGCTGGAGGAGAGAGGCTGCATTTAAAACTCCTGTACCTCCAAACTGTAACACCGCATGGCTTTCCAGAGCTAATTTTTGCACGTCTCTAATCATTGTAGTACTGTACTTTAAAGCTCAGAACAGATCCCTACTAGTACAGGTCTGAGAGCTGCCCCTTAGCTTAGCTTCAGAGCAAGTACCTTCATTGAGACAACAAAACGTCCTGTCCTCCATTGTTCCCAATGGCCCTGCCAGCTCGAGTGTTGGCAAGCCATGTGTGGAGGCAGCAAGCTCAGAAACAGGAATTCCTGGAGCAGCCAGAGGTGGGGGCATGACAGGAAGAAAGAAAGGACCGATATTTCGCTGAAGGGCCCATCAGGAATAGTGTGAGAATACCAGTTCTGTCACAGCCATAGATTCCCTTATCGGGGAGTGGGAAGCAGTGGAGCCTGTCGACACTTCTGCCCCACACTCAGCCCCCTGTAGATACAGAGTGGCTTGAACAAGTTCCAGTGCTCTCCATCGGAGCTTCCCGAGCCCCCTCGGTGCAGCACCAGAGGGTGACATCACTGCCAACAGCCATGTAGGCACTTCCTATGTCACATTCCCGACTGAAGAGCCTCTTGCCAAATCCTTGTCATTCTGCACGGTCTTTTTAGGAACAGATGGTCTAATTTTAGCCCTGACGGCCACAGACACCTTCCTGAAATAGACTTTGCCTCTCTCCTGTCTTGTGCGTGTTCTTCAGGGTTTAAAAACAAAGTCCCCAGTCTTTGGTCTGGCATCAGTCAGCCTAAATTTGGGCAGTAAGAATCACTGAGCAGGGTGATGGAGGTGCTGCTCTCACCATCAGCCCTGCACTGAGCTGGAGGAGGATAAGAAGGCTCAGGAGATGGCGTATCACAAGGTTAAATGGATCTGATCCAATATAAATGAGTTGCATTTCAGAAAGAACTTGTTTTCTTGGCTAGCTGCAACTAGATAAGATATTTAGAACTTCTCCTCTCTCTTCTGCCTTGGATAATTGCTCTGAACACCATTCTTTCTTTTTGGGGCTCAACCACATAAACACAGACCTGGGAGCCCACACAGCTGGTTCTGACCTTATAGCGGTGTCAGTCCATATCTGTGCTGAATGATGTATGTAGCACTGAGCTGCTCTAAGAAATGCAAACAAAAGGCACTTAGGGGAGAGGCAGAGCATGAACTCCACTAAATCACTGCAGTTTTATGCTCCCACCTTTTGCTGTTCCCATGAGCTTAATAGCAAACTCTTGTGTTTAAGGCTCAATGAAGCCTGAACTGCTCTTTTTAATTAGTGGTGTAAAAAGCCATGTCTCTAAAGAGCCCTCTAAATAGGAAAGGGGAAGAAAAAACGTTTTCAAGCAGCTGTTGCCTTTACATCACTGTGTTTGGACTGAACTCCCACCCCTTATTTTCCTTTAGACCTGCTAATTAAGCAGCTGCTTGTATCTGCAGGTCAGCCAGTCAGCTAATGGACTCCCCACAGCCTCCAGTGCACTGTTTCCTGGAGGGTAAATAGGAAAAGTCCCTTGGAGATCCAGCTGGATCCTGGGCTGACTTGCCCATGGGGCCCTTTCTGAGCAGTATTGAAAGCAGGGACATGAGACAAAAAAGGACAATAGCCCCGGAGGTTGTTACGTGGTGTTTGCTGTGGTCCCTGGGTATATGGCATGTTATGAGGCTATTAGACAGCGGAGCTTCCTAACTTGTAGTCATTCAGTTGAGACCTAAAAACATAAATAGCTCATATAAGGTACGTGCAAAGTGGCCGGAGCTACTGAGTGCTCCACGCTGTAGCACCTGGCTGCTGCTGGGCATTAATGGATGAGAACAAAGCTGACTATAGGACTCCATCATGCTGAGCATCATAAACACCATCCTGAGTGTACTGGAAGTGATGAAGGTAGGGAACAGTCACTGTCAGAGTGGGTTTGGGAGCAAGGGCATTCTGCTTTGCTAGAAGCTGACAAATACTCCAGGATATGTGGGTTTTCTTCTATTCCATTGTATTCATTTGCCCCCTTTTAACCTGCTCTCCAGTTTCAAGTGGATGTTCCCTTTTAATGCTTTGTCTTTAAGGCCTGTTCTGCCCTTCTAGCTTCTCTGACCTTTCCCATCTCAAGCGGAAAATGCTGTGGCAAGTCAATGAGCATTCACTTCTTTCAGTGCTTTCAGCAACTTCCTTTGTGACTAAGCCTGTGGGAGCTGCCATGTCTGCCCTTCTGATATCCCCAAAGGATGCTTTAAGGGCATTGAATGCGTCCCACATCAGGCAGGCCTGCAATGACACCTGGCGTTCAGTGCAGGAAAATGCCAATTCTTATCTCTCCCCTGCTCAGCTGTTATGAGGATTCAGCTGAGAACAGGCTGGCTGAGGGCTGAAAGCAGTTTATTGTTTCTAGATTTGCTGGAGAGCTTTATATCCAGAGCATCCCCTGCAATCCAGCAGTACGGATAGTGCAGGTTGACTGATTTATCTGTTCTTTATGGAAACTAAGTGTAACCTTTGAAAGATAGTGGTGAGAAGTTACAGCTTCATAGGTCAGACAGGAAAACGGCACTTGTTTTCATCCCTACAGAGTCTGCCCAGTACATCTGTGTGTCCTTAAACAGTTTGAAACCCATTGCCCCTTCATACAAGAAACCAGAGATCTTGTGTGAGCTATATCCAGACCCAGGCTTTCCAGTCGATAAATATCCAGCTTACCAAAAGGAAATATCAAAGATAGTCCAGCCAACCTGGTAAAGCCTCAACCTAAATCCATTCCAAGCCTTGTTGTGTGTCAGGCACAGGCAACCCCAGAGTCTTTGGAAACCAACGCGCCATATCAAAGCATCAACAAGATGCGTGTGAAGTAGCTCATCATTCCCCACTTCATCTCTGGAGAGGGATTGTTCAGGGTTGGACCAAAGCATGTTTTGTTAATAGCACTAATTGCTGTCTATCATCAAGAACACAGGGTCATTTACTGCTATTTTCTAAATTAAAAATCCAAGCAGAAGCTTCTGATGAGCTGAAGATCAGAACAGGCTCAATTTTCCATGCAAATCATTTGCTTCTGATCTTGACCCAGGATTTTCATAACAATTGGAGCCAGCGTGGGGCTCCCCTGGCTCTGAGCTGCCCTGCAGTACCCAGCTGTCCCTCCTCTGCTCTCCTTGTGGGGTTCCTTTCATGCCTGCTTGTGAGGCCGTATGTGCACCTGAGGCATTTTCCCTCACTGACTTGAAAGCTGAGGCTCTTCAACATTTAGCTCTGTCCCTACTTTCCTGTTTTGATCCCACTTGCTGAGTGCTGATAGGAAGCAGATGAAAGGATGTCACTCTTTTCCATACTGGCCATCAACCTAGATGTGTTTTTTTCAGTCTTTATTTAAAGAGGCGTGCAGACCAGCTTCCTCTGAAGCCCATAAAACTACTTTTATTTTAAGAAAAGCAAAATCCAATTACAGCTTTCCATGCTTGACTTCCTCCTAAGCGTATGCCTTTATTCTTGTTGCCTTTTGTGGCCATTAAGCCCTGCCTTGCCTACCCCCAAAATACACTTAAATCTGCCAATATATTTCTCATACATAGTCAGATACAAACCTAATCTAATGGAAGAGGAGGCCGGCCAAACTCTCTCCCTCACATTTTTCCTTCAGAATAATTCCCTTGCTCTGGAATTGCTCCAAGCAGGTGGATTACAGGATAAGAGTTAATGAAAACAAGTGGGTTATCCACTAAGAAATGAATTGAGCTCTGTGTGGAGTTTAGCAATGGTCGCCATCAGGAAGCAATTTGATTTGCTTACATCTTTCTTAGTTGTACACAGAGACATTTACAATTTTGCACTGCTTGTCATTGCAGAGGAATCTTTTCCTGCAGCAATCAAAGGAAAGCAGGCTATAATTTGATGGGAGAAATAGCTGTTCCTTCTAATGTCTTCTAGAGACATCTTTCTATATTTCTACTGGTGTCTTAAGTTCTCAAGTAAACAGAATGCTTTAACATGTGAATTATGGCTAAGAGGAAAAAGAGAAAGTGATGTAAAACCAATGTATGTGCTTGAGGCAGTACAGCTCTCCAGCAGAAGTGATTTCTTATCCTGTCACATCTCATCTACAGCACCTGGGAGAAGTTCTTTTTGTCCTATTACTTTCATACCATGGTCTCCAAGCTGTGCCCTGCATTCTACATCAGCAACCACAGCAGGAGAAGCAAGATCCCTTTGTATGTCCTGGCTGGAACTTTGATAACAGCCATTCTTCTTCTTCTGGCTTGTTCCATGGATGGCACCCACAGGGGTCCAGGCAGGTCTAGAACTCCCTTGAGCGTGACTGTCAGGGTTCAGCTCATCCCAGGGTGTTACAGGGCTCTGCTCAGCCAGTACTGCTCCCACAGTGCCTGTATTAAGCTATTAACAGAGAGGAACACACATTAGAGCTTCTATCTGTATGCAGTAGAGCCCTTTACTTACAGGACAAAGACACAGGTTCAGCATCTCATCACCTCCTTACTTGTTGGACAGATCCATGGCTTCTTCCCATCTTCCTTTTCTTGGAGACAGCTGGGTTCCAGTGACACACCAGGCTGTCATTTTGGACACTGTAGTTCTTGTTACCGAGAAGCCAGTAGGTTTTCATTTTCCCTTTCCCCTGGGACAGGAATAAGGAGAGAGCAAAGAATGGCTGTTTTCATGGGAAGAGCTGAGAATCACTATGGCTAGGGCTAGTACTTGTGCTGCATCGTGCTACTTATCTCAGCTGTGGATATAAGAGAGGTTGCTACCTGGGAAAAGGGTTGTAATTTGTATGCTCGTGTTTCTCCCAGTGCAGAAAAAGGCTGCTCACTAACAGTACTTCTGAAGGTTTAAAATCAGTCTTACATCTATGAGTTTTTGTGACTGAATACTAACGCTTTCACCTGTATTCATGTCGTTCCATGCAATGCAGGCACAACAGTTGTATTTCAAAGCACACAGTAGTGCTTTTATTTTGATGAGGAGTCGTGTATAGCCACTTCCAACTGAATTAGCAAGAGAACTTTGGGGCTACGGGGCTTGTAATACGCATAAGAGCAATGGCCAAATCCACCCTAACTCATTAAACTCCATTACTGTAGCAAAGTTACAGAAAGCAGGTTACCTTGACTTCAATTTCTCCTCTCAGTTCAATTTCATAGGCATCATCTGCAAGAAGGGCATTGTAGGTAGCAGAGCTGATGTGGATCTTCTGTGCTAGGATTCAGAACAGACTGTTAGAAAAGAATGACTGCTCCGTTCCTGGAGACCTGTGCTGCTGTCTGGTTGAAGGAATGTGCCACAGGTTCCACCTCACTTTGAGTACTGGGTGCAGTTCTGGGCACCACAGTATAGAAAGGACAGCTTACAGTTTCATGGCATCCTACAGCTCCTTCATGGCATCCTATAGCACCCTCATGGCATCCCACCACTCCCTCATGGCATCCTACAGCTCCCTTATGGCATCCTACAGCTCCCTCATCGCATCCTACAGCTCCTTCATGGCATCCTATAGCTCCTCACTGTGGTCTGCATGTCCCTCCCCTTGTGCCGGAGCCACTTACGCAAGCTGGTAGACTCCATGCGTGATGCAGTGTTTACAGTGTCCCCAAATAGGCAGTAACGAGGCATTTTGTAGCCCACAACTCCAGCTACGCAGGGTCCTGTGTGTATCCCAGCCCTCAGCTGCAGCCTGTCTGCTGGCATATGAGGGATCACGACCTGACGAACGGCTGCCACCAGATCCAAAGCCATTTTGGCAATCTCATCCGCGTGTTTCGTGCCGTTCCTCTCTGGAAGGCCACTCACCACCATGTAGGCATCACCAATGGTTTCCACCTGATGGAAAGGGATTCCTGTCACTGTGTTTTCTTTCAATAGGGAATTGGAGCTTACGAGCAGGAGGAGGTTTTTACATGGTCTCTCCTTGCCAAGGTTTGTCCTCACCTTGTAAACATCATAAGAATCAATCCTGCTGTCAAAGCAGATGTAGAGATTGTTGAGCATCTCGACAACCTGCAGGGGGGTACAGGAGGCAGCAATGCTTGTGAAGCCCACGATGTCCGAGAAAAAGATGGTCACCTGTCACAGGGAGAAGGCAGGTGTGAAGCTGAGCCCTGCAGGCAGCAGCTGAAATGTTCTCTATTTTGCTGCTGTGAGGCAGAGCTTCAAACATGGATGCTTGGCCAAACTCTGCCCTTGTTTTTTAGGCCTGCTTGAGGCTGTGGCATTGTTGGTCCTTCTCATCCCTCTCTAAATCCTATCCTGTCCTTCCAGTTGTGCCTATGGAGCCATACTGACATGTACAGGCGGGATTTGCCCTGTGTTGCTTTTTGCTGGCTGTGATTGGGGTTCCTTTTTGTGATTCTCCTCGTTTTACAAGGAGGAAACTCAGTTCTTCCTCCTTCATATACCTGTGATCAAATGATGTGGGTAGACTCTCAGCAATAGGCTCTTAAACCCAAGTAAGATAACAGCTTGCCTTTGATATCTTTACCATCTAAAGCTACAGCTCTTCTTCCAGCCCCATCAACCTGATGCTTCGTGGGACATCACAGCTTTTTCCAAAGCCCATAATGAATATTAGGACTTATATTCCCACTCAACAAGGAGTGCTAAGATAGATTCCTCAAAGCAGAGGAAGGTTGCTCTATTTCTGAATGCTTTCCCACTCTTGGTGTCAGTATCTTTTCCATTTGCTAGCACAGACACTCGAGATTTACCTGATCGTAGTTTTCTGCCTCGACTCTTTGGCATTTCCTTAGCTGCTTGGCCACAGATTTTGGCAGCATCTGGTGCAGGAGGTCCTCAGCCAGCTGCCTCTCCCGCTTCAAGTCCTGTGTCTTTTCCTTGAGGCTCCTGGCATAGTTGTGAATCCAATCTGTCATTTGCTTGAAGAATATCAGGGTTATGGGGTAAATGAGGCAGGCTATTACTAGCAGGCCGACCTTCAGGCTCGTTGTGAACAGGATTTCTTTAGATTTCTTGATGAGCTCTTCCTGTCCCCTCTGCAGGAGGCAGCTCTGCACACTAAGAAGTCCCTTTAACAAGGCTTCGATGGAGGCAAATTCACCAGAGCCCAGGAATGGGGTGAAAAAATAGATCCTTTCAGAGGAGGTGGAATGAAGCGACTGGTTGATGTTATCCCTCCAGCACTTCTGAAAGTTCTCTGATGAGAAGATAGCATAGTTGAGAATGGCTGCAAGATGATGCAGTGTTGTTTGAAGGCTGATGGGTACTGGCATTAACTGAGCTTCCAGCACAGCTTCTCCTATCAGAAGGATGAGTTTAAAAGCCACTACGTCTGCCCAGTCAGGATTGCGTCGCATAGCTTTGAGGTCTTCATGGGGACTACTAAAAAGCCCCAGCAGTTCAGAAATCACTCCAGATAGCATCTTACTGGCCTCACTATCCCCTGTGCTATTCATTCTCTGTCTCATGTCAAGGGTGTAAAGCTTACAGGTAGAGATTTTCTCCTTCTTGCATCGACAATCCTCACAAGGCTGTTCTGCTTCGCTTGCCTTACAGAGGGAGTTGAGATTCTCTAATAGCTGAGCATGAAATGATGTATTCCTCTTGTCTGCTGCTGGGAACAGCCAGCTGTGCCTTTCTTCCTGCAGCACAGAGATGAGGTGAATGGCCCAAAGGGTTTCACAGGAGGCAAGTTCCTGAAGGGCCTTCCCTGTGCTCCTCCATGCTTCCAAGCTGCTGCTCAGATCAAAGGAAACGGCTCCAAGGAGGCTGCAGAGGGAGAGCACACATGCCAGCAGGATCCTTTGAGCTGTTTTTCTACCACCGGCATTGGAGAAGGAAGAATTTCTATAAGAAAGAAATGAAAGAAAGAAGGTAAAGAGGGGTGGGAAGCGACAGGGGAGCCTGATCATGGTGGTGCTTCTTAGAGCTCCTGGAAATACAGCTGGAGCTAACAGTGATACGTTCTGAAACAAAGAGAAGGGATCATGCATTAACTGTATATTATTGAAAGAAGCATTTGATCGTATGGTTTTTCCCCTCCTGATGCTTTGCTTTAAAAGAAAATGATGGAAAAGAGGCAGTTCTTGTGATGCTGGGATGGAATCGTGCCGTTCTCATGTGAGTATGAAGAGTGATACGATCATTTGTGGTGGGTTTTATTCCCTGTGGAGCTTCTATTGAAACCTCAGAGCAGCCCATGGAAAAATGGCTCTGTGGGTTCAGTGGTTGTGAACAGCAGTTGTTAAAATCTTTGATCAAAGGGAAGACCAAAGCTTTTGGGATTTGTTCTTAATGGGGAATTTCCAAGAAGTGGATGATTTGTGTTGATACATTTAAATACGCTTAAATATTCCCACTTTGGTGTCCAAGTATTTCAAAAGGGAAATGATCCAGATTTCAGTTCTGTTTCAGTTACTTACAGAAGTTCACATCTCCACTTGTTGCTGTCTGAGCCTCACGGTTACCTCTTCTCTTTTGTGACGCTCCTAATTGATACCCACCCTCTATACAGCCAAATAACCTCTTAAGAATTTCGGTTTTCAGAGCAATTAATCATTTACAGCCCTGCTTTAATGATACTCACACAAACAACTCAGGATGTTACGATGAAGCAACCCTGCAACCTTCCTTCCTACTGCTAAAGCACCAACAAGGACCCAGGCTGCTAATCAGAAGGTGAGAGGTTTGCAGTGATGCTGCCAGCACCATTCCTGCTGCTAAACCCTAACACCCTGGGGTGACACCTGGGGTGTCACGGGGTGTAAAAGCACTTTGCAGTGCTGCCCACACTCACCTGTGCTGACCTGCTGGCATCCGTGCTGCCTTCCCACCGGGCATCTCCGCTGCTGGTCCCAGTGCATCCCGCTTAGATCCCATCTGCTGCCTGCCCGCCTCCTGCTATATCAGCTCTTTGCTTCCTCACCTCCTCTTCCCTCAGAGCTGTTCCCATGGCTCACCACTCTCCTAATCCTCACATCCCCCAGATGAATATCCAGCTCCAGCCCAAGGTAGGGGAAAGGCTTTAAAATGTGCTCAGCGTCATCACAAAACACTTGCTCCGCTCTTGACAATGCACAAGAAGAAATGACAGACACGTGTTTTTTTCTTTTATGTTGCAAAAGAACAGTGTTTATTGCATTTAAAAGCATAATTTCCCAGCTATCAGTGATCAAAGGTGGCATGATTATGACTTTATTCAAACTGTTGTTCTTGGCACTGTTCTCATCTGTCACACAGGTCTCTCTGGGTTAGTTGCTTGCCATAACCTGTGGAAACATAAAACAAGGGACAAATCAGACCATAAGAGCCAGCTATTTGTGGGCAGCGTGTGTTGCGTTTGGGAATGTGGGATTTACAACAGTGGAACAAGGTTTTTGCTCCTCGGCCACTCTTGAATTTAAGGTTTCTATTAGAAAACAATTGATGCTCCAGACTTTAGTGGCATCCGTTGCCTACTAGGATGTGACTATACCAGTCGGTGTTATTGTTAAGGTACTGACCACTTAATAAGTCCATCTCTAGACTGAAGGAAAAATGCATTCCTAAACGTCAAGACTTAAGTAAAAGTGAAATTAGTTTGAATAACTAATCGCAAAGAAGATGCTTTATTTTTGCTTTGGGGATGGTTTAAGGGGGATGCCTACAGAGATAGCTGCTTGTGTGTGACCTCCCATTTGATAACAGATAACTGGTCAGGTATTTTCCTTGAGAAGACACAGCTTTAAGATCTATTTTTTTTCTCTTCCTGGTCCTCCAATAATGACCTTAGAAATTGATAAGTGTCATTATTCTCTAGTTGCAAGGCCTAGAGCTTTACCTGCTTGATCCAGCTGTCGTAAGCAGAGACCCGGGTGAAGACAGAAGGCTTCCGATAATAGTTGCAGCCAAGAGAAGAGCCAAAGCTGACAACGCCATGCACTTCCCATCTGCCATTTGCACTCTGACAGTTCAATGGGCCACCAGAGTCCCCCTGAGAAGAAGGGGAAATGCAGTTAATGGCAACCATAGCTTGAGTAGTTTAAAGCTTTCCTTCCCATCAGGTCTGGTTGTGTCAAACCAAGCCCTGAGAGTGGTGTTCTCTGGACTCACATTACAACTGGAGGTGATTCCATCTCCGCCAGCACACACCATGCTGGTTTTCACTGTGCTTCCCCACCAGCTGGGCTGAGAACAAGTTGCATAACCTACCACCAGCAACAGGCCTTGCTGCAGGTCATCTGGGAGAGCTCCATTTGCTGGGAAGTAACAGAAACAAAGGAGTCATGATAGCAGCTGGCAGCAAAGGAAGAACAGAAGCGCATTGCTAAGTTTCTCCCAGGGTCTGTATATTATTCCTCCAGGTAAGAAACTTCATCTGGGCTGCATAATTTGTTCTTTAGCTGCATTCCTTTAGCAAAAAAAGGCCGTAATTTACCAATAATTTGTGTTTCACTTAAAAATGTCCCTTTGTTATAGAAACAAAGGGCTCTTCTCTAGTCAGAATTTGCTTACTGCTCTGGGAACTGCTGCTTGAGCTGACACTTCTGCTGAAGCCTCTGGGATTTTTCTTTACATCTATTCCCTTTTGTGTCTTTCCAGTTACTCAGAAGTGTGTACCAGGATTAGAAAATTCTCCTGTATGCTGTTAATATTTGTGTTAGAACAGCTGCTGAAAACCCAGTAAAGGGCCCTCTAGTGCATTACAAGACCCATTACAAGCAAAATAAGCTTGAAAGGCAGAGAAAATTCATATTGTGAGTGAAGCAGGCCCTGGTAAACATGGGGTTGAGGGGATCTTGATCATCACCAACAACCTTTTTCCAGTCAACCCCTAGGAAGATGGCAGTGCTGAAGGCCTTTGTTTTGCAGTTTTGCCCATCTCCCACTACTCACTCTGCAGTCTTCCCCATCCTGTCACATAGCAGGCGGTGTTGGATGACAGGATGCTTTGTGCAGCAGGGAGGCAGGCCAGCTGGATTTTGTCGCTCAGTGTAACGTGTTGGGTGAGTTTGATCAAAGCAATGTCATACCTGTGGGTCATATGCACGCGTATGAGAGGGGCGAGGGGATGAAGAGCGTTGCAAATAGTTAAGACACAGCAGAATGACAAAGAGAAATGGTTAAATAATAGAGATGCAAGGGAGCAAAGAGGCCACTGCATGAGCAGTAAAGATTCCTCCACCCTTAAAGCAGTGGGGAAATCCATGCACTGGAAGACTGTTCCCTACAGAACCACCCACTTTCCTACTGGCAGCACTCTGGAATGTTTCTTTTATAGGTTCTCTTCACCAAAAACAGATGCGTATGTGAGGACCAACTACAGGCACCTGGAAAGTGAGATGGTTTCTTTGCTAACACGCTCAGCCCACCAGCATGCACAGAGTCCTTCAAAGTCCCTACAAAGGTACTAATTTATCAGTCATACTCCATGTTCATGCCATTCATTCAAGATGTTCAAAGTGCTGCTTAAATTATTTGGTCAGTTCATTCCCTTCTGTTTTATGGAGGAAATTATTGCATAGAAAAGCAGTTCCTCACCAAAACATGAACATGCAGAATGGCCGCCAAAAATGCAATTAGTCAATGAGCAATTAATATAGGGAGCTCTTTATCTTCTCTTGAGGAGGAAAGGTTACAGACTGTAGCAAACATTTGTTAGTTCCCGAAGTTTTGCTTTGCTTCCTATAGGTGAATAAATACTTTCCACCAACTTACCCATTTGCAACGTTGTATGGATTCCATCTCTGGTGCACAACGATTTTTTCTGGGGAGGCTGTGACGGATCCTTGCTCCTCAGCTGCCAGGTTGTATTTCCCAAGGAGCAATCGATATTTCGTGTTAGAACTGGACATGAGAAGAACTAACATTCAGCTGTGCCAGGTATCAAATTGTCGGTAATAACATGCAGCCAGTCCTTCCTGTTCCATGCAATGATCTCCTCTACCACCTAGTGATGCCATAACCAATGTGTAGTGCATGAACATATGCAAGGACATATAACAAAGCACCGTGGGGTTGTCTCCATGGAAGCAATTTTGATGATGCAGATCATATTTGTACCTGATCTTTTCTTTCGTATACTTTGCTGTAGTATAAAGAGTAGACAAAGCAACAAGTTCTTAACTGGGAAGGAGAGAACTGGCATTAATGTGGTTTTTCTTCTTCATCTATCTCTGGTCGTGCACTGCTTTATGCGCACAGACTTCAACTCAGTAGTTTACCTGATGCAGTGTGCAGCTGTCAACACCCAGTTGGTTGCAATGAGGGTTCCTCCACAGCTGTGATGCCATTGACCACTTGATTGATATTGAAGAGAGACCTAGGATCAACACACATCAAGCAAGGCTCAAAGTTTTGCTCACTGATTTTTCCAGTGTTGCATTTTCTTCCAGCATACATATCACAGCTTCCCACTTGAAGGTAGAGGATTTTAAGCTAGAAGAAGGTCTCATGCAGGGTATCATGGCTCTGATCATTTCAGGGAAGCATTGAAGGACTCACCTGCCAGGGCCAGCTGAATGGCCTTGCATTTTCCCCTCCAACAACTCGAGACACAGCAGGTGGGTAGAAAGGAACCCCGCAGCCAAGGGCTGGAAAACATACAAAGATATGTTTTAAAAGTAGAAACTGGGAAAGAATTCTGTAAGAGAGGATGGGTTTGTTGGCTGGTTGTTCTTTTGGTTTGTTTGTTGGTTTAATATAGACTGTGTAGAATGTTGAAAGGCAGAGATACAGCCCACAATTGGATGTGATATGGGTGAAGATACAGCCATCAGTTAAGGCTGAGTGATGTTATATAAAGCCTATTTGGTTTTTGGCAGGTAATCAAACCATGTAGGCTCAACCAACTTCTCATGAGTCAACTGAGATGCAGCTCATAGCAAATGCAGAACAATTTGCCATGGATTGGCTGTGTAAAATAAGGTTTTGCTACAGGCTGAGAGCAGTGATGCTGCTTGAACCTCTGTGATATGAACAGAGTAACGTAGCACCTCACTGCCATTCCGAGAGAACCTTTTAATTAACAAAAGCAATTAATTAATTGTGTCATTCTGCTTTTTCAAAAAGAAAAATAAAGGAAAGTTGTTATTAGATTTTAAGTCATGTTTCCTTTAGAAATGGTGTTGAAATTGAGCACATACCTGCAGCTGCCAGACTCAGCACGGCAAAGAGGATTCCAAGCATGATGCCAGGTAATTGTGTGTTGTGGGCTCTGCTTCACAGCTTGTTTTATATCTCACCCCTGGGAAATGTGACTGTTCTGATACCAATGGAAAACTGTGGGAAATTTTTTTATATGCACAAATGCTGAAGGAAAAAGATAAACAACCATACAGATGGACCTTGAATCTGGGCTAAATACACAACTTCAACTAAAAGCGATTTCAATTGAGTCACATGCAATCTATAGCAGTTGTTTGTTTTCCCATTGCCTTGAGAGATCATCAGGAAGGTATTTCCTGAATGAAAACATTTATTTTCCTGAATGAAAGCATTAATGAGTTAGTCAAACACTTGATAGTATGTGAGCAGTTATGTTATCTGATATGTCTGGACAGTGATAGATTTGAACACATCAGAGGGATTGGAATCATTTCCAGACACCTCCTCTGGCTTTAGTTGTTGTGTGATTATACGATTACATGAAATCTTGTTTTACTCTGCTTTATTTTTTGACTGAATGGCTATTATTTCTTTGTGCTGACTGAAAAACTGTATCTTCTTTCCTAGAGCAAGCTGTGTTGTGCTTCAGCATGCCATCCTTCCTCAATAAAACCAGCTGTGATTGCTTTGGAGCAGACGCTATAAGGAGCACAGAGAAGAAGCTGTCGGTGATGATGGAGGAATGCTGGTGCAGCACGGTGAGCCAGGCTTTCTTTCTTTTCTATTCCCCTTCAGTTCTTAGATCAGAAGTACAGAAAATGGGGTTTCTGTACTACAACAAATGGGCATTTTCATGGCCTAAATCAGCATGCTGGCCTGCTGTGCAATGTGGTGTCAACTTGTTAGTAAACTACTTCAAGCATATAGACCACAGCAAAAGAGCTGCCACAAAAGAACTCCTTAGTGTGGTAATTAATTACTGGACACTGGAGATCAATGACTTGATATCAACACTTCTCCTTGTGTCTCTTTCTTCCTCCTTTCCTTCCACCACAGGAATTCCCCATCACCCCTTGCTTGAGCAAGTTGTGTTCTGAACTTCAAACTCAATCGACCAAGCTCTGTTCTAGTATTTTGTGTTTATTATGTGGCAAAAGTCTGGATCGATCAACCATAGAACTGAGCTATAAAAACAACCTGAAAAATCAGGACTTAGTTGGCTTTCTTCACAACATCTGAATTTATACACGTGGAAAATGAACCCTGCTTTCAGTTCCATGCAGCTTTCTGTATTCTGTTTTGCCACTCCCTCCTTGTTAAACAACAATGAAAATTAAGTATAAATTCTGGATGTTCAGCTACTATTTCAGTTTTCAATATGGGGTTGTTTGGGTTTTTCTCAAGCATTTTTACAGTCATTTTGCAAGCAACCTTCTGCTACATTGGGGGAAACCCTTTTCTCTCTGATTTTTCCCTTTCCTCTTTGTAAAGGAATTCTATTAGCTATTTAATTGCCTGGGGAGGAGTCTAATAAGAACCACGTTTTTAATGGAGAACCCCCTCAAAGCTTTTTTGCTGTTGCTCCATTTCTGCTTTATGTAACAATTGATTATCCATCTTTTTCAGCTCTGGTCTGAATAGGCTAAAGTATCTTGGGCTCAACAGACGTCGTATGTTGGCAGCTCTGTGTGTCAAAAACCTCATCCCAATTCCAAGATGGCTTGGAAACAGCTCCTATCTTCGTGATGGATGCTTCACAGAATCTGAGCAGCTCACAGGGATTCAGTAAGAAAATATACAGGTAAATCCAGTGTGTTGTTAAAGCATATAGCTAATAACTCTGTCCATGTACTTAATGTGCTATTTATTAGGTATCCCATTGGATGGATTCATGATTTATCTATGTGTGTTCCTCAAACTTAAGCTTGGTCTGCATGCCTCCAGATAGAACCATGTTATCTAGAGCCAGGGAGTGAAGATTAGCACTGTCCTGTGTTTCTGTTATTGTGCTTTCCAGCTTCTGCCTTTAAAATTGCTTGTTTCCTGTTAGGACACGTTTATTTTCTGTTTTCTACACAGTATTTTCTTTAAACCCAAGCACTTGTGTTGTTGATGCAATGTAAGGCTTGGATGTAATATAAAGCTTGGATGTAATATATAAGGGAAAAAGAGAACAGAGCCCAAAGAAACCCACACTTCAGTTATCAGGTTAGACTGAGAAATATTTATTTAGAAACAACAGCTTTGGTATTTTAAAACCAAACAACCTTTAAATCGCTACAAAGTGAGATGTCTCCCCCCACGGACAAAACAAATCAATGCACAAAGCCTCACTATGTTCAGAAGAGGAAACCTGCAGATCAGCGTTTCTAAGTTCAAGTCCAGAAAACAGTTTCTTTAAACTGATTTTGCACTCTTCAATCATAAAGGCTGAAAGGACGTTACCCGCACTTAGATACCCACAGTTCAATTGACTGCCTCATTACTGAACTGGAGGCAAAATTATTAACATCCTCCCCCACCCCTCAAGCAATAAATTAAAAGACACCAGAAAGAAAGTTATGCTGAAGTCTTCTGGTTAATTTCACTCTCCGAAGGGAATCATCATTCTTTATTTTCCTGGAAAATTAAAAAACAAATCAAAATATCAAAGGACTCGGTATATCTTCAAGTATTTGCACCAAATGGATTATTCTTAGGGAACTCCACAGCTTATAAGGGAAAAGAAAATGTCTGTTATACAAGATTCTGGGATAAACTCTTGAATAACCACACGTTCCAAGTCTCAGATTCCTTTCTTAACAAGGCACAAAAGGATTGTTGCTTTCAAAAGGTCCTTGTTCTCAGCTGAAAAATTGTCAGATGTCTTGTGCAAATGGAGGCTGAAAGCAGGACTAAGTTCACTCGGACACCAGGAAATTCCCATTCGATTCAGTGCTATTTCAACACCATCAATCTTGCCTACTCCTAGAGAGGTTTTGAGCTTCAGCTGGCTTCCACTTCACCCTTGGTTTCAGAATTGAGTTCTGCACCACCTTCGTTTTAAGTAGGTCCAATTAAGACCAGGCAGCAGATTTGTTTGCTGTACATTGCAAAGCTTTTTGCAGTGCCGAGAAGGGAGAGGTGTTGGGTCAGCCCTGGTGTGTAGCTGTGAAGTTTCTCAGCATCTCAGAAAGCGTCAGGGACAGTTACGTGTTGTAATGGCTGATGAGTCCTTTTGTAAAAGGCAGACGGCAAATCTTGTAGATGACAAAGGCAACAAGAGAGCAGTAAAAAAAAAAAGAACACCATTTATAATGTCAAGGGTACATGTCAGGATGTGTGTCAGCACGCAGCTGTGTAATTCAAATCACTTCCGTATCACTTCCTCCTTTTGCACTAGGGTTTCACCATGGTTATATGCTTGTAACTGCAGCTGGCTTTGATATAAATATCTGTTCTACCTCCTCCATGTTATCTTGTTTAGCCAGGAACACAGGTCCACCTCATTCACCAATGAATGGCAGGTATTCAGACCTGCCTGGGACCTGGCCTGATCTTAACACTGCAAAGCCCGTGAGCAGAGAGGAAAATGACCAACTAATCTTCCACCCATCAGATTGCTGACCGTCCCCTCCCCTCCAGTGCATTTTGCCCAACTTCAACTATCCAAAATTCTATGTTACAATTTGGAAAAACGAGGCATTCCAAAGCCAGACTTTCTCCTCTGACAGCTCTATTATGCAGGCTTATTTCTCATTCCTGCTTTGTACCAACACACATCCAGAAAGTACCAGTCCTAAGAGCAGAAATCACTTCAATGTCTATTCTGTACTAAGGTTTTGCTAGCGACCAAGTTTTCTAGGCAACTCAAAACAAGAATTTCAACTCACTTATAGCAAAGTGGGAGATGCTTGAAGTCAGAACCTCCAACTCACAGTAAAAGCACTCAGCACTCTTCTTAAAGCAGCTATGTATGTTGTCTGAATGGGAGAAACACTTTCTAAAGAGGATGGTGCTAATGTGGCATGATGGAGTATTGCACAGTGTCTGTGTATTTCTAAATGTTAACCAGTAGTCCCAACAGGTCAGCGCCTTGACCTAAGAGCACGAGCTTCCATTTGTGTGTTCTCATTTGACAGGTCACGCATTGAAAACAGGCAGACAAGCATGCAGGTCTCCCACACAGCAGTAAATGGCAGCTCTCTCTTAAGCATTCCCATACTGTTTAACAACATTATCTAGTGACAAAGCTGCTGTGGAAAAGGACAGAAAAGCTGCATCTGCCTTCATCTGCAGCCTTAGGAATGTTTAAGGACTGACAATGATTTATCTCTAATATCTGTGAGCCCTACAGCTCCAATCCCTGCTCTAGCCCTAGAAGATGTCACAGATCATTCATTGCAAGAGAGACTGAAAATCCTCACAATCTGAGAGACTCCCTAGGCACAGCTGACAAAAATAGGCTAACAACACCCAGAGGAAAGCAGCCAGAAGCAGCAGCTTTACACCTTACTCCTGAAGAGAGGCTTGGCTCCTGGCCCACAATATTCATTGTAGATGAGCTTGAACAGAAACAGATGAAACAGTGTGATTAAGGAGGCCACGCTGAACCAGAACAGGAAGGGTAAACCTGGGTATTGCTTGGCCATGTGTTCCTCATGAGCCAGAATTGCTTTCAGATGGAGTGTGTGTCTCAAGTCCTGCAAGTGGACCAAATCTGTTGATATATAAAGTAGAGGCGTGATGGGCTGAGTCACCATGACTGGGAACGTGTGGCCTCGTGCCTCCGAGGTCAGCTCCACAGGCTCATTCATGCAGCCTGCTTCACACGCATATAGTCTGACTGGCTTGTCTTGGAATTTCACAGACACGTGCAAGAAGGGTTTTCCTTCCACATCCAGCAGAACAGCTAAGTTAATCAAATCCTTGTTGTAATGGATTCCACGTAAGGAATAGCTGTTATGAAGTACATCGGGGTCGGCCTGAAACTGAAGGTGGTTTTCTGTGAACTGCAGACCTCCAAAACTAAGCACCATGCCTTGCATAAGCCCATGGACTCCAGCTGCCACGAGAGCTTTACACCCCCGTTTCTGGAGGGTCAGCTTCCACAGGTCAGAGAGCTGCAAGATCTGGGTCACGCTGGTCAGCTTTGCTGGCCACAGGTTCTCTGCATGCATGGTCGCATGGCCGCTGAAGCAATGGTCAGCATAGTTCAAGCTGGCTTCCATTTTTTCTCTGTCCTCACCACTAATGAGTGGATCTAGCAGAGGAGCTGGCATGCTTGAAAGCATATAGTAGAGGGTCATGTTAACAGTCTCACTGGATGGTGTATGTGAATCTGTGATCTTCCTCATTTCAATCCCTGCAATAAAGGACAATAACCAAGAGTCACAAGATCATACATGAACATGACAATCACCACAAGAAAAATCTTTAAGGGACCATCTATTTTTTACTGGCTGTAAAATACAAAGCCTGAGGCCATGAAGATCTTGTTTGCAGAAAGAGCATCCCTGAAGTAACAGCAGGACAATCCTCAACTTTCATGGAGAAGTTTACAGAAGTATAAAGACAGACCTTTATGCTGCAACTGGAGGTCAGCTCTATGCCCATCCTGCAGCTGGCCTGCTGGGTAAATGAGTGAAGTCCCTACAGACATGAAAGCCATTGCATCCAGAGTTATGGTGGGAAACATTCCTCTACTATTTCTACTTTTAATGCAGTGAGGATGACTCCACTTTACTAAGTGGAATAGTCTGAGTTGGAAGAGAGACCCAAATGGATCATGGAGTCCAACTCCTGCCTGGCTTCTCATGGGACCATCCAAAAATCAGGTTCTGGATTCCAAACTTGGAATGCTGTCTTATTTTCCCATACCTCCTGAAATAAACCCATCATGGAGGGGTGACTCTGGAGGCCTAATAGGAACCAGGTCACCAAGAGCTGAGCTCATCTCTAAAGAAACTGTTTGGAGGTTGAGGATCACTTTCCTTACCTGAAATGAACAGGTCTGACCAGGTCTGCTGGTGCTCCTGGAAAAGATCTTCCACCCCCATCTTCATCACCTCCAGCATCTCTTTCTTGGCCGACTCCCTCAGCTTGCTGAAGGTCTCCTCCAGCCTGGAGACGTCGATGGGCTCCGAAGTGTACACCACAGACAGCACGGTTTCATCAAAGGTAGACTTGGGTGCCACCTGCACCCGGCTCACGAGCTTCTTAGCAGCCACCACCATCAGCACCACTTTGGGGCTGCCGGGCAGCAGCAGACGGCCGGAGGAGAGCAAGAACTGCCTCTCCTCCACCTTCTCTAAGCTGGTAGCGAAGCGGGCGCCCAGTGAAGGTGCCGAAGCCGGTGCCGAGGCCTCGAAGGTGGCCACCCGCTCTGTCGGGTTGGCGATGCGGATGCGCTGCAGGTAGAGGTGCGGCCGGCTCCGATGTGCCACCACCTCCTCCCGCACGGTCACACACTCCCCGGCTCCTCCCGTCCCGGCTCCCATCTGCACGCACCGCACCCTCCGCACCGCCCCGTCCCGCAGCGCCGCCTGCACCGCCCTCGCCTCCCCGCGCCCTCCCAGCGCCCTCAGCCGCACCAGCGCCGGATACTCGGTGAGCAGCGCCGGGCCTCCAACAGAGCCCGCAGCCGACACCCAGAGGCGGCCGGCGGCTACATCCAGCAGCACGAAGCCGTTACCCGCCAGCGCCAGGCTCGGCCCCGTCCCCCCGCCGGCCTCGTCCTCGGGCAGCGGCAGCGCATCGCCGCGCTCCACCTGAGCCCTCCAGGGCCCCGCTGCCGCCTGCACACACAGGGCGGCGGCACCGCGAGGCTCCGCTCCCCGCCCGGCTCCGTGCAGCGCCCGCCCGGCCCCCAGGTACCAGTAGGCGACGAGCAGGACGAGCAGCAGCAGCAGCAGCCGCCGCGCCCAGCTGCTGGACAGCAGCCCCGGCAGCCCCTTCAGCCGCTGCTGCAGCCACATGGGCGGCACACACGGGGCGGCACACACACACCCGGCCCGGCCTCGGCGCCCCACCGGCCGCTTCCCGGCCCCTCACGCCGCCATTGCCGCCGGGCGGAAGCTCCGCGCCGTACGGCAACCCCGCAGCGCTCGGCGGCGCTTTGCGATATTTTGCGACAGTTGTGGCGTCGCGCCTTCTCAGCGCTTGGCGGGCGGCCCGGCCACACCTCAGAGCGGCCCGGCCCGGCTGCGATTAACACAGTCGCTGTGTCTGTGGTGAATTCAGTGGTGGAAGCGGCTCGGAGCGGACCTCAGGCAGTTTGCCGTCATATTAGTGCTCATTGATTCCCGTTAGCACAGCGCGTTGTGTTCCAGCCGTGTTTTCACCCTGTGGGGTGGGCGCAGCGCTGCGGCCCGCGGGGATCATCCAGCCCGACTGTTGTATTGGGCTGCGGTGGAGCTGGATGGTGACAAACGGGACGATCGTCATGAAGATGATCAGGGGCTGGAGCAGCTCCACTATGAGGACAGGCTGAGGGAGCTGGGTTTGTTCAGCCTGGAGAAGAGAAGGTTGCGGGGTGACCTCATTGCAGCCTTTCAATACCTGAAGGGAACCTACTCCCTAAACTCTTGGAAAGGGCTGACAATAGCAGGACACGGGGAAATGGTTTTAAGTTAAAAGAGGGAAGATTTAGGTTGGATGTTAGGGGGAAGTTCTTCACTAGAAGAGTGGTTAGGTCCTGGAACAGGCTGCCCAGGGAGGTTGTGGATGCCCCGTCCTTGGAGATGTTCAAGACCAGGTTGGACGGGGCCCTGGGCAACCTGATCTAGTAAAGGTGTATGTTTGGTGGCCCTGCCAGGCAGGGGGGTTGGAACTACGTGATCCTTGAGGTCCCTTCCAACCCGGGTCATTCTGTGATTCTGTGAGGTGAGGATCTGCGCCATTCCTGCTCCCTCCAGCAGCTGTGTGCCAGCAATGAGAGCTTCCCATCTGCTTCTCCAGATGTGAGCACCATGGGCCAAGGAAAACGTTGGACTCCATCGCAGCTCTGAGAGACAGTAGCAAACTGTGCAGAAACTCTGCGAGCTGGATTGAAGTGTGAAATTCCTTCCTAGCGCAGGGAGCAGCTCAGCAAAAGAACAGAGGGGGTGGCACACTGTGCTCTGTAAAAGTAACTGGAAAGATCTCAGCCCTCCCAGCACAGAGGTTGGGTGTGTTGTGAGTCTGCCTTTATAAGCTGAGCTCTGCTCTGTCGGGCTGTTAGGAAGTTGCAGCTCTGCTCAGAGCACGTGTTGCACGTACTCACAGGAACATCTGCACTGGCAGCTGCTTCTGTTTAAAAAGACAGGCAACAAATCCAGCCTGAGCACACAGAGCAGTGCAAGCATAGGAAGGGGAAAGAAGTGTGCTGTGCTGGCTGTAGAATGCAAACAAAGCTGTCAGATAGGAATAGATGGAAGGTGGTGATATTAATGATGCATTCACAGCCCCTAGACCATAAAACAGCTTTCATTTGAGAATGGAGAGATTGGACAGCCTTACAATGAGAAACTTAATATTGCTATGACTCTATAACCAGAGCTGCAGCACTTTGAGCTTTGAAGGTGAGAGCTGAACACCAATGCTGTGGCTCCCACCTGAAGCTGATGATTGATCAGGAGCTTCCAAAGTACGGCAGCAATGTAAAGTGAAAGTGATTTGGGTCTGTTTCAGTTAGTGAAGCTGGCAGCATTGAAAAATGAAGTGTCTTGAAATCACCATCTCAGAGAGAACTGGTATTTCATTGTATTTCATTGGGTTGTTGCCTCAGTTCAGCATTTGAGCTTCAGAACTGCTGTGTTTGCCCAGCAATTAGCACCATTCATTTTGCCTGTTCTCAAAGTTAGGCAGAACAAACTAGAAAATCATGTGGATGCAACAAGAAATCCCAGCACAAGGACAGTGAAATGTAAGAGAAGTGAATGTAGCAGCAGAAAAGTAGCACAGCAAATCACGGCAGCAGATTTTGTATTCCAGAAAGAAACAGATGAGATACCAGATGAAAAGAAGGCATTTGATAAGGGCTCCCAGCGCCCCGAGCTGTGCTTAATTTCTGCTGTGTATTTTGTAACGCTTAATGACTGCGTGAAGCTCAGCCCAGCACAGACTGAAGCCGGCCGGAACATCAGCTCCCGCTCGCCCACGTTAGCTGAACGTGTTTAATTAACGCTTGGTTGCCGTACAGCTGAGCAGCGTCCCACACACCCCACGTGAAGTCAGCGGTGGCTGCACGACCCGACCCGCAGCAGGCACCGCTGTCACATCGCATCGCACAGCCCTCGGCCCCAGCGCTTCCTGCTGCCTCTCCCGGCTCCGGCCCAGCTGCCTCCGCGCCTCTTGCGGGGGCCGGAGCGGGGAGGAGGAGCCGCTTCTCCCCCCTCCACCTCTTCCTCCGCCCGTCCCCGCCGGGCGGGTCTGGTGCGTGGCAAAGGCTCCGGCAGCCCCGGAGCTTTGTGGAGCCGCCGTCCGCCGGGTCTGTGCGGAGCGAGGCAGCGCCTGAAGCCGTCCCGTAGGCAGTGCCTGCAGCCGGTGTCAGTTCTCGGAGTGGGATCCAGGCGGGGAAGTCGCCTCCATGGTGCCCCCGGCGGTGCTGCTGCCCTGGGTGCTGCTGCCGCTGCTCGGGGTGCAGGGTGGCAGCGGCTCCAAGCAGGAAGGTAAGGGGTAGCGGGGAGCTGCGGGTCGGAGCGGGTTGCGTGGGGAGTTGGAGGCCGAGCTGGTGCTGCTGCTACCGCCTACAGCTTCCCAGGGCAGCTCAGAGGCATTGGCCGACTCGAGGCCAATGCTCACTGTATTATCTGAGCTCCTGGGTGGCACCCAGAGCCTGCTGCTGAGCCCTGAGTTGGTTGCTGCTGTGGGTGCTCTATGCACGTGCTTCCTGGGTTCCTCAGTTATCAGACAGGCACTGGCTGCTCAGAGTTGTGTGAGGATGGATAACATTTTGGGCTGATAAAGTCCCATGGCTGCATCCCAGCTGGGTCAGCCCTCGTTGCTTTTGAACTTACACAGGTCAAAAATTAGGTAACAGAGTGATCCCAACACTGATATCTCATCCTGAGATCCACGGTGCTCCTAAAGCATCCTTGTATCTCTGCGTGTATCCCTGGTGCACGCTCTGAGGAGTAATTGGTACAACAGCGGGGAATTAGGGAAGCCATTGAGTGTCAGCCAGGCTGACAAAGAGATTCACACGTTGTCACTCTGCCAAGATGTTTGGATAATTATCTCTGTCTTCATTAGAGAAGTGGCAATGAAGAGGAGATTTCATCTTGTTACCTAGAATATTACTTTTGATATGGTTAACACGTACCCATGGAGCATTGTAGCTGTACCAGTACAATGCAAGCAGTGTCACTGCAGCACTTAGGATAAACTTCCCCAGAGCAATGTGAGAATAGTGATACCATCTTCTCCCTCATAAGTTCTTTTAATTCTCTTCAGAAGCTTCAGGCTTAGTTATTGGTGGTTTTCAGTTGGATTGTTACCTAAAAACTTTGGGAAATGAATATTTAATTAAATCGTGCACTTGATTTTTCTATTTGACCCCAGTATCAAAAGTATTTTCTTGGACACCATCTTTACAGGAAGCTGCACGATGAGCTTCCACGGATCGTAGCCTGGGGATAAATTCATTCCATGTCCTGAGCTGCAGCTGTGCTCTCCCTGCAGAGTCAAGGCAGCAATAAACAACTGTACAGTTTCTTATTGCTGAAGTCGTCGCTGTTTTTTGCTAGCTTGTAAAACTCAGAAACCCCAATCATTTCACAGTGATGTTGGTATCAGACTTTCCTTACTAAGACTTTGTTCCTTTAGGATGATTGGCATCTGTAGTGTTCAAACAACAGAAGTGTTAAATGTCCTTTTTTATCCATTTACAGATGGCAAAGTAGAGGGACAGCAAGACTGATTCCTTGTTGCAGAGTGGTACAGTCCAGCTGCCCTGGTTCCTAGTCCAGCACATCCTTCATTGAACCACACTGTGTTTGTATTTTGCAGTTGTGCCATTATTAAATGTATTTCTAATTGTCGGTGTGGCCCGAAGAGTCTTTGGGTGCAGCTTCTGGGTGTCAAAAATAACTTTTATATGGGAAACAGGGAAGCACGAGACTGTTTTTTGGAGGTTTAAAAGTCCCTCCATGTGATGGTAGAATGAAGAGGGCTCAGCTGCACCAGTGTTCAGCACAATCATTAGGAAAGAGAAAAAGGGGTTAAAGGAGTAGGAGTGGAGGCAGCATAGCTCAGCACAGCGCCTCAAACACTGGGCTGAAGGAATGTCTCTTGGGATGGAAAGCTTTTGCTACTGCACAGATTGCTCAGAAGAGAAACTGAACTGAGTGTCTCTTCGAGTCCTACCCCCACAGAACAGCAAGGAGGAGGGGATCTGTAACCAGGAGCTCAGGTGCTGAGGGTAGCACTTTCTGTGCTGGTTCTCCATGCACCAATGGCTTCACACGCTGCACAGCAAAACCTTTTCTGTCTTAGAAACATGACACCGCTTCCTGTGCATCCAGGGGAGCTTTCTGCTCCGGCTTCTGCTCCAGCAAACTTTTGGCACTGGTATTGAACAACATATAAGCAGTTGGTTGCTTTCTTGTGTGGTGGCACAAAAAATACATTATTGGTTTAATTGGAAATACCTGAGTATTTAGGCCAGACTAATTACGTGGCAGTCAGGCTCTTTTCTTCTGTCCCTGTGATATGCTTTTTCCTCTCCTTTCAGGTCTGATGTTTGTCTTGACATTCCTTTTTGACAGGCCTGCATTTGCCCCCCTCCTCATTGGCACTAGGAGAGATTTTCTCAGAAACTGCAAGCTCAGAGCTAGCAAAGCTGCCATGGTTTTCTTCATGCCATTGTGGAGCTGGAAACGCTGATGGCTTTAACACGTTCCCCGAGGAAAGACATATTTTACTCATTTATTTGCACCCTGTGACTGAGCAGGGCACAAAGAACTGCAGCGTGCTGCAGGAGCTGGATTAGGAATGCACTTCATACAGCTAAAAATCTGCCTTTGAAGTTGTGCTTATGCAGGATTCATTTTCCTTTGTTTATCGCTCCCTTTGTGCATAGATGACTAAAGAGATGCAGTTAGATCTGACCTCATTGCTGACTGTTCTCAGTCTCTCTGTGTTCCGATGCAGGTAAAAGGCTTTAGGAATTTCTTTGGGACTGTTCTCCTTCATCCCAATCTGCAGCTTCTACCTTGACTTTGTCAGCTCTGCCTGGGACCCCTCTCGGCTCCCTCTTCTCTAAGGTCAGTCAGTACCAGTTTGGGTGCACTGGGAGGATTCATCTGGTAGATCCATTGAAAAAGATGATTATTCCAAGAGAAGCCTGATGAAGCCAAGAGAACAGAACTTCAGGTTTTCCTGGTATTCTCTGATGTTAAAATCAGATGGTCAGGATTCATATTTAAGCACCATTGCCAGAGCCTATACAAATTCCTGCTTGGGTGACTTCCAAGTGGGCATCTATCAGTGGTTCTCCTTTTTTTCCTCCACATCGTAGAATCACAAGGTTGGAAAGGACTGATGATTCTTCATGAAAGAACAGAATTTCAGCTTTCCGATGAAGCGCATAAACCCCACTCCATACATTACATTTTCTTTATCCATCTCCTTACACACACAATAAAATTGTATCTTTATACCATCTCCCCTTTTATACTCAGGATCAAGTTCTGATCTGAGCTGCACAAATACAAAGGCAGAAAAACAGTCTTGCACTTTGGGGTTGTTGCATCCATTGCTGACATTTCTGGGCACCTTTGCCATGTTCTGTCCTCTGTGATAGTTTGTTCCTCCAGTAAAACAATAACTACATCCATGCTTTCTTTTTTTTTCCCCTCTCTCTGAGTCTCTGATGAGTCGCTGCCAAGAAAATCCAGGCAGCAAATAAGTAGGATTTGAAGCTGTTTTCTTTCTGGGGCTGAAGCTTTGTGGGCAGTGAGAACACCTATAGCGCTTAACATTGTACAGGGTAGAGATAATTGGGTGAGGTGTAAGCAAGCTGTTTGCTTCTCAGCAGGATGTGGTAGCTCCATGGCTAGGCTGCCTCCCTTGCCTGTTTTATAATGGAACTGGGCAGCTATTCGTGTTTTACAGAGCAGACATTACCTTTGTCCACCAGCAGCAGTGACAGAGGGTAGGTTGGGACTCCTGGATTCTATTGCTGGATTCATAACCAGCTTCAAGTATGATGCTGGGAAAGTCCAGTGGTGGGATTGTACTCCTGTTGACTTCCTGTTGTCAAAGCCATGAAGTGCCTTTAAGTCCAATGATCCTCACCTTAGCTCTGTGTTGTGAGAGGAAAGCATTTTTGCTAAGTGTGGAAGAGCAGGTTTTGAAAACAATACTAGTTGATGATGTGTCTCCTTTGCTTTCTCCTGCATGCAGATAACCTGCTGGTTCTGACTGTTGCCACCAAGCAAACCGAGGGATATCGACGCTTTAGAAGATCAGCCCAGTTCTTCAACTATAAAATCCAGGTGATGGCCGGCAGCCTCAGCGGTGGTTGGTCAAAGCAAGTTTTGAAGTGGGCACTCCTAAGAGTGTGGAGTGGGTGAGACTTGTCCACAAAACAAACCAATCTTAAGATTGGACATATCTACTCAGCTGAAAATTGCTGTCACTGTGGACATTTGTGCAGCAGTCTTTCTTATTCCATCCCCAGTGGTGGTTTGAGATGAGGTCTATAACTCCTGCTCAGTGCAGCTCCGTGACACTTTTCTGTTGCAGTTCTGAAGCACAGCAGAGATCAGGACGCTCCCATCCCTGATGCTGGAAGTGCTGTGTCACTGTGCTGCGTGTTACTCTGACTGTCCATCTAGTTCCAAGGCTGACATGTATGCCTAGTCTGTCCTGGTGTTCCTGGTTTTGTGCTGGGCTTTAACAGGGCAAGTGAAGCTATGAAGTCAGGTTCTTTCTTGTGATCCTTGCTGGGAAAATGGCCCGTTGAATATACCCTGTGTCTGTCATCCTTAGGTGCTTGGGCTGGATGAGGAGTGGAAGGGTGGAGATGACAAGAAGCCAGCAGGAGGTGGGCAAAAGGTCCGTCTCTTGAAATCAGCTTTGAAGCAGCATGGAGATAAGGAAGACTTGATCATCCTTTTCACAGAAAGGTAGTGGGTCAGAAATTATTTGTCATTAAATGAATCAGATGGTTGTTTGGACAGAAGAAATTAACTGTGAAGTAAATTGCTTCTGGAAGGTGCATACAGACCTGTTTTATGCCCCTGAATTCTTTACGGTCACCTGGGAGTTGCGCAGAGCTGCATTCGTGGCAGTTGGGAAGGCCTGACCAAAATGGGCTGATCCCAACTCTTATATAATACAAAATATGATAGTATTATACCTGCTTTTTTTTTTTTTTTTTTTTTTTTTTTTGCCAGGGTGGAATTTGGCTGCTCCTATTTCCAGAGAAAAGGCAATTTCTCTGAATTCCTGTAGTGGAATCTATTATTTTTTTTTAATAGGGTGAATCCTGAGAGCCAGGAATTGGTCTGCCAGAGATATGTGGGAAAGGAAAAGAATAGTTTGTAGTCTCACTGTCCTTTTCTGTGCCCAGCAACAGGCATGGCTGGGATACTGGCGTCTGTCTCCAGCTCCCATGGCAGGGAGATCATCTTTGCAGCTCTGAGTGTCTACGTGCATTTAGAGGTTGAGAATGATTCATCTCTGGAAGTCAGAACGCTTTTACTCACCAAGAGTGGGTTCATAGTTTGGACACCCTCTTGTAGAAAACTCAAAGCCTCATTCTGTGAGCACTGCTTTGGAATGAGTGAGTTCTATTGAGTACTGAAGTGAGAGCAGCTGGAGTCCAGCATGCAGTGACTGCTGTCTACTATAGGTCCCTCTTGAAGATTTGCAGAGCTCCATGGAGAATGGCAGGATGCCAAAGGATTTAAAAGGCATAATCTATGGGTTTGTTTAGTGAAGGAAGGAGTGTGGGTATAAAGGAATGGCAGAATAAATCTTAATGAGCGGGGGCACCAGGGCTTCGCAGTTGCAAATTGGGGAAGAGAAGAAGAGATCTGCATGTTTTGTGACTTGGAAGATTTGGTTTTCTTATCAGTGAGAACTTTGTAAGCATGAGTGTAAGTTACCTCAAGATATTGTGGAATCTTCTCCAGTGGAAAGTAACATCTTCCCCTGTATGAATAGGACTTCAATTTAATTATCTGTAATTATGACAGAAATATAATACTGTAAAGCAGAACTAAAAGAAGGGGATTCCTGATAAATCAGCTGTTTCTAGGAGCTTTTTGTACTGGTGTGTTTTTCTAACTCCATCCCTTTCCCTTTCTGTCCCATACTTTGCTTGTCTTTTACTCTAGCTATGATGTACTCTTTGCATCGGGCCCCACGGAACTGCTGAAGAAGTTCAAACAGGCCAAGAGCAAGGTGGTCTTCTCAGCAGAGAACTACATCTACCCTGACAGAAAGTTGGAAGCCAAGTACCCTCCAGTGCGAGATGGAAAACGCTTCCTGGGTTCTGGAGGTAAGAATCAGAACCTTCAGCTTCTGCTGTAGCTCTGCTGCATCACAGGGTGCAATAGGACTTGTGTGTGAAAAGAGTGAGAGTATGGTATGCATAAGTCCTCAACTTTTTCTGGTTACCTGGGTTGAAATACCTCCCCATTTTTGTTCCTGCAGGCTTCATAGGTTATGCTCCAAACCTGAAAAAGCTTGTAGAGGAGTGGAAAGGAAAGGACGATGACAGCGACCAGCTCTTCTACACGAAGATCTTTTTGGATCCAGAAAAAAGAGTATGTGTGGTTAAGCTCTTCCTGTGTGGTATCCCTGTTGATTTTAAAAGACGTCACGTTGCCCCAGAATGATTGCTGTGACTTCATTACATGGAAAAAGCGAGTAGGATGGCCACTTATCTGTTTTCCTTACAAAAATTCGCATTATAGCAACTACACCCTTGGGAAAGCTTTGAAAGGAATAGCCCCGTGTCCTGGCTTTAGCTTCTGTCGTCCTTGCTCTGCATTATGCAGTGCCAGCTGTCACTGAGGGAAGTCACAAATGCGTGGGAATTAAGAAGTGAAACTGTAACAGTGAAGTCAACAGGGATCTTTAGAAATAGGAAAGTGCTTTTAGATCAGCTGGAGCAGCTGCACTTTTTTACCTCCCCAAATCTGAATGTGACTCATGACATTTTAACGTGAACAGTTGAGCAGTCCCTTTAATATTCTCATCTGCATTTCTGGCCCCGTGCCATACAAGGGCTGAGTAATTCCACTAACTTGGCATTCAAGACAGCGGATGTTAGCACCCTGCTGTCCTTCCCAGTAATCAGCCTTTATAAATGCCTGGAGGGACACTGAGCTCTGCTAAGTCAGAGCTGGGTTTTTTAGTCCAACAAAAATCTAGTCAAAGCGTGATTTGTAGCAGGGGGTAAAACAAAGATTGCTTAAGCTGGACTTGCACCCTTATGTTCTGGTTTGACAGTGGTACCTGAGCCCTTACCTGAGGTGACACTGGCCCTGTGGATAGATGGCAAGAAGCTGTCTAGACAGCAGATGTTTTTGTTCTCTTGGCATTCCTGCTTATTACACATGGATTTTACGTGACCATGCTGCAAGTGTGCTTGCAATGTGCCGCAATGGCACACCCGGATTAGTATTTAAAACGTTTATTTGTATGGTTTTGCTGAGTACGATGTGTCAAAGTTGTTCTCAGAAATGGTGAATTTTCTCAGTTTCAACTGAAAATAAGGATCTGAGAATGTTTTGGGCTTCAAGCTTGGGAAGTATGGAAATGGCTATAGAAATGTGATATATCTTTGTTCAACATGTGAAGAACAGATAACTGCTTGTGCTCTAATTACATTTATTCATCTCATTCTTTTAAAGGAGAATATCAACATCAGTCTAGATCATAGAAGTCGGATCTTCCAAAACCTAAATGGAGCATTAGGTGAGATGGGAGGAAGCTCATTTCTTCTTGGAATGTAACTGCGTGCTGACACCAGAAATAATTTTGTCTTGTGGCTGAAGGGATTAAATTTCAGAAATTCCTGTCCCTGCAGAACAAGCCCCAGCAAAAAGCCTCTGCAGAGTTCTGGAATTAATTTGCAATTCCATTGCGACCAACTGGGTTCTCACTGCACTTCCCTTTTCACTTGGGGAATGCAGGTCAAGCTGTCCATCTTACACCTTGCCACTTTGATCTCCAAGCATGTCGGATTACATTAGCCTTAGAGATTGAGAATGGGAGGCACTTTGCTGCAAGTAACAACGCATAGCACTGCCTAGGGCTTGCCTTGTCTTTCTGCTTCAGAACAATGTCTGGAATGCCATAAAAGGTGAGATGAAGCCAGATACAGCCTTTGAGTGTGCATTTGACCCATAACAGGCTTCTAGTCAGCTGATTGATTTTGCCAGTCCCTGTCAAAGTGATTAACTTATACTGAGATTACTGCCAGATGTTTGGAGTTTATTATTTTGCACTACTCTGTCTTTATTTCAGCCAGGTGGAGTTTATTATTTTGCACTACTCTGTCTTTATTTCAGCCAGGTGAAAAATGACAATGTTATATTTTTTTTTGCTTCTGTACTCATGATAACAGCAAGACTAGAGCTGGGATCTGAGCTTAGCTTGTTTTGCAAAGAATTTTGTGTGATTGCACTGATGCCTTCAGTGATAACTGCCAGGAGGGCAGAACTCTGTCTGGGTCAAAAAGGAGAGGCAGCAGGTGCAGAGTGTGCAGAGGTGAGAAGGCTCTGAATCCTCTCTGGTCATCAATTGCTGTTCCTTACTTTGGAGTTTGTCAGTGCCAGTTTTGAAATACTGTTAAAGCGTGGCTTCCCAGTAGAGGGGCATGATCATCAGCCCAGTGAGCTACATTCATCGTCCAGCTTCACAGAATCCAGTTCTATGCTATCATCTTTCAGCACCTGTTGAGTAGAAATGGTGTATGGTGCTGCTAATTTTTATAAATGCCTTCTTCTGATAATGTGATGACAATGTCATTTCCAGATGAGGTGGTTCTGAAGTTTGAAAACGCACGAGTGAGAGCAAGAAACTTGTTATATGACACTCTACCTGTAATAATTCATGGAAATGGGCCCACCAAGGTAAGTGGGTGTCCTAAGAAAAAGATTCAGTATGTATTTGTTCCAAAGTAACCCTTTAGACTTGTTTGTATCAGGTTGCTGTATTCCTGTATGACTTTCCCTGTGTACATTTATACTGAGAGACAATTAGTGCCCCTGGTCCATAGCAACAAGATGGGTCTGGTTCAAAAATTGATGTGCAATTAGGCCCTGAGACTGTCATACTACAGGTTTGTTAGCCCAAAGAGAAGAGAAATTAAGTTCTACTGAAATGTGATCTTTGAAGATCTTCCTCTGTCCTGTAATGTTTAACATGACAAATTCCCTTCTGCAGCTGCAGCTGAACTACTTGGGAAACTACATTCCTCAAATATGGACATTTGAGACTGGCTGTACCGTGTGTGACGAAGGTCTGCGCAGCCTCACAGGTATTAAGGTAAGGCTGATGCTCTCAAGCTTTCCAGACAGGTGTTACAACTACAATGGAATCTTATGTGTCCGATGTTTCTTCTCACTGAGTGTAGGATGAAGCTCTGCCAATGATTCTGATTGGCATTTTCATCGAGCAGCCCACCCCGTTTCTCTCCCAGTTTTTCTTGCGGCTTCTTAATCTCCATTACCCAAAGCAACGAATTCAAGTCTTCATTCACAACCACGTAAGTAAAGTTGGGCTATGACAGTCTTAGCATATGCTGGGAAAGTGTGTGTGTACTTCCTCCCGTATTCTAGTCACCTCTGCAACCTTTGACTACCCTGCCAGGCTTCGCAATCCCTGTACTCATCTGCAGTGGCACCCGTATAATGGATGGATCCAGCTGTAAAGATGTGGAAATGGGAAGAGCTGTTGCTTGTCTGCTTTGACATTCACAAGAGCAGGATGTTGAACAGCCTGAGATGAGTTCATCTCACCTTCTTTTTCTTATTTTAACCTCTTCCATAGGAGCAACATCACTCAATGCAAGTGGACTCTTTTGTTAAGGAGCACAGCAAAGAGTATCTTGCTATGAAAGTGATTGGACCAGATGATGAGGTGGAGAATGCTGAGGCGCGTAACTTGGGCATGTAAGTGAAGATACCAGATGTGATGTCTGGCAGCATCAGTCTGTGTCCAAACTAGAGTTTATTCTGAGGGTCATCACTGTCAAGTGGATGTTTTATGTCTTTCAGTTTCTCTCTTCTTTAGGGTTTGATATTCACTGCATTTCAGTGTGTGCTGTTGGCTACTGAAATGAATGTACTTTTACTATGCCGGCTTTCTGGGTTGTTACATTAAACTCACTTTCCTAACACGTAGACAAAGACCCTTAGAGTACAAGTCCTACTGTTCCATCTCTTGTCTTACTCTGTTCTAGGTGGACGTTGTTGTGACTTTTCTTGTTCTGTCTACAGGGATTTGTGCAGGAAGGATCCTGACTGCGACTATTATTTTAGCCTGGATGCTGAAGTAGTTCTGAAGAACACAGAGACACTAAGGATTCTTATTGAACAGAACAAGTGAGTTCATTGGTCAGAGCAATCATTAAGTCCTTTCACAAAGGAATACAGTGAGCTCTTCTATCACTGAGACATGTAAGGCCAGTGGGTGAGCTGTGCTGGAGATGAAATGTCAGATGTGTGCCTTTTGTTTGGTCCTCTTTTGCTGTGGTTGCAATGACTGAATTTTAGGCAATGGTTGTAAATCATCCCAAATTTGCCTTTAAATAGTCACTGGAATACACTGGGTTCTGAGAATCCGTCTGGATGCAGTCAGATATGAGATTGTAAAGGTATTGACTCTTGCTTATGTGGAACTTTATTCCAACATAGCTTATAGAAGCTCAGGATCTTGTGGTCTGTAAATCTTTTCCTTCACTTCCTGTGCTAACATCCTTTTTCTTTTGTGCTCACAGGTCAGTGATTGCCCCCCTGGTGAGTCGGCATGAGAAGCTGTGGTCCAACTTCTGGGGAGCACTGAGCCCTGATGGGTATTACGCTCGCTCAGAAGATTACGTGGATGTTGTCCAAAGGAGGAGGGTGTGAGTATACAGAGACTTCCTTACTGATGCACCCCCTCAAGTACAAAGCTGGTGCATATTATCATCAAACCAGGGAACCTGGGGCACAGGAGAGGGAAAGAAGTCTGAATCCCCACATAGAAGCTGCTCTTTGTTCTTCCCTGAGCACAGATTTCAGGCAGATTTTATTATGAACCAAGCAAGATGCTGAGAGCCCTAACTATGCTGAAATCATTTCATCGTACTCGTGTGTTTTCCCACCTGTGAATTACAATTAGTCTGTAAAGTCTCATATGAAGCTGTTTAATCTTTGTCAGATTGTCTTCGTAATACTCTAGGTGATCATTGAGTGGAATATTCACAAAGTACAATTGTTGGTTCATTCCTATTCTTGAGGGGCCTTTTTGGGGCAAAAAATGCTGGAAATCAGATCCTGCCTTTTTAGATTGTTCAGTTGTTTTTTTTAAATAATTAGGAAAAAAATATGTTAATCTCTCTGAGAAGAGATTCAAGACATTAATTATGTCCCATGCAGAAACACACAATATCAGTCAATTGCTTTCACAGTTTCTGGCATTTTTACTCTTTTAAAGCTCTGGGCAATATAGATGATTTTTCCTGAAATGACAGCTCCTGTTGGCATGGTTTCTCCCTGCCATTCCAAGTTGGCTCATTTCAGCTGCCTTCCATCCCACTGAGCCCCATAGTTCCTGCCTTATTGCTCTTTCAAATCTTACTCCCCTACCCCTGTGTTTCAGCGGGCTCTGGAATGTTCCCTACATCAGCAGCGTGTACATGGTGAAAGGTAAAGTCCTGCGATCAGAGCTTGACGAGGGAGATCTCTTCCACGGTGGCAAGCTGGATGCTGACATGGCTTTCTGCCACAACGTGCGGAATCGGGTCAGTAAAGGAGAGGGATGCTGGCAGGGGAGAACTGCACATCACTGGGAAATTGTTCACTGCTTTAATTTCACAATTGCTCACAAAAAAAAAGTGAGATGTGGAAACAAAACTTGATTGTTTCCTCTGTTCTGCAGGGAGTTTTCATGTACTTGACAAATCGGCATCAGTTTGGACACATACTGTCTCTGGAGAATTACCAAACAACTCACCTCCACAATGACCTCTGGCAAATATTCAGCAACCCTGAGGTGAGATAACCTGCCTGCTCTGCAGGCTTGGCAGGCTGTGTGGGCTGTGAAGATTTGATGGCCAGCTTTACCAATAAGGAAGGTCCAGACTGTGTGTGATTCATAACATCTGGATTTTCAAAGCACGTGGAGTAATGTGGCACCACTGCGTGACTTTTCTTTGCCCTTCTAACCAGCCCCCTCAGAAATGACTGTTTTCCTTCTCTTTTAATTGGTAGGACTGGAGAGAAAAGTACATCCATGAAAACTACACAGCAGCTCTGAAGGGGAAATTGGTAGAAATGGTAAGAACACATTGCTCGTATCCATCAAAATGAGAGAACACTCGTGTTATCGCTGTTGTCATTCTCTGGAATAAGCAGTTCGATGTGACCTTGTAGTCTTTCAAATGCGGAGGAAACATGACCTTGGAAGTATTTTTAGAGCAAAATCAAAGTCCATCTCCAGCTCTGTAAAGTGGAAGTAGGACACATCAATCAGAAGACAAACTTCTGTCCTTGATGTTCCTTCCCACTTCATCTGACCCTACATACAGTCAGTTTAGTTATATTCCTTTTGCCTCAAGTGCTTGCCTTTATTTCTGCTGCTCTCACCTGTCCACATTCTGCAGCCCTGCCCAGATGTGTACTGGTTCCCCATATTCACTGACACTGCGTGTGATGAGCTGGTGGAAGAAATGGAGCATTATGGCAAGTGGTCCACAGGTGACAATACGGTAAGAAAAACTGGAGCTGTTTAATTTCTAGGTGACAACCTTGTCCATCTATGGTGACAGCAGTGCCTCCTCTAGGAAGGCTGCAGATCCTGCAGCTAAGCCAGGAAACTGGCCTCATTACTGCTAATTTTCCTCTTAATTAACTCCATGTTATTTCCCATGCTCTTGAATGTTAATTAACTTCTCTGAGGCCTTGTCCTATCCACCAGAATGACAGTGTTCAGGCCTTGGATGTTTAGTGATTGCTTGAAATGAGCTTATCATCCTCAAAGTCCTGATAAATAAACTTCATATTATTAGTAATTGCCAGAAAAAAGTGCTTTTTGTTTGTGAAGTCCAAGGTGCCCATCCTCATGTTTGTTGTTTGTTTTGTGGTTCAATTTCAGGACAGTAGAATACAAGGAGGATATGAGAATGTCCCAACTATTGACATCCACATGAACCAAATCGGCTTTGAAAGAGAATGGTATAAGTTTCTTCTGGAATATATTGCACCCATCACAGAGAAACTGTACCCAGGATACTATACCAAGGTAGGTAATACCATGACATCAAAACTCATGGTCAGCTCAGCACCTTCTACAATTGCAGCTGTGTGAAAAGACTACTAGAATCCTCTTGCAATATGCATTCTCTGGTATGGAGGGATGATGCTGAGCTGTGACTTGAATATGCATCAGAAAATAGAGTTTCCCAATAATGTTTTCCTGCGTTATTGTGGTTCTTAGCAGTGAGGTGCAATTTAAAATTGCACCCTATCACAGCCCAGTAAACACGGGCTGCTACAGCTCTGTAACAGACGCTCTCCTTTTTCTTCTCTCCTGCAGACTCAGTTTGAACTAGCCTTTGTGGTCCGCTACAAACCCGACGAGCAGCCTTCTCTAATGCCCCATCACGATGCTTCCACCTTTACCATTAACATTGCTCTGAACAGGGTTGGAATAGACTATGAGGTAAGTTTGCCAGCATGCTGGTGATGAAGCACAGCCTTCTTTATTGATACTTGGCTCCTTCACGCTGAAGTATGTGATTAATGACTGAGTTATGTTGGATTTTTGAGCACATTAGAGCACAATGGATACCCTTTCTCTCACTTTCTGAAGAGCTGCCAAAAGAAGGCAGAGACCCTTTCCCTTAGGTGACTTAACCAAGCTGATGTGTCTCTTGGTCTGTATCTCAGGGAGGAGGCTGCCGGTTTTTGCGCTACAACTGTTCAATTCGAGCTCCACGGAAAGGGTGGACTCTCATGCATCCAGGACGACTCACCCACTACCATGAAGGTCTTCCAACCACCAAAGGAACCCGTTATATCGCAGTGTCTTTTATTGACCCCTAGAGCCATGCTGACAGGAAAGACCTTTCCCTGGCCCCGCTCACTGCTGACTTTGAGTGGAAACAGGGAATAGTGCGGAGAGTCTCTAAGGTGTTGATCAAAGATATAAGACTCCACTGTTGGAAGATCTCCCTCTCTGATACTGCGGGTCATATCTAGAAACGTTGCTGTAGAATTTGGAAGGAGATTTTGTGCCTTCATTTTTGATTCTGCTCTTCATCCGCTGTGTCTTGGAAATGCGATTTACTTGAAGCTTCACGGCTTGGTTGGCTTTACAGAAATGCTTTCTTGGACTGGAAATCCAGCTCTTTGGAGGCAAGTCACAAGCTTTCTCTCCAAGTAGCTGGAATCTCTTTTTTATATCCACAGCATATACAGGACTGGACACTTAGAAAATCATTTCTGGATACTATACCAAACATTATCAGGGAGCTGGCTCCAGGAGTCATAACGGTTACATGTCACACCAGATGAAACTCAGTAGTAAGAGCCTGAAGATCATCTGAATCCTTACCTCTATGCAGTCTTTGGAAACACATCACAGAGTTCAAAGCAGCAGCAATAGCAATGTAGGTGCTTTGTGGTAGTCAATGAAGGCCCATTAATTATACTTTATCTCTGGGATTAGTCTGAAGACATAGAAAAAAGAAATAGCCTCCCTATCTTCTGTTACTGCAGTTTAGGGAGGGCTTCAGTGCTGAATCAGCTCAGCTCTATCCTTGTTAAGATCTACAAGCTCTAATGATGGGTTAACAACCCAGAGGCCCCACTGATCTTTGGCCTCATTCTCCTTCTTAGTGATCATTTGGGTAGTTCCCTTTGCATCCAGCTTGTTTGAGCCATGGTTGTAGAAGAACTATTTTCTGGTACTTAGAGGAAATCATTATTTGGTATTTCTAATATTTGAGATTGCAAACCAAAGCATCCCCTTGGGGCTGAGACCCATAGAAATGAGTGGGTGAGTGCTCAGAGGTTGTGGCAAACCAATAAGGGATAAAAAACTGCCTAGAATTGAGCTGTGGGTAGAGGGGGAGCAGGGAGAAACTATTGTATTGCTGCCTGTGAGAGACCTGCTCTGCTTTTAGACACTATTATGTGTACGAAGGCTGGTTTGTTTCACAGGCAGTACATTCACATTGGGATTGGGGTGGACCCACAGGGCTGCTCTCTGAGGGCTCTTTAGGGTCTCCTTCAGTGCTGTGCATCCACCAGGGGAGAAAAAACAGTTGAAAACGGTAAAAATTCGTGCTGTAACCAAATGAAGAGACTACGGTTGAGAAAACATTGACATGGTGTATGTATTTATTTAGCTTCCCCCCACACACACACTTATTTTATTGTGTTTTTCCTCTGCCCGATACTATGATCGGAATCCGCGCGGAACCGCTTCACACACAGATTCCAACCGTGGAAAGTGGGAGGTGGGGAAATTCGCATTAAACTATTCCCAAACGCTCACTCTGGTTGTGTTTCTTCCACGATGGGGCGGCTTCTCAGAACTACAGCTCCCGAAGCACCCCGGGATTGAGCCCGCCTACCCAGGGGTGGTGCCGGGGGTTAAGATGGCGGCGCTGCGGGAGCGGCCGTGAAGGTGAGCGTTGGTTGCGGGCTGTGATGGCGGCTCCTGTGAGGGGTTCGGGGCTCTGAGGTGGCGGCCGCGCTGTGGGGGAGAACGCGCTTCCCGCCCTTTTTATTGGCGGGAATCCGCCGTTCTGTGAGGGCCGAGTTCGAGGCCTGCGCCTCCCTCTGTCGTAGGGAGGGCGGCTGGATTCGGAGTGAGGGAAGGAGCTGTGGTGGAACGGCGCTGTTCGTGTTCTGGAGGGGCTCGAGTTGACCATGTCCGGCTTGTGAGAGCGAAACACATCCTAAAAGTAAGCGGGGAAGGGAGGGAGTGATCCCTGGGAAGGGAGATGGGAGTGATCCCTTGGAAGGGAGGAGGGAAGGTGGGCTTTTATTCTTTCTAGATATTTGAGTGACTTCTAAGTGTGGGAATTAGAAACGTTCCTTGTGGAATGATCTTTAGAACGTGTATTATCTAGTTCTCAGTATGCATCTTCTGTCTCCCAGGGGTCTGTATTGAGATACACCTTTATCAATATATATTTTATATATGTGTGTACCCTTATGCCGTAAGGGCATGCACATTGGGATCAAGATCAGCAATTTGCTGATGGCACCACACTGAGCACTGCAGTTGACAGGGCAGAAGGAAGCGATGCCCTCCAGAGGGATCCTGGTAGGTGAAAATCTGAACATGAACCAGCACTGTGTGATGGCAGCCCTGGAGGCCCACACACAGAACAGCATCCTGGGCTGCTGCAGCAGATGGGTACCAGCAGGATGAAGGGATTTTCCTCCTGCTCTCTGCTTTTGTGAGGCCCCAGTTGCAGTTCTGCACCCAGGCCTGTGGCCTCCAGCAATGGAAGGATGTGGGGCTGTTGGGGGGGGATCCAGAGGACGGCTGTGAGGATGCTCAGAGAGCTGCAGCACCTCTTCTATGGAGAAAGGTTGGAGGAGTTGGGCTTGTTCAGCCTGGAGAGGGCTCCAAGGAGACCTCATTGCTGCATTACAGTAATTGAAGGGAGCTTATAAACAGGAGAGAAGTGAACTTTTTACACAGGTAGTCAGTGATAGAACAAGGGGAAGTGGTTTTAAGCTAAGAGAGGGAAGACAAGTCTCTCTCGCTGCTGCCCGGAGCTGTGGGAGCCCCGTCCCTGGAGGTGCCCACATCCATGGATGGGCCCTGAGCAGCCTGAACTGGTGGGGAACACCCTGTGCGTGGCAGGGTTGGAACTGAGTAATCTCTGAGTTCCTTTCCAGCCCAACCATTCTATGATTAATCATCAGACACTTGGTTGTGTGGCTGTTAGGCCTCAGTGAGTCCCATTTCCTTACTGATTTTTTTCCCTATAGCGCAATGTCCCTGTTGTTTACTCGTTCCAAGTCAATAGTTGCAGTGAAGAAGGATAAAAGACACATGGCTGAGGTCAATGCTTCTCCACTCAAACATTTTGTCACTGCAAAGAAGAAAATCAATGGCATCTTTGAGCAACTGGCCGCATACATCAATGAGAGCTCCTCATTCCTGGAGGGTAAGTTGAGCTGAATGGTGCTTTGCCTGCACGTTGTTCCCAAGCAACACACCAAAGCCCTCATTTATTTATAAATACGTATCTCTGTATATGTCAGTATTTGTATGAGGGACTGAAAATTATTGTAGTGAATTTGAGTGAAGTTTAGGCCTCATATTTCAAAGCTGATTTACGTTGGTAATGTATGAAACCAAGCTAGTTAGTGGGCTCCATTGTTTCTGGGGAAGGTTATTTCTATGTGTTTTGTTTTTAAAATGAACTATTTGAGGCTCTTTTGCTTGTGTGCATATAATCCTTTCAGTATTCTTGCTTAGACACGTCATTGCCAGTGACGTGGAACACAGAGTAATTGGCTTTACAGCTTACAATGCAGAGAGAAGGTTTTTAAGGGTGCTGGGATGTTTGAAGCATTGGATGCGTTCTGTTTAAGGCGGTCATGAGGATAAAGAATGGTTATTAGATAAAGAGACTGGTAGATAAATGCTGCTGGGTGTAACTGCATGCTTCAGCATGACCTGTCTGAACTGTGAGATACAGATAAGCATTTGGTTGTGTGTGTTAAATTATGGGGAGGTGTTTTACCCAGTACTGAGGCAGATCGCTTCAGGGATTCAGGGACATGATGTGTTTTGATTTTTAGAAACACACAGGAACGTGGAGCTTGATCCTGTCACCACAGAAGAGCAGGTATTGGAAGTCAAAGGCTACTTGTCAAAAGTCAGTGGCATTAGTGAAGTGCTGGCGAGGCGACACATGAAAGTGGCTTTTTTTGGAAGGTAAGTCGAGTGCTTACATTGCCTACACTCCCTACTGGGTAAAGAAACTTGCATCTTTAGGATCATAGCCAAAAATGTATTTATAGAAGCATTAGTGCTCCAGCTTCTGGATGCAACGTGTGGCACATGTCCCTGGTTCTAGTATTTGTGTGAATGGGACTCAAATACTGTAGAACATAATCTATTTAGAAGGAAAAAAAAAAGGGTTCTTTTTTAAGTTGTCTGTAGCAAATGAATTGTTAGTGCTTCTGGAGCTGTTTTGGTTTAGATGACTTGTTCTGAGCTCAGAAGCCCAGCTATGCTGTTCTTTAATCTTGCTTCAGGACGAGCAATGGGAAAAGCACTGTGATAAATGCCATGCTATGGGACAAAGTCCTTCCTTCAGGAATTGGGCACACCACTAATTGTTTCCTGCGTGTAGAAGGGACTGATGGTCATGAAGCTTTCCTTCTTACTGAAGGCTCGGAGGAAAAGAAGAGCGTTAAGGTACAAATTCCTTCAGCATAAGGTACAGGAGAAGAGCTGTGCTCCAGTGCCAGAGAAGGAGACAAGAAAAAGAAAATGAAAGCACTGTGAATAGATTAATAGTTCCAGACTATATTCATTGAAGGAGCAAAGATTAACAGCAGGTTATCAATGAATGTAGGAAGGGAGGAGTGAAGCAAGCTATGGTATGAGACCTCGTTATATGTGGAAGATGATATGTTGTAGTTGTGCTGACAGGGAATTGGAATGATGACTCAGGAAATTCTCAGCTCTGTATGACTGACCAAAGTTACAGCCTTCCTGATAGTTCCTCAGCTGTACTTGATGGGAATTCTTCTTATAAACTCTTTTTGGGTGGTTGTCTTTTGGCTGGGGAAACTCAAGGTGTGGAAAAACTCTTGGGGAGATAATAATTCCACGTTGGGTTTTATCCTAAATTGTCTGTGACCAGTTTGAAGGGGGGAGATAATTGTCTTGGCGTATGTGAAATGTTTTTATGTATATCTACATATGTGTGTATGTATTTATTATTATTATTATCAATAGACAGTAAACCAGCTGGCTCATGCCCTCCATCAAGATGAGCTTCTGAATGCTGGCAGCCTAGTAAGCGTGATGTGGCCCAATTCCAAATGTTCTCTCTTGAAGGATGACCTAGTGCTCATGGACAGGTGAGAATATCTGTCTTTCTTTTCCTCTTTACCACAGATTGCTTGGTATTCAAATACGAATTTAGCAGACATCAAGGAATGTGACCTTGTTTTAATCTGTGACAGTGACTAAAGTCCTTTCCTGTAGTTAACAGCCACAGTTTACCTTGATTTGTCCTTTTAGTTTGCAGTCTGCAAACTGAAACCTCAAAGCAGTGTGGCTCAGACACAGAAAATAGTGCCCTGCGTAGCCAAAACAAGTCTCATACTAACTTTTTAAAACATATTTTTGAATTTTCCACGTAATAATATTGTCTCTTCTCTTCCTGCTCTTAGCCCTGGCATTGATGTAACCACAGAGCTGGACAGTTGGATTGACAAGTTCTGTCTGGATGCTGATGTATTTGTTCTGGTGGCAAATTCCGAATCAACGTTGATGCAAACTGTATGTTCAGGTTCATTTAATAGCGGTCAGTGAATATGGCTGAAAGTTGAAACGTGCTGACAAACTAATTTAAGAGGTTGTATTCCATTTTGCACAGGAGAAACAGTTCTTTCACAAGGTGAATGAACGTCTGTCTCGACCCAATATATTTATTTTAAATAACCGCTGGGATGCATCTGCCTCTGAACCAGAATACATGGAAGAGGTTTGTGACTTAAATTCCTTCTCTTTGCCTGGAATCCATTATAGAGACCATTTTGACTCTTGTCCTTGTGAGTAGAATCATGAAGTGTTAGATGTGGTTGTTTTAGTTTGTTTTTTTATTACTGTGGTGTGGAAACTAGAGGGAGTATAGGCTAGTGGTCACAGCATGGCTCTGGAGATTTCTGAAGTGGAAACCAAGAACTTCACTGGGCAGTTTGTAAATTAGATGACTTGGATGACTTCTGGAAGATTTTATAGACTGCAAAGTTGTTTTCTTACTCTTTCATATTAGAAACTTAGACCAGCAGAGGGCATCTGGGTGCCTGATCTGATTTTTGAGATGGAGCTTAAAGTGGCTGTACCTGCACACAGAGCTGTTCCTGTTTATCCCTCAGGTGCGTCGGCAGCACATGGAGCGCTGCACCAGTTTCCTGGTAGATGAGCTGGGTGTGGTGGATCGAGCGCAGGCAGGGGATCGAATCTTCTTTGTGTCAGCAAAAGAAGTGCTGAATGCCAGGATTCAGAAGGCTCAAGGGATGCCAGAAGGAGGTGAGGAAAGCTAACAGAGTCCTTCTTCTAGAGAAGAAAATAAGAGAATATCTTGTCTCAGAAATAGGCAAAACTGAGTTTATTAAAATGATCAGATTCTTAAGAGAACAGACAAAATAAAAGAGAATGAATTGGCTACTTTTCTGCATTGGCTTCCAGGTAAAGCAGGAGTATTTCCTAATGCCCAACATCTGATTAGGGTTTCTGAAAACCTAATTGGTTGTTTTTTACCTTCCTGTTCTCAGGTGGAGCACTGGCAGATGGTTTTCAAGTGAGAATGTTTGAGTTTCAAAACTTTGAGAGGAGATTTGAGGTGAGTGTTAAACGTTGTAGCCTTCCATTTAGGCTTAGTCCTGAAAGGAGTTCATGAACATGGAGTGGTACCACACTTCGGAAATAGAACAGATGCATTAGTGTCTTTCTACCGTCTGCTAATCTTGACTGCCTGTTGTGTACAGGAATGTATCTCCCAGTCAGCAGTGAAAACAAAATTTGAGCAGCATACAGTGAGAGCAAAGCAGATCGCGGAGGACGTTCGTCTCATCATGGATTCTGTGCATGTTGCTGCCCAGGAACAGCGGTGAGGAGATGCTGATGCTCGGTGCTTTCATGACAAACTGGGAGAAAATTAAAGCAGTGTGAGCATTTAAAATGCCAAGAAAAAATGTGGAGATACTGGGAAAGGAACATCCCTTATATCCTGTGTGCTGTGTGTATGTAATGTACTGTAGATGCTGGTACACTTTGTTCTTGGCTTGGAGAATGTCTTTTGTCTCTGGAATTCCAGGTGTTTGCAGATCAGAAATGTGCTTATCTGGCTTATTCATGGGTACCTTTTTGTTTAATCAGAGTTTACTGTCTGGAAATGCGAGAGGAACGACAGGAACGTTTAGGTTTTATTGACAAGCAGCTGGAGCTCCTCACTCAAGACTACAAGCGGAAAATCAAACAGATCACAGAAGAAGTGGAGAGGCAGGTGAGGAGAGGCTGCTGAAAAAGAGAAGGGATTGTCTGAAACAGCCACCAGCAAAGGGGGAGAAATGCAAAGTGCTGACAGGTCTGAGTGGGTAGAAACATGGATGGAAAGAGAATAAGAGCTTTCAGAGAAAGGATTTATTGTTTGTTTACTTTCTTTGAGGCAATAAAAGGGGAAATGGAACACCTGGGGGTATCTCTCAGGGAAAGTCATAAGATGCTTTAAGTAAGCAGTATAGTAACTTTGTTCTGGGCGGCTCTTTCTCCAGGTATCAAACGCAATGGCAGAAGAAATCAGACGGCTTTCAGTGCTGGTAGATGAATACCAAGCAGATTTCCATCCATCTCAAGTCGTTCTTAAAGTTTACAAGAATGTAAGTCGTGGTTGCTTCTTGTATATTGCTAACAGCTTCTGAGCTGCCCTTTGATTAGTCACCAGGCTCTGGGTTGGTAATTACACCAGCTCTTTGAGACACTTAACATTCTTCCAGCTAGGAACTGAGCTTTTAATATTGCAAGGTGTCCTCTCTTATGTTTTCTTTTGCATTGGGATAGTTTCTGTGAAAAACAGTGTATTAAAAAAGGAAGAAAATTATGTTTAAAACTAACCTCAGCATTAAACAGATACATGTATGGCATATTGCTTTATGTACCCCAGACAGCACCTTTCCAGTTTACAATGCACGTGTGAGATTTCGTGACTTATTTTTTCCTCTCCTTCACTGAAGAAAGGAGAAAAATGAAACTGATGTTAGAAGAGTGGGCAGACAGAATGCATGCTCTTGCTTTGGGAGCTTTTTATAACTGGGAAGCTCTAGCACCTACAACTTGTATCTTCTGCTTATTTAATCTCAGTAACCTGTCTCTGTTTGTCAGGAGCTCCATAAACACATTGAGGAAGGCCTGGGCCGTAACATGTCAGATCGTTGTTCCAATGCAATCACAGCTTCCCTGCAGACAATGCAGCAAGAAATGATAGGTCAGTTCTGCAGGCAATGTTACCCTTTGTTCCTGAAACTGTAATGCAAAATAACTAGGTGGATATTCTGGGTTTCTTGTTCCTCTGATAGCTGCTTGCAGGTGGCATTGTCTTAGTTTCCATTGTGATTAGTAACACTTATATGTAGAGGATGAGTTATTCCTGCTTTTTCCACTCTTTGGCTAAACTTGTTCAGTGATGTTCAGTAATGAATATAATCAATGAGCTTAATCCTTCATTGCTGAGAGAAAAGCACTTCGGGAACTGGCCTTCTGTTTTCCAAGCTATTGCTAAACTATAAACTATAGCTACCTTTAGAGATTTGGGAGTGCCCATGGAAAGGCATCCTTCTGAGTTGAAAGTTGCACTGCAACTTGCTTGGCTTTGGAAAATTCAAGATACTAACTTAAACAACTGCAAAGGATGGGACAACCAATATCCATTCTGATTATGGAATGCAAGTCTAGTTAATTACTGTGGACTCAATTTCCTGTTTTCTGAATGTGATTATGTTCTGTTCTTGCAGATGGTTTAAAACCACTGCTCCCACTCACACTGCGAGGCCAGATAGACATGTTAATTCCCCGGCAGTGCTTCACACTCAGCTATGATCTGAACTGTGATAAGCTTTGTGCTGACTTCCAAGAAGATATAGAATTCCATTTCTCTCTTGGATGGACGATGCTGGTGAACAGATTTTTGGGACCAAAGAATGGTCGTCGGGCCTTGATGGGCTATAATGACCAGGTAAGGTAACTTAGTAGTCAGGGGTTGGTGGAGTATTACTAATTCCAGTGTTTTGCTGAGAAGGGCAACATCTTGTGTACTTTTATTCTATATTTTTATTTTCTTTGTTTTTGTCCCTGCTTTTCTGATTAGATTCAACGCCCTTTAACACCAGCAAATCCCAGTCTGCCTCCTTTGCCTCAGGGTTCTATGACCCAGGAAGAGCTCATGGTGTCGATGGTTACTGGACTGGCCTCGTTAACTTCCCGGACTTCCATGGGGATCATCGTGGTTGGTGGCGTGGTGGGTTGACAGTCTGAGGAGGTTATTTATCTAGATAAATAACCTTGGAGAGCTGGCTTGGAAAGTCACTGCAGAGACCTGTAGATATTTCTAGTTCGCAGACAGTAACATACTTTCTGTATGCAAATAGAGGATAAAATACTGAGCATAATTTTGCATAATAGTTACGTAGGGAACCAGAGGTTTTGTGAAGGTAAAAGCCTTTCAAATTGTGTTATAAAATCTGGTCTTGTGAGAATAGAGGAAAAATAGTATTTTTCCTGTTGACTGAGGACTGAGTTCGAAGGTGAGATTTCTGCTTAGATCATCTGATGATGCACACCTTCCTACCTGGAACAGGAGGAGAGCACTTAAATTAGATAGAACATCTAAAATTATTTCACATGCAGTCAGTACTGCCTGCTTTTCTGTCGTGAGAAAACAAAACAGTTTTGAATCATCAGTCTCCCAAAACCGCAGAAGAGTAATAGAGATTTAACTCAAGTTGCATGGTAACTAGTTTCCATTCTACAAATAACATTAGCTTCTCCAGTAACAATTCCTTACCTCCATGATTTTTCAGAGCGTGTGGGGGTGGATGATTTCTCAAAAAGAAGGTAGTTCCCTAAAAGCAATTTTTCCTTCTGAAACAAGAATTCTGTGAACTAGGCCAAGTTAATTTGCACATGCAAATGTGACTTTAATGTCCTGGAGAAGTTAACCCACAGGTGTTCTAAGTTTGTAGGCTAAACATTAGCAGCAGCTGTGTCTCATCAGTGAAAATACTTGCAAGTCAGGGCTGTCGTTGGAGGTTTCTGGCTAACTTTCATGTGTATAAAATACAAGTGCACTATTGCTAGGAGGCAACATCATTCCTGCATAGCAGCTGTGTCATTTGTTTTTCCCTGTGTTTATTCTAGGTTTGGAAGGCTGTGGGCTGGAGGCTGATTGCTCTCTCATTTGGCCTTTACGGGCTGCTTTATGTGTATGAACGCCTCACCTGGACCACAAAAGCGAAGGAGAGAGCTTTCAAACGGCAGTTTGTAGAGTATGCTGGAGAGAAACTGCAGCTTATTGTCAGCTATACAGGATCTAATTGCAGCCACCAAGTCCAACAGTATGTTGCCTATATTCGTCTACCATCTTTATCTGAGTTCTGACTTTTTTATTAGTGTTTTTTAGTTTTGTTTAGGGTGATATTGCTTGTTAAATGAAGATGTTTGCTCACTGAACTCAGGATTAAAAGAATATAATAATACTTGTGTTTTAAAAGAATACTATGGGTTATTTTGTGGGTTTTTTAATAACGTGGTGCTGTATTGGGTGTTTCTAAGCAGTAGTGTTTCAGTCTCTCAGATTTCTCTGACAATTCTAATGTGCTTTTGTGCAGAAGTGGAAAGATGTTTTCATCTGAGTTACTGTTGTTACTACTCATCAGAGGCATTTATGCCTTGAGTTCGGTGTTTCATTCTTACTTTACACCATTCTTCCTGTTCCATAGAGAGCTCGCTGGAACGTTTTCTCAATTATGTCAGCAAGTAGATGTTACACGGGAGAATCTTGAGCAGGAAATTGCTGCCATGAATAAGAAAATTGAAGTTTTGGATTCACTGCAGAGCAAAGCAAAATTGCTGAGGTGAGATTTTCTTATTTAGAAACACGAGCATCTGCATACAATTGGTTTTCCTGCAATTGCCCCAAGATGAGGATGCACCTCTGAGTGCAGCCCTTCTTTCATTGTAGTGTTTGGTTTGCAGACCTCAGTATCTTTCCCTATTTTGTTCCTTTTTAATGTTATATGAAAACCAATTTGCTGCAGTGTATTAAAATGTCTGGTAGAGATATCAAAACAATATCCTTCAGCCTCTAAATAGAAAAGTCACTTAGATTATTGGGTGAGAAAGGATATTGGAGTATTGGTGAGCAGTGCTTTTTGGGTTTTTTTAACCTGTTAGAAGGAGAGATGCTAAGCCCATGTACTCTGAACAGTCATTTAAATCCTCTGTCTCATAAAGATCCCATTTCCTTCTTCCTTCTAGTTGGTGCAAAATCACAGTTCTTTTCTGTTTACCAAAACATGTGGTCCTCTACTCCTGCAAACTCCTCCAGGCTATTAGAAAATCATCTCAAAAGTCTCACCCTTGCCATTGCACTGATTTGAGTCTGATGTTTGTCTTCACCCTGCAAAAGCTGTTGGGAGGAATTTTTTTGTTTTAACATATCTTACCTACACAAATAATAAGACCTGCTTAAAGTTGTGACCCAGATCTCACTATGAATCTTGAAGCTGGGGATTGTTGGCAGGATGGTGTTCCTGACCTGAAGGAGACAAGGAATGGTAGCAGCGTTTTGGAAAGGATCTCCTCAGCAGTCCTCTCCATGTCTTGCTGTGGAATAGTCTTACTTGTGCTTCTTTCAGGTTGCTTTGGGAAGAATGATTTTATTCACCTAACAGAGACTTCTTGTCTTTTCAGGAATAAGGCGGGTTGGCTTGATAGTGAACTTAATATGTTCACACATCAGTACCTGCAGCAAAGCAGATAGTGTGGGAAGAGGAGAAAAACAACACCGTTTCCCTTCAGTGCTCCTTCAGTTACTGCAGAGAATATGGTGGGTGATGGAATCCCTAAAGGGAATGTGCAAAAGGCTCCTGCCAGTTTCCAGTTGCTGTGTGAACAGTAGGATTCAGCATCCTTGTTTTGTGTCCCACCTCTGAACACTCGCTGTTGTAGCTCTTCCTGCTTAGGAGAACAGGCTACGTTGGAAGGAATGTGTGCTTTGTACATTTACAGAGGGCTTTTAAAATCAACACTGAAGTACAGTAACAGTGAAGTCTAAAATGTATTTATCAGTCTAGAAGTTACTCTAACACGCTGTTCAGAGTCATTCATCTTACTACATGAAGGTGGAGCTTTTGTCTTCAAAGCCCCAAGTTTATGTATGTGACAAGCAGCTGTTTTTCTAAACAGCAGTTTTATGCACACAGTTACAACAGTTTCACAGTACTTTTTTTTGCCTGTGCAAACCTATCTCCTGAGTTCACCTTCTGTTGTTGTAAAACATGGCAGAGATCTGCTGCGCTGTTTATCTTCATGGATAGGTTTATTTTTGTCAGCATGTTTAAACCCGTGGACAAAACTTACTTCTCTTCCAGAGCAAAAAGGACTAAGACTTTTTGCTTTGGTACATTTATTGTCTTCTGAGTTAATTTCTTCCTCTCCAGTGCTCTTCAATAACGCAGCTCATGGTAGGCAACTGATTAGCAAAGACACAGCCAGCTGCTATGAAGGAGCTGGTGTTGATAATTGGCAGTTTGTTGAAGGAGGAAATTGGTAATGAAAAGGTGAATCAGTTGACAGGTTGCCTTGTGAGACAGGTTGATGAATAGGTGGGGTTTGGTAATTGCACAGCAGTGTTTCTGGAAGCAGGCCTCTGGAATTCCATTACCATCACCTGGCTGTGAGGACAGCACGGGGATTACATGCTGTAAGAGATTTCACTTCATATGGAGTTCCCATAGGATGACACGAATCCATGCAGTAATGAGATTTGTTTCTGTTCTGTTAAGAGTATGAGGAAGATTATAGAGGCCCATCCTTCCTATTTAATGCTGAGATAGGAATGGGTTAAGTCATTTTTTCTTATTCCAGATATCTTTTATTTGTAAATAGGTGAAATGAATTGAGTTTTGCCCTAAAACAATTCTTAATTTTGGCTTGGGCGTTGTAAGGACTGGAGCCTCTTCTTTTTGGGGTTGATAGTGGAAGAATTCCCACTGCTTTCAGTAGTACCAGCATCAGGTTCCTGTGCTGTAAAACTTATTTTCCACTTGGTGGGTCTGTATTTTACCATGTATTGGGAATGATCTTTATGTAGCCCACAAAACGTCTCTCCATAATCCAGAATTAATCCTGCAGTTCTGGAGTTAGGATCAGCCTGAATCAAATGCTGGAGAAGATGAATTATCAGTGAGAAAGTCACAGCTGGATTTGGGAGTTCACTTGGATGAGATCAGCCAGCCTTAGGATTCCTCATTCATGCTCAGGTATGAATATATGTGCCTGTGACACATTCATTGCTTCAGGTGAGGCTCCAGAAGGAAGTTGCCTGACGCTTGAGGAAAGAATAGCAAAGTAGCAGTCAGTACTTCAGGCTGTGTTAAGATTTTAGCTCTTAACTACCCGGAGTACTGACCTCACCCTTGGAGATGTGCTGCTAGATCTCTTCATCCTTAGAGGAAATCTGATCAGTGAGCTGATGTTCAGAGCTGGGGTCAGATTTGTGAAGGCAAAGAGATGGATATGGTGCCTTGGCAGCGTGTGTTTGTGGTGCTGCTCAGATTTGGGTGATGGAGGTGCTTTCACTGTAATGCTGAAACCTGACATATAGAACGGAATGAAGAACCACCTGAGTTTTGTAAGCAGTAGAACTGCTAACGTGGGAGATAATTGTTCAAGTACTGTGTACCCCTGTCAATAGCAGCTGGGTGATCACAGATCAGGCTTTTAACAGAGACCTACAGGCTGGATTCCTCTTCAAACACAGCTGTTCTTTAATTCAGCTTGGGTGAAGAGTGAACACTATTAGCAGGGAGGTTGTTATCTTCTGCTTTGCTTGAGAAATAATAAACTAAGCCTTGGAATTTGGGTAACTCTAAAAGCAGTCTTCCCCAAGCTCTTAAAGAGTGACAGCTCAATGCACTTTATCTTATTGCTGCTATGTACCTTCATTGTGTAACATTGATGGAGCTCTATGAAATACTCTTACCAGTGAGTTTTCTCTTTGCTGTATTTAAGGTGATAAATTTGCATGAATTATTCCTGTATCAAATGCTGTAAAAGCAGTGGAAACCAAAATAAAAATGAATTGGAAAAAGTATTTCTCCTGCTGTGTTCTGCGTATCTTGATTCAAAGTCTGCAAGTGTAAGTATGATGCATTCATATCATTGAGTGGTTGGAGTTGGGAGGGACCCTGAAGGCCATCAGGTCCAAGCCCTGCACTGAGCAGGGACACCCACAGCTCCATCAGTGCTCAGAGCCCCATTCCCTGCCCTTGGGTGTCTGTGCAGTGCATCACCTCCCTTCTTCCTTATATCCAACCTGAATCTCCCCCCTTTCAGCAGGAAGCCATTTCCCCATCACCACACGCCATACAGAAGCCTGTCCCCTTTCTCTTACAGCCCCTTTAGACACACAGGCCCCTCTCAGCTCTCCCTGCAGCCTTCTCTCCGTGCTGCTCAGCCCCAGCTCTCAGCCTGTCCTCATGTTCCATCCCTCACAGCATTTCTATGGCCCTCTCCATATCTGCCGTACTGAGGCCCCCACATGTGGACACACAGTGCTCCAGGTGAGTACTCCAGATGGTGACATGCTGCTGCTGTAAGAAACTGCATACGTGATAGTGACCTTTAATGTGTGTTTTTACAGCGAAGCAGAAGAGAACAAGTGCTGAATGATCTGAGGTTTTGAGATTCTTAAAAAATGTCAAGCCTGGATCTGATTTCTCGAGAATATTCTAAGAAGCAAATACTGCGTTAATAGACTGGCGGTGGTGAATCAGCATTCTCCGGTACAGAAAAGGCCGTTTCCAGCAGTAGGTTTTCACAACGAACTGCCTTCTCCCTTCCCTGCCGCTTGGGGCCGCCGGTCGCTCCCAGCCGGGCTCTGCCTCCTCCCATGCCCTCACCCCGCCGGGCAGCCCCGGGAGGCGGAGCCGCTGACCTCGCGCATGTCCGGAGGCCGCTGCGCTGCAGGAACGGCGGAGGGGCCGGGGCTGCCCGGGGGAAGCCCGGAGCGAGGGCGGGGATCCCCGGCAGTGCGGAGCAGGTGGGCACGGCAGCGCGGCGCAGGGAGGGCTCAAAACTGGCGGCTCCCACGCGGTGCTCTGCACGGGGCTGAGGGGACTGTCGAGTCTACCGGGCTCGCCTCTTAGAGGGAAGGGGAAGTAGGAACGCCCCTCGTTTGTACTGGTGCTACCCGGAACCGGGCCCGGGCAGCGCTGCGGAGCTGCAAGCTGGCTTCCTTGCGGAGGTGTTGTTACTTCGTTCCCGAGGCGTAGCTCCCTTTCACAAAGTGTTCTATCTACAAGACTGAAACAAGCTGCAGCCTTAGGCTTGTGCTCGGCATTTAGTTGTGCAAAGAGTGGGTCTCGTCTGGTAAAACCCTTCCAGAAAGTCCTCTGACTAATACGAACTTCTGAGTATGGGCTTTCTAATGAGTGACGGTGAGGGGATGCTGTTAGCTCAGACCTGTGAATACCGTGAGAACTTTGGTTTTGCTTAAATCATCTCAAAGAAATGTAGTGTCTCAAGACTGTTTCTGTATTGCATCCAATTGTGCACCCTTCTTCTAACTGGAAGACTTGCTGTGGCATTTTCAGTTATTAGCACTTCTCTCCCCCTCCCTCCTCCACTATTGTACCGTGTGTGCGTGTGTTTGGTACCTCACGTAGCCAAGGTAACAGATGCAAATACAAATCAGATGAACATTAGGAAAAGGTTTAGGGACTCTTTAGAACAAAAGGTCATAGGGAAGCATAGTTTAGGAACGTAGGTCATAGGGAGACATAGTTTTACTGGAGCCCCTGTCTAATAGCTTTTGCCAAAGACAGAGCTTTTGGAAGCCTTCCTGCCTGGAGAACGTGGAGGACACTTTGGACTTTGTTTTGGCTTTGCCAAAGGAGACATGTTCACTGCTTGTATGTTCAGTGAGTGTTTAGGTATTATCATAGTGTGAATTTTGAAAACAAGTTAAAATCATATACCAATCTCTGGGTAGAAAATACTTGAGTATGTGTGATGGTCAGAGATGTATTCAGCAGTGCTGGTTCTTAGCATTGGTTCTTAGCTGGTTCTTAGTTTTGAGGCTGGCTCATTTCTCAGGAATAATATTCAGAGATCAAATTTCCCAACATTGCAATGCCTGTGACTTTTATGAAAAGTCATCTGAAAGTGTTATGGCTTTTTTCCCTGTGTTTGCTTCTTCATTTAATGCTTCCATTCATGCACTTCTCACCCTTTCTCTGGCTTTACAGGAGAACACGTCCATAGGATGGAGTCAGAGCACCTCAGGCTGCGTCAGGCCAACCAGGAACTTCTGCAGAGGCTCAGAATGAAGCAGGAAGAGATAAGAAAAAGTCTTCCCAGCAAGCCACTTCTTCCAGCGTCTCTTTGTAACAGAGCAACTACTGAAGCATCTGTCCCCTTGCCCAAGAGAGGGGTATGTGTTAGGTCTGTGCTAAAAGTGCTGAGAATCAAATGGGCCTACTATGGTAAGCAGGCAGAATAGAATATGGAGCAGCTGGTGGAAAGTAGAGCCCCTCAGAACAGTAGTTAGACCTTTGTTGTTTGTCTTCTTGTCTCAGATATTTTCTCAGTGCAAAGACTTCAGAGATCAGCTGCTGCCTGACATATGGGGAGTTCTTAACACAAGATAGGAAGGATTATCATGGAACATAATCCTTTTGTTCCTTCTAAGCACAGAGGCTAAAACTTTGGCGGTTTCTTGGCTTAGAAGTGAGCTGTGTTTAGTTATAAATGAATCCCTTCCTTATCTTCTCCAAACACTTAATAGAGATCTCATGGATAATATCAAGATTTTATGTTTTTCATAATAGGAATTTAAGGTGTGAGCAGACCAGGCTGAGAGGCTGATGCTTCTCTTGCTGAGTAAATTGGCCTAATAGAAGATGCTCATACTCTCGGTGTTGCAGTGTGATAGAAATGTCTTTATCCTTACAGAAGGAAAATCAAGTTGATCGTGTGTCAACAAAGCACGATCCTGCAACGCTGACGTCTGTGGAACCCAGAGCTTGCACAGCCAGAGCAGCCCTCTGTTCAACACTCAAACACAGCAGCAGTGACAGAGGGGTGCAGCAACAAACAAAGATGCAGGAATCAGTTTTGCAATCCAGCTTTCCTGATAAAGAGAAAAATCTCATCCCTGTGTCTGCAGTCATTACAAGTAATGGAGAAACTTGCAGAGTGGATGGGGATAGCAGTACTCAAGGAAGTGTAGAGGAAGACTCCTTCTTTCTTGGACATGGGAAGAACAGAAGACAGACCACTCTTCCACATGGTCCCAGTGAGAACGATGAGCTTAAGAGTCATTTGGACCCATCAGCAAATAAAGTACAAAGCGAAGAGACCTCCAAGGAAACCACAACACCTAAATCAATCCTGCTGACATCTCAGTCCAAAGAATTGAAGGTAAGTGGTGAAACCAAAGCCTTCCTTGTTTTTGTAAGTCATGATGGGGGGAGGAGACAAGAGAATGCTACATATAAAGCATCAGTTTTACGAACTGAGAAGGCAGAGGGCTGGTGAGCAAATCGGCGTTAGGGCTATAGGCAGATTTCAGCCTCAGGCAAACCTGGTTTTGTTCTATTTAAACAATTGCTAGTTATCACCCTAGCTGTACCTAATGAATGTCATGCTGGATGTATAAAAGGTCTTCATGTTTTATTTTGTTGTGTTTTTTTTCCCCAGAAGGAAGCTGGTCCTGTGACTTTTCAAGCTGAACCTGAAGAATATACTGTGCCTGTGAGTAGCTGGTCCATGCGTCCGTTCCTGGGCTATGACTGGATTGCAGGTGAATCTTAAACCTGAAGTAAATCTCTCGGCATGATATGGTAATATCAAGAGTTAAAACATGGTTTACCCTCCATTAATATTGTAGTGTGACAGAACTGCAGGCCCACAAAGCAGGGATCAGCAGAGGAGCTGTAGTTTTGTCAGCATTCCCCACCCATGACAAATGTGACCTGTGCTTCACTGAAATAGTGAAGTGGCAGCCATGTGAGAATCCAAGCAGCAAATGGCAAAGGTTGGAGGGGTAGCAAGCAACCAAAAATGAATGAATGCATTGAGGAAACAAGGTGACAGCAGAAATCTGTGACTTGATGCTATGATGTTGTCTTCTCCTTATCCTCTGGTTCTCTTCACCTTTGGTGTCTTAATCATTTTGATTTGAGTCTTTCTTTGGTTGCTTCCTCAAATTCACTGAAACCCTGAGCTTTTCTCTTTCCTTTACATTCTCAGGGCTGCTGGATACAAACTCTTCAGTAGCAGAAAAATCTGATCAGTATTTTGCTGAGCTGCATGAGTTTCGACAGGCCAACAAAGAAGCATGCATCTCTGAGCAGCACATGGAGTAAGTGGGTACAGAGGGAAGGGTGGAAGCAGCAATGAATCCCTTTGGAGTTCTGAGTAGTAGGAAGAGGTGGCTCTGGAGGCCTTTATGTCCCATTCAGAATTGTATGCTTGGCAAATGTGGGTTTGGAGGGCAGGTGCTCCTGTCACTAACTGGTTTGTTGTTTGTCTTTTCTTCAGGACAGAGCCTCTGGACTACATCATTACTGAACAAGATTTGACAGCCAGTTCCCATAAATGTAAGATCAGATTACTCACAAGTGTTTCTTCCTAATCCTGTTTATGTGAACAAACAACTGAGAATCCTTTACCTGTTATCCTGAGCAAGCCCTGCATCGCTTAAGAGGAGAATTTGTTATTTTTAGCTGCAATTTCTAATGCATAATCAACTTCCTCCTCCAAAGAGAATCGAGTCTTCTAGGCATTGTCTCTCACTGTCAGGATTTTTTGTAACTTCCTGAAGTTCTCTTTTTCAATTGAGGGGGTTGAGTTTTGGTTTTGCTTTTTAGGAACTTATTTGGGGCAGGAAATGTAGAGGATTCTTTAGGGAAAGCAGCACTGTATAGGAGGGGCACGTATTGCACGGAGGTAGAAGACAGCTGTATTTTGCCAACATTGAGGAACCTTCTAACAAACTAGAAATACTGTTATGTTTCAGGTGTTTACTGTTACCGATTAAATGAGCGCCTCTTTCCTGTCCCTATGGATTCAGATTCTACCTGTCCTGTATGTAAGGTCCCACGTACTCACCAGCCCCCAGAGACACTGGAAGAGCCAGCCTATGTCAGGTAGCTGATGATTATTACTTTGCAATATGCAGAACTCAGGAGGCAATGGGTAGAAAAGAGTCCAGATGGTTCTGCAGACAGTTGCTGCTCTCAAGGCGGAGAGAAATCTCTTGCTTAAAATCTCCCTACTGATCTTCCATAAGGAGAAGTAGTTTTCCAGGTGGTGAGAAATTATTTTTATATCTGAATTTGGTCCAGAATCAGAATGTGCTTTTTTAAGTGTCTAATGAACTGCTTGCCTTTGTTCATTTTTGGGGTTAGATCCTTGAATTTTGAGTGGAAAGGGCACATAAATTTACTTTGCCTTGTGGAGCATGTGGGCAGTTACTCTCCTTGTGTGGTTGCAGGGTCAGCATTCCCAGGTCTACTCTTATGCCTGCCTACAAATACAAAGCTCACTCGAGGAAAAGCTTTGAACCAGCAAACAGTCTAGCATTACCTTCGGTAAGTTGACGTCTTCTTGCAGGTACTGACTGCACAATCCAGATTGGGCATTGTTACAGTACAAGAAGGAAGGAGAATATAGGACTTGTCCCCCACCCTCAGCATAGTTTTCATTGCAATTTCTGAGGTGATGTTCTCTGGCCTGTTTGTGGTGGTGGGTGAGGTTCTGATCTGGGTCACTGGCACAGCAAGAAAAGCTGTTTGTGCATGCTTCTGGGTTCACACCTTCATATAATTGGCATAAAGTAAAGAATTTATCTCCAGATGCATTATGCTGAGGAAAAGAAGGTTCCGTATGAAACTATATACTGCTGGGACATAATTCAGCTGATCTGTTCCAAGCATCAGCCTTTCATACTTGAGAGTGTCTGTTTCTCTGATATTGGAGAGTTTAACAGACAGGTTTCTATTAAGTATCCACATTGTGTAGGGATCAGACCAAATCTGTGGGGGTGTGGTTGGATTTAAAACTGTTTTTGCAGAGCTGGTCTTGTATATCAGCTTCTGGAGAATGCCGCAAGTAGTATAGTAGCATTGCCCTGTAGTGAAGAGGTAGGAAGAAGCCAGGTTTGAGGTTTGGTGAACAGGATGAGTCAGCTGAGACAAGTTGAAGGAGGTCAGGTGTTTGAGTTCACAAAGCGGGAGATCAGTTTAGAAATAATAAGCCAGTGAAAGGTGGAAGAGGAGACAGCTACAAGTTTTGCTTTATTAGAAAAAACTCTTCATATGAAGCTCAAGAAATTAATTAACCTGCCAGTGCCCCCCTGTGGAGTTGTTTTTACTTAGAAAACACTGCCATACTGAGTTCTTCTATGTTCTCACAGCATTGCCTGGTTGGCTGGGAAAATACCATTCCTTCCAGTGAGCCAAAAGTCAGCAGCTTGGATCTGCGAGCTTCATTGAAAGAGAAACCTTCTCACCATTCTCACCCGGTAAGGATAGCTTGTAAACAGTCATGGAGATGTGAATTGCATGTATAGGAAGTGTTATTCTGACTCTCTTAAGAGTATGATAATCATTGATGGCCAAGCAAATTAAAAGGCCTGGAAGATATTTCTCATCTCTCTAAAGAATGGTTGTTCCCTGTGCATTGTGAACTAGAAGGAAAAAAAGCAAATGGAACTGGATAATGATAACATGTAAATGAAAGCCCGTTCAACTCCCCAAGTCTTCAGCAAAACAGGAGCTGTCACCTATTTGGCATTATTTGATTAATGATGTCTTCATTGCAGAACTTGGTGTCCGGAGTGTGAGGAGGAGCCAGAACTGACCAGCTCTAAACCTGACCTACTCAACGCTCTTCAGATTAAGCAGTGATTCTCAGCAGAGGGATCAAAACAAACATGGACACTGCTGAGCAGCTTCACTTTTAAATCCTGTTGCCTCAACTGTGGACCACTGACTTTGTTGGACCTGGGGAAGGGAAGGGGGCGGGGAGAGGGAACAAGTTAATTGGGTTAAAAATAAATCCTCGAACAAGGAGGTATTTTCTATTTTTTGTAGTCATATGAGCAAGCAATCCACTTACTTGAATGTACTAATTCATGGCTTTTCACTTTGCACATTTTGCAGCTACTTCTAAGCAGATGCACAAGCTTTCTTACCTAAGGCTTTATAAAGAGATGTGGACTGGACAACTAGGAGGACCATAGCAATAGATTTGTATGGAGTTCATCTGCCATTTCAGTTATGCAAACCAGAAATGCAGTGTTATCTGAGAACGCCAGGGCAAGGAATTAGCTTGTGAATGGCCTTGCTCAGTGGGAAGCATACAAATATGCTTATTTTCAAACACGTTAAGCATAACAAACACAAATTGCTAATGCCTTAAACTTGAGGTACTCAACAATGTAGTTAAAAAGTCTAGTTTATCTTCAGTGCCTGTAGCTACAGGGCACATTACAGAGTAATCGTAAACCTGGAAAAGCACTTTTTATGACTCAAAAGCCTAGAAAATGCCTTAAGATATTTGCAAGTTACTCTTTCCTCTATTTTTCCAAGTTATTTTTGGAGGTTAGCAAAAAAGCTTTGTGGAGAAACAGCTTAAGAACAAAAGCAACATGTTCCGTATGGTATGATTTGTTGGAACTTCGTGGTACGATCTTTCCCTGTCTAAAAATGATAAAAACAGATGTCATGTTTTGTCTCCAGTAATTCTGAAAGATAAATTCCTTTCTTAAGAATTCTGGAAGTTATTGTGAAATCTGGACTAGTAATTGCGTTCGTAAGCTTTAAATCAAGTTTATTGGTAGGCGCTGGCTTCACAGAAAGCTTTGGGTTTGCACCAGTATTTTCAGCTTCTTGTCATTCGGTGTTAATTAAGGTACCCAATACTTTATAAAACAAATGTATGGTTGGACTTTTTTAAGCAAGGGAGCAGTGTTGCAAATGTATGAAGTCTTACTGTGTGACTGGAAAGCAAATGGCAGGACTGACTAGTTATGTTTTGGGTTGAATATTTAGGATAAAGTGAAAGGAATTGGTCGCATTCTTTCCCTTAAAGCACAATCCCAAGCTATCTCTCTCTTCGTAATGGTTTTTACTATGTTCATGCGTGCTCTTTCAGATGGAGCTTCCCAGAAGTACTCGGTCTCAAAGAATATCTATTGAGATAAATTGATAGAATCATCTGAGCTGTCCCATGTGCCCTTATTGCTAATAAAACTGAAAATTTCAATTTCACAGTCGGGAGAACTTATGCTGGTTTCCATCTTTAAATACTGGTAACTTCAGTTCACTTCCTTGGCTGAAATCTTCAGGAACAGAAAATGTGGTTTGCTTATTAACTTAGAAAATGACCTCATGGCTTTACGTATTGTCTCCAGATTTGTGCAGAGTAACTTTATATCATGATCCTTTTTGCACAAGGGATCTAACCAACGTTACTCAAGTTTTCCAGAAGAGCTTAAGCAATGTACATTTTATTGCTATTCCAAGCAGTTGCTGCATCAGTTTATCACTGATAATATTCAAACACATTTTTTGTGTGGACAACTTGTTTTTTTCTTTCCATTTTCAATTGAAATCAGCAAAGTAAATGGAGCTTGGCTGATGTTGTTGGTATGTGGTCCAGAATTGAGATCTGATAGTGTGACAGAGAGTAAACAGTTGTTTTTTGTTTGTTGTGGTTTTTTAACTGAGACACCTGACTGTGGGTGTGTATATGGTGGCCTCATGTTCTAGTAAGAAGGTGGTTCATGGTCAAGTTTCTCATAATAATCACTTTTAAAAATAGAACCATACAAGAAAACGAGGCTTGCTCCAATTTTGTTTAACCCACAGCTGAGCTAAATGAGTGTTTTCCCTTCGTATGTTTTCTCACAATTGCTCTGCTGAGGGTCTGTGCAAAGCAGTGCGGCTGCTGATTGCATTCAAGATATCAAAGTTACAAATCCTAGTTAGCTTACTTTCAACAACAGTAATGCAGGGAATGACAGGTCATACCTAGAAAGTGAGGTCAGGCTTTCTGAGAACCAGGTTATTTATTTATTTATTTTGCTTTGAATATGAGACTGAATCTCAATCCAAAAGTCCGGCAAAGGAAGTTTTATCTGGCCTAAAGTGATTATAAATAACTATAAGATGCAATTTTTGAATGGTGTGCTATGAGTAATATGGGTGTGGATTAGTGAGTTACAGTGTATTAAGGTTTTGTGCTGCAGTAAATATTATTGCAGATCATGATGCTATGCCTTTTCAAGGAGGAGAGTTGCTGAGAAGGCACCTGAGAGTAATTATAAGGGAAAACATCTATTTACAGGTTGAAAGTTTGTATTTATTCAGTGTTAAAACAGCTTCTGCACTTGGACTGGAGTCTGCAGAGCTGGAGCTGTGATGAAGCCAGTGCTGCAGCCTGCACTTCAAGAGGGAAGCTGAGGGAGGGATTGCTGCATTAGGGGTGTTGGGACTGTGGGTTAGGGGAATGTGAGGTTGACCAGGACCAGATAAGCAGAAGTGAGACTGTGGGAATATATATGGTAGGAAGCCAGAGTGGTAAGTGAGGTGTGGCAAGAGGTAGAAGCTATAAAAGAGAATGCAGAGAGGAGGGCTGGATTGTGAAAGCATGGAATGTAAGCAGTGATGTGAGGGAAGAATTGTGCAGATCAAAATGGTATGGTAAAGAATAGGATTCCCAATGGTGTACCAATACCTTCAGGATTATGTTCTTACCCATAAAGTAATACAAATAATCCTGCAGGCACCCCATTGTAGCTTGTTTTCCATCCCTAGAGGCAGCTGTGCTGTTATGTGTCCTCTAACTGTGATTTAGGGAGGTTTGTCTTCATGCATATTGATGAGCAAGAAAAGGAGCAACCTGGAATGCCTGAATTATACAAGAATCCCCAAGGAGAAAGGGGTTCTATACAACAGTTGGTGAGGAAGGATGTGTAGCTGATAGGGCCTGGTCTTGTTTGCATTTCCATTGCATTAGAGACTGAGAGATGTTTGATATCAGTCAGCTGGGGGTGGGAAGAAAGTGCACAAATGTATAGAGAGGTAGCAGAGGTATTCCAGTTGATGGCAAGCTCCATCTGTACCCATTTTCATTAGTTCTCTTTTGGTTTGAGTGATAACTTGCCTGGTTGCTTCAATGGTAAAGCTGGTGGCTGACTTCGCCTTTCTGTCTGTTGATAACCCTGATTCATGTGTTGGGAAACAGAGCTTTGCTTATTTAAATATGACAGTAAAGAATGCGTCTGTTATTTGTTCTAATAGACAAGCCTGTTTCTTAGTAATAGTGTTTAACTGCCATCAGTGTTTGCTTGCCTCCTCTAGGATTGCTATAAGATAGATTGGGTGATGTCTCCAGATCAGGTGTTTCTTGCTGACAGTACATTTCAAGAATCAATACTCAGCCTTGAATGAGTGTGGTGCTGATTATTCATTCTGTTTAGTTATTAGCGTGTCAAGGAATGACATCTTGAGAACCCTCAGGTGAATCATTTGCTTGTGGTAGAACTTATTTTTTGAGTGATTTCCAAACTTTAACTTTTTGGGGGCTTTCATCTTTTTGGAACTTGGGTTTTCGTAGTCAAGAAGTTGTTCTCAGTGCATCACATCTGAAGACACAGATGTGTTTTCTTCTTTTCTCTGTTAAAACCTTTGATTTCACAGGTTTCCTGGGTAATGGTGGACCAATGTAAGGACTCAACTTTCCACTTCTGATGGAGAGTTGGGTTGGTTTCTGCAGAACAAAAGCATGCTGCCAGGAACAGGAAAATAAGATCACTGAATTTCAGTCTTCAGGCATGTTTGAAACGCTCTCAAGATAAACAACAACAGCAACAACAGGGTGATGCTGAAAACCCTCCTCCTTGTTTCTTTCACAAAAGCTATTTAACATTTCCCAAATTTCTCTCCTTGGTTTCAGCAAAGGAAGACTCACTTTGTTTCTGTTGGCAGATAAACTTCATAGCTCTCAGCTTTTAGATGAAGAGAGCCAGAGTACCGAGAAAGGAATTGCTACCCAACTCCCACTCCTTTGTTTTAATGACATGGCTGATCTTTACCAAGCATTTTCACTTTTGATTTTGAGTTTAAATGCATACAATTGAAAGCTTGGGCACTTTTCCAGTTTTCTTGTTTTCCTTCCTAGATGCATCCATAGAACACTTTTCAGTTCCAACAATAAAAATTACCTATCAGTGAGGAATAGCATTTGTACACATAGTGTTTCAAAAGGAAAACATAGGTCTATCTTCTTATTTGGATTGAGTAACCCTCTGCTTTCTGTGAGGGCTGCTCTGGAAGTAATGCCTCCTATTTTATGATGTTGGCCCATGGCATCGGTTGCAGATGTTGGTGGGGTGGCAATAGAGGTTGAACCTTCCCATCAATATCCCATTACGTTTTGTTGCTGTGTGACAGATGGAAGCAGAGGGGCAATCTGACAGTGTGGCATCTGTCCTGGGTGTGCTTGAAGCAAAGGTGTGGAATATAATTCCTCCATGTGGGAAAAAATGACACAAATTGACATTCATCGATGCTTTGAGCTGATGAAAGTAAAATATCAGTTGATACCGGGGGTGCAGTCAGATGATAAGTAACTTCAAGTAAATGATAAAAAAGTGTTTCATTCTGAAACAAGCAGTTTATTTGGGAATTGTTTGTTGCCTTACAGGTGAACTTCCTGGGCTAAACGCTCCTCTGAAACAAACCTACCTACAAAGGCCTGGCAGTAAAGGAGTCAGTCTTCCTCCTAGTTCCTGTTTCTGGTCATATTCTGGTGGGAATACAATGATGATGGAGGGAAAGTCACTGTAAAAGAAGTCTGGTTTTGCTTTTGAAAACCCAGGTGGGAATACAGAGATGTGAAGTTGTGCTTTAACACTCAATAATGTGACCATTGTGTATATATAGCAAGAAAAACCCAAGGTATCTACGTACCAGGTGAAAGCTCAGCAGCAGACCTGTGAAGAACAACTGCAGTCAAAATCAAACCATGTAAACCTTGAGCGTGCTTCTTCAGCTACAACTGCAGACTTCAAGTGGACTTTCTGCGTGGGTGAGGTTATGAAATAAGATGTGAATTTACTGCAAACTGCTGCTGTTTATGGGCTTTGTAGGCAGGCGTTCCGTGCATTCAGAAACTAGCTGAAGGCAAATACATGCTTTGTTTCTTGCTTTCTACCAGTTCTTTCATGCAGCTGATGGGCTTTGTAGAAGCCTTCCTGCATTTTGTGGTTAGGGAGAGGAAACTATGAGCTTTGCAGCACTCCAGACAAAGATTGTGACATGATTTAAAACCGAGCGAAAGTCAGAAGTGGGTGTTTGTGGATTAATTTGCCTCAGTGCCATGGCTGGCATGTGGGAGAGTGGCCCAAAGCAACTGCCATTGGGTCGTGTCACTTAGCAGCCTGATTACTCCATCAAACGAGTGGCAGAGAAAGCTTTTGCATTGAATTAAACTGGAGCTGGGGATGTGTGAAGGAAGAGCATGAAGGGCCTTCACGTGGTTGTTCCTACACAAAGGAAACAATGGGTCTTTGTTACCCATCGTTTTCCATAGGGCTGTAGAGATCAAGTGGCTGTCCTCTTGCCTGTGGAAGATGCACTGCTGAAGGGCTCAACTCAAATGATATTCAAATACCGCCTCATGTCTGTCGAGTTCCGTCTCACTCTGTAGCGTATAAACCCAGCTCTGCCTTTCAGAAGCTGCAGTTGGAATTACTGAAAGTACAGACATGATGTGATCTTTCTTCTAAGGTCATCTCTCTCTCAGCTAGCCTGTGGGCATAGTAATTCTGTGATCTGGTTTTGGTTTCTTTCATGGAAGCCAAGTCTTTCCCGAGTGCACAGAGTTCTCTGTCAGCTCTTCTCATTTTTCAGTCTGACTCAAAATGTGCTTCAGTTTTGAAGCTACCATGCACTGAAAAAAAGAAAGACATCTTACATTGATTCTTTTATTTTTTCCCTCTTGTATTACTTACTTTATCTCCCTTTATAAAGCAGTAGGATTAGTTAAGAGGACAAAAACAGAGGTCTTAGATTGTTACCCACATTGACTTTATATAAGCCACGTTTATAAAAGAAAATTGATTGAAAACAAAGTGCCCTTATCGTTACTGTTCAGATGATCGACGTGACGCGTTTTAGCTGCTTACTTTTTTTGCTTCAATCAAATTTTTCAGTGATTCAACCCAATCAAAAAGTGAATATCCCAGCTGTCCAGAGGAGCTGTGGATGGTCCCTTCCTGGAGGTGCTCAAGGCCGGAGCTGATGGTGCTTTGGGCAGCCTGATCTGTTGGAAGGTATCCCTGCACATGGCATGGTTGGAACCAGGTGGTCATTGACATTCCTTCCAACCCAACCCATTCTGTGGATTAAATTACGGGCCTGTCATCATCTCTGCTTTTGCATATAAACACTGAGCCCAAATCTGTTGGTAGAAATAGAGAAAATGTGATGTTTTCCGCTTAGAGTGACTTTGGTATTTCTACAAGGCGAAACTGTAGCACTGTTGTGTGAAGGTTGCTCTGAAAGTAATGCCTCCTATTCTGTGATAATGGCCCACAGTGTCAGAGACAGAAGTTGATGGAGCAGCAGTGCAGGCTGAACCTTCCCACCAATATTCTGTTGCATATTGTTGCTGTGTGGCTTTATGGCAGCAGAAAGGTGATCTGATGGAAAGGGGTGACCTCCTCTGATGGGAGTTTGTTTTTTACTAGTGTGGCATGCAGACTCTTGTTCACTGCTGATGAAAGCACATTGTTAATGGCGGTGACTATGTTGAAATAAGCAGGAGGCATTACTTTCAGAGCAACCTATGTACTACTTAACGTGGGGTGATGTTTGCGTGGAAGCACTTGGAATGAAGTTAATCGATGGGTGTTGGGTGTGTGAGTTCACAGATGAACTGAAGTGGGGGTTCTTGCAGGAAGGCTCAGAGCAGCTGAGGAAATCCTTTTCTTCCCAGAAGAGAGAGGTTCTCTGCTTTCTGGAGTGCTCCAACTTATGGCTCAGAGTCAGCAAGCAATTACTGTTAACAGCACTTCTGAACTTTCCTCATAGGGAGTTGGCTGCTTCGGGTAGGTACTTTTTGACATTATTCTTTGTAATAATAAAAAAATAAATACGTTATTGTTTGGGAACAAAGACCAGGATGCATCTCCTTCCGTTGGTTGTTCATTAATGGTCAGGGAATTTTCTGTGCTCAGCAAGAGCAGCCGATTGAGGCAAAAGTCCCCAGTCACAAACAAACAAGAACTGGTTGGTTCTCCTTTTAGGGCTGCTGGTTTGCATGTATGCGAAACTCTGTGTAAAGCAAGGAAGTTAATTTCTTTTTCTATTACTTTTACTAGAGCACAGAAAGAGCATAAAACAGTCTACTGAAGCTACAGTTGCAGAAGTGACTTGGGATTTCCCTTGCATGTTGGGATTTTATTATGATCCCACCTTATTATAACCCATTTTTTCCTGCTGGGAACTCTTAAATTATTGCTGTATTTAAACAAGCGTATAACAATCTGCAAAACATCCTTCTTGTTGTTGATCACAGTGGGCAAATATATCAAGGTAACTTGTAAATCACTGTAACTCCACAGGTCATGTTATCAAGAGCTCCTATGCTGTATTTTTCCATATGGCAGTATGGCTTGATTACTGAGACATAATGAAGTGGATTGATGAGTATTTAATACAAAGAAGATGTGGCACAAAATAAGGATCAATACAAGGTAGGCGTACAGGGATAGAATCTTGCAGATCTGTGGCATACTCAGCATAAACAAGATGCTTATCTGAATATGTAACAATACGTACACAGGTTCAACTGTTGGGAGCTACAGCTTGTTTGGACTCCCATTGCTTGCCTACTATGTGATGCTTCTCAGTGATATTGCACCAGTATCACCCTGCCTCCCATCCTGTTTGGGTTCTGAGCTCCTTCCAGGGTGGTTCAATGTGTTGACTTCACTCACAGTGCCTAAAAACATTGGGATCTTGAGTGTTCTCACTGCATGTTGCACCCCTGTGCTATGCAGCGTGCATCCCAACAAGCATTCCTTCTACTGCTGAGTTTCAGTGGAGTTTCAGCATCTGGTGTCGTTTCATCCAGCCGAGCAGCAAGACACTGCAGTGCTTTTCATCAGTATATTGTGGTGCTCTAAATAGCAGCGCTGACAGACACTGAGATACAGATTTTAGACAAGGTTATTTTGATGTGTCTCTTTCAATTCAGCGATCTCCTTTGTGTGTCTGGCGATGCTTGGAGATGATATGTCTCAGTGGTTTTAGTCCCAGCAAGGTATGTCTTTAAAAGCACGATATGTCAGTGCATATGAGACTAAAATCAGCCACCTCGAGATTAGAGAATGCCATGAGTGCTTCTGTTCAAACATCTGTAACTATGCTGCTTCTGTAGTGTTCTCTCAGTGCTTCCTTCCCTCTGTTATCACACAGAACATGCTGAAGGAATGGCTTGGGTGTGAGTTAGGGACTTCTTGTAGCTTACCTGGTTCCTTGTGCTCTTTTGCTCCATGTATCCAGCAACATTTGAGTAACCTCTGGCTTACAGTGTTATCTTCTCTGACCCCCTTGGCTCCATGCAGCCCATGGAGATGAGCAGCACAGATCAGATGGATGTGGTGAAAATTAGCTCAACTTTGGCTAAACTGCTAAAAAACTCCAAGCGAGTTTATTTTCACCATCTGAAGACCTTCAACAAAAGGAGATTTGGGTGTTAGAGACAGAGGTGTGTAATCAAGTCAGCGTTTTAATTAATACTTGCGTGCTCATTGAGGCTTTTCCATTCATCTGGTAGAAGATAAATGATCTTCTTCCCTGACAGGAGAGCAGAGAAATGGGGCTGTTTGTTTGCTTTGATTTGCTCAATTCTGTTATTATTTTGAACTTGCTTGGAGGATTATTTTCTAGGAAACCCAGGCATCGTTTAGAGAATGGCAGCGTGGGTTTGTTTGAAAACTGAGATGCTTCTGTGCCAGTTACTGATATGGCTCCTGCTGGAAAGCCCCATCACTGTATTTGAGATCAAAACACACAAACTCTGATATGAAAAACGTATTCAGATTGGAACGCTGCTATTAAACACAGACTTCTCACCTGCTTCTGGTGTCATTTGAAATATCACTTTGTAAACTGTGAGTGTTGCCTAATGGCGTATTACTGCACAAGATTAAGATGTTTTCTAGCCTCTTGTTTAATTAAGAAAAAGAATGTAGTATTTGGGCATTCAAATGCTTAGCTATCTCTGGACCTCAAAGGTGTATCTATGAAAAATAGCTAAGAACACTCTGGCATCAAGAAGTAAGCGGATGAAGTGGTGAAAGGAGGTTCTATCTAAAAGTGTATCTCAAGAACGTGGCATGCAACCTCCTGAAAATGCCTATTTTGACTTCATGAGGAGCTATTGTTGAGAAAGAAAGGCTTAGAGCAGGGAGTTAAAGCTGATACGTACCCCATCCTTGGGTTGCTGTGGAACGCTCTCATCTTTGCTTCTCAGTCTCAGTGGCAGTGAGGTAGCTGGCAATGCAATCACTGGTTATCCTACTTTGAATCTTTTCTTTCTTTTTCTTGCTGCTGATAAGTGTGAAAAGAAGCATAGAAACATGGGTGTGAGAATACAAATTCTCATCATTTTCCTGGGCATCTCAGTGGGATTTTCAAGGCAGGCTGCCTTTTTTTGATGTGGGGAACTTTTACTTTAGATAAATGGAAGATAAGAAGGCTGCATGACTCCTAAAACATTATGCAGAGCAGCAAACCAACAAGTGTACCAATGTGAGGGATAACAGCCAGCAGCAGCAACTGGTTTCACGTGGTGTTAGAAGGAAGAAGGGATTCATGAGGATGCTGCACAATGTACTGGTGTTGAAATGGGAACATGCAGAATCTAAAGGTGGTTGTTGGGGAGTTTTCACACACTTGTTTCACCAGCAGTGAAGTAGCTGTACTGGAACACTGTGCTTCTAACTGAGAAGTCTCTCAAGGCTTGTTCTGATAGTGGACAGGGCAGGGCTTGGACTCGTGCCTGCACCAAAGCTTTGGGGAGTGCTCTGTGAGGACAGCCTACAATGCCTCAGATGGGTAGGGGCAGTCTGCACTGCTGCTCAGCCAGACACATCCTCGAGTAACAACCCTGATGCGTGCATCTGACTCACAGAAACCCAGCAGCCTGGGGAGTAGCAATTGAAGTGGTTTTGTTTTGTTCTTTTTTTTTCTTTTTTTTTAATTTAACCTTTCTTTTTTTTGGGCAGCCCCCTCCTGCTTCCTTCCAAATTGTTTTCTCAGCCTGATTGAGTCTCAAATCTGTTACCTTCATGTCTTGAACAGCTTGAGTAGCTCCGGACTTAGTGAACAGATACTGAGCGAGGCTGGACTGGACACTGGGAGGGTCCCAGACTTCAGGAGGAGCAACCTGACTGTCTGACCTGCAATGCTGGGAGCTCACGAAAGCTAACGCCGCTGCAGATGGCTTCCTGCAGCCTGAGACTGGGACTGTGGCTCCTGCTGCTTCTCCAGGACATCCAGGGAGCCCCACAGGTAAGGGGGGGGAATCCTACAGCCCTGCAGGACCAAGGATCTGGCAGAGGGTTGGGGGCACCCTGGGATGTGTTTTGCTTTTATTTTCCCAGTGGTTGCATGCAGGGTGGTGAGCATCAATAGAAACAGGCTTTGTGATAAAGGGACAATGAAGGGTGATAAGGGGTGATAAAAGGATAAAGCAGCGCTGTCCTAAAGCAGCAGTTTGCCCTTTCTGGGAACTCTGCAGGCAGAACCAGTGGATACAGCTATGATTTGAGTCTTTCTTTTTTGGTATTGCTGATATTACTGCACCTCCAGGCACATCCCAGCTAGGAAATGAGGAAAGATTTCATAAGAATATGGGGCTGACCTCACTTACTTTGAATAAATCTCTCATCTTTGTCCAGAGAGCCAAGTGCTCTGTGCCAGGCACATTCCTTACACAACTTTGCTTGGGCTCACTCTGCTGATGTGAGTCAGGGCTGGCAAAATGAAAGGTGTAAAGAGGCAAACGAAACAATAAAATACCTTCCTCTTTACATCCGCCCACCCCTTTGACACCGACTTTCCCATGAATGGGCTCTCTTTTCTGCATCAGATCAACTCAGAATAAGCACAGGATGCTGCTCACAGGAAGCTGTTGCTGTGGATGCAAGTTGGCGCCCAGCTCAAATCATACACGTGTGTTTGCTTGCCCACTCCTCACCATTGCGTTGTGTAGCACTGAGCCCTCGGAGCCTGGTGTAAATCCAGGTACTTTCCCTGGCTGAGAAATAGGTGCATGTGGTAAAAAAAGACAACAGATTTCACGAGGCTCTTAGCATAGGTAAGGTCAAGTTGGTGGCTGATTGCCTGCTGGGTTGGATCCTGAAAGCGTGATGAAAGTTCTCCTTATGGTGGATATATTAACATGTGCTTATTTGAGATACCTGTCCATGCATTGTAAATGAATGATACAGCACATCACATGGACTATTGAGAGATTTTTAATAAGAAGCTGCCTCTGATTCGATCTTTGAGCATGACCAAGTCCTCTGTATAGAAGTTTATAAAAGATCCTCATGGCTCTTACAGTAAGAGTAGGAGTTTGCCTAATGTCTTTAGCTGTAAATTCCCCTCCCACGTGGTAGGTTTGCTCTACCTCACCCTGGTCTTTCTGCCCTGCCACCGTCTCCTTCCTGAAGTACATTTGATCCGTCTTTTCTTCTATAGGATCAGAGTCTTCAGTCCTTATTCACTTGAGGAGTCCTTAGGGGAGCGTTCAGGTCAGCACATCAGGTCTGCTGCATGCTAGCTGCTTTAGTTCTTGCTATTTGACATCATCACTCTGTGGTGTGGTCAGTTCATGAAATGAAAAGGTTAATAATGAATTCTGTTTTCTATTAGTCATGGTCAGCATTCAGACTGAGTACGAGATCATCAGTTACCTGGAATAAGTGTGTCAGCCTGGCTGAGTTTGGAGTTTGCTTTAATTTTCAGTTAGCTCTCGCTCATTAATAACGAGCGTGAAGCTTGACTGCTTGAAATCCTCCCTTGTCAACTTCTTTATTTCATGCTGACAGAATCCGGATAGAAGCTTGAAAAGGAGGCGACTGTTTTGCTACAGTATTAGTCAGTTCTAGAGCAGCCAATGCTGGTAGATTTTCTTTTCTCTCTCTCTTTTTTTTAACCATAATACACTTTCTTTCTGACTTACCGCTTATTTGTAGTAAGCTGACTTCTTGCTCTGCCTCACCACGGCTTTGTGAGCTCCAGAGACCATAAATAAATGAGTCAAACCTTGTCCTGTCTGAGTTGCAGACCAGCCTGCTCCATTCAGCACCGTCTTTGCGGTGACTGTTATTTAAATTGGGATGGCAAATAAATGTGATTGTAGAAATTGTCAAAAAGAAAGGCCGAAAAACCCAACTTTGTGTCAAGTATGTTTGGTTTGGTTTTAAACTGGGCTTTGATTGGCAGCACGTTAAAGAAGGAAAAATCCAACAACAACATTGGCTTCGTTGGTCAATGAAGTGACAAGGCCAAGGGATCCCAGGCCATCCCATTATAGAGAAATCCAAGCACGGTATGTATGAATTGTGGCATTTTCTTTCAGAAGATGGAGAATCGTAGAAATATTAAGGCTGGAAAAAACCTCTAAGATCATCTTCCTGCTAAATCAGAAGCCTTTCTTTGCCTGCGTGCATGGATTAGTGAAATTCAGTCTCCTGTCTCCATCCACTTCAATGGGACAATGGTACTAACGCTGCCTTAAAAAGTGAAATTGTGCTTCAGTTATGATTTTTCCTGGCCTAATCTGCAGAGTTTTGTTTCTGTCTGTCTTGAGATTCATACAAGAGAGTGGATAAGAAAAAGGAAGAAGTCAGTAGATGAAAAGATTGTTAAAAAAGCTGAATGTAACTCAGCAGGATGTAACTCAAACATCAGTTTGTTCCACAAAATTCATTGTCGATCTGTAATGAAGAAAAGCCGCGTGGTTGCTGCAGATAAGTATGAATTAAATCGTACCCTTCAATGCTTCTAGGTATTCCAGAAGGAGGAGGGAATAGAGCAGAACTGACAGTTGTCACATATATGTCCTTCCCACAATATAAGCAGTAAGAGGGGAAAAAAATGAATCTTCTCTTCCTGGCTAACTCACCATTCCTGTAAGTGCACTGGAGCAAGGAGAAATAGCACCAGAAATGATTCTGTGATTCTAAATACATTATGAATGCCTTAAGGCTGAGATTTTTGGCAACGAAAGCAGGAAGAACACAAATACTCTTCCTTCCTGCTGTCTTCTTCCTCCTATGATAAAGCACCACTTTTGCCCTGCTGATCCCTTCTTTTGGATGATGCCCATTCTGATTCAGGCAATGTAGGGGGAGCATTTACTTCAAGATCTTCCTCTCTTGTCTATCATCAGCCCAGACACAGTTCTGAACACACAATATATCAGGCTCCATCAGCTGTTGGTAGCGCAGCTCAGTGTGCATCAATGCTGGGGAGGAGGTGAACACTGCTATCACGGCTGGGAATTTTGCTCAGAATTTCCCTCATTTAAACAGAACTGGTCTGTGCCGTCACCAGATTCCTTTATAACCACAGTGTAATGGGGCAATTAGCTTTTCTTCTGCCTTTTCTGGTTATAATGTGATATCCTCCTGACCAGGAGCTTATGGAAGACTTTGAGGCATTCTGAGTCCTGGACCATTCACCTCTGCTGTTTCTTCAAAGTGTGTTCTTTGCCTTTGGGCAATGATTTATTTCCTTCCCCCACAAATTCACAGGAGTCTGGGGCAAGGGCTGGTCTTACAGCAAGGCTTTTTATTTTGCATGATGCATGTAGATTTGATGTTGAGCTTAGGAAAAGCTTTCTGTGTGTTGGGATGGAGATCCAGTTTTGTTCTTGTGAGACATGTCAGGTGGCAACTCTTAAAGACATAGAATTGGAATGATTGGAGTTGGAAGGGACGCTTAAAGACTACCAGGTCCAAGTCCTGCACTGAGCAGGGACAGCCACAGCCCCATCAGTGCTCAGAGCCCCATTCCCTGACCTTGGTGTCTGCATCACCTCTATGGGCAGCCTGTGCAGTGCCTCACCACCTTGGTTGGCTGTAGGGTGCTGTTGGCTGCGGGATGCAGCTGCCCTCTTGTGGAAGGAGAAAAGAGTTGAGTGCTTTCATATGGATCACTACCTGATTTGTGCACTATTTATGTGTAGTTGCCTCGGTAAGTTATCACAGCACTGGCATCAGGGGGAATTCATAAGCGGGATTTACATTGCTGTAACTAAGAGTTGATCCTTAGCTTATGATTTCAATGATTAAGATATAAAAACGTGGTCTGATCTAAGTAGCTCTTCCTTTCATCGCCGTAGACAGATCCTATTCCTCAGTTTAAAACCCAAACAGGCAATTCAATAAGCTCTGTGTTTACGTGCTGTGTATTTCATTCAAGATCTCTGTTCCCATTGTGATTCAACATCTTTGGAAGCCAGTGTTGGTTTCCTAGAACAACAACCAGAAAGAGAAGATCAGGTTTTTGTGGTGACATATTATGGGTCTTAAAGAGGAACTAATTCAAGATGACTTACTTAGGTACAGCCTGGATGCTGCTGTTGCCTGGATTTTCTTTATAAAAGGAGTCCACTTTGTCAATCACTCCATCCACTTTACATCTCCATAATGACTCCTGGATGACCCTGAGTCCAAACAGAGAGAGATTTTTCTAAGTTAATATTAGTATTGTTGTGGTTTTTGATTTAATATTGGTTAAGTAACCAAATCAAGGCTTGTTAATGAAAACCTTCACTCAGAAAAAGAGATCACACAGAATCACAGAATGACCCGGGTTGGAAGGGTCCTCAAGGATCATGTAGTTCCAACCCCCTGCCTGGCAGGGCCACCAAACATACACATTTACTAGATCAGGTTGCCCAGGGCCCCGTCCAACCTGGCCTTGAACACCTCCAAGGACGGGGCATCCACAACCTCCCTGGGCAGCCTGTTCCAGGGCCTAACCACTCTTCTAGTGAAGAACTTCCCCCTAACATCCAACCTAAATCTTCCCTCTTTTAACTTAAAACCATTTCCCCGTGTCCTGCTATTATCAGCCCTTTCGAAGAGTTTACTCCCCTCCTGGGAGTAAGTTCCCTTCAGGTATTGAAAGGCTGCAATGAGGTCACCCCACAACCTTCTCTTCTCCAGGCTGAACAAACCCAACTCCCTCAGCCTGTCCTCATAGGGGAGGTGCTCCAGCCCCCTGATCATCTTCCTGTCCCTCCTCTGGACCCTTTCCAAAATCTCCATGTCTTTTTTGTACTGAGGGCTCCACACCTGGACACAGTACTCCAGATGGGGCCTCACAAGAGCTGAGTAGAGAGGGACGATCACCTCCCTATCCCTGCTGACCACCCCTCTCCTGATGGAGCCCAGGATCCCATTTGCTTTCCGGGCTGCCAGAGCGCACTGCTGGCTCATGTTAAGTTTCTCATCTATCAGGACCCCTAGGTTCAGTTATTTGAGCAAGGGCTTCATTTCAATGCAGAGCACACTTGTTCTCACTGTAGGATTTGTCTCCAGGTTGAGAGTAAAACGATGTGTTGGTTTGCAGTAAGCGCTCCTTTAGGTTGCTAAATTCAAGTGAAGGATGGGGCTACAATATTCCTTCCTTTCCTTTCAGAGAAAAGAGCTTGCTAAGTGAGGATGCATACTGAGGGATTGCTAAATATGCTGAATATTACAGTCTTTGCTTAAGCTTCTGGGCAATGGTTGTCTAGTTGCTTTTGAAAATGTCTGGACTTTCAAACCCCTGTATACTTCATCATTTGTAACCATCATTGTTAGAGACAGATGCTGGGATCTGCTCTAATGCAACCCTAATTGTTCTCTAATCGTGTCTTTGCTTCAATTTTCAGCCTCCATTCACCTCATCTCATTCCTGTGATGCACTCAAGGATGGGTTCTATGATGAAACATTACGAAGGTGCTGTTACCGGTGTCCTTCAGGTCAGTAACTTTGTGCTTCATCCAGGTTAACACGGAGCCTTCCTCACAGGCTGAGCACCCACCACGTTTATCACAGAACTGCTTTATGGCCCTGCAGAAAAGCACAGTTTCACTAATCACAGTGTGGTGTAGATCCAGATGTGAATTTGTTCTCTCCTTCCCTGCCCTGTTGGGTCTGCATTCAAACTGCCTTTAAATTGCATACAAGATAACTCGCTAGAATTTGGTCTGTGCTTTTTATTGGCTGGTTTGACACTCAGAAGTAACCAGAGGTAGGCAGCTCCAACAATCAATTTCTGCTTGTCCCAGCATATGAAGTAGTGCAGTGATTTTAGCTTCTGATCAAAGGCACAAAGCATTAAGTGATGGTGCAGAAAACCTGCTGTTGTGCTCGTGGTCAAAACAGCTCAGAAAACATCTCATGTGAGAAGTGGAACATCCACGTGGCAGGGGACAGAGAGCTTTGCCTGAAGCTGTGACTCAGGGCTGTGTGAGGTCAGAAGTATCAAACACATCTAGAAGAGCTCTGGAAATGTCTGAAACTCCCCCTCAATGGATGGGGTATTTTATGGTACTTCACCATCACCAATTGTTTTTTTTACAAGTGCAGCCTCCTCTCTCTCCCTTTTCTTTCTTTCTCACTTATTTTTCTCTTTTCTTTATTTTTTTTTTTTCAGAAGGGAAATTTTTGACATTTATTTGTGCTATAAAGAGCAGGTCAGTGCTTGGTTATTAGCATCTGCGTGCAGTTACATCAGAGACTTCCTGTACTGCTTCGGTGCACTCCATCAGAATCATTCAGAAAATGGATGAGTAAGCAAGACCAAGGGGTGGAGAAACTGCTCCTGTAGAATAAGTGAGGCAGGGACACTCTGAGCCACTCCCAGGGGAAGAAGCTCTTTTCTCCTTCAAAAGCTCCCACAGTGATGGATGTGATAGTTGGGTCTTGTGCAAAGCAGAGATGCAGTTTGCAGCTGGCTGACATGAGCTCTTTAAGGCTGACTGCACTTCAAGATGGCTTTCTCCTCTAACTTTGAACAATTATTGCCACGTTTTGGCTTTCTTTCTACAGGCTACGCTAAAAAGAAATCATGTCCCATGGATCCAGATGAAGATTGCATGAGGTGTGGACCTGAGCAATACCTGAATGAATCTCCAAAGCCACACTGTGACGCTTGTGTGTTATGCACCAAAGGTAGCTGGTTTGCTGTTATCACCTACAGATTCCTTTGGTTGTTCATGACTTAAAGTGCTGTTGCAAAGAGTGCCAGCAGCCCCTTCTGCTTCCCAATCCTTTGCATGGCTGTTGCTCAGCCTTGACCCCTGCTTTGCCTTTTCCTCACAGAGCAATCCTTTTTTCCTCCACCTGTTTCTTCCCTGCAGAATTTGACCTCGTGGAGAAGGTTCCCTGTGCCTTCAATTCCAGCCGGGTGTGCGAGTGCCGACCAGGGATGTTTTGCCAGACTGCTGCTAAGAACACCTGCATGCGGTGCCAGCTGCACACTGCTTGCAAGCCTGGCTTTGGAGTCAAAATCAGAGGTAGGAATTGCTCCTTGTTTTATCTTTTCTGATCCTGGCCATAGGTTTGGGGTTGATTCATTTTAATCCGCTGTCATTGCTTTTATTCAGGCACCTCAGAGGCTGATGTTTCATGTGAAGAATGCCCTCCTGGCACCTTCTCTGACCAAAGCTCCAGCACTGACATCTGCAAGCCCCACACAGAGTAAGTCCATAGTGTTTCAAAGTGACAAACCAATTGGTTAAAGCTAATAAAGGACCCAAAGGGACTCCAGTGTGCCAGGAGTGATGCATTTATCTGAAAGACAGTGGGGCAGCTCTGAGCCTTTGTGCTGTTTGTAGCTGTTGCACAGCTCTGTGCTGGAAGGAGGAAGGAATCTCTCTTGCCTCAGTTTCATTTCACTGAGTGCAGTGGGATTCCGTGTGCGTATGAGTTTGCATCCGGGTCACGAATCAGTGCCACAGGGGTGAGCAAAAGGTTAATGACTTTCTGACTAAAACCAGTAAATGCACATGGTATAAACATGACCAAAAAGGGCAGATGCCACATGGAAGATCTTACCGTGTGTCGTGTCATTTGCTCCTAGCGCTGATGGGCTGTTCTCTCTTTTGTTCCCTAGCTGTGCCAAGTTGAAGAAAGTGGCACAAGGCAAAGGAAATGCCACCCATGATCAGGTTTGCGTGGACCGATTGCCCTCCTACCTCAACTCAGACACTTCCTCCACCAGAAACAGCAGTGAGACAAATGACTCTGACATCCTGAAGCCTGAGGCAACCCTGGTGACCCTTGCTAGCATCCTTTCAAGTGCCACAACTGAAACTCCCAGTTCAACCCCCGAGGAGAAAGCTCTGGCTGGCACTTCTCCCACCTCAGCCAAGGGGGAGGCAGCAACAAGAGGTCAGAAAGGATTTATTCTATTTGGCAAGTTTTGCTTAGATATATCTTTAGTAAAAGCAGTACGTGAGCTTCCCACATAACACACAGATCTACTGATAGTTCCCCTTCTGCCTTTTCTTCCTCTCTCCATTCTCCCTCCTGTGCTGCAGGTCTTGTTTTCTGGGGAGCGGTTCTCTCAGTGATGGTGCTGCCTGTGGGTTTGCTGTCATTTTGGCAATGGAAGGTCTGCAAGAAGCGGATCCTCATCCTCAAACAAAAACGTGAGTTTTAAAACATAGCATGTTTTACATAGCATGCAGTTTAATCTCCCCACCTGGGAATTACAGCATCTTTAAAATAGGAGGGGAGATGATATTTCCTAGTGCCTGGTGAAGATGGGTTGGTTAAGGGTTCTAGACAAACTGTTCTGCATCGTGCTGGAGAATCTTCTCATAGAGTCATGGTTGGGTTGGAAGAGACCTCCCAGATCATCCAGTACCAAGCCCTGCTGTGGGCTGGTTGTCAGCTGCTAAATGAGGAAGTAGATCAGGCTGCCCAGGGCCACATTCAATTCAAGTAGCTGTGAATGAATGGAGGAACATGCTTCCAACTGGCTGGGGAAATGGGAGGTGGTGAGCTTTGAGCTTCAGGTTTTGTAACTTGCAGTCTGTCCTCTGCAGGCTGGTAATGCTGCGGATGTGACATGCCTCTAGGTGCCTCCTTTTCCCCTCTGCATGGGTGCTGTTGGGTGATGCATGAACAGGGAGGCTGCTGGAAAAATGCCCAGCTCATTTCTGAGCACTCAGATCTGGGAGATGTATTCCAATAAAAGAAAAAGTGGATGTTTGCCATAGCAACCTCTCCAGATCCCCTGCAGTGCATGTGTTCTGCTCAGCTAACCAAGCTCTTAGCATCTCCATCGACTGCTCTGTTCTGTTGTGGGAGATATTTCTGACTGCTCCACGTCAGAGCATTTCTGCTTATTAATTCAGGAACATGACTTAACACTTCTCATGTGAGCTCAGTTTGCTCAAAATTGAATTTTTCCTTCCTCGCTTGGTTTACTCAGTAAAATAATGTTACAGTGCAGCATTATAGAGCTGACATATTGAAGGTAGCGGTGGCTGTGTGTCAGAATGGTATTAGATAGGAGGCATCTAGATTCATACAGAATCATGGAATCATAGAGTGGTTGGGGTAGACAGGACCTTCAAGCCCACCCAGCTCCAACCCCTACCATGGGCTGGGTGCCCCCCTCCAGCTCAGTTCCACCTCGGCCCTTAAGGCAGTGTACCCTCAGTGGCAAAGAGTATAATGCAGGTGAGTGGGGCTGTAAAGTAATTTAGGACACGGGTGGGTGATATTTCAAAGCAATTAATATTCTCGTGATTACTGTAAGTTCTTTTCTGACAGTTCTTCATCTTTCTGTTGCAGGTTCTGATCTAGTGGACAAATACGCAGTAAGTGTCAACCACGTTCCGAAACAGGTCACTTTCTATTCCAGTGTAAATGATTAATGAGCTTTTTCAGTGTCCTGTTAAAAAGCCTTTGTATTTGGAATTGTAATCCATGATCATCAAGGGGCAAAAATGAGACTAATTAGGAATTGCCACTTTTGTGTCTTGGGTTATGTTCAAATGTGGCCCTAAGGAATACAGGAACATGATTCAAGGGAACTTTAAGTTCCTGTATCTCCTGGGCACTTTGCTTTTTTCATTCCCTGTGACACTGGAGCTGTTATTTCTGCTCTGTCAACCTGTTGTAATCTTCACAGTGTTTTTGCATTGACCTTCTGCTCTCCTCTTTGGATTGGCAGAAGATCACACTGACCACTGACAAATGTCCAGAAGAAGAGGAGTTGACAGACAGAACCCTCCCTTTGGAAACCAACAACAACTTGATCTCCAGTGCTGAAAAAGCAGGTAGTCCTGTTCTGGGTCTGACTGAAGTGACACAGAGCAATGGAAAAGCCCCAGACTGCCCCATTGATTCTCGAGTGAGAGACCACACAAGCAATCAAATCGGTGAGTCTGAAGTGAATTTCATTTCTTTTATCTTGTCATTTTTTCTGGGTATAGAATATCATCCTGACATTACTGGCAAGCAGGAAAAGCATCTATAACTTCTAACCAAGATGGCCTCTTGACTCTGTATAATGTAACCAGTCCTGCTTTTCTGGGAGGCAAAAGACAAAGAACAAGGAAAAGCAGAAGCAGAAAATGCATCTTCTGTTTTGGCTGCTGCAAACCAACAGGGATTTTTGTTATCCTAACAAGCTCAAAGAACAGGCTTTTGCAAAATGCTGACTGCATGTCTGGGGGGAGAGAAAGCTGCTGTGGAGGCGCAGTCAAAAGGAATGACAGAAATCACTACCATTCCCTACTCCTGTTCCAGTTCTTTCTGTGTTGCTTACAAAGATGCCCTGCCTGTCAGAATGGGCTCAAATCATAAAGGAATGTGGGCATGCAAAGCCAAAACTTGTTTGCTAGCCTGTAAAATACTGGAACGTAGTCCCCAGGTTAGAATGGCATAGGTTGGAAGTGACCTTAATGCCAACCCAACCCCTGCTGTGGGCTGGATGCCACCCAGCACATCAGGTTGCTCAGAGCAGCTCTTTCTCTAACTTAGATTTAAACAGTTGTGTTAGTTTTCTTAATGAGGTACTTCAAGACAGTGAAAAGGAAGGGAGGAAGGAGGCCTCTCTTTTACAGAAGAGGTTAACCAGGATCCCCATTCATCAGGCCTGTGGGAAGGTACTTAGGCTATAGATAAGCTTGCAGTGGGCTTTGGCTGTGCTTGATGATAAGAAGGAAGGTGGAAGGTCTTGGTAGCTCTCATTCCAAGCTGCCAAAAGAGCAACGCCCTTTGGTTAGATATTGGGAAGCAGCTTTTCAGCCTTCCCTGCGAGAGGTTTGATCTGCACATAAAAAAAGGAGAAAATAAAAACTGAATGCCAAGTCAAAGCTTTGCACAACGAGGAGCCATCTCTAAGAGCAGCAGGACTGTTGCCTATGCCCAGCATTACTTCTTTTTTTTTCCTTTCTCAGGAAAAATATTCATCATGAACGCTGATACTGTTATTGTGGGGTCTTCAAAATCGCCTGATATCAAGAACTGTACAGCTAGGGGATATGAGAGTGATGTTGATATCCAGGAAAAGATGGAAGAGGAACTGCTGATGCACTACCCAGAGCAGGAGACAGAGGTTTTTCCAGGGGATGATGTCATGGTTCCTGTGGAAGAGGAGGGGAAGGAATTCCATCATCCCACCACGGCCACTGAAAAGTGATCGTCTGCTGGGAAGGTGTGTGAAGCTACAAATACATCCAGTGACACTAAGCCTGAATCTACACTGAGGGAGGTAAACCCAGAGTGCCTTCCACAACATGGCAGCTCACGTTAAGCACCAAAAACATTCAACCGTTGTCATCCAAGTAATGAGATGACCATCCAAACCACTGGTTTACATCTCCTCCTTGCTCTCCCAGTGTCATGCTGGAAACAAACTGGAATCAAAGTTACAGAATTCAGAGGACTTCTGGATGTGAACTCCAGTTTCACAGCTTGCTTTGCCTGCATGAAGGGATGGAATTAAAATGGTTACTACTATTAGCTCTGAAAGTTCTGGCTGGAATTCCGAGTTTACCTTGAGACCCAGCCATGTTTCACATTTGTTCTCCGTTGTACTTTAGGCCAATCCTTCTGTTTGTTTTTAAGCCTGATTTGCGTTTCTTCACATCTCGAGGTCCCTTCCAGCCCAAGCTGTTCTGTGATTATGAAATCATTTGTAAGCACAGGAAATGTCCTCTTCTGATTGAAGTCAGACTGGCTGAATGGTTGGATGTTGAATGAATGACTGGATGGAGGGCAACACTGACTGCCAAAGGGGAAAAGAAGAACTGGTTTTCTACCAAAAACAAATAGGCACAGCAATAATTTCCTTGAACATTGTTAATATCTGCTTGTTTTAGAACTGTTTGTGTTCATCACAGTGACGCTGATTTCTATGTCTGTTCCTCAAAAATAATTCTGCTTGGTTTTGTGGTCAGCTGCTCCAGGTTACGCGGTTTCAGGTCTCTTAATGCTGCATGTTTGATAACTGTAAATGCTGCAGTGCTGATGGGGTTTTTGCACAGGAGCAAGGAAAATGAACAGGGTGACAAAGTGTGCCTTAAGGGTCAGGAAAAAGGAACCACAAAAACAATTTCCTTGTAGTTTTACCCTGGGCAGAGCACTGTGGTAACAGCAGTGCAACTTCTGAGTCTTGTCTGAGAGCCAACAAAAGGAATAGGGAAGCATAAAACCACCTCCTTAGGCCAGGCTCACTGTGCAAGGTACCTGATATTTTATTCCTGTGATATTCAGGGAGAGCACTTAAGTACAGTTAATATCTGCTCTTGTCATTCCTGCTTCTGCAGCATTAGCTGGAACTGGGCTGAGGATGTTTGAAGTTTGACTCAGCCTTTAGTATTCTCGTTGCCATTGCTTTATGTTTTAATCTCTTATGATTTTCCTGGTGTAATCTTCCTCCACAACCACTCCGTGACAGCAGATTATAGACAGATTATAGACAGATTATAGACTCAGTGTGTAAAGGAGTATTTAGATACTGCTTTGAAGCTGACTTCTGACTGACTACAGTGAGTGCCACTAGTTCTTGTGTTACAGCAAGTAATGCAATGCAGTACTGAGTTGCCTTAATGATTCTTGCCTGTATCCTCCTCAGCGTCCAAGCCTGCGTTCCTATCATTCTTTATTTCTTATCTAAGTTGCTTCATTGCCTTCATCACTGTAGTTGGCCTCATCCTTATCTTCTCTAACCTCACTGTGTTCTGCTGGAGATCTTGAGACCTGAAACATATGTTTAAGAAGAGGAAATGCATATATGTGTTGTTGTTACTCATAGAATGGCCTGGGTTGAAAGGCACCTCAAAGATCATCTGGTTTCAGACCCCCTGCTATGGGCAGGGTCGCCAACCACCAGACCAGGCTGCCCAGAGTTGTTGTCCTTGCAGAGGTGACTTCAGAAGACCATTAAAGACAGGGGAGGATGGAACAACAAGGGGGAATGATTCTAAAGTGGGGGGAAAAAAAGGAGATGGGAGGTTGGATATTAAGATGAATTTCTTTGCTCAGAGGGCAGTGAGGCCCTGGTACTGCTGCCTAGAGATGCCCCATCCCTGGAGGTATCCAAGGCCATGAATGGGGGCCTGGGCAGCCTGAGTTGGTGGGGGGGTCTTTAAGGTCCCTTCTAACCTGTGCCATTCTAGGATTTTTTTAAGCTTCTGCATAGGACTGACCCCAGCACTCACTCCAGTGACCCCACTGCTTACCTGTTCTCTATCCTCAAAGATGACTGTTGGGCTCTGCTCTTTCCTTCCTGACTTTCCTATCCCATAATCTTTTGGGAAATCCTTATAAGAAACCCTTATAATGGCCTTTCCTAAGCTGACTCTAGGATGACTTTGTTTTATTAATCACCTCTTCAGAGGCTTTTTGCAAGTCTTCACATGTTACACTGGATGTCCTTCATCCATTCAACCTCACCATATAAGGGAATGTGTGTTATACAGATTTTATGACTGAAGAAATAAATCACAAGAAATTTATGCTTTCTTGGGCCCCAGAAATGGAGTGGGGGAATCTCAGCATTATGGGACCTTGTCGCTGGTGTCCAGCAATGGATGATCTACCTGCACATGGAACATTTGAGAACTGGGTTTAATTCCAAGTGCTCTTAGTTCCAGCATTTACTTGAATTCTGCTCTTCTCTGCAAGTCCAGAACTTAATATAATGCCTAGAAACACCTGTTGTCACTCCATGGCCTTTGTTCTGCAGGAAGGGCAGTGAGGGTTGTATGTCCTGTGCTTGTCCTTGGTTTCTTGCCTTCAGGAATGCTCAGATGGCAATTTCCCATGGCCGTGAGTGCTTCCATATCAATGGGAGTGATGGGAGGGGAGGAGGAAATGGAATGCATGTGTTTTTAATTAATTAATTAAATTAAATGCTTCACGAGCCTCGGGCAGTGCTTGCAGGCTTCGGCCAAGCTCGCCCCATTCCCTTTGGCTTTGCCGTTGTTGTTTTCTAGCTTCCTAAAGCCTCAACAGGGGGTTTGAATTGAGTGGGTTTTTCAGGCTCTGTCTGTATGGAGTACCAGTGGTTAAACAGGAAGAGCTCATCATGCTCGGCTGCATCCCTCACACCGTCCCTATTTACAGAGCAGAGCCCTTGGATGTACTTGTAAGAGCTGATGTGATGCAGCTGTGGCTGTTCTCTGCTGTTACTGAATTCTGTGGTTAAAGGTCCTTCAGCTGTTTAAACCAAAGAGCTCGGTGGGATCTTTGGGTATATGCTGTGATGATACATCAATAACCTTTTCTAGTAACAACTAATAGAGCCTGACATCCTGGTACAACTCCTGCTGATTTGGGTGAGAAATGCAGTTGAAATGACCTTAATCTTACATTAAATTATTTCTCTAAGTGACCAGCATACATATATTCAGTCGAACTTTGTGGGTTTTTAAGTTTTTTTCCTGTCTTTAGCACATTTGGTGGCTCAGCAGGTGATATCTCTGTACTTCGAGACCTTTCTTTGGTGACTTCATTGTGGTTTCATATACATGAAGATTGTCAGATGTGGTTCCTGTTCAAGCTGCTTTGTTTGACAGCTTCACTTTGAAGACTGAAGGAGAAAAGGTGCAGAAATATGAGTTAGTATTAAAAAACATGGATAAATCTCTTTGTTTTGAATGAACATCTTGAGTGAAACCGAAAGCTATATGAATGGCTGAATATATATATACATATATGTGTCATAAGCATGTTTTATATCTACTACTGAAGTTCTTTAATTACAGATGAAGAGTCAGCACTGACCATTAGCAGCGTTGCTAATGCAATCTTGTTTTACAAACAGGATCTGTAGAGCATCAAACCTGCACGCTATCACAGGGCAGGATCTGCAGCTGCCCACCCAATGGCTCTCAGAACCCACACACAGAATGGTTGTGTGGTTTGAAGATGGTTATTGGTACATTATTGGTACATACCAAGGCCATTGGTATTGGCCTTGGTAGTCTGTAAGTGTTTCTGAATCTGCCTCCAATTGGTGAATTGCAGGAATAGCGCCTTAATTCCTACAGTTATCTCCAAATCTGCCTCCAATTGAGTAAATTAAAGGGATATTCCCTTAATTCCCTACAGCTATGCATGCTGTTGAGTGCAAGCATTATCACAGCAAGTAGGCAGTACATGCACAACAGCATTTCCAAGAGGCATGTCCAGGGGATCAGGTTATAGGTATCCCCAACCCAAGCAGAGCTTCCAGCTGAATTTTGGTTTAAGTGAGTGATGGTGATTCTGTGCTGCCCTGTACACAGGCTTAGATTATTCATTCTTGTTTCTCACTTGCTGACTAACTGGAGTTTGCTATTTCTTTTAAGGAACAGATAGCACAGACGTGGAATGTAAGCCCTGTCCCCCTGGCCCTTTTTAGATGAGGAATCTTCTGATACCAGCTGTATACCACACACAGCGTAAGCCAGATTCTGTCTAACAGCAATCTTGAACTGAATACAGGGTTGCTTTCTTTCCTAACTTCTCTTTCTGTTTCTTGCAGTTGTAAATCAGTGGCTGTTGCAGGAAACAGCATGAATGACACCGTTTGCCATGACTCAGTTGCCACAGTTCCACATCACGCTGTTGTAAACCTCCTCCCCAGCCAAAGCTCAACTTCCAACAGCGGTGAAATAATAACACAGCCTGTCATTCTAAACTCTGTGCCTGACACGTCCTTCATCATTGGTGAGCTGTTACCTTGTTCAAAGTCACTTCTGTCTGGCTGGGAAGCAAGATTATCTTTAGTTGACAGTTTCTGTCCAAAACTAATTACCTGTACCCAAATAGAAGAACTGAGTTAATTGTGTCACTGCTTGTATTGAGTTGCATAATGTCACAGCTGTCCTGCCTTGCTCCATTCCACAGTCACTGTAATTCTTTATATGTTTCTAAGAAGCCCAGAATTAGATCTTACAATGCACTTCCTGAGACTTAGTGCTATAAAGAAGCTGGAAGAAAAGGTTTATGTGTCAGATGTTAGACTAAGGCAAGCCTGACTTACAGCAGCCCAATATTCATAGCATTCACAAGCATGGACATAATCTCTGCATTTCATAGTCTGTCCAGAAGGCAGCTATGTTTAAGTGCATTTTAGACTGCCTGGCCTTGTATTTAATGATCTGCTCCTAGCTTAATGAGATGCTTTTTGTTGCCGTGGTGAAAAGTCTGTCTTCACTTTTCAGAGCAGGAAAACTTCACCAGTTTGCCTATCAAGCAATGGAAGATGATGTAGAGCATGTAATTGAACTCCTAAGTCAAGGAACTGGATAAAGAATCCAACATGTTGTTCCAGGCTGTGTTCTACTTTGTTTAATCTGTGTTTTTTTCCTTATTTGACAGAACTCTCGGGTAATGGAGGAATGCAGGTGAATGTGACTTGTATTGTTAAAGTACATAATCCAGATTGTGGCTCCCAGTTTCCAGAACAGACTGATCCAACTAGATTGGGCAATGGAAGTGCTCAATGCTCTCCAACAGGGCGAGAAGTTCCTCTTTCTAAAGAAGAAAACCCCTTGTAAAAAAGAAACTGAAATTCAGATATTGGTGGAAGCCAAGGATGGTTTACTTCAGGATTGACTTCTGGACACAAAGAAGTTTCCTTTGGGTGTTCAAGATATGGGGATGAAAACTGTTTAAAGGAGATGACGTGTTTTATACTGATTGACTGATAATCAGCCCTTACGTTCACAACCAAACGTGTTAAATGTAGCATTTCTACAGAGACTTGAAATCTCAGAGGAATACGGGCATTTATTTTTTGAGGTTTTTAATCTCCTTTCCCAGCTTTGAGAGTCAAAAGATGAGCGTGCAGTGTTGAACAAGTTACTCCTTTTTAATGTTTTTTCTCATCTAATTTTTCTCATGGCCAACTCCTCCCTTCCTTCCATGATATCCTGAAGCAACCTTTAATAGCTTTAAAAGGAAATAGTTTTCTAACTTTATGTCATTGACTTTCCTCCTGAGACTTCTTGGGTTCAAGTCAAGAACGTGACTGTGATCTGAACCAGCCTCCCAGAGGTTTCTCTTACTACGCTTCTCTTATTATTACAGTTTACTTTCTCTCATTATCGGACCGATAGCCCTTGGGTGTATCAGGGAATGTCAGCTTTGACAGGAGCTTTATTAATGATTGTTTTTTGCTAGGTTATGAAGATCACGTCTAAACAATAGCATTAGTTCATTCAGCTGTGCATAGTTTAGAAAAGAACATGTAGGTTTTCTTTCAGTAGGAAATAATTTCCTTTTAATGACAGCTCTACAATCTGTCATCTTCGCGTCCTGACTGATTCCATATCATTTTCTCATTGATCCTCACCTTGTTTTTGAGGTTATAAAAGTAAACCATCAACCCCAAATACTTTTTTCTGCATTCCAGTGGATAATAGAGCTGATGCAGATGGATGTGTATACTGGGCAGCTCGACCCCACCCACCTCAGGTAATGAACTCCCTTGAAGGTTGTGTAGAGTAATCTATAAAAACTGGAAGTGACTCAGTCCTCAGAACCTGAAAATCCTGTTCCATTCTTCACTTGTTGCTCAGCGCTGAAGATCCATCCACCCACTTCTTATAGAAAAACAGTTGAACAGCATCTACTCTATTAATAAAGACAAGAATCAGGCTTTTAAAACACATCCTTTAAACTTGCATGCAACCTAAGAGGTTATTTCTAAAGCCGGGAACTGGCAAGTAGGTTTTTCATCCCACTACAAAGAAACCTTTTACGACTTCATGTTCAACTTGAAGGTCCTTTTCAGAAAAGGCTTTGAAACACAAACTGTTGGGAGAAAAAAAAGCCCAATGAAAACAACAGACAGAACCTGGTTTTGTGAAATGCTTTGACCCTTTTCTGTTGTATTGAGTATTTTAATGTCTTACTCAACAGCTTCCAATGCTGGGACCGCATTGGAGGAGCAGTGGCAGAGTTTGGAAGAAGTTTTAGATGATGTTATGGCAGTTAATGTTCTGGGTTTTCAGGCTGTGGAGCAGTGTGACAGAAGGAAACTCCATTTTTATCTTGAAGTATGAAAAGCGTGTTTGTATTTGTTAAGAAAAAGATACATGGTGTTTTTTTATACATATATCTTTGTTTTCTACCTCCCTACTGAACCAAAAGTCTGCTTTTTAGATCAGGCTATTTCACTCTATAGGCTAAAGCATTGCTTTTAAACTCAAGGCTTGTTTTCATAGTACTTCATTAAAAGAGGGTTGATCCATGGCTGTCTCATCTCTCATTGCCTACAGCCAGGCCCTGTTAACAAGGACACTATAAGCAGCCGTTACTCTTCCTCTTAGAGTGATGGCTTCAGTGGACGTAGAAAGGGCAGCTGGTGTTGTCTACCTGGACTTATGCAAGGCCTCAGACATGGTCCTGCACCACATTTGTATCTCTAACTTGGAGAGGTAATGGTTCAAAGGGTGGACTATTCTGTGGATAAGGAATTGGTTGCTTGTGGTCAGTGTCTCCAGGTGCAGGTGGCGGCCAGTGATGAGTGTTGTCCTTCAGGGGTCCATCCTGGGACTTCATCAGTGATGTAAATGATGGGATGCAAGTTTGCAGATGGCCCTATGCTGGGTGCTGCAGCTGACACCATAAAAGGGACCCATCCAAAGAGGCCTGGACAGGCTCAAAAGTGGGCCCACAAGAACCTAATGAGGCCAAGTGCAAGGTGTTGCACTTATTTTCAGGGCAATGCAGTGTACATGTATAGACTGGGATAAGAACTCAGTGAACCTAGGACTAGGAAGTTCCTCAGGACTAGGGGAAATGGTTTTAAGTTAAAAGAGGGAAGATTTAGGTTGGATGTTAGGGGGAAGTTCTTCACTAGGAGAGTGGTTAGGCCCTGGAACAGGCTGCCCAGGGAGGTTGTGGATGCCCCGTCCTTGGAGGTGTTCAAGGCCAGGTTGGACGGGGCCCTGGGCAACCTGATCTAGTAAATGTGTATGTTTGGTGGCCCTGCCAGGCAGGGGGTTGGAACTACATGATCCTTGAGGTCCCTTCCAACCCGGGTCATTCTGCGATTCTGTGTTTCTGTGAACCCGGTCCCGCCCCTCAGGCGGCGCAGGACGGACCGGGCCGGTTCCGCCCCCCGGAGGCGGGGAAGCTCCCATCGATCTCTCGGTGCTCCGTCCGGCCTCGTTTTCCCCCTTAACACCGCTCGGCCTCCACTCAGCGCTGCGGAGGTGGCTGCGGCCGAGAGCTGAGGTGAGTGCGGGCGGGCGGAGCGGGACGGAGCGCTGCGGGACGGGACGGCGGCTCCGGGCCTTCCCTCCTGCGTCAGCCCGAGCTGCGAGGCGCAGGCCCGGCGTTCAGGGGCTCCTCCCCGCCTCACGCCCCTCTCCGCGCTCCGCCCCGCGGTCTCGGGGTTACGAAGGGGCTCCGGGGCCGCCTCGGGGCTGTGCTCGAACTCTCCCCACGCGGTGGAGGCCGCCCGACCCCGCGGCTCTGCCCGGCCGCCTGTGGGCAAGGTGACCTTTCGCTTCGCGGCTCCCCCGCGCCCGTGTGCCAACAGGTCTCTGTCTTCGTTATTTCCCCTCCTCCTCTTCCTTATGGACCGTTTCTTTGCACGGGGGGGAGGCAGTGTGTGTTGTGGGGCCGCTCCGGGCCTTATTTATGCTCGTGTAGATGGGAGAGGAGCGAAGCAAAGAGCCCACAGCCCCCGCGGCCTGCGGGGCCCCAAAGTGCGTCTTCACCCACAGTGAGCAGCACCGAGGAACGGCCTCGGCCTTGTAAACGCTCACACCTGGCTTTGAGAAAGCAGAGAGGAATATTATGAGTATTAAAAACAACCTACAGCAAAAGCTGAGTCTGAATCAAGTATTTAAGCTGGCACTGCTGCACAGAGCTGTGGGTTTCCCATCCCTGCAGGTGCCCAAGGCCATGGATGGGCAGCAGGCAGCCTGAGCTGCTGGTTGTGGCCCTGCTGGTGGCAGAGGGTTGGAGCTGGATGGGCATTAAGGTCCCTTTCAACCCAAACCATTATTGAATTAAATGATCTAACTTTTCTCTATTAAACTCTGTAGGGTGAGAGGTTTCCATAGTCTCTGAAGGGTAATATTGACACAAACAACTAGAGTTCCTTCCCTAATGTAGCTTTTTACAATGCCTTGATGCAGTTATTGTTATATCGCTTCGAAGACCCAATCAAGTTATTGTTAATAAGCTATTCATCTGGCTCATATCTGATTATTTCCCACACGTAAGCTCTTCCCCCCAAAGAGGGTTTGTTTAGTGTGAACTGTATCACACATCTTAAGAGAATCCTGCAAGAGTCAAAAGGCTTTTTGGTGTGGTTCAAATTGTAAATTGCTTCCATCCTTTTCTGGTAAGTGGGTGTCCTCTGGCTAGAATGGGAACTGCGGATGTACGGGCTCATTTCTGCGGGGCTTCTTAAAGTCCGTATGATGTTACCTGATGGCAAACATCTGAGCGTACAATCACAGAACAGCCTGGGTTGAAAAGGACCATAATGATCATCTCTTTTCAACCCCCTGCTGTGTGCAGGGTCACCAACCAGCAGCCCAGGCTGCCCAGAGCCACATCCAGCCTGGCCTTGAATGCCTGCAGGGATGGGGCATCCACAGCCTCCTTGGGCAACCTGTTCCAGTGCATCACCACCCTCTGCATGAAAAACTTCCTCCTAAGATCCAACCTAAACCTCCCATTTCCTCCCCCTTATGTAGGGGAGGAACGCTGCCCATTGTGGGAATTGACAGATGTGGTTTTCTTAGAGAGGGGGGCACAGGGATGCCCATTTTTTCAGTCTAGGCTTCCAAAATCAATGCACTTGCAACTTGAAGTAAATACTGTGAGCAGTGCAAAGTGGCTTCAGATCAAAGTGGAAAGAAGATTGTTAATTGGCGTGGTTGATAATTACCATTAAAGGTGGTGCTTTGGTTAGACATGGGATGGAAAGATGAGTTTAATTTGCCTATGGGAGTGAACTGTAATTATTAAAGCTCTATATGAAGCTCTGTGATTTGGGACTTCAAGGATATAGCATAAGCTTGGTTTCTTCCTTTAAAAATGCTTTAATATTTTAGGATGGATACACAGGGAGACCATGGTAGCGCTGTCTCTGGGTGTGCTGAGACTTTATTTCAGACACTCATTTGTTTCATCATTATTACTATTTTTTTTTCCTTTCAGATTGAGACTGCAGTTATGGAACAGAGAACCAGAAAATGACAGAAAAATGTTAGATGCTCCCTTCTAGGACACAGTCATGTTGGAAGGGTTGGTAGCCTGGGTCCTCAACACCTATTTGGGCAAATATGTCAATAACCTGAACACAGACCAGCTCTCCGTTGCTCTTCTGAAAGGTGAAGTTCTATTGCATTTTCTGTAATGCTTTATGCTGTGATTTAAGGAGAGAAGTGGTTCTGTTTCCATTCCATCTTAGAGTTAACACTATCACTTAATATTGTCTTTAACATATTATATAAATGCTTCTAATGAAGTTTTGTGCCAACACTTTACAGCGAATGGTAAATTCTTTTGTGTTTCTATCTCTGTTGTTTCTTGTCAACATCGTTAAACCAATTTATTCAAGACTGTCAGTTGTATGCTTAGCTTATCTTAATAGCTCGTTTAATTTATTTAATATTTGAGTATCATTTTCCTTAACACTGTTCAGTAACATTCCTGTTGAGGGACTGTGGTCAGGAATGTTCTGTAGTCTTTACCTCTCCTGTTTTGGTGCTGGTAGTTCCTCATTTTATAACAGTTTCTATTTGCTGCTATTTGCTGATTTTGGAGAGAATATTTAGTAACACTTCAGAGCTTTTCTTTATGTGTTATGAAGTGCTTGCTGTTTCTCTTTAGAAGCAGTAGAAGCTGTCTCCTAGATGGCAAAGTTCAGCTCTAAATCCTTACCCAAGGTTGTTTCTGGATGACCTCATCAAATACTTTGAGTACGTGGCACTAAAAAATTAATGAGCGTACTAAATATCTATGACAGTTGTTGCACAAGTTGATGTGGCAGGTTGGCTGTTCTCAGGAAATGCTATTCTTTTTTCCCTTTGAAGCATGATGCTGGTTGTTCTGTAATATTCAAGTTGGCGTTCGTAACATAACTTTACTCAACAGACATGGTTTTTTGGTGTGCTTTTAATAGGTGCTGTTGAACTGGAAAACTTACCACTAAAGAAGGATGCTTTGAAGGAACTAGAGCTGCCATTTGAAGTAAAAGCAGGTATGTATTTTGCCTGTGTGTGCAAGACAAATATTTATAACCAGGAAGGACTGTGTACACTGACTTCTACCTGTGAGTCAGGAGCTTGAACAACTGACGTAACCTAATTTTAATCCAGTTCTACTTTAGCATGTTTGTTTCTTACACCTCTTTTACTTTCAAGTTTTCCAGGGGTCACAGAAGCATTTTATACACAGGAATCTGAGACCATCTCTGCTTTGCATTTCTAGGTTTCATTGGCAAAATAACACTGCAGATACCTTTCTATCGCCCACATGTGGATCCATGGGTAATATCTGTCTCAAAACTGCACCTAATTGGTGCACCAGAAAAAAAGGAAGATTTTGATGAGGAAAGGGAGAAGTTACAAGAAAGAGAATATAAGAGATCCCTCCTTGTAGCACTGGAAGAAAAATGGAAGGTGGGTCACAGTTGTATTTCATAGTGAAAAACCTGCTATGGTAGAGGGATACTGTTTTAAGCCTCCTAACAAGCAAATGCATAGGAAATTGAAGTTAGGGTTTGGTATATTCTAACACAGCCCCCTGCATGCATTGGTGATATTGGAATCTGTTATTCTTCTTTCCCTCTGTACAGTAATTTCAGTGTTAAGCCTATATACCTGTATTGTTTCCTGATCAGCTGTTAAGTGATGGTTAATACTGAATCCTATTTTCTTTCTGTTTCCTTTATTTCTTTTCAGAAAGAACGACAGCAGAAAGGGGAATCTTACTGGTACTCAGTTACTGCGTCGGTAGTCACCAGAATCGTAGAAAACATTGAAGTAAGCCTTTAAAACTCCTAAAAACAGCCAGTGTCCATTGTATTTCACACTGTGTAGTCCTCAGAGAAGAAAGATGGGAGTGAAAGGAGGATGTTTGGTAGAGGACTGTCCCTTTTCAGATGTAATCTCTGTAATTTCGGCCTCAAACTGGTCCTGATAGGGACTGCTGGGAAAGAAAAGCCCTTTGAACTAAACAAGGGAAAAAGAGCAGCTCTTCCTGAATGGTAACACAGATTGAAGGTGGCTCCAGTCCAACTGCTTTTCCCGATATATTTGAGAGGGATGTATCTATTGCAAGAGCTCAAGGCAAGAGTGTCTCTGCTTAATGCAGTCTCAGGCTTGACGTGTGCTGAGAAACCACCATAACTCTGTGCTCTCATCCAGGCTGGATGTGGCTCTGGGCAGCCTGGTCTGGTGGTTGACGACCCTGCACATAGCAGGGGAGACTGAAACTGGATGATGATTGTGGTCCTTTTCAACCCACGCCATTCTATGATTCTATGGTTCTATGATTCTCTCTTAGGGTTTACTACTGTAAAAGTACTTTTTTGAGTTATCTTTTGCTGCTTTTAATCTATGAAATGTATTGGAGTCTTGAAAATGGCAAATAATACTAGCAAAACAAATTACACTGACATGTGCAAGGGGCTAATTGACCTTGGGGAGGTGGTGAGGGAGCTGCACAGCACTGCTGTGTGCTTAATGATGGAAATAGTTGTCTCTGGTAATGTATATTTTTTTTCCTTATTTAGTTAAAAATTCAGGATGTCCATCTGAGGTTTGAAGATGATGTCACCAATCCGTTGCAGCCTTTTGCATTCGGCATATGCATCAAAAATGTCTCCATGCAAAATGCAGTGTTTGAACCAGTAAGTTTTGTTCAGGAACTTGGGGCAGCTAAGACGTGGTGCTGTACATTATGAGTCCTAGTAAATAGTGGGTAAAAAGGTCTTTTTAATAATCTGGTTATCTTTATAAATCGATTCTGGGTGTTTCCTGTTATTTCTCGAGTATGCAGAACTAAAAGCTTCATGCATGTAGTGTGTAATTGCCTTCATTCAGTCCTTCTATTTCAGGTAGAGAAACTGATGCGGAAAAAGCAGTTAGATGTTGCTGAATTCAGTATTTATTGGGATACAGATTGCACTTTATTGGGTGACCTGCCTCCTGCTCAGCTACAGGTACAAGAGAAAGAGCCTTTTCTTGTCTTTTCTTTCAGTTAAACTTCTTCCTGTATTATAGCTGTAACTGACTTAGATCTTACTGGATCTGGTGCTTTTAAGAGCAGTAGAAGGTTATAGTTTTGTGCTGTCATGGCTGAATACAAAGGTAGCACAAAAGTTGTACTATGAGATACCTTTGAAGAGGGAATTTATTTAAGAGTTATCGTCATTGACCTGTTAATGGAGTGTGTTCTAATACATTAAACCAATATATCCTGATACATATTGTACAACCATTTCATGTAGGAAAAATGTCCTTGTAACCCACAGGAAGCCATGGATAAAAGTATGGAAAGCCATGACCATAATTACATCATGGAACCTGTGTGCACTTCTGCTCTTCTGAAGAGGAATTGTTCAAAGGAGCCTTTAAGATCTCGCCAGACTCCGCGACTTGAGTGTGACATTGTGCTTGAGACCATACCCCTGAAGCTTTCCCAGGTAACCACTTCTCACCTTCACTTCTCCCTCATTATCTGAGACTGATCCCTCAGGAGCAGAGTAGGTGAGGCCACTGGGAACTTCTCAGCCTGTCCAAACCAGTTAGGTTTCAAGATTGCTTGGTTATATGTGCTTTATTGCAGCCTGCTTTGGTGTCAGGTTCTAACCAAATAGCTGATGGAAGAAGTGGTTTGTTGATCACAGTGTATTGGAAGTTTGACACAGTGTTTCTCTTCCCACCTGCTGCCTATGTTGTTCTTATGTTCCAGAAGATTTTGCTGGTAAAATTGAATTAAGTAGTGTAGGATTGTTGCAATTTCTTCACCTTACTGGTTGCAAAACTGGTAGTGTTTGTAACAGATTAAACAGCAGCAGCCTAAAATCAATACTTTCTTAAAGCTTTAGCTATAGAGACAAGTGAAAGGAATACACTGAAGAGATATATTTAAAATCAAGTCTTCCAAATAGAAAGGTTGTAAATTGAGTTTCTGCTGGGAATAACGTGACACCAGAGAGCAATGTTATGATGAACATCAATCTTAATTCTGAAGCTGTTTGTAGTCTGTCAGTGCAGATAAGCAAAACCTGTGGTTGTTTCACCTCTCCCCCCCTTTTCATTTGGAAAGCACTCCAATATTGCCTAATTATCTTTCTGCTCTTTGACTAAAAGATGCAGTATCAGCAGATCATGGCTTTTCTAAAGGAACTGGCTAGAAAGGAACGGCAGCTTAAATTCAGAAAGTGGAGACCAAAGGTTACAGTAACTGAGAAGTAAGTATATCTGTGGATGCGTTGTTGAATTAGTGTGATATTAAAACCTGCACTTAGGGAAGAGCTGAACGAAGACAAATATTGTTAAGAAATGATATCAGTAGTTGTGTATTAAAACTGAAATTTTCGTGTTGTGTTTCCCTACCTCATAAAACAGCTTTAAATATGCACACGTAATCCAAATTGAATAGCACAAGTTTGATACTGCTCAACTTGTACAACTAGCCCATGTGTGCTGTCTGTAATATCAGTACCTTTTCTAACCAGTTCCCTTTGTTTTCTCACTGGGCTCCTCTTGGACCTTTCACCAGTTTGATGTGAATTCTTTATTTTTTCTTATTATTTTTGGTAAATATTAGTGCTCTAATATCTTTAAAATATTTCAGCTGCCGAGAGTGGTGGATCTTTGCTTTGAACGCCAACCTTTCGGAGATCAGGGAGCAGAGGCGGCGCTCCACGTGGGAGTTTGTGTTACATCGGGCCCAGGATGCAGTATCCTATACTGACTTGTATTATTGCAAGTTGAAGGGGGAGCCTCTCTCTGCTGCAGAGCAGGTATTTGATCTGGGGTTTTGTGGTATGGATGAATTGTCTTCTGTCAGTTTCCTTTTTACTTCTTTTTTTCCTCCACTTAACGTTAGGCTTAAGAAATTAGGAGGAGAATGTAGTGAACTTGTGTTCTACTTTAGGAGGGAAAAACCATGTGGACCGTAATTAACTGCTTCATATCTCTAGAAGCAGTGGGACTTTTTCCTCAAATCCATCACACACATTTCTTATGCAATCCTGTTGAAACCTAAATTTATAAGTAATCCATCCTTGCGTTATTTAGATGTAAACTGTAAGGGTAGCTCAACATACTGGGGCTTTTATAGTAACCATCAAAGCAAGAACCATAATATATGGCATTTTATTTCATGCAATGTTTTCAGCAGAGCTATGAAATGGAGCAGTGGCAGCGCCATTGGAAAACTATATTTGGTTGAACCATAAGCTTCCAGAAAGAGCTTCTTAATCAGTGCAGAGAAGATAAAGTCAAATGCCATGACACCAGGCTTAAATAACTGAATATGAATACTACTACACTGCTGGATTTTACACAGTTCAACTACTTTGTTATTCAGTATAAAAGGTTCTTTGCTCATCCTTTCATGGTTTAGATTTTGTGCTGAACCTTGCTCTTGACTCATGACAGGAGGATATCATTGGTTTTTACTATTGAAAGCATTAAAGTAACGTACCTTACAGTACAAAAGGATTTGAGGTAGTGAGAATGTCAGTATTATGGTTGTATGATTTCCTGTGCATAGGCATTTGGATCCTGACATGAGCCACAAATCCTAAATGTAGAGATGTTAAATGTTTGTTTGTGAGCCAAGATACTGCATCCTTTTAGAACAGCTGCTTTACCTTTCTTGTCTTCTTAGGCAGAAATGCATCGCATTGAGGATGAGCAAACATATGAAGAATTGAAGATCCTCTGTGAGATAGTTCATGATAAATTTCATGACCTAGCTGAGGTGAGAAGCATTCTGTGTCCATGGCAGTATTTAGAATCTTGATATGAATTATTTTGGGTTGTGTTCACTTCTATAGACCATTGGCTTGTATTTGTTTTGATTTCTGAAGTGTGGCGTCAGTGGTAACGTTGTAAACAATGCTTGATTCCTCCATTATCAGTTTTGTGTCACCTTTCGTAGTGAGCTTGTGACCATCGTATGATGGTCTTCCTCAATAGTACTCTTTCCAGAATTAATTCCATCTTAGAAACTGGTATGCTGAATGTAAGAGTGTTAAGTAGGTGGAATCATATCTTGATACTATTAAGTTTTGTATGATTGTGATATTCTTTCATTTATAAGCATTTATGTCTTTAATGTTCATATACAGAGCATTAAAGAACCATTGCCTGATTCTCCTGGAGCTTCTCCTTCAGCAGAATCTGCGCACGGCAGTAGCACTGGAATGCTGCAGTATCTTCAGTCTTGGTTTCCTGGTTGGGGAGGTTGGTATGGATACACACAGCAGCCATATGAAGGTGAACCTTTTGAAGGGCTTTTACCAGACTCACAGAAGCAGTGGAATCCAGAAGACATACTAGGTATGACCCTGTGGGGTTTTCAGTTTCTTTTTAAGGCTGCTCACAAGCGTGAACAGGAAAAAAACCCTCTTCAGTAACAGGGTATCCACTTAGTACAGAATACTTCTAAATCTTTTAGATATTTATAGAGTTTTGGGACTTACTTCCATTCAGTTGGGTAGGGATCATGTGTGCTGTGATTATAACAGTACTGGGTTGCTGGGGTCATCTTAAATTTAGGTTTATTACACCTTACGTGAAATGGGAAAGTTCTGCTGAGCATTCAGTTTTGTTAAGGAAGAAGATGTGTCTAAATGGACTTTTGTTTCTTTTTTTTACCCTCCCTTAGAGGGGGGGGTGGAGGGGGGAAGTAGTAATCCTACAACTCAGAGAAACCCTTCTGTTCTTTGGTAACCTTCCAGAAACTTGAGTTATGAAACATAAATGATCTTTTGTTGTTTCTTTTTATTAGGTGCAGATGATTTTTTTGATCCTGCTGCAGATGCCTCCAGCATGAATACATTCACAAAGAGAGATCATGTATTTGCTAAACTAAATCTGCAGTTGCAAGGCGGCTCTTTCACTCTGTTGCATAAGGAGAAGAAAGTGGCGCGTGCTGAGGAGAGCGCTTTTATGCAGCTGGAGTTTTCAGGTATTGAGTCACTTTCTGTTTGCTCTTTCTCATAAAGAGGAGCTTTGTCCACCTTGTGACCTTCCTCTGACTCTTGTTTTTAATCCATTAACTATACTGAAACAAAGCTTAAAATGAGTACATCGAGCCAGCTTGTAGAAAGTGAAAATAGAAATAAATGCTGTGCTGCCTACTAGGAGAAATCAAATGATCTTGTCTTTGTGTTCCAGGTGTGAAGATCTTAGCGGAATCGCTTCCTCGCAGAAATTCTTCCCTTCTAAAAGTTCAGCTTGGTGGTCTTTTTCTGAGGGATTTGGCAACAGAAGGGACCATATTCCCTGTCCTGGTTTTCCCTAATCCTGTAGGTGAACAAAACTTTGCGTTACTGTGTAAGATGTGTGCGTATGAAAAAGGTAAATGTTACAAAATGGAAGGCAGATGTTTCACTTGGCTTTTGTCATATCCCCTAGCCCTTAGCTGCTGCATGAGATGGTTGTACTTCCTTCTCATCTGACTGTATCAAGGAAAGAAAGCATAAAATGATCTCAGACAATATATATGATTCCCTCAAAATGATCTCAAGTCTGATTAAGAAAAGACTTACTTGTTTTAATCGTGTGAGTTGGTTGACTTTTTTCTAACCTTTTTCTTTCCTCTTAAATTCTTACCAGCAAAAAGAGGTTGGCTGCGTATCTTCCTTTGGGCTCCAGAATTTGTCATCTGAAATGTCAAACCAGAACACTGGTAAGTGCTTGATTCTGTTTGATTAAAGCGAGCGTGTGAGATTATTTATACCAACCAGAAATCAGTTATTCAGTACTTGGGGTTCTGATTTTTTCTGTTTTGTTTGGTTTTTGGTGGTGTTTTCTTATGTGTGTGTTTTGTTGTTTTTTTTTCTCTCCCCCAGTTGTTTTATTGTTTGTGTAACTTGTTTTGTATCCCATTGCAGATCCTGATGCTCCAGTGTTTGAGATGCTCTATGAAAGAAATCCCATCCACAGCAATTTTGAGAGGCGCTTGGAAGTCAGCACCAGACCTCTCAATATTATTTACAATCCCCAAGCCATTAAGAAAGTAGCTGACTTCTTCTACAAGGGAAGGGTCCATACCTCAGGTTAACCTTTTATATATTTTTTTTGTGTGGCTTTTTCCCTTTTTTTTTTTTTTTTGGTGATATATATACCTTCATTTTTATTTTTAGAAATTTAAAGCTCCGATCTAACAAATCTCTTTAAATTCAGATTTGAATTCTGAGATTTCTGAGACCTCTCTGGGTGATTTTTCTGCTTAATCGACTTCTCTTGGGCAAAATCCTGTAGCTTTCCATTTAAAACTGCAAGTTGTTGCCTATACCACATGATGAGTGTTCATCTAAATTAAAATACCTAAATAAGGCAGAACATTTCTGTAGGCTTTCCTGGAAGAGGATGGAGAACAGCAGGTTATTCTGGAGTATAAATAGATACATGAAAAATCCTGTTCTTATCTTAGATTTTATTGCTAAAATGAAGTGATTCTCTATCAAAATAAGTATAAATAAGTCTTTTGTTGATTAAATAACAGCTAAACAAAAATTAATACCTATTCCTTTTTTAAATCTCCTGCACAGGTTTTGGGTATCAGTCTGAGTTAGAGGCCAAAGTGGCTGAAGCTGCCAGAAGACAGTACAACAAGCTGAAAATGCAGACAAAAGCTGAAATCAGGCAAACTATTGATCGTTTGCTAGTAGGAGACTTCATTGTAAGTTGTTGGCCACAAGTGGTTGTGTTGGCTTTCTTGACAAATGGTTTAGCACTTGAAACCCTCAAGAGCAGAGCAGTATTTTTCTGCTCTTGACTGTGAGAAGTGACCGTGGAAAGGTGCCTAACTGGGGTGATGTTTGTCATGGCATTTTTATTTGATGTTATTTCTGTGTTCTAAGTCATTTTTTCTTTCTAAACTTCCAGGAAAACAGCAAAAGCTGGACAGTGTGCCTTGATATTTCCGCCCCTCAGGTGATCTTTCCTGATGATTTCAAATTTGTGGATCCAGTGTTAGTTGTTATAGATCTAGGAAGAATATTGCTTACCAATTCTCAAGGTACGGTCTAGTATTATTGCAGTTTCCATTTTCTTTCCACCTCCTCCCAGAAACTCCTGTTTCTCTGTAGAAAGTAGAGATGTCTTAAGAGTTGTTCCTGTGTAGATGTGTAGTTTCACAAACAATTCTGCTGTTAGTAATTTTTGAATTAAAACTTAGCTGGTGATCTTTATAAGTAATGGAAAGCAGGATGTGGGTTTTCTTTGAGGCAGGGGGGTATAAGGTTACTTATTAAATGAAGTGATCTTGTTAAATGGAATGATCTTACAGCTCTTGAAGTCTTTGAGCAGGTGTGAAGCTGATGTTTTACTTTACCATAGATGAGATTTCAGTTTTAAGGAATACAAAATTTAGCTGTCGAATACTTTTTGGGGACGGCGTTCCCGATGAGAGTATGCTTTGTGAATAAGCCCTCCAGCTCTGAAGTCACATGGATCTGTTCTTAGCACATGTCTGCAGCAAACCTAATAGAAATGAGTGGAAAATTGGTGTCCTTTGTTTATGTTTGAAGTTAAAATTGTTGCTTGTTAAACAACTCATTGCTTCTTTCATGTTCCACTGGGAAAGCAGTGAATGAAAATTAAAAAGGAATTTGAGTGGACTTGTAAATAACATCAGATCTGTTTAGAATCTAGCTGAACTGTGTGGTCTGTGCCAGTATGTTTAAGTATAAAAAAATGACAGAGATACCACTGAGATATTAATTTCATTTTTAACAATGCAGCTGCAGGGTAAGTAGTTATGTGGTGCAATGAAAAGTCAAGGTGTTGAGGCCAGAATTGTCTACAGTGATGTTTTGTCTACTGTGCAGTAACATCTCTGTTAGGACAAACCAGAACAAGAACAAAAATTGTTTACATGAGATAATTTTTTGTTTCCCTTTGGAACCAATGCATCAGCCTGGTAGGAGTAGATTGAGCTACAAGAAAATTCAGAAGTTAGTATCCCTGCTTTGTAGAGAAGAAGAAACTTTTTCTCATGATAACAAAAGCTTAAAAATATACAATATAAAATTAATTTGTCACATATTGGATCAGCAATATGTTGTAGTTAAGTATTTATCTTATATGATTTTAAGGAATTTGTCATCAAGTCCTAAAGGGTCTCGAAAGGCTTGAATAGGCAGGTTAATGGATTATATGATTTCCTTATTAAACAACCTCTGATAACAGTAAAGCTTGTAGTAATAGAAAGTGGATTAAAAAGTGAGAAAATAGTGTCCTTTAATAGGTTCTTTAATATATTGTGACTGACATCTGTGTCCATGTAAAAGAAGTACAGTAGATTTCTTGTTAAGAAAGTGATAGTGGAAGGGGCAAGGACAGTACTTGGATGTACCCTGTGTTTTAAAAATACAGCAGCAGTCATGATGATCAGGTAATGATTGGAAATATCCAAGGAGGGGGAGAATACTTCTGTTCATATATTTATGTTTGATTTTTTTTTTCCAATCCACAGAAGAATCTAAAGGGAATGCAGATGATTTTTCACCAGAATTCAATGAGTTAAGTGATGAGGAATATAAAACACCTCTTGCAACTCCTCCCAATACTCCACCACCCGAAACCAGCACTAACAGTGGAATCAAACTCTCTGAATTTACTGGAGTAGAAATAAGCGAAGAGCAGTTACAAGCACACTTAATGAGTAAGAAAATGTACGAGAGATACACGCTTTCATTTTTGGATCTTCAGATCATGGTGGGCCGAGTGAAAGACAACTGGAAACACGTTCAGGATAGTGATGTGGGTCCAACACACGTGGTAGAAAAATTCAATGTTCACCTGCAGTTGGAGCGCAGGTTGATATATACATCTGACCCCAAATACCCAGGAGCTGTTTTGTCTGGCAGTCTACCAGACTTGAAAATTCATATCAATGAAGATAAAATATTGGCTTTGAAGAACTGCTGCGCGCAGCTGAGTGCATCTGAAACAAAGTCATCAGATGGCCTAAATTTAGGGAAAGATAAGATTTTTGCAGAGGTAGACCAGCTTGGCACTTTGCATGATTCTGTAATGAATTTAACGCAGAGCGTTGTGATGCTTGAGCAGCATACCAGGGAAGTTCTTGTTGAATCTCAGCTGCTTTTGGCTGAGTTCAAAGTAAACTGTATGCAGCTGGGGGTTGAAAGTAATGGACGGTATATCTCTGTACTGAAGGTTTTTGGCACCAATGCCCATTTTGTGAAAAGGCCTTACGACGCAGAAGTGTCTCTGACTGTTCATGGCCTGTTACTGGTTGATACTATGCAAACATATGGAACAGATTTTGATCTTTTGATGGCTTCTCATAAGAATCTGAGTTTTGATGTGCCAACAGGAAGTCTCAGAGACAGCAGGGCTCAGTCACCAGTTTACGGACCGTGTGATGCACATCCTATTGATGCATCCAGTCTGACAGAGAGATGTGCTGCCACATCAAATGCTTCGTCTGGTAACAATGGAAAAGATCAAGAGTCCTTGATAAAATTAGAGTATCAGTTTGTGAGTGCAGAGTGCCCGTCAATGAATTTGGATAGCAGTCTGCAGGTGATCTCTTTACAAGTGAACAACCTGGATATCATTCTCAATCCAGAAACAATCGTTGAACTGATTGGGTTTCTCCAGAAATCTTTCCCAAAGGAAAAAGAAGATTCCAGTCCTCAGCCTTTAATGGACGACCAAGAAAGGGAGTGGAGGGAGCAGGAAACGTTTCAGTCTACTTACGTGCAGAATACGGAGGTAGCAGTTGATATTCATTGGTTGAATATCCTCCTCCTCAGGACAGTTGGAATGACAAATGGAGAAAAATATGGCAGAAAAATTGCAACAGCCAGTATTGGTGGTACCAAAGTCAATGTTTCCATGTGTAGTAAGTTTGATGTGAATGGCTCTCTTGGATGTCTTCACTTAATGGATTTAACGCAAGACAGTGTTAAAAACCAGTATGTTGTCAGCATAGGGAATACAGGAAGGTATGAAAATCTCATCGGTGATGTAGATTACTTTGAATCTTTATTCTTTAGACTTGATGATGGAAGTAGCCTTCCAGATGCATTAAGTTTCACTCTGACTGAAAAGTCAAAAGAGGAATGCTCTCTCAATCTCAAAATGGCCTCCTTACACTACAACCACTCCGCTAAATTTCTGAAGGAACTGACTTTATCAATGGATGAATTAGAAGAGAATTTCCGCAGCATGCTGAAAAGTGCAGCTTCAAAAGTTACCACAGTCTTGGCAACAAAAACTGCTGAATACAGTGAAATGGTTTCTTTGTTTGATACGATGCCAAGAGCAAAGGATGCTTCCAACTTAGAAGATAGTGATAGCGATGCGTTTGGATCACCACCTCTCAAAAGCGAAACTATTAAGCTTATATTGAACATCAATATTGAATCACCAATTGTCTCAATACCTCGAAAGCCTGGTAGCCCTGAGCTGCTTGTAGGTCATTTAGGACAAATATCTATTCAGAATTTTGTACCAGGAGAAGATGAGTCTACAAGCGATAGGCTGCAAGTTGAAATCAAAGATATTAAAATGTATTCTTTAAATACCAGTCAGTTTATGAGCAAGAAGGAGTCTGCAAGTGAAGTATCTCAAGGTCTTCATTCTTCAGGTCCTGCCAGTGTTAATAGCCAGGAGGAATCCCAATTTACTCGTCACGACTTCTTTGAATCATTACATAAAGGCCATGGTATGTTAATCAAAGGACTCTTTATTATTACTAATATTATTGGTAGAAAGGACTAAAAATGTGTTTTGGTTGTAGGCTTGCTTATATACTGCCTCACCCCATACTCCTGAGATATGCTGCTTGATTTTAAATAAAATGAGCATATCTTTGTATCCATTTCTATTTTCCTAACATCTTTCATACAGAAATTTAACAAAACAGGGCCAACATTGCTTAGAAATCCTGGTTAATAGTTCCTGCATTATCCCTGCTGTGCCGTCCTTAAACGATAATTCATGTATTATAACATTGTTCTCATCTCACTTTTTCTTAACAGCTTTCCACATTCTGAATAACACCACCATCCAGTTCAAATTAGAAAAGATACCACTAGGGAGGGATTTGAATGTAACATTCCCACTGAGTAATGAAGACTTCGGAATATCAAACATCATGAAAATTGAAGGGAAATTTGTGAACCCTCTTCAGGTACAGTAACTTAGTAGTCCTGTTATCAATGTAAATGTGTTTTTCTGTATATGGGATAAGAATTTTTCAGAGAAATATCTTCAAATGGATGTAGTGACTTTATTTTTACAGAGAGCTACTGTGTTGACTGTGGTTGGTTTTTTTCTATATTGTAGGTGGTGTTAGCAAAACATGTGTATGAACAGGTCCTGCAGACTCTGGATAATTTAATTTACAGTGAAGACTTGAACAAATTTCCAGCTGCTACTGCATCTTCGACTTGTCATAGTTCTCCATCAGCGTCAGCTCTTAATACAGGTGCAGAATTCTCAACTGAAAGGAAGGAAAATGGCTTGTTCAGCCACTCCAGTCTTAATTCTGTTCCAAACAAGTCACTGACTATCAGGGAAACAAAGTCTTTCACTCAGATTCAAGCAAACTTCCACATCTCTGAGCTCCAGGTTCAGTTAAGTGGCGATCTTACACTCGGTGCACAAGGCCTTGTCAGCCTTAAGTTTCAAGATTTTGATGTTGAGTTTACTAAAGATCATCCTCAGACTCTGTCCATTCAGATTGCCTTGCGTTCACTGCTAATGGAAGATCTACTGGAAAAAAAGCCAGACTCTATGTATAAGAATCTGATGGTGTCCCGTGGAGCACCCAAGCCATCCAGCTTAGCACACAAGGAGTACCTTTCACAGTCATGTCCCTCAGTATCCAACGTTGAATATCCAGATATGCCACGCTCCCTGCCATCTCACATGGAAGAAGCATCCAATGTCTTTCAGCTTTACCAAAGACCAGTTTGTGCCTCGCGTAAGAAGCAAAAAGAAGATGCTGATTCCGAGTACCCCCTGACTCCACCTCCTTCTCCAACAGCAGATAGATCCAAGCTGCCTTGTGGAAAAAGTCACTTTGATGATTCACTGGTTCATATCAATATATTTCTAGTGGATAGGAAACATCCTGAATTTTCTTCTCGCTACAACAAGATTAATCGCAGTATAGATGTGGATTTTAATTGTCTAGATGTCTTAATAACTCTGCAGACCTGGGTAGTAATACTGGATTTCTTTGGGATTGGATCCACTGCTGATAACCATGCAATGAAGCTGCAACCTGAAGACACTCAGCAGACATCTAAATCAGAAGTAAATCCCTTGTCTGTTTCTCAAGCCCAAGAGCCCGTAAACACTAAGCTGGATTTGAAGGTATTACACCTGAGATGCAAAATCATAATGGTATTGTCTATCACAGAACACCTTTATGGAAATTTGATAACATTTAAATCACATTTGTATTTTGCAGTGAAGAACACACTTAAAACAGTAGATTTAGAATGTGTCTATGTATGTTTTAGTTCTTTTTATTAAAGGGGAAGAAGTCAGTGAAAAAATTGATTTGCAAATGGATTGGCTCCCTTGCTCTGTCATCCTCCATACACATGCATATGTCTCCTAAAAAGAGAGGCCAAAGTAGCATGTTCCGTGTTCATTTATATGGAGCTCTCATGGGTAGAGTGTGACAGTGAGAGCCTAAAGTGCAAGTCTTGTGGGAGGTGGTTTTTATTTGCCTGGGCCAACACAAGGCAGAGTCTCAATGTTGGTGGTATAGACATGTTGTAATACGTCTTTGTCCAGCGGAGGTAGTGTAGGCAACATTCCCTGCAGGCATTTCAAGGCCAGGCTGGATGTGGCTCTGGGCAGCCTGGTCTGGTGGTTGGCGACCCTGCACACAGCAGGGGGTTGGAACTGGATGAGCATTGTGGTCCTTTTCAATCCAGGCCATTCTGTGATTCTATTATAACAAATGACAAATCTTGACAGAGGACAAAGGTAACAGTGCTAGGATGTGTTGACAACCTAATACTAGCGTAATACTAACCTGCTTCTTTTTGTTTGACCAGGTCCATTCTTTGTCTTTAGTACTGAACAAGACAACGAGTGAGCTCGCTAAAGCCAGTGTGTCAAAACTTGCAGCTCACATGGAAATAATCGGTGAGTAGATGGGAGATCCGAAGTTACACGTGGTTTAAAATAAAAGGAGATGTACTTAGTTGCGGTTTGAAGTGTTCTGTGTTTGCTGCTCACTGCTTTAGGTTTGTGAGTCCTGTTTCTAGGGAATGTGATGTTTCTGTTCCTCCCCACTGGGGTATTTCAGGTTTGACTTTCAATTCTTGCAGTCATTCCACTTGCATGGCAGTACAATAGAGTATATTACTGCTGCAGAGGAAGAAAGGAGTTCTTGGTTCTCAGAGTGCTGTGATTACTGTGTGCATAAATGATAGGGTTGCATTTGTGTTCATGTTTGTAGCAGATTGTTTCAGTATCAGGCTTTGTGTTTAATTAGTGTTCTTTGTTGAGTTACAAGTGAGTTTATTCCACTCATAGAAGCTTATGGAAAGATTAACTTTGGGTTTTCAGCAAGGTATGTTTGATGCTTACAACTCTTTGGCTCTTGTTTTGCAGATGGGGATTTAGCCCTGCAGGGAAGCATTGGAGGTCTGTCCTTAAGTGACCTTACAGCTCATGGAGAGTTTTACAGAGAACGTTTCACTACAAGTGGTGAAGAAGCACTCATCTTTCAAGTATACAAGTATGAATTGAAACCTCTGATTATTGGCCTGAGTCTTATTAACAGGATACTGTAATGCAAGCTGTATTTTCTTGTCGTTGTTGAAGTTAAATGTTGCGAGCACCAGTTAAATCCCGTGCAGTAGTATTTTGTAAGTGAATAATGAACGACTCTATTTGTAAAATGAAGAGAGAATACTATGTTTTACTTTGGTCCTCTACCACAGATACGGGCGTCCAGATCCATTGCTACAGAGGGAGTGTGATGCTCGTGTCACTCTGCGGATGGCATCTGTTCAGTATGTTCACACCCAGCGCTTCCAGGCCGAGGTGGTATCCTTCATTCAGCACTTCACTCAGCTTCAGGATGTCCTGGGACGGCAGAGAGCAGCAATTGAAGGACAAACAGTACGTTGGATTGTTGGGTTTTTTCTTTTCTTTCCCAGCAGACTTTTGTGAGCTGAAATGAATTTTTCCTAGTGAATCCTTTTTTAAGCAGTGAGTTGTCACAGAGTCTTCTTATTTGTCTTCCAGTTCAGTGGGACAGTGCAATTGAATGTAGAAGTGGGGGTTGGAACTAGATGATCTTAAGGGTCCCTTCCAACTCAAACCATTCTGTGATTCTAGGTGAGAGATAAAGCTCAACGAGCTTCTCGGGTTCTTCTCGATATTGAGGCTGGTGCTCCTGTGCTGCTCATACCTGAAAGCTCAAAATCCAACAGTCTTATCGTGGCCAATCTTGGAAAACTGAAAGTGAAGAACAGATTTCTGTTTGCGGGTATGCCAGGTACCTTCTCATTGAAGAACAAGGTAAGAACATTACTTCTCAGTTTGTCTGCTTGGGACTTCTCTAGTTCTTTCTGTATTCTGGAGCTGGCTGCAGGTTCTTGTACACAGCTGCTCTGTTCTGTGTGTGCTGTGCTTGCATGTTGAGGCCTTCAGGGCAGTGGCAGATTGTGCTGATGGAGCCAGCTGGAGCTGGCCGTGTTGGAAAGCTAGACCAGCTGGATGCACACCTGCATGTGGGAGCATAAAAGACTTTCAGCTAGACCTCCTTCTCCTTTGTAATAGCAGAGAATGGAGGTATTTCTGAGCTGAAAGTTGTTGGAAAACACTGGAGAAATTGTTCTAGTTTTCTTTTTTTTTTTTTTTCCCCCTTTCTGCTTTTATTTAATGGAACCAAGTAAGTCTGTTTGGTTTTGTTATGTGAAACGTAATGAAAGGCTTTCAGGATAGGTTTGCACCAAGGTTATAAGTGCAAGAAAGGGAACTTTGAGGTTAGGAAAATCCATCTGGGAAGGGTTTCTAGATCTAACCTAAGCAACAAAAGGAAAGAGGTGGTTCCCTTCTTGAAGAGGGGATGGGATTCAAGTGACCTCCTGCCATTTCTGCAGGAATTTTATCCATTATTGCTGTATGCTTAATACCTAACAATGCCTTTACTGAAAGACAACACTGGCTTGTAATATTGGCTTGTCTTCTGCACTTTATTGTGCAGGTATATGTGAAGATTCATAAACAGAAAAGGGTAGAGTAGATGTGTATTGGTGTTGGGTGTTTTGATGTGGGTTTGGGTTTTGGTTTTCAGTTTTGCTTTCTTTTTTCTTTTATTTTCATTTTTTTCTTTCTCTGCCTTGTTTATTTTTTGAGGATCTGATTTTGCAAGGCAATGCATACAAGGATCCAGTTTTATTTGAGGTATTTCGCATCTTTGTGGTAGTGTTAAGGTGCTCCTCATTAACTAAAAAAACCCACCTTTGTGGAATTTAGCATTTTAAAAGGTCCTTATCTATGTTAATGTGCAAAGAATTTGCTGAATTCCATAAGATTTTGAGTTGAATTTATTGTTGTGTGCTGTTTAATGCGTGTTTGAGGAGCTGTTGATCTGGGTTTGCTTGAACTCTTAGATTTACAGATGATGTCATGTCTTCTCTTTGCATGTCCTTTGCAGTCTTGTTTTATAGGGCCATGCTAAATGCTCACAGTTTCAAGCTGTTGCTGTTGAACTTCACTTTTTTCACTTCTGGACATTTTAAGAATAAGGAGAAGGATTTTTCTTACATCTTAAAATCAGCTCCTGCAGAACAATTCTGGGTCATGTTTTGATATTATGGCTGATATCCTTAAAAACACTATAATGTACAGAAGTGTTTACTTCCTTACTCTGATTGCTGATGTGCTCTTGCAGAAATCACTGCATATGTTTTTAGCACTTGAAGATATTCTGACAAACAGCTTTTAAAGTATTTTTCCTATCTTTATTCTACAGGAATATTTGATATCTTGACAGTCTTAATCTGTTTTAATCTGTTTTTTAAAGTGTTTTAATCTGTTCAGGTGGTAGGAGAAAAGCTTGACCATCTTTCTGCAGTGGTTAAAGAATGTCATTCATACAAAACATTTATTTTTTGGACAAGGACTTGAGTGTGTTGGACCCTTAGTATTTAAAGGGGAACATCTATTGTTAATCATAGAATTGCTTTCATTAGCAGGATTCTGTTCAGTTTTCATCTCCTTTGGGAACCCCAAAGCACAGCATGAAGAAAACCAGGAGTGCAGATGAATCTAAAGTAGCGATGGAAGGACTGTTCATGAAAAAGCCATCTGGGGGAAATGCTTCTAAACTGAAAAGCGAGCTCAATTCATTGAGTAAGCCACAAGGACAACAGTCCAAATTACCTATTGTACCAAACCCTGAGAGCCCAGGTACGTTACGAACGGTAGGAACCCAATTTAGTTCCTCTTTTCTTGAGTAAAATAATGCAGTGCTGTTTCACGTTTACCTTGTGTGCCAGTGGAGAATACAAAGCTCTTGGTTTAAAGATTTTAGGCTTAAGAGTGTTAGCTTGTGTGCATTTTGCAGCTTAAAGGGCTAGAGAATTTTAGTTCAGTTTCTGGAAGAACACTGCTGCATGTTGGGTATGTTTAAAGATGAGTATTAAGAACATAATTAAGAACATATTGTGGGCTCATAGTTAAGTTCACTTTTACCCAAGCTTGGTATCTGATAGTTACGGATATTGATGAGTGTGAATAAATATCAGAATAACTTCCAGGAGAAACTAAATGTCTTTTTCTAGGTAAGTGACATTAGTTTTGAAGATTCTTTATTTCTTTTTGCTTTATTTTTTCTTTCTTGTTTAATGTGTTATCTCCTGTGCACTTGCAGAGGATCACATCTGCCTCTTAGACTGCATTGTGGTTGATCTACAGGACATGGACATATTTGCTGCAGAGAGATACCCGAGAGAGTATTCCAAGGCTGTGGAAGACACAAGTACAGACTTGAGCTTTCCGTCCTACTGTGTGAGGCAGACAGGAGGAAGCCTGTTGAAAGAACCTTTCAGGCTGAAGTTGCAAGTAGAGAGAAACTTAGACAAGTGAGTTGATCCATGTGGGATCCTTTTATACTGTATTCCTGGACATGATGCTTTATGTTCCTTCTCATGGGTCTTAGAGCATTCCCTGCTGTGTTACAGTATCTTGAAAACCCATTTCTTTTCTTTGCCGTAGAGAGCTGAGTCATGCAGTTGCAGACATATTGATACATGGCAATCTCTCATCAGTCCATTGCTCTCTGGATTTGTCTAAGTACAAACTGATACGTGGCTTACTGGAGAACAACCTTGGGGAGCCTATTGAGGAGTTCATGCGACCTTACGACCTGCAGGATCCAAGGATTCATGTAAGAGGACTTGCAGGTTTATGCAGTTGAAATTCTGCCCTGAAATGCTGCATGTTCTGACTGGGCACAGCATCTGCTTGTTTGCTGTAGTTTGTAATATGGACTAATTAATTTAAAAAGAAACAAACAGACAAAAAAACAAGAACAGAGGAACATTGAGGAACTTTTTAATCAGTAGGTACTGCTGAGAGTCAAGGGTTTTAGATTAGCTCAATCTAAAAAAGAAAAGGAAATATGTTAAATCTATGAAAGCCATACTTGAGGTTTCTTTATGCCTGAGGTGTTTGTGCTCAGTTGTTATTGCAGCACACTATCACTACATTAAGAAGCTTAAGGTTTTTCCATAGGAATAGAGCTTTCTGAAGAGATTTGGAGGTTCCCCTGTAAGCATGTGCAGTGTGATGGTACCTTTCCCATCATGTCTGTGATGTTCTTAATGATTTATGAGGTTGCTAAAAGATCAAATGGAATTTGTCCTAAATAACAAAATTTAGTTCAAGAATGAAACTTAAACAGATGTTCTTAAAAAGACTGTTGGTGTTTGATGCTTTCAGACAGTTTTGAGTGGAGAAGTATATACTTCTATGTCTTTCCTTGTTGACATGGTTAATGTGAGTCTGGAACTGATGGATCCAAAAGGAAAAGATGAGTGCAGCTCCTTAGCCAGGTATGAGTTTTCTTCTACATTATCTGAAATGCTTCATTCATCATTATAGGACAGGAATTAACATAGTCATGAAATGACAATTTAATACTGTAATAAAACAGTATTTCTTAATTGGTCCCCAAATGGGCAGTTGTATCTCTGTGGCATGAGATGATTATCGTCATCTTAAAAAAATAAATGGAAGAGATGAGCAGTATGACATGCACACCTCTATGCTAAATGACATGGAGAAATAAATGAGCTACAAGATTCTTCAGTGTCTTCTTTTTATTCTCCTAGATTTGATTTTAAGAAGTCAAAACTGCTTTTTGAAAGCTCTTCAAATAGAACAAAGTCTGTAAATTTGGTTTCCCATTCCATGATGGCTTTTGACACACGTTATGCTGGACAGAAATCCACAGCAGCCATGCCCAATGTGTTCAATTGCATCTTCCAGTCATCAAAGAATACTAGCAGTCCAGGAGAAATCCAGATTGAATTGCATTACAGGTTGGTAGTTGTATGATTTAATTGTTGTTGTGGGCTTTTTGTAATGTTTTGACCAAGTTGTGGCCTGTTTGAAATACAGCTGCTTAAAGCTGTATTTGCTTGTTCGTATGCTTCTATGCATTAATACATGCTGTGCAAAAGCTTTTTTCCAGTAGGTGTCACACTTCCCCTTCTGAGGGAATCAAATAAAACAGAAATAGCACTTTGTTCCAAAAGCAGTCTCTACATTCCCTACCCTGTTCTATGCCACGTTGTTCTTCCTCATCTCGACTTCCAGAGATGCTGAAAAGCATCAGGTAGTGGATAAATGTTCCATTTCTTGTTTTGAAAACGGGAATGTGAACAACAGTGTCAATATTTAACTTGATATAAAAGACCATTGCAAGATGGTAACTGACAGAAAGGAGGATGAGGTGAGAAAACAAGAGGTGTTGTGTTCATGTTCGATCAGACTGACTGGCCCAGCTCAGCTTTCCAGCTGCTTTATGAGTTTGATACTTCCTGAGGCAGCTGCTGCAGCAACATAGGAAAAATCTGGGGACTGTAAAAGGCTTTGAAGGTATTTGTTCTAAAGTCTGAGGCCATGGAGAGGAATCAGTCATACAGATCTGGAGGATTTGTGGTCTCTTTAAGTGCTTATAAAAGATGTTTGCCTTGAGAAAGGCTTCAAGATTTTGAGTTGAATAAAACTGAAATGCCACTGGATTTATTAAAACAAGCAAATGAACAGCAACAGTAAAAAACCTTCTGGGTTTTCCTGTGGTCCTTGATCCAGTATCTGCCTAGCTGGGAGGCTGGTTTGCTTAGCAAATTTTCTTCCCAAGTGTTTTGCTTTCAGATTTTAGCCACATAAGCACATGTTACGTTTTTATTGGTGAGAGCATCCTTGGCACTAAATGGGAGCTATTGCTGAGCTCTGCAATTCTGTTCTGCTGGTTCGTGCCTTTTGGAGATACCCTGGAGAGCCAGGGAGGGTTAAAAGGTTTTGCTGTTGGAAGCAGCACAGGCAGCCCGCTTCTCACAAAGGAATTACTCTTCTTCAGAGGTTTAATAGTGTGCACTGTGTTGGATAGAAAATTGTTTCATGTAGTTTAAGGACTTAGATTATTTTCCAGGTAGCATGACCAAATGTAATCAGCATCAGGAAGTCAGACAGTTTTAGCCTTCCTAACCTGTGATGTGATGCTGGAAGTTGTGGTGGGAAGTAACCTTATTTCTGCATTGCAGAGAAGCTTCCTCTGCTACAAAATGTTGTTGGGGTGAGAGAAAACACATTGTGCATCTGATGTTTCACAGGGGCATGGTGACAGGGTTACATTTCATGTACAGTGTGTTAGCTTTGCTACTAAACAGATGTAAACCAATGATAATAAAAGGTCTGATTAAGCAAGCACTGAGATTATTGATATTAATTTGCACTATTCAAAGCATAAAAGGAGCTCTTACAGTTTGTTCCATCAATTTTCAGTTCATCTTCTGCATCGCTGCAGCTTAGAAGCTGTTTCTTGCAGTGAAAATATGTTAAGTTTCTGCATATACAGCAACTTCATGGATTTCAATCTGCTTAAAAACATACTTCTAAAAGCCAGCCACTCTGAATTCTGTACCCACACAAAGTTCCATGTTGTTCTTACTTAAATACAGGCAAAATTTGACATTCATAAATATGCTTCTCTGTTTTGAATAGGTCTACGAAGGATTCCTCCAGTTTCACAGTAGTACTGAACAATCTTCGTGTGTTTTTAATATTTGACTGGTTGTTACTGGTTCATGACTTTCTCTATACTCCTGGAGATACCAAAAAGAGGGAAAATGCCCTTTCTTCCCGGCAACGCACTTACAGCAGTGAAACGAGTGTAGTTCCAAAAGCAGTGAAAAGTGGAGTAGTTACAAAACGTTCAACACTACACGTGTCTACAGAAAAACAACTGGAAGTTAAGGTCAACGTGACAGGTAAATGGGTTCCTTATTACAGTGCTTTAGAAGATCTTAACGGTATTTAAGATTTTCTTATTGTTTATTCATCTGTTTTGTTAAGGCACTGAATTTGTGGTCGTTGAGGACATGTCTTGTTTTGATACGAATGCAATTATTTTGAAGGGGACCACTGTTCTCACTTACAAGCCCAAGTTGTTGGACCGTCCTTTCTCTGGTAGTTTGTTTGGTGTTGAGGTAAGTAGAGATAAACTCCATTTTGTAAAGTCTCTCAAATTAGATGAATTTATGAGGATACTTGTTGTACATATACAGCAGGAGTAGTCAGTAGATAATATCTAAAGCACATTAATTTCCCATCAAGTGCTCTTATTCTGTAGTAGTTTTAAGAGTGAGCTCACACTGTCTGTGCTTGAAATGCTTGACTATCGTTTAAGAATATTGTTCAGCTTCCATACATGAACTGGCAAATTAGGTGAAAGCTGGGGCTTGGCTAGGTAGGCAGGAGTCAACAAGTCCAATAAAGGCCTGTAGGCTGAGATCATAACTGATTTGCAGAGAATAAGCAGTATCATGTCGTTGGAATATATGTGAAAAGGAATTTGGAGTATGTGAAGTGATCCTTGAATCCTGTTCAGCAATGTCAGACCACAGCTGCAGAGCTGTGGCCAGGTTTGGAGAACTGACTTAAAGAAGCTCTTAACAACATAGGAGTGCAATGAGAACACTGAGTGCTGTGGAGTATAAAATATATCTGGCATAATATATCAGCAAAGCCTAAAAGAATTTATTCCATCTAGAAAAAGAAGGCTGGGAAGAGGTGTGATAAATGGCTTTTGTAGACCAAAGAACAAAGCGCTTTCCATGTCTGTGGTGGGAGTAGTGGAATTAAGCCCAGAAGTAAATAGTTGGTTGAGTTTCAGAATCTTTTTTTCCTTGAGTTTACAGCATTGCAGGTCATTGGAATAAATTGTCTGGAAAGCTTTTGGATCTGCTCTTAGAGTTCACAAAGGAATTGCTGTTGTCTGTAGAGAACAGTCTGGCTATCGTTCATATACTTTTTGTGATTGAGAGTCAGTCTTTGATTTCAAAGCCTAAGTATGTTAGCTTGCACTTTCAGGTCCTCATTTCTGTATTTTTTTTACCCGATTTTTAACTTTTAGGTATTTTCATGCCGGTTAGGAAACGAACAAGAGACTGCACTGTCCATTATTGATCCAGTCCAAATTCAGGTGGAACTTGTTGGCAATGCTTCCTACCCAAGTGGTTCAGGACTGTTGGATGCTTTCAACAGTGAAGATTTCCCTCCTATTCTAGAGGTAACGTCGAAGGGCTGAATGAGGCTGAATGCAGTGCAGAACACAGTATAGTGTTACTGACCTTGTACAGGTTTCTTGTGCAAGAGAATCCAGTGAGTAGTTTCAGTAAGAATGGAAGAACAGATTTTACTGAAGAGGAAAGGGCAAAGACATGGCCATGCAGAAAATGCTGTTAGTGGCAAGGAACAAAATTTCTGGGATCTCTTATAGAATATAATATTGAGGGGAAAAAATGGTGGGCATATAATGTAGACATATTAGGCAGGTGCTAATAACTAAAAGAAGTAATTGTTTTATGTATCTAATCATTAGTGTTTATTGTTGTGGGGGGAAAAATATTTAGGAGTTTCTTTTTCCCATTTCACTGAAGCAAAATACTTTCCCCCCACTTACATTTTTTGCTTTAGATAGTAAGAAGGTAATAACAGAAACATGATAATTTAGTACTGGAGCTATAAAGCATCTTCAGCATATGTTAGAATTAAATTTTGTCTTACCTTTTGCTGCTCAAAGAGACTGTGAATGGCCCATCCTTGGAGGTGTTCGAGGCCAGGTTGGATGGGGCCCTAGGCAGCTTGGTCTGGTATTAGATACAGAGGTTGGTGGCCCTGCCTGCAGCAGGGGGGTTGGAGCTTGATGGTCCTTGAGGTCCCTTCCAACCCAGGCCATTCTGTGATTCTATGCAAATATTTGTTATTAGTCAAGGTATACAAGAAGAATGCATAGGAAATCATAGAATCATATCCCAGAATGGCCTGGGTTGAAAAGGACCTTAGAGATCATTTAGGTTCAACCCCTGTGCTGTGGGCAGGGTTGCCAGCCACCAGACCAGGCTAAGGTAACTGAATCGTTTGTTTTTCCATTAGATTCAACTGCAAGCACTGGATATTCGACTGTCCTACAATGATGTCCAACTGTTCTTAGCAATTGCTAAATCAATTCCTCAGCAGACGAGTGCAGCTATGCCTGACTCAAGTGCCTCAGTTGCTGAGAGTACTGCTAACCCCAGTTCATCACTAGTGGCTGAGCCTTCTTCTTTGACAAGTGAAAACAGAGAGACACCCAAACGTGCATTGGATCCTGTTCTTGGTAGGTTTTTAACTGTTGTAACCACTGCAACATATTGTTCTGCTTTGGTGATTTGATTTCTTGGCACACGCTTCTTTTTCTTTTTGAAAGCAGCCCTGAATCTTAAGCTTTTTCTCCAGCTTAAATGAAATAAAGCCCATTTTTTCATTCAGGTGTATTTTATTTAGAAATAAAAGCGAGTAGATAGCTGTCAAGTATTTATAATAGGCTGAATGTTCAATTGCAGAGGTACAGCTGGCTCGCCTTCAGGACTTGGGATTCAGCATGGAAGACTGTCGCAAAGCTCTTCTGTGCTGCCAAGGTAAGCTCAGGTATTTAGTGTTGGCCTTTGGGGTTCTTCCTGCTAGCAAGTATTTTCATCCCATGCTTTTAAATGGTGTATTTCACTTCACTTATGAGATTCATTCTCATAGGTACTGTCTTGTTTCCCACCTTATTTATAGGTTTTCATGGCATTAATAAAGATTTGTTACATTAACTCAGTTTGCAAACATCAGATACAGTCTTTATTCATAGAAAACACCATTGTATTTGTAATCTTTCCACATGTGTGTTTGAATAGAGCACATTCAGGGTACTGATTGTGTTTTGCTATGCATTTTAAGGGAGAGGTAGTTAATTTGTTAATCCGTGTAGTTTTCGCATCATCATCTACTTTTTAAACAAAACATCCTTGTTTTGAATGTTTGGTTTTATTTAAGGTGACTTGAAAAAAGCAGCGAGTTGGCTGTTTAAGAATGCTGAACCTTTGAAATCAGTTTCCCTCACTTCCTCTGGTCGTGATAGCCAAGGGATTGTGCCTTTTCAGTTCATCTCGGGGGTGGAAATTAAAGCAGAAAGTATATGCATCTGCTTTATTGATGACTGCATGGACTGTGATGTTCCCCTTGCTGAGCTAACGTTCTCACGTGAGTACCTGTTTTGCAAAATGAGTTGCATTTATTATATATATATATGTGCATATATGTCATATGTATATGGCAAAGCTTTCCACTCATTGCTTGTTAACACCGTAGTAGAAACTTGATCACACTTGTTTCACATAATTGTTCACTTTTCTGGCAGGTTTGAATTTTCTCCAGCATTTGAGGGCCAACCCTGAAGGCTGTGCTCAATTTACCCTCTCTGGAGATTATTATAACCGTGAGCTTTCAGGTAAAATACTGGGAGTTTTGTTGAGGGACCTCATTATTGAGGTTGTATTATTAAACTCTTAAGTAGGTAAACAGCATTTCGTGTGGCCTTCAAACATGTAATACATGTGATGTGTTGGGTTTGTTCTCAGGCTGGGAGCCATTTATTGAGCCATGGCCATGCTCAGTTTCTTGGCAGCAGCACACTTCAAGCCGCCTCCACCCTTCCCGATTGAAGCTGGAAGTAAAGGCCAAACACCGTTTGGATGTAAACATTACCTCTGTCTTCTTAGGTATGTGGAAATATTCCCTGAGAGCAGTCTTGGTTTTCACTTTACTAAAACGATAGGTGGTTCTCATTGAACCTTGCTGGTGTGCCATGGATGGAGGGAGGGAGATTTGGCACGAGTCCCCAGATACTTGAGATAATATTACACACAGGTGTGCATTTAGGCAGCCTGTATTTTATCAGATACTGTGAAAGTGTAAAGACACGAGCTACGTACTTTAGAAGTTAGTAGGAATTCTTTTGTTGGTCGTATGAATTGTATCAAATTCATATGTTTCTTGAAATTTATCTGTAATCAGAAACAGGCTTTCATCTAAAGCCTTCCATACATACAGTACTTAAAACTGTTTTGTTAGGCTCATCAGTTTTCAGTACATTGACAGGCGTAGGGGGGAGCTGCTTATTTCTTCAGTCCCTGGGAACTGGAGTTTTCAATTCCCACCTCAGTAAGCTTATATATTTTGTTCATCGTTAACTTGGAATTTATGGACATTTCTGTGTTGTGAGGCTGTGTACATTGCCAGAAATATTATGACTTCTGTGTGCAAATCTGTATAATTTCATGGTCAAGGTAAGTGCAGAGGGCTGAGCCTTCAGTTGAGAAAGAGGAGCCTTCGTTGTTCCTTCAATATTCATTTGTTTCTCCAGCAAGGTCTGTGAGGTTGTTAGAAAGAGGGAAAAAGGAAAAGACAGTCATCAGCAATTCCTTAGAGTTCCAGTGATGCTTTTTACTACTAGCAACAATAGCAGAGTGGTTTGATTAATGCTGTTCCAGAGCGCTTAATTGGTGTCTTCATATTTATGGAGGAATAGACATATACCTCTTAAAAAGAAAAGAAAAATGGAAACTGCTTCTGACACAAAAACATCTTGAGATTAATTGCCTTCTCAGTGGGACCTCCTATGTTGCCCCTGGAGTGTCTTGAAAAATGGGGATTCTACTGCAAGTTTAAAAACAGAGAAGTCCCTTAAGAATATAAACATTTGTTTTTGAAGACAGCGCTGTGATTTCATGAGCTGTTATATCTTTAAATTATGTAAGTGGGTCATAGGAAAAGCAGTGAAATAAAACTTTCCCATTAAAGCAAAGCAGGTTTAGGCTTATGAATTTAAACTACTTTTTAACTGCTCTTCTTTAGGCCGTTTCGCAGACATTTACTTTGTGTGCTTTATTCCTCTAGAACAGTATGCAAGCACCAAGCAGTCGTGGATGGAAGATTACTGTAAACAGGACAAAGAAGTAAATGCAATCAGTTCTGAGGAGTGGATGGGCTCTTCAGAGGATTCACCATGTTTTGGACAGAGTATGATGTTAATTAATCTTCCTTTATTTGAAACAATCCTGACATACGCAGTCATTTGTTTGATGTATTACAAACATGAGTATTTGGCCTTCATAGCATACAGTGAATCATTAGAGGTTATCTGGCCAAAATGTTAAGGGTTCCATTTTCTGTTCAGTTGTGTTCCGTTCTTTAATATCAAGTCTTTTTCACTGCTTCTCTTTGAGTGAGAACTTGGCACTGCAAGTTCTGCTTCCTTTTTTAATCACGCTTACAGAGCAGCTCTGTGAGTAAGAGCATGTGAGATGGGGCAGCTCTTTCATATTCTCTTCTCTTAGGATTAATTCTGGAAGAAGTTTTAATAACTCAAATACCAATCTCAGATGAGCAAATGGATGGAGATCATACAGTGTTTGCATGCTGCCAGCTGTTCCTGCCTTCCTGCTGTGTGATAGGGAAGAGTCTACCTATATTTATGTGGTTTGGCTTACCTGCTAACTATGTCTTTCCTGTCTGCCAGGCCTTCCTCTTGTCTACCTTAGAACTAGGAGTACAGCCAGTTTGACTAACCTAGAGCATCAGATCTATGCTAGAGGTACTGTACAGCACAGCGAGATTAAAAGCTTTTATTTTTCTTTTTTGGAGGTCTGTACCATAAATACTGTGGTGTGTGTGTGACTTGCCAGTAGAATAATCTCTATATTTTAAAAGGAAAAAATAACCAAGAGTTTTTATAGAATTTCATCCCATCTATCACCTTAAGGTCTTCTCTGAGCTCTTCAGCAGAGAAGGGAGGAGTACAGCTGTTCCTTTGTGGGAAGACTCTTTGAGAAAGGCTGTATGAATTTGTTGGCTACACAATATCCATTTTTTGAGGTATTTGTCAGGAAGATATTTTATTTTTGTGGGAAAGAAGCATTTATTGCTCGGCGTTTAGTGGGCACAGCAACAAACGAAACAGTGAATTATGAAAAGCTCCTTTTTATGTTAAATCCTTTATTTTCCGGTTCTGGTCTCAAGATGCAACTTAATATTATGTTTTCTTTTGAAAATCAGGCTACGGTCCCAAAAATTACTGTTCACTCAAAAAGAGTAGCCAGACAATTAAATAGCAGAGTAAAGTTCATCTGGCTCCTGCTCTGTGATTTTGTAGGACCTGAGGTAGGCAGAAAATGATACAAAGTCAAACTCTGCACCAAAAATATATTTTTAAGTTGCATTCAGCAAAAAAACCCCGATGTTTTCATTTTAAAGGATTCAATTTTTGTACTTTTGAATTAAAAAGGATTTCCTCTGGGAGATGTAGAGTTATCAGATTCACGTCTCCATCAGCACCGTGAGGAATTGAGCTGTTTCTTGTCCTTCATTTAGGAGAAAGCTACATGCAATCGTCAGTACCTCCTTTACAAACACCTCCCTACCTGCTCCCCCCTCTCCTGCCTTTTTACACTTGTGCTTCATTTCTCCTTGGTCGCATGCATGGCTGCAGTGGGTCTCAAAACATGATATAGTGGAACTTAATGTAAGTCATCCTTTGGATAGGAATTCTGTGAGATGTTTAATTCCTGTCTTTGAGCAGCTGATTTAACATGTCTGCCTTCTGTCAGCTCTCATACAGAAAGATGAATGTGTTTAGGGAGCAGCCATTTATCTTCCCTCCTAAGTAGTTGCTGGGATTTGGCAGGGGCTTTTTTTTCCTGTCCAAACACAGTAAGTATTTTCACAGACATGATGTACAGCAGCAGCTCAGAAGAGGAGAGTAACACTTGGGTGCTTGTTAGTAATGCATCCTTGAGAAACGCCAAACATTGTGTCCTTCTATGGATATTTCTTTCATAAGCATTTAGACAAGTCTTTGTTCTGTCTTACAGCTGAAATGAAGGCCGCAAAACGTAGACAACCATTTGTGCCCTTTGCTCTGAGAAACCATACTGGATGCACTCTGTGGTTTGCTACCCTAACTACAACACCTACCCGGTAAGAAGTGGGATCTCTTTGGCAATACCTGTCTGATTTCTCTGGGATGTCAGCCAAACCCAATTGTCCTCAGTTCTTTTGTTTTCTTGCAGGGATCTTAAACAACTCTCAGTCTTTCTTAGTCAGGAGCCTTTCCTTTGTCACTGAGATATTAACACTACTTTAGAAAACAAAAAGCTAATCCAGCCCAAGTCCCACAACTTTTCTTTATAGCAGAGATGCTCCAGCTCTCGTGGCTCCACTCCAACAGTTCCACATCTTTCATGTGTTGGGGGCCCAAAGGGTATGGTTCTATTTACATGGCTGGGATGTGCTGGGGGCTCCAAGTCATTATGTGATTCTCTGTACAGGGCTGCATTGTCTCACAGTGGGAGTCCAGGAGTTGTTCCTGAGGAAAATGGAACGTTGCTGGATGATGCCCATAATGTCAGTGAGTGGAAAGAAGTTATCACAGGGCAAGAAGTTCCATTTGAGTTTGAAGCCAGAGGGAAACTCAGACACAGGTGAAGGGATCAGGTTGCAAGATGCACTTTGACACACTCATATTTGGAACTCATGGGATCATAGTTGTGAAGACACCAATAGATAGTAAAAAAAAAAGTGGATTTCTAATGTTTTTTTTTTTAACGTTTAAAATTCTATATAATGGGGAATTATCAGTAAGCAGATATAGATGTGAGGGATGGTTTAATTGTTGAAAAGTTTTAGGAAGTTTTGTATGTGGTGGGGGGACTTGCTAAGCATAAGTTATTGGTGCTAAGAACTGGGAAACAAATATTACATGTGGTCTTGTGTTTTAGTTCTGATGTAGTCACACTTACCAGTGTTGACTGGGGAGAACAGAATAAACCAGGTCCACAAAATGGAAAAATAATTGAATTTCTTTTTCTTAAATGCTAAATTGGTGAGATTTGTTTCCTCGTTATGCAGAGGTTGTACTTTATTTGAACTGTTTATGCTTGCCATATAAGAGAATGCTAAGTAGTAATTTAACTTAATCTAACCTGTAGGCACACACATGATCTGAGGATTCACCAGCTGCAAGTGAGGGTGAATGGCTGGGAAGAAGTCAGCCCAGTGTCTGTAGACAAAGTTGGAACCTTCTTCCGATATGCTGCGCCAGACAAGAATTCCTCCTCTTCCACTGTAAGCTCTGATTCGGGTGTGAGCCTTAACAGACATGTAGGTTGAGAGTAATGATGCCTCCAAGGTTTTGGTGTAACAACAGCTCCTACATTGCATGAGATTGCACTTTTTTTCAGTTGGTGTGAACTGGGAGAGCGTGAAATGATGAACTAATGGTGTTAAGCACAACAAACAAACCACAAGGGTAGCCAGCATTTAGCCTGTGCTGAGCACTCAGAACTGCCAATGACAGACGTAATGTACTGGGGACAGAGTAGCAGAGATGCGGAGATTGAGCTTCAAATCAGAGCTACAGGCCAGGCTGGATGTGGCTCTGGGCAGCCTGGGCTGCTGGTTGGTGACCCTGTATGTAGCAGGGGGGTTGGAACTGGATGAGCACTGTGGTCCTTTTCAACGCTGGCCATTCTGTGATTCTATGATACATTTCAGCAGCTATTTTTATTTCTTTTAATGCTTTCTCTGTGGCTAATTTACTTAAAATAAATGACATTGGCAATTCCCTGAAAGCCTGGAGATTGTTGAAATATGTGGCAGCTTGGACCAAATCTGCTTGTCATGAAGGAAAAGCACAATTGTAGTAAGCAGCAGGCTGGCAGGCAGTTGTGGTTGAGACTTGGTGATAGAAATGGTTGTGAAATGTAGAAACTAGCTAAGCATTAAGGTTAGCTACTAGAGAAGATGAAAGCTGAGGTCTTTTTGGTACAAAATAGGATTAGAATTTACTACTATTACCACTAAAAGGATCCATTAGTCTCTTATTTGGATAATTCCCGATGGTTTCATATTTAAGTATATAAAGCATCATCTCTGTCTGCAGCTTGGTTTGTGAAAGAGGAAAGTGCAAATGAGCAGGAACTGCTATTCAGGAACATCTGTGGGTAGTTAGTTTTTAATGAATGCTTCAGCTTCATTCTTCTTTTCAAGCAGTATTACAATTAGATTAGGCTAATACAGCTCCCATGACTTCAAAGTTGTGTTGAATATGAGAAAGACCAAGTAATGACAGTCCTTAATTTATTTTTCTGCAGTAATGTTCTGTGTTACAAGTGACAGTAATATCTTAAAGTGAACTCTTCTGTCTTTCCTGTTTGTTTTCCTTCCAGCTTGGAAGCCCAATAAATAGAACGAACATAATACATCCACAAGTTTATGTGAGTATATCTTCCTGTTTTTGAGAGCTACCAAAGTAAGGCTAATGTAACTCAGCAAGTGGACTGGCTTCTGCTTTCCTGATAGGAAACAAATCAAGCTCAGCTGTGACAAGGTTCTTTAAATGCCAGTTATCACAGTCTGAGCAAGCAGTTGAACTAGGTCTGTGCCCACAGAATAAAACTCTGACTTTTGGAACAGCAAAGCAGTGCAGCCTGTTATCTACTTTGCTGAGAAATCTGGACTGATTGAAGTCAGTCTGACTTTTTATATACAATAAAATAAGTGCCAAGTTTGAAGACTGAAGCTAATTTTTATGAATATCATACTCTGTAGTTCCAAAACTTGCTGTGCTGTTGTAAGGAAACAGGGAAGTAAAATTACTCTCTGTTGCACGAACGTTTTAGTCTAAATAACATAAGCAGAAGAGTTCTACGTATGGCTCTTTTGAGACTGCTGAAGTATTTGCCTGTTACAATACATTGTTTTGGATGCTCTACTTGGTTGCACTCCCTTCACAGATTTCTCTCCAGCATTTAATACTGCAGTACTGACCTGTGCCTGTGTTAGATACACTTATTACCTTTCATTGCTTTTCTGTTATCTTCCAGTTTTCTTCATTGCCTCCTGTGCGTGTGGTATTTGAAGTAACCATGGAAGGTAGTGCTCGGAAGGTGATCACTGTGCGCTCAGCTTTGATTGTGAAGAACAAGCTGGAAACACCCATGGAGCTAAGGCTGGATAGTCCTTCTGCTCCTGACAGTAAGTGGTGTATATTCCTTCCACGTGCAGAATCTTCATTTACCTTCCCTGGAAGATTCATTGCTGCCTGTAACAGCTAACAGCAAAGTCAGCCTCCCTGGTTGGCAAATGGGTGTTGTTAAAAAGACAGTGACCAGCAATGTAAGCTAGAGAAACCAGTAGGATTTTCTGCATGGGTCAAGCAAATAGAGAAAGCTGAGGCTCTGTAAAGGTGGATTTGAATTTCTGTACGTGCTGTGTTAGACCTTTTAGCAATTGGAGGTATAAGGTGTTGGCATGCTGAGGTGAAGTCTAGAAGTGTAGTGATGTGCTGATAATTTACCAAGAGTATAATGAATGAGATATACCCTAAGGTATCCCAGGAAGAAGAACGTGAGCTCCAGCAGTTTCTGATTTGCAGGCCTAAATTCACCCCCCCTGTAATAGGGCTGAGAACAGCGGGTTGATGCTTGAAACACAGATCAAGTAGCTTGTTTCACTTTAAAATGTAACTTGTTGCTCTAAAAATTAATTGGGACTTACTATTTGTAAACAGCGTCCAGTAGAAAATACATTTCAGTAAAGGAGCTTAATTTGTTATTAGTGTTTCCTTTTCTGTTTGGTTGCAGAACCTGTAGTTCTTCCAGCAGTTATGCCAGGAGATGCCTTTGCTATTCCGCTGCACCTCACATCTTGGCGTTTACAAGCCAGGCCAAAGGGACTGGGAGTCTTCTTCTGTAAGGCTCCAATTCATTGGACTAATGTTCAGAAGACAGCAGAAGTTTGCAGCAGCAAGCGAGAGTGCCATTCCATGGAGTCTGAGAACAGCCGGTTTTTCAGGTTGATTTAAGCCCTGATTGTTTCTCTGTAAACTGTTATCCTCTTCTGGATATTGAAATGCTGTGAAGCTAAATAATAGGAAAGAAAATACGTAGAGCTAGAAGCTTCTGCAGTTTAATAGGATGTTTTGCTTGGTCGCTAGCGTAATAAGAAAGCACTGAATGTATAGCTGTATTTCTGCAGGGCTTCTTAAAGCCCGTATGATGTTACCTGATGGCAAACATCTGAGCATAGAATCACAGAACGGCCTGGGTTGAAAAGGACCACAATGATCATCTCATTTCAACCCCCTGCTGTGTGCAGGGTCGCCAACCAGCAGCCCAGGCTGCCCAGAGCCACATCCAGCCTGGCCTTGAATGCCTGCAGGGATGGGGCATCCACAGCCTCCTTGGGCAACGTGTTCCAGTGCGTCACCACCCTCTGGGGGAAAAACTTCCTCCTAAGATCCAACCTTAACCTTCCCATGTCGCAGTTTAAAACCATTCCCCCTTATTGGTTAGTGCTTTGTTTACACCTGTTTTGAAGTATGAAGTGTTAGAAAATAACGTGGACTTCTTGTACAAAGGCAAGATTTAGTTATTCCATGGAGTTCATTGGTGACTTCTGACACACACCTGTTTGTCTTCACAGATTTTGTGTGGCGATCAAGAAAGAAAACTACCCCGATTACATGCCCTCCAGTATATTTTCTGACAGTGCTAAACAGATTTTCAGACAGCCTGGCCATACTATTTATCTTTTGCCAACAGTGGTGGTCTGTAACTTGCTGCCTTGTGAACTTGAGTTTTACGTTAAAGGGATGTCAATCAGTGGCACACTGAAACCTGGCAAGGAGGTGGCACTGCACACAGCTGACACATCTCAGAACATTGAGCTTGGTAAGATGCTTTATGGAACACAAAATGCTGGCGTCAACAGTGGCTGCACTTGTGATGCTTAGGCACTAATTATCCTTAAGCAGAGATGCTTTAGAAAGCATTTTGCTGCTTTTGGACTTAACAAGGTCAGAGATCTTTACATGGAGTGGTTTTACAAGTTAACATGGGTGAGCTACGTGAAAGAGCAAACAATAGGAATGATGATTGTTTCTGTTGTTCTGTTATTCCCAGGTGTACTGTTAGAAAACTTCCCATTCTGCAAAGAGCTTCTGATTCCTCCTGGGACACAAAACTACATGGTGCGGATGCGATTGTATGATGTCAACAAACGCCAGCTGAATTTGACCATAAGGATTGTGTGTCGTGCAGAGGGTTCTTTGAAGATCCTCATTTCAGCACCGTACTGGTTAATCAACAAAACAGGTGAGTATAGTGGCTCTATTGCAGGCGAATAAACACGAAATAATTTAGTAGTCTTTATGTAGCTGCGAACAAATTGGCCTAAGTTAGACTGTTAAAAATGTGATTTTCAGAGGCTGAGATGCCTTCAGAAATCATCAGATCTTCAGCAGTAAGTTGCAGTTTTGTTGGTGCTGTCCGAGTTGCACGATCCTTTTTCACTTGTGGGCTCCATGCTCACAGCTATGATGGGTTTACCCCTCCAGAAGCTCAGGTGGAGATTGTGGGTGCAGAGTTGGAATTTATGCAGGCTAATGGCTGACACTGAATTATTCTTTAATGGGAATAGCTTTTGCTGTTCTCACCTTCAGTTCTTGTGAGATAATAATTTGCTAACTCCTTTTCTTTTTGTGTTTCCTTAAAGGATTGCCCCTCATCTTCAGACAAGATAATGCCAAAACAGATGCAGCAGGGCAGTTTGAAGAGCATGAACTTGCTAGAAGCCTCAGCCCACTTCTGTTCTGTTATGCTGATAAAGAACAGCCCAACTTGTAAGTACCACTGAGAGAGGAACAGAGGGGAGGAACCTTGTTAAATATGGCTGTAATTGGCAGAGGATGGTGTGGGTATGTTAGTACAGATAGCAGCCAATAAGGGAAAGCTTTTTCCTAGTATCCTATTGAGTGGTGGTAGCAGTCACTTGGAAGCCGGTGTGCAGCAGAGGTGTGGTGAAGGATTTTGGAAAGCAAACTTGTCAGTTATTTTATCTGGCTTCAAGGAGGAAATTTATCCTTGTCACCACCTGATCCTTTCTTTACGTCTGTGTTTTCTTCTTACTCTTAGCTGTACAATGCGGGTAGGGAAAGGCATCCATCCTGAAGGCATGCCAGGCTGGTGCCAGGGCTTCTCCTTGGACGGCGGTAGTGGTGTCAGAGCCCTTAAAGTGATCCAGCATGGAAACCGACCAGGCCTCATTTACAACATTGGTATGTGCTGATGGAACATATGCTTCATGTGTTGAAAAGGGGAATAATTACATTGATTTACCTGGTGATTTGAAAAGCGAGGGTTTTCTTTTTTTAGCTTTGGTGCTTATTGTCTCTATGTTCTCCTTGAGATACAGAGGGTAACAGGTGGCATAAAAGTACATTTACTGTTAGTATTTCACATGTACAAGTGGCATGGCAGAAATTGTACATCTCAGAAACACACTGGAAATCATTATGTTAAATGTAGTTTGAAAATTATCTTCAGGGTTTCTTTTTTTGCTCCTAATTAACAGAATGACTTTTAATTTGTGTCTGTTACCAGGCATTGATGTTAAGAAGGGCAGAGGACGTTACATTGATACCTGCATGGTGACATTTGCCCCCCGTTACCTGCTAGATAATAAGTCCAGCTATAAGCTTGCCTTTGCTCAGAGGGAGTTTGCCAGAGGCCAGGTAAGAGCCCTCCTTTCTGTTCCACCTGGAGTTAGGCACAACATCTAACTGCAAAGAATCCTGACGTTATTCCTGAAAGTCTGATTACAAGGACTTTCTAATTTGTTATTCTAATTTTGAGCATTCACCTGGCAGGTGGATGTGAGAGATGTATGGGTATGAAGGTGCGTTGTATTTGAGAGGTGTATGGATTAATGATATTTTTCATGCCCTTAGGATATTTATTTCCTGATTTCTATTACCAGGGGACGTCCAACCCTGGTGGCTACATCTCCACGCTGCCTGGCTCCAGTGTAGTGTTCCACTGGCCACGCAATGACTACGATCAGCTGTTATGTGTGAGACTGATGGATGTCCCAAACTGCATTTGGTCTGGAGGATTTGAAGTCAACAAAAATAACTCGTTCCATATTAATATGAGGTAGTTATTGCATGCAAGTGTTTTGTGACCTGCAGAACACTGAGAGCTGCAGTAATATCCATCAGAAACCCACCTGTCCTGCACTTGCTCTTTCTTGTTCAGGGACACCCTGGGAAAATGCTACTTCTTAAGGGTAGAAATTACTCTTCAGGGAGCCACGTACCACGTTGCATTCAGTGACACGGATCAGCTGCCACCACCTTTTCGCATAGACAATTTTTCCAAGGTAAAAGAGCAGAAAATAATGATTTTCTTTTTTTAAATATAAAAAGTGGAAAAAAATCTCTTAGATTTAAGTTAGGGATCTATCCAGCTTCTGTAAGAAAATACAGTGAAAGTGTGTCGCAATACGTGTTTGTATATCATTATCATTTTCTTAATTCAAATAATAGTGCCTGTGTTGTGGCTTTCATAGGTCATAGGGATGAAGAACAAGTTTCATGTCAGTGACTATAAAAAATCAGAGGATTTGTCTATTGGACAGTAACTTACAGTCTGCCTTGTAATTAGAACAGGAGACACAGCTCTTGATAATGGTTGTTAGTCTGGCTTTTGTTACTGAATTGCTCAATAAAACTGGGTGCGTCTCCTTGTTTTGATGGGAAAGGTTTGAGTTGCTACCATGGAACTAAAGAGTTTCTGAACCAAAGATGATGGATAAAAGCAAAGAAGATTATTTCTGGTCCCTTTGAGATTATCTTTGAGGTTCAAATGCCGGGGGGGAGGGAAGTGAGCTTGAATGTAGTTCAGTGATCAACGTCTGAAAAATGAACAAATGATAGCAAAAATGTAACTGATGGAGAATTGGTGTGAAAGTAAATGCTCTTTCATTACTGTTACAGGTCCCGATCGTTTTTAATCAGCACGGTGTTGTCGAGCCAAGACTGTACACTGAAGTGAAGTCCATGACCTCCCTGGATTATGCATGGGATGAACCCATCCTACCACCATTTATCATGCTGACAGTTAAGGGAGCAGGCTCCTCAGAGATCGTCTGCAGCATGAATGACTTCCAAGACAGCAAACAGCTTTATTATGAAAACTTCATTTATATTGCTGCTACCTATACTTTCTCAGGGTAATTCATTAGATATTACACTAAAAATGCCAAAATTCAGGAGTTGTCCAGGGCTGGAGCTCCCAATACAAGAAGGACAGAGAGCTGTTGGAGAAGGGCCAGAGGAGGGCCGCAAAGATCATCAGGGGGCTGGAGCACCTCCCCTGTGAAGACAGACTGAGGGAGCTGGGCTTGTTCAGCGTGGAGTAAAGAAGGCTGTGGGGTGACCTCATTGCAGCCTTTCAGAACCTAAAGGGAGCCTACAAACAGGAGGGGAGTCAACTCTTTGAAAGGGTAGATAACAGCAGGACAAAGGGGAAATGGTTATAAGTTGAAGGAGTGAAGATTGAGGTTGGGTATCAGGGGGAATTTCTTTACTATGAGAGTGGTGAGCTGCTGGAACAGCTGCCCAGAGAGGGTGTGGATGCCCATCCATCCCTGTAGGTGTTGAAGGCCAGGTTGGATGGGGCCCTGGGCAGCCTGGTCTGCTTTAAATGTTGGTGGCCCTGCCTGTGGTGAGGAGGGGGGGGGTTGGACCTTCATGATCCTTGAGGTCCCTTCCAACCTGGGCCATTCTGTGATTCTGTGTATCTCAATAGATTTTTGGTATCCTTGATTTGTTCTACAGAAGTCACAGCTGCTCTGACTCAACATGCTGATGTTTTCTTGGTGTTCTAGTTTACAGGAGACAAGTGTAAGACCAGTTGCTTCGAACAGGGATGCTGCATACGCAGAGCTTGTCCTTGATGTTTCTCCAAAGACACAACGGGTTATCCTGAAAAAGAAGGTACCAATACATGGTTGATTTTATTGAAATACTGTTGCTCCGTGATGAAATAAAATCAGGAGCTGGTAGAAGGAAAAAAGAAAATTGTAATGATGGTACTTTGTAAGGCTAGTTATAAGTTATAGCATTTGATAGGAAAACAGAGCAGTAGTATTTGCTCTGAACTGCTGTATTCATTGAAATCTTGAATTCTTGTGCAACAGGAGCCAGGAAAGCGATCCCAGCTTTGGAGGATGACTGGCACAGGAATGCTCTGCCATGAAGGCTCCTCTGTTCCTCATAACCCTCATAAACCTTCACCACAATCTGTGGAGTCTTGTATGATTTTAGATATTGCTGGTCTGGCAGCTGTCACAGATAACAGGTATTGCAAATACAGTTTGTAGCGAAACTGTACGATGTCCTTGAATGCATGCTTTACGTGATGTTTTCCGAGTAAGGAAAGGAATTATTGTGAAGACCTGTATGAGCTGAATTCTATCTGGTATCAGGAACAGGCTTCACAATCACTTCAAGATCATCAGTATTTTTCCAAATCAAGGCATATTTAATATTTTTTTCAGCAGCTAGTTGTTAAAACACTCGAGAAGTAAGATGAGGGAAATGAACAGAACATGAGAGTGAAAGCAGGGAGTTGGAATCATCCTCAGTTCGGGTTTGTTGTGCTTTCATTGCAGGTATGAGCCCCTCATGTTGAGGAAGCCTGATCGGCGGCGCAGCACCACCCAGACATGGAGTTTTCGTGATGGGAAGTTGACCTGTGGTATTCATGGACTGGTTGTCCAGGTCAGTACTGCTCATACTTCAAACTTGTTTTCACTGTTCCCTTTATGGATAACAGGAATTTGAGCTTGTTATTGAGGAGAGGTCAAAGTTCTGAGTCCAAAGTTTGGGTTAAAAAGGAGACCAGACCTACACAGCAGCTCATGTTCTAAACAGAAGTTCAAAAGTTCTCATCAATTACAAATAATTAAATCCTGCATTATTAATTTGAAAGTAAGTAACTACAGAAATAATAGTATATGATTGTTGAAAATAATCGGCATAATATAAACAGAGTCTCAATATTCTCATAGAACCAATTTGAAAATGCTGAAGTGTCAACCAATAGAGTCAGAGTTTGTTAAAGAATTTTGCTACTTTGACCATTTTTATCCATTGCTTACAGGCAAAAGTTGAATAAATTATTCTACATATTGTTGAAGTAGCAAACTGTGTTTGTGGTGACGTATATTCTTTCTGGATATTTCAATGATCGTTTTGTGATTAAATTAATGCACCTTAGCAAGTTACTTCCCAGCTTGCAGCAGCCCAGAAGCCCCTCATTGCTGCATTAAGGTGCCTGGGGCTGAGTTTCAGTCTATTACTCCTTAGATGGAGAAGTGAAACATGCTTTAAATTCATATGTATGAACAGTTATCCAAAGTTCTACCTGTCGTGTTTTTTTTCTGTTGTTTTTGACTTCTTTTTTTTTATCCAGGCAAAGGGAGGAATATCAGGTCTCCATGATGGAGCAGAAGTTGTTCTCGGTCCAGACACTTCTCTTGAGCTTTTGGAGTCGGTTCCACCAGAACAGCAGTTTATAAACCAGAAGATGAGGCCTGGCTCAGGAGTGCTGGCTGTTCGAGTCATCCCAGATGGGCCAACTCGAGTTCTGCAGGTGAGAGTCCTTCATTAACCTGAATTATTATCTCAATGTTTGCTTGTGCTTGAAGCGCATTCACACCCTACGCCTCTAAATTCTTAGAAATAGCTGTTATTTATGAATAATCCGCTTTGTTTTTTATTAGATAACAGATTCTAACCAACGCAGAAACGATCGTTTATCCGGCGGAGGAGACGAACTTCCAATTACAGAGCAAGATCTACGCAGATTGAAAAACCCAAATGCGGAGCAAGAATTAGAAGTGAGACGTTACACTTCGTATCTTTCTATTCTCTTTCATCTTCTATTTTTTCAAAGCTGTGTGGTGAGGTTTTGGTCTGGTTTAGTTTCGCTGTCGTTCCATTTTGACCATGTTTACCTCTTGCTGTGAACGTGTACATTTTCCTGCATCCTTCTTCTTAGATTCTGGGTTTGTAAGTCTGTGGTCTCTTTATGTAAAGAATTAATCATTAATTGAACTGTTCAGCAGCTCTGGAGATAAGTCTAAAATCAAACTTCTTCAAAGAATATATTCAGTACCACAGGCTTTTCTTCAAGGCTTTTCTTTTTCTAATGCTCTTCCTGCAGGTGCTTGTGAAACTGGAAGGTGGAATAGGATTGTCATTAGTCAACAAAGTCCCCGAAGAGCTCATATTTGCAAGCCTCACAAGAATTAATGTCCACTACACACAAATGTCAGCAAGTCAGGTGCTGGAGCTCAGCGTGCAGGATGTGCAGGTATTTGTTGTTACGAAACAAATATGTTTGTTCGTGGATCTTTAGGGATGCTGGGAAGTGTTTGGAGCTCTTAATGAGATTTCAGCTCCTGAACGTCAGAAGCTTTCCTTGGCATCAGTTTTGGTCTTTCATTATCCTTTATTACTGATAGTTTGGATGATGAAGATGTATTTTGCTCCATGTTATTAATTTCTAATTGTTTGGTAAGTTAGATTTTTTTATTTTGGTGCTATGTAATGAAAAAAAGCCACTCAAAGCAGGAGTCCTGATGCTGAATATCACAGTATGAGGCACAGAAACCTCTTAACTGTTGAATTTCCAAGTAGATTCTTATTCTAACTTCAAAGTTTTGCAGTTCAGTCTTTCAGATTCAGAATGAGCAAATGAAACTGTGATAATTTCTTCTGCATCATTAGAACTCTGTTCCCATTGCGAGTTTTCCTTCATGGAGTGTATATTTTCTTTTAGATTACAATAATAAATGGATACTCTCGAGTTAAAGAAACCTGGTTTTGCTGCTTGTTGTGACTTATTTTGTTGTTTATCTTTTCCATGCTGTAGGTGGACAACCAGCTCATTGGCACCACGCGGCCTTTTATGCTCTTCCTGACACCTCGAATGAGTGAAAATGAGCCTGTTGTGGAGACTGCTCCTGCAGTGGAAGTGAATGCCATGAAATTCCCCAGTAAGAATGCACTGACTGATATATACAAGGTAAACCACAGACTTTTGGTTGTGCCATTCAAATTTCAATCTGGTTCAATGGTTCACCTGTTCTTAATTTTTTACTAGCAATCTGAGTGAAGTCATTTGTTGAATGAGGATTGAGGCACTCAGGCAGGACACACTGTCCACATTCTCGTCTTCATAGTGCTTGAAACTGCAGTTCGGTGATTAACAGGGTTTAAAAAAATAAAGCACAAATTAATGAGATCACTGTAAATGTCCATCATGTTATTTCTCAAGCCAGTTGCTCTTCAGAATTAGTTGGTTTTGCATAGTGAACCCTAATATCTGTGCCGTGTTTTTGGTGACTTGTATGCAAGATGGTGGCAGCATGAACTCTGTTTTATGCCCTACAGTAATTCGTTTTGTTGGGAATTTTATCCACCAACTGGAGTTTTGTGAGGGCAAAAATCTGTGGTTATCAAAACCACTTGGAATCTCCGAGTGTGTATTTTGACACTCTTAAAAAGCAGCTGGTTTCGCTCTTGGAATCCAGTTTTGGGTCACATTCTGAAGCATCAGTATTGGGTAACAAGTGCAGTACATTCAAACAACAAAGAAATCTAACTCTGCATTTGTAGGTGAATTCAAGTGAAGGAAGCTACCAAAGACATTTTTGAAGGTGGGAATATTGATACAGTTCCATTCCAATGAAAATACTCTGTTAAATAGAACATATTGAATATATTGTCCTATTTAATGGCTCGCACAGGTTGTACTTCAAGTGCTAATACTGCAAACTGAGACTTGTTTATCTTTTTAGCATCTGATGATCACTGCCCGAAAGTTCACTGTTCAAATTGAAGAAAAGCTGCTTCTGAAGCTGTTGAGTTTCTTTGGCTATGCTCAGTCTGAATCAGGTATGGCACTGAATTACCATACTCATTTTTACAGTATGCTTAGCTGTTATGATCTTTGCATATGAATGAAGTTCAGAATGACTAGTGAGCTCTTAACTGCTTGGAGATTTGCACTGCTGGACAGAGCTGGAAAGCTCACGTCTCCATGGCCCCAAGCTGTTTGTGTATGCCCTGCTTGTTACAGTGTTCAGGCAATGACCCTTGTACCTGGCATTGTCCAGTGTGCAGTGGCTGAGCCACACCTCTCTGGGAAGTTTAGTGTTCATCTTAAGCTTATGTAGTTGGATTCATCTAACTTAAAGTCTTAGCTTTGTAGTGAAGAACAAAAAAATAAAGATACTGAATTTACCAGTCTGTCCTTTGTTTAAGTTTACTCCAGTGCCTTTTTCTGTTTGCTTGCTTACTTTCTGTACAGTCTCTAGTTTATCTGCTCATACTGATGTCATCCAGGATGCAAACAGTATCTTTTTTGTCATTTATGTTCAAAGTGTTCAGCTGTCCAGCCTATTGAATGTCTTCTCTGTGGGTGTTTTCTCTGTTCAGTAGTGATGATTGAAAGTATCAGTGTTGCTTGCTTTGTACAACATACTGATAATTGGTCAAACAAGGAAGGGTAAAGAAAGCAGAGAGGAAAAAGCTGTAAGGTCATGACTGTGCAGTAGGAAGGAAACTGTGTGTAGTTTGTATCACTTTGCTTCTGTGTGATGACAGATACATTCAGATCCAGATTAGAAGCTTAAACCGTGCGTTTGGGTGACTTTAATTTTATCTAACTACAAATATATTCAGGCTTTAGAGATGCAGGTGGACAGGAAAAGAATTCTTCAACCTCAAAGGTCAAGTTTGTGTCAGGAGGCATGAGTAATTTTGCTGACTACCCTAACAATTGCACATTGTTTTTATTTATATAGAGAAACCTGTAACTCCATACAGAGTCTGCTTCCATAACTGCATATGTGTCCAATTTATTCTAATTCCTGTGTTTTGTCTGCATGCAGAAGTTGAAAAGTATGATGAAAACCTCCATGAGAAGGTGGTTGAAAAAGGTGGGACACAAAAGCGATACTACTTTGAAAACCTGAAAATCAGTGTGCCTCAAATCAAGTTGAGCGTCTTCACTTCCAACAAGTTACCTTTGGATCTCAAGGTAAGCCTGAGCTTCTAGAGAGTGTGCTTCCCAACAAGGAGATGGTGTGTTCTGTGTGTTAACTGTCACAGTTAACGCCTTGTTCATTCAGTTCTATAGCCCAGGGGAGGAGGGAGAGAACAACAATCACAGTAGAACCTTTGTAGAGGTTTTTCTAACTACCTCTAATGTTTCTGGAGGGCTTTGACATGGCAGTCTGCTCATGTGGAGGTAGACAGATTATTTTTATTAGAGACTACTATTAACAAAGTCGCCTTATGTAATATCTGATAGTTAAACAGGAAATTACTTCCTACCAAAGTGAATAATGAGGGCTACTCCAGTTAGTCATCCATTTACTAAAAAAAAAATAAATAGGCCCTTTCTTGCATACATAAATGGGACTGTAATTTACCTTAATTACCTGCAGATGGCAGAAAAACTCATGTTACTCGCTACTGAGTGTGATTAGGTGGCTACTGTAGGAAATGCAGCACAAGTATCAGGCTTCAGATTTCCTGATCTTGGTGGCTATGCTAATGTTGTTATAAAGAACTGAACTAAAGCAATCTAGAGCAGAATGTTTAAAGGACCTTCAACAATCTAGTCCAACCACCTGATATATAGACTGTACAGGATACAGGTGGCCCATGGGCTAATTACTGCCTTTGTTTTCTTCCTTGATGATAATTGAAAAGGCTGGTTAAAGAATTTGGGTACACCAAGTGATGAAACATGCCTTAATCTTACAGGAAACTAGGGATGCTATTCCAGCTCATCCTGACAATCCATAGAAGCTCAGCAAGGCGGAAAACACCTTGTTTTTATATTGTTTAAATAGTTTAACTGACCATTAAAACAGTTAAAGAGAAGTGCTAAACATGGAGCTTTCAACACGCTTTGTTTTGAATATGAATGTCAAGTGTAGGAGGCTGCGTACATCTTGAAGGGTGTTTAATCACTGTCTAATTACTGAACAAATGTTCATTAATTTGTTCATGTCTTGCAAGTAAAAGGTTTGTAGAGTGACTGCCCTCTGAATCAAAGCATCTGCATAGCAGTGGCAAACTACTCCAGCAGATAAGCTTTTGGCTTGTTATCCATTTAAAGATTCATTCGTTTGAGTGCTGTGAATGAGAAGTAGAGGGGGAAAAATTAATTAGCAATATCTTTTATTTAATTAGGCATTGAAAAGCACACTGGGATTTCCTCTAATCCGATTTGAAGATGCTGTGATTAATCTGGATCCTTTCACTAGGGTCCATCCATATGAAACTCAGGAGTTTATCATTAATGACATACTGAAACACTTCCAAGAGGTAAGTGCCATTCAGATTTGGGTGAGGGAAAGGCTGATGGATGAGTTCTCTAGTGAGGACTAGTGGGACTCTTGGTTATAAAGGGTGTTACTTGCTTGGGTATGCAGAGAAATACCATGATAATGTAAGCACCACACTTCAAGGTGAAGCTGTTCTTGTTCTTAGTGATACTTGTGTGTTAATTTATAGCATTTCTCCATTTTTAATCAACCTTGCTGCCGTTAACACGAGAATATTTCAACCTTCCTGTTGCTTTTACAGGAGTTGCTTAGTCAGGCAGCGAGGATTTTAGGTTCTGTGGATTTCCTGGGCAACCCCATGGGGCTCCTGAATGACGTTTCAGAAGGCGTTACTGGACTTATCAAGTATGGCAACGTTGGTGGTCTCATAAGAAATGTCACGCATGGAGTCTCCAATTCTGCTGCAAAGGTAATAATTACCATAATAAAGTTTGTTAAAAATAGGAAATGGGTAGAACAGACTTTAAATGGATTGCTTCCTATTCTGTTTCCTGGGTAAAAATGGCATCTGGAATGTAGATCTTTAGGAATGCCTATATGTGCATTTCAGAGATGCTGGTAACCCTGCACAAAGCAGTGTGCCATCTTACGGATGTCCATTAGTTTTTCAGATTGAATGCAGTAGTTAATGATGTTTTAGGTCTCTGGCTCAGCTGTGGCATCATCTCCTGTGTGCACGTGAGCCGAGCTGTATTACCTTGGTTATCAAAACTAAAGCTCTATGGGAACTGGAGTACTTAGAGCATTACTTGGTACAATTGAAGAATTATTGATTTTATTTTGGGGGGCTGATTCAGCTGATGCAAAAGTGAATTGTTCTACAAATGCTTCAGTTGCTTTTCTTTTCATGTGCCACATAGCTACAAACTAACAGGTTTTAGATTGCTGTGCCTTCAGCTTAATGCTAGGATTGGTGCGCAGTGAACATTCTTTTGTCCATCCAGATAATGACTGAGAGAACACTATTCTGTCAGTGTTATTAACTGAAAATAACTGCTTTGGTGCCTAAGAGAACACAGCAGCCAAAAGCAGGAAAAGATTTTGGTCATGGTCTGCATAATGTTTGATCCCAAGCAAACAAACATATGCTGGTGGGTAGCATTGGAATAACATCTTGACACGAGGGCTTTGTTATTATTAAATGTCATTTATTGTAGTTCCTAAATGTGGGGAGTCTGTGTGTAAGGAGGAGGATGGTGTCACGAGGGAGATGTGGCAAAGAGACCTAAATGAGGTTTGGTCAGAAGGGATTAAAAGTGCTTTCTGTGATAGTGAGCTGTAATAGCTGGTTAGTGGTACTTTAGTGTACTTGCAGGTAGGTGGCATTAAAGTGTGCAGCAGCTGATACAGCCAGGTGAAACTGGCACTCAAGATCTGCCTTGCCCTGTCTTTTTCTTGTGGTGAGAAAAGAAGATCAGAAAGGCAAGAGGTTGTATTTGCATAATTACACACAGCTCCACAGGGATGTTTCCAGCTGCCATAGAGATCATTGCCAGGTACGTGGCTGTGAGCTGAACTGTGAGGAGGATGATATAAACTTTCTCTAAACCCACTGCTTCATTCCCTGCGTTACCCCATTAGAACCTTCACAGTGACTTAAAATAAGTCCTGTTTCCATCTCATCTGAGATCCACACAGAGTGCTGTAAAGATGTGCTTAAGATGTCTTGAAGTGCACGTGTTGTGAGTGTCAGCACTACAGATACAGCTTATCCACACTGTTGAGTGGGATCCTCACTGAGCTTCTGTTAGACAGCATCCATCTGTGCCAGCGCTTGTGTCCACGCTTCCTCCTCACGGCTCCTGTCTCCTGTGGCCCATCCACTCCGCCCAATAGAGAACGTTTCCTTACAGTTTTCCTTTCCATAAAGCGTTGTTTCCTCGCTGCAATCACATCTGCAGCAACAGGCTCATAAATCTTTCTCTAAAAGGCACGAGCCTTCCTCTGTTTCCCACAAGGGCAAGGTCACGCTTTGAACTTTGCAGTCATTTGTAACCAAGGGGTTTCTGAAACAACATTTTCAAAGGCAGAGGGGCTGTTGGATGCTGAACTCCTCTCGAAATTCACCAGGACCTGAACGCCTGCTTCCCGTTTATACCTTTGAAAATCACCCCATGGACTGTTTATTTGCCTTGCCAGGTATTTTTTCTCTCTTTCCTTCATACATCCGAAGTGTCTGAGGTGCAAGGCTCACACTGTTGCCTTCTAAAAACCTTTCTATATTGATTGTGTATTTATTCTTTCCTCCAGTATTACCTTTGCTGCATGGAAGATGGTCATAAAGAAGGCTAAGATGATCAGGATGATTTCTTCTGTGTGTGTCTTCTGCTACTCCTAGGCATCTAAATCTGCCTCAGGTTTCACAGTTGTTTCTGTGCAGTACAACTGCACCTTCTGACAGCATGTGTGTGTGTTTACAGAGTAGAGCATTGTTTCCTACTCTACCATTAACACGATCTGTGATCACGTTATGTTAGGGAACAAAATAGAGAGGAAAATAATTCCAATTACTAAAGAAAATCACCACTGAAACAACAGATCCATTTCACCTCTCTCCCTTGGTGCTGTCTATAGAGAAAAGGTCATTAAATGCCTTTTCACCACAGACATTTCCACCTGGTTCAGCTGTGCCATAGAGGTCCTCACATTCTGCAGCTCATCTAGTGTGGCTGCTAACTGATGTAGGCAGACAACCCAGCCTCTCTCCTGCTTGTGAAAGAGATCTCCATGGAGCTTGTTCTGGGTACCTGACTTCAAAGTGTCTTCAGTAAAATTCTATACTGGATTTTAAGATGAATTAGCTTTTAAAATGTGAATGGAAAATAAACCTAAATGCTGCAGTCATCGCTTTAAACCTAACACTGCTTGACTGAATTGAAAAGTAAGCGATTTGGGTCGTATCTGGTTTTGTCATTTTATTGCTTTTGTATTTTATAGTTCTGTTGCTTATCCCTGTAATGGCTTTTCCATGCATTTCAGAGCACACAGTGGGTAATGCCTTCTTTCAAGTGAAGAGCTGCAGTGTATTTAAGTTGGCACAAAACCTTAGGTTAAGTAAAGTTCACTATAGAGAGGTTTGTAGATTTTATCCCTTGGAGACACTGAGTTCTGTATTTTAAAAAGTTCTTTGATCCTAAATATAGACACCTGAGGGAATTTCATTCCCTCTGAATGGAGCCTTCTATAGTTGCCATATGCGTAGAAATGTCCTGAATTCCTGGCATTCACACTTCATTTCCCCTTCAGGCATGATGGTTCTAAATCCTAAGCTGTTCCTGTTTCTGAGGTGTTTCAGTTAGAATGGAGTTCTGAACACTGTGTCACTGTCTGAGCTGTCTGTGACCCCAGCACATCCAGCCCAGCTGGGAGCACCTCTCTGGGCACCCTGTTCTACCTCTGGACCCACTCAAGCAGGTGCATGGCTTTCCTGGGAAGTATATGGGTAACTGTGCTGATTTTGAGCTCTACTTTGGGAAAGCTGGTGGTTTTCCTTTACAAGAGTAGTCTGGATATTGAAATGGTGGGATTTAGTAGCCACGGTCACAGGTGGTTCAGCTTAAAGGTAACATTAGGTGGGTTTTCTTGTTTGATTGGTTTTAGTGCTCTCTTCTTGTTCTGATTCATTTCAGATTAAGGTTGTTCTCCTTCCATCTGCCCCACTGTTGTCCAGGGGTTGGTGCAGTTTGTCCAGGTAATGCTGGAGGTTCAAACTGTGAATATAGGAATGGACTTATTTATCATGTAGACAGAAGGAACTGTGGTCTGAGCCTACAGGTGTTAAATAGCCGGTGTGTTGTGTCGTATGTCACAGTTAGAATCTGAAGGAGGAAAAATGGGGTGCGGGTTTGGAGTTCACACTTCAGTCCTGACACGAGGCAGGCTAGGTCTCCCTGCTGTGTGTTTTAATGGGGAGCATATAGAAGGTTGTGTTTGATATGTTAAATAGAGATTTAAACTCAAAATTCCTTGGGTGTGCATCCCTGAGGAGGGAAGACAACGCTTCTGTGTCCTGAGGAGATCTCCAGGTCTGTGTGCTGTAATACAGTGTTACCGATCTGGATGTACAGAAGGGATGGCAGGCCGAGGGAATGGCCTTGCATGAGGTCTGCTCCGGAGGTAGGAACAGGTAATACATGAAAACAAACAGTAAAACATAGCCCTGTGTGCAGGCAGCAGCAGGGCTGGTAAAGATGTTGATTAAATACAGTCTGCCCCTGTGCCGGTGTGTTGTGCTGTGTCACCTCCATGGACCGGACTCAGGTTTTGGCCTCAGGTTTTCTGAATCCAGAGAATTTGGGTTGTTTTTTTTTTTAGGGAGGGGGTGATGGCAAAATAATTCCATTCCCAAAACACAAACAAACAGAAAGACCTTAAAGCTTGGCAAGAGTTAAAGTGGAGGTGGGGGGGCAGGGGGGGATTATCTGTTAAGAGTATTAGTTGTTTAATAAAGAGCGGTTGTCCTCCAGATGAACCCGCCAGTGACTCTGCAATTGGGGTCATTCCAAGTTCATGCTGTGGACTTTTGACTGCCTTCTGTGGATGTGAAAACAGCCGGCAGTCCCGCAGGGATCACTCGGCGGCCCGGTAACACAAAACTGTCCCAGCGGGCACCTGCCGGCCTGGCCATAGAGCCCTGAGGAGCCAGGATGGGGACACCCGGCTGTGGGCGGCCGCGGGTTGCCGGCCAGCAGGCCCTGTCAGGAGGCATTAGGGGCTTAGTTAACGAGGGGATGTGAGCTAATTAAAGTGCCTTTCCTTTGGTTATATGACACGGAATCTCAAGGAACGTATGTTTGTACAGCGGGAAAAACCATTGTCTCGGTGTCAGTAATTCAGAGAGGACCAAAGTTGACGCGTCTCTTAAAATGAGAGGCTGATGATAGCATTGTGCTGATTTAGGGTTTTCTGTATTAAGGCTGTGTCAGATCTGTTCTCAGCTCCGTTACACACTGCTGACCTGGTTATGAGTGTGCCCTGGGCTTGGCCGAAACCATCTTCTGCAGGGGCTGTTCTATCTAACCTATGAATTAAAGCAGAAAAAGTGCCCTAAGCCCATTGTGGCTGAGTCCACAAAGCTTTCAGTCTCAGCTCCTGAGCACTTATCTTCCGGGGAGGGGGACAGAAGCCACAGCCAGCATATCTTGTGGAGCAGCTTCAGATATGCAGGAATTTTAAATCTGAGGAGAAAAAAAACCCACTATTCTTTCAGAAATATTTAAAGGCCTTTGTTAGTGCCATTACAATGCAAGGCTGAGCAAAGAAGAAGATAGGGGAATCATAAAATCACAGGGTGGTTTGGGTTGGAAGGGACCTTTAAGACCATCCATTTCCACCCCCCTGCTGTAGGCAGGGACATCTCCCACCAGCCCAGGTTGCTCAGAGCCCGCCCAGCCTGGCCTTGAGCATCTCCAGGGTGGGGGCATCCACAGCCTCACTGAGCAACCTGTTCCTGTCTCACCACCCTCACAGTAAAGAATCTCTTCCTAATATCTAGTCTAAACCTACCCTCTTCCAGTTTAAAGCCATTTCCCCTTGTCGTGTTGCTACGTGCCCTCATAAAGAGGGTATGTACCAAGGGAAGTGTTTCGTTTGGAACTGTTGTATTTCATTGCCAAAAGCTAGTGCAAAATCTCCTCTAAAATAGATATTGCAGGTTTGAGAGACGTAGAAAATAAATATAATTTTAATGGTGCTGCTTGAAGGCAAATAACCAGAAGGGATGAAACATAACAGGTAGGCATTAAGTGCTTAGATGCAGTGCATTGTATTACATGGTTGAACAGCACTTGGAAAGCTTCCTTGCCTTCCTTGTTGAGTAGAAGTTGATAAGTTCAAAACATAAAAGTGAAACTCCAATGGAAGGAACCTCTCATTTCTAATGCTGTCAATTGACTTGAGTTTAGGTTGTCATCTGTAGTTACATGTTTACAAGAGAAGAGTTCAGTGCGCGTAACGTGCTGACATTGATAATAAAATGTATTTAGGTATTATTTAAAGAAACAATAATGATAAGCTAAGAAGACAGCTTAGAAAAAAAAGGTAAAATGATATTCTAAGTAGTTACGTAAGTAAAACATTTTGCACCAGGTAAGTTGAACAAAATACACTTTGGGAGGTGGGTGTTCAGTATTCCCCAGTTCACACACTGTGTTTCCATGCATGAGGGTTTTTTCCCCATATGAGTGTGACCATTGCCTGCATGGGGTGTTCAGTTCAAGAGCAGCATGAAGGGCAGCAAGGAGTGTTCTTCAAAGGCTGAAAGCTGAGCAAACCCTGTGATTTCTAATTGCAGTGCAGTTGGTTATGAGGTTTGCGCTGAAATTCAGGCTAACCTGTATTTAATTCAATTTAATCACTTTCTTCCTTAACATTCCATGCGATGTTCAGCTTTGCTCAGTCAATAATATTTGTAAAAGTGCAATTCTCTGATGCTAGAATTACAATGGAATGTTTGGACTTAAGTCATAATTGTGTATTTATCCTTTTGGGATGTCCTTCGAGAACAAAGCAGTGCCAAAAGCTTAAAAAGACTTTAAGAGATTACTTAAAACTGATTTCCATGCTGTGTGCCTCATGCATCTGGCTTAGAGGGAACATGCAGTACAAAGTCTAGAATTAACTCTGTTTTCGTTTGCTCTGAATTCTTCCTGTGCCCCATAAGCCTCATTATTTAGCATCAGCTTGGATTCACAAATGCTGTATATGGTTCTGTTTTGTTGGTAGTGCTGTTTTGTGTCCTGTTGTTGATTGAAACAGCGAAGGGGTTGGGATTGGACTCCATGAACTTTAGAGGTCTCTTCCAATTCCTGATGTTCTGTGACTGTTAGTACCTGTAGTGGCACAACTCAAATCTGCCTGGAGTTGGTAGTCTGGAAGCCCCATAGTTGGCTTTAGTTGGAGATGTAAGCTGGCTCTTCAGTGCTGCCTTCTCACCTGTACCCAACCTACATGGCTGGCTTCACTTGGTAACCAGGAAAAGGTCTCTGAAGTGGGGAAAAAAAGACCAATACCACATTACTGATTCCTTTGATTAGCAACAAGCATAAAGAATGCTTACCAGTTCTAGTCAGTACTGAGATGTTGGGCTGTTCCTGCTGCCTGGTTGTCTGAGTATGCATTAATGTAGCTTTCAGATTGTATCCATAAAATACCATTTTCAGGACTGGACAGATTTCTTAATGAGGTTTGAATTCTGAAGGCCTGTTGTCTGAAGGCGCCTTTAGTTTTCATAGCAGCTCCTCTAATCCTCTTAAAGGAAACCATTTGCGCATGCACACGCAGAATCCAATGCTAAACACAACTAATAGATAACATCAGGTTGGTTTGTATTTCGAGGCTAATTAAAAAAAATATCATCTAATTTAAGTTCACAGAGAGGTCAGAAGAACTGCTGCCAGTGATTTCTATGCTCTGCTTAGTGTCCATACTGTCGAGTCATAAGAAGGGGTCGTGGGATGTGATTTTCATTCATGTTGCCAAAGTAAAGCCCATTTGTTCAGCAAATTGGAGCTGCTGGGCTGGTTTGGTTTTGTGCTGGAAAGAATTACCTGAAAGAAGGAAAATGGTGTCACTGGTGGAAAAGGAAGCTGGCCTGGAAAAACTGGTAGGAGGAGGAAGGTCTTAGGCATGGCATTGGGCGCACTATTTCCTTTGTAATTCCCAGAGTATCAGAATTTCACACCAGGTCTTAGTGTAAGAATGAGTGTAAGAATGCTGGTGTTAGCTAAAGGTACAGGAGAACAACCAACTCCACGTGACCAAAAGGCACTCTTGTTTGGAGGTTATGATAGGAAAATGCCTGCTGGGAGTCTCTTTCCATCCTGAATATGAAAGTTTGGGAGTTTGTTGGTTTTTGTTTGGTGTCCCTTTGTTTGGATCCTTGCTCCTCCTCTTGGTTTGAGTAGCACTAAATGGGAGGCGCAGGTTGATGAACTTCAGAGATCTCTTAATGGCAAAAAAAAGCTGGAGTAACTGCACATGTATAAAAGAAGAGCTGTATCAGTCTGTGTTTCACAACTAAAATACAGGGATTTCTTCAGCAAACCTACATAAAAGAAGCAGCTTTTTTCTTTTAATAACATAAATGGTTGTTCTTTTCCAGTTTGCTGGGACCTTGTCAGATGGTTTGGGAAAGACAATGGACAACAGACATCAGACTGAGCGCGAATACATCCGCTATCACGCTGCAACGAGTGGAGAGCACCTTGTTGCGGGCATCCATGGCCTTGCACATGGTAAGCTCAACTTGTTTCACTCTTACAGTAATGAGCAGATGGAAAAGAATGGTGCTCTGCAGTTTGCATTACTCTTGGGCGGTGAGTTGTGGCCTTGGGGGCTTCACTTTGGAATAAGGTCTCTTCAGTTGTAATTGTAAGAAAGAACTTCTTGAATTAAATTTTAGAGAACATTTATCCCAGACCTTCAGTCTCTGTAGCTACAAAATACCCACACAGAGCCTTCCTGGGAGCCAGGCACACAAACTGAAATGCCCATGGCTGGATTTTAACCTTTCTGCTTTCAGTTCACAAAACGTGAGTTTCCTCTGAATCAATTCCTCATTTTGAAGCAACATTTCACCAGTTGGGTGATTTATTATTATTTGTTTTAACCTTCTTTTTAATTCAAATCCGAATGTGGGTAATTAATTAGTGTAAAAGACGGCAGGCCTAGGCATAATTTGGCCAGAATCTCACATCAATTTAGCTCATGATTTATCTGTTGAAGAAAGTTAAATCAGTGCGAGCCAAATTTAAAACAAATATTTATATTTTGCATCATCTTGACCCAGTTTGTTTAAATGTCATTCTTGGAGTGCGACCATTGCAGGCTGCATCGTTTTGCTTTGCCTAAAACAACAGCAATGTTCTGTGCTGAGCAGGAGTCTTTACCCCAGTGTCCTGTCACTGTGCAGGTATTTAAGTGGATCATGAGAAGTCTCTCTCCTACTCACCTCATGTGTTGTCAAGTCTACTATAACCAATATTAGCCCAAATGGAGGAAAACTGAAATATTTCAGATCTTGCTGAGAAGTCAATTAAAATGACTTAACCAATAATTAGTGGGACTGTTTTAGTTTCAGTTCTGTGCAATTTTTACACGCTTCCCACCACTCCATTAAATCCTGTCTGATGAAATGCAGGAATTAACCATCATCTACAGTTATTCAGGAGAAGTGATTGCAAGGCTTTGTTCTCAGGTTTGCAAGTGAAGGTGCTGCCTGGGCTGTACTTGAGTTATAGATGTGAAGAGCACCTGGTTGCCGCAAAGCTGGAGAGCAAGGACGGGGGAAGTGTTTGCATGGGGGCTTAAGTTGGTTCACCAAAAATATGTGCAATATGGCACATGTGAAGCACATCCTCAGATAATGTGAACTATTCCAAGTCTTGAAGACTCAGCAGAATCTTGATTTCTTCTGAGCAGTTTGTGATGGAAATGTTTATAGCAATGTCAGTTGGCAGCATCAGAAAATCCCTCATGCCACTTGAGTGGAGTTGACTTTTTTCAGTGGATAAGTGCAGTTTTCAATATGCAGGCAGTGTGAGGGGAACACGGCTGTGCAGTTCTTCTGGCTTACTCTGCTGTTCTTGTCCATGCCAGGTATCATTGGAGGACTGACGAGCGTCATCACTTCAACAGTAGAAGGTGTGAAGACGGAAGGAGGTGTCAGTGGTTTCATATCAGGTCTTGGGAAGGGGCTGGTTGGCACAGTGACCAAACCTGTTGCTGGAGCTCTGGATTTTGCATCAGAAACTGCGCAGGCAGTGAGGGACACTGCAACTCTGAGCGGCCCCAGGTCAGTAAGTGCTTTATATTGCCCATCCGTTATCATGTGATATGTGTTCTATGATATCTGCTGCTATTTCTAACCTGATCATCTTTCCTTACCTGAAGAAACTGTCGATCAATCAAATACACTTTGTGATGTAGCCTACTTTAATTAACCTGATTTTCTTTGGCGAGTTCTTTCAGTGGTAGCTGCTGGTACTTTAATCTCAGTTAAATTAGAAAAGCTGCAACATAAAATAGGAGTCAGGTTAAAATCCTCATTTTCATTTGTACAGTGGTTCTCATTGACCAAAAAAAGTGTGACCTTATTTGCACACAATTGTGTTAAGAGTCAGTACATGTGGACAGCTCATTGACATCCTGCCCATGCTCAGCATAACCTGGTCTGGACAAAATAATGAGTGCCTTTAAAATAAATGAAGTATTTCACAGAATGATCCCAGTATCTTTCCAAATACTTCTGTGAGATCCCAGACTATAAGCAGTAGAGCTGATGTTGCCAACAGCTGATAAACTACCCAGCAACTGGGAGGGGACCCCCAGCCAGCCTTATCTCTAGCTTGTGTCTGCCTAGGTGACATATTGCCCTTTAACTTGTTATCTGTCAGTTACAAAATGAGGCCAGGTGAACTGAACTACAGGGTTCTGCAATCACAGACCAGCCCTGGGAAATGATTTTCTTCTATCAATACACTGTGATAAACGTTTGACCCACCAACACTACAAGGAAGATCTTTGCCCCTTACATAATGAAGCAACCAGACTGGGGTTTTTTTGGGGGTATAAAAAAGAACAATAAAGGATCTGGATGTTTCTTGGACTGCTGTGTACCAATATCCCCCTGCTGCATTTGTTAACTGTTCAAATATGTGCAGTTTGGAATCAAAACAGAGCAGCGTTCCAAACTCAGGATGCTGGCTCCTGTTGAATTTTCTGTTTTAAGTGTGTGCTGGGCCGTGCAGACTCCTCCAAGCTAAGTGCACCAAACCAGCTAACAGATGAAAATGAGTCTGTGGCAGTAACTGATCTCCAGCTCTGAGCAGCACAGTAGGAATGGGAAGCATTTTAAGGACTGTCCTGACCTCATCTTGACGCTGGCAGCTAAGGTGTGAGTTTTAGGTATTGGTGCAACAAGTGTTAGCAGTTAATTACAGCTCTACTGGAATAGCATGGGATGTAACTGTAAATTCAAGGCCCTTCTTTTTAGCAGATGGGTTCATATCTTCATTATTTCTTTACTTTTTGTTTTAAAAAGAGCCCTGAAATGATGCTGCTTGGCTTCAAATTTTACTGACTTTGAGTTGGCGAGCAGTGAGGAAGCCTCTGTGGCTTGTGTTCCTCAGTGGTTGTGCTCCTTGGACGGAGATCTCTGTTGGTTTCAGATGTATTGATTTGTGCTGGGATTCACGCAGCTAGCAAAACCTCTGTTCACAACGTGGAGCCAAGCTCAGTCCTGCTGAGACTCAGACGATGGCTTTATAGCTTACTGTGGTAGTTTAAAATGCGACGTGTTTAAAGGGCAAGAAGATATTTTCGAGTCTAACTATAGGCTGGACTTTCTCAAGGCCAATCTGAAGCGTTACTGTGTTGTGGTTCTAATTTCTGACCAAAGCTGCCTTAATATTTTTAAAGTTTAGTGCTGGGGATAAAAGAAAACAGTTGTTGGCAACGCCGTGTACGTCTAATTTATAAACAGTTAATGCTGGTGACTTTATACCTTTTTTTGAGGGGGTTTTATGTGTTCCAAGCGCTGCGGTGTCACATAGAAAAGTTGTGATTATTTCCATACTTGTCATACGCTGCCAAAAGTCTTAAAGGCCGGCTCACAACAGGAAGGCTGTTCTGTCTCTAGATGTGCTTGGAAGACTCTCCTTGAGACGTGTGTTAACTCGTAGTACAGCCTGGGTTCAGGGGGTGTATTGAGAAGTGTGTCCAAGTGATGAGCAGCGCACAGAACTGCTGCTGCTCTCAGACTTTCAGGGCATGTCTTAAGCCTGGTTCTGTCACTCCTGAGCTGCTGTTGGGATGGCTCACATCCTTATCAGATTGGCAGAAGTGAGGGGGCTGCTTCCTGACCTACTCATTTCTCATTACTGCTCTCAGTGAACCAGTTGTGTTGGTTAAAACGAGACTGAGGTGTCATTAACGGCCCTAGAAAATTCTTCAGGAGGTGGTTGTTGCTTCTAAATACATCTGGAAAGAAGCTTCCTGTGCTGGCTTTTCATTGTTCACCACCTTTCATGTTACCTCCCAGATGTACATGATGAGGTTGCTAAGTTTGAGACGATGCCAGCAGCAGGTAATTTATTGTCAGTTGGTTAATGTGCATCCTTCCATCCCATTGTCAGCTGTGACTGTCACTGTAAAGCTAAAAGCATTAGACTCGAGGGTATGAGAATGCCAGTAACCTTGGGAAGGGGAAGTAGAAAATAATTGTCTGGAAGGTTATCCAAGCTAATGCATTCCCAAGGTTTTGCATTTTGATGGCAGACATTGCTGGAACCTCAATACTTGTGTGTGTCCCCACATCCCTCCTTACCTTGTGCTCCATTGAGACGTGACTCAGAGTCTTCACAGCACTGCCATGTACGATCCAGGGCTGCAGTGCAGTTGGCATTGCTGTCCTGCTGGAACCTTCACGAGGTGTTCTTACACATTGGAGGTTACACGTACAGCTAGCAATCATTCTGTTGGGTGAATCTGAAAATGGTTCATACGTTCCACTTGAGCAGATTTATCAGTCAGATCTGTAAATAATTTCAGCACTGTGATTTCCTTCATATCCTCTTTCCTCTCTTTTTCTCATGGGTACATAATAGCCCTTTATTATGAGCTGTTTTCTCAAATGAATTGCTTTGTTGGTTTTTAATTCTTTTTTTCCCATCAAGTTTGTCCCTTTTTCTCCCATGTCACCATGCTAAATCCCTGTAATCACTTACTTTTCTTCCACTTCAGCTCTGCCTTCTTCCATCTTCAGTCACCATGGTACTTCTTCTTTTTATAGCTTCAAGCTTTTATTATCGGCCTGTCCAGGTTCTTCCATTGCTGTTGTTGAGCTCCTTTGCAGTCCCACTGGTCTGTAGGTTCCCACCCACGCTGTGTGCAGAGGGACAGCCGGATCCCTGCTCTGTGATGAGCTGTGCTCTGCAAGTCATCCAAAACCATGTTGGCTGGTTGGGCTGCCGGATCACATTGCAAATTGATGTCCAGTTCTCTGCGTGCTATTTTCCCCCCAGAGTTTGTTTTGTTTTGTTTCGCTGCATTGCAAATATCTCGTTGTCATTTAATATTTTTGTTCTGGATTACTTTTCCCTAGACGGAGCAGGCTGCAGTTTTGTAGGTCGAGTCCCATTTCATTTCCTGCCATAATTCTGACCTCTTTGGGTTTTTCAGTGCTTCACTGTCCTCACTGGAGTTTTAAACATCTTGTAGTTTGTCCTCTCTGAATAGGATTTTATAGGCTGCTTTTACTTGATCCCTGAAGTTGACGCTCTGCATTGATAGACACTTGCTGTTTCAGTCAGTGGTTCTGTTACCAGTCTCACCTGCTCAGTAATCTGTGAGGTTTTAATTTATCGTGGGTGACATCCAGTAGTTCTGCAGGAGCTCCTCTGCAGTTCCTCAGTTGTCTGCTCTTGTTTGCTGTGTAAGTGAATGCAGATCTTCTGGTGGTGTAAAATGGTTCCTCAGAGTGCAGCCTTTGAGCCTCTTCAGTATGGATACTTTTACTTCAAAACTTCATTTTTTTTCCTAATAATGCACTTCTCGGCTATTTTTGTTTCTGTAATAGAGTCAGTAATCGAGCACCTAATCACTTAAAGTCATTTCATCTTCAATTGGGTTATCATCTTCATCTTCATTGGGCTACCCTTAAGGATGAGTACCAAACCACCCTCTATTCCTTTGACCTACTCCAAGAGCGCTTCTTACCTTGCAGGACCCTTCTGGCCTGTACTTAATGACCATGATTTTCTCTTCTACATCTTTCTGAAGAACGACTTTTTTCTTGCCTTTATTTGGAACTGCTTTCCAAAGAAATAACTCAGATTAGAAAGAACTGTATTTGCCTACAGGATCCGACAGAATCCTACAGGACTGATAGTGTGTTCACCCATCTGCTTCCTCATAGAGCTCTATGGAAGGAACCCAGGAACGTTTGAGGCACCTGGATGACTCTTTCTGGAGTACCTCCAGCCATGAGGAATGGGGATGGTGTGCACTGCTGTCCCATATTTCACTACACTTCTGTATCTACATGCTAATTCTTAGGCAGTCAGTGCTTGGGGATTATAGCCTACTTTTTGAGTCACTTTGCTTCCAGAACAGTACATTGTTGTGTTTTGGAAGGCACTGTGAGCTGTGTAGCACCCAGAAGAAGCTGAGATGATTCAGAGAATCCAAACTGTGCATTAATGTATTCCTCTCGCTTTCCTTTTTAGTGGGGATGAATGGATGTAAATTGGTACCAGCTGTCAGACCAAAGCAGGATGCCTCTATGCATTACTGCATATATCTCTATTGCTGAGTGTTTCCAGGAGGTTATGGCCAGACATTACTGGTCAGCATGTGAAATGTGTTTGGAATATTGCTGAAATCAGTTCTTACCAGCTGGCTGTCACTGTCCCTTTAACTTGATCCAATTTAACTCTTCTTGGAGGAGTGGGAGGATAAAACCAGAGTGTTTGGATGCATGGCTGCCACATAATGCTTTATTAGTATTGCATAGGTGTGCTTACTTTCACATCTGCGGTATATGAGTGTTTTTAAGAGCAAAAAGCTAAACAACCAATGACTGGCTTGCATTAGGTGTTGTTCAACTTGAGATCTGACATTTATTTATATATATTACACATGATGGAGCATGCAAGCTGGACTTGGAGCAATGACTCGGTCTCAGCTGAGGTCAGTAAACTTGCAAGCAAACACTTTACCTGCTTTTGAACATGGTTCATCAAAGCAGAGGATTGGGGTTATTGGGGCTGTTCTTCAGAGCTCTCAGCTGCATTTCACTTCTGATTTTGGGGCAGTCTCCGTATTTGCAAGGTTATAGATGCTTTAAATTCCTGTAGGGATTGCTAAGCTTTAATTAAGACTCATGCAACTTCCTTCTGTTTAAAGCCTTTTGCTCTGCCATGACAGAAGGTGTTCCTGCTCTTACAGCTGATTGAAAGACTGCATTAAAAAACACAGTGGTCACTGGGTTCCTTCATGTTCTAAAGGTAATTGTCTCTTTTGTTACATAAGAAGCATTTCCCATAAAGCATCAATAATGTTTAACTGGACATCTGAGGACAGAAAGGTGCCCTGGCTGCCTGCAGGCTGTTAGGTGAGGGACAGAGGGGCAAGGAGCACTGGAATGGAATGTTGTGAGGGAAGGGCAGATGAGTGTAAACATGGAAGTGAATGGTGCTGGGCAGTTAACACAGTAGAGTATGTGAAATGGTTTTTCTTTAGATGTCTATTCATTATTAGCAACGAACAGCTTCAAAAATAAATACTGAGCTCTTATTATGGTGATCTCCACAAAACCAAAGTACTCACTGGCACCTCAGTACGTTGCATCAGGAGGCAGGTGCGTTTCCAACACTGTAGTGAAACACAAGAGCTTCTGCATCCAGCAAAAGCCCATTCCTGGAACCAGATTGAGCTTAATTTCACTGAGTACAAGAACCAGACCAGAAAGAGCTGAGAAATCCCCTGCTGGATTTAGCACAGCTTTGCTCCATGAGTTACTCTGCAAGTGGCAGTTAAGAGGGCTGGATTCAATTCATAAAATGAAATCCATGTACCACGTGTGTACTTGACAGTGTTTCACTATTAATTTCATTTCCTTAGGATTTTAGGCTAATTAGGTACAATCTAATTTACTGAAAGGAATGCTTCGAGACAGGGAGAAGAAATGCCTTCCTTAGAAACCCTTGTGTTTCTGCAGCCTGTGTGTTCTGCCAAATTATTTCAGCAGCTTTTGGACAAGAAGGAGAAAAGTAAATGGAACACTTTATTGTGTTGTGTATTTCCTGTCTTCTGGCATGTCCGTGGTTTATAGATCCTTCCTTATTCAGCAAACCCTCCGCTGAAAGAACTGCTGCTCCAGTGTATCTCTGTAATAGTGCTTGGTTTAAAACAGCTACACAGAGCTGCAGATTTCACTGGTGTGCAAAGATGCAAATTGGGTGCAGAAGCATCACTTTGACTGGAATTGGGGCAGGCTTTGGGAAAAAACAAACCGTATTTGTATGTTATTATCAGCCAAATGAGCTAAAAAGTCTGCAAAGCCCAGGCATGAAAGTACTCAGAACTTCCCCTCACAGGTCTGCTTGCTTAGAATTAGGTGGGACGTTAAAAGCATATAAGCACCAGAAATGAACAAAAGCTTTATTCAAAACAGCCGTGTCTCTTGGAATGCATCGGGCCAAATCACCAGACTGCATTCAACCAGTCGGACTCGATCCCCAGAACTGAAAACATTTAATGCACGTTCTGTGGGTTTTTATAATGTCTTTTGGCCGCGTTATGAGTATTTTCAGTTCGTAAAAATAGTCGAAAAGATGAAACTGGTGTTAATGCAATAGGAATAGAGCGTTTGTTTATTTACTGGAGCACAAATGGCACGAGCTGCTCGCCAGCGCAGTGGCTGTATGAGCTCATGTCCTGGAATACCTGCTTGTTGTGCCAGAGGGGTGAAGTCTGGTACAGCAGGGCTGGGGCAGCTGTCTGGGAATAGCTTTTACTGGCTTGGTACCGAGGAGGCAAAGCACAGATGTTTTCAGTACATGTGCATCGTATCTTACCCATCATCGCTAGGAGTCCTTGTTGGCTTTCTGTGGATATATTTGTTCCTGTTGCCTGTATTTAGAAATGCCATCTTTCCTTTTGCTTTCACTCCTGAGAGGTTGCCTTGCTCTCACTTCAAAGATTTCTTTATGCCGTTCACTTTTTTGTCCTGAATCATGGAGTCACAGAGTCCTTAGAACATGAGGGGACCTCTGAAGGCCATCTAGTCCAGCAGTGAACAGAGACAAGCGTCCTTTAATTACTGCAGTAATAAAGCTGTGAGTATAGAGCTTGTGAGCACACCACAAGGGACCTGCTTCTGTTCTGAGACCAGATAGAGAGATGGAGGAAACGTCTGTAGGGCACAGAGGGGAAAAGCCTTATTTCCTCTCCCTCTGTATATCCAGCAGTTTGGTGTGGTAGAAGAGTTACTTGCTGATAATTCCTCCCAGGTGCCAATACTGTGGCATCATCTCTGAGCTTTCATCATAAATATGATGGACATATTACAACCTGCTGATGGGCTGGTGTGCTGTCTGCATGATGAGCTTCGACTTCAAATTAAAGCTGCAGTGCTATTTGCAAGCAGCACTTTGAGCCAGGTTAGTTTGGGTTTGTAGTTATGTAGTAATTACAGGCTTACTTGAAAGCAAACGACCTTGTGCCCAAGGTATGTGCTGACATGCTGTTAGCCTGTTTACCTGTTGCTAGACAGGCTTTTTTCCCCTTGTCATTAATGGTGAGGTTTTATGTTCAGTCCTAGTCCGGAGTCCATATATGGGGGCCCAGGGCCTGCTGGGATAGGGTTTTACACTTGTGCTGTCCTTTTGCCCTTCCACTGAACTCTTTTCATTTCAGTCATGAGCAAACAGTCAGTGCCTGAACTAACAACCCTGCAATCCTCCAAAGCACGCCTCGCTTACAGTACCAAACAAAGGGAGGCCTGCGTGGGCCGGCCCAAGCCAAGGAATGCAGCTTCGGGGTTCTGCTCCATAAATTTAACCAGCACGACAAAAAGGAGATAATATGAGCCTTCGTGATGATCTGAAAGGGGGAGGTTTGTGTCCCATTGATTGCGGTCTGGCCTATTGCCAGGCCCCGAGCCTGACCGACAGTTGAACCATATCGTTAAGGCGTGTAATACAGCTCAAGTCTTGTACAGCAGCCAATGAGTACATATCCAGAGGGCAAAAGTTTATAAAGAGTTGAGGCTGTCCTGTTTAACCCTCTCACACTGCATGTAATATATACTGCTGCCATTCAGAAATAGTCCCATTGCTATTAAAAATGTAAACCTTCAGCTTTCTTTCCTTGGAAGAAATACACGTGTGTCTGATTTCTAATGTGCAGCAGATTTATAAAGTGATCTGAGAAAAATATGTAAAACTGATCCTTCAGAAAGAAAACAATCCAACCCTCTTTCCCTCCCCCTCCCACTGCTTTATCCATAGCTGGTTACTTCTGTCGAGTTGTCTTCTGGTTGTTATACAGAGTCCTTCATGCAGATGGAGCTATTTATTGCCTTGATGTCACCTCATTTAGCATGTGGCTGGTATTTTTATAGATAATTTTTTCACCTAATGTTGCTGTTAACATGTGGAGCTCTCTTTAGCGGTCCTGGAAGCGCAGCCAGTTGATTTAAATCGCTCTCACAACTGTTGGTGCTGAAGAGCCAAACAAACATCCCGAGGAGCGTTGTCATTCAGTGACCATTGTGCTGCAAAGGGCAGCAGGTAAAGTGTGATGGGAAGACACACAGAGTGAGTCCTGCCCATTTCATATAGTCCTTCATGCACAACTGGTAGTTAATGCTGGGCAGCAGCCAGTGGTTCACATTTTGCACTCCAAGTGAAATGACCACTTCTGCAATTACTGTAAGTGGGCGTTGCTTGGCCAGCGTGGATGGTTTGTGATGGGAGCGTTGTAAACATGAGCGTAATGTCAGCGGGCTGAGCTTAGAAGCTTCAAGACTTTGCGTTGTGTCCCAGGGCAGGGTGACACTGCGGCCCTGAGCTCCTTTTGGCCAAGTTCAGCTCTTCTCATTCAGATGCATGCTGGAAGGAAAGCGCTGTGAAGAGCCTTATCTGGTACATGGGATCAGAGGGTAGATGGGAGATGGGAGCGTTTTCCATCACGTTTGTGAGACAAGAAACTCCAAGGCCAGTAACATGACTCTGATCAGCGCAGCAAGAGCCTGGGATAAACTGGAAACTGAGAAGGCCGTGTTTATTTATGTATTTTTTCCCATCTCTTAAGCTTGATGATACCAAAGTGCTTGAAAAAGTTTGCTGCACTATTAGGTAAGGAAGTACCAAAGGTTGAACAGTGAATGATGTGCTGAGTACTGCAGTTTCTTGGTATATAAACACGCAGCTCACACAGACCTTGGATTCCTGATAGCGGTGTCTTAAGGATGTGCTGTTTCAGCGAGTACATCTGCTGCTCTGTTGTTTACAAGGAAGTGATTCTTACTCTTTAACTTCTCGCTTCCTTTTGAAGTGGGAGCCTTTAGAGATTGTATACAATCATAACCCCAGTGAATAGTCCTCAATTTTGGTTTGATCTTGTATACAAAGGAAAGGGGGAGGGGAGAAAACAGCTCCATCTCAAAGAGGTTGGCAGGAACTGCCTGCATGATAAGCAGTTCCTTCTTCAACATGCTGTAGCTGTCTGAGAGTATCCCGAGTCAGATAAAGGTCCTCTGTATCTGAGCTCATAGATCCATCCAGAGAGGGGGGGATTTGACTTTAAGTGGGAGGCTTTAACCCGAGGCTCCGTTTATTTGTATGTTTCTGCCTGAAACGAGCATTTTGGGAACACGTTTAACGAGGACAATATATTCCATGCGTTTGCTGAAATAAACAGTGCATGTCAGCTTCCTCAGATATACAGTCAGCAGGGAGCTGTCTGGCTCAAGATTTTACACATTCTTGCATCTAACTGTGATTCTCTAATACCAGATCCAATATTCAGACTGTGTTGTGCGTGCGTTTGTAACACACCTTAAAAACATCTGTCTGAATGGGTGAATGAATTCCATCACAGCTCACTGGGTTCAGGTGGCAAAGTCCTTGTCCAAGGAACCATCTGCCTGTTGGGAACTGCAGCCCCAAAGCCTGTAGTGGATGAAGGCTGCAGGTGGAATTCAGTCTTAAACTCCAACTGTGGCAGGTATTTTAGCTGGTGCATACTTTACAATAGAAGATGTAAGACTATTCTTCCTCTAATTTATTGGATTAAGTCTCTTCTCAATGTCTGAAATGCACTAAAACCCCCACAGACAAAGCACACGCTGTATTTATGAAGCAGACTTTTTCCAGAGCCATGTAAGTAACAGGTTTAGTATTATTTCCTCAGAATACCAGCAGCAATTGAATTGTTCCATAGTCTTATACTGCCTGCCAATTTTCCTTTACTTGAACTAAGGTTGCTTTATAATTATTGCAGTGGGGGGAAATCATTCCCAGGTCAGTATTGCCAAGTTACAGCCCGGAGCAGGCTTCCAGTGAGAGATTTTTATGCAAACTTGAACAAAAAAACCCACAACAAAACTGGTTTACAATGGAAACAGTGACAGGATTTGAGCTGTACCAGAACCGGTGAGTTTATTGCTCCAAACAGGTTAGAATGACAAGGCTGTTAGACTGCAGCACCTTTTATGAACGCCACGTATTGATGATAGAGCTGGAAGGTTTTGGCAGTAAGAACTGCGTACCTTCCCTACATCGCTGCGCTGTGATCTGTTTGGATACAGAAATTCTGGTTGAAAACTGGTGGACTGAATCACATGAATTCTATGAACCGTTAAGCAAAAGCCAATTAACACCACTGGCTGTTTTTAGAGGGTGTACAGCCATCTGAAATGAGATTCTCCGCTGTTCAGCTTTGTATGAACAGTGAAGAACTTTAATGCGCGCCTCAACCTTCCGACACCATTTCCAATCTCTTTGTGTCTCCATTCAGCAGCACTCCTCCCCGCTGTGACCAGTAGACATGAGGGCATTTCTGCCTTGTATTGCCTTTTGTGTGCTTATTAACAAAGAATCAGCGGATCTGTTGAGTGCATGTTTAATGTGACACAGATGTGGGCACACCGCCGTTCATTCCGCTTTACAAGTCCTCACTTTTTGCGTTTCATCAGCATTGCTTGTTATTTACAGAACAAAACTTGAGTTGCTTGAACACATTTTTAGATTAAAATAAAAAAAAGAAGTTGTGTGGAACGTTGTTGGCTGTCCAGACCAAACAGAGCAGTTTGCCAAGGGGCTGATGGACTAAATCAAGGCAATTTAGGCTAGTTCTAGTGACACTCCATTGAAAAGCAGCCACCTTCTTATCACCAGGATGAATCATAGAATAGCCTGGGTTGCAAAGGCCCACAGTGCTCATCCAGCTCCAACCCCCTGTTGTGTGCAGGGTCACCAACCAGCAGCCCAGGCTGCGCAGAGCCACATCCAGCCTGGCCTTGAATGCCTGCAGGGATGGGGCATCCACAGCCTCCTTGGGCAACCTGTTCCAGTGCGTCATCATAGGAAATAACAGCATGGAAAAAAATAGCGTGGTTTGAATTTATATCTGAAAGTTGGTTAATACAAAAACCGTTGCTCGGTGTTGTTGCTCGTAATAGGAGAAGTGTCAAAGTGAAACATAGATGATTGGCCCATAGTGAGTTAAAAAGTGCATTATGCTTCACACGTTCACCCTTCACACTGAGTTAATAGAAAGTACAGGCGCTCTGGGGGGGTTTAACAGCCAGTCAGGGCTTCCTGGGTAAGAAAAATGCGATTGTGCTGCTTTGGAAAGTGAAGAAGCAACACAAGTAGCAATACATGAATATTACATTGTCTCAATCTTCATTTATTTGGGTTTTGTGTTTCATGAACACAAATGCATTGTTTTGCTTAATGGGTGTAAGAATATGTAAGAAAAGGTGTCCCCAATGTTCTCTTCCTATGTGGGCTTCAAAATGGAACGATCCTGCTGTGCAGCTGTGCCTGCTACAGATAAAGCCTGGTTTTAGCTGGAAAATGTGAGGGGCAGGAGAGGTGAACTGCTCTAAAGTGGCGGTAATTCATGCTGTAGTTTAACAACTGTACACAGCTGTTAGTGCAGTAACTGTAGCTGGGATGGCTTGTGGCAGTGCTGTTCACTGACTGTGCTTCAGATAAATGCTGCTAATGGAAGAATGGAGTTTTTTCAGATGTTATGGGGGAAGCAAAGGATTTCTGCAGCAAACTGAGTTTTTATACCGTTATTTCTCTGTAATTAACAAATGTCTCACCAAGACCCAAGCAGTAAAGCAGCGAGAACATCTGTGTGCAGAGATACAACTAAAATTTGCTCACATTTTACTGGTGTTATTAACAACCACATTTGTTGTGGTTTCATAAACCTCTGCTGTGTTTTGCCTTCCTTAGTTTGGAGAATTTCCCCTCTTGGTTTCACTCTTCCTGCACACGGAGCCATTTCCCATCTTAGCGTGACCATGGTTCAGATGAAGTGCAGTCACTGAACTCTGCATCTTTTTATCCTTCCTGAATTCCTCAGCGCTACTTCTGAGCTTCAACGTGCTGTGCAGGTCGGGGATATAATAATCTCATTAACAAAATTGGAACTTAGCAGGTAGTCGTAGTGCAGCAGAACCATAAGCTGATGTTTTTGTCTGCTGTGGTGGGAGCCGCTACCTTTGACTTCTCCACCTTGTTTGCAAAATACGTGGCTGATATCAAACAGAGCAACGATAGTCAAAACACACTGAGAGCGAGGTCAGTCACACAACAGGAGGGCGGCAAAGATATGGAAGAGATTCTCTTCCAGCAGTATTTACTGCAGCCAAGAAGGGAAGGGGGCAAAAAAAAGTTGTCTGTCACGATTAAAAGGCAAAGAGTGTCAAAGACTGGAAGGAAAACACATTTGAGAAGTGTGCATGTGTTTTAAGCCTGGGACAGGATTGCTGAAGGTGAAAGGTAACAAAGAAACAGGGCTCCAGAGAAAACATCTGCAGAAAGCAAAGCTTAGAAGGCAAGTGCTCTTGTGTGCTATTGCCAAGCAGCTTAGAAAGAAAAGCCATAGTTACGTGGGATTTTCTTCTGCTATCTTTTGATCAAAGAGCATTGGGGCAGTTCACTGTGCAGAGTCTTTCCAAAGCATCAGGATGGGAAGCAGAGTGAAAAAGGTACGTTTGGCTTGACATACCAAACCATGCGGTAATGCCAGGGCAGCGCTAGTGGGAAGGGACAGGGAATAAAGCAGGGCCGCACCGCCTTAATGCAGCCCTTCATGGGTAGGGCGTTCCAAAAGCTGAAAGGAATTCAGAATATTATTTTTTAACCAAATAGTGCTAAGGGAGGAACCTGCCCTGTGATTCCTTAACACTGTGGCCTGTATCAACCTCTGAATACATGTTGTGTCCTGGAGATCCATACGCTGTATTTGTGAAGACCTTGTGTTTTCTGGAGGCTCAGTCACACCTCCTATTTCAAAACAAAGACAACTTGTGTGCTCACAGGTTGCAATGGAATTAAAAGCCGTGCTGTTGCACAAAGTCATTTTCTTGTATCTGTTCTGTACGCAGGACACAAGCAGAGAGAGTAAGAAAGCCCCGCTGCTGCAGAGGACCCCAAGGGCTCTTGCCCCGCTACTCAGAAAGCGAAGCAGAAGGACAAGAGCAGCTGTTCAAACTGACTGACAACATCCAGGATGAGTTGTAAGTACTGATCTGCACAGTTACATCAAGTAGTTCCATTTGCTACCAGCGTATCTTTGTGTCTTTGGGAAAGGGGTGAACATTATTTCCAATGCACACACAAGGCTATTTCAGTTTTCTCTTGATGCCGAATCACAGCACACCCCAGGCTCCTGATGGCTTCCAAAGCAGCCCTTCCACTCACTCTACATCAATGTCGCTGCAGGTGCTGAGGCTGTTAGTAATAAGCAACAAATCCTGCTCTGAAAACATTGGGGATTTTTTTCTCCCCAGAAAAGTCAGTATGGAATAATTTGAATGGGTGATACATGCAGAACTGATGGTACATCTTATGTTTGAACGTCTCGGATATGGGTGCATGAAAACAAGTGAAAACTGCAGGTTTTTTGGTCAGGTTAGACAGTACAAAAAGTCCATATTGAGTATATGCACAGAATGTCAGCTTGCTGGGTTAGGTTCTCATAGCAGAATAAGCTACTTAGAATTGGTTTGAATGCTTAAAGAAAAGAATGGCAGCTCACGGTGAAGAGCTCAGGGGAGCTCCCCCATTCACTGCACTGACTCAACTCCACCAGCGTCAGTAATGAGGCACTGAAAACTGCCTATGATGAAGTTTGTAGTTGCCACTTGGTTGCAGCCCTGTGATCTTACAGTCATACCATCCTGTTTGCATCTTACTGAAAGGATTTAATGGCGTTTCTAGTTTGGTTCTTAAGTGGGGAGAATTGGAAGAGAACAATTTGTGATTGAAAAACCGAGCAGTGTCTACTTTTGACAAGTGTCCCCCATAAGTCGAACTGTGGGCTGTCGTCGTTTCAGTCACTGTGACTTTCACCATTAGGAACATCACACAACAAGAAAACAGCATTTCTTGTCATGGAAAAGAAGTACAAAATTCTGCCTATGACTTTTATCCTGGTATCATAATCAGAAACATATTCAGAGACCTGATTATTTGCATATTTTCCTTCAGAGTTAAATCCATAAAAGGGGGTTTAATACCTTGCTCTACTGTTCTAACTAAATGTTTCCACATTTTTTTCCAGTTAGACTCACTGTTTCACTTCTGGAAAATATTGTATAATTACTTCCTGATGTTGTTAAAAACCCACAAATTCTCCAGAGGTCTGGTTGCTTCTGCTTTGTTCTACTGGATCGTGTTTCATTTAATCTTCCATTTTATTAATTTGAAATGTTTCAAATAGTGCCAGCGCGAGTTGGTTTTTTTAAATATATAAATCAACTGAAGTAACATCTCGTAGTCGTATCTTAAAAGGTTAAATGCCCATTTTGAGAACAGTTGGCAAAGGAAAATGGGTAATGATGCATGACTCAAAGTTAGAACAGAATGTAGAGCCTGAGCTACAAACTGGCTGATGTTTCAGTGCTCCGCCATCAAATCCGCATCCCCTGTTTCCATTCCTCAGAGCATGTAGATGACACCATAAAAATGAGACACACCATCTTCTTATGGAGAAAAAAACACAGTTCTGTGCTCTGGTTTCCCAGTTGTTCCCACTGAACTTCACAGTAGATTTTGCTGGTTCATTGTTCCAGCAGGTTCGCTCTGCTTGCTCTTCCAGTGGAGTCCAATGTAGGATCTCTGTCAAACAGTGGACATAATTTCATTTGCCTGTTCTCAGAAACGAGGCTGTTCTGCAGGTTACCCAGCAGGTCAAGAATGACTGAACTCTTCACACCACTTAAAATGAAAGTTTAACAAAGGAGCATTAATGCCTTTTTTCACTTATGGAAACCAAAGTGTTAGCTGATATTATTAGGAGGCACAGGGCAGAGGAAAGGCAAGTTCAGTACTGAACAGCATCTTGCAGACAAGTACTTATTAATAGAAAATAATGACTAGGATTTTCTTCTATATCACAAAATAAACCACGATCTGAGCTTTAGTATTTTTGGTTGCTAACGTTCCACCTGTAGCTCAGGGCTCATTTGGATGCAGCTCACAGTAGTTTGCATTAAGTGTTCCCTAAGTAGAAAAGCAGGCAGAAGGTTTGGAACTATCAGTGGAAATGGTGAGGAGCTTTTCAATGTAACAAAAGCTCTTAGGACTGAGAATGTTCAGTGTTTTCAGACACGGTGCAGTGTGTTGCTGAACGTTTCAGGGCAACCACAGGCAGATTGTACAAATAGTGAGCTTGAACCCACCTGAAAGCAGGAGGATCACAGTGCAACAGTTTAGTTTGCACTTTCGTACAGAACTCAGCACTCTTTGTTTCTTAGTTGTGTCTCCGTATATAATGTTTTAAAGGAAATCACAAATGGAATTCATTTCAGTTGTCAGTCCCAAACAAGGAGTGTCTGTGTGTGCATCATCTATTTCACTATTGCAGCCCTTCCTGCTAATTTCTGCACGTCAGCCTTTTCAGCCGTCGTAATTCTCCATCTTCTTAATTCACTCTTTTCTACCTCCCCTATTCATCACTTGGGCTAATCTCTCTGGGGAAACCTGCTTGCTGCTTAACCTTTCACCCCAGTGTTAAACAGCTAATTTCTCTTTTCTAGCTACCGATCCAGGCACCAGGTTAAACTTGTTTTCTGTTTTTAAGGGCGTGTGGCAGAAGGAGGCACAGTAGGTTTGTGTGTTTAGAAAATAAATGCTCTTATCATAAATATCTCCAAACTTTTTCACCTACCAGCAACAACTGAAGTCACACTTAAACTTCAGTGTAAGTCAATGTTCAAACACAAGGCAGTTGGTCTCTCTAAGTCTTGTTACAGGCTGTTTTTACAAAGGGTTTTAACATCCAAAGCTAGAAGCCAAGCAGTTAGAGCTCATACTTGGTTTACAACCTAGTCTTTTTCAGATATACACCTTGGGTTTTAGAACAGTTTACATGCAAATGAATTGTATGTGTTATGCTATTGGCTTTTCTTAAGACTTCCAAAGGTCACTGAAAATGCACAAGGTTACGACATTTGTTACAGCTGAATATTTTTAATCAATCATGTGATTCACTTGTTTTTGTTTCTTCTCTTTCTGCAGCTTCATCGCAGTGGAGAACATTGAGAAGTACTGCGTTCTGATCTCATCTAAAGCTGTTTATTTCCTCAAGAGCGGTGACTACACGGACCGTGAAGCCATCTTCCTGGAAGTGAAGTACGACGACCTCTACCACTGCCTTGTTTCCAAAGATCACGGCAAAGTGTATGTGCAGCTGACAAAGAAAGCTGTTAGTACAAGTAGCGGCGTAGCAATGCCAGGCCCATCGCAACAGAAACCAATGGTAAGGATCCAGCACCTGCTGTTTCTTTCATGCAGGGGTTTCTTTTCCCCTCAATACATGTACTGATGCTGAAAGTATTTCTGCTCATCAGCGTTTGGTTTCTTGTACTGTTTGTTTAATAACAAAACCTTCATTCTGCCAGCAGTGAAAATAACTGCTGCCAAAAAGGTTTAGGTTGAAGGTAAGACCTAAAATATTCCTGACTGCATTAGTTACATCAGGAAATACTTTTTTCCTCTGAGAAATAATCTTAATTATACAATACATGCATGTAATTAAGCACTGTGCTATTTACTGTAGTGTTCTCCCTGCCTATATAGCATCTTCCAAAGATGGGAAAGACTGTTTGGATCATACACATAAAAATTAATCCATATTATCTCTTTTATTGCTTCATTACAGTAGTTGTTCCAGGTCTGTTTTACAGACATTGTTACAAGTTCACCCCTGACCTAAGTCAGTTTACATTCCAAACAGAAAAGCCAGATGAAAGGTAGGAGAGGAAGCAAAGGAAATAACTTGAGATATTGCAAGATCTTTCTTTTCCCACCCAATATTACCACAACTCTTGTTACCCGTCTTTCCCTTTCTTGCTTCTTCCATACCTCATTCTCAGCACTGAGAACAAGATTTCCTTGAAGCACTTTGATTCCTTCAAGCACAGCCACGTAAATTCCTTCAGTCAGTGAAATAAAAAGGTAACGGTGCCTCTTTACCAACATACCCATTTCTTTCTGCAGGTCAATGTGAAGTCTGAAGTTCTTGCAGTAAAGCTGTGTCAAGAAATAAACTATGCAAAGAGCCTTTATTATGAACAACAGCTTATGTTAAGACTCAGTGAAAATCAAGAACAATTAGAGCTGGACTCTTGAAACATCTTCCGTACTGCCAGAGTGGACTGCAGCGATCAGTCTGGAGCTGATGATATTCTGTAATTAGAGAAAATACTATATGGGAAGGAAATAAATATGAGTTTAGTATTTAACTGTATGGAATCATTGTGAGTAAGAAAACAAGCGTGGTGGGCTTTCTTTGGTTTTGTTTTTAAAGCATTAGTTGTATATTATAAAGATACAGCTCAAATGCATTCAGTTCTGGGAAAAGCCTTGTATTTTGCTAACATGTATATATGTAAAAGTGTTTCATGTAAATAAGAAAGTCCAGAACAGGGTGTTGGTATGAACAAAGTTTACAGTGTAAAGATATTAAAGGAGCTATACTGAGTCTTATTGCAGTACCTGAAACTACCTGTTCCTTCTCTCTCCCTCTCTCTGCTTTTCACAGTTCAGGAATGTCCGTAAAGTGTTTGTTAAAAGAAGTTACTGCAGCTGTTGGAGCACAGACGTTCCGTAGTTTTAGCTTTAACACTGTGATTAGGATGCACTGTTTTCTGGTTGTTTTTTTCTTACCATGAGTACAGCTGATGTGAACCTGTTACTGCACTGAAAGGTCACTGTAACAAAATAACTGTGTTAAGTTCAATATTGCAGAGATGACTCACTAATTTAATTTCCAAAATACTAGAAAACAAAAAGCTGAATCTGTTCTGAATCCAGAACTCAAAATCCCGGCAGTCTGTACCTCTGCTTCCATGTCTGAAAACAATTCAAGCAGCCTTGGAAACTGAAATCTTTCTGCTCAGCTTTTCCCTCCACGTGTAAGTTGGCTGCTTAGCACTGAACTCTGCCAGCACTGGGAAGGTCAGGGTGGGGAGATGTCACCCATCATTTGTGTTAAGGATATTATCTTCAAAATTAAACTTTTTGAAGTAATAATAATAAAAACAACGTGCTTTTTCCAATGCTGTATGTCACACGACTATTTGTCTTATCAACAAATTTATTCCCAGAAACTAGGAAATCTAATGGAGCTTTTTCTAGAGGGGGTTATGTGTCTGTCTGTCTGTTTAAGAGGGAACAGCCTGCAGATGGTTACAAATAAAACTATTTTTATCTCCTGTAATGTGAAAGGCAGAGGGCTGCTGTGTAAGGACAACATGTACTATCAGCGGATGTGTTACGGTCTGTCACTAGAAATACAAATCTATAAAGGCCCATTATGCAAATGAAACTGATTTAATGCACCACTTTTGTATATTTCTCTGTATAATTTGTAAGTAAAATGTAGAATTCAACAAGTGCATTGGCTCAGCAGTGCTTTAACAAGTCAGTCCTCTTGGACTCTTGCTACTAAGACTTTGCTCCTCTCCCCTGCAGAATTGTTTTCTTTTAACGCTGCAAAGCCTGTTTGCTAAAGCAGGTGGGTAAAGGGAATTAAAAGCAAGCTCAAGGGAGAACGGCTTGTATAGTTTGTTCTGCAGCATCTACATAAGGAATGGGAGTGCATACACCTGAAGAGCAGCATAACAGTACACCTGAACTCATAGAACTGCAGGATAAAATGGATCTGATTTGCCTGTTTCCTTTGGAATGTGCTCAACCTGTTGGTTTGGGTTTTTTTGCTGGTGGCAACAATTAAATTATTTAAAGCTTCAAGAAAAGTACCCACTATCTTAGATGTACAATGAGGGCCATGGACCATAGCTGGCTTAGGCTACTTGAGTTATGGTACCACGCTGTTCCAGCACTGACCCCGTGCTGCTCTCAGCTCCAGTCAGCCCCACTGACTCCTTACATTCATATGGAGACAGGTTTTCTCTTACATACCCAGTGCTGGTTAATAGAAGTAATGTACAGATCCACTTGCAAGAAGCACGCGGCCTTTTAAGAGTCCAGAACAAACTCAATTAGAACTTTGTTATTTTTTGTTGTTGGTTGTTTTTTAAGCTCCAATGATGTTACTTGTTGCTGTAACCCAACTATTTTTGGATCATCTCAGAGCTCCTCCTGTGGATTTCCTATTGTTATTGGCACTATTAACAATATTACTAAGTGAATAAATACAACTTGCAGATTCCAAGGGCCGTAACTCGCTCAGAAACAGCTTTTAAAGGAGGAGGTGCAGAGAAAGTACAAGCCTTTATCTTACACAGAAACTAAACACAAACTAAGACAAAGTATTGATTCTACTCACCAAATCACGCGTAGTGCTGAGCTTTATGAAGGCAGTAAGTATCATTCAGTCTGGATTTATTTGAGGAGACAGGAATTGCAGCCATGGAAGTAGATTGCCTTGAAATTTCAGAAGCTGTGGGAGAAAAAATTGCTGAGAGAGAATAACTCAGTATCTGTGCTATAGCAATGGCACACAGTACAGCACCTCAGCTAGAAAGAGTTAAGTCAGTCTAAACAATACACACAAGGAATGGTATATCAGCTATTAAGCTAATGTGATATGTGAAAAAGGCACACTAATATTTCTAATACTTCTCCAGAACTATGGTCCACCATCACTAAAATGAACCAGAATGAGACCAAACTTTTAATGTTTGATCTATGTCAAAGACCACAGCTGACCACGTCATTTTTTTTCTAGAAGCAATTGTGGACACACAGAATTACATAGAGGTTCTTCTTGTCCTGATCTGCATCTAAAGCTGTGGCTGCAAAGGTCTGTTTTACTGCCTCAGACCTGACAAAGCAATCAAACCACACACTGCTCTGTATCCCTGATGTGCTCATAACTAACAGGAGCAGTGACAAGGCCACTAAGGCTTCTTTTTCCTGAGGAAGCAGTATTGCTAACGGGAGAGATCTGGTAAACAGCCTGGGACTGAACAGTATAAACATACAGAAAACAGATGCATACTGTGAATGCTAGAAGGGGAAGGGGGAAAAAAAGTAGTATCACATACACTTTTGTAAGTAGGTTTAATTCCTGGAGACAGTCGTTGGCTGGTAGCAGGTTGTAGCACGTCGCAGGTGAGCAGAGCAGATCAGGTACCTGTCTATGGAAGAGAAAGATGGGATGGATTGGGAGAAAAACTGTACTAACCCTTATGCACTCGATCCAAGCAGGATGAGGGTGTGTGTGTACTGCAGTAACACCACGCTGAAGGAGTTTTCATAACAGCCACTGCCGGACCATAAACAATCCTGTTACCTACTCCAACTGAACCATCTTTAAATAAATTACAGGCAATGAAACAGGAAATACACAATGAGATATGTCTGAAATAAGCTAAACAACATGCAAGATGTGGACAATAAACTTCCTTCTGCTCTTGAATAGACTTTTCCAATAAATCAACTCGATGCCGGTTGAACAGCTTAAGCTGCGAATGCTGTTTAATCCAACAGTGCAGTGCTTATGTTTTTGTGGAGAGAAAGTAAGTGGTTGGAGGTTCCACATCTCAAAACAGAAAAGTAAATCATCATCACAACAAGGGGTTCAATGTATGCTAGCTCATTTCTCACAGCGCGTGGTGCTTTCCGCCACTTCACTGTTCTCTCATCAACTGCAGCCTTGGTCTTGATCTTGGACCAGGCAAATATAAATGACTTTTAAAAAAACCAAACAATCCTTTTTTCTTCAGTGTAACAACTGAGCACTGACCTGATTCATGCAGGGCACGAAGCACCAGATGATGACACCCATAAGGAAAATCTTCCTTGCTCTGCTTCTCTTCCTTAAAGAACGTTGCTGTATTTTCTGATTACAGCTAATTCAAGCTCTGGTGTCCAGCACTGAAAAGCAGCGTCCTGGGTGTACACTGCAGGTTACTGACAGCTTTGAAGAGATAAAAACAAAAGAAAGAGCATTTTTATTAATGCCACGGTTGATCAAATGCTACTTAAATAATGTTGATTTTCACAAAGAATAAAACCATATGTGTATTTGTGTGTATATATTTATGTAATATAGCTATTTCTTATATTTACCTTGCAAAGTGAAGGCTGTACTCCTCATACTTCCATTCTTAAGAATGTAGTTGTTATAAACAAGGATCACAGTGTTGTCTTCTCTGAAACAAACAGATCAGGAGCAGAGCTCTGCACTCCAGTCCAGGTTTGATGGCAGCTGCTTTGTCAGTACAAGTGATGATGCTGTTTTATCAAATACAGGGCTAGGATTGAAACCTTCACCAATTCCTCATGCTTATTATTGGTTCAAATCCATTCCAGCTTACTGGTAGTTGATCCAGTGCTCTGGTAGCCTTAAAAAGGAATCAGGACAGTTCAAATCTACCTCATGTTAATGTTTCATTAACAGAGGCCAGGTCAGTTTCTCTAGGACTGAGATTCCTCCTTTCCTAAGGTCTTTACCATCAGATTTTCTGAGCCAGAGAACATGAGTAAAGCAACACCAGCTGTGTACATCAGGCTGGGTCCTCACGCTGCCACTGGGTCCTCACATCTCAGCTGTAATAAAGCACAGTCACTCATGGAAGGAGGCCTGCCAAGAAGGGAAAGAAGCAAAGTTACTCATTAACCACTGACAAACAGTGAAAAATAAGCTTTTTTTGTTCCTATTTTCCCCTCAGTGGAACTACAGCACATTCAAGTATAGAAATAAAAATAATCTTGGCGCTAGATGCAGTTACATAAGAGGTAAATGCCTACTGCATTGTATCAGTTCTATTCATGGCCACGCTGTTGTCTGGGTGCAGTCAGACTCTGCTATCACAAGGGATTGCTGGGGCTTTCTATAACAGACAAGCTGCTGCCCAAGCAACATGCCCAGCACAAGCAGTTCCCTCTGTGGATAAGAATAACCTCGCACCTCTGGCCTATTCTGGTCTGACTCGAAAGTACTCAAAGGCCACGAGAGAAGTAAACAGCTTTCATGTGCGTTTACACTTTGGATAAATGGATGGGTCACCCAAAGGACAAGGATTGTGTATGGGAGCTGCAGAACAATTGTTTCTGCAGGCTAAAAATGCCAGCAAAATAAAAAATAATAATAAAAGTCCCCTGGATGCTGCAGCTGTGGAGAGATTTTAACAAATGGAGAAATCTATCAAATCCACCATCCATCTGGAAATAGCACTTGCTTTGACCCTCATAGTGGCTCTCCATTCCTAATGCGCGTTGTGTGCCAGTAGCCCTGAAGCAAACTGCAGTCAGTGGAAACCGCCAGGTACAGGGTCATGGTGTGGCAAAAATCTGGCCTCAGACTTTGATGAGAGATGAACAAACAACCTGATACAGCAACCCAAATAGCAGGGAGAACAGCGGAGATTTCTCTCCCCCTTCCAAAGAGCAGAACTGAACCTCACGTGGGCTTTGAAAATGTCCACAGAGTAACGAGAACAGAAACTGCAGACGCTTCACAGAAGCAACACAGCACCCACAGCAGAAAGAGCAGAATCTGGCCCAGTTACAGACATTCAAAATGATAGAACTGAAAGCAGTTCGGTACCTTAAGGCCCCATAGTGAAGTGCAAGGCCCGGTGTCTTGTTGCTTTCTCTTCTTTACCACAACACGGTCTGACTGCAGCTCCACAGCACCTAGAAGAGCCATTACAACAGGCAGCAACAAAGCATGGCTGGATGGCTCCTTCCTGTGACCACGCATCACCCTGCAGCCACCAGCAACCCTCCAGGCAAGAGGAGCCTTTAACCAGATTACCTGGTTAAATACAGAGGTATTATGGTGAGTTTCTTTTCAGTCCTTTCTGGGTTACATTCAGCCTCACTTCTTCCCACTGTGGTAAGAAACAGGCTCCCACCACAGGCTCCCACCACAGGAGGGTCTCAGCATCGCGCACACAGAGACAAGGAGAGACGAGGTATTTCTGGCAGCCTGGCTCCTCTTCAGCAAAGAAATGTTTCCCTTGGCTTGTGCACGTTGCTCAGCCTGCGTGCAGTAACAGGCTGAAGAAGCCAGCTTTCCATTCCCTGTTCCATTACTCTTTTTGATTGGCACTTTAATGAGGGCGCTAGGGGTCGACCCCCTGCCAGGGGGCTGGTTCATGCCCCGTTTATCTCACAGTCCATGTAAGACTAAAATAACACGCCAGGCTGAGTTTCACTGCCTTGTGATCCAACAGCCCACCATGATGGATTGAGTGACTGCAGCAAGTTGGCAGCTAAAGTGTGTTGTAACAGTATCTTTCTGTCAGCGCAACACAATGGATTTGCTGATTCCTGGGTTTTCCCAGTGCTCATCATTACCATCCGCACAGAATTTTCTAAAGTTCATTTTCCAGAGGGCTGCAAAGTGATAATAAATAACACACCAAAGGTTACACCGGGCTTTTTCCCCCCCTCTGCTGTCCTACTGCTGACGAACAAGGGCTGTGGTGCCAGCTTTACTGCAGATGCAACAGCCATAAATTCCTATTCCTTCCTATTCCAGCAAGGGCAGCTCTGACACTATTTGTATGAGCTCATCCTGCCAGGCCAACATACAGCACACAGGGCACTGCAGCCCTGCACACAATGCTGGATCCAATGCGACACAAAAGGATGCTGCCACGTAAAGCAGGTCTCTCCATAAGAGCCACAGGCTTGTTCTGGGCTGGGTTCACTGCATGCAGAAACATGAACATCAGAACATACCCAGATTTACCCCTTTCCACCTCTAATACTCAAAACGTAACTTGATGTAAGTCAAGATGAAGCCCTGGGCAAAATCAAGTGTGCCCCTGGCAACAAAAAGAACGACAAAGGTGAATTCACAGAAGTGGAAGGGTCTTGAACAGGAAAGATCAAAAACGCAGGGATATAAAGAAAGAGTGTGATAGGAACATGGGGCCAGACTGAGGAGCTGGATGAAGAACATTACATGGCTGCTCCCACCAGCAGTTGGCTTTTTACACTGATGATGTGAATCATTGCACAGCATAGAGTTCAATTCATGGCACAGGAGGAACTTCATGAGTTATACACCAGTATTTGTGAAACAAAAGAAACATTCTCCACTATGAACAGGGTCACTGCTGGTGCAAGTCTTTGCTAGCACAGAGCACGCAATCACCCCAATACCTTGCAGAACTTCTCAGCAGAATCTAGTTCATAGCACCCCAACACCGCAGCCTGCAGACACATTACTCATCTAGCTCTGAACAAGCCACCTCAGAGGCTGCCAACAATACCAACACAGCAGTGAAACAGAAGATGTGCTGTGAAAGCAGTTTGAAGCTTTACTGAGGCCAGAGCTCGTCAATCCACCTCTACCTTGCCAGTTCAGCTCAGCCTGTATCTGCCTACACAAGCTGCTGCAGCCAAGCCCTAAGTGCTCCTCAGGGGAGGGCGAGATACTTACACCTTAGCACAGTAACACCGAGGAGGGCACAGTGAGCACACAGCCAGAAAGCCTGGGAATTATTAGGAAAAACGAGTGGGTGTGGGAGCTCAAGGGACCAGTGGGAGGATGCGGGAAATCAGTAACACTGATTTGAATAACTGGTAACAATTATTAGATCTTTTTCAGTATGAATCATCTCTCAGAGACTCACCATGTGAATGATGTCACTCAAGGGGCAGTAAAAATAGAGTAGAAGAAACAAGCCTGCCCTGAAACAAGGGTTTCAAGCTGGAAGGTGAATGGACAAACTGGTCTGGGAAGTGTTGCAAATGTGGCTAAAAGGGAGGAACTCTTGTGGAGAACACACGCTCTGGCTGCCAGGTTGTACAAACAAATCCGTCTTTAGGACAATTATAGTGTTGCTTAAATCCCTGCCAAATCTCTGCAAATTGATGGAAAAAAAGTGGTCTTCCTTATCTGGTGACTGCTGAACTTGTCCTTGCCCCATTCTCTCCCCAGGGTGACATCTGCATCTGAAAAACAACAGGCTGTAAAATTAGTCAGCCAGAGCCATCCCAAGGGAACGAAACAAAACCAGAACAACAAACCAAGGCCCCAAACAAGCAAACAAAAACATGACTTTAAACAGAATCTGTTCTCCGGGTTCACCAAACGTACAGAAGTGCTGCTGTCATTGCAGGGGAAGAGGCAGCAGAGAGCAGTGCTGCCTTGTGCACATTTCAACTGCTACTTTTACTTTTTAAACAACTGCATGAGGAGAAAACCTGCTAAGTAACCAATGGCATCAGCAACAGGCTGATGTAACAGGCAAGACCAGCACCCACACTGCAGTTCAGACTCTCTTCCTCCACCCCTTCTAACACACCCCTACTCTTCCCCATCTACAGAAGAGACCTACAACCCCTCTCTGTCAATAGAGCACCAAGCTTGTGCACCCGCTCTACATCCCTCACCTATCAGGCAAAACACTGGAGCTTTAAGAAAGCAGAATGACGTCCCTGTTCCCTATCAGGAGAGGAGTTAGCGAGCTCTAACTGTAACAGTGGGCTCCACCATAACATTGCTATTCCTGCTTCCCCACTGGTTCCTGTTCTGGAACCACTCAGGCAGGCCATCAGATCCCCACCATCCTACAGCAACGCTGGACTGGCCTGAATGCACATCTGGGCTGTGTGGTAATGTCAGCCTGAGCTCCTGCCAACACCCAGGAATATGGGATACCAAGGGAGACACTGTCAGTCCTACTTTGAAGCCAATCATGTAATGTAAACCTGGCAGTGCCTGAGGAGCTGTACACAACTCAAACACACAGGCAGGGCAAGAAAAACTAGACCTCAGATCCAAATCGGGGGAGGGAAGCCATGCTCCTGCACTGAGCAGAGCTGAACATACTCACAACTCTATGAAGGCTCACAGCTCCCTGAAGTCAGAGCTTATCTCCAGGTTTATACAATGTTCCTTCCATTTTAGACAGAGCTCCTGGCGTTTGCCATCTGAAAGTTCACCGCTGATAAAAGGTTCTTTAAAGCCCTCTGCAAAGACCTTTGTTTCATGGAATTCAAAAACACAGGGCTGAGCTCCCAGACATACAGTGCAATAGGCACCTCAGTGGGTTTCAGGCCTACCTCACCTACAGCGAGTGAAAGGAAAGATCAGAGAACGGGAGTTCCAATTTCAAAGCACTGACCTGAAGCCACAGAACTATGTTTGAGGGTTTAAGCACTCGACTGGATGTTACTTACCAACAAAGCTGCCACCCCATTAACTTCAATTTGCTTGGAGAGCTCCTGGGAGAAGCAGTGAGGATCTCAGAGAAGGTCAACAGGATAAATTCTGTTCTGGATTCCGTACCCCTGGAGGAAAGTCCATGATTTACATAGAGGTGATGTGAGTAAGAGTCATCTTATGCCATGTGCGTTAGTAACTGAGAACAAAATTAAGCTTAATGGTTAGCATAATGCTGTTTTTACAACATCTGTCAGCAATCATTTGTATTTACTTGCACTGCAAATGCAGATGAAAAGTCAGAGAAATATAAACATCAGAATTCACTGAATTCCCACCAGCTTTGCATCTTCCCACAAAGAATCTCCAGCCATTCCTGTTCAGGCACTGTTTGTTCCTTGCCCTCTCCAGCATGGAATTGCTTCCCCATTCTCTATGGCCAGGAATTATTGGTAGAGGTTCTGCACTGGAATAAATGCTAACTAACCCTATGGCTAACAATAAGCTGATAATAGCATTAACTTCAGTGCTCCTAAGACAGCTATCAGATCTTTTCTGGACTCAAAACAACAAATCAAACTCCTTTCGATTCCTGCTCTCTCCTTGGCCATGGCTCACGCTACAGCAAAAGAGGAGGCAGGGAAAGCCAGGGTTGAGTCGTACTCCACCTGTGCAATGCAGGGTGAGCAACAGGTTAGCTGGGTGAAAAGTTCACTGCAAGCTGAGCTGTCTGTTTCTCTTGCTTAATTTATCCGATATTTGGCTAACCTTGCTCTGAACCCAGCCCCCAAGACCCCCTTCCTCTCATCCCTCCCCAGCGGGCTCATGTCAGCCAAAGACACCGCCCCTTCTCCCTTCTCCCTGACCCTGCTGAGCGGAGCGGGGGCTGGGACACAGGGCCAAGCACAGAGCCAGAGTCCATGCATTGGAGAGATAGCGATTATTTATGCTCGAAACTTCAACAGGCCTCGTGCTCAGGAGCAAAAATATCAATCCCACAGTCAGCAACATTCACTTGGTATTGTATCCAAGTTTATCAGTTCTCCCAAGGCCGGATGGCACCCGGTTTGCACCCCCCATGCCTCTGTGCCCCACCACTTCTAGAGATGCAGCACTCCATGCAGCCCACAGAGCACGCCATACAAAAGGCTTTGCCCATCCCTGCAGGCTGAGCAGTGATTGTGCCCCCAAACCCCCCTCCCTGTGCCCAGAAGTGCCAGCACTGAGCCCTGAGCAGACTAACCTTTAGGTTCCTGTCCCTGCGTCACCTCTGGACCACGCACGTCACAGCTCCACATCAGGTGACGCAGCCCATTGGAAACACTGCCCAAGAAAGCAGCTTTCTGACAGGTCTTCATTATTTTCCTGCTGTGCTCAGGTCTGCTCCCAGCGCTCTGCAGAGCAACACAAAGTGTGTCTGATGGCTTTCTCAAAGGCTGGGTACATCATCAGGAAACCACACGCACACCAAACCTGCCACAGTTTTGGAGCAGCTGGTACTTCTAGGGCTGTAAGAATCAACAAGTTATTACATTCACCTGCTGGCACTCTGGGCCTCTATGACATGGTGAGCAAGCATGTGGCTAGATTGCTAACAATACATGTTTTCTGCTGCAAACCTTGATTTCATTATGCTCTTTAACCTGACCAAGCTGTCCCACACCCAGGCTGCTCCTGCAGAAACTCACACCAGCAGCACATTGATGTTAATGGTCTGTATCATCACTGCCCCAACACAACACTGCAGTCCCACTGATGGGGCAAAGAGGAACAGCCTGACAGATTTACAGTAAGTGGAAACTCTTTGTGGCCTAAGAATAATGACCTTGCCTTGACACGTAGCTTAATTTGTCTGGAAGCGAAGCAGATTGGAGAAGTTCTGATGTGGTCACTAATTTAGTGACACCATCCACTTCAAACTCCACCACTCCCACACCAAGGTAGCACGAGACCAGCCTGTAACAAAAGAGCCCTTGTTAGTAAAGGAATCCCAGGCCCTTATCAAAGAACATGATCCAGCATCCCCCACCTAACCCCTGCATATTTTCAAGGCATGAAAATTGCTATGAAGAGCCAAGTGAAGTTGTCAGGAAGAACATCAAACTTCAAACGACCGCATTAGGAACAAAATAAATCAGATGTTACACACCAAACTCTCAGCACACATTGCATAACTCACCAGTATCTGTATTTCCCAACAGCAGAACCAGTGCAGACGCTTTGCACCCCATCAGGACCAGCTGATCATTACACATCCCTGCTGCCCTTGGGGGTGCTGCTGAATGTGCAAATGGCCTCAAAGCTGACAAATACAAGCCTCAAAACACAACAGCACAGGCCCTACCAGCCCACAGACCCTTCCAGCTTGTGGTCCATCACCAAACCTCACTGTTTGCCCCTATTTCCCTCAGCTACCCAACCTCCAATATCCACCAGGCCACACAATGCTAACAGAGCAAACAGAATTATGCAAGTTTTGCCTGTTGTGAGTTGCCCTGTTGCTACACACCACTAAAAACAGCCTGGACCCAACAATTTGACTCACACACATTATATATATACATTTACAAGCAGCAATGATATCCCTCCTCAGCCTCCCTGAGGGCTGAGCTAAGCAGCCCTGTATCACTCAGCCTGCTGCCACACAGGAGATATTCCAAATGCTTAATCGCCTTCATTACTATGTCATTTTAAGGCAGTTTGGGAAGCATTATAAGGCATTTTTTTGCCTCAAGGCCTCTGCTTCCACCACACATTGCCGCCGTTCTGGAACGTTCCATAGCACCGCCCCGCCATTAAGGTCAGCGCCTCCATCATGGCGGCCGGTCCTGTCAGCGAAGCTCAGGAGCTACAAAACCATCTCTCAATGCGGCTGTGCTACCTACCGAGCGAGCCGAAATATTAAAAATCGCATCAAAATCGTTCGCATGTGGAACCCATTAGGCGCGCTGAGAAAGAATTCGCGTTCATTGTTTCGCTTGAAATATAAAGGTTATAAAACTTAATGGCCGCCTGACAGGCGAGCTATATGAAACACTCGGAGATTTACGGAGAGGCCGATGTGCTCTGTGGGCTGAGTGCTGCTCCACCACAGGCCCAACCTGTTTCTTTTGAGTCTTTCTTTCTTTCTGTCCTGTTAACGTCATATAATGAAAGAATTGCGAGGGTTTTGAAAGGGGTTGTGAAGAGAATGAAAGTGGGGAGAAAGGGACAAAAAAATACCAACATAATGGCTTAATTTCTCACAGCGTGTGCAGTGCAAACCAACAGTAAACACACACCACAGAAAAAATGCAAACAAAGGCTAAAAGTTTGCTAAAAGCTCCAGGAAAACATGGGGAGTGCCCTGAGCGGTCATTTGTGCCACAAAACCTTCCCAGCCCTATAGAGTCACAGAGCAATGGGGTCATCGGACCCTCAAGGCCATCAGGTCCAAGCCCTGCACTGAGCAGGGACACCCACAGCCCCATCAGTGCTCAGAGCCCCATTCCTTGACCTTGGGTGTCTGCACCACCTCTATGGGCAGTTCACTGCAGGGGGTTGAACCAAATGGCCTTTAGGGTCCCTTCCAGCTGAAACAATCCAATGATTCTATGAGAGAATCACAAAGCCATCCCCCTCGCATGGAAATATGCCATCCCCTGATGTCAGGAAGTCACTTCTATAATAATAAACTTTATCCAGTATCGAGACTGTTGTGTTTGTTTTGTTTTGTTTTCCTATCAATCTGAGGCTAAGAAGGAACTGAATCCTATGAAAGAAACAAAACACATGTGAACATTTGCTGCCATAAGTAAAGGCAAATGGACTCTTGACAGTATCCCAAGACGTTTTTTCTTCCCCTTGAAGATTTCTACAGGCACGTTTTTGATCACAAGATTGGAATATGTCATGAGCGCATTCAGATATCCATTTGCATTGATATTGTTGCCAGGAGCCATCTCACAGCCATCATCAGACATTTTGGAGCCCCTACAAAGCTTTCTGTGGGATTGGAAGGCATCCAACCAAGGGAAAGCAAAGCCACCGTGAGATTTGGACAGCCAGTTCCACGGGAAAACTGCACATTAATGAATGGCAAGCACTCAAAGTAGTAGTTATGGTGAATAACTTGCAAGCAAATTATTGGCTGAGAACCATCGTGTGTTTAAGCTGTTTGATAAATGAAAATTTGAAAGAAGCCTGTTTAAAAATAATCCATTAAAAGACAGCAGGCTTATTTTACAGCTAGATTTGCAAAACAGTACAGCCAGCTATAATGAAATCACTGGGCTAGAAGTTGCCCATCAGCCTTAATGTAGATCCACCATGATCCGTGATGCACTTGTACACATTGAGGTATCATCAGAGCCTATCTCTGATTCATGAATTATCAGAATAAATCAGTGCTGGGTATCTGCAGTTCATTTTTAACTACAATGTTCAGGCCAATGCCTAACAGTCCCTCTAAGTTTAAATTCAAATCCTGAAGGCCTTAAAGAAAGCATATGCAGTTGTCAACTCGTTAGGCAGCATAATGCAAGCTCTCTGCTTTTTGGTACATCTAGTGCTTAAAAGGAAGCTAATCTCAAAGATATTTAGGGCAGTTTGCAATGTTAATGTATGAGAAGGTGTGGACACAGGCATGCACAGGTGAGAGACTGCCTGAAGGGAAGGCGAGGAGCTGAACAATCTGCATGCACAGCATTCTGGCTCAGAAACTCTCAAAACACAGCCCTCCCCACCGGGGAAAATTGGAAGAGACAGATGAGATGATGAAAAATGAAGGGATCAGCAAAAATGAAACCTAATATAAACCCAACTCAAATAAACTCAGCGTGGCTCCTATGGCTCATTCAAAAAGAACAACTTCTCTGAAAGTTCATTTGCAATGTCACTGAAAGAAATGCAGGATATAACTTCTGTGTTGTGCAAGATGAGGAGCCGCTGGCAAATCTGTCTGGTGAGATGAAGACATTTGTAAAGAGAAGCACTGAGCATTGCAAGATTGACTCACAGGAAACGTGGCCGAAAGCGACTGTGCTCCTTGATATTGGGGTTAAGAGTTTGAAAGAACTGGAAGATTTCCTCACAGAGTTGGTTTCAATGAGGTCAGAGCTCAGTGCTGTGACTCTGTAAGGACATAACCAAAGGAGCTGTGCTATTGAACCATTAACCGTAGCTGTTTGTACACGACTTTTGGGGATTTTTCTTTCTGTATATATGTAGCAATTCTTGCTGCAGGACATCAACACCGTTTTTTATGTGTAAATAGTTGTCGGTGTCAGCAGCAGATCCCTCCTGGAGAAATTCAAGGCTGTATTCCATTTGATGAATGTGCTTGTTAAGCCTCAGCTATGGCAACAGGGCAACAGAGAAGCCAACCGCGTTGTAGGCTTCAAAAGTACGAGAACAATTGATGTGGGTTGAAGGGGTTTGTTTGCTTTTGTTTATGGTGTTTTTTTTTAATGCAACAGCAGTTGAGAAATATGTCAGATCGCGAACACTGAATTTTCAGGATTATTAGAATACAGAAAGCTACAGACCCTTCTGCTACCAAATTAGGTGCCAATCTCTGTCTACTCTCTACCCCAAGAATAGCAATAAATTATTGTCCAGCTCTATCTTCTGCTCTGATATCACTTGTTTTCCGTTACAGACATTTCCATCTTCTATTAACATTCTTCTGAGATGAGCCCTTATTATTATAAACCCAGATTCCATAGGACAGCATTTTTCATATAGCCGCGACGTTCCAGAAGCCATTTATCACCTCTGTGTTTATTTCTAGTCCCCTCTCTGCATTAAGAAACTGAGAGTTGATTTTCCTGCAGAAGACAGCGCTGAATTGCGTATTTTCTTCACACCATATTAATACTGTAACGTGCTGATAAGGCATCCAGGAGCACTCAGTAGCAATGCTCAAAGCAATTAGCAGCTCTGTTGCCACTGACACTAAAAAAGGGGAGATAAAGAATTTCACTTCATGCATTCATTCACAATACTCAGTGTATGCAGATAGTGATTTGAGGGAAGAAATCGGTCAGGGTCAAATCTCAGGGGCAAACTGCCTTTAAGATACATATAGTTCAGATCTAAGAGGCAAGGTCTCGCCTCTGGCTGCTTAAGGCCTCCAAACTCCACCTCAGATTCTATCTACACTGTTTTGTTTTGTTTTTTTTCCATATAATTGGTCTTTGGTTACCTGCAAGCTGAAATTAGAGCACTTCATTCTTTCATGTATGAAGAACTTTCTTTTGTAGATTTATGCAGAGAAATCAGCATACATATGTCTTGATTTTTTCAGCTTTATTGGCTTGATGAGCAGATGTGCAATATGGCTCTTTATGTTTCTGTTCAGACTTCTTTGCAGAAGAAGAGCAGGAATGGGCTCTGAGAACTCTTGCTACTGAACAGAGTGCTAACACAATCTCCTTACTTTAAACTCAGCTATGGGGCATGCCTTAACATAAGGCACTAATAAGCCCAGACTCGTTGGGAAGGTGTGAAGCTATAAATCATCTCCTCATAGCTCTGTTCAGTTGTATCCAGTCCATGCAGGTCAGATCACTACGTGCCTATGTTGAAGCTTCAGGATCAAGGAACAAGAGGCTGTATGTTTCAAGAAGAAAGGACAGGAGCAGGGACACCTCTTTGTATCCTATGGAATGGGCAGCAGTGAAGCTGTGTTCTGTGTCTTACATCTCCAGCCCTTAGGCTGGGGGAATTAAGCCCTCTTAAAACATCACTCATTTTTCTCAGGGATGTTTGTTTGGTGGAAATCACGTAAGAAACATTTGACATCAACTTGCTCTACCCCAAAAGCTTACGGAGATGTCAAAAGAAAAGTGCCCATCACCCAGATTTAGTTGATTAAATCCACGAGGCTGACTCCATGTCTGCTCCAAACAGATGTGTTCCCTTTGAAATAAATGGACCCACTCACTCACACGGTTCCTGCATTAAGTCTGTTAGTGGGTTTTTATGAGATCTGGCAACGTAATGCTATCTGTTAATATCTGAAGGTGGGAGTGTTCAGGGAGTTGTCTAAAAGGCTTGCAAGACTCGATCTGGTGATACCCACCCACACTAATTAGCACATTACATAAAAGTACAACAAGTTTCTCTTTGCAAACAGTAGAATCACTTGCCCAGCCACTTTCTGTGAGTCTGGAAGCACTGCTGGAAAGGACTCTGTTGCTTTTTAACCTCAATGCAACGATGGAGGGGAGGCAGAGCTCAGTTCCCACTTTCAGGGCTCGCTCCTGTTCTTCACCTTCCCAAAACATGCCAAACTTTTTACATTTCATCAAGGAAGGAATGAGATTATTGGGTGTTTTTTCTCTCCATCAAAAACAATACACAGAAATCAAATATGGAAGAGGAGAAATCAGCTTTACTTACAAATGACTCCTTCCAGTCCTTCCCTCTCCCTCCCTATTCTGACTTGCTAATTATGAAAATTCCTTCAGCCTCTGAAAGCACCTGGAAGTGAAAATATTTACAATTTAAATATGGGGTCATTGCAATACAGGGGCTTTTCACCTCAGGACAATGAATGTCCCACAATGGCTAATAGGTCTTTATCATTCCCATTTTAAAACAGCAGCAATCTCCTATAGGAAAACTATACTAAGGGTCTATACTTCTTCAGAGATTGGAGCCAGTAAAACCCAAAGAGCTTACCTAATTTCCTATGAAACCTCTGTGCCCTGCTTACAGCTTCACCTCGATTCCTCCAGCAGGATAATAAATACATACCCTGATTTAGATTTAGTCCAGACCCTTTGTGTGACATCTGGCTTCAAGATGGTGGCACTGAAAAGTGCAGTAATGACACAGGAATACAGAAAGAAGGGGGAAAAAAAAGGAGTTTGGTGGAGTGGAAAGCAGGAGGCAGAGGAGAGAGAAGGGAAAACCAAAATTAAATAAGTCAAAGGGCGGAAATTCCTTTGGAAAGGCCTTAGGCTCCTACAAAGCTTGTCCACATTTGCAGCACTTCAAGATTACCCAATCCCAACCTTATGTACAAAGGGACAGCAGACCTCAGCAGGCATTCCAGAGCTTTACTTTTTGAAACAAATCTTTGTATGCATCCATCCAAACTTTCAAGAAACTCAGTGCATGTAGAGCATCCTATCTTGCAACACTCGCAAGTGAAGAAACTCTTATTACCCAACTCTTCCTTACTATCTGAAAAGCAAAGTCAATGTTTTCCTCATTATTTTCTGTTTGCTGCATACCTCTCCCCCACTGTGACTGCTATTTGACCTGCTGTCCGCTCAGAGACCCTAAGGGAAAGAGAGAGGGAAGTGTGAGTGTGAGTCTCTGTGTGAGAAGAGAGAGATTATGAGAGTCCCTGCTACATTCTGACTGCTTTATATTCATTAGAAAGAAATCAGCAGCACTTCGGATGTAAGACAACCTCTGAAGATAGGGAACATCTTTGATGTAGTGCAGGAAAAGAGTAGAAGCATGTAAGGGATAGGCTGTGGGCATAGAGACGCATTCAGCGCACACGCTAGTTTTACTTCTCTTTTGCATTAGGATGTCATTAATGAATAGAATCTCAGCACAAAGGTTTGATTTAAGGGGGACACTGCAGGGTGCTTTGCTGCACAGATCCCTTTTGCTCTGGCATCTACAAGGCTGGCGTGCCTGACTGTGGCTAATGAGAAAATATAAAGGATGAGAGTGCAGAAGGGGAGGAATTATCCCTCCCCAGTGTTTCTTAAGTGTGTACCTTTAATATTCCTGGCAGATCCTGGAACACTTCTCCCCCCATTGCAGCTGTGCTTTCAATGAATTCGGTTTCCTCTCAAAAACGGACAAAAAAATAACGCTGAAAGCATCTATTAGGGAGGGCATCACAGTCACTGAGATCAAAGTTTCTTTTCAACCTCTCCACAGAGCCTCAGACATTGAGGAATTTAAAAAGCCCTCCATTGTAAGAAGCCTTGTCAAGGCTGTTCTGCACTCGGAAGGAAAGCACTGACCAAGACAGGAGACTGCCTCAAAGCATCCATGCAGGCAAAGGGATATCAACCACACTGCACCTCTTCAGCTGCCCAGCAGAGACACACCTGACCTGCAGTGAGGAGGAGTGATGGTGTGAATGTTGTCCTAAGCAGTCACTCTCCATTCTGAGCTCTTCCTTTGGATCTGCCCTGCAAAATCAGCTGTAATCCTGCTGTAATTCATCTCTCTGTACAGAATCACAGATTGCAAATTGATAGATTTCAGCTTGTTGTTTTTCCCCCCCTTCCTTTCCACCCTTTTGGTTTATAGACAAATATCACTTCTCCTTTCTATAGCATTTCCCATTTGAATCTGCTGAGCATTTGACAGACAATAAAGCAGGGAAACACTGTCTGCTTTGCAGGTCAGGGTGTACCCTGGGATTATGCAGATTGGCCCAAGAGCATCCATGAAATAAGGTCAAAACTCAAGCCAGGAGCCCTGACCTCACTCCTTTACTTCAACCACATTGCTTTTCCTTGAGGCACTTCATTCAGGCGTCCTCCGGGCTGGCTTGTGACTCTCCTGAATTGCAGTGATATTAATTCCTCTTTTAGTAGCAGTGTTTCAATATGTTTCAACTACATTGCTGTGCCTAGGCTTAGTTGCAGGCTGCATCTGGCCCTGGAATGCAGTGTTGCTCTTACTAAGCTGTCAAAGAGAGTCTATCATTATAAAAATAAATAACATCTAGCTGCTTCTGGCATTTCAGTGCAAGCAGTTATTTATCACTTCTGGCTGACTAGTGCTTGATTCAACATCTCTAACAAACAATGGGTATATTCCCAGTTGAATTCAACATGCATTCAATCAGCCCTGTGCTAACTGTGCTCCCAAACTCCACATTTCATGAGCACTACGGCTCCGTCTCTTCCATTCTCAGAGAATTATTCCACTTATTTCATTGTGCAGGTTGATACAACGCATTTTACTCTGTATGGATGTGGCTTTTTGTACAAGCAGGCTCTAGGTTTAGTTCACCCCCAACGTGATGCTGTCTTACATGCGTGGCAATCTGGAATCGATGCTAAAAATATATATATATTTCATCATAAATGAACAAAAAAATATTCAGAAAGACAATTACATTCCATACATGAGCTCAATGAATCTTCCACGACTCAAACTGTGCGTTCTTCTGACTGAGCATTGCTGCCCAGCCCCAATGGGTGCAGTAAGACCCATGGGCACAGAGCAGTCCTTGCAGAGGAAAGGCCTGGGGAGCCTTACACAAAGAAAACAGCAGTTTGCTCCTTCCCTGATGCGACTTGAGAACGGCTTCATCGACAGATATAAAGCGAAGGAAGGGAAGGAAGCTTCCATTCAATGCCCACGACTTGTAGCTCTTCATTTCTTTAAGTTTCCCATTCAAAAAGCTGAAATGTAACCAGGGTCAGTTTGCAATTACAGTTCCACTGAGGAGAGCGGATGAAGGCCGCTGAGACAGCCCACGCTCTTTAGAAACAAAAAAAATTACATCTTAAAAACTATGAGCAGATTTAACAATTTGAACCCTAAAGAATGTAACATCACATAAACATTTCACACTTTTTGTTTTTTTCTTGCCAAGGGTCCATAGTCCGGTCATTAAATCCTGTGCAAAGGTCATGTTACTATGGATATGACCTGCAAGAAATGTGTTGCCTCAAAGCAGCGCGAGTCACATGAACAGGCTACAAGCCAAGACTGCTGATTCACAGCCCGGTCAGGGTTTTCACGCTTGTGCTGGTCTCACTGCAGAACAGTCCTTCCACCACCAAGTCTATGTTCGGCCTTTAAAGGTGTTCATGCAGGTGTAGCTCCCAGAAAACTTGTGGATTTCTTCAAGTGCTGCCTGAGGGAGAATGCTGCAAGAGGAGCAGAGAGAAAGTGAGCAGACAGACAAACCTTTCAGTCTGTTCTAATAGGACGATGTGTAAATACACACACATATATATACCTTTCTCTTGTTTTATGTGCATATTGTGATTATTTTCCATTTCACTTCCTGATTGAAGTAGGTTTTCCAAAGTCTTTTTTACAGAAACACATTTCTATATGTTTTTTTTTCTATTTGGTTGTTTCAGGATATAAAGTTATGACTTTCTTTCCTTAGGCACTTTAAAATAATCCTGTCCTCATCATACACACAAATATTTTTGATAGCTTCACGTCTTCTCTAAATACAGCTGTGATGCACATACTTTACCGCATAGGAATCCATTACAATATAAAGCACAGAGTCCAAAGAGTGACTTACTGAATCAAAATCAACGAGATGCAGATGTTAGTTGTTAAGAAGCTTTGCAGATAGCAGCATTTAGACCTCAGGAGACAGAATCCTAAGGAGATGGCTTAGTGGGCATGGATGAGATGGGTTCATGGTTGTACTTGGTGACCTAAGTGGTCTCTTCCAACCTTAATGACTCCATGGTTCCAATTTTGGGAGTAAAACTGGTTTCATGCAAGGGGTATGAAAAAGGAAATCTAACAAATCTGCTACAGGAACCTCATTAAAGTTTCCCTCTGTTGCTTCTGTGACTCTCCTGGGAAGGGAGGACTTGGTCTGAACCCAGTTACCAGATAACAGTCAAACTGAGGTTTGCTTTTGTGGACAGACAGAGCAGGACCGTAAGTAAATCTTGCCTCTCTAGCTGGGCTCTTGCTGGGCATGGGAAACATTTACCTTTTCAGGATGACCAGAACGTTCATCGTCCATGGAAGGAGCAGGAAGGCTTGATTCATCTGCACAGCTTCCACTGTCCTCCTAGCCACAGTCTCTGGCTTGAGAGGAGGAAAAAGATTAGGGAACCTGAATAAATAAAGTAAAAAATAAAATAATTATTTGTTAACCAAACTCCTTTTAGCAATCACTGTCCACGTTCTGTTACTCACTATAAGTTATATCACTGGCAACTGGTATTCAGACATGACTCAAAGCAGGCTAGAAGGAGCAGAAGAAGAGTATGAAGCCCAATTCCAACCACAACTATTGTGTTATATAGCTCAAGGATTTAGGATGAAGTGATAGGAAGTATTCAGCACTTTGATTCAGGGCTTTTCTTAAACTGCCTGCAAGCCAAAGCCAAAATGCTGTCCTTTCAATGGCAGCGTTCAGCAGGTGAAGGATGAATATTCTTCCTTACAGCTTTTAGTATCACACACAGTTGGATCTTAACGGTGATCTTAAAGGTCACTTCCACCCCAAAGCATTTTATGACTCTGTGACTCCGTAAGGCTTTTCCTGGCTGGATGCTGCATATTTTCTTGACTAAGAGGTTATTTTGTTGATTGCGAAAGATTAACTTGGTCAGCCATTAGGTTTTTTATTGTTTTGGTTTAGCTTGTTTTAAAGGATGTAGTGAAAGCCTTACTTCAATAAATGGATTTCATTCCCTTCAGTGGGAAAGGATTAAAGATATCAATGGATAAAGAAGGAATTTGCACTGTTAATTCTCAAGCAATTTGTAGACTGCTTCTATTTGAATGACCTCAATTTTCAGATTGCCTCCCCTCCCTCTCTAAGTGGCTGCAAATGGCCCAAATACAACCAGGGAAAAATAGCTTTCAGATTTCTCTGTAGAAGCAACTGCTTCATGCAGTACAGGCTGCATGAATATGCCAGCAAACCAGTCTGATGAGTCCCAGGTGGCCTAGAGTGACCCTCTGTTCCCAGGCAGCCAAATGAGACATCAAATTCTCTTAACTAAATGAAGCATTAATTAGGAGTGTATTCTGATGATTCATTTAAAATGAGATGCTTTATTCTAGTTCCCCTGGACTGACCTGATTCTCATGCCCTGGAACATCTCTGTGCTCGTGTGGAAGGGCAGCACTGTTGTGGCATTCACTCCAGGACAGTCTAGCAGCCCCAAGGTCAGGCTCTCCATGAAGGCAAAAGATGAAGCTTTGGAGGTGCAGTAGTCAATGGCACCAGGGATGGCTGACAAGGCCAGGACAGAGTTCAAGCAAACTATGTGTCCGTTCTGCAGCTCCAACATCCTTGGCAAGAACGCTTTGGTGGTCTGATGAGTACAACAGAGAGGGAGAAAGGCTTTACTCAGCAGAGATACAACCAAAACAAAAGTTCCTGAAAAATAACAAGGTGACACAGAGACAACAAGCCAAACTGCACTGCCTGTTCAGCCAGGAAAGGAGGGGAGCAGTGCCTTGTTACTTTGCACTCTCCAAAAGCTTCTAAACAGGAAAAGTTTGTACAGAAGAAAACCAGTATTTCCTAAGTACACCCATAAGCAGCTGCCACAGATAAAGGCCACAAACAGAATGCTTTGTATGTCAGGAGCTTCTTGTGGAGGACAACGTCCTCAGCAAAGAGATGAGCTCACAGGAAGCTCTCTTTTATTACTGATTTTACCAAGCATCCTTTAGAAAGACACTATCAGCCACGGGTTCATCTGTCACTCTCAGCCCCAAGTCTGAACCCATGAGATGTGAGAGCTTTTCTTACCCAGAACTGTCCCAGGGTGTTTATATGCTGTGACTTGAGCAGTGCATCATCGTCACTGTCCATCAGACTTTTACCATGGACCACAGCAGCGTTGTTCACTAGGATAGTGATGTCACCCACCTGCAAGGAAACAAACAGTGAAATCATTGCAAATCATTGCAGCCATCACTATTTTATCTGAATGCCTATTACTGCCAGGTTACACCTTTATTTCCATAGCTTTTGGCATCCCGTCTGCAGGCACTGCAATCCCTCTGGATCACTTTGAACTCTGCATGACATAAGCTGGATGTTCACCTTTCTTTTTTTCACCCCAAAAGATAAGGAATCACTACATTTTGCCTACAAAAGCTGTTTCTACACACCAACCTTCTCCCGCACAGCTTTGGCTTGCTGATAGACTTCCTCTCTGTTTCCAACATCACAGATGAAATAATGGCATTCTGTCCCCATCATCCTGATTTCCTCTGTGGTCTCCTTCAGGCATTTCTCAGTTCGACCCCACAGGATGATCTGCAGCAAAAAAAAAAACAACCCACCCTTTTGTTAGAGCCAAACTACTTCTGCTTCAAATCTGAGATAATTAAAACATGCTTCTAACTTCAACAAACTGATGAACATCTTTGATGTGTTTTCACTGCCAGCCCTGTTGCGTTGCTTCACTTAAGACTAACAATGATTTTATAGTGCATGCAGATGGGACTTCAGCGTGCTGCTGGGAGCTGGATCCCACTGCTGATGCTCTGCTTGCAGGTTCTTTACCAGCAACAATAACAACAAACAATTATTTAGCTTAACCCAATAAATACATGGAACACTTGACAAATGCAGTAAGACATTTTTTTTCCAGCACATCCAAGGTAACAATTCCCAGTGCTGTTTCCAGGCTGCTGTCCCAGCTGCTCTTCAAATGAGGCTCATCCTAATAGAGGGAGAGATGCTCATCCTAATACAGCCATTTAGAGGGAGAGATTTCAACCATTCATTTAATTTGCAGCCAAGTACAAGCAAGATTTCATTTGCCACTCCTGGTTAACAAACACAGTAAAATTGATACTATGGGTCCTGCATAAATAACAATACTGGATGCCCATGGAAACAAAACATTGAAATCATACAGCACAGACCTGACATGTAACAAAGACAGAACCAAGCACAGCCCTGTCTGTGTTTCTATACCATCACAGGAGGTAGAAATGACCTGAGATGTTACCAGGTTTATTATCTGACCTCATGGGGTTTTACCCCTATGAGTGATCCAAGTGAGACAACAAGGTGAGTCTCAGACAAGAAATGGTGCTTCCACCACAAACTTTCAACCACTAATCTACAGCTGAACAGACTCAATGGAATATCTTTTTTTCCTTAATATATGCCACACTATTTTCTATTCCTTATAAATGACATAATTCCATCTCTAAGATATCTACATACAAATCAATCTATTGTTTCTGCCCTTCAAGCCTGCTCTGTATTCATCATGTTCAAAATGAATGGCCGCTGATTGGAGAATGATACAGAAACCATCTGGCTTCTTTGTGATCCCAGCAGCAAGATCCAAGAGAGAAAGAGCAAAAGATTGTCACTGCTCACAACTGCAGCTCAAGGCAACACAGGTTCTTCCACAGTAAGTTGTGTCTGTCATGCACAACTGCCGTCTAGTACTAAAATAATAAACAAAGACATTCACATAATCAAAGGCAGGTTTACTCTAATCAGGGATAGGTAAAAAACGGGCCTTGAAAATGGAAACAGTCTCAATTACACCCCTGCTCATAAGTCAATCCTTATAAATAATCATAGAATCCTTAAGAGTTGGAAGGGACCTCTGAAGGCCACCCAGTCCAACTCCCAGTACTGACTTAATACCAGCAGGATAAACCCAACAAATGGGGTCCTGTGGTATTCCCTCCCCATAGCAAATCCCACGTAGAAGGCCTTAATGTGCTTATTTTTAAGGACAACTTAAACCCGTCTCACACCTGGTACTAAAACTGATCTCTGGAAGGCTCAAAGAGCTCTTCCCAGTGCAACCAAGCAAGAGTGAACCCAGAAGTTTTTGGGTTCTCATTCGTTTCCTAAATGAGTTACATGTAGAGTTAACCCCATTTATTAATCACTGGTGCATCTACAGACACCTGCAGACAGACTGCCATCATTGAAGGGCTGGAGAGCTGGCTAATTTCAGAGCAAGTATGAGCACGGCAGAGCTATATCATGGGAAACCTCATCTCAGAGCATCTCATTCTCAAGGAGAGAGCTGCATTCAGACTGAAAAGCAGTAAGAAAGCAGATAGATAACCATTCAGCCCGCATGCTGGCCTCAGCGCATTGCTGTTGGCCATCAGGCTTTGGTGTCTACACAACGCCTGTAGAACTGAAGACTATTTACACACTCCTGAACTCAGCGCTAAGCTGGGTGATATTTCATATGCCTACTCTGCAGACTTCAGGGGAATGGAGAACATGTGAGAAACTTCACAGGCTCCCAGGAAATATTTACCAAATATTGCTCAGCTGTAAGTACGCAGTTACTCACTTTCTTTCACAACCTACATCTCTGCAAAAAGGGTTGGGAGAACACTACAAACTGTCAACAGGAGCAGCAACAGAAGCATCTGACTACAGTGTTTGCATCAGTGTGGAGTTCAGCCTCTTCATAGGAATGCATCAGTGATGTGCAGGCACTGCAAAGTCAACTGACAGCCTGGAGGGTGATGGAAGGTACATCAGGAAGAGCAGAAAGCAATAAGGCAAAGGCAAGGGGAATAAATATGGCAAGAGATGGACCTCACATATGCACTGTGGCTTTCTCAATGCTGTTGCAAAACAAAAAGTAGATCCCTCACTCTTCGCTTTCATCTGTTTCAAACATCCTCATTCCCCAGAGCCGCCACTGATGCACTGAATGCCAGGAAACATACATGGAGGAACAGTTAAGCAAAGGATGACCTGTCAAAGGAACATCTGTCTGTGATGCAGCTCTTAGACATAACGTTTTTTATGCCCCAACAGTTACTCTGGGACCTTGAATATCCTATAGGCAAGTCTTGCAAGGTGACCCTACTAAAATCTGAGCCATCTGGGGGAGGCAATTTGCTGGTTGTCCTGCTGACAGCATTAAGTTCAGGACTGCTTTCTTTTCCATGGGAAGTTTTCACGTCCTTGATTCTGTTCACACTCAGGTGAAGGCTTCAGCCTGAATCAGAGAAAAGCAGTAAATAAAAGACCATTCTTTTGTGAGAGGTGAAAGTTCCCTAGGAGCGAAGTTTCCTGCCATCATTTCTGCTACTTTTTACAGATGTATAAAGCTCAAAATCCAACACAAGATGCTTCTGGTCCAAATTCAAGACTAAATGCTCCTACACCGTCCTATGAGACCTCCAATTGCTTGCCTTACATCAGGCCAAATTAAATTGGCACAGGCTTCACTCTGAAGACTCTCAGAAGACTGAGTGGCTGCATCAGCCTCATCACCCATCCCCACCATCATAGAATCACTGACTGGAAAAGCCCTCAATAATCAAGTCCAACTCCACCATGCCTGGTCACTGTCCCCATGGGATGCTGGCCAGGAGGTCACCACACCTTACAGGTAGACCCCATCTCTGTTGGGGTGATGGAGCAAGAGCTCCCCAACCTCTTTCTTTCCCGTTTTTTCCTCTTCTTGGCCTGCTCACATGGGTGCCCTATGGTTGGACATGGGGACAGGGTGTGCTCAGAGCAATGGGGACACTGCAGGGCCAATGGAGCCTTTTATTAGCAAGCACAGCTTGCAAGACGTGGGTGCAGGTCTAACAGTGTGTATTGCTGTTCCTTTATAAGGTTAATTCTGAACTGGCAATGACTGTGACCCAACTGGAGGGAATGACTCTTACAGACACAGCCATTCCTGTCTGGGATGGAGAAAAATGCAGAGGAAGAAAGGAGAGGAGAGACACAGCGTTGCTTATTACACAGCCTGTCAGGCACCGCACAGCCACCGGTTCACGGTAATTTAATGGTGGATAGAGGAATATTTAATCTGTGTCTCGGAGAAGTTCTTGGACAGACAGTTTTCCGTCCTGGAAAGAATCCAGCCACCATTTCTTCCCCCTTCATCTCCTCCCTGCAGCACCAGACACGCTCTCCTTTCACAGAGTTACTGACCAGAAAATTGGGGAGGGCAGCAGCTCAGCGAGGCGGTAAATCCCTGCTGTGGCCCTGCTCTTACCTCGGCCTGACCCCAGCAGGCAGGTGGGGTGTGAAATCCATCGCCTGCGAGCGCTGGCAGGGCAGGGGGTTTCCACACCCCGGCATAAAGTAATGGATTTACGGCGATGGAGGAACGCAGCCTTTCTCTCTTAGCTCTGGAGGAGGGCTGTGACATCACAGTTTACTGCAGATTTTCCCAGGATTTATTCATGCTAAACAAACCTTATCTCTTTATCTTCTCCCCTCTGGCAAGGCAGAGAGCTGCTTATCTGGCCTTAGGAAAATCATTGCAGCCCCAGCGGCAGACCCCCTCGCCCAGCTCTCCCAGAGGCCTCGTTTAACTCTGGGCTTAATCTGCTAATGAGACATGCCCTGAGGTCATAGGGCAGCCAGAGGGAAGGCTTTGGCTGCTGTTGGACTATGGAGACCTTCCAACAGAGCCGGCACTGGCTGCAGGCCCACAGCCCCAAACCTGGCTCCAGGTTTCAATCCCTGCCTTCCACCCCACACCAGTCCACATGAGTTCTGCTTTTGATGATTAATATAAACTGGTTTAGATTGAAGCTACCGTCAACCACAATATACACACGTGACCTGTGCTCCCAGAGCCTGGGGTATGTGATTAGTGCAGGAGGTGAAGTTAATTTTACCTCATTTACAAAGCTATTTAGCTCGTTCAGTCCAATCTTATTGCTAGCATAAGAACAACAGCAAAGTAATGGTGCTGTTACCCCTTCAATTAAATGGGAACTGTATCCCCAGCAGAGGGGACTTTGCACCACAACTGGAAGGTGACCCACAACAAAAGTGTTTCTGAGCCTGAGCACAGCATGGCTTAGGTTGGAGGGGACCTTAAGGATCAGTCAGTCCCAACCCCTGCCATGGGTTGGCTGCTCCCCAGAGCTTCATTCAACCCAGACTTGATTGCCTTCAGAGATGGGGCAGCCTGCTACAGCATCTAAACACACACCTTTCTCGATGCTCTGTGTTACCTAGGCTGTATTCCATTCACTGCTAGTCATTTCCAACACAATAACACGCACAGTGACAAGGAGATGTAACTTCCACCCCCAAAAGTCTCTGCATTTCATGATTCAGAAAGCAATCACCTGTATCAACTGGCAGGCACTGAAAGACTGAGGTGCTGCAGAGGCAAAAGTGCCTGATTCCTGCCTGATCTCGTCATTGCTACCTCCACAAACCAACCACAACACTGTGCCTATCTGTAGATAACAAGTATTTGGTAGGTCAACACATTTTCCACCCTTTCAACCTCCTTTCCGGACCAGAGAAACAAAAGTTGCCCTGTTGGAGTTGGTAGCTGTAATTGCACAGACCTTTGTGCAAACAGAGAAAGCCCTTCTGCACCCGATTCTGCACTTTTAGGAAGTACAAAGTGTCGATAATCCATTGAAGTGCACCACTCTTATCCCCATCTATTTAAAAGCCTGGCAGTGCTAACTCACATTGGCCCTCCAAAGGCACACACATTCCAGGGCGTCCCATAATCATATCATGAGATCAGGAGGCTAAACCCTACAACCTCAAAAGTGTTCCTGTGTTTCACAGGGCAATGGCACAAGGGTTTTCTCCTCCACCCCTTCCCCTGTCTTGCCCCCAGGGCAAAGCCAGACGAGTTATTTCAGGAGTGGGAGAGGCAGCTGAAGACTGATTACTGGAAGAGTGAAAGGTGTGGCCATTCAGTGGGAAAAGCCAATCTTTGCTTTAGAAAGGAGAAGGAAGAAAGAAAAGAACCTTTTGATGCCTGAAGTAGGTCAAAATACTTAACCCAGCTCCTTAGTGACACTGGTATAAAAATAAGCAAACAAAGCAGGCCAGGGGCAAGATTTTCTCTATTCCCACAGTGTAAAGCGAGTATCAAAGCTGCGAGGGCCTGGTGGAAGAAAGATTGCAGGTAAGCAAAGGGGAATCAAAAGAATAAGCACATTTACCTACTTTACGCACATGTTGGTTCTTAGAGGTTGTAAAGACATCAGGTGATAAGAATTCGATTTAAGCCTGGCACAACAGTAAGCACAGAACACAACCCTTATTATGAGCTGCTCTGAGTTGGGGCCAGGAGTAACGTGTAGTAATGAGGATAAAGTTTGGTCTACGGAGAGCTCAGAAGGAGTGAACTGCAGTTCATTTTGCCTGGAGTTGGAACTTTCATTACTTGATGTTTTGACTTTGCGCTCAATGGAACCAATGTTATTTCCCTAAACCAAAGTCAATGCCAACTGTACCCAGTCACCTCCTCTTCTTCCTCTGCATGAAACAAAGCAGCACCTAAAACATAACAGGGAAGCACATGGAAGGCTGGATGGCAGGCAGGTGTCCTTGGAAAGCAAGCTTTTAGTTCTCTGTCTGCAAAAAGGCATTTCAGATCAGCTCCCTCTAAAGAAGTGAACAAATGCCCACTGTTCTCACAGTCAGGACTATTTAAGGACAGGTGGCTCCACGCTGCCTTTTTTTTTCCCCCATTGGTTTTTCCAATTGCTTTTGCCTGCAACACGAGCGCAGAGCGCCTCGGGAGCAGCACTTCTCAGCTCTGCGGTACAGAACGGTTGAGGAAGGGGAAGGGTGAGGGTTGTTTGCAAGAAGAGGTCACGCAGGAGTCAGCCTTTACAATCCTATTAACGCTGGGACAGGGTCAAATGGAGTGCACGTTCCAACAAAAGCACCAAGTGGCCACAAGCTGTCACCCCGCAAAGGTTCACCCAGGCATTTGTAGGGAGGGGGGGGGAAAAAAAAAAGACAGATTTTTAATGGTGAATGTCTGCCACACCATGTGTTCCAGCCGGCCTCTGCTCCGCGGAACCAGCACACAAAGAAACACCCAGCAATAAAACCCTCTGGCTGCAATGCATAAGAAGCAGAGTATCTGGGGATGGGGAGAAGGGGGGGGGGCTTTTGGAAGTGAGGTATTCCATACTAAGGCTTTGCAGATATCCACCAACATAAGGCTCCATCCTGCACAAATTGCCAGTGCTGCCGCCTCCGGTCACTTGGCACGCCATGCTGTAATCCAGGCTCATGGAAAAATGTCCATAGAGAACTCAGGAAATTGTGGGGAGGGTAAACGTGCAGGTGCAGAAAACCCTTTTGTCCTGCAAGGAGAGCGGGCGGGATGGGGGGATAGGATGTCAATAAACAGCATTTCAAAGGGAAATAAAGAAATGACTGGGTCTGCTTGGCAGAAATGCTATGGCCTGTGTGCTTTCCTTCCAGAACTCTGCATTATTGCATTTAATTATGGCCCATACCTCTTCAAGTAAAGAGTTCTCACCATCATGGGGCAGGTTTAGTCCTATAGGTAACCATTGACCAGGACAGAGTTCCACTGACAATGAATAGAGTACATTTCAGTAAAGCCAAAACCAACCAAGAGTTTAGATGGCAGGGAAGCGTTAGAAGTAAAGGACACATAGTGAAGGACTTGGATCCAACCACCTGCCTGGTGCAATGGGACTCCTAAAGGTGTCTCCCCTTGGAGAAGGCATCACCATCACGCTGAGGCTAAGGGCAGCTCCCCTGTACTGCTTATAGAAGAACCAGTTACACTTATTACCAACTTAAGGAGTACACCAAGCCTGCTTTAATTTCCATCAACTTCAGTTTTGCTTCAATCTATGTCATTATGAGTGTTTTGTCAGCACTTATTTGGGGGGGGATATACAAAATTCCACTACAACCTCTATAAAAACTCATGCAATTCTGCCAATTAGATGCTGTGCTCAGTGCTCCATGCATTGGAGGCACATTTAACACACGATATGACACAGTGCTGATGTGCCATCACAGCCCTGATGCAGCCAAGGACACTCTGCATTGAGAAATAAGGTGGAGGTAAATGGAAGAGATGCTGTGCTGGACAAGGAAAGGCACGAGGAATGTTGAACAGCCAGAGGACAGGTGGACAGAAAATCCCAGTCCTTGCAGGAATATCATTGAAAAGAAAGACATGGGGAAAGTATTTGAAGTTATTAAACTTGAGGAATGCTCGCAACAAAAACAGACATGGAAACCTAAGAATGAATAATGTTTCTAATGCTGTCATTATAAACTGCCCTCCAGAAGGACCTAAATGTGCTCCAGATCAGCCACGCACATAATACGATGCAGCTCGACTGAAAAAATTCCTCCCTTGAGGCTGCTGGAGAAGCACAGGGAGTTGAAATGCCTGCATTAAATCCATATATAACCGAATACTCACAGCAGCTCCAGACGAGCTCCCCTACAACTCTCCTTTCTTTGACTCCATAGCAAAAAAGAGGTTTGCTACCATTTAAAACCCATATAAAAACTATCAAAAAGCACCTTTTCATACAAGTGTTTATTCACAGCAATACGGGGTCTGGTCTAGAAGAAAGCTTTGATATTTAAATGCTTAATTGCTTTCTTGTATTTTTTTTCTGCACATTTCCAAATGTTATTTTTTAATGATGACTGTTGCTATGCAACAGGGCAGAATTTCTAAAACCCATCCATCTGCTGTACAAACGGTGGCTATTAGGTTCTATTTAACTCTCTCAGCCCATTAACACAACCCCCAGTGCCACATCCCCACACTGAACACCTCCATGGATGGTGACTCCACTGCTCCCTGGGCAGCTGTGCCAGCACATCACTGCTCTGAGAAGAAACCTTCCCTAATATCCAACCTGCACGTCCCTCGGTGCAATTGAGGCTGCTCCCTCTTGCTCTCAATACACTGCAAAGATGAAGTGTAATTACACCCTGCTTATAACATAAATAACAATAAAAGACAGGACAACCAGCACAGCTCCAGCTCAAAATGACATCTAAACGTAGAAGCAAAATTCCTACCCAGGACTGATCAGAGCAGCCCTCCTGAGGCTTTACTACAATGATGCTTATTTAATATGCACCTAATATGGCTGTCAGGCAATCACAAATCGAGCTCTGGCGTATTAATGAGTTACTATGGCTGTCAGGCAATCACAAATTGAGCTCTGGCGTATTAATGAGTTACTGCTCCCTGGATGTTTCCATCCTTTGGATGAGGTTGTTCTCTGTAATATCATTTCAGTGGTTAAGGATTTCCCGTGTTTAATTTTCCCCTCTCAGCTCAGACAGGAAGAGATGCTAAAACGGCTTCATGGAAGTCAAAGGCTCCCCTACACTTTTGATGCTGCAGAAAAACACTGGCCTAAAAGGATGACAGTGGGCAAACCCATCAGCTCAGCACTTCCTCTGTGTGAGTGGTAAACAAGTGTAATGATGTCAGGAGGAGCTGGCTGACCTGCTGCTGAACTCTGGGCTGTGAAGATGCAAAGTGCCAGATCACGCCATGCACACGCTTACCCTCACACTTACACACACAAGTGTGCACACACACTCACACCCTCGCATCACGGGAGGTGTCAGAGCAATTTGCAAGGGTTACATGTCATCAGGGGAAATGAGAATGTTGCTTGCAAAGAAACAAACCTCCTGCTTCTATAAAGCGCACATTCACATATAAATACAGCACAGACAATAATCTCCAAAGTGCCTGGATTAAAACCCAAGAGCCAGCAACACAAAGCACGCACTATGACATTGCACCATCAGTGTATCTCAAATCAAACGTCTCACTGCAAGGCTCCCGTGTTTCCCAAGAGCCTTGGAAATGTTCTTACATCACTTCTGACAGCTCATTGCGGTAAGAGCCAGCCCTGCTCTATTACCACTTCGGGAAAGAAGCATTTGTACCAGCTGGATCTCTTTAATATTCTACTTGGAAGCACGACCTCCTTGAGGCAGTAAGTTGAGCGTTGTCCTCACTGCTGAGTTCCTTTAGGAGATGGAGAATAGGGAACTGGAGTTTGAACTTAAACTCAATCTGCTAGAAGCTGATCTCAGGATTTCCTATTCCCTCTCCAAGCTACAGCAGCCAGATATCTCCCAGTGCATGTGCTGAGCAGAGATGAAGTGTTGTTTAATAGTAGCAAGATGATTAAAGTGACAGATCTAAGAGAAGCACTAATTTAATTTTCATGCAGAAAATACCCAATCACCTGTTTTCTGCTATTTTTGATCCCTTCTTCTTAAAGTTGTGCCATTGGATATTAGGGACAATTTCTCCTTAGAAGGAACAGCTGCCCAGGGAGCAATGGGGTTACCATCCATGGAGGGGTTCAGTGTGGAGATGTGGCACTGAGGGATGTGGGCAGTGGGCACAGTGGGATGGGTTAGACTGGATGATCTTAGTGATGTTTTCCAATGTGAATGATTCTATGAACACTGAAGTGTCTTTACGACAACATTTTCCACTCACATGCATTTTAAGTCCCATAATATTTGAAGTTTTGCTCACAGTTTGGCACCAAATGGTTATCTAAGAATTTCTGCTTTCATTTGAAGTGGTGCAAGTTTTATCCTCCCCTCTGATATGAAGGAAAATGTAACTTGGGTGTACCCAGTGATTCAAAGGGCAAACAGGATGAACAAACAATTCTAATTGCTTCAAATCTCCTGTTTTTTAAGTAGTAAGTCACCACCTCTTAGCTTCAGATTAGCAATACAGATGAACTCTGCTGCACAGAGAAACTTCTAGAAGCACTGAATTAAGATTTGATCCAGCATCTGCAATTTTCACTTGTGGATCCAAGTTGGGACTCATGGAAACTCAGCAGCTTCAGTCCAGGACTTGTTGGGAGAGAAGCCAAACCTGAAAGACAAATGCTGTCTACCTGTACAACTGGTGCAAGTTGGTGCCTGTGTGGGTTGAGAGGAAGAAAACCAACCCAACTGGAAGCCATGCTTGACTGTATCTGTGCCTACTTTAAAAGGCTGTTCCATTTAGTTATGGGATGAAACACAGCAGCCAGGTCATACCAACAGCCTCCCCAACCTTACCTGTGGCCGAAAACATGCCCAGCCATATAGATAGATAGATACACAGTCTATCATCTTTCCAGGCATTATTTGTATATAAACATATAGTTTTAAGAGGTTGCTTAAGTGTACTCAAAGGTACAACTGCCATTGATAATACATTGAGAGCCATGTTTATCTCATGGTCACACTGGCAAGTTGTAACTGATTTCAAGAGCTGCATTTGTGCTTTCAAACAGTACTGTCTTGTTATTAGAGCACTGACATATTGGGTCAGCCAGTGTTAGACAACAAAGCTTTATGTTAATCAAAATAAGTCAGCTCCATAGCACTGTATTCAATAAACTGTAATTAAGAAGGTGGCAACATAAGCGTGGCTGTCCACAAAACCCTTTTGTAATTACACGTAGTTTATGGCTAAACTAACAGGATGAACAATTTAAATGAGTTACAAAGCCTGCCAAGGTACCCAGCTATTCCCAAGTCTATTAATTAGAATCAATTTGATCCCCGCTGGGATAAAGGTCAAACAACATGTATTTGACCCCTTCCTACTGGCGTCAGTGTTATCAGCCAACACATCTGTCAGTGCCTGGCTCTGACTTATTCAACTCTTTAGCACGTTGACGTCATGCTTTGAAGAAGAGAATCTGGGCCCAGCTAGGAAGATCTCTATAATAATTTCTGCTTTATATGCCTTAAGGTGCTGGAAGGTGGCAATGAGATCTCCCTGGAGCCTTCTCCAGGCTGAACATCCCCAGCTCCCTCAGCCTGCCTGCATCCTCATGGTCTCCTATAGACTTCTCACCTGGACACCCTTCAATTACCACCCCACACGCCCCAACCATGACAGGTTTCTATAACAAGGTAAAAAGATGAATTACATCTTTCATTCCTTCTAGGCATCGAGGTCAGAATGCTTAGAAATGTATGCAGGGCTTAAGGTCATTCTTAAAGCAAATTGCTGTGCCAGACTCATTAGACATTAGTTCAACAGCATGTTTAACTCATTTTTAATGCAGTAAAACTACCTATATACGTTACGAGGTTCAGATGGAAACAGTTCTAAAGATCTCAGTCAACGTCTTCCTAACCTGTGCCAGACGCATGACACAAAGGCAACAGAAATACACAGCAGCACATTTAAATGTCACTGAAGTGACAAAACAATACAAATAAAATGGGGAAGAATCCCTTAAAATGAAAATCCTAACTGAAAAACCAACTGAAATTCAAGAAAAGCAGCTTTTTTTCCCCCTCCAACCCCACACCTGGACTACAGCCTTCACCACATCGACTCCTTTCGAATTTCACTGCCTCCTCTTCAAGCTTGCCATGTCTGAGGGTTCACATCCACCTTCAAGGCCAGTACCCCCATGTTACTGACCACCTTTCATTGGTGGTACAGCTCCTGTTCCACCTTTACCCCCCACCAGTAGGTACTCAAACAACCCCTGTGTTTCCTACTGCACTCTCTACACCTGATGTGTGTTCTCCAAACCAGGACATGCACATTCTGCACTGGGTGATATACATCAGAACAGTGCCCATTTCTTTTAAAACCATCATTGTAAAGTCTCTACAATTCCATTCCATCGCAGTTACCTGCCCACCACAACTACACAGCAATTAATCACATGAAAATGACTTCCTCCAAGCTCTGAAATTCTGCTGTTTCAAAGCAGCTCTTTTCTGTCCAGCAGAACACACCTGCTCTGGGATGTCAGGTCAGGTCTATGCATGTCTGCACACAGTGTGCATTGCAAGACATGCCTCAGAAGCTGCTTGTATTCTGCAAGTGCCATCTTGAAGCATGGATCAGCCACAGTGCATTTCAAAGATGCAGACAGCAAGCAGGATGACTTGCTTAATGCATTTACTCTGGCTCCATTGTGCACAACAGAAGCGATGCTTCCTGCTTTGGAGCACTGCAGTCTGCCTGAGTGGAACTTGGTGGCAGATAAAACTTGCTGTGCATTACGGATTTGATGTCAGGTTCTGCTTTATGTGAGAGCTCACATTCAAACACAGACACGTGGAGTATTTGAGAGATTCTGAGAGTGAAATCAGAGAAGAATGGTTGAGAAGGACAGTAATTCAAAAAGCATTTCAGATTTAGAACTCTTAAATCCACATGAGATACTCAAAGCTTTTATCCCACAGCTTGGAAAGGTCACAGTTCTGAATTACCCTTAGAATCAGACTCACTATTTTACCTTTACCTCAGGAGATCAGTGCTACTCTCGTCTCTAGCTGTTATAATGTCTGGGTCACCAACCAGCAGCCCAGGCTGCCCAGAGCCACATCCAGCCTGGCCTTGAATGCCTGCAGGGATGGGGCATCCACAGCCTCCTTGGGCAACCTGTTCCAGTGCATCACCACCCTCTGAATGAAAAACATCCTCCTAAGATCCAACCTAAACCTCCCCTGTCTCAGTTTAATCAATTCAGAGCTTACCAAAGACTCCATTACTGGGTATTTCGGGTTGAATCCCAGGACTCTACACCATTTTTGCATAATCTTTCTGCAGTGCTCTCACTCAGCCCCAAATCTCACTCAGCTAAAACTCTCCAATGATAAGAAGCTCTGAAGCACCTGAAGCAGTTCTGTTTAAATTAGCAGAGCAGAAGGAAACTGGCTCCAGGCTTCCATGCAGCAGTGCTGCCTTTGCACAGCTCCCATCCCTTCCTTCTCATTCCCATCCCAACCGAAACCAAGCTGAGGGAGGACCGCCCACTCCAATGACAAGGGCTCTTTCTAAATGAAGGCATTAAGCTCTGAAAACATTATGCAAGTAATGACAGGAAGAAGACTTGAGATTTCAGGAGACGGCTTGTAGCCTGAATAAAATCATACAGGCACGATCATCATCTAAAGCACAAGTTCTCAAGTAAGGCCTTTGGGATCTTTGCTAACTGCCCCATGACAGTCAGTGTTAGTGTGTCTGTGGCATTCTGCAGCTGCCCACCAGGCTGACATCCTGCTCCGAGTACCTTGCAGACTTGCAAACAATTGTCTAGACTGCAGTGCTGACAGAGTGAGGTCATGGCTATCAAGCAGTACATTCCATGCAAGAGTGAAGTTTCCGTTTCTTGTTTTCTTTTTGGTGACACCAGCTCCTTGCCATCTAGTAAGGGCCCTTGTCTGTCCTGATATTCCAGACCGCTTACCTCATCCACCACTCAAGCATGCAAACCCTTTGAGTCTTCTGCTCTCCCTCAATACAGGAAGCAAATGCTCAGAGAACAGAAGAGGGAAAGGAGAGATCTTTCAGTGCATTTACCAGGTCATTTCTTGCACAGTGATGAATGTGGAGAACTCTCAGGAAGGTTAATAGGAAGCGTTCAACCCTCCTCTGCAGCAGCACCATGCTAACAGAAGGCTGCCCCAATCCATCTGGTGTCTTGGAGACATCTCTTGTCAAAACACCCTTGATTCACCAAAGAGGCAGACATGTAACAGCTGGAGGAGAAAAATAGAGCCGATCTAAGAGGGCAAAATATACATCCATAGGTACAATGCTGAAGATCCACAGTGACAAATCTCCCAGCAGGAAAGGCTGAAGATACTCTTATGTCAGATAACCTCAGACACTAAAATACATACTGGAGTTGGAGAATGTGTTTCTACCTTATGATTGCATCTTTAGCCACATTTAATAATTCAGAATGCCTAAGAAGCAACTATCTCTTCCCTGTTCAGTCACAGCTCAGATTAAATCATCTGTGAATAAACAAAATTACAAGAAAATCCAAACATCTTCACAGGAGAACATCAAGAACAGAGCTGACATCTCATTGAGAATGCTGTAGGCAAAGCAAATGGCATGGAGACACCCCAAAGCATTTTCCAACTCTATTGGCGAATGAACCTATTCAGCCCCTACATCCCTTTGACTACTCACATCCATTAAGGTCTGTTCCTCCATAGGCCTGCACTCTCATTATAATCTTATAATACCATTAAGATTTGGAATTAAGTTTTTACTTCCATAAGCACTGGATCACAAAGCCATTCAATAACTTTTCAATAACACAGGCTGACTCTTCCCCTTTGGCTAAGCACAGAACACCCAAGGCTAAGAGCCCCAACAAACTATCAATGCATGAGGCAGAGATGAAGCTCTATTGCTCCAATAGAGGATGCAAGTCTTTACTGTCTCCCATGGCCAAGTAGTATTTGAAAACTTCAACCCAAAAATAGGAGTATGGATCCCCTGACCTCTTACTGTAGACAATCAGGAATGATCTAGTGACCAAAGCCCATCATTTAAAAAGTCAACTAATGCTGCTGTGTTCCCTTTTAGGCAATTTCATCAGTCCAAAGAACAGCAAGGTGTTTTCCTGTTCCACTCATACCTGTGGCACAATGGCAGAGCAATGGAGTTAAAAAGAATGGGGGTGGAGAATGGCAATGAGGATGGATGTACATGATCATACCCAAGGGATTGCTGTTCTGTTGGCTTCAGAATTTCAGTGCTCACCTATCAAGCTGAAAACTCTGTGTCTGTATTAGGCTCAACCCTTTTCTCATTTATTTCTTGCCTTCTTCAGAGCTTTAACTGCAGGACTGAAATTTTACACTCAAAAAAAATCACAGATGTGACCATATTAAATATCTTCATGGAATACAATAGTGTCATCTTACGTGAAAACTGTGAAGGTGCATCCTATCAGCGATCAACAAAACCCGCTTCAGAAAAGACAAATAGACTATAAGGGGAAATGCAATCCAGTCTAATTACCAGAGGAGGTTTCAGATGCTAACGGGGCTCAACTAACCCATCTTTCAGAAGATTCTAATCTCAAAATTATGGTTGTATATCGCCGCCTACCTCCAAAACTCCGCCACTATGTCTGCGTGCGCAAACGCTGCGATGCATCTTCAAGGTATTCTGCACAACCACTGTCAGAACCTGAACTTCTGCCATTGCTTCTGCTCAAATTCTGCAGAATTTGGGGCCTTAATGGATGCAGTCTGCCAGACTTTGCATGGATGTTGTCAATACGCCATCTGACAACCAGAATCTGATATCAATTATTAATTATGATCAATAACTCAAGCTTTCTAAATATTATTCAACAGCTATCTGCGTACAAAAGCAAGAAAAAAGGTAGAATAAGTAATTCTCAAAGGTCTCATTGAAAGATGACTTGCTGGCCACTCAGTTTCCAGTTTGATTGTCCAATGCAAAGCATAAAATCACAGAGTAGTGTCAAAAAGAGGGCTTGCATTCTACATGGAGACTGCATGAAATACAGAAAGTCAGCGCTGATAACAGGAGGCAGAAAAGGAGTGAAACCTCAAACAAAGGTAGCAAAGCTACCACATGAAGGTCAAGCTCTCATTCATGGCATCATAGAATCATTACGGTTGGAGAAGACCACCGAGATCATCTAGTCCAGCCATCAACCCATTATAAACATCATTAAAAACACTGAAGAAAGAGTTAATCCTGCTTGAGTATTGCTGGGAAGATGTGCCACCACCAATGGGCCAGGCAGGCCCACAGCTTGTGGAGTGCCACGTTTCACTCTCTGGGTAGCTATGATTTAACTGAAAGGAGAACCTGATTTGAGTTCAGCAAAAGCAAAAAGTAAAACACCTCAATGACAAGCATGGAAAACAACAAAAAAAGCCACCTCAGAGTTACAAACAATGACTACAACCACACAGCACTTCATGACGCTGTGAGAAGAGTACAAAGCTGCCTAAGAACTATTCAGTTGTTTATTCTTTCAGCCTAAGATCTGCAGTGATTGTAGAGATAGGACATGAAGATGAACCACAGTCTGTATCAGTTTATAACAACTGCATCCTCAGCTCCTGAGCTCTTCTTGGCCTATAGCAGCCAGGGCTGGCTACCATTGCTCAGCATCCAGCTGAGGATGGGGAGCCCCTGGGTTAGCAATAGAAATGGTAGCGCTCCAGTGCTGCAGCTCAGCATAGCAACCATCCAGGCTAACTAACTTAATACCAAAGCACAGTGTCCTAACAGATAATGGAAATACACTTTCAGCAAATTGTTTGGGTCCAAAGGTCAGGCAGCTTGTTTGTTCTGTCTCCAAGAGTTCGTAAATCTCAACACGATGTTTAAACACCAGCGTGCACAAACATCAAAGTTCAATGCTGACTTTATTTTACACCTTAAAGTCATGCACCAGAACCGCTCTGTTCCACACATGGAAAACTGAAGCATATGGGTGAGGAAGAGACAAAACACCAACCCAAACAACATGCAGATTTTTCCTTAGTCGTCCTCATTCTGCATTTTTCTTCTTCCTTATCTGCATTTACTCTCATTCATTCTCTCTCACATGGTGCAGTATTTATGCAGCTAATTTCACATGGTTCTTCCCTTCCACTACCCCTTAAAGAGGAATAAAGATGAAACCTTCAATCTAAAAGCTTTGTTTGAGGGCTTCATGCACCTGCAGGTGATGACAAATCTTCAGCTTCACTCCAAACCTAGGGCTGGATAAATCCTTCACCTCCCTCACTCTCTCCCCACTCATTCCAACCATCCACCTACCACCAATATTGCCCACTGACCACATCCCTCAGTGCCACATCTCCACATTCTTACAACACAGGGATGGTGACCCCACACCTCCCTAGGTGGTTATGCCAATGCATTACCACTCTTCTGTAATATCCAACCTGAACCTCCCCTGATGCAACTTGAAGCCATCACCTCTGCTCCTATCACTGTTACCTGGGAAAGGAAGCCAACCTCTGCCCCTTGGTCAGTCGTGGCTTTTTGTTTGTTTAATTATCCCTGTTTGATTCACACCTGTACTTAGGAAAACAGATTTCAAGGTACACAGCTGTTCCTGACAAGGGAAGGAGGGCAGCAGCTACATCTGCACTTCCAGACTGCAGTGCAGACAGAGCATTCTCAGAGTCCCTCTCCTTTTCTCCTTTCCTAAAGGAAACATGCACACTCAAGGAGAGATGCACAGCTCACACATCGTGCTGCTCCTCCTCGCTGGGGCAGCACAACCTTTGAGCAGCACTCACCTTACTTAGGGCTGGCAAAAAGCAGCACAGAAGGGGCTTCAGAAAGCACACGAGATGACCTGGCAAACAGAAAGCAGAGCTCTACCCACCCTGAGTCCCAAAGGAGGGCAGGGAGGTGAGCCCCGCTCCAGGTGCCCCTTCTCCCCTCCAGTCCCATACAGCAGCAGGTGCCCATTCCCCCATCTCACCTTCTTAGCTCCTCGCTTGGCGAACTCTCGGGCCAATTGGCGGCCGATGCCACGTCCCCCACCCGTCACCAACACGGTGTCCCCGGTCAGATCCCGCAGTTTGGGAGGCAGCAAAGCACACACGGCAGCTTTCAGCACCAGGTAAAGCATCTGCACGGGGAGCAGCAGCACAGCGCCCAGCCATTTCCAAACCATCCTCTTGTTCTGGGCGATGGGGTGACAAAATGCTCTTCCAACCTTTCACAAGAGCAAGGGAACAGAGATGGAAAGCCAGCACCTTTCATGCACCCGCAGGTGGGTGACGAGTCTTCGCCCCCCTCCCCCCTCCTCCAGAACTTGGGGGTGAGCAATTCTTGGGCTGGAAAAAAAACAGAAGGGAGTGAAAAAAATAATCCTTCTCTCCCCTCCTAATAAACTGGGGTGGGAGGAAAGCAGTGCAGGAGAGCTCTGCCTCTCGGTCGGTGTCCTCCGGGGTCGTCACATGCAGGTAATGCTGATCCCGTGCCTTTAACTGCAGAACAGTTTTGTAGGAAAACAAGAAGTCCGATCAAAAGTAGCCATCCGACCCTCCGTGCCAAAGGCCGACGTGCAAATCCCGTATCCAAATGGGAAGGTTTGGTTGTTGTTGGCTGTTTTTTTTTTGTACTTGGAAAAAATCAAATAAAGCAGCCTATGTCTCCAAACTGCTGCCTGCAGCGCCTTCCAGGCGGCTCATTTCTATTCTTAGACTCAGGAAATCGCTGAAATGAGACAGAATTGCCAGGACTTTTCTATTTAAGAAAGGGTCTATTCAGGGGAAGGTTGTTTTTGTTTTCCTATCTATAAATATCTCCCGGCGCTCCGTCCCGAGCCGGCTGCAGGGCTGGGCTGCCCCTCTGCCCCCTCTCCTGGTTCCTCACCCGGCGGATCTGCGATCACCGAGCAGGAATTACGCCGAGCTCTCCTTCAGCTCTTACTCATTTCTCCCTATTGCTCTGTCTGCCTATCGCAGCCGCGGCGCTGGGGAGGTTTTATACCCCATTAAGCCTGATTGACAGTTAAAGTGTCGGGGAGATTTCACTACTGTTCCTGTGAGTGGCTGGCTGCTCTCTCTCCTCCCCCGGAGCCGCTCCCGGAGCGCGGTTCCCGTTCCCCGGCTGCCGCCCTCGATTCGGGGCTGCACCGCAACCCGCACGGAGGGGAAGATCCGCTCCGGGCTGAGCACCGAGGAGATCTCGCTGCCATAGAGCCCCATGCACGGATGGAGACGGCGATAGTGGGAAAGCATCCCACTTTCAGCCCATCTGAACCCAAGCCAAGCTGGTCGTCATCTGTCAGCACCGAGCCATAATATGGACAGCTCGAGGGTGATGCTGGTGTTGCCGGTCAGTGATAAAAGGAGATGAAGTTTCTTCCATCAAACACTGTGTTTTGGAGTGTCAAACACTGTGGCCTTGCAGTGCTTGAAGGGAGCTTATCAACAGGAGGGAGAGTGACTTTATGCATGGTCTGATAGCGAAAGGACAAGGGGGAATGGCTTTAAGCTGTAAGATTTAGGTTAGACAATAGGAAGGAAGTTCATTAGGGCCTCACTACCTCACTCTGAGCACCCTGGACACATTCAAGGTGATGTTGGATGGGCCCTGGGCAGCCTGAGCTGGTGGTTGGCAACTCTACCCATGGCAGGAGATTGGAACTGGATGGTCTTTAAGCTCCCCTCCAATCTAAGCCACGCTGTGATTCTGTGATGATTTTTCTCTCCTTTTCCATGACTTCTGTCCAGACAGAAGGGCACAGTTGCAACACAAGGTCTCTGTAGCGCTTTGTGTTGCAACAGGAGAAAGGGCAGATATGTTGCAACTAGGTCCCCGAGTTATTTGTTTGTGCTGTTAAGCATGAGGTGGGTATGTTGCATATTGAGGAGGGTCTAAGTGCACGTTTCATAAAATCACACAATGGCTTTGTTTGGAGGGGACCTTAAATCTGCCATGGGCTGGTTGTCTCCCACCAGATCAGCCCATCCATGGCCTTGGGCACCTCCAGGGATGGAGCATCCATGACTTCTCCAGGCAGCAGTGCCAGGGCCTCTCCAACTTTGAGCTCAGGGCTGCTCACCCCACGTTACCAGTTGTTGTAATCTGAATTTGAACGTTTACAGGATGCCAGGAGATGCTCAGCGATGTCAGCTTCACGCTGCCGCTCCAGTCGTGCTGGTTTTGGTGACCGTGCTGTTAATAAGAACGTGCCAAAATGAAGCCAGCCCCACAGACATGAATCTACATCCACTATCCTGGGAAGCCATCTAGTGGTAAAAACTAGAATCACTGAAAAATCATGGAAGGGTTGGAGCTGGAAGGAACCCCAAAGGCCATCAGGTCCAAGCCCTGCACTGAACAGGGACACCCACAGCCCCATCAGTGCTCAGAGCCCCATTCCGTGACCTTGGGTGTCTGCACCACCTCTATGGGCAGTCTTTGCAGTGCCTCACTGCCCTCATTGTAAAACACTTATTATGTCTCATCTAAATCTCCCTTCTTTTAGTTGGAAACCATTTCCCCTTGTCCTATCACAACAGACCCTGCTAAAGACTCTGTCTCCTTCCTCGTAGCCCTTCCTCAGACACTGAAAGGATCCAAATGATGAAACTGAAGGATGTTCTCAAGCTTAATTTCCCCTACAGTGACTAAAGGACCATGGCAATGCAACTGCATGAGTCTAAAAGCACACAGGCAGTGAATCTGTATTACACAGCCAATAGCAGTGAGCTAGGAAGCCAGATCCCTTTGAAAATAAGCCTGACTTTATGCTTCATTACCAAGCACGTTCTTAAAACGACAGCTCAAAGCAGCCATGTGGTTCAAGGGTTATTTGGTGGCAAAAATAACGACTGGATTTTTGGTGCTACCCACATTCAAACTTGTATCAACTTCAACACCGCTAAAACTTCCACAAAGGTCTCCAGAAAAAAAGTAAGATTAAGAGAGAAGCTTGCAGAGTTCTTACCTTTAAATGCCAGTTTTCCTTTCATTAAGGAAGTCAAACGGTGGTCACAGCCTCACCATATGGGACCAGGAGAGAGGCTTCTAGGGAGAAGAAGTTGAGCCATTGCAACTGCAGTCTGCGGAGACTGTTCAAAACCAGGTATCCTCTAACAGAGCTGCATCTGAAATAACCAGAGCTGTGAGAATTTCCATGGCTGCTTGGCAGCACTGAGCACCTCTGTGTGTTTTTACAGTTAGAAATGGAGCTGGGGGAGGCACTTGGCATTACAGCTTTCCTCTCAGTCCAGAAACTCTGAAGGGGAGAGAGAAATTACACAGAGAGCGCAGTGTCTGGCTTAAACGGGAATGACTCAGTGTCTGGACTGGTAACAAATATAACAACTTTCGGTATAGGAATAAGAAGCAGTGTTAAAAATGAAGGGATATGAAGTTCAAGCAAGCCTGATGTTTTGATTCTTTCAAACATTCACAAGTCCTTTAATGCCAGTGGAACCAGCCCTGTTCCCCATTAAATAACATTCTGAAAAGTATTAAAAGTGGCTGGTTGGTTGTTGTTTTTTTTCCCCATTCATTATGGATGAATGTTGTGCAAATGTGCATCTGGAGCCAAAAGACACAGCTTCAAAATGAAGCATTTTGATTTTCCTAACGTCACCTTCAGATCTCGGTGAACCTATGAACTCTTTCACTGTTCTCCTGCTTTGCTCTGCATTCACTCCCAAGCAGTTGCAAACCAGAAGCTCAAACACTGCGCAATGAGAGCAAGAATTGGAGGTAATGCAACAAAACTGGAGTTAGTGCTTCTTGTCTGCAATAAACCTGGTGAAATATGAGCAAGTCATTTTGAAATTCACCAAACTGGAGTGAAAAATCAGATAGCTTTAAATGCTGCATGTACCGAGTTCTGCATGTACTGAGAACAGGTGAGATTTGTCCCCTTGAATTGCTGTTCCATTCTGAAAAGTGGCAAAAGAGTAATCTGGGATTTCACTTCATTACTGCCTAGTAACCATGACAGGCTGTTTGGCATAAGGTCTTTTTCCAGACCATCTCCTCTACAAAATCCAACATTCATCTCTTTTTTAGTGCAACCCAAACCACGCTTTCATTTAGGTTTGACCACTCAAATTGCTTTCAGTCAATGTCTTGGTACGTACCTTGGTTGGTGAAAATGAGGGTCTGTCCCATCACAGCAGTTGTTCCTGATGATCTCTTCCATGTTCCTACTCAGGAGTCCTTCCCCATTGCAGTGCAGCTTTCCATAAGCAGGCCTGCTAATGTTGCAGAATTGCATTAGTTGCTGACGCCATCGCTTAGTGCCAGAATTAATGTTGCATTTCAGATAGTGCACAGCACTGAACTATTTGTTTTGTGAGCATTCGCTCCCCACAGTGTATAAAAACAGCACAACCACTCGGGATGAGCCATTTCCAGGGCATTTTAAACTGAGTTTGGTTCCATTTTGCACAAGAAGGTGGTCGTGTAGCACATCTCACCGGTAACTCACTTCGTTTCTACTTCTGTTTGTCAGTGTTTGGGTCTGTGCTTCTTAACAGAAGCGTTGGGCTGTAATGCACTTCGATGAATCTGCTGTGAATTATTAGGTTGAAATGACTCATTCCTGGGACCATAGCTCAAAAGATGCATTCATGACAACCCAGCCCATGGCAGGGGTTGGAAATGGATGGGCTTTAAAGTCCCCTCCAGCCTAAGCCACTCTATGATTTTATGTTTTCTGAATACTTACTTAAGCACGAGTGCCTAATTGCAACAGCACCAGCTTAAAATGAAACCTGCAGTTCATATTTAGGTAAGCTAATTTAAAGGCAGGTTAGCAGCCTGCAGTAATTGAAACACAGCTTTCAGGTTGCAGTGATGTGTGCTAGCACTCTCAATGAGACTCATAGGAACATAGTTCTCCTTACTTCCCTACTCCTGAAGGAATAAACAGTGTTGAAAAAGCAACTTCTACCTGCACATTTCCATAAGGAAAGGTCCATTTTTGCAGAACGAACTTTTCCGGCTCTATAAAGAGGCCCAGGGAAGCCTTAAACATGGAAATATCTTAAATATATAAAATCTGCATTACTGCAGTGTCCAGTAGTACCGGTTCTTTACATCCATGCAGGTTCTTAAGCACGGACAATCCATCACAGGCACAGATTAAAACTAAGCCTCTTTGTAAAAATGAAACTCCTTGGCCAAGATGATCTGGTTTTTGTTATATGAAGTACTGCTGTCAGATTTGGATAAAGCAAGAGCTGTATTTTTGTGCTTCTTGATTTCATTTTTCCCTTGAGTTCACATTTTCCATTTGAAATGTGTCCCAGTGGTCCTATGATTTCACGCTGTCCTTCTATACGCTATTAAGTATTAAAAGGCTGATATTGTTGCATTTTAAGTGGAGTTTTGCCATGGACTAAGCTCATAGGGACCAGGTTTCTGTTCAGCTTCCAGCCTTGACAGAGAGCAGTCTGTATCCTGCCTCGTGTGAAAACCTACACTTGGAAATCTGACTGCTTTCCCAGGGTCTCACAGCAGATCAGTATCATGAATAAAGATACAGCAAGCCCTTTACTGAGTGAGCCTAAGTTTGAGATAGAAGAACCGCAGACTCAATCATTATGGTTGGAAAAGACCTCTAGGATCAAGTCCAACTGTCCACCCACTACCACTATTGTCCATGAAAGCATGCTCCTAATAGACCCATAGAATCATTAAGGTTGGAAAAGACTTCTAAGATCATCCAGATGACATAGCCTTTCTAAATTTGATATGCATAAAAACAAATGCCTTTATAAGAAGAAGAACATTCAAAGTGCTTGTAGGTGCTATCAGGAATTCAGAGAAAGAAATGCAACTTCAAGGATGTTTTTGCACTGTCTGTCTTTTTTCTCACCTTGGTTTAATTAGAAGCCAAATCCATCTCGGACTATTAGCTGGTGTCTTCATATTGAAAGACAGAACAGGGAGAAATATCACATGTTGGCAGGAATCATAGAATTATCAAAGAACCATAGAATGGCTTAGGTTGGAGGGGACCCTAAGGATCATCCAGTTCCAAACTCCTGCCATGGGCTGGTTGACCCCTACAAGAGGCTGCCCCGACGTCCAGGAATGGAGTGGCTGTGTAATGTTAAACTGATTCACTCATCTAACATTTTGTTTTGTACATTCACCTCACCTTTACATCACTCAAAACTTGCCAGATCCTCTCATTAATCCCTCAGTCCTGACAAAACCTCTAACACACAAGAAGTGGTGAAGAATTAAGCCCTTAAGGCAATTAAAATCAGAGAAGGAGTTTATTGTTTCAATGGTCTGAAGTGAAATCTGACTAAACCAACGTGATGTGGATTTGGACAAAAACTGAACAGTAGGTTTATTCTTGAGAAAAATTGCACTGGAAGCCTGTAAAGTAGCTGAGGGATAAGTTTGTAGATGAAATCTTCCCCAAGTCCTTATGAACAATGCCTTCTTTAAACATTCTCATTAAAAGTGGTTATAATTTCTTTCTAAAGCCAGTGGTTCACTAGAACATATGAGGAAGAAAATAAGCACCAGTGGAAAACGTTTTTGCTTGGAAGGTGAGAACAGATCAGCTTTAGGAATATGGGGAAATAAGATCACATCACAAATCAGATGATGGGAAAATAATATCTCTAGAGTGATACAGCTGGGCTGAGACGAAAGGCACGGTGTGATGACACTGTGTTCATTCAGACATTCAGAATCATAGAATCATAGAATGGTTTGGGCTGGAAGCCACCCCAAGGATCATCAAATTCTAACCCTGGTTCCACAGGCAGGGCTACCAACCTCCATATCTAATACCAGAATCATAGAATGTTTTAGGTTGGAGGTGACCTTAAAGATCACCTACTTTCACCCCCTGCCCCCAAAGCAACCAGTCCCAGAGTCCATAAATAACTCTTTGTAGGATGCCCACTGCTCCTCCACTCTCTCTAATGGTTGGCTGCTGCTCTGAAAGTCATAACTTAGACGTTATTAATTTTAGGATAGATTAGTTAAATCCATTACATATTTCCTTCCAGAAATTAATTTTTGCTTTAGTTTATGGCTTTATTTGTCCATTTAAATCATTAGAGTTGACATATCTCCACAGGTCTGGATGGCTAAGTAGGTGGGGGGGCTAAGTTAAGCGTGCTGCACCTCACAGTGATGGAAGGGATCAATGAATACTGAGCTTAGTCAAATAACATCGGTTAGTTTTGGAAGGATGCATACTGTGATCATGTTCCAGGCCCACTGAATTAAGCTGAGAATTCTGCTTATGACTTTATGACTTTCTTATATGGATTTATTATGCTTAGCACCTTCATTTTATTTTATTTTATTTTGAGGATTTTGAGCTGCATAGTTCAAATAGCTGTGCTTGTTGAATTCCACCAAAGTTAAATCAGACCTATTCACATAAGAATGCAGTCTAGTCACTCTTATCATCCAGTTGTTTCTCTCTTATGACTCAATCTGTTTACCCTCAATCCGCATAGCTAAAGATTTCTTCAGCCTACTGACTTATTCATATAAAGATTTCTCCCTCTTTCCTTTAAGTAGAGACATACATTGTACAAATGAGATTTCTTCTAGATAGGTATATTCCATCTTCTTCTTTCATGGGTATAAGAACAGCTAGAAATGACTCCATTTTTTAGTCAAGAACCCATATTCTGAGGGAATACCACCATAGAAGTTAGACATCTCTGGTCCCTACAGGCCACCAAGGTCTTCTCTGGGGAACCCTAGTTCCAGTACTTCTAGAGCTTCCAGTACTCCGAGAGCACTCCTCAGTGTGTTCTAGGATATCCTGGATCCTTTCATGTGTGCCTAGAGGCCCCCTAGAATATTCTAGGGTGCCTACAAGACTCCTGGAGCTGTCCAGCATGCTCTAGGATGAACTGGAGCTTCCCCAGTATGTTCTAAAGGTCTCCAAGGTCACCCCAGTGTACTCAAGGGCACCCTGAAATACTCCCAGAGCTTCTTGGTGTGCTCTACAGTGCCTCATAATGGCAGTGAGTGAATGAATGAACAAACAGGTTGTTCAGACCCATAGAGCAGAACACAGATAAACCAGATGAAAACTAAAGTCCTCTTGCAACTTGGGGATACATAGAGAAGTGACATATCTTGAGTGTGCGTACTGCAGAAATTACTTTGCCATGCTACACAAAGCTGTAATAGCTGGCATTGCCGGATGTTTGTATGTTGCCAGCATCCGGCGGCCTGATCTGTAGGTGGAGGGTGGAGGAATTTAGGTATGCAAATGACTTCTCTGTTGGGTCAGTCTGAAGGATATAAATATTGACAGAATCGTATCAAACAGTTCACTACAAAATCACCCTCGCCAAAGAAAAATGGAATTATTTTATGCTCTGACGTTAATAGCAGGAATTCTCCTTGCTTTTCTATTATGGGTTCTAATTGAAGCTTCTTATCATTCCTTCAAGACAAAAACTCCTGAAGTTGACCAGCCATCAAAGCTCAGCTTCTATAATTGGCTTTTCACTATGATTGAAAATCTGGTGAGTTTATCGTGCTCTGTGATATTGTCATTTTCAAGAAAGGGAAAATGTGAGTAGAACTATGGACATAGCATCTAAATATTGCAGCTGTGAGTAATGGGAATCGTATGGTAACACATGTTTGGTATTTTAATACTGTCCATAAAAAGCAGCCTACATGAGGTGAGCTCTTTTAAATAGTGAGATTTGTATGTTTGCACTGCAATTGTAACTTGATTGCCTTTTATAATGAAAATGATTGGTCCTGTGTGAAACAGAAGGGCTGTAGACTGATAAATGAACCTTCTGTATCCCAGGGCACTTTGATCTATTTGAGGCGATTTCCTAAATTTTTATCTACCTGAAGAAATTGTTGTACTCATGATTCTGTTCTTATTTTTGCAGGGACTAAACTACTGTGCCTTGATGAATTAGCATAAAATCATGTATATTGGAGGTCATCTAATCATAGAATCATAGAATCCTTAGAGTTGGAAGGGACCCTAAAAGCCATCTATTCCAATTCCTTGCACTGAGCAGAGATAGCCACAGCTCCATCAGTTGCTCAGAGCCCCTCCAGCATGATCTGGGGTGTCTGCAGGGATGGGGCACCACTGCCTCTCTGGGCAGCCTGTGCCAGTTCCTCACCACCTTCACTGTAAAAGACCTTTTATTTATATCCAACCTAAATCTCCCTTCTTGTAGTTGGGAACCATTTCCTATCAACACAGATACTGCTGAAGAGTCTGTCCTCTCATTTCTTACAGCCTCTTTAGATACCCGCAGGATGCTTCAAGCTCTCCCCAGAGCTTTCCCTTCTCCAGGCTGCACAGGCACTTGTACTTGTAAACTAGACTCTGCTATATGCACTGCCAGCAGAGTAAACAACAGCTCTTGCCCAAGACATTTTCAAAGAATACAAGGCAAGATCAGCCTAAGCCTTATCACATGTTTGTTAGATATCATTATGGCTGGACTTGACTTATGGTCAGACTTGGTGAACTTACAGGTCTCTTCCAACCTAAAAGATTCTATGATTCTATATCAAATGGAAGCCTGTAGGAAAAACTGATTTCATCAGTGTTTTCATGGGGTTCATTTCAAGCAAGCAGCAGTGTTCTGTCATCCTCAGGTTATACGTAATGTACAGTAATCCTGAAAAGTCATTTGGGATGATACAATCAAAGACTTACATGGGTTGCTTGAACTTATATGCTTTCACCAAGCCAGGCCTCTCAGTCTCAAATGGCTTACGCCATGTGTACTTACCTACTCTGCCTGGTGTGAAAGAATTGCTGTCCTTACGCACTTCAGACTGCTCTTCATGTCAAGCTATATATAAACACAATACAATCAAATGACTGAATGTTATTAGGTCCTCTATGTTTCTGTACTTGGTTTGATGAAAGGATTCTTTCAGATGACTCTCTTTACTGAAGTTGCTTCTACAATCTGGTTTCAGCTGGGACAGAGTTGATTCTCTTCATAGTGTCTGGTATGATGCTATTCTTTGGCTTTAGAAGAACAATGTTGACAGCACGTTGATGTTTTAGCTGTTGCTGAGCGGTGCTGCACAGAGTCAAGGATGTTTCAGTTTTTCAGCTTCTCATACTGTTCCACTAGTGAGGCAGCTGGGGGTCCCACAAAGCTGGGAGGGGACAGAACCAGAGTAGCTGCCCCAAACTGGCCAAAGTGGTTTTCCATACCCTATGATATAGTGAGAAAAACTATAAAACTAAGGGGAGCTGATCTGGGGGGCAGCAGTTGCCTGGGGACTGGCCGGGCATTGGTTAACGAGTGGTGAGGAACTGCTTTGTGCATCACTTGTCCCACTCCTGCTGTCAGTGAAGGTCACTAACTCTGACCCATTTGGCAGGTGGTTGTACCCGAGTGTGTGTTGCTTCACTACGCAACAACTGGGTTATAATGTAAAGTTTAACTTTGCTCCACATTGGGAAAGAAACTGACTAATCTGTATGATGAAAGCTTATTCAAAGTTTACACTGATATCCTCAGTTATTCTTCGAACCACCAATTTCAATGTATTTTATTATCACATTTTCTAGAGAAAGGTGGGGAAAAAAGGCCTCAATTCACACCAGATAAGGTTTAGATCAGATAGCAGGAAGAACTGAGTCACAGAATGGTTGGGCATTGCAATGGGCTGCCCACAGAGGTACTGGGGTCCCTGTCCCCGGAGGTACATAGGAGCAGTGTGGATGTGGCACTAACACACGTGGTTTAGTGACTGACCAGATATGGTTTCTTACAAAGCACAATATGCTCTGTGCACTGTGCATGTGCAATGAGATTATTCTGCTAGTTCTGATGAATGTTGCTGTTGTTGTGCTAGTGACATCTCCTTTTGTGCTCCCTGCAATGCATGTTGCAAGAAAGGCCTCTTTCTTATTGTAGCACAGCACAGACTTCTGCCCCTATATTGAACTTATTTGAGGCATCCCTTAGATGGATCAGCAGTTAAGCATCTATTGTCTAGAGCAGAGGTGTCACACATATGATGCTCCAGCTGCACCTGTGTGCTTTCTTGAAGAAATCAATGAAAATCTCAGAAAGAAGAGAGAAAGCCTACCAGCTCACAACATAGCTTCTGTGCTAACCCATCCCTACTGATCTGCATTCAGACTGTGCATATCGTACTGTGATATAAAGCTCTGATCAATATTTCGGTTGGCAAAGCATAATGCTTCAAGGTAAGTAAGAGAAAGTGACTGTCAGACGGACCCTTCAGGTCCAAATAAAGTGCTTTTTGCCATTTCTTATGTGATTTCTTAATTAGTTTAAAAGTAGAAATCAGGTCACTGTATGACATTCAACATACAGAGGAATCTGTGCCAGAATTTAGGCATTTGAGCAAATAGTTTTCCAAATTATTGCATACTGATCTGGGTTGTGTAATACATTCATCCACTGATACAATCATATGAATCCAGGAATAGCCATACCTCCTGTTTTCTGGGTGTCCTGTTACTGCTTCTGAAATATTTTGTAATTACTGATCAAGAAAATGTTTTTCGATGGAAAATGGAATAACATACTAAATTCCCCATTCTTCTTTAGGACAGTTCTTTTCCTTAAAACTGAAGATGTGTCTGTGATGCCAGGAGCTCCTAGGAGAAGGAAAGGAAAGAGGATATTTACATAGAATGTTCTGATACCAAGTTTATCACATGTAGCATTATTGTGTGTCATTTGAAGGCTCTACTAAAAAAACAGGGATGTTAGAAAGTTAAATAATTAGTGCAGCAATTGTTTTAACTTCAACCACCCCAAAATCATCCCTTCAACAAAAAACAGAAGTCAGAAACATCAAGTTACAAAAGCATAGCTGGCCATTAGTTGATGAGGCATTGATCCACTACATACATGTGTAACTCCGTTGCTCAGAAGAGAACAACACAATTTGCAAACTGCTTGTTATGACTACCATCATTCCAGAAGAATGAATTGTATTAGTTGGTAATGGTAATTAAGTCATCATTTAATAGGAAAAGAAGTATTGTCCCTAGCAGGAAATGCATCACTTAGAAACCATGCTCAAAATAAAGGGGGATTCCAATGTGATCCTCAGGCTATCTATCTCAATTATCAGTAATTGAATGGCTGTGGATAAGAAGATGTTTCTACACACTTAACAAACATACTCTGTCTTCAGAGTATCTATTTTCCCTACTGGATTTAAGAAACTGGCTGAAGAGCCATTTCCTGAATACCTGTGGGATCTTGATAAAGGTAATGGTTTCACAGATGGAGAAGGAGATAAGGTTCAGAACCATTCTCCCCACTGTCTTTGAAGCAGCATTTCATTACTGATTACAAGCATCACTGATTTTCTTAAACCTCATTGTCACTGACCCTGTGGCTGGAGATGATCAAAGACCATTGAGTTACTGCCATGGTTGGGAGGTTTCTATCTCACCTTACCTTCAATCCTTCAGCTGAGGCATCTGAAGTGGACAGTCTCCCTTTATAATCAATGGTGATGAGCAGATATTTCCAGAGCATAGCTTAATATAGCTGAAGTTAGAACTGTCCTCTAGAGATGCCTCTTTCTCTCCATGGACCAGAAAAGGAGGCTCAGGCCTCACGACACCTAAATTGCACACCTAAACAAATTGTTGATGTCATGTGTGATAAAACTAGATTACAGAAATAAGAAGGGATTTATATGGGACATTCAATGGAACAAGTATTGCAACATTCTTCTGAAAACAGTGTTAACTCAGACCACAAGGATGTATGTTTTCACTTTAGCAACTGAAATCACAGAGCTTTTTAAATGAAAATCCTGTAAGTGGGCAGCACCCAATGCAATTCTCCTAAATACAACAGAAAAATGTTTAAATTTCTGTTTAAATACACAGAAAAAGGCACTTGTGGCATCCTGTGGTCCCAACAGAGTGGAGAGGCTTGGATTTTCTATTCTAATGTCCTATTTTTCCTGTTATATCTAGGCAAATAAATTAGCACGTTTGGGTATCTGTAAGAAGCACATACTTATAAGGATGTTTTCTAATGGACTGATAGCATGGAAGTCTTCAGAGCTCCTCATAAAGGATCTGCACTTTGGTGAGGTGCCAGTGAGGATCTACCTCCCAAGATCACCATCTGCCAGCAATCGGAGGGGAGTCATCTTGTTCCATGGAGGATGTGGGATGTACGGAAGCATAAGTAAGCAACTGAAAGAGAAGAAGTGGTTTTTATCGTTATCTTTTACACTACTTATGATCATTAACTATATATTTTTAAGAATTATTTTGAACCTAAGAAGTGATGGAAACTTTACTTGGGTAACCGAGAGATGGAATGCAATGCTTGGTTTTACTTTTTCAGTCCTTTCATTTGCCCTTATTCAATATCTAAATTATTCTTTGTAGGATAGAGCCCTATTTATGGCATATATAACCCTTACAGCAAGTGGTGCTGCTAAATTAATGCATCTGTTTTGGTCTGAAAACATGACAGAAGTTATTAACTCTTGCATTCCTCCATTGGATCCCTTCCCCAATGGCAGACAGTGCCTGGTCTTAAATGTGAGCCCAGGGTCCTTTAATTAGCTTGACGTTTTTCAGTTTAATTTATTAGAGAAAGCAGATAATTGCAAACATAATTAAAGAAGCTCCAAAAGATACAAAAACATATTAAAAGCTGTTAGGATTCTGTAATTTAAGGTAGAATCTATTACTGAGCAAATGGCCTTAAACCAAGCCTCTTAAATGTAGTAAAATCTGAATTAAAGTAGAAGAAAAACCCAGTGTGTCTTTAAATACATTGTAAGAGGCATTCTCCTGCCTACTAACTTACAGTGGAATGGTTTTATAGCTCTTTAATGAGATAGTTAAGTGATTATCTCTGCACATCTCAGCTGAGGCCATACGTCACCAAGAAATAAGGGAGTCTATTGCTGCAAGTATTCAAAGACATTAATTCCGTTCATGTTTGTTCTTCAGGAAGCCATGAAAGAATATGCCAGCAATTAGCCAAAAAGTCTGATTCTGTGGTGGTGTCTGTTGGGTAAGTTGAGCTTGAAGAAACTGAGCTCTAAGATAGACTGTCCTTGAATAGACATGTGCAAGCCAGTGTGTGCATGACAACAACATACACCTGAACTGGGTTTATCAGCAACAAAAGCAGTTATTAGGGTGTTTAGATTATTAATCCATTGATTTAATTAAGTGGAATAAAAGGAAAGCAGAAGCAGTGCACTTCAGCGAATGGAGGAGGGTTAACAGAGAAAGTCTGCACTATTGCCTACTCCTTATTCAACCAGTATTCTCCAGCAAACCCACAAGGGCAGAGAATAAAGAGCCGTGGCTACGGAGGTACATCTTGCTCTCATTCACTTTGCTGTGACTTTCTTTCATCTAAGAAAGTACGTCGTTGGTGAAGAACCAAATGAAAAGAGCCTTATGTTATCATCGCTGCCTTGTAGTCCATTTGTCCCATTTAACAAAATAAATGAAATAGTTGTCTGCAGGAAGCTATTTCATCACCACTGCACATTCACTGCGTGGTGTTTTATAACACTGTGTTGTTAAATTGCAGTTATTATATTAAAGTGTAATAATAAGATACAAAACCGTACTCATATATAATAACAAGATGCCATTGATATGATAATATAAAACATAACAGTGACCTCAGGATACAAACAGCAGTAAATGTCTGGGTTTGTATAACGAGGGTGGTGGGATTGAATTACATAAGGCTCTGTGCTCTTAAATTATGTCAGTTAAAGCAATTTACAGACACACACGCCTGAAGAAAGTGCTGTCCTTTATACCTTCCAGGTACCGCTTGTCCCCTGAACACAGGTATCCAACCCAGAGCCTGGACTGTATCAATGCCACCATCCACTTTCTGAAGACTGCAGAAAATCACGGCGTGGATCCCGATCGGATCATTGTGTGTGGGGACAGTGCAGGGGGCACTTTTGCAACTGCAACTTGCCAAGAGTTACAGAACAGAACAGACATCCCAAAGATACGTGCCCAGATCTTGATCTATCCATTTGTCCAAGCCGTGAACCTCAACCTGCCGTCTCACCAGAAGAATGCTTCCTCTGGCTTGCTGTCCCTGGAACGGATGGTCAGTTTCACTCTGATGTACCTGAGGAAGGATTGCTCTTTGACGGGAGATATCTTGGCAGGTTCTCATGTTCCTGAGAGCATGCGTTTGAAATATAGGAAATGGATACATCCAGATCTTATCCCGGAGAAATTTAAACAGGACTACAAGCCACCATTACCCGCCTCGTATATACCCCAGGTCCACGAGGAGATGAAAGAAACGTTTGAGACAAGGTTCTCACCACTCTTAGCAGAAGATGCTGTCATTGGCCGCCTACCTGACACCTGTATTATCACCTGTGAGCACGATGTGCTCAGGGATGATGGGCTGTTGTACAAGAAGCGGCTGGAGGACAACAACGTCAAAGTGACCTGGCACCACATTGAAGATGGCTTCCACGGTGTGCTGTGCTTTCTGGGTTATGGTATTTTCTCTTTCCCCTCAGCAAGTAAAATAATGGATCACATTGTAAACTTTATAAAAGGCTTTTAAAATGTCTCCTTCAATACACTGAACTACTATGCAGAGTGAGTGCATTTCAGTTCATCATTCAGTATCATAAAGTGATAACTTATGATAGTGCGACCTGCTGACTTCTGGCTTTCAGTTGCTCCTACTTGGAAACACAATGTGGTTTCCATCTTCCTTTCTGCTTTTACCCATTAACTGGTATCCTCATTTTCCTTCTTTTTTCTGTTTTAAGAACTTTTGTTCTTTTGTCAAAGAACAAAACCTCACCATTAATACAGCAAAAGACACTTTAGAGACTAGAATTATACAAATGACCACAAACGCACGCACACGGATCATACACACAAAAAGCAGTATGAGAATACAGATAAAATGCTTCCCCTAAAGCCTCTGGAGGATAAAGATTCATTCACAGTCCCTGAAACGAGCAGTGATTGCTACTGATCCATAGACATATGCAGCCCATGGGTTTGGAGCTGGCTGTAAAATCTGAAGTGGGGAATGGAGGGTATTTGCAGATCTCAACTTACAGCACAGTGGGTGGCACAGAAGAGAGCAACAGAAGTCAAAGCAGTTGGAGCTTCCCATGTCAGTACCTGAGAGTGGCAACATGGAAGGGTCTCTTGGCCTTTCAGGGTCCCTTCCAACTCAAACAATTCTACAATTCAATGATTCCAAGTGGATGCTGACAAACATCACTGGATGTCCTCTAAGCTATAATCCATGAAGTTTCTTTCTGAGAGGCATTTGTTAGTATTCAGAGAGACAGACAGAGCACCTTTGTTAACTGATAATTAACAGTTATTAGATGAGAACTTGATGGTAAATGCAGAAGCATCACTAAAACAGCAAGAATAGTTTCTGCTAATGTCCAAAACAATGGGAAAACAATCACCATGGAATCCTTTTGAGTTGCAACATTAGCATAGATTTGTTATTTAGGACAGGTCCACATTTATAAACACAGATGCCTGGCTGAGTGCCAGAGCATGTCAAAAGAGCTGGCCATGCAATGCCTAAGAATTGTAAAACATTTCATCATTCTTATGCAATCGTAGATTAAAGTGTGCAAAGAAGGCAGGGCGTTATCTTTCTTCTCCCCCAGCTGAACTGTGAGTAGGAAGAAAATGCTGGATTAAGTTCTTCTCGCTGTCACCACATTAATTAAAAGTGGTGACACAATGGCACTTACAAACCTCTGGAGCAACCAGTAGTTACTTGTGAATTCTTGTTCTCTGTAAAATGAAATGGTGTTTCTTTGTGCTCCATGGACACAAAGGGAGTTCGGTCCCATTCTTCCTGTTGCTGGTGTTGGTAATTTACTCTTCAAGCAACGAAATTCTTCCAGGAGTAAACAAAGTGATGAAGCTCACAAAGTTGTTCTGATTGAAGATTACAGGATTTGTTTTGATAATAGGACTTGGTGTGAAATTGGCAATTCCTTTGGGTTTCTGACCTCACTATGAAGGTTGGCCTACTATCTGATGTGCTGGTAGCATCAGTTGGGCCAGAAGTGCACCAGGATCTGGTAAGAAAGCTTTCAGTCCTTGGCAATGTCTTTTCTGCCACATCAGTATTGCTATCTGCACAAGAACACTCACGGTTAGCTTGGGGATTTCTCCATGAATTCAGTCAAACCTGGGAATCATTGGCTTATCTTTATTCAGGATCCATTTATTACACGCATGGCATCTTCACAACTGTCCTTCTGTTGATTCTCAAAAGTTTCTGGAATGGAAGTCCCTCCTCCTGGCTGATGTAAGAGAGTTTGGTAACCAAAGTGACCTGAAGCCAAAGTTCAAAGGCCTCCAAAGCACCGCATGTGACGCATTGCCCATTGGTGCCCGGCCTCTCTAAACAACTGACTTTGCATTTGAGCATCATGGGCACTCGTTTCTATCATCCTGCACACAGCACAAAAATAAGGGAACAAACATTCACACAAAGATTCAAGAAATCAACAGAAGAGCCTCCAAATATCACTTTTGGTGTATGTTTCTCAAATCACCCGAAACCCCCCAAAGATGGCTGAATCCACACAGGCTGTGGCCATCTCCTGTAAGGATTAACCACCTTACCCCATTCTCCTAAGTAAACCTGATAATAGAATTTCCCAATCTCATTGCCTCACTTAAAACAATAACAATTTTCCTCCACAATATCCAAGATTCTTATCATCACCGCTGAACTCCTGCACATTTAAGACTCAAGACTTTTGTCTTGGCTTTTTTCCACTTGGCTTTTTTCCACTACTTGATCACAGTGCTGCGTGAGCCCAAACGTGGCAAAGACATGGATAGAGGGGAACGTTCTGTACTTCTTGGTAAGCAAATAGCACTAATAAAGCTTTTGAACCATGGTGTTGTCTAACAAGTGCAGACTACAGACTATTGGCTTGTAATGTTCTTAATCCTCTTTGTTACTCTACTACTTTGAAATGACCACATGACTGATAATGAACTTGTGCAATGTTTTTGTTTGTTTGTTTGTTTGTTTTAAGTTGGTCTGTTTGTTTGTTTTTTCTTCCACATTAAATATCACAACAGCATCTTTGTGGTTCTTGGAAAAGCCTCTCAAATATGCCAATATGAAATACTCTAAAATGTCTCCTCTGCTGCTTCCCCGCCTCCAGTTATTGCATTGAGCAAATTGAACTGTAACACTCCTCTACCCAAACAATGGGTTCCCTGCTATACAGCCTCTTACCCCATGCCATGTTGGTGTTCAGCAGAGTCCTTTCCATTTTGAAACCCACTTACTCTGCTTGATTTCCAAAGCTTTCTGAACAGAGAGCTAAAGAAGTCCCTACAATTCTACCTTGTACGTTACATGTTATGAGATGACCACCTCATCCAATGCAGTGTGTGTTATGCTTCAGGTCTGTTCAGCAATCCATACGTATTTTCATCATCTGGGCTGTCATCATTTGACCACTGTTCAATCTCTGCACTGGTCCAATATTGAGATTTTTCCATGGTCTTTATCTGCAGGTCTCGATGTAACACAAATATTAATAGGTTTATAATATCTGCAGTATTAATCTGTATTGAGGGTTATAGCCATGGTGGTGCAGATGGGTAACCAGAGAAGAGCAAGCACAGAAATAATATGTTCCTTTTTCAGTAGTGACTCCAATGTTTCCTAAAATCTAGAAAGCAGAACGATCTCATTGTCCCCAGGGAACCTCCTGTCTTCTAATTCGATTAATTATAGATCTGCTACATGCCTTACACTCTTAAGCTAGAATGCTTGTCCACACAAATACCTCATATGTTCACATGAACTCGTTCATATAAATGTTATACGATAATTTCATAGCTTTGGAAATTTAAATCTCTTTAAATATTTTTCTGCTTTCTAGGGAAACACAGCAAAATTGTGACTATCCTCTTTGTATTCAGAGACTTTCTGACAGCGCACTCCTCTCACTGTCCACGTTTAAGAACTTAAATGCAAGCACAAAGTTGCAATGTGCCCACAGAATTATGCACACAAATGCCTTTGGAGGCATGGAGTCATGTCAAGGAGTCATGCATGCAAGGAAGTACTGATGGATACAAGCAGGCACACATAGATCTGAGCTTGTCAGTGCTTTGTATCCAAGCTTACAGACAACGGCAGTAGGTGCTGCTGAGGGTTTCACTCGGCTCATTCAGCTTCCCAGCACCAGATGGCTCTCATGCTCCACAGACCTCAAGCAGCACCTTCTGCATGAGCCCTTTCCCAGCACCTGAGCTGAGGCATCCACTCCCATCTGGTGTGTCATGCAATCAGAGAATCATTAAGGCTGGAAAGACCACTAAGGTCATCACGTCCAACCACCTACCCATGCCTGTGACTGCTCTGGACCCTCAGTGCAACATCTATCCTTCAGCATCTCTACAGGCAGTGACTCCACCACCTCCTTTGGCCAGCAACAAGGACCATAAAGATCACCAAATCCAACCATTAACCCACCCCACCATGCACTCACTATGTCCCCATGGTTTACATGGTGGAAAGCACCCCAGCTGCAGTGATGCCTTTCTCTTCATCTGTTTTTTTCTCCATGGATTTTATCAGTGCTTGTCGGTGCCTCAAGTGTTAAGTATTGCCCTGTGTATCTCTGTGTACCCAAGAAAAAACATTTCCCAATTTCCCTATTTACCCAACCGCTTTGTCTCTTTTCCTGCTGCTCTCCAGACTTCACGTGGATGCTCTAACAGTGACGTTGGGCTGCTGTGACATCCAGACCCAGTTAACACGTCCAAAAGAGTCCAAGACTTACATTAAAGTGACTTCCATAAGGACAGGCACCAAAGAGGTTTGAAATCAGCTGAACAGTGGTGTAAGAACCTTAGAACAATGGTTCCTTCTCAGGTGTTGCCAGAGGGGCCACATCTGATAGGCATGGTTAGACCACGCCTGTCATTGGGACCAACGCAACTCCAACAAAGCTGATTAATTGCTTTCACTATTAAAAACTAAAGAAGGGAGCTGCAACCAAGTTTTGTGTAATGCTCTTTCCTAATGCTCTTGTCCAAGCTGTGAGAAAGCCAATCTGCATGTCAGACTTGACAAGTTTGAATTTCCTGCTTTCATTTCCCAAGAGTGTCCCAATCTCCAGGCTATGGGAGATGTGCCTTTCACCAGCAGCCCTTATCGAGCTGGGTGACACAGCTGCCATAAGAAAGGATAAACAAACAGGAACCGAACCAACCCTCTGGCAAAGGGAGAGATTGGGAATGGGATGTTGGGAAATTAAGTCTAAGAGGAGTTGTTGGATAACGTGAACAGTTTGGGGAGATGAAGCAGAACGTGGAATAAACTTCTTAGTGAGTCCTCAGGCTTAAGTTTCCTCTTGTTTATTCTAACCAATGAACAACAGTTTCTGAAGTCAGGAATTAAATGTGAGTGGTTATTTCCTCCTGTGCAGGTCACAACCGTGCATTCAAAAGCTTTTGGGACCTTGAAGTGTATCTTAACATGAAACCTGTCTCTTATACTCTCTTTTGGAAGGAGAAACTTAATGCATTTGTTTCATCCATACCACAACATTGCAGAGGGAGAATCTGTTGCATTCAGTTTGGTGTAGAGGCAGTGTTCCCAAATGACACCATAGGAGCTGAAAGGGCTTTGCTTTACTGACTTTTGGGGGGTTAAATCTTTGCAGTAATGATTTGTGTTCCAGGGAATACAAGCATGCTCACGAGGAAGGCACATACAGAATGCAATATTCTGCTGGTGTCCAAGACTTGCTTCTAGTCCTGAAGCCATCAAGTCCAAGTGTTCTCACCACCTGCAGTTACATTTATACCTGGAAAGACATTTGTAAGCAATGTATTCATGACACAGAGTGCAGAACCCTGAGGCTCAACCAAGAGGCTGCTGAAAAAGGCACTGAACAACCAAGCATAGCAAGGGGGACAGGCATTCATGTGATGGAGAAAAGATATGCAGGAGGAACAAAGCACTGATGCTTCAGAATGCAACTGCTCCTAGTTCTGCTAGACTCAAAGATGTCACTGTGTACCATGTATAATATCAGCCAGTCAATCAAGTCCCATCCCAAAGAGCAACTCAGCTTTGAGCTGGAGGTGAGGAGCCCAGACAGCCACAAAGAAGGGAGCTACTGTGAATGGGTTTGTTGCGTAGTTCAGAGACTCTAATTCTGAATTACTCTCATATTCATCCCTGCAAAAAGCACGTAGGCTAATCCTCATTCGAAACTCCTGTGAGATTTAATTCAGAGCTTTGGTTGACTCTGGGATACAGGATACTCTGTTCGGCCTTTGTGAATGAGACACATTAGGAAATACAGTAAGATTACGCTGATCTGAAATTTGAGAGTTCCTAACAATGCTTCTATCTGCCTAGAAATGACTCGCATGCTATTAGCTATTGCCTTGCACTTCCAGAAATTAATCTTCTAAGTGCTACATATCATGTGCAGTTACATACCAAGTGCTGGCTGAGCTCTGCAGTGTGAGAGCAACACCTTGGGTTGGATTGGGCAGGGTTTGGAAAACAGGAAACTGAATGAAAAGTGGTAGTGGTGGTAGCTGGGCAGTTGGATGATCTCAGACGTCTTTTCCAACTGGATGATTCTATCCTTCTCTATACCTCCTCACACAAAGCTGTCATACATCGTTTACTGCCATTCACCACAGCACGGCCCAAATCCAGTGTTAACAAAAATCAGCCCAACGCTGTTGGCTTCAGCAGATGATGATGCTTTTACCACCTCAGTGTCCTTCAGAACTGATGCTGTCAGACATTCACAGAGTTCAATATTGCCAATGGAATCATCTCTGCTTTTTAACAGCTGTGATTTGTTTTTTCTTCCGGCCTGTGTGTCAGCTGCTCCATTATTATTATTATTTTAGCAATAATGTAAGTCTATTTGAATGCTCTCAAGAAAAAAACATAGCAGTCCTACATAAAAACCAACATTAAATACTATCCTTGTTTTATAAAGACTTCATTCTAAGCTGAAAGAACAGGAATAAGGTAAATACATTCTCGATACAGGTGTATGTGTATAGATATATAAGCAAACATTCATGCGACCAGCACTAAATAAAAGGTGAGGAGGAACATCTGCAATGCTGAAACCTGGATTTCACCAGGGGTCTGAGGAAGGAGGATGTGGGGGCACAAGAAATCAAGAAATCAAACAGCTCTGAAGGCGATTACTAAGAAATCCTGTTCCACATGAACTCAGAAATAAGACAGGCTTGATTGTATTCAAGCAATAGAGGGAGACGTAATAAGTTTTTATCTCCTTGTAACACTGATGATACGTCAAGCACATATGGTAATGGGCACAGAACCAAAGCATGTTAGCTGTAAATACGAAAAACTGCTTATGCAAGCCTCCCTCGTGACTAATTGTTACTGTCTATCTAATTGTATGGTTTGATTGCCACATGTTTTCACCTTCCTATTGGGATTTTTAAAAGCTGGATGATGGGATACCGAAGGGAATTGCCAAACCTGTGCCTTTACCTTCAGAAATACTGCAAAAGTTGGAGGGGGAAGGAGGGCACTGCTGCTTCTTCCATTTGACTCCTAACGCAGCAGCAAGATGACACTTCTCTTCACCATTTTTCTTCTTTTGGTTCTATTTGTGGCAACTGCTTTTTACTATGAACACCCCAAGGCAACAATCCCACCTGGATTTAGTGAGCGCAAGAAGCTTTATGCTTTTCATTACATCATGAACTTTGGTTTCGGGCTGGTAAGTACACTTTGCTTAAAGCTGCATTTTTAACTTGATTTCTGATAGAAGAATAAGGGATCGATGAAATGCTTTAGAATCAGCATGTATCAAGGACAGAGCTGGACTTACTTGGTGGTGGGAGCAGCACTGTGGATACCTGTGGCTCAGCCCCAATGCTAAAGGAAGCAACATAGAAAAATACGATTCTGTAGACAGCATAATACCTCCTTATTCCCAGTGGCTTAAGTTTTAGCTTTTAAATCATGCAGCCTCAAGCAGTGCTGAAGCTGCTGTATGATATACGTTAAACTTTTGCTCTGCATTACACAGCACTTAAAGAACACGCTGCTGAGCAATGCACTGAGCTCAGCTCTCTCCTACAAATGCACGACTATTTCTGAGCCATCTGAAAGGCAGCTGCTACATTCATCATCTTCCTCCTTCACACTGTCTATGCGATTTCCTATTCTGAGTTGAAAAAGCACTTCTGAGATGGCTAAATCAAGCTTCTTTTAGCCTTATAAATGATGAAAACATCCACTTTCTTTGGGTTGTGCATGACATTTCACTGAAATTCCATGTTCTGTTGTTATTATCTTGTTCTCCTTTCTCCCTGCTGCACTGCTTATTAAGCTTCATTTGAAGTCAGCCATTAAGTTCCTTAGAATGTGACTCAGTGTGTGTGTGCCTCACCCAGGTCTGAACGCTGCTACGATACAAAGCAGTGCAGTAAAACAGGACAGGGATTGAAGTCGCAGGAAGTTTTCTTACACCTACTATGCTACACGTAGAACTCCACCTTTTCAAAGCGCTGTCCACATGCTCTTTTTCCATCTAAGTTTGATCTTTGTGCAGTTTGTATGCAAGAGGCCAAGCTGCAGAATTTAGTAGCTCCCTGGTAACTAATGCAGTTCTCAGCTTCTGATCTTATCATTTTGTATCGTCGGCTGCTGGCCAGTGAGAGGCCAAGGAAAAGCACTGTGCCACATCAGCAGCAGAGAGACAATTAATGTGGAGTCAAACAAAAGTATGAATGCAATAAAATTGGAGTCACAAAGTCATAGAATCATTGAGGTTGGAAAGGCCTCTAAGGTCACCAAGTCCAACCAACAGCACATCCCCACCACTGACCATGTCACTCAATGTGACATCTACCCAAGAGGAGTTTCATTTGCTGCTGTCCAGAGTATCCACATCCTCTCCATGGATGGCAACCCAAAACTGCAGGGAAGATCATAATTTGCTATGGTAGATCAAGACAAAAAGTGCATGTGAAGTCACTGGAGACAAAGCAGTATGATGCAACTGTGCACAAGCTAATAGGTTTTTTGAGCAACTACCTGTATTCACTAATGAGGGTGCACTTCAATAAGGAATGTTTTAATCAAATTTCTTCATTGAAAAAATCTACCCATTCTTTATTTCTCAGTATTGGTTTAGAATTTGATCTATGAGAAGAAAACTGTTAGATTTTAGAGGTAGTCAGAGGACATAGGACAAACTGTCTGGGAAATCTAATTGCAAACAATGAGATGCAAACATGGAGGGGCTGATTACATTACACTACCTACTGTGTTAATAGCTCTCTATGTTCTTGGAACCAATTTCTTCTAGTAATGACTGAGGCAGAAGGGCTGGCACAGTGTGCAACACACGTAACTTCTGTCTGTGTACCTGTGTGAGAAGAAAGGGCTCTAACACTGCGGTTAGCACAGCTGTCACCTCCTTCCCCCAGGCAGCAGAGCCTGCACGCTGCTGCAGGTCTGCTCCTCTGCCCAAGCATGTGTCTGCACTCTACCTCTCATCAGCTTGGGTTCCTCTCTGCCTTTCACACTGCTTTCCTCTTGGAGCACAGCACTGCATTGTGAATGGCTGCTGATGGGCACACACTCAATGCACTGGTGGCAGGGGCTGAGAAGAAAATTGGACTTGAAAGAGACAAAGCAAAAATGCCAATGCTGCTGATTCTTATAGAGCTTCTATTTGCTGTGAGATTTAAAACAACTACCAGATAAAAATGTTGTCTGTACTTTACCAGAAATAGCGATGAAGATTAGATGTCCTGCTCCCAGTACCTGATATTCTTCATAATGGAATGGAATGCAGACACCCAAGGTCAGGCTGGAGGGGCTCTGAGCACTGATGGAGCTGTAGGTGTCCCTTCTCAGTGCAGGGGTTGAGCCTGATGGCCTCTAGGGCTCCCTCCAGCTCAAACCATTCCCTGATATGACATATGTGATAACTGCACTTTGTTGCAATAATCCACAGCAGATACTTAGAGCTAACAGGAGGTGAATGAGGGCAATATAAACAAATGCCAATCTGTATGAAAGCTGATCGAAGTATCACATGTTTAACAGTTGGCTGTCAGACTGCCAGCATTAAGCACAGCAGCTGATATGGGCTCCTCTGTCTTATTTTTTGCATTTCCATGACAAAAGTGATCTCTATAACATACAAACAATGCAGTTAATTACAGGTGTAGCCTTTACTGTTACAAAAGCACTAGTGTGAGGAAAGCGAATACCAGAGTGGAGTGAAGGATTAAAGAAACAATTATTTTCCCATGGTTGTCATGCAGGAGATCAGTAGAAGTAACCAAAAGGAGCATAAAACCAGACCACAAAATGATCCTTCTTGCACATGGGATCAGCTCCTCCAATGGCATAAAATGAGACACCTACACCAACCTTCACAGGACCACATTACTGAACTACTGAGATCTTTAAACACGAAAAACGTTCTTCTAAGGGCTGCTTCAAGGCCTAACAAGTGGAAGTATTGGATAGTGATAGGACAAGGGAGAATGGTTTTAAACTGAGATGGGAGGTTTAGGTTGGATCTTAGGAGGAAGTTTTTCACCCAGAGGGTGGTGACGCACTGGAACATGTTGCCCAAGGAGGCTGTGGGTGCCCCATCCTTGCAGGCATTCAAGGCCAGGCTGGATGTGGCTCTGGGCAGCCTGGGCTGCTGGCTGGTGACCCTGCACACAGCAGGGGGTTGGAAACAGATGGTCCTTGTGGCCCTTTTCAACCCAGGCCATTCTATGATTCTATGATTCTATGAAGTATTTGACACTTCTATCTCCTATTAATAGCTTGAGATTTATTCCATTAATGGGGACTAAGCCAGGATTTCACCACTGCAGAATGAGCTAATCTGTAAAAGATAACTCTGTTACCCAGCATTTCTAACATCTGCACTAATTTGTGGTCTCTTTTCCTTTATTAACAGGCAATATTACTGGAGAAACTTGGTATCATGTCAGAGGTCAGTTTCCTCAGAATTGTAATGGATGGAATACCACCACTAAGTGATAAACGCCTTATTATCAAGGACTTAATCTTTGAAAAGGTTCAAGTGAGATTGTACCAGCCAAAAACATCGACCACTGGCCAAAGGAGAGGAGTCCTCTACTTTCATGGCGGGGTTGGACGGTTTGGAAGCATTCGTAAGTCACGTATATACTGTAACTTACTGTTGCTTACCAAGAAAAAATACAAAACAAAGTCTTCAGAATATTTTCTTCTGACTTACTTTTAAAGCAATTTACCCATTGAAATACGTTTTTATTATTATTCTTTTCTTTAAACAGGGGCCTATGAAAGAACGTGCCGTTATCTTGCTAGGAAAACCAATTCAGTGATTGTGTCTGTTGGGTAAGTAGGGTTAATCCAAGCACACAGCCTTCCTGTCTCCTCCTGGGTTCCTAATTCTTTAATGCATTAGTTCCTCCAAGCCATGCTCCCTGCAAACCACACAGAGCACTCGTATTTAACGACCACACGTGTTTCACGAGCACTAATGACTCTTAGGAAGAATTAGTTCACTAATCCCCACTTGTTAATTTCAAAATAAAATCCATCAGAATAATTTGTAGCTACCATTGGATGAGGACGGTTTTATTTATTTCCTAAAGCCAAACACATAACTTGAAACCAACACTGTGTTAGAAGTGTTAAGTACCTCTGTTGGAAGCACAGCTGCCCAGACTCCTCAGTACTAATCTAAAACATAGATGACAAAAGAGACATTTTCCAAAGGGAGGATAATGCACTGAACCTCTTCCAATGCTAAAAACAGTAAATAAAGATTGCTCTGAAATTAATGTCTCCTACTTATTTCCATGGAAACGACAAGAGATACGAAGAGCACAATAACACAACTTGAGATAGCAAATTTTCAGCTACCAGAGCACTATTTTTCAACATGGTCATCACCCTCAGTAATGCATTCATCAGCAATGAACAAGAGCCTGTGTGCTGTGCTCATCAAAATCTGCACTCATGGAGATAACCACTGTCACTGTCACTGCCCCACCTCCCCCCCACTGTGCTCACATCTGCTGTTCCATCTCCATAAATGTCAATGAATGTCAATGGAATGCCATTTTTCTGCACGGAGGAATTAAATACCACCCCTTTGCTCCATGTGCACAGATTGCCCCTCTGCTGCCACACAGCAGCAAAGTGTAACGGGATATTGGTGGAAGGTTCAACCTCTATTGCCTCCTCACCAACATCTGCATCTGATGTCATCATAAAATAGGAGGCATTCCTTTTGGAGCCGCCCTCATACACCGTAATCAATAATAATTATAATTTCTGTTGCTGTAATTATAGTCTCAGACTATTTTCCCATCCTCACAATGAAATATATGAATGCATGAATGAAAAGACTGCAATAGGTCCGTTCAGTAGATATGACCATGTTGAAACCCTTCTGTTCCTCTGTAGGTATCGCCTCGCTCCTGAGTATCCATATCCAACCCAATTCCAAGACTGCCTCACTGCCACCATACACTTCATGAAGACAGCACAAGATTACGGAGTAGACCCTGCCCGCATTATTGTCTGTGGGGATAGCAGTGGAGGTACACTCACTGCTGCTGTTGCCCAAGCACTGGTGAACAGAAAAGATGTCCCAAAGCTGAGAGCACAAATCTTAATATATCCTTTTCTCCAGGCTGCGGACTTTAATTTGCCTTCTTATCAGCAGAACGCCAGAATTCCTGTTTTGATAAGGGAACGAACCCTCATTCTAGGTTTGAAGTATCTCAATAAAGACTTGTCTGCTCTAAATACGCTACTTGATGGTTCCCATATTTCAGAAAAGGGAAGACAGAAGTACCAGAAATGGCTGAGTGCTGATAACATCCCTCATGAGTTTAAAACAAGAGGCTACAAACCTCCAGGACCACCATCACCATACTCAGAAGAACTCTACGAGCTGGCCAAGCCTTTTCTTGAGCCTTTATTTTCACCACTGCTGTGTGAAGACAGTATCGTGTCCCAGCTTCCTGAGACTTTCATTCTGACCTGCGAATATGATGTGCTTAGAGACGACGGACTGCTGTACAAGAAGCGATTAGAGGATCATGGTATAAAAGTGACCTTGTGCCACCTGGAAGAGGGGTTCCATGGGACAATATTCTTAGCTGCTATTGGTAAGGTGGCGAGATTCCAGTCTGGAATTAAAGGCATGGAAAAGATAATAAAATTTCTAAGATTGATGTAAACCTTCATTATTTGCTTTCCCTTTCCTGATTCCTATCTCTCCCTACTTGCAAAGATTTTTTTTAAGACATTCTCAGTTTTCCTTCTGTTAAAACATCTTCTGAAATTTCTGAATTGGCTCTGCCTGTTTTTTATCAAAGAAACTGATTTTGTGACAGTTTTCACTTCATTTTTACTGACGATTGAAGAAAGACAGCATCACCTGATTTTGCCTACCACCACTTCAAAGTTTTCACCTCTCCTCATAAGAGATTCAGTGCCCGTGACTAATATTTCACAGTGCAGTTTGGCTTAATAAAGTTCTGGTAATACTAATACATAAATTGAGATTGGAGGACAACTTGAGGGAAGTAATGGAGGATGAATCTACAAATTAAATGCACAAGAAGATGGTCAGTGACATATCTGATGAAAGCTGAGTTTGAGACAATCTAAATACCATGCAGTGCTTCCACGCTGTGTGGGTGATGGAGCACCAGTACAGGAACCAAAGAGGCTGTGGGGTCCCCTCCTTGGAGATCTAAACCCACCTGGAAGTGGTGATGGTGCTCTGGGTGGCCCTGCTAGGGCAAGGTCCTGCTAGGACCAGAGAGACCCAGAGGTGCCTCCATCCCTAAACAGTCAGATACTCTGGTATTCTGTGAATTGGAAAGGCAGGAGGTCTGGAAATGATAAGGCCTGAAACTATAGATGCTGCAAAAAAATATATGGATTAATGCAACATCTATTTAAAAATGCATACGCGCTTCTTTATATAGGTACAGAAAAATGTGAATGCAGAGTAACATTAGTCACTGCACAGTCTGAAGCAGAAAGCACTTCCCTACAGAAGGATGAGGAGCAGCGCTATGGCAGAGAATGGAGAATAAGGGAGAAGGAAAAATAAAAATACAAAAAAAATTAATCAAAGTCCACATTGCTTTACAACAACCTGAGAACAGGGATGAAGTGAAACAAAACAAAATAGAAGGCTATAGTAAAAGTGTCAAGAGAAGGAGAAATGTCACCATTTAATACACGTTGGACAAGTCATGGACAAGTCATCACAAATATTTGTGATTTACTTCATTAAATGTCCTGATTTAGAAAGAGAGACATCTTGCTGAAAGCACAGAGTGTTAGAACTGCCAAGGCTGGAAAAGACCTCCAAGATCATCCAGTCCAACCGCCCACCTACAACCAGTATTTCCCCACTAAACCACGTCCCTCAGTACAACATCTAAATGCTTCTTGAACACCTCCTGGCACGGTGACTCCACCATCTCCCTGGGCAGCCCATCCCAGTGCAGTTAAACCTGGGATTCCCAGATGTCAGTAAAATCAGTTAGTTAGAATGCTATGAGGACAAGAAGATAAGGGGAGAATGAGTTTATTGTCCATGATTAGAAATGACGATAAACTCTGTGAGCTTAAAAATCCCCTAGCAAAGAGGACAAGCAAGTTTACAATCAGAGTGTACTTGTTCAGTTTTTAGATACAGATTTATTCCTTGATGCCCAATTAATACAAATAATTGCATGAAATATTTTCCATCTACATTTTACCTGCATTGTTATAAAAGCAATTTGGTGTTTAACTCAGGTCAATGCTGAGGATTCACACTGATAATGAATTCCTGAGAGGGAAGACAAATAAAGATGTCATCGTGATGTGAACAGACTTGTTGCACTCAACTCTCTCATTTCTTAATCTGATACTGGACATCTGATGTTATTGTATACATTTTCTATCCATCACTGTCTTTTCAAACTATAATCAAAAGCAACTTTGTCCATAACACGACAGAAGAGCACACTCCTAACACTAACATACAGAAGATATGAGAATCAAACAAAGCATAAACATCAAATATTATGTATACAAATACCAAATGTCAAATAGCCTATGGGTTAAAAAAGCCAGCAAAGGTACATGCTGAAGATACTACAAGCCTTTTCTTTAATGACTCCACCAGTAATGAAATAACTGGCAATTTCAAACTTTCAGCACTCACTGTAAAATCTCAGTGCTCTCAGTAATAAGTCTTGGATCTGGTTACAGAAAAATAAGGTTGGTTGCAATTTTGATATCTATATTCAAACAGAGCACTTAAAAAGAACACATCTTGGTTTGGTGACCTGGAGCAGTTTAATTGGATTCCATTCAGGTGGAGAAGAGTTCACCCATTTCGAGGAACAGAACGTCTCACTGCTGAGGCACTGAGGTCCAGGATCTCACCCACATTACAAAACACTGCATTAACAAAGGCCTTCTGAAGAGCCATCATTTAAAAAATGCACCTGAACTGAAAACGACATCAGATCTGAGTTTTTGGTGATCACAGAGGATTTTTTCTAGTCTTAATGAGTCTTATGATTCTATGATATACCTCAAAGCAGACTTGAGGGGAAGAAAGGAAATGTTAAATCAAGACTTATGGCAGACTGCACAGACGGTGACTTTCAGTCATGAATAAGAGCAGTGTGCACAAGGAGTGGCTACTAATTTGGGTGAGGAGGTGGAGATAACAACATGGGAGGACACCGAAAGATGGGTAGGAGGCAGATACATTGCACGTTAACAAACAGTTCAACTTAGCATGCGGCAAGCTATAATTTCTAAAGACTAATGTGTCCCTGTGGAGGACACACTAAATCCATCTCACACATCAGAAGAGTAAGGCTTATCAGGTGTGAAGAGGTCTGAGCTGCTTTCAGTCCTTCCCTTACATGCATACAGAGATGAGAGCAATAAGATTCCTACCTGCTCTACTGGATAGATCTGAAGTCAGCTACATTGCATTAGGAATATAGTTGTCCTACTGCGTCATCTAGGGTAGATAAAGAGACAAAGCCAGGTAAATCACATTACAGGAGTGTACAGTAAAACCAAACAAAACAAGAAGAAATAAAAAGAGCAACATAGCAGCAGCTATTAGTTTGACTTTTAATTCTTTATTCCTTTTTTTTGCTGTATGACTTCCATTTAGTTACCAAGGCTGGCTGTACTTGATCGGATCAGCGTCGCAGCCATTAAACACCAGCACTGTCACACATTGGCTCTTGCAGTACTTCCTGAATTACCTGTAGTGGCGCTGCAATCGTCAATGATTTCCTAACACAGCCCACAAGCACCTGATGTCCACACCATCCACCCAGGCACTTCAGACTTGGTTTGGTTTGAAAGCTGCTGGACTCTCACGCTGATAAGTGATTGATGTGAAGAGTTCTGCGCATTCTCAGGCTGCAAAGGGGTCTGTGATTGCCCATCTAGGTCAGACTTAAAGAAACCAAATTGTTGGAAATGTGGTACTCTCTGCTCAACATCATCTATGAGAGATTGACACCAGTCACAGACACCTCTGCTTGTATGGCTGACCTGAATGGAAAGATCTGAAACGTCTCTGACCAAGCATCAGTAGAAAATTAAGTGATGAATATATAATAGCATACAGCAACAAGAGTAAAACATTAATGTTAACACGTTATAAAACATCACTTAACTGATGGCTCTTGAACAACAGAAGGGCTGTGGGTGAATGGTTTTGCCACCTGGAACAGCTGAGGGTTTGCACATTGCACAGATGTTGGTGCAGACTCCGGTTGCTTTATCCCACACACTCTTATCTCCAGTTGTGCAAGTAGGCTGGCTTGGTTGTTTTGATTTGAATACTGTGCTGATGAAGCTAAGGATTAAGTCAATTTTCAGATGGGAATTTCATTTTAAAAGCCAGGACAGGAAAACAGTTTGGGAACTGTAACTTCATCGTTGTGTAGAGCATGAAATTCAATGGAGAAAACAGAAACATGATTTCCCCAAACAGCTGCCATCAACTTCAGCCATTTCTTACTAATATACATAATGCTTTTACATTAAATTACAAGAATGGACATAAAATTCAGAGTTCAATCACTGAAGAGATGTGCCAGGGGCCTGAATTGACATAGACAACACCTGGGAGACCCACACATTGCTTCAGGCCAGCCCTGATTGCACAGTTTATACACCTGTCTCATGGAAAAAGCAGTATTGATGCATTTCTTTCCTAGCTGAAGTCATACACATTGTTTAAATTAAGCCAATCTTTCCACTGAGACATACCACAGGTCACAGACAGATCAAACCTCCTCTTAATTAAGTGTGTCCGTGAAACAAAGTTGATAACAAATGCAGAAATGAGTATTTTTCTTGTCAGAGCAGCACACACCTTGATGGCAGCTGCGAGGATCCTCACATCTCCAGAATGTAACCTGACAACAGTAATAGCATCTGTCGTGAGCCTACAAGAAGCCAGACACCAACAAGCATCGGGACATCAATCAATTCCATACATTTCGAATGCCATTTTTGAAAAAGGAGATTCCCCCTCCCCCTTTTTTTAATCTCAGTGTTGCCAATAGTATCATTAGCAAAGAAGGGAGGAGAGTATCAGGGGATTGCAACATTAATAAACTTATTTCTGCTAATGAACCTATTGCTTAGTCTGCTGTGAAGGCACCTCCGAAACACCCAAGAACCAAGACTTGAGGCAGCCCAGGTTTTTGGTTGTTTGCTTTGTCTTCATGGTTTTTTTTTGGAGTTCACTTCCACTGAAGTGAAATGGCATTCGTTTATAAAAGTTTAGCAGTATTAGGAGCGATTTTCATTTCACCTGTTGTAGTGCCAGCGTTGTTTTTAGGGCGGTTGTTCTATGACTTTCTCCGTTTAGAACTGCCACCTGGAATTGACCAGCCTCTAAAGCTTCTGTTTTACAATTCGCTGTTGATTACCACCATAGTGCTGGTAAGTTCACTTTCTTACAATTGGGCATTTCCCTTTTGGTTTGGTAGGATATTTGGGAGCTGGAAGACAATGGCTTAAGGTAAAAAAGAGGGAGCAGCAATTTACCCTCCTGAAGCCTGTAAGCACCCCTATATAAGCCAAAGTGTGTTAAATGAATTCAGAAAACATGACTAATCCTAAAAACTTATTTAAGGTTTTTCAGGGTATCTATCAAACTGCAGCTACTTTACATCTGGAAAATAGCTTCTTATGAAAATAATAATAATAAATATATATATATATTTATGGTATACCTACTGAACTGTATCTACATATAACACTATCTAGAAGCAAGCCTACATTGCTCCTCGTTCCATTTGCTTCAATCTGCATTTACTATACACCATTATATATATATATACTATATATAATGTGTATATATAGTGTGTATATATATACATTATACGTATATATATACACATTATATATACTATACACCATTATATATAATATATATACACATACACAGTATACACAATTATATATTATATATATATTATATATATATAAATATATATTATAATAATATTATATAATATATATAATGGTGTATAGTAAATGCATATATATATGTGTGTGTGTGTGTATATATATATATATATATATATATATATTCATAGATCTATACACATTTACACATTGTGTGTCACAGACAATAAAATAAATACAAAATAGATAGTGCTGGTTTGGGCTTTCTTCTTACATGGCCTGTTCAGCAAATATGATAAAGATGCATTTGTGAATGCTGTGTTTGGGTTTCTCGCATCCCTTTATGAATGTATTAGTATCTGTGTCTATTTTCTCATGTTAATTCAACATAATTCTGATATATATGCTTCCATAGGTAGAAAAATCAAACTGTTTCAAATAGAAAGAAGAAATTAATTATTATGAAAAAAGATGTAAAAAATGGAGAGTTTTGGGTTTAAACATTCTGGGATTTGTTCCATCCATCTCCTAAGTTGTATGGCATTTCCAATGTCAGAGAAACTCTGTATAGATTTTTAGAGAGGAAAAAAGGATGGGCACAAAGCAAGTTCTTAATGACGTCCTAAAGCTACATAGGTTGGCCTTAAAACATAAGTTTCCTTGGGTTGAAAGTGACCACTGAATCCACTTAGGGACTTGAGGTCTTCCTCTAAAAATCACACGGTATTTGGATACTGGGCTTCAAAAGAGTTGATTTCCTAGTTAAATAATTAATTTTCTTCGTAATTTTCATACAAAATACAAAGCATTTTAATAAAAGAGATACAAGAATATCTTCTAAAAATCACAGAACTGCAGGGGTTGGAAGGGACGTTTAGAGATCACTGAGTCCAGCCACCTGCTGAGCAGGTTCCCTACAGCAGGTTGTTCAGGAAAGTGTCCAGGAATGTTGTTCTCTTTTCATCACAGGTTAAGGAGCAGAAGCAACTGCTGTTGTTTATGTACCTCATGCGCCTACAACTCCCATAGATTCGAGCAGAACCTACTTGATCAGTTGCTTACTAATCTGTTCTTTCATCAGCCTCACGCCCATAGTTGCTACTAACATTTCCAAATCAAAGATCGTCTCCTTTCCTCCATATTGTCAGCTGAAATACATTTGTGGTTATTTTTTAGATCTGCAAAAAGAAACATGCAGAAATACATGACGAGCAAGAGGACCCCTGCCTGTGCAGAACAGGGTTTGATGTGTTTTCACAACCTTCAGCAACACTCCATTCAATCAGCATAGTTCAAAGATTTCCCAGCAGTCACTGTATCTCCAATTATCTCCTGAAATACAATGCAGTAAAATAAACCCAAGATATATATATTTTTACTTGAAGAGTACTGTCACCTTTCACACTATTTATTCTTTCTTTTCAACAGGGAAAGATTTTGAAGAAGCTTGGGATCTGCAGTGATTTAAGCTTATTGCGCCTTGTAGTGGATGGAATACCACCATGTAGAGATTCAAATCTTCTTATCAAAGACCTCACAGTAGATGAGGTACCACTGAGGATTTATCAGCCCAAGTGGCCACCTGCTGGCAAAAGAAGGGGAATACTGTATTTCCATGGAGGAGCTGGCACATTTGGGAGCATCAGTAAGAAACCAGCAAGTTTTATATTTAAAGTCAAACTCAAATCTGTACCCCTCAGATTTGTCAGTATCTCATTTGTTCTTCCTAATGACTACAGATTTGGTAAACCCAGTGCTAACTGCAAAGGACCTCAAGGGATTAATAGTCTAGTGTGCAGTTGAGGGTAATCACAGAGATGAAAAGGACAATAGAAAGAATACAGTCTGGATTTGTTCTTTGAATCAACACTTTGGTTACTTTTCAAGGAGAAATTTGTAGTTATGGACCTCAATTGTGTAAGTGTTTTCTCTAAGCTCAGATATACTACTCTACTTCTTCTCAGAAGCTCAGATATACTACTCTGCTCAGTGCTCATCTTCTGGGTAGGAACACAAATCCGTGTGTCTCAATCTGTAGGCACATGGATCAAAGGAGATCCATGAGAGAAAGGCCTGGTCCAACAGAGAGAAAGGCCTGGTCCAAGAAAGAACTTAAAGAAATTTAAGATTTAAAAGTAATTTAAGAATTTTTTAATAATCATATTTATCTCCATTAGCACAATGACAGACTTCAGTTACCTGCAGGTGAGGTTGTGAGTCTCCGTGGCTGGGAGGTAAAATAAGACCCACCAAAAAGTTGTACAGTTGTTGCTCACAACACAATCCATGTTGCACAATCAGCACATGAAAGGAGCTGTATCATATGCCTCGGCTTAACACAATACCCATATCTATATACTGACCATACTTGTACGTGACCCTTCACTTCAATGCCCCTTGGTATTTGATAACAGGAAAGCAACTAACATAATGACAAGCTTTTATGATGAAAGGTGAACTGATACTAAGGCTCTCATTGTAGCAAGTGGCCGGCTGAAGAAGTGAAGAATGTCTTTATGACAGCAGAGGATTGGGCAATAAAATGGTAAATGACATAAAATGGTAGGAAGGTGACATGGAGAGCAGAAGTCATGTAGAGGGACAGAAGATCCTGATTTAATAAATGAAACTATGGAGTCTAAGCAGACTAATAGTCTGATTTGGAATGTAGATGATTTGGGGACCATGTTAGGAAATAATAGCCTGAAAATGTTGACTTAGTGTATAGTAGAAGTCTAAAAGGAAATAAGATGCCAGGAATTACTATTTGGAAAGGAAAACAGGACAAAACAGGAAAGCTCTTTCTGCTGCTGTAATAAATCCATGCTGTTTTGAAATACGACTTTTGTATTTCCATGCACCAAATTGGACCTAATAGTACCAGAAATTGTCCTGTGTAGATGATAGAAGTGGTTCCATATTGAAGCACTCTACTACTAAGACTCTTCAGGCTGGAAAAGATGGATAGACACACCAAATGCCTACAAAATCATTGGAAGCATGGCAACTTAAGGGAACGATTAGTCACCATTTCTTATAGCAAAAGAATTAACAAGATCAAATAGAATATCCAATGCCAGACAAAAAAATGAGCAAAAAGAATTGGGTTTTTTTTCAAATCTTTATAAGTAAGCTATGGAATTCACTGCACAAATTCACTGATGTTAAAATCATGGGTTCTAGAGGTGACTTGAAAAATTCATGGCAAGAAAATGAATCAAGGGCATTGTATAAAGATGCACTTTGTGACTCAGTGGAGTCTTTGAAGCCTAACGTTTTCGTAAGCCTTTTGCATAAGCATTATCATATGCTTGTCACAAGCTTGGACGTTTTCATCATCCATCAGCTGAGATGTGATACCAGCCTGGACACTTTTTGTTTTCCCCAGCATCACCATTCAGACGTGTCTGTGTTATGCCCTATCCACCAATGACTAATAATCAGAAAATATGTCAACGTGTAAAGGTTGCATTACACAAAAGTTACTCATTGGTCTCATGCTGCAGTGGTATTCATAGAGAACATGTTCAATACCTTAATACGGATCTATGTTTTCAACAGGATATTTAAATTTTAAAATATAATTTTGTTATTCTTTGTCTTTAGGATCCTTTGAAAGAATATGTCGCTACATCGCCAAGAAATGCAACTCGGTGGTTGTGTCTGTTGGGTAAGTGCTAATTTTACGTGCAAACATTTGTGGCAATGGTTCACAGTTGAAAGATATCTGAAAAACATGGCAATAATCTCTGCTGTTTCAGACTGTACTCTGTATTTCTGCCTCTAGACTTCAATTTGGAAATGTACTTGGAGGCAAAGTATTCTGATATACGCCATTAGTTTAACCAGTCTACGCTGAGTTAAAAGCAAGCAAACCTTAAAATACAGATACCCAACTAACCAAACCAACAGCACAAATAACATTTATACAATGGCTTTGAAAATAATCCCAATGTTTTGACGTTCCAGCTATCGCTTGGGTCCTGAACACCCATATCCTGGGCAATACTCTGATTGTCTCAACGCTACCTTATACTTTATGAGGAATCTAGACGAGTATCACGTGGATCCTGCTCTCATCATCATTGGTGGTGACAGCTGTGGAGCTAATTTTGCTACGGTTATTTGCCAAATATTGGTGAATACAAGACATCTCCCAAAAGTCCGTGCACAGATGTTACTGTATCCTGGACTACAGGGGCTAGATTTTCAATTGCCTTCCTATCAGCAGAATGCTTCAGTCCCCATATTGTCTCGGGAGCTAGTCATCTACTTCTGTTTTCGTTACCTTAATAAAAAACCATCACATTTGGAAGATATCATACAAAACTGCCACGTTCCTGAGAGTATGAAAAGGAAATACAAAAAATGGATAAGTGCTGACAATATTCCTGATGACTTTAAGATTAGAGGCTACAAACCTCAGAAGCACACTTCATTTAAACCCGAAGCCCATGAAGCAATCAAAGAGGTGTTAAAAATGACATTTTCCCCCCTTTTAGCTGAAGATGCCATCGTTTGCCAGCTCCCCGAATCCTACATTGTGACCTGTGAGTTTGATGTGCTTAGAGATGATGGGCTGCTATACAAGAAGCGATTGGAAGACAATGGCGTTCGAGTAACCTGGTATCACTCCGAGAATGGTTTCCATGGCATTTTAGCCTTTTTTGGCTATGGGATTTTTTCCTTTTTATCAGGAAAAAAGATACTGGATAATACTGTGAATTATATAAACAGTCTATAAAAGTATTTTTCAGAAAAATGATGCAGGCCTTACATTATCCTTGGTGAACTTATGCTAGGCAAAGAATGCAAACACATTTGATTTATGTTTTCTGTTTTGACTGTATGAGGAATCTAATTTTGCACCAAAAATTCTAAGGTTTTTATTTAAAGCACCACCATTCTAGAAAATTCTATAATAAAAACACACCAATGAGATCGAGCACCTGGCATTGTTTTACTTCACCTCCAGCCACTCTAGTAGCTCTGCACAGCTGGCACATAGTCAAGGCAAATGACATAGGATCACAGATTAAGATTGGAAAAGGCCTCTGAGATCATTCAGTCCAACCACCCCCTACCATCAATACTGCCTACTAAGCCGTCTCTTCCTGAAGTCTTCTCTACAGCCCAGAAATGCTGAAGACAACAACTGGAGGTCACTTTGGCCCTGGTTAAAATTAGGAAATGTTTATGGACCCTACATTGTAGGTTCAGTGAAATCTTGTGTCAGCTGTGCATATTGATATAGCTATGCATTCTAACTTCTAGGGTTAGCTTGCACAAAGACTACACTTTTCTTGAAATAAAGACTTCTCTCTGGAACTGAAGTTCTCCATTGGAATTAGTATGAGCTCAGTTTTGTTTGGAATCCCAGAAATGATGTTTTGCTTTGGGATTTGATTCTTTAACTGGAACCCCTGCACTTCAGTGAATGCTCCACCTGTTATTCTCTTTTTCTCTATAAAGTTCTAAAAAGCACATTTGTAAGAAGGTAGAGAAGTGGGACACTGCATTATCTTATCAAGAAGCTGTAATATCATGGCAATGTTGTGATGCTTTCAGCAACAGCAACAACAATAAAAACTCACTCTGCAAAAATGTCTGTTTTAAAAGGAAGTTAAATCTGCTTAATGCATATTCAGTGACAAATATAATTGAACCGATCAAAATGCTTGGTGAAAGAAGCAATGCAACACCGGTAGTGACCACGGCCTTGCTAATTTTTCTTCGTCAGATCTGTCATTTCATGGTGTAGCATTTCCTCATATGGGAAAGCATGCTGAATCACTGAATGGTTGGGTTGGGAGGGACATCAAAGGTCACAGAATCATAGAATGATAGAATAGCCTGGGTTGAAAAGGCCCGCAATGATCATCTCGTTCCAACCCCCTGCTGTGTGCAGGGGCACTAACCAGCAGACCAGGCTGCCCAGAGTCACATCCAGCCTGGCCTTAAATGCCTGCAGGGATGGGGCATCCACAACCTCTCTCATCCAATTCCAGCCCCCTGAGGTCACTGAAGCTTACCTGATACAAGATAACCTGACCATGAATCTAAACTCAGCTTCCTCTACAGTTTTATTAAGCATTCATTCAAATGAATACAGCTGTTGCTGTTGGCTTTATGACAACCAGCTCCCTGTTCCAGGGAGGGAATTATTTAGAACAACATTATGGGAATGGAGAAACCAGAAATCTTTAAACTAAGATTCTCATACTGTCCACAGGGGGAGAATTTAAGCACTACTGTGGATTTTTTTATTTTATTTTTTTTGCTAATTTTTAACCAGACACACACAAAGAAGTAGCAGGAAAAGCTGGCTGAACAAATATAAAGCCCTTGTGTTAATGGTAATGAAGAAAGGCATGAAATCAGAAAAAAAATAACACTGCAAAATAGTAGAGAGAAAGAGTGAAAGCAGAACAAATGACCCAACTCATGAGATGACAGGCTGTGATAAATCCACAGAGGTTTAGAGAAGCATAAAGAGAACCAGAATTGCCAAGCAATGGAGGATGGGGCTAATTGCAATGCAGTGTTTGCAGCTGATGTCTGTAGGAAGTGTTCTCCATGCTGCACTCTGCAAAGCTAAGCCTGAGGAGAGCCAGGCAAGAGGCATTTAAAAAGACAACAACACTGAATACTGAATGCTGAAGCTGAAAGATATGCACTTAATTTTATTTCCCATTCTCTTAATTATAAAGAATAAGAGAACATTTCTCATCTAGTCAGAACAGAGAATTATCTCTGTTTGAATTCAAGGCAAAACCCAACTAACCAGCAGGAGATGTCTTACAGTTCATTCAGCACTCTCCCAGCCACAGATTAATATCTTTTCTTTACTGATTGATTTGCAATGGTTGCCATATATGTGGCAATACCTTCCTGCTATCTAAATGGACATGGACAAGGTGTGGAAATGAGATGCTCAATGAACACATTTCATATCCTTCAATGCACAGAGATGCCTCTACAGATTTGAAAGGCATGGGATTTTTCTAACTTTTGTATAGACAAAACTTGTACAAGGCTATAGGTGCAGTCACTTCCCCTAATCAAACAGTTAGAGATTACTACCAGCTTCCAAAAGTCCATGTATAACACCTCTGGTCACCTGTAATGGAAGAATTAACAACCTTACCCTTCTAGCCACTGCGTTATTACTTTGCCCTATCATTCTGATGTGTGTAATTTTCTTCTGTCTGATATCAGAACCAATGCACAATTAAAACACTGAGATCCTTTGATCAGATTTCTCCATTTCGAGTAGAAATGCACATGTGGAAGAAAACACAAGTTCAAAACAGTTGAGATTCTGATGCAGTGACAGAAAGCAATAAGTGCATCTTTCCAAAACAGCACTGGCAAAGATCCATTTATCCCTTTAGAGCGTTATTCATCACACGCACATGTATCTCCAGGTAAACTTCTTCTGAAGTGGATTGCTGGACAGTGATAGGACAAGTGGGAATGGTTTTAAACTGAGACAGGGGAGGTTTAGGTTGGATATCAGGAGGAAGTTTTTCACCCAGAGGGTGGTGATGCATTGGAACAGGTTGCCCAAGGAGGCTGTGGATGCCCCATCCCTGCAGGCATTCAAGGCCAGGCTGGATGTGGCTCTGGGCAGCCTGGGCTGCTGGTTGGTGACCCTGCACACAGCAGGGGGTTGGAACTGGATGAGCACTGTGGGCCTTTTCAACCCGGGCCATTCTGTGATTCTATGATCCTATGAAAAGTATTTGATAGTGGCACAGGTTGAAGGAATACAAACACCTCATGTCCCTTCTCCACCCTGAATTGATTTTAATGCAGTTGATTTATTACACTCCTACCCCTGCCAAGGAATGGTTTACCATTCCAAAATGGTAATTCCAAAATTCCACATGGTTTCTGGCACAGATCTTCTAACAGAATTCAGGACTGGATTTACCTTTTGTGAAACAAAGGGAGTGTGCGGAGGGAGGGCAGGAGAGGGAAAGACACACAGTAATATATTTGCAAAAGGGAGGAGAAAAGCTTTTTATGAGTGCAGCCCTCTGACGATCAAAGTCATTTCAGAATGAGGAAGTAAGAAGCCAAAGATATCAGGGAAAGTCAAATCAAAGACATTTCAAATCACTTTGTCCACAGCTCTGCAAAATGGCAGCTATATACATGATCCTTGTGCTGTTCCTGGCAGTTTTTGTTGCTGGATTGATACTCTTGGTCATGGCAGCAATTAATTTTGATTTCTCCAACTCTGAAATTCCTCCTGGAGTGAATGAACCTGTGAAGCTTCGAATCATTCATGTCATTTTGATAAGCACAGCCGTGGTGGTAAGTGAACCTTGTGTGATTCTGATGGGAAGAATGGTGAACCTTAATGCAACACTATAACTTTGCCACTCAAGGCACAGCTATCATGCTGCAAGTTGCATTTAGAGCTCAGTTTTGCTAAAGAAACCTTTATCAGATGCTTTGCATTGCACTACCTTGTTACAATCAGATTATGCCCTGCTCCTGTATGAGGCAGTACACAAGCACTGCCTAACACAGGGGTTATGAGCCTGACTGTGCCTCTAATGTGAATCGTGCTAACCTAGCAATAATTGAATAAGAATACTTAATAGAAATGAAATAGAAGCTGTTTCCATTCAAGGCTCAGAATGTAGCCAGTGCCCTTGGAGGCATGTTTTCAAGCTTTGTTTGGGCTTCGGAGTGGAGGGTTGGGTTCTGTATTGGTTTTGAAGATAAAATTACAGACTGAGCTACTCAGAACTGGTTTGGGGAAGGGGTTTGGTCTTTGTGAAACAAGTGACAAAATTGGGTGAGGTTGCCCAAGAGGATCTGAAAGAATTCCATGTCCCCACATATTTGCAACTTCTGAGCAGCTACACAAGCTTGTTTGGATGGGAACAAAGAGCAAACGAGGGTTTAGGCTGTTAGCAGCACCAGCCTTTTGCCTGGTTGAAGTGACAAAGGATCTCACTGAACCAAGAATGTTAGAGGTAATGAACAGAGGTAATGATAGATGCTAATAGGGGTGTTAAGAATACATGAGAAGTTGTGCACATATTCAATAAATTACTTAAGCACCTCCAAGAGAGATAAATAATTTAAGATTAAATAAATATATTTGTGTATTTCTCAGTCAGGATATTCTTGATTATAGTGGACAATACTAAAGAACTCCAACATGCATATTCCCGTGCTTCAGTTCAATACAAGATACAATCAGAAAGACTTTACTTCACTTAAGCACCTGGAAAAGCCAGTTCTCCTTTTGTCATCTGCCCACTGGTACCATAAACCAGAACTGTATGCTGCAATGTAAGACGGTATGAAAAAACAAACAAACAGGTTCAATATCAAGGTGAGAACAACTCTGTTGTTGTTCCATTTCTGTTTAGAGAACAGCAAATGCACTAGAATAAATAATTTCATTCATTGCCCGTTGTTCTTTGCATTGAAGAATACAAAATCTCCTGAGTGAATTCCCTATTTTTTTGTGTGCATGTGTGTTTGAATAGGGAAAGATTTTGGAAAAGATTGGCATCTGCAGTCAGATCAGCTTTGTTCGGTACGTGCAAGGTATTAAGGCTCTGGGAACAGACCAGAAGCTCTTCATTGAGAACCTGTGGTTTGAGGAAGTGCCTGTAAGGATTTACCAGCCCAAGGCTCCATCTGCCAACCCAAGGAGAGGAGTGATGTTCTTCCATGGAGGAGGATGGGTTTTTGGAAGCCTTGGTAAGATATCTAAGAGAAGAAATTACTGTAATTTAGTTTAAAAAGCAGCTTCTGCATCAATGGTAAAGATGATGTTTGGTTAAGCTGTAGCTGCTATGAAATTTGAGTATAACCACAGATGTACTCTTCTAAGTCTTGCTGTAATATCTGCTACGCTTCACATGATTTTTCTTAAAGACAATGATATATGAGGGGAAAACACCAAACATAACGAAAGGAGAAGATCAAGGGGTAAAAAAGATCTGCAGAGCTGTGCGGGAGGAGGCACAGAAAAGGAGTGCTTCTTCCTTGCAATTCTTAAGTAATAGACAGCATTAGAACTCTTGGTGAAAAATAAAAGCCCCACGAACAACAAAACACAAACAGAAACAATCAAAGAGTAACACAACAAAAACCCCAAATGAAAACGTTTCTTTCAGAGACCCATGAAAGCCTGTGCCGCACTCTTGCCCGAGGAAGTGAATCGGTGGTTGTGTCTGTTGGGTGAGTCTTTTTTCATGCCATGTTTTAGGGATTATTTTCTATACTGTGAATCACACCCTACAGCCTCCAAGATCATGGAGACAGCTGTAACCAGAGAAATCCTTCTGTGGGATGTGTGATTTTACAAACTCAAACTGCTCTCATATGGAGACATCTAAGGCTGACTCGGAATTTTATTGCCTGATTAAATCAAATAATACTTGGGCATGTAACTGGAAAAAGTAGGACATGGTCTTAATTCCCATCTAGAAATCGACAGTAAACAGAGAGTAAGTACAATATTCTACTTAATCCTCACACAAAGAAACTACTTGATGCTTACAGGACTGACAAGCTAATATTATCATCAATATACTGACAACTATTTTGATGATGAGGACTAATGAACTCATAGAAAGGAAATAGTGCTATCTGACACGTGGAAAGCATGAAATGATTAAGGGTCAGTTCATAGAACCTGGTCATAGATAGCAGCTGAGTACTCCTGTGTTGTTCAAGACCTGAGCAATGCCATAAACAGACGATGACCTAACACAGTTGGCCTCCATCACCCGGCCTTGCTAGTCACAAGCTGTTTTATGACAACTCATGGAGAAATGGAAAGGTAATCGGGGTATTGATGGTGGCAATCTTCAGCAGTACATTTAACATTAGTATCATTCCTTTTCCTACTTTTCTTGTCTCCTGTGCATTAGGTATCGTTTAGCTCCTGAGCACAAATACCCTGCTGCGTATGAAGACTGTCTTAATGCCACCGTACACTTCATGAGGAATGCAGAGCTCTATGGTGTGGATCCTGCCCGTATCAGTGTCTGTGGGGACAGTGCTGGGGGCAATCTTGCTGCTGCCGTTAGCCAGACCCTGGCAGGTAGAGCTGACCTCCCCAGGCTGCGTGCTCAGATCCTGATCTACCCAATACTTCAGGCACTGGACTTCAATCTGCCATCCTATAAGCAAAATCAGGGAGTCCCTCCCTTATTCCAAGAGCGCGCTGCTGTCTATGTGTTACAATACCTAAATGGGAACGCATCAAATCTGGAACAAGTCCTGGAGGGTTCACATATTCCTATAGATATTAAATTAAATTACAGGAAGTGGGTGAGTGAAGATTACATCCCTGAAAAGTTTAAAGTCAGGGGCTACAAGCCACACGTGTTACTCGACTGTTCAACCGAAGTTTACGAGACAGTGAAACGGTTCCTTGAGCCCAACCTGTGCCCACTGCTGGCTGAAGATGCTGTTGTTCACCAGCTGCCCGAGTCCTTCATCTTGACTTGTGAATATGACGTGCTGAGGGATGATGGCTTGCTGTACAAGAAGAGGTTGGAGGACAACGGAGTCCGAGTGACCTGGTGCCACCTCGAGGATGGATTCCATGGAATCATCAATTCATTTAATAGTGAATGGTTGTCGTTTTCATCTGGAAAAAGGGGTCTGGAAAATATCGTGAACTTCCTAAAAAGTTTATAGAGACAAATTCTTCTATTCCTTCTATTAAAATTACTCTGTTTAGGTGGGTTTTTTTTGAGTCTCTCATGCTTCTGAATTCCATCTATGAGGTTTAGATAGAAGAGTTAAAGAGCAATTACTTTAAGGAGCAATTATGACATCATGACTGCTGAAAAAGGATATTATATAAAGAAAAAGCAGTGAACAATTCATCCAGCACTGTTCCATGTACAGTCTGCCTGTTTTAATCATCTATCTGGATTAGGCACTTGCTGCTCACTGAATTAATATTAAAGATGCTGTAAAATTTTAAATCAACATTTGGTCTTGCCCATTTTATTCAATTACAACCCATGGTTTTACTCTTCCCAGAAGACTAAGTGTGTTTTGGCAAAGGAGAAAGGTACTGCTATCACAGTACAATGACGTATTGCCTTTACTGTATGTTATGTGCAGTATCTAAGCCTAAGTGTCCCGGTCATCAAGTTCCTTAATATTTATATGGGCTAAGTGTAGCTAATTGATATTTCACACCTGAATGAATGGAATCAGAATTGCAGCAATCCTTGACAGAGCTACTTTTACCGGCTTGGTGCAAATTACAGTGGAGATGCTCTACATGTGTTTCTACATTTATCAAACATGAGTAAGCTGAAAAACTTGTTCCTATGTTCAAATACCCCAACAACAAAATAGGGCCAACACATTTATTGTTGTGAAGCCCACACTAGCAGCCTTTTCCTTTACAAATGCCCTTGTTAATACCATATATTCCAAACTACCCAAAGAAGGTCTGTAGCACAGGAAGGAGCATGTTGTGGCTGCAGATCATATGCAAGAGCTGATTTAACCTCCACACTAGTTGGCTCACTCTTCACGTAAATAGCAACACATCACGAACTAGGACTTCGCTAATTAACTGCTCTCTCCGAACAGCTGATCCTATCATCCGCAATCCAAGAGTGCCATGTAGTATACCAGTCCCTGTATCAATACCACAATTATTGAGCAGCTCAACAGGAAATCACATTCTCTTCTCTCCCTTTTATGATGTGATGCACGTTGGCACCTTGCACAACGTTTCCAAGGATTCTTAAGCGTGGCACCTGAGAGAACTGTTTTAATTTGGGCTGCTCTATCAGTTCGCACCATCTGCATCAAAGACAGGTGTTGAAACACCCCACCTTTGGCTAAGTGAAATGGGATTCTTCTATATACTGCTACTGATACTGCTGGTGATTTTTACTGCTTCGTTCACATTAGCAATCATAAGAACGCTTCAAGTGGACTTTCCCAATGTCCAGATCCCTCCTGAAGTGGATCAACCTGGAAAGCTTCTCATTGTCCATGCACATATGGTTATTACATCTGCTGTGGTGAGTTACTTTGCCATCATTTCTGTCAGAAGTGGGCTTTAAGTGTTATTTTCTGGTTGGTTATATGTGTAAATATATATGTATAGAAGTATATATGTGTGTAAATATATATCTAGGATTGTCGAGGCAATCCTAGATATGAATACAGAGTAGGAGGAGAACTCACTGAGAGCAGCCTCAGGGAGAAGGAAGGACTTGGAGGTCCTGATGGTTGAAAAGCTGAACACAAGCCAGTAGTGTGCACTTGCAGCCTAGAAGACCAACTGTACCTTGGGCTGCAGGAAAAGAAAAGGGACCTACAGGGAAAAGGAGGGGATTGTCCCCATCTGCTCTGCCATTGTGAGGCCCCAGCTGCAGTTCTGCATCCAAGCCCCCAGCACAGGAGGGATGTGGGGCTGTTGGAGTGGATCCAAAGGAGGCCTGTGAGGATGCTCAGAGGTTGGAGTGTCTCTCCAATGAAGAACAGTTGGAGGAGCTGAGCTTGTTCAGACTGGAGAAGAAAAGGTTCTGGGGAGATCTCAGTGCTGCATTCCAGTACTTAAAGGAAGCTTAAAAGCAGGAGGTGGACCACATTTTTACATGATCTGTTAGTGATAGGACAAGGGGGAATGGTTCTCAACTAAAGAGGGGTGATTTAGATTGGATGTTAGGTAGAAATTCCGTATTCAGATGGTGGTGAAGCTCTGACACTGCTGCCCAGAGCTGTGGGTGCCCTATCCCTGGAGGTGTCCAACGTCACGGATGGGCCCTGGGCAGCCTGAGCTGGTGGGGGGCACCCAGCCCATGGCAGGGGTTGGAACTGGGTGGGCTTTAAGGTCACTTCCAATCCAAGTCATTCTATGAGTCCATGAAATGCCAGAATCCTGTGGGTTCCATTAAGACTTCAGTAAAGGATTTCCTTCCCTTCCTTGTTGTGGTTGACTTTCGAGGACTTTTTTTATGTCAGATCCTTTCTACCAGACCTCAGATATCCCCATCTCTGATAGGATTGCCTACAATGTTGGAATGAAGCCATCTGTGAGAGCCCAAACTGAGCCCATCTTCCCTCACTCCATTTAAATGAAAGATTTACTAACAGTGAGACAGCTTTGTTTGCACTTTAGCTAAGCACTGATGATGTTTTCAGGCCATTCACGGGGCTTTCCAGCCACACTGGTGGGAGACTGGGTGCTTTTAAAGCTGGTAAGATGGCATCTCTTGGGAAACTTTGGAACACAACATCTGCACAGGGCATTCTCTCCCATGCCTGGATACCCCTTGTGGCTCCCTCACAGCCTGCCCCTTTCTCTGAACAGGGCAAGATCTTGGAGAAGATGGGATTGTGCACAGAGATCACCTTCACCCGCTACATGCGCTCAGGGAAGAAGCGGGGCCCGGAGCCATGGCTCTGCCTGCAGGACAAGCACTTTGGTGGAGTGCCAGTGAGGCTCTACCTGCCCCGTGTGCCATCTGCTGCCCTGAGGCCTGCCACCATCTTCTTCCATGGAGGTGGTTGGATTTACTGCAGCATCGGTAGGGAGGGAGAATTCTGCCCAGACAGCTGGGAGAAGGGATGAAACTGGGCCAGTTTCAGGCAGCGAGGGGCACTGGGCTGCCTCATAGGGAGGTGATGTGGCTGGGGGGGAAGAGGGAGAAGCAGAGGTGAAAGGGTGTGAAGGGCTGAGAGGGACAGAGCTGTGCGCCCAGCTGGGAGCAGGCAGCCCACACACCCCAATTTCTTGCAGATTCCCATGACAACATCTGCCGTTACATCGCTAGAGAGAGCGGCTTCGTGGTTATGTCTGTTGGGTGAGTTAGGTCTGCACTGCCCAAGGTAGTAGGTGATCTCCCTTCCCTTCCCTTCCCTTCCCTTCCCTTCCCTTCCCTTCCCTTCCCTTCCCTTCCCTTCCCTTCCCTTCCCTTCCCTTCCCTTCCCTTCCCTTCCCTTCCCTTCCCTTCCCTTCCCTTCCCTTCCCTTCCCTTCCCTTCCCTTCCCTTCCCTTCCCTTCCCTTCCCTTCCCTTCCCTTCCCTTCCCTTCTGTGTCCACTAACCACGTCCCTCAACCCACAGTTCTGGAAGGCAACGTGCTTAGCAGACAATGAATGCCAGTGGGCTCTTTGGTTGGTGTTGCTGAAAACACAGCAGATAGCACAGGGGAATGCAAGGTGCTAGAAAACTGTTATTCTAGTTACATTTCCATCTCACCTTGTTTCTTTCTGTGCGTTAGGTATCGTTTAGCTCCTGAGCACAAATACCCTGCTGCGTATGAAGACTGCCTTAATGCTACCATACACTTTATGAGGAACGCAGAGCTCTATGGGGTGGATCCCACCCGTATCAGTGTCTGTGGGGACAGTGCTGGGGGCAATCTTGCTGCTGCCGTTAGCCAGACCCTGGCAGGTAGAACAGACCTCCCCAGGCTGCGTGCTCAGATCCTGATCTACCCAGGCCTTCAGGCAGTGGACTTGGATTTACCCTCCTACCAGCAAAATCGGGGAGTCCCTCTCTTACTCCGAGAACGCGCTGCTTTCTTTGCATTGCTGTACCTACGTGGGGATGCGCAGTACAAGCAAGACGTCCTGAAGGGCTCTCACGTTCCTCCAGAAATGAGAGAGAAGTACAAAAAGTGGGTGAGCCCAGACAACATCCCTGAGAGGTTTAAGGCAAGAGGATACAACCCTCCAAAAACTCATGACATCAAGGCCGAAGTTTTTAAGAACTTTGAAAGAACTGATGAGCCCAGCCTGTGCCCACTGCTGGCTGAAGATGCTGTTATCCAGCAGCTGCCTGAGACTTTCATCTTAACATGTGAGTACGATGTACTCAGAGATGATGGCTTGCTGTACAAGAAGAGGCTGGAGGACAACGGAGTCCCAGTGACCTGGTGCCACCTCGAGGATGGATTCCATGCAATAATAAGCTTGCATGATTATTGTGGGCTGAGATTTCCATCCGGGAAAAGGGGATTGGATAGAATTGTTCAATTCATAAAAGGCCTTTAGAAGAATCTTTCCTTGGCTATGTTACTCTACCTCAGAAATGAGTGGACGTTCCCAAAGCTTGGATGGTAACTGTCAGCAACAAAGTGATAAACCTCCTCGTGTACAACACCAAATCTGAACTTGTAGAACCTCAAATACTATAACCTGAACAGTGATCGCTGTCATTGTGAGGCTCTGGACAGGTTAGCCTTTCCAGTGTTGCTTTTCAGTCCCTTTTCCATTAAATCAGCACCTGATTGATTCCTTGAATTTAATTAAAAGATGATTTACTTCCACGTCAGCATTGTCAATGGAATAATTGGGGTTTAATAGTTCCTGTGGATTACAGTCAGGTTCTTTGCGATGTTCATTTGGCAAGCTTGCCTTTATTTTATTTAGATAAAAAGTGCATGTCACGTATATTGTGAATGGAGGGAGAAGTTAGAAGAAAGCTACAGAACAAAAAAGGGGGAGATGAAGAAAACCTTCATCTAAATAGATGTGACATACAGGGGACATGGCAGAACCACACCTGCAAGAAGAGCAGCAGCAGCAGAAGGTCTGTGTCAATTTGGGACACCTTCCTGGAGGAAAGAAAGGGCTGCCCTGACTATGAAATAAGCAGGGCTCTATCAACTCCCATTTAATTTTGGGTGTCTCCACTATGCCCCCTGGAGCTCAGGGCAAGATATTGGTTGAGAGGGAACAGCACTTTGTAAGGTATGAGACAGCAATGACAGAATGGGGCTCCTAGTTGGTGCACAGCAGAAGGCTGAGCTTAAAGAGCTAGAAAATAGGAAGCAAAATATTCTCATGTACCTTCAGAGAGTGGTATGTTTATAAAGAATTTGTGCTGTTAGTTTCCTTTATGCCTTGAGTTCTGCTTGAAGGACAAGGCAGTGGTGTATCTCCTGACTTCTTGCACTGCAGCTGCACGGCACCTGAGCCTACCCCATTGACCTGACTTTGGGTATTTATAAACAATTATAAGGTTATCTCTCAGCCTTCTCTTGCCCACATTGAACAGCCCCAGGGCTCTCAGCCTTTCCCTGTAAGGGAGATGCTCCAGGTCCCACTCACTTGATCACTCTCTGCTGTATTCTTTCTAAGGGAGATCCCTGTCTTTTTTGAACCGGGGAGCCCAGAATTTGGAAGCAATATTCCACATTTGGCCTTCCCAGGGCAGAACAGAGGGAGAGAATCACCTCCTGGCCATGCTCTGTGCAATGCATCCCAGGCTTGAATCCTAAAGGAAACTCCTAAGGAAAAAAGGCAGTTAAAAAATAAAAAGAAAGAGAACCCTAAGAAAAAAAAAAAACAAAAAACAAGAGAAAAAGAAAATCAAATCCTAAGACTGGGCAACCAGGGGGGTTGGAACTTCATGATCCTTGAGGTCCCTTCCAGCCCAGGTCATTCTGTGATTCTGTGATTCTGTGACTGGGGGAACAGGAGATTTCTGCAGCATAAATGCTACACTTTGGATTTCCCCGGGGATACAGCCGGGCGATGTTTTTTCCTCCAGCACTCCGGATTCCTGGGCAATGACACTCAATGACACAACTGCTCTCTCTGCCTCTTTCAATCCTCCATCCCTGCTCCCTGCTCACTGCTCCAGTCCCTCCCGGAGGATGCCCAGCCGCTCCAGGCACCGCCGGCCGCCCCGCGGACCCCGAGCATCCTCACTCCCGTCTCACGCCGCGCCTCCCCGCTGGCAGATTACGGCCTCCCCCCGGGCCCGCAGCATGACCCCGGGCCGCGGCTTTGCGGAGCTGTCACAAACGGTCCGTGACGCCGCCGTCCTGCAGGAGGGGGGCGGCCGCAGCCTGGCCCCGCTGCGGGCCGGGGAGCCCCGCGGGGCGGCCGCCGGGCCATGGCGCTGCCGGCGGCGGCGGTGCTGCTGCTGCTGCTGCTGCTCGCGCTGCTCCTGCCCCTGGCGGTGCTGGTGCTGGGCACCGTGCTGCTCGGGCTGCCCAGCTACGACATCCCGGCCGGGGTGAACCAGCCCGCTAAGCTGCGCCTGGTGCTGGCCGTCCTGCTGGGCACGGCGGCCCTGGTGAGTTGGGGCGGTGGGGTCGTTGGGATGCGGGGATCCGTCCCGAGCCGGGAGCGGGGGATAGACAGGGGGAGACGTGGGGGCCGGGGCGATGCTCGGGGCTGAGGAGGACGGGGAAGGCCGGCATCCCGTTGGGTAAACCCGGGGCGGCGATGCGGGGCGGCAATGCTGGCACATTGGCGTTGATGTAAGTCGCGGAGCTGAGCCGGCGCTTCGTTGCTAACAGCGCTCGGCTGGAGGTGAAGTCACCTTGCACAAAGGAACGGCCCTGCAACTGCTCCTGCCACCGCTGACATTTATGGGACCAAATCCGGTTAGGGCTGCTTTACTTAATCCCTGGACTCACTTTTACAGCGTTGCATAAAAGGCATTAGAGCTCTGCTCAACTCTTCCTCTGTCACTTTACGGCGCCTTTGAATTGTTTAAAAACCTCCTCCGTTCCTTTCGCCACCGAGTTCCCTTTGCTGACTGCGCACATCCCGCCCTCCTGCAGTTCCTTACACCACATCCATGCCCTCAGAACACACGATGGGTCCTCCTGAGTCCTCCCACAGCATGGCAAGGGGATGGATAAAGAAATGCTCTCATTAAGCATTTAAAATCGGCATCTTGCTTAGCAACCGAGCGCATGATGCACTGTGCTGTGTTTGAACCCCTTATCCACTCAATGCAGCAGATTGATGGAGCTCAGTGTATTGCAGGAGCCTTGGGAAGGGATGCTCGGTTCTATTCGCTTCTGATGTGCAAATAAAACCAACTTGCACAACGCCTCTCAGCATTAAACATTTACGAACCCACTGAGCTTTATGGTCTAATTCAGCAGAGCTGGTTTGTGCAATGCAGAGCTTTGTAAGAATCTATGAGGATGTTTCTGTGTATTTAATTTAATTGCTCTGATCAAGTGTAAATGAGACAAGAATGAGCACCAAGGTGTGCCGGGCAAGACTGATGATTAAAATACATATTCCAGGATTGCCAATTTGGATAGCCTACATAAAATGTATAGGGTGACATGAGAATAACTGAGGATTTAAGTAAAGGAAGTAGGATTTTTACTCACTGTAGGAAGTGAGAGCTTGGGAAATCTGAATGAAAGAGCTTTATTATTATCAGACAACCTCTCAAAATGCTGTCTGTGAAGCCAAGACTTCCACATCAGATTCTTAACAATAGGATCTGGAAGATTCCAGATGATATGATTTAAGGTAGAACTTGCCTCCAACCCAATACTTGAAGGGAGAGCATAAACAGGATGGGGAATGGCTGTTTATGAGGGTGGATAGTGATAGGACAAGGGGGAATGGTTTGAAACTGAGACATGGGAGGTTTAGGTTGGATCTTAGGAGGAAGTTTTTCCCCCAGAGGGTGGTGACGCACTGGAACATGTTGCCCAAGGAGGCTGTGGATGCCCCATCCCTGCAGGCATTCAAGGCCAGGCTGGATGTGGCTCTGGGCAGCCTGGGCTGCTGGTTGGTGACCCTGCACACAGCAGGGGGTTGAAATGAGATGATCATTGGGGTCCTTTTCAGCTCAGGCCATTCTATGATTCTATGGTTCTATGAACTGCCAACTTACATTTCCTCATTGTTTTCCATGGGTTTGTGAAGGCAAAAAAATTAACTAAATGACCTATGAGAATGAAAGCGATCAGTACTTAGAATACAAGAAGCCATTTAGAGACAGTTTAGGAGATGCTTTCATAGCTGTTATCTTCTCTTGATGGTCTTCACGATGGTTATTCTAACTTCTTAGACTGCAATTACTGCATCTTACTATAGAACACTAATGGGTGATGCTGAGCTTTTTATATGTTGACTTCTAAATAAGCCTTAATTCTTAACTTTGAACAGGGAAGGATTTTGGAGAAGACAGGACTTTGCAGCCAGATCACTTTTGGCCGATACGTGCGACAAGGACGGAGACTGAGGGTGGACCCGAAGCTGTTTATCCAGGACCTGCAGTTTAACAAAGTACCCGTGAGGGTGTACCAGCCAAAAGCCACATCTCATGGGCGAAGGAGAGGTATCCTCTTCTTCCATGGAGGAGGATGGGTGTTTGGAAGTCTGGGTAAGTCATTTGCTGGGGGAATTTTCACTGTATTGAAATAAGAGGAGCTTTCAGCATGGGATTATGGAGAAAGCATGAAGACAAATAAACACCCTTCTATATAAACACCGAGATGTCTCGAAGACAAAGCACTAATGAAAGTCTTTCTTTTCCAGATACCTATGAGAAAGTATGCCGCTACTTATCCAGAGAAAGTGAATCCGTAGTTGTATCTGTTCAGTAAGTCGACCCAGTCCTATTGCTCAGAGATTATTGCTGCTGTGGTGCCACAGTAGAGCTGCACTGCTTTTGGAGATTTAATTTTGTACAGAGAAATTTCTAAAGGATTCAGCATAGGAAAAGAGACAAATAATGACAGCTGTGACTTCCCAGTGCATAACTGTTAATGTACTGATACTTGGCATACAAAGAAAATCTAAAGAAGCCAATTTAAAACTTAGGTAGAACAAGTCTTCTTTATGCTGAAGATGTGAACAAGATGCTCCAAATGCTTGTAATTTATGTAAGAGAGAGAGAATAATTATGCTGCGTTACCCCCATTTTACACATAGGAAACAGAAGCAAAAATCATTAAATTATCTTGTCAAGAACACATAGCACAATGAAGAAATTAATTAAAAAAGCTCATTGTTTCTTAATCAGAAGACAATTCTTGTAGTTGAACACATGAGCTACATGTTATCTGCAACCACTAGCTGGGAAATGCCTGCTCAGGAGGTAATGAATTGGCTTGAAGGTAGTGTAGGATAACACTCCCTGCTTAACACTAATGATATTTCCTTTTCCTGTCCTTCTCTCTTATGCATTAGGTATCGTTTAGCTCCTGAGCACAAATACCCTGCTGCGTATGAAGACTGTCTTAATGCCACCTTACACTTTATGAGGAACACAGACCTCTATGGGGTGGATCCCACCCGTATCAGTGTCTGTGGGGACAGTGCTGGGGGCAATCTTGCTGCTGCTGTTAGCCAGACCCTGGCAGGTAGAGCAGACCTCCCCAGGCTGCGTGCTCAGATCCTGATCTACCCAGGCCTTCAGGCACTGGACTTCAATCTGCCATCCTACCATCAAAATCGGGGAGTTCCTCTCTTATTCCGGGAGCGCGCTGCTTTCTTCGCTTTGCAGTACTTAAACGGGGATGCATCGCATATGCAGGAGGTCCTGAAGGGCTCTCATATCCCTCCAGATATGAGGCAGAAGTACAGGAAGTGGGTGAGTCCAGACAACATCCCTGAAGAGTTTAAAGTCAGAGGAGTGAAGGCACTTAACCCCAGTGATTTTATGGCTGAAGTTTATGAGACGGTGAAACGGTTCTGTGAGCCCAACCTGTGCCCACTGCTGGCTGAAGATGCTGTTGTTCACCAGCTGCCCGAGTCCTTCATCTTGACTTGTGAATATGATGTGCTGAGGGATGATGGCTTGCTGTACAAGAAGAGGTTGGAGGACAACGGAGTCCAAGTGACCTGGTGCCACCTTGAGGATGGATTCCATGGGATCATAAGCCTGTATGATTATGGTGGGTTGTCGTTTCCATCTGGGAAAAGGGGATTGGACAGCGTTGTTAACTTTCTTAAGGGCTTATAGTAAACATCTTAGATTCCACGAGTCTGTTCATGCCTCAATCTAGAAAATATCTTTTTAGGATATTTAATATCGGGTGATGCGTAGTCATTCAAAGGCAGCCATTAAAGATGACAAACATGGCTCATGTGAACCTCATTCCAGCTGTTAGTTGGAAAATGGAATATGCAACTATTATACACATGCTGCAAGCCCTTATCTTTAGCTATGTCAATAAATACAAACATTATTTTGAATGGGCTTCCTGGCTTGTCCCCCCTGCTTACAATAAAATGTGTCTGCCTGTCTGTGAAGAGAGACTGTCACACAGGTTATGTGTGTTGTGCTGGTGTAAATGAGTAAAAGACATCGCAGTGTTTTGATGTGTTTTGCTGTGACTGTGAATTCTGAATGAGGCAAAAAATACGATAGCGAACCTGGGTGGGTGAGGGGCCATTGTATTGCCCTGGAGTAACTATGATGTAGCTTAGAATGTGGTTACTAGAATGACAGTCACCCTGGGGACAGCAAACAAAAATGGCTCCAAGACAAGGCAGTGTCTCACACAGCCCACTTCCCAGCATGACGGATGAAGAAATAGAGCTCCTCTCTGCCCTACTTTTAGCACCCAATGACTTTACCGCAGCAGCAGCCACCCGTCAGGCAGCGAAGATACGGCTGGCGAAACAAACACATATGACTGCACCAAAAAGCTATGAAGAGAATTGGTGGAAAGTTCAACCACAGTATTCACCTAGAGTTCTCATTGGAAACTGGCTGGAAGAGAGAAAAAGGGTAAGGATGGGAAGGAAGTGTGAGGGCAGGACAGAGGGGGTCAGAACCCATGCTCTGCAGGTAGTGCACTGCTGCAGTGTAAGCACTTCAGAATGGCAATGCAGGAGAGAAGGATAATTATCTTCCTTGTAGATTAATTCATTTTATGGTCTGCCATTCTTCTCTCCATGCTGGGACAGAAGCAAAGCCTGTGTGTGCAGAATATGAGATAACATTTGCCATGTACCAGATATAACAGTTGCCAATTAAAAGCACTATAGCATTTTTGATGGCGGTCTCTTCAGAATGCTGTACAATTTACTACACACAGCATATACAATCTCATAACATTCAAATACACAACTTCAATACAATAGCAGTTCCATTAACACTTCAATAAGTTGATACTTACAACTTGTATCTTTAGATCCTACTAGTCTGGATGTCAGCATTTTTGCTAGCAGAGCTACCCTACAGATTACACGTCCTAGTTAAGACCTGAGCAAATTCTATCATTAAGCATTTAATTCCTGTTAAAACACTCCAGTTAGGTTCAATATTGGAGCTGTTAGGGCAAATCCTTCCGACTCCAAGAAAATTATTTGGTCTGACAGTTATGAAATCTGATGTGCTCACAGCACATTTTGCAGAAAAAAAGAAATCCAGGATGTATTTCATGAGGTTAGGAACGAGGTTGAGATAAACTGAAAAGTCATGAGAATTCTTTATGGTAAGGGTGATGGAGCACTGGAAACAGATTGCCCAGAGAATATGAAGAGAAAGGCTTTGTAGCCAAGGAAAGCAGCTGGGGAACAGCCTCCATGAGAAGATATTTCTGTATTTCTTCATCTGACCTGGAGCAAAACGCTTTTCAGATGTCAGCTCACACAGCAGGTGATGGTATTTAACATCAAACCACGAACAATTTTTCAGTGGCTATTACAGTATTTTGCATTAACACCAAGGAATCAGAGTACGATTTTACAATGGCCATAGCATAGATTTCCTTTCAAATAAGTGCTTTTGAATGTACAAGTGTAAAAAGTAGCAGCAGAACAGAGGTTCTGTAATCATCAGGTTGCCTTTGCTATCTCCTGAATGCTCTGCATCTCTCTAGTTTATAAAACCCTGTGGGAAACTTGGCCGCAGCATCTACAGCACAGACTTCACTCCCTTCCCAGATCACAAACCAGATCGAACACTAAGAGCAACCATGATGAAGAAGTACGAGGTAAGTGGAAGAGTTTCCTGTGTGGAGTTCTGTCTGCTTATATTCCAAACAGCAATGACTTATAATCAACCAAAGTCACATTTCATACCATTAAATAAAGTGCAAAATGATGCAGTACAGCTCTGGTTTAGTGGGCAATGTTGGTGGTTGGCGGATGGTTGGATTAGATGACCTTAGAGGACTTTTTCAGCCTTAATGAGTCCATCATTCTATGGCTGGTTTGCAGGATCCAGAGCAACCTGGCAATACTTGATAAAGCAGAGCAGACAAATCAGACCTCATTCTATGCAGATGTAGTTGCTTATTTTAAGTGGAAATTTACCATACTTTAAAGGCCAATGTCCTTATTCTTGGGAATTAAGTTAAAGGTAGTGTAGGTAGATGTCCTTATTCTTGGGAATTAAGTTGCAAGTAAAGGTAGTGTAGGTATCTATAACATCTTACGTTATCACTGGTAGCACAGTCTGACTCAAAAGCACGCCAAGCCACATGAATGCAGTGCGCTGTTACAAATGGAGCAGTTCAACGTGCATCTCATTTCAGGGCCTGCCAGCACAGCACTTCTTCACACATCACGATGAACCGAGGCACCGAAATTTTGTATCAGAGTATGAAGATAACTACAACAGATACGGTTATGCTCCCTTTCTGCCTCCCCTTCGCACCTGGGACAAACACAAGATTGCATGGGTTCCTCAGAAACCAGACTTCCCCATTCTTGGTAGTTTTTGGTTAATTATTAGTTAAATAAGATGGAACATGGTGCAGTGGTCAACACGCCAACTTAGAGCTCATCCTGTTTTAAAAGTCATGCTAAGACGGGATTTTGCAGTGTACCTCTGCTTTGAAACAAGGCTGTGGGAGCTGAGCTTGCTCAGCTTGGAAGTGAGAAGGCTCTGGTGAAAGCTGACTGCAGCCCTCCAGTGCTTCAGGGGCTTATAAGGGAAGGGGAGTGAATTTTTATGTGGTGTAATGGTGGTAGTACAAGGAGGAATGGCTTTGAACTACAAGAGGGGAATTGGAAGCGGGGGGTTGGATGGTCTTTAAGGCCCCTTCCAATCTAATCTGTTTTATGTTTCTGTGATTGCTATGTTTCTGAACTTATGTAAATCTCTGCTGACTTCTTTAATACCCATCACAGAGACAATGGAGAATGAGGATTCCTTATATTTATACCATGACTGTTCTCCTAGCAATACCTTACAGTGACTCCCCCCAGGTAGATGGACACATACCAGCCCTGGGAACAACCAGATTGCCATTTTGTCCTTAATCTGTAGTTAGAACAGGTTAATAAGTTCATAAGCATAAGTTCATTAGCAGAAACACTCCTGCTGCCCACCGTGCATTAAAAACACCAGGATCAAAGCTTTAATTCTACCATTTATAACACGTCATCATTTCTTGTCTCAGAACCACCCACCAACTACGGACTTCTTGAGCACCTGAAGAGTAGATGGTACAGGAAAGAAACTGGAGTGATGAACAGCACCTACACCGTCTCTTATGTAAAGCCACCAACACCAATCTCTGCTCCAAGCCAGTTCAGACGTACATCTAAACCTCACGGCATCTCAACCAGGAGGGGACACCTTCCCCGTGTTGGCAGAATCCTGGACTATGAAGGGGGTCAGAGATATCTGCAAGCCCTCGGCCAGCTAGCAAGAGCTGCCTCCATGTAAACAGCTTAGTGTGATCTTAAGAACTGCTTAATACAGCTTGTTGCTGATAGACGTAAGAGTGATCTGTTCCGTGCGGAAGGAATGGGAATTAGGTTATATGGTTGGAGGGCTGGCTGCTAGTTAGAACACGTTGCTGGATTACATTCTAAGCTGCAGATGGCTGGGAATATTCCTTCAGTGGGAGATACTAATGCTCTAAAATCAAAATCTGTATGTGTCAGCATCTAGTCAGTGGGTAGCTGCATCAGAAAATACAAAGTGAGGCAGAACCTAATAGCATATAAATCCCTAAGCTGTATTTTCTTTAGCTATTTCATTTTCATGCAGCTTGCTACACATTTCTTTAAAGAAAGAGGAGAAAAGAAGCTTGTATTATTCCATTATGTGTCTAAAACATCCAAGAGCAAATTAAGTATATGGAATGACTGAATACCTAAGGACAAGGTGAAGCAAGGTTTGCATCAACGCAGTCAGCAAGCAGTCCTCAGCTGCCCTTGGCTTTGCATACTGAATGGCACTTAATGGCAGATAAGCTGCAAAGTAAACTACATTAGCTGGCCTTACATTACCGAGCACTGAACCCAGAAGATAGAGCAGTTGTTGGCCTTTGCATTGCTATATGGGGCACCCTGGTACTTTGTGCTGACAGAAGTCCCAGTTCTTATTGCACTAATGTGGGAGTTTTGCATTTAAATCATGTTCAATCTGCAGGAGATCAAGATTCAGCTTGCTGCTGGTCTGAGGTTCAACAGTAAACCTGCAGCAACTTAAAGGCTTTGATGAAACTTATCTGTAATTAATTCCATGCACATTTATTGTTTCCTTCACCTATTTTGCTGAAGATTAGCAATATAATAATCACTATTAGGCACAAGATAAAGCATATTTGTTACTCATGATCCAGATAAACCTCTGGCCATGAGTTCTACCTCTGCACAGAGGTGCATTTTTAGTCACTGTGATGGAGCTTTGCTTTTTCAAGGTTGAACTGATTCGGAACTGAAGGTCGCTGACGATTCAGTCACAAATACATGGAACGACAGTGGCACCTATTGGCAAAGTGATTCTCCACCAGCCTTTGGGAGATGTCTGCCAGCTGTATGCATCAGAATGCAGCACCGTTACTGAGGGCTTTTAGGGGAGCAAACCAGGTATCTATCTTAATAAAAACATAAAGCTCATGCAGGATTTGGAATGCAACCATACAGAGATATACTTCATTTCACACAGCCCTACCAGTTTGTTTAAAAGTACGCTCATCAATCCTTCATCAGTATTAAGTATTCATAGTAAATCAAACATTTATGATTGTTATCCACTGTGCTTCTAAAGCCAAAGCTGATCTATGGGAAGCAATTAACTGCTCAAGGTGCAGGGCATTACTGAGATGCACAAGCGCTGCCCATGAAATGCGTATAAAGAACTCACTGCAAACCTGTAAGCAGACTGGGCAGGGCTCCCCGTGCACAGCTCTCATCCCTCCAACCACCAAAAAACTGCAACACCCAGAGGAACCAAGCAAAGCACGCTAGGTGGCTAAATGGATGAAATGCATTTGGATAGAGAGCCTCTTAACTACAAGAACGTGCAGCTCTACAAGACGTGTCAGTTATTATTAATAACAGCTGGTGGACAAATGTTGGCTTTGAACTGTTGGAGCTGTTTTCACTTCAGAGATACTAAATACACAGCAAAGATAACTAGCTTTTTTAGTGACTCAAGCCTCCAAGCCTGCTGAACTTAAGCTAAAAGAAGAGAGATTCAGATTGGATATAGATGGGTTTTACAATGAGGGAGGTGAGGCACTGCACAGGCTGCCCATAGAGGTGGTGCAGACACCCAAGGTCAGGGAATGGGGCTCTGAGCACTGATGGAGCTGTGGGTGTCCCTGCTCAGTGCAGGGCTTGGACCTGATGGCCTTGAGGGTCCCTCCCGACTCCAACCACTCTATGGTTCTATGATTCATCTTCATAGCAAACGCACTGCTCAAACTCAGCTGTTGCAATCCACAATTCATTACTGTATGACAAGCGCTTTGGGAGTCCTGGAATCACTGCAAAACGCAAAGGATTACCCAATGATCAAGACAATAGAAAGTTACCCAAGCAGGCATTACTATGAAACACCACAGTGCCAAACACTTTCTTCACATGCAGACTATTTTGCAGATGTTTCACATTCATCCAGGCTTTTCTTGAAAAAAAAACCAACTCTTTTTAGCATCAGGGCTTTCTTAGTTACAATCACCTGTGGTTGGAAAGCACAAGCACAGCAGCCTCTTCAGTTCTGTACACAACAACGGGATGCTTTAGTACAACTCCCTGTTCTAAATACATTCTAGACAGCCCCGACTGCATGAAATCGGCCTCGTCTGTGAACTTTTGGAACATTACAGAGACAAGGTGGTAGCTGGAATTGACGCATGTCTCTCAAGCGAACAGATTTCTTGCCTGGAAGGGGAGTGATGTCAGGCTGGATGAGCTGAGGAGACAAGAAGCTCGATTCTTTGGACTGAGGATCTCAGCCAGCGTTGGGACTCAAACAAGGAGCAGTGATGCTGGTTGGCAAGTTGTGCAGGAGCTGGGACTGTGGATGCCAGCAGTGAAGGGAGAGTGGTTAGAGAGCAGAGGAATGGGCTGTTGACAAGAAGTTTGCTGGGCAGGAGGCCTCACTCAATATGTTATAAATATTCACTGGAAGGTGCTTATTATATACCAGTTTGCAGGTAAAACAGCTTCAGTGGGCTCAGTTTAAGCCCTATCTAATGAGGATACAATGCCTGCCAAGTGCTGTCCTCCAGAGCTACACATGCCATGGCACTGAGTACAGCTCCTGGGAGTGGGGTTCAGAGCCTCCCAGCTCTGTAAGGACAGAATAAAGCTTTCTTTGATAGCAGCCACACATTTCTGGCAAAGCCTGCCCATATATTTGAACAAGTATTTTTTGCATTGGTGACAAAAACACTGAATTGCCATCAGTGTTTTTTGCCATCATCAATTTCCTATTTTAGAACCGTGGTTTCATGCTGTTTGCTGAGCTGACATGGACTGATCAGCTCTTAGAAGACACCACATTCAGCCCGTGCCATTGAGATGCTTTATTCTGTGGGTCTAAGCAGATGTCAGCCATAGTACATTAATGATGTACTATGCACCAACTGAGGAAAAATCCATTTCCTAGCCTTTGACAAGGATTCGGTCCATCTTTTCTAAACAGAATGGCTTCCCCCATAGAAATTCTGCCCTGCTGCTGAGCTGATGAAGGGTGCATGAACTCCCCAGAATGTGACACAATCTTTGTTGAAGCCTCTTCCTTAATCTAAACTCCAGGTTCCCATTTCAAAGGAGCCTCCTGTCTTCGAGAGCAGCTACAGTGCTTCAGTATGCCATGAACCTGGGCGGTGCTGTGTGCTGCCTGCAGTGAAGAGCTCTTGGTCACCGCTTGGTTCTTCTTATTTGGTGTTTTCTTATGAGTTCAAAATGCTGTTTATGTGAGAGCTTCTCATGAAGGCAATTATCTCATCAATGCCAGGTACTGAAGAACTGCAGTAACTACAAAATAACTGCTGGGCTCGTTAGTAAAGAGAATTCCTCCCCCCATTCACTTTGGGTACCGAAGAACCCGGCTTCTATTCAACAACGGCCCACAAGCAAATGGTTATATAAATAATATACTCATTGTTTTGGGGCAATAATGTTTGTTAAGGAGGAAAAAATTCTCTAGGCACAGTAGTTTTTTAAGGGAAGCACTTTATCATTACATGCTTTTCTTCTTTGAGTTGCAACAGCCCCTGAGGACACTGGCTTCCTTGTGTCAGACTCAGACAATGCAGAGACAGCCCTTGGCCCTGGGAGTTCCCTGATGGCACTGGTTCATTGCACTGGTAGGACTGGTTGCATAAACACATACTTACCTGATTCAGTGCTGTAAATATGTAATTGAGGCTGCTGCCTCATGGCATATTTTATGTCTAATTTAAGGAACTGTATATTTGGACAAGGGAGTCCGGATGCCTGTCAGGTAAATGTTACGAGCTGTAAATTTTCACAGCGGATTTAACACTAAATTTAGTCAGCTCTATATTTAAAGAGCATGCTGACCTGATGGCAGCCCTTGTCCTTGACAGTGGTTGGCCTGAGAGATAGCTAAGGATCCCTGGGGGAATGCTGCTGGAGTCTCCCTTATGCTTCACACAGCTCCCTCCTGCAGTAGGAGCCCCAGCACCCCTCAGATCAGAACCTCAGCAGTGCGGGGGCTCAGCCTTGTCCTCCCCACTTCTCCTTAAGGTAGGGGGACACTCATGCCATGTAGAAAAGTGCATATGGAGAATGGGCTTAGAGGTGGTACATTGCCTAAGATTCCTCTGCACACCAGCCTAGCAGCCAATACAGAGAAAATCTCAATTATTACTTTTAGAAAACAAAAATAAAGCAACTTTGAATTCCTACGTTGATACAGAAGCTCAGGCTTTCCATGTGCTGGTTGCTGATGCCACCCAGAGTCAGCTTTCTAATTCACACTCTGCTCCTGTTACTTATAAATACTGAGAGCAAACTGCTCCAACCTGTGAAGTGCTGTAGGTCGAAATACAGCAATCCCACTGATGACAATAAACTCAGTAAGATATCAACCAGCTTAGGGCAAACCAAGTAGACTCGGACACTGAACATAAAGGATGTAGACATGCAGGGAGGCAGTAGGTGGCAGAAGCTGCTCTGCTTTTGTACTCCCTAAAGCCCGCACCGTGGTGCCTTGGGTTCATCTAACACTTCCATGAGAGGAGTTGTGATGCGTGAAGCTCAGGCCATCTGTGGATACCAGGGCACACTGTGTGGTCTGTGAAAGTCTGTGTGCCAACCAAAGGGCTGCTGGCACTCCCAGATTCCCTTTTCAATCTCAGGGAAGCGAGTTCTCTCTCTCTGAGCAAGTAAATTTCCACGTGTTCCTACAAATGGTGCCACTTTTCTATTGGGACGATGCAGTTTTGTAATCCCTGGAGATAAAGGATGCTGTTGTTACTCTTCATTTCTACTACAGTAGACACAAAGTCAACGCAGAGCAGAAGGTGAACTGGGCTCAGGCCTCTAAGAACAACACAGAAAGCAGAGCCTGCACAGGGAGCTGAGATGGTACATGGCAGGTAAATATGGCAACAATATGTGTCTCTCATAGAATCATAGGATCAGAGAATGGTTTGAGTTGGAAGGGACCTTTAAATGCCATCTGGTCCAACCCCCTGCAATGAACAGGATGCCCATGGCTTATGGAGGAGTGTGGCCCTTTCTCAGTGGTTCTGTTACAAGGTGACCGCTGCAGGAGAGCTGGGAAGCAGTGTGAGCACTTCCATCCTCATTCCCATCTTTTCACCACTTGACTAAGCTTTCTGTCCGACAAAACATTAACGTCTACCAAACCGTTCTGCCTAATGGCTCAGACAGCATTGTCAGCCCCTGTTTACGTGATCAGCGTTAGGCAGTGCTGGAGCTCTGTACCTGTTTCTGATTAACGAGCCTTTTCTCCAGCAGGTCATTTCACAGGGACAGCCTTATTTTCTGTTTGTGGGGGATATTTGCAAGGCCACCTCAGTCTGAAGCACAGAAATCTCATAATCAGCGACTGCTACAGGCAAAAATATGTTCCAATTAATACTAAATGAGAAACGTGCTACTTTATTTTTTTCCTTCCCTTTTTTCAGAGCTGCTAATGAGGAAAATCAAAATAGCATCTTCCAGTGAACTGGTGACAGCTCTAAGGTGTTAAAGGTTTAAATCTTAACACAGACAAAGCACCCTCAAGCCCCCAAATACCAACCCTGTGAATGGGAAAATGTCAAAAATGCCTCTGAGGTTTGAGATGGCCTTTTAAATATCTGAGCCCCAAATAATGGGCCGGCTTGTTGCAATTTCAAGTTGTTCTCCATGTTTTAAAGTGAATGTTGCTCTGGCTCATGGCGCTCTGCTTTTATTCAGTTCTGATAGAATAAAAAAGTGCATTTTGCTTCAGACAGGAAGAAATAGCAGCTTCTGAATGACTTCTGTTATAGAGATTGCTGCCAAGGAATCAAAATGGTACAATTCTGCCAGCCAAAAAAGCATTTTTCCTTCCCAAAACGTATTGAAATGCAGCAATCTTCCAGATGTTTTTAAGGCCTTTTTTAAGGACACCCACTATGGCCAATTATTTTCTTCCCTTTGGAATTGTGCAACAGCGATCCTTTCCTCTTCCATGTTTCTCATGGAATTCCTATGTCAAGACTAACAGAAATTGCCTATGTTAAATAAACACTGACATGCAGATCTACCATATCAGCCACTGTATAAGATGAAATATCTGAGCATATATTTACTGTGAAACAAGCGCTGATCGTTGTGGGACCATAAACTCTGCTGGAAACGGCATCATAACATGCATATCACAGCAGGGAGCCAGCCTATATTGCCAGGGGGAAATCAGGAATTCTACAGCATGAGATGCACCACACGCAATGTGGTCCAAAGTAAACTGAAAACAGTGGAAAGACTCCCAATGATGTGTGCATATGTTCAGGCTGTTAATAATCCATTCTTAGAAGTGCAAGCATTGGGATTACAAATAGTTCTATTTCTAGGCTGGGCTGACTTACAAGAAATCCCCTCTCTCTGGTATCCCCTCACACTTCAGTGTTCTTGGGGAGATTCCTACCCCCATCCATCCTTACCCTACCCCCTCATTTCTTTATAGATGAGACCACCCCCTGTCTGATTAACCACTCAGCCTCAAAACTGAGAATTCTCATTATCAGATTATGGTGGCAGACAGCTGATAGCACCACTACATGCTTTTAATTTGGTTGCAGAGGAAGAGTCAGATGAAAGCTGAATACCCCTTGCATCCTCTTCTAATGTTGGGATTTCCCATTATGATCATAATCATGAGATATTTTAGCAGGAGAAACCAACTGCAGACCATCTGTGTTTAATTACCCCCATATACCTGTAGTAGTATTAATGAGTGGGTCTACAATAAGGCACCTAATAACCACACCCATTCACTTGCACCAAAGCCATTGCCATCACAAATTTGACTTCAGAAACAATTGCCTTCTGGCCTTAACAGCAAAGTGCAAGCTATGTCTGAAGAGCTTATTTAAACACTTGGTCTCTCCATGGCACACATGCCACCCAGGAAACAAATTCCAAGAACACATGCTTTAATAAAATAACCTTTCCAAAAAGACAGCTGTTGATGCTGCACATCCAACCTCAGACATTTGGTCTCTCAGCCTGAACCTGTGACAGGCTGTGGCCACCTACGTTTGGAAGCCATATTCCATCATCAGCTAAATATACTTGTATTGCAAAGGGGCAGAATACAAAAACAACCCTGCAAGTCTCTGCTGGATAAACTAAGGGATCAATTCCCTAATTAGGCCAGGAAAAGTAATCAAAGGAGACTGGAATAGCCACGTTCCACCTCGCAGACAAACAAGATTACACTGGCTATGTATTCCTTAATAAATATCATGTGAATGCTTTTCTCAACCAAGATAAGAGAGATAAATAGGAAAGAGTCATTCTTTTTTTGTATACTGATATATCTGATATATTAACATGTTTTGTTTTAGCTTTTACATCTGCTAAGAAGTAGAAATTACCTACATTGTAGGGCTTCTGAAGGGGAAATACACTCCTTAGATGCTGTAAGAAGTCACACGGATTTCCTTTGGACATTCTGGCTGAGAATTGAAGAATTGATTCTCAAGAAGCAGGCTGAGGTATTGGCAATGGCTGCCCAGGGAGGTGGTGGAGTCACCATTCCTGGTGGTGATTAGGAAAGGGCAGACATGGTTCAATGAGACATGGTTCAATGAGCAGTATTGGTGGTAGGTGGATGGTTGGACTGGATGGTCTTTGAGGTCTTTTCCAACCTTAATGATCCCACAGTTCTATGAACTCCAGAGATTTCTTTCCAAACTTTAGGAACTTTTGTATCCATACTCATAGAGATGAGATCTATTTCAGTCACCATCTAAGCAGTTCCTCAATTAGAGGCAGTGCAGGAGGAAGTGATGGAGAGACGGACTTGGATTTGCCACATCCAATTCTAACTACCAGGACCAATGTTTCCCTCAGCAAAGGCAGACACAGCCAATGAAGTCACTGCTCCACTGAATGAAACACAGAGAAACTGTTAAAACAACTCCTAACTCTAGAGCAAAATTTATTACAAGTTTGCTTCAAACAGAACTTTCCCTCAATATCACTGAGCCATAAGAGGTTCAAGTCAGGGACAGGATTTATTTGGCATCCTAATAAGATCCATACACATGCTGAGCTCTTTGCTGCACCAAAATATATAATATTTATGGAATATAGCACCAAAAAGTGCTGCAGAGCACTGTAAAGATGTAGCAGAGATCACTATTCCACTATTGAGGGGGCAGACTGTGCTTGAAGTAAAATTCAACAAGAATGCTAAGGCTTCCCAGTACTTGTGCTGCTTTGAAACAGGCAAGACACAAACTCTAATTGAGGCAAGTGATCAGAGTGCTGCTTATGAATACAGCAATCATAACTTGGTGGTATTGTGATCAGTAGAAGCAGGAAACACAATTGGATTTATTTGGGCTGTCACAACTAAAAAACATTAAAAACAGAAGAAAATAATAATCGTGTTTGCTTATTAGGTAATGGAATAAAGGCCTATGTCACCATGCAATGACCACTGATGTGGTCATCACCAGTGATGTAAGATAAAAACCTTGCTGTAAAGATGGGCCATTAATGCCTGCTCTTCTTCATTCATCTGACTGCATTATTCCATACCTGATTTTAGATGAGAGGTGTTTGGGGCAGTGACAACCACAACACACTCCCTGTTGTAACACAGCCCTGGATGCTGCAATAAGTTGGCAGGTGTGTTTGTTTGATGACTTTTAATTTGGAAAATATGCTCCTTTTACTGATCAGTAACGTGCTGCCTCAACCCACACATTGCCTATTTCTCCTCCCACTCAAGCTTTTGCCATATTTCTTTATTTGAACCTTGTTCACTTTGTAATCTAGACACTATATGGATGTAGGAGACTGATATACTTGGGCTGGAAGTGGATGATCTGAGGCCCCTTCCAACCCCAAACATCCTATGAGCTTTGATTGAAACAGGGAGGCAGTTCTGAGGACATAGAACAATAACCTGAAGCAAGCAATGTCAGAGGGGAAGGACAGCTGGAGCATGATGAGTCCTATTGAAGCAGCCTAAGAATTTTTGCTGATGTTTTTCCCTTTCATTTTAGAGAAACTGGATATATTCAGATATACTATGAACTGGGAATCTCCCAAGCTTTTTTTATTTAAAGAGCTCTTGATATTCTTTTCCAGTAAGTCAGCATTACTGCAGTAAACACGGAGCCTTTCATAACCTTGCTGCCTGTGATCCCTTCTGAAAGTCACTCTGCAATCAAATGTACTGGGATTTCATAATAGTAATTTGCCACACTGTCAGAAATAGGCTTACCGTGCTGCTGTCATTGGTATCATGTGAACATCACTCAGTGTGCTGTGCCCTTCAAATGAAAGCCAGTGCTCTGAGCCAGTCAGAGAGAAAGGAAAGGGGGTTAAATAAGGGAGCATTAACCCTTAAAAATCAGGGACAGCCCCATGTCAAGGAAACTACTGTATATGATACAGATACACCTGTTTAAATGGCAGTTAATATTTACTGGTAAGAAGGTTGTGTTTCTTTCCAGTCCACCTGAAATCTCTCCAAAAACCGTTCCTGTTGTTTCTCATTCTGTAGAGTGGGACATCTGCTAATTCCTAGCATCAGCTGAAAGACAGCACTCCCAAAGCCCACTGGCTGTTAGTTGGCACTGACCAGCTGTTCAGCCAAAAACATATACATATACTGAGAAAAAAATCATAGACTGGCTGGGTTGGAAGAGATCTTAAAGCCTGGAACTGGGTGCAGTTCCAACCCCTGCTGTGGGCTGGGTGCTCCCACCAGCTGAGGCTGCCCAGGACCCATCCATAGCCTTGAATGCCTCCAGAGATGGAGCAGCCACAGCTCTCTGAGCAACCTGTTCCAGTGCCCCAGAAAGTGTGAGCCTGGTCCATTTGATAAATTCTAGCAACAAGAAGAACCTACAGGCTTAATACTGCAGGATTGCTTGTGCTCAGCACTTCCTTATAGCAAAGCCCCTCGAGGTATCTCAACCTGCACACTCAGAGTCAGCAGTTGCTTTATAAGTTGTCTGCTAAAGGAGTTTGTTTGCTTAAGAATTCACTGCAGAAATTGTCTGAGACGCAGCTATAAGTTTTGGGAGGGACTTTCCTGTGAGTGAATCAGCAATATAACATAATCAAAGTAATGGATTTCTAATGTCACAGCATGGCCACTCGGTCTGGATGTCTTTTCCAGTAAGACTTCTTGTTTAATTTAGTCCACCCCAGCTTGCTTGTTGTTCTGCATCTGGAAAATCTCATTTTCTAAGTGACTCTTGAAAAATAACAATAGAGGTCCTGTAAGCTAATGATTGCATCTACTGTCATGGCTCTAAGGACGTTAGGGGACGTGTTCTTTCTGACCTTGGTATTTATCTACAGACTCAAAACATTGCCACAAAGTCATCCATGGCAGCTCCAGGCTGTGCTGCTGTCCATTCTCTTGCAAAGAATGCAGGTGTTGTTTGAGGTTCTCACTAAATTATATACACAGTCATTTCTCACCATGGAACTGCACTTCAGGCATTGCACCTCTGCTAATGGGGGACAGAACAGTGATTACAGTAATTTGGGGTGGGTGTTGTGCCTGCAAAGCACACGGCGTCAAATTTGCTTGAGACTATTAGGTAAGACCAGAACACTGCAGCATATAACAGGCAATTTGGTTAAACATAGTACTTTGTTGGTTTCTATTCCTGCTTGCCGTTAGATGTAAGCAATTATATTTTACCGTAAATAAACTCCTGAGTGACTCAATAGCATTATTAGTAAAACCAAGGGTTTTTATAATTGTTTTTGAAACTTTTAGAGGGCAAAATAGGTAGAAGAATAACATCCAGGATGATAACCTAGTCATATTCCATGAACAATCAGCCTGAAATGTAATGCCGGGTCCTTCAAGAGAAATTATTCAGAACGAGCTCCCTATGAAGGTGTCTCATTACCTCCCATCTCTGCCCCAGGAGGGTTGTTCTGTTCATAGCAGCCTACCGTGCTCTTATAGAAATGCCTTCAGCTTGGTTGTCCGCTTCCTTCTGATCCTGGGGTTAAATTAACTCAAAAGACCGCCTGCCAGGATAGAGGTCTGAGGTTGAGTCAACACGTCGTTAGAAATGCATTAACAAGTTGCTCCACATGTATAATTAATAGAGATGTAGGAACTCTAAGGTGTCAGAAAGTCAGCGCTCCAGCCCAGCACATCTCTCCTCACTCTTCCCAATACTTCCTTTCCTCTTTGATGTCATTTCTAGAACAATGATATCGTTCACCATATGTTATTCTCAGGAAGACTGATCTCCTACAAGCAATAGTACAGAAATAAAACCATCTTGCCTCTCGGTGCAGCATTAACACAGCGAGCTCAAAGCCTCTTCACAGAGCTTGATTAAAAATTAAGCCTCAGAACAGCTGCACCAGGCAGGTAAGTGGTATCGTAGCCATTTTACAGATGGTTAAACACAGAATAGAAAGGTTAACTGCCTTGTCCATGGTTGCTCACTAAGTTAGCTGCACTGCTGGGAGTGAGAACCCAGAGCTGAGTAAGTATTGGATTTCCTGATCTGCTCGCTGATGTACAAATGAGAAGCGGTGTTTTCAGTTTCATTACAAATAATTTTCTTTTAATGGCTCCTTTAACCAAGAGAAATACAACTACAAATTGAGCTCCTGTCAGCCAATAAAAAATTCGTTTACTCCCATAAGAAATCCCACTGGAATCTTTTGCTAAACTTTATATATCAAAATTTGGGTCAAAGTCAAAAGGAAAACGGGCATTTTGAAAACTCAAGTCGTTCTCTGAGATGAGTCAGAGAGCTGGAAATAAACTGTTTTGCTATTGAGTTGTGGCAGGCAAATTGAGTGGTGTTTGGAACTGGTTTGAGTAAAAGCATGAGCCTACATGTCAGTAGGGACAAGGCCTTTTTTTCCCCAGTGCTTTAGTATTGATGAATAGATTTGACAAGGTCAATATTCAATCCCACAGTGAAGAAAGAAGCTCCTTCTTTGTGAAGCAAAGCACCACAACCAGCAGTCTCAGATGGCAGAACTTCTGCCTGCAGAGCTACTTTTCCAGCTCCTACAAGAACAGGTTACAAGATGCCCTGATGAACACAGCCACACACTGAACAACACGTTCTTACCTCAATATTACATGGAAGGAACCACATAACAATGCACAGAGGTTTGGCCCTGAGCTCCCACTACTTCCAGACCTGGGATTTTAATCTGCATGTTGCAGATGAAGCAAGCTCAGCTGCTCGGTGCATGCTGTGCTGACAGCTCAGGGGAAGTTTTCCACCTCGTTGCTCCCTGATAAACCAGCTGTGGGCCACCCCTGCTGAGTTTTATCCTGTGCTTTTAGTGAAGGGGCAGAAGGGACAGAGAACAAGCAAAGTACTGTGAAAGTGGGATTTGACGGAGTGATTAATTCCACCATCCAGCTGGTGGACACAGCAGCTGTTACTATTACGGTCCTGATAGCATTTCATTTATTTTAAAACCCTATCTTAAAGCTTTAATATCACATCCATTTGAAATCACTTCATTTGAAGGTGCCAGCAGGGGGGATCAACTTGTAATGAACATGGGAAAAAAAGACTGGCCTCCCATGTCACTTTCTGAGACAAAGCTTCTTACACTTTTCCATTTAAGATTGTACATCCTTAATTCTGCAGCAGTGGAACAGAATACTGAGTAACCCTACTATGGCTAAGATACTCCTCCACTAGATTAGTGCAGACAAAGTAATTATCTCTGATTTTTGTCTTAATCAGATCATCAATCCTATACAGAGGAAAATCTTTCCTTTCATATACCAGAGAAATGAAACATTCCTGTACCAAACACATCCCTCAAGAGACTAATGTCATCTCCCAGGGATTCAGCTGAGAAGCAACACTGCCAAGCTCAGGTGCAGTGCTCTATAGGAGGTACTACAGGTGAGTGCTCACATGCTGGGCTGATGGAAGCAGCACTCGATCCCCCTTTCCTTTTGATGCCCACACTCCCACCTCTGACAAGTCCTTATTCACCATGGTACAAAGGTTATCATCATATCCACCTGCCTTGCTCTGTGCAGGCTGTGTTTCCCACTGGGTATTTGTACCAGGCATGCTTGCAATCATGCTTTGCTCTGGTGGGAGGAGCTGACTCACTGTTCTGTAGACTAAAAGGAGACACCTTGAAGCAGAAAATGGCTTTGAAGAGCCAGCTTGCTGCACAGAGCAGATGGCTGGGCTAGGCTGAGGTTAAAGACATTCATTATAAATCCATCATCAAACTAGGACATAGACGTACAGTGGTTATCAGATGAAGAGAATGTGCTTCTAATGGCAACTTCAGTGCTGCTGTCAGTCACACAGGGCTGCAGCCAAGTTGTGGAAAGTTGGGTCAGATCCCCCTCTCACAGAGCAATACCTCCAAGGGCAGAAGGAATCTGGAAAGCTACGTGACGTGTCTCTGCACAGAATGCCTGCAGTCTCCAAACAATGCCAGCTGTAAGCCTAGAATTAGCAATCACTCCCCAATGCAAAAATCACAAACTCCAGTTACTAACACACATACAGAGCACCACTGCCAAAGGCCCTGCCAACAGAACCCTACCAATCTTTATCAGGTAGGAACCAGATCCTAAACAAAGAAGCAGTGAAAGAACTGAGGCCAACACGTAACTCAAATTATTACTATTAAAGCACAGCTCAGGTTAAGCAGAAAGCAATAATTTCCTTTGCTGTGCTCACACCATTGCTCAGTGGGTGAATAAGCTGCATCCCATATGCCACTATGGAAGGGATGTGAGGAACTCAGCCTGCCTGAAATACTTTCTTCTGAAAACAATGCAAACTTCTCAGCCTAATGGCTTTTGTTCCCCCAAGGAATAACATAAATTAGACTGTGTTAAATTTGTAGTGATTTTCTTGTCATATGGTATAATGTCCATGAGGTTATGGCTCGAGCATCTGAAACCCAGCATTGCAGGGCCTCTTAAATTGATGGTTAAAAAAAGCCATTCCAGACTAAATAACCTAAAATAGTTCCTTTTGTTTGAAGCTGAGGGCAGCATACCTTACTTCAGACCCGCTTCAAAATCACAGCACTGCTGGAAACAGAATTTACAGTCAGACTTTGAGAATTTCCAGCCTCCAGTTATTCAGAGGTTAAGTAACAATATGGAATAATTGCATCCATTGCTCCTCTGTCACTTTCTACACAAAGCCTACCCTGAAGCTGGTTAATACAACGACATTTAGGACTTGCTATGGGAAGAAAGCAGTGGAACCATTCATAGAGCAACATACTCTTGTTCTACCATGTGAAAATATAGAAGTTCTATCTTCTTGCTGCTGTTCCACACCTCCTCTGCCAGCATACAGGCTCTAACATCACCATGTTGAAATCAAGGCGAATGCTCAACAAATAATTTATGGTCACCGTTAAAAATATTACTCCATCATCTAATGACCTCTCATTCTCCTCCTTAGTGATACCTCTCTGGTTAACCTTTTATAAAGCCAGGATCTGCTGTGTTAATATTTGGAGTTTGGGGAAGTGGTAGCAGGGTGGTGACGCACTGGAACATGTTGCCCAAGGAGGCTGTGGATGCCCCATCCCTGCAGGCATTCAAGGCCAGGCTGGATGTGGCTCTGGGCAGCCTGGGCTGCTGGTTGGTGACCCTGCACACAGCAGGGGGTTGGAACTGGATGAGCACTGTGGGCCTTTTCGACCCAGGCCATTCTATGAGTCTATGAAATATTTCTCCATCTTCAGTAATAGTTTGTATTGTTAATAACAGCATCTCTATGCACTCGCCCAGCTGACCAAGACAACCATAAGGGATTTATTCTGTCATTTCCTTCCATGACCCAAATTCACATTTGCAGCCAGATCTTGAAAGGATAAAGAGTAATACTTTAACCCACTGCAGATTGCAAACCTAATCTACTCCTAGGAGTAGACAGTCACTCAGTTTGAGAAAAACTGGTGAGCAAAAATATACCAGAACTGTTTGTCAAATATGCTCATTTTATTTATTCCCTGTTATGAACCATGAAGATTAAATATTATTTCTATTTCTGTAAAGTCTTTCAACACGTGCTCTCATTAAAGAGGGCTTAAACAACAACTCCATGCTATGTCTTGGAACGTCAGATAGCCAGACTGTATCACATTCAGGTTTCAAGCAAAGGTCACAAAGCTGGCTTTACTGCTCAACTCAATCCTATTTTTGCTCTCTGTTGTAGCTAAGGGAAGTCTGTAAGGTGCTGTACAGTGCCTCTATCCCATGTTTTCCTTGGTGGTGGTGAAAGAAAGGGAGTGTCAAAGTCCAGCCACTTGTATTTCACAGACATCAGCTTGGAATAATGACCTGAGGTTGGCGAAACAACTGAATCACATCTCACCATCACCATTATCTATATGGGTGTTCCTGACTTTCAGACTTTTGTACAATCTATTGACACACTGGAATCAAAATCAGAATCAAAATAAAGCTTTCCAATAGGCAACTGGTGAGCAACAAGCTTTAAAACTCTACCAGCAACTCTTTCTGTTTGTTACTCATTAAGACTGGTGATTTGCATTGCTGTACCATGTAGAGATAGTACCAAGTTGGATTTATCTTGTTTAAGATGCAGACAAGATTTGAAGATACACATAAAGATTCACCACAATGAATCACCATGACTTACCTCCACAGCAAAGCAAATGAGTTGCAGCTAGAGGTCAATACAAACAGGTTACAGCACAAATGACATGACTCCATGGTACCTTCGAGAGGAATTCCTATTCAGAAACTATCCCAAACCCTTTATTTACAGCTTAAGTTAGCAGTGTGCCAGCTAACCACTTGGAAACTGAGTTCACTTACTCACGTAGCGTGTAGGCTGCACATGCTGAATCAGTAAAAAGTCCTGCACAGAGTTGCTCCCATGGGTTTGAAAGTCAGCACAGAGGGACCTCCACTAGGAATGAAGCACTGTCTCAGGCTCAGCATCTCCATCAGGCTTCAGCTGTTCCACTGATGCTGTCTACAGGGGTGATAGTTACGGCAAGCTCTAGTATTGTTAGAAACAAGCTCCCTCTCTGCTGCACAAGTGTGTGCAACTCTATCCATACTTATAGGTGCTTGCACACAGCCATTCACACAGCAGAAAGACAAGACCATTTTAGGTTGTCCCTAAGTAAGCTGGGCTAAATTTTAGCTCTCAGAGCACAGTGGCTCACCCTGTACTATGCATTTAAGGGAGACAAGCAGTATGCTCCTCTTTAAGAGCTTCCAGAACCATCCCTTCAAGGTGCTTTCCCAATGCATTTTTATGCCACTCCAAAACCAGACCCATTAATGCTCACATCTGAGTAAGAGTCACAGCAGGAATGAAGCTGTCTCAAAAAGATACGGGCTGACTGAGGATGAAATGCTGGGTTTGGACAGTCGCTTCAGGTGATTTTTATTTTAGTGTTCTGAAGATTAGACATTTTCTTAACTCAACATGCACACTTTCTAAAAAGTCACTCTGTATCTCAATTACATTATGCAGATTTGCTTTCTTGCACATTTTTGGATCCTCACGCATACCAAACTCCAGCATTTCATCAAGGAGACGTATCTGCAGGCAATGTGACAGCTGCTTCCTGGCTCCCTGAGCCTGCAACATTTTATTTGGGTCATGCTTAGTATCTTTCCTCCCCTTTGAAGCAGGTAAAATGTCTGCTCATTTCTGGTAATGGGGGACACCATCACAAAAATTAAGCCATTTCTGAAGAAAATTGTCAAGGAGGACAAACTTGCAACTGCATGTTTACAGCAATGCATGGGCAGTGTTTCTTGAGCTAGCAGTATATTGCACAGGGAGCTAAATTCAGCTCTTACACTGGGCAGCTTCACCAATGGGAGTCACTGCAGTCTGAGTGCAAGCTCATGCACCCCATCCATAGAAGGATCCGTTCACAGGGAGACTTCCCATGCCCATAAAGCTGGAGATGGGGTAACCTCCATGCCACTGCCTTTGTGGAGGAGAATCTGCAGTAATAATGCAGCTCTGGGGACACTTCCTCATCAGTTCTTTTTGCAGGGAATCATTATGGTGATGACCAGTTCTGCAATGAATCAACAGGGGCATGTTTTGTGCTGAAGGTTACGGACCTACTACATACTACTATGTAACTGTTGACGCCTACAATGGATAAATATTCCTAACTGGATGAATTCAATACTAATGAATTAGACATTAATCAGTAGCATAAAATATTAATTAAAGTTTCTTATCTGGAAAAAAACAAATAAACATACTTTGTGAAATCGCTTTGATGTGATGGAGTGTCCCGAATGGCAGCTTCATAAAGAAAGCTTTACTAAGCCTTGCTCTTCTGCTTGCACTGGGTTATGTGGGTGTCAACTTGGTCTGTTCCTCGCTGTTCTGAGGGGTGCTAAGCTCCAAATATAATCAGGGCTTTCAGAGCTCTATGCTGGGTTGAACAAAAGGCTACAAACTAAGATCAAATCTAGATCTTCGTTTTGAGGCATCGCAGTAGGATGAACCTGCAAGTAAGAGCAGAACCCAGTCAAAAGAGTTGAGTTTGAGATGTGACCTCTGTAAAATTAGCCAACCTTACAGGATAATGAAACAAAACCACATATTTGTGACCAAAGGAAAGGTACAAATTTGCTGAAGCCTTCACTGATGTGTCAATGGAAAGCTCGGTAGGACGGATCACTTTAAGTGGATGCAAGCTTTGAGTCCATCAGAAAACTTGCAGCCAAAAAGGTGTGACCCAGTTTCTTGTTCCACCACTGAACAATTTGCACAGCTCTAAATATAAAACTGTTGATAACATATTTATATTTGTTGCACAGGGAATGTGCTGCATGAACTGTACCAGGCAACAAGTCGTGTATTTCCAACCATACTGCACAATCTCTCCCTTCAATAAGAGAATCAGACGCTGTTTTTCTCTTTATCACACCCAAATACAAATAAACATGAAAGCCCGTGTTGAAATTATAAATATATTTGTGTTGTTTTTAAACATGGCACTACACAGTGAAAATCATGTCATTGCATTCGTCTCGAAAGAATATAATAGAAGACAGTATTGATACAGAACATCCTCTCGCTGCCCCACTTCATTCTGTTTCAATGTGATTTTAGAAGTAATAATGTTAACAATGGCAGCATTAAGTCACATTGAATAAGCTGTAGAGCAAACAGAAGTAAACTCTCCCTTGTGTTCCCATTGCAAACACCATAAGCCAATGAAGTAACTCCTGTGATGCCAGCAAAGCCATACTGATGTAGGATCCCATTAGATCTATTCCATAGCTTCTGCTTGAGCCTGATCTACATAGCCCCAATAGAGTGCCCCCATGTTGCACATCTCAAAGCACTTTAAAATGATGAACGGTTACTACGATCTTCATTTTATAGGTGGGAAAATGGAGGCACAGACAGAAAGAGGGATTTGCTGAAAGTCTTTTAGGATCAGGAACCACAGCCAGGTGCCCCAAGCCCTAACCCTGCACCATTGGACCACGCTGCTCCTCAACACACAGTGCAATGTGCTCCTGTCTGCTGGGGCAATCAGCAAAGCTGATACAAGAGATGTAGATCCAAGTGTCCATAAAAGACTTGCATTAACTGAGCTAGGCAATGTTATAACTGGAGTGGGTTTCTTTAAGAACTACTATAGTGTTTGCAGTAGTTTAATAGATGCTACGCTAATCAGCTCTTTTATAATAGCACACGGTCCTTAGATTGTTTATCCCTATGCTATTTCTTACCTTTAAGCCCTCCCAGCTATTCTAGATAATATTTGAAATACACAGAGCTTTAAAAAAATATTTCCATTACAAATATTTTAAAAATATACTTATCCTAAAAAGCTGCCCGGCACTATTCCAAAAATCCCTTGTAATAAATGTCATTTTTAATTCGTTTTAACAAAAATAACTACTGTTATATAGTAGAGCTCAAGTTCTGACAAATCTATAGCACAGTCAGAAATAACTTGGGCCAGATTCCACTCTTGTTTATGCAGTTAGAATCATGGTGTTCAATTCATCTGGTTTACTCCAGCATAACCAGAAGCAGAATATAGCCCTTAGTGTTTTAAAATAACTAAGCAGGCTGAACACTGCAACAATTACTTGTGCCTAGCGTTACACAGAAGGGAATTCCTTTATTCCATTGCAACTGAAAATGCAGAGGAAGGCTGCAGTTCGTATCTTTGCCATAGCCAAGGAGGTGTCAGGCAGCTGCAATGGATGACTCAGAGATTCAGATCCACAACCACATTTTGTCTGTAGAAAAGGAAATTTTGGCTGAATGTCTGCAACTGCTGTCAGTCATTAAAAGAAGGATGAGTGTTTAGAGAGAAGACTCATGGAGTCACGCCAACCTTCCTATGCTTTCCACTGTGTTTTGTTACTCAGAAAGTTGTGTGAGCTTGCTAGAATCTCCCATTAATTCAATGCAGGAAAGACCTTCTTAAATTGCATCTCGATTCCCAGCTGAGCTGCTTCCCCCTGTCCAGCCCTTTTCCAAGTGCACATTTAAAACAAGCTACTAAGTGCTTACAGGACCTGCATCTGATCAGAAGGGCTGTGTGGAAGCTGATGGTCTTTTAAAACACTGCAACGTTTTTCTTTCTTTCTCCTTTCTCCCTTTTCCTTCTGGCCTTCAAACTTAAATGCAATGTTTGACTTAACGATGACAGAAATTAATCTGCTCTCATTGCATCAGGTTATATATGCAAGTAAAACTAATGGTCTCAGCTGCAAACTGTTGATTCCTACCTGTGACCTTCATGAAATTAGTGTGGAACCTTAATACATTGGTTTAATCTAATCATGTCTAAAACTTGTAGTCTGGTTTTCTTCCTAGACTTTGGCTGCTGATCTACCATTAGTTTATAAACCAAGGAAATTTAAGTACACAGACTAAGTTCAGTCCTCACTGTCGTCTTCATCATCATCGTCATCTTTACTGGGAGCACATCTTTGGAAGCAGTGCACTAGAGTTGCTAGGAAGAAGCTTGATAGAATTGCAGCAATGGAGACTGCGACTCCAGAGAAGATGATGATAAAAAGGTCCGTCAATGACAAACTAAATTTGCATTCACTAAAGCTGACCTCAGATAATTCATTCAGAAAGATTCTTCTATTTTCTACAGGCAGGGAACACTGGATTTCATGGAGACCTGCAAAGAAGAGGAGAGGGAAACAAATCAGAGGAATATTGATGAAGCCATCTATTGCTCTGGACAAAGAACGAATGCCTGAGGAAAATGTTTGAAGGGTTATTTCCAGGCTTAGGAATTTGTATGAAATTCAGGAAAAATAAAAGAACAAAATTTGACGCTATCCAAAAGCCATTCCACAGCCCTCTGGAGCATCCTCCCATTACACTGGTCCATTTTTACTCTTTCAGGTGATGATTTTAAATTGAGACAGGGGAGGTTTAGGTTGGATTTTAGGAGGAAGTTTTTCCCCCAGAGGGTGGTGATGCACTGGAACATGTTGCCCAAGGAGGCTGTGGATGCCCCATCCCTGCAGGCATTCAAGGCCAGGCTGGATGTGGCTCTGGGCAGCCTGGGCTGCTGGTTGGTGACCCTGCACACAGCAGGGGGTTGGAACTGGATGATCATTGTGGTCCTTTTCAACCCAGGCCATTTTATGATTTGATGATTCTACGATGTGATCTGGAGCTGTTACTGCTGAACTCAGGATGCATCTACACCAGGAGGCCCAGGAACATTTCCCTACTAATGCTTCCGAGCACACATTCTGACTCCAAAAAGGGATAACAGGGATATTGAATTTCCTTCCACACTTCGGTGCCTTCTACACCTTATTTTTTTACCCACATACACAACTACAGCTGCCCTTTTCTTCTGGTCAAAATGACAACTTAGGTTTAACGGGTGCTCATTTGACTCTGACCTCTTTCAACCTTTCCTCTCCAACTCTTCAGCAGATAGGCCGACTAACAGATATTATGCCTCGCTGCACTGCAGAAGGACGCCTAGAGCCACGATCTTCATAGTGAAAGCAAAAATGTCCAGATCTAAGAAATGGTGAGGAATATAATATGGTTGTAGCTCACTGCATATCCCCAGATACCTCATTTACAAGAGGGGAAATAGGGAAGAGTATAGAAACAGGGCTAGAATGGAACAAACACTGAAGGAATCAAGTCTGTATCACTGTTAACAAGACAGCTTTTATATCTGCTGCTGAGGATATGAATGTAAAGAGAAAATGTGAGAAATGTGCTTTAGTGATGTGAGAAGTGCTGCTGGTTTACTGGACTCACATTGCTCTTTGACTGCATTGCTGTGTGTGCAGGGCATGGCAGGCTTCCATTGCACAGCAAAGCACCAGCACTGTGCCACTCTGCAGAAGGGATGGTGCCTCTGCTTTATCATTTTCATTTGCCTTGTGGTTGAATTGCTACAGCACATTAGGTTTTATTACAAACCCCAGGCTTCTAGCACTAGTGGTGCAAACCTGACTGCTTACCTGGATGCAGCCCAGCTCTTATGCTGATGTGACAGGGAGCTTTAGCCAAGCCAGTGAGGGATTCTTTATCACCCTGACTTACACGGCCCTGTAATGATGATTAACTTACTAAATTTTGATTCTTAAAGCCATTTTCTATCTGCTTTATCTCCCTATCTCCCTGCAGTTCTGCTGCTGGCTTCTCTTTTCATGCTCTTCTCTCCCACAACGTAACAAAAGCTGCCAGCAGAACAGGACAGCAGTCAGCCTGCCCAAGGCTGCACAGCTTCCTCTAGGCAGGCTGCCACCTGAACACAAGCAACCTTCTTCCTCTGAGCCCGGAGCACGGCAGATGGTTCAGCAATGTGCTCTGCAGCCCTCTGAACCCCCCCGGCCTGGAAGGTGGAGGATCCTCCTGCTTTCAGACATCCTCCAAGACTGCTGGAAATGGGGAACCTGCAGCATTCGGATTTATCTCGTGTCTTGTAGACAGGCTGCCATACTGGAGCCCCGGAGCGTGACTGTGCCTGCACAGATGGAAGAAGAAGAACACACTCCTGCACTGCACAGCTCGTGATAGAGCTCCCTGTACAAAGCTTTCTTCTGTGAGATGTTGGGGTTGGCAGCACCGCGTCCTTATTGTCCTCAGAATAGAAACTCAAAGGGGAAATAGGAGAGATGAGCCAAAGAGGATGAGGATGGTTACCTTCCTGTGCTTCAGTCCATGGGAAATAAAGGAGAAGTGACAAACACTGGGCTCAGACAACAAGCAAAAAAGTTCCCTTTAAATCAGAGTAATAAAAGCACTTACTGCTATCGCATAGAAACAGCAAGAAAATGTCTATAAGCTACTGAACATTTGCCTGACGTTCCTGGCTAATAGGGAAAGGTCATTGAATGTTTTGACAGAAAAGCCAGGTCCAAGTGAATGTACCGCCTCAAATTCCATTTCCTTACGGCAAGTACAAGAAAAAGCAGCTTTCTACACCAGCTGTGGAACAAACCATTAATGCGTGGTAGATCTTAGAGCAACTGCAAAGCAGCTGAGCCCTGCTCTCAGCACGCCTGAAGACAGACTGCACAGGTGAATCAATTACAATTACTTTACCTATTCTGGACTGTTGGTGCTCCTGGATGCTTTCATCTAACATCACAGTACATAGAATGCAAGTAGAAAAGTACCTGCAACATACCAAGTCACTTAGAGGGTATTTCTTGCTATGAGAATCAGTGTATTGTAAGAGTTTTGAGTCGGATTAGACAATAAAAGGATAAAAAAGCTCTTCTCTCTCCATGCAGCACTGGGTAATGAAATCTAGGTCATGTTCCCATACAAAGAGATAAGAAGGGAGTTTTCTACTCTCTTCATTCTCCACAGTGTGCTACCCGAGCCTCACCTTTATGAAGAATTCATTTTGAAACTAATTGATATCAATAAGCAAAATACAGCATCAGAAATCAGAAGCAGCTGTATCCTACTGACCCAAGGAATGTCTCCATCCAAAGCAGATGCAGTCAGTGTTAGACCAGGCTTCCCTCTGCATACCTGAACACACCACAATACAAAGGCTATGCACAATGCTGCTTAGGACAACACGTAATCAAAACCATCTGCTTTCTTCCATAGCTGATGTCCTATGCTCCACCTGTCCCACTACCCCCATGTCCAGCAATAGATCCCATTTTGTTCCTTGCTCAGGCAGCAAGTAATCCCACGTCATTTCACAGCCTCTAAACACCCCACGCCACTTCCAGTGCCATCTGACCTTAGTCACTCATGTTGACCTTTGTAATAGAATTAACATTATTTTTCATTATATATATATATATTCATTTAATTCTGTAGGAACCATCCAACTTATTCTTTAAAACTCAGCCACGCTTCTTGCAAAGGGCATCACCAAGAAGTCTAATATTCAGCACTTGCCTGCAGCTAGAAACCCTATGATGACAGTTATATATATCTCCCTGATTCCACAACACGTTCGAAGAGTCACCAAACAAATCTGTAAATGAAATAACAAGTGTGAGCATGTTATAAATACAGAGCTTATGTTATTTTGGTCAGGGTCACTGCATTATCTGCAGCAACCCCAGCTGTCTCAAGGACAATGTCACACGTTCTGTCTTTCTGCTATGTCATCTGAAGAAGCCCACGTAGGACAGTGGCAATGTAGTTGTAATGCAGATGTAATGCACTGTTTGCTTTTAACATGGGAATGCTTTGAAGTCCCACTCAAGGGACGGGTGTTAGGTTTTATACAGGCACTGAAGGCTGCAGAAATGAGATAAAAACATGGGAACAGGTCGCCTAACAGGGGAAGTGTGAAATTGCTTGAGCTCTGGAACAAGAAAGCAGATACAGTTCTTTACAGACTGTAATGATAACTACAGTGATCTTTCTGTCTCAAGAAAAAACAGAAACAAAAACCAGCCGCCAACCCCCATTAACATTGGGATTTGTAGCTGTGATTCAACCGTGTTCATCATAAGAACTGCTGGACCATTAAGCTTTCAGTGGTGCATTAGCTCAACCACCGATTACATTCCAATTACCTGCTCTTGCATCTAACGTGAGGTTTTCCTACACATTTTGACCGCTGACATCTTTTGAGTGGTGCCTTTGTTTCATGTTCTTTTGCTTAGACACAAGCAGCATCACGTATCACTTACCCAGATCAGCCTGACATTTTAAGCACTCTGCGTGCGTTTGCTTCCTTATAACACCTATGATTTCTTAATACCTATGCAAACTGAATGTTTCATGGCATAGCTTCTGAAAGGAACAGGTTGCCCAAGGAGGCTGTGGATGCCCCATCCCTGCAGGCATTCAAGGCCAGGCTGGATGTGGCTCTGGGCAGCCTGAGCTGCTGGTTGGTGACCCTGCACACAGCAGGGGGTTGGAACTGGATGAGCATTGTGGTCCTTTTCAACCCAGGCCATTCTATGAGTCTATGATTTGCCCTTTTGGTTGGAATTCAGCTGTTCTCCCAAATCACTGACTGCAGTTTTCACACACTTGAAATGTTTGAATGTGGCGTTTAATTTCTTGTATGGTATTTTGCCCCCAGCTATAGCTCTCCTTAGTCTACTCAAACATCATCGCTGATGTAATAGATGTATTACTAAATGGTGAGAGAGGCATTGCCTCTGAAGAGAGATGGAATTTCATTAAAGGCAGCCTCAAGCTACCAGAAAAGTAAGGCTTCATTTTTTTAATGGTCAAATGCTCCAGAGTTTCCTACATTGATATTAGAAGGTGCTCGACACTGCTTCAATGTCTGAAGTTCAAGTTTAACATCAGGTGCCACGCTGCAAATGTTGTCCTCGTGTCTTGAAATCTGTGAACGATGGATGTACTCCAAAGATCCTTATGATGGAAGAAATAAGAGTGAAAAGCCAGGGGCAGTCAGATCATTTTACTGAAAATGACTAGGATATCACATTATATATTTATGTATGGATATATATAGAAACAGATCTGTCGCGCTTGTTAGGGATTCTTATTCCTGTTAGGAACAGAAGAAAAGCTGCTGAATGGGCAGTCTTAAGGCTCTCAGTTCCTATCCAAAAACTGGATATAAAGTTCTGTCCCAGTGATGTGCCAACATGTGCGTGTTTTCTTTAATTTACTGAATACATTCATTTAATAGAATACCTTACATTGGAATGGGATTAGAAAAGGATCCTGAGAGCCAAGAGACGATCACCTTATGGCCCAGCCTTTGTAAGGTGACTTACAAAGACCATCCCACGCTCACTGCACTGATTCACTTCTGAACCTCCCAAGTACTGCTGAATTCAGTTGAGTTTCCAGCTCAAGAAGCCACTGCCAAATCCCACTGTTACCAGTCCCATCGCCACCAGTTCCACTGCCACTATTCTCACTGCCACCAGTCCCATCGCCACTGGGAAAAAAGAAGCAAAAAGAGAGAAATGAGGGCAAAATGAAGGAAAGGAGGCACTACAGTCACATGCTAAAGAATATTCAAGTGCTAATTAAAAATCATGTTAAAAATGTATTTGTCATTAGCGAACAAGGTGAAGGTGGTTACCAACCACATCCCAAACGTGGTTCTGTTTTCAAGTATGATGACAGTTCCCTTATTAATCTCTTTCTCACAAATATAAGACCTGCTTTCTTAAAGCAGGCACAGTGCTGAGTTTAACAGCAAAACCTTTAGTGCAGTTTCTCTAATAAGTCCAGCAGCAAATCTGGCATGTGCCTTTTTCATTGCCAATTAATGCTTCGGTTAGAAATTCAGGTTGGAAGAAGAAATGCCTTCCAATGATGCAGATCCCAGCTGTCTGTGTGCACAACAAGGCAGATTTGCAAAGGCAGCAGAGCTGAGCTGAGGCTTTCCAGGCAGCTGGGCAGACAGGTCAGCAAAGTTGGAGCTTTACACGCTTTCTTTGGGACTGTGCCAGAAAGAAAAGGGACCTGGCTGTTGTGAGACTAATGAGCTGAAGCTTTTGTTCGGACCTTCCAGTTCTCCCATAGGCCTTAATGGCAGAGGTAGAGAATTTCAGGATCAATTAGTGAGATTTCAGTTCCCATTGACAAAACTCTGATTTTTAAAGCAACTTGGTATTTCTTCTGCAAAAAACAAAGGCAGGGTTTGATCAATGTGATATGATACTGCAGTGCTAAGATTCAAAGGTGCAACAGCAGCTGGTTACAGCTTGAGTGATTTCTCTTAGACATGCAGACGGAGCAGATTAAACCATTCTAAGTGTCATTAAAAAGGAAGAATCAAAACAAGCTCCCAAAGCACAAGCCTGGTAATGCTTTCTCCCAGCCATTCTACCTTCTGCTTGCTGTTTTCAGTACTGAGGCTGCAGGGACCACTGTGCCACAGCAACACTTGCAAACTGCAGTCCTGAATTCTCACTTTATCCACGGGGTGGCTGGAGTGTGTTTCTCTTAAACTTTCATAGAACCATAGAATCATTCAGGTTGGAAAACATCACTAAAATCACTGAGTCTGACCCCAACCCACCTCATTGTGCCCACTGCCCACATCCCTCAGTGCCACATCTCCACACTGGACACAGGGATGAGACCCCTCCACTCCCTGGCCAGCTGAGCCAATACCTCACTTTGGCACATCCTTTCTAATTCAGAAGCATCCCAAGCAGAAAATACACGACGGTTCATAGAGCCTTTGGCTTCTTTGCAGCTCTTTGTGCTTTTTGTGAAGGGCTGGGGATCCCCAGTGCGAGTTACTGTCATTCACCCTTCTCTATTCTTTCCCTTCTCAGTAAATCCAGGTCACAGTGTTTGTCATTTGACGTCTGGGGAGTGTCAGTCTGTCACAAAACTATTCTGTAGTGTTAATCACAGCATATTCTTCAAGAAAACCAACAGAAGAAAAGCACCACTCAACCTCTTTCTTCGCCCTCCCCTTTTCCTTTCCTATAGGCCATGCAATGGAAATGCTTTTTGCAGCATTATAAAAGTATATAGCCAAGGTAAGTAAGTACTTTCCTTGGGCCCTGGAAATGTATTCCAGTCTTTTTCTTTGGCAGTGTTTCCAGACAATGCTGCTGCCCTACTTTTCTGCATTTGCTGCACGGATGAGTATCTCCAGCCATCCAGCAGCAATGGGAGCAAGCAGGGAGCAGCAGGGTGAGCCTTGAGAGCTGCTCCCCCCATCCCTGCTGGGGAAGATGTGACACCCCCAGAAATGCCACGTGAAGGGTTGTACACAGGCATGACCAACAAACAACAGAGCCCTGGGTTTATCCTTCAGTGTGCAGGCACTGAGCACATGTGGGCTGCAAAGAGCTCAGCAGCCCCGTGCCCATAGTAAGTGCAATGCAAAGCATTGCTGAGGTCAGGATGGGAAGGGAGAAATGGACCTGAGAAATAACCATGTGAATGGTTGCTCCTTCCCTCCCTCCTTCTCTTGCTTTGAAAGATCAGGGTGGGCTGGTAATTGTTTGGCTGTATGCTTGAAATGCAGCTTCCATGACTTTGGATGAGATGAAATACTGAAGCAGCTGGGGATCACTTGAGATCTGCAGACATATAAAGTTCAGATGAGCACTGATGGGAGAGAAAGGAAAGAGAGATGGGGTGGGAAAGACTCTTTCAAACTGAACAGACTCAGTGTGGGTGGAGGGGAAGGAGCTACAAGTTCACAAAAGGAAGGTGAGCATGGGGAAGGAAAGAGTGGCAGAGGGCCAGTGTGAGAAAGGCAAATGCTTTGGTCAGAAAGAACTTCAGCTGGGGCACAGGGGAATGTGGGAGAACAGCAGCGAGTTTGGTTGGAAAAGGGGAAATTGGGGAAAGAGAGGGAAAAGGGGAAAGGGGGGAAAGAGAAAGGAGAGAGGGGAGAGGGGAAAGGAGAGAGGGGAAAGGGGAAAGCTTTACTCATGTGGGCGGAAAAAATCCATCATGTTTTCCTCAAATTACTTCTTCCTTACAATAGACATATATATTTTTAAACAGCTAAGAATATTTAGGGCAACCCAGCTGAGTATAATAAAAGTTGCCACTGAAGGTCACCAGCACAGAAAGAGCTTGAAAAAGTGATTGCAAATGGATGATTGAGGGAAGGAAGAACTCCTCCTATATCTGGAGCTAAGAGAACAGTTCCCTGACCTCAGCCCATTCTCCCCAGCTCTCCTCCCATGTCCTTTTACCCCTCACCATCTCCTGCACAGACAGTCCCCAGGCACAGCCCAGGCACCACAGCTTTCCTGCACCCCCATGTCCCCATGGCAGCCCTTATATTGTCCCTTCTGTGAGCAGCAGGGCAGCTTGAAAGCAGCACTGGATGCCCTGGTGCTTGTTGGGTGGAGTGAACTGCGAGGAGATCTGCTAAAGCTGGATCAGAAGCTTTGGGGTCGGATGGGAAACATGGAGCGAAAGCTCTACACGTGGCAGCCTTAATACTTCTTTATTTTGTTCCCAATGCTTTTCTGAAAATGACTAGCTCAGAATCCAGTATCGCATATCCTGCACTGAGGATGTCCCAGAGTGTTTCCATTTATTCCTAATACTGGAAAAGCACCATAATTGAAATACCAAACAGGGTTTCAGAGCATCACAACAAAATAATCCCTGAAAAGGGCAGACAGCCACAGCTGTATAAAACTGGGATTTAAGTCTCCTGTAGCAGCTTTATGGCTGATCAGGAAAATGAGAGAAAGCTCAGTTTTCCTAAGGAGCTGGCACAGGATATTCAGCTGTTCAAAGGGCTCATTGTGGAATGTATTTACCGGGAAGAAACCGATGTCTGGAAGAGAATCAGCTCTGGGCACAACGGATTTGAAAAGGCTCCTTCAGTGCCCATGCAACTTCAGCCTCTAAATCAAAACTATTTATTGCTTAGCAGGGAGGAGGACCCACCGCTAAAAAGAAACCAACACCATTTTAATAGACTCATTTGTTGGAAGCATGCAATTACAGCTTGACCAAAAGGCAGTTGGGGTCACTGCAGGCAGGATGCACAGCCAGCCCTCCAAGACACACACACACACACACATACAGAGCTTTACCTTTCTGGAGCTTAGAGGCATTGTCCTGGATCCAGCTGAAAAGATTGGCAAAGTCACAGTCACAGACCCACGGGTTGCCCTCCAGCCGGATGGTCCGCAGGGAGGGAAGAGCTTCGAGGGCTGCCACGTTGAGGCTCTGTAAGTTATTGTCATTCAGTTCTAACACTTGAAGCTGTTCCAGGTTCTCAAAGGCAGCCTCATCCACATCCACCAGGTTATTGTTTCCCAAGCTGAGTTTTATCAGTTTTTCTGCCGATTTGAATATCCCGGCTTCGAGTTGTGTTAAATTGTTGTAGCTTAAGTCTAAATACACCAGTTTGGTAGAACTGCTAAAAGTGCCCTCTTCTAAAGAGGTGAGGGAGTTATTCCTGAAGTCCAAGTAGACCAGGTCTCCATAAAATATAAAGAAATCAGCTGGTATCGCCTGGATGTTGTTATCAGCTATAAGAAGTTTCCGTACATCCAATGGAAACGGATTGGGAACACTGGGGAGTCCTTGATCCCGGCAGTCTATGGTGTGGTAGTCCATACAGCTACAGACAGCAGGGCAAAGATGACCCGCGGGTATAAAGAGCAGGCAGACAAAGAGAGCAAAAGGTAGAAGGCAGAGAGGAAAGCATGGCCACATCGTCAAGGATTCGGAAGCTGTGATGAGCACCACTCCTATGAGAAAGACATTTTGCTGAGCTGAGCAGCGGTGCCTGGTACTTGTGTGTGTGTGTGATTGTATCCAGGAGATCACATATCATCACAGATCCGATGGCAGCACGGTGGGGAGGGGGAGGGAGGGAGAGGCTGAAGGCAAGAGGGAGGCAGGCATATGTGAGGATTTACACTGCCAGAGAATGATAATGCTGCACGATGCGAGGGAGGGAGCGATGATTGGGTAAAACCGAGGACCTTTCAAAGGACTCCCTTGCTTTTGTGAGCTAAAAAAAGCTGAGAGCCTGTTTGCATATTTGCTGCATATTCCGGCAGACGGGAAATCACATCACAGTGATACCCCCAGAAATGCAGGTGAGGGGTGGCAGGCACCCAACTGACTGCTGTGCACTCTGTGATTCCTAAAGAGGCAGCAGAAGGGCAGCAAGGGGGGACCAAAGGCAAGGAACGGCAGCTGTACCTGGAAGCCTTCTCAGCCCTTAGAGCAAGGACATTAACATTACTTCAATATGACTCATTTATCTTTTAACCAAGGAGCTTAATCTGTGGCTGCAAGGAATCTGGTCTCAGAAATGAGGGTGGTTTCTTTCCTGTTTTAATGAGCAGGGCAGTTACCTTCTGCGATGGCATTAGGAATGTCCTTCAGGTCATACAGCAGCACAAACTGGCTCAGACCTTCACTAGGTCAAAGAGAAAATGGTGATTCTGATTTAAAGTCATTTCCTAACAGTTCAGAGCATCTCTCATTCAGGATAAAGGTACAAAGCATAAACTCATGTTCGATGTGTAAGGGAGGAACTTAGCAAAGAATGTCGGGGTGATCCTCATGCAGAACTGATGCCTTGTAACCTGTGAACTCCACGTTTTGCAAACACTTCTGCTGTAATTTACTGCTTTTCCATCCCTCTCTAACTCAATTAGGTCCTTAGGTCAGAGATAAAGCTGCTCCTGTCACCTGTCAGTAAGCAAAACTGACCTGCCATCTTGCAGTAACAATGTGCTTAACTTGACACAGAAGATGGATCTTGGTGAAGTCATCCACCTGCAGGATGGAAGGGTCCCCCTGTGCAGACCTTTATTTTTCCCTTTATGAAGCACACAGAATCAGACCCTGACATTTTCTCTTCGAAGATGTCTCAGTCTTGTTATGCCTGTTTCACAGATGGGAGACTACAGACAGCAAGGCACAATCTGTGAAAGATCCAAGAACATATTAGTGGCAGAGGTAGGAACGAGACCGAGCTTCCCTGCCTTGAAGCCCTTGTTCAAACTCCTTTTGATAAGAAAAGGACCTTCCTGCTGCCCGTGTGTTTCCTTTATGCCTATTCCTTCCTCAGCTATCACTTACTTCTGTACCTCATCTGTTTCCCTCACAGAACTGAAATTCTCTTTAATCTTTCTGAAGCTGCGCTCGCTTGCCAGACATCTCAGGCAATTTTTGCACAGCACAAAGGAGATTCTGAAAAGCCTTGTATCTAATGAGATATTAAAGCTTTACCTCTTTAATCTTTCATTTGTATGTCAGATACAGTAACCTATATGACTATAGGAGGGGCCCAGCTGCTGTCTGCTGTGAGCACAGCACCCTCTTGTGCCCCATGGACCACTTTTCTCCTGCAAGAAGCTACCAGCAACTCCGAAGGACCACAGAGTGGTTAGAGTTGGAAGGGACCCTCAAAGCCATGTGGTCCAACTGGATCTGTAGGGTGTTGCTGGTACTATAGCATGGCAAGCAGCAGGGAACAAAAAGCACATCCATCTGCTTGCTGAGTACACTAAGAAATCGCTTTGGAGGAGGAATGGCATCTTTTGCATTGAAACTTCCAGCCCTCCTCTTATGGGAGCTCCCAACTTCCTAAAACAAATTGAGTAATGGAAGAAAGAACAATCGTGGTACAGACACACAGGAAGGATTCAGATGTCTCAGCTAAGAAATCATTACTTATAAAAGACTGAAATAGAAAACTGTCCGTCCTCATTCGGATTTGTGAACAGCTAATTAAACATATTCTGCTGGGGAGGAAGTTATTATTCCAGGCTTATGCTTTGCTGAGCTGAGGTATGCGTCACATCCCTGGCTGCTGTTCCAGGTGCATGTAACCACTGCAGAGGGTTTTCCTCATGATCAGACATTAGGGATATTTATCACTTTGTTATTTATCACATTGTTATCACAATGTTATTCCTGAGAAATACCTTCCCCTGCTGTGGCCATGTGATAGGTTGTTATGAATGCAGTCACCTTTGGACTGTTCTCCCTCTGATCTTCTAATAAAAAAAGAACCAAAAAGAACCAAAAAGAGGGTATACTCCCTTGTCTTACAAAAGAACAATAGAAACTGTGAAGCGAAGCTTGCATTATACCTGCCCAGTCCTCTTTGCTGCAGCTGTTGCTGCCATCAGCTGGGAGGGAAATCACATCAATATTAATCAGTGTGACAGCAGCACTGATTGAATTTGAAAACTTGAGACACTGCAGTTCAGCAGCCAAACGAGAGCAGCCTAAACCCATCAGAACACCTCCATCAGCTGCGGGGATGATGTGGCTGTAAGAGACATGTGGTCACCATCCTACTGCCAACCATTTACTATCACTAAAGCCACTCACAGGGGAAGGACCGGTATAAATGATGGTTCTTTCCCCCCCAGGATGGAGCTGGTATCCAGATGCTGCCCTGCAATCAGCTGCTTGCCACAGCTGCATGCTGGCCCAATGCTATCACAATGTAAAGCAAATCAAAGATAATTAAAAGTGAAATTAAAAGTGAATTAAAAGTGAAAATTCAAACAGATACGTTGATGCATATCCACTGCCAATTAGGTTTGAGATCAACTTGGGATGAGGCAGGTATGACCTGGGATGGCCATTCTCACATGGAATAAAGCCAGTAAAGCCTGACCTCAATATGCTCCCAAACACCATTCTGGTCAGGTTCATATGTGGGTCTGCTGAGATCTGAAAGCCCTAAGTTTAATTCAGCTCTTGTGAAAAGCTGAGTAGAACATGACTTTTAATCCTTGACTGCCATTATAAACACAGCACGTGTGCTTAAAAAGACAGGAAAGTGATGACTCTGGGGAACTAATTTCCTCCATATTGTGTGTTCACAACATAGAGAGCAACTGGTGACCCACCATCAAAGCATCCTGAGCGGAACGTGTCCCTGTGCAGTGCAGCTGAGCAGTGGGTAGGGGACAAGTGGTGTCTGTGCTGGGAAATGGAGGCAGAAAACAATGCCATAGAGGAAGGAAAACAAGAAATGATTCTGGAATGCACAGGAAACAAATCTGTATTGTTTGAGCAGGGCTTGCATTGTTATCTGTACTCTGCGCCACCTAGGAAACACTTCTTTGTTCAGCAAATGGACCTGCAAGCAATTAGAACAGTCGACAGCTGATGTTGATACACACATAATATGTAGCTTCGGAGTTTAAAAGTCTTTCCATTCATTTCACTCAGCAGGGATTAAAAAAGGACTCCAATTCATTCATTTGTAACATTAATGGGCTGAATGTCCTTTGCAAACCAAAGGAGATTGTGCATGTGTGAAGATCTTATGCAAATTCAAACCAAATACACAGCCAGCAAGAAAACAGTTCCACTTACAACAGGGCACAGCTCGCTTAATAGCTGGTCTTTTAATGACTGCTTTGAGATTTCACAAAGACATTGAGAGCTGCCTATCTTGGCTGTGCTGTTAGCTATGTTGTGTTGTTAGCAACCTTCCTTGGCTGTGCTGTGATACAAGCTCAATGCAATGGGGAAAGCAGGCCAGATCTACTGCAGAGAAAAACACCAAGGCAGTCGTTTGCAATTGCTTCCCTTCACCCATCCACCACGCTGACTATTGCTGCATCCACTCAGTGGATTTAAATATGCAGGAAGGATGTTTGTGTCAGCAGGAATTCTGAGCATCACATGAGTGATGGTGATAATGGAAATAATTAGTTCACTCCTTTGTTGCTCTTCACTGTAAAAATACCAAAAATACAACGAAGTGCTTAAAAGGTCAGACTGTATGTTCAAAACAGGGCTTGGAAAATGAAGAGAAATGAAAAGAAAAACAAAAGAAAATGGTGACAAAGATCCTTGAACCAATGAGAAGAAATCCCTTCTGATGCAAAGGACTTATTTTCACCCTGTAAGTATATTACAAATGTTGAAAAAGCTGTGTATATTTTGCTGCGTGGCAGAGAATGCTTGCAGGACAACAGAAACTCACAGTATGTATTGATCACAGAATCACAGAGTTGTTGGGGTTGGAAGGGACCTCAAGAGATCATGGAGTCCAACCCCCTGCAAAGCAGACTCTACAGCAGGGGTTGGACTCGACGGCCTCCAGGCATAACTAAAATACCTACAGTCCTGCTCATGGTAAGTGATCCTGGTCATTCACTTCTTTGCTCTGAAGCGATCTTTCCATCCTCTTACAAGTTTCTCTGGCCATACAGAAGTACAGTGTCCTTAGGGAACGCAGTGTACTTTGACTTAATGGCTTCTGACATTTCACTCGCCTTGTTAATAAGCCAGGCGAGATGTCAGGTACCATCATATCAATGAGTGCAGCAGTCCCCAGCAGGGAAGCGTTTGGAGCTTCATCACACCACCACTGGATTTGCTTTATAAAAACACGCTGATAACCAATGCTAATTATTACAATGACTAACTTCCATCATTGCCTCAAAAACCACTTAGCAGCAAAGAACTGGGGGTGCTCCTCACTTACACTCTGCAGTGCTGTGTTAGTAAGCATTAGCACAGCTGCTCTACTGCATAACACCTTCTCAGCCTAAAAGTTGGTACTGCAGTAGCTCTCAGGACTCACAGAACCATAAAGGATGGAAAAGACCATTAAGATGCTCCAGCTCAACTCATCCCATCCCCATCATGCCCACAAACCACAACACCTTGCTGTGGGAGATGGAGCTGCTTGGTGGGTTGGCTGCACAATGTGACTGTGCAAGGCTAGGAGCCAGCAGGCACATCAGGTTTGTATACAAATATATATAGTTTTGGATGAACTCCCTCATACACCTGTTCATACAGGCTTCTAGAATTTCTGAGGCCGACACACGTCAGATATTAAAGCTGAGAAACAGCACCAACAGAAGATAAACTCCATGGGGAACATTATTGAAGCCAATGGATGTTAATGTTGGCGCTGTCCAGGCTGCAGCTCTCAGCTATCACAATTTTAGGGGTTGTCCAATGTCAGTTTCTTTATTAATAGAAAAATAAACCAATCTCCCCAAAATAGATTAAGTGATGACTCTTAGATCCCAGAGCTCAATGGAACCTGAAAGAAAAAGTGCATTTGCTTCAGGCTCTGGTAAATTTTTTAGGAAGTTAATGGCACAGAAGATGGCAATGGTAAAAATACTGCACACGTGGTCACACGTGGAACCTTCTATTCTCTCCATTTGCTCAGGCTGTGCTGTAAGCAAGAAGATATTTTTAGGGAGAATGGAATGGCTGCAGAGTAGAAACAGAGAAGCCAAAAGTGTCCAATAAAGCATTTCGCTTGTTAGTTCTTACATTTTTAATACAACGTTTTTAGTAGGGTGATGGTATCTTTTGAGTTACCCAGAAAGTCACCTCCTGAAACACAGGGTGTGAATTACCTTATCTGTGCACACAAGGAAAACTTGCTAAAATTATACGTGTGGCTTCTTCTGATGCAGGCTGCACTCTGCAAGAGCTTTATTTGCTTCTGCTGCAAACAGAAATCCAGCTGTTTTTCCTTTATCGAGGTTCCATTTGTGTTGAGAAGAGGAAGGTGGTTTGAAGGAAGCTTCTTAGTAGGTACAGAATCAATGCCAGCATTCAAAGCTACCAGAAATAGTGCCCTATGTCAGCATTAAAGCATTAATGTGAGTGCCATGGAATCCATGTCAAGGTATTGATGTGCCAGCTGTGCCATTTGAGGTTGCTACCAATGACCAGATTTTTATGCTGCTGGTAGGAGCACGAAGTTTAAAACCTCTTTGTCCCAAAAAGGGACCTTTCTTTAGATCAGAATGAACCCAAACGAACCCATTTCTTTCCTATGAAAGATGCTGTTATCACTCCTGCTTATTGAAAATTAGAATTGTTAATCTTTGTGTTGCGCTCTGTGTACGGTTGCCTATGCCTATAAATATGCAAATCGTGACCCTCTTATTCAGTGAAACCAAGAAGAGATTGACACCCTAAGGAAGAAAAAACTCTTCATTCACTACTAATAGTGAATGAAGTCACTGATAGATTAGAGATAGTGTTGGCACTGAAGGAAAAAGGAGCAATTCTTGTTTACATTCCCAACTTACTGGTTAATCACTACAGCACCCAGAGCTTCAGCTTCCCACTGCTTCATATTGGACTAAACCCAACAAAATGGACCCTTACATTCACATCACAAGGTTTCAGCACTTCCATTTAGAAAGGCACAGTCTTTCAAATAGCGATATTTCAGAACACAAACAGTGCCTTCATCTGAAGACACACGTAGGTGAGTTGGGGCCATCAAGGTGATGAACAGGCCTCCATGAGAGCAACTACCCCAGCCTCCTTTGTCCCCTAGAATTAGGTTATGCAAGGGAGGTCTTGTAAATACAGAGCAAAGCACAAAACTCTTCCTAATTGAAAGCATGAATGAACTTACCCAGTTATAGGAAAATCCCGCATGTGAACAGCTTTCCCTTCTCTCCCTTGAGTTACTACTGATAAACCAGTATCACAAGAAGTCAACTTGTGCAATAGCTTGAGTAATACAAAGGTCTTTGTTCATCAATTGCAGTAGAATTGCATCCCTTTAGGTCCACCCTCCACACAGGCTGGGCCTCCACCCCTCTCATTCTCAAGTCATCATTTCACTTTATGCAAACATAAGAGATTTATGGTGTAGCTCAGAGAATAGCCAAGCCCTGAATCCAGTCAATGGATGATGAACATTCATTTGATTTTTATTACTTTTTGGGGGCATTTTTTGTTGTTCTTACCTCCCTTGCTATTATACACAATGCATGCTTTGCCCTTGGAAACTCTTCACATTGCTGTGAACTGAATTTGGTTGCCGAGAGGTGAGCTGGGATCACTGCAGGAAAATCAATGGTTTCTGCCGCTGAAAGATGTCTTACAACTATAGGGGAATCCATGTGCTTTCATACCCATCTGAACGTGTAGCCGGGGTGGCAAAGCATGATGCAAGGCATGGCAGAGCCATTGCAGCCCCAGTCCGGAGCTGTTTGCACCACAGCAGCCTGCTCAATTCCCTGCAGGTGATGGGGGATGGTGGAATCCAGCTCTGCAGCTCCAACTAAACCCACCAGCGAACACCCTGCTCCCTCTGCTGGCTGCAGAGTGCTGTGTAGATGGACGTTCTGCCCATAAATGCTATTAGGAAATAGCTTCCAATATGCTCAGTGTAGAACTCAAACCCAACCCATTAAGAAATGTGAAGACATGTAAATCCCTAATGACAGATGTTTGCTTTGCCCATATAATATCACTATAAATGCCAGGACAGGCTTTGGAAGCATTAAGAAAAACTCATGCAGAATTATCCCCTAAAAAAAACCCATGAGGCTGAGAAAGTTCTCTTGGCTCCATTACTGTGTTGCTTTCCTTATTTAACCGTTCCAGTTAAAAGAACACTCCTGACCTAAGAAAACCTACAACAACCTTGTAATTTTATCTAAATACACGGTGGTCATCCACAGGTTTAAAAGTAGTAAAGAGTGGGCATCCCATATTTAACTCTGAGTCACAGCGCTGTATGTCACGTACAGACACAGCTGGCATTATTCAGTCCCCAAAAGATAACGATCCACATCTCCATGTTCCAAGGCCCACATTCATTGGCTTCTAATGAGTATCTTTACAGTCTGAATGAACAACAATGGCAATTCTGAGCTGATATAGGGAGGAAATAAAGCCAGACCACTATCAAACCATCCAACCACAGACAGTGAAACATCCTAGAGCAGTGCTGACATTGCATGCATTGCCTTGCTGTTACATAGAGCAGAACATCCTTCTTACCCCTTCCTGCTCCCAGTGCTCTGCTCAGTCATTTCTGCAGTGATGGAAGTGACATGAGAGAGATAAGCAGCCTGGCCACAGATCTAAAATGAAAGCACTGCAGGTGCACACACATCTTTTATCCCTTATATACCAGTTCACTTCCCATAACTGGTTCATCCTGCCTCCATTCCCTGCCTTGGTTGGGAGCTGCTACTTCAGAGCTGCTCTCTGCACTGTGACAACTGCACTGCCCGAGGCACTGGCTGCGTGTGCCCGTTTAACACGTCATAAAACATTTCAGCTCGTCTCTGTGCCCCACAGGCTGCAGCAAGAAAACTTGTGTATATCGACTGCTGTGCTGCTCTGTTGGGTTGTACGGCTACAAATCGAGCCCCATCTCCAGTACTCACATAAATATCACTTATTCTAGCTCAAGGTCTCCAGCTTCACACACAGTTTGTGAATCAATAACCTCTCTTCACATCCAACAGAGGTGCTCCCATCTGTGCACATAGTGTTCTACAGGCAGGAGCACAGACAGGGAAGGAACATCATCATCTTCCAGTGCTCCCATTCCCTGGCAGCTGCTTGATGGAAAACTTCTGGATCTCATCTCACATACCAGGTGCATTTTCAGACATGAGAAACTAGATGTACAGAGAATCTAAACCAAAAGCCAGCACAAAAGCGTGGCTGTTTAAAGCCTATATTAAGATACTGAAGAAATTTGATGGACTTCAATAAGGGGAAGACACTTCAAACAGCAAAGCTTCATACTCCTGCAGAAGCCTTCTATCAATCTTGATTTCACTGCAAGTAATTCTGTCAGATGGGAACACAACCAAGCATGCTCTTGATTTAAAGTCTAATATATAGACCTTAATATTTGCATGTGCATTTGATAGGTGACTGCAGTCTATAAACACACAGCTTCCACACTGAAAAACAATTATTCTGGAGGTAGAAATGAAGAGTGAAATCTGGCTACGACAGTGGGGAGACCTTCAGTGCTCAACTTCAGCACTTTGGGGGCACAAAGTGACACAGGTGACTCAGGAAAGCCAGCTCAGTTCTGTCACTGACACATATCGCTCTGCAGGATGCAGGCACTGCTTCCTCCTCCTCCAGCTGTGTCTTATAATTCCACTCTTGCCAGACTAGAGGCAGCCTGAGCTGCTCACAGGGCTGCAGGACCGACTGATAGGGTCAGACAGGAAGAACAGATGTTGAAATGAAAGTAAAAGGGCTGCCTGTACTTCAGGCCAACACCCAAAACATAACAGCAACAACCAAAACACAGTGAGCCATGCACGACTTAGAATTCTCCTCTTAGAAAGAATCAAAGAATGGCCTGGGTTGAAAAGGACCACAATGATCACCTGGTTCCAACCCCCTGCTGTGTGCAGGGTCACCAACCAGCAGCCCAGGCTGCCCAGAGCCACATCCAGCCTGGCCTTGAATGCCTGCAGGGATGGGGCATCCACAGCCTCCTTGGGCAACATGTTCCAGTGTGTCACCACCATCTGAGTGAAAAAGAGCTCATGGGAAGACTGCAAGGAACCACTGTGATGCTCCTGTACAAAAAGACCAAATTGCAGCATCCCTCTGTAGGCCTAAACTCTTCCTATAGCATGTGAGTAAATGTGTACATCTGCAACTGATCACAGAGTCAGAGAATATCCCATGTTGGAAGGGACCCACATGGATCGAGTCCAACCCCTGAGCCCAGTACATACCAATAGATAAAGCTGTGCCTATCTTCCATTGTGAAACAAAGCACAACTGCTGCATTAGAGGAAATATTCGATGATCAGAACGCAGTGCTGCGTAAAGAAAGAAACTGTTTAATTCAGCAAATAGCTTCTCCTTCTTTAGGAAGGCCTGCTCATAAACCCCAGGGATTTGTTTATAGCAATGACCATTAAAATGAAGGGTCCTCAGAGCATGTTTGAGGAAGAAGGGATGAAGTTCTAAACAGACCCACTTTTCTGGTCCTGATGGGAACTTGAAGTAAACATTAAGAGCGGTCACTGGTTCCAGTTTGTCTTTTGTTGTCTGTCTGGAAATACATATAGGAATTGAAGAATTCCATTCTCATAAAGAACAATTTGTTCCAATTGGGAAATGATTTTCCTTAGAACTGATCTCCTTCCCTAGAAAATGGCAGTTTCGGAGCAGCAGCATTTCCCAAGTGAACAATCTTTACAACATCTGAAGCAACATTATCCAGAAGTAATTAATCCCAGATTACGATTCAAGACATGCTGCTATTTAGTATTTGAGAGCATTTGCTTCAATATTTTGAACACGGTATGCCAATATCACCCATTGCCTCTCCATTAGCCCTTCCTTGTTTTTACCCTGCCGGACTTTGATACCAAGAATGGTTATGGCACCGTTATTTTTACCTATAGCTAAGAAAGTCCCTTGGCATCTTTCATTTTTAAACAGTTACAAAAGAAAAGCCCAATGGAAGGTGCTGCACTTCCATCTGCAGCCCTTTTGGCTTGACTGTTGCTTATGTTTAGACCTGCTTTACTCCTTTATAACACAAAGCGTTGCGGGGTCTTAATGAGAGCTCTGACTCACATTCACCGAGCAAAACAACCCAGTTATGTGGCTCTTTTTTTTTACCTCTCCAAGTTAAAACCTCCTCCACCACTGTCAGTAGAAGGGAAATATCTCAGCTGTTGTGCCTCAGAGCACGGTGTGCCAGCACTGCAGGACTCCACAGTACAAAAACAGAGGGCAAAAGAGCAACAGAGAGCATTGATTCCATCCAGTCACGCTGTTAAAGTGAGCTCAAATGTGAACGCCGATTAAAACTCAAGAGGTCCCTAAGTAGATGTGAGTTATGGAATCACAGGGGTTGGAATGGACCCCAAGAGAACACTGAGTCCAATCCCCTCACAAAGCAGTTCCCTACAGGTAGGTGTCCAGATAGGTCTTGAATATCTCCATAGGAGACCTGTTCCAGTGCTCCTTCATCCTTACTGTTAGTTCAGAACTTCCTACTTTCAATTTTGACCTCATTATTCCTTGTCCTATTGCCATGCTCCACCAAGAATACTGGCCTCATCCATTTGCCTCCCACCTCCCTTTAGATATTTACAACCATTTATCAGATCCCCTCTCAGTCTTCTTTTCCCCAGGCTGAATAGCCCCAGCTTACTCAGCCTTTCCACATACAAGAGCTACTCCAGGCCCTTTACTACCTTTGCAGCCCTCCACTGGACTCCTTCTAAGACATCCCTGTCTTTTTGGATCTAGGGAGCCCCGAACTGGACACAGTAGTATGCAGGAGTAACTAGAACTGTACTGAAAACTGTACAACTCTACTACTTTGAGATGTACATGAGTAGGAAAAACCCTCTCTCTCACAAGTGGAAGCAGCACTGAGGCTTTGGAAGCCCGTGGTCAAAGATAAATGCTAGAGCACAGCCAGCATGTCACTTGAGGACACAGGCTGAAAGAGACTTAGACGTGCAGAAGAAGTCAGACAGTATTTACTACAGAATTAAATAAATACCCTGTCCTAGACCTATTTCAGTATCCCTAAAAGCACATCCATTACCACACTTACTCAGATAAACACGGGGTCTCGCTTTGACATAAAAACCCATCAGTTCACAGCTGGAAATAACAGGACAAATGTCCTTAGTGTTGTTCCTCCCATATTTTTAGGGACAGTTTGCAGGAGGGAGGGAACTCCCTGAACGCTTCTCTCAGCCCGAATCCTCTTTCCCCCTTTGCTAAATAAAAGTCTTCTGAAAGCCACAACAGCTCCTGTAACTTTAAACCTGGGCTGAGATCATAACTTCAGCACTGCCCAAACAGAGCACAGAGGGCGGGCCTGGCTCTTCTTTTTGAGACCACCTTAGGCATGCTCCCACCCCTCGGCTACACAAAAAAATGCTGACACCACTCACATACTTTGCTTTAGCTGTATAGTTATCATCAGTGCAAACCTCTCCCTTTCAGCGACAGCAGCTAAAGGAATATTTGGAATACCAAAGTCGTTTCTGCAGTGATTTCTTTCCACGATCTCAATTCTTTCTTGCTTCCAAAAAGTTTCTCAGTCTGAATCCATCTGGTCTCAGCATTGGAAGGATCTTCTCTAAGCGGAAGAAAGATGTTTATTAAAGTTCCATTCTTCATCTTCATTCTAGGGATCGTGCCCCTCGTAGCACTTGCTGAAGAAGGTAAGAAAAATCTTTACTTCAAAGTATTTGCAGATCTTTTAATCAAACAGTTTGGGTGTTTACTCAGATGATATCGTTTCTCTGTTCTGTTTATAAAGCTCTTCCTTAAAGCTACCGCCCAGCAGTTGCTACGGTTGTATCGGGGAAGAGACAGCAAAAGTCTGTGCTGTTGGAAAGGACTTTCTGTGCATCTGAGCAAAGGGAGCAGCAGGGCAGTGTTACATTGGCACTCCTGGAAGTGCCTTCAGTTTCACCCTATAATACATGCGAGGCAAAAAGTTGTAGCCAACATTTAGATTGTGACTATCCTGCTGTGAACATCACCTCTAAATCCATTCAAGAGTTTAACTTCTGTATTCAGAGGTTAATACTCATGTGGCTGGCGAGCTATTGCTTTTGAATTTGATGAGAAAGAAAAACTGGAAGTGTTTCTAACAGAGTGATTTACGGACAGCGATCAGAATTGGCCTGAAAGCACTTTATTCCAGGAACTTCACATTCATATTTATTCTGTGTAATATGTGAGTGATCTGAATGAGTTGGCCGTGAGGCAACGTACCCAGCGTGTGCACAGACATGGCAGCAGTGCCCATAGGGGTGAAATCCAGCAACCACTGCTGCAGAACATGAGCATTCTATGTTGCAAATAACAGTGCTCTGCAAACAGCAACCTGAAGCTCAGCCCACTACTTTCCCAAAGCATCAATCAACTTAGGATCATAGAATGGCTTGGGTTGGAAGGGACCTCAAAGGTCATTTGTCTCCAGCCCCATCTCACTTGCATTTTGGGACCCTACCTGAGACGTATGGCCTGATTTTAGCCTGGTGACAAACAATATCATTCCACTGGAAGTAACAGCTGTAGTAACATGCACTGCATGCCAACATTGGCTTGTGACTTAACTGGAACTCCGGGTGTTCTGTACGTGAGGGTATAAGGCTCACAGTTCAGAGTTACGCTTACTGCACAGAAAACCTAAAAGCAATCCCTATTAGGTGAATTCCTGAATATTATTTTCACTGGGTCCCAGCTAGCTGATCTTCCCAAAGCACCAGTAAAGGTATCAAAGTTTACAGCCATTAAAGATGAGACAAGAAGGCACAACTGCTTTACAGAACTATCTTAGGCAGGTTCTTGTGTACCAGAGCTGCAGGATAAATGCTCTTTTATCTTTAGGCTTATGAGGAATTTGAAAGTACATTTACTCTTAACTTTCCTGTATGGAAAATTCTATTTCTAATTCAGTTTTATTACCAGTGCAATTTGCGCTGAACTCCATAGATGGATCTAGAACGTGGTTTTGGGGTTCCTAAGGCTGTCTGTCTGTCCAGGCTTTATGACTTTTCAAGTGGGGCTATGATTCAGGATAACATTCATTAGAACAGACCTAGAATGGATGTACCACCATTGACAATCTAATTGCTTTGAGCAGTGGGGATGGAAAATCTCTTTTGGCTTGCAGATATACGAGGTGGAGTGGGTATATTCAGATACCTGAATCACTGAGGCAGGCAGTTTGCCCTGAGGGTTCAAGAGAAAACTTTCCTTGTCAGATTCTGATGCCTCTTAACACAGACCAGGCCATAAACAAGTGTGCAGCTACTCCTGTATTTGGGCACTCCAGTATCTGGATTGAGACTGAGTCTGAAAAAGCATGTTTGTTCTGATCAGAGAGTAAACTTCCAAAAGGATTATTGCTTGTTCCAAGCTTCTCCTAAAGTCGGTAAATAAGTTCCATCATTGATCACATATCTGAGGACAGTCCTTCTCCCCATCCAGACAGTGATGCACAGCAGCTTCATTAGTATCTGCCATCTCTGAGTTGCTGCACCATTACAAAAGCCAGAGGGAAAGGAATGATTTCAGAGCCAGAAACACAGCTGAAAGACAGCAGTTATCAGACCCAGTAACTGGACTATCAGCCAAACTGTGAACAACATGTTGGTGAGAAACAGGAGTCTGGGAAATACAACACTAACATGGACAGGAAGAAAACTAAGTTATTAATTTCCTTATTTATATATTAGCTTCCAAATAAAACTGATGACAATAATTAGGAAAAAATCAGAAAACCTGGTAACATCATTGCCTACTTACAAACATATTTGTGTGTAATGCATTCATGGTTCCAGTCCTGTATGAGGCAGCCAACTCTTTTGTTATACTTACCACCCAAGGACAGCCCTGAGTGCTGTACACAACCTGATGCATTCTCAGACTAAACCATTTCCTGCTGAATGATTAGCAGATATTAGATCCGTTTGTCCTTCTGTGATCCTGGTCAGTGTATGAAAACCTCAGGCAATGCATAATGGGATCAGTCCAACTGAAATGGAAGTTAGCCCAGCATCTTGTTGGGCAGGGCATTCATCACATGATGGGAAGCACGAGTATTCGAATGAAGGCTTTACAGGCAACTCATCTCCTGACTTGAAACCTTCCCTATGGTGCAAGTAGCACCGTGGGTGAAGGGATTACTCTACAGGCTGTCACATAACATGCACAAAAATGGATGTGATTGCTAACAAGTTCCCGCATGTCACTTGAGCTGTATCAAGACTGCACCCAATCTTAACAAGAGGCAAATGCCACGTAATGCCTCCTCACACAAACCCCAACATTCAACAGATCTGTACTAGACAGCGGGACTACAAAGCAGTGAGTGTGTTTTGCTGCATCTTGCTGGAAAGACCAGCAGAGAACATAGCATTTGCACTCTCCATTGGGACGCCTGCCCAACCATTTCTCACAAGGCAGGAGTAAGTTTTTGAATCTACGTGGTTTTACACAGAAAGGAAACTGTCATATTTACAAGCTTACAAACGAGCCTTTCACTGACTCAGGTGGTACAGCAGAACTGCAAACAGAGGCTGGATTCTCAGCGCCCGTAATTCAGCTTTCTGTGGAAGCCATGAGTTTCCCTTAGATCCTGTATTTCTAAACCCACCAAATAAAAAAAGCAAAGAGAGATACAAGATCATTAAGAATCAAAAAATAGTAAAGCAAGGTTAGCCCACCGCGTACATGCTGCTGGTCTCTGACAGAAGCATGCAGTGTTTCCTCCGTGTGTCATTTGAGGCAAACCATACATGCAACACCACAAAACTAACTACGGTTTGCCCAGCCCTACCATATACAGCCCTCCTCAGTGGCACGTTTGTTTGGCTTGTTTGTTTGTTTTTTGTCTGGATGTGGTCACGGACCACAGGATGGAAGCCAAAGGCTGCCAGGTCCCAGCACTCCCTGTGTCCTATTGCCAGGCTGCAGACAGGCAGGCTCTGGAAGGACACACACCACACCCTCAGTATCCTCTCTCCTCTCTCCTCTCTCCTCTCTCCTCTCCCTCTCCCTCTCCCTCTCCCCCTCCCCTCCCCTCCCCTCCCCTCCCCTCCTCTCCTTTCCTCTCCTCCCCTCTCTTCTCCTCCCCTCTCCCCTCTCTCATCTCTCATCTCTCCTCTCTCCTCTCCTCTCTCCTCTCTCCTCTCTCCTCTCCCCTCCCAAAGAGGACACACTTCATTCTAAATGCACATTAGAACATTTCTTTCACTAAGAAACTCATCCAAATATTATCTAGCATGTTATTAGTTAGTATGAATGCCAGACTAAACATATCAGAATGGATCTCTCTTGCTGTGTGGTAATATAGAGCAAGTAGCCAAGAATCACCATGAACAAAATGCAAGCCCAAGCAGCATCCAGCTCTGTGCATATCTCAAAGAAATGAGTTAGGAAATGATGGTGCAAACAATTCTGCTGACAGATATGAGGGGTCAGTCACCTTAATGAAGGCTGTGATAAAGCACTGCAGGAAGTAGCTGCTTTGAGCTGGCAGATGCGAGTGGATAGTTTTTGGAAGGAAGTGATTCAGGGGAGGATTCTTTTACTACAGTATCTGAGGTCATATCTTAATTCCTTTCATCTGTCTTCAGACCCCTGTATTTGTACACACGTTGTGTGATTTCTGATGTACATTCTGTAACACTTGCTCATCCAGAGCATAAAATCCTATACTTTTCTCCTTTCCTGAGGCCACTTCACAGAATCACAGAACCATAGGGCTTGGAAGTGGAGATCATCAAGTCCAAGATCATCAACTCCTCTGCTAAAGCAGGAGCCCTTTAGTAAAGCAGGAGAGCCTCAGCTCCAGCACTTGTTCCCTTCCAGCCACACATTGATAAGAGACACTGTAATACTGCAGTTTTAGGTGTAACTTACATAATGATCCCAAAGAAACTTGCTCATTCCTCCAGCCTTGTTGCCCCAACCAAACCCTTCCTAAGCTGCCATAAGACTGTGGCAGGGCAACCTTCTGGTTATAGGGCAGCGAAAACTGTCAGTATATGGTTTAGGCAGGTTCCTGGTATAGCAGCTCTGAGGTCAGTGTACACATCAGACAGTCTGACAGCAGCCTTCTTAAAGTCACAAGCCTCACAAATCCCAGTTCTACAAAGATAATTTAGAAAGAAACACCCCACAATGGAGCCGGATAGTGTTTCCCTAACCACAGCTTTGTGGCCAGCTGTGTCATGTATCATAGAAAAAAGCTTTGTAAGTGACCACCTTTTCCTCCTGTGGCTTTGTTTCATAGCTTTGGTTATGGGTCACACTCATACCACGAGCACTTGAAGAGCAGCTGTTTTTTCTTTACATCTGCCCCAGTTAAAATAAATACATTTATTTTTGTTTTGCTTTCCTGTGGGTATCTATGTATGGACAGTGTGCAATATAATACTGCTGCATTCAGGAGATGGGCCTTATTTCAGAAATAGCCGATTGCTTCTTTTCAATTTAAAGCCTGGCTTTGTTCCTCTGGCTTAAAGCAGTCATAGCAATAGAAACCATCTGCAAGCAGGGCGTGGTGACCAAAGGAAATGTTTCTGAACATTCAGCATAACGTTGTCATGAGCTGCAAAGAAGAGACGAACAAAGTCAGTCGTGCTTGAAATAAGGCTGAACTGAATCCTTCCTTGTGCATCACGACGGTGTTTCCAACTGGCAGATTCTTTCACTGTAGTTCTGTCCTCCAGTTTCCTTCATTGCGTAGAGCAAAGCCTGTCAAGGTTTGTGTAAGGAAGCAGCAATGAATACTTCAGAAGTATTACTTCAGATAGTGCGTAATTGAGTAGCCCAGCGTAGGCACTCAGTCACACTGTTTTTACCCACTGCAGAGATGGAAGTGACCCATTCTGAGGGCTCCAAGGACTAAGCCCAAGTAAAGGCTCCAAGCCGCCTTTCCCTGCTCGCATCTGGGTTTGTTCAGGTTGCTGGGAAAAAGGAGATCCTCCGTCTGTCATCTTCAAACTATCTTTGTTGTTTTTGGAGACACCTGAAAGAAATTCTAATGGACAAGTTTTACAACTCACCCTCTTTTCCAACACAAGCACTGTGATCTGAAAGCAACCCTAAGAGGTTTTTCTAGTAAATCGTCCCTTTATGAATAACAATGAGAAGTGAGCTCATCTTTCCCTAACTGGGTCATGGGATGCTTACCCACACCATGTTTTCGAAGCAGTATTAAACTTTTAAGGCCATCAGATTCTCTCCTGGTGTGAGGAGCTGCAGGCTGATAGCAGCTGGGGACTTTGAACTGAAATGCACGCAGCTGGAATGGAGGCAGAAAGAGATGGAATGATTAATTCACATCCGCAGCAACCTATAGCTGCAATCAGAAGAGGCCACAGGGCTATTTGCAGACAATCCCAGTGCTGTGAGGCTATGCTTTTATTTACAGCCTCCTTTAAGATCACAGTAAGAACATACACACAACCAGTACTCGACCCTATGGCTCTTACTACATGAAACCAGCAAATGACCGAAGTACACACAAGCCTACATCCCACTGACATTATTCTTTGATGCCAACAGTAGATGCTATAACATCCAAAAAGCCACACATTTAAAAACAAATGAGCACTGCTGTTGGTTTACCTCGCTTCAGCTTTCAGATACTTGCCCAGCTTTGAGCTTATTCGCAGCTTTCTCTGAATTGTGCTGCCCAGTATCTAATAATCCTTCCTACAAATGCAATATACCAATAACAAATGAGTGGCCTGATGACAGTTCAGCAGTGTCTGTAACTACACAGCAATGTGTAGAACACATCAGTCCAGAAGGCAAACCTGGAAATGCAGCCCAGGGACCATCCTCCAGCAAAGAGGACCTCAGCTTTAGCACAGTGTTATTCTGAGTGGAGAGGAAACAAACCCTACAGATTTGTACAAATCAGGTCAACTTCAGAGCTACTGAAGTTAATATGGGAGCCTGATTCTTCTCATTTCACTTAAGAAAAGCTCTCCCAGAGGATGATCCAAATCTCAGGTGAGCTGAAGCATTTCTCTTCCTCTACAGACTGTAAGAGAAGGGCAAACATAGTCCTTATTAAAGAACACCTTCACAGAGAACCTGAAATCAGGTCAGCTCAATCCAGGCCATTCCCTTTTGTCAGTCACTGCATACCTATGGAAACACACTGAAATACATCCCCTACACATCACTGGTTGCCAGGAATCTTTGATAACTCGACCACACAAAAAATAATTGCTTCCATGATCTGTGACACTCACCAGTTCTCCACACCTTTGCTCTGTGACACCGTTTCCCTTCCTGCCTTCACTGTCAGGTAATTCTTCAAGGCTGGAAGCTGCTGCCATGCCAGGAGTATAATTAACTTCCCTGAGTAAGCTGCTTGTTTTTAACATACTAAAGTTTCTTTGCTTTCCATCTGGGTTTTTTCTCTGGTAATTGGTTTTCTCCATCTGGGCTTATTTGGTGAATAAAGGATTTCTTCAGTTCTGACTGCAATTACAAATCTACCTGATCCACGTTGTTGAGCTGTACTGCAATTTATTTCTTTACACTTAACATGTGCATACCATAATCTCAATGCTGTAAAGTAAACCAAACCTATGGATCACAGAATAGCACTGTGTCTTAAAATACACTGATATTTTAAAGAGATAATAAACACACCTGGAAGACAAACCCCTTTCTGCTACCTATTTTAGGAGGAAGTTTTCTACCCAGAGGGTGGTGACGCACTGGAACAGGTTGCACAAGGAGGCTGTGGATGCCCCATCCCTGCAGGCATTCAAGGCCAGGCTGGATGTGGCTCTGGGCAGCCTGGGCTGCTGGTTGGTGACCCTGCACACAGCAGGGGGTTGGAACCAGGTGATCATTGTGGTCCTTTTCAACCCAGGCCATTCTATGATTCTATGATCTAAACAAATTGCAGGGCTGCTCACTTGATTAAAAAAAAAATAAAAATGATCAAAGAGTTATTTTTACCATCTAACTTAGAATGGAAATGGAGAATTACTTGTTTTTTAATATCTGATCACTCAGACATTAAGATGAAATCAGACTTTTCTGCTTGAAATGTTTCCTTCTAAAATATTGATGCCTTTTTAAGAACCATTTCAAATTACCTGCGGGCTTTTTCATTTGAAATAACATTTTTCATTTCAAGAAGGCAGTTGAAAAATTGCATAAAGGCTAAATGGGACTTGAATTAAAGAAAAATAATTCCCAATAGATTTATATACTGAAAATCCAAAGCAATTTCAGCCTTCTTCCATTTTGGCACAATAAAATGCCCATTCTTTCCAATGTCTCAGTGACTGAACAAAAATGGTTTACTTGCCCTTACTTCAAATACAGCGTGAGTATAATGCATTTAGATGTATTCTGTAGATATTAAAGTCCTTTATAAGAAATATATTCAGTCTAACAATTCAGAAATAGTCTGCATTCAAATGCAGAATTGATGAGGATGTTTTCAAGTCACTAAGTAGGAGAAATTAGCACAGTGTTTAATCATAGAATGACATGGGTTGGAAAGGCCCACAGTGCTCATCCAGTTCCAACCCCCTGCTGTGTGCAGGGTCACCAACCAGCAGCCCAGGCTGCTCAGAGCCACATCCAGCCTGGCCTTGAATGCCTGCAGGGATGGGGCATCCACAGCCTCCTTGGGCAACCTGCTCCAGAAATGCTGTTGTATAAACTTCCTTGCAAAGGAAGAAAGGATTTGATATTTTTTTTCATAATTAATCCGTACCTGACAGTGGTTACCTTACATACAGCTCAGGTAAGTGATGGACGTGTCTGTCCATGTTTTCTCCAACACCTCTCCACACAAATCTCTGCTGCTTGAAGAGGCTGAACACAGCTCTCCCCCACATTACTTTCAGCTTCCATTGCAATACATCCCAGCAGTAACTCAGTGTCCACTGCATCCACGAAATAATTATCCAGGAGCTTTTGTGTTTTATGCCTGATGGTTTTTGATCAGGACAACATCTGCTCTCTGTTCAGAGTCACACGCTGCTATCTGGAATTAGCAGAAGTCTTATTCAACCTATTTTTCTCAATTTTATTCAGCAAGTGCCATTCTAGAAGGAGAAGAAAGTGCAACAATCGATTTCAAAGACAGAAATGACACAGAGTTTGAGGAATTACCAACGCTGGTGAGTACCAGTCCAAGTAAAGGTTCCTTTCTGTTGCTCAGATCTCACAATCTGCTTTTGTCTCATTGCTTAGATTTCAAACCACCATAAATTACAGAGAACAACTCTGAGTTTGAAAATCAAGACCTAATGCTTTTGCTTTGCAAGCAATTAGGTTGAAGGTGACAGTGCTCAAAGCATTTGTGGCAGTTCATCTGTGCTGCCTCTTTGTTGCCATTTGCTGCTTCTAGTTCTGCCTCTCTCTCCAAACTGGCAAGACAAACAAAAAACCAACAAACCCAGAAAGATCAGACAGGTCTGCAACCTTCTGCATCCTGTCCTGCACTTCTTTATTCCTGCTGGGAATTCAGCTGATCTACCACAGCCTTTATAGCAGGGAAGAGCAACCAGCTGACACATCAAGAACTGTAAATGCTTACCTTCGTACACTGAACATACTGAGGTTTTCTTTCCCTTCTGTTTTCTCCCCTAATTCCTTTAGCTGCCCACAAGGCTACAGAGTGTAACAAATCTCTTGCAGTTTGGAAGACTAATGACCACAGAAAGTCCATTTGATGTGCCTGAAGAAAACGATAACGCTACGTATTATGAAGTTAACACTGAAAGCGTCGATGGTAAAATAAATCTTTCATTTTCCATTTTAATACATCACAATCTCACACTATTTACTAAACACAGTATCTGGAAAATTCAAATGCCAGAATTAAGCTGCTCCCGAATAAAATTCAATTCCAGAATTAGAGAACTGTACTAAATAGATCCTGTATAAGTTTCCATGCTGAAAAACAACATGATCGGATCTGACTTCACTGTCACTAATACATATTAGAATAGTGCTTCCTTTAGATATAAGCTTATCTTTCTATAGTTTCAAAGAGCTCTTTGCACTCACTCTCTGAGCATTTCATTTGCTCTTTTCTTATAAAAAAACCTATTACACAGCTCCGTACCATTGTGTTAACGGTCAATTAAAGTTTTCCTTGGATATAGTGTAGTAAATTGGGATGCAAAACTTGGTATAAACCCCTCAGTAATTATTCTTTCTTACTTTACAGGTGGACTGGATGGGGAACAGACAGAGAAAACTGAAAAAGGTACTAAACAAAAGACAAGGGAGAACTTAAGTGCCAGGTGATACCAAGTGCTGAGTCCTGCACTTTGGCCACAACAACCCCATGCATTGTTATGGGCATAGGGCAGAGTTAATGGAAGACTGCATGGAGAAATGGACCTGGGGGTGTTGGTTAATGCTTGGCTAAACAGGTGCCAGCAGCCAGCAGGAGGTGATCATCCCTGTGTGCTCAGAGCTGCTGAAATCACCAAGCTTACCTGTGAGCTCCTAACACAGAAGGAGATCTTCTGTGTCAGTTCTATCTCTAATCTCCATTATCAATGTTCTTCATGAAAAAAAAAACCATGCCAACAAACCCGATTTGTTCTTTCAGGTGGCCTGGAAACAATTGCACTCGTTGGAATAATTGTTGGAGTCATAGTAGCTGTTGGAATCCTTGCTGGAATCATAATTGCTGTTGTAAGGAAGATGTCAGGCAGGTACTCGTAAGTAAATTGCTAATCAGGCTTTTCAAACAGCAGCATCCCCTGAGTGAGGTCACAGGAATTGCTTCTGAAGTTTCTAATGCTTCCAGTTTGCCAAAAGTAACCCCAGCCATGAGAACTGCTGTGAGCACTTCAGATCCCCTCTCAGACACTGGAAACAACTGTCAGACACTGCAGGTGCATTGCCCTAATACTCATCAGATACATGGGTTTGGGGTCAGCCTACCATATAGAAATGAGGGTTACTAAGAAATATTTGAGGACCAAGATCTGGAAGTGCTGGATAACAGGTGAACCCTACCACGTGATATTTATCTCTGGATGTTAGTGGAAGCTGATACCGAGGAGTGTTGGTGCCACCCCATCTAAAAACGCTTTACAAACTCCAAAGTAGTTCTAAAACCACGCTGCATTTTAACAAGTAGAATTCCCTCAGCATTAATCAGTGGGCAGTAAACAAATACTTCCAGTAATAAATATGAGCTGGGAAGAAAAATAGAGGTGACAGGAAAGATGGGAGGGAGGAGAAAAGAGATCACATAATGAAGTTGGGTAAATTGATGAAATACAGAAAGTTGTCATGTTTTCTTGTTTCATTCGACAGGCCCTGAAAGCAGCCAAAACAAGTAACCGTGCCATTCCATGTCAGTACACACACAAGTGCTTCTTACTTTAGAAGAACTAAGGACTATTCCTGTATCGGTGTGAGAAGATGATCCATGGAAGACATAGTGGAACTATTCCATATCTATGGGGATCCCACACAGCTCTCCCAAAGACTTTCCTTTCTTTAAACAGACTGCAGAGCATGGAACATTTGCATAGGATTTTTGCTAAGCAGGAGTTTCCTAGAGGAACAAAAAAGATTATCCTACAGGAGAAAGCTCCAATGGCAATGACATTTACATCTGAAATATGATGTGCAGGTAATGTATGCTGGCTTCATTCGAAATGATGCCTGCAAAAATTATTTCACATCACATATTATGCATTTCTTTATCCAAAATCTTTTCTTTTAAGTGTTTTGGCTGGTTAAGTGCTTGTGGCATGTTCATCTACTGAATTAGCAAGGTAGGACATTTCTTATCAGAAAGGAGGTATTGCTTCAGATATTGATACTGATTTTCTGCTCAATACCTACATTATCAAGTGGCAAAGAATAATAGGTCCAGCTGGAACTGACCTACCAACTAAAAGCTTGTGCATTTGACGTGCAACAAGAATTTCCTGTCTTCTCTTGTTGCAGAGACACAAGGATTGAAATACACATCCTGAATTAAAGGGTGCTTGGAAAATACCCAGTTTTGATGGGTCACTTTAACCAGTTACTCAGCACGCTTTAGAGCTGACGTGCAAAGGCTTCTGAATTCACATATTCATGTTTTTCTTTATAACTGTCTATTTCTAACAATATAGCCTGCTTGATCACATGCATGAAACACTAAATGAGAACATGTTAGTGGCACACAGTGCATCCTTGGACTCTGCAGCTTTCTATTATGGCATATGAAGTGCAGCAGTATCTGAACATGCAGAGCTTTGTTTGCCAAATGGCTGCAGTGCGTTGTGTTTTCTAAACTAGAGCATCAAATGCTTGGTGTCAAAATCTTACATTTCATATGGCCGACATGTATTAAACAAGTCCATTTACCTAGATGTGTTTTTCTGTTTCTTCATTGTGTAACGAACTTTCCATCTATCAGATCCTTGGAAAGAAAATGCAAATTATGTTTCAGACTAATTGTTCTCTGTTTTTCAAATATAACCTGAGAAAAAAAATCATTCAGAGACCTTTTAGTGCAGCTCTTAATGCTCGTTCAGTGGGTTCTGTCTGCAGTGACTGACAAGTTTGCACAAAGCAACAGAAGTAGGGAAAAATTAAGATGAGAGATTAGTAAATATCCCACAATTGAGCAGCATAAATATTGACTACATCTGAAAAGCCTTCACTTGGATCTTGTTTGTTTGAGCTTTAGTAAGCTCTGTCTTCCTACTGGCCTCCGTGCAAAATTACACTCTAGATCCAAAAGCTGTGATTTCTACAATGGGTGCTTTTCTGTCTCATCTATTAAAAGTAAAAACAACCCTTTTTCCTGACATCTGAGTTCAGACGTTCCTTTAATCTCAGAACTCAAGCATATATGTACACAAGGTTTTGGTTTGTAGCTTGCTGTCAGGAACAGTCACCTCCAAACTGCCAATGTTACTCTAGGTAACACTGGAAACAGCTGTTCTCTTCCTTACCAAGGGAGATTCTAATGTAAAGTTCTTTACAAGAATGAGTTCCCCTTCAATAAGTTGTTCCCATCACATCCCAAGCTGTATCCAGGCAGGCAATTCATAGTGAGAAGGAAACATACTTCAACTTGTTTTCAAAGTCTGCTCTGATAAAACATGACTGAGGTTATTAAGCATTAAGTGAGACTATACAGTAGGCATGCACCCACACAAGATGCCACTGACTATAAAGAAAGTCATACATTTAAGCCTGGTGTATACTTAATGTCAGTTACTGAATGCTGAATCAGTATTGGTCATTTTTGAAGTACGTAATCCTGGCCCCAAAAGAAGGCTGCAAATTTTCCTTATGGTTACAGAAGACAAGGGACTTCACTTTAACGTTTCTAAAAGGCACCTAGCTTGTGTCAATGCACTTCTTATCTATGAGTCATACTTCCTGTAGCATTACTCTTGAAAAGAAGCCCTGTAGTTTAGCCAGTCACTTCTGAAAGCTCCAATATATTACATTAACTGCCTTCCAAGCAAAGTGAGGCCACAGGCTCTTACAGATGAGCACATGAGGTTCCATCCCTGAAATACAGTTCACACATGCCTAGCTGCATTCCTTGCTTCTGTTTTCCTCTGTACTTTTACATGATGGCACTGAAAGGTACCCAGACTGCTTGAGGTATTTTGTTTCCATGTCCATATGCACCACTGATTTTTAAAAGAGAAAAAAGATCAATTATACACAAAACTTATCAATTTACTTGTCTGTCTCGCATTAATTAGCTAAGAACAGGTTTAAACTCACACAAATGCAGTAACATTACAGCTTTTTCCTACTGTGACAACAGGAGAAAACAGTATTTTCAGTTACTTTAGATTTAACAATATCTTGTCTGTACTGGAAGGTCCCCTGCAGGATGCACTCAATGTCTGAACAGAAACATGCCATAAGGAATTATGAATTATTCAACCATTGTAAGGAATAGCACATGTGTCATAACTTCCTTCTGACCCAGCTCAGTTGCTTCTAAATTGCAAACACCTCGAAATGGAAAAAAAAAAAAACAACAAAAAAACAAAAAAAACACCCCACCTTATTGTTTAAGTTCTGGACATTTGTTAAGCCAGGGATAAGACCCCATTTGAAAAAGGCACAGCATTAGAGCAGATAACTTCTTAGGTAAATGGAGCTCTCCTTGATCAAATACAGAACTCCAGCTGAACACTCAAGTAAGCCACATTTTGCTCCTGCTCCAAAATTTCTCATTAAGGTCTACTTAAACTTCATATATCGACTACTAAAGTCTTTTGGTCATAAGCAGGACTTCAGATTCTGCCCTTTGGTTCAAAGCAAAGATTTATTAATCTTAGGTGACACCAACTGCTACCAGATGGCCCAGGCTCCACTGAAATATAACCTGGAAGGCTTCCAGCACTGGAGGCTTGGTATTAAGTACATTGTGCTGTAATAGATCTGAACCTATAAAGACATGGGGACATGAATTCCCCAGACTGAGCTGCAGCACAGTGTACCCATGATATGGCTTAGAGAGAGCAGGAGCTCTGGAGAATCAGAAGATTCTGCCAACATGAAGAAACAACTCCTGCTGCTGCATTACTTTTAATAGGAGCTACCTGGTGGGGTTGTGTGTGTATGTGTGTATTGGAGGGGGATATATATAGTTCGGTTTTTTTTCTGCTTTGGAAGAAGTCAAACAGCACATTGTCCTAGGGCAAATATTTCAGTGAGCTGAAATGAATGAGCTGTGCACACAGAGGTCAGGAGACTTCCTATGAATGTGAACACATCAGGAAACAACAGCTCCATACTTTGTCCAGCTGGCCAGGTTAGAATTTTATTCATCGGGAATAGCATTCAATATATCAACACTTGCTGTTAACCTAAAATCCTTACTCCTGATCATGTTCATTCCTTTATGGTTAGTTTGCAGCTTGGCTGTGAGTCATGAATGTGGCTCTTCCGAACAGACAAGCAGGCACCAGGCTTCCTGTGAGAATGCCAGATGTCACTAAAAAGCATCATAAACATAGTTGTTCCCTTGTATTTGGGTGTGTGATGAAGATATATAGAGGTAATATACGGTGAAAGTAATGACTTGATGAATATTTATGACTCGAGGTGTAAGTAGAATGATTCATACAGCTTTCTTCGTAAGGAATGTTTTCATTCTAAGAATGGAAGACATCAGACAAATGAATTCAATAACCAGAGACAGCCAAACGTTCAGCAGCAAACCATGGAGATCTTAAAACTACTCCCATAAATTTTAGAAGCCTTCACTAATAGTTAAAACCCCAATTAAAACACGCAGCAATTGTTGCTTTAGATTCATTCCATATTTTAAAAGTATCTGCAGTATGATATTGTAAGTATCTTAGCTGCATGCTATTTCAGACGTGCATTAAGAAGTACAACCTGCACAGCAATGCCTTCTGCCAAGCTTTCAAACTGAAAAGAACTGATGTATCATCCACAGGAGAAAGGTAAACAAACACAGAGTGTGGTACACACATCAAATGACTTGCCAAGGGTAACAGCCACTGTTAAGGGATAAACCATCAGCATGCAAATCTATATGTTAATCCTGTCACAGCTTTGTATTATTTCAGATAAAGTGGTGTCCCATCATGTTTTATGATAACACAATGCTGTATATTCTTTAATATAGTAACAAAGAGCACAGAGAAAAAGCCAATAACCAAACTCACCAGGAGCCCTCGGGTCAGGAATGCACTCAACATTAATGTTTCTGATGAAACGCTTCTCTGTCTAAAGCAATCTCTCCTATACCACCTTATGCTCTGTAGTGTTAGTACTACACTGAAGTCATAATTAGCCTATGCCATGCCTGAATATATTGTTATAACTATTTATACTTAACTAAACTATTAGATTGGCCATAAGCATAGACTTTCAGGCAGCTTTTTAAGCTGAAGTATTATTGCTAACATCAAATCTCTCAACATCTGGTTTTGCTGGATGGCTGCTGATGGGTACACAAGGTAACACTGGATGTGCAGCTTTTATAGTATGTGCTCTAAGAAGTTTGAATTGGTGCTTTGTACATTTCTCACAGCTGCAGCATGGAGGTATTTACGTATAAATAAACCCAGCACCACACTGGCCATGTGTCTTTGTCTAGGCCATGTGGATTTAGGCATCAGACCAAACCCATAGCCCCCCTGCTCTCTATCAAACAGTTGGACAATGCCACAAAGGTCCCCATTCAATCATACGGCTTGTTAGGCTCCTCCAGGATGGAGAGGTCAGATTTTGAGGCTGGCAAATGCTGCAGCAGTGAGCATTCTGGCCAGCAAGAAGTGCTGTGCATTCCATGCATTTTCAAGGTTGTGTTTCCAGAAAGCATTTGGCAAAGATGATTGATTTGGAGAGTTCAAAACCGAGCAGCACCATCCAGAGAAGCAGAAAATGGAAGGAATACAGAAATGTCATTGCAAAACTGGCATAAGCCAGGTTTAATTATTCAAATAGAAGATAATCCAGGAAGTGGCTGCAGTAACATTATTAATAAGCAGCCTCTGCTTTATTAGTAAATAGCAAAAGCATTTAGGAATTGTAAATTGCTGCTTCAAGTAACCTCTGTGATCCAGAGTGAGACTTCATCTGAGGAAACTACCCCTTGGCACCAATGTCAATCTTTCTGAGAAGCAAAGTTATTAATGAGATCATGAGAACACGCTGTTATTAACTACAATTTACATAGAGGCAAAGCCTGCCATCTGTTCATTTAGAACTAGAAGTTCTGGGTTTCAGAAATACTTGACTAATTATGAACTTACTTCTTGAGAATAGCTTTCCCCATGGATTTTTCTAGCTCATTTCCTCATCATTAATAATTAGCTTACTTCCACAATAAGCATGCTTGATTAACTGAGCAGAAAGCAATAGAAGCAACTGAGAGTATAAAGTATACCTGCATTTCAAGCAGAAAACTAAGCAAGAACTACAAGAATGATTTAAGATTTGATATGCCTGACAGGAAGCAACGCTTCCAGAAATACACAAACAATACTGAAAGGAAAGACTTCTCACTGCAGGCTGATGATGCAGATGCACCATGACAGCATGCTCAATAGACTGTATTGTAGCACCAGCTAGTGGTAAGAATTAATGAAGGAACATACAAGAAAAACAACGAATGTGTTTGCAACAGAGAAGCTTCAGATTACATGCAGTCTCCTATCCAAACTTTTTCTCATGTTTAAAATGTTTTCAGAACAAAGTTCTGTATGAGTTTCACTGAGCATGCTTAAACCATCCACAGAGCATTTGCAGTGTCTCTATTGCAGCTGCTAAAAGTTAGAATTGGTAGGAGCAACAACCAAGCACTACTGCTGCACTTAGAGCTACTTCATCCTCACAACCAGCTCATCACTGACAAATGGGATTTAGCCAAACCAAATGTTAAATACTACTTCTATGTTTTCTCTTCCATGCAGCATCACCAGCATTCTCTCTGAGCATAAACTTACTGAAACAAGAAATATTTAAGTGATTAATTCAGCTGTAAAACTCACGATCATTCACTTTCTGGGTCCAATCCTACTGAGCAAGACAGCCAGGTTGCTCCTGCTCACTGAGATTGAGTGAGTTCTGGATAATAACAGTATTACAGAGTCACTCACGTCCCCAGTAGGTGAAGAATACCACAAGAAAGTAACAGAGTTATAGAATTAAAGTGCTTCAGACAAGGCTGATATACTGAGCTCTTTTCACCATAAAAAGAACCTACCTTTTTAATGCTGTCTATCTCTTAATCTCACTGGTTTTGGTTACCTTGAAAACAAGATCTGATTAGGCTGCTGAAGCATTTCTCATTCACAGAGGTATGATGTAGTAAGCTCTGTAGAGACATTTATAATTTAAATGAACAGCTTGAGAGCCACAGGATTCATACACTGAAGACTGCTACATCAAGAGCAAGCTGCTGAAATATTTATAAATAATGTGAATTTCTAATGCATTATGAGTTCCAACCAGTGATATTAATCTGTAGCAAAAGCTAAAATACTATTTTGCTACAGATTTTTGCTCCACATTTTACAGTTAAAAGCTGTATATTAACTGCACCACGCTAGTACAGTAAAGTGTAAGTGATTTGGAAGTTTAATAATCAACAATAATACATGAGAAAGCACACTTGACTATAGGATTTGGGGTGTCACTACCTTAAAATCTTTCAGAGTATATTATAAAGTACAGAGGTATTTTGTTCAAAGAATGCAGGCCTAAATATATAGAACCTAATGAGTGACAGCTAGTTGAATAACAGCAAGAGCCTATTCACACTTGAGCAAAGCACAGCTGCTTAGAGGAAAAGCGATAGGATATGCCAAAAATACAGCCTGAGAAACTACCACCGAGGCCCCAAGGGAAAATAACTGGAATCCCTGTAGTTCGATGCATGTAATACTGAGCTGACAGATCATACATTATGTATCAAGTTTCTGCAAATCTTCAAGCCTACTTTTGTTTGGTTGAGAGTTCTTGTGACAGCTAAAGGGATTAGTGTTACTAATAGAACCCAATAACCAAGACTCAGATACTTGAAGCAATTTCAAAAGCAAAGTCTGCATTTGCAAGAGATTTGCTATCACACATTTATTATCTGAGGATGCCCTTATAGACTCATCAAGTACTTGAAACAAACACTGTTATATTTGCAACATGGTTTATTTGCATCCTTAATATGTCGATTTACTCTATTCTACGCAGAACAAGCTCTAACTCAGTCAATGTAGTACCTGAGAATCTATTGTTACAGCCACATAACTATCATTCACCACAAGCATTCTACTAACCCTAGTGAGACCCATGATTGGCTTGGTGTCTGTCATACATGTTTGTTACTTATTTATTTAAACCTGTACACAATGCAGGCACATTCTTGCATGACAAAATTAGGAGTTTCCCTTCAGTGTACAGATGACCAAGGTTCATACCTGCCGTCCAGAAGCTGTTGTGTCCTTTGATATATTGGCATGAGACACCCAGTGCTTTTTCACTCAGTTGATGAGAACACGGTTTGGTTCTGCTCAGCCAACTGAGCTCTTAGACTTGCCCATATTTAGCAGCACTTGGATAAAGAACTTCTTTCCTGAAACAGCTCAGACCTTGACACACCTTATTTACTGACTAAAATAGCTTCAACACCAAGATACAGAATAAACAGTTTAGGAATCAACAGTGCAATTAAGGAAAAGAAAAGCATTCTGCAAGGACCATCTCTTAAGCCTTTAAACCATCATACAACTTCAAACCTCATTTTCAGCGTAAATCAATGAAGACTTCAGCCCAAATCCCAGATCCAGCTTCCCTGATCTCTGAATTCAAGTAAGTCAGAACTCAGCTTACACCTTTACAAGCATTTGTTTTCCCTAATAGAACACTACCACAGCGTAAGAAAGCTCTAACCTCTCTCCTTTGAAGGGTTTAAATTATACGCATTAATTCTTTTCATCTTTCCAATAATACATTTTTAACAAATTCATCCACACTCAGTACAACATTTTGGACTGTTACAATAGAACTCCAGCAGACAGAAGTGCCTTCCTTACCTTTTTCTTCTCACATTCCTTCCACGCTTCTTCATTTCCTCATATTTCTTCTGTCTCCCTGAATTTTAGAAAGAAAGGGAACATGTAATTCAAACAGATACAGAGTTGTGAATCTCCAGCAGTCAAAAGGAATCGCTTTCTACTCTGTGGATCTTGTAGAAAAGCAAACTAATCTGTCCTTAAAATAACTCTAAGTGAGAGTCTCTTAGTTAATAAATTAAATAATGCAAACCAATCATCAAGCCTGTCTTGTCTTAGTAAAATCAGTATAGCTCTTCAGCTGGTAAGGCTTTTTGTACTTACCCATAACAGCCATCACTGAAGTTCTTAACTAACAGACCTAGAGTACTTTTAGCTCTTATTACTCCAACTCTTCAAGATTTACAGCAATGTAAAACTTCTAAGAATATTAAGAAACTTTAAAAAAATACTGGTTTTGTTACCACAAAGCTATGGCCTTTAATCAGTTGCAGTTACAAGCTTAAGTACAAAGCAACTAGAATAATACTACCTTGTTTCCATGCAGTTTGGAGCTTCAGCTTTTCAACAGTTCTTTCTTTATCTACAACACAGAGCACAACAAACAGTTAATAAAACAAGAAACACCAAAAATAACATGAATTAAGGGGCCTTTATTATACACCTATAATTAGAAGTAGGTGATCTTTGAGATCCCTTCCAACCTAAGCCATCCCACGACTCTATAAAGAATTGCAGGTTGTTCCAGCATTACACTGCTAGGCAGGGAGAAATAAAACAGCAGTTCTGAGTAGAGGCAACTGACAAGTTTTTAAGACCATCCATTAGAAAGATATTCAATAATAAGCATAAAATACTAATGTACACTGAAATAAAAAGCTTTATAAAATCTCCAACTGAGCCAAACATTAAATAAACCTATTTTAGCTATACTGTATTCTTAATCTATTACTAGAGAAAGCCAAGCAAACCCTTTTCCTTGCCCTAGAGGTAATGTTAGCACTCAATAGAAAAGCAATAGAAAGTCTCGGTGTTTCTAGAAAACAGGAAAATTAGTTACAAGACCTAAGAAAATAATAAACCACTTCATTTTCTAAATGGGATTCTTGGACCTTGGGTTCTTCTTGGAACTTTTTCTAGTGTTGTAAATAGGTTAAGTGATTTTTTAATATATATATGGAATAAGTTTTTTACAGTGAGGCACTGCATAGACAGCCCAGAGGTAATGCAGACAACCAAGGACAGGCTGAGGGGCTCTGAGCACTGATGGAGCTGTGGGTGTCCGTGCTCAGTGCAATGCAGTTGGACCAGATGGCCTCGAGGGTCCCTTCCAACTCAAAACATTCTACAACCCTAGGATCTTAAGAATAGCTTGATTTGTATTGAGAAAATTTATCCTTCCTATTTGTGAAGTTAAAAAGGTTTGTACTATGTGTAGTGCATGAAGGAGCATCACTGCTCCTTCCTGGTTGGTGGAGTTACACACCACAACCCAAAACTCTTGACTTTGCACTCAACATCTTGCTTGCACTTGAAAGCTCATCTTTGCAGCTATCCTTGTTGGAAGCACTGTGGTTTACACTCACAGAACTGAGGTTGGAAAAGACCTTCAAGACCCCAAGTCCAACCTCAACCCACCCCACCTCCCTTCAGGGCTCATAGAGAGCAATAAGGTCTGCTCTGAAGCTGCTATTCTGCAGGCTGACCATCTCCATTCCCTCAGCTGCTGCTCAGAAGGCACTATTAAAAAGCACTGGCTTAACAAGAAAGGCTCAGCAGGGATCTTCCTTGTCTGCTTGTGAAGGAACCTCCCCGCTGTGTGCAACAGGACTTCGCTGCTGTGGTACCACAGCTGCTCTTGTACATCCACATCATTAATATTTCTCCTTGATGGGCTTGTGCAATGGATGTGCAATCAAAATAATCAAAGAAATGCAAAGTATCCCTATATTCAATCTCCTACAACTACATTAGCTTAATGACTCCCACCTGCTGTTAGAAACCAGCCCATTCCTCGGTCTGTTTTACCACATAGTAAATAAATAACACACTCTTACCACAGAGGACAGAAAACCACCTCTCTATTAAAACAACGATTAAAGAAAAAATAAAAACCACACACAAAAGAACATCACCATGAATAGGGAAAGAGAACCTGCTCTCCTCCACAGCTCATTGTCTGGGGATGAGGGCGGATGCTGGAGGCCGCGATGAAGAGGACGGCTCCGGCAGATGGGACGAGCCGAGGCGCTCTGTGATAAACATGGGGGAGGAAAGAGGGGCGACGGGGGGCGATGGGGGTCGGCCCCGCTCCGGAGGGGGGTCCCGCAGCGGGGGGCACTGCCCGCTGGCCTCCCCCCAACGTCACTTCCGAGGCTGGAGACAAAATGGCGTCCGGACGGTGCCGGAGCTGAGGCCGTTCCGCTCCTTTCTGAGCCGGGGCCGCGGGTGGTGGAAGACGAAGAGGAGGTTGTTGGTGGCTTCGGAGGTGAGAGGGAGGCGGCCCCGAGGGCGCTGCTGTGCCGGAGGGCGGGACGGGCCGTGGGGGCGGTGGGTAGAGCCGGGGGTGCGGCGGGGAGGGGGCCTGGGTTGTGTGGGGCCGGGCGGGGTACGCGGGTGTCGGTGCTGCGGCCCGCGCTGTTCGGTGTCGTAGTTAATGATGTGGGTGAGTGCACCCTGTGTAAGTTGGCAGGTGACAGAGAGTTGGGGGAAAGCGGTACTTTGCTGGGAGGTGGGATGGTCCGGCTGAGGGACCCGGGCAGGATGAGCGATAGGATGAGATTCAGCGCCAACAAGTGCCGCTTCAGTCAATGCAACCCCATGCTTTGCTATAGGGCTGTACTGAAAGGATTGGTCGGCAGCAAGTTGAACAGGAGCCAGCAGTGTGCCCAGATGGCCCAAAGGCCATCAGCATCCTGCCTTGTGCAGCCAGCAGGAGGTGATCATCCCTCTGAGCTCAGTGCTGTGTGCTATGTTGGGTCCTTCACTACAATACAAGCATGGAGACCCCGGAGTGTGTGCAGAGAAGTGAGCGATGCTGATGGGTCAATCTGGAGAAGAGATGGCTCAGAGAACTCATCACTCTGTACAGGGACCTGAAGGGTGGTTATGGTGAGGTAGGCTCAGCCTTTGCTCCTGCATGACTACTGATAGACAAGAGGTGGTGGCCTCAAGTTGCACCAGGAGAGGTTCAGGTTGGATATTAGGGAAAACTGATCCAAAGGAGTGGTAGGGCACTGGAATGGGCTGCTCAGGAGTGTGTTTGGGTCGCTGAAGATGTAGTACTTTGACATGGTTTAGTGTGCAAACTAAACTGGATGCACTGGAACATGTTGCCCAAGGAGGCTGTGGATGCCCCATCCCTGCAGGCATTCAAGGCCAGGCTGGATGTGGCTCTGGGCAGCCTGGGCTGCTGGTTGGTGACCCTGCACACAGCAGGGGGTTGGAACCAGATGATCATTGTGGTCCTTTTCAGCCCATGCCATTCTGTAATTCCATCATAGAATGTTCTCTTGGTAGCAGTGCCAGGGCCTTGCTGCCCTCTGAGTAATTTCCCTCTGACATTAACCTAAATCTCCCCTTTGTTAGTTTGAAGCCATCCTTGTTGTCCCATCTCTATGTATCTGTCTTCAGACACATAGTTCAACTCAGTGTTGTCCTCCAGGGTTGGCTGGGTCAGAAGTGCTTCAGCTCATCCACCCTATGGCTCAGAACATAAGAAAGAGGCCAAGTTTGGTTCTAGTGGAACCCTGGTTATGTGGAATAAAGGGCAAACAATCACTTTGAGGTTATAAAAATGCTAATAAATAAAAAGGAGCTCTAAATACTGTCCTGCATTGGATGCCAGTCTCTTAAAGCAAGTTCAGATAGATGTAGAGGTTACATTTGTAATAATGTTTTTGCCTGTCCCCAGTCTACAGCCACTGTTCATGCCATACCTGCAGGTGAGAGTCTCAACTGGGGGAGAGGATGGCAATGTAGGCTATGCCTTGCAGCAACGGTGCCTCATCATGAGCCATTTGCTTACGTTTGCAGATTGGAGTCTGCTACTTTTATAGGTTATTTTGTCTTTGTCAGAGATTTACAAACAGCCCGAGGTCACAAGCTGGTGCGTGTTGAGTCTCCGCACTGGGATACCTCGTTCTTTATATTTCCAACTGAGTCTTCGATCTTTATAGTTAATAACTCCTCATCTCAAAGAATTGATTATGCTTCGTGCTATCCCCTTTTGATTTACTGTTCCATCGTTGTTAGAGTTCTGTAATTCAGACCAATCTTTTACTCCTGCAAATCATTCTATTTCCTGTACTAATACTTGCTGTAGTGTATTGCCCTCACAAAATCACCCTAGTTCACTCATTCTCCACACATGACCATCTTTCTTTCCATAAGAACACAGCAGTTTTGCAGCATTTTCTATACCACAGTATAGAAAAAATACTCTGTGGTTCTGTGAATGCTGTTGTGGGGTTGAAGTGCAACAAGGTAAGCACCCAGATGTTTAAAAACAATCATGATCTTTCATCTGCTATAATTAAAAGCTAAAGCAAAGGGAAAGAGCATTTCCATCACCCTGCAGTTTCCCAGCCTGGAGCCCTGGATGGGAGAAGAGGCTCTTGAAGCTTTTAGGGTTTGTTCCAGCTTTGTAATTGATGTGTTTTTACCTGGACAGCAACGTAATGCAGTCCTATTTTCAGCTTCAAAATCAGGACCGATGCTCTCACACCTGTTTCTTTTTCATTCCTCTGAATTGGAAGCGATATTCCTCTTCAAAGTGAAAGAATCACCTCCTAGAGATGATAATTGTGGTTTAGAAAAGCAGAAGGTGAATGGGTCAGCACAGCTGCTGGGAGCACTTACTAAGCCAGTACTTCCAGTATGAAAAAACCCAACCAATCCATAACACAAAGTAACTAATTTTATACAAAATAAGCAGCATTCATTCCAAGGAAGACTTTCCAACAAGTCCTTCATAATGAATTTTTCAGAGATTAAGATGCAATAAATCTGACTTTTCTGACTTGTTTCTCTGTTGCTTCAGTACCTTGTGAGTGTGCTGGGCAATGTTGTACTCATAGGATACACAGTGGGTGGTGGTTTGAAATATACATGCCCTGATTTTCTGGAAGTTAATTGAAATTTCCTATTGGTCGGTGTTGTGTTGGGGTCACACATCCACGTTTTAGTGGAGATGGAGGTTAAAAATGTAACTTTATGTTACTGATGCTTTGTTTTCTGTTCTTAGGTCATTTTATGCAGGTAGAACTTAAGTTAGTGAGCACCCACATGGTATATTTAGGCTGAAGTCGATCTTCTTTTCTTCTTTTTCTGGTACAGTTACAGTCAGCCTTTCTATACAGTTTTCTTCAATGTTAACAAGGAAAGAAAATAGGGAAATGTTTTCAGATAGTTTTTAAGTTGCAGAGCTTGCATCATTTACCAGAGCTGCAGGAATACAATTTTAAGGTGAAACGGGTGCTTTAAATTAAATGGGTACTTTTATTAGTAGTTATTGCAGCTTTTCATTTACTGCAGCTTTATTTCTCATCTTATGCTTTTTGGTGAACTGATTCCTCTGGCAACTTGTAGCTTAAAGTACAGGGCACAGTCTGTTGGGGAGAACTTTAAATACATCGTTCTGCTGAGGTTGGTCACTTCTTATGAAGGCTCAGGGAAAGGTTTGGATACATACAGTTCTATGGAAGTTGAATAATAATATACATAGAATCACAGAATGGCCTGGGTTGGAAATGACCACAGTGCTCATCCAGTTCCAACCCCCTGCTATGTGCAGGGTTATCAACCAGCAGCCCAGAGCCGCATCCAGCCTGGCCTTGAATGCCTGCAGGGATGGGGCATCCACAGCCTCCTTGGGCAACATGTTCCAGTGCGTCACCACCCTCTGCATGAAAAACTTCCTAGCCCAACATAGAAAAAGCAAACATTTCTTCCCCAGTATCAGGCTTTATTCACACTAGGAAATACCATCCAGAATACTTCATTTACAAATTGCCATGAAGCAGGCATCACTCAAGTGAGCACGGAATGAAGGAGCTCTGCATTTTCCTCTGTTACTGCGCCATCTCAGTGCGGAAATGTACCCGACTCCAGCTTTGCTTTGCCTTAAATCAGCACCTCCATGTATGCGGGCAGTTCCAGCAGGTGGCAGGCAGCCTGCTGACCGCCTTTCAGAAACCATTTGTCCCAAACAGAAGCAGAAATCACTTTTGTCAGGAGGGAAAACGAGTTGAGCTGTCAAGGCTGTGGGGTGAAAATGGCATGTGGGAGATGTGTTGGAAACAACTGTTGGGAGAGCATGGAGACAAAGGGACGTTATTGCCATGGCTGGATTTGACATCCCAGGAGTGGCTGGAAATAGTAACGGGTTTTAAATTCAATGCTTGGTATGAAAACTAACAGGAAAATTGTTTAATGATTGTTATGTGGAAAAAAAATAGTTGGGGGAAGAAATAACAGCACTTAAATGAAATGATTGGTGGGTAAGTACTGGTCAGCCTCCAAAAAGTGACAACACCATATGACACTGGGATGTGTCCTTCCCATTTGTGTTTCCAATGTCACTTGCTGTGTTATTTTCTCCATGTATTAAAAAAATAAAAGGCTAAATATACAGAACTTTTAGATATGACATTATTCTGAGCTATAACTGACCAATAACTTGGAACAGATCTTGTGTAGAGCAGTGTGATGCATTGTGAACAGCCCCTTAGGAAGAGCAGCTACAGCTCTGTGTGCTTTCAGGTCAGTGTGAATTGGTAGGTAGGACTTACTGTTGTCTGTTTTCCTTTGTAGGGCTCATGTAATCAGGGGAGTTCCTCTGTCCTGTGTGTCTGCTCAGAACACAACCGGAGTTCAAAATGAATCAGGTGAGTTTCCGTGGAAGACTTTAGCAAAATAAATAGAACAGCTCAATGTTAATACGAAAAGTCAGAAGAAATGATTCCATTTCTTACCTTTTAAACCACTGCACCATTTGAAACATTCAGTGAACAGCATCTGCCATAGAAATTGGTTGATTGGGAAGATTCGCACTTCTCTAGAACCAAAGTATTTACTTTGGATCAAGTGAAAAGGTTGGGAAGGGGCATTTATTTTGGTCTGTCCAAGCAGAAAAAAATACAAATAGTGTGTTTGCTATAGAAGAAGTAAATATTGCCTTAAGTTATTCTTATAAGTGCTTCTCTGTTTGGATTGTCTTACCAAGTCCCCTTGGCATGGGAGTGTGACCATGGGGTAACACCCTGAAAGAATGCTATTCAATTTGCTAAAAAGATGCCTATGAACAGAAGCTTCTTGTTTTGTTGGCCAGGAACAACCATGGTACACAGCAATGCAAAATGCTTTGTATACTTTTTCTCATTGCTGTTCCTAATGAACTACTCTTGTGCTTTTAAACCCTTAATTGGTTGTTATTGGCACAGAGTACAATTAGCACTCTGCTGAAGTATACTCCACCACTGAAGCTATAGGGGTGTAAATGCAATTACTTAAATGTGGAATTATATGGTAGGATGTTTCTGATTGCTCTGATTTTTAAGTGGGAGAAAAAAATATATTAATAAAACAAAAAGCAAAATAGGATCTCAGTCATAGGTCAGTCTTCTAATATACATTGTAGAGGGCACATTCTTGCGCATTATATATGTATATATATATGCTTTATATGTAATGCAATGAACATTTCTGTTTGCACCCTGTGAAGGATGAGTGGTCTTGTTTGGGGCAACAAAGATAACTATTGCTTCACCATTTCCTTCTTTTGAGACTTGAAGTTTTTTCCCCTGTAAGGTTAATTTGGAAGGTGCTGTGGCATAATGCCCACAGCTTATTGTTCTGTTCGAGCAATAGTCCTTCTGCTTCATTACTTGCTCCAAAAGATTTTGGTGGTAATCTGTGCTATCTGTAGCTGTTTCCTTCCCATTTGTGTTTCCTCACTCCACATTGGTGAATGCTTCTCCCTTTTTAGAACTGAATAAAATTTCTGCACTGTATAAAACAAAGTCTTTGTCCTTCATCCTGGGATTGGTAGCACCATTTACGCAGTGCTGTGATGTTTGTCACCTTACAATTCAATACAAAGATGACCCTTCCTCTGGGGAGAGTTACAACAGCATCAAGTCCTTCTTGGCATCTCTGCCTTTTGCCTTTAGTATCCAAAGTGTACGGAGCTCATAAGGCTTTTTATTGTTCAATTACCATTCATACTGAGTGTGTCCCTAGCATCAAACCTGTGGTGTTTTTTCTTGCAGTGCCCTTATTCACCATTTACAAGTTGTAGTGACAGATCTGTATAAGACATGTCTTTAATGCCAAACATGTTTCAAGTGCCAAAAAAAAACAAACAAGCAAGTGTGGGTTTTTGATCAGTAGCATTTATTGCATCCCAGCCTGCGTTAAGATAAAGCAGGGAGAAAGTTACATGGAACACTGAATAGGAAGTTATTGCAACATTAATGTAGACATAAGATAAATTACACCTGCACTTGCACTCAAGTGCTTTCTGAGTTTCTAAATTGATTAATTCAATTACTTCTAATACATCTTCAGTCTTCAAGCACGTGAAGTAAAACTGGGATGAGTTCAGTAGGGTTTTTTGATAGGAGACTCCTGCTTCTCCCTGCCCCGTGTTAGCTCTTGGTTTCTGTTTTCCTTTCACAACTCCCTTCTGTCTCCTGTGCTTTGCCTCTGTCTCTTTAATGGCAAGGGACACTGAAGGACAAAGGGGAATGGTTTTACACTGAGACAGGGGAGGTTTAGGTTGGATCCTAGGAGGAAGTTTTTCACCCAGAGGGTGGTGATGCACTACAACAGGTTGCCCAAGGAGGCTGTGGATGCCCCATCCCTGCAGGCATTCAAGGCCAGGCTGGATGTGGCTCTGGGCAGCCTGGGCTGCTGGTTGGTGACCCTGCACACAGCAGGGGGTTGGGACTGGATGAGCACTGTGGGCCTTTGCAACCTTTGAATTGCTGGCATGGGTCAAAAACACCATAGGATGTCTTCAGTTTAATGCGGTGTTGGCACTAGGACATGCGCTTGTATGTATCCTTACCAAGAGGTGAACTTCTCTTTATAGGAAAGAAAGGCAATTTGAATATGGTTGTTAAACGTTGGTGGAAAAGCGATTGAAATCATATTATTTCTTCCTATGGCAGGTAGGCGTTCCCTTGGGTTTTGATCTTAAAGGTGTTTGAAGAAGCTAAATTTAAATTGCAAATAAGATTAGAATGTGCTGATTTGACTGAATTAAATTGTTTATTTTACTGTAGAATTCTGTGATTCTATATGTAATTTGTTAGAAACTGCTGTGAAAGAGAAATGAGAGTGGTGTTCCCTTAATGAAGTGGTGGGGCTGGATAGTGGGAGGATATTTGGGCCTCTTTGTTTGGGATGCAGAGAAGAGCAAGTTTCTTTTCTGTCTGCTCAGATGTGGACTCTCATATCAGCTCAAGGCCAACAGATGTCTGACTCGACCTTCCTTTATCCCTGTTTTTTCTTTCTGGCCATTGGAAGAGCAAAATAAAAGGAAATAAAACATAGATCTGCTGCAAATAGACTTTCAGCTATTATAACTAAAGAGCAAGGATTTTTTTAACCTTGTCCCTCACTCCAGTGGATGGAAAGGGATTTCTGGCATTCTGTTCCTTCCACAGTTTCCAATTTCGGGGTCTTTCTCCCCTACAAATAGCTTTCTAGGATGTGCAGCTGTTAGGGCTTACCAAGGCAGCAATAGAATAACATTGCTAGGACTCCAGTTTTCTCATTTTTCTCGCTGTTGCAGAAAGCTGACAGAAGACCTTCTTGTAACTTAACTCAGCAAGTCATAAATATAGAGGAGAATACTTGCCATACTGAGCACTGCTGGAGCGTGGATATGAGGACAAAGAAGCTGGGGAAGCTTTATCCATTTTGTTTAAAAGAGTAAAAACTCGATTGTGGTGGGCTATAGAGAGATGCATCTAAAAACATGTTTCCATAACGTTTTGTAAGCGCTCAGTGGAAAATGCTGGGTGTTACAGATGAACACCCAACTCAATACGTGGGCACTGCTGTTACATCTCTGCTTTAAGGCTGTAAGTAAAAGCAAGAGTCATGTCTGGACAGTCCGAGTTTACTTGGACAGCTGTGGCACTGCCTGTTTTTTTGTTGTGATTTAACACCACCTGAAGTTTCTTCAGAACTTAAATATAACATCCTTCGTGTTAGAGGAGCTATTGCCATCGTCACCAGTATTTGTGGCTGCCCAGAGTGGTCACAGTTCAATGTCAGGGGGCTGGTACTTTTTTAGGGCTGTAGCATAAAGTTCAACATAGGCCTCTTTTGTGCCAAGCACCATTCTTTCATAGGCTCCTTATGAGAGGCTGTATGTGCCTGTGGCTTTTGTAATGCTGTTTGTTCAGTCAGGAGTAGGTATCTTGTTAACTAAAGAGCTGGTTGTCTTGTGACAGCTGTGAGTAACGCTTGTTATTATGTGTTATGTGAATAATAGCATGAATATAATTACAAGCAGCCTATTGACTCTTGTGGATCCCTTAAAGTGGACATGACGCTAATCACTTAACATCTATAAATCACTTATTAGCTTTATACAGCCTCTCCAGCTAAAAGGGTACCTTAAAACATTTTGTATTAATTACAGCCTGTTGGCTAAGGGTTCTGAACGGTTGGTTTAATTAAGAACAGAACACAGAAATAACTTTTATGACACTATTTACAACCTATCATTCTCTTCAAAGCAGAGCAGTAAGTTTGAGATGCAGATACTTTAAGGTTGATGTCTGGAGTGAAATGGCATGCAAAGTAGAACAGCAGGAGGAGAACAGTAACCCAACAGTAGCTCTGGGAAGTTCATTGCAAAGCAAGCTTCAGTGTCAGCCATGCTACCAGTATGGGTATGTATGTGTTACTGGACTCAGGGTGTGCAGGGAAGCTCATCTCTGTCCCCTGGCATCCAGGGTTGAGCAGCACAGTGTGTTTGTGCTTGTAGCGGAGAAGATGGTATATCCCAAATTCCCATTCTGGTATATATACTGGAGTAGTTTGTTTACTGCTGTGTCCTAGGCTCAACAGGTAAAAAATCACTTTTCCTTTATATACTATATACATTTTTCAGATATTTGAGTATCGTGTACTCCATGAATTCCTATTTGGTCTTTCTCCCATGAGAGATGTGCTCGAGGAAGGCAACATGAGAAGCTATTTTAGATTGTGTTTTGAGACTGTTTAGAACAAGAATACCCGAAAGGCATCACTTGAACAGAGGAAACAAAGAATCACTGACGTTTATGCAGTTTCTCTCAGTGTGGTGGGTAGCTGATATTCCTGCTTTGCCCTGTATTTCCAAAGCCATCCCTTTTGTATTTTTAGGCAAGTTATTCCTGTTTGTGAAGCTTTGCATCATTTTCTCCTTTATGCATCAAAGCATACATGGTTGTTCTGTTTGGGACTTTAATGTGCAAGTTTAGGTAATGATTGACAAAAGTAAAATGGACGGCTGCATGAGCAGCTCTGCTCTCTCACCATGAGTGCTCTGGATTTGGAGCTGCTCTTTCTTTTGTAATTTCAGCATGTCCTCATGCAAAACTGGGGCACTGGTTCTCTCACTGGGAGTACAGCAGCACAAACCTGGGCTGCTTGCAGGGAGACTGCAGTGTACCTTGCAGTGTATCTCGATTTTCACTTAAAAGAATGGGAAGATTAAAAAAAACACCACAAAAACATAGAAAACAATAATAAAAAAAGCTTTGAGCTGTACGTTAACTATAAATAAATGTTTTTAGAAGTCAACTACTTCTAATTTCCTACCTGTCTATTAGTGGACATGCTTTTAATAGCTAACCATGTTTTTCTTGCTGTTGGTCACAGATAACCAGTGCTTCTCAGGGGCAGAGTGTTACCTCAAGTCAAACCTTGAAATGAAAAGGATGGTTATTAAAACATAAATGTTTTTCAAGTCATCCTTTTCATTAGCACTGTCAGTTTCAATAAAGACAAGCCATGTGCTACAGATGTGAGGTGGATCCAGTCCAGCCCATGTGATTCTATTCACCTTTCCTGAAGGCTTTTTGCTGAGGCTTATAATGAAGAAATTGCTTTGCTGGCTCAAAATTGAATAAGACTTTCCAGACAGGTTACAAAGGAGCTGGTATGTTTTTGCACTTTGTGCTTTTTTGTTTTAATCTAAGAACAGTCTGAGAACAGAATAAATAATATTTACAAATACTTTGCGTAGTCAAAATAATTGTAGTGTAATGAAGAACTGGAAGTTTCATTGTGATAACAACTGGATGCTAAAATCAAGGCAGCGTTTCTGTCAACAACTGTGTGATGAAAAACTTCTTTGAGCACAGTCTAAGCATACAAAAGGCAGATAGATTTATCTGATGTGTTTGGTCTGAAATGTGGAGGAATGATAATTGGAAATGGCTCAAGTGGATGTTGTCTCAACGTAATGTAGCATGTAACAGTTCTATTACTTATATAATTGCTTGTTCAATGTAGTTTCTCATGGCATGACTAATCAGAAAAGATAGAGCAATTGAAAGTCGATCTGTATTTCTGTCTGTGGATGAGTTTTAGATCACCATATTAACAAGCATTTTCAATGATTGAGCATGAGCGCACATGAAAGCCATCTCCTGAAAGATCAACGTATGTAAATAGAATATTATGGATAGATGTTTTCCATTGTGTGAAACCACAGCGATTCCTCTTCTTTCATCTTTAGGAATAGTGAAATTGTGCTGCCAGGTAAGCTGTGTTCAGATAAGATAAATAAAATACCTTGAGCTCTGTGTTTCCCAAGTATCTAATGGGGGAATTTTGACTATGGTTGTAAGGGAAACCAAGGAAAATAAATGAGATGGCAAATGGCTTGTAAGAAATAAGGAAACCCTTCCAGTTAGATTTACTCACTGTTTGCAGTCACATCTATCAACTTCAGCAGTCGGCTACTTTTCTTACGAGTAAAAGTAGGAGATAAAACTCTCAGGAACAGCTCACATAGGTTTATCAGTTGTTACGTTATTCTTCTTTTTCTTTGCTAATGGTTGTGGCTCTTCTGGTTTCTGACTTGCAGAACACAACTGAGCCTCCTGCTGTAGTGGAGACCTTGGCTGATGTACCTGAGCACGTGCTTCGGGGGCTTCCTGAGGATGTCAGGCTCTTCCCATCTGCTGTTGACAAGACAAGGCTTGGTGAGTACAACGACTGTAAAAAGAGACTGAAGGCTTTTGAAATGGCTCATGTAAATTGCTTGCTGCAAATGTTGTGAATGTTTGGTGCCTTTGTGTGCTGGGCAATGAATGAAGAAGAAATGAATGTATGATGCATTTATCTGAAACTATTTATACTGGGAGGAGTGGTCTCCTACTGTTGCAGTTCCTCTAGCAGAGCAAGGTTATGTTCCTGAACGATCAAACCCTGGGTCAAAGATGGACCAGGATGCAAAGAGGTTGGGTTATGGAGGTGTTGGTATGTTCCTTTACTAGCTGCCTTAATTTAAAGCATTTTCACTTCTGTCAGTTTTGTGTTTTTGCTATCTTATTCTTATCTTCAGAATGCTGTGTCTCACTATCCCATCAATACAAAAAGTCTCTTACGTGACTCAGCGCAGACTTGAGAGCTGCTATATGGAACAAAGTATTGTTTGTGTGATCATGCAAAATGCTTATTTTTTAAGCAGAGTTTAACCCGGGAGGACTTTGGAAATCAGAGTTGCAGATTGGATATTTGATGTTAAAACTTGGCAGATGAAGGAATATCCTGGATGTGTTTACTGTTAGTAACAGGTTATAAACTCCTTGGAGCAAGGTTAATATTTTCTAGTATGAACCTGATCTGGCATGGTCTGAATGAGAGTGTTACGTTGGAATTGAGTGAGGTAGAAGGAAGGAAAGTGTTAGAAAACTTCTATTCCTTATGGCATTTTGAATTTATCACATGCAGTGATTGTAAGATGTATGAGATGTGAATAGAAGATCTTTCTTGAGCTCAGTTATGTTTGTTATAATTACTGGTATGTATCTTTTCAGGTGTTTGGGCAACAAAGTCAATTTTAAAAGGGAAGAAATTTGGGCCTTTTGTTGGCGACAAGAAAAAAAGATCTCAAGTTAAGAGCAATGTATACATGTGGGAGGTAAGAAAAACTGGCTAAGGAAAAAGGTGTCTGTCATTAGGTCAGTATTTTGTATTTACCTTTCTAGAGATTTTAGATGTAAGACAGTTGCTACTTACATATCTGTGGTTACCATTGCAAATCTATTTACAGATCCTTGGTTTGAGAAATGATTCTGAATTACAAAGCTTTAAACTACTGAAACTGTTTGAGTTTGCTGTATTAATTTTCTCCCTCCTTTCTTTAAGAGTCTACTACAAATAAAGCTTCACTTTGTTGGCTTGAACACTCAATAATATCCATTCTTCAGTTGTGTATTTTTAACCACTTATGAAATGAGGGAACCTGGAAGGATATGGAATGTCTTAAGGAAATCTCAGCATTCCTCCTCATCCAGCTCTTTGAAAAACAGCTTTGTTATGGGGATTGGTTTTGCTTTTGGAGCTTCCATAAAAGTTCTCAGCTGTTTCAGTATTTCTTGTGCTGCTTGTATTTGGGTTTACCTTAAAGCAAATACTGTCTGGACAGCTGAATAGTTTTTTTCAAGCTCCTCTGACAGTCATAAGACCTCAGATATTATGTAGATTTCATCTTAATCTGGAGTTAAATTCTATCTGCGGTGTCTTTAAATAAATCAGTTCCTAAAAACTCCCAAAGACAACGTCACACTTTCTGAAACAAAACTTTCTATACACAGCAAATGGCTTTAGCAGAATGCGTGGTCAAGGAGGAGGGATGGAGGAACTCTGGCATGGCAATTTCTGTTCAGAACATGCTAATGTACAGATCTTTAGGTTAGAGAGATTGGTAGGAGTTGTCCTTCTAGCCTCTGGCCTGCAAAAAGAGAGCTACATAAAACACTGGATAATCATGCAAAGCTTAATGATAAGCTACATCAGAGGAACTGAGCTAGAATAATTTCCCATAAATGCAAATTCATGTTCCGGAAAGTAATAAAGTGAAGTAGAATGTTTGTTTTATCAAACTAGTATTTAATCTGACCAATTCTACTGTATAAGGTATCTCAACTTTAGATCTGCTACACGAGCACTTAGTGAGATCAGATCAGTATGGTAAATTATTGACTTTGTGAGTGTTTTTCTTAATTTTCAGTATTCTCACTGGTTGTATCATAATGTCTTTGGAAAAACTGTGTTGAGAAATGATAGCAGCAAACAAACTGACAGAGTTATGTAGTTGGCAATGCAGGTAACGACAGGATCTCCTTGATTTCAAAGCAGTTGTGTGTTGCTTTAATACTGATTTGGGAACTACCAAAAAAAAAAAAAAGGCAGCTAAAATGAGACTGCAACAGTTGGCCCCATATGTTGATATCTGAAACCACTCCAGCATCGTAACAGTTAGAAAATATGATTGTGAAAGGATGGCATGTGATAGTAGTGCAGTGTCAGGACCTTCAACCAAGAGAAAACCTTTTCCACAGGAATCCAATTGATTTTAATGAAGTTAATCTGAACAAAATTTCATTTCTGAAGATCTGAGAGCTGCCCAATATTTCTAACCATACACAGTGTCTCAGTATGCCTGCGTTCTGAGACAAAATGTTTCTAACTAATGGAAAAATGATGGCTCTCGTTGCTGAACAGTGGAGTGTTCTTCAGTTTGGGAAAAAATAAGTGTATAACATCCATTGACAGCTTTCCTTGTAGGAGTCTAACTTGGATTTCCCACATTTCTTCTTATAATCCATAATGAAATGAAATAATGAAAAGGAAGCAGAGCGTTGACTGAAACAAGATTGAATATACAGTGTGTTTTCCCTTACCTTTCCAGATAAAGCAAAATGCTTCTAACTCCTTTGCCATTACTTTTCCTGGTTCCTCAGATAGCAAAAATAAAACTCAACCGTATTTATATACTGACACCAATCCTTACAATAGATATAAACTCTAGAGAATCACATCAGGCACGGCACACTGAAAACAAAGCGTGGAATGTGTTAACTAGTTTGGCTTTTGAGCCCAAAGCCTTCAGACAGAGGAGGGTTTGTTGACTGAAAGTTGTTCAGTGCTTTTTGCTTATACCAGTTTGTCTGAAAAGAATGCAAACAGCAGCAACACTGTCCTGTAAGACATGCTCTACTCGTGTTTTTTGCCTTATCTCAGTCCTTTGTTGATGGTTGCTGCTTTGTGTTGCTTTCTAATATATTTTCTTTTGGTGCATGTACGTTTCAACATAAACAGATTTCAGTTTGCTTGGGATTAATGCCATTTTCTCTTATAGGTGTATTACCCAAACCTGGGGTGGATGTGTGTTGATGCAACTGATCCAAAGAAAGGGAACTGGCTGCGCTATATAAACTGGGCACGGTCAGGAAAGGAGCAAAACCTGTTTCCTCTGGAGATCAACAGGACCATATACTACAAAAGTTTAAAGGTATCAATGTCTGGGAAGAATCAATTACTGCATTGATTAATATGTGATATTTCATTTCCCTCTACTCAAAGCTTAATGAAAGTTGATGCAGATGGGGTGAAAAACCTAGCAGACTTCCATAAAATGTATTTCTATTCCTGTAGATATTGAGATGCTTTGTATTGAGCAGAAATAAGTTATATTTCTGGTCTTTGCATCTTATAACAATCTTCTAACAAAGATTGATTTTTAACACCCATATATACATAGATTATGAGATGTATTTTCTTAACTCAATACCTCTCCAGTTTCGTTGCAGAAGAGGGGGTGGGGAAGGGTCCATTGCATTACTGGTACATTGCATCTCCTGAGCGATGACAATATTTCTCTAGCTGTAGAATATGATAACATTAGAATATTGTAACTCTAAATTATTATTCGAATATCTTATCCACTGAGGGTATGCTCTCAGGGTATATCTGTAACCAGCTTGCTGTGCTCTGGACGTTTTACCTTGGATTGCCTGATCTTCACCCATAGTCACACTAACTCATTTATCTAAGTGAGCTTTTGGAGTTACTCTGACACTTTAAATTTCTCTCTTGTTGAATCTTTCCAGCAAAGCTGTGATAAAGTCAGATCTTCACATTTCAGATCTGTTTTCTCAAAGACAGTACTGCACTTTGGAAAATAATTGCACTGCTAAATGAAGGCTGAGCAATGCTGACAGAATAATGAATATCTGGTATCCAATATCTGAAATACCCTTCATTGCTTAGAGTGTCTTCTTCAGCTTGAAAGCTGATGAATTTTATCCCAGTAAATCTTGCCAAGATTGTGCTGCCAGGCAGCTTTTACTGAAGACTTCTGGAGCATCCAATAAGGCTCCTTTTTTTTGGGTTCAAAATCCATCAGGGATTTTTTTGCAGTGTGATGAGACTCCTAGCTTCTCTGGGATGCAGTCTTGAGTTCAATGCTATTTATCTGCTCCTGCAGCAGCCACTTAAAGCTTTGTGCCCTACCTTTCCATGCATGCTGTGGGGTTGGTTTAGCTTCAGGTTGAAATCCTGGCCTAGCATCTGCAAACTGATATATGCTGGTTGGAAGGAGCCTTACAGTGTTACCTCCAGGCTGCCTCTGTTACCAGCACAGAAGCAATTGTGCTTTTGTTTTGGGTGCTGCTACAGAACCATTGGGCTGTTTCTACCCTGTGTATGTAGCTCCAGGAACACAGTTTAGACATAGCTGAGCTAGCTCTGCAAGGCTGAGATCACTCACATTATTACTCCCAGCTTCATACTGCTCAGAAGAGACCAAGCTGTTCCTAGGAGCGTTGCAGCCATGGTCCATGGGTTGGCAGCTCACCCCTGCTGTCCCTTGGTAGCCTCTGACACACAGGTAACTTTGCTGGTAAGTGTGAGGTCATGGTTGGGCTTGATGTCCTTATTAGTCTTTTCCAACCTAACTTATTCTAAGTTATATGTAAGGAAAATTCTGACCTTGTGAATTTATTGTGGTTTTTGAAGGGGAATTTTGTCATGAGACTGGACAGTTTTCACCACTATTAAACTTTCAGCATTCAGTCAGTGGATCATGTTGGATCATGTCAAGATTTAGCAAGTTTTTGGTTGCATGAATGGGTTGTTCTTGAGGTTTAATAGTAATTAATACTAGTAATAATTGTAATGATGATTAGCCCAGTATTTGATTTAATGGCTCAGCTGTTCCAAGAGTATAAAAACCAAAGGATGGTATTGTCCAGTGCTTCTTTGAGTTCCCTCTTATTATGTGAAGTGACAAATTCAGAGTACAAAGGTTTCTTAACAGGAGCGTGAAGAAATTGAAAGCTGAGCTGTGAGAGACTGGCAGCGTAAGTAGGGGGTTATCCCTATATCCCTATATAATGTAGAAGTGATTTTAAATGTGTGGTCTCATGGGCAGGTTGCAGCATGAAGGCATTTAGTGTCTGTTGTATCAGCTCTCACTATCCTATAACTTATTCATTTTCCCTGCAGTTTCAAACTCGAAAAGAACCCTTTTACAAAGGGTTGTTTCTATTTCTCCCATTTATTTAAAGATTTGGTTTCTGTCTCATTTTCTGTCAGAGATAAATTTGTTCTTACAGCGTCCATATCAATGTTAGATTCACATCACACTTTAATGACCACATTAATGTATTTAATAACAACTCACACGTTCAGGTCTTGATGAAGTGTTCCTAAATGGCCCCTTCCTGCTCATTTTTGTGATTAACAAATTCAGGGTAATTCCATTTAACACAGTTTTTCTTTACCCCCAACAGAAAATTAGTGGTTGTATATCACTGTGTTCTGCTTTACCTGGCAGCATTTGAAATGCTGTAATTTGTTTCCCCCAGGTGCTTTTTTAGGGGGGTTCTAATTTGTAAGTTTAATCAGTAAGCTTTAATTTCCCTGTTCTCTGCTACATATGAAAAGTAAAGTAAAATTTCATGTTGGAGACTCCCAGTGAGGTCTCAGATAACATTTTGAACTAAGCACAAGCAAATCATTTTTGTCTTCTATCTTCTCTTCCTCTTTACTGAAGGACTGAGGATATTTGGAGGTTGTTTTACATGTGTTTTCCCCAACATACATATATGAGAGTTGCCCTATTTCACTGAAAGAGCTTTAACTCATTACAGGGTTTCAGAAGTTCTTCCTGCCTCTGCTAATAAAACGAGCTGGATGAATGGTGTTATTCTGCACACAGTAAATTGCATTGAAAGCTCAGTTTCAGAAGGTCTCCTATATAAGTAAAGCTGTGATCATGTCCTCGATTAAGGTGAAATTAATTTGTTTATGGAAAGATGTAAACCTGTCCGACGAAACAATAACTCAGGGAACACAATGTAAAATTAGTAACAGAGAGAGTGAAAAGAGACTCAAACACCAATACCACAAAGTGTCTGTGGTTACAGCTGGGGAGGTAAGGCCACATCCGAATACAAGAGAGCAGCATAGCAGTAAAATACAAAGTCTGTAGTGAAAAGTGTATGCTCTTAAGTTCAGATAGAAGGCTGAGATAAGCATTTACCTATCACTGCTGTCCCAACAAGTCATTTGCATCAGGTAACTCTTCTTTATGCTGGCTGCGAGATGGGACCATGCAAATACCAACAGCAGCATGGCCAGAAGAAGGGAGGTGCTGCACTGCAGGCTGCCCATAGAGGTGGTACAGACACCCAAGGGCAGGGAATGGGGCTCTGAGCACTGATGGGGCTGTGGGTGTCCCTGCTCAGTGCAGGGCTTGGACCTGATGGCCTTGAGGTCCCCTCCAACATTCTGTGGTCCTATGAAATACACTTTTCACTGTCCTATCAGCCCTGCAGAGCTGTTAGGAAGCCAAACAGCAGGCTTTGCTTATCACAGATTGACCCGTGTTGGAAGGGACCTCAAAGATCATGTAATTCCAACCCCCCAATGCTTATATTATAACCTAAAAGCTTAACTTAATAAGTTAAGATATAACTTTCAATACTCACATCTCTCCTCGCAGTGTCAGAGCACATCAGGCCCGCTTAATGTAATGGGGGCGGTGTTGGAGCTGCTCTGCGCCCTCCGGCCGCCAGGTGGCGCCGTCGTCATCTCTCTATACGCGCGGTGACCCTCCGCCAACAAACCTCCCGCTGATTGGTTCCGCTCCTCTCTCTTCTCCCCTTGCAGCCAATCGCGCCCGGCGAGGAGCTGTTGGTGTGGTACAATGGGGAGGACGACCCGGAGATAGCCGCTGCTATTGAGGAAGAACGAGCCAGCGCCCGGAGCCGGCGGCACTCCCCGAAGGCCAAGAAAGGTACGGCCCGACCGACACAACGCGGGGCTACAGATACAGCCTGGGTGCTTCCACACCTAATGCTGGGTGGGTGATGGCTGCCGTGACCTTCCTCACCCAGCGGGGAGCTCACGGTCCGGCCGGGTGCCGGTAGGCCCCAGTGCGGCCCTGAGCGGGGTGCGGATATCAGCCGTGTTGTTGTGGTGCCTGGTTTGATTATGGAACTGCGAGCGGCTCCTGCTGAGTGTGTTTCTAACCACGGATCAGCCCGTGGTGGTTCATTTAAACCGGTGTCGTTGTGATGGTGTTGGTGCTGATCCAGCCTGGCTGTGTGGCCGCAGGATTCACAGCTAAATGTATTTCATGTTTAGGGATGCGGTTATATCGCGAGCTGTGCTTTTTTGTCCTTGGAGGTGTTCAAGGCCAGGTTGGACGGGGCCCTGGGCAACGTGATCTAGTAAAGGTGGATGTTTGGTGGCCCTGCCAGGCAGGGGGGTTGGAACTACATGATCCCTTCCAGCCCGGCTCATTGTGTGATTTAAGGGGCTGTAAAGCAATGCTCGCACCGCTTTTCTCAGCCTTCTAAAGTGCTGACTTGGATCTGCCATGGGATACGTTTAGTAAACATGCAGCACATGTATAAGGCCACATCGGTGAATTATTACGCTACATTATTACACTTTCTTTTGTAACATTGCGTGATTTTAACAGATGGGATTTGCCCGCCTGTGATTTACCCACCCCTTTACCTGAAAGGCCAGAAAAACAACTCGAAAAAGAATTTGATTAAATCATAAATTAGAAAAGCCAGACGAGAGTCATTTCTAAGGTAATTTTTCACAGCGTAGAAGATTGATTTGCATTCGTGTAACTGCAGATTAGACAGGGGAAAAAAAAAAACAACGTGAACGACTGTCGCAGTTTTGGGTGGGTCCGTCCTGTGCTGTTTTGTAGCTCTGAGGCTTTAACTGTTAAGGGTCTTTAAATGTTAAGCCATCCACACTTGGAACAATAAATCTCAGCCCCTGTTTTATAAACATATTAAACTCTTCCCAAATACGTGAGTAAAAAATAATATCTTGAACATAGTTGAGAGTAGAATAAGAACTATAAGGCCCCGGTAATTTATATGTGGGGTTATACTCCTCTATTGCTAAGCAGGCAGACCAGCTCCTTACTTTGGTTGTTTTGAGTTATTAAAGCTTCGTTATCAATGCTCTGTCAGTAAACTTACAGTGGTTTGTGCTTCTCTAGCATGCACGTATTTCGTAATCCTATAGTTCTATTATTAGGAGGCCCCATTGGTTTATTTTTACCCCTTCTCCATTTACTCTCACTTATTTTAGTGTTTGTAGCAGATCTGTGATTTGCAGTTCACACCTGATTGCTTCTAAGTAACGGGATGTGTTCTTCTGCATTGACAGCAGGTTTCAAAATGGTTCCCATTGCTGACGCTCCTCTTGCAGGTTCAGAGGCTGAGATGTTATGGGAGGATGAAGGAAATGCTGATAAGGAGCGAATTCAGCAGCATTAAGGAGGCTTTTTTTCCCTATTTGGTTATTTTAAATCATTTTTGTTGGGTTTTTTTAGTTAATACTGACTATACAATAAAAACGGGAGCAACTTCTTGCAGATGAAGCAGTACAAAGTAATGATGCAAGTGAGCTTCCAGGGTAATAGGCTTCTTAGAATGAAGCTCTTTGGGAGGGTTTTGGGGTTGGAATCCATTGGCCACTGACACAGACGTGGTCTATTACGGGTTGGAAGCATAAAACAAAGGAGAAAATGGAGATGTGTAAGAACTGCCAAGTTGAGACAACTCGGAGTCGCTGTGTCCTGTAGAAACACATTTTCCAGAGTAGAAGCAGACAATTTAATACCTTATAAATGCACAGACCAAGCTGTGTTGGAAAAGGGCATTTATGTCAGTTTTTAAGACATACAGCTCTTAATAAGTGATCTGTGTTCGGTTAAACAAGTATCCTTTTGAGGTTTAAGTTCAGCCTAGGCCTTGTCCTCGGGCACTGAGGTGCTGACATTTGGTCTTATGGCTGCAATTGGCTGCAGGAGCTCTGATTGTATCAGGAAAAAGTGACTGCAAGCAGTTAAAAAGTCCAATGAATCGATGCTTAGACTGCTGTAAAGTTTATTCTATGCTACAGTGGGATTCCTCTTGGTTTCTGAACAAAACCTCCCATGCAATCAGTGCAGAGCCTTACCTTCAGAGTTGGGCCTTCCTGAACTTGCAAGAACCAGCAGCTGACCCAGCATACATCAACACAGACTGCAGATGGAAATATCACATCCTGCCTGCCCTTGGTCTGACCTGTGGTGCAAGTGATTACTGACACTGGGTTCATAATCTCCTTTAGAACATATTTAGGATGGCACCTGGTGTTCACCCCATACACTGGCATCTTGGCTGTGCATCAGTCGTGCATCTCAGAGCTCACCTGCTCTGTATGACTCTGTATGACTCTGTGTGACTTCCAGCTCATTGTCAGGTGTAATTCTGTTCCTTGCTCTGCTTGCAGATCGCTTTGCATCCTCCTGATCTCAACAGTTGCTCAAGTTGGTTGAAGGTTTGCATAGCTGCAGTAAATCTCTTACATTTTCATTTTAAAATGAAATTGCTTAGGAGTTGTGGATTAAGCGATTAAAAAACAAACACAGTTTAGCTTTCACTTGACACTTAAATTCCCATTAAATGCCAAGGCCTCATTCTTTAAAACGTGGCAGTGTAGTGTAAGCAGTGCTATGAAAGATCAGTGCTTCTTTAGGCAGGTTCCCAGAGCGTTGTTTCCTGTTCTCAGACTACTGCAGCTGGCTTTTCTCTCTCATCTGTCCTTCTCTTGCAAGCACACATTGAGTAAATGTTATTTGGGGACCCTGGCTTCATTCTGAATGTTCCTTCTGAAAGTAACTTTATGCAAACTGAGTAAAGGCGTTATAAAGAGAGGATGGTCATGTGTGAAAACACACACTGGTTTTATCAGGCTGTGTGATCTAAGGTGCTGAGCAAAGTAAGCACACAGCACTGAACTAATCTGGACTGCTTCTGTCATGGTCTGTGTGGTGGATGAGAAGTCTGGTCTCAATGGAAGAAAGACACTGAAGCAAGTTGGTAACTTTGTGTAGCTGAAAACACGCTGCATGAGCAGGCTGGGGTGGGTGGGAGTCTGTTCTGGAACCACGGGATCTTGCAGGGATTCCAGCTGTGAGCCCCTGACTTACAGTCTGCATTGCAGTGAGACAAAACTCTATCAGGACCCCCATAGACACTGCTGAATACTCACTGTAGTGCAGTTTTAAAGTCTCTTTACAGTTGCTAATAAAGCTAGCAAAACTTTGCTACCGTAACTGCCTCTGCTGCTGTTGTAGTGGTGTTTTATTCCCATAGTTCTTATCTGACTTCATGGGATGTTGGGTGGACAATTCTGTCCTAGAGATAGCGCGAGATTGAGGTGGATGGATTATAAATCAATTACGATCAGTTACAAATGATCATTATGCCATGTTTTTTATGGGAGGTTGAACTCCCAAGTGCAGCTTCAGGCTCCAGCTTCTGAGACTGTAAATCAGTGCTGTCATAAAAGTGAGTGGATTTACTTTTATGTAAGTGTGGCTGTTACTGAAACAGCATCAAATTGCTGCTGTGTGAAAGTGAGATGTAAAAGTGGAACAAGAAGGTGAGGTTCTGTGCATGGTCACAGCTCTTAAAGCCTTTCCTCTTAAGGTTTCCATAGGCATTTTAGTTCCATATATCCACATGTACGGATCCTGTTCACAGCCAGGAGGCTGTAGATTGCCATCTGGATGTCATCGCAACTGGAGATCATGGCCCAGTAATGCTGTGTCTTTTTTTAAGTTGCTGATTAGCTGGACTTGTTACATGGGATGAAATAGTTGAGTATCGGAGTGCTGGCTATAGAAGGGTGTTAAAGTTATGGTTCATAGCAGGGGTAGACCTCAAGGAAATGACACTGTTACCTATTTAACCCTATTTCCAACTGATTTAATGGACAACTTGAACTCAAGGCTTCTTGAGTTCAGAGCTTCTATCTAATGAATATCTGATATCTTCGAGGCCTTCTAATGAGCAGAGGTGGTTTTCATACCTCGTAAGGAGAGCTTTTTGAATGTAGCTTTGGTTATTTTACATTCCCTTCTTCCCATCTGCAGCAACACCCTCAGTCCCTCTGATAGCTGCAGCTCTGAGCCCTCCTGAGCAGCAAGGTGAGATGGCTGTGATTCCTTCCAGCTTTGCTCCTGCCAAAGCTGCACCACCATCCTGCTGTCCTTATCCCCACAGACACCCAGCTCTGTCTGCTCCAGCACGGGATCGACGTGCTGCTAAGATAGCAAAACCTCGTGTAATAAGAAGCTATGAAAGGTCACACAGAATCACACACACACAGAATTACCCGGGTTGGAAGGGACCTCAAGGGTCATGTAGTTCCAACCCCCCTGCCTAGCAGGGCCACCAAACATACACATTTACTAGATCAGGTTGCCCAGGGCCCCGTCCAACCTGGTCTTGAACACCTCCAAGGACGGGGCATCCACAACCTCACTGGGCAGCCTGTTCCAGGACCTAACCACCCTTCTAGTAAAGAACTTTCCCCTAACATCCAACCTAAATCTTCCCTCCTTCAACTTAAAACCATTTCCCCTAGTCCTGCTATTATCAGCCCTTTCAAAGAGTTTACTCCCCTAGGTCCTGGAGGCGGTCAGGAATGCTGTGTAAGGACTGTGCTGATATTATTGGGTCCTCGTTAAAGCAAGCACTGCACTCCTGCACTCCAGCATCCTGCAGGCTTGTTGCTTTCTGTGTGTTTTGACCCTAAGATAACAACATTCTTTCTGATTGTAACAAATCAATGTTTTTAGCTGCCAGCAATGGCCGGCGTGTATATATTTGTCTAACGTAATAAAAACCTTGTCTGATTTAGAGATTCAAATCAAAATCTATGCAGCTCTATATTTTCCTTTCTGTTTCTTCCTCATTTCACATCCATTTTGCTACTTAGCACATTTGCTAGTGCTGTCCTCAGTGAAATAACCTGCAATGGGAAGGAAAACAGCACCAAGCAGCTTCCTGGGATTAACCAGTTTATTTTCTATTGATCAGGGTTAACTTTGAAACAGGGAATGACCCAGGGGTTGTGGGTGGGAACAGACACTGTTTTCCACAGTTAAACAAGTGGTTTTCTTTGTTCATCACTTAAACAACTCATATGAAGCTTTAGGATTGTCCCCTTGCTTGTGACATGAGAACAAGCTTTGTGTTTCTTCCTGTGCCCCCTGAGTTACTGCTTTGCCTGGACTCAGTCTGGGTTTGCCCTCTCCCTTAAAAACCCATCCACTTTTATTCACATGAATAATCCTTTATTGACTTCTTTTGCTTTGTATCCTATGAAGTCAAGGGCTTACCCCAACACTTTTTCCGTTCTTTTGTTGTCTTACAATGGGAAACTTTGGATTTTACTGTAGATACAAGCTGATCAACGATTGACTTCACTGTATTTTTATTTCCCTTTAACTAATTGTCATTGTTCAGCCACTCCTTAGTTTAGTGGAGGCTTTGAGTTGTTGTAATGAGAACCTTTCCTTCCCCCTAATATCATCCTTACAGCTTTTCTCTGGGTGTTAGTGCTGCTGCTACCTCTATTTGAGCAATGCTATTAATTCCCATTCAGTACCATTTACATACTAAGCTTTGGTGCTAGTTTTATTACGATTTACCATAACTTCACCCTTGACCATTTACTTTACTCGAACTATTGATGGGAGCCCCTTGCTCTGAGGACACACCTGCAGATATCTGGTGTAGTTTATAATGAAGTTACAAGCAGGGACGTGCTGCATAATAACTTCAAGTATGTCCTACAAGTTTTGATAACCCATTTATGGGAACAGATAATAGATTCAACAGTTATTATCACACCAGAGGGTACTTAATGTTTGTAACCTGCCAAACCTTCCAATGTATTTTGTCATTCAGGAGTGACAGGAAAGGCTTTGCTGTGGTTCTCACTGCCCACAGCTGCTGTGTCAGGTCCCTCACTACAGCATTACATTGGCTGTAAGGTTGCACTTGGCTTTAACGGCTATTGAAATAAGACTCAATGGTATTTCAACCCTTGTAGCTAAGAAATTAGGTATTGTTTGACCATCAGATATTCATTAGCAAATATTTACCTACCTTCTATGAACTCTTCCCCTGGATTAAGCAAGTCCACTGCTTATTTGTATCACCAGTGTGTGCTTGTTACTTAGCATGAAGCCTTCAGGAGCATTTAGGAGCTGACCAGGGTTGCATTTGAGGGTTAATTTTGTTGTCACGCTTTGTCAGGTTCCTACAAGAGCTTTGATAGACTGTGATGAATGCTTTAGAGCTCCAAGGAGGCTGCATTATTAATGTGAGGGCTAACATAAAGTTTCTCTAGTGATGAGAGCATTATAATAGCTGAAAATCTATCTTTGTGATTATCATTGCTGCAGAATGCCATGGACTTGGCTGTACATCTGTTTTAACTTGTGTTGAGAGCCGGATTCCTCACTTGCTTGAGTCTATTCAAGTATCAGTCTGGTTGGATTTGGCAGTCCATAAGGAAATTCAGTTCTTGAATGGGAAGGGCTCAGTGTTCCTTAAAGTGGCTCGATTACTGTAAAGTACAGTAAGTTTTCTCAAGCAGTGCTGCTGTTTTTCAGTGCAGAATTCCTCATTTCTGCAGGTAAAATGAAGCATTTAGCTGTATACCAAGCTGCAATGTAAAGCAATTCCACAGCAAGGACAGCTGTTCTCACTTGAGCAGCAAATAAACTGCACAGCTTTGCCTTAGAGTCCTGTTCTTTAGAGGAAATGTGCCCAATACTGGTGCTAAATATTAAAGGTACCTCGGGCTCTATGCACACAGTTGGTCACACTGAGCTTCAGCCAGCTGAGGAAAAAATTGACTTCCTGCAGCAGCTTTGAGTTGCAAGTGAAGAGCGAAGAGCCCAACATCTCCTGTCTTACAGCCCTTCAGCAGGGATTGCAAAAGCAAAGTGGACTTTGTGCAGACGATTGGTTCACGGCTACCACATCCCTTAGTGGTGTCAGCCTCCAATCTCTGCACTGGATTTATTTTCTCAAGTTCCTCTCCTGCACGTTTTATTTTTGGGCTCAGTTTCAGCTGACGTTCTATACTATGAAAAACTGGGACATGTTTTGAAGTCCAGTTTAGTCCAAAATGCAGCAGTTTGCTGAAGACAGATGAGTTTCTCCTCTGAATCTGGGGTTTATTTTCACATTATTTGAGTAACAGAGGAAGCTGCCGTTCCCTCTGGTGACTTTATAGGCCTATGGAACTTTCTTGATTTCATAAATCAGACAGAATCCAGTTTCCTGTCATCTGCTTTGGGACAAGCTATAAGCAGTGAATTTCTCTGCTGTGCTGTCACACTGCTGTGCAGCAGAGCAATGCACTGCTTGGGCAACTGGGGCACTGCAGCTGGGCTTCCTTTGGCAAGATAACACTGTGTCTGCATTTCTGTTAGCTGGTAATGTTCATACATAGTGCCTGAGCAAAAAGCTTAGGGAAATTAATAGTGCTGTGCTTCCAGTAAAGAATAGCCTCTACAACTGCTACAGCCCGAAGGCATTTATTGCTTAAGGCGAGCTTGCATTGCATGCCAGAACTGATGGCTTTGGAAAGCCCTGGTAAGAAAAGGGGGGGGCAAAAAGGGAGTGTGCGCACTATGCTGGATAATTTCCCTTCTGAAATGCAAGATGGGACTGTTGTAAATATATTGGATTGCAGCTGATAACAGTGGATAAATAAAGCCATCAATAACAACAACTGCTTTATTTCACTCCCCATTAAATCCCCCAAAGTCAAGATTACCTCTGTGAGTTGCAGTGAAGAAGTGAAGAATAAGAAAGATAAAGGAAAGCAGACTGGAAATACTTGCTGAAGAGGGGGATGAATATGTTGTAAAATGGAGCGGCCTGATGTGGCTGAGAGCAACCTTTACTGCTTTGGAGATGAACGTCTGAGAGATGACACGCCATGGTTGTATTAGACAGAGGGCTTCTGTTTGGTAAAAAGAAACAAGTAACAAAACGGATTATAGTGAATGTAAATGAAAAGTGGAGTGAAATGGCGATTTCAAGGCCTTTAATTTTACACTTCATCTCAGGGCTGGACATTTCACAGAGCACTGCAGAGAGTTCAGGAGTGCTGTGTTCTTGACTCAGCTTAAAGCTCACATTCCTTATGGTGGTGATCTACATTAGGAGTGTTTAAATACAAAAATCTGAGGCTGTTCCTGAGCTGTTGCTAAGGATTGGCTAAATATAGAGAGCACCAGTCCATCCTGCAAGATCTGTGAAGCGTTCTGTATGCCAGCTGTCACTTACTGCTTATTTTTGCCTTAATACTTAGTTACATTCCATTAGCTTTCATTTAACTACAGACAATAAGATGAATGTTCTCTGTGTCACTGGCAGCCATGTAAAGTTACTTCTCAGTTTAGTGACTGGGGGGACGTTGTGTTCCTGGGTAGGGTGGGAGTTAAGCATGCAAACTTGGTGAGTGATGGAGCAGTTCCATAGGAGATGCACTGTGTATTTGTGTGCTGTTTTAGCTTTAGAAACGTTGGCATGGAGGCAGAAATAACGTTTGAATATCTGCTAGGATAAAAGCTGCGTGTTTAATCGTTTACCCCTAATTGTTTCAGCACAGTTCTCATGTTGGTTAAACTTGTATAGAGTGAAAGCCTGTGGATGTTTGTGCTGCTCCCTGACTGTTAGGGGACATTCTGTGCTATTTAAATCGTTGTGGATGAGTAAGTCTGTAAGCTTAAGACTTCCTATGATTCCTACTCAGGTTAGTCAGGGAAGGTGTAACACGTTAAGGATTTGAATGTGGTGCTGTGAATGTAGATGGCAGATACCCACAGTTAGGGAATGGGGATCTGAGCACTGGTGGAGCTGTGGGTGTCCCTGCTCACTGCAGGCCCAATGGCCTTTAAAGGGCCCTTCCAATTGAAATGATTCTAGGATTAATTCACTTCACACATGTGAGAAAGTCGAGGTAATTCTTATATCTGTTGCTGTGGACTGCTATAATAACATGTTTAAGATGAGCTTCCTCCTGATAGGAATTTTCAGGCCTAAATGTATTAATCAACTCTGTGAATAGCTTCAGCTGTGCCACTCCGGGTCTGCCCTGCTGTGCTAACATATCTTACACTGATGCTTTTATAATTAAAGATGGTCTGAATGAGATACAGTAACTCGATCTTCAGTGCTATCAGAAAGGCTTTGCCAAACATTCTCAGAAACCGGTGTTTTAAATAGCCCCAGCTCAGAATTTTCTTATGCTTTCCATGGCAACAAGTTCATCTGTTATGCAAATATCACATTAACAGTCTCTGTAAACCCATCGCTCCGTTTCTTTCCTGCAAAGAGGATGTTTAGTTCTTGGTAGAAGCACACTTTAACGAAGAAATACGGTTACATGTGTGAGCATCTTGAGGTGAGCTGTCTTCCTAAGGTGAGACTCGGGTTTATAATCCCATTGGATGACTCAGTGATTACAAAGCTTTTTTGGGGGCATATATGAAGTGATGGTTTCTGTGTGGCAATCTGTTTCTAGAATAGGACAGAATTGTTTTCCTTCCTCCTCCTGCTTTTATTGTGTAAGCTTGAATGTATGTTTTAGGGAAGGGAAGATGCAAGGTGTGGGGGGAAATCCTTCATTCCCTGAATTTGCTTTTATTTTCAATGTTGAGGATGTATTCCTCTCTGTTGTTGATGGTCCTTAAACAAGGGGGTTGTGCTGCTTTAGAATTGCAAATTAGGACAGAAATGTACCAAAACCATGGGGTAAAACATGGAGTTTCTCATCAGGGACCTTGTGCTTTTTGAGGCAGCTGAGCTGTGGCCATTACTTGATAAGTTAGGCTAAGATCCTGTATTGTAGCTCCGAGTTATTCTCATGATCCTCAGGAGTCAGATGTTAAAATTACATTGCACTTAATGACGATAGTTTCTATACGCTACAATTGACATGGGCTGTTATCAGATAACTTCATAATGCTGCTGCATGAAAAGTACCCCATTAATTATTTATAATAATAGCTAGAAAACAGGGTCATCTTGACATCAGGATGTTGCTGCCTTTTCCCTGCACGTTTTCATAGATACTTGCCAGCGCTGTTGAAATAAAACTCGTAATGATAGTATGTAGCCATTGAGATTTAATTGACATCCACTTTAATTAGATGTTTATGTTTCAGAAATCGAGCCTTTCCTTTTATGTGTTGGATCTCACCCTTAGGGCTGCACAGAGTTGTGCTGCTGCTGCATCCTCTCAGTCTCTTTTAACATTCAGTTTGAGAAGGGTTTGGTATTGGTAATGGCAGATGTGGTCCATGTCTTTGAATGGAGATGGGTACCTTCCAACATCGGGTAATGGCAAGTGGCAGACAGGTCTGGAAACAGAGTTGAGACACTTAAATGTTAACAGCAAAAGTGTGTTAAGGGAGCAGCCTTCACATTCACATCTTTATAATGGGCATTATGAAATGTAGAAGCATTTTCCTTCTTTTCCTCCTTAGTTCACTTTCTGTTTAATCAGCGATGTATATTAAATAGGCATGGTCCTTAATTTTAAAATGCCATGGCATGCATTGTTGGACGAGTCCTAAAAAGTCTGTGTGACGTCACTTAATGTGGTCTTCTTGATGCTTTTTCCATTGACACAAATTTCATTCCATTGTTTTAGAACTCTTTTTACTGTTATTTTCAATGGAGACCACGTGGTTCTCGCTGTTGGTGTAACGTGGCGGTCTGTTGTCCTTGGTATTTCTTGTAAGGCATCAAAACAGTGCTTGAGAGATCAGATGGGAGATTCCCCTTCCTGCTTTATGGTGGGAGCTGTGAGTGTGTTTGGGGCCACACTTAAAGCTCATTAAAGATAATAGCATCTTGTGTAGTTTTGCAATACTTAATTATAGGATTCGATTCCAAGCAAGGCTGTATTTAACTTCTTCCCTCCTGGCATCTGAGCAGACTGAACCGTCTCACTAGGAATTACCCAGCTGTTGTAGAGTCCCGTTAACATTTTGGTTAACAGCAGCAACTGGAGTGCAGGCACTGCGGATTGTTTGGGGATGTCTTGGTCTGTCAGTAGAGTTAAATACAAGCAAATAAAGGTAGTTATTATTTGTCACCTGAACAACTCTGAACTAAGCAGCACTGCCGTGTTGATATTGACCAGTTATCTGGCCATTGACAGTAGTGTGAGATCTGTGCCTACTGCAGAGCTTGTACTAAATGTTGTGAAGGTGCTGCAGGTGGTAAAGGCAGGTCATGCTTTTGCTGACCTGTCTACAGCACCCATAAATAGCTTATAAACATGGTTCCTACTCCCCTTTCCTCTAAGTGGCAAGGCAGAAGTTCCTGCATCCTCTCTCGACCTTTGTTGCTGTGGGCAGGTAGCTGTTTTTCTGTCTGTTTCTGTCATTCAATTTCCTTTGCATCTTTCTTTTGCAATTCCTGAAAATACCCGTGCACATATATTAAGTTCTGCCCTTCATTTATTCTTTTGTCATTGTTTCCATTTCACTTTCCCTGTGTTTCATTCCTGTATCTTTCTTGTTTAGACCAAGTGGAGGATCCAGCTGGCCGTAGCAGCCATGTAGGACCCTTCAGGAACCTGATGGTAAGTGCACGTGTGTACTTATACTCAGGCTTCCACCAGGTTCTGTACTGTGAGGAGCTGTTTTCCCTCCTGCAGGCTTCTGTCAGTCCTTGACGTCTTAAACTGCAAGAAAATTGTGGGGCAGACCTTTGGTTAATTCCTTGTTGATTCTTGGATATCAGAATTGCAGGTAGAGGTTTTCGTTAGTATTATGCAGGAAGGAAGTATGTCAATCTTTGGTGGTTATGTGAATTTAAAAAGCACTTTGGGAACTCTCATGAAGGAAAGTCTATCAGAAGCCATTAGATATTGTCAGAAGATCCTGAACTCCAGTGAGTTTGAAAGCTAAAAATGCATACCATGAGGGTATACTCTTCTTAAACTTTCTTCTTGGACATCTGCTGTTGAATATGGTTAGGATCGTAGGATGGATCCGTCTTGGACAGTCCCTGCTGTGCTTGAGTATAGGGAACTCTTCTGAATTTTATAGGGAAAACTGCTATCTATAAGCCAACAGGCTAAAACTGATAATGAGAAAACAGCAGAAATTGCATGGGATCCTTAGCTGATGTGTCAGCTATTGAGCACATCTGATAAGTGTGTGAAGGCATTTTGCTCACTATAAAGGTGAACAGATGCTGGCTGAAGCTTGTCTGCAAATGCATTTGGACTTAATGGCCAATAGCTTCAAATATTTCCGATGGTATCGGTGAGGAGGTTACTTTGTCATTTTTTTCCTTCTTAGGAGTGTACCAAGGTATCTTGCAAATGGTCTTTTTCCCATGAATAGGATAAGAAGTTATGCTACCTAAATACTCCATTTTGGTTACAAATCCTGATACTCTGATGCCTTCCCAGATTATAATTCAAAGTGCTGTAAATTCTGCATTCTATAAACGGAGAACACTTTGGAAAACCTGTTCACCGTGTTGAAAATTGAGGCTGCTGTAGAATCAGGCTGTAGAGCTACCAGTGACTTCATCTGCCATACCATCCTCAGCTGCACCGTCATGTGAAGTTGTCTGTAGCTGACCAGGCTTGGCAAAGGTGAGAGGTGCATCCAGGCCTTTGTTGGCTGAATCAAGATACAGATGTTGCAGACGTTGTGCTGCAAGGTTGATTCCTTAGGAATATACTGAAATTTAATACTTAGACCCTTACCTAGAAGTAGAATGTTTGTTGTTTCTGTTACTGTACAGGTCAAGGGTGGTTTGGGGCAGCTTGGTAGATACTTCTGGAGAACTATTTGAATTTCTTGCTCAGATCTTGGTACTGCATGTTGAAGTTACAAATAGCTGAGGTGTCCTTAGCATCAAACTGTGGTCAGTTTGGACCAAATCAGGTACAATTGGGCTTAAACTGCTCATGCCTGTGTGAACTGCTGACAGCCTGGAACTGGTGTTGGAGCCTTGTATTGCATTGTCAAGTAAATCAGCTTGCTCATTTTGGAAAGGTTTAACGTGAACTGATAGAATATTTGAGGATATTATGGGGTAACTGCTAGAACTGCTTAGGAAGAGTGCATGTGTGTTTTCCAAAGAGGACAAAAATGTGTTCTGAATGACTGTACTATCAGTTTCTCAGGCTGAAAACTCTTAAATTGGAAAAAGGGAGAGGAAAAAGAAAAAAGGATAATTACACACATGAAGCTGAAAAGCCCTGTGGAATTTGGGGAGCGCCTGTGAAACTTGAGCTGCTTGGGAGGAAATGAAGATAATTATTTGGATGATGTAGAATGTTCAAATAAAAGCAAGTATTTCCTTTTAAAGCCGACCTGTCTCGATTCCATAGGAGGGGGTGCATACTTGGAAAATTTGGGTTGGAATAGAGAGGAACATTTTCAGACTTTCGGCCTCCAACGTGAAAAATATTTCAAGAAAAAAAGGAGGAGCTTATTGACAAGATTATGAGTTGAAAAAATGAGCTTCTAAATAAGAGGTGAATTTATGGCTGTAATTCACGCTTCTGGCTTGAGAAGAAGGGTCGCTGTGTTAGCGTGGTGTTCTGTGTGTTAGAGGGAGCAATGGAGGAATTTGGATCGCTGCTTCTGGAGAGTTCTTGTTCCTGAGAGGTGGGTGTGTGGAAGTGTGAAGTTTCAGATGAGAACGTTGCTTTCACCACATGCTTACACGTGGAAGTTCATTGCGACGACTTGAGTTAGAGGATTTTAGTTTCACTTGTTCTTCCAGTCCTTGCCATTGGTTCCAGGGATGGCAGAACTGAAAGAGCAGGATCGTAAAGATAGGGTTCTAACTTTGCAGCATGTATATGGGTGAAGTTTTGAATGTCTTTGCATGTTGCATCACAGATTAGGTCTTTGCGTAATGCCATTTTACTCCGATCTTCATTGTGTTCATTATCTCATGCTACTTTTAATATGTATGTTAGGTCCCAATTCTGCATTAGCAAGCTCTGTTGTGTCGGTGGACGTGGTGATACACCCTTATAGTTTGCTGTTATCGAGTTCCAACTCATTTGTTTTTATTGCTGTGTTAGTCAACATCATGTTTATACTTCATTGCTTTGATTATAACTCTTCTCCGCATCATAATTCAGAATGTTTGCACAGGTTTAGAAGCCTCTGTGAGCTTCTACTTGGTACAGCCTTCCAATTAAACAGTAAAGAAGAGTAATGCATTTTCCATACACTTGTATGAAATACAGGAATCTCGCTGATTGAAGGTAATTAATAACTAGGACTTAAGCTGCTTAACTCTGTCACAATGGATTTCCTTTGTAGTCTGTGCTTGCTTTGTAAGATATTTTGGAGAATTGGGTATTTAGAGTCTCATGATTATCTTTTAATTTCTTTCAGGCCCTAAAGACTTACTACCTTATCAATACACAGTCACAGATTAGACATCAGAATTAAACGTGCAGATGTGTACTTTCTTTTAGGTCATCTTTTCCTGCTTCTTTTGTTCTGCAGTTGGCCTTAGTACTTTTTCCCTATGGTCAGTATGTTTTCTGATTGCTCTCCTTCCTTGCAGATGTCATTTGAGTTCCCGAAGAAAAAAGAGTTTCTACAGAAGTATGTTATACTCCAAGGCTGGGTGTTTTAATTTGCCTCAGATATGAAAAACAAAAATTACTCAACGGGAATAATGAATATTTACTTGTTTTTTCTTCCAGGAAAGAAAAAGACTCAGGAAAGTAAAAACAAGGGGAGGAAGGCAACAGATACAAAGCAGAAAAAGACTGATTTGGATTCTTCGGCAGATATGAGGGATTCTAAAGAGGGTGAGAGTTCTCAAGTATCTTATTGTTTTCTTTCTCATTATCTTTTTTAATCAAAGGACAAGTTTAATCATGTTTAATAAGTTAGTGGGTTATGCTAAAGCAGTAAAGTGAACGTGTTTATGTTTACACAAACAGTTTGAATATCAGTCAATTTGGATGTCAGAACTTTGTCAATAAGGCAACTCTGTGGTTGGAAAACAGCGTACTGTACAATTTGTGTCCAGTCCCAATCAAACAGAGAAGTCCTTATTTAACTAAGCTCTAAAGAGATTTTTGAATAGCTGTAATAATGACCGTACAAGAAATATCAGTGTTACAAGGGAAAAATATAGTAATAATGCATAGAATAGCTGAGCATTCTGCTTGTCCTGAAGGTGATCTGAAAAGATTGTGCATAAAATTATGCTTTTTACATATTATGTATGTAAAAATTATTTAAATATGTTTTAAATACGTGGGGTTTTTTTGTTTTACAATCAAGGAAAACTTGCCTTCGCTGTGGGTGTAGCTGGTAATGGTTAAGGCTCTGTACAGGTACTGATAGATATATTTTTTGCAATCTTATTTAACTTTTTTGACCCATTTCTTCACTCTATTTTCTCTTCTGCTTGCACGCTGTGTGCAGTGTTTCATAACTGATATCTTATGCTCTAGCTAGGCAAGGGAGATAAACTTCCTGCTCATACTCATAGCCACTTCAGAAACTCTGTGTGTATTGGCAGAAAGAAATATTTTCTTCAGAGATGGGTTTATCTGACAACAGATAAATAAAATTGGCATGCAGAGGTGTGAGTAAACAGGTTACACTGATAAATGAGGTGCATGTAGGTGGATTCAGTAGTGTGGGAAAGAGCTATTCAGGCAATGGCTAATAGAGAAATTTCATAGACTGGAAAGCACCATGCCAGATCCAAGTTATGCCTTGCCAGGCATTGCAGTGTAAGTCCAGATTGTTGTATTGTGCATAAAGTTAATAATAACTTAGGGAAAATGGTCTGAGTCCAAACATTGCACAACAGACTTCCTAGATACTTGAGCTGTGTGTATTGCTGTACTTTTCTGACACTCCTTTAATGAAAGAAAAAGCAATGAGGGTTTTTCAGATGTTTCTTTGAATGTTCTGAAGTCTGCTATTTTATATTCTTTGGCCGTAATGTTCTAATCTAAGATCTCACTGTGTTAAGAATCTGCAGTCGTTTACATTTCCCTTAAGTTTCAGAAAGGAAATTTCTGAGTATGGTTTTGTTTGTTACTGAGTCACAGAGGTGAGAAAGAGGTGTTGTGGGGGTTGTTAAGTATTGACTTATACTGAGTAAAAGGTAAAAGGAAGGTGTAATGAACTTCAGGGAGTTTGGTCAAAAAGTTTCATGCTTTTCCTACTTTGTATATCAGGTCATAAAGAAGATGAAAAACCTTCTGTTTCTGCTGTACTGTCTCTGGAACAAACAGCTGTGATTCAGGAGATGGTAAATCAAGATGTACTTCCAAAGCTGATGATTCCCAGTCCTGCCAGTGAACTGCAAATAGTGACCGAAGAGAAACAAGAAGAAGCAATAAACTGTGCATCAGATGATTTAGATGAGGATGAAGAAGAGGATGAAGAAGAGGAAGAAGAGGAGATTGAAGATACCAGTATGCCTAAAGAAAATGCTGAAATGCCTTTGATATGTGAAGAAAAGTTAGACTCTATGGAAGATCAAAAGAGTACATCAGAGGAATCTCCAGAAAGCTCTCCAAAGAAACTTGTGGTGAAAATTCCAAAAGCAAGAGGTGAATCAAATGGTGATGTTCAGGAATCATTCATGTTTCCTTGCCAGCATTGTGAGAGGAAGTTTACAACAAAGCAAGGACTTGAACGCCATATGCACATTCATATATCTACTGTTAACCATGCTTTCAAATGCCGATACTGTGGGAAAGCCTTTGGTACTCAAATTAACAGGCGAAGGCATGAACGGCGCCATGAGTCAGGGCCAAAAAGGAAACCTTTCTTAACACTAACATCATCACAGCACTTGGATAATGTTGCTGATAACCAGGTAATTGTGAGTGATGGTCTTAAAGACGACTTGAACGTTTCCAGTCTTGTACAAGACACTGTTGTCTTGGATTCTGAGAAAGTCTCCCAAGAAATGTCACACTCTGCTTTCGCTGAGGAAAACAAGGAGCCCAAAGAATTGCATCCGTGCAAATACTGCAAAAAGGTTTTTGGAACTCACACCAACATGCGGAGACATCAGCGCAGGGTTCACGAGCGTCATCTTATTCCTAAAGGGGTCAGAAGAAAAGGATACTTTCATGAAGAGCCACCACTTCAAACTGAGCAGGCCCCACCAGTGCAGAGTGTATATATAGCAAGTACTGAAATAGAAGAGGAAGGTGAAATAGATGATGTCTACATCATGGATATTTCCAGCAATATTTCTGAAAACTTGAATTACTACATTGATGGTAAAATTCAGTCCAACAGCAGCACTAGCAATTGTGATGTGATTCAGATGGAGGCCAACTCTGCAGACTTGTATGGACTAAATTGTATCATCAGTCCGGTCACAGTGGAGATTTCCTCAAATATAAAGATTACACAGACACAGGTGAATGAACCTCCTAAGGAGCCCTCTGGCAGTGGGAGCAATGAATCCAAAAAGAGGAGAACTGCCAGCCCTCCTCTTGTACCAAAAATAAAAACTGAAATAGAACCAGAACCTATAACTCCTACCAGTTCTTTAAATCTTCCTCTTAGCATTTCAACAGAGAGCTTACCTTTTCATAAAGACAAAAGCGTTTATTTGTCATCAAAATTAAAGCAGCTTCTTCAGACGCAGGACAGTAAGAAGATAACTCCATCAAGTGAAATCCCTAAACTAGGACCTTCTGTTGCATCATCATCTATTTTGCCTCCGGTACCCAGTAGATTTAAAAGAAGGACCAGCTCTCCTCCCAGTTCTCCACAGCACAGTCCAGTACTTCGAGATTTTGGCAAATCAGGTGAGGGAAAAACTGTGTGGAATGATAATCTTCGAAGTTCAAAAATGCCAAAGTTAGAAAGCCACAGCAACTCACCTGCTTGGAGCCTAACTGGAAGAGAGGAGGGAGAGACTGCGAGCCCTCTTTGCTTCGAAGACTTCAAAACATCAAAAGACTGGACAGTGGCTCCAACCTTTGGCAGTGTATGCAACCAGCAGCCCCTGGATTTGTCTAGTGGTGTAAAACAAAGGTCTGATATCAAAAATAAGCATCAGGTTCCTTGGGAATCTGTATTAGATTTAAGTGTGCACAAGAAGCCTTGCGGTGATGCCGAAATTCGGGAATACAAAGAAAATTCCATTCAACCAACCTGTAGTAGTGTTAAAAAGAAGAAACCAACCACTTGCATGTTGCAGAAGGTTCTGCTGAATGAGTATAATGGCATGGATGCAGCCACAGACAGCACACCCAGTGTGAACAGAAGCCCGAGCCCAAGCAAATCCCTGGAGTCTCAGGCAGAACCAGACACGGACCCCAGTCTGTCTGCATCGTCTTCTGTTGACACTCAGCCCCTTAGTTCCTCTGTTTCCCTTGTGCCACGTGCATCTGTTGTACCTTCCATGTGTCAGCTGCCTCCTTTGTTAACACCAACTAATCCTCCTTCCCCACCACCCTGCCCACCTGTGCTAACAGTTGCTACATCACCTCCTCCCCTTCTTCCAACAATGCCTTTATCAATTCCAGATGTCTCTGCTAGTGCCACTAACACTTCCTCTTGTCCATCTCCACTTTCAAACACTACTACCCAGTCTCCACTACCAGTTCTTTCACCTACAGTTTCTCCTTCTCCATCTCCTGTTCCTTCAGTTGAACCACTCATATCTGCTGCTTCACCTGGTCCTCCTACTCTGTCTTCCTCCTCTTCTTCCTCTTCCTCCTCCTCCTCTTCCTCCTTCTCTTCCTCCTCCTCCTCCTCATCTCCATCTCCCCCTCCCCTTTCAGTGGTTTCTTCCGTTGTTTCTTCTGCTGATAACCTTGAAAATACTCTTCCAGTAATAAAACAGGAGGAAACTGAAAATGAGCCGAAGGCCAGAGAAGATCCTCGTGCTGCAAGTGAATCGGGAGTAATGCAGGAAACATTCAATAAAAGCTTTGTGTGCAATGTCTGTGAATCACCTTTTCTTTCCATTAAAGACCTAACTAAGCATTTATCCGTCCATGCTGAAGAATGGCCCTTCAAATGTGAATTCTGTGTACAGCTTTTTAGGGATAAAACAGGCTTGTCAGAGCATCGCTTTCTGCTTCACGGAGTAGGAAATATCTTTGCTTGCTCAGTCTGTAAAAAGGAATTTGCTTTTTTGTGCAATTTGCAACAGCATCAGCGAGATCTCCATCCAGACAAAGTGTGCACACATCATGAGTTCGAAAGCGGGACTTTGAGACCCCAGAATTTTACTGACCCCAGTAAGGCCAACGTAGAGCACATGCAAAGCCTGTCGGAAGACTCTCTAGAACTTTCTAAAGAGGAGGAAGAAGATGAAGATCTAAATGATTCCTCTGAAGAGCTTTATACTACTATAAAAATAATGGCTTCTGGGGTAAAATCTAAAGATCCGGATGTTCGTATGGGCCTCAATCAACACTACCCAAGCTTTAAACCACCTCCATTTCAGTATCACCATCGAAATCCTATGGGTATTGGCGTTACTGCAACAAACTTCACTACCCACAATATCCCACAGACTTTCACTACTGCCATCCGATGCACAAAGTGTGGGAAAAGTGTCGATAACATGCCTGAGTTACACAAACACATACTGGCCTGTGCATCTGCCAGTGACAAGAAGCGATACACACCCAAAAAAAATCCAGTACCACTGAAACAGACAGTGCAGCCAAAGAATGGCATGGTTGTCATCACTGGTCCTGGAAAGAATGCCTTCAGACGAATGGGTCAGCCAAAAAGACTTAATTTCAACGTTGAGATTAGCAAAATGTCTTCGAATAAACTCAAAATAAATGCATTGAAAAAGAAAAACCAGCTCGTCCAGAAAGCGATCCTGCAAAAGAAGAAATCTGCCCAGCAGAAGGCAGAATTGAAAAATAGTCTTTCTGATTCAGACTCTCACATCTGCCCCTACTGTAATAGAGAGTTTACTTACATTGGAAGCTTGAACAAGCACGCGTCGTATAGCTGTCCCAAAAAGCCCATCTCCCCATCCTCCAAAAAAAAATCATCCAAAAAAGGTGCAAGTTCATCACCTGCAAGCAGCGAAAAAGGCAGCAACCAGCGCAGACGAACAGCAGATGCAGAAATCAAAATGCAAGGCATGCAGCCTCACTTGGGCAAGACGAGAGCGCGAACCTCAGGACCTGCACAAATCCAGCTGCCCTCTGCGTCCTTCAGATCAAAACAGAACATTAAATTTGTACCTCCCATTCGATCCAAAAAGCCAAATCCGTCTTCGTCATTGAGGAACTCTAGTCCTGTGAGAGTGTCCAAAATGACTCATGTCGATGGGAAAAAGACCAAGGTGGTAGGTAAAAACACTTCCTCTGGCATCTCAAGCAAAGCCACCCGGAAATTGCATGTCAGAATACAAAGGAGTAATAAGGCTGTTTTGCCGAGTAGGTCTGCTGTGGCAAGTAAGAAAAAGGCAGACAGATTCACTGTAAAATCTAGAGAGAGGATTGGAGGACCTATTACACGAAGCTTACAGCAGGCGGCAAATGCCGAGGCAGCAGAAAACAAAAAAGATGAAAGCAGTACAAAGCAAGAATTAAAAGATTTCAGGTAAGCTTTTCATTTGAACTTCAGACAAAACAGGAACACGTTGCTTTGCTGTTTTGCCAATTTTCCTGGTCTTTTTATTTTTGAATTTGTCATATTTAAATCAAAAGAAGATTGCATTTCCTAAAACATGGTTAAGCAGCTCAGTCACGTCTGATGTACATATTTGATGCATTTTGTCACGTTGTCATATATACATAATTTGTATAGAGAATGTCCTTAATTATAAATGGATTTGAGAATGCTGGGAAAGAAAAATGTCAGCACTTGAGTGCAAATAAACCGAAGTCATTAAACTTCATATGTTCCTGGTGACGATGATGGTGTATCTGCTGTCCAGCACACGGCGGCCCAGAATCTATTCTAGGTTGAGGTGATGGTGGTTTGTTAAGCAAAAAGTCACGACTGTGTTCTTACCCTTCTATTAAAACAATTGGAAATATTGGGGGTTTTTTTGTTTTTTTAAATAAAAACATATTCTCTGCGTATCATATCATGAAAGAAAGGATACTTCACCAACTGTATGTGCATCCTAATTGAGTCAGATCTCTAAATACTTCATATAAGGGAAATAGATGTGTAAGAAAAGTGACATGAATGTGTAAATTTTTTGTTAAAAATATCTTGCTCTTTATGTTTCAGTTTTTAAAAAAAGAAAATTATAACTAAAAGTTCTATTTCATTTTCAGATGAAGCATTTTAATCACAAGAAAGGCTGACACTTAAATAAAATAAAATCTTACTCTATGTGCCTGAGTCCCGTTTAAAGTCTTCATGTAATCTTTCAACTCAGTAGAGTCTATTTTGCAGCCTCCAGCATTTCTGTTGGCAGGCTTCTGCCCTGCTGTTCTTGTAACAGGTGTCTGATCTGCTGGGTGACTTTCACAAAACTCATTGCTGATTGTTTGCTTTCTGTTTTGCTGACTGCAGCCCACAGCTGTGATTAACAGGTTTGTGGCTAAAGGGAGGTGTTTTTTTCTTTTACCAAAGCAATTGGTAGTGGAGAGGTACCAGCCTCTCTCACAAGTGCCCACAAGCAGCATGGTCAGGAAGTGTCAAAAGCCAATTGTTTGCAGCTCGTATGTCTTACATTGAAGACCTCTTGTGTGGTAGCTTTGAGAAAATACTTCCTATAAAGTAAAGCTTTGACACAGCAGAATGATTTCAAAGAGCTGGAAGGGAAATGAAATAGTCCAAATTAGGACATGTCGAAGGAGAAAATTATGTATATGCTCCTGCAATTTGGAGAATGTAATGGTGTTGAATATGCCTTTAAAGTACAAATACTGACAGCCGGGCCTCCTCTCCTGGACTTAATAATCTTCATGTTGCTTAATTCTGTGATCAACTGCTCTCTTAGTGCTGTATGTGGAACTTTCACATGATGCCAGGACAGATCAGTAGAATTCAGAGCTGGAATGGCACACCTTTCCACCCAAGCTAATCATTTGACCTTGAAGCAAAATAAGGGAGTGCTTGGAAATCTCTGCATATGGAAATCATTTAGTAGCATTCAGGGTAAATAATGACCTACTGAGGGGCAAGGTTTCCTTGACTATCACAAATACCATTAGTTTATGTTGGCACCTTGCAGTCTTTAATGGTTTAATGAATAGTTATACTAGAAGAATTCTAGGTTTTGTTTCTGAACTGTTGTTCATAAATCCAGATTGTCTCATCGCCTTTGTTTTTATCTGTCAGATATGGAGAGGTTTATTTGGTTTCTTTATCTGCTTCCATACGCTGTTTAATATCCGTATAACCTTCAGCTCTACTCTAGGTAGACCTTTTTTTCTCACCCCCCTGGGAAATCTCAATTCTTAGTATAATTCAAGACTCATTTAATGCAGTATTTGTCTCCAAATTTGTTTTTCACCTTTCAGTTTTTCTCTGTAAACTCATTTTCCACTAAGTCGTTTTGACATTTATCTTCAGTCTTTTGTTTATTTTCTAGGAATATCCAGTAAGACAAAGCAAAACAAAATCTCTTAATGACATGGTAGAGCTGGTGCATGCTCAACTTAGGATAAGCACTACGACAATGGATGTGAAGTCCACCAAGCTTGTGGAACCAGCTCTAAGCTGACTCATAATCATAACACAGCCTGCAGGCTGCTTGCTAACACTCAGTGGTAGGTGCAGGGCTTTGTGCCTAACATGCGTACTGGGCTTCATGGTGAGTCAGATAAGAGAAGGGTACTATTAAAAGCAAAATGGAACCAAAAACAAGAGCAAAAAACACAACAATACCCCAAACAAAACACAAACCACACACAGAGGCACTGAAAGAAAGTGGAAGTAAACTAAACCAAGTCTTTAGCCTTGGAATGCTCAGATCCTGGTTTTGTCCATGCCTTCATGAATGACTTAAGAGACGGTTCAGTTCTAAGTTTGGTAAAGCAGAGATCTGCTGTTTTATCAGTGATTTGGTAGGTTCGAGGACAGCAATTACTGCTGCACTCCTTTTGTCATTTAGTAACTCTGTTAAAACCTTCCTTCTAAATGGATCGGTGCAGGAGGACCTGGTAGGACAGAACTTCCTTTTCTTCCCACCTCCTCTCCATTCTTTGCATCTTTCAGATGGCCATTGTATAATGGGAAAAAAAAGCCTGAGTGAGTTCTCTGAGTTTTCCAAATTCTTATTTATACATGCAAATGAAACTTTATATAGCAGTGAAATACCGATTTCTAAATACTATATATAATGTGTATCTTTTTATTGATAAAAAGGCTAGACCAGGGCTTACATACCTGTATATTTTGAAAATGAAATATATAATTACTCTAAAAGGTCCTACACCTCTATCTAATAACTTAAAACAACAAGTTGGTCTATTGTTCTTACACAGCTTTTTATGGAGATACCATTTCTCGTGTTCATATAGCTTTCAAGATGAATGACTGAGTTGATGGGAAGTGAGTAGTTTCATTATACAGCCACCCCTTTTATTTTTTGTTCTTGACTTAAAAAAAAACACAAAAAAAGAAGTAATCTACCTCTTAAAATTTGTAGTTTAATACTTGTTTGGTGAATTTGTGCCACTTTAACTTTTCACTTTCACTATCATTCCCATTTTGTTACATTTCTGTTATGGGGACTTTATGTTGAAATAATGTATAAAGCATTTGTAGCGAGTATATAAAAAAAAATAATAAAATATTTAAAATTATTTAAATTGTTTTGGACACTTCAATTGTACTACATGTGATTTACATTTTACATTAATTTTCATTCTGTTTCCATCTTGGGCTGTTAATCTTGGAGCGTGTTCCTGTATTAAAAGTTTGCTGTTAGTTCTATTGTTTCTTTTTTTTTTTTTCTTTTTTCCTTTTTGGAGAGTGATTTAAAAAAAAGAGTATTCTAATGAAAACATTAAACATTGCGGTTTGACAACAAGTGGGTCCTCATTGCTTTTGAACATTGTAGCCTTGGTGAAGAGCCTGTAAGTGCAGGTAAGCAACAGCGGGGGATATTTCTCCTCCAGCATGAAGTACATCCTCTAATTTGCAGCTGTATTCAAGGGTATCTGTTGTGTTGCAAGCGCTTAATGACCAGCTAGATGGAACAATCATGACACGTTTTATATAACTGCAACCAATAAAGAGAGCTCTTTAAAAAAACTTTGTGGGAAAACTTGCTTCTTGTATGGAAACCAGATGTACCAGGAAAAAATGGAACAGTGTACATCTAGAAGGAATTAAGTCTGCTTGCATCCCTGGGCTTTCTACACCAAAACGAATTTATACAAATCTAACACTTCTGAGATAGAAACCTTGGGTTTTCTTTCCTGTAATTTAAAGCTTTAATTGACACTGCATGCACCATTTGAACTTATTCTGTTTCTCTGTGCTTAATAGTTGTGAATTAACTTAGTTAAAGACCAGTTCTGGCTCTGAGGGTTTTAGAAAGTTGCATTGCAACACCAAGAGGAATTGCAGCTTGTGTCGTCCTCCAGCAGTGGGGCCAGAAGGGTCCTTGGCCTTTTAATGTGGCAGCTGGATGGAGTAACATCACATTGCTGCAACTTATGACTATTACAAGAGCCCATTTCTTTCCAGTAGTACGTTCATATCTTATGTGGTCGTTTATTCTCATTAATAGTTCTCTTTCACTAAGGATCTGTATTGAATTTCCTTATAAGTCATTCTCTCAAGATGTTACCCTCTCTGTAATGAGGTTTTCACTGAATTTTAATCATTAGGGAAAAATCTGGTGAAGCAATGCAGAAGTTAAACATCATTCGTTGGGTGTTTTTGCAAGCTCTGTGGTCATGTATGCTGTGGGTTAATAGTGGCAAAGATAGCTAAGAGATTGTAGCAAGAGATTCTAGCTAGAAGTATAATGTGCAGTAGCAGTTATTAGGCTGTAGGACAGCCACAGTGGCAGTGTTCAGTATTGGTTGGGCTTCATTATATTTACAATGGAAGCATGAAAAGAAGTAAAAATTCCCCCTATAGTTCTGAAGTTATTGGAGATGCAGCACTGAGCACTTACCACATCTTCCACTGCTGACAGCTGAAATGCCAGCTGCTGTGTGGTCTCACTGCAATCTCAGTGTTCTGATCACCTCTTAGTGATGGCTGACATTGAACTGATCAGAATTAAACCTGCATTCTCCGCTCGTTGCTTGATATCACAGCAGAAATCCCATGGCCATTGGCTTTTGTGTGTTTTTCTCCTGTGATCTCAAGTCCCATCATAGCCCACTCTGCCATGGTCTGCAGCGTGTTCATACACAGCAGTTCTCAGCTGAAGTGCTGTGTGCTGCAGACCTATACTCCACAGTGAGAGCTAGTGAACGGCCTCAAAAAGAGAACTTGGAAGAGCTTGCCTATTAATTCTGGCTTCTGTCTGCTGAATGTGACCTGCGTGAGTCACGCGTTAATCTACTGTTATTCATAATGAGAATGAAATAGAGATGAGTTCTGAACTCGCTGTTGTGGATCTGAGCTTTGTGGTAAGTGACCTGTGAAGAGGAGGTAAACTTTCACATCCTTTATATAACTAAAGCAGTAAAAAATCAGAAACTTGTTGGGCTAGGATGCAATTCATAGTAATAACTGAACATACTCCAGTAGTAATGCAATGTAGGACAGCAAAGCTTGATTTTGTTTCATCTCTCTGCCTAAATGCTTGTAGAATGTTTGATGCCCCTTTGTGTTTTCAAGCTCTATGAGGGGTTTTAAAAGCATTCAAGACTGGGATGCACAAACATTAGGGAAGTTTAGAGGGGTTTCTTCACCTGCACTGCCACAGTTTTGAAAGTGGATTGTTTAATCTAAACTCTGTGAGCAGTTATTGCAAGGTTGAATGGGCTGAGAGCCTGTCTGCATGCTGTCCTTGCTGCAGGTTGTAGTGAACAGGGAGCACGGCTGCTGCTGCTTGGGGACTTGCTTTGCAGGGGCTCATTCAGACTGAGCCAACCTGCTGTTGTGCAGATCACATTGAGGCCTGGGCTGACAAGGACCACAATGAAACCTGAACTCCAGAGCACGTGTGTGTCACAGCAAGATGATTTCTGAGTTATTATGAGGGAGCAGCACAACTTTAAAGGCGTTCTGTCCTTTGAACCTCTGCTGTAGATCTTCTTGCAAGCTGGGAATGCAAACATCTCCGTAACAGGTTTTTCCTGCTTACATTCATGAAAGTCCTGCCCGTAACATCGTGATATTCATGTTCTGTCCTTTGGAGTCATGCGATGGCAAGATAAAATCCTGACACGCGGCCCAGCTTTTTCACCACCCTCATAAATAAAGGCACGTTGCTCTCGAGTTCTCAGCAACTGCAACGCATTGGGATCCTTTCTGTTTTCTGCTCACCTGTTTTTTGTACAGGGGCGGGACGAGAGAAATTAAACCATATTCCTTCAGCAAACCCTTTTTTGTCCTTTATCAGTTAGGGAAAATAAAACTCACTCCATTTGGTGGCTGATGTTTTTCCAAGCCCTTGTGTTGTGTGTCCTGCACCAGTTGGGTTTGCAGCACGACGTTTTTGTTCTTGCTGAGCAGGAAGCCCAGGAATCTCATTTATCACCTCCTTTCTTGTCATCTGGTCCCTAAGATGACATCAGATGTCAGTCTGTCAACTTAGACGTGGTTTGATGTAATAATAGTAACCACTTTAGGCAGTGTGTCCTCGATACGTCTGTTGTTAGGAGATTCATTGGAGGCAGTGAGTGCACAGCTGAGATTTTGTACCATCTGTGTGTTATTTTAGGTTGGGTGTATAGATGTGAAAGCTTTGCAAGAAACCCACAGACCTAACAGACCCAAACTCCCCGACTTTGGGGCCCTCTCCTTGGCTCACACTCCAGCCTTGCTCTGGCCCTTGTTGTGAGCAGCAGCCCCATTGCTCCAAGCCTTCAGTCCCACAAGCAGCGCAGCTTGTTTGGCTGTTTTTAGAGAAGGAAACTAGCAGCTTGGATGAATGTCTATTGCTCAAGCGTGGTAGAAGAGGTGATTTACATACCAAATGTATTTCAGGAATGTCTGAGGGAAGGGTGTGTGCTGGGGGGGCTGGCGGGTTTGCAAGCCTGTAAATTCACATGTGCCATCTCAAAGGGAAGGTGTATGGTGAGCTGTTGGAGCTCGGGGGTCCTGGTGGGTCCCTTCCATTTTGGGGGTACTCTGTGATTCTGAGAGGAAGCTTTGCCTTTGTTCCTGCTTTAAGGTTACTCGCCTTCTGGATGGCTGTGGCAAATAAAGCCCTTCTGGCTCCTTCCTGCATATCAGAAGGTGGGATTGTGGTACTCAGTGTAGCACAGAGCAGTAAGAGCTGAGTGCAGGAGGTTGTAAGAGCTGGGTTTAGGGGCTTGTTGCAGCAGGGCTCACTAATAGCAGCACTTGTTTTTTCCATCCAGCTCACAGTTAAGTGTCAGAGCTGTAGGCACTGTCTGAAAGTGAAAAAAATATGACATAGTTTTACTTCTGGTTTGACTAACTTACAGCGTAGCGAGAACATTCACCACCGCTACTTACTATGATTAAAGCATCCTATTTGACAAAGAAAACCCAGTGCAGATGTGCCCTTTCTGCTGCCTAACATTCAGTTTCTATACCCTATTTTTGTTAGTTTTGGTTGTGGTTTTTTTTTGCAAGCTTCACATCTTTTTGAACGCTCCTCCTCTTTTTGTTCCTCCCTCCCCCCTCCCCAAGCTAGAACTGTTCCTACCAAGGGACACAGCAGGGCTGGGTGCTGTGCTGCTCTTCGGCATTGCTTGGCCGTGTTGCTGCAGGGTTGGGCTGCATCCTCTGCTCCTGTCCCCATCAAGCTGCTTATACAAAGGAATTCCTTTTCTTCTGCCCGGCTACAGTTACCCCATGATGGTGAAAGCAGGTGCAGAGTGACAGTGCCCAGAATAGCCTGACTCCATCACTGTTCCCCCATGGAGCTGTTGGTGCTGTGCTGCGTGGTGTCTGCTTGGTGAATTGAGAGCAGTGGGGAGGAAGCAGGAGAGCTCCATTCCAACCTCTATCCACAGCATCTAAGCAAACAGTTCCTCCTTATCTTCTCCCCCTGATCTTCTGCTTCCAGATAATAGCCCAACAATCTACAGCTTCAAAGGGAGATGGGGGTTAGGAGATAAAAGATCTCTGGAGCTTAACTATGGTTTAATGGGAGCTATTGGTAATAGGTGAACTGTTGGACTGGATGATCTTTTCCAACCTTGTTGATTCTATGATTCTATGATTGATTTTGAGATGGGGGGAGAGTGATCACCTTGGAAATACAGGTCAGGTTGTCTCAGGTATTTTGTCTCAGTGTGTTTGAAGCCTTTTCTCTGTGTTTTTCTGTTTGCTTCCCACGGGATGTGGACGTTTGCTCATCCCATGCAGTGACACATGGTAACGATTAGAGACATTGTAGATGTTGACGTTAAACGTTGCTTAAATGGAAACACTCTGAATGGAAGAAATTTCTTCTAGTTATAGTAAAGAACTGAAACCAAACCAACCGAGCTTATTTTGGGTTTCTGCTGTTCCCTTTGGTAACAGCCTTTATATGGGACAGCAAAATATGGCTTGCATTGACTCCCTCACCACCACTCTCTTGATTCTTACACAGCAGACAAAGGCTGCAGCATGACGTTTGCAAAGGCTGAAGAGTTTGATTAGCACAGAACAATAACAGAACTTTGGCAGGATGGTTTTACCCTCAACTCTTAATTGAGAAACGATGGAGTCGCTCACTCTTCAAGATTTCTGTGGTTTGGGGTTGGTTTTTCTTGTTGTTGTAATGGAAAACTTTGCACGTCTTCAGTATTAACTTGCAGTGCTGCAGTCTGTATGTGTGGATAACGGAAGCTGAGATGCCTTTAAAGGGTGCATAACAAGCTCTAAAAATACCCCAGAGAAAAAAACAACTTTCTTGGATGTGTTGTTCTGTGGGTAGAACCTATTGCAAAATGTGGGCCTTTGGAAGAAGGTAAGCGTTGATTTGGGTTGGGCTTTGGGTGAATTCATGTACCCAAGGTGAGTGTGCACGGGTGTGAGCTCACCTTTGCTTCCCCGTGCTCTGACTCATGCTTTCACGCTTTGTCTTGTAATCACAATTGATAGGGATGTAACACTATCAAAGAAAGTTCCACATTTTTGCTTCTGCTTTACAAGAAGGTCGGGATTCTCAGACTTAGCCTGGAACTTGCAAGGAAATCACTTATCATCGCAATAAGGGCACTGTAGCAATGCTGCTGCAGCGACCTATAAGCATAATTCATCACATCTCCAAGTGCTGCACTGGCAGAAGTGGACAGCAGGCTTTGCCCTTGGGAACTAATGAGCAGGTGTTGTGCTTACACAAGGTGAAATTCCTTTTCTATTTAAAAAGCTGATGTGGACCACAGTGAGAAAATACACCCTGACTCCCTGTTCTATATATGGCTGGGGCTGTGTCTTTTGGTCCCAGATGCAGGGTTCCCTACCCAGCTATAGGGCAGCAGGCTGGATGCTGCTTGATAGACTTTCTTCTTCCTGCTTCTATTAACCAATGGGTAAGTTCAAGCCAAGGCAAAAAGCCTTCTTGCCTTCAGAAGCAACTCCCAGCACTTGGAGGATGAATAGAGTGTTGGGTGTTTTTTTCTCTCAGAGCTGCTTTGGGTCCTTAGAGCACATCCCTGCTGGTTGGTTTTTAGAACAGTTCTTAACCTTTGAGTCCCATAATGCACGTGTGTGAGTTTTTCCTGCCTCTTTGTACAGTTACAGACTCCGCACGGCCTCTAGATGTCCCTCCTCCTCTTCTCCTAACACCAGCGCCAGGCAATGCAAGAAATCCAGCTGCACTGCATCCCCCTTCTTCAAGGAATAGACCTCTGCGTGCTGGAGCGGAGCAGGTACAACGTGCAGCAATGCACAGAGCTCACCTGTCTTGTGTTTCTCTGGGCAAGGATTGCAAAGCACTTAACAGACTCAGAGCATCGCTGCTCTTATTGCTGCTGCTCACCAATGAAAAACAAATGTGAAGGGCAAGAGCAAGTTGCCCTATGCCAGAACCAGGACCTCTTAAGGATGAGGCTTTTGTCTCTACTTGGTAAGAGTGCTGCTTGTATCTGAGAGCAGGAGTGGGTGAAGTGCTTTGGGATCCTTTAAGTTGTATGGGTGAATGCTGAGCTGGTTGGCTGCTCTGGTGGAATGCCAAAGGCTCAAAGCCCTTAAGTACAATGTAATTTGGAGCATAGAAACATCAGTTGGTGCTGTGACAAGATCAGCTGCTGTAATGTCTGTGAGCTTGTGCAAATTAATGAGCTGCTCCAGTGTGTTGGGTGATGCTGAGTTATTTTTATTGCCTGCTGAGCACTAATGTAAGAGCTAAGGCTCTGCACAGACTGCCCATAGAGGTGGTGCAGACAACCCAAGGGCAGGGAATGGGGCTCTGAGCACTGATGGGGCTGTGGGTGTCCCTGCTCAATGCAGGGCTTGGACCTGATGGCCTTCAGGGTCCCTTCCAGTTCAAACCATTCCATGATTCTAACTGTGGCTTAGACCACTGAGTTCTGGGGAAGCCAAGCAGAAGTCATAGCATGGGCATCTCTGCTGTGCCTCATTGCCCAGGCAGACAGAGCTGCTCTGACTGCTTATCCCTAACATGGACCCCGATTAACCACAGCTCTCTGTGTTTGCAGGTACCTGGAACTTTTGGATGGAAAAGGGGAGAGGAATTAATCCTCCAGCATTGTCCCAGCTGAGGTGAGAGCAGTTCCTCAGCAGACAGCAGGACTGCAGTTCCTTCTGCTGTTGCTTTGTTCTCCCGTCCAGAGGGAGAGGGACAGAGTGTGCTGGGATAGCATGGAGAAATGGAAGGAGCCAACATCTGGAATAGCATGGAGAAACATTCAGACAATGGCAGGCACCTGTGTTCAGAGAGCCACAGGGCTGGGTGAGCGTCCTCTTCCTGGCCAAACTTGGAGGGATTTAACATACTATGCAATTAAATGCTGAAGAAGACTGTTACATCGTTTTATTCCTACTTTGCATCCTAACGGGTAAAGAACTGGGCAACATGCAAAAACCCACATGGAACGGGGTGGGTTTTGCTGAGGTTTCCACATCTGCAGCCTGTGGGTACCCCAGTTCCTTGACTTTGTACCTTTAGCTTTAACGGGCACGGTGCCATTGCTTTCCTACTGCTTTAAGACCCGTGTCTCTTTGGAAGACCACTTGTTAAGTGATGTCTGCAATGCACTGATAGCTCACAGGTTCCTAAAGGGACAAGCATCTGTTTCCTAAAGGCTGCTGTTGCATTTCTTGCCAGTCTGGTGCTCTTGTTACAGTCAGGATTTGTTTGTTTAGTGACTGTATCGAGCACACGCCACTGAGCAGTGCCATGCAATGATTTTCCTTAAATATGGAGCTGTGTGTAAGCTGTAATGCAAGCATGCTTTGCTTTAGCGGTCCTATAAAAGGAGGCATCGATGGAGGCAGCCAGGAGAGCTGCAGCAACATTGGGGTCAGTAATAATGCAGTGCAGAGAGATCCTAAATGCTGACAATCACACGCAGGCAGTGGTGCTCCTGCTCGTTTCACTTCTGAGGTCCCACTGCTCACATAGTGTCTGAGTTTGGGGTTTTAGAAGGAGGTCGATGGCCCTATTTCCCCCTTGTTTCGGTCAGTTTATCCCTTCCCTTGTCTTTGCACTCTGCACAGGTAAGCACACATCTGTGTACACACATGTTAATTGTGATAAAAAAACAAGTGCCCAGTTGATACTCCACCCTGAAAAGGTCAAAAAAGGATCAATTATAGGTCTACATATATATATATGGCTTGTGTATAAATATATATATGTATGAAATGGCTGAAAACAGCTGATTTTGTACAGCTTTGCCAAAAACCACAATGTTGGAGATGAATACAAAAGCTTTACACAAAAACTGTTGGTTCTGTTCACTGTAAAAATGTCTCAGCTACATGTTGGAATAGGAGAGCAAAGGTCTTCAGGATCTTACCTTAACCAGCTGTGGTTCTTTTGGATAACCCCTATTGTAGGCTTTGATGTGCAGCTGTGGTGTGATGCTGAGGATTGGATGAGCCATAAGAAGCAACGTGCCCTCCCATGGTTGGAAGCAATGCTTCCAGCCTGATGCAATGGAGGTGAAGGTTTTGTGGGCAGCTTGTGCCATTGGTGGCTGTTCTGCCTCTTGCCTAGACTGGAGAGTCTCAAGGATGTGTCCCCTCTTGAGCTCTTTGCTAGCAATAATCTCTTGAATGATGTTATTATACCAATCCCAAACCAAGGTTTCACAGCAGCCTGGAAGACTGAGATTCACATTATTCATTAAAACCAGTAGGAAATGAGTATCCAAACCTGCTGGGCAGCTTGGTCAGTCTTGGTCAAACAGCAGAGAAAATATATTCCCTTCCCTTTGGCCTTCTCAAAGAAGCTGGTGTGCACATAGATTTCTCTGATCCATTCAGCTCGCTTACGTTTCACATGTTATCTCTCCTTTAATTTTCTCTGTCTGTTTTCCTTTCATCGTTTCCTATTAACGTGTGGGTCACCCATCCCATGGTAGGGATTGGAGCTTTAAGGTCCCTTTCAAACTAAGCCATTCTGTGACATTCAATTGAAGGTCATGCTTGCTGCACAAATCCTCTCTGCTCACGTGAGGATTGTTGCTGAGCCCAAATCCTGCTTTAAACAACCCATCCTGAGATGCTCTCAGCTTTTAGCAGTGGCGAGTTGAATGGAGTGCAGAGTTTCTGGCACGGATGCTGCTTCGTTCAGTGCCTTTGAGGCATACCAATGAGGTTAATAGGGGTCTCTTTTGTGCAATTTAGTTGTGCTGCTTTTCTTTCTTCAGAGCAGCGTAAGCAATGAACAAACTCAAGGAGAGAAGCATGTAGATTGTTGTGCTATACAAACATTTATTACCCCAGAGAAATTCAGTCCTACTGCGCCAACCTGTACATTTGTATCTACCATTTTAAAAGCACGTCTTTCTGTCCCTGGTTGTAAATTGCTCTGTTTTTAAGGTTTTATAAGGTGTGTTACACAACCAAAAGACCACAGCACTCGGCTTTGTATCATGGTTATCTTTATGGATTCTCCTTTGAAGTCTGAGCTGTGGTAGGGAAATACCCACACCAAACTACTCATCCTTTTCCAGCTGTGTGGGAGAGCTGATCTTTTCCTATAGGAAACGAATCAATTCAACAACTTTCTCCAGTACAATAAGGACTTCACAGCAAATTCAGGACAGTTACACCATTTTATTTTAATTTATATTTTTCCCAAGGTGGAATTTCATGGTTTTGCAGCCAATTTTATTAATCTCCCCACTGTGTGCCTGCTGACAAGACGTGGAATTCTGCCCTTGGATGATGATGATGTGAAAACCCAAGGAGGGCATGGCGAAAACAGATCAGGTTCTGCATGTAGGAATCTGCATGGCCGACCCCAGTAGCTCTGCAGTGCTCTCATGACAATGCTGACATTGAGGAGTTCATGAGATAATAAAGTGTGTGGAGATGCGGCATGAGCTGGTTGGTGCTCGGATACTGAACACTGATCTGGAAGAGGGAAAGCTCTGTTGCCTGTCCACCATGTAAAGGGGAAGACCAATAAATCAATGTGACAAACCTCACTGGGGAGCTATTATTATTATTTCAGCAAAGGACGTCTTCAAAATGGAGAGGCAGCTCATTGTAGATGTGATAGGTGAACGTCTGGTACAGAAGAGGAAGAAAGGAGATGAAGTGCCACCTCTGTGCCAGGATCCATCTGTCCAGGTTCAGACCAAGGCAGCTCCTCTGTGGTTTGGATTCTGGCATGGTGAGCCTGTGCTACACAGTGTGATGATGTTCCAGAGATAGGGCTGTTCTCTATTGGGGTGGATGTGTGGGCAGGGTCTGAAGGGTGAAGTCCTTGTTTCATCCATCTCCACTGAGTGAAGGGGTTTGGAGCTCAACTATCTTTAAGGTCCCTTCCAACCCAAGCCATTCTGTGATTCTAAATTCTCCATTCCTGCAACTTGAGTGGGAGATGTGTTGGGCTGTGCGGGGCTGTGGGGTCACCATTCATCACCCATTGATTCAACCACGCTCTTCTCAAATACGGATGCAATGAGCAGGTCTGAGAACACAGAACCCATATGGAGTAGAAATGGTTCTTTCACCCCAGAAATTCAGGAGATACCATAATAGATCCAACCTGTAACACACACACTCTTGTCACCACTGCCCCTGAGCTCTTGCATCATTGGAGCCTACCTGTTTTGTGTTAAATGAGTTGTTCTCTCACTGAACAGTCCAGAGGAAGAAAGAAAACCCATCAGACCACCTCCATCTTTGAGGCCCATTCCAGTTGTGAATTGTCTTTAGTGGCTGTGCGACATCTCCAACCCCAACCCCTCACCATGCCCACTAACCACATCCCTCAGTGCCAGCTTAAGGGTTCAAGCTATGCTGCATTTGTTTTATGGGTTGCTTTGGGAGGAAGGAGAGGCAATTGCTAAAGGAGGCTGCTCTGGAAATGTTATCTTGAACACGGGATGCTAATGCAAACAGTTCCCTTCTGCTCCTATACGGATATATGAAGCATTGGGTCACCTTGGCTTTCTCAGGGCTCAGCAGTGCTGGTTTTCTGTTAATTTCTTTTGCAGCAAGCTGTAAGATGGATTTAGCACGCCTCATTAGAGTCCTGTTTACAAACAAATAGGCACATCCCTATCTTCTTCATTTTCTTCCTAATATCTCTTGTTCTCATTTACACCCAGAATTAACTTCTGCCAGGGTGATGAAGTATTTTTCAGAGCACAGCTTTTCCTCTCTGCACCACTTGTGCCATTTTATCTTCCACTCAAACTTTGCGCTTTCAGGGAAGAATAAAACCCAACCAAACAGTTCTGTTTCAGCCAAGAACTGATGGAGGTGCAATCTAAAGGGAGGCAGAAATACACGGAGCCTATTCCTATCTCCGATGCCAAACCTTAAGTGCAATGCTTCAAAATCCTCGTGAGCTCTACAAAGTGCTGATATTTACCCTTGCATTGTGCAGGCATCAGGATTGCATAAATGCTCCAGAACTGACCTCAGCAGCGCTGTCTCCAAAGGAATAACTGCATCCTTACTCTCCAGTTCCCAGTGCATGCAGCCAAGGATTTTGTTGGCCCTCCTTGTGTTGGTGCTGGGCTGGAAGCAAATGGAAAATCTTTATTATACCCTTATTATAAGGGTATACAATCTTCTTGTTTTACATGGGTTTAGAAGTCCTGTAGGCTTCAGATATCAGTAGATTTAGTCCAAACGAGTTTGCCCTGGGCACATAGTGAGCAGTGAGGTGGCAGAGCCAGCCCATGGCTCCAAGGCTTCGTGGAAGGGGAGTGAGGACAAAGATAGAGGCACATCTCCTTTCTTCCCCCGTAAAGGTGTATGTTTGGTGGCCCTGCCAGGCAGGGGGTTGGAACTACATGATCCTTGAGGTCCCTTCCAACCCGGGTCATTCTGTGATTCTGTGATTCTGTGAACTTGACATGGCAGAATGGGGTGACAGCAGTTGGGCAGGGCAGGGTGATGATATGGATTTCAGTTACCTGTGAGGCTCCTGCTATAGTTTCCTGGCTCTGCATTCCCACTTATGCCCCAGCCTTCATTTTCCAGGAGCTCTGGGCACCTTCATTCCCAAAGACAACTCCCAGTCTGAATCCTTTCCTTTGGCAGAGGGAGTTTTTAGCATAAAGACAGCCGAGCTGGCTCGAATCCACCCAGGATTATCATCTGTGCCATCCATGGGTGCTGTTGATAGGGGGAATAGTAGGAGTGATGCCGGCGGTGGGCGGGCAGGGGTTAACAGCGCGGCGCAGCCCAGAGCCGCCCGCATCGCATCGCATCGCATCGGGCAGAGGGAGGAACGGAGGGAGGAGGGACACTGCAGCAGCAGCGATCCCGGGGCCGGGCACAGGCAGCCCCCGCCCGGAGCATCGCTGGGCCGGGGGTCCCTCCCCACCCCGGGGCTTTACCCATGACTGATGCCGAGGAGCCGACCCGAGCCATGGATGTGACCCCCAACCCCGTCACCTTCTCGCAAGTTTTTGGGCAGCAGTGCCAGCTGATGGAGGCAGGTAAGGATGTGTCCGTATGATGTGTCCTTATGATGTGTATTTTCCTGCCTGTCGCCTCCTGGATGGTGATGTCCTCCCTCCCGTCCCCTCTTTCACGAGGCCTTCCCAAATTCCCCCATGGGGAAGGTGGGGTGAGCCCCGCTTCAGCTCCTCCCCAAAACGCGGCCGTGCAGCTGAATGGCCGCGATCCCAAAGCAAGGGCTGGGATTAGTGCAGGCACCAAAACAAGGGGCTCTGAGCCACGCAGTGCGAATTGCCGCCGTGTTTGGGTGCGTGCACAGCATAGACGGCAACTTTTGAAGGCAAAGCAAGGGCGTTATCTCAGCTGGACGTTGGCTTGCTGGCTTGGGCAGTGCATCCATGAGTATCTCATTGCATACAGGGCCTTTCCAGTTGCGTGCATCTCTGCTTTGATTTTCAATGCTATGAAAGATAGTGGTTATTTATTGTATTTTATTTCATGTGGCTTTTTGTGTCGCTGTAGCACCTGGAAGCCCTGCTCCTTTCCCCCATTTGTTTTCAGCTGGGCCTGATTGCTGATTACCATCACCTGCTGGCAACTGAATGGGGGATGTGCAACAGGGCTGCACTCCCTCCCCCCATCTTGTTTCTCTGTGTTGACTTTGCACAGGTGCTCTGAACCCAATCCCATACTGGGGCTTTGTACTGATCTCTGTGCAGCTCCTGCTGTGGCTTTCATTGCTTAAGTCAGAATCCCGACTGCTCACTCAGTCCCATGGTCACGCTGCTGCCTCCAAGGAGATGGCAGAAAGTTTTCTGAGAGTCTGGCAGTCAGCTTTGTTGTTATAGGGCACGGGATCCATCCCAAGGCTGTGGAATTGAGATGTGTTGGAGAGTCGATGCACTGAGAGAAGGGGGTTGGTTTCCAAATGAGTAAGAGCAACCAGCTGGGAAAACACAGGTGGAACCATCACGTTGTTTGCTGTTCTTTTCCCTTTCTCAGTCTGTGAGTCCAAAGACTTTTGGTTCCCACCCACTAACTCAACCACAAGCTCCTCTTCCTCCTGCAGGCTGTTTTCATAGTGTTTGCTGTGGGTATGCATGACCTTTGTGTGCAATGCAATGTAAGGTTGCTCCATGAATATCACTGACAACCAAAGACAAATGACTCGTTCGTGTGTGTGTGTGATTTGGCTTCTACAAGCTTGTTATTTTCATGACAATAGCAATATATGTACGAGGTGACCTTTAGGGGTCTCTTCCAACTCACACAATATGCAACACAGGGGAGCTGTGCAGGCAGAGCATCCTGCCCTTCCTATCGTGCCCTCCAGCACTGCTACAACTTCCCTTGGATTTATTAAGCCTCAGTAAGTTTGTTTGCTGTGATGTGCTCTGTGCAGTTACCTGGGTGTTTCTATTTGCACTCAGCATAGCACACAGTGCAGTGGGAAGGCTGTGGTTTATAACAGCTTAACTCCCCACTTTGGTTCACTGACACCGCTCTGCTCCCTGAGGCAGTGAATCCTTGCTGTCACATGCATTAAATTCGTGTGCTGCAGAGTGATCTCAGGGCACGGTCACCTTTGAAGAGCATGTAATAATGAAAGGGACTGTAACTTCTCTCTAGGGCTGCCTGGTGAATGAGGCCTCCATCTCATATGCAGATTGATGGGTTTTTCTTCAGGTCCAACCAAAAAGCAGTAAGTGAGAGGATGGATTTAGGGCAGCCCTATAACTTCCCATCACAGCTGAATGAACCAAAGGATGGTTGGGTTGGAAGGGACCTCAAAGATCACCCAGTTCCAACTCCCTGCCCACCAGACGAAGCTGGATGATGCTTTTTTAGAGCATGACTTTGCTTATCTTTGTGTATCATTCCTTGACTCGCTGCTTCATTAGATAAATTGCCATTTTCCATTAATTCTTTGGCTCAGAGATGCTGCTGGGCTCCCAGCAGAGATTTTGCTGGGCTCCCAGGTTTTATACCTTGCCAGTTGATTTTCCATTGGTCGTGAAATAAGGAACTTCATTCAAGATGTGACCTGAATGAGCAAGATGGCTTAAATAACTGAAAAATCATTCAGCTTTTAAGATGCTGCACTGAAACTTTTATGTATCACCTTGCAATTATAGATAAATTATCCATTATGTGTGTTTTGTTCCTTGGTTGGTTTGATGACTAATTAGAGCATTAAGACTGCAACGTTAATAGGAGTTCTTCCATGGAAATCAATGTAATGTGGCTCAGAACTTTTTTCCCCCTCAGGTTTGTGGTTTAGCTCTTAGAATCCCAGAATCATTAAGGAAAAGACCTCTAGGATCATTCAGTCCAACCCCAACCCACCCCCACCAACCATGTCCTTCCATCTCCACCATCCTTTAACCACCAGGAATGGTGACCCCACCACCTCCCTGAGCCGCTGCATCACCACACTTGGCATAAAGGTTTGATTTTTACCTAACTAAGCTCCAGCTGAACGTGGAACATTGATATGAACAGGCCCTAATACTTCATATCAAACCAAACCATGTTCGCCAACAAAGTCTGTTTGCTATACGCCTACATCTTCTCTTGGGACAGCAAAAGCTGTTTGCAAGCAGAATTGGAACGCACATTGGAAACATAATGTGCAGAGTACTGAAGGACATGTTTCCAGCCCTGATTCACTGCAGTCTTAAACCACCCGAGCCAAGCACATTTTATGCTGACTGTTTTCTCGCTGTCCGTGAGGAAAGCAGAGCTGTCATAAGGGGTTTGCTCAGATGCTCTCGTGATGGATCTGTGCCTGGAGAATTCCAGGCCTAGATTCTCACTGCAAGAACACGAGCAGCTGCAATAGATGAAGCACACAGGGAAGGTTGGTTTCCTGGTCAATGGGCATGGTGGGATGGGTTGAATTGGATTGAATGATCATGGAGGTCTTTTCCAACCTTAATAACTCTTAGTATTTGAGGAAGCAAAATCAAAGCAAACAAGCAACAAAAACACCCAGAAAATAGAAAGAAAATGCTGAAAATGTCATATTTTCCTGGCCATACTAAAGCACACGTTGTTCACTGTCACCTCAATAGAGAGACTCAATTAGGGAGCAGCTGTGTACGAAGCACTCGCCAGCTGATTTACTCCTGATTAAATTAGGGGAAGTGCTCATCCCTGCTCCTGACAGACAAACCTGATATTGTCAATTAACGTTCACGGGCAGCAAAGTGTAAGGACGCAATAATTCCTCCCAGTTGAGTGCAGTCACCGTGTTCTCGTGCCACCAGAATAATGAGCTGAAAACACGGGTATGATTAGCAGCAGCTCTGAGCACACCTCCAACTGCAGCAAAATAAAACCATCCCTTGGCTTCCCCTGCAGCATCCTGCATGGATAAAAATAGAGCCTGCCCTCGTCTGAGCTCTCAGGTTGTTTTGCAGAGGTGCTTATTGTTAGCTTGATTTCTGCAGACACCAAAACAAAAGCGCAGCATGCTCCGGTGACTCTGCAAGATGAAAGAGCTCAGCTTTAGGTTTGCCAGGAATAGCAATGAGGATTGAAGGCTGAGGGCACGAGGATAAGGGGAGGGCAGAGCAGAAGCCTGGAAGAAGCACTTCAGATGGCAAGAAGATGGAAAGAAATTGGATGTGTCTTAAAAACCCGGAGTGGCCCAAGTGGGCGCCGTTGTTTCGGGGTGGACTTTCTCCCATGTAGTACCAAATAGAAGCATGAAGGTTGGGAAAGACCTCTAAGATCATTGTGTCTAACACCAGCCACCCCCCTACACCATGTCCAAAGACCATGTCATAAAATTATGAAGCCACTAAGGTTGGAAAAGACCTCCAAGATCCCCCAATCCAACCCCAACTCACCCCACTGTGCCACTGCCACATCCACATCTCCAACACTGAACACCTCCAGGGATGGTGGCCCCACCACCCCCTGTGCAGTCTGTGCCAGTGCATCACCACTCTTTTAGAGAATAAATGATTCCTAATGGTTCCTAATATACAACCTGAGGCCATCATCTCAGGTCCATCTCTGTCACCATCTTAGAGGCCCACCCAATTCCAGAGCTGAGCATTCCAACTTCTAATATAGACCTGATCGTCGTGTTGCAAACTTTGCATGTGTTTACATTTATCTGCATAAAAACACAACTGCAGGTCAGAGCTGCTGCTTTGTCTCATAGGGAACCACTTACTTTGCTTCCCCAAGTGCTTATTTTCTTCTTCCCTTTTAGTGTTTGTAATGCCACCCCTTGGGAATGCCTAGGGATGGCTCTCCAGGAGAGCTGCATTTTAACTATGGGAAAGGGGTTTTGTTATGGCAAACTTCCATTGGGTTCAATGAACTCATTGGGGATAGGAATGCTTTGCTTGGTCTGCAGCTTTCATTCTTGATTGAATTAGGAATCGTGGCTTAGGAGTGATGCTTTCCCCCTTTTTGCATTGATTAATGAGAAAATGCGTTTGTAATTGCTCCTTTCAAGAAAGGCTGAGCAGGAATTGCCAGGCTTTGCTTGTGATTTGAAGCAAGGATTACTGCTATTTTGGCTTCTCCTCTTCTCTTTTGTTGGGTGTTCCTCACAGCTGCCAGCCCAAGGCAAAATCTGCTTCCACAAGTCTCACAAGCAAACGATGGGAAGGATTTCCTCAGGGCTCTACTGTGCTCTTTTATTGGCTTTGGGCACCTTAAATGGAAGAAGAAGGAGAAGAAAATGATAATCTGGTTAATGCTGCTTTGGCTTAACTTTGTACGGGTGTTCTCGATTTGCTCAGTGCATGGGAATAGGCCAGGAGAGGGAGGCAGAGTACACAGCAAGGCAGCGAACATGGATGTGAGGTGCTCAATCTGACTGGAAGAAATAGGAATCTCAGCATACAGAAAGAATCCCAACTGTGCACCCAAAAGGATCCCCAATTTCTGTGCCCCCCATAACATCACCACCATTGCTGATGCTCTGTTCATTGGAGGCCCTCCCCCATTTATGGGGATATAGATACATGAATATCCATCCCTCAGCTCTTCTATGTGTGCACCCTGTTTGCAGGCAGCCTTAGGAGTTCTCCTAGGCTGTGTCAATGGGACTTAAGCAGCTGCACAGGGAGGTGTGAGGTCCCCATGCACCCCCATGCATGTGAGATGTGGGCAGTGGAGATTCTGGAGGTGGGTTGGACTTGGTGATCTTGGAGCTCTTTTCCAACCTTCAGGATTCCACGATTGCAGGATTCTGCCCGGTGTGTGCTTTGGGTTGAAGCTGGGACAAGGTGAGCAAGGAAAGGATATAAGGCTGCGTCTCATGGGCAGGGAATGCTAAACCATTGCTCGGCTCTGCTTGCAGTACCCCAAGGCAGTGTGGAGTTACCCACATTAGAAATAACTCACCCTAAAATAATTAAGGAATTGGAGCTCAGGGCAAGCTGCATACCAAACTCCTTGCCAGGGAAGAGGTTTTAGCCAAATAAAGTTCCTGTGAGCAATTACTCTCATCATTCAGTAGTAATCCTGTTGGGGAATTGCTCTCGGTAACTGTGGTGTTATTAATTAGCTCAACTAAAGTGAGGGATGAATAAATGTTGTGACATTTGGGAATAAACAAATAACATCCCGTCGTTTTGCACATGGCAAACCTGAGGCGTGGAGGTTTAAAAGAGCCAGCAACCAAGAGACACAGCCAGGGATGGGAAATGGAGTCGTTTTAGCTGCTGTAGTAGGAAGGCTTTGAGTTGTACTATGGGAGATTCAGATTGGATATTAGGGACAGTTTCTTCTGAGAAGGAGCAGTGATGCCCAGGCACAGCTGCATGGGGAGCTGTGGGGTCACCATCCATGGAAGTGTTCAGTGTGGAGATGTGGCACTGAGGGATGTGGGCACAGTGGGGTGGGTGGAGGTTGGACCTGGGGGTCATAGAGGTCTTTTCCGACCTTAATTTATTGATTTATGCAAGTAGGGGATGCTCATGCATTTATCTGGCAGTGGATCCCCTTGGTTCTTGGGGGAAGAAGTGTGAATTTTATGTGTAAAGAAGCCTTAATGTTTCCAAAGACTGGACAGGAGGACTTAAATCCAACACCTCCAAAACACAGAAGGATCCACACACGCAGCGTGTTCCAAAACCACCAGGACTTGGCTCAAAATCCACATCTCAGGCCATGAGGAGTGCTGGGCTGTGTAAGGTCCTGGTGGCAGCAGGGCTCAGCCCTGGGGTCCTGCACTGCTCAGCTCTGCTGATATCTGTCAGTGAGCGCCCAGGGCTCAGCCAGCTCCACTGCAGCCTGAGAATTAACGATGACACTTCTTGTCAGGAAATAAACTCCATCTGCCATTTGCTGCTCTTGTCACCAGCTTTCCCCCCCCCCTCTACAAGTCTAAACCATTAGCGCTCTAATGCATCATCTAGACGATGATTTTCTGTGGCTTGGTGCTCTGCTCAGACCTCTCTGTTCTTGTCACAGTGACATGACAGCGTTTTTGTGGCGTTCATGCTAAGAACAGCTCTAATCAAAGAGCCAGGCATTGAAGGGTGGGTGTGATGGGGAGCAGTGCACTGCCCACAGCTCGCTTGTGTTCTCACCTTCTGGCCCCACAGCCTGGGGATGGGAATGTGGCGTGGGAGCATCAGACTGCAGCAAGTCATAGAATAATAGAATCACCATAGAATCATAGAAGTCACCATCCCTGGAGGTGTTCAGTAAGCACAGAGATGTGGCACTGAGGGACATGGGCAGTATTGATTGTAGGTGGGTGGTTGGGCTTGATGATTGCAGAGGTCTTTCCCAACCTTTATGGTTCTGTAATTCTAAGCATGAGGAATGGTAGCATTGCTGGGTTTCCTTTTGTTACCACCTCAAACCCATTATCTCAGGAGCTCCTTGGGGGCTGGAGTTGGTTGTAGGACTGATGGGTGACTCCTTCAGGGTATACTTTGTGAAATGAATATTGCATCTGTCATTTCCTTTAATAAAACATAGAATTTATGGAATAGGCCATTTAAGACCATCCAGCCCAGCCCTCCTCCCCTATGCCCACTGACCATGTCCCTCAGAACCATATCTCCATGGATCCTGAATACCTTCCTAAGAAGGAGTTGTCCCTAATATCCACCCTGACCCTCCCCTGGTGCAGCTTCAGGCCATTCCCTTGACTGCTCAGATGTAGTTAATACATGGAAGAATAATAAACTTACACACCTATTCTGTGGTCGTATGGCCCAAACTGGAGTGATCTGAAGTCAATACATATATTCACCCCTTGAATGAATCTCAGATCTTTACGGTAGGGATGACTGATGGTTGGACTCGATGATCTTAATGGTCTTTTCCAATCTTAATGATTCTGTGGTTCTTACATCTCATCCATGCAGCTCATGATGGATGACGTGATTTATGGCTTCCTGTGCAATACTTTAGGCTTCATTGTGTTTTTGTATACATCATTATTTCATGTAGAAGATGAGGCTGCGAGCTGTGAAACTGCTGAATTTAAATATGTAAAACTTACCCATGATTTGTGGGGAGAAATTTGTGGGATGAAGCCAAAAGAACTCAAACAAACCAACCCTAAATGGACACTGGGTGGAAGTAAGAGCTCTTGCAGATGCTTTTCGCTATGTAAGACTGAACTGTTGAGGAAGGATCCAGTCCTGGGGGATCCTGAAAGTGAACAACTTCAACAGATATGCTTGAGACATGGGAAATTCGTGTTCACAGCTCTCCTGAAAGCCTTTTTGCTGTCTGTTGGATTACTGCTTGCTCCAAGTCCCAAGATGTGCAGTGCTGAGCTACACTCTGTAGTAGTATCCCACTGTAATAACAGAGGTTGTACAAGAGCTTGCTGCTGCCAAAGCCACAGTTCATAGAATCATTCAGACCTATAGGATCATTAATGGGAACATCCAGCTCCCACAGCCCTCAGTGCCACATCTCCACACCAAGCACCTCCAGGGATGGTGACCCCACACCTCCCTTTGCCATCTGTGCCAATGTATCACCCCTCGTTTTTCCTCACATCCAGCATGAAAACCTTGGAGGTTACAAACACTGTTTAGGATGATGATGCTGAAAGTGAATGAACGTAGGGAGCAGAGCTGGGGATGAGCAATGAGGAACTCCTCCTGTTTAACCATTGCAATAGTTTGAAGCAACAAAACCCAACAAAACTTCTGCTTGAGCAGCTTGGAGCTCAAGACCTTCCATTTTGACTTAGAAGAGTGTTTGTGTGGGATAAATCAGCATGGAAATCCAGGTTGGCTTCTTTTTGGGGGGGTGGTCAGAGGGAATAGGTGCAAAAATGGCCATAGTAATTCTGGTTGTATTTCCCAACTTGTCTATTCACTGCATCTGGTATAAAGGGCTTCTGTAGCCAACCTGGTGGGCTAGCTGTGAAAGGGAAGGCATTTGAGGAGATGAAAGGAGCTTTTCTGATATTAATCCTTGAAAAATAGCCAGACGTTTCTTCCTGTGTTTACCAGGTCGTCCTTCAGATCGAAAGCTTGTGTGTGGGAGGCGTTTATGTGCTTTACACAACACTCAGAGATCAGTGGAAATGAAAAGCAGTATAATTACCCTCTGGCCTTCTATCTTCCTGCAGTATCAATCCCCAGAGAGCAGAAGGATGGGGTAGGGAAGCATTCACGCTGAGGATAATCATAGCCATTAGATGAAACAATGCTGACTTAAACATGACTGTGGTGTGTGTGTGTGTTTTTTCACCTAGTAAATCCTCAGTTTCAGTCAATGCTGTTCTGCCTGAGATGGGGAAGGACCTGCATGCAAACTGAGCTGCTGGGTCTAGGTTTGAGCAGATCCCAAAGGAAGGTATCGCTGAGTGTAGGGGGCACTGTGCACAAAGATGTGCTTATCTGCTCTGAGTTCAGGCTCCGACTCAGCCTTAATTACAAAGCTGGGATCAGTTTGGCTGAGCTTTGGCTGATAAATAATTAACGTGAGGATAGAAGTTTCATTGCAGGGCTGTGAGTTGGGGGGACATTGCAGCCCTTAAAAAGAGTGAGGAAGGGATGAGATGTAACAGGACTGGAAGCTGAAGGGAAGCAGTGGTTTCAGTGGTGGTTAAATAGAAGTGAACTGATCGGTCTGTCATCGTTAGAGCTGATGCATGAGCAGGGAGGGACCGTAATTGTGTGGGGAACGCGCCGGTGTCAATAAGAGCTTGACTGAATGTCACATCCACTCGATGGTGCTACGAAGGGAAGGGAAATCACTCAGCCTTGTGCCCCAGAGGAAGGTCAGAGCATCCATTTATCTCTGCCTGAAACCAGTGGGAAGGAAGGTTTATCCAGCGTTAAGGATTTGGTGGCTTTAAGTTCTCGTGCCTTGGCCAAAGCTGGTGGGATTAAATCTACGCATGGCTGAACAAGTTTTAGCAGAGAATTCAGTGGAGGAGATGTTTGCATTATCCCTTAGCTATAATGTTAGTAAATTAGGAGATTCTACCATGTAGAAAACTTGCAAGGCTTTGTATTAAGTCAAATTTCATCAGGTTTAAAGCATCATCCAAAATGATGTTGGTTGGACCAGAGGTGATGGCCTCAAGTTGTGCCAGGGGAAACGCAGGTTGGATGTTTGGGGTAATTTCATCCCAGGAGGAGAGGTGATGGGCTGGCACAGCTGCCCAGGGAGCAGTGGGGTCACCGTCCATGGAGGGGTTCAGTGTGGAGATGTGGCAATGAGGGATGTGGGCAGTGGGCACAGTGGGGTGGGTTGGGGTTGGCCTGGATGATCGTGGGTATCAGAGAAGGACAAGAAGGCACCACATCGTGTGACTCTGTGATGGAAGCAGAGGGTTTTGGATATAAATAGGACGGGCAATGTTTGCTTTGGTGCAACAGGACATGATTTAACTGCAAATGGAGCTGATATCACCACTGCACCAAATGCCGTCCATCAATCCCTACAGTTGGGCCACTTCTCTTAATTTCCATCACTCCTAAAATACATGCAGAGAAATTGTTACTAAATCCAGCCAGCACCATCAGAGTGAGGCTGCTTATGAAGAAAATGGCCCAGCAGTGTTTTTTGGGGGTTTGTTTTTCAACTTATCCATAAAAGAACTGAGATGATAGGATGTTGTGTTCCGAGATGAAGTAGCCTGAAGAGTTAGAAAGAAACGGGTGAGTGTCTAAATAATAAATGACCCCAGCAACAAACATTGTAGGAGAAGCTTTTAAAGTGAGAAACAAACACACTTTAATGTCGTAGAGTATGGGTTACCTGTGAGAGAAATGATATCAGATTCAAAGTGGGGAAGAGCTCCTTTGGTGCTGCAGTGTCCACAGTGATATTCGAACACTTTACCAAGCCATAAAATAAAAGGGATTTATTATAATTTTACAGTGTTTCTTTCCTTCGTGTGGAATGAAAGGTTCCGTTGCCTCCAGTTTATTTCACACCTAATAATGTTGATTTTTGCCATCTATTTTTCCTTCTTTTTTCAGTGCTTTTATCCAAACTTGGCACGAGGTTTAAACTTTAATGCAGTCGACAACATAAAAGCCAAGTTTTAAAGAATCTTATGATGGTAATTACATTTCCCTGCTGGAAACTAATGTGTATATTACATAGAAAAATACTTCTTATAGTGGGGAAGCCAGTGTAAAGGGGCTGTCACTTAAAATGTGACAATCACCCTTCAGCTCTTCAATGCAAGATAGTTTCAGAGTGTTTGAAAGACGTGAAGGTAGCTCGTGCCTTCCAATAGCTTTTAGTATTTGCCCTCACCTCTGTGGGGATACATTATAGATTTTATTCTCTTCCCTCCCAGAAATAGTGTCTGTTCTTCTGTATTTTAGTATTTCAGGTTTTCTCTTTGCTCAAGATCTGATGGGAAGCTCCCACCTGGAGGCTGGAGGTGTTCAGTGTGGGGATGTGGCACTGAGGGACATGGTTGGATGGACTGAACTCAGTGATCATAGAGCTCCTTTCCATCCTTAAGGATCCTATGATTCAGCATTCAGCAGCAGCATTAGGCAGGCTCGGTAAATCACATAAACAACCAGCAGTGACTACTAGATTTACTTCTTAATTTACTAATGAAGTTCAGACGATGTAAGGGAGGACCTTTGGGTGCTGAGATGAGAGCAGTGACGGCTGTGATCACTGCAGGGCTGGGATGCTGAGCTGTGCAAACCACGTGTGGGATGGATACAGGCAGTGATGCAATGCAGTGCTGAGCTGCGTTCTGATTACCCACGTTAGCACCTGCATTTCCAGGCTGAATTCTCCTTGCACTGCAGTGCTCCATTTGCTCAAAGCAGGAAGAAAAAAAAGCAACCCTGCAGATCTGCAAGATTTCTTTAGTTTTATCCCAGTATTTTGAGTCCCATTGGTGCAGTTGTCATCACTCTGGATTGCAAACAAACCCCATCGTCCTAAATGTTTGCCTTGTTCCTAACCAACAAGTTGCTATGGTAACTTGATGTTGCTCTGGCTGCTGCACCAGATGCACAGCCCTCTGTCCCCGGACCAGTTTTTGTCTAATCAATTAATCGCATTTAAATTAAACATACAAAGTTATTCGATGTCACTTATTTTGTATGTTGAGATGGATGTTTGCAGAGCTTTTCCTCTTCCTTCTCACCCTGGAACATTAATTAACTCTTCCAGATACTGAAGTCCATCAGACAGTGCTGTGGTCTTCCCCAGCCATCGGCATTACAGCCCTCACTGCACACGTGGGAAGTAATCAGCACCTGAAATAATTGCTTTTCACAGTCAGCTGTCTTGTCAGATATTTAAGCCGTAATGAAACTGTTTGCATTTCCAGGAGGAAATATTCAACTGAAATGAATGGTAATTGCAGGTGGAAAGTGAGGATGGTAATGGACCCGGTCCTGAGTGCTCAGCAGCACAGGAATCCATTAAATAGAAATAGGGAGCAGCTGTACAGAGAGGTGGTGGTTCCCCATCCCTGCAGATACCCCTGGTCAGGGGATGGGGCTCTGAGCACTGATGGAGCTGTGGATATCCCTGCCATTGCAGGGGGTTGGGTTAGATGGCCCTGAGGGTCCCTTCCAACACAACCAGTCTATGGCTTTCTCCTGACACTCACACTTCTTGGACAAGGATACTCATTTTGAGTGCTCACATCCAGCATTAGCCAAGAGAAAGGGAAAGGTGCGGAATGCATGTGCCACACTTTGTACTGAGTTTTCTGATCTGTGGCCATAAACTGCAGAGAAACGGGCTGACAAATGAGTAGCCCACAGGGAAATCTTATTTACAAGGAAGGGAACAGAAACACTTAAGGATCTTTTATTAGGCTTATTTAGATCATGTGCCTCCTACATGGTGAGAAACTTCGTAGTCACTGCAGTAAAACAGCAGTAGGTATGTGCTGAGTTACAGAGTATCCCAATTTGCATCCTTAAACCTCCTCTGCTCTTGCTGCAGAGAAAAGGAGTCTGGTAATGAATGTGCAGGGAAAAGCAGAATCCAAGAGCGAGGCTGTGGATGCTCCCACTTTGGAGGTGCTCAAAGACAGGCTGGATGGAGCTCTGAGCAACCTGGTCTAGTGGGAGATGTCCCTGCCTCCAAAAGGGAAGCTGGAACTTGAAGGTCTTAAAGGTCCCTTCAAGCCCAAACCATTCTGTCATTCTATGACAGAAGAACCATTCTATGATTTTATCGAGTACCAAAACTGCAGGGACTACAGGAAGGGAAGAGTTGTTAAGGCAGAGAGTATCTGCATTCACACACCAAATGTAAACCTGAGTTGTTGTTGTCTGACTGAAGCTCTCCCATCGAGACTGAATTTTTAGCAGAAATATAAGCCTGAGCACCATTAATTGCTGATTAACCCTGCAGCCTGATTGTAGCCAAGGAATGACAGCATTCCCGTTTTGCTCCTCATCATCCCTGTAATAAATGGGAAGAAATGAGTGGGGTGATTCTTGGGGGCTGCATTAATGCCAAAGACAACGATGCTCCTGCTCCGATTGTGCTACTTTGATTACTGAGCTGAGTTATTAGATCCATGAAGAACACCCATTTAAATGTAAATCCATTCTCCTTCCGTAATAGATAAATGTGCTTTGCCTTGAATTTGTAAGCAGAAGACATCACTTTGATATACTAACTGGAACTGAATAAAGCTAGTCAGTAGACCAAGGGAAGGATGCGGATGGCTTTAAAGCAAAGGGAACAGAGGAGTCCATCAGTTCATTAATTAACTTCAATTTCTATTTTAATGAACTTTCTCTGGTGCCTGTTTAAGCATCCAGATGCTTGCAAATGTGTGTGTGTGGTTTTTTTCTCTCCCAACAATAGGCTTTTGCTGGCATTTAATGAATTATGAATATGAGGGCCATGTTTTCTCTATCCCAGAAGTGGCAGTGGGGACATGATGCAGCCATGTGCCAGCATGGGGCTGGGGCCCAAACCTGAAGGGTGGATGATCTGAAAGGAGGAACACTGGTGATGTGGTGCCGTGGTGTGTTCCTTGGAAGTTATCCTTCCCACAGCCAATTTACTTTAGGAATTCTCTGCTTTTAGGGATTCAGAGAAAATCTCCTTTGCTATTTGTTTCGGAAGCATTTTGGAAGGGACTCAGCTGGCTCAAGGGACTCAGGGCTAAGCAGGTGGGCAGTGCCCTGGAGGAGCTCACCCGGCAGCCAAGCTGGACCTCAGAAGTCAGATAAATGGCACACTCATATTTCTGTCTGAGAGCAGTAAAAGAAGGAATTGTCCCTTGGTTCAAGACCTAGAGATTTGGAAGAGCTCTCCGTTTTGTGTCTTTTCTTCTCTCTTCAAAATAAAAGGAGATATTTTCCTCTTGCTGACTTCCCAGAACTCATTCTGCCAAGGGCTCCCTGTGTGCTATTGAGCAAAGTGCTTGTTCCCTCTCATTCAAATTCCCTCTTGCAGTTCAGCCCCTGCACCCTTTTATATCCTCGCAATAGAAGGGTTGTGGAGGAAGAAACATCTCCATGTATTTCTAGGGCAAATCAGAACTGTGTCCCCATAAAGAACTGCAGAACTACAACTGGGGACCAGAGACACAAACCACTGAGTTTTGTGTTGTAGACAAGCTGGGTTCATGGTTGGACTAAATGATTTTCATGGTGTTTTCCAGCCTTAATGATTCTATGACATGGCTTGGATTGCATGGTGTTGGTGGGTTGATGATTGGACCTGATGATCTCAGTGGTCTTTTCCAACCTTTATGATTTTATGACTCAGTGTTTTCTGGTTTCTTCATCCTGGGCTGGTTGTGTTGTATGTGTAGGTGCAGCTGTCCTCGTTTTGGGATGAATTTCAGCGCTCGTCCCATTAGTTGGCTGCTTAATTCTTTTAAACATCACAGTTATCTGTGGAATGAAACAGATTTAAAATCTAATAATAATAGCAGAGTAAATGCATCTGCCAAGCATGGAGGTTCCCAACTATTGCTCATTGTAACCGTAATTAGCCAGTTAAAGCCATCAGACATCTGTGTGTTAGGAGATTAAGCCTATCCTGCTGCTTCCATTAGCTCTATGAGCGCTGTTGCGTTACCGCTCCCGCTTCTCATTTCTCCCATTTCTCACCAGATTCCACAGGGAAGGTTTCATTAAAAACATACTGAAATAAAGCATATTACAGATGGGTTTGTGGCTGCTGGTTTGGTGTTGTGTGTCGAGTGATAAATCCATAGACTCGCTAAGGCTGGAAAAGACCTCTAAGATCATCCAGTCCAAGCCCAACCCAATCCCACCATGCCCACTGACCACGTCCCTCAGTGTCACATCTCTATGTTCCTTTTCCTTTTCCTTTATTTGGGCTGAAGATGCTTCCAACAATTTTTTTTTCACTCTTCTTTATTTCCTCCTTGGCACTTTCTGATTTATCCCTATGTTCCAAACCCCTTCCTGCACCTGAATGAACCACAAGGACTATTCATTTGAACGCTGCATTAATGGGATTCTGTCTGCGAGGAGGCAGCACAGATATTTTTGCAAATTAATCTTTTAAAATCACAATGGGCTTAACTCCGTGTTTCATTGGAACCTCCTCTGAATGAGTTGCTGTAAAGTCATCAGCAAAACCAACCCGAGTGTTGTTTTGCTGTGAGAAAATGTACAGAAAATGCCCAGCTTTAATCTCACACCGTTTTTTGCCTTTGGCACAAATTATTTGTGCAACTACCTGAGATTGGTGATGAAAAACCAGGCTGGAACTAGAGAGACAGTGCTATACAGGCTATATATACATATGTACCCCAATTCTAAAGTCCAGACCCCAAAAGCAGACCTCTGAGATGCTTTCAGATCTTTGAGATGTAGCTTTGGATTTGTTGTTGCTGTTTTTAAGCCCAGACTGAAGTTCTTGTACTCAAGACTTGAGCTTGGCTCTGTGGATTACCTGCCCTTGAACCTGTTTCCATGCATTTCTGATCATCAGTTTGACAGGAGATGTAATTAAAAATTACGAGTCTGGAGAATCAGTGGTGGGATGGAGGGAGATATTCTTTGTGCTATAAACAAAGCACTTCTGCACTTGGGGCAAAACTGTGTCTGGCAGAAAGAGAATAGGACAGTGATCTTGATGAGAATTGATGTCTGATGGGTTTCTCAGTCTCTATACACTGTCTTCCATGGAATCTGAGTTATTAAAGCTGGATGACTGATATACCTGTACAGAGAGGGGAGTGACCCTGAACCTTTGCCAAGCTTTGAAAACCCTACGTTCATTTATTTAGATTTTCTTTTTCTGTCTCAAAAACCAGAATGGAATAAAACAAGTTCAGGAGTCATCAGATAAGGTCAGAGAAGAGCTGGAGCAGTCAGTCAATGGGGGATGGTGTGGACACAATTCTTCTGAGGTCAGGGCTGAATGAGTGGGCTGCCATTCCTGAAAAGCTGCTGGGTTGCAGAGCATTTCTTCTATTTCTTATGTTAATTATTCTTCCCTGATATGGAGTCATTAAGGTTGGAAAGTCCAACCACCAACCCAACCCCACCATGCCCACTGATTATCTCACGACACAGCTCCCAGAAAACATTTCAGTGCACTTTTGAACTTGCAGTGCTCAAGTAGGCTCCAAGCCATGGAAGAAAAGAGTGAATTCATCCCTCGTTTCCAATTAGGTTTGCATACGAAGCAGCTCGTGCACTGACTTAGCTCCGAGCCGAAGAGCAATGCTCTACTGGGTCAATGATTTTTCTGCTAAGGAGCCCCAGGACAGCCTCTAAGGCTAAAAGCAGCTCTAAGTAATGGCAGGGATCAGTCTACCAGGTCAAAAGCTATTTGTTGTGGGGAACCATGGCACTGCAGCAATGCTTTCAGATGTGTCGCCTCTGTCCTGCCTTCTGGACACAGCAAAGTGTGAACTTGCTCAAGCTGATATTAATATTTAATTTGTGATGAGATAATTAAACTGACCGGCAGAAAGCCTCAGAGGTCAAGTGTAATTTCAGCTCGTATCAGTTAATTCTATGCTTTTTTTTCCAGTAGGACTCTGATGAGATGCTGAGAATGTGTTTTCTTTGTATTAGAATCCCACTATTCGCTTTCGTGCCTTGTGTGTTTAAACTGCTGTGATGAGAAGTACCTTGTTTTCCAAACCTTTCCAAAGGATAGTGGGGTTATTTATGCCCCGTCTTGGTGAGGCAGTCAGGGCCAGGTTGGATGGGTCTCTGGTCAGCCTGGGCTGGTGGGGGGCAACCAGTGCACATGGCAGGGGTTGGAACTGGATGATCTGTAAGGTTCCCTCCAACCTAAGCCATTCTATGAACACGTCAGTGCTTATTTAGGTTTTTAAACAAATATACTAATATGCAGGCATGTAATTAAGATCATAATTAAATGCATTCAATTATTTTATTGTCAAGGTTTAGGGTTTCAATGGAATTAAGAATGCAGTTGAATTCTAATCCAAGGCAATGTAACCCCCCTCTCTGTGGTTCTGCTGATTGGGATTTTATATTCCACACAAGAATATGTGATCAGAAGCCTCTTCTGCAGATCCCTGTGATGCCAAAACGTGCCATCTGCAATGAGCTGCTCATCAGACTTGGCTGCATAATTTCTGCCCTTAATTTATCGGTCGATGAGACTCTTAGAATGCACTTCATAGGTCTCCAAAGGATTGCCTTGGCTGCCAGCCTGGGAAATACCAATATTGTAAGGATTAAACAAACGAAGGAAAAAAAAAAAAAAATCAGATAATCTAACAGTGTGACTGAATCAATGCAAAAGGAATATTTGGATTGTGTAGATGCATTGGGCAAGGCAGGGAAGAGTGGCTCTGGAGGAATCAATGTGTCAATGTCGTGGATGCAGGATGTGCATTCGGATACACCTTCTGCACTGTAGCCTCATTATCATGTGAATAATAACCCCATTATTATGTGAATAATGGATTCACAACCAGGGACAGTGGAGGTGTCCAGGAAAAGGGTTGATATGGCACTGAGGGATGTGGTTAGTGGGCATGGTGGGGGTGGGTTGGGGTTGGATTTGGTGATCTCAGGGTCTTTTCCAACCTCTGTGATTCTATGTGAGGTGGGCGCACAAGTGACAGCCATGGGGTAACTGTGTTACCAACCTACCACAGCAAATCCTCCTTCCCAGCATTTCACCAACTAATGAATGTTTTCCTTCCTGAAGAGCAGATTGACTTAATTGAGCATTGGGCAGTGGCAGGCAGTTCCTTTCCCACCAGGTGGGTTGGTGATATGTGGCTGTAATTGTGAGAATATGGAGAAATCCTACAGACAGTAAAGTAACTTGAGATGGATGGGAGCTGAGGAGGTCATGGAAAACTGACATAATTTATTACAGACATCTACTGTGTGAGCCAGGGATGTGTTTTTTGGATGCAAATCTGTAAATAACAGCTCTATAACTGACTAATGGAATCATCATCTGTGCAATTAATTGCTTTCCGCTGATGCCGGACATGCGTCTCTTTGATCCATAGAATGTTTACATTTCTAAATCCATAGTTTTTAACTGAAAATCCATGCAGCTGAAGGAAATCAAAGTTTCTTTAAGTATGATGCTACCAGTTGCAGACTGTGATGTAGAGCTTGATATAACCAAAATCCAAATCTGAAGCTGATTTAGTTCAATCTGTGTGGATTTGCTCCATCTCTGCAGGCATTCAAGGCCAGGCTGGATGTGGCTCTGGGCAGCCTGGTCTGATGGTTGGTGACCCTGCACATAGCAGGGGGTTGAAACGAGATGATCATTGAGGTTCTTTTCAACCCAGGCCATTCTGTGGTTCCATGATCCTATGACTGTCATCATTAGCCAAAAACCCCTGTGAAATGGAGGCTTTGGAGATCTGCTGACTGCTGAATCCCTGGGGGTGGTGTGAAGCTGTGTCTTCTGTGGACGTGTAGATCTGATCCCTCTGGGGACCCCACAGAGGAGGGGTAAACCAGGCCTGAATCCTACCTGTGCTTCCCCAACACCCACATTGCCAAGAAAATTCACAGTGGATGAAAAAAAATCTCTGACAAATGGAGAAGCTGGGAAGGAGCAGGCAATTAAGATGCATAACGTTCTGCTCTAAGTGGCGGACCATAAATCTCAGCCTGTGGAATGCTGCATTTTAATGCCGCACGCTCAGCGCATTGCAGGCCATAGCTGGGCTCTGAAGTCATCCCAGAGGGAAGCAAGGAAGGTCAGACTGAAGCTATTAAAAGGTGTCAGGCCTTTGGTATGCTGTTGGCAAAATAAAAGGAATGAGGCTCTTTGCAACTGTTTGCTCTCACTTTCAGAGGAGGTTTTAAGGATCTTCGAGTGGGTTTCCTGCTTGCTTCTCTTTATTGAATGTGGTTTATGGCAGGAGGATGAGAAAATGTGGTTAGCAGAAATGTTAGTGTGAGAAATGAGCAGGAAGTATGATTTTGGGCAGAGCTCAGAGCTAGCTAAATGAACTTTGCAAGGAAAACATTAGCTTGATGGTGTGGTTGGACCGTGTATCAAGTAACTTGGTCAAAAAGATCCCACCCTTCTGAATAGAAGTGGATATGCCAAAGACTCTACTGCCACAAGAAAATACCATAAGAATGTTGCAAAGAGGTAGAAGAAAGCTTCTCTAAACTCATATTTTTTTCTATGATTTGCATTTTTCTCCCATTTCATCTTCAATATATGTTGCCCAACCAGCCAAAGACAAAACAGAACACGGGTTTCACTCATTTATTTCAGTTGAAATGTACTGAAATGTATAGAAAGGCATCCACCCCAGTCAAGATTCTTGAGTGAATAACTCAAATATACATGTTTTTTTATCACTCATTGTCACCTTTGGCATCCAGTGTTTGGGACTTGGCAGATGAAGAGGTCACCTGTCAGCCTATCCAAATGTTGATTCAGAGATGTTTTATTTCTTCCCCTTATTTAAAACGAGAAGGCCTCTAGTTCTCTTTAATTTCTTGCGCATAAAAATGCATTCGTGATAAGGCAGTTGTATATTTATATGCTACTTGAGCTGCCGAAACCATATTTGACCTTGAGAGATGTAGGAGTTGGCTTTATTTGCCTGAAATCATAGCAATATTTTCCACACCTTGCAACCCTGCTGTGCCTCCTGGAAAACCATAAGCCCTCTGATTGAGAAGCACCAACTGGAGGAGGAGCTGAAGCAGTCAGAGAGCTCGCTTGCATTTGCAGACATGGCAGAATGCCCGTAGAGCTGCATGTGTATTTGTAGTCCTGTAATGAACATAATAACTGTGCACAAATCCACTGTGTTATCAGCATACATCCAGGTGTTTAGAGCCTTTTCCAAGCATGCTGAAGCTGAAGGAAGGTGGCTGTTGATCTTTGGAGTGGCTTTGGGAACGCTGTGTTAAAAAGGGTCTTGTGATGATTTCAGTGGGCTTACATCACTTTAACCAAGAGGAGAATATCTCCAATTGTTTTATTTCCCATTGCAGTACTCCTTGGGAGTGATAGTGTTTAATTAAGTCATGCGAGAGCTGACCTAACTACAGTTAAACCAATTTACTGAAAAGTACCAGGAATTGGTTAGACTACAAATAAAAGCAATCTGATTTTGGCTGAGCTCTCTGCAGCACCTTTTATGAATTGGCAGCTCCTTTCTTCTTTCCTCGTTTGAGGCAACTTCAGAAGATATGATTGGAAGCAGAAGGAAGCCGCGTTCTCAGATTTCCAGCCAAAAGTGTGCCCCTCTTCCTTTTTCATCTTGTGTTTATTGTTTTATCCCATCAAAGAAAAAGAAGCCAGATATTTGTGTTTCAGGAAGAGCCATGTGTAGGAGTAATTGAAGGAAAACAGGCCGGAGGCTTTCTCAAGGAAAGAGAAATCTCATTGTTAGCTTATCGACAGAAAGCAATGGCCGTGTTAAATGGAGCTGGGTTAACTGTGTAATTAATTCGTCCCTCTCAAAGGCTGTGTCATCTTTGCATGAGATTACAGGAGGGCTGGAATGAAAGGCCTTGTCTCTGGAGCTGCTTCTGTTTTATTTCTTAAGGGTAACGAGACAACATCCTCCACTGGACACTCAGGGCTGTTGTAAAGCCCTTCTAAACCTTTCTTCCCATCAGTGCCCATCTGTGATGAGTGTAAAGTCAAGAAAAGCCCCTTGCCCAGCAGGTAGATGTCAGACCCACAAGCTGTGTGGTCAGGGTAATGGGTTTCCTCTTGGTTTCTCTTCCAGTGTCTCAGCACTGAGTGGGAGAGCGTGCTCATGTGCTTTGTGTTCTTTCTTGTCTGAGCACCAAGAGTGGGGTTGGCCAGTGGACTGTGCAGAAGCAGAGCAATGTCTGTCTTGCTCACGGTTACACGTGTATGAATGGGCAAAGCCACGTTCTTAAAAGGAAACACAGAATTGTTAAGGTTGGAAAGATCATTGCAATTATCTGCGACAACCAACAACCCGTGCATATGACTGCTCTGTACCATGTCACTCAGTGTGACATTTATCCTCTTCTTGAACACCTCCAAGGACCTTCCAGCCCTCCTGGTAATCCTGTGCCAATGCATCACCACTCTTCCAGTGAAGTAATTTCCCTTATATCCAACCTGAGCATCCTCTGTGCAACCTAAGGCCATCATTACCTTTCATCCTATCAGAAGAAGGGAGATACAGTAAGATCTACACTGCATGTTGCATAAGAGAATGGTCATTTTTCCATCTGAATGTTGTCTTCTGTCTCTTATAACAACCTATACAGTATCAATAGCCAACTTAAGGTGCATCCATGTATACACTTCATATTCTTACTTTTTGTTTCCAAAGAGTTGGATATCTTAATTACATGCAGGAGAAGGCAGGCTTGAGTATTTCTTATCGTCATGATCCCTATTTCAACCCACTTTTCTCACCAAGTGGGACAGAACCATGCTATGTTTTATGATACATTCTCCAGTATAACCAAACTGCATGGTCCAATACATGCTGGGCACACACAAACTCTGCAAAACAGAGATCCTTGCTTTTACTAATTTACCTCAAATCATTCTAAGACCTCATCCAAGGTCAGCGAGAGCTGTGAACTCTTCACATTGCATTCAGAGTAACTTCACATTTGCCCTTTGGATGCATTTGCACTAATCAGCCTCTTTCCTGTTATCGCCGGCTGAGTCACACGCTGCCTTCCCACTTCACATTCAGATTTTGCATGGCGTGGTCGATGATGACCCAGTTTGGATAATTGTCCTAGTAATGATTCATTACCACTATCCAGAACCCACTTCAGCAAAACACTTAGATGTGCTTTAAAACGCCGTACTCACGAGGAATTGAAATTAGCAATAGCTTAAATAGTCCGGAGGTGGGGAAAGTTGTGTGCTAATCGTGCTTTTCCCTTCCTGATGTCACTGAAAAATGGTTCCATCTCACGGCGTTTTGCAAAGAGTGCCAATTTGAGATAAATAAATTCGATAAGCAGAGTCAAATAATGGCAGCGTGTCATTGGTGATTAAATTCGACACCGAGCTAACATCAATCTCCTATAAACTGTGTGGCATTGACGTAAGCCTTTCCTACTGGAATCTGGCTCTGAATTATAAAACTGTCTGAACCTTACAAAGAGATTTATTTCAACTCAACCCTCATCGATTTGCTGGAGAACAACAGGGGGAACCACAGCATTGGTGGATGCCTTCAAAATTTTCTCTGCTTAATCCTTTGTCTTTTGCAAACAAATGCGGAGTGGAGGGAATATTAAATAGAGTTGCTTCGATCTGGATGCTGTTCCACATGGGGAACAGTGCTGCACCCCCTATGTGTGTATTTATATCTCTATAAATTGGCTTTTATCGGCTGAGCTGTGACAGTGAAAAATGCAGCTTGGGCTCCAGTAGAATTCTTATGCTATTGCTAATAATCTTCTATGCATTTTTCTTTTCTTCTTTAAACCACATTGGGCATTGATTCTTGACTAAATAGGTTGAGTGTGCTAACGAGTTGACTCAGTGTGCCACTAAGTACTGTTTAATTTGCTGTTGGAAGTTGCAAGAAAATTTTCCCATTAAAACCACAGCCATGTGAGCTGCAGTATGGAGTGTTCCAGGAGAAGACTTTTACACATTATTAGCACTACAGTAGGGGAAAAGTGCTTTAAAGAACATTAAGGAAAAAAAAAATTTTATATATATATATATATATATATATATATATATATATATATAAAGTCGTTAAAAACATATTTGTCAGCTTCCAGAGAAGCTAATGAACAGAAACATAATGGCGTATTAACAGCTTGAGGTCCCTTGCTTTTCCAGGGAAAACTTTGGCCTGGCATTCCTCTTTCATCTCGGTATGGAAATGCACACTAATGAAGGCTCTTTTCAGGGCTGTGGGTATTGAAGGGTTGAAGATGTGACAAAGAAAAAAGTAAAGGGCTGTGAGTGTGTAGCTGCTGCTTTTGTGTTGCGTGCAGAGAAAATCTCCATCTAAAGACAGAGCAACAAGAGGAGGGTGTAGAAAAAGCCAGAAAATAGGTTTTAAGTTTTGGGTTTTGGTGACATGTCACCAAAAGGGATGAATAGCAGCAGGAGGTGCCCAAAGGGACAGGACAAGAGGTGATGGCTTTGGGTTGTGCCAGGCAAGGATCAGGTTGGATATTAGGGAAGATTTCTCCTCCAGATGAGCAGTGATGGGCTGTCACAGCTTCACAGAGAGTGGTGGGGTCCCCATCCATGGAGGTGTTCAACATGGAGATGTGGCAATGAGGGATGTGGGCATTGGGCACAGTGGGGTGGGTTGGGGTTGGACTTGGGAACCATAGAGATCTTTTCCAACCTTAATGATTTGATGTACTCCTCACCAGGCTCATTTCTAAGGCTGATTTTGAGGTTGGGACTTGGGGGCGGGGTGAGGTTGTTTTTGCTTTTCATTAAGCTAATCTCATCTGAGTTGAATAGCTAAGACATGATAAACCTCATGTTCTTTTCATTAAAGCCACCCGTATCTCTTCACTTCTAGCGCAGTGCATCCTATCTGTCAGCATTATTAAAGGGTTTATCGTTTTGGCTCCTCACGTATATCACAAAGGGGTAGAAAGGATTTGATCCACAGACGAAGACATTATTGGGTGAATCCAGCAGACCCTTGTGCTGTAATTGGCACCTGAATATGCTTTCGGCAGATAGTGCTGAAGATTACTTCAGCAAATTACTTCTTGACCACAGCTTCTTCTTTATTTCCAGATTCTAATCTATCCTTTATTCTTGTCAGAATAGCAATAGTTGTTGCTTCTTTAATGCAGCTTCAAACAATGCATTTTCTTCTTGCAAATATATTAATACAGGAAAGTGAACCAAAACCTTTATACATTTCTGTGGTGTCTTTGTCGTGCTCCAAAGCAGTGTTTGTGGGTTACTTTGCCTGTGAGAACAGTATCTGATGGAAGTTTCCCATCTGTGGCAGAGAAGGAGCAGTAACTGAACGCTGATCACTTATGCAAATGGACAAGCTGAAGTGAGCTGACCTTTCCAAGCGAGGAGATGTTCAGTGCACTGATATGGCCCATAAATGTGCCTCTCTGCCCTTTCTCTGAAGTGATCATCAGGGGTCATGAAGGTAATGATCATCAGGAAAAGGTCCCTTTGAATAAGAAACATCGAGAGTGAGTGTAGTCTGAATAGGCTGTTCTGAAATACCATGATAACATGGAGCATGAAAGCACCCATGTTCAGAGCAGGAGGGCCAACTTCATGCATTCAAGTGTGCTGAAAACGCACCTTTCAATTCTTAGTGCAGTGAATAGAATCATTAAGGTTGGAAAGACCAATAAGATCATCCAATGGGATCATCCATCTCCCACCAATACTGCTCACATCACTCAGTGCCACATCTGCACACTGAGCACCTCCAGGAATGGTGACCCCATCTCCCTGTGCAGCTGTGCCAATGAATCTTCTTGCCCGCTCATTCTCTCTACCTTTGTTTTATGAACATCCTTCCTGGTGCCTTCCTGGCTGTAGCAATCCTCCCACAGAGCTGTGAGATGCTTTGGTGGAGCTCCACCAGGGCAGCTCCCCACAGCCTGAATTCAAGTCAGCTGCAAGTCCAGCACCTGTAAGATATCAACAGGACCATTTCTGGTCCTTGCTTTTCAACAGCGACCTTTTGTTTTCCCCTCCATCAGGCTGAACAAAAGACATGCTTTCTCTCATGCTATCCATCAACCTCTGATGATTTTTCCCCAGCTCAAGATGTACTCGCTGAGGAATTTGGAGTTAATGGACCCAGATGTGATGCTGTTGCTAAGAAACCTTGGGTTGCCTCTGTAGCATCCTTGTGCAGTTCTGCAGGTGCCTCCCCAATGGGGCTGCTCCTTGTCCAGAGGAGGGTGTGCTTGCATTTCTCATAACTGGGGGATGTTAGATAGAGACAGAAGGGTGATTGAAAAACATAACCCATCCGTTTCACACCAATATCCCATAGCTTTCTTGTTGCCATGGCAAACATGGAAAGGAATTCCTAGGCAGCCCTTCAGGTGAGGCAATGCTGCCTGCAGGGGGGAAGCAGAAAAAAAGCCTGGGGCTGTTTTCTGTCTTGTGGGGTGAAACCTGAGGTTTCTGCTGCAGGGATTCTATTGAGACAGCACTAAGAGACAGCTGGGCCTTGCAGACATCAGGTTTGCAGAGAGGGAGCTTGGGAACCCTCAGGGACCTTGAGAGCCTCCGTTGGACCCTTAGGGACCTCCAGAGACATTAAGGGGTGTTTTCTGACCCTGCCATGCTCTGGGCGTGCTGTTTGATGCTGGATAAGAGTCATGTCCCTAATTCTTTCTTTATGTGCCTGAAGTCCACCCAGGACACCAGAGTTCCTCCGGTGGGAGCAGAGGTGGCTTCTATGAAGCAGGACATGATTGGGAAGTTGTCTCATGTTTGCACAAGTCTGAGCATATGATATTTTACTTACACTGATATTGAATTCCAGCCAGCTTGATGCTGATCTCACCCTGACTTTATATATACACAGTTGGTCCCAGCTCAGCCTCTGCATCTTCTAAGAACTGTCTACATACAGCACCAACATGGTTTTACAGAGCTGTGTTATCATTTTTCTCTCCTCCTCTGTCTTTTTGTCCATAATTAACAGGGACAGTCTGTCAATCAGTTGTCAGAGTGGAATGCTTTCCCTTCATCCATCACAACGCCTGTGCCAAAGGAAATGCTTGTTCCCTTAGGCAGCTGCCAGGGGAGAGCACGCAGTGATGGGCTGAGCTGTTAATAGGGGGGCAAATTAACTTTTAATGCTTGTGTTGTTGTTTAAGCACATTCAGGGGTCTCAGGAAGATGAAAGGCCCTCAGAAACTGTAAGTCATCCCTACTGCCAACTTAAGGATGTTCTTGCACAGGGAAAGACATCCTCAAAAGTCAGATGCCAAAATGCCACCAGTGCTCCAAGATTTGGGATCCAAAGAACCACAGGCATGTCTGAGAATGAAATAAACCTCAACACCCACTTTCCTCCTGCTGACAGTTATCCTCTCGTCCTTTATAAAACTTTAATTTCATTGCTTTGCCAAACAATCTTGCTGCAAATGCTACAGAAGAAAGCGAGGGAGGGAGGCTAATGCAATGTATGTTCTCCCTGTCTACTGGGGTGTTTGGTTTTCTCCCGCTTTCTGATTGCTAAAATAAATGCCACCAGTGAATGTTTACCAATGCAATGTTTGTAATCTGGATATAAAATGGGAAGGTTGGCTGTGATGTCAAGGTCAAAGCTAAGGCACTAGAGCCAGAAAGCAAGGAAAATGATGCCTCCTGCTGTTAGAAGAGTTTGGAAAGGTTATTTTCACACTGGTTATCATAGAATCATTAAGGTTGGAAAAGACTTCTAAGATCATCCAGTCCAACCATCCATTTACTACCAACATTGCCCGCCAATTCATGTCCCCAAGTGCCACATCTCTTGAACACCTACAGGGTTGGTGACTCCACCACCTCCTTGGGCAGCCCATTCTGGTGCCTGAACACTCTTTTGGAGAATAATTCTTTCCAAACATCCAACCTGAACTTTCTCTGGCACAACTTGAGGTCATCCCCTCCATCAAAATAACAAAAAATGCACTTAAACATTTCCAAGAGGCTTTTCCACGTGAAGAAAAGTTACAAGGTGCTGAAAAATCCCACTGGCTCCAACAGGGGTAGAAGCACCTTAGCAGAAACATGAAGAAAATCTAATAAACAGAAAATAATGAGTCCAAATGGGAGTAGCGTTTGAATACCGTGTAATTAGTACTGAATGCTCCACTTGTTCTTTTTGCTGGGGATGTCATCATTTTGACAAATGATTGCGCTGGGGTAGGATGGAAACAACACCACTGAAAAGAAAGTGCCCATGAAATCCTGCTGAAATGCTGTGTGGAACAGGAGAGGAGGATGTGCTCAAACATCATTGAGAGACATTTGTTTTCTTAATGATACTTCACTATGAATACAGCTTTCAAAAGCATAGAGATCTTTCCAATCCAACCATTCTGTGTTTGTATGATTCCTCTTGCAAATCAACAAGGTTTTCCTTCACTTGCAGCTTGTATTTCCCATTTATCTGTGAGATGATGAAATCCCATTTTCTGGAAAGTTAAACCCATCACATTTTATGAATGCTTGGAAGAAGGCTGAGTGCATTGCTATGCCGGAGAAGCAGAAACATGAAAGATTTTCTAGGACTGCCGCTTGAGTTACTTGGTTTAACTACATGGAAATCCACCCGAGCTGAGCTTGAAGCATGCAGACACAGTTGATCACAGGATAATATTCTGTACAGAGAATACTCTCTTGCTAGGTTTTATAGACACAGTTGACAGAAAGAATAAGCTTAAATACTGCCCTGAAAAAAACATGCTTTATTTTGAGAGGATTTTATTCAGTTCTCTGCCAATGAAAACGAATGACACTGGAGAAGGGTCTTCAATGCGAAGCTTTTGCTCCAAAGACATAATTGTGACAGGACTATTAAATAATAAATATGGTCTCATTTTAGCTTTGATTGCATGAAAATACTTCTAGACAGTTATTTTTACTCCATATAAATAGATCTGGTGATATTTGATGCAATGGTTTGGTGGGTACCAGTCAGAATTAGGCAGCAATTGACACAATAATGTCAAGACTGCATCAATTACGAGGAAGGCCAAACATTTGATGTTTGATATATGTTTTTAATGTAGAAAAAGAGTCCTATCTCCACCAATGAAACACAGTCCTATTGCTTCTGCTCATCGGAGGTTATGGGTCTGGGATGCAAAGGAAATGCAGCAGTACAATTAAGAAGGCAGGAGCTGATGGTGTGTGGCTCTGCCGGCAGGATCAGTGCAAATATAGCATCTGGTGTGATCCTTGGTGTCACCTTTATCTGTTCAGGAGCCGCATTGCCCTCCTGGTTGTCTCAGACAGTTGGTTTTGTGTGAGCGCGATAAAACGTGACCCCGTGATCCGCTGTGCTCAGCTGTGCTTTATCAACCTGTGCGCTTCCTCTGCCTGAACGCTGGTTTTTCATAACACTGTGTCAACCTTGGGCTTCTCTTTTTTAAGGATAGAATTGCTAAACCCAGCATTTTGTTCCTGTTGCATCTTAAGGTTTTAAGCAGCTCGAGGAATCCTCTAAGGAAATTTAAATACCTGCTTTGACTGTTATCTTCTATCCCCTTTTCTTTTTTACAGCTATGAACAATTGGTTTTCATAGTGAGGTTTGCAGTTGCCATTTTTCATGACCTTATTGCAAATGTAGTAACTGGTGGCATTTCTGTATTGGGCAAATCCTAATCTAGCAATTGGCAACCATGCCCATGGCAGGGGGTTGGAACTGGATGATCTTTAAGGTCCCTTCCAAACTAAGCCATTCTACGTGAAATGCAAACTTTATAGATCTTTATTTTAAGTTTTTGAACCCTCCAGCTTAGAGATGGGCATTTTTAGGTAAAATCTCAAAAATATCAGCAAAAAACCAAACAAACTAGATTTCCCTTTTATTTTTTTATGTCTCTTATTTTTTAAGCTGCTCTCGGGATTCCTGGTGTCCTTCTCTGATTCTTGCTACCCCAGTGGATTGGCAAGACAATGCTCATTAGTCTCTCAACACTCACAAAGGCATGCAGCTCTGCTTCACTCTCTTCCAGCTGTTTGGTGGGAAACAAATCAAGTCCATTTGTCTTCTAACAATTTTGTTTTATTCAAAAACTCAGAAGAGCCTGCGATTTATTAAATTCCCCTCAGGATGTGTTTTCTTCCACCTTTGACACCAAGGAGATGGAGTATCCTGTTTACGCCAGGAGCTGCTTGTTAAAACAGAACAATTCATGATTTGGAGTTGAATAGCAGGGAAATAGCCAAGCAAGTCCCTCACCCGTGGTGGCATCTTTGTTCTTTACGGTATTTCTCTCGGCTACAACCCTCATGTTTATGGATGAGAAACCAGAGCACAAAAGTTGACCCTTCCAAGATCATGAGGCTTTGGTGACCCATCCAAGATCATGGGGTTTAGGTGGCTCATCCAAGGTCATGGGGTTTTATTGACCTATCCAAGATCTCAGAGTCAATTTTGGGCAAAGTGAGTGCCAGACCTCCCTTGGGCTGCCCACTTCAGTACTTGCACATATGGGCTTTGCTCGCTGGGGTCAGCTCAGAGCAACTGGATATCTGGCCCATGTTGCTGTGTTGGCTCACGTAATTTTGGTTGTTCACTTCCTTTTTGTCTAAATAAAGCAGCTATTGTTTATGAAATATAATATTTGCACAATTAGCAAAGGAGATGACAAATGATTACCCATAGAAACACGAGAGCAGCAGCTGTGGGTCTTGTCTGATCTGGGGAGGGATTTTCATTTCTTGGCAAATTTGAAATGAATTTGTCTTGCAGAAGTTAGATTTAATACTGTAAATCTATTGTGCCTCCCAGTCTGACATTGTTCCTGGAGAGGCAGATTGTGGCTCCTCAGGGATTAAGGCATCTCACATATCTCTGAGAACAACAATAGTTGTTGGCCAAAGTTTGGTGGGGTCCAGTTTGCTGGAGGAGTTATGGGTTCCTTCCATTCAGCATATCACAAAGCAGCAAGAATCCACCTCTGGCTGCTTTGTTCCAACCTCTGACTTGGTCTCACTGTCCTACACATACACAAAGCAAAGTTTATTTGCATTTTTGTTCTTTCCTTTGGGGCAAGTGGCGGTGTTATTTATTAGGGTAGCTAATAGAGCCCAGAGAGGGAAAGGCAAACTTTCAGGCACTGGAAGCACTTCTGCTCTCCAATATTCATGGCTCTAGCAAGACTGTTGCCAGAATAGAAATATATTGCTCATTTTCTACGTGACCCCTGGCAGTATTTTAGCTCGAGTGCACACTGAGCTTTTTAATTCTTAAGAATTTGGCCAAATGCTGGTAAACACTTCAGCTCACTCTCTGTGGAGCCAGGCTCATAGAATTTAGAGCTGAAGAAACTGAGGCAAAGCGAGGTGCTTTCATAGAATCCTTCAAGCTGGAAGGGACAGTGTGGGCACAAATAAAGGAAAGGTCAATTTTTGAGTGTGCCCAAACTTCTGCATGTGGCCTTTTTCTCTCTAAGGAGAGCATGGACATCTGTTCTTGCATCATGGTTCCAAAATTCTGATTCTCTTTCTGCTTCTTACTAGAATATATGACTTTTCAGTACAGTAGGATATATGGCTTTTCAATACACTAGGATATATGGCTTTTCAATGTAGAAGCAACGTCATGCAAAATTGCATAAGTTGTTGTCAGATTACTGCATTCAAAATACATGTATATATTTACAGCCAGCTAAAAAATTGAGGTTCTAATGGAGATAGTTAAAAATCCAACCTCGAATAGAAACTCCTGGGGCATTAAAATAAAATATTAATAGAATAAAGGTCTCAATAAAATGCTGATCACTAAAGAGCTTTCACAACCCCACAAAGCTCCACTTCTCGATGTCGTTTTTCATTTCCAAAAAGGTCAGGTTGGTAAGGAGAAGCTAATAAGCTGAAAAAAATGACCAGCTTCATTTCTGGGCTTGTTTTGCTCAGGAACTGCAGGGCCATTTATTGGTCTGATGGCTTTCTTCTGCATCTGGGAAGCTATGAGTGCAGCTCTTTGCCAGTTACATACAAAGCGTTTACAGCCCAAAGAGGCCAGCTCATTAGTAATTACTGTAATGAGTTCTTCTCAGTGTTTCTCTGAAAGGTGATTGAGCCCCTAATGTAGACACCAGATATTTTTCCTTCAGTTAATGGTGTGGTAAATTATTCCTGCGAGGGGCTCATTGAATGGCTTCTTTGAAACAAGTTAAAGACTACAAAGGAAAGGAAAAGCTGTTGGTCTCTTCATACCAGTTACAGGAGACAATATTTACAGAGTGTTTCAGCTCTAGATGTTTCTGCAGAGTGTGAAATGTTTGGTCAAATAAATGGCAATATCACCAATGTGTGGTTGCTGCAACGTGTATTTCCCATCTACCATAATATTGGGTAGATCAGCCAAAGGAGAGTGAGCTCATTTGGGCTCCTTTGGGTTTCTTTGGGCTTGGTTTGCACAGATGGAGCTTTTGCCTTGAGATCCTGGTGGCCGTGGGCCTTGCAGGTATCATTGTGTGTGCTCACCCATTGCTATACTGGCAATGGAGAAGTGGTAACACTCATCATGAGCTTGGCTTTTGCCAAGGGAGATTTCTTCCTCTACCAAGTGAATAAACTCATTGATGTGTACAAATGCAATTAGCAAACGCTGCAGTCGAAATGCTTCCTAATCAGAATCATTAATCAGCTGTCCCGGACAACCACAGTAACGTGGCTATGGGACATGGTTTAGTGGGCAGGTTTGGTGGTAGATGGATGGTTGGATGAGATGATCCTAGAGGTCTTTTCCAACCTTTATGATTCTGTTATATGTAAGGACAGGTGTTATTTATGTCTTACGTCCCAAAGCTGGGATGCATAATATGGGATGAAGAGCTTCTGCTAAAAGTAGCTGCTTGCTTCAGGGACCTGTGTCTGTAATTGGTATGGCTGCATACAAAAAGTGGGGAGAGATGGTACAGGAAAGGCCTGAAGTGCCTCAAATACCTTTGCCTCTCTGCAAAAACAAACCCTGTAGATGATGTTTGAGAAGCTGTTTTGTAATATTAGGCTTGAATGAATTGCACAGTTTGCCCACACACGTCATTGCCTTTTGCTGGGTTCTCAGAACCACTCATTGGAGATGAACTTTCCCTGGCAACCCCACACACTGAAGACTGCTCTGTGCTCAGCTGGGATGGATTTTCCAAGGGTCAGTGCACTCAGTGTGGCTTTTTGGCTTTTCTCTCCATGGAATCACATCTCCAGCCATGGTGATGAGCACTGACAGCCTGCAGGAGAGCCCAGCTTGGACATTGTCTTGAATCAGCCGATGAGCTCAGGAATTCTTCCACTCTGCCCCATGTTAAAATTATTATGGTGTACGTCGACTTCCATTTAGTCAATCCTGTGAGCAGGAATTAAATTTAGACACTGCTGGCTTTTATCTGTCACTCTGAGGATATATTATCTACAGTTTGTTTTGCACTCATCTGGGCAGTAGCTGGAGGGTATAAAATGGCATCTTATGGAGCTGTTTCACTGCTCTTCCTTGAAGCCATGAGCTTATGTATATGCATATATTTCTCCCCCATCTCTGGCAACAAGCAATTTCCTTACTCCCTTGCACATCCTTTGCTCTCTGGGGATTCCTGCCCAGAAGTGCTCAGCTAAAAAACCCCCTGACTTTACAGCAGCACCCCAGAAACAGATCCTTTCATATTGTAGATGATGTCAAAGAAGTAATGGAAAACTGTGATGGTTTCTTTGTCTCTTGAGATGGATTTTTGCAGAGAGGAAAGTTTGAAATTGGAATTGGAAAAGCTGGAAGCTCTGCTAGCTGTAACTTTGACTTAGCTGGTTGTCTTGCTCGCAGCGTTACTGATGTGCTATCAAGATGAAGCCACAAGCACTGATAAAAAGAGGCAAAATTGACTTTTCCTTCTTTCTTGAAGGCACAAACAAGTATCTTTAAAACTGAACAGAACATACCCATGCTTATAAGGTCCATAATCAAAACATTTTACATCCTAAGTTACATATTTGCAAAGGAACTGCCTGGTTTGACACTGCTCAGCAGAGATGTTTAAGATTTCCTGTTGTTTTGGAAGGTTTTCCACTCTAGTTTTCCCACTTACATCTTGTGTGTGCACAAGGCAGGATGTTGCTCTTGATTTAAATGAAGAATATCAGATATCTCTGTTTGTGACCAGGCTGTGACATTAGACACTCAGTTTGGGCGTTCTTTGTTTTTACTTTGGTGGTCAGAGATTCAGAAGATCCCAACTGCTTTATTTTCAATGCATTTTTCCATCGTCTGTATGGAAAATGCTTTGTTTCACTAACCAGAGTTTAAACATAGCACTATACTGACCTTCCCAAAGTGTAAAACAGGAAATAATGAAGAATGTGGAGCAGTTGCTTCAAACCAGAAGGTTAAAGTAGCTTAGGATAATACAATTCAACCTCTTGTTTCCAGTAGAGTGAAAAAAAAAGTCTTTGCTAATCTTTGCTACCCTGAATGCTGTGATAAGATAATCTTTGGACAGAACCAGGTTGAGTGTATTTCAGTTGCCTGGTGTTCTTGAGATCAGTTTGTCAAGGTGTCCTAAATAACACATTGCCTTGCTGACAGCAGCTGGAGCAGAGCAGGGGCTGCAATACGTGCTGCATGTGTCAGCAATGCATTGCTGGGAGCCACAACCTCATCAAGGGCTTTCATTGCAGAAGGGGAATACTCTGAAGAATTATTTGTGCCTCATTTATCTAATGAGTCTAGAGAATAGACTCACAACTGTAAAGGTTTAAAAGCAAACTGCATCACAAACTGAACAGGCTTGTCTCTCAGCCTAAACTTCTGCTTAGGTTTTATGAATGCTAATATCAGATGAATTTAGGAAATGTCTCATTAATTTATGTGCAGTGAACTCTTTTGTGCCACCATGTTCAAGCATATCTTGTTCCCATCCAGGACGTTTCATACAATCACACAGTTAGGTTGGAAGGGACCTTAAAGACCATCTAGTCCCAACCCTCTGCCATGGGCTGGGTGGCCAACCATTAGATGAGGCTTCATTCCCTTTCTGCTCTCCTCTGTCTCCCCAGCTGTGGAGTCGCTGCACTCCTTGAACGACCAGATCTCCCATTTTATTGTGAACAAGTCAAAAACTCTGGATGAAGACGAAGATGCTTTTCTGCCCAGCGAGAAGGAATCTCTGAAGAGTGCCATGATGCTGATGAGGCACCTCTTAATGGATGCACAGGTACGAAAGCAATGCATCCACATCTGTTACCATACAAGAAAGGCACGTTTCACAGACCTAGAGGCAAATAGTTCATTTTTAGGGGTGCTTTTAGCAGTGCAAAATGTTAGTCCCTGACACTTGTTTATAACTCACATGAGCTTCCAAAGTGCACAGCTGGGGCAAGGCCATCTCAGTACAGAGAAGGGCTTTTGATGTGTTAGATTTATCAAGGAATCACAAAATCATTAAGGCTGGAAAAGACCTCTGAGATCATCTAGTCCAACTGTCCACCTACCACCAATAGTGCCCACTCAAGCATAACCCAAACGCAACACCATTTAGGGCTGGGGATTGATATACCCCTGGATGGGAACCCAGCATCATCTGTAGTAAAAGAAAATCATTTTGGCACTAAGCATCTGTGCTGATGCCACATTTGGAAGTGCTAGACACACAGCTGAGCTGCTGGTTTAATTTGCCTCCAAAATGTCAGTTAAAAGTCATGAAATCCTGTGCAGATGTTGCTTTGTGCTTTATGTTATTTTATTTCTTTTTCTAATGGAATATCTGGTCAGTATTGCCCCTATTACAGCTTGTGTCTATCACCTCCCATTAGAAGTCCAACAAGGAGGGAATTACTCCTGTAAGGATTAGCTGTGCTGTATGCAAAGTTATCATACCCAGGTTTTTTCCTGGTCACTTTTCCATGCTAAGTTTGCCATTGTGGGTGTCAGCCCAGGTCAGTGTCGATAGCATCACTACTAATCTGATGGTCCCCGGGGTTTGTTTTCCTCCAAAGTCACGTTTTCATGTCTTGTTCCTATATTCTCTCAGGTGGAGTCTGGTGCTTATCTTATGTGGTTTTTTTTTCTCACTTTCAAAGACCTTCAGTTCTAATTGCTTTAGCTAATAGAGTTTTGTTGCATGCAAGAAGCGAGCTGGGAATCCCTGGTGTTGGTAACAAACTCTGGGTTGCAAATGGAGAGATGTGCTGACGGTTTAAAGGTGGTCGGTGCTCACAATCCAGTGGGAAAGATGGGCAAGGGAGCCAATTGCTCCCCAAAAACAGCCAGAGATGCCACCCTAGAAGACATCCATTGCCAGCCATGGTGCTCACCTTGCTTCTGTATGTCTTTAGCCAAGGACAGTGAAGGAGGAGAAGGGTTAAACTGAGCCTTAGGGTTCTGCACACTCCCCATGCTGCAGGTAGCAATACCTCTGGGGAGTCAGGTGTGAGAGCTGGGGGGGTGCTGACAGGCATCTGCAAGCCGCAGATGGAATAAAAATGGGGCAGAATGGAAGAATTCCTTACATGGGAATTCTTTTTTTAGCACCTGAGAATTACTTTACTACTTATTGGCTGTCCTGAATGCATATTAAGTGCTGCTTGAGCGACTGATGAAGGAAATGCCAACAGCAGAGGAAAATGTCAAGAATATGGTGCCTTTCCTAACCCACCTGGACACAGCTCCGTGTTCCTTTGGGGCCCATTGCTATCACCAGAAAGCAGAGCTCTGAGCTGACCTGCTCCCCATGTGGAGCTGTGGGCCATGATGGAGAAGCAGGATGCTATGATGGAGCTCCAAGCCACCATCACAGAATCATTAAGGTTGGAAGAGACCTCCAAGCCCAACACTCTAACCCAATCTATCACCTCCCTCAGTGCCACATCTCCATATTGAACACCACTAAGGATGGTGACCCCTCCATCTCCCTGGGCAGCCAGTACATCACCACTCTTCTAGAGAAATGTTCCCAAATATCCAACCTGAACATCCTCTGGCACAACTTAAGGCTGTTATCTCTCATTCTATCAAATGGGACATTACTTTGAAGGTAATCCTTTTGCTGTCAACAGGAGCAGCGTGGCATGTTGCCCATGGATGTGCAGTGGGTGCTGACCAAGACGTGGCTGTCAATATGCTGAGAGGTTCCCTTGTCAGCATTAAACAGTATCCAGGGACAGGTAATAAGCTCTGTAGAAGCTGCCAGCTCTGATTCTGCCCATGGAAGACAGAAATTTAATGAAAGCCATTGCAATCTGCAGGGATCTCTTGACCCCGGAGGTCTCCATCCATCTAAAGTAGGGTTTTCTCATCATGAAAATAGCCCATGGCAGGGATTGCTCGCTGCCAGCCGAGGAGTATCACCCTCCCTCAGAGAGACTGCTGGAGCTTTGCCTTCAGATTGCTCATTTCTCTTGTTTGTGTGGGATTTTGGCAGCATCAGCCTGGAGGTGACATGGCATTGCGTTCCCTCGGCAGCACTCAGCATGCAGCCTGCACAGAGGGCATGAGAGGGGAGAAATCCAAAGGGAGGGTGGAGGGAAATGGAAATGAAGGTAGCAGCATAATGTGAACTAAAAGCTGTGCTTGGATAATGCCGGTGCTCAAAAGCAGCTTGTGAGAAAAGGTGCACTTATGCTGTACAGCATGTCCCATCCTCTGCATAGTATAAGGATGAATAAGCAATTTCATTTCTGCCAGCCGGCTCCACGCAGGATGCTATCACATGGGTATGGCCTTCTATGACAGATTGTCACTGCTGTCAATCACTTCTGACAGTCCTATTATGCCTGGAAAGGATGTTTGCTCTGTGCATGGTGTTTTATGATCCTCAGAGGTGGAATTTTATAGCCGAGCAGTGGTTTTTTTTTGCCTTCAGTGTTTCCCTCAGTAGGATTTATTGCTTCTGAGAGACACGCGAATAGAATCCATTGTACCTCCCAACTTTAAATCCTCCTCCAGCTTTGCCTGCGTTAGTTCTCATTTCTTTTACTTTCTGTTTTTAATTGCTATTGTGAAAGATGTGCCCAGCATGGAGCAGAAGGTACACAGCAGCTCATGGCTGTGTCACAGACATCAGACCTAATCTAGCATTTTGCTGGAGCAATTAATCCAATGAACGTCAGGAAGATGCATCCAGGCACTGACATTAACCTAGAGTAGGTTAATGATCTCCCCTATTCAATTCCCAGATGCCTGACCCCAAAAGCCAGGCTTTCAGGAAGTTCTGAGCATTGAGCTATTTCCATAAAGAGTTGAACTGACTTCAAGTGGGTTTTAAGCTCTTTGGGAGAAATACCATCTTTCCACTTGTTTCCTTTCACATCAGCGCGTGATTATCATCAGGGCCCACTTAGGCTCTTTTACAGGAGGAATAAATAGTCATAGAGCTGATCTCTCAATTTGGACAGGACTTTTCAGATGCGTACATACCATGAATGATGAGGTGAGATAGGATTAGCCTAGCACAGAGCAGCTGGCTTAGATTTAATTGGATTTCAGGCATGGACTGGGCATGATTCAACAAGCATGAGGATGTTGAGATATCTGACTGCATCCCTGCTGAGCGGTTCATTGCTTTCTTAGGCAGAGACGGAGGTTGTAATAGCAGAAGTTGTCAACAAAATAGAACGGATGTTGTTATAGGGTGAAAACCAGTTTAATTTGCAGTTGGAAGGTGTTTTTTTGTTGTTGTTGTTTAATACCTAACGTTTGAATGAAATGCCTCAGCTTTCAGTAACTTAAGGGAGAAAGCTTTAGCAAGAGTTAACTGTAGAATGGTTTGGGTTGGAAGGGACCTTTAAGATCATGTATTTCCATCCCCCTCCTATAGGCAGGGAAACCAGGTTGCTCACAGCCCCCTCCAACCTGGCCTTGAGTGCTTCTAGGGAGGGGGCACTGATCTGTAGATAGAGCTGGAAGCTGATGTTGGTTTGGGTGGAGGATCTCACTTTATTTCCCTTTGGAGCCACCACCACGAGCCCGTTAGTCTTGACACTGGGGTCCCATAATGTAAATCATTTAAGGTGAGAGGAAATACTTCAGAGGGAAAACCTCCTTGGTATGACCGGCTTCTAACCATTCAATATCCCACCAGCTGTTTGCTTTTAATATTGCCCTCTGTTTTCTCTTCTCCCCCAGAAAATTAAACACAATTTCTTGAGCTCTCTTCAATTACATTCTTTTCTTCAGCAGTCTGTCATCTTTTCGAGACAGACTGTTGTAGACAGAGAGATGGTAGTTATAGACCACGCAGGCTGACTAGCAGTAGTTCCATTGCATCAACTGACCTTTAAAAACAGTTCTCATTTTCTACAGAGACCTGTTGTACAAAACCAACTGTGTTGTTGCAATATTTTGCTTGCTAGTTAAATGCTTTCCACCATCTGCTCTTCAGGCTCGTAGCAGCCCAAGCTTTAGGAACAAAACACTGTGACCTTTACTTTCATATGAGTGGGCTGTATTAGTATCTACAGGAAGAAGAAAAGAAGGGAGGATTTGCTCTTTCTTTCAATAAACTTGAATTGTTTGATTTCTGAAGGCATCCTTGCCACACTGATGTGTTTTGGGGGATGCAGAAGTAGATACAGCAGTTATTCTCCTTTATGGATTAATATAAAACATGATTTTTAAGCCACATGGCAGCATTCACAGTTTGTAAACTGGTTTGGCTTGGAAAACAGCATTGGATAAAACCAGGATAAGGGAAAGCCTGAAAAACAAACCTGCTGTTCCCTGTGTAGTGCTTTTTAAATTAATCTTGTCATCCCATTTCCATAAGCAGAAATCTTCTGAGCCTCTTCCAAGGCAGCAGCCCATCTTCTAATGATCCTGCTTGGGCTAGTCAGGAAGGGAGCACAAAGGACTCCACATCTATTGAAGGAGAAGATAAAACGTGGCATCTAGCAAGCTTCATCAAGGCTCCTGTTGTCTCTAATGGCATCATTAGCATGTGTTACATGAGCCCAGGCCATGATGCCTTTCCCTAAACGTGTGCCTGCCAACCTGCTCCCTCTTTTCATGATCTGGGAGAGGGAAAAATGATTTGTAGGCTGCCTCTGTTAGTTCAATCTATTAGGGGAATGATGTGCTGTATAATGAAGGGAGATCAAAAGTAGCCTTAAAATAGTGGATGTGTGGAAATGCGGATGCTGCTGCCTTTACCAACACAACTCTGCACATCATTAGCTACCCACAAATGGTGAGACTTGATGGGAGCCCTGGTCCCTTTGAACACCACACCTTGGCTTCCCTTATTATTCATGACTTGTTTTTAACTGCCTGTAGTTTATTGATTCCCAAAGGACTGGTGTTTTAAGGCTGATTTTCTCTGTCCTTCCATTGTAGGGAAGGGATTTGCCCAAATGTATGATCCTATCTATTTAGCTGGGGTTTAAAACAGAGACAGAGATGGGGTTATCTCAGGACCCGATGCGTGGCTGAAGTCAAAAGCTCTGTATGGTTCACACTGACCTGGAGTAAAAAGACTTTTGGCATCTGTTAAATCCTTATCCACACCAAGCACGAGTGTCTGCATCATGGAGAGAATGTAAACTCAGCTGTTCCGCCATGCACAGCATTGCCATGCTGCTGCTTGCCTCGCTGTGTCTCAGTTTGTTTCTTGTTCTCAATACATTTTGCTCCAGTGCTGCAGTGTGTACAAACAGGGGAGGAATCTTTAAAAGCCTGTCTTTGATTTTTCCAGTGAGATGCAATAATGGAAAATAGCAGAGAGAAGTTGGTTTTGTTGCAAAGGGACTCGGAAGCAAAGAATGGCCGGTGACAGTGTGATCTCATCCAGCTATTAACTCTTCTCTTTCTGCATGTCTGTGCTGTGAATTGGGCACAGATTTATTTCTTTGACATTTGGGTAAGCTCCCGCTGAGGTTTCTGCTTGGGACTGCAAGGCAGGGATTTGGCTTTCATTTTCTACTTGCACTCTCCGTGTTATTGCTTTGCAATGGATGGATTCTCTCGTCTGCAATTACTGCAAGAAAATATTTGTATCGCTGGGTAACAGTACTGAAAAGCAATATTACATTTGCCATCACCCAAGCTCTGTAAGGCCAGAGCTGTTAGAAATGCATTCAGTAAAAGACGCTTCAGTGCCGTGACATTGGGCTGGCTCTGATCTCCTTCCCTCTCTCCTATTTTGCTCTCCTTTGGTACTGGAAAATGCTCATTATTTGGTGTTAGGTTTGATATTGCTGGATTGAAAACTCAGAGCTGCTTTCAATATTTCCTGCCCTAAAAAAGTAAAAGACTTTCTTCCCATCTCCCCAAAACAACCAGAAAATAAAACCCCACTGCAAACCCCCTTCTGCAATCAGGAAGAAATAACCTCATGTTTTAAGGGCACAGAAGTGAGATCCTCATCGGGTCTCTTGTTCAATTAATTGCTAATAAATTAATATTGACCTCCACGTTTTTGTTGCTCTGTGGAGGTCATGCCAGGAGAGGGATCGAAGCTGGATGTTGTGTAGCAACCCAGCGCCATGCTTCAGTGAGGCAAATATACGTGTGTATGTCCATAAAGGAGTAGAGCACATGAGAACCATGGAGATGTGGCACTGAGGGTCATGGTTAGTGGACATGGTGGAATAGGTTGGGGTTGCACTTGATCTTGGAGGACTTTCCCCACCTTAATGGTTCAGTGATTCTGCTCCTGCAGGCTGCAGGTGTTGCAAATCAAGCTCTTGCCCAGGTAACCCCAAATCCCAGCTTACCCACCACCTTCACTCACTGATTGCTCTCCCACCTCTGGCCCAAGGCAGAGCCTTTCAACCACGGAGATGTGTTAAACACAGAAAGAAAGATGATGGCAATTTTATGTGACTTGCAACTGATGTATATTCATGATCTGGGGAGTGCATGCATGAGTGTGTGTGTAAAACCTCTGCAAGCTTTAATTAGAGTTCATGAGAGATAAATGAAAAGTATCCTCACAAATGTGGAAGGAGCAATTAAGAAGGCTGGAGTGTAACTGCAATCGCAGCGGTTTATCAGCAATGCAGATTTCCAGCTAATAAGCAGTGAGAACACAAATTGTGCAAGAAACAAATGAAACAGAAAATCCTGCCTGGCTTCCCAGCCCATGCTCTGTGTTCTGAATGAGGTAAGGAAAGGAAAACTTGAGAAAATGTGTTTGATTCTCTGCAGGCACAAGAAGCCTGTAGGAAGGTGCAGATAAGAGGGGGGCAGCATGCGGCGATAAGGCGCCTTATCTACCTTGAGATGTGTGCTGATGGAAAGGAGGCTGCAGGGCTGCTAGCATGCATGCTGAAGGGGTCCTGCAATGCCCTGTGCAAGCAGGAAGGTGGGATGGGTCCATTCCCTGCTTGGGGGCAATAACTCTGAGCCCAACATGCATGCACAGCAGCCAAGCTCCGCGCTTGTGTCTCCCAGAGGCTGATAAATATTTAATGGCTCTTTGAGATATAGCCTTTGTGTTCTTTCCCTGTGTATCAACAGCTGCTCTGAGGGATTGCTTAACAAAACATGAAGTTACTTCTTCAAATTTGTGCCTGGGATGCTGGATAGGAAGGTAATTTTGCGAGCAAAAACTCTCTTGATTCTTAGGAAATGCTAATAGAAGATATGGGTGTGGGTTTTTTTAAAGAGAATGCTTGCTATGGATACTAGAAAGAGGAAAAAATATTCAAAACATCCGTGGAAGTTCACCCTGGTGGCCGATTTTGTCCAGATGTTGCATCCCCTTCCAGCTTAACTCCTTCTGGGCCATAGACGAAGCTGCTCTGCAGTGAATTCACTCACCACACGTCGGCTCCGATCCCATTTGCACAGGGATTTGGCAAGCAAACAATGTAGATTTTCTCTGAGCTTGACTTTTTAGAGCAAGGGGAGGGGTTCTGTGGTTATAAGACCCCTTCATCACTGTTTTCCCCATTGGGATGAGGTGTCTTTGACCCCCTGTGTGAATTTAAGAGTGTCATTTAATTCCCATCTTCCTCATTTACCTGTGAGTTGGGAATAATTTTTGCCTACTTCTCAGTGTTAGCATGAGATTCTTCATTAATTAATGCGTGTAAAAGCACGGGGATCCTAGGGTGAGAAGTGCTTTAAAATATGCTGTTAATAATAAATATCAAGTAATGCACCTTGGTACCTCTTAGCAATAATTGGTGCTATCATTTCGGCCCAACTCTTCCACGAATTAAAAGGCTTTGAGCATTATTGGAACCGTGAATGGGGCTGGGACCAATTAACATCTAATTGTACGTCGGTTCATATATCTTTGCCTCTCCTGTAACGGGAGTGTCAGGAAAATCTCCATGGATTTTAATGGTGCAGTGTCAGAATTCAGCCCCAGACATGTTTGTGGGATTACTGCTGAATAGCCTGCGTTCTTCTGGTTGCTTGGTGATTAAGCTAAAGGCAAAGCTATGCTGGTTTAATATTAACGTAAGTGGAATTAGACACTCTTTTCGTGAGCTAAATGTTACATGAACATTTTCATTCTAAGCAAAACATGCATATATATATATATATATATATATATTTCTTTTCCAGTTGATATTTGAATTTAATTAACTCTGTTGTTGTAAGGTTGATAGTTGGTGACCTGCTCTTTCTGTTTAACCTCCTCTCTGGTGCACAGAGCCTGGATCTTATGGAAAATCCAATAATTTGCTGCTCGGTCACCCAGCTCAAGCTTGTTTTCAAGCAGAGAGCATTCACCCCCCTTAAAATGGAAGCTCTGGATGTATTTTCCATGTTAAAAAAAAAAATAAAAAAGAGAGAAAGGGAGGTATTACAAAGAGATTATCAATCTTTCAAAGATTGGCTGCTCTTTGCTGGCATACACAGTATTACCATATAACCTGGAATGAGAAGCAGGGCAGAGCAACCATGTCAATTAGTATCGTAGAATCATTAAGGCTGGAAAAGAACACAAAGGTCATCAAGCCCAATCATCAACCCAACCCCACCGTGCCCTCTAAACCATGTGATTCAACACCACAAATTAAGACCTTGCAAATTAATGCAGAACAAAGTCCCTTGAACAGAACAGATCCCTTCTGGCATGAGCACCTTCTAGTTGTTTGACCATGGGTCAAGATGAAATGATGAGTGACGGGGCCTTGGTGCTGAACCTCTCCATGCTGACACATTGCTTCTTGCATTGCTCTGCTGCTGCTTGTCTGTGATCTTGGGAGGGTTTGAATGGGGAAGAGGAGTTGGGGTGGTGTTTGGAGCACTTAGTGTGATTTCTTGCTGCCATTCCCTAACATGCAGAAAGCAGCAGTGGAGCAGTACCCCTACACAAGTGGCTGGTGATGTATATGCAAGCCCAGGGGCTGTCTTTCTTGTTTCTTCTTAAAATACTACTTTGCACACTGCTCAGGAATTAGTGGTTAATGCTTATTTATGCATGAGGAATCTCTGTAGAAGGGGCTTGAGGGAAAAAAGGATACATATATATGTATATATATATTCTATGTGAAAGCCAAAAAAAAAAAAAGGAAGGATTTCTTTATGAAATATCTTCTCAATCTCCCTTCTTTCTTGCAGCAGTTTAACAAGACATTTGCTCTAGGACTCTGCTATCTCTTACAGTATCCTAGCAGCTAGGTTAAGAGGTAGAAGCAAGCACAGATGTAAAAGGAGCAAACACAGAGTTCAGTAGCCTGAGGGATGTCAAGATCTCTTAATTTTCCGGCTTAAACAAAATAGATGCAAGCACAGAGCAGCTTTCCAAAGCCAGGGAGTGCTCCTGCTGACTCTGGGGCAGATTCTGCCTCACTTTCAAGCGTGCCCTCCCTTCTCTATCTCTGGACTGCCAGAGGCTGAGTGCTCATCACCTCTATTTGCCTTCCTTCTACTTGGAGGAACTCAGAATTGCCACATGATGTGCAGCCTTGCTTAGCAGTCCCCAATGGCTCTCTATTCCCTTCCAAACGAAGCCAGTCTCTGTTACTTTTGGCATATTGACATAAGAAGATCTGCATCTTGGCTTCTCCTTCTCTCTCATTATCCATGCTTTTAGCAATCGTTGCTCATCTAAGGATTTGTACTTCCTTTTTTTTTTTTCTTTTTCAGCTGTCTGGTTTTGTCTTACATCACAAACGACCCAAATAAAATAATGAAAGCTGTCTTAATCTATTAATCCCCAGTTTGTACATTATTAATAACGAAGGCAGTGTAATTAGGCTGCAAAATGCACAGCAAGCACAACATTAAGATGTCCTTAAGTAACATCTGTGGCTTACGCTTGTCTTCTATTGGCAGACACCACCAAGATCTCACATGAAACCATCATTCACGCCTGACATTGCTTTTACAGAACACAGTGGCTTCATTTTTCCCCAATGCCTATTAAAAAGCAGCCCCCAGAAAAGGCATCAAATCATCACAAATGCTCAGCTCTATTTAAGTCATGCTTAAGGTGCAGATACTGCTCTCAGCTCTCATTGCTACCCAACTCTACCATGAATTAGAAGGCTTTGAGGAGGACTGGAACCATGATTGGGGTTGGGGCAAATTAACATGTAATTGTAATATGGTCATGCTTAAGGAGCAGATCATGCTCTTGGCATTGTTGGTCCTTCACTGAATACCTTTCTTGCACCCCTTGGTTAGGAAGCAGTGGCACAAATCCCTTTCCAGGAGGTGCTTTGCTGCTTGCCATACCCTTTCCCATTGCTGCTCACAGTCCATGGCAAACCCCTTTGGTCCCCATTGCTGCCAGTATGCCCCATCCTTACCCTCTGTGACAGCTTTGAAATCTGAAAGACCAGCAAAAGACCTTTGGAAGGAGAGGGACAGGTATATCAGCTGTATCAGCCTTTGGCAAGGACTGCAGCTCCATAGCAAAGTGCTTCAATGTTGTTCTGGGTTCACTCAGATGAAATCCTCCAAACATAGGTCAAAGCTGGGGGAGAGTTTCATAACTCTGCATCCCTCAGCACGCAAAGCTGTGTGTACACAAATGGTATCCGGTCTGAAACGGGATCTGAAGTGGTCCTCAGATTCATCCTGTATGTTTGGGAACATAAAGGAAGCAGTTCCTGTGATTACAGACTTCTTTAAACAGCCCTTATGAATAATACACTTGAGCTGCTGTAAGAAAGCTGCGGCAGTGATGCTGTTACTCATCTCAATGCACAGAGCTGAAGGCGTAATTATAATCTTTCTGCATGGCCGCTTGCTTCTGCCACAGCTGTGCTGGGTGGGAGCTGAGTGCTGCCTCAGCCCTGCTTCTGCTCCCTGCTTGGGATCCATTGGAGCCCCTTCTCTAACAATCAGAGTGAAGAGGTACTTGGAACATGCTTTGGTATCTTCCTCCCCTGATTCTCCTACTTGGTGCAGGGGTCCTAAATCAAAGTCATTGCTGCTCTGTAGGCATGCCATTCAACTGGCTTTTCTTTACAGGATTCCCTTTCTACCACACTGGTGTACCATTATGTTGGTTTGGCAGAAGGTAAATTGTTCCTGTAGGCTTGGTTTAAGCATATCCCAGTGTTTGGTGAAGAGCTGCAAGGAGGTGCTGCCTCATCCCTGCATACACCCAGGGTCAGTGAATGGGGCTCTGAGCACTGATGGAGCTGTGGGTGTCCCTGCTCAGTGCAGAGTTTGGACCTGATAAACTTGAGGGTCCCTTCCAACTCCAACCATTCTAAACCAGACTCAAAACCAGTCCTGCAGAAGAAACAAGCAGCCCTTGTTAGCAGATGCCGTAACAGATATGGTTTGGTATGTGTGCATATCTGAAATGAAAACCAAATAATGGATTTTAAAAGGATTTTAAGTAGTTTTTGAGTAGTGTTTACAGTGGGGTGTTATACAGAATAACTGTGGTCTCCCCACTCATCTTGTGGATGCAGCCCTGTCAGATCCAATATAATTAGCAAAACCTCAGTGCTGTGCTTACATTACTCATACAATCACTGGTGACTCTGCACAAACAAGAAGCCAGTCCTACAGCTGTATTGATGAGGCTGCTCTGCTGAAACATGGGAAAAAATGCAATGTTTGCAAAAGGGGCAGAGGAATTGATAGTGCAAGGGATTGTGTTGTGGCACCTTTGAGAGCAGCGCACGCAATGGAGAGTGAATAAAGACCTTATAAAAATACTTGGCAGCCACTCCGCTAAATCTTTCCAGGTATGAGTTTCTTATTTTAGTTGATTTACGAGTCTGAAAAAGAAGCAATCACTGTTAATCAAAATAACTCACTCCTACTCCGAGTGTGAAAGCTGAAGTTAGATGAAGGTCATAGAAGAGTGATGGTAAACTTGCTTGGAGCAGTGCATGGTCTGAGTTTATGAGGGAGTCCATTGAAGGGAGGAAATAGGTTCTGCAAATGATAATTGTTTTGTAAATGGATCTTTTTTCCCCCCCCAAAAGGTGAAGTTCATATCTACAGCAGATACACAGACATGATGTTCTTAAATATGCCTGAAGGGGTGATTTCCCAATCAGTTTTGGTAGTGAGAGACATTCAGGAGCTGAGAAGTGATGAGGTTCTGTAGGTGCTGATCTACCTTTTCTCACTAAGCCAGTGATGCTCCAGAGTCTTCTCCCTTGTGCATGTCTGAGCTCACCATCTTCTGCAGAAATCTGCATCTGGTTAGGTGGGTGACTTCCCTTGTCCTTTGGAGGAGCAGGGCTTCATTGCTTTGTCCCATGCCCTGCTTGGGTTGCTCCCACCGAAGGACACCAGTGGACACCTTGTTCAGTACTTTGCTACAGCCAAAGAAAGCAAAGCTGAACAGGCAGCAGCCCAAGAAACCTTCAGAATGCTTCTGTTAATGGCTCTGAATGAGTTCCATGTTATGCCTTGAAACTCCCTTTGATAGCTGAAATATTACTTGAATCCCACTTCGAAGTAAGAGGACAATATCTAAGTTCAAGCAAAACAATCCTCAATTGCCTGTAGTGGGCATTTTGCTGCCAAAACTACCAGTATTGCCAGCAGCATTTATGACTGAGAAACTACAACAGCTGTGTGTGGCACGTGGGTAATGCAGTGCGTGAGCAGAGCAGTGATGAAGGGATACCGAGTCCATCAGAAATGCTGTTTAAAACCAGGTGTTTTGTGGTCGATGGGGTTTGCCTCCTGTCCTCCTCCTATCCTCTGCCCCTCCACATCCATTTGGAATTTCTGAAGAGCATTTCTTTGTTTGCATAACCAGTAACACAGACACTCCCAGGGACTCAGCAAGCGCTCACCAAAAGCAAACTGCAGATCAGCTCCCAAATACTGGGGACCAAGCCAACATTATGGAAGCCGTAAGTTATAATATAAATAACACACACCTAAGTCAGCTCATGAATTAAGTTATATTTCCAAGATATCTCTCGCAGCAGCAGCCTACTAAGACAATATATTATGTGCTCAGAGGCAGCGTTTGCCTGATGCACTGAGAAGGGATAATTAAAAGGCTTCTCAAGTCCCCAGTGTGCCAGCAGCTGTGAGTCCATGTGAGCAGCAGCCCCAGGACCCATACATGTCCCTCCCACCAGGATGGAGCCCATTACACAGAATAAACCTGGAGGGGGAACAGCTTCTCTGTCCGGATGAATATGTAGAAGTAATCCTCTGGGAATCATGCAAAGAAGTGGTAGCAGGTGGCAGCTCTTCTTTTCACCCTCAAAGTGTGTGTTTAGAGGCAAAATGGAGGGGAGGAGCCAATTAGCGGGATTAGTGAACTTCAAGAGGCAGGTGCTGGCGTTCTAGCTAGGAAACTGCTGCTTCCTATTCAACAAGATGCAGGTGCTCGGTGTGCAGTGCTGGCTTTGGCCACCAAGTTTGGTTAATTATAGAAACAGAAGATGAAAAGAGGTAACACTTGATGGTGGCTTGCTTCTTAATGAGAGAAAGACCCATCGCACAGCGTTGAAACTCAATGAAGGTGGTATTTTCATAAGCAAGCAATTATGTGTGTTTTACATGGAAGCCATGCAAGTGGGGTGTTCTATGTGGTTCTGAATCACAGAGAGAGTGGTGAGGTGCTGGAACAGAGAGGCTGTGGATGCCCCATCCCTCAGCGTGTTCAAGACCAGGTTGAATGGAGACCTGGGCATCACTGTCTAGTACCAGATATGGAGGTTGGTGGTTGAAACTTAATGATCTCTGTGGTTCCTTCTAACTCAAGTGATTCTATGGTGGTGGGAGACTGTGTCTTGATTGTGTTGCTATGTGATGTAAGTGATAATGTAGCATCACAGAATGACAAAATGGGTTGGGCTGGAAGGGACCTTACAGCCCTTCTAGTCCCAACACCCTCCCATGGGCAGGGACCCACCAAACCAGACATAGAATCATAGAATGGTTTGGGTTGGAAAGGACCTTTAAGATCATCTAGTTCTAACTCCACTGCTCCGGGAAAAGACACCTTTGTGGCATAAAGTCTTTGGTTTTGAACAGAGAAATAGAATTCTCGACTTAAGCTCCCATATAAGATATAGAAAAAAATGAACAGCTGAGAACAAACCTATGGGTTAGCACCAGGCAAGAGGCTGAAGCAGAAATCCTTTTGCTCGTCTGGCTGCAGCTCCTGCTCGATCTGAGCTGCGCGTGCCTTCTGCTGGTTGCAGAACAGATGGTCTTCATGGGCGGTGCTGGGAGCAAGAGACCCAGCCAACAAGTAGTGGAGGGCTGGGGGACATGGAGCCCAGCTCCTGCACAAAGAGCACGTTTTGCAGTATTTAACAGCAACCTGTCCTGCGTGGTGAAAGAGGGACCTTGAAGTGTGACAGAGCAATGGTTGGTGTGCGTTACCCACAGGGTAGAGCCTGAAAGCCATAGGGTAGAGGTGAAAAGGGTGGGGAAAAAGCATCGCACAAGAGGAATTTATGGGGAAATAAAGATGCTGCTTGTGTCTGTGCTCACGCTATGAGAGAAGGCAAATAGAGTGAGGGCTGGCTGGGACCCCAGGGTCAGTTTTCAAATACTGTGGGATCAGTAAATATCAAAGAGGAAAAAATAACTGTGTTGAACTGCATTTTCAGGGCACTCTGGTTTAGGGGGATGGTGATGCTAAACGTTTTGGAGCCTCTCTGCTGTTTGAACTGTTATGTGCTGCACTTACCCACTGGGCTGTTAAAAGAAGTCCTGCAGATTTCGGGTCTGCAAAGGATGCTCTTCAGCAAGCAACATTCTTCCATGAAAGCAGAGCTCCTGAGACCTAATTAAGTGCCTCAAATGTATTAACAGTGTTGTTTCTTGCTCTTTTAAAACACATTTACTTGTAACTAAGGAAAAGCAGAGCTGGCGGTCAAATGTGCTGCAGTGCAGGAATAGCTGAGCTTCCTTGCATGATGCCGGACCATATCGAAAGTCAATAGTTTTGAAAAGGTTATAGTGCTTATAAGAGATGACATTTCGGAGATGACAGGTTGAAAGATGATGGTGTGTAGATAGTTTTTTTCCTATAGAAACATTTTTTTTGGTGGTTGTATTTACATATAACCCCACAGATGTTGATGACCCGAATCTCACTGCAAGAAAGACATTGAGGCCCTGGAGCATGTCCAGGGCAATGTCACCATCCCTGCAGGTGTTCAATATGAAGATGTGGCAATGAGGGATGTGATCAATGAGCACAATGGGATGGGTTGGGGTTGGACCTGGTGATCTTAGAAGTGTTTTCCAACCTTAATGATTCTATGATCTCACATCAACTTGAGTTATTAAAAGTAAGCAGGGCACGGCCACTGGAAAAAGCTGCCAGAAGACAGCCCTGTTTCTGGCACAGGTTGGTTATGAAGCACTTGGTGGTATTGCAATTTTCAGTTGCCTCAGGTGAAAGAGGTTAACTATGAATCCTAGGATAGAAATCTCATGTTGCATTCCTTATAAAAACGGGAGATCTAAGCCATGCACTTTGAATCAAAACCCCCAAACCCAGGGGACAGTTGGAAGTAAATGTGAATGACCCAAGCTGAGGAAACTGCAGGACAATTCTGGGCTGTTTCTGAGCCTCTTATAAGAAGATCAACCCAGTGCTGGGTCTGAGATGAAATAGCCTGGGGAGCAGACAGAGTGGTGAAAGAGCCACAATTATCTTCTGACATAGTAATTAAAATCTGGCAAGCAAAGGCAGTCTTGGGCAGCAGAATGAAGCTTATGGAAGTGGACAGAGCTCTGTAAGTGAGTTTCAAAACGAAGCCAAAATACATGGGTCATAATTACAGTGCATGAGACCGAAACCTTGGTGATGTTGAGTGCAAGTGAGCACACCATGAAGCTACACTGAACTGTGAGTACCTTCCAAAACACTCAGAAAACACAGAAATTACCCCTGCCACTGTTGATTCCAGGCTTTTCCCCTCTGGGTTCTCCAGTCGCCAAAACAGATTTAGCCAAACACTGATTTATTCTATGTATTCTTCTGATTTTTCTTCCTGGTCACGCGGTCTTGTTTGCGTTTGAGGTCAGGAGAAGAGCAGAAAGGCCATTTTAAGTCTTGCCAGAGAAAAACAGCCCCATTTTGCTTGTCTCTCTCATGTTATCATAAAAATACAGAGGCATTTTTCATACAGAGGATGGGATCCTGGGCAGCCTGATGTGGTGTGGGGCACCCGACCCACAGCAGGGTTTGGAGCTGGATGGTCTTTAAGATCCCCCTCCAACCGAAGCCATTCTAAGTGACTCTATGAATGCTAAGCTGTGAAAGCCAAACAAAAATAAAGCTATGTGAGGACCATCAGCCACGTCTGACAAGGCACCATGTGTGAGCTCCGCGTTTCCTCGCAGCTGATGGAACTGGTGGCAGCAACTTGCAAATCTGCACAAACTGTATGAGTAGGTTGGCTGCACAAATGAGTTTAATCGCTTGCACGAAATCTGCTTTGCTTCTTCGCAGTGTAACAACACCGATCTGATTCCTATTTTTCTTTGCTTTAACTGACAAATGTATCTTGTTGGGTTTTGAATAATTAATGCTATTGAATTCGGCTTTGATCCAGGAACATGCCAGGAAAAGCTGTGCTATCCAATCTACTGCAAAACAGCATTTCCTAGTGCATTATTTTTATTCCAGTGCTGTAGTATGGGAAGCCCTGCAGTGCATTGGCTAATGCGGATTCTTCTGTCTCTTCATCACAGCAGTTGCCTCATCCCAAACCTGGGAGAGCTACAAATCCCATTAATTTAAAAGCAACATCAACCTGCTTGTAAACTCCAGCCTGCTTTGGGCTATTAGATCTATATACATCATCTTCTTTTAATCTGGGGTGTTTTAAAAGCTGCTGGAGCAGCAAAGCACCATCAGGTGGGAAGCTTATTCAAGCCTGGCACAGTGGGTTTTGACATGCAGCTTCCCATAGAGGTTGGAGACCACTCAAGTCTCCATGGGAAAGCATGTTGGAAATCCTTCCTATCTTTTCCAGAGGGACTTAAGAGTGATAAATGCCCTTTTCATTGTGTGAGGACAGGACAAGAAAGGAACATGCAGCACATCTTGGGTTGAAAGGGACCCAGTTCCAACCCTGGCCATAGGGCTGGTTGCTCCCAACCAGATCAGATTGCCCAGGGCTCCATCCATGGCCTTGGGCACCTCCTGGAATGAAGGCTTTTGCAGGGCAAACTTGTCTACACTCCTAAAAATCAAAGCCCAGTAATGTAGGTGATGGGTTTGTTGTCACTGGGACTGTCAAAAACCATAGGGCAGATATGCTGTGCTCTTCAGCTCCAGCTGTTCATTGCCCTGTGATCAAAGTAGGTGTGCTGCTCTGAAGTGAGCCAGTGTTCTACAACCAATTCAGCATTAGAGACACGACAGGACTTCTAATTAGGGAAATAAAGCTTCCTTCTGATAATGAGTTGAAAAAACATGCTTGAATTCTGTATTTTTATTTTTTTTTCTTTTAGATAGATAAGAGTAATGAACAGCTCGCTATTGAATAAATGGGCCTATTTTGCTATCCTGTGCATGTTGTGCTAAGAAGGTGATTTGCCTTAAGCTGTGTTGGAGGCTGCTGGCTCCTTTTCCCTGGCAAGTTTATGGAAAGGACATTGGACAAACTGTCCATACTCAGAGCTCATGAACACATGGAGTCCACTGGGACCCAGTAAGGAGGTTTCCTCCCTTCAGTTGAAAACTATTTTAGTTTCTAGTGCCCTAAAATTCACTCCAACTAAAACGACCTGGGCACGGGTGGTGGAACTCGTTGTTATCACCTCGTGTGACCCCTAAGTGCTGTGCTTTCCCTAAGTCTACCTGTATGAGTGGGATGTATTGGGAGATTGCTCCATTTGAGGTTTATTCTCAGAGCCTGAATCTCAGTGCGATGAGAGAAATAATAGGTGATAAGAAAAGAGATAGTTTGCTGTGTTCAATTACCATCCAAACACCATCCTGGAGTGGGAGATGGAAAAGAATTAGAGTTTTAGTACAGGAAATCTGTTGGTTTTGTAGGTTCTTGCCTCAGGCTGTGCATGTTATGCCTGTCAAGAAATGGGGAATTTCTATTCCAGCCATTGATGCTGGTTATAGCAGGAGATAATTTGTGAGCAAGCAATACATTAAAAGCATTGCTTGTGCCTGCTGTTGGATTCAGTGCATGCATCCCATTGCCTTCTCTTGCTTTGCTTCATTTTTATCTCATATAGAGCAGCTGTGTGGCAAACTTTCCTCATTTCCCCCACTTCAGCTCGAAGAAAATAAATTTGGCCTAGCAACTTAACAGTTAATGTTGTTTTAAAGACATCATTCATTAGAACAACCTAAAGGAAATCCAAATCAAATGAGCTAAATAAGAATAGGATCTCTTCTGTGGATTTATAGGTGGCAAACTAAAATATCAGAGGGTCATGTATTCATCTGTCAATGTGTAATGTAATTAGACAAGATAATTGGGCGTACTAAGCTTTTACCAAGGGCTGAAAAATGTATTAACTTTACTTCATTAGCTTTGATAAAAGTGCATTGCTGTTGGAGATGGTTGTAAGCTGCAATACTGAGTCTGGATTTGGGATCAAAGCAAGAAGCTTTCCAATGAGGAGCGTGCAGCCAAGCAGACTTCAGAATGCCCTGTGTTCAGCTTGTAGGAGGAATCCTCAGCTTGCTTTGTTCAGCTATTGACTGAGAAAGGTTCAACCACTGGAATGTCAGGGATAACTGTAGATGTGAGCCTGGTAATATCTCTTAGTTCACGTTAGAAGAGACATAGAATGGCTTAGGTTGGAGGGAATCTTAAAGGTCATCTAACTCCAACCATGGGTTGGTTGCCATTCACCAGGTCAAGCCACCCATGATAAAATAATCCCAGTGAACAGAATCACCCATCTGCTATCAATCATGATAGCAGTTTTCACTGCGGTGTCTCCAATTCTCCTTCAGTTGTGAACACCTGGTTGGAGCGTGAATAGCAAGAATGGACTCTACCTTTGTTTTTCTAAGAAAGGTTATGAAAATCATATAGGGCCCCAAGCAGCAGGAAGACACGGAGAATTGGAACATTTGTTTGGGATTCTTTCTTCTGATCACCGCATTGTTTGCATCCCAGGTACATGCTCATGTCTTTACATATGCCTTGCTCTTATGCTGGTGTGTTTCAAACATCAGATCTGAAATGGTGGTCATAGACCTTAGAGGAAAAGAGCTGGTAGGTTCAGAAGTGCTACTGAATTAGAAAGCATGCTGCAGTACTCAACAATGAAGTATTAAATGATGTTCTATTAGACGGAAATAAGCCAGCACATTTGATTTAAGCTACCCGAGCTTTCTATTCACTGTGTGCATGAAGTCTTGTGGCAGTAATCAGCTGGCTATATTCAGGGGAAATTGTTTCTTCATGGTTTAAAGTGGAAAGACTCTTAGATAACCACGTATTGCCTCCAGCGGGACCTTTCTTTAGCATGTTCAGCATCTGGAGACAGGAGCAAATAGCACAAAAATTAAGGGAGAAATTGAAGAGCGATGGCCTTGAACTGATGTAGGGCCCTGGCTCAGCCAAGCACTCGAGCACATGTTTAACTTCTGATCTCTATCAGCTTTGGTGAAGGGGTTGTGAACCCAAAAGCTTTCCCACTTGTTTTATTTGCAGCTACACCAGCTGGTCTGTTGACAGATACCTCTGCAGTCCAAAGCTTACTTTCTTATTATCTATAGACCATCACCTTAAACAACGTTGCTGCTCCTTGGGCCATGCAACCTACCAAGACACATTGGTTATTGGTGCTCCCAACACAAACTCTTCTTGAACCTGATTTCCAGTATAAGGATTGGGATCCTTTTTGCTGAAACAACATAAACATATTATTTAATGTTGTAGCTGAGAATAGAGAAGAGTTATTTCACATAGCCCTGGGCTTACGAGTTAATCAAACAACAGTGCGCATCATCGCAGCGGATTTGTTACTGCAATTTAAACACCACATAGCAACAGCCACCAATGAGGGGAAGAATGATCCATTGCTATGAGCCCTAATTCCCTCGAGGCTTAGCATTTAAGGTAATTACTGCACTTTTCCTTCATGTTTCATGTATGGGAAGCTCTTGGATAATTATGAAGTTCAGAGGGAAAAGCACACGAATAGAAAATATGTGGGTTTTTAAGATGTGCTTAAAGGTGGCTTTTTGTCTGGTGCGAACTGTTCTGTTAAGCTAATAGACAAGAAGGCAGCCTATTCTGTTAAGCTAATAGGCAAGAAAGCTGCCTTGTTGGTCATAAATACGACCTCAGCCACTTGCAGCCACTAAGCTAAGCAATAAAATGTGCAAAGGGAAGGGATGTTCTGCCTCACCTGCCCCAAGCTGTTAAACCAGGGTGGAAATACAACCCCTGGTACTATAGAAAACCTGGCATCAGGGTGTAAAAGAGCAAGAAGGATGGTAAATAAACCAAGGGGATGAAAATCCAAGTGCAATGGAGCAAGTGTTGTATGCTATCTCAGACAAGCGTATGCCTTGGAGAGAGCTTCTAGGGTGCAAGGCATCAACTGGTGGGGTTAACAGTGTTTGTACCCTGTGTATTGAGATCACTATTCTTACTGACCATGTGCCAGGTCATCCCAAGGACCCACACGTTGCCAGCAGACAGGTATCATGATCTGCTTCTGATTTCTCCCTGAGGATGCAGGAATTTTTGGAAGTCATTGCTTTGGTAAAGCTTCCCAGTAGGAAATTAATGATGACCTGCTGTACTGTGAAACCTAAAATTTGAGCACGCCGGGTTAATAAACACCAGCAAGTTGCCATAATTCACAAATTTAAAGCCCTCATTTTCACAGTTGGGCTGCAAGGTCTAATTAATGCTGGTGGTGCTAGTCACTGGTTGGAAAGTTACTGCCTTGCTTGGATTTCACTACCTTTGCTTTTAAAAACTACATCCCACATACATTTGGATGTTGTTTGCTTTTGGGTTGTTTTTTGTGGGTAAGATAATCTCTAAAAACAAGTAATATGCAGGAGCCAAGGGTTAAGAAACATGGTGTTTGCAGCACAAGAAGCCAAGACAGGAGCTTGTTTGGGGCTCTCCAACATTGACAGAGTTTGAATTTCTCCCTAGATTAACATTTTTTAGGGTTAGAGAGCCAATGCACCCAACCTATTCAGCCCTACCAGCTGCATGTTAACTGTTGTGTGTTCATCCTTCATGCCCAGAAAACTTCAGTAATAGTGTTGGGGACATAATGCCTTCATCTGCTAGGAGGCTGAGGGACAACATCAGTAGGCACGGTGGGCTGGGTTGGAGTAGAACCAGATGATCATAGAGGTCTTTTTCAGCCTCAATGATTCTATGAATTTCAGCCCTGCGGGAGCAGAGCCAATGGAGTTTAACTATAAACACTTCCAGAACAGCTTTTATCTGTCATGATCAGTTCTTCTAATCACCTCCCCTACTAGAAAATCACTTTGGAAAAGGAAATGACACTCAAGAAAGCTCACCTGAGCTTCTTGACTAAGTCTCAGAGTCACTTCAGTCTGGGAGGTAAGATATCTCCCTTACATTCCTCTCTGCAGAGGTATGTCTGCAATAAACCTGTTTTTTAGCCTGCAGGTAATCAAATAGCAGCTGTTAAGCAAGTCTTATGCATTTGGAGCGTGACCTCTGTGCATGTGCTACCCGCTGGCAGACAGGTAGTTCCTCATACCAGGACAAGGGCTGGGCAGCCCCTATTTCTGCAGAGCAGTATTCAGTGCTGCCCTGGGTCAGCCCCAGCCATTGTACTGCACACACACAAATCATTTTGGTGTCAGCTGCACTGAAACAAAGAAAGAGAGCCATACAAAGGCACCAAAAACCCTATAGCTTTGTCAGGAAAAGGAAATCATGTTATTTAGCTAAAAACCCCCTTGCACAATGTGAACCTGCAAGGAACAGAGCTTGAGATGCTCTGTGGACCACATCTGAATGAGGTGTGGAGGTTGTGGAAGACTGAGATTAGATGTAAGGAATAGGTACCCATAGAGGTGGTGCAGACACCCAAGGTCAGGGAATGGGGCTCTGAGCACTGATGGAGCTGTGAGTGTCCCTGCTCAGTGCAGGGTTTGGACCTGATGGCCTTTAAGGGTCCCTCCCAACTCCAACCATTCTATAGTTCCATGACTGCTCTTAAATGGTAGACCTTTGGGTTCTTATTTCTACTAAAAGAGCTAAATATCACACATTCAGTTTCTGAGCACCCACCACTGAGCAGCACTCAATGGAGGGGAGCAGCGTGTCCTCAGAACTCATTTAGCTTTGATTTGCATCTGGTATCTGGGGCAAAGCCTGAGAAATGCCACTTTTCTTCCAGTCTTGCCAATGCCTGTGATTTTATCCTAAAGTCTCCTGGCACTTGGTGTGTTTTCTCCTTAATGTTCCAGTTTGGGCTGTCAATTGATCGTGTCACACCTGAATCACTCCGATAAAAATAACAGCCTGTGTTCCCCTGAAACACCAAGCAGCAGTTGGAAAAGCACAAAAGATTAGGGAAAGAGGGAAGAGACATTGCAAGATATCAGTGCTTTTGATTGTAAAGCACAGAGAGGTCTGGGGGTGGGCTGGGATCATGGAGGCTGCCCAGGGAGGTGGTGGGGTCACCATCCCTGGAGGTGTTCAAGAACTATTAGAGATGTGGCATTGAGGGATGTGGTCAGTGGACACAGTGGGATGGGTTGGGGTTGGATATGGTGATCTTTGAGGTCTTTTCCAGCTTCTATGGTTCCATGATATGTGCTCCATCAGAAGTGTCATCCCACCTCCATAGGAGTTAACACGTACTCATTCCATGAGTCATGGGAGCTGGTGAATGATTTGTTTATCTACTGTATTTGAGGATGTCTTCCTTCTCTCTGTAACACTCACATCTTTTTCTTAACCCGCCTGCTTTTGTGGCTCAGAACCTTGCAATAATGGCTCTGCTGAATGACATTAAGGTTTTCAGGGCATTGCTTTTCCCTAGTAGCACATTCTTTTGGGTTTTGTTTCTGTATTTGCAGCTGTATGATCTCTAGTAAGTCATGCTTTCATTATTCTAGCAATGTGCCATTGAAAATCAGGGAGGATTCAAGGTGTCAGGGTGCACTGTGGCCATGATGGGCGTTGGGCTGGGAATTTCCCTGTCCCTTCCTGTCATTTTCAGGGCATGAAAAAATGAGCCCCTGCTCTCAAACTCATACAAGACGTATCAAAATGACCCATTCCCCAAGCTGAAAACAGAAAAGTAAGGAATATTTATAATAGAATATTGCATTTTCCCCCTGTTGGGCTGTACTTCTACCAGAACCACACTGGCTGTGCTCTGCCGTTTACTTAGGAAGACACAGAAATTTACTAAATACATTTTATTACCAAAACATTTCCAAGCAGAGTTTAATTGTGCATATTCTGCTGCTAATTCCACTTGTAAATATTGTGTGAAGTGTTTATATACTTTTTTAATGCGAGCAGCTGTAATGGACTGGGAGGCAGCTCCAATGAACAGATGTGCATGTCAGAAAAAAATCTATTATCTGTCCTTTTTTTCCACCCAAACTTGCTAATTTTTGGCAATTTGCTGTTTAAAACAGAGTTTTGCTATGCACCAAGGGTAAAACAAGAGCCTTTAGAAGTGTATATTTTCTTCTTAGCCTTCAGACTTGGTGTGCATCCCGCAGTGCGTTGCTTGGCTATGGGCAAAACATTCCCATTCTCTTCTCCGTTTTTTCTTCCTGTTAAAATGGAAAGCTGGGAATTATCTGCTCCAGCCGAGATTCTTAATGTTTCCTTTCGGTCTGCAAGAAGCTCATATAAAATACACCCAAAAAAAGTTGGCTGTAATTCAGTGGAAAATGAGGTGTAGCTAATGCATGCAGAGCTTCCAGAATCCTAAACAGTTTACATTAACACAACGTATGTAAGGAAACATAATAAGGAAGGAATTTGGCATCTCTGAACTTCACGTTTTTATTTGACTGCGGTCTAAGTTTGGCTTTACTTGAAGAATAGAAGCTTTTCAAGGGAGTAAGCAGGGGTATACTCGATCATTTTGTTTGCTGGTGCTCCCAGCCATTGCTCCCAGGTGTTTCAGAGCATGGCAGCATCCAGGAGCAGCCACTCTTTGCCACAAGCTCCTTTCCCCTATTAGAACCAAGACAACATGTTTGTTATCATACGTCACTGTTTCTTGATGCTGAGTTTCTCATGAGAAGAAAAAGAAAGGACTTAAAGCAGCTTTGCTGTGGTTTGGATGGGTTTTCTCTCTAGGCCACCAGCAAAAGTCCACATCTAAGAGTCTAAAAAGCCATGTCTGAGTGGTATAAGTCATTTGAGGAGGCACAAGGTAGACTGTATCATTCTCTACAACTCCTGGAAGGAGGTTTTGGTGAGGAGGGGTCAGCCTCTACTCCAGATATCAGCAATAGAACGGGAGGTGATGGCCTCAAGTTGTGCAGGGAGAGGTTCAGGTTGGATATCAGGGGTCACCATCCCTAGAGGTGTTCAATGGAGTAATGTGGCACTGATGGACATGGTCAGTGGGCACGATGGAATGGGTTGGGGTTGGACTTGGTGATCTCCACAGTCTTTCCAACCTTGATGATTCTATGGTTCTATAATCTTTTGGGCCTCAAGCTGTTCTTCCTTAAGCAAATCTATATGTACCTACACATATGATTATGTATGTGCATGTGTATGCATAACAAATGCGCATGTCACTTTAGGGGTATATTTTCCCTGTCTGTAGTCTGAATTTCACTCTGTCTACCCCATGCCTGTGTTTCTATTCCTGTCAGCTCCTCCTCCCCCAGCTCCGTGCTTGCAGCTCATCCCCATCAGCCACCTTGCTGACATTTCCCAACGCTGTTGTAATTGGATGTGCCACTAAGAGGCCATTTGGGCTGCTTTCCTCCACTGTGAGGTGAAGGTGAGACTATTCCAGGGCCATTTAGGTGATGTGTGCTCCAGTCTGCAATGGGAACCTGTTATTATGCAGCTTGAAACACCATTGGCAGCTCCTGTGCATACCTCATGCTGCAAACTCATATCTTATTTATTGTCCACTATTTAAATTAAGTAGCATTCAGTGCGGCTCCAAGGCATCTTTTCCCCCTTGCATCTCTATTTGCAATTATTTCCCTTCAGATGTCATTAGCTCATGTTTGCCAGGTTGCATCTCATTTTGTTTTCTGTCTTTTTGGTTAATAACAAAAACATGAGGGGTCACTTTGAGGCAGTGGAACTAATGGGCAATTGTGAGTATTAGGGAAGCTTGGAAAATTATTAGGGTGATGAAATCTTTCTCATGCTCCACGCTAATGAAATCCCAGCGTGTGGTTGCTTCTGATATAAGCCTGTTGCCAGACTGATTGAAATATCATTGTGAATGCTTTCTTCTAAATATACATGATCTAAATATACATACGTGTTTACCTTTCCGTGAAATTGGAGCTCTGTATTCATCTTTCTGTGAACTCTCGTATGAAATATATTGGGTGGATATCTGTAAAATCATGTAAAGAGGCCATTGCTGACATTTCTTACTGCTCCTGGGGGGATAATTTCCAGTAGCCTGCTGGGCAAATGGATGCTTTCTGCATTCCACCTACAGCCATGCAAAGCAAGGTGGGATCTCAGAGAATGATTGAATGGTTTGGGTTGGAAAGGACCTTCAAGGCCATCAGGTCCAAGCCCTGCACTGAGCAGGGACACCCACAGCTCCATCAGCTCAGAGCCCCATTCCCTGACCTTGGGTGTCTGCACCACCTCTATGGGCAGTTCACTGCAGTGCCTCACCACCCTCATTGTGAAAGGATTCATCCTTATAATCAGCCTATATCTCCTCTCTTTTAGTTGTTTCCCTGTTGTCTTATCACAAGGTTTTAAAGCAAATTCAGAACAAAATATACTATGTTTTTTGGTTCCTACTTAGGTAAGTACATTTGGAGCTGCAATGAGGCAAACCTGGTGAGATCAGTCCCAGGCAGTGGGGAAAGGAACAGCATCCTTGTGCTGTCTTACCCCCCCTGCTCTGCCCTCTTCACCCTTCCCTTCTCCTAGAAACACCACTTTGAGCCGGAAAACCCATTCTCAGCTATTTATGAGATGTGATATTTGCTTCTCACTCTTCACAGCCATATTAAAAAGTGAATTATTTCCTTCCTCCTCCTCCTGCCAGGACACGCTGTTAATGCAGGCGCAGACACTGGAATGCCTCACAGAGGTGATGTGCTGCATGAACCCCACTTGCCATTCAATACAGCTTTCTGCAATCACTGCCTTGAAGTCACCCAACATAATTGATTTTGTTTTGTGGCTGGTAGGTGCCATTTCGTGGCCTGAACTCCATGCCCCCAATTTTCCCTCACTCTTATTGCATGGGCTAACAGGAAAAAAAAAGACCAGCTTGTTGGCCTATCTCACTTCTTTTCAGTATCACCAACAAGTGCAATAATGATTACAGCCCTCTTGTTTTAAGACAAACCAGTTCATTGCCTCCTTAGTGCTCCAAAAATTGGAATTATTTGCAGGGAGAAGGTGCCTACGGATGAGTGAAGATTTCAGTCCTTGCAAGGCAAATACACTGAGGAGCAGAAATTGGCTCAGCTGCTGAAGTCCCAGTCAAGGCTGGGGCTGAACTCAACATCTGTAGCTGAATAAATGCATTAATGCTGGGAACACATCATAAAAAGTGTGGATTGTGTGCTGGCATTTTTCTTTTATGATTCAGTACAAGCAAAATTCTCTCAGCAGAATGAATGGCAGCCATTCAAGTCAGTGAGAGGAGAGAGAAGGAGTCGGGACAGTTTTACTAACCTTTAATAATGCTCTCAATCTATTTATAAATTGCCATCAAAGTGTGGCTACACATTCAGCAAGTCAGCAAAATACAGACAGATGGCAATAGTTTCGTTCAAGCACTCGGGGTTGTTTTCTTTTTCCCTTTACTGCAGTAAAACCATTAGGGCTTTTGCTTAGCGAGGTCCATTTAGATTGAATATAAGGAAGAAGGGAGGTGAGGCACTGCACAGGCTGCCCATAGAGGTGGTGCAGACACCCAAGGTCAGGGAATGGGGCTCTGAGAACTGATGGGGCTGTGGGTGTCCCTGCTCAGTGCAGGGCTTGGACCTGATGGCCTTGAGGGTCCCTCCCAACTCCAACCATTGTATGATTCCTCTTGACAGATAAAGGTCATCCTCCCATTGCCAGTTTGGGGTTGGGTTTCATGGTGGCTTCACCCCTTTATCCATCTCCTCCTTCTGCTCACAACCCATCTGCCATCGTGCCATGTTGCTGCATCTTGTCCAGTACAGCAAGACCCCAATTCTTCCAGGATCACTGGTCCTTTCTATTTATGGCTTTTGATCTAAATCAGTGCTATCTGGAAAGAAATTCTATGCGTTCCTGTGTAATAACAGAGCAAACATTTTGTACAAGTAAGCAAAATAGGATGTTTTTAGATTCATTCCCTATAACAGCACGGCAATCCCTCCAAGTGTCTGAGCTTGAGGTACATCTGCTTTCACTAAGGCATGTATTTTTAGTTAATTATTAATTGCAGTAGGGATTTCTTCTCAGTCTCAGCATTGTTGTAAAGTGCTTTAACACAATGTTGTCTCAGCATGACACCCTGTGTAGGGGACTGAATTTGGGGTGAAATGGATAGCAGAGCACCCTGCTGCCCTGATAAAGGCTTGTAGTGGTTTGCATGGGCTGACATCCACGTGGTTCACAAGGATAGCTCATATTTCTTCACATTTGTACCACTTTAAGTAATCTATAATATAAAGGAAAGGGAAAAAAAAAACAATGAAAATCAAATGTTGAGCTGTGTCTGTTCAGACTCAGGTTTTAGCCCAACAACATCCTTATTTCATCCACGTGGAGCCTTCAGTAGACTCCTCTTGAGTCTTCTTCTGCTGGTGAGGGTTATCAGGGTGTGGTAGAATAGAACCACAGGTTGGGAATGACCTCTAAGATCACCGAGCCCAACCCCAACACACCCCACCATGCCTGCTAACCATGACCCTCAGTGCATCAGTTTGGCCTATTGAGGGCCAGTCTGCAGGGAGGAAACATTTCTGCTTTGCTGCTGAGGTAACGTCCTCAGGAATTACATTCCAGGAGGCATCTCCTGCTTTTTCACATCACATCGAACCAACCTCTTTGGCTTTGTGGCATGTGATGGGCTGTCTGCATAAGAGCTTCAGGAATGCTCTGAAGCCCCAGACTGCTAGGGCTGCAGCGAGGAAGCAATTCATGCTATGTTGTCATAACAACAAACAACGATTTGAAATGCAGATTTTTCATCCTTACTCTTTATTTGTGATTGAAAGCTGTGGAGAATGCGGGATTTGCTGTACTGAGGTTGTGTCTATTAGAATAAGAACGTGATAATGGGAGTTGGTAGGATGCCCAAGGGATGAAGAGTACAATTTATGTAGCATCTAAGCCAAGAATTAGATATATATTCATGGGGTTGTCTATTCCCTATTTGTATTCAGCCTATAGGACTGGTGTCACTGCAGTAGAAGCTCCTGGTTCCTGGAACAAACTTGGCTTTTACCAGATTTAAAGCACAAGTCTTTGACCTGGTAAAATCAGGGGAAATCATGGAGTGGATGCTGTTCATTCCCAAGCCAGTTCTTCTTCCCTGTATACCTGGTACAGCCCCTAAAGAAAATCCCATTGCCATGGGGAATCCCAGGCTGTAATTCTCACCCGTTACCAACAGGGAATGGGGTTTATAGCACTTTCTGGATTGATCCAGCATGATTCTAATGGGCACTGATGTTTGGAGGATTGTGTTGTTGGCTGTTGATTTGCAAGAGCAATGCTTAGCTCTGCTCTTTCCACCTCTGGGCTTGCTCCATAAACGTGGAGGTGAGCAAAGTGCCACACTGAAGGCAAAGGGAGAGAAGGGAAAAGGGGACAGGAGTACATCAAGAGAAATGTATGTAGTGCCAAACTGATGGCTGCAGAAACAACAACTAACACAGGAAACCTGCATTGCAAGGCAGCCTCGTTTTGTACAAGGATGCTCCAGGTTGCATCCCAGATATGCAGGTTGCTTTTACAACGTGCTTTTGTAATCTGGAATGCAACCTGTGCTCTCACCAAAGCAGAGCCGATGGAAGTGGGCAGATCTGGGCCCCCAGCCCATCTCCATTTTGCTATTTCACACTCGAGCAATAGGAAATCCCATTCTCCACATGAACTCACATCTGTTGTCACCCTTTCAGGCTCCCTTCGCTACTCACCACATTTCGTGACACCTCCAATGTCAGAAACGTTCTGATTTGCGCTGATAGGATTTGTGATTTCCTCACTCATCCATATCTGCCTCAGCTCTTTCCTTGTTCAGATGTTACTGAGAAGCCGACTCATTTCCTGAGCTTTCAAGAAGGTCCTTTTCTTTTCCTTTTCACTTCTAATCTTCATTTCCTTTCGCTGTCTCTGACGACGCTCTTTCCACTCCCTCATTGAATCTCTTCCTGCTACCCCAGCACTTTTCTCCACCTGCATGGATAAAGCACAGCCATTCTGAATTTTGCAATGCACTCATCATAAAGTGAATATATTCAGTATTCCAGCACAAGCACGATTCTCAGTTGCACGCCGCTGGCATCACCTATGGCTCCATGTGACAGATTGTCTATGCTAAATGGTACTTCACATTTCATCCCTTGCAGTGGGATTTATTCCTCTCTCTCTCCCCTGTGGGGTCACAGCTTCAGCCTCTCTCGTGCCCATCTTTCTCACCGAACACTGAGGCAACACATCCTTAATATTTCAGCAACATCTATTTCTGCTGTCGGCAATCTGATCTCGCTGTGTTTTCCAAGGCTACTCATGTCTCTTTCAATGATCCTTTCTCACATTCCATACTTAAGGGAAAAATACATTAAAAAAAGGGGGGGAGATAACTTTATTTGCCTGTCCTGTACACTTTTGTAGCCTTAAAGCTGCTGCTATTCACTCCCTATCAGGAGCAAATTGCACACCTTGGCCAACAGCAATGTTTGCTTTGCTTTCATAGAATCACAGAATGGTTTGAGGTGGGGGGCATCCTAAAGGCCATCAGGCCCAACCCCTCTGCAAAGAACAGGGACACCTACAGCTCCATCAGTGCTCAGAGCCACTCCAGCCTGACCTTGGGGGTCTGCAGGGATGGGGCACCACCAGCATCATTAAGGTTGGAAAAGACCTCTGGGATCAAGTCCAACCACCAACCCAAGCCTTGGGTGTCTCCAGGGATGGAGCACCACCACCTCTCTGTGCAACCTGTGCCAATGCCTCATCACCCTCATAGTAAAATGCTTTTTTGTTATATCCAATCCAAATCTCCTTGAATCTCTTTGCATGACGTGGTCAGTGAGGATGAAGAGCTCAGTTGTTTACTAATGCACTCCAGTAAGAGGTGGGTGTTTCTGACCTGGGCGCCAAAATGGTTATGGGTGGATGAGCCCTATAAGAAACAGATAGATTAAAAACTGTTGGGGATAAGTTACATAGCACTGAGAGTGCCCTTACTTAGGAGTCTGCATTTGCACACATGCCTCTATTCAGCCATAAATCTGTATTCTTAATGTGAGATGTCTTCTCATACTCGTGAATAAGACATGTGAGCTACTGCAGCCCTTCTCTGTGCATATGGCATCGGCGGTGCCCGCTGCAGTGCTGCTCCATCAGCATTAGGCATATCCATCAGCTGAATAAATCAACATAAAATCCCAACACAGACAACACGGGTCAAGACGTTTTTATTCCTGTTAGAAGATCAAAGTAAACACCAGGCATCCCATTAAGGATGCTTTAAACTTGCTTTAAACTGAACGCATGCATTAAATCCCTCTCCGGTTTGTTTACAGCAAGGTTGTGGCACATCCTAAATCACATCCCCCTTTGGATACGAGCAGAGAAGCTTTAGAGCTGGGTCAGTGCTCGTTCAGCATCCCATATCCCAGGGTGGGACCGGTTAGTGGCAGGAAAGCTACTGGGCTGTCTTTGGACTCGTTCACTGCATCCAAAGACTGGAGATGCTGGGACAAGGAGCTTTCTGTTTCATCAGTGTTCTGTGGATGACAGTAATAATGAGGGCATTTTTAAGGCTGCCTGGGACAGCTGAATCATGTTGGGAATAAGAGGAATGGAATGATCCTCCTTCTAAGCATGGAGGAGTGGCTCAGCCAGCCCAGGTCAGCCTGGGTGTGGGCTGAGATCCAGGCACGCACATCCTGCAGAACAGCATTACTCCAAAACCAGTACAACTTGCTCAGGAAAAAGAACAGACAAGTTCCTGAGAGCTGGATAAAGGCTTATATTGTCTCAGTGCATCGTCAGGGTTGACCTGAGCCTCTTGGGTTCCTTCTGTTCCTAGCCAACAAAGTCAGAAAATCATAGAATGCAGAATGGCAGGGGACCTTAAAGGCCATTGAGCTTCTATACCCTAGCATGGGCTGGGTACCCCCACCAGATGATGCTGCCCAGAGCCCATCCAACCCCATCCCAGGGATGGGGCACCCAATGCATGGTAGGTGATCTTAGAGATCTTTTCTGACCTTAATGATTCTATGCATTGGTGCTATCTTGGAAGGGGACAGCATGGTGGGACTCACACTCACCCTATGGAGAGCTTACAAGGATGGCATTAAGAAATAGTGCTGGAGAAACTGGCTGTTTCCTGGTAAGTTTCAGATATGCTTCTGAATTTCGGTGCTCTATGCTCAAAACTGAGCTTGCATTTGGTTCACTGCCTGCAAGGTGTTGGAAGAGCAGTGGGGCCATTCCCAGCAGCATGGTGCCCAAAACTGGTTTCCTTTCTCCAGCTCTTAATAGTTTATCTTCCAATGTTTTGCCCTTTTCCAGTAATTAGGTGGTCTGCCTTAGAGTTTGTGGAAGAATCCAGGTTGTTTGCTATCAGAACTGTTGGGTTTTAGCATCTGAAACAGCAGAAATGTGCATTTCCCTATTCCAGGCAAACCTCAAACTGGAGAGGCAACCCACCACAGGGAGATAAGGCAGCTGGCCCAGAAACCACTCAGTCCTTCAGCTTTCCCCTTGAAGCAATGCAGAGAGCCATCCACCAGGATCAGAGCCCAGCTTTCCACCTCTGGATAATCCTGGCTTCATCAAAACCCACGAGCAGAACCTCAGATGTGCTCTGCTCCATGGCTAAGCTGCTTTTGTGCCCTCCCAGTGCCTCAGCACATTGCAAACAGGTGGCATCCACTGGCAACAGAGGACACAAAGCATCCCCTAATCCATCTCCAGCAGCATCAGAAATCACTAAGAACCACTTTAATATGAGCTGTGAGGGGAATTGTTAATGGGGTCCAAAGTCCTGATGGCACAAGAACTGCCTGTGGTTATCCATGTGCCAAGGAGCATCCCTGGAGATGTCCAAGGAATGTGGAGATGTGGCACTGAGGGCACAGTGGGGATGAGTTGAGATTGGGCTTGGTGATCTTGGAGGTCTTTTCCAGTCTGAGTGATTCTATAGTCCTATTTCTGACAGTGTCAATAGGGCTTTGGTTTATTCACTTCAAACCATTTGTTCATGTCTTTATTCTCCCATGGATATCTTCATTCAGCCAAGGGGGAAATCCTATTTTTAGGTACTCTCGGGTGCAGCTGAGCTGTTAACAGAGTTGTTTGCAGGTGAACATTGCCTGGAGCTGCCGTTGCTCACATTTCCATCACCCAGCCCACGAGTTGGGCTGGATCAATGGAGCAATTCATTCCACTTCCCACCATTCCTGCAAGCACTGAGTGACAGCGTCAGAAGGGTTAAAGCTGTGCTGCCTTGCCACGGACCCCAATGCTGTAAGGCACGTCCCAACACCCACGTACACTTCTGCACAGCCATGGGGTTATGCACATCTTTGGGGAACATCAGGTTTCCTGTGTCTGAATCTCACGTAGGCAGCACAGAGACAACAAAGGACAGAGTGTATTTCCTCCTTTGATTCCAATGCCCTCTCGGCTCCTCATGAGGGAGGTCACCCACCATGGAGACGAAAGCCAGAGAGATGGTTTTATCCATTCCAGGCACGTTCACGCTCAGTGCAAGGATGCATTGGAGAATACACCCTCTGGTGCACGGGTGTCCCAGCATTAAGCACTCTGCATGGCCTTACAAGAGCACCCGCAGCCCAGGAGATACTCAGACATTCAGACCCAGCAGATGAAGCTGTTCAGAATGGGATGAGGTAACCCACACCTCGTGCAGTCCTCACTCCTTCAAACATCAATCCTTCCTTATTTCCCCTTGCTCCTTTCTTTGGGCTCTCTGGACTCCTCCTATTCCCAGTCTGTAAAGTACTGGCATCACTGACCTGCCTGATGTTACAGCTAATGCTGCATCTTCTTGGGACTGCAAAGCCCAGAGCTCACATCTATTACTCGTAGCTTGGCTACCCAGCAATTTCAATCACACTTCTAACAGCAGTTTTCCTGAAGCCCGTCCAGCCAAGTTAAGCTCGAAGCCATAGGAATGTGCTGCAGCTGCTGCCTGGGAGATGGGCAGAAAAGGCTTTCCTATAAAATCAGGGGAGTCAACATGCATTAGGGCTGTAACACAGACAACTCCTACTGAAGATCCAGAGCTGACCCTGGTGTCCCTGCAGCCCATCAGAAGGCATGTTAGAGTCATCTTCATGGTCCTGAGGACCAGCTCATTAAGCTGCCTCTGAGGCTGAGCGATTTGGCAGTGTGCTGGATATCCCTGTGTTCACAGGAGATGCTAATGCCAGAAATACGTGCAGGTTATTATTAGTCATGTTCAGCCTGGGTTTTGCTGGATCCCTCCAGGATCTACTTCTACTCACCATTTATTTTCATTAATGGTTTGGATGATATAACAGATGATGCCATGACAAACCTTGCAAATGATGGGGCAGAGCAGGGGAAAATCAGGCTGTGCCTGCAGATGCTGTAGGGTCTCCAGCTGGTACAGCTGTGAATACACCCCCTGTTCCTCATGTCCCAAGCCATCAAAGCACCCAGCTCACAGCACAGCACTAAACATGCCCGTGCTGTTGGCATTTACAGCACAGTGGCTAGATAAATGCAGGTGTTTATATGCCTGCAGTAAACTGAGATCTTTATCTGTGCAACTGTTCCTGGTCCCTGTTAAGCCAGTGAAAAAAAGGCTTGGCACTGTCAAGCCCTTAAATATTTTATTTAGAAGATAGACCTGGTTCTCTTTGAATTTGTTCTGTCTGAGCTAAACAAAATCCTAAATTGCTTTGGAGTGTTGCAGTTCTGCTGCCTCATGAAAAAAAAGCATCTGTAAAGGAAGGCAGCCTGAGCTTTGCTTTGGCAAAGTGAAGCCCTGTCTTTCTTTCCCATTGTCAAAATGAGAACCAGCTTCTGTTGGGTACCATCATGCCTGATTTTTGTTCCTTAGCCTCTGCTTGTTGCAGTGAGACACTTCTGAAGGGCAAATGAAAAGATGCAGCCTTGGCTGAAAGCAGGAGCAATCATAGAGTCATAGAATCACAATGGAGCAGAGGGGGAGAGCTTCATTCCCTTTGCTAAGGCAGCAGTCAGGGTTAGCTCCAGAGCTCCATGTGGTGCCATGTGGCATGAAAACCCAATCTGCATATGCTAATAGAATCATTAAATGGCTTGAGTTGAAAGGGAACTGAAAGATCCCCCACTTTCAGCCTTTCACCCATGGGCAGGTTTACTAACCAGGCACTAGATCAGGTCAACCAAGGGCACATCCAACCCAGTCTTAAACACCACCACACTAAATACTGAGCACACAGGCAGCACTGAGTAGATATCCACTGCTGGGCTCCAACTGGAGCTTTACAGACACCTTTGGGCTCTTTAATGGGTTTTCTGGGGATGTGGATCTTTAGGGCATGGTACAGTGGTGGGTTTGGTAGTATTGGGTGATAGCTGGACTTCATGTTCTTATTGGTCTTTTCCAATCTAATGATTCTATGGTGCTGACAGAGAAAGGCAAAGGTCCAAAGTCTGAAAAATGATTGCAAGGTTTCGTTACAGATTCCAAACATAAATCTATTATTCTTATTATAATTGTCATTACTACTAACCTGCATTGCTGGCACATGGAAACACAAATTTCATGTAGTGGGAAGAGAGCTACCACTTCTCTAAGATTAAGACAACTTTTAGTGCCCTTCCTGGTCTTAGAGGTCTCATCTTGTTAGGGCAGGAGTGAGTGGGATTCTTTTTCTCCTTGTTAATGGCAAAACTGTTCTTTGTTAGGTTTCCACTGGAATAAGACAGTATCCGATTCTGTAACAGATTCCTTTTCAATGAACTACTGACAAAGATCCCTGTGACGGCTCTTTTTGAGTACATTCTTGGCAGAACTCTGGGTAATGAGATTTCCATTGAACAAGCTGTTAGTGGAGCAGCTTTAACTAGACTCTGAGTCCAAGGCAAGATCTGGCTATCAGAGAGTCTCCAATTGGTCTACAGCATTGAATAGCAGAGAGGAGCCTTGGATCTGGTCTTGCTGTGGCTGCAAAATGGGTGTACCATTCTTCCTTCTCCTCCCTATGGTCTTGTGTCTGTCATTCCAGTCTTCAGTCTTCCATCCAAGTTTGGTATTATGAGTGGCAGGCACTTTACAGTGGGATTAAGTGGGTAAGGACAAGAAGATGATTAATGCTCCTTTAATGGGGAAGGATGGATGCATAACTAAGCAAATACACGTATTCCTTGGTGAAGAAGGAACTGGTTTTAAAAGTCTTATTGGAAGCACAACTCAAGTGCAAGGTGTGAGAAGAGAAAAGGTGGCCAGGGGTCACCAGATAACAAATATCATCCCTGTGGATGCTGAAAGCTGCAGCTCCTTGGGGAAGTGTTGTTTGCAGGATAGCATGGCTAGCAGCCAAAGCAGCCTTTGCATTTCCAAACACTTCCTAATTAAGTTCTGGCTATTAATCTGTTTTCCCGAGTTAAAGATCTGCTACAAAATAACAAATTAATGAGAGCACCTTGAGGCAGAGGCATGAGGTCAGTTAGATATCAAATCAGGTATGAGCAGCACATAGCTGATGTGGGGTTGCGGCTGAGTCATAGGGAAGGCTCTGGTTTTCGTTGTGTGTTTGGGCTTTTTTTATTGATCCCGGAGCTCTATGAGCTGCCATATTATCCAGTGTGCTTCCACCCAGGTAAAACTCACCCTTGAGGATGGGACAGGAGGTGATGACCTCAAGTTGCACCAGGGGAGGTGAAGGTTGGACATCAGGGAGAATTTAATCTCAGAAAGAGCAGTGATGCATTGGCACACGGTCAACTGGTAAAACTGAGAGGTTCTGGACAAACCAGCAGTAGCTTTGTATGGATCTGATGGTCCCATATGTGCCGCATAGGAAGGCCTTTAGAGAGTCCTCTAGTGGGGTCAATAAGGAAAGCACAATTAATAACAGATGGGCTGGCCCCCAAATTCCAATGTTGTCTACCTGGGAGGTAATGGTTGGGTCCACTTCCCAATAACTTAGGGTGGTTTTTATCATACTGTGGTAATCTTACTTCATCTCGCAGCCATTCGTTTCCCCTTACCTCAAATCTGCATAACAAATCCTATTGATTTCCAGCTGAGGTGCAAAAATGGTTGTTTCCAAGCACATTGGATCCTATAGCGTAAGAAGGTAAAGAAACTTTTTAAGTCATGAATTCATAATGACCTTTAATAATCCATGTAACTACTAAGACTTAACAGCCTCTCAGTACTTGTTGACCTGGTGCACCACTGGAGATTCAATCCAATGGGGGCAAAACAAAGCTCAAAATATGTCCCTATGTATTTATTTCTCACCCCTGGTGTTGTTACTGTTCTCCCAGGCAGATTTGGCCAATTACATGTTTTTAGGCAGGCGCTGCTCTCACACACAAAGCTCATGTAAAAACTGCTGATTATAACTAAAGAAGGTCTTTTATCCGGAAAATCCCCCTATTTCAGACACTGTTAAAATGCCATTAACACCACAGCCTGACTCTGTGCTATTTGGGTGCAGCAGGGTAATTCCTGGCTGCCAGCACAAGTTGGCAATTTCTTCTCAGTTTGAGGTTAACTTTCAGCATCTTTTCATCCAATGCAATGAGACTTCCTGAGCAGCAAGAGATGATTTTCTGGGTGCCATGTTAAGCCTTGGCAAGATCTAAGGTAAAACTCCCATGAACTGAATGCTCTGCTTGGTAGCTCAGACACCCCTGGTCTTGCCACCTGCAGGCTGGGGGCTCTCTGGTTATCCATCTTCCAACAGCATTATCTCCATTCTGCAGTTATAAGTGTCTTGGATATCAGTGACTGCTAAGGAGTAATATTAAAGATGATACCATCCCCTGGGGTTAAAAAATGAGATTTGTGCCATTATTTGGTCTGACACTTGAGGAAGCAGTGATGCAGATTGATCCATCCATGTGCCCTGGGTGCTCTTTGCTGTTGAGTGTTTAGAATTAGGCCATGGTCAAGTGGACTCAATGGTCTTGGAGGTCTTTTCCAGCCTAGAGGACTTTATGATGATATCCTTTATGTCTTTATTTTATTTTCTTTTATTTTGTCTTTGAAAAACCCCATTCCAGTCCCTTCTTGGCTTGGGGGTTGGCTTTGGTGGTCTTAGAGGTCTTTCCCTACTATAGTGACTCTATGATTCTGTCTGCTGGATGGACAAGCAGGGTGGCACATCAGAAAACAGGGATCAATGCACTGTATAAATGCCTGAGGATCAACCTTTCCCTTTGTGTGTTTGTACATACAGATTAGGTGTGTTACAATAAATCAATGTAACGCAATTTGGGCCGAGCTGCCAGAGGTTTCTCCAGACTGCAGGAATAAATCAGAGGTTTTATCGCTCTTTCATCAGCAGACAGGGCAAGTTATTGATTAGACAGCGAAAAGTCCAGGGCAGCTTTTGATTATCACTCCTTAAGCCTCTCTGAGCAGAATTTTGGCTGCCAGGGGCACTCCATCTCCCCTTCCCTTATCAACATCCACAGGACCAGGGTGTTTTATCCTATTCATGAAATAGCTCAGCCCCAGATGCGACGTTTACTCTCAATCCACCCAATCTCGAGCAGAATGTAATTATTGGAAATTAACAACTTTGAAAGCTCCTTGGCCAACGGCATCCGCTTGGAATTCATCACCATTTTAATTGGATGGGAGACGAGGACGTTGATCACTGCAGGGTTCCCACCCACGTGCGGAGGATGCTGCAGGGTGCCCGAAGGAAATGAGCCGTGCTGCCTGGTAAAAGCCTATTTAAGTGATCAGCCATAGACCAGCTCGAAGTATTAGGCAGTAAAACGGGTTTTCTAGAAAATGAGATCGCCCCCGGCACTGGTAAATCCATTTGGAGAGTTGGGTGGATGTGGTCATGTTTGGGAGGCAACGGCTATTTTTCTTCCTTAATAATTTATATGAAGAGAGGCTATAAATTAAGTAGTTCTGAACCACGGGAGCTGAGCTGACTCTTGTCGTCGTCATCCTGGTGCAGCCTCACTGGTTTGCTTATCTTGGGTCCTGGGAAAGAAAAGTTAGGTTTGATTTTGGAAAGAACACAGATATCCTGAGATAACCCAGTGCCTTCCTTGGGATGCGGTTGTGTCCATGAGCTGGGGAAGGGACTGGCTCCACTCCACCACCAACCTTGTGTTCTATGAGGCTGCACCTCAGTGCTGTGCTCAGTGTGGGACCCCTCATTATGGGAAAGACATTGGGAGTGTGTCCAGAGGAGGGCAGTGGAGCTGTGAGGGGTCTCTGCAATGGAGCTGTGAGGTTTTCTCTGAATGAAGCAAGATGGGAGATCTGTGTAACGTGTGGTTTTGGTAAATCAAGCGTTACAAATGCGGCACCCACCCATCCCCCTTTGCAATATGTTCCAGCTTTCCACTGTATTTATATATAAAAAGAGACAACACATGAATTGTCTCGCTGAGTGTCTGCAAGCAAAACTGTTCTGGATCTCATTGCCTTGTCTTAGAAATCAGATGGGTTGTTGTGTGTCATAGAATCATAGACTGGGTTGTGCTGGAATGGAATTCCAACCCCTTCGCAGTGACAAAGGGACACCCACAGCTCCATCAGTGCTCAGAGCCCCTCCAGCCTGACTTTGGGTGTCTGCACCTCCTCTATGGGCTGTCTGTGCAGTGCTTCATTGTAAAACACTTCTTCCTTCTATCCAATCTTTGTGCCGTAGGAAGCATAATGAATGTTTCTGAAAGCAGGGAGAAATATTTAGTGGATCCAGACAAGAGGCAGGTCCCATCTCTCTTAATCTAACTAAACAAAGCAGTAGATAAGGCTTTCACAGAGCAGGAATTTCAATTACTCGCAGGAAATATTCAAATTAAGGCGGAGGATGTTAACAATGGAAACCATTTCCTTACGTTTTGTGTTCTGCAGTGCGGTGAGATGGGATTTGGGAGCGATTGAAAGGAGGAGCAGCTCAAGTTGATGCCAATGATGTTTGCAGTAGGCAGCACTCAACTACAGCCGGCGTGTGCCCTGATCCAATGCCTTGCCTTGTGTGAGAGCAAGTGGTTGCTCCCTGCCAGGCTGTCAGTGAGATTTAAAAATAATAGCAATTTGAAAAGATTGCCGGATTTAAGCATGGGAGGAGGTCCTACAACCCTGCTGATCTGCACTGTATGGAGTGAAGATGGGGTCACGTTGGTGATGGGGTTATGAGGACAGTGCTAGGATTAGGAGGTGCCTCCTCCAAAGGCTCTGCAGTTCCTCCAGCTTCTGTATCTTGGCCAGTTTGATCTTCACAGAGATAAAAAAGCAAAGGCAGAAGGTGTCAGAAGCTACTTCAGTGCCCACCTCTTGCCATTGCTTACAGACCAGCTGCAAATCCTACAAAGCTTCTGTGTATGCTCTCAGTCACAACCAGGGAGCTCTAACTGTAAGTTCTTGTCCAGAAACAACTTTAATTAGAAGCTAAAATATGCCTCAAATATCTTCTTTTCAGGGAGCTAAAATTAAACGTGACCTATCATTTCCAAATAATATCAATAACAAAATCAGCATTGAAGTTGATGGAATCATAAAATCATGCAATGGCTTGGGTTGAAAGGGACCTCAGAGATCACAGAAACACAGGATGGCTTGGGTTGGGAGAGACCTGAAAGATCATTGAACCATAGGACAGCTGGGTTGGGAGGGTCCTTAAAGATCATAGAACCACGGAACAGCTTGTGTTGGGAGGGACCTCAAAGGTCATTAAACAATTGGATGGTTGGGTTGGAAGGGTCCTAAAAGATCATAGTGCTATAGGATGGCTTGGGTTGAAAGGGACCTCAGAGATCATAGAAGCATGGGATGTTTGGGTTGGGAGGGACCTCAAAGATCATCCATTTCCAACCCTCTACTGCAGGAGGAGTTTCCAGCCACTAAATCAGGCACCAGGTCAGGTGCCCAGGGTCCCATCCACTGTGGTATTAGTTGAATGGAAGCTGAAGGTTGGGCCAGATAACATCCATAGATATCTTCCAACCTCAGCTATTCCATGGTTCTGTGACTATTACATCAAAACTACAGTACCAGGACCTTTGAGGACCATGGATTATTAGATCCAAAAGCACAGAATAGGCTGTGCTCACCTCCTTGGTAGGTGCCTCTCCTTGGATATTCAGAGTTACAAAGCAGGAGGATGGGAGCAGAAGGAATCACCCCTCACCCCCCCTTTTATTGCCAGCCCCATTGCGATCAGCAGGATGTCATTTTCAGATGTAATGTGTGTGCATAAAGCCCAGGCAGAGAAAGATCACAGCCAAATTTAATAAAGCTCCTGGTATTGTTTTATTTATTTCCTATTGTGGTGTTATCACCTCTTATTAGGTAGTGGCGATGCCCTGGTTGCCTTCAATCTCTTTCCATCATGCTGCCGCATTGGTAATCAATTTTTTTAAGCATAGCTCTTTTTTTCCAGGATAGAATTATTTGGATTTTATTTTATTTTTTATTAAATAAATGTGCATTTGTGTAGAATGGAAACTTTGCTCCTTATCAGGATCATCTGTCTTGGTGAAATGACTCGTAACAGCTGTTCGATGAAGAAAATCTGATAGAAACACTTGGAATGGGTACAAACATAAACATTAGTCACCATGGGAACAAAAGTTGGTGCGAGATGGCTTCAAAAGATGGGTTTCCTATAAGTTCCTCATCCCAACTAAATATTCGTGGGGGATTTTGCCAGTCACTTCATTTAAATCTGTCTATGACAGCCTCCACTCTCATGCATACAAATGGCTCTGCAGCAGCATGTCCAGGTTTTGGTACCATGCAGTTCCACTATGAGAATCAATGGGGTTGTTGACTGATAGCAGCTCCTGAGGCTGGGGAGATATGAAATAGTGTGAAACAGCAAAAGATGAAGCTGAGTTTTGGTCCTCCCAATCCTGCTGTGTCTCCGTGCATTAAAATAACTCATCAACCAAGGATGACGCCCTGCCAGAAGGGCTGCAATTAAACCCCAGTTCCTCTACTCAGCTGTGTCTTTAGATGAGCCTTGGAAAACAGCTGGAAGAAATGCAGTTGCTGGGCTGGGATTGGTGACTTGCAGAGAGGAGTTGGGAAAGACCTGGTGAGCAAAGTTGGCCAACGTATAGCAAGCATGGAGCTGAGGCCTTCCTGCAAGAGAGATGCTCTTCTTTTTGGCTCTGTGGCCTTTGCTCTCTTTTTTGCAGGATTTTAAAGAAAAACCCACCATCACCATAGCAACCACCAGCTCCATCCACGGTGCACGTGGGGACCTGGTGATTCTGTATTGGAGTGCAGGGCTCGGCTATGAGAGAGGCACTGAGCTTTTGGGTACAATAAACATTTGGGTGTCCATATGGACCCAATGGGAAGCTCAGATGGGCACATTCTGCTGTGAATGCCAAATCCCTGCCCGCCACCTACCAAGGTGTTAAGAAAACAAAGTGGGAAATTCGGGTTGGACGTAGAGAAAGGCTTACCTAAAGGCTGTTATGGTGGGGTTTTTTGTGATATGCAAGAACGGTATTTATTTTTTCATTGATCCATTAAGGTTCAGTTTTTCTCCCTTGTTATCTTTCTTCTTAATTGCTTTATCACTCATTAACTTCACCTGAAACCCCTCACCCCACCTCCCCACGCACTTCATGGACATCTATCAGTCCCCAGCCCTATCTGGCGGCACAGACAGACCCCAGAAGGTGCTCACATGGTGTTGAACCTGGTTTGGTGCAAAGCCCGATGGATGCAGATTGGCCGCATCCCCAAAGGCACAGAACTGGCTCTTCATCTGTCAGACAGGCTGCCAAGGGCTCAAGGAGCCAAGGGTGGCACGGAAAGAGGGGTGGGAAGGGGGGAGGTGGCACATGATGTGAATTTATTTGCAGCTCTTAACAATCCTGCAGTCATTCTGCCTGGGAAACGTGCGTCCCTCTTAATGCTCCTTTATGTGGGTCTTGTGTTACAGATGAGCAGTTGTTTATTTTGCAGAAGTGAGGAATGAGGAGCAGAAAACACAATTTCATATATATATATTATTATTATTTATTCTGTTTTATTTCTAATTTTCTTTCAGTTTATTTCAGTTTTTTGTAGTCATCTCTTCCTTCTCGCAGTCTGAACCCACGATGGGTTGAGAAACTCCAGCTCCCAAAGCCATCCCCAAGAGCAACCCCAGACAACAGAGGTCCTTCTCCCAACCCTTCCATGCTAATAGGGTCTACATTTGGGCACTCATTTGGAAGCCTCCACATCAGATCCATCCTCAAAGTGCCCTAGAATGACTTTTCCCTTTTGGCACCTGGAAAAGCAGAGCTGTTTGGGTTTTGAAAGAGGCGCCTTATTTCAACTTTACTCTCCAGAAACAGTGCTGGTGCACGGAGTAATTACATAATAAATTCGTTAGTGGAATATAAAGCCATAAAGGTAGTGGTAATGGTTTGCAGTTTAATAGCTGAATTGTAAATGGCTTTTTTCCCCTATTGCAGATTTAATGCAGCAGGCTGCTACAATTAAGGGAACATTCTTTGGGGCACCTTTAATTTTTTGTTGTGGAGTTTGGTGTCATTAACTCCCTCGTTTATGGATGCTGCACTGTGTTAACCACTTCAAGCCTTCAGGCAGCTTCAACGTCCCCTGCACACAACAGGACACTGCCCCAGGGGCAGGATTTTCATTCAGTCACAGAACTATTGGCTCATTAAGGTTGGAAAAGACCTCCAAGACCATCAAGTCCAACCTACCACCAATATTTCCCCAAGAGCCACATTGAACAACCCCAAGGATGGTGACTCCACTACCTCCCTGGGCAGCCTATTCCAATGCCCAAACACTCTTTTGGAGAAGTTTTTCCTAATATCCAACCCATTTGGCACAAAATTTGTTATAGAAGCTACATGCTGGAGCTACACTGGATCCTAATGGGTCTTCCCATTGGATTCCTCTCTGCTCCTCCCATTTACAGCATCATTTGGGTACCAACACCACCCCCGTTGCCTTTGCTCAAAGGAGACACTGTGTGATGCTGGATCTCACCCACCTGTAGGCATCTTTGGGGTGATTGAGATTACAGGTAATTACTGACGGCTCTAATTAGGCTGCCAGTAACACCCCCTATTTGAATGGAGAAGCAGGCAACTGTTGCACCGCGGTGTGTCGCGAATGTAAATTAACACAAGCAACATGAATGTGATGATAATTAACGAGACGGTCATATGGAAGGGATGGGAAAGCCAATGGGGACTGGCACTGCTCCAAGGGATGGCAATGAGCTCCCTCCTCCCGGCATGAATCTGCACACATGAGATCAGTGCATGGAAAATGCAATTCCTCCTCTCAAGTGCATCCTTATTGCTATAACCTGAGCTGCAAATTCAGCTTTCTTTTTGCTCACCAGCCCTTAACAGTTGGTAATTCATGGGTGCGATGCTGAGAGCCCACTCTGTTCCCAGCAAGGATTTGACCTTGCCCTTATTTCTCCATAATCATAAAAAATTTGCTCACTCATTGCATTCCAGGCCAAATCAGGCAATGGGAGGAAATCATTTAGTTCAGATCTCAATCTTGCAAAGTCAAGCAGAGGCAGCATTGCTACCAAGACTTTGGGAGGCTGATTGTAGGGTGCAAATAAAGCCAAAAAGGTGTCCCACGTTGCAGAAAGTGCTGCTTGTTTTGGCCACTGATAATTAAAAGTGCAGCTTTGGTGCCTTTGGATCTTTGCTCCTTTGCCAGGAATCTGCTGGAGGAGGCAGTGCTGCTGTGGGCGTCGCTTTTCAAAGTGTTCATGGATGCAAATTGAGGAATGGAAAATAGAAGAATCCATTGTACGCCCCACACAGACTGCCAAGCATGGGAATCTGAGCTCCTGGCTGAGAGCTAAAGCTGCAACATGGGATTTAGGAAAGCAAAAAAGCTTTGGTGATGATGTTCCCAACTGATTCCACCTCCAGCTCTGACCTCTTTGATGAACACCTCACATGATATCATAGAATCACAGAACCATCACAGTTGGAAATGATCTGTAAGACCATCCAGTCCAACCCCAACCCATCGCACTGACCACATCCCTCAGTGCCACATCCACCTTTTTCTTGCCGGATCACAACTTTCTCATTCTTTCTGGGGAACTTTGCAGGAATGCATTGATGCCCCCACCCCAACCTTTGTTCCTGACCCCAAAATTCACAGCTGCCACTTATGGATGTGACAGAGCACAGCAAGACCCATCATACATCACCTAGCAGTGTTTGTGTAGCACCCAGTATGGCCCCGTTATCTCCCGAGTGCTCCCACAATATAAATATTTAAGTATAATAAACAATTATGATCAAGTTTCTTGGGTGACTGCACACAGCAAGTGAATTTAAAATTCATTTCCCTCGGGTATTCAAGCTTCAAATTCACTTTCTGTGCATGTTTGTACTAATAAAATGCCGCCACGCAGGAAGGGAAACACAAGAGAGATGCAAATAGGACAAGGGCACATTTGCTTAAGAGTTCAGATGAATATTCACCAAGTTTTTATTATTTTTAAGTATTCATCCCTGTTTTCTTTTAAAAAACAATGTTAGCTTTGCTCTCCAAGCTCAGTGAAGTGTGTACTGTGGAGGTGTAATCTATGTTTTCTTGCACTGATGGAACCAAAGCAAGCCTTCACCATCCCAATGTAAATCTGTATCCCAGCATACCTCAAGATTTTAGGATTAGCTCTCAAGCAAGCTTCAGGAAGACTTAATTAGGGTCTATTTCTGCTCTACACTCCCTCCTTCCTCCCTACTCTTCACAGCTTCAGGGTTTTCCCCCTCTGATTTTCCTTGCCCACCTCCCACCCAACGCGATTCCTAATTGCAACGGTGATGCAGAGCTTCCCCATCACACAGAGCGCTGTGCGTTTGGGGTCACCACACCTCCTTTTTCCCCAGGCACAGGTAGCACTGTTTTGACATCTTCATTCGATTTTCCTCCTAGAGCTGAAAGGGATGCAAATTAGCAATAATGAATATTTTCATTAGAAGTATCTAGACATTATATCTGAGAACGGGATAATGATGCTGTTGCTTTCTATAAAATATTCTGAAGCAGACCCGTGCCATTTTATTTTATTTTATTCTTGGAAAAGATAATATTTAGTTTAAAAAAAAATGTAATTTAATGTCAGTGAAATTAGGCTAATTGCTAATTATGTAACTGCAAATGAGGCAGATCTTAATCTCGAGGCGAGCTGGACTGCTGCGGATGATGAAGTTTTAATGGAGCACCACCAGAAAGTGAGAAAATTGATGAAAATTGGCCATCCCCAGTGCTCATCCTGGCAGTGGGTGTGAGGGATGGGGCTCATGCTTCACATCTGGCCCAGTATCTGTATTTCATGCTCTTTGGGTCACACCTCACCTCTTGAGTTTGAAGTCCCTGTTGGGCACAATGGCCAACACAGCTTCATCTTTGATGGGTTGATCGTTGGGCTGGATGATCGTAGTGGTCTATTCCAGTGACTCCATCACATGGATCCATGGGTGTAATGGGGATGGGTAAGCGGTTGGATGTGATGAACTTGAAGGGCTTTTCCAACCTTAATGATTCTAAGGGTGGGCACATTGGGGATGGGCTGATGGTTGGGCCAGATGAATTTCATGGTTCTTTCCAACTTTAATGATAATGGGCTTCTCAATGGGAGAGGTTTTATCTTTCCACTTGCACCGGAACAAAAGGTTTTATGGGCATCACCTCCTTAAAGCCCTCCCACCATCAGTATCAGTTCTTATCTCCAGCTCCATTTTAGCACATCCAAACATCCCAACTCCAGGCATCTCTCAGTCCTCTTGGAGACATCCTGCCACAGGCTGAGTTAGGGCTGGAATACTTCAAAGGCTGCTAATCGCCTCGGTATTGATTTAATACTAAGATACTTTATCACGCTTGCAGTTATGGATTATTATTATTTTTTAATGCATGTCAGAAGTTAAACCAACTTTATTAAAAGAAGCATGCACCCTGTGCTCCCATGGCTGGCTGTTACATTGGGGTGCATCAACCACCAGTGGATTTCAGTATGATTAGCCCAAACGTGTGATAGTGCAATACCCAAACATGGTAGTTTGGGTTTATATTCTTGCACTGCACTAAAGCAGGATAGCCTAGGCACTGGTGCAAGGCTTTGCTCCTGCCTCCTGCCCAACACACCACACAGGGCTAGCCTGCTACCTGCCCTCTGCAAGCATCAAGGGGGTCATGAAGACTCAAAGGTGGCTGAATTTCCCCCTGCTAATGTCAGATCCTGATAGGAATTGACTTCACAGGACAAAGAAGCCGTCAGAGGAATGCTGATGCTTTATTAATGATAGGGTGCATTGACCTACCCTGTGTGTCATCCTCATTGCCAAAGGAAACACAGAGGCAACCCATAATCACCTTACTTGCATCCGTCCCACTAACACCTAATTTAAGTATATATTTGTCTGCTGATTGATCACAGGATTTTTTTTTTCCCTGGCAATTATTTCCTGCTATCGAAGGAGCTTCAGATTCTCCCCATTCATTTAAGCTCTTATCTGATCCTTATAATGGTGTCTGAGCAGATGCAAATTGGGTCTGCAGAGCAGATGTCTCAATGGACTTCCCATTCTGCTTTCCCAAGAGCTGGCTCCATGCTGTAGGACTCAATCTCACCCCGCGCTTACACAAAAGCCAACCACACTTCTCCCCTCTCATTTGTGACTGGGAAGGAAGAGGAAATGGTGTTTCACATGGACTTGGCTTGACTTGCATTCTCTTTGCTCCCTGTTTCTCTCTTCCATGATGGAAAGGTGCTTTTGGAAGACAAGAAGTTCAAATGTTAGAGAGGTGTTAAAGGAACATGGGGATGTGGCATTGGGAGACATGGTTAGTGGGCATGATGGGGGTGGGGTGGGCTTGGACTGGATGATCCATGGGTACTATGTGATAGATAAGTGATAGATAAGTGATAGATAAGTGATAGATAAGTGATAGATATGTGATAGATATGTGATAGATATGTGATAGAGGAGGCTCCTCGGTGGGGAGAGGACCCAATGTCTTCCCATAAAAGCTGAAGCACAGGCAGAATGTGGATACTTTGGGTTGCTGCAATTCATTAAAGAGATGTTGGGTTTAACAGAGCTGCAGAAAGGCCCGTGCCATTGATGCGCTCAGCTGTGAAATATGCTATGGAAGCCATTTGTTTGCCAGGGGCCTAGAAGTCTGCTTCCTATTATCATAACACAGCTTTACTAGAGGCAGATACCTCGGATCACAGTTTTCTCAGCTCCCCCTTCCCAATGGGATTCCCTCAGGTTTGCACTGAGGTAACTGGGATGTGTCTGTGTGGGGGGTTTAGAACTCAGCTTGGTTTCGCTGTCTTAAGCTGTGATGATGCAGTTCCCCCACCCAAGAAACTTTACAAGCTGGATTGGCTCCAGTTTTGGAGTCCCCAAACAGCTCACCAAAGTCTTACTGAACTTATCACAGGGGAAATGGTGACATGGGTTAGTGGCCATGGTGGTGACAGTTGGTCTAGATGATCTAGGTGGTCTTCTCCAATTGGGAACGACAGTTCAGGAATGAACTGAATGAAACAGAACAGAGATCCATTGAGCAGATGAGAAAATAACAAAAAGGCTATTTTGTGTCTGGTTGAGGTGACAACACAAGCAGATAAAGAGCCATCAGCAGAACTTACACAAGCCCATCCAATCTCAGAGGTCATCATTCCGGAGGATGACATGTAGAAATTGGTTTTTATTAAATTCTGTCTGATTGTTTAATTGGAAGAGAAAGGATTTAATTGAATCATGCCAAAGAGTCGTATTAGATTACGGTCGTTCCTAACACAAAAGGCTTCCCCCGTTTAGTTAGACCAGTTCCTTTGTGTACCCTATCTATTAAACTTACAAAGTGGTAATCTGAAGGGTTTGGAAGGCCTGAATGGTACATATGTGCTACCTGACCCTTTTCCATCTCCCACACTTCTCACATTCCCTTCACTCAAGAACATGGTGAGGCACTGAATGGCACAGGCTGCCCATAGAGGTGGTGCAGACACCCAGGGTCACCTGGAGGGGCTCTGAGCACTGATGGAGCTGTGGGTGTCCCTGCTCAGTGCAGGGCTTGGACCTGATGGCCTTGAGGGACCCTTCCAACAACAACCATCCCATGACTCCAACTTGCTGCAGTGAGAGCAAGCAGGATGGGCAGCATTCTCAAGCCTTCCTCCATCCCTATTCATTCTATCCATATATTCTTGAGAAGCAGCCTGCTGGAATGTGATGCTCTTATAGGAGGCTGGCCAAAACCGATGGGTTTTTCAGCTTTTCAAGGGTACCCCTGCAGAATGATACTCCTGTTTTCCAACCCCTCCATGCCACCTGTGACTGCCATCCCCTGGGGCCACATTTGCTGGAAAAGCAAAGCAATTTGAGGAACTCAAGTTTCTAATTTGGGCTATTTAATTAGTCTTTCCTTTCATACAAATAGGAGAAAAGGGAATGAATTCATTTCTCAGCGCTTCATTTCATCCTGATATTGAGGATTTCTGAGCAGGAGCCGTGAGCTCAGGATCCCCCATTCCATACAGGAGGAACCCCATCTGCTTGGAGACCCACATCAGCTTTAGGGCCCAGCTGTTCCCCAGCACGGATGGGCATGGGGGAGCATGCAGGGTTTTCTCTCTGCCCGCTGCAGCCCAATTAACAGTAGCACTAATTAGTGCTGCAGGTTGCCCTGGCCGCACTGCAGTGCTCCCAGCACCTGCGGAGACACTGAGGGAGGGGGGGGTTGGGAATGTGGGCATGGCAGAAATGCAGCAGCTGCTGCAGCACTGCATCCCCTAGCAGCCCCCCCCCCCCAATTAAAAAGCATAAAAAACCCTCTTCATACTCTTGTCCTATGGTGGGGAGGTGGAGGGGGAGGGTTACAAGTAAGGGATATTCCCCCCCCACCCCTTGCACAGCTCCCTTCTATCTTTCACCCCCCTACCTGCATAACCCCATTCCCCCTTGCAGCCCCTTTGCCCAATTCCATTCCTTTTTTGCACCCACTTCGCACAAATCTGGTCACTCTCATATCTCTTTGCACCCCCATTGCACAACCCCATTCCCTTCTGCACCTCTCCACTGCACAGCCCCCTTCCCTTGTGCATTCCTATACATCCTCATTGCCTTTTGCACCCCCCATAACAAAACTCCCCCTCCAGTCCTATTCCCCCCCTGCCTTGCCCAGCCCCATTCCCTTCCACACACCCCCCTTGCAGATCCCCATTTACAGCCCCATTCCCTTTTGCCTCTCCTCACACTGTCCCCCCCTCACCCTGCTTTATTCCCTTTAACACCTTCCTTGCAGAGTTCCCCGTTGCAGACACCCCCCCTTTGCACAACCCCATTCCCTATTACACCCCCCTTGCAGCGCCCCTCTTACAGATTCTCACTCCCCTACAGCCCCCTCTTTGCAAAGCCCCATTCTTTTTGCATCGCCCCTTGCAAAGCCCCATTTCCATCTGCACCCCCACTTTGCAAAGCCCCATTATCCCCTTTCACACCTCCCTTTGCAAAGCCCCATTCCCATCTGCACCCCCACTTTGCAAAGCCCCATTCCTTTTGCACACCCCTTTGCAAAGCCCTGTTTCCATCTGCACCCCCTCTTTGCAAAACCCCATTCCTTTCCACACACCCCCTTTTCAAAACCTCATCCCTTACACACCCCCTCTTTGAAAAACCCCATTCCTTTTGCACACCCCTTTGCAAAGCCCAATTTCCATCTTCACCCCCTCCTTTGCAAAGCCTCATTCTCCTCTGCGCTCATATGTGCAAAGCCCCATTTCCATCTGCACCCCCACTTTGCAAAGCCCCATTATCCCCTTCCACACCCCCCTTTGCAAAACCCCATTCCTTTTGCACACCCCTTTGCAAAGCCCTGTTTCCATCTGCACCCCCACTTTGCAAAGCCCCATTCCCTTTTGCACACCCCTCTTGCAAAACCCTATTCCCTTTCCCACCCCCCCCTCGCTTTTTACCCATCCCCTCCGACCCCCTTTACCCCCCTCCCACATCCATCCCCCTCCCACCCCTCTCTCCCCGCCCCCTCCCCGCCCCTCTCCCCTCCCACCCCCCTTACCCCCCCATACACACACACACACCCCCGCTCACCTCTCTCCTCCTCTTCCTCCCTCCCTTTCCCCCTTACCCCCCCCCTTTTACCCCCCCCCCAGGCCAAAATCCTGCACATGATGGACGACAACAGGCAGCTGGCGCTGCGCATCGACGGCGCGCTGCAGGCGGCGGGCCAGGAGGTGACGGCGCTGCGTGCGGAGCTGGCGGCCACCGGGCGCCGCTTGGCCGAGCTGGGCAGCGAGCCGCCCATGGAGCACGGCCCGCAAGGTGGGCAACCCTTTTATTTTCATGTCTTATTATCTGCCTTTTTATTTTTGCTTTGCTTTATTTCCTTTCTTTTCTTTCACCCCCCCCCCCCCCCCCTCTCTCCCTCCCTCCCCAGCCGGTTCCCCGCTCCGTTCGCTTTTTTACCTGCTCGTTTTTTTTTTGCTTTTCCTTTCACCCAACCGGTTTCGTAATTTGGGAAGTCAGCGCAGCCATCTTCTCCTCTCCGGAGCGGCAGCGCCGGCGCTCAGAGCTGCGGGGCGGAGGTGGGGGGACCTACGGGTTCAGATGGGACCCCCCCTCCTATTCGCGTTCCGCCCCCATGCCCCCCTGCATGCCCCCTCTACATGCCACCCCTTGCAGCCCCCCCGCCCCATGTCCTCCTATGCAGCCTCTTTTCCACCCTATCCAGCCCCTCTGTGCCACTCTGCGCAGTCCCCCCCCCCCATGCCCACATGCAGCTCCCGCATGCCGTCCTGTGCTGCTCCTCCGTACCGCCCTGCACAAGCCTCCCCCTCATACCAATGATCCCAATGCAGCCTCCTGCATGACCCCCCCAGGCCACCCCATACAGCCCCCATACCGCTCTGCACAGCTGTCTGCACGCCAATCCTATGCACCCCCCCACCATACCACTCTGCACAGTCCCTCTATGCTACCCTGTGTATCCCATATGCCACCCCATACATACCGCCCTATGCAGCATCCCATGCCATTCTACAGAGCCCCCATACTACACTGCATGCCCCCCCCCATGCCATCCTACATCCCCCCCCCGTTCCCTAGAGTTATGGGCATGCAGCACAGGCCAGGCTGGCAGTGGGGTGCAGGGAGTTGGTGCTGTGGGTTTGTGCTGAGCTTTGCAATCAGAGAGGAGTGTGTGTGTGTGTGTGCAGAGGGGGGGGAAGATTGCTTCTGCATTGCTCTGGCTGATATTCAGTGCTTTCTGCTCAGCAAGGCACTCGCTGTTAGCTTAAAGAAGCTGAATGCAAATAGGTCTGTTAAATACCCCCAGATCATCACAGCCTTGTGCTATAATTCACCCCAAGCAGTGCACGGTGTGAGCCCTCCCCTTACACCTCTGTGCCACCCATGGCACTGAGTGCTATTTCCCTGTTACTTATTTACTGCTGTTGTCCCTGGAATGGGGCAGTGTGTTGCTGAGCGGTTCGGTTTTGGGGTTGCTTGGGGCTGTTGTAAGGCAGCATCACTGTTGTGCTCTCAGCTCCGTGCCCCATTGTGCATGGTGCTGTGCATGGTGTTGTGCATGGATTGCAAGGGATTCATTGGTGGCTTTGTTCCAGCCAACCTGTTGGGTTTTGAAACATGTTTCCCACCTGTTAAACATCAGTGGGATCCATTCCCCATTGGGGCCATTTGGAGGGCTGAGAATGCACCCGGTGCTGTGGGGTTGGGTTGGTTCTGCACTGAGGATGTGTGGATGGTTGGACATGGTGATATTGGATGACTTTTCCAACCTTAATCATTCTGTGGTTCTATGGCATGGTCATTGGACATGATGGGAGTGGGTTGATGGTTGGACGTGGTGATCTCGGAGGTCTTTTCCAACCTTAATCATTCTATGGTTCTATAGCATGGTCATTGGGCACAATGGGGGTGGATTGATGGTTGGACTTGGTGATTTTCAGTGCTCTTTTCCAACCTTAGTGATTCTATGGTTCTGTGAAACATGCGTCCTGTGAATGGCTATTAGAAGTAAGAGGATGAGCAGAAGTCCTGTGGGAGGGCATGGTGCTGGGAATGGGGTGGACAGACCAGCCTGTGGGTCACAAGGGTGAATTCAGGCTTTGAAGCCACTCAGTGATGTTGTCCCCAGGTCCCGTTGGCTGTGTGGGTGCTGTGGGCCCATCCGAAGCTCTGTGAGCCGAGGTCAGTGCATGCCTGGCTCGGTAATTAACGCTGCTTTTGTGAAATGTGTTATTCATTTAATTAGGGTGCAGCTGAAGACAGCTCGAGGTAATAACTCTGCCCTTTTTGTGTGCACTGAGACGTCTCCGTGCTGCAGCGTGCTTTTTCTTGCGGTGAGGTGTGTGTGCTTCAAGGGCATTTTACTGTAATTCAAACCAAAAGTGGAGGGATTCAGCGGGGTGAGAGCAAGGCTGGGTGGTGGGCGTGCATATGGTGGTAGTAGGAGTGGAATTTGTGTGTTGTAACAGTCCTTTGTGTGAGCATTAATGACTGAATGGTTGGGCTGGAAGGGGTCTCAAAGACCATCCAGTTCCAACACCTGCCATTGGAATCAGGCAGTACATCAGGTTTGCTCGTGGCCCCGTCCAACCTGAACCAGGTTGGATGACACCCAAGGTCAGGCTCATTGCATGAGGTTGGACTTGATGGCCTTTAGGGTCCCATCCAACTCAAACCATTCCATGGTTGTATGAAACATGAAGTCCAGGGGAGCTAAGCTGTGTGTGCTGAGCCAGGCGGTCAGCCCATCTCGCCCAGTGCTTTGGCTGCAATCTCCTCCCGGCGTTAAACGTCAAACACCTTAATTAATTAATGTTGGCAAAGTGCTTGAAGATGTAAAGCACAATCAGTAGCTAAGTGTTATTAATAAAGGACCTCGCTCAGCATTCAGCTCATCTTGCTTCCCACTTTGGTAGCATCGGTACCACGCGATGCTGGTGGGGATGCTGGTGTGTGCATGAGTGCATTCACCACTCATCTTCCCCGCTGTTTGTTCTTCCAGAGCTTGAGAGCTGATGCTGCAAAGGAGCCTGAGGAACTCTGATATCACAACCCAGTCAGATATTGGAGCAGTTATGCACCACGTGCATTGCAAGCTCAAGGTCTTGCTGCGCTATTACTGTTACAGCGGCGTGCCCTGGGAAATCAGTGAGCGAGAAATATCCATGTGGTTGCATTAGACTCGAGGAGCTGGCTGCAGCCTGGTCCCCGTCACATCTCGGCTTTTGATGTTAATTTGAAGTATCTTGATGTATCTGCAGCTTTCCTATTCATAAGCCTCATTTGGCGTGGTTAGCTTGAGCCTTAGGATAGTGATAAATGATCGTTCCTGCAGCACCGAGCGGGGCCATGGCTTGAAGTGAGGCACCAAACTTCAGCTGGAGCACGGCACGCAGCAATGCTTCCGTCTGCAGCTTGTTAACATTCAATTCTCGTAATTCCTTGTTGACAGTGACGCGTGAGATAAAGAGAATTGGAGGCTGACGCAGCAGCTTGCACAACCGAGGCGTGCGAAACCCCTGGTGAATTGGCCATCCTGGTAGATCGAGTCCTTCTGATGATTTCTGTTTGGGAAAGTTATTGGTGTTGTGGAAAAGGGAAGGGGAAAAACTCATCCCTACCCACCCCCATCTGGCTGAGGGCTGTGGTTTGGGGATGTGGTTTAGCCGTGGGGCAGCAAGCACCTGATGGAGCTGTTAGTGTCCCTTTTTGGTGTAGGGGAGTTGGACCCTTCATGGCTATCCAGTCTCTTCCAACTCAGATGATTCTATGATTCAGGTTTTCCTTTTTGAGACAGCAAGCAGAATGCAGGGAGCTGGCATTGCTGATGACGAGTAGATTTCTGCAGAGATGCAACAGGATTGTGCCTCTTCTGCAGGCACAGTGAGGCCGCGGGCGGTGTTTAGGTTTTGTAACCCGGCCTCTGTTTTCATTTGCCTTTTCTTTCTTATACAAACATGGGTTTTGCAGAAGGGGCCGTACCTTTGTGCTCTTAAAACACCACTGTAAAACCAGCTGCATGTGTAGGGAGGTTGGAAAGAAGAAAAGATAGACCCACAAACCACCTCATCTTTGGATGGTCAAAAAATGAACGTTATTTCCTTTTGCTTTGACAGCTCTCGTGGTTATTTGTCCAGCATGCAGAGGTACCTTGCAGCACCCATATCTGCCCTTCTTACAGCTGAAACACACAATGCAGCTTTCTGAGTGTTGGGATAAAGGGTTATGCACAGAGAGCACATTGACAAATTGCTTGGCTACCCTACAGCAGGAGGGTTGTCCAGTCCTGTATACACATCACTGAAGCACCAAGATCATAAAACCATAGAAGTTTGGGAAAGACCTTTGAGATTGTCCAGTCCAACTGCCTACCACCAGCATTGCACATTAAACCAAGTCTTTAAGTACCGCATCTGCGTGGCGGTGATAGCTGAGCACAGACAGAACACCCATATGCTTAAACTCCAACCTGTTATTATTAACCAAATTGTCCATCATATCCTCCCTTTGAAGCTAACTGGGAGAAATGCATTGGGGTTGCTGTTGGCCATGGCTGATGGACCAAGTGGGAAGACCCATTGGGTCATGATTAGCACCACAGAAGCATCTCATGCCTTTCAAAACTGCATTAAATACACCCGTTGGAGGAGTAGTCTCTGCACTCCCATCATAAAGCAATGTTTGTTGGTTGTTTGGGTTTTTTTTTCCCCAAAAGACATCTCAGATTGCTGTAAGATATTATAGCAGATCGAAATTTGCTGTAGGCTTACAGGTCCTGGAAGCGTGTGCCTGTTTTCTGCGGAGATGTGCTGTGTACGGGGTGGAAAGCAGAGCAAATTGATTTGAGGAAGAGATTTGAGGAATTGAACTTTGATGTCTGGGTTTAGGCAGTCTAGACGCTCTTTCAAGCTGCAGAGAGGGGAGAAAAAGATTCTCTCAGAAGAAACATGGAGATGGCTGTGAAGGTTTTAGTGGGATGTATTGAGATGTCCGGGAGGAAAAAAAAACTCCAAATTCAGCTGTACTTGGAATTTTAAGTAGTGTCAGCCCCACTGAGCCCATGGCGGGGCCTGTAGGGCCTCCATGGCGGGGCCTGTAGGCCTCAATGAGTCCTCCCCTCAACCTTCTCTTCTCTGAGCCAAACAAACCAAACTGGTTTGAATGCCTTGTAGATCCTTACTGACTTCTTTTAATTTCAATGGGACCGTGTTATCTTGGGCTGAGATTTGAGGAGTTTTATATAGTGCTGCTGTGGTTTGAGGACTGGGGTGCCATGTTGTAACTACATGTTGTACCTGCAGTGCCTGGTTGCACCTTGTTATGTTTGTGGTTGTTTTCTACCTGTTTCTGTTGAGAGGCAGAAACAGCAACAAGAAAAAAAAAAAAGAAGGCCTGAATGAAAAAGCTTTGAGATCTTTGCCTGTTAATTAGTCCAACAATAACATGATAGTGATCACAGCACAGGATTAAAAACCCATATGCTGATAAGGCTTTAACTCCACTTGTTGGCAGCAGTAACCCATTCTGATAGCATCGATAAGTAGAGCTGGCAGTGTGTCAACGACAGCCCATCGATGGTGGGACATCACACCTCTGACCTCATCACTGTGCTCAGCCATGGCATCAGCGCCTTGTTCAACATTGCCTGGGGATAAACCAAGTGCCAGGGAGGTGACTTAGAGTCACCATCTCTGGAAGGATTCAGTGTGGAGATGTGGCACTGAGGGACATGGGCATTGGGCACGGTGGGGATGGGTTGGGGTTGGGCTGGATGATCTTAGTGGTCTTTTCCAATCTTCACGATTTCTATGCTTCTATGAAAATCCCTATTGCTGGGATGTCGTCTTTTGTTCTTGCTGGCCAAAAGCTTTTCTCACACCAAATATCCTTGGGGAGAAGAGTGGGTTTGGCTGCAGGTGATGGCATGAAGCTGTTAAGCAGACACTGCTTCCCTTGGGTCCTGCTTCCAGCCTATCTTGAATTTCTTTTAAGCGTGTGTACGCAGTTCAGAGGGTAATACCATCAATTAGACCAACAAGAAAGACTAATAAAAACCAATAACCCTCTGTAGTGTGCTGGGTTTATCCCTGATTAGCGGGACCGCTCTGATCTCATTGTAAATCTGTGTATGTCGTTAAGAGAGAAGTATTAAATTGGTAATTAACGTTGCCAAAAAGTGATCATCGTGCTTTTTGTTGGAGAAGAGTAGGAAATGATGGAGAAAAAAAAAGCAGCGTGGTGCACTGGGTGGAGATAGGGTTGAAGTGTGATGGATGCTCTTTGTTCCAGTGTGTTGGGGAATATATGTGGGGAGTGCATCCGGACCAAAGCAGATCCTGTGGATCCTGGTACAGGTGCTCACTCTCAAGCTGGATGAATATTGCCCTCAGCCACATGCAGCCATTTTTTCTCCAGATTTTAACCCAAACTTACCTCGGTGAGGCAGCAGAAAGCGCGTCTTAAATTGCTGATACATTTCATCACGATAGAGGGGGGAGAATTGGCGTGCAGGGAAGTTGCATTATTCATGTTCGCATTGCTGCGGGCACTGTCGGAAGCATCCATGCAACTCAGTGCTCAGCTCTGTACAGCTCAGTGCTCAGCTCCATGCTCAGCTCTCTGCACCCAATGCCCGTGCAGCAAAGCAGAGCCCGCACCGTCCCAACCTGCTGGGATCTGCCTGCGGCGGGCGCTTCCCTTCCTGCCTGCTTAGCCAGGCAAGCAGCAACCTGCTGCACTCCCTGGTTTGCTTCATAAAAATGATGGCAAGCCAGGGAGATTTTCTTTATTTTATTCCTGCAGAGTGGTTGCGTGGATAAGGAAAGAAGCTGAGCACCAGCATCCTCCTTGCTCACAGCCAAAAGGCTCTCAAGGCGTTGTTGGTTGGTTGGGAACTCTCATCGCAAGGCTTGTCCCAACCGGTTGGAGCAGAGGGATGGGCTCTTCCCAGGATTTCTTTTTGACGGTACAAGGAGGAGGGGAGCAGGTCTGGGCTCTCCCACCAGCTGGAGGCTGTGCTCTGGCTGTGTAGCTTGGGGCGGGCGATCCCACCCATCGTGCTAATCCTAATTAAGGGCTGCTTTGGGTGAAAGTTGCCATGCTTGCATCACATTATGTCTGCCAGCAGTCTTCTCAAGGGTGTTCCCAGCGCTGCTTGTTGCCCCGTGACCTGCTCCTGGGGGCACCTCTCCCCTGTGAGGATATAGGGGTGCCAGCATGCCCACTGGGCTCATGGGTCAGCCTGTTTTCTCGGGTAGCAGCAATAGGAAAGGCATTGATGGCTGTAAGCTGTGCCAGGAGAGGTTCAGGTTGGATATTAGGAAGAATTTCTTCTTGTAAAGAGGGGAAATGCATTAGCATGGGGTCACCATCTTCAGTGTGGAGATATGGCACCAAGGGACATGGTCAGTGAGCATGGTGAGGGTGGGTTGGTGTCAGACTTCGTAATCTTAAAGCTCTTTTCCAACTGTAATGATTCTATGATTCCCAGGGCTCTGAAGGGCTGCAGCCCATGTCCAGGATCTTAGTGGCTGGGGATCAACCCAACAGCTCTTTGGTGTGGAGCTTCTTCACGGAATCACAGGATGACCCAGGTTGGAAGGGACCTCAAGGATCATGTAGCTCCAACCCCCTGCCTGGCAGGGCCACCAAACATACACCTTTACTAGATCAGGTTGCCCAGGGCCCCGTCCAACCTGGCCTTGAACACCTCCAAGGACGGGGCATCCACAACCTCCCTGGGCAGCCTGTTCCAGGACCTAACCACTCTCCTAATAAAGAACTTCCCCCTAACATCCAACCTAAATCTTCCCTCTTTTAACTTAAAACCATTTCCCCGTGTCCTGCTGTTGTCAGCCCTTTAAGAAGCCCTGCTTCTGGCTTCCAAGCTCCAAGTGCTCCCAGCTGGATGAACCCCAAATGCCTGTTCAACCTTTCATTAGCAATTAAATAAGCTCTCCTGCACCCTTAGGAGCATTCTGCTCCAACCAGAAGGAGCGTGGAGTATTGCATGGATGGGAGATTTCCATGCAGGACACATAGCAGCCTTCACCGTTTGGGGTCCCCATCCTTCACCATTTGGGGTCCCCCATCCTCATCTTTCACCATCTGGAGTGTCTGTCCTACTTTAAAAGCAAATCAGTGCAATGGAGGATGGTTTTATGTGACCGTCCCCGCCGAGAATGCCGTGTTTGTGTCTCGAAACGTCTCATCCCTTGGCTCCATGTCCAGCTCCTCTGGGGCAGCACAGACCCGGGCAGTGTTACTGAACACAATGACACATCTGATGCATCAGCACTATTAGTTCTGTGGCTGAAGGGAAAAGCACCACGTTGATGAAGTTCACAGCCCATGATGAACTTGGTGCTGCAGTGGGCTTCGCCTGTGCTCATGCATCGCCTCCTCCCCTCCTCTGCTTTGTTTGCATTCCTAATCATATCCAGCTGAAGCTGTTAAAAGTGAGCTCAGACGGAAAATATTTGCGTGAAAAAAAAAAGATGTTAACACATTTTTTGGAGGTGGAAGACTTTATTTATTTATTTTAAATGGAGAGTGGGTTTCTCTGGCTGTTCTGTTGGCATCTGCTGCGCCGTGGCCATGCTGGAGGCAGGTTGTTCTGTGTCCCAAGTGGTGAAACTCAGAGCTGGAAGCGTGGAGCCGAGCTAAGTACAATTAATTCTGGATGCTTAGTGAATTAATTTGCCCTTCTCTTGAACCCCAATCCACATCAACAGCACTCAGGTTATTAAAAGGCTGTATTAAAACAAAAGGAAGTGTTTTGTCAGCTCGTTATCTTTCTTGTTGATCCGAAGAAGGATGTTGTTTTAAAGATCAGTGTTGTACGGGTCCTGTTATGCCATCGTGAAGACTCAAAATGTTTTGGGTTTCTCTCGTTTGTTTTGAAAACATTTTACAACTGATAAGTTCTTTTATGTGCAACTTGTTCTTCTCCAAACTGGCTTGGACGCAGCTGGGGATGTGTTCTGCATTGGGAAAAGGAGTAATTTCTTCTTCAAAAGAGCAGTGACGTGCTGGCTCAGCTTCCCAGGGAGGTGATGGGGTCACCGTCCCTGGAGTTGTTCAATGTGGAGCTGCAGCACTGAGGGATGTGGGCACGGCAGGATGGGTTGGAATTGGACTGGATGATCTTAGAGATCTTTTCCAGCCTGGATGATTCTATGATTCTACAACATGGTTGGTGGATGTAGTGGTGGTAGGTTGACGTTGGACTGGGTGATCTTAGAGGTCTTTGACATGGTTAGTGGGCATGGTGGGGTTGGGTGGATGGTTGGACTTGATGGTTGCAGTGCTCTTTTCCAACCTTCACAGTTCTATGGTTCTCTGATCCATCACACTGCTATCACAACAGCACCGTGCTCCATCTCCTCTGCCTGAACCACTGCCCATGGGTGCTGCCATTGGGTGCAGCATAGGATGGCAATGCTTGAGCTGACCCCTTTGATGTCAGAAGCAGTCAGCCCTTATTTTGTACAAATTAATCGTATATTCAGATCACGCTTGCAGAGTTGTGGGAGGAGTTGGGTATTTTTTTGGCTTTTTTGTTGTTGTTTTACTAATTGCAATTGTTTCCCGTCCTCTGATCTATTTTACTTTATAATAAGGCATAAAATCCATTATTTAAGTGACAGCGTAGTGATAATTGGATGAGTTATTTTTGGCAGGGATGATTAGTTGGTAAGTACAGATTGATGGCTGGAGCTGTGCCTTGCTCCCCTGGTGTTTTAGCACTGGGGAGGTGCACGGTGCCTGCACCTTGCAAGAAGCTGATGGCGAATTGCACTGAGGCACTGAAATAAGTTGGATCTGTTGTCTTTATATTGCAATGTATGCAGTGAGTTCTCATCCCAAATGCGCCGCTGGGGAGCTGGGGACACGTCGCAAGAGCTGGCAGTGCCCTAGAAAAGCTTTGTCCCTTTGCAGACATAAAGCCACATTGTTTTTGTCCCGGGAGTTCATTGCAGCACATGGGACAATGTGAGCTTTGTCCCCGCTGCCTGGGGATGCTTTCTCCTCTCCCTTCCTCCCCCCCCCCCCCCCCACACACACACCGTGCTTGGCTTGTTGCTCTTTATTTGCACTGCAGAAGCTGTTTGCAGGATTAAGGCTTTTTTAGCTCGTTTGCAGACTGCTTAACGAAGGGCGTGGGTTGAATGCAGAGGTCTATGGGGCGAGACGCCCGGAGTTCTCTATCCCCTGCAACCAGGCCAAGGAAAACAGCTCACACACATATAATTAAGGATGCATTTTTGGAGTCAGAGCCCTCTGCCTTCTCCAAGGTGATCCAAACTGTGCTGCTGGGTGAGTTTACCTGGAGCTGAGCCACCACCTTATTCAAGAGCAGAACTCTGGAAAGAAGGGGGGAAACACGATCTTTTGTGCCCCTTGGTCACCCCTTCTCAATGAGCATGGGGCTGTGCAGTACAGCTCTTACTGCCTGATTGTGGGTTTAGAGAGCCATAGAATGGTTGGGTTGGAAATGTCCTTAAAAATCATAGAACCATGGGACAGCTTCTGTTGTGAGAGACCTCAGAGACTGTGGAACCATAGGATGGTTGGGTTGGAAGGGACCTTAAAGATCACAGAACCATAGGATGGTTGGCTTTGAAGGGACCTTAAAACAACCATCCAATTCCAGTCCAATGTGTTGGGTTGGTTGCCAAGCATGGGTTTGGTTCTGGTGAAGCCTTGGGATGCTCTCCACTGTAGTGCCCAGGGCTTAACCCATCTCTTGCCATATGGCATCTGTCTGCAGGCAATGGGATGCTTGCATGGGCTTCAGAGATGAGTTTGCAGATGAGTTCCCAGTTCCTCCAAGATTTTTTAGTCTGTTGGGTTATGGAAATGCACCAGGGCTCAGCAGCTGGGAGGAGGATACAGGAGGGAGCCAAGAATACCCTCTCTCCATCCATCCACCCATCCTCCATCCATCTCAGCCTGGGATTTCCAGCCACTTTTCACCCAAATTGCAGCATTGGGATAACAAGAAACAGAATGTTTTACAAGAAATGGACCGTGCTTCATGCACGTTCTCACCACTAAAGAGGAGGTCAGAGTGTAAGGCAGTCGAGTGCCGCGTTGCCCTGGTATGTTTGCCACGGGATAATGGAAAATTCCTATGAGGAGCCTGCTTGATCTGGGGCCAGAGGAAACAGGATGAAGCCTATTGCCCTGCGGAGCGATAGAAGAGCACGCTGAGCGCCTTCCGGTGCCTGCTGCCAGTGTTTTTATGGGCTTGAGATTTACGTTTTAAGATGAAAAGTAAATGCGCTTAAGGTCAGTCTGTGGTCTTGCCAGGCTTCTTGGGTCCTGTTTGTGCCATTCCTTCATAGAATCATAGAATGGTCTGGGTTGAAAAAGACCACAATGCTCATCTCGTTTCAACCCAGTGCTATGAGCAACCAGCAGCCCAGGCTGCCCAGAGCCACATCCAGCCTGGCCTCGAATGCCTGCAGGGTTGGGGCATCCACAGCCTCCTTGGGCAACATGTTCCAATGCGTCACCACCCTTGTATGGTTTTGGAGGAGTGTATTTGGTGGGTTGGTGGATGGACTGGGTGATCTTAGTGGTCTTTTCCAACCTTAAGGATTCTGTGACTGTGTGCAGAGGTGGTGATAGCCTTGCTCTTGGGTTCCCAAGATGATGGCAGTATTTATGGAAGTGTAGGACCCCTGTGGTTCATGTCCTGACCCAAGCACCTCCAAATCCCTTTCGTCCTCCAGCAGAGCACAGTGCCCTCATTCCGGATCATCCGTGCCAATCCTATAGATGTCCCCCTCATTGTCACCCTGTTAGATTTTCCCCTCTTGCCTACCTTTCATTAATTGTCTTTTGGAGCTACCTGATGGCTTTCTTATTTTTTTCCATGGGATAAGCCTGTTAGAGATAATCTGGTTTGCTGAATTTCCCTTCCTCTGGGCGATCTCCTTAATAGCTGCCTCGGAGGATTTCATCTTGTTTGGTAGCAGGATGCAATTTTGTATAAATATTCTGTTTCTTCATGGCCCTTTTGCTGATTAAGGTCTGCTCTTTCTCTGAAATAAACTGTCACATAAAATACTTCTGAGAGGGGGAGAGCCCCAGGGATGTGTAAGTGCTCCTTTGGTGCTTCTGAGTGAATTGCCCTGGCCAGAATGGTCAGAATCCAGTGCTAATTTGTCCCACTGTCCCCATTATCCCCAGTCCTGGTGTTCCCTGTCCCACTCTTTCCATTCCTAATGCTCCTGGTCCCATTCCCTGTGTCCCCAATCCCACTCTCAGCATTCCCAGTGCCTTCATTGTCCCCACTGCCCATGCCTGCAGTCCCAGCATCACTCAGCATCCCCAGTGCCTATGTCCCCACTCCAGTGTCCCTATTGTCCCCAGTCCCACTCCCAGTATCCTCAGCATCCCCAGTGTCAATGTCCTCAGTCCCAGTATCACTGTGTCCTCAGTGCCAATGTCCCCAGTCCTACTCCTTCCATTCCCAGTGCCCTCAGTTCCAGTATCACTCAGCATCCTCAGTGCCAGTGTCCCTAGTCCCAGTGTCCTCACTGACCCCAGTCCCAGTGTCCGCAGTCTCACTCCTTCCATTCCCCATCTCCCCATTCCACTTATCCCCATGAGTAGGAGAGCTTTCCCTTTTGATATCCTCTGCAAGGATATATGTCTTTTTCCCTGCCCAAGTCAATGCTGGGTGGAGGGTCGGGGGCTGACAGTTCTTCTCCCATCCGCGAGTCGCTGAATGATCTCCAGCAATTCATTTGATCTCCCTGCGCCTTGCTCTCACAAATAAGGACACTGGTAATAGCTTTCTATTGTTAAAGCTCTGGTAATAACTTTCCATTGTTAAAGCTCTCGGATAGAAAGTGCTTTTATGGGAGGGAGAATAATTATTGTAATCGTTTACAGCAGAGGTGCCTCAAATAAAAGTTTTTGCAGTGTAGGACCCCGGTTCTTGTTGATGGAAATTATGAGAATAATTGTGGCTGGAATGACCAATAAAATGTGAATAAGGCAACTGCTGCTATTGAACTGAAGTTCGACAGAGAGCTGAGAGATGGAGCTCGCAGGTAGAAGGGGCAGGTTTCCCTTGGAGGCTCTTTGCTTATGGCAGTTGATTTGGGTGCACGGTGCATGTCGGCACCCATCACTCTGGGTTTGAGCAGCTGTGTGATGTATGATATGGGGAAATGGTTTCCAACTAAAAGAGAGGAGATTTGGATTGGATAGGAGGAAGAAGAGAGGTGGTGCAGACACCCAAGGTCACATAATGGGGCTCTGAGCACTGATGGGGCTGTGGGTATCCCTGCTCAGTGCAGGGCTTGATAGCCTTGAGGGTCCCTCCCAACTCAACCCATTCTTATGAATCTGTGATAATGGTGCATGTGGCACTGGATGCTGCAGTTACGGCACACTGGGGTAATGGAGAGGTAGATAAGTTGGCTCTATAAATTTCTGAACCTGGCTCCCACCCCGTCCCTTATTGCCTTTAATTTACAGCTTGCTAAAAATAGGCAGTGGAGAAGGCTTGGAGCTGCTGAAACAGAGCAAGCCCGTAAATCACTTGACAGCTCATTTCCTTATAGCAAATACCTTGCTCTTATGACTATATGTTTAGATTAAGGGAGGAATAAAATGTAGCAGCCGCTGCTGATTTCAGTAGGGTTTCGTTTTTCTTAGGAAGAAATGGCATCTGTGCATGGGAGTGGGATGAATCACTGTGTTTCTTTATGCACGAGGATCCCCAGCCACTTGGCCAACACTGCCTGACCAGGGCCCTTCTCAGTCACTGCCATGAAGGGACCAGCCCTAGAAATTCATACTGTGCTATGGAGACAGGCTGCCTAGGGAAGTAGTGGGGTTTCCATCCCTAAAGGTGTTCAAGAACCATGGAGGTTTGGCACTGAGGGCCGTGGGGAGGGTGGGATTGGACTTGGTGGTCTTAAAGGTCTTTTCCAGCCTTAGTGCTTTTATGATGTGGTTTAGTGAGCATGGTGGTGATGGGTTGATGGTTGGACTGGATGATCTTGGAGGGCTTTTCCAACCTCAGTCACCCTCTGATTCCACATAGTTAGTGGGCATGATGGGGTGGGTGAACGATTGGACAGGATTGTCTTGGAGATCTTTCTCAGTCTGAATGATTCTCTGATTCTTTGAAGGCTGTATATTGCAAATAGAGGTCGCAGGTTGGGAGCTGTAATAACAGCCTTCATTTTCTCCCACGACGTTTGTGTTTTTGATGGGTGAAATTAGAGCCCTGCCTTGCTGCATGCAGCTCCTGATAATCAGAGCTGCGATCTGTGCTTCTCATAGCAGACACTTGGGCTGGCATGAGCCTTGCTTCCCACTGTGACCATCCCTGCAGTAGAATCAGGGCTACAGCTCCTGTCTCTTGAGCTGCTGCTTCCCAACCTTGATGTCTTGGCACACAAAAATGCAATGTGACAGCCAGGGGTTGTATCACTGCCGTGCACTGCTCTGCTATCTGTCTGCACGGCACGACAACGAGAAAATTGAGTTATCAGTGTCCCAGGAGGCAGGGAACAAATTTAGGTCCTGATCTTGCATATGCTAACCCTGCAGATGAGCTGTGCTGGGTGAAGTCTGTTCAGCCCATGGCATTCGTCCTTCATCTACTCAATGTGTGTATTGCAGTGCAGTATCATATCTTACACACACCTTATTTCTAAGGTTCTCATTGAAAGCAGGGACCGTGTCATAGAACCATAGACTCATTAAGGTTGGATAAGACCTCCAAGATCACCACATCCAACCATCAACACAAGCACAAAACCCCAGTTCTGCAGACCTAGGGTTGCCTTGTTCCCTCTATAACTGGAGGGGTAAAAGACCCCCAGATGTACCATGCAGATAGCAGGGAGTTTCTGCTGTGCTAGCACTGCTGAGAGCCCTGGGTGATGAGTTCCCAACTGCTTCCAGTGCCAAAAAGGAGGATGAATAATGAGCAGCAATAGCTCCATGCAAACATTAGCATCCCGCTCGGGCTGATAACAGTGTGCTCCCTTTGAAGTGCCTTTAAACACTCTCGGTGTTGCCGGGATTCTTGTTTTCACAAATTCTGCTAGATGCCAGTTTCTCTGTTTTCTTTTAAACTGCTTTAAATGGATGTTCGTTGAGTTAGTTGAACTCGCAGCGAGCTTCGTCTGAGCAAGAGGAGACAGCATTGGTTGAGTCATTAATGGGAAATGAATGCAAAGGAGCCCCAAACCCGTAATCTCTGCCCCACACAAGAAAGCTCTGCTTTAAGGGAGTAAATATAGGAAAGACTCGGTTGGCTCTGATTGCTTTGGATGTTACAGCCAGAGTGTGAGGAGACGATAAATGCTGCAATTCAAAGCTCAGCAGCAAAGCGTTGCAAACCCGGTGCTGGGATTTGATGCTTCATCTGTGGTGCTGAGCATGGAGCTGTGAGGACAGTGATGTTCCTCCCAGGGGTCATTTACCACCTCTCAGTGGTGTCCACTCACCCAAATGGCTCCATTTGAAGACCAAATTGCTTTTATTTAACACTTTGCCACCGGGACAAAAATCCCTTTATATGCAGTGATGCCTAGCAGTGTGTCTCTAGCAAAAAGCAATGCCTTAAATCTCCATTGCAGAGCAGCTTTATCCAGCACCATGACATTGGTTCAAGCTGTGGGTGTGAATCTGCTGTGCAAATGATTCCCCATTGACATGCCATTGGGTCTGGGTAGGGAGCTCGATACGTCTGTGTCATCTTGAGATGTCAGGAACCCAATCTCTGCCCATGGGTGCAAATATTTGCCAAACCAAGCTGGGATTTTGTCAGCTCTGAGATGACTTTGAAGGGCTTTGCCACTTCTGGTCCCCTCCCACTGAATCACGATGAAGACTTTGGTGTGAGTTGAATCATATGAGCATTAAGGTTGGAAGAGGCCTCTAAGATCCCCAGCCCATTCCACCGTGTCCATTGACCACATCCCTCAGTGCCATATCCCCATGGTTCTCAAACACCTCCAGGGATGGTGACCCCACCACCTCCCTGGGCAGCCTGGTGACATTCTCCATGCCCAACATGCATGAAGTGGAAGAATGAGGATGCTTTTCCTGCCCAAATCTTGCGTTTTCTCTGAGCTCTTCCAGATAAAAAGCTGAAAGTGAGGGAGGACAGAGGAGGCTAAGAAAACCAATCTACTGCATTCATTATTCTCTATGCAAAGAACATCAAAAGCACTAATGGAAAAGACTTTCTGTATTTTTCATCAAAGCACTTGTTAAGATTTGGCAGGCTGATTTCTTATCGGTAAAATATTTATGAATGGAGAAGCTTGGTAGTGGTTCGGGAAAGTCAGCAGTGAGTGCTGCCTCCCTCTGTTCTTAGTGGTCTTTCCAACCCTAATGATTCTATTTGAGTTGGATATTAGGAATGATTCCTTCTCTGTAAGACTGGTGATGCTGTGGCACAGATGCCCAGGGAGGTGGTTGAGTCACCATCCTTGGTGGTGCTCAATGTGGTCAGTGGGTTGAGGTTGAACTTGGTGATCTCAAAGGTCTTCTCCAACCTTTATGATTCTATGAGCGCACACGGTGGCGATGAGTTGATGGTTGAATTAGATGATCTTGGAGATCTCTTCCAACCATATTGACTTTGTGATTCTATGACGGCATTTGGGGGCTGCTCAATGTGCCCATTGAGGTTGGAAGGTGATAGGAAGGGACCACTCCTGCATTGTGGAGCTCCAGGCACATCTGCAGTGCATGGAGAGCATCGTGGCTCTTTAAACTTTAAAGCAGTGCTGCCACCCGAGTGTGGTGTGCTTTAAATATAGAGCCTTTGAAATGTGATCACTTTGGTCATCGAAGGATGGGAGCTGAAACAATATAAATATTTATAACATGCAAATGAGTACCAAGCAGGAGCACAGAGCTGGGTTAGTTCTTGGCTGCTTCAGAAAGTTGCCTTTAATTTCAAGATTTGACCAGATGTGAAGGTGGATAAAGCCCATAAAGATACAACTTCTTATCACATCTTCCTCATGCCTTTCTACAAAGCCCTGGGCTGCCTGACAGTGCTACCCAAATAACATTAATAATTGAGGGCTCAGCCTGGGCTGTGCTCAGACAGCTGTACCTTGTGGGCAGATGTCCCCGCTGGCACCCAGTGGGGTGGCACAGTCTCCACGTGCAAGAGGAGGAGTGGGTGCAATGCTTGAGTGAGCACAGCAGGACCCGTCTGGGTACCCAGACTATAATTGATGAGCAGGTCCAGCTGGGGTGAAAGAAAAAGAAGTGGCTGGATGCAGCACAAGTGGGGCTGCTTTGCTATGTGTTTGTATTTGTAAATCCATTGGGTTTATCATTTTCCCCTTTATTTATTTATTACTGGTTGCGTTGTGCTGTTCTCTGCAGCCCATCCATGGTTGGCAAGGTGTCTGTGCCAGCTGATATATCTCTTTGCCTGCACCAGTTAGGATATCCTACATCCTTCCTCATCCATCTCTCAACGAAAGGGGCATTTTAGCTTATGGAGGGGGCAAAAAGCTGACTATCCTGGCCCTGAATCCAGGTGTCTCTTGGTCTCCATGAGGATGCTGCTGGAGTGAAGCTGTTCTGAATGGACAGGTTCCAGTTGTGTTTCTCCAATAATTACCCAGCAATCGGCTCATCCAACAACTGGATATTCCAACATGTGAAGGAGCCCTTCAAAGAGCAGAAGCACATTGAAGGGTAGGGAGGGTCATTAGTCTGAGGTGAGTGCTTTAGCTATACATCTGAATTTCAGCCTGCAGAAGCAGACTTTAATGACTTCTACGAGCATCGTGGAGGACAGTGCTCTGAAATAGAGCCTGTATGGTGGCAATATGGTGCCTGATGGCCACCATTTAGGTTATATATCTGTTTGAGACTAGAGTGGTTGCTGCCTAACGCCTGATGTAATGAGCACTGCGGATCCTGCTCTAAAGATGAGTGCTTTCTGAGTTGCTGTAAAACAGGAGGATAAAAGAAATCAGGCTCGTTTTTCTCAAAGGGCTATAACATCCTTTAAGGCTTAATTCTGCTTAATATTTTGCCTGTCCTCTGCAGGCTGTGCTGTTACGGTTGCACTGATCGCAGCCATTCTGTGTATTTAGAGAAGCATTTGAGGTCTGTGCTCTTTCTTTTCCTTCCTTTAAGCCATCTTTAATGCAGGTCAGCCCAAGGCATGCAGCACTGCGTCAGAAGGGGAGCAGTGGGCAGCATTGGAGCATGAGCTTTAATTTGGGTTTTTCAGTTTTATGCGGTTTGGGGTTGAAATAACAACTCATTGGGCAGGTTCATGTGCTGCTTGTTGTGTTGGGGACCTGAGCAGGAGGTAACATAATTGAGGGGGGCTGAGATGGTTTGGGGTCATCGTCAGCCTTGCCTTATGCGTGAGATGCAGATGTCTCTGTTCATTGTTGGACTAGAAGACTATTAAGGGTCCCTTCCAGCTCAAACCATTCTGTGGTTCTGGGAAGTGGCAATGGACATCTTAACCATGGAGGCATCCCACATGGGGACATCTGCCAGCCCTGAGTGATGCCTCCATGCCTTGTTGCTCCTTCCATTCCCATCTTTTCTCCAGCCCTTCGTCATCTCCATTTCCCTTTGGGGCAGGGAACACAGTGAACCTCATGTATGTCAGTACTTGGATTGGGAAACCACTCAAGCATAGCAGTCACCATCTCCTTTTCCTGACCTTTAATTTCTTCAATAGATGAAATATTTCTTCTCTAATATCTACAGTAAAACTTCAGCCTCCACTTATTCCCTTATCACTTTCTCTGCCCTCTAACCTTCCTGTTTTGCATCTCCATGATGCATCCCCCAAGGGGCTGCTGGTGACATCCTGCCTTGCAATACTACTGGAGGGCACGATGGACAGTTGAGCACATTAATTTGTTTTAAGAGAGTTTCACTGCGTAATTGCACATGTCTAGAAGCAAAATGCATCCTGTCTGTTTTCTTTCTCTCTAGTATTTTATCCCATTGATCCCAGCGCTTCATTACAAGCTGATAGGTTCCTTGCAAACAGTGAAGAACAAAGGCAGAATGGGTCGTGTTCAGCGGGCTTGGTAGGAAGAGAGGTCGAGGCCGCTTTTTTAATGGGGAAAAAGAAAAATGATTGGATCTTCATTAAAGGGAGTTTCAAAGCAGTAAGTGCGTTTTGTTGCTCTGGTGGTCCTCCACAAAAACCAAACTCTTCTGGAGCTGTTTTGGTCCTCTTTGCCCTCTGCATGCCACGCATTCCTTGTGTCCGGATGCTCTGGTGTCTGCTCTGTCTCATTAGTTCCTTGTGACCCTGCTGGCTTTATGCCATTTTCCTATTGCTTTTCTCCTTAGAGGAATTCCCCTTTCCTCCCAGATTCCTGTATTCAGCATTCTGTTTAAGGGAAGATGCATATAGCGCAGAGAAATGGGAAGAATTTGGGTCAATGGTGCCTTGCTTTTGGAGGCATCCAGCGTGGTTCTCCAAGGACACTGTACCTAAAAGCTCCTACTTTGGGTATATTAGAACAGCATTTTACATCTTCATGATGACAGGGTGAAGGCCACTAAGCAGGTAAACACTGAAGCCACAGATATTCGTCCTTGCAAAGCTCCCTGGGCGGTTCATGAGGGAAGGGGAGATGCATTGACTTGGACAGCTACTTATAGAAAACAGATGTGCAAGTTAGAAAACACAAGCAATAAATCTGAAGCCATATGGCAGCACTTTCATGAGTGTTTAGAGTCACGGCCGGCCGTGAATGGCTCCGTTTCTCTCCTGCAAGAGGAACTCTCTGTCTCTTGTAAGACATGGAAACAGCTTTGTTTGCTTTCACCCCTCAACCTCCACTCCTCTAAGGTGAAGAAACCTGCACCCTTAAGATGTTCCTTGTGTGTGAAGGGTTTGGGGGGTGTTTGGGACAGCTTCATGGTTTTCCCATTGGATGGTGGTATCACTGCCTGGAGTTGGCATTAACATGGATGGCTTTCACCTATGTGTTGAGTTTAAAGCAGTTGCAAAGTTGAGTTTCTTGCAAAGAAAGGGCTCTGTGGAGCTGTTCTGTGGGGCTGGGGGCTTCCTTCCCTCCCACCATGGCCATGGGAGTAGACCCTTTATTCCATTCCAAGTCCAAGTTCTTCCCCTTTCTCCCCTTCCCCTAGCTTATAAACAGAGAATTTCCAAGACACTTATTCTTCTCATCCTATATATGTTAAGGTTTGTTTTTTGTTTGTTTCCTTTTCTTCGTGCCTCTCTAAAATCTGCTTTTCAAGCAAGATGGGGCTCAGTGGGCTGTGCAACCTCCTCTGCATGGAAAGCCAATTCTGCAGCCCTCCGCCTCCGCTCGGCGCGTGGCATCAGCTCCACTGAAGTCTTTTATATGGGAGCTTAATGAGTTTATTGGTTATTGTCTTAAATATGCCTGCTATGAAATTGGAGTCCTCTCCCACAATATCATAAGGAGATTAAAAAGAAAGCTGCGATTTATGGGCAGCAGAAAGTGAATGCATTTGAAACCTGAAGAAAGACTGTAGAAAAGGATCATGAGGAAGCGTATTAAACTTAGGATCCCAGTTTAACCCAATGATTACCATTCATTGGGGCTTATTTTCCCCCCCCATACCTTGGAAACTGCTTAGACTGGAGCCAAGGAAGGGAAGAAATACATTGATATGAATGTGAGAAGCACAAGTCCAGGTAGACAACATCAGTTGTCTACCCATGCAGTCACTCCATCCTAGCAGACCATTAGATGGGTCAGTCCTTGGTGAAGCCATGCTGGGTGTCTTGGATCCCCTCCTTATCTCACATGTAGGGTCAAGAGTTGAGTGTAAGGGTCTTAGGAGTGTTGCATAGTTAACATTGACAAACCTCATGGTATGGCCTTGCACATACCATGGCCATAAGGTAATGAAGGGTAGTGACACCTCTGCCAAATTACCCGTTCAAATGATGGCAGTAATTATAACGGGAGAGGTGGATGAGGATAACAGACTGTCTAATAGCACAGGTGAGGCTGTAATTTACTGAATGGAAGGCCTTTAGAAACATGCTGTGATAAGGACTTGGGGGGGCCTTGGGTTGGGGCTGGAGCTGTGGGTCATTGGTGGAGGTCTATGGGGTTTGGTGGGACCAATGGTTCCTGGTTCTGTCCTTACATATTCTGCTTGCTTTGAAGTTTTTGGTCTTGGTTTGTTTTTGTTTTGCAGTGGAAATAGTAGCAAGAAGTGGAAATTGTGCTGTTCAGGAGTCAGGGCTTCTCGTGGCAGTTGGCATCACTGAGCGTTGTTTGTATTGATTGCAGCAGAGGCAATTAAGTGGCTCCCACTGCTTTCACTGGGAGCTTTCCCTGCATAAGGAGGCTCAAAGCAGAGGGGGGGACTATTATGGGGTATAGCACAGCACAGGCAGGAGGACGGGGTCTGCAGGCAGCTCACAGCCTTGTAGAAGCTGAAATATTTCCAGCTGGCAGTGTCTAACCAAGTACCAAGTGCAGCTCTCCAGCAGGTCCCATTGGCTTTGCAGCACGTATACAAGGAGATGACATCCCATCTTATCCCAAACCCTGGAAGTGGGGCCATACACTCCCTAATGGGTCTCATTGCAGAGGCTGGTTATCATAGAACCATAGAATGGTTGGAGCTGGAAGAGACCCTCGAGGCCATCAGGTCCAAGCCCTGCACTGAGCAGGGACACCCACAGCTCCATCAATGCTCAGAGCCCCATTCCCTGACCTCGGGTGTCTGCAGGGATGGTGTACACACCAACACGTTGTTATCCTACAGCACATCTCCAAAGTTCATTATTCCCATACTCTGGTTGGGTGTTGGTGTTGAAGGGAAGCCAAGGGCTCGGTCCTTGGCTGTCAGGGCATCACTTCATTCCCAGCTAGGAAATAGTTTCCTGAGTTTCCTGGCAGTAGCTCACAAGTGTGAAATGTGAGAATTCGAGGCAAGTTGTAGGAAGTTAATTCAATCGCTTGGCAAGAGAAGGGGGTAATCCAGTTTTCATGTGCTTTTTAAATCAATGTAATTTTATCCCGAAAGAAAGAGAGTCACAACAAACCAGTTTGGTTCTCAGTGCATTGGCACATCCCTTACCATCCCTGATGTCTTTAACATGGCTCTTTAAACACGATATTCCTCAGCAGCCTTTTTGGGCCTGAAATCCTGTTTGAATAATGTAAGATTTGGTGTAGCTGGGTGTTTCTTACTCGATTGTGTGGCTGGGAGAAGTTTAGTGTGTGAATCATAGAATGGCTTTGGTTGGAGGGGACCTTAAAGACCATCCAGTTTCAATTCCCTGCCACGGGCTGGGTGTCAACCCATCCAGCCTGGCCTTGAATGCCTCCAGGGATGGGGTATCCATAATACAACGCAACCTCCTCATGCTTATACTGCAGTATCCATCCTCTCTTAAGCAGCGTTGCTTGCTGGCATTTCCAAACTCATGTTTTATTGAGCAGAAACACGAATAGTCGTTTATCTGCTTCTGTAATGCTGCAAAATTCTTGGGGGAAAAAAAGAAAACTAAACAGCAAAATGTGCTGACTCTGCCCAGCAAGGCTGTGTTGTTGTGAGCAGAGCAATACCCTGCTGGGGCTCGTGCATCATTAAGGTCACATGAAATCAGTGAGTGGTGCTGGGGTGAATTGGGAAGAGCTGGATGGGAAGCTGGGGCAGAAGGGCTTTGAGTGTTAACGAGGTAGAAATCACTCCTTGTTGCTTTGGAAGGCAGAATGTAACCGTGGTACCGTGCTGGGTCATGGGGGGGGGCTCTCAGTTCATTGGGGGAACAAAAAGGAGCAGTGGTGCAATGTGTCTCACTGCTTATTTCCCTGCTTCTTTCTAAGCCCTGCTTGTCTGTATGCATTGCTTTGAAACGTTTGGAAATCAAATAGGGATAGCAAAAAAGGTACCGCGTCCGTCTGCTACATAAATAACATGCGTGGATCTCATTATTGCTTTTGCTCTCTGGTTGCTGCTATCATTGACAGAAGGTGGAGAAAAACATGTTGTCTTTCGTTCTGCTTTGCCAAAACCATTTGCCCTACAGGCTGTGCAAAGGGAACTGGGGGGTTTTGTTGGGAAGGGCTCAATGACCAGAGCAATGCTCAGCCCCTGCCAGGAGATAGCAGTACTGGTGTGCTAAGCCTCTTGTTTGCACTAAGCTGTTTATTTTGCTGCTAAAGGATTTTAGAATCTCTTTGGCTGAATGGAAGCGGCCGGTGAACCTCTCTCAGTGTGAAATTCCCTCCTGTCTGTGTTGTATCTGCCACACACACATATATATATATCCATAGAGTAAGCAATGTATCTATGATTCCCTGTTGTTGCACTTAGAGACAGGGATGCATCATTCAATGCATGGGAAGGCAAAGCCCGGCTCTGGGGCCAGGTCAGAACAAAGCAGGAATACCAAAAGCTTTCAGGAAGGCTCAAATCCATTATATTCTTACTAAACACCATAATCCTGTGAGCCTTGGCTTTGTAATGCGATAATGAGTTATTAAAGGCTAAGGCAGGGTATGGTGGGGAGGGGAAGCTGTGGTTTGGGATCTTGTCTTCCTTGCAGTTGTCAGGGAGCAGCTGAGCAATGTATTGGGTTCTCCCCAGTCCGTGTGATGCTTGCAGCAGGTTTCCAGCCTCTTCTGCTTGGGATCAAGTGCTGTTTTGTTGTTCTTTTTTTCTTGCAAATGCTCCGTGTTTATCCTTGCTATTCTGGATGTTCCCATCTGCTTCTGGACAGATCATTCTTGAGGCATCAGCTCTCGCCACGGCCCTGCTTTCCTCTAAGTGCAAAGGAAGGGAGAAAAATCAATTCCCATCAGTCGGATAGTGCCCTTTGATTTATTGCTGCTGGAGGAAGAAATCCTTTATCTCGTGCTCCTGGAAAGGATTGCTTCAGTGTTTGTTATTAGGGGAGAGATGCTGGTACAGCCCCAGTTCTCCCAGCCCTGATATTTTGATAACCTTTACCAAAGGACATCCACACACTTGGTTTTATTGCAAGAGCCCTCTTTTGCTTAACCACTCGTAGCTACCTAAATACTTCCAGCTATTTTTCAGCCTCAGGATCATGCAGAACCAGAAGCAGAGCTACCGAGGGGTTGTAACAGCAGGAGAATGACGTCTGATGGAGCCAGGTCACTGCCATCCCAATAGGTCCCTGCTGACAGGCAGTGAGATTTGATGGTGTTTTTGCAATTAATACCTTGTGTGAGGTCTGAGCAGAGCTGTGTGCAGACATGCATTGCTCAGCAGCACGATGCTGCCCTGACAGCAGCCTGCTATGGACAGGCACATAGATAAGGGGTCCAACTCTTCCCCACTCACATGATGGGCAGTGGTGTTATTGCTTGTTGCAATCACTCCCTGCATTCTGAAGTTCATTTCCTGTGTCAGACTGTAGATTCCAAGCCCTACAAATGGAAAACCATCACTGCACAAAGCAGAGGTGTTCCTGCATCCTCTTTGCCTTGCAGCCCAGCAGGCAGGTCAGTGCTTGGGGAGGCATTGCCCCCCCCTGCCATGGGGTTGGATGTGAGTGCTTTGATTTAGGTATGTGGCAGGTTCTCCCTTACTGTGCCCTCCCAATAAGGTCTATGGGAGTTGCTGTGCTCCTCATCAGCAGGCTGGTTGGAGTTGTAATGAATATAGAGCCATGCTTTAATTATCCCTAATTGCTATAAAGCAAGTTAGTGGCCGAGTGAGCAACCACAGATGCCCAACTGGCTTAATTTGTTGGCAGGGAGAACGACCCGCTGCCCTGGCACTGTGATTAGGGCTAATTTGGTGCTGGAGCTTCCCTAGATGGAAATGAGGGGCAAGTTCCTCGTGGTGCAGCTGATCCGTGGGCATCATTTCTGCAGGGTGAATGATGTACAGATGGTTTGTATGTGGGCAACAGCAGCTCTGCATTGCAGCAATTGAGGGAAAGGAGCAAAATCCAGCTCGCCTCAAAACCACTTAGTGTCAAAATGAGCCTCTCCTTTCGGTTGCTCTGATAGCACTTATTTGTGTGGCTTTCTGGGACATCAGGTCTTTGCATCATCCATCAGTTTAATTCTCTCTTTAAAGGAGTGAAATAGGAAAGGGAAAGCTGAGTGATAGGCAGCAGGGAGCACGCCTGGGGCCATGCAGCCGGAGGCATGACAGCTGCCTGGAGGAGAGCCTGGGGTGATGCTTCCTGCACCAGCAATCCTGGTTGCTTTGGGGTAAATCCCATTGTGCTTTGAGCATCAGTTTTCATATATGGTTGATGCTCCATCCCTGCAGGCATTCAAGGCCAGGCTGGATGTGGCTCTGGGCAGCCTGGGCTGCTGGTTGGTGACCCTGCACACAGCAGGGGGTTGGAACTAGATGAGCACTGTGGGCCTTTTCAACCCAGGCCATTCTGTGATTCTATGATGTCTTGGTCTTTTCCAGCCTTAATGATTCTGTGATTCTAATTCTGCTATAGGTACAAAGAGCCTTTCCACAGGGGCATCCACACTGGGGCTGTGGTGTACGGGGGACAAACCTTATTCAGGGTTTGCTCATCCTTGTAGATGCAGTGTTCCTAATATCCCTTGTAGGACCAGGAAACTTTCCATCGTTGAGCTTCATTGCCTTCTGGAAGATAAACCAAGAGCTAAACTCAATGTTTCTCGTATTGATTTTGCTCGTGGAGCCCTTCATTAGAAAGCAGGAAGGACGGAGATGGGTTGAAATGAATTATTGAACATGTCATACCTTACATTTCCTTCTGGTGTGCTGCACTGGAGAAAGCAAAGCGTGGTCTCCTTCCCTATGATACAGCAGCTTTTTTGTTTCCAACCACCAGTCATGCTTTTACCACTGTGCAATAACTCAGCCAACATCAGCTTTCTGCCTCAGGTCTTCCAAAAGCAGCCCGGATCAATAGGTACAGCAAAAAGAAGGGAACCAGAAACAGTGGGGCAGGCGTGGGTTTGGTGGATGGGATTGTAAGGCTTGTTTGGAAAGGCAGATGGATGGGATCCAGATACCCAGCCCTGAGCACAGAGCCCTGCTTTCACCGCACGGGGTTGGCTTTTCTGCTTGTTGTTATTGTTGTTGTTTCCTGGTGCACCCAGGGGAGTATTTCAACAGCGCTGGGTTGAATTACGGGCTGCCTTCCTCCCTGCAGTGCAGTGATGGCAGCAAGGTGCGGTCCTGCATTGACTCCGTGCCTTGTTACCCTCCAGCTTTGAGCATGCAAAGCAAACCCAGCAATGCAAGCAATGCACGGGAGCTGCAAACCTTATTTCCCCAATGTGCAAAATGCCATTGTGCCGTGGTCCTAAGGAGCATTGCAATGCATGGATGGCATGGGCTCAGCGCTGCCCAGCTTCCATTGGAGGAAGGCAGAGGCTGCGGTCGATGCGCGCTGATGAGCAGCCCTGATGGCTATTGATCTGTTGGCACTTGATTAATTTCCTACCGATGGCTTTGGGGTTCTTTGTACACTCTTCATCCTGACGTGGGATCACACCTCCCCAGTCCTGCTTACAACAAATCCCTGCCAAAAGGGAGAAGGCTGATTGAACATGGATATACCCGAGGGATGGGCAGTGCAATGGGTTGAGCTTGCAGATGTGCATCCTCTCACCTGGCACTTCCAAAACCTGCACACAGATGGCCAAGGTGCAGCTCTATATCCTGCTCCCCCCTCATTGCTGCAGCTCATTCCTCCCAGCTGCAGCTGCTGGCATGGAGCTGGAGGAAGTGCACGGCTTTCCCTCTGAGCTTGTTTCAAAGAGGCTTTGTAGATTGCGATCTCCCCTTGGTTGCAGTGATAAGGTGAGAAAGGTGGAAAGGGAAAAAAAAGCCCCAAACAGCCCTTGATTGCTGTTTGCCCCCCAAAGTGTGAGAGAGAACACAGGTCGGTGCCTGCTGGGTTGGCCTCGTGATTGAGATCCCCTGCCCCAGTTGGCATTGGCCAGCAGTGGGATGGGGATGTAGTTAAGTGGCTAATGATGCTAATGAGCCGGGATTTACGAGGGGAGCTAAATACAAAGGGGCTTAGGCTCCAAACCAGCTTAGGTGCTTGTGAAAATCCCACTAAGCTCTGCAGTTCCTGCCGGGAACGCGCCTGGAGGTGAACCCCAGCCCTTTGCTTGGACAGAAACAAGGAAATCCTCCCATAGCAGCCCCAGGACACCACAGTAAGGAAAATGACTTTTTCTTTCCCCACCCTTGGCACGGATATTTTTGCCTTAATACTTCACTTACTCAGTCCCCTGCAGCATCTCTTTTTCTCGTGCCATTTGGCTGCAGCAATGGCCAAGAAAACCATCCTTGGCACTCTCTTTTATGCCATTCAGAGCACCCTAAGCCTGCGGGTTGGGAATACAGCTCTTCCAGTGTGGCCTCAGCCCCCCATTCTCATGCACAGAGCTCTCCTTTGCATGCATGGTTTGATAGGTTGGGCTTTGCTGTGTTGGTTGGGATTGAACTCACCTGCAGCACAGGCTCCTGTTGGGTTGCAAAGCCTGCAGGGTTGCTCTCGCAGAGTCGATGCTGTTTCCTCTCAGAGGCACTTGGCAAACAAATGAGCGAGGAAGAAACACAGATTGTGTTTGCTAATGGAGTGCGGTTGCCAAAGAATGCACAAACCGTTATTCACTGCGAGGGAAATTCCTCCCTGGGAGACGTTGGGGCTGAAAGGCTCAGGGTTGCAGCGTTGCTGAAGAGCTGCATTTAATGCTGTGTGTCCATGCTGAGCTTAGAAGCTCGATGTTTGCTTGCATGGGATCCTCTATGGAGGAGCAAAGGGTGGTTTAGTGGGCATGGTGAGGAGATGGGTTGATGGTTGAACTGGATCTTTGTGGTCTTTTCCAACCTTAATGGTTCTGTGGTTGCAAGGTACATCATTTCAGGACCCTATGGAGATGGGAGTCACCCAGTTGAAACTGGATGGGATGGGGATATGGGATAGCAGAGCTATCAGACATGTGGGGATGGGTTGATGGCTGGACTTGGTGATCTCAGTGCTCTTTTCCAACCTTTATGATTGTGTGTTCCTTTGCTCAACCATCTGTTGCAAGGAGTTGAATTTTGTTAAGCCCCTCCTGCCTCCTTCCCCCCCCCCCCCTCCTGCCTCCCCCCTTATGCTGGGTGTTAAATTAAAACGTGGTTTTTATTTCAAATAGTTTAAATTAAAATGTCTCCGTATCTAAAACCCTCTGCGGACTATAAATTATGCAGGAGAGGACTGTGAATTATTCAGAAGTGAAACAGCATTGGAAACCCCTCCAGAAAACAGAGAGGCAATGGGAGAGCAGCCTGCAGGACCTAGCAGGGCTGGAAATGGGCATCACCAGAAGATGCTGAGACTCAAAATGGGGTTTTTCTTATGCTTTTCCTATTGCTGCTTCTAAACAGGCAGTGGATGCTTTGTTCCCCCCACCCCACCCCCAGGAAGGCCCTTTGGATATGTAAAATGAAGGCTTTTTGTTCATGGTTAGCTTTGCAGTTTGCAATAGGTTTGGATTCGGGGTGGTGCCAAAGGTTGGACTCATTGGTCTTGGTGGGTCCCTTCCAATTTGGGGTCTTCTTTGGTTTTTTAACCAGGTTGCACCAGGTTCTGAGCAACCTGATGGAGCTGTAGTTGTCCCTGATCACTGCAGGGGAGTTGGATAAATGACCTTTAATGAGCTCTTCCAACTCAAATAATTCCATGATTCCTGAGGACGTCTCACCCCAAATAACAGAGAGCCTCCAGTCCTGCCCTATTTGTGGCTGCAGAGGAGGGGGAAAGTCTTGTTATGACCCCTTAGCCCTGGATATGTGCTTTGCTGATGCTTAAGGGCTCTTTGAGTTCTCAGCCTCTTTAATGATTTGGGATTGAGGGTAGTACAGTGGGATATTTGGGGTGAGGGATGCTATAATGGGATATTTGGGTTGAGGGATGTTATAACAGGATATTTGGGATAAGAGATGCTATAACGGATGTTTGGGGTGAGGGATGCTATAATGGGATATTTGGGGTGAGGGATGCTCTAAAGGGATATTTGGGGTCATGGATACCATAAAAGGGGATATTTTTAATAAGGGCTGCTATAATGGGATATTGGGGATAAAGGATGCTATAACATATTTGGAATAAGGGATGCTATAATTGGGACAAGGCGTGCTATGATGGAATATTTCAGGTAAGGGATGCCGTAAAATGCGATATATGGGATAAGGGATGCTATAATGGGATATTTGTTATCCAGACACTAAAACTGGAGGAAAATATACATCTCTATGAAACGTGACCATTGGAGCACTGTGTAGGGAAACAAGCTGAGGGGATAAATGGTTCCTTTTAGGAAGTCATCTCTTTCGAGTTGTAACAGCATCATCCCTTAAGGAAGTAATGCTGATTCAGAATCCGGCCCAGCATTGCCATTCTAAAATACAGTGTGCTGTATTTTCCTCCTCCTTCGCCTGCAGTCATCACACCCAGCATTTCAAGACAGATTTTGGAGGTTAAAACTTCCCCACGGAGCCCAGATTGTTTCCCTCTCAGCTGTCATCTCGGGACGGTTCTGTTTGCTTTCAGATGCCATCAAATATTTGGACTCCTGCAGGGGCTGTGCTGCGAGGGTGAATCTCATCCACACGCAAAAAAGAGTAAAAATAAGCTTAAAAAAGAGGATTTTTTTAGCATTTCACTGTGTGCTGATCTGCAGCGTAGCATTGCAACCCCTACCTGTTGCATTTCTATGCATACATCAGTGTACAGAAGATGGTCTGCTCCTGCTTGTGCTGAGTTGGATGTATTGCATTTGTTCCTTTGTTGCTTTTCATTCCAAATCCCCACGTTGCCTTGCTTGTTTTTGCTGTTATTGGCCTTATCTCCCCAATAGAACAATATTATTGCTGGGGAGGTGCCCGGCGCAGGGCAGAGCTCCAGGAGGAGCTGTGCTTCCTTACATGCTCTTCTTTTGGATGCAATCACAGAATGGCCTGGGTTGCAAAGGCCCACAGTGCTCATCCAGTTCCAACCCCCTGCTGTGTGCAGGGTCACCAACCAGCAGCCCAGGCTGCCCAGAGCCACATCCAGCCTGGCCTTGAATGCCTGCAGGGATGGGGCATCCACAGCCTCCTTGTGCAACCTCTTGCTGCAGCACAGAGCACACCCCATGGGGATGCAGTCCTGAGCTCATCCCCTGCATCATGAGCCCTCCTGCACCCTGCTCATGCTGCAAGCTTTGCTCGTGCTCCTCCTGCAGCTCCGTTTTAATTGCATCACATTGTTCTGCTTCCCCACACCCGGTGCGAAGAGCTGATAACTTTGTCGGAGCCGCTGCCTGGCAGAGAGAGCAGAGATTAATAAAAACCTGTCACTTTTATTAACTTTGCAATCTAGTGCATCACTTAATTCCAGGCAGGAGCTGACCGCAGCGCTCAGAGCTGTAAGCAGCTCTTTCTGTCTTGGTGCTGAGCTCTGCTGGGCTGGATGGGAGTAATGCAGTCCTATAAGGCTTCCTTATCTATGCATTCTCTCCTGGCAGACCCAGGGCTGCCCCAGCTCCTGGTAGATGCCTACAGAAGGTGCTGTTGTTGGCTGTCTCCATTGCCTTGGTGGAGGGTTTGGTCTGGAGAAAGATGGAAGTAACCCATTGGTTGGGATAACGTTGTAATGGAGTGAAGCCTTGGATATTCCAAGTAGAGCTTCCAGATACATAGTGGCTTTTCTTTTATAGCTGAGTATGGAAAGTACAGGGTGATCATTCGATGCATGGAGTGGAAGCATTCTGCTCCATATGCCCCAGATTCTTTCTCAAATGCACATCTGTAAGACCAGAGATGACTCTGAGCTTCTTATCGTGGTCCTTTGGAGAGGGACGTTCCTTGACATGGACTGGAAGGGCTGTTCTGGTCTTCTAGGAGCAGGCAGAAGGTGCCCATTGGATCCCATTGCGTTTGTGCATGATGTGGTGTCAGCCTGAGCACCCTATAATGGTGCCAGGCTGTTAAATAGGTGCCAGCCCTGCAAACATCAGGATGGGTGGCACTTCCCACCGCTGGCCCATTGAGTTGATCATTGGCTTTTTAGCAGCAAGGAAGCAGCCTGTGTCGTGCTTTCCATCTCTGTGCTGCACTGCAGTTATTTTTATCTGTGATATATTGTTCTCGATGGAATTATTCTGCCCCCAGCCTGTAGATAAGGGCTGTTGCTAAACGAGCGTGAGCTTTTTTCCTTGAAGGTTAAATCGCTGCCTTGCAGGTTGCTGAGTGAGGAGATGCTTTCTGCTTCCCCTCTGCATCTTCCTGGGCAATTTTGGTGTTTTCAGATGCTTCCAGCAGTGTGTTAACACCCCTTGGAGCAGTGCAAGGTGGCAGTGAGGGTGCATTTAGGGCTGTGCCTCTCTTGTGGGTGCTCTGCTTAACAAACAGAAGCTGTTAGCATGAGCCATTAACTCTTCCTTTTAATTATTCAGCTCCTTGTTTTAAAGGTGGGTTTAAATGCAGCTAATAGGCTTTGTGGAGGAGGCTCCGACCTCGGCGGTCCCTCTCTATAGGAGCCCACATGGTGCCACACCAGCTGATCACTTTGACTCATTATCTCACATCTTTCTCCAGCTGATGGATGGCTCTGGACTGATTTATGAACATCCGTGGGTGGGTGCAGCAGACGGGAGGGGAACGTGGGGCCTTGCAGCCCCATATGGCAAAGCAGAGCAACCCCAGCCACCGTGTCTGTTTTGTTGTGATTTCTGCAGGTAACCCCAAATTGTCTTGTAGCATCGTTTTGAGTCTTGTGCACGTTGATCTGTGCGGTTGATGGTTGGGCTTGGAGATCTGGTGGTTGGACAGGTCATCTGATGGTTGGGTTTGGTGGCCTCATGGTTGGACTTGTTGACCTTGTGGTTGGGTTTGGTGACCAGATAGCTGGACTTAGTGACCTGATGGTTGGACTAGGTGATCTTAGTGATCTTTTCCAACCTTAATGATTCTGTATCCTGCTGGGAGGAACATGGCCACCCCATTGTTCCTGTTGGGTCTGCACCCAGCTGCAACACCTGGCCCCTATCAGGGGGTTGCAGACAGAGTTGGTATCATCAAAGGTGTTTGTGCTGGGCTCCCATGCTACGTGTGGCTGCTTGGGTTGGAAGGGCCCCCAAGGGTCATCAAGTTGTGCTGACATGGTTAACAGAGAGGGATCACTAGAATCTTTGCACGTGTGTGCAATGGTTCGCCTCTGTTCTGCCACTTCCACGTGTGCAACCGGTCCCATGGCAGACATTCACAAGAGCACAGCCTGAGTTTGCAGAGACTTTAATTACACGCTGCTTATTAGAGATGGCTTGTTGAGCGTGGTGGTTTAGCAGCCGAGGCGGCCACTTTATCGCCTCTTTGCAGGAGTTGTGCAATTTCTTTGTCATCATATATGGTAATGTATGCACTGCAGCACGGCGTGGGGCGAGATTTGATGAATAATGGAAAACCCCGGGTAATGTTGAATCTATATTGGCCATGCTTTTCCCCCAGCAGTTATCTTTAAAAGGGAAATATTAATTCTGGGGGCTCCCAGCTGTTTTAGAGCATCTCGGTCTCTGCAGCAAGTGCAGTTTGTTGCAATGGACTATTTGCCAGCACCGGGGTGCAAGATGTGCTGTTGCAATGGCCACTTAGTGTCCCCAGGGCTATGCTTATGATTTGGGCTCTGGTAGATCTACAACATGACCTACCAAAAAACATTCCCAAGGATGTGCTGGTTGTTGGTTGGACTTGATGATCTTAGAGGTCTCTTCCAACCTGAATGATTCAGTGGTTCTGTGATTCTATGGCATGGTTAATTGGCGTCTTGGTAATGAGTTGACAGTTGTACTTGATCTTGGAGGTCTTTTCCAAGCTGAACGATTCTGTGGTTCTATGATTCTCTGACGTGGTTTAGTTGGAACAGTTGGTGATGAGTTGACAGCTGGACTTGTTGATCTTAGAGGTCTTTTCCAACCTTAATGATTCTGTGGTTCTTTGACGTCATTAATTGGCACGGTGCTAACGAGTTGACAGTCGGACTTGATGATCATAAAGGTCTATTCCAACCTTAACAGCTCTATGATTTCTTTCTTTTCTTGCCTTCCTTCCCCAGTTGCAGTCTGTGAATGCTAATTAGGATGGATAATTCCTATTTGTTCCCTTTTCTGCTTTAACCAAATCCCTTCTATTTTGATCTGTATCATTTATTTCTGCGGGCCATTATCTCAGTGTCATTACAGCATTTTAGCAGCTGAATGAAAACATCCGAAGGAAGCCAGAAGTTGTTAGGCACAACATTCTGTGATAACAACCATCATTTTCGTGATAAAAAGAAGGAGGGGTGGGAAAAAAAAGGGAGAAAGGAGGAAAATAAGAAGGGTGATGAGGTCAGGAAACAGCAGAAATAGAGCTGTCGTTGGGAAGTGACACCACAATGTTTGTCCTCTTGTGGTCACCAATGCTGTAATGTTCTGCAAGGGAATGTCAGTGGGGAGGGCTGGGGGTAAAAGCTGCTTTTTGTCTCTTTATGCGGATTTTATCATTTCTGGGTTGTTTTTTAAGAAGGGGAAGATCAATGTTTGTATCCTGGGTAGGGATGTGATAAAGATGTTTCAATGTGGTTTCTTGGCGTGGTGTTGTTGGGTTGATGATTGGACTCAGTGATCTTAGCGGTCTTTTTCCAACCTGAATGATTCTATGGAAGGCATCATGTTGGGTATTAGGAGAATTTATTCTCCAGAAGAGCAGTGATGTGTCATAGGGAGCAGTGGGGTCACCAACCATGGAAGTGTTGAGATGTGGCATTGAGGGATGTGGGCAGTGGGCACAGTGGGCTGCATTGAGGTTGGACTTGGTGATCTCAAAGGTCTTCTCCAAACTACATGATTCTATGGCTCAAGAACATGAAGTCCTTGCAGGCAACAAGCAGTGACTGCTTCCTACAAGAGAAAAGATGAGTTACAAAAAGGAAAAGCAAGCAATTCTTGTTTTGAAACCTCTCCTTGATGCTTTTATTTGAAGCAATGTAATCCATAGGGAAAAGAAACTGAAACCAGCACTGGGTTTTTCCCTGCCAGCCCTACCTGTGCGTTGTAACTGCATTACATCAGCTGCTGGCCTTGAGTGGTCCTGGAGGATCAACCCTTGTGGGGTGGATGATGTTGAGGCTGAAGTTCATAGTGACCTCAGTTGTGCAGGGCTGTAGGAGCGGGTGGAGGTTGGGCTTTTCAGCCCAGCCTTGGATCATGGTATCGTTAAGGTTGGAAATGAGCTCTCAGATCACCAGGACCAACCATCAGCCCACTAAGCATGTCCCCAGTAAAGGTGCCAGCATCCCGCTGTTCATTTCCCCATTGCATTTCCAGCACAAGTGTTACTTCAGCCCCTTACTACACTCCAGCATTCAGCTTCAGCGTGAAGCAGCCTGCAAGCCAGAAGGATAGAATAAAACAGCACTGCACTACAGCGAATCAATCACATATACATCCCATTGCATGGAACAACAGGCAACGTACCCTCCCGTGCCTCAGTTTCCCCACCCGGCGCAGCCCAGCGTTCCTTTTCCGTCTCCTTTCGGATTCTTTTTGCTTCCTTTACATTCCTGCCCAGCCAGGACAAGCCACTCCTCCGGCGGGTGACATCAGGCTGGAGCCCAGCAGGGCCCTGCATGGCCGCCATGCAGCGGGGAGTGGGGACACGGAGGGGGACAGCAGCAGGGAGCTGGGGAACAAGGGGGAACGTGGGACGAGCTGGCTGGAATCCCACGGGTAAGGGCTCAGATATGGGGCAGGAGGGGGGGAGGGAAGGGGGGTTTCCGTGTGTCATCCGTGCTTGGTTTGTAGCTGTTTGTTTTTTGAGGTGGGTTTGGCGTTTGCTTTATCTTTTTAATGTTTTTTTTTTCCTATCTGTAATGTTCTGACTCTTCTGCTCTCGGTTGCTTTCTGTTCACTCTTCTTTCTATCCCGTCCCTCTCTGCGTTTTCCCTTGTTCCTTTTCTGCTTCCTTTTACTCCCGTAGAGGAGGAAACAAAAACCAAACCCTCGCCGGCTCTCTGCTCTCCCCCAATGCTCCATTGGGTTCCCCCCCTGCCCTGGGTGACTGCCTGGGAGCGGGGGGTAATCACTGCAGTGCCACCCCCTCCATCCTCCTGCCCTCCCCTCCTGCTCCCCTGTTAGTGGGATTTGGGTTATATCTCGGTGCTGGAGGTGCCCCAGTGGTCACGGGTGGGCTTTGCAAAGTGCCACATCCTCAGGGTTATTATCCCAGCAGGAACGCAGTGCTGCTCTAGGGGCAGGTTTGGAGCTATCCCAATGGCAAGATGGGGGTGGGTACAGTGGGTTTGTGCAGGCATTGGGGTCTTTCTATAGGTCAGAATGTGTTTGGGGCTCTCTAAAGGAACATAGCCTGGAAATTTAGTGGTTTTCCCCCATTTTAGTGCCTTTTGGCTGGGGGGGAGGGGTGGGCTTATGGATGTTCCCCTCACCGGGGCTGCTTTGGTGTGAACCTTCCCCTGGGTACACAAAGTCAGACCAAACCAGAACCATCAGAGTCATGGGGTGCTCTTGAACTGTGAGCCTGACTCATCCCTTAGTGCTTCAATCACTGCTTTGCTCCTATACCCTCCTTTATCCTACAACCACTATCTCAAGGGGAGAGGTACCCATTTGTGTTGTCTGTTAGGATGCTCATCACTGCCCGGAGCATAAAGGGTGGATGGATGTTGAATGCTATCAGCTAAAAGATAATTAACAGGCAATTATTTTGTGTGCGAATGGCAGTTTTCATCAATTAGGGAACGTTTAAATAGCGTTGATTTCTGGCTGCTCTGGGTGCTGCAGCGTGAGGAGGGGGAGTCTTCCATCCCTGTTAATTGCATTGCTTCGTTATGGGGTGGGGATGAGCCCAGAAGGGAAGAGGGTAAAAAAAGAGGGTTAAAAAAGAGAGGAAAGATGCGTTGTGGGAGCTTTTTGCATTGGGGTTTAGGGAAGTGAAGCAGAAGTTGCTGTGTTGAAGGGGGTGGGCTCCTTCCAGCACCATTGGGTTGAATTGGAGTGGGTTTGGGTTAAGGCAGAGATGGATGCTGTGCAGTTGGGTTTTGGAGCAGCGTCTCCTGGTAGGTTTGTATGCTGCTCCCAATGGTGTATGGGGACATGGAATGTTCATTGAGATGCTTAAGCTGGGCATAGAGCATGAAGGGGGGTTGGTTTATTCCCTGCTGAAAGGTTTCTCCCAGACTTCTGCTGCTTGAGCATAGCAAGAGATACAGGATTTATCCCCCAGAACCTTTGGTTTATGGGTTGTGCTTTGATCCATGAATAGAGACACCGTTAGATGGACTGATAGAGATAGCTGGCTGGGTTGTACATTGTGCCATATGGATATGCCATTGGATAGAGATGAATGCATACAGATAGATGGGTAGGTATTATATATATGTATGTCCTTGGGTGAACCATCCTTGCTGTGGTTTGGGCTCCTTCTCTCCCACCAAGATAACCAGCGTGCTGGTTTGGTCTCATGGATTTATTGCATCCTAGATGGGACCTGTAGATCCCATAGACCTCACTGTGTATCTGGATTTCAGTTGGGATGGTTGGACCAGCGTTGCCCATTATCTGAGTGCAGCAGGAACCAAATGAATCCTGTTGGGGATTGGATTGGCTGATAGCACGGCTTGAAGAGGGGCCGGTTGGCATTGAACACGTGTGGTTCATCATTTGCCATGGGGCTGATGGCTGGGGATGTGAGCAGAAAGAAACAGCACAAGGTGGGCCAGGGTGGGCATGGAAGGAGAAGGAATGGGTGGCAATGGAGTGATGTGGTTGGTTGCTTGCAGAAATGGAGGAAATGGGATTTTTATGGCATTTGGGGTGGTACATGGGACTGGTGGTGTGCAGAAATGGGGGGAAGGGGTTTTAATGGGGTTTGTGGAGGCAGGTCTGTGTGCAGGAAGGAAGCTCCCCACTGCAGCCATGCACTCAGTTGCGTACCAGCGACCTTTGGCAGTGCACGCATTTGCTTGCACTGCATGAACCCCATGCATGTCCTCTGATTTCCCACGTGCTGGAGGCCAAAAATGTGCATTTCTCCTTTCCCTTGGGAGGTGGTAACGTGGGCAGAGCCGAGCTGTGCTCCTCGGACACCGATTTATCCAAGCTTTTTTGTGAGGGTTTCAAGAAAGCACTCTGGACTTTAATGAAATCCCCAGCCTGCAGCTCGAATGTTCCTCGTTAGTGACTTTATTGCTAAATAATTTACAGAAGGAGGCCTTGCCAGTTTTCATAAGGGAAGCATTTCAAGTATGCAAAGCAGATTTTATGCCTTCCCGGAGCAGCTGCTGGCTCAGGGATAGGGGAGCAGCACCACGCTGGCTCTGCCCCATTCATTCTGCACCTATAGGGAGGCAGCAGTGCAGGTAGGGCAGGGGCTGTTTCTTCCCAAACTAAACCTCAAATTCCTATGTTACGTGGCCAGACGGTGGGGGAAAGGACCCACACACACTTGCGGGTATTGGTTTTATGGCTCCTGTTGACGTGTTGTTTCCTTGTCCCCAGCGCTGCTGCGAGAGGAGGTGGCCCAGCTGCAGGAGGAGGTGCACCTGCTCCGGCAAATGAAGGAGATGCTGACGAAGGAGCTGGAGGAGACACATGGCAGCAAATCCCCCGAGGTGCTGTCAGCCACTGAGCTCAAGGTGCAGCTGGCGCAGAAGGAGCAGGAGCTGGCACGAGCCAAGGAGGCTCTGCAGGGTAAGGGTTGCCTTTCCCTATAGGGCTTTATTCTGTGCATTCCTCTGCAAGCCTCGCTGAAGGGTTGTGCTGCAGGACAGAACCTGATGTTGTAGGCTTTCCTCCTCCAAAAAGCTCTTTTTGGTGAATAAAGTGGAGTAAGTGAAGGTGGGATGGTGTCATACCCAGGGTTATGGCACTGTGTGGGGCTGTGGGGAAATGGAAGGGAAGGGAAGGGAAGGAGAAAGGAAGGGAAGGAGAAGGAGGGAAAAAGAAAGTAAAGAAAAAAGAAGGAAAAGTCATCCATGGTCTGTATATTTTCAGTTTTATTGCTCTTTGATGATGTGCAGATAAAAGAAAGAGACTTTTTTAGAGCTTTTTGCTACATTCTGAGGGTTGGAAATGGTACTTGTGAGCTGTTGGAGCAGGCTGGCTTGCCCCCTTTCCATGGGAAGTCATGGTGTAGTTGTATGCAGAAAGCCAAAATGAGCAGTGAGCTTTCCCCTGCAGTGCCACAATGAGAATCACGAGTGTTTAAAGAACATGATGGTGTTTTGCTTCTCTTTTTTCAGCTGGGCTTTTATTGGTTGGCTACAGAAGCCACTGGGATTTGTTTTGCGGGACTTCCTTGCAGGTGTGAGGGATGGGGTGAGGGAATCTCGGCTCACACTTGTGAGCAGCGCAGACAACAGCCCATTTACATCCCTTCTTCCTCCCTCCTTCCAACTCTGGAAGCCTTTTCCCTGTCCTTTGGCAAAGCTCACAGTGCTGGATCCATCCCCACGGGCTGGGCGGCAACGCAGCTCTTATGGAACTCTGCAGAAATCCTTCTTTCCTTCCCATGTAAACTCCTGCCAAAAAAAAAAGGGCAGCAACTCCAGAAAAAAAGGGGAAAAAAATATACCTACATTTGGGGAATGGAGCTGATGGGAACATGGCCAGGCTCTGCTCAGCTGCAGGATCTCAGGCTCCGGTCCCCACGTGCAACTGCAGCATCCTCCCTGCTGGCTGCACGCACGCTGCGTTGTTAGCAGGCAAGTGATGGGGAAATTGTAGGGGAACAGTAGGGAAATCCGCTGCCATGCTTGGCTGGGAGCCTGGGAGCACTGCGGAAGCAGAGTGAGGGAGGAGAAGGGAGGATCCAGCCTCTACGGCATCTCAGCACCTCCATAAGGGTCTGGTTTGGGGTTGGAGAGGCATGAACGGAGCCTTCGATCTATAGGGAAATGCCTTCCTGGGTTGTCCCACGCCAACGAGCCCTTCCTGCTGCGGAAGGGAGAGGAGAGCAGCTCTTCCTGCTGCCGTCCTGTAGCATTTACATCTCCCAGCACTGAACTGACACGGCGTAGGATGCGGCTTGAAACGGGATGTTGTGTTGCAGCTTCTTCCTCTGGGCTGGTTCTGTCCCTTGTGCCTTATTTTGTGATTGTAGAGCATCCAGAATGGAGTCATGTGATGTCCTGGGGAATCCTGTGAGGTGGAGGGGGATCTGGGGTCCACAAATGGGTGAGGGTGAATATGGGGATCCCAGGAGATGGAGGTGAATGTGGGGTCCCCAATCATATAGAGGTGGAAATGGGGTCCCTGTGAGGTGGAGTCCCCCCACAGATAAAGGTGGATATGGGTTCCCCAGGAGATGGAGGTAAATATGGACTCCTAAGGAGATGGAACTGGATAGGGGATCCCCCAGGAGATGGAGATGGATAGGGGGTATCCCATAAGACAGAGGTAGAAGTGGATGGAATCCCCATGAGATGGTGGTGGGTATAGAAATCCTAAGAGATGGAGGTGGATACAGGGTCCCCAGGAGATGAAGGTGGATACTGAATCCCCCAGTAGACAAGAGTGGATATGGAATCGCCAGCAGATAAGGGTGGATAATGGTGTCCGATGGAGATGGATGTGGAGTCCCCAGGAGATGGAGGTGAATCTGGTAGATAAGGACGAATATGGAATTCCCAGGAGATATGGAAGTAGATGACCACAGTCAAGGACCTGAAGAAGATCCTTAACATCCCAACATAAGACAACAACCACCTCTTTGTTGCCCATTTGGTTCTGGTTTGGTTTGGAAAGCCCTTGGCTTCCTCACAGGGTGTTTCCAGGCAAATTCCCCCAAGGCAGAATCCCCCATGGAAATGCTTTTCTGGTGTTGCACTGGGATGTCCTGTTTCTGCATGGCCAAACACTGGCTGCAGAGTGCCAGCAAGATGCTGCGTGCAGGTGTTAAAAGCTGGGCTCAATGAGTGTGTATTTAATTACAGAGCAGAGATCCCCACGCAAGGCTGCCCGATTTTGTGGGTTAGTCACGGTGACAACATTGGATTTCATGGTTGGGATGGAGAAACAGGAGAAATTAAGTGAATGTTAATGTGACACGATGGGTTTGTGCATCCCTCCTGTGCAGGGCTGGTAGTTCTTCCATTTGGAATCACATGGATGTGATTAGGGGAGGAAGTTTTTCACAGAGGGTGATGCACTGGAACATGTTGCCCAAGGAGGCTGTGGATGCCCCATCCCTGCAGGCATTTAAGGCCAGGCTGGATGTGGCTCTGGGCAGCCTGAGCTGCTGGTTGGTGACCCTGCACACAGCAGGGGGTTGGAACTAGATGAGCACCGAGGTCCTTTTCAACCCAGGCCATTTTGTGATTCTATGATGTGGTTCTATGAATGTGATCACAGAGTCATTAAGGTTGGAGGGAACCTCTAGGGCCCAGCTTACCCCACTGCTCTCTTTGCAGCCATGAAAGCCGACCGCAAGCGCTTGAAGGCAGAGAAGACAGACCTGGTGAGCCAAATGCAGCAGCTCTATGCCACGCTGGAGAGCCGTGAGGAGCAGCTCCGTGACTTCATCCGCAACTACGAGCAGCACCGGAAGGTGAGAGTGTAGCTTTTGTTCCTCTGGGGCTTCAGGATGAGTTTCTTTGGGGTTGACCTTCAAAGTCAGCCCGCAGAGCCCCTCCAACGTGACCTTGGGTGTCTGCTGGGGTGGGGCACCGCCAGCGTATCTCCAGGCAGCCCATTTTAACTGCTCCCTTTTGCTGTCCATAGCCAGCAAAAGGCAGCTCGCTCCTGGTGTCCCTGCAAGGTTGGAGCGTGCAGAGCGCACACACAAACATTTGCTCTGTAATAAAGAGCATTTTTGGGATGCTTTCGGGATGGAAAGCAAGGGGGGGGGTTGCAGGCAAGGCTTCCTGTTGTGCTCGCGGTTCTGCCATCCGCAGGCACGAGCGAGCGTGGGAACTCAGCTCCCACAGCTATTCTGGGCTTTTTTCCATGCAAAGGGAGAAATTTGCTATTTTTGAAGGCTGGTGCCATAGGAGCAGCACTCACAGCCAGCTCCGGGTTAGCTGGGGCAGCCATGGGGACATTTTTCCCCTGCCGCAAGGAAGCCATTGCAATCTTCAGTGCACAGAAAAAAAACAAGGAGCATGGAATGATGTGCGGGCAAAGCTCTCCAGCTTTGGGACATGGTGCTTGCACCCTATTTTGGGGCAGAAAGTCTCATTTTGGGGCACAAGCATCTCATTTTGGGGCACAGACATCCCATTTGGGAACACAGGCATCCCATTTTGGGTCATGTGTCCTGTTTTGAGGCACAGGCATCTTGTTTTGGGATACAGGTGTCCCATTTTTGGGTACTTGCATCTTGTTTTGGGACACAGATGTCTCATTTTGGGCTACCTGTGCCCAAAATGGCACAGGTGTCCTGTTCTGGGACACAAGCATCCCATCTTGAGACATGGGTGACCCGTCTTGGGGTACTGCTGTCCAGTTTTGGGACACAGACATCCCAATTTAGGGCACAGGCGTCCCTTTTTGGGATACAGGTGTCCAGTTTTGGGATGCAGACATCCTATTTTAGGGCACAGGCATCTCGTTTTGGGGTTCAGGTGTCCCATCTTGGACACAAACATCCCATTTTGGCACATGGACATCCTGTTTTGGGGACACAGTGGCTGCTGGGAGGGCCAGGAAGGGGGATTTTGGGGCATTCCCTATCTCAACACCTTCCCCATGTTGTACCAGGAGAGCGAGGATGCGGTGAAAGCCCTGGCCAAGGAGAAGGACCTGCTGGAACGGGAGAAGTGGGAGTTGCGGCGGCAAGCCAAGGAGGCCACCGACCACGCCAGCGCCCTGCGTTCCCAGCTTGACCTCAAAGACAACCGCATGAAGGAGCTGGAGGCCGAGCTGGCCATGGTGAGCTCAGCCTTACAGCATTTCCCATCTGTGAGGGGGTGCCTGGTTTGGGTCAGGGCTCAGCATTTATTGCCTTGATGAGGTGGATGTGGCAGTATTGCGGTGTTGTGTTTGAGTGTTGTCATGAGGTTGCATTATCTGGGTTAGTTGCAGTATTGCAAGTATTGCATCCCAATGCTACCCCCTGTTCTGCAGCATTGCATCCAGGGGCTGATTGCAGTGTTCCCACAGGCCAAGCAATCCCTTGCCACGCTGACCAAGGACGTCCCCAAGCGCCATTCCTTGGCCATGCCGGGCGAGACGGTGCTGAATGGCAACCAGGAGTGGGTGCTGCAGGCTGACCTCCCACTCACTGCTGCCATCAGGCAGAGCCAGCAGACCCTGTACCACTCCCACCCCACACACTCGGCTGACCGGCAAGGTGAGACTTGCATTGGTTTGTGCACCAGCTTTGTTTTTGCATGGGTTGTTGTTGAGCTCTTGAACAGGATCAGTGGTTTTGCACATAAGGGTCTTGTTTGTTTAGCATGGGTCTGGGTCTTGCACAGGGGGCTGAGTTTGCACAGGGGGTTGCTGGGCTTTAGGACAGCATCAGCTTTTCTTACACATGGAGTGCTTGGGTTTTTGTGGGTCCAGGTTTTGCACAAGGGGTTGCTGGGGTGTAGGGCAGGATCCAGCTTTGCCACTGCTGACCCCCATCTCCTCATTGCCTTACAGCAGTCCGGGTGAGCCCCTGCCACTCCAGGCAGCCGTCCATCATCTCCGACGCGTCAGCAGCAGAAGGAGACCGATCGTCTACGCCGAGCGACATCAACTCGCCGCGACACCGGACGCATTCGCTCTGCAACGTAAGTCCCAGGGGCAGCCAAGTGCTGCAGGGTGCCCACGCTGTGTTCCTGCTGTTTCAACATCACCTGTTCCCTTTCTTGATGCAGGGGGACAGCCCTGGACCGGTACAGAAGAACTTGCACAACCCCATTGTACAGGTAGGGCAACACTCCCCTTCCTCAATCCCTTATCCTGCACTAGAAAGTGATTTTTGGGGTTTCCTAAGGGCACTGATGGAATTATTGAGTTGTTCTTCTATGTTTTAGCCTAAAAAGCTGTGGCTGTTCATGCAGATGGTAGCCAGGCCTCCCTGTGGCTTTACCATGTAGCAGAAGTTGACATCTTATAGCGATGGCATTGAGAAACCAAACTCCTGATAACCTGGGATGGGAGGAGGTCTGGTCTCCCCATGACTTCAGATACCTCATGACCTCAGTATCCATTGGGATCTGTGTATTTGGTGGTGTTGAACATCCCTAAAGGTGTTCAGCATGGAGATGTGTCGGGGATATGGGCAGTGAGCATGGCAGGATGGGCTAATGGTTGGACTTGGTGATCTTGGAGGTCTTCTCCAACCTTAATTATTCAATCATTCTATTTGGGGACACAGTCTATGGGCATGGTGGGGGTGGACTGATGGTTAGACTTGATGATCTTGGAGGTCTTCTCCAACCTTCATGGTCTGGTGATTCTGTGACATGGTTTAGTGGGCACGGTGGGGATGGGTTGCAAACCCCATACATGGGAGCCCTATGCAGCCTCACTGCAAGCAACAGGGCATACAAGTCCACCAGTAAAACCTCCACGTCTCCTCTCCCTGCAGTCTCTGGAAGACCTCGAGGACCAAAAACGGAAAAAGAAGAAGGAGAAGATGGGTTTTGGCTCCATCTCACGGGTGTTCGCTCGGGGCAAGCAACGCAAATCCCTCGACCCGGGGCTATTTGATGGCACGGCCCCCGACTACTACATCGAGGAGGATGCGGACTGGTGACCCCTGGCCCCCAACAATGTACAGCCCCCACATGTGCATACCCAGTCGCAACGTAATTTTATCCCCTCCCTCCCCAAATCTATTCTGGCTTTTTTTAAGCATTCCAGTAACTTCCTTTGTTGTCACCTCTTTTATTTTGTGTTGGTTTGGGTTGTTTTTTTTATTTGTCTTTGTGTCTTTTGGGGGATTTTCATTTTGTTTTGTTTTGTTTTGTTTTTAATTAATTCCCCAAATTTCCTCCTTTGTGGTTTTTTTTCGACAAAACTTGAAACTTGAAGGACTGCTGTGTGTCTGTAAATAAGGGGAATCTCGTGCACTTTGTGCTTGTGACGTCTCTTGTCCGAAAACGCTGTTTTTCTGGAGCCTGTCCTGCAAAGTGGGGACCCTACTTGGGAGAAAAGTGGGACCCCAACATCTCCAGAGACCTTAAAGAGATGAAAACAAAACCAAGACGTGAAACCCACCCAGACTGCATTCAGCTGAGGAGGTGGCAGCACGCGGGCTCGTCATAACGCCTTCTGGAATCTGTGTTTTTTTTTCCCCCTTTCCCTTTGTGTCGTTTTAATTTATTTTGCACAAAACCCAGAGAGGAGCTATTCTAACTAAATTATTGCAGTAATGTTGAGGGTGGGGTTGTTTTTTTTTTATATATATATTTTTTTCCATGTCGCTGGGGTTGGGGAAGAGGAAAAAGGATGGGGAATGGGGACGGCGTGGGAGCACTTAAAGCCTTGGAAAAGCCCAGCGACCTCAGAGCTTCCCAATGTGGATTTGGGGTGCTCGCCCTTTGCTGGCATTAAAATGGGGACCCTGGGGGCCAGGGGGAAAGCAACATCCCTATAAAGCAGTGCCAATATTAGGGGGGGGGAGGGAGGGATGCTTGGAAACCGCGCTCCGCTTTGAACGACGAGCTCGCAAACCTGTATTGCTTTAACGCTCAGCGGTATCATTGGAAGCTCTTAAAAGAAAAAGTTATGAAGATTTATTTAATAGTGCTATAATAAGTGTCTTATTTTTCTGAATTCCAAGACTCGTACCCTGTTTGAATGGGGAAATATTTTGTCTTAAAGGGCAGAAAATTCACTCCTGCGCTCTGCGTTCCCCATATGGTGATGCTATGGGGAGGGCCGGGGTGGAAAAGCAGAACTTTTCTGCAGAAAAGCTTGGGTTTTTTTGGTGGTGTTTTTTGTTTTAATACATTGACATTCGTTGTGTTTTTATTTGGGGGGGTCATTTGGATTGTTTCTCTCCTTGCATTTATTCCCTTTCTTCCTTTTAATCATTGAATCTCTCCACCGACGAAAGCAGACGAGCGATCTCCATCGGTATCCAGTAGTTTCCTTTTGCATTTCAGCTTCTTTTTATGAATTAAGAAATAATTCTAAAAAAAAAAAAAAAAAGAAAGAAAAGAAAAAAGATGCGAAAAAAAAGACAAAAAAAAAAAACAACTTACAAAGATGATTTATTTAAAAGAGAGAACTTTGGGGAAATAACGGATGGATTATGGGTAACCTTAGATTGGACTTTTTGTTCCCCCCGCACCCAATGAAGGGGATGGGGGGGGATCCTTGAAGGCATGGATGCAAATATTACAAACAAACAAAAAAAAAAGTTATTAAAAAAAAAAAAAGAAAAAAGAAATCTAAATAAAGCTTATTTTAAAGTATGGGTGAGCGCCAACGTGGTTCAACTGAGGTTGGGGATTGGAGGTGGGGTTGGGCGCTGCGTTGACGTGTCCTCATGTCCTGGTTAATGGGGATCCATTGTGTGGTGCAGAGGGTGGAGGTGGGAGTAGGGAGCTGGGCAGCTCAGCATCATTGCAGCACCTTTTGGGTGCCCCACTGACAATCCTCATCATGGGGTAGGATTGGGGTTTTTTGACCCATGGGAGCAAGCAGGATTGGGATTTCCTATAGGTAAAGGTGTGGGGGGGATGTGAATCCAGCCAAGATCCATCCTGGATCCATGAATATGATGCCAGGGATGGAGTCCACCATGGGATGGGCATGGGAAGGGTGTAGGGCAGGATGTCCCTGTCATGGAGCAACCCAGCGCCAGTCGACACCCTGCAGAAAACAGGTAAGAATTCATCTTTTCTCCCATAGGGCAGCACAGCATTGCAATGTGTTCCCATGTGCTTGGTTTTCTACCCCATATCTTGGTGTGTAGTTTGGTTCTGCCCATTTCCCAACAGGCTAAGGTTGGCTTTTTGAACTGGAGGATGCCAAGGCAACCATGGATAACACAGAACAGCCATACAACAAAATAGGATGGACATTTGATATTATACACATCCAAAGGCCATAGTGCCATGCATGGAACAGAGCAGGAGCGTTGTGAGCAATGAGAAGGGAAACACCAGCTGCCAGCTGGCAGTGCAGCCCTGTTAATTAGCACTATGATGGAGTATTAATGGGAATAAAACATGGCATTGAGGTGTGAGTATAGTGAGATAAGCCCGGCGCAGCCCGTGGCTGAGGTTGGTGGCAAATATTTGCCTATGCCACATTGTGCCATATGGGAGCAGCTGCCAAAGCTGAAGGAAACAGCACTTGGAAGCTGATGTGGAGAATGTGACCTGAAATCTATGGTTGACCTGTAGGTTGATCCTGTTTTTAAGGCTGCTTGTTGCTAACCGGTCCGTGTATATCCCTGCTGCATCCCCATTCCAATCCCACTGCATCCCATCTGCATCCCCATTACATCCTTGCTGCATCTCCAGTGCATCCCTACTTCATCTCTTGTGCATCCCCTCTGCATCTCAATTCCATCCCCGATGCATCCTTACTTCATCTCTTCTGTATCCCTGCTGCATCTCCATTCTATCCCACCTGCATCCCTGCTGCATCCCCGCTGTATCCCCGTTCTATCCCTGCTGTATCCCTGTTCCATCCCCGCTGTATCCCCGTTCCATCCCCTCTATATCCCTCTGCATCCCCTTGTGTCCCCACCGAGAAGGGCTCAGCTGTGCTCGGGTTGCTGCTACACCCTATGGACAGAGGAGGGAGCACGCAGCCGAGATTTATCACTGCCGCAGCGCTGAGCGATCCGTGGAGAACCCAAAGGACCGCACAGGTGCGTCCTATTCCTGAATTAACCCTATAAAAGAGCCCTCCTCACTCAGATACATATGGGATGGGGACTCAGCTCAACCCAAACCCAACTCCTCTCCTTCCAAAGGCCCTCCCTGGGCTTCATTGATGGTGTAGGGCATGGTGAAGGTGTTGGGAATGGGGTTGGCTTTGGGGTTGGGCCATCTAGGAGCACCTAGAGCTATGGGGTGAGCCCTGAGCCCCAAAGGGAATGGGGTTGGAGCTCTGTAACACAGCACTCATCCCACAGCCATGAAGGAGCCCATCCTTGGCTGATATTCAGCTTTGCAGAAGGGAGCACAAGGAGCCCATTGAGCTGAACCAGCTCTGGTTGGAACCCATAGGGGTCAGCTGTAGAGCTGTAGGGTCTGGCTGAAGACACAAGGCTTGTTTGGGTTGAGTTCTGGTTTCTTGCAGAAGAAAGGAGAAATCTATGGGTAAAAGTCCCATGTGGGATTGGGGGACCCAATGCAAAGTGGGGTGTATAAAGGGCAGGACATCTCTATGTGTTGGGGGTCACAAGGCACTAAAGAGCAGCTCTGGGCTCATTGCACAATGGGTTGGGTTAGAGAAGGAAGGGCAGAGCCTGTTCTGCCCCCAAGGGGAGACAGTGGAAAATCCCATGCGGTTCTATGGAGGAGATGGGGAAATAATAGAGAAATTATGGGAAGTAATGGGGAAATATGGGGAATAAGGGAGAAACAGTGAGAGATAGTGGGTAATAATGGGGAAATATGGGAGGATAATGGGAAGTTGTGGGTAATCATGGGAGGAAATGGGAAAATTGGATAAACTATGGGAAATAATGGGGTAATAATGGGAAATGGTAGGTAATAGTGGGAAATAATGGGGAAATAGTGGGTAATAATGGGAAATAATGGAGAAATGATGGGAAATAATTGAGAAATAATGGAAAATAGTGGGTAATAATGGGATATAGTGGGAAATAATGGGAAATAATGAAGAAATCATGGGAAATAGTGGGAAATTATGGGAAATAATGGAGAAATGGTGGGATATAGTGGATAATAATGGGATATAATGGAGAATTAATGGGAAATAGTGGGTAATAATGGGAAATAATGGAGAAATAATGGGAAATAGTGGGTAATAAAGGGAAATAATGGAAACTAAATGAGGAATAATGAGTAAATATAGGAGACTAATGGGGAAAAAAATGAGAAATAATGGGAAATAGTGAGAAATAATGGATAATAATGGTGAAATAATAGGAAAGAATGGTGAAATAATAGGAAAGAATGGTGAAATAATAGGAAAGAATGGTGGGAAATAATAGATAATGAGAAATAATGAAGAAATAGTGGATAATAATAGAGAAATATTGGGAATAGTGAGAAATAATAGGGAAACATGGAGAAATAATGGGAAATAGTAGGTAATAATGGGAAATTATGGAGATATAATGGGGAAAAATGGGAACTGATTGAGGAATAATAGGAAAAAAGTGGGAAATAATGGAGAAATAATGGTAAATTTATGGAAAATATGGGAAATAGAGGAGAAAATAAGGGAACTAATGGGAAATAATAATGGACAGTGCCCAGAGCCCGTGGGAAAGGGAAGTGGAGGGGGAGCCCGGAGCGGGCGGAGCCGGAGCTGCAGCCGGAGCGCAGCGCTCCCAGCCCGACCCAGCATCACAGCACCGCCCCGGGGAGGTTCCACGGCGCTGCCGCTGTCGGGAGGTGCGTGGCGTCCCGGGGGCTGCGTGGGGCCGGGAGGGGAGTGGGGTCCTATGGGGTCGGGATAGGGCTGGGACAGCGTTATGGCTCTGGGATGGGATGAGATTGGGACAAGGGTTGGTGTCGGGTTGGGATGGGAGTGGGTGTTGTCCCCTTTGCCAGCATTGGGAAGCACAAAGAGCAGGAGAAAGTAATGTATGGGGTACAGATGGGACTTGGGAGCATGGAGTTGTATAGGGATACGGGGGCAATATGGGGACACTGGATTATGAGGACATATGGGGATGCAGCCTGCAGGAGCGCAGCACCAAGTAGGAGAAGGTGATGTGAGGGGCAGGGATGTGGGGCAGGAATGGATGTACGGGGGGTACATATGGATGTGGGGGTATAGGGTCATGTGGGGTTATATGAGGCTATGGGATCACAGCCTGCAGGAGCACAGCACTGAGCAGGAGATGGTAATGTGGGGCAGAGATAGGGGGCACAATGCCATGGGGATGTATAGAGATATGAGGTGGAGATGGGGGGCAGAGATGGGGCTTGGTGCACATTGTCACCCTGCAGCACCGGAGGTGGCTGTCCTGAATGCAGGAAGGGATGGGGAATGGCAAACCCTATATCCAACCCAATGGTGCTTTGGGGTCGGAGCACAACGCGGCTGCTGGAGGCGCAGTGTTTGGAGAGCAAACAAAGCTTGAGGTGGCTCTATAGGGCCGGTCTGTGTGCTTTGCTCAGGGGTGGGCACCCAATCCCAAATGCACATCGAGTTTCATGGCTGGTTGGTGTCCATATGGTGTCCAGGTGGCATCCAAGATGTATCCGGATGGTGCAGTGGGTTCCAGAAGAGGGTTTGCTATTGGAGATGGGCTGGATCTCTCAGCTGGCAGAGCAGAGCCCACGTGGTGCCTTTAATTCCTATATCCACGGCGTGAAAAGTCAGAATCAGGAAATAAAAAAACAACCCAGTCAACCAAAGGTACTGAATACAATGCTGTGCACAGCAGGAAGAGAGTAGGTCAGGGTGCTGGGAGTTCCCCAGGCTGGTTTGTTTAGCTTTACTGTGATTGCTATTGGTTCTGAACCAGCCCGGAACCGAAACGTGACGGAAGGGCAAAGCTTGGGGCAATCCTTTGTGGAAGGGAAGTGTGCAGCTTTGCTTGCTCTGATGGTGCTTTTATTCCCTTTAAATCAAAATATAAGGGGATTCAGATTGCAGAGGGGTTGGGAGCAGAAAGCAGAGCCTGGTTTTGCAGGAAGAGGCAAAGCTCTGCTATGGGCACCTCTAGGGGAAGCGCCGCAGGGAGGGGTGGGTGAACGAAATACCTGCATAGGAAATCACTCTGAAAGTGCCTCTCTGGAACTGAAGGGAGCAATTAGTGCCAGTCGCTGCCGGCAGGAGGAAAACCCGACAGCCTGTCCCTCTGTCTTGTTGCGTTCCACTGGTGAGTGGCAATGGAGGTGGATGGAGGTTGGCCAAAGCCAACATGGGTTTGGACACAGCAGGGAGAGCTGTGGGTGTTTCCCACTCTTTTAGGTTATGGGGTGGCTGAATCCCGCTGTGTGCTGGGCTTTGTGGAGGGGAGGGTTGCAGGGATGGGCTGAGCTCACAAATTAGAAGGAGAAATGGTTTAATGAGAAGGTTCCCTGGGTGCAGACATGGAGATGAAGGCAGTTGACTTGGAGCTGACATCAGCCTGCCTGCTCCTGGGGCTGGGGAGGTGCAGGGAGGAGTTACCCATGGTGTGGGGAGCCTCGGGGTTCAGGGTGTGGGCAAAATACCAGAGAGCTGTGGGTGCCCCATCCCTGGAGGTGTCCAAGAGCTGAATGGGGTTTGGGCAACTTAATCTGATGGGGAACAACTAGGCCACGGCAGGGATTGGGGCTGGATGGGCTTCAGGGTCTATTCCAACCCAGATTTACAGTGGTTCTATGATCTTCCAACCCAAGCCATTCTATGGGTCTTTGATCTTTAAGATCCCTTCCAACCCAACTGCTCTATGATTCCATGTTTCTACGATACTGAAAGTTGTCAGAGGCAGATACTGAGCCCACCACCAGCCCCAGCACCACGTTGGTCATCAGCTGTGTGTGTGTGTGTCATCCCCTGCTGAGCTCATATGCCTGCAAGGTGAAAATGGTCCCATGTGTCATGACCTGAGCATGCTGCCGGTGGCCAGCCCCAATGGGATGAGCTGTGCATCCACTCTGACCTCATCCAGGGAGTGGAAAACCCTGGATTTCACCTTGAGTGGGGATTGGAGCTGCAACCTGGTGGTAGGAGCAGGAAGGGGACGCAGTGGATTCATTATGGGGAGCAGCAGGGACTGCTGTGGTTTCTAGCAAGGGAAGGAGCTGAGAGCACACGGAGCCGTTCTGGTTTAATGATTCGGAGTTCCTGGTGTAAATCATTGACAGCAGTGAGCACAAGACCACAGGTGTGCGTGGGTTGGGGACAAAGGTGGCTGGGGCTGCTGGTTGTGGGGCTGGTTGTGGGGCGGGAGCTGGTTGTGGGGAAGGCTGGAGCTCTGGACATAGAGTTGGCCACTACAGGGCATGTCTCTATACCAGCACTGAGGTGGGAGCAGAGAAGTGAGGGCGGTGAGTACTGGTTGCACGTGGTGGCTCATGATGGCAGTGAATGAAGTGGGGAAATAGAACCATCTTTATGGGGTTCTGGATTGCTGCACAGGACTGGGAATGCCATGGAATGGGGATGGATGGATGGATGGATGGATGTCCATGGGCACTGCCAACCTGGAGGTGAATTTCTGGCTGTAGGGAGGCTTTGGTTTGGTGCTTTCCTGGAGGTGCTGCAGCTTTCCCTATGCTGCTGAGTTCCCTTTTCACCGAGGCTGCTTTTTCCAGACCTCTTCTCCAACCATTGACGTCACAGCAGTGGGGCTATGGCTACGGCAGCGCGCTCTGATAAGCCTAAAGTAGAGATAATTAGATGGTGAGAGAGACACGGACGTCGCCGCGTGGGTTAATGCGATTTGCCCTCTCTGCAAGGCAGGGATCTGGGCCAAACTTTTCAACACTGCAATGACGGAGCAGCTTAGAGAGGTGCCAGAGGGAGGCTGAAGATGGTGGGAAGGTGCATTGCTATTGGAAACCTTCCATCCCTCCAGCAAAATGAGCTCTCTGTTCCTTCCCCGTCGTGCCCCTCCCCATAGATCTGCAGCTGAGGGCAGCGTGGTGCTGATTTCTCCTCCCCCCAAAGCGCTGGCAGTGCTTTGCAGGTGGGAGCTCAATGCCTACACGATGCTGCTGGATAAGGATAAGCTTGAGGACAGGAGCTGGGTTAGTAGGGGAGTGAGTGGCCCAATTGCTGGGTCCTGATGGCACTGGTGTGGCTGGGAATGGGGCCGGATGCAGCAGGAGGTGAGGAAGGAGCGGGACGTGTGATGCAATTCCCCATTGCAATAAGCTCCACACCCGTAAAGGTCATTGAGTTTACAGCCACCTGCAGCGTGGGTGCTGTCCCCAGCACAAAGCATGGCATGGAGCTGCCAAGGCAGAATGGTGGGCTCTGGATAGGGCTTGGGGGCTATCAGACAACCCACTGACAGTGGGTGATGGGGAGAGGTGAGGAGCAGGGCTGGGGCTATGCTGCATGCAGAGCGAGTCCTCTGGGAGCATCCAAAGGGGGACTTAAGAGCGGAGGACTGAGATGGGGAAATTTGCTCTGTGTCCCCATTGAACTAGAATGGCCTTTAATGGTCCCTTCCGACTCAGACCCATTCTATGATCCCCATTTCCTTGCCTGGCTTGCATGTCTTTTCCTATAAGCTGCTCTGTTTTCTGGGAATGCTGCTCATTTCTAGCCATGACCCAGCGACCCAGCACGCTCTCAAGCTAAACAATCAAACATGAACCAGGGACCAACAGCATAGATTGCCACGGCGCCGAGCAAAGGCGTATATGGGAAAAGCATGCAGCAGCATCCTGTCCAAGGGACGGCTCCTTGCACAAACAAGCCCTGCAAAGCCAAGAAAGGAAAACAAAGTGGCGTGTTTGCACAGCTGATTGCTGCCTGTGGCACCCATGGGATGCTGCTGCCAGGCTGTGGCATGGAAATCTGGGGTCCTTGCTGCATTACCTACATGCAGCTTTCAGTGTGAGGTTGCACTCCTTGCTGTGTGCTGAGGTTGAGGCAAGCTGCCAGGAGATGCAGTTGCACGTGTTTATTTTTGGAAAGCAATTACATCCCATGTGTATATGGGATCCCATTGGCCAGGGAAATGCAGGCATCCCATCCAGATGGATAGGCAGCATTGGCTTGGCTGGCTCTGAACCAGAGTGCTCCAAGCTCAGTGCTTGGGTCAGGGTGCGCCTATCAGAGCAGTGTTCTCTCTCTGCAGGTCTGCCCATCTGCTCTGCCCGAGCACCGCATGCATGGTATCCACCCGGAGCCACCAGGGATGCAGTGAGTTGGCCAACACACAATGGCCCCATCTCGTACCAACGGGTCGCACTATGCACTGACGGCCATTGGGATGGGGATGCTCATCCTTGGCATCATCTTGGCTGTGTGGAACCTCGTGCCTGGCTTCGGACACCCTGATAAATCCAATGCTGGGAATAGCAGCAAGCCTGACCGCGGTGGTGGAGGTATTTTTAAGAGCAAGACATTTTCTGTGGCCTACGTGCTGGTTGGGGCAGGTTTGCTGCTGCTGCTGCTGTCCCTCTGCTTGAATGTCCGTGATAAGAAGAGGCAGAGTGAGGACATCCCCAGGGTGATACAGCACCAAGCGTCCGTGGAGCCTTCACAGCAGGAGGAGGACAGGTGAGCCATGGGGGCAGCAGGAGCTCAAGGAGAAGCTAACCCAGCTGTGGTTTTTTTATTTATTTCTGGTTGTGTTTTTATCACCTCTCTCTGTCCCCATGCCCCAATGAAGTCGAAGTGATGTCAGGCTGATGCTCTCGCTTTATCTCCTGCAGCCAAGAAGAGGATGAAGACGTGTCCTCCCGCTACTACGTCCCCAGCTACGAGGAAGTGATGAATTCAGGCTACTCAGAGCCCCACGACCCGGAGCGGAACCGCAGGATCAGCGTCTCGTTGCCCTCCTATGAATCACTAACAGGGATTGATGAGGGCACACAGCCCCCAGGAGCAGCCAGTGCAGAGCCAGGCACCGAGCGGCCACCAGGCCGGCACAACTCACGTCTCAGCAAGCGCCTGAAGCCCCTCAAGGTGCGGAGGATCAAGTCAGAGAAGCTGCATCTCAAGGACATCCGACTCAACCTCGGTGATGGGAGCAGCACCGGCCCCATCACAATTGAACCATTGACCCCACCTCCAAAGTATGAGGATATCCAGGAAAAAACACCGGGAAGCCAACAGTTGACTTAGAAAGGAGGGGTTGGTCATTGCGAGGATTGGAAACACTCGGAGAGGGCTGGTCATGGAGTGCAGGAGTGTTGGATGCTCTCTGGATGCTGAGGTACTGCTGTGGTGTGGCACAAATAAGACTGGGTCTTCCCAGGGCAGCATTACATCAAACACGATGGGGAAATAGCAATGCTGTGAAGGACGTGAAGGCTGGAAGAGTTGGACATCTATTCTACATTAAGTTAAGGACCACCTAAAGTTATCTTCTCTCCTTTGTGCCTTGCCCCAGCAATGGGTTTCCAAGCCACCAAACTGCTATTTAATAAGTATTTTCCAAGAGGAAAAGGGAAACACTCTGTCTTTTTTTTTTTTTTTTTTGTCTTTTCTTTTTGAGTAAGACAAGTAAAAGTGTCAGGTTAGTGATGTAGCTGTCACCACTCCAGACACCAGTGGGGTTGGGGATAGTGGCACAGGGCTGGCCCGAGTGCCTGCAGGGTTGCATGCTTGCTGGTGCGAAGAGGAATGAAACAAGCCCTTAAGCTTGTCAGACCTATAGGCTTTACCCATAGGAGGTTTCTTACTGGCATCACTGCCCGTTCTCCTGTAGGAGAGGACTGTATTTCTTGCCTCAGTGGTTCTTTCTTTTGTGTGTTGTGCTGTGAATCGAAGGGACAGTCCATCTGGGGCTGGAAACTGCCATAGTGTATAACTGCCATGAGTTGTTCAGGGTGTTCTGGGTGGAAGGACAAGACCATGCAGTGCAAGCAGTCCTTTTCTAAATAAATATTTTGTACGTGGGGTGCATGTGTATGTGTGTGTCTGTGTGTGCAAGCTCTGGACTTCAATCCACCTAAACCAAGTGGTTTAGGGTAGATGCTGCTCCTTAGGCATCCCGAATGTGTGCTACCTCCTGAGCAACAGCGTCTACAAAGTCATGCCATCCCTATGCTATGTTATTGCTTATAGGATTCTTGGTGTAGGGGTGGGCTTTCCAGTAGAGATTAGCTTGGTGATTGGGGATGTAAAAGGTATGAGATGAACACAAATGGCTAAAAAATAACAGGATGTGAATGAGATGTTGGTCCAAATCCATATGGTGGTACCTGTGATCATTTATTTTTTCATATTCTATCCCATCGTTCCCACTATTGCAGTCATATTCACTTTGCTGTGCCCCAGGGGATGACGTGATCTCAGGCAGGCAAATCGTATGATAAGGGACTTTCATAAGCAAAACTAATGGAACAACAGGGGGAAAAAAAGAGCACTTTAAACATGAGGGAAATTTGGGGGAGGTGAAACGGAGATCCTCATTTATCGTTGTTGAGGATGCAATATATGTGCATGTTGAGTCACTGTTTTATGGGGGGGGAAGTGCTGTTGAATCGAGTTGCTTGGGGCTCAGCACTCAGTGTTGCAACACCCATAAACTGGAGTGCAACACCCACCATCTCCTCGTTAAATCTCATTAGTTTTGGCGTGGGTGTGGAACACGTCCCCAGGGAGTTTTACGTGGTGCTTTCCACAGCCTGCCCAAGGCCTGTCAGGTACTGGTGGGGATAAAATGGCCTGTTTTGAGGTCTAAATCTCACATGCTGTGAAATATTGGTGTCCCTCTATTGAAATGTGGAAGGAGATCTGTGCGGGAAGGAGGACAGCAGTGTGAGGAAGGAGGCCTGGCCTTCACCCTTAATGGCGGCTGTCATGGCGGCTTGGTTGCCATGGGGACAGGGATAGGGAGGGAGGCCTACAAAATGGCGCCCAGGGCCCTGGGGATGCATCAGACCATCACGGTGGCATTCAAACCTACTCACAGCACCCCAGGTTTTGATCTCCATTTAATTAAACCCCATTAATCCCCTTTGCACAGCGGAGGAGGCCCCACAAGCCAAAGGGCCCTTATGGGCCACAGGTGGTGGATGGTGTTAATCTATTGCAGGAGGTGGAAAAACAAGAGAAAAAACAAAAATAATATATACTCAGACATGCTCAAACCAGGTAGGCTGCACCACAAACTGTGTTTTGATACGGGGAGAAGCAACGTCTTTAGAGAAACAAGGAGCTGCAACCGACACCGACACAGAGCTGTGTTGTGCCCGTTGCTTGGATAAAGGATAAAAAACCAAACCAAACAAAAAAGAAACCTGAACAAAACAAACACAAGAAGGAAAGCAGATGGATTTTGGTGTCATGGGGGTTTCCCTGGCTACCACGGGTGCAGGGAGGAGCAAAGGGAGCCTCTGTAAATAACTTTATGGCTTTTATTGCAGGAGGAGTGGTGTGCGGGGTGCTGGACTTGCTCCTGGCTATGCATTGCATGGGGGATTGCTAACTAAGTAGGATATATTTTGCTTTAGTCTTTGAGGCCATGAGAGCTTTCCTGAGGAGCTCGGAGGAGTGTTTTCAACTCAAAGAGCGAAGAACAACGATAGGGAGACACGAAGGGTCAGACATCGTCCTGAAGGTATGGGTGAGCACGCCATGGGGCTGTGGGGGTGGATGATGGATGGAATAAGTGTTAGAAATTAGAGGGAGAGAAGGGGAATGGCTATGCTGGCATTAGCAAGGGTGTAATCCCAGATGCAAAGCAGAGGGGCTAACTGCCCATTTTCATGCTTTGGATGTAAGTAGGGTGATGCATTGCAATCCTAAGTGACCCAAGGTCAGGCTGGAGGGGCTCTGAGCACTGATGGAGCTGTGGGTGTCCCTGCTCATTGCAGGGCATTGGACCTGATGATCTTTAGGTCCCTTCCAGCTTGAAGGGTTCTATGATCCTGTGATAAAAGGTTAGCAAAGATTTCCAAGATCATCCAGAGGGCTGGGCAAATCCACATCAATAACACAGCCTCAATTGCTCTCCAAGGTTTTGCCCACTGATTGCTGCTGTCAGTCTGCAGGGGCAGAGGAGCACCACGCAGCCCTCGAGTTCACCGGGTGGGAGAGTGGATTCGTCCTGCAGGACCTCAATTCCCCTCAGGGCACCTTTGTGAATGGCTGCCAGGTGCAGAATGCAGCCGTGCATGTGAGGCCAGGAGACATCCTGCGCTTTGGGGCTCAGGGAGCATCCTTTGAGCTGATGGTGGATGGAGTCCCCCCGGTAAGGCAAGCACTGAAATGGGCCTATAGTTTTACATGATGTCAAGAGGGTGTCGTGCTCTCAGGTTTTTATTCTTATATCATCAAGAAATAAAAAGCTGGAGCTCCCTCTGCTGAAGAAATTTGGGCAACTCTACTGAGTTTCATCCTCTACTGAGGATGAAGGAAGCATGGAAGAGATTTCTGATGGCAAGCCCATCAGAACTTGTAGAGATAGGTCTTGCAAAGGTGTGAAAGCATTGGGAAATGAGCTTTAAGACTCTTTCCATTGAGTTTTCCATTGAGCCTTTCTTTAGATGCTAGCATTAAAGGTCCAAACGAGAGCAAATTAATAAGCAAAGACACTACTGGTCTTTTTCTTGGTACTGCCATGCACAACTGCAGGCTCTGTTCTGCACAGCAAGGCCACAGCTTTGACCTGTGGGCATAACAGAAATCCAGAGCAATTGTAAATACAGGGTCAAATCTAGTGGAAATCTCCTACCCCTGGGAATAGGGCCATCTCAGGATATCAGTAGAGCATGTGTGGGCTATAAGAGTACTCAGGATCAATGGAATCATGTTTATTTTTATTGTGGTGGCTCTTGAGGAATCATAAGTAGGCAAAGATTGAGAATGGTGCTGGAAAACCGCATGCCTGGCAGCCCAGCGTGGGATAAAGGTGAATGAATGGCAGTCTGTGTACTCAGATATCTGCTTTTGGATGACTCAACAAGGTTCTTTGTGTTGGGAGATGACCCCAAAAAAGCTCAGCCCAAGAGGAGAAAATGCATTTTTGCTGGATGAATCCATTCACCTGGAGGGCTAAGGGCTGTGCAGGTGAAGTTTGTTCCAGCTGGAACACCCAACACTTTGGTTTCCAAAAGCAGACGTGCAGCCTGCACACAAGAATGCAGTTATGCACAGTGACACAGAAAAAGCATTGTCAGTGCCTCTTTATTGCTCTGGGCTCGATGATCCTCCTTTGATATAATAGCTTTGAAGCCTGACACCGCTGACTGCAGAGAGTAAATCACTTCTCCATTTCGCTGTGTGAAGTGTTTACAGTGTTTAATGCAGGGAGGCCTCTCTCTCATTTTCAGTGGTATTAAGGATGAACACGCTCTACAGAAGAGGAGCACCCAGCCACAAGAGCTAAGTCCTCCATTATGAAAAATAAATCCCAAGCTCTGAATGTATAACAACATGTAAAGCAGGCTGACACTCTATATCTTTCCTTCTAAACTGTTCATGTTGCATAAAAAGAGCTGAAAAACTCTTACCTTACTAACGATACAGTCCTGTTCCCCAATAGAAACCCTCCTACCCATTGGCACAACGCTGCATGGCATGGGCTGCAGAACCCCAGCATGGTGCCCCCCTCCCCTCGATGCAGTCCCAGCATTGCTCCAGCAACTGGGTTGGCCCCACAACCCACCCACCACTCCGCAAGCGCCCCATAAATGCATGGACCCAGAGTGCAACCGTGACCACCGCAATAGATGTGCTCAACCAGCCACCTGCAGAGAGGCCAGGTACTCCCATATGGCTGCAGGAAAGATTTTGCTGTGACAGTAAAGGGACTGTTGGTTCTCAGCATCAAATAGGGCTGATCTGAGCAGAGGTGGTTTTGATGCACACTACTAAATGATGAGCATCACAGCCAATTAGTTGTGATTCCTTACCAAGCAAAGCTAATTGGACCCCACGTGCTAGCAGTGGCATTTGGGTTAATTGAGAAAGGTGCTGTGAAAAAACACTGGGGAATGCCATTGCCTGTAACTTGGGGTGACATTTCCTCTTCCTTGTTCCTCGTGTGAGATGTTGAGCAGCGATCGCTTTATCTCCGTCGCTGACTCATGCACCTATTCTGGTCTCCTGACTGAAGCAGTGGGTTGGTTCCTTGGCTGTGCAGTTACAGGCTGCCTTGAGTAAAGGAACATAAAAGAGATCCATATCTGATGTGCTTCTTAAAGGCAGAGTGTGCAGTGGTGGAGCAAAGGTGGAGGCCTGGGGGGATGAACTGGTGGAACAGTAGAAGGATGGGAAGATGCTTTGACTCTGAGTGTTGGTTATATCAGATTACGCCATGATTTGTGTGGTTTCATTGAATATCCCAGGTTGGAAGGGTCACAGAGCCCAACTCCTGATAGAATCATAGGAGCAGAGAATCATTCAGGTTGCAAAAGACCTCTAAGATCATCCAGTCTGATCATCCACCAACCACTAGTACTGCCCACCAACCATGTCCCTCAGTGCCACATCTCCACTTTGAACACCTCCAGGGTCGGTGACCCCACAACCTCTCTGGGCAGCTGTAACAATGCCCAACCACTCTTTCAGAGAATTTTTTCCTAATATCCATCAAACCACCCCAATATCAAGCTATGTTTCAATAGTCTATGGAGGTTTTGCTGTTTATTAACAACCAGTAGCAAGACAAAGTCATTAATAAACAACCAAAATAATACTCCAGAGGAAAGAACATTACCATGCAGACTCAGAGCCGTAAAGCCATGTGCATAATATGGAATCCCATAGACATTAATGGGAGTGAAGCTCCCAGCAATGCAAGCCTTTGGCATCCAGCTGAAAATAGAAGCCTGGGCAGAGTAGAAAGACCTTAGGGGAGTTCTATAGAGAATGCATTACAGTATGCACACCCAAGTTTGATCACATCATTTAATTTGTGAAATAGAGCCAAGAAAACCAGTGTATGTTAATCTTTTAACTCATCATATGCTGTAAGCAGTGAATGTAGAGCATCTTTCTTTGGGGTTGGCCAAAAAAACCCAACTGGTTTTGAAACTGGTGTTGACAAAGCAAAGGAGCCCTCATCCACTGTGTGTGTTTCTCTTGTGTAGGCTCTATTGATAAGGGTCTTTTTAGTGCCAGATTGAGTGGGTTTTGCTCAGAGTATGAACTAAGGACTGACCACTGCTCTAGAATGGATTTTAGACAAGGGAGGGAGATGCAATGAGACCCCATCCCACAGGTTTTCTGCTATTTTCTCTGCTTTCTTTCAGCCTGGACCACCAACTCAAGAAGCAGTGGGATGGGAGACCCTTTCCTGGGGATTAATAGCATGGATTGCTCCTTGCAGGAAAAGGTGATGCTGGGGTGAGGGCAAGGGGTTCTGCTGGGGGGGAGGAACGTGGTGACAGTGTGCAAAGTCATAGAATCACAGATCTGCTGAGCAACAGACAGAATCTGCCTGCAGGACAAAAAGCTGCTGAGCCTGGAAAAGGAAATCGGCCGTCTCTCTGCTTTTGAAGCAGAATCAAAGCAGAAGGATACGGTGATAAGGGAGCTTCAGGGGGAACTGGCATCGATGGCCAAGAGCATGGATGCTGTGAGAAATGACGTGGAACTGACCCAGAGGCTTCTAACCTTTGAGGGAGAAATCAGGGCCAAAACAGAAGAGATCAAAGCCTTAAAGGAGCAGGTATGCAATGGCCAAATGGGCACAGGTGTCCTATAAGAGGGATTGTTGTAGCCAGAGGGGTTTCTCCTTTAATGCCATCAGGTCAACCATGCTGTCCTGTGAGAGCTGATACTGGGAGGGGTTCATGGCAAGCTGAAGCCTTTCAGATAACAGGGAGCTCTTTGTGGGGCTTGGAAAGCATTGCCTTTGAGCTTAAAGCAAAAGAAGGGTCACTGGAGTGAAGGGTGTGTATTGTCCTCTGTTTTAGATCAGCAACCTGCAGAAGGGCTCAAGTGAAGTTTATAGCCATTCCCTTCAGGAAAGAGACCTGGAAATAGGAAGCCTGAGAAGAGAAAGTGAGAAGCTAAAGAGGGATCATGCTTTGACCACAGGTATATTCCCCCTCAGTAGAAACTCCTTGTAGCAGCACTGAGCACCTGAGGAAGGTGACCCCACATTTGCAAGGCTGTTCTGGCAATAGATACTTTGCAGTGGCTCCTAAAAATTGTCCTGACATAGAGAGATAATGGAAACTGATCCATCAGAGCTGCTCATCCTCCAGGGAGCATATGCTGCAGGGCTCGGGGGGACTCACTAATGATGCTGTTATGGGATAATGTCCAGCACAGCATGCCAAGAGCTGGATCTGTGCTCAAAGTTGGGCAGTTGTCAGAGATGGAGGCTTGCCACTCGGTGCCCAGAGGGCTCTCTGCAAGGAAATGCTTGAGTTTCATCTCCCTGCATTGTTTTTATCAGGCCTCGTGACCAGCCTGCAAAGGGAGATTGCTGTGAAAGAGCAGAAAATTCAGCAGCTCAAGCAGGAGGTGGAAAAAACAAAGAAGGCAAACAGAGAAAAGGACAACCAGCTGGCAGCCGTGTCTGCCAAGGTTAGTGTCCCCAGTGCTGGTCTCATAGGTGGGTTGGTATGGAAAAGGAAGATCAGAAGGGTCATGTTACTCACTGTTAAGGATTTGTTCACTGAAAGAGATGCACTGGCACAGGCTGTCCATGGAGGTGGTGATGGGGTGTTCAAGAAAGGTTTAGGTGTTGTACTAAGGGCATGGTGGGATGGGTTGGGGTTGGACTTGGTGATCTCAGAGGTCTTTTCCAGTCTTAACGATTCTATGGTTCCACGACCAGCAGCTCTTTTAGCACAAACACAGCAAATGCAGGGCTGTGTATGTGCCTTTGCACGCTGCAAAATGCCCACAGCAAGGTGTCAGGTTCCCCAAATGAATTCCCCTCCTTGTTGAGCATGCAGGTACTCAATGACCTGAATTTCAGGAACACTGTGGCTGCTTTGTGTGCTCCGGGTGTTGGTGCCAAGATCCTGCTGAGGAGCCATGGAAACCTGCTTTTAGCAATGCTCCCTGCAGCCAAGCCTGGTTTTTCCCTTACAGAAAGCTGCCTGGACAGCATTTTTCCTCTCCCAGCCAAACTATGATTAGATATGGGCCCTTTAAAGTGTCCGTGCTGTCGTGCTCTTGATGCCACAATTGCCCTACCATGGGCACTCCCACTTATCAAATGTACATCAGGCAGTTGAGCACTTCACTGTGCTGTAGGACTGAAGGATGTGTTGACATCTCCATCAGAAATAACAGTATCTGGCCAGCCTGCTAATTTTTTCCCTCGGTTCCTGTTTGTTTTAGTGCTCTAGAATTAAAGAGGAAATGAAGCGTGAACTTGGAGAGAGGGAAGTGGCTGCGTACCAAAAAGTGAGTTTGTAGTTGGTTTGGGGAGATATGGGCATAAGAGAAGTGTTGTGAATCCCAATCCTGTAAAGAAAGGGGTTGAACTTTCATAACAACGTAGAGAAATGTCAACTCCTGGCAACAAGTGGAATATTACATTGCAGTGCAGGATGTAGTGAGGCTATGGCACAGGTTGCCCAAAGATGTTGTGGATGTTCCATGCCTGGAGGTCCTCAATGCCAGGTTGGATGGGACCTTGGACAACCTGAGCTGATAGGGGACAGCCAGCCCATGGCAGAGAGTTGAAACTGGATGATCTTTGAGGTCCCTTCCAACCCAACCATCCCATGGTTCTATGGTCTTTGAAATCACTTCCAAACAAAGCCATCCTGTGATAATACTGTCATAAGATACAACCTATCAATCTATCAGCTGTAAAAATAGGTTGGAATAAAATAGCACAGTAAACTAAATGGGAGAGATGGGTAGGATGTCTTGCTTGTTCTTCATCTTCTTCAAGAACTCCTCGAGTGAGCTCCTCCAATGAAACTTTCTGCTGTCCTGGACTCTTGCAGCGCATTGGAGAGCTGGAATGTGAGCTGAAGGGATTGCAGGAAGAGGTTCAGAAGTACAACACTGAGCAGAAAGCCATCCAAACACAGCTGGCAGATAAAACCAAGGTGAACATCAGCACCCAAAGTAGCAGCTCACCCATCTGATGGGAATGGTGGGTAGCTGGGCTACATAGAGATCCAACTGGTAGAGCTTTGATACTGAAATGCTTCTGTTGTTGCAGGTTGAAGAGGAGCTGAAAAGCACCTGCAGAAGGAAATCCCTGCAGCTTCAGGAGATGGGGCGCAGGGAGCGCCTGCTGAAGTCTGATATGGATCGAGCCCAAGGACAGGTAGGGGGAGATGGATGGGATGTTCCTGCAATGCAGGCTGCAGGCACTGAACGTGATGTGGAAGGATATCTGCAGAAGGTAGATTGTGCGTTCTGGGAAGGAAATACTGAGCACTGAACTCAGATTATACCTTGTCAGTAGGCTCCGTATTAAGGGCTAGTCAGAAGGATTTCTTCTGTCATGATAGAGGATGGTCATGGTCCAAGATGCTCTCAGTGTTGACTGTTGCAGGGTTTTGTAGAGCAGTGGAGTAGAGTTTGTGTTGATTCTCAGTGATTTTTGTTTTCCTGTGTTAAACTCTGCTGTAGCTGGAGTCTTTCAAAAGCCAAGTGATGCGAGTGTGCAGCCCACAAGCAGCAGAAGAGTCAGGGAAGGCCCTCACAATGCAGCAGGTGAGTGCAAAAACCATCTCAGAGATACTCAGAGCCTCCAAAACCCATCAGGATTTGAGGCTGCTGCAGAACAGCCACAGCACCAGCCAGCTTCACATATTACAAGTTTGGCCACCCCAGAGGAATGACCATACACCGTAACATAAAGAAAGTGTGGCCCTTCTCCTCTTCCAGAGCTTAACTGGAGTGCTGGGGCTTCAACTGGGAAAAGCCCAGGAGCCCAGTGTGGCCAACCAACTGCAGAAGGCTTTGGTCACTGCCACAGATGTCTCTGGCCCCTGTGGATTGCCCAGAGAGCTGTGGGTGCCCCATCCCTGGTGGTTCCCAAGGTCATGGATGGGCCCTGGGCAGCCTGTAATAGTAGGGGGCAACCAGCCCATGGTAGGAGTGTGGGGCTGGGTGGACTTCAAGGTCTCCAACCCACCCATTCTATGGTTCCTCAGCTGAAGAATGGTGCGTGGTGCTTTGTTCTCCTTTGGCAGGTAGTAGAGAAGGTTCAGCATATCTGGGAGGAAAACCAACAGAGTCAGGCACGAGAGAAGTGCCTCCAGGAGGAAATAAGTTCCAAGGTCTCAAAGGAAAAGGAGATGACTGAAAATGTGGAGGTGTTCAAAAAATCACTGTGTGAGCTCCAGGTCAGTCATTTAAATCCTGTTTACAACATTCCAGCTGTGAGATAAGGGGCACAAGGAGTTCTATTGGCCTGAGGACAGGTCAGAGAGAAAGTCATGCCTGCACATCAGCAATAGAAAGCCTTATGAGAGGTGAACTTAGCCCTCAGAAAGCACTAGTTCAAAAAGAACAGAATCTGCCACTCCAGCATCCTCACCCGGGCTGCTCCTATGCAAAGATATTATTGATTGAAAGCTCTCAGTGAATGGATAAACACTGAGGCTTTCACAGGGCTCTTAGGTGATTTGTCAGTTATGTGATTTGTGTAGGCTGGCACATCAATGGGTTTTATTCTTTGTAGGAATTCCTGAGGGCCTCATTCTGCAGCAGCAGCCTGAAGAGTGAGCTCAGCAAGCTGGAGGCCATGCTTGTGGACCCATTGCTGTTGGACATACGTGCAGCAGTGGTGGAAATCACACATGTGGTCCTGTCATGGCTGGAGGGAGCAGAACAGCTGCTGGCAAGCACAGGGCTGGAGCTGCCCACCTCCAAACAAGGTGCCTGCCCCATGGGGCATCCCAACTCTTTGATCCCCATTGGGGTCCCAGAGGTTGGTGGGTGTTCATCTGTGCACTGTACTGTCTGCAAATTATGAGTTTGGGGAGTTGGAACTGGATGATCTTGGAGGTCCCTTCCAACCCAACCATCCTATGGTTCTATAATCTTTGAAATCCCTTTCAGCCCAACCATTCTACGGGTCTATAATCTTTGATATCCCTTCTAAGCCAGTCATCCTCTGGTTCTATAATCTCTGAGTTCCTTTCCAAACCCAACCACCATACGGTTCTTCAATCTTTGAGGTCTCTTCCAACTCAAGCCATTCAATGATTCTATGACTTGTCATCATGGTTACTCAGTTGTAGTGTTTTATTTCCTTGGTGGCACATTGGAAATGAACCTTTGCAGCGACTGTAACAGTGTTTGATAAGGAAAATGTAATCTCCCATTGAGAATCTGGGTTTTGTTCAGAATCAATCTCCCTGAGATGTCTGGGTGATGGCAGCAATTTCATCAGTGCAAGGTTTGAATAAGGAACCTGGTGGTGTTAAAAATGAGATACCTGAAAAGCCCCTGCATTAACACCTTGTTTGCTTTTGCAGGATTGACAGCTTGTCTCAAGAGATTGTTGGAAAAGTATCACAAAGCTGAACGAAGGAATGAAAAGTTACAGGTTAAAATGTGTGCATGTGTGTATATATGTGTACATGTGGTTGAGTTGGGAATTGGTGAACCATTGACCACCACTGGTGAACATGATGGTAAAGTGAAGAGAGTTGAAGAAACTCAATAAGGAATGTGCAGTAGCAGAGACCCTGGATCTCCAGATGATGTCTAAGAATAGAAAAGACAATGCCCGTCCTCACCATAAGAGGGGAATCTCTTGTGTCCATACTGCTAAATTGGATTTCATGGCTCTCTTCTGAATTGTTGGTGCACGTACACAAGGTGGAGTGGGTTCTGTTTTGTTTTGTTGGCTTTGTTTTGCTCTGCTGCTAACGCATTTCTGTCAGCAGAAGTTTCTGCTGTTTCCCCATAGGCCCAATTAGAGGAGGTCCAGGAGTCGCGGGATTCTCTGCTGCAGGAGCGCCTGGAAGAGCTGAAAGCAAAACACGAGCAAGACCTACAGATTAAAATCAATCAGATTATATTGGAAAAGGAGGAGGAGAAGGCAAAGGTACGGCAGCGTGGTGGTTGTTCAGAAACCGGCCTCTTATGCAGACAAAAAGGTTCTATGTAACAGTGTTGCTTAGCAAGAGAAAGAAGTCTATAGCCCCAAAATCAAAATGTCTGGGTGCAGTTGTCCTATAACAGGGATCCTCATCGAAGCCAAGTTTGTTTGTCTTACTCTATAATTTATCTTCGCTGAGAATGTTGGCTGTTCAATCTCAGATTCTGGAGAGCACTGTTCTGAAGGAGAAAGAGAAGCACAAGCGATGCTTAGATGAAGAAAAGAAGAGGATCCAGGACTTGGAGAGCAACCTGAGAAGTATGGCTGAGGTCAGTGACATGCGTGGGAGGCAAAGCAGAACTGGTTTTGAATGGGACTGGCAGTGCCAAAAGTGCTCTGCAGTGTTGTCCCAGTCCGTTGGTGGATATTTTACCCTCACATGTAAGCACACAGAGGTAAATGGTTGGAGAGGGAAAGGTGGATCTGTGCAAGTGAGGCATCTTCTATAGGATGAGAAGTGATGGCTTTAAGTTGTGCCAGGGGAGGTTCAGGTTGAATGTCTCAGAGAGGTGGGCATTGGCACAGGCTGCCAAGTCATGGAGTCATCATCTCTGGAGGTGTTCAGTGTGGAGATGTGGCACATATTTAATGGGCGTCATGGGGGTTGGGCCTGGTGATCATAGAGGCCCTTTCCAACATTCATGACTCTATGATTCTATGATCTTCTTGAGCATTGCTCTTTTCCTCCAGTAGATAATTGAAGGGAAGTCCAAAGAGCAGGAGGTGATGGATCTCAAACTGCAAGAAGCCGTGCATGACCTAGAGGAAGCCACAACCCGAGAGGTAGCTCCAGCATCCCCACTTTGCATAGAGGATGTGGCATAGATGTTGTTTCGTTGCTCAAGGTTTCCTCGTTCCTTCCTGATACTCATCATGTTTCTGCAGAATAACATGTACAACTGAAATCACACGTCTTGTTTCCTAGATGAGGCTAAAGCAGCAGGTGCTCATGCAAGACGAGCAGCTCAAGATCCTCCAGAATGAGAGCAAGGCACTGAAACAGAAAATGAAGGAAGAAATAGCAGAATATAAAGAGCAAATTAAGCGACACTCTCGGACAATTGTTGCTTTAGAAGACAGATTGCTGGAGGCTGAGCAGCAGCAAAAGGAACTAAAGGAGGAAAATGATGTGCTTGTGGAAAGAATAAAAGGTAGCTAAGGTGTTGGGATGGGGGTACCCACAGCAAGTGGAGGGGCAAATAGAGACAGAGTACTGAGGATTGTCAGAACACAGAAGTGCCCTGTGATACTCTGAAGGGTCTGTTTCATGCCATGCACTGTTTGGGGTATTTTTGGTGACTTTTGGTAGTGCAACATTGGCAGGTATAGTGCCTTCCCAGTGGAGAAAGGCTCTTTGCCCTCAAGAAAGCAGAAGTGAACTTATGCCAAGAAGAACCTAAGGAACAGTGTAAATACTGCTACAAGGGTCCAAGGAACATGGCTTTCCAAAGAAAGGTTGGCTGTGGTCTTCAGAGATCACAGAACCATAGAATGGTTTGAGTTGGAAGGGACCCTAAAGGCCATCTGGGCCAACCCCCTGCAATGAACAGGGACACCCACAGCTCCATCAGTGCTCACAGCCCTTCCACCTTGAGTGTCTCCACAGATGGGGACATGAAGATGTCACAAAGGAGAGGATATATGGAGCATTGCCCTTGTAAGGCTGCAGAACACAGTGTGTTCTCACAGCCCAGTTGGTCCTGGATCCCAGCAGCCAAGACAGACACAAGATAGGCACAAGAGCAATGGGTGTTGCTGCTAAGTCATATTCCATCATTCCCTATAGGTCTTCAGGATGATGCCTCCAGGTCAACAGCAGGAGCTCCCCAGGAAGCCAAAGAGTCTCATTGCTGTGGTCTGTAAGTGTCTGCAAATGCTTGCTCTGTTTTTGGAGGGTGTTAGAAAATGGGAGTTATCCAGAGGAGAGCTTTGAGGAGCTGAAGGGGATGATCTCAGCATGACAATAATTGCTGCCTGCCTGTGGGTTGTCCTGGGTGGGGGCTGAGGCAAACATGGACTCTGCAAAATGAATCTTTCTTGGAAGCTGTGAGGTTGGTGAGTAACTTTGTCACACATTTCAGAGAAGAGCTGGCTGCCATGCAGAGCATTCTCCAGGCCAAAGAGGCTGCCATTGTGGGATTAACGAAGCAGCTCTCAGAAACCAGGGCCAGGATGTCAGACATGAGAGGTCAGTGAGCTGTATGTGTGATATCCAGCATGCTCCCATTCCTTCAGAGCTATGGCCAGGTAGAAGAAGAAAGGCATGAACAGATAGTAGGGAATAGACCTAAATCACCTTCCTAAATGATGCTGTTGTTGGGTTAAGCAGGATGTCCATTCCCTTCAGCCATATAAATTTCATAGAATCATAAAATCATTAAAGTTGGAAAAGACTGAGATCTAACTCCAACCTCTGATTTATCACCACCGTGCCTTCTAAACCATGTCATAGAATCATAGTCATTAAGGTAAGGTTGGAAAAGACCACTGAGATCATCAGGTTCAACCATCAAACCATTTCCTGCTGTTCTGAGCTCAGATTAATCAAAGCAATAGTAATGAGGGCAAGGGACCATAGAGAGAAGCTCCCTTGTTTTTGACTGTGATCACAAGGATATAAACACATCCCTGAAGGGTTGTGCCACTAGGAATCACAGATACTGCTGTGCTGATTGCAGAGATAGGTAGTCATAAACCCATGCAACTCTGCTGTGCTTAGGAGAGCTCAGCGAGAAGCAGAAGGCAGAGCTGGAGCAGAGCCTGCACCGTGTGAAAAGCCAGGAGTATGAGCTGGGAATGCTCAGGGGGAAGGTGTCGGAGATGTCAGACCTGGTGGCAAAGAAGGATCGAGAGCTGCAAGCAGCAGCTGCAGAGTTAAGGTAGGAGCTGTTGGGAGGTGATGGCCTGTGGATTCCTGGGAGCTGAGTGCATGTTGGTAACTTCCATGGGGCAAGAGATAGGTTTGAGTATGAATGAATCAAGCTAAGCTATGCTAAGTGTCCCATGTTCTGAAGGTGAGGTGGTGAGGAGCCCGTGCAAATGGACTTGTAATGAAATCCCTGCTTGGTGCTACACTCTGACACACACCGTGGTGGCTGTCCTGGTTGTTGCTCCATGAGAGCCATTGTGTTGACCCTCATCTGCCACAACTGTACTACAGTCCTTTTGTCTCATGGCACAGGAAAGCACAAGAAGACTGCAAAGCACTCAAGGATGCATCACAACGAATGGCAGAAGAGCTGGAGATGCTTTCACAGGCACAGAATATTCCTGCCACACCAAAGGAATCTTCTGGGCAGGTAATCCTGCAGGGTCACTTTGGAAAAGTCAGATGTTGTGTATGCTAATGGCTGTTGTAATTAGCAATTAGAGTTGTAACAGCTCCCTGAAAGACCTGTAACACCTTCATCCCTTTCCCAACCTTGCTCCGCAATGGATGTCGACTAAAGTAGGTTTGGGTTGGTGGGTGGGAGCCGTATTTTGTTGTGCAGGGAAGGGAGAAACGGTCCTAGTTCTCCCATGCTGTGCTGAATCACCATCTGAATTCCTGAGTCTTAGAGAACTGAATAAATCAAAGGTGGTTCCAGCAGCAGATGGAGGGACTGCAGAAATGGTACAGCCTGTACCACAACAGCGGCAGACGTGGTGCCAGCTGGAAGGGTTCGTGTTGGCCAAGCGGTGACTCATGACTGGATGGGAGCAGGAGGCATCGCCTTCCTCCTCCTCAGCAAGAGGTGGTGAGAAACACGAAGCTAGAAATCCTCTGGAGGAGAATAAATTGTCACTGCAGTGTGAAGATGGTGAGACCAACGTGGCAGCTCTCGTTAGGGTTTTAATTGAGTGCTCACCCTGCTCTGTATCTACAGGTGTTGGTCATCGTGCTGGTGGGGCTGGGAGGGTGAAACGTGAGTGCACAGATGTGTTATAAAAGGGAATAAATGCATGAGGTTGTGGAGAAGTGGTTGGGTTGGATGAGAACGATCTGGGCTTGGAACTCTAGGAGCTGGCATTGGACATGGCCAACCTGGGTGTGAGATGCAGAGGGCTCAGGCATGAGGAGACCATCCAAAAGCAAAAAGAAGGCTTGGCAGAGCTCCGGGAAAGGATCAAGGTGCTGGAGAAGACACAGGCTTCTGGTAAGCACGGTATGATGTGCCTTTGGTCCTTAAAGATCACCAAATTCCAGCCCAATGCTGTGGGCTGGTTGCCCTCCCACCAGATCAGGCTGCCCAATCCAACCTGTCCTTGGGCATCACCAAGGATGGGGCATCCTCAGCTTCATGATTCCATGGCGCTTGGTTTCCTTCAGCTGTCGTGGGCAGGGCCAGCGAGCTGCTCGTGGTACAGAAGGCAGCCCTACCAGAGAAGGTCACCCAGAAAGCAGGACTCAAGGTGGAACCAGCTCCACTGCCAGGTGCAGAATTCAAGTGCAGCAAGGTAAGATCTTTACATTGGTGTAAAGATGTTTAATGGAATGGGAAGATCAAGGCCTTGGGATACAAGAGGGAAAAGAAACCAGGAGGGAGGTGTGGGGTCTGTGAGTGTGTAGGGAACCCCATCAGCTTGTCCCTTCTGTGCAGTGTCTGGGCCAGCTTCCTGATGGGAGCTCACGTGGGGCCATGAGCATGGAAGTGTTGGAAGACTCGAGCCTCAGTGAGAGCATGGTAGGTCGGCAGTGGGTGTGGTAAGAGAATCATTGAAGCATGGAATGGTTGGGTTGGGAGGGACCTCCGAGATCATCCATTTCCAACCCCCTGCAATTCCAGTTGCTTCCCACCAGATCTGGCCCATCCGTGGCCTTGGGCACCTTCAGGGCAAGAAGAGATCTTGTGTGTACAGCACAAGTGCAAAGCATAGCATGGAGCCTGGAACATGCTGTAATGTAGGATGTCATCTTCCCAATGATGAATGAACCCATCTGGATAACTCCTTAAGAGGGGAAACAGTGTAGAAATGAAACAACTGGGAGTGCACAAATAGGTTTACATGCAGCATCTGAATCTCTTGAAAGATGAAAGCGAAGTGGGAGCAGATGGCTGAGTGCAGTGATGGCTTTTGAAGTAAGACTTGGCAGGCCTGGTAAATAATTCATCCCCTATTCTTTTTGCAGTACCTTGACTTAATCTGTACTCTGGGAAGGCTGATGAATATGAAGGAGCTGGAAGAAATGCAGCCCATGGAGCATCTTCCCCAGGAAGAAAGGGAAAATGTGGGGCAGCAGAGACAGAGGGACCTGGGGCTGTTGTATGAGAGGATCAGCAAGTTGAAGGATCGCCTGGAAAGGAAGGAGGAAAGGCTCCAAGAGTACAAGACCAGCATGGAGCAGCTCAGGTACAGTGAGGTGATGGGGCCATGGGGGTGTGATGAGTGTGAGAGCCTGTAGCATGTTATGGCTTCATTGGGCAGCAGAAATCCCTCTACATCCCCATTCCATGGACACTGGGCTCTGCTTTGGCTATGTGGAGTTGGGCTCTGAAATGCTGGGGAAGGGACCTCAGCCAAGGCAGCATCAATGGGGTGTCCATATGGGATGCACAGGGGGGAAAACCACGAATTGAGGCTTCATTTTGGTCCCAGTAAAGGCAGGAGGAGAAGGGCTGGGGTGGTGGTGAAAGACCCACACTGGTGTTTCCCAAAGGCTGAACCAAGAGTCCCTGCAAACGTACCGGGAAGAGATGCTGAGACTGGAAGATGAAGTCTACAGGGGAGCAGAAGAGAAAGCTCTGCTGAGAGAGGCTCTGGAGAGGATGAGGGCAGAGCTGGACCAGGAGAAGAAGCTGAACCGGGCAGCAAGGCAGCGCAAGGTGGGACGGCTGGGGTAGGACACATCAGTGTGAGGACAACTAAAGCAGCTCCTATAAGGAACACTGAGATGATTGTCCATTTATCCAGAGCCTTGCAGAGAATGGGGAGAAGAGAAAAGGGAAGGAGCTGCCCAACCGTGCCTGCTCCTCCAAAGAACGAGCAGGGAAGGTATGGCATCCTGGGACACACTAAAAGCAAAGCACGGTGGGACTTGAAAGCAAGATATCCATGGCCATGGGGAATGTATCTCATGTAAGGGGGGATGATGTGTGGTTCTGTGCCATGTCTCCCACATGGACACACATGGAGGTGTTCATTGAGGAGATGTGGGATGTAGGCAGAGTGCAGTGTGGGGTGGGTTGGGGTTGGAATGGATAGTCTTTTCCAATCATAATGACTCTGTGATTCTAAGGGTTCATGCAATGTCTGCTCTGCAGCCCGGAGCCCAGCAGCCATCCCTGTTGGTGAAGGTGAAGTCAAAGGAGCGTGTGATGGGAGATCTCAAGGCGATGGGCAGCACGTAGGAGCAGCACCATGGGGACGTTCTGCTCTCAGAGCTGTACAGCAAGGATCCTATGGGGTCAGACATGGCACCGTATAGGCATGTATCTGGGGGATGAACACCTACGTGAGTCCATCCCACAGTGACCGGGAGCACTGGAAGGACTGTGACATGCCCAGGGCTGTATGATCCTGCAGGATGTGTACCATAGAGCTTAGGGAAGTGGAAGAAGACGGGTTGTGTGAATACAGCCACAATGTGTGGGTAAAGCTGATGGTGTCGAGTCTCATTTCTGTGCCATGGCAGCTCCTCTGTCCCCACAGCATCATTGGGGCACAGGGAGAATAAAAGAGGGGACATGGGGGAGAAGTTGGAACAAGGCGCTGAGCAGGATGGATGTGAGATGGGAAGAAGGCAGGGAAGGAGCTGTGCTCACCCTGTGTGGCATTGGGGAGAGTGGGGCCAGGTCTGTGATGAGTGGGACATCGTGGATACGCAGTGGGGTGCGATGGCCACCTCCTGGTGCAGGTTTTGGGGTCAGGTGCTGCCCTGTAGATCTGAACACGGCTGTGTTCAACCATGGGACAATCCCTGGCCCCAAATACCGTGGACACAGCGCCGGGAGCCCATCCATGCCCTTCATATATGTCTGTGATGGCTTTGGGTTGGGCTGTGCCGTTCCAATACCACCAAACAATGAGCAGAGCTGATGCTGGTGGGATCCTAAAGGGGGGGGAGACCCCTCGTTGGCTGACACCCCGCCAGCCTGGAGGTGCTGGGGGTGCCCCGATGCGTCCCCCCTCCCTTTGCGAGGCGGCTGCTGGGGCGGAGCGGGGCGGAGCTGCGTCTGTTCGTCCATCCATCCATCCATCCATCCGGGCACCATGGCGGAGGAGCTGGCGGAGCGGCTGGGCCGGCGGCTGGGGATGCGGGAAGGGGATGCGGAGCAACAGCAGCAACAGCAGCAACAGCAGCAGGATGCGGAACCCACCCCGGTGCCCCCCGGCAGCCCCGCGGTGCGGGCGCTGGGCAGCGAAGGTTCACCCGGCGGCGGCCGGAGGCTCTTCAGCCCCGCGGCGGAGTTCCGTGAGTTCTCCAGGCGGCAGCTCCGTGACATGGAGAGACTCTTCCGACAGTGAGTGTGAAGGGGAGCCCCCTCCCCAACCCCCCCACGGGATCCACAGGAGAGACCCCGGGGAGGGAGCACCGGACAGAGGGTCCCCATTGCCCCGATCGCATCCCCTGTGCTTTGGAAGCCTGCAGCCACTGGTGTGGGGGAGGAAAGGGGGGCGGTTCTGGAAGCCCCCAGTCCCTTTGCAGGACCCGCCCAGCCCTGGGCTGATGGTGGGAGGGGTCCTTTGGACTTCACTGCAGGGGGAGATGCAGTGGGTTCCCCCACTTCCTTGCAGGGGGCTCCACTCGGGACCCCCCTCTTGGCTCCCTGTGGAAGGAATCCATGGGATCCCCGCTTGTCTCACCCAGTTCTGCACAGGAGCTGAACCTCAGGACCCCCTCTCGGCTCCTTGCAGCCATCCTCCCACCCTACAAACTCTTTCAGAAGGGTTCCCCTGGATGCAGCCTCCCCACAGCCTTGCAGAGGGGACACCAGGACCCACAGAGCAGGCTGGAAAAGGGACATGGGACCCCCCCAGCCGCAGGACCCCCACCTTGGCCATGCATACGGGCTTTGGGCTGCGGCAGTGGTGTTGTCACGTCCTCGGTGCCATCCCCACGTGTGATGTTGCAAGCCTGGGTTAGTGAGCTCAGCCAGATGGGGGGGAGCTGAGCAGCAGGAACTGTGCAGGGGGAAAATAGGGTCTGCAGATGGAGGGGATAAACCCCTCTCCCCCCATCCTGAGGCACTGTGCAGCGTGTGGCCGTGGGTGCTGTGCCCGTGGGCAGATGGCAGCAGCACGGGGTCTGGCTGCAGAGCAGGACGTGCACACACGCACGCACAGCAGCGAGAGGAGCAGCACGGCAGCTGCAGGGCTGCAAGCAAAAGGGGGGTCGCAAAGGGGGGAGCATGGGGATGGGGTGATGGTGTGGGGCTGAACCAAGCCGCTGCGTGCAAGGTTTGTCCTCTCTCCTGCCTTCCCCTGCTGCGTTAAAGGATTGCGACGCAGGAGAGCCCACCCCAGTGGATGCAGAGCTGCAGCCAGGGGCTCACTTTGCAGCAGCGGAGCTCACAGCATTACGATGCCAGCAGGAAAAGCACGAGGGTTCTGTGCTGGGGCACAGTGTGAGCTGCACCGTGCTGCGGCTGCGGGGACAAATGAGTCACAGCCCCGCAGAGCTGCACGTCACTTCCTGCAGCCTGAGCAAGGAGAAGTCGAAAGTGCATCCTATAGAGCCTGGCTCAGCCCTATAGGCACATATAGGGCTGACCCCTTTGCTGCACGGAGCTGGCGGCATGTTTGGCAGCAAGCTGCTGGGTATCAGTGCCAGAAACCACATTCAATGGGCAGGGAGTGCTGAGGATGCTCCTGGGAACCATTAATGGTTGGATAGAACCAGCTGTGGTTTGGCACAGCAGCCCAAAGTGACAGTGAGGATGTGCCCTGTGCTGAGGATTTACCACCTCCTTACAGGTACGATGCAGGGAAGGATGGTTTCATTGACCTGATGGAGCTGAAACTGATGATGGAGAAGCTGGGAGCGCCACAGACCCACCTGGGCCTGAAGAACATGATCAAGGAGGTGGATGAGGACCTGGACAGCAAGCTGAGCTTCCGCGAGGTGAGCGCAGGGGTTGGGTTGTGGCTTCATCCTTTGGTGAGGAGCTGGATGGCACATCCTGGATGGTGATATCCCACCCCGTGCTGCAGTTCCTGCTGATATTCCGCAAGGCAGCAGCGGGTGAGCTGCAGGAGGACAGCGGGCTGCACGCTCTGGCACGGCTCTCCGAGATCGATGTCTCAACAGAGGGCGTGAAGGGAGCCAAGAGCTTCTTCGAGGCCAAGGTAAGTGCTGGGTGGCACAGCAGTGACCGTCGGGCGGTGGGGACATGGCCAACGTGCCACCATACAGCACACAATGGGGTGACAACGTGCCACCATCCCCAGGCACAGGCGGTCACCAAGGGCAGCAGCTTTGAGGAGGAGATCCGTGCAGAGCAGGAGGAGAAGAGGCGGCAGGCGGAGGAGATGAAGCAGCGCAAGGCGGCCTTCAAGGAGCTGCAGTCAGCGTTTGCTCAGTGACTGTGGCATGAGGAAGGAGCCCCACCACGCCATCACCCGTCCCCTGCGTGTCATCGTGCCCACGACTCGTGCCAAGCCGGGGGCAGCAGTCACTGTGCTCGGTGCCACGGAGCAGGCAGGCACCCAATGTGTTGGGTTGGAGGTGGCCTTGGCTCCCCTTGGGTTTATCGTGGTGAAAGATGCCCATAAAGGCCACCGAGGGGAGAGAAGCTTTATTTCTTGTGTGTCCCGTCCTCTAAGCACCCCAAGGGATGGTATCTGACGTGCTGTCCCTCCTGGAGTGGTTGTGCCGATGACTGTGATGTCCCACCAAGGTGTTGTCCCAACAGCTGCTTCCATTCTGCTGTATGGATGTGTTGTTCGCTGTGTCGTTTTCTTTTTCTTTCTTTTTAAATCCCAAATAAATATTATATTTCCTAAGGAAGTGTTGTGCTCACCCGTACCCAGGGTGGGGTGGCAAAGTGGGACCCCCATGTCCCTTCATGGCTGGAAACACGGTCAGGGCCACATCTGTGGGGTTGTACATGGGACAAGTGTATCTGTTCCCAAGTGGGCTGTGCTGCTCTGATAAGAAACAGCACAAGGAGGGCACCAGGCTGTGGGATTTGGCCACCTGTCACCAAGGGGAAGGCCACGTGCCCAAGGGCAGGAGGTGGCACAACCAACATATAAGACAGCGAGGCTCTTTGGTTCTGCCACATTGAGGAGCCTATAACCATGCTGGGGGCTGTGTGTCTCGCCGTCCTGCTGGGCTACGGTGGGTGAGGGCACGGAGAGGGGGGTGTTGGTGGGGCTGGGGGCTGTGCCCATGCTGATGTCCCCATGCTTGGTGTCACACAGCCTATGGATGTGGGCAGCCGGCGGTGCCACCGCTGTTAGCTCGTGTGGTGGGTGGTGAGGACGCCCGTGCTCACAGCTGGCCATGGCAGGTAGGTCAGGGGGGTCTATGTGCCACGTGGGGTCCATCCCAATGTTGGTGGCATTGGGGACGGGTGGCCACCACGTCGTGACACCGTGTGGCCGTCCAGATCTCACTGCAGTACAGCCGTAATGGTGCCTGGAGCCACACCTGTGGAGGGACCCTCATTGCCCCCAGCTGGGTGCTGACGGCCGCACACTGTATCAGGTAGGGTTGGGGGCCACCCATGGGGGGACAGCACCCCATATGTGTGCCCCCACACTGATGGCCATTGGCAGCTCCTCCCTGACGTACCGCGTGGTGCTGGGCGAGCACAACCTGGAAGTGGAGGACGACGGTGCGGTGGTGGCCGAGGTGGAGAAGATCATCGTGCACGAGAAGTGGAACTCCTTCCTCATCATGTAGGGCAGCAAAGCGGGCAGGGAGAGGGGTGGGGGGCAGGGATGGGGATGGTTGGCAGTGTTCTATAAGATTTGGTTGGTGGCTCTCTATGGGGTTTGGCTGGTGGTTCTCTACAGTCTTAGGTTGGTGGCTCTCTATTGGGTTTAGTTGACAGTTCTCCATGGGGTTTGGTTGGCGGTGCTCTAAAGGACATGGTTGGTGGCTCTCGATGGGGTTTGATTGTTGGTGCTCTATAAGGTTTGGCTGGCTGTGTCCTATAGGGTTTTCTCATTGCAGCAATGACATCGCATTGATCAAGTTGTCGCAGCCAGTGCAAAGGAGTGACACCATCCAGGCTGCCTGCCTGCCACCCAATGGGCTGGAGCTGGAGAACGGCTACCCTTGCGAGATCACTGGCTGGGGACGCCTCTCGAGTAAGCAGGGTGACCACAGAGGGAACTGAATGGGGTCAGAATTGGTTATGGGTGCAACTTGAGGCTGTCATTGCAGCTAATGGGCCGCTGGCGGAGGTCCTGCAGCAGGCTCGGCTGCCCGTGGTGGACCACGAGACGTGCTCACAAAGCGACTGGTGGGGCGGCCTGGTGAGGACCTCCATGGTGTGTGCTGGTGGTGACGGCGTCGTCGCGGGATGCAACGTGAGTGATGGGGCTGCTGGCCATCCCCAGTGGCTGTGGTGGGGTTGGAAGGACGGAGATGGGGAGCTGTGGGGTGTATGGATGTAACACTGTCTGGGCAGGGGGATTCGGGCGGCCCCCTGAACTGCCAACGCAATGGCCTGTGGGAGGTGCACGGCATCGTCAGCTTTGGCTCCTCCTGGGGCTGCAACACAGCCAAGAAACCAACAGTGTTCACACGGGTGTCTGCCTACATCGATTGGATCAACGAGGTAAGAGCAGAGCTCTGGGGTTGGGTTCTCCCCGTCCTTCTCCACATGCAGGTCTGACCACGGTCTCACCCCTTTGTCTTTGGCAGAAAATCAATGAGAACTGAGGATGAGCAGAGCAGGTCACGTATCGTGATGTGCAATAAAGGGAAACAACTGGCATCGTGTGCCCCTGTGGTTATTTGTGGGGCACAAGGGGGGCACGTGGCGGAGCCAGGGCCCTTCCACTGGAGTGGGATGAGCCCCCGGGGCTCTGAGCCCACACTCTGTATTTCTTTAATCTTTCCTACATTGGAAAAGACTCTTTAATTTACAGTGCGCCAACAATGTGGGCTGCAATTCGGGTGAAGGACAGGACAGGCATTTGTGCTATTGACAAGACTGACAGAAACATTTACTGCTCCGCGTATTAGAAAAACAGCAGTTGCATAAACATCATTCACTGACTAACTCACAAATAACACCTTCCAAGGGGAAACCAGCTAGCAGCCAAAGTGCTGAATAACTGTACAGAACCTGGGATGTCCTTCCTAGATTACCAAGCCCAACCCCAACCCACCCCCTCCATGTCCCTCAGTGCCACATCTACAGCCAATAAACATTAAAACGTGTCCTAACTTTCTAGTTTGAATGCCCAAAGGTGTTTTCCATCTATATTCTATAGCTCTATATACGGGGTACTGTGTACATGAAAATCACAGTGACAATGCAACAAGGCTGTTTTAGAGCTAGCAATATGTATATACTGAAAAAGGACACGAGAGAGAACAGAAGACTGAGTACAAAGCAAAAGGGTTTGAATTTGGTTTTTTCCTTTTGATTTTTGTTTCACTCAAACAGAAAAATCTCTTGTTGCACAAATCAGCTATTTCCATTGATTCCATCAATTCATTCCATCAATTAATTCCACTGACTCCTCCAATCCGCTGCAGTCGCACCAGGAAGGAGAGCAAAGCCACAGCACAGCGGGAGGCCCTCACTCCACAATGGGATCACTGGGCCGGCACACTCTGGCAATGGGGATTCCAACACACATCCCTTCCCCTTTCCTATCACTGGGACAGAATCATAGGGGTTGGTCAGGCACCTCTGGAGAGCATCAAGCCCAACCCACCTGCTAAAGCATGTTCCCTACAATAGATTGTCCCTGCAGGTTGGGACAAGGCCAGTCCTCATCTTATGGCTACTTCAGCCCAGTGACAGCACTCACAGCTTGCATTTCTCAGGACAGACCCCTCCACAGCCACCAGGAGCAGCTGGTTCAAGTCACAGCAGGGACAGCTTTCATCCAGCCACAGGGAAACAATCCTCACGTTGATGGGGACCTCGACACCCCCAGCATCATTTGCACAGGAAGAAGAACTTCTTACGTAGGAAGTTGAAACAGCCCGGGATCTGCTTGTACTTCCCCTTGGTGGACACAATGTCTGATACCTAGGAACAGAAGGCGCGCTGTGTGCTCAGTATCACAACCCTTTACAAACTGCCTGCCTACCCTGACAGATGGCACCTCTGATTATTGCCTTCCTTGCTTTCTAACACTACAAAAAATAAGGTTTATAAAGAAAAGACATTTACCCGAACTAACATGGTTAGCAGGTCTTCAGAACTGGCATAACATTCCAGCACGCTGTCCAGGGTTTCCACATACCATGAGCCACTCACCCTGTCCCTCCAGGACACAAAACCTTCAGAGAAAGGAGAAAATTACTCTTGAAGTCAGTCTTGCTGTGTCTGCATCTCACACTGCCTGCAAAAGGTGGTTGCCCCTAGATTTAGTAGCAAACACTGACTACTGGTGGCACAGCAGCTTGGTGGTGTGTTGGCCAAGCACCTTTAGCATCAATTACCTGTGTAAAACGTTTGCCTGGTGCAGTTATCTCACCTGGAAAAGTTGAGTAGGACACCAAGATGTCACCAGGAGTGGGCAAACTGGCGACGGCATCCGGCTCATCCACACTCCCTGATGGAGCCTGGAAAGGAATCGCATCCGACTCTACGGAACCTCGGCAGGTTTCATCTCGGGGTGATTCAAAATCCACCTCGAATCCTTGGTCCTTTTGTTCTGCAAGAGAAGCTCTCACTCACATCTGACACTCTCTGCAGCCATACATCCTCTATTAACAACTGTAGGGGAAAAAGTCCTTCAACAAAGGCCACGCTTTTCTGCTCTCTGATGGTGCTGCTACAGTCAGAGCCATCAGGCTCCCCACTAACCAAGCCCTCCCAACCAACATCCAAACATTCCTTCCAACCCAAACCATTGCTTAACAAAGGGAACAGGTGAAATGCTCCTGGATGTGGGGCCACTACTGCCCTCCTCCCACCTCACAGCCCCCACTCTGCACAACGAAACCACCCGCTGCACAATGGAACCACCAGTGCTGCCCTCCTGCAAGATGCTCCTGAAACTCAACCCATGTTAGCAGTAAGAATAGCAGTTGGGGATGCCACAAGACACCTGGATAAAAGGGCAACAGACACAAAAGGAAGAAGGCGGCAAAGCCTAACTGTGTTCTCACCAGCCTGTTCACACCTAACAGCTTATTGGCAACACAAAGATTCACCTCCTCCACAGGCCTGGATGAAGAAGAGTTTGGGTTTTCCTCTCAAACTCGGGCACTGGGACCCATTGAAATAGTTCACAATCTTTTCAATTGGAATGGTTTTGCCATCTGTTCCATAAATCCCTCCAGGAAACTGAATATGGCTTGTCTGGAAGAGGAAAATCCAAGAGCTGTTAACACAGAAGGAAAGACGAGCTCAGAGGGAACCCAGCTCTGCACGAGTGTTCTCTCTCTCTCCCATCACTTTCTAGCATAAAGCTTCCAGAACAAATCTCACTTCCTCATACTTGTATATGCACACTGCAGCAGGGCAAAGGGGTTCCCAGCAGACACTGCAATATCCAGGAATCCAACCTCTCAATATGATCCAACTCCTATTCCACCTCCTCCAGTAACGGGATTCTTTATCCTCCAGGACAAGGGGCACACAACATACAACCCTTTTAGAACGATTTATCTCTTCTCCTCCAACCTCAAGGCCAAAATCTCGTAATCATTAGTCTTAGTCGTGGCTAACGACTCCTCAGGCAGAGCCAGAGAATCAGGAAGCACTCAAGTCCTACAGTATGAAGGTCAGCACCACCTCCTTCTGCTCTTTGCACACCACTTGGTTCTGAGGTACAGATCCCACATTCAAAAGCTAACAATGATTGACCAAAGGCCACCAACCCCTGGAAAGGCATTGCAGCAGAGAACCCCATGTCTGCTTTCACCCAGATACAGGATAAGAATTCCCCATGATGTCAGAGGAGCACAAACCCACCTGGCAGCCATGGGAGAGGATGACCACAAGGCAGCAGTCCAGGGCGCTGTGGTCGAGCCGTGCCAGCTTCCGCAGCTCCAGATCAATTTCCTACATAAAAAACATCATGTTTTAAACTGCACACTGGCCACAGATTACAGCTAAGTCCTGCCCTGTCAGACCCAGTTGGATCTCTGCTGCTTTCTGCCTAGTAAAAGTGATAACAGGCATCCCACATACAGACCACAAAACCCATTGGCACAGAGTAAGACTCATATCATCCCTATGCATCACATCCAGGAATCACAGTTCAGCTCAAGGAGTACCAGGTCCTCCTGCCACCCTCACCTGAGCTTTGAGGTTCCTCAGGGTCTGGACATTGAAGCACAAGGACCTGAAACGCTTTTCCAGCTTCTCACAGTCTATGTCAGAGCCAGCCCGAGGTGACAGATTGGAGTCTGGGCTGAAGCTGACGTTGTTGAAGATCAGGCAGTGCCCACAAGGGTCTGCTCGCAGCTGGTACACCTGGAATGCAACAAGGGGAGCTCATCAGTCGCAACTGAACACCCCCTAACACAGAGCATTCACCAGCTAGTGCGGTGCGACACATACGTCAGATTTAGCATCAACACCAACACGTTAATTCTGGGAGGGCCCTCCAAACCCCAGCCATGTGAACACAGCCACTCACCCTACCCTGCCTCAGGTACGAGCTGTGCTGTCAGGATGGCAGCACACACGCTTCTGAATGCTCAATGCCTGCTTCACTGTGAGCCTCCTAACGTGCAAAAGCTGCAGCACATGTTTACTGTTGCTTTCCCTACTTCTGTTACCCAACACAGTGATTACAAAGTCAAAACACCACTTGATAAACAACACACGACTTGATGCCTGAGGAAATCACTAGTTGTCTTACTGGAAAGTGCTTAAGCACTGTATTTAGCTCCATGTCATGTTATTTGCAGCACGGTTCGTGTGATCCCAAGGAGGAGCTGACTAATGATTGACCCACTCTGAGCACACTGCCCTGGTTACAGCCACGTCAGCCCCAGCACCAAGGACTGGATGTCACAGCACTGCTCCCAGCTGCAGCAGCTCTGTGCTGTGGGACTTCTTCAGTCTAAGAAGAAGTTTAAGCCACACTAAGACCTTATTTTGGACATTCTGTTCTTTGCCTCGTGAGGGTGAACACTTAAATATCTTCAGCCTTGCTCTGCCTTTTCAGTTCTTAAAGCACAAAATCCTTGCAAGCAGAATCTCTGAAATGACTGGCAGCAAAGAAACCCAATACTATGACAAATAAACTGGAAAAGAAGAGGATTTAGAATACTAACCAGTCTGTGGTCGCTCTTGTCAACAGCTGAACCTACAACACACCACAGAGAAATGGGATTTAGCTCTCAGCACTCAACAATGAGATGTTACACCTATTCTTTGCAGAACTAACATCAACCTTGCCCTGTCATCTGTCACACGTGGATGACACCCACCCCTTCTCCCCCCATCACCCACCAGAAGCAGCATTTGGCTCTTATCTCTTAAACCACAAAGAGTCTCAGCAGTTAGAGCCTGGACCTCAAGCACACGCTCATCCCCACCTGGGACACCATATACTATTTAGTTGGGGTCACCTCCCAACTAGCATGCATCTGAACTGGTCTGCAATTCACAGTGCAAGGACAAGCAAGGAACTGACCAACGAGCTGTCAGACCTCCCTCAGGGCTGCAGGACAGCTCTTACCCTGGGCTGGTGCTGGAGGCATCCGAAATCTCTCACTCTCAGCTTGGACTGGGATGGACAAGTATTCCGTAGTTCTCACACCTGTAATGGCATGGGAAAGTCATCTCTCTCCTTCTGCCCCTTCTAATTTTACATTAGAATTAAGCAGTTCTTGTTCCCCTTAAGGACCACAGCTTGCAGCTACACCACTGCAAGGGCAGATCAAAACCACTTCTGTTTTTCTCTTATCTGAGTTCAGTGAGGTTTCTTATGACAGCTGTATGAGCCGCGCCAACAGATAAAGGGCAAAACAGGAGTAGCAAAGCCACACTGAAACCTGTTTGCAGTGCAGCAGTACAAAGGCTACATGTGAAAAGCAGAAGGAAGCCACCAGTGCACAACTGGGGCTTCAACACTTCTGCTACCAGAAAGCACAACATCCTCCTAACATAGTCACATAGTCACCACTATGACCTGTGCCAGAGGATAACAAAACCAGGACTTCACAGCCTACTTTCTACAGCAAGAAGGAACCCGGCTACTACACTCCACCATGCAAAGAACCACGTTCTCACTACTTACTTTTGTCACGCCTTTCTCCAGGCAGCTCCAGCTGCACAGGCCTCAGATCCATAGGTGGGGACATGGAGCTTCCACACCCCTCATCCAGCATGTCAGCCAGGTCACTGTGCCCGGTGTCCCTCAGGATGGAGAGGAATATAGGGAAGGCCTGTTTCCCACGGCTCTCCAGGTCAATGACCAGCTGTCGTGCTTGTTCCCTTCGGGTGCCAGCGCTCTGCAGAGGAAGGAAAGCAGGATAAAGCTCAGTGATGCTCCCTGAGCCCTTCAGCACTGATGCTTCCACTGCAGCGTTGGCCACAGATGGAGACAGGAGGGAACATGAACTGCTGGTTCTGGGGGATAAGAGAACCAGGGGATACCCCCAGCTTATCAACACGGGGATAAAAGAAACCTTCTCAATCAGCTTAACAGTATCACGGAGGTGGAAACAAAGGGAAGGGCACCAGGCAGATGGACAGTGGAGGAGACAGGGGTACCATAGAATCACAGAACTGTAGGGGTTGGAAGGGACCTCTAGAGATCATCGAGTCCAACCCCCCTGCCAAAGCAGGCTCCCTACACCACATCACACAGCTCGGTGTCCAGGCGGGTCTTAAATATCTCCAGAGAAGGAGATTCCACCACCTCCCTGTGCAGCCTGTTCCAGTGCTCCGTCACCCTCACTGTAAAGAAGTTCTTATTAAGGAACTTCCTATGCTGTACTTTCATCCCATTACCCCTAGTCCTGTCCCCACGCACTACTGAAAAGAGACCAGCCTCACCACTACGGCTCCCACACCTCAGGTATTTATAAACCTGAATCAAGTCCACTCTCAGCCTTCTTTTTTCAAGGCTAAACAGACCCAGTTCCCTCAGTCTCTCCTCATAGGGTACCCTGGGCCATGTCATGGGTATAGTGGGGACACAGGACACCATGGGATACATATGACACTGGGGTTCTGTCACCAGGCTGAGGTAATACAGGGACTAGGTATTACAGGTAATAGGGACACAGGGACCCCCAGGTGCTGTCACAGGGCTGAGATGATGCTGGATCCCTCAAGGTTTGGGATTGGGGGCACACGGGTCCTTTCAAAGCCTGACAAAGGCCTTGGGGGGGGTGAGGGGACACCCTTGGGCCTGTAAATGAGCTGATACCCCAAACCCTATCACTGAGGGGACGAGAGGTTCTGAGGGGACACAAGGCCCCACCACCGACCCGAGAGGCCTCGGTACCCCCAGCCCACCTGCATGTCCTCCACCATCGCGCTGGTGAACACCCCTCGTTCCCGCAGAGGCCCCCATAGCACATCAGGCCGCAGTCCCTCCACCAGCCGCAGCCGACCCCGCCGCAGTGCGCTCCGCCGGGCCTCCTCCATGGCCGCAACCGGAGGCGGAAGCGTCGCTATGGTGTCGGCGGGCGGGCGGGCCGGATGTGCTGGGTGTGGGGTTGAGGCCGGGGCCGGTGCCCGCCATGGAGCTGGGCCGGGTGGGCCCGGCCGGGATGTTGGTGTTGTTATTGCTGCTGATCACGGCACAGGCCGCACCGGAGCGGGATCCGTACCGAGTGCTGGGTGTGGGCCGCTCCTCCAGCCAGGCCGACATTAAGAAGGCGTACAAGCGGTTGGCACGGCAGTGGTACGGAGCGGGCCGGGCTGGGGGTGTGTGGGGGGGGTACGGCAATGGGTAACGGCTCCACCTTCCAACTGCAGGCACCCGGACAAGAACAAGGACCCGGGAGCTGAGGATAAGTTCATCCAGATCAGCAAGGCCTACGAGGTGAGGGGGCACTGCAGGGGGCTGGGAGGGGGCTGAGGGCATTGCTATGGGAGCTGGGGTGTATTAGGATGGGGAAGGGGAGGCTCAGGGTAGAGCTCATTGCTCCCTATAAGCCCTGACTAGAGCTGGGGTTGGCCTCTGCTCACAGGTGACAGCAATAGGATGGTGCAGGTTGGATGCTGGTACTTACTGCATTCATCCCAAGGGCATTGGAATCTCCTTCTCTGGAGATATTTAAGACCCGCCTGGACGCCGAGCTGTGTGATGTGGTGTAGGGAGCCTGCTTTGGCAGGGGGGTTGGACTCGATGATCTCTAGAGGTCCCTTCCAACCCCATAACTCTGTGATTCTGTGATTGCAGTGGGTTTGTATTCCCACATCCATTCCTTAAGGGATAACCACTGTCACCCTTTCACTCTTTGCACTGGGTTACCTTTCTTCACTCATTTCCTTCCTAGATTCTCTCCAACGAGGAAAAAAGAGCAAACTTTGACCGCTACGGAGATGCCGGAGAGAGCCAAGGCTATTCCCAACACCAGCAGCGCCAGTTCCACCACTTCCATGAGGGTTTCTACTTCGATGAGTCCTTTTTCCACTTCCCCTTCAATTCAGAGAGACGTGACACCTCAGACGAGAAGTATTTGCTCCATTTTTCACATTACATCAATGAAATCATGCCAGATAGTTTCAAGAAGCCGTACCTCATTAAAATCACCTCGGATTGGTGCTTCAGCTGCATCCACATCGAGCCCGTGTGGAAGGAAGTTGCTCAGGAACTGGAGGCACTGGGTAAGGATGAAGCATTGGGGCTGAGCATGAATTTCCTTGCAGAATGAGGTTCTGGTCCATAGCAGGACTCAGAGTTTAGGTCACAAGGTTAACACTCTCTTGTGTGTTAGTAAGAACTAAATCAGTGAGGCTAAGCATTATAAACAAGGCTTTCCTTCTGACTCACAGTTTCAGCTCCTGGTGGTTTCACTGTTGTTCACCCCCAAGGTTAAAAGAGGAAGATGCCTTTCCTCCTTAATTTTAGTCCAGCAGCCACAGTAATAAATAACCACGTGATTGAAGGCTGGTGGGTAAATCCTGTATGGCTCTGTCCTGAACTTGGAACAAGCAGAATACAGCACCTAAGTCACCACCATACAGGGCTGTAAGGGAAGTCTGGGGACTTGTCAACCATACTGGAAATATATTGGGGTGCCAACAAGAAAGCTGGGAATGGAGAGAGCAAGTGGATGTTTTGTTTTTCATGCCGGTGTCTTTTGCATGCAAAAAACCCCACAGCAGGACACAGAGGTGGTCCAGTCCCTCCTTACTGTGCTCTTTCTCCTTTGGGTTTTACTGTAGCACATATGACATCGGTGGGTAGAACAAAAGAGGCCATCACGTTCCCTCTCTCCCTTGATAAGGCTCTCAGTACAAGTTCCAAGGGACTGCAGCGCAAGGAAAGTACAGAGCTGGGAAGGATTGTGACATATATAAATAACTCCCAAGTGTGGTACTGGGTAAGGGGCCTTAAAACTCAGCTGTCTGATCCAGGTTTGGGGGTCATCTGTCATCTTCTTGCTCTCCTTTTACAGGAGTGGGCATTGGGGTCGTTCATGCTGGGTATGAGAGGCGCCTGGCCCATCACCTCGGTGCTCACAGCACGCCGTCGATACTGGGACTGATGAATGGGAAGATAACCTTCTTCCACAGCGCCGTCATTCGAGAAAACCTGAGGCAGTTTGTGGAGAACCTGCTGCCAGGGAACCTCGTAGAAAAGGTACAGAGAGGGGAGTGCAGCAATCTGGTTGCTGTCTGATTCGAATAGATCTCTTTAGCTGTTGCAATGGCTCATCCAATTAATTCAACCCAGAGCTGATCTGTGTCACTGACGTGAGAAGAGCCAACTGGGGAACCAAAGTGCTTCAAGTGCTTTAATTATGGCTACACACCCTCCTTCCCTGCTTGGAAGCAAGCACACAGCATCGTTCTGTAACACTTATTTTCTTTGTGACAAGGCTGCTTGCACTGCTGCATATTTAGGCCAGGAGTATAGTCAGCATGCTGCTCTTCCAGCTGCAGCACCACAGCTTGTGTCAGTCCCACATCAAACCAGCACACATCAGGCATACCTGTGACAGCTTTTTCAGACCCAGATTCACTCAGGCACCTAATCCTACAGCCCTGAATGTATCTGACTGACTGTACTGAGGTTAAACTAACATTCTGACTCTGTTTTAAGATTACAGATAAAAACTACATCCGCTTCCTATCTAACTGGAAGAAAGAGAACAAGCCCCACGTCCTTCTGTTTGATCACATGCCAGCTGTGCCATTGTTGTACAAGGTAAAGCAATATCTGCCTCTGGATTTTGACTTGCTACTAAATCCGGTGCATGCCCAATGGCATTTAAACAGCAGGGGGTGTTCTTGAAGCAGTTACCATGAGCACTGGGGGGGACAAGGCATTCTTTACGTGCTAATGTAATGCATGCTGGTGCTTTCTTCCCATCCAGCTGACTGCCTTTGCATACAGAGATTACTTGTCCTTTGGTTACGTGTACGTGGGGCTCAGGGGGACTGAAGAGTTGTCCAGTCAGTACAACATCAACGTCTACACTCCGACCCTGATGATCTTCAAGGAGCACATCGACAAGCCCGCTGATGTGGCACAGGTACAGCTCTGAGCCCTCTTCAAGTGCTTCCATGAAACTTTAGTTTTTTCTCTGATCAAATGAGAGGCAGCACCTCTGCCTTCAGCAAAGGCAGTGAGCAAAGCCCTAGGAGGGAGGTAGCTCAATGGGCGTCAGCTGTGGGGTCTGAGCTTTGTAGGGGATAGTTGCAGGTAACCTGTTGGTCCTGGGGCCTCTAAGTGTCTATGGGGGTTTCAGTGAGGCTGGCATCCTCCAGGCTTCAGGTGAGAGCCTTAGACCAGCTTAGCTCTCCTCAACCCACTTGGTACCAATCTCTGCTTTCTTTGTCCTCTCTAGGCACGAGACATGAAGAAGCAGCTCATTGATGACTTCCTTTCTCAGAACAAGTTCCTCATGGCAGCCAGACTGACCAACCAGAGGCTTTTTCAGGAGCTGTGTCCTGTGAAGAAGTCACACCGTCAGCGAAAGTAAGGCTCCTTGGGAACTCATTTTGTCCCTGAGGCTCTGGGGTTGCTTCTAAAGCCATCTGTTGTTGGAATCTGAGTGAGATATAAAAGGTCTCCAAGGGAAGGAAGGAAATGACTTGCACTGGAGGTTGCTGGGTATCTATGCACCTTTTGTACCTCCACATCTTGAGACAGAGGGCAGGGAGGAGGGATGAGGAGTGGGGCAACAGCCTGGAGAGATCAACATCTAGAAGGCAGAGGCAGGCTTTCAAAACAACAAACAGGGTTTCCATCCCTTCAGGATCGTTCTCATTAGCAGAAAGAGGACAGCTGTTTCCTCTGGCAGCCTCAACAGCTCTTCATTCTCCATCTCTGTGTTGCCTAGGCACTGTGTGGTCCTGCTCACTGGAGAAGGCGATAAGTTTGCTGATGCTTACGAGGCATTTTTGACCTTTGCTGTGGCCAACACAAAAGACACTCTGAGGTTTGCACACATCTATAACGATCGGCAGCCAGAATTTGCGGATGCTTTGCTGATGGATGAGGAGAAGTACCGTGGGAAATCAGCTGTGAGCATTACCTTTCTTTTCTTCTGCTGCTGCTTTTCATCTGTCATTGTAAATCTCATCGCTCTATGCATGCCGCTGTAACTCGACCTGACTCTTAATTCTGGGCAGGGATTTGAAGCTAACATCTTTCTCAAAAGAAGTGCCATCCTGTCTGACATCTGTGATGTGGTTGGCTTGTCCAGGTGGTCATTTTGGAGCGGCGCAACAACGCAGGGAAGATTGCCTTTAAAACCTTGGAGGAGCCCTGGCAAGGCAGCAATGAGGACAACTTCATCCTTCTGGATCTCCTGGACCAGCTAAGGACAGACCCAGGTCTTCTCTCCTCAGAGACTGTCCTGGCAGACTTGAATGATGAGCTTGCTCCTGTAAGTGCGAGGCCTTTCCAGCCACTTGGCAAGTGTGTTACCTCCTTAAACAGTTCCATTATGCTCATTAGTGGGAATCATACTCTACAAGTGTTCTTGCTCAGGGAAAGATAGGCTCATGGCATAATCCAAAGCTGATTTGGGGCTGGTGTTCAGTTCAAAGCTGGGGCTCTCATTGGTGCTGTGAATAACTGCTTTAATATTTGCCTATTTTTTTTTTCCCTCCCTTCTCTTAAACAGATGTTCCTTATCCGATGGTTCTATTCCACGCTGGACTATATCTTGGACTGCTGGGACAGCTTGTTTCATAGCAACTGGTACGGATGGGGCACTCACGGTTCTCAATAGGGAGCAGGATTGCTGTTCTCTTGTTCAGATGAGTGATTGTACCAGGTTTGGATTAATAGGAAATGAGAATGTACCAAGTACACAGGTGCCTGTATGCTGTTGAGGTTAAGGTGAAGAGCAATGGCAGCACAGTGACATTGGCTTCTACCTCAAGTACTGGGTACTCTGGCCTAGAAGTTGACTGTGATATTATGCCCTGAAAACACCAGCCATATCATTCAGTGCTTTCCACCACTTCCCCTTAGCCTTACTTGAAAATGGTTCTGTTTTTGTCCTTCTTTTGGGTGGGAGCAGGACAATGCTCCAAATCTTGATCATGTTTCAATTCAAGGACAAACTGTGCTGCTCACAGACCTGATTGCTGTTTGCAAATCTTCCCTTAGGCGAGAAATGATGCCCCTGCTGTCTTTGCTCTTCTCTGCGCTCTTCATTCTCTTTGGCACTGTTATTGTTCAGGCCTTCAGGTGAGTGCACACCCCAGGGGATCTCACAGTCCAGCCAGCAGCAGCTCAAAGCAGCCCATTAAACAGACCCCAAATGATTGTCCTTTGCAGTGATTCCAGTGACACAAGGGACTCTCCTGCCTCTGAGAAAAAAGACACCACTGCAAAGACCGAGAAGAACGACACGAGCTTCAGCAAAGAGAGTAACAGGTTCCTTCTCTCTTCTCTTCAAAAACGTGTGGTTTTTTTGCTGAATTATTGTTTGTGAAGAGAGCACAGCAAGTAGCAGGTAGAGAAGGGCATGGTAGAGCAGTGCCAGAGCTGTGTGGATGGAGTAGTTGTTGCAAGGGCAATATGGGCACAGAAAGGCAGGAAGGAGTGGTGTTAAGCAGAGCAGAGAGGACGTGGATGCAGATATTTAGTTAATGGGCTGCAGCTACAGAGCACAGGGCTGGATCAGTTTAACGAGAGGGAATTAATTCATCCTCTATTCCCTTTTTACTCCATCTTTGTTTTGTTGCAGCAGAGTCCCCAAAAAGGGCTTTGTGGAGGTGACAGAGCTGACAGACATCAACTACAACAGTAACCTGGTGCGCCTCAGGCCGGGTCACATGAACGTGGTCTTGATTCTCTCTAACTCCACCAAAACTGCCCTCCTCCAGAAGTTTGCCCTGGAAGTCTACACATTCACAGGGTAGGTTGGGGCCTTCTCCTGAGCTTACTTTCCTGCTTTCACACCTTGCATAAGTGCTCAACCATGTCTTCTCAGCACTGAGGTGCAGCCTCACCGGTGCAAAGTACAGTGTCTTGTTGGCTAAACCAACACTGACCAGCCTGACTTGGGAGCTGTGCTCATCCTGCTTCTCTGTTCTTCCTCCTAGGAGCAGCTCTCTTCATTTCTCCTTCCTCAGCCTGGACAAGCACCGCGAGTGGCTGGAGTACCTGCTAGAGTTCGCACAGGACGCTGCCCCCATCCCCAATCAGTACGACAAGCATTTCCTTGAGCGTGACTACACAGGATACGTGCTGGCTCTGAACGGCCACAAGAAATACTTCTGCCTCTTTAAGCCTCACAGATCAGGGGACGAGGGGGTGTGTGAGGACTACGACTCCTCCTCACTACACACCGAAGCCAGAGGGAAACCCTCCTGCAGCCCAGGATCTAGATCCATTAAAAACAAATTGCATAAATTGTCCTTTTGGATGGAACGCCTTCTGGAAGGCTCCTTACAGAGGTTCTATATCCCCTCGTGGCCTGCACTAGACTGAGGGATTTTAAGAGATTCTAACAGACACACTTTATATGAAGATGCCGAGGGACAGCTCTCTCCAGGTCTAAATAAACGATCGTGATGAATGAACCTTAGGTTTTAGGTGAACTCTCTGAGGGCCGGTGACCAGAAATATCTCCCTGCATCCAGAGCCCGGGAGCGCAATGAAGCGTGTTGAAACGCCTTCCACCAAACCATCCTCACGTTTGGATGCTGTACTGTCAAAGAGCCAAGAAGTCTTTTTTGTTTTCCCTTCTCATCGTGCCACACCTGCTTCCTGGGCCATCCCCATTTCACCTCGGATGAAATAAAAGCAGTCATTTCTGCTGCAGCGATGTGGCTGGTTACACAGGGCAGGTCGTGGCTCTTCTCTCGCTTCCTCGTGTGCGTGCTTAGCCCATGGTGCATGGTGTAACCCTGGCAAGACCCTTCAGACCCTCCCAGCAGACAGCCGTACCCCTTGGCTACCCCTGGGTAAGTGACTCGGAGCAGCCCTGTAGCTGACACTCAATCCAGCTGGGCTGGGAGGTGATCTGCATGTTTCATGCTCCTTGCGTAATAGTTCCACCATAACCAGGGAGGGAAGGGGTTTTGCACAGCCATAAATTACTGTAATGGTGTTGAGCCATTTAAATGTTCGTTGTTTTCCAGATGCCTTCCTGCTTCTGTCAGTTTTAGAGGATGTATCTTAGAGCCATAACTTTAACCGCGTCCTCAGATTGTAGGCATAATGCTGCTATGAGCCAGTAGATGTGTAGAAGAAACTCTACCTAGCTGCTAGGGAGCCAGTGGGGGCTCCTTTCAAACACCCTTACATCTGTAGTACAAACCAACCCTTTCTTTGTATCAAGGAACCTAATTTGTCAATGATTGTACTCCTGAAACGTTGCCCCAGAAATGCTGTACTACCAGAACGTCTCTTACGTGTGAGGCTCCTTTTCTTTTAGGTGTGGGTTTAAGATGCTTTGTCGTCTCACCCATTCCATTCCTGCCACAAACCTTTGTTTCTCTGCAGGCTGCCTTGGGTTTTCTCTTGGTTTTTGTTGTTAATGGGTTTTCTTTTTTACACATAGGTCTGTGTCAAGCTCGTGCAGTCACAAAAGCACAGAGTCCCACACTGGGGTAACAGGCTGCCCGATGTGAGCTGGGGGAGGCTTAGCAGTCATCGAGGTGCTTGTAGCTCCTCCAACCATAACACAAAGCCAAAGGGTTTCCTTCCATAGTTGGGACTGAAATCCTGCAGGGTCCCAACCTAGAGCTCGAGCCAATTTGCTGCCTGCATTACTTTGATGCACAAAACCTGGGCCTGTTGCATTCCTGGCACGCTGAGTGCAGCTTCACCCACTGTTGGCCATCCCACTCCCAAATAAACATGGCTGTGCAGCCAACCACCCTTATGTGAGGCTGCTGGATTTTAGCTGAGCGAGCACTGGGCCTCAGCTGCAGGAACGAGGCATTAAAACTGGGGGAATGAAGGAAGGAAGGAAAAAGAGATCTCCTCCCTGCTAACAAGCTACAGGGCACACACGTGGTGCAACAGCTGGGGTTGGGGCAGGACACTGTGTCAGCCTGATGGTGACACATACATACATACCAAATTTGGATGAGGAATGAGGATGGACAAACCCATCTGCCATCTCTTCAGCGAGTCAGAAACCTGAATAAACTTTTGATGTGCATCTTAAGAAAGAAAAAAGACCAAGTGCCTCGTTGTGCTGCAGCAAGGGAATTCAGCCCTGGGCTGAGTAAGGAAAAGTAAGGAAAAGATCTGGCCTTGTAGCCTTCAAAATATCATTTCTGGGGGCTGCAGCAATGCCAAACTGTTCTGAAATCACCCACTGAGGTAGTTTTGGCTGTCACAGAGTGCTGGGCACTTGATTTCCAGTAGAAGAGTGTGGTCAGAGGCCCCTCAGCTGCTGCTTACGCCTGAGCTCTGCCTGCCCTCTCCCAGCAGTCATAAGCTGAGATCCCCGAATCACCCCACATCGTAACTTATCATCAGCAACACGCACTGCATGTGGCAGTTTGTAACCCAAAGATTGAGGCAGCTCACTCCTAATGCACTGTTTGGTGATAAACAAGCAAAGCAGCCCCGCTTGGAAGCTGAAATAAAACATCCTTACAGCAAAAAGGGAAGCGGCCCCGAGTCAGAGTTTGTCCCAAAGCCCTTCTCTTGACTGAGCATGGCAGGAGCAGAACCTGCCAGCAACTCATACACTAACACAGCCTGACAAGTGGGACTGAAAACCAAGAACATATTTTGCACTTTTGATACAGGGAGGGAGGTGGGGAATTAATTAACTTATTTGGCAAACGTGTCTTTTTGATTTTTTAGTTTGGGGTTTTGTTTTATTTTTTCCTGTTTCATTGTTGGTTTGGTTTTGTTTTGGCGTGTGTTTGTGATCAGGCACTGATGTCATTTTGTTTTAAGATGATATACGGATTCGCAACCAAAATAAAACTATTTTAATGTGTGATCAGGTGGCTTTTGTGTTTCCAATTGACCCTGTGGGCAACCAAACCCCCCTCCTGCAACACCAGCAGTTGGGCCAAAGGACACCCAGCTCTCCCCAGCTGCTGTGCTTCACTACCTCTTCTAGCAGCACGTGGCATTTATTCCTTACTGCAAAGCACCTGGAGGAGAGCAGGACATCGGGAACCTCATCCAAGGTCTGCGATGGCATCTTGCTGGTGGTGGTTCACTGCTGTGCAGGGTTGGGGGCCAGGCAGGAGCTGCCTTCACATTGTTTTCACTCCAGGAAGGACACACAACATTTCAAAGAGCAGATTGGCCCCTAACAGGGCAGTGTTACCTAAGAAAAGACACACACAAAATAAATAGTAATAGAATTCATGCTGTGACTGTTCATCTGCTTTCACCCGCAGCGCTCAGCCACCTCTGTCAGCTCCTATACCACGTTCTGTAGCAGTTCATGGAGCCCAGGGCTGCTCTTTGCCTTTCAACACTAGGTGGCACCTACCAAAAACTGAAGACTTCACTGCAAGTGCCCTTGCTGCCCAACCAGCCCCAAAGATTTCCATCTACTCACCAGAGACATCATATATGGGTGCCACCTCCACAAGGTCACATCCCACTATATTGAGTCCTTTGCAGCCACGAATAATCTCCAAAGCCTGAGAGGAAAACGGATTGGGTACAATAAATGATCTGGGTTCCTCAAGTGGGAAGAAAGACATCCTGATCCTATTGGGAAGGGAGCTTTGTGCCCCTCACCTGCATGGGTGTGAGCCCAGCGATCTCTGGTGTCCCTGTTCCTGGGGCATAGGCAGGATCCAGCCCATCGATATCAAAGCTGATGTACACTGGGCCATCCCCCATCTGCTGCCTCACCTCTCCCATCAGTGGAACCAGGGACTTCATCCAGCAGTCCTCAGCTGGAACCACCCGGAATCCCTGCAAACACATGAACTCAGCATTCACCATCCCACAACCAGCATCCCAGATCCCACAGAGGATATGTGGAAAGGAGACTGGGTTGCATTTCCCAAGCACCCAAATAGGCTTCAAGAGCAGCTGCCAGAGGCTACCTGGTCCCAGCAGTACTTGTATGGATCCGGAGTATAGGAGGAGCCACGAATTCCAATCTGAACCACACGGCTGCAGTCCAGCAGCCCTTCATCCACACAGCGCCGGAATGGGGTGCCATGATAGATCTTCTCCCCCAGAGCCATGTCACTGGTGTCGGTGTGAGCATCCACATGCACCAGCCCCACAGGGCCATGCCTGGGTGGGATCAGGTGGGCAGATCAGCCCCCAGCCCACATCCAGCTTACACCACTGCTGCTGCTATTCCATGGGCTGAGCAATGTTAGCACAGGGCTGTGTTTGACACCTCATGGTTGGAAACTTACTTTTCTGCCACAGCCTGCAGGATGGGGTATGTTATGGTGTGTTCTCCACCTGCAACAGGACAAGGAAGATGCTGCATATTGCAAGAGGCTCTCAGCACATCTTGCATTTGTTTTCCAGTGATTTTTTCCTCCTTTCACTTATGTGCTCAGACCAAATCACGTCAGGAGAAGATGGTATCAGGACAGAAGGAGGAGCTCCCACAGGGCCCTTACCCAGAGTGAGAGGCACACAGCCAGAGGCCACGATCTTCTGGTAGGACTCTCGGATGCGGCGGCAGCTGTCGGGCAGGTTGTAGAGGTTGACATTCACATCTCCAATATCAGCCACCAGCAGGGAGTCAAAAGGTGCTGCCCCGGTGCTGGCGTTGTACCTCCTCACCAGCGCTGACTCAGCACGGATCTGCTTTGGACCGAACCTGGGGGGGGAGAATGTGGGCAGGGGAAGCTGCGGGCAGAGCTAAGCAGAGCCAAGCAGCTGCTGCCCTCCTACCTGGCTCCAGGCCGGTTGGAAGTGCCCACGTCAAGGGGAACGCCGACAAAAGCTGCATCCAGCCCCTCTGCCGAGGTCTGAACAGGAAGCCTCAGCATGGAGCAGACCCCCACGGGCCGGGCCACAAACTCAGCACTGGGAGGCACGTTGAACTGCGAGGCTCGGCGGCATGGAGCAGCTGTGGGTGCAAAAAGCCACCGAGCAGAGAGCCTGGCTGTCCTGAGCAGACAGCTCATCCTGCCGCACACACAGCAGGACCCCAAAGCCCTCTGTGTCCCTGCAGCCAGGAATAGAGCCAGGCGGGCTCACTGTGTCACCCTGCTGGGTTCAAAGTGCATCTGGACACCCTGCAAAGGGCAGAGTGCTCGTGTTCCTGTTCCCACGCATCCTTCTCTTTCGGATCCCCATTCCACACACTGATCAGCTGCGGGAAGTGAGGCGTCCATTTCTTAACAGGGTTGTTAAGATATCAGGGATATCAGCCACCTGACCCACAGCCTGCAGGTGAGTTACCAGCCAGAGGAGCAAGGATACACATAATCACAAGGCAAAATTCATTCCTCAAACAGGAGGGGGCTCTCGTTGGAAACTCCCTTTGGTGGAATAAAAGAACATATTTCAGGACAGGACTTTGAGATACCAGCACTACGTGGCCTCGCAGCCTCCACAAAGACCTGGATCCAGTGAGCAGAGATGAACTGGATTTGAACAACACACTCAGCTCAGAACTTCATCATCCATTTATTGTGCAACCAGCAGCAGTAACATTCCCCCCCAACTCCCCTTAACACAATTACAGATATGAAATCAAAACGATGTTTTCATTAACATGGCTCTTATCATTCCAACAGTGGTGTCTCCTATCCTCTCCAACCAAAGGATTGTTAAGCACAAAACCAGGTACGTAAAGCAGGTTAGCATCACAGGACACTCCCTAAGCTGGCTCTGCCCCTCAACTACATTCTACATGCAGTATCTGACACTTCTGTGTAAGAGCAGCCAGACAGCACCTCCTTCACCACAGACAGCACCTCCTTCACCACAGACAGCACCTCCTTCCCTACACATGCTCTTCTCAAAAGGAACTTGGCTTCACCCAGTTCATGACTTCGAAGCCAGCTGTGACCTCCTGACATAACACACCCCTGCACATACCCCAGGACACCTGCACGTCCTGCAAACCCTGACTGAAGGAGTAACGATGAGACAAGGGCACGTCCTCTAGCAGGAAGAGAAAAGCAGCGCGTACTAAAACTCGCTACAGATAAACTCAACCTCTTAACGAGGGCCTGAAGATATTTTCCCTAAGTTAGTACAGGATTCCAGGCAGACAAAACAAGACAGATTCCTATGTGCTTTTATAAAGTGCCATTTATCCACCACACCCAGGTAGGACTCTTCACCCAGACTGGTTTCTCCAGGCCAGCAATAAGAAAACTGCTGTCCAGAGGTCTTCGAAGTCCAGGTTGGCCAAAAAGCACATCTTCATTTTGGTTTCTACCCTGCTTTTGTCCACCAGTCCGTCCATGAGCAAAGTGGCTGCAGATTGGCAGAGAAGCCAGGCAGTCATCTGGTCCGGCTTCAGGGCCTCAGATGCCAGAATGCTTTCACCCCATAGGCTCAAGTGGAGCACGTTAGCAGCAACTCTAGCAGACAATCTCTGCAAAAGGAGTGAGAGGGAGAATTAGCTGCGCTCAGGTCATATATTGTCCCATCTGCACTGCTAAAAGTCCCCTAGACCCTCTCTAAGGCTGCTCTGAACATAAAAAGCCTTTCGTTATTATTATTCAGGCAACTACACATGAACAGCAACCACTGACTTCCTCAAGGCATCAGTTTCTGACCTTGCTTGGATCCCTCTGAAGCAGCATCTTTATCACTTGCTTCACCTCACAGGGCACAGCATCAGGCAGGTTTGGCAGCTCCTCCTCACGGTAACTTCTGCTTTCCAAGAACGAATCCCCACAGCTGTAGAAAGGATTGGGCAGGCCTAGGATTTCATAGGCAATTGCTCCAACAGCCCAGGCATCAGCTTTGCTGTAGTCAATCACCATGCCTGGACCAGCTGATGCTGTGGTCACCTGCATGACAAGTCCAATGAGATGAAAGAGTTACAACAGAGAGCTCTAAATGAATATTTTCTGTAGGCACGCCTTAGGTTTTCACTGCTTCATCATCCCACAACCACCTTGAACTTGGTTCAAAAGCCACGTGCTGCCCCAATGCAAGGACTGCTGCAGGAACTCCCCTAACAGCTACATGGAATTGAGCCTGAGAAAAAGGCTACAGAACAAACTTTCTTGTGGGAAAAGTCAACACTGCCTCAAAACACCAATTGATTTTCATTCTGTGGTCAAAGTACCCATTTGACAAATACTGGGTGTGGATTCTAAGAAAATTCAATTCATTCTATGCAGACCCAATCCCACCCTTTGCCAAGTTCTCATATATTTGCACCTCAGCTGGTGCTGAAGCTTTTATCCCCAGAATCGGCACAAACCCACAACCAGCAGCACCAGCTGTGGGAAGATTTACCTCAGGTGGCATAAGAGAGCTATTGCCACCACGATCCATGTCAATGCTGGTGAAGGGCAGCCTCAGACCAATGCTGTCATCTGCCAAACAGCAACCGAAGTCTGTGATCACCAGCCGGGGGCAGCCAGCTGCAAACAACAGGGACAGCAGTGAGCATTCAGCTTGGGGGCACCCAGCTGCAAGAGACAAGCACCAGGAGCAGGCACTATGGATACCCTAACAACCAGGACACATAACGTAAGGAACTCTTCAATGATGAAAACAATCTTTTCACCTTCATCTTTACCTACAGCAAAAGCTATAAAGATAGAATCTGAGCTAAAGGCTGGAGGAATCTGGCATGAGTTCACAGTTCTTGTCCTGAAGACAAGCCAAACACTGTAAAGCAAAAACATTACTTCTCCTGACTCTGGAAGGGAAAAATCAATGCTTTAAATCATTCCTAACTGCATTCAGTGGAGCTCCAGAGAAGCATTTCCTTCAAGAGAGATGGCATTAGCATCACTGAAAGCCTGCCACAGCTGCTGCACCAAGACTTTCAATTACAAAGATCTGGCTCCATGCTGTTGTTTCCTGCCCGTTTGATTTTCAGTCACAGTGAAAAAGAGCTCAGGTAATTAAAATCTCAGGTTAACGGGGCCAACAGGAGAAGTTGGTGACAAAAAAAATGCTGCTTTTGGTTTGAATACTCTGTCAGTTCCCTGCCTTTCAACAGATGTGCAGCCATGGCAGGATACAGCAGCATTTTAAGAACTGCTCTGTGCTGTCTGGCCAGTGAGGAATGACACAGCCTAATGCCAGCAATGCGAGCATGGCAGTCCTGTATGCCTTCAAGCCAACACTTGCTTTGCTTGTGCAGCACATCCTGCACCTCTCCCTCAGGTTACAGCACAACCTTCTATGTCCACAGGCACAGCCTTACACCCAGTGATCTACATACCAGAATCAAACTCAACCAGGATGTTGTCAGACTTCAGGTCTCTGTGTGCTATCCCGTGTCGAACGAGATGATCCACGGCTTCCAACAACTGCAAAATCATCATGGTGGACAGACGAGTATCTGGGCTGTTGTCCTTCAAATACTGGCACAGGGTGCACGGATAGCTGGTCAGAACACAGGTGATACCTGAATTAGCATCCCAGAAGCCTTTCCCTTCCCATTCAACCTCAGTGCTGTCTGGCTGGGGATACACTGCACTTAGAAGTGTCAAATTCTTCCTGAACTTTGCCATGCCTTTCAATTTCTGAGTCACAAGCCCAGACAGCTTGCCTTTATTGTTGAACAAGAGCTAAAATCTCAAGGATCTCAACAGCTCTCAGGAGCCACGTTTCCAAGAGTGTACTCTGACTTCTGGCAACAACCCAGGCCAAATCTCTAGCAGGACCCATGTAGCAGCAGAACACACAGCTCTGCTGGGCAACCCCACAAAGTTCCAGCCCCCAACAAGCTTCTCCCCACCTACTTTTTCATCACTAAGAAGAGTGTGTGGCTGCGACCGATCCCTCTGGGATTCAGGCTCACTGGAAGAACATCAGGATAGTCTGTGAGGGCTCCAGGCAGCAACGGGACAGAGGATGTGAAAGCTCGGATCACCTGGATTATATTTGGATGAGGTCTCAATCTCTTCCTCCCAAGGACAGGTTCTCTGTGTATCGATACAGACATAAGTTACACTGATCTCTATGACCTCCAGGGTTATTTTTCATTACTATGGTACATCCCCTCCACCAAAGGGTTCCAAAGCAGCAGATAAATATGTCTGTTCTGCTGTCACCTTGTGACTGGATTTCCTGCAGTGTGATGGATAAGCAGAAACACTCACACTCAACATGCAGCCTTTCATTTTCTGCTAACCCTGTCCTGTTAGACTGAAAATAAAGGCCAGATTCACACTGCCACATATCACCTTAGACCTCGTATTTACTAGCACAGACAGGAAGCATTCAGGTTACTGACTATGCAACTGCAAAACAGAGCTCTCCTCTCTGAACATCAGATAGACCTTTGGCTTCATTGCATTCCCAGGGTAACAACACACCAAGCAGCATTCGTTATTCATCTATACTGTCAACTGAGACATATTTCAAGTGTAAATCAGGCAGTCTGGACTGTGGAGTACGTTCTCACTGCTTTTCCAACACTTAACTTACTCATTATCAGAGAACAATGCAATTTACACACTTTACACGTGGGGAAACTAAGGCACAGTGCCCCATCAGACCCAAAGCAGATGGGTTCTTGATCATCCCATGTCCTTCCAACACTCTTCAAGACTAAGACACTGGAGGGAAGCACACGGCCAAGCTGCAGGTATCTCCTGCATGCCAAGTGCTCCTCAAAGCAAACAAGACTTTTAAATTACTATTTGAACAGCACCACTGCTACACTGTTCCCTCTCTAGAGAGAAAAGTCACTAGGATAGGCAGAAGCGTGCTCTTGCATGGCACCTGAGGCATACAGCACCACCAAAGGCAGTGCCATTTAGCTAAGGCACACACACACACGAAATAATCTCAAGGATTCGTGCTCAGTTCTTCCCATAAGATATCACAGAAACCTCCAGCTGCATTCTGTACAGCACAGACGTGCTGCAGAACGAAACCGATGGATCAAGCTGGATCAAATTAGCACATAATACCCTGAGAACAGCTGTCATTGCGATGGATACTGTACCTGCGATGGGAGATGGCTCCATACTCCCCAGCTAAAGCAGTCTGTGTGGCTGGAACGAGCTCTCGGTGCATATTGCGCAGGATGCCTTCACTTGAAGAGTCAGCCTGCAACAGCAACGTGCTGTCAGCTCCACAGGAATAATGACTGGCTGTGTAACTTCTCACTACAACTAGCATTCAATGTCTTGTCCTTATTGAATGGCTTAGACTGGAGAGGACCTTAAAGATCACCTGTTTCTAAGACATTATGTAGGCTGGGTGGTCCCTCACATCAGGTTGCTCTGTGTAACCTAACTCTGGGCATATCAAGACACACAAGGAGGATGTTAAGAGCTGACTCCTTACCGAGATGTTCCACATCATTTTGATAGCCAGGGGGAAGGCAGCTTGCTGTTGGCTTTTATCTGCCAGCTCCTTTTCAGACACAGGCAGAGCTGAGCTCTGTGTGCTCCCCTGGTGATGGAGGGATGAAGGAATAGTTGCTTCATAGACAGCAGCGTTGCAGCCCTTCCCAAGGGGCTGCCCGATGAGATAATCCTCCAGCTTAAAGCCCCGCCATCGCAAAGAGCTCAGCGGATCTTTCTGCACCTTGTTCTTCCCAACAAACACCGTCTGAAAGGAAGAACAAAGGAAAAGCGGAATGAGAAAAGCATTCAGTTTGTTCAAGACTATTCAAGACTATTCAGTTTATTGACAGGCTGAGGGAGTTGGGTTTGTTCAGCCTGGAGAAGAGAAGGTTGCGGGGTGACCTCATTGCAGCCTTTCAATACCTGAAGGGAACTTACTCCCAGGAGGGGAGTAAACTCTTCAAAAGGGCTGACAATAGCAGGACACAGGGAAATGGTTTTAAGTTAAAAGAGGGAAGATTTAGGTTGGATGTTAGGGGGTAGTTCTTCACTAGGAGAGTGGTGAGGCCCTGGAACAGGCTGCCCAGGGAGGTTGTGGATGCCCCGTCCTTGGAGGTGTTCAAGACCAGGTTGAATGGGGCCATGGGCAACCTGATCTATGGGGTCTCTATGGGGATCTATGGGGTCTCTATGGGGATCTATGGGGTCTCCTGGGCAACCTGATGTAATAAAGGTGTATGTTTGGTGGCCCTGCTAGACAGGGGGGTTGGAACTACATGATCCTTGAGGTCCCTTCCAACCCGGGTCATTCTGTGATTCTGTAAAGACTGCACAATAAAGGAAAGCTGGAGTGACTGGAAAGAGCAAAATGCCCTTTAATCAACCAGGAAAGCCCAAGTGACTGTTAAGTGCAAAATGGCCTTATTTTCAACCAGCCTAAAGCACGGGTTGGTACTGAATGGGCTCTGAGATCCCTTCCAACCCAATAATACAGCGATTCCACACACAAAGACAGACCGAAAGCCGCAGCCAGAGGCTGCCATTCAGGCTGTAACCATGGGGACAACAGAACCCCCCTAAGGCTGGAAAAGGCCACTAAGCTCATCACGTCCAACCCCTCCCCGTAGACCCACACCTGGATCCGGCCACACGCCGCCCTCGCTCTTCGTTGTTCCTCCAACGGCGGCTCCAACAGCGCCAGCCCCAACGCCAACGCCATACAAGGCCCGGCCCGGACCCTCCGCACCGCCATTGCCGCTAGGCCAGCCGGGCGTCTGAAGGAGAAGAAGCGGCCGAATGGAAGCCGGGAGAAGAGGGAAGATGGAGGAACGGCTGAGGGGACAGGAGGGGGGACGGGGATGGGGAGGGGGCGGCGGCCGGGCAGGAGGCGGTAGGCCCGGGATAACAGCGCCCGAAACAACATGGCGGCCACCGAGCGCCTCAGGAAGAGGCGGGAAGAAGGCGGAAGCGGAAGGGGCGGGGCTACGGGATGATTGACGTGTCTGTGATGAAGTGGGCGGGGCTACAAAGAAGGGGGCGTGGCTACGAGGAAGCGCGTAGTGCGCAATACGCATGCGCAAGATGAGGGCTTAAGGTGCTGCTGCAGGTTGCATTGGTGCAGCATGCATTGGTGCATGGAGTGCAGTGAGTGCATGGAGGGCATAGTGCACACAGCACTGAGCACGCAGGGCATGGTCCAACAGGGCACAGAGCACAGCATGCCTCGTTAAAGTAACACGTCATTAGGTTTTGTTCCATTGCTGTTTCATTGTCAAGGAATTGCTCTTTGTCCTCACGAAAGCAAGCAAAAATATAGAGAGAAAGGAGAAAAATAGGCTAAAAAAAGGAGCTGTGGCATCACATTGGCTGCACGGTGAACACAGTGCACAAATGGCTGCTGGATAATGCTGGGAACTGGAGCTGATATTGCTTTTTATCCCCTGTTTGGCTGCATTGGATCCAAGCAACACCCATGGAGCAAACTCCATTGTCCCCAATGGAGTCAATTGCATAGAGGGGGAGTGATCCAAGGTGCTGAAAGGGAAATGCAGGTGTGCAGTTCATGCCTTCTGCAGGTCCTCGGGGCCAAAGGAGAGTGGCAGGAGCTCCCGTAGTGTCTTCACAATGTAGGTGCCATCAGGTTTGGTCAGGTAGATGTCCCAGTCTGTGCCAAACTGCAAGGAGAAAAGCAGGAGAGAGGGTCAATAGGGAATCCATGCTGCAGCACCCACAGCTCAGCTCAACTGCTGGGCTCCCTTAGTTTGTTCAGCCCAGAGACGGAGGGGTGGCCCCAATCCATGGTGACCTGCAGCTCCTTGTGGCCCTCCATGCCCCCAGCATGGCAGGGGCTCCACTCACCTCTCTCATCACCTGTCTGCAGGCTCCGCATGGCGTGATGAAGTCTGACATGTTACTGCCAAAGCAAAAGAGCCACAGAAGGGTCAGTATCACTCCATCCCAAAAGCCAAAGGGAATCACACATAGAAACCCAAAGAGATTCCCCCAGACCCAAAGGGATTGCTCCAAAACCAAAGGTGGAACCACACTGGAAAAGAAAGGGATCACCCAAAACCCAATGAGATCACCCAGAACCTAAATAGGGCACCTCCCCAAAGGGTATTACCCAAAACCCAAAGGGGGCACCACCACAAAGCCCAAAGGGGATGCCCTAAAATCAAAGGGGGAATCACCCCCCAAACCAAAGAGATTGCCTCAGAATTAAAGGGGGAAGCATCCCAATAAGCAAAGGGATCACCCCAAACCCAAAGGGGGTACCTCCCCAAAGCCCAAAGGAATAGCCAATAATCCAAAGGGGGGAACACTCCAAAACCCAAAGGGATTCCCCAAAACCCAATGGGATTGCCCAAAACTCAAAGGGAGAACCACCCCATTGAACAAAGCGATCAGCCAAAACCCAAAGTGGGCAGCACCCCAAAAGGGAGCACTACGCCAAAACCCCAAAGAGATTGATCAAAACCCAAATGGGGCATCACCCTAAACCCCATAGAGTGATGTGGTGCCATGGGTGCCAATGGCCTCACCTGGCAATGGCCATGGCCTTGAAGCGTGTGTGCCCTTCGGAGATGGCTTTTAGGATGGCTGCACGCTCAGCACACATCCCAAGGCTGTAGCAGGCATTCTCTACGTTGCATCCTATAGGGAAGCACCAGCATCACTCACCACCCCATAAAGCAAAAGGGAAGCATTCCAAAAAGGAAAGGGATTGCCTAAAAAGCAAAGAGGGAAGCATGCCAAGAAGCAAAGGGATTGCATAAAAGTCAAAGCGGACACTGCCCCGTAAAGCAAAGGGAACACCCAAACAGTAAAGGGATTGCCCCAGAAGAAAAGAGGGAACCACCTCAAAACCTAAAGGATGAAACACTCCAAAAGCCAAAGGAATCACCCAATGCCCAAAGGGAGCACCACCCCAACACCCAAACAGACCAACCCAAAAGCAAAGAGGGGACCAACCCAAAAAGCAAAGGAGGAACCACCCCAGAAAGCAAAGAGGGAACCATCTGAAAACCTAAAGGTGCAACGCTCCAAAAACAAAAGGGATTGCTCAAAACCCAAAGGAAGAACCACCCAAAAACCCAAAGGCATTGCCTCAAAATCATAGGGGGGGCACCAAAACCCAAAGTGTTTGCCCCAAAATCACTGGGGGAACCACCCCAAAGCCCAAAGGAGGCACTAAAACCCCCCCAGAAAAACAAAAAAGAGATTATCAAAGCGAATGCCACCCTAAACCCCAAGGGAATCACTCCAAACCCAAAGGCTCCACCACCCCAAAACCCCACAGGGCTCAAGCCAAACCCAAAACAGCCAACACCCCAGAACCCATAGTGGGGGGCACCATCCCAAAGTGACCCCCCAGAACCCAAATAGACCATTACCCCACATCCCCAAGGCAATATCTCACCGGAGAAGATCTCCCCATTGGCGGTGAGCAACGCGGCACCCACAGGGAAGCGGCTGTAGGGGCAGTAGGCACAATCTTTGGCCTCACGACAACGACGAAGCAGCAGCTGTAGGCACTCACTGCCCTCCATGTCTGTACTGCCTGCCCCACACGATGACGCCGACGTGGTTAAATATTGCCCTGATTGCAACGCCCTGTAGGGATAACACCCCACGTGTGCGCTTGGGCATCATCCCCAGCCTGGAGTTATTGGGATCAGGGTGGTGGGGGTTGAGCAATTTTTCTCTGTGTTTTCCCTTTTTATGTGTGTGTCTGTGTGTTCTAAGCTGGAGTGTTTTCATACACAGCCTTGTTTTCCTTCCTCCCCAGCAGGAATTTGGTGCCAGGAACGTCCTGGGGGGAGCCACAGAGAGGTCAAAGGGAAGAAAACCATTGGGTTGCAAACAAGAAATAGCACATTTCCCTCTCATCCCTCCCTCCCAACCCTCCCCCGCTTCTCCTCCCTTAGTTTCTCATTGACAGCCAACACACAGCAGGGGAAGCGGATGGAAAGTCTTCCTGACGCTGCCTTCCCCTGCTGCTGCACAATCCTATTGCTGAGCACAGATAAGGACTGTTCTGCGCCATCCTAAGGGGTGGTCACGTCCCCCTTGTGTGGTTGAGAACCATTTCCCATCCCTGATATCCCCATACATGGGGCTAATAGGATGATCCCCTTCCTAGTTCACTCTGAAACCTAATGATGGCAATGGGAAAATAAAAAGGCTTTTCCATAGCCAAAATCACCCACACCCCTGTGCTATTTGTAGGACTCAAAGGAGGCACCACCCCAAAAAGCAAAGGGAGGACCACTTGAAAACCTTTAAGGGTGCAACACCACATAAACCAAAGGGATCGCCCAAAACACAAAGTGGGAACCAACCCAAAACCCAAAGGGATTGCCCAAAACATAAAGGAGGATCTAAGGAATCACCCAAACGCCAAAGGAAATACCACACCAGAACCTATAGGGGATACCACCTCAAAACCCAAAGGAATGACACCAAAATCAATGAAGGATCCACCCCAAAACCCAAAGGGATTGCCCCAAAATCAAAGGGGGAGCTACCCCCCAAAAAACAAAGGAATCACCCAAAACCCAAAGGGAGCACCACCCTAAACCACAAAGGAATCACCCAAACCCCAAAGAAAGTAACACCCCAAAACCCTAATGGGGCACAACACCAAAACCCAAAGCAATAGCTCAAAACCTAAAGGGACTAATACCTCAACAACAATCATTTGGGATCACCCAAAACCCAAAGAGATCGCCCCAAAACCACAGGGGACTCCACCCCAAATCCCTAAAGGAATAGCTTGAAACCCAGAGGGAGTAAAACCCCAAAAAGCAAAGGGATCGAGCAAAACTCACAGGAGGCAGCACCCCAAAACACAAAGGAATTGCTCCAAGCCTAAAGGGAGTGACACCTCAACACCCAAAGGGACTGCCCAAAAACCAAAGGGATCAAGAAAAACCCAAAGGTATCAATACTCCAAAAACCAAAGGAACTGCCCCCAAAATCAAAGGGAGAAATGCTGCAAAACAAAAGGGATCAATACTCCAAAAACCAAAGGAATTGCCCCCAAAATCCAAGGGGGAACTATCCCAAAACCCAAAGGGATCTCCCCAAAATCAAAGGGAGAATCACTCCAAAAACCAAAGGGATCTCCCCAAAATCAAAGGGGGTAGCACCCCAAAACCTAAAGGGATCTCCCCAAAATCAAAGGGAGAATCACCCTAAAATCCAAAGGGATCTCCCCAAACCTAAAGGGTGCTGCACTGCAAAATCCAAGGGGATCTCCCCAAAATCAAAGGGGAAACCACCCCAAAAACCAAATGGATCTTCCCAAACCCAAAGGGAGAATCACCCCAAAATCCAATGAAGAACCATCCCAAAATCCAAAGGGATCTCCCTGGAATCAAAGGGGAAACCACTACAAAAACCAAAGGGATCTCCCCAAGCCCAAAGAGGGCACCAAAATACAAGGGGGAACCATACCAAAACCAAAGGGGATCTCTCCAAAATCAAAGGGGAAACCACCCCAAAACCCAAAGGGATCTCCCCAAAATCCAAGGGAGAATCACCCCAAAAACCAAAGGGATCTCCCCAAAATCAAAGGGGAAACCACCCCAGAACCTAAAGGGATCTCCCCAAAATCCAAGGGAGAATCACTCTAAAACCCAAAGGGATCTCCCCAAGCCCAAAGGGGGATGTACCCCAAAATCCAAGGGGATCTTCCCAAAATCCAAGGGGGCAGCACCCCAAAATCCAAGGGGGAACCATCCCAAAAAACAAACAGATCACCCCAAAATCAAAGGCAGAATCACCCCAAAATCCAAAGTGATCTCCCCAAAATCCAAGGGGGAACCATCCCAAAAACTAAAGGGATCTCCCCAAACCCAAAGGGGGCTGCACCCCAAAAACCAAAGGGATCTCTCCAAAATCCAAGGCAGAATCACCCCAAAAACCCAAAGGGATCTCCCCAAAATCCAAGGGGGAACCATCCCAAAAACTAAAGGGATCTCCCCAAACCCAAAATGGGCAGCATCCCAAAACCCAAAGGGATCTCCCCAAAATCCAAGGCAGAATCACCCCAAAAACCAAAGGGATCTCCCCAAACCCATTATCAGCAGGGGCTGCATGGCTGAACGTCGTTATCTCTCTTTGGGCTCTGCACTCCGCAGGGGCAGCTCTTTCTCCCCGTAGCGGAGCAGCCTCATCTCCCTCCGGCAGCAGCAGCGCAGCAGCATCTCTCCGTGTGCGCCGATGCATTTCTCCCTCCTCTCCACGCTTTGGGGAGGTGGAGCAGCGCTCCGTTCTGCAGCAGCAGCAGCAGCAGCAGCAGCGTTGCATCCTCACCCAACGCATCCCGCTGGGGACCGACCCTTGGGAACGGGATACGGGGACCGACCCCTTGGGTCAGGATCGGGATCCGGCAGCGAGGTGATGCTGCCCTGGCGCCGCAGCAAGTTCGTGCTGGTGGAAAACGAGCGTAAGTGCAAAGGGAAAAGCTTGGGGCCAGGGTTGGGCTATGCCTCATTGCTGGCTGGTTTCATACGCTCCTGCCCCGATTTATTGCCCGAATGCCCCTTGGAGAGGTTGGGTGCTGTGTTTGGAGGCCGGAGGCAGAAAGTGGAGCTGAACAAGGAGGATCCCACCTACACCGTGCGCTACCTGGGTAACGCCGTCACGCTGCACGCCAAAGGAGAGGGATGCACGGAGGAGGCGGTGGGCAAAATATGGGCCAAAAGCGACGCGGGAGCCGGTGGGGCCAAAATGAAGCTGACCTTAGGGCCGCATGGCATCCGTATGGCACCGGGTGAGAAGGGTGCCCGGAGGTCAGGCCACGCTTACCTGCTGCACCGCATCACCTACTGCACAGCCGACCGCCGGCACCCCAAGGTGTTTGCTTGGGTTTACCGGCACCAGGTGAAGAACAAAGCCGTGGTGCTACGCTGTCATGCCGTCCTCGTCCCCAAAGCCGCCACCGCGCGCGCCATGGCCCTGCTCCTCTTCCAGACCTCCGCTTCAGCCTTCGATGAATTCAAGAGGCTCAAAAGGCAGAACGACGGCCGGCGCCTCCAGCAGCAGCTCCTGGGTGAAGCCATCGTCCCCTTGGTGCCCCTTCGCAGGCTGCTCAATGCCAAGTGTCCCTACCGCCCGCCGGCTGAGCGCGCCCGCTGTGCCCCACGGCTCAGCTCCATCCTGGAGGAGGACGAGGAGGAGACGGGGGGCACGTGGGGGGACGGGGGTCCCACCGTGGTCTCTTTGGCCAGTGAGATGCGGGGGTGCAGCTTGCGTGGCCCAAGGGCCCCCATATGCTGAGCATTCATCTACTGCTTTGGCCATACCGGGTGCACTCGGGACACAGCTGGACTATAGGGCTACGTCCCTTTGCTCTTAAAGGGGGGGATGCAGCTGGATCCCCCCATCCCTCTCCTGGAAATAAACCCAATGTGTGTTTTTTGCCTGTGACAGCACCTGTCTCTCGCCAGCCTGGAAGACTCACGATGGTTTGTTGCTTTTCTGTTCTGTATTTACCCATTTTTTGCACTTCTCGGGGTAAAATATCCACCCCACGGTGGGGGGGGAGGGAGGGGAGAGGGGTTTCTGCACCTTCCATGCCATTCTACATGGTGTGATGCTCATGTTGCCATGGCAATGGTGGGGTTTAAATAGAGCAGGCCCACGCTTTGGGTTGGGGGGGGAGGCTGCAATGTGGATCCCAGGCCTGAAACTGGGGGGAAAATACAGCCCAGAGAACCTAAATCAGTGGAGTTTTACACAAAAATGGTTTCTTTTCACCCAGTTCCTGCTCTATCTGCCTTGACAGGAGCAGCAATGAGGGGGGCACAGTGGAAGGAGCTGAATAAGTGGGGTGGTGGGAGGGGGAACACGGGGCGCTGCTGCCCCATGGACTGAGGAAGGGGATGCACCAGTGGGATGGGGTTTGTGTGAGCTCCCCCCACATACAGCAGCCAAGGAGGGGGTGGGCTGTGGTCCTGATTCCCTCTGAGCTTTGGGGGCTGCCCCCACACTCTGTGGGCTCTATAGAGCTCTATGGGACTGTGGTTTGAGATAACTGGCCCCCGAAAGCACTATGGGGCCAAGATTTGGGCTAACACCCCTATAAATAAACCTATGGAGGGTTATATCTGAGATATAACCAGCATCCTGGGGTGAAAGACTGGGATTTGGGTTAAACATCCTCTGAAAGCCCTTTAAGGCTGAGATATAGGCCAACCCCACACAAAAGGTCCTATAGGGCTGGGATTTAGCTTATCCACCTCCAAAATCCTTGGGGTGAGAGGATGGGATTTAGGCTAAATCCACCCCAAAGGCCCAATGGGGGTGGGATATGGGCTATCCTGCCCTAAAATCTTGCGGTAAAAGGCTGGGATTTGAATTAAACCCACCCCAAAGGCCCTATAGGGTTTGGCGGGGCTGTATTGGGGGGCTCTACCAGGAAACCTTACAGCCATAACTCGGAGGACCGCACACTCTATGGTAACGGAGTTGTTTCCAGAGCGCCGCTCGCTTGACGTCATCACTCAGCGCCGCTCGGTTGCCTCGGTAATGGAGGAGATGGAAGGAAGCGGGCGGCCTTCGGCCTTGCAGGCCGCGCTGTTGGCGGCCGGTACGGGGCTGACAGCGCTGCTTTACTCGGTGTACCGGCAGCAGACCCGGCTCTCCCGAGGCCTACAGGTGGGTACGGGTGCTCCTGGGCCGGGATGCGGGCTGCTGAAGGCCGTAATGGCTGCTTCGGGCCTAGGCCGCGGCCTAGTCCTGAGCCTCGGCCTAGTGGTTGATCCTCGGCTCCTTATGTCCCATAGGGAGCCCGGAGGCTGCGGTTGGACGGGGAGCTGCGGGCCGTGCTGCTGGAGGCACCAGGCCGCTGTGTGCCTTATGCTGTCATTGAAGGTATTGGTATAGCTAAAGGCCGGGTCTCTTTCCACATCTCCCCTTTGGCTTAAGGGTTTTTGCCCTAAAATCTGCTTTCTTGCACCAGAAATGGGGTAGCACTGCCCTGTAGTGCAGGCTCCTCCTTCACAGACACACACCCAGGGAAGGGGATGGGCTGTGATTCCTTCCAAATGAAAGGGGGAAAACTCCAGCCCTAATAGAAGGCTCTGAGGTATGGGATAGGGTTAATTCCTTCCATATGCAATGCAGGTTGGGGTTTGGGCTGGCATCCCTATGGAGCTTAAATATAGCCTGATTCCTGCAAAACTATGGGGTGAAAGGCTGGGGTTTGGGCTGAATGTACCCCAAAGGTCGTGCAGGGATTGATCCCTTCATAAAGCTACCACAGGGCTGGAATTTAGCCCATCCCCTTCCAGAATCCTTGGGGGTGGGATTATGGAATTTAGGCTAAACCCACCCCAAAGGCCCAGGGTTAATCTGGTCCCCAAAATGCCCCAACGAGGCCGGCATTTGAGCTACTTCCCCACCAAAAAAACGCCCAGTGAAGGTGGTATTTGGGCTATTTCTCCTCCCCAAAAAAGTGCAGTGGGGGCTGAGATTTGAGCTAAGACCTCCACCACCTCCACAAGACACATTTGGGCTGGGATTTAACCTGTCCCCATCCAAAATCATGGGAGTGAAAGACTAGAACTTGAGCTAAACGTATCCCAGAGCCCTGTGGGGCTGAGTTCTGGGCCTGTACCTCCCTCCCCTTAAAAAATAAAGCACTTTGGGGCTGGAATTTGAGCTAATCTTCCCCCACAACAATAAAAGAGACTTGGAGCACAACTCAACCACTCCACGTGTTCCAGGTGTGGTACGTTCTGTCAGGGACACCCTGAGCAGCCAGTTTGTGGACAACTGCAAGGGCGTCGTGCAGAGGCTGACACTGCAGGAGCACAAGATGGTGTGGAACCGAACGACCCACCTCTGGTACGTACCTATATAGAACCATAGGACATCCCAAGTTGGAAGAGACCCATAAGGACCTGAAATCAGAACCTTAAGCCTTAGAGCAATGTCTCAACACTCCTTGAGCTCTGGAGGTTCAGGGTTGTACCCTCCACCCCACACATATGGCAGCTGGAGACCACCCCAAGCAGCCAAATGGAGCATCCCTGCACTGCACTGAGCAGCCTAATAAAGCAGAGAATGGGAAGCTTGATGGTGTTGTGGAGTCATCGTGGCTGTGGAGGTGATGAGGATTAGATGGATTTAGCTGCCCCTGAGCTCTTTGCCTTGTGACAGCACCAGGTTTTGCATGGGGGGCACAGGCAGAGTGATAAATGTTGCTGTGTTGAAAGCTGTGGTGTTTCCCTGCTACCTGGCTTAGGTTGGAGGGAACCTTAAAGATTATCAAACTCAAGATTATATCAGCTTGGAGGCTACCTTAAAGATTATCAACCCATGCCATGGGGTTGGATCACCCAACCCAGCCTGGATTGCCAGCGTGAAAGCACTAAAGCTTTCTTTATCCCCAGGAATGACTATGAGAAGATCATCCACCAGAGAACCAACACCACAGCTTTCGACTTGGCCCCATTGGAAGACAGCACCGGGGTTGCCGTGAGGGTGATGAAACCACTGGAGGCTGCTGAGCTCAGCCTAGAGACAGTGCATGAGAAGTTCCATCCCTCAGTGCAATCCTTCCCTGATGTCATCGGCCACTACATCAGCGGGGAGCGCCCCAAAGGCATTCAGGAAACAGAGCAGATGCTGAAGGTGGGAGCTGCACTGACTGGTGTCGGAGAGCTGGTGCTGGACAACAACACCATCAAGCTGCAGCCACCCAAGCAAGGTCTGCGTTACTACCTGACCAGCTCCGATTTCGATGCTTTGCTGAGAAAACAGGAATCAAACGCCAAGCTTTGGAAGATCCTGACCATCCTTTTTGGTTTTGCTACGTGTGCTGTTCTCTTTTTCCTCTTAAGGAAACAGTATCGCTACCACCGGGAGAGGCAGCACCTCAAACAGATGCAAGAGGAATTCAGGCAAGCTCAGGAGCGGCTGATGCGTGAAGTGAGCACCGAGGGTGGAGAGACACTAAAAAATGCCTGTGTCATCTGCCTGAGCAACGCCAAATCCTGCGTCTTCCTGGAGTGTGGCCACGTCTGCTCCTGCACTGAGTGCTACCGAGCCCTCCCAGAGCCCAAAAGGTGCCCCATCTGCAGACAGGCCATCAGCAGGGTGGTTCCCTTGTACAATAGTTAAAGCGTTGCATCTCAAGGGGGTGTTTTATGGAGAGCTCCCTCTCTCTGAGGGTCCGTCTGCGTCCTGCCCTTCTTGCTGCTGGGTGTTGGATGGCTGGGGGTGGAATCTTGGACTGGGGAAGGGGGAGGGAGCTGAGGAATGATTGGAAATGATTGCAGGTGCTCAGGGCTGGAGTGGTGCTCCTGGGGACAAAATCAGCTTGTTTCTGCGATACCCTGGTGATTAAATACCCCTTCTGTTATGAGACATGAGGAGACCTGCGGGGTGGGAGCTGGGGGTCAGGAGAGCTTCTGCTGTTGTGATAAATGATGAACACGAGGAGCAGCGTTTCCATCATCCCCTCCTGCCAGCACTACCCCAGGGCTGAGCTTTGGCCACTTGTGATTGTGTCACACCAGAACGTGATCATGGCGCCGTGGCAGAGCTCCGCTTGATTCCGCAGCAGGGTTTGGGTCGGGGTACGGCACAGGATGTAATAAAACCCTTTGAAAAAGCTCGTTTGTCCCGGTTCATTCCATCCCTGCAGCCCTGAGGGCGCTGCGCTGCCTTCCTCTCCTCCCTCTGCATTATGCGAGCTGTACGAAGCTCCATCCATCCCAGGTGGGGCCGGGCGTTCTCCCTTTTCTATCGGAGGATCTTGAGGTTGGAGCAGGGTGCGGAATAACCCCGTAGGCAGAGCTTGAAGGGCCGCATCCAGCCGGGCTGCAGGTGGCGATGCGCTCCCGCTGCGGAATAAAAGGCAGAAATAACAAACATCCGCAGCGACGGCGGCTCGTCTCCTTCCCTTCTCCCTCTGCCGTAAATCCATCACCCCGGCTGAGCCCAGGCTCTTCCCCCCGTCACCACAGGAGGGGATTCATTCCTTACCCCTTGCAGTGCCAAAAAACCGGTTTTTCCACCCAAACCCCGTGCGGGTCTTGCGATGGGGGCTGCAGGGAACGCAGCCATCCCCGCAGCGCCCAAAATAAGCTCCTGGGGGCTGCGCTGCCCCCGCTGCCTTTTAGCTCCTGTTCCCCAGCTTCCCCCGCGGGATGCGGGAGCAGACGCAGCGTTATGCAAGGAGCTGATAGCGGGACTGCGGCTGCATCCCCAGCCCCAAAAACACAGGAGCCCCGGCATTCAGCTGCCCCAAAATGGGCTGTTCTGCCCCACAATGGGCTGTTCTGACCCCAAAACGGGCTGTTCTGCCCCACAATGGGCTGTTCTGCCCCACAATGGGCTGTTCTGCCCCACAATGGGCTGTTCTGACCCCAAAATGGGCTGTTCTGCCCCACAATGGGCTGTTCTGCCCCACAATGGGCTGTTCTGACCCCAAAATGGGCTGTTCTGACCCCACAATGAGCTGTTCTGCCCCTAAATGAGCTGGGGTCCCTGTTGGCTGCCAGCTGCTGTCCCTATTGTCGCCCTCCCCCCAATGGGGACGTGGCACAGGGAGACTGTATGGGGACATGGCATGTGGATGTGGCACAGGGGTGTGGTGTAGGGACACAGTGCAGGGGGACAGCATGGGGACGTGGCATGGGGACATTACACAGTGATACGATACTGGGATGTGACCTGGGGGCATGGCAAGGGGACACAGTGCAGGGCACAGGGATGTGGCATGGGGACGTGGCATACAGACAGTACAGGGACATGGCATGGGGATGCGGTATGGGGATGGGGCACAGGGATCCAGCACGGGGACATGGCATAGGGAAAACACTTAGGGACATGGCATGGGGACCCAGCACGGGGAGGTGGTATGGGGACATGGCACGGGGACGCGGCACGGGGAGATGCCGTGCAGACACGTCATGGGGACACGACACAGGGACACAAATGGGGCCACGCACGGGGACAGCCGCGCTCCCACGGGCAGCGCCGGGCTCCCCCCTGAGACGCTCCGGGCTCCCTGGGTCGGTTCCGGGGCACCACCCCCTCCCGGCTCGGGGGATCCCCGCACCCTCAGGGAGGGGTTGAAGGGTTGGGGGGGGGCTGGGGGGGGTCCGGCCCATCCCGGGGGCGTTCCCGAGCCGCCCCGCCCCGCTCCCGCCCCCCGCTCCTCTATCGCCGCCGCCACCGATTCCGCCGCCGCGGAACCGCCGGAGCCGCGGGCAGCGCCGGGCGGGCAGCGCCGGGATGTGACGGGGCGGCCGCCCCGCTCCGCCGAGCCGCAGCCCCAGGGGGGCTCGGGACCCCCCGCGGCCCGGGAGGCTGTCGGGGGGGGGGGGCGGCGCCGGGCCCCCCTCTGCCACCGCCGCCACCGCCGCCCCGGCCATGGCGGAGGGGCCGCCGTACGGCGGGGGGCAGCTGGCGGGGGGCGCGGCGGGGGGCGAGCTGCCCTTCCCCGTGCCCCTCCGCCACGGCCCCGACGCGCTGCTGGCGGCCGGGCAGGGCAAGCGGCCCCCCAAGCTGGGGCAGATCGGGCGCAGCAAGAGAGGTGGGTGAGCGGGGACGGTGATGGGGGCACCCCGGGGACAGCCTGGGGTGGGGGGAGCGGGTCAGCGGCAGCCCGGGAATGCGGCTTATTCCGTAGCGGGGACCCCGGGGGTGTTAGTCCTGCTCGTCACTATTGGGCGGGAGGAGAGGAGGGGGCTCACCTTGCACCGCTGGGATGCAGCACATCCCGCACCCTGGGGCTCTCCCCGAAGTACCGGGGCTGAGCATCCCCTGGGGGACGCGATACGATCAGTCCCAGCCCAGGGACGTGCCCTGAGGTGCTCACCTTGCTCCGGGCATCCTCGGGGACTCTGAGCATCCCCCGTCCCTCCCCGGATACCGGCATCCCACCACCCCAATCCATCCTCGGGTACCGGGTTCTGCCACGCCGCGTTGACGGCCGTCCTTTTGTTTTCCCGTTTCCCTCCGTCCTTCCAGTGGTTATCGAAGACGATAGGATCGACGACGTGCTACAAAACCTCACCGAAAAGGCCCCTCCCGGCGTGTAAATGTCCCCCCCTCGGGAGGGATTTTCTGCTCTCTGAGGTTATCGGCCAAAATCCCAGCGGCGCCGGCGTGAGGACGAGCGGCTCAGAATCCCCCCAATCCACTGCAAAATTAACACCGACAAAGAACAAAAAAAAATCAAGAACAAAAACATCATCTTCATCATCCCCCCCCACCCCCCCTTCCAACCCACTCCTAAATGCCCCCCGATGCTGTTCAGCCGTGGGGCCGCCCCATGGGGGTCCCGACCCCCTATTTTCAGGCGGTGGAACCCAAGCAAAGGTTCCCTTCCCGGCTCTCCGTTCCTTTTGGTTTTTCATTTGATGTCTTTGGATGTTGGCGAATGCTATAAAACCTATAGATCTCCCCGTTTCGTTTTGAGGTTGACAAAGGGGTTGGGGTGGGGGTGGGGGGGAAAGAAACTTTTATAAAGGGATGGGGTTTGTTTGATGGGGGGTTGGGGGGTGAATGGGGTTTTTAATTGACTGGCGCTTGCACAAGGGAGCGATGGGAGGATGTCTATGGGGTGGCAGCTTTCCTTACAGCCGTGCAGTGTGGTGTGGGTGACCTTCGTTTGGTTCCTTTCTCTTCTCTCGTGGCATTTCCCTTCTCTCTCACAGACCGTCTGTAAGGAAACCGGATTCTCAAACTGCTGTCATCCCGAGTGCCAAAACGCGGGGCTCCGTCGGGCTCTTGTGGGGTCTTTTTTCTTTCTCCTTCTCTTTTTAATTCTTCATTTTTAACTATTTCGCATGAGATGCAAAAAAAAAAAAATATATCTATATAAGAAAAAAAAAAGGGAAAAAAAATAAGATATATATATATATTCCCCTCTTGTGATGAGGGTGATTTTTGTTGTATGTTCGCGGCTCGGAATGATGGAGCGCGGCCGGGTGTCCTCTCCTCCTTTATGGGAATATCGTGTCTGGTGCACTGTCCTCCACACACAGGGCTATTTCTGCAATGATGTACCAATAAAAAAAGGGAAAATGAGACAAAAGGAGGAGTGATTTGCTGAGTAATTAATGGGTGTTAATAGTCAGCGGGGATGGGGGGTCGTTGGGGTGTTCGATGGGAGAACGCCTACAGGGTGGGGATGCGGTGATTGATTCAGCATGAGTGGATGGGATCATAAAGGGTGGGGGGACCCCAAAAGGTTGGAGGAACTCAATAGACCCCCAAACTGAGGACCCCAATAGTCTCCTCTTGGTTATGGTGGAGGAACACCCAAAAGGTTGGAGGACCTCAATAGACCCCCAAACTGGGGACCCCAGCAGTCCCTTTGGCTATGAGTGGAGAGACCCCAAAATGTTGGAGGATCCCAATTGTCCCACAAATTAGGAATCCCAATAGTCTTCTTGGCTATGGGTGGAGGGATCCCAAAAGGTTGGAGGATGCCAGTTATTCTCTAAATGGTCGGGGACCCCAATAGTCCTTTTGGTGATGGAGGAGGGATCCCACAAATTGGGGACCCCAGTAATCCCCTTGGTTATGGTGGATGGACCTCAGAAGGTTGGAAGATCTCAATAGTCCCCAAATGGTTGGGGACCCCGATTGTTCACATGGCTATGGGGTCATCTTGCCCTACAGATTCCAGGAGGTCCCCAAAGCAGTGCTGTGACTGCACCCGGATTCATAATTTGGGGGTTCTATTGGCCTCAATATTCACCTTTTTGGGGTTGGGATCAGGGCTGCCACTGGGATCGCCTTTGTCCCCATTGGGGCTGAACCATGCAGGGCAGCTCCTCCATTCATTGCTTATTACTTCTTCCAGCCCACGCAGCTTCCTACAGGTGCAGATCAGATGGGAAGATCAGATGAGACTTTCCCTTACAAAGAAAGACTCTCCTTTTAATTATTATTATTATTATTTAACCTGTCCACACTTCTTTTCCCATGGGTTCAGCCAAGGTTGCATCTGGGATGGGCTCAGCACCATAGGAAACCCTACAGAAGGAAACCCATAGGAAACCCTACACCACAGGAAACATTACATGGTGACAGATGGCACCTGCTTGGGTAGATTTACCAAAAAAACCCTCATTTTGCATGAAAATGGGGTCTGTCCTCACTGACTGCTGGATACATCTTCCCCTTTTCTTCCCCCATACCCAAATCCCCCAAAGCCAGCAGGAACTGGGAGGAAGCAGAACCCAGAGCCGAGCACAGAGCGATCCTGTGCGCCGCTGCCATGCATCTTTCATGTGCCATAAATAAGTAATGGGGCGGGAGGCAGCGGGGCCAGGAAAGGGGGGAGAGCAATGCTGGGGGAGTGAGCACGGTGCCAAACCCCGCAGCGCTCATAGGAGGATGATCCCATGCCTGGGTGGGCGCTTCCATCCCATTCCCCTGTGGGATTTGGGGCTGTGGGCTCTGAGACCTCCCATCCCTGTATATGGGGCAGGGATTCAACACCTGCAATGGGAAAAGGAGAAGGATCCCATGGGGAATGGCCATGCGAGTGGGGATGCCCCATCCTTGGGGTCTTTGCGCAGCTCCTTATGGGTTTCACCCATCCCTCAAGCAGCTGGTGGATGGGAAAAGCCATTTCTAACCTCAAAACAAAACCTCTGGGCAGCTCTACACCTCCCCCTGCATAAAATAAAAGGGGAGAAACAGAGACATGGCTGCTGCAGGGCAATACTACAACACAAGTGCTGGCCCTCAAAGAGCCCCGCTTTGCAAAGCCTATAGAAAGCATGGACACTCACGGCACCACCCGAAATAAATCCTCATCCCCCAGCAGAAGTAGGGCACAGAAAGTAGGGCAGCAGCTCCCTGCAAAATCTTTTATTTATCACCCGGGGAGCAGCAGTGCAGGGCATGGCCGTGAGAACAGCGGGGTCCTGGGGGTGGGATGGGGCCGTTCTGCCCCCAAATGGTGCCGCTTTGGGGGTGGAAATGGGGTCGGGTTGTTGGCTGGGTTGTGCTGCTGCGGGGAGTGATCGCTTTAAGGAAGACTAAGGGGGCAAAGTTAATGGAGGGATTGGGGAAATCAGTGGGAAAAACACAGAATTGGTCGTTCCAATTGCATTGAACCCTTCCCATGCAGGAACTGGAAGAACCCAATGGCTGACCTGTGGGATTCTGCCCACCCCTACTATGCTGTGGGCCATGGGGCCATGTCCATCTCCACATCCCCATGCAGAGATCTGAGGGGCTTTATCCCTCTTCTATCCTCAGCATCATGGGGCTTTTAGGGGCTGTTCCCAACTGCTTTGCGTTCTCCTTTAGAGGGGTAACATCTGCATGGAACCAAAGCGTTGGGTTGGGTTTTCCTTCCAGGGAGGAGGATTTGGGTTCTTCATTCTGGGGGAAAATAGGAAGAGAAGCCCCAAAGTGCCCCATGAAACACATCCCCACAATGCTGTGAGGGGAAATATCTCACCACCAGCAGGAAAATGAGAGCTTCCCACCCTGGATTTGAGAATTAACCTACCTGTAGGATCCAGGTGCAGTGGGAACACAATAGGACATGGAAGCATCCCATATAACCCACCCCAGATCCCTCCTGTGCTCTGCCCCAGGCTTTTCATTTTCCTTTAGCTTAGAGTTAGAATTCCTCCACTCCTGCCGACAGCTGTTCCCGCTAATGAGGACGAAGCAAAACATCAGACATCTTAATTCATACATTGCTCGAGGTGTCGAACTGTTGCCTTACAATCACACGTGGGAGGTACCGCACCAAAAACAAAAAGACCATCATTTTTCACCAAGGGACCCGAATGCAGCACCAAAACCACGATCAGCTCCAACCTGTGGCTCCATAGTTGGAGATATGGGGGGAGGGTTTCTTATTCTGGGGGGTGGACACACATACAGCCCCACATTTGTGGGTTCAGGGCCATCTAACTCACCCCATCTGAGCAGCGCTGATGAGTTCTGGGGTGGGAGATGGTTTTGCCCCTCCCAATGGGTTGAAGCACCAGCTCCCAATTGGGGGGATGACAAAACAAAGCAGAAACAACCAACACACAGGTGAAATTTAGAAAGAAAGAAAGAAATAGAAGCCCAACATGTCATGCAACACCTTAAATACCAGGCAGTGAGTCACGGTGCTGGGGGGATCCAGGCTCTGATCCAGCATGGTGGGCACTGCATGACTCTACACTGCATCCCTGTGTCCCTCAATGGGCACTGAGGACCTCATGTCAGTGTGAGCCTGTGAATATCACCATGCTGTGGGGAAGGAGATGACCCTCAGCCCCAAATCTAAGGACAAACGGCCCTATATTTAGGGACCAATGGCCCCAAATGTAGGGACGTGGTTAGTGGGCATGGCGGTGATGGGTCGATAGTTGGACTTGGTGACCTTAGAGCTCTTTTCCAACCTTAATGATCCCACAAACCAACCCAAGGGATGGGGACCAGAGATGGCAGCCCAGATCCTGCACAGGTACACGGGGAAAAACAAACCCAACCCCCCCAAAATACAATTCCTAATGGATCTGAAGCTCCCTCCAAGATCCACCCTTTGGAAAGGGTTAATCCAAAACACAGCCGCAAATCCCCCAATGCAACAGGTTAGGGAGGAAGGAGAAGCTCACAGAGCTCCAGCTTGGCTTTTTTTGCTCATCTGCACTGCAATCCCACTGCATTCAGGAGGTTTAATGACTCAAACAATTAACGGGACCTCCCCAGAGGTGCACAGCCCGAATCCTAACCCAGGGATTAGAAATAAACAGGAAGGGTTACAGCACTATAAACACGAGCCCCCTAATATAACAAATCCCAATGAACCTGCAAACCTCAGAACAGACCCCACAGCAGCTGGAAAGGGGTGTGGGGAACCTTTATACCACCTGCATCAAATCCAACACACAGCTGTCCCTGATGTCCCCACCACTGTAAGCATAGGAAAAACACCCATAGGAATAGCATTAGGAATACGTGTCTGACCCAGGGGAGCACTTTGAAGCCCACGACCCCTATGGGGCACCCCATCCCCCTTCCCCATTGCCCCTTTTCTCCCGTGGGTCGAGGCGTCGGCGGACTCAGCTATTTTCAGGCCGTCAGCGCCCACTGACAGCCCCACACGGCACAAACACAGCACAGGGTGCATATGGCTCTTTATATATATAGGATGCACGCGGGGACGCGGCTCTGCCAGGCGGTTCCCCAGCTCTCCGCTCCCAAAACCTCTAAGTTTGGGTTCAAAGTGCATCCCATACCCATAGGGGTCCCATGTTCAGGGTCTCTGGATCCCATATTTCAATGACCCAATGGGCAGAACCCCTCGGAACCACCGTCTTGTTCTCAGTTGCTGGGATTTGAAGGTACAGCCAAGAAAAAGCAACTGATTGTGTAACGTTTGGCTCCAAAAGCTCCTTAGACAGTCGCATCTTTCTATTGGATTTCCCTTGCCCCGCGCCACTGATTGCTGCAGTATTTATGTATAAATAGAAGCTGTCTTCCCGTAATCTGCTCGTTTCTCCTCATTAACTCAGGGCTGAGCTCAGGCTCTGGTTTTGGGGATGCTGGGACCCAGTGGTGCTCAATGGACCCAAATCCATCCATTTTCCCCCCAGACTGAGGTCAGTTTTTAAGCTGTTCTCTTTGGGTTTCCAAGAGACCAACACAACGGAACTCATTCAGGGCACCTGGTGCCCTTCTACCCCTCACAACCAGATGGGTCCAGAGCAGAGGAGAAGAAATCCCCCAAGCCCCCCAAATTCCCATTCCCAAGACCCACATGTTCCCTCACCCCTTGGGGTGACAATTCCTTCCCATCCCCTTCCTCCATCCTCGCAGAGCTTCTCCCTCATTTAGGGAACATCTCGATTTGCTAATTATTTTTAATCATTATTACTCATCTCTCCTTTCCTCCCCCCCAACACTCGGTCCCGGCTCCGTCAATCACGCTAATAGCTGTTTACAACCTATCATCAACTCTTGCATAACATCCACATGACTGAGCTCGGATGCCTCCGACACCCAGAGCTGCCCCGGGCTCTATTTTAGGAGCTCTGAGCCCACGGCACCGAGCGGCCACATCCCTCCTGAGAAGCATCCCTCGATGGGGATGGTGTTGGTGGGTTTCATAACCCGCCCATACGCCGCTGATGAGCCCCATCTATGGAGAACACGAGGTTTCAGGTCTGGCCCTGGGTAGGTCTGCAGTTTGGTGCCAGGGATGCCCCATTTGGGTTGGTTCTCACCCCAAAATCCCAACATCCAGCTCAGCTGCCCCCTGGAAAGGGGGGAAGCCACTCTCTCCCCACGCAGCACGGAGGGCTCATTTATTAAGCTCCAGCTGATGACTGTATTCAAACTCATTTCTGCTAATGAGGCACTCACGGTCACTCTGGCAACAGCATCCCAGCAGCCACGCTCCATCCAGTCCCCAGAAGAACCCAGTGAGAGCCATGGGGACCTGTCCCCACACCAGGCAGACCCCACAGCCCTCATCAGCAGCTCAATTAGGCAGCTGGAGGTGGCTAATGAGTCCAGGAAACAGCAGGCAGGCACGGCACTTGACTGGCACGCAGTAGGGTGAGAGGATGGGAATAAATGAGTGTTTGCCATCCGTGTGGCTCAGCCAAGGGAGCAGCCGTGGGGCAGAGAGAAAAAGAAAGGGATGGCAGTGGGGAAACACCTGCGAGAAGGCACTCATATAACTGCTCCTAAAACCCCACACCATCAGTTCTCCACACACCATGGAAGCTCCAGGCGCATCTCCATCCCCTCTGAGCCAAAATGAGGAAGTTAAAAGGTGGGTTTTTTTTGGTTCTTCTTCTGTTTTTTCTCCCCATTTTGCACAGCCCGCACCACGCTGCAGACAGGTGGGGTGACCCCAAAACAAGGCGGGCTCTGATTTACCCAGACAACACAGCAGTGCCAATGATCCCATCACAAAGACCTCACAGGGTGACACTGATGCTCACGAACCCCTGACTGCACACACATACACACACAGCACAGAAACCTGAAGCACAATGAGGGAGGAAAAGGCAACGTGACATGCCCACATCCCTGGAGCATTCCAGGTGGGATCTTTAGGGTGCTTCAGGCTGGGAAATGTCCCCTTGCAGCCTAATCTCTGCTCCCCACAGCTCTACAAGGAGCAACACGGACAATACATTAGCTGACAGCACAACATCAGAGCACTGCACACAGGGGATGCAGCATTTTGGCAGGGAGTTCAACTCCCCAGCTGTTTTGGCACAGGGTGTCTCTATTTGGTCCCTGGGGAGCTGCTCTCCCTGCCCACCCGCTCTGCCATGGAGCCCCTAAGGCATGCTGCCATCTGAAGGAGTTCTGCATGGGCTCCTAGAAAGGCAGCCTGGGGCTACAGAGCTCAGCACCTTCCCGATTTACGGTCCCCATAATTGCAACTGGGGCAGTTCATGGGGCTCAAGGCAAGGCAGCATCCTCCCAGCACCTTGGTCCATCACAGCAGATCTCCCTTATGAAATGCTGAGGGATGCCCAATTCTGCTACAAGATAGCTGAGATAGGAGTAGCTGAGGATGTGGGGACACATGGATTTTTGGGGTGAGGGAGAAGAACACAGAGTCCTGGCAGCAATAAAGGGGTAAGAGCTGTGTTTGGCCCACACAGACCCTGTCCTGCTGCCCCATCTCACACACTGCTGGGGTTGTAGCACAGCAGGTTGAACTCCAGGTTCTCATCCCAATGCCTGAGCAAGACAAAGAGCTGCTGGGCTGCAGATTTCACAGCAGCCAGGCTGCAGCCCTGTGGGAAGTCCTGCTCACCCAACCACAAGCTGGCCTTGGCAGCCACCAGCTCCCACTCGGTGAAGTGGGATGCTGAGCTGTGCTCCAACCAGGCCAGTGCTACAGCTGTGGCCCACAGCATCCCCTCGGGCTCTGTCTGCTTCTGCAGCTCGATATCCAGCAGCAGCGTTTGGATATCAGTGCTGTCTGCCTCGGAGATGCTGGCATCCCACTGCTCAGCTGGGGAGCGACGGATGGTGATGGAAGGAGGGGAGAGCTCACTCCCAGCTCTCAGAGCTTTGGAGATGCTCTCCATGGCACCACCACTATCCCATGCAGAGCTGCTGTTGGGGACCAGGCTGCTCGTGGGGTTTCCGCGCTGCTCTGGCTTCTTGGTGCTGGAGGAGCTGGAGGGGCTGAGTGCCAAGCGGTGGCAGGAGAAGGGTGAAGTCCAGCGGAGCTTCTCCATGGGGATGCTGACTGCCTCACAGAACGCACTGTTCATGAGGAAGGCACCGCAGGCCAGCTGCAGGGAGACCTGCAAGGAGCAGCAAGAAGCTCTGAATACCAACCACATGCACCCTGTGTGTGGAAAGAGGAGATTCCCATCCTCAAATGGACCTCCTGACACAGTGCTGTATGGTCCAGGGGTCCCCTGCCCAAGGCTAAGCTGCTCACCAATGGAAGGTAATCGGTGCTTTCACTGTCTCTATCAGAGCTGGTTTCGCTCACTCTGCTTGGAGATTTGCTCATGAAACCTTTGGCAGCCCGAGTCAGCAGCCTGGTCTTCTGGAGGGTCAGCCTGCAGGGGGATGGGATGGTCCCCTCCTGATGCCCAGCTCCCCATCCCATCCAACCACCCCAATCCTCAGCCACCAGAGTGACGGTCACTGCTCTGTGTCAGACACATGAGACCTGCAGGTGGCACAGGAAGGTGGGGTGCATTCATACCTTGCAGCAAAGATGCTCTCGATGGATTTTGGGGAACGTGCAGAAGAAGCAGCCGGGTTCTGGGATGGCACTGGGAAGAAACACAAAGAGAATGAGACAGGAGAGTGACTGATGGAGCAACAGGGAGAGAAACACACTGTGATGGGGAGGGATCTGCTGCGTCTGCTAAAATCCTGCCTCTCCTCCTGCTTCTATGGGATGCAGGATAACCGAGTTAAAAAATGAACGTGAGGGAATCTGTGCCAAAGGCTCTGTGCCTTTCACCTCAGGAAGCAGCCAGGTCTTGTGCTCAAAGGCCTAATTGTAGGCAATAGAGCACTCAGCAGAAAACCAGGTGGGGAGCCCAAATCACTGACTCACTCCCCCAGCAATTACGCATCGGCAGCTCTGAGCCATTTTCCTGCCTGTTCCCAAGCCCAGACCTGACTCTGAAGAGCAGCAATCATGAGAGTTGAAGCCACGTGGAGAGCAAGAACGGCCCAGGAGCCCAAAATATGGGGCATGGCATGTAACTGTGGGCTGCCCCACTTTGGGGCACCCTGGAAGCCTTCCTCTACCTTCAGGGATGCGGCAACGCTTCCAGCTGGAGGACAGCGGGGTGCTGCAGGGTGACAGCCTGGGATCATCCATATCTGCAAGGAAGGAAGCACAGCAGCATCGCTACCAACCTGAAATCTCCCTTGTTCCACCTCCATCCCCCGAGCACAGAGGTGATTTTAGTTCTGCCACATCCCTGACAGCAACAGATGCGGTCCCAGCCCAGCTTGTCTTCATTAGCAGAGGATTTGGTGACAGGCAAGTGCCTCATGTCCCCTTGCCTCTAATTACGCCCCGCTTCATCCCTCATGCTATCTGTGCTACGGCTGCCAATTAACTTCCAAGCATGGTTGGCAGCCACTGTCTGTGGTTTGTGAGTTTCAGAGCAAAATTGCAGCTTCTTCCCTGTTTAAGGAGAAGGATTCCAGCCAGATGTGTGGTTAATTGCTGTGAGCAAATGGCTGGGCTTTTTTGGGGGGGTGGGGGAAAGGTCATATCTTCATAGAGTCATAGAATCATTCCAACCCAGTCACGGTTGGGTTGGAAGGGATTTTGCAGCAGGTTGGTTGCCAACCACTGGGCCAGTCCGTCTTCATGGACTGAGTCAATGAGAACAACAGCAAAGAGACACAGCCAAAGCCAGGTCTTACCCATGCCATAAAATCCATCGTCTCCATTCTGGCCACACGGTGACAGGGGTTGTGCAGAGGAAAGGCCACGACACCTCCTGCGCCCCGAGCTGAGGTTCCTGTGGCCACCTTGCTTGGACAGTATCCCTTGGTATGAGAATGGCTGGTGTTAACTAGGGACTGGGGCAGCAACAAACCCCATAGGTGAGCTCAGTCCCTCTGCCATCCCAACCCAAAGCTGGCCAGAGAGAGTGACAGGAACCCAGCAACAGATGGATGGACCAGCCTTGGGTGCACAGATCTGGTGCTGGGTTGAGCCTTGGCCCCCCACCCAGCACACCTCAACCTCCACCCTATCCCCAGCCCCACGTTACCTGTGTGGCTGTACTCAATGATGGGGGGCAGGTAGGTGCCGCTGCTCAGCTCCACCGGCACGAAGGCAGTGTATTTGCTGATGACATTGCAGGACTTGCTGGTGTGGACGGCGTTGAGCTGGTATCTCCTCCCTGGCCCTGCATGGGACAGACACCAGCATTAGAGACCTCTGCTTCCTCTCTGAAAGAGGTGAAGGTGGTGGGGTCACCGTCCCTGGAGGTGCTCCAGAATCGTGGAGATGTGGCACTGAGATGTAGGCATGGTGGGGGTGAGTTGATGGTTGGATCCCTTGATCCAATGAGGTCCCTTCCAACCTGGGATGTTCCATGGCTCTATGGTGCTACATGAGGCCGAGGCTCCGTTACCGTGCTCGATGTCGCGCTCCCTCTCGGCGAGCAGCTCCAGGTCCCTGATGACAGCCCTGGCTGCCAGCTGGTGGAAGGTCTCACTCCATACATCCTCCTCGCCCTCCTCCTGCCCGTCCCGCTCTCGGAGGAGTGCAGGGAGGTTGAAGGTGATCTCCCACTGCCTGGGCTCACCACCCCGCAGCCCCTTCACCACCGCCTTGCAGGAGGCGCGGGGGGAACGCGGGGACCCCCGGGTGGCACCGGAATCCCAGTCCTGGGGCTCATAGTCTGAAGAGGTCTCTGTTTCAAAAGTGAAGGACGGATGCTGGGCAGCTTCTGAAGAGATAAATACATAATTAACCACAATGGTGGGCACATCACAAAGCCATAATTAACCCTAACCAGTGGAGACACTGAGAGGTGGCAGTGAAGGATGCGTTTAGTGGGCACAGTGGTGATGGGGAGATGGACGTGGTGACCTTGGTGGACTCTTCCAACTTTGGTGATTCTATGATTCTGTAAATAGGGATGGGTTGACTTGATGATGTTAATTTGTCATTTCCAACCTCAATTATTGTATGATCCTAATAGCAACACCAACCCAAATCCCTCTCCCACATTACCTGGCTCCCCAGGGCTCCGACTGTCGGATGAGGACTGCAGGCTGGCATCGAGTAGCCCTGAACCCCATCCCACAGCCACATCAGATGCTGGTGGGGACGTGGGGCAGTGGCAGGAGGACACAAGGCTCTGCTGCAGCAGGGAGGGCCGGCGGGTGCCTGCACTGCAGATCCGGGTGGTGGAGATGCGTGGGGTGGCAGCGAAGGGCTGGGGAATGCAAAGACATTGAGCTTTACCCCCCGGCTGGGACAGACCTGCAGGGCATCCCCGAGGCACTCAGGTCCCAGGGGTTCTCTTCCTATTTGCACAGGAGGTAAAATATGGGTTTCAGCCCTGCAGACATTTTAATGGCTTCGTTTGGGAGACAAGGGAAAGAAGAGAGATGGAAAGATCAAGCACCAGTTACTTGGTAACGAGAGGAGGAGGGTGTAGAGGATGGGGAGAAGGGAGTCATTTTATTTTATGTTTTTAACAAGGCTGTTTCTCTACTTGCAGGAGACATGAATCTCCCCTGCAGCATCTTGGTGCTGCATCCAGCACGGAGAGCAGCAAGCAGCCAGCCTCCATCACTCACCACCGAGGGTGTGATGCTTTATGAACCCACCAGCAAAACAGGGAGGCAGAAAGCTGAGTGTGTGACCCAAAACAGGAGCACCCCAAGCTCAGAGTCGGACAGAAGTGCTCCATCCCATCCAGATCTCCATCTCCATGCTGAGCTCTCCTCCCAGAGGAGGAAGGAGCCAAGCACTGAGCTGCCCATTGCCAGCCCTGACCTTTCCATCCCAGCACGGCGCGTGTGGAGGCGAGCAAAGGGCTCACACTCACGGCCCAGTAAATGTCAAGCCCTGGCAGCCAGCCTCGGAGAGCTGCCAGGAGCCCTCGCAGCACAAGGGACAGCAAAACCAGGCTGCAATTAATTACGAGCGGGATGAACGCCGGTAATGGTTTACTGCCCTCCAGAAGGGAGTCATTTCCATCTCTGCCTTCATGCTGAGCATCCCACGCACAGGCAGGATGCTCTGCGGGCCTCAGCAGTGCAAGGAAGGTCGCAGGTATCTCCCAAACCCATCAGCTTGCTTCTGCTGTGCTTTTCATTACCCTCCCTGCTGTTGCTACAGGGCAGAGGCTTCATTCCCATCCGCTCGCCTCCAGCCCCCCTTCACCCCAGTGTCAGCAGAAGAGAAATGAGACCCCAGCATCCCTCTGTGTTTCCATGGGAACAGAAGCGCGCGGCCGCTGCACATCCTCCCAATGCAGATTTCAGCACTGGGCATCGTGGTGATGCTGAAGACAGGAGAAAACCTACACCCACCCCATCCACGGAGCAGCCCCAAACCCTTTCCAGGGCAGGGCTCGGCCTATGGGCCATCACATGCATCCAGACCCAGCCTGAAGCTGTGGGATGTGCTTTGGGACCGACCTGGGGACCTTAGAGGGGACAGATGTGCCACGGTCAGATTACACACCACAGCCAAACGCTGGGGAGATGGGCAGGAAGGAGCCTGGGGATGAGATAACAGCAAAGCTAAACACCAACCACGCAGGTGTGGGAGGAGGAGAGACATTCAGCAAACAGAAGCAGGGAGCAGGATCCCATCAGCATCCCATCTGTGTTTGCCACATGCTTGTGGCACACTGCAGCACACCCACAAGGGCTGGCGTGACCCCAGGCTCCTTCTCTTCCACAACCCGGTGCTGTGGGCTCATCCTATGGCACACAAGAGCATCTCTAGGGGCACCCACCTGGAAATGCACAGGCTGTAGCTCAGGGCTGAGCTGCTGAAGGTCCTGCAGCTGGGTTTTACGCAGTGGGTTCCTCAATAGCGAGTTGCCCGGGTCGCTGGCCGTGGGCTCCTTGTAGAGGGGCTGGCGGTCAGAGATTTGGTTGGCACTGTATGCACGTCTCCTGCAGGATGCCTTCGCATCTGAGAGGGGATAGAAAGGGTCAGCATCAGTCCTCCTGGGGAGGACAAGGACATAGTCAGCCCTGCTCGGTTCAAAGCAAAGCAGCAAAAGCGCAGAAGAAAACAAGAGCCTACACTTAAACCCCGGGGGATGCCAGGAGAGCAGGCAGGGGAGGCTTCGTCTGAGCAGTTTTCAGCCAGGAAAAGAAAAAACAACCCAAAAAGAAAGATAAGAAAAAGCTGACTGCATTTACCCAAACCTTTCCTGGAGAAGACAAAGGGGTTTACTAATGAAATTTCATTAGCGCAGACATTTTCCTGTCAGAGCAAGAGCAAAATTTCATTTGGAAACGCGTGATTTCTCATTGTTTTTGACAAGGCTGAGAGGATGGGCTGGTGCAGTTCCTCTCTGACTATCAGCAGAGGATATCCCACAGGCAGCAGAGGTTTCCCCTGCAGAACGGGCCTAAGCTGGGGCTGCTTTGGAAACCCCTGGGGAAGGCAGATCTCCAGGGCTGCCATCGGTTTCCTGACAGCTTCGGGTAAAACATCCGAACCAAACAGCCTCACCGAGATGTGTCATCCTCCCACAAAGCCCTCTGACACTTTGCAGCTGGGGAGATGGAGCTGTCAGGCGAGCAAATTGGCAGAGCAGAGATGAAAGCTGGTTAGGAAGACAGGGGCCTGACCGGCATCCGTGTCTGATTCTCCACTGGGGTCCCTGCCTGCTGCCAGCTGATCCGGGGTGCCGCATCCCTCTGGGTAGCTCCAGCTCTCAGCACCAGTCCCCTCTTCTTGGGAGTGAAAGAAAACGGAGCTGCCCGACTCCTGGGAGCGCATGGTGCTGTATCTTCGCCTCTTGTCCTGGGGAGAGAAGAGATGTCTCAGCGTTTGGCTTTGTGCACCGGTGCCAAAGGGATCTCAGCCACGCAGGGAGCTCAGTGATAGTGGGAGAAGTGTGGCACTCACGGCTCTGGGCTTGGAGATGTAGAGTGAGGTGTCACAGATGATGCTGTAGCCCACCAGGCGGTCCCCAGGGAAGAGGCAGCTGGAGCTGAGAGGGGAAACCAACACCTCGGTGCTTTCAGGGAAGACCCATTCCACCGACACATCACTCAGCACTGGAGCCATCGCCTTCTTCAGTGACCTGATCAGCTGGGGTGGGGAACAGGAGGAGAAACCACACCAAGAAGCATAGGGCTGAGCCCCAGACCCTGACACGGGTGGGTTTGGTTGAGTTCGATGCCAGCACAAATGAATGGAGATAACAACACACTGCCCCAATGGGGAAGGCCAACATCTATGGGGACACGTGGACTGCAAAGCCATCCCTGCACGCTGTGGGATGTCAGCACCAGATTCACAGCTCTGTATCTCCTGTGTTCCCTATTGTTCCCACTGCTTTGTCACCGGCTCTGGAAGATGCACCAGGCTGTTTTATAAGGCTATTAATTGATGCCTCAGACTGCTGAAGGCAAAGCACTTTATTAATAGCTCTATTTTTAAAAAAGGGAAAGAAAAGAAAAAAGAAATCACCTCCCTTCACTGTCTTTGCTTTTAATTTACATCAGAAACGCTGATGCCGTTCTGTCTTAGAGAGGATTCTGTGTGCTACAGGTCCCTGCAGAGGGACGAGGGCTGAAGCCCTTTGAGACGGAGGATGCAGAGACTGAATGTAAGGATATTTCTGAGCCGAGGACCCGATTGTCTCCGGGTCCGTCACTCAGTGCATTCTTTTACCAGGAGACAGAGCCCACAAAGGGCCATTCTTACAGCACAGCCTTCACGGGGAGAGCGAAAACGAAGCTCCCTCATTTGCTTTAAAGTCAGCTTAATAGGCAAAGCAACTGCAGCACGCTCCCCTCCCTCCAACCCCGGGTACTTCTCGCCTGAGCAGCGCCAGGGCTGAGCCTGACTTCAAAACTAATTGGCTGCTTTGATGCCGGCTCTCTGCCCTTCCTCTGCTCTGCGGCAGCAGCTGCTTTGAAGCCGGAGCGGCTGCACGGTGGCTATCGCCTCTCCCATCCCCGCGTGGGGTAAACACCTCCCACTGCCTCCACCAGCAGAGAGGAGGACGCTCCCATCCCCTCCTGCTCATCCACCTGCTGCCGAGTGCGAGCTGCAAAAGCAGCAGGAGGAGGGGGAATGGGACTGAAATGTGATGGCTTGGAGAGGTGATGGCACATGGTCTTACCTTAGGCTGCAGTCTCTCACCCTCCACCAGGAACTCAGCGATGCCCCTGGACACAGCAGCTGCCCCCTGCACCAACCTCCTGCAGGCACGGGGCCCAATGCCGAAGCTGTAGCACCTACAAAGGGAAGAGAAAGGAGCTCCTTGTTTGGGTGGCTGGAATGGGGTTGGGAGCTGCCCGCCCAAGGCCAGGTTGGATGGGGCTCTGAGCAGCCTGGCATCACTGCCCATGGCACAGGGTTGGGGTTGGATGGGCTTTCAGATCCCTTCCAACCCAAACCACGCTCTGATTCTTGGGTTCTATGAAGGAATGACACTCGGGGCTTGCCAGCAGGATCCCCAACTGCTTGGCTGCCAGGCCAGCTCCTCTCCCCACTGAGTGCCTGCGGTCAATAGCATTCAAGAGCTAGTAATTATTTCTGCTCACAATTAAAACAAACGTTTTCTCAAGGCAAGAAGAACCAGCTGGGTGAGACTGCTGACCTCACCCAACTCAGCAAGACAAGGGCTGCAAACCAGGGGTAGGCAGAGGGAGAAAACACCCCCAGCAGCCATCTGCATCTGCACCGGGGGGCTTTTCTCTTGGAGGTTTTAATCTCCAGATGGCTGCAAATCTTCCAGAGACTCACACCCTCTTAAAGAGGTTCTGATCTCCTTTTGAGCTGAGGGCTCAAAGCTCAGAATCCAGAACCTAGAGAGAAAGGGGGACAGGTAGTGCTGTGCTGCTGAGAAGCACTCAGTCCTCCATAGGGGGAAGAAAGCAAAGAGCAGCTTCTCTGATCAGCCCTGGACCGGGGAGGAGTAAGGCTTTTTAGTGCCTGATTCAGTGGTTGGCAAGCCTAACAGGTTTGGAACTAAATGATCTTTAGGTTCCTTTCCAACCCAAGCTATTCTATGATTTTCTTCCATTTTCCTAATGTTTCATCTCTCTTAAAGAGATGGGGAAGAAACCAGACCATGAGGGCTGGGAGCTCACCGCATTCATTTCCTGCTCATCCCATTGCTCTTTTTCAGCAAATTCAATTCCTACCATGGAAGCAGCTGAGTCCAAGCCCAGATGTGCTTCAAAAATAATAATAAAAAGCAAAAAGAAACCAAAAACCTCCCAAAAACCCAGCAAGGAAGATTGCTGGTGTGTCAATCTCTCCTAGCAGGAAGCACCAGCAGAGAGCCTGTGAAGCTGTCAGCCTAATTCTCCCCCGTGCTTGATTGTTAAGAGAAGCATCTGAACTTGTGGGCTCTGTTCCAAACCTTCTTAGGTTGTGTGTTCCTGACATGGGTTCAGCCATGAGCTGCAGCTCTGTGTCCCATACCTGGTGGAACAGGAGTGGTTCCGCAGCAGCTCCAGCACCATCCCTGCATTGTCGACTGCCCCGTGAGACAGCAGGAAGAGCAGGCGGGGGTGACCCCTGCGGATGGGCTGCCGGATAATCCACTTGAGAGGAGACAAGATGTTGGGGCTCCCGGTGTCAGCGTGCATCCTCCTGATGCTCTCGCAGGCCACGGCCAGGCTGTCCTGTAGGAGGAGTGTAGGATCGCCCACCTGACCCCCAGCTCCCATCCCACACACCCAGCACTCACCTCACAGTAAGTCCTGCTGGCTGGGAATAGGATCTTGAAGGTGGAGCTGAAGGTGATGATGTTGAAGAGGCAGGCTGGCATCAGGCTCTTGAGGGCCACCAACAGAGCGTCCTGATGGAAGGAAGCAGTGGGTCAGCACATTGCACCACTCCTGTCTGCTTTGGCTTCATAGAACAGCTGGGTTAGATGGGATCTTAAAGCCCATTCAATCCCAAACCAATCCTACAGGCTGGCTGCCACCCATGAGATCAGGTTGCCCAAATCTCACCCAACCCAGCCCTGAGCATCCCCAGAGATGGGGCACCCACAGCTCCCCCCATGGCAGCGCTCAAAGATGCGGCACTGAGGGATGCGGTCAATGGGCACGGTGGGATGGGTTGGGGTTGGACTTGGAGATCTTGAAGGTCTTTTCCAACCTTAATGATTCTAAATGAGTTTCTTTCACATGATTCCCTATGCTGAGAAATCTCTGCATACCGCTGCTCTCTTGCAAGTTCCCTAATGATATTTGGGTTTCGACACAGCAAAGACAACGGGGGGCTTCCAAACAACAAGATCTCTGTTACTCCAAAACAGTGAATTCTGTGCTCACCCCGCAGCACTGCAGCACAGAGCTGGGGGGTGAGAAGCAGAGTGTGAAGCAGAACCGTGCGCCACGTAATGCACCGCAGTGCCCGAACCAGCAGAAATAAACAAACAGCTTCGAGTCGCACAAAAGGAGAAACCTCCCCCAGCCCCAACTCCCTTATAGCTGGCACAATTAAAATAGCAGGGAGAGGCTGCTTCCAGCACTTGTCATTACCAGCAGTGGTTATCTAACTCGCCCGCTCCTGGTCTCTTACATAAGGGGACAGAGCTTGGAGCTGCTGGGACGGCCACCGTGGTCAACTCCAGCAGCAAGCAGTGCTGGAGGATGGGGAGCAGAGAGCTGGCAGAGCTGTGTGTGCTCTGATAACAGCAGACTTCTGCCTAGGGCAGCAGAAAACCCAGAGCCAGCCCTGGGAGAGGAGCTGCCAAGGTCACGGCAGCCTCCTCCTGGCCTCATCCCAGGGCAGGGCATGGGCAGGACGCTGCGTGGTCCATGAGTGGGGCTGCCCTTTAGCAGCTTCACACCGAGCTGTTATCTCAAACCTACGGGGATGTATTTATATCACTGCTCCCAGCAGGCTCCGGGGGTGCTGGTTCCTGCAGATCTGACATCTCGCCTTGGAACTCATTACAAAGATTAAATAAATTGAAAAAGAAAAGGAAAAGAAAAAAAAAAAAAAGCATAAAAAAATCACCCAGATTTCCAAATATTTCTGTTAAAGAGCTTCCCGAAGCGAGCTCTCAAAGCCTGCCTTCTGTTTCATCAAGCAGAAGGATTTATTGCTTCTTGCAGTAAATATTGATCCTGATCCCGCTGCACTCTCTATCAATACGGCAGCTCAATAGGAAGAGATGTTTGCCTCCAGAGAAGTCAATTCCCAGTTATTTTGCCAGCTCGGGCAGTGCTGACGCAAGCACTGTCCCCTTCTCCCTGTTGGAAGGGATCGGATGCACAAAGCTCTGAACTTCCCACCTAGGTGAGTCAGATTAGAGACCTCCTGTTCAAACCCAGCCCAAGTCAAAGAACCCTGTGTGGATGCTTTACAGCAAAGGAAAAAGGGGGGGGGACTTGTGGCCCTCGGGGGGCTCGGTGCCATCCCTCAGGGTGACAGCACGCTCCTCGTAGCTGGAGGTGGATGTCCTCAGCCAGTTCCCATGGAAACAGGAGGAGGTTGGGAAGGAGATGGGCTCAGAATGCTCCCTGCCTGCAGGCAGAGCTGCTGCTGGAGCAGGGATGCATTGGCTCCGGGTGTTTGCACCCAAACCTGGTTGTAGTTGGGTTAGGGAAGAGTATGAGCACATCATGGAGCCTCTGCATGCTCAGCACCCAAAGCCCTGAGGGACTCTGCAATTCCCTGTCTACAAGGAATACACTAAGGGCAGCATGGATCCATGCCCTGCTCAGGAGGATGTGATGTCCATTAAGGTCCTGGGGCTCAGGTGGCCCCAAAAACACGAGAAACTCCATGCAGAGCTTCTGCCAGAGACTGCAGCATCTCACCAGCACCAGCCAGCTCGCAGCCAGCAGACACCAGCCTGCCTCCAACAACTCTAACAAGCACTAATGATAATTAACGCTCCCACAGTGCTTTCCCCTTTACCAGGTCCCCAGTGGCCTCAGGAACCTCTCCAGATCCCATGGGCAGCAGCACAAAGCCAAGTAAGGTCCCAGGAAGGATGAATGAGGGGTGGTCCTACAGCCTGCAAAGGGGTGACAGCAAGGGGACCTGACAGCTCCATGGGAACCCCAAAACATCCTAATGAGGCCTTCCCATCACCCAGAGCTCCCAGCACACTGCTCATAACCCCACACCAGACCTCAGGCCCTCATCTGTGATTGAAAAAGGGGCTGTGGAAGTGTTGCAAGGGCACAGCCCTACAGTTGGTCTCTGGATACCCCAAGCCCTCAGGCACAGAGAGCTGGAGGATCATAGGAGCACAGACAGGGTCCAGCAGCACAAACCTTGGCATGGCCGATGCTCGTGCTGCTCCCACTGCAGTCCACCAGGAAGATGAACTCTCCAGCAGCTTTCTGCAGGTCTGCTGGGGCCGCGCTGAGCTCGGGACAGAAGTTCAGCATGAGGACAGGGTGGTGGGGGATGTCCTTGTGAAGGCGTTTCCTGATGATTTCCATCTGCAGAGAAGAAGGAAAGGGTGTAAAAATCCAGGAGAGTGATTTTTCTGCCTCATTTTTTTTTTCATAGAGAGAGAATCAATTGGTTGTTGGGTTTTCCCAGGCTCCGTGGGCTGCTTGTTGGGACTCAGGATGCACTCTGCTGCACTCGGGGATGTGGATTATGGGCACAGGTTGGCAGATGGTCTTGGTGATCATAGAATGGCCTGGGTTGGAAATGACCACAATGCTCATCTGGTTCCAACCCCCTGCTGTGTGCAGGGTCACCAACCAGCAGCCCAGGCTGCCCAGAGCCACATCCAGCCTGGCCTTGAATGCCTGCAGGGATGGGGCATCCACAGCCTCCTTGGGCAACATGTTCCAGTGCGTCACCACCCTTTGGGTGAGAAACTTCCTCCTAAGATCCAACCTAGTTAGATTAGTGATCTTTTCCAACCCTAATGATGCCATGATTCTGAGCAGCAGAAATCCACCAGTTGTTGAGGGCTTTATCCAAGGCGTGCACCTCACTGGGGGCTTTTTCTCTGTTTCTCATCCTCTGTGTGGTTGCTGCCCAGTCCTCCTGGAGCACAGAGGTGGCTTTTCCCGCAGGGAAACGGTTCTGGAATGATCCTCCCAATGATAAGTTGATGTGCTAAAGACAGAAATAATTAGGGAGCCATCTGAGCTGTGGCGTGGGAGGTTCATTTCGTTCCACCTGCCGCACGCTGAACGCAATTAGAGGAAGCGCCTGCCGTGCGAGCAGCACCGTCCTCATCACCGTGCTGCAAGGGGAAGGGAAAAGAGAAGGGGCTGCAGCGAAACGAGGAGCACCAGCAGCATGGGGAGCAAGCATGGAGCATGAGCAGGTTGAGGGCTGTAAGTGCTTGGGGGTCCTGCATGCAGAACCCATAGCAGGACAGACGGCTCCCAGCGGTCCCCTCCTTTCCGCCTCCTGCATGGCAGGCAGGGAGCACTGAGCTGTCACTTAGTTGGGGCTGCTGAGCCACAAATCCCAGAGCTGAGATGTTTCTATTTGCTCGTCAGCAGAACAAAGAGAAGTTGCTACTACCTTGTCTTCGGCTGAGCTCGTTATTCCAAGCCAAATCACTTCCATCTCTCTGACAGCTGATCCCGAAACGGTAAACATTTACGGAGCAATTAAAAGAATACTTTATTCAATGTCACTGCAATAATTATAATACCCGTTAATGCTATAATAATGTACCTACCTAATTATGCTATGCTAGAGCAGCACTAATTATACACACAATACCCATCTCAGAGCTTCTTCCACACCCAGAAGCAGTGCAGAATTTTCCCTTCCTCCTCCATATAAACCTCTCTCCAAGGGAGGACACTGCAGTTATGGACCAACAGGCAACCACATACTCACCCAGCTCTAGGAAAGCCTTGGTGCCTCTCACCTTTTTCTCAGCACTGGGGTCCTTCTTTGTGCCTTTAATGAAATCATTCTTCCCTTTCAGGTGCTGTTCGTACTCTGCAGGCGTCATATCGCCTTCCTCCATTAGGATATGAGGCATGTGGGGCTCTGGAAGTGCAAGGAGAACCACCTTAGCTCAGCTGCAGGTTTGGAAGAGCTGCACTCACCCCATGGTTGCAATGGCTTTTGAGGGGGTCTGGGGTTATTTGTAGAAGCCTGACCCCTGGTAGCATGTGCAAAAGAGCCCACGTACCACTTGGGTGGATGAGGATCTCCACGGGTCGGTCAAACGTGTGCCTGTTGGCCAATGTGATGACGATGCTCTTTGCTGAGCGAGCAGAGGGGTCAGCATCTGCTCGGATCTCATGTGTGGGGCTCTCAACGCCTGCATAGAGGGAGCAGGGGGTGGTTAGGGGAGGCCAGAGGACCCCACGCAGGGGAAGGAAAGGAGGATGATGAGTGTGGACATCACAGACAGCCCTATACCTGCCAGCAAACATGGCCCCCGGATCTCCAGGTGGAAGCTGAACTCATACTCAGAGGGGTTGGTGGCCTCACTCTGCAGCAGCTGGGACAGACAGAAACTGCTCCTAAGCTCTGGGCTCCCCGATGTGCAGCACTGCTTGTCCCTGCCGGTGAGGAGAACCCCAACAAATGCCTGAGTGCTGTCCCCCTGCACCAGTCCCACCCAGAACCCACCCCAGGGGTCCATACGTTCGCAGCAGGTGGCTGGAAAGGCTGCTGGCATTCTCCAGGCTGGGCTGGGGAACCCTGGGGACGCATACAGCTGGCAGCAGGACCCGCACAGCCCCACTAGGCAGTGTCTGCAGCTCAGAGGAGGTGCTGATGAAGATGGAAACGCTTTCCAGGGGAGGAATCGTGCCCAGGTTGGCCACAAAAGCGATCCTCTCCAAGTCCTCATCCATCGCAATCCTTTCTGCAGAGAGAGACAGCCATATTAGGGGGTCACAACCACACAAAATGCTGCTCCCTGGGCTTCCCAAAGCCACACCAACTCTCCTCCCTAAGGAACCCAAACCACAGCCCCCTGCATCACCATTTTGGCAGATGCCATATGGACATGAGTCCCCCTTGACGCCACAGCACATGACAGCCACCCACTCTCTACCACCTCCCCTTCCCCTTGGCTCCCTGTGTTCCCCAAACGACTCCAAATTCTCTCACCACCCCCATCGGGAGCTCCTCCATCAGGGAGGCTGATGCTGTCCAAATACAAGTCATCAATCTTGGCTTTGTCCTTTATCTGCACGGTCACAGCGCGCTGGCAGATCACCGCCTCAAACCCCACGACGGTGGTGCCTTCATCCAGGGGGAAGATGAAGAGCCCTGCCAGACAGGAAGGTTTGAGCAACACCAAGCCCACATCCAGAACCCATCAGTTCTTGAGCTCAAGGCCAGGCTGGATGGGGCGTTGAGCAGCACAGTCTGGTGGGGGGCATTGGGGGTTGGAACTGCATGGGCTTGATTCACTTGCCTTTGCAGGGCTGTGCCTGCAGGTTGCGGTAGGTGAGCGATGCTGTCATGCCCAGGGCATAGCCACTGACACAGGACGTCACCTCGGAGGTGGTGAGCAGCAGTGGGCAATGGGAGCTCTGGTTGATCAGCCCTGGCATCTCCACCACCACGCAGTGCTTAGGAAGGAAGAACCCACAAGAGAAGCCTCCTTGTGCCTTCAGAGCCCTGAGGACAGAAGGGAGGGGTGAGCCCTGAGCACCACATCCCTCCTGTCTGCACATCTCACCCGCTCAAGCTGGGACAGAATGGGTCAATTTCAGCCTATCCTCCACCCTGCAGTGCCTCGGTCCCCAGGGAAGGCTCTGCCCTCCCTCCCCACACCATGACTCATCTCTGGCTCAGCACAGCTCAGCTGCAAAGCTTCTGCCAAGCGCTGCAACCCTTTCCCCTGGAGGTTCTGCTCCATGCTCCCATCCCCATCGTGCTTCCTCCCCTTCCAGCTCAGAGCTGCGGGAGACGCAGCATCATTTCCAGCCAGCTGACTCATAGGGTGCTCGGGGCGAGATAACAGAGGGCTGCTGCACCACGGAGAGGTGGCAGAGGGCAGAGGGACGTTGGGAAGTAATTAAGCACCAGATGGGGGAGGAAGGAGAGGGAGCGCTTTGCCTTAGGGAAGAAAGGGAGGAATGAGCAGTGGGGAAGCAGGAGTGGGGAATTGATTTCTGAGAAGCCCTGGAGGTGAATTCAAACCGCAGCGGGGGGACAGCAGCAGTGTCCCCGTGTTACCGAGGAGGTTGGCACGCACTCCAAGCCCCACGGTTGGGCTCATAGCAGCTATCACCACCACCACGGGCTGCTGCAGCGTCACAGCCGCTGGCCTGGCCCCAGCGGGACGGATCAGCGCCGCATCAGCGGCACCGTCCCCGTAATCCCATCCGCGTGGGCTCGGCTGGAAGTCAGTGACCACCCGGCCCCGCACAGCGCTGGGATAACCCCGACTTGGAGCACGGCTGTTGTGCAAAAGGTTCAAAACGTTCCTCCGGCTTCGTTTGCATCAATCAACACTGACATCCAGCGGCTCGCAGCCCGCTTACAGCTTTGCAGCGGGATGTGCGCTCACAGCCGGCCGCCTGTTGCAGCGGTGCGGTGTCGGGGCTCACGCAGCAGCCCGGTGCTGCTGGGCACGGCAATGCCCGCACACGCAGCCGCCGTGCCGCTGCTCCTTACCTTGAGGAGGAGGAAGGTGGGACGGGGTAGGGCGAGCAACTTCTCCCCTTCTCCTGCTGCTCGGCTCGCGGGGGGATGAAAGGAATCGGGCAGGCAGCGCTGCTCTGCACGGGGAGATGGAGACGAGGAGGGAGAGAGATGGGGAGGAGGGAGAGAGACAGCGCGCAGGGCTGGGAGCGGGGTGACCCAGGCGGACGGACGCAGGTCCGGGAGCCCATGGCACAGCGGAGCCGTGCGGAGGTAACCATGACGATGACGCTCCCGCACCGCTGCCTTCGCCTCCGCCTCCCGCGGCCCCTCCGGCCCTTGGGGGCACGGTGCGGAGCCCGCAGGGATAACGGGGGTCTATGGGGTGCCACGGCAGCGCCCTGCCCTGCTGGAGGGTGCCCGCAGCGAGGGAGCGAAGCTATGGGGCTGCCCCATAGATGTGCTGCTGTCCCGATAGACGGCGGGGATGGGGCAGGCGGCTCCTCCGTGTTCCACGGCCCCATTCTCGCCCTCTGCGTCTCCATCTCGGGCTGGAAATTGCAAACGCCACAGCTGTGCCCTCAGCCCCAGCTCGCACAGGGACACATCAATGAGGGGAAGCCCTCCTTGCAGCAGCTCAGCAACATCAGCACGAAACCAACCATCCCAAAGCTGTGTGAGCCCACCTCGCCCCGTTCTCCTGAGCCCGCTGAGTGCGAGGCTCACCCCATACAGTGCAATGGGGCAGAGCGTGACCCCAACACAGACACACTGAATAGGGCTACACCACACCATAGGGCAGTGTATGGGGGCAGTGTATGGGGGGCAGTGTATGGGGGGCAGTGTATGGGGGCAGTGTATGGGGGGCAGTGTATGGGGGCAGTGTATGGGGGGCAGTGTATGGGGGGGCAGTGTATGGGGGGCAATGTATGGGGGCAGTGTATGGGGGCAGTGTATGGGGGCAGTGTATGGGGGGCAGTGTATGGGGGGCAGTGTATGGGGGCAGTGTATGGGGGCAGTGTATGGGGGACAGTGTATGGGTGCAGTGTATGGGGGGCAGTGTATGGGGGGCAGTGTATGGGGGACAGTGTATGGGAGGCAGTGTATGGGGGGGCAGTGTATGGGGGGGGGCAGTGTATGGGGGCAGTGTATGGGGGGCAGTGTATGGGAGCAGTGTATGGGGGCAGTGTATGGGGGGCGGTGTATGGGGGGCAGTGTATGGGGGGGCAGTGTATGGGGGGCAATGTATGGGGGCAGTGTATGGGGGCAGTGTATGGGGGCAGTGTATGGGGGGCAGTGTATGGGGGGCAGTGTATGGGGGCAGTGTATGGGGGCAGTGTATGGGGGACAGTGTATGGGTGCAGTGTATGGGGGGCAGTGTATGGGGGGCAGTGTATGGGGGACAGTGTATGGGAGGCAGTGTATGGGGGGGCAGTGTATGGGGGGGGGCAGTGTATGGGGGCAGTGTATGGGGGGCAGTGTATGGGAGCAGTGTATGGGGGCAGTGTATGGGGGGCGGTGTATGGGGGGCGGTGTATGGGGGCAGTGTATGGGGGCAGTGTATGGGGGCAGTGTATGGGGGGGGCAGTGTATGGGGGGCAGTGTATGGGGGGGCAATGTATGGGGGCAGTGTATGGGGGAGTGTATGGGGGGGCAGTGTATGGGGGCAGTGTATGGGGGGCGGTGTATGGGGGGCGGTGTATGGGGGGCAGTGTATGGGGGGCGGTGTATGGGGGCACTGTATGGGGGGGCATTGCTTGACCCTAAACCCACCATCTCGGCGGAACCTCGCTCCCCCGGAACCATAGTGCCGGTGTCACCGCCTCCACCCGGATGCGGAGCGCTGCCCGGCGCCATTGCGGTGCTGGCGGCGCGGCCCGGCCCGGCCATGGCCACCGACTCGTGGGCCCTGGCCGTGGACGAGCAGGAGGCGGCGGCGGAGTCGGTGAGGCCTTTCCCCATCCCTATACACACACACCCCCTTCCTCCATCCCTGCCCTGCCCCGCAGCCGGGCTCACCGTGTGCCCTTGTTGCAGCTGAGCTCTCTGCAGCTGAAGGAGGAGAAGGCCAAGCCCGACGCCAATGGTGAGCGATGGGGTGGGGGGAGGGCTGGGCTCTTATTTGCCGTTTTCAGGCCTAAAATTCGCCTTTTTTCCCCCATAGGGGCCGTGCTGAAGGCGGACGACAACGTGGAGAGGACGGAGGATGAGGAGAAAGGTGGGTGAGCACACATCCTTCGGGATGTGGATCTATAGGGGAAGCCCTACGTGTAACCCTATTGGATTCCATTCTGATCCCATTCACCCTTATTATATTGGCACTGGAACCCACCCAAGTGCTGTTTCCTTGTGCTTTGCTTTCATCAGTGGGTTGTTGCTCTTCCCAGCCTTAATGGTGGTATGAAAAACCCTAAAAGCTTCCATGTCAGCAGACAGTTCAGCCCTGCTTCCCATAGTAACTTAAATCAGTTCAGCCCCAAAGTCTCTATTCAGCCTTAAAACTCCACCAGCTTCACTTTGTGCAGCTCAATGTGAAGTGTAGACCTGTGGGATGTCCTGCTATTCAGGAAGTCTGGACTGTCTGTGGGGAAATTTGGGTCTTTCCTTCCTTGGGTAGTGCAGCATCACATCAGAAGCGATGCCTTGTGATGTTTTATCCACCTCCCTTTTGGCAGAGGACCGAGCTGCCCAGTCCCTGCTGAACAAACTGATCCGCAGCAACCTGGTGGACACCACCAACCAGGTGGAGGTGCTGCAGAGGGACCCCAACTCACCGCTCTACTCTGTCAAGTCCTTCGAGGAGCTGCACCTGTAAGTGCCAAACGGGGCTGTGTGTGATGGATTCGTGTGCCAAGAGGTGGCCGTGTGGGGTTGTTGTTGATCATAGGGGTGATCTCATATCTCTCAGCTTTGCTGCTTTGTTGCAAGGGAAAACAGACCTGGTGTGACTTCACGCTGGTGTTGTTCTGCTTCTTTAACCTCAGTGGCTGGATGTATCCCAAAAAGCAGAGCTCCTATAGAGTCTGTCGGACTAATTCTTGTCTTTCAGAAGGCAAAACAGTCCGGGGGAGTCAGGGATGAGGCGGCCAGGCCAACTGAGCCCTGTGTTGTGGCTTGGTGCAGCCTTAGCAACTGTGTCAGAGCTGGGGTTGGTGCGTCCTTGAGCAGTGCAAGGTTACCTCTCAAAGGGCTTTTGTTCCAGCCGCCCTCTGAAAGTGATACCATCTTTTCAAGCAGCCTGTTGTGCTGAGCAGTGGGAAGTGGTGGACAGAACAAGTGCAACCTGCTTTGAATGGAGCATTGCTTACAGCTTGGAGGCCGTCAGCTCACTGCCATCATGACCTGAGTTTCAGGTTGGATTAGTGGACAAGATTAGTGGCCTCTATTCCAGGATGGCCAGGAAAGCTGCTTTAGAACATGCAAGAAGCACAGCAGCAGCTTCTGGAGCTGTGATATAAGGTTTTCTGTGCTGAAAAGCAGGAATGCAGTAAATTGAGAGTTGCTTTTTGGTAAAGTTTCTGTTCCAAAGAGCGCTGTGCTGCTGCTTGCAGCCTCCTGCCACTGATGGTGGTTATGCAGCAGTGCAATCCCTGCAGGGATGCAGACATTGCTGCTCGAGGTCTGGCTGCAAGGTTTTTCTTGCCCATGGGGATGGTGTAGCTGTTTGCCTCTAAGATATTCCAAGGCAAAGCTTAACAGAGAACCCCTCTGTTTTCAGGAAACCACAGCTCCTGCAAGGAGTCTATGCCATGGGCTTCAACAGACCATCTAAGATACAGGAGAACGCCCTGCCCATGATGCTTGCTGAACCGTATGTACACGTGCTTTTTTCTTCCTCCCAGTGTAGGAAAGGGCTGAAAGATAATTGCTGGGATGGGAGGACAGCGTTGGGGCTGTAGGGGAAGGACGGAGCAGTGACCCATCTCAGAGCTGTGGGAATGGCATTGTGGGGTGTTTTCCTGAGCTCATGCTGATGTTGAACCCCGCTCTGTGTCACAGCAGCCCGCAGAACCTGATCGCACAGTCTCAGTCTGGTACTGGCAAGACAGCCGCCTTCGTCCTCGCCATGCTCAGCCGTGTGGAACCTGGGAACAAGTACCCACAGGTGGGTATTGGCTCCCATGTACCCACAGGTGGGTTGTAGCACAGCTGAGCCCTTCTATGGGGGTTTGCAGTGGTGCAGTAACCCCTACTGAAGGGCCTTGGGCTTCTGTTGAGGCTTTTTAAATCCAGTCTCCTTGTGTGAGATAGTTGAGCAGCGTTACTGAGGCCTGAATTCTTTCCTTAAATATCTCCTGTTGGTGTTGGTTATGTCACGCTCATTATTCCTCTGTCCCCTCAGTGCCTGTGCCTTTCCCCAACATACGAGCTGGCACTTCAGACAGGAAAGGTGATCGAACAGATGGGGAAGTTTTACCCAGAGCTGAAGCTTGCATATGCTGTCCGAGGCAATAAATGTGAGTAAGCTGAAAGACCACCAACAGACTGCAAACGAAAAGGATTTTCCTTGGGTGAAATGCAGCACTGCTATGAGTTACACTGATCTCAGAGCTTGATGTGTGGCTTTCTGTCTCAACAGTGGAGAGAGGTCAGAAGATCTCGGAGCAGATTGTCATTGGCACACCTGGCACTGTGCTGGACTGGTGCTCCAAACTGAAGTTCATCGATCCCAAGAAAATCAAAGTGTTCGTCTTGGATGAGGCAGATGTGATGATAGCAACCCAGGGCCATCAGGATCAGAGCATCCGCATTCAGAGGTAAGTATTGCAGGTGTAACATAGGGGCAACAGGGATACGTTCTTCTCTGGACACTTCCACAACAAAGCAATGAGATTATAACAATACCTATAGCACTGATCTGGCTCTGAGGTTGTAGTGTCCATCCCAGCAAGGAGATTCCAGGGTGCTGTGTGGGAATGCTGCCCACTTTGCTCTTCTCTTGCAGAATGCTCCCCAGGGACTGCCAGATGCTTCTGTTCTCAGCCACTTTTGAAGATTCTGTGTGGAAATTTGCTCAAAAAGTTGTTCCTGACCCAAACATTATCAAACTGAAGCGAGAGGAGGAGACACTGGACACTATTAAGCAGTATTACGTGCTGTGCAATAGCAGAGATGAGAAGTTCCGTGCTCTCTGTAATATCTACGGCGCTATCACTATTGCCCAGGCCATGGTCTTCTGCCACGTGAGTCCTTCTGGGGATAGTTACTTCCAGCAACCCTGTTGGCTAGGTTCACAATGGAACCCAAGGAAGGGATGGGGAAGATGTCAGACAGTGTCAGAGTTCAGGAAACCAAATGGAAGCAGTTTAATTCAACATCATGTAGGGCCTATATTGGGTTTCCCAGCTTCTTTCTCCTCAAATGCTGCCCCTTTCCGAGCTGAGTAGTTTTGTTTTCTTGACGATGGTTCTGAGATTTCAGTGTATGTACATCACGCAGGTCTCGCTTGTCAAGTGGAGTAGAACTTCTTTGCAAAGACAGGCTCTGCTTTGTGTTTCAGACCCGGAAGACGGCCGGCTGGCTGGCGGCAGAGCTCTCGAAGGAAGGCCACCAGGTGGCACTGCTCAGTGGGGAAATGATGGTGGAACAGAGAGCTGCAGTGATCGAGCGCTTCCGCGAGGGCAAGGAAAAGGTGCTGGTGACCACTAACGTGTGTGCCAGAGGTAAGGCAAGGCAGAGCTGGGCCAGGAGCTCTTCATTAGCATTGCTGGCAGAAAGCATTTCTATCCTCGAGTTCCACACTGGACAAATGAGGGTCCTAAAGTGACTCTGAGCAGTTTTCATTAGCCCATGCTCTGGGCTAATAGCTGGATGGCTTGTTTGTCAAAGTACCCCAGAAGTATCTTGTGAAGAAGGTCCCTTTCCAGCTGCACTCATGGGTTCTGTGGGCTGGTTGTTGCTTCTTCTTGTATTACTTCAGACTTTGAGACTGGCTTCATTCAGTCTGGGGGTGACCACACAGCAGCTGTGAGCATCTGTTGGAGACTGACCAAAACACACAACGGGTCAGGCCAGAGGAGGCTGTTCCTGCTACAGAATGGTTTAAATCACAGCATCCGATGCTTTCTTTTATCAGGGATCGATGTGGAGCAGGTCTCTGTTGTTATCAATTTTGACCTTCCTGTGGATAAGGATGGAAATCCAGATAACGAGACCTACCTGCACCGCATCGGGCGCACGGGTCGCTTTGGCAAGCGAGGGCTGGCGATCAACATGGTGGACAGCAAGCACAGCATGAATATCCTCAACAGGATCCAGGAACACTTCAGTACGTGGCTTTTGTCCCCTAGAATTAGATGTGGTTTCTATAGATGTGAGCAGATCTGACTGACGGCTGTTTGCTGCACTCCTCAGGAGGAAGCAGCTTTCCCTTTGCTGCTCCCTGACGTGGTGGCTGACTCATTTCTTGTCTTTCGCAGGCAAAAAGATCAACAAATTGGATACCGACGACTTGGATGAAATTGAGAAGATAACTAACTGAAGGACAGCTGCTGGAACCGCTGCGTAACCTGCTGTGGAAGCTCTCCCACTCCAATTGGATCAGCGTTCAGATTGGCACGCCTCTCAGCTCGTCCCGAAGAGGACTCCTAAGATACGAGTACACAAAAATTACCTCATCTTACAAATTGCAGTTGGACTTTTCAGATGTGCAACTAAAAGGGGGGGGGAGGAAGAGGAAATGTTTACAGAAGCTTTTAACATTTCTTAGTCTAGCCTTAAAATGGGGGAGATCTTTTGAATGCTAAGAAGTCAAATTGCCGTGAGTGGGCAACGTGTAATTACTGAAAACTAATCTGTGGGAGGGAGGGAAGGGGGACAAAAAGCTTTATTGCTTTTAATTGAAGCAAAGTTCAGCATAAACACGATCTGTTCAAAGACAAAAAGAAGATAGAAAGGAAACCAAGGCAGCTGGTTTTTGGCTAAAAACTCAACTTGTACAGAATAGGATGTCACTCTCTTTGATGCTCCCCTGAGTTCTTAAGACTCATTTCTGGCTTAATGATGGATTTGCCCAGCTTCTCATTAGGTAAATTGTCCCAAGGGGGGGGTCTCCAGTAAATCAGAGTCTCTAACACAGGTGCCGTGTTGCTTTTGCTGGGCAGTGCTTTCTTTTTACTTAGTCCTTGATCTGTTAGAACAGCCGCTGTGCAGTGGTGACAGTGCTGGAGTCAGCGCTCGAGAAGTTCACCTGAAGCATTTAACCTTGCCAAACTACTTGAGGGGGGAGGGAGGGATGGTGTGGAGGGAACTGTATTAATTAGTTTTCTGAATAAATTTGCCTCTGTCAAATGCTAGCATCCATTGGAGTGGGGGTCAGCCACCTTCAGGCAGGCAGTGCTGGTTCTGAGATGCTGCTGCGTGAATCATGTATACAGAACTGCTGGATTTCACTGACCAATCATAGAAGTATTTACCTGGCTTTCAAAATGGATAACAAAAAGAAATCCTAACAGCGTGTATTGACCAAAAGAAAAACAACAACCCCCTTTTAGAAACACTGTACCTGTGATGGGATGCTTCAGGATCAGAGGGTTCCATTGTGCCCGCGGTGCAGCTCAGCCATGCCTTTGCCTCAAGGCAACCCACGCCAGGGAAGGGGACGAGCAGCAACTTCTGTGGCTTTGGGTTGGGTTGGGAGCACTGCAGCACACAGGGAAACCTGCAGGTTGCACCCCCAGCCTGGTTTGCAGGAGGGTGGAGGCTCTTGAGCTCCAGCTTTAGTGGCACACAGCTCTTGGGGGACGCACATGAGCAGCCACCGGGCTGCCACTCGGTGCAGGAATCACTTCCAAACAGATACATGTACATTGTCAATTTAAAACTAGGAATTTACTCTGCGATTCTGGCCCGTCGTATTCTGTTCAAAGACAGGAACGTGGATCCTTTTACCAAGTAAAATAAATCAAACCAAACCAGAGGCTCGTTTAAAAATGTACCTAAAATTTTAGGAAACCTGTGCACCCTTTTATCGATTTGTATAAAGGATTTAGTGGGGGAAAAAAAAAAAAAGAAAAAAAAAAAAAAGAAAAAAAAATCTGTTAAAACTCTTTTTGTATTCTGGGGTGTATCTATTTTTATTCTGTTGGAAACCTATTTAAAGTGGCAGGTGAGTGAGTGCTTGCGTGCGGAGTGGAAGACTTGTTGCAATCACCTCCTTTCGTGGTACAGCTGAACGACCTCGTGACAGCAGTGAGTTGAATTGTCATGGAAGCTGCTGCTGGGCCTGTGTGCTGTTTCTAATGTACTTTTAATTGGAATAAAGAACACATACCGACTGATGGCTCCGCTTTGTTTCTTAATGCCTTGTTGGTGAAGAGCTGTAGGTAAGGAGGTGCCCATTTTCTGATCCATTTTCTATGCAGGAACATCTCAAAGTGATGTTTCGCCTCCTGTTTGCAAAGGGCAGGGGGGGAAAACAGGAGCTGCAGCTTCTTCCTGCTCTGTGTTTGCATAGATGGAGACTCAATGTGCTTTTAGACGCTTCTTTGGAGTCACTGCAGTCCATGTGGGCTGGTTGGAGGGCTGAGCTGTTTGATCCAGGCCATCTCCGGAGCAATCGCCTTCAGTTGAGTGACACTGCTTGTTGAAGAGGATGCCGAACATCCAGCGAACAGAAATCATTGCCAGTTCAATTTTTAGCTGAAAAGGTTTTATTGATTTTTTTTTTCACCCACCACACTGTATGAAAATACTCTTTGACAGCAGAAGTGACACCACATACACTGACCAGGCACCAGTCCCCGCGTGTTAACACTGCTGTGCTGTTCTACCAGCCACATCCGCTGTCCTGAACCATCCACGTTCTCAAAGCTGCTTTAAGTATCATAACAGAGCAGCTGTGAAAGGTCTGATGAAAGCATCCCAGGTCTGCTCTCCCTGAAGACACTGGCATTGCTACAGCTGGCTACCAACAGCTGAGACCTGCAGCCCTGAACACTGACTTTGGAATGAAATTCAATGCTCTTGGTTGATACCAAGATGAGTTTTCTACTGTTATTGCTCTTGTGAGCTGCTCTGGAATTGTGCTGAGCTGAAAAGCCTGGGTTTTGCCTTGCAGTGTTATAAATGAGCTCAGCTGTGTGGCAAGCTGTCCATTTCTTTACAGCACAAACACATGAAGTTGCCCTACTCGCCATTTTTGACAAAACAACTCTGCAAGAGCCACGTTGGTTCAGTAAAACAAAACTAGGTGAGCCAATTCCTCAGTCAAAGCCAATTAACACAGAATTAAAAGCAGAAAAACCCTCCCACAGCAGCATTTGCTGGGCCTGAGGACTAACTCATTTCAACATACAAGCATTAAATAAAGCATTTTGCAACATCCCACCTTGACCGTCCAGCTCCTCTTAACTACCAGTCATCAAACAAGAGAAGAAAAACTGAGAAAATCCCATTGCTCACCAATACAACCACAATCCAGCTGAGTTTTACAGAGTAAAACAGTTCTGCTTCTGTCTTCCCAAGTGGGTGATCCCCTCTGGGAAGTGGCACCTCTTTGAAACAGAGAAGAGGCCACAGAAAGTTCCTGCTCCAAGAACAGAACCAACATCTAAGAAGGAAACTGTCAATTTCAAAAGCCAAAGTTGGTGGCACTCAAGTAACTTGTGGATTAAAGACACTGTCCACGCAGTCGGTCGAGGTGGATACGCTTGAAGTAGCACTTCAATACGTGCTTTTGGTATCCACGACTCTGCTTCAAGGGAACTTAGGGAAAGATGAAGAAGATGAGGCTGCTCCAGTGCTCAGCCCACGCCTACAGGTCGGTGTCCTGCTGCTCAGCCTGCCGGATGCACAGCACAGACATGTGGGGGATCCCACACTCCTGCAGGGACCTGCTGAGGTCACGGAAGCTCCGTCTGGGTACCTCTGTGGTTTCAATGCTGCAGCATTCGTATTTGGTGGCTGTTTGGTGTTCTGCTATAGCAACGACCGTCTGGAGACTGTCGGTGGGTTTGAAGTGATGTTCAAATCGTTGACCGGAGGGAGACCGAATAGCAAGCAGCAAACAAGACTCTTTCTGAAGCGGTTCTTCCAAACTGAGAGTCGATAACAAAGGGCTCTCTTGCCTCATCTTCCTTCCTGGCTTCTCAGGAGCACAAGAGGTTTCTTCATTATGGACATGGCTTTCTGGTGCCCTGCAGGCAGATCTTTGCTCTCCAGAAGGAGCTGCTGTTTTTGGGGCATTCTCCTGCCCACAGCTCGCACCCATCACACCCATATGGCTGCTCTGCTCTGCTGCACCTTCCACATCCTTGCGGCCAATGGAGGGGAGCACTCTGTATTTGTTCAGGGAGGACGAGCTCCGTAATGGGACCTGCTGCAGGAGCTCAGGGATCTCCCCTGGGGATATGTGGCCAGAAGGGAACACTGCTTTCATAGCTGGTGCCCTCTGGCTGCTCTGTAAGTCACGTGGAGCTGCTGGTGATGATGGCACTGCACAAGGAGAAGTGCCCGCGGTCCCAGAGTAATTGAAGGCCGACCTTGTGCGGCCCTTGGCAGATTTTGGCCGGGTCATGTGCATGGTGATGGAGTTTGGCTGAAAGACAGAGACGGCCAAAGTGCTGGAAGGGAAGGAGCTGCAAAGTGGGACTGGGTTCAGCAGAGCTGCTGTGGCCATTGCTTCCCAACACACCTGCAGGTGGGAAAGCAGAATGAAAAGTTACAGTAAACGGCCTGAAATGGCCTTAATCTCCCTGATGATTTTGTGCTGCATGTCATCTAATAACAAATATCCAATGTGTCACTGTCTGAATCCCGTGACCAGAGGCAATGGGATCCACACCAATATAGGTGCACAGATTGCTTACAAAATCTGCCCAAAACAAGCAGAAGGAATGGAACAACCCCTGCACCCTGACCCAGCCTGGGTATTCAATGCCCATCCCAGGGCTCTGCAGAGCAGCACAGCTCACACTGCTCTGAACAACTGCACTCACATGGGGGAGTGTTTGATTTCCTCCTGCCAACAAATACGCTCCAAGGCAACAAAGAGGAAACCCTAAATGCATTGCATCACTTATATACATGGTTACACACTGCACAACCAAACTGTGCAGCCATCACAGTGGGATGCATCCAAGCGTGGGTCTCCAACCCCCCCAGCACTGCATGGATTGTCAGCACAGAGCAGTTTAACTTTGGGTGCCTGAGCTGCTCCACAGGGTTGGGACAGGGCTGAACCCACAGGGCAGCACCCATAGGAGCCCAAAGTGCTGCGTACCCATGGCGTGGGGCAGCAGTGGGCCCCTTTTGTGGGGTAAGCCCCAGCCCCACAGTGCAGGCCAGCTCCTAGCTGAGCCTCTAGTGCCCCAGCCCCACAGCTGAGCCCGTTGTGCCCCTCAGCTAGACCCACAGCTGAGCCCAGCCCTGCCCCACATCCAGCCCCACAGCTGAGCCCGGTCCAGCCCCACATCCAGCCCCCAGACCCACAGCTGAGCCCGGTCCAGCCCCACATCCAGCCCCCAGCCCCACAGCTGAGCCCAATCCTGCACCACATCCAGCCCACAGCCCTACAGCTGAACCCAGTCCTGCCCCACATGCAGCCCCCAGCCCCACAGCTGAGCCCGGCCCTGCCCCACATCCATCCCCCATCCCCACAACTCACTGCTGACCCCCATTCCCCGCCCCACGGCCCGGTCCCGCCGTTTCACACCTTCCACCCCGGGGCCGCCCGGTAAACACAGCCGCGTTACCACGGCGATCACTCCACTTCCGGCCACCATCGAGAGGAGCGGCCGCGCTGGGTAGAGCGCCCCCTTACGGCAGTCCTCCGGGCGCCATGTTACCCAAACTTTGCTGTTTTAACCCCAAAAGTGACCAAGGCGACCATACAGCCCCACAGCAACAACCACTGGGTAGAACTGGGCGCATGAACCCCATACCCATCCATTGGGCTGAGAACCCCTTCAAGAGCCACACACAGCACACACATCCACCACCCCATCCCAGTGGCTCCATACAAGGCCCTGATATGGGGCAGGGTGGGATCAGATCAGCTCAGCTCCCTCCATCCTCACCCCATCACTGTGCACACAAAGCATCGCACTGATGGCTTTGAAGGGCACTGAGTTACCAAGGGTGGAGCAGTGCCGATGAATGGAGCCTGTTTGCTCTGGGCCTCATGGCTCCTCAGCAGCGATAGCGACCATTGTATGTTATCTCTTTGCATCACGTAGTGATTCGATAAGCCTTGTTCTAAAGGCATCTCCCATAGGGCTGCCTTGATTTCAAGCCTGCTTTGCACATGGCCTCATGTTGCAGAGCCTTTGAGAAGCCTCAGGTTCCCCCCCATGCACTTGGTTGTTCCATATTTGGGTTAGACTGCAAGGGAAAAACCAAAGAGCAACCAACAAGCTGCTAACAGCACCCACAAACTGCACTGCCAAGGCTGCAGCACCATGTTTGTACTATATCCATCCACATTGGGGCACAAACCACTTGCAAGGCTTCATGGTATCATGTAAAGGGGGAGGATGGGGCACTAACAAAGGGCAGGGGGTGGATCTCTCCCCCTTTCTATCCATATAAAGCAAACCTGCCAAGCCTCAGAGCTGCAGGGAGGGGTGGGTGGGATTTTATTGCCCCCATTTCATCACCAGCCCCAGGTGCTGCTCGCCATCTCTCCACTGTGAAGATGAGGAACCTCCTGCTCGCCCTGCTGCTGGCTTGTGGTGAGTTGGTGAGGCTGGGGGTCTCACATCCCCCTTTCCTGCATGTAAACCATACAATCTCATGAGCTTTGAGCATCTTTTGGCTGAGCTTTGCCATTTTGCTGTGTGGGGCTGGGTGATGGGCCATGCTGGTGGCACTCTGTCCCCCCATCTCTCCTTGTAGGGCTGCCTCTGGCACATAGCAGTGTGTTGGAGCTGGAGAGCATGATCAGAGTGACCACAGGGAAGAGCGCCTTGCTCACCTACAGCTGGTATGGGTGCTTCTGTGGCATCGGGGGCAGAGGGACCCCAGTGGACCCCACTGATAGGTGAGTACCTGGAAAATCATGCTGCTGTGGGGCTGTGTGCTCCTCTCTGTCACCTTATATTTGGGGCTGGTGCTTCCCTCACCTCTAACACATCTCCTGCAGCTGCTGCCATGCCCATGACTGCTGCTACAGGAGGCTGAGAGAGAGCGGCTGCAGCCCCCTGATAACCCCCTACCAATTTGATGTCACCAATGGGAACATTACCTGTGGTGAGTGGCAGGGAGCAAACTGCCTGGTGTGGCAGTGAGCACATAGGGATGGTGTGCCATGGCACAGCAGCACTGGGGTAAAGCATTGTATTTGTCCCCTGCAGGTAATGAGCAGAGCTGGTGCAAGAGAGAGATCTGCCTGTGTGACAAGGCTGTGGCTTCGTGCTTTGCCAGCGCCCTGCCTTCCTACAACGTGTTCTACCGCTTCTACTTCAAGCTGAGGTGCAAAGGGAGCAAGCTCCAGTGCTGAAATCCACACAGTGTCTGCTGGTTTTGAGTGCCTTATTGCTATGGGAAGGGCAGGGTGATGTGGGTGCTGAGAGGGGCTGCTCCCCCTCTCCTCCTCCTGGCGAGGTGACACACAGGGTGAGCAGGGCACAAGCTATGGCTGGAGATCCCCAGCTCTCCAAAAGCAATATCCTTTCCCCTTCCTCCTCTCTTTTCTCAACTGATTTTGTTTTCCAGCCAAAGGAAAAAGGAATTGAATAAAAGGTGTGAAAAATACTCTGTGGTGTTTTGCTGTTGTACTGCTGTGAGATGGGTCTGTCCCCCAGCACTGAGAAATGGGGACCAGCACATGCCACCCACTAAAACTCCCTGGGGTTTGTCAATAGAACTTCCCTGCAGTGAGCCTGGGGTTGTTACTTCTCCCAACATCCCCCTCTTTGTTCCCTGAACTCACTCCCAGAGCCAACATGCAGAGCAAACCTATTCTGACAGCCAGGGGATCATCCCAATGCAGTGTATCAGGAAAGCTGTTTTTTGCCAGTATTCAAGGCTTACTTGCCCCCTGCTAACCCTTTTTAGGGCTTAGATTTAAACATCCCGAATCAGGGCTGATTATTCCACAGTACAGCACCAGCAGGGCTGGTAAGGCAGAGGAAAACACCCCCAAGCTGCCAGGGCTGGGGCAAAGTGCATTGCCTTCCTCCTGCACTGGAAGTGACGCAGCTTTATTGGCATCACTGCTGGTATGAATGGGGGCGGGGGGATTTCCTGCATTCACGTAAAGGGGAAGGATAGTGCCTTCTCCTTTACAGAAAAGCCCCACTCGCAGAACTGGACAAGCTGAGCATCTCACAAAAGGTTTGTGGAAGTGAAAGCAAGCCCTATATAAATGGGGCCGTGCCAACCACACAGCAATGAGCAGCAGAGGCTTTCCCGAGGTGAGCAGGGATGGAGGAACACCTTCCTCTATTTCCTACCTTAACTATGAGCTGTACTGCAAGCAGGGATGGATGCACAGGATGACCTGGTGTTGGGTTCCTCTTCCAGGGCAGCAGGAAAGATGAATGCTCTCCTTGCATTGGCCGTGCTGTTTGCTTGGGGTAAGTGTCCTCAGCTGTGCTGCCAGGGCGGCCACACCTGCATCAAACAGAGACATCAGAGCTGTGACTTTCTCAAGCTTTCACTCTCTACCCCCACCTCCTCAAAATGCATAACACCCACCCCCAGATAACAGCTCCCCTGTGCTGGGGATGAGTTTCCCCTCCAGCACAGCAGGGATGACTTGGTGGTGAAAGACTCCATATAGCAGGAGGATGACAAAAAAAGGGGAGAAAAGGGTTTTTGTTATTACACTGATTTCCCCCCAGGCTCATCGTTGGCTGGTGGGAGCCTCTGGCAGCTGCACAAGGTGGTCACAAAGATGACAGGGAAAAACGCCGTGCTGTATTACTCCTCCTATGGCTGCTACTGTGGCATGGGGGGCCGAGGGCAGCCCAAAGATGCCACAGACAGGTAAGCACCCATTTAATAATCTCCCTGCCTCAATTTATCATTCGAATCCAAGGGGTGTGGGAAGCAGGGGAGAAAAGCTGAAAGCTCAGAGCCCTGCACAGATGCTGCCAGCTGCACGACATCTGCTATGACAGCCTGCAGCACTACCACTGCAACGCCAAGCAGCAGCACTATCGGTACAGCTGGCGCGGCGGCCGCCTCACCTGCAGTAAGTGGGGATGCTGAAAACGGGGCTCTTCCCTTCTCAATATGAAATGAAATGGAATCAGAATCTGTGCTGCCCGCAGATAATGATTTGTGGTGTGCCCAGCTGTCCTGTGAGTGTGACCGCAGCCTGGGGCTGTGCCTGCAGAGGAGCACGTGGAGCTACAAGTGGCGCTACGTCCTGTACCCCAAGCGCAAGTGCAGGTGATGAACACGTGCAAAGCGAAGACTCTCCAGGTTGAGTTTGGATGAGTTTTGCATCTGCAGCTGAGCCCCTGCATGGATCACATTCGAGTTGAACTTAATCGATGTGAAAATAAACTATGCGTTTAAATCATCTTGGTCCTCTGTGAGCTGCAGCCCAGCACTGCCCTCCCAGTGCCTTCCATTACGTCCCAGAGTCTCCCAGCTCACACACAGTACCTCCCTGCACTATACAGAGCAGCTCAAGAACCTCTCAGCACCTTCAAATGCTGCCTAGAGACGCTCAGAGCACCCCAATAACCTCCCAGTGTGCTCCCAGTGCCCCCTAGTGTTGTGCAGAGCCTCCTGACACACTCCTAGCAGACCCCAATCCTTGCTGAAAATCCCCAATATACTCCCAGTGCTGCATAGCACCCACTATAACCTCTCTATGCCCTCTCAGTGCAGCTCACTACTGTCTTGAGCCCTCCAGTACCCTGCTAGTAATGCTTAGTGTAGCCTAAAGGTTTCCAGTGCCTTTCCACTGAACCTCAGCATTGCCCAGAGCCCTTCAATTAAATCCCAGTGCCCCCCATTGCAGCCTACAGACACCCAGTACTCTTCTAGCACCTCATAAAATGAGACTTTGGACACTCAACATGGGGCTTTAGATCAATAAAATTGGGTTTGGGGAGCTGAAAAATAGGTTGTGGACCCTCAAGTGGGGCTCCAGGCCCTCAAAATGGGAATATGGAATGAAAAAAGAAAACCTGAGCCCTCAAAATTATGACTTGAATCCTATAGATGAACCTGTGAACCTGAAGAATGACTCCCTAGACTGAAAAATCAGAGTCTGGGCCCTACAAACAGGATTACAAGCCCTTAAAGTTAGTACTTGGGTGTTCAAAAAGGGACTTTGTGACCAAAAGTCAGGATGGTTAGATCCTCCACATGGTATTTTAGAGGGTAAGATAAAGTCTGAGTTCAAAGAATAAGGTCCAGGACACAAAAAAATGAAGATGGGTGGATGCCTGGGGTCTGTGGGCAGCACTGAGGGCATCTAGAGAGCAATGGGGGGAAAATGGGAGCACACTGGAAGGCTCTTGGCAGTACTGGGGTTACTGGGAGGGTGTTTGGGGGTCTCTAGATAGCGCTGGGGGTGCAGTATAAAGCTCAAGACAATACTGGGAGTCAGCAGGAGGGTAATGAGCTGTTACAAAAAGCAGTGGGAGTGTAGCAGGAGGCTACAGAGAGCAGCAGGGGGCACTGGGAGGGTGCTTGGGGGGTCCCCAGACAGCAGCAAGGGGCTCCAGGCTGCGTCACACCAGGCTGTGGGTTTGGCCGGCAAGGGACGGGGCGTAGCAGGACTGAGCGTGGGGACAGGCGAGAGGCATTTCTGCACTTCCAGGCAGGAGCCAGAGGCACAGGGCAGCGCTCGGCCAGCAAGGGATTGGAATCGGAACTGGTGCCATTTCCTGGTAAGAGACCCCTGCCTGACCCCGCTGCTGCTGGGGGTCAACGCACTGCAGAAGTGAAAATAGGGCCGGGGTGTTGGGAGGAGGAGGAGGAGGCACGCTGTACTGTTTTCCTTGCCTTGTGATTTAGTGCTTCGAGGGGAAAACTGAGCTGGGGAGATGCTGCTGCCAAGTTCTCTTCGGTGTGAGGGGTGGTGGGATGAGAGCTGGAGGGGGTGGGCGATGGGATAGGAGCCCTCCTGCCTCCCTCCCTTCAACCTCTGGAGGAATTCTACCTGATTTCAGCAGGGCAAGGTTGGCAGGGCAGCTCCCGTTTCTCCCCCAGGTGCAGGTGAGAGGAAGATGAAGGTCTTGTTGATGCCGGCGCTGCTGCTCGCCTGCGGTAAGTGCAACTGAAACAGAAAAGGAGATCCCAGCTAAACCTGCTCCACTCCAGCTGCCTGGGGCTTGTTTATCTCGCTCACAAAATCCTATTTTCCGGTCGCTTCAGGCATGCTCACAGCTCGTGGGAAGCACCCGCACACGTTTGCTCCAGGGCTGGAAGGAAGCACTGTGGGAAACCTGACAGCCCATGGCTGTGGATCAGGATGGGGCCGTGGTCGAGCTGCTGTCATGGACCGGTACAGCATCAGCAAGTGGCAGCAAGAGGGGAACAGGAGTTAGGGACAGTGAGGGCCACCCTTCCCTGCAGCCCTGTCGAGGCAGAGATCACCAACTGAAATGGATGGGATGGCAGCACAGGGCAGGGCTGGTCCGAAAGCCAGTGTGCAGAAAGGCTGAAGCCAGCAGTTGGATTTGGTGATCCCTATGGGTCCCTTCCAAGATGGGATATTCTGGGGTTCTGTGAAAGGCTGCAGGGGGAAGCTGATAAGAGATGGGTGTGGGAGCAGGGGGAGCAGGCTGGAGATTGCCCAGTGCAGGAGAGGATGCAAGCCCTGCTACCAGCCTGTTTGTGTCAGGGCCATGCTCTCACTCTCGCTGCAGGTGCTGCCTGCTCCGTGCCTGCTGCTACGCCAAGCTGGCCGCACGCCGCTGCCGTGTGGGACAGACCCAACGCCTCGCTGTGTCCCAGCCACGGGTCCCTGCCTGCAGTAAGTGGCCATGCTTTAGGATCCTCTCATCCAACAGCCTTGAGAGCCCCCACTGCCACCCTGGGTTCCTCCTCCAGCCACCATCCCAGCGCTGTGCTTCCTCTTGCTCCCATAGGCTCTGGGACGCGGTGTCAGAGAGCAGCCTGCAGATGTGATCGTTTGGCCCAGCTGTGCCGGGCACGCAGCAGGGCGCTGCGCAGGTGTCGAGGCAGGCGCTGCTGATGGAGAAGGGCTCCTCGTAATAAACCCACCTCCATGCTGGTAAGCAAAGAGGAGCTCGGCTCGGCGCCAGGAGCGCTTCCCCATCCTCTTCTTCAGGGCTTTTTGGCTACAATAGGAGGACAACCGCCCTTTTGTGAAGCTGCGTCATTAGACACTGGGTCCGAGGAGGGAGGGTAGAGCAGATGTAATGTTTGTGCTCAGAAAAACAAGGGAGGAGCAGACACCTGCACCTCGTCACAGCAAAGGGCGAGATGATGGAAGCAGTCTTGCTGTTGGCGTTCACCCCTTTTGGCTCAAGCTCCCCAGTTGCAAACTGCTGCACGGAGATGTTGGCTCCCTCAGCTTCTTGCTTCACTGCCGAATCTTTTTAAGTCACTCCAAAATAAAACCAGAGAGCACAAAGCTTCGGTCCTCTGTGTGATATGACTTTGTTGCGTTCAGTGACAACCCCTGGCACTGGGGGAAGCTCATCAATTAGCAGGGCATCCTGCAGAGACACCAACAAATAGCACCCAGCCCTAAGGAGCAGAGCTGAGCTGTAGGGTTCAGAGCCTGTCCATGGTCCACAAAGGGCGATGCATCCCCCACCAGTGCTCATCAGCACCCCTCAGTCCTTCCAGACCCCTATAATTCACAGAGAGATGGAAGCTGCTGTCAGTCAGTGGTCAGGCATGATGCTGCAGGAGGGCTGGCTGCCAGAGAGCTTTGCTGCGATGGGGTGGCTGGGAAGTCATGCTTGCCTCACAGTCAGAGCAGAACAAAACACGTTTCTCATCAGAAAAGAATGTTTTGGCCTTATTTTGCAACAATCTCCAGCATGTCCCTTAGGAAAAGGCAGTCAGGCAGACAGCTGCTTCCTCTTGCCCCAAGCATCCTCACGATGCAGGTTTTCTGCCCTGCAGGTGAATTCAGCACAGTTGACCTCACAGGAATGCTTGGACAGTGCTGCAAACCCTATGGGGCTCTGTAACAAAGTATAACCCCAAAAACAGTCACAAAAGCTGGTGTCCCCCAGGAGCAGGAGCACACTGTGCTGTGCCCTGGGCATTGCCAGCTGCAATTCACACCCTAGCTTGTCCCAGACGTGATGACAGTGGTGCTGGGAAATACCCATTAAACAAGGAAGAATCCCTGAATGAGGAAGTATCCCTTGAATCAGAAATGCTCCCCACCAGCTGCAAACCAGGCACCCACAGTTTAGCCCTGGGGGGGCACAAGCACCCACTAGGAAGGAAAGTGCAGCCCTGCGCCAAGCAGCTGCTGTTTGCAAGGTGTAAATCAAGGATCGTGTCCTTGGCAGGATGGGATAACAGAGGTGATTCAGCTGACAGATTGCACACCAGGATGAGTTGAAACACTCTCTCCTTGTTTAATTTTGATGTGTTTTTCTTCTCGGACATCCTGCTATACAAATCAGCTCACATGGAGCTCTGTGGGCAGCTCTGTGAGCTCAGATGCAATGAAGTGAGCTGCACAAGTGCTGAAAAGCAGCACTGGAATTGGTGCATAACGTACTGGGGGGGACGGGAGGAGAGAAAAAAGGCAACTCCATGTAAACATGCCAAATTCATTAATTATTACCAGCAACCTCAGACAGATCCCAAGAACGTTGTTACAGCACTTGCTGGGGCACAGAGACATGCAATATTTAGCATCACCAAAACCCACAGCTCTGCATCTCACCCACATCGGAGCAGGAAGGGATTTTCTCCCTGTCCAAGTGAGCAATTAAGGAAACAGTAAGATAAAGCACGGTGCTTTTGAAAGCCATTTAAGGACAACATTGTTCCTGTTTTCCCTTCAGTTTTCCCTATTTGTGCAGAGCGCTGAGATAACCAGTCATGCACAGACAAGGCTTCACTCAGTTCCAGTCCATGTAAACATCCCCTACCCTCCCATCAAAGGGCATCCCGACATTTCCAGTAATGGGAATTACACCTGAGCAGGCCTCCAAGATGCCAGGAGCAGTTTGCACATGTAACGGAACCAATATGGTGAGATCTGTCAATATTTGCCCACTTTGGAGAAATCAAAGGAGGAATCCCGCTGAGCGGACACACGTTGTCTATAAAACGTAAGGCTGGGTGCACACTCGGCACCCTGGGATCATCCTGCTCATCACGAGTGCTGCCTACCACGAGGCCATGAAGCTCCTGGTGCTCCTCATCTGCTGTAAGTACCCCCTGCATGGTGATGGGGCAAGGCTGGGGCTGATGGCTCCTCTTTTTAGTCCATTTTTAGAGGGTTCTCTTTCCAACGCCACTAACAGCATGTCTCCAGTTGCAGGGCTGGCCCCCGTGAGCTGCGACTTGCTTCAGTTTGCTTCCATGATTAAGGAGAAGACTGGGAAGTTTGCGCTGTCCTACAACACCTACGGCTGCCACTGCGGCCCTGGGGGATCCAAGATGCCGGTGGATCCAACTGACTGGTAAGCAAGGAAGCAGAGGGTGCTGCCAGCCCTCTTCTCCCAAAGCTCAATGCAGGGTGAAGCTGGGGCAGGCAGAGCAGGGAAGGACACACAGCTTTTCCTGAATCTCATATCATTGGTCTTCTCTGCCTCTCCTTGTGTATGAGGCTAGAAGCTGAGGTAGTAATGCCATAACAGTCAGTGTAACCCTAATGCACATCTTTAAAAGCCGCTCGATAGCAGCAGCTCACGCTGTGCTCACCTGCTTTCAAAAGGAGGATCATCTAACAAAGCCAGGCTAATTAAAGCAGCCATTTGGTGTTACACCAAGTTGCTGAGGCAGAAAAATGGGAATGTGGTGGTGCAGCACGTGCAGCTTTGCACAGGTTGTGCACCACCATTTCCCCTATGCTCCTCACCCTGCCCTGATGGAACTTCATGTGACACCAGGTGCTGTCATGCCCACGACTGCTGCTACAAGAGGTTGACATCCTTGACCTGCGTTCCCCACCTTGTCCATTACAATTTCTCCATCAAGGGAGGCCAGATCACATGCGGTAAGAGATGGCGCGAGGCCCAACCACTCTCACTTCCAGGGAATCCCTTCCTTGATGTCCTTCATACCAACGTAGCTGGGAAACCACTTGCTGGGGAGGGGGTGGAAGAGAAGGAAAGGTGCCAGAAGTGGTGCTAATGTACCAGCTGGGGCCATGAGAAAGTTGAGAGCTAGGAGAGCTCCCAGAGGATGAGGGTTCCTCTTCTGTGGAGGTCAAATACTGACCCAGCCAAGCTGGACACAGAACATTTGAGGTTTTAATCTGGATAGGGTCATTGTGCTGCCCCTTGTGACAACCCAGAGCAAACAATATCACTTCTGGATAAGGGGACCAAAACCGAGCACCTCCTCATCATCTACACAGATTTCTATATAAATTAAACTAAATGCTCCCTCTAGGGTCATTATTGGTTTGTAGCCACATAGTTCCATGCCCCAGGGGTGTATAGTGGCAACAGGATTCATCCTCAGCTACCCTAAGGTTCATGGGGATGATTTGAAAAGTAACTCCAAGCTTCTGCCCTCCTCTCCTTTTCCTCCAGGATCTGGGAGTTCATGTAAAAGAGGTACCTGCGAGTGTGACAAGAAGGCAGCAGAGTGTTTCAAGAGGCACCTCGGAACCTTCAGCAAAAGCTACCAGAATTATTCAAACTTCAAGTGCAAGGGCTCACTTCCCCGTTGCTAGAGATGCCAGACTTGAAACCTGAAGGAAATGTTTTAAATTGAGATTCTCTTCTTGCAGTGAGATGGAGCAAGGCACAACTCCAGACTCACTGCACCAAAAAGGCACTTGGAATCTCTCCACCAAGCCTGCCAGACCCTGAATTGGTGCACAAGGAAAGCTTGCTCCTCAGAATTAAAGAAATCATTAAAAAATCTTTGCAAATAAAAATAGTTTTCCAAGACAACTTCTAATGTGTTGTTTCAAGACAGTGCCTGAATGGGTGGGAAAGCTGCAGCAGAGTTATTGGATCCAACAGTACAAGGCAGCCAAACTGCAGGTGCAAACCAGCTCTGCCCTGCTAATTAATTACTTACTAAAGCTATGGGGCACTGCCAGGGCTTTAGGTTTCCATTTGAGAGAGGACTTCAAGTTATACCTAAGCTTCTCTTTGGTCAGAAATTTGAACCAAACATTTTTACCAGAAGGGAAAAATGAGATAGAACCTAGCTGGGAAACAGCTAATCAAGTCAATGCTGCCCTCTAAGGTTTCTGAGTGCAAACACATTTCACTCCAGCCAACAGCAAGGCATCTTTACATTCACATGTAAATGGCCATAAATCTACAGCCAAGTCCTACAGTGCTTCCACTTCAGTTCAAATTCCCAATTCTGTAGTGGAAAGCACCACAGGTTTCAAGCTGCATACTTTAATGGTACCTAGTGACCATACCTGAGAGGAATTTAAGGTGAAAATCCTACCCTAGAAAAAGCTTGATTTACAAAGAGTGAACCAGGCGTGGTTTCCAGTAACCATTGCTGCTTGGAAGCTTTTTCCCCAAGACTCCTGATCCATTGGTTCTAATTTCATTTAGAGACTAATGACTATCAAGTTCCTGGCTTGGACTAAAACTCAGGAGTTGCCCTAAAGCTCCAGAATATGGTAAAGGAGAAAAGATTCCAGATGTCCAAGTAACAACAATCAGCACAAACTCCAAGCCTGCTCGTATCGTATTTTACTACCTTGTTAGACTTCACCAGATCAAATGTATCAGCCCTGCAGCCTCAGGAGTCCACTCAGATGAAAAAGGAAAGAGGAATCTCATGTTTGATAGTGTTGGCTAACACTTTAAGAGAATTCTGGGACTATTCCCTTATTTTTTAAACTTAAATAGAAAAAAAAAGCAGCACATTCCTGAGTTGAGAATTGTTAACATTTTCCCTGACAGTAAGGTAAAATAAATCTTCTCCACAGTAAAAAGTTGCTATAATAAATCTAAGCATTTGAAGAGATCTCAAAGCAAATCCGATGTTGCTGTGTGAGGAAAACTGTCTCACCTTTATCATCATCATCACCACCAAGATAATGAAAAGCAGTCCCTACTTTTTGGTTAAAGCTCTTCTCTCAGCACAGGTTGCTGTAGGATTACTCAACAACTGCTTGCCCTGCAAGTGAAGAAACAAAGTGCTTATATGCTCAGCCATCTCCACAAAAAACAACTTCACAGTAACAAGAGATGCTTGGAAGTTTGCTTAAGAGGAGATTTATCTTCACCAGTTTCCTTTGCTTTTCTCACCAGAACGCTTAGAACACGTTCAGTCATATATTTAGAGCTGCCATGGTCTTCACCAAGGTTATCTGGTTATCTGAGTCCACCTCTTTCTTGCTGTTATCTGCACAGTTACTCCTATTGGCCAAAACCTTCTGCCGGTGCCTTTCTTCCTGCCTCTTCTTCTTCTCCAGTCGCTGCTGTTCCTTCTTTTGTTTTTTAAATACCTGAAAAAGGAGGAATAAAAACAAAGCTGAAAACAGACATTCTTTGCCCAGCTGAGGAAAAATAACACGGTGGAAAGGAGGCGAGCAGATACCAAAGCAGCTGCCAGAAAATGTTTATTCCAGACTATTTATCTGAACTTTGTGTCACTGTGGGAAGAGTGCCATTTGTCATTAATAAATGTTCGCCTCTGAGAAAAGCCACAACTGTAGCAGCAACAAAATCCAGTAACCCAAAGTACTTTTTAATGAAAAGGAGAACAGTTGCTGGCTAAGCAATCCACAGCGTTCCCCTAAACTTTAAAGGATGTTTAAATCACTGCCAAACCACCATGCACATACCTTTACGTTTTTGTTAGCTCGACTCTCTTCATCAGATCTAGCCTGTCCTTTCAATTTATCTTCTGTTTCACGTCGATGCAAACTCTGACTTCCCAAGATTCCTGAACCACTTCCATTCTCCTCACACAGAGCTGAGGCACACAGTTCCTGACCATTGCTCTGGGGATCACTCTGCTCCTCAGCACCTACCAACAACAGAGCTTTTTCTCAGACACTCTATACAGAAGTTGTCTCTGTCAGCCAATTCCTTCTTTCTTTCTGGAACAGTGATTTCTTTTGGAAGCTGGGTCGAATATGGAAAAAGACAAAGACCAGTCTGCTCACTTCTGGGTACATCAGGTTGTCCAGAGAAAAGAACTAGGACACAACGTGCTTGGAGATGTTATAAACCTGAAAGCTCAGTTATGTGGTCAGGAAGCCACAAGAATGGCTCCAGGGATTACTAATCTTACACAGAGCTTCTCACGATTTTAGTGGAGAACAACAAATAGGATACGCTCAATGGCATATCAGAACTCAGTTTAGTGCCTTCAGCAGTCCCAGGTCTGTCTCATTGTTACCTAAAGACTAAGCAGGAGCACAAAATCTGCCCTCCAAAGTTTTCCGAGTACATAAGAAGAGGCAGCAGCACAGCTAACAGGAAGTTTCTGCTACCACTGTCCCTGCTGAACTGCTGTTTACAGTGAACGTTAATGTCAGACAGCATTTTTCTGAAGCACTAAGTGACAAAGTCCACGTACTTACTGATTCTTTTTACTTCCTGCACTTGAAAGATGGCAAATATTGCAGATTCTAAGTTATAGTCTTCCGTTTTCAGAACCTGGCTTACCAACTCAATGTCCTGTCCAAGAGAAAGATAACACACAGAGAGTTCAAACCAGACATACAGACAGCCATTCAACAGCCAACATTCCTGATCCATTCTGTTCTCTGCATCTTCAGTAACCATGTGTAATCTAGTGACCAAAGCTAAATTTTGTGGAGTGTGGGATGTCTAGATTTTACAGAATCTGTTTTAAACCAAGAGGTTTTTTTGATAGAGACTCTAAGACAAAGCTTCCAAAACTATTCACTATCCATACAAAGTATACTTGATTGATTCTAGCATACTACGCACCCTAATTTATGCCTGCAGTATTGAGATTGTCCAGGACAAACACTTTTTTTCCTCCAAGATTACCTTCACATATCAAGAAGTTTTGAATATGGAGCATAAAAAGGGCACTCAATACTTACTGAACACCCAGTTGCACTGCACACTTTTTGTACAGCAGCCTCCATTTCAATTTCAGTCTCATCTTCAGAGTCATCCTTCTGTTGCTTCGTTTCCTCCTCCTTATTTGATTCATTTTTGGGGAGCATCTACAAGAAAAGCAAAGCCCAGAAGTGTGCATTACTTTTATCATATACAGTTTGACACTAACATAAATTGGATCATAGCATTCTCAGAAAAATCAAAGTATCTTAGAAATTGTGTAACTTCCACTGTCCCTGACACCCCTTCCTAAGATTCATAAACACTCCACTTAGAAAACTCTTACATACTACAAGATCATGCACATCAGTTATCAATCACTGGCTTTTTAAATGAAGCAATAAATACAAATACATGCAGACAAACCCTGCCAACAGGGCAGCTCACTCATTAACAGGAAAAAGTGAGATATGAAGATTATTGTATCTGGATGTTGCATTTCCATCTGTTTCCTCCTTCCCATTTGGTTTTGTATTTGAGGTGATGAATCTAATTGAGATTGTGTTGACTCAGGACTCCTACAGCCCATACATCAGTGCATCACATTCAAGACTGATTTCCAGGCCAGTAATTTAAGCACTTCACATATGGCAAAGAAAGTTGGCAGTACTAATTAAATTGATCTTAGGGATTCTTCCATACCCAGGATGGGACAAGGACCAAACTCTTCTCTCAGTGCAAATGAGGAAGTAAATAAACCGGTGACATTCGGCTGCTAGTTGTCAGCCTCAGCTGATCAGGTCACTCTGACACAACCAACCTCCATCCGAAGATATGCTGGGGATTCAGAATCATCGTTGATTCTCCTCACACTGTCATAGTGCTCTCCATGCCGATACGCAATATGCAGTTCCCTCACATCGCTTTTGTCAGTGCCTTGAATCTGATCGAAACAAACAGACTGCAAATGAGCATTTGAACTTCACTTCAGAGTCACATTTTCCTTAGCATTACTTATTGAAGTAATGATTAACACCGTGCTAGGAGAAAAGTACGTAGCTGATTAAGTATCTTTAAACAGGAAACTCTGACCTAATAATCCAGACATACCTACAGTAACAACACAGTTTCTGTGTGAAGGGTAAGACACACATTGTGGGATCAGTTACTTCATTACAAACAAAACACAGCATGAAAATATTGTAACGGTAAGCTTAAGAAGATTTTCTAAGCTTTCTACAGAAACAATTACAGTTTTCTGATGATCTTTTCCAAACCCATCTTCAGTGACAGTGTTCATTCAAGGTGTGATGCCTTTTAACCCCTCAAGTGTAAGGAAAAAGAGCTTGATCAAGTTGGGACTGCAGTAGAAGCAGTCACCCATGGCAGTTTTGTTCTGCAGTTGTGACAAGGCAGCGTTTTAGTGATCTGCATTTGAAGTGGATGTTTTGCTTATAAAAGAAATAGCAATAAACAAAAATGACAAGAATCTATTAACTCAAGAGCATCATTAATAATCAAAAGTTCCTCTGTTCTGTCAGCACCAAACACTGCAGCTTTTGTAAGAGTATTCTCACCATGAGAATTTAGCTGGATCTGTGAGATAAAAGCTAACATCATTTCAACTCCTGCAAGGAATGCAGAATATTACACCATATTTGCAAGTCTCCTTTGCTCACCTGTCACAGCCAGAGTTCAAAGATATGACACCTCTGCTAGAGAAGATGCCAGTAAGTAAAAAACAAAGCATGCTTGCTTTAGGGCTCCAGTTTCCCAATCCTTTTACGTCTTTTCCCAGCTTGCAGCATTTACACCAAGTCACCTTTCAACCAAGTCTGCAGTCTGCGTTGCATTAACAACATTTCACAAGAGATATTCCCCATTCACCCGTTTTACACTTGTTCACCTCTGAGCTCCAACACAATAATAGGTTACATTTAACTCCTGCCTTTTATCCTATTAAGTTGTTCATCGTGCTGAATCTCAGATTTATTTTCAACACTTCTCATCTGTCAGAGCCTAAGTGGTTATCTAACAAATCTTAAGACTGAAAATAAGCCAATCTCTTTGGTTGTCAGTACTGAAGCCTCACTTGAGCTCTCTCCAAAGTACAGTGGAATTTTAAGCTAAAGGTATGTGCAGATTAAAAAACAAAAACAAAACACTGGAAAAAGGTGAAGAGTTACCCAAAAAGCCAGCAACATAACCCGTGTGTCTGTGCTAACTTGGAGCCTGACATTTTCAGCCAGTATAAAGAAAAAGTTAAAGGTCATTAAAGCCCTAAGAAGTCATCACAGGGATGCCCAACTCCACAGTGCTTCTGAGTACGTCAAGCTGAGTTCTTCAAGGCTGAAAAAGCAAGGCCAGCTCTCCATCATGCCAATCTAAGTATGGCTGCTGAGCAGTATTTTTGTGCTCTTTTGATGGATCAGAAAGTTTCAACCATTTGCATCCATCAACTAGAAGTTAGGCCAGAACACAGAAGTTTTCTTTACTCACCTGCCACAACGGTGCATTCAGCTGATGAATAACCACGTTCATTTGATTGTTCCTCGCAAAGGCCACAATAGCATCATTGCCAGCAAAGGTACCAGGCTTTGCCAAATTGGTAACTGAAGGAAAAAAATTCAAGATATTTATAAGAGCTGGAGACCAATTTCTGACAGTTCCAAAAGCAGCGATAGAGAGTAATAAAATTTCAACAAGGGGCCCAAGAAATAAATTCTGGAAAGGAAATCCCACTGTTAAATGGCAACTGCAGGGGCAAGAATCCAGCAGTGTCAGAAGTTTATGAGTATTAAATGACCACAGAGAGTCCAGAAAAGGCAGCACACCTTACATTATGCAAGGCCATCAGTCCTGTATTAGCTTCTGGAAAGGTGCCACATACTAAAAGACCACACTGCTTTCATGGATCACCTTCAAGTCACTTGGCACCAGCACAAGGCTGTGAGAACAAAGGCTGCATTGGTCTCTGCTTTGGATCTTCCTCTAGATTAACACTATAAAACATCACACGTCAAGGAGAAAGGAATCCAAGGAAGTCAGCACTCAATGGCCACCAATATTCTGGATGCTTCATTTTCTCAAGTGAAACCTTGTGGGCTTCATTTTCTCCTTGTAAAAAACCCCTAACTTTTCACTCTTTGCTTTTTTTTCTTCCCTTTTCCAAGTTCTTCCTAAATTCAAATAAGTTCCAGGAAAACTCTACAGAAACATAATAAATGTAAACTTGATGCTGTTACTAAAGGTCAGCAACTGACCATAATAACACAGTAATAGGATGAGGAATAGCTTAATGCTCAAATGATAAGTACCATATTCCAGAATAACCCTATCTATGAGTGTCCTATGGAAACTGTACCATGTTTCTCAAAGGGAACATCATCCTCCACGAAGGGCTCAAAGTCCTCTCGTCGCTTTATCATGTATTCCACAGTCTCCTGGCGATGCCTGAGGTGGTTCCGGGAGTGTCCCTCCAGTTGGTCACCCAGGGCACGAAACAAACAGTTGCTAATGAATGAGAAACTACCTGTTAGTGTGTTGGCAGCACTGCTTAAAAACCCACACCACTAAACCAATGATGTTGCAGCAGAAAAAAACACAGGCTGGACAGCAAGAACTGAGATTAGAAGAATGCAGGGCAAGAACATAAGATTTAAGTGAACACGTCATCAGCTCCTACAGAGCAACTCAAAAGCAGGCACAGTGCAGGGCCAAGCTGTCCTGAACTGCCACGGAGACAAAGAACAAAGGCCAACCCAAGGATTCATGGACCAGCTTCTCAAGAAGCACGTGTCTAACCCCGTCCTCCAATGCCCCGCACTGACGTGAAGCCCTCCGGCCAGCACAGCCTTAAGTCTGTCCAAGCGAGGAAGAGGGCTGAAGGACAGACCCGGCGTTATCCGAGGGCACGGGGGAAAGCCGGGATCCCTGTGGGGCGCAGTCCCTGCTCAACCAGGAGGAGCAGCCCTCCGGCACTCACCCATCGCCCGGCACCTCCCGCAACTTGAGGCCGAGGGCCCGGAGCTGCCTGGCGAGGCCTCCTCCACCGCCCTCCGAGGGCTTGGCAGCCGCTCCGCCGGCAGCTTGTCGAGGCCTCCGGGCCTTCTTGGGGCCTCCGGACCGAGACCGGGCCGCCTGCTTGCGGGACATCAACGTCTGCGGCTCCGCGCATGCACAGCGGGGTGGCACCATAGAGAACAGAGCGGAGGTAGATAGAGCGCCGCCACTGTGCTCCCCCGCCCTCAGCACGCCGGGAGGAGCGGCCGGCAGGGGGCAGCGGCGGAGCGGGGCTGAACCATCCGAACCAACCGAACCGGGAAACCAACGACGAACTGGGATTAACGGAACAGGAATTGGCCATACATAGTGCTGGAGGGCTGCAGTCAGCACGTGAGAGTCCTCCTGGATTCCTTCCCCTTTAATCGCGGTTGTTTCAGCTCTTTCTGCTGCTCCCCCCCCACCCCCTTCATTCAGTCCTTAATCAAAGCTCTGCATTCAATACATCAATGAGTTCCTTTGGCTGTCACTGCTTGGAACCCAAAGAAATCACCCTTAACAAACCAAGTACTAATTGATTAATAATAGCAGTGCCAGCCTCTCGGTCTGGCTGTGAATAAAGCTGCAGTGTCATTATTATACATATTACATTATGGGATATATACATATTACATTATGGGATATATACATATTACATTATGGGATCTCCTTCTGGATGGGAACTCGGTGATAGCAGCCATTGTAAAACGTCTTGGCCACGGAGCTAATGATTAACTCTGCAGCTCATAAAACGTTGTGAGAGCACAACACACTGCAAAGCAACTGTCAGTGGAGCATGAATACAACAGGGATAAAGGGACACCTAAAAGGAGACGGAAACATGGGAGATCCTATGGATAACGGGAGACAAGCTGCAGTGAGGTTTATCTCCATGGAGGAATCCACGCTGAGCAGTGAGAAGAAATGGGGAGATTGTGGAGTACATCAGGCTGAGGTCAGTCCTGCTCCCACTGCAGGGTTCACTGAGGGGCAATGCAAAGACATGGAGAGCTCTGCAGGCACTGAGCTGCTCAGTCCTGCTGCCTTGAAAACTGCGTTTTCACAAGGTTTGAACTCAGCATCTCTCGCTATGGGAACAAATCCAAGCTCTCCCGAGGTATGTAGCTCTAAAAGCAACGAGCAGCCTTCACCCTCATCATCTCTTGCAGACATGGACTGCCTGGTCTGCTTTAATAAGTACAATATTTACCGGCTCCCGAAGCTGCTGGGCTGTCAGCATGCGTTCTGTGCAGTCTGCCTCAAGCTTATCCTTAGGAAAGAAGAGAACGCCTGGATCATCACCTGCCCCCTGTGCAGAAAAAACACATCTGTTTCAGGAGGACTTATCCGCACGCTGCCAAATAAAGAAGAGATCATGGAGCTCTTGGAACACCCTGATTCATGTATTGAGGTACACGGCTCTGGTATAGGGCTGGATAGCAGCAGCTGGGCTCAGAGCAGCCAGGACATATTAAACAGAGAACAAACTGTCCCAGCAGACAACAGACTGGCTGTGCAGAGACTTGTGTTGCTCCTGCTGCTCTTGGTGATCCTCACCATCCTCATCCTCCCGTTTATATACTCCGGGATGATTAAATGGGTCATTTGTATCATGCTGACTTTGGGCTTGCTCATGTCTATGGTGCTTTGCTGCACTCCTAAGTTTTATTGGAGCTGCAATGGAAGCTCGCTCAGGTCGTGCCATAAGGAGACCCACATTGCTGCTATTGCCTGAAACGAGGTGAGATGCCTGGAGATAATGACTGGTTCCCCTTGCACGGCTCAATGGCAGAAGCACGAGTCAGTTACTGGACTTTGAGAGCAAACACATCATAAATTCAATGTGTCTGACATAGCCCTAAAGGCTGAACGGCTCTGCAGAGTGCTGCTTTAATTTTATTACTGAAAACATAGAAAATACATTGATATGCTGACATTCCTAAGAGAGAACTGTAAGCCTTTTATCCCAGATTCATAATGACTTTGTTTTGCTTTGGTCTTCTTGTTGGTGTCATCTCTGCATTACTGCTATAGAATATTATCTGGAACATCTGACACTGAAAAATCTGCCCCCAGTGCTGTGTTTTCCTGCTCTCTTAACATACCCACACCTTTCCTTGTGATAATTAGCCTGATCATCTGGGACTGGACAACTAGCCCCAATGGAAGGGGGCAATTTGAACCCAGTTTATCACCTTCGTCTGTATCATGGAGCAAAAGGTTGTTGTCAGGGGTGGGAGAAGGCAGAGGTTGGTTGTTGAATGCAAAAGAAGAGGTAAAATCAACACTTGTAATCTTGAGTCCACAACTTACACAGGGCGAGGCTCTGAGAAGCTCACGATATTCCAGGCTCTCTGTGTTATTTAGCACTGAAATGGCTCCTCTCAGCTGCACTCCTCTATCTGGCTTCCTGTACCCCTTCTCCTTCTGCTCTCTTTCCATTGTGATGTTGCTCTTGGAGATGTCCACAATTCTCCTTGTAGAGATAAAAATCAATTGTCGTGCTACGCCAAACCTGACTTTTATTTTAATATATGGAATATGTCCATTAAAGCTTCATCATGCTACTTGGACTTCTGTGTTTCAGTTCTGTGTGCCAATTAACATTTGACAGCTCCCTCATTGACAGGAACTACAGCTGAGAAAGCATTGCAAGTTACTGTCAAGCCCTCTCCACCAGCAGCAGTGGATGGCTGGCACTATAAATGTCTGTAATGAATGCTAACGTGAGCCTCAATGTGATGTGCATGAATACAAAGGAATAAGCTAGAAGGGTTAAAGGAAAAGCGTGCACCAATTGCGCAGAACACCGATCTGATTCAATTGAGAAGATAGCAAGGGGTAGAACACGCTGTCCTGAAGATAAGATGACAAAGATGACATGGGCTGCAGCCTTAACATACCCCAATTAAAACCTAAAGGGCAGTTTGGCTCAAGAGAAGATACTTGGGAAGAGACCAAGTGAGACTGGCACCAAACAACATCCACATTAGAAAGGTGTACAGGTCACATCCAGGATCCATTTGTTATCTCCAGTCAAGAGATACTGATCCTGCATTGATGCTCATAGCACACAGTAGTGCTAGAAAGGAATGTTTTCCCTCAAAATGGTCATCCTGCAGCTCTGTACCAGACTTGTGCTCAGCAGTTCAACTGGAGCAATGCTTGAGCCTTTACAGCCACTAACAGGATCTAATTCAGGGTTCATGGATGCTGGCAGAAGTCATTACATTCTATGAGCTGAATTCTTTTACAGCAGCTATTAATGACAAGATGAGGCTCAATGACAATGCAAAACTTTGAAGGGGCATATAAGTTTATGGTGAAAAGCTGTAAATATATATATGTGTTTGTATTCTAAAACATGAAAGGGTTTGTTTGCATGCAGTTCTCCCTCATACCAATCTGAGTGGCAATCAAGCTGCAGTTCCAAATTACCCTGCCTTGCTTACAGTTGTTAGGTGGGTCCTGGTTTCACATAGTGATTAAATGACGTATTGTAGCATAGAAATAGCTCATGGTGAGAAATGGGCCAAGCTGTGCTTGCTCTGCTCCACCATTAGAGCAAAAATATCGACCAAAACCCATGAAACCAATGCAACAGCCTTACAGGGAGCTGAATTAACTCCACAGCCTTAACACAACCCTAGGACTTCTACAAGGCCAATTAAGCAGAGCTGAGCAGAGCCTGCCAAGCTGATTGCACCCATAACTCTGGGTTATGGATGTTGGTGTTTGCTGATGGATCAGCCTGTAGTTTGTTTAGGTAACACACAGAGCTGTATCACCGGATCAAAGAGATAAGGAAGTTCTGCTGTGTTTTACCAGGGAAATAGGAGGTCCTGCTTGGAATTGGTTACTGCATACATAACATACACACAGGATCACACACAGAATGACCTGGGTTGGAAGGGATCTCAAGGAAACTCCTGCATGCATAACACGAGTAATATATATAATATATGAATGTGTAATGATAATATATGAATATGTATATAAGATATGAAGATCAGCTATATAAGCTATAATGATAGGATGACCCCCACGCATCCAACGCTTCTATTAAAGAATGCCTGCTTTCTAACACTCCCAACTTGAGTCTTAGACTTTCCTGATCGACTGATTTAAGTATCAAGCAGCAACTGACCTTGGTGCTTCCTCCCCAGCCCCAAGGTAAGAAGCCATCGCCTCATGTAGGCGCCCGCCATCACCTCAGGTGAGACACCACCTCAGCGCTGCGCTCTTCCTTCCCGCCCTTCGTAAGCTACGCTACCGGCGTAAAGGAAAGCACAGAGCCGCTTGGAGCTGTCCATACGTAAACTGCGTAAGGGCGATATGCAGAGAAAGGACGGGCGGAAGGGGCGGGAGGAGGCGGCGGAAGGGAACGCAGCGTTCCGGGTCGGAACGGGTCGGAACCGAGAGGGTTCGGGGCCGGGATAAGAGGTGGGACAGGGCCGGGGGACCCCTGGCTTCAGGCTGTTGCTTCAGGGTTGTTTGTTGGATGCTATATCCGAAAGCTGCGTTTTCCCGCTGAGCGTTTGCCTTCGCTGCTCTTGTGCTTCTCCACAGCTCCGGGTCCTGTTGGGATCCGTCTTTTCTCAATAGAATTGTTAAGAACCTTATCTTAAGGGAACAAAAAGTGTTTTGTGTGAGAAACAAGTGTTGCAAATGGTGAAAAATAAGAGAGAAATTAAGTGACATTTCAGCTTATAGCAGTGTTATATATTGCTCATGTTGTACAGCCCTGAATTTGGTGCCATCAGCCTATTTTTCCCCTCTTTTCCCCCATTTTCTATAGGTATTTTTGAAGAAATCAATATCTATGTACTTCTCAGAACCTGAAGAGGTGGCAGAGAAGGGCCGAGCAAAGCTGCCCTTCTAAACACTCAGCATCACAAATCACTGCATTTCCAATGGTGCTTCCCATAATAAGTTAACACATCTATGCTCAGAGGTGAGTGGACGTGCAAGGTTATTTTACATGAAGTCCTTGTGTCCCATCATTTCCATGCAGTTGGGTTGGGTTCTGGATGCTTGAGGAAGATCAGAGCTCACAGAGGGGTGTGAGATGGATTTTGGTCACCCATTGTGAGGGCTTTGGGGTTGCTGAGGTAATAAAAAGCCTTAGGGTTTGGGGTTGAAATCCTGCAATGCATGGAGATACCTTGTGCCTTCAGAGCTGCAGTCCAAGGCATGGTACTGTGTGCTGAGGGGAGTACAGTGCAGCATTGATCCCTGGGGGAGCATCACTTGGCCCTCCCCTTCTCTTGACTGGAATAGAAATAACACGGTTTATTTATTCCTGAGGACTTTGTGCTCCCGTGTTGCTGGAATGTGAGTTACAGCAGCTCCCAGCCTTCCAGTGATGAATTGGTTTTATACACCAGCTGTTACACAGCACAAGCCTTGAGAAATATGAATAGCCTCAAATATATTTCTGGGTGGGACAGCAAGACAGACAGCTTACCTGGAACATCATGACAGATAGCATGGAGATAATACAGTCTCTACAAAGAGCTGCTCCTCTGCTGTACTTCTTTCTACTGCAATTCTAAACTACCCTGTAAGTTGTGTCTGTATCTTCTGAGATGGAGTGTTTGGTTGATGCTGTTACAGCAGGTTGTCTCCAGTTCCTATCACCAGGGTCCAGAGGAAAGGGAGCATTCAAATAGCAAGTAAATGGTTTGTGATGTGCCCTTTGGAAATGGATTGAGTCTTGATGTAGTCAATAGAACTTTCAGGTCGTGTAAGTGAGCTTTGGAGCAGACTTACCAATGTTTGGTTGTGAAATGTGTTGCTGTCACCTCTGCCCGATTTCTATCCTCTCTGCTGGCTGCTTGGATTATCAGCCCAAACTCCCTGTATACTCAGTGAGGCTCCCAGGAGCCCTTTGGAGCAGTTCATTTGGAGGCGTGTGATCACAAGGTGCTTGCATTTTGGCTCTCTGGAAATCATATTTTGGCCCAGCCTTAGTTCCATGTGGCATGGGCATGGTATGTTGAGTGACATGCATTAGTAGGTTGTATAGATAAGATTATACTATAAGGAAAACATAGCAATGGCCTTGGGAAACAAGTAGTTCCATTAACAGTCCCAATCAGGGGCTGCAGCTGGACTCAACTTTCTTAACACTGTCAGCAAAAAGAACAAGAGGAGCAATTTGGGTTGGGGATGAAAAAAGCAACTTATTACCCAGGCAGCCATACCGCTACCTGTGCCAGGTGCAGAGCTTTTATTCTTCCATCTCTTTTTGCAGTAAATATGTGAATAATACGCCTGAATGGAGCCCAGTCTCTTTGCATCTAGAAGTGGACGGCTTCTTTTGAGAAGTACTGTTGATTTTGATTGTCTCTGGTCACAGCATCATGTTGCAATGAGATACACAAGTTAGGCTTTGACAGACCAGCTACAGACCAGCAAGTGTGGCAGTGAAAAAAGCGAAGGCGATTTGTCTCCTCGATTCCTCGTTTCCACTTGTTATTTTTTCCTTTCTGCTTTTTTTTTTCTTCTTTGAACTTGCAGGTAAAAATGGCTACAGAAGAGAGGTGGAAAAGTTCAGCTTCAAAACAGCACAGGGGGGCTGAACAACAAACAGGAGGAAAGGAATCGTGTGTGCTGCTGAGCCAGCAGCTGGGTGAAGCAGAAAGGTTCACTTATGCAGCGCTCTGTGGGATATCCCTGGCGTGGCTGTTCCCTGAAAAAGAGCAAAGGTACTAAATGTGGGTACAGGGAATGAACACAGGGAAGTGGCTTTTGGAGCAGCTCACACCAAACTGGGGTCAGAGTCAGTGTTGCAAATGGGGTGGAATGGGTTTAAAAAATAAAAGGAAGACTTAAGCATATGTTGGTACATCCCAAGGAAGCAGGGACCACTCAAGGCTTACAAAAATACTCTGTTACAGGGCCTCACTTGCCTCTGTTGCCTTACAGCTCCTTCAGGACAGAGTTCATTGAGGCCTTGGTGAAATGGCTGGACCTGCCTGATGCTGTCTTGCCTACCATGACAGCATTTGCTAGTGGCTTAGGAGGGGAGGGCACAGAAACTTTTGCCCAGCTTTTGCTAAAGGATCCCACCGTGAAAGATAACCCTGTTGTCATTACCCAGGTAAGTTCAGACATTCCTCTTGTCTCTATTTACAGAAAAAGATCTGCCATACTTGCCTGTTTGTCCAGTTCTGTTTGTACAGATAGGGAAGTAAATCAGAATCCTGATATGCATTTCCTTCTGCACAGCTCTGTGGATGCCTAGCAATCTGTCCACTTACAGCACATGGAAGTGATGAGCATGAGATGCAGTTACTGCTGAATTAACATGTTCTATCTTTGATGCCTTTGCCTTAGAGAGAACTGTCAAAGCTTTTACTTTGTGTGGCTGCAATCTTTTTTATTCTCGTGGGCATTCTGCAGATTTTGCTGGAACACTGAACATGAGAAGCCCTATTTTTCATTTAAGAGCTCCTTTCTTCTTACTGTGAGCAAGGGGGATTTTAGAGGAGCAGGAAAATGCACATATACAAGGAGGTGTGTGGAGGGCCAGCAGTTCGACATGGTTTATACAGTTCCTGTAATACAAAACATTTCTACATACAAGACAAGGCTGCATAGGAGAAGAGATGATGGGAGTGTTCCTTCTTGGTCGTGATGAATCCCCTTTATTTCTGCCTTCTTTTGTGTTTCCTAGCTGGCAAAATGTAACTTGTGCTTGCTCCAAGTTTATTCGATGTTAAGTCTCCATGTGCTTTTACTCAACACTCTGGATCCTCAGAGATCACGATCTCTAGGATTGTGCAATATTTTGTTACGAGAACGGAGGCACTTGCCATGGTTCCTTGTGGAGCACAGAAGCCTTTGATAACGATTCTTTGATTAGTTGAAAGCAAAGATCAGTAATAGCTATCAGCCTAATGCCTCAACAGTTGGACCTCATGCAGTCATGTGAGGTGATTGGTGCTGTCAAATGAAACACGTAATTAAAGGTTGCTGCAGGGCAAGGGATGAGAGTCTTGCAGGGTGTTGGTGGGAAAGCATACTGGCATATGGGAAACTTTAAGGTACCAAGCTGAGATAAGCTTTTTCCTTATTACCTGAAAATAAGCCACAGGATCAAACTCTGTCAGTTCTTCATCTGTTGCTTTACAGCACTACTGTTTCTTTGCATTCTGCTGCTGCTGACTTCACATTCACTGTTTATTTAACTGGTTATCCCAGGAATGCTGCAATGCTCACTGTGTTCAGTGGCAGGGTCCTGGTGACACTAAGGCTTGTAGTTTTGAATGCCCTCTGCCAAAGGGATGACGCACAGGGACAGGTGAGCTCACCACTGATTCAGAGGAAAACTGAGGATTATGGATTTACTCCTTCATTTGCATTTATTGCAGGTGATGAATACATGCAAATGCTGTCTTTCTAGACAGCAGTCATAACAAATAGCTGTGGGTGTGGTATGAGAAAGCAGTCATTCTTTTCTGGATAGGAATAAATTTACTATTTTCCTGTGTTGTTCCTTATTATCCTTTCCCCCCTCCTCCCATATGCAGCAGTATTGCAGTGTGGATTTGAAACTCTCTGTTAAGGAGATAGATTTTGGACTTGTAGCAATTAATGAAATACTGGCAAAGACTTGTAATAAATACAGCTTTCTTTTGTAAGGTTTCACTCAATCGTGCATAATCGTGATCCTAAGCATAATTAAAACTACAAACACTTCCACTTCAAAATGACCAAACCACAGTAGCTACTGCATGGAGGGAGAAATCAAACTAGCTGTGAACTAATCTAATCAATGCTGATTGGACACCAGGTGACTGCATGGTAGTACGTGCAAAGCCTAAAGCACTGATAAATACTTGAGTATGCTAATGGTTACAAACGCAATCAAACAGTTGTTCCAGTTTGTCACCTGATTACCCGTATCCATCTCTCACCTTTTGAACTACACGTATCTAAATGCTTAGGCCAGATATTTCAAAGAGGTTATTTGACATTGGGTGCCACTGAGCCTACTGGATAAATTGTATAGGAGCTGAGCCATGACCTATGGCTCCTTCACAAAACCCAGGGAGCATTTATTGCCTCTGAACTGGCTCTGTGCAGCACAGCAACCCTGCTCAGGAGACTGCCTACATTAGCAAACGACAGCAGCAAGGTCAAAAGCTTCACCTAATTCCAGACTTCAGGTTCCACGTTTGACCAGCTTTCTGCTTGGGCCTCCCAGCTCCTGGCAGCCCTGAAGCCAGACAGGGTGAATGGCAGCTGGAGACTGGGGACTCTCCTTTTCCTTTGGCCACTGAAATGCAGGAGTGCTGACTATATTGTGCAGAGCCCGGATCAGCAGAACCTTCAGGAAGCACCTTATCCTGTTGGACCTTGCAGGGCAGGCAGGCAAAGGATGGGCACAACCACGTAGATATGTAGCAGCAGAGCACCCAAGTCATCGTGCACCTGAGCAATACATTCAGAGTACAGGTATTGATATTTGACTCAACATCTACAGTCTGCCCCTCTTCTAGGACTGGATTAAAGATTGCTTGTCCTCTATGCTTCTCGTGCAGCAGATTAGAGACATTTTTACAATACAAATATTGCTTAGGAGCTTACGGGTCTAATAAACATAAACTCTTTGGCAGCGTCCCGTGTCTTTGAATGTATTTTTCATGTTCCCAAAGGATCAAAGGATTCCCTATAAAATTCAGCTGTGCTTTGTGCTTGGAGGAGAGGAACACTGAGCTAGCGTTTAGTGTTGTAGTTACGTAAAGAGCTTAACATTTATTGTTATTGTTATTTAGTGACAATAAAAGAACACAGCAGTAAAAACACCACCTCTTTCTTCTCATCTAAGGAGCACTGACCTCTTTCATGGATTTGTCCATGGAAGCTTTATATTGAATTGATCTGTTTTTCCTATTTATTTTTCTGATGACCATAACTCTTGTTTCTGAGTACTTAATCCATAAGAACTTCATTCTAGTTCAGCCCTACTGCCTATAGCTATGAATTCCCAGAATGCCAAAGGAAACAGGGGCCACTGGTCCATCTAAGTAACATTCAAACCTATTTGAGCTGAAAATACAAGTAGGTGTGACTAGAAGAGCAGAAGGCATCAGTGCAGCTGGGAACTTACAGCCTGATTTCCCCTGACTTTGAAGTCCCGTGTAATCACAGGGACTTGCAACAGGATTGCTAATAACAATAACAACAACAAACCAAGAATCAGCTGCTTCAGCACATACCAAGCAGGCATTACTCTCCCATCCTGTGCTTATCTACTTCTGTTCAGTCAGTTCTACCTGCATGTGTGTATGTACAATTGTGCATTGGAAGCATCTGGCTTTACTTTGTTGAAATCAACTTCCTGCCTTTGCACATGTAAGAATGGACACTCTGCAACCATTAAATCGTGGTCTGATGGGATTTCATACTTCCATTTTAAGACCTCTAGTTGTACACCATCAAACTTAACTTCAATATTCTTTTCTTTTCTTTTTAGGATCTTTTGTCCTTCTCTCTTAGAGATGGTAAGTTTATGTTAGTGTTTGTTCTTTGTAAGTGTAACATCAGTGAGTTCATATATCTAATACTTTACATGCAAGAGTAGCACACTCTTTCCTTATGTCCACTATAGGAAAGACAACTGAAACCACCTGTTAAATAATGCACAACTGGTCACCTCTGTAGCTTCACATATCATGCACTGGCATACAACTGATTGAAAAGTTCTGAAGTTAAATACCTAGACTGGAATGTTTTTCTCCTCCAGTGCTTCCAAGGGTGCAGGTGAGCTCTTCTTCCTTCTGGGAAGCCATGGAGCTGTTATGAAAGTTTCAACCCCCACATGCTTCGCAGATCACTCGTTGCCTAAAAGGAAAACAAATAGATATCCAGGGAATAAATTCTGGTGGGAATAAAAACTGCCTGTTTTGCTAAGCTGGAATTTCAAACAAATGTATTTTCAAGCCTTGGTGACTTAGTGCCAAGCTGGCTACGTGAGAAGCTAAGTTGTGTATTGCTGGCAGGAAGCATGAAGGCTACTATTAAGACTCCTTGCGTGTTGTGCTACATATCAGGGACGAAGGGAGGATAAGCATTAGCCTTATTTCTCTGCTTAGCACACTTTAAAAGTGACCTCATTAAAGCCCACTGAAGCAGCTTGGTATCTTGGTAATGATGGTAATAAATAAATAAACTGAACAGATTGCCAATGGCCGTATTTGATCTACGTGCAGCACATATCGGAACTATACTTTGTTGTTGTGTCTTGCTGGTATCTTTACGTAACCCCAGAGAAACTATTGTGCTTTTCATCACAGAATGCCCTTTATAAACGCCTGCTATCAGCAAACAGCAGATGCTACTGAGAACAAAAAAAAAAAGAGTTGGCACAAATCTGTTCTATCTAAATTCTTATGATTATTTTTCTAACCACACTTGTTTGTATGCCCAAGAGTAGTCCTTTCTCCTGCTGCAGGTTGTGTCAGCTTATCCATTCCTCTTCTCATTGTCCTCTGTCGAAGACAATGAAAACCTAGTGATATGAGATGTTCTCCTGTCTTATAGGCAGTTACCTGGTGTAGTGGCTCTGCTGACAGGATGAGGTTTGCAGTGGGGGAGGTTCTCCATTTCGGGCTCTCTTCTTTAGACAATAACAGTTGTCTTCAAACACATGAAAGATGAAGAGGGCCTGAGGGGAGGAATATGCTTTTGTGTAACGTGGTCCTCTAGTGCAGCTGGGTTTCTCCACTTGCTGTTTAATCTGATGTGATAAGGAGTGATGGATTTCCTGGGTTTTCCTCTGTTTAAGGGTACTACGATGCACGAGTAAGGGTGTTGATCTGCCATATCAGCTGGCTGCTGCGAATCCCCTTGGAGGAGCTGGAAGTCCTGGAGGAATCTCTGCTTGAAAGCCTGAAGGAACAAACAGAGGAAGAGTCAGAGTAAGAATACTAGGGTTGAATATAAGGGATGAAGAATCACTGCTGGTGGTTGTAAGTTTAGCATCAATTATTCTGCCTAAGTCCAGGCTCTGCTCATTCTCCCTGTGGCTCTTAACTTAATCATTTATGGCTTGATGAGAGTTGCAGGGTCCTCAAAGCACTTTAGCTGCACTGAGAGCCAACAATGCTCAACATTTGTAAAATCAGAGCTGCAGCCCAACCTTGCCAAGCTGGTGAATGCACACACCAAACTCCTTCATCTCCTTGTTCCAATTTTATCTCCTAGGCTGTATCCTAAGCTCCTAGAAAGATCTGTATCTCTTGGCCTAGTACTCTTCAGATACAAACAAATAGATTTGCAGGGGGATTGTTCCCTCTGGAGAAACCATGAAGCTGAAAATCAAACAGGCCTGATGTGTTTTGATTATTTCCCTTACTCTGCTTTACAAAAGGGAATGAGTCAATGTGAATATGTCAAGGCTAAAGCCAGGCTATTTCTTCCAGGCCAAACTCACACCTCTGCAATAATGCCTTCTGCAGAATGAAGTTCCTATAAAATTTCAGGATTAAATCCTTTGTTGATCAAACTGTTGAACACCTGACTTCTCTATTATTAATGTAAGATGAAGCCTCTTAATTGCAAGTTCTTATATTCAGAATTGCCAGACTGTTGGTGCCTATTAGAAGCACAGTCCTTTGCCTATGAGCCAGGAGCCGTGTGAAGGTTTAGCAGTGTGTGAGCTGGTAAACCTGTCCATAGGAGACTTTCAAGGAGCTGTTTAATGTTTTTATGCCAGTTCAGCAATAAATGTTACGAGGTTGGCCTGAGTGCCAAGAACTGCTTTAATCGATGTCTCTGACGCAGAACATGTTCAGACGTTTCTCTGGGGTTCAGCAGGTGGCAGATGCCTTTCAATTATGACTATTTAAATAAAGCTTAACTTTATAGTGCTCTGTAAAAAGGGAAAGTCAAAATAATCTCAAAGATCATGCACTGCTAAAGAGAGCACCGTCTGCAATGCAGGAGCAAGGGTTGGTACAGATGGGCACTGTTTTGCTCTGGCTTATGAAAATAAATTCAATCTTGAGCCTCTAACATGGCACAGCACACATATTAAGAGTGGGGCCTCACGTACACAGATGGTGCCCTGATACTTAATTCTCTTGGAACTGTGGCTCTTGAAGTGGGTTGTAGTGCAGCTCCAAGAGATGTCTGATAGTGGCAGGAGTGACTACAGAAATTGTGCTATATAGTTATGAGTGTGGCTTTCAAATGCTGTAGTTAATTTAGTGGTTATCATGTCTACATTGTGTGGCAAAAGCCATTGATTTCACTCTTGTTCTTTCCTTAGAAGCCCAAGCTGCAGCTGTGGAAATAGCTGTTAGATGAAAGAGGAAAACGAAAATCCCCACAATAAGAGCAGTTCACAACTGCAGGGTCAATACATTCATTACTGCAGTACTAAAACTAGCACAAAGCTGAGACTTGTGGGGAATTCATGACTCTGTTTTAGTGATAGAACTCAACTGGGAACTGAAGCAGGATGTAATCTCACTGCTGCTTTGACCTCACAGATTTTTGGGGGCAGGGAAGACAGTCTTAGGATCTGCTTTGAATCCTTCCAGCTCTGCCCATCCCCTGCAAGAACAGGAACAACCAAGTGGATTTTAGGCAGCTTCTGCTTATGCATTATTTACTGATACTTGCAATGGGAAGTTTTGCTCTTGCCTTTGCTCCTGTGGACACGTCCTGTGGCCCAGTGTGTTGCAGATAAGTTGCTAAAGATGTTGCCATTCAGGCTGCATCTTTCACTGACAGCTACATTTGCAACTGCAGAATGTGCAAGCAGAGGTTATAGGCAGTGGTTTATTTTTTGGAGGATCACTGTGGAGCTGAGATCCCTGTGCCATGCAAGTCAGTGGGAGTTCTGCCATTGACTTCAGCGAAGCAGGGATTTCTCCCACTGTGCTTCATTTTCCTCCTGCTGTGCTGTACAAAGCTGTGTATTGTTTGGGACTCATCTAAAATTGTCTTTATCAAAATTACAGAACGCTTAGAGGGTTCCATGAAGGATTAGGCAATTATATGGATAATGAAAATCCACTATTAGGTTCAGATTAAGAGGGAAAATATCCAAGTTTGGAAGCAAGATAAATTCTCATGTTTCAAGGCCAAGATTAACCACTGAATAGGCAGGTTAGAAGGAAACTTATCCTGTAAACAACTTGTTTCATTATCCTCTGTTTCTCTCACTTTCCTCTGAAATGGAAGGTGCTTCTTGTGAGAGATAAACCAAAATTGGTGCCTGAAAAGCGACATTGTTTTCAGTTTATTTACCTGCTTGGGGTAAGTTTGTTAAAGTGCAGCTTAAATGCACAGAGACAAATGAAATAGTGACTGTGTTTAATAACTATTATGTTATTATATTGTGAGGTATAATTAGAGAGCAGCTAAATATAAAGTCTGCTATTGGAAAATAGTTTGATTCCATCTCACTGTTAACTAGCACAAATTACCCTTATTCTCTGCTTCTGCTTCTGATTTTTCTAATACTAACATAATTCAGTTTGTTTATGAGCAACAGGAGGAGGAGCTGGCCTTTGGTTCAGGTCTGACACAGCAGCTCACAGGTCTGGAGGCCTGTGGCCACTGCTAAGGATCATTCATCTTAATGAATAGCATTCACTTTAATGAGCACCATCAAGTAGCATTTGGCATGGCTGGATGAGGTCACCAGGTCAAAATCAGTTCCTGAGTTGAATTGCACTTTCTCTGTTAATCAGGTCTTTAAAACGAGTCTGGTGTATAATACAAGGAAGTAAAAGTCATGGTGCATTTTAGGTAGTTTTCTTGATGCTCTGTTGCTGAAACCAAAACAGAAAGCAGCATAGAACTGCACCATCAGAAAAAAAAAATATCATTACACAGCTGACTACAGCAGTCATTTACATTTGTAGGGTTGCTTTCACTTACGAATATCTGATGTACATAGTGCTGGTGTAGCATTTACATGACACAGACATGATTTAACCTGCTGTCCTTACAACCAGCCTTATGCTGATATGCTCACAGCCTCAGGGACCTGATCTGCAGGCTGTGCCCTAAAAACTGAGATGAGAACTGACAGCTCTGGCAGTTATCTTCCTGCCTGGCGATATCACAGATGCTGCTCAAAGTCCTATCTATGCTCAGGGTTTACTTTTAATGCATATCAAGCATTTCCCCTCAGTTACGGACTGTTCTTGTGTGAGCTTTCAGCAAGTGCAGCCTTTAATGACAGAGGAATGGGGAACCAACCTTAATGGAAACTGCCTTGTGTGTGCTCTGCAGCTCACCCCAGTGATGTATGATCTGAGCTAACCCATCTCAGCTTCTCTGCTGTTTGTCCCCAAGGTGAAGTCTCCTTCTCCCCGGTGTACATGTTATTTTTTTGGTCAGTTCTTTCTCTTTCCCTGAAGGCTGAGCTAAGTACCCCTCAGCTTTCACTGTTTGCCTCCTGTTTGGATTTCAGCCTGCAACCTGGTCTGACTTGAGAGCATCTCACAACAAATAACTAGTAATTATGGGCCAAATCAGCCTGGTAGTCATTCTGCAGCCTAGAGGTGAGAGTCTCCAATGCAGTCTGCCAATACATTAAATATGTAGGAGCCAGTTCTTTTCCATTAGACACACAGTATTAACTTGATAATGCAGAAATGGTTTTCATCTCCTACAAACAGCAATAGATTTTCTGTAAGACACATAGGCAGTTCGTAGCTATTGAAATGTTTCTGACTTTGCTTCTTCTTTTTTTTTTTTTTTTTAACATGCTTCACCCCTCTTAGGAAGTGTTTTCAAAGTAAGTAACATCTGTTGCCTTTTCCAAGCAATTACATTGTTTCGATTTAAATCTGTGGCTTATGTCCATGCTCATAAATCTGAATGTGTTGTCGCAGTCCACACCTGCATGGTACTTTTTACTGTTCCCAGTAGGGAAATTACACTGAGGAGGATATAAGCAGATTGTGGTGCAGTGTTGTTATCTGCCAGCTTTTATTTTTTTAATCCCCCTGCAGAACTGCAGAAGTCTCAAGAAAAAAGAAGGAAAGAAGAAGGAAGCTGAAGAGATACCTGCTGATCGGCTTGGCAACCGTTGGAGGTGGAACAGTGATTGGTGAGGCTGCCTTGGGCTGTCAGAAGCTCGCTCCTGAATTGCATGCACGGTGCAAGGGGGAGAAAGTGGGGTTCTGACCTGCACTTTCAGCAGCAGAAGCCAGGCTGTGATTTTAAAGTGTTCTTTTTTTTTTGCCAGGCTAAAGGTAGTCTGTCACTTCAGGTTCTGCCATGCAAAAATAAAACAGGAATTAGTTGTAAAAGTGAAAATCCACTTTGTTTGTTGGTGTGGTTCTCAGTGCATACTGGAAAATCAGTTTAAAAATACCAGAGAGAGACTGGATGATGTTTGTTTGGGGCACAATATTCTTCCTTGACTTAAGTTATTCTTTATTTTTACTGAAGTCAGTCAAAGAATGAGTGCAGAGATTCAGGGCCTGGGGATGATCTCAGAAAGCCCCTTTCCAGTGATGCAAAACAGACACCACTTTTTCAATAGAATTAGTAGTACTCGCACAGCACAGGGAAATAACTGGTTTTTGCACTTGGTAAAAGACTGGTGAACTCACTTGTTGCCTTCTCAGGCTTGACAGGAGGCCTTGCTGCCCCTCTGGTTGCTGCTGGGGCTGCCACTATCATTGGAAGTGCAGGAGCAGCTGCTCTTGGTTCAACTGCAGGAATTGCTGTCATGGCATCCCTTTTTGGAGCTGCAGGAGCTGGCCTTACTGGTAAGAGAGTGACTGCACATTTCACAAGTAATGAGGCACAGGATTGTGTTCCAAAATGCAGAGCATGACCAAGCTCTGCAGAGCAAGGAAAGTGATGCGAGGTGTGATCTCACAACTTCAAGCTGAGTTTTATTTCAAGACATGCTTGATGACTAACCAGGGAAATCGTGTTTGATACGTGGCTAAGTAAAAGAAATGAAAACTTCCTGCTTTGGATTAGAAAGGTGCAGCAACAGAGAGCAGTGGTTGTCACGGGTCATGCTGGGTTTTCTGCAAAACAGCCTTCTGCTGAGATACCCACAGATCATGAGAGCTCAGAGGGATCCTGTTGGCTCCATACCAAGTAATACATAGATTTGCTGAGGGTCTTGGAAAGAGAAAACCCTAGTCACGAGCCAAGTCATCTCTTATGAATTTCTGCTGTTAACAGCATCTGTCCTTGTGCGATTTCTGAGATCCGTGTTTCTGTCTTATGTGTAGGATACAAGATGAAGAAGCGTGTGGGAGCCATAGAAGAGTTTGAATTCCTCCCACTTACAGAAGGAAGGCAGCTTCACATCACCATAGCAATTACTGGTTGGCTGTGTGCTGGCAAGTATGGTAAGAATAAGATGAGATTGAGAGGAGTGTAGCAGCGTTTGTGCTTTAGTAGCACCGTGCCTTCCACACGCTCACATAGGCTGTTGAATAAAACACATCAGCTGTTAACATAAGTCTTTGTAACCCAATCTGCAGTTCCAATCAAAACAGAGAAAGTACAGTAAATTGGTGGTAGTTATGGTAGGATTGGTGGTAGTGATAGTGTGACTGTTTCTGTTAGTAAATCCTGTCTGGTTTTCCTAGGAAGAATCTGGTTGGGTTGGATGATTTCCAGCACTAGGACAATATGTCTCACCTACCTCTGAGACTTTATGTTTATCCTCCAGCAATTAACAGAAAACAGTGTTGTTTTCTTTCTCTCCATCTGCCAGCTAATGAGTTTTATTGGCAAGAAAGTTGTGTGAAGCAAATCCCATTAAGCACAGAACTCAGGAAGTGAACTCAGAGGCAGCAGCCTTGGAAAGTTTGTATTGTTTTAGTTTCTAGTATGGCTTGTCATATAAAATATGTCAACTGTCTGCTGAGTTCAGCAACCTGGCTCAGCAGCTGCCAATTCATTCAGAACCATCATAATTAACACTGGGTATTATTAATGCAGAAGGTTTTCTCTGTCCTGTTGCTTGTTAGATTGCAGCTAGCTGTCAGAGTAAGGTTATTTTCACTTCACAGTACTGTGCTTTGGCTTTACTCATTGCTTAGCAGGGCTCCAAATCTCTGGGGTTGGAGGGCTCCCAGGCAATGTTAGAAACACAAGTGCATCCTTCAGGAACCTCTTGGTGTCTCTTTGCCCTTAAAAGGGAGTTACATATGACACACATTCTTCTTCCATAACAAGCAATCTGTTATAATGTTTAAAAAAGCAAAACTAAAACTGTCGTCCATTCTCTTCCTTACAGCTGTGCCGGTTTGCACACTTGCATGACTTGTTAACACAGAGGGAGTGAGAACATGCTGTGATTTTTGATCTCTCACTGTCTGCCTATCTGTACATCCACAAATACAGCAGGATATAGTGGCAAGGTCTGGCATGGGACATGCCACTTTGGTCAGCAGCTGCCTCAACTCACCCTGCTTTGTTCAGAGAACGAACAAAGTCAAAGGGTTTTAATTAATTCAGATGAACAGGGCAGAGTACGGCTTAAAAATTGGTCTTGCAGCCAAAAATTAGACATTGCACAGTGTATATTATCCATTCTTTCTTAAGCATTCAGGCACTGCTTTTGATTAGCCTCTGAAGGGGGAAAATTAAACCAAAGTGGCTAAGTTAGACAGCAGAATAAAAATAATCGCAATCTAGATCTGCAAATACAGATTCCTTGTTTTCCAACAGAGCCACTAATGCAATCCTTGCCTGTCTAACTAAAGTACTTGGAAGATGCCCTGTGGTAGATTATATAAGCCCAGCTGCAGGACTTGGCCTGATGTCTGAGGATAAGAGGAATGTCTTCAGTGCCTACATAATTCACATTAATGTCCATCTCTCTCAGAAGGCTCTGAGCTACCTGAGTGGGTCATGAAGTCTCAGCCTGCATGCAGTATCTCTGTGCTGAACACTTTGCCAAAGCAGCTGAAGCTGTGGGATTATTTACCAAGCCAAAATTTATCGTAAAATAGTAGAATTATGGAGTCTAAATCTAACAGTATTTTTAAATGCAATTCCTAATTATCACAAAATGTTCCAGTGCCCTGCAGGTTCTTTTCTGACTCTTTTTTTGAAGCTATCTTGCCACTGTTGTGCTGTTCTGAATTCCATGCCTGCAACTTTTCACAGGGAGCTTCACAGCACCATGGAGCAACATGCTGCATTCGAGAGAGCAGTACTGTCTGGCCTGGGAATCCAAGTACTTGATGGAGCTTGGCAGCGCCTTGGATACCCTGGTGAATGGTTTTGTTAACATGATGGCTCAGGAAGCCCTAAAATTCACTGTTTTGTCGGGTAAGAACCTATATTGCATTGGATCTGTGCTTGTACAGTTTCACTGTTGGTGTTTATTTAAAGGGGCTTTCCTTATCTGAGAGGATTTCTGGGAAGACATATTGGCATCGCCCTGCAAAAGTGGCCTGAGAACCTTCTCTGCCACACCTGTAATTCAGAGTTGCTTTCCTGGATTGCTCTGCCTCTGTGTCACTGACTTGTTCTTTTAAAATTACAGCTGGAAACACCTTTCTTTGTGTGTGTCTGTGTTTATATTGTTAAACTGTTTTAGTGCTTCACATAAACCTTTCAAACATGCAGGTTATGTTCACATATAGCGTCTGTTTGCCTCCATATCAGAACATCAGATTCTTTCTTATCTTTAGTCTAGCAAAACATTTCTCAGACCAGCTCTTGAGCAAGAAGCACTGAAAATGATAAAAGGCCCAAGGTTTAGCTTTTAACTTCAGTGAACCGTCTTTCTTTTGATGTTTCCTAAGAGCAGTCCAGATTAGTGACTGTGCTGGGCTGTTTGTTTTCTGTGTTGCAGGTATTGTTACAGCCTTGACTTGGCCAACTTCACTCTTGACTGTTGCCAATGTCATTGACAACCCCTGGGGAGTGTGTCTGCATCGGTCTGCTGAAGTAGGCAAGCACCTCGCACATATTCTGCTCAGTCGACAGCAGGTAATTGACTAGAAATTATCCAGGAAGAATGGCAGGAAAGGATCTGGGACATGAAGGAAAATTATCTTTCCTCGGGGAAGAAAATGAATAACAACATGAAAAATGGAAAGAAAAATTAAATGACGTACAAAATTGACCAGCATGTATGTAGTTAATTGAGGCAAATTACAAAGTCCCAAATTAATCAAAGAACTCCTGCTAAGATTCATTCTGTTTAACCCAAAGCTTCCCTAAATGAAGGAGAGATCCAGGTCATAAATGATAAGTGGATTGAACGTGCCAGGCCAACTCACTGAGTGAAAATCTGAGAACAGAAGGAAAGATAGGTGGGCAGGAGGAGAGAATACAGAGTGTTAAAAGTACCCATTGTGAATCAAGGGGCACAAAACAGTGTAAGAGAATACCATGTAGCATTACATGCAGCATGAAACACACTTGTGCTTCCCTGTGTTGCTGCAGCTGTGGAGCACTGCTATAGAAGTGGCCATGAGCACAGATCCACACAGATGTTGCTTTTCAGGTGATTCCAACAAGTACTTTGTAAATGCAAAGGCACAGTTGTTAGCAAATTCCACTCTCCTGTTGGAAACCCATGAAACAAAAAGCAGAATATGAGCTAAAGTGAGAGTGAGAAAAGCAGAAGGCATTCACAAATGGGAAAGGAAGAAGGAGCAGCAGGATATTAAAGACTTGTAAGAAAAAACGTGTCCAAATGGGATGCAAGCTTGAAGTAGAAGTAACATACAGCACCTAAAAAAGGGAAGTGGAATGGGCTGGTACCTGAAAGAAGCGATGGACATCATTAAAGCTCCCTGAGGTGGTTTGTGAAAGACGTTTCTGCCTCCTGAATCCTGCCATTGTTTGCTGGGCTATCTCTGGTACCTGGGGAGGCAGTGTTCTGCTGGCCATGTGTTTCTCACAGGTATGCTATGCTAGTCCATTATCTGTTATGGAGGAGCCCTGTGAGAGCTGTAGCCACAAAGCTGCACGTCATCAATAACAGTGTGAAACAGCAGAGTAGAAACAAACTTGATTTCTCATAAAAATACAATCCCAGGAAAGGCAATAAACTTTATTTCATACAAGCCCTTTGTTGTGCTGGGGGCATTTGTTACTGCCTTTCAAGTGTTAACTGTTGTGGAAACACACATTCCAATGTGCTGCAGAGCCTACACGATTTAACTTGATGTCTAAAGAGTCCATCACACACCTGCTCCCTGGTTCATACACAGACTGTTGCTGCTGAGATTAAGCTCTCTTTGATCTTTAGGAAAATCTCATTAGGTTGTTCAAAATAAAAGCTTTCCACACATCGTTTTTATAACAGCCACACAGAGCTGCTGCTGTTCAGTCTCAAATCTAGAAGTGTCCACTATTTTTGACTTACTGCTGCTTTTGTTGTTTATTGAAACATTTCCAGAGAAGAATTTTTGCTCCACGAATTAGGCTCTCTGTTGGAAGTTTGAAAACAATGAGCATCTGTTTGAGTAACATCTTGTCACTGGATTCTTTCAATTGATTTTCTAGCTATCAAAAAGCCCAAATAACAGATACTTTGGATATTGAACTGTGTAAAACATCAGGGACAACCTCTTTGAAATTGACAGAATCTCTCACATGCTTAAAAGACCAAGCACCAACATGAGTGCTCTCTGTGTCAGGGTCTCAGGAATCCCATGGCTGGTCTCTCTTTCCAGGTCTAGTGCAGCATTTTATGGCCTTTCCTCCTTTCTTTTGTTCTTAGGGCAAGCGACCTGTCACACTGATTGGCTTCAGTCTGGGTGCCAGAGTCATCTACTTCTGTCTGCAGGAGATGGCTCAAGAAAAAGGTAAGCTGCACCTTCTGGTCCTCTTCCTCTTCATTTTCCTTACTGCTGGTAAGTTTTCCTTCCAATGAAATGTTGTTCTGCAAGAGTGTTTGAGGTTTTATTTTAGAATCAATCAGAAACCTAAAAAAATGGTTTTGAAATGCTTTTGGAGCCAAATTCTCCTATCAGTTCCACCATTTCAATGGAACCATAGCCTTCTTAGAGGTTCACCATTGTGGCTGACAGCGTGGTTTGATCACCAGTCTGTAGATATTGTGACATTGGATCACTAGATCAGTCTGTGAGCTGCACAGAGCCACTGAGATCTTGGCAGAGGACGCCTTGCCTTTATTGGCAGCTCTCTGTAGCTATTGTATCTAATTCCAAGAGTCCTCCCTTCCATTTAAGTCACTGAAATGCCACTGTCATCTGCTATTTTCATGATAATTTTCCCCTGAAGTCAAGTATAAAACCATCTGTCAATTTATTACCAGTTTGTGGTTCTGTTTATTAATAGATTCTATTTTTAATTTAGAAAAAAAATAAAATCATTACGATCAGTTGATGTGAAATGCATCTTGGAGTTGAGTCAGTATGAGTGTGTGTGTGCAGCCTGCCTTCCCATACGTAGCTCATGTGATTCATTAACCATGCAGTCTCACAATAAATCTCTCATAAATAAGGAGCTCCATGAAGTAAAATGTTCAATAAAGTTCAGGAAGGTGGAGATGGTGTCAGGTGAGGGTAAAGGAGGTCAGTGTATTTTCTGTTGACATCTGGATACCAGAACATGACTTCTGGTTTAAGAAGAAAACCTCAAATACAGAATTCTGTTCTCACGATAAATCTGATCAAGTCCAGAATGATCCTGATGGAGTTACACTGAAGCCAGAATCCAGATCCTAATCCTGTTCTAGATCAACTCTTTTTGTGTCTTAAGAATGTCAAGGGATGAAGTATTTTCAGGCTTTTATTTAGAGATCTGCTGTCTCTCACTGGAATAACATGGGACCATAGTTACATGAAAGGAAATCATATGGGGTCTTTAAAGCTGGCTGCTGTTCTAAAGAAATCTAAGCATCGTAATTATGTATCATAGCAGCTCCCCACAGTACACTGATTTTTCAGTTCCTTAATTGAATTATGAAAGCTGAGAGCTGTTTGTGAGATGAAAAGCAGCATGTTTGGTGCAGATTGCCAAGGCGTTCTTCGCATGCACATTCCAGAGCAAGCCACAGAATGAAGCTGAGACCTGGGACATCTGAGTCTGATTTCGGTTTGGATTTGTTTGTCTCACACAAAAGAAATAGAAAGCCCTTTGCATCCAAATGGCAGTGGCATTTATGAGGACAAATAACTAATCATGGATTATTCAGTGAAAGAATGTGGCAGAAATTCAAAGCCCATTAAAAGAAAAACACTCTTTTGCCATTCAGGTAAATAACCTTTGAGATCCTTCATTGCAAATGACTTTGGAAGCCAGAAAATTTCAGAAAATACCATTATAGTCTGAGGTGTGGTAATGCCCTGTCAGAGACATATTATGGCACAGGGAGTTCATTGCTCTGATTTGTTCCCGAATTCCATCTTGTTCTCTATCCAGTGAGGACTGACCTGATGTTCCTCTTTTGCTCAGTGATTTGTACTAGAGGCACAGGAATGCCTGGCTCCTGAAAGCTGGTTACATCCTCCCACTTAGCCTGGATCTCCCACACCTTTACCAGGAAAATAATATTATCAGTTAGCAATCTTTTCCCATCAGTAACTGCTTTTTTAGTGTTATTTTCCTGCTTTATGCAGGCTTTGTTTGTCTCCATCAGTATAAAAGATCTGCAAACTGTGAAATACATTTAATTCATCTCGAGCGCCAGCAACCACATAGGTCAGCGATCTGCTCTCAGGTTTCTGTCAGCATTGAAAGAAAATGGGTATTTTTCAGCCAAAGCTGAACATTATTTTTTTCCTTCTAAGCACAAAATAAGCTGTGCAAAGGACTGGAGGAAAAAGAAAAAGCTTCCAACACCTTGCCCAAATGTCCAAGATCCCACTGAACTGGCTGTTTATTCAGTTGGCTCACATTGTAGCCATGGAATTTAGTACCTCAGTTGGAGCAAGCTCCCTGAACAGGCGCTGGGTTTCCTTTTCATTGCCCATGACTGTGGAAACACGGGACTTTATTGCTCACAGGTTACACTAACAAAATTGAATTGCTCTTTGCTGTTCTCTTGATTGGTGCAACATTTGCTTTGCAATAAGAAATAATACCAAGAGAGCTCTTTTGGACTGTTGTCAGGTGCTGGGATTTACACTGTGTCGAGAAAGATTCAGGCACTGCAGGGAGCTCCAAGTTCTTAGCGCTATTAGGGAAAAGAAACCAGTTGATTTCTATTTAGAAAGCCTCGCCAGGCACCACCTCTCCATCATAGCCTGAAGTGGTGCACTATTACCTTCCCTTCCCAGAAATTTTCAGCATATTATTTTACGAACTGCAGACACCAGCCTGAAAATAGTTCAGCTCCTGCCTTGTGAACGCTGCTCTCAGCTGGAGAGTATCGATTCAGCACAGCGTGCCCACGAGGCTCCTAAGACTGCAGGGCTGAATTTCACTTAACTACAACATCAAGTGCTTGATGTCTCCTTACAAAGAAGAGTTAGGAGTATGTATTAACGTATTGTTTAAACGTATCTTTCCCTGTTTTCAAGCCTATATCTGCACAGAAGTCTAACTGAAAAAGACCTAAATAAAGTCCCTCCATAAGCCCTGAATGGTGTCTAGACTGAGGCTGTCTCTTCTTGTCTTCAGATGGCAGGAGTGGGAAAGCACATTAATATTTAAATTTTAATTTAGGGCTGTTGCAGAGCTGCTCGATATTTTTCATACAGCCCTTTCTACTGCAATTTCCCAGCTGCAGCTGTCACATAAGAGAGGAAGATTTATGTAGGTCGCTCCAAAAGTAATGCCTTCTGTTTAATTCCATGGAAAATACAACATCTGCAAAGAGCACGGTAACACTATTTGATAGAGCAAATTTATCACCACCATTAGCTATTTTCTTCAGCACCACATTACATCACCCATAACTGTGTGATTCAGGTAACTGTCACCTTCAGTCTCATATTGATTCAGTGGGTCCTGACAAACCTGTGTGTGATGTTCTTTCTCTTCCCATGTGAGCATTCATGGCATCCCCCCCCGGTGCAAACTTTGCAGTATTCCAACATTGCCACTGTTGTTTCCAATGCATTAAAGGAGATATTCAGCTCTGTACAAAGATGCCTCTCTGTCAGGCTGCCCCTCTGCTGCAGTAACAAAATGTAATAGGATATTGGTAGAAGGTTCAACCTCTGCTGCCATACCCCCAACATTTGCCTCTGATGTCATGGACCAACAGAGTAATATAGGAGACATTACTTTTGGAGCAGCTCTTGTACTACATAAGTCAACATGCCTATTCAGCAGGTGGTGCTGTGTGCAGTGACCTCTTAAGAAAATCAAACCAGTTTGATAGATGATCACTCTGTGTTGGTAAATGCTGTCTGATCTATCTGTCTTCTAAACCCGAGCTGTTCTGCTTTCACTTTAACAGACTCTCAGGGGATCATTGAAGATGTGGTCCTACTGGGAGCTCCAGTGGAGGGTGAAGCCAAGTACTGGAAGGCGATCACGAAAGTGGTGTCAGGAAGGATCATAAACGGTTACTGCAGGTCTGTATGCATGCAGCGCCCTGCTTCATTATGCCAGTGTCACTTTGAAATGATTTTGTACATCTATCCCTTATAGATGTTTTGTGAGTGCATGTTTGTTCAGCTGATGAGTCCATTGATTGAACAGTGCCTGAGTCTCTTGTCTCCAGAGGTCACTCCTTCAGATTAGTTGGAGATGACAGTCTTCAGGAGACGTTTCAAGGCTGTTCTGTCCCCACTTAGTCCACATGAACAGGAGGTTTCACTTGCAGAGGGGGTCCAACTGTAATAGCTGACACAAATTTACTAATGATGTGAAAGAATAGGAAGGTTACCTTGAAACTTAAAACCTGCCTCTAAAACTGTGCAGAGGTGTGAGAGCTGCTGGGCAAGAAGAGGGAGATTCAGAGGCCAGAGGCAACTGAAGCAGCGTTGCAAAATCTGTTAAGAATTCAAGTGACAGCACCAAATCTAATGACTGTGTTTTGGAAGATAATTGTGGCAAGAGCATCATTTACCAGCACAATTAGAAGAGGGAAATTAAAACAAAGGAATGAAGCAGGGAAGTGCATGGGAATTGAGAAATAGCCAGGCAAGAAGATGAGCAAAGAACACATAACTGAGTAAAGACAGCTCTAGAGCCACAAGCCCTCAGATCAAGGACAGCTGAAATGCTGTTGGTCCTTTCCATATGCACATATGTATGTATTACATGTGTATAAGATGAGAAGTTAATGACATAGTGTATTGATTTACAAAGAAGAACTAAATAAAAGGATTTAAGAGCATTCAAGATTATAACCTCCCCCAAAATGATCATTAATCTCATCTGTCAGGCTGAAAAATGTTGCTTTTGTCTTTTTTGGATCACAGGACATTTTATGGATGCCGGATGTGCACACCAGTTAAAATATTTCTTTATTTGACACAGGGAAAAAGCAATTGCTGCCTCCTGTCAATTAGTGACTGGGGACTTGGAATGCTTCTGTGTTCCTCCAAGAAGCCATAAATTACAGCAGTTGTTGCACAGAGCTGCATTTGCCCTGGCAAATATCGCTCCTCCATGTGTTAAGCAAGTTATCTCTCTCAGTGCTAAAAGCTCAGCGTATCCATTTGCTGTAATAAAAAAGAAATCATTTTGTTACAGTTTCAAAGCCTCTATATGCTGTTGGAGCAGGTTATGTGTTCATATCTTTGTGCAGGCAGTAATTTGGTTAGTCTGCCCATCCACTGAGTGTTGAATGAGAGAAGGTGTAGAAATTGTAGCGTGCTGCCAACAGATATAAGCAGGTGAGGAGACTGGCAGGGAATATTCAGCTGCATTAGTTCCCTGCTTTGCTCTCAGCTGCTGGATGTTACTCTGCTGTCACAAGGGGCAGGTAAGGGAGGTTCACTGGCTATGAGAGAAGGACCCCACCTGAATCTCATCACTCTGTCTCTTGCTCATACAAATTTTGTCCTTGTTCTGTCACTTCAGAAGTAACTATATTTAGTTCCCACGAATTACATTGCAAGATCAGATTTGGACACAATTTGTTGAGCTTCAGTCCGCTGCAGCTCATCTCTTCCAGCTTTGAAGTCTGAAAGGAGCCAGGGAGTGAAAGCCAGCTGTCAGGGCTGTCCCTCTTGATTTCACAGCAAGGTTACAAATTCCTAGTGGAAAACCTTAACCAAATTAGTTACGACTCATAGAGCATGTCAAAAAAAGCCAGCCATGGGGTGACAGATCAAAAAGTGACTGTAATGCAGCGCGGATGTGCTGCAAAGATTTTGCAGAGCTCTGTAGACTTGACTTAGCTCACAGCATTTTGCAGTGAAAGGAGCAGCCTCATCTTCTGCCTTTCCTGAACCTGCACACCCCTCACATCCAGCTTAAATCTGCTCCACAGACTGTAGTGATACAGAACAAGTGATGTATTTCCAAAGGATGCATCACCTTCTCTCTTCATCCTGTAGCCTACCCTGATACTGCCACAATGACTTACAGCAACGCTTTACAGTAGAAACAGACCCATCCTAGTATTGTAATTCAAACTACATATTTATACAGTACCTATAAATCAGGAGCACACCGAGGAGCTTCACAGTCGATGTTTATATCAGCAGCATTGGTATCGTTGGTCTCATCACGTTAACAGCTCTCTGGAGCTTGGAGAACTTCAACCTATTAGTGCATTAGAAAGAGTAAATGTGAATGTATAGCAGAATCCAGGCAAATACAGAAAGGGTCAGATTTTTAAATTCACAGAGTGCAATGAGACTGCATCCCCAGATCAGGATTTAACTCAGACTCACTCTTACATCCCAGGAGTCTGTCCCGATTTTGGCAACTACTCTGATTCCTGTGTCTGACAAAGCTGCAATGGGCATCACTCCAGACTAGACTGTGCTTCCCAGCCCCTCTGTTCTCCATGTGCTCTGCGTAGTCACATATTGTGTACGTTTAGCAACAGGATTTATTCACACTCCTCTTTTGCTCTGCTCCTAGGGGGGACTGGCTGCTGGGATTTGTTTACAGAACCTCTTCTGTCCAGCTCAACGTTGCTGGCCTCCAGCCAGTCAAGCTGGACGACAGGAGGATGGTAAACATGGACCTTTCATCTGTAGTAAGTACTACTTCTAGTCTTACTTTTCCCATCTGCCCTCACACTCATCGATCAAGAGAAAGTGTGATGCCGGGAAGGTAGGTCAGCAGCTGGGGAACGTGTGGCTCCAACGCGTGGCAGCAGAGCAGGTGCAGCCTGAAGCCTTATCTGGGTGGCTCCTCCGGCGCAGTGCCAGTACATGCGGGGACAATTGCATGGCCCTTGTACCTTGGTCCTGGGCCACAACGACCCTGGTGCAGGAAGCAGCTTGCACTGACAGCTCTGTGGTAGCAATGGCTAGTTTCCTAGGCTGCGAGGCTGCTGTGTTTTGGAATACGTGTTCTTGGGAAGCAGGAAGTGTTGCTTCACCTGTTTCACCTGCGTGGTAGACACAGCTTCCTCAAAGCCGTCATTAATGATTAGCAGTATTCAGCTTGATTATCGTAAGCAAACTAATGATCTCAGTGCCTCATTGTTACTCATGAGTGACCTCTTACAGAGCAGATCATGCGGAACTTCATTTCTGCGTTCATATTCACTGGGATCTTGGGCATGCAATCTTGTTTTCCCATATCTTAATGATTCAGCTCATCTTTTACTCTGCAGACTGGACTGGAAGATGCTCAGCACAAAGCTTAGGGCACATCCATCATCATTCTTCCTGCTGTGACCCCTCCTGCCTATCCCCACAAGCTGGTAGCACTGTCAGTGTTGCTCTGGAGCCAAAGGCACTTTTAAACTCTTTCAGATTTTTTGGAGCACCAGCCTGCTGTGCCTATAAATACCCAACTGTTACCAGCTCATTTCATTCATTATAACTGAGCTGTGAGCCCTTGCCAGAAAACACAGAGCTTAATGCCATACAGATAAAAGAAGAACTTCACAGACCATAATGTAGGCCTCCCAGAAGGAAGTGGTATGGTTGAGACTTTTTAACGTGGTTGCTCTCCTTCTATTTCTATTGACCTTTTGCTTCCTGACCCTCCAACCCCCTGGAGTCCCGCAGACCTGACCCTGCCCACAGCCTCTCCATTCTTCCCCATAGGAGCCATTTACCATTCAGCTAAATGAATCGTGGCTGCAGAGCAGCTATCTGCTCATCTTCTGCTGTTGTGCATCTGTGTCCGTGCTGCCTGATGCCAGCAGACAATCCCAGCACTGTTCTCATTTCAGAAAGAGCTGACAATTTCACTTCTTTAATCTTACTGCAAAGCACCGGGGGGGGAAAAAAAAGAGCAATTCCCACAGAGGGGAAAACCTGTATTAAGTAGGTGTCATTCTCTTGATCCATCTTCCAGAGCATGGAGCTTTATGAAAAGAAACACAGTGTGTTCTTTTTAAAAGTAAAAGGAGAGAGCAAGAAGGGGAAGGAGATATTCAGAGGCTCTGTGTAAAAAGTGACAAGTAAGCAGGGATGGATCTTGCTGCAAATATAGTGTGGTTGCATAAGAGAAATATAGAGGGATGTTTTCTATAAATTGCAGAATACAAGAAAGCTGCTTTATTTAAAAAAGAAGAAAGAACAATCTGTCTTTCTGGTAGAAGAAATGAAACATGAGAACATCTACAGCAGTTGAGGCTAATATCCATCAAGCCCAGTATCCTGCCTAACAGAACATCCTCCTGATCTTCCTACAGAAATACAGAAGATGGGAGAGGGAGGCACTGCACACCCATGGCAATGCATATCCTTATTTATACATGTAAATCAGGTATCTGCCTTGCAAAGAGCTTGTCATTCTGGTGCACGTTTCAGATAAATGAACTGTAAAGGCTCAAATAAAGGAGGACTAAGCGGCCTCTGTAGGATTCAGCTTCCCAGTAAAGGCTTTTTCTTTTTTTTTTTTAACTGAATTCCATAAAATATTTGGAGTTTCTTTCATTCAAATACCTTATGCAGAAAGATTTATAACCCACAACACACATCTGATCTGAAAAAGGCCCTGAAGTGATGCAGAGTCTCCATTGTTTGTAGGTTGTGTTGCTTGAGAAGTGCTCCGTGGTGATTCAATGGAGCCTATTGCTTTGCTGCTTCCCCACATGAGTTTTCCTCTTTGGCTCACAAAACATTAAGAATAAATAGGATGACTTGAGAAATGGGCACATTCACAGCCCACAGAGATAGGGCTGCTAATGAGGAGACAGCTTGACGCGGCGCTTCCAGTGAGGGTGCCTGGCTGTACTTGGAAGAATTTGGCTTGCTGGGATTGCAGAAGTCTCTGTTGCATCCTGAGATCACCAGAAAAAGTACATTTCATTCTCAGCTTCAGTGGAAATTAAGAGTCTAAAAAAAAAACAGGAGTGCTTTTCAATTAAGCTCTCACTGCTTTTGAGGAACAGTTAATGATGATCGTTAATTGCCTGCTTTTCAGCACGATCAGTAGGCACTGGGATGAGCTTATCTGTCATGCCTTCATTTCTGTTTCTGCCCTCAGCCCTCACAGATCACTCTGGGGCTCTGCAAAGGACCTGGAGACACCCATCTGCTGAGGGACCTACAGCAAGGGCAGCTGGAACAATGAAGGTCCTGCTGAAACACAGCCTGGGACAGGGAGGGATGAGCAGTGATAGAGAAATAAACCTGGGTGATGCAGGGCTGCTGAGTGTGAAAGTATTTTATGGACAGCTTCAGTATTTCATCATCTCACAGTCCATCAAGGATGAGCACTACTCTGGGCCCAAAGGGCTTGGTTCTCTTTGCATTACAATCTTCAAATGAGTGGTGGACGAGCAGACCTCCCTCTGAACACGACTTCACCTGTGAGGCATTTCTGGCACGTCTCTCTTGATTAGAATGTTTTTCTTTTTTTTACTGGCTGTCAGTGAATAAAAAATGAAGGAAGAATTTTCTCCCACTCAGCAAATGCAGTTATAAAAGCCTTCCTAATGGTTACAATGGCACTGATTTGTTCAGTGGATTTATTTGACAGCACCTGTTAGAGATACCAAGGAAGTCATTGAGCTGCAATGTATTAGATTGATTGCTGTTTGTTCAAGTGGGATATTGTAGATTACATTTTGCATTAACATTTGAATACTGCAGCACTGCTCAGAGTCAGAATGCAGGCAGAGACAAATCCAGTCCTCTTCATGGTGTTACAGGGAACTGATCTACCCTGAAAGAATTCCTTAGTGTCTTCCCTTTAGTCTCACAATATTTTCTTCTCAACTTCTTCAGCATCCCAAAGATGTGTTTCTTTTATTCTCATCCCTTTGTCAGCTGGCAGAAGGGAAGTGTTGGTGATGGTGGTGCTGAAACAGCTCTTTGGTGGCCAGGTTTGATGATGATTTCTTCCTGGAGCTGTATGCAAGTCTTTGTGGAGACAAGTCGAGTTGTTTGCTAAGCTGTAAGGGTTGTGTTCCTCCATTATTTGAGGTGCACTGGGATATAAAAGCTCACAGAGATGATTTCTTCCTCTTCATGTCTCCCTGCTACCCTGAAGTTGGACTTAGTTTTCAATGGTGCCTCTTGCTGTTGAAGACATATGGGAGCTCTAACAATCAAATAATATATTAAATACATGTTAAATACATTTTTATCTTTAGAATTCAAGCAGTGGGCATTGATAATGTATTGAAAACAGAGGAAGGAACTGAAAGGCTTTCTCCAAAAATAAAAGTGCACATGGAACCATTAATAACTGCCAGTAAAAGCAGTGGAAGTTTTCCATAAGTCGTGTAATAATGTTTGATTCTGGAAGAGTGGCTACACAAAGCACAGTTGGGTGAATTTAGGAGTATTTAGCTTCCTGTGTCCTACCTGCTGCTGGTTGAACCCATGTCTTGAGGCCACCCATGCAAAGTTTCAGTCCAGCATAGGAGGCAGTAAGGACAAGAGGCTGTAAACTGCATCGGGAGGATGACGCTGAAGCAGCACAGCTCTCCCTGAATGACCCATTAAAAGAGAGAGGGCAGTTTGATTTCTAGCAGTGCAGAAGTGGGTGCTGATGTAAGGAGGAGAGTTATGCCCTTGTAACCTAAGCGTTATCTTGAAAGCTGTTATCACTCTGCAGCCACCTTATCATTTCCTCTCAGTACGTACAGTCATTTCCATCAACAAAATGGGAGCAGAGAGAGATGTGAGCCATGGCCCCAGCAGAAGTGCTTGGGATCAGCACAAGTCTTGTAAAGGATGAGTCTTTTTGGGCAGTCTGAGATGAGGCACCAGACCATTTCCCAACTATAATGGTGAATCATGCTCTAACCCTTATTCCATCAGTTATTCAGAACAGGAATAGAAACATTAAAGAGGAATAATGCAAGAGACATTGAGAGTCTTTTCAGCTCCACCGAATTTTCCACAAATAGAACTTGTTGCAGACGTCAAATTCTTTATTAATCCATTTAAATCCCAGCTTCTAAATTACTGGTCATGTTCACTGTCCTCGCTTCAGTAAAACACTGTTTCCAAAGAATGGATGCTGGAGAATTTTGTTTCTGTGGTAACTCAACCCAGTCACAGCCTCTTTCAAGGTTTGCTTGATGTTCTGATGGCATCTCATGATGGGAATCCACTCTTCCATTGGCTTTTACATTCACTCCAGCTCCAGCACCGTTCCTCTGGCTGAGCAGTGTGTGGTTGCTGGGTTTTTGCCATAAGCTTCCAGAAAACACTGGGGAAAACAGGAAACTCTGGCAAAACCAAATGTCCTCTGTCAAGCAGGGTACACCCAGCAAGTGGGAGGAACTCCAAGCATTTTGATGGTCCTTGCCACCATATGGAAGCAGGAGGCTGCATGGGTTTTGAGGCAGTATCCATGACTGAGGAATTTTGGAAAGAAGAAATAGAGGCATTTGAGTTCCTTCCCTTAAAATCAGAAGGAAATCCTGTAGATCATTCACTGTTGATACCGAAAGGAGGAAACTCTTGATGTTAAACTGAAGGTCTTTCCATCTCTTTCTGAAGTGATGGCTCCTTCCAGCTGACTGATAAATCTACCCGAATGCTGTTACAGTCTATAATCAAACTGTACCAAATTGGTGGTATAAATATTTGGGTCATGCCTTCCAGTGAGTCAAAGTGACATCAGTTACAAGAGGGGAGAAGTCACCTTAGCACAGTGATAAACCGAACCCACTGTTCCTTACAACAAGCGTAAATCTGTTTGCTTTGGTTACAAGAACACTTTTCCATTCCTTTTGTTCTGATATTCTTCCTGAACTTTGATCTGACAAAGACTCAAACAAAAAAAATTGTTTATTTCTCTTTAAAGATTTTATTGTCTGTTGCAATGTAGAAGTTCCCAACACACCCAGCAGAAGCATTCAGCTCTTTGGACAGCAGATGGAAAGAGGTTTTTGAGAAGTGGAATTGCTGAATTTTCCCACTGTGGTGCCTTCACTGCTTGGAAACTGCAGGGAATTTTGCTTGCTGTTCTGTTGGTGATGGTTCAGTAAGATTCCAACCACTGAGATCATCTAGTTCAGCCCTCAGCACATGCCTATGACCACTCTACGTCATGTCACTCCATTCCACTTCTGCCCCAAGCCCTGACCAGCACAGGTTGATTGTAATGGCCATAGGGGTTTCAGAACACAGCAAACCAAGAGATCCAGCAGCCCTTCCCAGCCAGTCTGTTGCGTTCTTATTTCTCTCAACTTCTTCCAATGCTGGGCTTGTTTCCTTCCTTAGCACCAAGCTCTGCTGTGGGGCAGTAAAAGATCTGTACTCTTGGGTAGAGCATCTTAACAACCAGTCCATGAGACCCTCGATAGTTATTTTAATTAACTAATCTGTTCAAAACATCAAGAGCCTGTTGAACCATCTGGACTGATTAAAGTCGCATATTGCATTACTGACGTGCTGATTAAATCCTTCATTTTGCTCCAAGTCCTAAGTGCCTCCAAATGTTACCACTCAGAGGCTGCTTCACACAATTGGGTAGGAGCTCTGTGCTCTGCATTGTGCTTCCAGCTTTGGAGATCTGAAGACCGGTCTGTAGGAGGGTCTTGGCTGTAGTTATCTCTAATGTGAGGCTTGAATGGGACACCCAAATCAGAAAGGGCAGCTTCTGCCTTTGCAGCCAGGTAGCCTTTAACACATAACAATAATTACTGCTGCAGAGGAGGTTTTCTCTCCCTCCTGTGCCCTGACATGAAGGACACATTCCTAACATCTGTATCAGAAGGGTTTATCTTATCATGGAAATCACCCTACAGATAAATGTCTGGTTATTTACTGCTGGTTTTAATTTGGTTTATGAACTTAAAACCTCGTGGACTCCCAGTTTTATATGGGGCAGATCAATGCACATTTAAATACTACCTCCTCTTCCAGCCAACACACTCAGCAGTTGTTGCTCCAATTACTTTATCTCAATATAAATTAGCTGTTTACTTTTACAAGGAAGATGAGGCATAGGGAGGGTTCATGATTTACCAGAGAACAGGGAGTTTAACTGAGTCAAGGAGTTTCCTACCTGGGAGTCTGGTACCAGCGCAGATCACCTCCTCCTTTACCCTCATTGGCACTCAGAGTCCAGTCTTGTCACTCTATGCATTCCTTAGGGGTAAAGCAATCCAGGAGCACAGCCATGTAGGGTTATTTCCAAAGAATACCACCTATCTCCCTTTCAGCTTGTCGGAGCTGAAACCAAATCTCATGGCAGTGGTGGCTTTGGGGATGGAGGACTGGACTGATCTGGGTTCCCTGTAGCTTCCCCACTAACTGCACTCCTCCTGTTGCTTGTAGGTCAGCGGCCACCTGGACTACATGAAGCAAATGGACGTGATTCTGAAAGCTGTGGGCATTAAAACCAAGGAGTGTCGGCAGGAGGAGAAGGGCAGCGTCAGTCTTTTCTCCCCTCTAGCCAAGAAATCACAGCAGGCAGCAGGCAGTGAGACTCAGGAAGAGGAAAACACTGTGCAAGAGGAGGATGGAGCTGACAGTGACTGCCAAGCACCCACAGCCAGCACCAGTGTGAGCTGTGCGCTAACACAGCCAGTGAGTGCTGGCACGAGCAGCGATGGTGACCTGCACCCAGGAGATGATTCCTTGGCCAGCTGTGCTCACCAAGAGGATTCCCCTGGATCTCTCTTGGCAGAAAGCTCACCTCCCTGCCCAGCCTGCCCCAGCAGTGTGAAGCAGGCAGCGGGTGATAGCACAGACTGAAATGAATCTCCAAACATTCTCTCCTCACAGCCCAGCTGCCACGTGCATCGTGCCCAGAATCAGCTGCATGGAGCCATCCTCAGCCTCCTGCCCTACACAGTCTGCAGAGCTTCCCATGCAGGGTGTGAATTGCTGCCCTGCAGCTCCCTCGGCTGCTGCGTGGCTGGGTGGGAGGCAGCAGAACTGTCAGCAAGCCCATACTTTGCCTGGTCTGTGTGGAGGCCAATTGCAGCTCTTTGTGACCAGCAGGGATACTCAGCCAGCACTAAATCTGCTCTCAAAACACAATCATTAGAGCCCACAGAGCTGAGCTGCAGCTTTCAGGCCCTGTTAAGGGCCCAGCACATGGCATCACAGTGTCACTGGATCACAGCTCTCAGAGCAGTCTCCCACTGCTCTCCCATTGACAAGAAAAAGCCAATTCTGGCCCAAATCAGCACAGTTCCTCAGGAAGCAGTGCCAGTCCCCTCACTGAACAAGCTCTTTTATTCTTGAGGGAAGCAGCTGCCACCATTAGGGATCTTGGTTCTGGTATTTAGCAAGCAGGTGGCTCTGTTGGTATCTTTAAGCATGTTGTGGTCATTAAAAACATTTTTCCACTTCAGCTCTGCTAAGCAGGGAGGTGAAAGGCTGGGAGCCTCTGGCTGCCCTCCCTGCTCTGCTGCAGGTTTGCTACCATGGCTCTGACACTTTCCAACCTACAAGGTTATTTCCCTCACTGCAAACTGAGGGCGATGAGTGTCTGAGACCTCATTACTACAAGGAACATGCTTTGAGTCCCATAGGTGAAAAAACAGCAGAAAACAGAGTGGGCTTTTTATGACTTATTGCTTTGGTGAAGCTTCTTCCTTTGCAAACCATCAACCCATAGAGACTTTCATCTTGTGTCCCACACACATCTCCAGCCTTAAAAGCCCCCTCTAGTTATATTTCTAATTGGTTTAAAATAAAGCTAATACTTGGTGTAGAATTAACACAAACCTCTTTGATATCTCTTTCCTTTCATAAAGTAAATTGACATCTGCTCCCTTTTTCCTCAGCCTCAACCTGGAGGGACTCAGCTTTACACAAGGTCCTTTTCTAACTGATTTTGCTGCTCAGCCCAAGAAAATGCAACTTAGTAAGAACGTGGCAAGAGGATAAACCCCCTCCTGTGAGCACCTCTGGGTTTTTCAGTGTCAAAACAAGCGTTGTATGGTACAAATACCTTCCCACCTCCTGATCTGGAATGTCTCATTGACTCAGTGCAATTACAGCTTGTGTTTTTGGCTCACTTGGAGCCCTCCCTGTGCCAACAACCTCCCCTTTTTTTCCCGAGCTTTCCACACACCTTACCTCCGGATTATTTCTCATGCAGTCGAACACGCAGCACAGCAACACAGGATGAAAATGAAACGAGACTTCGCCTGCCGTGTGGTTTTCTTCTCCTTGCTTCCCATGTTGGAGGGACGCTTTGGATCCACTTGTGTAAGTGTGTGCTTCAGGGGGGCAGCCAAAACCTCATGGTGGGGTACCAGTCCAAGAAGGGCACAACAACAGCCTTCCAACCCATCTCTGATCTGAAAGGCACTTGAGGAAGAATTGGCTGAAGGAATTTGTTGGTGTTTATTAAATGCCTGCTGACTGCATTGGAAGATTAAAAAAAAAGTCTTTTAATGGCATCATCTTCAAATTGATGGGTTGTCAGAGCAAAGTGTGATGGCTGTATGCCAGAAATAGGAAGCTGTAGGATGAAAGCTAAAGGAAAGCTTATTTCTTTCCTTACTACTTGTCAGGATACCCGTGGAGCCACAAACAAGCTGAACACCCACGCCCTTGTGGAGTATCCAGAAAGCAGCGCTGAACATTTCGCATCAGATTTAATCCCCCAAAGCTCAGACTGCTCATGATTAAAGAGGATGGTTTCAGCGTGCTGCAAGTCACACAGGAAACTGACAGATACAGCCCAGACCAGGCGAGGAAATTAAACCCCCAGTAAACACGATGCGCTGTGGACTGGAGCAGCCCCAAACCTTGTCTGTGAGTCATGGGATGTGCTTCCCACCTTTTCTTTCCTCTTGGTGTGAGTTAGTGGGCTGTACAATCAGAAGCTGAGCACCTCCCCTGGGCTGAAGCACAGGGAGACATACCCAGGCTGGCACTCAGGCCACAGGGGTGCCAAGCTGCCGGCGCTGCAGCTCCAGCTCTGGGGTTTCCATCTCAAAAAGGCCGACCAAGTGAGCACTGGGGGCTGGCAGGGCACCTTCAGCTCTCGGTAGCAGGCTGTGTTCATTTGCCACCACCTCAGAGACAACAGAGTCAGTCTCAGCTTGTAAAGTGAGGACGTTCTTGAGGGACGTGGCCACACGGGGCCCGCTGTTGGAGTTCCTCATGGAGAGGGAGATGGCGCTGGGCCGGGGCTCCCCAGTGCGCCGGCAGCAGGGCAGGTATTTGCCCATGGCTCTCTTGAAGTCCCTCATGAAGAGTGGGTAGATGATGGGGTTCATGGTGCTGTTGCAATAGCCCAGCCACGTGAGCACATCAAAGAAGCCAGCTGGGACGCAGTCACACACTGCCTGGTGGGAGACAGTGAGGGTTAGATACAGCTTCCACTGGAAAAAATAAGCTCTTTCAGCCAAAAGAAAACCCAAGAACTTGCTTACCTGCGTCACATTGGTGACAAAGAAGGGGAGCCAGGCCACGAAGAACATGCCCAGCAGGATGCCCAGCGTCAGGCTGGCCTTCAGTGCCTTCTTGCTGTGCTTGTTGGCGAACCTCCTGCTCTCACTTCCAGCTGCAGGTTGACTTGGGGCATGGGGAACCTGCAGTAGGAGATAGATGGTGGTGAGTAAACACTTCTCACCAGGCTGGAGCCTCCTGTACAAGGGAAGTGTAATTTGGTGCTGCAAATCCTGCAAGAAAACCTCACTATTATATAGTGTCTTGGTGAAAGTAAAGCATGCCCCGAAGAGGCAGCTCCAGCTGCTGATTAGAGCAGCAAACTAATTATACTTCTAAAAGTGGGACGTCAAACATGTCAGCCTACAAACACCGTAACTAACTCAGTTCTCTGTCCCTTCTCTCAATCTAAAATTAAATTACTATCTCAGCTCTCTGTCATAATTAGGTGAGGCCCTATTGCCACTCAGCTTCCTGCCCAAAAAAGGAACGAAAATCCATTTGAAAGCTCAAAGTCTCCCCAGCTGACACTGCATTGTCAGCTGGCCACACTCTTGAGCTGATGTGGGGCTTCTACAAACAACCTACAACCTGCACCCTGCTGGGATCATTTCCTCACTTTAATTCTGCTGAATAATTGGTGGATGAAGGCTGCCTGTGGCAGAGGAAAGTACCTGGGCACCCCCTGAGCAGGGCAGCAGTGGGGCCATGAGGCTGTGATGGGTTTGGTTGGTTGGGTTTGGTTTAGGTTTTGTTTGGGTTGTATTTGGTTGGTTGGGTTTGACTGGGTTTGTTGGTTGTGTTGGGTTTAGTTGGGCTGGATTTGGGCTGGGTTCGGTTTTGGTTGGGTTTGGTTGAGTTTAGTTGGTTGGGTTTGATTGGGTTTGTTGGTTGTGTTGGGTTTAGTTGGGTTGGATTTGGGTTGGATTTTGGTTTAGTTGGTTGGGTTTGATTGGGTTTGTTGGTTGGGTTGGGTTTGGCTTGGTTGGATTTGGTTGAATTGGGTTTGGCTTGGTTGGGCTTGGTTGGGTTTGGTTGGGTTTGGTTTGCTCTGTAGGGTCCAAAAACCCATCATCCAGGGGGGAGAAAACGAACACATCTCGATATTGCCTGCTTTTCCTTTGATTCTAATTTACCTTTTCAAAGTCTGGTACAACTCACTGTGTGCAGGAGGGCTGGCTAGGTCTGAGTCCTGGCTCCTTTCTTAAAAGAGAGAGAACAACAAACCAAATCAAGGCACTTAAATGCAATTAACTTTGTCTTTTCCTGTAGGATATGAGGTCAGTAAAGCCTATTAGAAGGAATTAAAGCTGTTAGATTTAGTGGCAATTACCTTCTCCTGGAGATATGCAGACTGCCCCAGCTGCAGCCACACTTTGGTATCTTGCAGTTCCTACTGTAGACCAGGTAACAAAAATAGAACCCGGGTGTGCAAAAATAAGGTGCCCTCCAGAATTTCCTATTTGCTATTTAAACTCCTGCTCCCCCATATGTCTCACACCCACCACGGCCAAGATTTCCTAGCTGAAAGTCAGATTAAAACCCTCTGGGATGAGACAGGAGGGGGGTGAAGCAGCATTTATTTTGTCTTTTTGCATCTGAATTTGTTTCTCTGCTTCTGCTCATGCTGTTCCTGTGCTCCGGAGCAGTTTCATTGCTCGCCATTGCAGGGATGAGATGTGGGCACAGTGCAGAGCCACCGTCCTCCATCCACAGAGGTGAGTGTTGCTCCATCCAGTTACCAAATCCCCACTCCCATCCCAGGAGAGCATGAGATGCTGCTGACGGCCGGCAGTGATGGGCTGTGACACAACACATGGGAACAAGGCACCTGCTGGAGCCCCATCGTACTCAGCTTCAAGCTGTGGAGACCTCACAGCCTTCCCTGCTCCCTGGCTTCTCCCAGTGATTGTTTCCCCCCCCGCCCACCCTCCTGCAGCCCTTTACCTGCTCCGTGCTCTCATCGGCGGTGGCAGTGGCCACATTGGAGGCAAGGGAAGCCACCTGCACAGCTTGCTTGCGGGCTGCCAGGAGGATGCGGCAGTAGGTGAAGGAGATGGCAGCAGATGGGAGGAAGAAAGTCAGGCAGGAGGCCACCAGGGCATAGGGCAAGCTGACCACCAGCCGGCACTGCTCCTCGTCCCCCCGGGAGGTGACATTTGGGGACCAAACCTCAAATTCCAGCTTGTGCCAGCCCAGCTTGATGGGCAGGAAGGAGGCCAGCGCAGCCAAGGTCCAGGTGGCCAGGATGAGCCAGAGGGCTCTGCAGGATGTCATACGCAGCTTGTATTTCAGAGGGGAGATGATGAGCAGGTAGCGGTCCAAGCTGATGATGCAGAGGTTGAGGATGGAGGCGCTGCAACACATGACGTCGAAGGCGCACCACAGGGAACAGAAGTCTCCCCGCAGCACCCAGTGGCCATAGAGCTGGTTGAGCATGGCCGGGGGCATCACCACCAGCCCCACCATCAGGTCGGACATGAAGAGGGACACCAGGAAGTAGTTGGAGGTGTTTCGGAGTGAGCGCTGGGTGACGATGAGGAGGATGAGGAGGAAGTTCCCGGCTGTGGTCAGCAGGATGATGAAGCAGAGGAAGGCGGCCACCCAGCTGCTCCCCACCAGCAGCGAGCGCTCCCCCAGCACGCTGGCATTGGGGGACCCCAAATTGCCCTCCATGGGGAGCGGGGCAGCAGGGCCGGCTCTGCAGCTGGGGACCTTCTCCACCTGTGCTAAGTGATCATCGCCGGAGCCAGCTGCATGGGGAGGAATGCCATCCCTCCGGCTGTCCTCCTTTCTGCTCTCCCTCTGTTCACTGGCAATCAGGGCACAGTGACATTTCCAGGAGACGATGAGCACTAGGAAGATTCCCCTCCCCGTTACTCACAGCCCGGCGTCCACTCGTCCCTGCAAATCCTCTCCGTGCCGGGATGTGCCCGGACAGCGCTGCTGGATCCGTGGGTACCGCGGGAGCTCCGGACGGGAGGACACCTCGGACTCTGTGATGCTCTGAATGCTCCGCACCGGGAGTCAAGGACCACGGGGAGCCGCCCGGCGGTTCCTGCCCCCCGGCAGATGCGGGTCTGGCGTGCAAGGATGTGTGTGAGCTCGTGTGTGTGTGTAGGAGCCAGCCAGACTTTTACCTGCTGCTCTGCGATGCACAGCGCAGGATGCAGAAATGCCGATTCGGAGGAGGTGGAGCGGAGGGGAGAGGAGGAGATGAAATGAAATGCTAATGGAAACGGGGATTTGCTCTAAACTCTACGAAGTGGCAGCCGGAGAGTTCCCTTCTCTGCCTTAAAGAGACAAGCCCGCACCGTGCTCTGTGCTGTGCAGACCCCGTGCTCGCTTTGCAGGCCGGCATCGATGAGAGCAAAATTGTGCTGAACCAAATATGGAGCAACAAAACCTGCATCCAATACCTGGATGCAGCTGATGGAGAGATGGGACAACCCTACATCGCCATGGCCAGAGCAGCAATGAGTTGTGAGGATGTGCCTGTTTGACCCTAATGCACCTAAGGCATCTTAATGCCTGTGGTACCAGCAGGAAACTCAAACATGAATGAAGGGAAGGAACAGAACTTTGTCTCTTTGTCGAGATCTGCTTCGCTAATCCTCATTTCAACAACGCTGCCCTGCTTTTCATAGCAGCTGAATGGCCGTGCCTGGCCTGGATGCCAGCTGTGAGCGAGACAGAAAGGAGATGCACAGCAGGGCTATGCCTGCATGCAGCTTCTGCCCCCATTGCATCTGCAGGACCCCCCTCCTGGGATGCTCCCATGCAAACCTCCCCTGCGTCACGCTGTCCTGGCAGGCAGCCGGGGCAGAGCACGCACACACCAGGCTCTGATCGCAGCAGGAGGTTTCTTGAGCATAAAGTGCTTGTACCAGGAAAGCTTCACTTCCTCGTCCCATCTGCGCTGGGAACAAGCAAAGAAACCCACCCTGAGCTCACACTGCGCTGCCTCCCAGCTGGGATAGATCACTGCAGCAGCACATTGAACCCAGCTGGGCTCATGCTGCTGCTTGGTGAGGAGGTGCAACGTCCTGCTTCCTTATCAGCATCTCAGCTTCACTGCAGAGCTGCTGCTCCACAGGACACCGAACAAAGCCTGAGCACCTGGGCACGCTGCAGCCCATCCAGCAGCTGGTCCTGGAGGCCACGAAACAAACTGGATCGAGAGTGTCACCTAGTGGCAACAGAACCCACCAAGGTCACAATGTACCATAAGAGCCCACGCCAGTGGGACCAGATGTGCAGACACGGGCCGGTTTGGTTTCCTTTCAGCAGCTCTTCCTGCTCTTGAATGGAAGGAGGCAGAGAGCTGAAGGGTTTCTTAGCTCTCCTTGTGCTCCTGCAGCGCTGCCCGGCTCTGACATCCAACTTGGTGCTGAAAACCAGTCAGACGCATCGGAGCGCCCAGAAATGGAAGTCAGAACTAATTTATTTAAGGGGGGAAAATAAAACAAAACAAAACAACAAACCAAAAACCAACGAAAAACACAACCCAAAAGTTGTAAAAAAAAAAAAAAAGGAGAGGGAGGCGTCGGTTACAAGCTCTGGAAGCTCTTGTCAGGACAGTGCCAAAGAAAACAGCTTTATACAACAGAGAGGGGTAGCAGGAGGGGCCCCCACCCTGAGCCCAGCCCTGCATCTGCAGTGGGGTCCAGAGCAGCCCCCTATAAAGGTCCATCAGCGTCCCAGGACTCGTCCCCCTTCTCCCTCCACCACCATTAAAGTGCAGCAGGGAAGGAGGGGAGAGGGGCCGGCTCCCACCCACAACCACCCCAGCACGGGCTGTGAGATGTGAAACCCCCGGTGCCCGTGGCACCTTTGCAAGCTTTGTGGTGGCCTGGAGGAGCAGCAAGGAAAGGGCTCTGAGCACCACGGCTCCCAGCAGCCTCACACACAGCCCCAGAGGCACAGCCAGGGCAAAATACTCCCTATGAGCTACCTAACGTGAAGGCATATGGGGGTTGGAGTAAGACCCAGTGAGTGCCAGGAGGAACAGAGCGCCCATGCTGAGCCCAGGCATCCCTACGTGGGCAGGGGGAGTGAGAGGAAGAAGGGAGACCCTCCCATCCCACATGCCACAGAAGAGATGTGCATCTCCTGTGTGGCTGCAGGGAAGCTGCATCCCTTCTTCCTCCAGGCCAGGCAAGAGCCACGTACAAAAGAAAAACCCAGAGAGCTCATCAAGGGCTCCACAGCAGATTGAGGATCCTACAGACACCCCCTGGGGAGCCCGGCTTGGCTCCCACTCTCTACCAAAGCCCACATCCCTGCTTCTCTCAATATATTATTACTATGATGTGCAAGTACTTTTGCATCAGAAACCCCCCAGCCCTCCTTTGTCCCCGCAGCTCCAGCCCCACATCCAGCTCGTGCCTCAAAATGCTCCTCCAGCTCCAGGGTGTCATGGAGAGCAAAGCGTGAGGGCAGCTATTAGACAGCAAAGCCTCCACCACCCCCCTCCCTCCCCAAGCTCTGTCCCTTTCCCTCACACACACTCCCTGCCCGCGCCGCAAGGACAGTCTGTGCTGTGAGGGCCGGGTCACTCGTCGCCCTCCTCCTCGTGGTGGTGGTGGCTGGAAGCAGGGGGCTCTTCTACCTCCTGTTGGTGGTGGGCATAGTGGTGGGGGCCGGGACCCTCTGCGGGCATGTTCTCCTCCGCGTTCAAGTAGACATTGAACAGGGCTCCCTCGTGGCTCGGCTCCTTGCCGCAAGCCTGGCAGCTGCAGTGAAGGATCTTCTCCACCAGCTTGTCAACCCTGGGGATCTCCTCGTTGCCTGGACAGTCCAACGTCACCTGGGGAGAGGGATGAGGATGCAGAGTGAGGCACCCAGGATGAATAATGCAGGGACTAATAGAGCAGGGATACTCACGATTTCCCACATGGACTGGGCTGGCATGCAGGAGTCACAATGAACCAAAGACTCTGTGGACTGAGGGAAGGTGTTGGGCACGCTGTAGCTGAAGCACTGCCCCAGGCAGGCCCTGTGGAGACAACAGGAGGAAGGAGGGCTCAGGGAAGGGACCTTTTCTTCCCAACAAAGGCAGGAAGAGATTTGGCAGGTGGGACCCCTACCTGTTCTGGATGGATTTGGACTCACAGCCGCTGTGCCCCACGATCTGGGTGATGTTCTTTGCTTCACACCAAGCGCTCTTGTCCGGGAAGAGGGCGAGTTTGTTTATGGGAGGTGGTGCAGCCAGGAGCAGCACTGGGAAGAGGAATCCGACCACAAACCGGAACATCATGGCCAGCTCTGCTGGAAATCTGCAACTGGAGCCAGGGAGCAAAGTGTCAGCGGGAAGGAAAACAGGCAAACTGACCCATCTGCAGCCCTTGGTTGGGACACCCACACATGGAGTGCTGCACAAGGAGCAGGACACGCTGCTCTGCCTCCCCCCTGCACCAAACCCTTCTCTGCCAAGCTCAGTGCCAGGAGTAACAGCAGCATTTCCACCACTCCTTACCCGAGCACAGGCTGGAAGGAGTTTGCAAAACAAAAGCATCTCCACCGCAACCCGCGCCAGGTTGGAAAGGTCGCAGCCCGCGGAGATGTTTGTATGTGAGGAAGGCGCAGACTTCCCAACGTTTCCGCTTCTCCCACCTTCAAAGCCAAATCCTCGCTGCTTCCCAGCAGAGCGGGGCTGCTTTCCCAGGGAGGAAAACAGCTTTTCTCCATTCAGCACGCAGCAGGTGTCGCTGCAAGGCAGCAGGGACACGAGCAAACCTCCATCCAGAGGAAAGCACAGAGATGGCCAAAGGAGCGTTGATGTTTAGAGCCGTTCCCATTGGGCAGCGCTGTCCTTCTGAGGATGGCAGACAATTCTTAGGGCTCATTTCCCTGAGAATTCTTTCCGTTTCATTAGGCAAAGCCTGCAATGTCCTGCTGAGGGACACGCCGCTGAGCTGCACACGCTGGGTTCGCTTGGTTTCCTCCAGCATCACTCATTCCTCAGATGCCGGCGGCTCCGTGCTGAGGAATCCCATTCCCAAAGGCAAGTCCGAGATCAGAGCTGGGATGTGACCCAAACAGCAATTGCAAACCCCCCGGGGAACAGCTGAAATTCCTCAGGAGTCAGCGCACAAGTTCACTTCCACATGAGAGCAATTTCCTTCCTTCCAAAGGAGGTGGGGGCTGCTTTTTGTTCCAGGTTTCTCTGCATGTACACATGGAGGAGAGCAGCCCCAATAGCTCCACTGCCCTGGGAACGTCCCTCTGCAGCCCGGCTCAGCAGACACCCAGGCACCAGGGATCACCTGCAGCATCTGGGCTCCTGCCTCTGATACCAAGAGGAAGGAGGGTGAGGTTGTGTGCTCTGCTAAAGCACAGACCCTGGCCTGGATTCAGGAAAGCACTTAAGCACATGTTAAAGTCCTGAGAAACGATGCCTTCAAGACCGGGGCCCCAACACTGTGGGGATGGTGCTGTTTGCAGCGGCACCAAGCAGGACGTTTACAGCAGTGCAGCTGAGTTTGGGAGGGAGCTGGGGCTGGAAGGAGCCTGTTGGCAGCTGTGCCTCCTCCTCTGGCATCGTTGGAACCAGCCAAGCAAACAGAGCTGCCATGAAAACCATCCATGTGACAGCAGCCACAGGGCGGGGGACAAAAGCACTGTTTTCCTTCTCCTCCCAGGCTGGGAAGGGAAGCAAGAAAGGAAGACGAAGTATCCAAGCAGGTTTGCAAACTCACCATGAAATAAAGGCATTGAGCACATTCCTCAGTGACAAGTTAAATTACGTGGTGCAGCCCCTCAAGGAACAAGTGTGCACTCCCCAGCACTGACCCCAGGCCTGGCCTGCAGGCAGGACACTGCACATGGAGCCTTCTTTCTCCTCTCCATGGATTGTTCTGGCCAAAGCTTTCCAAGCAGAAAGCTCAGCTCAGTTCAGGGTCTCCCCCTCTGGAACCACACTGCCCATCCCCAGCTGTATTCCTCCTCCTCCTCCCTCGCAGTGCCCAGGCGCCCTGGCTCTGCCCTGAAGACACCTGAGGTCACTCATGAGCACCAAAAACCAGAATTAAAACACTTCTATCACAGCCCCAAGTTCCTCTCCCAGATGAAGGAGTAAAGAAATGACTCAGCCCTAGAGCCTGGCACATCCCGGACTCCAGAGACAAACAACATGTGCACAGCTGCAGCCTCAAACCCACAGCCCTTTTCCAGCCACAACCTGCACCCACGGAGCCAAAGGGTAAAATATTCATGGCCAAAGGGTGTCAGCTCATGGCAGAGCCCAGGATGGGGGTCTGGAGGTGGAGAGCCAGCAGCCCTGAGCCCTGTAAGGAGGATGGTCCCAATGATGCCTGGAAGCAGCTGGGAAAACCTGCATCAATGACAGCAAGTTCCCTATGAGGCCACATTCCCAGCACCCAGCCCACAGCTGTTCCCAGCCATTTGGAAACCAAACACTTCAGGAGGGAAAAATAGGAAAAACAAAAAGGATCTAATCGGCGTTACCCTGTTTTTCCAGAGGGAAATGTAAACTGTGATAGAAGATGAGCCTGCAGGTGGACGTGGGGAGTGTTTCAGGAGTGGTTTCATACGTTTATGCTGTATTTTTCTTAGCCAGGATCTTGCAGTTTTGCCATAAGGTTGGCATAAAGATGTATGTATGTATGTGGTGCCCATGGCCACACATGCTGCATCCCAGGTTATGCAAGACCTCTGAGCTTCATAAACACGGCTCAAAGCCCACCAGCATGGAAACACAGTCAGCTCTCGGCCACTAAAACCAGACAGCACCGGATCCTTTTGGGGCTCTACTGCTGTGCCAGCAGTGCCCTGAATTAATGTGAGTGATGACATGGTAATATCGCCATGGGAGAGGGAAGAGACCAAGCTCTGAAAGCGGTTAGAGGTAATTCTTCAGGACAGCAAGACAGATGAGTGCTTAAGTGAAGGCAGAAATCCCATCTGAGAGCCTCGGCCTTGCTTCGCTGAGCTGCAAAACCTGGGATGAAACAACACGAAACAAAAAGGGGACACCCACCGTAAAGTGTTTAAATTGCACAAGGAAAAAGCCCTATAAACTCCTGCCCTCTCACCACGCAGCATTTCTCACTGCTCCTTTCTGAAGCAGGAGTTGTTAGAGCTCCTCATTCTGTAACAGCACGGCTGGCTGATCTGCAGGAATAAAGCAGGAGGGAGGGAGGCCAAGTGCCTGAAAAACCCAACCGATGCTGCTGGAAAGAGAAATCCAAGCTCCTCTGCCTACTAAAGTCATTGGCGAGCTACTTAACAACCCAGGCTTAGGATGGGCTCTGAAAGGAGCGTTGCTGGAAGGACACGACAGCCTGTGGTGGAGGCGAGAGCAACGTAAGCAGTTTCTGGTGCATTATTCCAGCGGGTCGATCTGCTCAGTGTTAACACAGACACGGACAGGGGCGTGAAGCGCTGCCCTCTGTCCCCTCTCTCCTCCAGGCACCTGGAGCAGCGTTGCAGCTGCAGACCGTGTTCACATGCCCAGACCTGAGCGAGGTGAGGCTCCCATGTGCTGCCCCTAAATCAGACACCACGGTTATTCAGTCCCTCCTATATCTGCTGTGGGAAGGGGCTGCTCGTTCCCTGCACACTCGTCCTTTGTGAGTGAAGCTGGGGAGGGTCCCAAGCTTTTCCTAGTGTCAGATATGAAGCCAGCACCATCCACGTCCCCGGGGCGCTGGATCCCAGCAGGCCCCAGCTCTGCTTTCACTTAACAAAGTTGGGACCGGCTCCCTCTGAATGACTCCGCTGGTGCAAATGAGATCAGAATCTGGCACCGCTCATCCTACTCGAAAACAAGCCTAACTGGAACCAGATAAAACCAGTCTGAGTAAATAGTGGCCACCGGGATGATGATTTCTTTTTGCTGAGCACACCCGCAGCGTAAGGCCGGCTCGCAGTATGGGATGGGTGTTGTCTCGAATGCCAACCCCGCTCTCTTTTGGTTCGGTCGCTCATTCATTACCAAACTTGCATAAAGAATCGAGCCGTGCCCCGTGCAGCGGGATCGGGTTCCAAGCTGACAGCGGGAGGTGGGAAGAGGGGACAGAACAGGGATGGATCCACAGCGACGGTCCTGCTGTTGTCCTGTTTGGGCCGTATCCGCAGCCAAAGCAAGGGCAGAAATCCATCTAGCTCCAGTGCTGCTGTTCTACCTGCTTGATTAATCTCTGTTTTGCTGATAGAAAATCCATGGCCTGTACTACTTACCCACGGCATGAAGATTAAGAAGACGCAGCGCTGCAGGGCCGGCGGCTTTCAGGGCAAATGGAACCGCTCACAGCCCTGCTGCTCTCTGCAATTACTGCCAGGCGCTGGGGCTGACCTCACACTTGACATTCAGTCTCTCCAAAACAGCAGCTCTGGGCCCAGAACCCGCAGTGAAGGTCGATCACAGCCTGATCAAAGCGGCCGAGCCGTTCCTCCCTCCAGCTGTGCTCCTTTCCCCGCAGCCGGGCGCTCATGAGGCTGAGCTCGTTCGACCCCTTTGCAAGACCACAAACTCCCCAAGCTGGAATTCAGCGCTGAGAGGTCAAGCCAAGAGCTCGGATTCTTCTCTGGAGCTGTTTGCAAACACTTGGGATTCTTATACTGAAGGCGAATTCCGTTTCCCGTCCTGCGGTTTGCAAATTTGAGGCGAGCTGCTTTTGTTTTTCAGATGGGAAACTGCCTTCAAAAAGCCAAAGTGCCACTTGTGGGACGGCAGATTTTTGGCCATTGCAAAGAGGATGGTGAAGTTCTTAGGCTAAAGTTACAAGGGAAATCCCTGCTTGTTTCAGCGAGGTGCTGATTTCTTCCTCCCCCCGCCCCAAAGAATCCATATGGCAAAGCTTTATGGCAACTGCACCAACACATCAATCTGAGTTTTGAAGTTGATGGGGTTAATCCCATACAAAAGAATTAGTCCGTGGGGCAGAGCATGAGGATGGTGCCCTCATAATTAGGCAAATTATGGCATAAGGGATCATCCTTTAGCTTTAATGAGCTAAACTGCATTCTGGCCCCCGAAACATCAGTAAGAAAAAGAGAAACCTCCCCCAAACGTGCAGCCTGTTGTATTGAACACGTAAAGGATTGCTGCAAATCCTTGTAAAAATGGAAATGCTTTTGTTATGGTTGCAGAAGCGGCTACAGGCAGCTCAGATAAACCGGCTACGAGGAAAGGAGGTAAAACCTTCGGGATCCATTCGCAGTGCGAACTTCTCAAGCCGATCGCAGCTGAGAAGGACCTTCCTCCCCACTTCCCAAGCGACGGCTCGTCCTGCGCTGCTTTGAGAACCGAGTATTGCGGTTCTAAAGCCCCAACACGGCCGGGAAGAACTCTGCCCTACAGATGCGCACTCAGTGCTCCCCGTCTCTCGTCCTCTTTATTTCATTCGAGCTCAAAGCGGCGGTGAAAAAAGCTTTTATCGAGCGCACAGCCGGATCGCCCCGTCTGCAAAGCGCTTCGTGCCGGCGGCAGCGCGCTCATCAATCGCTCGGAGGAGAACGGGAGAGAAAACGAGGCAGAAAATCTATCGCTGATTGAAGGGCTGAGAAAAGCGAAGCGGGTCCGCTCGGTGCGGGCAGGGGGGTACTCACCACCCAGGACTCGGCGGGCACATCCCATGGGCTCCGGGGCCGCGGGCGGCGGCTGCGGGCGGTTACAGCCCCGCGGTGCCCGGCGGCTGCCGCATCCTCGGCGCCGCGGCCCCCGGAGGCGCAGGGCGGGCGGGAGCTGCCGCCTCCCTCCCCTCCTTCCCTCCCTCCCTCCCTCCTTCCCTCTTCTCCTCCCTCCTTCCCTCTCCCCGGTGCCGGGCTCCGGGCGGTGCCGCCGGCCCCGCCGCTCTGTATTGCACAATCGGGGCGTGGGGGGAAGGAAAGCGAAAGGAGGGGGGGGAAAGAGGGAGGGGACCGCCGCCTCCTCCTCCTCCTCAGAGCGCCCTTCTGAGCCACCGAACGGGGCCGTGGGACGAAGGCAGCGCTGTGTGCGGAGGTGATTTCCCAGCGCTGCTTCCAGCGGTGACATAAACAAAGGCTGCGCTTTGGCTCGCTGAACGCAAACAATTCCCATTAAAACGCAGTATATAATAGAGAGGGTTTGGGGCAGAGGCTGAGCCACGGGGAAGGCTTTGAGAACGTTCTACGACACACTTTGCTTTCCTTTTTCTCCTTTCTTTTTCTTTCTCTCCCTTTCCCCCTCTCTCCCTCCACCTCCCTCCTTCCCATTCAGACTCACAGCGAAACCCAATGGCAAAATCTCGCTTCCATCATCTCTTTCTTACCCTGCTGGATACAACCTACCTGGCCTCAAACTGCTCAGCCCCAAAAGGGCCAACAATAGACAAAGGAGCAGCTTGAACTCAATTACCCCACGGGGCTGAACGTGGGCTTTGGACTCAGCCCTGCTCCTCGGGGCCAGTGCAACCAGCAGCATCGAGCTCCTGCCCAGGGGGATGTTTTATTCCCAATGATGAAAGGGTTGACGCCGCAGTTTTAGAAGCAGCTTCTCAGGTCTATGGATAATGAAGCTGGAGGCACAACCAGATACGTGGGATCTCAGCTGGGTGTGATTATTTGGAGCCATGTAAACCAGCCCGAGGTTCATTCACTGCTTCCTACTATTCATTTGTGTTCCAGGGCTGTAAACAGTCAAACAGCAGAAGAGGAAACGTGGCCATCTGAAGGTGGGGGAGCATCTGAAGGGTGAGGGCTCCTGCTCACTGTGGGCTCTGGGAACTCCCTACCTGCCCCCAAAACATTGGTGCCAAACCACACTGCTGTTCCCACACCAAGCAGTGCAATATGTGGGTTAGTATGACACCGTGCTGCAGTCTCACCTCATGACATCACACATAGATGCCATTGGAAAGCAGAGCCTAAAAGGTCTGTGCCTTGATGGACATTCCACCTCCACCCTTTCCCTTGCTGCAGAGCACAAATCCACTCTCCAGGACCTTCCCTTCCTCACCCATTGCTGCTGCTTTGGGCCTGCTGACAAACACCCGCAGTGCCAGGGGCTCCTTCGCTTGTCAGGACAGGACTAGGAACTGTGGGCGTGAGAATGAACAGGGTGGATTTGGAAAGTTAAAAATAAAATGATTCCTTTTATTTGTGTCTTAGCACAGATTCCAAGGTGACCTGCCCAGGGCTGGATGCTAGAAAACACTTGCAGGGAAAGGCAGCCTTTCTTTGGGTTAGGTGGCATGAAGTAGGAAGCCCAACACACAGAAAAAGATGCGCAGAAAAGCAAAACTTATGGGCAGACTGGGCTGGCAGGGTCTGTGCTCAGGAGTAAGAGAAAAGGATTTATCATCAAGCTCATTAGAAAACATCTGGGCTCAGCAAAAGACCTGGAATGCGACTCAGCAGCAGGGCGCTCCTCTCTTCTCCAGCACAGGGAATGTGAGCTCCTGCAGGGTGAGACTCGAGCCAGCTGTTTCCTCTAATCCCATCAGCCTTTCTGCCACGGGGGTCCAATGCTCTGCATGCAGGAGGGAACCAGAAAGTCCTGCTCCCTCCCCTCGGTGACTGGGATTAGTGGTTTCTCTGCAGTGCCGTGCCAATGCATTTTGGGGCCCTGGGGCAGCAGTAAAAAACAACGTACCCCTCCCATCCGCGAGCAAGTCCAAGTGTGTTTAATTGCTTTTCTTTCCACCTTGCCCAATTGCTCCCGCTCGCAGGCATGTCAGTCCCCTCCATCCCTCCCTTTCTTCCTTCCCCAGCAACTCAGGTCATGCAAAACTCTTCAACCCGTGTCTGCAGGGAGAGTTTCTACCTGGGAAGGCTGCGATGAAGGCTGGGCTTCATTCACAGGTGTCCTCCTCCCTAACAATTCAAACCCTTTTTTTCCCCCCTTCCACTTCTATTTCCCTCCAACTCCATTACAACCAGCTAAACCCCCCCGTAACCACCTTAACTGCAATCCTCTCTTGTTCTATTGCAGCTGGTGAGGAACTGAACGCAGCTTGCCAGGGGACACGGCCAGAAGTCTTGGCTTGTCATTGCTTTCTTCAGCACGCCAAGAGGTCTGAGCCATTTTTCACTGTTCTACTTCTAATGTCTCTAACAGTGCCCTTGGTAGCGAGTGCTTCAGTTGCTCCTCGGGTGCATAACAAGAGTTAAAACACTGAAGCCTCAGTGAAATCATTAGAGGCTCATCCTGTGCTCCGAAGAGTCACAGCGACCTTGTCTCTATCTGCCAGCCCACCTCTATTTATACCTAATATGGATATAAAATCCACAGCTGAGCTGATAGAAAAACCACAGCCTCCCACAGGCCTGTCGCCTACCGGGGTGCACCCAAGGATTTCAGGGAGTTACTTCTCAGGCATAGGAGAACCCAGTTCCTGCAGCCCCAGGCTGATGTCCATCATCCAAAGATGCATTTATTGATGCATGAAACACCCCCAGCTCTTGACTGATTATCTCCGACACCATGTAAACTTCAGAGAGAACTAAACAAAAAATGGGCCCCGTGCCCGGAAGAAAAGGGGAATAAAAGCAAACAGCATCAGCTGTTCCCTCAGACCAAAGCAAGGAAGAGAAAACAGGCGATAGGGAGGAGCTGGGAGAACAAAGCAGTCATGATCAGCATAGAAATAGGTTGTTACACCAGAGAAGCATGTCAGGGACATCTTCAAGGAGTGTCTAATGGTGTCCTTGAGTCGAATAAATTCCTGCCTTTAGTTCATACCAGATTAAGCCGTGGGATGGAGATGAGAACAGTGCAGTCAACCTTTACAGCCTTGGAAGTTCAGTAGAATTTGTGGCCAACACGAACAGTTAGATCATCTGATATGAATCCATGTGTGTTACAGGTCATTAGACTTCACCCGGTTACTCCCATGTTGAGCTGTAACTTGTATTTCAGACACCGAGAGTTGAAAAATGCACCCATTCCTATGCTGGCTCACCCCATTCTCAATGGTTATAATCCAGTGCCTCACACCCAGCTGCAGGGGTCAAGCTTTAGTCTCTCTGCTTCTCATTGTACCTCTCCCCATTAGTAAACCCTGGTCCTGTGTATTTTTTTCCCTTCCCTTCCATGAATTCAGCTCCATATTTTAATAGACCACCTCTCACAGCTATAGGAACAGCTTCTCTCAGTGCATGTTCCTGATTCAAGAACTGTTGTGGCCATTTTTGCACCTGTACTTTGTCCTTCTGGTATCCTCAAAGAGCTGAATCACCTCTGGGTGAAGCAGGGCTCAAAGCCGTGGCCAGGTGGGGAGAATATCATGGCTTTATCATAGGACAAAAGTGAGGTGCTGTCTATCACAACTGGGCTCCTAAATCCTCAGGGACCGCATGGCTCATGGGATTAGTGAGGGTCTTGGGTTAAGCTTTTAGTCACTGCTACTTCAAATGCAACACTGAGGGGGAGGAAGAGTATTCTTGTCTTAGACTTCTAAAAGAAACACACCCCTTCATATAACAAGAGATTTATGAACTGAGTTTGAACTGATAAGGGCATGACCCTTTCTAGGAAGGGATATACACTTCTAACCCAGAGCTGGAGCCTTTACAAGCAGTACCAATAAAGACATATAGATGACGAGTGATTTATTAGTCACCAACAACTTTCTCAGCATCTTTATAAGCAACAGGAGGTGGGTATCCACCACCACAAGGAATATCCAGCTTTAAAAGGCCAGCACTAAGTGCTGACAGCCAGAAGTCACCAGAGAAACAGAGACTCACAGCTGAATTTCCATAAACTCTGTTCCCTTTTAGCTGGTCTCAGTTTAGTATCTCACTGTGTGTGGGCTACAGGGTGGGTGATCGGGGCAGTTAAGACTCTGTACACATTGCATACAGCTGCCTACTGGTGTTAGTGTGCCAGAATTCACACCGGTCATTCTGAATCCTATGGGCTGTTTCCCATTCCTGTTGGGATATCTATGGGTTTCCCCCATCTTTAGGGACCATATCATTTAGGGACCTCCCCCATCTGAAGAACCCTATATCTATGGGTTACCCCCTTTATTATGGGTCCTATGGGTGCCCTCCTTTCCTATGGGTCCCACCTCGTATCTGTAGGTCCCTATGGTCCCCAAATTCCCCCATTCCTACCGGGGTATTTATGGGCCCCTATTTATCTTCTCCCTCCATAAGTTCATCCTTAAGGTGGGAGCACTATGGCAGTGTCCAAGTTCTCATGCTTAGGCTATTTGTACCTGACACAGGGATGCCCTATTACATGAGAAAGCATCCCAGATGTGGCTGTGATTCAATAGCAGGCAATACATTTCAGTATCTTCTCTGCTTATCACACGCAGGTTTACACCAAAGTCAATACTGAGGATCTTGGTGTTTGCATTAGTGATTGTACAAACAGCCACTCACTGGATGGTAAAACAATTCCTCATCTATCAGAGATGTTTAATGAAGAACAGGAGGCAATGTCAGCATAGTGAACAGTTACAGAACATACCCTTCTGCAGACTCCCAGCCTATGAAGTGGGCAGCCTTCCCCTGAGACTCCACGACCTGCCAAGTGAAAGAACAGTCAGAAATGAAGGTTGATGGAGGCTGGAATCAGAGTCTCAGCAGCATTTCCCATTTCTAAAATGAGAACTACAAACCCTTTTTTACCCCCCGTCCCTTTAATCCTATGTGTTTAGTTTGTAAACCCTCCACGGCAGAGCTTAATTTCTATTAGTGTGTGCAGTGCTACGTACAGCAAGGTCCCGACCTTGGCAAGGGCTCCCAGGCATGACTGAAATACAAAGAAATGACGCTATCTTGATCAAACACGAAGAACTCGGATAAACAACAGAAAAGCAGCTTGATATTTTTCTCTGCAGTCTCTTGCTTTCCGTGACTTGTTTATCCATCCCAAAGCCTCAGCAGAAATCTAATCTAATTTGTTGTCAGTCGAGCACTCAGGGACTTGTTAAATGCTCCAAACCAGTTCTATTCAGCAAACAGCTACTATTTCCCCCCCCCTTTTCCCAGATAGAAACATGGTTTCTTTATTCACCCCATACTCACCATTTTTCCCATTAAAATCACATCAGGGTGACACAGTGACTTCTTCACTAAGAGGCGTCATTAAGCTTCGGGTTAGAGACACCTGACATTTTAGGCCTATTTCTTGCACTTTTTGGTATGGATCCAAATCACACTACAGTCAGACGAAGCAATGATTTCAGCAGGCTCAAGAAAGAAGGAAAAATGTGATAGTTTCCAGATGAGTGTATTACACTAAATTTAACGTGCCTTTTGGTACTTAGAATTTCCACTTTTTCCCCTTCCATTTATGTAATTAGGAATCAAGCAGCAGGAAACTGTTCCTGTTCCAACCTCGGTTGGGAACGGTACGGTCTCATTCTCATAGAAGAGGTTTGTCCTCACAAGGGGTTTTGTACAGCTTACATGGACAGGCTCAAAAAGACAGCTTGAATAATGCAATTTTAATCGCACCTTAATAGATACAGGCTGACTGTGCGCAAGTTACATAGGCATAGATATATAAAATACATATCAAGAAGCAAGGCTGTGCAAATCAGAAACATTATTTTCTCAGTCAATAACACAACATTGGCTAAAGCTTTTTTGCATGTTGATGGTCACATTCTGATGGTTGCAGCCACTTCTGGTTCTCTTGTTTCTTACCCAGGTTGATGCTCTTCTCTCCAGCTGAACCTGTTGGCTTTCTGGGCTGTTAGCACTGCAGCACAGAGCTCAATAAAAACACTTTCCAAACCACAGAGGAGCAATGGCTCCAAAGTACATAGTTCCAATTAAAAATTGGGGCCAGATAAAATGATTCAAAATTGGGAAGAGATCCTGTTTCCAATAAAGTTGTTTTGACCTGATGGATGAAGACAGTCCAGCAAGGGAGGAGGTGGAAAAACAAGGACATGCTCAAGCACTGGTCCTGGATGGTATCATGCTTTGACAGAATTGAAGGCTGCTCTGGCATGAAAGCAATTTTATTTCACAAGTCCCCTGCTCTAGGCTGGCTCTCCTGCTTCTATTGACTCCGAGCACAGCTCAACATGTTCCTTCAGCGTGCACAATCCACACACAAGCACCTGGGGGGTGGTGGGAGTGCAGGACTGCTGTAGCACCCAAGCCAAATCTCAGTGCTGCTGCTCTGCAAGGTAAGGAGCTTCTCAAGCTCGCTGAACTCACAGGGCTGTCCCTCAGTCTGTCTCCTTCCTTTCTTGGCACAGTTTGTAAAATAAATATTGTGCAACTTGTTTTCCATGGTCTCCCCTTCGTGGAGAGGAGCTGTCACTCTTCTGTTTGCCTGCACTCACCCTGCAGCAGAACAGCAAGAGAGGAATGCTTTGTATGAACCCGTATCATTTCCTCTCTGTCTTGGGAGTCATGCATTTATACCTTGCAGCAAGCATGGGAGGAAGAAACTAAGTCCTTAAGAGCCATCTAAATTGCTAGAAAACTGGGCTGAGTAAAACAGCAAAGACCTCAAGTTAGATGTAGAGCAGTAAGCTGCATGCTAACAGCTATTTACAAGGAGCAGGGTAAATGTAAAACAGAAGGGAGCGTTTAGAGCAGTGAGTTGCCAAGGCAGTAAAGAGATTTAAATATTTGCGACCCACTCCCAGACACTGAAATGTTCTCCCAACAGAAGAGGGGTGAAAAAGCAATCAAACCTGAATCGTAAAGCTCAGAGCCAGGCAGCATGTGCATCTGTTTAATTCACCCACCATACCAAGAAAGTTCCAAGCTTGGCTCACCCCACAACTCAAAGCTACAAAGGGACAACACTGAGTCAGCCACAGGGTTGGGATTGGCTCTTTTCTATTCTTTCTCTTTGGAAAGGACAAAAAAAAATCCAGTTTTGAAGGGCAACTGCGCAAACAGGACATAGGAATATTTATATTCCTCTCCAAACACCAGCACAAGCAGCAGGGGTCTAATGGGTGATTTATGAGGTGGGAATGCTTCTTTGAACTGGATGTTAGATGGGGCTGCCTTTCAAGAGTGGAGAGCAACATACCACGGCTGTCTTTTCTGAAGAGCACTTAGGTTTTACCCAGGTGGACACAGCTGCTGCTAGGTACTCAAAATGAAGTCCTCCCCTTCCTCTCTTTCACTCTTGTGCTCACGTACAAAGTCAACACACCAGAGAAAGCCATTTTGCTTTTATTTATTTCCCAGACGAGCTCTTCCTTGCACTTTCCAGACACAAGATACAAAACAAGAAAACAGAACTTTGTTTCGTGTACAGAAACAGTTTGTTGGAGTATAAAGAGTTACTGGTGATCATTACTGAAGAATGTTGGCTTATTCCAGGCGCACTTCAGTATTCCTGAGGAATAATCATTGATTTCTCCTTCCTTCCCACTGGGATAGTCTTAGTCATTAGTCACTGTTCCTGTAAAGTAAGAAGGCTTATATTATTAAAAAGCCATTTGGGTTCTTCGCGTGGAAGGTGCTGCACGATGTAAAGCAAGCCTCCTAGCTTTGTAATGTTTCCAGAAGGTGGGTTAATGTTTTCAACTTTCGCTACACTGAGAAGCTGAATAGGGAGAAGTTACACAGCTATTTTCATACCAGCAACGTGCTTTTGTGCAAACAAGCCTCTGTTCTGCTCATCTGGGTACTTAAAAACCCAAACTGTTCAAGTTCACTATTTAAAGATTGAATAGAGATCAGATAAATTAAAGCCACAAAGGCAGGAGAAAAGATTCCAACAGCTGAACTTCTTGTACTGCAGTACATCAATACAATCCACGTTGTTAGTGGTGTTTTTTTGTCGTCTATTTTTCATGCATGCTAAATCATTTTTCAGGTATTTGAACTGTATGTTTTCATTTTGCAATGATATTTAGGTCACGTAATTCTCAGCTATGCACTTTTAAGCTCTGGAATAATTGCTACATCAGTTTAAAATCAGCTGAAGTCACAGTAAAATCCATTTGATCAAATGACTTAAAGCCCTCAGAATCTTATGATCACAGATTAGAATTTTACTGCATTTTATGAGTCTCTTGCTGAAGGTGAATGGCTCTGGAATTGGTGTTAGCGCTTCATGATCAGTTTACTAACTCAATAGGCAGAATGATGATCCAATCTACAGCGAGGGTGGGTGCGCTGTCACTTTGGAATCTCCTGATTATCTGCTATCACGAAGGTTCTCCATCCTCTCTCATTCTCACATAGGATTCAGAATTAAGAACTTGATCCTGAAGAATCAAGAATTCAGACTGGATAAAGCCTCGAGCAACCTGCTCTGACCTCAACGCTGACCCTGCTTGGAGGTTAGCTTAGGTGACCTCCTGAAGCCCCTTTCAACTTCAGTCATCCTGTGACCTTATGAACGTGACAGGTCACAAAACTAGAAATCACTGCATTCAAGTTGATCCACGTTACGTGTTTCTCCCTCAGTAAAGCTGATTTTCTTGCAGAATCTCACATTTTGAGAAGTTAGCATTTGGAAAGAAAAAAAAAACCACCAAGTTTTGAAAAAGGAAGTCCCATAGATTCCAGTATTTTCTAGGAAAAAACAGATGAGTGATAATGCAACAATATTTTCCATGCTCCAAACCAAGTGAAATGAACTAATTTTGTTGTAATAACCCTGGATCCATTATCCATGACATGACAATTTGGAGAGAATTAATGGCATTAACCGTTAGATGCCTTCATCTCTCAGTATGTTCAGCCTCTTTGTGCCAGAGAAAGTTAGTGGAGACAGTGTGCTGGAAACTACTCGTCTAGTCTTGTGCCACGCAGGCAGCTGCGCTTCTTCTGTGCAGTGTCCTTTTGATTACCTCATGCTCCAAAGGACCACCCTTGCTCCAAAGCACAGATTAGTCCTTAATCCAAACAAAATCCCTTACTAGGCTGACCTGAAAGTCAGTTTTCTGTTGCTCAACATCCTTAGTAACAAGCATCACAGAATGAACAATGCTTTCTCAGAATGCGTATGCAGGGCATTCATCCTTCATGTGCAGCCATAGGCATTTTGTTCCAGCTTCTTTATAAACTGGAGGAATCTGCTCAGGATGGTGCACAAAACTAACACAATTCTGACATGAACTAATATGGCCAGAAAAATTATACACAGACTCTTACTGGGCCATAGCTGGTAATGTTGTATCAGCGAGATCTAAGTCACAGTTGCTCTGCTTTGCTATCCATATTATGTTTTCCTAGAGTAGCAGTTCATGAAGCTTGTTATTATTTCCCTTTCTTAAGGGGCAGCTGGAGATAACCACGAATAGCTGTGCTGGGTAAGGCTGCCATAAGCTCATCTGCCAAGTCAATCTAAGGAGGACCAGTCTCAACTTTCACCTCTCACCTCTAGATGCATTGGATGTGTTTGGGAAAAGCCTGACAATCAGATCTGCCTCATTAGATAGAAGATAAATGAAACAAAGTCAATTTCTGCATTGTTTACTGACCACAAAACACTCCTGGAAGGACATTTGACGTCAGTACTTTCTGAAGTACTCACATAACCACCCGGTGGGTGGCTCTCCATTGGTAACTGCAGCGCTTCTCACACTGTATTGCTTTGCAGATCCAAAATACCCCCATTTTTGTTTTGTTTTAAGATGCAACAACAAAAAGTGACCAGAAAAAAACAGTCCTGACTTCTATACATGAAGAAATAAAGATAACATTCATGAGTTGGTCTTTGGATTCAGTACACAATAAGCAGTTACTAATAACTGATACTTACTTTCACAAATTTACCATGGAGAAGATATGGAGACTGGAAGTCATGTTGACAATTGGAATAAGCCATTCCTAACCCCATCCCAGACCCAAATGTAATAGGCCATGACTTTCCTGTGGGAAGAAAAGCACAGAAGAAAGGGTAAATATACCAAGAAAGGCCATTAATTTCATATGAAAGCAATAGCCTTACTACATAAACACCAAGATTAATTTGGCACAGCACTTCCAGAACTTGAGCTGAGCAGGGTAGTTTAGAGATGCTACATAGAATGGCTCTGTTACCCAGCAGTTAAAAGCTTGGGTAACTTCACTTCAGCTTGAAAGACATGACTGATAATGAATTGCTTTAACACCTCAATTAAGTTCTACACGCCTCAAAAATGTCTTGGTTTTAAACTGCAGCTATAGTGGACAACAGCTAGGAAAGGAAGATGACCGCAGTGCACTTACTTTTGAAGAAGATGACTGAGAAAACAATTCCTAACCCAAATCCAGCACCTGTAAGAAAGAAATACAGTGAGTAAGACCTAAGAGAACGCAAAGAGATGGAGAATTATTTAGTTCTTTGCAGTCACTCTTTGTTGTGACTCAGGAATAGCGGAGTGCGTGTGATTTCAGCACACCAAAGTGCTCTTAAAAGCAATTCTGAAACCAAGACTTCTTACTTTCTTCAGTGATTATATGCAGCTCATTCAGATTAGAATCCTAACACATGTAAGGACTCTATAACCAGAAGGAGCTGGGAAACAAACCAGACTCTCATCCCTGAGAAAACGTCCTGAATTTGTGTCACAATTCACCATGTGGAATGAAGATTTATTTGGCTCATTGTCAGTAAATGAGAAGCGCTTAAATGAAAACTTATTGTGTCCTTGAGCTTCAGATTTTGCAGATGAATATCTTATTGTATTTGGTTTATCTCGCTAACGTTAACTACTTCAACGTGTGGCCTGAGGGCAGCAGAACGTCGGTGCTTTGTGTTACTCTATACCTTGCAAAAGCAAGCTTGGGGCTGCTTATCTTTCACATCCACAGCATTCACTGCGGAGCACATTTAAACGTATTTAAAGCAATGAGTGACTTTTCACATCCCCATCCTATATATAGAAATAAGTGCAGCAGTTGAAAGCATTTCTCCAACGCCATTAAAGAACTCAGCTGGCGTATTTAAAAATAATTTCTGCTTTCTTTGGAAGGTGCTTATGTGATTTTTTGGAGGGAGAATTCAGGCAAGTCTGCAAAATTCCTCCCCAAACCCAATAAATATAACGGTGAAAAGTCTGAGCTCAGCAGCTGAATCCTACCCTTAATTATGTCCATTCAAGACAAGAATTTCAGATAAGGTGCAGAAGAAAAAGAAGGTTTTAAAGGAAAAATAATAATAAAATAAAACCAGTCATGCACGCAATAAGCTCACTACAAAATACCCAGCAGTTTCAGGTTTGTCTTGCTGCAAACACACCCTGTTAGGGGTTTGAATTAACAAGTCTTAAGCATTAGACAAGATGACTATAGAATAAAACTCCTTATGTCAACTCTCCCACCAGGACTTCACTGTCCATATTAACCAAGCTGATAAATGATAAAGTCTCAGCTCCTCAGACGTCTATGCAGAGTTTCAGGCTTTTTCTCTGCAATCCAGGCAGTAAGAGATGCAATACTCGGGAGAATCCCATATAAACAGCTCACTGCTCCTCCTGTATCACTGACTGGCATTTCTGCTTGGGCTGGAAGAGACATCAAGCAGTTCATCACCACTAAGCCCTCCACTCCCCGTCCCCATGCAGAGCCTTCCTCCCGTACCTCTGCTATAAAACAGCTGGTGCTGGCTCTAGCAGAATGTTTATGCTATTAGGGATAATTACTATCTTCAAGAATTCATCCAATGGACAACTGTCTGCCCCTTTGGCCTGCCTCCCCGACTGCCTTTTCCTACAATACACTGCCTTTTTGTTTGCAGCTATTGTCCTGCAGGTCACAATCCAACTTTTAGGAGGCAGGAAGCACTGGGTGATGTGTGAACTGTTGGTTCAGAAGGCCTGTCCTGCTGCAAGAATAGAAGTCCAAGAGACGATCCCCTCTGCCAATTCAAACAGTTTAGCTAATCAATGAGAAATGATTTGAAGGATGACAAACTCTGCATCATCTCAATGCACAGCAGTTTCTAATGACACCATATTTTCCAGACACCGTTACCAGTCAAACCCACGTTTCTTCTTACCAGTGTGGTGGTAAACCAGTTATGTTCTGGTCTTAAAAAGGCTATAATACAGAAGCAGCTGTAGTTAATGCATTTTCTTTCCAACCACATTCAGAAATCTTCATTATCTGTATTCTCTTCACCTCCCTCCTTCAGAAGTGAGAATCACCCCCCCCAGTTGTGAGGGCTCTGCACAGACATCATCAGCACAGCTTCCTGTTGGCATTTCTCTTTGCAATGAAAATGCAAAGCGTTGAGTTCTCGATGCTATCACTCCATCCTATTGGGGAGGAAGGTAAGTACAGTGGCTGACTAGGTAAGAAAAGTGATGGTAAATTAGCCAGGGCCTTGCTTTAAGTAATGAAAACACTACAGAGAAATAGAGATCTGCCAGGTAAGGTGTTATAGATTATAGGTTTCTACCTATGCAGAAAGCTGTGGCTGACCCCAACACCCCCATCAGTAAGAGGAGCTCAGCTCTGCCCTCTCATGTAGCCACTGCTTATATAACATTTGCTCTTTTCTTGGTTGATTTAAACATTGTTTTGAACTTCAAACCAGAAGCTTGAGCTACATTTCACTTCTTAGCCCATCTGGTTAGGAATCTATTTCTGCGGACAGTCTGTCACTCATCTCCGTTCCACTAGAAAGTATTTGTGGTTATGTGGTCATTTCCTGCGTCTCCAAGACCAAGGGGGGAGCTGAACCATCTTCTCTTGGAAGCAAAGTAATGCATTTTGCTTTAATTCTATATAAAGTTACACCAGAGATAAACAATGGCAGAGCCTTTGATGAGTTTTACAGGTTTAAGTTCTCACATGCTCAATTTCCCTTTAAAGAGGCAACACGTTGCTTCAAAGAACCTCCCACCCGACCAGGGGACATTGACTCTGCAGCTGTTTCTACTAAAGAGCAGCACCTCTAGGCCAGGCTTGAGCTTCAGAACAATAAAACATGAAAGGTTTACCTTACAATAAAAACAAACCGACATGGAAAAGCCAAGGGCTTGAGCCACACTGGGCACATTTTCCCCCTCCCTCTCTTGCATGACAGGCTCTTTGGAGGGAAAGGCCACAGGAAAAGGTACAACACATTTTTCACCTCGTCTTGACAGTTTAAAATGTTTAACTAGGAAAGCAGCCTCTTCCACCCTCCATCTATCAACTGAGCTCAAACTCATTTACAGTCGGTGTCAGCAGAGGACAGGGGGGTTCAGCAGACACTACATGCCCAGCTGCACGGATGGGCACAGCCACACAGACCCAAGTAGCGACAGGCTGGAGCAGCTATGAGTGTTGCCACACCTCGGCAGCCTTTTCTCCAATAGCTTTAAAATAGATGGATTAAAGTGCTTGCTGACATCTGGCAACGTGTCATCGTTACTATAGCAGCTGGAAGGTTTTCAATGACTTAAGAGTTTGGGTTTGGTGTTTTTTTATTGGTCATCAGATGATTTTCCTTCTCCTAAACACAAAGCTTCAGCATCTCCTTTAGATTCTCTCATTTTACACTTTGTTCTTCTAAATGACTACAGCAAAATGAGGAAGCAACTGCTGGAATCTGGCTTCCTTCCATAGCAATGCCTCCATAGAGACTAGACTCAACAGAAGCAGTGAAGGCCCAATTCCACAGGCCCAAGTATCATGCGAGCTTCAGCTCAGCAGCAACAGAAAGTGCTTTAAGAAAAATTAAGGTATTCAAAACAGGCTGTTTGCAAAGTATCCTTTCCTTCCTATTGTAGCATGTCCCATCCTAACTTCCCCATCTTGCTCCTAAAAAACGACTTTGACAACATACATAGATAACTATTGTGCAAAAGTGAGCCTTCTTTGCACACTGGAGCCATTACACATTACACCAGCTGAAGTCTGAGAGCACACAACCACCGATTTACCAAGAGGAAATTAATTCCAAGCAGATTTGTTGCTAGGTCTTTCATGGCAGGAGTGGGATTTGCTTCAAACACCAACCTTCAAGCTTTCATTCTCATCTCCCCTGTTGCGTGGACTGTTTACATTGCAGACAGAAAAACGAGCAAGGACACTGGAAGAAAACACAGTGAAACCATATCCCAAGGACTCGAGGAAGAAGCAGGAAAAAAGCGTGTTTTGTTTTCTTGTAGCATTTGACCGTAGTAACACAGAATAGTTGGAAAGACAGAATAAAAATAGCCAAACAGCCATATAATATGAAAATGCTGCCACGCTTTCAGGGGCCGCTTTCACCCTTCAGCACTCCTGCAGTTTAACCACTGCCCAGATGCAAAGCTTAGATAGACATCAGCACTTTTGCACGTAGACTGAGTGCAGCAGGGAGTATCAAGTTCAGTGTGTGATCTCCTAACGCGGTCACAGCCACTCAGTCTCAGAGCCTAAGAAGAAACTCCTCATCCCCACAGTGGGGAATGAGACAAGAAGGCATACACATTTCCTCCTTTAGAGGGTAAGGAGAAAAGAGAAAAGCAGCTCTGTGAATAATTCATCCTGCAGAAAGGATCTCCTTAATACTGCATGAAGCTTGTGGGCACAAATCAGGGTTGCACTCTCTTTGGCTCCTTCACATCCCCCCCAATGCAGGAGGATCATTACTGATGTCTACAGACACCACTAAAGGACAGTGACAACAGAGCAAGAAGCAGAAACACCAACACCTACTAGAAATGCTCCAAAAAGCAGCCTAAATTCTAATCAAATCTCTTGCTAATAGTTTGTGTGTACTAGAAGCCCTGATTTAGATGGAAATATGAGTCTCAAAGAACAAGGAGTTGTTCCACATACTGCTGTCGTATCTCATGGCCCTAACAAGTGATTTAGGACACCATTTGGCAGGAGTCACCTTCTGCTGGACAGTGTCCCCGTGTGCCAACTCCTAAATAAGGCAAAGCTGGCACCTTAACAATGCACTCGTGCAGAGGATGAGGAAGTTGATGAGTTTTGAATTTATTTCCAGCAGAAGAGATATTATGAAGTCAGGAGGTTTCAAATGGCTGCAGTATCACATGGACATCGCAGATCTTCCTTTGGGCTTCCTGGCACAACAGAAGTATATCCAGGGCTTCCCCATAGCACTGCTGCCAGCTCCCTGGCATGGAGGCACAAGCCAAACACACAGAACCAGCTGCCACCTTACAGATAAAGGAAACAAACCTGGGGTTACAAACAGAGAACATGATAACGCAGTTACGTGTATGAAGAACATTTGCATCCTCCAGCATTAAAACCAAATTCCCAAAGGAAAAACAAGTCTTCTATCTAAGACTAAATGGCACTTTACAATTGCCAAGTAAAAAGAAGACAAAAATACAACAGAAACAGCCAACAAAAACTTCAAAAATAGGAATTTCAGGATTTTTTTTGTATATTTAGACAAAGTCTAATCCAGTTTTCAGAAAGTGTAATCAAGTTTTATCATTATATGGACTGACTTTGTCCTGTTCATAACCATGTGAAGGATTATTTAAATATACTGACATTGCAATCCACACAAGGGCTCTTTCTGATGAATTCAATCTGGGGAATGACACAAACAATACCATCCTACCCTTACCATTAACAGAAACAGCTATTCAAGCAGGCAAGATGATGCAAGCCAGAAGAAATCATGAAACAGTTGCAGGAGAATAGAGTGCCTTCTTCCCTTAAAAAATTCCTATTAAATGGGAATTAGAAGCATTTTATTTTCAGATGTCAAAACAGAGGATTAGAGGAAAATGGACGTTACTATGCTGAGTTCTTCATAAGCTTCCAGGCTGAATCTTGGTCAAACACAGACATACTCCAAAACATTCATCTTCTGCAAAAAATAAACTGATGTCAGCACAGCAACTTAACATGCGAGCCAAAAAGTAAATAGATTTCCTGGATTACCTTCTGGTTACAGGTAAATTACAACATTTAATACTGTAAAAATACAACAGATCCAAAACAACACAACACACATGCATAGAAATTCCACCTCCGCTTACATACACACTCTTTGCTCTGAAAACAGCCCTAAATTACAGCCTAACAGAGGAAAAGCGCTCTGCCAGTCTTTTACATGTAGCTGTCTTTCTAAATAAAGAGGCAAAAACTATCAGTTAAAAAACAAAGAGAAAACAAAGCCAACATCAAAACCCTTTAAGCAGCGGGGTTGGAAGCAATTTGGTTGAGGCCAAAGTCAGAGTGATCTGCATCACTCACCATAGGAACCCCTTGGTTAGCCAAGGACATGCAAACCAGCCCACTGTGCACAGAACACTGTGGTTGCAGCCAGATTTAGACTCATCCTCATCATTAGCCATAGAAAAAGACAGTCTCCTTCAAAAGGAGGATAGCACACAAACCCCATTTAGCTGCTATTTGACATTTTACACAGTGGTTTTAAGTATTCAATCCTTTGAAATGAAACACTGCCTTCACTAGACCTGACAACAGATCTATTTCATACAGGAAAAAAGAAAGACTTTAAATACTGGATTACAAGATGCATCCAAGTAGTGACCGAAAGGTCAAAAATATAACACTGGATTTCAGAAGATACAGCTTAAGATAAATATGTATTTTGGATGTTGTAGAGACAGGACATCTCCAACTAAAACAGTACAGCATAACTACAAACATCAGAGCCATACACAAACAAACTGCTTTAAGAGACCAGTGGGAAGCCTAACAGACTAATAATACAGGACAGGCTGCATATACCCCATAGCTATTATCTCACAAAATACTTTTGCTTATAAAGGTACACAGGCAGCAGAGGAGAATCTTCATTCCTCACATTAAATCAGTGCAGTTATAGGTTGCTACAGTTCTCACAGATGCTTGTAAAGCTTCAGAAACTGAATGTCCATCTTTATTACAGCACCTAAAGGGGAAAATGCAGAGCTCACCACCAGGTTCACTTTCATCCCAGCTGGTTCTGATGGTACTTCCTGCCCCTTGTGCTTGGGATATGATGGGACACAGAGGATGGAAGCCAGCACCCAACAAAGTGAGGATTTGGTCTATCTCTACATCTCACATAACTGACAAGTTCTCAAGTGAAAAAGCTCACCCATTCTCTTTCCATTATAACAACCACCAATGAGAGTTTATTGGAGACTCCAACACAGAAGCAACATAAAAAGTCACCACAACCATCAAGGTTTTGAACTCCTGCAGAGAAAATAATCATTGCCATTGAGTTGGTGCTGCCACTGAGTTAACAGTTTGCCCAAGCCACGTCCCTTTTCAAGGCCAGCATCATCTTCAGTCACTTACTGCAATAGGAAGCACTTTCTGGGGTGTCAGAGAGTTCACAGAGAGTCCATCCTGCTGTTATTGCCATAAAAGAGATTGCTGTTCTTTTAATCTAGTATCTACAACAACAAAAATCTCTATTGCACCTGAGGAGAGCTAAGGATAAAAATCAAAGAGTGCAGCTCATCTGCCAACCTGAGGCAATATAGTGATCAATCTGAGTTTTACTTAGACCTCTACTCAATGCCACTGTGAAGATAACAAGCAGGAACTCTAAAGCCAAAGTTTCATGTCTTATTTCCTCCATCACCACTTTCAGACAGATGAAAACATCAATGATAACAAAAGGCCTGATGAAGAGGAATGCTGCATCATAATCAAATCTGAATGTTTCTTCCAGCCTCCCAGGGAAGCTCTGCACATAATGGACCCCTACAGCTGCAGCATGGAAGAAGCTCTTGTTTATAATCTGGCATACTTAATATTTTATGATAAAGCAACCAATGGTATGGAAACATAAACATATCCGGATATGTTTGTCAGGCAAACCTGAATAGAATTTCAGAAGACAAAACACTGCTCCAGAGCACTTGACACTTTTCAAAGGCCTGTTATAAACAAGGAAAGTTTCAGTTTACTCAAAATTATTAAACAGCTTTTCTAATGGAAAAGTATTAGGCAACTAAAGCCCCAAGTCCCTCATCAGCTTTTAAGCTTAATGCCACTAGAGCAACAAGAGATAAACACTCGCATTTCTCAGATATTATTTATGCTCCTAAAAGAAGTCTTTGCACCAACAGGGCACTTAGGCCTCCCATATCAGATACATCTCATTCCATACAGAGCATTTAAAGACTTGCTTTGCTGCACTCTGTCCACTGAATCATTCAGGTTGGAAAAGACCTCTACGATCATCCAGTCCAGCTGTCTGCTTACCACCAATACAGCCCATTAAACCTTATCCGTAAGTGCTGTATCACCGTGTTTCTTTTCCACAAGCCACAACCAGTCTCTCATTCAGTGATGTGGAGATCAAACCATACAGACAAGTTCTGATCGCTCCCAGGTTGATGTTAAATGCTATCAGTGGTTTGTTGCATGTGAATTGCTTCAGACACACACACTGTCCTAACTTTAAGGACTAATAAGCAAACAAGAAAGCAAGAATTGATGTTCTTACGCTTTAAGAAGAAGCACTGCTGTGTGCAGAGCTGGGACACCACATGGAAAGCTCAATGTCAAAGCGTGCACGCTGTACTATGTAACACATGCCAAAGCTATCAGCGTGCCACGCTGCGTATTGCTTTTAATACACACAGTCCCTCTTGCACACAATTCTAAACCTAAATCTCCATCATAGCAAAATTGAGGTGGTGGTAAGGATGGACGCAGCAATGCCTATCTGGGCTCAGTACTGAAGGTATGGGCTCAGTACTGAAGGTATGGGCTCAGTACTGAAGGTATGGGCTCAGTACCGACCGTATGGGCTCAGTACCGACCGTATGGGCTCAGCACTGACCGTATGGGCTCAGCACTGACCGTATGGGCCCAGTACTGGCCGTAGGGGCTCAGCACTGACGGTATCGGCTCAGTATTGGCCGTAGGGGCTCAGTACTGGCCGTAGGGGCTCAGCACTGACTCACAGACCCCACTCACCTTCAACACAGGGAGCGATACCAGAGGTCAAACCCGACCCTCCGCCATCAGCCCGGGCCGGGGGCAGAGCCGCAGGCCCTGGGGGTCTGTGTCCGCCGCCAAGGTCACCTTGCGGGACAATCTCCAGCCGTCCCGCTCCTCGGCCCTCCCGGTGAGGACGGAGCTGCAGGACCCCCCCGCTGTGCCGCCCGCCCCTCAGCGGCCTACACAGGACCCCCAAGGGGGGCAATAGGCCGGACCGGGCCCTTCACGCCGTGCCCTCAAAGCCTGCATACACAGCCCCGGGATACACACCGAGCTGCCACCGCCGCTCCTCCCCGGGCCCTCCTCCTGCTCAGGGTCCTCCCCGCCCTTACCCAGCTTGACGGCGGAGTCCGCCAGACAACGATCCCACTTCCTGCCCAGCTCGCCCTCCGACGCCATCTTGACAGACCCCTCCCACCTCAAGCCGCGCCTCTACCGCCCCCCTCCTCACAGCAATTCTCGCGAGACTCTCCGCAGTGTGTTAGAGGAGGCGAGGGAAATCTCGCGATACTCGTTGTCGAGGTTACGGGCGGGAAGGCAAGCCGCAAGATGGCGGCTCTGCTTCTCAAGGCCTCTCCTCCTCACCATCCCCGCTCCCATAAGGGCTGTTCTTCCCTACAGTGCCCGGCTCCGAACTTTCAGCCACTCTTGGGCCCTATCTCTTCATTCGAGCTTCTACTGTGCCCTATTGAGGTCTCAGATCCGTCAGGCAGAATCCTCATTCCCTCACAGCCCAGGGTATGCCCCACAGAGCTGCTCCCACCTGTAGTTGGTAAGAGCCCCTCTGTACTGTAGGGCTCTATCTCTCACTGTGTCCATTTCATCCCACAGGCAGCTGTTAACACAGCAAGACTCACAGAGGACCTTCATCCTGCACAGCATCTCCTCAGGGCCTGAAATGAGGTATAGGATTGAACAGAAAGCAGTTTCCAGCCCCAATGATACCCTATAGCCATTGACTCCTTAAGGCCAGACTCAGCCCTATGTCCTGCTTCCTTATGTGGGAAAAAAGAGTATCATCAGAAAGAAAAGAGCACCCTTCAGGAACCTACGATGGCAGCATTAGGGTGAGGATCTGTGGGAGAGGTATTACGTGAATGATGAGCTTAAATGAATCATAGAATCACAATCACCAGTCTTTGGTACAGCCTGAAGTGGGCTGCAGTGTTGTGGAGCTGGGAATGTGTGTGTAAATAGTTTTGAGCTTTCTGTCATGAATTTCAGCTTCCAGATGCTGTGTAGGCTTTTTTTTCCTTCTTCTTTTTCCCTTGAAGTCTTTCTCTAGAAGCCTTGTTTAAAAAGAAGGTGCTTTTCAAATAATCATATCTCAAGTTAGTATGAACCTTTTAACAGTTGTTACGATGAAGTTCAACTTAAGGAGATGAAGGTTCTATTGCTTTAGAAAAGTGGATGTTCTAAAAGGTAAGAGAAAGGCTGAGCTGACAAATAAAGTGGGTAGAAAATATTCTGAAGCTATTTATTATTGTTTGTGCACTCTGGTTTATCATAAAGGTGTAACTGCTCTTGATCTAGAGCAATGATGGAAGGCATTGATTGAATGCCTTCACCAAAGCAAAACATGAAATGTTCATAACTGGCTGTTATATTTGCTTATTTAATAACCTAACTTATTTTTTAAGGTTTTTGGAAAGCACATGGTTAAACCAAACCCTTGCAGCTTTAATAGCTTTGACTTGAGAAGGCAAATCTTGTTTCCCTGTAAAGGGAGCCTCATTTTCTCCTCCATCCTCTATACTCGCATCACTTCACATTGGGGTCAGTATCAAAAATAGAGCCGTGCATCAAATTGCTTATAAAAATACCAGCAGCATCAAGCAATTTTTTCCCTGGCCGGATGAAACTGCTGATCCTGTGGTACATCCCAGTGTGCCAGCTCCACCCTTCTATTTCCAGGCACACTCAGCTCTGAAACATATTAGGAGGGAAAAGATATTTAAAGCATTCAGATTATTCTTTCCTTTTCCCCCCAATTTAAATTCTAGCAATCGATATTTTTCAAACAAGCCAGAAATACTGTCTTGTCTTTGGCCTGTGCTGGCTATTTGTTATTGTCAGTGTGTAGTTTCACTTCACACTTACTTTGTTTTCAGGCTTTTCGAGTTGCTGGAATGCACCGTTTCTTCCTGGATGAAGGAAGTGGCAGTGAGCTGTTGGGCTGTAAGAGGATTTATGAAGGGTCATGTTGCTTTTTAATGGGTCTTGAAGTATTTTGACAGCCTTGTGTCAGGAACCTGATGCTTTAAACCCCTTCTGAAGAGATGGAATAGTTCAGTATAATTGTTTTGGATGTCCAGATTTCTTCTGAGAAATGTCTGCTTCTTTTAAATCCCAGACTCACTGACTGATGGGTCTCTGGAAAATGTTATCCATTAACAATCTAGAACACATTCTCTGCACCCCTTCTCCCCCACACACCCAAGGGAAAACTAAGGCAGGAGAGAATGCGTCCAAAGATCCTTTTCTCCCCATTGCTATAGTTACTTGGCAATTAGACCCTCTCAGTTAGTATTGAGTATTTATTATTGTATGACTCCAAGGTGATGTTGAGAACACGTGGGTTTGAAAAACCTGTTTTACATTTCACAGTCTGGCATGAGCTGCCTTCCCTCCCTTCTTCCCTTGCACTCTCTTCTTCCTTTCCAGTCTTTTTGTCAGCATAGAAAATAAAGATGTGAAAAGACAGAGGATGGGCATTGAAAGAAGCTTTAAATATCCCTACCTTTCACTGATGGAAATCAAACTGTAACTGGTTCAGATCTTCTATCACCAGTTGACTTAATTGTATACTTCAAGTATTAAAATAATAGGATTGTTCACATTAGGGATTGACATAAATACACTGTGGGTTGTTGTTCTACAGATGGCCATCGAGCAATCAAGAGACAGAACTGGGGAGAATTGTATTTCCCTAAGGAAGAAGCTGTGCAGATGCTTGCAGAGGGCACAGTCCCTGCTTGTACCCAGAGGTGGAGAGCTTCCCTGGTGCTACACCAACACAGGTCAACTCTTTAAGCTGTTGCTTGTCTTTTCACCCTTTGCTAATGCATAATGCAATATGGGACAAATTCACATTCACCTCAATAATTTTTGTTACAAAACTACAATCGACTTTCTTTTAAATCCTGACTTTCGCCTGGGATAATTATATCACCTCATCTGGTACAAGCAATCCTGTAGCATCTCTCTTGTCAGTTCCCTATTGGGCATAAGTGTGTTCCCAAACTCCTCTTTTCCAAAGAATGCACATGTAAGTTCTCGCCTATTTTTTCAATAACATGAATTCCCTCCCACACACACTTTTTCTTCTTGCCAAGAGCAGCAGAGGAAGACAGCAGCGTAGGAGTTATCTGCTTGAATTGGTTGACACAACCATAGTGGATCCTCACTTGCTCTCAGAATGCTTCTTTCATGTTACAGAGAGAACGAAACTCAAGCTGGAAACTTCTCTTGGTCACCACTTCAGTAACCAGTGTTTGCCAGCAGATACCGATGCTTATTTTCCTCTTTAAAAGCCTCCTTGCTACTTGAGCCACAACAAAAAGAAGCATAAATCCAAATTCTGAGGAAAAAGAAACCCCTCCTCAGCAAGACATTGCCTTCAAGTGGGAAAAGTGCCAGAGACTCCATTAAGTCTGCTTTGCTATTCTTATTGATTTTATGTGGAAGGCACTCGGATACTGATGGGGATGAACAATAGGCCAAGGGCTGAGGTACTGCGTTAGGAAACACAGCTTGTGATGCAGAGTGATCATTCAGCTCTTTCACAGTGATCACATTCACATTAATAAGTCCATCCTGTGTCTGTGCTAATGTATTTTCATGCCAGTTTTGCAAAGCTGATGTAATGTTATATTCAGCGGTGTGGTGCTGGTTACAGTTGTCAGCTCCAGCTGATTGAAGTGGAACTTTAAGAAATGGAACAAGATGTGTCACAGCTCGTTGTACTAATTCTGCTTCAAGCTGCTTTTGCCATGAAGTTTGGTTCAGGAACCTGAAAGAAAGCACTTTGCATGGAAAGACTGAGCTGAGCTTTTGCTAACTCCCAGATTTTGGCTGTCTCCTTTGCAGGCATCAGCACTGTTATAACACGTCTTCATTTGATGCGTGCTACTTTGTCATCCATTTTTTAGTTGGATTGTTGAAAGAAAACTGTAGTTCACTGTACTGTGAGTATCTGTACTGTGAGTATCACTGTACTGATAGAGACTGTCTAATGAATAATCCTGCAGAAAGTTCTCCTTCTCAGCTCTTTAAGTACTTACTTTTCCATTTGCCCATGTCACTGACTAATTCTATGCAGATTCTAACTAGTGAACCATGACTGTTGTATTAAGGAGGAATCCAAGCCCTTGCAACTCTTTTGGCTGGTATATTAGCACGCTTCCAATGAAGTGTAACATATCAAGGAAGAAGTTAAGGAATGGAAAGGTTTGTTTCTTTCTGGTGCATTTAATCAGCTTCTCCTTGCTTCTCTTTTAATGACAGGCTGCAGACATTATTACTACAGCTAATGACCGAGATTGACAAGAATGTTCTCTATACTCTTTGCTCAGGCTATAGACAGTTCTGGGTGGTCTTTTCTATTGCACTTTTTACAGGTAAAATTGCAATCACTAGCACAAAAGTAAGCAGCATCCTCAGATACACAATGAAGAAGCTGTATGGGAAATTGCTAATCACAGCCTGAACCTCTGATTAATCAGCTGAGGCAAATAAGGTCAGCTGTGGGAGCACAGGTGAGAGTAATTCAGCTGTGCTCCTGGAAGGGGTGGAGCTCGACTCCACCTCCTCTAGACCCCATTTAAGGGCTGACCACCACTAAGGCAGCATCTCTTGGGGATTGCTGCCTGGTGGAGATTGCTTCAGTATTTCCTATTGAAGGCAACCACATCGGTGAGTTTTCCTTATAAATAACAGTAAATTCAATTTATGACAACACCTAATAAAAAGTTTACTTATCTTTCAAGTGCCTCAAGCTGGACTTGAAAGTAAATGTTCAATCTGACTGAACAAAAAAGAAAAAGAAGCCTAAGATGTCTATTTCTTTAGTGGATAAATGAGTATTCAGTGAGGCATTAAAGCTTTCTGTAGGACCTGGGTTCTAAGCTTGTTCTCATTTACTCTTTGGTCCTGGCTTAATGCTGGAATAAGGAAAATAAACAGTGTTTCACAACACGTGCAAGGAGGATAAAATAAAAAGCATATCATGTTTTAAGGAGTTCTGGCTAAACGTGACAGTGCTAAAAAAGAGTATTTATCCTTTTGTTTCTTTGAATATAATCAAAAGTACAGGGAGAGCATATGTATTTTATAGTCCCTGATGAAAAGATGGAAAGCTTTGTTATTAATTACACATGAATCTGATGTTGTAGGGCTGTTAAGCCACTGAGTAACATAATTGTTTGCTTCCTTTGCTTACAGGCCCTCATTCTAAGATGCATAATTCCTGCTGCTGAGCCTTTTGAGTGCACTCCTGGCTGTAGGTGAATGACTCCATGCTGGGAGCTGTGGGACATGCCTGGAGTTCAACTCACAGCACCCAGATCTACTGAATATCTCCCACTCAGAGCCTGAATTAGCTTTGTTTTATATCAGCCCCTCCAAGAGCTACAACAGAAGGTAGGATGGCCACAACTGTAGCTCCACGCAGGGAGCTTTCAACCAGCTGAGATCTCCACGCTGCAAATTGCAGCTTGCCAGGAAGAGCTTGCTCCTACATCTTCATAAACAAACAAAAGCATTCCCTGCTATAAACAAGCAAAGCAAGCAGCTGGTCCTCATTGGAAAAGACGTTACATCCATTTCACAAAGGAATCCGCAGATCTTCTTCTTCATGCAAATATTTTGGGGCAAACAAAAAGCAGCTGTTTCTGTTGCTTTATACCTATTAGCAGGGAAACAAAATCCAGGATGCTGGTATTTCTTGTGAGAAAAACATCCTCTTGGCATCGATGTTCATTCAGTTCTCAAACTGTTTAACACAGGCTGCATGAATCTGCTTTTGCTTTGTGTTCAGCAAGAGGGTAGAAACCTTTTTTGCTCATTAAGACCTAAAAGCAAAACAGCCATTGAGGAGTTTGCATGTGTTTCTAACAAAGGTTGTGAAGTTTAGAACGTGTGTTTTATCTGCTCTGTGCTCCCAGCTCATGTTAGATGTGTGGAATGCTGTTAAATGAAGGAATAATGTATTGGAGTGATGAAGGCAGCCTTTAATTACTGCTGGTAGGGACCTCTGGAAGGACTGAAGGGCTGGATAATAGAAGGTGCTTGGATTGCTTGAGCTGGCATCTCTTGGAAGGTTCTGCCTGGTATCTGAGAGCTACTAAACCTGAACTAAAACCATCTGTGATAATGGCTGAATGGAAAATAAGAGCTTGGCCTTGGATGTGACCCGCCGGGTGGATGTACCACAAAACGTCACCTCCCAGGAAAAACTGAAGCCGTTCCCTTAGAGAACACATCAGTTCTGTTACAAGTGCACACAGTAATGCCGTGCTTTCACAGCATTGCATCACAGCAGGAAGCGATACATGACTCCCCTTACAGTTTCTACAGCAAACCAAGGAAAGCAAAGTACAACCACCACCACAGCGGCGCGCCGGCGCGCTCCCGCAGGCTCCACCCCCTGCACCTGATTGGCTGAGCTTCTTCCGGTCTCCCCCCATTGGCTGCTTGGCGCTGCTCCCTCCGCCCCTCCCGCGCTTCTCTCCCGCCCCGTCCGCGCGCAGCGCTCCATACTTGGCGATGGCCGGCGAGCCGCGCTCTGATTGGTTGAGCTGTGAGGTGAGGGCGGGGCCGGCGGGGCGATGACCCGGATGTTCACTCCTAGGCAACGGCGGAAGTGGAAGGGCCGCGGCCTGCCTCGGAACGAGGGAGAGCGGAGCGGAGCGGACCGGGAGGCGCCGCCGTTGCCACCGCCCAGCGCAGCCCCGCCGAGCCGCCATGGTGAGCACCGTGCGGGATCCGCCGCTTCCAGCCCCGCAGCTGAGCCCTATCGCTTCCTTTTCCCTCCCCCGGGGCGGCGGTGAGGGAGGCCCCGGCTGCGGCCTGCACCGGGGGGAGGCGGTGGGGGCAGGGCCCGCGGGGGGCGGTGGGGCAGGGCCCGGGGTAACGCAGGGTCTGGCGGCTCGAACGGAGCCGGAACTGGCGGCCGGAGCGCTGCCTCCAGCCCCGCGTCGCACCGCAGCTGTGCGGAACCAGGAACCGGCGGCGTGCGGGGCGGCCGAGCCTGTCCGGGCAGACACCGCTGCGGTGTGTGCGGCTCACACGATGAGGGTTGGAGTGTCTGGCTTCTGCGGCCGTGTAGCGCAGCCTGGCCGCGATGTGCTGGGGGGTGAGTGCACACAGAATGACCCGGGTTGGAAGGGTCCTCAAGGATCATGTAGTTCCAACCCCCCTGCCTGGCAGGGCCACCAAACATACACCTTTACTAGATCAGGTTGCCCAGGGCCCCGTCCAACCTGGTCTTGAACACCTCCAAGGACGGGGCATCCACAACCTCCCTGGGCAGCCTGTTCCAGGGCCTAACCACACTCCTAGTGAAGAACTTCCCCCTAACATCCAACCTAAATCTTCCTTCTTTTAACTCAAGTTCACCCAAGGGACAAAACCTTCGGTTTCCCTTTGGTGCTGTGCATGGAGGGGGTGCAGCCTTTGGGGTCTCATCTCCTATGGGCTCACCCAGCACTAAGGGTGGACTGGTCCTGCTGTGCCCAGCCCACCTGGTGGGGTGCCCACCGAGCCCCTGTAATACAGCGTACCTGGAGGGCTGTAATTGCTCCAGTGCTTGGTACTGCTCAGGAATTTGTGGTTTGATGTTTTTTAGGACTGTTCAAATATAGTTAGGTTCAAAATGTACCTGGTTACATGTAAAGAATGGTTTAGTAATCAATCCTTTGCTTCAACTGTAAGAATTTCAGAGGCAGTATCTTATCCTTTCCTCTGGAGGCTGAAGGTCCTGGTGATCCCAATGCTTATATGGCACAGGATGAAGATGTTTGGTTTCTAGTGGAAGGTGAAGAATGCTTATGGTCAAGATTCTGTGCCTGTTGGAACAAAGCTGTGCTTGGCACCCAAGCGTGGGATTGGCGTGATGGAGCATCTAACTTCACATGTGAATGTTAGACCAAGAGCCCTGGCTGAAGTCTTTGTACACAAGACCTGCTGCAGGATTTATTAGACAGGAGGCCAACCAACTGTCCTAACTTAAAAATCCTCACAGAGAAAGAACTGAAGGAAAACAAGCAGGCTTCATGTAAAATGACAGTGGTGTTACCTGCTGCTTTTAAGGGAATGCAGAAGTATGCTGTAAGAATAATTCAATTGAGGTGTGTGACTTCGTTACTCCTTAGGGGAGATAGAGCACAAGCCCTTTAGGAGTTTTTTGAGTGCTGTAAGCTTTTGCTGTCTTCTGATTTCTCATGTTTAGTCATGGAGATCAGTGGGCACAGGAGAAACCTGACCAGGATCCACAGTGCTGTGCTAGGCTCAGCTGTTGGGTGGACTTCAGGTAGGAACCTGTGGCAGCTGCCCCGTTATTTGTGTGTTGTGGTGGCTGTGTACACACCCGAAGGTTTGTTCACTGAGTGGGGCAACTGGAGTGTGGTTTATGCAGGCCTACTGCAAGAAAGGTCACTGGGCTTGGTTACAGGAGACAAATGAGCTGTGGTGATGTGTTAATAAAGCCTTGCTTTTAGAATCAGCGTTATGCAGACAATGCAATTCTGGCACCCAGTTTCAACTTTAGTTCCCTTCTGGTTTTTACAGTATCCCCAGGATCTTTTGCTTTTGTAGACAATACTCAAATGTAGCATGAAGGAACTAAAATAGGTCTGGCACTGACAGCTGCTGTTTTACGTGGTTGCTACCAAAGCAATGTAAGATTTGTGAAACTAAACACTTTTTCATCTCCCTGAATTCTGAGTCTCTGATTGTGATTGTGTCACTCTTGAAACTCATGGCATCAGCTCAGGGAAAGTTTTCAGTGCCCACAGCACATCCTTTAGTCCTTGTACCATCTAAGAAATCCTCGTTCGTGTTATTTTGTAGAGTCCATGTTTTGTTAGCCACGTATGTGAGCTTAGATAAATGCTGTCTTAAAAGCCAAGTTCTCCAAGTAAATCAAATTGGCTGGTATTGCTGGGATAGGGAATACTGTCATTGCAGTGATGAGAAATCTTTGGCTTGAGAATATTTGAACCACAAGATCTTCAGATGGGATTTCCTCATATGGTAAATATATGTGCTGATATCTTATTAGTTAACATCTGGGAATAAACCGGAATGAAAGCACAGTTTAACTCTTTTGAATTACTATTTTTAGTGCTTATTACATTAGTAGCTCAATGATTCTCTTTGGGAAAGATATGTTCTGCATTAATCAGCTGGACTTCTCTGTTGAGTTTCCCATGCAAAGGATGGCTGATGAGCTGCAGGCTGTGCATGGAGCGTTCTCCTGCCTGCCCTTTGGAGGTATGTTTGGTCACATCCAAAGGGTTCCTCACTCTAATTCACACTGTAGAGCTGTCACTCAGACACTGTGCATTGTAATTTCTTTCCAATTGATTTATGTAAGGAGCTCTGAAGAGTTTGCAATGCCCCTCCAAACCTTTGTCTCTCTTCCCCTGGTGCACAGGGTCCAAAGCAATTGCCTCCAATGTGCCCATTTTTCCTGATCCTTTGCCATTTCCAGCAAGGAAGGGGGAAAATTGTACTTAAAACCATGTGTGTGAAGGAGCAATGAATGTCTGGGCTTTATAAACCTTTTCCCACCTCCCTGGTCCATCTAGCTGTGCTGTGATGCAGGGTTTGCTTGCTGGTAGGTTATGTTTGTTTATTTATTACAAAGCTTTTCTAACTTGAACAAGAATTCAAGACTGAATGCTGGTCAAGCAGGTTTTAAAGATGTCTCCCTGCTGTTTGAGCTGAGAGGTTTTATTATGAGGAGAAAATGGAGAATGCTTGAGGAAGCTGCTCTGCTTGTTTCCTAATTATAAAGTTGTAATTTTCTGCAATGGATGCTGTCGGGGTAGTGCCAAATGGAGTGGCAACACAATCCTTCTGGCTGTTTAGATGGAATAAATCTCCTAAGTTCAAGAATCAGAAATAGGATCTGTTTCCTATCTGTGGTTGTCTAAAATAGGCTTTTATTTAGAATTACTTTAATTGCATTAGGTAATACCTGGTGCTTGGTTTCCTAGAATGGTGGTATCAAAGAATCAGACTTCCTTGTATTATTTGGTTCTCTTCTTTGGCCCCACTCTCCTTTAGGATTTAGAGTGGAAGTGTGCAATGTGCTGTGCTCTATGTGCTGCCTCATCCGAGCTGGGCTGAAGCATTACAGAATACATCTGTAGGCACTTGACTTATCTGGCTGCCCTTCCCATAAATTACCTGCTTTATTCCTAATGAATGCAAATTCGGCTTTGCTGCTTTATATTCCACCGGCGTAGCTTGTGCTGTTTATCAGCACGGGGTTGATTTGGGAGCCCTGCCTCTTGGTTTAAACCCATAAGACATTTCTGTAAGTGTTCATAGCTCACATATAGCTCACATAGCTTGTTGCAGAGCAAGTCATTACTGGTGGTGCTCTGATCTCAGAGAGGATGTCCTCCAGGTCTTTCAGTAATGGAAAGCAGAGCAGAGTTCTTGCTTTGTGCAGCGCCTTGGGATTTCCATCACGTCCTTGTTGCAAAGTGGGAGGGCGAGCAGTCTGGGTGAAAACAGAACCTGAGATCTGAGAATTTTAGCACCATCAGCCAGACAAGAACAAGAAGAGCACTTAAGAGGATTTCGTGTGGAAGGAAAAAGGGTTGAGATGGCGCTGAAGACATCAGCTTAGAGGTTGCCTTAAGCCATCAATCCACGCCACCATAAATGAAATACTTTTTTATTTCCTCTGGGGTATTTTGTGTTCTTTCAGGTGATACTTTCTATCTTCTATGTTTGCTAAAGTGCTGAGCTTGCAAGTGATGTCCTGTAACCTGGCTTCCCCTTTTTGCTTTGGGAAATAGCTGGGTTTAAAAAGAGCTTGCTGAGGTGGCTGTGATGGCAACTTGAGACAGGCTTAAGAAACAAGAGATGGTTTTGTTGTTTTGCTTTTTTTTCCCTTCTTTAGGTAAGTTAATTCAAGGGATGAGAAAACTGGGAAATGAGGTAAAATATCAGCTGCATCAGGCTGAGAACTGCGTTTATCCAGCAATTCCTATTGCTGTGCAAAGCCAGGGGTCATGTTGGAGAGCTTTGGGTGCAGTGTGGAGAGTGGATGTGATCTTGGCTCAATGCTGACTGCTGTGCTGGATGGCCAAGTACAGCTTTTGTATGGCTGTTGGTACAGGTGGAGGTGCTGCAGAGTGTGGTCAGATGGAAACTGGTCAAATGGAGTAACTGAACTTTGTATGAAACTGAAGGGGAAGTTTGATGTGGATTGGGATTGGCAAATATGCACCTCAATATAACATGTCTATGTTCCTTAAATGTATTAAAACCTTGGGAAACAGATGCATATCTGGATTGGAATCTGACTGCTGCTCTGACTTGGGGGTAGGTCAAACATGTGCATAAGCAGCAGGAAAAGCATGAAAAAACATGGAAACATTGGGTAAGCCTTAGTGTTATGGCAAGGGGAGAGGGAATTCCAGGGTGCATGAGTATCGTATTGGATGGAGATGGGAATCTCATGGCCCTGGTACAGTAAAACCACTAGCTTCCTAGTTTAAAACTTTTATTACCACTAGATCCTTTGGATGAAGCTGAACTGTTTGCAAGCTTTGAGGTGTAATCAGCAAGGTGCGTTTCGCTGGGCACAGCCGAAAGGCATATTAACCTACTTTTGTGACCTTTTAGGCAATGGGAGAATGCTGGGGGATGAGAGCTAATTAGATAACCTCTCCCTGTCTCCTCGCTGCCCTGCCAAGCATCCGATTACTTGCCAGAGTTATCCCATGAATTTACAACCCCAGCTACGAGACTTCAGGGCACTGGAAAGTGCTGAGCTAGTCCTAAAGCAGGAGCACAGGGCTGCACTAACAGCCCAGCATGAAGCTGTGTTGATTAGGTTCTCAGTAAGCATGTCTGTTCGTAGTCATTTGGTGACAGTGTATGTGCCTCCCTGCTGCTATAATAACATGTGCTTTCTCTCCTGTTTTTGATGTTAGTATGAAAAAAGATCTAGGTTGCAGTTGGCTGAAAGGAGAATGTGGATCTGCCAGGCCAGGAGCTGCTCACTTTATGCACCATCTGATTTGGGCAGCTTCTCTTCTGATGCTTTTCGTGACCAAGTTGATTGGGATGTGAAACAAAGCAGCACGTAGGACAGAGCAGTGCTTTGAAGAGATCATCTGGGATTAAAAGAAAGCATCTCATGCAGTGCATTCACAGATGGTCAGGATGGCAAATGGCAGTGTTGAGTCGCAGGAGCTGCTGGGTTTGCAGTGATTGGTTTTTGTATTTGAAAATGAAATGGAAGGATTTCCTGTTCTAATCACACCCATCTGAAGGTGCTACATGCCCTGTGCGTTCAGCTGTGAATCCACTGGTAAGCAGGTAGCTTCTTTGAGAGGTACCCAAGTCTGATACCTCAGTGCTGTCCTTTGGAAAGGGACTGTGGCACACAATGGAACCTCCTGTTTTGGAATCTCTGTTCCATTGCCTTATTTCAATGGCTGAGCTAACCCAGGTAATCAGAAGCAGTGCAAAGAAAGAATGAAATGGGAGGATGCGGGGACAAGAGACTCAGTAATTTGGGGTACATCTGCAGGGCTGAAGCTGAGATAAAGGGAGGTTCAGCCAAAGGGCTGATAGGGTCAGGAAGATCCTTTGAACAATTTCCTGTTACAAGTTCTCTGAAAACTTGTAGCTGCATTGGGTGAGTCAGGGTGAACCTGCACGTGGGGGCAGGGGAGCTGTGCCTTCAGTCTTGAGAAAGCAAGAGGTGCTTACCTGCAGGGTGCCTTGTACATGCCGTGGTATTTGTGGAGCTACAGAAAGGGATTAAAGTACAGTGCTGACTTGAGTCGCGAGGAAATATCTGGAGGCATCTTAAGTTACTGGCTGCATTAAGTGACACTGAATGGTTACAGTGTCAGAAAAGCAGCCTGCGCCGGGATGTCTGCAGTGGGGTATGTGTGTGCTTGTGCTGCAGCCAGCATCTATTCCGATAGCAGAGCTGCTAGGCAGATAGACAAGCTTTCATACAGAGCGGTTGCAAGACTGGGATACATTCTTATGTTCCCTATCTATAGAAATATCTAATGAAGCAGATGCTATTTTGTTTTACATCCAAGCTTAAACCAAGCAAAAAGTCTCTCACAACCATTGTGAGTTAACATCAGCCTAATTAAATTTCTCAGCGTTGCTTAGATTAAGGTGGTCAACTCTGCAGTCAACTTCAGTGACTTTAATCCCATTTATTAAGAGTTAGCAATGCGGTTTTGCTGTCTGCAGGTTTGCTGTGCTGTCTCCTCTTGACTCTTTCATGTGGGGCTAATAGATTGCACATTCACTTGATGCCATGATTTATTGGGAAATGACTTTTTGCAAACTTTACGCTTCACAGGAATTCTTGGCAGAAGATGAAAGCCGGTAAATTACATTGTCATGTTCAATGACAAGTTTAATAAATAAAACATTGTTTCTGTTACCCAGAAGACAAACACTGGTGCAGAAATCATTAGTGATGGTGGAAAAAAAGGTCAAGATGAATAGCCTGTTCCCAGAAAGCCTTAGTGCTGGTCCACCCTGCTTGTCTGTTTGTGGGACAGATGACAGGCTTGCACTGGGCTTTACATCACACCTGTGGATGTGCTGGCAGGAGCTGAAATGCCTCTAACAGAGACACAGCCCCAAGGAGTGTAAATTGGCTGCAGAATGTGCTGCTGAATTCCTGCTTCTACAGCAAAGAGTTACAGTCCATTGGCCTGCCCCAAACCATCAGTGCTGTTCGGTTTTCCTCTGTCGGTGTAAAATAGTTTGACAGTTGTTCCACGAGACTGAGCTTCTTAGTAAGGTAGTGTAATGAGCTGTGGTTTGTTTTGAAACTGCTGGATGGAAATGCCTTCGGTGTGCTGTAATCCACTCGGTAATTGTTGCTGAGGTTGAGCAAGAATGTTGGGTAGTGCCCTGTGAGCGCTGGGCAGTGCTCACCTGATCTGGTGGTAACAGTGAATGAAGTCAAAACACAGAGGTTGAGTCAAAGGGCACTTGAAAGCATCTGCTTAAAGGTAAAGCAGCGAGGATTTGGGAAGAGGCTTCCTGCAAGCTTTGAGATCACTGAGTGTGCCTGCAGGAATAGACCTCTCCAATAGTTGCTCCTATATGACCAGTGCTGCTCTTTCCATCCAGAACTTGCCTTAGTTGTGCTGTCAGCCTGAAATAGTGTTAACTATCCGATGTCACTAGCATGCTGGTGGCAATGAAACTTAAGCTGCCTCATTTTGCTCTCCTTCCCATGGATTATTTTAGTTCCTGTGCAAGCCTTTGGAGCAGATGTCTGTGTTAATGTCTCCTGCAGAAGATCTGCAAAGAAGAGGTGCCTTGTGAGTGCCTGTCTTCGAGGTTTGTCTGTTTAGTTCATGGACCAAAAGCTGGTCAGGGTCGTCCTCTTGCTTTTTGACAACCTCTTCTGTAATCTTCAGCCCTCCTTTCACATCTATGGAATGAGCTTTCTCAGCAGCTGGCCTGTCTTGTTTGATCTTGACCACAGCACTAAAGTAACAGCAAACTGAGCTAAATGTTACTAAAGATATGTGATGGCCGTAATTGTTTGGGAAGATAAAAAGCCTCTGGATCCCATCCGAACAAGAGAGTAGTCCCAAGAGGAGGAGTCTGTTTGCGTCAGAGTCACGATCAAAGATTATTAAGAGAACTACTCTGTATTACTATCCGTGATGTAATGGATCTTCAGCTTTTACTACATGCGATTGTTTCTTAAGTGTGCTGTCGGACTTTCTCCCACTGGTGTGCCGTGCTGCCAGGAAGCCTTGATTTATAACAGCCTTACAAGTGGCTTTAAATAGGGTCTGCCAGAAGAGGGTTAATAGACAAGGGGAAAATGACGAAGGAAAACAGATTGCAAGGGGTGTGTGCAGCTGATGGAAGTGTCATGAATGCAGGGATTCATAGATTGGATGAAGTTGTTCCCCTTCCCATCTAACATACTAAAAAGTGATTGCTGACAGCCTGTTGTGCTGGGAGCCGGCGTGGAATCCTGCTCTTAACATACGGCTGTGCTTCTCATTACTCAGGGTTACAATAATTCAACCCTTTGCTAAAGCTTCTAGCAGTAATACTATCCTATTGTGTAATTTGAAAGAGGAGGCTTCTGCCTTTTGAGCTCGGGAAGTTGGCAAGGAGTAAAATGACGAGGAGGATGGGAAGCCACGTATCTGTTTCAATTAAAGAAATTTAGTGTTTAGTGCCACAAAGCTGAAACATTAGTCAGACATTCCTGTTGGGGAGAACTGGCAGGAAATAATATGATTTACAATCTGGGGTATGTCTGCAACATAAAAGGAAGAGAAAAAGCCATTTGCTGGTTGCGTACTTCTGGTCCTGGATTAATTTACGGAGGTATTTTGCTTGTAAGCCGACCAGCGATCAAAGCGCTCTGATGTGTGATTGCTTCAAATTGCTTAAGTTAAGCAAATATTCTATTTTCGGTGTCCCTTTGGGTCTTTATCTTTTATTTCAGTTCTCTGAAAGCTGAGATGCCAGTTTGTACTTGAAGTTTGGTAACTTTTCACCTTCCAGGCTGGAGCAAATCTGAGTACGAGCAGCTTGCAGACCTCCAGGTCATCACCAGGGGCCTGGCAGCCATGCTGTTATATAGCCAAGCCAGAGCCTTCAACTGGTAAACATGGGCAGCACTGCACAAATAATGGATGTTTTCACATGTGCTTTGTTTTTTTTAACCTTAATCATAACTTGTGAAGTCATTTTTTAGGTCATTTAGTTCTTCTCAACTTGCATCAGAGACTGGAGACAGCGTGGGTTAGTGCAGCACATCCAGACCTGGCATGGATGGGCATTATGCTGGCTTCTAGTTGGAAAGATTTGCTGCCCAAAGTGGCTTATTTCCCAGAACAGGATGAAGCAGGGAGAGGTGCCCAGTGCAACAACACTTGGCTGCCCCAGCTGGTCTGTCTTGGTTCAGGAGCCGAGCTCAAGGCAGTGCTAATATAGGAAGACAACACAGAAGTGAAACCAGTCAGGTTTGTTTTTTGAAGAAAAAGCTGATTTTTGTTTGTGCTCAGGAGCAACATAAGCAAATGAGCAGGAGCCGTCCCAACACAGCTGTGGGGGATAAGGAATTCAATCTGTAGTGGTCAGCCTTTAAAATGAGCCTTCTAAAGCCTGGAGTGTGGGTTGAATCTCAGGTAGCTGCAATAGTGAGTTGGGAAAACCTGGGGAAGCAGCCTAGGAGTTTCTGTAAATGTATGGAGTGACTTCCTTACTCTGTGCAGCTCACATCCACTTTCATGCTAGCTGCCTACACATGTAAGGTCAGGAGTCCCTTGCTCTTAAGTAACAATGACCTTAACGTGCCCCTCTTTCAGACATTGGAAGGTGGAAACAAACTAGTTTACTATGTAGCCAACAAACCCTCCTCAAAACAATCAGACAACACTGTAGTCACTTCCTGGGTTCTTCCTTTGTGCCTTCTGTGTTGAAGGACATAGGTCCATCCTCAGCCTTCAAACACTCCTGCTTACAATATGAACAGGATAAATAAGCCAACTATGCTCTTATTAACTGCCTTTTTTTCAGCCTCAGTGCTGTGCTGACATGAACAAAGACTTGTGACTGTTTTGAGAGGGTTTCTGTCTTTGCTATGCTTGGCTTATTTGCTACAGACAGCAGAGAAGAGCAGAATGCAGGCAAAGGAAGCTAAATAACTATTCCTATAGACCTATTCATAACATTTTGCCCTGCAGTGGTATCATGGGAGCAGTATAGCAGATGCTTAAGTAGAGATTGTAGATAGCCAGATATCTTAGAGAAAACTTATTAAGGAGCTTTCATCTCAGCTAATATTTTCAGTCTTTGAGATTCCTATGATCTCTTAAATCCTTCAGTGACTTGAGCTGTAATAAAACTTCATTTAGAATTTCTGTCTGAACTCCCTACTCCTCCACGGGAGTTCTGTGCTGGATATAACAGTGGGATGAGGGGAAAGCAGGCTGGTATCAAGTAAACACTAAGCTCATTAAGTCCTGCAGCCTCAAAGCGCTTGGCTTCAAGTCCAGGCTGAGAGCTGGCTGTCTGATCACCTTACAGAGCTGGGGAGTAAGCCTCTCCATGGCTAAAGGCAGGAATTATGCAGTGTTTTGTCTAGAGGTTTGGTTCCTAAAAGCCTCGCTTCCCCAGCACAGAAAGCGGCAGAAGCATTTGTTCCTGGTGGAATTACCCATTTCCTTCTGAACTAGGGCGTAATAAATGCATCCAGCACCCAAACATATGGCTGTGCTGAGTGTGCTTCATATTGTATTCTTGTTTGGACCAGCGTGGATTTGTGCCGGGTTAAAGTCACCATATAGCCACAAACTTAGGCCCAGAGTCACATCAGAACCTCCTTTGATTTCAGTGCTTTAAGGGATCTGCAAGCAAGCCATTCAAATATTATTTAAATACTCTGCAAGGCTGGAATCCTGCTGTTCATTCTTGTTTCTCCTTCAGGAAAAGATATGCTTCTTGTTGGTGTATGCTTGGATATTTTTGTGCTGTTCTTGGTTGCAAACAGCCACTTGTGCCAGCTGTGGCTGAATGCCTTTAAGAATCTCTGCCTTAAGCAGTCTTGCTCATGTATTTTCACAGCTGCTAATGAATATACTGTTATAAAAGTGTCAGTACAAGTTCTTCTGGTTATCCATAAAAGGATTCTGCAACTGCAGAAGATAATCCTTCACTCGATGCAGTTCATTTCGAGACTGCCATACTATAAAACACCTTCTTTGAGATTGCACTTTAATAGTGGCTTTTAACATTATTATTTCCCTAGTTTTTTGTCTGTCAAACAATTGCAGCTGGCAGAGCAGGAGAGAGCACTTCCGTGAGCGTTCCCACGATCCCCAAGCAGGGAGCACGACCTTGCAACCACATACAGCTCTCCTTCTGTGACGTATGAGATAGCAGGAGGTAAAGATAATACTTGGTGTCATAGATCCCCTGCCTGGGCTTGGCTGATGCAGAGAGGTGAGTTGATGCCTACCTGCCTGTAGAGCTGGAGTGTTTTGCCAAATGTGATGCTCAATAACTTAAGAAATAGGTTACTCCATAATCTCACCAAACCGGTCTGTCTATCTTGCTGTCCATACAGTATTTACCTTTTGATATCGAATAGGCAGTGCCTTTTTAGATCTGTTTTCATAACGGATGGCTGCTGAACTGAGGACTTTTTCAGTTGCCAGGGTTTGGCTTGTCTGCACAAAACTTGAGCTCCCACTTCTTCTCCCTGGCATGGGGGCTGCTACTTGAATCCTGTGGTAATGCAACTGCTTCAGTTTTGAAGCCTTTAAGTACATCTTAGAGCTTGGTTGAATGTGAGGAAAATTAAGATTGTTGTATATGGGCAGCTAGAAGTAGAGAAACAAAAAGAGAGGGGAAGAAGAGTGAAAACAAACTTGCTGTGCTTCACGATGGTGATGAAAGGAATGTGCTGTTGGGTTTGCAGGGAAGTGACTCTGACCCTTGGTGAGAAGAAGAGCAAAAGGTTGTGCTGGGAACTTCGTTCCGCTCATCAAGTGTCTGCAATAACATCTGTTGCAGACTTCCCGACTCTGAAATGATTTTTAGGCTTTCTTCTTTTTCCTGTGTGGAATTGTTGGGAGGCCAACTGTAATAAATCCCATTGGGGTGTGTTGCTGTGGTTTCTCAAGAGAATTAAAGCTGTTGATTCCTTAGATACAGGCAGCTTTTGGATTGTCTTTTGGAATAAGAAGGCAATAATGGATCATACTGTGTGCGTGTTTCACTTTGCTTTTTGGTAAAGCTGAAGGAGGGGGAGAGAAAGATCTGTCAGAACAGAATTTGCCTTGGTACTGATTGTCTTGAGCTGAATGACACAACACGAATGAGGAAGTGCTAAAATTGTTTCAGGAGAAGGAACTTTCAGTTCCCTAACCCAGATTAATGCTGAGATAGCGTGGAAAAACATTGCACTGAATGTTTCCTGAAGTGTAGGAGACAGTTTTTGGTGAGGACTGAACTGTTTGGTGTTAAATCGATGGCACAGCACCAGCTTAAACAGTGCCCTTTGAGCTGGGCTTTAGAACACTTGCAATACCATATGAATAATCAGTGTTGAAATGGTTCTAAATGGTGTTTTATCAAATCTTTTTGATGTAAAACATTCCGCAGATTGGAACTGCTGTCTCTCTCCCCATTAGGAGGGTTGACAAGCACTACAGTTCTCGTTTATGTGACTTTGTACTTATCTGTGCATACTGTGACACAGGGATGTTCTTGTTTCTGCAGAGTGACCAGCAGCTGGATTGTGCCTTGGATTTGATGAGGCGTCTGCCTCCGCAGCAGATAGAGAAGAATCTCAGTGACCTCATTGACTTGGTGAGTACAGCATGCTCCAACCAAAGAATGACCGAGTCCTGGGTGTGACAGATCTGGTATGTAAGAACATTTCCTGAGGCATCTCCCAGGTATGGTGAAGTTCTCTCCACCTGTTTTGGCACAGTTAAAGAACTGCCCAAACAACACCAGGTGTTTGTTCTGGGCAGAGCAGCAGGTACTGCTGTGTGTGCATGGAAATGCTTTTGGCTAAAGGATCATCAGCACCTTTCTTGATGAAACCAACAGTTTGAAGGCTGCTTTTCATTAAAAATAACTGAAGAGTTCATACAAGTTGGGCGCATGCCCTCATACATGAGTATTCTCTCCAGGTTAGTTACTTTCCAGTCTGCAGTTTGACATGGGACTTTTACCATAGATGCAGCAGATGTACAATGACACGTCCTTCAGAGGCCTTACTGAAACAAAATATTGCAGGACTAGAGCACTGCAGTTCTGGAGAGTGTCCAGATCTATTTATACATTATGACATACCAGGTAGTCTGCAGTCCAGTGAGTATCTAGGAAGGAATCCTTGCCAACTACCTTGTGCTGGTACCTGTTTTCTGCTTGCCCATTATCCTTCCATGAACTGGTAGCAAAGTAACTTAAGTCTTAAGCAGTGCACATATTCCCATTCTCAGTTGCATAAGGTTGAGTTGTGCATTCTGTGCTATGCATCTAGGTTTGCAATAGGCTTGTTAGTGTCAGCTGTCCCTCAAAACTGTGCCACAGTTGCCTCTAGAGCAGGTTAAAGTAGTACTAAATGCAAATGTAATCTGTATAGAACCAACTGTTTAGGAAGCTGGGAAAAGTATTTTTCCACTGTCCACTCTGAATATATGATTTATGCTCAACAGTATTCTGACCTGAGCTTCCAGACAGGGATACTGAGTTTGGAACAGAGCTGTAAGAGCTTTGAATTAAGACTTTCTTCCTATTTTCCTGTGAGAATTGGTGGATCTGAATCTTATATGTGACTCTCAGACTAGGTTTGTCAGCCACTTTAAAATCCTGGTGTTCCTGCGTGTAGCATCTGCTTGAACTGGTACCTCTTAATTAAACTGCTTAAATAGCATCCAAGCTGTTTGCCATCTTATCTTGCAGAAGAGTGGCTGCTTAACAGGGAAAAACTTAGCTGAGGAGTCTGTTTCTGAGTGGTATTGCAGCTGGTGTTGGTGAGCTTGGGAGGAGTCCTATGGTGAAAGAGCTCTGGCTGACTGAAATTTATCAAACTCCATTTAAATATTGCATTTGGTTACATAAGCCAGGATATAGGTAAGAAATCTCTATGGGTCAGGGAAAGAAATCATTCCCTCCAGGAAGGGATTATTTCTCTTTCTTGAAACCATTTAGTAATTGTCTACATCTGTGCCACCAAAACTCCTGGCAGCTCAAGGCATCATTCTTGTGGCTGTTGTAGGAGGTAGGACACAATAACTAAATCCTTGTCTGATCTGGTCTGATACAGTAGGTTTTCTGATGAAATGTGGGGGAATGAGTGGATATCAGGGTCTGAGCAACTCCAAGGGGCATCCAGAACAATGAGTTGTTTGGGGAGCTATGGTAAGCCTGACCGTGTAATTGGTATGAGGTTTTTCTAATGACTCAGAAAATTGCTAGTTGTAGGAATTACTTTTGGATGGTGCTCATTAGTGCTCTACATGCCTTCCATCAGCAGCACGCTCTGGGGGCTTCTTTTCATATTGAAAGCGTAACATGAAACAGACCAGTTTGAAACATGCCAAAGAGGAAGGACTCATACAGATCCCCCCTCATTAGTTCTGCAGTCCTTTCTGTGGGGTGGAGATGACATAACATGTTAAAACCAGTATGATTTATTTATTAGAGAGGCATCTCTAAACCTCTTCTGCAGCCCAATCTCAGCCTGACCTCCCCAAGACAGAAGCCTACAATATTTAGATAAGAGCACTATATGCATTGCCACCTTGAAAGAGTTCCAAAAACATCACGAGCCAACCTCTAGCAAATAGGTTTTTTGACCCTTCTTGGCAAGTTTCATCCAAACCTTTACAGCTGATGATTTTTATTCTGTTTGCTTTACCATTACCAGACAATAACCTCCTTGATGTAAAAGGTCAGGCCCTAAATGCGTGACGAGCACAAGCAGGTTCATTAAGTTTGTGATAGAATTATAAAAGATGGCACCTTGACTTCTGCTTTCTTTGCATTTAGTTTCCTTGCTTCATTACACTTCCATGCTGGAGTAGACTTGGTGCAGAGACCCAAGTCTTGTTGTTTTTTTTAAGTCTCCTGTGGGAAGTACAGGTTATTCCGTGGTCTATTTGCAGTTCAGCTTTCCATCTGGATAGGATGTTTCCATCTGATAGGAGTTGATCTGTGGAATGATGCATAGCTACTGTTTTGATGCTTATTTAAACCTGTTGAAAGACATGGATGGTGACTTAAAGGTATCTTTGTATGCAAAGTGTTTCCAAAACGAATCCAGAAAGTAAGTAACGTCTATTTCCTAGGTTTGTCATGCTGCTGGGAAGAACAGCTATGCTAAATTTCCTCTCTCGGGTCCCTATTATTCTATACCCAAAGCTCTGCTTTTTAATAAAAGAGCATTTTGGTGCCAGGAATATGTTCAAGGCTGTCCATTACTGCCCCCAAGTGTTAGGCTGACTAGGCAAGGGTCCCAAACTTGAACATGAAGTAAAAGGCTGGGGGAAAAGAATAGGATTTTTGGGTCACTGGCCCTCATCAGACCAGACACTTTTCATTCATTAGCAAAACAGTTTGTGATTTGCCCTTTTACCACATCTGTTGTTGCTTTTTCAGACTGCAGAGTCCTCAATTAGAGTTCATTAGAGACCTTGTCAATCACAGGACTCAGGAGCTCTGCCTGAAAGAAGCTGCGCAGGGTGCTGGTGATGTGTGTTGGCATGGAATGCACTGCTTGGAGTTCAATTAGCTGTTATTTGTAAAACAGGCTACTTGGAGGCTGTCAGAATGTGCATGAGGACTTCTAAATCACTAGCAAATGTGTTTAGTGCAGGTATATGCCTTTTTAAGGGCAACTTATTTAAAGTATTTTTGTGTAATGCCTCTGGAAAATCATATGAGGGTTGCCTTGGAGCTTGTACCTGTCAGCCAAGTGTGGGATGTAAAGCAGCATACATGAAAAAGGCATGAAGTGATTGCACTGCTCATGCAAATCACGCTTCCTGCCACTAGTAAGGAGGCTGGTAGTGCTGTTAAATGGCTTATACTGACAGATCAGACCCATTTCAGGGAGCTGCTCTCCTCCTTCCTTACTGTGAAGGTGACATCTGTGCAGTCAGTCAGTCCTCACATACCTTCTGCTGTGCTCTTTCCAAAAGAAACAGCACAGAAGACATCAGCTTTCAGGTGGAGCTATGGAGAACTTCTGCTAAGGAGCACACAGCAGGTAGGAGAGCAGTGGCTGAGTGCCACCTTCTTGACACCTTTCCCATCACAGGATAGAAGAGGGGTTGGCTGTGCTCGTGGGCCATATGCACAAGTAATGAGTCTGCAACAGGGATGTCTTGATGACTTTGGCTTCAAGTATGGAAGTTGATGTGCCCTCTGTGTTGGTAAAAGTTAAGCAGGTTCCCCCTGCAAGTGAGAATTTCCTGCAGAGTGTTTAATTTGGATGTTTGCCTGTGGGTGCATGTATAAATTAAATGAAAAAATCCAGCTGACTTGGAAGAATTTGATGGCTGGCATGAAGGTGAGCATGGAGAACTGTCCTTATAGAACTTGACTGCAGAGCAGACATACAGACTTGCCGTGACAGGGTTTGCTCTCAGCCATGACTTTCTTTGTCTCTCTCCCTAGTAAAGCTGGTATTCAGCTTATCCCATTTTTATTCAGTGTTAAATGTGAAGGCCTTCTTGTCATAAAGACTCAGGTTCTTGTTGCCACAGAAGAAACAAAGCTCAAGTTCTTCATCTATTAATCAATTGCTAACCTTGTTATGTGTTGTTTTCTCCCAAGGGTTGTTTGCAGTTTTGAGGGTGACCATCTTTACTTGATGTTTCTCATCAGAGGAGAATGCTTAATTATTTTAGTAGCATGTGTTACTATCTAGAAAGTCCCAGAGTGATGAATTTATGCCTGTATGAACTTCAGATGTTGAAATATTTGAACACTATTCATGAGCTTGCTTCACATTGTGCTTCCAGGCAAGCCTCAGATCTGCTTGTGTGCCTTCAGTAACAGAACATACATTAAGCTGGAGAATTTATCTTCTGGAAAACTGCACAGACCATAAAGAACATGAGAATGTGACTGGAGCTTTATGTATTTGGAATCCAAAAGCCTGAGCAATCTGCAGTACTGTGAAGAAAGATAAAATAATAGACTACAGATGGCTAGCTGAGCAACTGGTGATGGTGGAAGATTTTCTTTTAATGAAAATTAGAATAAAATTCAGACTTTAGTGTGGAGGCAGAAGGACACTGACCAACCAGAGCTGGGTTTCTGCCCTGCTGCTGGTCCTAAGCTGGCTGAGTGCTGTGGTGCGCTCCAGGCTGGCAGCAGCCTGTTGGCTAAAGAAAGGGGCTCTGGCTCTGGGTGAATTGATGGTGGGTGAGAGCCAGGTTTCCATTTGGTGAGTAGCTGTAAGCAGGAGCTTTTCCAACTAGAAAAGATTCCCTCTGGGTATCTTGATGGCAACTGGACATTGCAGTGCATCTAAATTGTCAATAGAACACTTGGCATAAAGCTTGCAACCTCCCCATGTGTGAGGCCATGCATTTCTGTTTCACTTCTGGCTTCAATTTCACCTAAGTATTTTTCTTTTTAAGCCTAAACTGTACCTTTCTTTCAGGCTCTTGCCATTGCACTGCTGCTGTTAACAAACCCTTGAATTGCCTGTTTAAATCTTTTCCTAAAGGAATGTAGGGAGGGGAATCGCTTGATGTGCTTGAATCCTAATTAGAAAACTATCTATGTTCTTTTAAAGGTAGTGGGGAAAGTTAGACTATAGAAACATCAAGAGGAAGGACTGCACAGAGTATGTATGCCTCTGCCTTTCCCATAGCTGTCACTGGGTATCTCCACCACCAGCTGGATGCACGGCCAGGACTTCCCAAGATATTGATATGCTGTGATGGCTCATGGGACTCAGGACTGGTAATGGGATACAGAAGCCTTCACCTACAGGTCACTAGTCAAAAAGTGGGGCATCTCATTGTGCCTGCCAGATGGCCAGCTTTTGTTTCTCGCTAAGCTGCATAATGCTGAATTCCATCCTGGTTGTCACCTTTCAGAGAGTTCAGATGCACTTCCTTCAGCTAAGCTGAAAATGTCTGTAATTAATTTCTGCCATGACATCACTAACTAGGCCTGCATCCTAATTAGCATTTGCCTTTTGCCAGCAAAGCAAATTGATTTTTATTTCACTTCTGCAAATTGTTGCAGCGTTGGACTTCAGTGCAGAGATACTCGAGTAAAGCTGAGCTGTTTCCAATATCAATTTCATCTGGCCTTGAACACAAAAGTCCATTTAAGTGTCATTTAATAAACAGAGCTTAAAGAATGTGCGGCCTTTGGACATCTGATGGATCAAATTAAGGTTTAGCACTGTGTGGATTTGTGGGAGTGACTTTACTGGTGGTTTTAGGCCCAAGATGAGTGGAGCCAGGCTTCCTTCTCGAGTTTCCACAACATCCGTTCTGCCGTGTCTGTGTTCTGCAGGAACAGGAAAATCTGAGGCTGTGGAATGACTCAAATTATAATAATATTTTATTAGATGTTAACCCAGAGGGGAGGAACTCAGGCTGCAGATGGGGGTCTGGTGCCAAAGCAGTTCTGCTGTAGAAGTGCTGGTGACTTGCAAGGGCTCTTCGTTGCTGTGGAGTGACACGTGCAGGGTTTATTGTGTGAGTTGTCTTAAAAGAGAAAAAGCAAATCAAACCCATGAGTTCACACACATCTAAAATATTCAGTTTCCTGTTTGCATGAAGGTTTTAATTAAAAGCAACTTGTCGTGTATGCTTTTGGATACCTGTGTGTTACAGGCCCTGAATCAAACAGCAAATAGATCGGAATGCTTGTATTACTTCTGGAGCTCCATCTTCCTTCTGATTCCTTAAGGAAAAACACTTCATCTGTTAATTTTACTGCTTCTAACTTAGTTTTCCAGCAACGTGAGGCTCCTGTGGAGGTCAGAATGTACTGACCACTGCATAAACATGGAAAAAAAGAGGTATTTTTAAGCCCAGAACCTCACACTAACAATATTACTGCTTCAATTGCGAACATGATTCATTTCAGTCAAGGCTGCTGGAAAAAAACAATGATGGTAGTGTGCTCGGGTTGCAGGGCTAGCAAGCCAACCCATTAGCTGTTCTGAATATGTAAGGTGAAGAATTTGATGCAATCCAATGAGCGTGATCAAAGCCAAGGTGGAGAATGAGTATCCGATGTGAAAAGCTGGAGTTGACTTCTTTATCCTTTACTGCTCATTTACTTCAGTCTTTTTAAGGGGCTAATTTAAATTGCTAATTTAACCAGCAAAACAGCAGTAATTGTTTTGGTGATATGTTATTTTACCAAGAAGTGAGATGAGAGGGAATCGTTACTAGGTGAGCTGCTGTGAGAAGGGTATGGTTTTGACTTTGGCACGAGTGATTATTTGTCATGATAGCAGTCGACTTAATTAAAACACTGTCCACATACCTGGCTTGCTCTGATGGAGAATATTGTTACACAGGACAACAGAAACCTTGTTCAACATGCAGGAGAGTATGCTTAACTCACTTTCATTCTGTTTCTCCTTCCTTTGTACTATGCATTCATTATCTATCTCCTTGGGAAGAAAAGAAATCCATCCCCCCAAGCAGTGCCCTGTTGCAAAGTATGTGCTGCTGAATGATGCTGCTATTCAGTTCCAGGCTGAGTCGGGGCCTCCCAAGAGCCCTCTTTTTTCTTTACTGATGTACATCGAGGGTGGTCTCGCTTCATAGCTGTGCATATGAGCTGCAGAATAGGTCATTGAGCTCTTATTTGTGGAAACATGGGTGTGCCATGGACCGAATAGAATTAATGATGGCTTTTAGCTCAAGATACAAGGCTAAGATTATATTCTGCACGTGACCTGCTTAAGGCAGGAGAAATGGGTGTCAGAATAGAGATGGGAGCACACTCTGCTTATGAATCAATCCATCCCCGTACAGCCAAGGTTTTCATTGCAGTAACGTTTACTCACAGAGGGGTGATGAATCAAATCAATTCTTTGAAATGGTAGACAGCAGCAGGACAAGGGGAGATGGTTTTAAGTTGAGGGAGGGAAGATTTAGGTTGGATGTCAGGGAAAAGTACTTTACTAAGAGAGTGGTGAGGTGCTGAAACAGCTGCTCTGTGGATGCCCCGTCCTTCCCTGGAGGTGTTCAAGGCCAGGTTGGATGGGGCCCTGGGCAGCCTGGTCTAGCATTAAATGTGGAGGTTGGTGGCTTTGCCTTTTAAGAGGCTTTGTACAGCTCGTACAGATTGCAAAAATATCTGTGCTTATGCACATTTCTGTTACTGAATCACCCAGGGAGGAGTTTAGTAATCATTACTACATAGAAATGAAATTCATTGTTTTTAAGATGTAAGTAATGTGTCAAGGGTGCTTTCTAGTCACTGAGAGCTTGTGCTGTTCCAGTAAGAAATGCAGCAACACCCTCAGCCTGGGATCTCCAGGAGTGGCACATCTTGCTGTTCTGCATGGAATTTTTGGAATTTTAATAACAAATCCTTACTATTACATTATGAAAACAAGGGTTGTAAACACAGGAAAAAGCCTGCAGCTGTAACAGCACAAGAAGAATCATCCCAGCAACCTCTGAGCACCGCTCAATAACAACCCGACTTCTTTTGCCTGTCTTGGATGTGAGAATTTGTGGAGTTCTGTAAGGACTGAATAGAACTTTAAATGGGAATTTGTAGGTTTGGTCTGGTTTTGTTTTATCCTGAGGGGTTTTTAGCTGGTGATCTTGGATCTCGGATTTGTCTTCTGCAGGTGGGGATGATGCAGTCATCCCTGTGTGCTTGGGGTCATTGGGTTTGGAACCACAAGGCTTAGTGCTCCACATCCCTCTATGGCATCTGAGTGTTTTGCAGTGATGCTTTAACCAAAGTCCTACCTCTACTGTGTTTTTCTCATTCTTTTCTACCCCAGGGATCCTTTAGTAAATAAATAAATGCACCTTAACCCCCAGAGGAGAGGGGTGAGGGGATTTGCTATGATCCTTAATGCAGGAATGCTGACACCCATGTAGGAGATGGGTTTGGTTTTACACGAGCGTGTGCACATAAATGCACATATTTTTATTAACCAGCATGGTAATGGTTGGCCAGCTGCCTGGAAACTGTTCTAAACTGTACCCGGAGTGGGAGCTTGTGAAAAATACATTAGTGCATACGGATGGTGTGTTCTTTTAGCAGCTCTCTGCTTTCCATTCCATTATAAATATTTGCCTTGGTTCATCAGTCCTCAACAATTGCTTTACTGGCCGTCCTTGGCAAGAAGCTGACATTCAGGCTGTGTATATTTAAGCATACTGGACCACACCAGTGGTTAGGTAATTAAATCTGAAATTATTGGAGGTGGGCTGTTAATAACAAAAGCTGTTCTTAGGGATACCGCCGTCTCTTAATTTTAATCTTCTTACCTTCTCTCTCTGTCTTTGTTTCTCCCCCATCCTTCAGGTCCCAAGCCTCTGTGAAGATCTCCTCTCCTCTGTTGATCAGCCATTGAAGATTGCACGAGATAAGGTGGTAGGAAAAGACTATCTATTGTGTGACTACAACAGAGATGGAGACTCGTATAGGTGAGTTCAAGAAAGGACCAATCTGGTTCACTTTCTATATCAGAGTACTGAAGTCCCTTCTCCCTCTTATTCTCATCCAAAAAAGGGAAATTTAAATGATATTAAACTATATTAAACTCATCTTGGTGATGAATCTGGGACTGTTTCAAATCCTGTTCTCTTGAGTAAGAGAATACATCCACTGACTGTGGAAACAGTCCTAAGTGTTTCCCTGATGCAAACATCTTCATCACCTAACAACTATAGAATGCTTTGCTTTCAGACATTTGTGGTTGTGTGGCTGCTAATCTGATGACCTTTGCAGCTCAGGTCTCTGTCTGTCTGTCTCAGGAACAAGATATGTTTTATCCTAGAAACCCCAGGACTTTGTGTGTTTTCTGTACCAAGATTTGTAGTCATTCATTTAAGCCTAAAATCTGATGCTGTTATCCCATTAAAGGGCTGACACTAATGGCTTCCTCTTAGGCTTCATGTAGCACAGTTCTATCCTTGAGGACTGGAACCAATTGGATCCCCAGAACTGTGGTGTGAAATTAAATCACCTCTTGTTGTAAGGTTGTAAAATGTTTGGAATGGCTGATAAGAGAGAAAGAATTATTGGTTCGTACAAAGCAGTGTGGACTTGCCAGCTGGGAAAAGCTTCTTTCAGTTGCATTTTCAAGGGGTTGTTCTCATTTTGGACGTTCAGTGTCATTAGTTCTCAATGAAAATCTTGGCCTTAGCTTTTAGTGAAGGAAAGGAATCCCTTTCTACCAAAATAGCTCATTTATTTTGAGAACTGTAGGCGAGGACAATGAAAATATTTGAACAATATGAGCTTTAGATACTTATAATAAATTTCAAAGTGGAAAGGGCTGTAATAATACGATGAGTGTTCAGTATATTGGCAGCTGCTTTGAATGCAGTCTCTCCTTTTATGCTTTTATTCCATACCTTGCCATTAGGATGATTGTATTTCAGCGACCGATGCTTAAAGCTATTTGTTTTCCTTTTTCCACTGCCTGTCTTTTGTTAATGTCTGTAGTGTCGGTGCCATGGTTCCAAATACTTTCATAAAGAATTACAGAGCTTGTCCAGAAGCCTCTATGAACATTGCATCACCTGGCTTTTGCTCTTTTCTCTTAACCAAGGCTGCTACGCCATGAAGTAATGAACACCATCCATCTTCTGTCCTGAGTTAACAGCTCAGCCGTTCCACCTCCTCCTCTGGTTCCGATTAGAGGCTTACATCTTGCGCTCCCTTTCTGGTTTGGTGTAATAGCTTACATTTCTAGTGCTAACAATTGGGGCTGCTTTGCAGTAGGAGTTTAGCTTTCCTTTGCTTTGAGGTGGTGATTTATGTTCATTTGGCCAGAAAGTTTCAAGAAAATTATTCCAGAAAATATTATGACTTTTTTATTCTTTGGCTCAGACCATCATTGCAGACACAGGTAAGATTATGAAGGGTTGTAACGTAGTTGGTTTTGATCACTTTGAGTTGCAGGAGAGGTACTTAACTAAACTGAAAGCACATCTGTAGATGATTGATACAGAGAACATGCTGAGATTCATTTTGCCCTGTTAGCGTGAGGAGCAGACTGCTAATGGATGTGGAGTTTGACAGTGCATCTGGGTTATGGCCATCTGTAAATGACAGAGAGCTTTTCTAAGTATATCCTCTATTACAGTGGGCCGGGAGGTAAGAAAGTCTCTAAGGTGAAGCATCTGCTTGTGTTCCAAAGGGTACTATCCTAACGCTGAAATCTTCTCCAGGCCATCACAAGATGTATGTGCACAGCTGCATCCTTTCTGCCACATGCAAGAGGATGGAGCGTACCACAGATGATGTATTTCTTGTGGGTCCTTCACGAGATGTTTTCTCCCCAAGGCCGTGATGTGTTTCTGTCAGTCTCTTTGGATCTTTTTTAGGCTGTTGGCATGAGCATCTATTGCCAAGAGGCTCAGCAAAATGGAGAAGGCACTTGTTACATAACTAATAACACTCACCCCTCTCCATTCCCCAACAGCCCATGTTAAATTACTGCATTTGGAAGCCCTTTCTTTAAGGTTAGTTTCATGCTTGCCTCTGAAATTTGCTTAGTTGCTTCTCTACCGAATAGGTACTTAAATAGCGACAAGGAAGCAGGAGAACTTATTACATAATGAGATTTCAGAAAAGGTATTTCATTTCTTTGTAGTGAATAGCCATGATGTATTAATTGTTGGCCTTAAAGAAGGCTGTGCTTTCTCTAAGGCTTTTGCTTCAAGTGTTCTGGATTGAAGTGATTCTCCCTTCTGGAACTGATTGACCTCAGCTCTGTTTCACAAAGTAAATTCCTTCCTTCAACAGAAGGCAAAAGCCTTTGAAAACCAGGCAACATGAACATGTGCATGTGTTGATCCAATCCGTGCCTGTGTTCAGATAATGTTATTCATACCTCATAAATTCTGTAGTTGTTACTGGGAAGTGGCTCTTGCACTAATGTAATCAATTAGACCAGAATTGGAAGAGTGTGTTATACTTCTAAAAGCTTTTGAGGTTTTCAGAACCACACGCTAGATGAGAAGCCAACAAGAAGGGCTGCAGTCACCTGCAGAATGCTGCATCCCCAATTACTGCACGCTTTGAACTAAGCTTCAGTTTTCTTCTCTTGGAGACTTTGCATTTCTTTTAATACAAATCCAAGGATTTGAAGGTGTTCAGTGGACAGTTGAGGCTCATATGAATTCTGCTTCCTCACTGGGAATCAAGCTTCATAGGCCTTTTTTGAGCAGCTTTACAGTTTGACTGGGTGGCAGCTTTGAGAAAAGAAAGGGATGTTTGTCCATTCTGATGATAACCTCACCTGTTTCATGGGGCATCATTCAAGGAGTTTAATATCCTAATTGCTGAGCTGCTCACAGTTCACTCCTTCTTCGTATTAAGGAACGTGATTTTCTTTGTGTTGGCATGGATCAGACCACAAAGTACATCCTGGAGTCTCTCTTGGATCTTCATACATCAGTAGTTTCACGTTTCATCATATTATCACACTGCTGCTTATGCGATCAGCCTCTTATGTGTATCTGCTTGTAGGCAGTTCTCTGAGTGCTCCTGTAATAAAAGGAAGGTTTGGGGGCATATCAAAAGGCAGTGGAATCCACATTGTGAAAGCAACATTTTCTTTTTCAATATACGGAACTTCAAGGTCTCTGACTCTGTCCATACATTCCCATTCAGAGTATGTTTGATCAGCCCATTAAATGGAATCCTTATGGGGGATTTGGTGCCAACAACACTGAAGCCTGTTAACTGAAACAAAAAACATTCTCTTTTAGGGAAATGAGAGGTCTGACTTTTGAAATGTAAGTGCCCTTGTCCATCTGTCTTTCTTCAAATAGCCTCCATTAAAGCTTTGAAATGTGTCGTGAGTGCTTTTCCATGAAGCAGAAGAAAACATTATGGGCTTGTGTTATGAATTTTGTTTTAGGTGAAGCTGCTTCTGGCTCCAACTATAATGGGTTGAAAATGCCATGGTCTGCTTGCTAGAAAGACACAGTTGCTGGCCTTCCCTTCAGCACCATCCCAGCAGCCTGCAAAAGAGATCTGAGCACAGAACCTGAGAATGGCTTGTGTTGGAAGGGATGCTCAGTATCATGTAGTTCCAATCCTACCTGCCGTGGATGGGGTTGCCACCCACCAGATCTTGCCACCCACCAGATCATGCCACTGTCTTATTTCTCACCATTTTGGATGCAGAAGCTTCCACCAAGTGTACCTGTTGGCAGTTAAGAGATCTTACTAAGGGGTCTAGCAACCCCTATAAGTTCATAAATGTTTATTACCTACTTTTACCCTGCACTACGAACTCAGTTGCTCTTTGTCTTACTTATGTGCGGATAAGGATCATAAGGACAGATAAGGATCTGCCACACTTAAGGAAACAAAGCGTGAAGGGGCTGCTGATCTGATCACAAACCAATCTGTCAGAGGTGGGAAACTGAAGCTTTTTACAAGCATCTGGTATTTCAAGTCTCATTTATCTCCATCTTGCATCATTTCCTCTAAGAATCTCCTTTAAATAATCGCAGTTAAATTTTCTCCAAGTTCTTCTACTTCACACAGTGTAATTCTCATTTTCAGGTGCCATTCTTAATCCATTCTCAGTAACAGAAATGTAATTTGCACTTTGTGTATTTCCACTGTGCCTTCAGCATTGATTCTGTGCTCGTCCTCCTGGATCTCTTTGGCCTAAGCTGGCTTTTAGCTTGCTGCCCAATGGGTGCAGGTGTCCTATTTGGGAGCCTTACCTTTTGAGGGATTTTTTTGCAGATCTCTTCTGGATTTCAGCAGGCTGGATAGGTAAATAAATGTCAGCCATCTTCTCCAACCCAAGTGAGTTTTAAACACCTATTTAACATTGAGAACCACCAGCTGAAGCACGTTGCCCTGGGTGGATGTGACACGGTGATTTAGCTCTTCCTGATGTCTCACCTATTTGTCAGGAGGGGAGGGGTGAAATGCTATGAAATCACAAGGGCAGCATGAAGCAGAGCCTGTTACTTTGTGCTTTGCATTAAACATGTCAAAACGAGTTACTTTTCAGAGAAACGAATAACAAATGGCTACTGAGAAAAAAGCCCTTAAGTATGGACTGCATTAAGACCTAGCGCTAGTCTACTGGAGTATTCTGTAAACTGAGTAGGCAGAAGGTGGAGGTACCTTTTCTTTGACTAGCAGTGATAGATGTAGGTTGGTTATCCCCAGGGGAAATGAAGAGGAGAATGCAAGTTTGCAGAAAGGGAGTTATAAAAGTCTCGAGCAGATGGGCAAAGGGTTCCATTAATCTTTTAATACCACATCTTTCATTAGGAGCGCAAAATCTCTTCCACACCTGCAGAAATCATACAATAAAAACTCGGAGCTTTAACAGACCCTGTTAAACCCTGTGTGTTGTTCAAATGTTTTCCTACCGCTGTGCTGAAAGACGGGTTTTATTTGAAGGCAAAACTTTTGGACCTTAATTGTAGACAGCAAAGTCTGGCTTATGTATTGTGAGGTACCAAACAAGCTGCACAATGTATCTGTATTTGCACGGAAATCATTTTTAAATACCTGATGTGCAACGGCTGAGGCTGAACCTTTGAATATTTGCGAAGGAGCAGATACAAACCCAGGTATAGCTATTTATATAGCAGAAATACAAAGGATGCTGACTGCTGTAGGATTGGTCAGACCCACCACTCTGACCTCTCCTGAGTTTCCATGTTGTCTAACTCTGCTTTCCTTGTCTCCTTTGCAGATCACCGTGGAGTAACAAGTATGATCCTCCCCTGGAAGACGGTGCCATGCCATCTGCTCGCCTGCGCAAGCTGGAGGTGGAAGCCAACAATGCCTTTGACCAGTATAGAGACTTGTATGTCAGTTCTACCATACACAGCCCTCTACTTTCTTTGTTTCCTACAGCAGGCGTGCATTACGTGTATTGGTCTGAAGTGCAGCACCTCTGAGGGTGGCATGACTGTGTATAGTGGAGGCAGAAGGGTAGGCAGCAGCTGATCTTCTGCTGGGGAACATATCGCCTATGATTTCATGTCAGGAAAACATGATCCACTTTGCCAGCTGATGCTAACGGCAGAAGCTGAAGTGCTTTCTTGGCTCTCTCATCTCTTGAATAGATTAATGGCATCTTTGTCCTGAAATGACTGTGTTCTCTTTGATCTTGACTAAGTTCAGTCCTAAAGCATCTGCATTTTCTGTTCCCTCAAGACAGTTCTCTCTCAAAATACCTACCTGTGCAGCAGAAACTTGTATGTCTTGTCAGATTGCACGTGTTAATTCTGAGATGTGGCAGTGCTGTGGGGAGTCAGTACTTCTGTAAAGACCATTCTCTGATAGTTGTATTTTAGGCCTTGTCTTGTTAAAGCGATGTAAAGGGAAGGAATGGGAGGTTTGCAGTTACTCTTCAGGTGCAGAAAGGACCCAGACCAGTAGGTTTTTTTGTTCATTAAGATGAAAATGAGTAGCTTTCTGGAACAGAGATTGAATCCCTCTGTGATCACTAACCATGAAGTCACAGCTGGATACAATAACTCCTCTAAAGAAGTTTCATTTCCAGAAAGGAAAGCTCAGTGTACAGCCTGCCCTCAGACTCGGTGAATCTGCCGATCCCTGCTCAGCATGGGGTACAATAGTAGCATTAATATATTGTATGGAAGTAAAAGGAAAGATTTGATCAAATTTCATCTTTCAGTCAGCCAGTCCAAATTTGGCAGGCAATACATTGTGAGAGGGATACAGGGGGGATTGCTCACAAAGACCTCATTCTTGTGGCACCAGCCAGAAATGACTGAGGCATTATGGCTTGCAGTACAGACTAGATAAGAGCATCAGTCAGCAGAGCACACTCTGATGCATGTTAGGATCTCAAAAAGGTGTCAGAAAAAGAGGAAAAGAGTGGCTTACGTTTTGCTGAGTGGTGTGAAAATTGTAGTATTTTTGGGAAGAATTTGCAAAGTTAGGGAAACTTAACCCAACCACTTGAAGGGCTCCTAGTGCTTGGAATTGGAAGTGATTTGTACTCCACATACAAGAGAGGTCTGGATAGAAACATGAGTTTGTTCTTATAGTTGGACTCTGCCGTTTCCTTAACAATTGGATTTGGTATTTTGACAGCAAAAGCTTAATTTTTACTTGGGGATCGAAGGGGGGAAAAAATGAGGTGGGGGTAACAAGTGCCAGCTTTTCACACTTCTGCTGCCAGCAGGTCAGGTTGGGAATGGCTGTAACAATTACTAGCATAACAGCTGCTATAATCACATGGGAGCCCAAAATGTGGGGAAGCTTGTAGTGGGAAGAAGATGGCAATTGCTCTGATGTCATTTCCATGAACTGCTGAAGCTGGAAATTAACCATATATCCCCACTGCAAAGGTCTGAGTGTTGTTGATTCGGGGTGTCACTAGCCTTCTGGTTTGGTTTTTAGACATTCATTCACATAGAACACCATTCTCCTCTGTGCTCAAATTTCATATAATGAACGTTTCTGCTAGGTGTTTCAAAGCACTTTGAAGCTTTGTTTCTTAGCCCTGCTGGGCTGACCCGCTGACTCTTGTACTTGCACTTCTCCAGGCAGAAAGACATTGCACTGTATGGGCTTGTTGATTGTAGGGCTGGAGGAGGAAGATTGTATGCAGAGGTGAGTTCAGGCTGCCAAAGCAATTTGTGTTAATTGCACCAGAAGAGCCTGAGCACAAGGAAACCAAGTTTAAAAACAACAACAAAAGCAAACCCAGCCAACAACCTGCAGCATACATGTTTGTCTGGCATTGGATGGCAGCCTGCAGGTGGGTGTGAGAAGGTTAGGATGAATAACCTTCGCTTGAGACAAAATACTGACCATAATAAAGGGAACAGAGCATTTCCTACCCTGGCCTAAATTAGTACGTTGGAAGTACTTGTTTCTGAGATGTTACTCTGCATGGTGCTCAGCTTTAGAATATATCCTAGAGCAGCCATTCCAGCAGGGAGCGGAAGAGGAGGATGTTTACTTTCCAAAGAAAAATAAGTACTGTAGAGAATATGTGCTGTTCCCACTCAGCTCTCAGCAAGCAGTCCAAGCTTCCTCTGGATTATCTCCCTTTTTACCTTCATGCACAGTAAGTGATAATATCTCACAGAGTTCATTTTGAACCTCTTCCAAAACCTCAGATAGTTTCAGCTTTTCCTCGTGTCGGTCCCATTTGGCCCACATAACCATTCCTTTCTAGTTTTCTGTTGTAATCAGGTGTGGTTAAGTATCCACCTACATCTAGTGAGTCATCAGCATGGATCTGCCATTTCCCAAGGGGTTGACACCTGCTAGCGTGGGTGGTTTGAGGAAAGCAGCCTGTTGTGCATTTGTTAACAATCGGCGTGAAATAATCCATTCGAATTTATTTGCTGGTGGTGTATGTTTGAGTTTTGCCCCCTAAAAGCTTATTGAGCAGCACATGGGGTGACTGCAGCCTGACAACAACTTTGGAGGAGTCTTGTAGAGCCCAACAGAATAGTTTCAAATCATTAAGGCTTGAGAAAAGCTTTCCTGGGGCGTGGAAGCCTCAATGCTGTTATTTCCTCTTAACATCACTAGGCTGCCCACCTTTTATTTCTGGAAGCATATTCGTGTCTCCTTGGGTTGAAGAGGTGTTATGCTCATATATATTTTGCACTCACAACAAGCACGTTTCTCAGTTTGACCAAAATGCATGTCACTTTCCTCCCCCCCCCAAAAACAACAACTTTAAGTTTGATCTCCTGCTGCCAGGTTTAACTCAGCCGCTGCCTGAAGCTAATGCCCTGGTATGTTTTTGTTCAGCGGGTTATTATTCCCAGATGGAAGCCTAATATCTCATACCATTCAGTTAGGGCTTTGGCTTTTCCACTTCCAGTATCGTGAAGATAATTTCTTCAAACACATGGTTGTAATTTATTGCCTTTTGCTTTGACGTGTGTGTGCGCGCAATTGATTGAAATCAAAGCATAATGAGGACCAGGGCGGCTGGGTGAATCTATTTGAGATTCTGCATTCTGTTGTTTTGGGTTGGAGATAATCAGTGCTTTAATTAAGTAATCTAATCGCTCTTTGTTGTCTGGAAGAAATCGTTTCTGAAGTGATTAAATAGACCTCCCTGGGGAAGGACGCTGCTGCAAACAGGGTGATTTTTGGCAACTCCAGACTAGTTTAGTAGGTGCACATACACTTAGAGAGCTGTTCTTACCTCTTCATTTCTTGAATTTCTTAGTGGTTTTGATTTTTAACAGCTGTACCAAAAAAAACCACCCCAACAACAAAATACCTTCTCATGTTGATCATTCAGCTTCTGTAAATGTTTTTATTGATTAAGACTCTGAGTTATTTCAGCCTTGAAGCCTTGAACTTCTGCTTCTGTCTTTGTTTAGATGTTGATCCATTTTCAATTTGTTATGTTAGGGCTCTGGATGAGGAATTTAATGGGAGTGGAAGGAGGTCTGGGAGAGGATTGACCTCTAAAATATGTCTTTTATTGTGCATAATCCTCTTGTTATTGAATTTTGGATTGGAATTGTGTCTGAAGTGGAGGTAAAAACAAGCTGGCACCTCACCTTATAACTTTCAGAGTGCTCCGTTTATTCTTATTGGTGTTTGATGTCACTGCACAGGCTGGTTTATTTCCTCTTTGGGGATCATAGAAGTAGAATCATAGGGAGAATAGGGATGTCTTATTGTGGATCAACTCTGGGGCTCTGTGCTGTCATCTCTACCACTGAGTGTCTTCAAGTGCTGGAGCTCTGGGTAGCTTTCCCCTTTTTAGGTGTTCTTATGTTTTTTGCCTGATCTGACTCCGAGATCCTCCAAGTGGATTTCATTCATTGGAGTTTGAAAATATTTTCAGAGTCACAGAATGGCCTGGGTTGAAAAGGACCACAATGATCATCTCATTCCAACCCCCTGCTATGTGCAGGGTCACCAACCAGCAGCCCAGGCTGCCCAGAGCCACATCCAGCCTGGCCTCAAATGCCTCCAGGGATGGGGCATTTTGCACTGCTGGCAAGGTTGGTAGCAATTACTTTATTTACCAAGTTGATCCAATTTGACTCATTTTGCACATGGAGAAGTGCTGATTCCACCACACTGATAGCAAAGGAGCAGATGGAGGAGGTGAAGCTTACGACTGGGTTCGGCACAATCCAGCTTCCAGCTCTCCAAGGGACCAGGCAGCTGCACACCCTCTCTGTAAGCCTTCTGTCTGTGTTTAGATGTAAACCTACTTCGCCTAAACTGAAAACCCATGGAAAGCTTTGAAGTGACTTTATTGCCATTAGCTCACTGTTCCTCATTAATGGTTACTAGCCCTTTGTGCTGGCTTTCTCTTGGGCTCAAGAGTCGCTGTGGTTTGCACAGCGAGGGCCATACAGATTGAATCCAGATGCATTTGTTATGCATCCTAGCACTAAGGAAACCTGACTTTCCATCTCACTGCTGGCTGGGCTTTTGCACAATAGGGTGTGACATCAGGATTATGTCATCTGTGAGATTCTTGCCTCTGGGTTATGCTGATAAGTACAAGATGAAGGCTCATAAGACAAACCTAAACTGCCAAGATGTTCACTGCTTTAATGTTTGTGTGCTTTTAAAATTAAAGCCATGTTATTTTCCCAAGGAAAATTGTGTTTAGATATAAGAGTAAACAGAAGAGCAGTGTTGGGATCCCTTCCTTAGCTCACCCATAACCAGCTCAAAACTCAAAGCAGCACCAAAGCTGGAGTTGTTATGCATTACAAAGGTTAAGGTGAACTTAGAAGAGGAAAGCATTAAGCACACTGTCATGCTGTGCAAACTAAATTAGTTGTTTTTCATCCAATTCCTTTTTTCTTTGGGTGCCTCATTTTGGAGCTTATCTGCACAGGCTGCATTCTTATCTTCTGAATCTGAGGTTTTCAGAGGAGGAGGAGGTTTTTCCCTTGAGTTCCCACGGTTCCCTATGATTACATAAAGTCTGAGCACAAGAGGGACAGCTTGTGTTAGGAAACCAGCACAGTCACAAATGTATGGAGTTCAAAGGATGGAACAAGCATTAGCCATCTTGCAGCATATCTGATAGATGCATATTTGAAGGAAGAAGCTGCATGTGATCTGTAGCCTGCTCAGGCTTTGGCACACTTAGTACATGACACACAAGACTTGTGTTGCTGTCTTCTCCCTTCCTACCCATCCAGGAATTGTAGCTGGCAGCCTCTGCAACGTGTCAGACTGTTGGCTGATGAAGCAGTGCAGAATGTGCTGCTCCAACGGATGGGCACGGGTGAGAGATTTATGAGCATTTAGTGCTTCCTGGCAGGTAATGAGCCAGTTCCCCCTTTGGACATGCTACAAAGTGACCCATTGTCTTGATTATTAGGTGGAGCTGTTTCCAGGTGACTTCTCAAAAGGGATTTGGTCTGTAGTTTCCATCTTCTAAGAGCAGTTGGATGGTAAGGAAGGTGTGAGCAATGCAGGTTTTTGTTTTTTTATATAATGAAAGGCACTAGAAAGCACGAAATCCAAGGTCCTGGGGGATGTTTAGCCTTCAGGATCCCATTGTCTGGGAACTGTTTGCAGAGTTCTTGCACTTCACAACTCTGCTTCACAGTTTGAGTCATCCCACCACGGTCCAGATGTGTGCTTTTAAGTACAACTGGCATTGAAGTTACACATACCTAACAAGATTGGTATGTTTGCTCCAGGGACTTTTGCACCTGTGTATGCTGGAAAGAATTTCTGTAAAATACCTGTGCAGAGTCCACGGGCATAATTTGGGCTGCGTTCATAAACTGCGGGGGGAAAAAAACAGCTGGTGTGAATACACAAACATTTTACCTTCCGCACTGTAAGTATTTAGGTAACATTCTTTATGTGTTACATGGTTGAACCCCTGGGACCAAGGAGGGAGAGGTGAATTCTCAATCACTTGTATGCAGGCCAGCAGGAAAGGTGTTAGTTCTGGTACCAGCCTGGTCTTTTAATAGAGAATAGGCTCTTGAGCATCATTACTAGAAAGCTGGAGTAGGGATGCAGGCAGTGAAATTATTTAGTGACAGCTGCTGTCCTAAAGACTTTTCCCCCCCTGACTTGAGCTACATGGCTGCAGGTGATTGGAACAGACACCTCAGCAGTGTTTTGGATTTGGCAGGGAGAGAACTGCTGAAATTGCCCACTTCCTTCATGTTTCTCTTGCTGTTTGTGTTTGAAACAATAGGGTGCAGGCACAGAGGAAGGACTGGGGGGAAGTTGTACCAAGTCACATGGCAGTAGTGTCATGTGTTTTAATAGGAGCTGAGGTTTCTCCTTCCTCACCTCATCATGTTTTTGGGTTGCTATTAGACACTTGCTTCTCTGGTTGTGACCCAGTCATTGTCACTGCAGTAAAAAACAACTTGTAGGTGAACACTCAATACATCCCCCCCTTTTTTTAAGGTAGGTTTCTAAGTCTGAATAAGGACATTTCCCTTTCCATGCTGAACTTGTGCAGTTGGAAGAAGTATCCATGCAACCTTGAGAAAATATATTACTTCTTTGCAAGAGCCAGCTTGAAGCGCTGCACCTCTTTTGAAGGTTTGCGTGGCCCATCTGAGATCCCACTATTGGTACTTTGGCATCAGGGTTTTGTTGCTGTGAACAGTCCTAAGCCAGCTACAAAAACCCACCCACTGCCTTTGGCACTCAGTTCCCTACTGGAAGACTCACAAGTGTTTTTATGGATGAATGATTTGGTTCTGGAGTGTAACTGAGAGTCAAGGCTTCTTTTTATTGCCGTGTGATGGAAATTCATTTTCTCAACATTCATTTATAAGGCTTCTGGGAAGCAGAATGCTATCGGGAAGGTTATGGTGTCTTTCCTGATGTGTTCCTTAGTGGTAACGTTATGAATCTGTCCTATACCAAGGAATCAGTCAGGTCCCTCTTGAAGTCACCGCTTTGTTCTGGCCACAGCTTCTGTCTGATGGATACAGCTCAGGTTCCTTAAACAAATTTCCATCCTGCATCTCCACCCTCTGGAACTTCAAACACTTCATAAAGCTTTGGATCACTCTTAGCTTAAATACTTTCCTTTCTTCTTGCGTTCGTAAAGTAGGTCAGCCCTAAGTGTGACATTTTTTGTGCAAAACAGCTTTTTCCAGGAGCTCTGTGGTTGATGAGCAGCGGATATAGAGCTGAAGTGTTTGATCACGGCTTTAGAGCTAGAATTGGTTTTGAGTGAAATGCTAGACTGAATTTTGCAGAGGAAATAAAGCGAGGGGTTATGTTGGGCTTATGGCTTTCAGTCACCTTCTTGGGCAGCCACATAAAAGGTGGTTATACTGGAGGTGAATGAGCACTGGCTGTCCTCAGAGCAGGTGGTAGCATTAGCATGGTGACCTCTTGCTGAGCAATAGAGGGCTGTGAGTGATGGCATAAATATCTATATAATATCTATATTTTATCTATAAAACAAAATTTCTGTTGTTCCCTTAATTTTGCTGTAGGGAAAGGTAGGATCTGGCCCAAAGAGATGGAAGCTTTTAGTAAATATATATATGTATATTTCAATCATAGTTGAAGGGGTTTCTTGGAGATAACCCAACCTTCTTGCAGCAAATGTAGCTTTAAATCCCCACCAATCTACCTGTCATCCCATTTTCTATTATGCAGCAGCCAATTAACCTGTCTTACTTCTTAATTTCAAGGTTTCAAGGGACGTTCCCCCCTCCAAACATGACTTTCTTGGCTTTAAATAGTCTTCAGAAATCTCCCTTCAGTGCATTTGCAGCATGAGGACTCTAAAAAATGTCTTCTTTTCTGTAGCTTTTCTCCCCATGAAGGAGGAATGAGTGGAATGGTTGTGGACTGATGAGACACAGAGAAAGCTTTGGGTCATATTCATCCCAGCGTGCCTTGGATTCATGATGGTTCAATCACCCAGTGCCCATATACTGTGTCAAAGCGACTTCAATGAAGTAGCACATTAGTATTTAAAACAATATTAATGCTATATTTGATTCATTAAATATACAAAGGCAAGTTAAAGCATTTCCATGTGTGCGCTGTTAGTTCTGGCGGGGGGTTCTTCAGATGATTTTATGTGGTTTCAGACAACATTTTAGCACATTCTTAAAATACCCACAAAAGCCTTTATGTAAAATCTCATAAAGGTGAACCACATAAAAATCATTTCTTCTTTTTTTTTTCCTGTTTCATGTCATTAGGATCAAAGTACAGTAGGTAAGAATGAATTTCCCAAAGCCTTGTTTTGGTCTCTCTCTTAATTAATGTTTCATGCTCGTAGCAAGCTCATAAAGTGGGTAATAGGGAAACTCTGTATACATGGTAATGTTCTCAGAGGCTTCCAGTTCATTTTGAGTTAATTCACTTATTCCTTATATTAATATTTTAAGCAAACTTGCTGTGGAAGTGGGCAGTGCTTTGGGCTCCCTGGCCTTTGGTTCAAGCCCTTCTGTCAAAGGAAGCATCAGAACTTAACATCAGAACCAGAACTTAGTTTGCTGAGGTCCTGAAATTCCTGTTAACTGCATTAACCAAAATCCACTTGTGAATTCCCCTGGGGACATAAAAAGGGTGTTTGTTGGTTTGTTAGGTTCAAATTGCCTGCTGGAAGTCTGGCTTCAGCACGCCTGCAGAGCACAGGGCTTTCCTTTAAAGGCAGTGCCTTAACAAATGTCACGGGACAGTGCTGTGTGTGGTTGTTTCTTCAATTATACAGTTACGCATGCACACAGTTGAAAAGAATCAGGGCTGTTTTGGTGACTCGGCCTTCCAACAGCATGCTGGACCGGTCTGTAGACGCAGATCAAGTGTTCAAAGCAACATAGGTTATTTGCAATACATTCCTGATGTTTTTTTGCCCAGCTTGTGGAAGATGATGGGTTGGTTTTCCTGAACCTGCAGCACTTTGATATGCCAAGCCCAAAATGCACAGTGAAATCACATCTGAAGTGCCATTAACAACTGCCAGGCTCGTGTTTAGAAAGGAGGGGAGCACGAAGGTGGGAGGCTCCAACACGTTTTTCATGTTGGCGATGCTTCCCTTTCTTGATGGAGAGGAGAAACTTGCAGCCACTTGAAGATCTTTGTGATCATGTTGCTTGTATAGCAAGAAGCAGGAATACAGAGCACCAGTGCTAGAAAGCAGCTGAGTTCTGCACGTGTCATTGCTTTGTTAGTTTTCTTAGTATACACCTTGTGCTACCAGAAACGTGAGGTTGAGGTGGTTTAGCTTGTTGTCTGTTGTATGCTGTATCTGAAGCTGGAGTATGATGTGAACCTAGACAGCATCCCTTTGTTCATGAGGACTTTGGTTTCAGTTCAGCTGCGTTTGCAGTCAGTAAGTCAGCATCACCCAAACTCTTAAGATAGCAGCATAAAGCTGCTACTTGCTCCCTTTCGTCTTAATTAGCAGACTGTGATATAAGGAACTTCCAGACTTGCTCAATGGAGAAAGAAAAAGAGGAAAAGGATTCAAAAACTGTAAAAAATAAAGCCTTACTCAGCCTGCTTTGTAGCCTGTGCTTTCACCAGCTGTTATAGTTAATTGGAATCAGAGGGACTGTTTGCTAAAGTACTGTAGAAATGTGCAGCTTGCTCTGTTTCTCACTAGACTTTTATTTTCCTTTAGAGAAATACACGGTCTTGTTGCAATTAAAATCTGTGTATCATAAAATTATGTCAACTGCTTTGTTTCTAGGTATCTAACCATTGAGACTGGGCCGTCTTACAATCAAAAGATCTTTGTTAAGATGTAGAGGTTCTGCTTATATAAGATGATTATCTGACTCCAGCTTGGATCCTGCTTTCTGTTAACACGCCTATTGGATTGCATCCTGCAGGTATTTCGAAGGTGGAGTCTCCTCTGTCTACCTCTGGGATCTGGATCATGGTTTTGCCGGTGTGATCCTCATTAAGAAAGCTGGAGATGGATCAAAGAAGATTAAGGGATGCTGGGATTCCATCCACGTGGTGGAGGTTCAGGTACAGCCTCTGGGGCAGCTGATATTCCTAAGTGAAAACAAAACCCAGTTAATTCCAGACAATTAACGAGCACAGGTGTTCCACTGAACAATGCAATATTGTGTTCGGGGCTGTAAACTTCTTTCCCCTGTTAATTTTGAAAATTCCCCGAAGCAATTTGGATAGAGATAAGTCAGGCCTGTAATCAAAAAGAATCCCAGAAGAATTGAAGGTATGTTGCTTTCTGTACTTGCGATCCTGAGATGATTTTTTTTCCCCCCTCTTAAGAAACATAAAGGTTTACAGATAAATATCACTAATTAGGTAATAAAAACGAGGTAACGGGAGGTTAAATTGCTCCAGCAAGATTTTGCTTTTGGAGAACTGGGAAAATAGGCAAACTTGTGCTTGTTTTTAATAGGCAGGCTGTGCCCTGTAACTGCAGTTACATGCATCTGTCCTTTTACTCGTGGAGCCTCTGTGCTCAGCCACCTTGTGTAGTTTCTGGAGGGTTTGTAACCTTTTGTGTTTTTCCTTTTTCCTCCCTTTTGCAGGAGAAATCCAGCGGCCGTACTGCTCATTACAAGCTGACCTCCACAGTGATGCTGTGGCTGCAGACTAATAAAACTGGTTCTGGTACCATGAACCTTGGCGGGAGCCTTACCAGACAGGTACGCCTGCATACTGCGCCGGTGCACATTGCAGACCCTGCATGCCTTTCCTTATTTATATACCCGGTAGCCTCAGTCAGGAACAGAAAGCTTATTCTGTGAGGTGTTGGATCAACGTCTGTTCTCATGCTGCTTGTGCACTCTACTGAAGAATATAAGGCACAAGTGTGTGGTTACCAGGAAGCCCCTTGAATTTGGCTTGATGGCACTGTAACTTTCAATTAGAAATACAAAGCATTCAGCGGGAGCTTAGATGTTCATTTAAGTCTTTAATTTGTGGTCACTGCAGCCAGCCCTATATTGTGCTTAGACCTTCAGTTCTGTTCTGAAAGGCTTTCAGTATTTGCCTGTATCCTTCTTTAGTGTTTTAGTCCTGCAGTACCAGGACAGTGATAAAAAATGACATGTCTTCTAAGCATTTGCTTTTTATTCCAGCTCAAATTGCTTTGGCTTCCCCTTGAGAAAGCCATTTCTCAGAGGGAGGGTGCCAGAATGGTGACTGTTAGGCTGCACTGCTGTCAAAGGCTCTGGCAGAGCTGAGTGCATTGCCTGAAGGTGCCTCTGCCCCAGCCACCTGCCAGAGGTTGCTGTCTCTGTACTGCATGAATTGGGGTTGTTTAAGATCTGGGTTGTGGAAGTCAGTGACACGAAAAGAGTAATAAACTCAGGGGGACAGGAGGCATATTGTGTGGTCATGAGTGACTAGAGAGATTGGCAGTTGCTAAAACTCCTTTATGAGACTTCCCAGGGCAGCCTGTTGCTTTCGATACAAAGGACAATGCAGACTCTGTTAAGCAGCCTGTGGTTTTGTACAGGTTTGAGTCAGGCAAGGGAACAAAGGGTCTACGATCATCGGAAGGAACTGAATTGTGTTACTCTTGCAGACATGGAAGCTTGCCCTAGACCTGGGTGATTTTTCTTTCCACCTTGTTGACTTACAGAAGAAACTGATAGGAAAAATAACAGGAAAGGGAAAAAGAAGCATCTGGAGATGGTTTTTGAGCATTGTGTACTCTTTTAGAATGTTTGCAGTAATTACACTCGAGTTATGGTGACCCGGACAAATATTTAATCACAGGCCTTCCTAATGCTTTAAATCATAGCTGTGAAGTGGACGCCAAGGGCTTGACTCTGGCCATGGACTTATGGTGTGTGAGAGCTATGCCAAGGAAAACAAGAGTCTGTTGAGGATGGGTGTCCTCAGTACACCTTGGCCTGAACTCCTAGGCCTTGTTTAGTTTGACTTTCACTCTCTCAGCTTTAGCGAGGAGATTCATGCTTCTGTCATCATTTGAACAGCAGATCATTTAATTCATATGTGATGCATTAAAGCAGGGGCCTGCTTCCAATGTAAGTAACCATAAAGGAGCCACTGGGGTAATGATGCACTGCTCCTGCACAAACAATGGAAACTTGAGTTTTAGCATTTAGCTTTGGGCTTGGAGAGCTCTGCTTTGCAGATGCCACCATACGCTTAATGGGACAGCAGTTCTATTTTTGCTTCCTGGTGGGCTTTTCATACAGTCTACAGTGAGCTCATACACTGACAGTAGGTTGTAGTTATCATGTGAATGACACGTCGCTGTCTGACAGCATCAGTAAGCTGTTCTAACCGTCATTACAAAGTGCCTTTATCTAGAGTAGATTGTTCATGTTTTTGGTCAACTCAACATTGAAGCTACTTGACCACCTTTGATCCTAAAATGCGAACAGCAGATGTCCTTGTGTTTCAGTGCAGGCTTTTGAAGTGTTCACAAGTTTCGTAATATCCTGGCTTAAATGCTGATGGCAGGGAGAACCTTTCAGTGCTTGGAAAGGGAAGTCTGTTGAGAGCCATTACTTTGAAACCAGTTTCACCTCCGAGCTGCAAATCGGGTATTTTTCGAGTGATGACTGGAATGATTAAGTTGGTGGCCAGCAGCAGGCGCAAAGGAACAGCTCATGTAATGCCTCCTAATTCACCACCTCTGGCAGCTTCCAAGAGCTGGGCATGGCTCGCATTGAAATGCTGTGGGGAGCATTTGTAGCTTCAAATGGAAACACTTGCTCAGTAATTCCCCGTCCTGATGTTTGCAGATGACACAGGGTGCAAGCAGTCAGGCAGTCCTGTTTGTTCTATGAGCGGACAGCACGGTACTGTGGAAGGATATGAAAGTAAGAGCCTAAAATCCTCCTGTTTAGGCTCTTCTTGAATGTTGCAGAGATTTCTTAAGACTAAAACCTTTTTTTCCTCTGCCTTGTCCCCAGATGCTGTGTATCTCAGTATTATACGTGACCTGGGGCCGTGGCAAGTTCTGTTCTGGGTAGTTATTACTCAGAAGTCATTTCCCTGTCCTGTGTCTCCTTTAGTTTTGTCTCTTTGTTTGGAATGGGAGACTACAGCATTTTATGTTTGTAAGTAGACAGAATAAGGAGGGAGAGATGTGAGACACTGAGGAGCTTGTCCTGGTTTGGGAGGCTGAAGCTCTTTGTGTAGCTTCACTTAGCCTGATGGTTTTCTAAATGAGAACTTCAGGCTTTCGCTTTGTACATTCAATATCCATTGCTACTGTCTTGCCCCAGAAGGCAAGAAAAGTCAGATAGAGGCCTGTTCCTGCAACTAGAGTGCTCTCCAGGCAGCTTGTGTTCTGGGGACAAGCCTGGATGCTGTTCAAGAGAGCGCAGAGCTGCTGCACCACAGCCAGGATGGAGGAAGCAGCTCCCAGCTCACATCTGACACTGGCAGGCTTCAATAAATACAGGGAGCGAGGCTGGAATTTGGAAAGGAACTCGGCATGTTCTGTGCTGTCTGCGTCAATGAGGGGCCACAGATTGAAGTGCTGTACGTCTGAGAGGAGAGGAAAGGACAGGACACACTGCCTTCAATTTGCAACAAGGAGTGGTGCTTACAGGGGAATGAAAAATGCCAGCAGCTTTTTGGTTACCATGCACATACTCCAATGGCAGCAGGTAGCTCCCACCCCATCCTGATTCGAGCCAGATGCTTGGCACATGATTCTCTGTCTGACAGACATTAAGGTCCCATCCTCAGTGTGTGCTGCAATTACTTGTGCTGTCCACCATGGTACCGTGCTGCTTTGACCAAGCTTTGTGCTTGCATCAGGCTGCGCTTTAATTTCACTCAGAGCAATTCTATGGTCCTGTTTCATTTTATGCAAAGTAGAAAGAAACCTTCCAGCTTTCTGGCAAACAATCAAATGTGCACTTTGTTGGACAGCTTTCTGGAGCCCCCCTCCTTAAAAGCAAGGCCAACAGGTGCCTTGCTGAGCTCCTGCTGTGCACAAAGAACCCGTCTGTGTTTCCTAAGCCTGGGTGAGCATTGTGAGGAAGTGCCAGTTCACTGAGGAAGACGTTGTCTCCAAACCTGGAGTTTATTTACATCTGGAGGTATGGGAAGGGGAGGATATAAAGTTGTAGAGGAAGCGAAGCCTGGGATTTCAGATTAAAGCAGCGCAGATGTGTGTTGATTTTTGTGCTTGAAATACTCTGTAGCAAAGGTGGAACGTTTTGCAGAGCTGGATGAAGGCTGGTCTGCTGCAATCTGAGCTTTTCCTGCGCACAGGAAGATGTGCTCTGTGATATATTACCGCTCAATAAAGCACCAACAGAGACATTCTGCCATTTATCATAATAGGTAAATCCTCTGGGGCTAGTGCTCTGCAATTAGGCAAGTCATATATTTTCATCAAGCTGAGCTTTCATGTAAAGGCCTATCCCACTGACTTCCAGATGTTGAGGCAGAATGGGGTGTTCAGGAGTGTATTTCCAACAGAGGGATCTGTAAGCTGTAGCTGTCAGTCTCCTTATGCCATTGTCCCAACTCTTGGAGGAATTTTGGGGTGCAGAGAATAGCAGAGATGTACCGAGAAGTAATTGTACAGGAAAAGGAAACTTTCTGCTTCACCTGGCATGAAGGTTTTACTGATTTAGGATGAGAGAGTGTAAAAGAGATGAGCAAATATGGGCTGATAGCATGGAGAGCTGGTGTAATAGGACTGGTTTTGCTCATGTTTTGGAAGGTACAGTTTGGTAAAGGGTAGAGGATGTTGTTTGGTTAACACTGATGGGAATAAATGTGCTTGAAGGCCGTGAAAGGATGAGGTTAGCTCTTGGCTGATTTCTACATGACCACAAGCTATGTGGAGCTCACAGCCTTCGTTTATCTGGTTAGGGTTTGAAATAAGTGTTTGAGAAAAGGGCCAATTTTTGCCTCATTGATATCCAAATAACTCCGCATATTTTCCACCTGGAGACCTCAGCCTGCTCACTGCCTGTGGCTTGGGAGCCTTCAGCTCAAGCTGGTCTGTTTGTGTTTCATTAAGGAGATTTTCACGTCGCTCCATGGCCAGAGCAGCTGTGGCTGTTTGTCGTCAGCTCTTCAGAGCGATGTGGATGAGTTTCCCTCTTATCTTTCTCGTATTCTTAGATGCTTTCATGATGAACCAGTGTTTATCCAACTTAGGTTTCTCATTCAGCGCTAACTCTTCCTCCAAATAACATTTACAGAAAACCCAAACAGCCGCTGTGTTCCATGCAGGAAACAACCCAAGTGATCAGCCAGCCATCGAGAGCTTAATATGCCCAGAAGAGCCGGTTTCCTTTTGAGTCAGACCTGCAGCAGATGGCTGGGGAAACGAGGCAAGGAAGCCAGGCAGCATCTCCCTCAAATGGGAGAGACCAGGCCATGGAGATGGGACTTGGCTCCTTGTGGAGCATTAGGGCTTTTGGCTGAGCTCAGTGGCAGATGGGGAGGGATAGTGGGAAGACGAGCTGCTTGTTAACATCAACTTAGAGAATGGAATTTCCCCTCTGAGCAAATTAACCCCTTTATTTAAGTAGCTGTAGGCTTTTTGCCTGGGTCCGTGCAGTGACAACCAATGGAAGGAACCTTTAAAAATCCCAACAACTCTGCTGTTTGTATAACACGGCTGCTTACTGACTCTGAACTCCATTAAAACAGCCTCTCGTAACATCTGGGCTTCTACAGCACATAAAAAATGTTTTCCTTCTGGCAGCAGATTTTATGGAGACGTAATAATACGCGTTGAAAAGAATTCTATTTTCAGTTGCTGTTTCTTACCAATGAAGCTGGCGTGTCCAGGTGTGGAGGAGACACAGTGGGGAGCTTGTCAAAGTCAATGACCCACTGCCAGCTGCCCCGCAGCCCCAGATCTGCTCCATTTACTGATAGATCCCGAACTCACCGTAACTTGTATGCGTGTGTGTTTTCATAGTTCACATTTATATTCTCCTTCTCTTGGATCCGTTCTTCAGGCAATGTGTCTCCATTACATGTAAACAATCTGACTGTAATCTAAAGGAAGAATTTAAACGTTCTTACTTTTTTTCTCCCCCCCTTCTGGGTTATCTTTTGCCTTCAGGGTTCCAACTAAATTACATGCTTCCCTAAGCCTGTTAGAGACTTGGCTTATTAGAAGAAACCTGTAGCTGGCCCAGATATTTAAACTCTACCCTGAGGGAGGGATATGAACAGATGGATAAGAGAATTCAGTGGGATTAGTGAAACCCTTTGAAGGCTGTTCTTCCCAGTACATTTTTTCTCCCAGTTTTTGGTTGTTTTTCTTTTCCATGCCATCTCAGCACATCTTGTGTCATCTGAGGTTCCTGGGTCTGATTGCTCAACAGCTTGTCTGCTCTTAGCCAGGATTCTCATCTTGGGAACAGGGGAAGATTGTCTTTTCCCTTAGCAACTGAAGCTTGCAGATCATGGACAGCCAGCCACAGCCCCTGGGTGAACATTGTGTTGGATAAAGGCAGATTAAACATAGAAAACATGGCATTCTGCAGTGCCAGCTTCCAGTTTTCAGTCTTTGTAATGGAAAATCTCACCTGGGTTGGTGCTTGTCTCCTGTTCAAGCAGTACTAAGAGTGTGGTATTGTGATGTTACTTAACCTTGGGCCAACTCTGATTCACTTCTGCTTCTTTCCCCTCCATACTTAACAATCAGCACTTATTCCCCCAGTGGGCAAACATCTGCTAAGTTGGTTTGGTTTTGGTAATACCTAAGACTTCATTTGCCAGGAAATCCTGCAGATAGAGACTGTGCCCCACGTGTGGTTGGAAATAGAGATGAAGATGAGAAGAAACAGTTGTTTTTGCAGAGATAGTTCCCAGCAGTTAGACTGACAGCACCGTCCTTGTGTGCATCTCATCAGCAGCCTTGTTTTTGCATCCACCTGCTGTGCTCCTTTGCTGCTTGCCCTGCTCCATGTGCAGCTCCTGCAGCCCCTTAGTAGGCAGGGAATGGCAGTTTTGTTGTGCCTGTCTACACCAGGAGCCTACTGCAGGGTTTTGCTTTGATTCATGGCTTTCATTACACCACGTTTCTGTTATCAACATGTGAGTCTTGGTGTAGCTCAGGGAATTTCTCAGTATTTTACATCTCTGCACACTGAAATAATAGAGTTATCCAGGATTTTGAGATCTATTTCTTTTACTCCTTATTTTGAGAAGTAAAGCTGTCGTGCATGTGTCATCAGATTCCCATATCACTGATGGATCTGTGTCTTTTCTTAACAGATGGAGAAAGATGAGACTGTGAGCGACTCTTCTCCACACATAGCCAATATTGGACGCTTGGTAGAGGTAAGGCTGTGCAGCCACTGTAGGTTGAGATTGCTGTAGGTTCTCACCCATGCTGAAGAACCTTGGGTTCTGCTTGCTTCACAAGCAAGTTATTGGTTTATACTGTAGCACACCTAGTGGTTTCAATGGTGCTCAGTGTCTGGTGGCTCAGATCTCCTGGCACATCCTCCAACCCTCTGTAGATGCAAAAGGACCATCTGCATGTGGTCAGTAGAGCAGTAATCTTCCTATGAAAGAAACTGTTCTGAGAACCAGCAAACAACAACCTGCCCCCCTGATTGTTTTTACAGTCATTTTTAGGGCAGAATTATTTGAAGGCAGGGTGTGTTATTCAGAACTCAGAAATGCAATTGAGTGCTTATTAAGTCGACTGGAATTATTGGTTCTGATTATGGTTTTATGGCACCTGTAGGTCTCATGTGCTCAGCATGGTGACACTGAAGACTTGGGGTTGGGTGACTGTTCAGTGCTTGGAAATTACCATGTAAAATAGAGGTGAAATGCACTTTTTTTGCTGCTGTATGCAGGAAAGAAACAAAGATGGGTGGGCAGAAACTGCCCTCTTGTGGCCCAGAACAGCCATCTCATGGAGTAACATTCGGGATTGGGCAATAACAGAGCTAAGCCTTTTAAACTTGGATAAGACCAGAGAGATGAGGGCCATAATGTTGAACGTTGAGGTGAATATGTAAGCTACACAAAGGAGTGTAAGTGCCACAGTCCTGAAAGCAGCTGAACGGCCTAAAGACTGATTTCATACTTTTCTTTTCTAGGACATGGAAAACAAAATCAGAAGTACACTGAATGAGATTTATTTTGGAAAAACAAAGGACATTGTGAATGGGCTGAGGTAAGGAGCCCTCCAGCTGAACATCTGTCCCCCTCATTGTGCCTGTGGCTCTATTTCCCCAGCAGTCATCTGCTTTCATTTGCTGGCACTGCCCTTTCCTACACAAAGCCTTTCCACGTTTAATGACTCACCTCACTGTGCTGATTTGTTGTGTGGAGTTTGGGGAACGTTTCTACTTTGTAACTGCAGGGTTTAAATCCTTTATTCCCTCACCAGGAAGAAACCAGCTCAATTAGCAGCTTGTTGAACCACTGTTAATTGGGAGCCTTATTCTGCACAGTTCTGAAAGTAGCCCTGAAATTCTGACTTCTCTTTGCAGCTTTCTTAAAGACAGACAGTCCCAGAATTAAGTAATGACAGTAAATGGCTTGTGATATTTAGGCTTTGTTTTAAATTCTGGCTTTCTCTCAATACCTCTGATCAAAATATAACATACAAATGAAGTGAATGAGCCCTCTGTGCCTTTCTGCAGGGAAACTATCTGCTTTTCAGCCCCTTCTCATGTCATTTTGTATAGCAATCCCAAGCTGGTGGTTCTCGTGCTTGTAGAGAGGAAAGTGTAGAAATGTGATGCCAAATCTTTTCCTTTTAAGCTGCACATAGAGCTCCTATGCACAGTGGGTAATATCCAAGTGGTGCACAGATGTGTGCTGCTCTTCCCTCCTGTTCTGAAATACAGGGTGGGGAAATCAATATCCTCTTCTTCAGATGATGGAATAATGGAGCTGACTGAGTATCTGAATATCTGTGCATGGCCAGAAGGAGTCGACAGCATCATGACAAAGCAGCTTTTCTGGTTTTGTTTTTACCTTTTATTTTCCAAATCCCAGCTTTCCAAGCGAGATTTCCATTTGCTGCGTGCAGAGCTTTAACCAGGAATCGTATCTTAGCACGAAGAATATCCTGCAGACTTTGTTCCTTGTGAACGTGGCCTTCACATTTTACAGCCAAACGTTTCCTGTGTCTCCCCGTGGGCTCGTGTGGCACTTTGTGCAGTGCTGAGATGATCTGCTCACAACACGCAGAGCATCCAGCTGTGCTTTTCCCTCTTGCCTTTCTCCTGTTTCTTCCCACTTAGGATTTGACAGTTTTCCTCCCTCAGTTTTGCTTCCAGTGGGTTCCAGAATACCGGCTCTGTGTTACCGATTTCTTCTGACTGTTCTTTTCCCTGTTTACCCCCCTCGTTTCTAAACTGCTCTCTGTAGATCTATTGATGCTATCCCCGACAACCAAAAGTATAAGCAGTTGCAGAGGGAACTATCTCAAGTGTTGACCCAGCGCCAGATCTACATCCAGCCTGATAACTAAACCAATCCAGGTACCCTGCCAGGTGTGACAACCAGCACTAAACCAGGACTCACCCAGCCGAGACCTCTGCATGATAACTGAGGGCAGAACTAACCCCTAACTCCCGCAGACTGACCAGCAACATCTGACCCATCTTTCACCCAGGGGTTGTTCTTTAATACAGCCAACTAAACGTGTGTGGTTTGACTTGAGACCTGAAATGTCACGCTCTGAAATGGGGCAGCATTTACCACTTTGCACTGTAGCTCGGGAGCAAGAAAGGAGCACATGGTCATTTACCTAGAGAGCTGTTAGCTTGGACTTACTGCCTCCATGAGCCCTGGGACTCTGTCCTTTGTGCACCTTGAGTTATTACAGCTGTGGTACATTGCTCCAATGGAGAGATTCCTTGTAATCTTCAAGTCCTCCTTGCAGAAAGGAATAACATTTGGAATGTCTGGGCAAGATGTCTGTGCTACTTTTGAGTCAGTTTCCCCTACATGCACATCTAGTGCTTGGTGTATCTTCAGCTTGAAAATCCAGACCTACTCAGGCTCTGCTGAGTGCCCTGCATGGCCTCCAATGGGATTTGTTCATATGCTCTCATTTGCTCTGGAGCTCTGAATGTCCAGTGACTAACCCTGAGCCAATTTAACCTTCCACTCCAGTTGGTAATGAGTTACAGATGTTGTCTGTATTCAGCTGACGAAGGGGAAAATGCACTGTTTGTTGATAATGGAACCGAGAACCACTTCTTTAACCTGTGACAAATGCAAATAGAAAATGTATATATTTTCATTAAGGCGGTGAAAGTCTCCAGAGACCAGAGAATGGAAATAACTGTTAGAAAAATAACTGAGACACAGAGCAGCCTTGTTTACAGATGGCATCCAGGCAAAGTGAGGTAGCTTGGAGCACAGAGGAGGGTGTGAAATATGGCTTTTGGGGGGGAGAAACCCTACCAAGCTGCTGCTGTGTTTGTAGGGTCATTCCATTGATGGTCATGTTTAAGTTTGTTCTCTTGAAGCTGGAAGTTTTTACCATCAGAAAGTGAGGTTTCTCTGTGGTTATAGTGAGCCCAGATGGCTGGGAGGCTGTTTGTAACCAAACTGGTAGCAAAAAGGAAGCCCTGCAGTAAACTGTAGGCAAGGTTTAAGCTGGAAAAGCAAATCCAAGGACAAACTCTGGGTGCTTTTCCCATTATTGAATGTGCTGGAGAGAGGATTTGACGTGGCTGCTCCATCCTGGGTGAACAGTCTGCAGGAAGGCTCAGGAGCTCTCAGAGCTGGGATTTCACCTCTTGGTTGGGCAGAGCCTGGACTTCTCCACCTTCCTATCGTGGTCCTTTGGAGAGTGAGAGCACTAACACCTTTTGCTGGTGGTGTACTGGGGGTTTTATTCCAACCTGTAACATTAAACAGTGGGATTCCCCCTCCAGCAGCTGGAGGTGGGTTGCAACTGCTGGGAGCGTCTCTTGGTGCAGCCCTTGCTCTAGGCTTAACTCCTCTCTGACATATGCACTGAAGTGTTCACTTTGCCTTCTGTTTTTTTCCTGTATTAAACAGGCGAGCTGAGTTTTGTTTTCTCTAAGCCTGGGTTGAGGTGCTTCTGCTATTGCTCCCATGGTGTGCGAACCAACCGAAGAGCATTGATTCTGACTTGCTGTCTCCTTCTTCCCCACAGGTCTGTGCAGACTTTTGCAGACAAATCAAAACAAGAAGCTCTTAAAAACGACCTGGTGGAGGCTTTGAAGAGAAAGCAGCAAAGTTAAAGTACTCTTCATGCTAACAAGACATGCCATGCACTCGTTAGATTCCTTTCTTAGAAAACTCCATCCCCCTCCCCGACCTTTTCTGTTACGTCACGTCACGATTTGCATTCAATACTATTCATGCAACGCCATCTTCTCCCCATGAATAAAGCTGTACAAACTTTTTCAGTCTCTGAGGCCTACTTTGCACCACGTTTTACTATTGAGACCTTAGGCTTTGTTTCTGTAGACGTCCATGTATTATTTCCCCCCCCTCTATTCCACCCTCCCCCATTTATACACATACACACGGATCATCGTCTGTCTTTCCCCCCCCTTTCCTGCCTTTTGTTACATTGGTGTAAAAAATGTAAAACAAAAACGATTTATTAAATGACTGTGGTGTGTGAAAGAGGAAAAACTGGAACAACCAACAGAAATTATCTATTCCACGTGTGTGTTTGATGGGGGTGGGGGGGTCGGGCACAGGGGTAACGGCTGATGGGAGGGAGGGAAGAGAGAGGGTGTTCCTTGGTGTTGTACTATACTGACTAAACCAGATGTGTAAGGAGACGTTGATTAGGAGACCTGCTGAACCTTCTGCTCTTCTATAGCCTGGTTCCAAGGCGCTTTTTTTTCCTGTCAGTTTTTAATGGGGTTTGGTTCGGTTTTGATTTTTTTTTTTTTGGGGGGTGTTTCTTTTGTTTTTGTAAAGCTTAAATTGAATCTACATCTGATACTTGAGCCTCCATACTAAAAAAAATAAAGAGAAAAAAAGACTTAAAAAAAAAGAAAATAAAAACAAATCCCAGGATGCTGTGTGTGCAGTTTGGTGTCGTCCTTCTTTCTTTCCTTCCTGTTGCATTGCTTGGGGTTGGTTCTGGATTTGATATTGGTTCTTTAAATGCTTCTGGATGTGATGGTTTTGTTGTTGGGCTTTGGGATCACCAAGCCCAGCAGTGATGCAAATATCTCCTGCGTTATATGGCTTTATATGTTAGAAAGCTTGCAAGGTGTGTTTGTTATAAGCAGGATGGATGGCCTGTTTGTGGCAGTGGGCACCCACTGGTTGTGTTGGCACTTGCAGGCAGGGTTGGAAGGGGGGTGTTTGGGGCTTGGTGGGTTCAGGTGGGGTGGTTCTTTTTGATGATGCTCTTAAAAAGCTGCTCCTGTGTGTGGGGCTGTTTGTTCTCTGTTATGTGAGGCTGGAGATAAGCTCGTGGGAAGTCCTGAAGCTTAATAACAACAGGGTGTGAGACGGGTGGGGGAGAGGCAGCAACACACATCTGTGTGTGCTTGTTTGCAAGGCTTGTTTTCCTCCTCCAAATCCATTTACCTGCACTAAAGCCAAAAATGAAGCTGTGTTAACATACTTGTGGCCTACAGGTTTATGGCTGTGCCTTTTCCATTTCAATGCGACACCCAAACCCCTTTGGGAACAGGGATGCAGAGAGTTGGGTTCCCAGCCCTTGTGCTTTGGTTACACTGTGTGAATAACCCTTCTTCTCCCTTTTGTTTTAATCTCTTTAGGTAGAGGCTCTTCCAGCCTTAAGAAAACCTTTGCTAACACGTGCTTGGCCACTGCCCAGCCAGGAGAGCAGCAAGGGAGCCCTGCATGGGAAACAGCCGTGGAGCAGAGGAGAAAAACTCACCCTCTCCATTCAGGAAGGTTGAGGAGTCTGGAAACAAAAAGGGTGAGCTCCAACCACGGGCTGCTTTGGTTTTAATTAATTAATGGCTGTGGCAGTTAGAGAGGCATCAAACAGTCCCACGTAGCATCCAGACTCTGTGCCTTCCTTGGGAGGGCAGGGCGAGGAAAGCTGGAGAGTGAAAAAAGGGGAAGAAAGAGACGAGCTCATGGAAAGTGTAGGAGAGGGAAAGTTCCCTTTTCTGGGACGATCTGTGCTGGTTTCCTTTCAGCCCTTGCTGTAACACCATGTTGGTAATGCCAACAAGTGCTTGTCGGTTCCCAGCACTGACCTCCTGGAGTCGGAATGCTGCAGCTCCTGTCTGACATCAGAACAACAAACCAACTTCCCCCAGATCCCATAGGAACAAAACAGGGGTGAGACAAGATGAAGAGTCCAAGCATTACACAGGAACGAGGACTAATGAGAATGATTAAGAGGCAGGAAGTGACACATGAACCAACAGAACACAAAGGCACGTGGGGCAATGTTTTATGGATGTCTGAGCCATACCCATAACCTGAAACACTTTGGCAGCCCTGCACCTTCCCTTCTTTATTCCAAAGGGTTCCAGGTGCTGCCCTGTCTTCCAGAAGTCCAGAGGCAGCGACAGAAGAACCACAAAGTGCTGGTGCTTGAGATGGGTCGGTCACCCCACAGGGCTCAGTGACCTCCTGAGGTATGTGATGCTTTCTCATTGATCCACCACTGGTACCAAAGGGGCTCAAGGTCTCACGTGCCACCAGGCCAGGCAGAAGGTCTCAGCAGCATAAGTCATGGCTGGCCTGAGTCCCCCCCTCCCCAGCACCAGGCAGAGAAGAGGACAGGACCAGGAGCACTGGGGTCACTCCATCAGCTGTCACCATGCTCAGCAAGCAGCGCCTCTCTCTCTTCACCAGCACTGGGCCGTCCTGTGCGGTAGGCGAGGAACTGGAATGAGATCTGAGGAGGCATTAAGGATCTTCACGAGGTGAGGACCAGCACAACAGGCCCATCTGCACCATAAGAACAATGCGTTGGATGTGACTATAAGCAAAGCATTCAGCTCTTGCATAAGTCACAAGCAACGGGATGGAGGAACCATCACACACATCACAACCCCAAACCATCGCCACCCTGAAGGAAAGCAAGGAAAGGGAAAGGATACGATGACATCCAGGGACAGGACGCCCAGGCTGCCAATAAGCCACGGCAGGTGATGCAGGATGTAGTCGCCTTCGCTCTGCCCTGGCTCCGGGTTCTTCAGCAGCACACTGGTGCCATACAACAAGTTCCCCAGCATCACCAGGGCAAAGAGCAGGAAGGAGACTCCGGCCGTGGATTTCCTGCGGTACTGGAGGGAGAACTGCGTTAGATGGAAAGAAGCCCTGAAATCCACCTATCTACATGGTGTTAATCACCCTGCCATGGGTAAGGAGACAACAGGAACCAACTGAATGCCTTTTGGTTCCCTTTTTGCTTGCAGATGTGGATGAGAAATGAAAGCTCCGTGCTGACAATACTGTTAAGTTGGAGGGGAAGGAAAATGAATCGGGCCTCACAGCGTGACACAGTGAGAAATAAGGGAGCTGCACCCAGCAAGCAGAAAGGAAGGAAGAAATAGACTGCCCTGTTCAGACCAAGACTTTGCCCACTGCCCTCACTTACATTGGTGTAGATCTGGGGGAGCCGGGAGCAGAGGTACAGCACGGAGGAGATGGAGCCGATGGCAAAGCCGATGATCTCAGTCTTACTGATGGGCTGCAGATAAGGTGAGTCCTAAGCAAGGCCATATGGCTACCCACACCCCCAGCCACCCCCATGTCCCACCTGAGGGCCAGGCCCCTCCAGGCCCAAGGAGAGCAGAGATCTCCCTCTGAAGGCTGCAGGGTTGAGGGCTGGGTCTGTGTTGTGGCTCAGCACCGTGAGGGTCGTGGCTGTTCCCAGCAGGCAGAGGAGGCAGGCGGCGTTGATGGAGGCTGTGGCTATGGGGAGATAAGAGAGGGATGCTTGAGATGGGTTGCTCCTTCTGCAGGGCTCGGTTTGGTCTGAGCCCTCTTATCTCTATCTGTGGCACTGGGATCCGGCCGTGGGGCATGTGGGGTTTTTATCTTGCAGTGATAAGGGCCATCTGTAACTTAGTGGGGAGGAAACTGCTCCTATCTCAGCAGCTTCTGTGGTTCAGGGTTAAAAATCACTCCAAGGTTTTTTGCTGCCACGCTGCCCCAACCCTGCAGCCCACCCAGCTAAAGGGACAGGGCTAAGAGGGGCTCTCTTTACGTCAAATAATGGCTTAAGTTGGAGGGGACCTCAAAGATCACCCAGTTCCAACCCCCAACTTGGCCCTGAACAACAGCAGGAATGGGGCATCCCACACCTTGTGGGTGTCCCCAAGGTCTCCTTGCCCCACTTATGTCCCCATAGATGGGCATTAGTCACAGCTCACCTCTTGTGCCCCAGTTCTTGGCTTTGTAGTAGCCATACAGGGAAAGCATCACCAGGTCTGCCAGCACGTAGTACACAGCAGTGTACACCTACAGAACAAGGACGGGAGATCTGAGCACACCCCGATCCCAGCCCTGGGGACAGGGGGGCAACGCTGGGTGGATCTGGGGGTACCTGTAAGGGCAGCTGGTTTGCCAGGAAGGAGCCAATGAGGTTCAGGAGGTCTCCACCGAGCCAGCCCAGAAGGAAGTATATGGAGAGCGCCTGGTCCATGATGCCTGTCTTGCAGGCTTGGTAGAACTGCCTGTAGGAAGGACACAAAGCATCAGCTCTAACCTGTTCCAAGCTGCTTTGGGACCTCATGGTCTTGCTCCCAGGTCTGACTGAGAGTAAGGGCAAAAAACTGGAGCACAGATTGAAACGAGAAGTCTAGAATGGGTTGGGTTGGAAGGGTTAGGTTAGAAGGGACCTTAGAGACCATAGAACTGTAGGATGGTTGGGTTGGGAGGGAGCTGGAAGATAATGTAGAAGCATAAGATGGTTGTGAGGGACCTTAAAGATTATAGAACCATAGGATAGTCAGGAGGGACCTTAAGGATTATAGAACCATAGAACGGTTGGGTTGGAAAGGTCCTTAAAGTTCATTGAACCTTAGGATGGCTGGGTTGGAAGGGTCCTTAAAGATCATTGAACTACAAGATGGTTGTTGGGTTGGAAGGGTCCTTAAAGATCAATGAACCATAGGATGGTTGGGTTGGAAATGTCCTTAAAGAGTAATGAACCATAGGGCGGTTGGTTTGGAAGGGTCCTTAAAGATCAACGAACCATAGGATGGTTGGGTTGGAAGGGTCCTTAAAGATCATTGAACCATAGGATGGTTGTTGGGTTGGAAGGGTCCTTAAAGATCATTGAACCATAGGATGGTTGGGTATGGCTGGGTTGGAAGGGTCCTTAAAGATCAATGAACTATAGGATGGTTGTTGGGTTGGAAGGGTCCTTAAAGAGTAATGAACGATAGGACGGTTGGGTTGGAAGGGTCCTTAAAGTTCATTGAACCTTAGGATGGCTGTGTTGGAAGCCACCTCCATTTCCCAGCACTCAGAGCCCCCAGACCCCCACAACTCCCTCCCCACTCCCCTCCCACCCCCATATCACCCCATTCACTCACGGCAGCGCAGCAGCAGCGAAGCAGCCGATGGAGCCGATCCCCAGCAGCGCGCTGCCCACATCGCGCCCATCCCGGGCGCACTCCCCCAGCAGCCGCAGCACCCAGCGGGCACCGCCGGGACAGTCCGACCCATTCCCGGCTGGGGGCGGCACCCAAAACCCCTCGGCCATATGGGGGGGATGGAACCTATGGGGAGATAAGGAGATACAGCCTGCAATAACACCCATATATATATTATATATATATACGGTCATGGTGGCGGTAGTTGGCTGTAAGGAGGGCACCCAGCGCTCCCCATCCCCCCCCTTACCTCGTTCGCTCGCTGCTTTATTTAATGCTTCTTTTTTAAGGCGAAAAAGTAACTTTTTGGGAAAGCAGAAGTTGGGTTGGATTTCGGTGTTGTTTATCTTGCTGTTTTCCTCCCCCCGAAGCTCCGTTCTCCTCAGAAACGCGCTGATTTCCTTATAGACCGCCTGTATTAGTGCTAAACCAGCGGCGTTGCACCAAATCCGGTTGTTTTTACCCCAAATCCGCCCGTTTTCTCGCAACTCACCGCCGGGTTCTGAGGCGGGGCTTGATTCCTTGCGCCTGCGCAGTGGAGGCGGCAAGATGGCGGCGGGCGGCGCTCGGCCGGGGGTCGTGCTGGGCGCGATGGAGATGGGGCGGCGAGCGGGGCCTGAGGCCAGTGCCGCCATGTTGAGAGCCTTCCTACAGCGGGGATACCGGCTGCTCGACACCGCCTACATGTACGCGGGAGGGGAGTCCGAGCGGATCCTCGGCACGCTGCTGAACGGCGGGGAGCACTCGGGTATGGGGGTGTGAGGAGGAAAGCGGTGTTGTGTGAGGGGAGGGGGCGCCTATGGGGTATAAGGAGAAAGGACTCGCTGATTGCTGAGGTAAAATGGGCTCATTTGGAAAGGAAAAGCCTCGATTCCTGAGGTGAAGGGCTTTCCCTGATGGGATGAGGTGTTAGTGAGGGAAAGAGACCTTGGTTTGTATTGGTTTGTATGGCAGCCCCCAGACCCTGAGGGGAAGGGGCTCCATGAGGTGAAGGGGCTCCATGAGGTGAAGGGGCTCCATGAGGTGAAGGGGCTCCATGAGGTGAAGGGGCTCCATGAGGTGAAGGGGCTCCATGAGGTGAAGGGGCTCCATAAGGGGAAGGGGCTCCATGAGGTGAAGGGGCTCCATGAGGAGAAGGGGCTCCATGAGGTGAAGGGGCTCCATGAGGTGAAGGGGCTCCATGAGGTGAAGGGGCTCCATGAGGTGAAGGGGCTCCATAAGGGGAAGGGGCTCCATGAGGTGAAGGGGCTCCATGAGGAGAAGGGGCTCCATAAGGGGAAGGGGCTCCATGAGGTGAAGGGGCTCCATGAGGAGAAGGGGCTCCATGAGGTGAAGGGGCTCCATGAGGTGAAGGGGCTCCATAAGGTGAAGGGGCTCCATGAGGTGAAGTCCTTGCTGTGCAGCTGATATCTGTGAGGAAAAGCCCCTTTGTTTTCTGGGCAGACCTCCACCCCAATGAACAGGGTCCCCCTGATGTTGTGTTTCCATAGAGAACACACTTTGAGAGCACCCTGAGCACTCCATGCCCCGTTCCCATCCTCCTTCATTTCTCCTTATTTACCAGTGGAAGTCGCCACCAAAGCCAACCCGTGGGATGGGAAGACGCTGAAGCCGGACAGTGTGCGCTCACAGCTGAACACGTCCCTGGAGCGGCTGCAGAGGACAAGTGTGGAGCTGTTCTACCTCCACGCCCCCGACCACGGGACCCCGGTGGAGGAGACTCTGCGTGTCTGCAACGAGCTGCACAAGGAGGTAACGCAGAGCTGGGGCCAACGCTTGAATCCATCCTGACACCTTATCAGTGCTTGCTGTGCCCCTGTGCAGTGCAGGGAAGGAGCAGGGGGCTGCCAAGAGCTGCTCACGTGGTGCCCTTTGCTCTTTGATGGGGAATGTTAGAGCTGATGAACTTTGCTTTCTGACTGAACCAGTTAATGTTATTATAATGGGCAGAGATGAATTCATGAGCTGTGTTGGCCTGAGAATTAAAGCTGTGAATTCAGCTCATGCAATAGGGGTTATGTTTATGGCTGGTGTTATATTGCAGTGGGGATGAACAGAACTCTGGGCTAAATCTCAGTGCTGTCCCCTTCACTGTATGTATTTTGCACTGTGTAGGTACCGATGCTGTTGTAGCAGCTGGATCTGAATGTCTTTTTATTTCCCTGCAGGGAAAGTTTAAAGAACTCGGCCTGTCCAACTACGCAGCTTGGGAGGTGGCAGAAATCTGCACCATCTGCAAGTGCAACAACTGGCTGATGCCAACCGTGTACCAGGTATGTGGGAGCCCTGTGTTATAGGCACAGAGGAGCTGCTCATTTAGGACCTTATGGGATGGTTAGAGCTGAGTATGACACCCAGGTATGACCCGATAAGCAGATCCAGGTCGTGCTTTAGCAGCCAGGCTTTGTGCTGGAGCTGTGAGCCCATCCTGGTGCTGTCAGCCCGTGTTTGAAGCCACCTGCTTTGTCTTTGTGCAGGGCATGTACAACGCAACCACCCGCCAGGTCGAGCTGGAGCTGTTCCCTTGTCTGAGACACTACGGGCTGCGGTTCTACGCCTACAATCCACTGGCTGGTATGGGGAGGGGAGGTGTGATGTGGGTAACTAAAAGCAGGTGTGAGGCCATAGGGTTTGTTGAGGTGTCGTCTGGATTGGAGCGTGGAGGCAAAGCTGTGCCATGTAGGGCAGTGTAAGAGCTGGAGCGTCGCTAAACATGCTGCTGACACTTTGCAGGAGGGCTCCTGACTGGGAAGTACAAGTATGAGGACAAAGACACACGACAACCCACTGGAAGATTTTTTGGCAATGACTGGGCTCAAGCCTACAGGGACAGGTGTGTCCTGAGCTGCTGAGCTGGGCCAGGAGTCGGCTGCGTTTAAACACAACCACAAATCCCAGCTATAAGATGGGAGGGAGCGGAATGGGCTCAAGTTCACGCTGTGATTCTGCAGCCTCATGTCCTGTCTCAGTGGCTGCAGGGATTGGGGACAATGAGCAGCTCGCTTCCTCCTTTTAGAGGCAGTTGGGCCGTGCCTCGTGACTGAGCTGGATTGCAGAAGTCTTGGGGGCTACAAATAGCTTTTAAAAGCCTCTTAAAAGCCTGTCACGCTTGCTTCAAATATGGATTGATGATTCTCGAGGGCAATGATGGTGATGTATTTCTCTTTGCCTCCTTGCAGGTACTGGAAGAAGCACAACTTTGAAGGAATTGAGCTAGTAGAAAAAGCTTTGAAAGATGCTTACGGTTCCAAGGCACCGAGCCTGACCTCCGCTGCCTTGCGTTGGTTGTATCACCACTCCAAGCTGCAGGTCAGAGTTTGACAGCACTCACAGTTTGGCTTGGGAGGCATTGGGGTTATCTGGGGGTGAGTGATTCCCCTTCTGGCTTCACAGGGTTCTCTCGGAGACGCTGTGATCGTTGGGATGTCCAACATGGAGCAGCTGGAGCAGAATCTGAAGTACAGCGAGGAGGGGCCGCTGCTTGCTCCTGTGGTGGAGGCGTTTGACAGAGCCTGGAATCTGACTGCACACGACTGCCCCAATTACTTCCGCTAGAGACAGAGAGGGAAGTGCCAGCAGAGGAGCAGAGCAGGAGGTACTGACCCACACTGCCCTATGGCTGCGATTTGTCCTATTAATGAAGCTTTGTAGGGTCAGCCATTCCTGTGCCTACACTACCGCTACCAGCACTACAGGTGGGGCCATGCCTTACACTGTCTCCCCTTGGGGACCTTGATCTATGCTGTGATTTCAAAATGCACTTAATCAAAGGAAGGCTTTAGATCTGCACTCAGTTAATAACAAATCTGGAGCATGGATGAGAATAAACCATTTTTTTTCTAATGCAGACGCTGTGTCTTTATAGCAGAGCTTTAATGTGCTCAGAAATAAAGCTGAGCTAAAATGCCCGCAGAGCTAAAACTGAACCTCATGACGTAGAACCCCTGGGCAGGGCAGTGCTGGCTCCACATGTGGAGGCCAATCTGGGCCTGAAATGGATCCCCCATTCCTCACTCAAGTGTCAACAGGCAGCACCGACAATATCTGAGGGTTTTATAGATATTTTTATATAAAAATGGTGGAGTTAGATCACCTTTAAGAATGCTGAGTTGTGCCCTCCTGCAGGCAGGGAAGGAAAACATCCTCATCTTTCAGCTCTAAAATAGAGCTTAGTGTCCAAGCACAAGGACTGCTGCTAGTCCTCATTGATGTCAACATCTTCCTCTTCTTTCTCCTCTTCCTTTTCTTCCTCCTCATCCTCCTCTTCCTCCCCATCTCCCGCCAGCTTCTCAAAGTCGCCCGTCTCCGAACTCCACAGGAATTTGATGGTCACTTTGAACTCTGCCATCTCGTAGCCAAAGAGTTTCTAGGAAAGGACACAGACTCATCATCCCACCTCATTATCCTAATGACACAGCTCTTAGATGAGCTGCTGTGAGAACCACATGGAACAGCGCACGTCCCAGTGCCTGTGTTCCATTGTGTTCCATTGCTCACCAGGACCCGCGCTTGCTCGGGGGTCAGAATATCCCCTTCTTTGCAGACTTCATAATCTGAAAGCAGCGTCACCACTCCTGCAGGAAGAAAAGCAGGGGAAGAAAACCCCACAATGTGGCTTGTTAGTGGATCAGCACTGCAGGAGGGCACAAGGCTGCCTCCCTTCCTATGGCAGCAGCCAGGTGGTGCGACAGGAAGAAGATAAGGCTTTGAGCACCAACTTTGCTCCAAAACTCAACCCTAAATGCCTACAGAATGTTCTTTTTAACAGACTGCATAGGAACAATGGAAGAGAAAGGGAAGCAGCTCCCTCACACCACGTACCTTTCTTTAGAGCTGTTGGCAATCCCAGCTGCCGCAGCTGAGGCTCCATGGAGTGGGGAAACTGCTCCAAGGGCCCCATGTCCAGACTGACCGTGTAGGTCGCCTTGTTCCCTGCTCGTGCAAAATCCACCTTCCTGAAGTTGGAGAACCACCTGAGGGAGATGAGCACACCCAGGAATGGAGGCACTGTGCAGATTGCTGGGGGTTGGGGGTATTTTATGACAGAGCAGGTGAGGAACAGCCTGTTGTGCATTTTGGACTCACAATGAGCTGCGATGGGCTCGGTCACACACACATACTTACTCATCCACCTCCTCCTTGGTGCGATTGGTGAAGAGGAGACCAACTTCACCCCTCAGGTGCTCGCTGACCTGTGATAAAGGAGCACAGAGGTGCTGAGACTCAGAGTTAAGGCTGGAAATGCCCTCATCACCTCCATGGATGATGAACCCCCCCCCCCCCCCGGGGGCAGCTGTGCTGGTTGTTTCTAACTGAGTTCCCTCCCACCTTGTGTAAGTTCTCCCTGTATTCGCTGCTTGGCTCCCGGCCCAGCGCCACCATCATCACTTTGTTCTTCCCGAAGAAGATCCTACAATGCAACCAAGTGGAAGATGATGATGATGATGATGGGGTTGACCCCCCTTCATCATCCCCCATCCTGTTGCTCACCTGCTGTGTTTCCACGCGTTCCTCACGTCCTTCAGCTTGTTGTTCCTCATGTTGGCCACGGAGAAGATGAAGATGTGTTTGTAGGTGTCCACGCATCGCCGCAGCTGCACGACAGCGGTTAGCGGGGCCTAATGGGGGGTGGAGCGGGGCAGCACGCACCGGGCACGACTCACCTCCGTGATCAGCGCTTGTTTGGCCTCCAGTCCCTTCTTAGGCGTCCGCGTCAGGGACACTGTGGGGAGGGGACGCGGTTCACAGAATCACAGAATGACCCGGGTTGGAAGGGACCTCAAGGATCATGTAGTTCCAACCCCCCTGCCTAGCAGGGCCACCAAACACACACATTTACTACATCAGGTTGCCCAGGGCCCCGTCCAACCTGGCCTTGAACACCTCCAAGGACGGGGCATCCACAACCTCCCTGGGCAGCCTGTTCCAGGGCCTAACCACTCTCCTAGTGAAGAACTTTCCCCTAACATCCAACCTAAATCTTCCCTCTTTTAACTTAAAACCATTTCCCCGTGTCCTGCTATTGTCAGCCCTTTCCAAGAGTTCACTCCCCTCCTGGGAGTAAGTTCCCTTCAGGTATTGAAAGGCTGCAATGAGGTCACCCCGCAACCTTCTCTAGGCTGAACAAACCCAACTCCCTCAGCCTGTCCTCATAGTGGAGGTGCTCCATCCCCCTGAATGGTTAATGTTTGAAGGGGAGGACGGAACGCCGCGATCCGAGCCGCTCACTCACCCTTACGGTCCCGCTTGGATTTCGGCATGGCTCCCCGTGCTTCGAGGCCCCCCGGCACCGCGGGTGCTGCTGGGGATGTGCGGGCTGCCCCGCTCGGTGCCTCCCCGTTCAGGCGGAGCGCAGGGCAGCCCCGTGATGCGGGGAGGTCCCGGCGCTGTCATGGCGGCCGGGCTGTGGGTGCTGCTGCTGCCGCTGGCGGCCGCCGTGTACGAGGATCAAGTGGGGAAGTTCGACTGGTGAGTGCCGGGCTGTCAGTGCGGGGCTGAACCCACGGCTCGTGTCCGTGTAACGCTGCCCGTCCCCGCAGGAGGCAGCAGTACGTGGGGAAGCTGAAGTTCGCCTCGCTGGAGGCCTCGCAGGGCTCCAAGAAGCTGCTGGTGGGAACCGAGAAGAACGTGGTGGCTGCGCTCAACTCCCGCAGCGGAGACATCCGTGAGTGGGGCGGGGTGTGGGTCACTGCCCGCAGTGCTGTATGTCCTCAATGAGGGTGACACCAAGCCCATGTGTGCCAGTTATCAGTGCGCCTTCAGGGGGATGTTGGCCCTGAAATCCAAGCTGCAGCTCCCGCAGCGAGCAGTGAGGACATGGCTCTTTGCAGTGAGGACATGGCTCTTTGCAGTGAGGACATGGCTCTTTGCAGTGAGGCTCTTTGGGAGGTCCCAGGGCTGTGGGTTTGAGAGCAGTCATCAACATCTTCATTGTGTTCATTTCCTTGCTCTGTGTCTCAGTGTGGCGCCATGCAGACAAGGCTGGCCCTGAAGGAGCCATCGACGTGATGCTGATCCACGGTCAAGGTGAGCACATGACACACAGCAGCTGCTCTGCTCCCCATGTTGGATGCCCTGGCTCTGGGTTCACCTCCCCTTTGCTCCCTGTGTAGATGCCATCACTGTATCCAGCGCCGGGCGCATCCTGCGCTCCTGGGAGACCAACATCGGAGGGCTGAACTGGGAGACGTCGCTGGACACGGGCAGGTAGTGCTGGGCACCAGGGATAAGTCAGTATTTAGTTAGTAAGCTTAACGTACCTTGTCTGCAGTACAGCAGTTTGGACATCAGGCTTTGAAAATCTGGATGGTTGTATCCAACAGCTCCCCCTGTTTGAGAGCCCACAGATCATTCTCTAATCAACCATCTCTGACCTGTGCTCAGTTTCCAGGCCGCGAGTCTGGTGGGGCTGCAGGACGCGGTGAAATACGTGGCAGTGCTGAAGAAGGTGGCCATCTCCCTGCACTACCTGTCCAACGGGCACCAGAAGTGGGTGGAACAGCTGCCTGAAAGGTGAGGATGTATTTGGAGCTGAAGAAAGTTCAGACTCACAGCCCAACTCAGGATGCTTCAGTTCCTTCGTGTCCTTGAAAAGCTTTGGAAGCAATAAGACGAGCAAATGATGCCTCGTGCCCTTTGTTTCTCGCACAGTGAGGATACTCGATACCAGATGTTGTATTCCCGTGGGGCTGGAGTGATCCACGTGCTCGGAGTTGTCCCCCAGAGCCATCTGAAGGTGTTAACGCTCAGTGTGGAGGATGGAGAAGTCATAGAACAGGTAGTTGTGCTTGATTATGGATCCAATATAGAAAATTTGATATGAACAAACACAGTGTGTGGAGCTGTGTAAGTTCATTCCTTAAACATCATCATGCTGTTGATATGTTCATCTCTTGATGTCTCTCTTGGCAGACCAAAGTAGCAGCCCCGTGGCTGAAGAGCTTAAATGGAGCCTGCAACGTGGTGGGGGAGGCAGTGCTGGTGTGTGCAGATGCAGCCACGCGTTCGCTCTATGTTTGCTCTTTGGAGACGGAGCAGGAGATGAAGCAGATCCCGCTGCAGGTGAGCGGTGCTGAGAGGCTTTGTGTGCAGTTATCCAGCTGATTTGGTGCCTGGCGGTGCTGTCTGTTGCTGCTGATACAAGGAAGCTGTTAGTTTCACTGGGGAAGAAGTTTCCATCAATGCATGTGCTTGTTTCCCTTCCACAGTCGCTTGACCTGGAGTTTGCTGATGGTTTCCAGCCCAGGATATTGGCTACTCAGCCCAGTGTGATCAACGCTTCGCGCACTCAGTTCTTCCTGCAGCTCTCTCCGGGCTCCTTCTCCCTGCTGCAGTGCAAACAGGGGCTGCTCAGCCACCTGAGGGACTTCCAGCAGGTAACCAGGAGAAAGGGCCAACACAGCTTAACATTGCTAACAACAAACACCCCTTTTTATTGAGTTTTATCATTTCTTGCTCCGTTCTCTTTTTCCCTTTTTTTCAGGCAGCCCTGGTGAGCTTTGCAACAACTGGGGAGAAAACTGTTGCTGCTGTGCTGACCTGTAGGAACGAGCTGGTAGGTGCAGCTCTGTCATCTGAATGTGGCTTAGAGTGGGTTCCACACTTATTCCTTTGCAGGCCTGCATGATGAGTAGCTTGGGAAAGAGTGGGATTTAATGATCTTTTCGGGCCTAGGAAGTAATGCATGCAGGTCTTGGTTACATCCAGCCTAGGCTCACCTTGTCTAAGCTGTTGTGTCACGTATAAGTTCACTGCAGTGGATTTCAGTTCTTACGGGCACTGAGCTGAGCACAGCCTCGTTTTTAGCATAACTCTCTGCTGCTTTTAAAGCCAAGCTGAGATTGCCAAGCACACAAAGCAATTCATTTATCACGCTCTCATGGCAGTGTCAAATCACGTTACCTTCTCTCATCCTCATTGCAGAAACCTGGGAGTTTTGATGGCCTTCATGGAAGTGTTCTGGAGGATTCCCAGAAACAAGTATGAAAAACAAGTTCCCATATGCCATAGAAGTTCTTGATGGTTCCTTTTTCTTCCTTTGCTTGTGGGAATAGAACGTAGAAGGTGTAACACTTTGGTTTTGGAGGCTGATGTTTCACAGCACCTATAGATAAACCATCTAAAAACATTTTGAAACCATAATGCTTGCTCACATGAGATTCTGCAGCAGAATTTGACGTGACTGGTAAATTGATCTGAGCATTTTTCTGCACGATGTTACAGGAATCCTTAACCTGTTCCAATCAAACCTACAACATCAATCTCTATCTGGTTGAAACTGGACAAAGATTGCTGGATACCACCATCACCTTTAACTTGGAGCTGAACGGTGTCAAGCCGGAGCAGGTGGGTGGGAAGAGATTACTTCAGTCCTCTGGTTTGTGATGCTTGCAATCGCCTTCACACCATGATTTGGCACCATTTGTAGAGCTGTTGAGATGTGGTGAAATCATTACTGTGTGCAGCTACGCTGTTTGTTTCACCTGTGTGTTTACTGTTATCCAAGCAGATGGTGTGATCACTAACCCAACCGTCTGGCTTAATCTTTTTCTTTTTCCCTCAGCTCTACATCCAGGTTTTCCTGAAGAAGGATGACTCGGTGGGCTACCGAGCCTTGGTGCAAACAGAAGACCACATGCTGATGTTCCTCCAGCAGCCAGGTGATTGGAACAAACTGCAAACCTGACCTGGGTTTTACCAGCAACCTTCTTCAGGAGGAGAAGAAAACTGCAGTGCTGTAGAACCCAGGCCCCATATTTATAGGGTTGCTGTTGTGCTGTGGAAGATACTGCAGTCTTTCATCATCTTTCACCCTCAAAAGATATCTCACCTGAGATGACTATTCTGCCATGTTCTTTGTATAGGGAGAACCAATCAGTTTTATAGTGTTTTAGTTTAGGGTTTATCAAACATCTTACCATAGGGTGAGTCTAACCACATTCTAGATCTTTCTCAATGTTTCTACAGAATAAAAACCCTTGTGACAGATAACATTTATTTGCAGAAGGGGTTGCAGGTCCATCTCAGTGATATGAATGTTCCAGGGCTTATGTCCTCACACTTGGTTCTGAGTTTTTTTTCCAGTATCGTTGTGGTTTGGTTTGTTTTACCAGGAAAGGTTGTGTGGAGCAGAGAGGAGTCGCTGGCAGAAGTGGTGAGCTTGGAGATGGTGGACCTGCCTCTGACGGGTGCACAGGCTGAGCTGGAGGGAGAATTTGGGAAGAAAGCAGGTAAGCCATAGACTAACAGAATCACCCTTAGGCATCTGAGTCTGGTTGTTTTTCTCCCTAAAGAAGTAGATCATTTTCTTTTCCCTCTGAGCTAAGAGTTCAGATTCAAATTTTCACTCCTGGCAATTAAAGTGAGCAGAAATAAACCCATTTCTGCCTAAGCTTTTAAAGTCTGATGCTAAAGGCGGAGGGCACGAATGTATTACAGTCAAAACCAGCCACTGTCTGTGGGTGATCTTCACCACTCCCCCTAAACATTTCCCTTTGATCCCCTCTGAGTCCCCTTTCTGGAAGACCCATTTGCAATAGCTTTTGTTTTTGCTTTGTTTTGTTTTTTCTCGCTGTCCTGGATGCAGCTATTCAAGGTAACCTCAGACTGCATGCAGTGTTTTCTAATTGCTTCTAAACTAACAGCTCTCAAGTGGAACTTGATTTACTTTCTGTTTGCTTTCCTAGTAGCAAAATACACTTGATGCTTTGTGCTTTGCTTCTTTCAAGTAGCTGAATATCAACTCTTGTTGGGCAGAATTGTGGTTTTTGTTGTGTGGCACGAGAAAGAAGGGATATTAAAGAGGAGGTTATGTTCTCTGGATGAAGGTTTGCTTTCAGTTGATAAAAGTTGGGTCAAGGTGTAAGGGGGAAAAGGTTGGTAAATGCCAGAGGGTCTGTCATAGAAGTGAGTATAAATCTGGAGGGAAAGGCAGAGGAAAACAGGCAGTGTAAGTTCATGCATGGCAGTGTTTCTTCTACTGGCTGAGGCTGCAGTCTCAGACATGAAGTGGGATGTAGGCATTTTTCCTTTGTTACCACCGTTGGTCTGTTTGCAGATGGGTTGCTGGGGATGTTTCTGAAGCGGCTGTCCTCGCAGCTTATCCTGCTGCAAGCCTGGACTGCTCACCTTTGGAAGATGTTCTACGATGCCAGGAAACCCCGGAGCCAGATTAAAAATGAGATTAACATTGACAATCTAGCCAGGGATGAGTTCAACCTGCAGAAAATGATGGTGATGGTCACTGCTTCGGGAAAGGTGAGGAAGCCAGAGTGGTGCTCTGTTTCTAGACTGTAGTGAAGAGTCTCAGAGCTGAATTTCCCCCCAGTTTTTAGCTGGGCTTTGAGAATGATGTCTTGAAGATGTGCAGAGTAGCTTTTGGGAGGAACTGAAGCTCTTGTTTCATACCCCAAAAGAAGGTGCTGTGCTTGAATGCGAGAGAGGTGTTCTTGACTTTGGTTCTGCTCCATCTCTGCTCAGCTTTTTGGCATTGAAAGCAGTTCTGGCACCATCCTATGGAAGCAGTACCTCAGGAACGTGAGACCGGGTGCCTCCCTCAAGCTGATGGTCCAAAGAACAACAGCCCACTTCCCCCACCCTCCACAGTGCACCTTGCTTGTTAAGGATAAGGTGGGTCCCTCTGTCCCTCACAGTGTCTCATTAGATAAATTACTTCAGTGCTATAATGACATCTAGACAGAATGCTGTGATGGAGCAGGTGAATCTTGGTTTTGAATAATGAACAGCAGCAGATAACTGATAGAAAAACAGCTCTTTTGTCTGTCTTAAATAAAGTTTTGCATCTTGTTTTGGTTCTCAGGAAACCAAAATGAGCTTTCTGTACGTCTTTAACCCGATCTTTGGGAAGAAAAGCCAAGTAGCACCCCCTGTTTTGAAGCGTCCGGTTCTTCAGACTTTGCTTCTGCCTATTATGGATCAAGACTACGCCAAAGTACTGCTTCTGATTGATGATGAGTACAAGGTAAATTGCTTTGCCTGGAGACAGTTTTCTTTATGTTGTGGCCAGTGATTCCATTTCCTTTGGGAGCTGGGCAAAAAAAAAAATTGCTATTAAGTCTCATTTTCTATTATATATATATATATATATATTTTATAATCCTATTCTGGTAATGCAGAGCTCATCCTGCTTAACACATTGGAAATAATCTGCTCTGCTTTCTGTTTGCTTGTTCATTTTTAACCTCTTCCCACTGTTCTTTGCTTTCCCAGGTTACAGCTTTCCCTGCAACTAAGAACGTTATTCGCCAGCTGGAAGAAATGGCCCATTCCATCTTCTTTTATCTAGTGGATGCCGAGCAGGGAAAGCTCTCTGGGTTCAGACTGAAAAAGGTACGGAAGGATATATTACAATCTAAGTGATGTCACCTTCTTTAAGTGTTGTTTGGATAACAGTAGATCACTCGGTTTGTTATGTTTTGCTTGGAATAAAATAAAAGCAATTCAGCTGACTTAAGAATTCTTTCAAGCTTTAAAACATGTCTCAAAAGCTGCTCATGTCTTACCAGTTGAGGTGGTGTCTTGTGAGGACAGGTTAACTACCATGCTGTGCTTTTTTCTTGCAGGACTTGACAACAGAGGAGAGCTGGCAGGTGTCCATACCCACCGAAGTACAGAGGATAGTGACAGTGAAAGGGAAGAGATCCAGTGAGCACGTGCACTCGCAGGGCCGTGTGATGGGAGATCGCAGTGTTCTTTATAAGGTGCCGTAGGAGCTTTCTGTCATGCATTCACTCACTGAAAGATCTCAGCATTTGTGGACGTGACTTTGAGCCTTTGCTCTGTGGTGCCACTCTTTTGTTTCTTCCTATTTATGTATCTACAATCTTCCCAAACGATACTAATTGTGTTGCAGATTTCTTTTGCAGTTTATTCTTCTTGCTGCAGTGCACTCAGGCATCTAATGATGGGCAAATTGCTGCTTTATTTCTCCCTATTTGCTCTAATAGGGATAACTGATTATATGCCAGGTGAAATACAGAGAAATGTAGCACCAAGGTGAGGATCTTACTTGATTTTTTCTTTACTTGCTGCTACAGTCCTTGAATCCAAACCTGCTTGCAGTGGTGACAGAGAGCACTGATACGCACCATGAGCGCACGTTCGTTGGGATCTACCTGATCGATGGAGTCACAGGCAGGATCATCCATTCTTCAGTACAGAAGAAAGCAAAGGGTCCTGTCCACATCGTCCATTCAGAGAACTGGGTGGTGGTAAGGGGCGTTATTCTGTTCTTAACTCTTTATCTTTAGGATTTAGGGGCAATTGGTAAACTTACATGGAGGAGACTTTTGATCCTTCTCTCCTTTCAGTACCAGTACTGGAACACAAAGGCACGTCGGAACGAGTTCACTGTGCTGGAGCTGTACGAGGGGACGGAGCAATACAACGCCACAGCCTTCAGCTCCCTGGACCGCCCGCTTTTACCTCAGGTCCTCCAGCAGTCCTACATCTTCCCCTCTGCCATCAGTGCCATGGAGGCCACCATCACTGAGCGAGGCATCACCAGCCGTCATTTGTTGAGTAAGTGCGTACTGTCGGACACTGTGCTCAAAACCAGGCCAGTGTGATTCTCTGCTCAAGGCTTTGCTTACCTATGGGCTGCTCTGGACTCCTGGCTAGTGCTAGAATGTGCACTAGGAGTGTGTTTGTATTACCTGTTAGAAAATGCTGTCAGAACTGACAGGTTTTAAGGTTCATTTCTTTTAATGTACAGTCGGACTTCCCTCCGGTGCCATCCTCTCCCTTCCCAAGGCTCTGTTGGATCCTCGCCGCCCAGAGATCCCCACAGAGCAGAGCAGGTAAGGAAGGCACAACAGCTGCTATATTGAAGCCTTGTGTATAATAACAGTGTGGTAAAGTGTACAGACTCAGGGCAACTCTTACAGGAACTTAAGTGAAACTGCTTTGTTCCCTGGATGTGACAATGGAATGTATGTAATACAGCAGGGCTTCCCATTAGCAAAAACCCTAAGAGGTAGCAGTTTGAGTAACTGCCTGTTAGAGTGACACATAAAACATTAGAACCCTAAAAGGAGGCTGCTGCAGTGCAGTCTGACCCAGCTGGCATATTTGATTGTAGCAAGAATAAATCTGCACTAGGGCAGAGCTGCTAATTTTGCTGTTTTAGGGCAGTAACCTATTTGGATGGGTTTTGATCTCTCTTTTAACATGCCTTTCAGAGAAGAAAACCTGATTCCTTACTCCCCAGATGTGCAGATCCACGCTGAGAGGTTTATCAACTACAATCAGACCGTATCCCAAATAAGAGGGATTTACACATCCCCATCTGGGCTGGAGTCTACTTGTTTGGTGAGCACAAGGCAGCAGCTTCTCTATGGAGTGGTGGTGTTTATGAGCAGCAGGCAGTCTGTAACTTCTGATGGTGTGGCTGCTCAGCGCTTCATAATTCCTTCTTTTAATCAAAACTGTAGATATATGATGATTATTTTATGAAACACCAGCTCATAATGATATCTCTTTAGGTTGTGGCATACGGCCTGGATATCTACCAGACCCGAGTGTATCCCTCAAAGCAATTTGATGTCTTGAAAGATGACTATGACTACGTGCTGATCAGCAGCGTCCTCTTTGGGCTGGTGTTTGCCACCATGATCACCAAGAGACTGGCCCAGGTGAAACTACTGAACCGAGCCTGGCGGTAGGACTGCAGAGACACAACATGGGGCTGGGGCTGGTACCTGAGCACTGTTGTGGCTGAGGATCTGTGACCCAGCAGGGCTGTGTGGGGGTTTCTGTTAGTAATTCCAGCTGGAGCGACTGCAATGGCTGCAAACATTATAACTGGAGGATAGTGGAGGGGAGAGCTGCTGGAAGAGAAATGATGAAGAGACACAGTAATATAACGTCTTCAAAACCTCCCACAACTCTACAGCTTCAGCCCTAAAATCTACAACCTTTTTGTTGCTGATTTTAAGGGAGGTTATACCAATAATGCGTCCTTACCAAGAATGTGTCCTTGGGGTGCTCCCTGCTGCCTCAGAGCCCACTGTGACCGAACCATGGGTGTGTATATGAGATGTGAGGAGCCGCACACTCATCCCATTAACAAGCTTAAAAGTTTCCTACCTGACCATTGGAAACATCCTTTGGCACTCATTGAATTCAAGTTGTCAGGCTGTGTGGGATCACCTCGGAATGTCAAATCTCTCTCCATATCCTTTATTTATTACGATTAAAACATCACTTTCTTCCAGTCTTTAAACGTTTCTGCGTTGGGACTATAACACAGCGTTTAGGTCTGTGTGGTGTTTCCCCTCAGCGCCTCTTGAAGCCCTGAGGTGCGCCTTCTTTTTCCCGCCTTCAGTTGTGCGCATGCGCCGCCACCCCCGGGGAGTGGGGGGGAAGGGGAAGGAGGAGGGAAGCACACTGCGCATGCGCCACCCCTAATCCTGCTGACTCACGTACTGCACAGGCGCATAGGGTAGCGGTTCATCCACCAATCATCTTGCTGGCTGTGCGCATGCGCTTTGCCTCACTTCCTGTCTCGCTGCTCGCAGTGTGGGGGGGCACTTCCGGCCCGCTCCCCCCCCCCCCTCCGCCGCCCCCCCCCGGCGCAGCACAGCGGCAAGATGGCGGCGGGCGGCGGCGCGGCGGAGCCGGGCTGGGAGGTGGCGGTGAGGCCGCTGCTCTCCGCCTCCTATTCGGCCTTCGAGATGAAAGAGCTCCCCCAGCTGCTCGCCTCCGTTATCGAGAGGTGAGGGCGGTAGCCGTGGGTTGAGACGGAGAGGCCCCGGGCCCTGTTTTTCCCCTCAGGAGGCGCGCGGGCCTGAGGTGTTATTGCTCGGAGCTCTTCAGTGCTGTGTGTGTTATATAAGGGTGAATTCGGGGCTCTGAAGTCAATAGAAGGGTCTGGGTGTGTTTAGCCTTGAGAAAAGAAGGCTGAGAGGGGACTGGATCCAGGTTTATAAATACCTGAGGTGTGGGAGCCATAGTGGTGAGGCTGGTCTCTTTTCAGTAGTGCGCGGGGACAGGACTAGGGGTAATGGGATGAAAGTACAGCATAGGAAGTTCCTTAATAAGAACTTCTTTACAGTGAGGGTGACGGAGCACTGGAACAGGCTGCACAGGGAGGTGGTGGAATCTCCTTCTCTGGAGATATTTAAGACCCGTCTGGGCGCCGAGCTGTGTGATGTGGTGTAGGGAGCCTACTTTGGCAGGGGGGTTGGACTCGATGATGTCTAGAGGTCCCTTCCAACCACATAACTCTGTGATTCTGTGAAGGGAATTGAGTTGTGAGGGAGCGGCTGAGGGAAGGGGATGGGTCAGGCTGGGTGATGGGAGGCTCTGAAATCTCATCGCCTTCCAGCTCTTAGTTGTGGTGAGGTGGGGTCGGCCAAGGCGCTTCTCCAGCGATAGGATGAGAGGGAGTGGCTTTATGTTACACAGAGGCGATGCGTTGGCACAGCTGCCCACCCTGGGTCACTATTATTCAGTGTGATGTGGCTCTGAGGGACATGGGCAGTGGGTGCAGTGTGGTGGGGTTGGACATTGTGACTTTGGAGGCCTTTTCCAACCCAAATGACTCCTTGTAATGCTGCTGGGTGAGGCCTGTTTCCTCCCCTACCCGCTGCCTGGCATTGGGTAAACTCTGCACATCCCTTTGGAGTCCTGCAGGGCAGAAGCTTTTATGTCATGCCTCGCGCAGGGGGAAAAAATAGCTCATTACTGCACAGAACCATGTTCTTCTGTTCTAAGAACCAGCCTATCTTTAGATTTCTCATTAAAATATGCCCCTTTTGTCATATTTTTTTTCACAAGATTGATAGTGAGCGGGTTGGCTGCTTGATCCACAGTGTGGTTGGATGTCCTGGCGCTACAACAGTGAAATCACCAACATCGTTCGTTTTGAAGTGAATTAAGATGCTCCTTTTCCTGATAGCTCTTCTATTTTAATCCTAAGCTTAAACATTATCGACTCCTTCTCTTATTACATTTATACTCAGGGATGAATAGATGTCAACCTCATGGAAAGACCCAGAGAAACACATTTTACAGAGTCTGTGATGGGGCTGATTTGTCAGCAAAGATTGTCAATAGGGAGAGAGCTGCACCTGCTGTTGTACCTTTCCTTGGAGGAGGGTGCTCTGTGCTGCTGCCTTACATAAAGGGTCTATTTCTGGCTGCTTGAGGTTTGGAAGTAGGAGAGAGAAGGAGGTGGTATTCATTGCTGAAGGGTTGTATTGATGGCTGGCTTCTTAGTGTGAGTAATGATTTTCCCTGGTAAGCAAATGTCATTTAAGCAATAAATCACAACACAATGGCCTGAAGCTGTTATCAAGTTTCACTGTATATACACTATAACACATTACAGGTTAAGCTGTTACCTCTTTTCTTGTCATTTGCAAGGACTTGATGATGACAATTAGCAGACAGGTGCCTTCCACTTTATGACCACAACTTGTTTAAATAAATCTCAATCCTCTTGTTGTCCAATTGGGGTGAACCCCCCCCCCCGGTTCAGGTATCTGTACCTATACCTGCACCTATACCTACCTATACCTGTACCTATACCTATATCTGTTCCTATACCTGCAGGTATTGTGTGTTGCTCAGCTTGACCTTTATGGCAGCGAGCTCATTAGGTGCTGCCAGTTTCTTCTGTGCTCTGTTACTCCCAAACTGTTCTTGCTTGTTGTCTTAAAATACATCATGTGCACCCACAGCCGCTGATTTAGAGCTGGCCATAAAGCAGAAGGTGAGCAAAACGAGTGTCTGACAGCAGCACAAATGCGTTGGCGCATCCAGTGTCTGACAGTGCTGGTTGTTGCCAAGCTTGAGGAATTGTCCTTTGGGTTGGGAATGGTGCCCATGACAGCTGGCAGCCTCTGCCTCCAAGCAGCTCCCTTGGAATAAGGTCTTCTTGCCAGAGGTGGAAGAGTTGCTGCTATTAGAAGCAGGGTGCCTGGTGAAGCTGTCGTGCCAGCTTTTCATCCAGCTCACTCGTTGCCTGAGCGTTTCTGTCATCTGCAAATGGGAAGGCAATTAATTTAAGTATTTAATAAGCGGACATCCACACCACTTTGTTTTATGGGTGGACTCGTGGGCTGGCCTAGCCCTGCAGGCAGAGCTCTGCTTCTCACTGTGGCCGCCTTCAGATCGGTGCAGATGGGACGTGGGGTGAAGCCTTCCCACAGCTGCCTTCGGTGTGTCGTTTCTGTAACACACGGCCGCTGTCTGTGGCCAGCAGACCTCAATGGGAAGCCTCAGAGCTTTGACTCTCGGTGTGCTGACAAGTCTTTTGCTTCCCAGTTCTTACTTTAGCTTTGAGTCGACGTTGAATTTACACTGGTGTTAATTTGTGTGCAGAGAAAGTGCTGTAAAGCTCTGAAATCACCACCCTCTGCCCACGAGGCTGATGACAGCGGATGTATTCTTCTGGACTGTGTGCTACCTGCCAAAACTCTTTGCTCCTCTGCTTGTGCACATGTCGCATTGAGTATTTGTTGTTGTTATGCAATGGGCTGGTTTTGATCCTTCTGTTTTGCAGAATTGCATAAACTGCTGTTGGCTCTGCCTTGGCAGGACGGGAATGCCTGTGCTGCAGCCCTGGCATCAGCAGAACAAACAGCCCCAACTTTACGGGCAGCTGACTTTAGAGGAACTTAAAGATTAATGAAAGCTGACAGGAGGGTGATTGTTAGAGAGGCTGACTTCTGGTGATGGAAAGGAAAAGTACTGGCCATACTGGGGGCTGTTTGCTTAAACTTCCAGTGTAGGCTGTAGTCCTGATGCCCTGATTTGTCTTCAAGCCTGAGGGTACACGAATGGGATGCAGGACAAGATCCTGTCCTCAACACTTTGATTTGGAAAGATCGTGTGATCTTAATGATCTTGTCTTACACGTGTTAATGGATATATCATGTTCTGAGTGTTGTATGGCAGCCGCTATTGTGCCGTATCGAATTGACGTATCCCTTCTTCTCCTATTGCAGTGAATCAGAAATCTTGCACCACGACAAACAATACGAGCCTTTTTACTCCTCCTTTGTTGCACTTTCAACACATTACATCACTACTGTGTGTGGTCTCAGTAAGTGTTCTCCATCCTCTGATTTTACCCTTGTACAACAGCTGAAGGATAGTGAAAGTAGGCCTGAGTTGTTCTCTTGTGTATTGTCTCAGGCCCCGTTTCTGAGTCAGATATTAATGCAGTCCATAAGCTCATAAATGTTGCAAGGAAACCCATCGTATGTGCCTGTGTTAGAAGGTTTTAATCTTGCTTTCCTGGTGTTTCTTAAGTTACATTTTAATTAGACCAAATTGACACTATATCTCTCTGTTAGACATGATGGACAATGTATGCATGAATGCATGCTGTCTAGCATTCTGCTTTATCAAAAGCATTAAGAACATGCTATACCAAATTACTTCAGGTCTTGTCCTAACTGATGCTACCATCTGCTTTTTCAGTACCCAGAAACCAATTGCAGTCTGTGGCTGCAGCATGTAAAGTCCTGATCGAGTTCTCCCTTCTGCGTTTAGAGAACCCAGATGAAGCGTGTGCTGTATCACAGGTGAGCACAGATTTTAACCACGTGGCCCTGAGAGCAAAAATGGACTCTGGCCTCTTAATTCCTTAAATATTTGCTCTGATGTTGTGCAAAGCAAGAGTGCCATCACGACCTTTGCTATGAGATCAGATTGGATCTGAGATGCTGCTGTTGCATTACTCATAATGCAGCAGCTGAGGGTGTACGATGCCACTAAATACTTGGAATCAAGAGAGTTTATGATGTATTTGATGCCTTTTACTTTGTAGAAACACCTCATTCTGCTGATAAAGGGGCTGTGCACAGGCTGCAGCCGCCTGGATAGAACAGAAATCATCACTTTCACAGCAATGATGAAATCAGCCAAGCTGCCTCAGACCATCAAAACCCTCTCTGATGGTAGGTGGTTCAATTTGTTATATTGCTGTGGCAATGGAGCGAGCTGTAGAAAACGTTATGTGCTTTGATGGATGAAATGGTGTTTTGCTGTTTGCCCTGCAGTAGAGGACCAGAAGGAGTTGGCTTCCCCAGTGAGCCCAGAACTAAGGCAGAAAGAAGTACAGATGAACTTCCTCAATCAGCTGACATCAGTCTTTAACCCCAGAGTTTCAGCATCACCATCAATCATGCCAGAGACACAGGTATACAGCTCCAGAGTAGAAGCAGCCTGATTTCTAACATGAATATCGGTGCACTCAAGGACTTGTCTGAATTCTGTTGCTGATGCACGTTGCTGCTTTGTAGAGTCGGTGCAATGCCCTATATTTTTTGTGCTTCTGTGATATATTTAGTTTGTGCTTGATTTTAGGTGGAAGGAGAAAACGAGGATCAAGCTTCTGCAGATCAAACCTCTGCAGCAAAGACAAAAAGCATATTCATTGCTCAGAATGTAGCCAGCCTGCAAGAACTGGGTGAGGATCAGCTCTGTAACACTGAAGGGATAAAGCAAGCATTTCTCCTGATGGCTGTTAGATCTGTTCTGCTTAGAAGCTCTCCCATGCCACAGTAACAGTAAAACACTGTTTTTGTTTGGTAGGTGGCTCTGAAAAGTTGCTACGAGTGTGCCTGAACCTCCCATACTTCCTGAGATACATAAATCGGTTTCAAGATGCTGTGTCAGCCAACTCATTTTTTATTATGCCAGCTACTGTGGCAGATGCCACTGCTGTTCGTAACGGGTAAGATCGTGTCATCACTCTTCTTTGGTATATGCTGGGTGCACTGTATGAGAGGAAACAGCTGTACCAGCTGTACCGTGCTGCTCTCATGAGCACTGTACAGACTGCATTGCTGATCCTTAACCTGTGTTGTTACTTTAGGTTTCACTCGCTGGTAATAGATGTGACCATGGCACTGGATACTCTGTCTCTGCCTGTGTTGGAGCCCCTAACGCCCACACGGCTCCAAGATGTGACTGTTCTTGCTCTCAGCTGTCTCTATGCAGGTGACTGATTTCCTCTATTTTTAGGCCTCTAAGTCATTCTTGCTTCTTCTCTCCTTTGTTACCTACACATTTGTGGCTCACCCCACAAGTAATCTTCATTATGGATGCGACAGCTTTACCCCATACTGTATAATGTGGGGCCTGGGGCAACGTGAGCTTTGTTCTGGTGGTACTGAGGTTCTGGTATGTTCTGCAAGTGTGACTTGGTGACTCAACATCTTAATAACCTGTAATTTCTTCCCTCTCACATAACATGTGTGAATGTCTAATTCTGCTTGTTTCTGTGTGCTAAATGGGAAGATTTTGTGCCAAGATTGGGTTATAAGAAGGCCGTTGCCTTCACTTATTTTCATCCAGGTGTGAGTGTGGCAACTTGCATGGCCATCCTACACGTGGGTACCACTCAGCAGGTACGGACTGGATCTACGAGTTCCAAAGAAGAAGACTATGAAAATGATGCTGCTACTATTGTACAGAAATGTGTAAGTAAATGGGAAAGAGTGTGTTTGTTCATTCTTGGCAAGCGAAATATAGAACTTGTATTTGTTTGGATTGCAGTAGATGCTTGTTATTTCTAGGCAATAGACTGGCTGATAAAGTGATTGGGTTGGCTAATTGCGGATAGGAAACAGCAATCATGTCTGGAGTTTGAAAAGTGTGTGGGCTGGTTTAGTTATTGCCCAGTCCAATGCTTAAACATTACTGTGGTTTTATATCTATTTGCAGCTTGAAATCTATGAGATGATTGGACAAGCCATCAGCAATTCACGCCGAGCTGGGGGTGAGGTAAGATCTGTGCCCTTCAGGAAGCTCTTATTATGCTGTTGTATTTTGGCATTTGGATTCACACTATTTTGTTTGGTTGTTATTTTTTTTTTTTCCCCTCAACCTTTTGGATGATAGCATTATCAGAACTTCCAGCTGCTTGGGGCCTGGTGTTTGCTAAACAGTCTCTTCCTCATCTTGAACCTCAGCCCCACAGCATTGGCTGATAAGGGGAAGGAGAAAGATCCATTGGCTGCTCTTCGTGTCAGAGACATTATTGCTCGGACCAAGGAGGGCGTTGGGTCTCCCAAACTCGGACCTGGAAAAGGGTATGTAAGGCCCCCACTGGAGTATTGTCCATGTAACTATGCAGAGCAGATAATTACTATGGAGTCTGGTTGGTCTCGCCATTTGTTATTCAAGTCTTGATTCTTGAAAAGAAAACGAGTCACCTTTTCTTTTTCAATTTAGCAAAGCAGTTCCTCAGTCACCTCACTCAGTCTGCTTCCCCCCCCCCCGTAATTACATTGTATCTTTTATTTTTCCATAGACATCAAGGATTTGGTGTTCTGTCAGTGGTGCTTGCAAATCATGCCATCAAGTTGCTGTCATCCCTCTTTCAAGATCTGCAAGTGGAGGCATTGCACAAGGTGTGTAGGTAGCTCTTGTGAAACACTTGCCCTTCTCTGCTGAAACATGCTTTAAATTCTCTCTTCAATGCTGTCCTCCAGGGCTGGGAGAGCGATGGCCCACCAGCAGTGCTGGATATCATGGCTCAAAGCACATCGATCCAGAGAATCCAGCGGTTGATAGATTCTGTACCACTCACTAATTTGCTGCTGACTTTGCTGTCTACGTCGTATAGAAAGGTAGGAACTGGTCTGTGCAGCTGGGGAGATATCTGAGCAACTCCCACTGAGTGTCATCTGCGTGGAAGAATTCTCTCTTTAGCTGTGAATATGCAAAGAAGAACTGACAGTGTCAAGCAAAGGCGCTATCCCTCCTCATTTGGAGGCCGTAAATTTGACAAACTTGTTGTAACAAAATAGCTCTGTAAGCACGGTGGCATTTGTGAATTTAACGAGAAGATGAAAAGGCCGTGTTCAGAACAGATGCTTTCATGTTAAAGCTGTTACTTGAAGTGTTGCTTAAATTCTTGGCATGCATAATTTCTTTTCAACCAACCCGCATAAATTCTGATACAACTTTAAGGGAGAGGGATCTTGAGAAACTGTTAATAAATCGCTCAACTGGAATTTACTGGAAGCGAATTAAAATGCTTTAGGAAGATAATTTGTTTTCATATTCTTTATTTAATTTGTTCTGCTGTTCCTGTAAGGCGTGTGTCTTGCAACGTCAGAGAAAGGGCTCCATGAGCAGTGATGCAAGTGCCTCCACTGATTCAAATACTTACTACGAGGATGATTTTAGCAGCACTGAGGAGGACAGCAGCCAAGGTAATAGAGTTTCCAGCAAAGAAATTAAGTCAGGGTTTTATGCTGTTTTTCAGATATAGTGGAAACCTGGCTACTGGGATTTTTGCCTTCTTGGGCTGAAATAACATGTAATGCTGAAAATATGAAGCAGTTTGTGAGATCTGTTTGGCAGAAGCAATGCTGACTGTACTCCTTTGTGTAAACTGAAGCCAGAGAGGCTGGTATTTGGCAGTATTTGCTTGAGAGGAGGGTGGAAATAATTTCATCTTGTGAATTCCCACTGTAAAACTGCTGAGCATTGTGAGTGGAAGGGAGAAATGAAGATTGCAGATGCTCTAACTCTGCTCACTGAAGTTCTTCTCCAGGCCTTTACTGTACCAAGTCCCTTGTGTGAGGTTGTTCTTTACAACCCTGTGCTTTTGCCTTTTTTTACCTCCTATGTCAGATGATGACAGTGAACCAATCCTTGGGCAATGGTTTGAAGAGACGATATCTCCAAGCAAAGAGAAAGTGGCCCCACCACCACCCCCTCCACCACCACCCTTGGAGAGCTCTCCTAGAGTCAAAAGCCCAAACAAACAGACTGCTGGAGAGAATGGGAACATCCTGGCCAGCCGCAAAGATCCAGAGTTGGTATGGAAAGGTCTCCAGGGTTAATGAAATGATGTGTGCTGTAGCTAGCTGTGTTGACAGGTAACGTGATATGTGTCAGATATTAAGTATACTGCTGATGGAGGATTGGCTTTGAAGAAATGTTTGCATTATTCTTCCATCAAGTGGAATATTGCTGATGTATTGATTATTGCTAGGGAATCAGACTGAGAGTATCAGTGTGGGTTACAAAGGAAGAGGGAAAATGAGGGCAGAGCTATAAGTGAGTGAAGTTGCTGATGGAATGCTGTTAGTGTTGGGGAAAGACACCAAGAAATTCTGCTGCCAGGAGTTTTAGAGACTTTTTTTCTCTTTTTTAAGAGAATTACTAAACTAACTGCATTGCAATGAGTAAAGTAAATCTGCTCTCTGCTGCCAGGGCTGTTAATAGGGAAATTGATCTATTTTACCAACAGTTCTGGCTTTTTTAATGTGTTTTTGTTGTTGCTTTCTACAGCGTGTTTCTCTTTTTCTTTTCAGTTTTTGAGCCTAGCTTCAAACATTTTGAACTTTATCACTTCTTCTATGCTGAACTCCAGGAATAACTTCATTCGCAACTACCTGAGCGTCTCTCTTTCAGAGCAGCACATGGCAACGCTTGCTAGCATCATCAAAGAAGTGGATAAAGATGGGATTAAGGGTGAGTGAGCAGTACTTCTCTGTTGGAAATCATAGATAGTAGGATTTGCAGGTGTCTATTTTTATAGTTCCATACAGAAATCTTAAATATGGGAGAGTAACAGTAAGTAAATGGCTCAATCTCTGTATTACAGGCACTTCGGATGAAGAGTTTGCTGCTGCACTGTATCACTTCAACCACTCCTTAGTGACCTCAGATCTTCAGTCCCCTGCCTTGCAGGTAAAGCCATGATGAATATGTAAATGAGATGAACAAATGTTGGTGTCTGTTCATGCTTCTGTGTGGACTTTGCACCTGGAGTAGCGTGTTGTGATTCCACTTGGCCCTAGAGAATGGTACTTTTCAAACAGAGCTTGGAATGTTTTGGATCCAAATTGAATGATGCTTTGCAGTGTGTAAGCTTAACATCCAGAGTTCAGGTTAATCCACTGCATTTTGGAGGTGATGAAGGCTGAAGGAGAAGTGGGTTTGTTTTGGAGACTTGCCTCTATCCATTTGTTAGCAAGAGGCATTCCTGCAGATTTACTTTTCTGTCAGGACTGATGCCAAAAGGCCTTGGAATTCTCTCAGGAGAATCAAGTTAATCCCTTTGCTTTCATGCGCTAACCTTGTAGCCTTTAGGTTTCTTTGCTGGGTCATGGACTGACCTGACTTAACACTGTAAGTAGGGTTTGCTTACCAATCAGTGTATTCAGAGCCTATGCTTTTAGTTGTCTATGTTTAAAACATCATTTTTTTACAGTTGTTTTTTCCCCTAAAAGCAGCTGAACAACCTTTTTGCTGAAGCACAAACTGTAGGCTGATCTGTATGATTCTACCAAAGCCTAATATGTCCTGCTCTTATTTTGTGGCAAATGAGTAGAGGTCATTAATGCCATTTTGTCCTGCTTTGGTGCTGAAGTTCAAAACTTGTTATGTCTTAGGTGGCAAAATGACAATGTAAATATCCCTCAGTAGCTATGTGATATATTTAAGATTAGAGAAATATTGCTGTATTAGCCATTTACAACCCCTGGGAACAACGTTCTTTATTCAAATCATGCTTTTAATTAAAGAAAGCAGGCAGTACTTCCTTCTTTTCACCAAGTCTCTGCTTTATTCCAGAACACACTTCTTCAGCAACTGGGAGTTGCCCCTTTCTCTGAAGGTCCATGGCCTCTCTACATCCACCCTCAAAGTTTATCGGTGCTCTCACGACTTCTCCTCATTTGGCAGCATAAAGCCACTGCCCAGGGAGACCCTGACGTCCCAGAATGCCTTAAAGTTTGGGAAAGGTAAGATAATATTATTTTAGCTTGAAAGTCAGTCATCATCTTTGTGAAATCATCGATATTGATTAGAAGAATAGGCAGAAAAATGAAACGATAAAAATATTTCTCTAAGCTCTGGTTAAAGAGATCTTAAAGATGTAACAAAGCAAGAAGAAAAGTCATGTATGAACTTCCTTTCCTACTGTCAGGTTTGTAGGCACGCTGAAGCAGAATGCCTTGCAAGGGACTCTTCCCAGTGATGCAGAAGATCTGAACGTTGAACATCTCCAGCTGCTGCTGCTTATTTTTCACAACTTTTCTGAGAGGGGCCGCAGGTCTATCATGATGCTCTGTATCCAGACCATTGTGGAGCTGACAGTGAACATGGACACCCAGCAAAGTTCTGTACCGCTTATTGTGGCACGCCTGCTCTTGGTGTTTGACTATCTGCTCCATCAGTATTCCAAAGCCCCTGTGTACTTATTTGAACAGGTAAAATTTTGTGATTCTATTCTGAAATGTAGCTCACTGCTCAGCAGAAATCTGTGACAATCATTTGGTGCATTCTAATCTCTTTGGTTTTGTTACCAGTCTTTCAGATTATAATGAGAGAGTAACTGCTGTTGTTGATTCCTAATGGCAGGTTCAGTTGGAGCATACATTTGTGATGTAACTGCTGTCCTAATAAATCCTGCTGGGAACAGGGTGAAAGCCCTGCCTCATCTTTCAAAGTTGTTACTATTTTGTGTATTTAGATATCATTTCAAATACTTCATATGCACTGTTCTTGCTTTAGCTTGTCCCTATTGAGTTATGGCACTGTTCTCATTAATGAGATGCTAGTATTTTGTGTATGGCTTTTTCAGTAGGTGGAAGCTCGTTAGGTAGGATCCAGGTCTTCCTTCAGAAGCTGAGAAAACAGTGTTGTAGGAATGGGATTGTTTGTGTCTTAATGGCTCTTTGTTTTGTTATTGTCTTTCTCCTACTTAATGGCTTAATGCTTTTCTACTTAGGTGCAATATAATTTGCTGACTCCACCCATTGGCTGGGTGAGTGGGTCTCAGGACAGTAGCAGACGAACCTCTGTCCCACTCTATCATGGTTTTAAGGAGGTAGAAGAAAACTGGACCAAACACTGCTCATCAGGTAAGAAAGAACCTGTGAGGAGTTTTTTGTTCCAAGACTTGCTTTTGCAAATAGATGAAAGCCATTCCCATGGCCTTCGGTAACTTTTCTTGCCTTTGAGACACATACTTAAATCAGATAAAAATGCATGTAATTGTGCTTGAGCAATTTTAGTAAACAACACTTTTGCTGTTTATGGCCTTCCAGATGCAGTTCCACAGCCAAGGTTCTACTGCATCCTATCCCTAGAAGCTTGTGAAGATGATCTGAACCGTCTGGATAGCACGGTACTGGGATTTATATGTCTGTAAGCCTTCAAAGGGCAGTGTTGGCTTGACAAGTGCCAGGGCAAACAGATGAGAAGGAAGGACCTGAGGCAGTGGCTAGAGCAGGAATTTTATCCAAATGGAGAAAAGAGAAGTGACTCAGTAAGATAATGTGGGATTCTTTTTTGCACTGAGTTGTATGTCAGGGAAGTCCATTTGCAAATTCAGATGTACTACTATGAAGCTATGTTGGACAGCTTGTCATAATACATGTGATTCAATTATTTATGCTGCAAAGCAGAGCCCCATCATATCCACAGTTACTTCTCATTGCTGCTAAAACATCTGAGGCAAGGCTATTATAAGTAGGGTTACATTCCCATTCAGTTTGATCCAATTCTTCCAGAATACCTGGCAGAATTAACTTCCTGAAGTCACATTCTTGCATAGTTTTGGTCTGTGGGTGTTCTGAATACTTAATGGAAAGTATAAATAAATGCAGATGCAAAGCAGTGATTGTGACTGTTATCTTTTGCAGGTCTGTGAGGTCCTTTTCTCCAGGACTATGAAATATGATGAGCTTTACACAGCGCTGACTTCGCTACTTGCAGCGGGGTCACAGTTTGATACACTCAGGAGGAAAGAGAACAAAAATGTCACTGCACTGGTAAGACTGTTATGTGTTGCTGTAATGTTGTCTGTGCTGAGGTGTAACAGGTTTTCAATCTTAGTGTTTTCAACAAAGTATTCACCATGTTTGCCTGATTTAGCACATCTATACGAGTCTGGAGCCCTGATGAAATCATTTCTGTAGATAGAATGGTTGAAACTGTCACCTTCCTTTACTAATTTATCCAACCGTGCTCTTGTTTAGGAAGCCTGTGCACTTCAGTACTACTTCTTGATACTGTGGCGGATACTGGGGATATTGCCTCCATCCAAAAACTACATGAATCAGTTGGCTACAAACACACCAGAGATGAGTGAATGTGATATTTTACACACGTTGCGCTGGTCTTCTCGCCTGCGAATCCCATCTTATGTCACATGGATCAAGGTTAAAGTCTCATCTTCATTGGGGGTGTTTTGTAATGTTGTTTGTTAGTAAGAATGTCAGTTTCTTGTTCTTCTATGCTTAGTGCGTGTGGGATTTGTTGTGTGGGCATGGTTTGAAGTGGGAACTTGTCTGCATTTTCTAGCCTGGTAGTTGGCAGAGTGCTTTATTATAGAGCACTTTTAAAGTGTGGTCTTTTTCTGGTATCTGTAGGATCACCTTACCAAACAGGGGATGAAAGCTGAACATGCTGCGTCTCTCATTGAATTGGCCTCCAGCAAGTGCAGCTCAGTAAAATATGATGTGGAAATAGCAGAAGAATACTTTGCTCGACAGGTGAGCTGATTCAGATACAAACATGCACGTGGAACATCTGCTTTTGTGGAATGATTTGCACTTACAGTTCCAATTCATTCATATTTTAAGATATCTTCATTTTGTGGCATCGATTGTACAACTATTCTCCAGCTGCATGAAGTTCCCAGCTTACAGTCCATTTACACCCTTGATGCTGCAATTTCCAAGATCCAGGTTTCTCTAGATGAGCACTTTACCAAGCTAGCTGCAGAAACTGATCCACATAAGTCTTCAGAGATGACCAAGAACCTCCTACCTGCTACGTTGCAGCTTATTGACACTTATGCTACATTTACCAGGTACAACCCATAGAATCTGTGATAGAAATAATGTTTTCTTCTGTACGTGAGGGTTTTTATTTTGTTTTGTTGGTAGAGAGAGCTGGATCTGTTAATAGTCCAGTATAGATACCTTAACTTAGATCCTTTAGACTGACCATTGTTTTTAAAAGAAGGCAAAGCTACTCGGGCTGTAATTTGGTCATTATTTCTAAGTAGGTTGATCTTACAAGACTTCCTTGCAAGTTTGCAAAATCAGCTTTTCCTCCAAATATGAAACCTCTTCTTACCACTCTGTAGGACAGTGCTGCTTAAGGTTATTTCACTCTCATTATTGAGACTGTCAGAGACCATCAGAGAGAGGAGGGGAGTGTTAATTCTTAGATTAAGAGTCTGAAGTCTTCTAAACTCTCATTAGCCCCTATGCAGAAGAAAGCAAAAGTAAATCAGCTTTTTCTTTTGAGCAGATGCTTTTGCTGGTAAGAAGCTTAGAGGAGATAAAAGCCTCGAACTCTCATAGTGATATCACATGAAGTATGGGGCAGAACTTCAGAAGTTTGCTTTCTTATCTGTCACCATATTGACACATTTAGTTATGAAACTCAGAACTGCTTCCTTGAAGTGAATCCTTTCCCTCATGAATGCAGATCTTACTTGCTACGTAGCCTCTCTGAGGAGGGCTCCAGTGAGAACAAGCCTTCTGAAGAGAAGCTACAAGGTTATGCTGCTGTCCTGGCCATTGGATCCAGCCGTTGCAAGTCCAATACTCTAGGTGAGCATCTGGCATGGTTCAGATTTCCTTTTGTGCACAGGTGAAGCTTTCTACAGTGTTTCCAACTCTGAGCTTCAAAGTTGTGTGCTGGCTGATGTGCTCCTTCCCCTCTACCACCGTGTTCAGATGACTGTATTATCCTGTCAGCATCAAACTGGGAAGTCTTTTCTTTTTATTATTGTGGCAGCTGAAAAAGAGGGGCAAGCCTTGAAAAAGTAACTAACTTGTGAGCTTATCTGGCTTCTTAAAATGCTTTTATAACCATTCTGGTGCTCCAGTAGAATGACATGGAAATATATGGCAAACTGTGAAATATTCATGTGTTGAAGACAGCTGTGAATTAGTATTTTTGCCACATTTCCTGTTCTAATGAAGAGAAAGAAGCTGATGCAAACTTTAGGAATATTTTTGACTGGTAGAGGAGCATGAGAGTAGCCTTCAGCAGGATAACAGATAGAACTTAGCTACAATGGTGTCCTGGTTAACTCAAGGTCTAGTTTTGAACAGTTTTTAGAAGTATTCTGGTTTTCAACAGGACTTGTGGTATTACACAGTGCCTTACAATTCTGGATTGCTTGCAGGTTCAATGCTTGTTCAGAACTTACCTTCAGCTGTGCAGACTTTATGCGACTCATGGAACAATATTCATACCAATGAATTTCCAAACATTGGCTCGTGGGTGAGTCCTGCCTTGTGGGTTGAACCAGCATAATCTTAACTCTCTAAATTAGTGGGAATGGCAAATAGTCTGCCTTTCTGCTAAACACAATTTGGTTTGATTTTCATGTGTGTGTCTCAACCCTTAGCGCAACGCCTTCGCAAATGACACAATCCCTGCAGAAAGCTACATCAGTGCAGTTCAGGCTGCCCACCTTGGTACTCTCTGCAGTCAAAGTCTACCTCTTGCAGCTTCCCTAAAGCACACCCTTCTCTCCTTGGTCAGACTCACTGGGGATCTCATTGTGTAAGTGGTCTTTTTTTATATTACTTGAATAGCTCTTCGGTTTTGGTGTGGTATCTCCAAAGGTAGAGTCCTTGATAAGGAACCCTTAGTTGGGTTAGGAGGCTGTGGATGCCCCATCCCTGGAGGCATTCAAGGCCAGGCTGGATGTAGCTCTGGGCAGCCTGGTCTGCTGGTAGGTGACCCTGCCCATAGCAGAGGGTTGAAACTGGGTGATCATTGTGATCTTTTTCAACCCAGGCCATTCTATGATTGTGTGAGGCCATATGGATCAAATCTGACTGTGACTATTTTCATTCATTTATGTGATCTTTTCAAAGTGTAAGAAAGAAGTGACATGAAAGAACTGTTTTTTTCCAGGCATTTAACACTGAGATAATCTCAAACAAAATAATTGTCTACACTGCATATAGTTACCTACTTTTCTTTCTTTTCAAGCTGGTCAGATGATCTAAACCCACCACAGGTGATCCATTCCCTGTTACCCCTCCTTTTGGAAACCAGCACAGAGAGTGTGGCAGAGATAAGCAGCAACTCCCTAGAAAGGATCTTGGGTCCTGCAGAATCAGATGAATTCCTGGCACGTGTATATGAGAAATTGATCACAGGGTGCTATAACATACTGGCCCATCACTCTGATCCAAACAGGTAACGGACTGTGTGGCTTCTAGTTCTCTTCCAATTAAGCTGTGTACAAAGAATTACTACAGTGTATTTAAAAATCAGTGTAGTTTCTTGAGCAGCAAGACAGAGAGGCAAAAAATCAGCTTATTTTTATCTGTTGAAGACTATTATACTTGTTGACTGAAAATGTAAGATACTTTATTCAGCTCACCAGCATTTTCAGCATTGCAGTTTAGGCAGCGCGGATTTTAATCATCTCTTCTAACTCTGGATGGCTTACATATGTATCTGCATAGTTTTTTATTTAATCAAATAGAAAATTATGTAAATACAAGCACAAAATCAAAGCTGGAGATGCCGACCTAACTTGCTTTATGTTCCTTTGTCTCTATTCTTGCTGTTTATAAGGATGGCTAATCCCTCCTTTATCGTGGCCAACTAGCCAGATTTATGCTTCCCACCCCTTACTTGCTATGTATATAGAGAGGATAAGCTTGGTGCACAGATGTTGATTGTGCCCATCTGAAACATAAAACCATTAGGCGTGATGATATTGCATCTTTTTAACACTGATCCTCCCCGGATGGAGGGTATTCAGAAGGAGATCTATAGCGCCTTCTGTTAGAGAATGTAAAAATAATTGGATTTTGCTTGCAGTGTGTGTTGTGGAGCAAGAGTGAGCACAGTAAAGAATGGGTGGAGTAACTGAAAGAGATTGTAAAAGAACAGCAAGTTGGAGGAATTTGAAACATGAGAAGCTGGAAAGATGTAGATTGTCCTAGAATTCTGTGTTGCTTGCCTACAGTGTGTGCCCCTTTTTTTCCTGATCATTTAGTGGATATATTGGTCTTTATGTGATGTTTGTTCATCAGTTGCTTTTCTCTTGTCTCTTAGAAGCAGAGCTTCTTATAGCTAGTGGAAGGTTTGTTACTATTGTGTTAGCAGTGTTGGCTCTTATTTTGCTAATTGGCTCTTGGAATTATTGAAATTATTCTTATATATTCTAATTAATATGCATTTTTTGACCTTCAGTGGCCTGGATGAGTCCATCTTGGAGGAATGCTTACAGCATCTGGAGAAACAGCTGGAGAGCAGCCAAGCTCGAAAAGCCATGGAGGAATTCTTTTCAGAAAGGTAAAATCTGTGTGAAAGTTGTAAAGCAAACACATCACTTCTGTCAGTTTGTCAGCTCTTCAGGAATGTTAATGCCTTTGTGCAGAACAATGCAGACCCGTGTAAGGACAGGATAGCCTTCAAGCAGTGCAGGAGAGTGAGAAGATTTTCTGTGTGGGAGAAGACTTAGGATTTTGTCATTCCAAGTAAAACATGAGCAAATCCTTGTAGAGATCAGCACTGGAGGTGTAGTGAAATTAAAAGCATCAGCATTTTGGTGTGAGGTGCTCTGTACTATAAGACAGTGCAGTTTAAGTTGTGATATCCCAGTTTCTCTCTGTCCTCTCAAAGCAAAAGATGGCTCATTGTAGGGATGAAGGTGGGGCACTGAATTACCAAGACTAATTGTGTTGGAAACTGCTAACACCACAGTAGTGATACGAAGAGATATAAAAGGGTTAAGTGGAGGAAAGCTTTTCCCTCATTGGAAAGCTGACTTAATGTCTGGTTTTGGGCTGTTTTGTAAAGCTGGCTTTAATTTTCACTCTCTTCATATTAGTGGAGAATTGGTCCAGATCATGATGGCAACAGCCAATGAAAACCTCTCAGCAAAGTTCTGCAACAGGGTGCTGAAATTCTTCACCAAACTCTTCCAGTTAAGTAAGTGGTTGTGTTGAATATCCTTGTCATGTCCTTGTCTGCCTACTGCTGCTGTTGGATTGGAGAGACTGCAATAGGAAGGTGCTTGAAAGAAAAGCTCTAAAAGGAATTGGTGTGACTTCACTCTTAATGATTTTGTGTCACCTCTGTGTGTTGCTCATTCCTTTCTCACTTCCTCTCTTAAGCTTCCCAAGTTTGTTTGGCTTTTTTTCCTTTTAATACCAAATAACAGCTAATTTTAGTGTTAGAGAAAGATGAACATGATTTAGGTCTGAGCTCACGTCAGGAAATAAATGAAGCATCCTGAAAACAATTGCATTTGCTTGTTATAGCTGATTGCTTTTCCTAAGTAGGAGAGAGAGCAAGGGTTTTGCACCAGGTTCCCATTGCAAGTAAAGTTTTTATCTGAGTAGGACCATTAACAGAGGGAAAGCCACCTTCAAACACATTCACTGTAGCATCTGTCACTCACTGTAGTTTTCTCCATCAGCTGAGAAGAGTCCCAACCCCAGCCTGCTGCGACTCTGTGGCTCTTTGGCTCAGCTGGCTTGTGTGGAGCCCGTACGTCTCCAAGCCTGGTTAACGAGGATGACCATGTCTCCACCCAAAGATTCAGACCAACTGGATGTTGTTCAAGAGAACAGGCAGCTGTTACAACTCCTGACAACTTACATTGTTCGGGAAAACAGGTGAAGTACAGCTTTTGTCATTACTTTGTGCACTGTGGGTTTGTTTCAGTCTCTAGATACATAAATTAATTGAGTTCTTGATTGCTTCCTTTTGTCAGCTTTCAAATGAAATGGTTGGGGCATAGCTGTTGCATATGAGGGCATTGCTGGGTCAGTGTTCTTGCAATGTGGGCCTTAGCTGCCCTTCCAGTAGGTGATGTGCAGCGTCTGAAACCTTCTCCTTTTTTATTAGCCAAGTTGGAGAAGGCGTGTGCACTGTTCTGCTGAGTACTCTGATACCAATGGCAACAGAAATGTTGGCCAATGGTGATGGCACAGGCTTTCCTGAACTGATGGTTGTGATGGCGACTTTGGCTAGTGCAGGACAAGGTGCAGGACACCTCCAGCTTCACGGAGCTGCTGTCGATTGGCTGGGCAAATGGTAAGAGCAAACTGTATACTGCTATTTGTTCATTTGCTTCAACTAAATTATCTTTTTTTCTGATAATAAAGGAACAGAAGCACATATTTACTGATGCTCACTTATTTTGTTGTTTGGAGTATAGGGTGTCTGAGACAAGCTAGGCTGTGTTCCCCCACCACAAAAAAACGTGGTTTCTTCATCTTTTCTGCTCTTGATGGTTTTAATTAATCACTACATTGTTACACTTGCTGTTGCTGAGCTAGAGCAAATTCAGTGCTTGAAGCTAACATGGGAACTGAGTTTATACCTCCCAAAGGCAACTGGTTGTAATGATCTTCTCTATGTGTTACAGCAAGAAATACCTGTCTCAAAAGAACGTCGTAGAAAAAATGAATGCTAACGTCATGCAGGGGAAGGTAAGGCCCATGGCTGTTGTTTTACTGGCAGAAATAAGTCTCAGGCCGAGGTGCATCAGCTCTCTTGTTGCATAGTGAGAATTTGAAAGCAATTTGACTGGGGGTGTGTGCGTTGTATTTTCCTGCTTTATAGTAACTGCTATGAGATTTAAGTGTTGCCTCTCATTTTCATTCATCTGGACTTCATAGCATGTTACTATCCTGGAGTGTACGTGCCATATCGTCTCTTACCTGGCTGATGTCACTAATGCACTGAGCCAGACCAGTGGACAAGGACCAAGTCATCTTTCTGTCGATGGCGAGGAACGGGCAATTGAGGTGGATTCAGATTGGGTGGAAGAGTTGGCAGTGGAAGAGGAGGACTCTCAAGCTGAAGATTCGGTAGGCAACAGACACAGTTAATGCTGTAAATGAGCCAGGTGGTTCTAAAACTTACTGCTGTTAAAATACTCATGTAAATGTATGGGAGACGCATTCTGTGCCACATGCCTTAGATGTAGAAGTGCAGTTATAATACCTTACCAGAATGCTTTTCTTCTTAATAGGATGAAGATTCTCTTTGTAATAAACTCTGTACCTTCACCATTACACAGAAAGAATTCATGAATCAGCATTGGTAAGAATCTCTCAAAACTCTTGGTCAGAATTTCAGCCTGCTAATTCAGGCCATTAAAGGAAAAAAACCTAAATGCCGTCTATGGAGCCTTCTGGAAGGACTGTGTTACATAACCAGCTTATTTTATGCAGGTATCACTGTCACACTTGCAAGATGGTTGATGGGGTTGGTGTTTGCACCGTTTGTGCTAAAGTTTGTCACAAGGATCATGAGATTTCTTATGCCAAATACGGATCGTTCTTCTGTGACTGTGGAGCCAAGGAAGATGGCAGCTGCCTGGTAAAGTGTCTTAATTCCAATTACCATTACAGCATGCACAAGTTAGCCTTAGCTGTGCAGCTGGTACTATCTTTTTTCATGTAGCAGCAGAGTAGCTTTATATCAAAAAGGAACATTTTTATGGTACTTGGATGGGGAGTGGTGTGCAGGATACTGTTTTCTTGAAAATCTCTGCTTTTTAAGAGCTTTGCATTCTGTTTCTTTGCAGTTGCCTTTGTCTTTTTGCTGTTACAATCTGTATTCATTTTGTCAGTGATGTCAAGGCAGTTTAGGCTTTTAATATTCCTTTGTCATCGCCAGGCTTTGGTGAAGAGAACTCCTAGCAGTGGTATGAGCTCTACCATGAAGGAATCGGCCTTCCAGAGTGAGCCCAGAGTGCCCGAGAGTGTCATTCGACATGCAAGCACCTCTCCTGCAGAGAAGGCCAAGGTCACCATCAGTGAGGGAAAGGGCCCTGATGAAGAAAAACCCAAGAAGAGCAGCCTGTGTAGAAACGTTGAGGGCTGTCGAGAGGAATTACAGTCCCAGGTATAGTTTTAAACTGGCTGTTAGAAGGAAGGTGTTCAGTGTAGAGGATCTTAAGCAAGCAGTGTTGGTTGTCAGCCAAGCTGCTTGGTTTCTGTGGTCATCTTTTTGATGCCAGAGGTCACAGAAGTGACTTCTGGTTTTAAAAACAAGTATGAATACCCAGCAGGAGCACCTTGATCCTCACTTGCCATATCTCTTTCTTGTAGGCCAACTTCTCCTTTGCTCCTTTGGTGCTGGAGATGTTGAATTTCTTAATGGATGCAATTCAGATAAACTTCCAGCAAGCTTCAGCCATGGGGAGCAGCAGTCGTGCACAGCAGGCTCTCAATGAGCTGCATACATTGGACAAGTCAGTAGAAATGACAGATCAGTTGATGGTACGATACTGAAGGGCTTATTCTGGGTTATTAACTTATGGGTTGCTTTTAACATTCAGTGATGCACTTTTAAATTCTTTGTCCGTTGCTAATGGCTCAGGTCCCAACTCTTGGCTCCCAAGAGGGTGCGTTTGAGAATGTCCGCATGAACTACAGCGGTGATCAGGGCCAGACGATCCGGCAGCTGATCAGTGCACATGTGCTGAGACGGGTGGCAATGTGTGTGCTGTCATCCCCACATGGACGTCGGCAGCACCTGGCTGTGAGTCATGAAAAGGGCAAGGTGAGTGAGTAAGGTCTTCTGTCAAGGATTGCATGGCTTAGAACAACCATTCGTACTGCAGAGGAAAGAATTCTTAGAGCAGAAATGGTGAAAAGCACAGGGATGGCACCATAGAGCTACAATGGAGATGGCTTTCTCTCTGAAATTGTAAATCTGGGTAAGTAAGTTCATTTCTTTTTGCAGATTACAGTCCTTCAGCTCTCAGCATTGCTGAAACAAGCAGACTCCAGCAAAAGAAAACTGACCCTCACACGTCTTGCATCTGCACCTGTTCCCTTTACTGTACTGAGCCTCACTGGGAATCCCTGCAAGGAGGACTACTTAGCTGTGTGTGGACTGAAAGTAAGTGCCTGACTAACTCTTCCTTAGACAGCTGGAAGCCTCATCTCAAAGCCATCTGTGGTTTTCTTTTGAGGAACTAGCTCAGAGCCAGCTCCAAAGGTCTGTCACTAACTCGAGCTTATGAGTCACTTTCTTACTATATATATAAAGTAAAAGAGGCAGTACCTATATGAGTAACATAATACATGGGGCAATGCCTCAAAATAATAGTTCTTACTGTATTTAGGCCAGGTTTGAAGACAGGATTCAAGGTTTATCCATGTGGAACTTGAAGTGTGTTAAACCTGCTCTTTAACAACTGGTGTGTTGTAACAAGGACTCGCTTTTTGGTATTCTCACAGGTTCGAATTCAGCTTTCACAGTGCAGAAGCCACAAATCTGTTATTTAGCTGAGAAACAGCTGGAACAGAATATATATATGTATTTTTAAACTGACATTCATGTCACGTTAAGAGCAGGAATTTTAGATTCTTAGTGCATGAATCATTATTGAAGTTGAAATGAATGCCAGCTTTTAACTCTGTTCTTGGCTTGAAACATATACAGGTATTTTGTTCTGATATTTGAGCAATTGTTTTCATTACTCCAGGACTGCCACGTGTTAACATTCAGCAGCTCTGGATCAGTTTCTGACCATCTGGTACTTCATCCCCAATTGGCCACTGGGAATTTCATCATTAAAGCTGTGTGGCTGCCAGGATCCCAAACAGAGCTTGCTATCGTGACTGCAGACTTTGTGAAGGTATGCTTTGCTCATAAGCTTCTGATGATTTGTGATTGTCTATTTCAGACTTGAAGTCTGAAAAGAGGAGTTATATTCATACTTAGAAACAAATTGGAAATGTAAGCTTGTGCTACTGCAAGAAAAGGCAAAACTCAAAGAGCAGAAAATCGAACTATAACACGTAATAGGCATCCCCTGCTTTTGTCCAATTATGCTGTGGGAAAATAAAAGACTGTTTAGTTTCTTAGTGTTTGACTCTTTTCTTCATTCCTCCCACAGATTTATGATCTCTCAGTGGATGCCTTGAGCCCAACGTTCTATTTCCTTCTACCAAGTTCCAAAATCAGGGATGTCACTTTCCTCTTCAATGAGGAGGGAAAGAACATAATAGTGATCATGTCTTCTGCCGGGTACATCTATACACAGCTCATGGAGGAGGCAAGCGGTGCCCAGCATGGTCCATTCTATGTCACCAATGTGCTTGAAGTCAATCATGAGGACCTAAAGGTACTGATGACTTCTCTTTCTTGTAGTATAGGCACAGTGACTTCTCATTTTTTTTAGTCTTACAGTCGAAGACAAAAGTTTCCTTTCCTTTTATTCCCTTTATTAAAGCTTGCTTATCTAGATCAGTGAGTTTGCCATTCCTCTGAGGAGAGAAATATCCTTGCAGTGAAAGGGAGTAGGGGTAAAAATTAAACCCCTTGATCCTTTCATCTAGAAAATGTAGCATGTTTTTCCATGGCTCCCTCTGAAGTTATGCCCAGCAGGATTTCTCAGCAGGGAGACGTCTTGAGAGCTGTGCTGTTCAGTGAGAGGCACACCAGAGGTGTGGCAGCAAGAACAAATGAAGTTACTGACCACTGCTGGAGCTGCTTAGGTGGAATGAGCCATTGTTTCTCGTTCATAGCAGCTCTGTATTCTTGGGATGTGCTATGCATGCAGGTGTCTTTAAAATCCATGCACGTTTTGCTCAGTGCTTTTCCCTCAGCCTGCATTTTTGAATCAGGGAAATAGATGAGAGGAAGGGCCTGCAGAACAGCTCCTTTGTGAGCTGGGAACATGTGGAGTGCTCCGTGTGAGGCTGCCATACAGCATTCAAGCACACAGATGCAATAGCTGTGGGCCCTACCTGCAGTATGCAATCTCAGTATCTCGTTTGGAAGTCTTTGAAGTATCTGCTGGATGAGTTCATCAGGGAATTTAGCTTAGAAAATGTCATTTTGGACTTGTTTTCTCTCACAGGTGGAGAGGGAGTGATGGAAAGGCTTTTGGAGTAATTTGATCAGTTGGGAAACTTAAAAGCCTGAATGCTTGAGAGTGTTTCAGAGGATGCATGTCTATCCTGAACATCCTTATTTCTCTCTCATCCTACAGGACAGTAATGGCCAGGTAGCAGGAGGTGGTGTGTCAGTGTATTACTCCCATGTCCTACAGATGTTGTTCTTCAGTTACTGTCAAGGCAAATCCTTTGCAGCCACCATCAGCCGGGCCAGTCTGGAAGTGCAGCGGCTATTCCCGATTAACATAAAGAGGTGAGACTCAGGTGCAAAGCCCCTTTGAAGTTTTTCTGTCAATTTATTAGTAATAAATATTACTAATTAACAACCCAGTTCTAAATAGCCAAAGCCTGTAGTGAAGTCCCCCTCTTTGACTGATGTTTTTTCATTGCTTGTAATGTTATTTCTGGCCTAATATCAGGATGAATTGAAACTAGAGCTGAGTGTTTCAGCACTGGGATGCATATGCATCTCTTCCCACTAGGATTCCACAACAGAAAGGTGGTTTCAGAGCAGCCTTACTGCACTTTGTGGAGCTGCTTCTGGTGCGGCAGCTGGAACTGATGGGATTACCCACCCTCACAGAGGCTGCAGAGCAGGAAGCCTTTGTTTCCTTTCGGCACCAGTACTGCAGTGGACCTTGTGCATTGTGCATATTAAGGCTTATTTTCAGGCTCCCTCGAGGGAAACCAATCTCTTATGCTATGAATGTGGCAAGAAAAAAATCTGTCCTGTCATCTGCTCTGACAACTGGAGCTGGGCATTTCAGCCACAGGCTCATTGCTGGCTTGACACAAAGCCACTATCTTGAGTAGGCCCTGAGGATGGGTCATGTTCCAAGAGCTCTCTGTCCTCAGTTATGTTTGGCTTAGTGTTCTTCAGCTTTCTATTTTCATCCAGTGGACAAAGTCACATAGATTCTCCTACACTGGCCCTTAGTTAGTGCTACTGAGTGTGCTGAAACATGGAACTGTGTATCCATGTGAATGAAACCTACGTACCAGCTTCCTGTGCTCGAACATAGCAGTCTGTTGCTACCCGTAATGGTAGCCTGATAACAGCTTGCTTAAGTTGCAGTATCACAGAATTGCAGGGATTAGAAGGGATCTCAAGATATCATCGAGTCCAAACCCCCTGCTAAAGCTAAAGTAGGTTGCACAGGTAGACATCCAGAACTTTAATCTCAGGTCTCTCCTCTATGAACTGGGTACATATGTCCCTGGCAGTTCAGTGATACGAATTCCAGCAGTGGAGGAAGTGTTAACTGGTCTAATGCTCATGAATTTTTATGTGGTTCCATTTGTTGCTTCTTAATGTCATTCTGTCCTTCATTTCTTGCAGTTCAAATGGTGGGAGCAAGACTTCACCAGCACTGTGTCAGTGGTCTGAGGTCATGAACCATCCTGGCTTGGTGTGCTGTGTTCAGCAAACCACAGGTGTCCCGCTGGTGGTGATGGTGAAACCAGACACCTTTCTTATCCAGGAGATTAAAACCTTGCCAGCCAAAGCAAAGGTCTGTGGAGATTCTCTATATTTTTGGCTCTCCAGGTGTAATCCCTTGTTTCCAATATCAAGATCTCTAGTTTTGGCAGCCTTTTTAATCCAGAGTGTTTGTTTCTTCAAGTAGCAGTTGCCAGGTCCTTTCCTTGACTTCCACTGTCTGCATTCACAGATTCAGGACATGGTGGCCATCCGCCACACAGCCTGCAATGAGCAGCAGAGAACTACTATGATCCTGCTGTGTGAAGATGGCAGCCTGAGGATCTACATGGCCAATGTGGAGAACACCTCCTACTGGCTCCAGCCCTCCCTGCAGCCTAGCAGTGTCATCAGCATCATGAAGCCTGTCCGCAAGCGCAAGGCAGCTGCTATTGGTAAGGGACTTCTCTTATGTCTCGTGCAAAGTAGCAGTGGCAAATAGAAACATGAAGATTGATCAACTTCGTGTAGATATTAAGACGTTCCCTTTTGACAATTACCTCAGGTCTAAGTACTGGTTTGGCTGAAGTCTTTCTATATATCTATGTAACAGTATGTAGCTATCTGGCTAGCATGGGTGTTTCCAAAGGAGGAGAGCTCTTCTTGCAGGTTGTTTTACTGTATCTTTGCCTCCTGACAATATTTAATGTCAGAAACATCCATCTTATCTCTTCTAGCAACTCGCACATCCAGCCAAGTGAACTTTCCTATTGACTTCTTTGAACACAACCAGCAGCTCACGGATGTGGAGTTTGGAGGCAATGATCTGCTGCAGGTCTACAATGCTCAGCAGATAAGGCACCGGCTCAATTCAACTGGCATGTATGTGGCCAACACAAAGGTAAATGAGGGCACTTTGGGCATTTCATTGGGCTTCAGGGTGATGTTCTTGTCCAGAGTGATGATATTCCTTTGTGATTTATCTTCTGCAGCCTGGAGGTTTCACTATTGAGGTTACAAACAACAACAGCACGATGGTGATGACAGGCATGCGGATCCAGATAGGCACACAAGCAATAGAGAGAGCACCCTCATACCTGGAGATATTTGGCCGCACTATGCAGCTGAATCTGACCAGAGCTCGTTGGTTTGACTTCCCTTTCACTCGTGAGGAAGCCTTGCAAGCAGACAAAAAACTAACCTTCTTCAGTAAGTCTTAGTTAATCGTTTGCTTTGCCTGCCTGTTGGTTTTGTTTGGCTGTGCTGAAGCTACTTCAGCTCATAGTAAGGAGAGTTCCCACAAGCTGTTGCTTTGACCTGACCACAGAGACAGTTTGAGGGGCAGATCATGCACACACAGTAGCTGTTTCTGTAGGGCCTGATGGATGAATGTACAGTAGGTGGAGGTAATAGAGAAGGGAAGTAACCTTGAAAAGGAGATTAAACTGTTAGTATGGGCATACAATCATGCAGCTTATTTTGTTAGTCATTGAACAAATTTCTCTCCTCACCACAGTTGGGGCTTCTGTGGATCCTGCTGGAGTCACCATGTTGGATTCCATAAAAATCTATGGCAAAACCAAAGAGCAGTTTGGATGGCCTGACGAGCCCCCTGAGGATTTCCCATCTGCTTCCGTGAGCAACGTTTGTCCCCCAAACCTGAATCAAGGGAACGGTACTGGAGACACCGAGTCAGCTACTCCTGCTGCTACAAGTGGGACTGTCCTGGAGAGGTATCTCTGCAGTCTTTCTTGTATTGCTCCTTGTAAATGAACAGTAGCTCTAGAAGGCTCCTAGTCATATTTGTGTGCCTTTCAGTAACTTGGAGAACATAGGGTATTAGTGCAAGGTTCTCACTGCCATACAAAATAACAGCTGAAAAGTTGATGGTTGTGCTCTTGATTTATCTGGTGAGTTAAAGAGGGAGAGTTCTGTGTGCATGCTTCATGTTGCTAAATCCATTTGCTGTAGGAGTCTTGAAGGGCTAAAGTAGATTTCTGCTTTCTTTGGTGCATTTTCTCATTTCAAGTTAGTCCTCTTCCATTCCCTGGAGCTCACCAAGTTTAGGCCTCTCTCAAGTTGAGTTTGGAGTGTGACTTTGCTTAGAGTGCTTCCCAACAGCTTGTCTTAATAACCTGTATGTTGCAGGCCTAACTACTTCAGGGGAGAAGGTGTTGATTCCTCCTCCAGTATCCCTATTGAGACTCATAGGGGTGATCTGGGGATATATTGGGCAGAAGAAATAGAACTTTTTTGATGTCCATCCCATTTGCTTTGAGCTTATTCAGTCTGTGCCATGCAGTCTGGCAAGCTAGCAAGGATGAGAGGGTAACAGGTCAGAGGAGAGATAATACTGCTGAAAATTTGGTGTTCTAAGCTATATGCTGCTTGACTTTGAGCAAGTCATAGCTAATTGTCTTACTGACATCCTCACATGAAAATTCAGGACTTGAAGTACCAGTTGCATCCACCTGAACGACCTGTTTGGACGCTGATTGCTGTCCTTTAATGTTTTATCTTGGCATTAATTTTGTCCTGCGTGTAATTTCTCTTTTCTTGCCCCCCCCCCTCCGCTGTGACATCTCCACCAGATGTCTCTCTCTGCACAGACATGCCTTGTGATTTCCCAAAGCAGTGGGATTAGATCCTAAAAACTTGGAGCTGAAAGAAATGATGCATTTTATTTTTACATACAGAACACAGCACGGTTACCTTACAAAGGGCCTCTTGGACAGGAACAGCTAAAGCAGCTTTTCTATCAGAACTTCAGTGCCTGTACTTCAGATTTGAAGCTCCAGTTGTGCTTTAAGCATTGTGCTTGGCTTCTCTGTGCTAGGTGGCCTGGGTCTCCTTTATCCATTGTGCTATTAGGCAAAGTGTCTGCTGCCCAGACAGAAAGAGTCATGCTTAGATTGACTGTATATATCGCTCTCCCAGCTTCCTGATTTGCCCATTTAATTTGCCTTTTGCTTAGAATGTGTTGTAGGGAGTTTTTTTCTGTGAGCTTTACACATTATTATTATTATTATATTTTTTTTTTTTTCCTTTTTCTTTGCTCCCCCAAAGTTCTGAAACTGAGTCCCTAACCACCCTGGACCGGTTAGTATGCCATCCTTTTCTCTGCACGAATGAGTGTGTGTCAGAGATAGAACACATGCTGTGGCTTTTGTTGACTGTTGATTTTCTGTTTTCCAAGTGACATTCGCTTCTTTACATTCTGGTCATTGCATGGCAGATGATTTAGCAAAATGTAAAGATGAGGCGGATTTTTGCTGCATACAGCTTGACTGTTGCTTGTTGGACAGACTCCTTTCTGCTTTGTCCCTCTTTATGCTTTTTTTCTCCCACTTCTCTTCCCCTGTTGGCTTTATGGCTGCGGGTGCGGGAAATCAATGTTATTTACCACCTCCAGACCTCAGAATTGTTGTTCCTTCTACCTTGTATCCAATCCTACGCTGTTGTTTCTCCCCTTAACGCTGTCTCATCCCTCCCTTTTCCTATACTCTTGCTCTGCTCCTGGTGTGCCAGGTGACACTTCAGCTAGTTCTACTTCAAGGCATGAAGGGGTGCTGCAGGGGAGGGTCAGCACTTTGTTGCAAAGGTGTAAATAAGGTTTTTTTCCTTGGGGCAAGTATTTTACCAGCCTGCCTTATTACTGTCAGAACTTCAGCAGCTCTCAGGCGGGTCATACCCAGTTAATTTTCCTCCGGAGTATTTTGTGCTGAAACTCCAAATTGGAAAGAGCAACCTGTGTGAAAATAGCAAGCGAGTAGAATCTTGCTCCCTTAGAAAAGTCGGTTACGCTTTTTCCCATGTGTCATACCAAGCCTTGATCTGCAGTCATATGTACGTCTGTGGGCCATGGTGAATTGGTACTGTCAAGACAATCCAAGTTATCCCTGCTGCAGGCTGCGTAAGGAAATGTTTTATCCTCTTTGGTAGAGAAAAGCCCCTGTCTTTCAGCTGTGGATTATTAAAGCAGTCCTAAGTTTGTCTGTGAGCGTGAGCCAGGTTTAACTCTGGTCTGTAACACAATGAAATGATATGCATGGTGCCTGTGGCAGGTTTTATCATGCTTTGATTTTGTACTTGGCATTCGTTAGCTGTCTCTGAGCTACTCATGACTGTAGCCCGCATAAAGCAAAGTGCTAAGGAGAGAGAAGGGTTGCTGTACTCAAGCCTGCTTTCCTTTCTCCCTCCAGGCTAGTAGTGAGTTCTTTAGAAGCGCTGGAAAGCTGCTTTGCTGTAGGACCAGTCAACGAGAAGGCAAGTAACTTTCTGAATACATTCTTCTAAGATGGGGGAGGAGGGGTGAGATCAGCAGCACCTCCTGCAGCCCTGGGGGCCTGATAGGAGAGAGCCGCATCCGTTTTGCTCACAGCACTGATCTGAAAGTTGACTTAGCGAAAAGCATTTGAAACTAGTTTAGAATGACAATTGGCATTTGCATTTATTGCTGGTGGGATTTTTGTGCTGTAGAGTGACCTCGTTTGCAAAAACAGCAGGGTAGAAACCCATAAATCTGAGAAGGACTTTTCTTGTTTAGGCATGTGAAATGTTCTTTAAATGTCAAATAATACATTGAGGGAATATCAAAACTGTGTTGCAGGGAGGTAGGAACTTGCAGTGAGATTGGAGTCATGCATCACCTTAATGGTTTGTGATCTGAAGAATGGTCTTTTTTTGTCTGTTCTTGGAAACAGGAGAAAAATAAGGCGACTGCTCAGGAACTGGCTACCATGCTCCTGTCCATGCCTGCTCCTTCCAGTGTCCAGCAGCAAACCAAGAGCCTCTTAGCCAGCTTGCACACCAGTCGCTCAGCATACCATAACCATAAGGTAACGTGGTTCAAAGATTTCAACATCTTCTGCCCTCTTGCTAGCTTATGGTAGAGCTGCAGCCAGCCCTAGAAGCACCTTCTCTTTGCAGTGTAGTGCTGTGGACTAATTTTCCTTTAGATCCTGCTGTCTGCTGTGCTGATAGTGTTTCCTCAGAGCTTCACTAGCTAAAATGCTCTTTGAAAACTTTTATGTGGAATAATATCTGCTAATCAACAGAAATCAGGATCTTGAAGCACAGGTTTGTAAACTGTGTAGCTCAAGATTTCCATTTCCCCATGCATCTGGCTTAGGGTGACAGGAAAGTTATTAGAGTAAGTAGTGGTTAGGATACTTGCTAACATAATTGCAGTAAATGCATAGAAGCCTGCAGATAGCCTTTGCTAACCACTTCAGTGGTTATGGTTTTACAATGGTCTTCCTGTCCACATTTAAGCATGATGGAAAGAATATTTGGATTCTCCAGCCAGATTTTTTTGTTGTTGTTAATGTTATTGGGTGGTTTTATAATACTAGTTGTCATTTCTAGATGACACTGGCCAAGAAAGTTAAAGCAAATTTCCCCTATGAACTATCCTACAGTTGTATTTCAGCTGTTCTGCTCTTCTGCTGCGCATTGGTTCTCTTTGCCAATGTTATCATTTGCTTTCCAGGATCAAGCATTGCTAAGTAAAGCCATTCAGTATTTGAGTTCCTCAACCAAAGAAGGAAAGGACCTTGATCCTGAAGTGTTTCAGAGGTTGGTCATCACTGCTCGATCCATTGCTATTATGAGACCCAACAATCTGGTCCATTATACGGAGTCGAAGCTGTCACAGTTGGAAACAGGTAGAGAAGTCTGGATTTTCTCTAATTCTCTTTTAGGTTAACTCAGAATGTTTTGTGGTCTGTGGTCCGGTGTGATGGGGCCGTGTTTGAACTATAATAGGCCTGAGATGGTCCTTGAAATGAGGACATCAGACACTCTAACAAAGGCCTTTTTCAAATAAACTTGATGTTTCCATGTTTGTTAGTACTTCTTCCTGCACAAGTCTGACAACTGTTCTTCCAATTGCACAGAGAGTGAAGAAGGGCAGGAGGCTCAGAAACACACTGAAGGGGAGGGCTGCACCTTTATTACCCAGCTGGTAAACCACTTCTGGAAGCTACACGCATCAAAGCCCAAAAATGCCTTCCTTGCTCCTGCCTGCTTGCCAGGTGTGCTAACTCTTCATTTACTATTGACAAGCTTGTGTGTTTTGGTCTATTTTAAGCTTGTAAACAGAGAAAATGATTTATTCCAAACTAGTCTTAAGCTGCTAATGATGCCACATGCTTTCTGAGGTAGGTCTGTAAATTCTACACTGACATTTTTGTTAAAAATACATGTATATCCTAATAAAAAGGGACTGATGATTGGTTTGTTCATGGTTGGTTATGCTGCTATCAGGATATTCAGTGGTGTGTGGCATGTGCAGTACTCCATATATCATACAGGGCTGGTGTGTAAGCTCATTTTGGATTGGAGCTTTAGAATTTTTTGTGCCTTAAAGTCTTCAAATAATAGATGCATCCTGCAGTGTTGTGTTCTGTGCTGAAGTGTAGAGGGAATTGATTCCAGGCCTGCTTTTATTTCTCCTTAGGTCTGACTCACGTCGAGGCCACAGTCAATGCTTTGGTGGATATTATCCATGGATACTGCACGTGTGAACTAGATTGTATCCATACGGCATCCAAGATCTACATGCAGATGTTACTTTGCCCAGTATGTAATCTGTTCTGCTCTCTATCAGCCTATAATGCAAGTGACACAAAGAGAGTTAAGTAAAGGTACAATGGTAAGACGAGGCTTTACGAAGTAGAGACATGCAGCCAAAAACATAGAGCCAGAAGTGAATGAAGGAGAAATGTCTCTCATTGTGTTTTAATAATGTATGTCATGTACTGCTTGTGTAATGATAAGTATTGCTTTATGGCTGCTGGGGAAGACAGGGAGTTTAGAAGTTAGGCAGTGATGTAAGCATTATGTGAATCATGACCAGCAGAGTCATAAGCATTATTTCCCATCCTTCCACATTGTGTAAGCACATGAAGCTTAAGTTTAATGGTTAACTATTAACCCTTTAGGATCCTGCAGTGAGCTTTTCTTGCAAACAAGCCTTGATCAGAGTGCTGAGACCAAGGAACAAGAGGAGACATGTGACCTTGCCGTCCTCCCCTCGCAGCAATACTCCTATGGGTATGCCAAATCCATTCATCTTTGCCTTTAAATGAGCACGACCTACTTGATTTGTCAGAAAAGACACACACAAAAAAAAAACCTAAAAGCCTTTGGGAATTAATTTGTGAATTGATCTTTTGTAACACAGGAGATAAAGATGATGATGATGACGATGATGCAGAAGACAAGCTGCAGAGCTCTGGGATAGCAAATGGTGAACATATCCGCCAAGAAAGCCAGGAGCAGAGTGAAGTTGATCATGGTGACTTTGAGATGGTGGTAAGTCCAGAGTGCTTCTCTTTGGAATCTGGTCAGTGCTTGGGGTTTGTTTATAGAGTATGATGAATTGATACTTACTGTTCCATTAGCTGACGGTGGTTTGGCAAAATCTCTCTCACTGTGTTCTTTTTCCACAGTCTGAATCAATGGTTCTGGAGACTTCTGAAAACGTGAACAATGGGAACCCTTCTCCTCTGGAGGCTCTTCTGGCTGGAGCAGAGGGATTCCCTCCAATGCTGGATATCCCTCCAGATGCAGATGATGAAACCATGGTGGAACTGGCTATTGCCCTGAGCCTGCAACAGGATCAGCAAGGTAAGATGACAACATTGCTGTGACTCAAAAAGGGAAACAGAATATGAGAAAACTGAGAAAAAAGCAGAGCAGAAGCTGTTGATGTGACCACCATCGAAACAAAGATAACAGAATAATGAAATGCACATAGTAGACCGGAATTAACATAGTTTATATGGAGAAGGGTATTCAACATTTATTTTCTTCTTGCAGGTAGCAGCAGCAGTGCGCTTGGACTGCAGAGCTTAGGACTGTCTGGCCAAGCACCCAGCTCTTCTTCTCTCGATGCTGGAACACTCTCAGATACAACAGCATCAGGTAACTGTTCACTGCAAGGAATCAAGTTGTGTTTTATTTTAGTCTTAAGTTAAATAATGATTTTTAAATCGTTTGCAAATGACGTTTTGAAGAATCAGTCCTTATTATTGGCTTCATGTATCTTTAATGGTTTATACAGGATCTTTGCTTGCTTTGGAGGACCTTCCTTGTGTGCTTCTTTGAGGAACTGATTTCCTCTTCTTAAAATAAAGTAAATCATATGCAGTATTTTCTTTGCATGTAAAGTGGACAGATGTTGCCCTCCAGGTTACTAATATGGTTTCATTCTCAGGGTATCTCCCTTGCACTTCTTTTATCAGGCTTAAGTGCACTGATTGAACAGTCCGAATTCCTTTTGGATTTGTAGTTGAAAATTAAAAGACAGATCTTTGTGGCTTTTCTTTTGTACTATATACTACTTTTGCAGTTCTATTAAGACAGTGTTTTTACTTGTAACAGCTCTCTTTATTCTTTTAGCTCCAGCGTCTGATGATGAAGGCAGCACAGCTGCAACAGATGGCTCAACTCTTCGGACTTCACCTGCTGACCATGGTGGAAGTGTGGGCTCGGAGAGTGGTGGCAGTGCTGTGGACTCAGTGGCTGGTGAGCACAGTGGTGAGTATCTGTTGCTGGAACGGTGTTTGTACATCTGATTTCTACAGTATGAAGACTTACCAGGAGTGAGTAAGGGATGGGAAGTCCCTGGAAGAGAAGAAATCTGTTCTGGATAGGTGATGCCATGCGTCATTTTTGTGGTTACTATCAAAGTGCCCTACAGAGTATGAATATTTCCTCTTATAGTTCTCTAGAGATGTGGAATAGCAGTTTTTGCTGATCAATTACACAGTGCAGCAACCTAGGGTAAGAATAAAAGAAATCCTTAAAATACAGGATAAGTTTAAATGGAATTAATGTAGTTTCCTCCCCTTTGTTTGAGGAAACAAAGAAAACTGATTGGAAAAATAAATTAATGATTTATTTAAAGGCTGCAAACAGGCTTCTATGAACAATTGTGTTCATGCTGCCCATGCTGTACACCCTTCTTTTAACCCACCTTCAACTTACTGCTGTGGAACCAGTTCAGTTTGTGCCACCAAGACGAGGCTGGTGAACAAAGCACTGCTGAGGGTGTTGTGTTGTATCTGTGCAAGTGCTGCTCTTTTAACTTTCTGAAAGTAACCACGGACACTGTCTGCTTAGAACCATAATTCCACAGGGTAGTGCTATGGTTGGTATGAAGGGGCTGTTCAGTTGTGCTGATATTCTTCCCTCCCCGCTCTGCCCCTTTCTTTTTCTTTCATTGTTTTTCAGTGTCTGGCCGTAGCAGTGCCTATGGGGACACGACAGCTGAGGGCCATCCTGCTGGACCAGGCAGTGTCAGCTCCAGCACGGGTGCAATCAGCACTACCACAGGCCAGCAAGAAGGAGATGGCTCAGAAGGAGAGGGGGAGGCAGAGGGAGATGTCCACACCAGCAACAGGTAAGGGGCTTTGTTTTCCTTTTCAAAAGTCATGCTTCTGCTCTGCAGTGTTGTTTGTAGCAGAGTTACAAGCTGGTAATCTTGTTGGTCTAGTATTTCTTTCAGCATGTCTGAAAATGCTTTACATTTGCTTGCTGCTTTCTAACTTCTCAGGCTGCACATGGTCCGACTGATGTTGTTGGAGAGGCTGCTGCAGAACTTACCGCAGCTGAGGAACGTTGGGGGAGTCCGGGCCATCCCTTACATGCAGGTAACTGAGGAGGGCTCAGGTTTTAAGCCTTAGTCAAAAAGTTTATTGCTGCCACTGATGACAGGCTTTTGTTAGCGCTCACTTTTAACCTTTTCTCTTTCTTGCCTAGTCACAGTGTAGGAGTCCCTCTCTGAAGTGTTCAATCTGTTGCACTGTATTCCTTACCCAAAGATTTAGACATCTGCACTTTCTTAGTGTTGCATGGCTGTTTAATGGTGACCCTAAAGGCTAAAGTCCTTGAACCTTTATGTATGTGGGATGGTCCTTCACATTTATACCAAGTATTCCTATAAAGGTGTCATTGTACAGGGAGAATTTGGGGAAAAGCAAAAATTAATCAATATGTAAATTACAGAAGTTTTGTGAAAGATTCTATCTGTTTTGAAAACACAACATCTGTCTTCTGTTCATTGTCTGACTTTTATTTCCAGGTTATTCTCATGCTCACAACAGACCTGGATGGAGATGACGAGAAGGACAAGGGAGCTTTAGATAACCTTCTGTCCCAGCTGATTGCAGAACTGTGCATGGAGAAAAAGGCAAGCTGTAATATAAGCACACAGTCTTGATTTGCTCCTTCTAGACAGGTTTTCTTCCCATGGAGGGGTTGGGTGCATGGGAATCATAGCAACAAATTGCTGTATGGATATGTTCAGACAGCTAATCTCACATAATGTATGAAATAACTCACTGTTACCTAGTTCCAACATCAGCAAGTGAGCATGATAACTTGTATGACTTGAGTTCAACAATTCAAACAGGGATGACCGATCAGTGATGTATTGACATACATGCATGTCTATCTGTCTAACTGTTCTCTGACACCCAGGCTACCATCTGCTCTTATACTGTGGAATTCAGACTGCTTTTTTCTTGGTGTTATTGCTTGAGCTTAAATTAGAAGCACCTTGTGAGGGTCAGAGCACTGACACGTTGGTGTGAGGATGTTATGCTCAGCTCTGTAAGTAAGACAGCTCTATCTTTGCAGGATGTGTCTAAGAAAAACGAACGCTCTCCTGTGAATGAAGTCCACCTGGTGGTAATGAGGCTGCTTAGTGTGTTCATGTCCAGAACAAAGTCAGGATCAAAGTCTTCCATTTGTGAGGTATGTTCTTCAGGGTGCTTTTTAGGGGTAGGATGTGGTTAGGGAGCTTTTCTTCATCAGAGATGGTATAAAAGGTGCACATAGATGGTGTAAAACTAAAGGACAGTTTAAAATACTTTGCAAAAACAGTGTTACTTGACTCGTGCCATAAAGGATGCTTGCTGAAACTCGGAACACAGGAAAACAGCATGAGAAGATGGCTAGAATTTGTTTTGTGCGTGGTCTCTGGCTGAGCTGAGGGCAGAAGATTATAAAGGTTATTTAAAATGCTCTAGCAGATTTGTCATTGCATCTCACCAGCACTGAACGGGTTAAAAAGGATTTGTAATGTGATTATTGGAAAGCAATATGCTGCTGTGTCAACGTAAAAGTCGCTAAGAGGATTCCTTAGATATTTGTTGCTAAAAGGTACAGTAATAAGGCATAAAAAGCAGTATGTGTGGTGGGAAGGAGATTAATAAAAAAGCATAGAGGTTAAAAAATTTAGTCTGAACTGCATCAAATTTTAATGAGCTTATGAGCTGTGGGGTTTGTTTGGATTTACAGGGCTGCTTTAATAGTTTTATTTACAGTAGCTTTTTCTCCAGCCTTTGTTATTCACTTGAGCTTCCCACAGAAATCAAAGCTCATCGTCTTGCAGAATGCAGGTGGAGCAATACCTGGGTGGAGCAGAGCCTCTGAGCAGCATCTACAACAGGGACTCTTTCTCTACCAGGATTCACCCCCAGCTGGCCAAATCCCAGATAAACAAATAGAAATCCCAACTTAAAGAAGAAAATGAAGAAGAGAGAGGGGGAAAAAAAAAGCCCTAGTCGTCTAATCCATAGCACAGTGGCCTCTGGCACATGTGTCGAGGGGAGATTAGACTTAAGAAGAGATTTTATTTGTTTTCCTTTACTAAGCGCTTGTTCAAAAGAGTCTCTGTAAATATTTAAGTTGCTTTTTCATAAACAAAATAACAACAAAAACCCCAAACAAACCCAAACCCAACCTCAAACAAACCTCAAACTTAAAAGCTGCCTGTAAAGTTTCTTAAAAGACAACACCACAACCCTCCTCAATTACCCATAGTGTCAGCTGTCTGATTGTCCCTGCTCTCCTGACATGGTGGTTCTCAGGTGCTCTGTTAATCCTTCCCCTCTTCCTTTCAGTCTTCCTCGCTTATCTCCAGTGCCACTGCTGCTGCACTGTTGAGCTCTGGTGCTGTTGACTACTGTCTGCATGTGCTGAAGTCTTTACTGGAGTACTGGAAAAGTCAGCAGAATGATGAGGAGCCTGTTGCCACCAGCCAGCTCCTGAAACCTCACACTACTTCTTCTCCACCTGACATGAGCCCTTTCTTCCTCCGCCAGTATGTGAAGGTGAGTCCTGCCCTACACCTAGCAGTTGGTGGGGATTTTCACACTAAATCCCAGACTTGTTCAGTCACCTTTATTCCAGTAGAGACCTTTTATATATGTACAGGTGCAGTGAAAAAAGGGCTAGTTGTATAGAAGCACGTGTCCTAAGTTGAAAGCTTGTATATTAAAATGCCTTTGGGCTACAGAGTAGCTTAATGCATCCTCCGTGTTGCCTATTAGCTCCTTGTGCAGGTTTGTCAGCTTGTGTTTGTTTATCAGTTTGAAATGTTTCTTCAGGTTTCTAAGGTGCAGAAGAACTATGTTTTTAAACAAACACACTGGGTAGTGTGTCAGAACAACACACTGGTCCCAGCTGATGTCTCTCACTCCCAGGGTCACGCCGCAGATGTGTTTGAGGCCTACACTCAGCTTCTGACAGAGATGGTGCTGCGGCTGCCCTACCAGATCAAGAAGATTGCAGACACAAACTCCCGTATCCCACCTCCTGTCTTTGATCATTCCTGGTTCTACTTTTTGTCTGAGGTGAGAACGTAATACACCCACAGGTTTCAACCAGAAAATCCCACTGATGTTACCTTACTTGGGAGAGATGAAGACTTCTGTAGGGCCAATCTGATCCATGTCTGATTGGCTTTGCGTTATTCTTGTTGAATAACTATAAGAAAGCATATGTGAAAAATGAGGTGTCTTTCAGTCTGTATAACTCAGTATTTACCTGCAGAAAGCTTTAACCTAAAACCTCACTGATGGTGCAATGTAACTTCATGCTTTGCTGTTTGAACTTCACTTAGTCCTTAAAACAGTAGGATTTTTGAAGTATTTATTTTCAGTTCCTTCCTCTGGTTGAATAGCTCCCTACATAACAAGTTATCTTACACAAGTTTGCGGAAAGGATTTCTTAATGAAGCCTGACCAGCTTTTTATCTGAGGTTACAGAATGGTTTTCAGAAGCAAACTCCCAATCACTCAGCTCAGGATGCTGCAGTATTGCCATGCAGTGTCTTCTGCCTTTTACTTGCTTTTATGGGTGACTCCCTGTTAATTCATCTCCACTATCTTGTCCTTTTTGTACAAAAGCCTTATTTCTGTTGTCGCAAGTTGCCTACTGGTTAGTTCACAGTGCTGATGCTATGGGCTTTTCTTTGTTTAGTACCTGATGATCCAGCAGACTCCGTTTGTGCGCCGCCAAGTCCGCAAGCTTTTGCTCTTTATCTGTGGATCCAAGGATAAATACCGTCAGCTCCGAGACCTCCACACTTTAGACTCCCATGTTCGTGGAATCAAAAAGCTCCTGGAAGAGCAAGGCATTTTCCTTCGTGCCAGTGTGGTCACAGCAAGTTCAGGCTCTGCTCTGCAGTATGATACATTGATCAGCTTGGTAAGGAAAAGTGTGCACGTGTACTTGGAGAAAGCCTATGCTGCACTTCTGTAAGATGTCAGTCCTAGATATAGTGACATGGTGTTTAATCCTGTCCCATTGTGCCTTTCAGATGGAACACTTAAAGGCTTGCGCAGAGATTGCGACGCAGCGAACAGTGAACTGGCAGAAATTCTGCATTAAAGATGACTGTGAGTTCTTTCTCTGAGGGTGTTCAGGAGAGCAGAGGGTTTGCATTGCATGTCTTGTTTCAAATGAAGGCTTCTCAGATGGAGAAGCTCAGCAGATATAAAGGGGGAACAGAGCTGAGAGTCTGATTCGGACTGAACTGTTTCCAATACTGATTATCACAGTGCTCTAATTGCAGCTGTTCCCTAGCTGAAGAACACAGTATGCTGTAATGGATAACTTAGTAGAACATGAATTAGGAAATCTGCATTGTTTGCACTGCTGTTTGTAAATTAAAACGTGATACTTAACCTTAGTGTACCCAAATGTTTTACTTCCATAGCGTAGGGTTCTGCCAGCATGCGGGGTGCTCCTTATTGTGTTGGGAGGTAGTTTTTGTTGGGTTTGGTGTGGGTGCATTTAGTTTGAATTCAGGCAATCAAAATTGTCTTCCTTTCTCTGCAGCGGTTCTCTATTTCCTCCTTCAAGTCAGCTTCTTGGTAGATGAAGGAGTGTCACCAGTTCTCCTGCAGCTGCTCTCTTGTGCTCTGTGTGGCAGCAAAGTGCTGTCTGTGGCTTCATCCTCTGGATCATCAAGCGCTTCTTCCACCTCTGCTCCTGCAGCATCAGGCTCTGGGCAGCCAGCCACACAGAGCAAATCATCCACCAAAAAGAGCAAGAAGGAAGAAAAGGAAAAGGAGCGAGAGGGTGAGCTGCAGCTGTGCCCTCTTCTGTGGTTCTTTTACGGATGAAGTCTGCTCCTCTCAGCTTTATGTACCTCTCTTTAGAGAGCACTGCTTCTAATTGTGTTAAATACCACTGTTGTGAAGGGGGCATGAATCTTGGCGTGGGTGGTTGAAACCTGTAGCAACATCTAGGAGGGAAGAGCAGTTTCACTGTATATAATAGTAGGTTCAAAGATGGAGTACATATGCTGTAAGAGTTGGGGCTGAAATTGGATACTGGGCATATCCCAAACCCATTGTGAGTATTTATTAATTTGAGTGGGCTTTGAGTTGTCTAAAAGAAGTTGCTTATAGCAGTGACTGAATAGCTTCTACCTAAGTTGCTTGTCTTCAGATGTAGGAGGCTAAAATCCTCATGGGAATTAAAACAAATGCTGTTGATGCACACCCAGTTAGCTCTGCTCCTTAGTGGTTGTGTTCAGACTTGTTTCCTCTGTCTGACTTGTAAACTATGTTGGAGCCAGGGCTGCTTCTTAATGGATGTCCAAAGTCTTGGGAAAGTAATTAAGCTTTTCTATAAAAGTCATGGGCATAAATTCTCTCTTGGCTTTTCTTCAGGGAGCTGTTTTGGCTTTCTCTGACAGACGGTTCTTTGTGACTCTATTCACTGCCCTATTATTGTTCCTTTTCTTTTTATCGGGATGTGTAGCACATTTCTCATGTCCTTACTGGCAAGCGTTGCAGGAGTTTTCTCCTGTAATAGTCAGGAGTGTTAAATTATATTTATTGAAAAAGAGAATTATATTATACGTGTTGCCTGAACCGCTGTCATTTATTCCCATGTTCTTTCTGTATGGTCTATAAAATAGGAAGCTGGACTGCCTGTGAAGTACTCAAATCATCTGCTTTATTAACTCTTTCTCTCTTGTGCTACCCGGTGTCCCCTAGGTGAGAATTCAGGCAGTCAGGAAGACCAGCTGTGTACAGCTCTGGTGAACCAGCTGAACAAGTTTGCTGATAAGGAAACCCTCATTCAATTCCTGCGTTGCTTCTTGCTGGAATCCAACTCATCCTCTGTCAGATGGCAGGCACACTGCCTCGCACTCCACATCTACAGGTGAGCTGGGAGGGAGCCTCTCTGAGCTGGTTCCTTTGAATCAGTCCCAGCTCAGTTCTGGAAAGATGAAATAGATCTGTCTCTGCCCTAAAAGCTGATCAACGTGAGTTACCATCTGCAAGAAGCATCTGATTTCTGCCTTTAGAATCTGGTGTTTGTGGGAGAATGAATTCCCAAGGCAAACACAAGCTGGTGCAGATAAAAAGATGGCAATTGTGTGTGTCAAGGCAGGCTTCAGGGTGCTGAACTCCCTCAGGAGTCTGTTGTTACTAGAGAGCTCTTCCATTTCGAAGAGTGCTGGAACGCCATTGGTGATGAGAAGAGTTGACATTTGACTCTGTGAGCTCTCATGTATAGCAAGATAAGAATTAGTTGCAACCTCTTTTTGAACTGTAAATGTATTTTCCTTCCTCTGTGTATAGCTATCTTGTCATTATAGCTATCTTGACAAGCCTAATTGATCTGTAATCTGTCCAACAGGAACTCTAACAAGTCTCAGCAAGAATTACTGTTGGATCTCATGTGGTCAATCTGGCCAGAACTTCCAGCCTATGGGAGAAAGGCTGCCCAGTTTGTTGATCTCCTGGGATACTTCTCTCTGAAAACACAGCAGACTGAGAAGAAGGTACAGTGTCATTCAGAAAAGGCAGAACAGCATCTCATGTTCAGCTGTCAAGAGTTTTCTCAGTGTTCATTTATGGTGCAGCTGGATTCCTTGAAATGGAGAGTGGGGATTTTTCTTGTGTGGTTCTGTTGTGGGTTGCAAAACTGTTCCTTGGGAAGTCTATGAGGAAAGTACTGCTAGCTCTAATGCTAGCTCCAATTTACAGATATGATATTTCGTCTCTTAACTGTGACTTCTGAATAAAGACAGTGGTGGAATTTCTTAAGGGGCCACAAACAGAGAACAGCTAGTTTAGATGCACTGATAATTGCGTGTGTGTTTGTAAAGAGCTTGGAAATGCCCTATGAATCTTGGCAAGCATTCCAGTCATTGGCTGTGACAAACAGTGCTGTTGTTGTGGTAAAGGTCTAACTTTAGGATCTGTTACATTCTTGGGTAATGACTTAACCACACAAATACCTGTGGGTGCAGCAAACATATCGTCTGGGGGACCGAGCATGCCTTGTGATGTCTTAGCAGCATTAAAAGAAAATGCTGAGCAGACAATATTCCCTTAATTGTATTTCAGCTGAAGGAATACTCCCAGAAGGCTGTGGAGATCCTCCGGACTCAAAACCACATTCTTACCAACCACCCTAACTCCAACATTTACAAGTGAGTAACTTTTGCCTTTGATCCATTCTGCTTTTTAGCAGATGAACTGCAATCCACAGAGCAATACCCAGTTCTTGTAATGAAACTGGGATGGAGGAAGGACCCCCACCGAGATTACATGCTTGCTGCAGCTGGTCTTGTGAGAATAGCAAACTCCTTTCTGCCATGTGAAAAGAAATGAATATATGCGCTATTGGCAGTAGTTTGGCTTTGGCTTTTTTGCTTTCCTTTTTGTTAGAAAATAGTAGGAATGATTGGAGAGTATAGATGTGCAGAGTTGTTAATTGTGTTCTTAGTCATACCTTGGTGGTTGATTGTTTTATTTGCTTTCTCTTCGTTCCAGCACACTGTCTGGGCTGGTGGAATTTGATGGCTATTACCTAGAGAGTGATCCTTGCCTTGTCTGCAACAATCCAGAGGTGCCCTTCTGTGTAAGTATTGCCGTTCTTAAACCCTTTCCAATTAGTTACAGGGTTCCCAGCATTTACAGCAGCTGTTTCTGTATTTCGGGGGAATGTGATCATATTGGCAATGCGTCCCTATTTTTCTCTTCTCAGTATATTAAGCTTTCCTCCATTAAAGTGGACACCCGATATACAACCACCCAGCAAGTGGTGAAGCTGATTGGCAGCCACACCATCAGCAAAGTGACAGTGAAGATAGGAGACCTGAAACGCACCAAAATGGTCCGAACCATCAACCTCTATTACAACAACAGGACAGTGCAAGCCATAGTGGAGCTGAAAAACAAGTACGTTCATCCACGTGTGTCATTGAGTTTGACATTGGGATTTCTGGTGAGGTGGATGGGTTTGAATCTGTGTTGTGTTTAGAAAACAGTGCCAAGAGCATCCTGGGGATTTTGACTTTGAATTTGGGCTTTGCAGTGCATCCAGGAATGCTGGAAGTGTTAACATTACTTGTGTGAAGCTGTATAGTAGAACTAAAAGTAGAAGTTGGATGGCCTAGCTCACAAGTGCTGCTGTACTCGGGAAAAACCTCTCTTTTTTCAGTACATTGCTCAGTCTGGAGCCAGTTCTGCTTATATGCTTTCCCTTCTCACTTCTTGAGATCTTCTCACCAGAATCAGATCTCTTTGGCTTAAGGATTAATCTGTGCCTGCTGCTTATTGCTTATTTGAAGTCTTAATCTTCTGTGACATCACGAGTGGCTGCTGTGGAGGGGATTATGATGTCACAAAGAGAGGATTCTGACTTCAGGTTGAAAATAAGCAGTGGGAGTAGATGAGATCTTTAGAAATAAATATCCTGTTTTCATGCAAATGTCTTTACTAATAAAAATTAAAAAAAATTTTTAAAAAAAGGAGGTGAAAATCCCTAGAAAATGTCTGTAGAATTAAAGTTCTTCCATGAGGCATCAACAGCTCTCTAATCCTAAACAGTCTTTCTCTATGAAAAGGATAAAGGCTTAAAATGTATTTCTGGCTACATATCATGTCAGTACAGAAGCTAAGGAAGCGAATCCTAGAACTGCTCTCCATTCATCCCATATAAAGTAGATTTGGAGCTGAGGCAGTTGTGCTCAGCTCCTCTTTGTGCGTGGGCAGGAGGGTACTTCCCCATTGAAAAGCTATGCGCTTCTCTTTTCTTTCCCAGGCCAGCTCGATGGCACAAAGCTAAAAAGGTCCAGCTGACCCCAGGCCAGACAGAGGTGAAGATTGACCTCCCTTTACCCATCGTGGCTTCCAACCTGATGATTGAATTCGCAGATTTCTATGAGAACTATCAGGCTTCCACAGAGACCCTGCAGTGCCCTCGATGCAGCGCATCCGTCCCTGCCAACCCGGGGGTGTGTGGGAACTGTGGTGAGAACGTGTATCAGTGCCACAAGTGCAGGTAGGTCGTCCCAGTTCCTCTCTATGGAGCCCTCAAACCCTCGTGCTGCTGCTCACGTTGGATGTTCAGCAGAATACCCCGCTATTGAAATGCACCATTCTGGTTAATAGGAGCGAGCAATCAAATTAGTCGGGAAGTATAAAACAGGCTTACAGAGGGATTTAGCATTAATGCAGGCGAACAAAGGAAACCTGATACAACAATGCTGAGAGAATGCTGAAGTTTTGAAGCAAGCCCTCAGAAGTTTAAAATGGCACATTCCCAGGAGGAGCTTATTTTCAGTTTGCTTGGTTAAAGAAGGAGCTGGAGTTCAATTCTGGGGGGGTTCCCCCCAGGATTCCCCATCATGGTGTGCAGGATGGACTGTGCTGTCTGTTCAGAGCTTTTGTTTTGCTCTCCTCATTCAGAGCAGGGCTCAGGGTGTAATTTACTGTGTGCTATTCAGGCTTTTACTACAGTATCACAAATCCTCCTCTTTTGTGAGTTTAGTTGCCTCGTTTGGTGTCTCTTCCCCCATCGTGTTGTCCCACGTTGCTCTCAAGTATGCGGGGGATTCGAGGTGTTCAGCAGATTCTTTGCACAGATCATTTGATTGTTGGTCTGCTGAAAGGTTTCCATGTCCAGTATTGAGATATGGGAGCTATATACCAGTTCACATCATGCTACTCTAGTCTGCAACAGAGGATATTAAGTATGCTGCAGTTAGTCCCACTGCAACTGTGTGGAGAGTGAAAGCTATTCAGAGCCCAGACCTTACAAAACTGTTTCTTTTAATCTGTGTCCTCATAAAGGTCACAGTGTCCTCATCTGACATTCTGCTGGGAATTGTTGTTGAAGCAGGATTGTTAGGCACAAACTCATGCCTGTTTCTACTTCCTGCTCAGAATGTACTACTTCTACGTGGATTTTTTGGTGCCTAGGTTTTGATTGTCACATACCACATGTGCTTTACTCATAATAGCTTCCTTAAGGTGGGTTAGATGTTTTGGTGGCCATCCTCCTTTGCCTAATGAATGAATGCATTCAGAGCTTACTTGCTTTATTCTCACAGTTACCTTGATAAGCTCAGATGCATACTTTGACCTTTCTGGCTTGCCTTCCAGGTCCATTAATTACGATGAGAAGGATCCCTTCCTTTGCAATGCCTGTGGGTTCTGTAAATACGCGCGCTTTGACTTCATGTTGTATGCCAAGCCTTGCTGTGCAGTGGATCCCATAGAGAACGAGGAGGATCGAAAGAAGGTTGGGCTAATAGCAGAATTATTAACAAAATGCTGTGTCTCTTGGCTAAGTAAACAGTGTAGGGACATAAGAGGCCCATCTGTCTTGGGAGTAACATGAAAAGCAGTGCTCCTTCTATGCTTTTTACTGACGAATGCATTTTCTTTGATTCTGGTGATCTCTCAAAATCCTCATTCTCATGTCTGGCATTTTGAGAAGTATGGAATGCAATCCCTTATTTACTCTCTTCATCCGCTAAGTAGATCATTCTTCAAAGACATTATTCAGTGCTTTGCATACATACTAGCTATCTAGCACTGCATCTCTTTGTCTTGCTGTGCAATGTTGTGCTGTACACATTAGCATCCCATCTCTGGAGTCCTGCTAATGAAAGAGGAACCCATTGCAGTACATGCAGTGTCCGTGTGGCCTGTCACAAAGTCTGAGTGTGCAGATTACAGTGTTGCACACTGGATACTTGTGGAAGAAGCAAAGCTCACACTTTTTAGTTACACTTCATAAGATGTGGGAAAACTTGGAGGTGTAGCTCAGTAGAATTAGAAATCCTGTCTGAACATAAACCAAAAGTTTCCTTTCTTCTTTTATTCTTAGGCAGTAACAAACATCAACACTCTCTTGGACAAAGCTGACAGAGTGTATCACCAGCTGATGGGACATCGACCGCAGCTGGAAAACCTTCTGTGCAAAGTGAATGAAGCAGCTCCTGAAAAGCCCCAGGTAACAAAGGACAAATGGATTTTGCACAGAAAAACCCTTGTAGGAGGCAGGCGGGACATTGGCTTTTATATTGCCAAGGACAGCTGGAGACCCTTGCCTCAGATGCTGTTCTGTAGTGGTTATTTTTTGCATGTAGTTTCCATATGTTGATGCCTTTTATTTTCCTCTCTGTTCCAGGATGAATCTGGTAGTAGTGGAGGGATTAGTTCTACCTCAGCTAGTGTGAACAGATACATACTGCAGTTAGCCCAGGAGTACTGTGGGGACTGCAAGAACTCATTTGATGAACTTTCCAAAATCATCCAGGTACGATGAGCTTTGATTTATATTTGGGTCATGTGTTTCTTTCTGCTTCTAATGTGGACAATGAGCCTTAAAACAGAGCAGATAACTGGGACTTAGGCTGACATTTCTAATGAATTTCCCAAGTCTGCCACTGACATGAGAGATTTTGAGTTTTATGAAACATAATGTATGTCCATAAAGTGTACAGTGCAAGTGATCTGTAAGTAGGTTTAGTGACTGTGTACTGCTTCACAACTTTCATTTCTCCTTTCTTGTGTTTCCAGAAAGTATTTGCCTCTCGGAAGGAGCTCCTGGAGTATGACCTTCAACAGAGGGAGGCAGCAACAAAGTCCTCACGGACCACTGTCCAACCCACATTCACTGCCAGCCAGTACCGTGCCTTGTCTGTTCTAGGCTGCGGTCACACGTCGTCAACGAAGTGTTACGGCTGTGCCTCAGCTGTCACTGAACACTGCATAACGTTGCTTCGGGCTTTGGCAACTAACTCTGCCATCAGGCATATCCTCGTGTCCCAGGGCCTTATCCGAGAGCTGTTTGACTACAACTTGCGGCGGGGTGCAGCCACCATGAGGGAGGAGGTCCGTCAGCTCATGTGCCTTCTGACCAGGTATGGTTTGATCCAGTGCTCATAGCCCTCTCCTAGTAAAAGCAGAACTGGGAAGGTGTAGCTGTGTAGGGGAGAAATCTAACATCAGCAAACAGTAGACCGTAACTGCTTGCTGTACCTTTGTCATCAGCTATGCTGAAATCCCAGGAGCTTTTGGTATTCAGTAGGAGCACAGCATAGCAGCATTCTCTTTTTCCCTTCTTGCATTAGGGACAATCCAGAAGCCACGCAGCAGATGAATGATTTAATCATAGGGAAGGTTTCTGCAGCTCTGAAGGGACACTGGGCAAATCCAGACTTGGTGAGTGACTCCAGTGCTTTCTTTGTTTTTTTTTCTGACCCTCTTCAGTTGCTGGTGTATTCCAGTCATTACATTTTCTCTGTTATCATAATCTGTGTGTGATATATAAGGTGTCTTGATAGGAATTAAGGTAAAGTACAACATCACATGATAGTAACATGCCTGAGTTTCCTCAGGCTGTTCTACATGCCTTAACTGTTGTTTGCAGCTCAGCTTGCAGCTCTCTCAGGCAGACTGCCTGTCATCTCAATTAGGGATGGGACTAAGATGTACTTGGATCAATGTGTTTTAAAGCTGTATTTTTAAATATCAGAAGGCAAAAGGGAATCCTTTGTCACCTTTTTAAGCTTTTGCATGTCTCTCTTACAGGCTAGCAGTCTCCAGTATGAGATGTTGCTGCTCACAGACTCCATCTCAAAGGAAGACAGCTGCTGGGAGCTCCGACTACGCTGTGGTGAGTTGAAAGAGCTAGAAGTAAAAGCTTTATTTTAAACGCTATGCCCAGGTCCAAGCACTTCTGAGGTGCTGTACAGAGCTGTGGAGGGGTCCCCACGTGCAGATCTTGGTGGCATGAGCATGTCTCTCTTTCAGCTCTCAGCCTCTTTCTGATGGCAGTGAACATTAAGACTCCAGTGGTTGTTGAAAACATCACCCTCATGTGCCTGCGCATTCTTCAAAAGCTGATCAAACCACCTGCTCCAACCAGCAAGAAAAACAAGGTATTGCCTTAGAATTGGAGCAAAGTATCTGAAAATGAGCTGATTAGAGTCTGCTTTTTAGGGGTAAGCTCTTGGTACATCCAGCAGTTTTGTGGAATCAAGTACATCTGACTCATGTTTTTAAATACAGCTATAATTCTGATAAAGGCCATATTGGTTGGCTGCTCCATGACTGATTTAGCTGCAGTTTGTGGCTTTGTCAGGAGTCACAGAGCTGCTTTTGTCTGCTAGGATGTGCCTGCAGATGCACTCACCACTGTGAAGCCTTACAGCAATGAAATCCATGCACAAGCTCAACTGTGGCTCAAGAGGGACCCCAAAGCATCGTATGAAGCTTGGAAAAAGTGCCTCCCTGCCAGAGGTAGTTGTGTGTTTTTTAGCTGTGAAAGAACATGCATGTATTTTTGTTACGTTGGCTCCTATCCCTGCCATCTGATACCATCTTCACACTTAACCATGCCATCTGTGGAGATGGCAGCAGTGACCTTTCTAAGCTGCACTGCTCAGCTTCTGAGCAGAAAACACACTATGCCTGAAGATAAACATTTCTCTTGATTTGTGTTCAATATTGCAGGTGTAGATGCCAATGGGAAACCTCCCAGCAAAGCAGAACTTCACCAACTCTATTTGTCAGAAAAATATGTCTGGAAATGGAAGCAGTTTATGAGTCGTCGTGGGAAGAGGACTTGTCCACTGGATCTCAAGCTGGGACACAACAATTGGCTGCGACAGGTAAACATGGGTGAAAGCTCCAGTGTGATGTATTGGCCTGTCAGCACCATGGGTCACAGTTAACCACCAGGGAATGTTGGTAGTTTGCCATCATTTACATGCTGTGTGGATGAGTGCATAGTATAAATGTTTTGATGTAGAACATCATGTAGGCATTCTCTTAGAATGAAGTCTTTAGAAGAACAAATAAACGCTGCCATCAAGTCACCAAACTGTCCCAATGTGTGCTGTCTAGTGAGGTATCCCTGGTTTATCTCCGCACATCAAGTGATACCTTATGTTAATGCTTTTGCTTTAGGTGCTGTTTACTCCAGCCACTCAAGCCGCAAGGCAGGCTGCGTGTACCATTGTGGAAGCTCTGGCTACCATCCCCAGCCGCAAACAACAGGTCCTTGATCTCCTTACGAGGTATTTCCATGATGCCACACTTGGCAGCTCCTGGATTATTTTTCTCTTAATTCCCGTGAGAATCACTCCCTTCTTCTTTTATCACCTCCGCCTATAGTATACTTCTGATTGACATCTTGTTTTGTGCTGGGTTCTTAAATTTAATTAGCTTGGTGGATAGTGTTTTAGGAAAGACTTTTTTTGTTGCTTGGCATTCTGTATTTTCCAGAGGTAAGCAGATGATATTCAGCTGCGTGGACATAATTTTCTTGGTCTCTTAGACAGCAAGATAACAGGGGAAACTCTCTTCTAACTAACATGACATAACTTAGCACAAGTGACAGTGTTATCACAGTTGGTCACCATCTTTTTTTGGATGAAGTATCACTTTAGCAGTGATTAACGAATACTGGTAACGCTGCTAGTGAGGAAGAACAGAGAGTGAGGGGGACTTGTTGCTGAGTGTTGGTTGTCAGCATGTGCTTCTCTTTACCAGCTACCTGGATGAGCTGAGCATTGCTGGCGAATGTGCTGCTGAGTACCTGGCACTGTACCAGAAACTCATCAAACCTGCCCACTGGAAAGTCTACCTGGCAGCCAGAGGCGTTCTGCCCTATATTGGCAGCCTCATCACGAAGGTATGGGCATGTTTGGAGGAAGTAAATTGTAGCAGAAAGCTTGTCCCAGACCCTTCAATCTGTCTGGCTTTTGTGTTTTTAAACCTTCATCTCTTTGTTCAGTTGCTGACCACTGCCAGGTTTATGAATTTCACACTTTTACCCTGTCATCTCAACAGAAACAGCTGCAGTGGTTTTAGCCCCAGCAGTAGCAGGCCTCTGTGTAAACTGCCTGGTACATGATTATCTGTTAGGTGCACAGCTGTGCTAAAGGGTATAAATATTGCTCCCCTGACTTGGCATGAGGTCCAAGCTGAAAGCTGTCTTAGCTGCCAGGCTGGACTCTGAAAGCTCTTCATGACAAGGGAAGATTAGGTGTGCTACCATTCCTTAAACATGAATTTACAGCCTGTTGGAGAGGAAACACATTTAAATTGCATTTGTCAGAGAGTGAGGTCTTAGTGTTTAGCTGTTGTGTAGTGCTCACAGCTGCACCCCAAAGAAGGTGACAGATTCAGTGGGGGTGGTGGGTCCATCATGGAGGGCCCCTAGAGCAAAGCAATGCTAATAGTCATGAGGTGAGTACAGGGAGAATGTAAAGGAGGAGATTTGGATTGTTTTTTCTCTCCTCTTCCTTCTCACTGCTGCAGAGCAGTTGTAGTTTCTCTGTGGCTGACTTTGTTCTTTTACTATGTTCCTCTGCACCCCACGAGTCAATGTATGTTAGGTTTCAGTCTGTTAGACGCTCACAAGCTCATCAGCATTGACATTGCAGCTCGTTGTCCTAATGGACTTGTTAATTATTTTCAGGAAATAGCTCGCTTACTTGCCTTGGAGGAAGCAACACTCAGCACTGATTTGCAGCAAGGATATGCCTTGAAGAGTCTCACAGGTATTTGGTGGTATCAATGTAATTCTTGCAGTAGGATTGGAGGCAGGATGATCATCCTTCTATCACAGCATATAATGAAATTTCTGAGAAGTGATTCAATGTTCTTCAGCTGTCAGCATTGGATTTTTGCCATCAGTTCAACATTCAGTCCCAAAGTAGACTTTCCTTTATCTTTTGTGGTCAGTTTCAGTATGCAGTTACCTGAACTGTGGTAACGTATCATGAGCAAACTTTGTCATATCACTTTTCTCCTTTGTACTTATTGACCACTATGATTCCTGGGGCTGCTACTGTTTGTTTCTCACTTAATGTATCATAGCTTTTCATTTTTCAATCTCCTGATGTATGCTTTTTTTCCACTCCCCTTTTCTTGGAAATGGGAGTGTTTTATAATAACTAGGTTGTTCTTTTTTCTATCCTCCTGCACATTCTTCAGAAATGAATGGACTAACTCATAAAGCGTGGCTTCTGGCCAGAAAAAGCATGTTGATAAATGTAATGGGAAAGAATCAAAATGTCCACTGATTCCTTTCTTTGCTGTATTAACAAGGAGTGTGGTGATGTAACTGATGAGTCGCATTGTCAGAGGCAACTTCAGCATTGGAAGGGGAGCAGCCATTTGCTTCTGAAGTATCTCACAAGAGAAAAATCTCTGTGTACCTTTTCCTCATTTCCACATGGTATAATTTATAGACAGCTCTTGCAGGCCAAGATTTTTGCTTCCAACCATTCAGTTCATAGGCTTGAGTTTTAAACCACAAACCGACAAGGGGAGTTGGAATAAGACAGTTCATCACGCTGTTTTATATTATTCTGCCCAGTTTCTGGCCACATGAAATTCAGAGCCAGCAAACCAAATTCTCTTCCCCTCTTCCTGAATATGTCATTGCTTTGTAGGCCTTCTCTCTTCCTTTGTGGAGGTGGAGTCCATCAAACGACACTTCAAAAGCCGCCTGGTGGGTACTGTCCTGAATGGGTACCTGTGTTTGAGGAAGTTAGTAGTACAGAGAACAAAGCTGATCGATGAAACCCAGGACATGCTGCTGGAGATGCTGGAAGATATGACAACAGGTAAAGCCACCTTGGTTCCATGAATACAGGCTCTGGATCAATTAAGATGAAAAGCAGATAGTTACAGCCACATGAAGAGCTTCTCTCTAAGAGACTTCTATAGCGAGTTGTTGCTGGCTTTTTTAATGGCTTGGTCTCCAGTTTTATACTGACTCTTGTGTCTTTTGTAATACTTGTGTTTCTTGGCAGGCACAGAATCTGAAACCAAAGCGTTTATGGCAGTGTGTATAGAGACTGCAAAACGTTACAGCCTCGATGACTACAGGACTCCTGTTTTCATCTTTGAGAGATTGTGCAGTATTATCTATCCTGTAAGTATACAGATGGCCACAGCATGATGTATGGAATCAGAAGTGCTAGTATATTGTCAAAAAACAATAGCCTATGATAATGATTTACTGTGAGCCAATGTAAAACAGGCCCATTTGGGGAATTTAATATTGAGGTTTCCTGCTTTGGCATGCAATAAAAAGCAGTATTGCTTTGTCTTCAGGAATTTGTTAACTAAGTGATGTGTGTGTGTAAAGCAGGATACTCCAATGATGGAAGCACTTTATGTTTAAAGGACATCCTGCTAATTGCTACCATAAGAATGTAAGAATAGGAATGGGACTTGGAGAAAACTCCTTTACCCTGCCTCTGCTCTGTTGTTCTTTAGGAGGAGAATGAAGTAACTGAGTTCTTTGTAACACTGGAGAAAGATCCTCAGCAGGAAGACTTCTTGCAAGGCAGAATGCCAGGAAATCCCTATAGCAGTAATGAGCCTGGCATTGGGCCGCTCATGAGGGACATCAAGAACAAAATCTGTCAGGACTGTGACCTGGTAGCTCTGCTGGAGGATGACAGTGGAATGGAGGTGAGAATGCACAAGTGTGGATTTCTTGCACAAATGTGTGGGGACATTTCCAGGCAGCTGATGTGTTGTGGGCTTGTTCTAGATCTATTGTTTTTCTCTCTTTCAGCTTTTGGTGAACAATAAGATCATCAGTTTGGATCTGCCTGTGGCTGAGGTCTACAAGAAGGTGTGGTGTCCTACTAATGAGGTATGTGTTATCCTCATATGTGTGTACATTAACAGCACAAAGCACTTATCCTTGATATCAAGAACAGATAAATCACAAGTCGGTATTTATTTCCTAACAAAGAATTTCTTCACATAATTGCTCAGCACCTGTTTTGCTCTATTTGGATAGACTGTTAGTCAGTTCTGCAACATAAGTGATTTAAAAGCACATCATGCTGACCCAGGTGAGTGTGTTGAACTTACCTGTGCAGTATGTCAGGTACCTGATCTGCCTTCTTGAGTGACTAACTTTCTTACCTTCCTTTAGGGAAGGGTCTGAGCTTTGTGTCACTTCCTTTCAAAGCACATTTCACACTCCGTATGCACATGGCAGCTTACTGCGTGCTTGCAGTCTGAGGCACCTGATTGCTCCATCAGTCTGCACTTCAGGGATGAGCCCAAATTATTTATGCAGAGAGAGCATCTGACATATCTCCATATTGCTTTGCATTTTTGTTCAGCTTGAACAGGGGAATGAGATGCCAGTCTCAACCACTGAGGTCCTGCTTGAACTTGAGTGCAGTCCCAAAGGGAAATGAGGGCACCCATGGCACACATTGCCCCAGCCCACGTGCCCTCTCTGAGCAGCACCCAGAGCTCTTCTCTTCTGAGATGCAGCGCTGGCAGGGAGAGGCAGAGTGTGCTCAGCTTTACTGTCACCAAGCAGCTTTCATCTGTCGTCCTTTGTGAGCACCTCTGCAAAGCACTTCTGGAGTGGCAGCTTGTGTTCCCTAGGAAATAGACAGGCTCACAAGAAAGCAACCTCAGGCCCCTTTTTGTTTCTCTTGTCTCTTGCTGGCTTTTTTTTGTTCATCTGCCATTTTACCAGGGCCCCTGTGGTGTTAATTGCTGGTCTCTAGCGTGGCCTTTGAGCAGATCTTCCCCCCGGGGCTTTCCCCGTGCTTATGTATTTGCTGTGACATTAAGCACTGCTTATTCCACATTAGGCTTAGCGCGCTCTCTGACAGGTTTTCTCTCACAAGGTCTCCTGCTCCCAAATCTGGGATTTTTCTTTTCTGCTTTTTATTCAGACCTATGGATTAAAATGGAAAGTGTAGCGATATGCAGTCAATATTTCCAGCTGGAAAACTCATCCTTTCCCAGGGCAGAAGCACGGCCTGGTATTGGGTTTGGTTGTATCGCTGTAATAACATCCCACCTTACTTAAAAGCACGTTAAATTGGCTTTTTCTGCTCCTCTTCCATTTTCCATCACTGCGGATTTTATCTGCTTGAAATCATTCATCCAATTAGCTTTTCTTGCTTCATTGCCAGTGCCCTGTATTTCCCAGGTATGCTGTGAATACCCTCAGAGAAGTTGCTGTGAAAAGCAGATGCTTCCCTAGAGATGAACACGTTTTCCTTACCTGCATCTTTCACTGGTGCTCAAGGAAACCATTGGAGGAGACATAAGGAGGAGTCTGTTTATTACGGGCTGTCTGTCTAACTTAGCAGACAGACAGATGAGTGATTGAGGTTTTTGTAGGTAGTAGCTTTGCTGTTTTCCTAATTCATCTCAGTAAGGGGAGAATGAGGCAGTGAAAGATTTCTCCCTGTTACCATCAGCTGTCAGGTCAAGTCAAGGCTGTGTATATGCATGTTCCCAGAAGCACAGTTCCTATAATGCTCTCCTTTCTTGCAGGGGGAGCCAATGAGGATCATCTACCGCATGCGAGGGTTACTAGGAGATGCAACTGAGGAATTCATCGAGTCTCTCGACTCCACCACCGGTAATGCACTTGTCTCCTGAAAGCTGGGATTAGATTTGAAGTCTGAAGTTCGCTGCAGAGCAGTGACACTGTTTATCCCCACAGCTTACAGTTGATTGACGTTCCTTTTGCTGCCTTTACCTGCTTCACCTAGTGTGGAGGAGGATTTTAACAGCACTTCAACTCTGTGCTTTATAGACACAAACACTGGTGTGGCACGTGGCTGTTCTGCCTGGCCCTCCTTCATGTTCCTGCTCATAAGCCTTTTCAGATTTGATACAGTCAATGTGACTTGAACTGTTGGTAAATGTACACTATTGTGCTCTGGTTTTGCCTTCATGATCTGTCTCTGTTCCTGTAGATGAAGAGGAGGATGAGGAAGAAGTCTACAAGATGGCAGGTGTCATGGCGCAGTGTGGAGGCTTGGAGTGCATGCTCAACAGGCTGACTGGTATTAAGGACTTCAAGCAAGGCCGGCACCTTCTCACTGTGAGTCTCAGTTTCTCTTCTTAGAAGATACAACCAGGGTCATGGCTGGGGCCCTGGACAGCCTGAGCAACAGCCAGCCACAGCAGGGATGGGAACTGTCTTTAAGGCCCTTTCCAACCTAATCATTCTGTTTCTATAATCATTCTCTACTGTTCAGTGCTTTTGGTTTCAGCAAAACCCCAGTGCTCGTTTTGAAGGTACCCTAGGGAGCACATTCTGTGTTTTGCAGGTGCTGCTAAAACTGTTCAGTTACTGCGTGAAGGTGAAAATAAATCGTCAGCAGTTGGTCAAGCCAGAGATGAACACTTTGAATGTCATGCTGGGAACTCTCAACTTGGTAAGGACATCCTGGACTTCCATGAAGTGCTTTCTATGGACTCCAGTGAATTTACACTACCTCTCTACCGTCATGCTTATTTATGACAACTGCAAGAGATCTTAAGTGCTGCTGGGTTGCTGTTTCAGTAACTGCTGCTGTCTTCTCCAGGCTCTGGTGGCTGAGCAAGAAAGTAAGGACAGTGGAGGTGCAGCTGTGGCAGAACAAGTGCTCAGTATAATGGAAATAATACTGGATGAATCCAATGCAGAACCTCTGAGTGAGGACAAGGTGAGTGCCTGGGGCTTACTGCACAAATGGAAATGTTGACTGGGATTCAAGGCTGGTGAGGATCTTCTTACAGGGATGCTGAGCTTCGGGAGCTGCAGAGGTGTGCTAAATGGGAGCCTAACCCTTGTTACGCTTGCTGGCATGTCTTAGCAGGCCTCAAAGGTAGGGCAGGAGGAACCAAAAGCACTGCAAAGCTTATTTGGGATGATTCTTGCACAGTCCAGGTGGGGGTTAATAAGCACTGCTTGGATCCCTTCCCTGGTGCTTTGGGCCACAGGGCAATAAGAGACAAGAAAAGACGCGGCTCTGCCTTGTTTTGTCAAGTGTTTTTGTACATACTGAAAACATGCTTGGTTTTACAGCTAATTGAGGATAAGAGCTGTATCTCAAGTACATCAAGAGTGAAAAGAGTTTCTTGCTCATCATTGGAAACTATTGCTTTATAGGAATCTGCCTTCCTTTGGGCTGGGATTATTAGACTAGAAAATAATAGTAGGTAGAAAAAGTTAGATGTCAGCTTTGAAGAGTTTTGCAACCATTTCATAAGTTGTTTGGAAATGAGGATGGATCTTCTTGCTTCATCCGGGGTCTAGAAATCTAATCCTTCAAAACTGGGTTTCCTTGAAGGATGTCGATTTATTCCTGAACATAAATCATCCTTTTTTTTTCCCTTTGCAGGGTAACCTCCTCCTAACTGGTGACAAAGATCAGCTGGTGATGTTGCTCGACCAGATTAACAGCACCTTTGTCCGTTCCAATCTCAGCGTCCTGCAGGGCCTGTTACGCATCATCCCTTACTTGTCCTTTGGGGAAATGGAGAAAATGCAGATCCTGGTGGATCGGTTTAAGCCCTACTGTAACTTTGATAAGTATGTTGCCGTATTTCAACTAAAAACATGTGAAATCAAATACATTGATAGATCTATACCTTACTGATGCTTACTTCAGTGTAATACAAAGCCTCAGAGATTCCTAGTACATTAGCTTGATTTCCCATTTATTTTCTTAGCCATTTAAACAAAATTTAAATAAATAATGGTGCTTTAAAGTACTTTCTGAGATGACAGGGGTCTGAGTTGGATTTTGAGTCTCTGATTTGTAGTATGTACATTCCTTCAATGATAAATGCAATGAGAATTACAGGCAGAGATTCTTGAAGAACCTCCAAGTCACCCTTTGTTTTCCTCTTTCAGGTACGATGAGGAGCATAGTGGAGATGATAAAGTTTTCCTAGATTGCTTCTGTAAAATAGCAGCGGGAATAAAAAACAACAGCAACGGCCATCAGCTGAAAGATCTCATCCTCCAGAAGGGGATTACACAGAACGCCCTTGACTACATGAAAAAACACATTCCCAGTGCAAAGAAGTAAGAGTCACTACTTAATGAGCGTGATAATGTGAGACACCTTTGTCTCATCTCTTCATTGCCAAATGCAGTGATCTTCCAGGACAGCTATTAACAAGTCCACCTTCTGAAGCATTTAGACTTGGTACTGTCTAAATCTGAGATGCAGAGAATCCAATGAGAAAATATTGCTGTAGAGAGAGGCTAAAAAGCCTGCAGTCATCCCATTTGATACCCATCACAACAGAGTATCATAGTGCCAGGTTTTTTTCTGCCTGTTCCTTACCTGTGACACTGGAACAGAGCTTTTGCTGCTGCTGCACAGCTCACAAACATAAATCCCAAGGCTGAGAGTTGACAGTCTGGCTATTAATGTGCACAACATGGAAGTGTGAGTGTGAATGTCAGTTCATTAATTAATAGAGAAGGGGCACAGGGGGAGGGGTGCTTGTCTTGCCTGCAGCCTGTGCTCTGCAAGCTGTGCAGCTGGCTGACTGCCAGTGGCCTTTTTGGAATGGGTGACTGCCCTTCAGCTGCTGCCTCTTTTTCTCTGTGCAGTCTGGATGCAGACATATGGAAGAAATTCTTATCTCGACCTGCGCTTCCTTTTATCCTGCGCCTGCTCCGAGGACTTGCCACGCAGCACCCTGCTACACAGGTAAGGAGACCACATTCAAAGCTGAGCTGAGCATGACTGGCTCGGTACACTGCTTTTTGTGGTCATAGCTAAGCAGGTGTTTCTACAGTATTTGACTCTACGCTTTTTGTTGGGCTTGGAGAGGGACAGTATCATAGTGATGGCCAGTGCAGAGGCTGCTTGTACATGGTTTTAAGTCCCAGAGTCCATAATGTAAGAATAAATGAAGTCAAAACATTCTTCTAGATCAGTGCTTCTGGTCAGCTGTGATGAGTGGGATCAAAAAGAAGGGTCAGCATTGCATGTAGCCTTTTTCTGAAGAAGGTGCTGTGTTTCAATGTCTGCCAGGTGCTGATAGGTACAGACTCCATTACCAACCTGCACAAGCTCGAGCAGGTGTCGAGTGATGAAGGGATTGGGACGTTAGCAGAGAATCTTCTGGAGGCACTGAGGGAACATCCAGAGGTGAATAAGAAGATCGACGCTGCCCGGAAGGAGACACGGGCAGAGAAGAAGCGTATGGCCATGGCAATGAGACAGAAGGCCCTGGGCACGCTGGGGATGACGGTAATGTCTGTTTGCACCGGTGACAACTGGTGATCTAATGGGCTTTTATTTGTGCCCTGCTAAAACTGCCACATGAGGAATTGTGTAAAATGATTTATTGACAAATATTGCAGAGCTGAAGCCCACGGTTTGCTTGGTGCTGCTGGGAGAGTAAATATGGTTGCTAATAGCAAGCTGGGAATAGGGTTGGGCATTCCTATTACAGTGGTGGGGACGGTGCAGTTCTTTATTGTCTTTTTGACCTGCTCAAGTTGTTTTCTTTTCCAGACGAATGAGAAGGGTCAGGTGGTGACCAAGACTGCACTGCTTAAGCAGATGGAGGAGCTCATAGAAGAACCAGGCCTGACTTGCTGCATTTGCCGAGAAGGATACAAGTTTCAGGTATAGCACAATATGTTTACAAAGCTCTCTCACCACCTGAGGGGGACTCAGCATCCAGCTTCACAGGGCTCGGTGCATTGGCTCTGGGAGGTCAGGAAGTCCCAGGTTTGGTTCTTGGGATCTAAAGGTGGTTGGGAAGTGGAAGCTTCCATTGAGAGCTGGGGGGAAAATGCACTCAGTGCAAGTTTTTGAACTCAGTGCAGTGTCAGAATGGCACAAAGTGTGAACTGTTCCTAATGTGGATGATCTCTAACATAGCTATTGTCATTGCAGCCTACAAAGGTCCTAGGTATCTATACTTTCACCAAGCGTGTTGCACTAGAGGAGTTTGAGAACAAGCCCCGAAAGCAGCAGGGGTACAGCACAGTCTCTCATTTCAACATTGTCCATTACGACTGTCACCTTGCAGCTGTACGGTACGTTCTGATGATAAGCAGAGTTGTGGTGCTTGATGTTACTTTCTGAGCTTGCGTGTGGGCACAGCACTTGGCCTTATAATGGGTTTTGCTTAGGAATTTGTCACTTTGCAGCCTGCAGACAGCCACATTCTTCTCTTTTGCAGTTTGCTTTCTTGTGCTAAATGGAAGTCAGGCCTGTAGTTTGTAGTTTAAACTATGGAACTGCCAAGTTGTTCGTGGTTCCTTTGAAAGAATCTTGCATGTTTCTAACTTGCCTGTGTATGGCTTGCTCTCTCAATACAGACTCGCTCGTGGCCGTGAAGAGTGGGAGAGTGCAGCCCTACAAAATGCCAACACCAAGTGTAATGGGCTCCTGCCAGTCTGGGGACCTCATGTGCCAGAGTCTGCTTTTGCTACTTGCTTAGCACGGTGAGTATTTGTCACTTCTCATGGTGTTTTGCATTTGAGTTAGGTGAGACCAACAGAATCCTTTTGTAGATCTCCATATCTCAGTGCTAATGAGTTACAATGTCCTTGCCACTTACCTAGAATGCTTGTAGATTGATCATCCTGTTGTCCATATTCTGGTTCACTTTGTGAAGGGCTTCTAGAAGTCATATTAGAAATGAGGAGTTGTAACTTCTCTAATGCTTTTCAGCCAAGGAGCTGTATCCCAAGCCCTGGACATAGGAAAATAATATTGCTGTGTGTAAATGTGTATGCACATGGAGTTGGATTGGCTGGAGTAAGCTCAGAGCCTCTCTTTGCATCTTCATATTCTGTTTGTTCTATAGAGCTTTGCTTTGACATACTTGCTCACATTCTAACTTATTCATAGTGTGGAAGAAGAAACTTTATTGAAAAGTCTTTAGAGACTCTTAATCCAATGACACTTCACTGCTGTTTTTCAGACACAACACTTACCTCCAAGAATGCACAGGGCAGCGGGAGCCCACCTACCAGCTCAATGTCCATGACATTAAACTGCTGTTCCTGCGTTTTGCTATGGAGCAATCGTTCAGCGTAGATACTGGAGGAGGAGGAAGGGAGAGCAACATACACCTCATTCCCTACATCATCCACACGGTGCTCTACGTCCTCAACACGTCAGTATCAGTTTTATGCCTTTTATTTCTGCAGTTAGATATTGAAAAGTAATATTAATGGGAAGAGGCTGTAAGTGTTGATACACGTGCCTCTTAAACTGAGGTCGTTCCAAATGGAGTGCAGTGAAATCTCTGCCGCCTGGAACTAATCAGCATTTTGGCTGTAATGCAATTTGCCTGTTGTTTTTAATATCTATCTCCAGATCCTTGTACTATTGTTTTTCTGAGTCTCTCGAGAGACACATAAATGAAACTATTCTTTTCATCTTGTAAGGCTGCTTAGTGGCACCAGCGAGCCCAGCAACCGCTGTGTGGCTGTTGTATAAAAATGCATTATGTCCTTTCCAGACACAGTTTTTGTTACTAAATGTAGAAAATAAAGAGCTACTAGTTGGCTACCAGCTGCATTATATAGCAAATGTGGGGTATGCGGAACGCTCAGACATAGCTTTATCTGCTAGGGATACTGATTGGTACCTCCTGATGGGGAGGATGCAGCAGTGAGCTGTGATGAAGGGGCTGCACATCTTCATAGGTGTTTATATAGCTCTTCTGAAGAGAGCAGAGCAGAGAAGGGAGATAAATATACATGCACATGTATAAAATATGGAAGCTTACAGTAAGCACTCCACCTTTTTGGTTTCAAATTGGCCTGTATCTCCTCCTTGATTGCTTTTGCAGCAGATGAATTACACGGATCGATCCTGAGATCTGGCTGTAGGAGCAGTCGTGCTTAGAGTCAGTTGGGCAGAGGTTCAACCCAACACATGGGATTCTTGGCCTGACTTTTTCCCCTAACAAAAGGAAAAATAGCTTTACAGTATTATTGTCTTCCTGGGGCAATGCCAGCTGCCTTGCAGACCTCTCATACTTATGCAGCTCCAGGGAAATGAGTTTGTTAGGCTTGCATGCTTCACTATGAGCAAATACAGACTCAAGCACTGGATGAATTTGGGAAGCAGCAAACAGCATGCAAGAACCAGAACAATTGCTAAAGCTTTTCTTGTGTTTCAGAACGCGAGCAACGTCGAGAGAGGAGAAAAACCTCCAGAGCTTCATGGAGCACCCCAGGGAGAAGTGGCTGGAGAGTGCCTATGAGGTGGATGGGCCCCATTACTACACCGTGCTGGCGTTGCACATCTCACCCCCTGAGAAGTGGAAAGCCATACGAGTGGAGATCCTCAAGCGGCTCCTGGTGACCTCCCACGCCAGGGTGGTGTCACCAGGGGGAGCCAGCAGGTCAGCCACCAACAGCTCCTCCTTCCTATTACTGCCTGAGCCACATGGGCAGCTTGTGGGGACCTGAGGAAGTGAACATGAGTATTTTAGAATGGCAGTTGTTAACCATTTCTTTGTAGCTCTGTGTTCAGTGTTGCAGAGGTGTGAGTTTGGGGGTGGATCTGATCATAAAGTGGGGGTGGAGCTGATCATAAAGTCATTAAGGTTGGAAAAAAAAACCAGATTATCTTGTCCATCACTACCATGCCCACTCATAGAACCACCAGAATCAGAGTCATTAGGCTTGGAGGGGACTGGGCTTGTTTAGCTTGGAGAAGAGAGGGCTCCAGGGAGACCTCATTGTGGCCTTCCAGTATTTGAAGGGAGCATAAAACAGGAGGGGAAAAGGCTGTTTACGAGGATGGATAGTGATTGGACAAGGGGGAATGGTTTTAAACTGAGACAGGGGAGGTTTAGGTTGGGTATTAGGAGGAAGTTTTTCACCCAGAGGGTGGTGATGCACTGGAACAGGTTGCCCAAGGAGGCTGTGGATGCCCCATCCCTGCAGGCATTCAAGGCCAGGCTGGATGTGGCTCTGGGCAGCCTGGGCTGCTGGTTGGTGACCCTGCACACAGCAGGGGGTTGGAGCTGGATGATCATTGTGGGCCTTTTCAACCTGGGCCATTCTATGATTTTGTGAAAAGACCACTAAAATTGCCCAGTCCAACCCCAGCCCATCCCCACCATGCCCAGTAAGCTGTGTTCCCCAGTGCCACATCTCTGTTCCTTCAACACCTCCATGGACAGTGACTGTACCACCACCCTGGGCAGCCTACCCCAGTGCATCACTGCTTCTTTAGAGAAGACATTTTTCCTAGTAAAACTTCCTGCGCTTCCCTTTGTAAAAAGGCTCCTTCTGTTCTCTTTGTGATCAGTACAACAGCTTCCTTAAATAGACAAATAGAAATAGAAATCAAATGCCATTGCTTTCCAAAAAGAAAAGAATCAATAGCAGCTGTCAGGCACTTGAGATGTACGAGAATAAGTGGCTCTGCTGCCTGACAAAAGGAAATATTTCCAGAGCAGGAAGGGGAATTCCAGTTTCTGAAAAGATGATTTTAAATAGCTGTCATAATTAGGAATGCATTCATTATTATTCTAAGTCATCTTACGGGGCATTCTTACTCTGATGACATTAATTACGTGTTTGATAAAGTCATTACATTGCAGTTACATATAACACAGTGTGCATCAATGCTATTAGAGGCATCAAAAGAGCTTCCTTGCCCTTAAAGGGGCTATTGTATTGATTGCTGCGTTACTTTCTGCTGTTCCAGCTCAGCCTGCTCCCTGCTTGGCTCCCATTCCTCTGCCTGAGTGCTGGGAAGGGGGAGCAGCAGTTACAGGAGATGCTATCTTGGAGGGTTGCTTGCTCATGCTTTCATGTGGTCTGCAGAAGAGATGGGTGAAGCAAAGCCCCTGTGTGGGTTTACTGGTGTTCTTGGAAACCCTCCATGCGTGGTGTTGTTTCTTTCCAAACTTATCTCCAGGCACGTAGGCAATAAAAGCAGATTGAAGTGGAAGGAACCACCAGCAGCCCCACAGTCTGTGGGATTGCAAGGGAGAACACTCAGAAATAGCTCTTGGGAATTATGTCAAGGTTTATTCAAGGGCTTTCTTTAATCTCTGCAGACTAAGAGAGCACAAAGCCTTCCACTGATAACACCAGTTCTGATTTCCAAGGTCTCGGCTTATTTATTCTTGTGGGAAGTCAGGAGGAGGGTGGTGGATGTCCAGACTCTCCACAGATAAGTGCCAATATCTCAGTGGTGAGGGAGCTTGTGTCTGTAACAACAGGGTGATACGTCTGCATGCAGTAGATTAAAATTAGCATTCCCTGTTAGAAGCAGTGCAGAGCGTTAGTGGAAACGCTGCTTTTCGCAGCACTTTGGAATGCTGAATAGAAACAGGGACCCACTTCCACTCTTGCTGTGGCAGAGATGCAGGAGAGTTGCTATAGCAACTATCAGTGCATCTGAAAGCAGCTGAGCATCACCTCCAGCTCCCAAAAAGGGCCATGAAATCTCATTAAGGAGGATGCAGAGAACACTGTGCTAAATGAAGGTGGGAAATGGTGCCCATGCCCTGTGTGCAGGTGGTGTAACCTCAGCACCCTTTCCTTGCTGTTGTGTATGAAACAGATCTGGGGAGAGCCTTGTCAAAAATGTGGGATTAATGAATTCTGACAGATTATACCCCATTTATCCTCCCCAAATGAGGATAAGATGGTTTGGTGGGCATGGAGGTGATGGGTCAGTGGTTGGACTTGATGATCTTAGTGGTCTTTCCCGACCTTCCTGATTCTATGGCTCACATTAATGACCAGGTAGAGTATTACATGGAGCAGCTGCTCCAGAAGGAACCTACCCAGACTGACCCTACAAGGGCCTTTTAGTTTTCAATTAAAGGAGCAGACAGCAATTAGATCAAAACCAGGCACATGAAAAGAAACTCTGGCTTGCAGTATTCAGGAGCCTAGAATTAGCCTCGCTTTACATTGCTCTTCTTCCCATGCAAACTTAGTCACCTTTACTAATTGCTTTGCCTTCAAATAATTAAGCCTAGCTGCCACCCAGCAGCGTATTGCAGGTGATGGTCAGATGATTGAGCTGTCCCTGTTCATTGCAGGTGAGTTGGAACTAGAAGACCTTTAAGGGTCCCTTCCAACTCAAGCCATTCTGTGATACTCTCTGTCCTGCTTCCTGCTGTCAGCAGCAGCTGGGCTGGTTCTGGATACCCAAAAAAGGCCATTTTCAAAGCGTTTGAGCAGTGATTGGAAGAGGCTGGTGACGGAGGTGGCTGTACCTGAGCAAAGTGTGCAAGAGAATTCCAAAGGCATGAGAGCTGCTGGCAGGAGGTTCTGCCGTGCCACAACCTGTTGGTGATTCATCTTGCAAGCTTTGGGAGTTGGTGCACCACGACAGCTCTGCTCCTTTTGTAGCATTTCTGCAGCTGGATGGTAGACATCCCAAGGCACAAACCCCCCCATGGCCGTACAGGAATCCAGCAGCGTTAAGCAGAAATTGTTCCATTTCACCAAGGTTCCTCTTAGGGGCTGGAATCACATTCTGCCATTGTCTGAGACCCATGTTTTGTTATTTCTTTGGGAATATTCTATGGTGGACATAAAAGCAAGGGCTGTGCATTATATTTCCAGCTTTGCTGTTGACTCCCCACTCAGCCTTAGCAGTTCACTTCCCTCTCTGCTTGATTTCTCCCCATGAAACATGTTTTTTATTGGCTCACCTGCTTTGGTAACAGCAGGTACAGCTCGTAAAGCAGTTTCCCAACCACAGGAACCAATGCAGGATGCCCAAGGTTTGTTTTGTGTCCAAGAGCACATAGCAGAGCTCCCCAACAGCCATTCCCCACACATTATTGACAGCTTTGGGGCCGTTTCAGCTTTCACACTATTCATCACATGGGTTACCAAAGCATAATAAAGTGATTAACTCCAAGATGGATTTCATTATCTCTCTAGATTGGCAGATAAGGCGGTGAAGGAATACGCAACGTACCGCTCTGGGCTTCTCTTCTGGGCCCTCGTAGATCTCATTTACAACATGTTCAAGGTAAGAGAATCATAAAGGTTATGCTTGTGCACTTGCTTATTTTTCAACCAAGGGTGTTCAGAGGGTGAGGAACCAGATAGGGGCATCCACCAAATAGCTTAAAGCTTCCAGGAAGGGTTAAATAATTAGGGTGAGAAGAGACCTCATTGCATTCTGTACAAAGAGACTGGGAAGTCATCAATGGGGTGACTTTGTAATGGGGTTTGGGACAAATCCAGTGACAGCAGGGCATGGTTGTCAGTCTTGAAGTTGTCCATTGGACCGGTTGGCACTGAGCTGTCCCTCTTTCTCCTCTTACAGAAGGTGCCTACCAGTAACACAGAGGGAGGCTGGTCCTACTCTCTTGCTGAGTTCATCCGACACAACGACATGCCAATACACGAAGCTGCAGACAAGGCTCTGAAAACCTTCCAGGAGGAGTTCATGCCAGTCGAAACGTTTTCCGAGTTTTTGGATGTGGCTGGTAAGCATGCAATGCACTTTGCTTTCCCTTTTATAGGCTGCCTTATGCAACTCGTGACTCCAGACGGCAACATTCCCGACACAGCAACGACTTGTTTGCAGGGAGGGGAGGAGACCTTGGCACCCAGCTGTGGCCTCAGCTATTTCCCAAACACGCTTGAGCATCCCCAGACAGGAAAATTTCTCTCACCTGATCTTCTCGTCCTCCCCCTGCTCTGTTAAATAGCTGACATCACAGCATAAGGATGTTTGGGGGTATATGAATCACTGAACCATAGAATGGTTGGAGCTGGGAGGTAACGCTTAAATGCCACCTGGTCCAACTGAGCTGGACACCCACAGCTCCATCAGTGCTCAGAGCCCCTCCAGCCTGACCTTGGGTGTCTGCACCACCTCAATGGGCCCTCAGTGTAAAAAAACCTCCTTCTATCCACTCTCAAATCTCCCCTCTTTTAGTCTGAAGCCATTTCAGACAGTGAAGCAGTGGATCATTGTTCCAGCTGGTGGGTTTTCGTTATCCCCAGCTTCTAAAAACTCACAGAGAAGCTGCTCTTCTGCTAAGAGTTCCCAGTGCCTCCCATTTTCCAATGTATGGAGCTCACTGGGTCCCTGCAGCAGCTCTGTTCCCTGCATGGTTTTAACACACACACCTCAGCCCCATGCATTCAGAAGGGTTTATCTTTGTTGGGTCCATACTTAAAAATAACATCGCAGCTGTCATTATTAACTTAGAATCCACATGCCCTTAGCACCAATCTGTAGCGTCCGCTGGAGAAACCACTTCTTGGAGCTAATTATTGTCTTGTCTTCTTCTGTTTAAAGGACTCCTATCAGAAATCAGTGACCCCGACAGCTTCCTCAGAGATCTTTTGAATTCCATCCCCTGAGCCTCCGGCACAGAAGTGATGGGCAGAGACCACACTAGCTTGCCTTCCATCCCCGTGTTCCTCCTCGTGCAGTCTATCCCTTCCTTGAGGAGTGCTGCAGTTTATTGGGGTTTTGGTTTGGTTTTGGTTGTGTTTGGTTGTTTTATTTTCCCCCCCTGTTGTTTATTTTTTCTTTTGTTTTTATTTTCTACAGGATTTTTTCTTCCTGGAGTGATGTGGAATTTAGCTTTGTTTTATCTTTTTATTTCAGTGCTTCTGTCTGTAAAGCCTTTTGTGTATTCAGCTGGTTGAAAGAACTTGTACAGAGAGGAATCCATACTAGGAAATCTTAATGCTTTAGTGTGCACCTCTTTGAAGTTAAATAAATCAAACCAATAAGTAAGATGGGTTTGACGAGTATTTTAACCTAAATGCCAAGCTCTTTCCCATCTTTTCTTTCAGAGCTCAGAGCTGCTGCTCTTTGTGGAGACATAGGAAGCAAAAGCCTTGCAGGGAGCAGACTGGCAGTGGTCACTGATGCACTCACAGAGCAGGTTTCCCTTATGGGATGTGAGCTTTAGAGACCCGTGTATTGCACACACACACACCCCTTATCACACCTGGCCAAGGGGAGCTGTGTGTCACTCCTCTCTTTAATCCAGTACAGTTTTCAGCTATGAAAAATGCATGGAAAACAAGATGCCACGTGCTTCTAGAGCTGGGTGCTTGCTCTCTGCTGGTAAATCATGCACTTTGCTGTGCCCTGACCCAGCACCATGTGCCTGCATTGAACACAGCCCTGCCCTTCTTACCGAGCTGTGCATGATGGTAAGCTGCCTCTACCACTGCTGTCCTGTAGCCCACCTGCCACCTGGCTGAGCTGGAACCCAATAAAGCTTTCCCTGTCATCTTCATCTCTGTTTGAACTTGAATTTCTGCAATCCTAACGCAGTCCCGTCACTGTAACTAGTAATTATTTCAGAGGATGAATAACTCGCCGGCCTGTTTGATGCCTTTTAGTGCTGAGCATGTGCTGTGATTTGGCAGTGAGCAGATGGGTGACAGTGCTGTTTTCCTTCTCACCTCTGCAGGTGCTTATTTCGCTCCTCTGCCTCAGTCTCCATGTTCCTAAACCAGGGCTGAGCCTCTGCTTTGTTTCTCACAGCCGTTGCCCTGGTATGTTTTCAATACAGCCGAACACAAACACACCCCAGTGCTTCTGGGCATCAAGGAGGATTCCCTGCAGTTTTTCCAATGTAGAAGTCATTTATCTCCCCATGTGGCCGCCCAAACTGCTGCTTTCTGAGCACAATGTTTGGGTCCCACCTTTGGGACATGAGGGTAGGAAAACCACTGGGTGCTATTCAAGGGAACCCAGTGCCTTGCACTGCTGCTTCCAATAGGGATCATACAGGAGGGGCTTCAGGTGGGGATGTGTTACAGCCAAAGGGATGCTCAGAACTTGGGTAAGGTTTGCCTCTCCCTGGGAGGGATGTAAAGTCAAATTGCCTCAATGAAATGCCATAGTGATGAGTGTGCCGACTTATCGGGGTGATTCCTGCTCTTCTCAATGCTGATGCAAATATTTGGTTACTGGGGAAGCAGGCAATGTTACCACCTATCACCAAGGGCCGTGTCTCTGCCATGCTCTGCCTGCAGTGCTGTCACCTGCACCTCCCATCGCTCCCTTTGTATCTGCTGCGGGTTTGTTTCCAAAACATTTCGTTTATCTCCACGCGGAAAGGGGATGTTGGTGACACCGAGATGGTGTTGTCCCATTGCAGAGATAATGGTAGGAACTCCCAGTGTGCAGAAATATGGAGAATATGTGAAGGTGATCAGCATGTGAGGAGCGCGGTCCCAGGGCTGTCACAATTATTTGCTTGTTTTATGCAGTGTGATTCATCTGGGATTTAGGATGGCACTGTGCAAGGCCCTCTATGGCCTCCAGCTCTCACCAATGGCTCTACATAGGGCCACTGATGGGAGTTGGGGGGCTATATGGTGCCTACCAATGGCCTTATATAGCCCCCAGCGCCTACCCATGGTCCTATATAGCCTCTAACACCCATCAGTGACCCTATATAGCCCTGAAAACCTACCAATGGCCCTATGTAGACCCCAGTACCCACCAATGGCCCTATATGGTGCCCAGCAATGGCCGTATGTAACCCTCAGCACCTACCTATGGTCCTATATAGCCTCTAACACCCATCAATGACCCTATATAGCCCTGAAAACCCACCAGTGGCCCTATACAGCCTCCAGCACACACTAATGGCCCAATATAGCCTCTAATATCCACAACTGGCCCTATATGGTGTCTGCAATGGTTCTATATACCCACCAATGGCCCTATATAGTGCCCAGAAATGGCCCTATATACCCCCCAATACCCACCAATAGCTCTATATACCCCCCAATACCCACCAATGGCCCTGTATATCCCCCAATACCCACCAATGGCCCTATATGGTGCCCAGCAATAGCACCATATACCCCCTAATACCCACCAATGGCCCTATATACACCCCAATACCCACCAATGGCCCTATATGATGCCCAGCAATGGCCCTATATAGCCCCAAGCACCCACCAGTGGCACTATATGGTGCCAAGCAATGGCCCTTTATGCTCCCAATACCCACCAATGGCACTATATGGTGCCCAGCAATGGCCCTGTATACCCCCCAATACCCACCAATGGCCCTATATGGTACCAAGCAATGGCCCTATATGTCCCCCAATACCCACCAATGGACCTATATACCCACCAATGGCACTATATGATGCCCAACAGTGGCCCTATATGTCCCCCAATACCCACCAATGGACCTATATACCCACCAATGGCACTATATGATGCCCAACAGTGGCCCTATACACCCCCCCAATACCCACCAATGGCCCTATATACCCCCCAATACCCACCAATGGCCCTATATACCCCCCAATAGCCCCCAAAGGCCCTATATGTCCCCCAATACCCACCAATGGCCCTATATACCCCCCAATACCCACCAATAGCCCTATATACCCCCCAATACCCACCAATAGCCCTATATCCTCCCCAATACCCACCAATAGCCCTATATACCCCCCAATACCCACCAATAGCCCTATATACCCCCCAATACCCAGCAATAGCCCTATATACCCCCCAATACCCACCAATGGCCCTATATACCCACCAATGGCACTATATGGTGCCAAGCAATGGCCCTATATACTCCCCAATACCCACCAATGGTCCTATATACCCACCAATAGCACTATATGGTGCCCAACAGTGGCCCTATACACCCCCCGAATACCCACCAGTGGCCCTATATAGCCCCAGTACCCACCAATGGCCCTATATACCCACCAATGGCACTATATGGTGCCAAGCAATGGCCCTATACCCCCCAATACCCATCAATGGCCCTATACACCCCCCAATACCCACCAATGGTCCTATATGGTGCCAAGCAATGGCCCTATATACCCACCAGTGGCACTATATGATGCCCAACAGTGGCCCTATACACCCCCCCAATACCCACCAATGGCACTATATACCCACCAGTGGCCCTATATGGTGCCCAGCAATAGCCCTATATCCTCCCCAATACCCACCAATGGCCCTATATGACTCCCCATCCCCCATTCCCCTCCAGCTCTCCTCACTCCCCCCCATAAACGACCCCCAACCAACACATGCAGAGGGGGGCGTGGCCTCACTGGAATAGTGGGCGTGGCCAGAGCGGAGGGCGGCTGTGGATAAAGGGGCGTGGCTTAGTGCCGGTGGGCGGGGCGTAGCGTTGGTGGGCGGGGCTTAGTGCCGGTGCGGCGGTTGCGGCAGCTCCCGTCCCTCCCGTCCCCTCACACCGGCCGTTCCCCTCCCGTGAGGCGGCCGCTCCCCTCCGTTCCCATCCGCCATGAACTCGCTTCTATTCGGTGAGATGGCCCGTGCTTTCTCCCCCGGACTCACAACGACTGGAAGCGGTTCACCCGGTCCGGCTGCTGGAGGAGCTGCGGGAGGCCCACCGGTAACGGCGGCTCTGAGGAACGATTTGGGTTCTAACATCCATCTCCTCAAAGGCCTCAACGTGAGGTTCCGTTGTTTCCTGGCTAAAGTGCACGAGTTGGAACGGAGGAACCGGCTGTTAGAGAAACAATTAGCGGCCCAGCAATGCGAACGGGACCGACGGCTTCGATATAAGACCTTCAACCGGGACCAGGCCGTTCAAACCGATGGAGGCCTCCCGTTAACTGCTCTGTCTGCAGGCACCGGACCGGGTTTGGTTCCATCTCATTATAGTCGTTTACCCGGTACTATATGGAGCTACACCCAAGTGAGACGTACCGGTGGTGGTGGGTTAGAAACGGTTCAAGGACCCGGTGTATCGTGGATTCATCCGGATGGGGTCGGGGTTCAGATCGATACCATCACACCCGAGATCCGAGCGCTCTACAACGTGTTGGCCAAAGTCAAGAGGGAGAGAGACGAGTACAAGAGAAAGTGAGTGGGGTATTTGGGGGGTGGGCTTCAATTGGACCCCCCCCTTCCCTTTACAAGGGGTTTTGGGGCTCTGTTTAGGGTTGAATGCACCTTGATCCTCTGGAGAAGGGATTTGGGTTCCCCCAGTTATGAATACCCTTCCCCCCAGCATCCAAAGAAGGGATCCCCAATTGGCTCCCAACACCCTATAGAGAGTGGATTTAGGGCCCTCCCGGTTGTGTGGCACTGCGCTGGGGGCACAGGGATGGGCCCTGTGTTACACCTCCATCCTATGGAGGAAGGATTTGGAGCCCCCCCCCCATTACAGGTGGGACCCCAACACTGTGACCTGTTTGAGAAGGGATGCCCCCCCACCCCCCACCATGGTCCTCTGGAGAAGGGATGTGGGGACTGCAGTTAGGATTGGGTCCTCAGACACTGTGTTCCTTTAGAGAAGGGACCTGGGGGCTCCAGTTGGGCTCCCCCAGCTCTGTGATCCTTTGGGGAAGAGATTAGTTCCCCCTCCCCTATAAGATGGCACAGCCCTGGGGGCAAAGGGATACGCAGACCCCTATTGGGGTTAGGCTGCACCAGGAGCCTTTGGAGATGAGATTTGGGTCCCCCTCATACTGTGATCCTCTGGAGAAGGAATATGGGGACCCCCAGCTGGCGTTAGGCCCCTATTTTGTTTATATTATCCTTTGGAGAAATGGTTTGAGGATCCCAGCTAGGGCTAAGCCCCCATGAAAAGGAATTTGGGATCCCCCAGTTGTGTGGCAGAGCCCTGGGGTTGTGGGATGGGCCCCCCTTGAAGCCTTTGGGAAGGGAATATGAGACCCTCAATTGGGGATGGGCCTCCTGGAGGAGGGATTTGGGTCCCCTCAGTTGGGTAGCTCAGCCCTGGGGGCACAGGGATATGTCCCTTAGCACCACAGTCCTTTGGAGGCAGGATCTGGAGACCCCAATTGGGGATGGGGCCCACTTTACAGCCTATGGAAAAGGGATTTGTGAGTACCCCCCCCACAAGCACCATGATCTTTAAAGAAGGGATTTAACCCCCTTACCCCAGGTTGGGTGGCAGGAGGATGGGCCCCCCAACATCACAATCCAGATGCTGGCAGCCCAAGCTCCCCCCTTTAGGAAGGATGCTCATGGGTTTAGTGCTGGGGGGGACCATAATTAAGGAGGGTTTGCTCCTCCGCCAGCATCCACTGTGCTGCAGGGAGGCTCCGTGCTCCAAGCATTGTCAGCTGTGCTCTAAAACCCCTCAAAACCCCCTTTTTGGAGATGGGGAATAATCTGTCGTTCAAATCGCATTGGGTCGTTGTTCCTTAATTGAGCTCGTTCTTCATTTTGTGGCTTAATCAGCCATCGGTTTGGTCCGCCGGTTCTCTTCAATTAGCTCAGTGCTGCAATATTTGGGTTGCAAATACTGCAGGGGAAGGTTTACGTGAAGGGGAGCTGCTTTGAATTGATCAAAACAAAACAAAAGCCACCCAGGCAGCCTTTGTGAGCCTTGGGAACCTCAAGATTCCCTTCAGCTTATTGGGGAGGGTTTGAAATGATGTTCTTTACCCCAATGACGGATAACGTTCCTTTTGCAGTGCTGTGTTTGCTGCTCAACGCGTCTGTGGTAGAGATGGAGGCCAAGGGAGGAATAAAAGAGAGAGAAAAAGGGTAGAAGGGATTCTGCAGGGATATCCCTGCATTGCATGAGAGCTGCTGGGTGATGGGATGGATGTGAGCGCTCCCATTTTGGGGTGTTTTAGGGCTTAAAATGTGTTTCTTTTGTGTTTTTTTTGCTGGAGAGCAAATGTAATCCTTTATTTATTTCTTTAGGGAGCAGCTCTGGTGGAGCTGAATGTCTCCTGTATAACAGAGCTGCATTGTGTGGCTTTATTTGCATTGTTTTATAACAGGACTCGTGAATTAACTTGGTTCAGGATGCATCTATAGGTAGGAATATTCTGCTCCGGTAATGATTTCTGCCCTGGTAATGATTTCTGCCCTGTGTGTTTATTGCTAGCAGCTAATCTCAATGCATCTCCTGCAATCTGCCGTGCCTTCATTGCCAAGCGTTGGGTCACCCACTGCATCCAATGGAAAAAAGAAGGTTTCCTCTTTGTTCAGCTGCCACCGTGGGGCTGTGTTTGTTTGGTTGGTACCAGGGAGATGGGAGGAAGCTGCAGTGCAATGGGGCTGGGTGTTGTGTCACCAGGATGCCCTCTCATTGTGCTCCATGGGCTGGGTTGGCTTTGAGCACCCTCATCCCTGCTCACCAATGGGGCTGTGGTGTCGGCAGTGCCATTCTTGCATTAGATGCCTCAGTTTGGTGTTATTATCCTGGGTTAACGTGGTGTTGTGTTTATCAGCAGCCTTGGAAAGGTGGGTGTGAGTGCGTTCATGCCTGTTTGCAAGGGGGAGGGTTCTTTGTTGTGGCACATGTTGACATTATCTTGCAGGAATATATTCAAGTTATTTAGGGAAACAATCTTCCAATGGATAATGAGCCTCGTGCTGTTAGGGCCTGCATAAAGCTCATTGCATGCAGGACTTTCTGATACAGATCTGCGATCCTACAAAGCCATGCAAGAGGCAACACTTTGCATTCAGCTGCCCTTAAAGACCATGGAATCACAGCTTTGGGTTGGAAGAGGCCTTGAAGATCTCCTTTAAGACCCGTGTGCTCTGCCAACAGAGCTCTGCTGACGTGGTGAAACACTGCTGCAGTCCTGCCTTGCTCTATTCTATTCCTCTCCCTTCCTTTAACTGCTGTGGCAAGCTTTGCTCTGAATGCTTGAATAGATTTGTCTATTATGGTTTCAAAATTGTTCTTAATTGGAGCAGATATTGAGCTGGCCAGATGTTGGTTGTCTTTCCCAACCCAGGCTTAACTCTTAGCAAGGGTTAGACTGGAAATAATTGTTTTACCCCCAAGATGGTATTTGGTTGGGAAGATTAATCAAGTCCACTTGAAGAAAGAGATTATCTTAAATTTGCTGCAGCTGGAAAGGACAAAGATGATCATTGTCAAAGGCACCGCGCGTCAAAACTCACCGGGTCTCATGTTTTAAAGGGGGGGGGAACTTAATAAAAACGTGCTTAAGAGAAGCCCTGGAGGAACGGCTGAGGACTTTTAAAGCAGTGGTAACAAGATGCAAATGTTAACGCATAGAGCCAAGCAGAAACAAGTAGTTTTGTTATCCCTCCAGAAGAATGCAGTCAGCAGAAGCACCTGGGGGTTGGACTTTCAGTTGGTTACAGAGCTGGCAATGATGCAAAGGCCACACGTATATATGTGGGTATACGTTTAATTCCGGTGCATATAGGGATGTATTTAACTCTGGGATGTGTAGCTTTATATTTATAAGGGGTGGTTGTGTTGCAGTGAGGTTGTTTGTGTTCTGCGCCGCTTCCCATATGGATGCGGCCCCATGTCATTGATTTCAGGTACCCCTCATAGATGTGAATCAATAAGGCTGGAGAAGACCTTTGCTCCAACTGCCCACCCTTAAGTGCCCACCTTTGGGATATTCAGTCTTAAAAAGAGGAATTTACTCACCCTGCAAGGGCAAGAGAATGGGATTTCTGGGCTGTAGTAATGCAGGATGAGTTTGGGAGGAGAACACAGGGCTCCTTTTGATCCTTCTATCCAGCAGTGCTACACAGAACCAAGGGATCGAGGCTCTATTTGTTAAATACTTACACCAGATGAACGTTGTACCTTATTAAACTGGCTTGGAATGGGAACCACTGGGGGTAGGGTTGAGTTGCTAAGACTGATTTCAAATAGCACATTAGCTATTCATTCTGTGCTTTATCTTTGCCTCGCTATTAGCTCAGAACCCCAATTAAAAGGACGAACTTGCAGATGAATTGGATCAGAGGGAGGAATGGCCGCGTCGTGCCGTGAGTTTCAGAGAAACTTGGGCTGTGCTCTTCAAAGAGTGGCTTCCCCTGTTGAAAGAGAACCACGACGCTTTCTGTGTGTGTTGAATTGGCCTTTTATTCCTCAGTGACTCACGGTGGGAAGCCTCGGACTTGGTGAAGGGGAATAACCAGGCAGGGAACTCAGCTATGGGGCTGCAAAACCCCCACGTGCTTCTGATCTCCAACTTATCAACCCCAAGACCCTTCCAGCATAGAGGTGAGGCGAAAACAAACCTAAACCCGAGTTATTTCTGGCTCTTCACCATGGCTAATCACAGCCTTTCTGCAGTGAGCACTGGGATGGAGCTGAAGGAAGCGCTGAGCCCATAGACAGCTCAATGGCTGCTTTTTTGTGGTTGGGCATTTGTGGTGAAGCTCTGCCAGGTCTTAAGTTAGCTGCCTGCATTTCCTTCTCTGTGACTAACTCACTATTCTCAGTTTGCTGGAAGTATTCACAGGATGTTGCTCTTTTTGGCTCAAGTCTCTATTTTCAACATAAAGTCCAGCTGTTTTCATGGAATCATTAGGGTTAGGAAAGAGCTCTATGGTCACCAAGTCCAACCATCAACACGCCATCACCGTGCCCATTGAATGTGTCCCTAAATAGAACCATTAAGGTTGAAGACCTCCAAGATCACCAAGTCCAACCATCAACCCATGACTGCCATGCCTATGGGCTGTGTCCAGTGTGAGCTGCAAGCGATGTGATTGAATGCATCTCCATTTTATCTTCAGAATAGAGGAGAAAGAGAGTGTGATGTGAGCTCAGATGCACTGATAGATCATGATGCTTTGGATATATTGCTGGAAAGCATTGGTTTGAGGTTGGAGATGCCCACGCTTGCTGGTTAATGACTCACATTGGAGGGTGGCATTTGGTTTTGGTGCGAAAGAAAGAAGTCATGTGTATGGCATTTTGTAATCCCTGGCTGTCTCTGGGTCTCTCTGCTTCAAAGCAGGCATGAAAAATCCCAGTGGTTTCCCAGTGCCTGCTGGTGAGTCCAGGAACTTAGAAATGAAATTATTAGTGTTGTCCTTAACACATAAGAGAATCCCTCTCCTGCTTTCTGTGCTACAAGTGGTGTTGGTCAGCATGCAAAAGCAGCGTTGGCTCACACTCTGAGCACTCTAATAAGCCCCACTGCTGCTCTCAGGGCCGGTTCTCAGGGTGAAAAACAGAATTCCCCCTTGCAGGCATAAGGCAATGTGACATAACCCCCCCATGGCTCTTCCTGTAAAGCATTGGCTGTGATGAAGCACTGAGCAGTCTGAGTTCTGTCTTTCCTCTTCCCCCAAATACCTCCCCAATGACTCCACCAGCATCCCTGACCTCTGATTGTCTTTATGTTCCGCTTTGCTTTGAAACCCTCCACTCTCAAAAAGAAAGGGAGGAAAAAGGAGTGCAAGGCCCTTAAGAACTCGTAATTCACAGGGCAATGTTTTCCCACTAATCTGTATTCTTTACCCAGCACGTGGAGCTGCTGGCTGCCAGCAGGAACAAAACGACCCTGGGAACGAAACCCCTCCTGCAGCGATGCCATGAAGGATTTCAGCCCTTCCAAAACAGCTCTGGGACTTCAGTAAGCTCATTTGGGGACAGCCGTCCCTTGGGTTAGCTGGGCTTGGGGCTGTGACTCAGCCTGGAGCTGCAGGCAGTGAGCTCACTGCCAGCCACGCTGCTCCTGACAGCCCTGCTGCCTTCAAACCAAGTTTGTCCTGCAGCTCCTCAGCCCTCCATCATCTCTTCCCTTCCCTAAATAGCACAAGCATTCCACTGCCGGAGCTTTGCATCCCACTAATAACCACGTTGCTCATTTAGCTCAGGTAATGTAAGCATTTGCTCTGCAAAGCAGATCTCCAACACCAGCCTCTGTTCATCCCTCATTGTCTATCTGTGCATTAAGTTATGTCACTGGGAATTGATGCTACAACAAAAACAGCCATTGTGGTGGTGTGAATTTAAGGCTGATCTCCACACACTGAAAAATGCCTGAGCTTGAATGCTGTATCCTCCTTGGTGTCATCTTTATTAATTTGCTCCCATTGAAATGGCAGGGTACTGCTGTTTAATGGTACTACTATAAAGACCAGTCACCGTAATTAGCTAGGAATACTAAACTAAATTAATCTGCCCATTGTACTGAAGTGATTAAAGCAGCTTAAACACAGTAAGCACCCTCACAGTTCTTGGAGGGCTGTGTCAGGAGTGCTGTGTGTTTCCTCAAGTATCACAGCAGGCTCTAAAGAGCTGTTTACTTCCTACCTTTTGCTTTTGCTCGCAGTTTTAGAGCCCTGATGTTGCATGTAAATGTTGTTGATGGGTGAACAGTTGGCCTGGATGATCATAGAGGTCTTTTCTGACTTTAAAGGTTCTGTGATTCACCTTTGCAAAGATAATCCAGCTCATAAAATAGAGGTAAGGTAAAGCTGAGTGCATAGGAACACAGTGTGAAGGCTTTGCTGTGTATCTCAACTGCCACTTTGGTTTCCTGAAAGCTGATAAGGGTTATCTCAGTTGATAAAACAGCCTTATTGGGTTCAACAAAGCCTTCAGTGTTGGGGCAGAGATTAAGACAACGTCTGGCTCTTGGTTTTGAGGACGTGGGGGGAGAGGGAGGGTAGAGAGAGGCTTAGTGTTTACTCTTGGCTTTTCAGGCTGAGGAACTGCAGAAGTGAACACAGACCTGACAGCACTACACTCCAGCAGGAGCTCTGCTTCCATTCTGCAGAGAAATCATTGCAATTCTATTTATTGCTTGGTCTTATCAAGGCTTGTGCCTTCCAGAAGTGCTCCACGGTGGTCACAGTGTGGTTACAACACAGATGAGGATTGTCTGCCCATAGCAAACCCAGCTCTGAGATCAGGGGGACTCAGTGAAGACTTCTTATGTAAGTGTTACTCAGAACTCCCTGCTCCATGCAGGAGACACACAGAGCTCAGCCTTTTCCCATAGCATTGCTGTGAGGTCCGAAGGCAGTGCTGAAAAGCAATAATCCTCACCCTACATGGGAAAAATTGCCCTTAGTTAAAAAGCTTGCTCAGTTACTGCTTAGAGCTGTGATGTAAGGATCTTCCACGCAGTCATGTGCATCAGCTGAGATAATGCACCGTTTTAACTTGGCAGCCTCCAAGAGGACATTCATGAAAGCTTTCATTAGGTGTTTATAGCAAATAGAAAGGAAATTCATGCCACAGAAGTTTGCCTGTTCTTTCCGACAGCTTAGCATTAGACCTTATTATGGCTCTAAATCTCTAACTACTTGTCTCCTCAGCTGCCAGGCTTTGGCAAGCAGCTTTGTTTTGCTAAGAGAGCAAAGCGTGCCTTGCTTAGTTTTTCTATTCTCCTCCTGCCCCCAGAGTGCTAATATTTGTACCAGGTCTTGGAGTGTCTCCTACATGGGGATTTAAATGTATATAAATCAAAAAGAACTAATAATTGAAGGGGGGGGAATGGTGATGCCCTGGGCATGCTGGTGCCTATCATCATCTCTTGCAATGAAATGATGAGCATGAAGCAATTTCTGAGTTTCTCTCAACAATGGATGGATTCTTCTGTGATTATAACGTGACTCAGTCATAATAATCCCCTTTCATTGAGCACTTTTTCTTCCTGAAACTGAGTGCTAAAGTCTTCTCGGTACCTCCCATCCAAAAGTCCAACCTGACAATTTGGGTGAGGAAACCTTTCTCTCTCCGTTCTGCTCCGCTGCAGCCTGTATTTATGTCAGTAATGATGCAGATGATGGGGATGAGCTGCCCAAAGGAATCACGTGGCGTTTTTGGGACGCGGTGATAATGGCACACTGTATTCTGCAGCTCACAGTCCCCTTTGTGTGCACGGGGTCTCTTTGAGCTTGTTTTCCCCAGCCTTCCCATTGCAGCTCTATGAGTTGCTCACATTAATGCTTGCACCAGGCTCTCTCTGAATGAATCTGAGGTGCTGAGCAGGCCGTGCAATAAGTGCAATATGATTTTTGCAGCTTTGCATTGGTGACCATGCCTGCCCTGCTGTTGGAGGGTTAGGAAATAAACGCTATATCAAGATGTCAAACTAATGCTTCTCATTTTGCCCAAGGAGGCTGTGGATGCCCCATCCCTGCAGGCATTCAAGGCCAGGCTGGATGTGGCTCTGGGCAGCCTGGGCTGCTGGTTGGTGACCCTGCACACAGCAGGGGGTTGGAACTGGATGATCATTGTGGTCCTTTTCAACCCTATGCTGTGCTCAGAGATGCTTGTACATGTCTACATGAGACCCTAATAATGGAATTTAGCACGTAGCACTTCTTTAGGCTCATAGTCTCCCTTCTGCTCTTTGTGCTTCGCTTGAGTTTTGCAGCATCTGTCGCTCTGTTTGGGAAATATTTGGAAATATAGACAGGAATAACACATTTACTTGGCCAAATCTCAGAGAGCAGTTTGCAAAGCATTAGGACCGAGCACCTGGATGTCTGACACGCTGCCTACCAGAATGATGTAGCTGCAAAAGAAATGTCTATACACGATCAGCTGCCTTTAATGCACGGTGTTTGTAGTGCTTGTGTTTGTTGGAGATTTCCTTACATGGGAATTGAGCATTTGATAATTAACTCGTAGCTAGCAGCTCTATGCAGTCGTGTAATCCTGTGCTTTTGAGATTACCTGTTTCAAAATGACTCAGAGTAATTACTTTATCTGCAGTTATGACAACAGTTTCGCAGGGATGTAATATTCTTTGCTGTGGCTGTTCCATAAGCTGCGCTCGCAGTTGTCTCCTCTATACCTGGGTGGCAAAGGAGATAAGGGGCTCGTTGTGTTCATGCATAGGAGCAGCTCATTGCTGCTGTGTTCTGCAGGGGCTCCACCAGCCAGGACTGACTGATGAGCTCTGCAGATGGAAGCTTTTGAGTAGTTCCCCTTCTGTTTTCCCCCTTCCATCTTCACCTCATCTTAAGATACTGATATGGTTTTGCTCCTCGTTCTCACTTGTATCCTCACTCTTGCTCTTTGTGCAGAGTGAATGCTGAACTCCCTGCCCACCCTCCAACCCTCAGGCCTTGCATGTTCTTAAATTGCTTCCCCCCCTCCCCACAAGGCTCTTTTGTGAGGAGCTGAACTGGGTTAGCTTCAGTTACTCACTGCAAAATGGAAGGCAGGCAGCCCTGTGTTCTCACGTTACTGAACAAATCCTTCTCCCCTTCCCCAGGGTCTTCTATACCACTGGACAAAATGGCATTTCAGCTGTCAAAAATTGCCACGCTGCAGAATTGTTTGTTCATGCTTAAGAGAAGTATATTTGTTCAGGGGTTGTAAACACCGTCAAGAAGATTTAGACAGGAGTGAGAAATGAATTTAAGCTGCTGGTGCTGAGTGGGAAAGAACAAGCATTAATCCTGCTGGAACCCTTGGCTGCAGACTGCTATGCCCAGCTCTCTGAGCTCAGCACATCCAGCTCTATCTGATCCTTCCTGCTTTCATACAGGCTCTTTGCAGCACTGGCAAATATAGGAGGAGGCTGTGGAAAGCAGTGTTTGGTTAACTTCGTGTAGTAGTTCATGTATTGTGCATTACATCATGAGGTTTGCTGCTATCTTATCGACTGACCAGAAATCTCTTAATGCAGGAAACAGTTGGGTTCGAGGAGCTGGTGAGCTCCAGAGGTAAATGTGACTCTAATTAATTACATTCTGATTCAGAGTATGGATGCTTCATAGAGAAATAACCATATAGGCAAAGGCCTTGTGTGGTTTTGCTCCTTAAAGCTCCATTCCTCCAGAGCTGTTTGGATTTCCACATGCCTGACGGAGCTGTGTAGAAATGTAGGGATGCTGTGAGCTTGCAGGTAACACAAAATGGAATTGCCTTACCTAATCAGGTCCATTTCAGGAGGGTGTATGGCTGTGGGTGGTAGGAGGTGTGGTTAATGTGTTAATCTAACTGTAATCACTCACAGCTGCAGAATAGCAGGTCAGAGTCATGCAGGCTTAGGTTACAAAGCCATTAATAGCTGGGGAAGACCACTAAGACCACGTCCAACCCTGCAGTGGTCAATGGAAGGCCTCCAAGGTGCACGTGCAAAAAACAAGGCCTGTCTGGGTATCAAAAGGTGCTTTAGAGTGAGAACTTAATTGCAGGGTTGTCATACAGGAGGTGTCTTGTAGCTGTGTCACTTAAGATGCATTACATTTGGCTCTGAATCTTACACTATTATATGTAGATTCTCCCAGTGTAAGAAAAGCAACACCATTTGCTCTCTAAAGGAATGCCAGCATGTTGCTGCTGCTTGAAGTTATTGAGCTCCTGTGACATTATGCATGGCTTAATGAACTTAATGAACAAATGAACTCGCAGCTGATTTTTATTGTGGTTCCATTAACAGGCTCAATCATCATTCCACATGAATATAATCAAGAGGTATAATTACACAATGTTCTTCTGTATAGTAAGTTCTTCCACTAATTCCCTTCACAAGGAATGGAGCCTAGAAGAGGGCTTTAATATTAACCTCTCCTTTGTAACAAACCCCCTGAGCTTTAACAGTGCAATTTACCTGTCTAGCCTCAACCATTGCTACAGGTTCAAGGCATGGATGCCCTCATTGCTCTGTTCTTTGGGAGATCTGATGCTGGGATGCTGCTCTGCCTGTTGCAAACAACAGATGACTTCATTCAAGAGCGCTGCTTGCTTGCTGCTGTGTTAGAGCCAGCCTTTAATGGAATCAGATGTGCACATTAAATTAATACGTTTTACATGGAGCCCATCAACAAACATTTAATTTACTTCAATACGAAGGCAGGGCATGTGGGAACAGAGTGGTCTGTGCTTGGGATCGTCTAGGAGAATCCCTGTGTGGCAAAAGCTCTCTTAATCAAGAGGTAGCATTTGTGAGCAAGCTAATTGTTCACAGTTAGCAATTGCTTAACGTGACCTTGCAGCTCACTTAGTGCAAAACAGACCGGATGGCAAAATGGATTCTAAAAACAAGGAGAACATTGGTTGGCTTTTTGACTCAACAGAACAGAAAGTGGGTTTTTTGTAGTGTAAAGATTTGTTTACATCTCCAGAAAGCCTCAGATCCCCCTAAAATAGTCCAAACGGTCTCTCTTAGCCCGGTGTGCATCCCAGCCTACATGCCCTGCCCATATTCTGCCTCCAGCCATACACAGGATTAGCATCCTCATGTGTGGGAGTGCCATAGTTTGACTTCTGAGGGGCCGTTAAGTGAAATCAGCATATAATGACTGGAGTTATGAAGTGTAATGTTGATAGTTATGATCTAGGTGGTGGAAAGGGGATTAGTGGGCATGTTGCTGCAGCCCCGGTGCGTAACCATGAGTAATGTGGGGTGATGAAATGGGTTGGGCAGTGCACGGTGTTCAATCCCGTGCCAGAGGTGTTGAGCAGGCAGCACACCTTCCATTTGGAGCTGCCATCAACAAGGGATGGGCGTCAAAGGGCTGAGAGCACAAAAGAACAAGCGGTGCTGGCACAAAGGAACGTGTCTCCATTGGAATGGCTTGGTCTTGCCATGGGGTGGGTGTTTTCTCCACTTCCTTGCAGGTGTGGTGCCACAGAGAATGCAGCTTAGGTGATAGATTTCTTACAGGTGAGCAAGACTGGGTGCATCTCATGCCCAAAAATGGATTGGTGGTGTCTTGGCGTGCAAGGAAAGCCAACTGGAGTCATCAGGCACTCAAAGCCAACTGGAGCCATGTACGTCCATGAGCATTCTTTAGCCATTGTTCAAATACACACTTCCTTTCTTTCCTATTGTAGACTTCAGCACTTGAGCTCTTTGCTTTTTCTTCATCTCCCTGCAAACTGAAGAAAAGGCAGAGTTGAAAGACTCCAAGTCCAGACCTATACTGTCATTAAATGTTATTTGAGGAGGGTTTTGCTCCCTTGAGGAAAGGTGTTTTTAATGAAAGAAAGAGTGCAGTGGATGCCATCAGGCATCATTAACGATCAGCTGCTCTATTTGCCTTGAGCAAAAGCATATTTAAGGCTGCATGTTTATATCTGGCTTATTTTGCAAGCATCTTGTCTGTTGTCTAAATAACACTGTACTGCATTCATGAAAGAAACTCACCAAGCAGTTTTTGCAGAGGCAAATGTCTCTAAATCTCCCTTTCCTCAATAGCTATTGTGAATCTGATGGGCAGTTCTCTCCTTCTGATATTCACTCTGATGATATAGAGGGAGAAGAATTAAGCTCGGGTTGGTTGGTGCAGGTATACAGGATAAAGATTGGAAGCTTGTTGTGTCGACCTCATGAATGCTGAGGTTTGTGTGCTTTGGTGAAGATCTTAGGGGATACCATTGAGTTCTTGGGATACCCCCCCCTTTACCAGTGTTGATGTATCTGCTCTTCCAATTTCAAAGGAAACACACAAGTTTGCAGTGTGACTCAGCTTTACAGGAATAAGGCTTTAAGCAACTTTAATCCTAGCTGACTGCTGGTGAGTATTGTTTGTCTAATAGCCCTGCAACGCTGCTCTTCCCTTTAAAGACAGCAAACAGCCTTTGTTCTCCTCTAAGCTACGCAAGACACTGACTCTTAATCACAGGCTGCAGAAGTAGTTTGGGGCCTGGAGCTGCAGTGACTGCACACTGCTGGAATGTAATATGTCACATCTGTTAAAAGGGAATGGGTCCGGATCTGCTCCGGACAAAAGCCTTTTTTCGGGGGTGGTGGCTATGACTAAAGCACCCTTGGTAGGTGGGAAAAGCGGGGAAAAAGCATGGCTAGGCTTGTGCTATGTATTTCTGATACAGCAGGCAGTGGTTGAGCCTTGGGGAAGGCCATAGGACCATCAGGGTTGGAAAAGACCACTGAGATCATAAAGTACAGCCATACCTCTGCATTCCTCTGTCACTACCCCAGTGACCAGCTCTTCTGCTGTCAAATCAGTATCAAGAAGGTATTGATTAACATAATGGTATTAGGAGGATAACTTGGAGCACATTGATTATTAATGATGCTGGTGCCGTACTGAGCATCTTCTCAGTGGCTTCTTGTTGCATTTGTTGGAGCATGTGATAGCAGCTGCCAAAGTCCCTTGTAAAGTCCTGTGTGTTACAGCAAATAGAGCATGATCGTATGAATGAGCAATCTTTCTATTGTCTCACTTGCTTGGAAGTTTAAACGGAGAATGAATCAACTGCCTCATTGTCACTCCTCCAGCTTCCCAGCCTTCTCCTTTCCCTTCTTCCCTACCAATGACCCGATGGCTTCTCTAATTAAGAGAAACAGAAACCAGAGTGGGGTGTGTTGTGTGTAAGAGAGGGCAGCCTTTTCCTTCTCTCTGAGTCTAAAGGAAAGGAATTAGGGCTGTAAATCACTGCTCTGCGAAATGCACTTTAAGTGGCATAAAGAGAAGAAATGGAACGGCTGGAATTTTTTTACAGGATGAGGGAGGTTGGGCTGAGCAGACGTTTGAGATGTGTAATTTTGGCAGCTTCCCAGCATGGCTGAACTGCTGGGGTGGAATGCTAATCCTTTTTGCTTGCTTTTTGGCACAGTCGCTCCAAATATGCAGCTCCAGCTCCCGAAAACACATCCCTCCACTGCAGAGCTCATAGAGGAATGCAGGTAATACAGCAGGGTAACCTGAATGCAGCCTCTATTCCTGATGGAGCAATTAAAGCCTAGAGGAGCAGCATGCAGTGCCAGCATCGACTTGCATGACCAGGAGGAGTGATTTGAGCCCAGCAGCACTGCTGTATCTGAAAGAGCCTATCATAGATTGCAGTACAACTGTCTGCTTTAATTTCACCTTCTCGACTTGAATATTAAATGTGGAAAGCCAAGTTGCTATTTTTATAGGGAGCACACATGTAATCAGCAGTCAGAAAGGAAACAGGATGTGGAAATACAAGCGAAAATATTTGATGACAAATGCAGATTTCAGCCTAAATATTTTACCCTGCTTGGCAGTAAATCCTTGCTGGTAAAAAGATGCACCACAAACCTTCCTGCGTAAATCAGCCATGGGTTGTAAGGGGTGAGTGCACATGCTGTTTTGCTGGCTGTTGCTGCAGCACAAAGGCAGGAGGGAGCAGGAGCAGCCAGCATGTCATCGTGGTGCTGCTGCAGTGAGCTGTAACCCATTCAGCTGCCTCAAGTTGTGCAAGCTGCAATAGGCAGGAGATCATCCTCCTCACCTTCTAGTTCAGATGGGATTAAATTCACCCTTCAGTGTGTTGTTTGATCGTGTTTTGGTCCCTACAAGGAAAAAAGAAGTGGAAGTGGTAGCAGAAATTATGGTCCTCAGAGGTGATGCTCACGTGAGTGTTTCAGTCTCATAGTTTCCAGTGTTTGTTGGATCATTGATAGTGAACACACAGTTCCTTCTGTTATAATGGACCGGGCAGGTCTCCTGTGGCACTACAGAACCATTAGATCATGAAGGTTGGAAAGGACCACTCACATCACCAACCCACCATGCCCATCAACTAATGGTTCTGTATCCAAACGATGCTCATAGTATAAGGTTTAATTACACTGTGATGATGTAATTCCTTTCCTTGTACCCTCACAGTCCTGTGTATGCCCTGCGTTCAGAGACGCTCATCTGGGTGCTCTACTTGAGACTGCAGGGACGTGGCAGAGGCTTGTAGGTTCTTGCAGGTTTTGATGTAAAGAACATGAATGTAGTTTGAGTTGATTGGACTGAACAGGTGAATAGTGAGAGTGCTGATTTGGGTGGTTCAACTTCAAACACCTTCTGTTGCTCTGAACATTTCCCACCTTATTTGGAACCAAATATTGCGCAGAACTGTAGGAAGGGTGTTGATCCCAACGAGAGCTGATTTCACTTCTGTTCCTTTATAGACTTCCATCCCTGGTTTGAGGGTGTATAAACGAGGGGGGACCATCTGCTTGACGTTTGAAATAGCTGTCATCATCCTACAGCGAGCAGAAAACTTGTGATATGGAAAAAAAATACCTCCTTTCCCACATTTAACACTCCATCTGCACATCTTGTCTTTCAGATGGGAAGAGGAACTGACAAGAAGAATGAGCCTGGAGTCTATGGTAGAAACCTTGCGAGAGGTGAGCTTGGAATAGAACCCTAGAAGCCTTCAGGTTGAAAAAGACTTTAGCATCACCAAGTCTGTCCATCAACCCATCCCCACCATGCCCACCAACCACAGCACTCAGTGCAAATAGCACATGCTGAATAGCACATGCTTTCTCTCCACCTTTCATTGTGCTAATAATCATTCAAGCAGTTGTTGTCTTTTAATTAAAACCCTTCCTGTTGTCCCAGCAGCTGAATGCATTGCTGTGTGCTAGAGAGAATGCTTGGAAGCTGAGTGCAGTGTGGGGGTGGTGACATGCTTTATCAGCCCTGCTCAGGTTAAGTGAGGAAGTGTGTGTTGCCCTGTGGCCTCTGAGTTCTTTTGTGTGCTTTCTCTTGCAGGAGGCACAGGAAGCGGAAGCTCTTCAGGAGGAGTTAAATGAAAAGATTGAGAGATTGAAAGCAGAACTTGTGGTGTTTAAGGGTCTGATGAGTGATGTAAGTACACTGGAGAGCAGAGTGGCCAACTCCCACTGCCTCTGCGAAATGTGTGTGTTGTGCAAATGGCTTCATTCATGAAAAAGTTATGGTCTTAGTGAGTGCTGCTTTGTAGTTAGTATTATGACCGCCTTTATGATCTAATGCATCAGACAGATCACCCTTCCCCCCTGCTTCCTGTCTGGTCTGTGTAGAGATGCATTAACTTGCTGCTTGGCCCATAAACCGGACTCTTCCCTTCCTCCCCCTGTTCCACTGCTGGCGATGCTGGCATTCCAATCTGCAGCCATGGGGAACGTGATGGAGCACTCCCAGGTTAGGGAAAAGGATTCACTCACCATGCAGCTATCTTGCATTTTAGCCATACCGATCATATAATCATGCAGATATCTGGTAGGAAAGCTGTGTGCACACTAAAGTGGCTTTCTCCGTAAGACTGAAGCAGTGTGCTGATGCCAGTTGTCTAATGAAGATGTTCTATTATGCTTATTTATTCAGTAATTTTGTTTAGAACCGCTTCCTCCAGTCTTTATATAAGCTTGCAGAACCTGCTCCCCGGTGTCAAATATATTCTCTCGGGGCCACTGGATCTATTCATGCGAAATTTGGCAATTAGCTGTCTCTTCTTCTGGTGTTTAATGAAGAATAGGCATGCTTGGTTAGAGGCAGTGTGAATCTTGTTAGGGCTGCATCGCTTAGAACTCGTTCACAGAGGGAAAAGTGTTGTTCAGTGTGTACAAAAAGGGTGGTGGTGAATGCGGATATCCTGCTGGACTCGAGAGAGAAGGTGTGCTTTGAGCTTTGCAAGGTGGAAGAGAGCCTAAGGAAAGCAGCAAGAATGCTTGTTTGAATCCCCCCCGTGTAAATATATAGAGCAAGGAAACACAAAATGTTGGCGTGTGCCTCTTTGCCTTCCTGTCAATAAGAATCGCTGCTACCTGCTCAGTTGATAAGATTGTGTTTAAAGAGTGGCATTGTTTATAGCCTCCCTTTTTTTTTCAGTGTGTTTGGAGTATAAAAACCTCCCCATTTTGTCCAGAGGTGTTTGATAGAAGATGGAGAAAAATCAGAGTCATAGAATAAACCAAGTTGAAAGGGACCCATTAAGAACATGGAGTCCAGCTCCTAAAGAAACCTGCGTAATGCTTTAAAACAAAGAAAACAAAACCCAGCCCTATTGTTGGAAAGCAAATTTGCCATTTAAGAGTGCTCTGCAAAGAGTGGGATGTTTTCCCAACCACTGAGATGCTTTCCAACAGAGAACGTCTCACCTGGGCTGGGTGTTATACAGAATGGTGTTAATTCATGTGGAATCCAGCAGTACTGTCTGAATAGGAGCATCCCTTATAAATTCAGATGTTGTTCAGTGGCAAATAACTGAGCTGAAATTTTCTTGGACACAAATGTTAATGCTGTTAGCTGTCTAGTCTGCTTAGACTGCCTTCCCAGGAGAACAGGACGTAATATTGTTTAAGGATGGTTTGCCCTGGGGTTAGAGAGATACTATGGGGTATCTCTGCTTTCCTGAACTGTATAATAATAGAAGATAATCACTGCTGTCCTTCCTGCAGCCCATGACAGACCTGGACACAAAGATTCAAGAAAAGGCCATGAAGGTGGACATGGACATCTGTCGGCGAATCGATATCACAGCCAAGCTGTGTGATGTAGCGCAGCAGCGCAACTCTGAAGACGTTTCCAAGATATTCCAGGTGATGAGGCTGTGAATTTTCTGTAGGGTAGGACGAGCAGTGATGGGTCAAGAGGGAGCACCATTGAGAAGCATTGTCCAGGTTGCTTCCCACTCTTTGAAATGTCTCTGTATGGAACTATTCTCTTCTTTCTCAGTGCTGGAGTGTGGCTGTCTTCTGATGTAGCACTAAGAGGGGGAAAAAAAGACCTGATGTTAGTCTTGATCCCATTTGGTAATGGATGCATTAAAAAAAAGCATTCCAGGGCCTAGGTTTGTATAAATGGTTTCCTTCTCACAATAAGAGGTTCTAAGCTTCTAGAACTGCCATGTTCTTATTTCTGGCTCAAGCCAGAAATAACACTTCTATGGTGGTGGGTTATGATTGCTTTGTGAGACCAGCAGCTCTAATTGCCTTCTTTGAGCTCATATGGCTCCTTGTGCTAGTAGGAAAAGTCGTATAACTTGCTACGAAAGCCAGCAGTTATAGCTGTGTGTTGAGCAAACCTGTAACTCCCATTGCAGTTGGTCTTGTGTCGTACCTGCTCTTTCAGTTGTGATTAACCCAGCTTCACTTTGGTCTCAGTGTGTCCTGTCCAATCCCTGAATAAGTCCAGTGCTTTTCCCTGTGTTGTGATGCCATGTGAAAACACTATAAATACCCTTGTGGTCTCTACTGATTGTGTATTTTGGCTGTGATGAAGTTGCCTTAATGTTTGGTGGTTTGTTTTTCTGTTTTGGGGTGGTTTTTTTCCCTTTTGTTTCCAGAAAGATTCTGATCTCCTTTTCGGAGACAATTTTTGTAGCATATTGAGCCACTGCGTTGTGCTCATGGTTCCTTCTTGTCTCTGGGCAGAATCACTCTGTCTTTCTGCTCAAAGGTAACTGCAAAGCACGCTTTTGGTCAAGCATGCAGTGGTTAAAATGATCAGGATGGAGAGCAACACCAACAAAGGATGGCTCAGGTGCCAATTAGATGGAAAACTGCAGTAGGCTGGGAGCAGGCTGTGTGTGACTCAGTGGCACTGCATCTTATACAGCGATGCTCTCTGCCCTTTGTGGCACGGAGTGTCCCTTGAATTCTCTGCACATCTGCAAGCTTCCTTTCTTTTGAGGCTGTCCAGGAATTGTCACGGTTGGGTCAATCCTCCTCCTGTCAGTGTGAAGACTAACAGTCTGCCTCTGCTTATGGGGGAGGGAACAAACCTGACTTAAAGAATCTCTGGAAGGTTTCTTGTCTACTCTTCGCAGTTGTTCAACACTGGGAGCAACAGCCTGTGGTGGTGGCAGGAAAGGGAGAGTTCTGTCATTGCTCTCAAGCCTGCTGCCTGGGCACTCCTGCAAGCTTTTGCTTTTCCCCTGTATCATTCTAACCTCTGCATGTTCTCTGGTAGGCCATGGGCTGTTGTCAGTGAACAGATGAACACCTGTAGAGCGCTGACAGCCTGCAGCTTGCTTTGCTCTTTGCCATTTTTGAACTGCTTCCTTGTGCTCTTTGTTCCCCACTTACTAATGGATGCAAATCTTGAATACGTGCAATCCCTGAACTGCCTGGGAGTTGATGTGGTTGTAACCACCCCAACGTAATGGCTCTCCTTTATTTGACACAGCATCTCAAACGAACCTTCTAGTTACTCCTCTTCTCTCCAATTAAGGTGGCTTCCAAGAAGAAAGAACGAAAACTCGCCTCTGATGATGACCTCTCAGAACAGGATGCAGACAACAGCAGGTTCTCTGACGACGAGGTCAGCTGTTCTTTGAACATCACAGATGAAATGAAGCGTATGTTCAATCAGCTGTGAGTATCGTGGATAACATGGGGAAGACTGAAGTGTAGACTTAGTCTCAGAGCTCAGATACTGAGTTATTTCTATAAGTGTTGAGAAGTTTTTTCATGCTACAGAATCAGAGTCTGTTTTCTCTATGTGTTGGGGTTTTAGGAGGAGCCTTGCTGCTTTTTGGGCTGGATGGAATATGGCATCATTGTGACCGACAGCTCAGTTCAGGAGTGATTCCAACTTCTCTGTTGTTTCCCATGATTTTCAGGTCAGCTGTAGGTCCATTGCAGTGATGGATGTGTCCAGATCAGTGGTAGCAGAGGATGACAACTGTATAGATTCCAAGAATGTCAAAGGTCTCCTGGGCAGGAAGAGTTAATTTATTTAGCCTAAAAGTTTACCCCTGGTGTCCACGGGTGAATGGGAGTTAAGGGTCTCTGCTGTTTTCTTTTGGCACAGGGAGCCCCAGCCAGTGCTGTAGGTCTGATTTCAGTAGCATTTCAGTATTTTTGTCTTCTGCCAACTAATGCAATGACTGCGCTGGGAGAGAAAAGAATTCCTAGTGCTTACCCACACATCAGCATTTAATACGTAGGAGTATACAAGTCTTTCTCTAAGGAGCACTGGCTCCTCTTCTGTTGCCTGCTGTTGCTAGAAGTTCTGTTTTCAAGCCATGCCCCCTTCCTTCCCTCCTCAGTTTCATATGTAGGAGGGCACGATGTGCCCGAGCAGCCATTCTTCATGTTCTAACTCCTGGTGCTGTGTTTGTGGCTTACTGAAGATGATACATGTCTAAGTAAATTCTTCATCTGGAGGCTTTGTCAGGTAGAAGGTGTATTTTACAAGTTGATCTTATCAACAGAAACCTTATGCAACTTGCATTGTGTCTATAGTGATGACCTTAATGCATAAGTGCCTAGCACTGAAAAGCTGAAACGTAGTTGATGGTGAACAACATTGGTCTGCAATAGGCAGCATTAAGAAGTGGGAGTCTGCATTCTGATAGCTCTTGCAGCGAAAAGAAACTGAGCTGGAGAAATTCAATTGCAAAAGACGGCATCATGTATGTCCAAAATGTTTATTATTTCATGAAGTTGTACTGAGTGGAGATAAACGCCATCTCTTGTGCCAAGCTTCTCAGCCTCCTGAAGACAGTGGGGGGACTCAGCTTCCGGATTGAGATGTTATCTGCTAAAAAGGAAGTGAGCTAAAGAAACAAAAATGCATCAGCCAGAAATGAGCAAACTGCTGCTGTGAGCAGCTTCAGGTTTTTGCCGGGCCTCCTTAACAAAGACAAGAAGCAGCTACTTGTGTTTCACTGCCTGCTGTTCAAACCAAGAGGGACCTGGCTGCCTTCTGAAACTTTCCTTTATTGCACAACTGGCCATATTAAAGGGGCTAGACCAAATAGTGAGGTTAAAGGCCACTCTGCCACTGTTTTTTCTCAGTCTTAAGTGGCTTTAGCAGTATCTTTGGCTGTCCTGTTCAATAGTAAGTACTTACATTCACTTGTGCATCGTTCTGGGGCTCAGTTTTTTTCATACTTGGTTTTGAAATGAATGTTTGTGAGTGCTGCAGGGGAAAATGTTGGCTAAACTTCAGCATGAAATCAGCAGGGAATCTTCTAGTGGCTGTTTCCTGTGTAATTCCCCAAACTGTGGTTGAATTCGTTTTCCCATGTATAGAAAGAACAGTTTAAAACATTTCTGTGGTTTTGCAAACAGGGGAAACTAACAAGCAGCACCATCTGGAGGACAGATCTAGGACTGTGTGCTTGGGCTGGGAATGCTAACAAGGGTCTTTTATTCCACTTTGGAGTGGCAAAGAGCCCAGGAGGGACTTGCAGACAGCGGCAAAGCCTGTTTTTAAAATCTTTCTGGATTTCCAACTGCTTTGTTTCCTTTGTTCAGTTCTTGTAAGCCCCCTTTTTTTTTTTCTTTTTTTTTTTTTTGCTTTTTCTTTTTTCCTTAAGCATTGACTGAAGGGCTGAAGCAGTGGGGCAGTTCTTTTCACTCATGCTTTTCCATTACCTTCACAGTCGTGAGACATTTGACTTCGATGACGACTGTGATAGCTTAACATGGGAGGAGAACGAGGAAACGCTGCTTCTCTGGGAGGACTTCACAAACTGCAACCCTTCGATTGACCTCCAAGGAGAGGTGAGTATTTCAGTTACCTTCTTAAACTCTTCAAAACTGGTATCCCTCATCTGCTTTCTCAGCCATCTGAGCCTTTGGATGTTTGTCTGGTGATCTAGTTTGCCACACAGACTTGCTTTGATTTGAAAATCCTCTTAGTGCTTTCTCTCCGTGGTTGCTTCTCAGTTTGTTTACCAAACTTCATTTCTTCTTCTCCTTCAAACTGAAGGAGATAGAAATATCAAGCAAGTGTCAAAAGATCCAAGGCTCTGGCTGTTGTAGAAGCATCACACCATCTGTCACCCTGACCAGCAAGTTACCTAAAGCCCTTTATCTTCCTTGCAGCATCTCACTTTCTCTGCAGGGTGTCATTCACCCTTCTGTTGTCAAAACAGCACATGTAGTGCGTGAGATGGTACTGTGCCCTCATTCCAGCAGGGAGAAAAGCAAACTTGGTGTGGGCCGTGTGTGATGCTGAGGTACATACAGCCAGACACAAAGAGCTGTGGAAGGCCCGAGGGATCTTCTGAGCCCACGAATCTTGTGCTTCTATCTTCCCAGTCAGTAGGAATCTCCTGGTGCTGGTGGATAATAAACAGCTTGCTCTTAATCCTTAAGATCCCATGCAAAGTAAGCTAATGGCTGCACGCTGCCTTATTCAGTGACTCCTGAGCCTTTTTAAACAGGCCTAAAGAGAGATTGAAATGGCAAGGTCTGGCTCTGTGCAGGCAGTCTTAAACGTGATGCTATTATTTCATTACTGAGCAGCATGACAGCAGTAGGTAGGCAATAATCCTGCCTTCTCCCATCATTGCCATAGTACAGAGATGCTGAGGCAGCAGACTCCTGAATATTGTCTTGTGTTGACTGCCAGGGGTGTGTTAATTTACATCTTCCCATTTGTGTATCATCTGGCATAGCCTGAAACTGCAGAGATTATTTCAAAGTGCTGGGACTGCAGAAAGCAGCAGACTTAGAGCTGTACGTCGTCTTCTGAGCAGGAAGAGTGGCAGAGTGATAACGTGCAGCCATGTACTGGAATTAGTGACAGCTTTATTTGCATATACCCATGTGTGCGTGTATAAGCACAGCTATCAGAGGAATATTGCCGAACTCAGACCTTCAGTGCAAAAACTCTAAAGGTTTTAAGAAGCTTAAATCCTTCTAAATGAAAATTATACAAGGAAAGGGTAGATCCGTCTTGTAGATGGAGATTCAGAATAAAGACTGCTCCGTCTGTGCCTGGTCTTTAACACAGTGCTTTACATGCCTGAATCTTCCTTCCACTGGCTTTATTCCTTTCAAGTTCTTATACGGTGCCCTCACCACCTTCTTTGAAGACCTTCCTCCTCGAAGCGCTTTCTGCATATAAAAGGATAAGTGGAGTGAATCTTGTAACTATAGGCTGGTTAGCCTGACGTTGATCCCGTGTAGGATCCTGATAAAGCTGCTGCAGATGTGGCCGAAGGATGGTGGCAAAATTAATGCTCATCAAGGCAGTTGTGTTAAATTGATTACTTTACATAGCATTTAAGTAACACATTTTAATGGGAAACAATGAGTGTAGGCTGTGTGTATGATGGAAACTGAATGGTCTTGGGAGTAACAGTATGGAATATCGGAAAATAAGGATTCCAGAGCAATGCTGTAAGTAGTGGTGTGCTCAATACAAGGAAGAGAATGGAGTTTCATGTCTGGAAAGCATTTGCTGCCTATTTCTGCACGATCTGACTGGGGAAGGTTCTGCAAATGCAGTGGTTTCATTCTTTGGCCTCATCAGGTCGGTGTTTGTTGCTGGAGTGATGATCTGAGGCTCCTTTGCATGGAAGGATGTAAGACCTTGCATTTCCCAGTGAGGTTCTATGAGAGCAGTCTGCTGCTCTGTTGGTTTCTTACTAATTCTTTGTGTCCCGATTTCCCATCAGGAAGAAAACCTGGGCAACCTGATCCACGAAACAGAATCTTTCTTTAAAACAAGAGACAAGGAATACCAAGAAACAATAGGGCAGATAGAGGTAAGGAAGTGATTCATGACCATATAAATAATTACTAATGGACAAAATCGTGCGGATTGTCCTGGTCACATGTACACATGCACATACTGGCAAGGAAGAATGTGCATCTCTTATCAAGAATGCAATCTGTAGTGGTGATCATCTGTAGCCTCTCACCACCTTAGCCTTAATGTGCTTTCATTCATTACTACACACTGACAAACCAAGCGCCAAGCAGCAGAACGGGATGTAAGAGCTGTTCTAAAGCCAGTGTTGAGCTCTGATTAAAATACACCTCATAAGGAGATGAACTCATTCTCAGCATGCAACACTGTCATAAAGGATTTATGTAACCCCAGCACTGTGTAAAATAGGGGCTGGGAGGGGCTGCCAGCAACTCACCTTGAGCTGATGTTTTTCTCTTTTCCTCCAGCTGGAATTGGCCACAGCCAAGAGCGACATGAACCGCCACCTTCACGAGTACATGGAGATGTGCAGCATGAAAAGGGGCCTGGATGTACAAATGGAAACCTGTCGTAGGCTAATCAAAGGTTCAGCTGACAGGTAGTGAATCTTAGAATCCTCCTCCTTACCATCCTACCTTTTATTTACTGCGAAACTGAAGTTTGTTGGTAATGAAAGGTGTTCTTCATTGTTTGAAGAGTGTTTGAAGTGATGATTCCCCTCACGAGCCCCACGTTTTCTTGCCTGTGTTTAATGCTTTGTCTAAACCTCTCTCTGAATTTTCTGCAGAAATTCTCCATCTCCCAGCTCTGTAGCCAGCAGTGACTCAGGAAACACAGATGAAATTCAGGACGAATTGGACAGAGACGCGGATGTGGAGCCCATGGTCAGCTGATACGTGGTTGGAGCATTCCAGTGAAAGGGAAGACAGAGATTGGAAAACAACACACTGTTGGGGGGTGAAAAGAATAAATACAAGACTTGTAAGCCCCTGCATTGGGCTTCTAAGGACTCATTCCTACACGCATCCCCACCCCACCCAAGGATTGGTGCTGTAAATTTCTATTGTTATACAATTCACAAATGCAGAGTCCTGTAAGAAAACACGGTGTTTTAATTGTGCCTTTGCCCCAAGCTGAGCCACTTTGAGCTCCAGTGGAACATTACTAGCAGGTGTTTTTATATTAAAAAAAAAGAAGTAAATTATATATATATATATTGAAAAATCTGGTCGCAGCAGAGAATGGTGCTGCAAAGGCTCCGGATATTTCAATAAGCTTCTGGTTTTATTGAACTGCTGCACTGATTGGCAAATGGAACACTGAGTAAGGAACCCGAGGCAGTTGTGGTGTAATTACCAATGCCTGGCACGAAGGTAAAAAAAGAATGCCTGCAAATTGATCTGTAAACATTTAAAAACAATAACAGGGTTTCAAGACTGAAAGGTGTTTCTTCATTCCTTCCTTTTGGCTGAAGGAGCCTTTGAGATTTGGACAAGCTCTCTGCCAAACTCCAGACTCAGAAGCAGCAGGTCTCAGCTCGGTGGCAAAGCAGTGGGTGAGGGAGGGTTTGTTGGGGTGGGACTGTCACTGATAAACTACTATGCAACAAAAAATAAGCGCGCCTTATTTATATGGAATGTTTGGTCCCTGCTGGGCTACAGTTATCTCTTGGGGGAAGGAAAGCTCAAAACACTTTGCACACATTAGTTACCTGTAGAGCTTCTTTTGAGGAGGAAAGTCTTGTTTCAATGCCTTTGTTTCCAGTGGTTGGATTAAGGTGGAAGTGAGACCTTCAGTTCCGGAGCTGTTTTTTGTTTTCTTTTTCTTCAGGATATGTTTTTTAAACCACAACGTTTGCAGATTTTACTTTGCTGACAGGGAGGTAACTCCGCTTTATGCTGCTTTCGTGATGTGGGATAGTTGACACATCAGGATGAACTGACATGTTATGCTATGGATGTGGGCTTGAGATGACACTGCAGAGAGCTCCAGACCACTGTTCTTCAGCAAAGCTGAACGATGGACAGCACTGTAATCCTTTTTAGGACGTAGTAAAGTCAGTCCCAAACTGCTGCTGCCCTAAAGTTAGGGAGGAACAGCTGTGTGCTTTCTCTGTGAGAAAGCTTTGGCAGGAGAAGGCAGGGTCGGAAGTCTTAATCTCTGGCATCATCAAGCTGTTTGTGGTTATTAGTGGGGGTCGTAGCACCTCAGCCAGGTAAAAACAGGGTATAAACCTAAGCCAATAATGTTTGTTTGTATTTTAGAGCAAGATTGCAAGTGTAGTTAATACTGCCTAAAGGTAGCTCTGTAGTTAACTAGCAGTTGCAAGACTTGAGGAGCAAATACCAAATGTATTTTGTACCTGCCAGAAAATTCAGCAGCTGCTTCATCTGAGCAGTTCTAGGACTGGGCAGGGAAATTCCAGATTTAAGCACCCTCTCAGTGTTATATAAAGGTAGGGTGGCCATCTTTTAGCTTCCTGAGTATTGTTTCCAAGCCTCTCTTCTTTATTGATCTGAAATCAGCAGGGCTGCATCGTAAGCATACAGCCAGTAGAGATCAATATTGCTTCCTTGCAAAAAGAGCACGAGTGTTGCAGCAAATGGGCTGAAAATACCTCTCCATCTCATGCAGCTGTGCAGAGGGGGCAGGACCTCAGAGGGATTCTCCTGGTTGTTCAGAGCAAAGAGAACTACTGGGGGTGATCCATCTGGATCCGCAACGTGAGCATCCGTGGCCTCCGTCCAAAAGAAGAGATCCAAGGTTATGGTTCCTTCACTGGTTAAAATACTCAGCGTTGTTATTAGCAGAGTTAGCAGCTTCTTGGTTCTTGTGGTGTGTGTTAGGGGCTTCTTCATCGCGTAGGGTGAGGAAGAAACCTTATTCCAAAGTGCTCATTCCTATTATTTCTTTGGTGGCCAAAGCGGTAAGTGTCACGTCTTTAGGGCTGCGAGTGTGGGGTGGGAGGGGGTAAGAAATACCAGATGGGATATTTTTGTGACTGCATGCTTTCAATAAAGTACTGTTGGGGTTTTTGAGCCTGTATGAACTTCAGCTGCTAAAATATGTTGTTTCTCACAAGGCCTGAGAAACCGTCTGCCAAAGCTGAATGTCTGTGATGCTTTAGTGACTTTGGTGGAGGCATTAAGCAATCTCCTTGCACAGTGTGTCAGCCTCGTCGGAGGCTGTCGTGTGGCTGTCCTCAAATTATGGGATGTTTTTTGGTTTAAATGACCATCTGGCTTAGCTGCTATAAAACTTGGTGACGTAGTAAGAGAAAGGCTGAGTGGTCTTGAAACTTGGAGCTGGTGTGGTGAGATGGGAAAGAACATCCTCAGTTTGACAGCAGGAGCCAAGTGAGGAAGCAGGAATCGAGCTGTAGCCTACAGCTTATCTCGTAGCCATACTTATGAGGAGTCATAGGGTTGTAGAGGAGTCATAGGGTTGTATTTTTTGGTAAGTGTAGGGGATGTGGGTCTGTAGTAGACAGTATAGAAATAACGTGTACGGTGGTGATGTGTGTGATGGGAAGCTACCATGCTCGTTGGTGTCTTTCTTATAACCATATGTAATCCATTTTTTAGGGGAGAGAAAAAAAACACAACAAAGAGGTGTTTTCATACTTGGGATTGGGGTTTTATTTTCACGTAGGTCTCAGAGAGGTCAATCTTTTGGATATGACCAAGGTTGGTCCTTGATAGTTTCCCTTGGAGGTCTTCGGTTGGTTTGGCATCAAGTGATGCCGACAGCGGCCCTGTTCTGTTTGTGTTGAACCACTCTGTAGCAACCAGATGAAAAGCTTGCCAGAAAAAAAAACAAAAAACATGGTGAAAATGCTGGAAAATGATTTTGATGACCTCTTTCTTTTCCTTTCCTTTGTAAAGCTGTAAATACTTTATTTTTGTTTACTACTCATAATGCGGTGTCATATTGACACTTTTTTAGACCGATAATCAGAAAAATCCTCCTCATTTGTCTCTCATTTTATAAAAGGGGGTTTCAAGGAAGCAAATTTTTTTGCTTGTTAGCTGTGTAATAATGTGTCCAGTTCCTAAAATGGGTTTGTACAAAAATAATATGGACAATTAATAACGTTTTCGGTAAACAATGGCGGTTGCTTTTGTGGATGCATGTCGTTCAGAAATGTCCAAAGAGTGATGTGATACAAACACTTTCTCAATGGTGTAATCATTGTTGTATTAGTTCAGGCAACGTAAAAACAAATGTATTAAAGAAAAATGGGGAGGGGGTGGGGTGGGAGGGGCAATGAAATTTAACTAAGCTAAATATGTAATTATTTATATATAAAAAACAAAACAAAACCAAAACCACACAGTATATATTCTATTTTTATGAGAGGTTTTTAAAGTGCAAACAGAGTTCTGTTGGCAAATGCAGCTGTTCCCCCGTGAAGTATCTTCGGCTTTGATGGGACTCCAAAATCTCTGGCTGTTTCCCATTGATGATGTGGGACAATGGGATGGGTATGGCTGTGATGTGCTCCCCGTTGCTTCCTCAGAGGTAGGGAAGACAAGCAGGCTGACAGCCTCAACCTGTAGAATCACTGCTGCTTTAGTACTGCCCCAACCTTGGCTTCGTGTCCTGCCCGCTTGGAAGACGCGTTGCGTTGGTCTACGCCAGTGTAAATGGAAATGAATGAAATAGAGTGGATCTAAACAGTGCCTGGCTGTAGACTTAAATAGAGCCTGGCTGTAGATCTAAAGCTCTTTCCACCCAAGACGAGGTGTTTTTCCATCACCATTGCTGCCAGCAAAAACACAAGCTGAGGTCATGGTCCAAAGAGTGGCGACGGTTGGCTGTGCGCAGCCTTATGTGGAGCAGCTCTTTGCTTGTTGTTTCCTTTGGCTCTGGGAATAGCTGGGAGAATGTTTGTGCTGGAACTGCAGTACGGGGAAGTCTCCAGCTGTGTTGCACATTTGTGAGTGCTTTACTTTAGAGGTGATATTTAAAGCAATTAAAATGCTGTGGTCAACGCTAAATCACAGTTGGTCGACCAATGGGGTTGACCAGACTTTTCCATGCCGTGCTTCCATGGTGTAATAACACCCCAATGAGGATTTTCCACGTTTTGCTTCAGGATTTTTGGGTTTTGATTCTTATACACTTGGGTTGCAGGGGGACCCAAAATGCTCGATTTTAAGCTTTTATTACAAGGTGACTTTGGTCAGTTTGAGTTTGCTGCACTGTATCCTGGTATTAATGATGCTGGTGGTAGAGGTGAACAAGACAATAACTGCCTGCCAAATTCTTACTTCAGTCCTTCCCCACCCATTGGTGGAGGCTTGACCCCAAGTCTTTGGCAGAGTAGTGAAGAAACACTTGATTATTTCTCGTTGTCTGTTTTTTGTGTATAGTTCTGTGTCTTAAGACCCTTCCATGTTCATGGGAGCCGTTCCGAGCTTCTCTTTTGCAGAAGCAACAAATTGTGTTGGCAGAAATGGGTACGTGATGCTTCTCCTCCTATTTAATTCCATAGGACCACAGGTTGGGTCGGAAGGGACCTCAAAGATCACCCAGTTCTGGGTTGGGTCTCTGTAGAGGAAATAATGCTTAAAACAAACACATTTTAGCCCTCGCTCAAGCCTACGTAGCCTCGATTCTGCCACAAAACACCCCAATTATTTATTATTTAATTGGAGTGGAAGGTGTCGATGAATGAATCTCTTCCCACGTTGGTGTCACTTCATGTCAGTCCCTCTTTAGGTCGTTGTAAGAGGGGTATTTTTTTATACACATTAAAACAGACTACTGATGGGTGCGGGATCTGTTGACCGTCCGGTTGTAAATATTGTGCTTTGTATTCTGTATATTGGCTTCTTTTAAAGAAAAATAAGAACTGGTGATGCCAACCGGAGGCTCCAAGTTGAGGATGGAGCAGCACCGGGTCCTGAGCTGAGCTGGGGGTGGATTTGGGCCCTGTCCATGGTGTCTGATGCTCATTGATGGTGGATTTGGGACCAATGAAGGCTCACGTTGACCTCAATCCTAATGGAAGAGCTACAAAGGACTCCAACTCTTGTGATATCAGATGGATTATTGCAGTTTTTCCTCATTGGTGCCAAAACCCACCGCTCAGCTCTGCTCGTTGCTCCCTCCATCATCCGTCAGTCCGTCCGTCCCGGTTCTGCTCTGCAGGAAGGGGCTGTGCTGGGTGATGGGAGCAGGTCGGGCTCTTTGTTTCCGAGGGGAAAGAAAAACACTTTAAATAAATACCAACCTCCTGGTTCCTGCCTCTGCCTGCTCCTTCTTGTGCTGCAGCCAGCAGTAAAGGGGTGGGGAGGGGTGTGGGGGTGGCCATCATTGCTCCCTAAAAGCCCCACATTTAGGAGGTGTAGGGAATTCTGAGCCAACCCCAAATCACCCCAGTACAGAATGGAGCTCTTTGAGCAGTGCTCTCATCCTTTTGAGGTGGGAGGGGGGCATTAAAGCACCCAATGCTCACACAGCCCAACCTCACCATGCCAAGTGCCAGGGATCCATTTAGGGCTACAATCGCATTTTGCTCCTTTTCCCTTCCCTCTTTCTCTCTCCTTTTTGTTCCCTTTCCTCCCCTTATTTCCTCCCCCCTTTTCTCCTTTCTTCCTCCCCCACTTCCCCCCACCTCCCCCTTTTTTCCTCCCCTTTTTTTCTCTCTCCCCCTTTTCTTTTACCCCCTTCAGACCCCCCCACGCGGTAGAAAAATAATTAATTGCCTTTATTTAATTATTTCCCCTTATCTTAACGCTCCGCCCCTTCCTACGTCCCGGCCTCAACCACTGTCGCTCCGTACCCGGGTTGATTTCCCATCGTCACCATCCCCATCTCGCAGCCCAACACCGGGACCCCACATCCCCACTCGTGTCCGTGAGCCCCGAGCTGTTATCACCTCCCTCCCCTTCCCGTTATCACATAACGCCAAATCATCTTCTCCTTTTAATAACCACGAAGACTTTTCGTTCCTCCCCCTTCCCTTCTCGGAGCGGTGCGGGCTCAGCCGTGGGAAGCGGTGCGGGATGTGGCGTGCGCTGCGGGGCCGTGGGTGAGTGCCGGACGATCCCATATCCCCCCATATTGTCCCATCTCTTACCCCATGTCCCCCCATCTGTCCCTCTGCCCCCTCATGGTGACCCTCAGTCTGTCCTATTCCCACTGTCTGTCGTTCTCCCCCCCCTCTCTATCCTCCTGTCCCCCCCAGGCATCCCCCGTTCTTTCACCCCATTCCCCCGACCCCAATTGATGCCCTATGGAGGAGGACACAAGTGGGGGAGCTCCACGCGTGTTTGGCTGTCCCCTAATACCTCCTTCCCCCCCCCATTGCCCCCGCTGCCTTCCCAACCTTTGCCCCCCTCTCGCTGCCCTCCTTCCTCCCCTTTGCCCCTATGGGGTGGGCGTTGGGATGGCAAAGGTTCAGAGCTGCCACGCTCCGGTGCCCACAGCCCCATTTCCCATCTCATATAGAAACCTTTGATCCGGCGTCTTCTGCAGCCTTTTCAGACTGGGAGATGTAAATTAAGAGATAAAACCACGTTTTGTTTGGGGGGGAAGGGACAAAAAGCGAGTTTTTATATGAAACCAAACTTTGTTGGGATAAAATGGTGTTTATTGGAATAAAAACGTGTTTTATTGTGATAGAAACACGTTTTTATGGGGGGAATAAACCCATTTTAGGAAGAGAAACTCATGTTTTGTTGGGATAAAAACAAGTTTTCTTGGGTTAAAAGAACACTTTATTGGGACAAAGGCTTTTTTCATTGGGATAAAACACATTTTATTGTGATAAAATGGAGGGTCAGACCACATTTTGTTGATATAAAATCACATTTTGGGGGGAAGAAATGCAGCTTTTCATTAGATAAAACCCTATTCTGTTGTGATAGAAACACATTTTATTGTGATTAACCCAAGTTTAGTTGGGATAAAGCTGTGTTTGTTGGGGTAAGCTCATATTTTATTGTGATAAAACCATGTTTTATTGTGATCGAAACACATTTTATTGTGATTAACCCAGGTTTTGTTGGGTTAAATTCATGTGTTGTTGGGTTAATAACAGTTTTTGGGGGGATAGACCCAAGTTTTGTTGGGTTAAACTCAGGTGTTGTTGGGTTAATATCGGTTTTTGAGGGGATAGACCCAAGTTTTGTTGGGTTAAACCCATGTTTTGCTGGGTTAAAACCACATAGCAATAAAACTACATTTTACTGGGGTAAAACCCCACTTTTGGGGGATAAAACCACCCTTTATTGGAAGCACGGGTGGGATTTCCCCATCCCTCTCTCCCTCCCTCCATAGGCGGAGATGCCTTCACCATGCAGCCATCCAAGTGACCAACGAGCCCATCCTCGAGTTCAAGCCTGGCAGCCCTGAGAGATCAGCTCTCCAGAAGGTAAGACCCCCCCCGCCCCCCATTTTTAACCCATCTCCATCCATCCCCAACGCTGCCCTTTCTGCTCTCCAGGCTCTCGCTGAGCTGAAGGGTCGGACTGAAGCCATCCCCTGTGTGGTTGGTGGGGAGGAGGTGTGGACGTCAGCGGTGCGGTACCAACCATCGGTGAGTTTTGGGGTGAAATATGGCATTCTGAGGGGTGCATCAATGACAGGGAATTACTGTGACACTACGTTCTCTTTACAGCCATTCAACCATGCACATAAAGTGGCCAAGTTCTGCTATGCTGACAAGGTGAGCCCTTTTTCCCTTTAATTTTCCTTATGGGGATAGCCCAGTGAGCACAGATCGTTGGGCAGATGGCCCTTCACCCCCACCCTGATCATCTGTAATGGATATCTCCTCATGGCTGCCATTCCCCTTCCACAGGACCTCATTAACAAAGCCATTAATGCTGCCGTGGCTGCCAGGAAGGAGTGGGACTTGAAACCCATCCAGGACAGGGCCCAGATCTTTCTCAAAGCAGCCGACATGCTGAGCGGCCCACGGCGTGCCGAGGTGCTGGCCAAGACCATGGTGGGGCAGGTGAGTGGGTTGGGGTGAGCAGGAAGGATCTGAGGCCTTGGGAAGGAGCAGTATGGGGTCTTGGGAAGGAATAGGATGGGCCCTTGGAAGGAGTAGGATGGGGTCTTGGAAGGAGTGGGATGGGGGTCTTGAAGGGGACCCAGCCCTTGTTGGAAAGGCCAAATCCCAGTGTAATCTGTTGTTTCTATTGGCCATGACCAGGGCAAAACAGTCATCCAGGCAGAAATCGACGCGGCAGCGGAGCTGATCGACTTCTTCCGCTTCAATGCCAAGTTTGCTCTGGAGCTGCAGGGCAGCCAACCGCTCAGCGTGGAGGCCAGCACCAACAGCATGGTGTACCGCGGCCTGGAGGTGAGCAGCTGGTCAAACTCATGGCTATGGGGTGTCATGGGGTGCTGTAGGGTGATGTAGGATGCTAAAACCCATCCCTTTCCTCTTCCTTCCATAGGGTTTTGTGGCGGCTGTCTCTCCTTTCAACTTCACAGCCATTGGTGGTAACCTGGCAGGCGCTCCGGCTTTGATGGTGAGCATCATGGAGTGGTGTTTCCCCTTTTTGTTCCCAAATCTTGGGGGTCCTGATCCTAAATCTCAGGTTATTTGCACCTGGGGATGGAGGAGCCCTTTGGGGCTGTTTCCAAAAGTGGCTTCAAAACTGGGCACCTCTATGCTCTGCTCAGCCAGACCCTTCTAGACCCCATCATGAATTCTGTAATCAGGTTCAGGGGGTGTTAATTAGTCAAGCGTTCCCCTGGCTGCTGGGTAGACCTGTCCATTAAACAGCTTAGATGGGCAAGTGTTGGAAAAAGGGATGGAAAATCTGAGACGTGCCCCATCCTTGGAGACATTAAAGGCCAGGTTGGATGGGGCCCTGGGCAGCCTGATCTGTTGGGGGCCAACCAGCCCAATTCAGGGGTTGGAACTGGATGCTCTTTAAAGCCAACTCCAACCTGAACCATTCCATGTTTCACCCATAGGTTGGGCTTTACACAGAGAGCAGCTTGGGGTGCTCTAATAGGTGGGTGCTAATTAAGCCCAGGGTGTTCTCCTCTATGCACTGCACTACTGAACCTTGCTCACAGCCTGCTCATGGTTGCAGTGATGGTGACACAGGGCAGGTCACGAGCTGCAGCAATGCTGGGGGCACAGAGCCAAAGGGGTGGGAGCCCAGCAGGGCTGCTGCTCTGTGTCTTGCAGCCAATTATGCTGTTTGTTTGGGCTCTGTTAATACATGCCTGGGAGGTTGCTCTGCTCCCTCAGCTGGTATTGGGTCACGTTAGGGCTGGAAGCCTCTCCCCGTGCACTCACTGTGCTCTGCCTGCAGGGAAACGTGGTGCTGTGGAAGCCCAGTGACATGGCCATGCTTTCCAGCTACGCTGTCTACAAGATCCTGCTGGAAGCTGGGCTCCCTCCCAACGTCATCCAGTTTGTGCCGGCGGATGGACCCGTGTTTGGTGATGCTGTCACCAGCTCCGAGCACTTCTGTGGGCTCAACTTCACTGGCAGCGTGCCGTAAGTCGGGGTGGGGGAGCACGAGGAGCTGCTTTAACTAAAAAACAAGGAGTTAAAAGGGGAACTTCTGCTGGGTGCTCTCTGGGCTCTGTGCGTTGCCCAGCGCTTTGATATCCAGGGTCTTATTCTCACCAACATGTCTTCCATGTGCAGAGCATCCCTGTGCTATGGGGTGTCACAGCAGGGTCAGGACGCTGTCACACCTTTCCCAAGTTGCCCACAGCTCTTCCTTTCTCCCCCAGGACTTTCAAGCACCTCTGGAAGCAAGTATCCCAAAACCTGGACCGCTACCGCAACTTCCCACGCCTGGCTGGAGGTGAGCTCACATTTTGGGGACCGCGGATACCCCATCCTTATACCTCGTGCCATCCAACTCCTCTCTTTCTCCTTTTTATCTCCACCAACCAGAGTGTGGGGGGAAGAACTTCCACCTGGTGCACAGCTCGGCCGACGTGTCCAGCGTGGTGAACAGCACCCTGCGCTCCGCCTTCGAGTACGGAGGCCAGAAATGCTCCGCTTGCTCCCGCCTCTACGCCCCGCGCTCACTGTGGCCCCAGATCAAAGAGAAGCTGCTGGAAGAGACCAAGAAGATCAAAGTGGGAGACGTGAGTGGAGCTGCCGGGCTGCTGAAGGGCTTTGCGGCTCAGCGGGTGGCTGATGGGATTAGAGACTGCGGTAACTGGCTACTAATTCCTATTGAACCAAGCTTTTTATCCACTGGTTCTCCCCACCACCACCCCTCCATCTTCCCCCCCCCCCCTTCATCTTTTTTTTTTTTTCTTTTAGTGATTAGAAATTAACTTGTAGCCAGCATCTGCGGGAAGGATTGTGCAAAGAGCTGAATACTGCGGGCTAATTGAAAAAGGGGAGGTTGGTCCCTCCAAACGGAGGTGTGCTTTGGGGTGAGGAGGGGTGCCTTGTTGTGGGGGTTTCAGTCTTAGAGTCAGCTTTTTTGGCACAGTGTTGACCCCAGGCCTTGGTGGCTGCAGGTCCTCGTGCTTCCTCCTCCATCTTTCAGCCCAGTGTGTTCATCAGGAGTGACCCACATTGGTTGGACGCAGTGATCTCAGAGGTCTTCTCCAACATTAAGGATTCTATGGTCCTATATATGGTGGGGTTGGGTTGATGGTTGGACTAGATGACCTTAGAGGTCTTCTCCAACCTTAAGGGCCCTATGAGTGGGCACAGTAGGGATAGGTTGGCATGCTGAGTTGGACTGGATGATCTTGGAAGTATTTTCTAACCTTAATGATTCTGTGATTATATTGTCTTGTCTTTGCCCCTGCAGCCTGTCCAGGACTTTAGGACCTTTTTCTCAGCAGTGATTGATGACAAGGTGAGCTCATGTGTCCTGTCTGCATGGAGGTATTGCCACCAGGATGCTGGTAGGAGCTTGGTTAGGTGGGGAGCAAAGCTTTGAGCAGTAATCCAGGAGAGTAACAAACCCAACTATCACATATTGCCCCATTCCTGAAGATGTTAAAGGCTGGATTGGATGGGGGCCCTGGGCAGCCTGGTCTGGTGGGGGCAACCAGCCCATGGCAGGGGGCTGGAACTCAGTGATCTTTAAGCATCAATGTTCTTTATGGTCCCTTCCAACCTAAGCCATTCTATGATATGTCACTGCTTCTTTTGAGAAGTGAGATATCTTGCTGGGAAACCATCTCAGATATAAGGCTCAGTGCACAGGGCTGTATTTCCTCCTCCCAGTCTTCATCCTGAGCTGGAAGCGAGCAACGTAGTCCTGAAAAGCATCCCCCAAACCTCACCTCCAGCCCAACTTCAACAACAAACATAAAGTTAGGTACCTTTTTCTTCATCTTTCCATTCCTCAGTCATTTGCACGTATAAAGAAGTGGCTCGAACACGCCAAGGCATCCCCCAACCTCAGCATCTTGGCTGGGGGCGGCTGTGATGACAGCGTTGGGTACTTTGTTGAGCCATGCATCGTGGAGAGCCAGGACCCAAGAGACCCCATCATGAAGGAGGTGAGAGTAGGGAAAACAAGGGGTGTGGATCCATAACTCGGGCAGCACATTGGCTGTTTGATGGCATTAGTTAACCTGGTGTTAACTTTTAGATGCTGGCGGTTGGAGGGTGCTGGCTTATATTAAATATCTGAGTTGTATGATTTGTGTTTGTGGTTTTCAGGAGATCTTTGGACCCATCCTCACCGTGTACGTGTACCCAGAGGAGAAATACCAGGAGGTGTTGGAGCTGGTCGACACCACAACACCCTATGGCCTCACGGGGGCGGTGTTCGCCCAGGAGAGGTGAGCAGGGACCGAGTGGGGACAGGAGGAGGGGACAAGAGGAGGGGGTAGGGGGGGTTGGTCCTCCCATCACCTCCCAGCCACCAGTCAGTGCTCCAGCCCCTCAGGGCTTGCATGCAGGGTGCTTTTTTAGGTTAGAAACTGGTTTCGAGAATCCTTTTGTTTTTTGAGTTTCTATTTACCATGGGAAAAAGAGATTAGAAGAAGAGAGTTGTTTATTTCATTACTTAAGAAGCCTAGGAGAGAACAGAGCACTATCTCTAAGCAAGGGGGAGAGCCAGAAGCTTTTTAGATTGTATACAAAGCAAGTTGTTGCATTGTCCTGTATTGCATCGTTGCGTTGTGTTGCTTTCCTATTTAACACTTTTTGTTGTTGTTGTGAGAAAGTTTGAGGCTCAGACAAGACAGATGGAGAATTAATTTTTCAAGGATTACCTAAGAATAAACCAAATATTAGTGAAACCAGGGAGCAGGTATTGAATAAGTAACCTAGGAGGTCATTAAACCCAACTTACTCGTCATTAGGATGAGTTGTCCTAACATAGAAGGTCAGTAAGTTGGGCTGTCCTTGGACTTAGGTGTAAAGAACTTCATTTTATAAGCACATAGATCCCATTGGATTGAGAGTTGAACTTGGCTTAGCTAAACATGCAGTCCTGGAGGTACATGCCAAGGAAAGCAGTGCCCAACTTTGTTGCCATTGGAGTTGGGGTTGGAGCAGAGGCCCCCAGGCACGTTTTCATCATCCCCCCCATGCTCACATCCACCCATCCCTCCCCAGGAGCATAATTGAGGAAGCCCGGAGCCATCTGCGCAACGCAGCCGGCAACTTCTACATCAACGACAAGTCAACGGGCGCCGTTGTGTTCCAACAACCCTTTGGGGGCTCCCGCATCTCAGGTGAGACCCTTCAAAACCCCCTTCTTTCATCAGCACAATGGGATGCGTCCCCTCCAACCACATCTTTCACCCCGAGGTCCCAAGGTTCTACTTCTCATAGAATCACTCACATTGGGAAAGTCCGCTATGATCGCCCAAGTCCAACCATCAACCCATCACCCATCCCCACTAAACCACATCCCTTGTGTCCCTTTTTCCCCTTCAAAACAGGAACCAATGACAAGCCTGGTGGCCCCCACTACATCCTACGCTGGACATCTCCCCAGGCCATCAAGGAAACCCACGTGCCTCTGTCAGACTGGCGCTATGCCTACATGCAGTGATGCCTTCCCCCAACCCGTGCCCTACTACTGATGCTCGACGCACACTGCGGCTTCCTGCCGCAGCCTTGAAAGCACTTCAAGCTCTTTAGCAAAGGTTTTCTTTTTAGGGAGTGATTCTTTTATTAAATGAACTCACACGAAGAATAATGTTAATAAAATAAAGGACTGAGTCGGATGCAGCAAATCCACAGAGCGCCGTGGCCTTTGGGAATCGATTCCTATGCTCTGTGCTTTAAGAGGGCAGTGCCCCATGCAGGAGTAGCACTTCTTCCACTACATAAGGGCTTTTCTATTGCATATCTCAGAGCTAGCAGCACTGTGCCTCTGCAGAGGGCTTTGAGCTCACCAAGGGGTGCTGGATCCAGTTCCCCTTTATCCATCCAGTGAGTGTCCGATGTTCTCAAGACATCCTTTATCCATGGGCAGAGCCTGGCACAGCAAAGTGAATGGAACTTAGGGACTTCCAAGAGATCTTGGTTTGGTTTAAGCCAGCGTGAGATGCAGTGGGAGCCTTGAGCCTTATCTTTTCCTTGTTTCTGAGCAACGTCTGCAGGAGGCACGTTTTGCCAAGAGAGGGCAGCTGCGAGCTCGGTGCTGCTTAGAAATTATCCAAAGTGCCTTATTCCACTGCAGAAGGCACTTCCAAGGCTGCATCCCTCGCGTGGGCTCAGCAGCTCCAACGTGGTACCCATGTTTCCTTACCCATGGGGATGCCCAGCTGTCCCATGTCCCATCATTGAGCCTTGGACATCGACTGGAGAAAGCAGAGGGGTTTTCTAGCACCCTCAGTGCCACTCTGCACAACTGGCTGCAGCATCCCTCAAACCAGAGACTATCAGGATTTGCAGATAGTGTAGCTAACCCTGTTACAGCTGCTGCAATAAGCACTGAAGTATTGATCTTGTCCGTGCCTGGGCCGGTATTCAGCATGCAGGTGAAGAATGAGTTGCAGTAACACCTGCAAATCCAGGCTTAAGTGATGAAAATCGCAATAAAATGCATTGCAAAAAACTTTCTGTGCTGTTTTAATGAGTTATTTCTTCCAGTTGTTGCCAGAGGATGAGCTGAGACAACGCACGTGTTCGGTGCACGCAGTGTTTTGAGCAAGGATGAGAGCAATGGGTGAGAATGATAACACCAATAATAGCCATCATAATAATAGTCATAAATAATGATAGGAAATGATGATAATAAATAATCTCCCATGGAAAACTTCTCCTTGCAGCCTTTGGGAGGTGAAATAGCTTTGGGTGCTGAATACAGGGGAAGGGGGCATCTTTGGTGCCCTGTGCCAGGGGAAGCCAGCAATTAGGGGAGCTGTGAGCTACTGCCTTCGGCTCAACGTCTTTTAGGACTTAAGGGCAGGGTGTCAAGTGGATTTTTGAGCCTTAACTCCGAATTTCATGGCTTTTGTGGCTTCAAATCAGCCCCCTAATGCTATTGAAGCAGTTGGCTTTTTGAAGTTGGGAGTGCACCAGGGGGGGATCACAAGCTTCCTTGGGTGCTTCCATGCCTGCAGGGATGGGGAAAGGAATTGCCTTTGAGGAGAGCGATGGGGAGAAAGGAACAGCTCTTCTACCTCTGGAAAAATAAGGCATCAGAGGAGAAGAAATTATCAGAGAGATGCAGACAGCGCACATCCAGCCCCACAGTGGGACTTTCCCACAGTGCAGATGGAAAACCCAAGGAGCAAGAAGGGGATGGGACGTAGATGTTGGCCCTATTCAACAAATAAACGTCGTGTTCTGAGGGAGCAGCCCCTCCAAAATGCTGCGGAGCCATGGAGAGATGATAGCTAATATTTGGCATTTTTGTGCTAAAGCCCCAGGTCCTGGAGTCATGAGAATACAGCAGGATGTCAGCCTCCAGCTAGAGTAAATAAAGCCTGGCTTCCATCCTTGGGGCTGGAACTGAGCGATGTGACCCTTTGGGGCCAGAAGAAAATCCCAGAAAGCAAATAAAGGGGCACAGAGAGCTGCAGACCAGCCCGCTCCCACCTATGCCATGGGATGCTCTGGATTTCAGGGACTCCAATCCCACCCGTACCCCCCCTCCAGTGCCCTGGGGATCAGCATCACATGCAGCATCGCATCCTTTGGGTGTTTAAAATGTATCAGCAGTGCCATCATTGCTGCTGTTTTCCATCCTATAGCGATAAGGCATCAGCGTGTACACAGCACCCAGAAAATTACCAACAAACACCGCTTCCCCCCCCCTTTCCTCACACCAATTATTAACATTATCACAGAGGCGAACCCGCTCAGGCTCTATTTTCATTTAAGATGTTCTTTCTTTTTCTGTGCTTTTATATGTGTTAGGTTTTTTATTTGACCCCCCCCACTCCACATCCTGGAGATCACAGACGTGACATTTCGGTGCCGGCACCGTGATGCCAGGCAGGCAGAGTGGGTGATGAGAATTGATTCTCCCCGGATAGTGCCATCCAAAACCTTTAATCGGAGCAAGATCAGCCCTTCCAGCAGCTTTCCTTTATTATTATTATTGTTTTTAATTGTTATTTTTTGTTTATTTTCTCTCCAGCCTACGATAATGCACGACACCCCCAAGTGGGGCTCAAGGCATAATGGTGGGGGGAGAGAGGAGCAAGTTGAAGTGGGTGCGTGGATGGATGGCTGTGTCCATCTGAAAAGGTACTGTGGGGTGTAGACATTAGGGTGAGTTGGACTTTGGGCTCCCAACTCCAAGCATCTCCATTGGTGTTCCTTGGGTGGGATAATGGGATGGTGTCTCTGTTGGGAATGGTGGCAGGGAATCCTTCAAAACGGGTCCTGGTGGTAAACAGAACCCCCGTATTGCATTTATGGCACTCTCTGTATTCACAGCTGTGTGCCAACACCAGGGAATCCCTTCTTGGTGTTTTGGGTGCGGAGCTGTGCTGTGCCCATTTTGCAGATGGGAATGTTGAAGCACAGCAATGGAAACAGCTGCACCCAGACCCCACTGCTGCCCCATTGCAAACAGCAGCAGAACATGGGGCTCCCAGCCTTTGGCTCTATCCACTGCAGTGACGCCACCCCCCAGGAATGTACCCCCTCCCACTCCATCCCAGTGCAATGCTCTAATCCAGGGGACACTTTCAGACAGCTGCACTGCTCAGAGCCCTGACATCAGCAGGCAGCTATGAGGTCTGCTTGGCACAGTGCTCCTTCTGTAGGGCTAGCTAGAGGGGGGGAAACAGGGATGCATGTGCTGGATTTCATGTTCTCTGTTAGGGAGTGAAGATGAGAGGAGGAAAGAGGGAAGGAGGAGGTGAATCGCTGCCTTTTCTCCTATTCTGGCTACTGGATTGGGGACTGCCCAGCCTTTTGTGGCAGCCCCATCCCTCTGGGGTGAATTCAGACTCCCCTAAAGGACACAGGTGCCCATTAAGCCCTTGATCCTAATTAAGACATGATGTATGTCAGCGGTGCTGGAAGCTGCTCCTGGCCCAAAGCTCCCCAAGAATCCCCATCTCTGATCATCTTCATTTCCAAGCATCCCCATCCCTGAGCACCTCCAGCCCTGAGCATCCCGATCCTCAGACATTCCCCCTCCCCAAGCGATATCTTTGTGACACTGATTTACTGCAGCCCAGCCTGCGGGGAAGGTGGTAATTCCCTGCCAACACCTGCATTTTCTGCCTCTCCCACTTGTCAGCTCCTTTTAACAGCAGCAGATAACTCGTCCCTGGCTCCTGATGTTGATTTCCCCCCACGCTGGGCACTGGGGCCGGCAGCTGTGCACGCAGCAGCTCTCATCTTTCTGCTCCAACCCTGGGGGACTCAGCCGTAACCTCCCCACTAAGGCTCTGGCACCACTTCAGACCCTTCCCCTGTCCCAGGCGGGTGGAAACCAGCTGCGATGCCTCCTCACAGCCTGGGAAAATAGCTCAGGGCTCGACTTTTCCTTGAGAGCCCTGAAATCCGAGTGGCTGTTGTTCCTGCTGCCCCCTCCCTTCCCTTTGCATTTCACTACCCTACACAGCCTACACAGCCCTCACTTTGGAATTTAGCATTCTTCCTCCCTTGTCAGGTTTGGATTGGGCCGCCCATCCAGCAACCTACAAGAACTCTCAACACTATGCCCATCCCCTCCATAAATAACAACCCATTCCTTCACCACACCATTGTTTTTTGAGATTACGTATCCAACTATTCCAAGATTTTCCTTGAAATCCCACTCTTTTTTCCATGTCTATAGGATAAGGAGGTGGTACAATGTCCCTGTACCTCCATGGGGTCGCAGTCAACAATCAAAGAGCCCACATCTATTTCTTAGGAGATCCCTCAGTAAACTAAGCCACAGCAGTTGAAAAATGCCACTTATCCCTGATTTTAGATGTGCACTCATGGTTTGTCTTGACAACAAGGTGTAAAGAGATTTCACAGCATCTCAGCACCACAGAGCGTGGACAGCGCACGGATGGAGATGGACCCTCAGCCCCCCCCCAGGAGCACCACATCGATGAGCACATCCCTGTTCTAACAACCAGACCCCCCCAAATGACCATTTCTGCCTTTGATTAACATTAAGAACAAGTGTTACTGTTGGTATGTACCTCCTGCAGGAGGATAGGGCTGACGGGTCCTGCTAGGTCTCCAGCAAAGCTTTGGGTGCGCATCTCAAACCATCCCATGGGTGGTGGATCAACAATTTGTTCCAATCCCCCCCCAACCTCATCGGGTTTCAGGGATGGGAAAGATGCACAGATGTGCAGCCTCAGTCCTATGGCTTTGGCTTGAGATTGGATTGACAACCGTACGCAGTTGGATTTTGGATTCAGGTTCAGGCACAGCTGAGAGCTGTTATTGCAGCACTATGACCAAACGTGATCAATAAATTTGGTGGTGGGGACAGAAACAGGCAGGAAGGTTTCCAGAGCAGGAAATCCAACCTTCAAGACAAAGCCTGAGATCAGGGATCCTAATGCTGGCCTCCATCCCTGTTTGCCAACCATCATTCAAACCAAAATCTCTTGATATTTGGCCAAAAGCAGACTCACAGATGCTGGTGTCAGTGCTGTGTCCTCCTTGGGGCAATTAAATGAGTTGTGAGGGGTTGGGGAATGGAAGATCTGGTTCCTTTCCTCCAAAGCCAGGCATGCAGTGCTTCCAAACCACAAGAGGGGCTGGAGACCTTCTCCTACCTCACCCTTGGCGCTGCCCTTGGCAATGAGAATGCGAGTTAGCAGTTTTTAGCAGGAATCAGCCTTGTGAAGTTCTTACCAGCTCCCCCATAGAGCCTCCCAGATATATATATTTAAAATATATTCTTCCATGTGTTCCCCATCCTCTCCCCTTTTCATCTCCGCCCATACCTGGCCAGTGCAGAAAGGCAAAGTCTATGAGCAACACATCCTACATTGGCTCATGGCGGTCCTCAAAGGAAGGGACATCCCTTCCCCTGGCAGCCAGTGAGTGATTGGGTTAGAGAAGGGAAACGGGGGTGGATTATCAAAGGGCTGCTCATATCTAACATCTATCTGCCCATTTTGGATTGAGCTCCCTGATAGAGAAGAAAGGGTTCATCTCCCATGGAGACGGAATGAACTTGGGGCTCATTGCTCCTAACCATGTGACTTTGAGGTGCCACGTCTCTATTTTTCATTTCAGGGAGGCTCCCATTGCTCTGCCCCTGAGCATCAAAGTGCTTTCCCATCACCACACACCCGAAGTGCTGGGGATGTGACAAAGCAGAACAGCTCAGCTGACATCCTGTGAATTAATCAGTGAGAGGGACCAGCCTTGATTAAATTAGAAAGCTCGCCAACTAATAGGGATGGCCCTTAGTAAACAAGGGAGTGGGAATGGTAGGGAGGGAGCAGCATGAAAAAGAATGACTTAGGCTACAAACACAGAGAGCCCTTGGGGTTAAAGGGAAGCTAGAACAGATCCCAAAGTATCATTTCCTCCCACTTGGTTAGCATTTATCCCCACTTGGATACATACAGAATAATGCTGAGAGCTTTGTCCCTGCTCAAAAGAGGTAAAAAAGAAACAAAATGGGTGTTACAAGGAGCTGCTGACCCTTCCTGGTGACAGAAGGAAGCATTTGGGATCAGATAAAGCTCTTTCCTCCCTAACATCTTCTCTAGCATCAGAGCCTTGGTGCCACCAAAGACCATGCAGCGCTGTGGAGCTCTCCCACCTCCTCCACCCATCCCTCCTTGCTTGTGCATCCTCTGCATTTTCCCGCTGGTGACTCACAGGGAGTTAAGTGTTGCCTTTTTTTCGCTCTTTTTCTTCTTTTTCTTTCTTTCTTCTGAGCAAACTAGGCGGCAGAGCAACTTGCTTTGCAGCCCTCCCCACCTCCGCTATGCCAGCGAATTTCCAATTTTCAGCTAATATCAAGGTCGTGACAGAAAGCGCAGAGGCCCTGGTAGGACATAATGGCAGAAGAATTGTAAATGTTGCTTTTAGTGAATGCAGAATGAGGAAGGGCCAAGGAGGGGAAATTTTCCATTCAGCGTTGGCCTCTGAAAAAGCGAATACATTTTCTCCTCCAGTGTGTCGCATTAGATTTCCAGAGGTGCTCGGCACCAGGTACATGTCATTAGTAACAGTTTGCGTGGTAATGAATCCTTTTATTTCTCTTCCACACAGCTCATGAATACATAAAGAGGCTGGTTTTAGTCGCATCTGGTTCAGCTGCAGGAGCCTCACATAACTTAATTTTGCATCCTCTTCTGTACGGTGGCAAGCGCAGCTGGGGCCAGCCTTAAAGGCACAGGAGGTTCTCAAAACCTGAGCAAAGCCTGGCATTGGAGGTGAGAGTCTTCTTGGGATGGCCCTGATCTGTCCTCTTGGAGCTGGACATCCTTTGTTGAATGGAGAGATGGACTTGGTTGGGTCATGGCAGCTATGGGTTGAGTTCAGCCATAGCAACATAGAGTTGAGGTGGGTTTGGCCATGGCAACATGGGGTTGGGTTGTGTTGGGTTCGGCCATGGCAATGTTGGGTTGGATTGGGTTTGCTCGTGGCAAAATTGAGTTGCTTGGAGTTTGGCCATGGCAACGTTGGGTTGGGTTTGGCCGTGGCAATGTTAGGTTGGGTTTGGCTGTGGCTATGTTGGGTTGGTTCAACTGTGGCAGTGTTGGGCTGGACTGAGTTCTGCTGTGGCAACATGGGGTTGGGTTGGGTTCACCTGTGGCAACATATGGTTGGTTAGGTTTGACCGTGACAACGTGGGCTGAGGTTCAGCCTTGACACCTTTGGGTTGGGTGAGATTCAGCCATAGCAATGTGGGGTTGGGTTGGGTTAGGCCATACTAATGTGAAGTTGGGATGGGTTCAGCTGTGGCAATGTTGGGTTGATCTTTTGGGAGCATGCAATAGCTCAGACCAGCCCGGTGTTCCTCATGCTTCTGGTGAACAAAATCCTCTCTTGGAATTCCTTTAATTCATGTCACACCCCCCCCAAACACAGGGAGCTTCTCCTCCAGCAGCAAGTCTGTGAACAGAGAGCAAAGATCTGTTCTTTCTGCAAGCTCTGCTCTGGGAGCATTGAGCTGATGGGCAAGAGCTGAGGCTGCTGGGGCTTTGCTGAATACAAGCAATCACTGCCAGGAATTAGGGCTTCATTAACAGCCTCATAAAGCAGGCACGAGACTGCTGCCAACACAGTGTCAGTGAGGCTGCTCTGCTCTCCTCTTCTGAAGTTTTATCTTTTTAATTGCAATTGCTTTGTAATAATAATAATAAAGTGAGGATAACTGGACAACTAATTAAGCTCAGACCTCACCCAGCACCACCTGAAGCCAGACCTGCCTGACATTTCCCTCCCTGAGCTTGTGGGCTTTGCAGGGTGAGGCTGATCTCCAGGCATAGGTACCTGAAGTGGGGAGAAGAGGCACAGCAGAAGCTGAGGCAGCCCCATGGCGCAGCTTTTGGTTGGTCGGTGACATTCCATGGGTGGTGTCATCCCCAAAACAGATCTCTGAAACATTTTGGGAAGGTTTTAAATAAAGATCTGAGCCTTGTAGAGGTATCGGGCTGAGAAGCAGGTTGGGTGTGCTCAGAGCTGGGCCAGGGCAGCCTTAGGGTGATGGGCAACAGCTGAAGCAATCCCAAATCTCCACTATGGGTGAAGCTGTGCCTCTCCCAACAGAGCAGAGTTAGATTTTCTGGGTGAAGAGATTTCAAAGAATAAAACTGTTTGTAATGGGTTAAGAAATCATTTCCTGCCCAATCCCTGTCCGCTCAGCCAGGCAGCTGCAGGTAACTGCACTCTGAGACTTTGCAATAAACTCCTCTGCAGTTTTCCAACAGTTTCTTTGTCATCAGCGTAACTGAATTTACAATGGACATGGCGTATTTCTCCCTTGCTGACCTGCAGCTGTGCTAAACACAGACCACAGAATGCAAATTTCTGGTTAGAAACCTCTAGCTCTTGTGGTTTTGGGAGCAGTATCTTGGAAATGAGGTCAACACACCTCAAAGACACGAGGCTGAAAATGCACAGCTCCCCATTGCCTGTGTGGGTGTGCAGACAGGAACCAGTGCTGGAGAGAGTACCAAAGTACCAACACATCACTGATTTTCTGTGCAAGAATGGGCATACTTCATTCTCCCATCATAGGATCATGGAACTATTAAGGTTAGACAAGACCTCTAAGATCAAACCAATCCATCCCCACCATGCCTGCTGACCATGTCCCTCAGTGTCACACCTCCATGGTTCTTGAACAACTCTAGGGACAGTGACTCCACCACCTTCCTGTAAATCCACTAATGGTCATTAGTTCAAAAATATGCTGATTAAGACTGCAAGTCAGACAGTAAACAGAGCAGAGCATCTCCAAAGCCCAACCCTACCACTACCACTAACTCACATCCCCTTAGTCCGGGTGTGATGAACCCCAAGAAGCCCCAACTGCTGGTGACCCATTGGGTTGTGTGCCCACATCTCCACTTCTCTCAAGACACATAAATGGGAAATTCAATCCCAAATATTTCACATTTGGCAAAAACTACAAACCAGGACCATCTCCTTTTTTTTCTCCTACAAACTTCCTCACTGTTCCCGTTTCCCATCCACTGGTGTGGATGGGAACCCTATCCCACATCCCCCTGGTTCAGGAGTGATGGACCCCAAGAAACCCCACCAGTTGGTGTCCCATTGGGTTGGGATCCCAAATGCACGGGGCATCATCATTTCAGCTCATCACCCTACTTCTCCAGCTATAAAGAAAGAACATAATGGAAAAATAATTAATTAAAAAAAACCCACATCATTTTAAGGCAGAAAGAGGAGTTGGGGGGGGGCAGGAGATGCACAGAGCCAGTAGATAACCAGCAGATGTGATTTTTGCAGATAAGCGTAGTAATTTAGATAAATCTGGAGGCTTTAGAGCCTTTCGCTCGCGTTCCTTTTCTTTCTGTCTGATTTTTTTTCTTTCAATTTTATCTCACAAGTCAAGAGGAGGGGGAAGGTGGGGGGAGCAGGAAGGGGTGTATGTGTGTGTGTGGGGAGGGGGGGAGAGTAATCTTTGGGTACTTTTTCTTTTCTTTTTAATGTGTTTTTCCCTAGAAGGTGGGATGAGGCCACCCTCCCCCCCCCACCCCAATACACATTCACACACACACAAACGTACCCAGAAGACGGGGCTCTGTTTTTTAAAAGCAATGGACAAAAAAAAAAAAAATCAAAATATTTGAAAATGTATTTCATGGTAATTATGTCATATTTCATGGACTGATGCCACTACTGAAAGAGAGCCTGAATGCCTTAATTTGTATAGAAATTGTAATCATTTGTTCATTTCAAGGTGAAAATTGCATTTTTTAATTTAAATTGTATCCTGCGTGATAGTCTATTATCTAGTAAAATTGTCTCCATGTCTGAATGCCTTATATGCAGCTGCAATGCTTGTTACAAATCCCGTTATATTCATAAAAGCTTTGTCGACGTCTCGGGAAATGTGAACAGTTTTCTTGTGGGTTTCTTCTCTCTGTTGTGTGGGTTGGTTTGTGTTTCTTTTTTTCCCTTTTTTTCCCCTTTTCCCTCCCATTCTCATCCTCCCTCCCCTTTCCTTTTCTTTCTTTCTTTCCCATATCTACTGTTAATAACAATTAGCCTGGCTAAACACAAAAGGCCTTTCTGTGCAGAAAGATTTCTGCATCGTTATTTATTTGGGAGCACAGCACCCCGAGGTTGTGTGCTGGTAAGGAATAGTGGGCAATGGAGGAGGAAAGGATGGGAAAACCCAATGTGTTCCACCCTGGGGATGGGAATTCTGCACTAAAGCCACTGTAGGGAGGAGAGGATGGGATATGTGCCCCGTTGATGTTCAGCATTAGGGGACTGAGCGCCATAGGAATGCAGGATGAGCCGTTGGGTTACTATAAATCAACCAAACCCGTTAAAATTCTGGGCTGGTTTGTGCCGGGTGAGAACGTGGCCCGCCCAGGATGGGATATTAATTATATTAATCCTTCAAAAAGAAAGAAATGGGCCTCCCAAGGAAATCCTTTTTCAGTCGTTTAATTCCCTTTCGTACACCTCTCCCTGCTCGGAATACCCTGATTTTATGCAGGTCCACAGCCCATTATAATAAACTTCTCTACACCTATTCTGCAAAGAAATTGCTCATGGAATGCTGCGAGGCTGAAGGCTGCTGACAGCAAAGCCACTCTCTTAGTGTAACACCCGAACACGACGTGTCGACCCATGTGGGCTCATGTAAGTCACTTAACCTTCACCTCTCTGTTCCCAAAACAGCTCTGAAACCACTGCGTTACAGTGGGGCTGGGATGGGTAACAGTGATAGAGAGGAGGTAAAAGCCATTTTCTTTTCCAGAATATTTTGGTTTTATCATAAGGACCTTTTCCTAAATTCTCTTTTATTAATAAGCCTCGAGTCAAGAGAATTGAGACTTAATCTCAGTTTCCTTAGTGTTGGTTTGAGAAGAGGTTTTAAATTTCATGGTTAGAAACGTAAAAATGTTCCCCTTCCAGTTTGTTCTTCTCGTATTTTGGAAATGAAAGAAAAAAGTGGAAACAAGAAAGATTTGGGTCCTTTCCTCCTCTTTCACTTCAGAAAAATACCCATGAGAATGTCTGAGAAGATGAAGTAAGTAAGTTTTTTGGTTGTTTTTTCAGTAATTCAAAAGAAAAGTGCTGATCAATGCCCTTCCAAACGTGTTTGGGCTGCATCCCCATGTGCTTTCCTCAGCTGCTGAATGGCAATGGCATGAAGCTGGGGAATAGAACTTGCAGTACACATGTGCCTGTATGTGTTCAGTGTTGTCACATGTCAACCCATGAAGCCACAGCATGGGGACCCATGGCCTTGACACATGAATCTATGACACCATGACATAGGGATCCTTGAGGCCGTGACATGGGGATCCATGAAACCAGAACACTTGGGGACCAATGAGACCATGACCTTGAGGCCAAGGCATGAGGATCCAGAGGCCATGACACAAGGTTCCATAAGACCATGACACAGGGACACATGAAGCCATGACATTGGGGATCCATAAGGCTGTGACATGGGGATCCACGGCCATGAGGTGGGGACCTTGGGTACCCTGTGCTTGCGGCACAATCAGTGCCCTGTCCCCAGCCTGCAGACACAGTGTGTTTGGCAGAAATTAGCAGCTGGTGTCAAATGGCCTTGATTCTGATTTATCACTGGTTTATCGGCAGATTAAAGCTGACGACAGCTTAGGGCCATAATTGAGCAGTGATCCTTGTTGCAGGAGCTGCATCGGCCCGGAGCTGCTCCCTTGTGGGCTCACTTGTGCCCTTGATATCATCCACAGGGCAATATTTGGGCTCTGGTGAGGTCTGGGAGATGTCCTGTGCTGCTCAGATAAGGCTCGAGCAGACAGAAAAGAGGACGAGGAGCTCTGGGAACAGTTGAGGGCAGTGTTGAAACACAACGGCGCTGTCTGGATGTGGCCAGCACTGGAGCAAGATTGTTTCAGGGAGGGCACAGAGCTTCCAGCAACAGAGCGAGTTGGAAAATAGGGCTGTGGCTATAGAAATAATGCTGGCCTGTTTTAGGGTTCCTAGGAAATGATGGAAGAAGCCTTATGGGAGCACCCCAGGGCAGACCCCATGCCTGGGTGACCCCAGAGCTGGCAGGGCCCCCGCAGCCCCCACCTCCCACTGCCCCACTATGGAACGATCTCTCTGCTGAAAGGCAACCAGAAAATAAATAAATTTAAAAGAACCCACCAAAAACCAGAGACTAATTACCCTGCTTTCTGCATGCGGATATTGGTCCAGCACCGCTTGGATGGAGATCAACTTATTTTACGGGGAACCAAAACATCTTCAGATGGAACTGGCTTTGTTTAAAGGCAAAATGCCTTATTACCGACTGCCGAAGCCCCGAGCCATGCCTTGCTCTGCAGAGTTTCAAAATATTGTTCCGCTTGTTGCTGCTGTGCTTTGCCCTCTAATGAGAGCCAGGTGCCTGCAGAGCCAGAGCGGCAGCACTGTCCCATCCTGCCTCCCTCTGCCCCACCATCACTCGCTGAAAGTTAATATATAAAGACATAGTTGTGTTTGGAACAGGCCAGGTGATTGTCCTTCCCTTGTGAAAAGTCACAGTGAAAATGGATGTTTCATTTCTCCACATAGATTTGCATTAAGGAATTGGACTCGATGATCTGTACGGGAGTTGGGCTCAATGATTCTTATGGATCCTTTCCAACTTGGTATAAATCACAGGCAGAATCACAGAGTCCTCAAAGACCACTGAGATCATTGAGCCCAACCATCAACCCATGCCCACTGTGCCCACCCATAGAACCATAGAAGGTTGGAATGACCACTAAGATCATCCACTCCAAGCACTGACCCATCACCACCAAACCCACTACTTCCTACAGACAAATTGCACAACTTTGGTCTCTTTTTTGGAGCAAAACTGCATTTTGTCTGTGCATTTGGCTAATGTTGGTTTACCACTTCTTCCCCTTGAGCTTGGCAGAGCGCATCAAGCAAACAAGCCATCCAAAGACACATTTTAATCCTTTTTTTTTCTCTTTTTTTTTCTTTTAATGTATAACAGTTATGCCTGAGTTACAGAGAGACACCTACAGGCAGCAGGTAGTTAAAGCAAATACCAGTTTCTCTTTCTACTATTACTACTCCATATAGCTGAATAAATTATGGTGCGATTATATATATACACACGCACTCACGCACACAGGCACACACGCGCACACACTCCCAGGCAGGCATACACATGGAGCAAAATGGCTATGAGTCAAACACAGAAGCAACATATCCGCAGTTACTAGGAATAAGGAATGTCCTATAGTGCTATGTAGATATTCCCCAGGTGGGTATATGGAGGTGTTAGGGATGACGGGTTAGAAGCGTTAAATACACAAAAGTCTCTGAGCAACAGGAGCCAATCTGCTGAGTTATCAGACACAGTGAGGAAATGTCCATTTTGTGGTCTCAGGACGGTGCTGAGAGGTGAAGCAGGGGCACAGGGAGGTCCAAAACCCATCAGTGGGTTGGCTGTCCCCTAAGGATCTCAGTCTTCAGGCATGGAAGAAATATCGACCTGAGAGAACGGTTCTGGAGCGCCATCCCTTTGCTCGTTGGCTTCTTGTGTGGTTGGGATCCATGGTTACCCAACATAGTCACCATTGGGTGGAGGTCTGCTCCATCCCCGATGGGTCCGCGCGTCCCTCAAGGTCCCACCACCGGCTCTGCTCTTCCATGCTTGGTTTTCTTTCACCTCCCTCTGTTCTGTCCCACCCTACCCCCTGAGTTTGTCTCTTTTCAGCAGAACTGAGGTTGGCAACCCGTAAAACAAAAGGAAAAAAAAAAAGAAAAGAAAAACCAAAACACTTGGACTCTCATACATGAATGTTACCTTCAGAACAGAACGAAGAAACAAACGAAAGAGAAAAGAATTCCCCAAATCAAACCCATCCCACCCCAAAGATTCTGGAATGTATTTTGAAAACACACAATAGGCAAAATCTCTACATTTCGCCCTCCCCACTCCCCCCTCCTCCCTTTATTTTTTTTTTTTAATTTTTTCTATTTTTTTATGTTTTTTTGAATATTATTATTATTATTTTTAACTAGCACGGCACTCACTGTGTTTTTTAGTATTTAAAAAAAAAAAGAAGAAGAAAATAAAAAAGAAAATAAAAAAAGAAAGAAAGAAAGTCAACTTCCTATAAACATACAGCACATGACCCAATTTCCAACTAATGTACAAAGTGCGACCACGAGGGAAAGGTCAGAGAACAGCTATTGGTGCTAGCGGGGCGATTCGGGTTCCCCTACAAACTCTATTTACAGCAGTGCCCGGGTGCTCACGGACTTTCAGGTGAAGGCGAATGGCAAACAGGATTCTACGGTGCTCCCTCTCTTTAAGACTTGACTTGGTGGGGTTCTGTGCACCGCTCCTTGAGGATGGGTGATAGGATGGAGTGGGGAGGAGAGAGCTGGTAGGATTTTGCGAGCGGGAAGGATTCTTGTCACAAACTGGAACTTTCCTTCTAGTTTTGCAGGCAGCGAGGAATGCATTTGGTCAGAGATTTCAGGGTTAAGCAGTGGGGATTGCTGGCTTCTTGTTAAAGAGTAGGTTGTTGTAGTAAATGGGTGTTTCTGGCATTAATCCCTATGCTCATGTCCATCACATACACCCTTGTCCTTGCCCTAGAACCCCCTGTTCTGATATGGCAGTCACAGAAGGTGACTTGGGAATGATATTTAAGCCAGGATTTGGGTCCAAAAGGGATTTCTCCCTTCTATCAGATCAAGAGCAGCATCTTGTGTTGCTTTCCAAGACTTCACACTGACACAACCAGAGATGGTGTGACTGGCAGAATGGCCAAGCGAGTGTGTTAGCACGCTTTTAGGAATGTAGGCTCCATCACCCACATGCAGCAAAGCTGATTGGTGCTGTGCATGGATCTGACAGGATGCTGAGCAATGTAAGAAGCAAAATTCGGCTTTGGTCCCAACAGGTACTTGCCCACATGGCTCAGGAGAAAGCAGCTCAGAGGATCATGATAAATGAGGCTGGGGCAAGGCAGGGAAGAATTCCCTGGGAAAAACGTTGTTCCAGCTGCAAAAACAACATCAGGTTATTTGGAAAGAACTGAAGAAACAGCAATAAGAGAAAAAGGGCACAGCAGAAGTGTCTGTAACAACCTGTCCCTAGAAGCATGTGCTGGAGCAAAACTCATCCGACTGTGCAGCCCCATTTTCATTTGGGAGGCCCTTTCCTTGCAGCAGAGCCCCATTCTGCACACTGACCCTCTGACACATCTCTGACTCTTCCTTCTCTCTGCTGTCTTTGCTCTCAATGGGCAGCTTCTCTCCTACTGAAGGATGGAAGGGCCACAACAGTCCTCACCCTTCTCAATTACAAGGGCAAGAGACCCACAGTAGTCATCTGTATCTGATGCCCTCTCTCTGGCCAGAGTTTGCTATCACATCTTCTGCTACTATCTGACGCTCGTGTCCTTTTGGTGATAAACAGGTCAAACTTGGTCCCTAGGAGGAAACGTAAATGTTGCTCGTGCCTGTGCCCACCATCTCCAGACCTCATGCAGCAATTCACATTTACACCTTCCGAAGGTCCCAGGCTGGATGGACATCCACCCCGCCCCTGCTTAGCAGCAATCTGGCCTGCTTTGGCCCTGCTTTGGGAAGCCATCGGTGAGAACAGAAGGGTAGAGTGGGGGTGGGGGACATTTGTTGTCTCTTTAATTTACGTTTGAGCTTTTTGTTTGTCTTTGTTCGTATTTCTTGTGTTCGCGTTGCTGTTTTATGTTTGTTTGTTTGTTTAAACAAGTTCTTATATTTGGTCCATAGGTCTTCTGTGGTCCCGAATTACATCATCCTTAACAGTCAGCTTGGTTATTCCTTCCTATACAACATTCACCAAATTTACACCAATGGAAAGAAAAGGAAACAAAAAAGAAACTTCTTTCAACAAAGGGGGGGGGGAAAGAGATCAATTTGGTTTTGACTATGCCAACTACCTAGATGAATGGAAGGTCCTTAAGCATGGGCAAAACTCCGTGGCCAGGTAGAGGGAGGGCATGAACTCGGGGTTAATAAATGTACCCAACCTATTGTCTCTGGCCAGAGAATGCAGGTCAATGAGGCCAGGCTTGCCTCTGAGCACTCCTGGAGGAGCTGGATTAATGGAGAGCCCTCCTGATCTTTCCCGTCTCCTTCACAAGTTGATGCAAGGTGAAAGGGAGTTGGGAAGGAGTAAGGTCCGGGTACAGGCAAATCCCTGGAAGGCTGGTAGTGTTTCTCCAGTGGTACCGAGTTGCTGGAGTGGGTTGTTGGCACAGTCGGACTCTTCAGTAAGCTTGGCCTGTCTCTACTGGTAGGAGCCCCAGAACAGCTGAATGTTCTCCCAGCTTCATCCTGCGCTGTGTGGACAGGCTCACGTTCTTGGCCAAATAATCAACAGCAGCTGAAAGGGAAAAGCAATGGGGGAAGGGAGAGTGAGAAAACAGCACAACATGAGGATTATTAGTGGAAATGAGGCATTTGCCATCAAAAGATGTGTAACCAACAGACCCCACAGACCCATTCCTAGGAATTGACTCTTGGATCAGAGGTTGTGCTCCTGGGATAGGGTGCATCCTTCTACATCAACCTGCCAGGGCTGTGGGTCCCTCACATCCCCCCCAGCACCTACTAAGGGTGAAGATCCTACTCATGCCACAGAAAATGGTCTTTCCAGGGGAGTTGCCCATTGATGAGCCCGAGACAGCTCCAGCCTCACACTGTGCCACCAGTGATGCCAGTGCAAATGAAATTCCAGTAGGACCTCACCAACCTGGACAGGGCTTGAATGTGACTCAGCCACCACCATGTGCTGACTCATTCCTCTGTCCTAAGGGAAACACTTTGTCTGGGTGAGAAATGCATCCCAACTCTCCAGCCTGCCCCATGGTCTGGGGTGGGGGGGGACGAGGAGTGGGGCAGGATGGTGACATTGCTCATTAGCTGAGCTTCAGTCAAAGTCTCTCCCTTTCCCTAGCTTTAATGTCTCAAATTAGATTAATAAGGAGCTGGCAGGAGATGTACAATCGGTGCCAATGAGTAAACAAATTTCAGCCATCAACATCTTGTCAGATGCCTGCCCCAGAGGAGGTCCCTTCCAGACTCAAATTCTTATTAGACTTGTCATATCTATTAGAATTCCTTTCACGCTTCTGCGTTCCATCACCGGCATCATTAACACAGCTCCGGCCTTTGGGAACTGCAAGGACCACATTAATCTGGCATCGCTGCTCCTCACCGGCTGGGACAGCACTGGCTGGTGTTTGGGGAGCAGAAAGGGTACAACTTCTGCTGGTGGCTCTTGGTTGGACACTTGGAGGTGGCACAGTTGGGCTGGTGCTCCTCCTGGACTGGGAGGAATCCCAGTAGGGGCAGCTTGTCTTGAGCACTGGGCTCTGCAAGTTGTGTGATGGTGCCTCCAACTTCATAGGGTTAAAGGCTGGGGAAGACCCTGCTCTATGGCTTGTGTCCAAACCTTTCCAGCTTGTTCCCCTGATATTTCAGGTGATCACATTAAATAACAGCTTTGTGAAGCCCTTGTGTGTGTTTGGCAGCTGTGCTCTGGGTGAAGGGAATCACAGAATCATTAAGGTTGGAAAAGTTCACCACTAAGATCTGCTGAATATAAAATGCACTGAGAAAGACAAGAAAAAAAAAAATGCTGTTATATCAAGGTCATAACCATGCAAGACCTTGCTCAGCAGTTCTAATTACCAACAAAATGGTTTCTTCACATAGAGATCATTATAAATGGAGCTCATTAACAGAAAAGCTTATAGTGAAGATTTATGTATCGCCTCTATTTAGCTGGGCATCCGAATATCCACATATTAATGTGCAGATGTGGAGAGTCTGCTGCTTGATGGGGATCTCATCTTCAAATGGCCACAGCTGGATATATCTTGAGTAACTCTACCAACCATGCAAGAATTGAATGGGAAAACATTCCTGCTCCAAACTGAGCCCTGTGGCTCCCAAACTGAATGGACGTCCAACAGAAAAGAGGGAGAGGAATCAGGAAAGGCAATAAAACAGCATAGATAGGGTTGGGTGGGCAGCTCTTCAAGGAGAGGCCCAAGTGAAAATTCCTGCAGCAAACCAAGACAAACCCTTCTTTCTCTTTCCCTCTCCTTTGCTGGTCACTCTCTCTTCAAAAACGTAGCTTTATTTTTTACACACATGGGTGTGACTAACGTCTTGCCTAAGGGAATCTTTATTGGAAATACATGGTATTGGAATTTGTTTAAGATTTTTATCAATAGCACGTGTGTCCAGCCTCACATCCAGAAGCGAGGGGAAGGTCAAGGGGTCACAGATCAAACTCCCGAAAAACAAAAAAAGGAGGGGTGGGGGGAAGCTGCTATTGATCCCGTCTGCCGCCACAGCCGGTTCTCATTTAGCTGGAGAAGTTAAAGACATTAAAGGGCTGTGACGGAGAGGGGAATAAAAAGCCACAGCCAAATGGAAGGAAAGGTCACTGAGGACAAGCTATGGGCAAGCAGGAGCGCTCCCGGAGGAAGAGGATGCACCTTTAACCCTCTGCAGATCACCCTCTCACAACACCACACTCATTATTAGTTTAACACCAGCAGGTGAGCCCTTTGGCAGGGTTTCTGGAGGAGAAACAGACCTTCCCTGGGTTGCAGTGCCTTCCAGGTCTGAGCTGAGGGTTGAGGATTGCAATTCCAGCCTTGCTTTGGCTATAGTAGGATTGCAGCCTGGTTGGTTGGCAGACTTATGGCTTTTGTAAGGGAAGCTGAGCATGGAACCATCCCTTATCCCTACAGAGGGCAGGGGAAGGAGCAACATACATAGTTGTGCATCACTAAGGGATGGTATTAAAATCCCCTTGGCTGAGCAGTTGGGCTTTTGGAGAAGCAAAAACTGGAGAGAAGGAAGGAAAGGGTTGGAACTGGATGATCTTTCAGGTCCCTGCCAATCCAAGCCATTCTACGATTCTGAGTTCTTGTTCTTTATATTTTCTAGCAGAAATGTTTTGCCTAAAATATTTTATTTTGGACTTTTGAATTGGACTGCAAGGATGATGGGAGCAATCTCTATATGGAGCAATCTCCATCTATCAGATTCCATTTTTCTCTCTATGTGGATGGACTTCTTTCCAATTCCATCCCAATCCCCTCCATGACAACACCCACACATTCTTAGATCCCTCTTCTCCTCCCCTGTTCTCAGTGCAGGGGCCACCCAGCACTTACTTTGTCCATACTGCCCATACTGGTAGCCAGCCACTGGGTCCACGCTGTAGCTGGTGGTGCTGTAGGTGGGAGGACAGTAGGACTGCGAGGTCGGGAGGCTGTCCACAGACTTGATGGAGTCACTCCGCTGGCTGCAGCTGGCAGAGATTGAGTTGGTGGTGTCCAGACCACCGTGAAGAGGAGAGATGGAGAAGTCAGCTTGGGGCTGCGGAGGAACCCCACTGGGGTTGCTCAGGATGCTCATCACCTGGGGAAACATGGGAGGCAATGTGTCAGCAGGGGTAGGTGAGAAACAGTCTACCAGGATGGAGAATGAAAGCTGCTTCCACCTGGTAAGAACAGACCTCATTTTTGGCTCCCCTGTTTCTAAGGCTTTATTTCATAGGATCGTTGAATCATCAAGGTTGGAAAAGACTACAAAGATCACCATGTCCAACCATCACCCCATCACCCATGCCCACAATAGCATGTCCTTCATACACATCCAACCCACTGGTTTTATGTTTCTGTTGCCCTCTTTTTTAATGTTTTAATAAAAAAATATATCTGTATAAAAATAAGTTTTGTTACTTATATATCTTAACTGTATTGTATATGTTATATATACTACCCAGACCCATTCCTCTTCACCCAATGCAGCCCAGGCAAGCCAAAATGTTGGACACCCATAAAGCTTATTTGAAAGACCTTCCTAAGGGATAATGGAGAGGTTCCTTCCATGCACACTCAGCCTTCAGTTACACTTTGCTGCCCTGCCAACAATGCCACTGAACACCAGAGAAGGGAATAAACCAAGGAAAACACAAGGGATGCACAAGTCAAGACCCACGGTTTCCTAAAGGGACTCTGACATCAGCTATTGCCATTGAAAGTCTGCATGGGGGTGGGTTAATGGAGATCCCAAGACATTCTGGTTTTGATGCAGATTCTGCTTTAGGGACAAAAATGTCAAAGTTCTCTTCACCCTGAAATGTCCACGAGTTCAAAGATGACAGGTCACATTGCAGCACAGTGCTCAGTTTTAGAATGTAATTGAATTTGCACACCAGCTATCTTCCTGCTCTGAGACCTGAAACAGATGAATTTACGCTGTTTTTGTTGGTTTTGTTGGGGTTGGGGTTTTTTTTTCCCCACCAAAATGCCAGATTTGTTCCTGTGGGTGAGTGTGGGGCAAACCACTGCCTACAGGCCTCCATCCTGATATAATGCCTTAATGCAATTGCCTCCTGCAATCAAGCAAAGTGACCCCTGGGTGCCTGGTTAAGGGTGTGAGGAGTTTGTAGGACCGGCGGTACTGAATTTGTGCTGGGGGAGGTGAGGGGACAGCCCGTCACCTCGGGGGGCCATAGCAGCATTGGGATGGCTGAAAATCTCCAACTTTAGCATAACCTTATTGACATCAATTAAAGTGGCAAATTGGAAATATTTGGAGCCTGGCAAGTGGTAAAATGAGCCCTTTATCCCCCGCCAGCGGCCTGGTGAGCTATTGTGCGAAGCATCCATTCTCTGGAAGGACACAAGAGTTGTTGTATAGAGCTCCGGGTCCCCTTCCTCCTCATCTCTGTCCCCTCCTCCCTCACCTTCCTGCTGGACTGGGGCTTAGGGGATGCACTGTCCTTTGCTTTCTAAAGCTTCTCCTCCCTCCGGAAGGGCTCCGGAGCCCCGCAAAGCCGCTTTGCCTTGATGGGATCCCACCTCCTGACTCTGCCGGCATGAGATCCTTCCCAAATTTGTCTGGGGGGGGGGAATTTGGGAGCAGGGCTGGCTGGGCCCCTGTGGAGGGGGAGTTAAAAAGCCTGGAAAATCAGTCTAACACTGGGGCAGAGATGGAGGTGCGAGCTTTGGACAAGAAGCACTTGTGAGCAGAGCTCACTTACCCTGCCCTCCTTTGAGTTTTCCTGCCTGCACTGAGCTTAGTTTGCTGCTGGTCCACACCAGCTAAAAAGCAATGGAGCTGTTTTGTCCATCTGAGCCTAAATCCCCTCCAGCCCTCCAGGCACTTCAACTCAATGAAGCCTTGAGATGAAGTTTTTTAGCTGCAGCCACTTGCCCGTGGAATCCCCTGCCCCATGACAGCAGGGGGATGAAGAGAGGAAATTGCATTTAAATATGCAAGACAGAGTGGATTAATATGTGAGCAGAGCTGTGAGGGTGGGTGTAATGCAAACCTCTCTGCCTCAGTGCTTAGGCAATGGGGAAACAGTGGCAGTGCTGCCCCAGCGTTGGTTTTCCAGCTGCAAAGTTGTTTGTAACCTTCCACTAAAGCTGGGTCACGAACTTTGATCTGGTTCAGCCACAAATCCCCCTCCTCTGCCCCTCAGTCCCTGCAGATATCCCTCCAAGCATCAGGGCTGGAGGTGTCACAGCCTGCCCCAATAGGCATCTGGGATGCTCACATCTCCAGCAGCCACAGGACACTACTGCCTTTCATCTGTGAACCGAATCTGATGTTTAAAACAATAAACATCCTCCCTGCATACAGATATATGAAATTCTGTGCTATGTTTTGCAAGCTCTGGCACAGGCAGCACCAATCAGGGCTGTTTTGCTGCTCCCTTTCTGAGTTGCAGAGCTACAGATTTGCTGCATGCACTGCAAACCTCTGCAGGTGCAGGAAGAAATCATCTGCTAGAAAACAACGTGCAACTGGAACTACTCAGAGATGGGAGGGTTTGCTGGTGCTCTCCCTCCTGGCCATCTCCCCCTAAAAGAGTCAGCTGCTTTATATTACTCAGGAAAAATAAAAGGGTCTTAAAGCAAGTAGAAGTCATATTAACACTTCCGCTAAAGGCCCTCTTAAAAAGAAAGCGGGATGTAAAGCTGTGTTGGTAAATGAAACCCAGATTCACACTCTTCACACTCACAGGAGCTGGGAGATGGGAGAATGCACTCGCAGAAATGTTACTAAAGAGAGTAATTGGCTTTAATCAGGCAGAATCAGGGCTGATTTCTAAACCTGGCTCTGCTACTGACTCTGAAGGGTTCAGGTGAGTCACTTAAGCTGGGACTCAGCTAACCTGAGCCATGCCATGATGCTTCTGGTCTATACTAATCCTCCAGAATCCACCTACAGAGAGAGTGACACTTCTGAAGGACCATTCCTCCCATCCTGAGACCCCTTTCTGAAAAAAAAAGACAAAATTTCTCTCTGGAAATGCATAACAAGACATAAGGATGCCAATATTACACCAGAACATCCCCGCCGACCATGGGAACATCTGTCTTTTTGCCTTTTCTAGGCATGCTGTGAACAGTTTGGGACTGGGCCCCGCCAGGACCCTGTTTGCATCCAATCCACCCCAGGACATGAAGGTGTTGGGACTAACAAGAACGACGCAGAGTTTTGTGCTCCATCTCTGCTCTGCAGCATGGATAAACCTTGGCCAGCACTATCTGACTTCTTGTTTCAGCTGGATAAACTCATTTTCCAGGCAACTTTTGAACTCAGGAAGGTGCGGGTGCATCTGGAGAAATCTCTTCCTCAAGAATGCCACGTCCTTCTCCCCTTTTCTTTCTGACCTTGCTTTCTTATAATTTATTACTTCTTGGTGCATTATCATCACTAACTAAAAATCAATACCCACTTCACATCTGTAAGGTTTTATCTGGAGGGAAATCTGCTCCCTGTCCATCACGGTGACTGACAGCCTTCCCTTTCCCCTCCCTCTCGTTGACTGACTCTCTCCCCTTCCCCATCTCCTTCACCTCTGCTGCTGTCCCAAATCAGTCACAGGCATTGCATGGGCTTGTACTTTAGACTAAGTCAATAACAGCCCTGGTACTAGGAGCCTTCAGCCTCACTCCTACCCTTTCCGGAGGTCATTTGTCATAGGGGAAAAGTGGTAGGGGGCTTTGGTGTGTTGGGGAGCCCAAGGTTACCACACAAAGACCCTCCTGGATGAAAGAGCCAGCCTCCTGCTGCTGCCGCCCTCCCCACCCTCATCTCCCCCTGTTCCCCAACACCCCCCCCGGGACGTTTCATCACTCTCTCCCATACTTTAAAAGAAGGGGAGTTAAAAAAATGTAATTAATTCCCTCCATTTCTGAGCTGGCCCTCAGGGCCTCTGGCCGTGGAAACTGTAGCAGGGGAAATGTGCACCCTTTATGATAAACGAATGCGGCTTTGGGAAGGGAAGCGCAATTAGGGCCTTCAATCTGTGCAATCAGGCCTTCAGATTTTAGGGTTGGAGGCTGGGGGGTGGTTATGTGTGTTATGGGGGCGGGAGGGACTCAAGGGGCAAACAATGATAGGGACAAGATACTGCTCAGATGGAGAAGAGCAAACGCATGTCAGGGAAGGGACATTGGGGAAGTTTGATGACCAACCCTTGCCCTGTAGACCTGGTCAAGTCATGGGATAAACCAGAGCAGCCCATTGGTGACATCACCTTGAAACACCACCATATGCAGTGTGTAAATAGCCCAAGACAATTGGGAGGATGCAGAGATGCTTGGAAGAGATCACATCCCAATATCCCAAAATGATGGGGAAGTCTACAAACACCATTTCCCAGAGTGGCTCCCAGTGTTGCTTGTCTCTGTTTTTGGGCATCCGATCTGACAAAGCGTAAAGCATCCAAAATCAGAGGCTGCCTTAGAAATAATGCTGCATTTAGAAACTGCTGAGTCTGGCTAAGTTGTGAATAAAAGGAAGACGTAATCATCTGCAACTAGCTGGAGGGTGTTAACTCCAAAGGAGCTGCCAGCTGGTCCCAAAGGAGCGCAGAGTGAAGAGGGAAAAGCAGAGACTCATGGCAGTGAGGGGTATTTCTGAAGCTGTGGTGCTGTTTTCCTAGGAATGGGTATAAAACCTCAACTTTGGGAAAGGCTGGAAGCACAACTGGCTTGAATATTTAATACTAATCAGACAAAAGCACTACGAACTTCTGCTGCGAAGAATGTGTTTGTTTGTAGGCTCTGTGGTGTCAATATTTACACCAGTCAGTGGGAAATGAATATCTGAATATCTGATAGTCATGATGGGAAAGGCTATGGGTCTCTTGGCTTTCCTGCCTACAAGGAGCAGACAGCTGGTCTGCTGTGAGTTCCCCTATGAGGTCTCCACCATTGGGTTGGTCTCCACCATTCGCATCTTCTGCTTTGGGCAGGTGATGCTCTGTCTTCCAATGCTGTTCTGAGCTACTTGGTGGGGACCCAGCTTTAATATTCCCACCTTTCCCTGGCAGCCTTTTCAGCTAATCTTTACCTTCCCTCTTGCAGAAGGTAACCTTTCCTCACATCGATGCTGTTTGATCTCCGTGGATTCATTCTCACTTCATGGGAAGAGGGAGAGTTGATTATTCTATACATACATTAAACGGGAACAAAACGAAGAGGTGACTGTAGGACTGCTGAGAGTTGAAGAAAGAGTTGGGAGGAGATAAATAGCTCCCCAAAGATCTTCACTTGAAAGGAGGATAAATATATGCAAATATGCCCTTAGGTAGGCCTAAAATGACTTATGTAGCAATCACTAACACTGCACTCACAAAGCCAAGTAATTAATTTTGAATATTTTCTAAACCACTGGATCCAGCTGAGCTGTACCTCAAAATGCCAAACCAATCCAGTAAGCGTTCCCTCCACATGTGCTTTTGCATTCAAGCCAAGAAACTTCATACTATTTGCACCTAAGAGAAAAATCTGATCTGTTCAGTCTAATGGCAGTTCCTAGGAGATTTCAGAGCCCAGGGATTAAAGGTTGGCCATAGGATCATGAAGGTTGGAAAGACCACTAAGATCATCCATTCCAACCATTAACTCATCACCACCACAGCAATGTCTTTTAAATGGCACTTGAAAAGCGAAAGGCCGACCCAGTGAGATAAATGGGAGTTTAGCTCTTAATTTAAATGGAGCATTTGTTTTGCTGCAGGAATTAATTGTTATACTATTGATTTGAAAGAGCTCTGACTGGTGTTTCCTACAAAGCGAGTGAAGAGTAGTGCCAGTGTTTGCTAACCAACACTACCAGTGTATTTACTTTGAATGGAAGCAGACAAAAAGGCCATACCCCACAAAAAACCATTCACCACTAATGGCAAAGGACTGCTCCAGGGCAATGATGTTCCATTTTCATAACCTCTTCCACTCCAGAGGAAAGCGTATGGGGACAAGTGAAACTTGAGACTTGCCCAAGGCCACACCACATGAGTCAGAAGCAGAGCCAGAACAGAAGACGATGTTCCTGGATCCTTCCTGCTAAGCATGGGACAGAGCGTGCCGGATCCCTTCAAAGCGATCAGCAATGGTTGCCAGCGAACAGTAAAACCAGAAATACCATCAATGCCTTTTCAGTGACTTAAAACACCTGAAGGATGTTTCAGCGTAGTCTAAGACACAGCGGGTGAAATGGAGATGAGCATCATGTCCTAAGACGACCCTGTTCACTTGACTGATGAGGATGGAGAGGGCTTGGGGAGATGCTGGTGGTGAGATGGAGCCGGGGATGCAATGGTGAGCTGCAGCAAAGCAGGCCAATGCAGGCTGCACAAGGGGAGGATTAGGGGGAAAAAAAGGCGATGGGAAGTTATTACCTGATTGTTCAAGGCTATGGTGAGGTTCCACCTGGAGCACTGCATCTTGTTTTGGGCACCCTGCTTCTGTAGAGATGTACAAATTATGAAGAAGGTCTACAGAAAAGTTTCTAAGCTACAGAAAAGAATGGGAAGGTCTCTAACAGTAAGAGAAATTGCTTAAGGCTGGATGGTCTGGGTAAGAGGAATGAGCTCTTCTTTCAGTGGGAATACTGTAAGGAAACCAGAAGCACCACAGGGTTATACATCCAATAATGGGTATGAGGAAAATTGTAGCAGAAGTATAATTTGGAGGGAAGAGGGGAGGCATTTCTGAATGGGAATTACATCAAAAACTGCTTGATCCAGAGACACAAGCCACTGCTCTTGGTGCTTGGGAGCCAAACTCTATTGTCACCTACATGAAAGCAGATGCTAAAGCTTCTAACAGTCTGGATAACCAGAGGAAACAAACAGACCTACTGTGACGGTGCGAGCTGTTTGAGGTATAGGGGAATCCCAATATATTTCTATTTCTACAGAAATCAGCTTCATTAATGAACAAAATCAAGACTAACCCCTCCCACAACTGGGTGAGACTCAAGCCAGCCATGACTTACCATGTTGAAACTGCTGAAAGGGCTGATTTTTGTGCACTGCTGACCATCTCCCTCTGAAAAAGGCCTTTGTTCTTTACTAACCATTGACATCTTTATTCACCTGATGCTACCTATGCAGACCTTATCCTGATGCTGTTTTACTCCCAGCTACATGAAGGCCAAGTGAATGCACTGGGGACTGGATCCTCCATAGGGAAATTGCTTTGTTGGGATATGGAGCATCTCTGGGCATTAATTGCAGGAAGACAAATCTTGATCGTGCCATTTTAAAACTCACAAAGTCATTGAAGATGAGAGAGCAGAAAGGCACAGCCATAGAAAACAGGAATTCCTAAACATTTCCAAGCCTTGCGAGGGACTCAGGTTAGGTTTGGCTTTGGAAATGGGTTGGGCTGGTGATCCCTTGTGTTTTTTTACTCGGCACCTATTCATCCAGTTCTGGGTAGGCTGAGATATGATGATGGCAAGAATATACACCAAGAATATACACCAAACATCAAGGAACACCCAACAAACCTCCAGCCATTTCTCCCTGAACACCCTTCAGCATCCCCACATCAGCAGAGACTAACAAAGACAGCCCCAAATCCACAGAAAGGTCCCCTTTTCCCCCCTCCTCCCCTCCCACTTCTCTCCCTCCTTTTATATATTTATTTCCCCTTTGCTAAGCCAGTCTGTGCTCGCTCACTATCACAACCCCCCGCGGACACTGGTAATGGAGTGCGGGTGCTGCCTTACTGCTTCGAAACAAGATTTCCTGAGATCCTTTGAGCTCGCTCCATGCCTCCCCCTCGCCTGCTTTTCTCTCTCTTTTTGGAGAGTGGAGGGGAGCCTCTATAAATGTGAAAGGAGCTGCACTACAAAGAATCCCCCGAGTGGCATATCCCAGCCTCGGGCGAAGCTGCTTGGTGCACTGATAGTCCTGCGTATCTGTTCTAGGACTCCTCTTTCTCTTCCCCTCCCTCTTTCTCTGATCAATCGAGGGGCTGTAATCAGTTAAGGTCCAGCTTAACTGCAGTGTAAGATACACCAGTTAAGCAAAGCCAATGCCTCCAGGGTTCCCATCATAAATACGGAGAGGTCATGGGGAGATGAAATAACCCTGATAAGTTCGGCAAGTGCAGTGCTAGCCAGGCTCGCATAGAAAACTTAATAACTTGAGCTGGCAGAAGAATGGGAGAAAGGAACAATCAGAATTGTTTCCTACTCCCAGCTCCTCTTCTGCTTGTTTGTTTGCTCCCCCAGCTCTCCCTCAGTTTCTCTTTTCAGCTCACTCCAATGAATGAGCAACCCAGACCTTGATCCTGTCCAGGACTGCAGCGATGAATTCTCAATGACAGCTGAATCCAAGGAAATACCCTTCTGCAGCCCTACACATGTGCTCTCCCCTTAGGCTTCTCTTCGCTGCTAGGGAGCAGTGTGGTATTTCTAAAGGCAGGCAGCTCCTTGCTTTGGCCAAATATGAGGCTCAGAACCCTTGTAGGATTTGAGCTCTGGGCAATGGGGTTATGTCCATGCAGGCTTTGGGGTCCACTGGAAGCGGTATTGCAAATAAATAGGAGGAAAAAACGAGATGATAAAGCAAGCAACTTGCTAAGGACGGTGCCTTAATTACAGGATTACCCTTACTGCCAAGGCATTCTACCTCGACAACCTCTACCCTGCTTGTTTCCATAGTAAACCTTCTCCTTTCTCTCCATAAATGTCCATCTTCAGGGACAGACCAGGAAAAATGGAACCCTTTGCATTCATTATTTATAATCACCTTTACATTAAGTTGATCACCTACAGGCTGGATCCAAATAACTTATGGCTTTCTAACACCCTTTTTTGGGGGGTTTGGGGATGACTGGGGTGTCAAAGGGACTCCATTGTGCTTCTGTTCCTGAGCTCATTGCAGATAAATCCTCCCTAAATTCTACCTGGCCTTAATCCTGAACTAATAACTCAACGAACACAACGTGAGGTTCGGATGCAAACAGCACCACATGGGCTGCTGTCTAATTGGACATCAGCCCACCAGGCATTGCAGATAGAGGAAAAGAAAAAAAAAAAGCCATGTAGGATTTATTAGAAACGATGCAGATGCACAAAGAGCAGAACAAAATCTTTAACCAGAAGCGATAAGAAAACCCTAAAGGATTTGAGTTGAGATAAATATCCCTCTTGGAGTCCTCCAGCTCTCTCTCAAAGCTTTTTGGTCCAGCGTTTCCCCACAGTGTGAGAGGTGCTTACTTAAACAGGGGTTGGGATTACCCCTTCCCCCAGTGCTTTGGCATTTCTGCACTCAATGCCTGCACAAAACTCAATCAGTTTGTATGATTACCCAATGCAAAGAGTAAAGATACACCGTTGGACTGCTGGCCAAACTATGTCTACACCAATGGGAAGGGTCAATACCTCATTAATACTAAACCTCAACCAAAAGAGAACAGTCACACATTAACTGAAGGATCACATAAACCACGGCACAGCTCGCTGTACCAACCCAACGCACTTCATATCCCAACCCCACAACTCCTGATTGAGCTGGCTCTTATGAGAATACCTTGTTTGGAAGAACAAGAGAATGGCAAAATTGCTGAGCTGTGCCCCTTGCTGCACGGCCAAGTAGGGGAGATGGGGGGATCACACCTCGTAGTGCTCGAGCAGAGTTTTCAAGGCATCTCCTGCATGCAAAAGTTTAAAAGCACACAAGGCGCTGCTGATCCAGAGATAAATGGTGGAAAAGGGATTAGAGATACTTAGCGGAGGAGAGGGAAGACTCAGGAAGGGCTGATTATTTTAAAGATATGACTATTTAAAGATAATGATTGCATAAATTTAATTAATGCATTTTCATGCTGCAAATGGCCGTTTTGTAATTAATGTATCTGGCCTCGCTAAGCATGGGAGATCACATCTCCCAGCCTCCCCCCTTCCCTTCCCGATTCCCCCCTCCGCCTCGCGTTTAATGAAAGACAGAAAGCAGATGACAGAAACAATTTGTCAGCCAGTACGGGTGTCAGATGCCTAATTGGTTGCGCTGAGTTAGTGGGAAGTAAAGGGGGAGAGGGCCAAGGCTAGGGGGCTCTTCTCTCTTTATCCAAGGCTTCAGGGTGGGTGCCTGGATGGGAGGTGATGGAGGGTGAGGGGGTGAAAGTGTTTCTCGTTAATTGATGGAGATTAGGATGCAGATTGGCTGTGGCAGGCACTGGGCAGTGACAAGAAGGGGATGGGAGAGGCTGGTTAACAGCCGTGCAAACAAGCTGCCATATCTCACCGTGCATTAAGGCCAGCAGCGCCGACGGCACTGGTGGTTCAGGTTGGTGTGTGTGGGTTAGAGCCTTAGAAAAACTGCTTGCCCTGTGTCTTCCCATCCTTGTCACACTCTGGGATTGGCTTAAAAAGCACAAAACAGGAGTTGATGTACGTGTCAGCTGGTAACTGAGTTCTGTGGGTGTATTTGGGTCGTAGAGATACCACACTACCTACTGTTCTCTGGTCATTATGTGGAGGAAAAACATCCTTCTTCATGAAGAAAGACCTGGCAGCGTGAATCCCTATGAACTAAACACTGGCACAGGCTGCCCAGAGAGGTGCGTTATCCCTGCAGACATCCAAGGTCAGGCTGGAGGGGCTTTGAACGCCTGGTTGAGCTGCAGGTGACCTTATTCACTGCAAGGGTGTTGGGCCAGATGGCCATGAGGGTCCCTTCCAACTCAAACTATGATCCTATGATGAATTAGAGAGCCCAGGCTATGAGCCCCCTGAATCCCATTGAGAGCCAAGCATCCTGACCCTGTCCCATCAGGACACAGAATTGGCTGGCCAGAGTCACATCCGAGAGGGAAGATCCCCAAGCCGAAGGAACCTCAAAAACATCAGTGCCATCAGATGCTGTTGGGTGTCCCTATAGGTCTGGAAGGTATAAGACAGCCTTATACAGGTGGGAACAGCTTCCTATTCCCACACATAAAGGTGATAAGTAGAGAAACATGGGGAGAAAGAGCTAAGAATAGAAAATGTTGAGTTCCCATGCTGGGCTCTGATCACATTCCAACATGCCGCCCGCAGAGATGAACACACTGCTGGGCTCCTGCATTGTGCTACACATCCCATCGTCAGGGGTCTGCAGAGGGCTGAGAAGTGGTGAAAAATGTTATAGGACTAAAAAGATACGCAATCTTTTCTCTCAGATGAAAGACTGACTTTCAAACAGCATAAATGGAAATGGAAAGGGGGTGGGAGATGCAAGAGCAAATGCAAAGTTTTTTATTTCAAGAAGATGAAAATAAGGTAAAACCTTGCAATTTGTAGCAAAACCACGTTTAAAATAAAATATCCCCTTACAGTTTTGTGCCCTTGCTTATAAAAGCAAAAGAAATTCTCCAGAGTGCGCTGAATGAAACAGAACCATTCTGCTCTTCCCAAGATGTCCCCAGTTGCCTCCTTGTCCCTGCTGGCCTCAATTGTCCATTCAGCTGTAGGGTGAGCATCATGCAGACATGGGATTTGGTGATGTGTAACTGAAGCCACTTTTATTGGTGAATATTTGTGTTGCAGAGATCTGGAAGTCCTACGGTCAAGGAATGGGCACCACTGTACAGTAGAAATAAAATCCTAGTGCCCCAAAATGGCATATCTATGGCTATCTCCCACCAAGCTTGGCTCTCTTTCTACTCTCACTCCAAGAGAGCAAATTCAGGGGGGAAAAAAATAGGGTTAAGTCTTCATATTCCTGATTCTATTCCAATATAAAGTCAAAAGAGAGTAGGAGCCAACCCTGCTCCAGCACCCAAAAGCTAAATGGCCTAAGATGCAACAGGGAAAATGGAGGAATGGGGATTATTAATGCCTTCTGGAAATTTGCCTTGCACAGGCACTGCAGAAATACTCAGCATTTACTTCTTCCTTATTCATAATACACACTCTCTTCCCTACACTAGAGTACACCCATCATTTTCCTTCTGGTTTATAGGACAAGAGGGGCAATCAGTGGGCGGTGGAGCTCTGCTAGGGAGGAATATGCTCCATCGTGTATTAAACAAATGCTAAATGATTACAAGCACCATATTGGATGAGAAAAAAAAAAGCAGGCTGTGGTGAGTTGTGCTTGTCACATCACCACTCCTCCTTGGCAAATAAGTCCTAATGCACAATTGGTATTTATTAGATGACATACAACAACTGTCTCATTAAATCAGGGCTCGAGTATAGGCCGGAAGTCTTAATTTAAAGTGTCACCAGCTATTGAATTCAGATGGTTTAGGCAGGAGGAGAAGGGAAGGGAAGGGAAGGGAAGGGAAGGGAAGGGAAGGGAAGGGAAGGGAAGGGAAGGGAAGGGAAGGGAAGGGAAGGGAAGGGAAGGGAAGGGAAGGGAAGGGAAGGGAAGGGAAGGGAAGGGAAGGGAAGGGAAGGGAAGGGAAGGGAAGGGAAGGGAAGGGAAGGGAAGGGAAGGGAAGGGAAGGGAAGGGAAGGGAAGGGAAGGGAAGGGAAGGGAAAGAAATGGGGCTTAGAGAAGTGGGAAGTGGTAACTGGTCCTAACCCACCTTCTGAAATGGGTTGTGATTTCCATGGCGATAACAGCTCTGGTTCAAAAAATATTTGTTCTGCATTTGCTTTCTCCCCCTGCTCCCCTCTACGTACACTCCTTCAAAACTCTCCCCCCTAATAAACGGTTGAGCACCTTTCTCTGTGTTCTAAATGCAGCGTCGAAAGCAAAGGTTAATGCTGGAGATTGCATTCCAATTGAAAACGCGGCAACCGGTAAATTTGGTTTGTTTAGAGTGGAAATGCTTGAACTGCTGTGGATGGGTGGCGGGTGTGAGAGCACTGGGGGGGGGGGAGATGCGGGTGGGAGATGTGCCCCAGCTCCTCGCTGGGCAAAATTAAATTTCAAAGTTTAATGAGTTGCGAAGGGCTCTGGATTAAAAAGCCTGGACCCTGAGCTGCCAAAACTGAAGCAGAGTGATGAAGGGAGAGAGAGAAAAGAGAGAGAGAGAGAAGGGAGAAAAAAAAATCCCACCAAACCCGAAACGTCAGGGAACAGAGCAAGTGAAAAATGTCAGGGCAAATTGCTCTTGACAGTGTTAATATCTGCACCTCATAGCAATAATTACATGTAAATAAATAGTGAAATAGCTCTCAGCTGGAGTCTGGACTCCGAGTGCAGATGCCACTAACAGCCAGCTGGGGACCTTTCGCTCTTCTACTGTCATTTTCCCCCCTTTCTTTCCTCCCTCCCTCCCCTCATTTAATCTCTGCCAGAGCTGCAAGCGCAATACTGAAACCCTGCAGCCACTTTCTTTGGGGGATCGCTGCCTCCTCGCATCGCCCTCCCCACCAGTGGGGGGGTTTAAGCCCCTTGCAAAGGGAGAACAAACTTCAGTGGATTCACGTTTGGTCATCTTGTGAGTAAAGCTGAGAGGTGAGAATATCTTGGCTGGCTGTCCTCCCACCACTGTGGGGTCCTAAAATGTCAAGAGGGATGCAGCTATCTGTTTCAAACAGTAGGATTATGTTCTTCTTATCACCAAGGTTGTCTCTATTTCAAAAGGACATGGGAGAACATAAGGCTCAGCATCAGGGTGCTAAAAGATGCTTCATTTCCAAAGAGCCTGAGCTGATGCTTCTAGCCCTTATATAAATAAAGACCCAAAGCATTCTGCACTTCTACCCCACTCCCTCCTAGGGCACGGCTCAGCATAGTGCATCATCTGAGACTGCTGAGACATGACCAAGGGAAAAAAGGCATTGCATCATCAGCATTAAAGCCCACAGAGGAGTGCCAGGCAGACAAACTGCCCTTTGGGTTGTCTGTCCCAGGTTGCTTTGATGATACAGCCAAAGGGATGTGAGTGTATGAGCGGGGGAGACTCCATAAAATAAACATGCAATTGCACAGAGAATCATAGAGTTATTAAGGTTGGAAAAGACCTCTAAGGCCATCCAGACCAACTGTCCACCTACTGCCCATGTCCAAAATCCATAGATACACGATTACTACAAGTTGAAGTACTTCTACAGAGAAAGCCTTTGGGGTGAGAGCAAAGGGCACAGACTACACCCTAAGTCAGGGGCAATGGGGTTCCTACCTTACACATCTAAATTTAAGCAGAACAAAACCCTCGTGCCACCGTTCTTAGTCTCGGAGATAACAACCATCCCCATGGTACAGGGAGAAGAAACGCTTCCCAGGATGATGAGATGCTCAGATATTATGATGAAAGCCTTAGATAAAGCTAAGCTCATTATTTTAGCCCTTTTCTCTTCCACTTGGTCCATTTATCTCTTTGCGCCCTCAGTTTAGCTCCCAGTCCTACAAATCAGGATTAATTATAAGCCATAAAGCTCTTCTAACCAACAAGCAAGCCCATGCTGCTTACCCCTCGTTGCTGGAGGAACAGAAATAACTTGTGGCTGGAGACAAACAAACCTGTAAGGTTGCTCACAAGGGCAGGAATGGTTTAACCCAACCAAAGATGTAGACAGAAAACCCAGGGATTGCTGCTCCCTGTGCCTGGTGGTATGAGAGATGCCCCACATGCAAACCCATTGACATCTCTCCCATCACTCCAAAGCTGAGATGCAAGACCAAAGGAAATCAACACAAATAACCTGCCACTGATAGGATGGAGACGTTCCTACTGAACCACTGCCTTGTATAAGGGAGAAAAGCTTTGAGGCCATTCCTTTCGGCTAATGAAATTCACAACAACACCCCACACTGCACTGAGCAACAAACACAGCTCCATTATTTGGAAAACAAATATGTTCTTTAGAGCTTCCTGGTTGTCAAACACCTTTTTGTTTAGCTCAACAACTAATCCACTTATCGGAGGATAAAGCTGCCAGTGAATCAACAGTATGATAAAAGCATGCACAAAATTAGCAAAAATTTGCCTATGGCTCCTGCACATTTAACAAACACCAGCTAAGAGAAAAATGATTCCTATTTTTTTTTTAATAACTGAGATCCCCAGGAGAGATTCTGTCAGATAGCAGCTTTTATTTTGCTTGCAGTTTTTTTCCCCCTCTCTCTCTCTCTTCGTATATAACCCAAGTACTGAGGCTGGGAGATGCGGGGAGCTGATATCAGATCCACGGTGAAATTGGCAGTATTTGAATAAGCAAGTGATGCAGCAAGGAAAAAAAAAAGTAATAAGGTTTTATATATATATATATAATAGAATCATAGAATTGCTCAGGTTGAAAAAGACCTTCAAGATCACCAAGTCCAACCTCAATCTAACCATAGTACTCCCTTAACTCTAACAACCCACCAGTAAGTCATGTCCTTGAGCAAAATATATATTATATACTATATATAAATATATAAAATAAAAATGTACTGCTCAGGCACTGGCTGCTTCCCCCAAAACCTCATATTTGCTGGATGTTTTCTTCCTCCTCAACACTCAGAGGATGCTGAATTTGTCCTTCCCTGCTCCTCCCATGCACTGCACACTTGAATGTGTGCAGTGACATTCTTGTGAGAATTCTAGTATTTCTGGACATTTATAAACCAATGTATATGAAAGGAAATGAGAGAAAGAGGGTATGAGAACTCCTTAAGGCTGGGCAATGAAATGGCAGGTTCCAGTGCAACCAATGCACCTCTCCATAGTTCATATCATCATCAAAGAGTGATTCAGCTTTTCCAAGGTCTGACTAATCTTCTGATGATTCCCATCTCTCTATCATACTGAGAATATAAAATGACTTTGCCTCCAATGGAAGTGTAGTAGATAAGAAGAATGAACTTGGGCAGTATTCTCCAGTTGCTACCTTTAAATGATGACGGCCTGAACAGGAGAATCATAGAATGGTTTGAGTTGAAAGGGACCCTTAAAGGCCATCTATTCCAACCCCCTGTAGTGAGCAGGGACACCCACAACTCCATCAGAGCCCCATCTAGCCTGACCTTCAGTGTCTCCAATTATGGGGCTTTCTATGACCTCTCTGGGCAACCCATGCCAATGCCTCACCACACTTACTATTAAAACTTCTTCCTTATCCAGTCTAAACCTCCTCTCTTTTAGTTAACCATTTCCCCTTTTCCTATCACAACAGACCCTACTAAGGAGTCTGTCCTCTTCCTTGGTGAGCTGGACTAGATGACCTTTAAGGATCCCTCCCAACACAAAAGATTCTATGATTCATTCAAATATTCTCCTCTTTCCCCCCTACCAACTTTACCTAGACTTGAACAGGACCACGGCACATGACCATGGGATCATTTAGGGGAGCTGAGAATTAATCAAGAGGCACCCACCTGTCAGGCTGGTATCTGGAACTAAATGGAAACACTTGCTAGTACTTGACCTCTCGCCCTCCAGACAAGCCTGCGGCTCTTGAGAGGTTTGAGAAACCCTCTTGCAGCTCTGAGACCCCAGGTGAAATAAAGCAAGGGGAGAGAGGCAGGAGCTGGGTAATGAGCCATGGGGGAAGCAGAAAGAGCTGGTGGAGGGAGCAGTAACCTTCTGGCACTGGTGGGAGAATTCAAACGAAGAGCTGGTGCAAAGACTTGGATGCAAGGAGGGAATAAACAGATTATGCCATGGTTTGGCCAACAAGGCAAGAGGAAGATCCTCCTGAGGCTCCATGCCATGCAGGATGGGTAGCAAGAGCTGCTGGAAATATTTGGGGTGAAATATCTCTATGCCTTTCTATGTGTCCCCTGGATGGGTTTTGGTTTGGATTAGATATAACTTATACATTGGCACAGACAGTTCAGCACACTTTGGTGCTCCATCTGCCTTTCCTGTGCTTAGTGGAGGCCAAAATGCCATGCCAATGAAACCCAAGGCAAAGCTCCACCTTCTCAACAGTAGAAGAGAGCCCTGCATACCTGCCAAAGGATCTTCAAATAACATATAGTAAATTTTTTAAGAGAATATTGCTCTTTAACATGCATGGCCAGATTATAAACTGATGCAGAATGGCTCAGTCACTCCAACCTTGGAGCCAGATGATGTGAACACAACTATGTTAATTCTGGTTTGATCTTCAGCTTTAGGACTTTGGGCTTCAGCCTTAGAACTTCTGGGTTATCTCCATGAGAAGGGAAAGGGCAGATACTCCAGCTTTCACCAGCTGCCCCAATACTGAAGAGAGAAAGAGCACACAACAAGATCTGAGCCAACGTATGAAGCATTGGGACGTCTTTCTTATGAAATGGGACATTTTACACAGTGGGACATCTTACATACTGCGACAGAATCCAGGAAGATTTCATCTGGATCTACACAGCGTGGAAAGAGTTTATACTTAGAAGCCAGCTGGAGGCAACGCAGACCCCAAAACATCTATGTGAGAGACGGCACTCTACAGATGGGCATAGCTGCAGGGCCAGGGCAAGGCATGGAACTGCAAAGAGCAGCATGTACAGTCCAGGGCCCCATTAGAGCCATCAGACAGAACTGCTGAATCCTACATTGGCTTTTAGGGTCTGGGAGACCCCATGTGGCTCCTAATTCGGGGCTGGATTTGTGCTCAGCTGCACACTCTAATCGCTAATTAAAGGTTTGCCATCATCCTCCAGCAGCTGTCAGTGTCCTACAGGTCGATCCCCAAGCAACACTCTGCAGAGCCAGAGCTGTCGATTGGAAAGTTCATTGTATGGGCAGTATCCAGCCCCCTCCCTGTCCTCAATACACTCGGGTATTTATTTCCTATTTATTCCCTTCATTTCCAATGCTCTGAGTTACCTCTTCCCCCTTCTTGCATTCCATATTTCTTGCTTTCTCCTCTTATTCCTTCCTTATTTTATTTCTTTTCTTCTATTTCTTTTTTTCTTTCTTTCATTCATTCTTTTTTTCTTCCTTCTTTTTTTCTTTTTGAATGAAAAAAAATATGTTATTTTGTGCCTCCTGAGCCTTGCTGGCTGGGCTCGGCTTCTGTATCAGCTGGAGGAGCTTATGAGCCTCGTCTCCTCGGATTTAGACTGAAATTTTGATTTTCTGCCGTGCTCAGATAATGTGGAAATCCTGTTCCCCGATATTTACTGTTTATCAGCGCAGCACAGTGCAGTTCTGGGGGGGAAGGGAAACTCCCCCTCCATGTCCCCCCTCGTCCATTCCACCCCCTCAATCCTGCATGCTAATGGGGTCTCACTTTGGAGCAAACCTACAACAAAAGCCTAATTAGAGTGAGTGTCGGGGAAGAGGGATGAGCCCCATCATTGTATCCCACTGGAGCACAGAGTTGGTCCCTCATCCTATTGGTGACCACCAAACCCCCTCACTGGAGGTGCTGTCACCTCAGGAAGACCTTAATCTGTATGACGTTGAGGATGGGAAAGTGAACAGCTGTTTCTCCAAGCTCCACATCTGGATCCAGCATTCCCTCAGCATCCGCCTCTCTCCAAGGAGCTCCACGTCCCTTTTGCATCCATCCCATGCACATCCCTTCCATGGAGATTAGTGTCACCGAGCCCTTGCAAACGCATTCCTATGAGGAACCTGGAGGGAAAGCAGGGGCACTTCCCTGCCCGACATGAACCAGGCAAGAAAAATAAAGCAGTAATAAGAAAATCTGGGGCTCAGCAGCAGGGGAACATCTCTAAGTGGCCAGCGGGGCATAATGCCTCGCTATTAATGAGGCCTGCCACCGATCCCTAAAAGGATTGCTTATTGTCAGATAGTGTACAGGGCTTTCTATCTGCCCCCCAGCCCCTCGTGGGGAAGGCAGGCATTTCCCTCTGGTTGGGATTGAGCTGAATGATGTCCTGGTCACCTACAAACGTGCTGGGCTTTCTCTGAAACCATAATTAGCAGCAGCAGCGGGGTAAGGCAGCAGGGTAACACGGCATGGAGGAGGAAATGGGAAGAAAAAAAAAAAAAAAGAGGGTTTAAAAAATAAAGAAAAGAAATATAAGGGGAAAGGAATGGAAACGGAGACGGGAAATGTGATAAAGCTCAGCCAGGCGCTCCCTGCTCGCGCTGCTCTCCGCTCAGCTCTTCTGGTTTAAAGTGACTTCTTATGGAAGCAGAGAGGCGGTATTAGAAAAAAAAAAAAAAAAGGAGAGAGAGAGAGAGAGGGAAAAAAAAACCAAGACACAGAGAGCTTCCTTATCTCATGGAGACAGTTGTCAGGAATCACTTTGACTGAGTCGTTTTGTCTCCATGCTTTTTTTCGCTGTCAAGCAGGCCTCAGGACATGGATCAAAGGAGAGGCGCCGAGCGCTCGCTGCAACTTCTGATCCCTTCTCGGTACAGACGCGCGAGTGGCAGACAGCTCTCCTCCACATCAAATGGCAGGAGAGGAGCGGGAGGAAGAAGGGAGAGGGGGAAGAGAAGCTGGGAGAGAGGCAGAGAGGAGGCAGCGAGGGGCTCTGTGCCATTCCGGAGCTCAAGGACGGATAGACAGACGGACAGCAGCCTTTGCTTTCTCCATTCCCCATTGGGAGCGTTCCCCTCCCAGCATCCTTCCCAAAAAGTTTTCCTATTCTTCCAACAAGCAGCTCCCCACAGTTCTCCCGCATTGCTCACGATCCCCTTTCAGGTACTTATTCTCTGAAATAAGATCCCCCTCATCTCCAAACTGGATAGGCTTAAGGGCTGACTCCAGCTTACCGCGGCGAGCTAAGACCCTCCACACCTTTGATCAATTCCCCACTCGCCCACCCCAGACCCTGCTAGGATTTCTGATCTCCAGCCCCCGCTGTAAGTGGATCTGTCTGGGGGAGGCAGGCAGCAGCACCCAAGCATCTCCCCTTCGCCTTTGCAAGGAGGAGACCCCTTGGTGGCATGCACCCTAGAACCCAGTAGTACCCCATAGGGTAACTCCCAGCCTCTGTGCCTCCCACACACTATAGAAGCACAACCCTATAGCCCCATCCTGCTCAACCACAGCAATACACTGCTCCCTCTCCACGCACAGTGCATCAGGAACCAGTAAGCTGACACAATGCCCAAATTCTCTTCTCACACTAAAGACTGATGCAGCATCCCTTTAGTGCATATCTCCTCCATGAGCTCCTCCTGATACTTCAGGGTGCAATGTGCATGGCTCATCTCAGCAGCCCCAGAGGACACTCTGGGGATGGGGATGCATCCCTAGGGACCCCTCAGCCCTCCCAGTCTCTGGATGTCCCATTTGCAACCTGCATCCATGTGCTGTCAGCAGTCCCAGCAGCTTATTGCCTTTGGGATAGGAGCAAGTATGGGTTTCCCTTTCAAAGCACACCCATTACGGTTAGGAAAGCTGGAGGTCATGGACCCACAACCTGTTCCACCTCCTCATAGCTCTACAGTTCTCCCACACCCCCTGAATTCAATATACTTTCCACAATCCCTGTTCATGGAAAAAAAGAGGGTGCATGTTGGGCTTCGTGCCTGACCCACTGCTGTAGGTTTTTCCTATCACAGATGGCTTTTCACAGCCAGGGCACAGCTGGAGCACAGCTGTTCCCCCATCAGCAGGTTTTAACAGGCACACACGATGCACGGGCACACACACTGGTGTGCACACACGGATATCAATGCCCTCGTGCAGGCAGGCGTGCAAGGCTGTGAGTCCTGCCTCTGAGTCCTAATTATTCCTTTTGTTGCATCCCTCCCTTTTAAGCCTCCCCTCTGTTTTGCATCCTGTATCCCACTGCTGCCTTTCCCTGCTGTTTCCCATTGGTTCCGTTGGCAGCAGCCAAGCTCTTGCCTCTGAATGCCAGAGGTCACTCTGACCTGCTCGTTACCAGGCTGGATGCTGTATTAACTGCTCATCTCTCCTTTTCTTTATCTGCCCTGCCTGCCTTGTCTTGAGTTCCCTTATTTATTAAAAGTGGGGAAAATCCTGCATTTTTATTCTCCCGGTCTGTTTCACCTTCACACCTCCCTGTGTTTATTCCTCCTCTCATTTGTCTCATGGCTTTTTTTCCTTTATATTTCTTCTCCTATTTTCTCTTTATCCCCCTTTCTCCCCATTTTGTCTATCTCTGACACATCATTCAGTCCAATCCTGGTCTTACTGAGGCTCCTCTTAAAATCCCAAGTCTCAGGAAGCAGCAGTTTGCTCCAAAAGCAGCCTTTCTCATCCAGTAATATCTCAGCAATCCACACAGAGCACAACCAACCTCACCTCACACCCTGAGCAGGGGCTAAGAGTACACTTTCTTTGCAAGCATAGGAGAAAATTGAGGGACCGTGGTTAGTTCAGCCCCAGTTATGAGCCTAATAGGTGTAAAGAGTGAGGGAAGACGGTTTTACTGCACAGGGAAGATGGACAGAAAGAATTTTGGACCCTGTTTCTGTGCTTGCAGGAGTAACATCAATAAGAATCAGGCAAAAAAAATGTATATATATATATATATGTATACACGTCTCTATTTTCACATGAGAAAATTGTTCCATTCTCCCCTTTTGCCGCTGTTTGGAGCAGAGGCATCTAATTGACAAGAGCAGATGGGCTCTGTTTGGTTAAACAGGGGAGGGGAAAAAATTAAATAAATAATGAAACTTTAGTGGAGAAAGCACCAGCTTCCCTGGGACACATGCATTAAGTGTTGTGAGAGATGGAGCTGCATTTGGCACCGTGTAAGGGAAAGCACCAACGCGGTCTCAACAGGCTCTCCCTGGTGGAAAAAGATGTGGGTTTGAGCATGTGTTCCTCCTAAAATCCCGTTTATAGTCTGCTGTAAGGAGGAAAATCACTCTGTGAGGAAGAAATAGGGTGTAAGGAGAGGTTGGGGTGCAAAAGAGGGATGGCGGTCACCTTTGGAATGGGGAGAAGTTCATTGTAGAGATTCAGAGCACTCTAGAGAGATGGGGAATGTGGAAGAGGTATTGTATGGGGAGCAGAGCTAAACGTGGGGGGAAAATGGAATGGAAAAGGAGGGGTAGGAAAGAGGGAAAGAGACTGGGAAAGGAATGGAATGGAAACACGGAATGGAGAAAGGGAATGGGAAAGGAAGGTGGAGGAAACCAGGAGGAAAGGAAAAAGCCCTCGTGTGGGGTGGCACCCAAGAGCGACAGAGGTTAAAGAATACGAGAAGAACATGTTCCTACACCAAGATAAGCTGGGGAAATGAATCCTTATCCTTCCAAAACCAACCCTTTAAAATTCGAGCGAGAGAAGGGTCTGCTTTCAGGGAAACGGGGAATCCTTAATGCTTCCTCCCTCAGCAACTGTAATGCCAGGATGTTCCCAATCTGCTTTGAGGGATGGAAAGATTAAGAATAATAAAAAAATTGCAATAAAATATGTGTGAACGAGGGGGTAATTGTGGACAAATGCAGCATTCAAATTCATTTTTCAGCTCTTTTACACACCATTTCAATCTTATTTTCTGCTTGTTAATGAGATCTTGTTGGTTGGGGTGGGCACGGCTGCCCAGTATCGCTTGGGTAATTGCACATAATTTTCTCTCTACTAGTGATTTGCATCAGATTTTTTTTTTCCTAATTCTTTGCTATTTAAACCCCCTCCTCCCTTTCCCCCCTTCTCTCCCCCCCCTCTTTGTCCCCCCCAGATCTCACCCTCTCCTCCCCCTCTTTCTTCCCCTCCCCTTCTCCTGGCCCAGCAAGACTCATTTTGAATGCTTATTATAAGGCACAGTGTCTCCAACTAAAAAAAAAAAAAAAAAAAAAAAAGAAAAATGGGAAGAAGAAGGAAAAAAAAGAAATAGAAGAACCAGACAGAAAGGATCCATATCACTGCAGGAAGGAGCCAGACACCGCGATGCCTGCTCTGCTCTCGCCAGCTAACATCGTGTCCTTCCCTATTGCCAGGTTCCCCCTCACCCCCCTCCAAAAAAATAAGGCTGCAGCTGGCTCTTCTCACATTCAGATCATCTCTAATCCCACCCCAGCGGGGCTGAGGAAAACATTACCCTGGGCAGTGGGAAGAGCTGGGATGGTGTCGAGAAATACAACGCTTGGGTAGACTAAGGAGAGCTCTGAGTTTAGAGTGAAAACGTGTGGTCAGAACCTGACTTTGTGGCTTCGAGGCTCCCTCCAGGAGTGGTGATAAACCTGAAGTTGTAAAACCTGATTGCAAAATTTGGTTGGAAATCTTTGGTTTCCAGCCATAGACACACTGACTGTGTTGGCTCTACAGCTGTTACACTGGGAATGAACCTGCTCATGGAGCAAAAAAAAAGCCACTGAAAGCCCTCCGAAAATTAAAGCAACAAATATGAGATGATGAACAAGTTTCTCTTGGCTCTTAGTATTTCTGGAGCTGTCTTAATCGCTGGGTGATCCTGTGGGTTTGCTGAAAGATTCAAAGCTCTCAGAAATAACATGTGATGGAAGCACAGGGAGCTCCTGGCTCTTAACTCTGCCTTAATACATTCTCCAGATAGACAGCAGCCATTTGCAATAAACCAACCATCTTTTGCCTTTGGGCAATACCTCACAAGACCCCAACATGCCACAGTGGAGGATGAGATACGTCTGAAATACAGGCCTGGAGCCATAGCCTTCTGGAAGCAGAGATTTGAGGAGGTAAAGCAGTAAACAGAAAAATCCTGAAGACATGAAGACATTCTAAGAGGCAGAAAAGATGTGCTAGAAGGAAAGCAGCTCAGAATACAACACAATACACTAATTCTTTGCTATTTGAAGGGTACCCAGGGAATCTCCCATCATCACAAAGGCTCATTCAGACACAGTCTTTAATTTTCTCTCTACATTGACTTGTAAGGTAGTCATCAACTCAATTTCCTCCCACTTCCCACACTTCACAGAATCGCAGAACGTTGGAAAAGACCACTAAGATCATGTAGTCCAACCACACCCCTCAAAAACCATCCTGAAAGACCATCAGAGAAATGTTTACCTGGACTTAACCAGGTTCATGCAGTGTCTACCATTACAATGATTGTGATGAACCTTGTGATGAACCTAACATCAGCCACAGAGAGAGATGATTCTCAGATAGCAAAGGTCAGAACTTCAGCACAGATGGATGCAAAATGTGAAGCAGGACATGGCTAAAGATGCCCTGGTATCTGGCATTGTAATAATATCGGTTGATAGGTGTTCCCAGACAAATGGGAAATCATTTATCTGTGGGATGAAAGTGAGTTGAAAGTGTTTAAAAGGTATTTACGAAATACCTTGAGGAGATGGGGACTTCACTGTGATGTTCTCCACTGTCCAGAGCAGCTTTCTGACAATCCATGACTGCTGACACCCAAGGTCATGTAATCCAACCATCAACTCATCGCTACCATGATGAGTTAAACCATGTCCCTCAACTATCACCATAGGATAAGGGAGCTGGAGACCAAACTACTGAGGTCTGGAATAGAGGCACAATGGCCTCTAAACTGGGTCAACTGGATGTCCTGGCTGGGAAGCTCCATACAGAACCAGGAGCAGAGCAGGAACAAGGCAAAAAGGCTGGAAAACAAGCAAGAAATGTGGCCATTTCCCATGTGAAGTCTGGGTAAAACTCAGCAACGTCTGTCCTTTGTGTCAAGAGGGGAGGACTGAGCGTGGGGGGACCAAGCCTGCTGAGGCCAAATGTAATCCCCTTTTCTCTGTTGTGGGAATGGAAATGCCATGCTTCTCCTCTTGAATTTCAGCTGCCAGCACCGAGCCTGTCTGGTGGATTCTGGCTGGGACACCCAATCCCAGGGTAACTGGATAGCGTGCTGAGCAAATGCTGGGAGCTCTGAGCTGGCATCCCCCACCGCCTTGTCTAAACTGCAAAGAAATCTCCCTCCTGCTGCTGCTGAGGGATGAAACCAGAGAACTGTCTGTTTGCAGCCCAGACAAACTGCCATCATTTTAAGTTTTCTGCTTGGTTGTTTTTTTTACCTCGTGAATTCCCTCCTTTCCTGCAGTTGGCATTTAGCCCCGGAGATATCACAGAGAGCAGCACAGGAGGATGGGAGCATTGAGGTTTGACCTGTAATTCAGGTGAATGGATGAAATGTGCACATATAAGTTGCAGAGCATCCTCTATCCCCTATTTGCACACCTCACCACGTAAAAGAGGACATTTCTAACAGCTCTTTTTGAGGAGGGTAAGAGCATTTCTCACATCCCTCCACTAGGAACAGCAAAGAGCTTAGGAAAGCAGTGAGTTGGCAAGATAAGTAAATAGAAAGCAGTCATAAAATAACCTGGGTTAGTCCTTACCAGGCACAAAGGAAATAGAAGAATTTAAATGCTGATATCTTGGCCCTCACATGATTAGAAGCATTAGGAAAATGGGAATCTCCCCTTCTTGGGGGTGCAAAGCTCTCTTTTCTTCAGGACTGCAAGATAATGTATCCTCTCTTTCCCATACAAAGGGCTTATTGGCTCAGGCCTCTATCTTCCCCTACCCTGAGCCTGGGGGCAGGGTAATTTGGGATAGGGATAAGCACAGAAAAAGCATTGGTATGGTCATTTCCATGAGCCTCTGATTGAGAGAGGAGGACTAGTAAGTAGATGCTGAAGGTACAGAAATGGAAATTGCATGTTGGACTTGCATACGTCTGGTGCTTGTGCAGATTATCACGTGGATCTCACCCCCCAACTTATTCCTTGGTGCTAAATTGCACTTGTGATAATAGGAATTAATCATGTGCCCTCAACTAGCTAACCTGCCTTAGAATCCCATATTGTATGCTCATCTCCCAAGCCTAGTGCTATTAGAAACCCATTGTCAGAAAGATGTCTCCTTATTTGCCCCACAAAATTACACTGTTTGTGGCAATATTCAGCCCCATACCAGTCACACTTCTACATTTTCTATCTTACGACCATCCAAAGATAGAAGTGGGATTTTTATACTGTTTCAGAGGAGCTGCAAGATTTCCCTCTTTCCATTGACACTCTATGTTTGTTTTCACACTCGAGAGTTCACAAGTTATTGGACCTTAAAATCTATCTACCTCTGCGATGTCCCTGTTTACTGGACCCCTCTCTAAAACAGTTGTAGCCTTTTCATTTCAGATGCCTACCTAATTTATCCCAGTAGTATCAGATTATTTTGTGCTTCCTGTCCTAAATGGTGATACTGGCCAAACTGAAACGATGACTGCAGGGCACTTCATGAGCCTCCATATCTCACAACTGATTGAGAGCAAAAGTGAAAGACATTTGGCACCCACCCCAGGACAGGACAGCAGGCACTGCATAAGTACAAGTCATTGCTGTTGATGCTCAGCATACGGTATGTGCTTTACTGCACTTAAAAGGAAACATGGATCTGGAAAACAGATTGTGTTGAGCTCTGCCTAACAAGGTGACAAAAAATTAGGATTTTTATCTCATAATGGTGATAGAGATGGATTAAGTAGGGGGTGCATTCTCAGCTGGTGCAAATCCTGGCATCTCCATTCACTTCTAGGCCAAGAACATAAGCCTCATCCTGTGACACACACACACAGCACAAGCCTTTCTGTTTGCTCCGGACTTGCTGCTGATGGAGGACATAACCTCCACATTGCTGAGGCTCGTTTCTCTGCTACACACAGCGTGCAATGCCATGCATGCCATTGGAAGAAATAGGACAGAGCCAGGTGATAACCTTTGCAAGGCAGCTGGGACAAGGCAGGGCTCTGCTTGGACCTTGGGCAGGGTAAAAAGTAACCGAGTAAAGTAATTTCTGCCCTAGAAATCCTTCTGGAGCACTAAGAAGACAAGCACCAATGCTCTAGGTCCTGACAACTGCAGTGAGATGCCCTGAATGTGGTAACCTACAGGATGCAAATGCTCTGGCAGTACAGTGATGGGCTCAGGATTGAGATACTGCCGATAAACAAATTAACTAATTGCTTTAACTAGGCTGCCTCCAAGAACTCACGACAATAACAATAACTCCCTTGTTAACTCTAATTCATTGTGATAGCCTGAAGCCTGCCCTGCTCTCAGAGGATCTGGACCAGCCAAATGCTCTCAACCAAAGAAAAAGAATGGAAGCGGGTCACATACCTGTGGAGAGAGGCCATTGCTAACAGGATTCATGTGGTTGGCAGGAGCTGCAGCATTCATGAAGCTGTCTGAGTAGCTGGAGAAGCTGTGTCGGGCCCCATAGGCAGAGCTGGAGTCAGCTGCAGCAGCGGCAGCGAGCCCTCCCTGGTGCATTGTGGATGGTGGCAGGGGCTGGGGTCTGTGCACGGTGCTGCCTCCATCTGCAAAGAGGTGGTGATAAAATCACAGGATGGTTTGGGTTGGAAGGGACCCTAAAACCCATCTGGTTCCAACCCCCTGCTGTGGGCAGGGTTGCCACCTACTAGGCCAGGTTGCCCGGGGCCACATCCAGCTTGGCCCATGTTGTTTGCTTTGGACTGATGGAATCTTCACCTCAAAGCTGAGTTAAACAGATGTGAGACACATTGGTGTAGCAGAAAGGACCATGAGACAGTGAGCAGAGAGGATCCACCTGCTCTCCGGAGGAGAAAGGACTTTCCATTGATGTGAGCCAAAAGCTGGCCTTCACAATGAAGGAAAACCATCCACCCATTACAAAGGTCTAAGTTCTGTCACAAATCAGAAACGACTGATGGGATGTTGTAGAGCAAAGCAGAGAAGGAATGGCCAACAGGGTGATGTAGGGCAATATAGAGAAGGGATGGCCAATGGGATGATGTAGGGCAATGCAGAGAAGGGATGGCCAATGGGATGATGTAGGGCAATGCATAGAAGGGATGGCCAACGTGGTGATGTAGGACAAGAAGAGAGGAACAAGGTGGGTAAACGAGTGCTTACCTTGGGAAATGGTGGTGGTTGGGTAGGTGGAGTCTGGCAGCTGGTACGGGGGCAGAGTTGGCATTCCTGTGGGTGGGAAGCCCCCTGGCAGCAGATGGTTGAATGCTGCGAGTTGGTTTGCACCCGCCTGCTTGCGCCATCTTGCTCGTCGGTTGCTGAACCACACCTGGGATGGGGATAGAAAAGAGTAGGTGTGACTGGTTGAAAATAAACTCAAGTTGGATGATATCTTAATAACACATCCAATGGCAACCTGTCCTAAGATACAGCACTGGCCAAAGATAGGTTGAAGTTGTGCCCTGGCATTGACTTTCAGGGTATTTGTCCCCATTCCTTAGTCTCCTTTCTCTCCAATTACAGCACTACCACTGCCCTGTCTCCTGGGTAAAGATACATGCATTTAATATTGTGAAAGATATCATTAAGAGCACGGGAGGGTTCTATCAGCAGTAGGGTGAGAAAAAGAGGAATAATTCAGCTTGTGTATTCCGAGACAGTCCATACCAAATAGATGCATTGCTACCACCTGGCCATTCTGCCTCGTTATCTGACAACTATGTGAATTATGCTGAAGGATTAAGTACCATAATAGCAACACGGCTGCACTGTTAGGAGGGATAAACAGACAGATTAGCATCATGGTTTCTATGTTAGACAAGCTAAATAGATACAACCAGACCGGAGGGAATACAAGGTTTTCTTAGCTCCTCTGTACTGCAGCAAATCACTGTTGTCTGTATGCTAAGACATGCTCTCCTTGCAAGAGGCACTGCAGTGTGCTCAAGCATTGTACTGCAGCCAATTTAAATCTCTGTGCATTAAAACAGACGCAGTATTAATGCATGTGCAAATCTGGGCTCGTGTTTCCTACAGCACTAGTTTACCTGTAAGACACAAGGGGAGGTTTTTCTAAATTCATGCCTGCAGTGATGTGTTTTATCATGGGCAATCTCCCTTCTGGAGAGTGAGAAGTGCTTCTCAGGCTGTCTCTTGGGCTTGGTTTACTTTATTTAATCAGAGAGGCTCTCAGGACCGATCCCTGTTTGGGGTTCAGAAGTATGCGGATAAGCTTTCAAGCCAGATGAGAATGCAGCTGCTGGACTTTGTGAGGCCTAAAGGGCTAGGAAACACGATTAAATTTCACAGCAACATGAAAAAATGAAGCAAAAATCAAGAGTGTAAAGCATTCAAGGGAAAAAATATCCTCCATCAGGCTTCCAAGCTGCTCAACGTGAGGTCAGAAGCTGGGGTTACAAGGGGGCTGAGGCACTGCCATCCAAACTGTCCCCACGTCTTGTGAACCAAAACAAAACTCTCTTCCCTAAATATAATGGAATCTGAGTCCAATGCTCCCTTCCCTCTTTGGAGCAGCTCTCTGAAATGTATGCAGTGCTGATGTCAGGTCCTTGGCACCCAACGTGCCTCTTTACAGACCTGTCCCTACTGCGCTGCCTGGAGCGGCGTAACCTCCCAACACCTTCCAAAAGCGTGACAGAAATAGGTCAGCTCACATCCGATCTGCATTGATCCACAGAGCCCATGCAGGTCGGAATCTCTGTGTTCATTTTTGGCACCAGAAGTCGCTAGCAAAATCTAGGACAGAGTTAAGGAGAGAGAAATGAATGAGCATCAAGGCCTGTAGCGCTTTCGAGTTCTTTTTATCCGGTCCAACCCATGACACAGTTTCTAAGAGCAGTGAGCTGCAGAAATAAATAACCTTTTGTTTGCATGGTCATTAGAAGTGGATGGTCCTGCCCTTTTCTCTCACACACAGGTATGTGTTAATTCCTGCTCCTTAAGGATACGTAGCTTGGCTCCTCCTCTCCTCTTCCACATTTAAGACCATTGGAATTGGAAGGGACCCTCAAAGCCATCTGGTCCAACTCTGTTACACTGAGCAGGGATAACCACAGCTCCATCAGTGCTCAGAGCATCTCAAGCCTGACTTGGGTGTCCTCACCACCTCTCTGAGCAACTTCAGTGCCTCACCACCCTCAGTGTAGTCCAGGAATGTCAAAACTTTGAGCAGATTTGGATCATGTTCCATTACATCACATGAAGTTAATGCTGTCTGTGCACTTATTCAGACGAGGTTAAAATGCAAAAGTGTGTACAGCTTCTATTAGTATGCTTCTCCAAAGCAAAGGGTGTGTAGTTGATTTACTTCTTATTTATTTCAGATTTATTTTATTTTATTCTGAAGAGAGACGACTGACCAGATATTTTTACAACACATGGGCCAGAAAGGCCTTTCCAGGGGTCACCCTTGGGATGCCCTTCAGCTTACAGTACATGTGGGCTTGGGAAGGAAGGAAAGCTATTTTCATGGCTTTGGACTATAACTAGAGAAAAATTTGGTTCCTAATTATGCTACAAGCTCCTCCCGTGACCTTGGACAAGCTTTGCCTTTCCAATTTGAAATCAGTAGAAACATTCAAGAAATGTTGGTCCTTATGCATCAGGTCATCATTTATAAAGTGAAGATAAACCCCATCTTTACATAGAATCATAGAACCATTTAGGCTGGAAAGACTACTAAGATAATTTAGTCCAACCATCAGCCCATTTTTCTGACATTTTCGTTCATTTCAGCTCCCTGAAACCACCTAAGGTAGGGGCCATAATTAACTCCCACTATGTGGTATTCCCAACAAGGTGAGAGCTCTGTCTCAGATGGAGCGTCGCAGCAAATAATAAAGAATAATGATAGTAAACACGCATGCAAGCAAATGAGATTCATAACTACACGCTGAAGTGCAGTGCTTCTCAGTAGAGCCTGGATTCTCCAGCCACAAATACACCGAAACCTTCCACAAAGGAATTGATAGGATTTATCTTCCCATGCAGAGGAAGGGACATTTCATGGCCCAAACAGGTTGATTCTGCCCCTTATTTATAACCCCCAGAAAAAAGGCAGATACATTCCAGCTAATGACGTTAGCAATTCTTTCCCTTCCCCCGCCTTAAAGGTGGCTCAGGCCTTTATGCTTATAAATCATTTTATTGGTAGTTAAAATACAGAGGCTAGAGCATCTAACTGTAACGCGAGGCGCACTTCAAAGGGAACCTGCTTTCATTGCACAACAGTTAAGGTTTTATCAGCCACTAAAGATTCCCCCTGCCAGAGGATCCTGTTACACCATGGTAAGCCCAGGGTGAAGGCTAAGGCTGCTGAAAGCAGACTGGTGGGAAGGAGCTGAGGAAGAGGAAGAAGTTTTGGAGCTGCTCGAGCAAAACTGCATGGGTAAAGTTTTGTGCTGGGACAAATGCACTGAAATAAGCAGGGACACCCACAGCCCTATCAGTGAAACCCTCCAGCCTGACCTTGGCTGTGTGCACACCTCTCTGAGCAACCTGTGCAGTGCCTTGATGCCCTTAGCATAAGAAGCTTCTTCCTTACATCTGATGAGAACTCTGTGACAAGAGCATTGCACCATGGGCTACACTTGCACAGCAAACAAGGATGCTGCTCTGAGACCTGCGATCACACCTCTTAATTGCAGAGTATCTCTTCCAGCATCCCTTACACAGATGGCAAAGGGAGGCACAGAGAAGCTAAGAAACCTCTTCAATCCCTCACTGTCAGCTGATTTTGGAAGAGCCCATCCTCCCCACCAGCCTGGGTTTGGGGCAAAGGTTAGCACTGGTTCTTATTTAACCCGAATGCTTGGACCCAGCCCTCACTGAGATGTCCCAGTCACTTGTTCTCAAGCAGAGAATAGCAGGGAAGGGTTGCAGAGACAGCTGCCTGCCAGGATGGGGCTGGACTGAATTATCCCCGCAGCCGCTGAGATATGGGTCAGCTCCCACAATTTGTCAGACAAGGAGAGGAAAGGAAGGTCAAAAAGAGCCTCCTGTGGGAAAGAAAGCCTGTTGTTTTCCTGCTCGTCCTAATCAGGACTTGATGTTGGAGAAAGATGGATGGGATAAATGAGCTCATAAATGGAAACAGGGATGGAAAAGCCAAGGCGTGTCCTTGCTCTGCAGAAGGATGGAAGAGATGCAGCAAGTGTTGCAGAAACCTGGTGGCAAAGAATCTCACAACCCAGGCACCCAAATTCCACCAAAATCAGATGAGATCCCTCTGCAGGTTGCATGGAGGCTTTGCAGATTGGGTTCTCCTCCAAACCAGGACATTGCCTGTCCTGGTCCACACCAGTCCTAAGCATTAGGAATGCAAGAGCATCATTGAGGCAGCTGAGATAATTCCTTACAGAACAGAGGGGATTTAAGCCCACAACAAGGCACAGATTTTAGGCACACAGGTTTTATCCATGCATGCAGGGACCCAGCTGTACCTAGTGACACTTTGGTTCAGTGCCCACAATGCTGAACCTCTGTCACTGGTGGGTGATACAGTTAAGACAAGGTTAGCGGAGCAGAACAAATGATTCCTCACAAATGAGATTATCCAATGAATTTATCCTATATTTCTCCTGGCACTTCCCTGCTCCTGAAGGTGCTGGCTATTTGTAACATTCTTCTGAAGAGTCTGAACCATTTCTGGTATGTGGGCTTATTATTATTATTATTATTATTTTGCAAACCACTGTTGACTAAACCAACCATCTTTGGCAGTAAGATGTTTGATTATGGCTTCACATCTCCAAACCCAACCCTCCTCACCAAAACAGCTTCACCACATAGTTTCAAAGCCAGAACCATTTTGGCCCACTTTCCTTGGGCTGGAAATTTGGTGATAAAGGTTCTTCTCACAAAACTCGGAGGCCCTGTTTGTTTTTCACACAATGGGACAGACACTGCGCTGCTATAAATCAGTGCGACTGCACCCGCTCCCATTTAACGCACGGCATTCCACACGACGGTCTCATCTGAGGAACTGGGACCCAGTTCATTGCTTTGGCCTCTGGGCCCTCTTTCCTTTGTAAGAAAAGCAAATCTTTGCCACATTGTTGAGGCAATCCCTTGTTCAGCTCACAAGCAAAGCAGACCAAGGAACGCAGCGCAAAACGAGCTACTGCCAAATGGTGCTGCTCGTCCTCAAGCTTGCAGTCATTCCTGTTGATCCCCAGCCATGTTTTGCTAGAAGGACTATGGGATTAGGTTTATCATCTTCATCTCCAGTAAATTTCATACTTAATGAAATAGTGCTGACTCTCTCCAGCAAGATGCCCTCAGGCTTACACAGCTGGGACTTTGTCCCTCATCAGTGGGACATTTCTATTTCCAAGGGTGCTGCTTACTATAATTCTACTACGAATACCAAAAGTGCTGATGGTTTTCTAAGCAAACCCTTAGATACAGGCAGGGGACGTGCTTGCAATTTCAAGTGCTCACCTCTTGCTTTTGCAAAATTTAGGTGGAAAAAGACCTGCCAATGCGGTTTGGATCTCTGAAAATCTACTTTACCATTTGTCTTTTTATTTGTGATAAGATTGAGGGCTTCTTTGGAGAATATTAGCTGGGATAAGCGTGCTCCTGGTTAGTCTTATTTAAGTGCTTTTCTGTTTCTTAATTCTGGATGAGGAGATGTGAAAGAGGAGCAGCAATGCTGGGACATCAAGCACTGGTCCCCTAAGTGAGTGGGAAGAGATGCTAAGAGATCATAACCACCCAATGTGGTTAGCAGCATCCCTCTGCAGCATGAGGCAGCGAGCATCCAGACCCCACTCTGCACCTCAGCTGCATCCAGCCTTGCTGGCTTTGCCTTGCAAAGTCCCTTATTCAAGCTGGATCAGCGTACTGCCCTCGCTTTGACCTTGCTGGGAGCTTGGCACTGTGCTGCTGTCCCTTACCATGCCCAGGCACCACTGTGGTTCTCACGGCCTGACTGCACAGTGCCAGGGGCTGCTCTCTGCCCAGCTGGATGCTCCGGTGTGCGAGGGCATGGCTGGCCCAGTGCCGTGGAAAATAAGCGTGCCAAGCTCAGCTCTGCCAAGGAGAGCCCCAGCTCCCAGCTCTGCAGCACTGCACCAATGCCAAAACCACGGGGCAGCTGTTGTGTCATAACCCCCTCGCAGCTCTCTTCAAGAAGTGTAAATGAGTGAGACCCTCAGGAAGAAAGAAAACATTCTCAGCTGACCTTTAAGGATGGAGGATTGCTTCAAAAGAGCCTGTTTGGACACATCTCAAAGGGTTTGGGAAGCAAAACAGCAGGCAAACAGCATCAGGCTCCCACCGTTTTGCACGACTCCAGCTCATGCCCAGAGCTGGGAGAGCTGCCTGTCACCACCCCATCCCTCCATCCATCACCTCTGCCTTCAGAAAGCAAAGCACGGACCTCTGACCACAGCTGGTGTGAGAGCATCCCTCTAGCACAGAGCAGAGAGATCTGAGAAGTTGTTGGGAAATCACAGAACCACAGAATGGTTGGGTCAGATGGGACCTTAAAGCCCATCCAGTTCCAACCACCTGCCATGGGCTGGGTGCTCCCCACCAGCTCACACTACCCAGGACTCCATCCAACCTGAACCTTGTGCACCTCCAAGGATGGGGCACCCACAGCTCTCTGTGTAACCTGGAAAACAGACTGCAGAAAGCTGCTACAAAAACAAGGGTTTGGTAGTTTGCAGCTCCTCCAACCCTGAGAACAGAACTGCTTTGTGCAAAATCTTGAGCAAAATGAAATGGAATTTTCTTTCTGGTGCTCCATTTGGCATGCCGGAGCCGTCGCAGCACGATCTGGAGTATGGCTGTTTGTTTACTACCGTTTGAAAGTGTGTCATAAAATACAGATGATGTGAGTAGCCTAGAAATGCACCAAGGTTTCAGAAACAGAATTGCTCTGAGCCTTTTTATTAAATGAAACATCCATTTACTCCCAGGCTGAAATCACAATGGGATCCATCATAGAAATGATCAATAAAGCATTGGGTTGCGACTCCTGCTCTCTAGTTTAATTTTGTTATTGTAATAACTGTTTCTCAGTGCATGGAATTTCCTGGGGATTAACAACAAACATCAACATCACAACAAATCCACCCCTCCTGATTTAATTCCGTGCACTGGCACAGGTTACCCAGAGAGGTGGTGGTACCCCATCATTGGAGACACACAGCGTCAGGCTGCATGGGGCTCTGAGCACTGAAGGAGCTGTGGGTGTCCCTGTCCATTGCAGGGGGGTTGGATCTGACATCCTCAAGAGTTCCATCTAACTCAAACTATGATTCTATGACTCTCTCATTCTATGAACAGAGCTTGTGGCACACGTGCTTGTCCCCAGCTGCTGTGGTATCGCCATCTGAATCACTCGGAGGTGATGCTGAGAAGTAAAACCATTTTTTTTTTGGGGGGGAGGTAGGTGGGATAATGATTTTGGTGGGTTTCTGGGAAAGGATTTTGAGATCATTCTTTGGAACCCATCATGTCTTACTCACCATAGCACCAGGGCAAAGGGAAAGGGGCTGTTTGTGTGGGAACCTATGCACCAAGGTCTCCATTTCCAACATACAAACTTCTAAATGGCTTTGGATTGCAGGGCTGATCAGGGGACATGTACTCTTTCTGTTGATGTTGTTCAAACACCAAAGTGAAATAAGCACCACTATTTGTTTATAACTTGCTTTAAAAGCACAAGGCATTTGGGCAAACAGACCCAACAAATGGGATCATCTACAAGAGGGATTAGGTTCAACTCTGCAGAGCCATGACTGATGTACCCGCTGTCTCTTTGGGCACTGTCACCTTGAGAAGTCATTTCCACACCTGCGTAAGGATTTCTGACAAAACTATTCTCCCATTGAAAAATGCTGTACTGACAAAGCTGAGCCTATGAGAAAAAAGGGCTGTTCTGAAAATGGCCCCTTCTCTAGAAATACCAGGGAGAAAAGTTTCAAAATGATCAGAGAATCCCATTAAGGTTGGTTTGGTTTTTCTTCCATGTAAAACATTGTCATCGCCAGTTCTGTAATTGCAAAAAAAAAACCAGTGTAAAACCCCAAAATACACTGCAGATCAAACCCAAAGCTTCCATTAAATTCACTAAGTGAATTGCTTAGCTGTTGGGCTTAATTTTAAAAATCCATGAACTTTTGGCATTCGGCAGCTTGTTTGCTGGTAGGGTGGAAACAGGAGCATGCAGATGGGCAGGAATTCCTTCAGTGCTGGGCAATTAGTGTGGGCACATGAGTCAAGACATCGCCTTGCATGAAAACACAGTGGGAATTTCCACTGGTGGCCTCGTTTGGCACCAATCTGGAACTGAAATCCTGCTCTAGCGGAAATCCACAGCGGTGTTGTCCCTGTCTACACCAAATTTGGGATTAACCTTTGAATGGCTCAGACCCTATGGCGTGTTGTAGCTTGAGTGCTGGAATCCCACATCCCAACCATGCAGACACTGCGCTGACCCCGCTAAAGCACTGCTCACCCTGCCATGATCATCCTAGCAGATGAGAAACCGGAGCTTGGGAGCGCTCCCCCTTCACCTCCTCTTGTTGTTCGGCTTGGGAATTTTATTAGCTGTCAACGTGTCAAACTTCCACTTAGCTGGACAGCTGCATGACCAGCCGGACTCTAAGGTCTGCCAATAAAGTTTAACAGAGCTATCAGCTTTTCACGTGGAGGAGATTACACTACAGGAGCACTCAGGTATCAGAGAGAGTGAGCGAGAGATGGGCAAGCTCATCTTTCATATGGTAAAGGAAGAGAAAGAAGTATGTTAGCTCAATGGGATCCCATGTAGAAGTTGTGCCTGTATACATTAAAGTTAGAAAGCATGACAACAGCCCTGCTATAGAATTGTGTTTCACAGAGGGTTGGAAAGAACCTCCAAAATCACCTATTCTGAATGTACTTTTCATATACCCTCCTCCCATGTTAACACAAAATGCTCTTGAGGACAAAGTCTGTCCCTTAACACCCAGACCCCCTGATCCTACCATCATTATAACCCTCTCAAACCCAAAGTGCAATTTCTTAACCTTAAAACCTCTTCCCAAATAGGGCTAAGACTGCAAGGTGGTAGGAGATTTCCCTGCTGGATGCATGTGTGTGTGTGTGGCTTTTCTTCCCCCCACCAGAACTTGATTGACTAATGTTTGTAGGTCCCGAGAGCCAGTAAAAGATCTGCTCTGATATCCAGAAAATTTTACAAGGGGCGGCAGGCTTAAAAGTGGTGGGAAGAAGCTGAGCCTGCCAGGATGTCGGAATGAGAAAGCCATCAGGAATGTGCCTCAGAGAACAGCTGCTACTAGAGCCCTGGCAGGAACCTCCACGCGAGCTGCCTGGGAGCAAGTAGGGGGATTCAGAGATCACAGCTTGAAACAAGGGAAAGGTTTCCCTTATTTATTTATTTAGCTTTCCCTTTCTCTGCTTTCGCCTCCCAGCCTTGTCACAGTGAGGTCTACTGCTGGGTTTTGCACTCCCTGGTACTTTTGGGGCTTTCCCCTTCCTCTCCATCACGGTTCATGCAATGCAGATATCTCGTGCTTCATTAAAAGATACACCCTAAACTCTGTTCTCCCTTATAATGCACTTAAAAAAATACCCCATATCAATCTATGCAAGGAATAGTACTTAGAAGCAGAAGATGGAAGGAGGTAAGAAGGCACCTGCCACAATGCTGATGGAAAAAGCCCTTAATGTCCCAGGTGTGCACAGGTGGCAAACATCCCCATCCAGGCAAAATGGGGCAAGCTTGCGGCAATCACACCAAGCTCATCCCACTGAGAACCACAGAACAAAAACAAAAGGCTGTTCTGTGTTGGAGGGGCTGGTTAACAGGCCGTGTCCTTGCCACAAGCCCGCAATGCTCTTTCCCTCCTTGCCCAGCTCTGGCTGCATGCACACAGCTCAGTGCTCAGCCTGAAACCCAATCGCACGGCCGCGCGGAGCTCAGACTGCTGGGGTCTCCATTTCACTTCTCTAACCCAGCACAATCCCCATTCCCTCCCCCTTCCCTTCCCTTTCCCCAAGGGACCCTATTATACCCCCCGATCTGTTCACACTCCTGATCCCTCTGCGTGTTTGCACACACTGCTGACCCAGCCTTTATCTGGAAGACATAAGGGTCTCTGTGTGGAGTTCCCACAAGGGCTATTAATCGTGTAGATGTCAGAGTGCCCCGGCCCCAAACCCTCCCTTCCTGCTCCTCCCTTCTTCTTCCCTCCCCCCACCCTTTTTGTGCTCTCTGGGGAAAGAAAAAAAAAAAAAAAAAAAAGAAAGTTTGATGAAAATTCACACACGGATCTTGCAAACTTTGCAAAATATGATCTGCTCCCCTGGGCAAGGTTGGTCAATGGTGCGATTTCTCCTCCAGCACCAAATACAAACACACTCACACTGCTTCCTCCAAGGAATTTCCATGCACAGCAAACAGAGAGCTAAGAGCCTTGCCAAGAGGGGGAAGGTTTGGCTCCTCATCCCAACCTGGATGGAAATCCTGCAGCTGGTACCTCTGCAAGAAGCCAAACCCAAATGGCATAGCTGCAAACCCATGGGAATGAGGGCATGTGCACAACTGGATTTTAGCCTCAGATTCTCACGTGTGAGGCTCCAGAGAAGAGGTCCATCCAAATCTCCACCTTCCATCCCCAACGCTGCTGTCTCTCTACCCGAGGGAAACAAGAAGCTGTGCCACCAGACTCATCCTAAGGTTCTGGTTCCTACCTGAACGCGGGCCTCGGTGAGCTTGGTTCTCTGTGCCAGCTCCTCCCTGGTGTAGATGTCTGGGTAGTGGGTCCTCTCAAAGGCCTTCTCCAGCTCCTCCAGCTGCTCGGCAGTGAAAGTGGTCCGGCTGCGGCGCTGCTTCCTCTTCAAAGGCAGGTCTGGTTCAGATTCAACATCAGAGCCTTCATCCAGCCTGTTTCCTGGGTGGGCAAGAGGAGGGGAATGATGCTTAACAAGAGATAGGGAACAAAGCTATAGGGCACACCAGGAAAGCAGCCTCAGTGCTACAGTGATGGCGTCCATCAAAACAAGTTCTCTATCTACATACAACACATCTACCAGCTTTCTACCACTACCACAGTTGTCTCTCATCATCGTTCCCCGTACTGTTAAAAGCCAGCCTATCAGAATGGGAACCATTTGCACAAAGGGATGCTTCACACCCCACAGTGGTCACAGGGAAAGAGATTTCAGTTGTTGACTTATGTTACCTCAAGTAATTTCCATTTTTGGTTTGAAGGGACTGTGTTTAAAATACATAAAAACTGAAATAAGAGCAAAAAGATTTTCAGTATCCAATGCTTTGGCTTCTGCAGCCTGATTTCCTCTTGTGTTTTGGTGAAGTGTTAGTATTATGAGATTTCAGGCTTTTTAAAGCACCTTGAGAAAGAAATGAGAATTATTAGGAATTTTTTCCAGCTGGGAACAACATTGCTATCTCTGCTTCACCTCTGGGTTGGGCTGCCCAACCTATAGAGTTCTTTTCTTACTTCACAGATTTCAGTGGTCATTTTGCACACAGACTCTTAGAGCATGAAGACAGCATCAAAGTCCTTCACTAAGATCTAAATGTTCACCTCCTTCCTCTCCCTTCCCTTGCTCTGGGCCTTTGCCTTTCCCTTCTTGAGCCCCAGGTCCCCTCAATCTCTTTGCTTTTCTCTCTCCCCCATAGTGGAGCTGGAATAAGCAAGTCTCATTCTGTTCTTTATTTTCTTCCTATTCTGCTTGGAAATGAAGAAGAAAACACAGATTTTCACCAAATTTCCCCTCAGACCCATTGGGTTTTGGATGGAACGCCCTGCCAGAAGCATTACCAATGTCTCTAGCATTTGTTAGCAGCATCTCATGAAGCAAAGCTTGGGTTTCAAAGCCTGAGGATCCAACTGATCTTTTTGTTCAGTTCCTGTGCTACCGTCACCCAAAATCTGCCCTTTTCTTTTCTGAGCTGGGAATGGCAGCTGTGCCTCCCCAACAGCTGCTCTGCTTGGAGGAGTAGGAGGCAAACATCCCACCGGAGCTCACTTGTTTATCCTGAGAAGACCACAAAATGCCATCGCATTCTGTTTGCTGCGGGACAAAAATGCTTTTATGTCTCGAGGACACGTTAGAGCTGAGTTAACTCCAGTTGCATATTAACCAGCTTTCTGGTTGCATCCGTGTTTAGAAAAGGTCTGGAATCTCAAGTGGTGTGAAAGGAACATCTGTACTTGAGAACAGCAGCCCTGCACATCTGCACCCCAGATGATTTGGGGCAGGTAGGAGCACATCTGGAGCTCGGAGAACAGCGCTGTGCCAAAGCACATCTGGAAACCTGCAGCACACAACAGAGTTTTTCACGTTGATCACATAAGTCACTGGTGATTATTGGTTCAATTAGGATTTTTTTCTTGATCATTGATACAAAAAAAAGGGGGATAGAAGTGTGTTTTGGTTCAGAAAGTGACAGGATCAGTGAAAGAAAAGGAAAATACACCAAGACAAATACTGGGCTGTGTTATCTACTATAGCTCACTGTTTTCTTGATGCAGCTGCTTACACAGCATACAGCAAGGCTTGGATCCAGCATCTCCCCAGGTCAGAAAAGTCCAGATCCCAATTTGCCCTAAGGATTTGAGAAAGGAAAACCAATTGTCACCAGTAACAATCTGTCCTATTCACATCAGCACCAGTGACCATGCTGGCCATCACCCTGGCTATAGGGCTAGAAAGAGAAAGAACCCAAACTTGCCACAGAAATTGATGTAACACTCTCTATCCACAAGACTCCAAGCAGTCCCCAGCTGGCATTATCTCCATTTCACAGCCGTGGCAGGGATGGAGGAAGTCACCCACCTACGGTCACTCTGTGAGTTAGGAGCAAAGCTGGGAAAAGGAGCCACAGCTCCTTGTGCCAAGTCCAAGGCTCCAGCAGCCCAACTACAAAGACAAAACCAAGAGAGCAAGAAAAATCCCAGGGCACGCCTGGAACCAGCTGGTTTCAGTACAGTGCAGCTGCTGCTGTCAGCCACAAGATTCACTAAATAATACAGAAAGTCGTTTGGCTGAGATAGACTGCAATATGAGCCTGTTACTTAGAGCATCCCCTGATAACAGGGACTGTCCTTTACCTGCCTAACACATGACTTGAGGATCAAACAGGTCTTTTCCACTCCTAAATGTGCTGGACAAACCGTTGCCATAATCTCCATGAAGTTTCTGTGCAATGAGAAGCTTCCCAGAGCTGCAGGAGTAACTCAAGGAAACCTCCCTTCCCAAGCAAATCCAGGGGGATCCATCCAAAAACCTGAGTGCTTCATTTCTTGCTCCCCATTACTTGCTCCTCATGCCTGTTCAGGCTGGAGTACAATAAGCAGAGCTCTCTGGAAGGGTTTGAAAGGAGCACAAGTAGACTGAGGCTGGAGGAGAGGAGTAAGGAAAAGCCTCCATAATTACGGGCTGGATTTGTCCTCCCTCTTCAGCTTTCTCATCCTCCCCCCTTCTCCTCTCCATCTCCATTCACCGCTTCTGGGCGCCTCTTAGCCCCAGAGTTAAATTAATCAACAGGATTAGGTGGAATCGGCTGCAAGAAGACCCTCCAGGCTCAGACTGAGCCCTTGATGCCCTACAAGGACCTGCTGCCTCCTGGTGAAGCACCTTGGTGCCGTCTGGAAGGATTGGCAGGCAGGACCAGACATGAAAACGCATTCATTAAAGTGGGGATTGGGTATTATTGAGGGGGGGGAAAGGGAAACCACATACTCTCGCCTCCAGTATTTCTCATCTCTTTGTCACCCTCTCTCATTTCCACTCTCTTTCTCTCTTGCTTCCAGCTGCACCATCCTAAAAATTGAATGTTGGAGAGGTGAATAAGAAGGGAATGGTATCGTGGATGGCTTAGCTGTAACTGCACTGTTTGTTCTGCAAATGGCTTCAGCAAACCCACCCAGGCACTGCTGGAGCAGCAGTGATGCTCTACAAAAGCAGGGCTGGAGGTGACAGCTGGGAAGCTGAAGGTGCCCCAGGGGAAATTGGGTTGGATGGCACAAGAATGAAGGCAAATCTCACTTTGGTGGTATCACTGAATTAACTCATTATAGCACTATGCCAGGTCTCCCCTTGCTCACAAAGCTCTCCATCCACCAAAGCTGCCATTCTTGATTCCCCAACAACAAAGTATAAGCACGTTGGAGGACAATAAAGAGGTTCTCAATGGCCTTGGAAAGGGCAGCTTCACCTGCAACATGGTGCTTTTGCTTGTCTCAATAAACAGAGCCACGTTCTCACAAGACAGAAAGGAGGTACCCATCTCACAGATGGAAATCTCTCCTGATTGCTGTGAGGGCATGAAATAATAAACCAGAGGGAAGAAAAAAAATCTGCATATATTCACTACATCCACAATGCTACCCTATTCTTTCCTGTTCTATTTTCAAGCACCCACAGTATATTTAGCAGGTTGAGGCTGTAACTGGCTGTAGTCCAGCTCTGTGATGCTGCTATTTCCATGCTCTTTTTTCACCACCTGCTTGTGCAAGTAGCCTGTGTACCATGCCAGGACTGACAGAAGGTGTGCTTCAACCCAGCACATCCATAGCGGAGCTTCTGGATAGAGCAAAGTCAGATGAGGATGTAGCAGAGGGCTCCACTGCTGTTCTCTAGCACATATAGGAGTAGGGAGGTGGGACTATGCACCTCCCAGAAGCAAGCTAGTATCCCAGGTGGGATAACAAGGATCAGTAGGAAGCAGCCATTTATTCAGGGTATGGCTCCTGTGCTAGATCTGTAGCCAACAGCTTCAGAAGCAAGAGCTGAAACTCTCCCTTTCTTCTTAGCATCTGCCTTTCCCTCTGGCAGAAAGCAAACAAAACCCATCAAAATGCAAACAAGACCATGGAAAGCCTGAGAGAAGGAGAGAGACAGTGGCAGCATCACAGGAGCAGAACTGCATTGCCTTGGTTTTTCTTTCTGATGTGAAAACAAGAGCAGTCTTTTCTCTCTCTGCTTGGAAAATGATAAAGTCTTGAGTTCACAATGAGAAAGAGACACGTATTTGTTTGCAGAATAACCCTACTCACCTCCAAGCCCATCCAACAGCAGGTGGGACTGCAAAGAGGGGACGGAGGTGTTTCAAATTCATCTCTCACCCCTCTGCCCCTGCCCAAGCACATTCCCAGACACACACAAAACCAATCAGCGGCACAGCACATACAATAAAGCTTGGGTTTCCCCCTCCCTCCCCTTTCCAACCTGTAAACTCCCCATTCTCCAGCATTTGCTCGTGCCTGTGCAGCTGTATTACAGTTTAACATAGTTTAGAGGGCTGTGGTGTGGAGCGGAGGCAGAAAACGAATCACATAATAGTTGATATGCGTTTTAATCAAGTAATTCGGCCCAAGCAGAATGATAGTGCCTGTTGGTGGGGTGCCCTTGAATACCAAACAGACTGGGTAGCAGGCCTAGGAAAATGAAAAAGTCATTTACAGCTCAGCTGGGGGCTGCGGTGTTCAGCAAAGCATTAGCGTGGGGACCTTAGGAGATAAAGGTTTGGGTGTTTTTTTATATGTATTTATTTTATTCAGGCACTGAACTGGCTAGCTGTAACCAAACCACAGACGGAGGTAATGTCCATTATGGGCTTTACAACTTGGAATTAATACTCACAATGAAGATGATGCACTTGAAGAGGGATACAGGCAGAGAGAATTTCTGCCTATGGGGGAGTGTGGAAAGGTGGGTGTCAAAGATAGAGGGGCTACACAGTTACAGCCCCCCTGCCATACATAGGGAGAATCTCAGCTAGGACTTGACCATGATATACATATCTGCCTCTATGCAAGTTTAACTTCTTGGTTCATGTGCCAGCTTCAGATACACACAAGTCCAATATTCACCTCCATATTCCATTGTGAAATCTCTATACCTCCTTGACTTAAGTGACTTTAGGGCTCAGATCTAGTCAGGTGCCAATGGACTTTGGAAAGAAAAAGCTAAAGCCCCTGTTTTCCATGGGGGACTCATCCATCACTAAAAGTGATGATGCCAATATGAAACTCGCACTGAGCAAAGATGCAGCCAGCAGCTCCTGTCCCATCTTCCCATGTAACCCTGTTCATGCTGGGCACAAACCTTTGCCTTGAAGTTGGAAGTTAAGCTAAATGAAGGCTTTTCTAACCCCAGAGGGGAACAGGAATTGCATCCTTAACCAGCTGTGCAACGTGTTTAAACAGAACAACACTTTTGCTCTGGGTGAGGGATCTGGCCCTGGAGACTTCATCTACTCTGCATGTGAAAGTGGTGAGAGCCATCGGGGCCCCAGCAGCTCCTACTGCAAATCAGGGTCTGGCAGTGCGGGTACCAGCTGCAGAGCCCCAGTGCAAAGACACATGGTCCCAAAAAAAAACACTAACACAACAAAACACAACCCACTCTGTTCCTTCCGAGCAGCGAACAAAACCAAATCATCCAGAACATTTGGAGAAAGATAGGGAGGGAGAAAGAGAGCCTACGTCTCCAACAGCCTTTGTTAATTCCCAGCACTGGTCTGAACATAAACAGATGGAATATCCATCAACTCCAGTCGTCTTTTCTTTTCTTTCAACTTGTTTCTAGTTCTCGCCTCCCTGCCCCCCCCCCCCCCCCCCCCTCCCCTCTACCCTTAACACTCTTTCTTCTGGTTTTTGTTTGGCCTTTTAAAGAACCCCGAGGTAATGAGGCCTGCCCCAACTCCCCAGCACATCTGTGAAGTCCATAAAAGGCCCCTTTTTCACTTCAATATTCATAGCTGCGTGTTTGTGGCAGGCACGGGGTCCAGCGGAGGGTTGTGCCAGAGGGACTGCAGGGGCTTGCTGGCTGCCCGACTTGAATTGAAACGATGCAGTCGGAGAGGCATCGATAGTGCTCCCAAAAATGGGAAGCAAAGGGAAACCAGCTGCAATACATCGCAGCCCCAAGCATCACGCAGCCTCTCCTCGCTCTCAGCCCATGCTCCAGCAATGTCTGTTTTGCAAGCAAAGCATCTCTAACATCACAGCCACTCTAATAAGGGGGTGAGCCTCCAGGAGCACATAACACCAGCTGGACTCCTCATTCCAAGCACAATGTAATATCTAAGTGCTCCGTGCGTGCGTTACGACCACACTCTGAGGGCGCCCAGAGCTACAAACACCATCATAGGAAAGACACTGCACCATCCAAACACCTTCATGAAAACAACTCAGATCCACAGGAGCGAGAATCCAAACTACCCAGAGATGCTTGTCGTCTGGCTGGGCTCTGTTCTGCCCTTATTCCTTGGTTCTGATCTTAGTCCTTAGTCTTAGTCCTTAGTCTTAGTCCTTAACCTCTTCCAGCACTTTACTTATGCTCAGAATTTTCCTCCAGCTGACTGAGCAAGAAGCACTGTCTCAGATATCTAAAGTCAAATTCACCTGCCTCCTTTTCCTGTGAAAACCTCCTGCCATCCCTCCTGTTCCCATCCTGTTACTGCGTGTTTTGCCAACACATCTCAATCCAAGTCGATAGCTGCCTTGCTATTGCTACCCTGGGGTCCCTGCACAGCTCTATCACTGCTCCTGCATCCCAATTTGCAACACCCTCTTTTATTTTCATCCCCATCTCCTATATAGCTCTGCCAATGGCTCTTAATCTTGTCCTGTAGTTCCTCTGCTGTTCCAGCCCTGGCCTCCCTGGCTGGATACATCAAGTTAAAGACCTTTCAATATAAGACTCTTTCAGGAAAGATAAACAAATTTAACCTCATAAACCTTTCCCAACCCTGAAAAAGCAGCCTGTGAGAATGAGGCACCAGAGACCACTTAACCACACATGAGAAACACATTCCTCCCGCTGTTTGCAAGCCCTGCTTCATTTATCTGAATGTCAGAGCGACTGCCTGAAGCCAAGAGGTGTACAAGAGTGGGCACGAGCAGCCACTTTGCTTCCTTTGCTTTGCACTCTACCATGTCTGTGCAAACAGAGGGCTGCAAGAGTCATTAGAGCAGGTGTCCTGGGAGAGGGTCTGATTCCGTTTCCCTCTTCTTTTTCCTTCCCTTCCCTGAGTCCCTGTGCTTTTATGTGTGCACGCATCCTCACTGCTACTTCCACTGCTTCTCTGTTCTCTTTGCTGCCTTCCTACCCTCTCCTGTCCCTCTCTCTGCTTACACCAGTCCCCCCCTGTTTGCTTGCACAGCAGAGAAGGCTTTACATTAATTTCATCCCATGGAGAGAAAACCAAAGTACGTGACTGTGTAGAGCCCGAGGAGAAAAGGGCCCAGCAAGCAGAGCGTGCCCCTCGTCAAGTTGGCCAACAGCAAGCTGAAAACGTGTTGAGAAGCCAGACTGTGACATTCGCCTGCAATTGAACCCCTCTGCTTGTCTCTGCTGCTCTCTGCTCGCCGAGTCGCGAGAAGAAAGAGAAGAAAGAAAAGTATAGGGAGGAGAGAATGCAAGTGACAGAAAGAAGGATTGAATGAAGGAGCGAAAAGAAAGAAAGATATCCCTGCGCCGCTTGGTCCTTTATCAGCCCTGTCATCTGGTGCAGGGCCCTGTGAGCATTGTCTCACCTTGGACAAAACAAAAAGGCGTTTTTTGTGCAGATTCCTTTAGAGCTGCCAGAGCCCGCACCTTAGGGGGTCGCTGAAGGCTGAATGTGCAGCTGACAGCCCCGCGCTGCCCGATGTGATATCAATAAACTCCGACACGTCAACTCTTCAGCACAGCTCATGTGGAAGGTACGGCTTGAATATTAAAACCTCCAGAGGCCGGGAAATAAGCTTGGGGTGGAGAGGAGGGGGGGGGAGGAGGTGGCTCAGAGCAAGAGGGGGCTGCGGTAGCACAAGCCGGGAGCAGGGCAGCCAAAATAAACAGCATCACGGATCTGCTACCTGCTGTCCGAGTAACTGCTCCGTGTCTTTTTGCTTTTCCTCTTGGCCACCAGTAAGGACAAGTGGCATCCAGATCCTCTCCAGGTCCTGGAGCAAGGATTCTCTGCTAGGAACTGAGCTGGACAGGAGCCCAGAAGCTAAAGGAAAATCCGAGCTCACCTGTTCAGTATTACATCCTGCTTGGTGGACATTTGCTTCAGGGAGCAAATACCCTGCCTCTTTGCACACCGCTGTTTATTCTATGATGCTGCTGAAATACATCAGCTGGTGACAAGGTCTCAGCCGTGCTACCAGCAAAACCTCCAGCCCAGAGTGACAAGAGCCTGTTTTGCCAATGGGATGCTGTTTAGCATGGTTGTCCCTTCCAACACCATGAAAGGATGCTCCCCCAGAAGAGCACACACAGCATCATGACAGACTTACATGCTAATTCATGCCTGTTAACACTGCAAACTATTTTCTCTGCTGACACTTTCCACCATTAGGTTCCAGAGTGAACATGCAAAGCTGAGACAGAAGAGGCAGCTCACACCACCAGAACTCATCTGTGTGAAGCTCAGAGCCAAGCCAGGCTCTCTAAGACTATGTAATGACTACAGGCTCCATTTCCACTCAGATCACAGCTCTGAAGTTTTAGTTTTGCTGCAAAGGGCAGATTTCTGAATTAAGCACTCAGAGCCTCAGATGGATGGTGATGGATGTTAGAAGGTGAGCAAACCCAGCAGAGGAGCAGAGCTGTGCTGAGCAGGTCCTTCAGTCCCAATGAAAGCAGGACACAACTGTGACATTAAGCCACGATCGACCCAGAAAAACTAAGTTTACGAGTCCAGCACCAGCCCTACAGAGCAGTTTTGGGGAGGTAGATAACTGCATCTGCATGGCATTCTGTGGTTTTTATCTGCCAAGAATGCTCAGGATACATGACTTCATTCTTCAGCTATTTTAAAATATAACAAGGGATCTTTGAGGGGCTTGCAATGATCTCTTTCCCTCTGGGACTGTGATCCTATGAAGCAACTGTGCCTTGACAGACATGCAGCAGAAGCTGAAACCCCTCTTGCTTAGGAATTTAAGATGAGGAGCAAAGTAAACCATGTTTCCCACCATCATTAAAGCAGAGGGATGTGTTCAACAGTGCTCTTCTCTTACCAAATGGAGAGATTCAATATGTGCAGTATAGTGGCCTTGCCTGTCAAACAGTGATGGGAGCAGGTACATTTGTCGCTACGTTTACTTTGGTTACAGCTGTTCAGATCCTGAGGTTTTCTGTTTTCCAGACAAATTCCCCAAACGCAGAGGCATGAGAACAGTTCAGGATAACTTTAAATCATTCCTACTTGCTTGGGCTGCTGATGTTATTTCTTATTTCTTTTTAAATAAACAAGAGAATTTAATCTCACACAGTAGAGATGTTCAAGCGGACCTGAAATGAGAAATCTCACTTTGCTCTCAGATCACTTGGATTAGGCTTTTTTCCCATTAAGGAATTTAACATTTCAACATGATGCTGTGATTTGAGAAGAGGTTGAAAACCTCCTGGATCTTTTTATTTCCCCCCCATGCATGGCTGATGGCCCTGGGATCTTTGCAGAAGCCCCTGCTTCTATAGTTCAATGCTGACCATTCTGTGCCCTTTGCCAGGCTCAGAATCTGAGGTATCCAGGAGTTGTGCCATGCTGTTTAGAGACAGAGAAGGCACAAATCTTGGTGCCATTCACACCTGTTCAGAAACAGAAGCACCACACAGAAATATTAATGGTCTGTGACCTACCACAGGGTCTAGCTGTGGCAGATAATAAGCAGCATCTGCTTCTTAAGCTGGACAAACATGAGGTAGAGGGTTTTTAAGGTCTCTGACATCAAACAATTGGCTCCCTAGTGAATGCTGCTGTGAAAATTTGAGAGCATTTGTGTGCTGGAACCTGTACGGACACATGCAGTCTTCTAAGTCAGCGAAGAGGTGGGCAAAAAAATATCTCAGGAGCTACATGTGGGATTGGCACAACCACCTAGCAAGCAAACAGCCTCTAAGCAAAGACAGGTACTAGCAACACACACTCAATAATAAAAGATAGAAACCCAAAGAAAACTACTTAAAAACCAAGCAGTGAAGTGTTACAACAAGGAAATTCCCACTCTCAGCTTGAACAGGCACAGCAAAGAGTCACAAGAAAACTATTTTTCCAGCTACTGATGAGCCCACATGAGAATCACTCACCCTCCATGGGGCTCAGTAATATGTAAGTTAGTTCCAGGCCACGTACAGTTTTGAAAGCTGAGTACTGACCATGCAAAAACCCAACCCCTTTCATCCAGCCCTTCTTCCCGACCGAATTTTACAGACCAGAGAAAATTAGCTGGAATGTTTAATGAACCTTTTGATATTCATACTTTTTCAGCTGGTAAATAATTTCATTCTGCACGCTGAGGACATTCAGGGTGCAAGCATGGAGATTTTCCTCTTGGGACGGAGCAAGTTGGCTTAGCTAAATTAAGAAATTACCTCCCCTGAAATTTGAAACACTTCAAAAATGCAGTTGCCTGCATTGTCCAAATTCTCTGTGTTTTGGGGTGTGAAACATTAACTGTTACTTGTATTTCTGCCTTTCCTATAGCCCATACGTTGGGGTTCAGAGGGGGCTTTACACTGTGCTAAGCCAAACATGGTGGAAGGACCAGGCAAGGCAAATAGGTGGTGTGAGTTCATTTTGCATGTCTGAGTCAATACTGGAAATAAAATGTGGATGTCCCGACTCCCAGGCAGCTGCTACATCCTCTACATGATACTTTTAGATTATAACACCCCAAAAATTCATGGCTTGGTCTGATTCCTTGCTGCAGAACTCCTACATCAAGCTCCAAATTCCTGGCCAGGTGAAAACATTCCTTTTTGAAAGACATCACTTTGCTAAATATCACCTACAGCTCTAACACATTATTCAGGTAATTGATTAGCCTGCCCTTCTTACTTTAACACTTTCCTCCATGCCTAAAGATTCCCATTTCATGCTTCAGAAATGCCAGACAGAACAAGCTCTTGGGCTGCACGAGTTTGGTGGACAACCCCAGAGCCGTGAGCAGCAGTAGCAAAGCAGAGCCTTCAACTAAACAGAGAATTCAGATGTCTTCTAGCAAATTCAATGGGTCAGCAAAGGTCTAAAATCAAAGGTGCCCTTTGAAAGCTGGAGTGTTTATTTGTTTTGCTGGTTTTTCTAAACAGACAAGTCAACATTAAAACAACCCGCGGGATGTAAAATAAACTATGGGACCAGGATAAGCAACAAACCTAGAAGTGAGACTTGGGTAAAATGCGTGCCGATGAGCTGGATGCTGGATATGAATTTTAACCCTGGGCTTGCTGTGGTTTTGGGGAGAAACCCCACCGGGATATTCAAGCGCCTGGCAGCAGCGGGAGCTGAGCCCCATTCTGGGAATGGCAGGGCTGCCCTGGGTCACGTAGCCACCGTCCCACTCCCCACTGCGAGGGGCCCCAGCGTTGGATATTTGCAACCGGCTTTAGCGTCACAGTGGGAGCTGGAGAGGACTTACCAGCCCCTTTGTGCTGGATACGCTTTTCGGTCCAATGCTGCCAGCGCTATCGCTATTAGAAATGCCACCAGAATACAGGATAGATTTTCCACTCCCTTCTCATCCATTATCTTATCTGTCTGTATTGTCTCCTGTTGGGTATTGGGCTCGGGGACAGCTGACACACACACAGACACAACTCAAGAAGTTCCAGCAAGCCTTGAACCTCGTCGCGCGGGCCATGACTGGGTCTTTTAAAGGCACGCTTTGCACACTGTGTCTCTGCGATCTGCACGGGATGCTGATATTTCTGGGAAAGACTTTCAAAGAGCAGCACATGCCTTGCACCTACTTAGTATTAGGTGGAGCCACCCATCTCAACCCAGCGGAGACTGAGTGCTCCCTTTGTACCTACAAACAATCTTGCCCTCATTGATTATGAAAGATTCTGCCTCGTGCTGACCCCATGGGAGCTTTGTTGTGTTAGTTGCTGCACAGAGCCATGATAATGCACTGTACCTTCTCCATAGGCTATCAACCCAATCCTGCACACACACACCTTGGGAGATAGGTTACAAACATGCGCGTGCTGCCTAAGTTCATTTAGTTCATAGCCATCCACAGCCAACCTTGGAAGAGTGGTAGGAACAGCACGAATTTTCCTTCAGTACAAACACAGTCCAACTCTTATATTATTTTCCTGCATAGTTTCACTTGCATCAATTTCATACTAAGACACAAGAAATTCCCTGCCCAAAGCTGAAGTTTCCATCCAAAGCAACGTACAAACTGGATGAGGTGGATATCTTCAATGTTAAGAACACATAAAGGAAATTAGATTTGGATTTTCAATATCTTTGTAGCTCAGAGTTATGCGACATCAAAATAATTCTGTCATCAATAAAACTTAACCCACCTTCTTCAAATTGGAATCCATTCTAAGCACTCACCGAATTTATGTTGATGGCACTCAAGATGATATCCCAAACCTGCACAATGTCACCCTCTGCTGACGTGTTCAAACAGGAGTTTTTATAACAAAAGAGATAAAGGGTTCGTTTAATACCCACAGTCCTTCCTCTGACAGATCCCAGTGTCAGATGCTTCCCAACGGAGATGCAAACTACCCTGTTATTATCTCCTGCAGCCCTCACCCAGTGGAAGCAATGGTGGTTTCCTGGTGCTGATTAACTTATGGTTGACTTGTGCCAAAATAGAGATTAGGAAAAAAAAAAATCACTTCATTAAAAAAAATAGTTATTCACATTGTAGGCAGCATCTAAAAGTCCACATGTTTTGAGTCTGAAGGCTGGAAAAGGCCTCCCCGAAAACCCTATAAACTCTTCATTACTTGCTGGCAAGATTCTGCTCTGAGAACTGAAAGTCTGAGAGGAATTAGAAGCGATCTGAGCAAGACCATGAATAACTATTAATTTATTAGAAATCCTTTTATATTCATGAGACGAGGCCTGTATCCCCTTTTCCATTTTCACCCCTCCTTGGCTTGCTGTGCAGAAGCACCTACACAATTGTTTTAATATTTTTCCTGTTGACATGCAAACAAAAAGGCACCGATTTAGCAGCTTCTAAGTCCTATTCCATAAGCTTCGAGGTAGAGATTACACTCAAATGTTTTCATGCTTTCAGAGTCTAAATGGTCAGGTAAATTGAAATAGAGAGGTACAGGCAGCTTACTAGTGATTGCACACATCTAAATAACAATGCTGAGAAGCATGGGAAATGCTAATATAGTCCATATAACAATGACATATAGACCTTCTAACATGCTTGCTGTGTGTGATGTCTAAAGGGGGTGATGGATAGATCTGGGGTGCTCAACATGCAAGAAGTTCTGCATCTCACATTCTATCTTACATCCCCATAGGCCATGAGCAGTAAAGAAGGCATAGAAGAAGCAAGACATTTTGCTGTACCCCCAATGACAGTGAGAGGGGAGATGTGTAGAACAGAAAATGGGGGAGAGTGGGTAACAAAAGGGCTAAACGTGCAAGTTTGAGAATGAAACTTCATCTCTGAGGTTCTCTGTGATACCTGAGTGCCAAGGGTGGAAACGTCAGCAGACAGCACCACCCCTTACGCCACTGTGGTGGGAGCAGTGACAAAAGGGATGGAGTGCACAACAAGAAATAAAGAAGAAATAAAGCACAGCCCAAGGAAAGCTGAAGTGACACCTCTGCAAGCTGAGCCAGGAAGCTCCCACCTCCCTCCACCTGGCTCACCTTAGGTGAGGGGCTGCATTCCCATTGTCTGTCTGCCAAAGGGATTGTGAGCATCTCCAGTTGATGCTGGGTTGGTAATATCTGAGATTTGTGAGAGAAAGTTGGATAAATGGTTCCAAAGGGGTGAAAGGAAGAAAGAAGAAGAAGCAAGTTGGGGTCCAGGAGGTTATAATGACATAGGCATTATATGGAGGGTTTTAGTGTCTCCTTGGGGAGAGAGATGCTGGCATAAGGAATTGAGGAGAAATTTAGCAGCATAACTGAATAACACAGGAGCTGGGGATGAGGAAACTTAACAGCAAGAGAAAAAAGAAGACTTAGTAGGTCATGTCCGGCACACGTCCATCAGCCCAAGGCTGCTCTTGCCAGGGAGAATTTTTCCTTCCAATGCTGATAGTTCAGTTTAAGTCCCAGCACTTCCCTCAGTGCCCAAATGCCACAAGAGAGGGAAATCCGGGCATTCCGGCTTCTCTAACCACTAAGTACTAAAATCTTTCTTTCTTTTTCTTTTTTTCCCTCTATCCCTATTTCTTTTGATTCAGACAAAACTCCCTCTGAAGTCGAGTGGACCAAATACGAGGGCATTTACTCAAAGCTCAATTCAGATGTCACTGGGGGTAAAATCTCCATAATGCCAGCTGGCTCTTGCTTGAGTGAGCAGTCATTGCTCCTAAGTCGGCCGCCCAGGAAAATCTGCACCGGGTCTGCAGGAGGTGGCCATGGTTGGGCTGAAGAGGCAAAAGGAAAGAGCCTGAAATGGAGAAAACATCCTTCAGCTCCATAAGTATCACCTATGAGAATAGTTTGCCTGCTATATGTGGGGAGAAGCTCATGGCAAAGCAAGCAGCTTTCTCTATAGATTCCCCCAGCAAAGGCAACGCCGTTTGGTCTTTCAGCATCACGATCCAGTCCACCGAGTTGCCTGCAGAGGGTGTTAATTGTAATTTATGGAGGAGAAATTCCTAATAGCGGGCGAAAATCGCGGGCTTTGTTGAAATTAGCGGTCCACTGGTTTAGAATGGTGCAAAAAATATGTCTCTCGGGCTGCTGCCGACTGAGTGAGATGTACTTGATCTTTTTTTTTTCTTTTCACCCTGCAGGCAGGACCCCGTGCTTATTTCTTCCAGCTTAAACAGCAGAAGACACATTAAAACAGAACAAAGCAGAAATAAAAAAGGCCCGGACCGAAAACCTCGATAGTAGGAGGAGGGAAAGGGGGGGGGAAAAGTTAGCAAAAACTCAATGAAGGCAACAGCCGTTTCTTCCCGCCTCAGGTCTGATTCAATCAGGTCTTTCAAAAGAAACTCCTGTCACCACAAACTGCCTTTTCATGCCAGATTCCTCCCTGCTCCCCCTCTCTGCCCCATCCCAGCGACTTCCAACAGCACCGATCAATCTCCAAAGCGACACCCACCCCCCCCCCCTTCCCAGCTGCCTTCAGCCACCGCCGTTCCCAAGCAAAAGGCAGCTTCACCCAGGAAGGTGGTGTAAAAAATGTGGACAAATTTCTGATTTGCAACACTCTGGGAATGGGTTTATTGCCATTGTTTGAGTGCAAATGTATAAATAAAGCAAAACGAAGATTCCAGGGTGAGTCCGATGAAAAGCAGAAAACAAGAAATTTTATGGCCATAAGTGGCGTGGGCTAATGGTGATTTTTGAGGCACTGGACCATGGTAGTTACTTAGCTAAATGATTGCTGTGAAACCGGGCAAGAGGCTTATTTCTTAATTACTGTTACATATTATGTCAAGCTGACACTTTGAGGCGTGCTCGGGCAATGATAAAGTTAGCCAAAAAAAAAATAGCAACAACAACCACAAACCAACCAACAACAACCAAAACTCCCTTGCCATCCTGAGAGGCTGTTTTTAAAGCATGTTACTTGGCAGTGATGCTGGGAAAAGGCCATGCTGGCCCTTAGAAAGGGGTGTCCCAAACTCATGCTGTGCAGCAAAATGGAGTTATCGGCACCGCTTACCTCTAGATCCATAGGATAAGGGGACTGGATAAATGGCTGGAAACCTGACAGCCTTTCAGCTGGCTTTCTCAGGCACTGCTCTGAGCATCTTCGGCTCAGAATGTCCAGAATAAGAGCCAGATTTTCCTCTTGGCCACACGGAGCCCAAGCGCTGTGACTGGGAGCATCATTCCTACAGGGCGCGCATGGGATAGAGCACAGAGCAAGGCCAAGCAGCATGCTGTCCCCATCTCTGTCCCCATCTCAGTGGAGCTGTTCTCATTTCTAGTGGCCACAGAGCTGATTGTGGTTGCATGCAATGCAAAAGTAAAGCCAGGATAACCCCAAGCTGCCAATTCCCTGCTCACAGATCTGTCCATCTAGACACCAATTTATGTTACACACGTGCTTTGATCATGAATAGCCCATATGTAAAAAATCACACATGGAGGCAGCTCTCATTTACAGTTTGTTATATATCCCTGTAGGCTTGCGGCCCTGCAGGCTGTATTTTTGGCCTCTGCTACTTTACAAAGTAAATACGCACGTATAGAATTCCCCAGGTGCTGCCCTCTCCCTCACTATTTATATAGGAGTCCTGAACAAAGGCACGTTTGCTGCATGGTTCTAACAGTGTATTTTCTTCCCAGTGCTCCAGAAGAAACAGAAATTATACATCTACAACGCCTTGCAATAATTGGCTCACCACTGGCTTGAGTTGGGCATAGACTGAAGAATATCAGGCTAGCAGGTATGAAAGCAAAGTGACATCACAGCATCCTACATCATCCCTACTTTTAATTTGCATTATCAGCCAAATCAGCACCTCTATCTCTACATGACCCTTCAATGTGTGACGTGCAAAACCTGATGCTATTTCCCCAGCTAGGTCAGTTTTACCCTATGTAAGCTGATTCTACCCTCCATTTAAAACAAAATGATGACAAAACTAAACATACCAAAGGAACAAAAAATACCCAACTCTCTGTGCAAGGATGCTAATGGCAAAATATATTCACAGCTTATCTAATAACCCGAGCTGCATAATTGCAACAAGTAAGCTCATCCGGAGGTGTTTCACTTATATTATGTGAGCAGAAAATTCTCCCTGAAAACAGAAAGAAAACGAATGGAAAATGAGAAGTCCTCGCTAAGGACTGAGCAATGTTGTGCTCTTGGAATCAGTTTCTGTCCTCAAATATCCTCCGAACAAATGTAATTATTTGCAAATTGTGGGGCTTGCTTCAGAGCTAGCTGGCCGTGCTCCCGAAAATGCATGGGTCGCCCATTGATGTTGGAGAACAAGTAAGGGCACTCTTTCAAAACCTGGAGAGAAGGGGGGAAAGGAGAAAAGAGGAATACAAAAAGGCAGCCTTCTTTTTCTAATTCCTCCTCCTGTGTTGTGTTTTTCTTTTGCCTTTCAGCCCTATGGAATAATTTGCCTTCAAGAGCCCCTGGATTCGCTCCAGTATTTTTGAGGTAGGAAACATGCAGAGGTTTCATTCTTTCTTTTTTTTTGACTCCATCGGGTTCAGGTTACACGTTGGGGTACAAAATCATAAACAAATGGACGGCATTTCCATTTCTGAAGTGTTTCCAGTCCCCTCACCCTCTTGCCCCAATAGTAGGTACATCATAAGCAGCACAGTGTAAGTAAAGGAAGCCAGGTGCTTAACTGATAACAAGACATCCTTTCTCCCCTTTTCTATAAGTGGGTTTTGCTTTCTCCCTTGGGTTCCTGGCTCAAGTCTGAACTCCAGTCTTACATGCACTGAGCAGGTCTGTCTCGGATGAGCCTTGAGGAAACTGGTTGTCCCAAACCCAGAGGTCTGAGCCCTTAGTTTTGTAGTCCCAGTAACATGAGCATCTAATAAGTTGCCTGTTTTGGGGGCAGATCACCCCAATCAGAATCAAAGAGAAGTTGTCAAAGGAACGGGACAGGGATATGGCTGGTAGCTTCTGCAGCAGCCCTGAGTTTTGTGGGGTTATATATCAATTCAGATAGCTTACATGTTTCTTAAACATCTTTTAGCCTCAGGAGACACTTAGCTAAACCAACATTGGTCTGTCTTATTGTAAAAACGAGGCAGGTTGGTCATTTTTGTTCCCTGCTATGCTATGAACTCAAGGTAAGACTGGTTAGACAAGACAGGGGTGGGAACCAAAACAGAGCCAGAGGGAGAAGAAGTAGCTTGTTCAAAGGTAAAGCAATTTGCTGCTGGAGCCAGAAATAAAAAGCCACTGCTCAGAGTTGTTGCTTAGCTCCACAGCTGTTAGACAAAACACTTAGCACATCCAGAGCCAGGAAAAGTTGTATGTTTGCAGATTAACCAAAGGGGTGGTGACATCGAATTCAGTTGCTTTAAAGTTCTGTATTTACTGCAAGCTCAAATAGGTCCATCAGACTCACACATTTATGGCAGAACCTGTCCCTTAAACCTTGCATGTGAGCACAACTCCTCTAAAATGAGTATAAAAAGAAACCTTGCATACAATGGGGAGTCCTTGCTAACTGAATTAATGGTTTCTCTTTCAGCTGCTCCCTTTCCTAGGAGGTTGCAGCAAAATACCTTCTTAGCACGTCTGTGTTTCAAGCCATCAGGCTGCTCACGTGCATAAAGTTAAATACTGATGTAAGTAATTGCAGATTTGAGACAGGAGACAATAAGGACCGAATTTTCAGTGGCTGAGCCCAGGCCTCCAAAACTGCATGCCTTAAATTGGGAGATGCGGTTATGAACGATCACGCTCTCGTATGCCCCAGAGCTCTGAAACACACGCACACACATTTTGCACGCACCAACCCAAGTTCTGAACAATGAAACCCAGAGCAAAAACGTATCGATTGGAGAGAGAAGTGACTGATCCCTTCTCTGATGCAAATGGGGAATCTCCTATGAAATATCCGAGTTTCATAGCACATAAAGAACACAATTCCAGATTGGTACTCATGAGATTTCTTGGACGTTTCAGAGCAGATGATTTTTAGCAAACAAAATTGGGCAGACAGTTGCATCATTTGCCAAGTAATCGAAATGCTACCCTTAGAAGCATGTGAAATAACAGGAGATATGGAGCTTGTGGGTCACAGAACCAAAATACCTAAAGGGCCTTAAATCCACAGCCTACTCCATTTGCAAAACCCCACGGAGCGAAGCCATTTTACATTACTTAAGTGGGTTCAGCCTCAGCACTGAGACAAGGGGAGACTTGGGGAGGTGCACTGAGACTTGGGGAGGTGGAGGAGGCTCCAATGGAGAGGGAAGCTCATGAGGCACACATTCTGTTCTGTTTTTAACTGTGAGCTCCCAGTAAGTAAGTGACACACTCGGTCTAGGCCATGCTCTAATTTCCTTACCTATAAAGTTTTGATCATATTGCCTTCCAGCTTGTGCACAGTGACCCTAAATCCAGTAAGGATGCTCTGTTGTGAGTTCACTATCTGTTCCTAGGTAGATTTTCCAGATGGTCACTCTCCATTTTGAACTTTTAAAGGGTTTTTCTTCCTGATATAAAACATGAGATGTCTGTTTCTAAGTGGAATAAACCACCGACTCAGTGCTTGCTTGCAAGCGAACGAAAAGCCCCACAACATTCAGAGAAGATACAAGTACTCCCAGGAGCCTTAATATATATATATACATATTTGGTTAACTGCAATGTTGCCTGTAGCTCTTTATGGAGGTTTTAAAGCATCAAAGCTCAGATTTGTTATATTGAACCTGGAAAGCTTCAAAAACTTTTTGTAAATTAAAATTAAAAGAAGAAGAAGATACCAAGAGCTATGAAGTGGTATTTTTCAGATGGGAATATGCTTTGATTTCGGTGGTTAATGCAAATAATACTCACTCCTCCTCCTCTTTCCCCCTGCACCCCCGACAGAGTTTTCAGTGCAGCAGACAGAAGGTGGGGAAAAACAAATATGGCATAAATTGTCTTGGTAAACAAGTAAATAGTGTCATTTAACTCTTCCCCCTATGACTCCTTGCTGGAACTCTGAATTAGTTTATGGTAGGGCTCTGTCAAAAGACCCCCCTCCCTGGAAACAGAGGTGAGACCTCAAAAGCCATTGTCTCTTTAGTTAATTAATTAAGGTAATATTGAGTAGAGCTTTGCTTCTAAGTTCAAGGAACCCAGCTGGGGGCAGCAGCCTCTTGTTTGATGCCATGAATACGGTGGAATGAGCTCCGGGCCCTGCATTAAAATCCAAAATCATTTAAAACATGCCGGGGAGGAGGGGATGGGGGAAGGAGCCCAGTTTATAGAGCTTTACAGCAGGACCAAGCCTTCTTCAAATAACTACGGGGGGTTACTTTGCATTTTACACCCCTGCCAGCTAAGCAGCAACCAGTTACCAGCTTTGTGACTTTTGTCTTTTAAGACCAAGGCAGGAGGAGGCTGCTGGAGTTGTGCAGAGCTGATTTCTTTCCCCTATGCAGCCTCCTTGTTGGAAGCTGGGGAATGCTTCTTACCGGTGCCTGGCATTACGTGGCATTAGTCAATTTTGCTTACATGGGGAATCCTCTCACGGACCATGGGATGGGATGACTCATTTGGATAAAGTCACACCACCAATGTAAGTCTTTGCAGGCCTAAGCTGGGAACGTGGTTTATTTCCAAGTCACATCTCGTTGTTTGCTCTTCGAGCCTCTAAAGAAAATAATAACAATAATAAAAGCCAAAACTCCAGGTCTTTATTCAATCTATAGCCCCAGCAGATACCATGGGTATTTTCCTGCATAAAACCCTCAGGTTATGAAGAAAAAGGCTCTGGATTCAGCTCTGCTTAGTAATTTTTACAGGAGGCTCCAGCCCTGGCTTTGCTGCTGATACTCAGTGTGAACCTGAGCAAGTGGCTTCGCTTTGCTTATCCCCAGCTCTAATGTCACCTCATCCCCTAAAGCAAACAGCATCCATCCCACTCTGCCTGCAAAGGAAGGTGCTGCACCTTGCCCTGGTCCCTACATACAGAACTGTTCCTTTGCTTTTCCTATAAAATGGGAATTAATCAGCTGATGGCTGCGGGATTTAATGGCTGGAGATATCATGATCTTTGTGGATTTGAACCTCTCTTTTCCCCTCGTCCCCATATGCTGTGCGTTAACGTCTGCCGCTGTGTTAAGTCTAATTTAGTTTGGTATCTTCTCAGGGGAGAGGTTGGCTCTCATCTGTCTGTCTGCCGTGCGCCAGGCACACCAGTGGCACTGTATAAATAACAGTGATCATAAATAGCTGACAACACCTGCTGGTTTTGAATCAGCAACAAGTGATAATCCTGTGAGCAGCTAAATGGGACTTTGGGATTCCGGGTATTGGCCTGGTTAACCGGCTCCTTGGTTTGATTATGTGTTTGTGTTTTCCCAATTCTCTTTCTTTTTCTCCTTTGAAAGGCCTCAGGGAGCCACTGTGGGGACAGGAACGACACAAAATCTGCTGCTCTTTCATCACATCGGTTCCTCATCTGTTTCTTTCTCTTTTCCCCTTCTCCCCCTGCCCCATCTGCAGTGCTTTCAGGCAAAGGGACCTCATGGAAGCCCCAAAGGGAAATAATAAAAGCACTCCTGCACAGAAGGACCTCAAACACTCTTTCAGGTCCAGCAACAACCTGTGCCCAGCAGTAGGTCCGCTGAAGGCAAAGAGATTACTAACGAGTAAAATCCCATTGCCACCTCTGAACCACGTCTGGATATAGGGAAACTTGCCTCTCCAACTTCCTACTGCTCTTTGGATACTGCTGCCCAAGCTGACGAAACAGGTATTTCCCCAACAGAGAATCACTTCTGCTGTTTTAGATTTGTATTTTAGATGTTTGTTCAGTGTCTTCTCCCCGCAGCTATTTCAGTTTATAGATTGGTTTTGCCTTTGTGGCTCAGCCTACATTCAGGTCACCTATCCAGGACAGCACTAAATACAGGTTAGCGGGTGTCACTTAACCCCTCTGAGGGGAGTTTGGCTTTAGTCAGCCATGAAAGAGCAAATCTTCCACTGCAGAGGGGAAAGTGAGGCTGGGAAGGGGGGGAGAGGGGTAATTTTATTATTATTATCATCGCTTGACCTCCCAACTCAACACTCAGAGCTGCCTCTTGTTAGGAGCGTGCAAACAGGCATATGGCCCCTCCATCACTAGGGACACACTGGACCGATCCATCACGGCACTTACCAGCCCCATTGGGATGAGATGTTCCCAGCTGGCAGGGCTCACCAGCAGCTCCCAATCTGACAACAGGGGCAGGGGAGACCTTCCAAGCCCCAAATCTGGGGTGGGAAGGTCAGCACCACTGGGCTGCATAAATCTCTGCATTCAGGCTTGTGCCCTGTGCATTTAGTTGCCATCTGCACCTCTAGAAGTGATTTGAGGGGCAAAGTGATGCGAAATTTGCTCTTTCCCTCTTTTCCCACCATCCAGGCAATGAAATAACCCAACATCATAAAGCTTCAAACACACATTAATACTCTGAAAACTTTTCCGACTGAACCTTAGCAAACCTGGGCAAAATGGGCCCTTGTGGGGTTTGCTGTGAGATCTGCAAGGAAAGGAAACCAGAGCTGCTCAGTATGACCCAACCATCTCTCATCCTCATCTCCATAACAAGGAAGCTGGAGCCAGGAGGGAACCCACACCAATGGTGACATGGGCAGCAGAGCCCAGGGAAGGTCTGCTATCAATTTCAGGACTTTTAATTAATCGGTTGTTCATTTAATTAAGGCAGGTTTGGGCTTTGGCTTCAAGATTCTACCAGGTTGGCCCCCTCTATGGCGTGTCCTGAGAGCACAGGGCTAATATCCCAAGGTAAAATAGTAATAATAATAATAATAATAATAATAATAATAATAATAATAATAATAATAATAATAATAATAATAATCCATCAGAGCCTATTAGTTAAATTGCTCTGTGCAAACCTAATTGACCACGAGGGATCTCCTAGGCAAAAAGGCCGTAAATCGCGATTTTAACAGCGGCAGAGGGAAGGAAAGGAGGAGGGGAGAAAAGGGAGAGAAGAAAGTTTGCAATGGCTGGGGATCATTTTAGGCGACTGCCTGGCTGGAGGCTGCGGAGAAAGGAGGCTGATCTGGAGCATATGGTGCAAAGAGCCAGTGCTGGGGGTGGAAGAATAAAAACCCTGAGCGGCGCAGATCCTAAGGAGCTATTTATTCCTCCCCCTGCAGATGTACATTAATGCAGGAGGAGTAGGGGGAGCAGATCTTTCGGCTGGAGAAAGAGAAACAGCGCTCCTTCCTTTTAACATGCTGTTGTCTGGCTTGATCTTGTCACTCCAAAGGGACCCATTCAGAGGTATTCATGCATCTGCCTCGGGGGGACAATGGGACCTTAGTTTATAAACTGTCTGTCCAGTTGCCTGCGGCCTTTAGTCCTTTTGTTTTCGCTTCTCTTAATAAACTTTTTGGGGGAGTTCATCAATACGCTTGAATAGCTGATGTTCTCATTCTCAGAGAGGGGAATAACAGAAGGTCTCGAAGGTTTTTTTGGGGGTTTTGTTTTGTTTTTTAATAGAGGTGGGGGTGTGTTTTTTTTTTTCTCTTACCCCTTAAAGGAGAAGCGAGGCTTGAAAAGCATCAGAATAACCCCAAACAAAACCTCCATTCAAGAGACGGAGAAATGCGCAACGTTTAATTGCGCGCACACACACACACACACGCACACCCGAAAGCAATTCTCGTCCTGCCGACAGAATTAAGACGATCTCCGCCTCATTTTACAGCTCTCAAAATATTTGGGGTAGGGGGATTGGGGGAGGAATTTCGGAGCCCAGGCTCATTTCCAGAGGATTTAGGGCTGAAAGCTGGCTCGAACCTTTCCCCCGAGTTCCACCTTCTCCCGGCAACTGCAGAAATCACAGCCGAGCAGATACAACCCCCCCTCAAACCCCTCCCAAAACAAAGCTCAAATCGCAGCTAACGATGATTTCTTCGGGGAATACCAAACCTCCCGCCCCGTCTTTTGTAGGCAACCCCGGAGCTGGGGGGGGGGAACACGGAGATTTCCCCTATTTCCAAGCACCAACGCAAAGTCCGGCCCCATCCCCGTGCCGGCTCCCTCTCTCCTCCCTTGATTTCTCTTTTAAGGCGTTTATTTTCCCTGCAGGGGGTTATTTTCCCCCTTCTCCCGCCCCGCAAATCCCCGCAAGCTCGGAGGAGCTGCTGGGTTGCCCCCTCCCCACCTCCTTCCCAAGGCAGCCCCCCACCAACCGCTCTCCCCAGTGACTCCAGTTCAGCGTTTTAAGGCCCTAATGAGTGTTGACAAGTTTAATGAGTTTGTTTTAAAGAGGAAAAAACTGGTCAAGTCGAGATTTCCGAGTCAAATCCATTAGGAGATCCCATTCAAACCCTGCCTGACAGCTCAGCCGCTCTCACACTTCACCAGCCGGCACAAGGCCTGCAGAAACCCCAAATCTCTGCCCCAAAGCTGAACCCCCTCCTCAGCCCCATAGCCCAGAACAGAGCTATGGGTTCCCGGGGCGGATAGGGACTTGCACTCACCCCTCCGCAGCTAAAGGGAAGAGGTAATTCACCTTCTGAGGGGCAAGGAGAGGGTCTCCCCTAAACCCATCCCACAGGGCAAAGGGTTGCAGCGCTGAGAGAGACCAAACGGAGCCGTCCGGTCCCATAATAACCTCTCATTTCTATTGGAAATTGCATTAAACGCCTGGCTATTTTCCTTCCCCCCCACCCCCCTTTCCCTTTTTGTCTCTCCCCCCATCAACCTTCATATAAGTAAACAGCCCTGTGAAGCCGAGGTGGAGGTCATGTTAAGTCATGCAGTCTGACTTCGTGAACTTTGAGCTGGGTGATTAAGGGGGGGGTTGGTGGGGGGGGTTCTCCTTTTTCAATTTCTCCACTTCCTAGGTCTCTCTATTGTTCCAATTCCAAACAGCTGCTGGTGCTAATCTTTCGGTTATTTGCAATCAGGAGGAAGAAATACTCACACCCTAGAGTGCTCCGATATTAGAGCCCTGCCAGCCGAGCAAAGAGACCACTGGAAGCTGAGGAGATGGAGGAAAACAAAACCGAGCAAAGTTATTGAACTCAGTTTGACTCTGAGTCTTTCAGGTACCTCTCTCAAACCCAAATCCACCCTGGCAAGAAAGCCATGAAAATTAGGCTTACAGGTACAGCATCACTTAAGGCCAGACCTGACTTTCCAAAGGTTAAACTCCTCCATCTACTCCAAGTCTGGCCGGAGAGAGAAGGGAGGGGGAAAATACCAAACGAGGGTGAAGTGGGGGGAAAAGAAACCACCACAAAAGCCCGGTTGGAGGCCAACCTGGAGAGCTACGCCCAGGAGTGTTTCACTCGAGCTGGCTTTGAAGGATTTCTATTTAATTATTACCAAGGAAGGCCAGGGAAAGGGTTCAAGGAAGCTGCAGTGCAAAAGGGACGGTCCTATTTACGTGTGGATGCACGGGAGGTGTTCAGCCCCATGCGTGGACATTCCCTTCCAGTTCATTTATACACCTGATTAATTAGGACGATGGGTGCCGGTAGTGAGAGGCTCCTCACCTTAAAGCATCCCGAAGGGGGCTTTCCAAGGAGCCCAGGCAGCAAAAAATAACTCGTGCCTTGGCTAATAACCTTAAAACCGGGCTCCTAAAGTCGCTTGCAGGGAGGAGAGGGCCGTTTTGGGGTGGGTCGTGCCGGGGGGAACCCATTAGTGTGCCGGGCTTGCCTGGCCCGCAGCCTTCTCACCAGCCCCGCAGAGCCTTTATTGGTTTACTTAGGTGTTAATCCCTTAACAATCAAGTTGTCTGACCATGGAGCTCCGTCCCTATTCTTGTTTACATCTAATTAAGGGGCCGAAATGCCACTTCCCTTCCGCAGCCCCCCTGCCTTCAACCAACTTCCATCTCCCACCCGGTCTTTTTTCTAGCAGGTAAAGCTCCCTTCGATCGAATGGCGAGGTCCCGTCCCCAAATTCCACGTCCCCCGATCCAGCCACATTCCCCTCCAGCATATGAAAGGCAGAGCTCTCCCGTCCCGATGTCACCAGCATCTCCGAGCTTGCCTTAATTCAATTAAACCTCGGAACGCCAGGAAACCAGCGGAGATCCACCCGAGCAAACCAGTAGCCGGGGCTAACAAAGGACCTTTCTTTGCAGAGGGTGCAAGGAGTCCGGCCAGCCCCATGTGTCATCCAGTCCCGGCGACTCCCGGCTCTGCGGGGTTAACGATTCAGACACCACTGCGAGCTCTGGGACTGCAACTTGGCTTAGATAGCGTCTCAGCCCTGGGGCAATTCCTCTAAATCAATTTTCAAAACAATCAGTTTAGGGGCTTTTAATTAAGCTTTAAACCAGTGGTTAAAAATAGCAGTTTACTTCTTTGGGATGCAAACTAGGCTAGCATAAAAATAAATCAGAGAGACGGGCCCGCTGCCTTTTGGGATTCAGGGCGACGTAGATTATATACGTCCCAAGATTACGAGGATTTCTCTTGCTTCTAATACTTATTCTCTTTCCGAGCAGCTGCTCTTTCCATGCCAGACACCGAAGTGTCCGCAGGACCGCAAAGAGAGGGGATCCCGTGCAGCTTCCCCAAACCCAAGCTAAGGGCTAAAGAATCAGGGAGGAAAGCCGGGAGCCCAGGTCAGCAGATCCCCCGGGTTTTTCTATATAAGGGGAAAGCAAAAATAAAGGGGGGAAAAAAAGCAATACCCAGCTGGGTGTTTCTGCATAGAGAAAACCCCAAAAAGCCAGGATAAATCTGAAGCTGAGCTGCTCAGCTTGGAGATGGGATCCTGCGAGCATCCTCGTTCCTCCACCCGCGGAGATAAACTCGCCTAAAAGGTGAATTTAAGCTCCCTGGGCGCTTTTGTAGTTTAAATGGGAGCCTCCAGGTTACCCCCACCGCCCTCTCCCTTTGTTTAATTCTTCTGTGGCTGCAGCTAAAGGGACTCTCGCAGTGCCCAGCTCGATACACAGCTCACACCTTTAAATCCCTTAAGCTCGCACAGGTTTTTTTGGCTCCCCCAAACCCGGCCAGAAAGCAGATGTTTAAACGCAGCCCTTGCACCAAAGGCAGCTCTTAAAAGGGACCACAGCGTTAGGTTGATTAAAGAGTAATTAAGGGCGGTGGGACTCCTTTGGTGCTGCTCCTAGGACTCTCCTCGCCCGGAGGATTTCTCCCTAGGTGACCCAGATAAATTACAGATAGGGTTGAAATAACTTTTGTCCACGACGGGCCGGGATGAGCCCGGTCCGTAAATCCCCGCACAGCGGTGGTTAATGAGGCAGTCATGCAAAACGCAGCGAGTTAAACCTAAAAAGAGTCGGCTCGGGGTGACTTCTCCTTCCAGGGCTCCGCGGGTGGGTTTCGGGCCGTTCCTATTTCCATTCCCAACCCTCGGAGTTCGACCTTGACCCGGTCTGTCCCCGTTTTAGTGGGGAAAAGAGAAGTCCGGTCGCTTCAGCACCCTCGAGGTTGGGTTTCTCCTCATCTGTTCGGTGGGGAAAGACCCAAATTCCCCATGGGGAGGGGGAAAAAAGAAATGAGCGAGGCTGAAAAATCAGCCTCCCTGAGAGGAGACGAGGAAATGGGCAAAGGTGGTGATGGGGTGCGGGGGAAATCATTGGGAATCAGAAAGATTTCCTAAGCTAACCTGCTCGGGGAAGGAGAGAAAAAGCCTTTCCCCAAAGGGCTGATATCCCCGAAAGGGCTGATATCCCCTAAAGGGCTGATATCCCCGAAAGGGCTGATATCCCCGCTACTTCCAAGGACTTTCTGCTGCTCCTTTTCCTCCGTTCTTTCTCCCCCCGCCCCCTGCCTTCCCCCCTTTAGATCTCAGCGTGTTTGCTCTTGACTTCATCCACTAAGTCAATAGTTTGGAGATGCCCTCATCCTCAGAGGCCCGAGCCCCCGTGTCCCCTCCCTGTTTTCTCCTGCGGATAATGGCAGCCTTTTGTCGTGTAATCAAGCTCCCGAGGGGTTGGGAGACAGATATAGATTCTTGGCATTTGTCGGTGAAAATGAAAGCTGGATTAGGCAGAGGCGGCTGCACACTCCATGGTAAAGGACAACAACTATTCCCCCATTGAAAGTCCCATTCTGGTTTGGTTATTTTATCTTTAAAAGTTGTTTGTATTTCTAAAGTGGCTATTGATGCACTTAGAAAGTGTAGCAAGCTGTAAAGCCTCGCTTCAAATGAAAGGCGGACAGAGAGAGAGAGAGAAAAAAAAAAGAGGAGGTTAAGGGGAGAAAACAGAGTGAGAAAAAATACCGTCATAAAAGGACTGGGGGGAAGAGGGGGTAAAAGAGTTTAAATGATCCAATATTGCTTAAAATTGGAGAGAAAAGTCACGAAGTCGCAGCAGCCGGGGTTCGGCTCCGTTTTCTTTTTCCCTTCCCGAAGGAGAACATTGAAGGGGGGAAAAGAATCGGGTGGGAACCCTTTGGGAACCCCACTGGAGGGGGGGTTCCTCCGTTGGGGACCTTTGATTGCTTGGAAAGCCAAAGCAGATCCGTGCTTAGCGCTGAAGTGATGTTATTACCAGCAACAAGCGCTGCGTTTTCTCCATAACGGAGGTTTGCAGAGGCGCTGCTGCCGAGCGCTAATGGGGAAGATTGTCCATCTCTGCACTGTTCACCTCTGCCCATTTTCTCTTGAGAAGCTTTGACAGTATAAATACATAACTCCCCCCCCTCCCCCGGAACATCGCTTGGATTTAACTCGATCTCCTCGTCCTTTAGACGTGTCTTAATCTGGGGTTGCGCCGTCCTTCCCTCCGCTGAACGGGGAGGTAAAGAGAGAGAGGAACGGGATATTTTGTTTTATAAACGAAAGCGTTTGTCAAAGGCTCCAACTTTTTCCCCTCCTTTTCAATTCCAGGAGTGGAAATTACAGTTTACCCGCTGCGATCCACAAGCACAAGGGATGGATTGTGGCTGGAAGGAGATTAAGGGGGGGAAACTCCAGGAAAAAAAAGCAGCAGAGCAACGAGGTACGAAGAGAAAATTCACGTTCTCCACCCGAAAATAAATAAATAAACCAAGAAATGCGGCTTCAAATAGCTCAATTTGCTGCTATTTAACATCAAACGCTCGTCGAGAAGTTGGGGGGTGGGGGGGGAAGAACCGAAAAGAATGAAGTTTCTAAATAAGGAATCCCTATTAAAAATAATGCCGGCTTTCCCTAAATACGTGGCCGTCTATATGGTCCCTTAGAATCACCAGCAGCTCCGGCTATCTGCCCTCTCTCGGATAATTTACACCATACAAAGGTTCCCCCCCTACCCCCCATTCCTATTCATGTCAGTGTTTCTTTCTCTTTCCGAGCAATCAAATGTGCTGGAAACAATTGTAGGGAATTTAAACATGACTGTCCCCTCAATATCCCTCGACATCCAAGTGTCCTTTGTGCGTTCAACCTCTCCTTTTAGAGACGTTTCTACACTTCAAAACGCAAAAGAACGCAACCGTGGGCTGTATGAAGGAGCCACCCTGGGCTCCGCTTGGGCTGATGGGACCCAAATCCCACAGTTTCAAGTGAGTTTTATGGGATTTAAGGCCACTTCTGCAAACTTCAGGCGAGGCGAGAAATAAACCCGAGAGCCTGAAGTTACTCGGAACGCGCTTCTCGTCCACACCGATCCCGTCGAGTCAACTTTCCTCTCTCCCTCACTCCTTTAATTCCCAATAAATATGCAAATCGATTCGTCCCCATAATGGGAACGGGGAAAAGAAATAGATGACACAAATGCTGTCTCTTCGGACTTTTGCACCCACGAGGTTTGGGTGCGAATGGAAACGGTAGTGGGTCAGGGGTAGATCCCCATTCCCTTCCCTTTTCCATTTCCTCAAAAGAAAGGAAAATTACGTTTTTCCGAGCCTCCCCCCTCCCAATAAAAGGGGACATCACCGGGGACACAGCGCTGCCACAACTCCCGTCTCCCGTCGCGGCTCTGTCCCCATCCCTATAGCGGTACAGCGGGGGGGGGTTGGCAGCCCCCCAGGAACGCTATAGGGGCTGTCGGATGGGATGTCACCCCCCCCTCCATATACACACACACTTTGGGGACAGCCGTCTCTCCGCGGGGACGCAGCCTCGCAGCTCGCCGTTTCCCCCTCCTCTTTCTCCCGTTTAAAGAAGCCACCGGGTCACTTTGATCCTCGATCTTTAGGGGCTCGGGACAAAGAAGCCACTGAAGGCTGAAGGCTGCCGGGTGTCGTCCCCCAACCCCCCCCCCCCCCCCCTCCCCTTCTCTTCCCTTCCCTCCCCACCTACCCCGAGCGGGAGCCTTGCAAACAGCCGTGCCCCCAACCCCACTCTTTTAGGGTCAGGCAAAGTGCTTCCTTCCAATTTTAGCAACAGCAACAACAAGCAAAGGGGAAGGGAAAAAAAAAAAGACAGAAAGAAAAAAGAAAGCCCAGAGAAGAGTGAAAACCAAGAAGGGTTTCCTCTGCCTTCCAGAGAGCCCCGGGGGCGGGGGGCAAAGGGATCGGATCTCCCCCCTCGCACCTCTGAGCATCCCTTCGTGCCTTCCGTGTCACCCTCACACCGCGACCCCAAAGCCGCCCTGCGGGTTTTCCATTCCTCCCTCAATAGGAAGCTCGACCCTCTTTTTTGAATGCCAATTATTTGTTTTTTTCCCCTCCGAAAGGGAAAAAAAGTAAATAAATAAAAGCCTTTTTGCTTTTAATTCTGTTTTTCAAGCCCTTTGACTGCTTTTCTCGGGCAGGTGGAGGTGAGCAAGGAAGCATCCCTTGAGTCCTGCCTTTGCATGAAGGGAAAGCCTCAATTTCCATCTCCAGGAAGACTCGACAGGTGAAAACGAGTTCTTATCGTCATTATCGGCGTTAATATAAACATCTACTTTTTAAACAAACAAGCGCTTTGCTCCATTTCATCACCCCGAGCCCCAAACCTCAGGCACGGTCACACAGAAGGGATGAGCTCAGCTGCCCTTGGAGCAGCACAGAGCTGGGGGACCCTTCCCCTATAGCACTGCCATACAGCTCAGGAACGAGCCCAGGGTCCCCCCCCTTCTTCCCCCGCAGACCCTACAGAGTCTTTGCGACAATTCATCACAGGACCCAGAGCCATCCAAGCAAGTAATGTGCAGCCTCAGATCTCCTATGTCCCACAAGACAGAGCGCCTGCTAATTAATAGACAGTGATTCCTGCGAGCAGCCCGAACAGTCTGTAATATGATGAACTTCCTTTGTACCGGTGTCACCACAAATGTTTCTGATAAGGAAAAGCATCCAAGGATCAAAGACTATAAGCTTCTCAATTTCCTCAAGCTGCCTCTACTTTTCCTCACCTACTTTTTCTCTCCTCCACTCCCTCTGCGCAGCCCCGACCCCTCTCCATGAGCCCCGTTCTGCCTGAAAAAGCCCCAAATCCAACCCCGTCCTTTCCCCGTTTCTCCCCAACTCCCGGTGACAAATGTCTTTATAACCAAGCATTAGCTGACATCTCGTTTCTTTTGTGGCCAGCTCAGCTCCAGCCCCGGGGCGGGATGAGCCGAGGAGGAGGATGGGGATGAAGATGAGGAAGATGAGGGGATTGGGGGATGCAGCAGATCTCCCTCCTGGCTCCACAGCATCCCCATCCCGAACCGAGCTGCTCAACCGCACCTGCGCTTCGGCGGTGCTTTACTTCTTATTCCGGACTGCTTTGGGATGGATGGGATGAGAAGTAACCCCCCCCCCCCCTTCCTTTAAAGGACCCCCCCATCCTCTGAGCACACATCGGATGGGGAGCGGTGCCACCAAGGCCCGGCCGGCAGCTCGGAGCCGCGTCCTTATCGCTGTCCCCATCCCAGCATCTTCTTACACACAACTCATCCAAAACAAAAAGGAAAAAGAAAAAATACTAATAATAAAAAGAAAGAAAAGTGAAAGAGTCCAAACCGAGATGAAGTTCAGCTTAAATCAAAGAAGAAGAAGAGGAAAAAAAGAAAAGGCTGGGGTTGGGAGAAAAGACAATTTAAAGGCCATTGGTGGAGAGAAGAGTTATGTGGCAGCTGATAGAAACGGGCTGCCTTTTTTATTTTAAGAATAGTCTCTATAAATATATAATATCTCCAAAGCTCAGGTCTTAAGAGGGTCCCTTATTTGCTTCTTTCTTTTGTAGGAAACGTAATTTTCAGAAAGATGCTTCTTCTCCCCCCCCTTCCCCCCCCCCCCCCGCTTTACCCTAATGCTCGAGTAAGTACCTTACAGCTTTAAGGCTAGTGTTATATGTGCTTTAAAATCCTGCCATGTAAATTCCCCTGAAAAATTTGGAAAGCTTCTCTTGGGGGGGGTGGGGGGGTAAGGGTGGGTGTGTTGGGGAGGGGGGGGTTGGAATGGAGGAGGGGGAGAAAGGGGAGGTTAATCCGGGTTTAATGCTATGATGCAGTCACAGGACCAGGGCTAGGCTGATTGTGTTATCTCTTCCCAACATTTGGGTCTCCCATATTTCACCCAGCCAAATAGCTGCGAGAAAAAAGTGCGTATGGAGGCACTCCTGACGCCTCAGGAAAATATGTTATTAATATCTAAATAACTTCCCAATACTGTCTCTAAATCTCCCCTTCACCACTCCAGATGATGAATTCGTTTGAAGTGTTCTCCCGTCTCATCTTTTCAGTGTCTCTCTCTCTCTCCCTCTTTTTTTTTCCTATAACCAGGCTTATTTCAAACTGGTAAATATCTAATTCCTTTAACCACACTGCAGACACGTCTCTCCCCTCTTATATACAATTCTCATTTGCCGAGATCCAGATAGAAAACAGAGAATAAACCCCAACACCGCCTTAAACTCCTTCTGGGCGTCGGGAGCGTTTTGGTTTTGGGGGGGGTGGGAAACACACCTGGATGGCACATCAGCCCCGCAGCCTCCCCGCTCCGCTCCATCTCTCCTACCCCAATTACCACCAAAACCCCGGGATTAGAAATATATACCTTCCAGCTTCCTTCCTGCCCTCCTCTATCACGGCATCCATCTCCCCCCATAGCCGCTTCCTATCCCTCCCAGCGTATCACCTAATCTACCATTCACCTTCAAATTAGAGATTATTATGGCTGCCTTGTATTTCCTTCCCCTTCCTGCTGAGCCGAACCCCCCCTCTCTTCCCCGTACCCACATTCCCCTTTTTCTTTTCCCTTTTTCTACAATTCAACCCATTCTTCTCCCCACCCACCGCCAAAAAGAAGGGGAGGGGACGCAGAAAACCCAAACAACCCCTGGATCACAAACATCTCCCTTATATTATTTCACTTCCCACTGTATAATTGAACCTCTCTCCCCGCATCCTTGTCTTAAGTTTGTTTTTTAAGACGTCTTGTATTAGATTATACTCGTTCATTCCCCCCTCAAACCTTATCTCTCCTCCTCTCTTCTCTCCTTCCCGTCACACTCGATTTAGGAAGGAGTTTATCTTGCAAACATTTGCCTACTTTGTTTATGTAGACCAGGTTCTGCAGCTACTTGTTCCCAAAAGCCACTGTTTGCCTTTGTAATTGTTATCTGTGTTTATTGTTGTACCTCATTTGTCTCAGCTTTTTTTGTGACATGTAAGCTCCGTGTGTGCTCACATCCAACCCCCCCTCCCTTCTCCCTCTCCCTGTATTTCTTTTCCCTTTTCCCTCCCCTCTCCTCTCTCTCTCTCCCTGAAATATGCACAGAATAACTGAGCCTAAAGCCAATGAATTGCTTGACACTACCCTATCTCTTTCCTGCCCCCCATTATTAGAGCTGATCCCACTCGCAACACTCACAAATCCCGCCTGGTCTCTGTTTGATTAGATTGCCAACCTTTCGTAATCCCTTGATTTGATGAAGTGTCTGTTCCCCCCCATTTCCCCCCTAAACATACATTGACAGAGAAAGCGCTTGTTGGTTTTACAACGATGCAGATTGTTTGCTGATAAATGGACCCGAACTCCCCCACCCACCCCCCGGCTCTTAGGGACAAAGCCTCTTCCCAGGTGTGGCAGCGAGGGGCTGATCCCCCCCCCTTCTATTTTTCCCATATCCACTCCCCCGTATTTAATTCAATTTGGCAGGACCCGAACATCCCCCCCAAAAAAAGAACCCCTAAACTACACCAGGGACTGCTATCACATTAAATCATTAACACCTCTGGGGGGGGGGGGGGGGTGGCATAGGGGAGGGTCACACCTGTTCACGCTTCCAAAACCCCAATACAATTAAATGCTGCGCTGTGTCCACCTCTTCCAACCGGGTTTACCGATCCCATCCCAACCCCTCGCATTATTTCCACTGGGGGGGGGTGGGAAACAGAGTGTTGTAACCATTGGTGCCCCGTGCGCCATAAAGAGGAGTACAGAAATAAAGCGGGATGGGGGGGTGGGTTGGGGAAGGGATGCGAAACAGTGATGAGTCATAAATAAATAATAAAAAACCAAGATTGAAGTCATAAAAGCGCCGCGATAAGCGATTAAAAATAATAATTAAAATAAATCGTATAAATAAATAACTATAAGGCGTAATAAATAATAATGCGTAATAACGCAAAGCTACCTGTCCATCCCCACCGCCCTGATCCCAAACCCTGCGGCCATTCCCACCTTATTTCAGCACAACAGCCCCAAGCGGGACACCCGTGGCCGTAAAGTGACATGCAGGGGGGGGTCATTCCTTCGCTGGAGCTCATCCCCTTCCTCCCATGCCTTCCCCATCACCCACCGCCCCACATCTGCTTGTAATTAATACGAGGCCTCGTCCAAAGGGTGGGCACCATCCTCAGCACCCCTTAAATTTAGGGGAGATGGGGGGGGGATCGTTTCCCCGTTCACCCCACGACTCCATCTCGCGTGTCCGGTTGTGGGGTGAACCAAAGGAACGCATCACCCACGAGTGACCCTCCCTAATAAACCCCAACCAGTCACAATAAATAACAACAACCAAAATAATAATAATAATAACTCGCTCTTAACAAGGATAGAAAAAAAAAAATACAGTGAAGCCTCATGAATATATGCCCAGGGCTAGCTGGAGTGAGCCGTTTAAAGATGAAAGTGCAAAGAAATAAAGGCTCAATTTAATCTGCCTTAAAACCCTTCAACTTAACGTTTGTGCTGGGAACTCAGAGAGTGAGTACTGATTGGGGATAAATACATTTCTTAGCATGCCTTGGAGCTATTACACCCTTCTCCAACACAGCTCCCTATTCAACAGCCACAGTTTTCATTACCAGCTCTAATAAGTCTTAACATTATTAAATGCCAAGCAGACGATAGAAAGAAACAGGCGCAGGGTGGAAGCTTTCTTTAACACTTAAAAAGAGAGAGCATTTAGGGCTGTCTTCCTCCGGCTCCCCGCGAGGAGAACCCGCAAATGGAGCAAAGGCGTTTGGCAGGAGGAAAAAGGCCAAAACAAAGTTTCCCCCTCTCCTTTTTCTCCCCCTCCCAGTCCGCAATCATCATGAAAATGCCCTTAAAAAATAGGGGGGGGAAATAGAGGGGGGAAATAAAAGAGATAAATACATTCATCCGACGCGGAACTGGGAACAAGTGCCAGCAATACGTTTATATGTATATATATACACACATCTATATATTTAATATCAAACTTGCCGGGGTAAATGGGAATTGATCTCTAAGTGATATCGTTCTTCCCGGCTCTAAAAGGAAGAAGAAAGAATAGCAAAACACCGCCTCGCAGCGCTTTACGTACTGACCGCTCGTTAATTATCTTAATTGGGGCTGTTAGAAACTTTGCTCTATATTGATGGCGGTCGTTATTATCGCTGTTCTTTTCTCATTGCTCCGATCGGAGCGCAGCCAGCCCCGCACCCGGCTTCAGCGCTGCGCGCTATTTCGGCAGCGCCGCAAAAGAAACGCGTTTTTAGACGGCATTTCCCCCCCGAAATCCACTCAGAAAAAGGCGAAAATAAAACGAACGAGAGCCCAACAGCCCATCAGTAGTGATTTATCTCCGGGAATGGGCGCTCCGCTGGCTGCGGCAAAAGGGAATCAGCCCAAATTAGCGCTCGACTCAAAGCGGGTTCCCCAAACAACCCCGCTGTTCGTTTGGGGGCTTTTTTTTTAAGAGAGGAAAAAATAGGAAGGAAAATAACTAAAAAGAACCGATCCGGTGGTGTAAAAATCATTTCTTTTCCGAGCGATGAGAGCCGGAGAAAAACCATCTCCCCGAAATGAAACCCTACGCATCGCGCGGTGACGCGGGGGCAGTTTTCCCCCTCACACAATGGCCCCGATTTGCAAATGAGCATCGCCTATTTCCAAATCACAAGCAACATTTTGCAACGTCCAACGGCTCGCCTTTTTTCCAACAGACGGTCCTATAATATTACAAAACTATCTAACAGCAGGGAGTTTTGAATAATTTATCTCCCTTTCTTCCCTTCCTTGGCCCTTTGTCCGAACTTTTTCTCCTCCTTGCCGAATTTTGAATGAGAATAGAGAAGCCCTCCCTCCCCCATCCCTTTACTCCATTTTTAAGGCAGCCTAAGGTTTTTCCCCTTCTTTTTTTCCCCCTTTCTTTCTTCCCCCCCCCCCCCCCCCCCCTTTCTTTTTTTTTCCCTTCCACTGTTTGCTTTTGTAGCCGGGAATCTTTTGCTTATAAAGCTTCAATAGACTCGAAGGTCTTTGTAAGTGAAGTTCATCTTCAAGGTTGGAGGGGGAAAAAAAAGGAGAGAGAGAGAAAGGGAGAGAGAGATCGGATCCTTAAAGAACCCCCTTTTGTGCACCTTCATTTCAACGTTTGATGGTGACACGGAGAAGCTTTTCTCTATGCCCCAAATTCCCCTCACTTCAATATTCCCCCTCATTGTCCCCAACTGGGGAGACTTTGCAGCCAGTGGGAAACTTTGCAATGGATCTCCGTGCTTCGCACCCGGTGATCTGGGAGCTCCGTTGCCTATATGGCAAATCGACCCCAAACTCGGTGCCGTTCAACCCGTCAGGCCTCTACCATCGCCATTTTGCCATCAATTTTTGGGGGGGGAGGAGGGAAGAATAGCAAAATCTCCGTTCTTAAGGCTCTTCTACGGGACTTCGTCATTACCACTTTCCTCCCCAAAAAAGGGCTGAGCTCTTTGATACGACCATTCTGTGCCTAAAGCGATACCTCCTTTCCGTTCCTCAAACTGGTTTCACACACCCTCATTGCCAAACTTCGGTTATTAGCTCTAAAAATACCGTTTTCCCCTCTTCTTTTCTCTGCGGGGTGAGGAATCATCTCCCCCATCCATCCAGCACCATGAGCCTGAAGAACCTGAATTCTCCCCCCCACCCCCAATAAGAGACAAGTGCCAACCACGGGTGGTGTCACCAGGTCCCCCCCTACCAAGCTGCCCTCAAGCTTTCCACCAGCAGCCCCAGCTTTATTATCCCTATTTATTATTTCCCTATTTATTATTTCCCCCCGAGCCCGGTGCTGGTGGCTCTCACTGCAGCCCCACAGCAGCGTGCATCCCGTGCTCTCTAATTGATATTGATTGGCCAAATCGGTCAACTGTCAGCCAGAGTTTCAGGGGACCACTTAGAGAGCAGGAGAGAAATCTGTTTAACAAATTCATTTAGGAATCAGAGATGCCTCCCCTCAGTCATCTCCCTTTATAAATAATTGATCTGGAGCGGCCGCAAGCAAAACACCGACAACTCTTCCTCACAGGGATGAGAAAACATCACAACCCCAAAGGCTGGGTACCACCAGCCCCAGCAGCATCACACCTTGGCTCTGCCATCAGTCGTATTTGGAAAGGACAACTGTATAGCTCTGCAGCCAACCCCTTGCTTATTGCCCATCTTAAAGTGGTGGGCCATGTCCCAAAGGTTCCCCTTATCCTAAAGGTCCCCCCAATCCAGCCTGGAGCACGCGTGGCCGCCTCTACCTTTGTCGCCCAGGATGCCATCTATGCTGTGCTTGGCCTTCTTCTCCCCGTCTTCCTCCTTCTTGTCGCAGTCCTCCTCTTCCTCTTTCTTCCCGAATTTGATGCGTAGCACACGGCTAATCGAACTCACTAAACCTCAGACAGTCAAAGACAAGAAGGCAAGTATAAGCTGCCTGGGAACGCATAGGGGAACCCAAGCTGGAGCCTCATACACATGAAGGGCACCTGCCTCTTCCCAGAGTTATACACCCATTCCCTCTGCCAACCACATCCAAACACCCCTCAGTTCATCCGAGCGATGCTAACTTGGGTTCCTGAAGATGGATGCATTCATCACCCCTCCAAAAACACCTGGCCACACTCATGGGGTTGCATGTCCCAGGGTTCCCACCTGCTTTGTAGTAGGGAAAATGCCCCCAGCTCTTGGCTTGCACCCTCAATGGGACCACAAAAGGCTCAGAAGTTTGGATTCAGCCTCCCCAGGACCCTACTTTTGGGGATCTGTGCCCTGCAGAGCAGGCTGAGCTCCCCTGGAGCAGAGAAGAACTCTGAGCCAAAGGAATCGGGACCTAAAAACACCCAGACACTCTGCACTACTCAACATTGGGGTACAACATCTCAGTGAGCGATGGCATTCCTGGATGAATGGAAGCACCGCTGTGTATCCCCAATAAGCAATCCATGGGCTGACATCCCCTCTATCCTGTCCTCAGGTTGGAGACCCCTGGTTCTCCCCATAGAGCTGGAATAACTCAAGAAAACTACTCTGGTTTGCATCCCTCCCCATGCAGAGCAAGGAGCAAGAGGATGCTGGAGACAACTATGCCTTTTTGGGACCATGGTTGGCCTTATGGCCAAGCTGCCTTCTCACCTGAGGGCACAGTGCTGCGGTCACAGTGTCCATCCTTCAGCAGCCTGTCCCGGATCTCCCAGCTGAACATCCCAGGGTTCTCCCTCTTGTATTCCTCGATTTTCTTCTCCACGTCGGGAGTCGCAACCTGCTTTTGTGGTCAATGGCCACCAGTGCGTGCGTGTGCAGAGAGAGGGAAGGGGAGAGAGAAAAAGCCCTTTTAATTGAAAAATTAAGCCAGGCTGATAGTTTTTTTGGGAGAAAGAAGTGGAATTCAAGGGGTGGGAAGGAGGAAAATAAAGCTGGGAAGAGGTATAATGTAATCCCCCAGGTGTGGATTCCATTCGTTCTCCTTAAAATTAAAGTGGACGGAGGACAAGGAGAGAGCAAGGACGGGTTTAACCAGAGATGGAAGGAGGGAAGGGGTGCGAGGGATGATTTTTGGGGGGGCTGTGTAAACCCTAAAACAAACCGGGACCAAAGGAAACGCACGAATGCTTGCCACTTGTTGCATGCTGAAAACCCCGTTAATTTATTCCCATCCTGCTTCCCGGCGCTGTTTTTGATTGTGCAAACCGTACCTTTGCTCGAAACCTCATTCATCCCTAAATTCACCCCCTCTCATCCCAAAATAAGAGTCACCCCCCCCAGAACCCCACTGCTTCCTAACGCTGTTTATCGGGCCCATAGCGTGGCCCCACATTGCACTCACCCTGGGTTTGCTGCCCCCGATGGCCCCGGGCCGGATGGAGCCCGTCTCTTGGTACCTGCAGAGGATTTTGGACACGCAGCCGTGGGAGACCCTCAGCTGCCGGGAGATCACGCAGGGCCGGATCCCGTGGTGAGCCATTTCCACGATCTTATGGCGGATGTGGTTGGGCAGTGGGCGCCCGTTGATGAAAACCCCACCGAGTTGGTTCACTCGGCCCTGGCCCAGCGGGGTGGACACTGAGAATGGGGGGGGGAAAATAAGGTGAAAAAGGGCAAAAAAATCCGTCAAAATTCCACGCATCCCTCCCTACACTTCCAGTTTTCATCCCAAAGATTTACACCTCACCAGTGCAACCTAAAACCAGGGGAAAACCTCTCCCATCCCATGGAACTGTTATCCCGTATCCCCGCGGTGCCCTTTGCTATAGGGGAAAGTTTTCGCGTTGAAAATAGAAAGAGCCGCGCATCTCATCTCCCCTCGGGGTTACGGATCTGCGCGTCTTTTGGCCATTTCACACCTATATTTTGAACCGGAGCCGAAAGAGGAAAAGATTTCAAACCTCCCAGCAAAGCCAAATAGGATAAAAAAGAAAGGAAGTTCACACTTTCCCCTAAAGCGCGCAGCGCTCCTCGCTCCGAATAAGGGGCTCCGAGTCCCCATTAAAGAGCTTCGCGTTCCCAGTGAAGGGCTCCGCGTCTCCAATGAGGGGCTCCGCGCTCCGAATTAATGAGGGTCTCTCTAATAGCGGCCAAACTTTTTGGGAACGGGCTCTCGAAATCCCCTCGAGGTTTTCTTCCTACGGGTTCGGAGGAGCCGCGATGCGCAGCACCTGCGGGGTCGGTGTCTCCCGCTGTAGATTTCAGAGATTAATACGATTTCACAGGCTTCGAAATTAAGGGGGGATGATGGAAGGGGGGAAGGGGGAGGTGGTGGTGAAGGAAGAGGAAAAATGGAACGGCAAAAAACCACGAAGGGAAGAACTCAGCTGCGCAATTTGCAGCGAGGCTGGAGGGGCCGACGGGGTGATTTTCTCTTTACAAAGAAAAGTCGATTCCAGAAATTGCCTCGCGATTTAACGAGAATCATGCACCACTAATTCAAAGTCACTTGGCCAGCACTCCCTGGATATATCATTATCGACAGATAACACTCGAGTGGCCAATTTTACATTCAAGAGGTACTAAAACCGCCGCCCGCTCTCTCTTTTCATTATTCCCAGTCATGTTGTGCAAATATTGTTGTAATCCTTTGATCCTTTCCCTTGCCGTCTGTTTTACTTCATTTGCTACAGAAAAGCACTTCAGCAAATCCCCCCAGCTTGTATGTTTTGCAGTCTGCGTGGCTTTCCCCAGCTTTGAGTTTCGCCACTTGATCACGGTCTGTATGAAATTCTCCTCTTTAATAAATGCGGGGAAAGAGCTCCAATTTTGATTTAATTTTTAATATATTTTTGGGGGTCTTTAATTTATTATTATTATCATCCGCTCGCTCAGCTTTGGGTAGAAATAATAAGGCGGGCGGACGCACAAAGGGAAAGAAGAAGACGGGGGGAAGTTGGTTGCTCCGCGAGTGGAGATGTCATCCCCATAGATGACACTTCTCGAGGTGACAGCTCCCATTTCCCCCCCTTTTTCTCGGCCAAAGCCGCCCCGAACGAAGCACCGCATCTGTTCCCAGCCCCAAAGCTCTGGGTTTAGCTTTATTTTCCTGGGGAGAAGTTGGAAACAATCGGGTTTTCTTGCCTTCTTCCTTCTTTCCTTCTCTATAGGGCCGGGACCCTTTGAGTTTGGTAAATGATAATAGTAGTTGTACTAACTAGGAGCGATCCTGTCCGCTCAAACCCGCACTTAACTACTCGAAACGGGAGGAAAAATAAAGAGCAAAGCGGCGCAGCTGCTCGGGGAACGGCACGACGTGGGAAAAGAGCTCCAACCTCCCTCAAAGTTCGATGCTCCGCACAGGACCCCCCGCTTTAAGCTCCATCCTCACCCAGCTCACCTCACCCCGGCTTCAAATCCATCCCATTTGAGGGTGTCCCCCTCCCCATTACACACACATAAATCTATATATACCTACCTTCTAAAGGGAAGCCGGTGCGGGGATAGTTTTGCCCCGGCGCCGGGCGCATCATCCGCGGTACCGTCCCGGGGAGCGCTGCCATAGCGGGGGGCGGCGGAGCGGCTCCGTACGGAGCGGGGTCACCCCCGAACCCCGGGAGAGCCGAGAGATCTACGGTCTCTCCTCTCGGTGATCCCCGTGAGGCTGAAGGTTTTCGGTGGTCTTCCAGCCCTCGGCTGTTAAAAAAAGGAACACCCAAACAAACAAGGGAGAAATCACTGCTCCGTGAAAAAAAATATATATATATCCTCATCGGAATAATCATAACGAGATGGGGGTGAAATGATGATGGGAGGGGGGGGGGAGGTGGGAGTTTGGGGGGTGGTGAAGGGATGGGAGGGGGGGAAATCACCCACCAGAAATCCCTCGGAAAGTTTTCGGGCTATGTCACAACCGGCCTGAGCGGGCGCTCCGGAGGAATGTAACCCAGACTGCAGGGAGAAACAGACACATCCAAAGTTGCCTCGGTGCTGGGTTGGGCTTAGGGATGGGGGGGCGTAGAGGGAGCTGATTTTTCCCCCCTTAAGCTGAGTTGTTCCCCTTATTTTCTTATCGCTGCTTTATTTTTTGCCACCCCCTCAATCCTCCCCCCCACCCCCCTACCTCTTTTTATTTATTTTTTTTTGGTGCTTTGGGGATGGGTGGGAGGAGGGTTTGGAAGTTGTTAAAGAGCCCAACTTGGGGCGGTGGGGAGGATAGAACGAGCCCCAGCGCTGTGATAGGCTCCGGCCCCTTTCTTTTATTCATGACCGGGGAAGGGGGTACCGCGCCGGGGCTGAGGGACCAATAAGAGGCAGCAGCTTCCCAACGCGCAGGCAAATCTACGGGCTCGGGTTATTTTGTTATACGCTATTATTCATTACTAGGCTTGGCTTCCTTTTGATGGAAAGCCGGGGCTCTCCCCCTTTTCCCCCCCTCACCTTTCCCTCCCCCCCACCCCCTCACCCCCCTTTCTTTTAATATATTGATGAGGAAAACTTTAGGATAAAAGATTTTGTTTTTTGTTTTTTTTTGCTTCACAAACTTCAGCCCGTGTAAGGCTGGAGCATCCGTATGCATCCCAAAGGGGTCACATCCTGCCCCATGTTCCAAATATACCCAGTCTCCCATAGCAAACAGCCCCCTCCCAAAGTCTCTGGGGTGGGGTTTGGGGTGGTGGGTTCCAAATATACACAATCCCCCATAGCAAATAGCAAATGCCCCCCGCCCTCCTCCCCACGAAGCTTCTGGGGTTGATGGGTTTCATCCCTGCTGTTCCCGACGTTTGAGGATGCGTCGCACCTGCCTCTCCCCTGAGAAAATAGAGTTCCTTCCACATCACCCCCACACACACCCCTCCTCAAATAGGGCCGAAATGAGACCTAGACCCCTCCACTTTGCGCTCGGTAGCTCCCGACGCACCTCCTTCATTAGCATCCTTAATGAATTGGATCATCCCTACGGGTCCCATTGCTTAGAATGGGCAGAAACGCGGTTCTCCACCGAACCATCCTCTCGCTCGCTCCTTCCCATAACCCAGGTGCCATAGGGGCGGCTCCCGGCCCGCTGACCCGGGACGGGCTGAACAAATACCCAATGTTTTCCCCCCAAAAAAGTGGGAGAGGGGCAGGAATCCTCCTCTCAGCGGGGCATGACGCCAGGGCTCGCGAACCCTTTTGTTTGCAGCTGTAAAAGGACTTTCCGTGCAAACCGCTGGAAACTTCTCTTTTCCCCTCCCTTAAGAAGAAGAAGAAGAGTCCTGGGGGGAAATGAAGCAGCCAGAGCCACTTCTGAGCTGTCTGGACCCAAAATGCGGTCCCTAAATTACCCCTTTGCTCCCCTGAGGGCACCACCATCCCCTAATCCCTCTCCTTCCCCCCCCTTTCTTTTACTGTGCTTTGAAATTAAAGCGCAAGGGATCCCCCCCGGCCCCACCGCATCTTCATCGCTCACACTCATCCTCAGCCTTCTCTGTGTAAATGTATAAATGTCTGTAAGGCGAAACTTCGTAGCGAAAATACTCGGAAAAATAAGTAGAAAAGGGGAGAAGAAAATGTGAGGGGAAAGGGGGAAATAGGGGAGAGAAAAGGGGGGGGGAAAGGGGAGGAAGGGGGAGAAAAAGGAGAAAAGGAGAAAATTGGGGGAAAGGGAGAGGAAGGGGGAAAGGGGGGAGAATGGGGGGAAAGGGGAAAAAAGAAAAAGGGGGGGGGGGGAGGGGAAAAATGGGGGGAAAGGAGAAAATAAAGGGGAAGAAAAAAGGGGAGGGGGGGAGAAATAAAGCGGGTTGGGGGGGGGGCTAAAGGAACTCTGAAATTCTTCCCGAGGTGTCAAATTCCTCCCCAAGTCTTCTAATCTCGGCCCCATGAGTTGGGGCTCCGGCAAGCGAAAATAAAGATCCTTTACCCCCCCCACCACCACCACACCTCCCTAAACTTCGGCCCGAAAGTGAAGTTTTAGGCACAAAAATAAAGGGGAGAGGGTGCGATCCGGAGTCCCTTCACTGCCGCCTTCCTCCAGCGCGGCCGTAATTCAATTATTTGCCATTCATTGGGTCAAAGCCTGAGAATAAAGTTGAAAATTAAATATTAATACTAAAAAAATATATATCTTTTTTTCCTTTTTTTTTTTTTTTTTTTTGGTGCTTTTTGGGTGTTTTGGGGTTTTGGTTGTTTTTTTCTTTTTTTTTTTTTTTTTTTGGAGCCACTGCTCTGCTTCATTACCCACGTTGACAAAGGAGAGACCCCTTCTTTTCTCTCCTGGGAGCAGCGAGCAATAGATTAAAACAAGCATCAATCAGGAAAAGGAGCAAGGAAACTGCTTAAAGGAGCAGGGCGGAATTCCTCCCCTCTTCCCCACTTCCCCGCGCATCTCCATGGTTTCCTAAGGTATGTTTCTGGTTGATAAATGCCCCTATATCGCTGGTCCCTTTGGGGGAACGGCTGTAAATCAGAGCTGAAAGGCTGCTCATAAGCAGAAGGGAATGGGCTTGGGGCTGGTTTTGGGGAGCATCTCACCTCTGCGCTGCCAGAGGATGGGATGGGGGGGGTTGTAAGGTATCCCAATGGGAGCAAAGGGGCTCTGGGGTTAATTCTCCCCTATAGAAAGATGCACCCAGGGTGTTAATTCTCCCTTATATTTGCCCTAAACCCACGGGTAGGAGCATTGGGGGGATCCCCAACCCCACCAATGTACACCGCAGTCCCACGGACACCCTATTAATCACCATCCTCCAAATGAAAGTCCCTCTTTTTCCCCCTTTTTCCCCTCTCAAAACTCAATTTCTAGAGCGATGCAGATCTAGAAGGGAGCACTCCTTCGGTGATAAGCAAACAGCAGCTCATCTGCTGCAACCTGAAGGATTTAATCACCGATACCTTCCCTTACAAGTAGGGGAAAACGTGAAGAAATAATAATAATAATAATCAAAAACCCAACTCCAAACCGCCTGGGGATGAATTATTTAATGAAAAGTTGCTACCTTCTGCAATTACAAGAAGATTACTAATGTGGGAAGGTTTTCCATTTGAGATCTCAGAGTAATAAGCATTATTTTTTTAAGCGATTATCCAATAAATCTCTCTTTAAAGGGCGATAAATCCACCTTGAAAACCAGGGATTTAAACCCAAATATTTCAGAGGGACTTCCGCATTTTTCAAAATGACCACTGAGGAATGGAGAAAAGCAGAGGGACGTATTGAGGCTGAAGTGTTTGTTTTGTCAGAGAAGCCAGAAAGGAGAGGAGGAATATTTGCAGAGCTCGAGGCGAGCGTAAGGAAAAACTCTGTGCTGGAAAAGCAGAGCGGTGTTTGAGAGCTCCTTCTCAGGGTAGCAAAGGCTCAGGGTTGTTTTGTGTTATTTGACAGATGGAGGAGATGCAGAGGCTGCTCTGAGCACCTTATTGCTCCCCAGGGTGAAGCACAGCACCCATCTCATGGGTAGACCCCAAAACCCAATGGTTATCGAAGACCTTTGGCCAACACGTGGGGATGCAAACTGAATTCAGTGCACTGTTTGCTGTAGGTGGGTTAGAAAAGGCAAAGAGGTCTAGAAAAGAAAGCTAAGGGCTGAATGCTCTGCTCCAGACATCAACGCTTTGCTTTGCAAGGTCTCCATCCTCTGCATTGCTCTTTCTTTGCAAGGGATGCTCCCAACTTCAATGCTGCAAAGGAGGAACGTTCTATGCAATCCAACCACAGAGCCCAGAGGATGGGTGAAAACACTCACCCCTTCCATCCAGCTTCTAAAGGAGAACTTGCATCATTTCTCAGTGCAGAATGCCCATGCAAATCCTGCAGAGAGTCCAGTTGGCCATGCTGCCAATTGATGCACATAACCAGAATTCAGATCTTCCTCCCAAAACACAAACCCAAGAACAAAACTCCTCTCCCCCCCCCCATCCAGACACCAAACAAAAGGCAAAGTGTCACAACAGCACCGGGCTCTGCCTCTCTGCTGGGTCACGTTTAATTTGCCCACAGTGCAGTATTAATAGGATGTAAGCTGCACCCTTGAACAATTACCTTATCAAAGCATAACATCTATGGAATGAGCAAAGTATTTTCATTAAACAAATCAAAATAATAAGGCCGGCAATGGCCTTGTTCATTCTTTGAACCTCTAAGTGGCTTTTGAGATGTTCTACAGCCCCACACCAAGTTTTATTTCGCTTAGTTTTTCTCAAGCAGATTAACTCCTCCTTGCTGAAAGGCTCAGTTCTACTTCTGTCGGGGTGCACGGATTAATTGGGTTTGCTCTGCATACAACAGGAGTCCTGTGCTCCCATGTCCCATTTCACATGGGTTTTAGAGCTGGGAGGAGGCTTTCTCCCAAACACATGACTTGCATTGAGGGCAGCACTGCATGGGGGGAGATGCTGGAACACAATGATGGAGAAAGCAAGAGGGGTTTTCTTCTTAAACTGAACCATCCCCATTCAGAACATGTTTTATTTTAAGGGATAGAGAGCACCTGCCATCAAATATGTCAAGATGCCTCTGCACTGGATGTACACTCAAATCCCTCATTATGTGGAAAAGCAGCTCACCTGTTCCCACATTAGTCCCACTCCAGTGCTCACCCCCATAAAGATATCACTCTTCCCTGCTTGCACTGCCGGGCACACAACAACCCGTTACACCCACAGCTGCTTGAACCCAAGGCTGAAGCCCCACTGCAGCTACAACTCATCTCCTTTAACACCAAGCTTTATGAAACCTCAGCCAAGAGAAAGGGAAACCAACCAACCATTAGGGTTGGAAAAGACCTCTAAGATCATCCAGTCCAACAGCCCACCCAACACCAATATCACCCATTAAACCCTGCCCCTAAATCAGTGCATCCCACCCCATCACCTGGCATCACATAGAAGCCCTGGAAGGAGCTGTGTGCATGGCAGAGACACAACACAAAGGCTTGGTTTGGTCTTTCCTGAAGTGTAAGGAATCAGATGGAACCAAACTGCATATTTGTCTGGGTGAATTAAAGCACAATCCTCTCTTCCCAGAGGGAGCGGTTGCTTCATATTTATACATTTAGTCTTACAGGTGTAAAATAACTTCCCTTTATGCTTATATAATAATTTTTTCATTTGAATTTCAAGGCTTTATTCCCTTCTTTGGATTCAAGTCTCCTACCTGAACCTGATTCTCCATATTGCCATTAATTCCTTCATCACAGAAATGAATTCCATTTAATTCTCTATAGTGGTAGTGTTAAGGCAGATCAAAAAACGCATTTGCAGAGACTTCTACCTCTTCTCCCACACGGTTTCCAGATCAACTGTGTCTTGAAAATACTTGAATTCAAAACCATGGCACTATCCACCCCACCCAATGCTCCAGCACTGAGCCCAGGCGACTGCAGCCAACCCTACAGCCTATAAAATGAATAATAAGAACAAAGCAACTATGAAATCTTGCAAACATCCTGATAAAAAAAATATATATATCATAATATTACTGTGGTGATAGTCTTGAAGCTATAGAGCAAAGCTATACAATTGCTAGGGGTTTTTAATTAATTTATTCGAAAATATTAATGGCCTTATAGCTTTCTTCTTTCTGCCTTCGATCTATGAGCTCAGGAAAGACCCTATATACAAACCCTACTCAGTCAGTGAGGAGATGAAGGTGTTTCTTCTAAAATAGGTGTTCTTAGAGAATAGAAAGTGGTAAAAGCAGGATGATATTGGTTGTTGTGCACAGGTTCTACAGCATGGTGGTGGTTTTCCATCATGAATAGGGTCTGATGCAGCCCTCATAACCTGGGCTTTAGGCTTAGCACTGATTCTTGATGTGTTCTCATCTTGGACGGTAGAGGAAAAGGGCTGAATGCATCCAAATCATCCAGATAATGTTGTATGGAGTGGGATTTGAGTTGGCTTTCCCCAAAGCAGAGCTCTTCCCAGGTCATTTCCAAACCTGCAGAACCTGTGTGGGGGCTCAGCAGGCAGCAGGGAGGGCTGTTGGCTCCTTTCATCCTCTGCTTTTTGTGATGCCTGCCTTGTTTCCCTGTGGGTTCTGTCCCTCCTGGACCTGTGTGAGATTCACTCATCCCCCACTATGGTCTGTTCACGCCTTTTTACTGCCATGCTGCAATTTAAGCAAGGCTTTACATCCCACCCCAAAACCCAGATGGAAATTTTGGGCCCTTCCAGCCCTGAGGAAGAGGGATGAGATGAGCACAGGGGAAGAAAAGGTTAAACCACAACCTTCAATTCCCTTCCATTCACACCAGGTAGCTTCTAATTACCCCCAATGGGAGAGGTCAGGAGGTGGGAGGAGGCTGCCACAATGAGGGGAAAAATGTTTTATTGGCAACTGAGTTAAGGGCTCCCACCCTTGCACCCCGCTAAGGCCCTCGGTGGTGATATTTTGGCCAGGTGTTTTTTCAATAGGAAAATAAAGAAAGGCTTCTATGGGTTGGTTTTATCATGTTAATGTGAGGGTGCATTACTCAAGACCAACTGGATTGGTCTCAAATACTTGGGTGACATCAGATGGTGAACTGCTGTCCCCACTTGGTTGTAGCAATGGGTGCATCCTGAAGGTGAACCTTCTTCCATATCAGTGCCCAGAAGTGCTGGGAATGAGGGTTTATTGCCTTTCAGTGCTATGGGAAAAGCTGTTGCAAAAGTGCTTCCTCATTTGGGGTTGAGCACCATTGGAAGAGCACTGTTTTCTTCCCTAACATGAAACTCGCTGCTGTTTTGTCTTCCTTTTAAAACATATTTTTTTGAGCCATTTTTTTCCTCATCCCATAATAGTGATTATGCTGTGAGACAAAACATTAAAGGAGAAAAATCCCGATCTACGAAATGCGTAATTTTTTTTGTCTGAAGGAGATAAGTCTTCAGAAACACAGAAGGAAATTTGCACGCGGCTCAGCCTCGTTGTGCTTAATCTCATGCAATAATCACTGCTGCTTGGGTTGGCAGTGGAATAATTAAACAGATATTAAAATTGCAATCGGCTGTCACTGGGATCTAATAGAAACGTTGGGTGATCAACATCTGCACCTCTATCTGGAGGTGAGAAGTCAAGGGGGGGGGATCCATTGGTGTCACCCACCTCCTGGGTGGGTTTTCCCTCCTACTTGGGTAGACACCCAAGGAATGTGGAGATGTGGCACCAAGGGATGTGGTTAATGGGGATGGGTTGGGGTTGGACTTGACGCTCTTGGATGTCTTTTCCAGCCTCAGTGGTTCTGTGATTCATGTGCTCAAAGTGCTTCCATTTGGGGTCTTGTGTTAGTGGGAGCCCCACAGCTGGCTGATGAGTTGCTGGTTGGACTTGATGATCTTTAGAGGTCTCCTGTAGCATTAAGGATCCTGTGATTCTGAGACTGTAAATACAAGCTGTAGGACCAATCCTACATGTAGGATGAAGATATATTGATGCATCTGGCATTCATATATACCACCTCCATCATGCTGCTGTGTAGAAGATGCTCCCAGTTTTGGTCATCAGCTCCAGGAGATCCTTCCCAAAGACACTGGCTGTCCATGAAGACTGAAGATGTATTTGAGATCTGCAAGAGAGGAAACACAGCACCAAATTTTGCAGTGAAGATTTTGGGTCTGAAGAGCCCCTTGGTGGGGAGCTCGCTTTAATTTGGTGCTGGCTTTTAAGCAGGAATTCTTTTCCTTGAGACCAGCTCAGGGCTGTGAGATGAAAGACAATCTAGTTGCTAATGCACCGTAAAGCAAGGGGAAAAAAATCTGCTGACAAACCCCGTAAATAAGGTAGGAGGGTTTTCTTTTCTTGTTCCTCCAAGAGTCAATTCTCATTTCCTGAATTTTCATTAGGAAGGAGGGGAGAGGTTTTCTTCTCTCCCATTAATTTCTCTCCGTGTTCTCTCCATAATCAACTGATTTGCTTTAATATTTGACGTAGGTGACAAAGTGTTGAAAGCACGTAATTTAATTGTTTTGCTTGCTTTCGCTATACTTAAATGTTTGCAGAGTGACCTCCTGCTTCTGGCACTGTTAGAGCCTATGGAGGCCATCATAGAACGGATTGAGTTGGAAGGGACCCTAAAGGCCATGAGGTCCAACTCCCCTACAACGAGCAGCGACACCCATAGCCCCATCAGCCCTTAAAGCCCAACCCTGGAGAAGGTCCCAAAGTGCTTCACAGATCCATAGCACAAATAGGGATGAGATTTCGATCTGAATTACTTTGGCCAACATCCAAAGCAACTCTTTGACTTCAGCGCTGTCGCGGCGCTGGATGCGTGCCCGGCGTAATGGAAAGCAGCACTGGGGCCCCGTTTCTGCAAGCCAATATTTAACATTCACAACTTATTTCTCGGCGTTAGGAAAAACAAATTAACAAGCTCCCAAAAAAAAAAGAGACTTTTTTTCTTCTGGAACAAAAAAGAATCAAATTGCATTTATTTATTATTTTTTCCCCCCTGTTAAAATGAAAATCTTTCTGTCTGAGGCACCTTTGCTGGTTTTGATTAGATTTTTTTCAGCCATTACCTCTATCATTTTTTAAGCCCATGGTTACATTAGCTCTGGATGATGCAGTATCTGTAAAAGAAGGCTCTTTTCCTCTAACATGCAGCCTGTACTTGACTGCTTCCCATTGATAGGAGATAGAGCAGCATGGAAAATAGCCTGTGCGAGGCTGGTAGAAAGGGAGGTAAGTTAGCAGGGCTGCTCAGCATATGAAATAACCCCTTGCCTTTATCGTAATCCGGGGACCCACTTTCCTACCATCCTGGGCAGAGGTAGAGCTATCTCCAGACTGGAGGCAGGCAGATAGGCGGCGAGCCGCACTTATCACCCAGCGCAGCGGGCAGAACAGGAGCTGGAAATTGCTCTAAAATAAAGTTGCTGGAGAATTAACTTCTAAAGGGTGGAAATGTTCGGAGGAGGGGGTGCTGGCCACTTGCTAGCTGCATAGAATTAAAATCAGGCTCATGCTTGGTCTTGCTCTACTCTCGCCAAGTCCAAAGGCTCTGCTTGGATGAGTTCTTCCCCATACAAACCCATAAAGCTTTGGGACAACAGGTCTGATGGGTCAGACTGTGGGAATGTGTTCCTAATGAAGGGATGCTTCAAGTGTCTTTGGGTTGCTTCTGTTCCAGCCCATACTGAAACCAACACCCAACTTCCACTCCTAAATCCCCACCACCACCTTGGTAGAACCACACTTGAACCCCACGCATCCCCACCAAGAGCCCCTCATCCTCCTTGCATGGAGCATTTTGCTTCCATCCCCACTCCCTTGGCAATCCCGGATGCCTCCAGGCTGTCCTCTGGAAGTCAGCAGGATTTAAGCCACGCTTAAAGCAATTTGGAACCAACAGAGGAATTGGGGCTTGGCTGGGTGGGAGGGAACCCCCTGGAGTGAGATGGGGGTTTTGTGGCATGGAGGGAGGCAAGCTGCTGTCTTGGGGTCACAGGGTGATGAGGGTAGAGCTGCTCCACATAAACTTTTCTTTTTCTTCCCCAAGTTTTTAAATGCTGTGTTGTTTCTTTGTCCATTGGCTCATTTGCAGTTAGAAGATGGTTGGCTTAGTTTTTCTTCCCTTTTTTTTCCCCCCCTCCTTTTCTCTAGAACTTAATTTGCCTTTCTTCCCAACATCAGCCTTGCAAATAAGTTCAGAAAATCACCATGAAGATGAGGCTTATTTCACTCTGCCTCTCTCAAAGTGATGCTTCCCTGAATAGTGCAGTCATTAAGGCTGGAAAAGGACCTTGAAGATCACCAAGACCACCCCCAGCCCACCCTCACCTGCCCACCAACCACATCCTTCAGTGTCACATCTCCACACTGAACACCACCAAGGACCCCACCACCTCCCTGTACCAACCTGCACCTCCGCCAGTGCAACTCAAAGCCATTACCATTGGATGGGAACAGAACTATTGGATCAAAAAATAATGACTACTAATATATAAAATCTACAAGGGTATTTACATGTTGTAATCCTGAAGAGGTCTCTCAGAACAGGATGAGATGTGCATACACACAGCTCAGTGTGATATGAAATATTGGGGTGATCTGGTCCCAGTGCTGTCCCTTCCAGACACCCAGCTCCAGTCAAACCAGAAGATATTGTTATAACCCACACATTGAGAGCAGAATAGAGGATTAATTGCTAATAAAAACTGTAGGGGATGACACATGAATGAGAATAGAGCCTGGCATATGTTTTCATTGACCTTGATGCGTTGCACTATGTTGTCCCCACACTTTCTTTTGGTGATAAATTACAGCACGTTGCTGCTGGAAGTAGAATGATCGAGCTCAGATGTCTTATTAAGATCTTTCCTTTCTAAAATGTCACGTTGCCTTGATGTTTAAAGGTCTCTGCAGTGCAACAAGCAGGGCATTGTGGTGAGCAGCAGGCTCCCTGCTCCCTTTTGCTGGTCAGGGCAGCAGGACCCACAGCATCCCACTGTGAGCACAGTGCTGGATGTAAGATGGTGCTGTCCCTATAAAGAGACAGGGGGAATGGGGTGAGCAATAGGGTACGATTTGCTGATCCCTGCAGATTTGGTGCAGGGGGTTGGGTAGAACAAGGTGGAGTCTTCAAGGGCAGCCAGGTGTTCTTCTCAAAGCTCAATTTGGCTGCTCAGCATCTCCAGCCTTCTTGCTCTGTTCTGTATTGCCACCCAAGGGGAGTTTTACCCCTATCTCCTTGCAGCGCTCTGACATCCATAGGGATGCTTCCATCCAGGGCCGATGTAGATCGGATCCTACCGCTGCTATCGGCAGACGCCTGCTGCCACCCCGCGGCACGGCCGGGAAGAACCAGGAGGGATGGGAGCCTTCCTCATGCAGTGGGGATGTATGAACAGCATGAAGACAAAGTTTTCTGTCCTCTACAAGGTTTTTAAGGGTTTGCTTTGAGTGTTTTGATTCATTTTGGGGGGCTTTGTGGGTAGCTGTCAGCTCCCAGCTTGGCAAGGCAGTTATCCTTGCAGACATTCAAGGCCAGGCTGGATGTGGCTCTGGGCAGCCTGGGCTGCTGGTTGGTGACCCTGCACACAGCAGGGGGTTGGAACTGGGTGAGCATTGTGGCTCTTTTCAACCCAGGCCATTCTATGATTCTATGCATTCTATTGGATCAGATACTGATTTCATAGTATCATAGAATCACAGCATGGCTTGGGTTGGAAGGGACCACAAGGATCATCAAGCTCCAACCCCCATTTGACTTGGACCACTGAAGTTTTCACTTCTGCCTCTCACAACAGTATAGAAGAAGGGATAGGATGACCAAACCCAACCCCATGGGATGCCATGATGTATCTCACTCACGTGCCAGGGAAACCACTTGTTTCCAGCCCTGGGCTTTCCAAGGAAAGAAGCATCTCTTTGATGAGCTCCTTAATTAGCCAGAAAGTTGGGTCATAACCACTGCTGTGTCTCCCCTTGTCGTGGTTAGACTGCAGGGTGTGTGAAAAATCACAGCAGCACAATGAGCATTTCGAGGAGAGGATGATGTTAATTTTAGAGAATGAAAGAAGGGATTTTTCTTTTTAGATTGCTGAATACCCTCAAGGAAGGAAACAGAGAGGGTCTGTTTGGAAATGGCTCTAAAAATGTGACCGTGGGCACCTGTGGTTACAACAGGGCGGACTTCTATCTTAACCTTCCAGCTTGACTATTGACTTGCTGCTCTGGCTCAAATCTGAAGCTGCTTAAGAAGGAGCAGAACATGGTTCTGGCTCCTCAGATCTTCCCTGCAGCACCCAGATGAATGGGTGGATGGGCTCTGTTGGGCCATTGGGGTGCCATGTTTGCATTACTCAACTGCACAATGGTGAGGGTGGGTACTTGGATGTGTGATGGTGAAGCCCAGGTCCTGACTCTTGCAGCACAAAGCTCATGGTTTTAATGGGCTAAATGTCACTTAATCCCTTTTAGCATCTTCACCTGGGGTCTTTAGATGTCACATTGCATGGCCTTGACTCTTCCCTGCATCTAGAAGATGGAACCTGAGTATCAAGGCTGATAACCCTGCTTCTAGTGGGACATTTGGAATAAGACCCAGGGGAGAACCCAAGCCCTCTGGACTTAAGGGAGGAATATCAGTATGTACGACCCAGCTTGTACACCCTGTAGCCCTTACCCCCTTCTTTAAAACTCTCCTGGCCAAGCTATTTTTAGAGCTTGCTTTAGCTGCCATAAGCTTCAAAGCCTTGTTTATACAAGAGCAGTTAATAATGGTAAAAGCTGTGTGCAGACTTCTCTAAAAGGGAGTCCAGAAAAGCTGTGCTCATTCAGGAATAGTAATTACTTGTATGGCTTCGGCAGCAGTAAAAACAGCCCCACAGTGTTTCAGGGTTGGAAGCCTTTGCCAAGCTGCTGAAGGTGAATGACTCGGGTACACAGGGGCTGTCTCATTGCATTTCTCAGTCCTTGGCTCACCCTTCCCTGGGCAGGCTGCCATCTCCTTGCAACGCTGAGCTCCTGTTCCCTGTGTCTGCAGAGCCACTGAGCTGCATCACACCCGTCCTTGGGCTTTGGGATCAGCTGGGGGTCAAGGTTGCACAGAGAGGTGGTGATTGCCCCATCCTTGGACATACACAGGGTGATGGGGCTCTGAGTAAGATGACTGAGCTGTAGATGGCCCTGTTCATTGCAAGGGAGTTGGACCAGATGGCTTTTTAGGGTCCCTTCCAACTCAACTCATTCTGTGCTAAGGTTGGGTTCAATCCAGATGCATTGTTGGCCTCCAGCTGCTGACAGGAGTGCTTCAAGTGAAGTGGAAACACCATGTGGTGAAATGCTGTTGGTTCTACTTTCCTTTTAGGACCTTCTGTGCATGGGAATAGCTGCAGAAGGGAAGAGATGCGAGAATATGGATGGTAATGGCCAAGCCTTGATGGACGAAGCGCATCTCCTCTGCCAGAAGTGCTGTGCTTAAAGCAATGCAGCAAAACGAGTCCAGGACTGAGGGCTCTGAGCCAAGACTTAAGTAACTGGGACAGAGCCAGCTGCCTAAGGGTAGGAGATGGGCTGCTGGTGTGTTATCACCACTGCTTGCCATGGACCAACTACAGGGAGGGGCCCTGGGGGTGGATGCTGCTTGAGATGGAGCGTTTGTCTTCTTTGGCCTTGGGCAGCTCTGGGGATGTGCACACAGCAAAGCTCTGCTGGCTTTGTAGGAGAAATGGAGAGTCCTGTGTCTTCATATTGGGTGGCCCCAAATCGCTGCGCTGCACAAAGCCGTGGTGAGCTCTGAGCTGTGATGCTCAGCAGCATTAAAGCACTGGGTGCTGGCTGTGCCAGCGTGCAGACAGACGACCACCTCTGGAGCTGGGATTTCATGCTTGCTGTCCTTGCTACTGGGCAAAAAAAAAAACCTCAATGAAGACTTCATCAGCCAGGCTGGGAGCTGTGCTCATGCTCATTGCATCCCCATGCTGGGGGGCAGGAGGGCTCCCATCCGCAACGTGCAAATCCCACAGGGGAACTTTCAAAGAGCTTTCTGAATAACTAGAAGTGTATTTATAGCCAGCCCCAGGATGTTTGCTGCTAATGAGATGCACACAGGCCTTCAATCATGACTCAGTGCTCCGCGGATGTGAGTTTGCTCCTGTTAGTGGGATGCTCTTAAACAAGAGCAGAGCTCTGGGCCATGTCTTTGGTGCTCCAAATAAAGGGAATAAAAGTCTGGATGGGGGAGTTGAGGTGTGCTCTTGTGCCATGTACAGGGTTGGTGTTGGGCTCCCTGTCCAACTGAGGGCATCTCCCCACTGTCTGCAGCATGCAGAGGTAGTGAAGCACGATGTGAAGGGTTTGGAGGCTGCATTGCTGGGAGGTTCATGTGGATTTGGTTAGGGGCGTGAAATAGCGATGCTGCCGGGTGCTCCTGTGGCCATTTATCTCTGTCTGGATGGACGGGGTGGGAGATGGGTGAAGGCAGCTGACAGCCCTGCTTGGTAGCTGTAACAAATATGTGAATAATGACAAGTGAAATCCCACCCAACGCACAGCCCTGCTCACCACACGCATTTCTCCACTCAATCCTGGCCCTTGTTTAGCACCTGCAACACCTCCAGCCTTGCAGAGAGGGGCCGGGGTGTCCATCAGCCGCCGTGAGAAACGTCCTTCATTCCTCCTCAGAGCTCCTTCTTGAGGCAAACTCATTTGTTTCTCCAGCAGGGGATTTCTGGATGGGTCTCCAGTGCCAAGATCGTGTCAAAAGGGAGAGAGGGGAGCAGGTGAATTGGGAAGACAGATGTCTCACCTGTTATGTCATGTTAGTGTCAAGGCGTAGGGATCAATGTGAATAGACATTAAGCTGGAAAACACAAGGAGGGGGGAAAATAAGATGCAGGCAGAAGGAGAAAAGCACTGTCGGTGTCTGTTGGTTTGAGTTTCTGTATTACTTGGTGCAGTGAGGGTCACTGAAAGACAGGGAGCTGCTCAAGGTGTTGCATTACCAAGGTGCTAACCCCTAGCAGTTGGCCAGGGGATGTATCTGTGCTGAGCAGCACCTTTGTTTGGTGGGGATGATGGGGATGGTGGGGATGGAGGCGGCTGGAACTCCTGTTTGGGGGCAGATGGCACAGAGAGCTCTTGGGTTAAGAAAATTAGAGTCTCAACAAGAAATACTCAAATTCTCTTTAAGAATGATGGCTATGTGACCTCAAGTCCTGCCTGGGCTCCAAGCAAAGGGCAAAAATCTCAATTTCCATCTCGTGTCATAGAATCATGAAAGCAGGAAAAGACCTCTAAGATCAAGCCCAACCACCAACCCATCCCAACCACCAACCCATTCCAACCATCAACCCATCCCCAGCAACAACCCATCCCAACCACCAACCCATCCCAACCACTAATTCATCCCAACCATCAACCCATCCCAACCATCAACCCATCCCAACCAACAACCCATTCCAACCATCAACCCATCCCCAGCAAAAACCCATCCCAACCACCAACCCATCCCTACTATCAACCCATCCCAACCATCAACCCATCCCAACCATTAACCCATCCCAACCACCAACCCATCCTCACTATCAACCCATCCCAACCATCAACCCATCCCAACCAACAACCCATCCCAACCACCAACCCATCCCAACCATCAACCCATCCCCACAATCAACCCATCCCAACCACATATTGTGCAGCATAATGTGTGCAGGACACAAATACCCACCAAATGGAATGGTTTCTATTTCAGAAGGGATGCAGGAGGTGAATATCCATCAAATGAAGCTCCCAAGTCATGGCCTTAGCAGACAAGTAGTCACTGCAATGAAGCAGTTCACCAACATTAAGTGCCATGGGTGCTCGAATGCCATTGACTCTGCAGGGGTTTACAGCTGTCAGCCTGAATCCCTTCTCAGAGAGCTTTGCAACCAGCAGCCCCAACACAGAGCAGAACTATCAGTGTTCATATCTGCCCTGTGGTTGTGCTGTGGAAGTGAGCTGATGTCTCCTCTAGAGAACTCATTACATACCTAAATGAGAATAACTGCAGTCATTATCTGGCTCTAATTTCTTTAAGCCAGGACTCAGTAATGATATACACATAATTCTAAGCAAGGAGTAGTACTTATCTATGTATATACAGGGACAGAGAGCACATCTAAAGCATAGGTCACGCTTGCATGGCTCGGAGGTGATGAACTCACCCCATAAAGCTCCAGTGTACCAGTGGCTGGTTGTAGATCATGCATATCATGAGGGGCCACCATGTGATAAGAAGAAAAATGGCTCTGCAGGAGGAAGCTTTCCCCCATTGCTGCCTCATTAAGGCTATAAAAAGTTGCCCTAATCCAAGTGTTTCTTGTTCATAGCCTCTGGCTTGGTCTGTGGTCCAGCTAAATGGGGCTCGCACATGCATAAGTGTAAGGAAGAGGGATCATGAAGCCATCTGAAGATATTTATAATGGCTTTGCTCTTCATCATCTCCTCTCCCTGCAGCCATGCATGTGACCCAGCCTTGGCTTTGCATAGGGCTGTTATTGTGGTGTCCTGGTCACGGTGGATGTTGCTGACACATGATGGAAGGATGTCAAGGAGACCATCAAAGAGGGTTTATCACAGGGAGCCCCTTGTCTGAGCGCAGCCCTTTGGACTGACATGAAATAAATACGGGGCGGTGGGGACAAGATAAATGGGAGAGCGTCCTGGTCATCAGTGTAAAGGGGGGAAAGGAAGAACAGAGGGGTATAAAGGGGGGAAAGGAAGAACAGAGGGTCCTTTGGTGGGTGAGGAGGGGGGTGCTGGGCTGACACGTGAGTTGGGATGCACATGATGGAGGGGGTGGAGGAGGACACGTCCTGATGCACTGAAGGCATGAAATAAAGGGGTGAAAGCCTCTTGATGACCAGGCATGAACACAGGGGTGAATCAAACCCTCTTGATGACCCTTTAGTTGGACCATTGGATGCTCTACATTGCCAAGGGCCAAGCCATGTGCCGCCATGTTTGCATGGCTGGTTGGTGATGGATATCGGAGCCTGGTGGGCAGCAAAGCTTCACCCAGCACAGCAAACCAACCCTGTTGGTGCCCAGCATTGGGGCTGTGCTCATCTTCTATAGCAGCCCCATTCCTTCCCCTTGTGACCCCAATGCCAGTGGGTCTGAAGGAGGGATTGAGGTTAAGGGTTGGGTTTATAGGGTAATATTGCGGGTCGTTTCAGACAACATCATGCATCATGAATGACATCCTGGGCGGCCAATGGCAATGGAGAATGGCGGATTTGACCCCCCCCACCCCCCCAAAGAGCCGTTCGAACTCAATGAAGCCTCTTCCGCTTCTCTGCGCGCATGTGTCGTGCTGCTTGGAGGACTAAACAGCATCTTGTTGGCGGACTGATGGTGCAGAGCAGCTAAAAAGAATAAATCCCATTTCCTCTCATTAATGTCGGGAGGAGTTATCACCGTAGAGACGGGCGGACTCGGGTGGGTCCGGAGCTCCATTAACAGCCGCCCCCAGCTGCAGTTCCACCCTTTGACCACGAGGGGGCAGCAGAGACTGAATAAAGCGCTTCTCCTATCGGGCCCTGTTTAATGATAGGGAAATAAAAGCTCATTAGCAGAAAGCAAAGGGACGCCTGGTTGCAGAAGCAGCAATGCATTGCACAGTTCAGCTTGCACAACAGAGGAAACCACGGCATGTTCTCAGTGCTTGGGGCTGTATTCAGCTCAGCCTTGCTGCTGCAGGGGGGATTTCTCGGTTGATCTTTGCTATATTTCTTCCTTATTGCTGTCATCTCAATGCTTGTTGCTGGGTAAATCATCAGCCTTCTGGGTTAGGTTCATTGCTGGCGGAGGGGAAATCCTTTATGCTGCAGATCCGGGCTGCTGTTTATCAGCAGCACCTGCTGCTTTTGTGTGCTCACAGTGACTCACCGATCCCACTGCGCTGCAGTTTATCGTGCTCCTAAAGGCAAAGGTTCTGCTGGCTTTATGCAGCCGGAACACCACAACCCCATTTGCTTTTCCACTCCCTTCCTGCACAACGTGAGGGTTCCTGGTGGGCTGGGCTGCTCCTCGCAGCCGTTTTGTTGCAGCTGAGCACCGAAAACAGGGAGGGGATGCAAAGCCGCTCTAGGGGCAGAGCGTTTCCGTACAGGTGCTGAGGCTCTATGGGGCAGAGCACGGATCGCTTCCCTGCCTGATAGTGATGGTGATGATGATGATGAAGCGGGGGGGGGTTGATGCGGGGACTACAAACCCCAGCAGCTCCCACGCTCCGCCCTTCCGCTGCCGCTGCTCAGCGCGGCCCCGAAGCGGACGGCCCACGCGTGGCCCCGCCATGAGCTCAGGTCAGGGGCGGCTATTGGGAGTGGGGGGGGATATAGGGATGGATGGGGGGGGGGCTGCAATGTGATGGCAGTGCAGGTGAAGCCCCGCAGGGGTCGCATCCCGTTGCATTTCCCCGCTGTTGCGGTTTGCACAGAGCCCAGGGCTCGGTTATCCTTCTGCTCCGCTTTGCTTTCTTTTCTTTTGCTTCCCTTTCCCCATCGCTCAGCTCTGCCCCCAGCAGCACAGCCGTGTCCCGGCCCATGTCCCTTCATCTCATAGCGGCCGCTTTACGCCGTGCAACGAGCAGGGAGATGCATCCGGATCCCCTGGTTGTAAGCTTGCAAAGGGGAGATGGGTGCTGCGGGAAGATGCTCTCATTGCAACCCAGCATCGCAGGGTGAAGCCCCGTGCTAAAACCCCTTGGTATGGGGACAGCATCTGGCCTGGGTTGTGTTTGCACGGCCACACCTCATCCTCAAACTGCTGCGTTGCAAACTGGTTGTGCAGCTTTAAACCACTGCCCGCCCCTCTGTGGCACCGGCTGCTTCCTGGGCACAACGTGGTGCATGTCCCATCCCGTGCCTTTGAGATCAGCTGGAAGCTCCATTCGTGGCCTTTGGGAAGCAGCCGGGATGGGAACAGGTGAGAAAACCTATAGATGTGGGGTTGGGGTTGTGCAGGAATCACTGCGGTGCTGGTGGGATGGGGATGGTCGTGCAGACCCCATGAGGCTCTTAAAGCATGGGGCTGTGCATGCATTGCACAGCAGGACACTCAGACAGCAAACAGAAAAGGGGAATAAACACGTTTTCCATTCGTTTCCCAGCACCAAAGAGAGGAGGAAAGGACAGGGAGCAAAACAAGCATGAAAAGCACTGCGGGACGGCTGGCCTGGCGCTGCCCCAGCTCCGCTCCCTGTGCCAACTCCTGTCCCCTGGCACCGCCTGCCGTCCACCCATTGGGGTTCTGTGGGCTTTGGATTGGGTTTGGAGGCACTTCTGCCCCGCTGTCTCCATCCGTGTGGCTGCCACCCATCTGGCACAGCTCTCAGTGCCATCAGAACACGTTTTCCCTCGCGGACACGCTTTGCTTTTTGCATTGCAGACAGCAGCAGGCTGCTGGGCAGCCCACGGCCGGGCTACGGGACGCTGCAGCACAACCCAGACCCATCCTGCATGGTACGTACAGGGCCTTGGGTTAAGGGGGGACCTGTTGATGAGCAGGCAGAGCATCCTGCTTGCAAAGAGATTGCATAAGTGAATGTAATTTGGTGTTCCTGCAGGAGGTGACGGGGTACCGCAGCCAGCCGTGGCGCACAGCACTGTGCCATGTGTGCTGTGTGCTCAGTGCTGGGCTGCTGCTGCTGCTCTTCCACTGGAGACCCAGCCTGCGTGTATGGGCCAGGTGCAAGCCCTGTGCCTTGGGGCAGGCGGATTGGGTCATCATTAGGGTGAGCACCACGGGGGGCTTGAGGAGGGGGGTTCCTTGCTTGCATCCATTGGGACGCTGTGTGTGTTTGCAGGACCGATTTGGGCAGTGCTTCACTGCACGCGTGCAGACGGAGACACTGGGTGAGGGCAGGTGAGTGAAACCCACGTAACATGGGTGGGATCTGGGGGGGTGTTTGGATATTAATGTCTATTCTCTGCCCTGAGCAGCCTGGAGCATCACCCCGGGGCCAGGCTGGAGGACCGCAAGAGCAGCATCGCTGTTGGTGTGGCGGATGAGGAAGAGAACCGGGACACCATCCGCCTGCACCAGGAGGAGGTGATGCCCACAGCCCCCCTCCCTGCTCCTCTGTGCCCCTCACAGCCCTTTAAAAGCCCCCCCCCCTCTCTTTGCTCAGCACAACGTCCTGCGGTATTATCTCTTCGAGGGGCTGCGCTATATCTGGATGGAGAGGCGGCAGGCATACTGCAGGGTCAGGTACTCTTCCACCCCAAAACCCCAATCCTAATCCATCTGTGGGTCGTGCACCCACACCACGGCCTCTCTGCGTGTTGCAAAGCCTTTGCAAATCCCCGCACTGTGCCCCTTTTGTTCCTGCTCGCAGCCTTGGCTGAGCACGCGGAACAAGATGCTCTCTCTTTCCCAAAGGGTTTTTGTTGACGTGGACGTGCTGTGTGTTCTGCTTTGCTCCCAATGATTCTGACTCTGTTTTACTCCCTTCTCTTCCCTCCCCCCTATTCCTCCTAGTGCCTTGGATGAAGGCTGGACCTGTGCAGAGCTCCACCTCTGTCAGGCTGGGCTGGGCCAGCAGGACCACAGCTCCAGGTGGGCATGCAGGACATTGGTAGGACACAGCAATGAGGGTTTTTCTTTGCATTCCCTATCTCAATTCTGAGTCTGGAGCTCAGATACATCCTGATGTACCATTACATCATCACCTGAATACCTTCCATCTTTACCATGCAGAAGAAAGATCTACGGCCCAAACCTCATCGAGGTGCCTGTCAAATCCTATGCCAAGCTCCTGGTGGAGGAGGTGAGCACCCATTGCAGACCCAGGAGCATTCCCATTTGGCTGCAGAGCATCCTCAGCCATCCTGACCATAAACCTCTCTCCAGGTGCTCAATCCCTTCTACATCTTCCAAGTTCTCAGCATTGTGCTGTGGGTCTGTGATGCCTATTACTACTATGCCGCCTGCATCTTCCTCATCTCCACCATCTCCCTGGGGCTGTCCCTCTATGAGACGAGGAAGGTTGGTCATTGGACCTTGGGAAATGCTTTACAAAGCCCATCCTGTGTTGGGATCTGCCTTTCTGGAGGCTTCATAGGGATCTGGTTTAGTGGAATAACCCCTTCCCACATATGATCCCCAGCCTGATGCACTCAAGACCAAGGTGCTTTACTTTGCTTGTTGAGCTGCTTCTGGCTCCCTCTGACAGCTCCCTCCCTTGCAGCAAAGCACCACGCTGAGGAACATGGCCAGGATGTCCATCAGCATCCGAGTGCGCCGTGCTGACGGAGGTGAGCGTGATGAGCAAAGGCTCCTTTGGGATGGGACCAACCCCACCTTATGGAGACATGCTTGGCTTTTCCTACTGGGACACCCACTGGGAGCACCCCAGTGGGCTCAGATGGGTGGTGGATGGAACAAAGTTGGGATGGTTTGGGCTCTGGGTGTAAAGGAAGGTGCTGTCCCAGCAGAGGAGGCCATGGTGAGCTCAGCAGAGCTGGTGCCCGGTGACTGCATCAGCCTGCCCTTGGATGGTGTGTTGGTCCCCTGTGATGCTGCACTGCTGACAGGCGAGTGCATGGTCAATGAGAGCATGCTGACAGGTGAGAGCATCCCATTATCCCTTCCAATCCTTGCATCCACTCCCTGGTTATAAATTAGCAACCCTTATCACCACTGGGTTCTTCCTGCAGGGGAAAGCGTGCCTGTGCTGAAGACACCTCTCCCCAATGGCGGAGGGGCTGCAGGCACCATCTATAACCCCAAAGAGCACCAGAGGCACACGCTGTTCTGCGGGACACACATCATCCAGGCCAGGTCCTACGTGGGGCAGGAGGTGCTGGCTGTTGTCACCCGTACAGGTAGCACCATGCGGACTCATTGTGCCCATTGGAGTGGTGGCTTTGAGCACATGCTGAGGTTCTATTGCTCTTATCCCATAGGGTTTTGCACAGCCAAAGGTGACCTGATCAGCTCCATTCTCTACCCCAAGCCTGTGACCTTCAAGTTCTACAAGGATGCTGTGAAGTTTGTGCTGTTCCTCGCTGTGCTGGGTAGGGAGGCATTGCCTGGACTCCTTGTTATGGTGGAATCCCCATCTCTGCTTGGCTTTGTACCCCAACCCGTTCTTTTCTCTGTTCAGCTTTTATTGGCACGCTGTACAGCATCCTCATCATGGTGAAAAACCAGGTAGGGGGGAAACCACCAGCCATAAAGATCCACCTTAGATGGATGCTATCAGGATGCTCACCCCATTTACGCACCTCACCTGCCAGGTTCCCGTGGGGCAAATCATCATCCGTGCCCTCGACCTGATCACTGTCATTGTGCCGCCAGCTCTCCCAGCTGCCATGACTGTGGGCTCCATCTACGCCCAGAACAGGCTGAAGAAACGTGGCATCTTTTGCATCAGGTTGGATTATAGGATCAATTTCTTCTCTGAAAGAGCAGTGATGCGTTGGTATGGGTGGTGGGGTTACCATCCCTGGAGGTGTTCCATGCAGAGATGTGGCACTGAGGGATGTGGTCAGTGGGGATGGGTTGGGGTAGGACTGGTTGATCTTAGTGATCTTTTCCAATGTTAATAAATCTGTGTTTCTACGCTCAGCCCTCCCCGCATCAACCTGTGTGGGAAGATCCGCTTGGTGTGCTTTGACAAGGTGAGTGTATGGGCATGGCTTTGTGCTGTGGCTTCCCAGCTTGGAGCTTCTCCTGCCCCACTGTGCTCATCCTGCAGACAGGGACACTGACAGAGGAAGGGTTGGATGTATGGGGGGTGATCTCCCTGGAGGACGGACACTTCATGCCCATCATCCATGAGCTGCGCCGCCTGCCTTCCAGCCCCCTGCTCCATGCCCTGGCCACCTGCCACAGTGTCACACTGCTACAGGGACAGCCTGTTGGGGACCCCGTGGACCTCAAGATGATGGAATCCACTGGATGGGTAAGGGGAGCGATGGGACTGGTGTGGAGAGGGTGGTGGCATCCCTTCTGCTTGCACATTGCTTCCAGCGCCTGGAGATGGCTGAGGAGGATGAAGGGGAGCTGCCTGGCTTGCAGTGCTTTGGGACGAAGGTTTTGGCCATGATGAACCCTCCACCTGAGGAAGAACAGCTACCGGGCAGGGTGAGTGCCTTGCAGCATCCATTGGGGAGCTCCTGGTTGGATATTAGCAATAATATAACCTCCAAAAGAGTGGTGATGTGCTGGCACAGGCTGCACAGGGAGATGGTGGGGTCCCTGGAGGTGTTAAGGGCCATAGAGATATGGCACTGAGGGACACAGTGGGCATGGTGAGGGTAGACTGGCATTTGGGCTTGGTGACCTTAGAGGTCTTTTCCAACCTTAATGAGTGACCTTAGAGGTCTTTTCCAACCTTAATGATTCTGCCATGCTACGAATGGGCGCATTGGGGATGGTTTGATGGTTGGACTCCGTGATCTCAGAGGTCTTCTCCAACCTTAATGGTTCAATGATTCTCTCCCTGGATGCTGTGCTTCACACTCTTGGGTTGCAACACCTTCCAGAAGCACCACTTGCCTGTGGGCATCCTGCGCCGCTTCCCCTTTTCTTCCTCCCTACAACGCATGAGTGTCCTCACAAAGCTGCCTGGCGATGACACAGCCTTGCTCTACACCAAAGGAGCCCCAGAGGTGGTGGCCAGCCTCTGCAGCACAGAGACGGGTGCGTTCCTATACTACCATCCTGTCCCCATGCATTTGGGAGCTGTTGGGAGCCCTCTGTCCCCATTGCAGTGCCCGCGGATTTCTCCCAGGTGCTGCGGCATTACACCGCCGATGGTTTCCGTGTGCTGGCTTTGGCTTGTAGATCAATGAGCACAGTGAGGAGCTTTGAGGATGCCCTGCAGCTGACGAGGTGGGTGAGCACAGCTTTGGGTTTTAGATCCCATTTGGTTCAGTAATGGTGTGTGTGGACTTAGAGGTGGTGTCACACTGTGCCCAACAGGGATGCTGCAGAGAACAGCCTGACCTTCCTGGGCTTCTTGGTGATGAAGAATGTCCTCAAGCTGGAATCAGCACCTGTGATCACACTGCTGAGGAACGCCGGCGTGCGTCCCATCATGGTGACAGGTGGCACTGCAATGTGGGGACAGGGATGGGGAATGGGGGGCAATGAGGGGCCATGGGGCTGCATGAGGTTCTGACAGCATGGATCAGTGGTGAGGATCCACTGGGAGGTGGGGTTAAGGCTGGGGTGGGGGCTGTAGGGTTAAGGTTATGCAGTTATGGGGTTATGGGTTTGGGGTTAGGGGTTGGGTTCTGGGCTTAGGGGCCACGTAATGGCTGCTTCACCATTACTCACACCACCGCCTGCAGGAGACAACATGCTGACAGCTGTGAACGTGGCCAGGAGCTGCTGCATGGTGGGGCCAAATGAGAGGGTCATCTTCGTCACCGCATCGCCGCCCGGCCGTGACCAGCCTGCATCTCTCAAGTTCATCCCTTCAGAGCTCTCGCAGGGCGAGAAGCAGCCAGAGGTGAGTTGAGAAGCAGTCCCAAAAACGTGCTGCTTCTCCAGCAGTGTGTTCATGGGTTGCTCTGCCTGCTGCAGGATGCACAGCAGTGGGATGGCCGCCTGCACCTGGCGCTGAATGGGAAGTCCTTTGCCGTGCTGCAGGAGCACTTTGCTGACCTGCTGCCCAAGGTGCGTCCCATCCCCATCCATAACCCATCTGTGAGGTGTTGGTCACTGGGACTGAGCCATCCTCCCCTTGCAGATCCTTGTCCGAGCCACTGTGTTTGCCCGCATGTCGCCTGAGCAGAAGACTCAGCTGGTGTGCAGCCTGCAGGAGCTTGAGTGAGTGCCCCAGCACTGAGGCTTGGGGGGACAATGGGGACATGAGGCATTTCTTGGGTACTGGAGGCTTTCCCAGTGTGCTGATTGCATCCTGCCCTTTCCCCAAGCATCCCAAACATCCAGGTTTGACCTTGAAGTCCCCAAATCCCACTGTGCCAGTGTTAGAAATCCACTTCTTCTGCTTCTCCCCCAGCTACTGCGTGGGGATGTGTGGGGATGGGGCCAATGACTGCGGGGCACTGAAGGCAGCTGATGTGGGCATTTCCCTTTCGGAGGCTGAAGCATCCGTGGCATCACCCTTCACCTCCTGCCATGCCAACATTGAATGTGTGCCCACGGTCATCCGGTAAGGGGAGAACACACAGGGGGTTCTCAGCACCTCCATCCCCTCTTTGGGATGGGGTTTGTGGCAGGGTTGTGTTGCTGTGCTGATGGTGGTTCTGCCTGTAGGGAGGGAAGGTGCTCGCTGGTCACCTCCTTTGGGGTCTTTAAGTATATGGCCCTGTACAGCCTGGTGCAGTTTGTGTCCGTGTTGCTGCTCTACACGGTGAGTCCATCTGTCTTGGGGATGGGATACATTAACAGGGCTGTGGGAGGTGGGGGAGGACCACTCAGCAATACCCAGGGATGTCTGATCCTTCCCTACTTCTGGCTTTTATCACACCATGTGTCCCCATAGCCGAGAGCATTCCATTTCTCCCTCCCAGATCAACACCAACCTGAGTGACTTCCAGTTTCTCTTCTTCGACCTGATCATCACCACCACTGTGGCTGTGCTGATGGGACGCACGGGTCCTGCCAGGGAGCTTGGAGTGCGCCGGCCCCAAGGGGCACTGATCAGCGTCCCAGTGCTGGGCAGTCTGCTCCTGCAAACTGCTCTGCTCATCACTGTGCAAGTCCTCAGCTACTTCATCACTGTTTCACAGAGCTGGTACGGGACCTGGCGCTGTGGGTTTGGCCGTGGGGATGTCATTGGCCAAAGTCAATTTTGATGGCGCTGGCCAAAGTCAAGTGGGTTGGCACTGAAAGTCAACTTCGGTCATTATATTGATCCTTTGTGTCTACTCTTTAGGTATGTGCCACTGAACAGCACAGTGACAGCTCCCCAAAACCTGCCCAACTACGAGAACACGGTCCTCTTCTGCATCACTGGCTTCCAGTACCTCATTCTGGCCGTTGCCATGTCCAAGGGGTACCCGTTTCGGGAGCCACTTTACACCAATGGTGAGACCATGAGTAAGAGGAGTCCTCAAACCTTCAGCTCCCTCCTCAACCCTCTCCCTTCTCGCTTTCAGTGCTCTTTCTGGTTGTCCTCATGCTCCTCTTCGGCCTCTTGATATGGTTGACCCTGTACCCTTTGGGCTTCCCTAAAACCCTACTGAAGCTGCAGGAAATCGATGACTTGAACTTCAAGCTGCTGCTGTTGGGAATCGCCACACTTAATTTCTTCGCAGCCTTTGTGCTGGAGGTGGGTAGCAAAGCATTGCATTGCACTTAGGGGAGTTTTAAGACCACTATCCTCATGGATCTGTCCAAGAAACCCCCCTAAAACCTGTTGTATTCATCTCTTTGCTGCAGACTGCACTGGACTATGGATTACTGGGCTGCTTACGTAAGCTGCGTCGGAAGAAAGCATCCAGCAAGCTGTTCAAGAGGCTGGAGAAGGATCTGAGCCAGCAGCCCTCCTGGCCACCCCTTAACGAACCACTCTTTGCTACCCCTCGGATGTCCATCGCTGTGAGATAGCACACACCAAACTTCAGTCCTCCGTGCTCTGCAGGGGAGCACCACACTCCTGTATTTATTTCTCCTGGTCCCACTGAGGGCAGCTGGTGGCTGGCTCCGTGTCCATCCCATGGGATGCAGCATGCGGATAAAGTTGGTCCCATCTTTCCAATGGGGAGACCCTCAGCCTCACAGCCACGAAGCCATATGCTCCAGAAACCACACGCTTGGTCCTATGGGCCCCACAAGAAGTGGTGGGAGATGCTAAAGATGAGAACTTGAGGCTCCACCTGGGGGTGCCACCTGCCTTCTTCCTCCAACACTATGCCCTCCTGGCTGGTCAGAGATGTGAATTAAAGGGTCCTGCTTGTGCTGCTGGTGGTGGCACCCACTGTGGCCTCAGGGCTCTGCTCACTGTGAAGGAAACCTCCTCCCTCCCTGCTGGCCACCTCGATGTGTAGGAAATGTTTACAAACCACTCCAGCTTGCCAAGGACGTTCTGAGCCAGCTGTCAGCAGCGAGGGGCTTGGAGCATCCAATGCAGAGCCCAAACCCATATTGCACCTCATGCATTATTGCCCTTTGGTCCATCAGAGCAGCTGGAAGGGCATCCATCCCTCCCTCCCTTCCAGGTCAGTGGGAGGTTTTGGTATGGGATCTCAGCACACTGGTGATGCTTCTGCATGGCCTTCCAGCTGTGCCAGCAGGGGCTTTGTAGCATTAAACCCCCCCCTTTCAAATCTCTATTTTTATTTCTATTTTTAACTCCATTCCAGTGCACAAAGGGGTGGAGCAGGGTGTGCCACTTCTGGATTACACGTGGTTCTGGTGTGAGCACGTCTAATGAATAAATGCTATTTTCATGAGCACGCTGTAGACCTCTGGGGAAGGGGGATAGTGGGGGGAGGGAAGGGAAGGGGGTCATTTTCTTCTCCATTGGGGCTGGAAGATGCTGTAGAAGCAGAGGGAGCCCAGGGATGGCACTGCTGGGATGTCAGAACAGGCAGGAGTTGACTTTGGCCAACGTCATTCTCAGTGTGTTTCTAGCTGGAATTCACTAGTAAAAAAAGAAAAGGAGAAATTAATATATATATAATTGTTGGGAAAAAAAAAAAAAAAAAAAAAAAAAAAGCAGATGTCCTTGCCAAAATGTCTCTCCGTGCAAAACTGCTCATCCTGCAGCATGTCTTCAGGGTGTATGGAAGGCAAAGCCTGCAGCTGGAGGTGCTGTGTCTGCCATAGGGAATGCCAATCTCTGCAGGTGGGGAAGGGGGCAGCGGGGCTGGGGGCTTGGCTGTCTCCAAGCATGGGATGTGGTGAGGTATGAGCCCCCTCGAGCACGAGCGGTGCCTCTCTGCCCTCCTGGAGCTAGGGATTAGGTCAGGAAATGAGGCACAAGCAGAGGTAAGAGGTTTCCTGAAATCCTAGCCAGGGTTTGAGCTATTAAAGCAGGCTTCCTGAGCAGAGGGCGGGGGGTGGAGGGGGGGAGAAACCCGCCGAGATTTTGCCTCTGCCCTTGCCAAGTGAAAGCGTCTGGTGGCTTGAAAAGCAAAAGGAGGGGGAAACAACACGCTGCAGCCCCAAAGAACCCATCCATGCCCGCCCCAGCATCGCTGACCCCAGTGGCACCAGTTGGCCGCTGGGATTTGGAGCCATCCCCTGTGCTCGAGCTTTTTAAGGGGAATCCATGCTCCCAGATTCCCGTTGGTGCCATGCTTTGCCCCACTCCACCTGGCTTTGGGGTTAACAGAGCTGTAAATCATGCTTAATTATTAAGCTGCTGCCCCGAGGATGAGGCTTGGAGGAGGCAGGAGTTCAGTGTGCTCACAACCTCAGGTTTAGCCACAATCCAGGTGTTAGGATTAGAAAAACAGGCTTGGGGAACACTCTGCAACCCCCCCTCCCTCCCCCCTGTTGCTCTCCCTAGTTTGAAACTGGATTTTCTGCTTGTTTTTAGAGCAGTCCTGGCTGCAGCAGCACTCACAAAGGAGGAATAGCTCATAGGTGTCCCCTTCCTATTGACCCCCCCATGTCTGAGCTCCGAGCCCTCAGCTTCCCTCCATGCTGCTCCATCGCTTTGAACCTCACCTAAAATCTTTAGGTTTTAACCCAAAGCACCGCAGCTGATGTTGCAGCGGGGTGGGGGGTGAGCACAGAACATGCATTCTTTGGTGTTCCCATCACCCTCCAGCAACGGGATCATCCCACGCTTCTGCCCCGCTGGCAAAGGGGGGGATGGGGGGCGGTTGCACCCCCAGGGTAAAACTGCACCCAGATATGGGAGCTCCTTCATGTCCTTGGGGGGGGGGGCTCACCCTAAAACTTAAGAACTTGCCCTATTTTTAGCAACCCCCCCTCAAATCTAGGGGGGATGTAGGGGGGGTGGGGGGGGTGTTGCTTGGGATCACCTCTCTTTCCAATCCTCCATCAATAAGAGACCACTCTTGTGCCCCAAAGCTCCGCTCGGTGCCTTCCTCTCTTCTGCCGTCGGGTCAAAATCCAAAGAGATTTAAACAAAAACAACCCAAAAACCCACCAAAATACCTTAAGTTTCGCACAGCTCGGTGCGCACCCATTGATTTTCTTTCTTTTGAGGGGGGGGATTATTCCCGTTTCCTCCCCAACAGACAGCACGTCTCCGGGAGAGGAGGAGGAGGAAGGGAAGGATCAGGTGTCGCTTTAGGACCCAGCGGAGCCCCCATGTTGGAGGTAGGAGCTTTTATTTCTCACCCCCCCCCTCTCACCCCCCCACCCCCCCCCCCTCATTTCGGAGTTTTTGAGCCCGGAGAGAAGAAACCAAAGCGTTGGGCAAAGGCAAGAAGCAGCTCGGTGGACCCGAAAGCGGTAAGGAGCCAGCAGAGCCCCCAATCCATCCTCCGAGACCTCACAACGACGGGGGGGGCAAAACCCATTTTTTGGGGGGGGGCTGAAGCGCAGTTTTTAGGGTGGTGGGGGAGCGGTTTGGATGATGGGAGTCTCACTAATGGCTTTGCCAATGTACTTGGAGGGCTTCCATTGCAGCCCCCGGGATGTTCCCATCTCTTTGTGGGGCTCCACAGCGGTGCTTTATTTTGGGGGGGGGGCTATGGAAACATCGCATCCCAACCAGCTGTTGTGGCGGCTTTGTCACTGCTTCAATCGATCCAAAAATACCCCAAAGTCTGAAGGAAGTTGGATGATTTCCCTTTTTTTTTCCCTCTTTCCCCCCTATCCCCATCCCCCTCTTTTTTTTTTCTCCTGGAATGGGATTTTTTTTGCTTTGGTTTTATTTTATTTATATCCAAGGGGCACAGAGGAGGGGGGGAAATGCTGATGGAAGAGCGGTGAGTGGGGAGGCGTGCAGGGAAAAGGGGAAGGGGGGGAAGGAGGGGGAAAGAGCAGCAAACTTTTTGGACTGGACGTTGGGTTTTTTGGTTTCCCTTCTTTTTTTTTTCCCTTTGAATCATTGGTTCAGAGCCAGGAAACGCGAATCCTTTCAAATTCCCCTTTGTTCTCTCGCTGTCTGACAAGCAGAGCTTTAAAGAAAGAAAGAAAGACAGAAAATAAGGGGGAAAAAAAAGAAAGCTAAAGCTGGGGGAGGGGGGGAAAAAAGGGCTGGGGAAGGTGGGGTTTAGCAGAGGGAAAGGCTGTGGTGTTCTTTCTGCAGCCTGATTGTTCCCAGATGTGCTGTAGCAAAAACATCTGGCTCCGCCGAGCCAATAGACCCCCCAGCCCCCCCCTCCAACTTGTAGGGCACCCTATGGGGGTTTGGTGGGGATGGAGTGGGGTGTGATGGGTGCCGGGCCCCCGAGCTTGTGCCTTAGGGTGGAAAATCCTAATGGTGGATGGTTGCTGTTGAGTGACTGCCATGGTTTGCTGCTGGGATGGGATGCGTGGATGCCGTGGTGGGCTTTGTGATGATGATGGGGGTTTTGTCATCGTGTTCCCATCGAGGATGTGACGCCTGGTATCTCAGTGTGGGGTCAGGGAGTGGAAAATCCCTCGTGAGAAATTGGAGCTAAAGGAAATTGGAGCACCAGGTCAGGGTGATTTGGGGTCCTGGCCAGCACCCAGCTCCCAAGGCTGGAGAAAGCTGCACGCTGATCCTGTTCATCCCCATGCAATTCCTCATAGCCCACACCTCGTGCATCTGCTGCTGCCCTGGTGGTGGGAGGCAAGACAGGGCAGGACTGTGGGGCATAGGACCTGAGGTTCAGGGGCTGGGATGGGACCCCCAAGGTCTGCCTGTTGGCCAAGTGTGGCTATCCAACTTCATTCTGTGCCAGTCCTTACTGTCTGGCACTCCTGTATGGGCTGAGTCAACATCTCCACTACCTACAGGAATGGAGGGAGATGGGGCCTCAGTTTCCCCTCACTATCAGTGGGGTGGGGTCCCCATCCTATGCTACAAAGCTTCCTCCTGGATGGACAGATGGTTGCATTTCCAATAGTTATATTGTATTCATTGTTCTTTCCCAATTTTATTGTGTTTTCCCTCTGCCCCCATCCAGACTGCGCCGTGCTCCTGCAACTACCTCCCATCACCATGAGAGCGCTGTGCCTCGTCCTGCTGGGCCTGCCAGGTGAGTGCCAAGGCCCAAAGCAGCCCCAAAGGGCACCATGGGCACCAAAATATCTTGTCCTCTCCTCATCCCCCCTCCCCAGCGCTCCTGGTCCAGGGCCAGTACAGCAGGTTTGAGGGCATTACCTACCCGGAGCCGGTGCAATACTCCCAGTATGACCAGCAGGCAGGTGAGAGCCTTCATCCACCTCCTCTTCCTCACAGCTTTGCCTTTTCCCATGCTTTGCTCCATTCCCTTTTCCACCCCAACCCCCCATATTTCCCATTACTCCCAGTCCCCACAGGCTTTGCATTCTCCCTATACAATAACACAAGAAAACCCAAATCCTTACACTCCATTTTCTCCCTTTTTTCCCCTCCAGAAATTCAGGATTACTATGACTACCACGGTGAGTGCAGCCCTGGGGCAGGTTGGGGGCTGGGGGTGCACCCCCTCACTGCTCTGTCCCTATAGATGTGACCCCACGCACCCCAGAGGAGCAGTTTCGTTTCCAGTCCCAGCAGCAATCCCAGCAGGAAGTTGTACCAGCACCAACCATGGGTGGGTGCAAAACAGAGACCACATCCCCCCTCCCAGCACTGCCTTGGCCCTAAAACCTGACAGGGGGGCAGTGGGATGCTTCCTATACCCAACCCCAAAGCTCTGCTCTTCCCCCCATCAGCTGCTGCCCCCGAGACTGAGCCCACAGAGCCAGGACCTCTGGGTAAGTGTTGCTTTCACCACCCTCCTCCTAACACAAATATAGGGTAACTTGGGTCCCTTCCCCCACCCATGCTTCCCCCCCCCCTTAGTTAATCCTTGCACTGGGGGGGGGCAGGGACTGATGCAATGTTGAACACACCCCCAGGGCTCATGGATTTGTTCCCTCTTGCTGAAGCTGCTTGCGTTTTTTGGGGCAAAACAACCCAAAACAACCCAAAACCAGCTTTGGTTCTCATTGCAGACTGCCGGGAGGAGCAGTACCCCTGCACCAGGCTCTACTCCGTCCACAAGCCCTGCAAGCAGTGCCTGAATGAGATCTGCTTCTACAGGCGAGCACAGGGGCTGTCCCTCCCCACTCCCCACCCCATATCCCCATTGGCACAGTACCACATTTGGGTTTTTTTAACCCCAAACCTTCCTCTTCCCCACAGCCTCCGCCGGGTCTACGTGATCAACAAGGAGATCTGCGTCCGCACCGTGTGCGCCCACGAAGAGCTGCTGAGGGGTAAGGACTCATCTGAGGGACATCCCCCCCACCATCTCCCTATCATTGGGTACCACCATGGAGGATGCTGATGGTTAAACACAGCGGAGCCGCGGTGCGATGCTCCCAGTTGGCCCCTAGTTTAGCTGGAAGTGTGTTGTGTTTTCCACCTCCTTGCAGCCGATCTGTGCCGTGACAAGTTCTCCAAGTGTGGTGTGATGGCCACCAGTGGGCTCTGCCAGACCGTGGTCACCTCCTGTGCTCGCAGCTGTGGGGGCTGCTGAAGCCCCCCAACCTCGCCGGGATGCAGCCCGGCTCCTCCACCTGGTGCTATAAAGGAACCGTGCATGAAAGAGCATAAAGCCAAAGAGAAAGTCCGGTTTGGTGCACATAAGAATAAATAAGGGGAGGTGGGAGGGGGGGGGGCGTTATTATTTTTATTACTTTTGTTATTATATTATAAGTTGGGGAGGGGGGGGTGGGTTGTTTGCTGCGTAGAGTATCCAAGAGAAAAATTGTAAGGGTTGCTGTGGCTCCTGTCTCTTTCTTTTTGGGGTTTCCCATTGGTTTGGGGTCATTGGTGATGCTCTTTGAGTAGAGCTGGGCTGTAGGACTTGGGAATGCTTTGGGGATCTGCAGACTTGAATGCCCTGCTTGAAATAATACAGCACCATTTGGGGCAGTTTGGGTTTTTTCTATGAGAAAGGCTGTAGCTACAGGGTTTGGGGTGGCTGTCCCCATTTCCTGTATGGGGAATGCCATGCATTCAGCCTATTCTGATGTTGAATTGAGGGCAGTTTTGGGGTTCTCTGATTAGAAAGATTAGATTTACTACATTCAATCTAGTTTCTTGGGATATAGCCATCTTCTATAGCGTGTGTAATATTAACAGTATATAGGTCACATAATGATGATAATAATAAATGTTACGGGGCCTGATGGCCACTGATTTGAGCAGCTGGTTCCCAAACCCTCCACCCCCAGCCCCAATAAGCATCACTGTGTGCCACCAGGTTGGCTTTCCATATGTTTAATGGAGGGTTAGAGGGGACGGACAAGGGTTGGGACCACATTGGGTTGGCCCATAGCACCGATATCAAACCAGTCTCCAAAAAGAGCAGTAGAAAAGACAGGACCTTCCTGTGCCATAAGGGATCCAGGTATAGGGATGCTTACCCTGGTCAGCACCACCACAGGGAGCCCCAGTGCTCCCATCATGTCCATGTGAGCTAAAAAAATGCCCTATTTCCAACTATTGGTTATAGAAATGCCATAGAAAAAGGAGGGGGGGTAAAAATCAAGTTGTATCAAAAATAGTGGTGGCTCAGGGGGTAAAGTGCTGCTCTTGGACAAGGAAAAAGAGTGGGATTTGGGAACGTCGAGTGGATTTTTGGTGGGCTGCATGGTGCTGCTCTAAGCCTTAAATGCTGCGGTGGTGACGGCGTGACTCCTGTGCCCCCACCTGCTGTGCTGCTGGCTTCTGTGCACCCCCAGAGCTCTGCTCCAGTGCTGAGACCTGTGCCTGGGGAGGGAGGGTAGAACAGAGGGGTCACCCCAAAGAACCCAGCAGCATCCCCATGCATGCAGCAGCACCTCCATGCAATGGGTTGAGCCCCAAAGCAGCCCAGTTTCGCCACCCTGCAACCTAAGGTGCAGGCAGCAGCTCGGTGCCACCCGCCTGCAGCACTTGAATGCGTCGCTGTGCCTCTGCCAGCTGCTGCTCTGATGTGCCCAGCGAGCGGTCCAGGCGACCCTTCTGCAGAGCCAACCGCAGCGAGGCTTCGTGCGTCTTCAGCTTCTCCCTCTCCACCTGCATAAGGATGCAAACCATCGCATAGAGACGTGCATCGTTTATGTCATGCACGCTTCACGCTTGGAAAACACCACTGAGGTTTAATGGTTCCAGCACTAAGGCTGCACACTGGGTGCCCACCCAAAGCTGCAGGGCTCAGGTGGGTGCTCACCTTCTCCAAGGTTCTTTTCAGGGCACAGTTGTCCTTCTCGAGGCGCATGGCGCAGCGTTCAGCCTCACGTTTCTCAGCCTCCAGCTGGGTCACAGCACGCTGCAGGCTGCCCACCCGCTCCTGCAGCCCCCTCTGCTCTGCCCGCAGCCCCCCCAGCACCGCCGCCTCCTCCTCGTCCTGCTGCTGCTGTGTCTGCAACAGAGGCATGGCTGGAGGGTGCTGCATGGAGCTATAGAGTGTGCGTGGGGGGATAAGGCATAATGCAGGACTATAGGGTGCTGCACAGGGTGATGGGGTGATGCACAGGGTAACAGAGTGCTGGAAGGGGTGGTAGGGTATTGCACAGGGTAGTAGGGTGCTGCATGGGGCAATAGGGTGATGCACAGGGTATGTGGGTGCTGCAAGGAGTGGTAGGGTGCTGCACAGAGTAATAGCGAAGTGCATGGAGCAACTCATGGGCTGCACAGCAATAGGGTGCTGCAAAGCAGAGTAAAAACAGCTGCATGGGGGGCTGTGTGGGTCACAGTTGGGGCAGCTGCTGTTGCTCTCCCACCTCCTGCAGCCGTTGGACCTGAGCCTCCAGCTCCCCTCTGCGCAGCTCCAGCACTGCACGCTCCTCCTGCAGCGCCCGCAGCTGCTCCCGCAGCACCCCGCGCTCCTCCCTTGCTGCATCCAGCATCTCCTGCATGGGGACGTGCATGGTAACACAAGGCCAGATGGGTCCCCACTGTACGCCTGTGGTTCTCTTGCACACCTGCAGCGCCCGGCGGTCGAGCTCGCCCGCAGCCAATGCAGTCTGCAGCTTCTGCAGTCGCTGCTGCAGGGCTGTGCTGGTGTTGGCCCCCTGTGCATGGTCCTTGGCTGCCAGCAGCGCACTCAGCTTCTCCTGGAAGAGACACAGCAGTGCTGGCATGCAGCACTAGTGCAAGATTGCATCCAGAGTTTTCAGGCTTGCAAGCAGCTTGCATGGAAGCTTGCACATATAAGCTTGTAAGAAGCATACATGCAGTTTTTACAAGCACCTTGCATGCATCTTTGCTTGCATCTCATGTGCAATTTAATGCAACATGCATACAATTAGTACACATATTGCACGCAATTAGAACACATATGCACCCCAGTGCCCACCTGGGCAGCCCGGCGCTCGCCCTCAGCAGCGTGCAAGCTGCGCTCCAGCGCTGACACCTTCTCAAGCAGCAGCCGGCGCTCACCCTCACCCTGCTGCAGCATCTCCTCCTGCAGCTGCAGTGCTGCCCGCTTGCCTTCGAAGCCCTGCAACCCTGCCACAGCCAGAGCGAGGCTTGCAAACCTCTGTGCTTTTGGGGCACGGCCCCACACCACTGGGGGGAACCCACCCCAAAACTGCCCCATCACCTTCCTTGCTCTCAGCCAATCGCTTCTGCAGCTGCAGCGCTCTGTCCCGCTGCGCTTCTGCCTCAGCCAGCTGCTTGCTCAGGCTGCGTACCCGGACCTGCAGCTCCTCCTGGGGGAGAAAATGGGGTGAGAAAGGCATATTTTGGGGATGCACAGCATGGGGAGGGGGGTGAGGGGGACACCTTATCCCGCAGGGCATCCTGTAGCTGGCGCAGGAAATCCTGCAGGGCTGCACGCACTGCTTCAGGGTCAGCTGCTGCATTGGGGTCTGGGGATGAGCAGGGGGTGTGTGTCCCCTTCCTGGGTGCAGCTGGAAGAGAGGGGACAGGGTGGGATGGAAGGTGACAAGGTGGGATGAGGACAAGGTAAAGGTGAGAGAGATGGGATGGAATGGGGAGGGACTGGAGGGGATAGAGTGGGATGAGAGGGATGGAGTGGCACAGGGAGTGTCAGGAGGTGTCAGAGTGGCACAGGAAGGATAGTGGGATGAGAGGGGCAGGGTGACATGGGGGAGAGTGGCACAGGAGGGATGGGATGGTGCATGATGGACATGGTGCCACAGGAGGGGACAGAATAGGATGAGAGAGGATTGGGAAGGGGCAGCGTGGCAAAAGAAGGGTGCACAGCTGAATGGACCCACCCCAGTGCCCCCAAAAACCCTGTGCCACCCTCACCCTTGCCTGGAGAGCCTCCATGTGCCCGTCCAACACCGACAGTGCAGCGCAGGGCTGAGCTCAGCCCACTCAGGCGCATCTCAGCATCCCGTCTCCGTTCCTCGCCTCGTGCCAGCTCAGCCTCCAGCCCCTGTGCCCGACCCTCAGCTGCACTCAGCTTCAGGCTCAGCTCTGCTGCTTCACTGCGTGCTGCCTCTGCCTTCAGCCGCAGGTTGCGGGCATCAGCCAGCAGCTTCTTCTCGTGGCCTCGAGCTTCCTCCAGGCTGCGGGACAGTGCCCGCTCCTGCTGCTGGAAATCTGCCTCCTTCTCTGCCAGCCTGAGCTGCAGCTGCTGGAGCTGGGGAGCAACGGGATGTGGGAATGTAGGGATGGGATGGTGAGACATGGGACATGCTTAGAGATTAGGATGATGGAGAAAAAGGGTGATGGAAATGCAAAGGATGGAGCGATTTGGTTTGGGGAATATCCAGGGTGTGAAGGATGGAGCATAAGGAGGACCCCCAGTGATGCAGGGCACAGAGCAGTGGGGCAATGGAAGACTGAGTGTGGGGTGATGGGGACAGCTGTAGCACCAAGGGACTGAGCAGCAGGTGCACCAGCAACACAGGGCACTCACTGTGGGGCCACCGAGGGACATGGGGTAGCGAGCAGGGGTGACAAGGGGGGCTTAAGCAGCCACACCTCCTTCCTGGTGGCCTCCACACCGGCCTCACTCTCCACCATCTTCTGCCTGAGGCCGAAGGCTTCACGATGCCTCTCCTCCTCATGCTGCTCCTCCCGCGCCACGCGTGCCCGCAACTCCTCCACCTCCTTGCTCTTCTTACTGTTCTCACTATCCAGAATCTTCACCTGCCCCAGGGAGGCAACGAGGGGAGGCTGTAACTTAAGCTGCATGTGAAGGGATCCCTTTGTTTCCCCCCCCCCCCTCACCTGGCGGCGCAGCTCCTGCAGCTCCCGGCGGGCATCCAGGCGGGCACGTTCCAGCCCACGGAGTGTGGCACGCAGCTCTGCTGCCTCCCTGCCTGCTGCAGCCTGCCCGTCCTCTGCCAGTGCCAGCCGCTGCTCCTGCTGCTCAGCTGCACGCTGCAGGCTGTGGGCATGTTGGGGTGGTGAGGTCCATGCAAGGCACCCCAACCTTGGCACAGCGCTTTGCTGCGTACCACTGCACCACACACCACCCTGACCCCGAGCAACCCAAACCCAAAACATCACCCCCTGACCCCGAGCATCACCCTGACCCACACCTGATGCGCTGCCCCTCGCTGTGCCGCAGCGCTACCCGCAGCTGTTCATTGGAGCGACGCAGCGCTTCCTGCTCCCTGGCTGCATCACCCAGCGCCCTGCGTGCCTCCATCCCCATCCTGCGCTGCTCCTCGCGCCCCTCACGCCCCTCTTGTGCTTCTCTCTGTGCCCGCAGCAGTGCCTGCTGCCTCGCTGCTCGTGCCTCCGCCTCCAGCGCCAGCTGCGCCCGCACTTCTTCCACCTGCGCCAGGAGATGCAGTGGGGTTATGGAGCAATCTGGGTGCAGCAGGGATGGGAAGGGATACGGGGGGGGCTCACATCACGCAGGGCACTGTCACGCTGCTGGGCTGCTGCCACTGCCTGCTCACGGAGAGCTGCGGCCTCGCGTGCGTGGGACTCTGCTGCTGCCTCCATCTGCGCCTGCAGTGCGCGCAGCTCCGCCGAGCGGTGCTAAGGGAGGTGGGGTGAGCACTGCTGTGCAGGGCTGGGGGCTCAAAGAGTGGGGGAGGTTTGCAGTAAGGGTGAGGGGGTGGCAATGGGAATAAGGGATTTGCAATGGGGATGCAATGAGAATAGGGCATCCAGGGAGGATGCCCAAGCACAGGGTTCACAGTTGGGGTGTCTGTTCTATGCACCCACCTGCTGCTGCTGCTGCCAGCTCGCAGCCTCGTGTCGCTGCTGCTCAAGCTCAGCTGTAGCCTGGGCCAGGCTCTGCTGCAGCCCTGCCAGCGTCCCTGCCAGTGCTGCCTTCTCCTCCTCCTTCAGTGCCAGCGCCTGCACAGGGATGTGTTCAGCGGGGGTTGTGGGCACATAGTAGGGACCCCCCAGCACCCACCTGCTGCTTCTCGCTCTCAGCACGCAGCACCCCCTCATCCCGCTGCTGCCGCGCTGTTGCCAGCTCTGCTGCCAGCTCCTGCTGCTCCCGTGCCAGCCGGCCCCGCTCCATGTCCAGCTCCTCCTGCAGTGCCCCATAATTAGAGTTACTCCCCCAAATCAGCATCAAGACCCCCATCCAGCATGGCTTCCCACAACAGCACTGCTCCTCAGAATCGATGCTCCTACCCAAATGCATCACCACCCTCCTAAAACCAGCACTGCCTGCCCAAATCAGCCTTACCCCACAGCCTCCCAATGCCCACCTTCTCATTCCGCAGCTGCTTGAGCTCTCCCTTGTGTTCCTCCTGGATCCTGCGTAGGGTCACCACCTCCTCCTGTGCCACTGCCAGCCGCTGCCGCGTTGCACCCAGCTCCTCTGCCAGCCCCAGAGCAGATAGGGAGCGATGGGAATGGGGTTGAAACACCCAGAATTGAGAGAGAAGTGATGTGACCAAAGGCTACAACCCCAAAACTGAGCAGGTAAGTGGCATGGCCAAGGATGCCAGCTCCAGAATTGAACTGCTAAGTGATATGGCCACCACCAGATGAGCAGATATACGGTGTGACCCCCACCACAGCACTGTCTGCTCACCCAGCAGCCCATCCCTGGCCACTCGTAGGCTCCGTCCCTCGGCCTCCAGCTGCTGCTTGTGTGTGCTCAGCTGCCCAAGCTGCTCCTGTGCCTCGAAGAGGTTTGTCTCCAGCACAGCCTTCTCAGCCCTGTAAGGACACCATGGCAACACACTGCCTAATATCAGCAGTATGGGACATCACATGGATCCAGTGACACCCACCTGAGCCCATCGACCTCCTGGGCACGGTCACGAGCATCACGCTGGGCAGCATGAAGCTGGACCCCCAGGCTGGCCCCCTCCTTGGCCAGCCCCTCTCGCTCCTGCATGGTGCGCTCCAGCTCTGCGCTCAGCCGCTGCTGCTCACCCCGTGCTTGCACCAGTGCTTCCCCTGCTGTCCGCTGCTCCTGCTGAGCCTGCACCAGCACAGGGTGATGGGTGCTCCATTGTAATGCTCTGGTAGTTCTGCATCCTCTCCCAGTACCCAGTTGTCCCATTGCCACATGTGCTATCCCAGTTACATTCTCCCTATCATCTCCAGTTGTCTCCCATGCCCTCTCCATCATTCCCAACCACCCCATTCACCCACCCAATTGCATCTTCCAATTGCCCTCTGCATCCTCCCAATCACTCCACGCATCCTCCCATTTGCCCCTGTACTCTCCCCACATTCCCAGCTGCCCCCAGCCCCACACCTGCCCCAGCTGCTCCTTCATTCTCTGCAGCTCCCCTCGCAGCTCCCGCAGCTCAGCCCGCAGCCCCTCACAGCTCCTCTCCGCCGCTCTCCGTGCCCGTTCCAGGTCCATCCTCTCAGCCTCTCCATCCCTGCAGCTGCGCTCCAGCCGCACCAGTTCAGCCTTCAGCCCTTCCAGCTCCCTCCTGGCCTCGCTGTCAGCTTCGTGCTGCTCCTCCAGCCCCACCAGCACCCGGCTCAGCTCCCGCTTGTCCCTTGCCAGGCTGGCAGCCAGCTCACTGCTCCGTGCTGCAGCATCCCGCAGCCTGGCCTCCTGTGTGCGGGCATCCCGCAGCGCTGCCTCCAGCTCTGCACCACTGCCCTGTGCCTGGTGGGTGCCCAAAGTGATGTATGTGAGGCTTGATATGTGCATGGGGCTTGGGGGGGGGGGGGGGGGGGGGTTGGGGATGTCCATGAGGCTTGAGGATGTTCTGCAGAGCTTGGGAATGTACATGGGGTTTGAGGATGGACAATGGGACTTGGGGATGTCCATGGGGCTTGAGGATGGACAATGGGGCTTGGGGATGAGCATGGGGTTTGAGGATGGATGAGACTTGGGGATGTCCATAGGGTTTGAGGATATACAATGGGGCTTGGGATGTGCATGGAGTTTGAGGATGCACAATGGGGCTTGGGGATGTCCATAGGGTTAAGGGATGTGGATAGCCCCAAGAAGGATGAGTGTGGGATTTGGGGACCTGGATGTCCCCAGGGAGGATACACATGGGGTTTGGAGATGCATATATCCCCAGGGATGAGGAACAATGGATCTAAGGATGTGCATGGGGCATGAAGATGTAGATGTCCCCAGGGAGGAGAAGTAAGGAGTTGGTGAATGTGTTTGGAGTTTTGGGATGGGGATGGGACCTGGGGATGTGATTTGAGAACACAACCATCCCCAGGGGGGTCAGCAGGGCTTTGTCACTCACCTGTGCCAGCGCCTCTCCCAGTGCTGCCTGCTCTCCTCGTGCCACCTCTGCCTCCAGCTGTGCCCGGCTCAGCGCCTCCCGTGCCCGCAGCAGCTCCTGCTGCCCTGCTGCCCGCTGCCCCTCCAGCTGCTCCAGCTGCTGTGTGCTACAGCACCCACAGAGGGAGCACACATTGGAGGGGTGCAGCAGCGGAGCGGCATTGCAACAGCTTTATTCTGCAGCAGCCGATGGTCCCCACCTGTGCTCCAGCTGCTGTCGTGCAGCCTCTGCTGCACGGTTGGCTTCATCCCGCTGCTCCTCCAGCTCCTGGATCCGAAGCTGCAGCTCAGCCTCACTGCGTTGCAGAGCTCCTACCCGCGCCTGCTCTGCTGCCAGTGCCTGCTCCATGCGGCCCTGCTCGCTGCAGACAGACGGACACATAAAAGGACGGACAAACACATGGAGATGGGTGCACATGACACACAGATGGATGGACAGATGGACAGCAGTACCTGCGCAGGAGCTCGGTGTCAGCACGCAGGCGGGCAGCCTCACGCGTGGCCTCATCCTGTGCCTGCTTGAAGCCCCCAGCCTCAGTGCTGAGCTGCTCCAGCCGCTGCTCCAGGGCAGCCCGACGGCTCTCGCTGTTCCCCAGCTCCCTCCTCAGGTTTCCTGAAACCTCCCGGGCTTCCTGAGGGCAGAGGGACAGCGGTTGTCCTCCATCATCCTACCCCTCATCCATCCATCCATCCCCATGTCCATCTGCCATTGCTTCTCTCACCCACCTGCAGCTGGATGTGCCTCCGGCGCAGGGCACCATGCACAGCTCCCAGCGTGGCTGCAGCAGCAGCAGGTGAGAGGCTGCGACAATGGAGCCTGGGAGGCGCCGAGGTGGACCCGTGGTCATCAGCCAGCACTGCCTGCAAGGGACAGGGACAGCATCATTGCTGCAGGAGGGGAAACTGAGGCATGAAGGGGTTGGGAGTGCAGAGGGGGTGGAGAGCACCTGGGTGATGTCTTGCAGCGTCTGGTGCAGCAGCTCCAACTCTGCACGCAATGTTTGCACCTCCTCTCCTGATGCCTCCTGAGCACGAGAGGCCTCCTGCAAAACACCCGGTGTGCAACGTGCCTGCTGTATGCTGCACATCATGCATTGCACTGAAGCATGCGACCTGCCTCTGTCTGCAGCATGCATCACACGTGCACAACGATGCACACTCACCATCTTCTGCAGCTGCGCCGTCAGAGCCTGCACTGCCCGCTCCTTCTCACCACCTTCCTCCCGTAGCTGCTGCAGGGCTGCTGTCAGCTCCGCCAGCCTGGTGCCCAGCAGGGACAGTGCTCAGCACCACGTAGCACCCCATAGCACCCCATTGCTCTTCTGGCACCCCACTGCATGCCACAAAGCCCTGTAGCACCCCATAGCAGCCAGAAGTGTCCCACAGCTCCCCAAAGCACCCAGCAGCACCCCATAGCACCCAATACCACCCTATAGGACCCCACCTGTCCCCCAGCACCGCTCTCTCCTGTTCAGCATCACGGCCCCGTGCTGCCAGCTGCTCCTCCAGCTGTGCCAGCTGCTGCGCCTGCTGCTCTTGCACTGCACCAGCCCGGCCCTCAGCCAGCTGCAGGTGAGCTCCCAGCTGCACGCAGGCAGCGTGTGCAGCACGGCCGGCACGGCTCACCTCCTGCCCCAGCTCAGCCAGGTCTCTGCAGATGGAATATGGGATAGGAGAGGGGTGAGCTCATATTCTGCCACCCCACCCCCAGTCCTCGCTGCCCCACTGACCTCTCAGTGGCAGCTCGCAGCTGGCCGAAGTGGCGGCGGAAGGCCACAGCCTGCCTCCAGAGGGTGAGCAGGCGGCCGTGCTCGTTGCTGAAGTAGGTGTTGAAGGACTGCAATTGGATGGGGATGGATGGAGCAGATCCCAGTCACACCACTTTGCAGCCCGGAGGCATCAGGGCAGCACCAGGTCCTACCCCATGCACCATCCCCCAGTGATGCATCCCTGTGCCTCAGGTCCCCATGCAGCACCCCTCTGCTCTGCATCTCCCTGACCTCCTCCTCCCTCCTCCACTGCGCCTCACGCTGCTCCAGCTCTCCACGTGCCCGTGCCCAGTCAGCCGTCAGCTTGCGGATGTCCTCGCTCAGTGCTGCATTGGCCACGTTTGCCTGCTCCAGCTGCTCCCTCAGCATCGAGTTCACCTGTACCAGGCTGCAGCTCCTGGGCAGCACAGGGCTGGGGATGATGCTAGAAGGTCCCCACAGCCACCAGCCCCATGGAGGACCCCCCCACACACCTTTGCTGCTCCTCCTCCAGCCGGATCAGTGCATTCTCCAGCTCATTGGTGCTCTCCTCCTCCGGCTGGCTCTGCAGGGACATCATTCCCTTTGCATGGACGTAACACAGGGGGGCATTTGGGGACACAGCGGGGGCATTACGCACCGTCAGCCTCTCCTGCTCCAGTTCTGTCTCCTTCTTCAGCAGCTGCTGCTCCACCTCGCCACACTTCTTCTTGTACTGCAGCACCTGGGGATGATGCGGTGACATGCAGCCCCTCCCCATCGCAGCGTTCCCATGTCCCCAGTCTGCACCCACCTTGGCTTGCAGCTTTTGCACCAGCTGTGCTTGTCGCTGCTGACCCTCCTGGTACGCCTGCAGCTTGCGCTTGTAGGCAGCCTGCTCCTCATCCAGCAGCCTCCGCAGCTCAATGTTGTGCTGTGCAAGGCTCCGGCTCTCTGCAGCCTCCTGCTCACCTGCTTCCAGCCGCAGGGATTGCTCCAGCTGCAAGCCAGCATCAGCCCTTTAAGGATGCAACCCCTCCAGGTACAAGCATTGAGGATGCAACACCTCCAGGTACAAGCATTGAGGTTGCAACCCCTCAAGGTACAAGCATTGAGGATGCAAGCCCCCCAGGTACAAGCATTGAGGATGCAACCCCTCCAGGTATAAGCACTGAGGATGCAAGCCCTCCAGGTACAAGCACTGAGGTTGCAACCCCTCCAGGTACAAGCATTGAGGATGCAACCCCTCAAGGTACAAGCATCCCAGCTTGGATAAATTCATCCTCCTTTTGGTAGTGCAAACCTCCATAGGTTTTGAATCAACATGGGGTGCCCTGATGTTCTGCACTTGAGATGCAATGAAAAACTAATAGGGAATTGGCTGCTATGCATAGAAAATAACCCGGCCTTGGGTTGGCATCGAGTTGGCCAAGGGATAAAGTGTCTTTCAACACAAGAAATAGGAAGCAGTGATTTCCCTGCAGGTACTTTTTGGTTCTTGGCTTGCTTCTTTTAACAAGCAAATGTGCACGAAGGGGTGTGAGCTCCCAGAGCCATCCAGACCCCAGAGTTTTGCATCTCCCTGGGCAACCAAAGCCCTCATTCTTTTGCCATTGCACCAGTTGCAACAAAAAGCAAGCACTGAGATGACTATAATGGCAATGCTTTGTGCATCCTGCAAGCCCCAGCATGCAGAGTGCTGGATCTCCATCAGCACAGGGTCCTCAGCATCTCTGCTAAGGAAAAGTGGATTTTGAGGGTGAAAAAGAGGTATTTTGGGCTAAGTTTGGGGCTGACCTACCCGCTCACTGATGGCGTTGTATTTGATGGCCAACTCATCGCGCTCAGCACGGCTCTGAGCCAGCAGGTCCTCAACACGAGACAACTCCTGCTGCAGGATGCGATTCTCCTCCTGGAGGGACAGCAGCGAGGCCATGGCCTCGGGATCGGGACCTGCAGGAGGGGACGGGGCTCAAGGCTTTGCAGCTTCGCTCCTGTGCCTGCAAACTCCGCATCCCTCCGTGCAACAGTCGCAAAACCCGCAGCTCTGCCATTCCAGCTGCACAGATTTTGTCGTTGCAACAGCAAACGAGCTCAGCTGCTCCTTTGAGCTCCTACCTCAATCCAGCACGCCCCTTTTGCTTTGCTTTCAGCAGCCCCGCTCCTCCATCCCGCTTTGCTCTTTTAGGGCTTTTGCTTCCGCTCTGCAAGCGGAAAGCGGATGCACGGTTCGGATTAGCCCGAAATCCACGTTTTCCCCTCCCAGACCGGGAGCCCTCCTCTTCCTGGCTGTATCTACGTGTCTTAGGGGTCCTAATGCCTTCCCCAAGCTCTGCTTTGCTGCCGAACCGAAGCTTTGCAACTCAAACAAAGCAGAGCAAAAGCAAAAGATCCTGCAAGAAACGAGCCGTGCCAAGCAACCCCTGCAGCAAACAGCGCTGTTAACGCACTCACTTTGCTCCAATGTTCGGCTTCCTTGAGGTTCGGGGCTCTGTTATCCCGTAGGAGAGAGGACCCCTTTCGTTAAGCCATAACGAAGCCCGGCCTCGTTAAGCTCATTACAGCGCAGGAGTTGGCTCTGGCAGCTCTAAGTGTTGGGTGGAGCATGCCAGGTTGCTATGGGAAGCCTTTGGCTGGCTGCTGGGAAGGGGTGGCAGCCGCTCCATGCATCATAGTTAGATGCCACGTGGAAAAGAAAGACCCCGGGGCGATGATTTGAAGCATGGGGGTAGCGATAAGGTGCCGCTTCCAGCCCTAATCCCACACTCAAAGGGCAGAGAGAAGCTGCAATAAATGGATGCCAGCTCAAAACGCGCATCCCCAGCGGGGGCTGCAAGGCAACAAGGAACTGAAGGCATTCCCTGTGCAAACACTCGGGCAGGAATTTGCCCTCCCAGCATTTCCCAGCCTCTGTTTGCTCCTCGAGAAGAGCAAATGCCCTTTGTCCTCCCCGCTGACCCCGCTGCAGGGTCAGTCAATAGGATTGAGGCTTTGCAGTGCTGCTGGGATAGTCTGGCTTATGAAAACGGCCGCTCCGGAGCCACCCTGAGGCTTCCTGATGGGCTTTGAGGACACGCAAGTCCTCAGCTGTCCCCTCTGCTTTCCTTATTCCTTACCTTCTTTGCCCCCACAGCTTCAAAGCCACTGCTAAGCAACACCCATGTGTTGTGCTTCGCTGTTTCCCAGGCACCAAGAAGGAGGGGAAAGCACAAAACCACCCCCAACATCAAACCCCAAATGGAAGGGAGAACTATGGTCCCATCCCTGAGCACACAGGGGTAGATCTCTGGGTATAGAATGGCACATCTGGCATCAAACTGGTTTTATTGTTCACTTGGATGTGTGACATCTCTCACCCTGTGTGCTGTAAGGTCAGCTCTGAAATGGAAATGCTCACCAGTCTGGTTGGGAATGGAAATCATCATAAAGTCCTGAAACACTGAAACAAATAGCAGAACTCTGTCCTGTGAAAGGCCTTCACCATAATATAAATAGGTAAGAAAAGACTTGGGAGTTTCTTTTAAAGAGGAATCTAAAGCCCAGCTCTGTTCAAGAGACCAAGTCTGTCTTTCATTGCATAGATTCCAATAATAAAGTCTCTGAATGAAGAATAAAAAAATCTCTCTTCAAAATAGAGGGGAAAAAAAACCCCACCCCATATAGAACAACCTTATCAGAGCAGGGAAATAGGATCTTCACTGTGCTCATATTTACCAGCACACAGAGGTCGTGCTCCCCATCCCCGCAGGGAGTGCAAGGAAATAGCAGGGGTGATGCTCAGCATCTGGGCTGGATATTGCCTGCGTGGTGCTGTGAGCAGCAGACAAAGCAAGGCCTTGCACACAACAAGGCTCCAAGATGCTCCCCGCTGTTTGCCAGACTGAATGATTTCAGTGGCCCAAATGCACGGAGGAGAAAAGTGGAGGTGGTGATGCAGCTGCAAACCTCAGCCCACCTCTATTGCATCAGAATTGAGAGGAAAAAAATGCCCATATCGGGCAGCAAAAGCGCTGCCAGCTGAATCCTCTATCAGCACCCTGAGGAGACACAGGGTGCCATGAAGCTGCCACAGTTTTGCAGCCCTGTTAGTGCAGTAAGGAAGGAAGGAAGGAAGGCACAGGAAAGGTCACTGAAGCCCCAATGGCTTGCAGTGATCCAGGCAGAAAATACCCAGAAAAGGCCCTCAGCTCTGAGGGTTCTGGCGTGGAGTTTTGTAAGGCACGTGTTCATTTGTCAACCAGCACCTATTTCTGCTTTTTAACTCCAGCACCAGATTTTGGGGTCTTGTTTCTTGTCAGAGGGGACCAAGGGAGTGCGATGGCACCATAAGCGACAAGTGAGGTGTCCTTAAGCAGCAGGAGCACTTCCCACTGCTGCTTTGGTCCTGCAGAAATCAGCACGATCATCCTCCAGTGCCTGCAAGGAGCTGGTTCAGAACTGCACCCAGCCTGCATTTGCCTGCGTCTGGTTTGAATCTGACCTGAAGAAAGAGACAAAAAAAAAGAGGGTTTGGACACTGACAAAAGAGGGTTTAAACACTAAAAGGAGCTGCAGCACAAGTCGCCTGGTGCCAATCCATAACTCTCCCCCACACATGGCCAGGCACAGCAGCTTCTCACCTTTCCAAATGTGTTTGGATGGAGGGGTGCCCCCACCCCGCTGCTATTTCAGTGAGAGTAAAACCAGCAGGATTGGGTTCTAATGCTGCGGGTATCGGCCCAAGCAACCTGCAAACCCCACATGGCCTCACCCTGAAGCTTTGGAGAAGTCACCCCAGACGTCGGTGGCAGGGGCAGAAGGAGCAGCAGCGGGTTGTGGCCAGGACAGCAGGGAGTCTGCAGCAGCCAGAGGAGCCATAGGGAGAGAAGAAAAAGAAAGAAGCTGTTGTTGACAATTATTTCTTCCAGATTCCCTGCTTTCGTGAAGATGTCATATTGCTTTTCCACACACCCACTGCTTGAACGCAGTCAGTTCACCTTTCCAGCCTGATTGGGGTTTAAGTTGAACTTCTCTGTGCTGCACATAGATGGTCAAAAACCAGGCAGGAGGGTCAGGATTAATGCAGGGAGTTTCTAAACATGATGTCCTTTCAGCTTTCAAAATGCATGTACAAAACCTATGCTTCCCAAATAATCACACAGCAGAGTAGCTCTGAACAGATAGGAGATATTAAGACTGACAAGCTGGATGGCTTTGTGATCCCATTCCCATCAGTTTCCCTCATCCAACAGAGCTTCAGCACTATCTCCTCCTGCAGGAGCACAAGAGGAACATCAAGGTCTTTCTATAGGCACCTCGACAGTTAAAACTGAATCTAAAGAGCCTTACAGCCATTTCTGTATGATACAGACCTGTGATGGGGGTTCCGGGGAGCTGGGTGGGTGTGGGGTGTGAAGATGGCAGCTGCTCTCCAGAAGGAAGAGTCGGCATGGAAGATTTTCCTCCTGGAGGTGGTGGGAGTAAACTCAGGCCCCCAGGGCCTGCAGGACGTGGTCTGGGGTTCCCTGCTGCTCCTTCCTTCTTCTTCATATTCTGAGACAGGAGACAGAAACTTTAGGTGGCACTGTATTTAAATCCAGAATTGGAGTGTGATTCTACTTCTTCCTCCCAGCCAATGCTTTCAAGTAGCCAAGCAGCTCAGATGCTTTGTTCTGAGGTTAAAGATCGCTGTGCTGCGTTCATCTGGTGCAGCAACAGGTGTCTAACCACAGATGTTTTCATCTATGAATTCCCACCACGTACCTACAGACCATGTTCTGTGACTGGGAACCATAAGACACCGCTCTACAAATCATTGCAGGCAGCGTGGGGATGAGCAGCTCTGCACCAGGCTTCCTTTAGCAAGGGGATTTCAAGAGAAAGCCACCGCTTCCTCTTGTGCCACGAACCACAGCAGAGGGGAAAAACAGATTGTGAGGGCTGAGTGTGAAGGCAGACGGCTTGGCTGGAATCTGCAGCCCTAAGAAGTAGTGTTTCACACATTACAAGAAATGAGGCAAACAAAAGAGGCTAAGAGAGTATTCTTGACACTTTCATTTCCTAAAACTGAAGTAAATAAAAAAAGGAAGGGTTTTGGTGATGTTTCTCTTTGAGTCTTTTAGGATAATCACCAAAACCACAAGGCAGTGTTTTTATATGCTACAAAGTGTACAGGGTAAAACATTTGGAGCAGCAAAAGCCCTCACCGCAATGTTAAGCTTGATGGTTTGCCCCTCCTTGAAGCCCAAGTCCAGTTTGGGTGCTTGGTCAGGGTTCTCAGCCTGCTTGGCCAGCTCGTTCTGTTGCTTCACCCACCTGCAGGATGGCAAGAAACAGAAAAGGACTCATAAGCTTTCTTTGCACCACGTTTCCTCATTCAAGTGAATGGGGCACAGTGAACCAGGAGCAAACAGCTCCCTCACTCCCACCACTTGGGGTGAACACTTGCAGCCACTACACAAAACCATCAAGCCAAGAGGACAAAAGGAGAAGCACAGACTCACTTAAAATGGTCCTGGAGAGCGACGTTGAAGTCAAAAGCATCCCCTCGATCGACAAATCCAACTCCAATGAAAGCACGGCGGCCTGGGGAATGAGGAAGAGGAAAGGCTAGAAATGCGAAACAGTGTAAAAGAAGCTGGGGATGCAGACCAGGAGTGCAGGGGTCAGCCAATTTCACACCCCCATGACTATCAGCTCCTCCAGCTGGAGCTGAGAGGGGAATTCTGATGACAGCAGGGCTGAGGTTAGGACTGGAGCTGCATTTCTTTCTTCCTTCTACAAAGAAAGGGAACAGCCAGCAAGTTCTAAGCAGGGGAAGCAGTGCTATACTGTCAGCTGTTAAATGAAGCTGGAAGAAAACTGCAGCAAAGTCATGTCTACATCATCACCTCAGCTTGATTGGACTTATAGAACTAGCAAAACCCAGCTTTAAAATTGATTCACTGATATTAACACAGAGGCTGGCATCACAGACAGTCCTACACACAGGTGTGTCCTTAATGCTGAGCAGTAGATTAAACTGTTGCTTAAAGAAAAAGTGATGTAGACGAGGGGCCATTTGTCCATTCACCACTGTAAGCAGGGGGTATTTAGCTCTCAACTACATGAATCATCCACCAGTAAGAACTCAGAACAAGCTCTGAGTGCTTTCAACATCTGCTCCCCCAGGTGTGTCTCTGCGAGCAGCAAAGCAGCACCTCACCATTGCCATCCTCGATCCGAAGGACGAAATATCTGCTGGAGTCTGTCACACTCTCCACAGCAATACCAGGGAACTGCTCCACGGGGGCCTGGGCAAAAAGCTCTCCTGAAGAGAAGAAGCAAGTGTGAGTCAACACGCCAGTGTAGCGCCTCAATGCCTTTCTGCTGTGAGGGCAAACACAAGAGGCAGCAGCCTGCATGCAGGAAATGGGCAAACATGGCCTGTTTCCTCGCAGCAGCAGCTTGGGAGGTAATTAAGAATTAAGGAGATGGAAAAACTGGCAAAGTGACTTGCTGTGATGACAGGAAACTTGGAGGAAGAGAGCTCAGATCCTGCTTGCCTTATTTTGGGCTATAACTCAGATCCACATAGCTTCATTCCACCAGATAAAGCTTCCCCAGTGGAAGTCATGAATGTTTTTCCTGGCTCAGTTACTAACGCTCAATAAAGGAGCCTCCCACTATCTGGTGCTACATGGCACTACGCTCTGAAGGTGACATACCAGCTCATTCTCATTAACACTCACTGCTTTCCAGTGACACCACGCTGCCCTGCCAGCAGCCCAATGGACCCCAGGGGTGACAGGAAAGCTGTTCTGCTGCAGCCCCTCGTCCTCACCTGAGGTCTTGTCCTCCAGCTTGATGAAGGCAGTCTTGCCCTTGGCAGTGATGCGCAGCCTGCCGCTCCATGCTGGCTGGTCAAGCTGCCACTCCGCAGCTCTGCAGGGAGAGGAAAAGGTGAGTGACCTCTGGGTGGCCCTACAGTCCCCAGGGAAGCAGCAATGAGACAACTGTATGGCATGGTAACGTATCACAGAGCCTCGTGAGACAGCATGTGATGGAACCTGCTTGCACCTGGGCTTGCTGCAGACAGGCAGCACGCATCACGAGATCTCTCATCTCAGCCCAAATCTGCTGACCACTTGCAGAAGCACCAGGGAACAGACCCGCAGTTCTGCACTGCACGACACAGGAAAGTTTCACTTCCCCTTCTGCAGAATCACCAGCTTGAAAACAGCGTTAGGGCAGAGCAAGCCATGCTGGTGGGGGGATCGTTGAGGAATAGCTCAATTTTCATAGAATCATGGAGTGTTTTGGGTTGGAAATCTCCCATCATGGGGACACCACCCAGCAGTTCATGCTGCCACAGAAGCCTGCAGCCTGGCCTTCAATGCCTCCAGGGATGGGGCACCCACAGCTCTCAGTGCAGCCTATGGCAGAGCATCACCACCTCCGGGTGAAGAATTAACCCCTGCTTCATTCCCCCTCATCCAACCACTACAACCCTGTCCAAAAGCCCTTCCCCAGCTCCTCTATCCCCCCTGTAGGTACCGAAAGGCCGTTATAAAGCCGTTATAAAGCCTTCCTGGCCGCTTAGAACGGATGATCTCGGAGATCTTTGCCAACCTTCTCCACACACAACAACCTCAGCTCTCATCCCCTCCACACAGCAGAGTAGAGCAGGCCTGCAACCCAACAGCTGGGCCTGGCTGCCTGTGGGAGCCCCGAGGCCGCACCAGGCCCAACCCCCGCATCACACCGCACCTGTAGCCGCGGTTGGACGCTCTCGGCGGCACCCGGTAGACGTGCACGGCCGGCTTCACGCACAGCACCGCCTCGTAGTCCTCCTCCTCCATGGCCGCCAGCACGACGGAAGGGCGCCGGCGACTCTATGGTACCTCCCGCAACGGGGAGGGGAAGGAAGAGCTTCCGGTGAGGGCTGAACATCGCGCTTCTCACTGCGCCCCCTGCTGGGCGGGAGGTGCATTGCGTTCAGTCTCAATGCACGGGGTATGCACGGAAAGCAAGTTTTCCCCTTAAATCATATTAAAATAATAAAAATATAAAGAAAGAACTCCTGTCATGGTCCTCCTCAGCTCAGCCAGCCCTACAGCCTCTCCTCATATTACTGAGAATAGGATGGAGGGCAGCCCAGCCCTAAAACAATCAACCCTAAATACTCCTTTTCCCACTCTTGGGCTTGGAAGTTGTGCTTGGGAAGGACAAGAGTTTAGCCCTTGGAGCCCAAAGAGGAGCCCCAAAGAGGAGCCCCAAAGAGGAGCCCCAAAGAGGAGCCCCAAAGAGGAGCCCCAAAGAGGAGCCCCAAAGAGGAGCCCCAAAGAGGAGCCCCAAAGAGGAGCCCTCAGGGTGATGCCAACTCTACCTACAGCCAACAACAAGACAGTGGATCGAATGGCCAAAAAGAGGGAAATACGGCAAAGCGACGAGACGGAAACAGGCCGTGAAAAAAGTTTAAACACATTTATTGAAAATACCATTTATAAAATGTTTCTCTGCATACTCGGGCGCGCTCTGACGGGGGCGATGGGAGAAGCTCTCGACCCCACAACGAAGGCGCTTTAACCCCGGGACCGCCGTCTCGCCCTGCCCGCAGGTCGGGAGCAGCCGCCACGGCTGAGGCATCGGCGCGCGGTCAGTGCTGGAGAACAAGGTTGGGTGTGCAAGGAGAAGGGTTGGTAGGCACCTGACGGACGGGAGGAGAGACATCTAACATCGGCAAGGTAGCGGAAGCTACGCCAAGAGCTGGGGTTGGTTGGGGTTGTTCTGCCAGCCGCCGGCCTTCTGGAATAGAAGCTATCGAGCGATCGTTAAGGAAAGGTGCGGTGACTACAGTTATTGCTAATGTCCTTCTCCCCTCCTGCTCCCACCCACCCACCCACCCCAAATAAAATTATCAGTTCCACAGACGCCTCCAGCCTGAGAGGGAGCTCAGTAAGCAGCAAGATTATAGCTTCTAAAGCCACGGAGATGGGTCAGGATCCTGGTGAGACAAAGGCTTCTGCCCTTCCCACCTCGCCATCCTCCTTCGCCAGTCACTCAGGGCTCCAGGGACTCACGTGGAGGGCGACACAGGGTCAATGAGCCAACCGACCATTCTAGTAGATGCTATCTCCTTTTTGTACACAGGTAGTTTTATTTTACCTTTTTAAGCCGTTATTTCCATCCACGTCTTTCCAGATGCCTGTTTCCCATACAACGTGGCATGGCACAGTCACTTCTGTTCAGGCAAAAGGCATCAGGTTTGCTCATTTATCATATCTGCCAAGCACAAAGCATCTGGCAGCACAGCACCCGTACAGAATAATCCTCTGACATCCAACAACAGTATTTTCTAGGTACTGAGCACGCAGCAATCCGCCGGCCCGCGGCCATTTCAGCTGAATGAACAGTCGAGGTCCTCACGACACGCAGAAACACCTCCACGCCTGAAGTCACCCCTTACATCCCCTCCAAGAAGAGCCTTAGTGTTCATCTAATCCCTGGAGACATTAATATGAAGATAGGTCAGCTTTGCCTAGCGTGCATTAGGACAGACAGCACTGCGCACGGGGGAAGCATCCATGTTCAATAGCATCCTGTGACACACACCAGTTCCTCACGGCTCTTCTCCACCACCACCGCCGTCCTGGGAAGCTTTCAGCCTGCAAGCTGCCTGAAATCCTGTCTCTTCATGAGAGCAGGAGCAGCGAGAGTAATCCATTCCCTGAAGCCTAGCGGAAAGCTGGCTGTCACCACCCACAGCGTACGACGATGGAGAGCTTTCCAGACTTGATTGAACATATTTTGTTCCTGACGCCTGTGATTTCTACAAGTGTGTGTGTATCAGGTACAGCACCGGCTCGTACCATAAGAGAGATCAGAGCCTTCAGTCCATTGTAAGCCACTTCGGTTTCAACCTTTGGAGCAGCAGCCATCCCGCTCCCTGCCGTCACATCAGCCACCAGGCAGGCTGGATGGAACGCAGCTCTTCACCTTGTGTTCATTTCATGGAGCAAATGAGAGCCACACAGCACTATTACCCTCCTAGCCTGCACGTCCAGATGTTACAGAGCCTTAGTTCCTCGCAGATCAGCTCTGCTGTGAGCAGAAACCACACAGCAGGCATTTTCATGGGATCTGTCTACATTCCCTTCTCCCCACATACAAAAAGATGTATTTAAAGTTGTTTTTTTTCCCCCCCTCAAGTCAGCAGAAAACACTAGCCAAGCTTTAACAGGTGCAACACACAAACCAGGTCATTGGACTCCACTGGCTCCCAGGCTATGGCAAACAGAAAGGCTGGGCATCCCAGAGTCCAGTTTGCTTGGCAGTGGTAGAAACACAGAACGAGAAGCTAAGCTTGTCAAACCCTAAACCACTAAAAGTTGCAGGAATTCAGTGAAATTCCTTTTCACTCAGCTACCTCTCTCAGTTAAAACAAACTAAACAGTTCAAACCCTTTCCATGCACTCCCTTGAAAGTCAATCCGATATACAAACAGAAAACAAAAGGGAAAATAAAAAAAAATCAAAAGATATCCTTTGAAACAGAACTTGCTCTTAAAGTGATGAAGACAAAATGCATGTCTGGGGAGGCTTCCCAATTTTTTCCCTAAATCCCAGGTTACAAGTACAACAAACATTATTGCTGGCACTAGCTTGAACCAAAGTGGCACACATGACTCTTTGCACCTGTCCGAGTCCTTTACCCTCCCCTCCCCTTTCCGCTTACAGTGACTGGGGAAAGCCCTCGTCAGTTTGCTGATCACAGTGCGTGGAGCGGGGAGGTCACAGTGCGTGGGGTTGGAGGTCACAGTGGGCAGAGCAAAGGGGATCACAGTGCAAGTAAACCAGGTAGTTCCCTTTGCTCAAGTCCATTTGTCCGCCACAGCAGTGCGACCCGTGGCAGCTGACCCTGCTTTCTGCAGCATCCTCTCATGCCCACGTTTATCTGCGTTGTTTGAAGCCTTGTGAACCATCGGGGCCCAGGGGCTGCCTAATCACATTATTGGGCTGTCTGATGTCCTCCGGTTGGGAGATCCTTGTTGGCCTGTAAGGAGAAAGGAGAGGATGATGCACTATATCTGTGGAATGTAACGTGTATGCCTTCAGATACTCCTGTACTTGCTTTGATGGAAAGCTGCAGGACAATTGTCACAGACCTGCTGCATTTCTCCTTCGGAGTAACTAAAAATAAACTGACACTTCATTTCTTTCCTGAAGTTTTCAAAGTCTTGTTCCCAAATGGCTAAGACCAACACTACAGCTACAAAGGAAAGACCTTAAACAACCTGTACCCATTTCAGAGTGCTTCCTTTCAACTTCCCCATCTAATGACAGCAGCCCCTTCAAGCCTCGTCTTTGCTGAGGTTTTATGTCATGTCAAAGTAATTCTGGTTGCTTGCACTCCTCTCTATAGACTCAGCTTGCTCTCAAGGATTTAAGATAATCTTTATTGCCTTATTAGGCACAAGCACTTTCTTTAGCTGCCAAAAATCTGAACCGTATGTTGCTGTTTACTAACAAAATGCTCCTTTCTCCTTGGCTGGCCTCGTTTAACACTACAAGGAGCACTTCTCCTCTTTCCCCTGCTTGGAAAGTATTTGCACAGAGCATGCACAAAGACGTCACTTTCCTGTCCCCAGTGCCAAGTCTGCTCTCACCTATCTAGAATGGGTTTCTCCTGCTCCTCTTCGGGGCTGGCGCTGCCCAGTATTCGTTTCCTGGCCTCGGCGTATTCTGCCTCCCTCTGTGCCAGGGACTTCACAGGGAACGCGGGTCTGGTGGTGGAGTTGGGGTTGCTGAGAACACCGTTGGTGGCCGGTCGCTTTAGGATCCGGATCTGTGGGGGTGGACCTGAAGGGACGCTGTCGTCCTGAATCACGATCGGCACTTTAGGAGGAGATTTGGATTTTCGACTGCTTAAGAAAGAAAAAAAAAAGCAACAAACAAACACACAACATTTCATCAGTGCTTGTTTTTTACCACAAGCATGCTTTGCTTTTAATTCTGTTTGTGGATTCCTCCCAGTCAAACATCATTCCCATGACTAAGAGGCAGCCTGTAACAATTAGAGACCTCGTTGTATTTGTAACCCTAAACTAGAGGCAGGCAGGTTTGCAGATTAGCTCAGCAAAGGACAGAAAACACCAACCTCTGCTGCATTCAACATCTTGAAACTCAAACAAAGGAGACGCTGAGCAGCGATAACTTCACTTTTGATTTGATTCAAAGATTTTCCAAAAGAAAGTGTTTACATATCTTCAAAGATATCGGTGCAAGCACTTTTAATTCCACTCCTTGGCAGGTCTTAGAGCCAGCCTTGGTCCCAGCCTGTCTCAATTCCCACTGACCCTTTTCTGTGTGGGTGTGGGAATCCCTAAACACCATGGCTTTAAGTGGTGTGCTAACAATCAGAAGGAAACAAACAAAAAGATGCATCAGAAGTGATTAGAAATACCTGTGCTAGGTGGTAATAACAAAGACACCCCCACTCCAACCCAAACAAGCAGGAAAGTTAAGTCTTACTGATGCAAGACATGGTGAACCAATTTAGGCTAGGCACTGCGATTACCTGACTCACTCATTTCTTCCTATGAGTGTATTTTTCTTAAATGGCTTCATCACAGCTGGAGCTACAGCCAGTCTGGGAGACCCAGCTCTGTAATAAAATCACCCCCAAGAACCTTTCCATTACTCTGCTATGGATCAGAGGGGCCCCCTGGTGGCACAGCTACAGATGCCATTTCCCAACGCTGACATCGTGCAGCAGTTACCTTTCCTTCTGTGTGATCTTCAGCTTCTTTTCCAACCGTCTGTCTATTTCCTATAGAGGAAGGAAGAAGAAATAAGACACATTAAGGCTCATCTTTGAGATCAAAGTATGAATCTGTCTGTGAACACCTTCTGTTTCCCTCTTTGATACAGTGATGCTTCACTGTGAAAGGCAGAGATGGGACACCTCACAACCTGAGCATGAGCTACTAACCAAGAGGCAGAGGAAAGCAAAAACCACTACATTCACTGTACCCATGAATACACCTACAGCAGGCCGAAGTTGCAAAGCAGGGTGGAAGGGCAGCTGTGAGGCATTCATCTCCCCTGGAAAGCAGTTTTCATTCTCAGAACTTCAGCTGCTAAGAAAGCTTTCTTATGGGCAGAAAAAAGCCCCAGAAACATTCAGCAAGGTGCACCGTGATGGAGCAGACACTGGCACTAAACCTCCCTGCCAGAGAACCCTCAGAAGCAGCAGCTGGGACAACACACAGCAACACAGACATGGAGCCTGCAGCCATCCCTAAGACTAGCCAGCAGGTCTGCATTCCTGCTGCTTGCTGCAAGAACCCGCCTTCACCAAAACATCCCTGCCCTGCCCAACCCACACCCAGACACTCACCAAGCTGCACTAACCAACCAAGCTTTTTCCTCCTATGCTTCTCCCTTGCTTTTGCAACAGAGCTGCCAAGTCAATCAACACACGGAAAGACATCTTCATTACTCTGAAAGCTAACAGTGTGGCTTTAAGCTTGCTGACCTCTGTCAAAAGGTTGCACCAAAGGTGTTTGTTTTGCACTTGGAACAATGACACAAAGAAACCTGGCTAAACAGAAGAAAGCTCTCAGCCCATCCAGTCTCTAAATAACCCATCCCAGCAAGATGCACCTCACCATTCCCTTTAGGTCCCCATGATTGCAGACTGTATAAAACAGCTTCTAAAACAGCAGTGTGTTTTATTTAACTGTCAGTGAAGAGGGGGGGGAAAAAAGTACCTGGGAGTGTCCCAGTTTCACCATCTGATAAGTGGTAATGCTGCAGGAAAGGTCAAGCTCCTGGCAGGATGCAGGTCAGTTTGTTTAACTACACAACAAACCTGCTGCCAGCAGAGCCTGCCCTGCTGTCAAGAAGCATGAACAGCCTGGTAAGGAGCTGCACTGCCCCACATCCTCACCCCTGCACTTCTTTGCAGTTACTCCCCAGTGAACAAGGAATGAATGCAAGCCATGACACACGACCTAAGTGTGGTGCTTACTCATGGTCATGCAGCCCACAGCAACCACCATGTAGAAAAACACAGTTCTGAGTTGTTTCCTTCCCTTTCAAGAAAACACAAACTTCAGAGGAAAATCCCACCTCAACATTGCTCAGGAGGATGGATCCTGCCCACATGGATGGAGGAATGGCCAGCCAGGAAGGCAGCAGGGAAGCGGATATCCTGGCCAAGGATGGAAGTGATTTAGAGCAGCTAGCAATAAACAATGACAGCCAAACCAAGGCCAGGGGGTTAGCTCATCTGTCTACCCTCCACCAGGAGAGGTTACATCCTACTATAGAATATTTGGCTGTACCCCTCCAGGGCTGTCTGGAATGAAGCTTCTTTAAATACCCCTTCATAAATACCTCACATGTTGGTGAGGGGTGTAGGGTGCAAACTCACAAGCATCTCGACCTCATTCATACCACATGGAAGATTTTTTTCCAATGCCATACAGCAAGTACAGAGATCAGAACCAGGATGTCAACCCTCAACCACTGCCTATGGTGCATTGAGACATAAGGAAGATCCAGTTCTGCTCTCCTTTATTCCCTTCCCAGCTATGTTTCTGCATTCCTGTAGGCTCTGTGAGTCAGTCCTGAGGTTAACATCACGTTCTTCACCTCAGATGGCCGGATCCTGTAATTGCAAAGCGTCACTTCAACCCCATCACCTGAAAAACACTCTGATTAATGTTCCCATCACAGTGACTGAGTGCTGCTGGGCAGCTCCTCAACCTCTCACGCAACAGGGACGTTCTGTCTACATTCTCTGCTGCCAGAATCTACAGCTAGAAAGAAACCTACCTTTAATTTATCTAGCACATGTAAGAGTATACCATGGAATCCTTCAAAACCTACCATAAATACACCTTATATGAGCCCTTCACCCAGATTTTCACTATCCAGTGCTTGGCACTTCTGCTGCCTCACTCCTCTGGCAGCTGTAATATGAGATTGATGCTGTATTTTCCTAAGCAGAAGCCACATCACTGCAAACTCCTGATGCTTAAGAGAATTACATTTTAGTAGGTATGGAGGCAATGAGCTGACAGTCGGACTCGAACTTAAACGTCTTTTCCAACCATAATGATCCTGTGATATTATAGGTATGAAGGAGTTCAAAACTGAAAAGCATTATCAACTCAAATAGGCAGCCCTTGATCACCAGAGCGACCCAAAGCATTATGAAGAGACACAGTTGGCAGCTCACAACAGGGGTCATACTGCACACAGCTACAGGCTCAAGAAGCACAAACAGCAGATCTGTTTGCTTGCTGATGTCATCCTGTTTGCACTGCTCTCTCTCAAGTTGCCTTGCCATCGAGCTGTGGATAACAAGATAAAATTAGGACCTGACTTATGGCACAAGTGCCAGAAGCAATACAACAAGCAAAAGGCATGCACTCAGAGGAGGGGTGAGCCCACATGGCACTCAAGGACACCAAGCTGCACAGGAGCTGGGCAGGTTATGCTGTACAGAACCAGTTATTAATCTTCGGATGGTGTGAATGCATTAAGAATCCTTGCTTTCATTCCCCAAACAAGCATATTTATAATCAAAAGTTAAGCATCGTCCATGCTCCCTTGCTTTATAAACAGCCTTCTGTAAGATTAGCAGAGAATCTCAACAAACTATTTTTAGTGCTATTATGTCTAGATTCTAAAAGGGACCCAGCAGACAGCGTGAAGAAGACACTGTTCTTTGACATTTAAGCTGCATTTGTAGATGAGGACGTAATGGAAGCTGAACTCCAGTCCCATCACAACTAACTTTCCACCCCAGATAAAACAAGCCCAACACAACAGCAATGCATGTGAGGATCACCGTGTGCCTACTGGAAAGCAATTAGGTGAGGACTGCAAAGAAACCTACTTAGACTCATAGAACCATCATTTGTAGTGAGGCACAAGCAACCTACAAATCTTTTACACCAGCAGCATTTCTCCCCTCTGCCCCCAAAATCCAGTTACTTTACAGAAACCCAGAGGAGATGCTCACCAAGGAGGCCACAGTGGAACTGAGAACTGCCACTGATAAAGGAAGCTGCAGTCCCTTCAAAAGCTGATAACATTTCATATACACAGCTCTGGAAAAACATTAACCACACTCTTTGATGTATTTGCTGAGAACACTTCTGAATACAACCTGATACCTCGCCAAGCAACCGAGTGTGAGATCAAACCCTGAAAGAGGGAATGAGTCCGAGCTGCATCCTCCCACATCAGTGCAGTGGGAGCCTCATCCACTGAGCACAGGCACCACTGGGTACCCAGAAAACATCACCAAGTGAGAGCAGGAGCAGATAATCCCCATGTAGCAAACTGACTTCTTGCTAGCTACTCATTTCTTTCCTCTGAAGATATATAAATCTTTTGTTAATTACTAGAACATTCCAATTCCTGAGGCTAGTAGGACTCAGACTGCTCCATTAATTAATTTGCCAAGTTACTCTGCTTACAGTAACCCTGGCAGTGCACTGTACCCAATGTGATGCCAAGAAAGCTGCGGATGCTTTTAGCTGTGTGGCATCTGTATCTTCCATAGGTAGCTAAGCCTGGCAAGGGTTCCCACCTCAGCCAGGCAGACAGAAGACGGGGGAAGCACTGAAGAACACTACAGTTTCTTCTCCCCCCCCTCCCACCTTCATGGGTCAGTGGAACAGGCAGATGCTCACCAAGGTCATGCTGCTGAAACTGGCAGCAAACAGAGACTGCTACCAGGTGATGCTGTCTCACATCATCATCCTATGGCAGATGCTGGGTTTATGACATACAGGGCTTGTTTGTTTCTAGCCAAAAAGCTCTTTTCTTATCAAACAGTCACTGCTTGGGCAACGCTGAGCAGCAGGAACATCAAGTTTTGTTTCCTAATTTCAAGAGTTTTGACCAATTCCAAATAACCTAAAGCAAATATTTGGTAAATGTTTCACAGAAATCACAGCGAGCCTGTCCCCATTCACGGTGCTTCCTCCCGGCAGCAGAAAACATCAGTTATCCTCAGGGCTTTTCCCCAAGGCACAGCCCTAACCTGGAAAGAAAGCGTGCTAAAACCCTGCTGACTCGTCCTCTGATCACACAAGGAGTTAGTTAGCAGGCTACACAAGCTGGAAGTCACAGCATTATGCTCCAAAATACTTCCCTTTTGACTTCTGTGTACTTTGATCATGTTTACCAACAGAAGAAACACCAGCCAAAATCCAGCTGCAGCCCTTTGCAACCAATGATTCACCTGCTTCTGCTGAAGGGTGAAATCCAAAGCAGGAAGCACAGCCTCCTGCACCTGCACATCAGAAGGCAGAGAGGAGCTCTGCAAACACCAGGCCCTCCTGAAGCACAGCAACACCAGATGATCCCCATACCTACACACACCTCCAGCTCAATGTAACCCCTAGGCATGGGGTTTTAACTCCAGTTTGGGAGTATTGCTTCCCATCTGAAGCGTTGTTAGTCAGATCTGCTGGCCCCACAAAGTTCTGCTGCATCATCTCAGTACAAAGAACTCACATGTAACATCCCCCACGCCTGCAAGATTCCTGGGGTAGATGAAGCTAAAGGAGCAAAGGTTTCTGCTTAATGTATGGTCACTCAGGGCGCCACATACCAAGTGAGCTGCTCCTTGAGCTGGCAAGCACAGGGTAATTCTGATGACACAGAACTAGAAGACAAACAGAAGCTGCATTAAGAAAATCAACTATCTTTTGTATAGCTACTTTGACTGACCGAGTCCAAAAGACAAGCTGTATCAGGTATTTTAGCTTTGCCCCTTTCAAGGGGCACCAGCATCCCTTCAACAAACTAAGGGAACGATGAGCATTAAATATCTCAGCATCCTTTCTGTTCCATAGAACACCCTCCGGTGGCTTAGCAGAAAACTACATACCCAGAATCATGGATCTCCCTTGGCTACATTTCTCTTATTTCCTCATTTAAGTGCTGAAAGGTCTGAAGAATAACTAGTCAGATTCACAACTGTGTTCAGAATATATTTAAAGCTGCTCCTTGGCATGATAGTTTTTATCTTTAATGTTTCATTGCTTACCCCTCTGAACCAGGGCTATCATACCTCTAAGTTAGGCTTGGTCTCAGACCCTGTTAAGATACAGGTGAAAGAAACCAAAGCAAACCCCTTAAAACTAAAACAACACAATGATTAAAGTGGCAACACAATTTAGAAGCTCTCCCAGCACAAAGTGTTTGCACTCATGCTTTCAATACAAAACCCACCCAATTAAGGCAGCGGATCTCAAGCCTGCTCCCTGCAGCAGATTTGTCACCAAGAAAAGCAGGTGTGCCTCAAATATATTTCAGCTGTTAACAGCTGATGTCAGTCACGCTGTCTGCTCCCCTTCCTGCGCTGTTCCCCTTTCAGAATCTGCCTCTGGCAGCAATAGTTGCTGTAGTGACCCAGATTGCCCCCAGCAGCTCCCACTTGCTTCAAGCAGAAAGGCAGGAGAGAGCAGATCCACCTTCCCACAGCTCCATCCCAGCTTTAACATCCTGCAGTGTGTCAGAGCCTCCTTTCTGCAGGCTGCAGCATGACCTTTCTAAAATATCTCTGCTGCTGGAAGACGGCTTCCATCTCTTCTCTTGCACAATAATAACTCCTGCTGGAGACAGCTCAGTTTTCTCCTTGCTCTGAGTGCTTTTACAGGCATCCAAAGCCTGGACAACTGCAAAAGCAGCTGCAAGTGCAGTGTCAGCTCCTAGAGAAATCTGTCTGCTTCCCACTGAGTAGCACAAGTGAAACGTCTCTGCAGCTTGGACTTGCTGGAAAGGGGCTTCAGAAAGGACAGGAGATTTCCCTTCTATGGGTTTTGAAAGAATCCCAAAAGGTACAAGCTGTGAAGACAAACAAGACAGACAACTGGTGCCTGGGATTTGAGCAGCCCTGCAATTTTAAACCATTACTTTAGGCCTCAGCTATTATCAGCTCCCAGCCACAAGCGACGTCTCTTCATGAAATAATTTAACGAGCACCTGAATTAACTCCACCATCCTGTACGAGGTTCCCTGTTATCACAGGATCACGGTGCTAGCAGCAGTGCCAGCCCTCCTTGGCACCTCATAGGTGAGGGCATTGGATTACAGCTTCTATTTTACCCCTACCCTGTTCCCCAGCTGTAACCCAACTCCTGCAGCAGCCACTGACCAGAGCCAAGCTGCCCTCTTGCTGCAGAGCCAATTGTTACAGTGTCCTTCTGCCCTCTGAGCGTCAATGAGCCCACAAAACACCCTACAAACAGCAGCTCACACTGCAAATACAATTCTCTTTCCCATGCTACGGGGTAACGAACCCCCTCCTCACCATCTGCGGTTAAAGTTACCGGTTTTATTACACAAGGGAAGGGTGTAGAAACGATCAACACCCTCTGAATATGAGGCTACTCAAACACAAGCAGCAACGCGGCCTAACGGAGGCAGGGGGCTGCCCAGGAGGGGCCTTGAGCTCCTTAACACACACAGGGCCCTATTAACAGCCCCAGGCCCATTAACAGCCCCAAGAGAGCTGAGACAACAGCGGCCTCACCCCCCCACCGGGCCTAGATACCGCGGTACAGCCCTACCACAGCCCCGCACCGTACAGGCCGCGGCCCCTTTAAGAGGCCTACCGGCCGCTCCCGGTCATCTGCCTCCTCACAAGCCGCCGTGCCGCCCCCCACTCGTCCCTCCTCGCCCCCTCTCCCCCCTCAGCAGCCCGTGGTCCGCCCTCACCCCGCTGTCGGCCGCCTCCTCCCAGCTCTCGGCCACCTCCTCATCTTCCATTTTAATTCCCCTCCGCCGCCGCCGCCTCCAGCCCGCGGCCCGCGCATGCGCGCCCCACCCCTTTCCTCCGTGCGCCTGCGGCCTAGGGGACGGTGAGGCGCTGCGCATGCGTGGTGGGCGGCTGCGGGGAGCCACGTGCGGCGGGGAGGGCATGCGGAGGGGAGGGCGGCGCGCTGGCGCCCCCTAGCGGCGGGAGGACCGGCGATATAACACGCCCGTAACACACTGGGCGGAGCAGGAAAGCAAGTTTTAGCAGGGTTTACCTCCCAGTATCCCTGCAGGAGGAATAGCTTCAACACAAAGCTGCTAAAGGCTCGCTAGAAAGCCTGAGTGGGGACAGGCCTATATGGATCACATAGGAAACGTGGAGCTGCATGAGGATGGGAGGAAAGGGGGTATCTTCAGGCTGTTCTCTGCCTCTTTCCCAAGGGAAACTGAAGCTGCTGCTCTGCCAGGCCTTGCCCAGAGCCGCCCTGCCCCCCCCCCCAGCTGCCCTCCTCTCCAACATGGCGGCCTCGCCCTGCCTCCCCTCCCAACATGGCGGCCCATGTGCCCCCTTGAAATACACTCAACATAGCAACCGTGCGGTTTGACCTTCCCAACATGGCGCCGCGCCCACGTGACCATTCGCCCCGCCCAATTCCGTAGTCACGTGACGTAGGGACGGGTAGCGCATGCGCAGTGTCCTCCCCGCCGCGGCCAGAGCGGCGGCTGCCGCGGCGCTGAGGGAAGATGGCGGCGCCGGTGCGAGCCGTCACCCGGGCGACGCGGCGGTTCCGGTACCGGCTGCCGTGAGGGTTCGGCTCGGGCCGGCCCAGCAGGTGAGCAGCGAGCAGGGCGGGATCGGCTCCTCCTCAGGGAGCGGCCCCTCGGGGCGGGCCGGGCCCTGCGGGGGGTGTTGGCCGAGCATGAGGGCCCCGTGTACGGCCGGACCTTGGGAGGGTCCCGTGTGAGGCCGGACCCCTCTGTGAGGGTTCGGTGTGGGGCTGAAGCCCGGCCCTTTATTTAGGGGGGGATATTTAGGGCACAGCCTCCATTTGTCGGGTTGTTAAGATGTCCATCCTCAGCCCCTCGTTGTTGGGGGGCTCCTTTGGGGGTCCACACCCTGTATTTCCCCCTTAAAACGACGATCTGGTGATGCTGAGTTGTACAGTGTTGTTCCTTATCCCCTGAGAGACACTGAGGTTTATTGGTGCCAACACAAAGGTGAGGCTCAGCTGGGCTCCCAGTGCAATAAACAACCTTGAATTGCTGTACTGAGCAGCTCACACATCGCTTTGTGGCCTGTATGTGTTGTGTTCCGAGCTCCTTCCATAGAGGCAGCCCTGTGTTGGGCAGCACATCCATCAGCTCCACATCCATCAGCTCCACATCCATCAGCTCTCCATCGCTCCCCATTGTCTCGCTCCTGCTGTTGGAACGGCTCTTCTTGCTCACTGCATCCCTGTGTTCCTGTAAGGGAAGAGCCCTGCTTCAAGCTTCAGAGCTCAAGCTTTGCGTTTCTGGAAGCTGTGTGAGCCTCAGTGTGAGCCCAACTTAATTCGTGTTGAGAGGCAGAATGAAAGAGAAGTTGGGGAAAGCCTTGTTTCAGCTGAAATGCGTCTGTGGTGTGGTGTAACATAGGGCTGGTTTGTGTTTGGATGATAACCCACTGAGTGCTGGGGATGTCATTTGTATTTGAATGGATTTAATTCTTGTTAGCGAGACTTAGAAGAGCTTTGGCAGAAGAGTTGTAACTATGTGTGTAGACAGATAGCTTTGATCTTGGGAGAAGTCTTCTCCTTTATACTACAGGGCTGTGAATCTGTTTAAAACGCGTTACATCTGAGATGTCGCTGACCTAAATTTGGAACCTGAGTGTAATGACAGAGCAGCCACCTCCTATCATCGCTTGCATCCTGGATCAATACATTGCATTGCAGGTGGCCTTGCAAAGCCCTGAACTGCTGCTGATGCTGCAGTGTCCTCACAAACTGCCCCATTGGTGCACAGTGCAGCAGCAGTTCCAATCTGGGTGCAGGGAATTTGCCCTTCTGGAGACCAAACCTCTGAGCCAGGTGTTAGCAGTGAGTCTCTCCCAAATCTTACAGCTATTCCCCCTTTATTCCTCATTTTTCCTTCCTTTTCCTTACACTTGTGCTGGAGCAGAGGGAGGATGATGCTGCTGCTTTCCTGTGTCCCTCAGGGTTCAGTGCAAAGAGCCTGAACAAATCCTGGCTGATTTTACATAGTGAAGATGTCTATGTGTTTTTCTCCTTGTGTCACCTGATAGTTATCTGATAGGTGGCTCCACCCAAGCAGCAATTATTCCACAGTGGCAAGTGAAATTCATTGCAAAGCGCTTGGGTGTGAAAAAGCATCATGCAGCATAGATGTGTTATTGCACTTCTTCACGTGTGTTGCTTTATTCTCATCCACAGCAGCACATAGAACTTGAAAAACGGAGCTCACTTGAACCTGGGTAGTCACTAGGGATTGAATGATCTCCATTTGGCTACTGGAGAAACCCAAGAATGCTTCATGTGGAGTCAGGGATGCTCAGTTCCTTGTGCTTTCCCAGCACACGATTGATTTTTTTGGGCTTCCAAGGGCTGTGGGGCTGCAGTTCAGCCTGTTCTCTTTGCTGCCAACTTAAGCCATTTCCACAGGATGTGAGTGAGCATGGCTGGAAAGGGGTTCCCACTTTCTGTGTAAACAGAGCTGTGCATCCGAGGGAAGTTCTTTTCCCTGTGTGTTTAGTCATGGCAGCCTTTATTGTACGACATCGATTCAGGCTTTGCCCTTATGCGTTTATAAGGTTGTGCATGGATAAACCAAAAGCCCTTTGCTTCTGAATCGAGGTGTGGGGTGAGGACAGCTACATAAGCTTGTGGGAGGAATCAGAGCCAGCAGGATTGGTCCAAGCCCTGATAAAAGCCTTTGAGAAGAGGACTCTGGTGATGTATTTGGTGAGTGCTGCTCTGGATGCAAACCCCTTTCAGGGCGTGTTCCTGTGTGCAATTCAGTTATCTCCTGCTTCCTGTCGTGCTTCAAAATTCAAGTCAAAATCCCTTTCAAACTCGCTTATGCTTTTAGATAAAAGCAGAGCGGGGTGACACAGATGTGTCGAAAGCTGCGGCTGGAAACTTGGGATTGTGCAAGATGTAAAAATGCAGTTCTTGCCTTTGGGAGCTTGCTATTTCGGGAGCTGCACATGTTCTCATAGAGCCTCAGTTAATTCACTTTGGGTTGCGCCGCAGACTGTGTTCACTCCCCCATTTCTATGGCAGTTTAAACAATATTTATCTTTGCTAGCTAAACACCTACTGAAATATCCATGAATTAAACAGAAAGCATTCATTTTCCCCCTCTTGTCTGCAGATTGGGGCTCCAACAGGCTGTGTCTCTTCTTATGCTTTAGACTCATTTTGAAATACTTGTCCGGCTGTGCTGGGTTTAACATAGTTTGGGGTTCTGATGGTTTAAAGTGAATCCATAGGGTTTCTCTGAAGAAGCAGCTCATACTTTCTCCTCCATCTCATTCCAGTTTCTCTTGGTGTTACCAGGTGCTTTTAAAAGCAAAGTGAGTGCAAGATCATCATAACTGGGCCAAAATCAAAGGAGAAACCCAAAGAACAGCAGCCACCTTTACACCATATGGAGCTAAAATCACTGAGTCAGGTTCCTTGTGTGTCCGTCTAGCAGCCACCTTTAATCTGTCACTTTGAATGCATACCCTTCCTGCATTTGTCTTTAGGCTCCGTGTTTTTTCCCTGTTGCAACAGGGGGGAAAAAAGCCTTTGGAAGCAGCAGTGGCCCATTCTGCATATGTGGGCTGGGGGGAGCCAGGCTGCGTTTGGGGTATGAGGTTGGATGTCTGCAGCAGGGGGTCAGGGTGAGTTGACAGCACAAGTTCCTTGCATTTTGGGTTGCTAATGTGCATCAGGCTTCTATTTCTTGTCTTCTTTCTTGGTATCTTAAAGGTGGTCTCAGGAGCTGCAGGAGGTGAGCATTGCTCAGTGCTGTGCTTCATTGGATGTCCTCAGCCCCTGCATGCTAGCAATGATGACAACATTGCATCAGCACGCTCCTGTGCAGATAGCAGCACGGCTGAAAGCTAAGGATATCGATTATAAATTAAACCTTGGCCACTGAGCCTGCAGTAATATGTGGCTTTTTCCAGAGCATCCTTTTATTGGCCTGAAAGTCAGTACCACTGAGCTCATCTTCGCTTCAGAGGAGATGTCTCGAGGCTACTTGTTACTTGATTTCTTAGTGAGCAGAGGAACATTGTGCTTTGTACCATTAGGCTGCAGGGTAGCTTTGCTCTGTACAAACATGAAATCCTTCCATGCACATGAGGAGCACCAGAGGTTGGCACGTGAGCATTTACTCAATGGATTGCCCTGCAGCAAACCTTGCCTCAACCAGCATTCCCATTATTCCTGTGCAGGTTTTTGGGGGCTCTTTGGGTGTAGAAATGGGTATTGAGAGGTCTTGAAACACAAAAGTGATGCTTCTATTGTGTTTTTAGGCTTATTTTTTATACATTCAGAACACAATTGGTTTTGAGGTGTGTTTTCCTAATGGCTCAGCTGTCTGAAATCTGTGTATGAAGTCTGTGTACAGGCTGACCTGTTTTGTGTGTGCAAATAAATCTTCAGACTGTGTGTGATCTGGCACATTTTCCTCTATGATCCTATGAGAATTAATGTAATTAATGGCTTGCAGGGAGCCAGCAGAGGGAGTGCATGAGCATAAAACACCACAAGTCCAAGTTTAGGGTGATTTTGGTGGAGAGAATTAAGAGCAAACCCGGACACAGGTGGTGCAGCTGATCATTGCAACCAAGCAGAATAGTTATCAGAAGTGGCTCAAATTGGGTTCAGGTCAATGGGGTGGTCACTTAGTGCCTGGAACCCAGATGGGAACCCAGCCCTTACAACAGCACTGGTTCTCCAGGCAGGGCATACAGCAGGGAGGTGGCATTGAGAGGGAGAGATTGGCATTTTGCAGCTTGCAGATGGAATATAGGAAACCTTTCTCTTTAGAATTGAAGTCTTATATGGCGGAAAAGACAATTTCCTGTTGAAAAGCATCCGAAGGGGAAAGGCAGCGCTTCAAAGAACTGGGAACTGCCTGTTTTGTGGGGCTGAAAAGCAAAGCCTGGTGCAGGTGTCCACATGGTCTCGCTTATTCATCCTTCCAGCATTGCCATGTTAGGTCAGATGCTCATGGAGCAGTGCAGGGAGGATATTGCTTATTGGTTTTTTTTTTTATCTTGCCTAAAATATGCTTTTTCCCCCCCCACTGTGCTGAACTTGTCTGGCAATTGATTTTCAAGCAAGTCGGGTCTCACTGATCCAAGTTTGATCTGTGCTAACAAGAACGAAATGATATCCCTACCCCAAATCAAAGGCAATTAACACTGCTGATACCATTAATCATTTGAAAGGGGGGGGGATCAGCACAAGGGGGGGAAGCTGCCATCCAAGCCCTTGGTGGCATGGCTGCTCAGGAGCCCTCGGAGCCTTGCTTTGGACTGGCTGAGCATGTAAGCCCAAATGCTCTTAATGTCTCCTTAAACACAGCTCTGCTGTGCCAGTGGGGCTGATGACAAGCAGAACAGGAGCTTGCAAAGTATGAGGAAGTGTCTGGAGCAGGTTGGGTCTTCCACCCCTAAATTAACCCTGTAGCTACTGATTGCTAAGCGCAATTAAATGTTATGTAGAGTCCCTTTCTCCTTCCAACCAAAGCAGCCAGCCAGGGCCGGGCCATTTAACACACACCTTCATTTTTTTTTCCCAAGTGAGAACGTAGCTTCTACAATTATGTTTGGATAACGAGTTCTTTGTGGCATGTGAAAATGAGCATTCCCTTCTGAGTAACGCGCTGTGACTCAGTACTATTGCATGGCTGCTTATTTTCATTCAAGAGCTTGTTTTCATTCAAGAACTTTCCCTTTGGAGGATTTTCTTTCCCTAAAATCTGTTGACTTTCTAAAAAGAAGTTGTCAAAAGCTCTGCGGGTTCAGGCACTTGTTTGACAGCTGAGCAGAGGAGGAGGGATCTCATGATGGGAACCAGCAATGCAACCTACGCTTGTGAGCTGGGGTCCATGGGACCAGGAGTGATGCCTGCAGGTAGGGGAACCTTGCTGTGTTAGGAGGGGTTTTGCATGAGCTGCCTCCTGCAATCAGGTTTTGGGGGGTGTTTTCACTTGGCAGTTTCTCTGCACTTCATGTTTCTTCTCTCTGTTCCACTGCGGTGGCTAATAATTTTAAGCAGAATAACTAGCAGGTTCTTAAGTAGATTCAGGAGGGGAGGGAAGGGGGTATTGAAGTGCACAGAGAGGAGGAAAAGAGTTATAAAATGCTTTGCCAGCTGGCAGGGTAGCAGCTCTTAGGATCGGTCAGACAAATGGGATCGGTGCTGGCGGAGCTTGGCTTCGATCACCCTTTGAGTACGCATTATTTTAAGCGGTTGAGATCATTTGGTGAGGCTTGAAGCTGACTTTTAAATGCTCTGATATGTCTGTGCTCCTGCAGTGTAAAAGCTCTCCCCTGTGCTGGGGGCTGGAAGGTGCAAAGCCACAGGGTGATGCTTTGGGACGCTTTGTAGCCATCAGTCAGAGCAAAGCGGGGCTGCTGGGTGATTCACTGGCAAGTGAATCAAACTGCACGTGCTTTTTGATGAGACACAGCTGTGCAAATCACTTTGGTGCTTTTTGAGTGTTGGTGTTGCTCAGATATTAACTTTAGTCTGTGTAGAAGCTGCAGTCCCAGCTCAGCACAAGCAAAGAGCATCCGGAGAGCTTCTCTGCCCCTGGGACAGCTAGCACAGCTACTGATATTGGATGTTCTCCTTTAGGAGCTGGTGGGGTGCTTGAGCTTTGTGGCCTTTTTGCCTTGAGGCACTGGGGCAGGGTTATAGCACAGGGCTTTTGCCATCACTGTGGAAGGTGAGTGTTGCAATCTGCGGTTGTTCCCAGCTCCCTGGTCTCATGCCCTATGAACAGATCTGCATCTACGGCATGTCAAGCTTGGTGCCCAAATATCCCTTCCACTTGTTTATCTGGAGCTGAATTCATTACTAATCTTGTTCTCCTCACCAAAAAAATAGCACGCTGTGGGTGTGAACTTGGAGGATGGTAATTTGTTATGCTTAGGAAATGAGGATCTAGCTAAGTGAATGCATTTGGGTATAATGATATCAAGAGGTCTGGTAAAGCCGTAATGAAGTCCTGAATACTCTGCAGTCATTTTCAGTTCAGTTAAGGGAAGGCAGAGGGATTTCCTTGCTCTCCAGAGCACAGGCTGCCATCCCGATGCCCTGCCAGCTTCCTCTTCAGTCGGCTTCCTGTAATTTTGCAGCAAGAATGTTGAGATTGCATGTGTGTATTTAATGAGCATTACAAAAAAGATGTCTGGGAGAGATGTGCCCAGCAGGAAGCTGTGCTGGGAAGCAAAGTTGGGCTGATTTTAATCGTGGTGTCATGCACTCTGCCTGCGGGTGCTGCTTGCTGTAATCTCCATCCTTTGAGGCCGCTGGTATCGATGCTGGCATGTGTGGCATCCCAGGAAGGATAAAAACCATCTCAGGTCCAGGTTTGTTTCTTTACCTTCTTTCTTAGGGAAGCCTTTCACAGCCAAGCAGCACCATCAGACACAGAACCTCTCCTACAAGCATAGGGGACCAGGCAAAGCTGCCTGGAACTTCTGCACCTGCAGGGATGCACGACACCTGCAGATCACAGGGGAACAGCAGCAGGGCTTCCTATAGCTCCTGCCTTGCAAAGCAGGTGCTCTCCTACACCCTAAGCTGCTTGCACACAGTTTGTCTTCCTCCAGATCTTGCAGTAAGATCTGTGGCTGTGATTATTCTGTGTGCTGGAGCTCCAGAGGATAGAAATCGGGATTTGACTGTGGTCAGACTTTGTGATCTTAGTGGTCTTTTCCAATCTTAACACATCTGTGATGTGTTTGCTGCTCCAGCAGTGGTGAGCCTCCTTGCTTTGGTGATGGCGGTGGTTGAGCATTTGTCTGGAGCCTTTTGTCCACGTGCAGAGGAGGCTTAGTTGTGAGCTCATTCTGAAGCAGTGTGCAGCCTGCTTCAGAGCCCTGCAAAAACCACGTCCTTGGTTTGAAGCTTTCTGACGCAGAGCTCTGTATAGGCCTTTCTGAGCAACGTAGTGCTCAGTTTATATTTCTGCTGCTGTTGAGTTTCTTTTGGTGACCTCAGTGTTCTCTTTTTTCCCCACTTGCAGCTGTGAAGTGGAATGCCATGGCCAGCTCCTCAGACAGTGAAGATGACAGTTTCATGGCCGTGGATCCAGAAGAAGCTGTGGTTGAGGGAACAATGGAGCAAGATGAGGAGCCACATGCTGAGCTGGAGGTGGAGGAGCCCAGGCATAACAGATCCATGTTGGAGCTCCCCGAGGAGGTTTTGGAGTATATCCTGTCCTTCCTTTCCCCCTATCAGGAGCACAAAACTGCTGCCCTTGTCTGCAAACAGTGGTATCGACTAATCAAAGGTACAAACAGCTGTAGTGAGAATGCATTTATTATTGTGATTGTGGGAACATTGATTTGTGTTCCAGCTGCTCTGTGTTTTGCTTTAAGCTCATCTATTGTTTTCTATTTGAATTTTATTTCAGCAAAGTGTCTGCAAACAGCCGACACTGTTGGTTCCCTTGCTTTGCTGAAGCACTTCTGGTAGCTCTGATGCTGCTGGATATGCTCTTTTGAAGTAGAAAAAAGCAAAACCCTAAACCCCTTTCAACAAAGTTGCTCACTTATTGCTGCTTTTGAGCACTACCTATACACTGCTAACTAACATTGACCCTGCATTCAGCCTTCTTCCCTGGCACATACACAGCAATCCTCCATTCCCAACATCCCATGTCTAATGTGGTTGTAGTTGTGCACTGTCTGCAGGTTGCTCAGTAATTACATCACCAAAGTCTGTGCTTTTGGCTGGAAACAAAACAGTGTTTGGTTCTTACAGCTCTGCCAAAGAGAAGTGACAAAGTATAAACTGCATCTACATTAATACAGGTCTGCATATTCAGTTATCCTGAAAGGGTAGCTCTGAGATACAACTGTGTTTCTCTGCATCATTAATTCTGAAGCCTTATGGGGATAATTTAATGCTATATAGCTGTGATATAACAAGTAGTTTTACTTGGGTCCTTGTGCAGCCTTAGCTCCTGGTGTTCTGAACACACTGCTGTGTTGGCCATGCAAATTTTGATAGCAAGCTTCATAAAAACAGGCAATTTGAGAGGAAATACCATGGTTAGATGTGTGGGAAACCAGGCAGCTTGCTGCACTAGGGCAGCTTGTTTCCTCTGGAAAATGCAGAGCAGGTGTCGGGTGAGAAATGTCTGCATTCTGCCCCTGGCTCTGCACACAGTTGGCAGGTGTGTGGGGCGATGTCTCACTTGTGGCCTTGTTGCACATGTGAGGCGTTGCTGAGATTCCAAGGATTCTCTGCTTTGCCCAGTGTTTTAACAGGCTTGAACAAAAACACAGCAATGCTACTTGTGAAGTAGCATTGCACCATTACTTTGGCATCATTTTGGGTCAGTGAATGCGCAGTGCTCTGTTACTGCTGCCTCAGCAATCTGCACCCTTTTGCTTTAAAGTTTTCAAGTGTCCGTGGCCTTTTGTTGCTGCTTTCTCACGCATCCTTGTTCCTGAAGCAGCCTTAAGAGGTGCAAAGGATGCAGCTGGAACAAGCCAGCACCCGGTGAGTCACCCCAAAAGAGGCTGTGGGAAACATCCCTGAAGTGCAGGGAGGGAAGAGCAGCCCGTGGCATTGCGGAGTCGTCCATCTGGAGTCTGCAGGGTGGTGCTGGGCAGCTGCAGTGTTTTTTAAAGTGCCTATTGCTAACCTGTGCCCTGCGAATCACAGAGGTCACTTGAGGTAAATGCCCAATCTGTTTTCTTCTGGTTAATTTTTCCTGTTTGTCAGGATGCATCTGCTTTGAACCCTATGGTTCATGTTAGGTTTCCCACATGTCTCTTGGGGACCAGCTGCTGGGGAAGGACCCACAGCTTCATTTTTTAAAGCTTCCTGCTGTGTATCCCAGAGTGTGATTTCTTGCTGGGGGTGTTCCTGGCACAGGGCATGCAGCAAAGCAAACTCCTGGGAAAAATCTCAGCAGGTTCCGCTGCTTCAAGTGCATTTGTTGCCTGGTGCAGCCCCTGTGACACCAGGTCATGGCAAGGCTCAGATCTGCATGCTGTCACTGAAAGCCTTCTTTAGCATCCAAGCACTACAGCTAAATCAGAGTCTGCTCTGTGTGCTTTTTCAAAGCTGGTATTTTGCTGCACATGCACAAGGGGCTGCATCTTCTCCCCATGTACCTGCTCAGAGCACGTTGAGGCAGCAGGGATGTGGCTGAGTGATGAGCAGGTGCTGTGGCCACAGAGCATCTGTTGAGCTGCTGCAGTCATCAGTCGGCAGCAGACCACTTTCTTCCCACAGCAACCAGCCTCTGACTCTTCTCAGCACAAGCACAGTCGTGTGCACTCCATATACTGAGTGAATTGTGGCTGGAGAGCTGGCCTGCTTTGCACAGGAGCTGGAGCCATCTCCAATAAGCAGATCCATGCCCTGGAAAGCTGAAGGAAAGCTTTCAACAAATAACATGCTGATTTCTGCAACTCTTTATTCTCTTAAATCCTCTGAATTTCTACCAGCATCATTAAAATCTGAATGCAGGGGTTCTTTAATAACTGCTGTCACGCTGCTACTCACTACACATCTATGTGATACTTTGGCTTCTCCAAGTTCAGTGCTTCCTACAAAGGCTGTCGTGCACTACTTAGTAGAGCTCTAGTATGTGCTGGATTTGGATGTGCTTGTGCAACCGTGCAGACACATTTTGTTCCTAACATGCCCCAAATTCTGCTGACATCTTGTCTTTTTCTAGGTGTGGCCCATCAGTGTTATCATGGCTTTATCAAAGCAGTGCAAGAAGGAAACATTCAGTGGGAGAGCCGCACTTACCCTTACCCAGGAACCCCCATCACGCAACGCTTCTCACACAGTAAGTAACTGCCCAGCAAAGCTCCTGATCGACCACAGGAAGCTGTAATGAGGCGTTTGCATTGTGTCACCTGCTGCACGTGGTGCTGTGTGCTGGCTGCTTTCTGCAGCACTCCGTCTCATAGCTTGTGAGCAGTAACTTGGAGGAGGTTGAGCGTGGTATGCCTGAAAACAAAGCACAAAGGGCTGCACCCGAGAGATATTGAAGTAAGCTCCTTTCCTGTGGGTGTGATTTGCTGATAGAAGTCAGCAATTTGGTTGACAGCAGCGCTTAAATTATGGCTGCATTTTTGCCTTGCTTCCAAGTTTACAAGTTTATGGAACAGAGGAAGAGTTCCCATTGAGGGAAAGATATTTAAATCAAACTTGTTATTTGTACTGCAAGAACACTGAGCTGTGCCAGGCACTGGCTTAAAATATGACAAAAATTCAGTCCTTGTGGTTTTATCACTGGGTCAGAGCTCTCAGGGAGCTCAACTCAGCTCTTCCGGGGAGCAAACTTCACGTTTCAGGAGGTAAATAAACATGATTTAAGTGGTGTGATTCCAAGAGCAAGAAGTTGTAAAATTTTCATATTCCTAAGGAATAATTTATGTAGCAACTGACACACAGAATATGCAGCTTCTTGCTTGGACAAGTCTGGGAGGCATTGTGCTGATGGCGTTGTGTTCTTCAAGGATTTCATTGTCCTCCTCAGTAAAAGGAACCAGGGTTCATTGCTGCATTTTAGCAGCAGTGCTTATAAGGTGCTTAGTGATGACTTGCAGGTTTGCATGTATTTTCTATCTACTTGCTGGGGTGTATTTTATGCGCACTGGTTCCTCTGGGTGTTCTGCTTTTGCACTGGCTCTGGAATCATAGAATTCATAGAATGGCTTTGGTTGGAAGGGACCTTAGAGATCACCTATTTCCCAACCCCCTGCTGCAGGTAAGGTTGCTAACCACTAAATAAGGCACTAGATCAGTCCAGGGCCCCATCCAGCCCAGCCTTAAACATTTCCAGTGATGGGGCCTAACTGCTGCTTTCAGAGCCTGTGGTCTGTATTAGCCTCTGTGTTTGCCAGTGTCCTGGCTCTGGTCAATGATGATTAGTAACAAAGCATTATTAATGTACTTTACGCATGGAAAGCTAATCTGGATTAACTTGTTTGCTGATTTAAACTACTTTTTTTTCTTCTTCTTTTGTTTGGAACAGTTCTCCAGATCTGTGAGATCTGTTTTCCCTGCGGCAAAGCTGCATGAGTCTGTGGGTGGATCCCAATATCAGGGCCTGGAGGAAGGTCTGATCAAAGCTGGGCTGGGTTCAGATTCCTTTTTTGTGAGCAGCAACAAATCATTAATCACAATGCAAAGAATCTTGGAAAACTGTGATCTCAAACACTAATATGCAGTGAGAGGAGGTAAAGTGGGAAGGGGAAGTCTGGGAAGGGGGTGCGGAGGAGGTCTCACAACCCATTTTTTAGGGGTGACCTGGCAGGTTTCATGGGAAGACGTCATCTGGCAGGCATGAGTCCTTTGAAGTCAACAGGCAACGGTTGCTGGCATCAAAGATTTGGCTAGGCCTGCTTCTTTTCCCAAGATTTATTAGAGATATCTCAGAAGTGCTAATAAGGAGCCAATATTTAACGTGACAAGTAGGGGAATTTTAAATAGAGGTCATTGTCTCCGATAAATTCTGAAGAACTTAATAGAAAAAAAACTGTTTGATAAGGAATAATTAATGTAAGTCACTGGAGTTTTACAGAGAGGGAGGCGTTGGTTGAGGTCTTTGATCATATGACAAGTTTGGCTGATAAGAGACTTTATGGATGGGCTGTAAGTTGGCTGAAGGATTTAAGTGAAGCTGGGTAACACTGTGCAGTTATCAGTCATGTTATTCCTTGAGATTTAAACACACAGCCTTAATGAAAGAAGTACTCACAGGTTACTGAGGTGAACACCAGGTAGTTTTATGAAAGTGTAAACTTGGGAATAGTTGTCTAATTGTCTTCTTTAGGTGGATTGTGTGAACCTATGGAGATCATACCAGCACGGTGACTCATGCAGTGAAATCACTGGCCACAGTCAGAAAGTGATGTCAAAAGGTGGAAGAATGCAGGAAAGGAAAGGCCTCAATGGAATGTCAACCGTTGAGCCAGAAATATTCTTCCTTTGATGGTTTTGCAGTGACTGTGTTTAAGTACTGATTTTTCCATACAGATTGGGGAGTGTGGTACCAGGATGGTGACTAATTAAACACATTTACTCAGAGAGATGACAGAGGTAAAAGCTGGAAAGCTGTTGGTGTAATAGGAAGGGCAGCTCCTTTCCCAAGTGCAAGGGGACCCAGCAGCTAAGCGACTTTCTTTGTCTCTTGGCTCTGTTTCACTACCTTCTGACTGTCCCTAGGCTGAAAGCAGCAGGAAAATAATGAAATTGTGTTGAAAATGTCAATGCCCTCATTATCATATAGGGCATCTGCGTTGCATTTAGGTTTCCTTTCCCAGTTGCAGCCTGCTGGTCTTTATTTTGCTCCTCTCACACTTCGGGTGCAAATCTCAGACACTTTGTTAGTGGCTGTTGTGCAGCACAGAGGGAAAACTGAAAACCTCTTTCTCCCTGGGTCTGTTCTACCCCCAGAAGAGCTGGTATCAAACTGGAGGTTTCCCTTGTGCTCTTTCTCAAACTGACCTGTCTTCATTAGTTTCAGAAGCTTTGATGATGCACTGAGAAGAAGAAGGCAAGGCACAGCCTAAATTATTTTGGTCTAGGATTAAAATACACGCTGTGCAGACGTCACGGTGCCTGGCTGGCTGGTTGCTCTTTTAAATCCAAATAGAGGAGAAGAATGTTGCCACCTCCCCTTGAAATAATAAATGGGCTGTGCTGTGTGAATGCAGGAATGCCAAGGGAGGAGGTAGGAGGCACTCAACCTGTTGTGATTAGGGGGCAAGTGGGCCTCTAAGTATGCCATAAAGCTTTCAAGGAAGGTTGGTCCTGTTCATTAGTTCTTCCCTGCTATTCCTATCCTGTTCCCAGCAGAGTCGTGCAATCCTTCTCCTGTTTTTTACCAAGGTAAATTTGAAGCCTGCACAGTTATTCTGCTACTGCTTTACCTCCACCCAAAAAGCAGCTCCTTGGGTACTTCGCATGGTGTGTAGGTGTGTGCTGTGCACCCTGGTGTGATGTGGTTTGAGATGAAGGCTTCAGCTGCAGGCAAGGGCCCTGAGGTATGCACACAGAGAGCTGGGTGGTCTCACACCACCCAGGCCAGCCCAGGATGCTGCCCTCATGCATCCCCATCCTGCTCTTCCCCCAGTCCTGCTGTGTGGCCAGCTGCTGCAGCAGCAAAAAGCCAAGGGTATGGGGGCTTCTGGCTTTTCAGCAGGCTCTCAATGGGGGAGGCAGGTGATCTGCATGACAAGCCCTTCATCACACAATAGGTCTCTTGGCAAAGGCCACTGCTCCTGCGCTGCCCTCCGCAGAGCTGCAGCATTGTGCTGGGTTACGGTGTGATTCATTCCTTGAGATGGGGAGATGAATGTCTGTGGTGTGCAGCTGGGTGGGCTGCAGTAAAGGGCTGTTCCTCTCTGGAAGGGCTATCCCTAAAGGCTGCCATGCTGGGCTGGTGGAAGCCAGGGATGCACTTCTGGTCTGGAGCAAAGCTTTTTCTATTGTACCAAAATGGGGCATCAGCACATTTAGTCCTTTCAATCCACATACTCTTCACTTTGCATTGTGTGGTTTTATTCCTGCTGATGTCTTGTGTTGGTACAAGTTCCTCGGGAGCAATCCTGTGTCCTGCCAGGCCAACTAATCCAAATATCTTTTTATTTTGGAGCTTGTGGAGATGATGAACATCTGCCTACAGCAAATGATATAGAGAAAGAGAAGGAGCTTTTCAGCTTTCACCCTTACACATACATACCTTGGCTTTTATTTCAGCACAAAATATACTGGCTGTTTGTCAGAACTGCTGTGCAAATTTTGCACACACTGAACTTGAATTTCCTTCTTGCTTCTTTGTCTTTTTTATTGAAGTTGCCCTGCCCTCCTGCCGCCCTTGACCTTGCAGCTTGCCTTGTGTTGGTTATTTACGGTGCTGCTTGGTCCCAAATGCCCTGGAGGGGCTTCTGCATGCCCTCTCCCCAGGGCCACATGCTGCTCTGTGCCTGAACTTTGACTTGTTCTTTTGCCTTTTTGCTGTATATTTTCCAATATATCACTTGTCACTGCAAGGGCAATGCTTTCTTCCCCCATCCAAACCCCAGCTCATGCCTTTTGGCTTTCCCAAAGCATAAAACACTGCCACTTTCTCCTGTGTTCTGGTGGATGTGTGCATAGATGTGAGTTACTGTGATTGCTTCCTACCAAACTTGATAGTAAATCAAGGAACCTCTGTGCAGGCACTGATCATGTTATATGTTAAATGCTCCTGTAAGGTGCCTGTGTTTCAATGGTGCCTATTTGTGATGAGATATGATAAAATGCTGTCGGCTTTGGAAAAAGAGAGTAAGTGACTGTGTTTAAGCACACCGGACTGTTGCTTAGTAAACCTTGGCGGCCCCGTAAGCAATATGAAATAGCTTAGAGTAGGTAAGCATGCTGAATGTGTTAATCGTAGCTAATCTAATTAACTGCAAGCTTCTAAGGCAGCTTTCATTGCACTTTCAGGAGCAGCTCTGCTTGAGAGTATAATCGTCTTAGATTCTTGCTGGAGGTTTACATTGGGTTGGGGTACTCCTGAGCCAACTCATGGCTTTATCAAGGTTGCTGTGGCCTATTGGCTTTTCCCTCATCTGAAACTCAGGGGGAAAGCAAATTATTTTGCACCCAAAACATAAGGAGAAGCAAATGAACTAATGCAAGGTTTTCTTTCTCCTAGGTGCATGTTATTACGATGCCAACCAGTCAATGTACGTGTTTGGAGGCTGCACGCAAAGCAGCTGTAACGCTGCCTTCAATGACCTCTGGAGACTTGATCTGAACAGCAAAGAGTGGATCCGGCCCCTGGCATCAGGTGAGTGTGGCTTTACAGCCCTCCCTAACCCTTCTCCAGCTGTCCTGCTGTCAGAGCCTTCATTACCACTCACCTTGCCTCCAGGCTGAGTGGTCCCAGCTTATTTTATCAATTAATGGTTTCCAGATGACATCCTGGACACACATCTGTTGCCTGCAGCAAGGTGCTGTGAGGCAGATGGAGTTGTTTCTGGTTTTCCTCTTCATCTGAAGAAGTTATTCAGCACCGGTTCACGCCGTGCATGCTGAGGGACATTGAACTGTAGTTACAAGAGCTCGTGCTGATAAGAATTGTTGTCCCAAAGCTGAGATTTTTGAGTATCTCTGCTAGTTGCTGCTTAGGTATTTGGAGGAATGGATGCAGTGTGCCTATGCTGGCAGCCCAGAGCAACCAGGAAAACATGGGAAAGCAGGTACATTCCTGCAGCCCTTGTGTACGGAGCAGGAAAATGCCACGTTATTTCCCATGCTGGTTTTAAACTTGAAATGTCATGCACCAGGTGTTTGCTTTCCGTGGGTTTTTGAATTTGGCTAACAGAACTTTTGGAAAAAAGCAGAATTTTGGGCAGCTCTTGGTGATGTGGAGCAAGATGTGAATATAAAGCTAGTTGCTTGGGTAAAAGCTTTATATTTAATGAGGGAAAATGAAAGGAAAAGGAGCTCAGTGTTCATTATGCCTTCCTTGCTGAGTTATCTGCTTGGATGCGAGCTCCTTCTGACCGTGCTTCGTGTGCTGGGTAAGTATTGAGGATTACTTGATCGTTGTTTAAAGATGTATTTTCTTGACTACGTTTTTGTTTTAATGTGGAATCCTACAAGATCAGGATGTTTCTGTGTTCAAATGTTATCTGGGAACTTTGTTAATGCAACTTGGTGCTTGATGACCACTCATGGGGAAGCAATTCTAGACACGCTTTGACATTTCAGTGTGATTTCTGAATCTGCACATCCGGCATATGATGTGGACAGGTGAGAGCTAGGCAGGCTTGGGCTTAAAATGGAGGAAGAAAATAACCCACAGTGTTCTTGCTCTTCCTCCTACTAAGCCATAGTACTCACCTGCTCCTTCCTCCTTGCTCAGCTGGAGAAGAGGCCATGGGTAGCATAAACAGGATGCTGGGTTATGCAGACCTTTGCTCTGACCCGGGCCAGCTATTCTTGCAGCCCAGCAAGTTCTTCCGTCGGATTCAATGTGGGGCACAACTTGCCCTTAGCGTTCACACCACGTTAATGAATCCAACCACCAGCACCCAGCTCTGCATCTCAGACACCCTGCTGGTATTTCACAGGGTGAAATTCCCGCTGCCTTACTAACAAATAGCGCTGTTAAAAAGAACAAGTCCTGTGGGAATATGTGTCAGAATTAAGTCCCATGGGAAGATCCCCCGAGGAAATATTTCTGCATGCTGTCATGAGTGCACAGAGCGAGATCAGATCACAACTGAAACTTCGGGGCAGTCTCAGTGAACAGAGAGAGCTCTTGTTCATCAGTCTTCAGAGAAGATGAGTCACCCTTGCCTGTGCCGGTGGTGGTTTCTTACACATAGCTGCTTTTTGGTGCCCTAACCAAAGTGTTGGCACCCACTGCCTGGGAAAGAATAGTGACTGGAGGGGGCAAAAGCAGAGAGCTTTGAAACTTAAGAGTTAGATGTAAACAACACGAGAGGCATTTTAAAAGGAGAGCTGACATTGATGGATGAATGCTTGCTCCGGCACAGGGTGTGTGCAGGCTAATTGCTGGTGGAGGTTGAGGAGGAATTCCCACCCCATTGCTGCAGGTCACTGGCTCTGCACGCTTTCTGGAGTGGTTGTTCTCCAGGGGAAGATGGTGGCTTCTCCTCCAGGCCCGTTCTGGCACAAGGAGGTTTGATCATGCATGATTACGTATGCCCTTATAAATCATGGGCATCTTATCTAATGAGAGCCATGGGGTAGCCTAGAGGCAGCCAGAGCATGGTACCAGGTCCATGCTGAATACCTTGCAGCCTGTCCAGTGCTGTGCCACATGTGAGCAGGAGCAGCCTCATCCCTGCCCCTTTCTAAAGGGCTTTTCCATGAGAAAGCTCTCTTTTTGGTTGTTTGTGCCTGTTGTTTTTGTTTGGGTTTTCTTATGGGCAGACATTAAATGAGATGACGTCAGAGCTGAGTAATTCACCTCCAATCTGAGCTGCTGCATTGAATCTGGGACTAAATATTTAGCCTTCAAAGAAGTAATTAGCCCATGCTTCTTTAGTCTTGGAGATGGGGGAGGGAGATAATTGCTTCAAAAAAACGAGACACCCTAATTTTAGAGGTTTCAAAGTACTTTTTGCTTAGATCTATAAGGATGGCATTGACTTTCTGCTTACTAGACTGGAACAGAACAAGAGAGCCAATGCCCAGCTTTCATGTAGCTCTTTTTGCTGGTGGGGTATAATGCCTTACAAAGGCAAGTAGGCAGCAGGCTCTTTATTTTAGAAACATGAACAGGAATGCCTCTGAACTCTCAGCTGCAATATCCTATTAGGCTAGATGGGCTTAGAATGCAGGTGCTGGCCTTGGTGAGCGCTTTTCTCTGGTGCTGGGGATGCTTTCGTTGCCTTTATTTGCATATTTAATCAGAATCTGCTTTGATTTTTGGCCATTCTACGCAGAGACAATCCTGATCGAGGGCTGGAGGTGATAGAAGCTGGAGTTTGTTTATCCAGCTGGAGGCAAGGGTTCGTCTCAGCTCCGCAGCTCAAGCTACAGCATGCTGCTCTTGCAGTGAGGGCACAGGCTTTGGTGTTGATAGATCTTTGGTGCTTCCTAAATATGAATTCTCGTGTGGCTGAAACAGTCATGGAAGAAACCTGAAGCCAATCAGTGCCTTTGGTGTGATGGAGCTGCACATAACAATGTGATGAGAGCTTTTTTTTGTGGTGATGCTGAGGCATGGAATTGGCCAACCCAGCACTATTCTGCCCTGGTGGCAGGGAAGAGTTATCCTGGTTCCCTCTGCAGGTTTATAAACCACTCTTTGCTAGAGACCATATCCATCTTCATCCTTTGGCAGGTCCAGAGGGAGGCTGCCAAAGCCATCAGCACTGACCCAGACCCGTCAGCATTTCCCCTTGTGTTTCACATCCACATCATCCTCATGCTGCAGAAGATAATTTATTGGCAGAATTGAGAGCACGTCTCCAGGCTGTATCCCTCTGGCCTGCCTGTGCTATTTCAGACTCCTGAAGCAACCATGTGTTTCTGCAGACTTTTCCCCCTTCCTTCACTTGTTGGTTTATGTTCCTCACGAGTCCAGCTCTTGGCTTCTGCCTGTTGGAGCCGTGTACTGAGCTGGGAAATCCCTTTTTAAAATCAGAGGGAAGAATGCTGCTAGTTTTGCTTGTGCCTTCTGGGTCTTCTTTCCCACCCTGGGCCAAGCTTTGCTTTGCTTTGCATTCTCCTTCCAGCTGCAGGAGAAAGCAAGAAGGGCTCAGAAAATCACATGCCCACCCTTAAGCTGTGTGCCCTCAGCACCCTGCTCTCAGCTCTGCTCCCAGCCCTGCTGCTCAGCTCTTCCTGTTTGCTGGGAGCAGTCTGGCTGTGCAGGCATCCCCATGGCCACCCTTCCTGCAGCAGGGCACAGCTCCCAGCACTTGCTTCCTGCTGCTTTCCACTCCATGCAGTGAGGCTGCCTTCATTTTTGCTGGGGAGACATGTCTCCTCTCCCTTCAGATTTCAGACTTAAATCAGGCTTGAAGGCAGTGCTCTTTGTGTAGATGCTTTGATCCTCTCTGTACATTTTCAGACCTTGCCAAGATGCAGCTGCATGAGAGCGACTGGTCCTATGTGTTACTGCTGTCACCTGAAATGAGCAGCACTATACTGAAAGCATTTAATTGATTGAAGCAGTAACTGTTGCTCCAGTCCTGCCCTTACCCTAGGTTTCACTTCACTCCATACTTCAGCAATGCTGGTTTCTGGCTTGAGTTTTGACTTTGGAGTTTTGGAATTGGGTTTCCCCTTGTGAGCAGGGGGGAAGGTGCCTTTGATGGTGTTGTGTCAACACAAGGAGCAGACAAAAGGATCGAGGGGGAATGCTGTCATTTCTCCAAGGAAGCTGCACCAGATGTGGTCCCACTGTGGTGGGAGGCTCTTTTGGCTGCAGCACCAGAGCTCTGCGCATTAGTTGAGCTCTTTCCCCTTGATAAAGCTGTCAGAAAACTGCCTCAAGCTGGAAGCTGTGTTTACATCATCTCCTTTTGGAAAACAGCAGCAAGTTTACTAAACAGTTGGTGGAGTTTTATAACATTAGGCCTGATTTGGGGCCACCTGAGTGCTCTCCTTGCAGAGCTGTGTGGAGATGGGGTGTAGCGATGGCCCTTTGGGTACAGGTTACTGGGAGCCGGCAGGCATGAAGGGAGAACTGTCTGAATCTGTCCATCAGTGTAAATAACACGTGGGGCTATGGAATGTCAAAGGGATTGATGGCATTTCTGAAGTAGAAACAAACGTTTGAATAGTAGAAATGCTTTTTGGATTTGTTCAAAAGCCAGTAGGTCTGATGCCATCCTGAGATAATACGGGTTGTTCGGTTGCTGTCCTTGTGTTGTGTGTTGCATCTCTCCTGATAGCAGTCCCTGCTGAGACTCATTACTGAAATGCTCTGGTCTGACCCCGTGCTGCGATGCTTTTGTTCCCACTGCAGGATGACTTGCCTTGGATTAATACAGTGAGTGATCTAAGGCACGTTCTCGCTTTGGCATCCTGACCTGCCCACTGCAGCAGTGCCTCAAGAACAATGTTTCCCGGTCTGTGCACTGCTGCTGGTCCCTGAGATACCTGAGTGCAGCGTGTGTTAATGAAGCAAACTTGTTTCCCTCCTTGCATACATGGGAACTGGGAGAGAGTCAATTTGGAAAATAAACGTTCAGAATTTAGCCTAATTTGTTTCTGTTTCCAGCCAGCTCCCCTTGGGGGGGAAGGCAGTGAAAGGATCTCTGTGTACCTCATACTTGTTTAAGTTTAGTGCAGTGTTGAGCAGGCCTCTATAATTGAAAGCACACCTCACTTTTCAGCAGAAGCCTGGGATCACCTTAAGCGCATTAAATCCATGTCGTAGCTCCTGGCCTCCTGGGACCTAAAAGAGGTGAAAACCTGATAACTTGGCACAGAGTAGTGCCTCTAATTATCACTACAGCTACTGGCTTTGGGTGTCTGATCTGTCTGTGTAAAGCAGGTTAATGAAACAGATGGAAGTTCCTTGCTGTATGCACAGCGTCTTTCTAGTTGAAAGCTGGAGTGGATGGATCTGACTAAAGATCTCATTGTGTTCATACTGTCCTTCAGGACAGGTGCTGTTGCAGCTCAGGTTGTTTGGAATTGCTTTTTTTCTAATTAAATCTATTGACATTGTTTCTTCTTTAGGCTCACAGGTGATGGTGTGCCAGCTGTGTCCTCAGCACGCTGCTCCCTATGGAGCTGGAAGGGACAGGGAGTACTGAGAGGGGGATGTTTGCAAAATGTTGGGCAAAGAAAAGGCAAAGTTGTTCTTTTAAAGCAAAACTGGGGTATCCAGAGAAATCCAGCTGATGGTGCACACAGAAACCTTGCAAAGCAGGAGCTGTGCAGTGATCTGCTGCTCCCAGGTGCTTTGAGAGTGAAAGCTGCAGTTGGGCAACACTTAAAACAATTTCAGTTGCAAAATGCAATCTTGCAGAAAGTGAACAAGCAGCCGGGTTTGCTACGTGTGAAAAGGTATTGCCTGTGCATAGAGGGCTGGCTTCCAGGAGATAATCCATCGCTGTTTAGGTTCAATAGGATTGCTCTGCGGCAGCAATTAAACGCTTAATCTCAGCAGGTTTTGGTTTACAACATACACCTATTCTCACTTTGATTTGCCAGGCACTGTCTTCCCTTATTCTTGCAGCTTCTTGCTCGTATTTAACCTTTGAAAGTATTTTCTTGTTGTCTGGATCTGTTTTCATCTGAAACCAGCCCAGTTTTTCTGAGCTCTCCATATCAACTCTGATGAGCCACGTGTGAAGCTGCTTTTACATCAGCAGTCCAAAACAACCAGTGACTTCTTTCCCATCCCTGCTCTTGCTACTCTGCATCCTTTTGCCCTTTCTGGGAATTCAGCACATTTTTATATGTGTGCAAAGCATGGGAAAACAGTCCCTGCTGTGGGAAATGCACTCCACAGAGCGACAGCCCATGTGCTCCCATCAGCACAGCTCTGCTGCACTGTCAGCCGTGCAGGGAAATCTGCCTTACCCTCTTGATGTCCTCTTGGCCTGTCTCTGACAGTTCAGCCTGACATGGTTGGAATATGCAGTGCTCTACAGCTTGGGAGCTTTCACAGAGGGAAATGGGATGGAGGAGGCTGGCAGAGAAGTGGCTGAAAGAGAAATTGATGTTTTAAGCAACTAACTGAGTTTCCTCCTCCCTTAATTCAGGACATTAGATTCTCTTTAAGGCACTGAACTGCAGTGGAAGAGCTGAGCAAGTGTTGGTGCAGAGATGGAGTCAGGCAGAGGAGATCCCACACCTCTACTCATCCTTGTCGAGCACAGGGGTATGTTTCAGTCTCTGTGCTCACTCATATCCTCAGCCACATGCCCAGAAAACAGACCACTCTCAAAACGTTATCAGCACAAATCTTGCAACAAGGCATGAAAAATAGCTTGTTGCTTTAACCTTGTCAGATTTAGACTCTCAGAGAACATCCCCCAGGCATGGATCCCTCCAGAGATTAATGGAGGAATTTTCCCACTCTTGCCTTTATCAGGCTCTGGGAGTTTTGAGGTTCTCTGGTCCCCCTTTACTCCAAGCAGTGTACAAAGGTAGGAGCAGGGACTGCTATTGAGTGATGTCTGATGTGCACCACTTCTCAGCATTGTGGACACTGTGTGCTCATTTTTAATGTGACCCCAGGCCATCTGCAAATCATGCTGCTGAGCATGCAGTACCAAAACTGGAGAAAACTATTTGTGGTCACGTCAGTAAATAAGAAGAACGTGATCTGCAAAAATAGGTTCCTGATGCTAAGAGTCCTCATACAGACAAACAAATAATTGTGCCTTGTTAATAGTGCTGACCACTCAGCAGCTCCCAATGAATTTGGAAGCTTTTGAACATCCCTTGTTTGAGATTTGGTTAAAACTTCGAGCATCCACTGTTGAAATTCAGTATATAAATCTCCATGCTGAAATACTCGATGCACTGCATGCAAAAGCCAAATGCTTGGAGAGCAATTTGTTTTTTCATGGCCTCCAAGTACAACCCTGCAATCTTTCAAACTGCTATTGCCATAAGCAGACATTAAGCCTGATTTTGCAAGAGCTTTTTCACTGCTTGGCTATGTAAGGATGTTAATATATTAAGTATAAAACCTGTGGCAGGGTTTCCTTGCAGCAGTCTGGCTATTTCCTGATGCTTGTTGCCACAAGAACTGGAGAGAACTTTATTTCTTCAGGATATCTGCTATGCTGACAGATTTATGTGAGATGCATCTCAGCCAGATTGAGCTTGGAGATGTTGGGAAGGCTTTGCTTGCAGGCTGTGCTGACACCTATCGGCAGGAGCTCCTGCAGGGAGGGAAAGCCTTGCAGCTCAGCTTAGGGCTTTCAGCTGCTGCTGTGCCTTTACCTTGAGGACCCTGTCCACAAAGATCTTGTACAAAACACTCATGTTAATATTCTGTTATATTACAGCCAGCATGATTTGCTTTCAGTGCTCCAAATGCTTCATAGCCTGATTCTCCACCCTTCACAGGAACATCTGCTTTAAAATGTATCTCTCCTTAAATCTGGTAGGCATGCGGAATGACAAAGCACTAGCTCACACTTGTCTGCAGTCCAAAGGTGAATCTTTATTCCTTGCGTGAAATAATTTAGCAAGTTTGGCATTAAGTGCTGGGATTACTGGAAGAAAGAAGTGTGAACAAAGTATAGAGTGCAAACCAAATGCAGAAAGCAACAGCAAGGGGGGCAGTTAGGGACCCACATGCCAGGCTTTCAGCAGGTAGTTGCATTTTCTTTGCAGAACAGCTCCATAGTGAGCAGAGCCCTGTTCTTCCTGAGGCTGAGCTGCTTGTATTTATTTGGTGAGGCTGTTTGGACTGCACGCACAGGATGAGGAGAGGGATGTTTGAGGTTTTTGAGCCACTTAGTAGCCCTAACCTCACCAAATTGCACAGCAGCCATTTCCTGAGACACCAGCAATTTGGGGCTGGGCTGGAAGGAGTTCTCAGCCTTGTGGAATTACCCTGCTGTGTCCCTCCCGCTATGGCAATGGGATGGGAGCTAACTGGGAGTGTGACTGGAGTGAAAAATGTGGAGCTCAGCACAGACTGAGCACGCTCCTCTGCAAACCCACACATTCTTCAGTCCCTTCCCTCCAGTTACTCTGTCATTACCACATTGCAGTCTGATACAGCAATTTCCATTCCTCTGTTTGCCTCCTGGAGAGAAGATGAGCGGCAAGAGCTGATCAGCCCTTTCTCTCTCAGCTCCCCAGCTCTTTAATTAGCATTGGAGCTGCTTTGTGTAGGATGTTGGACTGTTACTCACATCACTGAAAGTCTGCAGGGTATGGTATCACTGGGGTGGGGGGAAAACACGCAATGAAGCTTAGAAAAGCTGGCTGGTATTCTGTTCCACCCACCTGGAGGGAGAGGGAGCTTACAACAGCACTCCCTATTAGGGCAGGGCCAGATTTGCATTTCCCAAAAGTAGGGGAGGTTGCAAAGAAAGGGGATGGGGTGACCTCACAGTGAGCAGCACTCAGCACCTGGGAGTGACACTGCAGTGACAGTGCTATGAGAAACGTTCCCAGCCCAGGATGGGAGCAAACACAGCCACTCCTGCACCATTGTGTGCAGAAATTGCAGTGTAAATTGCACGGTGCAGAAATTGCATCCTTGTTTTCAGCTATTAGGAGGGGAAGGGGGCAGAGCCCCGGGCGTTCTGGCACTCCTATCTTGTTGCTGTTTTGCTCAACACTGCTGTTACTGTGTAAAGAGGTTTCTGATTAACGCTAGCAAAGAATGACTCAGTAATCCTGTTGCACGGGGTTCATAGGGCACTGCCGCTCCTTTTAAACAGCTTTATGGGCTGATGGGACTCTATACTTGGGCTGCGTGAGAATTTCCAGGACTAAGAAATGAGTGTGACATTGCAAAAGCTCGGAAGCGACTGATCCTCAGTGATGGAGGTTTCTGACTTGTGCATCCACACAAAGCACCGCAGGGCTGTTATCCTCTGCTTCAGCACTGTGCCTGTGCTACAAGCCTGTGTCCTTGTCAGATGGAAGTCCTGGACACCATGGGGGTTGGTGTACATACATCAGTTCTTATTCTTGCAGAACACCTCTGCTATTTCTGCATCAGTGCAGTGGTTTGGTGGGTATGGGTTGACAGTTGGGTTGGATGGCCTTTGTGGTCGTTTCCAACTTTAGTGATTCTCTGTGATTCGTTTCCCTGAGCAGCATCTTGCAGGCAGAGGGTTTGATCGAGGTGAGCTGTGCCTGTTGGGAAGGCATTTCAGGTCCTGCTCCATTTATCTCCTACAAAGCTGAGGTTGTGTCTATGGCTTATGTCTCTTTTCTCACGTAACGCTGTAGCAGTCCCAGTCCAAAGCCAATCTTGAAAATGATCTCAGTGGCTCTCTTTGAACAACCGAGGACAGAAACAGGTGAGTGTCAGATGCTGCAATGAGTCCTAAAGGATGCAGTTCCATTCTGGAGAGAGCTGGTGTGAGACCTGCATGTGGATGCCCACACTTCCTAGTTGAGTGGCCCTTTGTTATCTCCTACTTGTGATGCCAGGGATGGGAATGCCTGAAGTGCTGCTCCTCTGCCTCCAGGCTCGATGTCATCCTCGGTGCTCTGCTGGGGGAACAGCTTTCAAGCAAATCTGCAGACTGCTGCAGAAAAATCCAGGCTGTGAAGCCAAGGGATTTTTTCCATCTCTGGTTTCTCTTCCCATAGAGGGAGAAAGATTTGGGGGGGATTTCATGCTGTCAGATGAGCCTCAGGATCCGCTGAGCATGGCAAATTGTGGCCTTCCTGTCAGTGGGACGCAGCCATGTTTTGAGGGTGATGCCTCAGCAGATAGCGTGCTGGGTGGATGAGGTTTCCAGATAGGGCTCCCAGTTTGGTCCCTTTGAGTCTGCCAGCCTGAGGGCCAGGCTGCTAAATGCAATCCTGACACGCCATCAGGAAAGCTGTGTGTTTGGGGCACTCTTAAGTGCAGGCTGCCCTTTGAGCTGCTCATTCTGCTGGCACTGATGGCAGCCGGATTGCTTTTGCTTTTCTCTTTCTGAAAGGAATTTGCTTTTGACCAATTCTATGCAGCAAAAGCCAGCACAGCATTTTGTCCTGCTGCGGATGGCTTGTGCTGAAGCACACGTGTTGCTTTTCATATCTGGCTGTTCAAGCTTAGCATCTCTCTTTTTTCACCCTCACGCACCCAATAACTCCTCCTGTATCTTCCCATCACCCTGGGATGGTGCAAATGTATGGCTTTACTCCATCTCCTCTCCTACAGCATTTCACGAAGCGATATTGATCTGAACCGATTCTTTCATCTGGCGAACTCCATCACATCAAAAGCATCGTGCAGCTTTTTCCCCTTTTGTTTTTATTTGCATCTTTTGAGCTCTGCTTGATGTTCATTGCTCGCCTTCTTTCTGGAGCTGCTCGGGGGCTGTGCTTAAAAGGCAGCCTGGAAATGCATGTTGCACGTACCCCTGCTGCAAGGTTTTCCTTTTGTTGCTGCTCATGCTGCTCCAGTGGCATTAGAAGGCTGAATAAATGGGCTTTAAAAACTGCTTATAAGGACACATTGTAGATCAGTGGTGTTCAGAGCTCGCATCAGAAGCGATCACAGACCAGCATTTCTCTTCCACATGTCCATGGAAGCCAGAGATTTGTTTTGTTTGTTTGTTTTGAAAAGTATCTCTCTGCTTGGTGAGCCAGGAAAATCCATCAGCTGGAACAAATAGCTCCATCCAGCTTCTGGTCACTCATCCCTGCTAAATAAAAAGCACCAGTTGGAAAGAGATGGATTCTGCTATGTTTAGAGATAGTTAATTGTGCTACACCCTCTGCGTGCTAGAACATTTATCCTGGGGAAAGAGAATCTGATACTGGGCTTGATGATGTTATCAGGTGCAGAGCTTGGAAACCCATTTGAGCTTGGCAAGGAGGAGCTTCCATCACATTGACCAAGGAAGCCATCAAAACAGCACAATTAGCTAACGAAGCCCTTCTGCAGGCACTGCAGAAGCTTCATTTGGTGGTGGGATAGCAGAGCTAGGAGAGGAGGAAGCCGTCCTGTGCCAAACGTGCTTGGAACACCACTCTGCCATCCCAGGGTGAGTCACTGCAGGCTGCAGCCGTGTCCCTTTGATGTCGCTGCTGCCTGCCCCATCCCTGCACTCCACGTGCCTGGGACCTGAAGTCACAAAGGCTGCAGCCCTATGCCTGTACCGTGTCCCTCAGGTGCTCCTTCCCTTCTTGGGCTTGGAAAGGTGCCAGGTGAGCAGTGACCGGGTGGAGGAAATGAATGGAAACTGAGTCATGCTTGGGCACTGCCTTTTACCAAAGGTACTTTGTGTCTCAAACTTGAAGTGGGGATGAGCCAGGCTGCAGCATTAGCTTGCAGTTTGCTGGCAGCAGCACCCCGAGCTCTTCTCTGCCTTAGAGAAAAGCAAGCAGGCAACTTTAGTTCTACATCTCCCAGCCACTCTCTGTTCCCACGTTGAAGGCAGGATCAATGAAGCTAAGCCGTCTTTGATACCACAACCATATCATGCAGCAGTTTTGCAGAGAGACGTTGTGCTCTGCAACGTTTCCCCCATTTCTTTGTGCTCCACCCCATGGACCAAAGTTCATTGATTGCCCTGAGACAGAGCTGCCACCCAGGAGCATTGAGTTATCTCTGTACTGCCTACTCCCTTTGAAGCCTTGTGCATACCACGCTGCCTGCTTACCATGCTTGGACTGGGAAATTCACCCTTTTCCTGCCTGCCAGAATGAAACGCTTCTTTCATTTTCACAGCCTCCAATAAGAGGCAATGCTTCCTACAAAACCAGGGCTGACCTCTGCCTTGAGCTGAGTGCACGGTGCTTATTGACTCCCTTGGGAAGCACCTTTGTGTCTGCAGCAGGTGCTGTGACTTTCAGCTTGCAGCAGGACAAAGACCTTTCAGAGCAAAGTGATGCTTTGCCTCTTGTTCCTCACCCCAACTTGCAGTGGGACCCTTTTTGTTCAACTTTAACTCCTGTCCCAGTTTAAAACCTGCTCTTTACTGGGATCCCCATTGCAGATAGTCAAGTACACCCCAACCAGCTACATACCCCTGTGCCATGTCCTGGCTGGATGAGCCCAACCAACTTCTTCTCTCTGAACCAGATAGAAAACTTTCTAGCAATCAGTTTTCCACACCAAGCTTGGAAATGGCACTTCTAAGCTCTGCCAGAGCTGCAGAACTGCTGGTGTGGGTAAATGAATTACAGACAGCCAGGAAAACTGGAATCAACAAGTAACTGCCCATAACCCTCTTCTGGCACATTAAGGAGATGTTGGGTATAGTCCTGCCATGTTACATGTGTGCCCTAGCACCTGAGAGCAGCAGTATGATGTGTTCTGTCCCCAGCAAAGGGCTCCTGGGTTTGGGTGCTTTTTGGCTCAGCTCTTCTCACCCACCACCTGGAATCCATCACAATCGAATTGCTTTTCTCAGCTGCAGCATCTTAAAATAGCTGCTCCGGTTCCTTTTAAAAATAGTCCCAGTTCTGCATGTCATTACCTGCTAAAAATGCTTCCCTGAGTCCCATTAGGACATCAGAGGAGAGCGGTGGCTTTGTTATCTCAGCACTTCAGAGAGGGTGATGGTGCTTCCATGGCCACATGCTCAGCTTTGCCCTTGGGCTCCCCTGGTCCCGTACAACCCTTTGTGTGTGTGTGTGTGTGATGCTTTCAGGTGGTGTATCTATGATTATTTGAGATCTGCATGGATGAAGGAACCTACCTGGTGCTGGTTAGAGCTGTAGGAAACTCAGCCATCTGCCTGACTCAACATCTAACATTGCAGCAAGGGAGAGAGGCCTGTGCCTCATTCTCTGACAGACTCGGGCAGTGATTGCTCATTGACACAGCAAAGTGCTTTGGGTTTAATCGTGCCTCTTTGTAACAACGGGATTGGGTTTTCTGCTGCTGCTTGTGAGTTCCCAAGCAGTCCTCCAGGAGCAGCACTGGATGCATGTGAATTAGCATTCCTTCTTGCTCCGTCCTTGGGGAGAAGTTAGGTATTTGGAGGTAATTATTGCTTTTATTCAGTGCTAAAGCAATAATTTAAAGGGATATGGTGGAAAGCTAGTAATTTCCTGCCAGTGACTGACAGATGTTTTGCCATATGTGAAATGTGCTTTTAGGCTCCTACTAATTACAGCAACACAAATTGGCAGTAGTTTTCTTCCCAGGCTCCCAGCTCTAATTTTACCTTCTTTGCTGCTTTTTGTTTTGTTTTGTTCTGTTTTGTTTTCCAAAGGTGGAGTCCCCACGTCATCACATGGGTGAAATTCACATCAGGTTTGATGCCTGTGTTGGAGGATGATCTCCTAACCCTCCTCTCTTCTCCCCCCTGCCCAGGCTCATACCCCTCACCCAAGGCTGGGGCCACGCTGGTTGTCTACAAGGACCTGCTGGTGCTGTTTGGTGGGTGGACGCGGCCGAGCCCATACCCCCTTCACCAGCCAGAGCGGTTCTTCGATGAAATCCACACATACTCACCCTCCAAAAACTGGTAAGAGAACATCTGGATTTGAAACCTTGCCTTTGAACCTCACAAAGAATGTCTGCGGTGCTGCTGGAGGGAGCGACCGGGCTGCAGGGACAGGGAAGCTGTGCACATTCCTGGTTTCCAAGGTGTGGCTGATCCTGGCTTGTCTGCGAGGCTCCGTTTCAAACAAATAAAAGCAAATAAAAGCAAAGCATCGCCACTCAGGCCTGGGGAGCTGAGCACTGCTGCTGTCTGACACCTCTGGGGCGGTGCTTGTTGCAGACTCACACTGAAAAGCTGCCAGCACCACCTCAGTGCTCCTTGGAATGTCTTCTACACGGGCAGGAAAACTGGGTTGCTAATATTTTCTATGCGTAATTTGTTTGGCTGTGAGCTTGAGGACTTTCTGAGGAAAGTGAGAGAGAGGAAAGCCTCAATCCCTGAGGTTTTGCCTTTTGTCTGTGATCCAAAATTCCAAGCTCCTGTGGCCTTTTCCTATTCCCTTTAACCAGCATTCAGCCGCTTTCAGGCCGTCCTTTCTCAGCTGCTGCTTGTGTGAGAAAGAAGCAAATACTCTATCAAAGCAGTGAGGCTTCTTTCTCCTCTTTCATTGAGAACTTTTAATCATCCAAAGTGTCAATTATCCAATGCACTTTGGGGCAGTGGCATTCAAACGCTGTAATTAAACTGCGTTGGAAAGAAGTCAGGGCAAACTTAATTGAAAGGGTCAATATTTCCAAGTTAGCCCCGTGGCTTTGTCATGTTATAAAAATGTTCAGCACATTGATACTTCTAATGAGTTTCGTTATTCTTTGTTGGTTTTCCTCTGCAATGCATCCTCAAGGGCTTGGCCAGCCTGTGGGATTTCTCATGTTGCCATTCATCCAGCACCGTCCTTCCTGACCCTGTGCTGAATCTCCTTCTCCCTGTTCCCCCAGGTGGAACTGCATCGTGACCACCCATGGCCCTCCTCCCATGGCAGGACACTCCTCCTGTGTCATTGAGGACAAAATGATTGTCTTTGGGGGTTCGCTGGGATCTCGGCAAATGTAAGTTTGGGGTGACAAGTTCTCCTGCAAGGAGTGTAGGGTGGGATGGCGTTTCAGAAAGCAATCTCTATGAGGCTGGGCTGTGAGAGCCTTGCAGCAGGATCCCTGTGTGACCATGTGGGCTGGAGGTAAGTGTGCAGTGAGTGCTGCCAACGCTGCCTGCAGCAATACCCTGCACTGGGGCAGCAGAGAGCTGGTGAGGTGTGTGGGAAGGCTGCAGATCAGTGTTTTGATCAGAGAGCTCTGAGATAATCCTCTGTGCTCACCCTGCCTGCCCTTGTGGCTGGGAACGGAGATGGGCTGATGCTTGCTGCAGGCTCCTGCAGGGTCTGCTGGCTGTTTCACCTCCTGGAGTGAATTCCCTGGGGGCAGGTAGCCTGCAGCAAACCCCTTCTATGATAAAACCTCACCTCACAGTCAGCATTTCAAAGACCCAGAGGGCACGGTTGTGCTGTGAGCAGGTACTTGTTTGGGACCTTGAGCTGAGCCTCTGCCTGTTTTCTCATCCCTACAGGAGCAACGACGTCTGGGTGCTGGATCTCGAGCAGTGGGCTTGGTCCAAGCCAAACATCTCTGGGCCCAGCCCTCACCCGCGGGGCGGCCAATCTCAGGTGATGCTCCTTTCTCTCACTCTGCTCCACAACCAGCCTTAGCACAGGCATCTGCTGCCAAACAGAAACCAGGCATGGCTGAATTTCCAGCTTCCAGGCAGCTGCCTGTGGGTCACCTGAAAACTAATGCCCCATTTCTGAGTTAGTTATCTTTGCAGTCGTTGCATGCCGTGCCCTTGTTTTCTCTAGCCAGCTGTTCTATGAGATTACACTTCTAATCTCCCTGAGGCTCAGGTAGATAGCAGACTGCATCTTGTACATGCCCCAGAACTGTAACGAGCGCTGCTAGAAACAAATTGCTATTTAACCCATCAGAGGAAGAACAGCTATCGTACCCTGTGGCATTTAACAATGAAGCTCTACCACATGCTGGTTTTGCTGGTCTGAAATGCTCTTCTTTGCCCCCCCCAGATTGTCATAGATGACGAAACCATTTTAATCCTTGGTGGCTGTGGTGGTCCCAATGCAGTAAGTATCCTGTGGGGAATGAGGGCATGAACTGTGCTCATCCTGCTGTACTGTGAGCCCTGGGTGCAGGCTGGGGAGCAGGAAGGCTCCTTGCTTTCCCCAGGTGGCCTTTTGTCCTGCAGATCCGAGATGCACATTGTAGACTTTACAGCAAAGCTGTCGTTATAGCAGGAGCTGCCTTTAATTAATAAAAGTCATCCCAGGAGCTATCTGAGCAGTTCACTGATGTTAATTAGAAGCCCTGACTTTACACTGGGACAGCAGATGGGGATGAAGGGACTTGTGCATAGCCACAGCAGGGTGTAGCCACCCCTGGGTGGTCAGATCCCAATGTGTGTCAGTGTCCCTCTGTCTGCAGCTGCACAGCACCATTCCTGCCCCTGTAGGATGATCTTGGCAGCATGCTGGTCTCCTGAATCCCTTGTGCTTTTCTTCACAGCTGTTCAAAGACGCCTGGCTGCTGCACATGCAGGCAAACCCCTGGACATGGCAGCCACTCAAGGTAGAGAATGAGGACCATGGAGCCCCGGAGCTGTGGTGCCATCCTGCCTGCAGGGTGAGTCTGGCTTTGGGACAGATGCATTGGGATCTCTGCTCTCTCACACACACCTGTAGACTTTCCTGCCCAGAATGCTCTCTTCCTTTTTGTCCCAGCAGCCCCCCAGCAGTCCATAACCCATTCCCTCTCCTCTCTTGCAGGTAGGACAGTGCGTCGTGGTCTTCAGCCAGGCTCCCAGCGGCAGAGCCCCGCTGAGCCCCAGCCTGAACTCTCGTCCCTCTCCCATCAGTGCCACACCGCCCGCCCTGGTCCCCGAAACACGCGAGTACCGCTCCCAGTCCCCGGTCAGGACCACAGATGAGGCTCCTTGTGTCAATGGCCGCTGGGGCACCCTCAGGCCCAGAGCCCAGCGCCAGACACCCTCAGGTTCACGGGAGGGCAGCCTCTCCCCAGCCAGAGGTGACAGCTCCCCGGTGCTCAATGGTGGCAGCTTATCGCCCGGGGCTGCGGCGCCTGGCGGTGCCTCCTTGGACAGCCCAGTGCAGCTCATATCGCCCGGCACACCCGGAGCCACTGAAGGATGTGACCTAAAAGTTGGGCTCGCTCTGGCACCGAGGCGAGGATCGCTGCCGGAGCAGAAGGACCTACGATTGGGCTCCATCGATTTGAGCTGGGAGCAGAAAGCAGCTTCCCTGTGCCAGACGGATGGCGCGGAGGGCAGGACGCTGCGGAACCCCCCCGAGCACACCAACGGCATCCACACACCACCCCACTCTCTGCCGGGAGCCGTGTCCCCCGGAGCTCTCCGCAGGAGCTTGGAGGCCATCAAAGCTCTCTCTTCCAAAGCTCCCCCAGCTTCTGCTGCTCTCAGCCCCCCGCTTGGCTCCTCACCGGGCTCCCCGGGCAGCCAAGGCAGCGGTGCCGACGCACGGCCGGGCTCTGCTCAAGGTGACAGCCACTCGCTGCCGCCCATCGCCCGCCGCCTGGGCCACCACCCCCCGCAGTCCCTCAACGTGGGGAAGCCTTTGTACCAGAGCATGAACTGCAAACCCATGCAGATGTATGTGCTGGACATTAAGGACACCAAGGAAAAAGGACGAGTTAAATGGAAGGTGTTCACTAGCAGCTCGGTGGTGGGGCCACCCGAGACCAGCTTGCACACGGTGGTGCAAGGCAGAGGGGAGCTGATCATATTCGGTGGTCTGATGGACAAGAAACAGAACGTGAAGTACTATCCCAAAACAAATGCCTTGTACTTTGTGCGAGCAAAGAGATAATGTGGCCCGAGCTCATCGCCACCGCTCCCCTCCCCCCGTGGCTCTCCCTCTCCCTCTGAAATCTGTCGTGCAGGCATTCAAACTGTGAATTAGGGAACAACAAACAATGCAGCCCAAGCCAACCTCCAGCACGGCCTGGTGAAGCAAATCGTGTTTACAAGCAGGGGAGCAGCGCCCTGCTGTAGGACCTGTTACTGTGCTCCATGCTGCAGCCCAGGCCAAGGATGTAGGGCGAGTCACGGTGCTTTCCTAGAGCCAACCTTGCAGCAGGAGGCTGTCAGCTCATTGCACTGACCATTCCCGTGCTGGGAGGAAGGAAAACAACAGCAATACCTGAACAAACCTTCAGCACTGCAAGCTGTGACCGTAAGCTTTGCTCGACACAAACACGATGCCTTCTTTTTGCCTCTCACCCCTTTGGCCTGACAGCTTCGTTCCTGTCCTCGTTGCAGGACCGTAAGAAGGACAGTTTTGCATTGTAAAGCCAAAAAAATAATCATTGTGAACAGGACGGGCAGGACTTGCTTTCACAGCACAGCGAGCCTTGGTGCTCTGCTGCTGCTCCCAATGGAAATGCTGAAAGGAACAGGCTGAATGCTGAGCGTTGGTGCACCCGAGCGGCACGGCGTGAGCCTCCACCGCAGGAACAAAACCATCTTTGCATGTGCCTCCTTCCGCAAAGATTAAAACAAAGCAAAAATCCAAATGGATTCAACCCGTGTGTCCGTCTGGGACAAACATCCTTCCTGCCTCCTTCCTTCCTTCTCTTTCAGCTCGAGGTTGGGGAGGGAAGCTGGGGCTCCATATTACCAACAGCGCCTGCCCTTCCTGAGGATGCTCCCGGCTTCAGCACCTGAAATAGCCAAAAGAAAGTAGGAAATTCAGCCCCAAAACACAGCCCTGTGCACCGGCAGCGCCATGACGTGGTTCCCCATCTCCTCTCCATCCCCACTGAGCTTTGCCGGCTTCACCACCACAACCCCCAACCTTTGGGGATCACAGCCCTCCCCCTATTAAAGTATCGGGGTTCTCTTTGTTTTCTACCTACAATATGAACCTGTTTTGGTCCAACAGGGCTGAGGGGAAGCCCCGTTTGGGATGGGGCTGGGGAGAGGGCAATGCCTCATCTGCAGTTTGTAGATACACCTTCAGTTCAATCCAATCCCAAATCCCCTCTCCTTATGGGGGGACCCCCATGTGACGTCCCATGTTTCTCTCCTGTCTGCATGTCTCAGCCTCCCCTTCAAAGTCAAAACCACGGAGCTGTTGGGAGCTGGGTATGATGTTCTCACCCATCCCCACCAGCTGCCACCCTTTGTGTTCTCCCAACAGCCTCAAATCCCTTTAAACTACCCCAAAATGGCAGCGCCCGGCTGCAGGGCCACACTATGGGAGGGGGTGGGGGGGAGGGGGTTGAGGAGTCCCTTTTTGGTGATATTTAATGAAATCTGTGTACATTTTTGGGTTGGTTTTTTATGTTCTGCTCTTTCTCTTTCTCTCCCTCGAGGAATTTTTAGCCGTTGAACAAATAAAACTTGGAAGAAGTGGCTGAATGTTGAGTCTGTGTATGAGGAGGGGGTGGCAGTGCTTCCCTATAGGGGTGTCCATTGGGCCTCCATCACCTATAGGGCAGCCTATAACACTGGGAGGTTTTAAGACATAAGGATCAAGGTCCCCTATACCCTATATAGGTTTGGGGTAAGCTATAACATATGGGGCTTTTTGCTTGTAATATAGAGGTTTGGGGGCTCATATAGGGTAGCTATAGGGCTAACACTGGGAGGTCTTAAGACATAAGGATCAAGATCCCCTACCTCATATGTTTGAGATAAGCTATAGTATATGGGGCTTTTTGCTTGTAGTATAGAGGTTTGGGGGTTCAATAGGGGCTCATATAGGGTAGCTATAAAGCTACGGGAGGTCTTAAGACATAAGGATCAAGGTCCCCTATACCCTATATAGGTTTGGGGTAAGCTATAGCATATGGGGCTTTGAGCTTGTAATATAGAGGTCTGGGGGTTTACATAGGGCTATAGGGGCTCATATAGGGCTAAGTATCCGTAATATAGCGGGTCCTCTATGGCTCTGGGGTCCTCCACAGCTTTGGGATCCCCTATAGGGAGCTCTATATATATATGGCCTACAACCGGAAGGGGCGGGTCGTATAATAAACCCCGCCCCCACGTAACGTCACTCGGGCGGAAGCGGCCTCGGGTGAGGGCGGCGGGTTGTTGGGGCGGGATGGCGGGGGGTGGGCGCTGCCCGGGGGCGTTGGGGGCCCCGTGGGGCGGCCGTGGGGCCGGGACGGGATGTGCGACCCCATGGGCGGGTAGAGGCTGCAACGGGCCGCCCCACAACGCGGCCTTTAGAGACGGCTGCGGGGCCGGGAGGGGCGGCGAGGCCCAGTCGGGGCAATGGAGACCTATAGGGGCTCAGTGCCCCACGGCCGTGGGGGTCTCCCCGTGTGCTCCTCAGGTTCATCCCACCCGCGATGGTGGAGCCGGGTTGGCTGCTGTCCCCCCCCGGCCGCCCCTTCCTGGCCTCCATCCTCCACAAGAACCAGCGCAGAGTTTTTGGTGAGACCCCCACAGCGACCCCATAGACCCCATAGACCCCATAGACCCCATCTCCCACCCCATAGACCCCATCTCCCACCCCATAGACCTCATCTCCCATCCCATAGACCCCATAGACCCCATCTCCCACCCCATAGACCTCATCTCCCACCCCATAGACCCCGTAGACCCCATCTCCCACCCCATAGACCCCATAGACCCCATCTCCCACCCCATAGACCCCATCTCCCATCCCATAGACCCCATAGACCCCATCTCCCACCCCACAGACCCCATCTCCCACCCCATAGACCCCATCTCCCACCCCATAGACCCCATAGACCCCATCTCCCATCCCATAGACCCCATAGACCCCATCTCCCATCCCATAGACCCCATAGACCCCATCTCCCACCCCACAGACCCCATCTCCCACCCCATAGACCCCATAGGCCCCATCTCCCACCCCATAGACCCCATAGGCCCCATCTCCCATCTCATAGACCCCATAGACCCCGTCTCCCACCCCATAGACCTCACCTCCCCCCTCCCTTCCCACCCTATAGGGCTGCTGGAGCGCCCCGCGCTGCCCCCGTCCCTCAGTGTCCCCACGGTCCGCTACAAACTCTTCGTGTCGGGACGCAGCGGGGTGGGCAAAACGGCCTTGGTGGCAACGCTGCTTGGGAACCACGTCCCCCCTTTGCACCGAGAGACGTTGGGTATGGAGAAGGGATGGGGGGATTGGGGGGTTATGGGGGGCACGGTGTGGTGGGGATATGGGGGGGATGGGGGGATGCTCCATAGGGATGCAGTGGAGGGATGGGGGATGCTCAGGGTTATGGTATGGTGGGGTTATGGGGTGTTTGGGGTCGCAGTGTGGTGGGAACAGTGGGGACATGGGGTACATGGGATGCTCAGGGTCATGGTACAGTGTGGACTGCACAGATATGGGGTCCATGGGGTTCTTGGGGTCATGGTGGAGATGGGGGGTCTCATGGGATGCTCCATAGGGACACAATGGGGGGATGTGGGATGCTCAGGGTTATGGTATGGTATGGAGTGCACAGATATGGGGTTCATGGGGTGTTTGGGGTCACAGTGTGGTGGGGACATGGGGGGGTCCCATGGGATGCTCAGTGTGATGGTACCATGGGGACACAGTGGGGGGATGTGGGATGCTCAGGGTTATGGTATGTTGAGGAGTGCACAGATATGGGGTGTTTGGGGTTATGGTGTGGTGGGGACATGGGGGGTCCCTCAGTGTGATGGTACCATGGAGTGGGGGACATGGGATGCTCAGGGTTATGGTACAGTGGGGAGTGCACAGATATGGGGTCCATGGGGTGCTTGTTGTCGTGGTGGGGACACAGTGGGGGGATGTGGGGTACATGGGATGCTCAGGGTCATGGTATGGTGGGGAGTTCACAGATATGGGGTCCATGGGGTGCTTGGGGTCACATTGTGGTGGGGACATGGGGTCTATGTGCTGCTCAGGTTCATGGCACCATGGGGATGCAATGGGGGGACATGGGATGCTCGATGTCATGATACAGTAGGGACACAGTTGGGGACGTGGGGTCTATGGTGCTGTGTAAGGTGGGGACCACAGGGACGTGGGGTCTGTGGGGTGTTTGGTGTCACACTCTGGTGGGGACGCAGGATGCAGTGGGGTCTGTGGGGTGTTCGGTGACATGTTACAGTGGGGCCATGGGGTCTATGGGACGTGTCACAGTGTGGTGAGACCCTTGGCTGGATGTGTCCCATTGCCGTCCCGCAGGCATCGAGGTGAGCACGCTGTTCTGGCCCGCCGTCCCGCTGGGCTCCGAGCGCCCCGTGCTCTTTCAGCTCCATTTCTGGGACTGCGGGGAGAATGCCCTGCGGAAATTCGAGCACCTCCTGCCCGTGAGTTGGGGACGGATGTGGGGCTGGGGGGCAGAATATGGGGCACTGTGATGGGTGACGGCCACCTGTGCTCCCCCAGGCATGCAGGGAGGAGGCGGACGCCATCCTTTTGCTGTTCTCCTTCACCGACCGCCCGTCCTTCGAGGAGCTGCCGGCGCGGCTGGAGCGTGTGCTGCAGCCCCACGAGGACCCGCTGCGCGTGGTGGTGGGCACCAGGTACAGGGGGGTCCCCTGCAGCCCCCACCCCATTGAAGGGACACCTCGAATCCCCTTCATTGCTCTCCCTTAAGACCCCAGATCCTGAGTATCCCACAGCACCATGCATCTACATCACCCCCATCCCCATCACCCCAAAACCTCAGCATCCCAGAGCAGCCAAAACCCCATCACCCCCATCCCTATCAAATCCCATCACCCCAAATCTCATCCCCTTCCCAAACCCTCAGCCCCCCCATATCCCACCACCCCCCTCCTTGCTCCCCCCCCCTCCCACTTCCAGCCCTGTTGGATTTTTGGGGGCTCTTCCATCACCATAACAACCTTCATGTCCTCAGATTCGACCTGTGTCCCCACACTGCTGTGACGGAGGCGGACGTGGCTGCCTTCGAGGACAACTGGGGGCTGCGGGTGCTGCGGTCGGGGGGTTCTGGGGTGGGCCGGGGAGGGCTGGAACGGGTGGCCCCATTGCTGGATGCCCTGGTGGGGCAGCTGTGGCAACGAGACCAGATGGCAGCTGGTGTCATCCCAGAGGGTCGGGAGGACCCCGAGGACTGAACCCCATTTTAGTGGGGGGTTCCATGTTTTGGGGGCGTGGGAGTCCCTCACCGTGGCGTTTGGGTTCTCCCTGCCATTAAACAGTGTTTGGTTTTCCATAGCCTGGATTGGGGGATTTTTTAGGGTGGAGGAAGGAATCCTTATAGTTTGGGGTGTGGGAGGAGGAGGTGCCTGGGGTCCTCATGGGGCTGGGGAGGGGGGTGGGTGCTGTCCCTATAAGATTTGGGGTGATGGAGGATGCTGGGACTTTGGGGGGGGGGACCCCAACCAGACAGGAACCCAGCTGCCCCCAAAAGGCCCTAATGGGGGTTTAGGGAACTCCAGCCCCAACCCCATAGCGATGATGTGAGGTGTGGTGTGGGACGGGCTGGGGTCACGGTGGGGCCCGGGGTGCGGTGAGGTTTTAGGGAGCAGCTGGGCCGGACCAGCCGGTCAATCCAGGAACGAATGAACCCGGAGAGAAAGTGCTGGAAACATCCCAAAAATGTGGGGGGGGCAGATGGAATGGGGGGGGGGGGGGGGGAGCAATGGGGTGAGGGGTCGGGGGGTGGGTGGGTGAATGAAGGGATGAATGGGGTGGGTGGGCAGAGGGATGGACGGACGGGGAAGTGCTTGGATAGACGGAGCTTCGGCCCCACGTTTCATGAATGAAAGGGGGGGGTGGGTTAAAGGCCTTTTAACCCCTCGTGTGCCGAGAGGAACGAACGGGGGGAGGGTCCGCACAGCCAAACTTAGGGGCACTGCCGGCCTTCCAGGTGCGCCCCCCCCCCCATCCCAACACGGAACGTCGCTGCCCCTTTAAGAGCCCCCTCCCCTTTTCCTACTCGTGGGCGGGGCTACGTGACGTCAGCAGGGCATGAATGAACAGAGCCGGAGCGCTCCCACGGAGTGCGTGGAGCTGCGGGGCCGCGTCCCGCCATGGCCCCCACGGCAGCCTTCATCCCTCCCACCCTCCTCTTCATCATCATCATCGGCCCCGCAGCCCTTAAGGAAGGTGAGAACCGCCGCGACCCCAAAACCCAACTTTTTTCCCTTTCTTTTCTTACTTTTCCCCTTCAAGAAAAACTTTATCCCATTCTTAAAGACTTCTCCCTGCCCCCCCCCCCCAACCCCTAAAACCCCAAACCCCAACCCCCAGTCCCAATATTTAATTGCCTTTTATTGGGGTGGGGGGCTACAATGAAGCTCGTTGCCCCTATAGCCGAGAGCTCGCAGCGTTTTGGGCTTTTGGGGATATATATGGGGGGGGGGGAGGGCAAAAGGCGGCGTTTTAATGGCCCTAATTACGATCTCATGGATAATAATGATTAAAAACGGAGAGTTCGGGACTTTGTTTCTCCGTGGGTGTGATCCCAAGTCGGGATAAATGGGGATTCCCCCCCCCAGTGCAGCTTATGGGAAGCCCTTAAATCAATGGGGTTTGGAGGGGGGGAAAGGAGAGGGATAGAGGGGGGTGAGGGGGGAAAGGATAGAAATGAGCCTAAAGTTGCTAAATCCGCCCCATAAAGATCCCATAAGAGGAAGGTTCCCGGGGCTGGATCCGGTGCTGGAGCTGAGAACAATGTCAGGAAAGCCTGAAAAGTGCTGAGAAAACAAACTGCCCCCCCCCAAACCTCGGTCCCGTGGGGCTCTATGGGGCGTTTTGCTCTCAGTTTGGGGGTTTTTGGGGGTGGTTGGGTTTGTTCTATTATAGGGGGTGAAGGAATTGAGGGTGGGATGGGGGTTATAAGCTTTACACGGTGGGGGGGGGGGGGAGGCTGCGGGGTTGGGGGTGCCCTGAGGAACATCCCTATGGGCTCAATAATTTGGGGTGAAAAAGGTGAGAATATGGCAAAGCTGGGATGTGAAGTGCTGGGTGTGGGTTTTGCAAAGGGAAAGGAAGGGGATGGGGTGGATTTATTGCCCCCACCTCGCAAATGAATAAGATTTGAGTGGGGAGGAGGGGACTGAAGCCACGGTTGGGGTGTAGGAATAGGGATGGAAGTGAGATGGGGTTGGGGGCACAGGGGCAGTGATGGGGTGATGGTGAGGATAGGGAAGGAGGGCGAGGGGTAAGGGCAGGGATGGGGATGGCTGTGGGGTGGGGGCAGTGGAGGGGGATGAGACCCCAAAGGGCTCTTTGCCAACCCAGCCGTGCCAACTTTCCCCTCCTGGGGGAATTCCAGCTGCAGGAGAGCAGCGCTGTGCCCATGTTCTCCCCACATGTGGCCCTATGGGGTCGAATGTGTCACGAGTTTGAGGTTCTCAGTGCTTACCCCACTGTGGGGGTCACGTCCCCAAACTCCAACCCCGGGGCATTGGGTTGAGGCTGGTCCCAGCGGGCGCAAAGCCGGGCGCATTCCTGGGGGCTGATTCATGGGCGCTTCCGCCCCGGCCGTGGCCTCCTCTTCCTCCTCCTCTTCCTCCCCCGGTGCTGGATCCGGCCACCGCCCTCAGCTTGCTGGGACATGTCCTCTCCTGATGGCCCTAAGGGACCTGGGGGGACACAGGGCGGTGATGTGAAGCAGGGGGGTCCTGGGGGCTTTGGGGTCCTGTGGATATACAGGGGTCCCATGGAGCATTGGGGGTCCCAGAGGTATCCGAGGGTATTAAAAGGTGATGGGGGCTTCCATGGGTTATGGGTGCATCTGTGGGACCTGGGGACATCTGTGGGTCCCAGGAATGTTATATGTCTGGGTCTTGGGGTCCTCCGTGGATGCAGGTGGCATCTGGGTGTTATGGGGATCCAGCATGGATCCTGCTGGACATCTGTTGGTCCTGGAGGTGCCCATGGGCTCTGAGAGCATCTGTGGGTTCCAGGGGGGCTTGGAGGTATCTGTGCTTTCAAGAGGCATCTGAGTGTATTGGTGGCCCTGCAGGTCTGTGGGTCCTGGTTGGCATCTTCCTGGCTTTGTACTCATCCCACTCATGGTCCTTTTCTCTTCTCTTTCTGCAGTTGTCCTGCTGGATTTCGCCAAGGCTCAAGGGGAGCTGGGCTGGCTTACCCAGCCCTACGGCAAAGGGGTGAGCATCCTGCAAACTCCTCCTCAAACCAACACTGCGGATGGGATGGGATGGGATGGGATGGGATGGGATGGGATGGGATGGGATGGGATGGGATGGGATGGGATGGGATGGGGGTATCCATGGGGATGGAGAAATTGATGTAATTGTGAATGGGGATATCCATAGGAATGGGGAAAGAGACCTTCGTGGGGATGGGGATGGCGGTGTGGATGGGGACAGATCATCCATGGGGATGGATATGGAACCATCCATGGGGATAGGAATGGTGGTGTGTATGGGGACACATCATCCATGGGCATGGATATAGGATCATCCATGGGGATGCAGATGGGTTCATCCTTGGGGATGGGGATGGGGGGGTATCCATTGGGATGGGGAGACTTCCATGAGATGGGGGGCATCCATATGGATGGGATGGAATGGGGAGCATCCAGGGGGACATATTGTCTATGGGGACGGAGACGTCCACTGGAATGGAGCTGGGGAGCAGCAGCAGCACAGACCCATTTCTCCCCATGGTGCAGTGGGACCTGCAGCAGCACGTGCTGAACGACTCTGGGATCTACATCTACGCAGTGTGCAGCGTGCTGCAGGGCGAGCAGGAGAACTGGCTGCGCACCAACTGGATCTACCGCAGCGACGCTCAGCGCATCTTCATCGAGCTCAAGTTCACCGTCCGCGACTGCAACAGCTTCCCTGGGGGCGGCGGGTCCTGCAAGGAGACCTTCAACCTCTTTTATGCTGAATCTGATGTTGATTATGGCACCAATTTCCAGAAGCGACAGTTCAAGAAGATCGACACCATCGCTCCGGATGAGATCACGGTGCAGGAAGACTTTGAGACAAGGAACGTCAAACTCAACGTGGAGGTTCGCTCGGTGGGACCCCTGCGTAGGAAAGGGTTCTACCTGGCTTTTCAGGACCTGGGAGCCTGTGTGTCCCTGCTGTCTGTGCGGGTGTACTACAAGACGTGCCCTGCTGTGCTGCGGGGCCTGGCCATGTTCCCTGAGACGGTGGCGGGCGCTGACTCCCAGCAGCTGGCGAAGGTGCAGGGTGCCTGCGTGGAGCATGCAGTGGCTGACAGGGCACCGATGCTGCACTGCAACATGGATGGAGAGTGGTTGGTGCCCATCGAGCAGTGCCTGTGCCAGGCTGGCTATGAGGCAGTGGGAGAGCAATGTCAAGGTATGGATGGGGGGCGTCAGTGGGATGCTGGGCACTGGAGGGTGGTGTAGGGGTAGGGATGCCCTGTCCTGGGATGTGCTTTGAGAGCTATCCCTACCCCTTGGGGGCACCCCTGGGGTGTCGTTAGCACTCTTGGGGGTGCACAGGCATCCTCAATGCAATTGGGCATTCTTGGGTATCTCCACTGCCCCTGGGGGAAGCCGTGGAGCGGCCTTGCATAGCTGAAATAACATCAGGTGCAGAGGGGTGGGCTGGCAGGGTTCCCCAAGGCAGAGGGGTGGGTTGATGGGAGGAGCATCCTCCATTCATGGAGGGTAATAACGAGCTGCCCAATAAGGCGAAATGCTCTGAATCCCTGGAAGCTGATTACAATGCTCAGGTTGAAGGCAGGGGACCCAAGTGCTGACCTTCATATTGTTCCCTACTCCAGCTTGTCCTCCCGGCACCTTCAAGGCTGAGGTGTCCCTGAGTGGCTGCCAGCCCTGCCCTGCTCACACGCTGCCATCCTCGGCCGCTGCTGATGCATGTCCCTGCCAGGATGGGTACTTCCGTGCCCCTGCTGACCCAGCTGCCATGCCCTGCACCCGTAAGTGGCATTTTGGGAACATGGCATGGGGCTTGAGGGGTCCTATCCATGCCCTGACCTTAACACCATGCTTTATGTCCTCAGGTCCTCCTTCAGCCCCTCGCAGTGTCACAGCTGTTGGGCTGGGGGCCACCGTGCAGCTGCGTTGGTCCCCTCCCAGTGACAAGGGTGGTCGGCAGGATGTCACCTACAGCATCACCTGTGAGCAGTGCTTACCTGAGAGCGGAGAGTGCCAGCCCTGCGATGGGGGAATCCGCTACTCGCAGCCCCCCCAGGGGCTGGTGGGGACAGGGGTGACAGTCACCGACCTGGAGCCCCAGGTCAATTACACCTTCACTGTCGAAGCTCGAAATGGTGTCTCAGCCTTCAGCCCGCTCCGCAGCGTGTCCAGCACCAGCATCAGCGTCAACCACACAGGTAAGGGTCACCTGTACCTCTGTGCCCACCACGGGGTGTCACTGAGGCCGCCTTCACACAGCCAAAGAGCTGCCAGCACCTCTGACACTGCGTCTCCATCGCAGAGCCGCCTCAGGTGACATCGGTGAGCCTGAATGGACAAACAGCCACCAGCTTGGTCCTCTCCTGGACGGTGCCACCACGGCAGCAGAGCTGGGTCTGGAAATATGAAGTCACCTACAGCAAGAAGGTGCCACCAGCAACATCCCACCTGCATCCCACCTCATCCTCTGCATAGTCCCCCGCTCACCCTCTTCCCTGCTTCCTCAGACAGATGAGAACAGCTACTCAGTGCTGCGCTGCGAGGGCACCTCTGTCACCATCCCCAAGCTGTCCCCTGGCACTGCCTACGTGGTGCGGGTCCAGGCGCTCACCAAGGATGGCCACGGCGCCTTCAGCCTTGAGCATGAGTTTGAGACATTACCTGAGGGTGAGAAACAGGATTTTGGGGATTTGGGGTTGGTTTTTTTGGGTTCTATGGGGTGTATGTGACTCCAAATGTTCCTACAGAAGCTGAGTCCATGGCATCCACTGCTGTCATTGGTGGCTCCGTCGCTGGTGTCATCTTTGTTGTCTTTGTCCTTGCTGTCCTTCTCTATGTCCTCCGGAGGTATGGAGATTAAAAAAAACACCCCAAATCTAGTTTTTTGCCACCCCAGGGGTGAGTTTTGGGGCTAAATGGTGCTTTTCCACAGGAGGAGGAACTCGCCATCACGCCAGTCCCCCGAGGACGTCTACTTCTCCAAGTCTGGTGAGTGGTGGGGAGGTGGGCTCAGGGCATGAGGGTGATAAAAGAGGATGCTTTGGGGGTGATAAAAGAGGATGCTTTGGGGGTGATAAAAGAGGATGCTTTGGGGGTGATAAAAGAGGATGCTTTGGGGGTGACATGGCTGCCAAACCCACAGACCAGCTGAAGCCACTTAAGACCTACGTTGACCCACACACCTATGAAGACCCCAACCAAGCCATGCTCAAGTTCACCACTGAGATCTCACCATCCTCCATCACCCGACAGAAAGTCATTGGTGCTGGTAGGTCCTCACATTGTCATCTGTCCCCAAACTGAGCAGGGAACACGTTTTGAACTTCTCTGTTCTCCTGAGCAGGAGAGTTTGGGGAGGTCTACAAGGGCACCCTGAAGCAGGGCAAGAAGGAGGTGCCGGTGGCCATCAAGACACTCAAGGTGGGCTACACAGAGAAGCAGCGTGTGGACTTCCTGAGCGAGGCCAGCATCATGGGGCAGTTCTGCCACCCCAACATCATCCGCCTTGAGGGGGTTGTCTCCAAGCGTGAGTGCCCTAAAACCACAGTTATCTTCCCCAAAAGCTTGCTGGACACCCAAAAACACCATTTTCTGGGGCACAGAGTTGGTCTTTAGGATTTTTCAATATGTTTTGGGTCTTTTTCTGCAGACAAACCCTTCATGATCGTCATAGAGTACATGGAAAACGGCGCATTGGACAAATTCCTGCGGGTAGGCGATGCGTGATGGAATCCCATTGCCATGGGGAGGGATTAGCAGGATTTCAGCCCCAAAATCCCCATGGAGACAATACCCAGCTCCATCCACATCCTTGTAGTGACAAGATGTGGGATTTGGGGTAATTTTCTCTGCTTTCAGGAGAAAGATGGGCAGTTCTGTGTCATCCAGCTGGTGGGGATGCTGCGGGGCATCGCAGCGGGCATGAAGTACTTGGCCAACATGAACTACGTGCACCGAGATTTGGCTGCACGCAACATCCTGGTCAACAGCAACTTGGTCTGCAAAGTGTCTGACTTCGGGCTGTCAAGAGTGCTGGAGGATGACCCTGAAGCCACCTATACCACCAGCGTAAGTGCTACTAAAGGGGATTTGGGTGCAATTTTACTTTCCTTTTCCCTGTTACTGGGGAACTGCATTGGGATGGCATTGTCCCCAATAGGGTGGGAAGATCCCGATCCGCTGGACAGCACCCGAAGCCATCTCATACCGCAAGTTCACCTCTGCCAGTGATGTCTGGAGCTACGGCATCGTCATGTGGGAGGTGATGTCCTACGGCGAGCGCCCGTACTGGGAGCTCTCCAACCACGAGGTGAGTATCTGCCCCCCTCTGACACCCCATTGTGGGGGGCTGAGTGCTTTACATGGCACAACTGCTTTCTACGGCGCTGACTTTGCTATTTTGGGGTCTTCGTTTGACACGTGTCTTTATTCTTTCTGGGGTGCTTTTGCAGGTGATGAAAGCCATCAATGAAGGCTTCCGCCTGCCCGCCCCGCTGGACTGCCCCTCTGCTGTGTACCAGCTGATGATGCAGTGCTGGCAGCAGGAACGTGCCCGGCGCCCTAAGTTTGCTGATATCGTCAGCATCCTCGACAAGCTCGTCCGTGCCCCCGACTCCCTCAAGGCACTGGCAGATTTCGACCCCCGGTGAGCTGCAGGAAGAGGGCAAAGAGTGGTTTTATTTTCCTTCTGTGCATTCCTGTTTGCTGATGTAATTTCCTTTGGTTTTGCAGAGTCTCCATCCGCCTGCCCAGCACCAGTGGCTCTGACGGCGTTCCCTTCCGCTCGGTGCCTGAGTGGCTCGAGTCCATCAAGATGCACCAATACGCCGAGCACTTTGCTGCTGCTGGATACAGCACCATTGAGAAAGTGCTGCAGATGACGAGCGAGTGAGTGGTGGTGGGTTTAGAGACAGCGATGCATTGGGTTGAATTAGTGCTCTCCATCCCTATAGATCCCATTGGGGCTGGATCCCATCCCCTGTGGAGCTCAGGGTGGGATATGCCCGCAATGCTGCTCAGAATCGAACCACCTCCATCCCAGCCCCTTTTGCTGCAGTTCTCACCCTCCAAACTTCCACCTACAGTTAAACACCCCCTCTATGTTTTCCCCTACAGCGATCTCAAGAAGATCGGGGTGCGCCTGCCTGGCCACAAGAAACGCATTGCCTACAGCCTGCTGGGGCTGCAGGAGCAGCTCTGCCCCGCCGGCGTCCCCATCTGACTCCACACGGGCAAATGAAGACCCCCCTCAGCATCCCCCCACCCCGACCTTCTGCTTTATTTATTGTTCTTATTATTTTTAAGGTTGTTATTATTATTATTAATATTATTCCCCACAGGGGATTTCACCACCTCACCATCACTGTCCTAAGGTGGAGATTTCCCCCCCCCACCCCCATAAAAAAAATGATAATTTCAAGTTAGGGGAGGCTGTTTTGGGGTGAAATTCACCTTTTTTTATCTGCATTTCAAGGAAAAAAAACCCCAAAGGGCCAAACCACGCAGCGTTGGCCCCCAGATTCCTCCATTCCTGCCCTTTTTTGCCCCCCTCCTGTTTTCCTCTCCCATTGCTGGTTTGGTTTCTCTCCTCCTCAGTGCTGATAAGCAGCGTTACCTCCTCACTTCTTTTATTGGTGTTGTTGTTGTTTCTAATTTATTATGTGTATATATATATATTGTATATTTATTGAGAGAAATCCAAAAGGTCTCAGATTTCGGAGAGATAGAAGGAGAGAAGGGAGAGGAAAAAGGAAAATGGGTTGGGGGCAGGTTTGGGGTTTTTCTCTCCCTTTTATGAGGGTTTGGGGGCAGCTTTGGGGTTTTTCTCCCCCTTTTTTTAATGGATTTTATGAGGTTTTTGTGATTTTCACGACAGTGAGTTGGATTTGAATAAAACTTTTGTGCTCTTTTTCTACCCCAGCGTCCATCGATGCCGAGTCTGAGTGGGATTCCAGAGCCAGGATTGAAGGGGGGGAACCTCTATTTGTTTATTCTAAGGATGCTTTAAGGTTTTGCAGCATCTCTCAGGCATTTATACACATTTCCCCTTTCCCTCCCCCCAAACCCACGAGGAATTTAGGGTTACTTTGCCAAACACCAGCAGCGGGGCTGGCTGCGTGGTGCCTGCAAATAACCGGGTGGGTAAAACACCGCAAAAAAAAAAACATTTATTATCATTATTTCTTTTCTTTTTAACCTCAAGCCCGCAGTGAGGGGGGGGCGTGCGGTTGTGGAGCTGCTATGGAATGCTCTCTTTGGTGCTTTTGGCCCTTTTTTCCCCCTTTTCTTTCTGGCTCTTGGCCCTGCAGCACATCACCACACCCCGTGCCCGGGTGCCGCCGTGCCTCGGTTTCCCCTCCCTGCATGGAGTTTCGGTGAAACTCCCAATCCCTGCAGGAGCTGGCAGGGCAATGCGTGGGGCAGGGGCTGCCCTGGGGCTGCCGCACATCCTGATCCCTATGGGGGCTGTGCTCCTGTTCCCCCTTTAAGTGCTGTGCTCCCATTGCCCCACTGAACACTCTCTATGGGGTCAATGGGTGCTGTGGTCCCTGTATCTCAGCACCATTCCCAAGTGATGTGGATGGTGTGGACCCATCGCTGCAATCTCACCTCCCTACTCCATAGAGCCATTGCTCTGTTCTCACCCATATTGAGGTGCCCTCCTCTCATGGGTGTTTCCTGGCCCCAGCCCCACAGCTCCATCCCCCGCACCCCCCCGGCGCTGCCATGCCCATCTCCAGCCCCATTTTTTGGGTGTTCCCGTGGCGCTGACCTCGTTTCACCCCTCCTGAGGCTGAGCTGAGGCATGCCCAGGATTAATTGCACCACCTTCATTAGCATCAGCTGCACCCTCCGCACCCTGAAATGCTACACCTTGAAATGCTACACCCTGCTTTGCAGAGTGACCCCGAGACGGAGGATGCGGTGACAATAGGGTTGGATGCTCCGCACCTCAAACAGCTCCTGAAATTAACCATAGGACCCCAAAAGACATTTAATTAACACAGCTGCAGGATGGGTGGTCACGCGTCCTTGGCCAGCTCCTCTATGGCTCTCCGCAGCTGTAAGGGGAAGGAGGAGATGGGATGGGTGCTCATGTCCCCTCATGCCCCCCACCCCCTGTTCACCCCATGTCCCTGCTGGCACCTCGGTGCGTGTGACAGCCCCCACCAGCTCCCCATAGCGGGTGACGAAGATCCGCTGCAGCTTCAGCAGCTCGAAGAGATGATGTGCCTGCAAAGAGCGGGGACACAGTCTGAATTGCTCTGGTTTGAGGGGGGTCTGTTGTCAGCTGTCCCCCCCACCCCAAACCTGGTGCAGTGATGTCCATGGTGACAGCTGCAGTACAATGGGCTCGATGGCACAGTCCTCCCCAAGTGTCCCCGTGGAGGCTGGCTGCGGTGGGATAGAGGTGATACAATATGTTTGGGTGGGAAAATGCCTCTTTTGGGTGCAGTGGGTGCCCCAGACTCACCTTCTCCTGCAGTGGCCCTGGCGGTGCCTGTGGGTGCTCGTGGCTCTGCAGGAAGGTGACCAGTTTGGCACGGCTGATGGTGCCCACCAGTGTGGGTGACCCTGTGGGGACAGGAGCCAGGTGAGGTGACCATGAGGCCACTGGATGAGATGTCCCCATGGCCACCAGCCCCCTGCACACCTACCACCTTACCTTTGCTCTCCACCACTGGATATTCTTTATCGGTGGTGGCATTGAGGGCTGCCAGCACCTCCTCAAAGCCATCACCCTTGGCCACAGCCACCACCTGCTGCTCCATGAACTCCTTCACCACCACTCGATAGGAACTGGAGAAAGAGACAAAAAAAGCCCTGATTTTTGCTGGGGGATTCCTCCATGGCAGAAGCTGTGTGGATACTCACGCTATGTGCCGGCTGCGGATGCGGGGCAGGTAGGGCAGCTTCTTGACAATGATGGTGCCATCGTAGAAGGAGGGCTGGCACTTCTGGGTGATGGCGTTGGCCACCAGCACGGACAGAACCACAGGCAGCACATGGGCCATATGGCCAGTGGCCTCACACACCAGCAGGGCGGTGGAGACGGAGTAGGTGACAGCACCCGAAAAGGCAGCAGCGCCTATGGCATGAGATGGTGACATTGGCACAAGGATTGGGGTGGCCCCACTGTCCCCACCCCAACAATGTCACCCTCTTACCAGCCAGTGCGTATCCACTGGGAATAATGGGGTACACCGTGCCCTCTGTGCGGATGCCATGGGGGAAGAGCCAAGCCAACACCTCCCCATGCAACCGCCCTATGGCCGCTCCTGTGGGGTTGGGGAGGGGGAGAGAGAGAAGCCCAGGGATCCCCAAGGAACACCCCCAAAAAATGACGGAGCTGTGGCATCCCCACACACTCCCACATCTGAGGGTTGGAAGCAACACCAAGACCCCCCTCAACGGGACCAGGTGCAGCCCCCAGTGCTGGATGCAATTCCCTTTTCACATCACACAGCAAAATGGGTTGGATACCCCCCTGTAGTCACCCCAAGATCATATGCACCTCAAGAGCCAGATGCATCCCTGTGCCCCCAGTGTATCAGATGCCAACCCCCTAATTTCCTCCCCATCCCTAATGTGTTGGATGCACCCCATGCCCCCCAAGGACCCCATGCAGCCCAGGGCTGGGTGCCCCCCAGAAGTGGGGCATGACTCCCCCAAACGCACCATAGATGAAGACAGGCATGAAGTATCCAGCAGGCAAGGGCAGGGTGGTGGCCAAGGTCAGCATCCAGAACTGATGGGCACACAGCACACATGGGAATGGGGACAGCACATGGGAATGGGGGCAGCACATGGGAATGGGGACAGCACATTGTGGTGTGGGGTTGGGGATACAACAAGGTACCTTCATCAGCAGGAAGAAGACCAAAGTACCGAAGATGGTGGCTGAGGGGTGGCACCATTCCTGCCACAGCCCCCGTGGGTCCCCCAGCTGGGTGGTCGGCATTGAAGAGTTTTGGGCCAGCTCAAACCAGGAGCGGTTGTCGAAGAGAGAGATGAGGTGTTCCTTCATGGACAGCTGAACAGACAGATAAATGGTGTGGGTGTGGGGCAGGTGGGGGCTGACGGGAAACCCCCCAGCCCTGCTCACCCTGGAGGCCATCAGCTGGCCTAATCCTGGAGGGAAGGTGATGGATGCCAGCAGCAGCACCACTAGTGCTGTGTACACGGGCTTGCTGTGGGAAGAGGGGCGGATGAGACAGATGGATGCACATGGGGGCAACACAGACACACAGGGGGACACAAAAACACAATGAGTGGGACACAAGGATGTATAGGGGTGGACACACAGGACTCACTCGGTGGCAAGCAGCCTCCCTGTCAGCCGGTTCTCTTTGACGGCCGCCAGCAACCAGCGCTGGCAGAAGAGGTAGGCACAGGCAATGGCTCCACAGATGGCCCTGGGGAGGAGATGGCAGTGAGTGCAGGCAGAGATGGGCAGGGGGCAGGCAGAGTTATGGGGCAGAATATGGGCAGGGAAGTGGGAAGGATATGGGCAGGATTCAGGCAGGGTACAGGCACTGTGAGGGCAAGGAATGGGCTGGAGCCTGCCCGCAATAGGTCTCTATTTACCCCAAAATCACAAAGAAGAACGTCTCTGGCAGGTCAAAAGGGAAATCAATCTTGAGGTCAGTCTTAAAAACAGCAGCAATGGTCTCTGGAGAGGAAGGAAGGGGCAAATGGATTTTGTATCTGGGGGGCAAAAGACCCAGCAGTGCTGCTCCCTGCCCTGCCTTGCCCTGCCTTACCTTGCTCGCTGTTGAAGACGGCGAGGAGGCGAAACATGAAGGCACCACAAGTAGCAGCAAAAAAACCACGCCAGTAATCCCGCACAGCAAAGTGGGAGGACATCACCTCGATGCTGAACAGCACCCCTGGAAAATGGAGGGGACTCACTCACATCTGGGGGTCCCTTCTCATGGCAAAGGGGCGGTGGGGTCACTCACCGCTGATGGGAGCCCCAAAAACAGAGGCCACACCAACAGCCTGAGCAGCCACCAGCATCTCGTTCTGCTTGAATTTGTCCTGTGGAGGGAGAACATGGTTTAAGCTGAATGCTTTGGATCTGGAGAGAAAACTGGTTGAAAACAACATGCCAGCATTGCCACCACCTCATACTCCCTTATCACCGAGGTCCGCATCTTCCCCAGGTAAGCTGCAGCCATGGAGGAGAGGTGGACAAAGGGACCCTGGGGATATAGGGAGGACACAGGGCTGAGTGGGCTCGGTGCTGAGCCTGGGCTGAAATCCCTGCTGGAATCCCCTGCTCACCAGTTTGCCGAGGAACACGGTGCTGCCAGCAGAAAGGGTGCAGGTCAGCCCCACCACTTTGGCCCCGAAATTCTTGATGGCCAAGTATTCCTCCAGCTCCACACCGCTCAGGATGGTCTTGAGCTCAGGGATGCCAGAGCCTCAATGGGAGAGAAGAGCTCTGAGTTAGGGGGGGGGATCCAAGATTGGAGGGGCCTCCAAGTACTGGGGGCTCCAAGTGTGAAGAGCTGCAGGTTTTAAAGGCTCCAAGCTTTGGGAGTTGCAAATGTTGTGGGCTCCATGTTTTGTAAATGCCACATTTGAGGTCCCCAAACCTTTGGGGGACTCCCATTAATTGAGGGCTCCAAGATTTGTAGGCTCCCATTTTTGGGGTGGGGGGGACTCCGAGTTTTAAAGATAACATGCAATGGGGAGGGTTTGGGGAGGGCCAGGGGTCCCAGCTCACCTCCTGAATGGGGTGTGATGCTGTTGGCAAAGCCAGAGGAGAAGGCTGTCAGGGCCACGGGGTAGATGGTCCACGAGAGGTATTTGAGCACCAAATAATCACCAACTTCTTGGTACAGCCACCTGTGGGCTGGACGAGAAGTGCTGGGAGGGGAGATGCCCCAACAGCCCCCCCGGCTTCCCCCAGTTTTCAGGGTCTCCCCCAAAAGAGGGGATGCTGCAGCCCCTCCTTACCCTCATAGAGCCTGAAGATGATGAGGTCCATCATGAAGCTGATGGTGGCCATGAGGACCCCCAGGACAAAGAGGAAATACCAGTCCTCTCCCACACGGAACAGCAGCCCCTTCACCACCTCCAGGCACCCTACAGAACCACAGTGGGGGCAACAGGCTGCTAAGACCCCAGGAGATCCCCAAACCAACTCAGTGTGCCCAAAACTAGGGGTAGGGGTCTCACCTCGCAGCCTCCTGCGGGCTTTGGGGCAGGGCCTCCAGCTGTGCTCCGACACCAAAACCTTCTCCTCTTCCTGCTGCAGGCTGGGGGGCTCCATCCTGGGTGTGTTTTGGGGGTCTGGGGCTGCTCGGCTCGATGCTGCCGGCTGTGCCAGCACCGTAGTGGAAATGAGTTTGCAAACAGGCTCATTAAAAACGACCTTGACAAGGTGGCCAGACCTGTGCGGGCTGGAGCCAGCCAGAGCAACAAGGGAAGGGTTTCAGCCTCTGAATACGCCCCGGAGTTGGGGGGGGGAGCACATGTATCCCTATCCAAGGGGGCATTGAGGAGCAACGCAGTGCCCAGTGATGCTCTGAGCATCTCCACACATGTGGACAGCCAAGGGTGACTCAGGCGCCTGCCGGAATTACTCAGCACAGAGGGGGGGCTGCTCACATTACACCCCCCTGCATTTTTTGGCAGGGCTGTCTGGCGGGTCAGTGCAGGGAATAAAGCCTTACATGGTCTGCTCTGTTGAGCCACTCGCCGAGCCTTCCTTTTCTACCCCAAAATGCGGCCTCGTCTGCCCTGGGGTGGGAGGGAAGCTCCAAAGGATGCAGATTTAACACCCCCTCCCCAGATCCCTGCATGGAGCTGGTAGTTTGGATTATCGCTCCCCGCACAAGGAGTCCTGGGACTGGAGCTCCACAAAACCCCCATCCTAAAGACAGTGGGTGTGGGGTGGGGGCAAGGATCATGGCCCCCAGCCCACTGCATTATCCTGGTGGGCAGAAACGCCAGCAGTGGAATCAGGTTCCCCCCCACCACTGCCAGGATGGGGAGGAGCCGAAAGGGGGGAGAGAGGAAAAAATTTCCACGGCGCCCAGAGTGATGTAGCAGGACCTAAATTTAGCTGGTTTTACAAGAGGTCTGGAAGGTGGCCGAGAGCCAAACGGGGCTTTATAAGCTCCGTGGCCGCCCTGGAGACAGCCGGTGCCGCTGGGTGAGGAGGTGCCATTGGCCCCTTTGACCTGCTCTGGAGTGGATGAACTTGAAATCCTCCTCAGCTTTCCGGTCGGAGCACAGCTTCCACCACCACCACAGCCGCTCCTCGTCGCCCTCTTGCCCCATGGAGCTGTTCGGGAGCTTCGCAAGGCCCCAAGAGCCGATGGGTTTCCCAGGCAAGTCCTTATAATGGGATCTCCGAGGGTCTCGTTGCACTCCAAGGTCACCCCAAGGAGGGTGGAGGGCTTGGATTCAATGCAGAGCTGTGGGGAATTAAGGTATTTTAGGAGGAAATTATTAGGGGGGTGGGATGGGGATGAGCTGACCCCTGTGCTGCCCAGCAGCTCGGCCTGGCACCAGTGGCAAAGTGAAGACCCTGGGCAACACCTACCAGTTTACAGTGGATGTCAGCGACTTCGCCCCCGAGGACATCATCGTCACCACCTCCAACAACCACATCGAGGTGCACGCTGAGAAGGTGAGCACGCCCTCAGGCACCCCACAGCACCACCCCAACACCCCACAGCACCACCCCAACACCCCACAGCACCACCCCAACACCCCACAGCACCACCCCAACACCACCCCGGGGATGCGGGCACCCCCCAGACCCCCACTCAATTGGTCCCAGCCATCACCAATTGAGCACTGAAGTCACCATTTCCTCATTTTTTTTGCCCTTTATTTTTGCTGCAGTGTCCCATGCTCTTTCCCAGGTCCCCACACACCTTAAATCCAAACACCCCAGAAGGCAGCCCCCCAAACAGCACCTTTGTTCCCCCAGCTGCCAGCCCCAGGTGACTCACATCCCACCAACAGGAGATTATAAATATTAACACCACACACAAGGCGACGCCGCCAGCCTCACCCAAGGGCAAAGAACAAAGCACTCCTCTTCCTCTTACAGCCTCAAATTGCCCCTTTTTCCCCTTCCCAGCTGGCCGCGGATGGCACCGTCATCAACACCTTCACCCATAAGTGCCAGCTGCCCGAGGATGTGGACCCCACATCGGTGTCATCCTCACTGGGGGACGACGGCACACTGACCATCCGCGCCATACGGCAGCCAGCCAAACACAGCGAGCACGTCCAGCAGACCTTCAGGACTGAGATCAAAATCTGAAGGGCTGGGGGCAGAGCTGGGGATGGGCTTTTCCCCTGCCCCATGGGTAGTGTGTGGGGTGCTCCCTTCTGTATCTAGCTGTCTGCTCCCCGGCAAGCTGGCTGCCACCCTACTGGTTTGGGATGGAGGGGATGGGAGCGCTCCCCGCAGGCTCCCTATGAGGTATGAGGGGTGAAACCTGCACACAGCCAAGCATCCCTCACTGCAGAACCTCCCCCTGAGAGACTGCAGGCTCCAGATGCTGCCATTCTGGATTAGGAAGACCTGGAGGTCCCATAGCAGTCGTGGTGGTGATTGCGGGTTCGCCTGCAGGATGGATACGAGGAGTGAGCCCTTCCCCGACCCTCCGCTGGAGCTTTTCTTTGTATATACAGCTTGTACTGGGTTGTGAGAGATTATTGAGAGCTGCTGTCTCCTCCTTTCATTCTTTTGCTTTTCTGATGCTTCTTCCCCAAATGGACTGAGATAAAGGGACAGAGCAGCTGCAGGTTCAGCCCTGACGGGTACCTCAATAGCAGGGACCACCATCCCTCCTGGATGCAGACAAGAAGCTGCCCCAGCATCCCCGCTCCATGCCCACCTCCTTGTTTATTTCCAGTCCCAGTGACTCACTTCTTCCTGGCCGCTCTATTTCTAAGCCCTTCCCTCAGCAGCTCGGCTGCCAGCCCACCTGGAAGGTCACCAAACCCTCTTTTGCCCACCACCAGGCCCTAGACGGCAGCAGGCTGGGGCAGAGAGGCTGCCAAACCCAGTGTTCCTTCCTTTGTGGGACCAAACGCTTCCCCAAAGCCACCCCATGTGTACAAACACAGCACGGGGCTGTTTATAGCGACCACACAGCTCATGTTACCTTGGCACGGGTGTGAGGTCGGCTTGTCCCGTAACAGCTCGTGACATGCCTGTAATGCTACAAGGGCATTCAAAGGGATCTAGCTGGTGCCTTGTGCTGCTTTTATTTCAGCCCCTCGGGTGAGGCAGGAGCTGCTGCAGGGCTTGGTGGACTCCTTGCTGCAAGGAAAAACGTTTAAACAGTATCAAACCAGCTCATAAAGAGCCCAGTGCAGCTCAGGGAGTTGGAATCACACACCTACAGGGATGGGAGCAGCAGGATGTGCCCCCAAAATGCCACTCCATGGTACCTGGCATCTACACTGCAGTCACACGGTGCCATCTAGTGGCGAGGGGTACAGATGGAATCAAAGCGGAGGAATAAAGGGGTTTTCCCCCCCAAAGCTGCCTGGTTTTGGGGTGGAAGGTGGGGAGGGAGTGAAAGGCAGCTCAGGGCTCCAACTGGGCCCTGTGACGGCTCATTGCTGGCTGTACCACAGCAGGTGGGAAGCACCAAGTACATGAGGAGTATGGCAGCGTCCAGCCGTGTCTGTAGGGCTGTCCTGGCCTCACCAGCAGCTCGTGAAGAAGAGGCGGCTCCTCATGCGGCCATTCCTGCACCTTTCCTATGGAAACCAGCACAGAAAGTCATTGGGGACATGACCAACACACTCAGCCCACACAGTCCATTCAGCACAGGACTCAATATGGTGAACCCAGCGCCTTTACCCCACAGAGCGCACCTCAGGGCCTGCTCCCTGCAGGGCCACCATCACGGCGGCCTCAGCTCACCCTTATCCCCGGGTTTATGGACACCAGAGGAAAGAACAGCGGCCCCATGGACACACAGGGCACAAAGCTGAGCAGCTGCTCCTTATAAACACCGGAGGAACCGACCGACCCCGATTCCAACGCCCCCCAACATGGCGCCGGGCCGAGGGTGGGAGGAACAGATCACGTGACCCCCTCCCCAGAGCAGGGCGCGCATGCGCAGTGCAGCCGGCAGTGGGCGGGAAGGGGGCGACGCCGCTTCCGCCCGGCGTCAAGATGGCGGCGCCCTTTGTCTGGGCCGTGTCACGGGCGGGGATGTGAGGCCGCAGGGGGGGCCGGCATGGCAGGTAGGGGCTGGGGAGGGGGGGAGAGCACGGGGGGGCTGCGAGGAGGGACTGTGGGGGGCTATGAGGCTCTTGGAGGCGGTCTGGGGGCGGGGCTGGGATGAGGCCTTGGCTTTTGGGGTGCAGGCCCACTGTGCTTGAACCCAGCGCTGAGGTGAGGCCTGGTGCTGTGTGAGCGACAAGGCAGCGCTGTGTGTGTGCAGGGACCCAACGGGGCTGAGCTTCCATTGCTGAGCTTAATGAGTCTCTATATGTCCATATTCCTGTATATATGTGGGGCTTTAGGCAGGTCTCAATGCAGATATTGATGTTTCTGGCTGTGTTTTGGGGCCAGGAGGTTTGTTGGTGTCTTTCTGACTTCTCAGCTGAGCAAACCAAGCACTGAACTCATTAATAGCACCTCCCTGCAGGTTTCCTTTTGCTGCTCCTCTCCAAGGGGTGAATACAACCAGGACAAACCCAAGGCAGAAAACCTCTGTGAGCTCATTGCTACGACTGACTGCAGACAGGAGGAGGCTCCCTCGTCACGCTGCACGACCATCCAGTGCTCAGCAGCTGAAGGAACACGTTTGTGACTTGCAGCTTTGCAGCAGCTGCCCCCATTGAACTGGCCTGCCCGGCCCTGACCGAGTACATGAGCTCCCACTGCCTGCAGGGATCCCACCTCCCTGCTGACCTTCAGCTTCTTAGGATTCCTGGCTTCATTCTGTGCCCCTTTGCTTTCTGCCCGCAGCCATGGATTTCCCCCAGCACAGCAGGCAGGTCTTGGAGCAGCTGAACCAGCTGCGGCAGCTGGGTTTGCTGTGTGACTGTACCTTCGTGGTGGATGGCATCAACTTCAAGGCCCACAAAGCCGTGCTGGCGGCGTGCAGTGAGTATTTCAGGATGCTCTTTGTGGACCAGAAGGAGGATGTGGTGCATCTCGACATCAGCAACGTGGCAGGTAGGACCTGAGGCTTCTGGAAATCCCACAGCCAGATGGCTGGCACAGGTGAGAGCCTGCAGCATGTGCTGTGTCCTGTGCAGGGTTGGGGCAGGTTTTGGAGTTCATGTACACGGCCAAGCTGAGCCTGAATCCTGACAATGTGGAAGATGTGCTGGCTGTGGCAGGGATCCTCCAGATGCGGGAGATCGTCAATGCTTGCAATGCACTCAAGTCCCTCACAGTGCTGGCAGAAAGCCCCGTAGAGAGCCGGGAGCTCCTCACTGAGCTTGGTACGTAGCTTTCATGTCTTGCTTGGCCTCAGCCAGCAAGCCACAGAGCCTCGATGAGGTAGTTTTCTTCCCTTGTAGGGGCTGAGAAGGGGATTGTTGAGGGCAAGGCAGCGGCAGAAGTAACACAAGGGGATTCTGACAAACCAAAACAAGTTCCTCCCAGCCAGGAGGGGAAGGAAGAGGCGCCTGTGGTCACAGCAGCACAGCCCAAGGAGCCAGCAGAGCAACCAGATGCCAAAGAAAGCCCTGCAGAAGGTCAGCAGCCAGGAGGTGAGGTCTGAACTCCCCCTAGATGGCCTGTACTGCTGCCCATTTCTTATTGCATGTGGCTGAGACTCTCTGCTGCTCGTAGGTGCAGACAGTGCTGCTGAAGCCGGCCCTGCTGCCACATCCCCCAGCTGCCTGCAGCCAGCAGAGAGTGAGGTGGGCAACAGCAGCCCCAAGGAGAAGGGCAGTGATGATCCAAGCACTGAGGCAAGAGGTGGGTTGTGGTGAGCACAACAGCGGGGACTTGGCTGTTTTCCCTTCCTAGGAGCGGGGCAGGGTCTAAGCTGCATCAGCTTAAACATGGGCTTAGAGTTAGGAAGCGCAGATGGGTTTTGTGTCTCTGATGCTGCTCTCGATCCTTTGTGTCCCTGTTTTCTGAACGCGTGCAGAGATGGAGCTGGAAGGGAAAGAGGAAGAGGGGGAGGCGATGGCGGAGGGTGAAGAGGAGGCTAAAATTGCCAAGGCAGCGCAACCCAAATTAGAAAGCAGAGAAAATGCTGAGGATAACGAATCAGGGAGCACAGACTCTGGACAGGAGAACTCGGGTGAAACGCGGCTGCTGCGTTCGGGTACTTACAGCGACAGGACCGAGTCGAAAGCCTACGGCTCCATCACACACAAGTGTGAGGTGAGGGCGGCTGCAGCCATGGTGGGGTTCTGTTCCTCAGTGCTGCCAGCATCACTGCGCAACTCTCTGCCCGTAGGACTGCGGAAAGGAGTTCACCCACACTGGGAACTTCAAGCGGCACATCCGCATCCACACCGGCGAGAAACCTTTCTCCTGCAGGGAGTGCAATAAAGCCTTCTCAGACCCAGCTGCCTGCAAAGCCCATGAGAAGACACACAGGTATAGTGACAGCCGGCACCTGGCTCGGCTGCTGGAGCTGTGACAGTGGCAGCAGAGACAGAGGTTGGTGGGGGTTTGCTGTGCTGCTTCCCTCCCTGCCCCCCTCACCTGACAGCCCTGTGTGCTTTGCAGCCCGCTGAAGCCCTACGGCTGTGAGGAGTGTGGGAAGAGCTACCGCCTCATCAGCCTGCTGAACCTGCACAAGAAGCGGCACACGGGGGAGGCCAAGTACCGCTGTGACGACTGCGGGAAGCTCTTCACCACCTCGGGCAACCTCAAGCGGCACCAACTGGTGCACAGCGGGGAAAAGCCCTATCAGTGCGACTACTGCGGGCGCTCCTTCTCTGACCCCACCTCCAAAATGCGGCACCTGGAGACCCACGACACCGACAAGGAGCACAAATGTCCCCACTGCGACAAGAAATTCAACCAAGTAAGCTGGGAGGAGGGAGGGCTGGAGCTGTTATGGCTCAGTGCCCACCATAGGAGCTGCTGGGGATGGTGGGGAGCTCTTTGCATCCTGATGTTTGTCCCCAGGTGGGGAACTTGAAAGCTCACTTGAAGATTCACATTGCGGATGGGCCCCTGAAGTGTCGGGAGTGCGGCAAGCAGTTCACCACCTCAGGTAGCAGGGAGTGGGGAGCTCCCAGAGCAGAGTGTCCACTGGCCATGGGGGATAGAGAAGGGTTTAAACCTCACACCCTGGGGCTGCTCCTGAAAGGAGCTGATCTGCGGGACAGAGGTGACCCTCCCATCTCTCCAAGCCATTGTGGAGTCCCTGCTGCATGCGGCACAGGGAGGGATGTGGGGATGCTCCGGTGTCCCCGTGCTGCTGTCTGAGATGCAGCTGCACGCAGGCAACCTGAAGCGGCACCTCCGGATCCACAGCGGGGAGAAGCCTTATGTCTGTGTGCACTGCCAGCGACAGTTTGCCGACCCCGGGGCGCTGCAGCGGCACGTCCGCATCCACACAGGTAGGGATACAGCTCAGATTCCGTGCTGCCTTTCCCTGGAGGGCTGAGGGGTTCCATGTTGGTTCCCCTTGTGGCTGAACCCTCCTGCTGCCTCCCCAGGAGAGAAGCCGTGCCAGTGCCTGATCTGCGGGAAGGCGTTCACCCAAGCCAGCTCCCTCATCGCCCACGTGCGCCAGCACACAGGGGAGAAGCCCTACGTCTGTGAGCGCTGCGGCAAGAGGTGAGCGTCCTCCATGGTGCCCTCCTTGCACACAGCGGTGCTGGGGCAGTGCCACCACTGCATCCTCATCCCTGTCCCCTCCAGGTTCGTGCAGTCGAGCCAGCTGGCCAACCACATCCGGCACCACGACAACATCCGACCTCACAAGTGCACTGTCTGCAATAAAGCCTTTGTCAATGTGGGTGATCTCTCCAAACACATCATCATCCACACCGGTGAGTGCCCCCAGGGCTCCACAGGCTGCCCCATGCATTTACCCACGGTTTACCCATGGTTTACCTCCTGCTTCCTCTCTCATCCCCAGGGGAGAAGCCGTTCCTCTGTGACAAGTGCGGCCGTGGCTTTAATCGGGTGGACAACCTGCGCTCCCACGTCAAGACGGTGCACCAGGGCAAGGCGGGCATGAAGATCCTGGAGCCGGAGGATGGCAGCGAGCTCAACATTGTCACGGTGGCCTCAGATGACATGGTGACACTGGCCACCGAGGCGCTGGCGGCCACTGCTGTCACACAGCTCACAGGTGAGCTCAGGGCTTTGGCCGTGGGGCACTTTGCTATGGGTTGAACCCCTTACGGGCTGAGTCTTGCCTGGCCTTGTGTCCTTGCAGCACCCTCAGCATCACTTCTCTCCCTTCTCTTCCAGTTGTCCCCGTGGCAGCTGCAGTGACAGCAGATGAGACTGAAGCGCTCAAAGCAGAGATCACCAAAGCAGTGAAACAAGTGCAGGAAGCAGGTGAGGAGGGGAGGGCGCAGGCGTTGTGCTCACCTGGCTCCTGCCCTGCTGCCTCAACACCCCGGGCCTCCGCTTTGTCCTTGCAGACCCCAACACTCAGATCCTTTACGCCTGCGATTCCTGTGGGGAGAAGTTCCTGGATGCCACCAGCCTGGCACAGCACGTCCGCATCCACACGGCCCAGGCGCTCGTCATGTTCCAGGCTGACACGGACTTTTACCAGCAGTACGGGGCCGCTGCTGCCACCTGGCAGACCGAGCAGGTCATCCCCGCCACGGAGCTGCTTTTCCGCACCCGCGACAGCCCCCAAGAGGCCCCCGCTGCCCCCCTGGCCCCTGTGCCCCTTGCTGGAGAGGGCCAGGCGCCCGCTGAGTGACCCACCCGCTCCCCCTCGCCTTTATTTAAAGTCAGCTGCTTGGAAATGGTGTAAAAAGTGTATTTCTGGAAGGAAAGAGAGAAGGAATAAATTGCAATATTTTCTAAAGCCTGCTGTGGAATCCACTGCCTTTCAGACGGGTGCTGCAGGGGTAAGGAGGGACTGAAATAGATGCAAACAGGTGCAGCTGGGTGCTCCCCTGTTCAGGCCTCTTCTCATCTCTTCCTGCTGCTCAGCAGTAGGGGGGCAGCAGGGTTGAGCATGGGGTAATAGACACACATGGAGCAGCCCCTGTCCCTGCACCTTTGCAGTCCACGAGGGATGATGAGGTTGGGGCTGAGGGCTTTACTCTGCCCAGGGGCAGGATGGAGGTGGGGGCTGTTGCTCCCCATCCACAGCCCTGCGCTGGGGACAGTGATTGTGATGCTGGGTGCTGAGGGATGGTGCAGCCCTAACCCTGCTGGGGGGTAAAACAGCAAAACCAGCCCATGTAGCTGCAGGTTTAAAGGACTCAGAGTAGCAGCTTCCAAACCAAGAGAGGCACGACGGCGTAGGATGGTGCAGAAGCACTCGGGGCATGGATGGTTTGCTCTCATCCAAAGCAGAAATGCCCATTCCTAAGACAAACAGCAGCATCCTTTAAGGACCCCCAAGGGAACACCAAGAAGGGCCGCAGGGAGCAGAGCAGGGAGCACAGCGGGCGCGAGGTGTTTTGTATTTTTTAATAAAGTCTGTAATCCAATGGACACACAAAACAAAACTGCGCTGAGAAAAAAACCAGTTCCATAAATTAATAAGTGTTAAGGGGGGGGAGGAAGGAGGGTCCAAAGTCTTTGTACAAGTGTATAACACTTCCACAGCTCAATGAGACGAGGGGGAGGGGGGGGGTCATGTTTAAATGAAGCGCACTTACAAATGAGTGACAATACAAAGTCTGAGTATGAAAATAAGATTTTCTCTGAAAACACATTTTTGGCACAGATTAAAAAAAAATGGATGTTGTGGGGATTCGGGATTTTTTTTTCCATTTCTTTTTTTTTTTTTCCTTTTTTTTTTTTCTCCTTTTTTTTTTTTTTTTTTAAAGTCAGTATTATATATATTTATATATATTATATATATATTTATATATACACACACACCCACTGAGTTCTGCATAATCCCACCAGGAAGGAAAATAAGCTCTCCCTTTTGTTTTGCTTTGCTTTTTTGTTTTTCAGTGTAAACTGTACATCGCGGGTGAAGAGAAGACGGGCTGCAGCAGGGAATAGGGGGGGGGAAGAAGGTTCACATCCAGAGAAACAAAAGGACGACGGAGAAACAAAACCGACAACGGCAACAAAAAAAGGTAACGTGTGAAACGATCCTTGACCCACAGAATCCAGCAGGACGTTCCCAGGTCTCTGCCTTCAGCCCACGGCGCGCGGTTCGTGTGTGTCAAGACATCCAAGAAGGTCACAGCATGTCTCCAACTGTGCAAAGGTCCGAGTCACTAATTTAGTGCAAAGGCAGTTCAGGTTCTTTTTTATTTATTTTCTTTTTGTTAAAAAAAATAAGCCGTCCTTTATTTTTTCCCCAAAAGGAGGCACGGAAACCCAATACCAGTCCGCCTGTTGAGTGCATCAGTTGTCCGTAAGCTAAAGCAATATGTAAACATACAAGGTAGCAGGACGGCTACCCAGCGACAGTTTGATCGAGGCCTGTTAGGGCAGGAGGCTGGTAGGCTGGCAGCATTTTCTCATTTCTTTACTTTCTCTCTATTTTTTATTTCTTTTTTTTTTTTTTTCTTCTTTTTTGTGGGATTTTTAATTTTTTTGTGGGTTTTTTTTTTTCTGTTGTTGTTTTTTTTTTTTTTTTGCTGCAGGGCCTTGGAAAAAAACAAACAAACAAACCCAAAAGAGTCAGCAGTCAGCAGCTCATACCGACGCGATGACGATCATCAGGTGAGGGGAGATGTTGGAGATGCTGGCGAGGAGGTCTGGGGCCAGGCGGGACAGGTGGCTTTCTGAGAACTCACAGGGTGGGAAGATCTGCAGAACGTAGGCAGGCTGGTGGGAGAGGAGAGGGAACATGGTGAGACTGCAGCGCATTGGGTGAGAACCCCCCAACCCCAACCTTCTTGTCTTGAAAAGCAAAGAGATGTTTTGTTATCAGCTATTGTTGAAAAAGAGATGGAAAACGGCTTTGCTCTGAGTATCAGCAGCAGTAAATGGGGGTTTGTTTTGGTGATTAAATGAGGCACTTCAACAACTATAACCCTGAGTGACGACCTGGGCTGTAAGGCTGCAGGTTCATCATCACACACACAGCTTTCATTTGGTTCACCTGCAAAGCTCCACCGCTCCCCCTTGCCCATACCTGATTAGAGCCAGGGTTGGGAACGTTGATGATTCCTGCAGCTTGTTTAGCCTGCAGGTAGCTGATGAACGCAGCCTTCAGTGACTCGGTCTGATTCACAACATCTTCCTGGTCTCGTCCACAAGGCAAGGCCAGGAGCAGGCAGTAATCGCTTTCCACCTGGAAAGAAAATCAGCCATTGAGTCAAATGTCTCCTTGGAGCAGGCCTGATCCTAATGCACACCCACCATCTGTAAGCCCCCAGCAGAAAATCCTCTTTGGTGATCCCCAAAGAGCTGTTGGAGCAAGCATTGGTTGTTCCACAGCTGAACACTGGTTGACTTTAACTCTCTGCTCTCCCAGCTGGAAATACCCACTCCTCCAAACGAATCAGCTCCCAGAACCCCACAGAAATGCAAACCAAGTGAGGTGAGAAGGAAGGCTGCAGCCCATACCATCATCCTGCGTGCGACACCCTCCAGCTGCGAGGCCTCCAGCCTCATGCGCTGAGCGATGCGCAGCGGCGGCCCTCCCTCGGGGGCAGGCAGGGAGCGGTGTGCCAGCACGTTGTTTCCAGAGACAAAGTGAAGCTGAACGGCAGCCGTGTCGTTTTTTAGAGCCAAGAGGCCCTGCCACACGATCGGGTATTTCTGTAGGGAGAGGGAAAAGAAACCTTAAGATGAGTGAACAAAGTGAACTTGCAAGGAGTGCTTCTCTCTCCTTGGGAGGGGTCTTAATTGTGATGGAAATCCCATCTGAGCTGAGTTTGCCTCCAATACATCCATGGGAGGTGTTAGATTTGGGTTAGACGACAGCAAGGTGCTTACCGTGAGAAGCTGAACCATATCCACAGGTCTCTGTGACACAGGGTGAGGAGACGGCTCCTGTTTCAGAGCAGCCTGGGGCTCGGGGCGGTTGAGGGGCAGCCCTGGTGGTGCCCCAGGGCCTGACGTTGTTGGGATGAACAGTGATTGCTTGGGAACTGCCTGAGCTTGGTGCGGTGACGGAAGCTCCTGTTTCATGGAAATGGCAACAGGCGAAGGGTAGGAGGTCTGGCCCGTGTCCGCTTGTGCCCTCTGAAGGTGGACGTGAGGGTCTATCTGTGCTGCATGCCTATTTACAGTGGGGTGGTGACTCTGTTCAGGCCCCGATGCCGGCGGGCCCTTGGGATCCTGGGAGATCTGAGGAGTCTTGCTGCGCCCAGGCTGGCTGGGGTGTGAGTGTTCACCCTCTGGGAGACCCTGGGAAGGAGGCAACGGGGGAAAAAGGAAAAGCTTTAGACCACAGGCATATCAGAGCTTGCTGATGCACCAATAAGGCCGATGAGACACCATCAGTCTGGCACAGCATAACTTGAACATGTCTCTGTGCAGCTGCTATACCAACTGCCCCCCCAGGCCCTGCTCCACTGCCCAGATCCACAGGGCCACCCTCAGCCCCAACACCCACCCAACAAGGAGCCCATCTGCCCCATTCAACATCTTTATGTTGGCTCTTCTCCCCAGTACCTCTGCCTCTAGAAACCAATGGAAGCTTTGCACTACACATAAAGTTTCTTTTGTGTCTGTTAACGCTAAGCAGCATTCAACTTCCACTGCCCAAACAGAAATAGCTCTATGACTTTGGAAACCAACTTAAATTGGGCTCAGCTGTTGATCACAAAGAACCGCAATGAGGCCACTGAAGCCCCAAACATCAATGATATCAGGCAGAAGGAACAGCCTCACTTCTCACCTGTGATGGGGTCATGCTCCGTGAAGGCAGCCCGATGGGCGACGCGCCAGGGAACTGCGGATGTCCGAGCTGTGCTGCAGTGTGGTAATTCCTCATGTCGCCATACACTGAGCGGTAGTCGTGGAAGGAGCTGCCCGTGGGGTGCATGATCTGCACACCGTGCGGCACCACCACTGGCTGCGTCAGCGGCAAGCCAGGGAGCTGGCTGCTGGAAGGGACACTGAGCAGCCGGGGCTCGCTGTGTGGAGAGTGGGCCATCTTGCCTTCGGAGGATTTCGGTGTCTCTTTGCCAGGCTGTGGGGTCTTGCTAACAGGCGGAGTCTTCCCGGCCCCTTCAGGCGTCCGGGACTGTCTGCTTTCTGAGTGGTGCTCGCCCACAGCAGCCATGTGGGGATGCATCATCATCCGCACGTCCCGCGGCACGTTGTACTGCTCCAGCCTGATGCTGGTGGGGTGCATGCGATAATCCGGCTGCATCACCAGCACGTCAGGCTGCACGGGAGCCGGCCCCCTGCACACTGTGGTGTGGTGGTAGTGCATCTCCTCCTCGGGGGGATGCTGAGAGGACAGAGGGGGCATGACAATGTCTCGTATCGGTGCTGGTTGAGGCGTGCTGGATCGCTGAGGTTTAATTTCTATCTGAGGTTGCAGAGCGGCTCTGGGGGAGTGAAGAGCTTCGGGGCGGATGCCATAAGAAATTCCGGAGAGGGGAGGGGTGTTCATCCTCACCTCCCCTTGGGACAGGTGGCCCAGGGACACAGTCTGCGTGACGCTGTGCGGGGGCATGATGACGGACTGCTCGGGGTGCATGCTGGAGATGTACTGAGGCACGGGGATCCCTGGTGCCAGCATGACCGGGGTGCTGCTTGACAAAGCCGGGGACGACGTGCTGCCAGGATGACACGTGCGTGGGAACGGTGACGGCGAGTGCCCGCTGGTCCGTGGTGAGTGTGGCTCCTGTTTGGTGACTGCCAGGTGGGAAATGGCCCGGTCTGTTGGGGTGCTGGGCCCCGAGCTGACATGGTTTGCTTCCGAATGCATCTTCCCAGAAAGGGAAGGGTGATGAGGACTGACCCCAGGACTCAGGTTGGAGGGCTGCAGAGTCTTGGTCTCCACTTTCAGAGCTGCTGGATCAGGCAGTTTTTTATTCACAACAAGCACAGGAGGAGTGTTGACAGTCTGTGTGAGAACCTTACCAGGCTGAGAAGCTGCGGGCTGGGCAGGCAGGTGGGCTGAGTCGGACTTCTCCAACGCAACACGCTCCTGTTTGACAGAGGAGATCACAGGAGACATATTGTACGGCTGCGTTCCCAGTACCAAGGGAGAATGGGTGGAAACAGTCCCATAGCCTGTGGAGGTCTGAGAGCCTTTTGGTGTCGGCTGCGATGGTGTGATAGGTTCCTGTTTGATCTGAGACTTAGACACGGACTGCTGGAATTCAATGTCAACAGCGCTGGCTGGGGGAATCTGGCTGATCTTTGCACTAATTCGCTGCGGGCCTTCTGTCTTCTGTCCAGAGTAACTCAGCAGCACAACGCCTTCTGATGTGTTCACCCGCAGCCCAGGGCTGGAGCCAGTCTCTACAGGCCGATCCTCAATGATGGACATCGATCCTGGATGAAACCTACTGTTGTCATTTGTGCTTGACCTCTGCTTAAATTTAGGCGACGGGGCATTAACAAGACATGTCTGGGTCTGGGGGGCTTGCTTCACCAAGGTAATCCTTGGAGCCTCCTCTAGGTCGACACTGTGGGGCATTCTGCTTATGACAGAAGTGGCTTTGGGGGCAATCACAGTACTTATCTTTTCCTTCTCGCTGAAAACGGGTGCTTCGGCCACTGGCGGGTCCAAAGCGTTTGTGATGGGCACGGCTGGCTTCTCCTCTGAAACCGGTTTGATGGCCTCTACGACAGGGTGGAGAGGGGCCTCCTCCAAGCGGGGTGCGCTCACCGGCTCCACATGTGTTGTTGTTACATGTGTTGAGGTTATGCTCGTTGCCGAGACATACTTGGGTTCCATGAGTATCTTTCTCAAAGTGCTCGAATTGGTATCGATGTCTGAGGCCTTTGTGTCGGGGGGGAGAGCGGGTGGTGGCGTGGAGTGGGCACGAGGCTCTTCATGCCTTACGATCCACTCGGGCACCTTGGCAGCACCGGGGTGAAGGGGGACGATCGCAGCAGGCACCGCGGCTGGCAGCTTGGCCACAGCTGCCGAAGGAATGGTGGGAACAGCAGCACTGGGGACACTGGGTGGTGTGATGGGTGTGTTCTCAATGGGTGACCGTATCTTGAAGCTGCTCTGACTCCCCTCATCAACAGAAGCCAGCGGGGCTGGCAGGTCCAGAGGAGCAGGTGCAGGGGCTTTGGGAGAGGCACTGCTCTCTGCAGTGGCTTCAGGCACATCCACAATGATCTCTGAGGATGCAGCCTTGCTGCTGTCAGCAGCACTTGGCTCCATAGACACCTGAGCGGCAGCTTTAGGTTGCTTTTCCTCCTTCAGGGCATCTTCAGGTTTTGCCTTTATCTCGTTGGCAGGAGGAGACCTGCTCTGTACCCTCTCTGGCTCATAAGCATTGACTTCGGCGATGTCGCCCTTCCTGCCCGTGCTCCTTTTGCGTCTCTGCCGTGTGGCCTTCTGACGGCCTTTTTCCTTCCGTGCAACTTCAGCCTCCTGCAGGGTCTCAGTCTCCTGTGCAGAGTTGGATGACTCGCTGAAGCTGACCTCTGTGTCTTTGCTCTCTGTCTCTACAGCCAGTGGGGCAGAGCTCGCAACTGGCTGCACTGGGGCCTCGACAGCAGCTTCTGCCTCGAGGATGTTGTTCACTGCCTGATCAGTTTCAGGTTCCATTTCCTCACGAGGTGACGGTAACACCATTGGCTCAGACGGGATTTCCGCTTCCGATTCAGTGGGATACGTTGGGGGTGCAGGAAAGCTTTCTGTCTCCCCAGAAATATCATTGATGATGGATCCAATAGCTGCTGCCAGCTCTGTTTCACTGGCCTGGTGGGCTGGTTTGTCTCCTTCCTCCTCCTGACGAACCTCATGCACATCTGCTGTTGGCTCCTTGTAGGCAGTAATCGACGGAGGTGTTTCGGTGAGTTTTGCAATATGCTCCACAGCCTGCTCGAGCTCAATCTGTTTTGCTAATTGGGCAGCCTCAGGGGATTGCTTCGGCTCCCGCAACACCTCTTTTTCAGTCTCCTGGAATGAATCTTCAACCTCATTCTTAGCAAAGTGGGGTGGCAGCATGTCCTCTTTCTGTGGGCTTTTGATTTTTGTTGGTGACATTGCCATAGGCTCCGCTTCTTCCTCAGTTGGCCGCAAGGCGCCCTTGACTTCGTCCACATTGAGGCGTATTTCTACATTTTTAAGACACACTGATGCTTTATCTACAACAGTTTTGGTATTTTTGTACCTTCCCCTTTTGGATTTCGTAACCTTTTCTGGCACTGGCTTCTTCTCTGTCATCTCAACAGTGGCGATTTCTAGCTGATTCTTCTCTGCATCCAATTCTTTCCTATCACGTTTCTGTTCGCTTGCTGCCAGCTCTTTCTCAGTTGCTTTTGCTTTATTGCTGTTGTCACTAACAGTTGATTCCTGACCACTTCTTTCAGCAGCATCTTCAGATTCAGCAGAGGTATCAGCTTTTGATTCGGTCTTCCCTTTCTTCCCCTGCTGGCCTGTAGCAGCAGATGAGTGACTGTGTGTCAGCTTCTGGGATCGAGGAGACCTCCATCCCTCCACAGGCTTAGGAGCTTCTGCAGCTTCTTTTGCTTCAGTCTCCTCCACTTCTTGTTGAACCGGCTCTGTCTTTATAGGAGATATGTCCTCCTCTGGCTTACGCCGGGTTTTGGGAGGTCTTCCTCTTCTTGGTGTTGTAGGAACAGTTGTCACCATTTCCTGTGGTTCCTTTTCCCCTCTCTTCCTGGTGGATCTAGTGACCTCCACAAAGTCCTTCACTGGAGATGGGCCCTCGTTGTCTCCTGTGGTAGCGTAGACTGACCGGACATTTCTGCGCCTCGTTCGGCCCATGGGCAAACTTGGCTCCACGTTTTCTGGCTCTGCAGCAGAACTAGGGGACTTAGCAGCATTCCTTGAAACTTTCTCTGCTTCCACTTTCAATTCAGAAAGTTTCTGCACTTCCCCTCGAGGAGAGCTCGACCTTTTGAGTTTTTCACGGTCGATTCTTTCACTCTTCCTCGTGACAGGCTTTTCTGCGATGCTAGCTGCTGCTGACTGTACAGGGGTCTTGGAACGTTTACTCTTGTAAGACTTTTTATCCTTTACAACAACTGGAGGTTCAACTTCCATATCGTTGTCAGAAACAGGAGGCAGGACCTCAGCAGCTGCCTCAGCCTTTTGACCTGCACCAGCATCAGCGCTGGCAGGAGGCAGAGGATTCTCTTCCTTCGGTTCAGCAGCCTCTTCAGACTTCTGAACTTGCTTCATTGGAGGTGGAATCAACTGAGCACTCTCAGGCTCTGGGTCTACACTGATGTCCACTTGGGAAAACGAAGCTCCTGGAGTAGGAGGCTTGGTATCCAAGTATGAAGGATGTTCTGTTGCCACTGCATCTTCCTCTGCCAACACAGCTGTAGGAACATCTTTACTGGCTTCACTGACTGGTGGGGGTTCAGTCTGCTCAGGTGGTTCCATTTTGACAGGAGCAGCAAGTTCAGGAAAAGGCTTTTGTTCCTCTGCTGTAGAAACAGGCTCGGATGGTTTTTCTTCTTTTACAGAAGTTGTTTCCACTACTATTTTTTCTACTATCTTCTCAGAAGCAACTGGTGTTGGTTCCTGTGGTAGGGCAGCAACAGAGGAGGGACCAGCCACTGAGGAAGTTTTATGTTCTGGTTCTTTACTATCAGGAACTGTCTCTGGTGTTTTGGGCCGACTCTCCTTATCTTCCTGTTTTTCCACTTCTTTTGGTTTCTGATCTTTCTCTTTTTCTTTTTGCTGCATTCGTGTTAGTTCAATAAATCTACTGTGGAAAAGAACAACTGGTTCTTGCACCAAGTCAGCTGCACTGTTAGTCCCATCGGAGGAAGACTGTCTCCCATACAATCTACCAGAAATGAAGTCAAGATCATCATCTTTTCTCTCTAAGTGCTGCAGGCGCTTAGAGTCCTGTTCAAAGATTGAACTATGCAAAAAACGAGAAGCAAACAGTTCCTGTCTCTCTTGTTCTTCTTCTTTATGGTCTTCTTTCTTATCATCCAGTTTTCCACCTTCTGAATCAGTCCTGATTTTTTTCTTTTTCATATACCAAGATGGAATAGGCCTAGGAGCTGAGTCAACCTTCTCTTTATCTTTATTATTTCTAAAACTAGCAAATCTTGAATCCCAGTCTAGAAAGGACCAGTTTTCTTCTCTGGAGGAAGACAGGGATTTAGCTCTTTCAAGCAAGGCCTTTGTGTCTGGCGTGATTGTCTTGTCCAATGCGAAAGAATAGAATTTGTTTCTTTCTAAAGAACTTGACAGTCTTTCCTCCCTTTCACGTAATTTCTCTTCTCTGTCCCTCAATAAAAAAGATAACCTGGAACCCTCTAGCAAAGATGAGGCTTTTGGAGAATGGGGTTTGTTTTCACTGTCATCATCTGAATCCGAAGGTACCTCCCCAGGTTCTAGGTCTCGTACAGACCGTTTACGTATGCCATCTCTTTTGACAATGCTGCTTGGAAAGCTAATATCAACTCTGCCAGGCTCCTGCTTCACTTGTGATTCCCATCTACTTGAGTCATCTTCAGAACTCAGGACAGACAGTTTTATTTTGGCCATTTCGGCCATCTGCTCCCTTCTGCTGGAATCATAAGGATTGAATTTCAGGGAGTCCTCCCTCACTGTCATATTGGAGTAGGAAAGACCTTTTTCTTCTATTTTAGGTGACTCTTTGGTTTCCTTTAATGGTATGAGCCTTGGAGAATCTAGTGTGTCATCATCTTCATGGAAAGGGAATTGTCTGATACTAGGCGAACACGATGTCCTTTCTGAGTCTTCACTCACCTGACGGGAACTTCTGTAGTTTCTTTCTCTTTTAGTGCTAATTTCAAAGTCAAACTGGTCAGCTTTTTTCCTTTTACTTGGTGGAGAGTCATCGGTGACATCCTGCGGAGGCTTTCCCACCTCGTGGACCAAGCTCCGTCTTTCATACTCATCTACATCTTTCTTTGGACTGCCAAACTTCTCAGATTTTGCAATCTCCATTTCCAACTGCTGTTTTAACCTGCGACTTTGCTCCATTTGCTTCCTATAACTTTGTGTGTGGTCAATGTCAATGCCAATTTTCTCCTCTGTTTCAGCTGACTGAGGTTTCTCTTGGCCAAGCTTATGGTCAGGTGTGTCTTCTGGAAGACCAGAGTAATTCTTCTTTGTGTCTTCTCTCTCTGTTCCATGATCATCAAGTAACTGTGCTTGTTTATGCTGGGATTTTACTGGATTCAGTTTTTTAGAAGGGAGCTCTTGAATTTCCACTGGCTCATCAGCTGCCTCAATTAGCCTTGCCTGCAAATCTAGAGTGGGACGCATGCCAATCCCACCAACATTAAGAGTCTCCTGAATTTCTTTGGGACTAGTACCAGGAATAAGTCTTTCCAGTCTCATCTTTTTAGATTCCCTTTTAAGCATCTCCTTCCTCAGGGGCTTTCTCTCCAATTCTCCTTCCCTTAACAATGTAGCTTCTCTAGACGAAGCCGTTGCATCAAGCTGTTTTTTCAAAGCTACTCGTGCATCTTCCTCATCTTGGCTGCCTCTTTTTGCTTCCAGTTTTTGCCTGTCAAGCTTCAGATTTGCATCAGCAAAACGTCTCTTACGAGCTTCCAGCTTGTCTAAATCTACCGCATTTGCCCCCTCAGAAGTCTGCTCTGTCTTCAAGTGCTTTTTGGGTTTCAGTTTTCCCTCTTTATCAACCACTTCTATGTGACTGGCAAGGGCTTTCTCTTTTTGTACCTTGGTTCTGACAGGTTCCAGTTTAGACTGATCAGACTTTGTTTGCTCAGCTTGAGATGTCTGTGTTTTCTGTTCAAGAAGTGGTGACTTCATAGTGTCGTTATCAAGCTTTGCTCTCAGTTTCTCCAAAGTAGGCTGATCTATAACCTTCCCTTCCTTTTCTTTCACCCGGGTCAACACTACACAAGGCATTAGCTCTAAACGGTTTTTAGCCGTCCCTTCTTTGTCACCTCTCTCTTTACTCTGTTTGCTATTGCCCTTTAATTTTTCAGGGCTGGGCTCTCTCTCATTCTCTTGATCAGTTTCAGAAGACTGAGAGCTGGGTGAATGGATTTTTGCTTTTCGTTTTTGCTTATCTGTTTTCTCCTTTTCTAGTTTTTCTGGCTTCTCCTTCCTCACCAACCGTTTGTCTTTGTCAGCTCTCTCCTGGTCAAAAGCTCGGTCTTTCTCTGTTTTTTCATTCTTTGTGTAACGTTCTACACGGGCTTTGTCAAGCTTGTCGTATCGTGGAGGAGACAGAGAGCTGCAGCTTCCACTGCGATCCGATGACCTGCTGTAGATCCTCCTCTCTGAATCACTCTGCAGCCTTTCTGATTGTGAGGGAGATGCTCCAGGACTCTGTGGACGCCTTGAGTGTGTGGGACTCTGGCTACGTTCAATTGGTCTCCTCTCATGATCTCTGTCACGATCGGATTCAAACCGTTCCCTCTCCCTCTCTCTCTCCCGTTGTCTGTAGCTGTACTCCCTTATGTCTTGCTCATAGGGATCACCCCTGTAATCCCGGTACTCGCGTGGGTCATCGTAGTATCGTGGGTCATAGTAGTCTCCTTGGTAAGGATCCCATTCTGCATAAAATTCTCTGCCTCGAGCTGGGTATTCTCGACGAGGATCTTCAGGGTAGGTCCCAGGAGTCCTAACAGTCTCATAGTAAGTACGATCAGGGGCATATTCGTAAGATCCTCTTCTTTCATCCCTACTAAAAATACAAAAAAAACAGGGCAGTCAGTTTTCCCTCTCAACCAATGTGTTGCATTACCACCTTTGTCTACAGCAATTTATATGTGTACTAAGGCAACTGTACACAACTGCACACAGAGATTTAACAATAAATCAGTACACGGTGGATTAAATGCTTTGTTAGCTTCAAATACTGTATGCAGTTAATTAATCGGTCATTTAGTGCCAGCTCTGCCAGGTACCTTTTCGTCAGCCTTAATGGTTTGCCAAATTCAGATACCCCATCACATTAAGATAAAACCTAACACTCGTGCAAACACACAGCCATCATGGAGACCACTCCCCCTCGTGGAGCAGAGACATGTTTGTTAACTTTTCATTTTAATCAACAAATACAAAACCAGACACAAAAAGCACCACTAGTTCAGTAACAAATAGAGACTGGCTACTCCACACACCTAAGCAGTCTAATCCATTCATTCCTAAAGAATCATGAACCATTAGGACGCTCAGAGGATAAATGGCCTTTCTCCTGCAACACACGCTGCTCCACCTGCACTCTGCCCCAGAGTCATCACTCCTTCAGAGCTTTACCAGTGAGAAACCTTAGGTGGCTTTGAACAGTTGTGATATTACACAATCCAACCTCACACAACAATATTCCAGAGACATCCCAGCCTCCTACTCAAGAAATCCCATTTACATTTTCACAGCCCACAGACTGCAGAACTGGATATGCTCACGTTCACGTGGGTCTGTTGCGGGTGAAACACCACATGATGTGGTTTTGTAATGCTTGTAAAGAACATTTCCAGATATTCTTCTGAAGGGATGTACAACACTCTGGTTTTGTAAAGGTCTGAGATTAACAATGCAGTGACCTGGTGAGATTATTCCTTAATGTTGTACCAGTGCAACTTCTCTGAAGTTAAAAAACATATGTCTTGGTTTGAGTTCTGTTTAGACTGAGTACAATTAAAACTTAAGGAAATCTGGCTGGTGCAATTCTCAGCAACATTGCTAGAGACAGCAAAGTGCCAGAAGGAGCCTGGGAGACCAGAAGATGCAGAATTACAAGAGAGACTGCAGAGCTCATTCAATCACTCCATGATTCATTACTTCTAAGTACCCAGTAATGACAATGTGAACGTAATGACAGAAAAGGAAAAACAAGTCCAACAGTACTCAAGTATCTAGCTGTTCCAGAAATAAATGTGCAGCTCAGAATCGTTTCACACTGAAGACAAGCCCAAGCTGACTTCTGCGCATTAAAAGACATCTGAAAATGCACTACTCTTTTCTCAGACTGGTGTAGTTCAAAGAAAATGGCTACTGACTTCATCACAACATCTGGCAAGGATCGGAGAATGAATGTACTTATTTCCATTATGCAAATCCTGATTGCCAATTTCTAAACTCTCTCCACTTTTACATCTGGTAATTTTGGATGAGTGTTAGTTCAAGCTATTTTGCTGTTAAAAAAAAAAAGAACATTAGATCTATCTAACAGACAGGGACAATCAAAGTCCAAGTCACACTAAGCTTATTCATAGGTAGAACCCTAACAATGTAAGCTAGCATCTGAAGGTAACAAAAATGCACCCACACAAAACCAAAACCTTCTGGTGTTCAGCCTACACTGCTGTCATTAATAATAAAAACAGTGATGTTCCATTCAGTCACCAGAGGGGGAAAAAAGAACAAAATGAGAGTGCTTCAGTGCAAGGCTGCTTTCAGCCAGGGTATACAAATAAAAATGGCTGCTCAGAGGCAGCACAAGATTTTGCAGCCTACAAGAAATGGTCAGAAGCCAACATGACAGATGCTGTAGGTGGACATCAACACAGAATACATTTTCATATGGGGAAAAAAACAACCCTCGCTCATTTTAACAATTTTATCAAGTTAACAAACTAACAAGGGGTAGGTAGAAGACTGAATTTTACTCTGTTCAAGAGAAGAGCAGCAGTGGCTGGTCAGACTATATGCAAACAACTGTCATCATCTGCATTACACCGGAGGGTTAAGGCGTTACAGGCAAACCAGTCTTTGTATTCTTAGCAAACAACAAATGACTCATAACTGTGTCCTGGTGACCAATCACCATAACCCAAATACTAAACATATACCACGCAGATAGCTGAAGCCTCCACCTTACATATGAGTTTTAGTAACTGTCTACACTTCAGATGTGTGATATCCTGTCTGCCTTAATGCACAGGTTTAAGCTCAGCCACCAAAACTTGCTGGGAATTTTTTGTGTGGGTGGGTTTTTTCAGGAGGGGGGTTATGTTTTAAAGTTGAGAAGATGGAAGGTAATAAAAATAGGCTAAAATGCTTTTAATGAAACTTTAAAAGGATAAAGTTGAGAGGAACAAAACCCAGTGTTTAAAAACTGGCCTGAAGAAAGTTTAATTATATGAATACGATGCTGAAGAAGGAAGAAACAATAATAACAGCATTAGACACTTGCCTTCTTTCTGCCAGCATTTCATAGAAGTCTCTGATATCTTGACCTGTTTTCTCCATGGAATGATAAAAAGCCAACTGACTTTCTCGATTTGCAAAATCCACCTGAAAAATAAAAGGTTAATCACGTTCAATATGAGAAACAACCCATTTTAACACTGCTTCAAGTCTGCTGGGGAATCTGAGCACAGGAGCTGAACTGAAAATGGGGATTATCCTACTTAACAATAAAAATGACAAGCGTTTCTTGGGACTGGCCGACCCAACGCATCTCCAGGAGAAAAAGACCTTTCCCTCTCTATTTGGTGTTTCTGTGTGGATCTGTGTAACCACTTCCTTGCTGGGGTTTTAGCTGCAAGACCAGAAGCATGTGAGAAGCTTCTGTCCAGTAAACCAGCAGGAAAAAGCACATTATTCTCATGGTATTGATAATTCCAATGCTGCAGCTCCGTTTAAAATTCCAAAGTGCCTTATGCATCCACATGGTCAGCGTTATTCTTTTCAGACTCCACATTATTTGCCTGGGTTTATACACCAAGGCAACAGTGGGGATGGGGAAGGAAACAAAAATTGCAGCTCCCTACTTTAGCTGCTCCAAGATAGCCTGTTTTCTAGCTAAGTGTGCATAACTGATGGCATAACTGATGCCAAAAATGAATGATTAAAATGGATTTAATGAAATGTATATCACATTAATGAAACTACTATTTTTTTTAACAGCCTTGAGGGTTTGTTTTTTTTCCTACATCTGCCTAGACTTCTGTATAACCGCATCAGTGGAGCACAGACGTACAGACACTAAGGGTGCTGCTTGCTGCAGGGTTGCCAAGGAGCAAGACCCATTGACACATTATAGGAAACTTCTGAATGGAGTTTCAGAGTTTCTGAATGGAGATGTACTTTATTCCGTATGAAGGCTCCTTATGTTCAACCACCACACTTACAAACTGAAGTATATCCAACTCTTAACCCCAAGGGGTATGAAGTTGCTAGGTTAACGTACCAGATGAGAGACCATGCTTGAAATCATCACCCACTCTTTAGGAGAGAAGAAAGGAGGAGGAGGAAGGTGATTCAGAGGGTGGCTAACACCTCACATCCCATTTAGTGGCACTGATGGGACACTGAGAATAGGTTTTACCATATTCACCCAAATCCAAGATGGCTCAGAAGATGCCAAGTGCTGCTCCAGGAAAAAAATACTCTCCATCCATTCTTTTATAGAGGAGTTTTTAGGAGCAGATGGCAGGTTTGGCCAGGCTTCCTCAAGGAGCAGGCTGACACTTTGGGCCGGGGCACTGACACTCATCAGCCACATGGCAGCGCTCTGTCACCCTGTGCAGCTGCAGCCCCCAGCTTGGACTTTTCTACATTAAAATAAATCTTGCCTTGGATTGGGGTAAATAAGGCAGTAAATAACACGGACACCAACACTGAGGAGCTTAGAGAGACAAGTTCAGCGAAACAAACGGCAGGACACTGGAAAAGGCTCTGCAGGTAACAGTTTGAGGTACCCTAACATCTTGATAAGCCGAGTGTGAAAAATAGTTTAAGCCTTAGGTAAATGGGACGTGCTTGTCCCGCTAAGAGTCCTTCTGACTGGCAGTGCTCAAGGGGAAAGGCCTAAACACAATTTGTTTCTGGCTTTGTTTTGGAGGTCATTCTGCACACCTTAATTTTATTCCCACCGATTTTCCTCCCCTTGGTCTCTTTTACAGCTGCTTGTGCATATTCAATCTCATTGTAGAGAACCAGGGCCATGCCTTTTAAGCGGTCAAACACCACCTGTAAAAAACAAAAAAACAAAACAAAAACCAAATAAGAGCCTCATCCACAGGACTTAACGTCAGTCCCAACAAAATCCTAAGTCATGAGGATACCAGTAAGAAAATGATTTTTAGCAAAGTAAATTTCCGTTCTTTTCTGATGAGGCATATTGTAATGAAGAGACAATATAAGCACACGGGACTGCTTTGAATTGTGGATCTTGTGGCTTGAGGTATATTATGCCTTTATTTTGTTTTTCTGTATTTTACTTTTATCTTTTTTCTTTGGTGACTCAGTTTTGTAGTTTCGCTTGGTTTACTTTTGAGTTTTTTAAAAAAAAAATCCAATATGTCTTAGGGGGGAAAAAAGGTAAAGGGAACATTTAATCACAAGATGGAAACCGTTCTTATTATGACAGTCTGCAGTACCGCTCATTGCTAAACACCCAGTTTCCAAATATCAGCTTCCTTCAGCAACACAGACTTATTATCCAAGCAACAACAACTACAATAAAAAATGTCAAAGCTGCAACACAAATCCACAGAATTCCTTACGGAGGTAAAACCCCGATCCTGAGAAGATGCACGTGAACAGCTTCACTTTAAGCACATCCATGTCCAACAAAAGGACATCCATGTCCAACACATCCACAGAAGGATGGGGACAACTCACATGCTTAAGGTGAAGCACGTGCACAGATCTCGCTTGTGGAGGGGCTGTGTGATGTGCCTCTGCTGCAGGACATGTTCCACAGTCACTGCCTTTCTTCTTTTCCTTCACATGCTTTTGTTAGCGTGACTGTCCTAACTGCATTTAAGAAGTCATTCTTTGGTCTCATGAAAAAACGTGGCCATGCCTATTTCTGTAATTAGCATGAGTAAGTGTAACTACTTGATTAGGTTCTTATTCCTGTGGTGTGAGCAGACTAAAGAAATTTAGTTGGGGTAAGGCTGTACTGCACAAGAGCTACACGTAGGTTCCAATACTTGTTATCTCGGCTCACTCCAAACACCAGCAGCAACTGCTCTATGGATCAGATGGACGAGATGCAAAGCTAGAGAGCCCTGTCAGCCAAATCACAACCCAGAGAGAATTTCTCTATCGGAGCTATAAAGCCCTGGACAGCCGGGGTTGAAAGGACAGGATGTGAAGAAAGGAAGACAGTAACAACTTCAAACCATACACCAAAGCCTCCCACCTACCTTCACCACAGGCCCGTATCGGCAGAAATGTCGAGTTAAATACTGATCCGTAACGTTTGTAGAAAGACCATCTAACCACACGCAGTTTGTAGGCATGCTCTTTCCAAAACCCAGCTGAACACAAAAGGGCAAAACGTCCATCAGTACAATGTACAAGCATTAAACTCACTGAACAGAGCATGCCTAATTAAGAGTTATTTGGAAAAAAAGCGATCGTTTGTATGGGTTTTCTAAAATTAGCATCTTGCACAGGTGTAAGCAAGACAAAAAAATCAAGCAGCAATTAATGAAAATAATTCTGCATGCTTAAACAAATATAGTGTTTGACAACATTTGTTTCCTGTGCAATCTGAATGCTTCTGGAAGGTGACAGATTGATGGCTCTGGGGACTCACAGCCTCTGTTTATCATCACTACCAGGGCAGCTCCCCAGCTCTGCCTTCAAGGGGTGAACCAAAGAATGGCAGTCTCCAGGTCTGCTCCATGCTGGGCCTCCTTGCTCAGGCAGCCAGCAAAAATGATGATTAACCCCAACTCTGGTGGTGAAAACACTGCGCTGTAACCTGGACTATGAATGGGGAAAAAAATCTCACTTGCATGGCCTAAGCTGATCCAAAATACCTTAAGATGCTGCAAACCAAAGTAAGCAGGAGAAGGAGAGCATCCATGGGAAGATTTCCTTACCTTGAGCCGGTTGTTTCCAAGATATTCCCCATCCATCTTCTTAATTGCTTTACACACACTTGCAATATCACAGTATTGCAGGAATGCATATTGAGGAACACCATTCACTTTCTTAATGTCAATATCCTGGGGAGAAAAAGGAAATGACAGTCAGCAACAGGATATTCAACAATGTAACTGGATCTAAATGGACTTCTGATACTCACAGTCATTGTTTAATTAATGCTTTGCTCACAGACAGGATTTAAACATTAGTAGACAGTTGAAAATTTTGCTGTTCTGCTGTATCTCATTCAATAGTAAAACCAAATCCTTACTGACATAGGGAGAGCTCTTTATAATGCAGATTTGAAGTTTGACCCCACAGAAGCCAGCCTGACCTGATCAACAAACAGCAGCTTTGCTTTGCTAATATTGTGTCAAGAAGAGACAACACCAAGAATTAAGTCTAAATTTCTGCTCGCAAAGGCTTGAGAGAAAACAGCCTGCTCCGATCCTCATTTTGAAGCCAAAGGCCACACAGGATTTCTGCTCCAAATAAACCTGATCCATCCTGTTCCTAGAGGTGCTGGACATGTCTCCAGAGCCAGTCTGGCACTGATGTGACACAGACAAAAAAGACCCTGAATTTCTATCACTGCTGATATCTAACCTTCAGCCACCATGAGCCCGTTCAAAAGCAGGTGCAGTCACAAGAAAGCAATGAAGGTCTAATTAAGGCTCATTTTAATTGATTTAAAAATAAAAGCAGCAAGCTTGTAGCCGACATTTGGTTAACATTCAAGCTTAGCGCTAGTACTAGCAAATGTACCAAATGCCTCTGAACAAACTCATGATGTTATGATTCATTCCAAGCTGAAAATAGAAGGTAGAGTGCTGGGGTTTATTTGTATAAATCGCAGAAGCTTCCTTAGCGCACCGCATGCCAATGCTACGGCACGAATTCAAGCACAAACCTTCCAACAGTCAGGACAGACTAATTTCGTGGTTAATAAATCTAGAGGCAAGGCAGCAGTCTGAAATGGTCTCACCTAAGAAATCTTTAGCTGAGAAAACAGAAGTGAACAGAGTGATTTACACAACTATCGGAATTCTACAGCCTTGACCTAATGATTTAAGTGGAATGCTAATTGAGGACTACATTTCCAAGCTCTGAAGCAGCACTATTGCAACTGTGGCAAATTATACCTGACTGCTCACTCTGGGCAAGCAATTTCTTCTGGCAGGCAAATAAAACAGCAGCATTTTGCTCATTATCTACAGGAAAGGTTATAAAGCTGGTCCCTTTTGCACCTGAGCTTGTAAGTTTTCATGGAGATTCAGCAAGGCAGCACTGCTGCTGAATTCTGACCAATTAATAATGTTGACAACCCAGCACTGTTTCATAGAAAATCCAATTTACAAGACAGTGCAGTACCACTGATAAGCATCTTTATCGGGACAGCTCAGCTGGTACAACATTAGGAAAAGGTTGAAGCCACAGACACTGTGTGAATCCATAAACCAGCAGTGATTTCAAGAGAAAAGGGATGCACGCACACAATATTGTGCCAGCCACCATAAAATGTACATTTTGTGTTTGTCCACAGCACACATAGGAGCATGCTGCCCCTTCCTTCCATTGATACCTCAACAGCTACAGTAGTATTCTGGAAATATATATTATCTGGTTATATAATATATATTATCTGCAAAGCAGATAATGCAGCCACAGCCTCCAAAGAATTGTGCAGTGAGCATCCAGAATAAACTGTAAGTGCAGAAGTTCAGATTCAACTAATTCTATTCACTGTAATTTTCTGGCAATTCTCTCATAAATGCAGTACTGATATGACTTGGTGGCATGAGGAGAGGAGAGGGGAATGTCTGCTGCTTTACCTCGTGCAAATCAGCCTGCTCAGCCAAAAACCCAAATCCCACATGTGTCATCACCACCCCATCTGTTCAGTGCCTCCTCTGCCCTATTGTCAGGGAACAGACTGCCATAGCTGATGGCTACTGCCACATGCAGCAGCTCAACACTTTGTTTCAGACATGAATAGGAAATGCAGACTTCACAGAGCGGTACTGATTAAATACGAAAGCAGCACTAGGAGTATGGAAATCCCAACTACCCAGCTATGCTTTTCTGCAAATACTCTCGGCTGGCAGAAGATACATTTCTGACAAACACTCCCAAGACTGTTTCTACTGCTAAATTATCTCCTCAATACACTCGTGCTAAGATTTCACTCAAAATGCAAAGAAAAGCTTTCAGGTGTATTTCAGCAAGACGAATGACTCAGATTATTATAGAAAGACTGAATTATCTGCTATCAGCAGCACAATGTTCCACCACTAGCAGCATTTTATGGGTCCGTATAGGAAGAATTGGCAATAATACCCTACAGAGCAGAATCAGAATTCACATACCACTATGCCACCGAAGCGCTGGAAGATGTTGCGAAGGTCATGGTAGGTGGTTGTCTTCTCCAGGTTGCCAATGAAGAGAGTTCTGGTTGCTTTTGGGTGAAACTCGTCTATCCTTTCATCCAAAGGACGAAATTCATTCTCACTTTCAGTTTCTAGAAGCAGAAGAGTGAACAATTTTGAATGCAACTGCAGTGTTTTTCACATGGGTTTGGTTCGCACTGATTTGTATGCTTCAGTCTACTTCCTGACATGCAGATATGATCTGAATGAGACTAACCAATGTCTTCAACAAAAACACAGCTTGTGTACTGCCCTCCTTACGTCTACATTGCAACACTGAGTGAGCACTACAGAACGAGACCATCCTCAGATGAAAAACTGCTCTGTTCTGCATCTGCTTCACTAGAAACTTAACTCTTTTACAAATATTAATGCCTGTCAAGAATTCAAATGAGGCTTCATCGCACTTGGGGAACAGCATATGGAAAAAGTTGATTTTCACAAGTTTATTTTTAAACAAACAATTGAAGTACAGTGTGAAATCGACGTGCTCAATGCCACAGCTTTCACTGATTAGTCATTCACACTACGCTGCCTAAGCCGTTAGGAGCTGTTTTAATTAAAAGCTGAAAAAAGGTGGCTGTGGGGACTCTGTTCTATGCTTACACCTCCTACTGGCTCCTGCTCCACTGAGATATGGAAGATCTGATTGTTCCTCCCAGCAGCAGCAGATCCCGCTGTTTGAGAGGATGGCAGCTTTCCTTCTCTGCGGTTTAAGACTGGAATTCTCTCCCTGTTTGACCTAGCAGTATCCACTCTCCCAGCTCTGGAATTTATTCTGGCCTATTTCCCAGTTTCTTAAAACTACGTTTCTTCAGGAAGGTGTTTGGAAGATTTATTTCTACATTTCCTCAGCAGTGACTGTGCCCAGGGCAGCAACACATCCGGCATAGGCCTCACCTGGTCCTATCCAGGCTGTCACTTCAATCTGCATGCCAAAGAAAAGCTTTCCTTTGGAGGCATTCAGTGCTTTCTCCTGGTCCTCCTGCTGTCGGAAGAACACCAGTCCATACCGTTCCTCAGAGGCCCCATGAATCTGCACCGACGTCACCTTCCCATACTTCTTGAATTCATGGAAAAGTCCATCTTTAAGGCTTGTATCTAAACCAACAAACATACGTCAGTAGCACGAACACACATTTTGTAACCACTTGGTAGGACATTAAGAAATCTAATACTCTTTCTTAAATATGACTCAGCACTCAGTGTTGCAATAGACAACCCTAAGTTCTCATACAAAGAAGCTGAGGCATGGTGAGAATTAACAGCTAAAGCTGCCCACCAGTTCTAAGCGAAACACTGGAGATGCTTCAAATCTTCCCCTGGAAATCCATACCGCTGTTTCTAAGCACCAGCTCCAGTAGCTGTGGTGATGGGGACATGCAGGGTTTCTCACAGATGGTCACTAATTAAGCAATTTTCCCACCATTGCACCAGAGCTGAGACAGAAGCTGTGAGAGAACCCCGTCTGCAGGGGCAGCATGCAGATGCCATGTTGAAGGCATGACCCTGCTGTCCCTTACAGCCCTGTCTCATTCAGCACACACATCTCTGCTCCTGCAGGAGGGCTCTGGGCCACAGAGGATGTTCTCTCAGTGCTTGTTGCTCCTTCCCTGGGCAGCATCCATTTTCTGCTCTAAATGAGGTGGTTTTGGGGGCAAACTTCATATTCTGCCACCTCATAACATCAATGGCACTGGAAGCCCGATCAAAGCTGTTCTGAACTTTATCCTGCAACCCTTCCTCGCAGACTAACCTTTCTACACATTCCTGTCCAGTCTTCGTTACAATTCCATTTTAATAACTTCCTTCCAACCAACTTGCACACAGCAATAAGCTGCAGGGCATTTTTAAGACCTGCAGCCAAATCTAGACTGCATTTTTCTTCCTGAGGTGAAAAAATGAACAACTCTACAAAACCACAGCCCTGTACCCAACGTCAGTTTGGATGTCCAAAGCATGGAAGTACTTCTCTCCCAATAAATCACCTTCAGAAAATGTTAAGCAACACTTAAGGTGTTTTTTAACTGCATCAGAATGAAATTGTGCTGAGGCAGACAGCAAATGGAACAAAACTGTGGACAATTTCTGTCTCAACAGCTTCAGTTTGGCAATGCTGAAAGAATCCGAGGGGAAAGCACTGCACAACTTTTATCATAACCACAGCCTCCTTTCATGGATGCAAGAAGTTAAATTCCTGGCCCAAGTTGTAAAAGCCACAGCAGGACTGCTCCTCTGGCCAAAGAATCCTAGAATGGCCTGGGTTGAAAAGGATCACAATGCTCACCCAGTTTCAACCCCCTGCTGTGTGCAGGGCTGCCAACCAGCAGCCCAGGCTGCCCAGAGCCACATCCAGCCTGGCCTTGAATGCCTGCAGGGATGGGGCATCCACAGCCTCCTTGGGCAACCTGTTCCCAAAAAAAAGAAAAACTTCCTCCTAAGATCCAACCTAAACCTCCCCTGTCTCAGTTTAAAACTATTCCCCTTTGTTCAATCACTTTCCACCCTTATACTTGGAATTTATACAGGGGAGAGTCCTCACATACACAAACCCCTCACATTTCCATCTCTAGCAGAATAACACAGAAATCTCTTCAGTGCAGCACCATTCACAACTTCATGCTTTTCATAATGCAAACCATCTTGCATTGTGATGGCAGCATATGAACCAAGCATGAACCAGGTTTCATACAAGACAGTTCATCAAACGACACATTTTCCCATTCAACAGTGCAAGAGTTCAAAAAGATATTTAACAGAAAGGATGCAGAACAAAAATGCTTTAATCCACATTTACTCCATTTTTCCCCCCTTCTTCTGGAACACTGAAGACACAGTTCTGCATGTGACTGTACCTGTTGAGCGCACTGGAAGATTTTGGACCTTGATCCCAAAACTTTTCCTGGGTTCATCTTTCTCCAGAGATGGAAGCAGCTGAGATGCAGGCGCGGGGACCGCTGTGGATTGCACAGAGCGTGCTGGCGACTCATCACTCGAACTGCTGCTGGAGTCACTGCTGCAAAAGGCACAAGGGAAACTGTCAGAGGGTGAAAGGGGCTGGAATTAGAAAGCAAACCTCACCTGAGCTATGGTGGGTTTCTGGTTAGCTCTCAGAGCTGTCTTTGTTCTTGGAGCATGCTGGCTATCAGTGGCAGCACACAGATGTTTGGAACTGTGCTGACATCAAACCATGAGGACAGAGCTCTCCTGAAGCCATCTTATCTTCCTCACCTGAGGCAGAAGAGCTGCTCCCAGCACAGGCAAAAGCTCAGAGACGCTCCAAAACCACCCTACAGAGCCCTCAGAGGTGAAGGCCAAGGAATATAGGTAAAACATCAGATGGATCTTGCTGTGCTCCAGGACAATAGGGGAGATGAAATGACAGAGCTTATCAGCCTGGGCACAGCACGCGCTGGATGGCAAAGCACAGAGGGCACATCACAGAATCCCTCACAGCACAACAAGATAATCCATTGCCAAGCTGATGGGCAGCCCCTTAATGCCTCCCAAGGCCCCACATCTCCCAGGGATGGATCCCAGAACCACAGGATATCCCAAGCTGCAAAGGACCCACAGGTATCACCTTCGCAGAGAATACAAAACGTAGAGAATAACGTGACTGCAGCCTGCCCAGTGGGGACACGTCAGCTCCTTCTGTGGCTGGTTTCTTCCCGGAGGCACAAGGGCTTCTAACAGTGCTAAAAATAATTGTGTCTGACATAACCCTGGAGAGTCTTCTATTACACAAGCGACTTTCTAAAAAATTCCGCTGGAATTTCAATTCAGTGAGTGCTGGGAGGAGGATCTGCCACGTACAGAAAGAACAGACAAGCTTTGAAGTTCATTGCTTTTCACATTTGTCTCTGTATCGTGTTAGAAACAAGCTCATCTTTTTTGCATCTGACATTATTTCACAGCTTTCCTGTATTCCCTCTTAAACCGTTTGACTTCATAGCATATCACAGAATGACCTGGGTTGAAAAGGACCACAATGCTCATCTCGTTTCTATCACCCTGCTGTGTGCAGGGTCACCAACCAGCAGCCCAGGCTGCCCAGAGCCACATCCAGCCTGGCCTTGAATGCCTGCAGGGATGGGGCACCCACAGCCTCCTTGGGCAACATGTTCCAGTGCATCTTCTCTTTTCACAAGGAAATGGTTTTGTGCTCCTGACCATTTTAACCATCTGATGCAGGTATCTCTCCCACCATGCTCTACACTTCTGTGGCTGCGCACTTTGCTTCTCTAAGGGGAAGGCCACCACCAGCATGGAGCAAAATGGGCAGTGGGGATGCATAGAAAACACAAACATCACCAGAGGATGAAGGGGGAGAGTCTGAAAATCATTTCCAAACTGAGAGCAGCCCCACGTGCTGTGGAAGTGAGAACAGACATCAGGGCTTCAGCGAGCCTCTGCCCCTTTGCACGTCTTTGCTGGGTACCACCAGCCAATTATTTCAAACATCCAACTTTGCAGAGAGACTGCATCTGTTAAGTAAGAGGTAGAGCTGGATTTCTATGTCAGCGGTGCTTTAAAATGGGAACGGGGTATTTTTAGTGCTTAAGAAGAACAAGCTGTTAGAATGGCAGAGTAACGCGGTGAGACACTGGAGCAGCAGAGCACAGCCACATCCTAACACTGCACTGAGGGGATGAATCACACGGCATGGATCTCATTTATACCTCAGGGGGATCTGGGAAAGGGGGAACACGCTGCTAACTAACTCCTGCTGTATGCAGGGAGCTTTAGGGACGTGTGTCCCAAAGCAAATGGAGGCTCTGAGGTGTTCCAGGAGAAAATCATGCTTTCTCTATTCAGTTTTCAGGGAGGAAAAAAACAGGAACAATTCCCCTTTCTTTCTTTCAGTAAAGGCTCGTCTTTTTTCCAACTCAAGAAACATGGATATAATCATTCAAGAGCCGAAGCCAAAGGTTTTCTGCTGTGTGAATGGGAGATTGATGGAAGAGTTAATTACAGCTGCTGTGTCATGAAGTTACAGCCGCAGCAGAATCAAAACAAGCATGTGACAGTGAGCTGTAGGAAGTCTCAACCGGAACAACAGATCGCTTTCACACCGAGCTAAAACGTGGATGCTGCGTGTAGATACGATCCCAGAACACACTAATATGGCTGATTTTCTCCTTGCATTTGGGACCATCCCGAAGGAACAGCTCGGTGCCCTCGGCTGTTCCCTGCCTGGCACGCAGCCTCCTCCCAGCACAGGGAAACCTGCTCCTCAACGTCCATGTAAACTCAGCCGAGCAGAATGCCAGCACAGCTAATCTCCTGAGCTGTCACAACACACGCGTCTCACAGAGAGGCAGTCTGTGCTGGGAATTGGCTTTTTTAAACATCTCAGCCTTACAGCTTCATTTGCCTTTTAGGAGGTTTGCTCATGACGTGCGCTCATTTGGGAAGAGGCAGCTTTCAGACGCTGCCTCATCGAGCTCAGACCTGCACAGAGCTTCACTATGAGTTCTGCTGCAGCTTTTATCCCGGCCTCACACAAAACAGGGGTTTGATTTTGCTGTTAGCAAAACCAGATGGAAATGGGGGCTGTAAGGAGATAGCTCTTTAAGGAGGCAGACGTGGAGCCTTCCTCTGCCACAAGCATAATTGATGAGCCCTTTTAAAACATTAATCCAATCGTCTATAGTGTTTCACAAGCATTCAGGATGCCCGTGTTCTTACTCAGAGTATTTATCTCTACATCTGATTTCTAATAATCACGATAAACCTATCAGCAACCCAGTGCTCTGTATCCACCTGGGCACAGCTCCTCCAGTGCACAGGACTGAACTCTGGGGTTCAGACCACAGAAATGAGCCCGAGCAAGGCTGGTTCTCAGCACACAGATATTGCTTTTCTCATTTAAACTGCAAAGATGATGCTTTGGATCCCGGCACACCTCTCACTCCTGCTGAAATACACCTCGTTTTCAACTAATTGCATTCTGCAGTTCCAACAAATGATGAAGTTATGTGCTATTTATGTATGATAAATGAAAGCTCCCAAGCGAAGCACACAAAGGCAGCCGCTCTCTTTGTTCCCAGCACAGTGGAGATAAAAGCAGGCTCCGAGGCAGCCCATGTGAAAGGATCCCTGCTGCTGAGCTGAATCAAGGGATCCCACAGCTCTGCCGTACCCTTCTGCAGCTCTCAAATGTGGGATGGCTGTCATTTGTGAGCACTGATTAGAGAAGTGTGAGTCAGCTGTAGTGCAGTGAGCAGGAAGCAGTGAGGCCTCGGTGCAAAATAAAGCTGAAGCATTAATGTGTGCAGCAGGCAGCTGGGAGCAAAAGGCAACAAAGCCAGCCCTCGTGGTCAGGGCGAGTTAGAAGGCCTAAAATTGTTGGAGGGGGGAACGAATTTCAGCAGGAAAAGATAACAAATGAGGTGTTATTTTTATAACAGTTCCCTTCCAAAATTGTGTAAGGAGAACTGGAATAGGACGCAGAGCTCTTCTACAGAACTAATCAAAGCCTTTTTATTGTCAATGGGCTCCAAACACAAGCAGCCAGATGAGATTTCTTTGGGTGTAATGATGGGAAACCGGCAGCAGAGGAACAGCCAACAGACCCTGAGTGCAACAATCACTGTTTGGAAAAGCACCTGGTTATTGGTGGCCAATGCTCTGCAAAAGCTGCCATGGTCACCATGAAAAACATGAGGGAACGTGGCACATTCTGACTATACAGCAAAGCTTGCCCTTGAAAATGGCTTTTGGATATACCGAAATCATAGGTAGATGTAGGTTGATTTTAAGCTGCTATTTCTGCCTTAAAGCATCACACCAAACTAAACGTGTGTTTAACTAGGATTCCCCTCATCCTCAACACACATTGAAGCCCCCAACCACCCCAAAGGACGCACGTTATCAACCAAAGCAGATCTGCACTGTTTAAGCATCCTCCTAGGGAATGGAGCACCCATCAGTGCCTGCCCCATAGCAAAGCTCACACACCACATAGAGGATCCACATGGCTGTCCTGCTGCATTTATGGGCTTCCATATGGGAACCCAGAGCTCTCAGCATCCCTTCCTCACAGCTGCTGTACATTCTTCCAGCACTGACCCACAGCTTATTTGGTGCATACACTGAGTCCTGTGTGACACAAGTCCACGTCAGCACGTGTGCACAACAAAACCATTTCTTAGCTCTATGGAAATGAATAAGGGTGTGGGTTTTTCCCCTGCTACAAGGAGTTACTGAGCCTGAGTGAAAGGCATCAGAAAAGCAAGTCAGACATCCCAGGTTTGTTTGCATTGAGGTAACAAGCCATTACCATGCTCTGCAGACAGCTCAGCCCACACGTACATACCACAGCCAGCCCAAACCCTCCTTTTCCATTTCATAACAACCTTTTCCATTTTAATATCAACACACGAGCTGCCTGGCATGTAAGGGTGGAGAAAGCCAGAGCAGAGCTACACCAAACAGTGCCTCTGTGTCATTACCCTGTGCCTGCAGGCTGCCTCGTGGTACCTCCAGCCTGTGCTGGGAGGCAGTGATTGCACCACACTGCTGGCATCGTGTCAAGCCACCCAGGGAACTTTGGTCTGTGCATGTCACACACACACACCCTCAAAAGTATTTAACAACACACAGCTATGAGAAAACAACCTACAGAGTCGTTTTGACCTGCTACATGTAAGCAGAAAACAGTTGTGAAAAACCAGTGCTCAGCAGATATAGAAGTATTGAGTGCTCCAAGAAAGGCCACTACAAGCTGCACACAAACGAAATCAGGACGACCTCTTTTCATCAGCTTTTTCTGCCTTACCACGCCCAGAAAGGAGACTTAAGCAACCTCCTGCTGGGCTGGAATCCTAAATTGAAAGAAGTAAAACGATGTTTAAAGGCCATGGGAAAGTAGCACAGCCATGACCAGCCCTGATGTGTTAGGCAGCCAACTCACACAGCCTGCTGGAATGGCTTTTTCAGCCTTGGACTGGTGTATTATCAAGGTACGGTTCCTGTGTTGTTAACCCAAATCAAGTGTCTGGTTATTAAGGTTACAATACCATCTCCAGGATGGGCCATATGAATATTTACTCTGCATTAATCTGGCTGAGAATGGTGCCCAATCCAGCACCAACGCCACTCCCTGACCTCGTCCCACTGTCCTCAGGCTCGGCTGTCAGGGTGAACTTTGTACAAGCAAGAAGCAAACAGGTAACCTGGAAAACACACGCTGCTTACAGGCCCAGCAGCAGCTCGTTGCAGCCCCATGCTGGGATGGGGCCACCTGGAGGTGCTGCCCACCTACCTGCTGCACACAGGTCCCCTGGGGACAACACACTGTGATGATGACAAAGAACGTCCTGAGAGGCAGAGGAAAGGTGAGCGCTGCCTGCACTGAGCTGGGGAGGCTGAAGCCAGAGAGGCCTCGAGGGTGAAGAGCAAAACAGCTCCGTGCCGTCACGTTCCCACGATTCAGCTTCCACCAGTGTGAACCAGAGCAGCTTTCCCCTCCAGATCTGGGAACGTCCCTGTGCTGCTGAGTGCTGCCTGTGATCACAGCTGCCTTTACAGACGTCAGCGGGGCAGGGCTCGCTGCTGCAGCTTGCAGAGTCTGCAGGAAAAACCTCTTTTCAACCTTCTGGCCAGAATTACCGTCAGGCTGTTAAAGTAAACAACTTTTGCCAGCTATCTACAGACGATCTAAATGAATATGTTGCAACCGCCACCTGGGAGCGAATGAAAAGAGCCAGGTACATCCCCACAGCCCTGCAATACAGATGGAAAAACAAGGGAAGCGGAGGGCACGGGCTCTGCCCAAGGTCGAGCAGTGATCGCCCAGGCAGCAGGATGAGGAACTCGTGGCTCATGGCAGGCCAGAGCTGTGCAGAGACATGAGAAGCTGCTTTCATGAGCAGCAATGCTTTAATGAGGGCACCTACCGAGACCTTAAGAAAAACCTACCCTGAGTACAACCAAAGTGCCATTCAAAGTGCGACCACGGTCCACATTCATGTGCTGCCCCATTCACTTGCTGGGATTTGGGGCCGTTTGGAAATGGTGAGCCCTCTCATATCAACAAACAGAATTGTTCTGCCGATGGGAAAGCTGAGCCAAGACACACAGCTGATAAACACTGCTGCTTCAGTAAAACTGGGAGCACGCAGAGCTTAATATAGCAATTCCATTTCTGACGGGTAACGCTGTGCAAGTTTGGTACTTCTAAAAATGGCCACCGTTGTCCCAGGGGTGAGAATGGCCAAAGCGACGTTATTGCTCAATAAGAAATAAGGATGTGTACTAAAGGTGGTTTGGAAACTATTCCTATTGCCCGACACCTCATTTAGCTCGTTAAAGAAGTGCCAACTACATCAAGGGCTGCCTGGTCTCCTGGGCTTCTTTATCTTACCCTGTTTTAAACCAACCACAGCAGCTGGAGCAGAGGGTGAGGGCTGCCCTCCTGCTAAAGGAAGGCCTGGGAAAATGATGTCGCTCCTGTGATTGCAGGAGATGCACGACAGAGAAGACGTGTGATGAGTTGTGTGCTGAGGATTAATCTGTCATCTGAAAATGCAAAGAACAGATGGATCTCTTGGCTCAGACTATATTTGGAAATGACTTCACTCGCTGCCCACGTGCAAATAAAAATAAAACTAAAAGTAGAACTTTCAGTGAGATTTCTCATGAATAGAAAACACTTTAGCCACAAAAATTGAAACAAAACAAAACACAGACTCTGGAACAGGTAAAGCGCTGTAGTATGGCATCATGTAGGAAAAACATGTCAATCTATTAATTAAGCAACCACAGAGTTATGCCAGACTGAAACATCCACAAACCAAACACAACATCACATGATGGAGCAGCCCTTGAGTTCCTCTCTGAGACAACATCTGACAGCCCCCTACTGCAAACTCAGTCAGCATTATTTGCTGTGATGCACTGATCAAACATCAGCATGGCTGGGAGCCCAGAGGGACACCCAGCACCTCCCTGTGACCATCTATTAAGAAACAATCCCGCTCCCCTTCCCCATAAAGCCCAGCACTGTGCCATCCCCACAGCAGGACCGTGAGGTGTGAGGACTTCCACACTTGTGGGGAAAATGCTGAAGAGCAGAAAAATACTAATGAAAAACACCACCCATGTGAACACCATCGGCCAGAGGGATTCCCACGCAGGCTGGCAGGCCCCACTGCTTGCTGTCCTGATGGGGAGCAGGAATAGCAGGAGTTAAGCATCCCATCCACAACAAGCCACACTATATTAATTAAATTCCCTCCTTTTCTTTGTACGTGGCTTTAAAAAGACACGGGGAATATTAATATTAAAAAGCAAACTCAACAAAAACTAAGTCTGAGATCAGCATTAGATAGCATCTGTGTTCCTCCGTAACCACGAAACGAGCCGCTCCTCACCTCCCTCCTCAGAACAAACAACCAAGGGCAGACTTACAGCAGCACCAAAGCCCAGCAGTGCAGGGCATCCTCCTGGCTCTCACACTGGGCTGAACACCTCTCCGCATGCCTTGGGAAAATGAGGGGGGACAGAAAATGGGTACGAACCTGACAGCTTCCTTTCTTTGACTATTCATCCTTCACAATCCAGACAACAGGACACGCCAGGCAGTAAACAAACACGTTAGGGAGGGACTAACTTCCAAGCAGCTGGGTAAGCCTGCCATAATTTGAGGGTTTGAGGTCTTGCGGCACCTCTTACCAAACCAGGTGTCAGATGATACAAGGAGGTCAGAGCTGGAGCAGCCACAACAAGCAGGGCACTCTGCAGCTCCCCATGGCCGGGGACACCGGGCTGTATGGGCTGGGAAACAGGCAGAGAACAAAGCTGCTCTTTCACACGTTATCGCAGGGCGGGCCAGCAACGCCTTTGACTTTTGTACTCTCAAATGGAAGAGTGGTGATAAATCACGTGAGTGTCCTCTGGATGGGGTGGGTTTGTGCCTCAACTACCGATTCCTGAAGTGTTCCATGACTTTCTGCTATTTTAGTTGTGCCCAGGTATAAAAACAACGAAGGTTTCTGGGCACTGGGAAAATACAAGAAATGAGACAGACCTGAAAACCACTTCCCTGTCACAGAAAGGATCTTCACAAGGTGCTCCTGCCACCATCCTCAGTTTCTAAGCATCTTCTAGCTAAAATAATCACCAGGAGCTACAAAAAGCAGCCGTGCACTGAGCTGAGGACATTCTGCAGAGAGAGATTTGAAAGGCTCCACGTTGCACTCCTGCAATGAGGAGCACTTGTGCTTGCAGGCAGACAGGCTGCTTATTCCTAAACCCAGCTCAGAGCAGGAAAGAAAGAACAGGTCTCCCTGCTCTTATCACCAGAACCTCACAAGAAGGAAGGACGCTCGGAGAAGCTTCACTTCTCCATGCCATCCACGCTACAAGGGTTAGTTTTGTTCTCCTACCAGTTGAGCATTTAATAAATGGCAACATGAGGTTCTGCTTTTTATTCACACGCTATCTGTACAGCGTGTTTCTTTATTCTTCCCTTTGGAAACTCACCTTCTGCTTTGCTTTAAACAAAACAGGCAGTCATGCCTTTGGCATCTCAGAAATTCTGACTCCATCCCGGCCCACGCCAACTGCTTCCCACAGACTGTGATTTGCCACTCGGAACCACGCCGCGTTCCCTTCTGCAAGCAGCATTCCTGGCTGACTGCAAGGATCTCAGAGGCAGATCTAATCGCTCACTAAGAAGCTTTCATGCTTTAAAACCCTGATGCCATCATTAGTGGTTTCGGCAGCAGCAAAGTCACAGGCAGACCACGCTGGATGCGTGGAAGTTAAGGGCAAGCCTAAGTGCATCAGTTACACGGCTAATTCAGTGGCTAAAGATCAAGGGAGGATAGTCAATCTTTTTTCAGTAAGGTTTATTTGCCATTAATCCTCACCTGGGTCACCTTAGTTTAAACACAGCATGTTCTGCCTACGTTGTTTTGAAGGTTAATGCCCGGGTCTCTCAAACAGAGCTGTGTCCCTTCAGTTCTATAAGGAAGGTACCACGATGCCTGCACTTGTGCTCCTGGCACAGCCAAAAACGCTCTCCTTGGGGACAAAAATACATCACCATATTTGCAAACTCGTCTTTTAAGATGTGAAGTGACACCGTGTCTGTGCTTTAATGGCAATACGTCTGACTGAACACAGACGCCGGCTGGAGCTCTCCTTTGATCATCATAATGACTAGCATTTCTTCAGGAAACATTTAATACAGCCTTCCTTCTTTCCATTCATTCCCCCACGTGAATATTCATTAGAAATTATTAAACTGCACATTATTCCAAAGGTCTTTATGATGGGAATCCCCTCCCCCTGCCTTTCGGTGCCTGCCGTGCCATGCCCGTATCTGAGCATCCAGATGCTCCATCACGGAGCAGGCAGCCAGCACTGCAGTGCTTCTCATCCCTTCCACTGCCACTCACATCCCAGGTCCATTTCCCTCCAAGACACCCAGCACCAGCTCTGCACAGCCATCACTATTGCTGTTTTGTTTTATCTTAGTTTAGCTTTTTGATTTCTTTTCATTCTTCAGAGCATGGCAGCAAAAGGAGGAGGCTTCCTCTGTCCCTTAGCATCGCTGCTGAGGAGGAAGACGGGCAGCTTCAACTTCCCTGACCTCAGCTAATTCTTTCCTTCCCTCAGCCTACTCGAGATGATTAAGCAAAACACTTGGAAGGAAATCAAAGACTTCCAAACGCACTGAGAAGTGACCGTTCTGCTAAGGCACAGCCCCGGCATCAAGCCCCATCCACCAGCACAAGGCAGCCAGCCCTTCCCTGGCTGCAGAGCAGGAAATCCGCACTGCTGCGGTGTGCGTGGGATCTGAACTGCAGCGTGGAGCTCAGCAGGATGGAGCTGCCATGACAACCACAGGGGAAACGCTTTCTGTGCCATGTGGGTTCTTCCCACTGCTCTCAAAAAGCAGGGAAGGGAAAGCTGGCCTTGCAGACACCTCCAAACCTTCCTGCTCGGAGCAGGCTCACCTGAGGGCTGGGGTTCTTCTGCTTTCAGCATCCTCGACTTCACATTGGTTAAGCAAAGGCTGAGCTGATTGCAAGCTGCCCTCACAGCATTAGAAATAAAACTGCATAGGCATGTTCCTTTCTAAAGGGAACCTCGGGCTGCTGAGTGTAAACCTGAAGGCACAATCACACACATTGCTCACACATCCACGTGCTGGAAATCCCGCACGGCTGCTTATCTTCTAAATGACTCCTCTGCAGTTCCCATTACAAATCCCCTACATGCATTTAAAGCACCAAAATCTAAACCTTGATGAAATAAAAGCTTTGTTCCTTTTTTCTTTTCCTTTTTTTTTTAAACAATCTGCAGAGTTTCTTCCCTCCCATCACAGCCCAGGAAAACCATCTCCATGCCATAGAAATTGTATTTACTCTGCACAGCCCTCGGGAGAACACAACACAAGGAATGCAGCCATGCCTTCAGCCTGGCCGCCCTCCTGCTACTCCTTCCCAGCACACCCAGTTCCCATGGTGTTTCACACCCACACTTCTCACAGCCCCACTGTTTGACCACAGTGCTTTCAGGGCGTGGGGGAGCGACCCACCTCTATGGGCAAACAAGGTGACAAAGTGCTGCCCAAGGCAAACAGAGCAGCTCGGTGTCAGAACGGAGCAGAGCAGAATGGAATAACATTGATTTCAATTGTTAAGTTGTCAGACCTACAGAAGCCATCCCATCCTGCTGCCTGCCATGCTCAGGGTGACACCTCACCAGGCATTCATGTATTTACATTGCCAAGCTCAATGTGTGCTGAGAACACGGAAGCCCACTTCATGACTTTCAAGGCCTTTGGGACTTAATGCACAGTTAAATGCTCATCTATCTACCCTCATGCTTACAGACTTGTAAAGCTCCTTTCTGATCCTCCAACATGAAAACTACCTTCAACATTCTATTACTTGTTCTACTGAACTTGAATTTACTTCATTAGTAAGACTAAAAACGTTTGTTTCGTTTCCTTCCAGAGCATCACCTTATTTTCTGTTCCCAGAACTACAGACTGTCATGAAAATGAAAGGCCCAAACAGACTGAATCTGAACACTTTGCTCCAGTACCTCAAACTCACACAGTATTTCCCCTAGTAGCAACCTAAAAGCCATGTTTTATAAATACTACAAGTTTCTTGGACTCCCTTCTATCCACATTGTGAGCAAAGGAGCACCAGAAAAGAGGATTTTTCCTGCTGTAATGTAATCGGGCTGTTTTCAGTTCACCTCTCGTTTCTTGAGAGCTCTGAAGTTTGAAGGACCTGAACTTCTGCATCCATGAGGAAAAAACAGCACACAAGAGAATTCACTTCTGCTCACACCGCCCATCGAACCCTTCCAGTCCATATTCAAGCAAGAAAGACTCTATGGGAATAACTATTAGAGAATTACCAGTGGTAACATTCAATTCAAAGCAACAACCAATCGCTAAATATGTACCATACTGCCATATGTATTTATGTATTGCATATTTCAGTCTTTTTACAAAAGAACTGGTATGCAAAGGAAATGTTTCCAACCCTGGAACAGCACGGAACAGCCACAGGCACAGCAGCAACTTCTTCGCTTCCACACTTAGGGTGGATCTGCTCAGTTACCTATCTGAGACAGGCATCTCAATCCCAATTTTCCAATTACTTAAAGAAATCCAGTGGGCAGCTCTACATTGGTTTTTCCCCTGTATGTGGTTAATGAAGCCACAGAAAGGACAGAATTGCAGAACCAAGGGCACATTCTTAACATATCAGGGAAATGCATCTGGATTTTTAACATTCTTCTAAGTCTACAATTTTTGCTGTTTGCAAGGAACATAAGAAGAAATTGGAAAGGCAATACATTCATCTTCTAAACATCAGGAGTAATAGGGAACAAAGAGGAAGCAGGCCAATAATATTCATCTTTAAAAACGCCATAAAATTCACCCTGTATAATAAAGTAGCTGGGCCTTAAAATTAACTTACGCCCTAACTTAAAAAAGGAAAATTATTAACCCATTCTTCAACCATGGAGAGAGCAGCAAGGGCTGCAGCAAGGCCCTGGCTCTGCACACTGTGTTGCACCCAGCTAGCACCTCTTGGACCCTGCATATATCCACCATGGCAAACAGTCAACACCAGCAACAGCACAGACCTCAGCTTTGTTTTGCACCAACTCAGCCTCTATCTTCCATGTCAGCTTACTTCTACATCAGTGAACAGCTGCCACCAAACACCTTCTGGTTCAGAGCCTCGCAACCCCATACTGCGACTCACAAACTGCCACCAGCCTGCAGCACAAAGACGAGGCACCAGGAACACCGAGTTGGGCAGCAACGGCACATTACGTTGGGTGACGGCACATTGAGTTGGGTGGTGGAATGTTTGGTTGGGAGATCACACATTGAGTTGGGTTACGGCGCATTGGGTTGGGTGATGGCACACTCAGTTGGGTGACAGCATGTTGTATTGTGAGATGGCACACTGAGTTGGGTTAAGGTGCACTGGGTTGGGAGATGGAATGTTGGGTTGGGTGGTGGCACACTGAGCTGGGTAAGGGCACATTGGGTTGGGTGATGGCACACTGAGCTGGGTGATGGCACACTGAGTTGGGTGGTGGCACATTGGGTTGGGTGATGGCACATTGGGTTGAGTGGTGGCACACTGAGCTGGGTTACGGCACATTGGGTTGGGTGATGGCACACTGGGTTGGGTGGTGGCACACTGAGCTGGGTTACGGCACACTGGGTTGGGTGATGGCATACTGAGTTGAGTTACGACGCATTGGATCAAGTGACACCGCGTCCACCGCAGCCACAAGCAGCCTACCTGTCACTGCTGGTACTGCTGCTGCTGCTGATGGAGTCACTGCTGGAAGATCGACTCCTGGAGCCGCTGCCGCTGGGGGAGCGCGTGGGCCTGGAGGCCTGGCTGGCCAGCCGCTGCGGGGACTGGGTCCGGGACTGGGACGAATGCGGCGAGCGGCTCCTGCTGTGCTGGTAATTCCGTTCTGGCCTTCTGCCTCGTACCTCCCGTGTAATATCATCCCTGTAGATATCCCTGTGTACCACACTGGGCAATGTAAACTGTTCCCGGGCCCTAGGTTCGTAACGGGGGTCGTGAGCATCAAAACGGTTTGGACTTCGACTCCGAGAAGTATAATAGAGCCCGTGTTGTAAAGTCCGCTCTCGAGGATCTCTATAGTAATCCTGATCGTAATGTCTTGTCCGATCAAATCCTCCCGTCCCCCGTTCATGGTGTCCATAGGCACTATGTTCATAAGCACGCTCCCTGTTATCTGAAGCCCTGCATTTAGGAGGAGGGAAAAATATTTAATCCATCAGCAAGGGGCAAGCACAACTAAAAGCAAATCATGCAAACATTCACTTCAGCACTGAATTTATTTTTGCGACTGCTTCTCTGCTAAAGAGCAATAACCTATCAAGCAAACATCGACAAACTTAAAACATTTTACTTAACTCCAAAGTTATATTCATATAAAATAAAGCTGAGCGATCACTTTGTTTTAATTACAGATCAGGCTTTCATGACCAGCATCTTGCCCGCAGAGGAAAAAATAAAGCTTTCTAATGCGGAATCCTCATGTATAATTGTTGGTTTGGGTCTGGTTTTGTTTGTTTGTTTCCTTTAAAATTCAGCAAAGACAGAAAAATGTAGTGAACCAACATTTTGTTTCCATTTTTGCTTAAAGAGCTCCAGACATTTGTCTTGACTTTGGTAACGACTGGAACTCGTGTCATTATCCCTCTGCACAAACAGCATCGCAAATTGGGCTGTAGCCATGAAAGCCTCAATGCAAAGCATGACCCAGAGGTAAGAAGCTGCTTTCAAAAGGGGCAGTATTACCCACACAAAAGCCCAGAAAATTAGGGGGTTTCTTCTTCTTGTTGTAAAATATTGCATTCTTTTAGAAGTTTTTTTTTTCTTTTAATTGGAGAGCTACACTCAGCTCCTGTTAAAGCTGCAGTCTCTAATTGATAACGTCAGAACAATTAAACTGCAATCATTCCTAACACCTAAAAAGATGCAGGACCCAAAATGTACTAAAAATCTACAGGAGGAGCATAAGTTAATTTTTCTACAGGTGTTTGTTTGTTGAGATTGTTGTTACTGCAATCACTGAATTAGAGACCCTGCAAGCAGGCTACACTGAAGATCCATTTTGTTTCGCTATTTGAAACGTTCTGCATGTCACTTAAGGAAAGCTCCAAGTTCTAAGAATGTTGGTGTGATGTCTCAAATAAAGCTACAGTAAAACTAACAGATACAGGAACATTATAAATAGCATTGCAGCCGAATTTAGACAAACACCAGCACGGGATGTCTAAATTACCTCTGCAAAATGGCAGATCAAGAACGATTACATCGAATGTTTAAAAAATACTTGCAAAATTCTGAATACGGCAGGAGGGCCAAAGTTAATTTAAAAATTTAATTATCCACCTTATGAAGGACATTTCAACCTTTTTCTCAGCCTTCTCAGAATCAATTATTAGTCACTTCAGTGCCCTGAATCCTAATAACCCAATTCTTCCTTGCCCTTCCTCCTCCCCTCCTGCATCACGAGTCTGTCTCCCATTTTAAATGGCAGAACCATTCCAGATATCTTTTATAAACTCAAAATCAGATTTGAATCTTTTTTCATTAGCGTCTCAGGAAGCTTAATTCCTTCTGCACTGAATCACAGGATCCTTCATCCTCTGAATATATTCACCCTCTGTTGTTCAATTATAACTCATTTTCAGAGTTATTTTCAGAGCTCACTCACTTCTTGCCTGCATTTTTTTTTCCCCTCAAAAATTATATATAAAGACTCCCCAGCCGATGCAGGAGAAAATTTCATTAATGTATATACGTGCTTAAAATTCATTCTTGCCTTATCTCTCGCTGACAACAATAGCATCTCTAAAGACATTTCAGGGTCTAGCACAGAAACATGACTCTCTTTTCCCCCCTTTTGAAGGACCACGATCAACATTTTTATAAACGATTGCATTTAGCATCCTACAAAGTGTTAATCAGAGAAAGCTGATTTAATCAGGTAAGAGAAAAAGCAGTATTTTCTATCGGGTTACTGCTATAGCTGAGATAAAAGAACAAAGTCCTTCCATGAAAAGGACACAGAAGACAGACAGAGGAGCTAGCAGAGCTGAAAATCTAATGGCTACAGAGCTTTTCTGATTTATCTATTAGTACTAAGTGCTACTGGAGTTAGTGGAAAGAGAGGGTTTGACTTGGGTTAGGAGAGGGGCTAATATACACAGGGCAGGACATACCAACCTTTTTCAAGTGTGGAAACACGACCTATATTCCCAATTAAATCTAGGGAGAGAATTGTGAACATAACTTCCCCAATTTTGGCCCCTCTTACAGGGGTAATCCACCTTCTTAATGGGCAAGGGTGTCAAATGATATTTTGGATGAACCAACAAGAAAAAAAAATAAAAAATCTTATTGACAAGACAAAAAATAAAAAATTCCGCTGGAAGCAAGTAGTCCCAGACTGAAACCGTAACTCTGAAACCCCCAGACTTCTTTCTTGAGACAGAAGGCACTTAAATAGATCCATTATTTTAATTTCCAGCCCTACGTCTGAATCAAGCAGCTGGTAGTTGACCCAATGCACGAGGGCACTCATCGCTGTTGGCCAGCAGGCATCCTCGAGCCGCCTTGTAACCATCCAGCCCCGTCAGTTTTTGGTTGGTGTATCCACAAACTGATTGTTAGCGCCACGTCCTTAAAGCTAAAGTACGCTTAATGTGGAGCAACAAAGAGCTTTTAAGAGACTAGATAGTAATCCACTCCCCATGGCTACTGACGTCTTGACTGTATACCATCCAGTAAATTCAAGGCAGTAGTTCTCATCCCAGCATTTAAAAAAAAACACTATAATTTCCAAAATTTAGTCATGTCCATCAGCACTTTTTTGCCAATACCATCAGAAAGAATAATCCCAATAGCTTGGAAATGATGTAGATCCAAAATGGAAACATCACAAGCTGCCTTCGGTCTTCTCCATCCAAGCGTTATTTCCATGGCTAAGTGTTGTTTGTAGAATCCAAGGGACTGCATCATTAAATTCTACTAGGAAATTTTTGGTGACAATCCAATTAACACATAAACTGCGTATAGTGAGAACTGAGAACTAGGCATCAAGCTTTCACAGAATTTTAGGTTCTAGTATTCCGAAGATACTCCATACAGAACTTCACCACATGTTGTAGTAAGATAACTCCATCTGGCAGTAGGGATACATCCGAATAAGGCCTTAATATTATCCAAGAAATGGAATCATTACTTCTAGAAAAGAGTAACTCCAACATCGATGCTGGCCAAAGGAAATCTTCCATCTTAAAACCACCTTATTTCAAGTGTAGATATCCAACCAGCTGCAGAAAACATCCTTTATGGATCCACCAGGTACCAGCCACTGGGATAGAAATCACTTCCGTTTCCAACCCAAAATAGGAAGCATAGATAATTCCCAAAATTTTAAATCCATCTGGGGGCCCTATATATGAGTTTGTGTTTCTCACCATATCAAATACAAAATACCTGCCTAGAGAAACCTTGGAACTTACCCATCAAGTCTCCGCTCATAACGTCCTTCCCGTGCATGAAGCGATGGTGGGGGGCCATAAGTGGGCCCCCCCCCACCTCCTCTGAACCCAGAAACCTCTCTACTACGAGATGCTATGGAAACTGTATCATCCAATCCCCGAGCAGCACTGGGAATGGTTCCTGGTTCATTATAATCCGTCCGTAGGTCTCTATCGCCCATTTTGTTGACAGAGTTGTGCGCCTTCTGCGCACTTTTGATGTCCACAAAATCCACAAACGCTGCCACTCCGCCTTCCGACCCCCTCTTAGGGAGTATTTTGACGCTTTCGACACGTCCATATCTGGAAGAAAAGCAAAGCAAAGCAAAAATATTAATGCAAGGAGAAAAAGACCATATTTAATAACATTACCAAGTGAAAACTCAACATCGGTTTCAAACAATTTGCACGAGAAAACCCATCCCAAAATACATCAGAAGCCAGAGGAGACGTCTTCAAAAAGGGAAATAAAGGTACATAAACCTTCCAGAATAATTCCAACCCCCCCAATTCACTTAGCCTACCACAAGGTCTCTGTTTTTATAATAACAGAGCAGCAGCAGCCAAAGAAATAGAAAGGTATTTGCAATTAGAGCAGCCCTTCTCATTTGTAATCTGACGAGCAAGACATAATTAAACCAAAACTGTGTCACAACAAGTAAAAATAAAGACATCTCAGAAATCTTCTTAAGAAAAAATGACCTTGACACAGCTGTTCCACTACTCTGATCTATATTTAATCCATTCAGCACTAAAGCAAGTCTTCATTCTCATCCCTGCTGCCGATCTCCAGCCCACTTATCCAGGACACCCCATGGGACACGCTCGCTGCCTGCCCTACATACATGGATAGAACATGACCGTGAAAAAACAACCACCAAAAAACACATTTTTGCACACAAGAAAACTCGATGGAATAAGGCTTTCTAATGCTCACATACATTGCAAAAAGGATAAATTAGAAAGGATCAACACAGCTGAGAACTGCACATAGCATTCAGGTCACTGTAAGGCAGCCAGCGGGGTCAGCAGAGCAGGTAAGGGCTTTTAACTTTGATGTTAATCAGTGACAAAAAGGGACAAAACCTTATTTTGGGATGTACTGGCAAAGTGGGGATAAATGAACAAAAATAATGAAGTATTAGCAAAACGAACCAAGAATTATTGCCAAATTCTTCTATTCCCAAAGGCAGCACGATGCTGAACAGATGTAAACCGATCTTAAGACAAGAAAAGCTGTTTTCAGCTGTGTGTGCACAAATAAAAGCCAACACGACTGTCTGTCTGAGGAGCAAGAGCTGCCGGAGCCCACATCTGGTTTGTGCATGGCTTTCAGTGCACCTTAAGATTTCATCATTGTTACTGGATGACTAATTCGTAAACATGATCTGAAAACCTGCCTCACCAACTGCTGGCTCCACGTTCCAACCCGGCCCACTGAGCTTTGTGTATCATCTGTTTCAGATTTCACTCTTTATTTTTCTCTATTTTCTCCCCCTCCAAATACGGCACAGTGGTCATTAAGGAATATGTGCACAAACAAGAGCATCTTTCAAGTGAATGAAAAAGCTCCTTGTTAGCCATAAAAAGGCAAGGACGCGTATGGCACGCATTTGTGCCTGGACATTGCCCAGGACACAGCCCTTGTGCTCATTCCCAGAGGAGCTTTCAAACCTGTGACACCAAACTGCAGTGCTGGTTATGTTTGATCCTAACAAGAGCTGCAAGGAGCAAATAATGGTGATGCAATAAAGGAGACTTCCCCAGGTCTGTGCTCTTCTGGAGCTGGGTGAGGTTACTGTAATCTGAAGGTTGGAAATAACAAAAGCATGGGTAATAAAACTTGTACAAGGGGGGGGGGGGAAATGAGCCTAATTAGGTGTGGGATTGTGCAACAGGAATAGAAGGAGGGGGAAGGACAACAGGAAAGAGCCTATCTGAAAAATGAGACTGACTGCCATGAATGGACACGACAAAAATCTAACCAATAACTGGGGATGTTATCTGGTGTCACTAAAGAGCCCTCCACATGCATTTCAGTGCCAGCTCCCTTCAGACAGAAGAAAGCTGTCGGAGCTGGAACTCTGCTTTCGATCGAGCTGCACTCCCGAATGCTGCAGCTACAGAGCTGACTGGTTCCAACACGCACCGTGCTGCGCTCACTGTTTACACATTCAGTTTCTGGCAACACGAGTCCGTACTTTGTCTGCAATCTTCAGCAAGGAAAAAAAACCTTCAGCGTCTTAATATTCCTCAAAAAACCTGCAATCCTCATTGACCTTTCTGGCTGCAATCAGCAGAGCCCTCTTAATATGAAGCGCTGCCTGCCAGTGACATCAGAAATAAGCTCAGACTGTTCCCACTCAGCAGCCTGATCATTCTTTTCTTTCTCAATTCTACAATCGTAGCACGTTTGTGTTATTGTAACACACACACACACACCTCGACTATCCAGAATAGCACTAAAACCTTCAGCTATTCCAATCGACGCTGCCCGGAACGCACAAAAAAGCAGAACATGAGCATCATGTGCTCCCTGTGTACCAACAGAACCCGACGGTGAATGCACGGCGCTGGTAGGCAGAGCTCAGGTTTCAGAGCGAGGAAGTGTGCTTTGGCTGACGGCTATTTAGGGAAAAGATTAAAAAGAAAATGAATGATGGAAAACGAAGGACAGAGCATGATTTTTTACTAAATAAAATATGAGTGGGGGAGGCTGGTCCTGGATTCTGCTGCAGCCACAGCCCTCAATCACCTCGCCTGGCGACATGCAGTAATCCAGACGCACAGATCTATGCCGTCCTGCGCCGTGTCCTTGATGAGCCCCTGGGATAATCTGTGACAATCGCCTTTGCTGCGAGGCAGGGAGGCAGCAGGGGAGGAAAGCGAGAGGCAGAGAGGCCAAAGGAGCCCCGCAGGGTCTGTGCCCTGTGCCTGCAATGCTCTGCATCCCAGCCCCGGGGGAGAGGAGAGCCGCAGTGCCGCATGGCGAGGCTGGCGGATGCTGCAGCGAGCGGCGCTGGGGAGCCAAGATGGAGGCGAAGGGCGAGCGTAACCTCGGTGTGGGTCTGAGCGCTGGGGACAGGGGGTGAAGGGGAGCGGGGAGAGAAGCTCCCACCCACATAACCCCACCTGCCAGTAGAGCTGGGCGAAAACAAAGAGGCTGAGCCACGAATCCAGAGCCCGAGGAATGCCAGGCACGGTGCCTCCTCACCATGGAACACAAGGCAGTTAATCATTAGCTCTGCACTGAATGAAGTCATGTTTCCAGAGGGGTTTACAGTTCAGCTGAATCCCAGCCGGGGCGCAGAGCTGTTATGTCAGCAAGCCCCTCCACCAGCACACAGCTGTAGCACGCTATAAACAGATCTAGAGGCCCTTTCAGAAAACAAAAGTTGCTGGCTAATCATCGCTTCAACAAAGCCACGCTAATCCAGCTCGTCAAACAACATGAATTTGCCATTTCAACATTATCAGTTTATTCTCTGCAGATCAAAGCACCCCTATCCTCAGTGCTGGGATGTCCCTGGGCTCCAGCCCTCCCTGCTCCATGCCCCAGCCTGTCCATGGGCACCTAGAGCCTTGTGCAGCTTCTGCCCTCCTCCAGCACAGGGACAGTGCTGACCAGTAAATATTTAATAAGCAAATGTTACTGTTCAGCTGCATTAGTTTATAGCCTGATCAGGATCTTTACAAACTGATAAACACCATAAGAAATCAGAGGAGCGATCACTTTTTTAATCCCTTTTCCCCCCAAGCTCATACAACCCCCACAGCCACGCTATGGGTCAGCAGCATCCCAACCCACAGAGCATCACCTTCCTTCTTGTAGCACAATGCTGCACAACAAGTCCTACCGCATGCCAGGCATTGCGAGATCAAAACCAACACACAACTTTTAGTGCTGGTTTCTGCACCGCTCATGAAGAGCAGCATCTGATAGACGTACAGCTACTACCAGCTTCAGAGGGCTCGGACACAAGCTACCCCCATTGTAGAACCCTGCATTCCCATGGAGATCCCTGCTGGGTTTTTTGCTGGTTCTCATTCCACCATTGCTCATCCCTAGGATGCTGCTCAGGTCATGCTTTGGGCAGAGGACCAGGTCCGAACCTGATAAATCTTGAATGCCTCCAGAGATGGGACAACAGAAGGAAGACTTGAGAGCTTACAAATAGAGGACACAAACCAAATGAACTCAAAGCACAGATTGCATGGCTGGGTTTGTGTCCTTCCATGAGAACTAACCTATAGCAGAAAGCACACCCAGAGGCAGTCCATGAATGTGTGTGTGTGCAGGGCTGGGATGAAAATAACATGTGTTAATTGAAACATAATCTCAATAGGGAGCAAGATGAATTCCACAGTGCTGGGAAACTAGGCTTAAAATGAACAAGTGCGTGCAAGGAACTGTCACCTGATGAGCCACAGCCACCCATCTCTGTACAGCTGTCACTCAAAGCCTGTCAAACAGAACCCAAAGTGCCCACTGATAAACATGGGGATGTGCTCACAGCCACACACAGGAACCCAATGGCTCCAAACAGCTCGTCCCAGCACCCAGCAGGAACGAGGGTACCAGCATTGAGGCTGTGAGTGCTGCATGGAGTATTACCAGCAGCCTTCAGAGTTGCAGTGGATGATGTTGGCTCTCCTTATCTCCAGCTGCTACAGCACGTTAAAGATGGCTAAAAATAAAAGAACTCCAATGCTTCTCCAATTCCCCCTTTCTCGGCACAAAATCCTATGAGGATAAGTCATCACAATCAGGACGATCACAGGTAGGAGCGCTTGTCAGAGAGCAGTAAATCCACGTGATGTGAGCTTTCAAAGCCTTTGCTTTCGCAAAGCCATGCAAATAAAAGCTCATCTCACAAGGAGCGCTGCCTTTCAAACTGTAGGGCAAACCGAGCTTGTGACAGCAGTGAGTCAGAAATGCCCTCATTACCGAGCTCCCACACTTTTCTAGATTGCAATCTTAGATGCTTTAAAGCCTGCTTAGAGATCTTTATCAGTTTCGTAACCTTTGGGGGGGGAGGAGGGAGAGGGAATACACATTATTCAGGGCATTCTGTCCAGTACTGTTCATAGTAACCAAAAAGTTTAAACAATTCACAAAAATCCGGAGCAAATTTCAGCTATCTCAGTACTACATTGGGTAAAGCAGCACCAATGCAGTTCAATAGCATGGGGTTCTTGCTCACAGCCACCAGAAAACAGACAGTAGCTCTGTCATTAAGGAACCTTTACCAGGTACCCATAGCAGGGCTTACTGGTCTATCCGTGTTCTTATTATTAAGGAAAAGAAAGCGGCTTTGTGAGCAGAAATAATGAAGACTCATTTCTTATGGATGCATGTCTTGAGGTCGAATTCCCCGGCGTCCAATAAACACCAGTTCCCACTGCAGCTTTTCCCACGGTCAGGAACACCTCTCTCCCGTGTGGATTCTTTAATGTCTAATAAGGGTTGCGCTCACGCTGCAGCTCTTCTCTCCATGGGGCCGCTAATCAGGCCCCTCTTCCTCTATTGCAACTGCTCCTTTCCATTACACTCACAGGGATGGTGCGTTGCTGAGGCTGGGAGCACCCCCTGCACACTCCAGTTCAGCTCCACAGACACACAGCCACCAACTTCCATCCCCAGGACATTTTCCTTCCATCTTAAAGCAAAATCTGCAGGTTTTCTTCAAAAATACTGCTGGTGATATGCTACATTAAGTGCTTTCTGAATGGGAATTGCTCGAGCCTTGCTTCGAGTGAAAGCTTTTAGGATTTGTTTGATCTGATTTTAAGTATGTACTTGCATCGCAACTGTGGGGGAATCTCACCATTAATCGTTTTCCATTCTTACATCAAAGGGTAAATCCCCACCTCAGCTCTGCTTCTCCAAGCCCTGCTTTGCATGCGTTCAGCAGCAGATGGAGGAAAATGCAGAGTCATAACATTACGGTCTCCCTGCCATGCTGTAAAGTACTTTAAATATGTATCATCTTCAGGCTTAACGAGTCTCTGTGATCACTGGCTCGAACCTCCCTAAAGAAACAAACTCCATAACCTGCCTTCTCACAAGCTTTGGTTCATTTTCCAGGAAACAGTGATCCAGAACGAGCTGAAACCGTTTTTATTTTCTAAACAAAGCAAAGCTTCTGTGTTCTGTGTTGCTGGCACTCCCAGCAAGTTGGTTTAGAGAAGACCAAAGCTTCATTTTGTCTTTGATTACAACGAGGCCAGTGTGAGCATCGTGGCCATCTACATGTGCATTCAGCTGGCTTTCCAAGAGCAGCATCTCACGTGTGCAACCACCAAGTCCTACTTCAGCTTTGGTTCTGTATACAAGGGAGATAGTTATCCGTTCTGAGCATTTATTCTTCTCACAACCAGGATACGGATGAGGCCGGAAGACTTCTTCCTCCAGCAATGACTACTTTAAACACACAGCTTGGCCATTTATCTTTCTTATTTTGCCCTACTGACTGTTATGGGTCACCCGCAGCTGTCACAGAGAGCCTGAAATGGGAACGCTGAAATAAGGCTCTGTGTGCTTTTTGGCAGCCAGCACCACAAATGGGGACAGGAGGCATTCAGGCCCACAGCAGCAGATGGACCCTGGCTCAGGGCTCTGTGCTGTGCAGAAGCAGTGTGCATCCTTCTAAGGGTTTCCGCAGCGCACAAGGGAAGCTGAGGATGGGGAGAAGGTATTCCTAACAAAGCCCATGGACTGAGAACATCAGCTATGGTTTCTACCTGGAGCCAAACTGATTCACTGCTTATTAAAAAGAAGTTACAGTCTGGCAGCTTTCTATTAGAGTGAGCTCCAAACCAGCTTTGATCACGTACCCAATCGCATCTGCACAAATAGTGCGGTGTGAACCCAGCTCTGATTTCCTGCAGCATCAGAGAACAACAAAAGGCACGTTAAGCCTTTGTACGTGGACAGGAGGGTATCCAAGAGGAACACGTAAGCAGTTCAACAGCATCTATCTGCAGGGCATCTCATCCATGGTGCTGAGCACTGCGACCATCCATCTGCGCCGCTTCCAGGGAGTCTCGTGTTTATCACTGCTCAGCTTTGTGAGATCAGACACTTCCAGTGCATTTCCATTCGATTCGGACGTGCAGGCTACAGATCTAAGCATAGCAAAAAAAGCGCTTTCAATTTTAAGTTGTTAAGCTTAATTAGAAAGAGGAAGAGAATGGAAGCGAAAAGGCTCCCTTTTGTTCTTAAAAGATGCCTGGGTTTTCAAACAGAAACCAGCCGCCGAGATAGGCCATTGCTCTTCTCATTATTAGTTTGTCTGAGCAGAAAATTTATGCTCCTTTCACATCCCAATTCTGCATTATCACCCAAATCACCATGAATATCTGGACCTCAGACAACGCATGAATATACAAAACTGAGCACAGAGCCAGCACCACGCAGGGCTGCAGGGTGCTCATCCAAAAACCTGCCCTGAGACGTGTGTTGTTTCAACTGAACTCAGACACTGCCTCAACCATCAATCTGCACTGCTAACAGACCAGACTGCAGCAATCCCTGGAATATACTGTGGTGTGTTTATGAAAAGTATGAGACTACGTTTAATCTTTTATTAAAGGATGTTATCTTTACACTACAGAATTCTACAGATTGCATGTGATGATTACACAGTGTCAGCAGGTCAAACAATAACTATGGAAATGCAGAAGCCAAAGCACTCGCTGTGTTTTACTCGTTCCATACAAGTCGTCATCACGTCTTAAAATATGACTGTAGCTGAGCACTGGAGATGGGTTTTCAGGCTTAAGGAGCCCAGAGCTGATGTTACTCAGCCACAGCAGGAGTGCTGGGCAGCCAGAGAGACAAAGCAACCCTGGCACATCAGGTGGAAACCTGCAAAAACAGCTTTTGTCCAATTCCCATTCACTGCTCAAATCACCTTTCTAACACTGAGGACTCAAGTGAAGGTAAGCCACCAATGTTGTTGTTCTCTGCCAGTTCCCATCTTCATGCTCATATTCTACCCACTAGACTCAAAATCTTACTATGAACAGTAATTGTATTTTCTAGTTTGTTCCTTAGTTCACTGTTTAAGAATGTTTGCCTTTCCAGTCTTTGGTTTCAGGGCATTCACAGACCTCAGCAAATTCACTCAACATAATAAAAACCACATACAGTGTATCTCGCAAGCGCTTATTTTTGGTAGCCACCAAAATCAGAACTCACCCACCCCAGAAGCAACTTAACTACTTACAGCAGCACCAGCAGCTCCCAGAACACCAGCCAAGAGGGACAACCCTCGGTTTTGTTTCTCATCAAATCACCAAGGTTGGAAAAGACTTCCAAGATCATCCAGTCCAACCACCCACCTACCACCAAGATTTCCTCACTAAACCATATCACAGCCTCCAAACCTTTCCTGAACACCTCCAAGGATGGTGACTCAATCACCCTCCTGGCCAAGCCAGTCCCGGCATTTGCATCTATGATTTGCTCCATAACCTTCCCTGGTACCAAGGTCAGGCTGCCATGCCTGTAGTTCCTCAAATCCTCTTTATGACCCTTCTTGTAGATGGGAGTCATGCTGGCAAACCTCTGGGGCCTCTCCAGTTGACCAGGAGCAATGACAGAAGGTGGAAAGCAGCCTGGCTACCACCGCCTCCCTCAGCACCCTCGGGTGGATCCTACAAGGACCCGTAACCATCCAGGTAGACCTGAATCATGGGGTCCTCCTGCAGCTAGAGCAGCAAAACAAAGCTCAAGGCTCATATCTTGGCTCACTGACATGCCCCAGAACTGCAGGCTGCCCTCTGCTCAAATGGATATTGACTTCCTTTCCCATCAAACACCGGCTGGTGCTGCTGGGCCCTCAGCAAACACAAGGACCTAATTTTGGACACACCTTAAGACTACATAAGGTCATCCGCCGGAGGACTTGGCACAACTTGCTGTCCTATGAAAAGCACTGGGGAAAAAAAAAAACCAACAGTCAACAAGACTATCAAGAACAGCTCTGGGCCTTTTCAGTCCCATTTTAGCTTGATGAATGGGTTTAATATCTGCATGTGCCTCACAAGGGCTGTTAAGTTCTCCATCCACCAGTCTGCTCTCAGCTCTCACAGGGTTCCACACAGATCCCAATGCTTCCACCAACCCATGCAGCCACAACTATCAGGCTCCAACAGCATCTCCTGTATGCGTACAACAGTCTCATTTTGCTCATAGGTGGCAGAGACAAGCGAGCAGCAATCCATCTGAAAGGGCATTAGGATTACTGCAGTGCTGTACCAAGGGAATTTAGAGCAATTACAAGCAACACCAAAAGCCAGCAAAAACTCCAGAGCGGTAATTCAGCGATAACAGAAGCTGCTTTCCTCACATCACAAATGAAAGCAGCCAGGACCTCTGAAGGGACCTCGGGGAACAAACAATGCTGGGGAGGCTCAGCAGGCAGCACAACTTCGTAACCAAGTGACCCATCCTCTTATCTTTCAAGCAGGGCCCAGGGTACAGAAACTCATAACAGAAGCTTAGTCCAAATCTGCGCTGTGAGCAGCTCTTCATTAAGTTTCTTTGCAGTAATTACAGGCATCTCCCTGGCCAGCATGGCGTCACCAAGCTGCCACCTCACCCCAGTGTGTGCAAAGCACCGAGGCAGCACACTTACATTCCTCCAAACCAACAGCTCTTACTCAAAGGGTTGATCAAACACAGCATAACCAGGCCTTGCTGCTGCCCGGTACTCCAGGCCCTCAGCAAAGCGCCTTCCCTCCAAAGGCTCTGAGCCAACAGGCCAACATCTGTGCTAAGAAACACTGTCACCTAAAGCTGATATAGAAAAAAGCCAGAGATGGGGCATTCTGTATCCATACCTCATCCTCATCCCCAGCTAAATATCACAACCCAACAGGGATCTCTACATGCAGAGCTGATTTAGGATAACTACCAACAGTTGCATCTCAGGTGATACCCAACAACCATCACTAGGTGATAAGCACTAAAAGCTTGGGAATAACCTGCAGCAGGGATCCCACAGCTCTGCCCTATGCATCCACCTATGCATCCTATGACCACCCTTCTCAGCAGTGCCCAGGGCAGGAGGTGCTCCCAGGCCGTGTCCTCATTCCCAGCTACAACACTGTAAACTGACCGACTGCTGCTCGGAAGCCACTGAAAGAAACACACGCTCCCCATTATGGCCAGATTTTGCTGCTCGGAGCAGCACTGACAACACAACCCGCTGTGCAGAAGGCAGCCTGAATGCCTCAGAGCACGGATCAGGGTGGTGTGGGGCCAGACAAAGCCCTTTGCTTTACCAGAAGCAAACACTACCAGCTCTTTATCTGTTCCAAGACAGCTCTGATGTGCAGCGTAATCGCAATAGTTCTGCCTGCTCCTGAAATCCGAGGTGTCTCGCAGTCCCGGTTGCCACTCTGAATGTCTTAATACTCCCACAGAAGGCACCGTGGCATACCGAAGTCACATGGCATGCAATTAAGAGGCTTTTACTCCTCTCACCCTTTAAAACAGCAATAAAGGGACAAAGCCGGGTTCTTCCAGATTAACAGGGAGAAAACACAGGGAAATAAACTACACAACTAATGCTGGGGACAATCAGCTGTGTTGTTGTGCAGGCTGCAGAGCATGTTTCAGTGATAGTGAATGACTTTTCCTGCTAGTTAAGGCAATATTAGTTGGGGGGACCCAAAGTGATTGCTGCCACTGCTTCTCTTCACTCCAACGCCAGGTTGGGGTTTGCTGTGTCTCAATGGATCCCTGCTATGTCACCCATTGCTTTAGTGTTCAGGGACAGCCTTAGGAACTCAATGAAAGAAGATACAGAGCCTTAGAATGAAGCCTTTCAGCAGGGAGCACTGCCCGTGAGAACAAAACAAAAGCCTGGATTTCAGTTTGTTACAATACAAAATCCCTTTTCTTAACCCCTTTGACTATCAAGACCAGAAAAACAAAAAAGAGACGTATTCACTCCCACAAAACACCTTTTTCACCTGAATTCCTTCTCTTATAAAAGAACAAAATGAATCCAAAGATGGCAAAACCAAGCAAGGCTCCCAGAGTAACCAGAGAACGGGATGAGAGCAGGAAGAAGAAGAAACCAAACAGACACGGAGCACATGGATTGAAGTTGCAGGAGACACCCCCGGCTTTTGCTCCCCAAACACAGCGCCCCAAAGGTGAGCAGCACAGCCAGACAAGGGGGAAGGGTGGGAACAGCGCTGTGCCCATAGCACGGCTCACATTCCCAGCTCTATCTCACTGCTGCTCCCTGCTTCCACGTCGTGGCCGTCAGCACACAAAGAGCCCGGCTGCTTTGTGTGGCCGTACCTGCGCTGCCCGCTACCTGCCGTTCAGTGCAGCCGGTTGTACTGAGTGTATTTCAGCCCCGTGTTTCCTCGTTGGAACGTCAGCCTCCCTCCAACGAAACGTTTATCTTTGGAAAACCGTGGAGCGATGATGGGAATGGAGGGCTCTGCCTGGCAGCAAAGCTCCTCCTGCAGCCACCAATGGAAACACGCAGAGGTAAAAACAACCAAAAAAAAAAAAAAAAAAAGGGAAAAAAAAAGGGGGGGGGGAAGGGAATTCACGATTCCGAGCTGCCATTTTTTCACATCCATCTCCAAGCAACAGTGCCATAGCAACTTTTTCCTGCTTTAACCTTACAAAAGCCGGGGGCTGGACGCAAAATAAGCCTCGGGAGCGTCCAATCCCCGCTCCCATTCTGTTGGCCGCGCCGTGGATCTCGCAGATCCCGGCTGGTTCCGCCGCACCACGCGGGCTGGGAGCCCCGGCCGCCCCGCGCGGCTCATCCCGGGGAGCCCCGGCCGCACGCACGGCCCGGCCCGGACCCCGCCGCCATTTTAGGGCCTGGCTGGAGGCGGCCGCGCTCGGGCCCCGCGGAGCGAACCATCCCGGGCCGCCATCTGTCAGCGCGGCTCGCGTCTATTTTCCCCGCGGTGACTCACGCTGAAGGACGCGGCGGAGCCGGGATCGCTGTCAGCGCCCCGCGCTCAGCCCCCAGCGGCCGGAGCCGCGCACGGCGGGGCCGCTACGGCAGCGCTGCGCTCCGAGGGCCGCACACGCCGGGAGGGGAAGGCGGCTCCGAACGGCGCCGAGCGCGGCTCGTCCCGGCCGGTTCCTGCGGCGGCTCCGTGCGGATCAACCCGCGTTTCCGCGGCCGTTTCCTCGCTCCCCTGCGCGGCTCCCCGCGGTTCCCGGCCCCGCTCTGCCCGCATCCCCGCCCCACTCACCGCTTGAAGTGCTCGATGATCTTCTCCTCCCGCACGTTCTCCGGCAGGTTGCCCACCCACAGGTGCCTGGTTTCCCGCACCATGCTGCGCTCGGCGGGGTGAGCCCCCTGCCCCGGCTCCCGGCCTCCACCGCCGCCGC